>NW_026947521.1:3148065-7948065 GCF_034190915.1 Cavia porcellus
CCTCCATGCACACCTCCAGACAATTTTACAAATTATTCCATTAGTGAGTAAGAAAATTACCAGGCACCATTTGTAAAAAGGCTAAGAAATAATCACACTTACTTTCTGATGCCTTTTGTAGCCAGCTCTTATTTCTTTGGAAATTTTCAATTCTGAGATCTTCCAACATTTAGCAGAGGAAGGAGAGTTTCAGGCAAAGCTGTCTCCCCTGCCTGGAGGAGAGGAAGGGAAGGCAGAGCTAAGCCAGCTATTGGTCACCCCTGAGGGAAGGCAGGCAGTGATGGTGTGGAGAAGCTCCCCCAGATAGCAGTGGCCTCTCATCCCTGTCCCCTCCCCCACCCCGAAGTCCAGAGTGTGCTGCCCCAGGCTGTGAACCCTGGTCTCTTTCCACAGTGGCCCTGTCTTGGCAGATTGCTGCCCTGGTTCCACTTTCCAGTGTGTGATTTCTGACAGCTTGATGGCACTGATGAGTTCTTGCCATTCAAGGGTGAACTGGAGTTTTGAGAGCAGTGGAACCTCTAACCACATTTTTCAAAGTCTACACTACTGACCATGTTGATAAGGGGTGGGGATCCAGAATTGTTAACCCCTGGGAAGCCCTGGCTGTTTGGCTAATTCGTTTAAGAATTGTGTGTTGAGATTAGATTGTTGGCCTTCAAATTTAAATGCACTAGAATGAAGCCCATGGACCTGGGCTGTTAAAACCCAGGTTGTCAGGCTACAGTTTCAGATTGTGAAGTTTAGGTCCAGTCATTTGCATTTTACACAGATTCTAGGGTGAGATCCATCCTGCTGGTTGGGAACTGTGTTTGAGATCCAGTCTAGAGAGGAACCATCTGCCTCTGCAGATCATACGATTGAGTTCCTCCGTTTATCTCTTTGTGGATGAAAGTTAGCATCTTAAGGCAAATTTCTCATCAGTGTCACCAAGCTAAAAAAAAAAAAAAATGTTCTGCTCTACTGTCTGGTTTTTTTAAATTTAGTGATAATTTTATAGATGGGTGTGAGTTTGAGCCACAATAGAAGTTAGAGTATTGCTTGAAGGGCCAGGTGTGGTGGCACATTCCTGAAATTCCAGATTCAGCACTTGAAATCCCAGCATTCAGGAGACTGAGGCTAGAGGGTCCCAGTAAGATGGAGGTGAGGCTGGGCCCCAAAGTGAGTTCAAGGCCAGCTGCATGTGAAATCCTATCTTAAGAAGACCAAAAAAAGTATCGTTTTAAATATTCTAAAATGGATTCTCGTGAGAAAGAGGAAAGGGCTGTTAGAGATTCTTTTTTTACCCATCATATAAATTCAGGCTTTGATGCTGTGGATTTTCTGTTTTGAAATAAAAGATGGGCTACATGTGAGGAGGTATGGAAAAGAAAATGATGGACAGATAATAACTGTGACTTACATTGTGTTAGAATCATGATTGGTGCCATTTTGGGAGGGAGTTAAGTGTAACAGCCATTCACCTTGACGTGTTTATTCTTTTTTTTTTCTGTCTTTTTCCTTTTTATCGGTACCAGGGATCGAACTTATGACTGCCTGCTTGAAGGCAGGCGCTTATGCCGCTGAGCTAAAACCCCAGCCCCGACAAGTGTTTATTCTAGTGCCACTGGAGGATGGAGGGCTCTAACAGTGCTCCCAAGCCACACTCGGGACCTGGCTCTCCCCTGCAATCCTTGACAGACCTGGATGATCCCCAGCTCTTGAGGAAGGTTTCCCCAGAGCCTTCCCTCCTCACGCATCCCCATTGTAAGACTCTTCAGCAGACAAACCCTTCTTCTGTTTGTGGCCACTTGGTTTTAGACCCTTTTATTTTTTTCTGGTGATCTCACTTCTAAGCGGGAAACAGTCTGACTGGTAAGGATAATGGTGGTGGTGGTGGTGGTCACGGGACTGGATGCGGGTCCAGATGGCTCCAGAGGAGCTGGCGCGGGGCTCCTTTGTCAGCGCCCCGGCTTCCTGGCGCTCAGACTGCCCAGAGCGCTGCTAGGTCAGGTCATCGAGGCGCGGGGGCCCTCCCGCGGGAGCCGAGCCAGGGCGGCTGTTTACGGCTGGCACATAAACCGCCGAACAGACCACTGAGTGGACCCAGCGGCCCTATATTCAGGTCCCGGACCCGGGCTGCGCCCAGGTGCGCGCCCGCCGCGGCCCCGGGTACAGCCTGTTTTCCCAGAGCCTGAGGCGCCGGAGGTCTCCGCACCTTAAGGCGGCTGGAGAGGTGTGGGGAGGAGCGAGAGGCCGGCGAGAGGGAGAAGGCAGAGGAGGGGAAAGGGCAGAGCCCGCAGCCGCGCCTGTCCGCGGCGCCTCGGAGGAGGGGGAGGGGAGCGGCCCTTTAGCCTAGCTCGCCCCCGCACCGGAGGCGACCACCCGGGTTGGAGCGGCGTGGGGCGCGCGTCGCGCCAGACGCAGCGCGTGAGAGCGCGCGCCTGCGCGTGGGCGACAGAGAAAAGGCGGAGGGGGGCGAGCGCGCCCCCGCCCCCGGCTGCGGTCGCCCAGCTTGTGGCGGTCTCTTTCCTCCGTCCGGGCGTGGACTGAAGAACGCCCTCTCTCTGGTCTCCTCCCGCTCACCCCCTCAGGAAGGAGGCGCCCCAGAGTCTCCACTTCAGCCCGGAGAACCCTGAGGGGCAGCGGAGCCTGCGGCAGGGGAGCGGCTGAGGAGCGCGAGCGTGGGGGCTAGAGTTTCCCGTGTCGCCACCCCCGCCGCCGTCTTTCCCGCCTCGCTGGGCGAAGCTGGCAGCGGAGCGGGGTCCCGTGGCCCTGAGCGCCTCTGGCTTCTGGCTGAGCTGCCCTTGCGGCTGCCGCTGCAAGTTGCCTCTCGGACACCCCGGCCGCCGAAGTCCGCAGGTGAGGAGGGGCGGCGGCTTGGGTTTTGTTTGGGATCCGGGAGGAAACGTTTGGGAACTTCACCTCGGCTCGCGGGGCTGGGGAGAAGGGGATCTCGCGTGAGGAGGCTGGACACGGAGTGGGGGAGGCACCGCGGAGCAGGGTCGGGGCGCTAGGGTCTCTCTCCCGGGTCATCCCACTTACGTGAGTGGGACATTCTTGTGCTCACACTAGCACTAGGAGAGGCCACTACACACCTCTTTAAATATTAAACAATCCTATGGCCAATTCATTTTAAGGAACGGGACTGGGAGGGAGCTGGAACTCCTCTTTGACTGGCCTGGGATTTCCCAGCTTCTGCAGCCCCAAGAAACCCTTGTAGGTCCCAGGAGACTGCACTGAGATCAGAACCACAGTCTGAGGTCTTCCCAGAGGGTACTGGGGACACACCTCTCCCCCTTAAGATCAGAGGTGTTGACTTAACCTTGGGACGACCTGGAGAGTGGTTCCAAGTGATTGTGTCTTTCACTGTTTGTGTTATGAAATGCTTCTTCTCAGACTGTATTTATAGTCTATTAATCACTCCTAACCCAGGGAATTATCCAAGCCTTGGATGTTAGAGAGTTGTACATTGTTTTCTAGTGCCGATATATAAATCTGTTAAACCTCAAAAGTCCTTGTCAGTTTCTTGCATATCACGGATCACTGGAATCACTTGCATTCTTGATTCCAGAGGGCCAATTTAACAAAAGCACCCCGTCTTCCAGTGTAGTTGAGAAGCAGTAAATACCCCTCTGTTCAAGGACAGATTAACATATGGTCTGTTAAAAGTGTTTGATCAAGGTGGTATATCATAAAACTTCACAAAACTTTTAACTTACTTTGGTGAAATAAGAAATTTTTATGTTTGAAATACATCTGATATGGTACGGTGGTTACTGTAATTGTAGTTGTACAATTGTGGTTACTTGTAGTTGCTCAACCAGCACAGGTTTTATCCTGACTTATATGGAATATTTAAAAATCCTGTTGAAGTGTCACAGGGCTGATAAAGTTGATTTTCTTTGTGTGTATCATGACTTACTAATGTCAAGGAATAGCTTTAAATCTAAAGTCCCAATGGGTATTCATTGGGTATTAATCTAAACAGGTACATAGAAAAGTATTAATGTCAAATTGGGATCACTGATTCATGATACTTATTTGCACATTTAGCCTGTACAAGATTTAGCACACACCTTTCAATCCTGAAATGTAGGTAACTGATCCAACTTCCTTTTCATAGGAGTGGGCAAGAAAAGTGTAACAATCTTAGGAAACAAGTTCCTCTTACTCTTTACAGTTTTTCATATAAATTTATATGTAGAACATATTTGTGTTTGTGGTAATAGGTGGAGTTTCTGCTTAAAGTTGTAATTTTGTAAGTGCTAGTAATTTTATTACTTAGGTTAAGTAACAGTAATGAGAGCAGTGTATTAGGAAGTGATCTTAACATGTTTCAGCGTTAATTTAATGAGTTTTTATTTTGCACTGCTGAGGCACAAGGTTTGTATGCTTTCTGCCTTGAGGGAGTTTGCAGTCCAGGATGTAGGTAGGAAAGATACCGATTCTGCTATTAAGTTTAACATTAAGTTATTGTGATAAGCACTACAAAGGAGAATAGGTTTTGAGAAAGTCAGGATGGCTCAGAAGAAGTGAGGTCTAAGGGATGATGTAGAGGTTGCCAGCTAATTAGTGTGTGTGGGTGTAGAACACAGTTCCTGTTGGTTCCCGGATCCAGAATGTGTTCTGTTAACCTTCTGTCTGATTACAAAAGTGAAAAGAGTAGGCAGGGCTTGCTCAGTTGGCTCATGCACTATGGAAGAGGTCCAGGGAATGGAAAAGTGAGGAAGGAACAGCTGGCAGAAGCTCTCAATAAATCAGATGGCATTTGTCAAATTTTATTTTTGTTAAATGATAGACTCAGAAATCTTTTTGTAGGAGTGGTAGGAAAGTGGAAATGTTCAGTAGTGAAAGGTAGAGAAAAACAAGTATGAGCACAGGATAAACAGTTTTTGTATCTTAAGGTCAATGTATGGGACATATGGAAGAGGAGGAGGGTGAAGAGGAGAGTGGAAGGCCGATGATAGCATAGCAGATCGTCAGCATCAGGGAAGGGTTGGAAATGAGCAGGCACACAATCTGGTTTTAGGAAGAGAGGAAGGAGGAACAGATTAGTGAAGAGATTGTTGGAGATGGCTTGCCAGAGTACCCTGTGCAGTCATTGCATGCCTTCTCAATTCAAAACCTTTTAGCTTCTGCCTGAGGCCATTTCCTTGATGACATGATTCCTTTCCTCACACAGTAGTCCATTCCTTCTTTGAAGACCTTCTAAAAGGTTTTGCTTTATGAAATACAATTCTTGAATATTTTTTTCTGTTCCTTTGATCAGCGTCAACCTATGTGATTCATTGCTTACTTTAAGGGTTCATTTGTCTTTTCACCTTTTTCTCTCACCTACCCATTGAGTTACCTATGTTTATCTCATTCTTTATATTCTCTCCTTGTCTTCATAGCTACCTGTAAGCTAATGAGTGTCCACTCTCTTCACATGCCAGTGAATCCCTTCACCAATAGGCTTTGGTCCTCCTGCCTGTAACTTCCCTCGTCTGTTTTCCCTAACAACAACCAATTCCCATGTGAGGGCCCTCACATTGTTGGGATGATCCTATGGATTTGTCTTGTGTCACTTGTCGTGTGGCCATCAGTGTTTATCTGCTTACCTAGTTGAGATCTAAAAGACCTCCTGTTTCTCTCATTTCCATGGTCAGTAGTTCTGTTTGGTCTTTATCTCCTCAGTATTTTGTGAATCTGTGTTTTTCCTCTTCATTCCCACCTGGACTAGCAGTAGTGTCTCTATCAATCTCTTTGACTTCACTGTTACCCTCTAGAAGTCTATCCTCTTGCTGGAATAAGCTTTTTGACGTATTTTCTTAAGCATGCCGCTAACCCCACTTAACATTTCTTATTAGTGCTCCTCAGCTTGGGCATTAGAGTCTAACCCTCTTGGCATGAGACTGTGAGGCCCTTTGTGTTCTTTACCACCACCCCTCTAATCCCAATTTAAAGTCTCCTCTTTTGTCACCCCTAGTTTGCACCTCGTGTTCCACCAGGCTAATTAAGTTTGGCATCTCTATATCTTTGCATGTGCTGTCTTTCCTGTGAAATTCAGTTCCCATCACACCTCATCCACTTGTGAAACTCCTCATCCCACCAGTGACTTTTTCTCTACCAATCCTCTCTTCACTAAGAGTCTTCCTAGTCCTCGTTCTGTTTTTGTCCCTTTTGGGGTACTTTTTGTGCAACTTACTTTGTCTTCTTCGCCAGTCTTCACTTTGTGAAGATTGACACTGTCTTATTCATCTTTATATTTCTAGTGAAGCTGAACATCTGGCACAGGGGGATGACAGCGAACATCTGTTGACGGAATGTTGAGTTGCCTTCGTTTTTAACTCCCAAAACCATACTGCTCACATCTTGATGGCCCTTCATCTGTCTAATGGAATTTGTTTGTATGCAGGCAGGTGCTTGTGTGTGTGTGTGTGTGTGTGTGTGTGTGTGTGTATGTGTGTGTCCCAGTTATCCTTAATCCCTTTATTCACTTTTTATAGTGTTCTGATTTCTTGTGTGCTTGGCCATCCTCCTGGTTATGCTTCCATTTTAGTATTTGTTGGTTGTCATCTTTCGAAAGATTATTGATCTTGCTAAGTTGTCTATAAAAAAAAGATCCATGCCCTTACGTGCCTGTCAGAATGAGTTGCAAAAGAGATCATAGATTTCTGGCATGAATGCTCTAAGCAGGTAAGAAATGTGACCGCTCTTTGTAGTATGTTTGAACATGAATAACTGATATTAAATTCATTGTGATATGGGAGGATTTGTATATGGAGTCAGGATTGGGGATATGACTCTTGGTTCTACAGTTTCGTATATCTTTAGGTTGGAGGCTCTAGGCAAGAAAGAATAATTATTTAACGGGATTGTCAGAAGAATGAACTGACATAAATAACAAATTGTATTGTAGTAAAATGGCTTTAATGTTTGTGTACTTTTAAAAATACACTGTAATTCTGTTAAAATATAGGAAGTTTTTGTTGATCCTTGTTGGTTTCTGCCTCCTGAGTTTTCTGTACATCAAGATAAATATTGAAGTAACAGTAATCTTATTTTATGGCATTTCTATGTAGTAGTTATTTTATTTCATAAGAGATTTCAATGTGATTGGGAGGTGTTTACCATGTCATTGTGTTTTGGCTACTGAGTAGTGTATCCATATGTTTGCCAGGCAGGTACTCATGCTGCTGAGCTAAATCCCCAGCCCTTGTGCTTAAGTTTTTAAACAACTAACTTTGTTAGGCAACACAATCAAGTGAAAGATGATTTTAAAATATAGCCCAAATTTTGTATTCATTTACAATAAAAAGTATTTTTTTTAGTTCAAAACTTTTCGATATAAAATACCAAAGAGGGAATTCAGAACCATTGGTGTAATTTTGATCTCTTTCTAATCACTGTCTTAGTCCTTTCTGCACACAACTTTTGATGGTTTTTCATAACATTATAACGTTTTGCTTTGTTGTCATATTTGAATCATTGAATTAAAAGATTTTAAAAATACAAGTTCATGTTTAAACACTGTTTATAACACATTTCATCACTTATACCAGAAAATTCATTTTTAACCCATGAAAAACCACTTATAATACTTTCCCCTGTTGCATTTGCATATGTGTACTTTTTTTAGCAAAATCTTGATTATACTATTGTTTTCAAACTGATTTTTTCACCTAACAGTGTTTTAGAGATCTTTGTAAAGCAGTACATACAGATTTTCCTATTGCTGTTTTTTAAATGTATATATCATATTCTAGGGAATGAAGGTAATATTAACAGTGGCCAAGAATTCCTTCTGTAGAACACTCAGAGTTCCAGGCAACACACTATTCCTAGCAAGAGAGCCCCCCCCATTCTTTAGATGGGAAAACTGAACCTGAAATGTGAAGTGCCTTCCCAGAGTCTCATTATTGTCGTGTGGAAAATTGGGCATTTGAATACAGGTGTTTCCAACTCAAGTCTGTGTGGTTTTTTGTTGTTGGTGGTGGTGGTGCTGGGGATAGAACTCATGAGCTCCGACTTGTCAGGCAGATACTTGTGCCGCTGCGCTATATCCGCAAGGCCCAAGCCTGTGTTCTTGGCCGATGTGGTGGCACGTGTGTAATCCCAGCTCTTGAAGCAGGAAAATCATAAGTTTGAGCCAAACTTGAATATTTTAAGGACTTAATGAGGGCTTGTCGAAAAGTTGAAAAAGGACTGGGGATATATATATCTCAATACAAAAGCTGTGGGGTGAGATCTAGTGTAAGGGCAAAAAGGCTACTAGCTATGTGTTTTGTTACTGAAATACTGATCTTGAATGTATTAAGAATAACAGGTATGATTGGAAAAATCTTACATTGTTTATAAATTAATATATATGATTTTCTTTTATATGTGTAAGATCAAAATATAAGTTCCATGTTAAGTAATTATGAGTTATTTTAATGTACAGTATTATCACAAATATTAGATGCTTACTCTTAGGCTGGAAGGGGGGTAATGTAAATTGACCTGGTTATAAAATTGGCTGAAATGAGCAATTTTTGTTTTCCTTTTTGACTTTACGTGAAGAAAGGGCTGAGAGAGTTGGTAGCTTTGTATGTTATATTTTACTGAAATCAGGATTTGAGTTCTTAATAAGGAGTTAACAGTAGGGTAATCTGAAAATCAGATAGTAGGTTTTTGTTTTTTTTCTTTAAAAAATTACCATTAGAAATAACTTCTTTAAAATGACTTTATAGCAAGAATTTTTCAGCTGAATTGTCAGTCAGACTGAGCTAAAGTTTTGGCTGTGGAACAGTCTGACTGAAAAATTAAAGATACCTCAGAATAAGGACCTTTGAGACTCTGAGAATCACACATTGCTTGAAGCATAGCTTGCAAATTACTTCTGTTTCCCTTGTCTTGAGTTATATTCTGGGGGCAACCAGGTCAATTTCCATGCCTAAGAATAAGCATCTAATATTCATGGTGAAAGAACTGTTTGGGAATGCCTAAAACAAGCATAAGAACAGAGAGATCTTCCCATAAACAGAAATAATTGTCCCAGCCAGGATGAGAAAAATTTCCTTTCTTCTCCATTGCTGATGGACATGGCCTGCCTCTGCTCTGTCCTTTTACCTGCCTGTGCATTTGCTGGCTGGGAGATAGCATCTTGTCTCAGAAATTTCTGGAGTCTTATCTTACTTGAAATTAGTTTGGATCCCGTTTGTTGTCTGAAATGGAAAGAGAGGGAGAGTGAATAGGATAGGAGGAAGAGAGGGGTGGGCTTTCTTTCTCTTTGTTCCCAACTCTGAACAGCGTGCCCCATAGCATTTCACTACCATCATTGATAAGCAGAGGCACTAAAGTACATATGTGGGTTTTTAATGTTTGGATAAAGTTAATTGTTTCGTTTGCTTCTTAAAACATTAAAAATTATAAAATTTTAAATGGTCTGTAAAATAAAATGTGAAACCATATGCTCCAGGGCCAGGGATATAGCTCAGTGGCACAGCACCAGACTGGCAGGAGCCAGGTTGTGAGTTCAGTTCCAGTACTAAAAGAAAGGAAAGGAAAAAAGAAAACAAAAATCTTATGCTCCAATTCTGTTCAGAGAATTTTATTCACTTTTAATAGTTATGGACTTTATATTTTATAAATACAGTTAAATATTTAAATGACAGTGCATGTATAACAAAAATAAGTATATTGTGCATGCTGGTTTTTTTAAATTTTTATTTTAAAGAGAATAAATAAAGAACAAAACAAAGCAGATCAGAAAAAAACAGTGCAAGCAACACAGGATTTGAATACAACAGGAAATCAACAATGGCTACCATATCTCTTTGTTTTCTTCAAAATAGTTGTCCATATCTTCACACACAATGAATTTAAACAAAACAAAATACTATAAAACCGATCAAAATAAAAGAATGAAAGCATTACAGGCCTTCAAAACCAGACAGTAGGAAAATCAACAATGGCTACCATAATGTCTCTTGTTCTCTTCAAAATAACTGTCCGTACCTTAACATATATTGAAATTAAATAATATAAAACAGACTAAAACCAATCAAAATAAGTAATAAAAACATTCCTAGACTTTACAGCAAGATGATAGGAAATCAGCAATGGCTACCATTATGTCTCGGTTTCTTCAGAGTAGCTGTTCATACCCTCACATGTAATAAAATCAATTCTCATAAACTCTTCAGAAGTTCTAGGTTTGTATAAGCATATACATGTACATTTATTTCTGCATTAGAGTGAAAGCAAAACAAAACAAAACATATTAGGGGAAAAACAAGAAACAAAAGAGACAAAAAAATAACAATAATGGAGCCCAAAACAGTAATAATATAGACTTTCAAAACAAGGTGGTAGGGACATAATAACTAAGATTGTTATTTTGCACTTATCTTTAAAAGAGTTATTCAGATTACCAGTTATAAACCTGTGCATGCTGTTTTATAAGCTTGTTTTAGGACCTCTTTCTATCTGCATATATGTAAAATTTATCAGAGTTGTTTTGCTCTCCCTATGATATTTTGTTTTATAGATGTATCATAATCTCTGTAACTAGGGGTGTGTGTTTGTGTGTGTGTGTGTATGTGTGTTTGATCACAAATTTTCAAATGCAAACTAATCATAATCACTTTCCCACTACTAGGACAAAATTCTTAACATCCTAATTTAAAGGAGGGGAATTTATTCTGGCTTATGGTTTCTGAAGGTTCTGTTCAGGCGTGCTTGGCTGACTCCAAGGCAGAAGTGCATGGTGGTGTGGAGGAGGAAGGCTGTTCATCTTCTTGCAACCAGAGAACAGAGAAAGAAGGGAGGAACCAGGGTTAAGAATACACCCTCCTTCTGTGTCACACCCCCAAGTGACTTTACTTTTCTAACCCAGCCCTCACTTCCTGACACATTCAGCACTGAACCCACTGATGAGTTATGTCTCAGTCATCTTCCAAAACTTCCACCTCTGAACATGTCAGACTTCGGGTGGGGGGATGTTTGAGGTCTAAACCAGTAACACAAACAAATGGTGCAGTGAGCCTATTTTTTATAAATACCTTGTGTTGGTGTGCAGGCATTTCATGTAATGACTCTGTAGAGGCAGAATTGTAAAGTAGGAGTACTCACATATTACATACTGGGGGTTATTTCCAAGTTGTTTCCCCAAAAAGCTCTCTTGCCACATACAAGTTGTGTTCAGACATCATAGACTTTGCCAATTTGAGGCCGTTTTGGCCATCTTGAACCTAAGATGCTGGCAGAACATTTCTGTAAATGGTTTATAGAATGCGAGCTCTGATAAGTATAGGCTAGACATGTCTGTTCTGGAATTAGCTAATGGAAGTGATCACAGTTCAAGTCAAATAGAGCTTACTACCTAGGAAGAAAAAATATTTAGGGACAAACATTTAGGCATACATCCTTAATGGAGATTCCTAAGGAATGAAATAACCTCTATTTCTGGAGATACTGCAACAAATCTTAGAGTAAGAACTATATAAAATACTAAGGTTTATTTGGCACCTGCATAGCTTAGTGAGAAGCATGTATAGAAACAAATGGGATAGTTGTCAAGTATGTGATGCTGGTTCTCTGTCATGGTGTGACACTGAGTTAGATTGGTGGAGAGGATGATAGATGTGTAGTTCTGGTTTTTGGCTAGGAGATAAAGTGGCGTGAGGCAGAGTAAAGGCAAAGCAAATGGAACTGTACTTGGTCAGTAAGCGTTTCATGAAAGTTTCATTTGCATTCTCAAGTTTACCATTTGTTGTGTAATGGAGAAGTGGTTATTAGGTGATGAATCAGAACCATATAATCTTTAAATATGATCCCAATGCTAATAAAGAAGTCAGAGGAAGTATATTTGCTTCTTGTCCCTGTTTTCCATGATTTTACTTGCCTTTTTTGTCATTCCTTGCTGCTTATACTTTGAGACTATAATTCTAGTTGTATACAAATTCTGAATTATCTTTCTAGTGAGTGGGTTCTTATTGTTATTTTTAGGAATTCTATTCATCTAAAAGCTGAGCAGTCTTACTCTAATATAGCTGTATCAGCTATGTTTTGATTTGTGTATAAATGTTTCCATTTATAATTTTTTAAGCCTTTTAGTAGTCTTCTAGAACACATATGTGGAGCATGTAGTTAGTGTTTTTTGTTGTATTTGTCTGACAAATTTTGTATTTTTAATGAGACATGTCTCTTTAATGTAATAGCTGATAACTTTGATTTTACAGCTTCTAATTCATTATTCTTTGCCCTGCCTATTCTATGCTGCCTTGTCTCACTTTTCCTCTTTTATTTTTTCTCTCTTTTAGCTTGACAGTGTAATTTCTTTTATTGTTCATTTAGTGGTTTCCTAAATGTGTCTTTGACTAGACTTGTATCATTTCTTAGACAGTATAAGGTCTTTATAACCATTTGCCTTTCCCTTCTGATTTTTATATTGTTGTTGTATATTTTAGTTGGTTTTATATTTAAGATCCACAAGACATTGTTGGTTTTTTTTCTAAGTCATTCTTTATTTAGATCTGCCCAAATGTTTACTTTCTCAGTTACTCTTCATTTATTTCTGTGTCTCTGAATTTCCATGTGGGACGCTTTCTTCTGCCTGGAGAAGTAGTCTTTAGTTGTTTAGTTAAGTCTGCAGAAATTAATTTTCTCAGCTTTCGACTGTCTCAAAACATTTCTATTTTGTCTTCAGTAGGGTACTGAGTGTGTAGTTGTATGATGATAGTTTCTTTCTGTCCTTTAAATAGTATGCCATTTCACTGTTTGCTGAGCTTGATCTCCTTTTGGTGAGTAGTCAAGTGTAAATCTTTTCTTCTTTTGGTTAATCTCCCCACCTCCCACTCCCAACCTTGGGCCACTTTTAAGAGTTTCCCTTTAGATATGCTTCTCAGAAATTTGATTATGTTATGCCTCCTTGTGTTTTTTCATTGCATTGAACTGTGTTTTGGGTTTCTGGTATTTGGGATGATCACTTTCATCAGCTTTAGAAGGTATTTGGCCATTCCTTTCAAATCTTTCTTTAGTCCCATTGGAATTTAGTTCACTTAGCTTTCTTTGCATACATCTCTTTCTGATAAGTTCAGAAAAACTATGCTTTTCAGATTCTCTGTCCTGCTTTGGTTGTTTAGGACAACAGCAACAGTTTTTTTTAGATTTCATACACTGTCCAGGGGCAGCATTCCATTTATTGAGTTCTTACTTTCACCCGTTGAATTTTTCTGTTCTGGAATTCCATTTTGTTTTTTCTGTAGTTTTCGGGATTTTGCTGAGCTTTCCAGCTTGCCTTTCTGTTTCTTTTTTAATCCTCTCATAATATGTATTCCTGGAATGGGGGTTGCTTTTGTATCTTTTGGGTCTCCTGAATTCTGGTGCTACTTGTCTTTTCATATGTTTGTTTGTGTTTGAGTCCTTGGTATTAAATATGAAGGGATGATCTGCATGGTACTGTCTTCTCTTAGAAAGAATTTACATATGCTTCTGGTAGGTGATTATGTTAGAGACACTAATAATCTCAGGGCATGTTAATCCATTCAGGGATTGAGATGATTTAAAACTAAACTTTCAACCCTGTGAGCTAAAGTACTTTGTTTCTTGGATATAGTCCTTTTGGGTCCTACTCTACATTCTAAGGGGTTTACCTGCCTTTTGGACAAGTCCTAATCCCAGTTTATATTCTGGCAGATCCTGGATCTGTAAAAGCTGTGATCATTTCAGCCTCTTAAGCGTAGCTTTTATTTTTTTTAAATTTTATTTTTTTGTGTTTTTGAAACAAGGTCTCTCTATGCAGTACAGCAGGCTGGCCTTGAGCTCACTTTGTAGCCCAGGCTGGTTTTGAACTCGATCCTCCTGCCTCAGCCTCCTGAGTGTTGGGATTACAGGCGTGATTCACCACGCCCGGCTAAGTGTTGCCTTTAGAATCCAATACTTGTGAGCAAAAAGGAGTTCCAAACACCAGGCAGCCTCTGGGTTTTCTTGCTGTGAGTCTTTATCTCTCAATTCTTTATTGTTTTGATTGCCCTCACACATATATTTTGTATTTTATCTAGTTTCTTCAGTTATTCTCAGTGGAAGAGTTGATCTGAACAATGCCTCTTTCTTTTGTCCTTTCTCTGATTTATGTTTTTGAGACATTTTCAAACACATCTTTGTTTTTTGGTGTCATGTACAATCTACTTCTTACTGCCCCTACTGAATTTCTGTGAAAAGTTACTCAGTTTTGTGGCCAAAAGCATTGTTTCCTGATTTCAGATTGTTCTCTTTTCATATACAAGTTTCTTTAGGATTTCTGAATTTTATAATTTTAATGACATTCTAAAAATCTCTTTTCTGTAAATTTTTCAGTGGTTCTTTGCTCCAGTTGATGCAGATCACTTTTGCCATCCTGAATTGTGTTTTCACTTCCTTAATTGGTTTAAAGTTTGGTGTTTGATCCAGTAAGAAAAAGGATCTTTTAAATAAAATAATTATGAATTTGCTGAAGTACTACTAGGTTAATTAAATCCTGCCTGATAGGAAACTTTTGACAGAATAGAGAGTTTTATACTCACCAGACTGTGTGTGGGAGTGGTGACTGTTCAGGGCTCTGTCAGCTTCTGGTGTTGCAGACATGAACAGATCTCTTAAGCTTAGATACCTATTGTTGATGTGGGGATACTTTTCTCTGAAGCCAAGAGTCTTTAGGAGAACCAAAACAACAATGTGCATTTAAGTTTTTTGGGTTTTGCCCAGTAGTTAGATTATAAAATGTACTTTTACTGGTTGTAAATAAGATGTATGTGATTCTTCTTAGTAGTTCAAGAACTATTTCATGAACATTTGTTGTATATCATAAAAGAAGGTAATTTTATGGTGTTAAGTGAATCATGGAAAAGCTAAAACAGAAATTTTTTTATATTAAAATCTTCCACAAACACATCAGTAGTAGTATATAATGCCATATTAAGATTAGATCTTAAATAGGAGCAGGTTACTTTAGCCAGTATCAGCATGGCTAAGTGATTATTTGTGTAGTCACCACTTTCTGGGCATTATGATACATTTATTGAGAATGAGGGATTTGGAACCCTGGGGATCTTTATTATGGAAATCATCCTCAGGAATTCTTATTCATGTAGTTTGAGAAACATTTTCTGAGTATTGCCTGAAAGAACAGAAGAGATACCTCTATTTGTGGTGCAATGCAAATATTCTGAATTTTTCCTTGTGAATTTAAAACAAATAGTGTTTTAGAATGAGTTCCCTCTCTCAGGGAACTTAACTGTGATAGGATATTACCTACTTGTGTTACTAGTCTTCTGTGTGTATTTGTGTTGCTATTCTTTATTCATGTGTGTTTAAGAAATGTCTCTCTATAGCTGTGGACATTAGGAATATTGAAAAGAACTGCTGTCAGTTATTTTCCATGGAAATGATCATGTGTTGACTTTTTTATTTAAAAAGGAAAAAAAGCAGTAAAAGGGTACAAGTAATACAGAATTTCAAGAAAAAAATATACAGTAAGAAATCACTAGTTAATAGATTGCATATTGTCATCTTAGAAACAGTTGTTCAAATTACAAAATTAAAGCATACAAAGTGGACATTCATACAGTGAGATTGCAGACAGTTCTGTTCAATGATCCAACAAAAAACTCAGTAATATGTTTTTATATCCTACACACTTAAATATACATGCAGTTATATCATTTAGGCCACTTTCTTTTCCTCTCTTTTTTACAATAACAACTATACTTTTTGGGTTTTATTACTCCCATAGTTCTTATTACTTTTTTTTTAAAGAGAATAAAACCAAATGTGACAAAACAAAACAGAGTCAGTTAGAACAGAAGGATGGACATAGTATATGATGCAAAAATAGAATACCAGGTGATCAAAAATGATTACCATTATGCCTCTTGCTTTTTTGAAAAGAGTTGCCCATATCATCAGTATAATAGAATTGAACAAAACAGTACAGAACAAGGCCAATAAAACCTACACTGGAGACCTTACAAGACTTCAAAAGAAGATAATAGTGAAACCATAATGGGCATCAGAGTAAATCTTATTGCCTTCAAAGTGGTTGCCTATACCCTCAAACTTCATACTATCCAACAAAACAGAATATGGTAAAATCAGACAGAACAAGATGGGGAGAGCAATACTGGGGTTTAAATCAGGTTAATAGGAAAACAAAAATGTTACTATAATATATCCTGCTATTTTTTAATTTAGTTTTCCCTTAATTAAAAAATAAGAAAATAAATTAATTTTAAAAAGTGGGAGATTGAGATAAAAGAGGACACAGTAACAGACCAACACAGGTCAGATCTGAACAATTTAAGCATCACTGTGTTTCACCACCAGATAACCTGATATAATAGTAGTCACCAGTGTCTCTTTCCTTGAATTATTTGAGTACAACTTCGTATACTATAGCATCAAACATATTAAGACAGTGTGAAGCCATTCAAGAGAACATAAGAATTACGGGGTATTTAGAACCAGCTAACAGAAAACGAACAACAGTTTCTGTATTATCTCTTTGCCTATAAAAGATTTTGTTTATACTATCACATATAGTAAAATATAATAAGATACAACATGTTAAAACCTATGGAAACCGATGAACAACAGCTTGATGGAACTTCAACACAAGATGATATTAAATCAGAACTAGCTATTATGATGTCTTGTTTTCTTCAAAATTGCTATTCGTACTATCACAGACAATAAAATCAAACAACCCAGATTAAAACCATTCCAATTAATGAGTGAAAACATTATATGGCTTCAAACCAATATGATTGGGAATCATGATTACCACTTTTATGTATTCTTATCATTTCTTACACTAGGGAAACTATTTGGTATTTATACATGTGAGTTTGATTTATCTCACGAGTATGGTCTCAAGCTGCGTCCACTTATTTATAAATATCTTAATGTGATAATTCTTTGTAGCTGAGTAGTACTCCATTGTATAAAAATACCACAACTTGGGGCTAGGGATTTAGCTCAGCGGCATAAGTGCCTGCCTTGCAAGCAGGCAGTCGTGAGTTTGATCCCCGGTACCAATAAAAAGGAAAAAGACAAAAATAAAAAACCACAACTTTTTTATCCATTCCTCAGTTGATGGACACTTAGGTTGTTTCCAAGATGTGGCTATTACAAATTGTGCTGCTATAAACATGGGTGCACATATATCACTGTGGTATGATGCTTTCAGTTCTTCTGGGAATATGCCTAGGAGTGGAATAGCTGGGTCAAATGGGGCTTCCAGTCCCACTTTCTGAGAAATCTCCAGACCGACCTCCACAATGGTTGCACCAGTCTACACTCCCACCAGCAGTGCAGGAGAGTTCCCTTTCCCCCACAGCCTCTCTAACATTTGTTGTTGTTGGTTTTCTTGAACTTGGCCATTCTTTCAGGAGTGAGATGATATCTCAGTGTGGTTTTAATTTGGATTTCTCTAATGACTAATGATGATGAACATTTTTTCATGTATTTATTTGCCATTTGTGCTTCTTCACTGAGAATTGTGTATTCATCTCAGATGCCTATTTTTGGATTGGGTCTTTGAATTTTGGGGGTCTGATTTTTTTTAATTCATTATATGTTTCAGACAGAAGTCCTTTGTCTGAGGGCCAGTTCACTAAGATTTTTTCCCAGTTTGTGGGTTTTCTTTTCACTATGTTGGAGATTTCTTTTGACGTGCAGAAACTTTTTAATAAGAGGCATCCCAATTATTGACTGTGAGAAGTATTTCCCATGCAATTTGAGTCCTGTTCATGAATTCTCTATCTACTCCTATGTATTCAAGGTTTTTACCCAATTTGTCTTCCAATAGATTTAGTGTTTCTGTTTTAATATTTAGGTCTTTGATCCATTTAGATTTTATTTTAGTACATGGTGATAGGCATGGGTCTAGTTTTAGTTTATGACATATGGCGAGCCATTTATTAAAGAGACTGTAGTTCTTCCAGTGAACATGTTTGGCCCCTTTATCAAAGATAAGGTGGTTGAGTGTGTTTGTAGTTGTGGTTGTATCTTCTAATCTATTCCACTGATCTTCGGCTTTGTTTTTATTCCAGTACCATGTTTATTTTACTACAGTTGCTTTGTAATAAAAATTCAAGTCAGGGATTGTGATGCCTCCTGCCTTGCCTTTGCTGCTCAGACCTGTCCTTGCTATTCTAGGTCTCTTCTCGCTCCAGATGAATTTTAGGAGTGATTTCTTGAGATCTATGAGGTATGTTGATGGTGTTTTTATCGGAACTGCATTGAATCTGTATAACAGTTTTGGACAATGGCCATTTTCACAATGTTTATTCTTCCTATCCATGAGCAAGGGATGTCTTTCCATTTTCTGAGATCATCTTCAATTTCATTTTTCAGTGTATTATAATTTTCCCTGTATAGGTCTTTCACTTCTTTTGTGAGAGTAATTCCTAAATATTTCATTTTTTTGGTAGCTAATGTGAAGGGTATAGCTTCTCTTATTTCTATCTCTTTGATTTTGTTGTTAGTATATAGGAATGCTATTGATTTTTGAGTAATGATTTTGTATACAGCCACAGTGCTGAATTTATTTATTATATCTAGGAGTCTGTCAATGGAATTTTGGGGGTCTTCTATGTAGAGTATCAGGTCATCTGCAAATAATGATAATTTAACTTTTTCTTTTCCTATCTTTACGCCTTTTATTTCTCTCTCTTGTCTAATTGCTCTGGCTAGTGTTTCCAGTACTATATTAAATAGGAGTGGTGATAAGTGACATCCTTGTCTTGTGCCTGATTTTAAAGTAAAGGCCCTCAATTTTTGGCCATTTAGTATGATACTGGCAGTTAGTTTGTCATAGACGGCCTTTCTTATATTGAGGTAAAGACCATCTATTCCAATTTTTTGCAAGGTTCTTACATAAATAAATGTTGGACCTTATCAGAAGCTTTTTCTGCATCTATAGAAATGATCATGTGATTCTTACCTCTGGGTCTATTGATATGATGGATTTACATTTATTAATTTACATATGTTGAACCATCCCTGCATGCCTGGGATGAATCCCACTTGGTCATGTGTATGATCTTCTTGATGATTTGCTGCATCCTATTTGCCAATTCTTTATTGAGGATTTTTGCATCTATGTGCCTTAGGGAAATTGGTCTGTAGTTCTCTTTTTCAGTTGAGTCCTCAGGCTTTGGTACTAGAGTAATATTTGCTTCTAGGAATGATTTAGGAAGGATTGCTTCCCTTTCAGTTTCATTGAAGAGTTTGAGAAGTGTTGGCATTAAGTCTTCTTTGTATTTCTTGTAGAACTCTGCAGTGAATCCGTCTGGGCGTGGGCTTTTCTTTGTAGGTAAGGACTTAATTACATTTCAATTTCATTAATAGAAATTGGGTTATTCAGCAGTTTTACATCTTCATGAACTAGCTTTGGTACTTCATATGCTTTTAGAAATCTGTCTGTTTTTTGCAAATTAAAACCACACTGAGATACCATCTCACTCCTGAAAGAATGGCTAGGATCAACAAAAACAACAGCAACAAATGCTGGAGAGGCTGTGGGGAAAAAGGAACTCTCCTGCACTGTTGGTGGGAGTGTAGACTGGTACAGCCTTTGTGGAGGTCTGTCTGGAGATTTCTCAAAAAGTTGGGATTGGAAATCCCATTTATTCCAGCTATTCCACTTCTAGGCATATTCCCAGAAGAACTGAAAGCATCATACCACAGTGATATATGTGCACCTATGTTTATAGCAGCACAATTTGTAATCACCAGATCTTGGAACCAACCCAAGTGTCCATCAACTGAGAAATGGATAAAAAAGTTGTGGTATTTCTATATAATGGAGTATTATTCAGCTATAAAGAATGATCACATTGAGATATTTATCAATAAATGGGAGCAGCTTGAGACCATACTCATAAGTGAAATAAATCAATCTCGCATGTATGAATACCGAATAGTTTCCCTAATGTAAGTAATGATTCAAATATATAAAAATATGTGGTAATCATGATTTCCCATTATGTGGCCTTGAAGCCTTATAAAGTTTTCACTTATTAATTAGAAAGGCTTTATTCTGGGCTTCTTGATATGGAAATATTTGAAGCTATAGTATATGAAGTTTTATCCAAATATTTCAAGGAAAAAGACAGACACTATGGTAACTACTATTAAATCGGGTTATTTGGTGGTGAAGCACGAGGTTGCTGAAACAGTCATGCTTTGACCTCTATTGTTATATTGTTATGTCCTGTTTTAACTCAATCTCTCCCTTATTCTTTAAAAAAATTATTTAGTTATTTCTTATGTTTGTTTTAATTAAGGGGAAAAATTTTAAAAAATAGGATATATAATAGTAACTCTTTTTGATTTCCTATTAACTTGTTTTGAAGTCCTGTAATACTCCCACGATCTTGTTTTGACTGATTAGACTCTGTTCCATTCTGTGCAATAGTATCAAGTTTGAGGGTATAGGCAACTACTTTGAAGGCAATAAGATTTACTAAGATGCCCATTCTGGTTTGACTATTGTCTCCTTTGGTAGTCCTGTAATGTTTACAATGCCTCAGTTTTATTGGTCTTGTTCTCTCCTGTTTTGTCCAACTTTATAATATCTAATGAGATAGACAATGTTTTTAAGGAACAAGAGACAACGTTGATAACCATTGTTGATAACCTTGTACTCTGCTCTACATCATGTGCTATGTCTACCCTTGGTTTTGACTGACAGCTTTGTTTTGCCATATTTGACTTTATTCTCTCCCCCCCAAAAAAGTAATAAGAACTAAGGAGTAATAAAATCCAAAATGTGTAAATTTTGTTGTAAAAAAGAGAGGGGGAAAAAAAAAGAGCTCTAACGGATATAACAGCAAGTGTGTTTAGGGGTCTTAAATTAGCTGACTATATTAATGTTTTTGGATCATTGAACACAGCTGTGTGCAGTCTCTCTGTTTGAATGTCCACTTTGTATTCTTTGATACTCTGATTTGAGCAACTATTTTCAAGATGATAATATGTAATCTATTAACAGGTGATTTCTTACTGTTATGTTTTTTTTTTTTGTAGTTCTGTATTATGTGTACTCTTAAACCGCTTTGTTTTGTTTTGTGTTTTTCTCTTTTTCCTCTTAAATAAAATTTAAAAAAAAAAGAGATCATTGCTTCCAGTGGTTAAGGACCACCCAGATTCCACCCATACTAAACTGGGCTCTGCAGGTTTTGAGCCATTCTTCAAATTCTAATGGAGATTGTTCAGGATGAAATGCAACTGCAATGAAGGGACTGGAGACTGGAGACTTCTGGGAGAACATGGCAAATAGATAACAGAAGCTTAGATTCCAGGAATGGTGCAGCGTGGGGAGTCCTAAGCAGGGGGAGATATACCCTGCTGACCCAGGAATGAACTAAGCTGAGAGAAACCAACTGGAAAGCAATCCTGGTGCTACAACTGGAACACCTAAAGTCTCAGTGCTGAAGCTGGAACCAGCACCTTTGGAAAACCATGGCTTGAATTTCTTGTAACTGCTGCTGCATTTGAATCAGCACAGCAGGGATAGAGACTCAAAAGCTCTGAGAACAGGAATCGGTGAACTGAATTGAGATCAGAGCTGGTGGGGAGCCCTGAATTGACCTGTGGTGAGTGAGAGGAACAGAGACCCTTCCATAGACTAGGAGGCTCCAACAGAGGACATTCTGGGACTGGGCAGACTAGCCGGAACAGACGCTGCAGTGACTTCAGTCACATATTCCCCTCTCAAGTGGGATTTTTGGGGAGCACTTGACCTGGGTGATGCCATGGACTAAGACCCACTAGGCTAGCCCAAACCAGGTCCCTGTGCCTGCAGTGCACCCTAATGCAGTGAAGCCTTCAGCAGGTTGACTGACCTAGAGGGATGAGCCCAGTATAGGCTGCCCAGGTCTGTGTCTCCCTAGTACACTGCAGTGGGCAGGAACACCTAGCCAGTGTGATTCGAAAAACTGTAACTGACAAAGAAAGAAACTTGGGCTCCTATATATACTTGTATGGGAATAACAAATGTATGGGAAAAGGGAGCAACAAGAAAGGGTCCTCATTCCCCAATTCTGAGAATGCAGATCCAGGAAAGGTAAATGCAAAGGAGAATGAGGACAGAAAACATGGAATATCAGGCATGGCACCAATAGACATAAAGCGATATCTCCAGAGCCTCATAGACAAGTTCAAATGTGAAGTATTTAACCACATAAAACAAGATATAAGTAGAATAATTAAAGAAATATTAAGCACCTATCAAGAAAAAACAGATGGTGGAATGGAAGAACAGAAAAAAAGGGGAAAATTGTTTGATGGAGAAAATAGAGAAAAGGCAGAATACATGAAGCAGGTTCAAAAAGATTACCAGGAAACTAAAACCTATTGAAGTCTGGCGTAACAGCTTGAAAGAAACTAAGGATAAAGTATCTGAACTGGAGGATCGATTTGTAATGTGGGAGCATGAAAAGAAAAACTTCTTAAAAATAACAAGGAAACAAGCAGTAACAATACAAAGGCTAGAAGATGATAAGAGGATCTATAACTTAAGAATTAAGAATGTAAAGGAAGAAGCAGGGATACAAACAAATGAACTACAAAGGCTATTCACAGAAATAATCAAGGAGAACTTCCCTAATGTGGGAAAAGGTAAAGATACTCATATCTGTGAGGCATACAGGACCCCAGCCACCTACAACCCAAACAGAACTACACCCAGGCATATAATAATCAAAATTCCAGAAATCCAATATAAGAACACAATATTAAAAACTGTCAGAGACAAGAAACAGATCACTTACAAGGAACACCCATCAGTTATATGTGATACTATTAACAAAATCTTTTATAGAAAAGGCGATAATACAGAAACCATTGTTCCTTTTCTGTTAATTGGTTCTAAATATCCTGTAATACTATCATTCTCTTGAATGGTTTTACATTGTCTTGATATGTTTGATGCTACAGGATATGAAGTTATACTCAAAGATTTCAAGGAAAGCGATACTATGGTAACTACTTCTATGTCAGAATATCTTGTGGTGAAACACTATTTTGCTTAAATGGTTATGTTTTTCCCTGTGCTGTTTTGTTGTTATGTCCTCTTTTATCTCAGGCTCCTTTATTATTGTTTATTTTTTATTTTTATCTTTTTAATTAAGGGAAAACATAAATAAAAATTAGCAGGCTATATTATAGTAACCCACTTTGATTTCCTATTAACTTGATTTGAAACCCTGTATTGCTCTCATCATCATGTTTTGATTGATTTTACTCTATTCTGTTTTGCTTGATAGTACCAAGTTTGAGAGTATAGGCAACAACTGTGAAGACAATAAGATTCACTATGATGCCCATTCTGAATTGACTATTATTTTCTTTTGAAGTCCTGCAATGTCACCACTGTTTTGGTTTTTATTGGCTTTGTTCTTTACTGTTTTATTCATTTTATTATAACTGATGATATAGGCAATTATTTTTAACATAGCAAGAGCCATTATGGTAACCATTGTTGATCTCCTTGTATTCTGTTTTTACATTATGTACTATGTCCATCCTTTTGATTTGACTGACTTTGTTTTGTTATGTCACATTTGGTTTTATTCTTTTCAAAAAAAGTAATAAGTACTATAGGATTAGTAAAACCCAATATGTGCAATTATCATTGTAAAAAAGAGAGGAAAAGAAAGTACTCTAAAGGATATAAGTGCATGTATATTTAAGTGTATAACATAGATAACCATATTACTGAGTTTTTGTTGGATCATTGAACATAACTGTTTGTAGTCTCACTGTTTTAATGTGAGACTTTATATGCTTTAATTCTGTAACTTGAACAACTATTTCTAAAATGACAATATGTAATCTATTAACTAGTGGTTTCTTGCTGTTTATTTTTTTTTTTGAAATTCTGTATAACTTGTACCCTTTTTCTGTTTTTTTCTTTTTCTCCTTAAATAAAATTTTTAAAAAATGATGGGTACACATATATTGCTGTGGCATGATATTTTCAATTTTCTTGGGAAAATACCCAGAAAAGAAGTAGCCAGATTGAATGAGATTTACAATGACTGTTTTTGGAGAAATCTCTACAGTGATTTCCACAGTGGTTGCACCAGTCTACACTCCCATCACCAATGTCCAGTTTAACAAGCTGTTTTTGAAATTCCCACTTTTCAAAACAACAGTAGGATATGAGAGGCTGTCTAGACACAGGCCATAACATTATGACCCAAAAATGGGGTCAGAATTATGCACGCCCTTTTATGCAAAAATCGTTTAATTCATCTGTAAGAATTGCCAAAATTATGACTGTTTCAGCATTGCTGAAAAGTCCAAGTGCTAAGTTTCCTCTTAAATTTAAGGCAAACTCTTAGCTGTGAGCCCTTGTACAAATCAGAAGTTAAATGATTTCAACATTCAGTAGCATAAGATTAAACATGTGCTTTTTAGAAGTTACAAATGGGGATAATAAATGAATAGGACCAAAGCAAGTCCAAAACCCAGCAGGGCAAACATTAAGTCCTGTAGTTCCATGTACAGCATATGAGGCAATCTGTGGCAAGATGTGAGTTTCAAAGGACTTGCGTGGCTTAGCACTTATGGAACTTTTGGTGGTTGTAGCTCCCACAGCTTCTCCCTTGGGCCTGCTCTCCTCCTTTCTTGCATCTTTGGCTTCACTCCCACAGTTTCACACATTGCCCTCTCAGGGGCACAATTACCTGCACTCCCAGGTGTTCTGAGATTGGAGTGGCAGCTTTCTTAATCCCACAACTCTTGCATTCTCTGTGTGCCTAAAACCAGTGCAATGTGGATGATGCCAAGGTCTCCTGCCAGCTGGAGCAGTAGAGAGGCTTTCTCCTCTCTTAGCTGTAGGGGTCAAGTGCCTGGATTACTGGGTACTCTGAATCCAATTCTGAGGGACAAATTTTCTTTGCTGTCACCATTCTGGAACATGGTACTCTGCAGGTCTCTTCTCAAAGCCAAGTCTTTCAATTTTTCAGTTTTGGGGCTGCAAAGGGTGGAGACTTGCTGCTTCTCCTGATAACCTCAGGCCATATTTTCTATCCTCTTGTTTCTTCTCAGCAGTTGGGATCACCTCAGCTGTGTTTTTGTTTTCCACAGCTTTACTGGAGCCTCTGCTCTGGCCAAACTCACAACATTTTATATAATTGTACTGGGCTCTCTATTCTTGATTCTCCATATAAATCCTGCCACTGTCTCAACATTAGACTGTCTTGAAATTTCTTCTGTGAGGTTAGATAATTCATCACCCTTAATTTTAGTCTTCAGCAAAGTATCTTGCTCAAGCAAAACACAAACAAACTTTTTGCCAAGCCGTATCACGTGGAGTTCAGCAGTCAATGTAGTCCTTCTTTCCAGCAGAAATCTCCCAAGTCGAGTCTCTACCAGCAGGATTTGTATTGGCCTTCTCATTTTCTGAGCTTGACCAGAATCTCCCATACAGAAATTCTGCTTTTCATGCCAGTTCTACTCTTTCAGGTGCCATATCTGAACTTTCCCAAACTCTTTCCACAAATTATTCCCTAAAGTTCTTGAACCGTATGGTCAGCTATAGTCACCACAACCCCATCTCTGGTACCAAATTCTGTCTTTGTTACTTTTTTCTCATTGCTGAGACAAAATACCTGTTGCTGAAAATTAAAGAAGGAAAGGTTTATTTAGCTCACAGTTTGTAGAGGTTTCAGTTCATAATCAACTGCTCCAAATCAGGGTGTCATAGAAAAGGGGCAACAGTTCATGGTGGTGCAAGACAGTAAAAGCAAGAGCAAAAAAGCAGTGAAGCAAATCTTTTCCCTTCCATTGTATTGTATGCAGGCTACTCATCCTAGAGCACCACACCCTAGTGTAGTGCTCACAACATCTCTATGTCCTCCTGTTGCATAGTATGTTTAAAAAATTGAGGAGCCTGTCCCCTTGCTAAGTTGAGCTGGAATTGCTGTAACTCTGTTTCCTGAGGGCATGTAAACAAGAGGTCTCCACAAGCTGTCTTCAAAAGCCCACTTCATCATGTTCACATGGGTGGGACATCTAGATACAAACCATAATATTTGCCTTTAGACAGATCTCTGACAGCCTCTTTGGGGCAGTTAACTGAGAAAGGCTAGACATTTGCAGGCTGGCTTTGGATTTTTCTGGTGTTCTTAATCACTAACTCTGTAGACCTTATTGGGTTATTCCCCTTCAAGTGTCCAACTTCATTATCAGTCAAAATTACTTTCCCTATGCATGTGTGGTAAGAGGAAGTTCTGTTGAAGCCCTAGTGAACATTTGCATCAACATCTCTTTCACAAAATTCTTAATTGCTTTCTAATCACATGAATAAAATAGTTACCATTAATAATTTAAAGTGGGGAAGGTTTATTTTGACTCATGACTTTCTGAGGATTCAATCCCTGCTTGGTTGGCTCCAAGGCAGGAATTTCATAATGGAAGATTCTTCCTGAGAAGGACTGCTAATTCTTGGTGACTAGAAAACAGAGAGAGAAGAAAGGAGTGGATTGAAAGTCACCCTTCTTAGTCACAACCCAGGGAACCACATCTTTTAGCAAGCCCCAATCTCCCAATAGCACATTTGGGTAGGAACTGCAAAGTGTATTAGTTCCCATGATCCATTTGCTTTCCAAACACCTGAGACTTTGGGGCACTTTACACCTAAGCAATTACATCAGAACATCTGCTTTTTCATTTTGATGACTCTGCGCCCCCAAATCAGGACCACTAAGAAAGAGAATCTTTTTAGCACTAACAGAGTTCAAGAGAAAATATGAACAAAAGATCTTAAGGAAAAATAGGGAAACACACAGATGGGAAAATGTTTAATCACACTCTGAAAAATGAGAAGTATTTTTTACCAGCCTACCTAATTAACAATATTTTTGAGAAAAAAATATTATTTTTTTCTTGTTTTCCATGGAAGGAAACAATAGTATAATACTATGCTTCTCTCTCTCTCTCTCTCTCTCTCTCTCGTATATTTTTATTTGTAAACTTTACATAACAGTAGTGAAGAACACAAACAAACCACACATTCTTCCCTCAGTTTCTGGGGCAGAAGGAGACCAGAAAGATGAGATTTCAGATTCCTACTTGGTCCCCTGCCTGGCTTTCACTCTTGGATAGGAAACACCCTGATGGTTTTATGAACTGGTAGAGGCAGACTGATGTATGGGATACTCAATCTAAGGCACCTGTGTAGCAGTGTCACAGGCACCTGTGGCTCAACTGCAGGCCCCTGGATAATGGTGATCATGAGCTCAACTACAGCCCCGTGAGTTCTTGCATCATAGCCTTGGGGTGCAGCCAGCTGGGTTCCGCTGTCATAGATGGCTCCCTTGGCAGATAGCATCTCACAACCCCCCTTGAGAGCTGGCTAAAATGGTCAGCCAGGTTTCTGCTTGTGTCAAAACATTCTGTTGTTAGTAAGAATCTCATCTTTGGGATGCTATCAACTCCTGTGAACAGGGTGTAGGTCGCAGGTGTGACCTGAGTGCTGTGCTCTTCTGCATGGCTGAGTCCAGTTGTCAGTTGCCACTGTAGCACAAGGCCACAGGGACAAGACTGTGGAGCTGGTGGTGGGTGAAGTTATTTAGCAAAGAGAAAGAACCTTTACATTCAAATTGGAATAAACATTTTTGTTTTGTAATCTAGAACAGTACAAAAGCTTTTGCATGAAAATTTCTTGTCTCATTTTTTCCAAAACTGATAAATGATATGATTCACTAGTTTAGCTTATAAACTTTATAAAATTATTCTGTGACTTATACTGTGCTTATAAAGCTATACTGTGGCTTAAATAATAAATGGAAAATGGCCAAAACATTTGAGCAATATACGAACCATGATTAATATAAATGAAAATATGCTCCCACAATATATTTTTCAGTAAAGTAGAATAATGGAGCACTATTTTATCTCTCATGTTTTCAAAGCATGTTACCTAGTGTTATTAAGGATATGGGGAACATACTATTCCTGTAGATGGAAGTATACATTGGTGCAAGATTTTGAGCAAATTGTCAGTAACAATCAAATAAAAAGTACATAAAATGCTGGCCCACAAATTCTACTTTTAAATTAAGTTTCACATAGAAACACTCAAAATGTTGGAGAGGAGTGTTTATTGACACTTTGGAAAAAACCATTATAGAAAAGTTGAATTTCTGTAAGTATGTCAATCATGATACCAGTGTTTTGATACACTCACTGATTAGATTCAATGATATAGTCATTGAATAGAATAAACTCGTTTGTATATTCTGAAATAGATGTTTGATATATGCCATTGAATTTAAAAGTAAATTTCAAGTTAATACATGTAGTATCATTCTATATTTGTGTTTATTCTGTGTCTAGGTATCTGTCTGTCTGTCTATCTCTCAGTCTATCCATGTATTCCTATCTGGAAACACATACAAAGAATCAGAAAGATTAACCAATGATGGTCTTCACATCATAATTCTGTATTTTTTATTTTTTTACTTATAATTTATAATAAAAATTAGGAAAGAACATGATGTTCTGAGAAGAAAATTATGACATTGTAATTAAAGCTTACATTGTTCAGCATAAGGAAGAAAAGTATAAAAGTATAACATATATATAGAATACATAATCCTAGGCTGCAACTATGTAAAACTAACAAATAAAACTACAAAGTCAGCATAAAATTACAGAAGAATAAATACCTGCATGTTAAATGTGCTTATTTTTGGGACATAAGAGTTGAAAATTATGGGTATTTTTCTTGTTTTTCCCAAATACTGCATAATGAGCCAGAATATATTAAACTTTTAGTGGAGGTAAAAACTTTGTAAAATAGTTAATTTCCTTGAAGTACTGTTTTAAGTATTCCAAGAGTGGGAGTGGGAGATAAAAACAGATGACTGACACATTTGCAGACAAAATCCACAGTTTCTCTAAAAGCTTACATTGGGTAATGTTTTGAATATTGACTCTGGAGCCAGATCATTGGGCTTCACCATCTATGAGGTCGCACCCCAAAGTGTAAATATGTCAACATCCTACAGTTTTCATGACAACCACAAACAAGGAGCCAAGAACCCAAACCCATTTTCCCCTCTCTTATTCTCTTGCATTTGTGGAAGTTAGAGGCTGAAATCAGCATCACTGGGTCAAAGTCAAAGAGAAGCAAAGCGGTGCTCCCCTTGGAAGACCCAGGAGAGAAGCCGATCCACTGTTTTTTCTAGACTCTGGACTTGCATTCCTTCAGAGTCCTGGTCCCTGCCCCAGCTGCCATCTTCAAAACCAGTGATTTGCATCTTGTTTCTGGTGTCCTGAGCTTGCTTCCCATCTCTTTGTGTTATCTAACCCATGGCATCCTGTTACAAGGATGCTTATACAGTACACTAAGTGCTCCCTCATGTAAATACAAAGTAATCTCCTTATCTCCCATTCCTTAGCTTAATCAGAGCTGGTAGGCCCCTTTCTCAAGGATGTAACATTTGTAGGCTCTGGCATTAGGGCAAAGTTATCCTGAAGGACCCCTGTCCAGTTCACTGCAGTATATGTGCAACTTGTGATAGGAATGTCAAAAAGGCCCAGAAAAGTACTAATAAAGGACAAGGGAATTTAAAGGAGGCAAACTTCTCATTTCTCTGAGGATATTACAGGTGCATAGAACAGCAGCAAATACTGCTGTGGATAAGTGTTCGCCAAGATTGGGAATCACAAGCTTGAGGGGTTACATAATCCTTCTGTTCCTCCATCTCTCACCTTGTTTCCCTCACCCACAAACTTTCGTGATCTGTGTATGGGTTCAGTTTCTCTCTGAGTAACTAAGTTCTTTTTCATTTCTGAGTACTAACTCCCTCCCATGGAAGGCAGAGAAAGACTTCTCTCACAGTTTTAAGATTAAGCAGGTTAATGGTTGGGGGACTAGTTTATATAAGCTACCTTCATCTGCAAGTATTAATGTATAGTGCAGATTTCCTACTTATTTCTGGACCTTCTGATGGGCCAAAGGTCAGCTAATTTCTTGGCTTTGTTCTACTCCTGCTATAAATTGGAGTTTTAAAAAATATTTTCCAGGTGTCAGAATAGCTGACTTCCCAATTGGACAAAATGTGAATAAACTTGTTTATCCATTTTCTTGAGACTTTCTCGTATTTTCAATGGAAAAGTGAAGAAATGCAAATAATCAGAGCCTAGTTATATAATGCTGACCCCTTCTCAATATTGTTCATTCTCCCATTATTATTACATCTATGGAAACATTGTTGTTACCAGGAATACTTGAATAGTTATCCATAGAATGCGATGTCATTGAAAATTCACTTTTCCAAAGATCCAGCCCATTACAGAACAGAAAAAAAGATGCTATGACTGTTTGTGAAAGTCAGTTTTAGTTCACAGCTTAGGTAAAGGACTCAGCCAGATGGTAAATACAGGAAAAAGAGTAAAACTCTGTCCTGAACTAATCTACAGTGTCAACAGAATTCAAAATGAGAATAAAGTAATCACTATATTTCCTTATTTGATCTCTCCTCATGTTTTCTTTCCTCTGTTAAACCTAAAACGTTTCAATCAAAACTTATTTCACTACTTCTACAAAGTTTTCACATTTATTTTCAATTTTTTTCCTTCAGAACACTGTCATCTAAAACTTAAATGATTTCCTCTAGTGAATTTCTTTTGGGAAAAAAAGTGACTTTCTTGTCGCAGTGGGTGGTTCTAGCCACCTTCAGTTTCTCAGAAGATCTCTCTGAAATTGTTAGACACAAAATTATGGCTTGTATACTCTGTTGGTTTGGCTGAATAAGTACTTATTTCTGTTCTTGAGGAGTATAGAAGAGAAAATCTCTGCAGTTATAAACTCTAGGTTGCAGTTATTCTTATTACGAAGACACTTTCTGACTCTCTTTCTATAGAAATTAACGACTCAGGTCACCTTGAAGTGGTTAATGGAATGTGAGGCATAATGAATAGTGAAGGTGAGGACTTACATTGGAGCGCAAATCAATCTTTATTTCTACTGTGGAGATGAAAGAACTATATTTTCCCACCTTTTTGGCAATGGCTAGAGGGGAAAGGCGTCTTATCATATGTTAAGTGTGGAAGATGGGATTTTTCTCTTCATGCTTAAATTCATTCTGGGTTACACTGGTTACAGATGGGAGCCTTTGGATGTAGTCATCTGTGCTGTCTTCCCAAACACAATGCCAAAGAACATCTATCGTTCACAGAAAGTAAACAAAGTTCTGAATGACCACTGCTCAATTGTTCTCTGATATGTCTTTAAACCAGTGTTCATTAACCCAAATAAGTCTGTAGCTCCATCTAGTTTATATCAGAAAGAACATGCAATTTCTTCCACTGGGATTAAAGTATCAAAAACAAAAGAAAAACTAATTAAACCTGCATTTTAGACCCAGGCATTGGTGACAGATTGAGACTGAGTCTTACATTTTAGTTTTTCTCTGAAGAAAAACTATAAAAATTACATTATCATATACTTTATTAAATAATAGAAGGTGGTAAGAAAAAGTAAAGGATGGTCTACAAATAACACTCTAATATCAATTGATACAAGAAAATTTTTCATCATGTGATATCTATGGAGCATACTTAGATAATGCATGAACTCAGTGTGAAGATACATGAGGTAAGAACTTTGAAGACTGAATGTGTTTTCACATTGGTTGTTTCAGTGACAGTGACAATCATCCTATTTCACAGATTAGAGAACTGAGGGGAGGGTAACTTCTTGTTGGTGGCCGCCCTGCCACTTGGTCTCAAGGGCAGTGTAGATCAGGCTGCTTTGGTTTTGTGAGCAACATGACAGTGCGTTCCTGTGGAAGCACCTTCTGCAGGAAGCAAGGGAAGTCGTAGGTGCCTTCCGTACCATTGTGATTTCTTGCTCTCATGACTAAATAGGGCTCCACATTGTAGTGTCAGAAGAAAAGCAACTGGAGTGCCAAGTCAGACACTATGTGTAGATTTCATGAAGCAAAGGATGTCTGGGCACACAGGGTGCAGCTGATGACAAAATGAGACATTTACTGATACAAAGGTCGTTCAATACAGCAGTTTTACTTTGCATGAGTATGAATGTGTGTGTGTGTGTGTGTGTGTGTGTGTGTGTGTGAAATGTGGGTGTCTATACCACTCTGAAAACATATTCTTGAGGATGGCAGTTCCCCAAGCTTCTTTAAATTCAAGCTTGTGAAATACATTGCTGCGACAACAAACACAAAATATTCACCTTTCCCTGGTGAAGCACATCATTCCTTAAAGGCTCTGCGTAAATATGGTGCTATACATCCAGGGTGCCCCAAGGAAATATTTTTAGATAAGTTCAGCAGGTGGGACAACCTAGCCCATTATGTTTTTAGTTATTTTAGAGATGAATTCTTTGTATTGGGCAAAGCTCATGGTTGCACATGTGTGTGTCCATACACACACACAAACACACACAGCATTAAGAATTGGCTGTGTGTGCAGACAATTCTTAATGCTGTGTGTGCAGCAGACTGACAGGTGTGACAGTAAAATGCAAACATCTGCAGTGCATCCCAAGAGCAACTCATTGGAAGCGGGGTGATGTGGGTGTGCCATGGTGGCACCAGCACACTCTCTGTTTGAGTTCGGCAACCAGTTGTGTGTCCCTCCTGTAGCACTGCTGGCTACAGTTGTAAATGAGTTACTGCATCCCAGGCTGAGCAGCAAACATGGCATATTAGGAAACAGATTAGAGAATATTTTGCTGCTGAGCTGTGTTTACATTCTGAAGAGATTATTGGTGAGTTTAGGGGTGTTTCTTGATAGGAAATGGAAACAGAGACTTTCTGCAGAAGCAAGATGATTTTTATCAATGATCCAAAGGCTGACAGACAGTTGCTAATGTAGAGTGAGCACAGTACATGCCAGAGTCCTTCTCTCCCATGGAAAGGCCCTTGCAGCAACAGGTGAGTGGACATTACTATCCAGTGGGTCAACAGAACCTAGAATATGAAAACAGCTTGATTTTCAGGTAACTAGTCATTAATTTTAATATTATTAACATTAATGGCAGAACAGGTTCCTTGCAGATATGCAGCAGGAAAAAAAGAAAAATATCAGTAAAGAAATAGAATATTTAACTATGACAAATCAGGGCATTGTGGACAAATATATTTCATGTTCCCGATGGAAAGAAAGTCTCATTGTTTCAAGCACCATGTGTGGGATAACATAATGTGACTGTTCTTTTCATAGATGTTACCTATTTTATCTTCTTAAGAGTCAGTAAAGACGCATCCTTTGAAGACTATTTTTCAAGAAAGAAATGGAAAAAGTGAGAATTCAAGTGGCCCAGATCACTGTGTCTGTGATGCTTCTAACTTACCATAATCTGGGGGTTGATATATGTCCTCCAAGGTGTCACCTTTGTTGTTTTTATCTCTCTGCTCTGTATTTTTCACTTCCTGAAGGGACATGATGAGCTTGTAGTGAAGCTCTTTAAACTTTAGGCAGGATTTCACACCCTGCACAGGGATCATGGGATTTAGGTTGTGTGTCTTCTATGTCACAGCTTCCGTCTGTCCCATTTACCCTTCCATTGCTGTTCTCTGCCTTTTTCCTTCTTCACCCATTTTTTCTGTCTCTCAGTGCTGATACTTGTAGCATTAACTTGCATAAGCAGACAATGAGGTATAGTTTGAAGCTATGAATCAGAAAGGCTATCTATCTCTTCTTATTTTAATTTTAGTGCAAGATACACCAAGTTCTCACAGTTCCTCTGAGAATATATTTCATCAGGCATTTACTGAGCACTTGCAATTTGCCATGGATAGTAGAGGAAGCGCAGTCATTTCATGTATGTCATGAGGGAGTGTTAGCACTTTATTCTCACATTAAAATGACAGGCATTCTACTTTTCAGACGTTGAAGCAATAAACATATACATCGAAGTAAAAGGTAAGGACTACTACTTTTGTACTAAAAATAAACCAAGTGCAAACAATATGCAATGCAAATAGAGATAACTTACTTGAATAGAAACAAGAAGCTTATAGGAAAAGGACCATTGGTCACTGGTTGTCTGCTATGTTGAAAACATTTTCTTCTGTTTCTTTCCGTGATGATTTAGAAATATAATAGGATGAGTGTTTTTCATCTTAATTGTTATAATTTATTTAATTTTCCTTATTTGCTTTCCTTTTGCAAATTGTTACTACTGTTTCATTTTTTTAGATGTCTTCAAATAACCATTAAAAGTTTAGAATCTGGTGTCGGAGCTGGAACAGTAGCACATTGAGAGAGGTCGGTGATTGAGCAATGCTCTTAGTCCCAAGAGACACTGAAGCTTGAAAAATATGCAAATAGGATGGCTGCTCATTGGTGCCTCAGATTTGAAGGCACCAATAGTCTGTGAACAAGATGTTTCAGGATTGGCTGCACAAAACATTTCCATTGGATATTTATTTCATAGGCAAGATTTACTGGCAGGATGTGGCTCTGTGGATGCTTGGGGGATCTAGCTGAGTCCTGAGTTTTCCTTTGCATATGGTAGTATTTCTTTTCAAAAACCATCATTTAATTTATTATTCCCTTACCCAGGACCATATTGTTGACACTATAAAATGTTTTCCTCTAACATTTATTATTTACACAAAGCGTTTACTTAGCAGCTGTTATAAACTAGATCTGAGTAGGTACCATACACCTTCCCCAGGAATTTTGCTGTTGTTGTATCAGTGAAGATGGCCTTCAGCACTCCTTTAATAGCTTCCATTTTTCCAGTTGATTGAATTTGCTGCACTTCAGTTATCTCATTTGAAGTTATAATGGTATTTTAAGAACTTTATTAATAAATTTTTTATAAGAATTAAGCAACAGTATATATAAAGTCCTTAGAGACTACCTGATGCAGGATAAATACTGTATGAAAAAAACACATTTCTTGTTTTGTGATTAGTTCCTCCTCATGTTTGGGAAATTGAATATGGGCTTTTGAGAATAAATGGAAATTAGACTTCTCCAGTTGTAATCAGGGCAGCCCATACAGTGGGGAGCTGTCCAAGGAATGTTCAAATAGCAAGAACTAGCATGGGAATCAGTACATGTGTGTTAATAACAACCAGATACATTTCCAAAAATGCTAACAGCAATTGCATTTAGTATCTAGAAGGTATGTAGAGCTAGGCAAGTATCTTTGCATAGACTGCTGCATCTAGTACTATTAGTGTGACCTTGGACAAATTAAATTCATTGCAATTTATTTTGTAGTTCAATTGTCAAATAAGATTTAATTACTGACTATCACACTGTATATGATCACTAGAAAAAACCTGTAATATCAAAATCTTTGTTAAATATCTTTGTATCATTTGAGATACTTTGGCTGAAACAAATCTTCTCCAACTCAGCCACCTCAGAACATGTTAAGGGACTTGTGTTGGAAAACTCGAAGAGATGTCTTTTCTCCTTTTAGACATGAGTCTGAGAAGAATAACATGCTAAGTTATAGAGTTGATTTTTGTGGCTTAGAGGAATCTCTGTACATTAGCAGTCAAGGCAATCTGAGTGCTTGAAAATAGAAAACAGACAAAGGTTAGCAATGGCATTTCAGAGACGAAGTGATCTAAAGTGTTTCTGTATAGACACTTGAAAAATCTCAGTCTTTGAATCGTTTGTTATTGACTTTTGTGGCACCTAAAGCTATCTGCGGGTATTACATAGAGTGCTTTGAAGGCAAAGATCCATAGTTTGGGACTCTCTCAGACTTAAAGAGCTATTAGCAGGCTTATAACTGCTACATGGGGTTCAGTATTTTACTCCTACAAACCTTCCTTGATCCTTGATAGTTCATGGAGTAAATTGTTATTTTAGCCTAAAAGCAACCAGAAAATTTTCTGATGAAATTTTCCCTTAGGGGTTTGAGAAAATCAGCCCCATAGTCATTTTTGTGTGACTTCAACGTTCGATTGTGAAATACTTAAAACAAAAGAGACACAAGAAATCAATTCCTGATTTATTTATTGGTAACTTAGGAGTTTTCCCAAGCCTTCAAAGTAGCAATAATTCATTGTAACACCTTAGATTAATTACAAAATGCTTACATCTTCTTTGTGTTGCTTTTGCTACTTTTTGCAATTATGAAATGAATAAAAAATACCTACACTGAAAGAATGAAATGAATATATATATAATGTTTGGCTATGTCTTGCTACAGAGTAAGTGTTATACAGTTGTTTGCTATTCATTATTATAATTATTTCTATAAATTTTATTACTTTGAAAAGTTAAAAACCATGAAAGGGGGGAAAATTGTAATTTTCTACCCAGAAATAACTTGTAATCCACCAGACTATTTCTTTTAATTATATTACTCTGTCGGTGTCGCTCCCAGCCGGCAGGAAAAACACACGACAGATTCTGACGGTGTGCAACCTTGTCTTTATTTGTCTCCGCGTGGGCCCCGCGAGGCCTCTGCTCTGCCACCAGTCCTTCCTTACCGGTGGACTTTCTCTATCTCTCTATCTCCTCCCGCAGGGAGGGTCACATACATATATATATGGACTCATCATCCAATAGGGCAACAGCAAGCAATGCAAGCTGATTGGTCATCGTCATTGGTTGCTAGGTAGACCAATCTATTGCGCGGGCTGTTTAAGTCGCCAGGGCAATCAGGGGGCAGGAAGCAGGCGCCAACTTGGCTCACTCGATGGGAGGGGTAATCTAGCTCGGGCTTTGCTCTTTTCTACAGGCCTCACGTCCGCCAAGTAAGGCGACCGGGCTCGGCCGCGGCTCCCAACATCTCCCCCTATTTTATTTACTTTGAATGAATGTATGCATCGCAGCCCGCCCTGGATTGAGTGCAGAGGCTTATGCCCTGTGTTGAGGCCCACTGTAGGCCCTTGGCTTGGACCCTGGTCGGCCATCCCTGGGTCCGCCAAGGCCTTGAGACCCTCGTCCTTTTTCCAGGGCCAGGAGTGAACTGGACGGAACATGGATGCACATAGGCATGCACTCATGCCCCTCCGTGTGATCCCCTCGGAGAGGCATCTAGATCTGGGCAGATTCTAGTAATCCAGCGGCTTTCGTGCAGTATGGGGTAGGGCCTGGCTTAGGTCGAGTCGTGCTGGGGAGGCACGCTCTTACCTGTCATTGACTCACCTACCCTGCTGTGTGGTGTCAATAGGGAAGGAATGCGGAAGACCCGCCACACCTAGACCCGGTCGTAGGCCAGTCGAGCGAGCCATGCGTAAGCCTGGGGGTCATTGTGCCCATCACGGGCTGCTGCCAGGGCCGCATGGGCAACCAGGTGTACTTGACGCCGGGCCGCCGCAAGGCGCCCATTAATAAATGATGTGACCCATCGGAGCAAGCATGGTCCTATAAGCAGGAGCAAGAACAAGGAGCATAGAGGGCCTAACAAGGGTAGCACATAGGGGAGCAAGCCGTTCCAGGCCCCCAAAAAGGGATTGTCCTGCAGTTCTTTTAGGGCTCATCTTGTTGTTGGGTCTGCGGTTGGCCTCTGGTGGAACAGGCCTGATCTTCAGTCGAGGGACTTGTCGCGTCAACCTCTCTGGGACCCACAGTGGTTTTCGTCCCGGTTCCTGGGGAAAAACACAAACCGCGCCTCGGTTCCAGCTGATTACCGGATCCGGGCCCATCCATTGTCCCGTCAGGACATCTTTCCATCTAACCCATCCTTTATTTTTGGGGGATGGGGTACAATGTGCCATAGCTGGGGAGCAATTTTCACTGTTTAAGTTTAAAAAATTGTATGTGAATAATGCCATAGATAACCGCGCCTTTGGAGGCAGGCCTTGGCTTACTCCCCCTTTTTGTTTTTTATTTTATTTTATTTTATTTTTTTTTATTTATTATTTTTTTTTTATCGGTACCAGGGATCGAACTCGCGATTGCCTGCTTACAAGGCAGGCACTTATGCCGCTGAGCTAAATCCCCAGCCCCTGTTTCCTCGACCGGCGTTTTTCTCAGCCTGACCGGCGTTTTTCTCAGCCTGCTCGGCAGAGTAGCCGCCCATGAAAATACCGTCCGCCCCGCGGCGCGACGTCATAGGATGGCGGCCGCGACAGAGTGGAACGGGGCGTCACTTCCTGTGCCGGCTGAGAGAAGGGAGGGTCCCCTGTAGCGGCCTCTCGGCGGGGAACCGCTTCTGGAAAAGAACTCCAGGGCGGAGCGGATGGCTCTCTATCTCCTCCCCGCCAGAGAGCGCTCGGGGGTCCTTTCTCCTCTCTCTGCTTTTCTCGAGCGGCGCACGCACACAATTCGCGGCGCAACTCGGCATAGGGGTTTTGGGCCTCTTGGCTTCCTGCCCCACCTTCTGGTTCCTCCTCGCTATCTGAGTCGGAGGACTCCAGAGCTTGAGTGTCCTCTATCTTTCCCTGGATCTTCTCCCCCTGGACAGATCCCTCCCGAGAGCATTCCGACTTTGCCTGCTCAAAAGCCTTGCGTGCATCCATGATTTCCGTGTCTCTAACTGCCGACGGGAACCCCTTCCCCTCCCCTTCAAGGCACGCATGTATCATTTCCCACAGGGGGTGAATAGCCGGCGAAATATCGCCTCCCAATTCCGCCGAGGCGAGGTCCCCGCCTAACTTCTCCCATGACGGCAGGTTTAAATGCCCTGTGGGTAAAAACCAGGGAGCCACCCTATCTACCTCCGCTATGAATAGTTCCAGTGTTTTTTGACCTACCCTGAGGTCTCTAGCTTTTAAAAGCTTTCTAAGGGCCTTTACCAAGGGCCGCGCCTCCGTGCTCGGTAAATTACCCATCCTCAACCTCTGAGGGCTGTTACTCACCGCGTGTGACTTAGAGAACCCGTCACCTACGCGTGAGCCTGAGGGGAGTCTAAAAGCCCTGTAGGTGCGCGCCACCCAGAGCCCAGGTTTATCCCCCACTCACCTGTCCGGCAGCACCACGCTGGAGCGTTGCACACCACCGAGGGGAGTGATCAGGTCCCCGTACGGGCCACCAGATGACCGGAGCCGCGGGAGACAGGAGACCAAACTCGAGCAGGATCAGCTCTCAAACTTTATTGCGTACAGCGAACCGGACCTAACAAGGTCCACCACCCTCAACGTTGGTTCCTCTTCCGCCCGTTGGGGGCAGGAACAGCCTCTTATAAGGGGAAGCAGTATCCAATCACAGAGAAGCACGTCTAACAAGCTGATAGGCTAGCGTCACGGGTAACTGGGCAGACATGACAATTTGGCGGGCTTGTTCAGGCCGGGAAGAACCCGGAAGCAGGAAATGGGCACCATCATAGGCGGCTTCCCACATCTCCCCCTTTTTTATTTATTAAAATAGGATGGTCTGTGGGTCCCTCCAAGGTGTCTATGACCTTGTTGCTGTTAGACACCTAGGAGTGGGCCTACCTTGTAGGCCGAGGCATGAGAGAATGTAGAGGTCTATACCCTGCTGTGCATCACCCTGTTTTGTGCATATCCTTGCGCCAGGACCATGCTCAAGGTGAGTGGTTCATTTTTTCGCAGGGCCAGGCTTTTGTGAACCGAACCTGGATGCATATAGACATTCATTCCTGCCTTCCCCCCAACCTTTGGGGCGGATGGCACTGCAGTACCCTTGGTCTCGCATCTCAATGCCAATAATTTGACTCCGGGAGGGATCCCTGGCCTTATAGGCCATGTATATCTGAGTGGAGCCTGTCTTAGGTTGACCGGGAGGGCTTTTCCCGTCTTACCCGTCATTGGCTTGCCCACTCAGCTCTTATAGCTGATGTTCTGCAATGTGAAGGAGATATGCGGCGGCCTGCTGGCCTGATGGGCCACCTGCTGCCATTTGCATGGCTGCCATGGCTGTGATCTTAACCTGCTGCTGAGTTTGTATGAGGCGATCTAACAAGCATTTAATAACCACAAGCCCCACTAGGATGGCCACGGCAATCAGGATCCAAGTAGTCAGGTTGGGCCAGGAGAACCAGGAGGTGACGCGTTCCCACAAACTGGCTATAACACTGCCTAAAGTTGATAAATCGAACCTGACTGGACCTAGTTGGATACCGTCCATATTGTCAAGTTCCTGACTGACTATGAGGGACAAATTGTGAAACTTAGGTAGGTAGGTGTCTTGCAGCCAAGCTGTCATATTTTTAACAGTGTTGGTCAAATTTGTGCGAACAGGGGTGATTAATAGGAACCTACAGAATAGAAAAAGCTCCAAACCAGACATTTTAGTTTGTAGATGGTCTCGGGCGCTGAGCGTCGGTCCCAGAAGGGTCGAGTTGACTTGTGTCCGCGGGCTTATCCTCCTGTGCTTTATCAGGAACTGGTGGGGAGTGGGGGCCACCAGATGTCGGTGTCGCTCCCGGCCGGCAGGAAAAACACACGACAGATTCTGACGGTGTGCAACCTTGTCTTTATTTGTCTCCGCGTGGGCCCCGCGAGGCCTCTGCTCTGCCACCAGTCCTTTCTTACCGGTGGACTTTCTCTATCTCTCTATCTCCTCCCGCAGGGAGGGTCACATACATATATATATGGACTCATCATCCAATAGGGCAACAGCAAGCAATGCAAGCTGATTGGTCATCGTCATTGGTTGCTAGGTAGACCAATCTATTGCGCGGGCTGTTTAAGTCGCCAGGGCAATCAGGGGGCAGGAAGCAGGCGCCAACTTGGCTCACTCGATGGGAGGGGTAATCTAGCTCGGGCTTTGCTCTTTTCTACAGGCCTCACGTCCGCCAAGTAAGGCGACCGGGCTCGGCTGCGGCTCCCAACATTACTCTGCATCCAAATGGGTTTTTGTCCTTTCCTTACAAAATTAGCTTTATGCTAATGTATTGTTTGGCCATCTACAATTGTATGTACCAATTAATCCTGGGCACTTTTATGTCATGAGATACTCTTCCATTGTGTTCTCTACATCAGATTGATTTAAATGATCTCCCACAGGTAGGTATTGAGTTGTTTCCATTTTTGACATGGTTACTAAAATGATGAAAAGGACTTGCTTTGAACTATTAATATTCATGATGTGAATGAAGAAGTTAAGTCCAGAGCGAGCAAGGAATAGAGCAAGGGATGTTGGAGGGGCAGAGCGAGAGCCCAGGTCTTCCTGCAGGAGTCCCACAACTTGCCCATCACCCTCTGCCAAGAGCTGAACACAGAAGAAATGCATTCTGATGGAGCTCCATGTTAGGACGTACTGAGACTCTTCACCATGGCACATAAAGTGAGGCTTTTGGAAGAGGACTGGACAGCAGAAGTGTCAGAGCTCACTTGCTGTGAGGAAGTGGTAGCTGGTTGGAAGACGTCATACCTAGGGTGAGACCTGGAAGGGTTTTCATCTCCGGCCCTGGCACCTTCTATTGCTGTCTGCTTCCTGGCCACCGTGACCCGAGCAGCTCTCTTTCACCAGACCCTTGTGCCAGGTCTTCCTGCTTTGGAACAGTTGAATGTGCTAGGACTGAGACTTCACAACCTGCGCTACAGAAAGTCTTTAAATTGGCGGTGTTGAGTATTTCTTCCAGCAACTGGGAAAGTGACTAAGACAGCCAGCTTCAAGCAGCCCGGGTCCCTGGAAGATCCATTGTGCAAGACCAGGAAAAATCATCAGTAGTCACTGAGGAGGGCACACTGCTTTCCTGCTCACCTCTGTCCACCTGCTGCTGTTTCTCTCTGGTGGACTGGAAAGGAATATGCACAGCTTAGCTCTGTGGTAAGAGGAATGACAAAGACAAGGAGGTGAATCTTTTCTGTTTACTGGATTTTTGGGTCACTCTCTGGATTTGCATCATGACTCAGTTAGGTCCTGTTTTACCTTTCAGAGGAGGCACAAACTATTAGGGTTTTTTTTCCCAAGGATCCTACATTAAACATACATATCGTGGGCTCCATGCTATTGACTCCTGAGGCTATAACGTCTTTCCCATTTTTGAGTGAGTAAGATTGGCTGGGATGTTCTTAAGCTTGTTGAACTTTATCCACTGATCATATTTGATTCATTAATTCAAATAAGGTTCATTTTCCAACTATTATTGGGGAAAAACCCACAAAATAAAATTTTATCAGACAACTAGATTCACAGAGCTTACGTGTTAAAGGTGAGAGACTAGCACATAGAAAGATAGACAACCATGTCAGATTATGCCAAGGGTGACTGAAAAGTACATTATGTTTGAATAAAACAGACTTATTATAGGAAAAGACATCTTACTGTGAAAGACAGGTTATAGTGTTGGAAGTGAGAGGAAATATTTTGAGCATGTTGAGGGGTATAAGTGGAAATGTATCTTTTGCTGTAATAAAGCTTCCCATTTCAGCATTCACTGTGCTTTCTGATCATTTCTTATTTATCAAAATTTATGGCAGTTTCTGTCAAATAAGAGCACAATGCCATGTTCTCATCCATCTCACCCACTGGACCTGAGGTTCTTAGCCAAAGTCACAATGACCATTCAAGGGAAACATTTTGAATCCATTCAGGACATCAGGGCAGGCAGGAAGCACAGCTAAAGATTCTCAGCAAAGGAAACTCCAGAGCTGCTGCAGGATGTGACAAGCACGATGAGATGAGTATGTTCTAAACAAGTAGTACTATTTTGAGGTGATTCACAGCTGCATGTCTTTCACTGTAATAAAAAAAATTGAATGTAAACAGTCCTATAACTTTTAGTAACACCATATGACACAATTAATGGAAAATTAAAGCAGTTTAAGGAAGAAAAAAGGTGAGAATATTTTTGTTGAGACAGAATATGGAAGAGGAAATCTGTTAGAATATAGGCCTGGGAGGTAGGGATGAGAGAGCTCTCACACCAGGAGAAGAGCAAGAGAGACAGGAGGTGTGGATCACAGCATCTGTGGTGTGAAGGATGATCATAATCCTCCTGCCTCTGTGAACTATGTGTACAACAAATGGTGAATGGCAGGCTTGTCACGCACATCAGCCTGATCCCTGAAAACCATCAGTCTTCTGTTTTCATATTTGTAGAAGTAGATTGGTGGAGATGGAAAGGAATCTGAGGATGGGGGAGACACAAGGGCATGGAAAAGGAAGGAAAAAAAAATGATTAATATGTAATATGGATGCACACCCATTACCCAGTATGAAAAGTATTCAGTATCTATTGCAAACATGTATGAATAAAAAAGATTAAAAATGGAATTACCCTGAAGCAAATCTCTGCTAGACCCAAGGCTGGGAAGAATAGTGAACAAAGCACTTATCTTTGCCTCAGTCTATAGTACAACCAAGAGGTAAATAATCTGTCGAGGAGGGTGGATAGTTTGAGCGCAGTAAAATGGGTGTCTTCAGGGAAATGAGATCAGGCAGGACACAGGGTCAGCTGCCACGGCGGAAAGTGTGATGCCCCAGATCGTAAACTCTGAGAGGTGCTTAATGGTGCAGCTATGTGGGCACAGTGCTGATGGTGTGCCAAGCAGTGTCTCCAGTTCATCTGGCACTAGGAGCTGGTTTTATAAAAAGCAGTGTCCCACCAGGGCAGCCAAGATTCCTCACATGCATGGTTTGTAGGAGGGCTCACACCCCTGAGATCTAGCTCCCCAGAGCTGCTGCGGCTCTCTCTGGGTGACTGAAGCCAGGGCAGTGACTGCAGGCACCTGGGCACTCCTGAGGGGCTGCTAATTTCCTAACAGGTCACAGAGATGGAGAACCTGGCACTGCATACAAAGAGATGCCACAAGAAACTGTAAACTGCGGGCTTAGCATACTTTCATCCAAAAGTATGCTATCCCTAAGTGGAAAAAGAAGGTTGTCACAGGATTCATCATTGTAACATGAAAGAACAACTCGTAAGTCACAAAGCATTGGTGAAAAGTCAAACTGAGCCCGTCTATGACCACCCTTACAAACTCTTGCAAACAACTCATATACTCATTTCTTTAATTTATGACCCAAAATGTCTTTGATGAATTTATGTATGATGCTAGATTGACAGTGAGATATAAAGACCAAAGAGCCAATTTCAGAGAGAGGGAAACTGAGTCATAAAAAAGCAAAGGACATTCCATGCCACTAAGGTTTAGAGGTCTTGGTCTCCTGAGTCTGCTGGAATCTGATTTAGGGCGGCTCCCTGGCTTCTTAACAAGGTAACTTATTTTCCTCTCTTTAATGTTCTGGAAGTTTTACGTGATATTTCTGCACTTTCCTTGGATATCTTTAAAATTTTATTTCAAAAATTTACATAATAATAAACTGAAAAATAAAAAAGATGAATGCTGATTTTGTCTCATCTTTGAACCCCCTGAGTACAATTTCCATGAAAACTACGAGTAAATTTATTGTCTGAATATTATTAAAATTTTAACGTCATGTATCAATCATCACTTGTACTGAAAATGAACTCAAATAATGAGTAGCCTGTGAATACACTGTTTGTTTTATTCTAAATCTTCCATTTTCTCACCTGCTTCCCCCTACTTTGTGTGTGGAGCATCCTCAAGGAGGTCTTTCATAAGTAGTGTTCCTTAAATGGAACATTTTCTGTGTTGTTGATTGTCCAATAACGTCCTTTCTCTGCACAATTGTTTTATAATTTGATAAAGATGAAATTCTAGGTCAAAATCACATTTTTATGTGATTGAAATTATTACACATCCATTATTTAGTGCTAATAAGTCTGCATTGATGGTATTCATTTTTAAAGGATGTTCCACCAAGGATTAGGGATTTCTAAATATCATTTGTGTCCTTAAATAACAGGTGCATGTTGCAAAAACTTTTAGTACTCATCCTTTTGAATGGGTGTGTTGTTTCCTTCTGAAAATTAATGACCTTTGACTCTTTTGGGAATTTCTTTTTGACATAGTAATACCCTCGCAATTCCTTTTTATGCTCCCTGACTTCTCTCTCTCTGCCTTTCTCTCTCTGTTTCTGTCTCTCTCTCTCTCCCTGTCTCTCTCTCTTTCTTTCTTTTCTTCATCTCTGTCTGTCATCTTACTGTACAGTCTGGAATAGGTTGAAGTTTCAGGATCTGTGTTGCTTTCATAACTCTCCTTGTAATTTCTTTTAGTCCTGCTACACTATGTTTCAGGAGAATCTTATTTTTCTTCTTGATTGATAATACAGTCCCAAGATTTGAGACCTTTTTATTCAGCATTGGGTCCAATTATCTACACATTTATTTATTTTACATATACAATATTGATTTCTAAAGACTTCAATCGATTATTTTTCTTACCCACATCTTTTTATAATGAAAATCTCTCCTTATGCTTATAGGAATAATGCTTTATTAAAATCACATTACCATTTACTTTTTCTCTAAAATATCAGTTGCTCAGAGTTTCATATTTTTTGTTATTGAATTCATATATCTTCCTCTGCCTCTCCCCTCCCCAACTCACCCTCTTCCCTTCTCCCCTTCCCTCTTTTTCTTCTATTTTAGAGTGCTGACAATGGAACCAAGTGTCTCATGAGTGCTAGGCAAACACTATTGTTGAGTCACATCTTCAGCCTAGAATTTCACAACATTCTGTCCCTTAAGTGTTTAGAGATTGTTTTTGTTTGCTTGTTTGTTTACTCTCTTAAGTGTTTAGAGATTGTTTTTGTTTGCTCTACTCCCTGGTCACCATTTGATCTGGTTAGACTCCTAGCCTTTGTGGGCTTCTTGCTTTGATTACTTTATTAAACTTCTGGAGACTGTGGGTTTTAGTGCAGAAGATGCCTCTGCTGTAGTTTGGATCCCAAATATTCTGCAAATGTACAGATGCTAAAATCTCAGATTTCAGCCCACTGTGCAACTTGGAGGTAGTGAGTTTGTAAATGGTGGGCAGCTGGGAGCAAATTGGGCATCAGAAGTGGTAGCTTGAAGGGCTGCTGAGACCCTACCCTGTGCTATCTCTCTCCTGCCAGATGGCTGTGCATTTCCCAGCCACACACTCCCTCCATGACCATCATCTAGATCCAGGCCCCAGATGACAACACCAAGTGACCACAGGTTAAAGCCTCCCCTGGCATTTTTTACTTGTTTCTAGTCAATAAACATGTTATCGGTGAGGGGGATGTCACTCCTCTGATTGCATTATATAAACCCAGGAAGAGACAATCAGTAAGTCAGAAAGATTCCCAGCACACTGACCATATTGTGATAAGACTCGTGCCAGAGCCAGGTGGCGTGGGACTGTGGGGTCCTTTAGTACAGGATACGGCCTCATCAAGAAGCAACGAGAAATGAGGGGCCTGGGTCTTCCAGCTTCAAGGAGCAATGCCTATAACCACAAGGAACCCGGAAGCTTCAAAGAGGGCAGAGTCCAGCTGACACCTCTCATGAAACCTTACAAACCCCTGAGCAGGGTCCCAGGCTCAGGTGAGCCTGGACATCTGGCTCCAGCATGACTCAGATGGGATAAAACACACATAAACCCCACTATATTGGTGGCAGTCTGTTACTTTGTGTATAAAAATGAATATTTTTAAAATTTATACTCATTTTTACAGAAGTGGTAGCATTCTTCATATACCATTTTGCAAAAACACATGTTGGGAATCTGCCGTCCAGTAATTTATGAGACTTTCCTTATTCTGAAAATCACATAAGATTCCATTTTTATTTGTACTGATTTTTAACATTTGTGCAAATAGTTAATGTCTATTTTGCAATTGTAAATATAGTGTAACTTTTTAGGGGGATATGAAATTACTTTCTTTGTAGCTAAAGCAAGGTCATTCTGTCTTACCAATGTTGTTGGAATGCATTTTACTTTGCAATCTATTTAGTTTTTCTTTGTGTACAATGTCTGTTCTCTGTGTCTCTGTCTCTCCCCTCTTTCTGTATTTTTGTTTTAGAGGTCACCTTAATATTTATGCTTTATATTTATGCTTTGTGTATAAAAATGAATATTTTTGTTTTATATTTATGCTTTATATTTATTGCCTTTATTCTTCTTTTACCTTTCACAATCTGCTTTGTCAGTTTTAAATGGTATTCTTTTATTGTACTTTCAATTCATATATAATCAGTGTTGTGGTTTTTTCTGTCTCCTGTTCTCTTTTTCTTGCTCATTTTTCAAAATTGCAACCTTTCTACTCTTTCAATGCATGCTTCTATAGGTATGACCTTAACAATCTTATGTCTTCTATTAAACATGTACTATCTCGGCCAGGTATGGTGGTATACACCTGTGATCCCAGAACTCTGGGAGGCTGAGGCACAAGGATCACAAATTCAAGACCAGCCTGGGCAACTTAGTGTCTTAGTAAGACCCTGTCAAAAAAAAATCCAGTAAATTTTAAAAAGAGGAGGAAGGTATAGTTCTGCACAAAGGTACAGGATTCAATCTCCAGCACTGAAGGAAGAACTGTCACTCTGCTCTGCTCTGTCTCCTAGTTGTGAAGGTTTGCCACATGTAACTTAATTTGTGCTTAGATTTAATCCCACATGGCATGTGTTTAGATGGGAAAGGAAATGTGTAAAGGTTTTGATTCAGGTGTTCACCAGATATTCTTACCATCAAGCTTGCTTTCCTGACATTTTTCTTCTGTGTCATTTCCATATCTGAAGCTGGAGAAGGCCAAATGCCTGTCCTTAAGCTGCTGATCCAGCACCACTGCCATAGTTTTTGGTGGCTCACTTTGCACCCGGTTGCTGGATGAACTTCAATTTCCTGGTTTGTCTGTTCTGTCAAACAGGACATGCATCCTATGTTAGTTCCTTAATCCACCAGTCAGTGCCCCTGGGGTCCTGCAATTGCAGCCTCAATGGAATTTCAGAAGGGCTTTGGAAAAAATAATCTTGACATAGTTTGAAGAGCTGAAAGTCACGCCCCACCCCATATCTGTTGTGTGCACACCCAGCTCTTAGGGTTATGGAGCAACCTCATCTAGAGTAGGGATGGGCACATCAGGAGCTGGGTAAGAAGAGGCTGACTGTGCTACAGAGGATGGTGGAAAGGCTCAGTGCACAACATTGTGGCAGGGAGAATGATTATGTGTCAAGTTAAAGGCTCAATGGATTATGTAAGAGCTGGAGAAGAAAGTGAGAGAGAGGAGAGATGAGGACCAGGAGGACAGAGCTCTGCTTATGCTCAGAGTTTGCTCATGAGTGCTGCAACTGATCAGGAAATTCATTTTTAAAATAAATAACCAGAACAGTACATGAGGAGCTGGACATTACTGTAGAGATCTCCTTTGGTTCCCTGGTGCTCATAGCCATTTTTCATCTTGACATCTTCTAGAGATCTTTAACTTTTGTGCATTGAAAAGGGAATTCTCCCCACACAAGATTATTTTCTATCCCTGTGTCTTCGCATGATTCCTGGCTTTCCTTTCCCTTGCACAGTGACTTAGTCACTTTCTCCTCACTAAGACAATACTGCACACCCTCACCTTAAGGAAGGAGACATTTACTTTGGCTCAGTTTCAGTCCATCATTGGTGGACTCCAAGATAGGACAGCACTGATGGTAGGCATAGAGGAGGGCTGTGCATGACATAGTATCCAGGGAGCAGAGAGATTAGGGGAGGTATCAGAAGGGAGGAAAACTCTTCTGCATCCTGCACCCAGGTCACCCACATCCTCCCATCAGACCCCACCTCCAACAGTGAGTCATCTCTGGGCTCCCACTATCCAGTCCCCTACCCAGTGTTCCTCTTATGAAAGCAGGGGACTCTGAGGGACATTCACATATAAACATTAACGTGTGCTCATCCGTGTAAGTATTCTGTGCTGATATCATCTGCAGCCTTCACACTAGGACACTCAGGTCTTAAGTAGCCTTCTATCTACAGTTGTATTGGGATCTCTGAGGTAGTTCTTTAGCAATAAGAACAGAAGGATGCAAATGCATTCAGGGACCCAGGAGCTTTCTGAGGTAAGCTTTCTTGATTAAGAATATGGAGGAATTTCCTTATATATCATCCCTTATTTTTATAAGCTTTTTACAGATGAGACGAATGTGGAGAGGAAGGGTCAGTAGAAGACAGATAAACTGGCAGAGAGAAGAGTGGGATCATGGGGCAAATGAAGAGAATATTTCTTAATATATATACAGTGTTAATATGCAGTCATACTTAACATCCTCTTTATAAGTTGTCTTGGTTTTCATCACTGAGATAAAATACCTAACAGCCACAAGTTAAAAAAGGAGTGGTTTATTTTGGCTCATGGTTTTTAAAGGATTTAGACCATAGTCAACTAACTTCAGAGTAGAAGGATGGGGTGGAAGGGCCTGGAGGAGAATAGAGCTACTTACATCATTGCAATAAGGAAACAGGAAGAGGAAGGAGCTGGGGAGGGAAACGATTACTTTCAGGTCATGCCCCCAATGACCCATCTCTTCTGATCAGCCCATCAGCATATTTAACTGTGAACTCAAGATGGAAGAATCCACTGATGAACATAACAACCTAGGATCCAACCATTTTCTAAGAGCCCCACCTCTGAATATATGAAACTTATAGGGGAGATTCTAGATCTAAACCATCAGAGATGTTATGACACTCCTAAGCTGTTGGAAAGAACTTGCCTCCCATGGTAGAACATGAAAATTCCATAGGGGTACCTTCCAGCTTTTTAGTAGTTTTGCTTGTAATCCTGATATATGAGCCAAATTATGATAATTTCAGCCCATTAGGATTTTGCATGCCCTGCTAAGGATGCAAAAAATCAGACACCAGAGAAAACCATTTCAGTTAGGATGAGTACATTTGCCATCTACAGCTTTTCTAGGCTGGCAGTGGTAGTGATCCCAGTAGCAACTGCCTAGCGTCCAGTGACTGAGTTTAGAATGTGAGTATACACACATGCTCCCTCTGGGAGAGGGCAGGATTGCTAAGCACACCAGTTCTGTGTTGTGATTTTGGCTATGGTTCCTGACTATTTACCAAAATCTGGCCTCCCACTATTTCAGAGAGCTGTTTAATAACCATTTGCATAAATTTGCCCTATTTAGCTCTGTGACTAGGAACTCTAATTAACACACTAAATAAATCATAATGTGCCTTTGGGACTGTTTACTTCTTTCTGAAATTACTGTCTGGCCTGATATTTCAGTAAGTCAATTTAACATCATATATAAATTCATCAAATACTTTTTTGATAGAAATTAAAGAAACGAGAGTAGGAGTTCTTTGAAGTGGAAGTCATAGGCCATAGCGTCGGCCCATTCTGATTTTTCAGATAGTGTTTCACACTCATTTATTATTTTCTAATAGTAAATTGATTAATGATATGACAATGAACTTTTTCTTCCCTTTTGAAAAATCCCTGTCTTTGATAGAAGCTTGTTAATCTCAGAAAGGAAGCAATTAATTTTTTAGAAGTGTTAAAGTAAAATGCAAATGAGAAGTGATCTTTTCAAGGGGTGTGCAATTTGGCATTGTGGGCAAAATAACACTTTCTATGGGAATTGCAGTGTTCAAGCTGAAGAGATAATAAAGGCAGTTTGAAATGTTGTCTGGAAAGGGAAAGAGCTCCAGGGAGAAAGGCCTGAGACTCAGAACATATAAACTGAACATTCAACTATTTTCCAGGGAAGGGAAAATGAAAACTTTTTTGAGAACAAAATAAAGACTTCAGACTCTCTATTTCCTTCCGGAAGATATTGCAAAGCATTTGACATTCACAGACCTTTACGGGTAATGTGAAATATTTTTTTTCAGGTTACCAGCACATAAATATATTTCACACATTTACCAACGGAAATAGTTCAGCCTTCTTGAGCTGGGACACATTTACTTGACAATATGTTAAATTTGTTTTAAAACATGTAAATTGAAAAAGCAGATTTACTTGTGCAGGTTTCACCAATAAAAAACAAAACCTAAAAACATGGAATGAATTGAATATTTTTATAACAACAAGAAATTTAAGAGGTTAATTCTCTTCAAGTAGTTTCAGAGTGTTACATTCTACATCAAGATGTTCCTAAGCAGGGGAAAAACAATAGTGTACTTTTCCAATCACCTTAAAAATCACTCTGACACTCTTGTGATGAAGAGGCTTAATGTGAAAATGTCCAATACTCTCTAACTAGCCTGAAAACATCGGTAAGAATTGAGTGCTTTCCCCTATTTCTGCATTTGAAACTTTTGCTGCACAGATGAATTTTCTGGTACTGTGACTGACAGGTGCTTCCTCAGATGCATGGTTGGTCTGGATGGTGTTTGTCTCAGCGCCACAGAGGACACTTTTTTTACATCTTTTTAGTATTGGCTGTGCGCATCACAATTCTTCATCACTTATATGATGATATCCTTGGTGTGTACATTGATCAGTATTTGCCTTTAAAAGCTTGTGAGCCATCATCTACAAGAACTGGAAAATGAGCTAACCAAATTTTGATATCCAGAATGATGTTGTTGTTTCTTAATTTATCCATATTGTCTTTGACTGAAATTTATTATCTTTTGGGTACTGGACATTGCATTAGGTGAGAAGAAATGATGACGGTGAATAAACAGATTGGACTTTTGAACTGATAGCTAGTGAGACATACAATATTAAAAATCATACAAAAATTAACATAGGAATTGTAATAAATCTTGGGAAATTATATAAGGTAGGGAGAGACAACTGAACCCATATTCTGTGTTGCTGTTGCTTGCACAGAGGTACTTTGGTTCATGAAGTTAATTCTTTCCACTGTTCTCGTTCCAGAATTCGTTCCATGATTCTGTTTGCGTATGCTTGAAATTCATTTGGGACCAGAATCATGGAACAATTTCTGTGACTAAAATTGTGGAAAGAACTAAGTCTGTGAACTGAGGTGCCATTGCATTCCAGTCATCCAAATGACTGTCAAATATCCCTTTACTAAGAGATGGTTTAACCATTTTCATCTCTCAACAAACCCTACTATTAGCGCCCATAATATGGAGGCTAATTTGGTGCAAGTGATGAAGATGAGTTCTCTGAGGTGTAACTTCTGAGCTGAGAACAGAAGCATGAATTATCTGTGTTCAATAAATAGGAGAAAGAAGACTACTTCAGGTAGAGGCAAGGTTTTGTGTTAATGACACCAAGTTGTGGCACTACTTGCTGGTGTAGCTGGCTCTAATTTGCCACTGGAGATACATGGTTGGCTCATACTATACAGTGACTGTGCACCTGAGCAAAACTGTCAAAATACAGCCCTTCAGTATAAATTTAAAGAGGAGACCTGGAAGATAGCACAAGCAAATAGAGAGCAGTGTTAAGAAAACAACATTCACTATGTATTGGAGGCAACTTACTATGTAAAGGAAGGCACCTTATCCTGAGGATCAGGATGATTACATAAGATAACAAATGTGCTTATAGAGAACAGAAAAATATAACACAGAAACCAGTTTTTTCTGCCATAGAGAAAGATACAAATCTTTAAGTGGGCACAAAGTTCACCTTAGTTTGAGACACAAGCTTGACAAGTAGGTTTTCAAGACATGATTTTAGACAAGTTAGTGAGCAGGTATTCCTGTGGGATCCCTGGGCTTTGGAGGTGCGGTGTACACCCCATCTGAGTACTTAGTGCAAACAGCAGGCAGTGACAGGCTAGCTCTGATTCTCATTCACAGCCCATGAGGGCTGAGTCCGTGGGCATCAGGTCACCCACATGCAGTAGCTATGGGCAGACGCATCCTCTTTTGGCACTGATGATGCCTTGGGGAAGAGAATAGGAAAAACTACTAAAGTATCCTCAAAGAAATCCAGGTTAAGACAAGGAACTGTAGGCAAAGCAGTGTTTGGCTTTTTAAAACAATAATTTACAGTAGTCAAAATTGAAACTAAATTTAGTACAGCTATGGAAATTCAAGGAAGATGAAAATTTACATGAACATGTTGATGAAATGCTGAAATAAAACCTTTGGAAGAGGGTTGTAGGAAAATAAATATGTGCAGGCCATAGAATGGAAGACCCAGAACTCAGGGAAAATAGTAATTATTCCCTACTGATGTGGAATCCATGGCAATAAAACATTAGCAGGACACTAGATCCACAAAGAATCCTGTGCTTCACATAGGAGGCAACTAATAAACACTAAGAGAATGGAGGAACACATGAGAGACGTTTTAAATGTGAAGTGGCATCAGTAATCATATGCAACCAATGATTCTTGTTGTTCAAGAAATACCTTAAATGTGCAAGAATAGTATAACCACCAATGAAACAAATGATTCCATAAAGTAGAAGTGACAGAAAGAAAGCAAAATTTCCTCCATGTGACTCCACAGATGTAATCATTCAGTACTAAATCACAATAGTGCTTGACTTGTGTTCATATACATAATAAGTTACACAAATATGCATAAGTGCACATATAAGAAATTGGATGGTAAAATGTATTTAATACTATAAATTACAGATCAAATATAAGCAAACCAGGGATGCAGATAAAGAAAAGTTTATTCCAATATAGACATAATAGATATTCCAAAAGAAAGTTAAATTAGCAAAAATGTATAAACTGTAGAATATTGAATACTGAAATGATCATAATAAACATTAATATCAAAAATGCAAAAGTATTACAGATCAGTATATAGATAATAATAGTTATAAAACACTCCAATAACTATTCTGCAGATCTGAAATTGATTCGGAGCACAATGTATAACTTAAAAATTTAATGTCATGACAAGTAATAATAAAAATAATCATCCAACAAGAATTTTAAAATAGTGTGAAAAGGTCTACATACAGAAACACAATGTGAAAGTCAAAGCACTAATAAAAATAGAAACAAGTATTAAAAAGTGAAAATACACACAATTAAGAATTCAATGAGAAATTAACCATAGACATGAAGAATTTCATGCAAAATTTTCTATTTCAAATGCAAAATTTTCTTTAAAACAGAATAGCATGTTTGATTTTAGATTATAGTCTTTGAAATAACAAAGAAGCAAACATGCACATAAATAGTCCCACATATTATCACATGTGATTTATTTTAAGCACTCATGCTTTTAATGGTATTTAAGCCATTCTGGAAAACTTGATATAAATATGCAATTGTGTGTTTGTAATCAAGTTCATTGCAGAATTATTTTCAATAGGAAAATTGGAAACACTATAGTGGATGACCTTTGAAAAAGCATCAATGAAACAAAGTAAGATTTATCTACATCCTGGGTGCAGTGAGTGACAGGAAGTTGAGGCATCATTCCATGTGTGGCATAAAGCAAAGTTCCCCAGAGAAAGTGATACAGTGGTGCATGCATGAATTGGGTGTGGATAGATGGTAGAAGTTACCCCCATAGAGAAAGAATTAGGATAGGCATCTAAGTAACTGTAGCATGCGTAAGGTCGCATAGGCATAATCAACGTAAGGCTGATTAAAAGCCTTGTATATGGGTAGTTAGCCACATATGGGCAAAAGAATGGAAGGAGAAACTAGAAGATTTGGTTGGTAAAGGTAATATCTCATATCAACATTCATTTAGTCATGTATCACTTAACAAATAATTACTGTACAATTAGTAAAGCCTGGAGTGTGATATAGTTAAATTTACTTTTAAAATTACCTAGAGAAAGTATAGTTTCAGAACTTAACAACCATAGACCAAATATCATATATCCAATGCCAAGAATTATACTGTGTTGTAGGATGTTATATCAATTTATATAAACACTAAAATATGTATGTATGCATACATGTATTGCTAATTTTCATTTTCAATTCCTAGAAAAAACTAGTTAAATTATTAGCCAAGTGAGGCTCTTGGGAAATCATTCTTTGTTTCATTTTCTTGGTTATTTGATGTTTCTACTTGTCTTAGTTACTTTCTTGTTAATGAGATAAGATATTCAGTGCCCATAAATTAAAGGAGAGATTTATTTTAGCACACAGTTTGTGGAGGTTTCAGTCCACAGTTGGCTGCCTCCAAGGCAGGGTGGTATGGTGGAGGAGAAACAGTCAATGGCAGGGTAGGCAGAAAGCAAGGACCCAGACAGGTTACAGGCCTGTTAGTTGGTGCCACCCACACCAAGGATGGAGCTTCTCTCTTCAGTAATGCCTTTGCCCACAAATTTGCTAGATCAGTCAGTGAATTAAACCAGTATCACACCCATGATCCAGTATCACACACCAATGACCCAGTCACCCCCAAAAAGTCACCCCTCTGACCTCTTGAGGCTTTGGGGGGGATGTTGATAGAGAAAAAATAACACTACTTCAACCTTAGGAATGATTCTTATCCATGTCCCCTGTTAATGTTATGGAATTTATCTTTTTCATTGAAAATTTAAAAATTGTTGTAAATAATCTACTGTTTCTGTGAGTTTCTAAACAGTCTCATTTCTGAGTCAGCCTTCATTATTTTTTCTGTAATTACTCACAGAGTACTTTGTAAAAGTTGAAGTCACGAAGGTCACACTGAAATGAGCTTCCTCCATAGAGATGGTAGGAAACAGAGGCAGATTTTAAGGTAAGGTATGCAGGGGAAAGGGGTATATACATCTGCAAAATGAGTGTAACGTATTAAAAAAGTACATTTCTCAAAATGCTCCACTGTGATAACATTGGCAGCAGCTTTACAAACTCCTCTACAGTTTTTCCAAATTTCCCTTGGTTAACACCTCCTGAAGATTTACCATACTGCCTAGAATCAATCAACACATGTTTGTCTGCCAAAGAAAAATCCTCCACAATGCTCTACTCACTTGCATTTGCCAGTCCACATCTTCCTGTTACCCCCTGATGACTTGTTTTAAACTCAGGATCCAGGCAGCAGTAGGGAATAGAAATCAGAGCCACCCCAGAGACTTGCCAGGGAACCTCTTGTGAGAAAAGTTCTGTCTGTACTCATTGGTCACCCCTCATTCTCCAATAAAGAAAGTAGATTCTATTTGCTCGTTCATTAATCTGTAACAACTATTTAATAAAGCTTGGTTATTTATCTGGTAATGAAACACAGACATGAATAAATGCAGGTGTTGCTGTAGGTGTCTTAAATAATTAAGCTAGTTAAGCAGATAGTGGCAATAACATATGATTTGTGGAATGAGTGGCCAGGTGGGAGGATCCTGCAATCCCAGCAATTCAATGAATCCTGTCTCAGGATTTAAAAAAAAAATAAAATGATAATGAGGACTGGGGACATAGCCCAGGGTGAAGACCATATACAGTGTGGGAAGGAGAAGAGGAGAAGACTTTTTCTGGAGGATATCATGTAAATTTTATCATGAACTAGAGTGGGAATTATCTAGAGGAAATAGTGTATGCCACCGAATGATACAGGGAGGAAGAAGTGTTTTCTCACTGGCATATACAGGTATTAGATGAGTTCATTTAACTTTTTTTAACTTAAGCATCTGAGTTTCTTAAAATCAATTCCTACTTCTGGAGTAATTCAAGGTAATTTATACATGGTAACGTATAGTAGAAAAATGAGCATTTTGCCTTAGAAAGGTTTTCCTTTGGTTACATATTCAAAGAGCCATTCAAGTGATCATGTAATTTCCATCCTTAAGACAGTTTAGAAGTGACCTGTAGGCTCACAGAAAAGAAGATGAAAGTAAATATTTATTGACACAATTCATTTTCTCTTAAGATTTCAGTCGTGCTTTGGATCAAATAGAGCTAAAAGACTTCAAGGTTCCCAAGGCTAAATTATCGTGAAGCTCTCACATAAATTCCAATGCTATCTTTCATATTAGAATATATTAAAAGTGTCTTTGGTGACCCATAGGAAATGATTTTATTCTTACACATTCAATTTGAAATAAAATCTTCCTAGTACAACACAGACATTCATAATTCACTTAATGTTTGCTTTATGCATCTAAAAAGAAAATAAAAATTAATGCATGATAGTGAAAAGAGTATTTTCTTTTGAAGACCATTTATTTATTTATTTATTAAAAAATTTGTTGTGTGGCTATATTGTTGTAGTGCTAGATACTAAAAATGCAGGTGAATGAGACAGGTGTGATTCTTGTCTCTGTAGGATACATTCTTGTGAAGGAAATGAACAACAATAAATAAGCCATTAACAAATACAGGTTCTAATAAATGCTATGAAACAAGTAAATGGGATTATCTGATCGGGCATCACTTAGGGCTGCCATGTTAGGTAGGGAGTAAAGAAAATCTCCACACAACAAGTGATCTTTAATCGAAGGCTTGAATTTTGGCTGTGTGAGTCAGTTTACAGGTATGTAGATTGAAGATCATAACTACCATCTGATAGGGCTCTTGACAACATCAAATGATACCATCAATTACAGTGCCATGTACAGTGCTTTTGTTAAGTAAATAAATAATAAATGTTAGGATCAAAATAGTTGCTTATAGAATACACCCCACCCCCCTTGCCTCTTCTTTAGCAGAGGCTGAGCTTATGCAACTACCTCCGTACTCTGAAAAACAGTATGGAATTTCAAATTCTCCTTCTTCCTAGAATATTAAGATACTGAAATCCAATTAAGAAATGCCCCAGTGCTTCTTTAAAAATTGCAACTTAACTTGTAACAGCTCATTGGAGTGCAGGAAGAGGGGGTACATGGGGTGACAGGGCTGGGCACAGGAAGCCAGGGGCAGGCACCCTGTGGCTCTTCTTCTTCCTTTCCGTTTAGTCCACTGCATCTTACCCATGCTGACCAGAACTCTGGAGCTTACCTGCGGAAACAAATCTCCCAAAGGCAGGTGACAGCCACAGAGAGCACAGGAGCATATTTAACCCTGGGATTTCATGAAGTTTGGGCTTTCTTGAGTATGCTGAGGGTAAAAGTTGAATTAAATTTTTGAGAAAAACGATGACCAATAATATTTTTGGCCGTTATGCTCCTTTTGTGCAAGCCTCCATCCATGCTGTTGTATGCATGTGGCAAAAACTATAAAATCAGTTAAAATCCACATAACAGCTTACATATGATAAAGTATAGTCTAGTACATTATCCAAGAGGAATCTGGTAAGAATACATCAGAGTTTTATTGTTAGCCAGTATTTTCAAAATAAACAAAATGCTACTTTGAGGTATCAGGTGATTTTCTCAATAACACTCAGGTGTTATTGACTTGAGGGAGTTGAATTCCCATTTCTTTTTAAAATTTTATTGAGAGATAACATACGGGCTGTCATGTTATCCTCAGAAGAGAGGTGGAAACCAAGCTCGGTCCTGCTGATTGTCTGCTTCTGCAAAAGAGGTTGCAGCACGCGACAGGCAGCCTGCTAGATGGGTTATGGTTAATTCTCCATTCATCTCTCTTCTACATCAACTCTTTCCCTTTGTATCTTGGCTGCTAGGGAGTCCTGAATATATTTTAAATTTCTTCCTGACTGTGGTTATCACCTCGTTTCTTCATGCATTTTCTTTTTTCTTTTTTATTGATGTTTTAACTTTCCTGTGGGTATTTTGTCATTACATTGATATTTACACCTCCAACTGTTTCCAAAACTATATGCATACTTGCATCTTCGTGGGAAGCCTCCTTTAGTCTAGGAGGGAAGCTGGTAGGACATAAATCATAAGTCTACCCAGCTACTCAGAGCAATTGAGAGGCTTGCAATTCGAGAAAGACTTATTGGGCATTACAAAGCAAAGCCGAAGTTTTAAAGCACATTAACCTGCATAAAAACACAGATCTAAATGAGCTTGACTTTGTAGCCATAACTTTATTTAGAGCTCACTTATTTTACTCAGTTTTTTTATTTTCAGACCTAAATAAAATGACTCCTTTGTGGGGCCTCCGGTTACATCCAATAGGGCCACACTGAGACTGAGCTTCTGTTATACACAGAAAAAACATAAGAAAGTTCCACTTATAAAAATACTCAGATGATGCAAGAATAATTCACTTGACAAAGCCTAACTGAACTGTGTACAAATTGTCCATTGCTTTGGACTGATATATTTTTAGGTTTAGATGGGAAACATCTCACTGTGTTTTAAGATAACTATAGCTGTGCACATCAAGAATGACAGTAAAGATTTCTCTCTTCACACATAAATAGCAAAGATGCTGGGTTCCTTATAGTGAAGTGAAGGTTTAAAAGGATCCTTGAATTTTCCAACTCTAGAGGTATATGTATTTGCATGTGTGTGTGTGTGTTTGTGTGTGTGTGTGTGTGCACATGCACATGTATGCAGTTGTGTGTGTATCTGTGATAGTTTTCAAAACTGCACTTGTACTGACTCTTGCCAGTGGGATAATCACTAGATAAATCTGCTTCATGAAAAGATCTTACAGAGCAGGGATTCCCTAATATTCTGGTTCCCGGTAGAGGGGCTCTTTGTTTATTCATTTCCCTCTACTCTACTGCAGTACTACTGCAAATGAGGAGTTAAATGTCATCGTATGCTCATATTTCCTTAGTTTTTTATTAATTTAACACAAATTGTGGTTGAATGTTCATCTCTCGACAACATTCTTAAGGTTATACTATAATGTACCATCTACACTGTGACACTGTAACACTTCTGAAAGCAGTATTATTAACACTCAGTCCCTGTAAGTCTTGGCTACTTTTCTTTCATTGCTGAGATAAAATACCTGATCCCAAAAAGAAGGAAGGAAAGGTGTATTTAGCTTACAGTTTGTGGAGGTTTCAGTCCATAATTAGCTGGCTAGAAGGCAGAATGACATGGCATTGGGGCAACACTTCATGGCAGCAGCAAAGCAATGGAGGGGAAGGAAAGAGTAAGATACTTTTTCCCACCCGGCATATTGAACACAAGCCTCCCCAGAGCAGAGTGTAGCACTCATAAAATCTCTGTGCCCTCCTCTTGCACAGGATGAAGATATTTACAAAGTAAGTATCCTGGCTCCCTGCTGAGGCTCTCAGTTAAATGTCTAAACTTCTCAAGTTGACACAATATATCAATCATTACACTGTGTTTTGGGTAAGGTGGTTTAGTCACTCTCTTCAGGGTCACACTGACATAAAAGGGAAGAGACGAAGCCTGTTTACCTTGGATAAATGTCTCCACATTGTGAAGTTGAGTTCTTTGAGTTGCACCATGGGAATAAGATATTCAGCTATTTAGAATCTCAGAATCCACTTTTCCATGTAAGCATTTTCTCTTAAAAATTTGCTCACTAAAATGATTTTGGAATTTCATGGGATCATTGGGAAAGTTAGGCAACTAGCACCAATGACATTTCCCTGATCTAAGTGAACAAAACCAAAGCTGAGTCCCAGGTGTCACCTGGTGAAGAAACAACTCCTCCCTAACACGACTGTTTTCAGTGCTGTTCCCAGGAACTGGCAGTCTCAATAAGAAACTTCCTCTTTCATTGTTGCTCCAAACTGAATTACAGTTTATGTGGCTTTTGGTCACTGGGTCACCTGCTCATGTTTGAGTTGGAAAAGCAACAAGGAAGAGACTGGATGACTGTTTCTTTCACGAAAATGTCTCCCATTAATGCAAAGATGTTTATAATTGTTGTGGGGTGGACAGGAAATGAAGAAAATATTCATAAGATAGAATAAGAATGTGTGCGTGATCTGTGGCACAGAGTTACTCTCGTGATCCAGTTAAGCAATGGGAAAGTCCACCGTAAGTGTTAAAATGCGTGATTCATCGCTATTCTGTTTTGGCATAACCTCGGTTGTATGTAATCCTTTATAGGTCACCTACCATTATTGCATTATTAGTTCAGGGAAGACAAGAAACACAGCTAATAAAATATTCCCACTACTAATTTAATAGTGTGACACACAGAGAGCTTCAGAAAATGTTCATTAAATAGATACAGATGGCTAAATAAGAATGTTCTTCCAACTTCCCACGGGGAAGGAAAGGGGTCACCTTCATTGTGAGATGTGACTATTTTATGGATTAAGCATTAGATCAGATTCAGGAACGATGTTGCACACCCAGAAAACCAGTGCTCATAGAGGTTGCTCCTACCCCCATATATTTCCATGCTCATGTGGGCAGTTTAGTGCCCACTTCCAGAATGATTTGGGCCACTTCTTAAAATGTGCATGTTAAGAGTCGGAAGCATCATGCCACTCGATGAGTAAGGATTATGCCTGGTTGTTACAACCTCCACTTTCTTTGTGCACTTCTACTAATTCTGCATGCTCTGACTCTAAGGGAAAAGCACATAAATTATGACCCTGTCATTTGGGGTCCATGTGACATGGCCACCTGGTGTCCTCTCCTATGGCCCTCTTTGAAGATAAGGGCACAAAATGAAGATTAACGCACTCAGTCCTTGGATCCTGTAAGTGATCTGAATTTATATCCTTTGTGGGAAATTGAATTAACATTTTCAGCTCTTCTTTCCCTCTGAGAAAACAAAGAGTTTAGGTGACTTGTTCTGCTTTATCCTGCTGCTAAGAGCTAAGCCAGAGCACAGTGTGTGTCCTCCAAATGTCGTTAGAAGATGTGAACCAGGGTAGCATCTGTTCTGTTCATGCTATTGGGTAAATCCACATTTCTGAATGTGAGGTTAGAGACCCAGCAGTCAGATATTAGTTCAAGCAAGGACAGGTACCCAAATTGCTCATGAAACTGAAGTAATTTGTGGTCTGTGGTACATTGGCAGAGAAAGTCCCCAAGTTATTACAGTTCTCTTTAAGAATGTCGAGTATCATTTTCTTGTGACAACACCCTTAAACAAGATGAATGGAGGAAACTTGTCCTAATTATGGGTGTTGTGTTGCTAAGGTTCCCAGGATTGAGGTTTTAGGACCATCCATAAGTAATTTCTGGTAGAGAAAATCACTTTTAGACTAAGAAAATACCTTGAAAGCCTTTCTACTAAAAGTCTCACCTTTGAATTTGTCTCTAGGTGCCTATGTGGTTAGGAAAGGGGCCAAAGAATGAGAGGCAAGCGTGAAGCAAGTGAGGCGAGTGTGCACCCACAAGCAAAGAACCTCCAGGGTCCATGCGAAAATGTCCTTTAAACTAAGGGAAGGTGAGTGTTAAGCAGTCCTAGAGAGAAGACGCAAAGACTGGTCCTTGGACTAGTGGCAGAATTAGGTAGTTACCCAAGATGCACAGTGCACCCGCCTCTGATCCACAAGTGATCCACCATTTCTTTCTCCCCAAGAAGAGACTTTTCAAGCAGAAAAAAGTTCTGATATCCTTTTCCATTTCAATTAAGTAGGGCCCATCCTGAAACTGAGATTCAACAAATCTTATTTTCTTTCAGCTCACACTGGCTCTGAGTTTGTGTGCCTGTGCTTACAAGTGTATATATCAGCAGCTGCATTTGGAATGAAGACAGGAAACACAAAAAAGAAAGCCCTGGAGACAAAAGTACTTGCAATCGAGGTTCAAGATAGATGTAAGATGTGGTTACTTTGGTACCATTAAAGTGTTATCTTTGCTACGTTACAAACAGTCACACGGGAATTCAGCCACTTATTGCTTATTTTCCTAATTAGTGATCTCAATTAGTGGAGTTCCATTTCCCCAGTTTAAGTGCTGTGCTGTGTTGGAGGTTTCCCTGAGCCTGGCCATCCTGTAGCATAAGGAGCCCCACTAGCAGTTGGCATGGAGAGGCATAAAGGGAGTTGGAGACACCAACTGTGTTCTACTTGGGAAGCTAATGGGCTCCCAGGCTCACTGCAAAACCAACAAAGCTGTTCTACCTTGGTCTGTTTCTTAGGATCCCTAGCTAAGGGGAAGGTGAGGAAAGAGAAACACCAGAACTGGAGAGTGCACTAATGCCACAATTGACTAGGTAATATTTAAAGCAATATTTAGGACAACAGGCTAGCGATGGACCCATACTGGTCCTCTACTTTGTAACTAACACTTTATTAGAACTATAGCCAGGAGAACAGTTTGAAGCCAGTCTGGACCACATAGAGAGTTCAGGGCCAGCCGGAACTAAAATACAACACCCTGTATCAAAAAGACAAGCACACAACAATCAAAACAAAATAAAATGTTGCTTTAATACCCTTTGGATTAATACTCTGAGTTCTTTAGAGGGCTCCGTTTGTTCTACACTAATCATGATTTCAGATATTTGGGTCCTAGATTAAATTCTGAACAGAATATATGCTCAAAAGCTGAGATCACATCTCTAGAATGTGCATATTGACAAAGCACTTAGAAACCAAGGCATGGCTAGAGGGAAGAGGTAGGAAAGGGTTCAACAGGGAAGGGAGAGAGCATTTTTTTCAAATGCTGTCAGAATTTCACCTTTCTCACAAGTCATTTATGATGTTTTTGTTCTGGCTAAGGGTATGGCTAAATATTTAACCTGGTCTTCGCCACTTAATAGACTTTTAGAGTTGTACTCTTAATTATTATACTTTTAGGATCTCGATGTGTTAAGTGAGCACAATAAAATACCCATTTCATAGGTTCATATTGTGGCTATCAAATGACATTAGATGCATATAAAGTTGTGAAGCTCAGTTTCTGGTATACACAAGGGGCTATATAAATACTCGCAGTTAATTTCCTTGTATTTGATGCTATCATTGCATTATTTACTAAGTGACTTCTCTATTACATTACATAGTGTACTATTAATGTATTATGTGAATAGTAATAGGTATTCAATGTCAAATTATGTTACCCATGTTACAAGTTACATACAACATGTTGTATATGTAAATCATATATTTTATTGTCTGCATTTCCTGAAAAACTATTTTGTCCTTTGGAAAAAGAGTTTACACAGTATGCCACTCTCATAGCTTGGGTTTTGCTTGCATTCATTTAATTTGTCTTTTATATTGTTTTGATATACTTAATGCTACAGTATACGAAGTTGTACTCAAGGATTTCAAGGAAAGAGACAATACGGTAACTACTTTTAGGTCAGGATTATCTGGTGGTGAAACACTATTCTGCTTAAATGGTTATGTTTTGATCTGCACTGTTTCGTTGTTATGCCCTCTTTTATCTCAATCTCCACTCCATTATTTACTTTTTTATTTTTATCCTTTTAATTAAAGGAAAAAAAATAGCAGGATATATTATAGTAACCCACTTTGACTTTCCATTACCTCGACTTAAAGCCCTGTATTACTCTCACCATCTGGTTTTTAACTGATGTTCCCCTATTCTGTTTTGCTGGATAGTATGATAGGCATCAGCTGTGAAGATAATGAGATTCATTATAACTCCTATTCTCGTTGACTTTTATCTACTTTTGAAGACCTACAATATCTTCAATGTTTTGGTTTTGTCGGTTTTATTCTTTACTGTTTTGTTCAATTGTATTATAACTAACGATATAGGCAATTCTATTAGAGATAGCGGGAGGCATTATGGTAACCATTGTTGATCACCTTGTATTATGTTTTCACATTATCTATTATGTCCACCCTTTTGACTTGACCGATTCTGTTCTGCTATGTCACATTTGGTTTTACTCTCTTCCAAAAAAGTAATAAGAACCGTGGGAGCAATGAAACCCAAAATGTGTAATAGTCATTGTACAAAAGAGAGGAAAAGAAAGTGCTCTAAACTATATAACTGCATGTATATTTAAGTGTATAAGATAGAAAATGATATCATAGAGTTTTATTGGATCATTGAACAGATCTGTTTGCAGTATCATTGATGGAATGTCCACTTTACAAGCTTTAATTTTGTGACTTGAACAATTATTTCTAAGATGACAATATGTAATCCATTAACTAGTGATTTCCTACTGTTCATTTTTTTTCTGTAAATCTGTATAACTTGTACCCTTTCTCTGTTTTTTTTTTTTCTTTTCTCCTTAAATAAAATTTTAAAAAAATTTTGTCTTTTATTCAGTTGGTAACATGTTTTCAAAAGAAGTGGTAGTTGTCTTGCTTCCTCCATATTTGTCCCCCTTTTTTTATTTTCACAGTGATCTTGTGAGATATAACCTATTATCTACATTTGCCCCTTGAAGAAAGAGGCATTCAGAGAATGTATGTGATTATCCAAGAAAACTTTCATTTGGATGTAATCTCAATCTAGGCACCATTATTCAGGCTTGTAACCTCAGCAGTTGAGGCTGAGGTGGGTGAAGTCTCACCCAGACTCTCTCTCAAGCAATGAAACAAAAATCTTAAATGCAATCTAACATATCAATCCAGTTGCATTCAACAGTTTGTTTTGTTTTCATCTTTTGCTAGATCACACTGCCTTTCAGGAGTAAATATACTGAATATATCCATTATGGCTCAATAAGTGATCCTTTCACTGGCTTGAGACTGCTTATTGTTACTTTTTCTGAGAAGTCGTTTACTTGTATCTCAGAACCATAGTGGATGTTGCTGTACCATCAGCTACTCTTTTGGGACTTCAGCACTTACTGGACACTGTGAAGTCACTCACACAGGTGGTAACTACACATTGACCTTCCCGAGATTACACAGTGTGCTTTATCTACCTCTGTGCCTTGGAGATGCTCACTTAACATACACTGAATGAAAGAGTTTGCCTGTGTGTACACTCATTTGATAAGAGTGGCAATCCAATCTTCCGGACACAGCCTGAGAATTTACACTGCTTTTCCCATAACGACTTCATCTCTTGATTATTAATGACATTCTTTTCAATTTACTCTATGGTTTATCTTGCAAGGCAAAAAATCACCTAAAAAGCATGAAAGAGCATATTAAACATAGTATGCTTCTTCCAAATTTTATAAATAACTGCTTTTGGGATAGTAATAAAATGTCTGATATCATATTACTCTGAATTTGACATTGCTTGGGAAGTTCAACTTGACTTCTAGAAAATCTTGCATTCTGTAGATATTTAATAGCTCTTTCTAGATAGATGGCAAGACCAATGGAAGGCTTTTGGGCTACATAGATGAATACAACACAGCCCCTTCTGAAGGTCACACACTAGGCAAGAGAGGCAGGAGAGGGACCAGTGACTTCTCAGTATAGTTCCTTGGACACATTTTTGGGAAAACTCAACGAGTGAGGTAAGGTCAGTTCCATCACTATTTTTTGCCATAGTATTCTTCATTGTAATTATGATTGGTGTTATTGGACAAAACTATGAAAAAGTCAGTTTACAAAATGTACTGTATAAGAAAGCACGATTCTTGTGGAAGAAATAAGTTTAGTACAGTGAAACAGAACTCCTTGATACTCTAAGCACAATGCAGTTGGAAATGAACTCAGAAGGCAGCTCAGAGGTGCATGGGGCTGTGAAAGTTCTATATTGGGCATGCACTTGCATCCTGAGTGAAGTCATTCTCCATTGAACAAAAGCACTTTTTGAAAAATGAACTTGCGTTGATGAGCTTGTTTGTGGCTTTTCCCTGGGAGAAATCTGATTTAAACAAATTAAATTTCTTCTACTTTTTAAATTGAACAAGCCAGATCCTCAGACCTATCTCCCTCACTCCCATGCTGGAGTGAGTCTAAGACCAAGCTATAATTGGTAATTAATAACTTCAGATTCTATTATGGAAGTCTCATTACAAATTCCACCTGCACAGGAGCTTCACAAGAAAAGTACGTGCTTGGGTTTTGTGGTGAGCAAAATCCCTCTCCGTGCAACTAAGAAGGTCAGAATGACATTGAGACAGGAGACTTTGCCCCCTGGTGACCTGCCTTGGGGCCATCACTGGACATCTGTGCCCCTGCTTGTGCCCACCGTGGCAGAGGCAGGTGAGAAGTCAGGTCCTTCTGCAACCACGTAAACTAACAAGGTGAGTCTCATACAGAAAACTCAGGTTTCTTCCGTTCAAAGTCTTCTAAAGAGTGCTTTTCTTGTACCTATGAAGTCCTCTTATTTCTATACATAAATCAGGGCTTTGAATTGCAACCTCTGAATCCTGCAGCTTCTGAACACTGCTTGACTTGGACAAGACCTAGGGAATCTCAGGAAAAGTGAAGCTGAATATGGTCACAGGTGACACAGAAGCAGTCATGGCACCAGGAATGGTGTCTTTCTGCACAAATTTCATTTCCCTTGGTTGTCATGTAGTTGGTGGTGGCACACTCATCACAAGGCAGAGGGTCTTCCATTGGTAGTCACACACAATGTGGTCCTGCTGGGCCCACTGTAATCCAGTGGTGAGGTTTCTTCCCATCTTTGCCTAGGGTGAAGGTGAAGTTGTCCATTGAGTCCTGCAGGCAGGATCAGAATAAAATGGGGCACTTGAGTCTAGTACCCAGGTTTTGAACTATCATTGCTTGGATTTCTAGTGCTTAACCACAGTGAGACATCTCTCTAAAACAAGGTTTAGTTTCCTGATCATAGACTAGAAGGATCATGGTCCATTCACTTTCTTATGACACTCATGGGAATGAGGGATTCCCAGTTTATTCCCTGTGGAGATTTATTCAAACCTCCTGTGCTCTGTATTCACAAGAGGTAAGTGGGAAACAGGGTGGCTCACCCTTGTTGGATATAGGAATGGCCTGCTATGCCACTATATGTGGAAGGTGTCTCATATGGATGCTCCCCTACGAAGCATGGAGTCAGGGCCAGAGACAGACAGTCATGCTGTGTACACCTCAGGCTACCCGAGAAGGAATTTGCACATCTGCCTCAGACACCACAATCAGATGCTTATTAGCCACCTGTCTCATTCATTGTTTCAGAAAGTGATCACCAGGAAGTGATCAAGCCTGTTTTGGTAGACACCTCCCACCTGCCTCATGAAATAGCACTGTGTATAAAAGTCTGGAAACTCTTGCTCCATATGTTTCCCTGTATCACATGGAATTGGAACAGGACAAACTATCTGACATTTAAGTAACAGCATTTGACAGTGACCCACAAGCATTTCTAGCACACACATGTAGTATGCTCGCAATGTAGTGTGTGATCCTAGAGCATCTGTACTAGCCACACAAGCGCTGTGCTTTCCATTATCTTGAATGGCTACTCTTGTATTAGGGAGTCCAGAAAGCAAATGATCTGGCCATGCACAATTTAGTGTCCCACAGGAACTTGGTACCACTGGAAGAGAGCTCCTTTTCTGTGAGGACACTGATCTCTAGCAACAACAACTACAGGAAGGAGTTTGAGTGCCTTCAGGCCATACACAGTTCCCTGACCCCATAGCTACTCCCTAATCTACCTGACATCTCATGCAACCCACTTTGACACCTGCTGGAAGCCAGGAAGCTAGGTGAGTACAGAGTTGAGTCAAAGTAGCTCAAGCTTAGATACAGTGGTCCTCCCTGACACAGCCTGCCAAAGGCAGGATAGTGAGGGTTAATAGGGAAAAAGATCCAGAGAGGGGTCCTGGAACTCCAACTGCAGAAGACATCAGAGGAGTATTTTGTCAGTACGCAGGAAGAACAAGCCAGAGAGTGTCAGCAGCACACGGAAGGCTGGAAACCACGAGTGATGTCCAGTAGCTGGCTTTCTCTTACAGCAGAGCATGGAGCAAAGATTCAGAAGCAAGGACAGTGTCACTGCCTGTGCAGGGAGTTTTCTCTTGGGTTTTCACAGTGCGTTAAGTAGAGGTGCTGTGTTTTACATACATGATACTGAACAGAAGCCAGGCACCCTGGCTATGTTCCATTGTAGCAGAGGTCTCTGAGTGACAATTCAAAAATCTTGATCCCAATTCTTCAAAGGCTTTAGGCAAGAAATGGAGATAAAGGAGAAGACAACTCTCATAGTCACCACAGAGGTGACTGTGAGGAATAGAGATGCAACTTGAGGTCCACATCCTGGGCAACTTTCCTTAAGTCCAGACGGACCATTTAGTGTGGTCGTTTAAGACTGCAAGATACTGTGACCACAGGCTCTGCATCCAGTGTCTGGACTGTTTTGGCCTCTGTAAGTACATGGGTTCATACAGTGGGAATTTGAGCGTGACCAGATGTTGAATGTATATAACACCCCTTGGGGGAATTGTTCCTCTCTAACTCAGTTCACAGTGGCATTTCTTAAACACGTTGAATGTACTGTCCTGCTCCATTGTGCCACATCAGTTATGGTTGTGTCACTTTCTACTGCCCCCATGTAGTTGTGAAGCTTCACAGGTTTTATTTGGGGCCCTGTGCAGCAGGGAGAGAGGACACAACCCTATGGGTGACTGGTATAGATCACACTATGTCCTTAGTGTGGGGAATTTATATTAGAAGCTTCTGAGACAAAGTAAGCAAAGAATATTTTGAGTAAATTTTTAATGGACAGAAATATCAGTTTGTGTCCTAGGCTAGTATCAAGGATTTTGAGGCAACTCATAGCAATCCCTGTGTTGAATTTGATATTTTCAAATGACGCAGGAAATTTCTCCAGAATGTCTCCAAGCTCTGATCCTGGGTGCTAATCAGACATTCACAAACTAAATCATGTAACAGCCTCTAAATATGTCTAAATGTACATTGAGCTAACTAATCACAAATCTGTAGCTGAGATTGTCAATAAGAGGTGCTGATGCTTTGCAAATCCCCTGCAAGTTACTCTTGACATGTTTCTGCCTTCTTTGAGGCCAAGATATTTTTCTCAAAACTCATGGTCATCCAGCACATATCCAGATCAATGTCTCTAAAGATGCTATTTCAATACATTGTCTGAAAAGATGAGCTTGAAAGTCCTTGGGGCTAGTGGAAATTTCATCCTAGCCAAGTTTATGGCCACATGTGTTACTGTAGCAATTCTCGTGAGTGAGAGGTCTACAACACTGGCCATACTAAGAAGCAAATTATTGTATGGTGACATTTTAAGACAAAATAAAAATGAGAATGACTCCTAGGTGCTGAAAGAATCCAGCATCTTGAGCTGACTTCATCAGGAACATAGTGATATGAGGAGCATCCTGCTGGAGCTGTGCTTGAAAGTGTGTGCTAAATGATATCCTGCTTGTGCTGGGAACGGTTTTGATTTCCACTACTGGTTCCCATTTCCCCATTCAGTGAGTTAAGATATTTTAACTGCACTATTGAAATCTAGGAGAAGTTCAGTGTGCCTGGTGTCCAGCTAGGAAAACATGTATATAAAATGTATCATGCTTGAGACATCCATAGTGCTACCCTAAGGCTTGGCAAGCACGAGTGTGAATAAAGTATGCTCAGAAATGCAAGGTATACTCAAGCTGTGTGTTAGTATAGCCTGACATGAAACTGGAAGTAAAGGCTGGATGATTTGAGATCTTGAAGGATATAGAGTGTTCTGTGCAGTCATCGGATGCACATGAAAGCTAATGGATTAAAGGGATTTGCAAATCCTCCAGTACTGAGGTGCCTCTGCCATTTTCTAAAAATCATCCCTCTGTGAATCTTAATGTAGCTTCCTGATGACATCAAAGATACTACTGGCCATGGTCAACCCAGAAACACACTGGAGGAAGTTATAGAGAAAAGAATAGCCACTGTCTGTAGTTCTGCCATTGATAGCTTTGAAGCTCATTGAATCTGTTCAATAATGAAAGGCATTGTTAGCCATCCTAGCGTCTTCCTCCAAATATCACTGCTCATTTGGTACCAATCCAAATTCCATGTGAGTCCTGGTCCAATATACGAACTGTGTTTCACTCAGTGCTTATATTTTCTGTACCGTACTGTGTTTAAGCAGTCTGCTTTCATGATGGTTCTTAAATTCATGGACTGGCAGAAAGCAATGCTGGTACTGCATTTAACTGAATTGATCAAGCACTGAAGAGCCATCAGCAGCATGGCTGTCTGTTGACCAGGCAGCTCCTAAGTCTAGATGTTCATGTACAATAAATCATTAGGAAGAAAGTGATTCTCCAGTGAGGCCAAATTATGAAACACTTAAAAGTCATGAAGACCTGGTCATCTCACCATCAGGATGGTTTCATGGTTTCACTACCACCCTTAGACCTTCTCAGAGGTTTGATATCCAAGCAGGAGGAGAGCAGAGTGCAATTCCACTTAGTTGTTCAGGACCAAATCCCTGTGGGACATAGTGGCTCTTTCCAACTGCTACTCCACTCACTAGGGCTACCTTGAGTCAGGTGAGTTGAAATGTGAGTCTGACAGCCCTCTGCCCTCTGAACAGCACTGATGGAAATGTTTCAGGGAATGAAGTTCTCCAAAACTGTACAAAAGTAAAAGCTACAACAAGATGAGGTCCTGATGATTCATCCAGGGAGGAGCTTTGGGGAAGAGCATAGTCCAGAATACTGGATAATAGAGATGGTGGCTTTAGCCTCCCTGTGATGCAGAGAAGCAGCCTGAATGCAAACAAAGCAAGCATAAATGAATAAATGTGGCAGACTGCTCCAACACTGCTAGCACTGATCAGGTCTTCAGGAAATTGTGCAGTGGGAATACATTGATATCTTTTTTATCTCCACTGAGACGCATATTTCTCCCCTCTCATAAAGGATAATATTAGCACTCATAATGTTTCACTTGGAGGTTGGCCTCAAGACCACTTTCCTTTACCAGATTAAGCACTGTTCAAAAGAAAATCAAACTGATAGGGAACAAGAAGGGAAAAAGAAACACCAGGGTTAATATAATTGTACAGCTAGCTCCTGTTAGTACATGGAATCTATTTCCATCCCAGATGTTTTCTATACAACCCAGTAGAGAAAAGCCAGGACTTACAAAGATTTGACTCAGCTCAATATTTGCTATTTGAAAACATTTATGCTAATATAGTCTGCAAAAGATATCATGCCTATATATTATACACTGAATAACTACTATAAAGACAACAATACACAATGTGTTATTGTAACTCTTCTACTAACCTGTTTTGATAGTGTCCTATTTTTGTCTTTAAATAAACAAAATCATTCTTGCATGCATGAATGTTCAGGAGTGCTACAGTATGAGTGTCTGCCACCTTGACTCAGAACTTCTCCATAAAATAACTCCTCAGATACCATTTTTGTCTTTAAATAAACAAAATCATTCTTGCATGCATGAATGTTCAGGAGTGCTACAGTATGAGTGTCTGCCACCTTGACTCAGAACTTCTCCATAAAATAACTCCTCAGATACCAGGAGTTAACTACACATTGTCATGATGCTCTGAAGTTTCTGCTGCATCCGTACAGTCAGTGAAATCACCTTGTTGCAGCTTATACCAGCTTGTTGGTTCTTGGTGCTTTTACCAAGCTTCCTGTAGGTATGGAGCAGAAGCAACATTCAGTATACTAAATAGGTTCAGCCCAACTCAGTAAATTGATGGGTCTCAGAAAAAGAACCTCTGGAGCTGCAGTCTGTGTCAATGGTGCAATGAATTTAAAGTCTAAATTGATGACAAAACTATTGAGTTCCTATCCACTGTGTCCCTTTACCCAGTACTTGATGAAGCTGAGTAGATGATGTCATCAGGCTGCACATCTTGTACTCTTCAGGACAAACTTCCTCAGGCCCAAGTAAATCTTGGCTCCATGCTGGTACTGCTTCTTCCCACGGTGGGTTGCAATGGGATTTTGCTAGACAGGATGAATTTAGACTGACTCACCTTACTATTGCTGAGATGAAAAAACTGTACACATGTGTAGTTCACTTAATGGCATCCTGGAGCCACTGCCAAATCCATCCATTCACATTCTCATTATAAAGCCTGGGGAATCTTAGAAGTAATAACTCTTCCATTATGACCTGATGCATGAGGTGCTCTGGATTCATCTGAGATCCTTCTAAGTTGTTACTTCCATTGGAATATGCTAATATGGAAGAAGCCTGTGGACTGTAGCAGAATCGTAGCTCCAGTGTTAGTATCCAGACAAATATCACATTGCATACATGGAAGAATCGGGAGTGGCACATGGCTTCCTTAACCTCCACATTCTCTTCACTGTTTTTGACTCTTGACTGGCATGACCCATTACTTAAAGGACATCAAGAAGCTAGGAACCAGCATTCTGCATATTAAACTCTAACAGCAGAGACTGTGGATCTACTGCTTCAACCACTGCAGAAACCAGAGTGGTCAGCATTTAAAACAGTGGCATTGAGGTGTCTGACATGGCATAGCCAAAATGCTGAAATGAGTGTAGCTTAGAAAGAACCTCTGATCACTTTCCAGTGATGAATGCTCTCAGTCATTTTGGACTATTGTAGATACACAAATTTTCAAAACTGTATCTCAGGAGTATCACTGCAGAAGTCAATGTGTTAGAGAAGTTTAAAGTTTGAGCTCTTCATCTCTATTTGCAAGTGGTTCAGAGTTGACTAGAAGTGAGGGAAAATAGACAACTAAAAAAGTTGTGGGTCATTGAAAGATTTCCAATTCTCTCGTGTTCCACATTTTTATTTGATTTGTGACTCCAAGATAGAGACAAGAGAATGCAAAGAGAAGATGTTTCACAAAGGAACCAGTGCTGGGACATCAGCCAGGGTGCTGATTGTGTTAAAATCTGCCCTCTGCAGATGCCATTCTATGTCTTTGTGAGTCAGATTTTAATGTCCATCTGCTCCATAAGAGTTATTGTATTGAACTGAGTCAAATCTTAATAAAAAGGCCTGGATTTTCTGTACTGGGTTATACAGTAAACATTTGGGCTGGCAATAGACTCAGTTTCTTTAGCTTGACTTTCAAGAACATGCGGCCTGCTTAGTGACCTTTCCCTCATAGCATTCTAATCTGAATAGAGTCCTCTTTCATGAGGCAGTTGGATGGACACATCACAGTCCTATGGACACAGGTGCACTAGAACCTCCATGAGACAAACCACCTAATGCCCTCACTTTGTGAGACTCAACAATGAAGTCATCAGTAGATCATATGAGCTGCTCAACTATGCAGAAGAAATCCTTTCATCCTTCAAACAAATTTTACTAATGTTGAGGGAACCAAGCTCAGGAGAAGTGACAGCTCTGAGGCGTATATTGAGGCCACAGGGCACCATTTCCCAGTTCTTTTTGAGTATTCATGAATGTACTCATTAATCAGTGTGGAAACCCACATGATTTCTAAGGAAGTCAAATATGAGCCAATTTAGAACTGAGTATGCACATATATCTAAATATGCCTCAACCTTTGACAGCATGAAATCCTGTGGAGTAGGATTTACCCAAAGAAAGCAAAGCAGTTGTAGAAATAAATGTATTAAAATACTACTCTCCATAGAAGCTGGATAAAGGGAAATAACCCTGCAGAGTATTTCTTTTGATAGCTTTTAGGGTTTCTTGACAAAGGCATCTGTCTTCTAAACCTAAGACTATGTAGCTATGGCCAGTCAGAGTTGGGTTACCATTTTATGTGTGCCAGGTCCCATACCACATCAGGAAGGGACAGATTCCTCTTTGGTGGTGGCTCCTGAGAGGCTATTGGAAATGAGCCTGGGCCTCTGATCAGCACCCACATTCTGGGTCTCCATGACTTTTGTGTAGGACCTGCAGGAGCTAACAGTGAACTGCATACTTATTCTCTGCACAGGTGACAGTCAGGTAAACCTGTTGCAATGAGGGGCTTGCATAGGAAGCCTCTCCATGCTGCTGGAACACTTGCTCCTCTGTGAGATGCTCAATAACGAGGTCAAGCTTTGTGATAGGTGATAAGATCTTAAGTGTGTTAGGGATCAATGCCTGTGAAAATGAGAGGAGGCAGGTTGAGGAGACTGCGGTCTGACCAAGGTGTAGCCTTCTGGAGTCAGGCCTCCCTAGCAATGATTTCTCAGGCTTCAGTGTGTCCCATCAGGCTCACACATTGGGAGCGTGACGTATAGTGACTGTGACTTTGGAGCATAATACTACTTAGAACCCATGACTTTCCCTGTTGTTCCTCATAAGTTGTGCGTGGTCAGTGCCTATAAAAAGAAGAGATACTGTTTGGTGACTGACTAAATTGCAACCTCTGCATGATTTTTAGCTTCTGAACACACCTAGACTTGGTTGGGACCTAAGAAATCCTTGGGAAACATGAAGCTGAAGGTGGTAACAGGTGACACAGAAGAAGTCATAGCACCAGAGGCAGTCTGTCTGCAGAAAGCTCATTCTCCTTAGTTGTCATTTTGCTGGTGGTGGCACACTAGCTTTGGTGACAGACTCATTCTGATTAAGAGAACTTACTCATGGCTACCCCTAATGTTGCCCTTCTAGACCTGACACAACGCAGTGGTGTGGCTTTTACCTATCTTCCCCTGGACAAAGGTGAAGTCATCTATTCAGTCTTGCAGCATCAGGGTGAAATGGGGCATTTGTGTCCAGTCCCCAGGTTTTTAACCATCACTGCATGGATTTCTAGTGTGTAGGCACAGTGATACGGCTCTGTAAAATATGGCCTAGTTTCCTGTTCATACATTAGGAGGGCTATGGTCCATCTGCCTTCTGGTTACTCTCATGGGGATTCCCAATTTCTTTCCTGTGGAGTTTTACTCATGCCTCCTGTTATATTTTTAAGAAGTAGGAAAAAGGGGCTCACCTCTACTGGGTATAGGAATGGCCTGACATATGGTTATATGTGGAAGGTGACTCATAGAAATGCTCCACTATGAAGTCTGGAGCCAGGGCCAAGAGCTGGCACTCATGCTGTGTGTACCTCTGGCTACTCGAATAGGAATTTTCTCATTTATTTCAGGCTCCACACAGTGTCAGTCAGATACTGGTTAGCCGTCTGGCCAGTGGTTCTGGCTTGGCTACTCAAAGTTATTGATGTCTAAACTTGGTGAATGAGACAGTCTTGGCAAACACCTCCTACATGACTTATGGACCTGCACCCTGTGTAAGTCTGGAGATTCTTGCTCCGTATGTTTGTCTGAATCCCAGGAAGATGGGACAGGAGACCATGACTAATGTTTAAGTATGGCCTTTGGCACAGTTATCCAGGCATTTCTAGCATACGCCTGGAATGTGAGACCCAAGGACATCTGTGGTAGCCCCACCACTTTGTGTTTCAAATTGCCATGAATGGTTACTCTGGGGTCTAGGGAGTCTAGTAAGGCAAAAGACCTAATGACAGTTTAATGTGTTATATGAACCTAACACACTTGGAGGTGAGCTCCTTAATGTGGTTCCTGGGAGGGCAGAGATAGCTAGTGATACCCACTGCAGGAAGGGGTTTGGGGGCCTCCTGAGCCATGCATGGCTCCCTGAATCCTTAGCTAATCCCTGACCTGCTCAAACTTCTCCTGTCACCATTCTTGGACCTGCTGGAGGGAAAGAGGCCAGATCAGTGCATAGTAGAGAACACGGATCTCAAGCTCAATTATGATGGTCCTCTCTGACACAGCTTCCCAGAGTCAGGAGAGTAAGCTTGTTCAGCAGTAAGATCCAGACCAAAGTCCTGGGACAGCATCTCAGAGATGTCCCTGATCACCCTGTTTGGCAGAAAGCAGTAGGTACAGGTGAGGGAGTGACAGGAAAACACAGAAGGCTGGAAGCCAGGATAGAAGTCCAGTAATAAGAGTTCTCAGCGCAGAATGTGGAACACAGATCATAAGCAAGGAGACTCACTGCCAGTCCAGGGAGAATTTTAATGGCTTTTCACAGTGCTTTAGGTAGAGATGCTGCATTTGATGTGCATGCTGCTGAACAGAAGCCAGGGGCATTGGAAATGTTCCCTTTGTGACAGAGGTATCTGAGTCTCAATTCACCAGGCTGCAGGGGGAAATAGAGCATCTGCTTATCTGTTCAGTTCTCTCTCTTGTTTCCCCTATGGTTGGGGAGATGATCCTATCTCCTTGTAGCCGTCAGTATTTCCTAGAGAAAGAAATGTACTATGAGGTAAACAAATCTATAAAACTTACAAGGTTGACTTCCAATGCCTGCCCAGAGCCAAGTGTGGGAGAATATAAAAGGGCTGTCTGCATATTGGGGATCTGAAAGATCCAGCCAAACAGACACAGCTCAATGTACTGCCCCATGTGAGTCCATGTCAGGAGACTATCGGTCAATGCTGGAGGCTGAGGAGTGCACTGAATGCCAGGAGATATGATATCCAATATGAAAAAAGACTGGAACTCCCCAGATGGAAAACACACCAATCCTTAGCTTCATTTCCTTTTTTATAAAATCCTTGTGGTGCTCCTCCCTATGTTAAACCTTCCACACCCAGAATTATGCTGAGTCAATTTACATGGATGTTATTTACACAAACTGACAATAAGCATCACATTGCACTCTGTCCACTTAATAAGCAGGCACATTTCTTTAAACCATAGCATTCCAGTATAAAACCAAGTTCATGGTTACACCTGACATGTTGTAACCACCCTGTGAACAAGTGAAGATTCACTAATTCCCTCTCAAGCATTAACTTTTCATATCTTAAATATGATAATGTAGTTAAAATCCTCATTTCTTTAGCATGATTCTGAGGCTTTAGCTTACATTGACATTTCTGAAATTGCTTTGATCTGCCTTCTCTAACCCCCAGTATCTGGCTGAAAGAGGGTAGATCCAAGGTTAATGACAAAGCACAAGGGCAGACACAAGTACAAAAGGGAGGTGCTGATATTACTGTCTCATTGCTATGGATGAGACATAGGCACATGTATTGACATTGTTTTGCAATACACACGCAGACCTCTTTGGAGAAACTGGGCTTAGGAGCTGTTGGATAATCACCCCACAAAGCCAAGTCTGGCTAACCCTGTAACTTCTCCACTTCTGCAAAAGGGAACACATCATTCCCAGAACCAGAAAGTAACTACTTTAAATGTATAGCTGGTCTGGAAAAAATGGAGGAGAATGGGCTCCATTTTGGCAAACAGATGAGATGCTTTTCAAACTTGTCAGCTTTCAGTTTCTCAGATCCAGGTTTAATACAAGCTAAAATATTAACTTGGACTATAGATGAGGATAGGTACATGGTGAGTATAATTGATAATGTGGACTCTGAGAAGGATGGTTTAGATGGAAACGAAAAATCCTGTGGTTGGAGCCTTATGACTTGTGTCTAGAACTCAGTTTTGCATTCTCAAGTGTAGACAGTTGTTTCTGAGAGAAATTATGTGGGCAAGGACCGGGCTAGGATAAATACAGCAGGTCTCTTGAGCTGTATTTGCCTGAAACAGGACAGAAATAGCAGTTTGTGTACTAGATAATATCAAGTATTTTTGAGGCAACTCATGAATTCCTATCTTGCATTGAATTTGATATCCTTTAATAGGGCAGGAAGTTTCTCATGGTTGCTATTCACAATCTAAATCATGTAACAGCTTATGGGAAAGGAGATATGTGTATGCATGTAGAATCTGTGCCCCCATAAAATCAGTGTGATACACATGAGCCAATACCAGGGCAAAATAGGATGGGACTGTGAACTGTAAGGTGACAGTTGGCTCAATTTCTAAAGAAAAAGGCTATCCCCTTCTAGCTCCATTTCCCCCCTCCTAGTTGATAACAATCTAGACATAACTGAATCACAAAGAGTTAATGAAACATGCAGTGAATAGCATTCTGAGTTAGCAGATGCTCTGCCAAGATGGAGGAATGGGAGATAGGAAGGATGCTCTGGAAGGAAGATGAAAAGTTTGCATGGAGAAAAGGACAGCAATGGGCTCTGCTTTGTCAGCCTGACTTCCCTTCATGTCATAGAGTCAGCAAGACATGAACTGGCTAGTGTCCTATGGGAAGAAAAATATCTCCATAGGAGTAAAGACAAAGTAGTCCTACCACAACAACTGACACTTACAGGATCCAACAGGACTAGAAAGTGAAGCGGTAAGCCACAGCGTGACAGAAAATATCTGACAATCATGTATCTGATAAAGGATTTATGTTTTGGATATATAAAGGACTCACAATTAAAAAGCAGAAAAGATAACCCAAAGCTGAGCATGGTGGCATACACCTGGAATCCCTCCAAAGGCTGAGGCCAGATGTTTTTCAGGAGTTCAAGGAAAGCCTGAGCTACACAGTAAGACCCTGTCTCAAAAAAAAAAAAAAAGGAAAAGGAAAAAGGTAACTCAAACTGAAAATGCAGAACGAACTTAAGTATACATTTGTCCAATGAAGATACACAAATGTCAATCGGCTTGTGAAAACACATATGCCCAACACCACACCCTTACTCACCAATAGAGAAGTTGCATTATAAAAGTAAAATGCAAATGCAAGGGAAAGTCACAATCAGATTTCACTTCATTTGCATGGAACCTTTCAACCAAAAAGAATAAAAACTCTTGGCAAGGATACAGAGATGCTGTAACTCTCATACAATGCTGGAAGAAGGTGAAATGGTGCAATAAGTTTGGAAAATGGACCGGCACTGCTAGTTTCTCCAAAGGTTAAGCACAGAGAGTTACCACATGACTCCACACAGAAGCCAAGAGAAATGAAAGCAGGCACACACAAAATGCTGTACATGTATTTGCACAGCAGTATGAATAACTGTTGAAATGGAAACTACTGCAAGTCCATCAACTGCTTGATGAATTAAAAATACACACAAGAGGACATTACTTAGAAGAGGAAATAAAGTACAGAACTACAACATGAATGAATCTTGAGAACCTGCTAAGTGAAAGAAGGCAGTCCCAAAAGAAGCCAGGACACATATTGAGTATTTTGATACAAAATGTCCAGAAGAACACAATCTACAAAGTATATCACTGGTTCTTTAACAGTGAGCCAGGAAAGAGGTAGGCAATGGTTGAAAGTTCTGAATTTTCTTTAGAATGAAAGAATTTCCTGAAATTGGGGTGATGACTCTGAATATACTGAATGTAACCAAATTGCACATTTTAAATGACTGAATTTCTTTTTTTAATGACTAAATAATTTTTTTTGAAACAATAAGGGGGAGATTGAGATAAAACAGGACATAACAATATAACAATAGAGGTCACAGCATGACTGTTTCAATAACCTAGTACTTCACCACTATATAACCTGACTTAATAGTAGTTACCATAGTGTCTTTTTCCTTGAAATATTTGGGTAAAACTTCATATACTCTAGCTTCAAATATTTTCATATCAAGAAGCCCAGAATAAAGCCTTTCTAATTAATGAGTGAAAACTTTATAAGGCTTCAAGGCCACCTAATGGGGAATCATGATTACCACATATTTCTATATATTTGAATCATTACTTACATTAGGGAAACTATTCGGTATTCACACATGCGAGATTGATTTATTTCACTTATGAGTATGGTCTCAAGCTGCGCCCATTTATTGATAAATATCTCAATGTGATCCTTCTTTATAGCTGAATAATACTCCATTGTGTAGAAATACCACAACTTTTTTATCCATTCCTCAGTTGATGGGCACTTGGGTTGTTTCCAAGATCTGGCGATTACAAATTGTGCTGCTATAAACATAGGTGCACATATATCCCTGTGGTATGATGCTTTCAGTTCTTCTGGGAATATGCCTAGAAGTGGAATAGCTGGAATAAGTGGGATTTCCAGTCCCAACTTTTTGAGAAATCTCCAGACAGATCTCCACAAAGGCTGTACCAGTCTACACTCCCACCAGCAGTGCAGGAGAGTTCCTTTTTCCCCACAGCCTCTCCAGCATTTGTTGTTGTTGGTTTTCTTGATCCTGGCCATTCTTTCAGGAGTGAGATGGTATCTCAGTGTGGTTTTAATTTGCATTTCTCTAATGACCAATGATGATGAGCATTTTTTCATGTATTTATTTGCCATTTGCATTTCTTCATCTGAGAATTGCATATTCATCTCAGATGCCCATTTTTGGATTGGATCTTTGAATTTCGGAGGTCTGAGTTTCTTTAATTCTTTATATGTTTTAGACAAGAGGCCCTTGTCTGAGAGAGAGTTCACTAAAATCTTTTCCCAGTTTGTGGGTTTTCTTTTCACTATGCTGGAGATTTCTTTTGATATGCAGAAACTTTTTAATAAGAAGTGGTCCCAGTTATTGATTCTGGGAAGTATTTCCCGTGCGGTTTGAGTCCTGTTCATGAATTCTTTACCTACTCCTATGTCTCCAAGGTTTCTACCTATTTTGTCTTCCAATAGATTTAGTGTTTCTGTTTTAATATTCAGATCCTTGACCCATTTAGATTTTAATTTAGTACATGGTGATAGACATGGGTCTAGCTTTAGTTTTCGGCAAATGGAGAGCCAGTTTTTCCAGCACCATTTATTAAAGAGACTGTCGTTCTTCCAGTGAACCTGCTTGGCTCTTTTATCAAAAATAAGGTGGTTGAGTGTGTTCGTAGTTGTGGTTGTATCCTCTAATCTATTCCACTGATCTTCAGCTCTGTTTTGATTCCAATACCATGTTGATTTTACTACTGTTGCTTTGTAGTATAACTTCAAGTCAGGGATTGTGATGCCTCCTGCTTTGTCTTTGCTGCTTAGAATTGCCTTTGCGATTCTAGGTTTCTTTTGGTTCCAGATGAAATTTAGGAGTGATTTCTCTAGATCTATAAGGTATGTTGATGGTATTTCTATTGGGATTGCATTGAATCTGTATAACAGTTTTGGGAGAATGGCCATTTTCACAATGTTTGTTCTTCCTATCCATGAGCAAGGGATGTCTTTCCATTTTCTGAGATCATCTTCAATTTCCTTTTTCAGTGTAATATAATTTTCACTGTATAAGTCTTTCACTTCTTTCGTAAGAGTAATTCCTAAATATTTCATTTTTTTGCTTGCTAATGTGAATAGTCCAGTTTCTCTTATTTCCCTCTCTGTAATTTTGTTGTTCGTGTATAGGAATGCTATTGATTTCTGAGTATTGATTTTGTATCCAGCCACATTACTGAATTTATTTATTGTATCTAAGAGTATTTCAATGGAGTTTAGGGGGTCTTCTATGTAGAGTATCATGTCATCTGCAAACAATGATAATTTAACTTCTTCTTTTCCTATCTTTACCCCTTTTATTTCTCTTTCTTGCCTAATTGCTCTGGCTAGTACTTCTAGTACTATATTAAATAGGAGTGGTGATAAAGGACATCCTTGTCTTGTACCCGATTTTAAAGTAAAGGCTTTCAATTTTTGGCCATTTAGTATGATGCTGGCTGTTGGTTTGTCATAAATGGCCTTTATTATATTGAGGTAAAGACCATTTATTCCAATTTTCTGTAAAGTTCTTATCATGAATAAGTGTTGGACCTTATCGAAGGCTTTTTCTGCATCTATAGAGATGATCATGTGATTCTTATTTTTGGCTTTATTGATATGGTGGATTACATTTATTGATTTGCGTATGTTGAACCATCCTTGCATTCCTGGGATGAATCCCACCTGGTCATGGTGTATAACCTTCTTGATGATTTGCTGGATCCTATTTGCCAATATTTTATTGAGGATTTTTGCATCTGTGTTCATTAGGGAGATCGGTCTATAGTTCTCTTTTATAGTTGGGTCTTTCTCAGGTTTTGGTACTAGAGTAATATTTGCTTCCAGGAATGACTTAGGAAGGATTGCTTCCCTTTCAATTTCATTGAATAGTTTGAGGAGTGTCGGCATTAGGTCTTCTTTATATTTCTTGTAGAATTCTGCAGTGAATCCATCTGGGCCTGGGCTCTTCTTGGTGGGCAAGGACCCAATTACATTCTCAATTTCATTAGCAGAGATTGGGTTATTCAACAGTTTTATATCCTCTTGATCTAGCTTTGGTACTTCATATGCTTCTAAGAATCTGTCTATTTCTTCTGTGTTATCAAACTTTTGAGAGTAGAGGTTTTCGAAATAGGTGTTGATGATCCTCTGTATTTCTATTGGGTCTGTAGTGATTTCTCCTTTTTCATTTCTTATTGCATGAATTTGAGCTTTTTCTTTCCTTTTTTAAATAAGGTTGGCTAGGGGCTTATCGATTTTATTTATTCTTTCAAAGAACCAACTCTTTGATTCGTTGATTCTTTGGATTGTTTTCTTAGTCTCTATTGCATTGATTTCTGCTCTGATTTTTATAATTTCCTCTCTTCTTTTGGCTTTGGGCTTGACTTGCTCTTCTTTTTCTAGCTGTTTGAGGTGTAGCATCAAGTTATTTATTTGTATTCGTTCTGTTTTCCTGATGTGGGAACTCAGTGCAATAAATTTTCCTCTCAGAACGGCTTTCATTGCATCCCACAGATTCCGGTAAGTTGTATCTGCATTTTCATTTTCTTTTAGGTATTGTTTAATTTCTTCTGTGACCCACTGATTACTCAAGAGTGTGTTATTTAGTTTCCATGTGTTTGCGGAATTTTTGCAGTATCCTTTGTCATTAATTTCTAATTTCAGAGCGCTATGATCCGATAATATGCAAGGGATGATTTCAACTCTTTTGCATTTGCTTAAATATGTTCTGTGAGCTAATATATGGTCTATTTTAGAAAATGATCCATGTACTGCTGAGAAGAATGTGTATTCTGATGTTGTTGGGTGGAACATTCTGTATATGTCTATCAAACCCATTTGTTCACAGGTGTGATTCAGTTCTGTTATTTCTTTGCTCATTTTCTGTCTGGTTGATCTGTCCCTTGGTGTCAGTGGTGTATTAAGGTCTCCTGTTACAATTGTGTTACTGATAATTTGAGTTTTCATTTCTGTTAATAATTGTTTTATATAACTGGGTGCTCTGGAGTTTGGTGCGTATATATTTAAGATAGTTATCTCTTCCTCTTGGAGTTTTCCCCTTACGAGTATGTAGTGACCTTCTTTGTCCTTTATGGTCATTGTTGGTTTAAAGTTCACGTTGTCTGCAAACAGAATGGCTACTCCTGCCTTTTTTTGGATTCCTGCTGCATGAAGAATTGTTTTCCATCCTTTGACTTTCAGTCTGTGAGTATCTTTCTGGGTTAGATGGGTTTCCTGTAAACAGCATATGGTTGGATTTTGTTTCTTGATCCATTCTGCTAGTCTGTTTCTTTTGATTGGTGCATTGAGACCATTTACATTAATGGTTATTACTGTTAAATGCTGGTTAATTGTAGGAATGTTATCTCTCTGCTGTTGCATCTTTATCTTTCTGTTCTGTTTAATTATTTGCTTTGCTTAGTGCTTTTTTCCTTTGTGTATCTAAACTGTCTTTCAATATTTTTTGCAGGGTTGGTTTGGTGTTCATGAAGTTCTTCAGCTGTTCTTTGTCATGGAAGTATCGTATTGCACCATCTATTTTGAACGATAGTTTTGCAGGATATATCAGTCTTGGTTGGAAATCATTTTGCTTTAGGATCTGGAATACTTCACTCCATGATCTTCTTGACTTTATCGTTTGTGCTGAGAAGTCTGCTGTGATTCTGATAGGTTTTCCTTTATAAGTGATTTGTCTTTTCTCTCTGACAGCTTTTAATAATCTATTCTTGTGTTGGATTTCTGGGATGGTGACTATTATATGTCTGGGTGTAGTTTTATTTTGGTTATGGCTGTTTGGAGTTCTATATGCTTCACTGATCCTGATGTCAGTTTCTGATCTCATGCTTGGGAAATTTTCAGCTATTACTTCTCTAAATATCCTCCTGACATCCTTCATGTTGTCTCCTTCTCTTTCATTAATCCCTATCATTCTTATGTTATTCTTCTTTGCATCGTCTTGCAGTTGTTGAATTGTTGTTTCCTGGTTCCTTGTTATTTTCAAAAGATCTTTCCTTTCCTGTTCACTAGCTGCAATCCTGTCTTCAAGGTCTGAAATTCTATCTTCACTTTCATTAAGGCGGTTTTTACAACTTTCAGTGGAGTTTTTTATTTCCTGTATATCTCTGTGCATCTGCATTATGTATTCTGTTTGTTTCTTATATTGCTCGTCTAGGGATTCTATCTTTTTGTTTAGTTCCTCCATTTTTTTATCTGTGTTTTCTTTAGATATATTTAGAATCTCTTTCATTTCTTTTATCATTTCTTCTTTTATCTGGGATATTATTTCGAGGTTGAATTTCTTTAAAGCTTCCTGGAGTTGCTTGTCAATTTCAGTGGCTATTGTGTCCGATATATGAGGTGGATGGGATATATTTTCTTCTATATACATCGCTCCTAGGGTTTCTTGAGATGGGCTGGAGGTTTGAGGTTGTAATTTGGTCTTTCGTTTTGTCATTTTCCTATATTTCTGTGTTTCAAGTGTTATTTGAAAGCTTCCTCAGGATCTGTTGAAAATCCCCTTCTATGTTTGGAGCTACTGGGACTCTGGCTACGCGCTACTCCAAGCCATTAGGCCTACAGAACCAGTGGCCCTCCTCTGCCAGCTCAGAACTCCGCAGTTCCAGACAAGCTGGGCCTCAGGGACACTGTGCGCCCACCTGCCCCTTGGAAGCTCCACAGTTCTTCAATCGCAGCCGGGTTAGGGTACTCACCACAGGCCGCAGTGCTTCAGGAACCTGTGGACCCTCCCTGGTTCCAGAGATATCCACAGTCCTCCAGACACGCAGAGAGGCCGGTGAGGGCACCCCAGATCTGCCCAGCTCCTCCTCTGCAGACCTATGGCCAGGCGCGGCAGCTAAACAGGCTGGGCTAGGCTGGTAGTGTGGGCCAGCCCACCTATCGGGAGCTCAGCAGGTCTCCAAATGAAGCCGGGAATGGGGAGGCTGATGTGGAAGCCTCAAACCCACCTCTCCCCTTCACTGCACCTGGAAGCCTGAGGGAACTCCAGCAGACTGGGCGCAGAAATCCAGAGTGAAAATGACTGAATTTCAACCTACGTAAACAGTATTTTAATAAAGATGCAAGCAACATCCCAAAATTCATTTCATACACGTGATTTGAGGTTATGTGATGGTCTATATGTTGGCTTTGTATCATTAGCCAGGGCTTAAAACAACAAGATACCCTTTGAATTGAAAAGGAGTGATTATATCAAATAAAAGTCAAAAATATCCTTCCCCTCACTGATTAAAATACAATGATGTATAGTTCCCCAAACTAAGTAGTTATTGTTCCCAAAACTATTAAGAAATTAGCTTGTAGATTAGCCTGGTATTTGGAATATTCAAGTGCACTGGAATTTGTATCTCCATGGAAACAAAAGTCTCCACTTCTGTGCTCATCTAACTTTGTTTCTTTTATTTTAACAAGTTTCTTACATCTGCAAGAATGTACAGAGTGAAATTTGAAGTTTTACCTCTTGAAACAGATATTATATTCTAACATGAAAACAATTCTTTCATTTGTTTCAACCTAACAGTATTTGAAAGCATTGACAGAAATATAATCTTAGATAAATAATATGCAGTAAAAGTTTATGCTGTATATGTGACAGTAAAGAGCTAATACTGTAACCATGCACTAGATTCATATAATTACTATCCTCTTTGGTATGTTAACATAATACACTAACTTATTCATCTTAGCTAAAGCCCAGAGATCAGAAACCAAAATGAAGAAAAATATATTTACATGTATTTGAATGTTAAAGATTTTAAAAACATAATTAGGTATCTGTTAACCATGGTGAACAAGAAAAGAAAGAGCACACAAAACTCTGAAGGTGGGCTGGAGGTGCAGCTCAATGGTAGAGTATGTGTCCAGCATGTGCAAATATATAGGTTCAGTCTCAAACAAAGAACAAAAGGAAAGCAAAGCAAAGAGAAGAAAAGAAAATATTGAGATTATTGGAAACAGAAAAAGACAAGAAACATCATCTTTGAAATCTGAGTTGAAGAGGAAAAGAAGCAGTTTAGGAGAAAGGAAATCAACAGAGGAATAATAGGTAGTCTGAAAGTGTGTTTTAGGAACAAATTTCAGTCTTTGGTACTACCATGCTGACAAAATGCAGGAGGTACAAAATTGGAAAGACAAACAGTTAAGGAGATGCAAATATTGGCTTGAATCATAACAACCTCAAGCTCTCCATTAACCTATGGTAACCAGCCATAATGGGGGCTTCAAGACACTGGAAAACACTTTTCATTTTTAAACCATTTTATTCTTTTTCCTCGTAGAATCATTTGCATCCGCAAGGCATACATATTTTTGTGTGCAGGAGACTTTACAATCACCCCTTTCTATCCTGCAGGTTCTGTTTTCAGGGATTCAGTCAACAGTAGACAGAAAATACTCAGGAAAAGAACTGCATCTGTACTCAACACATACTAATTTTTTTGTCATTACTCCTTGAATGACACAGCAAGGACTCACATAACATTTACCTTCTATTGAGTGTTAATAATCTATCAATGACTTAAAACATAGGAGGATTCAGTAGAGTATATGCAAATGCTATGCAATTATGTAAAAGAGACATGAGTATCCAAGGAGTTTGATATCTAAAGAGGTCCTGGGACCAATACTGTGAATACATCAAGGGGTGATTGTATAGTATTTACACACACACACACACACACACACACATTTATTTGTATAATATATAATCTTGAATGAAGGCACACACACGATAAGCGGACAAAAGCTTAGTAACACATATACTGCATGCACACATGGGATTACTCATGGATGACAAATGTAGTTGTTGACAGATTTTATAGCTAACAGAGAAAGAGGTACACAGAAAATATGAGACAAATCAAGATTAATATTAGTGTTATTAAAGAATGACATAGGCTGTTAAACACAAAAATATATTTTAATGCTAGCTGGAAGGATATTACCAAAAGAAGGTAAGAGAGAGAAAAAAACCCTCAAATAAAAATTCAAGTAGATAAAAAGAGGGAACTTCATATTATTTCCAAGCACTGCCATGTGTTTGAAACCACTAGAGTAAATAACATATAGCATTCACAAAACAGATTATGCTGTGGGTCACTAAGGTAAATTTTAAAATATAATAATTTGTGTATTAATTAAAATGCAAATAATAGATTCACAATTAGTTTAGTAAAGTCAGTGAAACCATTCATGACTGGTTGGTAAGGTTTGACATTATGAAAATCTTACCCTGCTAGTTCTGATTCCAGTTCACGATTTTTCTTCTTTATTTCATCCAAAGCACATTCCAGCTCATGAATTTTCTTCTTGTCTTGACCCGAAGCACATTCCAGCTCATGATTTTTCTTCTTTTCTTGGTCCAATGCATACATCGCATTTTGAAAAAGCTCAGTGAATTTCATGAACTGTTCTTTCTCATCTTCAGACTTTGAAAAAGAATTTATAATTAATTTCTAAAACTCTAAAGATTCATTCCTTAACAATATTACTTCACATGTGCTCATGAATGTGCAAATGCAAAGTATAAAACTGACGCCAGTAAGAACAGACTTGAAAACAGCAGCTTCTCTGAACACAGCTCAAGTTAACTTGTGCTTTCATCATTTTGTTTTCATCATGACGGTTTCTGAAGTGTGTGCTGCCAAACTTTGTTAAAAAAGAAAGTTTTACACATAAGCATTGATGAAAAATATATGAAAAGGATTGTATTTCCATTTCACTTTCTAAAGATATTCTAGAGGTCTTTCCCTCAATAGCTCAACATATTCCAGGGTTATTTAAAACATATTTTATCAAGACAAATTCTGGAAACCTCGATTTCATCCCAGTTTTGAACCTCACTCGGCTTTGAAATGAGATAGATATTTATTCTCTCTAAGCATCCTCTCAGGAATTTTGTTTTGTACCCAGGAACCAAAACCTGAATCCCTTGCTGGCTAGACAGGCGCTGTGCCACTGAGCTATGTGCCCAGCCCAGAATTATTTTTTCTGCTATTAAACAATTTTCTTTTCAGTTTCTCTTTTTTGTAATGTGCAGAAGCCTCACTTCTACATGGTTCTTATGGCTTTTCTATCATCTTGTTTCTTGCCCTCCAAAGGACTCTTACATTTCTGATACATAGTCTCATGTACAAATCTAATTTTTCATCACTAGAGGACATTAAAATCTGATTTTCATCCTGTATTTCCAATAAAGTAATGTGAAAGTCACCGAAGACACTTGTTTCCGGAGTTCTAATCCTGCCCACTGCTCAGAGCTTCTGCTCACAGTGACTTCTCTCCACTTCTCTCCACTCCGAGCTCCACTGTGCTCCTAAAGGCAGCTGCTTAAGTCTTATGTCCACTACAGTTCAGATTCCCTCAGATCCTAAATCCGAGCCTTTGACTCTGATAACCTAATCCCCATTTCCAGATGCAGCCTCTAGACAGGGGTCATTTACACTTTCCCTTCTTCTTTTCAGTTTACTTCTCCCAGGACAAAACTTCATCAGCCATTATTTAGTATGCATTCCTTCTGCACTGAGTACTACACATTGCATAGTGAGTCACATGGGTTTCAATCTGAATTTTGTGATCTTCTAACATGGGGCTGATGGCCTCACTGTTAGAATGCCACCCAGCATAAGTCACCCTGTATTTCTTTTATACTGTTGCTTTCCTATGGGTTCACATTGCTTTTTAAAATATTTTCCAGTTATATATAGTACCACTACAAATTTTTCAACATCTCAATACCTTTGTATATGACACTTAAAGTAAGATGATGGCCCCTGGCATTTCAATTCACAAATGACACCTTATCAACATGTCAGCATGTTATGTGTATGAAAAGTATAGTACAACAACAGGACTAATTTATTTGAATTCTAGAAAAAATTATTTCTCCACATTTAATCACAGAAAACACTAGCCAGAATTCTGTAGCTCACTTATAACAAGTCTTTTCTTGTTGTTGAGACAAAATAAACAGACTCACAAGTTAAGAGAGGAAAGGTTCAGAACTCACAGTTTATAGAGGTTTCAGTTCATAGTAGGCTGGCTCCAGAACGGGGAGGCATTGCAGAGGGGCATCATGGACAAGAAGACAAGCAGGAGCAGCAGCAGCAGCAGCAGCAGCAGCAGCAGCAGCAGCAGCAGCAGCAGAAGCAGCATCAAGCTTCTTTCTGTCCCTACATGTTATCCAGGTACTCACCTTTAGGGCAGGTAGCACTCATACCCTTAATCTTAACATCACACACTTGATCCCAGAACTATGCCAAACCAACCGGTGGACCAACATGGTAATCACATACCCTGAATCCCAACATCATATTCTAGAGATCTAGCTACCTATGAAAAAACCTCATCTATACTCCATGAGGGTTTGGGGGACAGGTAGGCAGGAGACATAGCAACAAGCATCTGTGTAATGGAGCTTGATGGATTAAATTGCTGTGACTTTAAGAAATCAATCAGTGGAAGGAGCCACCTCACATCTCCACTTCCATGCACACAATGTGTCCTTGTGGTCCTAATTCCCACACAGGAGAACACGGGCCACAGGAGAATCTGCTCTGCCTGGTCAAGAGGTACATGGTTTTCATTACACATCAACAAACTGTCACCCAGTCTTATGCGTTACTCTTAGACTGGACAAGTTTAAATGGCTGATAAACACTAATCAATGGGGAAAAATCATGAAATTGCAATGCTAGGACCACTAGTTCTTCAGTAAGACAAATATCCATTTCTACTTTGTTACTGGCATCTTTTTCCTTGCTTACAGTCAAAGAGAAATACAGTGTCTCTGGGGAAAATGTGTAGCGCCCTACTATCCATTCTTGGTGACAATATAAATTACAAAATATCATGGAAAAGCTTTCATTGCAAAAAGATATTCAAAATCTTAGATTCAGCAATTGAATTTCCTGGAATTTTAAAAGTTATTGCATCATATTAGCTGAGACTCATGACACAAAGTAATATATCAATGTCCAGATCAGCATTATTCCCAAAGAAGTGTGGGAATAACTCTCAAATCCTTTAATGGATAATGGATAAACAAATGTGGTATGTGTAAAATAGGGATTTTAGGCTATAAAAATCTTTTGTATTAAAATATCACTGCCAAAGTCATGAATTGCATGAAACCATTTATCTTCCATAAAGTTAAGAGGACTTCACTACTGCTAGTAAGGAGGTATCAATACGATTACAACAAGTGTTTTTATCAGTAAGATTTTCATAGTGCCTAAAATATTCCTACATACTAGCAGAGGAAGAACTGCTTTCTAGAACAATAGAAATTAAAAAGGATTGCACTTACCAATCTCCTGCTCAACAAGTGTTTCTGAGCTCGTTTAAGTTTACGCCTTAACTTTTGAATTTCCTTTTTCAGGCTCAAATTCTCCAATCTGAGTGTTTGCACAGATCTGTTTAAAAAGTCACATAATCTTTGAAAGACTACTCACAATTTTAAAACTTAGAAAAAGTAGATGACTTGGCAAGTAAGATTTTTCTCATTGTGCTTTTTGACAATTTTTCTTTTGCATTATTGGGAGTGAACACAGGGCTCAATGTGGAAAGCACATGCTCTCTCCTCACTGTACTATTTCTGCTCCCCTAAATTACTCCTTTCAGGTACATTTATCAAAGCTAGAATTTTCCCCTGGCCTAATGAAGATTTAGTACTTATATAACGGCAATATGTCTCATATTATGTGGCTGATTTCCTTTATAGATGCTCAAGTCATTTGGTTAAGCCATACCTGTCTAAGGGTTCTTCCATTTTTTCATCATGTTGCACAGAGCTTGTACCTTGATCTTGGGCTTCTGTCAACTGAAAATTAACAAAAAGTTGATTAATAACCTGCCCATCCCTGGTGTTTGTTTCATAACTGTAGTGGACACAGCTATAATGCTCCACCTCCGTATGGTTTATAGTTACCCCTGTGCTGTGTCTACACCGTTAGCTGAACTGCTGAAGCAGGGATCCAATGGCCCACACCTTACAAAGTAACACCCTCTCCCCACTACTTAAGTTACCGACACCAGCTCTAGGTCTGAAACATATTATATTCCTGATTTTAGACCTCTTAGCAGGTCCTCAAACTGACAAAACTAGAAGGTTAGCACAGTGCTATGGACCTGCATTCCTGGCTGCTTGGTAAGCTGATGCTTGAGACCAGCCTGGGCAACTGGGGGAGACAACTCTTTTGCAGGAAACTATAAAAGTGAAAGTTTTGGTAAAATGGAGAGAAAGAGGAAGTCCCTTTACTTGTGCTGTCCTTTTAGTTGTATTTTTACCTTCCACGCATTACATCCTACTTTATGGATTCCAAGTACTATTTATCAACTATGATATGAATAATGCTTATATGACTAAGAGCAATGCCAATGATAATAATACAGAAATGACACTGCAGTAACATCTAGATGTCTCCAGGAACTGTTGGAGAAACAGTATCTAGACAGACACCAGCATGCCTGGGCCAGAGTTCCAACTCCACCAGTCACCAGCAGTGGGAGCTCTATAAAATCTTTCCTATTAGGTATTATTGTGTTTTCTGTTTTGATAAAGTTTAATATTGCAGGAAAGCTGAGGTAAAAGTTTCCTCAGGTCAAGTGCAGTCTTGATAATTTAGTCAGAAGATCTCTCAAAATTTAAATCAGAAGCTGGGCTTCGTGTCACACAGCTGTGATTCTGTCACTCAGGAGGCTGAGTCAACAGGGTTACTGTAACCATGAGACCACCTTGGAGAGGCACAGTAAATTCAAGGCCAGCCTGGGGTACACAAAATGTCTCGGCACAGGGGTCATTTACACTTTCCCTTCTTCCTTTTAGTTTACTTCTCCCAGAACAAAACCTCATCAGCCATTATTTGGTATGGATTCCTTCTGCACTGAGTCCTACACATGGCAAAGTGACTCACATGGGTTTCAATCTGAATTTTGCAATCTTCTAATCTAGGGCTGGAGGCCTCACTGCTAGAATGCCACCCATCATAATTCACCTTGTTTTTCTTTTTTAATGTTGCTTTCCAATGGACCACATTGTCTTTTTTGAATATTTTCCAGTTGTATATGGTACCACTACCAATGTTTCAACATCTCAATACCTTTGTATATGACACTTAAAGTAAGATGATGGCCCCTGGCATTTTAATTCACAAATGACACCTTATCAACATGTCAGCATGTTATGTGTATGAAAAGTATAGTACAACAACAGGACTAATTTATTTGAATTCTAGAAAAATTGTTTCTCCACATTTCATCATAGAAAACATTAGGCAGAATTCTGTAGCTCCATTATAACAAGTCTTTTCTTGTTGTTGAGACAAAATAACCAGACTCACAAGTTAAGAGAGGAAAGGTTCAGAACTCACAGTTTATAGAGGTTTCAGTTCATAGTAGGCTGGCTCCAGAACAGGGAGGCATTGTAGAGGGACATCACGGACCAGAAGACAAACAGGAGCAGCAGCAGCAGCAGCAGGATCAAGCTTTTTTCTGTCTCTAAATCTTATCCAGGTACTCACCTTTAGGGCAGGTAGCACTCATACCCTTAATCTTAACATCACATCCTTGATCCCAGAACTATGCCAAACCAATCGGTGGACCAACTTGGTAATCACATATCCTGAATCCCAACATCATATTCTACAGATCTAGTCTCCTATGGAAAACACCCATCTATAGCTCCATGAGAGTTTGGGGGACAGGTAGGCAGGAGACATAGCAACAAGCATCTGTGTAATGGAGCTCGATGGACCAAATTGCTGTGACTTTAAGAAATCAGTCAGTGGAAGGAGCCACCTCACATCTCCACTTCCATGCACACAATGTGTCCTTGTGGTCCTAATTCCCACACAGGAGAACATGGGCCACAGGAGAATCTGCTCTGCCTGGTCAAGAGGTACATGGTTTTCATTACACATCAACAAACTGTCACCCAGTCTTATGTGTTCCTCTTAGACTGGACAAGTTTAAATGGCTGATAAACACTAATCAATGGGGAAAAATCATGAAACTGCAATGCTAGGACCACTAGTTCCTCAGTAAGACAAACATCCATTTCTACTTTGTTACTGTCATCTTTTTCCTTGCTTACAGTCAAAGAGAAATACAGTGTCTCTGGGGAAAATGCTTGTGTAGTGCCCTACTATCCATTCTTGGTGACCATATAAATTACAAAATATCATGGAAAAGCTTTCATTGCAACAGATATTCAAAGTCTTAGATTCAGCAATTCAATTTCCTGGAATTTTAAAAGTTATTGTATCATATTAGCTGAGACTCATGACACACAGTAATATATCAATGTCCAGATCAGCATTATTCCCAAAGAAGTGTGGGAATAACTCTCAAATCCTTCAATGGAAAATGGATAAACAAATGTGGTATGTGTAAAATAGGGATTTTAGGCTATAAAAATCTTTTGTATTAAAATATCAGTGCCAAAGTCATGAATTGCATGAAACCATTTATCTTCCATAAAGTTAAGAGGACGTCACTATTGCTAGTAAGGAGGTATCAATACGATTACAACAAGTGTTTTTATCAGTGAAACTTTTCATAGTGCCTAAAATATTCCTACATACTAGCAGAGAAATAAGAATTCCTTTCAAGTACAATAGAAATTAAAAACAAATGGACTCACCAAACTGTCATTTGACAAGTTTTTCCGAGCATGTTCAAGTTTTCCTGCTGGTTTCTTCCTTTTCTTATTCTGGCTCAAAATCTCCATTTCGAGACTTTTCACATTTTCTTTTATGTGTAAACACTGCGATTTAATCCTAAAATATTGATTTCAAAATAATTATTTGCACAGATCTGTTTAAAAAGTCACATAACCTTTGAAAGACTACTCACAATTTTAAAAGTTAGAAAAAGTAGATGATTTGGTAGGTAAGATTTTTCTCATTGTGCTTGTTGACACTTTTTCTTTTGCATTATTGGGTGTGAACACAGGGCTCCACGTGGAAAGCACATGCTCTCTCCTCACTGTACTATTTCTGCTCCCCTAAATTACTCCTTTCAGGTACATTTATCAAAGCTAGAATTTTCCCCTGGCCTAATGAAGATTTAGTACTTATATAACTGCAATATGTCTCATATTATGCTGCTGATTTCCTTTATAGTTGCTCAAGTCATTTGGTTAAGCCATACCTGTCTAAGGGTTCTTCCATTTTTTCATCATGTTGCACAGAGCTTGTACCTTGATCTTGTGCTTCTGTCAACTGAAAATTAACAAAAATGTTTATTAATAACCTGCCCATCCCTGGCGTTTGTTTCATAACTGTAGTGGACACAGCTATAATGCTCCACCTCCGTATGGTTTATAGTTACCTCTGTGCAGTGTCTACACGGTTATCTGAACTGCTGACGCAGGGATCCAATGGCCCACACCTTACAAAGTAACACCCTCTCCCCACTACTTAAGTTACCGACCCCAGCTCTAGGTCTGAAACATATTATATTCCTGATTTTAGACCTGTTAGCAGGTCCTCAAACTGACAAAACTAGAAGGTTAGCACAGTGCTATGGACCTGCATTCCTGGCTGCTTGGTAAGCTGATGCTTGAGACCAGCCTGGGCAACTGGGGGAGACAACTCTTTTGCAGGAAACTATAAAAGTGAAAGTTTTGGTAAAATGGAGAGAAAGAGGAAGTCCCTTTACTTGTGCTGTCCTTTTAGTTGTATTTTTACATTCCACGCATTACATCCTACTTTATGGATTCCACGTACTATTTATCAACTATGATATGAATAATGCTTATATGTCTAAGAGCAATGCCAATGATAATAATACAGAAATGACACTGCAGTAACATCTAGATGTCTCCAGGAACTGTTGGAGAAACAGTATCTAGACAGACACCAGCATGCCTGGGCCAGAGTTCCAACTCCACCAGTCACCAGCAGTGGGAGCTCTATAAAATCTTTCCTATTAGGTATTATTGTGTTTTCTGTTTTGATAAAGTTTAATATTGCAGGAAAGCTGAGGTAAAAGTTTCCTCAGGTCAAGTGCAGTCTTGATAATTTAGTCAGAAGATCTCTCAAAATTTAAATCAGAAGCTGGGCTTCGTGTCACACAGCTGTGATTCTGTCACTCAGGAGGCTGAGTCAACAGGGTTACTGGAACCATGAGACCACCTTGGAGAGGCACAGTAAATTCAAGGCCAGCCTGGGGTACACAAAATGTCTCGGCACAGGGGTCATTTACACTTTCCCTTCTTCCTTTTAGTTTACTTCTCCCAGAACAAAACCTCATCAGCCATTATTTGGTATGGATTCCTTCTGGACTGAGTCCTACACATGGCATAGTGACTCACATGGGTTTCAATCTGAATTTTGCGATCTTGTAATCTAGGCCTGAGGCCTCACTGTTAGAATGCCACCCATCATAATTCACCTTGTTTTTCTTTTTTAATGTTGCTTTCCAATGGACCACATTGTCTTTTTTGAATATTTTCCAGTTGTATATGCTACCACTACCAATTTTTCAACATCTCAATACCTTTGTATATGACACTTAAAGTAAGATGATGGCCCCTGGCATTTTAATTCACAAATGACACCTTATCAACATGTCAGCATGTTATGTGTATGAAAAGTATAGTGCAACAACAGGACTAATGTATTTGAATTCTAGAAAAAATTGTTTCTCCACATTTCATCATAGAAAACACTAGGCAGAATTCTGTAGCTCCCTTATAACAAGTCTTTTCTTGTTGTTGAGACAAAATAACCAGACTCACAAGTTAAGAGAGGAAAGGTTCAGAACTCACAGTTTATAGAGGTTTCAGTTCATAGTAGGCTGGCTCCAGAACAGGGAGGCATTGCAGAGGGGCATCACGGACCAGAAGACAAGCAGGAGCAGCAGCAGCAGCAGCAGCAGCAGCAGGATCAAGCTTTTTTCTGTCCCTACATCTTATCCAGGTACTCACCTTTAGGGCAGGTAGCACTCATACCCTTAATCTTAACATCACATCCTTGATCCCAGAACTATGCCAAACCAATCGGTGGACCAACTTGGTAATCACATATCCTGAATCCCAACATCATATTCTACAGATCTAGTCTCCTATGGAAAACACCCATCTATAGCTCCATGAGAGTTTGGGGGACAGGTAGGCAGGAGACATAGCAACAAGCATCTGTGTAATGGAGCTCGATGGATCAAATTGCTATGACTTTAAGAAATCAGTCAGTGGAAGGAGCCACCTCACATCTCCACTTCCATGCACACAATGTGTCCTTGTGGTCCTAATTCCCACACAGGAGAACACGGGCCACAGGAGAATCTGCTCTGCCTGGTCAAGAGGTACATGGTTTTCATTACACATCAACAAACTGTCACCCAGTCTTATGCGTTCCTCTTAGACTGGACAAGTTTAAATGGCTGATAAACACTAATCAATGGGGAAAAATCATGAAACTGCAATGCTAGGACCACTAGTTCCTCAGTAAGACAAATATCCATTTCTACTTTGTTACTGGCATCTTTTTCCTTGCTTACAGTCAAAGAGAAATACAGTGACTCTGGGGAAAATGCTTGTGTAGTGCCCTACTATCCATTCTTGGTGACCATATAAATTACAAAATATCATGGAAAAGCTTTCATTGCAACAGATATTCAAAGTCTTAGATTCAGCAATTCAATTTCCTGGAATTTTAAAAGTTATTGTATCATATTAGCTGAGACTCATGACACACAGTAATATATCAATGACCAGATCAGCATTATTCCCAAAGAAGTGTGGGAATAACCCTCAAATCCTTCAATGGATAATGGATAAAGAAATGTGGTATGTGTAAAATAGGGATTTTAGGCTATAAGAATCTTTTGTATTAAAATATCACTGCCAAAGTCATGAATTGCATGAAACCATTTATCTTCCATAAAGTTAAGAGGACGTCACTATTGCTAGTAAGGAGGTATCAATACGATTACAACAAGTGTTTTTATCAGTGAAACTTTTCATAGTGCCTAAAATATTCCTACGTACTAGCAGAGAAACAAGAACTCCTTTCAAGTACGATAGAAATTAAAAACAAATGGACTCACCAAACTGTCATTTGACAAGTTTTTCTGAGCATGTTCAAGTTTTCCTGCTGGTTTCTTCCTTTTCTTATTCTGGCTCAAAATCTCCATTTCGAGACTTTTCACATTTTCTTTTATGTGTAAACACTCTGATTTAATCCTAAAATATTGATTTCAAAATAATTATTGGCACAGATCTGTTTAAAAAGTCACATAACCTTTGAAAGACTACTCACAATTTTAAAAGTTAGAAAAAGTAGATGATTTGGTAGGTAAGATTTTTCTCATTGTGCTTGTTGACACTTTTTCTTTTGCATTATTGGGTGTTAACACAGAGCTCCACGTGGAAAGCACATGCTCTCTCCTCACTGTACTATTTCTGCTCCCCTAAATTACTCCTTTCAGGTACATTTATCAAAGCTAGAATTTTCCCCTGGCCTAATGAAGATTTAGTACTTATATAACTGCAATATGTCTCATATTATGCTGCTAATTTCCTTTATAGATTCTCAAGTCATTTGGTTAAGCCATACCTGTCTAAGGGTTCTTCCATTTTTTCATCATGTTGCACAGAGCTTGTACCTTGATCTTGTGCTTCTGTCAACTGAAAATTAACAAAAATGTTTATTAATAACCTGCCCATCCCTGGTGTTTGTTTCATAACTGTAGTGGACACAGCTATAATGCTCCACCTCCGTATGGTTTATAGTTACCTCTGTGCTGTGTCTACACGGTTATCTGAACTGCTGACGCAGGGATCCAATGGCCCACACCTTACAAAGTAACACCCTCTCCCCACTACTTAAGTTACCGACCCCAGCTCTCGGTCTGAAACATATTATATTCCTGATTTTAGACCTGTTAGCAGGTCCTCAAACTGACAAAACTAGAAGGTTAGCACAGTGCTATGGACCTGCATTCCTGGCTGCTTGGTAAGCTGATGCTTGAGACCAGCCTGGGCAACTGGGGGAGACAACTCTTTTGCAGGAAACTATAAAAGTGAAAGTTTTGGTAAAATGGAGAGAAAGAGGAAGTCCCTTTACTTGTGCTGTCCTTTTAGTTGTATTTTTACCTTCCACGCATTACATCCTACTTTATGGATTCCAAGTACTATTTATCAACTATGATATGAATAATGCTTATATGACTAAGAGCAATGCCAATGATAATAATACAGAAATGACACTGCAGTAACATCTAGATGTCTCCAGGAACTGTTGGAGAAACAGTATCTAGACAGACACCAGCATGCCTGGGCCAGAGTTCCAACTCCACCAGTCACCAGCAGTGGGAGCTCTATAAAATCTTTCCTATTAGGTATTATTGTGTTTTCTGTTTTGATAAAGTTTAATATTGCAGGAAAGCTGAGGTAAAAGTTTCCTCAGGTCAAGTGCAGTCTTGATAATTTAGTCAGAAGATCTCTCAAAATTTAAATCAGAAGCTGGGCTTCGTGTCACACAGCTGTGATTCTGTCACTCAGGAGGCTGAGTCAACAGGGTTACTGTAACCATGAGACCACCTTGGAGAGGCACAGTAAATTCAAGGCCAGCCTGGGGTACACAAAATGTCTCGGCACAGGGGTCATTTACACTTTCCCTTCTTCCTTTTAGTTTACTTCTCCCAGAACAAAACCTCATCAGCCATTATTTGGTATGGATTCCTTCTGCACTGAGTCCTACACATGGCAAAGTGACTCACATGGGTTTCAATCTGAATTTTGCGATCTTCTAATCTAGGGCTGGAGGCCTCACTGCTAGAATGCCACCCATCATAATTCACCTTGTTTTTCTTTTTTAATGTTGCTTTCCAATGGACCACATTGTCTTTTTTGAATATTTTCCAGTTGTACATGGTACCACTACTAAATTTGCAACATCTCAATACCTTTGTATATGACACTTAAAGTAAGATGATGGCCCCTGGCATTTTAATTCACAAATGACACCTTATCAACATGTCAGCATGTTATGTGTATGAAAAGTATAGTACAACAACAGGACTAATTTATTTGAATTCTAGAAAAAACTGTTTCTCCACATTTCATCATAGAAAACACTAGGCAGACTTCTGTAGCTCCCTTATAACAAGTCTTTTCTTGTTGTTGAGACAAAATAACCAGACTCACAAGTTAAGAGAGGAAAGGTTCAGAACTCACAGTTTGTAGAGGTTTCAGTTCATACTAGGCTGGCTCCAGAACAGGGAGGCATTGCAGAGGGGCATCACGGACCAGAAGACAAACAGGAGCAGCAGCAGCACCAGCAGGATCAATCTTTTTTCTGTCCCTACATCTTATCCAGGTACTCACCTTTAGGGCAGGTAGCTCTCATACCCTTAATCTTAACATCACATCCTTGATCCCAGAACTATGCCAAACCAATCGGTGGACCAACTTGGTAATCACATATCCTGAATCCCAACATCATATTCTACAGATATAGTCACCTATGAAAAACACCCATCTATAGCTCCATGAGAGTTTGGGGGACAGGTAGGCAGGAGACATAGCAACAAGCATCTGTGTAATGGAGCTCGATGGACCAAATTGCTGTGACTTTAAGAAATCAGTCAGTGGAAGGAGCCACCTCACATCTCCACTTCCATGCACACAATGTGTCCTTGTGGTCCTAATTCCCACACAGGCGAACACGGGCCACAGGAGAATCTGCTCTGCCTGGTCAAGAGGTACATGGTTTTCATTACACATCAACAAACTGTCACCCAGTCTTATGCGTTCCTCTTAGACTGGACAAGTTTAAATGGCTGATAAACACTAATCAATGGGGAAAAATCATGAAACTGCAATGCTAGGACCACTAGTTCCTCATTAAGACAAATATCCATTTATATTTTGTAACTGACATCTTTTTCCTTGCTTACAGTCAAAGAGAAATACAGTGTCTCTGGGGAAAATGCTTGTGTAGTTCCCTACTATCCATTCTTGGTGACCATATAAATTACAAAATATCATGGAAAAGCTTTCATTGCAACAGATATTCAAAGTCTTAGATTCAGCAATTCAATTTCCTGGAATTTTAAAAGTTATTGTATCATATAAGCTGAGACTCATGACACACAGTAATATATCAATGTCCAGATCAGCATTATTCCCAAAGAAGTGTGGGAATAACTCTCAAATCCTTCAATGGATAATGGATAAACAAATGTGGTATGTGTAAAATAGGGATTTTAGGCTATAAAAATCTTTTGTATTAAAATATCACTGCCAAAGTCATGAATTGCATGAAACCATTTATCTTCCATAAAGTTAAGAGGACGTCACTATTGCTAGTAAGGAGGTATCAATACGATTACAACAAGTGTTTTTATCAGTGAAACTTTTCATAGTGCCTAAAATATTCCTACGTACTAGCAGAGAAATAAGAACTCCTTTCAAGTACGATAGAAATTAAAAACAAATGGACTCACCAAACTGTCAGTTGACAAGATTTTCTGAGCATGTTCAAGTTTTCCTGCTGGTTTCTTCCTTTTCTTATTCTGGCTCAAAATCTCCATTTCGAGACTTTTCACATTTTCTTTTATGCGTAAACACTCCGATTTAATCCTAAAATATTGATTTCAAAATAATTATTTGCACAGATCTGTTTAAAAAGTCACATAACCTTTGAAAGACTACTCACAATTTTAAAAGTTAGAAAAATTAGATGATTTGGTAGGTAAGATTTTTCTCATTGTGCTTGTTGACACTTTTTCTTTTGCATTATTGGGTGTTAACACAGAGCTCCACGTGGAAAGCACATGCTCTCTCCTCACTGTACTATTTCTGCTCCCCTAAATTACTCCTTTCAGGTACATTTATCAAAGCTAGAATTTTCCCCTGGCCTAATGAAGATTTAGTACTTATATAACTGCAATATGTCTCATATTATGCTGCTGATTTCCTTTATAGATGCTCAAGTCATTTGGTTAAGCCATACCTGACTAAGGGTTCTTCCATTTTTTCATCATGTTGCACAGAGCTTGTACCTTGACCTTGTGCTTCTGTCAACTGAAAATTAACAAAAATGTTTATTAATAACCTGCCCATCCCTGGCGTTTGTTTCATAACTGTAGTGGACACAGCTATAATGCTCCACCTCCGTATGGTTTATAGTTACCTCTGTGCAGTGTCTACACGGTTATCTGAACTGCTGACGCAGGGATCCAATGGCCCACACCTTACAAAGTAACACCCTCTCCCCACTACTTAAGTTACCGACCCCAGCTCTAGGTCTGAAACATATTATATTCCTGATTTTAGACCTGTTAGCAGGTCCTCAAACTGACAAAACTAGAAGGTTAGCACAGTGCTATGGACCTGCATTCCTGGCTGCTTGGTAAGCTGATGCTTGAGACCAGCCTGGGCAACTGGGGGAGACAACTCTTTTGCAGGAAACTATAAAAGTGAAAGTTTTGGTAAAATGGAGAGAAAAGAGGAAGTCCCTTTACTTGTGCTGTCCTTTTAGTTGTATTTTTACCTTCCACGCATTACATCCTACTTTATGGATTCCAAGTACTATTTATCAACTATGATATGAATAATGCTCATATGACTAAGAGCAATGCCAATGATAATAATACAGAAATGACACTGCAGTAACATCTAGATGTCTCCAGGAACTGTTGGAGAAACAGTATCTAGACAGACACCAGCATGCCTGGGCCAGAGTTCCAACTCCACCAGTCACCAGCAGTGGGAGCTCTATAAAATCTTTCCTATTAGGTATTATTGTGTTTTCTGTTTTGATAAAGTTTAATATTGCAGGAAAGCTGAGGTAAAAGTTTCCTCAGGTCAAGTGCAGTCTTGATAATTTAGTCAGAAGATCTCAAAATTTAAATCAGAAGCTGGGCTTCGTGTCACACAGCTGTGATTCTGTCACTCAGGAGGCTGAGTCAACAGGGTTACTGTAACCATGAGACCACCTTGGAGAGGCACAGTAAATTCAAGGCCAGCCTGGGGTACACAAAATGTCTCGGCACAGGGGTCATTTACACTTTCCCTTCTTCCTTTTAGTTTACTTCTCCCAGAACAAAACCTCATCAGCCATTATTTGGTATGGATTCCTTCTGCACTGAGTCCTACACATGGCAAAGTGACTCACATGGGTTTCAATCTGAATTTTGCGATCTTCTAATCTAGGGCTGGAGGCCTCACTGCTAGAATGCCACCCATCATAATTCACCTTGTTTTTCTTTTTTAATGTTGCTTTCCAATGGACCACATTGTCTTTTTTGAATATTTTCCAGTTGTACATGGTACCACTACTAAATTTGCAACATCTCAATACCTTTGTATATGACACTTAAAGTAAGATGATGGCCCCTGGCATTTTAATTCACAAATGACACCTTATCAACATGTCAGCATGTTATGTGTATGAAAAGTATAGTACAACAACAGGACTAATTTATTTGAATTCTAGAAAAAACTGTTTCTCCACATTTCATCATAGAAAACACTAGGCAGACTTCTGTAGCTCCCTTATAACAAGTCTTTTCTTGTTGTTGAGACAAAATAACCAGACTCACAAGTTAAGAGAGGAAAGGTTCAGAACTCACAGTTTGTAGAGGTTTCAGTTCATACTAGGCTGGCTCCAGAACAGGGAGGCATTGCAGAGGGGCATCACGGACCAGAAGACAAACAGGAGCAGCAGCAGCACCAGCAGGATCAATCTTTTTTCTGTCCCTACATCTTATCCAGGTACTCACCTTTAGGGCAGGTAGCTCTCATACCCTTAATCTTAACATCACATCCTTGATCCCAGAACTATGCCAAACCAATCGGTGGACCAACTTGGTAATCACATATCCTGAATCCCAACATCATATTCTACAGATATAGTCACCTATGAAAAACACCCATCTATAGCTCCATGAGAGTTTGGGGGACAGGTAGGCAGGAGACATAGCAACAAGCATCTGTGTAATGGAGCTCGATGGACCAAATTGCTGTGACTTTAAGAAATCAGTCAGTGGAAGGAGCCACCTCACATCTCCACTTCCATGCACACAATGTGTCCTTGTGGTCCTAATTCCCACACAGGCGAACACGGGCCACAGGAGAATCTGCTCTGCCTGGTCAAGAGGTACATGGTTTTCATTACACATCAACAAACTGTCACCCAGTCTTATGCGTTCCTCTTAGACTGGACAAGTTTAAATGGCTGATAAACACTAATCAATGGGGAAAAATCATGAAACTGCAATGCTAGGACCACTAGTTCCTCATTAAGACAAATATCCATTTCTATTTTGTAACTGACATCTTTTTCCTTGCTTACAGTCAAAGAGAAATACAGTGTCTCTGGGGAAAATGCTTGTGTAGTTCCCTACTATCCATTCTTGGTGACCATATAAATTACAAAATATCATGGAAAAGCTTTCATTGCAACAGATATTCAAAGTCTTAGATTCAGCAATTCAATTTCCTGGAATTTTAAAAGTTATTGTATCATATAAGCTGAGACTCATGACACACAGTAATATATCAATGTCCAGATCAGCATTATTCCCAAAGAAGTGTGGGAATAACTCTCAAATCCTTCAATGGATAATGGATAAACAAATGTGGTATGTGTAAAATAGGGATTTTAGGCTATAAAAATCTTTTGTATTAAAATATCACTGCCAAAGTCATGAATTGCATGAAACCATTTATCTTCCATAAAGTTAAGAGGACGTCACTATTGCTAGTAAGGAGGTATCAATACGATTACAACAAGTGTTTTTATCAGTGAAACTTTTCATAGTGCCTAAAATATTCCTACGTACTAGCAGAGAAATAAGAACTCCTTTCAAGTACGATAGAAATTAAAAACAAATGGACTCACCAAACTGTCAGTTGACAAGATTTTCTGAGCATGTTCAAGTTTTCCTGCTGGTTTCTTCCTTTTCTTATTCTGGCTCAAAATCTCCATTTCGAGACTTTTCACATTTTCTTTTATGCGTAAACACTCCGATTTAATCCTAAAATATTGATTTCAAAATAATTATTTGCACAGATCTGTTTAAAAAGTCACATAACCTTTGAAAGACTACTCACAATTTTAAAAGTTAGAAAAATTAGATGATTTGGTAGGTAAGATTTTTCTCATTGTGCTTGTTGACACTTTTTCTTTTGCATTATTGGGTGTTAACACAGAGCTCCACGTGGAAAGCACATGCTCTCTCCTCACTGTACTATTTCTGCTCCCCTAAATTACTCCTTTCAGGTACATTTATCAAAGCTAGAATTTTCCCCTGGCCTAATGAAGATTTAGTACTTATATAACTGCAATATGTCTCATATTATGCTGCTGATTTCCTTTATAGATGCTCAAGTCATTTGGTTAAGCCATACCTGTCTAAGGGTTCTTCCATTTTTTCATCATGTTGCACAGAGCTTGTACCTTGACCTTGTGCTTCTGTCAACTGAAAATTAACAAAAATGTTTATTAATAACCTGCCCATCCCTGGCGTTTGTTTCATAACTGTAGTGGACACAGCTATAATGCTCCACCTCCGTATGGTTTATAGTTACCTCTGTGCAGTGTCTACACGGTTATCTGAACTGCTGACGCAGGGATCCAATGGCCCACACCTTACAAAGTAACACCCTCTCCCCACTACTTAAGTTACCGACCCCAGCTCTAGGTCTGAAACATATTATATTCCTGATTTTAGACCTGTTAGCAGGTCCTCAAACTGACAAAACTAGAAGGTTAGCACAGTGCTATGGACCTGCATTCCTGGCTGCTTGGTAAGCTGATGCTTGAGACCAGCCTGGGCAACTGGGGGAGACAACTCTTTTGCAGGAAACTATAAAAGTGAAAGTTTTGGTAAAATGGAGAGAAAGAGGAAGTCCCTTTACTTGTGCTGTCCTTTTAGTTGTATTTTTACCTTCCACGCATTACATCCTACTTTATGGATTCCAAGTACTATTTATCAACTATGATATGAATAATGCTCATATGACTAAGAGCAATGCCAATGATAATAATACAGAAATGATACTGCAGTAACATCTAGATGTCTCCAGGAACTGTTGGAGAAACAGTATCTAGACAGACACCAGCATGCCTGGGCCAGAGTTCCAACTCCACCAGTCACCAGCAGTGGGAGCTCTATAAAATCTTTCCTATTAGGTATTATTGTGTTTTCTGTTTTGATAAAGTTTAATATTGCAGGAAAGCTGAGGTAAAAGTTTCCTCAGGTCAAGTGCAGTCTTGATAATTTAGTCAGAAGATCTCTCAAAATTTAAATCAGAAGCTGGGCTTCGTGTCACACAGCTGTGATTCTGTCACTCAGGAGGCTGAGTCAACAGGGTTACTGTAACCATGAGACCACCTTGGAGAGGCACAGTAAATTCAAGGCCAGCCTGGGGTACACAAAATGTCTCGGCACAGGGGTCATTTACACTTTCCCTTCTTCCTTTTAGTTTACTTCTCCCAGAACAAAACCTCATCAGCCATTATTTGGTATGGATTCCTTCTGGACTGAGTCCTACACATGGCAAAGTGACTCACATGGGTTTCAATCTGAATTTTGCGATCTTCTAATCTAGGGCTGGAGGCCTCACTGCTAGAATGCCACCCATCATAATTCACCTTGTTTTTCTTTTTTAATGTTGCTTTCCAATGGACCACATTGTCTTTTTTGAATATTTTCCAGTTGTATATGGTACCACTACCAATTTTGCAACCTCTCAATACCTTTGTATATGACACTTAAAGTAAGATGATGGCCCCTGGCATTTTAATTCACAAATGACACCTTATCAACATGTCAGCATGTTATGTGTATGAAAAGTATAGTGCAACAACAGGACTAATGTATTTGAATTCTAGAAAAAATTGTTTCTCCACATTTCATCATAGAAAACACTAGGCAGAATTCTGTAGCTCCCTTATAACAAGTCTTTTCTTGTTGTTGAGACAAAATAACCAGACTCACAAGTTAAGAGAGGAAAGGTTCAGAACTCACAGTTTATAGAGGTTTCAGTTCATAGTAGGCTGGCTCCAGAACAGGGAGGCATTGCAGAGGGGCATCACGGACCAGAAGACAAGCAGGAGCAGCAGCAGCAGCAGCAGCATGATCAAGCTTTTTTCTGTCCCTACATCTTATCCAGGTACTCACCTTTAGGGCAGGTAGCACTCATACCCTTAATCTTAACATCACATCCTTGATCCCAGAACTATGCCAAACCAATCGGTGGACCAACTTGGTAATCACATATCCTGAATCCCAACATCATATTCTACAGATCTAGTCACCTATGAAAAACACCCATCTATAGCTCCATGAGAGTTTGGGGGACAGGTAGGCAGGAGACACAGCAACAAGCATCTGTGTAATGGAGCTCGATGGATCAAATTGCTGTGACTTTAAGAAATCAGTCAGTGGAAGGAGCCACCTCACATCTCCACTTCCATGCACACAATGTGTCCTTGTGGTCCTAATTCCCACACAGGAGAACACGGGCCACAGGAGAATCTGCTCTGCCTGGTCAAGAGGTACATGGTTTTCATTACACATCAACAAACTGTCACCCAGTCTTATGCGTTCCTCTTAGACTGGACAAGTTTAAATGGCTGATAAACACTAATCAATGGGGAAAAATCATGAAACTGCAATGCTAGGACCACTAGTTCCTCAGTAAGACAAATATCCATTTCTACTTTGTTACTGGCATCTTTTTCCTTGCTTACAGTCAAAGAGAAATACAGTGTCTCTGGGGAAAATGCTTGTGTAGTTCCCTACTATCCATTCTTGGTGACCATATAAATTACAAAATATCATGGAAAAGCTTTCATTGCAACAGATATTCAAAGTCTTAGATTCAGCAATTCAATTTCCTGAAATTTTAAAAGTTATTGTATCATATAAGCTGAGACTCATGACACACAGTAATATATCAATGTCCAGATCAGCATTATTCCCAAAGAAGTGTGGGAATAACTCTCAAATCCTTCAATGGATAATGGATAAACAAATGTGGTATGTGTAAAATAGGGATTTTAGGCTATAAAAATCTTTTGTATTAAAATATCACTGCCAAAGTCATGAATTGCATGAAACCATTTATCTTCCATAAAGTTAAGAGGACGTCACTATTGCTAGTAAGGAGGTATCAATACGATTACAACAAGTGTTTTTATCAGTGAAACTTTTCATAGTGCCTAAAATATTCCTACGTACTAGCAGAGAAATAAGAACTCCTTTCAAGTACGATAGAAATTAAAAACAAATGGACTCACCAAACTGTCATTTGACAAGTTTTTCTGAGCATGTTCAAGTTTTCCTGCTGGTTTCTTCCTTTTCATATTCTGGCTCAAAATCTCCATTTCGAGACTTTTCACATTTTCTTTTATGCGTAAACACTCTGATTTAATCCTAAAATATTGATTTCAAAATAATTATTTGCACAGATCTGTTTAAAAAGTCACATAACCTTTGAAAGACTACTCACAATTTTAAAAGTTAGAAAAAGTAGATGATTTGGTAGGTAAGATTTTTCTCATTGTGCTTGTTGACACTTTTTCTTTTGCATTATTGGGTGTGAACACAGGGCTCCACGTGGAAAGCACATGCTCTCTCCTCACTGTACTATTTCTGCTCCCCTAAATTACTCCTTTCAGGTACATTTATCAAAGCTAGAATTTTCCCCTGGCCTAATGAAGATTTAGTACTTATATAACTGCAATATGTCTCATATTATGCTGCTGATTTCCTTTATAGATGCTCAAGTCATTTGGTTAAGCCATACCTGTCTAAGGGTTCTTCCATTTTTTCATCATGTTGCACAGAGCTTGTACCTTGACCTTGTGCTTCTGTCAACTGAAAATTAACAAAAATGTTTATTAATAACCTGCCCATCCCTGGTGTTTGTTTCATAACTGTAGTGGACACAGCTATAATGCTCCACCTCCGTATGGTTTATAGTTACCTCTGTGCAGTGTCTACACGGTTATCTGAACTGCTGACGCAGGGATCCAATGGCCCACACCTTACAAAGTAACACCCTCTCCCCACTACTTAAGTTACCGACCCCAGCTCTAGGTCTGAAACATATTATATTCCTGATTTTAGACCTGTTAGCAGGTCCTCAAACTGACAAAACTAGAAGGTTAGCACAGTGCTATGGACCTGCATTCCTGGCTGCTTGGTAAGCTGATGCTTGAGACCAGCCTGGGCAACTGGGGGAGACAACTCTTTTGCAGGAAACTATAAAAGTGAAAGTTTTGGTAAAATGGAGAGAAAGAGGAAGTCCCTTTACTTGTGCTGTCCTTTTAGTTGTATTTTTACCTTCCACGCATTACATCCTACTTTATGGATTCCAAGTACTATTTATCAACTATGATATGAATAATGCTTATATGACTAAGAGCAATGCCAATGATAATAATACAGAAATGATACTGCAGTAACATCTAGATGTCTCCAGGAACTGTTGGAGAAACAGTATCTAGACATACACCAGCATGCCTGGGCCAGAGTTCCAACTCCACCAGTCACCAGCAGTGGGAGCTCTATAAAATCTTTCCTATTAGGTATTATTGTGTTTTCTGTTTTGATAAAGTTTAATATTGCAGGAAAGCTGAGGTAAAAGTTTCCTCAGGTCAAGTGCAGTCTTGATAATTTAGTCAGAAGATCTCTCAAAATTTAAATCAGAAGCTGGGCTTCGTGTCACACAGCTGTGATTCTGTCACTCAGGAGGCTGAGTCAACAGGGTTACTGTAACCATGAGACCACCTTGGAGAGGCACAGTAAATTCAAGGCCAGCCTGGGGTACACAAAATGTCTCGGCACAGGGGTCATTTACACTTTCCCTTCTTCCTTTTAGTTTACTTCTCCCAGAACAAAACCTCATCAGCCATTATTTGGTATGGATTCCTTCTGCACTGAGTCCTACACATGGCAAAGTGACTCACATGGGTTTCAATCTGAATTTTGCGATCTTCTAATCTAGGGCTGGAGGCCTCACTGCTAGAATGCCACCCATCATAATTCACCTTGTTTTTCTTTTTTAATGTTGCTTTCCAATGGACCACATTGTCTTTTTTGAATATTTTCCAGTTGTATATGGTACCACTACCAATTTTGCAACCTCTCAATACCTTTGTATATGACACTTAAAGTAAGATGATGGCCCCTGGCATTTTAATTCACAAATGACACCTTATCAACATGTCAGCATGTTATGTGTATGAAAAGTATAGTGCAACAACAGGACTAATGTATTTGAATTCTAGAAAAAATTGTTTCTCCACATTTCATCATAGAAAACACTAGGCAGAATTCTGTAGCTCCCTTATAACAAGTCTTTTCTTGTTGTTGAGACAAAATAACCAGACTCACAAGTTAAGAGAGGAAAGGTTCAGAACTCACAGTTTATAGAGGTTTCAGTTCATAGTAGGCTGGCTCCAGAACAGGGAGGCATTGCAGAGGGGCATCACGGACCAGAAGACAAGCAGGAGCAGCAGCAGCAGCAGCAGCATGATCAAGCTTTTTTCTGTCCCTACATCTTATCCAGGTACTCACCTTTAGGGCAGGTAGCACTCATACCCTTAATCTTAACATCACATCCTTGATCCCAGAACTATGCCAAACCAATCGGTGGACCAACTTGGTAATCACATATCCTGAATCCCAACATCATATTCTACAGATCTAGTCACCTATGAAAAACACCCATCTATAGCTCCATGAGAGTTTGGGGGACAGGTAGGCAGGAGACACAGCAACAAGCATCTGTGTAATGGAGCTCGATGGATCAAATTGCTGTGACTTTAAGAAATCAGTCAGTGGAAGGAGCCACCTCACATCTCCACTTCCATGCACACAATGTGTCCTTGTGGTCCTAATTCCCACACAGGAGAACACGGGCCACAGGAGAATCTGCTCTGCCTGGTCAAGAGGTACATGGTTTTCATTACACATCAACAAACTGTCACCCAGTCTTATGCGTTCCTCTTAGACTGGACAAGTTTAAATGGCTGATAAACACTAATCAATGGGGAAAAATCATGAAACTGCAATGCTAGGACCACTAGTTCCTCAGTAAGACAAATATCCATTTCTACTTTGTTACTGGCATCTTTTTCCTTGCTTACAGTCAAAGAGAAATACAGTGTCTCTGGGGAAAATGCTTGTGTAGTTCCCTACTATCCATTCTTGGTGACCATATAAATTACAAAATATCATGGAAAAGCTTTCATTGCAACAGATATTCAAAGTCTTAGATTCAGCAATTCAATTTCCTGAAATTTTAAAAGTTATTGTATCATATAAGCTGAGACTCATGACACACAGTAATATATCAATGTCCAGATCAGCATTATTCCCAAAGAAGTGTGGGAATAACTCTCAAATCCTTCAATGGATAATGGATAAACAAATGTGGTATGTGTAAAATAGGGATTTTAGGCTATAAAAATCTTTTGTATTAAAATATCACTGCCAAAGTCATGAATTGCATGAAACCATTTATCTTCCATAAAGTTAAGAGGACGTCACTATTGCTAGTAAGGAGGTATCAATACGATTACAACAAGTGTTTTTATCAGTGAAACTTTTCATAGTGCCTAAAATATTCCTACGTACTAGCAGAGAAATAAGAACTCCTTTCAAGTACGATAGAAATTAAAAACAAATGGACTCACCAAACTGTCATTTGACAAGTTTTTCTGAGCATGTTCAAGTTTTCCTGCTGGTTTCTTCCTTTTCATATTCTGGCTCAAAATCTCCATTTCGAGACTTTTCACATTTTCTTTTATGCGTAAACACTCTGATTTAATCCTAAAATATTGATTTCAAAATAATTATTTGCACAGATCTGTTTAAAAAGTCACATAACCTTTGAAAGACTACTCACAATTTTAAAAGTTAGAAAAAGTAGATGATTTGGTAGGTAAGATTTTTCTCATTGTGCTTGTTGACACTTTTTCTTTTGCATTATTGGGTGTGAACACAGGGCTCCACGTGGAAAGCACATGCTCTCTCCTCACTGTACTATTTCTGCTCCCCTAAATTACTCCTTTCAGGTACATTTATCAAAGCTAGAATTTTCCCCTGGCCTAATGAAGATTTAGTACTTATATAACTGCAATATGTCTCATATTATGCTGCTGATTTCCTTTATAGATGCTCAAGTCATTTGGTTAAGCCATACCTGTCTAAGGGTTCTTCCATTTTTTCATCATGTTGCACAGAGCTTGTACCTTGACCTTGTGCTTCTGTCAACTGAAAATTAACAAAAATGTTTATTAATAACCTGCCCATCCCTGGTGTTTGTTTCATAACTGTAGTGGACACAGCTATAATGCTCCACCTCCGTATGGTTTATAGTTACCTCTGTGCAGTGTCTACACGGTTATCTGAACTGCTGACGCAGGGATCCAATGGCCCACACCTTACAAAGTAACACCCTCTCCCCACTACTTAAGTTACCGACCCCAGCTCTAGGTCTGAAACATATTATATTCCTGATTTTAGACCTGTTAGCAGGTCCTCAAACTGACAAAACTAGAAGGTTAGCACAGTGCTATGGACCTGCATTCCTGGCTGCTTGGTAAGCTGATGCTTGAGACCAGCCTGGGCAACTGGGGGAGACAACTCTTTTGCAGGAAACTATAAAAGTGAAAGTTTTGGTAAAATGGAGAGAAAGAGGAAGTCCCTTTACTTGTGCTGTCCTTTTAGTTGTATTTTTACCTTCCACGCATTACATCCTACTTTATGGATTCCAAGTACTATTTATCAACTATGATATGAATAATGCTTATATGACTAAGAGCAATGCCAATGATAATAATACAGAAATGATACTGCAGTAACATCTAGATGTCTCCAGGAACTGTTGGAGAAACAGTATCTAGACATACACCAGCATGCCTGGGCCAGAGTTCCAACTCCACCAGTCACCAGCAGTGGGAGCTCTATAAAATCTTTCCTATTAGGTATTATTGTGTTTTCTGTTTTGATAAAGTTTAATATTGCAGGAAAGCTGAGGTAAAAGTTTCCTCAGGTCAAGTGCAGTCTTGATAATTTAGTCAGAAGATCTCTCAAAATTTAAATCAGAAGCTGGGCTTCGTGTCACACAGCTGTGATTCTGTCACTCAGGAGGCTGAGTCAACAGGGTTACTGTAACCATGAGACCACCTTGGAGAGGCACAGTAAATTCAAGGCCAGCCTGGGGTACACAAAATGTCTCGGCACAGGGGTCATTTACACTTTCCCTTCTTCCTTTTAGTTTACTTCTCCCAGAACAAAACCTCATCAGCCATTATTTGGTATGGATTCCTTCTGCACTGAGTCCTACACATGGCAAAGTGACTCACATGGGTTTCAATCTGAATTTTGCGATCTTCTAATCTAGGGCTGGAGGCCTCACTGCTAGAATGCCACCCATCATAATTCACCTTGTTTTTCTTTTTTAATGTTGCTTTCCAATGGACCACATTGTCTTTTTTGAATATTTTCCAGTTGTATATGGTACCACTACCAATTTTGCAACCTCTCAATACCTTTGTATATGACACTTAAAGTAAGATGATGGCCCCTGGCATTTTAATTCACAAATGACACCTTATCAACATGTCAGCATGTTATGTGTATGAAAAGTATAGTGCAACAACAGGACTAATGTATTTGAATTCTAGAAAAAATTGTTTCTCCACATTTCATCATAGAAAACACTAGGCAGAATTCTGTAGCTCCCTTATAACAAGTCTTTTCTTGTTGTTGAGACAAAATAACCAGACTCACAAGTTAAGAGAGGAAAGGTTCAAAACTCACAGTTTATAGAGGTTTCAGTTCATAGTAGGCTGGCTCCAGAACAGGGAGGCATTGCAGAGGGGCATCACGGACCAGAAGACAAGCAGGAGCAGCAGCAGCAGCAGCAGCATGATCAAGCTTTTTTCTGTCCCTACATCTTATCCAGGTACTCACCTTTAGGGCAGGTAGCACTCATACCCTTAATCTTAACATCACATCCTTGATCCCAGAACTATGCCAAACCAATCGGTGGACCAACTTGGTAATCACATATCCTGAATCCCAACATCATATTCTACAGATCTAGTCACCTATGAAAAACACCCATCTATAGCTCCATGAGAGTTTGGGGGACAGGTAGGCAGGAGACACAGCAACAAGCATCTGTGTAATGGAGCTCGATGGATCAAATTGCTGTGACTTTAAGAAATCAGTCAGTGGAAGGAGCCACCTCACATCTCCACTTCCATGCACACAATGTGTCCTTGTGGTCCTAATTCCCACACAGGAGAACACGGGCCACAGGAGAATCTGCTCTGCCTGGTCAAGAGGTACATGGTTTTCATTACACATCAACAAACTGTCACCCAGTCTTATGCGTTCCTCTTAGACTGGACAAGTTTAAATGGCTGATAAACACTAATCAATGGGGAAAAATCATGAAACTGCAATGCTAGGACCACTAGTTCCTCAGTAAGACAAATATCCATTTCTACTTTGTTACTGGCATCTTTTTCCTTGCTTACAGTCAAAGAGAAATACAGTGTCTCTGGGGAAAATGCTTGTGTAGTTCCCTACTATCCATTCTTGGTGACCATATAAATTACAAAATATCATGGAAAAGCTTTCATTGCAACAGATATTCAAAGTCTTAGATTCAGCAATTCAATTTCCTGAAATTTTAAAAGTTATTGTATCATATAAGCTGAGACTCATGACACACAGTAATATATCAATGTCCAGATCAGCATTATTCCCAAAGAAGTGTGGGAATAACTCTCAAATCCTTCAATGGATAATGGATAAACAAATGTGGTATGTGTAAAATAGGGATTTTAGGCTATAAAAATCTTTTGTATTAAAATATCACTACCAAAGTCATGAATTGCATGAAACCATTTATCTTCCATAAAGTTAAGAGGATGTCACTATTGCTAGTAAGGAGGTATCAATACGATTACAACAAGTGTTTTTATCAGTGAAACTTTTCATAGTGCGTAAAATATTCCTACGTACTAGCAGAGAAACACGAACTCCTTTCAAGTACGATAGAAATTAAAAACAAATGGACTCACCAAACTGTCATTTGACAAGTCTTTCCGAGCATGTTCAAGTTTTCCTGCTGGTTTCTTCCTTTTCATATTCTGGCTCAAAATCTCCATTTCGAGACTTTTCACATTTTCTTTTATGCGTAAACACTCCGATTTAATCCTAAAATATTGATTTCAAAATAATTATTTGCACAGATCTGTTTAAAAAGTCACATAACCTTTGAAAGACTACTCACAATTTTAAAAGTTAGAAAAAGTTGATGATTTGGTAGGTAAGATTTTTCTCATTGTGCTTGTTGACACTTTTTCTTTTGCATTATTGGGTGTGAACACAGGGCTCCACGTGGAAAGCACATGCTCTCTCCTCACTGTACTATTTCTGCTCCTCTAAATTACTCCTTTCAGGTACATTTATCAAAGCTAGAATTTTCCCCTGGCCTAATGAAGATTTAGTACTTATATAACTGCAATATGTCTCATATTATGCTGCTGATTTCCTTTATAGTTGCTCAAGTCATTTGGTTAAGCCATACCTGTCTAAGGGTTCTTCCATTTTTTCATCATGTTGCACAGAGCTTGTACCTTGATCTTGTGCTTCTGTCAACTGAAAATTAACAAAAATGTTTATTAAATAACCTGCCCATCCCTGGCGTTTGTTTCATAACTGTAGTGGACACAGCTATAATGCTCCACCTCCGTATGGTTTATAGTTACCTCTGTGCAGTGTCTACACGGTGAGCTGAACTGCTGACGCAGGGATCCAATGGCCCACACCTTACAAAGTAACACCCTCTCCCCACTACTTAAGTTACCGACCCCAGCTCTAGGTCTGAAACATATTATATTTCTGATTTTAGACCTGTTAGCAGGTCCTCAAACTGACAAAACTAGAAGGTTAGCACAGTGCTATGGACCTGCATTCCTGGCTGCTTGGTAAGCTGATGCTTGAGACCAGCCTGGGCAACTGGGGGAGACAACTCTTTTGCAGGAAACTAAAAAAGTGAAAGTTTTGGTAAAATGGAGAGAAAGAGGAAGTCCCTTTACTTGTGCTGTCCTTTTAGTTGTATTTTTACATTCCACGCATTACATCCTACTTTATGGATTCCAAGTACTATTTATCAACTATGATATGAATAATGCTTATATGACTAAGAGCAATGCCAATGATAATAATACAGAAATGACACTGCAGTAACATCTAGATGTCTCCAGGAACTGTTGGAGAAACAGTATCTAGACAGACACCAGCATGCCTGGGCCAGAGTTCCAACTCCACCAGTCACCAGCAGTGGGAGCTCTATAAAATCTTTCCTATTAGGTATTATTGTGTTTTCTGTTTTGAGAAACTTTAATATTGCAAGAAAGCTGAGGTAAAAGTTTCCTCAGGTCAAGTGCAGTCTTGATAATTTAGTCAGAAGATCTCTAAAAATTTAAATCAGAAGCTGGGCTTCGTGTCACACAGCTGTGATTCTGTCACTCAGGAGGCTGAGTCAACAGGGTTACTGTAACCATGAGACCACCTTGGAGAGGCACAGTAAATTCAAGGCCAGCCTGGGGTACACAAAATGTCTCGGCACAGGGGTCATTTACACTTTCCCTTCTTCCTTTTAGTATACTTCTCCCAGAACAAAACCTCATCAGCCATTATTTGGTATGGATTCCTTCTGCACTGAGTCCTACACATGGCAAAGTGACTCACATGGGTTTCAATCTGAATTTTGCGATCTTCTAATCTAGGGCTGGAGGCCTCACTGCTAGAATGCCACCCATCATAATTCACCTTGTTTTTCTTTTTTAATGTTGCTTTCCAATGGACCACATTGTCTTTTTTGAATATTTTCCAGTTGTATATGGTACCACTACCAATGTTTCAACATCTCAATACCTTTGTATATGACACTTAAAGTAAGATGATGGCCCCTGGCATTTTAATTCACAAATGACACCTTATCAACATGTCAGCATGTTATGTCTATGAAAAGTATAGTACAACAACAGGACTAATGTATTTGAATTCTAGAAAAAATTGTTTCTCCACATTTCATCATAGAAAACACTAGGCAGAATTCTGTAGCTCCCTTATAACAAGTCTTTTCTTGTTGTTGAGACAAAATAACCAGACTCACAAGTTAAGAGAGGAAAGGTTCAGAACTCACAGTTTATAGAGGTTTCAGTTCATAGTAGGCTGGATCCAGAACAGGGAGGCATTGCAGAGGGGCATCACGGACCAGAAGACAAGCAGGAGCAGCAGCAGCAGCAGCAGGATCAAGCTTTTTTCTGTCCCTACATCTTATCCAGGTACTCACCTTTAGGGCAGGTAGCACTCATACCCTTAATCTTAACATCACATCCTTGATCCCAGAACTATGCCAAACCAATCGGTGGACCAACTTGGTAATCACATATCCTGAATCCCAACATCATATTCTACAGATCTAGTCACCTATGAAAAACACCCATCTATAGCTCCATGAGAGTTTGGGGGACAGGTAGGCAGGAGACATAGCAACAAGCATCTGTGTAATGGAGCTCGATGGATCAAATTGCTGTGACTTTAAGAAATCAGTCAGTGGAAGGAGCCACCTCACATCTCCACTTCCATGCACACAATGTGTCCTTGTGGTCCTAATTCCCACACAGGCGAACACGGACCACAGGAGAATCTGCTCTGCCTGGTCAAGAGGTACATGGTTTTCATTACACATCAACAAACTGTCACCCAGTCTTATGCGTTCCTCTTAGACTGGACAAGTTTAAATGGCTGATAAACACTAATCAATGGGGAAAAATCATGAAACTGCAATGCTAGGACCACTAGTTCCTCAGTAAGACAAATATCCATTTCTACTTTGTTACTGGCATCTTTTTCCTTGCTTACAGTCAAAGAGAAATACAGTGTCTCTGGGGAAAATGCTTGTGTAGTGCCCTACTATCCATTCTTGGTGACCATATAAATTACAAAATATCATGGAAAAGCTTTCATTGCAACAGATATTCAAAGTCTTAGATTCAGCAATTCAATTTCCTGGAATTTTAAAAGTTATTGTATCATATTAGCTGAGACTCATGACAAACAGTAATATATCAATGTCCAGATCAGCATTATTCCCAAAGAAGTGTGGGAATAACTCTCAAATCCTTCAATGGAAAATGGATAAAAAAATGTGGTATGTGTAAAATAGGGATTTTAGGCTATAAAAATCTTTTGTATTAAAATAGCACTGCCAAAGTCATGAATTGCATGAAACCATTTGTCTTCCATAAAGTTAAGAGGACATCACTATTGCTAGTAAGGAGGTATCAATACGATTACAACAAGTGTTTTTATCAGTGAAACTTTTCATAGTGCCTAAAATATTCCTACGTACTAGCAGAGAAACACGAACTCCTTTCAAGTACGATAGAAATTAAAAACAAATGGACTCACCAAACTGTCATTTGACAAGTTTTTCCGAGCATGTTCAAGTTTTCCTGCTGGTTTCTTCCTTTTCTTATTCTGGCTCAAAATCTCCATTTCGAGACTTTTCACATTTTCTTTTATGCCTAAACACTCCAATTTGATCCTAAAATATTGATTTCAAAATAATTATTTGCACAGATCTGTTTAAAAAGTCACATAACCTTTGAAAGACTACTCACAATTTTAAAAGTTAGAAAAAGTAGATGATTTGGTAGGTAAGATTTTTCTCATTGTGCTTGTTGACACTTTTTCTTTTGCATTATTGGGTGTGAACACAGGGCTCCACGTGGAAAGCACATGCTCTCTCCTGACTGTACTATTTCTGCTCCTCTAAATTACTCCTTTCAGGTACATTTATCAAAGCTAGAATTTTCCCCTGGCCTAATGAAGATTTAGTACTTATATAACTGCAATATGTCTCATATTATGCTGCTGATTTCCTTTATAGTTGCTCAAGTCATTTGGTTAAGCCATACCTGTCTAAGGGTTCTTCCATTTTTTCATCATGTTGCACAGAGCTTGTACCTTGATCTTGTGCTTCTGTCAACTGAAAATTAACAAAAATGTTTATTAATAACCTGCCCATCCCTGGCGTTTGTTTCATAACTGTAGTGGACACAGCTATAATGCTCCACCTCCGTATGGTTTATAGTTACCTCTGTGCAGTGTCTACACGGTTATCTGAACTGCTGACGCAGGGATCCAATGGCCCACACCTTACAAAGTAACACCCTCTCCCCACTACTTAAGTTACCGACCCCAGCTCTAGGTCTGAAACATATTATATTTCTGATTTTAGACCTGTTAACAGGTCCTCAAACTGACAAAACTAGAAGGTTAGCACAGTGCTATGGACCTGCATTCCTGGCTGCTTGGTAAGCTGATGCTTGAGACCAGCCTGGGCAACTGGGGGAGACAACTCTTTTGCAGGAAACTAAAAAAGTGAAAGTTTTGGTAAAATGGAGAGAAAGAGGAAGTCCCTTTACTTGTGCTGTCCTTTTAGTTGTATTTTTACATTCCACGCATTACATCCTACTTTATGGATTCCAAGTACTATTTATCAACTATGATATGAATAATGCTTATATGACTAAGAGCAATGCCAATGATAATAATACAGAAATGACACTGCAGTAACATCTAGATGTCTCCAGGAACTGTTGGAGAAACAGTATCTAGACAGACACCAGCATGCCTGGGCCAGAGTTCCAACTCCACCAGTCACCAGCAGTGGGAGCTCTATAAAATCTTTCCTATTAGGTATTATTGTGTTTTCTGTTTTGAGAAACTTTAGTATTGCAAGAAAGGTGAGGTAAAAGTTTCCTCAGGTCAAGTGCAGTCTTGATAATTTAGTCAGAAGATCTCTCAAAATTTAAATCAGAAGCTGGGCTTCGTGTCACACAGCTGTGATTCTGTCACTCAGGAGGCTGAGTCAACAGGGTTACTGTAACCATGAGACCACCTTGGAGAGGCACAGTAAATTCAAGGCCAGCCTGGGGTACACAAAATGTCTCGGCACAGGGGTCATTTACACTTTCCCTTCTTCCTTTTAGTATACTTCTCCCAGAACAAAACCTCATCAGCCATTATTTGGTATGGATTCCTTCTGCACTGAGTCCTACACATGGCAAAGTGACTCACATGGGTTTCAATCTGAATTTTGCGATCTTCTAATCTAGGGCTGGAGGCCTCACTGCTAGAATGCCACCCATCATAATTCACCTTCTTTTTCTTTTTTAATGTTGCTTTCCAATGGACCACATTGTCTTTTTTGAATATTTTCCAGTTGTATATGGTACCACTACTAAATTTGCAACATCTCAATACCTTTGTATATGACACTTAAAGTAAGATGATGGCCCCTGGCATTTTAATTCACAAATGACACCTTATCAACATGTCAGCATGTTATGTCTATGAAAAGTATAGTACAACAACAGGACTAATGTATTTGAATTCTAGAAAAAATTGTTTCTCCACATTTCATCATAGAAAACACTAGGCAGAATTCTGTAGCTCCCTTATAACAAGTCTTTTCTTGTTGTTGAGACAAAATAACCAGACTCACAAGTTAAGAGAGGAAAGGTTCAGAACTCACAGTTTATAGAGGTTTCAGTTCATAGTAGGCTGGATCCAGAACAGGGAGGCATTGCAGAGGGGCATCACGGACCAGAAGACAAGCAGGAGCAGCAGCAGCAGCAGCAGGATCAAGCTTTTTTCTGTCCCTACATCTTATCCAGGTACTCACCTTTAGGGCAGGTAGCACTCATACCCTTAATCTTAACATCACATCCTTGATCCCAGAACTATGCCAAACCAATCGGTGGACCAACTTGGTAATCACATATCCTGAATCCCAACATCATATTCTACAGATCTAGTCACCTATGAAAAACACCCATCTATAGCTCCATGAGAGTTTGGGGGACAGGTAGGCAGGAGACATAGCAACAAGCATCTGTGTAATGGAGCTCGATGGATCAAATTGCTGTGACTTTAAGAAATCAGTCAGTGGAAGGAGCCACCTCACATCTCCACTTCCATGCACACAATGTGTCCTTGTGGTCCTAATTCCCACACAGGCGAACACGGACCACAGGAGAATCTGCTCTGCCTGGTCAAGAGGTACATGGTTTTCATTACACATCAACAAACTGTCACCCAGTCTTATGCGTTCCTCTTAGACTGGACAAGTTTAAATGGCTGATAAACACTAATCAATGGGGAAAAATCATGAAACTGCAATGCTAGGACCACTAGTTCCTCAGTAAGACAAATATCCATTTCTACTTTGTTACTGGCATCTTTTTCCTTGCTTACAGTCAAAGAGAAATACAGTGTCTCTGGGGAAAATGCTTGTGTAGTGCCCTACTATCCATTCTTGGTGACCATATAAATTACAAAATATCATGGAAAAGCTTTCATTGCAACAGATATTCAAAGTCTTAGATTCAGCAATTCAATTTCCTGGAATTTTAAAAGTTATTGTATCATATTAGCTGAGACTCATGACACACAGTAATATATCAATGTCCAGATCAGCATTATTCCCAAAGAAGTGTGGGAATAACTCTCAAATCCTTCAATGGAAAATGGATAAAAAAATGTGGTATGTGTAAAATAGGGATTTTAGGCTATAAAAATCTTTTGTATTAAAATAGCACTGCCAAAGTCATGAATTGCATGAAACCATTTATCTTCCATAAAGTTAAGAGGACATCACTATTGATAGTAAGGAGGTATCAATACGATTACAACAAGTGTTTTTATCAGTGAAACTTTTCATAGTGCCTAAAATATTCCTACGTACTAGCAGAGAAACACGAACTCCTTTCAAGTACGATAGAAATTAAAAACAAATGGACTCACCAAACTGTCATTTGACAAGTTTTTCCGAGCATGTTCAAGTTTTCCTGCTGGTTTCTTCCTTTTCTTATTCTGGCTCAAAATCTCCATTTCGAGACTTTTCACATTTTCTTTTATGCCTAAACACTCCAATTTGATCCTAAAATATTGATTTCAAAATAATTATTTGCACAGATCTGTTTAAAAAGTCACATAACCTTTGAAAGACTACTCACAATTTTAAAAGTTAGAAAAAGTAGATGATTTGGTAGGTAAGATTTTTCTCATTGTGCTTGTTGACACTTTTTCTTTTGCATTATTGGGTGTGAACACAGGGCTCCACGTGGAAAGCACATGCTCTCTCCTGACTGTACTATTTCTGCTCCTCTAAATTACTCCTTTCAGGTACATTTATCAAAGCTAGAATTTTCCCCTGGCCTAATGAAGATTTAGTACTTATATAACTGCAATATGTCTCATATTATGCTGCTGATTTCCTTTATAGTTGCTCAAGTCATTTGGTTAAGCCATACCTGTCTAAGGGTTCTTCCATTTTTTCATCATGTTGCACAGAGCTTGTACCTTGATCTTGTGCTTCTGTCAACTGAAAATTAACAAAAATGTTTATTAATAACCTGCCCATCCCTGGCGTTTGTTTCATAACTGTAGTGGACACAGCTATAATGCTCCACCTCCGTATGGTTTATAGTTACCTCTGTGCAGTGTCTACACGGTGAGCTGAACTGCTGACGCAGGGATCCAATGGCCCACACCTTACAAAGTAACACCCTCTCCCCACTACTTAAGTTACCGACCCCAGCTCTAGGTCTGAAACATATTATATTTCTGATTTTAGACCTGTTAGCAGGTCCTCAAACTGACAAAACTAGAAGGTTAGCACAGTGCTATGGACCTGCATTCCTGGCTGCTTGGTAAGCTGATGCTTGAGACCAGCCTGGGCAACTGGGGGAGACAACTCTTTTGCAGGAAACTAAAAAAGTGAAAGTTTTGGTAAAATGGAGAGAAAGAGGAAGTCCCTTTACTTGTGCTGTCCTTTTAGTTGTATTTTTACATTCCACGCATTACATCCTACTTTATGGATTCCAAGTACTATTTATCAACTATGATATGAATAATGCTTATATGACTAAGAGCAATGCCAATGATAATAATACAGAAATGACACTGCAGTAACATCTAGATGTCTCCAGGAACTGTTGGAGAAACAGTATCTAGACAGACACCAGCATGCCTGGGCCAGAGTTCCAACTCCACCAGTCACCAGCAGTGGGAGCTCTATAAAATCTTTCCTATTAGGTATTATTGTGTTTTCTGTTTTGAGAAACTTTAATATTGCAAGAAAGCTGAGGTAAAAGTTTCCTCAGGTCAAGTGCAGTCTTGATAATTTAGTCAGAAGATCTCTAAAAATTTAAATCAGAAGCTGGGCTTCGTGTCACACAGCTGTGATTCTGTCACTCAGGAGGCTGAGTCAACAGGGTTACTGTAACCATGAGACCACCTTGGAGAGGCACAGTAAATTCAAGGCCAGCCTGGGGTACACAAAATGTCTCGGCACAGGGGTCATTTACACTTTCCCTTCTTCCTTTTAGTATACTTCTCCCAGAACAAAACCTCATCAGCCATTATTTGGTATGGATTCCTTCTGCACTGAGTCCTACACATGGCAAAGTGACTCACATGGGTTTCAATCTGAATTTTGCGATCTTCTAATCTAGGGCTGGAGGCCTCACTGCTAGAATGCCACCCATCATAATTCACCTTGTTTTTCTTTTTTAATGTTGCTTTCCAATGGACCACATTGTCTTTTTTGAATATTTTCCAGTTGTATATGGTACCACTACTAAATTTGCAACATCTCAATACCTTTGTATATGACACTTAAAGTAAGATGATGGCCCCTGGCATTTTAATTCACAAATGACACCTTATCAACATGTCAGCATGTTATGTCTATGAAAAGTATAGTACAACAACAGGACTAATGTATTTGAATTCTAGAAAAAATTGTTTCTCCACATTTCATCATAGAAAACACTAGGCAGAATTCTGTAGCTCCCTTATAACAAGTCTTTTCTTGTTGTTGAGACAAAATAACCAGACTCACAAGTTAAGAGAGGAAAGGTTCAGAACTCACAGTTTATAGAGGTTTCAGTTCATAGTAGGCTGGATCCAGAACAGGGAGGCATTGCAGAGGGGCATCACGGACCAGAAGACAAGCAGGAGCAGCAGCAGCAGCAGCAGGATCAAGCTTTTTTCTGTCCCTACATCTTATCCAGGTACTCACCTTTAGGGCAGGTAGCACTCATACCCTTAATCTTAACATCACATCCTTGATCCCAGAACTATGCCAAACCAATCGGTGGACCAACTTGGTAATCACATATCCTGAATCCCAACATCAAATTCTACAGATCTAGTCACCTATGAAAAACACCCATCTATAGCTCCATGAGAGTTTGGGGGACAGGTAGGCAGGAGACATAGCAACAAGCATCTGTGTAATGGAGCTCGATGGATCAAATTGCTGTGACTTTAAGAAATCAGTCAGTGGAAGGAGCCACCTCACATCTCCACTTCCATGCACACAATGTGTCCTTGTGGTCCTAATTCCCACACAGGCGAACACGGGCCACAGGAGAATCTGCTCTGCCTGGTCAAGAGGTACATGGTTTTCATTACACATCAACAAACTGTCACCCAGTCTTATGCGTTCCTCTTAGACTGGACAAGTTTAAATGGCTGATAAACACTAATCAATGGGGAAAAATCATGAAACTGCAATGCTAGGACCACTAGTTCCTCAGTAAGACAAATATCCATTTCTACTTTGTTACTGGCATCTTTTTCCTTGCTTACAGTCAAAGAGAAATACAGTGTCTCTGGGGAAAATGCTTGTGTAGTGCCCTACTATCCATTCTTGGTGACCATATAAATTACAAAATATCATGGAAAAGCTTTCATTGCAACAGATATTCAAAGTCTTAGATTCAGCAATTCAATTTCCTGGAATTTTAAAAGTTATTGTATCATATTAGCTGAGACTCATGACACACAGTAATATATCAATGTCCAGATCAGCATTATTCCCAAAGAAGTGTGGGAATAACTCTCAAATCCTTCAATGGAAAATGGATAAAAAAATGTGGTATGTGTAAAATAGGGATTTTAGGCTATAAAAATCTTTTGTATTAAAATAGCACTGCCAAAGTCATGAATTGCATGAAACCATTTATCTTCCATAAAGTTAAGAGGACATCACTATTGCTAGTAAGGAGGTATCAATACGATTACAACAAGTGTTTTTATCAGTGAAACTTTTCATAGTGCCTAAAATATTCCTACGTACTAGCAGAGAAACACGAACTCCTTTCAAGTACGATAGAAATTAAAAACAAATGGACTCACCAAACTGTCATTTGACAAGTTTTTCCGAGCATGTTCAAGTTTTCCTGCTGGTTTCTTCCTTTTCTTATTCTGGCTCAAAATCTCCATTTCGAGACTTTTCACATTTTCTTTTATGCCTAAACACTCCAATTTGATCCTAAAATATTGATTTCAAAATAATTATTTGCACAGATCTGTTTAAAAAGTCACATAACCTTTGAAAGACTACTCACAATTTTAAAAGTTAGAAAAAGTAGATGATTTGGTAGGTAAGATTTTTCTCATTGTGCTTGTTGACACTTTTTCTTTTGCATTATTGGGTGTGAACACAGGGCTCCACGTGGAAAGCACATGCTCTCTCCTCACTGTACTATTTCTGCTCCCCTAAATTACTCCTTTCAGGTACATTTATCAAAGCTAGAATTTTCCCCTGGCCTAATGAAGATTTAGTACTTATATAACTGCAATATGTCTCATATTATGCTGCTGATTTCCTTTATAGTTGCTCAAGTCATTTGGTTAAGCCATACCTGTCTAAGGGTTCTTCCATTTTTTCATCATGTTGCACAGAGCTTGTACCTTGATCTTGTGCTTCTGTCAACTGAAAATTAACAAAAATGTTTATTAATAACCTGCCCATCCCTGGCGTTTGTTTCATAACTGTTGTGGACACAGCTATAATGCTCCACCTCCGTATGGTTTATAGTTACCTCTGTGCAGTGTCTACACGGTGAGCTGAACTGCTGACGCAGGGATCCAATGGCCCACACCTTACAAAGTAACACCCTCTCCCCACTACTTAAGTTACCGACCCCAGCTCTAGGTCTGAAACATATTATATTCCTGATTTTAGACCTGTTAGCAGGTCCTCAAACTGACAAAACTAGAAGGTTAGCACAGTGCTATGGACCTGCATTCCTGGCTGCTTGGTAAGCTGATGCTTGAGACCAGCCTGGGCAACTGGGGGAGACAACTCTTTTGCAGGAAACTAAAAAAGTGAAAGTTTTGGTAAAATGGAGAGAAAGAGGAAGTCCCTTTACTTGTGCTGTCCTTTTAGTTGTATTTTTACATTCCACGCATTACATCCTACTTTATGGATTCCAAGTACTATTTATCAACTATGATATGAATAATGCTTATATGACTAAGAGCAATGCCAATGATAATAATACAGAAATGACACTGCAGTAACATCGAGATGTCTCCAGGAACTGTTGGAGAAACAGTATCTAGACAGACACCAGCATGCCTGGGCCAGAGTTCCAACTCCACCAGTCACCAGCAGTGGGAGCTCTATAAAATCTTTCCTATTAGGTATTATTGTGTTTTCTGTTTTGATAAAGTTTAATATTGCAGGAAAGCTGAGGTAAAAGTTTCCTCAGGTCAAGTGCAGTCTTGATAATTTAGTCAGAAGATCTCTCAAAATTTAAATCAGAAGCTGGGCTTCGTGTCACACAGCTGTGATTCCGTCACTCAGGAGGCTGAGTCAACAGGGTTACCCTAACCACAAGACCACCTTGGAGAGGCACAGTAAATTCAAGGCCAGCCTGGGGTACACAAAATGTCTCGGCACAGGGGTCATTTACACTTTCCCTTTTTCCTTTTAGTTTACTTCTCCCAGAACAAAACCTCATCAGCCATTATTTGGTATGGATTCCTTCTGCACTGAGTCCTACACATGGCAAAGTGACTCACATGGGTTTCAATCTGAATTTTGCGATCTTCTAATCTAGGGCTGGAGGCCTCACTGCTAGAATGCCACCCATCATAATTCACCTTGTTTTTCTTTTTCAATGTTGCTTTCCAATGGACCACATTGTCTTTTTTGAATATTTTCCAGTTGTATATGGTACCACTACCAATGTTTCAACATCTCAATACCTTTGTATATGACACTTAAAGTAAGATGATGGCCCCTGGCATTTTAATTCACAAATGACACCTTATCAACATGTCAGCATGTTATGTCTATGAAAAGTATAGTACAACAACAGGACTAATGTATTTGAATTCTAGAAAAAATTGTTTCTCCACATTTCATCATAGAAAACACTAGGCAGAATTCTGTTGCTCCCTTATAACAAGTCTTTTCTTGTTGTTGAGACAAAATAACCAGACTCACAAGTTAAGAGAGGAAAGGTTCAGAACTCACAGTTTATAGAGGTTTCAGTTCATAGTAGGCTGGCTCCAGAACAGAGAGGCATTGCAGAGCGGCATCACGGACCAGAAGACAAGCAGGAGCAGCAGCAGCACCAGCAGGATCAAGCTTTTTTCTGTCCCTAAATCTTATCCAGGTACTCACCTTTAGGGCAGGTAGCACTCATACCCTTAATCTTAACATCACATCCTTGATCCCAGAACTATGCCAAACCAATCGGTGGACCAACTTGGTAATCACATATCCTGAATCCCAACATCAAATTCTACAGATCTAGTCACCTATGAAAAACACCCATCTATAGCTCCATGAGAGTTTGGGGGACAGGTAGGCAGGAGACATAGCAACAAGCATCTGTGTAATGGAGCTCGATGGATCAAATTGCTGTGACTTTAAGAAATCAGTCAGTGGAAGGAGCCACCTCACATCTCCACTTCCATGCACACAATGTGTCCTTGTGGTCCTAATTCCCACACAGGCGAACACGGGCCACAGGAGAATCTGCTCTGCCTGGTCAAGAGGTACATGGTTTTCATTACACATCAACAAACTGTCACCCAGTCTTATGCGTTCCTCTTAGACTGGACAAGTTTAAATGGCTGATAAACACTAATCAATGGGGAAAAATCATGAAACTGCAATGCTAGGACCACTAGTTCCTCAGTAAGACAAATATCCATTTCTACTTTGTTACTGGCATCTTTTTCCTTGCTTACAGTCAAAGAGAAATACAGTGTCTCTGGGGAAAATGCTTGTGTAGTGCCCTACTATCCATTCTTGGTGACCATATAAATTACAAAATATCATGGAAAAGCTTTCATTGCAACAGATATTCAAAGTCTTAGATTCAGCAATTCAATTTCCTGGAATTTTAAAAGTTATTGTATCATATTAGCTGAGACTCATGACACACAGTAATATATCAATGTCCAGATCAGCATTATTCCCAAAGAAGTGTGGGAATAACTCTCAAATCCTTCAATGGAAAATGGATAAACAAATATGGTATGTGTAAAATAGGGATTTTAGGCTATAAAAATCTTTTGTATTAAAATATCACTGCCAAAGTCATGAATTGCATGAAACCATTTATCTTCCATAAAGTTAAGAGGATGTCACTATTGCTAGTAAGGAGGTATCAATACGATTACAACAAGTGTTTTTATCAGTGAAACTTTTCATAGTGCCTAAAATATTCCTACGTACTAGCAGAGAAACACGAACTCCTTTCAAGTACGATAGAAATTAAAAACAAATGGACTCACCAAACTGTCATTTGACAAGTTTTTCCGAGCATGTTCAAGTTTTCCTGCTGGTTTCTTCCTTTTCTTATTCTGGCTCAAAATCTCCATTTCGAGACTTTTCACATTTTCTTTTATGCGTAAACACTCCGATTTAATCCTAAAATATTGATTTCAAAATAATTATTTGCACAGATCTGTTTAAAAAGTCACATAACCTTTGAAAGACTACTCACAATTTTAAAAGTTAGAAAAAGTAGATGATTTGGTAGGTAAGATTTTTCTCATTGTGCTTGTTGACACTTTTTCTTTTGCATTATTGGGTGTGAACACAGGGCTCCACGTGGAAAGCACATGCTCTCTCCTCACTGTACTATTTCTGCTCCCCTAAATTACTCCTTTCAGGTACATTTATCAAAGCTAGAATTTTCCCCTGGCCTAATGAAGATTTAGTACTTATATAACTGCAATATGTCTCATATTATGCTGCTGATTTCCTTTATAGTTGCTCAAGTCATTTGGTTAAGCCATACCTGTCTAAGGGTTCTTCCATTTTTTCATCATGTTGCACAGAGCTTGTACCTTGATCTTGTGCTTCTGTCAACTGAAAATTAACAAAAATGTTTATTAATAACCTGCCCATCCCTGGCGTTTGTTTCATAACTGTAGTGGACACAGCTATAATGCTCCACCTCCGTATGGTTTATAGTTACCTCTGTGCAGTGTCTACACGGTTATCTGAACTGCTGACGCAGGGATCCAATGGCCCACACCTTACAAAGTAACACCCTCTCCCCACTACTTAAGTTACCGACCCCAGCTCTAGGTCTGAAACATATTATATTCCTGATTTTAGACCTGTTAGCAGGTCCTCAAACTGACAAAACTAGAAGGTTAGCACAGTGCTATGGACCTGCATTCCTGGCTGCTTGGTAAGCTGATGCTTGAGACCAGCCTGGGCAACTGGGGGAGACAACTCTTTTGCAGGAAACTAAAAAAGTGAAAGTTTTGGTAAAATGGAGAGAAAGAGGAAGTCCCTTTACTTGTGCTGTCCTTTTAGTTGTATTTTTACATTCCACGCATTACATCCTACTTTATGGATTCCAAGTACTATTTATCAACTATGATATGAATAATGCTTATATGACTAAGAGCAATGCCAATGATAATAATACAGAAATGACACTGCAGTAACATCGAGATGTCTCCAGGAACTGTTGGAGAAACAGTATCTAGACAGACACCAGCATGCCTGGGCCAGAGTTCCAACTCCACCAGTCACCAGCAGTGGGAGCTCTATAAAATCTTTCCTATTAGGTATTATTGTGTTTTCTGTTTTGATAAAGTTTAATATTGCAGGAAAGCTGAGGTAAAAGTTTCCTCAGGTCAAGTGCAGTCTTGATAATTTAGTCAGAAGATCTCTCAAAATTTAAATCAGAAGCTGGGCTTCGTGTCACACAGCTGTGATTCCGTCACTCAGGAGGCTGAGTCAACAGGGTTACCCTAACCACAAGACCACCTTGGAGAGGCACAGTAAATTCAAGGCCAGCCTGGGGTACACAAAATGTCTCGGCACAGGGGTCATTTACACTTTCCCTTCTTCCTTTTAGTTTACTTCTCCCAGAACAAAACCTCATCAGCCATTATTTGGTATGGATTCCTTCTGCACTGAGTCCTACACATGGCAAAGTGACTCACATGGGTTTCAATCTGAATTTTGCGATCTTCTAATCTAGGGCTGGAGGCCTCACTGCTAGAATGCCACCCATCATAATTCACCTTGTTTTTCTTTTTCAATGTTGCTTTCCAATGGACCACATTGTCTTTTTTGAATATTTTCCAGTTGTATATGGTACCACTACCAATGTTTCAACATCTCAATACCTTTGTATATGACACTTAAAGTAAGATGATGGCCCCTGGCATTTTAATTCACAAATGACACCTTATCAACATGTCAGCATGTTATGTCTATGAAAAGTATAGTACAACAACAGGACTAATGTATTTGAATTCTAGAAAAAATTGTTTCTCCACATTTCATCATAGAAAACACTAGGCAGAATTCTGTTGCTCCCTTATAACAAGTCTTTTCTTGTTGTTGAGACAAAATAACCAGACTCACAAGTTAAGAGAGGAAAGGTTCAGAACTCACAGTTTATAGAGGTTTCAGTTCATAGTAGGCTGGCTCCAGAACAGAGAGGCATTGCAGAGCGGCATCACGGACCAGAAGACAAGCAGGAGCAGCAGCAGCACCAGCAGGATCAAGCTTTTTTCTGTCCCTAAATCTTATCCAGGTACTCACCTTTAGGGCAGGTAGCACTCATACCCTTAATCTTAACATCACATCCTTGATCCCAGAACTATGCCAAACCAATCGGTGGACCAACTTGGTAATCACATATCCTGAATCCCAACATCAAATTCTACAGATCTAGTCACCTATGAAAAACACCCATCTATAGCTCCATGAGAGTTTGGGGGACAGGTAGGCAGGAGACATAGCAACAAGCATCTGTGTAATGGAGCTCGATGGATCAAATTGCTGTGACTTTAAGAAATCAGTCAGTGGAAGGAGCCACCTCACATCTCCACTTCCATGCACACAATGTGTCCTTGTGGTCCTAATTCCCACACAGGCGAACACGGGCCACAGGAGAATCTGCTCTGCCTGGTCAAGAGGTACATGGTTTTCATTACACATCAACAAACTGTCACCCAGTCTTATGCGTTCCTCTTAGACTGGACAAGTTTAAATGGCTGATAAACACTAATCAATGGGGAAAAATCATGAAACTGCAATGCTAGGACCACTAGTTCCTCAGTAAGACAAATATCCATTTCTACTTTGTTACTGGCATCTTTTTCCTTGCTTACAGTCAAAGAGAAATACAGTGTCTCTGGGGAAAATGCTTGTGTAGTGCCCTACTATCCATTCTTGGTGACCATATAAATTACAAAATATCATGGAAAAGCTTTCATTGCAACAGATATTCAAAGTCTTAGATTCAGCAATTCAATTTCCTGGAATTTTAAAAGTTATTGTATCATATTAGCTGAGACTCATGACACACAGTAATATATCAATGTCCAGATCAGCATTATTCCCAAAGAAGTGTGGGAATAACTCTCAAATCCTTCAATGGAAAATGGATAAACAAATATGGTATGTGTAAAATAGGGATTTTAGGCTATAAAAATCTTTTGTATTAAAATATCACTGCCAAAGTCATGAATTGCATGAAACCATTTATCTTCCATAAAGTTAAGAGGATGTCACTATTGCTAGTAAGGAGGTATCAATACGATTACAACAAGTGTTTTTATCAGTGAAACTTTTCATAGTGCCTAAAATATTCCTACGTACTAGCAGAGAAACACGAACTCCTTTCAAGTACGATAGAAATTAAAAACAAATGGACTCACCAAACTGTCATTTGACAAGTTTTTCCGAGCATGTTCAAGTTTTCCTGCTGGTTTCTTCCTTTTCTTATTCTGGCTCAAAATCTCCATTTCGAGACTTTTCACATTTTCTTTTATGCGTAAACACTCCGATTTAATCCTAAAATATTGATTTCAAAATAATTATTTGCACAGATCTGTTTAAAAAGTCACATAACCTTTGAAAGACTACTCACAATTTTAAAAGTTAGAAAAAGTAGATGATTTGGTAGGTAAGATTTTTCTCATTGTGCTTGTTGACACTTTTTCTTTTGCATTATTGGGTGTGAACACAGGGCTCCACGTGGAAAGCACATGCTCTCTCCTCACTGTACTATTTCTGCTCCCCTAAATTACTCCTTTCAGGTACATTTATCAAAGCTAGAATTTTCCCCTGGCCTAATGAAGATTTAGTACTTATATAACTGCAATATGTCTCATATTATGCTGCTGATTTCCTTTATAGTTGCTCAAGTCATTTGGTTAAGCCATACCTGTCTAAGGGTTCTTCCATTTTTTCATCATGTTGCACAGAGCTTGTACCTTGATCTTGTGCTTCTGTCAACTGAAAATTAACAAAAATGTTTATTAATAACCTGCCCATCCCTGGCGTTTGTTTCATAACTGTAGTGGACACAGCTATAATGCTCCACCTCCGTATGGTTTATAGTTACCTCTGTGCAGTGTCTACACGGTTATCTGAACTGCTGACGCAGGGATCCAATGGCCCACACCTTACAAAGTAACACCCTCTCCCCACTACTTAAGTTACCGACCCCAGCTCTAGGTCTGAAACATATTATATTCCTGATTTTAGACCTGTTAGCAGGTCCTCAAACTGACAAAACTAGAAGGTTAGCACAGTGCTATGGACCTGCATTCCTGGCTGCTTGGTAAGCTGATGCTTGAGACCAGCCTGGGCAACTGGGGGAGACAACTCTTTTGCAGGAAACTAAAAAAGTGAAAGTTTTGGTAAAATGGAGAGAAAGAGGAAGTCCCTTTACTTGTGCTGTCCTTTTAGTTGTATTTTTACATTCCACGCATTACATCCTACTTTATGGATTCCAAGTACTATTTATCAACTATGATATGAATAATGCTTATATGACTAAGAGCAATGCCAATGATAATAATACAGAAATGACACTGCAGTAACATCGAGATGTCTCCAGGAACTGTTGGAGAAACAGTATCTAGACAGACACCAGCATGCCTGGGCCAGAGTTCCAACTCCACCAGTCACCAGCAGTGGGAGCTCTATAAAATCTTTCCTATTAGGTATTATTGTGTTTTCTGTTTTGATAAAGTTTAATATTGCAGGAAAGCTGAGGTAAAAGTTTCCTCAGGTCAAGTGCAGTCTTGATAATTTAGTCAGAAGATCTCTCAAAATTTAAATCAGAAGCTGGGCTTCGTGTCACACAGCTGTGATTCCGTCACTCAGGAGGCTGAGTCAACAGGGTTACCCTAACCACAAGACCACCTTGGAGAGGCACAGTAAATTCAAGGCCAGCCTGGGGTACACAAAATGTCTCGGCACAGGGGTCATTTACACTTTCCCTTCTTCCTTTTAGTTTACTTCTCCCAGAACAAAACCTCATCAGCCATTATTTGGTATGGATTCCTTCTGCACTGATTCCTACACATGGCAAAGTGACTCACATGGGTTTCAATCTGAATTTTGCGATCTTCTAATCTAGGGCTGGAGGCCTCACTGCTAGAATGCCACCCATCATAATTCACTTTGTTTTTCTTTTTTAATGTTGCTTTCCAATGGACCACATTGTCTTTTTTGAATATTTTCCAGTTGTATATGGTACCACTACCAATGTTTCAACATCTCAATACCTTTGTATATGACACTTAAAGTAAGATGATGGCCCCTGGCATTTTAATTCACAAATGACACCTTATCAACATGTCAGCATGTTATGTCTATGAAAAGTATAGTACAACAACAGGACTAATGTATTTGAATTCTAGAAAAAATTGTTTCTCCACATTTCATCATAGAAAACACTAGGCAGAATTCTGTTGCTCCCTTATAACAAGTCTTTTCTTGTTGTTGAGACAAAATAACCAGACTCACAAGTTAAGAGAGGAAAGGTTCAGAACTCACAGTTTATAGAGGTTTCAGTTCATAGTAGGCTGGCTCCAGAACAGAGAGGCATTGCAGAGCGGCATCACGGACCAGAAGACAAGCAGGAGCAGCAGCAGCACCAGCAGGATCAAGCTTTTTTCTGTCCCTAAATCTTATCCAGGTACTCACCTTTAGGGCAGGTAGCACTCATACCCTTAATCTTAACATCACATCCTTGATCCCAGAACTATGCCAAACCAATCGGTGGACCAACTTGGTAATCACATATCCTGAATCCCAACATCAAATTCTACAGATCTAGTCACCTATGAAAAACACCCATCTATAGCTCCATGAGAGTTTGGGGGACAGGTAGGCAGGAGACATAGCAACAAGCATCTGTGTAATGGAGCTCGATGGATCAAATTGCTGTGACTTTAAGAAATCAGTCAGTGGAAGGAGCCACCTCACATCTCCACTTCCATGCACACAATGTGTCCTTGTGGTCCTAATTCCCACACAGGCGAACACGGGCCACAGGAGAATCTGCTCTGCCTGGTCAAGAGGTACATGGTTTTCATTACACATCAACAAACTGTCACCCAGTCTTATGCGTTCCTCTTAGACTGGACAAGTTTAAATGGCTGATAAACACTAATCAATGGGGAAAAATCATGAAACTGCAATGCTAGGACCACTAGTTCCTCAGTAAGACAAATATCCATTTCTACTTTGTTACTGGCATCTTTTTCCTTGCTTACAGTCAAAGAGAAATACAGTGTCTCTGGGGAAAATGCTTGTGTAGTGCCCTACTATCCATTCTTGGTGACCATATAAATTACAAAATATCATGGAAAAGCTTTCATTGCAACAGATATTCAAAGTCTTAGATTCAGCAATTCAATTTCCTGGAATTTTAAAAGTTATTGTATCATATTAGCTGAGACTCATGACACACAGTAATATATCAATGTCCAGATCAGCATTATTCCCAAAGAAGTGTGGGAATAACTCTCAAATCCTTCAATGGAAAATGGATAAACAAATATGGTATGTGTAAAATAGGGATTTTAGGCTATAAAAATCTTTTGTATTAAAATATCACTGCCAAAGTCATGAATTGCATGAAACCATTTATCTTCCATAAAGTTAAGAGGATGTCACTATTGCTAGTAAGGAGGTATCAATACGATTACAACAAGTGTTTTTATCAGTGAAACTTTTCATAGTGCCTAAAATATTCCTACGTACTAGCAGAGAAACACGAACTCCTTTCAAGTACGATAGAAATTAAAAACAAATGGACTCACCAAACTGTCATTTGACAAGTTTTTCCGAGCATGTTCAAGTTTTCCTGCTGGTTTCTTCCTTTTCTTATTCTGGCTCAAAATCTCCATTTCGAGACTTTTCACATTTTCTTTTATGCGTAAACACTCCGATTTAATCCTAAAATATTGATTTCAAAATAATTATTTGCACAGATCTGTTTAAAAAGTCACATAACCTTTGAAAGACTACTCACAATTTTAAAAGTTAGAAAAAGTAGATGATTTGGTAGGTAAGATTTTTCTCATTGTGCTTGTTGACACTTTTTCTTTTGCATTATTGGGTGTGAACACAGGGCTCCACGTGGAAAGCACATGCTCTCTCCTCACTGTACTATTTCTGCTCCCCTAAATTACTCCTTTCAGGTACATTTATCAAAGCTAGAATTTTCCCCTGGCCTAATGAAGATTTAGTACTTATATAACTGCAATATGTCTCATATTATGCTGCTGATTTCCTTTATAGTTGCTCAAGTCATTTGGTTAAGCCATACCTGTCTAAGGGTTCTTCCATTTTTTCATCATGTTGCACAGAGCTTGTACCTTGATCTTGTGCTTCTGTCAACTGAAAATTAACAAAAATGTTTATTAATAACCTGCCCATCCCTGGCGTTTGTTTCATAACTGTAGTGGACACAGCTATAATGCTCCACCTCCGTATGGTTTATAGTTACCTCTGTGCAGTGTCTACACGGTTATCTGAACTGCTGACGCAGGGATCCAATGGCCCACACCTTACAAAGTAACACCCTCTCCCCACTACTTAAGTTACCGACCCCAGCTCTAGGTCTGAAACATATTATATTCCTGATTTTAGACCTGTTAGCAGGTCCTCAAACTGACAAAACTAGAAGGTTAGCACAGTGCTATGGACCTGCATTCCTGGCTGCTTGGTAAGCTGATGCTTGAGACCAGCCTGGGCAACTGGGGGAGACAACTCTTTTGCAGGAAACTATAAAAGTGAAAGTTTTGGTAAAATGGAGAGAAAGAGGAAGTCCCTTTACTTGTGCTGTCCTTTTAGTTGTATTTTTACCTTCCACGCATTACATCCTACTTTATGGATTCCAAGTACTATTTATCAACTATGATATGAATAATGCTTATATGACTAAGAGCAATGCCAATGATAATAATACAGAAATGACACTGCAGTAACATCGAGATGTCTCCAGGAACTGTTGGAGAAACAGTATCTAGACAGACACCAGCATGCCTGGGCCAGAGTTCCAACTCCACCAGTCACCAGCAGTGGGAGCTCTATAAAATCTTTCCTATTAGGTATTATTGTGTTTTCTGTTTTGATAAAGTTTAATATTGCAGGAAAGCTGAGGTAAAAGTTTCCTCAGGTCAAGTGCAGTCTTGATAATTTAGTCAGAAGATCTCTCAAAATTTAAATCAGAAGCTGGGCTTCGTGTCACACAGCTGTGATTCCGTCACTCAGGAGGCTGAGTCAACAGGGTTACCCTAACCACAAGACCACCTTGGAGAGGCACAGTAAATTCAAGGCCAGCCTGGGGTACACAAAATGTCTCGGCACAGGGGTCATTTACACTTTCCCTTCTTCCTTTTAGTATACTTCTCCCAGAACAAAACCTCATCAGCCATTATTTGGTATGGATTCCTTCTGCACTGAGTCCTACACATGGCAAAGTGACTCACATGGGTTTCAATCTGAATTTTGCGATCTTCTAATCTAGGGCTGGAGGCCTCACTGCTAGAATGCCACCCATCATAATTCACCTTGTTTTTCTTTTTTAATGTTGCTTTCCAATGGACCACATTGTCTTTTTTGAATATTTTCCAGTTGTATATGGTACCACTACTAAATTTGCAACATCTCAATACCTTTGTATATGACACTTAAAGTAAGATGATGGCCCCTGGCATTTTAATTCACAAATGACACCTTATCAACATGTCAGCATGTTATGTCTATGAAAAGTATAGTACAACAACAGGACTAATGTATTTGAATTCTAGAAAAAATTGTTTCTCCACATTTCATCATAGAAAACACTAGGCAGAATTCTGTAGCTCCCTTATAACAAGTCTTTTCTTGTTGTTGAGACAAAATAACCAGACTCACAAGTTAAGAGAGGAAAGGTTCAGAACTCACAGTTTATAGAGGTTTCAGTTCATAGTAGGCTGGATCCAGAACAGGGAGGCATTGCAGAGGGGCATCACGGACCAGAAGACAAGCAGGAGCAGCAGCAGCAGCAGCAGGATCAAGCTTTTTTCTGTCCCTACATCTTATCCAGGTACTCACCTTTAGGGCAGGTAGCACTCATACCCTTAATCTTAACATCACATCCTTGATCCCAGAACTATGCCAAACCAATCGGTGGACCAACTTGGTAATCACATATCCTGAATCCCAACATCAAATTCTACAGATCTAGTCACCTATGAAAAACACCCATCTATAGCTCCATGAGAGTTTGGGGGACAGGTAGGCAGGAGACATAGCAACAAGCATCTGTGTAATGGAGCTCGATGGATCAAATTGCTGTGACTTTAAGAAATCAGTCAGTGGAAGGAGCCACCTCACATCTCCACTTCCATGCACACAATGTGTCCTTGTGGTCCTAATTCCCACACAGGCGAACACGGGCCACAGGAGAATCTGCTCTGCCTGGTCAAGAGGTACATGGTTTTCATTACACATCAACAAACTGTCACCCAGTCTTATGCGTTCCTCTTAGACTGGACAAGTTTAAATGGCTGATAAACACTAATCAATGGGGAAAAATCATGAAACTGCAATGCTAGGACCACTAGTTCCTCAGTAAGACAAATATCCATTTCTACTTTGTTACTGGCATCTTTTTCCTTGCTTACAGTCAAAGAGAAATACAGTGTCTCTGGGGAAAATGCTTGTGTAGTGCCCTACTATCCATTCTTGGTGACCATATAAATTACAAAATATCATGGAAAAGCTTTCATTGCAACAGATATTCAAAGTCTTAGATTCAGCAATTCAATTTCCTGGAATTTTAAAAGTTATTGTATCATATTAGCTGAGACTCATGACACACAGTAATATATCAATGTCCAGATCAGCATTATTCCCAAAGAAGTGTGGGAATAACTCTCAAATCCTTCAATGGAAAATGGATAAAAAAATGTGGTATGTGTAAAATAGGGATTTTAGGCTATAAAAATCTTTTGTATTAAAATAGCACTGCCAAAGTCATGAATTGCATGAAACCATTTATCTTCCATAAAGTTAAGAGGACATCACTATTGCTAGTAAGGAGGTATCAATACGATTACAACAAGTGTTTTTATCAGTGAAACTTTTCATAGTGCCTAAAATATTCCTACGTACTAGCAGAGAAACACGAACTCCTTTCAAGTACGATAGAAATTAAAAACAAATGGACTCACCAAACTGTCATTTGACAAGTTTTTCCGAGCATGTTCAAGTTTTCCTGCTGGTTTCTTCCTTTTCTTATTCTGGCTCAAAATCTCCATTTCGAGACTTTTCACATTTTCTTTTATGCCTAAACACTCCAATTTGATCCTAAAATATTGATTTCAAAATAATTATTTGCACAGATCTGTTTAAAAAGTCACATAACCTTTGAAAGACTACTCACAATTTTAAAAGTTAGAAAAAGTAGATGATTTGGTAGGTAAGATTTTTCTCATTGTGCTTGTTGACACTTTTTCTTTTGCATTATTGGGTGTGAACACAGGGCTCCACGTGGAAAGCACATGCTCTCTCCTCACTGTACTATTTCTGCTCCCCTAAATTACTCCTTTCAGGTACATTTATCAAAGCTAGAATTTTCCCCTGGCCTAATGAAGATTTAGTACTTATATAACTGCAATATGTCTCATATTATGCTGCTGATTTCCTTTATAGTTGCTCAAGTCATTTGGTTAAGCCATACCTGTCTAAGGGTTCTTCCATTTTTTCATCATGTTGCACAGAGCTTGTACCTTGATCTTGTGCTTCTGTCAACTGAAAATTAACAAAAATGTTTATTAATAACCTGCCCATCCCTGGCGTTTGTTTCATAACTGTTGTGGACACAGCTATAATGCTCCACCTCCGTATGGTTTATAGTTACCTCTGTGCAGTGTCTACACGGTGAGCTGAACTGCTGACGCAGGGATCCAATGGCCCACACCTTACAAAGTAACACCCTCTCCCCACTACTTAAGTTACCGACCCCAGCTCTAGGTCTGAAACATATTATATTCCTGATTTTAGACCTGTTAGCAGGTCCTCAAACTGACAAAACTAGAAGGTTAGCACAGTGCTATGGACCTGCATTCCTGGCTGCTTGGTAAGCTGATGCTTGAGACCAGCCTGGGCAACTGGGGGAGACAACTCTTTTGCAGGAAACTAAAAAAGTGAAAGTTTTGGTAAAATGGAGAGAAAGAGGAAGTCCCTTTACTTGTGCTGTCCTTTTAGTTGTATTTTTACATTCCACGCATTACATCCTACTTTATGGATTCCAAGTACTATTTATCAACTATGATATGAATAATGCTTATATGACTAAGAGCAATGCCAATGATAATAATACAGAAATGACACTGCAGTAACATCGAGATGTCTCCAGGAACTGTTGGAGAAACAGTATCTAGACAGACACCAGCATGCCTGGGCCAGAGTTCCAACTCCACCAGTCACCAGCAGTGGGAGCTCTATAAAATCTTTCCTATTAGGTATTATTGTGTTTTCTGTTTTGATAAAGTTTAATATTGCAGGAAAGCTGAGGTAAAAGTTTCCTCAGGTCAAGTGCAGTCTTGATAATTTAGTCAGAAGATCTCTCAAAATTTAAATCAGAAGCTGGGCTTCGTGTCACACAGCTGTGATTCCGTCACTCAGGAGGCTGAGTCAACAGGGTTACCCTAACCACAAGACCACCTTGGAGAGGCACAGTAAATTCAAGGCCAGCCTGGGGTACACAAAATGTCTCGGCACAGGGGTCATTTACACTTTCCCTTCTTCCTTTTAGTTTACTTCTCCCAGAACAAAACCTCATCAGCCATTATTTGGTATGGATTCCTTCTGCACTGATTCCTACACATGGCAAAGTGACTCACATGGGTTTCAATCTGAATTTTGCGATCTTCTAATCTAGGGCTGGAGGCCTCACTGCTAGAATGCCACCCATCATAATTCACTTTGTTTTTCTTTTTTAATGTTGCTTTCCAATGGACCACATTGTCTTTTTTGAATATTTTCCAGTTGTATATGGTACCACTACCAATGTTTCAACATCTCAATACCTTTGTATATGACACTTAAAGTAAGATGATGGCCCCTGGCATTTTAATTCACAAATGACACCTTATCAACATGTCAGCATGTTATGTCTATGAAAAGTATAGTACAACAACAGGACTAATGTATTTGAATTCTAGAAAAAATTGTTTCTCCACATTTCATCATAGAAAACACTAGGCAGAATTCTGTTGCTCCCTTATAACAAGTCTTTTCTTGTTGTTGAGACAAAATAACCAGACTCACAAGTTAAGAGAGGAAAGGTTCAGAACTCACAGTTTATAGAGGTTTCAGTTCATAGTAGGCTGGCTCCAGAACAGAGAGGCATTGCAGAGCGGCATCACGGACCAGAAGACAAGCAGGAGCAGCAGCAGCACCAGCAGGATCAAGCTTTTTTCTGTCCCTAAATCTTATCCAGGTACTCACCTTTAGGGCAGGTAGCACTCATACCCTTAATCTTAACATCACATCCTTGATCCCAGAACTATGCCAAACCAATCGGTGGACCAACTTGGTAATCACATATCCTGAATCCCAACATCAAATTCTACAGATCTAGTCACCTATGAAAAACACCCATCTATAGCTCCATGAGAGTTTGGGGGACAGGTAGGCAGGAGACATAGCAACAAGCATCTGTGTAATGGAGCTCGATGGATCAAATTGCTGTGACTTTAAGAAATCAGTCAGTGGAAGGAGCCACCTCACATCTCCACTTCCATGCACACAATGTGTCCTTGTGGTCCTAATTCCCACACAGGCGAACACGGGCCACAGGAGAATCTGCTCTGCCTGGTCAAGAGGTACATGGTTTTCATTACACATCAACAAACTGTCACCCAGTCTTATGCGTTCCTCTTAGACTGGACAAGTTTAAATGGCTGATAAACACTAATCAATGGGGAAAAATCATGAAACTGCAATGCTAGGACCACTAGTTCCTCAGTAAGACAAATATCCATTTCTACTTTGTTACTGGCATCTTTTTCCTTGCTTACAGTCAAAGAGAAATACAGTGTCTCTGGGGAAAATGCTTGTGTAGTGCCCTACTATCCATTCTTGGTGACCATATAAATTACAAAATATCATGGAAAAGCTTTCATTGCAACAGATATTCAAAGTCTTAGATTCAGCAATTCAATTTCCTGGAATTTTAAAAGTTATTGTATCATATTAGCTGAGACTCATGACACACAGTAATATATCAATGTCCAGATCAGCATTATTCCCAAAGAAGTGTGGGAATAACTCTCAAATCCTTCAATGGAAAATGGATAAACAAATATGGTATGTGTAAAATAGGGATTTTAGGCTATAAAAATCTTTTGTATTAAAATATCACTGCCAAAGTCATGAATTGCATGAAACCATTTATCTTCCATAAAGTTAAGAGGATGTCACTATTGCTAGTAAGGAGGTATCAATACGATTACAACAAGTGTTTTTATCAGTGAAACTTTTCATAGTGCCTAAAATATTCCTACGTACTAGCAGAGAAACACGAACTCCTTTCAAGTACGATAGAAATTAAAAACAAATGGACTCACCAAACTGTCATTTGACAAGTTTTTCCGAGCATGTTCAAGTTTTCCTGCTGGTTTCTTCCTTTTCTTATTCTGGCTCAAAATCTCCATTTCGAGACTTTTCACATTTTCTTTTATGCGTAAACACTCCGATTTAATCCTAAAATATTGATTTCAAAATAATTATTTGCACAGATCTGTTTAAAAAGTCACATAACCTTTGAAAGACTACTCACAATTTTAAAAGTTAGAAAAAGTAGATGATTTGGTAGGTAAGATTTTTCTCATTGTGCTTGTTGACACTTTTTCTTTTGCATTATTGGGTGTGAACACAGGGCTCCACGTGGAAAGCACATGCTCTCTCCTCACTGTACTATTTCTGCTCCCCTAAATTACTCCTTTCAGGTACATTTATCAAAGCTAGAATTTTCCCCTGGCCTAATGAAGATTTAGTACTTATATAACTGCAATATGTCTCATATTATGCTGCTGATTTCCTTTATAGTTGCTCAAGTCATTTGGTTAAGCCATACCTGTCTAAGGGTTCTTCCATTTTTTCATCATGTTGCACAGAGCTTGTACCTTGATCTTGTGCTTCTGTCAACTGAAAATTAACAAAAATGTTTATTAATAACCTGCCCATCCCTGGCGTTTGTTTCATAACTGTAGTGGACACAGCTATAATGCTCCACCTCCGTATGGTTTATAGTTACCTCTGTGCAGTGTCTACACGGTTATCTGAACTGCTGACGCAGGGATCCAATGGCCCACACCTTACAAAGTAACACCCTCTCCCCACTACTTAAGTTACCGACCCCAGCTCTAGGTCTGAAACATATTATATTCCTGATTTTAGACCTGTTAGCAGGTCCTCAAACTGACAAAACTAGAAGGTTAGCACAGTGCTATGGACCTGCATTCCTGGCTGCTTGGTAAGCTGATGCTTGAGACCAGCCTGGGCAACTGGGGGAGACAACTCTTTTGCAGGAAACTATAAAAGTGAAAGTTTTGGTAAAATGGAGAGAAAGAGGAAGTCCCTTTACTTGTGCTGTCCTTTTAGTTGTATTTTTACCTTCCACGCATTACATCCTACTTTATGGATTCCAAGTACTATTTATCAACTATGATATGAATAATGCTTATATGACTAAGAGCAATGCCAATGATAATAATACAGAAATGACACTGCAGTAACATCGAGATGTCTCCAGGAACTGTTGGAGAAACAGTATCTAGACAGACACCAGCATGCCTGGGCCAGAGTTCCAACTCCACCAGTCACCAGCAGTGGGAGCTCTATAAAATCTTTCCTATTAGGTATTATTGTGTTTTCTGTTTTGATAAAGTTTAATATTGCAGGAAAGCTGAGGTAAAAGTTTCCTCAGGTCAAGTGCAGTCTTGATAATTTAGTCAGAAGATCTCTCAAAATTTAAATCAGAAGCTGGGCTTCGTGTCACACAGCTGTGATTCCGTCACTCAGGAGGCTGAGTCAACAGGGTTACCCTAACCACAAGACCACCTTGGAGAGGCACAGTAAATTCAAGGCCAGCCTGGGGTACACAAAATGTCTCGGCACAGGGGTCATTTACACTTTCCCTTCTTCCTTTTAGTATACTTCTCCCAGAACAAAACCTCATCAGCCATTATTTGGTATGGATTCCTTCTGCACTGAGTCCTACACATGGCAAAGTGACTCACATGGGTTTCAATCTGAATTTTGCGATCTTCTAATCTAGGGCTGGAGGCCTCACTGCTAGAATGCCACCCATCATAATTCACCTTGTTTTTCTTTTTTAATGTTGCTTTCCAATGGACCACATTGTCTTTTTTGAATATTTTCCAGTTGTATATGGTACCACTACTAAATTTGCAACATCTCAATACCTTTGTATATGACACTTAAAGTAAGATGATGGCCCCTGGCATTTTAATTCACAAATGACACCTTATCAACATGTCAGCATGTTATGTCTATGAAAAGTATAGTACAACAACAGGACTAATGTATTTGAATTCTAGAAAAAATTGTTTCTCCACATTTCATCATAGAAAACACTAGGCAGAATTCTGTAGCTCCCTTATAACAAGTCTTTTCTTGTTGTTGAGACAAAATAACCAGACTCACAAGTTAAGAGAGGAAAGGTTCAGAACTCACAGTTTATAGAGGTTTCAGTTCATAGTAGGCTGGATCCAGAACAGGGAGGCATTGCAGAGGGGCATCACGGACCAGAAGACAAGCAGGAGCAGCAGCAGCAGCAGCAGGATCAAGCTTTTTTCTGTCCCTACATCTTATCCAGGTACTCACCTTTAGGGCAGGTAGCACTCATACCCTTAATCTTAACATCACATCCTTGATCCCAGAACTATGCCAAACCAATCGGTGGACCAACTTGGTAATCACATATCCTGAATCCCAACATCAAATTCTACAGATCTAGTCACCTATGAAAAACACCCATCTATAGCTCCATGAGAGTTTGGGGGACAGGTAGGCAGGAGACATAGCAACAAGCATCTGTGTAATGGAGCTCGATGGATCAAATTGCTGTGACTTTAAGAAATCAGTCAGTGGAAGGAGCCACCTCACATCTCCACTTCCATGCACACAATGTGTCCTTGTGGTCCTAATTCCCACACAGGCGAACACGGGCCACAGGAGAATCTGCTCTGCCTGGTCAAGAGGTACATGGTTTTCATTACACATCAACAAACTGTCACCCAGTCTTATGCGTTCCTCTTAGACTGGACAAGTTTAAATGGCTGATAAACACTAATCAATGGGGAAAAATCATGAAACTGCAATGCTAGGACCACTAGTTCCTCAGTAAGACAAATATCCATTTCTACTTTGTTACTGGCATCTTTTTCCTTGCTTACAGTCAAAGAGAAATACAGTGTCTCTGGGGAAAATGCTTGTGTAGTGCCCTACTATCCATTCTTGGTGACCATATAAATTACAAAATATCATGGAAAAGCTTTCATTGCAACAGATATTCAAAGTCTTAGATTCAGCAATTCAATTTCCTGGAATTTTAAAAGTTATTGTATCATATTAGCTGAGACTCATGACACACAGTAATATATCAATGTCCAGATCAGCATTATTCCCAAAGAAGTGTGGGAATAACTCTCAAATCCTTCAATGGAAAATGGATAAAAAAATGTGGTATGTGTAAAATAGGGATTTTAGGCTATAAAAATCTTTTGTATTAAAATAGCACTGCCAAAGTCATGAATTGCATGAAACCATTTATCTTCCATAAAGTTAAGAGGACATCACTATTGCTAGTAAGGAGGTATCAATACGATTACAACAAGTGTTTTTATCAGTGAAACTTTTCATAGTGCCTAAAATATTCCTACGTACTAGCAGAGAAACACGAACTCCTTTCAAGTACGATAGAAATTAAAAACAAATGGACTCACCAAACTGTCATTTGACAAGTTTTTCCGAGCATGTTCAAGTTTTCCTGCTGGTTTCTTCCTTTTCTTATTCTGGCTCAAAATCTCCATTTCGAGACTTTTCACATTTTCTTTTATGCCTAAACACTCCAATTTGATCCTAAAATATTGATTTCAAAATAATTATTTGCACAGATCTGTTTAAAAAGTCACATAACCTTTGAAAGACTACTCACAATTTTAAAAGTTAGAAAAAGTAGATGATTTGGTAGGTAAGATTTTTCTCATTGTGCTTGTTGACACTTTTTCTTTTGCATTATTGGGTGTGAACACAGGGCTCCACGTGGAAAGCACATGCTCTCTCCTCACTGTACTATTTCTGCTCCCCTAAATTACTCCTTTCAGGTACATTTATCAAAGCTAGAATTTTCCCCTGGCCTAATGAAGATTTAGTACTTATATAACTGCAATATGTCTCATATTATGCTGCTGATTTCCTTTATAGTTGCTCAAGTCATTTGGTTAAGCCATACCTGTCTAAGGGTTCTTCCATTTTTTCATCATGTTGCACAGAGCTTGTACCTTGATCTTGTGCTTCTGTCAACTGAAAATTAACAAAAATGTTTATTAATAACCTGCCCATCCCTGGCGTTTGTTTCATAACTGTTGTGGACACAGCTATAATGCTCCACCTCCGTATGGTTTATAGTTACCTCTGTGCAGTGTCTACACGGTGAGCTGAACTGCTGACGCAGGGATCCAATGGCCCACACCTTACAAAGTAACACCCTCTCCCCACTACTTAAGTTACCGACCCCAGCTCTAGGTCTGAAACATATTATATTCCTGATTTTAGACCTGTTAGCAGGTCCTCAAACTGACAAAACTAGAAGGTTAGCACAGTGCTATGGACCTGCATTCCTGGCTGCTTGGTAAGCTGATGCTTGAGACCAGCCTGGGCAACTGGGGGAGACAACTCTTTTGCAGGAAACTAAAAAAGTGAAAGTTTTGGTAAAATGGAGAGAAAGAGGAAGTCCCTTTACTTGTGCTGTCCTTTTAGTTGTATTTTTACATTCCACGCATTACATCCTACTTTATGGATTCCAAGTACTATTTATCAACTATGATATGAATAATGCTTATATGACTAAGAGCAATGCCAATGATAATAATACAGAAATGACACTGCAGTAACATCGAGATGTCTCCAGGAACTGTTGGAGAAACAGTATCTAGACAGACACCAGCATGCCTGGGCCAGAGTTCCAACTCCACCAGTCACCAGCAGTGGGAGCTCTATAAAATCTTTCCTATTAGGTATTATTGTGTTTTCTGTTTTGATAAAGTTTAATATTGCAGGAAAGCTGAGGTAAAAGTTTCCTCAGGTCAAGTGCAGTCTTGATAATTTAGTCAGAAGATCTCTCAAAATTTAAATCAGAAGCTGGGCTTCGTGTCACACAGCTGTGATTCCGTCACTCAGGAGGCTGAGTCAACAGGGTTACCCTAACCACAAGACCACCTTGGAGAGGCACAGTAAATTCAAGGCCAGCCTGGGGTACACAAAATGTCTCGGCACAGGGGTCATTTACACTTTCCCTTCTTCCTTTTAGTTTACTTCTCCCAGAACAAAACCTCATCAGCCATTATTTGGTATGGATTCCTTCTGCACTGAGTCCTACACATGGCAAAGTGACTCACATGGGTTTCAATCTGAATTTTGCGATCTTCTAATCTAGGGCTGGAGGCCTCACTGCTAGAATGCCACCCATCATAATTCACCTTGTTTTTCTTTTTCAATGTTGCTTTGCAATGGACCACATTGTCTTTTTTGAATATTTTCCAGTTGTATATGGTACCACTACCAATGTTTCAACATCTCAATACCTTTGTATATGACACTTAAAGTAAGATGATGGCCCCTGGCATTTTAATTCACAAATGACACCTTATCAACATGTCAGCATGTTATGTCTATGAAAAGTATAGTACAACAACAGGACTAATGTATTTGAATTCTAGAAAAAATTGTTTCTCCACATTTCATCATAGAAAACACTAGGCAGAATTCTGTTGCTCCCTTATAACAAGTCTTTTCTTGTTGTTGAGACAAAATAACCAGACTCACAAGTTAAGAGAGGAAAGGTTCAGAACTCACAGTTTATAGAGGTTTCAGTTCATAGTAGGCTGGCTCCAGAACAGAGAGGCATTGCAGAGCGGCATCACGGACCAGAAGACAAGCAGGAGCAGCAGCAGCACCAGCAGGATCAAGCTTTTTTCTGTCCCTAAATCTTATCCAGGTACTCACCTTTAGGGCAGGTAGCACTCATACCCTTAATCTTAACATCACATCCTTGATCCCAGAACTATGCCAAACCAATCGGTGGACCAACTTGGTAATCACATATCCTGAATCCCAACATCAAATTCTACAGATCTAGTCACCTATGAAAAACACCCATCTATAGCTCCATGAGAGTTTGGGGGACAGGTAGGCAGGAGACATAGCAACAAGCATCTGTGTAATGGAGCTCGATGGATCAAATTGCTGTGACTTTAAGAAATCAGTCAGTGGAAGGAGCCACCTCACATCTCCACTTCCATGCACACAATGTGTCCTTGTGGTCCTAATTCCCACACAGGCGAACACGGGCCACAGGAGAATCTGCTCTGCCTGGTCAAGAGGTACATGGTTTTCATTACACATCAACAAACTGTCACCCAGTCTTATGCGTTCCTCTTAGACTGGACAAGTTTAAATGGCTGATAAACACTAATCAATGGGGAAAAATCATGAAACTGCAATGCTAGGACCACTAGTTCCTCAGTAAGACAAATATCCATTTCTACTTTGTTACTGGCATCTTTTTCCTTGCTTACAGTCAAAGAGAAATACAGTGTCTCTGGGGAAAATGCTTGTGTAGTGCCCTACTATCCATTCTTGGTGACCATATAAATTACAAAATATCATGGAAAAGCTTTCATTGCAACAGATATTCAAAGTCTTAGATTCAGCAATTCAATTTCCTGGAATTTTAAAAGTTATTGTATCATATTAGCTGAGACTCATGACACACAGTAATATATCAATGTCCAGATCAGCATTATTCCCAAAGAAGTGTGGGAATAACTCTCAAATCCTTCAATGGAAAATGGATAAACAAATATGGTATGTGTAAAATAGGGATTTTAGGCTATAAAAATCTTTTGTATTAAAATATCACTGCCAAAGTCATGAATTGCATGAAACCATTTATCTTCCATAAAGTTAAGAGGATGTCACTATTGCTAGTAAGGAGGTATCAATACGATTACAACAAGTGTTTTTATCAGTGAAACTTTTCATAGTGCCTAAAATATTCCTACGTACTAGCAGAGAAACACGAACTCCTTTCAAGTACGATAGAAATTAAAAACAAATGGACTCACCAAACTGTCATTTGACAAGTTTTTCCGAGCATGTTCAAGTTTTCCTGCTGGTTTCTTCCTTTTCTTATTCTGGCTCAAAATCTCCATTTCGAGACTTTTCACATTTTCTTTTATGCGTAAACACTCCGATTTAATCCTAAAATATTGATTTCAAAATAATTATTTGCACAGATCTGTTTAAAAAGTCACATAACCTTTGAAAGACTACTCACAATTTTAAAAGTTAGAAAAAGTAGATGATTTGGTAGGTAAGATTTTTCTCATTGTGCTTGTTGACACTTTTTCTTTTGCATTATTGGGTGTGAACACAGGGCTCCACGTGGAAAGCACATGCTCTCTCCTCACTGTACTATTTCTGCTCCCCTAAATTACTCCTTTCAGGTACATTTATCAAAGCTAGAATTTTCCCCTGGCCTAATGAAGATTTAGTACTTATATAACTGCAATATGTCTCATATTATGCTGCTGATTTCCTTTATAGTTGCTCAAGTCATTTGGTTAAGCCATACCTGTCTAAGGGTTCTTCCATTTTTTCATCATGTTGCACAGAGCTTGTACCTTGATCTTGTGCTTCTGTCAACTGAAAATTAACAAAAATGTTTATTAATAACCTGCCCATCCCTGGCGTTTGTTTCATAACTGTAGTGGACACAGCTATAATGCTCCACCTCCGTATGGTTTATAGTTACCTCTGTGCAGTGTCTACACGGTTATCTGAACTGCTGACGCAGGGATCCAATGGCCCACACCTTACAAAGTAACACCCTCTCCCCACTACTTAAGTTACCGACCCCAGCTCTAGGTCTGAAACATATTATATTCCTGATTTTAGACCTGTTAGCAGGTCCTCAAACTGACAAAACTAGAAGGTTAGCACAGTGCTATGGACCTGCATTCCTGGCTGCTTGGTAAGCTGATGCTTGAGACCAGCCTGGGCAACTGGGGGAGACAACTCTTTTGCAGGAAACTAAAAAAGTGAAAGTTTTGGTAAAATGGAGAGAAAGAGGAAGTCCCTTTACTTGTGCTGTCCTTTTAGTTGTATTTTTACATTCCACGCATTACATCCTACTTTATGGATTCCAAGTACTATTTATCAACTATGATATGAATAATGCTTATATGACTAAGAGCAATGCCAATGATAATAATACAGAAATGACACTGCAGTAACATCGAGATGTCTCCAGGAACTGTTGGAGAAACAGTATCTAGACAGACACCAGCATGCCTGGGCCAGAGTTCCAACTCCACCAGTCACCAGCAGTGGGAGCTCTATAAAATCTTTCCTATTAGGTATTATTGTGTTTTCTGTTTTGATAAAGTTTAATATTGCAGGAAAGCTGAGGTAAAAGTTTCCTCAGGTCAAGTGCAGTCTTGATAATTTAGTCAGAAGATCTCTCAAAATTTAAATCAGAAGCTGGGCTTCGTGTCACACAGCTGTGATTCCGTCACTCAGGAGGCTGAGTCAACAGGGTTACCCTAACCACAAGACCACCTTGGAGAGGCACAGTAAATTCAAGGCCAGCCTGGGGTACACAAAATGTCTCGGCACAGGGGTCATTTACACTTTCCCTTCTTCCTTTTAGTTTACTTCTCCCAGAACAAAACCTCATCAGCCATTATTTGGTATGGATTCCTTCTGCACTGATTCCTACACATGGCAAAGTGACTCACATGGGTTTCAATCTGAATTTTGCGATCTTCTAATCTAGGGCTGGAGGCCTCACTGCTAGAATGCCACCCATCATAATTCACTTTGTTTTTCTTTTTTAATGTTGCTTTCCAATGGACCACATTGTCTTTTTTGAATATTTTCCAGTTGTATATGGTACCACTACCAATGTTTCAACATCTCAATACCTTTGTATATGACACTTAAAGTAAGATGATGGCCCCTGGCATTTTAATTCACAAATGACACCTTATCAACATGTCAGCATGTTATGTCTATGAAAAGTATAGTACAACAACAGGACTAATGTATTTGAATTCTAGAAAAAATTGTTTCTCCACATTTCATCATAGAAAACACTAGGCAGAATTCTGTTGCTCCCTTATAACAAGTCTTTTCTTGTTGTTGAGACAAAATAACCAGACTCACAAGTTAAGAGAGGAAAGGTTCAGAACTCACAGTTTATAGAGGTTTCAGTTCATAGTAGGCTGGCTCCAGAACAGAGAGGCATTGCAGAGCGGCATCACGGACCAGAAGACAAGCAGGAGCAGCAGCAGCACCAGCAGGATCAAGCTTTTTTCTGTCCCTAAATCTTATCCAGGTACTCACCTTTAGGGCAGGTAGCACTCATACCCTTAATCTTAACATCACATCCTTGATCCCAGAACTATGCCAAACCAATCGGTGGACCAACTTGGTAATCACATATCCTGAATCCCAACATCAAATTCTACAGATCTAGTCACCTATGAAAAACACCCATCTATAGCTCCATGAGAGTTTGGGGGACAGGTAGGCAGGAGACATAGCAACAAGCATCTGTGTAATGGAGCTCGATGGATCAAATTGCTGTGACTTTAAGAAATCAGTCAGTGGAAGGAGCCACCTCACATCTCCACTTCCATGCACACAATGTGTCCTTGTGGTCCTAATTCCCACACAGGAGAACACGGGCCACAGGAGAATCTGCTCTGCCTGGTCAAGAGGTACATGGTTTTCATTACACATCAACAAACTGTCACCCAGTCTTATGCGTTCCTCTTAGACTGGACAAGTTTAAATGGCTGATAAACACTAATCAATGGGGAAAAATCATGAAACTGCAATGCTAGGACCACTAGTTCCTCAGTAAGACAAATATCCATTTCTACTTTGTTACTGGCATCTTTTTCCTTGCTTACAGTCAAAGAGAAATACAGTGTCTCTGGGGAAAATGCTTGTGTAGTGCCCTACTATCCATTCTTGGTGACCATATAAATTACAAAATATCATGGAAAAGCTTTCATTGCAACAGATATTCAAAGTCTTAGATTCAGCAATTCAATTTCCTGGAATTTTAAAAGTTATTGTATCATATTAGCTGAGACTCATGACACACAGTAATATATCAATGTCCAGATCAGCATTATTCCCAAAGAAGTGTGGGAATAACTCTCAAATCCTTCAATGGAAAATGGATAAACAAATATGGTATGTGTAAAATAGGGATTTTAGGCTATAAAAATCTTTTGTATTAAAATATCACTGCCAAAGTCATGAATTGCATGAAACCATTTATCTTCCATAAAGTTAAGAGGATGTCACTATTGCTAGTAAGGAGGTATCAATACGATTACAACAAGTGTTTTTATCAGTGAAACTTTTCATAGTGCCTAAAATATTCCTACGTACTAGCAGAGAAACACGAACTCCTTTCAAGTACGATAGAAATTAAAAACAAATGGACTCACCAAACTGTCATTTGACAAGTTTTTCCGAGCATGTTCAAGTTTTCCTGCTGGTTTCTTCCTTTTCTTATTCTGGCTCAAAATCTCCATTTCGAGACTTTTCACATTTTCTTTTATGCGTAAACACTCCGATTTAATCCTAAAATATTGATTTCAAAATAATTATTTGCACAGATCTGTTTAAAAAGTCACATAACCTTTGAAAGACTACTCACAATTTTAAAAGTTAGAAAAAGTAGATGATTTGGTAGGTAAGATTTTTCTCATTGTGCTTGTTGACACTTTTTCTTTTGCATTATTGGGTGTGAACACAGGGCTCCACGTGGAAAGCACATGCTCTCTCCTCACTGTACTATTTCTGCTCCCCTAAATTACTCCTTTCAGGTACATTTATCAAAGCTAGAATTTTCCCCTGGCCTAATGAAGATTTAGTACTTATATAACTGCAATATGTCTCATATTATGCTGCTGATTTCCTTTATAGTTGCTCAAGTCATTTGGTTAAGCCATACCTGTCTAAGGGTTCTTCCATTTTTTCATCATGTTGCACAGAGCTTGTACCTTGATCTTGTGCTTCTGTCAACTGAAAATTAACAAAAATGTTTATTAATAACCTGCCCATCCCTGGCGTTTGTTTCATAACTGTAGTGGACACAGCTATAATGCTCCACCTCCGTATGGTTTATAGTTACCTCTGTGCAGTGTCTACACGGTTATCTGAACTGCTGACGCAGGGATCCAATGGCCCACACCTTACAAAGTAACACCCTCTCCCCACTACTTAAGTTACCGACCCCAGCTCTAGGTCTGAAACATATTATATTCCTGATTTTAGACCTGTTAGCAGGTCCTCAAACTGACAAAACTAGAAGGTTAGCACAGTGCTATGGACCTGCATTCCTGGCTGCTTGGTAAGCTGATGCTTGAGACCAGCCTGGGCAACTGGGGGAGACAACTCTTTTGCAGGAAACTATAAAAGTGAAAGTTTTGGTAAAATGGAGAGAAAGAGGAAGTCCCTTTACTTGTGCTGTCCTTTTAGTTGTATTTTTACCTTCCACGCATTACATCCTACTTTATGGATTCCAAGTACTATTTATCAACTATGATATGAATAATGCTTATATGACTAAGAGCAATGCCAATGATAATAATACAGAAATGACACTGCAGTAACATCGAGATGTCTCCAGGAACTGTTGGAGAAACAGTATCTAGACAGACACCAGCATGCCTGGGCCAGAGTTCCAACTCCACCAGTCACCAGCAGTGGGAGCTCTATAAAATCTTTCCTATTAGGTATTATTGTGTTTTCTGTTTTGATAAAGTTTAATATTGCAGGAAAGCTGAGGTAAAAGTTTCCTCAGGTCAAGTGCAGTCTTGATAATTTAGTCAGAAGATCTCTCAAAATTTAAATCAGAAGCTGGGCTTCGTGTCACACAGCTGTGATTCCGTCACTCAGGAGGCTGAGTCAACAGGGTTACCCTAACCACAAGACCACCTTGGAGAGGCACAGTAAATTCAAGGCCAGCCTGGGGTACACAAAATGTCTCGGCACAGGGGTCATTTACACTTTCCCTTCTTCCTTTTAGTTTACTTCTCCCAGAACAAAACCTCATCAGCCATTATTTGGTATGGATTCCTTCTGCACTGAGTCCTACACATGGCAAAGTGACTCACATGGGTTTCAATCTGAATTTTGCGATCTTCTAATCTAGGGCTGGAGGCCTCACTGCTAGAATGCCACCCATCATAATTCACCTTGTTTTTCTTTTTTAATGTTGCTTTCCAATGGACCACATTGTCTTTTTTGAATATTTTCCAGTTGTATATGGTACCACTACCAATGTTTCAACATCTCAATACCTTTGTATATGACACTTAAAGTAAGATGATGGCCCCTGGCATTTTAATTCACAAATGACACCTTATCAACATGTCAGCATGTTATGTCTATGAAAAGTATAGTACAACAACAGGACTAATGTATTTGAATTCTAGAAAAAATTGTTTCTCCACATTTCATCATAGAAAACACTAGGCAGAATTCTGTAGCTCCCTTATAACAAGTCTTTTCTTGTTGTTGAGACAAAATAACCAGACTCACAAGTTAAGAGAGGAAAGGTTCAGAACTCACAGTTTATAGAGGTTTCAGTTCATAGTAGGCTGGCTCCAGAACAGAGAGGCATTGCAGAGCGGCATCACGGACCAGAAGACAAGGAGGAGCAGCAGCAGCACCAGCAGGATCAAGCTTTTTTCTGTCCCTAAATCTTATCCAGGTACTCACCTTTAGGGCAGGTAGCACTCATACCCTTAATCTTAACATCACATCCTTGATCCCAGAACTATGCCAAACCAATCGGTGGACCAACTTGGTAATCACATATCCTGAATCCCAACATCAAATTCTACAGATCTAGTCACCTATGAAAAACACCCATCTATAGCTCCATGAGAGTTTGGGGGACAGGTAGGCAGGAGACATAGCAACAAGCATCTGTGTAATGGAGCTCGATGGATCAAATTGCTGTGACTTTAAGAAATCAGTCAGTGGAAGGAGCCACCTCACATCTCCACTTCCATGCACACAATGTGTCCTTGTGGTCCTAATTCCCACACAGGCGAACACGGGCCACAGGAGAATCTGCTCTGCCTGGTCAAGAGGTACATGGTTTTCATTACACATCAACAAACTGTCACCCAGTCTTATGCGTTCCTCTTAGACTGGACAAGTTTAAATGGCTGATAAACACTAATCAATGGGGAAAAATCATGAAACTGCAATGCTAGGACCACTAGTTCCTCAGTAAGACAAATATCCATTTCTACTTTGTTACTGGCATCTTTTTCCTTGCTTACAGTCAAAGAGAAATACAGTGTCTCTGGGGAAAATGCTTGTGTAGTGCCCTACTATCCATTCTTGGTGACCATATAAATTACAAAATATCATGGAAAAGCTTTCATTGCAACAGATATTCAAAGTCTTAGATTCAGCAATTCAATTTCCTGGAATTTTAAAAGTTATTGTATCATATTAGCTGAGACTCATGACACACAGTAATATATCAATGTCCAGATCAGCATTATTCCCAAAGAAGTGTAGGAATAACCCTCAAATCCTTCAATGGAAAATGGATAAACAAATGTGGTATGTGTAAAATAGGGATTTTAGGCTATAAAAATCTTTTGTATTAAAATATCACTGCCAAAGTCATGAATTGCATGAAACCATTTATCTTCCATAAAGTTAAGAGGATGTCACTATTGCTAGTAAGGAGGTATCAATACGATTACAACAAGTGTTTTTATCAGTGAAACTTTTCATAGTGCCTAAAATATTCCTACGTACTAGCAGAGAAACACGAACTCCTTTCAAGTACGATAGAAATTAAAAACAAATGGACTCACCAAACTGTCATTTGACAAGTTTTTCCGAGCATGTTCAAGTTTTCCTGCTGGTTTCTTCCTTTTCTTATTCTGGCTCAAAATCTCCATTTCGAGACTTTTCACATTTTCTTTTATGCGTAAACACTCCGATTTAATCCTAAAATATTGATTTCAAAATAATTATTTGCACAGATCTGTTTAAAAAGTCACATAACCTTTGAAAGACTACTCACAATTTTAAAAGTTAGAAAAAGTTGATGATTTGGTAGGTAAGATTTTTCTCATTGTGCTTGTTGACACTTTTTCTTTTGCATTATTGGGTGTGAACACAGGGCTCCACGTGGAAAGCACATGCTCTCTCCTCACTGTACTATTTCTGCTCCCCTAAATTACTCCTTTCAGGTACATTTATCAAAGCTAGAATTTTCCCCTGGCCTAATGAAGATTTAGTACTTATATAACTGCAATATGTCTCATATTATGCTGCTGATTTCCTTTATAGTTGCTCAAGTCATTTGGTTAAGCCATACCTGTCTAAGGGTTCTTCCATTTTTTCATCATGTTGCACAGAGCTTGTACCTTGATCTTGTGCTTCTGTCAACTGAAAATTAACAAAAATGTTTATTAATAACCTGCCCATCCCTGGCGTTTGTTTCATAACTGTAGTGGACACAGCTATAATGCTCCACCTCCGTATGGTTTATAGTTACCTCTGTGCAGTGTCTACACGGTTATCTGAACTGCTGACGCAGGGATCCAATGGCCCACACCTTACAAAGTAACACCCTCTCCCCACTACTTAAGTTACCGACCCCAGCTCTAGGTCTGAAACATATTATATTCCTGATTTTAGACCTGTTAGCAGGTCCTCAAACTGACAAAACTAGAAGGTTAGCACAGTGCTATGGACCTGCATTCCTGGCTGCTTGGTAAGCTGATGCTTGAGACCAGCCTGGGCAACTGGGGGAGACAACTCTTTTGCAGGAAACTATAAAAGTGAAAGTTTTGGTAAAATGGAGAGAAAGAGGAAGTCCCTTTACTTGTGCTGTCCTTTTAGTTGTATTTTTACCTTCCACGCATTACATCCTACTTTATGGATTCCAAGTACTATTTATCAACTATGATATGAATAATGCTTATATGACTAAGAGCAATGCCAATGATAATAATACAGAAATGACACTGCAGTAACATCGAGATGTCTCCAGGAACTGTTGGAGAAACAGTATCTAGACAGACACCAGCATGCCTGGGCCAGAGTTCCAACTCCACCAGTCACCAGCAGTGGGAGCTCTATAAAATCTTTCCTATTAGGTATTATTGTGTTTTCTGTTTTGATAAAGTTTAATATTGCAGGAAAGCTGAGGTAAAAGTTTCCTCAGGTCAAGTGCAGTCTTGATAATTTAGTCAGAAGATCTCTCAAAATTTAAATCAGAAGCTGGGCTTCGTGTCACACAGCTGTGATTCCGTCACTCAGGAGGCTGAGTCAACAGGGTTACCCTAACCACGAGACCACCTTGGAGAGGCACAGTAAATTCAAGGCCAGCCTGGGGTACACAAAATGTCTCGGCACAGGGGTCATTTACACTTTCCCTTCTTCCTTTTAGTTTACTTCTCCCAGAACAAAACCTCATCAGCCATTATTTGGTATGGATTCCTTCTGCACTGAGTCCTACACATGGCAAAGTGACTCACATGGGTTTCAATCTGAATTTTGCGATCTTCTAATCTAGGGCTGGAGGCCTCACTGCTAGAATGCCACCCATCATAATTCACCTTGTTTTTCTTTTTTAATGTTGCTTTCCAATGGACCACATTGTCTTTTTTGAATATTTTCCAGTTGTATATGGTACCACTACTAAATTTGCAACATCTCAATACCTTTGTATATGACACTTAAAGTAAGATGATGGCCCCTGGCATTTTAATTCACAAATGACACCTTATCAACATGTCAGCATGTTATGTCTATGAAAAGTATAGTACAACAACAGGACTAATGTATTTGAATTCTAGAAAAAATTGTTTCTCCACATTTCATCATAGAAAACACTAGGCAGAATTCTGTAGCTCCCTTATAACAAGTCTTTTCTTGTTGTTGAGACAAAATAACCAGACTCACAAGTTAAGAGAGGAAAGGTTCAGAACTCACAGTTTATAGAGGTTTCAGTTCATAGTAGGCTGGCTCCAGAACAGAGAGGCATTGCAGAGCGGCATCACGGACCAGAAGACAAGCAGGAGCAGCAGCAGCAGCAGCAGGATCAAGCTTTTTTCTGTCCCTACATCTTATCCAGGTACTCACCTTTAGGGCAGGTAGCACTCATACCCTTAATCTTAACATCACATCCTTGATCCCAGAACTATGCCAAACCAATCGGTGGACCAACTTGGTAATCACATATCCTGAATCCCAACATCAAATTCTACAGATCTAGTCACCTATGAAAAACACCCATCTATAGCTCCATGAGAGTTTGGGGGACAGGTAGGCAGGAGACATAGCAACAAGCATCTGTGTAATGGAGCTCGATGGATCAAATTGCTGTGACTTTAAGAAATCAGTCAGTGGAAGGAGCCACCTCACATCTCCACTTCCATGCACACAATGTGTCCTTGTGGTCCTAATTCCCACACAGGCGAACACGGGCCACAGGAGAATCTGCTCTGCCTGGTCAAGAGGTACATGGTTTTCATTACACATCAACAAACTGTCACCCAGTCTTATGCGTTCCTCTTAGACTGGACAAGTTTAAATGGCTGATAAACACTAATCAATGGGGAAAAATCATGAAACTGCAATGCTAGGACCACTAGTTCCTCAGTAAGACAAATATCCATTTCTACTTTGTTACTGGCATCTTTTTCCTTGCTTACAGTCAAAGAGAAATACAGTGTCTCTGGGGAAAATGCTTGTGTAGTGCCCTACTATCCATTCTTGGTGACCATATAAATTACAAAATATCATGGAAAAGCTTTCATTGCAACAGATATTCAAAGTCTTAGATTCAGCAATTCAATTTCCTGGAATTTTAAAAGTTATTGTATCATATTAGCTGAGACTCATGACACACAGTAATATATCAATGTCCAGATCAGCATTATTCCCAAAGAAGTGTGGGAATAACTCTCAAATCCTTCAATGGAAAATGGATAAACAAATGTGGTATGTGTAAAATAGGGATTTTAGGCTATAAAAATCTTTTGTATTAAAATATCACTGCCAAAGTCATGAATTGCATGAAACCATTTATCTTCCATAAAGTTAAGAGGATGTCACTATTGCTAGTAAGGAGGTATCAATACGATTACAACAAGTGTTTTTATCAGTGAAACTTTTCATAGTGCCTAAAATATTCCTACGTACTAGCAGAGAAACACGAACTCCTTTCAAGTACGATAGAAATTAAAAACAAATGGACTCACCAAACTGTCATTTGACAAGTTTTTCCGAGCATGTTCAAGTTTTCCTGCTGGTTTCTTCCTTTTCTTATTCTGGCTCAAAATCTCCATTTCGAGACTTTTCACATTTTCTTTTATGCGTAAACACTCCGATTTAATCCTAAAATATTGATTTCAAAATAATTATTTGCACAGATCTGTTTAAAAAGTCACATAACCTTTGAAAGACTACTCACAATTTTAAAAGTTAGAAAAAGTTGATGATTTGGTAGGTAAGATTTTTCTCATTGTGCTTGTTGACACTTTTTCTTTTGCATTATTGGGTGTGAACACAGGGCTCCACGTGGAAAGCACATGCTCTCTCCTCACTGTACTATTTCTGCTCCCCTAAATTACTCCTTTCAGGTACATTTATCAAAGCTAGAATTTTCCCCTGGCCTAATGAAGATTTAGTACTTATATAACTGCAATATGTCTCATATTATGCTGCTGATTTCCTTTATAGTTGCTCAAGTCATTTGGTTAAGCCATACCTGTCTAAGGGTTCTTCCATTTTTTCATCATGTTGCACAGAGCTTGTACCTTGATCTTGTGCTTCTGTCAACTGAAAATTAACAAAAATGTTTATTAATAACCTGCCCATCCCTGGCGTTTGTTTCATAACTGTAGTGGACACAGCTATAATGCTCCACCTCCGTATGGTTTATAGTTACCTCTGTGCAGTGTCTACACGGTTATCTGAACTGCTGACGCAGGGATCCAATGGCCCACACCTTACAAAGTAACACCCTCTCCCCACTACTTAAGTTACCGACCCCAGCTCTAGGTCTGAAACATATTATATTCCTGATTTTAGACCTGTTAGCAGGTCCTCAAACTGACAAAACTAGAAGGTTAGCACAGTGCTATGGACCTGCATTCCTGGCTGCTTGGTAAGCTGATGCTTGAGACCAGCCTGGGCAACTGGGGGAGACAACTCTTTTGCAGGAAACTATAAAAGTGAAAGTTTTGGTAAAATGGAGAGAAAGAGGAAGTCCCTTTACTTGTGCTGTCCTTTTAGTTGTATTTTTACCTTCCACGCATTACATCCTACTTTATGGATTCCAAGTACTATTTATCAACTATGATATGAATAATGCTTATATGACTAAGAGCAATGCCAATGATAATAATACAGAAATGACACTGCAGTAACATCGAGATGTCTCCAGGAACTGTTGGAGAAACAGTATCTAGACAGACACCAGCATGCCTGGGCCAGAGTTCCAACTCCACCAGTCACCAGCAGTGGGAGCTCTATAAAATCTTTCCTATTAGGTATTATTGTGTTTTCTGTTTTGATAAAGTTTAATATTGCAGGAAAGCTGAGGTAAAAGTTTCCTCAGGTCAAGTGCAGTCTTGATAATTTAGTCAGAAGATCTCTCAAAATTTAAATCAGAAGCTGGGCTTCGTGTCACACAGCTGTGATTCCGTCACTCAGGAGGCTGAGTCAACAGGGTTACCCTAACCACAAGACCACCTTGGAGAGGCACAGTAAATTCAAGGCCAGCCTGGGGTACACAAAATGTCTCGGCACAGGGGTCATTTACACTTTCCCTTCTTCCTTTTAGTTTACTTCTCCCAGAACAAAACCTCATCAGCCATTATTTGGTATGGATTCCTTCTGCACTGAGTCCTACACATGGCAAAGTGACTCACATGGGTTTCAATCTGAATTTTGCGATCTTCTAATCTAGGGCTGGAGGCCTCACTGCTAGAATGCCACCCATCATAATTCACCTTGTTTTTCTTTTTTAATGTTGCTTTCCAATGGACCACATTGTCTTTTTTGAATATTTTCCAGTTGTATATGGTACCACTACTAAATTTGCAACATCTCAATACCTTTGTATATGACACTTAAAGTAAGATGATGGCCCCTGGCATTTTAATTCACAAATGACACCTTATCAACATGTCAGCATGTTATGTCTATGAAAAGTATAGTACAACAACAGGACTAATGTATTTGAATTCTAGAAAAAATTGTTTCTCCACATTTCATCATAGAAAACACTAGGCAGAATTCTGTAGCTCCCTTATAACAAGTCTTTTCTTGTTGTTGAGACAAAATAACCAGACTCACAAGTTAAGAGAGGAAAGGTTCAGAACTCACAGTTTATAGAGGTTTCAGTTCATAGTAGGCTGGCTCCAGAACAGAGAGGCATTGCAGAGCGGCATCACGGACCAGAAGACAAGCAGGAGCAGCAGCAGCAGCAGCAGGATCAAGCTTTTTTCTGTCCCTACATCTTATCCAGGTACTCACCTTTAGGGCAGGTAGCACTCATACCCTTAATCTTAACATCACATCCTTGATCCCAGAACTATGCCAAACCAATCGGTGGACCAACTTGGTAATCACATATCCTGAATCCCAACATCAAATTCTACAGATCTAGTCACCTATGAAAAACACCCATCTATAGCTCCATGAGAGTTTGGGGGACAGGTAGGCAGGAGACATAGCAACAAGCATCTGTGTAATGGAGCTCGATGGATCAAATTGCTGTGACTTTAAGAAATCAGTCAGTGGAAGGAGCCACCTCACATCTCCACTTCCATGCACACAATGTGTCCTTGTGGTCCTAATTCCCACACAGGCGAACACGGGCCACAGGAGAATCTGCTCTGCCTGGTCAAGAGGTACATGGTTTTCATTACACATCAACAAACTGTCACCCAGTCTTATGCGTTCCTCTTAGACTGGACAAGTTTAAATGGCTGATAAACACTAATCAATGGGGAAAAATCATGAAACTGCAATGCTAGGACCACTAGTTCCTCAGTAAGACAAATATCCATTTCTACTTTGTTACTGGCATCTTTTTCCTTGCTTACAGTCAAAGAGAAATACAGTGTCTCTGGGGAAAATGCTTGTGTAGTGCCCTACTATCCATTCTTGGTGACCATATAAATTACAAAATATCATGGAAAAGCTTTCATTGCAACAGATATTCAAAGTCTTAGATTCAGCAATTCAATTTCCTGGAATTTTAAAAGTTATTGTATCATATTAGCTGAGACTCATGACACACAGTAATATATCAATGTCCAGATCAGCATTATTCCCAAAGAAGTGTAGGAATAACCCTCAAATCCTTCAATGGAAAATGGATAAACAAATGTGGTATGTGTAAAATAGGGATTTTAGGCTATAAAAATCTTTTGTATTAAAATATCACTGCCAAAGTCATGAATTGCATGAAACCATTTATCTTCCATAAAGTTAAGAGGATGTCACTATTGCTAGTAAGGAGGTATCAATACGATTACAACAAGTGTTTTTATCAGTGAAACTTTTCATAGTGCCTAAAATATTCCTACGTACTAGCAGAGAAACACGAACTCCTTTCAAGTACGATAGAAATTAAAAACAAATGGACTCACCAAACTGTCATTTGACAAGTTTTTCCGAGCATGTTCAAGTTTTCCTGCTGGTTTCTTCCTTTTCTTATTCTGGCTCAAAATCTCCATTTCGAGACTTTTCACATTTTCTTTTATGCGTAAACACTCCGATTTAATCCTAAAATATTGATTTCAAAATAATTATTTGCACAGATCTGTTTAAAAAGTCACATAACCTTTGAAAGACTACTCACAATTTTAAAAGTTAGAAAAAGTTGATGATTTGGTAGGTAAGATTTTTCTCATTGTGCTTGTTGACACTTTTTCTTTTGCATTATTGGGTGTGAACACAGGGCTCCACGTGGAAAGCACATGCTCTCTCCTCACTGTACTATTTCTGCTCCCCTAAATTACTCCTTTCAGGTACATTTATCAAAGCTAGAATTTTCCCCTGGCCTAATGAAGATTTAGTACTTATATAACTGCAATATGTCTCATATTATGCTGCTGATTTCCTTTATAGTTGCTCAAGTCATTTGGTTAAGCCATACCTGTCTAAGGGTTCTTCCATTTTTTCATCATGTTGCACAGAGCTTGTACCTTGATCTTGTGCTTCTGTCAACTGAAAATTAACAAAAATGTTTATTAATAACCTGCCCATCCCTGGCGTTTGTTTCATAACTGTAGTGGACACAGCTATAATGCTCCACCTCCGTATGGTTTATAGTTACCTCTGTGCAGTGTCTACACGGTTATCTGAACTGCTGACGCAGGGATCCAATGGCCCACACCTTACAAAGTAACACCCTCTCCCCACTACTTAAGTTACCGACCCCAGCTCTAGGTCTGAAACATATTATATTCCTGATTTTAGACCTGTTAGCAGGTCCTCAAACTGACAAAACTAGAAGGTTAGCACAGTGCTATGGACCTGCATTCCTGGCTGCTTGGTAAGCTGATGCTTGAGACCAGCCTGGGCAACTGGGGGAGACAACTCTTTTGCAGGAAACTATAAAAGTGAAAGTTTTGGTAAAATGGAGAGAAAGAGGAAGTCCCTTTACTTGTGCTGTCCTTTTAGTTGTATTTTTACCTTCCACGCATTACATCCTACTTTATGGATTCCAAGTACTATTTATCAACTATGATATGAATAATGCTTATATGACTAAGAGCAATGCCAATGATAATAATACAGAAATGACACTGCAGTAACATCGAGATGTCTCCAGGAACTGTTGGAGAAACAGTATCTAGACAGACACCAGCATGCCTGGGCCAGAGTTCCAACTCCACCAGTCACCAGCAGTGGGAGCTCTATAAAATCTTTCCTATTAGGTATTATTGTGTTTTCTGTTTTGATAAAGTTTAATATTGCAGGAAAGCTGAGGTAAAAGTTTCCTCAGGTCAAGTGCAGTCTTGATAATTTAGTCAGAAGATCTCTCAAAATTTAAATCAGAAGCTGGGCTTCGTGTCACACAGCTGTGATTCCGTCACTCAGGAGGCTGAGTCAACAGGGTTACCCTAACCACGAGACCACCTTGGAGAGGCACAGTAAATTCAAGGCCAGCCTGGGGTACACAAAATGTCTCGGCACAGGGGTCATTTACACTTTCCCTTCTTCCTTTTAGTTTACTTCTCCCAGAACAAAACCTCATCAGCCATTATTTGGTATGGATTCCTTCTGCACTGAGTCCTACACATGGCAAAGTGACTCACATGGGTTTCAATCTGAATTTTGCGATCTTCTAATCTAGGGCTGGAGGCCTCACTGCTAGAATGCCACCCATCATAATTCACCTTGTTTTTCTTTTTTAATGTTGCTTTCCAATGGACCACATTGTCTTTTTTGAATATTTTCCAGTTGTATATGGTACCACTACTAAATTTGCAACATCTCAATACCTTTGTATATGACACTTAAAGTAAGATGATGGCCCCTGGCATTTTAATTCACAAATGACACCTTATCAACATGTCAGCATGTTATGTCTATGAAAAGTATAGTACAACAACAGGACTAATGTATTTGAATTCTAGAAAAAATTGTTTCTCCACATTTCATCATAGAAAACACTAGGCAGAATTCTGTAGCTCCCTTATAACAAGTCTTTTCTTGTTGTTGAGACAAAATAACCAGACTCACAAGTTAAGAGAGGAAAGGTTCAGAACTCACAGTTTATAGAGGTTTCAGTTCATAGTAGGCTGGCTCCAGAACAGAGAGGCATTGCAGAGCGGCATCACGGACCAGAAGACAAGCAGGAGCAGCAGCAGCAGCAGCAGGATCAAGCTTTTTTCTGTCCCTACATCTTATCCAGGTACTCACCTTTAGGGCAGGTAGCACTCATACCCTTAATCTTAACATCACATCCTTGATCCCAGAACTATGCCAAACCAATCGGTGGACCAACTTGGTAATCACATATCCTGAATCCCAACATCAAATTCTACAGATCTAGTCACCTATGAAAAACACCCATCTATAGCTCCATGAGAGTTTGGGGGACAGGTAGGCAGGAGACATAGCAACAAGCATCTGTGTAATGGAGCTCGATGGATCAAATTGCTGTGACTTTAAGAAATCAGTCAGTGGAAGGAGCCACCTCACATCTCCACTTCCATGCACACAATGTGTCCTTGTGGTCCTAATTCCCACACAGGCGAACACGGGCCACAGGAGAATCTGCTCTGCCTGGTCAAGAGGTACATGGTTTTCATTACACATCAACAAACTGTCACCCAGTCTTATGCGTTCCTCTTAGACTGGACAAGTTTAAATGGCTGATAAACACTAATCAATGGGGAAAAATCATGAAACTGCAATGCTAGGACCACTAGTTCCTCAGTAAGACAAATATCCATTTCTACTTTGTTACTGGCATCTTTTTCCTTGCTTACAGTCAAAGAGAAATACAGTGTCTCTGGGGAAAATGCTTGTGTAGTGCCCTACTATCCATTCTTGGTGACCATATAAATTACAAAATATCATGGAAAAGCTTTCATTGCAACAGATATTCAAAGTCTTAGATTCAGCAATTCAATTTCCTGGAATTTTAAAAGTTATTGTATCATATTAGCTGAGACTCATGACACACAGTAATATATCAATGTCCAGATCAGCATTATTCCCAAAGAAGTGTAGGAATAACCCTCAAATCCTTCAATGGAAAATGGATAAACAAATGTGGTATGTGTAAAATAGGGATTTTAGGCTATAAAAATCTTTTGTATTAAAATATCACTGCCAAAGTCATGAATTGCATGAAACCATTTATCTTCCATAAAGTTAAGAGGATGTCACTATTGCTAGTAAGGAGGTATCAATACGATTACAACAAGTGTTTTTATCAGTGAAACTTTTCATAGTGCCTAAAATATTCCTACGTACTAGCAGAGAAACACGAACTCCTTTCAAGTACGATAGAAATTAAAAACAAATGGACTCACCAAACTGTCATTTGACAAGTTTTTCCGAGCATGTTCAAGTTTTCCTGCTGGTTTCTTCCTTTTCTTATTCTGGCTCAAAATCTCCATTTCGAGACTTTTCACATTTTCTTTTATGCGTAAACACTCCGATTTAATCCTAAAATATTGATTTCAAAATAATTATTTGCACAGATCTGTTTAAAAAGTCACATAACCTTTGAAAGACTACTCACAATTTTAAAAGTTAGAAAAAGTTGATGATTTGGTAGGTAAGATTTTTCTCATTGTGCTTGTTGACACTTTTTCTTTTGCATTATTGGGTGTGAACACAGGGCTCCACGTGGAAAGCACATGCTCTCTCCTCACTGTACTATTTCTGCTCCCCTAAATTACTCCTTTCAGGTACATTTATCAAAGCTAGAATTTTCCCCTGGCCTAATGAAGATTTAGTACTTATATAACTGCAATATGTCTCATATTATGCTGCTGATTTCCTTTATAGTTGCTCAAGTCATTTGGTTAAGCCATACCTGTCTAAGGGTTCTTCCATTTTTTCATCATGTTGCACAGAGCTTGTACCTTGATCTTGTGCTTCTGTCAACTGAAAATTAACAAAAATGTTTATTAATAACCTGCCCATCCCTGGCGTTTGTTTCATAACTGTAGTGGACACAGCTATAATGCTCCACCTCCGTATGGTTTATAGTTACCTCTGTGCAGTGTCTACACGGTTATCTGAACTGCTGACGCAGGGATCCAATGGCCCACACCTTACAAAGTAACACCCTCTCCCCACTACTTAAGTTACCGACCCCAGCTCTAGGTCTGAAACATATTATATTCCTGATTTTAGACCTGTTAGCAGGTCCTCAAACTGACAAAACTAGAAGGTTAGCACAGTGCTATGGACCTGCATTCCTGGCTGCTTGGTAAGCTGATGCTTGAGACCAGCCTGGGCAACTGGGGGAGACAACTCTTTTGCAGGAAACTATAAAAGTGAAAGTTTTGGTAAAATGGAGAGAAAGAGGAAGTCCCTTTACTTGTGCTGTCCTTTTAGTTGTATTTTTACCTTCCACGCATTACATCCTACTTTATGGATTCCAAGTACTATTTATCAACTATGATATGAATAATGCTTATATGACTAAGAGCAATGCCAATGATAATAATACAGAAATGACACTGCAGTAACATCGAGATGTCTCCAGGAACTGTTGGAGAAACAGTATCTAGACAGACACCAGCATGCCTGGGCCAGAGTTCCAACTCCACCAGTCACCAGCAGTGGGAGCTCTATAAAATCTTTCCTATTAGGTATTATTGTGTTTTCTGTTTTGATAAAGTTTAATATTGCAGGAAAGCTGAGGTAAAAGTTTCCTCAGGTCAAGTGCAGTCTTGATAATTTAGTCAGAAGATCTCTCAAAATTTAAATCAGAAGCTGGGCTTCGTGTCACACAGCTGTGATTCCGTCACTCAGGAGGCTGAGTCAACAGGGTTACCCTAACCACGAGACCACCTTGGAGAGGCACAGTAAATTCAAGGCCAGCCTGGGGTACACAAAATGTCTCGGCACAGGGGTCATTTACACTTTCCCTTCTTCCTTTTAGTTTACTTCTCCCAGAACAAAACCTCATCAGCCATTATTTGGTATGGATTCCTTCTGCACTGAGTCCTACACATGGCAAAGTGACTCACATGGGTTTCAATCTGAATTTTGCGATCTTCTAATCTAGGGCTGGAGGCCTCACTGCTAGAATGCCACCCATCATAATTCACCTTGTTTTTCTTTTTTAATGTTGCTTTCCAATGGACCACATTGTCTTTTTTGAATATTTTCCAGTTGTATATGGTACCACTACTAAATTTGCAACATCTCAATACCTTTGTATATGACACTTAAAGTAAGATGATGGCCCCTGGCATTTTAATTCACAAATGACACCTTATCAACATGTCAGCATGTTATGTCTATGAAAAGTATAGTACAACAACAGGACTAATGTATTTGAATTCTAGAAAAAATTGTTTCTCCACATTTCATCATAGAAAACACTAGGCAGAATTCTGTAGCTCCCTTATAACAAGTCTTTTCTTGTTGTTGAGACAAAATAACCAGACTCACAAGTTAAGAGAGGAAAGGTTCAGAACTCACAGTTTATAGAGGTTTCAGTTCATAGTAGGCTGGCTCCAGAACAGAGAGGCATTGCAGAGCGGCATCACGGACCAGAAGACAAGCAGGAGCAGCAGCAGCAGCAGCAGGATCAAGCTTTTTTCTGTCCCTACATCTTATCCAGGTACTCACCTTTAGGGCAGGTAGCACTCATACCCTTAATCTTAACATCACATCCTTGATCCCAGAACTATGCCAAACCAATCGGTGGACCAACTTGGTAATCACATATCCTGAATCCCAACATCAAATTCTACAGATCTAGTCACCTATGAAAAACACCCATCTATAGCTCCATGAGAGTTTGGGGGACAGGTAGGCAGGAGACATAGCAACAAGCATCTGTGTAATGGAGCTCGATGGATCAAATTGCTGTGACTTTAAGAAATCAGTCAGTGGAAGGAGCCACCTCACATCTCCACTTCCATGCACACAATGTGTCCTTGTGGTCCTAATTCCCACACAGGCGAACACGGGCCACAGGAGAATCTGCTCTGCCTGGTCAAGAGGTACATGGTTTTCATTACACATCAACAAACTGTCACCCAGTCTTATGCATTCCTCTTAGACTGGACAAGTTTAAATGGCTGATAAACACTAATCAATGGGGAAAAATCATGAAACTGCAATGCTAGGACCACTAGTTCCTCAGTAAGACAAATATCCATTTCTACTTTGTTACTGGCATCTTTTTCCTTGCTTACAGTCAAAGAGAAATACAGTGTCTCTGGGGAAAATGCTTGTGTAGTGCCCTACTATCCATTCTTGGTGACCATATAAATTACAAAATATCATGGAAAAGCTTTCATTGCAACAGATATTCAAAGTCTTAGATTCAGCAATTCAATTTCCTGGAATTTTAAAAGTTATTGTATCATATTAGCTGAGACTCATGACACACAGTAATATATCAATGTCCAGATCAGCATTATTCCCAAAGAAGTGTAGGAATAACCCTCAAATCCTTCAATGGATAATGGATAAACAAATGTGGTATGTGTAAAATAGGGATTTTAGGCTATAAAAATCTTTTGTATTAAAATATCACTGCCAAAGTCATGAATTGCATGAAACCATTTATCTTCCATAAAGTTAAGAGGATGTCACTATTGCTAGTAAGGAGGTATCAATACGATTACAACAAGTGTTTTTATCAGTGAAACTTTTCATAGTGCCTAAAATATTCCTACGTACTAGCAGAGAAACACGAACTCCTTTCAAGTACGATAGAAATTAAAAACAAATGGACTCACCAAACTGTCATTTGACAAGTTTTTCCGAGCATGTTCAAGTTTTCCTGCTGGTTTCTTCCTTTTCTTATTCTGGCTCAAAATCTCCATTTCGAGACTTTTCACATTTTCTTTTATGCGTAAACACTCCGATTTAATCCTAAAATATTGATTTCAAAATAATTATTTGCACAGATCTGTTTAAAAAGTCACATAACCTTTGAAAGACTACTCACAATTTTAAAAGTTAGAAAAAGTTGATGATTTGGTAGGTAAGATTTTTCTCATTGTGCTTGTTGACACTTTTTCTTTTGCATTATTGGGTGTGAACACAGGGCTCCACGTGGAAAGCACATGCTCTCTCCTCACTGTACTATTTCTGCTCCCCTAAATTACTCCTTTCAGGTACATTTATCAAAGCTAGAATTTTCCCCTGGCCTAATGAAGATTTAGTACTTATATAACTGCAATATGTCTCATATTATGCTGCTGATTTCCTTTATAGTTGCTCAAGTCATTTGGTTAAGCCATACCTGTCTAAGGGTTCTTCCATTTTTTCATCATGTTGCACAGAGCTTGTACCTTGATCTTGTGCTTCTGTCAACTGAAAATTAACAAAAATGTTTATTAATAACCTGCCCATCCCTGGCGTTTGTTTCATAACTGTAGTGGACACAGCTATAATGCTCCACCTCCGTATGGTTTATAGTTACCTCTGTGCAGTGTCTACACGGTTATCTGAACTGCTGACGCAGGGATCCAATGGCCCACACCTTACAAAGTAACACCCTCTCCCCACTACTTAAGTTACCGACCCCAGCTCTAGGTCTGAAACATATTATATTCCTGATTTTAGACCTGTTAGCAGGTCCTCAAACTGACAAAACTAGAAGGTTAGCACAGTGCTATGGACCTGCATTCCTGGCTGCTTGGTAAGCTGATGCTTGAGACCAGCCTGGGCAACTGGGGGAGACAACTCTTTTGCAGGAAACTATAAAAGTGAAAGTTTTGGTAAAATGGAGAGAAAGAGGAAGTCCCTTTACTTGTGCTGTCCTTTTAGTTGTATTTTTACATTCCACGCATTACATCCTACTTTATGGATTCCAAGTACTATTTATCAACTATGATATGAATAATGCTTATATGACTAAGAGCAATGCCAATGATAATAATACAGAAATGACACTGCAGTAACATCGAGATGTCTCCAGGAACTGTTGGAGAAACAGTATCTAGACAGACACCAGCATGCCTGGGCCAGAGTTCCAACTCCACCAGTCACCAGCAGTGGGAGCTCTATAAAATCTTTCCTATTAGGTATTATTGTGTTTTCTGTTTTGATAAAGTTTAATATTGCAGGAAAGCTGAGGTAAAAGTTTCCTCAGGTCAAGTGCAGTCTTGATAATTTAGTCAGAAGATCTCTCAAAATTTAAATCAGAAGCTGGGCTTCGTGTCACACAGCTGTGATTCCGTCACTCAGGAGGCTGAGTCAACAGGGTTACCCTAACCACGAGACCACCTTGGAGAGGCACAGTAAATTCAAGGCCAGCCTGGGGTACACAAAATGTCTCGGCACAGGGGTCATTTACACTTTCCCTTCTTCCTTTTAGTTTACTTCTCCCAGAACAAAACCTCATCAGCCATTATTTGGTATGGATTCCTTCTGCACTGAGTCCTACACATGGCAAAGTGACTCACATGGGTTTCAATCTGAATTTTGCGATCTTCTAATCTAGGGCTGGAGGCCTCACTGCTAGAATGCCACCCATCATAATTCACCTTGTTTTTCTTTTTTAATGTTGCTTTCCAATGGACCACATTGTCTTTTTTGAATATTTTCCAGTTGTATATGGTACCACTACTAAATTTGCAACATCTCAATACCTTTGTATATGACACTTAAAGTAAGATGATGGCCCCTGGCATTTTAATTCACAAATGACACCTTATCAACATGTCAGCATGTTATGTGTATGAAAAGTATAGTACAACAACAGGACTAATGTATTTGAATTCTAGAAAAAATTGTTTCTCCACATTTCATCATAGAAAACACTAGGCAGAATTCTGTAGCTCCCTTATAACAAGTCTTTTCTTGTTGTTGAGACAAAATAACCAGACTCACAAGTTAAGAGAGGAAAGGTTCAGAACTCACAGTTTATAGAGGTTTCAGTTCATAGTAGGCTGGCTCCAGAACAGGGAGGCATTGCAGAGGGGCATCACGGACCAGAAGACAAGCAGGAGCAGCAGCAGCACCAGCAGGATCAAGCTTTTTTCTGTCCCTACATCTTATCCAGGTACTCACCTTTAGGGCAGGTAGCACTCATACCCTTAATCTTAACATCACATCCTTGATCCCAGAACTATGCCAAACCAATCAGTGGACCAACTTGGTAATCACATATCCTGAATCCCAACATCATATTCTACAGATCTAGTCACCTATGAAAAACACCCATCTATAGCTCCATGAGAGTTTGGGGGACAGGTAGGCAGGAGACATAGCAACAAGCATCTGTGTAATGGAGCTCGATGGATCAAATTGCTGTGACTTTAAGAAATCAGTCAGTGGAAGGAGCCACCTCACATCTCCACTTCCATGCACACAATGTGTCCTTGTGGTCCTAATTCCCACACAGGCGAACACGGACCACAGGAGAATCTGCTCTGCCTGGTCAAGAGGTACATGGTTTTCATTACACATCAACAAACTGTCACCCAGTCTTATGCGTTCCTCTTAGACTGGACAAGTTTAAATGGCTGATAAACACTAATCAATGGGGAAAAATCATGAAACTGCAATGCTAGGACCACTAGTTCCTCAGTAAGACAAATATCCATTTCTACTTTGTTACTGGCATCTTTTTCCTTGCTTACAGTCAAAGAGAAATACAGTGTCTCTGGGGAAAATGCTTGTGTAGTGCCCTACTATCCATTCTTGGTGACCATATAAATTACAAAATATCATGGAAAAGCTTTCATTGCAACAGATATTCAAAGTCTTAGATTCAGCAATTCAATTTCCTGGAATTTTAAAAGTTATTGTATCATATTAGCTGAGACTCATGACACACAGTAATATATCAATGTCCAGATCAGCATTATTCCCAAAGAAGTGTAGGAATAACCCTCAAATCCTTCAATGGATAATGGATAAACAAATGTGGTATGTGTAAAATAGGGATTTTAGGCTATAAAAATCTTTTGTATTAAAATATCACTGCCAAAGTCATGAATTGCATGAAACCATTTATCTTCCATAAAGTTAAGAGGATGTCACTATTGCTAGTAAGGAGGTATCAATACGATTACAACAAGTGTTTTTATCAGTGAAACTTTTCATAGTGCCTAAAATATTCCTACGTACTAGCAGAGAAACACGAACTCCTTTCAAGTACGATAGAAATTAAAAACAAATGGACTCACCAAACTGTCATTTGACAAGTTTTTCCGAGCATGTTCAAGTTTTCCTGCTGGTTTCTTCCTTTTCTTATTCTGGCTCAAAATCTCCATTTCGAGACTTTTCACATTTTCTTTTATGCATAAACACTCCGATTTAATCCTAAAATATTGATTTCAAAATAATTATTTGCACAGATCTGTTTAAAAAGTCACATAACCTTTGAAAGACTACTCACAATTTTAAAAGTTAGAAAAAGTTGATGATTTGGTAGGTAAGATTTTTCTCATTGTGCTTGTTGACACTTTTTCTTTTGCATTATTGGGTGTGAACACAGGGCTCCACGTGGAAAGCACATGCTCTCTCCTCACTGTACTATTTCTGCTCCCCTAAATTACTCCTTTCAGGTACATTTATCAAAGCTAGAATTTTCCCCTGGCCTAATGAAGATTTAGTACTTATATAACTGCAATATGTCTCATATTATGCTGCTGATTTCCTTTATAGTTGCTCAAGTCATTTGGTTAAGCCATACCTGTCTAAGGGTTCTTCCATTTTTTCATCATGTTGCACAGAGCTTGTACCTTGATCTTGTGCTTCTGTCAACTGAAAATTAACAAAAATGTTTATTAATAACCTGCCCATCCCTGGCGTTTGTTTCATAACTGTAGTGGACACAGCTATAATGCTCCACCTCCGTATGGTTTATAGTTACCTCTGTGCAGTGTCTACACGGTTATCTGAACTGCTGACGCAGGGATCCAATGGCCCACACCTTACAAAGTAACACCCTCTCCCCACTACTTAAGTTACCGACCCCAGCTCTAGGTCTGAAACATATTATATTCCTGATTTTAGACCTGTTAGCAGGTCCTCAAACTGACAAAACTAGAAGGTTAGCACAGTGCTATGGACCTGCATTCCTGGCTGCTTGGTAAGCTGATGCTTGAGACCAGCCTGGGCAACTGGGGGAGACAACTCTTTTGCAGGAAACTATAAAAGTGAAAGTTTTGGTAAAATGGAGAGAAAGAGGAAGTCCCTTTACTTGTGCTGTCCTTTTAGTTGTATTTTTACATTCCACGCATTACATCCTACTTTATGGATTCCAAGTACTATTTATCAACTATGATATGAATAATGCTTATATGACTAAGAGCAATGCCAATGATAATAATACAGAAATGACACTGCAGTAACATCGAGATGTCTCCAGGAACTGTTGGAGAAACAGTATCTAGACAGACACCAGCATGCCTGGGCCAGAGTTCCAACTCCACCAGTCACCAGCAGTGGGAGCTCTATAAAATCTTTCCTATTAGGTATTATTGTGTTTTCTGTTTTGATAAAGTTTAATATTGCAGGAAAGCTGAGGTAAAAGTTTCCTCAGGTCAAGTGCAGTCTTGATAATTTAGTCAGAAGATCTCTCAAAATTTAAATCAGAAGCTGGGCTTCGTGTCACACAGCTGTGATTCCGTCACTCAGGAGGCTGAGTCAACAGGGTTACCCTAACCACGAGACCACCTTGGAGAGGCACAGTAAATTCAAGGCCAGCCTGGGGTACACAAAATGTCTCGGCACAGGGGTCATTTACACTTTCCCTTCTTCCTTTTAGTTTACTTCTCCCAGAACAAAACCTCATCAGCCATTATTTGGTATGGATTCCTTCTGCACTGAGTCCTACACATGGCAAAGTGACTCACATGGGTTTCAATCTGAATTTTGCGATCTTCTAATCTAGGGCTGGAGGCCTCACTGCTAGAATGCCACCCATCATAATTCACCTTGTTTTTCTTTTTTAATGTTGCTTTCCAATGGACCACATTGTCTTTTTTGAATATTTTCCAGTTGTATATGGTACCACTACTAAATTTGCAACATCTCAATACCTTTGTATATGACACTTAAAGTAAGATGATGGCCCCTGGCATTTTAATTCACAAATGACACCTTATCAACATGTCAGCATGTTATGTGTATGAAAAGTATAGTACAACAACAGGACTAATGTATTTGAATTCTAGAAAAAATTGTTTCTCCACATTTCATCATAGAAAACACTAGGCAGAATTCTGTAGCTCCCTTATAACAAGTCTTTTCTTGTTGTTGAGACAAAATAACCAGACTCACAAGTTAAGAGAGGAAAGGTTCAGAACTCACAGTTTATAGAGGTTTCAGTTCATAGTAGGCTGGCTCCAGAACAGGGAGGCATTGCAGAGGGGCATCACGGACCAGAAGACAAGCAGGAGCAGCAGCAGCACCAGCAGGATCAAGCTTTTTTCTGTCCCTACATCTTATCCAGGTACTCACCTTTAGGGCAGGTAGCACTCATACCCTTAATCTTAACATCACATCCTTGATCCCAGAACTATGCCAAACCAATCAGTGGACCAACTTGGTAATCACATATCCTGAATCCCAACATCATATTCTACAGATCTAGTCACCTATGAAAAACACCCATCTATAGCTCCATGAGAGTTTGGGGGACAGGTAGGCAGGAGACATAGCAACAAGCATCTGTGTAATGGAGCTCGATGGATCAAATTGCTGTGAGTTTAAGAAATCAGTCAGTGGAAGGAGCCACCTCACATCTCCACTTCCATGCACACAATGTGTCCTTGTGGTCCTAATTCCCACACAGGCGAACACGGGCCACAGGAGAATCTGCTCTGCCTGGTCAAGAGGTACATGGTTTTCATTACACATCAACAAACTGTCACCCAGTCTTATGCGTTCCTCTTAGACTGGACAAGTTTAAATGGCTGATAAACACTAATCAATGGGGAAAAATCATGAAACTGCAATGCTAGGACCACTAGTTCCTCAGTAAGACAAATATCCATTTCTACTTTGTTACTGGCATCTTTTTCCTTGCTTACAGTCCAAGAGAAATACAGTGTCTCTGGGGAAAATGCTTGTGTAGTGCCCTACTATCCATTCTTGGTGACCATATAAATTACAAAATATCATGGAAAAGCTTTCATTGCAACAGATATTCAAAGTCTTAGATTCAGCAATTCAATTTCCTGGAATTTTAAAAGTTATTGTATCATATTAGCTGAGACTCATGACACACAGTAATATATCAATGTCCAGATCAGCATTATTCCCAAAGAAGTGTGGGAATAACTCTCAAATCCTTCAATGGAAAATGGATAAACAAATGTGGTATGTGTAAAATAGGGATTTTAGGCTATAAAAATCTTTTGTATTAAAATATCACTGCCAAAGTCATGAATTGCATGAAACCATTTATCTTCCATAAAGTTAAGAGGACGTCACTGTTGCTAGTAAGGAGGTATCAATACGATTACAACAAGTGTTTTTATCAGTGAAACTTTTCATAGTGCCTAAAATATTCCTACGTAGTAGCAGAGAAGTAAGAACTCCTTTCAAGTACGATAGAAATTAAAAACAAATGGACTCACCAAACTGTCATTTGACAAGTTTTTCCGAGCATGTTCAAGTTTTCCTGCTGGTTTCTTCCTTTTCTTATTCTGGCTCAAAATCTCCATTTCGAGACTTTTCACATTTTCTTTTATGCGTAAACACTCCAATTTAATCCTAAAATATTGATTTCAAAATAATTATTTGCACAGATCTGTTTAAAAAGTCACATAACCTTTGAAAGACTACTCACAATTTTAAAAGTTAGAAAAAGTAGATGATTTGGTAGGTAAGATTTTTCTCATTGTGCTTGTTGACACTTTTTCTTTTGCATTATTGGGTGTGAACACAGGGCTCCACGTGGAAAGCACATGCTCTCTCCTCACTGTACTATTTCTGCTCCCCTAAATTACTCCTTTCAGGTACATTTATCAAAGCTAGAATTTTCCCCTGGCCTAATGAAGATTTAGTACTTATATAACTGCAATATGTCTCATATTATGCTGCTGATTTCCTTTATAGTTGCTCAAGTCATTTGGTTAAGCCATACCTGTCTAAGGGTTCTTCCATTTTTTCATCATGTTGCACAGAGCTTGTACCTTGATCTTGTGCTTCTGTCAACTGAAAATTAACAAAAATGTTTATTAATAACCTGCCCATCCCTGGCATTTGTTTCATAACTGTAGTGGACACAGCTATAATGCTCCACCTCCGTATGGTTTATAGTTACCTCTGTGCAGTGTCTACACGGTTATCTGAACTGCTGACGCAGGGATCCAATGGCCCACACCTTACAAAGTAACACCCTCTCCCCACTACTTAAGTTACCGACCCCAGCTCTAGGTCTGAAACATATTATATTCCTGATTTTAGACCTGTTAGCAGGTCCTCAAACTGACAAAACTAGAAGGTTAGCACAGTGCTATGGACCTGCATTCCTGGCTGCTTGGTAAGCTGATGCTTGAGACCAGCCTGGGCAACTGGGGGAGACAACTCTTTTGCAGGAAACTATAAAAGTGAAAGTTTTGGTAAAATGGAGAGAAAGAGGAAGTCCCTTTACTTGTGCTGTCCTTTTAGTTGTATTTTTACCTTCCACGCATTACATCCTACTTTATGGATTCCAAGTACTATTTATCAACTATGATATGAATAATGCTTATATGACTAAGAGCAATGCCAATGATAATAATACAGAAATGACACTGCAGTAACATCGAGATGTCTCCAGGAACTGTTGGAGAAACAGTATCTAGACAGACACCAGCATGCCTGGGCCAGAGTTCCAACTCCACCAGTCACCAGCAGTGGGAGCTCTATAAAATCTTTCCTATTAGGTATTATTGTGTTTTCTGTTTTGATAAAGTTTAATATTGCAGGAAAGCTGAGGTAAAAGTTTCCTCAGGTCAAGTGCAGTCTTGATAATTTAGTCAGAAGATCTCTCAAAATTTAAATCAGAAGCTGGGCTTCGTGTCACACAGCTGTGATTCCGTCACTCAGGAGGCTGAGTCAACAGGGTTACCCTAACCACAAGACCACCTTGGAGAGGCACAGTAAATTCAAGGCCAGCCTGGGGTACACAAAATGTCTCGGCACAGGGGTCATTTACACTTTCCCTTCTTCCTTTTAGTTTACTTCTCCCAGAACAAAACCTCATCAGCCATTATTTGGTATGGATTCCTTCTGCACTGAGTCCTACACATGGCAAAGTGACTCACATGGGTTTCAATCTGAATTTTGCGATCTTCTAATCTAGGGCTGGAGGCCTCACTGCTAGAATGCCACCCATCATAATTCACCTTGTTTTTCTTTTTTAATGTTGCTTTCCAATGGACCACATTGTCTTTTTTGAATATTTTCCAGTTGTATATGTTACCACTACCAATGTTTCAACATCTCAATACCTTTGTATATGACACTTAAAGTAAGATGATGGCCCCTGGCATTTTAATTCACAAATGACACCTTATCAACATGTCAGCATGTTATGTCTATGAAAAGTATAGTACAACAACAGGACTAATGTATTTGAATTCTAGAAAAAATTGTTTCTCCACATTTCATCATAGAAAACACTAGGCAGAATTCTGTAGCTCCCTTATAACAAGTCTTTTCTTGTTGTTGAGACAAAATAACCAGACTCACAAGTTAAGAGAGGAAAGGTTCAGAACTCACAGTTTATAGAGGTTTCAGTTCATAGTAGGCTGGCTCCAGAACAGAGAGGCATTGCAGAGCGGCATCACGGACCAGAAGACAAGCAGGAGCAGCAGCAGCAGCAGCAGGATCAAGCTTTTTTCTGTCCCTACATCTTATCCAGGTACTCACCTTTAGGGCAGGTAGCACTCATACCCTTAATCTTAACATCACATCCTTGATCCCAGAACTATGCCAAACCAATCGGTGGACCAACTTGGTAATCACATATCCTGAATCCCAACATCAAATTCTACAGATCTAGTCACCTATGAAAAACACCCATCTATAGCTCCATGAGAGTTTGGGGGACAGGTAGGCAGGAGACATAGCAACAAGCATCTGTGTAATGGAGCTCGATGGATCAAATTGCTGTGAGTTTAAGAAATCAGTCAGTGGAAGGAGCCACCTCACATCTCCACTTCCATGCACACAATGTGTCCTTGTGGTCCTAATTCCCACACAGGCGAACACGGGCCACAGGAGAATCTGCTCTGCCTGGTCAAGAGGTACATGGTTTTCATTACACATCAACAAACTGTCACCCAGTCTTATGCGTTCCTCTTAGACTGGACAAGTTTAAATGGCTGATAAACACTAATCAATGGGGAAAAATCATGAAACTGCAATGCTAGGACCACTAGTTCCTCAGTAAGACAAATATCCATTTCTACTTTGTTACTGGCATCTTTTTCCTTGCTTACAGTCAAAGAGAAATACAGTGTCTCTGGGGAAAATGCTTGTGTAGTGCCCTACTATCCATTCTTGGTGACCATATAAATTACAAAATATCATGGAAAAGCTTTCATTGCAACAGATATTCAAAGTCTTAGATTCAGCAATTCAATTTCCTGGAATTTTAAAAGTTATTGTATCATATTAGCTGAGACTCATGACACACAGTAATATATCAATGTCCAGATCAGCATTATTCCCAAAGAAGTGTAGGAATAACCCTCAAATCCTTCAATGGATAATGGATAAACAAATGTGGTATGTGTAAAATAGGGATTTTAGGCTATAAAAATCTTTTGTATTAAAATATCACTGCCAAAGTCATGAATTGCATGAAACCATTTATCTTCCATAAAGTTAAGAGGATGTCACTATTGCTAGTAAGGAGGTATCAATACGATTACAACAAGTGTTTTTATCAGTGAAACTTTTCATAGTGCCTAAAATATTCCTACGTACTAGCAGAGAAACACGAACTCCTTTCAAGTACGATAGAAATTAAAAACAAATGGACTCACCAAACTGTCATTTGACAAGTTTTTCCGAGCATGTTCAAGTTTTCCTGCTGGTTTCTTCCTTTTCTTATTCTGGCTCAAAATCTCCATTTCGAGACTTTTCACATTTTCTTTTATGCGTAAACACTCCGATTTAATCCTAAAATATTGATTTCAAAATAATTATTTGCACAGATCTGTTTAAAAAGTCACATAACCTTTGAAAGACTACTCACAATTTTAAAAGTTAGAAAAAGTTGATGATTTGGTAGGTAAGATTTTTCTCATTGTGCTTGTTGACACTTTTTCTTTTGCATTATTGGGTGTGAACACAGGGCTCCACGTGGAAAGCACATGCTCTCTCCTCACTGTACTATTTCTGCTCCCCTAAATTACTCCTTTCAGGTACATTTATCAAAGCTAGAATTTTCCCCTGGCCTAATGAAGATTTAGTACTTATATAACTGCAATATGTCTCATATTATGCTGCTGATTTCCTTTATAGTTGCTCAAGTCATTTGGTTAAGCCATACCTGTCTAAGGGTTCTTCCATTTTTTCATCATGTTGCACAGAGCTTGTACCTTGATCTTGTGCTTCTGTCAACTGAAAATTAACAAAAATGTTTATTAATAACCTGCCCATCCCTGGCGTTTGTTTCATAACTGTAGTGGACACAGCTATAATGCTCCACCTCCGTATGGTTTATAGTTACCTCTGTGCAGTGTCTACACGGTTATCTGAACTGCTGACGCAGGGATCCAATGGCCCACACCTTACAAAGTAACACCCTCTCCCCACTACTTAAGTTACCGACCCCAGCTCTAGGTCTGAAACATATTATATTCCTGATTTTAGACCTGTTAGCAGGTCCTCAAACTGACAAAACTAGAAGGTTAGCACAGTGCTATGGACCTGCATTCCTGGCTGCTTGGTAAGCTGATGCTTGAGACCAGCCTGGGCAACTGGGGGAGACAACTCTTTTGCAGGAAACTATAAAAGTGAAAGTTTTGGTAAAATGGAGAGAAAGAGGAAGTCCCTTTACTTGTGCTGTCCTTTTAGTTGTATTTTTACATTCCACGCATTACATCCTACTTTATGGATTCCAAGTACTATTTATCAACTATGATATGAATAATGCTTATATGACTAAGAGCAATGCCAATGATAATAATACAGAAATGACACTGCAGTAACATCGAGATGTCTCCAGGAACTGTTGGAGAAACAGTATCTAGACAGACACCAGCATGCCTGGGCCAGAGTTCCAACTCCACCAGTCACCAGCAGTGGGAGCTCTATAAAATCTTTCCTATTAGGTATTATTGTGTTTTCTGTTTTGATAAAGTTTAACATTGCAGGAAAGCTGAGGTAAAAGTTTCCTCAGGTCAAGTGCAGTCTTGATAATTTAGTCAGAAGATCTCTCAAAATTTAAATCAGAAGCTGGGCTTCGTGTCACACAGCTGTGATTCCGTCACTCAGGAGGCTGAGTCAACAGGGTTACCCTAACCACAAGACCACCTTGGAGAGGCACAGTAAATTCAAGGCCAGCCTGGGGTACACAAAATGTCTCGGCACAGGGGTCATTTACACTTTCCCTTCTTCCTTTTAGTTTACTTCTCCCAGAACAAAACCTCATCAGCCATTATTTGGTATGGATTCCTTCTGCACTGAGTCCTACACATGGCAAAGTGACTCACATGGGTTTCAATCTGAATTTTGCGATCTTCTAATCTAGGGCTGGAGGCCTCACTGCTAGAATGCCACCCATCATAATTCACCTTGTTTTTCTTTTTTAATGTTGCTTTCCAATGGACCACATTGTCTTTTTTGAATATTTTCCAGTTGTATATGGTACCACTACCAATTTTACAACATCTCAATACCTTTGTATATGACCTTTAAAGTAAGATGATGGCCCCTGGCATTTTAATTCACAAATGACACCTTATCAACATGTCAGCATGTTACGTGTATGAAAAGTATAGTTCAACAACAGGACTAATTTATTTGAATTCTAGAAAAAATTGTTTCTCCACATTTCATCATAGAAAACACTACGCAGAATTCTGTAGCTCCCTTATAACGTCTTTTCTTGTTGTTGAGACAAAATAACCAGACTCACAAGTTAAGAGAGGAAAGGTTCAGAACTCACAGTTTATAGAGGTTTCAGTTCATAGTAGGCTGGCTCCAGAACAGGGAGGCATTGCAGAGGGGCATCACGGACCAGAAGACAAGCAGGAGCAGCAGCAGCAGCAGCAGGATCAAGCTTTTTTCTGTCCCTACATCTTATCCAGGTACTCACCTTTAGGGCAGGTAGCACTCATACCCTTAATCTTAACATCACATCCTTGATCCCAGAACTATGCCAAACCAATCGGTGGACCAACTTGGTAATCACATATCCTGAATCCCAACATCATATTCTACAGATCTAGTCACCTATGAAAAACACCCATCTATAGCTCCATGAGAGTTTGGGGGACAGGTAGGCAGGAGACATAGCAACAAGCATCTGTGTAATGGAGCTCGATGGATCAAATTGCTGTGACTTTAAGAAATCAGTCAGTGGAAGGAGCCACCTCACATCTCCACTTCCATGCACACAATGTGTCCTTGTGGTCCTAATTCCCACACAGGAGAACACGGGCCACAGGAGAATCTGCTCTGCCTGGTAAAGAGGTACATGGTTTTCATTACACATCAACAAACTGTCACCCAGTCTTATGCGTTCCTCTTAGACTGGACAAGTTTAAATGGCTGATAAACACTAATCAATGGGGAAAAATCATGAAACTGCAATGCTAGGACCACTAGTTCCTCAGTAAGACAAATATCCATTTCTACTTTGTTACTGGCATCTTTTTCCTTGCTTACAGTCAAAGAGAAATACAGTGTCTCTGGGGAAAATGCTTGTGTAGTGCCCTACTATCCATTCTTGGTGACCATATAAATTACAAAATATCATGGAAAAGCTTTCATTGCAACAGATATTCAAAGTCTTAGATTCAGCAATTCAATTTCCTGGAATTTTAAAAGTTATTGTATCATATTAGCTGAGACTCATGACACACAGTAATATATCAATGTCCAGATCAGCATTATTCCCAAAGAAGTGTGGGAATAACTCTCAAATCCTTCAATGGAAAATGGATAAACAAATGTGGTATGTGTAAAATAGGGATTTTAGGCTATAAAAATCTTTTGTATTAAAATATCACTGCCAAAGTCATGAATTGCATGAAACCATTTATCTTCCATAAAGTTAAGAGGACGTCACTATTGCTAGTAAGGAGGTATCAATACGATTACAACAAGTGTTTTTATCAGTGAAACTTTTCATAGTGCCTAAAATATTCCTACGTACTAGCAGAGAAATAAGAACTCCTTTCAAGTACGATAGAAATTAAAAACAAATGGACTCACCAAACTGTCATTTGACAAGTTTTTCCGAGCATGTTCAAGTTTTCCTGCTGGTTTCTTCCTTTTCTTATTCTGGCTCAAAATCTCCATTTCGAGACTTTTCACATTTTCTTTTATGCCTAAACACTCCAATTTAATCCTAAAATATTGATTTCAAAATAATTATTTGCACAGATCTGTTTAAAAAGTCACATAACCTTTGAAAGACTACTCACAATTTTAAAAGTTAGAAAAAGTAGATGATTTGGTAGGTAAGATTTTTCTCATTGTGCTTGTTGACACTTTTTCTTTTGCATTATTGGGTGTGAACACAGGGCTCCACGTGGAAAGCACATGCTCTCTCCTCACTGTACTATTTCTGCTCCCCTAAATTACTCCTTTCAGGTACATTTATCAAAGCTAGAATTTTCCCCTGGCCTAATGAAGATTTAGTACTTATATAACTGCAATATGTCTCATATTATGCTGCTGATTTCCTTTATGGTTGCTCAAGTCATTTGGTTAAGCCATACCTGTCTAAGGGTTCTTCCATTTTTTCATCATGTTGCACAGAGCTTGTACCTTGATCTTGTGCTTCTGTCAACTGAAAATTAACAAAAATGTTTATTAATAACCTGCCCATCCCTGGCATTTGTTTCATAACTGTAGTGGACACAGCTATAATGCTCCACCTCCGTATGGTTTATAGTTACCTCTGTGCAGTGTCTACACGGTTATCTGAACTGCTGACGCAGGGATCCAATGGCCCACACCTTACAAAGTAACACCCTCTCCCCACTACTTAAGTTACCGACCCCAGCTCTAGGTCTGAAACATATTATATTCCTGATTTTAGACCTGTTAGCAGGTCCTCAAACTGACAAAACTAGAAGGTTAGCACAGTGCTATGGACCTGCATTCCTGGCTGCTTGGTAAGCTGATGCTTGAGACCAGCCTGGGCAACTGGGGGAGACAACTCTTTTGCAGGAAACTATAAAAGTGAAAGTTTTGGTAAAATGGAGAGAAAGAGGAAGTCCCTTTACTTGTGCTGTCCTTTTAGTTGTATTTTTACCTTCCACGCATTACATCCTACTCTATGGATTCCAAGTACTATTTATCAACTATGATATGAATAATGCTTATATGACTAAGAGCAATGCCAATGATAATAATACAGAAATGACACTGCAGTAACATCGAGATGTCTCCAGGAACTGTTGGAGAAACAGTATCTAGACAGACACCAGCATGCCTGGGCCAGAGTTCCAACTCCACCAGTCACCAGCAGTGGGAGCTCTATAAAATCTTTCCTATTAGGTATTATTGTGTTTTCTGTTTTGATAAAGTTTAATATTGCAGGAAAGCTGAGGTAAAAGTTTCCTCAGGTCAAGTGCAGTCTTGATAATTTAGTCAGAAGATCTCTCAAAATTTAAATCAGAAGCTGGGCTTCGTGTCACACAGCTGTGATTCTGTCACTCAGGAGGCTGAGTCAACAGGGTTACCCTAACCACAAGACCACCTTGGAGAGGCACAGTAAATTCAAGGCCAGCCTGGGGTACACAAAATGTCTCGGCACAGGGGTCATTTACACTTTCCCTTCTTCCTTTTAGTTTACTTCTCCCAGAACAAAACCTCATCAGCCATTATTTGGTATGGATTCCTTCTGCACTGAGTCCTACACATGGCAAAGTGACTCACATGGGTTTCAATCTGAATTTTGCGATCTTCTAATCTAGGGCTGGAGGCCTCACTGCTAGAATGCCACCCATCATAATTCACCTTGTTTTTCTTTTTTAATGTTGCTTTCCAATGGACCACATTGTCTTTTTTGAATATTTTCCAGCTGTATATGGTACCACTACCAATTTTACAACATCTCAATACCTTTGTATATGACCTTTAAAGTAAGATGATGACCCCTGGCATTTTAATTCACAAATGACACCTTATCAACATGTCAGCATGTTATGTGTATGAAAAGTATAGTACAACAACAGGACTAATGTATTTGAATTCTAGAAAAAATTGTTTCTCCACATTTCATCATAGAAAACACTAGGCAGAATTCTGTAGCTCCCTTATAACAAGTCTTTTCTTGTTGTTGAGACAAAATAACCAGACTCACAAGTTAAGAGAGGAAAGGTTCAGAACTCACAGTTTATAGAGGTTTCAGTTCATAGTAGGCTGGCTCCAGAACAGGGAGGCATTGCAGAGGGGCATCACGGACCAGAAGACAAGCAGGAGCAGCAGCAGCACCAGCAGGATCAAGCTTTTTTCTGTCCCTACATCTTATCCAGGTACTCACCTTTAGGGCAGGTAGCACTCATACCCTTAATCTTAACATCACATCCTTGATCCCAGAACTATGCCAAACCAATCGGTGGACCAACTTGGTAATCACATATCCTGAATCCCAACATCATATTCTACAGATATAGTCACCTATGAAAAACACCCATCTATAGCTCCATGAGAGTTTGGGGGACAGGTAGGCAGGAGACATAGCAACAAGCATCTGTGTAATGGAGCTCGATGGATCAAATTGCTGTGAGTTTAAGAAATCAGTCAGTGGAAGGAGCCACCTCACATCTCCACTTCCATGCACACAATGTGTCCTTGTGGTCCTAATTCCCACACAGGCGAACACGGGCCACAGGAGAATCTGCTCTGCCTGGTCAAGAGGTACATGGTTTTCATTACACATCAACAAACTGTCACCCAGTCTTATGCATTCCTCTTAGACTGGACAAGTTTAAATGGCTGATAAACACTAATCAATGGGGAAAAATCATGAAACTGCAATGCTAGGACCACTAGTTCCTCAGTAAGACAAATATCCATTTCTACTTTGTTACTGGCATCTTTTTCCTTGCTTACAGTCAAAGAGAAATACAGTGTCTCTGGGGAAAATGCTTGTGTAGTGCCCTACTATCCATTCTTGGTGACCATATAAATTACAAAATATCATGGAAAAGCTTTCATTGCAACAGATATTCAAAGTCTTAGATTCAGCAATTCAATTTCCTGGAATTTTAAAAGTTATTGTATCATATTAGCTGAGACTCATGACACACAGTAATATATCAATGTCCAGATCAGCATTATTCCCAAAGAAGTGTGGGAATAACCCTCAAATCCTTCAATGGAAAATGGATAAACAAATGTGGTATGTGTAAAATAGGGATTTTAGGCTATAAAAATCTTTTGTATTAAAATATCACTGCCAAAGTCATGAATTGCATGAAACCATTTATCTTCCATAAAGTTAAGAGGACGTCACTATTGCTAGTAAGGAGGTATCAATACGATTACAACAAGTGTTTTTATCAGTGAAACTTTTCATAGTGCCTAAAATATTCCTACGTACTAGCAGAGAAATAAGAACTCCTTTCAAGTACGATAGAAATTAAAAACAAATGGACTCACCAAACTGTCATTTGACAAGTTTTTCCGAGCATGTTCAAGTTTTCCTGCTGGTTTCTTCCTTTTCTTATTCTGGCTCAAAATCTCCATTTCGAGACTTTTCACATTTTCTTTTATGCCTAAACACTGCGATTTAATCCTAAAATATTGATTTCAAAATAATTATTTGCACAGATCTGTTTAAAAAGTCACATAACCTTTGAAAGACTACTCACAATTTTAAAAGTTAGAAAAAGTAGATGATTTGGTAGGTAAGATTTTTCTCATTGTGCTTGTTGACACTTTTTCTTTTGCATTATTGGGTGTGAACACAGGGCTCCACGTGGAAAGCACATGCTCTCTCCTCACTGTACTATTTCTGCTCCCCCAAATTACTCCTTTCAGGTACATTTATCAAAGCTAGAATTTTCCCCTGGCCTAATGAAGATTTAGTACTTATATAACTGCAATATGTCTCATATTATGCTGCTGATTTCCTTTATAGTTGCTCAAGTCATTTGGTTAAGCCATACCTGTCTAAGGGTTCTTCCATTTTTTCATCATGTTGCACAGAGCTTGTACCTTGATCTTGTGCTTCTGTCAACTGAAAATTAACAAAAATGTTTATTAATAACCTGCCCATCCCTGGCGTTTGTTTCATAACTGTAGTGGACACAGCTATAATGCTCCACCTCCGTATGGTTTATAGTTACCTCTGTGCAGTGTCTACACGGTTATCTGAACTGCTGACGCAGGGATCCAATGGCCCACACCTTACAAAGTAACACCCTCTCCCCACTACTTAAGTTACCGACCCCAGCTCTAGGTCTGAAACATATTATATTCCTGATTTTAGACCTGTTAGCAGGTCCTCAAACTGACAAAACTAGAAGGTTAGCACAGTGCTATGGACCTGCATTCCTGGCTGCTTGGTAAGCTGATGCTTGAGACCAGCCTGGGCAACTGGGGGAGACAACTCTTTTGCAGGAAACTATAAAAGTGAAAGTTTTGGTAAAATGGAGAGAAAGAGGAAGTCCCTTTACTTGTGCTGTCCTTTTAGTTGTATTTTTACATTCCACGCATTACATCCTACTTTATGGATTCCAAGTACTATTTATCAACTATGATATGAATAATGCTTATATGACTAAGAGCAATGCCAATGATAATAATACAGAAATGACACTGCAGTAACATCGAGATGTCTCCAGGAACTGTTGGAGAAACAGTATCTAGACAGACACCAGCATGCCTGGGCCAGAGTTCCAACTCCACCAGTCACCAGCAGTGGGAGCTCTATAAAATCTTTCCTATTAGGTATTATTGTGTTTTCTGTTTTGATAAAGTTTAATATTGCAGGAAAGCTGAGGTAAAAGTTTCCTCAGGTCAAGTGCAGTCTTGATAATTTAGTCAGAAGATCTCTCAAAATTTAAATCAGAAGCTGGGCTTCGTGTCACACAGCTGTGATTCTGTCACTCAGGAGGCTGAGTCAACAGGGTTACTGTAACCATGAGACCACCTTGGAGAGGCACAGTAAATTCAAGGCCAGCCTGGGGTACACAAAATGTCTCGGCACAGGGGTCATTTACACTTTCCCTTCTTCCTTTTAGTTTACTTCTCCCAGAACAAAACCTCATCAGCCATTATTTGGTATGGATTCCTTCTGCACTGAGTCCTACACATGGCAAAGTGACTCACATGGGTTTCAATCTGAATTTTGCGATCTTCTAATCTAGGGCTGGAGGCCTCACTGCTAGAATGCCACCCATCATAATTCACCTTGTTTTTCTTTTTTAATGTTGCTTTCCAATGGACCACATTGTCTTTTTTGAATATTTTCCAGCTGTATATGGTACCACTACCAAATTTGCAACATCTCAATACCTTTGTATATGACCTTTAAAGTAAGATGATGGCCCCTGGCATTTTAATTCACAAATGACACCTTATCAACATGTCAGCATGTTATGTGTATGAAAAGTATAGTACAACAACAGGACTAATGTATTTGAATTCTAGAAAAAGTTGTTTCTCCACATTTCATCATAGAAAACACTAGGCAGAATTCTGTAGCTCCCTTATAACAAGTCTTTTCTTGTTGTTGAGACAAAATAACCAGACTCACAAGTTAAGAGAGGAAAGGTTCAGAACTCACAGTTTATAGAGGTTTCAGTTCATAGTAGGCTGGCTCCAGAACAGGGAGGCATTGCAGAGGGGCATCACGGACCAGAAGACAAGCAGGAGCAGCAGCAGCAGCAGCAGGATCAAGCTTTTTTCTGTCCCTACATCTTATCCAGGTACTCACCTTTAGGGCAGGTAGCACTCATACCCTTAATCTTAACATCACATCCTTGATCCCAGAACTATGCCAAACCAATCGGTGGACCAACTTGGTAATCACATATCCTGAATCCCAACATCATATTCTACAGATATAGTCACCTATGAAAAACACCCATCTATAGCTCCATGAGAGTTTGGGGGACAGGTAGGCAGGAGACATAGCAACAAGCATCTGTGTAATGGAGCTCGATGGATCAAATTGCTGTGACTTTAAGAAATCAGTCAGTGGAAGGAGCCACCTCACATGTCCACTTCCATGCACACAATGTGTCCTTGTGGTCCTAATTCCCACACAGGAGAACACGGGCCACAGGAGAATCTGCTCTGCCTGGTCAAGAGGTACATGGTTTTCATTACACATCAACAAACTGTCACCCAGTCTTATGCGTTCCTCTTAGACTGGACAAGTTTAAATGGCTGATAAACACTAATCAATGGGGAAAAATCATGAAACTGCAATGCTAGGACCACTAGTTCCTCAGTAAGACAAATATCCATTTCTACTTTGTTACTGGCATCTTTTTCCTTGCTTACAGTCCAAGAGAAATACAGTGTCTCTGGGGAAAATGCTTGTGTAGTGCCCTACTATCCATTCTTGGTGACCATATAAATTACAAAATATCATGGAAAAGCTTTCATTGCAACAGATATTCAAAGTCTTAGATTCAGCAATTCAATTTCCTGGAATTTTAAAAGTTATTGTATCATATTAGCTGAGACTCATGACACACAGTAATATATCAATGTCCAGATCAGCATTATTCCCAAAGAAGTGTGGGAATAACTCTCAAATCCTTCAATGGAAAATGGATAAACAAATGTGGTATGTGTAAAATAGGGATTTTAGGCTATAAAAATCTTTTGTATTAAAATATCACTGCCAAAGTCATGAATTGCATGAAACCATTTATCTTCCATAAAGTTAAGAGGACGTCACTATTGCTAGTAAGGAGGTATCAATACGATTACAACAAGTGTTTTTATCAGTGAAACTTTTCATAGTGCCTAAAATATTCCTACGTACTAGCAGAGAAATAAGAACTCCTTTCAAGTACCATAGAAATTAAAAACAAATGGACTCACCAAACTGTCATTTGACAAGTTTTTCCGAGCATGTTCAAGTTTTCCTGCTGGTTTCTTCCTTTTCTTATTCTGGCTCAAAATCTCCATTTCGAGACTTTTCACATTTTCTTTTATGCCTAAACACTCCAATTTAATCCTAAAATATTGATTTCAAAATAATTATTTGCACAGATCTGTTTAAAAAGTCACATAACCTTTGAAAGACTACTCACAATTTTAAAAGTTAGAAAAAGTAGATGATTTGGTAGGTAAGAATTTTCTCATTGTGCTTGTTGACACTTTTTCTTTTGCATTATTGGGTGTGAACACAGGGCTCCACGTGGAAAGCACATGCTCTCCTCACTGTACTATTTCTGCTCCCCTAAATTACTCCTTTCAGGTACATTTATCAAAGCTAGAATTTTCCCCTGGCCTAATGAAGATTTAGTACTTATATAACTGCAATATGTCTCATATTATGCTGCTGATTTCCTTTATAGTTGCTCAAGTCATTTGGTTAAGCCATACCTGTCTAAGGGTTCTTCCATTTTTTCATCATGTTGCACAGAGCTTGTACCTTGATCTTGTGCTTCTGTCAACTGAAAATTAACAAAAATGTTTATTAATAACCTGCCCATCCCTGGCATTTGTTTCATAACTGTAGTGGACACAGCTATAATGCTCCACCTCCGTATGGTTTATAGTTACCTCTGTGCAGTGTCTACACGGTTATCTGAACTGCTGACGCAGGGATCCAATGGCCCACACCTTACAAAGTAACACCCTCTCCCCACTACTTAAGTTACCGACCCCAGCTCTAGGTCTGAAACATATTATATTCCTGATTTTAGACCTGTTAGCAGGTCCTCAAACTGACAAAACTAGAAGGTTAGCACAGTGCTATGGACCTGCATTCCTGGCTGCTTGGTAAGCTGATGCTTGAGACCAGCCTGGGCAACTGGGGGAGACAACTCTTTTGCAGGAAACTATAAAAGTGAAAGTTTTGGTAAAATGGAGAGAAAGAGGAAGTCCCTTTACTTGTGCTGTCCTTTTAGTTGTATTTTTACCTTCCACGCATTACATCCTACTTTATGGATTCCAAGTACTATTTATCAACTATGATATGAATAATGCTTATATGACTAAGAGCAATGCCAATGATAATAATACAGAAATGACACTGCAGTAACATCGAGATGTCTCCAGGAACTGTTGGAGAAACAGTATCTAGACAGACACCAGCATGCCTGGGCCAGAGTTCCAGCTCCACCAGTCACCAGCAGTGGGAGCTCTATAAAATCTTTCCTATTAGGTATTATTGTGTTTTCTGTTTTGATAAAGTTTAATATTGCAGGAAAGCTGAGGTAAAAGTTTCCTCAGGTCAAGTGCAGTCTTGATAATTTAGTCAGAAGATCTCTCAAAATTTAAATCAGAAGCTGGGCTTCGTGTCACACAGCTGTGATTCCGTCACTCAGGAGGCTGAGTCAACAGGGTTACCCTAACCACAAGACCACCTTGGAGAGGCACAGTAAATTCAAGGCCAGCCTGGGGTACACAAAATGTCTCGGCACAGGGGTCATTTACACTTTCCCTTCTTCCTTTTAGTTTACTTCTCCCAGAAAAAAACCTCATCAGCCATTATTTGGTATGGATTCCTTCTGCACTGAGTCCTACACATGGCAAAGTGACTCACATGGGTTTCAATCTGAATTTTGCGATCTTCTAATCTAGGGCTGGAGGCCTCACTGCTAGAATGCCACCCATCATAATTCACCTTGTTTTTCTTTTTTAATGTTGCTTTCCAATGGACCACATTGTCTTTTTTGAATATTTTCCAGTTGTATATGGTACCACTACCAATTTTTCAACATCTCAATACCTTTGTATATGACACTTAAAGTAAGATGATGGCCCCTGGCATTTTAATTCACAAATGACACCTTATCAACATGTCAGCATGTTATGTCTATGAAAAGTATAGTACAACAATAGGACTAATTTATTTGAATTCGAGAAAAAATTGTTTCTCCACATTTCGTCATAGAAAACACTAGGCAGAATTCTGTAGCTCCCTTATAACAAGTCTTTTCTTGTTGTTGAGACAAAATAACCAGACTCACAAGTTAAGAGAGGAAAGGTTCAGAACTCACAGTTTATAGAGGTTTCAGTTCATAGTAGGCTGGCTCCAGAACAGGGAGGCATTGCAGAGGGGCATCACGGACCAGAAGACAAGCAGGAGCAGCAGCAGCAGCAGCAGGATCAAGCTTTTTTCTGTCCCTACATCTTATCCAGGTACTCACCTTTAGGGCAGGTAGCACTCATACCCTTAATCTTAACATCACATCCTTGATCCCAGAACTATGCCAAACCAATCGGTGGACCAACTTGGTAATCACATATCCTGAATCCCAACATCATATTCTACAGATCTAGTCACCTATGAAAAACACCCATCTATAGCTCCATGAGAGTTTGGGGGACAGGTAGGCAGGAGACATAGCAACAAGCATCTGTGTAATGGAGCTCGATGGATCAAATTGCTGTGACTTTAAGAAATCAGTCAGTGGAAGGAGCCACCTCACATGTCCACTTCCATGCACAAAATGTGTCCTTGTGGTCCTAATTCCCACACAGGAGAACACGGGCCACAGGAGAATCTGCTCTGCCTGGTCAAGAGGTACATGGTTTTCATTACACATCAACAAACTGTCACCCAGTCTTATGCGTTCCTCTTAGACTGGACAAGTTTAAATGGCTGATAAACACTAATCAATGGGGAAAAATCATGAAACTGCAATGCTAGGACCACTAGTTCCTCAGTAAGACAAATATCCATTTCTACTTTGTTACTGGCATCTTTTTCCTTGCTTACAGTCAAAGAGAAATACAGTGTCTCTGGGGAAAATGCTTGTGTAGTGCCCTACTATCCATTCTTGGTGACCATATAAATTACAAAATATCATGGAAAAGCTTTCATTGCAACAGATATTCAAAGTCTTAGATTCAGCAATTCAATTTCCTGGAATTTTAAAAGTTATTGTATCATATTAGCTGAGACTCATGACACACAGTAATATATCAATGTCCAGATCAGCATTATTCCCAAAGAAGTGTGGGAATAACTCTCAAATCCTTCAATGGAAAATGGATAAACAAATGTGGTATGTGTAAAATAGGGATTTTAGGCTATAAAAATCTTTTGTATTAAAATATCACTGCCAAAGTCATGAATTGCATGAAACCATTTATCTTCCATAAAGTTAAGAGGACGTCACTATTGCTAGTAAGGAGGTATCAATACGATTACAACAAGTGTTTTTATCAGTGAAACTTTTCATAGTGCCTAAAATATTCCTACGTACTAGCAGAGAAATAAGAACTCCTTTCAAGTACGATAGAAATTAAAAACAAATGGACTCACCAAACTGTCATTTGACAAGTTTTTCCGAGCATGTTCAAGTTTTCCTGCTGGTTTCTTCCTTTTCTTATTCTGGCTCAAAATCTCCATTTCGAGACTTTTCACATTTTCTTTTATGCCTAAACACTCCAATTTAATCCTAAAATATTGATTTCAAAATAATTATTTGCACAGATCTGTTTAAAAAGTCACATAACCTTTGAAAGACTACTCACAATTTTAAAAGTTAGAAAAAGTAGATGATTTGGTAGGTAAGATTTTTCTCATTGTGCTTGTTGACACTTTTTCTTTTGCATTATTGGGTGTGAACACAGGGCTCCACGTGGAAAGCACATGCTCTCTCCTCACTGTACTATTTCTGCTCCCCTAAATTACTCCTTTCAGGTACATTTATCAAAGCTAGAATTTTCCCCTGGCCTAATGAAGATTTAGTACTTATATAACTGCAATATGTCTCATATTATGCTGCTGATTTCCTTTATAGTTGCTCAAGTCATTTGGTTAAGCCATACCTGTCTAAGGGTTCTTCCATTTTTTCATCATGTTGCACAGAGCTTGTACCTTGATCTTGTGCTTCTGTCAACTGAAAATTAACAAAAATGTTTATTAATAACCTGCCCATCCCTGGCGTTTGTTTCATAACTGTAGTGGACACAGCTATAATGCTCCACCTCCGTATGGTTTATAGTTACCTCTGTGCAGTGTCTACACGGTTATCTGAACTGCTGACGCAGGGATCCAATGGCCCACACCTTACAAAGTAACACCCTCTCCCCACTACTTAAGTTACCGACCCCAGCTCTAGGTCTGAAACATATTATATTCCTGATTTTAGACCTGTTAGCAGGTCCTCAAACTGACAAAACTAGAAGGTTAGCACAGTGCTATGGACCTGCATTCCTGGCTGCTTGGTAAGCTGATGCTTGAGACCAGCCTGGGCAACTGGGGGAGACAACTCTTTTGCAGGAAACTATAAAAGTGAAAGTTTTGGTAAAATGGAGAGAAAGAGGAAGTCCCTTTACTTGTGCTGTCCTTTTAGTTGTATTTTTACATTCCACGCATTACATCCTACTTTATGGATTCCAAGTACTATTTATCAACTATGATATGAATAATGCTTATATGACTAAGAGCAATGCCAATGATAATAATACAGAAATGACACTGCAGTAACATCGAGATGTCTCCAGGAACTGTTGGAGAAACAGTATCTAGACAGACACCAGCATGCCTGGGCCAGAGTTCCAACTCCACCAGTCACCAGCAGTGGGAGCTCTATAAAATCTTTCCTATTAGGTATTATTGTGTTTTCTGTTTTGATAAAGTTTAATATTGCAGGAAAGCTGAGGTAAAAGTTTCCTCAGGTCAAGTGCAGTCTTGATAATTTAGTCAGAAGATCTCTCAAAATTTAAATCAGAAGCTGGGCTTCGTGTCACACAGCTGTGATTCTGTCACTCAGGAGGCTGAGTCAACAGGGTTACTGTAACCATGAGACCACCTTGGAGAGGCACAGTAAATTCAAGGCCAGCCTGGGGTACACAAAATGTCTCGGCACAGGGGTCATTTACACTTTCCCTTCTTCCTTTTAGTTTACTTCTCCCAGAACAAAACCTCATCAGCCATTATTTGGTATGGATTCCTTCTGCACTGAGTCCTACACATGGCAAAGTGACTCACATGGGTTTCAATCTGAATTTTGCGATCTTCTAATCTAGGGCTGGAGGCCTCACTGCTAGAATGCCACCCATCATAATTCACCTTGTTTTTCTTTTTTAATGTTGCTTTCCAATGGACCACATTGTCTTTTTTGAATATTTTCCAGCTGTATATGGTACCACTACCAAATTTGCAACATCTCAATACCTTTGTATATGACCTTTAAAGTAAGATGATGGCCCCTGGCATTTTAATTCACAAATGACACCTTATCAACATGTCAGCATGTTATGTGTATGAAAAGTATAGTACAACAACAGGACTAATGTATTTGAATTCTAGAAAAAGTTGTTTCTCCACATTTCATCATAGAAAACACTAGGCAGAATTCTGTAGCTCCCTTATAACAAGTCTTTTCTTGTTGTTGAGACAAAATAACCAGACTCACAAGTTAAGAGAGGAAAGGTTCAGAACTCACAGTTTATAGAGGTTTCAGTTCATAGTAGGCTGGCTCCAGAACAGGGAGGCATTGCAGAGGGGCATCACGGACCAGAAGACAAGCAGGAGCAGCAGCAGCAGCAGCAGGATCAAGCTTTTTTCTGTCCCTACATCTTATCCAGGTACTCACCTTTAGGGCAGGTAGCACTCATACCCTTAATCTTAACATCACATCCTTGATCCCAGAACTATGCCAAACCAATCGGTGGACCAACTTGGTAATCACATATCCTGAATCCCAACATCATATTCTACAGATATAGTCACCTATGAAAAACACCCATCTATAGCTCCATGAGAGTTTGGGGGACAGGTAGGCAGGAGACATAGCAACAAGCATCTGTGTAATGGAGCTCGATGGATCAAATTGCTGTGACTTTAAGAAATCAGTCAGTGGAAGGAGCCACCTCACATGTCCACTTCCATGCACACAATGTGTCCTTGTGGTCCTAATTCCCACACAGGAGAACACGGGCCACAGGAGAATCTGCTCTGCCTGGTCAAGAGGTACATGGTTTTCATTACACATCAACAAACTGTCACCCAGTCTTATGCGTTCCTCTTAGACTGGACAAGTTTAAATGGCTGATAAACACTAATCAATGGGGAAAAATCATGAAACTGCAATGCTAGGACCACTAGTTCCTCAGTAAGACAAATATCCATTTCTACTTTGTTACTGGCATCTTTTTCCTTGCTTACAGTCCAAGAGAAATACAGTGTCTCTGGGGAAAATGCTTGTGTAGTGCCCTACTATCCATTCTTGGTGACCATATAAATTACAAAATATCATGGAAAAGCTTTCATTGCAACAGATATTCAAAGTCTTAGATTCAGCAATTCAATTTCCTGGAATTTTAAAAGTTATTGTATCATATTAGCTGAGACTCATGACACACAGTAATATATCAATGTCCAGATCAGCATTATTCCCAAAGAAGTGTGGGAATAACTCTCAAATCCTTCAATGGAAAATGGATAAACAAATGTGGTATGTGTAAAATAGGGATTTTAGGCTATAAAAATCTTTTGTATTAAAATATCACTGCCAAAGTCATGAATTGCATGAAACCATTTATCTTCCATAAAGTTAAGAGGACGTCACTATTGCTAGTAAGGAGGTATCAATACGATTACAACAAGTGTTTTTATCAGTGAAACTTTTCATAGTGCCTAAAATATTCCTACGTACTAGCAGAGAAATAAGAACTCCTTTCAAGTACCATAGAAATTAAAAACAAATGGACTCACCAAACTGTCATTTGACAAGTTTTTCCGAGCATGTTCAAGTTTTCCTGCTGGTTTCTTCCTTTTCTTATTCTGGCTCAAAATCTCCATTTCGAGACTTTTCACATTTTCTTTTATGCCTAAACACTCCAATTTAATCCTAAAATATTGATTTCAAAATAATTATTTGCACAGATCTGTTTAAAAAGTCACATAACCTTTGAAAGACTACTCACAATTTTAAAAGTTAGAAAAAGTAGATGATTTGGTAGGTAAGAATTTTCTCATTGTGCTTGTTGACACTTTTTCTTTTGCATTATTGGGTGTGAACACAGGGCTCCACGTGGAAAGCACATGCTCTCCTCACTGTACTATTTCTGCTCCCCTAAATTACTCCTTTCAGGTACATTTATCAAAGCTAGAATTTTCCCCTGGCCTAATGAAGATTTAGTACTTATATAACTGCAATATGTCTCATATTATGCTGCTGATTTCCTTTATAGTTGCTCAAGTCATTTGGTTAAGCCATACCTGTCTAAGGGTTCTTCCATTTTTTCATCATGTTGCACAGAGCTTGTACCTTGATCTTGTGCTTCTGTCAACTGAAAATTAACAAAAATGTTTATTAATAACCTGCCCATCCCTGGCATTTGTTTCATAACTGTAGTGGACACAGCTATAATGCTCCACCTCCGTATGGTTTATAGTTACCTCTGTGCAGTGTCTACACGGTTATCTGAACTGCTGACGCAGGGATCCAATGGCCCACACCTTACAAAGTAACACCCTCTCCCCACTACTTAAGTTACCGACCCCAGCTCTAGGTCTGAAACATATTATATTCCTGATTTTAGACCTGTTAGCAGGTCCTCAAACTGACAAAACTAGAAGGTTAGCACAGTGCTATGGACCTGCATTCCTGGCTGCTTGGTAAGCTGATGCTTGAGACCAGCCTGGGCAACTGGGGGAGACAACTCTTTTGCAGGAAACTATAAAAGTGAAAGTTTTGGTAAAATGGAGAGAAAGAGGAAGTCCCTTTACTTGTGCTGTCCTTTTAGTTGTATTTTTACCTTCCACGCATTACATCCTACTTTATGGATTCCAAGTACTATTTATCAACTATGATATGAATAATGCTTATATGACTAAGAGCAATGCCAATGATAATAATACAGAAATGACACTGCAGTAACATCGAGATGTCTCCAGGAACTGTTGGAGAAACAGTATCTAGACAGACACCAGCATGCCTGGGCCAGAGTTCCAGCTCCACCAGTCACCAGCAGTGGGAGCTCTATAAAATCTTTCCTATTAGGTATTATTGTGTTTTCTGTTTTGATAAAGTTTAATATTGCAGGAAAGCTGAGGTAAAAGTTTCCTCAGGTCAAGTGCAGTCTTGATAATTTAGTCAGAAGATCTCTCAAAATTTAAATCAGAAGCTGGGCTTCGTGTCACACAGCTGTGATTCCGTCACTCAGGAGGCTGAGTCAACAGGGTTACCCTAACCACAAGACCACCTTGGAGAGGCACAGTAAATTCAAGGCCAGCCTGGGGTACACAAAATGTCTCGGCACAGGGGTCATTTACACTTTCCCTTCTTCCTTTTAGTTTACTTCTCCCAGAAAAAAACCTCATCAGCCATTATTTGGTATGGATTCCTTCTGCACTGAGTCCTACACATGGCAAAGTGACTCACATGGGTTTCAATCTGAATTTTGCGATCTTCTAATCTAGGGCTGGAGGCCTCACTGCTAGAATGCCACCCATCATAATTCACCTTGTTTTTCTTTTTTAATGTTGCTTTCCAATGGACCACATTGTCTTTTTTGAATATTTTCCAGTTGTATATGGTACCACTACCAATTTTTCAACATCTCAATACCTTTGTATATGACACTTAAAGTAAGATGATGGCCCCTGGCATTTTAATTCACAAATGACACCTTATCAACATGTCAGCATGTTATGTCTATGAAAAGTATAGTACAACAATAGGACTAATTTATTTGAATTCGAGAAAAAATTGTTTCTCCACATTTCGTCATAGAAAACACTAGGCAGAATTCTGTAGCTCCCTTATAACAAGTCTTTTCTTGTTGTTGAGACAAAATAACCAGACTCACAAGTTAAGAGAGGAAAGGTTCAGAACTCACAGTTTATAGAGGTTTCAGTTCATAGTAGGCTGGCTCCAGAACAGGGAGGCATTGCAGAGGGGCATCACGGACCAGAAGACAAGCAGGAGCAGCAGCAGCAGCAGCAGGATCAAGCTTTTTTCTGTCCCTACATCTTATCCAGGTACTCACCTTTAGGGCAGGTAGCACTCATACCCTTAATCTTAACATCACATCCTTGATCCCAGAACTATGCCAAACCAATCGGTGGACCAACTTGGTAATCACATATCCTGAATCCCAACATCATATTCTACAGATCTAGTCACCTATGAAAAACACCCATCTATAGCTCCATGAGAGTTTGGGGGACAGGTAGGCAGGAGACATAGCAACAAGCATCTGTGTAATGGAGCTCGATGGATCAAATTGCTGTGACTTTAAGAAATCAGTCAGTGGAAGGAGCCACCTCACATGTCCACTTCCATGCACACAATGTGTCCTTGTGGTCCTAATTCCCACACAGGAGAACACGGGCCACAGGAGAATCTGCTCTGCCTGGTCAAGAGGTACATGGTTTTCATTACACATCAACAAACTGTCACCCAGTCTTATGCGTTCCTCTTAGACTGGACAAGTTTAAATGGCTGATAAACACTAATCAATGGGGAAAAATCATGAAACTGCAATGCTAGGACCACTAGTTCCTCAGTAAGACAAATATCCATTTCTACTTTGTTACTGGCATCTTTTTCCTTGCTTACAGTCCAAGAGAAATACAGTGTCTCTGGGGAAAATGCTTGTGTAGTGCCCTACTATCCATTCTTGGTGACCATATAAATTACAAAATATCATGGAAAAGCTTTCATTGCAACAGATATTCAAAGTCTTAGATTCAGCAATTCAATTTCCTGGAATTTTAAAAGTTATTGTATCATATTAGCTGAGACTCATGACACACAGTAATATATCAATGTCCAGATCAGCATTATTCCCAAAGAAGTGTGGGAATAACTCTCAAATCCTTCAATGGAAAATGGATAAACAAATGTGGTATGTGTAAAATAGGGATTTTAGGCTATAAAAATCTTTTGTATTAAAATATCACTGCCAAAGTCATGAATTGCATGAAACCATTTATCTTCCATAAAGTTAAGAGGACGTCACTATTGCTAGTAAGGAGGTATCAATACGATTACAACAAGTGTTTTTATCAGTGAAACTTTTCATAGTGCCTAAAATATTCCTACGTACTAGCAGAGAAATAAGAACTCCTTTCAAGTACGATAGAAATTAAAAACAAATGGACTCACCAAACTGTCATTTGACAAGTTTTTCCGAGCATGTTCAAGTTTTCCTGCTGGTTTCTTCCTTTTCTTATTCTGGCTCAAAATCTCCATTTCGAGACTTTTCACATTTTCTTTTATGCCTAAACACTGCGATTTAATCCTAAAATATTGATTTCAAAATAATTATTTGCACAGATCTGTTTAAAAAGTCACATAACCTTTGAAAGACTACTCACAATTTTAAAAGTTAGAAAAAGTAGATGATTTGGTAGGTAAGATTTTTCTCATTGTGCTTGTTGACACTTTTTCTTTTGCATTATTGGGTGTGAACACAGGGCTCCACGTGGAAAGCACATGCTCTCTCCTCACTGTACTATTTCTGCTCCCCTAAATTACTCCTTTCAGGTACATTTATCAAAGCTAGAATTTTCCCCTGGCCTAATGAAGATTTAGTACTTATATAACTGCAATATGTCTCATATTATGCTGCTGATTTCCTTTATGGTTGCTCAAGTCATTTGGTTAAGCCATACCTGTCTAAGGGTTCTTCCATTTTTTCATCATGTTGCACAGAGCTTGTACCTTGATCTTGTGCTTCTGTCAACTGAAAATTAACAAAAATGTTTATTAATAACCTGCCCATCCCTGGCATTTGTTTCATAACTGTAGTGGACACAGCTATAATGCTCCACCTCCGTATGGTTTATAGTTACCTCTGTGCAGTGTCTACACGGTTATCTGAACTGCTGACGCAGGGATCCAATGGCCCACACCTTACAAAGTAACACCCTCTCCCCACTACTTAAGTTACCGACCCCAGCTCTAGGTCTGAAACATATTATATTCCTGATTTTAGACCTGTTAGCAGGTCCTCAAACTGACAAAACTAGAAGGTTAGCACAGTGCTATGGACCTGCATTCCTGGCTGCTTGGTAAGCTGATGCTTGAGACCAGCCTGGGCAACTGGGGGAGACAACTCTTTTGCAGGAAACTATAAAAGTGAAAGTTTTGGTAAAATGGAGAGAAAGAGGAAGTCCCTTTACTTGTGCTGTCCTTTTAGTTGTATTTTTACCTTCCACGCATTACATCCTACTCTATGGATTCCAAGTACTATTTATCAACTATGATATGAATAATGCTTATATGACTAAGAGCAATGCCAATGATAATAATACAGAAATGACACTGCAGTAACATCGAGATGTCTCCAGGAACTGTTGGAGAAACAGTATCTAGACAGACACCAGCATGCCTGGGCCAGAGTTCCAACTCCACCAGTCACCAGCAGTGGGAGCTCTATAAAATCTTTCCTATTAGGTATTATTGTGTTTTCTGTTTTGATAAAGTTTAATATTGCAGGAAAGCTGAGGTAAAAGTTTCCTCAGGTCAAGTGCAGTCTTGATAATTTAGTCAGAAGATCTCTCAAAATTTAAATCAGAAGCTGGGCTTCGTGTCACACAGCTGTGATTCTGTCACTCAGGAGGCTGAGTCAACAGGGTTACCCTAACCACAAGACCACCTTGGAGAGGCACAGTAAATTCAAGGCCAGCCTGGGGTACACAAAATGTCTCGGCACAGGGGTCATTTACACTTTCCCTTCTTCCTTTTAGTTTACTTCTCCCAGAACAAAACCTCATCAGCCATTATTTGGTATGGATTCCTTCTGCACTGAGTCCTACACATGGCAAAGTGACTCACATGGGTTTCAATCTGAATTTTGCGATCTTCTAATCTAGGGCTGGAGGCCTCACTGCTAGAATGCCACCCATCATAATTCACCTTGTTTTTCTTTTTTAATGTTGCTTTCCAATGGACCACATTGTCTTTTTTGAATATTTTCCAGCTGTATATGGTACCACTACCAATTTTACAACATCTCAATACCTTTGTATATGACCTTTAAAGTAAGATGATGACCCCTGGCATTTTAATTCACAAATGACACCTTATCAACATGTCAGCATGTTATGTGTATGAAAAGTATAGTACAACAACAGGACTAATGTATTTGAATTCTAGAAAAAATTGTTTCTCCACATTTCATCATAGAAAACACTAGGCAGAATTCTGTAGCTCCCTTATAACAAGTCTTTTCTTGTTGTTGAGACAAAATAACCAGACTCACAAGTTAAGAGAGGAAAGGTTCAGAACTCACAGTTTATAGAGGTTTCAGTTCATAGTAGGCTGGCTCCAGAACAGGGAGGCATTGCAGAGGGGCATCACGGACCAGAAGACAAGCAGGAGCAGCAGCAGCACCAGCAGGATCAAGCTTTTTTCTGTCCCTACATCTTATCCAGGTACTCACCTTTAGGGCAGGTAGCACTCATACCCTTAATCTTAACATCACATCCTTGATCCCAGAACTATGCCAAACCAATCGGTGGACCAACTTGGTAATCACATATCCTGAATCCCAACATCATATTCTACAGATCTAGTCACCTATGAAAAACACCCATCTATAGCTCCATGAGAGTTTGGGGGACAGGTAGGCAGGAGACATAGCAACAAGCATCTGTGTAATGGAGCTCGATGGATCAAATTGCTGTGACTTTAAGAAATCAGTCAGTGGAAGGAGCCACCTCACATCTCCACTTCCATGCACACAATGTGTCCTTGTGGTCCTAATTCCCACACAGGCGAACACGGGCCACAGGAGAATCTGCTCTGCCTGGTCAAGAGGTACATGGTTTTCATTACACATCAACAAACTGTCACCCAGTCTTATGCATTCCTCTTAGACTGGACAAGTTTAAATGGCTGATAAACACTAATCAATGGGGAAAAATCATGAAACTGCAATGCTAGGACCACTAGTTCCTCAGTAAGACAAATATCCATTTCTACTTTGTTACTGGCATCTTTTTCCTTGCTTACAGTCAAAGAGAAATACAGTGTCTCTGGGGAAAATGCTTGTGTAGTGCCCTACTATCCATTCTTGGTGACCATATAAATTACAAAATATCATGGAAAAGCTTTCATTGCAACAGATATTCAAAGTCTTAGATTCAGCAATTCAATTTCCTGGAATTTTAAAAGTTATTGTATCATATTAGCTGAGACTCATGACACACAGTAATATATCAATGTCCAGATCAGCATTATTCCCAAAGAAGTGTGGGAATAACCCTCAAATCCTTCAATGGAAAATGGATAAACAAATGTGGTATGTGTAAAATAGGGATTTTAGGCTATAAAAATCTTTTGTATTAAAATATCACTGCCAAAGTCATGAATTGCATGAAACCATTTATCTTCCATAAAGTTAAGAGGACGTCACTATTGCTAGTAAGGAGGTATCAATACGATTACAACAAGTGTTTTTATCAGTGAAACTTTTCATAGTGCCTAAAATATTCCTACGTACTAGCAGAGAAATAAGAACTCCTTTCAAGTACGATAGAAATTAAAAACAAATGGACTCACCAAACTGTCATTTGACAAGTTTTTCCGAGCATGTTCAAGTTTTCCTGCTGGTTTCTTCCTTTTCTTATTCTGGCTCAAAATCTCCATTTCGAGACTTTTCACATTTTCTTTTATGCCTAAACACTGCGATTTAATCCTAAAATATTGATTTCAAAATAATTATTTGCACAGATCTGTTTAAAAAGTCACATAACCTTTGAAAGACTACTCACAATTTTAAAAGTTAGAAAAAGTAGATGATTTGGTAGGTAAGATTTTTCTCATTGTGCTTGTTGACACTTTTTCTTTTGCATTATTGGGTGTGAACACAGGGCTCCACGTGGAAAGCACATGCTCTCTCCTCACTGTACTATTTCTGCTCCCCTAAATTACTCCTTTCAGGTACATTTATCAAAGCTAGAATTTTCCCCTGGCCTAATGAAGATTTAGTACTTATATAACTGCAATATGTCTCATATTATGCTGCTGATTTCCTTTATAGTTGCTCAAGTCATTTGGTTAAGCCATACCTGTCTAAGGGTTCTTCCATTTTTTCATCATGTTGCACAGAGCTTGTACCTTGATCTTGTGCTTCTGTCAACTGAAAATTAACAAAAATGTTTATTAATAACCTGCCCATCCCTGGCGTTTGTTTCATAACTGTAGTGGACACAGCTATAATGCTCCACCTCCGTATGGTTTATAGTTACCTCTGTGCAGTGTCTACACGGTTATCTGAACTGCTGACGCAGGGATCCAATGGCCCACACCTTACAAAGTAACACCCTCTCCCCACTACTTAAGTTACCGACCCCAGCTCTAGGTCTGAAACATATTATATTCCTGATTTTAGACCTGTTAGCAGGTCCTCAAACTGACAAAACTAGAAGGTTAGCACAGTGCTATGGACCTGCATTCCTGGCTGCTTGGTAAGCTGATGCTTGAGACCAGCCTGGGCAACTGGGGGAGACAACTCTTTTGCAGGAAACTATAAAAGTGAAAGTTTTGGTAAAATGGAGAGAAAGAGGAAGTCCCTTTACTTGTGCTGTCCTTTTAGTTGTATTTTTACATTCCACGCATTACATCCTACTTTATGGATTCCAAGTACTATTTATCAACTATGATATGAATAATGCTTATATGACTAAGAGCAATGCCAATGATAATAATACAGAAATGACACTGCAGTAACATCGAGATGTCTCCAGGAACTGTTGGAGAAACAGTATCTAGACAGACACCAGCATGCCTGGGCCAGAGTTCCAACTCCACCAGTCACCAGCAGTGGGAGCTCTATAAAATCTTTCCTATTAGGTATTATTGTGTTTTCTGTTTTGATAAAGTTTAATATTGCAGGAAAGCTGAGGTAAAAGTTTCCTCAGGTCAAGTGCAGTCTTGATAATTTAGTCAGAAGATCTCTCAAAATTTAAATCAGAAGCTGGGCTTCGTGTCACACAGCTGTGATTCTGTCACTCAGGAGGCTGAGTCAACAGGGTTACTGTAACCATGAGACCACCTTGGAGAGGCACAGTAAATTCAAGGCCAGCCTGGGGTACACAAAATGTCTCGGCACAGGGGTCATTTACACTTTCCCTTCTTCCTTTTAGTTTACTTCTCCCAGAACAAAACCTCATCAGCCATTATTTGGTATGGATTCCTTCTGCACTGAGTCCTACACATGGCAAAGTGACTCACATGGGTTTCAATCTGAATTTTGCGATCTTCTAATCTAGGGCTGGAGGCCTCACTGCTAGAATGCCACCCATCATAATTCACCTTGTTTTTCTTTTTTAATGTTGCTTTCCAATGGACCACATTGTCTTTTTTGAATATTTTCCAGCTGTATATGGTACCACTACCAAATTTGCAACATCTCAATACCTTTGTATATGACCTTTAAAGTAAGATGATGGCCCCTGGCATTTTAATTCACAAATGACACCTTATCAACATGTCAGCATGTTATGTGTATGAAAAGTATAGTACAACAACAGGACTAATGTATTTGAATTCTAGAAAAAGTTGTTTCTCCACATTTCATCATAGAAAACACTAGGCAGAATTCTGTAGCTCCCTTATAACAAGTCTTTTCTTGTTGTTGAGACAAAATAACCAGACTCACAAGTTAAGAGAGGAAAGGTTCAGAACTCACAGTTTATAGAGGTTTCAGTTCATAGTAGGCTGGCTCCAGAACAGGGAGGCATTGCAGAGGGGCATCACGGACCAGAAGACAAGCAGGAGCAGCAGCAGCAGCAGCAGGATCAAGCTTTTTTCTGTCCCTACATCTTATCCAGGTACTCACCTTTAGGGCAGGTAGCACTCATACCCTTAATCTTAACATCACATCCTTGATCCCAGAACTATGCCAAACCAATCGGTGGACCAACTTGGTAATCACATATCCTGAATCCCAACATCATATTCTACAGATATAGTCACCTATGAAAAACACCCATCTATAGCTCCATGAGAGTTTGGGGGACAGGTAGGCAGGAGACATAGCAACAAGCATCTGTGTAATGGAGCTCGATGGATCAAATTGCTGTGACTTTAAGAAATCAGTCAGTGGAAGGAGCCACCTCACATGTCCACTTCCATGCACACAATGTGTCCTTGTGGTCCTAATTCCCACACAGGAGAACACGGGCCACAGGAGAATCTGCTCTGCCTGGTCAAGAGGTACATGGTTTTCATTACACATCAACAAACTGTCACCCAGTCTTATGCGTTCCTCTTAGACTGGACAAGTTTAAATGGCTGATAAACACTAATCAATGGGGAAAAATCATGAAACTGCAATGCTAGGACCACTAGTTCCTCAGTAAGACAAATATCCATTTCTACTTTGTTACTGGCATCTTTTTCCTTGCTTACAGTCCAAGAGAAATACAGTGTCTCTGGGGAAAATGCTTGTGTAGTGCCCTACTATCCATTCTTGGTGACCATATAAATTACAAAATATCATGGAAAAGCTTTCATTGCAACAGATATTCAAAGTCTTAGATTCAGCAATTCAATTTCCTGGAATTTTAAAAGTTATTGTATCATATTAGCTGAGACTCATGACACACAGTAATATATCAATGTCCAGATCAGCATTATTCCCAAAGAAGTGTGGGAATAACTCTCAAATCCTTCAATGGAAAATGGATAAACAAATGTGGTATGTGTAAAATAGGGATTTTAGGCTATAAAAATCTTTTGTATTAAAATATCACTGCCAAAGTCATGAATTGCATGAAACCATTTATCTTCCATAAAGTTAAGAGGACGTCACTATTGCTAGTAAGGAGGTATCAATACGATTACAACAAGTGTTTTTATCAGTGAAACTTTTCATAGTGCCTAAAATATTCCTACGTACTAGCAGAGAAATAAGAACTCCTTTCAAGTACCATAGAAATTAAAAACAAATGGACTCACCAAACTGTCATTTGACAAGTTTTTCCGAGCATGTTCAAGTTTTCCTGCTGGTTTCTTCCTTTTCTTATTCTGGCTCAAAATCTCCATTTCGAGACTTTTCACATTTTCTTTTATGCCTAAACACTCCAATTTAATCCTAAAATATTGATTTCAAAATAATTATTTGCACAGATCTGTTTAAAAAGTCACATAACCTTTGAAAGACTACTCACAATTTTAAAAGTTAGAAAAAGTAGATGATTTGGTAGGTAAGAATTTTCTCATTGTGCTTGTTGACACTTTTTCTTTTGCATTATTGGGTGTGAACACAGGGCTCCACGTGGAAAGCACATGCTCTCCTCACTGTACTATTTCTGCTCCCCTAAATTACTCCTTTCAGGTACATTTATCAAAGCTAGAATTTTCCCCTGGCCTAATGAAGATTTAGTACTTATATAACTGCAATATGTCTCATATTATGCTGCTGATTTCCTTTATAGTTGCTCAAGTCATTTGGTTAAGCCATACCTGTCTAAGGGTTCTTCCATTTTTTCATCATGTTGCACAGAGCTTGTACCTTGATCTTGTGCTTCTGTCAACTGAAAATTAACAAAAATGTTTATTAATAACCTGCCCATCCCTGGCATTTGTTTCATAACTGTAGTGGACACAGCTATAATGCTCCACCTCCGTATGGTTTATAGTTACCTCTGTGCAGTGTCTACACGGTTATCTGAACTGCTGACGCAGGGATCCAATGGCCCACACCTTACAAAGTAACACCCTCTCCCCACTACTTAAGTTACCGACCCCAGCTCTAGGTCTGAAACATATTATATTCCTGATTTTAGACCTGTTAGCAGGTCCTCAAACTGACAAAACTAGAAGGTTAGCACAGTGCTATGGACCTGCATTCCTGGCTGCTTGGTAAGCTGATGCTTGAGACCAGCCTGGGCAACTGGGGGAGACAACTCTTTTGCAGGAAACTATAAAAGTGAAAGTTTTGGTAAAATGGAGAGAAAGAGGAAGTCCCTTTACTTGTGCTGTCCTTTTAGTTGTATTTTTACATTCCACGCATTACATCCTACTTTATGGATTCCAAGTACTATTTATCAACTATGATATGAATAATGCTTATATGACTAAGAGCAATGCCAATGATAATAATACAGAAATGACACTGCAGTAACATCGAGATGTCTCCAGGAACTGTTGGAGAAACAGTATCTAGACAGACACCAGCATGCCTGGGCCAGAGTTCCAACTCCACCAGTCACCAGCAGTGGGAGCTCTATAAAATCTTTCCTATTAGGTATTATTGTGTTTTCTGTTTTGATAAAGTTTAATATTGCAGGAAAGCTGAGGTAAAAGTTTCCTCAGGTCAAGTGCAGTCTTGATAATTTAGTCAGAAGATCTCTCAAAATTTAAATCAGAAGCTGGGCTTCGTGTCACACAGCTGTGATTCTGTCACTCAGGAGGCTGAGTCAACAGGGTTACTGTAACCATGAGACCACCTTGGAGAGGCACAGTAAATTCAAGGCCAGCCTGGGGTACACAAAATGTCTCGGCACAGGGGTCATTTACACTTTCCCTTCTTCCTTTTAGTTTACTTCTCCCAGAACAAAACCTCATCAGCCATTATTTGGTATGGATTCCTTCTGCACTGAGTCCTACACATGGCAAAGTGACTCACATGGGTTTCAATCTGAATTTTGCGATCTTCTAATCTAGGGCTGGAGGCCTCACTGCTAGAATGCCACCCATCATAATTCACCTTGTTTTTCTTTTTTAATGTTGCTTTCCAATGGACCACATTGTCTTTTTTGAATATTTTCCAGCTGTATATGGTACCACTACCAAATTTGCAACATCTCAATACCTTTGTATATGACCTTTAAAGTAAGATGATGGCCCCTGGCATTTTAATTCACAAATGACACCTTATCAACATGTCAGCATGTTATGTGTATGAAAAGTATAGTACAACAACAGGACTAATGTATTTGAATTCTAGAAAAAGTTGTTTCTCCACATTTCATCATAGAAAACACTAGGCAGAATTCTGTAGCTCCCTTATAACAAGTCTTTTCTTGTTGTTGAGACAAAATAACCAGACTCACAAGTTAAGAGAGGAAAGGTTCAGAACTCACAGTTTATAGAGGTTTCAGTTCATAGTAGGCTGGCTCCAGAACAGGGAGGCATTGCAGAGGGGCATCACGGACCAGAAGACAAGCAGGAGCAGCAGCAGCAGCAGCAGGATCAAGCTTTTTTCTGTCCCTACATCTTATCCAGGTACTCACCTTTAGGGCAGGTAGCACTCATACCCTTAATCTTAACATCACATCCTTGATCCCAGAACTATGCCAAACCAATCGGTGGACCAACTTGGTAATCACATATCCTGAATCCCAACATCATATTCTACAGATCTAGTCACCTATGAAAAACACCCATCTATAGCTCCATGAGAGTTTGGGGGACAGGTAGGCAGGAGACATAGCAACAAGCATCTGTGTAATGGAGCTCGATGGATCAAATTGCTGTGACTTTAAGAAATCAGTCAGTGGAAGGAGCCACCTCACATGTCCACTTCCATGCACACAATGTGTCCTTGTGGTCCTAATTCCCACACAGGAGAACACGGGCCACAGGAGAATCTGCTCTGCCTGGTCAAGAGGTACATGGTTTTCATTACACATCAACAAACTGTCACCCAGTCTTATGCGTTCCTCTTAGACTGGACAAGTTTAAATGGCTGATAAACACTAATCAATGGGGAAAAATCATGAAACTGCAATGCTAGGACCACTAGTTCCTCAGTAAGACAAATATCCATTTCTACTTTGTTACTGGCATCTTTTTCCTTGCTTACAGTCCAAGAGAAATACAGTGTCTCTGGGGAAAATGCTTGTGTAGTGCCCTACTATCCATTCTTGGTGACCATATAAATTACAAAATATCATGGAAAAGCTTTCATTGCAACAGATATTCAAAGTCTTAGATTCAGCAATTCAATTTCCTGGAATTTTAAAAGTTATTGTATCATATTAGCTGAGACTCATGACACACAGTAATATATCAATGTCCAGATCAGCATTATTCCCAAAGAAGTGTGGGAATAACTCTCAAATCCTTCAATGGAAAATGGATAAACAAATGTGGTATGTGTAAAATAGGGATTTTAGGCTATAAAAATCTTTTGTATTAAAATATCACTGCCAAAGTCATGAATTGCATGAAACCATTTATCTTCCATAAAGTTAAGAGGACGTCACTATTGCTAGTAAGGAGGTATCAATACGATTACAACAAGTGTTTTTATCAGTGAAACTTTTCATAGTGCCTAAAATATTCCTACGTACTAGCAGAGAAATAAGAACTCCTTTCAAGTACCATAGAAATTAAAAACAAATGGACTCACCAAACTGTCATTTGACAAGTTTTTCCGAGCATGTTCAAGTTTTCCTGCTGGTTTCTTCCTTTTCTTATTCTGGCTCAAAATCTCCATTTCGAGACTTTTCACATTTTCTTTTATGCCTAAACACTCCAATTTAATCCTAAAATATTGATTTCAAAATAATTATTTGCACAGATCTGTTTAAAAAGTCACATAACCTTTGAAAGACTACTCACAATTTTAAAAGTTAGAAAAAGTAGATGATTTGGTAGGTAAGAATTTTCTCATTGTGCTTGTTGACACTTTTTCTTTTGCATTATTGGGTGTGAACACAGGGCTCCACGTGGAAAGCACATGCTCTCCTCACTGTACTATTTCTGCTCCCCTAAATTACTCCTTTCAGGTACATTTATCAAAGCTAGAATTTTCCCCTGGCCTAATGAAGATTTAGTACTTATATAACTGCAATATGTCTCATATTATGCTGCTGATTTCCTTTATAGTTGCTCAAGTCATTTGGTTAAGCCATACCTGTCTAAGGGTTCTTCCATTTTTTCATCATGTTGCACAGAGCTTGTACCTTGATCTTGTGCTTCTGTCAACTGAAAATTAACAAAAATGTTTATTAATAACCTGCCCATCCCTGGCATTTGTTTCATAACTGTAGTGGACACAGCTATAATGCTCCACCTCCGTATGGTTTATAGTTACCTCTGTGCAGTGTCTACACGGTTATCTGAACTGCTGACGCAGGGATCCAATGGCCCACACCTTACAAAGTAACACCCTCTCCCCACTACTTAAGTTACCGACCCCAGCTCTAGGTCTGAAACATATTATATTCCTGATTTTAGACCTGTTAGCAGGTCCTCAAACTGACAAAACTAGAAGGTTAGCACAGTGCTATGGACCTGCATTCCTGGCTGCTTGGTAAGCTGATGCTTGAGACCAGCCTGGGCAACTGGGGGAGACAACTCTTTTGCAGGAAACTATAAAAGTGAAAGTTTTGGTAAAATGGAGAGAAAGAGGAAGTCCCTTTACTTGTGCTGTCCTTTTAGTTGTATTTTTACCTTCCACGCATTACATCCTACTTTATGGATTCCAAGTACTATTTATCAACTATGATATGAATAATGCTTATATGACTAAGAGCAATGCCAATGATAATAATACAGAAATGACACTGCAGTAACATCGAGATGTCTCCAGGAACTGTTGGAGAAACAGTATCTAGACAGACACCAGCATGCCTGGGCCAGAGTTCCAACTCCACCAGTCACCAGCAGTGGGAGCTCTATAAAATCTTTCCTATTAGGTATTATTGTGTTTTCTGTTTTGATAAAGTTTAATATTGCAGGAAAGCTGAGGTAAAAGTTTCCTCAGGTCAAGTGCAGTCTTGATAATTTAGTCAGAAGATCTCTCAAAATTTAAATCAGAAGCTGGGCTTCGTGTCACACAGCTGTGATTCCGTCACTCAGGAGGCTGAGTCAACAGGGTTACCCTAACCACAAGACCACCTTGGAGAGGCACAGTAAATTCAAGGCCAGCCTGGGGTACACAAAATGTCTCGGCACAGGGGTCATTTACACTTTCCCTTCTTCCTTTTAGTTTACTTCTCCCAGAACAAAACCTCATCAGCCATTATTTGGTATGGATTCCTTCTGCACTGAGTCCTACACATGGCAAAGTGACTCACATGGGTTTCAATCTGAATTTTGCGATCTTCTAATCTAGGGCTGGAGGCCTCACTGCTAGAATGCCACCCATCATAATTCACCTTGTTTTTCTTTTTTAATGTTGCTTTCCAATGGACCACATTGTCTTTTTTGAATATTTTCCAGTTGTATATGGTACCACTACCAATTTTTCAACATCTCAATACCTTTGTATATGACACTTAAAGTAAGATGATGGCCCCTGGCATTTTAATTCACAAATGACACCTTATCAACATGTCAGCATGTTATGTCTATGAAAAGTATAGTACAACAATAGGACTAATTTATTTGAATTCGAGAAAAAATTGTTTCTCCACATTTCGTCATAGAAAACACTAGGCAGAATTCTGTAGCTCCCTTATAACAAGTCTTTTCTTGTTGTTGAGACAAAATAACCAGACTCACAAGTTAAGAGAGGAAAGGTTCAGAACTCACAGTTTATAGAGGTTTCAGTTCATAGTAGGCTGGCTCCAGAACAGGGAGGCATTGCAGAGGGGCATCACGGACCAGAAGACAAGCAGGAGCAGCAGCAGCAGCAGCAGGATCAAGCTTTTTTCTGTCCCTACATCTTATCCAGGTACTCACCTTTAGGGCAGGTAGCACTCATACCCTTAATCTTAACATCACATCCTTGATCCCAGAACTATGCCAAACCAATCGGTGGACCAACTTGGTAATCACATATCCTGAATCCCAACATCATATTCTACAGATCTAGTCACCTATGAAAAACACCCATCTATAGCTCCATGAGAGTTTGGGGGACAGGTAGGCAGGAGACATAGCAACAAGCATCTGTGTAATGGAGCTCGATGGATCAAATTGCTGTGACTTTAAGAAATCAGTCAGTGGAAGGAGCCACCTCACATGTCCACTTCCATGCACACAATGTGTCCTTGTGGTCCTAATTCCCACACAGGAGAACACGGGCCACAGGAGAATCTGCTCTGCCTGGTCAAGAGGTACATGGTTTTCATTACACATCAACAAACTGTCACCCAGTCTTATGCGTTCCTCTTAGACTGGACAAGTTTAAATGGCTGATAAACACTAATCAATGGGGAAAAATCATGAAACTGCAATGCTAGGACCACTAGTTCCTCAGTAAGACAAATATCCATTTCTACTTTGTTACTGGCATCTTTTTCCTTGCTTACAGTCCAAGAGAAATACAGTGTCTCTGGGGAAAATGCTTGTGTAGTGCCCTACTATCCATTCTTGGTGACCATATAAATTACAAAATATCATGGAAAAGCTTTCATTGCAACAGATATTCAAAGTCTTAGATTCAGCAATTCAATTTCCTGGAATTTTAAAAGTTATTGTATCATATTAGCTGAGACTCATGACACACAGTAATATATCAATGTCCAGATCAGCATTATTCCCAAAGAAGTGTGGGAATAACTCTCAAATCCTTCAATGGAAAATGGATAAACAAATGTGGTATGTGTAAAATAGGGATTTTAGGCTATAAAAATCTTTTGTATTAAAATATCACTGCCAAAGTCATGAATTGCATGAAACCATTTATCTTCCATAAAGTTAAGAGGACGTCACTATTGCTAGTAAGGAGGTATCAATACGATTACAACAAGTGTTTTTATCAGTGAAACTTTTCATAGTGCCTAAAATATTCCTACGTACTAGCAGAGAAATAAGAACTCCTTTCAAGTACGATAGAAATTAAAAACAAATGGACTCACCAAACTGTCATTTGACAAGTTTTTCCGAGCATGTTCAAGTTTTCCTGCTGGTTTCTTCCTTTTCTTATTCTGGCTCAAAATCTCCATTTCGAGACTTTTCACATTTTCTTTTATGCCTAAACACTGCGATTTAATCCTAAAATATTGATTTCAAAATAATTATTTGCACAGATCTGTTTAAAAAGTCACATAACCTTTGAAAGACTACTCACAATTTTAAAAGTTAGAAAAAGTAGATGATTTGGTAGGTAAGATTTTTCTCATTGTGCTTGTTGACACTTTTTCTTTTGCATTATTGGGTGTGAACACAGGGCTCCACGTGGAAAGCACATGCTCTCTCCTCACTGTACTATTTCTGCTCCCCTAAATTACTCCTTTCAGGTACATTTATCAAAGCTAGAATTTTCCCCTGGCCTAATGAAGATTTAGTACTTATATAACTGCAATATGTCTCATATTATGCTGCTGATTTCCTTTATGGTTGCTCAAGTCATTTGGTTAAGCCATACCTGTCTAAGGGTTCTTCCATTTTTTCATCATGTTGCACAGAGCTTGTACCTTGATCTTGTGCTTCTGTCAACTGAAAATTAACAAAAATGTTTATTAATAACCTGCCCATCCCTGGCATTTGTTTCATAACTGTAGTGGACACAGCTATAATGCTCCACCTCCGTATGGTTTATAGTTACCTCTGTGCAGTGTCTACACGGTTATCTGAACTGCTGACGCAGGGATCCAATGGCCCACACCTTACAAAGTAACACCCTCTCCCCACTACTTAAGTTACCGACCCCAGCTCTAGGTCTGAAACATATTATATTCCTGATTTTAGACCTGTTAGCAGGTCCTCAAACTGACAAAACTAGAAGGTTAGCACAGTGCTATGGACCTGCATTCCTGGCTGCTTGGTAAGCTGATGCTTGAGACCAGCCTGGGCAACTGGGGGAGACAACTCTTTTGCAGGAAACTATAAAAGTGAAAGTTTTGGTAAAATGGAGAGAAAGAGGAAGTCCCTTTACTTGTGCTGTCCTTTTAGTTGTATTTTTACCTTCCACGCATTACATCCTACTCTATGGATTCCAAGTACTATTTATCAACTATGATATGAATAATGCTTATATGACTAAGAGCAATGCCAATGATAATAATACAGAAATGACACTGCAGTAACATCGAGATGTCTCCAGGAACTGTTGGAGAAACAGTATCTAGACAGACACCAGCATGCCTGGGCCAGAGTTCCAACTCCACCAGTCACCAGCAGTGGGAGCTCTATAAAATCTTTCCTATTAGGTATTATTGTGTTTTCTGTTTTGATAAAGTTTAATATTGCAGGAAAGCTGAGGTAAAAGTTTCCTCAGGTCAAGTGCAGTCTTGATAATTTAGTCAGAAGATCTCTCAAAATTTAAATCAGAAGCTGGGCTTCGTGTCACACAGCTGTGATTCCGTCACTCAGGAGGCTGAGTCAACAGGGTTACCCTAACCACAAGACCACCTTGGAGAGGCACAGTAAATTCAAGGCCAGCCTGGGGTACACAAAATGTCTCGGCACAGGGGTCATTTACACTTTCCCTTCTTCCTTTTAGTTTACTTCTCCCAGAACAAAACCTCATCAGCCATTATTTGGTATGGATTCCTTCTGCACTGAGTCCTACACATGGCAAAGTGACTCACATGGGTTTCAATCTGAATTTTGCGATCTTCTAATCTAGGGCTGGAGGCCTCACTGCTAGAATGCCACCCATTATAATTCACCTTGTTTTTCTTTTTTAATGTTACTTTCCAATGGACCACATTGTCTTTTTTGAATATTTTCCAGTTGTATATGGTACCACTACCAATTTTACAACATCTCAATACCTTTGTATATGACCTTTAAAGTAAGATGATGACCCCTGGCATTTTAATTCACAAATGACACCTTATCAACATGTCAGCATGTTATGTGTATGAAAAGTATAGTACAACAACAGGACTAATGTATTTGAATTCTAGAAAAAATTGTTTCTCCACATTTCATCATAGAAAACACTAGGCAGAATTCTGTAGCTCCCTTATAACAAGTCTTTTCTTGTTGTTGAGACAAAATAACCAGACTCACAAGTTAAGAGAGGAAAGGTTCAGAACTCACAGTTTATAGAGGTTTCAGTTCATAGTAGGCTGGCTCCAGAACAGGGAGGCATTGCAGAGGGGCATCACGGACCAGAAGACAAGCAGGAGCAGCAGCAGCACCAGCAGGATCAAGCTTTTTTCTGTCCCTACATCTTATCCAGGTAGTCACCTTTAGGGCAGGTAGCACTCATACCCTTAATCTTAACATCACATCCTTGATCCCAGAACTATGCCAAACCAATCGGTGGACCAACTTGGTAATCACATATCCTGAATCCCAACATCATATTCTACAGATCTAGTCACCTATGAAAAACACCCATCTATAGCTCCATGAGAGTTTGGGGGACAGGTAGGCAGGAGACATAGCAACAAGCATCTGTGTAATGGAGCTCGATGGATCAAATTGCTGTGAGTTTAAGAAATCAGTCAGTGGAAGGAGCCACCTCACATCTCCACTTCCATGCACACAATGTGTCCTTGTGGTCCTAATTCCCACACAGGCGAACACGGGCCACAGGAGAATCTGCTCTGCCTGGTCAAGAGGTACATGGTTTTCATTACACATCAACAAACTGTCACCCAGTCTTATGCATTCCTCTTAGACTGGACAAGTTTAAATGGCTGATAAACACTAATCAATGGGGAAAAATCATGAAACTGCAATGCTAGGACCACTAGTTCCTCAGTAAGACAAATATCCATTTCTACTTTGTTACTGGCATCTTTTTCCTTGCTTACAGTCAAAGAGAAATACAGTGTCTCTGGGGAAAATGCTTGTGTAGTGCCCTACTATCCATTCTTGGTGACCATATAAATTACAAAATATCATGGAAAAGCTTTCATTGCAACAGATATTCAAAGTCTTAGATTCAGCAATTCAATTTCCTGGAATTTTAAAAGTTATTGTATCATATTAGCTGAGACTCATGACACACAGTAATATATCAATGTCCAGATCAGCATTATTCCCAAAGAAGTGTGGGAATAACTCTCAAATCCTTCAATGGAAAATGGATAAACAAATGTGGTATGTGTAAAATAGGGATTTTAGGCTATAAAAATCTTTTGTATTAAAATATCACTGCCAAAGTCATGAATTGCATGAAACCATTTATCTTCCATAAAGTTAAGAGGACGTCACTATTGCTAGTAAGGAGGTATCAATACGATTACAACAAGTGTTTTTATCAGTGAAACTTTTCATAGTGCCTAAAATATTCCTACGTACTAGCAGAGAAATAAGAACTCCTTTCAAGTACCATAGAAATTAAAAACAAATGGACTCACCAAACTGTCATTTGACAAGTTTTTCCGAGCATGTTCAAGTTTTCCTGCTGGTTTCTTCCTTTTCTTATTCTGGCTCAAAATCTCCATTTCGAGACTTTTCACATTTTCTTTTATGCCTAAACACTGCGATTTAATCCTAAAATATTGATTTCAAAATAATTATTTGCACAGATCTGTTTAAAAAGTCACATAACCTTTGAAAGACTACTCACAATTTTAAAAGTTAGAAAAAGTAGATGATTTGGTAGGTAAGATTTTTCTCATTGTGCTTGTTGACACTTTTTCTTTTGCATTATTGGGTGTGAACACAGGGCTCCACGTGGAAAGCACATGCTCTCTCCTCACTGTACTATTTCTGCTCCCCTAAATTACTCCTTTCAGGTACATTTATCAAAGCTAGAATTTTCCCCTGGCCTAATGAAGATTTAGTACTTATATAACTGCAATATGTCTCATATTATGCTGCTGATTTCCTTTATGGTTGCTCAAGTCATTTGGTTAAGCCATACCTGTCTAAGGGTTCTTCCATTTTTTCATCATGTTGCACAGAGCTTGTACCTTGATCTTGTGCTTCTGTCAACTGAAAATTAACAAAAATGTTTATTAATAACCTGCCCATCCCTGGCGTTTGTTTCATAACTGTAGTGGACACAGCTATAATGCTCCACCTCCGTATGGTTTATAGTTACCTCTGTGCAGTGTCTACACGGTTATCTGAACTGCTGACGCAGGGATCCAATGGCCCACACCTTACAAAGTAACACCCTCTCCCCACTACTTAAGTTACCGACCCCAGCTCTAGGTCTGAAACATATTATATTCCTGATTTTAGACCTGTTAGCAGGTCCTCAAACTGACAAAACTAGAAGGTTAGCACAGTGCTATGGACCTGCATTCCTGGCTGCTTGGTAAGCTGATGCTTGAGACCAGCCTGGGCAACTGGGGGAGACAACTCTTTTGCAGGAAACTATAAAAGTGAAAGTTTTGGTAAAATGGAGAGAAAGAGGAAGTCCCTTTACTTGTGCTGTCCTTTTAGTTGTATTTTTACCTTCCACGCATTACATCCTACTCTATGGATTCCAAGTACTATTTATCAACTATGATATGAATAATGCTTATATGACTAAGAGCAATGCCAATGATAATAATACAGAAATGACACTGCAGTAACATCGAGATGTCTCCAGGAACTGTTGGAGAAACAGTATCTAGACAGACACCAGCATGCCTGGGCCAGAGTTCCAACTCCACCAGTCACCAGCAGTGGGAGCTCTATAAAATCTTTCCTATTAGGTATTATTGTGTTTTCTGTTTTGATAAAGTTTAATATTGCAGGAAAGCTGAGGTAAAAGTTTCCTCAGGTCAAGTGCAGTCTTGATAATTTAGTCAGAAGATCTCTCAAAATTTAAATCAGAAGCTGGGCTTCGTGTCACACAGCTGTGATTCCGTCACTCAGGAGGCTGAGTCAACAGGGTTACCCTAACCACAAGACCACCTTGGAGAGGCACAGTAAATTCAAGGCCAGCCTGGGGTACACAAAATGTCTCGGCACAGGGGTCATTTACACTTTCCCTTCTTCCTTTTAGTTTACTTCTCCCAGAACAAAACCTCATCAGCCATTATTTGGTATGGATTCCTTCTGCACTGAGTCCTACACATGGCAAAGTGACTCACATGGGTTTCAATCTGAATTTTGCGATCTTCTAATCTAGGGCTGGAGGCCTCACTGCTAGAATGCCACCCATTATAATTCACCTTGTTTTTCTTTTTTAATGTTACTTTCCAATGGACCACATTGTCTTTTTTGAATATTTTCCAGTTGTATATGGTACCACTACCAATTTTACAACATCTCAATACCTTTGTATATGACCTTTAAAGTAAGATGATGACCCCTGGCATTTTAATTCACAAATGACACCTTATCAACATGTCAGCATGTTATGTGTATGAAAAGTATAGTACAACAACAGGACTAATGTATTTGAATTCTAGAAAAAATTGTTTCTCCACATTTCATCATAGAAAACACTAGGCAGAATTCTGTAGCTCCCTTATAACAAGTCTTTTCTTGTTGTTGAGACAAAATAACCAGACTCACAAGTTAAGAGAGGAAAGGTTCAGAACTCACAGTTTATAGAGGTTTCAGTTCATAGTAGGCTGGCTCCAGAACAGGGAGGCATTGCAGAGGGGCATCACGGACCAGAAGACAAGCAGGAGCAGCAGCAGCAGCAGCAGGATCAAGCTTTTTTCTGTCCCTACATCTTATCCAGGTAGTCACCTTTAGGGCAGGTAGCACTCATACCCTTAATCTTAACATCACATCCTTGATCCCAGAACTATGCCAAACCAATCGGTGGACCAACTTGGTAATCACATATCCTGAATCCCAACATCATATTCTACAGATCTAGTCACCTATGAAAAACACCCATCTATAGCTCCATGAGAGTTTGGGGGACAGGTAGGCAGGAGACATAGCAACAAGCATCTGTGTAATGGAGCTCGATGGATCAAATTGCTGTGAGTTTAAGAAATCAGTCAGTGGAAGGAGCCACCTCACATCTCCACTTCCATGCACACAATGTGTCCTTGTGGTCCTAATTCCCACACAGGCGAACACGGGCCACAGGAGAATCTGCTCTGCCTGGTCAAGAGGTACATGGTTTTCATTACACATCAACAAACTGTCACCCAGTCTTATGCATTCCTCTTAGACTGGACAAGTTTAAATGGCTGATAAACACTAATCAATGGGGAAAAATCATGAAACTGCAATGCTAGGACCACTAGTTCCTCAGTAAGACAAATATCCATTTCTACTTTGTTACTGGCATCTTTTTCCTTGCTTACAGTCAAAGAGAAATACAGTGTCTCTGGGGAAAATGCTTGTGTAGTGCCCTACTATCCATTCTTGGTGACCATATAAATTACAAAATATCATGGAAAAGCTTTCATTGCAACAGATATTCAAAGTCTTAGATTCAGCAATTCAATTTCCTGGAATTTTAAAAGTTATTGTATCATATTAGCTGAGACTCATGACACACAGTAATATATCAATGTCCAGATCAGCATTATTCCCAAAGAAGTGTGGGAATAACTCTCAAATCCTTCAATGGAAAATGGATAAACAAATGTGGTATGTGTAAAATAGGGATTTTAGGCTATAAAAATCTTTTGTATTAAAATATCACTGCCAAAGTCATGAATTGCATGAAACCATTTATCTTCCATAAAGTTAAGAGGACGTCACTATTGCTAGTAAGGAGGTATCAATACGATTACAACAAGTGTTTTTATCAGTGAAACTTTTCATAGTGCCTAAAATATTCCTACGTACTAGCAGAGAAATAAGAACTCCTTTCAAGTACGATAGAAATTAAAAACAAATGGACTCACCAAACTGTCATTTGACAAGTTTTTCCGAGCATGTTCAAGTTTTCCTGCTGGTTTCTTCCTTTTCTTATTCTGGCTCAAAATCTCCATTTCGAGACTTTTCACATTTTCTTTTATGCCTAAACACTGCGATTTAATCCTAAAATATTGATTTCAAAATAATTATTTGCACAGATCTGTTTAAAAAGTCACATAACCTTTGAAAGACTACTCACAATTTTAAAAGTTAGAAAAAGTAGATGATTTGGTAGGTAAGATTTTTCTCATTGTGCTTGTTGACACTTTTTCTTTTGCATTATTGGGTGTGAACACAGGGCTCCACGTGGAAAGCACATGCTCTCTCCTCACTGTACTATTTCTGCTCCCCTAAATTACTCCTTTCAGGTACATTTATCAAAGCTAGAATTTTCCCCTGGACTAATGAAGATTTAGTACTTATATAACTTCAATATGTCTCATATTATGCTGCTGATTTCCTTTATAGTTGCTCAAGTCATTTGGTTAAGCCATACCTGTCTAAGGGTTCTTCCATTTTTTCATCATGTTGCACAGAGCTTGTACCTTGATCTTGTGCTTCTGTCAACTGAAAATTAACAAAAATGTTTATTAATAACCTGCCCATCCCTGGCGTTTGTTTCATAACTGTAGTGGACACAGCTATAATGCTCCACCTCCGTATGGTTTATAGTTACCTCTGTGCAGTGTCTACACGGTTATCTGAACTGCTGACGCAGGGATCCAATGGCCCACACCTTACAAAGTAACACCCTCTCCCCACTACTTAAGTTACCGACCCCAGCTCTAGGTCTGAAACATATTATATTCCTGATTTTAGACCTGTTAGCAGGTCCTCAAACTGACAAAACTAGAAGGTTAGCACAGTGCTATGGACCTGCATTCCTGGCTGCTTGGTAAGCTGATGCTTGAGACCAGCCTGGGCAACTGGGGGAGACAACTCTTTTGCAGGAAACTATAAAAGTGAAAGTTTTGGTAAAATGGAGAGAAAGAGGAAGTCCCTTTACTTGTGCTGTCCTTTTAGTTGTATTTTTACCTTCCACGCATTACATCCTACTTTATGGATTCCAAGTACTATTTATCAACTATGATATGAATAATGCTTATATGACTAAGAGCAATGCCAATGATAATAATACAGAAGTGACACTGCAGTAACATCTAGATGTCTCCAGGAACTGTTGGAGAAACAGTATCTAGACAGATACAAGCATGCCTGGGCCAGTGTTCCAACTCCACCAGTCACCAGCAGTGGGAGCTCTATAAAATCTTTCCTATTAGGTATTATTGTGTTTTCTGTTTTGATAAAGTTTAATATTGCAGGAAAGCTGAGGTAAAAGTTTCCTCAGGTCAAGTGCAGTCTTGATAATTTAGTCAGAAGATCTCTCAAAATTTAAATCAGAAGCTGGGCTTCGTGTCACACAGCTGTGATTCTGTCACTCAGGAGGCTGAGTCAACAGGGTTACTGTAACCATGAGACCACCTTGGAGAGGCACAGTAAATTCAAGGCCAGCCTGGGGTACACAAAATGTCTCGGCACAGGGGTCATTTACACTTTCCCTTCTTCCTTTTAGTTTACTTCTCCCAGAACAAAACCTCATCAGCCATTATTTGGTATGGATTCCTTCTGCACTGAGTCCTACACATGGCAAAGTGACTCACATGGATTTCAATCTGAATTTTGCGATCTTCTAATCTAGGGCTGGAGGCCTCACTGCTAGAATGCCACCCATCATAATTCACCTTGTTTTTCTTTTTTAATGTTGCTTTCCAATGGACCACATTGTCTTTTTTGAATATTTTCCAGTTGTATATGGTACCACTACCAATTTTACAATATCTCAATACCTTTGTATAGGACCTTTAAAGTAAGATGATGGCCCCTGGCATTTTAATTCACAAATGACACCTTATCAACATGTCAGCATGTTATGTCTATGAAAAGTATAGTACAACAACAGGACTAATGTATTTGAATTCTAGAAAAAATTGTTTCTCCACATTTCATCATAGAAAACACTAGGCAGAATTCTGTAGCTCCCTTATAACAAGTCTTTTCTTGTTGTTGAGACAAAATAACCAGACTCACAGGTTAAGAGAGGAAAGGTTCAGAACTCACAGTTTATAGAGGTTTCAGTTCATAGTAGGCTGGCTCCAGAACAGGGAAGCATTGCAGAGGGGCATCACGGACCAGAAGACAAGCAGGAGCAGCAGCAGCAGCAGCAACAGGATCAAGCTTTTTTCTGTCCCTACATCTTATCCAGGTACTCACCTTTAGGGCAGGTAGCACTCATACCCTTAATCTTAACATCACATCCTTGATCCCAGAACTATGCCAAACCAATCGGTGGACCAACTTGATAATCACATATCCTGAATCCCAACATCATATTCTACATATCTAGTCACCTATGAAAAACACCCATCTATAGCTCCATGAGAGTTTGGGGGACAGGTAGGCAGGAGACATAGCAACAAGCATCTGTGTAATGGAGCTCGATGGATCAAATTGCTGTGACTTTAAGAAATCAGTCAGTGGAAGGAGCCACCTCACATCTCCACTTCCATGCACACAATGTGTCCTTGTGGTCCTAATTCCCACACAGGAGAACACGGGCCACAGGAGAATCTGCTCTGCCTGGTCAAGAGGTACATGGTTTTCATTACACATCAACAAACTGTCACCCAGTCTTATGCGTTCCTCTTAGACTGGACAAGTTTAAATGGCTGATAAACACTAATCAATGGGGAAAAATCATGAAACTGCAATGCTAGGACCACTAGTTCCTCAGTAAGACAAATATCCATTTCTACTTTGTTACTGGCATCTTTTTCCTTGCTTACAGTCCAAGAGAAATACAGTGTCTCTGGGGAAAATGCTTGTGTAGAGCCCTACTATCCATTCTTGGTGACCATATAAATTACAAAATATCATGGAAAAGCTTTCATTGCAACAGATATTCAAAGTCTTAGATTCAGCAATTCAATTTCCTGGAATTTTAAAAGTTATTGTATCATATTAGCTGAGACTCATGACACACAGTAATATATCAATGTCCAGATCAGCATTATTCCCAAAGAAGTGTGGGAATAACTCTCAAATCCTTCAATGGAAAATGGATAAACAAATGTGGTATGTGTAAAATAGGGATTTTAGGCTATAAAAATCTTTTGTATTAAAATATCACTGCCAAAGTCATGAATTGCATGAAACCATTTATCTTCCATAAAGTTAAGAGGACGTCACTATTGCTAGTAAGGAGGTATCAATACGATTACAACAAGTGTTTTTATCAGTGAAACTTTTCATAGTGCCTAAAATATTCCTACGTACTAGCAGAGAAATAAGAACTCCTTTCAAGTACGATAGAAATTAAAAACAAATGGACTCACCAAACTGTCAGTTGACAAGTTTTTCCGAGCATGTTCAAGTTTTCCTGCTGGTTTCTTCCTTTTCTTATTCTGGCTCAAAATCTCCATTTCGAGACTTTTCACATTTTCTTTTATGCGTAAACACTCCGATTTAATCCTAAAATATTGATTTCAAAATAATTATTTGCACAGATCTGTTTAAAAAGTCACATAACCTTTGAAAGACTACTCACAATTTTAAAAGTTAGAAAAAGTAGATGATTTGGTAGGTAAGATTTTTCTCATTGTGCTTGTTGACACTTTTTCTTTTGCATTATTGGGTGTGAACACAGGGCTCCACGTGGAAAGCACATGCTCTCTCCTCACTGTACTATTTCTGCTCCCCTAAATTACTCCTTTCAGGTACATTTATCAAAGCTAGAATTTTCCCCTGGCCTAATGAAGATTTAGTACTTATATAACTGCAATATGTCTCATGCTATGCTGCTGATTTCCTTTATAGATGCTCAAGTCATTTGGTTAAGCCATACCTGTCTAAGGGTTCTTCCATTTTTTCATCATGTTGTACAGAGCTTGTACCTTGATCTTGTGCTTCTGTCAACTGAAAATTAACAAAAATGTTTATTAATAACCTGCCCATGCCTGGTGTTTGTTTCATAACTGTAGTGGACACAGCTATAATGCTCCACCTCCGTATGGTTTATAGTTACCTCTGTGCTGTGTCTACACGGTTATCTGAACTGCTGATGCAGGGATCCAATGGCCCACACCTTACAAAGTAACACCCTCTCCCCACTATTTAAGTTACCGATCACAGCTCTAGGTCTGAAACATATTATATTCCTGATTTTAGACCTGTTAGCAGGTCCTCAAACTGACAAAACTAGAAGGTTAGCACAGTGCTATGGACCTGCATTCCTGGCTCCTTGGTAAGCTGATGCTTGAGACCAGCCTGGGCAACTGGGGGAGACAACTCTTTTGCAGGAAACTATAAAAGTGAAAGTTTTGGTAAAATGGAGAGAAAGAGGAAGTCCCTTTACTTGTGCTGTCCTTTTAGTTGTATTTTTACCTTCCACGCATTACATCCTACTTTATGGATTCCAAGTACTATTTATCAACTATGATATGAATAATGCTTATATGACTAAGAGCAATGCCAATGATAATAATACAGAAATGACACTGCAGTAACATCTAGATGTCTCCAGGAACTGTTGGAGAAACAGTATCTAGACAGACACCAGCATGCCTGGGCCAGAGTTCCAACTCCACCAGTCACCAGCAGTGGGAGCTCTATAAAATCTTTCCTATTGGGTATTATTGTGTTTTCTGTTTTGATAAAGTTTAACATTGCAGGAAAGCTGAGGTAAAAGTTTCCTCAGGTCAAGTGCAGTCTTGATAATTTAGTCAGAAGATCTCTCAAAATTTAAATCAGAAGCTGGGCTTCGTGTCACACAGCTGTGATTCTGTCACTCAGGAGGCTGAGTCAACAGGGTTACTGTAAGCACAAGACCACCTTGGAGAGGCACAGTAAATTCAAGGCCAGCCTGGGGTACACAAAATGTCTCGGCACAGGGGTCATTTACACTTTCCCTTCTTCCTTTTAGTTTACTTCTCCCAGAACAAAACCTCATCAGCCATTATTTGGTATGGATTCCTTCTGCACTGAGTCCTACACATGGCAAAGTGACTCACATGGGTTTCAATCTGAATTTTGCGATCTTCTAATCTAGGGCTGGAGGCCTCACTGCTAGAATGCCACCCATCATAATTCACCTTGTTTTTCTTTTTAAATGTTGCTTTCCAATGGACCACATTGTCTTTTTTGAATATTTTCCAGTTGTATATGGTACCACTACCAATGTTTCAACATCTCAATACCTTTGTATATGACACTTAAAGTAAGATGATGGCCCCTGGCATTTTAATTCACAAATGACACCTTATCAACATGTCAGCATGTTATGTGTATGAAAAGTATAGTACAACAATAGGACTAATTTATTTGAATTCTAATAAAAATTGTTTCTCCACATTTCGTCATAGAAAACACTAGGCAGAATTCTGTAGCTCCCTTATAACAAGTCTTTTCTTGTTGTTGAGACAAAATAACCAGACTCACAAGTTAAGAGAGGAAAGGTTCAGAACTCACAGTTTATAGAGGTTTCAGTTCATAGTAGGCTGGCTCCAGAACAGGGAGGCATTGCAGAGGGGCATCACGGACCAGAAGACAAGCAGGAGCAGCAGCAGCAGCAGCAACAGGATCAAGCTTTTTTCTGTCCCTACATCTTATCCAGGTACTCACCTTTAGGGCAGGTAGCACTCATACCCTTAATCTTAACATCACATCCTTGATCCCAGAACTATGCCAAACCAATCGGTGGACCAACTTGGTAATCACATATCCTGAATCCCAACATCATATTCTACAGATCTAGTCACCTATGAAAAACACCCATCTATAGCTCCATGAGAGTTTGGGGGACAGGTAGGCAGGAGACATAGCAACAAGCATCTGTGTAATGGAGCTCGATGGATCAAATTGCTGTGACTTTAAGAAATCAGTCAGTGGAAGGAGCCACCTCACATCTCCACTTCCATGCACACAATGTGTCCTTGTGGTCCTAATTCCCACACAGGAGAACACGGGCCACAGGAGAATCTGCTCTGCCTGGTCAAGAGGTACATGGTTTTCATTACACATCAACAAACTGTCACCCAGTCTTATGCGTTCCTCTTAGACTGGACAAGTTTAAATGGCTGATAAACACTAATCAATGGGGAAAAATCATGAAACTGCAATGCTAGGACCACTAGTTCCTCAGTAAGACAAATATCCATTTCTACTTTGTTACTGGCATCTTTTTCCTTGCTTACAGTCAAAGAGAAATACAGTGTCTCTGGGGAAAATGCTTGTGTAGAGCCCTACTATCCATTCTTGGTGACCATATAAATTACAAAATATCATGGAAAAGCTTTCATTGCAACAGATATTCAAAGTCTTAGATTCAGCAATTCAATTTCCTGGAATTTTGAAAGTTATTGTATCATATTAGCTGAGACTCATGACACACAGTAATATATCAATGTCCAGATCAGCATTATTCCCAAAGAAGTGTGGGAATAACTCTCAAATCCTTCAATGGAAAATGGATAAACAAATGTGGTATGTGTAAAATAGGGATTTTAGGCTATAAAAATCTTTTGTATTAAAATATCACTGCCAAAGTCATGAATTGCATGAAACCATTTATCTTCCATAAAGTTAAGAGGACGTCACTATTGCTAGTAAGGAGGTATCAATACGATTACAACAAGTGTTTTTATCAGTGAAACTTTTCATAGTGCCTAAAATATTCCTACGTACTAGCAGAGAAACAAGAACTCCTTTCAAGTACGATAGAAATTAAAAACAAATGGACTCACCAAACTGTCAGTTGACAGGTTTTTCCGAGCATGTTCAAGTTTTCTTGCTGGTTTCTTCCTTTTCTTATTCTGGCTCAAAATCTCCATTTCGAGACTTTTCACATTTTCTTTTATGCGTAAACACTCTGATTTAATCCTAAAATATTGATTTCAAAATAATTATTTGCACAGATCTGTTTAAAAAGTCACATAACCTTTGAAAGACTACTCACAATTTTAAAAGTTAGAAAAAGTAGATGATTTGGTAGGTAAGATTTTTCTCATTGTGCTTGTTGACACTTTTTCTTTTGCATTATTGGGTGTGAACACAGGGCTCCACGTGGAAAGCACATGCTCTCTCCTCACTGTACTATTTCCGTTCCCCTAAATTACTCCTTTCAGGTACATTTATCAAAGCTAGTATTTTCCCCTGGCCTAATGAAGATTTAGTACTTATATAACTGCAATATGTCTCATGTTATGCTGCTGATTTCCTTTATAGTTGCTCAAGTCATTTGGTTAAGCCATACCTGTCTAAGGGTTCTTCCATTTTTTCATCGTGTTGCACAGAGCTTGTACCTTGATCTTGTGCTTCTGTCAACTGAAAATTAACAAAAATGTTTATTAATAACCTGCCCATCCCTGGTGTTTGTTTCATAACTGTAGTGGACACAGCTATAATGCTCCACCTCCGTATGGTTTATAGTTACCTCTGTGCTGTGTCTACACGGTTATCTGAACTGCTGACGCAGGGATCCAATGGCCCACACCTTACAAAGTAACACCCTCTCCCCACTACTTAAGTTACTGATCGCAGCTCTAGGTCTGAAACATATTATATTCCTGATTTTAGACCTGTTAGCAGGTCCTCAAACTGACAAAACTAGAAGGTTAGCACAGTGCTATGGACCTGCATTCCTGGCTCCTTGGTAAGCTGATGCTTGAGACCAGCCTGGGCAACTGGGGGAGACAACTCTTTTGCAGGAAACTATAAAAGTGAAAGTTTTGGTAAAATGGAGAGAAAGAGGAAGTCCCTTTACTTGTGCTGTCCTTTTAGTCGTATTTTTACATTCCACGCATTACATCCTACTTTATGGATTCCAAGTACTATTTATCAACTATGATATGAATAATGCTTATATGACTAAGAGCAATGCCAATGATAACAATACAGAAATGACACTGCAGTAACATCTAGATGTCTCCAGGAACTGTTGGAGAAACAGAATCTAGACAGACACCAGCATGCCTGGGCCAGAGTTCCAACTCCACCAGTCACCAGCAGTGGGAGCTCTACAAAATCTTTCCTATTAGGTACTATTGTGTTTTCTGTTTTGATAAAGTTTGATATTGTAGGAAAGCTGAGGTAAAAGTTTCCTCAGGTCAAGTGCAGTCTTGATAATTTAGTCAGAAGATCTCTCAAAATTTAAATCAGAAGCTGGGCTTCGTGTCACACAGCTGTGATTCTGTCACTCAGGAGGCTGAGTCAACAGGGTTACTGTAAGCATGAGACCACCTTGGAGAGGCACAGTAAATTCAAGGCCAGCCTGGGGTACACAAAATGTCTCGGCACAGGGGCCATTTACACTTTCCCTTCTTCCTTTTAGTTTAGTTCTCGCAGAACAAAACCTCATCAGCCATTATTTGGTATGGATTCCTTCTGCACTGAGTCCTACACATGGCAAAGTGACTCACACGGGTTTCAATCTGAATTTTGCGATCTTCTAATCTAGGGCTGGAGGCCTCACTGCTAGAATGCCACCCATCATAATTCACCTTGTTTTTCTTTTTTAATGTTGCTTTCCAATGGACCACATTGTCTTTTTTGAATATTTTCCAGTTGTATATGGTACCACTACCAATTTTTCAACATCTCAATACCTTTGTATATGACACTTAAAGTAAGATGATGGCCCCTGGCGTTTTAATTCACAAATGACACCTTATCAACATGTCAGCATGTTATGTGTATGAAAAGTATAGTACAACAACAGGACTAATTTATTTGAATTCTAGAACAAGTTGTTTCTCCACATTTCATCATAGAATACACTAGGCAGAATTCTGTAGCTCCCTTATAACAAGTCTTTTCTTGTTGTTGAGACAAAATAACCAGACTCACAAGTTAAGAGAGGAAAGGTTCAGAACTCACAGTTTATAGAGGTTTCAGTTCATAGTAGGCTGGCTCCAGAACAGGGAGGCATTGCAGAGGGGCATCACGGACCAGAAGACAAGCAGGAGCAGCAGCAGCAGCAGGATCAAGCTTTTTTATGTCCCTACATGTTATCCAGGTACTCACCTTTAAGGCAGGTAGCACTCGTACCCTTAATCTTAATATCACATTCTTGATCCCAGAACTATGCCAAAGAAACTGGTGGACCAACTTGGTAATCACACATCCTGAATCCCAACATCATATTCTACAGATCTAGTCACCTATGAAAAACACCCATCTATAGCTCCATGAGAGTTTGGGGGACAGGTAGGCAGGAGACATAGCAACAAGCATCTGTGTAATGGAGCTCGATGGATCAAATTGCTGTGACTTTAAGAAATCAGTTAGTGGAAGGAGCCACCTCACATGTCCACTTCCATGCACACAATGTGTCCTTGTGGTCCTAATTCCCACACGGGAGAACACGGGCCACAGGAGAATCTGCTCTGCCTGGACAAGAGGTACATGGTTTTCATTACACATCAACAAACTGTCACCCAGTCTTATGCGTTCCTCTTAGACTGGACAAGTTTAAATGGCTGATAAACACTAATCAATGGGGAAAAATCATGAAACTGCAATGCTAGGACCACTAGTTCCTCAGTAAGACAAATATCCATTTCTACTTTGTTACTGGCATCTTTTTCCTTGCTTACAGTCAAAGAGAAATACAGTGTCTCTGGGGAAAATGCTTGTGTAGAGCCCTACTATCCATTCTTGGTGACCATATAAATTACAAAATATCATGGAAAAGCTTTCATTGCAACAGATATTCAAAGTATTAGATTCAGCAATTCAATTTCCTGGAATTTTAAAAGTTATTGTATCATATTAGCTGAGACTCATGACACACAGTAATATATCAATGTCCAGATCAGCATTATTCCCAAAGAAGTGTGGGAATAACTCTCAAATCCTTCAATGGAAAATGGATAAACAAATGTGGTATGTGTAAAATAGGGATTTTAGGCTATAAAAATCTTTTGCATTAAAATATCACTGCCAAAGTCATGAATTGCATGAAACCATTTATCTTCCATAAAGTTAAGAGGACGTCACTATTGCTAGTAAGGAGGTATCAATACGATTACAACAAGTGTTTTTATCAGTGAAACTTTTCATAGTGCCTAAAATATTCCTACGTACTAGCAGAGAAACAAGAACTCCTTTCAAGTACGATAGAAATTAAAAACAAATGGACTCACCAAACTGTCAGTTGACAAGTTTTTCCGAGCATGTTCATGTTTTCTTGCTGGTTTCTTCCTTTTCTTATTCTGGCTCAAAATCTCCATTTCGAGACTTTTCACATTTTCTTTTATGCGTAAACACTCTGATTTAATCCTAAAATATTGATTTCAAAATAATTATTTGCACAGATCTGTTTAAAAAGTCACATAACCTTTGAAAGACTACTCACAATTTTAAAAGTTAGAAAAAGTAGATGATTTGGTAGGTAAGATTTTTCTCATTGTGCTTGTTGACACTTTTTCTTTTGCATTATTGGGTGTGAACACAGGGCTCCACGTGGAAAGCACATGCTCTCTCCTCACTGTACTATTTCCGTTCCCCTAAATTACTCCTTTCAGGTACATTTATCAAAGCTAGAATTTTCCCCTGGCCTAATGAAGATTTAGTACTTATATAACTGCAATATGTCTCATGTTATGCTGCTGATTTCCTTTATAGTTGCTCAAGTCATTTGGTTAAGCCATACCTGTCTAAGGGTTCTTCCATTTTTTCATCGTGTTGCACAGAGCTTGTACCTTGATCTTGTGCTTCTGTCAACTGAAAATTAACAAAAATGTTTATTAATAACCTGCCCATCCCTGGTGTTTGTTTCATAACTGTAGTGGACACAGCTATAATGCTCCACCTCCGTATGGTTTATAGTTACCTCTGTGCTGTGTCTACACGGTTATCTGAACTGCTGACGCAGGGATCCAATGGCCCACACCTTACAAAGTAACACCCTCTCCCCACTATTTAAGTTACCGATCGCAGCTCTAGGTCTGAAACATATTATATTCCTGATTTTAGACCTGTTAGCAGGTCCTCAAACTGACAAAACTAGAAGGTTAGCACAGTGCTATGGACCTGCATTCCTGGCTCCTTGGTAAGCTGATGCTTGAGACCAGCCTGGGCAACTGGGGGAGACAACTCTTTTGCAGGAAACTATAAAAGTGAAAGTTTTGGTAAAATGGAGAGAAAGAGGAAGTCCCTTTACTTGTGCTGTCCTTTTAGTTGTATTTTTACATTCCACGCATTACATCCTACTTTATGGATTCCAAGTACTATTTATCAACTATGATATGAATAATGCTTATATGACTAAGAGCAATGCCAATGATAATAATACAGAAATGACACTGCAGTAACATCTAGATGTCTCGAGGAACTGTTGGAGAAACAGTATATAGACAGACACCAGCATGCCTGGGCCAGAGTTCCAACTCCACCAGTCACCAGCAGTGGGAGCTCTATAAAATCTTTCCTATTGGGTATTATTGTGTTTTCTGTTTTGATAAAGTTTAACATTGCAGGAAAGCTGAGGTAAAAGTTTCCTCAGGTCAAGTGCAGTCTTGATAATTTAGTCAGAAGATCTCTCAAAATTTAAATCAGAAGCTGGGCTTCGTGTCACACAGCTGTGATTCTGTCACTCAGGAGGCTGAGTCAACAGGGTTACTGTAAGCACAAGACCACCTTGGAGAGGCACAGTAAATTCAAGGCCAGCCTGGGGTACACAAAATGTCTCGGCACAGGGGTCATTTACACTTTCCCTTCTTCCTTTTAGTTTACTTCTCCCAGAACAAAACCTCATCAGCCATTATTTGGTATGGATTCCTTCTGCACTGAGTCCTACACATGGCAAAGTGACTCACATGGGTTTCAATCTGAATTTTGCGATCTTCTAATCTAGGGCTGGAGGCCTCACTGCTAGAATGCCACCCATCATAATTCACCTTGTTTTTCTTTTTAAATGTTGCTTTCCAATGGACCACATTGTCTTTTTTGAATATTTTCCAGTTTTATATGGTACCACTACCAATGTTTCAACATCTCAATACCTTTGTATATGACACTTAAAGTAAGATGATGGCCCCTGGCATTTTAATTCACAAATGACACCTTATCAACATGTCAGCATGTTATGTGTATGAAAAGTATAGTACAACAATAGGACTAATTTATTTGAATTCTAATAAAAATTGTTTCTCCACATTTCGTCATAGAAAACACTAGGCAGAATTCTGTAGCTCCCTTATAACAAGTCTTTTCTTGTTGTTGAGACAAAATAACCAGACTCACAAGTTAAGAGAGGAAAGGTTCAGAACTCACAGTTTATAGAGGTTTCAGTTCATAGTAGGCTGGCTCCAGAACAGGGAGGCATTGCAGAGGGGCATCACGGACCAGAAGACAAGCAGGAGCAGCAGCAGCAGCAGCAACAGGATCAAGCTTTTTTCTGTCCCTACATCTTATCCAGGTACTCACCTTTAGGGCAGGTAGCACTCATACCCTTAATCTTAACATCACATCCTTGATCCCAGAACTATGCCAAACCAATAGGTGGACCAACTTGGTAATCACATATCCTGAATCCCAACATCATATTCTACAGATCTAGTCACCTATGAAAAACACCCATCTATAGCTCCATGAGAGTTTGGGGGACAGGTAGGCAGGAGACATAGCAACAAGCATCTGTGTAATGGAGCTCGATGGATCAAATTGCTGTGACTTTAAGAAATCAGTCAGTGGAAGGAGCCACCTCACATCTCCACTTCCATGCACACAATGTGTCCTTGTGGTCCTAATTCCCACACAGGAGAACACGGGCCACAGGAGAATCTGCTCTGCCTGGTCAAGAGGTACATGGTTTTCATTACACATCAACAAACTGTCACCCAGTCTTATGCGTTCCTCTTAGACTGGACAAGTTTAAATGGCTGATAAACACTAATCAATGGGGAAAAATCATGAAACTGCAATGCTAGGACCACTAGTTCCTCAGTAAGACAAATATCCATTTCTACTTTGTTACTGGCATCTTTTTCCTTGCTTACAGTCAAAGAGAAATACAGTGTCTCTGGGGAAAATGCTTGTGTAGAGCCCTACTATCCATTCTTGGTGACCATATAAATTACAAAATATCATGGAAAAGCTTTCATTGCAACAGATATTCAAAGTCTTAGATTCAGCAATTCAATTTCCTGGAATTTTGAAAGTTATTGTATCATATTAGCTGAGACTCATGACACACAGTAATATATCAATGTCCAGATCAGCATTATTCCCAAAGAAGTGTGGGAATAACTCTCAAATCCTTCAATGGAAAATGGATAAACAAATGTGGTATGTGTAAAATAGGGATTTTAGGCTATAAAAATCTTTTGTATTAAAATATCACTGCCAAAGTCATGAATTGCATGAAACCATTTATCTTCCATAAAGTTAAGAGGACGTCACTATTGCTAGTAAGGAGGTATCAATACGATTACAACAAGTGTTTTTATCAGTGAAACTTTTCATAGTGCCTAAAATATTCCTACGTACTAGCAGAGAAACAAGAACTCCTTTCAAGTACGATAGAAATTAAAAACAAATGGACTCACCAAACTGTCAGTTGACAGGTTTTTCCGAGCATGTTCAAGTTTTCTTGCTGGTTTCTTCCTTTTCTTATTCTGGCTCAAAATCTCCATTTCGAGACTTTTCACATTTTCTTTTATGCGTAAACACTCTGATTTAATCCTAAAATATTGATTTCAAAATAATTATTTGCACAGATCTGTTTAAAAAGTCACATAACCTTTGAAAGACTACTCACAATTTTAAAAGTTAGAAAAAGTAGATGATTTGGTAGGTAAGATTTTTCTCATTGTGCTTGTTGACACTTTTTCTTTTGCATTATTGGGTGTGAACACAGGGCTCCACGTGGAAAGCACATGCTCTCTCCTCACTGTACTATTTCCGTTCCCCTAAATTACTCCTTTCAGGTACATTTATCAAAGCTAGTATTTTCCCCTGGCCTAATGAAGATTTAGTACTTATATAACTGCAATATGTCTCATGTTATGCTGCTGATTTCCTTTATAGTTGCTCAAGTCATTTGGTTAAGCCATACCTGTCTAAGGGTTCTTCCATTTTTTCATCGTGTTGCACAGAGCTTGTACCTTGATCTTGTGCTTCTGTCAACTGAAAATTAACAAAAATGTTTATTAATAACCTGCCCATCCCTGGTGTTTGTTTCATAACTGTAGTGGACACAGCTATAATGCTCCACCTCCGTATGGTTTATAGTTACCTCTGTGCTGTGTCTACACGGTTATCTGAACTGCTGACGCAGGGATCCAATGGCCCACACCTTACAAAGTAACACCCTCTCCCCACTATTTAAGTTACTGATCGCAGCTCTAGGTCTGAAACATATTATATTCCTGATTTTAGACCTGTTAGCAGGTCCTCAAACTGACAAAACTAGAAGGTTAGCACAGTGCTATGGACCTGCATTCCTGGCTCCTTGGTAAGCTGATGCTTGAGACCAGCCTGGGCAACTGGGGGAGACAACTCTTTTGCAGGAAACTATAAAAGTGAAAGTTTTGGTAAAATGGAGAGAAAGAGGAAGTCCCTTTACTTGTGCTGTCCTTTTAGTCGTATTTTTACATTCCACGCATTACATCCTACTTTATGGATTCCAAGTACTATTTATCAACTATGATATGAATAATGCTTATATGACTAAGAGCAATGCCAATGATAACAATACAGAAATGACACTGCAGTAACATCTAGATGTCTCCAGGAACTGTTGGAGAAACAGAATCTAGACAGACACCAGCATGCCTGGGCCAGAGTTCCAACTCCACCAGTCACCAGCAGTGGGAGCTCTACAAAATCTTTCCTATTAGGTACTATTGTGTTTTCTGTTTTGATAAAGTTTGATATTGTAGGAAAGCTGAGGTAAAAGTTTCCTCAGGTCAAGTGCAGTCTTGATAATTTAGTCAGAAGATCTCTCAAAATTTAAATCAGAAGCTGGGCTTCGTGTCACACAGCTGTGATTCTGTCACTCAGGAGGCTGAGTCAACAGGGTTACTGTAAGCATGAGACCACATTGGAGAGGCACAGTAAATTCAAGGCCAGCCTGGGGTACACAAAATGTCTCGGCACAGGGGCCATTTACACTTTCCCTTCTTCCTTTTAGTTTAGTTCTCGCAGAACAAAACCTCATCAGCCATTATTTGGTATGGATTCCTTCTGCACTGAGTCCTACACATGGCAAAGTGACTCACACGGGTTTCAATCTGAATTTTGCGATCTTCTAATCTAGGGCTGGAGGCCTCACTGCTAGAATGCCACCCATCATAATTCACCTTGTTTTTCTTTTTTAATGTTGCTTTCCAATGGACCACATTGTCTTTTTTGAATATTTTCCAGTTGTATATGGTACCACTACCAATTTTACAACATCTCAATACCTTTGTATATGACACTTAAAGTAAGATGATGGCCCCTGGCGTTTTAATTCACAAATGACACCTTATCAACATGTCAGAATGTTATGTGTATGAAAAGTATAGTACAACAACAGGACTAATTTATTTGAATTCTAGAACAAGTTGTTTCTCCACATTTCATCATAGAATACACTAGGCAGAATTCTGTAGCTCCCTTATAACAAGTCTTTTCTTGTTGTTGAGACAAAATAACCAGACTCACAAGTTAAGAGAGGAAAGGTTCAGAACTCACAGTTTATAGAGGTTTCAGTTCATAGTAGGCTGGCTCCAGAACAGGGAGGCATTGCAGAGGGGCATCACGGACCAGAAGACAAGCAGGAGCAGCAGCAACAGCAGGATCAAGCTTTTTTATGTCCCTACATGTTATCCAGGTACTCACCTTTAAGGCAGGTAGCACTCATACCCTTAATCTTAATATCACATTCTTGATCCCAGAACTATGCCAAAGCAACTGGTGGACCAACTTGGTAATCACACATCCTGAATCCCAACATCATATTCTACAGATCTAGTCACCTATGAAAAACACCCATCTATAGCTCCATGAGAGTTTGGGGGACAGGTAGGCAGGAGACATAGCAACAAGCATCTGTGTAATGGAGCTCGATGGATCAAATTGCTGTGACTTTAAGAAATCAGTCAGTGGAAGGAGCCACCTCACATCTCCACTTCCATGCACACAATGTGTCCTTGTGGTCCTAATTCCCACACAGGAGAACACGGGCCACAGGAGAATCTGCTCTGCCTGGACAAGAGGTACATGGTTTTCATTACACATCAACAAACTGTCACCCAGTCTTATGCGTTCCTCTTAGACTGGACAAGTGTAAATGGCTGATAAACACTAATCAATGGGGAAAAATCATGAAACTGCAATGCTAGGACCACTAGTTCCTCAGTAAGACAAATATCCATTTCTACTTTGTTACTGGCATCTTTTTCCTTGCTTACAGTCAAAGAGAAATACAGTGTCTCTGGGGAAAATGCTTGTGTAGAGCCCTACTATCCATTCTTGGTGACCATATAAATTACAAAATATCATGGAAAAGCTTTCATTGCAACAGATATTCAAAGTATTAGATTCAGCAATTCAATTTCCTGGAATTTTGAAAGTTATTGTATCAGATTAGCTGAGACTCATGACACACAGTAATATATCAATGTCCAGATCAGCATTATTCCCAAAGAAGTGTGGGAATAACTCTCAAATCCTTCAATGGAAAATGGATAAACAAATGTGGTATGTGTAAAATAGGGATTTTAGGCTATAAAAATCTTTTGTATTAAAATATCACTGCCAAAGTCATGAATTGCATGAAACCATTTATCTTCCATAAAGTTAAGAGGACGTCACTATTGCTAGTAAGGAGGTATCAATACGATTACAACAAGTGTTTTTATCAGTGAAACTTTTCATAGTGCCTAAAATATTCCTACGTACTAGCAGAGAAACAAGAACTCCTTTCAAGTACGATAGAAATTAAAAACAAATGGACTCACCAAACTGTCAGTTGACAAGTTTTTCCGAGCATGTTCATGTTTTCTTGCTGGTTTCTTCCTTTTCTTATTCTGGCTCAAAATCTCCATTTCGAGACTTTTCACATTTTCTTTTATGCGTAAACACTCTGATTTAATCCTAAAATATTGATTTCAAAATAATTATTTGCACAGATCTGTTTAAAAAGTCACATAACCTTTGAAAGACTACTCACAATTTTAAAAGTTAGAAAAAGTAGATGATTTGGTAGGTAAGATTTTTCTCATTGTGCTTGTTGACACTTTTTCTTTTGCATTATTGGGTGTGAACACAGGGCTCCACGTGGAAAGCACATGCTCTCTCCTCACTGTACTATTTCCGTTCCCCTAAATTACTCCTTTCAGGTACATTTATCAAAGCTAGAATTTTCCCCTGGCCTAATGAAGATTTAGTACTTATATAACTGCAATATGTCTCATGTTATGCTGCTGATTTCCTTTATAGTTGCTCAAGTCATTTGGTTAAGCCATACCTGTCTAAGGGTTCTTCCATTTTTTCATCGTGTTGCACAGAGCTTGTACCTTGATCTTGTGCTTCTGTCAACTGAAAATTAACAAAAATGTTTATTAATAACCTGCCCATCCCTGGTGTTTGTTTCATAACTGTAGTGGACACAGCTATAATGCTCCACCTCCGTATGGTTTATAGTTACCTCTGTGCTGTGTCTACACGGTTATCTGAACTGCTGACGCAGGGATCCAATGGCCCACACCTTACAAAGTAACACCCTCTCCCCACTATTTAAGTTACCGATCGCAGCTCTAGGTCTGAAACATATTATATTCCTGATTTTAGACCTGTTAGCAGGTCCTCAAACTGACAAAACTAGAAGGTTAGCACAGTGCTATGGACCTGCATTCCTGGCTCCTTGGTAAGCTGATGCTTGAGACCAGCCTGGGCAACTGGGGGAGACAACTCTTTTGCAGGAAACTATAAAAGTGAAAGTTTTGGTAAAATGGAGAGAAAGAGGAAGTCCCTTTACTTGTGCTGTCCTTTTAGTTGTATTTTTACATTCCACGCATTACATCCTACTTTATGGATTCCAAGTACTATTTATCAACTATGATATGAATAATGCTTATATGACTAAGAGCAATGCCAATGATAATAATACAGAAATGACACTGCAGTAACATCTAGATGTCTCCAGGAACTGTTGGAGAAACAGTATCTAGACAGACACCAGCATGCCTGGGCCAGAGTTCCAACTCCACCAGTCACCAGCAGTGGGAGCTCTATAAAATCTTTCCTATTGGGTATTATTGTGTTTTCTGTTTTGATAAAGTTTAACTTTGCAGGAAAGCTGAGGTAAAAGTTTCCTCAGGTCAAGTGCAGTCTTGATAATTTAGTCAGAAGATCTCTCAAAATTTAAATCAGAAGCTGGGCTTCGTGTCACACAGCTGTGATTCTGTCACTCAGGAGGCTGAGTCAACAGGGTTACTGTAAGCACAAGACCACCTTGGAGAGGCACAGTAAATTCAAGGCCAGCCTGGGGTACACAAAATGTCTCGGCACAGGGGTCATTTACACTTTCCCTTCTTCCTTTTAGTTTACTTCTCCCAGAACAAAACCTCATCAGCCATTATTTGGTATGGATTCCTTCTGCACTGAGTCCTACACATGGCAAAGTGACTCACATGGGTTTCAATCTGAATTTTGCGATCTTCTAATCTAGGGCTGGAGGCCTCACTGCTAGAATGCCACCCATCATAATTCACCTTGTTTTTCTTTTTTAATGTTGCTTTCCAAGGGACCACATTGTCTTTTTTGAATATTTTCCAGTTGTATATGGTACCACTACCAATTTTGCAACATCTCAATACCTTTGTATATGACACTTAAAGTAAGATGATGGCCCCTGGCATTTTAATTCACAAATGACACCTTATCAACATGTCAGCATGTTATGTGTATGAAAAGTATAGTACAACAACAGGACTAATGTATTTGAATTCTAGAAAAAATTGTTTCTCCACATTTCATCATAGAAAACACTAGGCAGAATTCTGTATCTCCCTTATAACAAGTCTTTCCTTGTTGTTGAGACAAAATAACCAGACTCACAAGTTAAGAGAGGAAAGGTTCAGAACTCACAGTTTATAGAGGTTTCAGTTCATAGTAGGCTGGCTCCAGAACAGGGAGGCATTGCAGAGGGGCATCACGGACCAGAAGACAAGCAGGAGCAGCAGCAGCAGCAGCAACAGGATCAAGCTTTTTTCTGTCCCTACATCTTATGAAGGTACTCACCTTTAGGGCAGGTAGCACTCATACCCTTAATCTTAACATCACATCCTTGATCCCAGAACTATGCCAAACCAATCGGTGGACCAACTTGGTAATCACATATCCTGAATCCCAACATCATATTCTACAGATCTAGTCACCTATGAAAAACACCCATCTATAGCTCCATGAGAGTTTGGGGGACAGGTAGGCAGGAGACATAGCAACAAGCATCTGTGTAATGGAGCTCGATGGATCAAATTGCTGTGACTTTAAGAAATCAGTCAGTGGAAGGAGCCACCTCACATCTCCACTTCCATGCACACAATGTGTCCTTGTGGTCCTAATTCCCACACAGGAGAACACGGGCCACAGGAGAATCTGCTCTGCCTGGTCAAGAGGTACATGGTTTTCATTACACATCAACAAACTGTCACCCAGTCTTATGCGTTCCTCTTAGACTGGACAAGTTTAAATGGCTGATAAACACTAATCAATGGGGAAAAATCATGAAACTGCAATGCTAGGACCACTAGTTCCTCAGTAAGACAAATATCCATTTCTACTTTGTTACTGGCATCTTTTTCCTTGCTTACAGTCAAAGAGAAATACAGTGTCTCTGGGGAAAATGCTTGTGTAGAGCCCTACTATCCATTCTTGGTGACCATATAAATTACAAAATATCATGGAAAAGCTTTCATTGCAACAGATATTCAAAGTCTTAGATTCAGCAATTCAATTTCCTGGAATTTTGAAAGTTATTGTATCATATTAGCTGAGACTCATGACACACAGTAATATATCAATGTCCAGATCAGCATTATTCCCAAAGAAGTGTGGGAATAACTCTCAAATCCTTCAATGGAAAATGGATAAACAAATGTGGTATGTGTAAAATAGGGATTTTAGGCTATAAAAATCTTTTGCATTAAAATATCACTTCCAAAGTCATGAATTGCATGAAACCATTTATCTTCCATAAAGTTAAGAGGACGTCACTATTGCTAGTAAGGAGGTATCAATACGATTACAACAAGTGTTTTTATCAGTGAAACTTTTCATAGTGCCTAAAATATTCCTACGTACTAGCAGAGAAACAAGAACTCCTTTCAAGTACGATAGAAATTAAAAACAAATGGACTCACCAAACTGTCAGTTGACAGGTTTTTCCGAGCATGTTCAAGTTTTCTTGCTGGTTTCTTCCTTTTCTTATTCTGGCTCAAAATCTCCATTTCGAGACTTTTCACATTTTCTTTTATGCCTAAACACTCTGATTTAATCCTAAAATATTGATTTCAAAATAATTATTTGCACAGATCTGTTTAAAAAGTCACATAACCTTTGAAAGACTACTCACAATTTTAAAAGTTAGAAAAAGTAGATGATTTGGTAGGTAAGATTTTTCTCATTGTGCTTGTTGACACTTTTTCTTTTGCATTATTGGGTGTGAACACAGGGCTCCACGTGGAAAGCACATGCTCTCTCCTCACTGTACTATTTCTGCTCCCCTAAATTACTCCTTTCAGGTACATTTATCAAAGCTAGAATTTTCCCCTGGCCTAATGAAGATTTAGTACTTATATAACTGCAATATGTCTCATGTTATGCTGCTGATTTCCTTTATAGTTGCTCAAGTCATTTGGTTAAGCCATACCTGTCTAAGGGTTCTTCCATTTTTTCATCGTGTTGCACAGAGCTTGTACCTTGATCTTGTGCTTCTGTCAACTGAAAATTAACAAAAATGTTTATTAATAACCTGCCCATCCCTGGTGTTTGTTTCATAACTGTAGTGGACACAGCTATAATGCTCCACCTCCGTATGGTTTATAGTTACCTCTGTGCTGTGTCTACACGGTTATCTGAACTGCTGACGCAGGGATCCAATGGCCCACACCTTACAAAGTAACACCCTCTCCCCACTATTTAAGTTACCGATCGCAGCTCTAGGTCTGAAACATATTATATTCCTGATTTTAGACCTGTTAGCAGGTCCTCAAACTGACAAAACTAGAAGGTTAGCACAGTGCTATGGACCTGCATTCCTGGCTCCTTGGTAAGCTGATGCTTGAGACCAGCCTGGGCAACTGGGGGAGACAACTCTTTTGCAGGAAACTATAAAAGTGAAAGTTTTGGTAAAATGGAGAGAAAGAGGAAGTCCCTTTACTTGTGCTGTCCTTTTAGTTGTATTTTTACATTCCACGCATTACATCCTACTTTATGGATTCCAAGTACTATTTATCAACTATGATATGAATAATGCTTATATGACTAAGAGCAATGCCAATGATAATAATACAGAAATGACACTGCAGTAACATCTAGGTGTCTCCAGGAACTGTTGGAGAAACAGTATCTAGACAGACACCAGCATGCCTGGGCCAGAGTTCCAACTCCACCAGTCACCAGCAGTGGGAGCTCTATAAAATCTTTCCTATTGGGTATTATTGTGTTTTCTGTTTTGATAAAGTTTAACTTTGCAGGAAAGCTGAGGTAAAAGTTTCCTCAGGTCAAGTGCAGTCTTGATAATTTAGTCAGAAGATCTCTCAAAATTTAAATCAGAAGCTGGGCTTCGTGTCACACAGCTGTGATTCTGTCACTCAGGAGGCTGAGTCAACAGGGTTACTGTAACCACAAGACCACCTTGGAGAGGCACAATAAATTCAAGGCCAGCCTGGGGTACACAAAATGTCTCGGCACAGGGGTCATTTACACTTTCCCTTCTTCCTTTTAGTTTACTTCTCCCAGAACAAAACCTCATCAGCCATTATTTGGTATGGATTCCTTCTGCACTGAGTCCTACACATGGCAAAGTGACTCACATGGGTTTCAATCTGAATTTTGCGATCTTCTAATCTAGGGCTGGAGGCCTCACTGCTAGAATGCCACCCATCATAATTCACCTTGTTTTTCTTTTTTAATGTTGCTTTCCAATGGACCACATTGTCTTTTTTGAATATTTTCCAGTTGTATATGGTACCACTACCAATTTTGCAACATCTCAATACATTTGTATATGACACTTAAAGTAAGATGATGGCCCCTGGCATTTTAATTCACAAATGACACCTTATCAACATGTCAGCATGTTATGTGTATGAAAAGTATAGTACAACAACAGGACTAATGTATTTGAATTCTAGAAAAAATTGTTTCTCCACATTTCATCATAGAAAACACTAGGCAGAATTCTGTATCTCCCTTATAACAAGTCTTTCCTTGTTGTTGAGACAAAATAACCAGACTCACAAGTTAAGAGAGGAAAGGTTCAGAACTCACAGTTTATAGAGGTTTCAGTTCATAGTAGGCTGGCTCCAGAACAGGGAGGCATTGCAGAGGGGCATCACGGACCAGAAGACAAGCAGGAGCAGCAGCAGCAGCAGGATCAAGCTTTTTTATGTCCCTACATGTTATCCAGGTACTCACCTTTAAGGCTGGTAGCACTCATACCCTTAATCTTAATATCACATTCTTGATCCTAGAACTATGCCAAAGCAACTGGTGGACCAACTTGGTAATCACACATCCTGAATCCCAACATCATATTCTACAGATCTAGTCACCTATGAAAAACACCCATCTATAGCTCCATGAGAGTTTGGGGGACAGGTAGGCAGGAGACATAGCAACAAGCATCTGTGTAATGGAGCTCGATGGATCAAATTGCTGTGACTTTAAGAAATCAGTCAGTGGAAGGAGCCACCTCACATCTCCACTTCCATGCACACAATGTGTCCTTGTGGTCCTAATTCCCACACAGGAGAACACGGGCCACAGGAGAATCTGCTCTGCCTGGACAAGAGGTACATGGTTTTCATTACACATCAACAAACTGTCACCCAGTCTTATGCGTTCCTCTTAGACTGGACAAGTTTAAATGGCTGATAAACACTAATCAATGGGGAAAAATCATGAAACTGCAATGCTAGGACCACTAGTTCCTCAGTAAGACAAATATCCATTTCTACTTTGTTACTGGCATCTTTTTCCTTGCTTACAGTCAAAGAGAAATACAGTGTCTCTGGGGAAAATGCTTGTGTAGAGCCCTACTATCCATTCTTGGTGACCATATAAATTACAAAATATCATGGAAAAGCTTTCATTGCAACAGATATTCAAAGTATTAGATTCAGCAATTCAATTTCCTGGAATTTTGAAAGTTATTGTATCATATTAGCTGAGACTCATGACACACAGTAATATATCAATGTCCAGATCAGCATTATTCCCAAAGAAGTGTGGGAATAACTCTCAAATCCTTCAATGGAAAATGGATAAACAAATGTGGTATGTGTAAAATAGGGATTTTAGGCTATAAAAATCTTTTGTATTAAAATATCACTGCCAAAGTCATGAATTGCATGAAACCATTTATCTTCCATAAAGTTAAGAGGACGTCACTATTGCTAGTAAGGAGGCATCAATACGATTACAACAAGTGTTTTTATCAGTGAAACTTTTCATAGTGCCTAAAATATTCCTACGTACTAGCAGAGAAACAAGAACTCCTTTCAAGTACGATAGAAATTAAAAACAAATGGACTCACCAAACTGTCAGTTGACAAGTTTTTCCGAGCATGTTCATGTTTTCTTGCTGGTTTCTTCCTTTTCTTATTCTGGCTCAAAATCTCCATTTCGAGACTTTTCACATTTTCTTTTATGCGTAAACACTCTGATTTAATCCTAAAATATTGATTTCAAAATAATTATTTGCACAGATCTGTTTAAAAAGTCACATAACCTTTGAAAGACTACTCACAATTTTAAAAGTTAGAAAAAGTAGATGATTTGGTAGGTAAGATTTTTCTCATTGTGCTTGTTGACACTTTTTCTTTTGCATTATTGGGTGTGAACACAGGGCTCCACGTGGAAAGCACATGCTCTCTCCTCACTGTACTATTTCCGTTCCCCTAAATTACTCCTTTCAGGTACATTTATCAAAGCTAGAATTTTCCCCTGGCCTAATGAAGATTTAGTACTTATATAACTGCAATATGTCTCATGTTATGCTGCTGATTTCCTTTATAGTTGCTCAAGTCATTTGGTTAAGCCATACCTGTCTAAGGGTTCTTCCATTTTTTCATCGTGTTGCACAGAGCTTGTACCTTGATCTTGTGCTTCTGTCAACTGAAAATTAACAAAAATGTTTATTAATAACCTGCCCATCCCTGGTGTTTGTTTCATAACTGTAGTGGACACAGCTATAATGCTCCACCTCCGTATGGTTTATAGTTACCTCTGTGCTGTGTCTACACGGTTATCTGAACTGCTGACGCAGGGATCCAATGGCCCACACCTTACAAAGTAACACCCTCTCCCCACTATTTAAGTTACCGATCGCAGCTCTAGGTCTGAAACATATTATATTCCTGATTTTAGACCTGTTAGCAGGTCCTCAAACTGACAAAACTAGAAGGTTAGCACAGTGCTATGGACCTGCATTCCTGGCTCCTTGGTAAGCTGATGCTTGAGACCAGCCTGGGCAACTGGGGGAGACAACTCTTTTGCAGGAAACTATAAAAGTGAAAGTTTTGGTAAAATGGAGAGAAAGAGGAAGTCCCTTTACTTGTGCTGTCCTTTTAGTTGTATTTTTACATTCCACGCATTACATCCTACTTTATGGATTCCAAGTACTATTTATCAACTATGATATGAATAATGCTTATATGACTAAGAGCAATGCCAATGATAATAATACAGAAATGACACTGCAGTAACATCTAGATGTCTCCAGGAACTGTTGGAGAAACAGTATCTAGACAGACACCAGCATGCCTGGGCCAGAGTTCCAACTCCACCAGTCACCAGCAGTGGGAGCTCTATAAAATCTTTCCTATTGGGTATTATTGTGTTTTCTGTTTTGATAAAGTTTAACTTTGCAGGAAAGCTGAGGTAAAAGTTTCCTCAGGTCAAGTGCAGTCTTGATAATTTAGTCAGAAGATCTCTCAAAATTTAAATCAGAAGCTGGGCTTCGTGTCACACAGCTGTGATTTTGTCACTCAGCAGGCTGAGTCAACAGGGTTACTGTAACCACAAGACCACCTTGGAGAGGCACAGTAAATTCAAGGCCAGCCTGGGGTACACAAAATGTCTCGGCACAGGGGTCATTTACACTTTCCCTTCTTCCTTTTAGTTTACTTCTCCCAGAACAAAACCTCATCAGCCATTATTTGGTATGGATTCCTTCTGCACTGAGTCCTACACATGGCAAAGTGACTCACATGGGTTTCAATCTGAATTTTGCGATCTTCTAATCTAGGGCTGGAGGCCTCACTGCTAGAATGCCACCCATCATAATTCACCTTGTTTTTCTTTTTTAATGTTGCTTTCCAATGGACCACATTGTCTTTTTTGAATATTTTCCAGTTGTATATGGTACCACTACCAATTTTGCAACATCTCAATACATTTGTATATGACACTTAAAGTAAGATGATGGCCCCTGGCATTTTAATTCACAAATGACACCTTATCAACATGTCAGCATGTTATGTGTATGAAAAGTATAGTACAACAACAGGACTAATGTATTTGAATTCTAGAAAAAATTGTTTCTCCACATTTCATCATAGAAAACACTAGGCAGAATTCTGTATCTCCCTTATAACAAGTCTTTCCTTGTTGTTGAGACAAAATAACCAGACTCACAAGTTAAGAGAGGAAAGGTTCAGAACTCACAGTTTATAGAGGTTTCAGTTCATAGTAGGCTGGCTCCAGAACAGGGAGGCATTGCAGAGGGGCATCACGGACCAGAAGATAAGCAGGAGCAGCAGCAGCAGCAGCAGGATCAAGCTTTTTTCTGTCCCTACATCTTATCCAGGTACTCACCTTTAAGGCAGGTAGCACTCATACCCTTAATCTTAACATCACATCCTTGATCCCAGAACTATGCCAAACCAATCGGTCGACCAACTTGGTAATCACATATCCTGAATCCCAACATCATATTCTACAGATCTAGTCACCTATGAAAAACACCCATCTATAGCTCCATGAGAGTTTGGGGGACAGGTAGGCAGGAGACATAGCAACAAGCATCTGTGTAATGGAGCTCGATGGATCAAATTGCTGTGACTTTAAGAAATCAGTCAGTGGAAGGAGCCACCTCACATGTCCACTTCCATGCACACAATGTGTCCTTGTGGTCCTAATTCCCACACAGGCGAACACGGGCCACAGGAGAATCTGCTCTGCCTGGTCAAGAGGTACATGGTTTTCATTACACATCAACAAACTGTCACCCAGTCTTATGCGTTCCTCTTAGACTGGACAAGTTTAAATGGCTGATAAACACTAATCAATGGGGAAAAATCATGAAACTGCAATGCTAGGACCACTAGTTCCTCAGTAAGACAAATATCCATTTCTACTTTGTTACTGGCATCTTTTTCCTTGCTTACAGTCCAAGAGAAATACAGTGTCTCTGGGGAAAATGCTTGTGTAGTGCCCTACTATCCATTCTTGGTGACCATATAAATTACAAAATATCATGGAAAAGCTTTCATTGCAACAGATATTCAAAGTCTTAGATTCAGCAATTCAATTTCCTGGAATTTTCAAAGTTATTGTATCATATTAGCTGAGACTCATGACACACAGTAATATATCAATGTCCAGATCAGCATTATTCCCAAAGAAGTGTGGGAATAACTCTCAAATCCTTCAGTGGATAATGGATAAACAAATGTGGTATGTGTAAAATAGGGATTTTAGGCTATAAAAATCTTTTGTATTAAAATATCACTGCCAAAGTCATGAATTGCATGAAACCATTTATCTTCCATAAAGTTAAGAGGATGTCACTATTGCTAGTAAGGAGGTATCAATACGATTACAACAAGTGTTTTTATCAGTGAAACTTTTCATAGTGCCTAAAATATTCCTACGTACTAGCAGAGAAATAAGAACTCCTTTCAAGTACGATAGAAATTAAAAACAAATGGACTCACCAAACTGTCATTTGACAAGTTTTTCTGAGCATGTTCAAGTTTTCCTGCTGGTTTCTTCCTTTTCTTATTCTGGCTCAAAATCTCCATTTCGAGACTTTTCACATTTTCTTTTATGCATAAACACTCCGATTTAATCCTAAAATATTGATTTCAAAATAATTATTTGCACAGATCTGTTTAAAAAGTCACATAACCTTTGAAAGACTACTCACAATTTTAAAAGTTGGAAAAAGTAAATGACTTGGTAAGTAAGATTTTTCTTATTGGGCTTGTTGACACTTTTTCTTTTGCATTATTGGGTGTGAACACAGGGCTCCACGTGGAAAGCACATGCTCTCTCCTCACTGTACTATTTCTGCTCCCCTAAATTACTCCTTTCAGGTACATTTATCAAAGCTAGAATTTTCCCCTGGCCTAATGAAGATTTAGTACTTATATAACTGCAATATGTCTCATGTTATGCTGCTGATTTCTTTTATAGTTGCTCAAGTCATTTGGTTAAGCCATACCTGTCTAAGGGTTCTTCCATTTTTTCATCATGTTGAACAGAGCTTGTACCTTGATCTTGTGCTTCTGTCAACTGAAAATTAACAAAAATGTTTATTAATAACCTGCCCATCCCTGGTGTTTGTTTCATAACTGTAGTGGACACAGCTATAATGCTCCACCTCCGTATGGTTTATAGTTACCTCTGTGCTGTGTCTACACGGTTATCTGAACTGCTGACGCAGGGATCCAATGGCCCACACCTTACAAAGTAACACCTTCTCCCCACTACTTAAGTTACCGACCCCAGCTCTAGGTCTGAAACATATTATATTCCTGATTTTAGACCTGTTAGCAGGTCCTCAAACTGACAAAACTAGAAGGTTAGCACAGTGCTATGGACCTGCATTCCTGGCTGCTTGGTAAGCTGATGCTTGAGACCAGCCTGGGCAACTGGGGGAGACAACTCTTTTGCAGGAAACAATAAAAGTGAAAGTTTTGGTAAAATGGAGAGAAAGAGGAAGTCCCTTTACTTGTGCTGTCCTTTTAGTTGTATTTTTACATTCCATGCCTTACATCCTACTTTATGGATTCCAAGTACTATTTATCAACTATGATACGAATAATGCTTATATGACTAAGAGCAATGCCAATGATAATAATACAGAAATGACACTGCAGTAACATCTAGATGTCTCCAGGAACTGTTGGAGAAACAGTATCTAGACAGACACCAGCATGCCTGGGCCAGAGTTCCAACTCCACCAGTCACCAGCAGTGGAAGCTCTATAAAATCTTTCCTATTAGGTATTATTGTGTTTTCTGTTTTGATAAAGTTTGATATTATAGGAAAGCTGAGGCAAAAGTTTCCTCAGGTCATGTGCAGTCTTGATAATTTAGTCAGAAGATCTCTCAAAATTTAAATCAGAAGCTGGGTTTCGTGTCACACAGCTGTGATTCTGTCACTCAGAGGCTGAGTCAACAGGGTTACTGTAACCACAAGACCACCTTGGAGAGTCACAGTAAATTCTAGGCCAGGCTGGGTTACACAAGATGTCTCGGCACAGGGGTCATTTACACTTTCCCTTCTTCCTTTTAGTTTACTTCTCCCAGAACAAATCCTCATCAGCCATTATTTGGTATGGATTCCTTCTCCACTGAGTCCTACACATGGCAAAGTGACTCACATGGGTTTCAATCTGAATTTTGCGATCTTCTAATCTAGGCCTGGAGGCCTCACTCCTAGAATGCCACCCATCATAATTCACCTTGTTTTTCTTTTTTAATGTTGCTTTCCAATGGACCACATTACTTTTTTGAATATTTTCCAGTTGTACATGGTACCACGACCAATTTTTCAACATCTCAATACCTTTGTATATGACACTTAAAGTAAGATGATGGCCCCTGGCATTTTAATTCACAAATGACACCTTATCAACATGTCAGCATGTTATGTGTATGAAAAGTATAGTACAACAACAGGGCTAATTTATTTGAATTCTAGAAAAAATTGTTCCTCCATATTTCATCGGATAAAACACTAGCCAGAATTGTGTAGCTCCCTTATAACAAGTATTTTCTTGTTGTTGAGACAAAATAACCAGACCCACAAGTTAGGAGAGGAATGGTTCAGAGTTCACAGTTTATAGAGGTTTCAGTTCATAGTAGGCTGGCTCCAGAACAGGGCGGCATTGCAGAGGGGCATCACGGACCAGAAGATAAGCAGGAGCAGCAGCAGCAGCAGCATCAAGCTTCTTTCTGTCCCTACATCTTATCTAGGTACTCACCTTTAGGGCAGGTAGCACTCATACCCTTAATCTTAACATCACACCCTTGATCCCAGAACTATGCCAAACCAACCGATGGACCAACTTCGTAATCAAATATCCTGAATCCCAACATCATATTCTACAGATGTAGTCTCCTATGGAAAACACCCATCTATAGCTCCATGAGAGTTTGGGGGACAGGTAGGCAGGAGACATAGCAACAAGCATCTGTGTAATGGAGTTCAATGGATCAAATTGCTGTGACTTTAAGAAATCAGTCAGTGGAAGGAGCCCCTCACATCTCCACTTCCATGCACACAATGTGTCCTTGTGGTCCTAATTCCCACACAGGAGAACACGGGCCACAGGAGAATCTGCTCTGCCTGGTCAAGATGTACATGGTTTTCATTACACATCAACAAACTGTCACCCAGTCTTATGCATTACTCTTAGACTGAACAAGTTTAAATAGCTGATATACACTAATCAATGCGGAAAAATCATGAAACTGCAATGCTAGGACCACTAGTTCCTCAGTAAGACAAATATCCATTTCTACTTTGTTACTGGCATCTTTTTCCTTGCTTACAGTCAAAGAGAAATACAGTGTCTCTGGGGAAAATGCTTGTGTAGTGCCCTACTATCCATTCTTGGTGACCATATAAATTACAAAATATCATGGAAAAGCTTTCATTGCAACAGATATTCAAAGTCTTAGATTCAGCAATTCAATTTCCTGGAATTTTAAAAGTTATTGTATCATATTAGCTGAGACTCATGACACACAGTAATATATCAATGTCCAGATCAGCATTATTCCCAAAGAAGTGTGGGAATAACTCTCAAATCCTTTAATGGATAATGGATAAACAAATGTGATATGTGTAAAATAGGGATTTTAGGCTATAAAAAATCTTTTGTATTAAAATATCACTGCCAAAGTCATGAATTGCATGTAACCATTTATCTTCCATAAAGTTAGGAGGACTTCACTACTGCTAGTAAGGAGGTATCAATACGATTACAAGTGTTTTTATCAGTAAGACTTTCATAGTGCCTAAAATATTCCTACAGTGCCTAAAATATTCCTAGCAGAGGAGGAACTGCTTTCTAGAACGATAGAAATTAAAAAGAAATGCACTTACCAATCTCTTGCTGAAGAAGTGTTTCCAAGCTCGTTCACGTTTTTCTGCTGGTTTCTTCCTTTTCTTTTTCAGGCTCAAAATCTCCATTTCGGGACTTTTCACATTTTCTTTTAGGCGTAAACACTCCAATTCATTCCTAAAATATTTGTTTCAAAATAATTATTTGCACAGATCTGTTAAAAAAGTCACATAACCTTTGAAAGACTACTCACAATTTTAAAAGTTGGAAAAAGTAGATGACTTGGTAAGTAAGATTTTTCTTATTGGGCTTGTTGACACTTTTTCTTTTGCATTATTGGGAATGAACACAGGGCTCCACGTGGAAAGCACATGCTCTCTCCTCACTGTACTATTTCTGCTCCCCTAAATTACTCCTTTCAGGTACATTTATCAAAGCTAGAATTTTCCCCTGGCCTAATGAAGATTTAGTACTTATATAACTGCAATATGTCTCATATTATGCTGCTGATTTCCTTTATAGATGCTCAACTCATTTGGTTAAGCCATACCTGTCTAAGGGTTCTTCCATTTTTTCATCATGTTGCACAGAGCTTGTACCTTGATCTTGTGCTTCTGTCAACTGAAAATTAACAAAAATGTTTATTAATAACGTGCCCAACCCTGGTGTTTGTTTCATAACTGTAGTGGACACAGCTATAATGCTCCACCTCCGTATGGTTTATAGTTACCTCTGTGCTGTGTCTACACGGTGAGCTGAACTGCTGACGCAGGGATCCAATGGCCCACACCTTACAAAATAACACTCTCTCCCCACTACTTAAGTTACCGACCCCAGCTCTAGGTCTGAAACATGTTATATTCCTGATTTTAGACCTGTTAGCAGGTCCTCAAACTGACAAAACTAGAAGGTTAGCACAGTGCTATGGACCTGCATTCCTGGCTGATTGGTAAGCTGATGCTTGAGACCAGCCTGGGCAACTGGGGGAGACAACTCTTTTGCAGGAAACAATAAAAGTGAAAGTTTTGGTAAAATGGAGAGAAAGAGGAAGTCCCTTTACTTGTGCTGTCCTTTTAGTTGTATTTTTACATTCCATGCAGTACATCCTACTTTATGGATTCCAAGTACTATTTGTCAACTATGATATGAATAATGCTTATATGACTAAGAGCAATGCCAATGATAATAATACAGAAATGACACTGCAGTAACATCTAGATGTCTCCAGGAACTGTTGGAGAAACAGTATCTAGACAGACACCAGCATGCCTGGGCCAGAGTTCCAACTCCACCAGTCACCAGCAGTGGGAGCTCTATAAAATCTTTCCTATTAGGTATTATTGTGTTTTCTGTTTTGATAAAGTTTAATATTGCAGGAAAGCTGAGGTAAAAGTTTCCTCAGGTCAAGTGCAGTCTTGATAATTTAGTCAGAAGATCTCTCAAAATTTAAATCAGAAGCTGGGCTTCGTGTCACACAGCTGTGATTCTGTCACTCAGGAGGCTGAGTCAACAGGGTTACTGTAACCATGAGACCACCTTGGAGAGGCACAGTAAATTCAAGGCCAGCCTGGGGTACACAAAATGTCTCGGCACAGGGGTCATTTACACTTTCCCTTCTTCCTTTTAGTTTACTTCTCCCAGAACAAAACCTCATCAGCAATTATTTGGTATGGATTCCTTCTGACCTGAGTCCTACACATGGTAAAGTGACTCACATGGGTTTCAATCTGAATTTTGCTATCTTCTAATCTAGGGCTGGAGGCCTCACTGTTAGAATGCCACCCATCATAATTCACCTTGTTTTTCTTTTTTAATGTTGCTTTCCAATGGACCACATTGTCTTTTTTGAATATTTTCCAGTTTTATATGGTACCACTACCAATTTTGCAACATCTCAGTACCTTTGTATATGACACTTAAAGTAAGATGATGGCCCCTGGCATTTTAATTCACAAATGACACCTTATCAACATGTCAGCATGTTATGTGTATGAAAAGTATAGTACAACAGCAGGACTAATTTATTTGAATTCTAGAAAAAATTGTTTCTCCACATTTCATCATAGAAAACACTAGGCAGAATTCTGTAGCTCCCTTATAACAAGTCTTTTCTTGTTGTTGAGACAAAATAACCAGACCCACAAGTTAGGAGAGGAAAGGTTCAGAGTTCACAGTTTATAGAGGTTTCAGTTCATAGTAGGCTGGCTCCAGAACAGGGCGGCATTGCAGAGGGGCATCACGGACCAGAAGACAAGCAGGAGCAGCAGCAGCAGCAGCAGGATCAAGCTTTTTTCTGTCCCTACATCTTATCCAGGTACTCACCTTTAGGGCAGGTAGCACTCATACCCTTAATCTTAACATCACACACTTGATCCCAGAACTATGCCAAACCAACCGGTGGACCAACTTCGTAATCACATATCCTGAATCCCAACATCATATTCTACAGATGTAGTCTCCTATGGAAAACACCCATCTATAGCTCCATGAGAGTTTGGGGGACAGGTAGGCAGGAGACATAGCAACAAGCATCTGTGTAATGGAGCTCAATGGATCAAATTGCTGTGACTTTAAGAAATCAGTCAGTGGAAGGAGCCACCTCACATCTTCACTTCCATGCACACAATGTGTCCTTGTGGTCCTAATTCCCACACAGGAGAACACGGGCCACAGGAGAATCTGCTCTGCCTGGTCAAGAGGTACATGGTTTTCATTACACATCAACAAACTGTCACCCAGTCTTATGCATTCCTCTTAGACTGGACAAGTTTAAATGGCTGATAAACACTAATCAATGGGGAAAAATCATGAAACTGCAATGCTAGGACCACTAGTTCCTCAGTAAGACAAATATCCATTTCTACTTTGTTACTGGCATCTTTTTCCTTGCTTACAGTCAAAGAGAAATACAGTGTCTCTGGGGAAAATGCTTGTGTAGTGCCCTACTATCCATTCTTGGTGACCATATAAATTACAAAATATCATGGAAAAGCTTTCATTGCAACAGATATTCAAAGTCTTAGATTCAGCAATTCAATTTCCTGGAATTTTAAAAGTTATTGTATCATATTAGCTGAGACTCATGACACACAGTAATATATCAATGTCCAGATCAGCATTATTCCCAAAGAAGTGTGGGAATAACTCTCAAATCCTTTAATGGATAATGGATAAACAAATGTGATATGTGTAAAATAGGGATTTTAGGCTATAAAAAATCTTTTCTATTAAAATATCACTGCCAAAGTCATGAATTGCATGTAACCATTTATCTTCCATAAAGTTAGGAGGACTTCACTACTGCTAGTAAGGAGGTATCAATACGATTACAAGTGTTTTTATCAGTAAGATTTTCATAGTGCCTAAAATATTCCTACATACTAGCAGAGGAGGAACTGCTTTCTAGAACGATAGAAATTAAAAAGAAATGCACTTACCAATCTCTTGCTGAAGAAGTGTTTCCAAGCTCGTTCACGTTTTTCTGCTGGTTTCTTCCTTTTCTTTTTCAGGCTCAAAATCTCCATTTCGGGACTTTTCACATTTTCTTTTAGGCGTAAACACTCCAATTCATTCCTAAAATATTTGTTTCAAAATAATTATTTGCACAGATCTGTTAAAAAAGTCACATAACCTTTGAAAGACTACTCACAATTTTAAAAGTTGGAAAAAGTAGATGACTTGGTAAGTAACATTTTTCTTATTGGGCTTGTTGACACTTTTTCTTTTGCATTATTGGGAATGAACACAGGGCTCCACGTGGAAAGCACATGCTCTCTCCTCACTGTACTATTTCTGCTCCCCTAAATTACTCCTTTCAGGTACATTTATCAAAGCTAGAATTTTCCCCTGGCCTAATGAAGATTTAGTACTTATATAACTGCAATATGTCTCATATTATGCTGCTGATTTCCTTTATAGATGCTCAACTCATTTGGTTAAGCCATACCTGTCTAAGGGTTCTTCCATTTTTTCATCATGTTGCACAGAGCTTGTACCTTGATCTTGTGCTTCTGTCAACTGAAAATTAACAAAAATGTTTATTAATAACCTGCCCATCCCTGGTGTTTGTTTCATAACTGTAGTGGACACAGCTATAATGCTCCACCTCCGTATGGTTTATAGTTACCTCTGTGCTGTGTCTACATGGTTATCTGAACTGCTGACGCAGGGATCCAATGGCTCACACCTTACAAAGTAACACCCTCTCCCCACTACTTAAGTTACCGACCCCAGCTCTAGGTCTGAAACATATTATATTCCTAATTTTAGACCTGTTAGCAGGTCCTCAAACTGACAAAACTAGAAGGTTAGCACAGTGCTATGGACCTGCATTCCTGGCTGCTTGGTAAGCTGATGCTCGAGACCAGCCTGGGCAACTGGGGGAGACAACTCTTTTGCAGGAAACTATAAAAGTGAAAGTTTTGGTAAAATGGAGAGAAAGAGGAAGTCCCTTTACTTGTGCTGTCCTTTTAGTTGTATTTTTACATTCCACGCATTACATCCTACTTTATGGATTCCAAGTACTATTTATCAACTATGATATGAATAATGCTTATATGACTAAGAGCAATTCTAATGATAATAATACAGAAATGACACTGCAGTAACATCTAGATGTCTCCAGGAACTGTTGGAGAAACAGTATCTAGACAGACACCAGCATGCCTGGGCCAGAGTTCCAACTCCACCAGTCACCAGCAGTGGGAGCTCTATAAAATCTTTCCTATTAGGTATTATTGTGTTTTCTGTTTTGATAAAGTTTAATATTGCAGGAAAGCTGAGGTAAAAGTTTCCTCAGGTCAAGTGCAGTCTTGATAATTTAGTCAGAAGATCTCTCAAAATTTAAATCAGAAGCTGGGCTTCGTGTCACACAGCTGTGATTCTGTCACTCAGGAGGCTGAGTCAACAGGGTTACTGTAACCATGAGACCACCTTGGAGAGGCACAGTAAATTCAAGGCCAGCCTGGGGTACACAAAATGTCTCGGCACAGGGGTCATTTACACTTTCCCTTCTTCCTTTTAGTTTACTTCTCCCAGAACAAAACCTCATCAGCAATTATTTGGTATGGATTCCTTCTGACCTGAGTCCTACACATGGCAAAGTGACTCACATGGGTTTCAATCTGAATTTTGCGATCTTCTAATCTAGGGCTGGAGGCCTCACTGTTAGAATGCCACCCATCATAATTCACCTTGTCTTTCTTTTTTAATGTTGCTTTCCAATGGACCACATTGTCTTTTTTGAATATTTTCCAGTTGTATATGGTACCACTACCAATTTTGCAACATCTCAATACCTTTGTATATGACACTTAAAGTAAGATGATGGCCCCTGGCATTTTAATTCACAAATGACACCTTATCAACATGTCAGCATGTTATGTGTATGAAAAGTATAGTACAACAGCAGGACTAATTTATTTGAATTCTAGAAAAAATTGTTTCTCCACATTTCATCATAGAAAACACTAGGCAGAATTCTGTAGCTCCCTTATAACAAGTCTTTTCTTGTTGTTGAGACAAAATAACCAGACCCACAAGTTAGGAGAGGAAAGGTTCAGAGTTCACAGTTTATAGAGGTTTCAGTTCATAGTAGGCTGGCTCCAGAACAGGGCGGCATTGCAGAGGGGCATCACGGACCAGAAGACAAGCAGGAGCAGCAGCAGCAGCAACAGGATCAAGCTTTTTTCTGTCCCTACATCTTATCCAGGTACTCACCTTTAGGGCAGGTAGCACTCATACCCTTAATCTTAACATCACACACTTGATCCCAGAACTATGCCAAACCAACCGGTGGACCAACTTCGTAATCACATATCCTGAATCCCAACATCATATTCTACAGATGTAGTCTCCTATGGAAAACACCCATCTATAGCTCCATGAGAGTTTGGGGGACAGGTAGGCAGGAGACATAGCAACAAGCATCTGTGTAATGGAGCTCAATGGATCAAATTGCTGTGACTTTAAGAAATCAGTCAGTGGAAGGAGCCACCTCACATCTTCACTTCCATGCACACAATGTGTCCTTGTGGTCCTAATTCCCACACAGGAGAACACGGGCCACAGGAGAATCTGCTCTGCCTGGTCAAGAGGTACATGGTTTTCATTACACATCAACAAACTGTCACCCAGTCTTATGCATTCCTCTTAGACTGGACAAGTTTAAATGGCTGATAAACACTAATCAATGGGGAAAAATCATGAAACTGCAATGCTAGGACCACTAGTTCCTCAGTAAGACAAATATCCATTTCTACTTTGTTACTGGCATCTTTTTCCTTGCTTACAGTCAAAGAGAAATACAGTGTCTCTGGGGAAAATGCTTGTGTAGTGCCCTACTATCCATTCTTGGTGACCATATAAATTACAAAATATCATGGAAAAGCTTTCATTGCAACAGATATTCAAAGTCTTAGATTCAGCAATTCAATTTCCTGGAATTTTAAAAGTTATTGTATCATATTAGCTGAGACTCATGACACACAGTAATATATCAATGTCCAGATCAGCATTATTCCCAAAGAAGTGTGGGAATAACTCTCAAATCCTTTAATGGATAATGGATAAACAAATGTGATATGTGTAAAATAGGGATTTTAGGCTATAAAAAATCTTTTCTATTAAAATATCACTGCCAAAGTCATGAATTGCATGTAACCATTTATCTTCCATAAAGTTAGGAGGACTTCACTACTGCTAGTAAGGAGGTATCAATACGATTACAAGTGTTTTTATCAGTAAGATTTTCATAGTGCCTAAAATATTCCTACATACTAGCAGAGGAGGAACTGCTTTCTAGAACGATAGAAATTAAAAAGAAATGCACTTACCAATCTCTTGCTGAAGAAGTGTTTCCAAGCTCGTTCACGTTTTTCTGCTGGTTTCTTCCTTTTCTTTTTCAGGCTCAAAATCTCCATTTCGGGACTTTTCACATTTTCTTTTAGGCGTAAACACTCCAATTCATTCCTAAAATATTTGTTTCAAAATAATTATTTGCACAGATCTGTTAAAAAAGTCACATAACCTTTGAAAGACTACTCACAATTTTAAAAGTTGGAAAAAGTAGATGACTTGGTAAGTAAGATTTTTCTTATTGGGCTTGTTGACACTTTTTCTTTTGCATTATTGGGAATGAACACAGGGCTCCACGTGGAAAGCACATGCTCTCTCCTCACTGTACTATTTCTGCTCCCCTAAATTACTCCTTTCAGGTACATTTATCAAAGCTAGAATTTTCCCCTGGCCTAATGAAGATTTAGTACTTATATAACTGCAATATGTCTCATATTATGCTGTTGATTTCCTTTATAGATGCTCAACTCATTTGGTTAAGCCATACCTGTCTAAGGGTTCTTCCATTTTTTCATCCTGTTGCACAGAGCTTGTACCTTGATCTTGTGCTTCTGTCAACTGAAAATTAACAAAAATGTTTATTAATAACCTGCCCATCCCTGGTGTTTGTTTCATAACTGTAGTGGACACAGCTATAATGCTCCACCTCCGTATGGTTTATAGTTACCTCTGTGCTGTGTCTACATGGTTATCTGAACTGCTGACGCAGGGATCCAATGGCTCACACCTTACAAAGTAACACCCTCTCCCCACTACTTAAGTTACCGACCCCAGCTCTAGGTCTGAAACATATTATATTCCTAATTTTAGACCTGTTAGCAGGTCCTCAAACTGACAAAACTAGAAGGTTAGCACAGTGCTATGGACCTGCATTCCTGGCTGCTTGGTAAGCTGATGCTCGAGACCAGCCTGGGCAACTGGGGGAGACAACTCTTTTGCAGGAAACTATAAAAGTGAAAGTTTTGGTAAAATGGAGAGAAAGAGGAAGTCCCTTTACTTGTGCTGTCCTTTTAGTTGTATTTTTACATTCCACGCATTACATCCTACTTTATGGATTCCAAGTACTATTTATCAACTATGATATGAATAATGCTTATATGACTAAGAGCAATTCCAATGATAATAATACAGAAATGACACTGCAGTAACATCGAGATGTCTCCAGGAACTGTTGGAGAAACAGTATCTAGACAGACACCAGCATGCCTGGGCCAGAGTTCCAACTCCACCAGTCACCAGCAGTGGGAGCTCTATAAAATCTTTCCTATTAGGTATTATTGTGTTTTCTGTTTTGATAAAGTTTAATATTGCAGGAAAGCTGAGGTAAAAGTTTCCTCAGGTCAAGTGCAGTCTTGATAATTTAGTCAGAAGATCTCTCAAAATTTAAATCAGAAGCTGGGCTTCGTGTCACACAGCTGTGATTCTGTCACTCAGGAGGCTGAGTCAACAGGGTTACTGTAACCATGAGACCACCTTGGAGAGGCACAGTAAATTCAAGGCCAGCCTGGGGTACACAAAATGTCTCGGCACAGGGGTCATTTACACTTTCCCTTCTTCCTTTTAGTTTACTTCTCCCAGAACAAAACCTCATCAGCAATTATTTGGTATGGATTCCTTCTGACCTGAGTCCTACACATGGCAAAGTGACTCACATGGGTTTCAATCTGAATTTTGTGATCTTCTAATCTAGGGCTGGAGGCCTCACTGTTAGAATGCCACCCATCATAATTCACCTTGTCTTTCTTTTTTAATGTTGCTTTCCAATGGACCACATTGTCTTTTTTGAATATTTTCCAGTTTTATATGGTACCACTACCAATTTTGCAACATCTCAATACCTTTGTATATGACACTTAAAGTAAGATGATGGCCCCTGGCATTTTAATTCACAAATGAAACCTTATCAACATGTCAGCATGTTATGTGTATGAAAAGTATAGTACAACAGCAGGACTAATTTATTTGAATTCTAGAAAAAATTGTTTCTCCACATTTCATCATAGAAAACACTAGGCAGAATTCTGTAGCTCCCTTATAACAAGTCTTTTCTTGTTGTTGAGACAAAATAACCAGACCCACAAGTTAGGAGAGGAAAGGTTCAGAGTTCACAGTTTATAGAGGTTTCAGTTCATAGTAGGCTGGCTCCAGAACAGGGCGGCATTGCAGAGGGGCATCACGGACCAGAAGACAAGCAGGAGCAGCAGCAGCAGCAGCAGGATCAAGCTTTTTTCTGTCCCTACATCTTATCCAGGTACTCACCTTTAGGGCAGGTAGCACTCATACCCTTAATCTTAACATCACACACTTGATCCCAGAACTATGCCAAACCAACCGGTGGACCAACTTCGTAATCACATATCCTGAATCCCAACATCATATTCTACAGATGTAGTCTCCTATGGAAAACACCCATCTATAGCTCCATGAGAGTTTGGGGGACAGGTAGGCAGGAGACATAGCAACAAGCATCTGTATAATGGAGCTCAATGGATCAAATTGCTGTGACTTTAAGAAATCAGTCAGTGGAAGGAGCCACCTCACATCTTCACTTCCATGCACACAATGTGTCCTTGTGGTCCTAATTCCCACACAGGAGAACACGGGCCACAGGAGAATCTGCTCTGCCTGGTCAAGAGGTACATGGTTTTCATTACACATCAACAAACTGTCACCCAGTCTTATGCATTCCTCTTAGACTGGACAAGTTTAAATGGCTGATAAACACTAATCAATGGGGAAAAATCATGAAACTGCAATGCTAGGACCACTAGTTCCTCAGTAAGACAAATATCCATTTCTACTTTGTTACTGGCATCTTTTTCCTTGCTTACAGTCAAAGAGAAATACAGTGTCTCTGGGGAAAATGCTTGTGTAGTGCCCTACTATCCATTCTTGGTGACCATATAAATTACAAAATATCATGGAAAAGCTTTCATTGCAACAGATATTCAAAGTCTTAGATTCAGCAATTCAATTTCCTGGAATTTTAAAAGTTATTGTATCATATTAGCTGAGACTCATGACACACAGTAATATATCAATGTCCAGATCAGCATTATTCCCAAAGAAGTGTGGGAATAACTCTCAAATCCTTTAATGGATAATGGATAAACAAATGTGATATGTGTAAAATAGGGATTTTAGGCTATAAAAAATCTTTTCTATTAAAATATCACTGCCAAAGTCATGAATTGCATGTAACCATTTATCTTCCATAAAGTTAGGAGGACTTCACTACTGCTAGTAAGGAGGTATCAATACGATTACAAGTGTTTTTATCAGTAAGATTTTCATAGTGCCTAAAATATTCCTACATACTAGCAGAGGAGGAACTGCTTTCTAGAACGATAGAAATTAAAAAGAAATGCACTTACCAATCTCTTGCTGAAGAAGTGTTTCCAAGCTCGTTCACGTTTTTCTGCTGGTTTCTTCCTTTTCTTTTTCAGGCTCAAAATCTCCATTTCGGGACTTTTCACATTTTCTTTTAGGCGTAAACACTCCAATTCATTCCTAAAATATTTGTTTCAAAATAATTATTTGCACAGATCTGTTAAAAAAGTCACATAACCTTTGAAAGACTACTCACAATTTTAAAAGTTGGAAAAAGTAGATGACTTGGTAAGTAACATTTTTCTTATTGGGCTTGTTGACACTTTTTCTTTTGCATTATTGGGAATGAACACAGGGCTCCACGTGGAAAGCACATGCTCTCTCCTCACTGTACTATTTCTGCTCCCCTAAATTACTCCTTTCAGGTACATTTATCAAAGCTAGAATTTTCCCCTGGCCTAATGAAGATTTAGTACTTATATAACTGCAATATGTCTCATATTATGCTGCTGATTTCCTTTATAGATGCTCAACTCATTTGGTTAAGCCATACCTGTCTAAGGGTTCTTCCATTTTTTCATCATGTTGCACAGAGCTTGTACCTTGATCTTGTGCTTCTGTCAACTGAAAATTAACAAAAATGCTTTTTAATAACCTGCCCATCCCTGGTGTTTGTTTCATAACTGTAGTGGACACAGCTATAATGCTCCACCTCCGTATGGTTTATAGTTACCTCTGTGCTGTGTCTACATGGTTATCTGAACTGCTGACGCAGGGATCCAATGGCTCACACCTTACAAAGTAACACCCTCTCCCCACTACTTAAGTTACCGACCCCAGCTCTAGGTCTGAAACATATTATATTCCTGATTTTAGACCTGTTAGTAGGTCCTCAAACTGACAAAACTAGAAGGTTAGCACAGTGCTATGGACCTGCATTCCTGGCTGCTTGGTAAGCTGATGCTCGAGACCAGCCTGGGAAACTGGGGGAGACAACTCTTTTGCAGGAAACTATAAAAGTGAAAGTTTTGGTAAAATGGAGAGAAAGAGGAAGTCCCTTTACTTGTGCTGTCCTTTTAGTTGTATTTTTACATTCCACGCATTACATCCTACTTTATGGATTCCAAGTACTATTTATCAACTATGATATGAATAATGCTTATATGACTAAGAGCAATTCCAATGATAATAATACAGAAATGACACTGCAGTAACATCTAGATGTCTCCAGGAACTGTTGGAGAAACAGTATCTAGACAGACACCAGCATGCCTGGGCCAGAGTTCCAACTCCACCAGTCACCAGCAGTGGGAGCTCTATAAAATCTTTCCTATTAGGTATTATTGTGTTTTCTGTTTTGATAAAGTTTGATATTATAGGAAAGCTGAGGCAAAAGTTTCCTCAGGTCAAGTGCAGTCTTGATAATTTAGTCAGAAGATCTCTCAAAATTTAAATCAGAAGCTGGGCTTCATGTCACACAGCTGTGATTCTGTCACTCAGGAGTCTGAGTCAACAGGGTTACTGTAACCACGAGACCACCTTGGAAATGCACAGTAAATTCAAGGCCAGCCTGGTTATGCAGCGAAACCCTGTCTCCAATAACCCAAAAGAAATTTATTAATCCAGGTATAGTGGCACATGTCTATAGTCCTAGCAATAGGGTTGGCTCATGTATGAGGCTAGCTCATTTGAGCCCAGGGCAACTTAGAGAGGCCCTGTTCAGAAAGAAACAAAAATGGCCCATGGATGAAGCTCTGTGGAGGACCCTGGGTTCATTCACCAGTGCCAGAACTGTCTGGAAGGTGAAGAGGAAATACTGGAGTTTTCAGAATGGCCCAGGACTCTGTACTGGGCTGTAGTGAGAAAGGCACAGGTGGACGGGAGGAAGGAAAAAGGGAGATACTTTCCTGCTCCTAGGGGCCTCCTCAGCTGACCTCAGGGGAGAGAAAGCAAAATGTGATGTTTTTGGCAGGTGGTGGACAATCGGACAGGCTTTTTGTGCAAGCTGAACTGGTCACTCATGATGAAAGTGGCAATAAATGCAGGGTATGCAGCCCAAAAGACATCCCTGCAGTCCAGTGAGACTCATCAGTTAGCTCAAGTAGTCAGTGGCACTTCATTTGTAACAACTCACAGCTTATTCTCACATAGCAGTGCCCAGTGGGCAATGATCACGCAAACAGTGCTTCCTGGGTTAAGCAGTATGTACATAACATGCCCATGAGAGGAGGCTAACCCACTGAGCTAAGACTATTGGGCCCTGCTGCTAAATAAAGGTCCTCAAATCAATTCATTTGTAGCAACTGCTAGGCCTCTTCAGAAAGCAGTCTGATGTTCAAATGAAAGGTGTGGTATGGTACTTCACAAGAGCTTTTAGGTTGGTCAAATGCCTGGTCTGTGAATCCTGTGCATAGCTATGTGATGAAGGCAAAACTCCACTTTTTCATGGTAAGGAAAATATGATCAGTTGACATGAAATTCTCCATTAGATTGCGTACTTTCAATTTTGTATTTCTTAAAGTATTGTCAATGCTATTATGTCAATGTTTCAAAGAAATTATCGGTTATAGTATAATTAAGTCCTTAATAGTTTTTTGAGCCACAGTCTTGCTATTTCATGCCACCTGGCCTAGCACTCATAGCACTCACCCTGTCTCAGCCTCCCAGGACTGCGATTACAGGTGAGTGCCAACATGCAAGGCTGTGAATATTAAATTGCATAAATGAAACCTAAAATTTGTTAAAGAGTGAAAGCATTTATTAAATATAGGCACGAATGGTATAAAATAAAATTTCATTAAGAAACACTTCACTAGCTTCAAAGTTAGCTAAATCATAAGAATACTCAAATTGACACTTGTGTTCATGATTAAACTCCTTTCATTTCTTTATTCAGTAAACAAACTGAGCTATTAGATGTCAACATTTATAATAAATACAGTTAGCTGTATATGTGAGGTTTTCTGAGGGTGATTTAACATTTTGTTTTCAACCCACATAATAGGGACGTGTGATGTATAAGAATGTTTTGCTCAACAATGGACTGCACGCTCAACTATGGTCCTTGAAACGATATTGCCCAGTGATGTGGGAGATGTAAGTGTGTGTGGCCACCTGCTTACATTTGGATAATAATGAAAATAACAAACCACACATGCTTTGGATCATATTCTCAATGTAAGCAATGCATGAGTCAATATGCAATCAAAGAAATACTACAATGCCGATACAACAGCAATATAAAATTTTCATCAAAGATTAATTTACCTGATTCACTTTTGAAGCTTTGAATTCCATTTCAAGTGTTTCATAAGAAATTTCAAGCTGTTGTTTTGCTTCAACTTCTTGAGAACATTTTTCCTTGAGACTTTTTCTCTTGTCCTCTTCTTTTAAGACAAGTCTGAAGTGAAACCTGCATATTTAAAGTGTATTTTTTAAGTGGATCAAGAAGCCAACCCCTTCCTCTGAGTCAGTGACAGTCACAGGCCAAGGGAAGTAGAAATATGAAGCCAATGGCTTCCTGTGAGCCAGCAGTTGGGCTGGGAGATAAGAGCTGAGCCCCTCCCAACCCCTGCAAGCAACCAGCTGACCACAGACATACAGGCTGGGATAATAGCTACTGAGGCAGGAAGAAAAACAACTTAAGCCTGTAGTGTTTAGCATTTCACTTTGCAGGCCTAGCCCAGTGCTCTGAGCATTTACTTGGTGGAAAATAATATGCAGTATAGCAGCTATGGGAGAGTTCCTTCTAAAGGTGAAAGCCACTGTTAATTCCCTATTATCTTGTTTTAAAGTTCTGTATCACTTTCAGGGTTTTGTTTGGCTTGTTTTAGTTTTATTCTGTTTTACTTTGTTTCATTTTATTCTGTTTATTGACAGCTATTTCAAAGATAACAAGACATACTATTGAAGCTGATGGTGATTTCTTATTATCTTGTTTTTGAAGTCTTCCATTGTTTTCATTGTTTTGTTTCGATTGGTTTCTGTTCTGTTTTGTTTCATTTTATAATGTCTGATGGTATGGCCGGCTATTTTGAAGACAACAAGAGGCATTATGGTAGCCATTGTTGATTTCTTATGGTCTGGTTTTAAAGTTGTGTATCACTTTCACTGTTTTGTTTTGATTGGTTTTATTTATTGTTTTATTCATGTCAAAATAGAAGAAAATATAACATGCATTTTTTAGAAAATATAAAGTTCTAGCTATGATCTGGCTGTATATGTTGATTTAGTATCCTAATGAAATGCTTTCAAATATTTTTCCTTCCTATCTGTCATATTTTATATCTTTCAATTTAATCTCTTCCAAAGGGCACACCTACTTGAAGAGTGTGTATGTGTGTGTGTGTGTGTGTGTGTGTGAAACACAATTCTGAGAGGTAACATCTTATTTTATACATCACTAAGGTAGGTGAAGATATGCCAAGTAACTTGCACAGGTGCAAGTACAGACAGTAAGAATTTAAACCCAGGCATGTTCCACAGTACAGTGGATCCCCTAAATGCACAGTACTGGTCCTAGAGCACTTGCAATTGCAAAAGACTGCAAATTTCAGATATGATCATAAAAATGCTTATCAATGCCTTTTTTATAGTTTAAACTCTATAAATATGCTATGACTTCTGGAATTACATAATTTAATAAAATATTGTATTGATGAAACTTTAGTGTGGGGCATTTTGGCAGCATCATTGGGATCTTAGGGTTTTTAAGAACACAACTGACAACAATGGAGACAGACGCATGCAGTGCATCAACCTGTTACAATGCAGAGATGGGTTACAAGGCAGCAAGCACTCCAAAGCCAGAAGAACTGAGTAACGTGTGAATGCACTACTCGCAAACCTCCTGCCAGAAACTCCTTGTGGAGGATCCCTGTGGTTGCCATGAAACTGTGGGGGGCTCTGTGAAAAAATGTTAGGATCCAACTAAAAATCAGTGAAAGAGTGAGGCTGAGAACTCTGAACTGTGACATCGTGGGAGTATACCTTATGTTATGAAATAACTACCTTTAAGCATTTAGTGTTGTTAAGTGATGTTAAGACCACATTGACATTTCCCACAGCTTCAAACACTGATGGCACAGGCATGACTATCCTGCTGGGCAGCACTGAAAGGCATGCAAGTGTGGCTCCACTGTGACTGTGTTAACCCATATCAGCATCCATTGTCAGTTATAATCACATAATTTCTGAGTTTTACAAATATTCTTAAAAATTAAAATGAATAAACATGTCTTTCTCTACTGATGGTTTCTAGTGGTGTATGAATACACTCTAAAATCTTAAGAAAACAACTCTTAAATGCTGCATTCTTGCTCAGAACACCTGCTTCCCTAACTTTCCCAGTGAAAGGTGTCTAGTGTTGCCGATCGTCCCCGGTAGTCAGCTTCCTGTGTGACCAGTGTTGAAACTGCTCTTTGTCAAATTCATTTGTGCTTCTCTTAGCCAATCTTTCTGCAGCAATGATGAGGCTGGGTATCCTCTTGCTTTCCCTGTAGACTACACTGTTCTGTTTTATTTCTAGAAAAGCAATTCCTGCTAACATTCCATTAAAGGAAAATAAAACATTTACAGAGGTTTTAACTTCCTCCATCTTTGACAGTGTCTTGTAATCTTTAAATACACATCACTTGTTGGAGACTAGCAAACAGGAAACGGGCCTTGTTAGACACTAAGGAAGTCACAGATTCCGTGGAGTGCTGCTGTTTATGTTTATTCTTTACTTTCCTCAAAGGCACGTTGGGTCCACTGCTTTAAAAATAAAAAGTCATTTAAGCAACTCAATTCAAAAACAAGGTTACAACTCTAGAGTATGAAATTGTTCATTTTAAGCAGTAGATGAAAAATAATTTTTAAACAAAGCATTGGGTTGAAATTAGTCCAAGCCTACGAAAGGACTGACTGGAGTTGTGGCAACCCCGTGTTGATTCAGTCAACTGTCATTGGCTTCACCCACCAAACAACCAAGCATCCAACCAAACAACCACTTAATGCTAACACTTTGCTTCCTGCAAGGCACACTAATATAGCTACAGATGGAAAATCACTTTCCTTCTGAAGTTTGGCCAGTTTTTAAATTCTACTCTTTGCAAAATCATATACAATGGTACCTGGGTTCACAAACTCAATTGTCTCCACAATCCTGATGGCAAAACAAACTGGACAAGAACTAAATCAAATCTAAACCAATTAAGATCAACACTGAACCTACCCATAGAACAAAAAAATTTTAGAGACAGCATCTTACCATGAGGTACAGGCTGGCCTAGAACTCATTTATGTAGCCAAGACAAGCCTCAAACTCACAGCAACCCTCGTGTCTCAGCATCCAAAGTCAAACTTGCTGGATTGCAGGTGTGTGCCACCATGCTCAGCTCAACCACTAACTTTTATTTGGTTCTGACTCAACTCAGTTTGCAACCAGAATCACAGAAAAAAATCAAGATCAAGAACTGAGGTAGCACTCAGGCACCTGTGTTATAACAACACCATGCCCAACCAGCATAGCTCTCTCTTTCCAGAGGAAGCAACACAGTACATTCCAATTTTGTCTTTTAATTTCAGTTTAGAAAGTTTTAGTCCTTTGGCCATGATATTTTTTGAAGCCTATTAAATTTACTATCTTTGTGTTTTATTTTTCTTAATAAACTACAAATGAAGCCTGCAATTCTTTTAATCCACTGTACTGTAAGTGAAACTACCCTAAAAGAATGAAGAATCACAATATTCAAAATTTCTTCCTAAATGAAAAAAATATTAATGTAGAGTAAAAACTAAAACTTTCAGAATGAATTTTCTTCCTGAACCCTTTTTTCTAGTACAGGAGGTTGAATCAAGAGTGTCCTAACACTGAGCGCTACCCCCAGTCCCTTTCTATTTTGAGGCAAGGACCTGCTCAGCTTCTTAAGCAGGATTCGCTTTTGCAATCCTTCTGCCTCAGCTTCCTAAGTCAAACTTTTGTAAGTGACAAATTAGCCTACTGTTTAAAATAATACACACGGAGTAAACTCTACTCACACTGAGTAAATACTGACTAGCTACTCACTGTGTGCTACACCTTTTTGTATGCACTGGTGATATTGTAGTAAATACACACAAATTCTATGGACGACAGTAAAGTATACACTCCACAACAACAAATAAGACAGGAAAAACATAAAATATGTATGAGGAAGGGAAATAAAGTAACTTTAATTTATAAATTGAATTTTGTAAGTTTTCTATATTCACTGCTGAAAAATACAGTGGAGTGCATTATCTGTAAAAATGAGACAATGATGTACACGTGGGAAACTTTAAAAGACTGGCTTAGTACATTAGCAGCAAACTAGGGTTTAGCATTAAGGTTTAGTGAATCATTGTCAGTGGAGCAATTCCAGTCTATCATCTAACTTTAAAATAAATTCTTCTTTATTGGCAGTGCTGGAGACGAATCCCAAGGCCTCTTGTGAGTTAGGCAAGCGCTCTAATACAGAACTATCCCTCAGCTCTGTAGATCAATTTTGCTGAAATGTAGCCACAGACATTCATTTGTTGTCTACCTCAGATTCTAGATGACCACAAAAGAGATTTCATGCCATGAAGCCTAAAATATCTACTACTCAATCTTTGCAGAAAAAAGTTAATTCCTGATTTACTACTAAAAGACCCTTTGGTGACATTTTAAAGGATTTTTACCTAATATACTGAAAACTAATCAATCATGGATCTTCATGCAATCCTTTGGCAATATTCAGATGAACATGAAGGTCCAGATTATAGTACTTATATCCTGAGAAAAAGCAAAAGTCTAACAGCTACCAAATTTCTTGGTAATAAGATCTTCAGTGCAGCCTGCAACTTTCTTTGGCAACTTAGCACATATAACAAGTATTACAGCAAATTTGCTGAAGATGTATTATTAAACAATGCTTTAAAAATATTTTGTGAAATAATCACAATGAATATTATCTAAAGGCTCCATGCTATATTATTTTATGGATATAGCAATTCAATTATTTCCTTACTGCTAAGCATCTAGACTATCTCACACTTTATGAGAATGTTAATAGTTAATCCTTGAACATATGAATGTATATAGGTAACACATTTACATAATTATTATCAACCAGTTATACCAGCTTAATGTTCATATTATGTATATGAAGTATATACACTCACCAATTTTAGCCTAGAGGATATGTACATTAAATGTCTTTAATAGCTATGTACATGTGTGTGATCATGGATCTTGTATTCCTTTCCAAGAAGGATTCAGTTTCATAAGAGAAGGCATTAGATTAAAACAATGAAATCATTGAGATTTAATTAATGCTATTAAATTGTTCAAATGCACTTAATAATTTCACTTACTAACAGTACATAATGATGTCTGTTTCCTCAGACTGGCTAATTCATCCAAATGTTTAAAAAACATTTCTCAAGATAATTGGAAAAATGATATCTAAATTGTCTGTATTTTTCTGACAGTCATTCAAAGCTGAGTATCTCTAGTAAAAGCAAATAACTTCTTAATCACAAATACAGGCTCACGTTAGATTTTGTTGTACAGAACAGTAACTATTTATGGTCAAATATTTCCATAGTCTTACCTATCATGTTCTTCTTTCTTCTCAGTAGGCAACTGATGGGTGTCAGTTTTTCCACTCTTTCTTTTTCCTTCAACCTTTAAAGAAAGTTTGATGTAAAGGAAAACTTACTTTTCACTCACTGACTTTATTAAATATTTTGTTCTTTATATCACTTGACTCAGTTCAGCTGTCATTATTTCAGTCCAGAAAGACATGTATTTTTTTCTGCAGCACTGGTGATTGAAGCCAGGACCTTCACTCTGAATTATATCCTCCACCCTTTATATTAAATTTTCTGACAGGATATCACTGGGATCATGTCACCAAGGCTGGAATCAAACATGTGATCTTCCTGCCTCAGCCTTCCAGGGTATTGGGAGTACAGGAATGTGCCACCACGCTGAGGCATAAACAATATTTTTGTGTCTACTTTATCATTACAGGTCAATGAAATTTTTGCACATTCTGCTCCATTTTTGTTTGAGTGAAAGAAACAGAACTTTCCAAATTTTGAAAAGCACTAGGTTTTATTTTCATTCACCTTGCTATCCAACATTTTCATCCCCTGTATTATTGGTAGAAATAAAAAGTCAAAGGCATAGTGGGTCTTTTGTTTAGAGAATGTGTTACTGTAGGGCTTTCTGGAACAAAAGAATCTTACAATTTCAGGATCAAGGTATTCTTTCCCTTGCCTTTCACAATTCTTTTTCCATTTGGATACTCTAACTGGGATTTCAAGACAGTTGCAGGTACTCACTGAAATATATACTTAAGCCAACACAACAAACACAGGGAATCAGAAGTAATTCAGATTAAATGATTCCTGCAAAGCTTCTCAGTGGCATTTCCTGCACCTCATGACACCAATAGAGAATACAATTGTATAATGCAGGAATGGACAGATTACCAGGTGAACTCAAAAAAATCAAGCCAATAAATTACAAGTGTGTTTATTCAGAAATAAAATTTAAGAGCAGTAATAATAAATATGTGGAAATAGGTGGTCATCTTGGAATTACACAGTCCATGAGTGATTTGAGTAAAAAGGTAAATTTGCACACATGACAGTAGAAAAATGGACTCATTTGACTAGGAAGATTCACAGCAAATCTCAAACATAGATAGACTTTTAAATCTCTTCTCACTCATTGCTTCTGTTGCATTTCAACTTCTTTTATGGTGTAAACATAGCAAATGCAATTTATCACTAAAGTAATAGACAAATAAAACTTCAGATGTTAGTTTTTGCAAGCAACTTGCTCTGTGTTTATCTTGGTTCAGGTCATAAGGTAAGGGCACTAATACTGTCCCAGGTTACATGCAACTTGGGAGACTCAGAAAAACGCTGATGAAGGAACAAGGATCACAAGAATGGTTTCCCAAATTACCACTATTTAGATAGTAGAAATGAACTCTTTCTGGACATATTTTCATATTTAGATAACCTCATTTTATATGTGAACTCTTCACAAGTGGAAACCAGAATGTAACTAGTAAAGAGCAAAACCGACTAGCACTGTGTAAACTACTCTTCTATGTTCTGCAAGTGCTCTGCCACTGAGCTATAAGCCAGGATGGCCTTTTTATTTCTAGAGGAGATAGGGTCTTACTAAGGTGCCCAGGATGGGATTGTAATGGGAGTCCTCTTGCTTCAGCCTAAGGAGCTGTGAATACAAGTGTGTATTCCATAACCATCCATGGTTACCACAAAATTTTGCAGGGGTGAGGAGGGTATAACCCTGGGATGTATCTGTTATATACATTTTCAATGCTGAGACAGGGTTTTTCTAAGCTGTTAAGATGCTCCCTTTGGGCTCAAACTTGCTATCTTCCTGCCTTGGCTTCCCAGAGTGCTGGGTAACAGGTTTGTGCCACCAAGCAAGGTTTACTTAAATGTGCCTTTCTACAAAGCCAAGAAATCTACTTGTAACATGCCTATTTCATGCTTAAATCTTTTCTATCCTGCAATATCACCATGGACACTGGCAAGAAAAAAAACCTAGATTCAAAGTAACAACTTTGAAAACCTCTATTTAATAAATAGTCAGACTATAGAAGAAATAGATTTCTAGGCACATATGAATGACCAAAATGGAGCTAAGAAGATAGCCCAGTAAAAAGCAATGAAATGGTGGCAGTAAATGTAAACAACCAAGTAATTCAGAAATCACTTCTAAAGCCCAAAGAAGGGAGGAAATTATAAAGGTCAGAGCAGAAAACAATGCAATAGAGACTAAGTAAACAATATGAAGAATAAATGAATAACAAATTTGGTTCTTTGAAAGAATAAATAAAATTGACAGGCCTCTAGCCAACCTTATTAAAAGTAAGGAAAAAACTCAAATTCATGTAATAAGGAATGAAAAAGATGAAATCACAACAGACCCTGTGAAAATACAGAAAATCTCTTTTGAAAACTTCTACTCTCATAGGCTTGATTACACAGAAGAAATGGAGAGATTCCTAGAAATACATGAATTACCAAAGCTGGGTCAATAAGATGTAAAACTTCTGAATAACACAATTTCAATTAATGAAATTGAAAATGTAATTAAATCCCTACCAACAAAGAAGACCCCAGGTCTAGACAGATTCACTGTGTAATTCTACAAGAAATTCAAAGAAGATTTAATGCTGACATTCCTCAAACTCTTTGATGAAATTGAAAGGGGAATAATTCTCCCTAACTCATTCCTGGAAGCAAACATTACTCTAATACCAAAACCTTATACCAAACACCCAACCAAAAAAGAGAATTATAGGCCAATCTCCCCAATGAACATAGATGCAAAAATTCTCAATAAAATTTAGGCAAACAGAATGCACCAAATCATCAAGATTATTATACACCATGACCAAGTGGGGTTCATCCCAGGAATGCATTCCAGGAATGCAAGGAACAATGTGTATGTTCAACATACACAAATCAATAAATTAATCCACCATATCAATAGAGCCAAAAATAAGAACCACGTGATCATTCCTACACATACAAAAAAAAAACTTTGGTAAGGTCCAACAATTATTCATCATAAAAAAAAACCTTACAGAAAATGGGAATAGATGGTTTTTACCTCAATATGATAAAGGCTATCTATGACAAACCAACAGCCAGCGTCATATTAAATGGCCAGAAAATGAAAGCCTCTACCTTAAAATTAGGCACAAGACAAGGATGTCCCTTACCACCACTCCTATTCAACACAGTACTGGAAGTACTATCCAGAGCAATTGGACAAGAGAGAGAAATAAAAGGAATAAAGACAGGATAAGAGGAAGTTAAATTATCATTATTTGCAGGTGACATGATACTCTACACAGACGACCCCAAAACTCCATTGAAACACTCCTAGGTATAATAAATAAATTCAGTAAAGTAGATGGATACAAATTCAACACTCAAAAATCAATAGCATTCCTATACACTAACAACAAAACCACTGAGAGAAATAAGAGAAGCCATACCCTTTACAATATATATCAACAACAAAATGAAATACTTACGATCTAATCTGAAAAAAGAGACAAAAGATCTGTCCAGGGAAAACTATGATACCCTTAAAAAAGAAATTGAAGGGAATCTCAGAAAATTGAAAGACATCCCTTGTTCATGGATAGGAAGAACGAGCATTGTGAAAATGGCCATTCTCCCAAAAGTGTTATATAACTTTAATGTAATCCCAATCAAAATACCATTAGCATACCTCGCAGATCTAGAGAAATCACCCCTAAAATTCATCTGAAACCAGAAGAGACCCAGAATAGCAAAGGCAGTTCTAAGCAACAAAGGCAAGGCAGGAGGAACCACAATCCCTGACTTGAAGTTATAGTACAAAGCTACTGTAATAAAATCAGCATGGTATGGAATAAAAACAGATGTAAAGATCAATAGAATACATTAGAAGATACAATAACAAATACACTCAGCCACTTTTTCTTTGATAAGGGGGCCAAACATGTCCACTGGAAGAAAGATAGTTTCTTCAATGAATAGCGCTGGAAAAATTGGCTCTCCATAGGCCAAAAACTAAAACTAGAACCATGCCTGTCACAGTGTACTAAACTAACTAAATGCATGAAAGATCTAAAAATCTTAAGACAGAAACAGTAAGTTTGTTGGAAAACAAAGTAGGTAGAAATCTTGAATACATAGGGGTAGGTACAGAATTCATGAATAAGACTCAAATTGCATGTGAAATGCTTCACAGAATCAATAACTGGGATCACGTCCTATTAAAGAATTTTTACATGTCAAAAAAATATCCAGCATAGCCAAAAGAAAACCCACAAATTGGAAAAAAATCTTAGTGAACGGTCCCCCAGACAAAGAACTTCTGTCTAGAATATATAAAGAATTTAAAAAATCAGATGCCCAAATTCAAAGACCCATTCCAAAAATGGGCATCTGAGATGAACACACACTTCTCAGATGAAGAAATACAAGTGGCAAATAAATACATGAAAGAATTCAGCATCATTGATCATTAGAGAAATGCACATTAAAACAACACTGAGGTTTCATCTCACTCCAGAAAGAATGGCCAGGATAAACAAAACTACCAACAACAAAAGCTGGAGAGGCTGAAGGGAAAAAGGAACACTTCTGCACTGTTGGTGGGGATGTGCAACCACTATGGAGGTCAATCTGGAGATTCCTCAAAAAGCTGGGATTGGACATCCCATTTGACCCAGCTATCCCACTTGTGGGCATATTCCCAGAAGAACTGAAATCATCATGCCACAGTGATACATGTGCAGCCATGTTTATAGGCACAATTTGAAATAGTCAGATCTTGGAAAAACTTAAATGCCCATCAACTGAGGAATGGATAAAAAAGATGTGATATTTTTATACAAAGGAGTACTACTACGCTATAAAAAATGATCACATTGAGATATTTATAAGTAAATGGATGCAACTTGAGACCATACTCACAAGTGAAATAAATCAAACTCACATAGGATTGGAACAATTGTGAATATTATTGTATAGTTATCTGAGGAACTCTTGAAGATCGTTACATAAAATAACAACCCTAGTTATGCTCCTACCACCTTGTTTTGAAGGCCTATATTTTCAGTGTTCTAGGCTCTTTCTATTGTTGTCTATATGTCTTTTTTGTTTCAGGTTTTTCTAGTAATTTGTTTTGTTTTGTCTTGTTTTGCTTTTCCCTCTAATACAGAAAGGACAGGTATACATGCAGAAACTCATGCATGTGTAGAACTTCTAAAAAGTTCATGAGAGTTGATAATATAATGCATGATGAGATGAACAGCTACTCTGAAGAAATAGACACTAAGGTTACCAGTGCTGATTCCATAGCATCATGATGTGAAATTCAGCAATACTAGTATTCTTTGGTCAGAGTGATTTTAGCCTGTTTTGTTTTGCTTAATTTCAACATACATGAAAGTATGGACAGCTATTTTGAAGAGAGTAAGAGACGTTATGGCAGCCATTGTTGACTTCCCTATTGTCTGGTCTTAAAGACCTAAAATGCCTTCATCATCCTGTTCTGATCAGTTCTATACGATTATGTTTTGTATGCATTCATTGTATGTGGCGATATGGACAACTATTTGGAAGAAAACAAGAGAAAAAATGATAGACAGTGAAGATCTCCAGTTGTCTTGCTTTGCAATCTGTGTCTTTTATATTGTTATCTTATGATGTTTTGTTATGTTAAATTTTACCCTCTTTTTAAAAAATCAGCAAAATAGACCCCCCACAATAAAAGACTCAGTTTTTAAAAGGGCAACTGAAATGAGTCTACTTTTCAGAAGAAATACAAGTAGTCAATAAGTACATGAAAAATTGTTGAAAATCACTGATCATTAAAGCAATCCAAATTAAAAATTAACAGTAAGACTCCAGATTATTCCAGGAAGGATGGTTATCAAGAAATCAAAAACAGCAAATGCTGGAGAGGTTGTGGGAAAAAGAGACCATTTTACATGGTTGGTGGAATGTAAACTAGAATAACCACCATGGGAATCAGTATGGGGATCCCTCAAAAACTAAAATTAGAAATTCCACTTGTTCTAATTATTTTCTTTCCAGGCATCATCCCAAAACAGTTAAAGAAAATATATTACAGTGATACATGGTTATATGGTTTTTGATCAATTTTTCTTATACTTTTTCACATAATGAGTTCCCAAGTGTAAAGATATATCCAATCTATCAAAATCTATAATGGTTTCTGATTCTTAAGAGACTTTTTCCAAATGTAGAAGTGGAAGATTAGTTTCCTTGGTCTGATTCTCTGATGCCTTTTCTTCAGGGGAGCATATTTTTAACATAATATTCTTCCTAAGAAACCACAAAGTTTGGAAAAAGGGAAAGTAGAAAATTAAAATTTAGCCTGTCTCATTGATGACTTAATTTACATAGCTACTTCTTCCTCAGTGGACTGCAACAAAGAGGTTGAAAAATAATCTACCTTACCTTAAAACAAAGAGAAAAACATGAACCAACACCTTCACTTTATCTGTGTGTAGACTAAACTTATGTTCTAAATTTAAAAATATGTACTAAGTGATCTTTAATATTATAAATCTGTTCCCATATAAAGATATTTTATCTTACCATTTGTTATGGCTTGGGCCTACCTGTCCCCTCAAAGACCCATGCAGTCATAGAGCTTTTTCAGAGGTCACTGAATCTAGTTTGTGGTACTGGAATTAAGGGTGTGCCTGCTACATCAATTCACTGATTGGTTTGGCATCACCCTAATCCTAGTAGTCTGGATAAGATAAAAAGTGAAGACCCTATTCAGGTCTTCTGCTGCATTTGATGTCTTCTGGCAACATGCATGTTTGCCCCTCTGCCATGCAGCCCTACCTTGGGCCCAACAGATTACTGACTGAAATCTCTACAAATCATGAGCTAAATAAACCTTTCTTCATTTTACTTTGGGTGCTGGGTATTTTGCCTTATCAATGAGAAACTTAACTAAAATGTCACCCTTTAAACAGCGAATCCTTCATTAAAAAGTCCTTTGTTCTAAAGCTTACTAACTGGAGTATAGGTAGACTTTAAATTACTGAGAGACAAGGTCACCAGTCAGAGTGATTCAAATTTATACCACAAAAGTGTTGCGCATCCATGTGAACTACGTTTGTTAAATCCACTTCTAATATATTCTAATGTTTACTACACAGAGTGGATGAAGTACTTACTGATTTCTTACATTGAAATTATTGTTTGTACCCTAACACCAAAGTCTCAGTTGGGAAGGTATGAGTCTTTGCAGCTGGGTTGACTTTATGACCGTTCAATGTAGGCAATGGAGTTAGCTAGAGACTAGAAAGTACAATTCAATTCTTTTTTTTAAAATTTTATTTAAGGAGAAAAAAAAAGCAGAGAAAGGGCACAAGTTATACAGATTTACAGAAAAAAAATGAACAGTAGGAAATCACTAGTTAATGGACTACATATTGTCATCTTAGAAATAATTGTTCAAGTCACAAAATTAAAGCTTGTAAAGTGGACATTCCATCAATGATACTGCAAACAGTTCTGTTCAATGATCCAATAAAACTCTGTGATATCATTTTCTATCTTATACACTTAAATATACATGCAGTTATATAGTTTAGAGCACTTTCTTTTCCTCTCTTTTGTACAATGACTATTACACATTTTGGGTTTCATTGCTCCCACGGTTCTTACTACTTTTTTGGAAGAGAGTAAAACCAAATGTGACATAACAGAACAGAATCGGTCAAGTCAAAAGGGTGGACATAATAGATAATGTAAAAACATAATACAAGGTGATCAACAATGGTTACCATAATGCCTCCTGCTATCTCTAATAGAATTGCCTATATCGTTAGTTATAATACAATTGAACAAAACAGTAAAGAATAAAACCGACAAAACCAAAACATTGGAGACATTGGAGGTCTTCAAAAGTAGATAAAAGAGAATGGGCGTTATAATGAATCTCATTATCTTCACAGCTGATGCCTAAACTTTTGAACCTGACACTATCCAGCAAAACAGAATAGGGGAGCATCAGTTAAAAACCAGATGGTGAGAGTAATACAGGGCTTTAAATTGAGGTAATGGAAAGTCAAAGTGGGTTACTATAATATATCCTGCTATTTTTTTCCTTTAATTAAAAGGATAAAAATAAAAAAGTAAATAATGGAGTGGAGATTGAGATAAAAGAGGGCATAACAATGAAACAGCGCAGATCAAAACATAACCATTTAAGCAGAATAGTGTTTCACCACCAGATAATCCTGACCTAAAAGTAGTTACCATATTGTCTCTTTCCTTTCTAACAGGACTCAGGACTACATTGCTGAGGCTCTGGGAATGATCACCATTTGTTGTGCATCCAACAGTGGTCATCACTGTTCCACTGGCCCTAACATGAGCTGCTTAACAAAAGGGCTTGAATCTAGACTCCCTTTCTTCGTCATTTAAGAACATTGCACACATGGAAGCACTTTTGCCTTAAATCTAAAACTTAGCCATAAGTTACTATAGATTCTAAGAATAACTTGTTTATAACTGGTTAAAAGTTTTTTCTTTTGGAGGGGGTCTCAGGAATCAAACTCAGGGGTATATGCAGGCCGGCATTTGTGTCACTGAGCCACGTCCTTGGCATGACTGAAATATTTTCAAAAGTAAATATTAAATCATAAACTACTGATTCTAAAATGTGAGTCAGAAAAGTCATTTCATTTGGCTTATACTATATTATTAAAGAAAACAAAACAATGTTAAACTAGGCATATAAATTTACATTTTTACTTACCTGGTCCTGGCTGTTTTCACTGTCATCACGTCTTCTCAAATCTTCCTTTGATGTCACTTCTATGTTCAGTTCTTCTGAAAAATTTATATATTTATGTAAAATAAACTACTTAGAACAGATAAAAAGTGAGTTTTTATGAAATAGAAAAACTAATACAAATTTATTTTTATTTTCCAGTTAAGAATTAAATAATTGAATTAATCCTAATTTTTGGATATTTACATAGAAATACTTGTAATTATCCCCAAATTAACAAATTATTTGGAAAGATATTAGATATCACTATATTGAAGATATAGGGACCTCTTAGAGCTTCATCATGAATTTACTCCCTAAGCATAGATGGAATGTCAGAAATATTTCAAATACAACAGAAACATATAAATCCACTCTATGCATTATTCTCCCACACATCTTGGCTACTTTTAAACAGCTCAGCATGTTATTATTAAAGGTCTGTAAATTACTATTACCTTTACATGTTTATCAGTGAACACCCTTTTCTTTATGTCTGCAATGTCTTCATCCACTCTTCTGGCAACATTTTAAAAAATCTTTTAAGACTCAGTTTATAATGTGAATTATTTCTTGATTATGTTTACCTTCTCCACATAAAACAACTGCTTCTTTCTTTGGGGCTCCCTTTCATCAATGTTTCCACTGTATCTTTACCACACAAACAACAAACTTACTTCCTTATTAAACTTTTTGATCCTGTATTGCATGGGACAATCTTTTAAATCTTCTTTGTATACAAGTCTTCCTTCATCTTACTCAAAAACTATTTATGGAATTCTTGCTAAGTGCTAAGCACTGGGGTTTAGAGAGCATAAATAAAAGGTATCGGGAATGGCTTTTCTAGAGGTAATGATGAGCTTAGAATTAGAGTGAGGTTAGCCAGACACAAGGCAGGGAATTGTGGGAGTATGAAAGGTAGTAGCAAGAGAAAAAAATATTAAATGGGAATGATACTGATCTAAAAATAGAGGAATCACAATGGAAAATATCACTAGCTGTTTAGGAATGCCTGAGATCAATGAGGGCAGACAGATGAGAAGGCTGAACATACAGAAGTAGAAGTCAGATCATGCAAGCCTAACGGTAACTTTGAGATGTTTGCGCATCAGTGCTTTGAACAGTGGCTCATGGTCACATCTGTTCCAGAGATCAATCACTCTCAATAGTCAGGAGGATGAATATGATGGCCAAATGAATAAAGGGAGGGAGATGAATTCATAGAAGGAACCAGTGTCAAGTAAAGCTGATGCAGGCCTAAACCTCTTAAACAGTCCATAAATTCTATTTCCAGAAATATTCAGATATGAAATCATGAGTACCCGTTATAGAATGAATTTTTATTAAATAAATAAATGTATACAACTGCGTCCTTGGAGAACAACACTCTACTAATTATTTTTCAAAAGATATCATTTCACAAAAGAGTTGTGAAATGAACTACTTAGATTTCTTTAACTTGCTTGAGTCTACTCTGTAATTCTTACTTCACCTGTTGCGATGTGGAGGGAACACATTTAGTGTTTTGTGTAAAATGCCCTGCTTCTTGAGGTTACCACGTACATCAACACATAAGAGAAGGGCTGAAGGTGAATTTCAGAGGTAGAGTATGTGCTTAGCATGTGCAGGGATCTGAATTTATTTGAGATTAGTCTCCAGCAAAAAGGTTGGGGAGAGGAAGGCAAGGAGAGCAGGAGATGCAAAGAAGTCACATCTGTGGGGAAATAATTTTGGGTTTATAGCCTATACCCATTAATTTAGGAGATAACTAGTAGTCTATAAGATATGGTAAGGACATATACATTATGTTTCAAGATTTGTTATCAATGTAATCACATGATTAAGGGCACTAATTTAGCTGCTACATAAAGTAGAATACATATCAGGTGACACCAATGAATAGATTGTCCTACTAATTGAATTTAGTGATTTAATTTTTTAGAATGGTAAAGCAAAGAATGGAAGTTAATCTTTATTCACAGGAAAATGCAAGATATGAAATTCCACATAGTGCTAAGAAACCCTTCAGAGGATAACCTTCATATAATATTTACAGTTTGCAACTGTTCAAGTATAGTTTCATTGTAAAAAGTGCTACAAACACAAATCACATTTTAAAAAAGAGTTCTCAGTAGAGAAGCAGACAAACTTGTTCCAAACATAGGACACAAGAAAAATTGATGCATCCCTCAGCTGCATGCGTAGAAGATAAAGGTACCAGGAGCCAAATCCTAAATCTGGAAAGTGCAGCCTTCAGAGGTAGTTTCTGGCACAACATTTTGATCTTGCTCTACATACTTCTCAATCAAGTTTAATGAGACCTTATTCACAGACTCATTCTCACGGTCTCGTAGACCTTCAAGCTTGCCAAACGCCCGCATTCTTTGATCATTACACTAAGCTGCTCAGTTTTGCCTAGATTCTAGCAGCCTGAAAAATATTTGAAATGGCATCCAGAAGAACAAAAATAATTTTCCTATCTTTCGCAGTTATCAATGGTTCTATTTTACTAGACTGCACAAAGTATAAACCTGGCCAACTGCCCCATGGTTCATGTAGTTGGTCACGGCCCACACAGCTTTCTTCTGAGTCATAAAGTCTGCCTTAGGACACTGACAAGGAAAGGGACTAATCCATGATGGACAACTTGCTGTATCTGGTCCTGTTGGCCAACTGTGATGTTTGACTCTGTCCATGTAGCTTCCTTTTGAAGATTAGTTTTGGGGTGAATGAGCAGGCTGGGAAAAGCAGCAGATGATCCTGCATCTCTCACAATCTGAGTCTCTTCTTTTCCAGTGACATTATTCCCTATGGCTAGTAGCACGGGAGGCAGAACGGACAATTCACTTGATCCTAGAAGTTTCAGCAGATGGTGCACAACTCCTGTTTTTACAACTACTTCAGTGCGTTCATTTGGACCACTGGTAAGGTAAGAAATAAGATCACCGTCTACAGGAGATGAACCAAGAGAGAAAGAATTTGCTTAACAGTATCTAACAGCTATGCAGGATTCTCATTGCAGCAAAGGTATGAAAGTGTCCAGATAAGATTATGTAACCACCTTCTAATGATGACATACAAGGAACTTCAAGAAGAGCCAACAGTGGTTCAATTGTACCATGTTAGGTAACCAAGACTTGGAAAACTGAACCATCACCTGCAATATTTCAAGAGCACAGACAGACAGGTCACTGATGTGAGCATGGGGAAATGCCAAGACAGAAAAGAATGCTGAGATAACACCTCCATCCAGAACATCCTTGGTCTGTCCTGATGACCCAGAAGTAATATTAGTGAGTTCCCATGCAGACTCAAACTGAGTGAGACGAGTCAGTCCTGCCCAAGCAGGACACAAATTGTAGAATCAAACAGACCCAGATTATGTGATCTATGGGAGGCTGTTTTCCTGAGAAAGCAGCTGCCTGGCAGCTTGAGTAGTTGGAGCTCACTTTCCAGATTATAGCTTTTCATATCTTTGTGCAGCTATAAACATAGGTGTACATATATCACTGTGGTATGATGCTTTCAGTTCTGGTAATATGCCTAGAAGTGGAATAGCTGGAACATATGGGACTTCCAATGCCAGCTTTCTGAGAAATCTCCACACTCACCTCCACAAAGGTTATACCAGTCTACACTCCCACCAACATACACAGAGCATCTTGATGGACCCTATCTCCTGATATACTCTGCCTGTGTTTCTTTTTGTTAGTGAATCAAGGCCATATATGTTAGACATTATAGCCAACCTTCTCTGCCTCATTTCTGCTATGCTATTTTTCTGCTATTGGTTGTCTACTTTTCTCCTTCATTCCATTGTCTGCCCCATTCATTGAGGCCTCTCTGCCACTGTTCCTGAAATCCTGGGTTTTTTTATGTCCTTCAGTATTTTTTGTAGGGTTGGGTTGGTGGTCACGAACTCTCCCAGTTCCTCTTTGTCATAGAAGCATCTTGTTTCTCCATTAATTTTGAGAGACAGTTTTGTAGGCAATATCAGTCAGGGTTGGAGGTTATTTTCTTTCAAGGCTTGGAATAGTTCACTCCAAGCTCTTTTTGATTTGATGGTTTGTGTCAAGAAGTCTGTCATGATTTTGATGGGTTTTCCTTTAGAGGTGATCGTTTCTTTTCTCTGACAGCTTTCAATGTTCTGTTCTTGTGAGAAATTTCTGGGATCTTGATGATTATATGTCTGTGTGTAACTCTATTTTGGTTGTAGATTGCTGGAGTTCTGCATGCCTCATACATCTGAATATCATTTCCTTTTCCTATGCTTGGGAAGTTTTTCTTAATTATTTATTTGAATAGTCTGTATTTGCTTTGTGTTTACCCCGCTTCTTCATTCACATTTTTTATTCTTTTTTTAAATTTTTAAAAAATTTTATTTAGGGAGAAAAAAAAAGCAGAGAAAGGGTACAAGTTATACAGATTTACAGAAAAAAATAAACAGTAGGAAATCACTAGTTAATAGATTACATATTGTCATCTTAGAAATAATTGTTCAAGTCACAAAATTAAAGCTTGTAAAGTGGACATTCCAACAGTGAGACTGCAAACAGTTCTGTTCAATGATCCAACAAAACTTAGTGATATCATTATCTATCTTATACCTTTAAATATACATGCAGTTATATCATTTAGAGCACTTTCTTTTCCTCTCTTTTGTACAATGACAATTACACATTTTGGGTTTTGTTGCTCCCACAGTTCTTATTACCTTTTTTTGGAAGGGAGTAGAACCAAATGTGACATAACAGAACAAGTCAATCAAATCAAAAGGGTGGACATAATAGATAATGTAAAAGCATAATACAAGGTGATCAACAATGATTACCATAATGTCTCCCACTATCTCTAGTAGAATTGCCTATATCATCAGTTATAATAAAATTGAACAAAACAGTAAAGAACAAAACTGACAGAACCAAAACATTGGAGACATTATAGGTGTTCAAAAGTAGATAATAGTCAATGAGAATGGGTGTCATAATGAATCTCACTATCTTCACAGCTGTTGCCTAAACTTTCGAACCTGGTACTATCAAGCAAAACAGAATAGGGGACATCAGTCAAAAACAAGATGGTGAGAGTAATACAGGGCTTTAAATCAAGATAATGAAAAGTCAAAGTGGGTTACTATAATATATCCTGCTATTTTCTATTTATTTTCCCTTAAAAGGATAAAAATAAAAAAGTAAATAATGAAGTGGAGATTGAGATAAAAGAGGGCATAACAGCCATACAGCGCAGATCAAAACATAACCATTTAAGCAGAATAGTGTTTCACCACAAGATAATCCTGACATAAAAGTAGTTACCATATTGTCTCTTTCCTTGAAATCTTTGAGTATAACTTCATATACTGTAGCATCAAATATATCAAAACAATGTAAAACCATTTAAGAGAATGACAGCATTGCAGGGTATTTAGAATCAACTAACAGAAAATGAACAATGGTTTCTGTATAATCTCCTTGTCTTTAAAAGTCTTTGCTTATACTATCATACATAATAAAATCCAATAAGATACAACCTGTTTAGACCAATGGAGACAGAAGAACAAAAGCTTGATGAGACTTCAAAACAAGATGATACTAAATCAGTATTACATATTAAGACATCATTTTCTCCAAAACAGCTGTTCCTATCATCCAATCATCTCTGCCTCATTTCTGTTGAGCTCTTTTTCTGTCATTAGTTGTCAGTTTGTCTTCTTCATTTTGTTTTCTGCTCCATTCATTGTGGCCTCTCTGCCGCTACTTCTGGATTTTTTGTATTTTTCTTTTTTAGAATATCTTGCAGTGTTCTCTGTAGAGTTGAATTGGTGGTTGCAAATTCCCCCAGTTCCTCTTTATCCTGGAAGCACCTTGTTTTTCCATCAATGTCCAGGGACAGTTGTGCAGGATATCTCAATCTTGGCTGGAGATTATTATCTTTCAAAGCTTCAATTATTTCCCCCCACACTCTTCGTGATTTGATGGTTTGTACAGAGAAATCTGCTGTAATTCTGATGGGTGTTCCCTTGTAAGTGGTCTGTTTCTTGTCTCTGACAGTTTTTAATATTCTGTTCTTGTATTGAATTTATGGAATTTTTATTATTATATGCCTGGGTGTTGCTCTGTTTGGGTTGTAGGTGGCTGGGGTTCTGTATGCTTCATACAACTGAGTATCTTTACCTTTTGCTAAATTAGGAAAATTCTCCTGGATTATTTCTGTGAGTAGCTTTTGTAGTTCATTTGTTTGTGTCCCTACTTCTTCTTTTATGTTCTTAATTCTTAAGTTATGGATCGTCTTATCATCTTCTAGTCTTTGTATTATTGCTGTTTGTTTCTTTGTTACTTTTAAGAAGTTTTTCATTTCATTCTCCCATATTACAAATCTGCCCTCCAGTTCAGATAGTCTGTCCTTAGTTTCTTTCAAGCTGTTATGCCAGTTTTCGATAGACTTTTTAGTTTCCTGGTAGTCTCTTTGAACCTGCTTCATGTATTCTATGCTTTCTCTTTTTTCTCCATCAAACAATTCTCCCCTCTTTTTCTGTTCTCCCATTCCACCATCCGTTTTTTCTTGGGTGGTGCTTAGCATTTCTCTAACTATTCTGCTTATGTCTAGCTTCAGGCCATTAATAACTTCATTCCTGAATTCATCTATGAAGCTCTCTAGATGGCGCTTTATGTGTATTGGTGTGGTGTCCGCTCTTGCCTGTTTCTCAGGATTGGAGGCCGAAGGGCCTTTCTTATTGCTCCCTCTTCCCATATTCTTTGTTCCTTATATATGCAAGCATATATAGGAGGCCCAGCTTCCCTCCCTGTCAGCTACAGCCTGATCGAATTGTGCTGGCTAGGTGTTCCCGCCCACCGCAGCACACCAGGAAGTTGCAGACCAGGCAGCCTACATGGGGCCCGCCCCTCCAGGCCACCCTCAGGCTCTGGGATCTGGGTTGTGCTAGCCTACTGGGTCTCGGCCAGCAGCGTCACGTAGGCTAGGCACTTCTCACCAATCCCGCTTGAGAGGGGGATAGGTGGCTGAAGTCACTGCAGCGCCCCGCTCCCGCAAGTCTGCCCAGTCCCGGAATGTCCTCTGTTGGAGTCTCCTGGACCGTGGGAGAGTCCCAGTTTTCCCTCACTCACCAGAGGTGGATGCATGGCTCCCCGCCCGTGCTGTTTTTAACTCCCTTCGCTGATTCCTGTTCTCAGAGCTTCCGTGCGTCTCTCTCCCTGCCGAGCCAATGTAGACGCAGCCGCCACGTGGTGGGAAATCCAAATCGCGGCTTCCAATGGCGCGGGCTTCAGCTTCCACACTGAGGCTTTTCTGTTCCTGTTATAGCACCAGGATTGCATTCCAAGTTGGTTTCTCTCAGCCCGTTCTTGGGTCAGCAGGGCATATCTCCACTTGCTTATGATTCCTTACTCCACACCATTCATGAATTTTTAGCTGGGTCTTTCAGAGAGCCTCTGTACCTGCTGCTATCTGTCCGCCATGTTCTCCCAGAAGCCCCACATTTTTTATTCTTAAGTTATAGATCCTGTTGTCATTTTCTAGCCTTTGTATTGCTATTTCCTGTTTCCTTGTTACTTTTACGAGACCTTTCCTTTCATGATCACATATTGCAAGCCTGTCTTCAAGTTTTCATAGTCTATCTTTAGTTTATTTCAGGCAGTTTTGCAATCTTTCAATGTAGTTTTTAATTTCCTGGTAGTATCTTTCAATATGTTTCATGTATTCTACACTTTTTTATATTCTTCATCAAAGGTTTCTCTCCTTTTTCTGTGACCCTCCATTCTTCCATCTGTGTCTTCTTGAGACGTGCTTAGCATTTATTTTATTAGACTTCTTATATCTTGCTGTACTTGTATTAGTATTTCTGTTTTGAGGTCTTCTATAATGTCACAAAGATATTTCTTTATGTCAGCTGATGCTGTTTCCAATACTTCATGTCTGCTATCCTTGATCTCTTCTGTAATTACCTCTCCTAGACCCATACTGTTTGAATTGGTAGCTGAAGACAGATTTTTCTTTCTTTCTCTTGTTATGTTTCTGGTTTCTTCCCGACAAGTGCATAGTGTGGGTCCCAGGCCCTTTCTGTATTGGTTATGATTTCTTTGAAGTCAATGGTGAGGGATTTCTGCCCTCTCCCATTTGCTGTTGATCAGTGAGGTACAAGCAGGGGTAGTGCAGGCTGGCCCCTCCCCTCTGAGCCAGTCAACCATGTGAGTCTTCACCATCTTAGTGTGTACTGCACAGATGGAACTGGCTCAGGACTGTTTCAGGGGCAACTTCATCCCTGGCTATTGGGTCCCATTCCAGGGGCATGACCCATTTGAAGCAGTTCCCCCCAATCTGCTCTGCATCAGGAGAGGCCAAATGAAGCAACTACAGTTCCATATTCAGGCCCATCCTGCCTGATTCCAGCATGTCACCCAGCTGATCACCACCTCCTGCAGGAGGACCAAATTCCAAGCACTCACCACAGGCTAGTGTAGATCTCCATGCCAGCTCCATTCTCTGTTGTTACACACCTTCCTACTAAGGTCCTCAGGCTCAAAAACCCCCAACTTCAGCAGGACTGTGAGTTGTTGGACTCCAGGGTGCTTAGGGCAATGTGGAAGTATCTCTGTTGAATGAAAGTGCATCTGGATTCAGGCTTCCACCCATGTTTTTCTTTCATTTTTCCTTGGCTTTTTCCTGAGTCATGGGAATCCCTCTCCTTTTTTCTGGTCTTCTCCATGGCATTAAATTCTAGCATCTTAGCTGTTTCTCTCAGAGAGCCTCGCTATCTTGCTACTTATTGATCTGCCATCTTCCCCGCTAGTCTATATTTCTCTTTTGAGCATCTGTTCTTACTTCTGAGCCTTCCTCAGATCCACATGAACTAATATTCATTGCCATTTCATTTTGGTATGGTATTTTCCATTGTTCTTGAAGCTGTTCAGCTATGCAGCCAGTGAATTAGTATTTTCACTGTTGAAAATGGTTATGAGACACAGAAAGCTGTGAAGGGACAGCATGGGAAACTGAGGGCCTCATCAACAGGAGGTAAGGTGCTCTCAAAATTTCCACAGAGGTAGAGCTCATAAACATTGGGTCAGTATTATTTTTATGTGCCACAGCAAGCTCTTTGCTATCCCTGAAAGCCCTAGAAGTTTCTCCGTTTCTGATCTAGACCTAGACACAAACAAGTACCAACAAGTGCAGAGTGCTAGGAGACAGGAAAAGAAAGCATAATGAAAATATACCCTTTTTCTTTAGAAACCACATTCTCGGATTTAAAAATTTGAAGATAAGTGGAAGAAAACAGGAGACATAAGAGTTTAAAAGACAATTCACTGTGAAAAATCTCTTTGTCATATGGCTTTCATGGACTTCCCATACTGTAGGAATGGTGGTTTAACAGTGAATTAAAATCTATGGAGTATAACGTTGTAAGAGGACCAATCATACCAAAGGTTATCTGTCATTTCATGCTTTTTCTTTCTTGTTGGGGCATAGCACAGTGAGGTTTTCAGATATATAATGTATCACATGTCTCAGTTCAAATGATTCATGAAGCACAGCTCTAATGGATGCTGGCATATGTGCTGCATGTTGCTATTTTGCCACTTGTTTGTTTCTTTGTTGTGATACCTAAGGTTGAACTCCTAAACTTGCACTTGCCAGGCAGATATGTATCTTGCTGAGCTAAATCCCTGCTCACTGTATTTTGCCTCACTAAGATTCAGTTTCTACTAGTGTCAATAGAGTCAACATTCTTATAAAAAAAGCTTCTGTATAATCTGTAAGAAAACTTCCTACCTCTCAAGGAATTCAGGCCTAAGATTCATAATCACTGTTTTGAATAACTGTATCTACCAGTCATTAAGGAATGATTGTAGACTACTTTCTTAACAATCAAAATATGAGACACCATACATACATACTTGTAAGAGTCTGCTTTTGAGAAAATCTATCTGCTTGCAATCAAGAACATATCAATACTGAGATGAAATGAAGCGGAAACACAGTGGGCTTGTTCATAAGGAAAGCTTAGTCTAGGTAAACATCAGACTTACTGGAAGCACTTTTCCTCACTGTGGTGAACTGAGAGATGTGATGGTGGGGACCAGTGAACCTCTTGCCACAGCCTCCTGAGTTAACTGGGACTCAGGAAGGTGCCAGAAGGATCAACTCTCCAGCAAGCACCCACAAACTTGAAAACAACTCGGAATTTTATAGTAAGTTTTGTGGATACCTGTGAAGTACCCCGGGTCCAAGCTGGTAACATAGGGTATTGAGACATAAGTAAACAACACATTAAAAGTTGTTTTCTCTTATGCATATCAGCACTCTATTTGCAAGTATGGACAACAATAATTACATCTGCACTGTTAATGTCAAAGCCTTCCAAACATTTGGAGAAAAAAACTGACATGATTCTGGGCACATCAAACACTTTAAGGTACTATGATTTTTCCAGAGTCATCTGTATTGCTTCATTTACCTAGTTGGAATGTCGGTATAACTTTCATTCTTACTGCTTTCTTCACAACAGAATCTTTTCCTTCCATGGCAGCCTGAATGGGTTTTAAAGTAAAATGGTTAGTAAACACTCCATGGCTCCTAACTATGCAGTTAATTCAGAACACAAATATACAGTCATTACCTTCCCGTGAAGATGTGTGTCACCTGATTCTGTAAAGGAAAAAGGAAAAATAAACTTTATAAGGAAATATGGGAAAGCCAAAGACACATTCTTGTACTGTGAGGCTTTGGCTGAATCTTCATGCTTTGCTTTGGAAACCCAAATCATGCAACACAGTGAGAACAACTGCCTGACACAAACACAGGTCTGATATTCATCAGTTTTTACCCAGTAAGGTTGACTCACCAGATTCTGGGAATGCTGATGGACTCTTCATCACGGATTCTGCCAGAAGTGGATGTTGATGGCCAAGCATCAATTTCTCAGATCTCTTCAGAGTCTCATTAGACTTTGGTGAAACTCCAATCTGAATCAGAACAAAAAGTTTTACTTATTAGGATGTAATGACAATACAAACATAATTAATATATCAACCCTTTCCTCAGAAGTACTCTCATGTATTTCTCTGACCCACAGTCCAATAATTGTTCCACTGCTTCTGTGCTTGACACTCACTAAGCCAAGTCTGATTGTTACCATCATCTCTCTTTCTTCTGTTTTAACTTAGTAGTATTGTGATTTTCCAACAATCTCTTTAATTTTTTTTTTTTGGTTTTCTTTTTTTGGGTGGGGTATATCATGGATCGAACTCATGACCTTGTGTTTCCCATGCAGGCACTTATACCACTGAACTAAATCCCCTGCTCCACTCTTTAGTTTTTAGTACTCTTGATTGTTAAAACTTTAGGGATATGAATTATATTTCACTGCTTTGAGATGTTAAGTGTGTAAAGAATGAGCAAAGTGTGTAAAAGGCATTGTGAAATAGGGAGCAATTCTTCTAGAGAAAGGGGAAGCAAAGAAGAGGCAGGGTGGATGGAAAGAATGGGGACAAAGACTCCACTGGTTAAGTGAAATGAGTCACAAGCACAAATTTCAATATCATATTGTTTGCTAGTGGGAGAAACTGAAAAGTGTAATGGCCCAACTGTGCAAAAGATAGAAAATATTCAAATAGAAATGATAAAGTGGTGGGAGGGTAAGGAAGTAAAGGATGTAAAGGGGCAAAAAGGAGCAAACAGAAGAAAATGGAAACAAAAATTTTAAATAAGGACAGTAAGATAAGGAGTTGAAGGGAGAAGAAGTGACTAGGGGAAAAATAAATAAGACTATCAGGTACAGGGAGAAACTTCCTTTAATGAATGTGATCCTTATGGATATCTAAAATGCACCAATGAAAGCAATTTGAAAAAATATATGAAAATTATCCACTTGAATATAAACACACTATTTTTTCCCCAGTCAAAGGCATGGATGTGAATGAATATTCTACTTTCAAATGGGGAACTACAATGAGATACACTCTTCAATACATCAGTGTTGTGAGCATTCCCTTCTCCGGGTTTTGATAACATCATAAATTCCTAAGAAAAGTGCTAGCTTTCAGTGACCTAAATGTGCTCATGTACAAACTGGTTTATTCCAGGTGAATCGTGGTGAACCTTTGGCACATGTTGCACAGTGGGCTCTTTGCCATCATTGAAAGGCCTAGAAGTTTGCTGTCTCTGACCTAGGTTCACATTAGTGAATGCAGAGCACCAGGAGACAGCAAAGGAAAGCATAATGAAAATATATCTTTTTTTCTTTATAAATAACATTGGAAGATTTGCAAATTTTAACACAAGTCAAAACAAACAGGAGACATAAGAGTTTAAAAGGCATTTCCCAGTGAAGAAGTTTTTTATCATATGGCTTTCATGGATTTCCCATGTTTTTGGAATGGTAGTTTAACAGTGCATTAGAATTGTTGGAGGCTTAGGTTCTAAGAAGACCAATCATATGAAAAGTTATGTTCCATTTCATGCTGATTCTCTTTCTTGTTCAGGCATAGCACAGCGGGTTTTCAGAGATGTAATATGTCATGTGTCACAGTTCAAAAGATTCTGAATCACAGCTCTCATGAATGTCGACATATGTATGCATGCCATTATTTTAATGCTTTCTTGCTTGTTTCTTTCTTTCTTTTTGTACCTTGGATCAAACTCATCATCTTGTACTTGGCAAGCAGACACTCATGCTGCTGAATTTAATCCCAGGTCCCTATATTTTACCTCTTTCAGATTCAGTTTCTTCTACAGTGTCAATAGATTTCAACATGCTTAAAAATAAAAGGTCCTGTAGAATCTGTAAGAACCTTAACTACTATACAAGGAATTCAGACCTAAGTTTCACAATCACTGGTCTGTAAAATTCTATCTAGCAGGCACCAAGGAATGATTATAGACCCCATTCTTACTAATCAAACTGTAACACACCATACATACACATTCTTTTGTATGTATGCTTTTGTGAACATCTGTCTGCTTGCAAACATGAATATTCTAATAATTAGATGAAATAGAATGGAAATGCATTTGGCTTGTTATTAAGGAAAGCTTTAGTCAAGGTACAAATCAGAATTACTGGAGGCATTTTTGCTGGTGATGTTGAACTGAGAGATAAGGTCCTGGGCACCAGTGAACCTCTTACCACAACTTCCTGAATTAATAGGGACTCAGGGATGTGCCAGAGGACCCAGCACTCCACCAAGAATCCACAAACTTTCAAACCATCTTCAAATATTATAGTTAGATCTGTGGATCCCTGTGAAATATAAGAATCCAAATTGGGAGAGTTTAAGATCATTGCTCCCAGTGGTTAAGTGCCTGCCCAGCTTCCAGCCACACTATACTGATCTCTGCAGCTTTCATGAACTCAAATGGACTATACGCTGTGACCTTCTTCAATCAGTGGAGATGAATGCATTGGAGGTTAGTTCTAGCACATTGGTGCTAGCCTAGGGAGACCTTTGGACCATCCCTAACCCTGGTTAGGAGCTCACCCAGCTTTCTGAAACACTGGAGATGGCATGAAAGTTCCTGTGGGTATGACTGGACCATGATCTGCAACCTCCATTCAGTCCCAGAAGCCAAGGGCACAGGAGACAATTACCAACACACCCAGGGGAAGCTTTGGAACATCTTTTGAAACACAGAATTCTAGGAAAATGACAAGATAGAAGACCAAAATGCAATATCAAACCTCCAGCCCATCCCAAGATAGCCTGGAAACCATATACATAGAAGAAAATATATGCCATATACCTGAAATATCTGAAATAATATGAAATGAATTAAAGAAGCAACTCTGAGAAGTTTTAAAGGAATTCAAATTAGAAATAATCTCTCAAGTAAAAGAAGAAATGATAAAGGTAATAAAAGAAATGCTGAACATATCTAAAGAAGACACAGTTAAATAATTAGAGGAATAATGTAAAAACATAGAATTCATGGATGAACAATTTAAGAAACAAACAGAAGGCATGAAGCAGATTCAAAGAGATATACAGGAAAACAAAAATTTCATTGAAAGTTGTTGAAACTGTCACAAGGAGTGAAGATAGAACTTCAGACCTCGAAGACAAGATTTCAGCTAGTGAACAGGAAAGATATTTTAAAAATAACAAGGAATCAGGAGATAACAATTCAAGCAATGCAACATGATGCAAATAAAAACAAGAGATTGATAGGGATAAATGAAAAAGAAGGGGACAACACAAATGATATGAAGAGGCTATTTACACAAGTAGTAGCTGAAAATTTCCCAAACATGAAAATGGAAACTCACATATGGATTAGTGAAACATATAGAGCTCCAAATAGCCATAACCACCCAGACATATAATAATCACCACCCAGAAATCAAACATAAGAATAGAATAGTAAAAGCTGTTAAAGAGAAAAGACAGACCACCTATAAAGGAAAACATATAAGAATCACAGAAGGCTTCTCAACACAAACAATGAAGTCAAGAAGAGCATGGAGCGAAGTATTTCAGATCCTAAAAGAAAATGACTTCTAACCCAGACTGATATACCCTGAAAAGCTGTCCTTCAAAATGGATGGAGAAATAAGATACTTCCATGACAAAGAACAGCTGATGAACTCCATAAATACCAAACTAATCTGGAAAAGAATACTGAAACACATTCTAGATACACATAGGAAAAGACTACTAAGCAATATTTACCTCGATATGATAAAGGACATCTATGACATACCAATTAAACAGAATAGAAAGGTAAAGATACAACAGCAGAAAGAAAACATGTCAACAATAAATCAGTGTAGAACAGCTATAACCATTAATGTAAATGGAATCAATTCATCCATTGAAAGAAACAGACTGGCAGAATGGATTAAGAAACAACATCAAATCAAACTCTGTCCACAAGAAACCCATCTAACCCAAAAGGAAACTCATAGACTGAAAGTCAAAGGATGGAAAACAATACTTCATGCAACAGGAATTTTAAAAATTGGGGGTAACTATTCTATTTGCAGACAATGTGAACTTGAAACCAAGAATAATCCAAAGAGATAAAGAAGGTCACTACATAGTAGTTTGGGGAAAACTTCAAGAGGAAGAGATAACAATCTTAAATATACATGCACCAAATTCCAGAACACCCAGCTATACAAAGCAAATATTAACAGAAATGAAAAATCAAATAAGTAATAACACAATTATGACAGGAGACCTTAACACACCCTTGGCACTAAGGGAGAGATCAACCAAACAGAAAATCAGCAAACAAATAACAGAACTGAATCATAGCTGTGAACAAATGGATTTGATAAACGTATACAGTGTTCCATTCAACAACATCAGAATACATATTCTTATCAGCCGTACATGGGACATTCTTTAAAAGAGACCATATACTAGCCCATGGAACATATCTAAGTAAATGCAAAGGAGTTGAAATTATCCCATGCATTTTATCAAATCATAGGACAATGAAACTAGAAATTAATGATAAAAGAAATGGCAAGAATCCCCCAAACACATGGAAATTGAATAATACACTCTTGAGCATTCAGTGAGTCACAAAGGAAATTAAAAGAGAAATTAAACAATACCTACAAGCAAATGAAAATATAAATACAACTTACCAGAATCTGTGTGATGCAATGAAAGCAGCCCTCAGAGAAAAATTACACTGAGCTCCCACATCGGGACTATAGAACAAAAACAAGCAACTTGATGCTACACCTCAAACATCTAGAAAAAGAAGAGCAAGTCAAGCTCAAAGCCATAAGAATGGAGTAAATCATAAAAATCAGAGCAGAAATTAATGCAATAGAGACTAAGAAAACAATATAAAGAATCAATGAATCAAAGAGTTGGTTCTTTGAAAGAATAAATAAAATTGATAATCCACTAACCAACCTTTTTTTAAAAAAAGGAAAGAAAAAACTCAAATTCATGCAATAAGGAATGAAAAAGGTGAAGTCACTGCAGACTGCAGAAACACAAAAGATCATTAACACCTATTTCAAAAACCTCTACTTTCATAGGTTCGATGACACAGAAGATATAGACAGATTCCTAGAAACATATAAACTACTAAAGCTGGGTCAAGAAGATGTCAAATTGCTGAATAACCCAAATTCAATTAATGAAATTGAAAACATAATTAAGTCCTTACCTACAAAGAAGAGCCCAGGCCCACGTGTATTCACTGTGGAATCCTACAAGAAATACAATGAAGACTTAATGCCAACACTCCTCAAACTCCTCAATGAAATCAAAAGGAAAGCAATTCTTCCCAAGTCATTCCTGGAAGCAACTGTTACCCTACTACCAAAATCTGAGAAGGACCCAACTAAAAAAGATCTTCCTAAAGAACATAGATGCAAAAATCCTCATTAAGATATTGGCAAACAGGATACAGCAAATCATCAAGAAGATTACACACCATGACCAAGTGGGATGCATCCCATCCATGCAGGGATGGTTCAACAAACATAAATCAATAAATGTAATCCTACATATCAATAGAGCCAAAAGTAACAATCACATGATCATTTCTATAGATGCAGAAAAGCTTTTGATAAGATCCAACACTTATCCATGATAAGAATCTTACAGAAAATTGGAATAGATGGTCTTTACATCAGTATGATAAAAGACATCAATGATATACCAAGAGCCAGAATCATATTAAATGGCAAAGAACTGAAGGCCTTTACCTTAAAATCAGGCACAAGACAAGGATGTCCCTCATCACCGCTCCTATTTAACATAGTACTGGAAATACTAGCCAGAGCAATTAGACAAGAGAGAGAAATAAAAGGAGTAAACATAGGAAAAGAGGAAGTTAAATTATCATTATTTGCAGATGACATGATACTCTACACAGAAGACCCCCAAAACTCCATTGAAAGACTTCTAGATATAATAAATAAGTTCAGCAGTGCAGCTGGATACAAAGTCAATACTCAAAAATCAATTGCATTCCTATACACTAACAACAAAATCACAGACAGAGAAATAAGAGAAGCCACACCCTTCACACTGGCATCCAAAAATATGAAATATTTAGGAATTAATCTCACAATACAAGTAAAAGAATTACAGGGAAAATTATAATACCCTGAAAGAAGAAATTGAAGACATCAGAAAACGGAAAGACATCCATTGTTCATGGATAAGAATAAATATGGTGAAAAAGATCATTCACCCAAAAGTGTTATATACAGATGCAATACAATCCCAATGAAAATACCACTAACAAACCTTACAGATCTAGAGAAATAATGCCTAAAATTCACCTGGAACCAAAAGAGACCTAGAGTAACCAAAGCAGTTTGAAGTAGCAAAGGCAAGACAGGAGGCATCACTATCCCTGACTTGAAGTTATACTACAGAGTTTCTGTAATAAAATCAGCATGGTACTGGAATAAATATGGATCTGAAGATCAATGGAATAGATTATTAGAAGACACAATCATAACTGCAAACACACTCAACCACCTTATCTTTGATAAAGACATGTTCACTGGAAGAATGACAGTCTCTTTAATAAATGGTGCTGGAAAAATGGCTCCTCATATGCCGAAAACTACACCTAGACTCATGCCTATCACCATGTACTAAACTAAAATCTAAATGGATCAAAGATCTGAATATTAAAACAGAAACACTAAATCTGCTGGAAGACAAAAATCTTGAATCTTAGATAAAAATCTTGAAAACATAAGGGTAGGTAGGGAATTCATGAACAGGAATCAAACCACACAAGAAATACTTCCCAGAATCAATAACTGGGATGATGTCCTATTAAAAAGTTTGTGCATGTCAAAAGAAGTCTCCAGCAGAGTGAAAATAAAACCCACAAACTGGAAAAAAAATTCTCACTAAACTGTCCCTCAGACAAAGGACTTTTAAAACATATAAAGATTTTTTTTTTAAAAATGAGACCCCTGAAATTCAAAGACCCAATCCAAAAATGGGCATCTGAGGTGAATACACGTTCTCAGATGAAGAAATGCAAATGGCAAATAAATACATGAAAAAATACTCATCATCATCAGTCTTTAGAGAAATTCAAATTAAAACAACACTGAGATTCCATCTTACTCCAGAAAGAATGACCAGGATCAAGAAAACCACCAACAACAAATGCTGGAGAGAGTGTGGGGAAAAAGGAACTCTCTTGCACTGCTGGTGGGAGTGTAGACTGGTGCCACCACTGGGGAGATCAGTCTCGACATTCCTCAAAAAGCTGAGATTGGAAGTCCCATTTGACCCAGCTATTTCACTTCTGGGCATATTCCCAGAAGAACTGAAAACACCATTCCACAGTGATATATGTGCACCCATGTTCATAATAGCACAATTTGTAATAGCCATATCTTGGAAACAGTCTAAGTGTCCATCAACTGAGGAATGGATAAAAAAGATGTGGTATTTCTATACAATGGAGTACTACTCAGCTATAAAGAAGGATCACATTGAGATATCTATAAATAAATGGATGCAACTTGAGACCATACTCATAAGCAAAATAAAAACTCATATTTAAATACCATATAGTCTCCCTAATGTAAGACATGGTAACAGTACAAAAGGATTTATGGTAGTCTTGATTCCCCATTACATTGCTTTGAAGCCTTATAATGTTTTCATTAATTAGTTGGAAAGGTTTTATTCTGTTTTGTTTGATTTGATTGTGTGTGATGGTATGAACAGCTATTTTGAAGAAAACAAGACATCATGGCAGCCATTGCACTGATGTAATATCATCTTGTTTTGAAGCCCTACTATGCTTTTGTTCTTATGTTTCCATTGGTTCTATCATGTTGCGTCTTATTGGATTTTAATATATGTGATAGTATAAACAAATTTGCTATAGAAAAAGAGTTAATATCATAGCCATTATTAATTTTCTGTTCTTTGGTTCTGAATGCCCTATAATACTTTTATTCTCCTGAATAGTTTTACACTATTTTGTTATGTTTGATACTATCATATGTGAAGGTATACTCAACTATTTCAAATTTTGGTTGCTACTGTTAATATCCAGTTGTCTTGTAGTGAAGTGCTGTATTGCTTACATTGTTCTGCTCTGACCTGCTTTGTTCTGTCTTCTTTTGTCTTAATCTCTTCAAAATAAAACTTAAAATTGTCAATAAAAAAGGATGCAAACTGGGAACATTGGGTATTGAAACATAAGTAAACAACACATTAAAAGTTGTTTTCTCTTGTGCTTTTTAACACCTATTTGCAAACACAGACACCAATACTTACATCTTCAGTGTTTATGTCAAAGCTTTCCAAAATTTGGAGAAAAAATGGAGATGATTGTGGGTACATCAAACACAGTAAGCTACTGTATTTCTTTCCAGAGTCAGGTGTATTGCTAGATTTACCTGGTTGAAATGTCTTTACATCCTTTATTCCTACTGCTTTCTTCGCAACACAATCTTTTGCTTCCATGGCAGGCTGAATGGGTTTTAAAGTCAAATGCTTAATGAACACTCCACAGCTCCAAAATGTGAAGTTGATTCAGAACACAAATATACAGTCATTACCTTCAAGTGAAGATGTGTTTCAGGTAAATCTAAAAAGGAAAATGAAAAACAATCTATATAAGAAAATATGAGAAAGCCGAACATACATTCTCACAGAGTTAGGATACATGCTTTGCTTTGGAAATGAGTTCTTCAGATTTTTGACTTTGCTTTCCCATTGGTCAGATCAATATGAGAGAAAAATTAGAATACAGGTTGAACATGATTTCCAATGTGACATTATTCTTCCAAATGCCATAACTAAACAGGAAGTGAGTATATACCGATCTATACATGTCGGGTGTTGTGAAAAAGTGATTTGGGGATCCATCATGACCCTGAGAGGCTGACTGTCAAAGTTGAAAGAAGAGAACAGCATATAAATTGAACAAACCACATCATCCATTGGTACAGCATTGCACTACACGTAGGTGCTCTCGAGACACCCAGCACAGCAGAGCTCACAAACGGTGTGTCAATGCTATTTATGTTTTAAAAGATGAGGTTTTGTTATGCTGCCAAGGTGCCCTTAAATTCCTGCAAATGAGTGATCCCTCTCCCTCAAATTTTCAAATAGCTCGAACTGAAAGCATACGCACCATGCCTAGTGAGATTTTTATATACTACTCATCAATATCATTACTCCTTACACAAGCAGGTTTTGTGAAAGTTGGGGACATGGCTGAGGAGAAGCTACGTGGGAATTTCTCAGTGATTTCCACTGATATCGCATTGAAGGAATGAACCAAAGAGTGTCTCTATGTTACTTTTTAAAGGATTTGTGTGAAAAAGCTATTTTATCACAACTTACTTATCTTAAAATGAGTCAATGCTTCTATGTGCACATTAATGTCACTTGAATAATTATCAATTTAACAGAAATCTCTGATGCCTGATAGTTTAGGAGGGGAGGGAAGTACCTACAGTGTAAGGCAAGTCTAGCCCTTGTCCTTGCTTCTAATCATCTCTGCAGCAGCAAGAATCGACTTTGCCATTTGTGAGCACAAACACTGAAGCTGTGAGGAGTAAGTGCTCTCATGTTTCATCATTTGTTCCAAAATTATGTTTAGCTTTGTTATTTCCTATTTTCTTTTTTTTTTATTTAAGAGGAAAAAGAGAAAAACACAAAACAAAACAAAGCAGTGTAAGGTTACACATAATACAGAACTACAAAAAAAAAAACATAACAGTAAGAAATCACCTGTTAATAGATTACATAATATCATCTTGGAAATAGTTGCTCAAATCACAGTATCAAAGAATACAAAGTAGACATTCAAACGGAGAGACTGCAAACAGCTGTGTTCAATGATCCAAAAACATTAATATAGTCAGCTATTTAACATCCCTAAACACACTTGTTGTTATATCCGTTAGAGCTCTTTTTTTTTCCCCTCCCTCTCTTTTTTATAACAAAATTTACACATTTTGGATTTTATTACTCCTCAGTTCTCATTACTCTCTTGGGGGGGAGAGAATAAAGTCAAATATGGCAAAACAAAGCTGTAAGTCCAAACCAAGGATAGACATAGCACATGATGTAGAACAGAGTACAAGGTCATCAACAATGGTTATCAACATTGTCTCTTGTTTCCTTAAAAGGAATTGTCCATCTCATTAGATATTATAAAGCCGGACAAAACAGTGGAGAACAAGACCAATAAAACTTAGGCATTGTGAACATTACAGGACTTCCAAAGGAGACAATAGTCAAACCAGAATGGGCATCTTTGTGAATCTTATTGCCTTCAAATTAGTTGCCTATACCTTCAAACTTGCTACTATCGCACAGAATGGAACAGAGTCTAATCAGTCAAAACAAGATCTTGGGAGTATTACAGGACTTCAAAACAAGTTAATAGGAGATCAAAAAGAGTTACTACTATATATCCTAATTTTTTAAGTTTTTCCCTTAATTAAAATAAACATAAGAAATAGCTAAATAATTTTTTTTAAAGAATAGTAGTTACCATAGTGTCTGTCTTTTTCCTTAAAATATTTGGATAAAACTTCATATACTATAGCTTCAAATATTTCCATATCAAAAAGCCCAGAGTAAAGCCTTTCTAATTAATAAGTGAAAATTTTATAAGGCTTCAAGGCCACATAATGGGGAATCATGATTATCACATATTTTTATATATTTGAATCATTACTTACATTAGGGAAACTATTCGGTATTCATACATGCGAGATTGATTTATTTCACTTATGAGTATGGTCTCAAGCTGCGCCCATTTATTGATAAATATCTCAATGCGATCCTTCTTTATGGCTGAATAATACTCCATTGTATAGAAATACCACAACTTTTTTATCCATTCCTCAGTTGATGGACACTTGGGTTGTTTCCAAGATCTGGCGATTACAAATTGTGCTGCTACAAACATAGGTGCACATATATCCCTGTGGTATGATGCTTTCAGTTCTTCTGGGAATATGCCTAGAAGTGGAATAGCTGGAATAAATGGGATTTCCAATCCCAACTTTTTGAGAAACCTCCAGACAGATCTCCACAAAGGCTGTACCAGTCTACACTCCCACCAACAGTGCAGGAGAGTTCCTTTTTCCCCACAGCCTCTCCAGCATTTGTTGTTGTTGGTTTTCTTGATCCTGGCCATTCTTTCAGGAGTGAGATGGTATCTCAGTGTGGTTTTAATTTGCATTTCTCTAATGACCAATGATGATGAGCATTTTTTCATGTATTTATTTGCCATTTGCATTTCTTCATCTGAGAATTGCGTATTCATCTCAGATGCCCATTTTTGGATTGGATCTTTGAATTTTGAAGGTCTGAGTTTTTTTTAATTCTTTATATGTTTTAGCCAAGAGTCCCTTGTCTGAGAGAGAGTTCACTAAAATCTTTTCCCAGTTTGTGGGTTTTCTTTTCACTATGCTGGAGATTTCTTTTGACATGCAAAAACTTTTTAATAAGAAGTGGTCCCAGTTATTGATTCTGGGAAGTATTTCCCGTGCAGTTTGAGTCCTATTCATGAATTCTCTACCTACTCCTATGTCTCCAAGGTTTCTACCCAATTTGTCTTCCAATAGATTTAGCGTTTCTGTTTTAATATTCAGATCTTTGACCCATTTAGATTTTAATTTAGTACATGGTGATAGACATGGGTCTAGCTTTAGTTTTTGGCAAATGGAGAGCCAGTTTTTCCAGCACCATTTATTAAAGAGACTGTCGTTCTTCCAGTGAACCTGCTTGGCTCCTTTATCGAAGATAAGGTGGTTGAGTGTGTTTGTAGTTGTGGTTGTATCTTCTAATCTATTCCATTGATCTTCAGCTCTGTTTTGATTCCAATACCATGTTGATTTTACTACTGTTGCTTTGTAGTATAATTTCAAGTCAGGGATTGTGATGCCTCCTGCTTTGTCTTTGCTGCTTAGAATTGCTTTTGCGATTCTAGGTCTCTTCTGGTTCCAGATGAAATTTAGGAGTGATTTCTCTAGATCTATAAGGTATGTTGATGGTATTTCTATTGGGATTGCATTGAATCTGTATAAGAGTTTTGGGAGAATGGCCATCTTCACAATGTTTGTTCTTCCTATCCATGAGCAAGGGATGTCTTTCCATTTTCTGAGATCATCTTCAATTTCCTTTTTCAGTGTAATACAGTTTTCACTGTATAAGTCTTTCACTTCTTTCGTAAGAGTAATTCCTAAATATTTCATTTTTTTGCTTGCTAATGTGAATAGTCCAGTTTCCCTTATTTCCCTCTCTGTGGTTTTGTTGTTTGTGTATAGGAATGCTATTGATTTCTGAGTATTGATTTTGTATCCAGCCACATTCCTGAATTTATTTATTGTATCTAAGAGTCTTTCAATGGAGCTTAGGGGGTCTTCTATGTAGAAGTCTTCTATGTCATCTGCAAACAATGACAACTTAACTTCTTCTTTTCCTATCTTTACCCCTTTTATTTCTCTTTCTTGCCTAATTGCTCTGGCTAGTACTTCCAGTACTATATTAAATAGGAGTGGTGATAAAGGACATCCTTGTCTTGTGCCTGATTTTAAAGTAAAGGCTTTCAATTTTTGGCCATTTAGTATGATGCTGGCTGTTGGTTTGTCATAAATGGCCTTTATTATATTGAGGTAAAGACCATCTATGCCAATTTTCTGTAGAGTTTTTATCATGAATAAATGTTGGACCTTATCGAAGGCTTTTTCTGCATCTATAGAAATGATCATGTGATTCTTATTTTTGGCTTTATTGATATGGTGAATTACATTTATTGATTTGCGTATATTGAACCATCCTTGCATTCCTGGGATGAATCCCACTTGGTCATGGTGTATAATCTTCTTGATGATTTGCTGGATCCTATTTGCCAATATTTTATTGAGGATTTTTGCATCTGTGTTCATTAGGGAGATCGGTCTATAGTTCTCTTTTTTAGTTGGGTCTTTCTCAGGTTTTGGTACTAGAGTGATATTTGCTTCCAGGAATGACTTAGGCAGGATTGCTTCCCTTTCAATTTCATTGAATAGTTTGAGGAGTGTCGGCATTAGGTCTTCTTTGTATTTCTTGTAGAATTCTGCAGTGAATCCATCTGGGCCTGGGCTCTTCTTGGTGGGTAAGGACTTAATTACATTTTCAATTTCAGTAACCGAGATTGGGTTATTCAACAGTTTTACATCCTCTTGATCTAGCTTTGGCACTTCATATGCTTCTAAGAAACTGTCTATTTCTTCTGTGTTATCAAACTTTTGAGAGTAGAGGTTTTCAAAATAGGTGTTGATGATCTTCTGTATTTCTATTGGGTCTGTAGTGACTTCTCCTTTTTCATTTCTTATTGCATGAATTTGAGCTTTTTCTTCCCTTTTTTAAATAAGGTTGGCTAGGGGCTTATCGATTTTATTTATTCTTTCAAAGAACCAACTCTTTGATTTGTTGATCCTTTGGATTGTTTTCTTAGTCTCTATTGCATTGATTTCTGCTCTGATTTTTATAATTTCCTCTCTTCTTTTGGCTTTGGGCTTGACTTGCTCTTCCTTTTCTAGCTGTTTGAGGTGTAGCATCAAGTTATTTATTTGTATTCGTTCTGTTTTCCTGATGTGGGAACTCAGTGCAATAAATTTTCCTCTCAGAACGGCTTTCATTGTATCCCACAGATTCCGGTAAGTTGTAGCTGCATTTTCATTTTCTTTTAGGTATTGTTTGATTTCTTCTTTAATTTCTTCTGTGACCCACTGATTACTCAAGAGTGTGTTATTTAGTTTCCATGTGTTTGTGGGATTTTTGCAGTATCTTTTATCATTAATTTCTAATTTCAGAGCGCTGTGATCCGATAACATGCAAGGGATGATTTCAGCTCTTTTGCACTTGTTTAAATATGTTCTATGAGCTAATATATGGTCTATTTTAGAAAATGATCCATGTACTGCTGAGAAGAATGTGTATTCTGATGTTGTTGGGTGGAACATTCTGTATATGTCTATCAAACCCATTTGTTCACAGGTATGATTCAGTTCTGTTATTTCTTTACTCATTTTCTGTCTGGTCGATCTGTCCCTTGGTGTCAATGGCGTATTAAGGTCTCCCGTTACAATTGTGTTACTGATAATTTGAGTTTTCATTTCTGTTAATAATTGTTTTATATAACTGGGTGCTCTGGAGTTTGGTGCGTATATATTTAAGATAGTTATCTCTTCCTCTTGGAGTTTTCCCCTTACGAGTATGTAGTGACCTTCTTTGTCCTTTATGGTCATTGTTGGTTTAAAGTTCACGTTGTCTGCAAACAGAATGGCTACTCCTGCCTTTTTTTGGATTCCTGCTGCATGAAGAATTGTTTTCCATCCTTTGACTTTCAGTCTGTGAGTATCCTTCTGGGTTAGATGGCTTTCCTGTAAACAGCATATGGTTGGATTTTGTTTCTTGATCCATTCTGCTAGTCTGTTTCTTTTGATTGGTGCATTGAGACCATTTACATTAATGGTTATTACTGTTAAATGTTGTTTAATTGTAGGAATGTTATCTCTCTGCTGTTGCATCTTTATCTTTCTGTTCTGTTTAATTATTTGCTTTGCTTAGTGGTTTTTTCCTTTGTGTATCTAAACTGTCTTTCAATATTTTTTGCAGGGTTGGTTTGGTGTTCATGAAGTTCTTCAGCTGTTCTTTGTCATGGAAGTATCGTATTTCACCATCTATTTTAAATGATAGTTTTGCAGGATATATCAGTCTAGGTTGGAAATCATTTTGCTTTAGGATCTGGAATACTTCACTCCATGCTCTTCTTGACTTTATTGTTTGTGATGAGAAGTCTGCTGTGATTCTGATAGGTTTTCCTTTATAAGTGATCTGTCTTTTCTCTCTGACAGCTTTTAATAATCTATTCTTGTGTTGGATTTCTGGGATGGTGATTATTATATGTCTGGGTGTAGTTTTATTTTGGTTATGACTATTTGGAGTTCTATATGCTTCACTGATCCTGATGTCAGTTTCTGATCTCATGCTTGGGAAGTTTTCAGCTATTGCTTCTCTAAATATCCTCTTGATATCCTTTATGTTGTCTCCTTCTTTTTCATTAATCCCTATCATTCTTATGTTATTCTTCTTTGCATCATCTTGCAGTTGTTGAATTGTTGTTTCCTGATTCCTTGTTATTTTTAAAAGATCTTTCCTTTCCTGTTCACTTGCTGCAATCCTGTCTTCAAGGTCTGAAATTCTATCTTCACTTTCATTAAGGCGGTTTTTACAACTTTCAGTGGAGTTTTTTATTTCCTGTATATCTCTGTGCATCTGCATTATGTATTCTGTTTGTTTCTTATATTGCTCGTCTAGGGATTCTATCTTTTTGTTTAATTCCTCCAATTTTTTATCTGTGTTTTCTTTAGATATATTTAGAATCTCTTTCATTTCTTTTATCATTTCTTCTTTTATCTGGGAAATTATTTCGAGTTTGAATTTCTTTAAAGCTTCCTGGAGTTGCTTGTCAATTTCAGTGGCTATTGTGTCCGATATATGAGGTGGATGGGATATATTTTCTTCTATATACATCGCTCCTAGGGTTTCCTGAGATGGGCTGGAGGTTTGAGGTTGTAATTTGGTCTTTCGTTTTGTTATTTTCCTATATTTCTGTGTTTCAAGTGTTATTTGAAAGCCTCCTCAGGATCTGTTGAAAATCCCCTTCTATGTTTGCAGCTACTGAGACTCTGGCACCACTCTACCCCAGGCCATTGGGCCTGCAGAACCAATGGCCCTTCTCTGCTTGTTCAGAACTCCGTGGTTCCAGACAAGCTGGGCCTCAGGGACACTGTGCGCCCACCTGCCCCTTGGTAGATCCACAGCTCTTGGATTGCAGCCGGGTTAGGGTACTCACCACAGACCGCAGTGCCTCAGGAGCCTGTGATCCCTCCCTGCTTGCAGAGATATCCACAAACCTCCAGACAAAGGAAGGGCCTCCTGCGGGCACTCCGGATCTACCCCTCTCCTCCTCTGCACGCAGATGGCTATGCGCGGCTGGGCTCAGGCCGAGGTGCCTCAGGAACCCGGGACCCCTCCTCCTCCAGACAAAGGAAGGGGCCTCTGCAGGCGGCTCCGGATCCCCGCAGCTCCTCCTCCGCACACCGATGGCCAGGCGCGGCTGGGCACAGGCCGAGGTTCCTCAGGAACCCGGGACCCCTCCTCCTCCAGACAAAGGAAGGGGCCTCTGCAGGCGGCTCCGGATCCGCGCAGCTCCTCCTCCGCACACCGACGGCCAGGCGCGGCTGGGTACGGGCCGAGGTGCCCCAGGAACCCGGGACCCCTCCTCCTCCAGACAAAGGAAGGGGCCTCTGCAGGCGGCTCCGGATCCGCGCAGCTCCTCCTCCGCACACCGACGGCCAGGCGCGTCTGGGTACGGGCCGAGGAGCCCCAGGAACCCGGGACCCCTCCTCCTCCAGACAAAGGAAGGGGCCTCTGCAGGCGGCTCCGGATCCGCGCAGCTCCTCCTCCGCACACCGACGGCCAGGCGCGGCTGGGTACAGGCGAGGTGCCCCAGGAACCCGGGACCCCTCCTCCTCCAGACAAAGGAAGGGGCCTCTGCAGGCGGCTCCGGATCCGCGCAGCTCCTCCTCCGCACACCGATGGCCAGGCACGGCTGGGTGCGGGCCGAGGAGCCCCAGGAACCCGGGACCCCTCCTCCTCCAGACAAAGGAAGGGGCCTCTGCCTATTTCCTATTTTCTTCCCCCAATAAATCCCTGTTCCTCTCTCAACTGACCTCTAGTTCGATGGTCTTGATTGTTTCCATTTACTGCTTTTTATGGATTATTCCTACCATTCCTTTCTTTATTTGGCAGAAATGGCAGTAGTATCTTAGAATTACAATTTGTTTTTCATCTCTTTACTCTTTCCCCTTTGGCTAGAAATATTTTCAGAAATAAAAACAAGATTTATGGGATGAGGCTGAGGAGGCGTATGATTCCCATTCAGTCTCCCCTAGAGGGAGCTCTCTAGGGGCATGACCTACCGCAGCAGTCCTGCCCTGGGGGAGTGCTGAGCTGTGGTGGAGCTTAGGACAGGGAGAACAGGTCAGACACTGGGAGCCTCATGCATCTGCTCTGTTACCTTCAGTGATACCACTTCATAAGAGTCCAGAAGGGTGGCTTTTCAATTGTTCCACCTCATTGCCTCTTAAATTTGCCTTTGGGGACTTGCAGATCCAGAGTTACATTTGGCTTCTATGTCTTCGCATTTTCTATTTTTATTTCAGTGAAATTGCTGCACTGATCCTTATAAATTGTTTATGGTAGTTATCTTTATTGCTGCTATCAATAGCAATGACTTGGGAAATTACTACTCCTCAGAGACATCTTCAAGTTGTAGCTGACTTTTGAGTGTTGATTCTGTTATAAGATTGTCCTTGTTCAGCAGTCACGGGAAAGATGGTGGATCAGTAAGTAACAAGGTACAGAGCCTCTCTGGGAGAAACAGCTCAGACACTTAGAATTTACCACCATGCAGAAGACTGGGTGAAAGGAAATGGACTCTCAATGACTCAGGAAGAAACTGAGGAAAAAGATTTAAAAAAAAAAGAAAAGAAAAATGTGGACAGAAGGCTGGAGCCAGAAGCACGCTCACCAGAGCCAGTCCAACTCACGGGTGTGGCACTCTCACCTGAGCCAGTTGGACTCGCATGGCAGTGCTCTCACTGGAGCCACAGTTGTGCTGAAGTCAGGGTTTGGTAAGCCCAATGGAGGACAGAGCCAGTGTGGAGACCTGCACTAACCTGCAGTGAGTGCTCAGAATCTGGCCCTCCTGGGAGAGATTAGGTGACCAACCAGATGACATATTGATATTGGGCAGGATGGGCCAGAACAAGGAATGGCAGTGACTTCAGTTGGCTGCTCCCTGCCAAGAGCACATGGGTGGGATCTGATAGGGCTGGGTCATGCCTTTGGCCAGCACCCAATAGCCAGAGTTGAAATTGTGCCTGACATTTTCCTAAACCAGTTCCATCCTCGCTGCACAAACTAATGTGGTGAAGGCCTCCACTGGTTGACTGGCTCAGAGGGTAGGGGCCATCCTACACCACCCCTGCTTGCACCTCAATGACCAACAACAAAATGGAGAAGGCTGCAATCCCTAGCCAGCACACTTCATAAGAACCATAACCAATAGGAAAGGGGCTGGAACCTTCACGATACACCTGTATTGAGGAAGCAAGATACATAACAAGAGAAAGAAGTAAGAAAAAGCCTCCAGTCAACCCAGGGAATATGGGGGCCAGGAGAGGTATATACCGAACAGATTGAGGGCAGCAAATATGAGATATTTGACATGGTATCAGCTGACATAAAGAAATATCTTCATGACATTATAGATGAACTGAAAACTGAAATATTAATACAACTACAGTAAGGTGTAAGATTAATAAAAGAAATGCTAAGCCCCTCCCAAGAAGACATAGATGGAAAAATGGAGGAACACGAAAAAGGAGAGAAACCTTCATAGAAGACCATAAAATAAAACTAGAATACATGCAACAGAGTCAAAGAGATTACTGGGAAATTTAAAACTACATTGAAAGATAGCAAAATTGCCTGAAGGAAACTAGGGATACATTAACAACACTTGATAGGTTTGCAATGTGTGATTGTGAAAGGAAAGATCTCTTAAAAATAACAAAGAAATAGGCAGTAACAATACAAAGGCTAGAAGACAACAAGAGGATGATCCATAGTTTAAGAATAAAAATGAGTGAAGAAGCAGGAGTAAACACAAAGCAGATACAAAGGCTATTCACAGAAATAATTAAGAAAAACTTCCCAGGCATAGGAAAAGGAGATGATATTCAGCTGTTTGAGGCATACAGAACTCCAGCCACCTAAAACAAAACTGAGCTACCACCCAGACATATAATAATCAAGATCCCAGAAATTCATCCCAAGAACAGAATATTGAAAGCTGTCAGAGAAAAGAAATAGATCACCTCTAAAGGAAAACCCATCAAACTCATGACAGACTTCTTGACACAAACCATCAAATCAAGAAGAACTTGAAGTGAATTATTCCAAGCCTTGAAAGAAAATAACCTCCAATCCAGATTGACATACCCTGAAAAACTGTCTCTCAAAATTAATGGAGAAACAAGATGCTTCCATGACAAAGAGGAACTGGGGGAGTTCGTGACCACCAACCCAACCCTACAAAAAATACTGAAGGACATTCTAGAGAGGGAGAAAAAAACCCCAGGATTTCAGGAACAGTGGCAGAGAGGCCTCAATGAATGGGGCAGACAATGGAATGAAGGAGAAAAGTAGACAACCAATAGAAGAAAAATAGCATAGCAGAAATGAGGCAGAGAAGGTTGGCTATAATCTCTAACATAGATGGCCTTGATACACTAACAAAAAGAAACACAGGCAGAGTAGATCAGGAGATAGGGCCCATCGAAAATTTCCTCTATATGGGAAATATAATTAATGTGAAAGAGGGTTTATGGACCAAAAGTCAAATATGAAAAAACAATGCTGTATGTGACAGGGAACCAGAGAGAAATAGGGGCAGCTCGTCCAGCACCTGAAGATAGCTTGGAAAGACATGACACTTGTGCAGTGGAGAAGAAGCTATAATGAAGCAAAAGCCTTGAGGCTTTTGTATGTGCAGGAAAACAACTTAAGATCAAGCCCAGGGGTAAAAAGTTTCAGAACCACTTGGGTAAATAACAGGTTGAATCCCTAACCTACAAACTAAAGGGAATTAGTGGGAACCAAAATGTACAATGTACCCCATGAAAGTGAAAGTAAAAGGGAAGGAATTGTCTAAGAAGGAAGGCAGAGGACATTGTTAATAGTGTACCACGATTTAAAATCCACATTGTTCTTATCATTTTGTTTAGTTTGGTTATATTTTATTCCAGCCTGTCTACCTGTAGTAGACTTAATGGCCAGACAGCTACTCCAAAAATAGCAGGATATACCACAGTAACCATCCTTAATTTCCTATTAAATTAATCTGAAGCCCTGTATTACTTATACTGTCTTATTATGACTGATCTTATTTGAATCTGGTTTGTCAGATCACTGTCTCGTCTTGACTGATCTTATTCAAATCTGTTATGATTTGATAGTATCAAGTCTGAGAGTATAGACAACTACACTGAAGATGACAGGATTTACTAGGATGCCCACTCTGGTTTGATTATTACCTGCTTTTGAAGTCTTATAATGTCTCCAATGTTTTGTTTTTATTAATATTGTTATATACTGCTATGTTCAATTATACTATGCCTGATGATATAGACAATTCTATTGAAGATAACAAGAGACATCATAGTAACCATTGTAGGTCACCTTGTGTCATGGTTTTATATGACTTTTTCATTTTGTGTTTTTCTAGGAGTTATTGTTTTGTCTTGTTTTGTTTTTCCCTCCAATACAGAAAGGATAGCTATCCATATAGAGACTCGTGCATGTGTAGAACTTCTTTTTTTTTTTTTATTTAAGAGGAAAAAGAGAAAAACACAAAACAAACCAAAGCGGACGCAATACAGAACTACAAAACAAAACAAAACAAAACAAAACAAAACAAAACAAAAAACCATAACAGTAAGAAATTACCTGCTAGTAGATTACACACTATTTTCTTGAAAATAGTTCCTCAAATCACAGTATCAAAGAACACAAGGTGGACATTCAAACAGGGAGACTGCAAACAGCTGTGTTCAATGTTCCAAAAACATTGATAAAGTCAGCTATTTAACACCCCCAAACACACTTGCTGTTATATCCGTTAGAGCTCTTTTTCTTTTTTTTTTCCCTCTCTTTTTTACAACAAAATTTACACATCTTGGATTTTATTACTCCTTAGTGCTTATTACTTTCTTTGGGGGGGGGGGGAAGAATACAGTCAAATATGGCATAACAAAGCTGTCAGTCAATACCAAGGATAGACATAGCACATGGTGTAGAACAGAGTACAAGTTTATCAACAATGGTTATCAACGTTGTCCCTTGTTTCCTTAAAAAGAATTGTATATCTTATTAGATATTATAAAGTTGGACAAAACAGTAGAGAACAAGACCAATAAAACTTAGGCATTGTAAACATTACAGGACTTCTAAAGAAGACAATAGTCAAACCAGAATGGGTATCTTAGTGAATCTTATTGTCTTCAAAGTAGTTGCCTATGTCTTCAAACTTGATACTATCATATAGAATGGAACAGAGTCTAATCAGTCAAAACAAGATCGTGGGAGTACTACAGGACTTCAAAACAAGTTAATAGGAAATCGAAAAGAGTTACTATTTATATATCCTAATTTTTTTGAATTTTTTCTTTAATTAAGACAAACATAAGAAATGACTAAATAATTTTTTTGAAACAATAAGGGGGAGATTGAGATAAAACAGGACATAACAATATAACAATAGAGGTCACAGCATGACTGTTTCAATAACCTAGTACTTCACCACCTTATAACCTGACTTAATAGTAGTTACCATAGTGTCTTTTTCCTTGAAATATTTGGGTAAAACTTCATATACTCTAGCTTCAAATATTTTCATATCAAGAAGCCCAGAATAAAGCCTTTCTAATTAATGAGTGAAAACTTTATAAGGCTTCAAGGCCACCTAATGGGGAATCATGATTACCACATATTTTTATATATTTGAATCATTACTTACATTAGGGAAACTATTCGGTAACAGTTTATGAGAACTGATTATATAATGCACAATAAAATGAACAACTACTTTGAAGAAAAAGAGACACTAAGGGACCCAGTTCTGATTCTGTAGCATCATGATGTGAAATCCAGCAAATTATTATTCTTTATTCCAAGGGATTTTAGTCTGTTTTGTTTAATTTCAAAATGCATGAAGGAATGGACAGTGATTTTGAAGAGAATGAGGAACACTATGACAGCCATTGTCGATTTCCTTATTGTCTGGTCTTGAAGACGTAAAATGCCTTCACCATCCTGTTTGGATCAGTTTTATACTATGTTGTTTTGTATAAATTCACTGTATGTGAAGATATGGACAAGTATTTGGAAGAAAACAAGAGAAAGTATAACAGGTAGTGAAGATCTACTGATGTCTTGCTTTGAAATGTGTCTCTTACACTGCTTTCTTATGTTTTGTTTTGTTATCTTTTGTTATGCTTAATTTTACTCTGTTTAAAATAAAATTAAGAAAAAAAGATTTATGCTCCCCCTTGACCCTGTTATGTCTTGATCTAGTTCTCAACTTATGGTTCTTCTCCAGATTTCTCTACAGGAAACTTGATATTGGGCCACCTCCAGTGGTCTGAGGATGAGTGGTGTCAGCCTTTCCAGAGAACTTACTACCAATACACTTCCTCAGTCCTTGTGAATCAAATATGTGGTGTAACATGTTCCCCAACAGGGGCTTCATTTCTTCACAAAAGATCTGGCACACACACTCTCTTCCAAATCCTCTTCCCTTCCCTGAGTCTCTTCCAAATCCTCTTCCCTTCCCTTCTTTCCCTTTTTGGAAAGTGGTGCTGACTTCCTCCTCATCATGTCACCCAAATTGAAAATGCACGAATGTCAATCACTTTCTTATGGACTTTTTACTGAGACTATGACTTTGCTGATCTCAAAAAGCATTCCTTTCTTTCTATTTTTTTTACTGTCTCATTCTGGATACACTACATGATGAAACAGCAACTCTTTTTAAGTGGTAAAACTGTAAATGGAATTCTGCAACCAGCATTGTGGGAGAAGTAAGTGCATGAACCAAGGTACCAGTGAAACTACGCATATAGCTGACCTTGCTTGTTTATTCTGATCTGTAGTGAATAAAGAAGAGCTCTGCATAATCTAGTACTTCAGTCCTTGATGCCTTTCCAGTGGTAAGAAGACAGGGAAAGTGAAAAACTTCTGCTCTACTTCTCTATCAAGTTTTGCTACTCAATGCTCAATTGATACAATTTCTACACTTCTGCTACCTTGATCTTCCTTCTCTTAAGAATTACTTCATTTCAGGGGCTGGGGATTTAGCTCAGTGGCATAAGTGCCTGCCTTGCAAGCAGGCAGTCGTGAGTTCGATCCCTGGTACCAATAAAAAAGGAAAAAGACAAAAAAAACAAAAAAGAATTACTTCATTTTTCCACACTCCATACTTTGTTTTCTTTGTTTACTCCCTGTATTATTGCTTTCGCATTCTTCACTCCTTTCTTTCCTATTAATTTTCTAACTTCCCTCAGACATTAGAATGCCTTGAAATGGTGCTAACAAGGTAGCTCCCTCAGTGACCCTCAAATTAACCTATTACTTAAACTTCAAAGTACATAAAACTTACTACTGATTTACTTCTTTTTTCTTACTATCCAATTCATGGGTAGTTTTTTGACTATTATAATCCAGCAATGCTCTACTTTTAGCTAAATAACTATCAAATAACTTCTCTAAATAAATTACACATATTTCCTACCTTTTGTTTGTGTATTTCCTGCATGTTTTCCTCCATCATCTGCATCCCCAGGAAAAGGATCGACAGGCTGCTGTGGAAGATTCTCAGAGCTACTCTGTGAAAATTCATATAGCAGTAATGAGTTACAGAAGCATTTCTTACTCATTTCCAAAGAAGCTATCTGATTTTTACCATCTTAAGGCAAGCAGGTTTAATAATGGGAAGCATATACTGAGAACCAAAATGTCTCCCATGTGAACCTTATGACAAGCCCAGCTGCTGTCTCCATATGGGTGCTGACTTTGTAAAGCAGGCATGGAATGCTACAGGAAGGATTCAGAGACAAAATTCTGTCTGACAAACCTATTTCATCCTAGCTTCACAAGAGTCAACAGTACGCTGCACTCTCCAATGAATGTAACATTGAAACATACAGATTTACATGAAGCCATTTTTATGAGTGCATGTTTGTGATATGTAACAATTACACTTGTTTTGGGGAACTGCTACATGAGTTATCATTTCTTGATTACCTTGGTTCCCTTTACACCCTAATATCACTTTCCCTTCCCTGAATAAACAAATTCTTATAAATATACTTGTTATTATTCAGCATTAAGCATTCTATTCACAGAAGTCATGTCACTGTTAAGATACTCGGCCAGTAAGAAACTTCAGAGAGCCATGCTGAGTAAAAACATCATTGCAGGCACTACTTCACTTGTGTAAACAAGGACTTGAAAGAAAAGCAATTCTGAGGTAATATTTTTACTGATAGAAAAATGTTTGAAAATAAAAATATACTGATAACTTCATGTTATATTCAAGAAATAGCACATGAATATGAGATGTTATATACAACTCTTTCCCAATTAAGAAAAACTTTGAAAAAGTATGAAAAAAGACTGCAACATAAAAACTTTTTTTACAAAGTGCCCCCAATTTACAACATACCGACTTACACATTTTCTTTTCTATCTGTTGCAAAACTGTAAATAACTGTGAGGAAGTAACTGCACTTCCTGCTTCCTGGTCACTGTAGGGTGCTGCAGTGATGGACAGACAGGGCTCATGGTCCTGCCCACAGTGTCCTCCTGGACTTTACTGTGCTGGCTCCTGTTCACTCTTATATTAGCAGCAGTTCACTCTCATTCCCATCTGTACTGAAACCCCCCTCGAAAATTCTTTAACATTTGCAGGCCTAGTGGTGCACACCTGTAATTCCAAACTTCTGGAAGGGTAAGGCATGACAAGCACCAGTTCAAGCCCAGTCTTGGGAATGTGGTTACATAGAAAGACCCTGTCTCAAGTCTAATATGGCTGGTGGTATAGTGCCATGGGAAGGCCACAGGATGGATTCAAATTAATGAAATAAAAAGTGCTTCTTGTTCATTTGACTGCTCTATCATGATAACATAAGTCTTCACCTAAGATATTCAGTATCTCACTACTTGGTACACAGTGGTACTCTAAAACAGAGATTTATTCAAGTTCACATTTAAAATCTCATCAGGGAAGCCTCAAGCACCAAGCCACTCTCTTCCTATATGCTGTCTCCATCAACAGTTTTACTAAGAGTTTTACCATTTACAAACCAGCAATCTACATGCCCCTCTCATCTTTCTTACTCTTTTCTTCACATTATTATTTTGCTTATCTCATGTTTAGGAAAAAATCTTCAATATTTATTCAGGTAAAACCTTTTATACTTTCAAAGTATTTTTATAATTTTTATCACAAATTTCCTATGACATATAGAAAGCATCACATAAGTAGTAGATCATGTGCCATCTTCATGGTATAATAAGGTCACCAAAAGCCAAATTCGTTAAATTACGTTTCCAAGATTTAGCAGTTACTAACAGACAGAATACTAACACATCTTGTGACTTCAACCACCATCCTGGTACCACAATGCAGGAGCTGCATGGAACAAAGACATTAGCCCTTTCCCAAAATGCTCACTCTAGGGCCAGGGATTTAGCTCAGTGGCTGAAGTGCCTCTCTGGCAAGCACAAGGTTGTGAGTTTGAACCCCAGTAACCGAAAAACAAAACAGAACAAACAAAAAATCAAAATGTTCACTCTAACACAATTTGTCATTATTTACATTTTTATCAGTACAAGCATGGCTGCCATAAAGAGACTCACTGCATTCCACATTCAAAATTGGTTTCTGTTTTTTCAAATAATATAACACCAAACTGTGAGTATAACACCATGTATTTACATCTTGAGTCCTTGATTCTATTGAATTACTACGTTCAGATCGACACCAGGAAACCCAAACATATTAACTATTGAAATTATCATTTATTACTTTGTCAAGTAAAAAACTGTAAAAATTATGACCCAAACATTTTGTCTGAATCTCAGCAGAATTTTCACCCATTGGCCATAGACTGACTGGGAAAAATTCCTCAGTTTTTGCTCAGCTTAGTTTCAGAATCCAAGCTGATTGCTTATGACATGTTGCTCCTAGTTTTTAACTGCACTGGCTTCCTTAAATGAATCTTACACAGGTAGCAAAGGTGTGCTCAGACTCCATTCATTTATTCCTTCACCTGCAGTACAAAGGATTCAGCACAGGGCAATTGCATTCATCCATGAACCCAGTGGCATTAACTCTTTGAGACATAATCATACTAAACAGCTAAGCTACACAGGAAATTAGGAACTGTGGTTAAAAACTGTAAGGAAAAATTTCTTACAGGTATATGAACAGGTGAGAAAGTATAGTCAAATTTTCCCATTATATTTCAACCTCAACCAATATTTATTTCAAAAATAATTACAGGCAATACCTCAGAATCCCAAGGAGATTCATCATCTGTCTGTGCTTCCAGTGGCAACACAGTATCTATAAAATGTAGTCACAGACACATTAGTTATATTACTACAATAAATTTTACTCATGTATGCAAATCCATCTGCATTCATGAATATTTCACTAAGATACAAGTCAATGTGAAAAGAATTTCAGAAACAGGTTCAGAAATATGTTGGTGGAAGAAAAATAAGACAATAAAATTTTAAAAGAAATGGATATTATGTTTTGGATCTACACACATTTGAAAATAATAGCATATGAACAAGAACGATTTTCATAGCTAGTCACTAACTTACCAGTTTGAGGAGTTTTCTTCTCTTCAACCACATTAGTCATATTTTTGGCTGTTTGCTCTTCTTGTGTTTTTACAAGAACAAACTTACCATTTTCCAGCCATATAATTTTTGGCCTTTCTTCTTCTTTCTAACAAAAAAAAAGGCAGAACAAAAACAAAAATAGCATTACAAAGCATGCAATTGCCCAGTGACCCACTCAGCATAATGGAAACAATCACGGGAAAAAATTTATCAAATCACAATGACTACTCTGGGAAAAGCTGAAAACAGAAAGCACATTCTGCTCTGCATGGAAGTAGATGCAGATACATGAACACAAATGAAAACAGTGAAATGTGTTTCATTTATTCTACAAATGAGGTACAAAGATACACATCCAAATCAAGTACAATCAGTTCTATCTGGGAAGCTCAGGAAAGGCCATTTCTTTTGAAAGGGAGAGAAAGCACACAGGAAGGCTGTCTAGGGAAGTCAAATTATCACATTTACATTTAAACCTCAACCAATACTTATTTCAAAAATAATTACAAGTGATAGGCCACACCTCAGAATTCAAGAATACCATTTCATTTAAAGAACAAATGAAATACCTCAGAATTCAAAAAGGGACACCAGAAACAAAAGGATGAGGCATGAAACAATACAGCAAAAGAGGGCTGCCCAAGGAAGATGATACAACTAGAATACTTTCCAGAAGGGCACAAACAGATAAAAAGGAGCAGCAAGGGGAACCACACAAGACTCATCTCAGGCTGGGATGGGAACTTTCCCTTTGTGAAAAGGGAATCTGCAGATTCTTGGCAGCAGTGTAAGATCAATGCCAGAGTTTAATGGGCAGCAGAGCATAAAAGAATATAATGTCTACATGATGGGTGAGAAAATGAGTCTAGAAATGAAAAACAGTTCTCAGAATGTAAAGAGTAAGAAAGACTCGATAGTCATCAGAAGAGTGGCTGGGGCCAGGAATTCTCAGCTTCAGAGGTCTGGAGCCATCCAATATCATCGCGGAAAGGTCACAGTCAAGGCCTGCAGAAAGACATCAAGCTGGAGGCCTGGGACTGCAGACACATTGTAGGAGGAGGGGAGAAGATGACCTCACTCAGGAAATCATATCAGTTCAAAAGGTGAAGTATTTGTAGAATACAGCAAACTGAGGTAGTAATGCTAACTATGCTATCCATGGTTCTGAAATTCCTCAAATGAAATCAAGGAGATGCCATTTTTCAATTATATACACTAACTTTTTTTCAGGAAATGAGCATAAACTTTTATTGATATATGTAAATGCTGACTTCTGGGACACTACATAAATATGATTTTAAAATTTAATCATAAGATTTAACACTAAAATATCCATTGAAGATTTTGCCAAAGATTCCTGTTCAAAGAAAAATCTTCCAGGATTTAATGAAATGGAGGCCTGCTGATGTGCACCTGTGTCCTGTGCTAATAGGGCAGCTGAGGTACGATGGTTCCTGAAGCTAGGAGTCAGAAGCCCAACTGATAAGTATAACCAGGTCCATTCTCAAAAAGGGAAACATATTGTAAATTATAGAAGGGAAATGGTGATATATTTACAGAATAAGGTATTTTTGCATACTACTATAACATGAGGGAGAAATGTAAAACCTTATTTTAAAATTCCTATTCTCCCAATAAATGGCACATCCCAATACTTCTAATTTTCTATTTATACCATATGCAATGACAGTTACAAATGGAAGAAAGGTTGCATGCTATTTACCACTACCTGAGAACTGAAGCATTTATAGTAGAGAGAGAAGAAAACACAGTATGTTCCATGAGTTTTTCATTCAGAGAAACAACTGCTAATCAGGATTCTATAGAAAAATTACACTTTGAAAAGATGCACCTAGTAAACATGGAGCTGGCTAAAAGAAAAGATTAATAAATTTTAAGATGACATTCTAACCTATGTTCAGAGTTAAAGGATACTACAATGTACTGTGTGTATCATACCTATTCATTCCTCTGATTTGTTTCCTTATTTGACATAACATTAAACATAACCTGAAATTATATATCCTAAGCACAGTAAGGAAATATACACTTTAGGGCATATTTTTAGAAACTCAATGTACTTATTTATTACATAAATCATGCATACATTACTTGAAAAATTCTACTAGGTAGAAATCCATTCATTAACATTCAAATGGTATTAAAATGCCTCTTAATACAAAACACCGCACTGCAGGTCTTCAGAATTCACACAACATCTTTCTAATCTCCAGAAACTCACAGTACTGCGGGAGTTTTAAATGAATATTTGGAAGTACAAAAACTTCTGAAACTTGAAATGTCAGAATGAGATTTGGACACTTCAACTGTATATTTTAAAAACTATAATGCTTACAATTACTTAATCATTACCACTTGCTTTTTTAGACCATCTAGCTCTAGGACTGGTCATTATTTTGACCACAACAAGTATTCTTCAAAAAGATGAAAAATTTTAAAAATGTTATCCTCTTAATGGAGGAATCACTTAGAAAACACGCTGCAGGCAGGTGTAGTAGCACATTCAACCCAGCACTGAAGGTGAGGCTAAAGATCCCAAATTCCAGTCCTGATTAAAAAACAAATTAAATTAATTAAAAAAAATGAGGACCAGGGGGTAGACCTTCTTGCACAGGCCCTGTGATCAACTCCCAGGAACAAAAGAAATAAAATAGCAACAATGAAAATCCTGCACTTCTAAAGTTTGATGACACAGATACAGATAACTTTGATGAAACATTTTAAATTTCTAAGCTGTCACAGTTTCCAATATTATTTTAGTCCAACAACAGAACCAATAAAGGCAACAGAAAAGCTCTCATAAAAACTGTATGACAGTAAAATAAAATGTACTTAAAGGAAAAAATGTTTTATCTCTAAGTTGCTCAAATGAAGGCACCAAAGTTCCCTGATTATTGAAAGGACTAATAAGATCATAAAATATTTATATAGGTATGAGTGCTATGAAGATCTTGGTAGTAAGATTTTCAAGCCATGGCAAGGTCCACTTATCCAAATGATCCTTGACCAAATTTTGTATTTCCGCCATCATGGCAAAGGTTTGACAGACACAATTTTCCTGTCACTGTATGTTTTCTAACCCATTAGTTTTTTCAGTCACAAATACTTCAAAGTATGTACCAGTTATTTACCAAAGGGGTGGAAATTCTTTTTGACTAGGCATAGTTCTCTAAAATGAACTTCGTGGATCAATGTTCCATATAAATTCAGGGTAGCTACACCACTGTTAAATTTGAAGACTAAGTGCAATACAATGAAAAACTAAGAGGAAGAAAACTAACATTACGAAAGAGACTTACCTTGTTATCCAGAAGAAAGTCAGTGTCATCTGATGTAGGCCAGGAATTAACAGGACCGGGTTTTCTGGAAGAACTGGGGAGCAAAAACACACAATAGCAGTGGGTGAGTTTCATTCTTTAAAAACTGGTGAAAGCTTGGCTATCTGTGTATGAAATGATGGTTCGTGGTTGACACAACTAAAATTTGACTTGTAGTTTTGAAATAGTTTAGATGTTTCCTTCTGTCTTCACTTATTCCAATCTACGAAACACTCAGCATAGTCTCACTTTCACTCCCAAAGTGTGACAGCCAAGAGACCAGCACAGTCTAAAAGGCATTTCTCTTTACAAATTGCCTCCTCTGAAGGCTGAAGTGAAAATGCAATCAATGGCCAACAAAAGTTGTTACCTGGACTCAAAAATGCCTGGTAACCTCAAGGTGAAAAGATTCACCATCCCCTTTCCCTGGTCTGTCTCTGTTTCAATGACTAATCTGGTTGTGATGGTTTTGGTTTAAGTGTCCCCTTTAGTGGGAAGGTGTTTGGACCATGGGGACCCTATACTCAGCATGCCCTCATCCATCTGCAAGTTCAGTAGCTCACTGTGCCCTTAGCAGATCGGGTCTGCTCTGAGGCAGGCCACTGGGTCCTGACCTGGATGGGTGAATTCTTACCCTTGGTTCTTCAGCCCTCTCACTGCTCCTGCCTGCAGGAGCTTTCCTCTACCTTGTCTCCCTGCTAAGGAATTTCTTCCTTGGAGCCTGAACTGAGTCAAAATAAATCTTTCCTCCTTTAAAACACTGGGGTTGAGCAATTTACCCCATTAATGCAAAAGTTAGTGAAAGTCAGTATGATGCTAAGTAACTCTGGAATGGCAGTCTTTTTCTACTATCAAAGCCCCTTACAGTAAGACAACTCTGTTTCTTCCCTTTACCATAAAAACAGGACATTGAACTATAAAAATATCTGAAGGTTAAAAGTATGGAAATCAAAGAAAAAAATGTGTATGTGAGTTGATAAATCTCTTCCCAGGGAAATTAAACTATTAAAAATTATAAAATCCAATTATTTTTCCTGTATGGCTTTGCTTTTTTCACCTACACATAAATTGGTGAAACTTTCATAGACACACTGACATTCAAGCAGGATCTAGCTGGAAAATCAGCCCTGGTAGCTGCTCCTCTGTTATCCTAAGTCTAATCTAAAGTCCTTCTGAAAGGGCTCCTACTCCTGGGCTGCTCAATGGAGGGCTCCACAAGAGTCTTCACCTAAACTTTTCAGTCTATGAAGGCATAGATCCTGCAACAAGGATGAACTCAAGTAAGCAACAGTAGCTGTTCCTGAAAAGAAAGCTATTTGTGTCACAATCACCTACCCTCAGCAGAAGCAAGGTACTGATAATCAAATGGGCACGTCTGACTTCCAGGCCTACCTTCCATCTACAGGAAGCACATCAGCCAATGGAGTAAAGAGGTGGAGGTGAGAGACATCTGTCCTGGGTCACAGGCCCATGAAGTTCAGCAACTTACGGTTCCCAGTGGACTTTGGGGCCTGAGCCACCCTACATGAACTGAGAAGGAAGGCGGCCATGGGACATTCCTCCCTGCTCTAGAGACTTCCCAATGGCTCACATTACCCTAACCAATCCAACACCAATCTTCAAGTTTCTCAGTTTCTCCAACTGAACAAAAGGGCAACAATCTTTTCAGGTGTCTTTAAACCTTCACTTTTAATATGCCTTTTGAAACAAAGCTCACTAATTTGGGCTTCAATTTCTGTATTATCTTTATTAAACTTGTGACAAACCTCAACTTTCTGATTTCTAATACCCAAGTCTTGCCCAATTCGACGCTGCTCTTCAAACGTGCCTTCCCTCGTGAATTCTACTGTCATGCTTTCCCACTGGGCATGCTAGACCTGCTCCACTCTTCTGCTATGGAAACTCTCACAGAAGGAGACATGAGGAAGTGTATTAGTCTCAGCAACGATAGAACCTGATTTCAATCTCATTTTTACCATGAACTATATTCAGATAAGTCACTTTAATATCATTGTGCTTCAAATTCTCTATGATACAACCATGTGGCTAGAATGTTAAGCAGGTTGAGGCAATAGAAGGTATTTTTATTGTTCTCTTAGATTCCTTAGAACCTGAAAGTCTACTTATTTTTCACTCTGTTTAAGGAACAATAAGAAATACTAAGCAGCATAAGCACTTGCCTTTCAAGAATGCAGTCGTGAGATTTGATTTCTGGTACTAAAAAAAAAATACTAAGGCAGCAGAAATAAAAAAAATACCAAGTAGAAGAAAAATTTTTTAAAAAGTCAAGAAAATATTTTACTTAAGAGGAAAAAAAAATCATAGAACTAGGCAGTAGTAATAGCCTGAAAGGAAAACCAAACTGGGAAATTGGTGAATAGACACATGCATTAAAAATGTCATTGCAATAAACCCTCAACATAAATAATATAAGATGATTTACATAAAGATAGTCTTAACTACCACATCTCCCCTAAGTTCTATAGTGGTAAAAACAAGAAACTGGCTATCAATTCAATCATTATCTTTAGAATAAACTCACCAACTTCTCAGGAAAACTAAGCAGACTTGACATGTCCCTTATGGTGACTTTCTACATTGATCTTAAATGACCTGCATTTGGATCCCAGAACTGCAGAGGGCAATGGAAGGCATCTGGGAGCCAGGCAGGCTAACAGTCAACACATGGGTCAGTTACTTCTTAATTATGAGACCATGGACCATTTAAATAACCCCCATTCATAACAGCAGCCAAATTAATAAAACTGGATTAAAACAGCACAGGTACTTTGTCTGGCCTGGAACAGAACACTAAAAAAGATTATTTTCTTTTTCTGCACTCAGTAATTAGTCACTGTATGATATTTAAAAACCTGTAAATTCTTACCTGGTTAGAGATTCATCTTCAGAAATAGCAGGTGCTATTAAAGAAAAAGGTAAAATACATTTTGAATTAACAAAAATATAAACTATTAAAGTATAACTCTGATGTTTTGAAATAAAATAGTCTTTGGGCTGCATCTGTAGCCCATTCTACAATCAGTATTAATTATGCTATTGATATGCAATGCAATAAGAAATCTCACTTCCTATTTTTTATTTAAGAAATGCAGGGAAGAAGAGAATTTACCTACATTTGATAGCTAAATGAGCAAAGTGCTATGCACAATGACATCCTACCTGAAGGTATTATATTGACAGAAATGGTACCATTAGCAGTATCACTGGCATAAGCTGACATGGCAAACAAAGAGCATGACTTTCCTAGAGTAGTGGCACTAGGAACGATCATAAAAGATACACTTATTTTCTTAAGACACAAGGCAGCTGCTGTAGCATTCAGTTGGAACTGTAGAGTTTGAAGAGGAAGTACTTTAGCTCAAGAAAGCTGTAAAGGGCATTCTAATTTGCAGCATGGCAAAATATGGGAAGCACACCTGAAACAAGCACCATTGCAATGATTTCCAGCTCTCAGTGGAGAAGAGCTCAGGAGAAGTCTGTGCACTTACTCTTGCTATTCCTCTCCTAGGGAAGATTCTAAGGAACTCCCTTAGTTCTCCCTGGTTTCTCTGTCATATGTGTGATGCAAACAGGGCTCAAGTTCATCTGATATCTTACTTCCCATGGAAAGAACCACTTCAGAGCTCAAGCCCTTACAAGCTGGTCCAGTCTGAAAAGCTTAAAAGCCAGCACCGGGGAGGTTGCAACCAGCTGCCAGGGAGCACTATCTTACATGGAATAATGAAAACATACAAATGAAACCACTAACTCACTGAGCCTCTCAGAATGTGACAAGTGAAAGACAAAATTTTACGTCATGTAAACTTTGGGAAAAAAACAAAACAACACAAAGAACCAAAAGCCTCGGATTTCCCGTGACAGAGAACCAATTCATACAAAGTCAGGGCTGGGGTTGGACTCAGTGGTAAACATGTGTGCACAGCACGCACAAGACCACTGAGTCCCTAGTACTGAAGGAGTGAGGACCAATAATAATAATGATAAAATTGGTCATGTTTTACTAACTTAACATGACTTGCACTTAAAGGAAGAGGAGCATTTTGACTCACCTATAGCTTTCATTACTCCCTCATCTTACCTCCCATCTCCAGGTAAGAATGAAAGACCTGAGGCACTTTGAGAAGCACAGCACTCGCCAGTGTCTGCTTCCATTCTCAAAGGTTCTGTCTGGACCCAACAGAACAAGGTGGTGCAGTTCGTGCTCTGAAGTTCAGCATGATGTCACTTTTGTCAACCCTCCTCATGATGAGGAATCCACATAGAAAGCAGGCCAGCTCAGCATGTGGAGCACATGCCATCAGCGCATATTCATACAAGCATCAAAAACACAAAAACTAAGGCTGGAGGTATAGCTCCATGGTAAATCATTTACCTGGAATGGCCAAAGCACTGGCTTCAGTCCCTAGCAACATCCCCAATAAGAGGAAAAAAGGCAGTTCAAGTAACAGCTTTATTGGCTACATTCAGTTAGCTTGAACAATTATTGCTTTTAATCTTCAAAAATTATCCACTGTATCATTTGAGTGATGGTGCAGATCTGCTAAAATCATCACTGCCAGGACAATGAAAAGTTCAGTGGTTGCAGTATTGGTGGAGTGGTGCAGGGCCAGGGAGGCAATGAACAAATAGCACAAAGGAGCTGTCTGAGGCATGACACTGCTAAAGGAAACACACAACAAATTTCAATCCACCATCACATGAAGAATGCTAACAGTGAAACTTAGTGTTAAATGCAGACTTTGGATGGGAACCAAGGACCAGTGTAAGTCATCGTCTATAAGAAGTGTACTACTCTAGAGGACAGCACTGGCCATGGAGGGAGGCAAGTCATGTGTGAGAGGTACATGATCAACTGCAAATCTCTGGATCTTCCTTTCAATTTTGCTGTGAACTTAAGCCTGATATTTAAAAAAAACAGTTTATAGTACAAAGAGTACAACTCTGTGGTAGAGCACTTGCCTGATATAAATGGAATCTCAGGTTTTTTGGCAACCACTGCAAAAAAGAAAAGAATGGAACCAAAAAGAAAACAGAAGAGAAGAAACAAAGAAGAAAAGCTATTAATTAAAGATAGGTATTGAAAGTATTACCACGTTATAGAAACTCAATGTACAATAGGAGATAATTCCAAGATCAAAGTAGCACACTATTAGTATCATCTCCTAAACCAAAGAGTGGAATATTATACAAAGCCATATAAATTAAATACTTAAGTGGGAAAATAATTCATAACAGGGGCAACATTTTAAGTCAAACACATTTGTTTAAAATATTAAAAGTTTAATCTTAATTCACACAAAGTAGCCATAGTGATGTAAAACATTTTCATGTACAGGAATTCAAGGAAAATTAAATGAATGAAGTATTTTAGGTTATAAACTTCCTATAATTCATTTCCTAAATTCTTCTAAATATGGAGTATTAACAAAAAATTAAACACAAATATAAATTGAACTGTAAATACACTTCACATTACAATAGAACCATGAGATGGGGAACACAAACAGTGAATCCTAACACTGACTGCAGACTTCGCTTGGTAATGATGGGCCAGTGTAAGTCATTGTCTACACTAAGTGTACTACTTTAGAGGAGGGCACTGCCTGTGGAGGGAGGCAACTCATGTGTGAGAGGCACACAGTCTACTGGAAATCTCTGGATCTTCCTTTCAATTTTGCCGTGAACTTAATCCTGATGTTTATAAGTGTTCATAGTGCAAAGGGTACAGTTCAGTGGAGGGGCACTTGCCTTGCGTGAGTGGAGTGCCAGGTCTACCAATCCCTGGAAAAAAGAACACATAAAAATAAAAGAGAAGAAACAAAGCTCTTAATTAAAGATAGTTACTGAACCCACTACTGCAGAAGATACAGAAACTCAGTATACCCCTGGAGATAATTACAAGATCAAAGTAGCACAGACTAGATATCATCTCCTAAACTGAAGAATAGGAAAATATGGAGAACAACATAAGTTACAATCTTGGGTGGGAAAATAATGTATAAGTGACTTAACATTTTATTTTTAGTCACAAAAAACTCTTCTCAGTGATACAATCATACAGTAATATGGTTTTTACTAAGTCTAATGCATTTATTAACATATTAAACCTTCACTATATGTTATTACACAGACACTAAACATAGTGATTTAAAACTCTTTTCATGTATAGGATTTCAGAAGTAAAAATTAATAAATGGAGTATTTTGGAATAAAATTTTCCTACGCTTAATTTCTTAAATACTTCTGAATTCTGCAGTATTAAGAAAAAAACAAGAACAAATATAAATGTAGCAGTAAATATACTACACATTTGAATAGACCCATCAGATGGAGAACGCCAACAGTTTGCCCTAATGTTAACTGCCAACGTTAGATGATAACGTAACGATGGACCACTGTAAGTCATCATCTGTAACAAGGGTACTCCTCTAGGAGCGGGCACTGGCCATGGAGGGAAGCAAAACACTTTGTGTGAGAGGGACATGATCAATCAAAGCTCTCTGGATCCTCCTTTCAACTTTGCTGCGAACCTAAGCCAGACATAAAAAACAAAGTTCTTAGTGAAAAGGGTACAGCTCTGTGGTAGAGCACTTGCCTGACTTGAGTGGAGTCTCGGGTTCAGTGGCAACCACTGCAAAAAGGAAGACAATGGAACAGAAAAAAAAGAGAATAAACAAAGAAACAAAGAAAAAGGTATTATTTAAAGAAAGTTAATGAACCTACTAATACCATGATACAGAAATTTAGTATACAATTGGAGATAATTCAAAAACACAGTAACAGTGTATAGATATCATCTCTTAAACCAAAGAGTAGGACCTTACACAGAATAATATAAATTACATACTTTAGTGGAAAAATAAACATTGATAAGTGACTTAAAATTTTATTTTTAATCACAAAAATCACTTTTCAGTAATATAACCATGTAGTAATATTCTTTTACTAAGTCTAACACATTTACTTATAAAATTAAAAGTTTACTCTAATGTTAGTACACACAAAGTAACCATACTAATTTAAAACTATTTTTCATGTATAGGATTTCAGAAGTAGAAATTAAAGAAGTGTAACATTTGGATTATAAATTTCCTATAATTCATCTCCTAAATACTTCTGAATATGGAGTATTAACAAAAAATTAAGAACAAACATAAATGCAACAGTAAATACCCTACACATTTGAATAGACCCATCAGATGGAGAACACTAACAGTGAGCCCTAACATTAACTGCAGATTCAGATTTTAAGGATAAGGGTAGACTCGTGGTAAGTCATCGTCTATCACAAGTGTACTACTCTAGGGGAGAGCACTGGCCATGGAAGGAGGCAACTTATGTGTGAGAGGCACATGATCAACTGCAAATCTCTGGAGCTTCCTTTCAATTTTGCAGTGAACTTAAACCTGATATAAAAAAGCAAACTTCTTAGTGTAAAGGATACATCTCAGTGATAGCGCACTTGCCTGGCCTGAATGGAGCCACAGGAAAAGGTTGAGGCTCTGCAAAAGGGAAGACAAAAGAAAACAACACAGGAAAAAACTGTTAATTAAATGTAGTTACCAAAACTACTACTACCATGTTACAGAAACTCAGTATATACCTGGAGATAATTACAAGATCAAAGTAGCACAGAATAGGTATCATCTCCTAAACCAAAGAATAGGAAAATATATAGAACAATATAAGTCACATATTTAGGCAAGAAAATAATTGATAGGTGACTTAACATTTTATTTTTTTCACAACAATCACTTCTTAGTGATACAATCATGTAGTAAAATGGTTTTACTAGGTCTAATGCATTTATTAAAATATTAAAACTTCACTATAATGTTAGTGCACAGATACTAGACAGACTGATTTAAAACACCTTTTCATGTACAGGATTACAGAAGTTAAAATTCAATAAAAGGCATATTTTAAATTATAATTTCTTACACTTCATGTCTTAAATACTTATGAATTGTGGAATTTAACACAAAATTAAGAACAAATATAAATGCAACAGCAAATACACTACACATTTGAATAGATCCGTCAGATGGAGAACACTAACAGTGAACCTTAGTGTTAATTGCAGACTTTGGATGGCAACGATGGACCAGGGTAAGTCATCATCTATAAGGAGTGTACTACTTGAAGGGAGCACACTGCCTGTGAAGGGAGGGAACCCATCTGTGAGAGGCACATGATCAACCGAAATGTCTGGATCTTCCTCTCAACTTTTCTTTGAACTTAATCCTAATTTAAAAAACAAAGTTCTTAGTGCAAAGGACACAGCTCAGTTGTAGAGAACTTGCCTGGCAAGGATGGAGTCCCAGGTAAGGTTATATCTGCAAAAATGAAAAGCAAAAACATAAAGAAAGAAAGAAAGAAAGAAAGAAAGAAAGAAAGAAAGACACAGAGAGAGAGAGAGAAAGAGAGAAAGAAAGACAAAAAACTATTAATTACAGGTAGTTACTGAATCCACTACTACCATGTTACAGAAACTCAGTATACAATTAGAGATGATTCCAAAATCAAACTAGCACAGTATAGGTAACGTCTCATAAGTGAGTAGGAAAATATGGAGAACAATATAAGTTATAAACGTGGGTGAAAAAATAACTGAGAAGTGACTTAACACTTTTTTAGTAACAAAAATCACTTCTGATACAACTGTGTAATAATACGCTTTCACAAAGATTAATGCATTTATTAATATATTAACACTTTGCTAAAATATTAGTACATAGAAAGTAGCCATATGGATTTGTAACTCTTTTTCATGTTTAGGATTTCAGAAGTAAAACTTAAATAAATGGAGTATTTCAGATAAAAATTTTCTATACTGCATTTCTTAAATACTTCTGAATTTTGCAGTATTAAAAAATTAAGAACAAACATAAGTTCAACACTAAATGCACTACACAGTTGAGTAGACCCATAAGATGGAGAACACTAACAGTGAAACTAATATTACCTGCAGATTTGGATTATAATAATGGACCGGTTTAAATCACTGTCTATAACAAGTGTTCTAGTCTAAGGGAGGGCACTGGCCACAGAGGGAGGCAACTTATGTGTGAGAGGTACATGATCAACTGCAAATCTCTGGATCTTCCTTTCAATTTTGCTGTGAACTTAAGCCTGAAATTTAAAAAAACAGTTTATAGTGCAAAGGGTACAACTCCATGGTACAGCACTTGCCTGGTACAAATGGAATCTCAGGTTTTTTGGCAACCACTGCAAAAAAGAAAAGAATGGAACCGAAAAGAAAACAGAAGAGAAGAAACAAAGAAGAAAAGCTATTAATTAAAGACAGGTACTGAAAGTATTACCATGTTATAGAAACTCAATGTACAATAGGAGATAATTCCAAGATCAAAGTAGCACACTATTAGTATCATCTCCTAAACCAAAGAGTGGAATATTATACAAAGCCATATAAATTAAATACTTAAGTGGGAAAATAATTCATAAGAGTGACAACATTTTAATTTTAGTCACAAAAATCACTTTTCAGTAATACACTCTTGTAGTAATATTCTTTTACTAAGTCAAACATATTTATTCAAAATATTAAAAGTTTAATCGTAATTCACACAAAGTAGCCATAGTGATTTAAAACTTTTTCATGTATACGAATTCAAACAAAATTAAATGAAGGAAGTATTTTAGGTTATAAATTTCCTATAATCCATTTCCTAAATTCTTCTAAATATGGAATATTAACAAAAAATTAAACACAAATATAAATTGAACTGCAAATATACACTTCACCTTACAGTACACCCATGAGATGGGGAACACTAACAGTGAATCCTAACACTGACTGCTGACTTTGCTTGGTAATGATGGGCCAGTGTAAGTCATTGTCTACACCAAGTGTACTACTTTAGCGGAGGGCACTGGCTGTGGAGGGAGGCAACCCATGTGCAAGTGGCACGTGATCTAACAAAAATCTCTGGATCTTGCTTTCAATTTTGCTGCAAAATTAAACCTGATTTTAAAAAAAAAATCTTAGTGCAAAGGGTACAGCGCACTGATAGAGCACTTGCCTGGCATGAATGGAGCCTCAATTTTAATTGCAACCACTGCAAAAAAGAAGACAAAAGAAAAGAAAAGCATACAGGAGAAAAGAAAGAAACATAGGTTAAAAGCTTTTAAATGAAAATAGTTACTAAATCTACTAGTATCATGTTACAGAAGCTCAGTATACAAATTCACATAATTCCAAGATCAAAGCACCACAGTATAGGTACAATCTCCTAAAGCAAAGAACGGGAAGATATCCAGAAAAATATAAATTACACAACTAAGTGAAAATAATTGAGAAAAGTGACGTAACATATTAGTTCTAGTCAAAAATTCACTTTTTAGTGATATAACCATATTATAATTTTCTTTCACTAAGTCTAACACATTTACTTAAAAAATTAAAACTTTAATGTTAGTGTGTATAAATCAGCCATACTGATTTAGAACTCTTTTTCATGTATGGGATTTCTGAAATAAAAATTAAATAAATGGAGTATTTAGATCATTAATTTCCCATACTGAATTTCTTAAATACTTCTGAATTCTGCAGTGTTAAGAAAAAATGAAGAGTAAACATAGATGCAAAAGTAAATATGTTACACATTTCAAAACAGCCATCTGATAGAGAACACTAAAAGTGATACTTTGAATGGTAACAATGGACTCCTGTAAATCATAGTCCATAACAAGCATTCTAATGTAGTGGAGGCCTCTGGCCCCTGAGGAAAGCAACCCATGTGTGAGAGGCACATAATAAACCAGAAATTTTTGGATATCCTCTTAATTTTGCTGTGAACTAAAACCTGATATAAAAAACAAACTTCTTGGAGCAAAAGATACACCTGAGTGGAGGGGTACTTGCCTGGTGTTAAAAAAGTCTCAGATTCACTTGCAACCACTACAAATAAGAGAACAGAAGAGATAAAGAAAAGAAACAAAGAGAAAACACTATTAATTGAACATAGTTACTGAATCTACCATTACCATGTTACAGAAACTCGGTATACAATAGGAGATAATTCCAAGATCAAAGTAGCAGTGATACATATTATCTCCTGAACTGAGGAGTAACAAATTATACAGATCCATATAAATGACATACTTAGGATGGAAAATAACTGATAAAAGTGACTTAGCATGCTATTTTTAGTCACAAAAATCACTTTTCAGTAATAAAATCATGGAGTAATATTCCTTTACTAAGTCTAATCCATTACTTAAAATATTAAAAGTTTACTCTAATGTTAGTGCACAGAAAGTAGCCACACTGGTTTAAAATTCTTTTTTGTGTTTAGAATTTTAGAAGTAAAAATTAAATAAATGGAATGTTTTAGATTAGGTCTTTCTTGTAATTCATTTCTTAAATAATTCTGAGTTCTGAATTATTAAAAAAATTAAGGAAATATAAATTTAATTGACACAGTGAATGTTTTAACTCCTCTGTGTTCAAAATGTTTTCTTACTCTTTTCCTTTTTTGTTGTTTTTGTCTTTTGTTTTTTGTTCTTTGAGACAGGGTCTCACTATGTAGTGCAGGATTGCCTTCAACACAAGAAGGTACTCCTGCCTCAGCCTCGCCAGTGCTGGGGTTACAGGTTTGTGCCTTCACACTCATCCTTTTGTCTTTGAAAATCAAGACAGGACCACCAAGTGTAATTCACTATGAGAAGTCTTACCTGCAGGGCTATTGTCAGAATTTGAAGATTCCTTTTTTTCACATTGAGAATTTTTTCTATGCAAAAAAAGTGATTTAAAATTGATATAAAACATATTAAATTACTAAGCGTATTTCAGACAATGTTAGATCTAATATGAAAACTTTACTCCAATACTTCAAATCTGTCATGTCTACAAAACTTTATTACACCTGTAATTAAGGAAGAAAAAACAGTAAGTAAAGTGAGGCAGGCATCAATCAAGAAAGGCAAGACAGCTCCAAGCATTAGCTGGATTAGCACAATTTAAGAGAAACTGTCTTGAAATCACAAGCTCCGGCTCGAAAACCAACAGCTGTTTCTTTTTGCATAAGTCATTTCCCTTAGACTCAAAGTCTTATAAACTGTAATTACTTGGCTAATTTAGTTTACCAGAATCCCATGAAGGTTTGATGAGGTAACATAGAAACCTGCTCTCAGAAATAATAAAGTAAGGGGTGAGTAGTTCCTAAATGCTCACCTAATTTGGAATTCCAACTACAACCCAACGGGTGTATTTTCAGATTGTAGTATTCAAGTGCTGTAGTTACCAGAAAATAATGGGTCTTAATTTGGACTATGAGCTCTTCTCTTCTCTGTGGCTTATAATTCATGGTATATCAACTTTTAAATAATTTATAACTAAGTCTATTTATAAATATCTCATTAAATTGGACAACATATTTGTCCTCTACTACTGAACTAGTTATGCTAATGGCAGAAAAGTAACAGATATCAAGACCTGGAATAAAAATTCAAGCAGAACACATAACTGTATCAGACAAACATGACCAGACAGGGAAAATCAAATAAGAATTAATACAATTGTGATGGAGCTGTTTAATTCCCCATTGTCACAAAGACATAAACCAAGTAGACAAAAATCAGCAAACAAATATCAGAACTGAATAAAACCTGTGAACAAGTGGACTTGGTAAGTGTTTACAACATTCCACCGAACAACATTAGGATACATGTTCTTCTCAGCTGCAAATGGGACATTCTCTAGACCATATACTGGCCCACAGAATATGCTTAAGTAAGTACTAAGGAACTGAACTTATCCCAGGCATATTTCCTGATGACATCCCAGTGAAACTGGAAATTAACACCAAAAGAAACCACAAAAATTCCATAAACACATGGAAATAAATAACATACTCCTGAACAACCAATGGGTCACAGATGAAATTAAAAAAGAAATTAAACAATGTCTACAATTAAATGAAAATGCAGATACAACTTCCTGAAACCTTTGGAATGCAATGAAAGTAGTCCTATGGGAAATTTGTAATAGTGAAGTCTCACATCAGAAAAACAGAAAGAGCAAAAACTGGGACTTCCGGGAGAACATATCGGACAGATAACAGCAGCTATGGATGCTGCTTCTAAGACTTGGCTCAGAAGTCAGGAATGGTGCGGAGTAAGGAGAAATAAACTGGTGGAGATATGCTCTGCTGACCCAGGAACGAACTGGGCTGAGAGAAACCAACTTGGAATGCAGTCCTGGTGCTAGAACAGGAACAGAAAAGCCTCAGCCTGGAGGCTGGACCCCACGCCATTGGAAGCCGCGATTTGGGTTTTCCACCACGCGGTGACTGCATCTGCATCGGCTCGGCAGGGAGAGAGACGTGCAGAAGTTCTAAGAACGGGAATTGGTGAACGGATTTGAAAACAGGACGGACGGGAGCCATGCACTGACTTGTGGTGAGGTGAGTAAGAGAAACTGACACTCTACCACAGTTTGACTCCAGCGGAAAGCATTCTGGGACTGGGCAGATTTGCGGGAGCAGGGCGCTGTGGCGACTTCAGCCACATATGCCCCTCTCAGGTGGGATTGGTGAGAAGTGCCTAGCCTACGTGAGGCTGCTGGCCGAGACCCAGTAGGCTAGCACAACCCAGATCCCAGAGCCTGAGGGTGGCCTGGAGGGGTGGGCCCTGTGTAGGCTGCCTGGTCTGCAACTTCCTGGTGTGCTGTGGCCGGCGGGAAAACCTAGCTGGTGCAATTTGATCAGGTTGTGGCTGACAGGGAGGGAAGCTGGGCCTCCTATATAAGCTTGCATATATAAGGAACAAAGAATATGGGAAGAGGGAGCAACAAGAAAGGCTCCTCGGCCCCTAATCCTGAGAAACAGGCAAGAGTGGACACCGCACCAATAGACATAAAGCGCCATCTAGAGAGCCTCATAGATCAGTTCAGGAATGAAGTTATTAATGACCTGAAGCTAGAAGTAAGCAGAATAGTTAGAGAAATGCTAAGCACCACCCAAGAAAAAATGGATGGTGGAATGGAAGAGCAGAAAAAGAGGGGAGAATTGTTTGATGGAGAAAATAGAGAAAGCATAGAATACGTGAAGCAGGTTCAAAGGGACTACCAGGAAACTAAAAAGTCTATTGAAAACTGGCATAACAGCTTGAAAGAAACTAAGGACAGACTATCTGAACTTGAAGGCAGATTTGTACTATGGGAGAATGAAATGAAAAACTTCTTAAAAGTAACAAAGAAACAAACAGCAATAATACAAAGACTAGAAGATGATAAGACGATTCATAACTTAAGAATTAAGAACATAAAAGAAGAAGTAGGGACACAAACAAATGAACTACAAAAGCTACTCACAGAAATAATCCAGGAGAGTTTTCCTAATTTAGCAAAAGGTAAAGATACTCAGATGTACAGGACCCCAGCCACCTACAACCCAAACAGAACAACACCCAGGCATATAATAATAAAAATTCCAGAAATTCAATACAAGAACAGAATATTAAAAGCTGTCAGAGACAAGAAACAGACCACTTACAAGGGAACACCCATCAGAATTACAGCAGATTTCTCTGTACAAACCATCAAATCATGAAGAGCGTGGGGGGAAATAATTGAAGCTTTGAAAGATAATAATCTCCAGCCAAGATTGAGATATCCTGCACAACTGTCCCTGGACATTGATGGAAAAACAAGGTGCTTCCAGGATAAAGAGGAACTGGGGGAATTTGCAACCACCAATTCAACTCTACAGAGAATACTGCAAGATATTCTAAAAAAGAAAAATACAAAAAAATCCAGAAGTAGCGGCAGAGAGGCCACAATGAATGGAGCAGAAAACAAAATGAAGAAGACAAACTGACAACTAATGACAGAAAAAGAACTCAACAGAAATGAGGCAGAGAAGATTGGATGATAGGAACAGCTATTTTGGAGAAAATGATGTCTTAATAGGTAATACTGATTTAGTATCATCTTGTTTTGAAGTCTCATCAAGCTTTTGTTCTTCTGTCTCCATTGGTCTAAACAGGTTGGATCTTGTTGGATTTTATTATGTACGATAGTATAAGTAAAAACTTTTAAAGACAAGGAGATTATACAGAAACCATTGTTCATTTTCTGTTAGTTGATTCTAAATACCCTGTAATGCTATCATTCTCTTAAATGGTTTTACATTGTTTTGATATATTTAATGCTACAGTATACGAAGTTGTACTCAAGGATTTCAAGGAAAGAGACAATATGGTAACTACTTTTAGGTCAGGATTATCTGGTGGTGAAACAATATTCTGCTTAAATGGTTATGTTTTGATCTGTGCTGTTTTGCTGTTATGCCCTCTTTTATCTCAATCTCCACTCCATTATTTACTTTTTAATTTTTATCCTTTTAATTAAGGAAAACATAAATAAAAATAGCAGGATATATTATAGTAACCCACTTTGACTTTCCATTATCTTGATTTAAAGCCCTGTATTACTCTCACCATCTTGTTTTTGACTGATGTCCCCCTATTGTGTTTTGCTGGATAGTACCAGGTTCGAAAGTTTAGGCAACAGCTGTGAAGATAGTGAGATTCATTATGACGCCCATTCTTGATGATTTTTATCTACTTTTGAAGACCTACAATGTCTCCAATGTTTTGGTTTTGTCGGTTTTATTCTTTACTGTTTTGTTCAATTTTATTATAACTGATGATATAGGCAATTCTATTAGAGATAGCGGGAAGCATTATGGTAACCATTTTTGATCACCTTGTATTATGTTTTTACATTATCTATTATGTCCACCCTTTTGATTTGACCGACTCTGCTCTGTTATGTCACATTTGGTTTCACTCTCTTCCAAAAAAGTAATGAGATCCATGGGAGCAATAAAACCCAAAATGTGTAATAGTCATTGTACAAAAGAGAGGAAAAGAAAGTGCTCTGAATAATATAACTGCATGTATATTTAAGTGTATAAGATAGAAAATGATATCACTGAGTTTTATTGGATCATTGAACAGAACTGTTTGCAGTATCACTGTTGGAATGTCCACTTTACAAGCTTTAATTGTGTCACTTGAACAATTATCTCTAAGATGACAATATGTAATCCATTAACTGGTGATGTCCTACTGTTTATTTTTTTTTTCTGTAAATCTGTATAACTTATACCCTTTCTCTGCTTTTTTTTCTCCTTAAATAAAATTTAAAAGAAAAGAAAAAGAGCAAAAACTTTATGTTGAATCTCAATTTTATAGGTAAAGATGCGGAAGGCAAGACTAAAACCCATATAAAGGAGGAAGTTATAAAGATCAGAGCAGAAATTAATGCAACTGACACTAAGAAGATAATACGGAGAACTAATGAAGTGAAGAGTTAATTCTTTTAAAGACCTGGAATGGACTAATATTCTTCCTCTACACAACAAAACTCTGAGTGTGATTCTAACAAAGATTGGCTGGTTCAATTTCTGTCTGTCTCCAACTGACATGGAAGGCAAAACCCTCTTGTGTGCAGGACATATTGCATCATGCTGGGGCTTAGTTTTCTTTACTATGAATTCAGAGAGTTTCATTTAATTGCTTCTGTATGAGACAAAAATCTGTAAATATTCTAGAGTCCTGATTCCAAGACAAAAATAGATTTTCAGTAGTAAACAATTTCAGAGGCCAAACAGAAGTTGTTGCCAATTCAAGGCTTAATTCGGGACCTTTTACAACTTATGTAATGGTGCTACTTGGTATAAAGAGACTTCTCGGTAAAGACCTGGTGACAAAGTAAAAACAAACATTGATCTCTTTTGGAAACATTATTTGGGTCTTTCCAGTACTTTACAATGATCCTTGCTCTTATTTTCTGGCAGAAGAGTAATGAAGGTCTCAGAGCATGAGCCACCGTGAAGGTCTCCACCAATGTGTAGGATCCGTGTAGGATTCTGAGGAGGTGGGAACAGTCATTTTGTTTACCATGCATGGGGCGAATCTATGAGGTTCAGCCACCAAAGTAAAGTGCTTCCAGTTCAGGGACAAAAACTGAGCAAAAAAGCACACATACTAAAAAAAAAAAAAAAAAACCAAAACAATAAAACAAGCTGCAATTTAAGTGTAAGTGTGTATTACCATGAAGGCTCAGGGATCTGGGTCAGTAATGACAACCTGAGACTAAAAGTTAATCACCACTACACTGAGAGATACTTAATAATAACACAAACCACAAAAGTACACTTGACTCATGAAAGAGGACTGAATTCTTCAGTCTTAAGCAATGTCTTGGATTTTTGGAAAATTCAGGGACAAGGGTGTAGGAGAGAGCTCCCACAGCAAAGTAACAAAGATTTTATGCTAAACTAGACATGTCAAGACTCAAGTGGTTAATTAGAAAAATCAAAACTGTGACACTACTTGTACACCATAGAGAACTGTACTAGCAATTACATGGGATTCCTATGGGTAATGATTCTCAAGTCCCAAGATAGGGTCTGGGGTTGTATTTCAGTGCTATGACAGATGCTTCACATCTGTGAAGCTCTCAATTCAGTCCCAACTTCTGTGCTTTATGAAAAGATGTCAAACTTCTCTAGTTAACGGATGGTCAAATGACCAGCAAAATCAGAGCACACACAGCAAACCTCAGGCTGAGTGCCCCACCCTCAGATAAAGCCAATGCCCCCTGTCCCAAAGCAGAGTTGGAGGACAACCCAGTAAGTAAGCATTGCATTCCGAGCTGACATAGATGCCTGCCTGACATCTAAAGAGGGGTAAGGAGTACCCAGACCTGAACACACTATCCTCCAGCACTGGGTTCCCCTCAGCACAGGGCCACAAAGGTAAAAACCAACAGAACGACCTGCGCCAGGAAGTGACCAATGCCCAGAGAGAGTTTCAGTACAACACTGAACTGATAGCCTTCCTCAGAGAATAAGTGAGAACTTTGGGAGATAGGCTACACACGGTGAGAGCTAAATATGGATCTCCTGTGGTCACCTGGGAAGTATGGGCTGTGAACAGGAAGATCATGGGGCCCATATTCTCTTCTGGAAGGCCAAGTTTGGTGGAAGTAATAGTTAGAGGGCCACTTCTAAAGAAGGCATATACTGTAGCTGTATGTTTGCACTGTACCACTTACATCCAGCAGAATTTAGTGGCCTGAACTACTACAGGGTAGTATAACTCACTTAAGTGATAGTCCTCCTTGTTTTGGTTAAGGGCTGTTCATGACTCGTGTCTAGGATTTGTGAATATTCACTTGCAATGTGATTCCATTGTTGTTGAATTTATTACAACAGCCAGTGTAACGTATCAGAGTTACATTAGATTTCTCTCTATGCCACCAGGTACACACCGTGGGGTGGGGATGTCAAAAACAATACTGATTCACTCCCCCCAAAACAGGACGCCAGTCCATAAAATTTGTAAACTCAATCATGAAAAACAAACAGAGGAAGTGAAACATGAAAAGGCAACAAAATGCCTTCACAACCTCCCAATACCGCCACCACCCCCCCCCCCGCAACCAGTTTGGAGGGCCCTAGGGAGGAAATCATAAACCACACAGCAGACATTTCTGAAAGGATATCCAGATAAAACACTTCCACAGGCAACTGGCAAATTTCACAACATACAACTAATCAAATATTGACCCTCCTGAAACAGATGATCAACAAGATTAAAGAAAATATAAGAAATAGCTTTTAGAACTATATAAAGAATTACAAAATATGAATATCTAGAATAGAAAACAATTGGAATTCAAAAAATATTTAATGTAAACACTGAAAATCTAGAAGACAGGCTGAGGTCAATGATCACTTACTGAGAGGTACCTTAGAGGTACAGAGGGATAAGAAAAATGGACCTGACATCTCCTAGAAAATTCAAAGAGCACTAATACAAGAAGAATGGTAATTAGTGGAAAATCAGAAGACAGCAGAATGGACATAGAAAGCCTGTTGAGGCAAGTAGCAGAAATCATACAAGCAGGTAAAGTATGATCACAGTAGCCTTGATCAGAAAAAACTACTCCATGCCACATACTTAAAAATGACATGTAGCACAAGTACAAAATCTTAAAAGTTACTGATGCAAAGCAATGAATTGCCTATTAAGGAAAAGCCAGCAGAATTATAATGGATGTCTCAGCACAAAACTTAAAGATAAGGGCAGCATGGAAGTCAGTGTTTCAAGCTCTTAAGGAAAGCAACTTCCAACCTTGACTAAAATTATCTCTCAAAATTGATGAATAAGATACTTCCATAATAAATCCTAAAGATACTTATGTCCACCTAACAAATATTCCAAAAACTTTTCAAGTATATCTTAGGACAAAATGAAGCTAAAAATGTCAAAGATGTAATCAAACAAATACATCATGTAGGGTAACAAGTAGAATGAAAAGAAAACAACATGAAATTACTATACAGGAAAAGATCAGTAATTACCAGTCATAACTGCCATGTAAATGGACTCATTAATCAAAAGGCCTGCGTTAGTAGAATGGACCAAGAAACATAATCCAAAAGTATGCTCTATGCAAGAAATACACATGCCTGTAAAGCCACACTGAGACAAGGAGATCACTGTGAGTTCAAGGCCTTCCTGAGCTATATAAACAAGTTCAAGGACAGCCTGTAATACATAGTGAGACCCTGCAGCAACAAACAAACAAAGATATTCATACAATAAAAATTCCATGGATTAAAAAATCAAAGTTTGCAAAACCATATTCAACACAAAGAGAACCCAAAACAAGCAGGAGGGGTAATCCTGTTTTCAAGGCAAAACTATTCAAAGGAGACATGCACACACAAAAAAAACAGAAGAGAGAGAGAGAGAGAGAGAGAGAGAGAGAGAGAGAGAGAGAGAGAGGAAGAAATAAAGAAAGAAAAGAAAGCAAAACAAATGTTTACATTAATGTGTTTATTCAATAGAAAGAGATAATACTTATAAACATGCCAAGCAACAGTGACTAACCTTGACCCAAAAAACCTAATGAAAATTATATAATAAATATCAATACAATTTTAGTAAAAGATCTACACACACCATTATCAAAAATTCTTCAACTAAACAAAATTACATTAACAAAGAAATGTAAAAGTTGAACCAAACATTAAACAAATGGACTTACTATATATACAGTAATTTCCCTGACTTATTAATGAGTTCTATTCAGGGAGAATTTTGGAAGTCAGATTTCTCTGTAAGTCCAGCAAAATGGCTTCATTGGCACAGTGGACCACACACATTTCAATATATTGTTCCTTTTCTTCATAACTGTGGACATGGTTGCATGATTCATGTTATAAAAACCAGCCATGTGTACTATTTTTTTTACCTCTATCTGTTGTGGTTGATACACTGTGTCAACTTGAGAACTTTACACCTTTTACGAGAGACTCAAGAGGGATCCAGGATCTTTCTTTGTAAATTTTCTCATACTGTGAAAGAGGAGGACAGACATTTGGGGAGTGTTACACCTGCTCTGGATTGGGGCAGTGGGCTGTGTAGAGTATAAGGGTGGGAAAGAGGCTTTCTCTTCCTCCTTATTGCTCTGGATGCTTTTGCAAGCTGCTGCTGTCAATGTGTTCCCCTGGTGCCATGCCATCCTGCCCTGGAGCCACCTGATTATGGAAAGAAACTTCCACAAACTTTAAGCTAAAGAAATCTTTCCTTCCTTAATTTTCAGTGTTGGGTATTTTGTGTCAGCAAAGAAAGAAAAGTAACTAAGACACAATGCAATTAATTATTTTCACTTTTGTTTCCATGGTTATTGCTTTGCACTTCTTAGCAGCAACATCCATACCACTGCTGCTTGCTTCCAGACAACCCAGGTTCTGATGTAGCTCTGTAAAGCTGTACATACTGTAAGCACACAACAGCACAACTGTAGCAGTGTCTGGTAGACACACAAGCAACCTTTCTGATTTCTTTGCATCTACAATTGTCTGTAATGTGAGGTCCCATTTGCATCTCTGAAACTTTGCAACTTGAATGTTTGTCACTTGGAGATGTACTGTATACAGTGTTCCAAAAGACAACAGAAGATACATTCTTTAGTCTCATATAGTACTTTCTTGGAGACAGACCATATTCTGGCTAATAAAGCACAACTAAGTAAATGCAAAAGAATAAAAATTTTACTATGCATACTATCAGATTACAGTGCGATGCAAGTAGATATCAATAGCAAAAGAAACTACAGAAATTGTGCAAACAGATGGATATTAAAGACAATCACTGAGTCATAGAGAAAATTAAGGAAGAAATAAGACAGTTCCTAGAGTTAGTTGTGCACCAATATTTATGAGATACAATGAAACTAGTTCAATATAGGAAGTATAGAGAAGTGAATATTCTCATTTTTACAAAATAGGATGAGCTCAAAAACATAATGATGCATCGCAAGGTCACTGAAAAATAAGAACAATTCAAGCACACAGCTAGTAAAAAGAAAAACACTATCAACCTCATTACAGAAATCAATGAATAGAAACTAGAGGGAAAAAAAGAACCACTGAATTGAAGAGCTTTTGAAAAAATAAACAAAGTAAATCAAACGTAAGCCAATTTTATCGAAAGCCAAAACATATAAAATACTACAATTAGAAATAAAAAAAGTGGAATCACAATAGACATTGTCAAACTTCAAGAAGTTATTAGCAACTATTTCATAAAAGTATATGCTAAGCCTTTGCTCAGAAAAGATGGAGAGATTCTTAGATATATATGGATTACCAAAAAAGAACAAAAAGATATGAAAATCCTGAATCTTCGAGCATCAGGCAAGGAAATTTGAGAACTTAAAAAAAAAATACCAGCTAAGAAAGCCCAGAACCTGATGGGTTCACAATGAAACTCTATAACAACTTCTGTGAATATCTAACACAAAAACTCTGCAGTAAAAATAAAAGTAGGACTTCAAAAGTCATTCTTGGAAGCTATCATTATCCTCATCACAAAACTAGAAAATAATACAACCATGAAAGGCAATTAGAGAACAATTTGTTTAATGAACATGGATGTAAAAATCCTTAATAAGATACTGGTAAACCAAAAGCAACAAATTATCAAAGCCATCATGCACTGTACCAAACAGGTTTCAGGCCCCTGAATACAAAGAGGCTCAATAAACACAAATGATAATTCTAATTCCTCATCTACAAAGAAGCAAGACCCAAAACCACACGATCATCTAAACAGGCTGAGAAAACGGCTATGATAAAATGCAAAATGGCTGTGATAAAATGCAACACTCATTCTCAAAATCCTGAAGAAAATAAGTACCGAATGTTTTCATCTCAACATGATAAAAGTCATTTATGACCATCCTCGTGCTTACATCACATGCAACGGGGAAACACTAAAAGCCTTCTCTCTAAAAACAGGAACAAGACAAGGAGGCTTCTTATCACCATTCCTGATCAATATAGTCATTCAAGGCCTTTATTTGCACATGACATGATCATCTGCTTACAAAATGCAAAACTGTCCATCACACAATTCTAGAACTGTTAGCCAAGGTTAATAAGATACAAGGATAAAACACACACACACACACATACAGAGATGAAAATCAATAGCAATGTTTTACAATATTGAAGAACTCACTGAAAAAGCAATTAGGAAAACAGTATCATTCACGATTGCATCAAAAAAACTTAAATGGGTAGATGTTAACCTAAGAAAACAAAGAGTTGTACAGTGGAAATTACACAAATCAGAAAAAGGCAACTAAAATATCAGAAAATGAAAAGATATTCCTCATTTCTGGATAGGCAAAACTGATACTGTCAAAATGGCCTGACTTTCAATATTGGTAAACAGACTTCATGCAATCCCAAGTTAAATACCAAAGTCAATTCTCACAGAGCTAAAGAAACATTATCCTAAAATTTGGTGGAATTAGAAGAGACTCAAAAGTGACAAAAGCAACGCAGGTGGCATCAGAATCATAATCCCAAGCTCAGAGCTACACTATAAAGTTACAGTGATGAAACCCACATGGTACTGACATAGAAACAGGCATGTACATCAGTTGAAGAGAGCACAACAGAGACAACTCAAAGCACACAGAGCCAGAGCGCTGTGTGATCTTTGACAAAGGAGTCAAAAACATACACCGGAGTAAAGATATTCTTTCAAGGGATGGTGCTGGGAAAATTGGATACCTATGTGCAACAGATTGAGTCTAGATCCACATATCTCACCATGTACTAAACTATAACCAAAATGGGTCAAAGAACTAAATGTTAAAACAGAAGCAATCTTCTGGAAGACAAAATAGGCAGTACTCAAAGACACAGGCATAGGCAAGGACTTTCTGAACAAAACCCTAATGGCACAAAATACAATATAGAGAATCAACAAATGGAGTCTCGTGAAATTAAAAAGATTCTCTATTGCAAAGGAAACAACCAACAGAAAGAGACAACCTTCAGAATACAAAAAAAAAAAAAAAACCCTTATTAGTCACTCCACAGGCAGAGGACAAGCATCAAAGTATAGACCTAGTAAAGAAAGCTCAAAGAACAGAAAAATAAAATGAAATGATACTTGTTATAAGTACAAATGGCCAATAAAAACATGGAAAACTCATCATTGCATCTGGAAATTACATAAATGCAAATTAAATATACACCAAGATAGCATTTTATCTTACAAAGATTTCCATGAAAAAAAGTCTAATGATAAATGCTGATGAGTTTTTCTACACCAGTGGTGCAAATGTAAACCAGTATGAACACTACAGCAAACAGTGTGGTGATTCCACAAAAAACTAAAAATAGAAATCCACTTGACACAGCTATGTCCCCTTGCAGAAATCTTCCAAAATAGTTAAAATCATACATACAGGGATATATAGATATCTATGTTTGCAGCAGCACAATTTCTAACAGCTACATCTCTAAAATAGTGTGTACATCCATTAAGAGAATAATGTACAAGGAAAATGGCAACTATACACAATGGAATACTGCACTATGAAGAAGAAAGATAACCTTGAGGAACTCATAGATAAATGAATGCAACTTGAGGATATAAAGTTCTTTGAAATAAGTCTGACACAGAAATTCAAATATTTTCTGGTTTCTCTTATATGAGCATACTTTTCCAAATTGCATATTTTGCTTCTCCAAATATTTTTATATGCCAACTTGTTTATATTACTAGCTCATTTTCAATCACTGAAAAGAAACATTTACACTTTCTCCTTTTTATATGAAGCATTTAGGTTTATGTTTTGTACTCTGAGGAAGTTCCATGAACATAGCAATACAGTGTTCTTCCTTATTGTTTTACTACAAAAGTTATTCTTCTCATTAAAAAGCAGGCATCTGTTAAAAAATTACTCAATAATAGAGCATGACTTGTACTGTACCGTATTCCTTATGTTGCCAATTCAAATAATTTTTCTATCTGAAGGTTTGTGTTGATCTTTTTCATTATACACCAGTCACTAAGGTAGTCTTTCACCTACTGACTTAGTTGATTTATTACCACTCCACAACACTACTGAACTCTTGTTTAAAAAAAGAACAACCATACCTTTCTGGCTCATTCACCACATTCTTTGTTTCTATCTTTTTTAACAATGCTGCCGCTTACATTCTGTTTTCCCTTAGAGCAAGCATAAGTGGTGTGAGGCCTTCCTGTGGAGAAGCAGAAAAAATTTAAAACCCACACAACTGCCTGCTTCTCAGCTGAACTGAACAGCTTGTGAAGGACCCTGACTGTTAACCTGATATAAATAACAACACACAGCAGTCTCTTCCTTCTCACTCCCAGTGCTTCCACACGTGCTGCCCTGCCATACCCTCTGCAGTGCATGCTCTCTGCCCACAGTGGCTACAGAAACCCCAGGGTCACAACTCGCTCCAGTCACTGGTCCCAAGGGTCTTTCCATCACAGCTTTTATCATGGTACTCAGAGTTATGTAACACCTCCCGCTTCAATCAAATGCACCTTCAGGGCAGGGGCTGTATCTTTTTTCTCAGTAGCTCCAACCATAATGCACAGTCAAAAATTATTGAAGGATTTGGATTAAATTAATGAGTTAAATCATCATCCCTAGGGCAGGAATTCTCAGCCTATCTTCCAAAGAATCATTTTCCATGACTTCTATGTCTCAACAGATTTGATAATCATCTGTTTGAGAAATTATAAAACTGCATTATTTCTTCAGTATTAAAATCTCTTTACCTTTGCTTTACTCATATTCAACACTACTTGTCTTCTGCCAAATATCAACACCTGAGGAATTAACAGTTTCAGGGAATTAACAGTTTCGGTACCATGCAAAGCAGTTAGGCAGGAAACTTGCTGAATTCTCCACCTGGTGACAGGATCCAACTACAATTCTTAACCATTCCAGCTTTTAAGGAGTACCCCCATTACATGATCACTCAGTTGTGAGATCAGCCCCAAGTGAACTTGGATCACTTCTTATTAAACCAGTTATGGCTTTCTGTCCTATTATTAGATGAAAATATTATCTCAGCTGTTAGAAAGATGAGTACAAAACTTCACTTCTCATATATAACAGCAATCCTGGGATCCCCATGCATAACTATTGCTTTTAATAAGTTTTATTCTGGTTCCATTTCAATTACCAATGTTATACAAATCAAATGTAAAATATGGTTCATCAATAAAGATTCTAATACTGCTCAATTTGGAATTTAACATAATAAATAAATTATAACACTGCTCAGGATGGATTTTCTCATAATGAACAAATTCTAATACTGCATAATATGAAAATTTTCATACCACTAAATATGAAAATTGTATCACAATGAAACTCAGTAAGACACATATTTTTAAGGGGCAAGGCTGAAATGAAAGATACAAAATTCTTGGTAACAAGCATAAATTATTCAGTTGTGATTATAATTATTCATGTCTACAGGCATTCTGATAGGAACATGATTATTTATAGCATATGGGAATAATTTTAAACAATTTCTAAATTCCATTCCATTTCTAAATATTTATTCTTAAATATAGATTACATTTTTTTTGTCTTTTTCCTTTTTTATCAGTACCAGGGATCAAACTCATGAGCACACACTTGCAAGGCAGGCGCTTATGCCGCTGAGATAAAACCCCAGCACTTAGATTACATTCTTATAAATGAATAAAAGATATTCTGAAATTCCAGAATCTTTATTAAAATATACCATCTTTTAAGAGCTGCGAACTCTCACAGAGGCACAATCAGTAGTCTGCACAGGGAAACACAGAGGTGGGTCTGTAAAAGGGCACTTGCATGGTCACACAGGCTCTGAAGACAGGACAGACCCTTCTCTCTGAGCATCTTCAACTTCAAATTTGGAGCAGGGTTCTGAAACCTCCTTGTGAGTTCAATTGATGCAGGAAAACTGCATAGAGCTAAGAGCCACGTTTAAGTCACAGAGTTTTGCTTTTACCTTTGGTATGCATGGGCTGCTAAATGGTTGTGTACAAAGCAAGCATTTCTATGTAAAATTCTTCCCTTAACATCATGTTTTACCAAAAAAGTGAGGTCCTACCATGAAATGAAAAGCATTATAACTATTTCAATAATTTTTCAACACTTATACTTATCCTCCATTTGTATGCAGGTCTCCCTGCTGTTAAACAGTTTCAAAGGAGCACTGAAAAGAAATTACCACAACAATTCCCAGCTGCATAGGGTGGTACAACCCCGTAAGCTTATCACTCTGTGAGGCTAGGAAGAGGGATCCAAGTTCATGTCTGATTTCTGCCTCTGAAACTTAGTGAAACACTGTCTCAAATTTAACAGGGGGTGAGCAGTGATGAATGGTGGGGATGCAGCTCAGTGAGAAGGTCCTAGGTGCAATCCTCCATACCCCCCCAACACACACACACACTAAGAAATAAGCAATACAAATTTAAAAAGCATTCCCATCTCTGTTCTTACAATTTCATTGATTTCTGCCAGGGCTTTCTTAACTGAATACAGTGACATAGTCTGTCACATGCCTCAACTAAATACAGATTCAAGGTGGATATTGTTCAAATTCCTGAAAATCTACATTTGTCAGCTTTGTGCCACTAGTGATTATAATGAGAGCCAGTAATGATAACAAAGAGATGTGGAATTCATCAAGATTAAGCCTTAACCATTAGTGAATTAATACAGAGCTTCCCAGTGGCACTGAATGACCACAGGGGGGAAGGAAAGTGGTGGATTCTGCACAATAGGTTACACTGATGATACTCCTTTCACTTCCCATTGACAGTTGTAGAGAAAGACAAAAGGAACTTGGCCTGATTTTGTTGGAAAGGAGAGATTAGAAGGAAGTGGTATTTAATCCAACTCATCTAGAGATTTCTTCAGTTTCTGAGAATTAGGAATTCACCATTAAACATGCCTGTCCATTAAATGCTTCTGAGCTATGTCAGAATCTTGAGGAAATATTTTGAAATATCCATGTCAGGGCTTAAGACATTTACTGAACCCAAATCTCCAGGGCAGAGCCTCAACTGTTTCAAACCTTTCTCCTGACCACAGAAACGCACAAGTCTAGATGAGGACTAGAGAACCTAGAAGATGACATCAGTCTCATCTCTCATCTACACAGCCACTACTTTTTACTAGTTGAGAATTTAGACAAAAGGAGGGAAGGTGAGAGACAGGTACTCCATGGAAGCTCCATTTAATCCTCTTGGCACAGGGCAGAACAGGGACTAGTACCTTCAAAATACAACTGATCTCATCATACAAGCTCCTTAACTCCCAGCTCCCAGCAAGACATCATATGTTTGAAAGGACAATTCAGATTCTTATCTTAGTTGTGGTTTCTGACTGAAAAGGAAAGGATCTTTCTTAATTATTCTTTCATTTCCCTTGTTTCTTAATTAATTACCATTCATGCATGCCAAACTGGATTGCTGGAGTTCTCCTAAAATTTCAGGTTTACAATATATGATTCTCAATAAAGGGGCCTAGCTTGAGACCATACTCATAAGTGAAATAAATCTATCTCGCATGTGTGAATACCGAATAGTTTCCCTAATGTAAGTAACGATTCAAATATATAAAAGTATGTGGTAATCATGATTCCCCATTATGTGGCCTTGAAGCCTTATAAAGTTTTCACTTATTAACTTGGAAAGGCTTTATTCTGGGCTTCTTGATATGGAAATATTTGAAGCTATAGTATATGAAGTTATATTCAAATATTTCAAGGAAAAAGACAGACACTATGTTAACTGCAAGTAAGTCGGGTTATTTGGTGCTGAAGCACTAGGTTGCTGAAATTGTCATGCTTTGACCTGTATTGTTATGTTGTTATGTCCTCTTTTATCTCAATCTCTCCCTTATTCATTAAAAAGATTATTTAGTTATTTTTTATGGTTTTTTTAATTAAGGGGAAAAATTTTAAAAATTAGCAGGATATATTATAGTAACTTTTTTTGATTTCCTATTAACTTGTTTTGAAGTCCTGTAATACTCCCACTATCTTGTTTTGACTGATTAGACTCTGTTCCGTTCCGTATGATAGTATCAAGAGTATAGGCAACTATTTTGAAGGCAGTAAGATTCACTAAGATGCCCATTCTGGTTTGACTATTATCTCCTTTGGAAGTGCTGTAATGTTTACAATGTTTAGGTTTTATTGGTCTTGTTCTCTACTGTTTTGTTCAACTTTATAATACCAAATGAGATAGACAATTCTTTTTAAGGAAGCAAGAGGCATTATGGTAATCATTTTTGATAACCTTGTACTCTGTTATCACATCATGTACTGTGTCTATCCTTGGTTTTGACTGACAGCTTTGTTTTCCCATATTTGACTTTATTCTCTTCCCAAAAATACAGTAATAAGAACTAAGGAGTAATAAAACCCAAAATATATAATTTTGTTGTAAAAAAGAGAGGGAAAAAAAGTGCTCTACAGGATATGACTGCAAGTGTGTTTAGGGGTGTTAAATAGCTGACCATATTAATGTTTTTGGTTGGATCATTGAACACAACTGTTTGCAGTCTCTCTGTTTGAACGTTCACTTTGTATGCTTTGATACTCAGACTTGAGCAACTATCTCTAGGATGATAATGTGTAATCTATTAACTGGTGATTTCTTAGTGTTTTTTTTTTTTTTTGTAGTTCTGTATTACTTGTACTCTTACACTGCTTTGTTTTGTTTTGGTTTTTCTCTTTTTCCTTTTAAATAAAATTTTAAAAAAACAATTATATGGTTTTCTTTTCTACTAAGAATTTTTAAGAGGATGGAAATGTAGCTCAGCATCACACATTGCCTGGCTGGTAAGTGCAAGATTCAGAGTTTGAGTGCCACTATTGAAAAAAGCATGTAAAAAGAAAAATAAAAAAAAACAGAATAAAGAGTTTTTATTCTCAAGCTAGGTACAGCCAGTAATCACTGCACTATGGGAATATGGCACATCGCATGTTCAATCTCAAATAAGACAACTTCATATCCTACCAAAAATAAAACATAGCACAGTTGAACAGGAGACACAGCTCTGTGTGAAGGGTCTGTGTTCAATTTCCAGTAATAAGTAGAAAAAAACAAATTTTATTCCTAAAATTGAAGAGCATCTTATCTATGCACATGAACCAGAAACTATATTCCTTCAGTAGCAACTAATCAACAACCAAACACTATTGGCTTGCATTATTTCTAATCATTTTTCCTTGTCATTTTTCCCATTTAAGTCAAGTCACCAAAAATGGATCACTTTTATGAACTGTCAACAGCAACAACATTTCCACTTATTCTAAAATACTGTTGTTCTACAACAGAAAAAAAACCACCTGGTAGGACAAGCAGAAATCAAAGAACTGGAACACAACATGGCAAAGTCAAGCCAGTACATACCACTGATATGCATAAATGTAAACGGTCTCAATTCACATATCAAAAGAAATAGGTTGAAAGAATGGATCAAGAAACATGATCCCACAGTATGCTGTATACAAGAAACACATCTGACCACACTGAAATTAGAAATCAATGGCAGAATAATTGTGAAACCTGTATAATTACATGGAAATTAAATCACAACCCTTTGAAGAACCAGTGGGCCACAGATAAAGAAGAAATAAAGCAATAGCTACAAATCAATGAAATGCAGACACAACATACTGTAATCTATGTGATGCAATGAAAGCAGACTTAAGAAGGAAATATATATCAATAAATTCTTATATCAAAAAAAAAAGAACGACAACAAATAAACAACCTAATGCTTCATCACAGGCTTCTAGAAAAAGAAGAGTAAGTTAAACACAAAGCTCATACAAGAGAGGAAACTGTAAAGATTAGAGCAGAAATCAATGCAATGGAAATTTAAAAAACAGTACAAAGAATTAATGGAACAAAAAACTGGTTTTTTGAGAGACTAAACAAAATTGACAAGCTTCTAGCTAACCTTATTAAGAAAAAGAAAGAAAAAGCCTCAATTCAGGCAATAAAGACCAAAAAGGAGGAAATTACTACAGATCCCATGCAAATTCAAAACATCATGAATACCTACTTTGAAAATCTCTACTCACATAGCGTGGGAAATACAGAGGAAATGGACAGATTTCCAGAACCATATGAACTATCAAAGCTCAACCAAGAAGATACAGCAAATTTAAATAATCCAGTATCAACTATTGCAATTAAAATTATAATTAAAAACTTACCAACAAAGAAAAGCCCACATCCTGTGGATTCATGGCTAAATTCTACAAAAAATTTAGAGAACTTCTCCTTAAACTGCTTAAACACTTCAATGAAAATGAAAAGGAAACAATCCTCCCTAAATCATTCCTGGAGGCAAGTATAACTCTCATACCAAAACCAGAGAAAGACCCAACCAAAAAGGAGAACTATAGGCCAATCTCACTAATCAACATTCATGCAAAGATTCCCAATAAAATACTGACAAGAATAGAATGCAGCAAAGAATCAAGAGATTATACATCATGACCAAGTTGGATTCACTCCAGGAAGGCAGGAATACTTTAACATATTCAAATCAATAAATGTAATACAACCCATCAACAGAGCCAAAAACAAAAACCGCATGGTCGTCTTCACAGATGCACAAAAAGCTTTTGATAAAGCCCAACACATGTTCATGATAAAAACCTTTCAGATACTCAGAACACATGGTGTCTACCTCAATCTTATGAAGCCAATCTATGACAAATCAATAGCCAACATTATACTAAATGGACAAAAGCTGAAAGCTTTTACTTTAAAATCAGAAACAAGACAAGGATGTCCACTTTCACCATTTCTATTCAAATACGTTCTGGAAACACCAGCCAGGGTAATCAGACAAGAGAGAGAAATAAAATGAATAAATATAGGAAAGGAAGAAGTTAAATTATCACTATTTACAAGTGACATGATACTCTATGTAGAAGACCCAAAAATTTCCATTAGAAGACTGTTAGAAATAATAAAAAAATTGAGTAGTGTAACTGCATCCAAAGTCAAAACTCAAAAACAAATAGCATTCCTGTACTCAACCAAACAACTCACTGAGAGAGAATTTATGGAAATATCACCTTTCACAATAGCATCTAAAATAATGAAATACTTAGGAACCAACCTAACTAAGAATGTAAAAGACCTATTTGCTGAAAATTATGCTACACTACAGAGGGAGATTGAAGAGGATATTACAAAATGGAAGAGTATTCCTTGTTCTTGGCTAGGAAGACTCAATATTGTGAAAATGGCCATACTCCCAAAACTGTTCTACAGATTTCATGCAATTGCAATCAGAATACCATTAACGTGCCTCACAGAGCTAGAGAAGACACTCCTGAAATTCATTTGGAAACAGAAGAAACCTAGAATAGCAAAGGCAATTCTGAGAAACCAAGGTAAGGGAGGAGGCATCTCAATTCCTGACCTGAAACTCTATTACAAAGGCACAATGATAAAATGAGCAGGGTATTGGCAAAGAAATACACCTGGGGAACAATGGAACAGATTAGAAGATGCAAGCACAACTACAAAAACAATCAACCACCTGATATTTGACAATGGGGCTAACCATGTTCACTCTTTAATAAATGGGGCTGGAAAAACTGGCTCTCTGCATGTTGAAGACTGAAAATAGACCCATGCCTATCACCAAGCACAAAACTAAAGTCTAAATGAACCAAAGACCTAAACATTAATACAGAAACCTTAAATCTACTGGAAGACCAGGTAGGCAGAAGACTTGGAGACAGAGGTAGGTAGAGATTTCATGAAGAAAATGTAAACTGCATGGGAAACACTTCAAAGAATCAACACCTGGGATCTCATATTATTCAAAAGTTTCTGCACTTCAAGAGAAATCACTAACAGAGTGAAAAGAAAACCCACAGAATGGGAAACAATTTTAGCCAACAACTCCTCAGACAAAGGACTTATATCAAGAACATGTAAAGTATTGAAAAACATCAAGCCCAAATTCAGAGACCCTCTCCAAAAATGAACATCTGAGATGAACACACATTTCTCAGATGAAGATATACAAATGGCAAATAATTACAATGATGGTGGAAGAAATGTTCACCATCATTGGTCATTCGAGAAATGCAAATTTAAACATCATCGAGATTCTCACTCTGAAAAGAATAGCTGCAATCAAGAAATCAACTGATAACAAATGCTGGCAAGGCTGTCGGGGGAAAAAGGAACAGTGCTCCACGATTGCTGGCAGTATAGACTGACACAGGCACTATGGAAATCGGTATGGAAAATTTGCAGAAGACTAGGATTGGAAGTTCCATTCGGTCCAGTGAGTTCCCTCATTGGTATTTTCCTAGAAAAACGGAAAATGTCATATACCTGTGAGATATGTGCAGCCATGTTCATAGCAGCACAATTTGTAATAGCTAAAACTTGAAAAAAACCAAGATGCCCATGAACTGCAGAGTGGATGAAAAAGATGTGATATTTTTATACAATAGAATATTACTCAGCTATAAAAAGGTTGCTGTTGAGGCTTTCATAGGCAAATGGAGACAATTTGAGGCTCTTCTCACTAATGAAATAAATAAATAATCATATTTATAAATATCACAGTGTGTCTCTAGTGTGAAATGTAATAAGAAATGTAGGAGTAGTCAAACACAAAATGTGTAATTGCTGTTGTGAAAAAGAGAGGACAAAAAACTGATCTAAAGGCTACAACTGCACGTATGTGTGACAGTAGATTTGATAACCCTATTAGTAAATTTTTCTTGGAGAGCTGAAAAGAACAGTTTGCAGTATTGCTGTTTGACCAGCCACTTTGTATGCTTTACTTTTGTAACTTGAACTATATCTAAAAGAACAGTATGTGATTTATCAACTAGTGATTTCTTACTGTTAATTATTTTTGAAATTATGTGCTATTTCTACCATTTTCCTGTTGTTTCTTTTAAATAAAAAAAACACTATTGCTCTGTTTAAGTTTTAAAATAAAACCAAATTCTGAGGTTAATTTTGCTATCTTGTGCTGTTTTACACTACTGCAAAAAAGAAAGAAAGAAACCTTTTGAAACAAAAATTTTACATTTTAAAATTCAGTGTGTTCACAAATACTGTAAGTGCATAAAAGAAACTCACATCCTCTAGCATTTCATTAAAACTATCAACATTGAAAGTGAAAACATTAACTATTAAGTTATTTCAAACAGTGTATTCATGAAACACTTGAGTTTCTACATGTGGAAAACTGACCAACCAATATGTCACTGTGAACAGGAAAGTATTTCAGAAACTTTGGAAAGAAAATTCAGTGCTCTATACCTTGTTTTTTGCCTCAGCATCGGCACCATGTGAAAGCAGTTTTGCTGTTAGTGAAGACTTTGGATGAAAAACCGAAAGATGCAGAGCAGTGTCACCCTTGGCATTGGCAATATTTAGATTTGCACCATGCTCCAAGAGAATACTAGCACAGCCTTCCTCGTAGCATTTTACAGCCTGTGGGTATTGTAATAAAGGAGACACCATCAGCTCAAGAAACTCCAAACACACTTTCCACATGCCTGGCCAAGGAGTTATATTCAAATTACATCAACTGACTTTGATTTTCAGCATTTAAATACAATCCCTCCCATGCTGAAATTGTTGGCTGCTATTTACCTTAATCAGAGCGGTGTCATGGTCACTGTCCAAGGCATTAAGGTCAAACTTTTTCTGTATCAGGAGTCTCACCACTTCTGGATGGCCATAGGCACTGGCATAATGCAGAGCAGTCCTGGGACAGTCAGAAAGATTATTAGGAAATTACAGCGCTCCATTTCAAAATGCAAAATTATTTATGGAATTATTATGAAAATTAAATATCTTTAACAAGAAGTATTTAATTGTCTTTGAAAACATAGAATGCTTCACAGCTCTTACTGCTCACCTGTGAATGGAAGTGCAAGTGGGTGACGCTTTGTGTACATAGTGTGGGGGATGGAAGCTGCTGTCTTGCACATACTAAACAAGGTCCCTGCACTGCGCTACCTCCCAGCCTAGTGCAACCCACTGGAATTAGTAAGAACAGGCCTCAGATTTAGCTCAATTGGAATTTAATTTCTACCCTAAGTTCTTACTTTCTAGCCATCCTTTGGCCCTTCTGTGCCTCAGGATTCTCACCTACTAAATGAGAACTGAAGTTCTCAGTTCTCTCAGAAGACACCACTGAGATGGTTAAATAAGAATCCACACAAAATATTTAGAACAACTTGTAGAACAAATAACAGCTCAATAATTGTCAGATACCATAATGTCTACTATTACTACTTAACAAAGACAATATTTCAATTAAGTAAAATAAAATAATTAAAATGGACATTCTTTGTGGGGTTAGGATTATTTCAATAAGCCTCCAGACACTTTTTCTCATATTTTAACACCTCTGTCATTGGAAAGGCACACAAAGCTCAGAAGACAAAAGCTCTTGTGTAACTATACCTGGTAGTGTGGAAGGTCCCCTCCTGACCTTTGGAGTATGGGGGCTTTTTACTGCGTAGGATCAAACACTGTGTATGCTACTGATGTGACTGTAACAAAAACCAGCCTGTAAAATGTTAAGGTATACCGACCAGACTGGAAAATCCTTGCATGTGCCCATATAAGGGTGATGAAAACACAAAAATTGAATAAAAAGGGGCTAACATGCGATACTAGGCATGAATCTGCTGAGTTAGTCTGAGCAGTAATGAAGCTGCTTCCTGGGCAAAAGGCTTCAGTATCCTGCAGTGGCTTTAAAAAGTTTTCTTCATATGGCATCATCACATGATTCATAGTAAAATCTCTAAGTACAGATAATTTCTTTATATCTTTATTTTTGAAGAAGCAAAAAGTTGTCAGAAATACCAATACACACACAGAAAAAATGAAAACTATCTGTGCTTAACTAATGTTTGTGTTTTTCCCAAGAATTATTTTATTAATAGACAACTTTCACTAGAATTTTATATTTATTTATTGTAGAAATCAAGGATAAGAGAAAGGAAAGAAGGGCACACAGAAGCATTATTGTCATTACTAATCATGAGATAGTACAAAATGAAAGGCACAAAAATGTAAAAATACAGAATATTCAACATTGTTTCTGGTGCCAATGAAACTCTGTTAGAGTGAAAAAATTAATGAGAAACTCTTAAATATTATGAATAGAATGACTTTCTAGATAATAAAAAAGAACAGAAAATTTCACCTCTCGTTCAAATGCCTAAAAATAACAAATTTTGCCACAATTTGTATACATTTTCTGACTAACACAAGACTGCAGCCTATTTGTGTGTAGGCAAAAGTAAACTGACTCTCGTCTCAGTGGATATATCAAAGTGCATCTTTCCCTGTTAAAAATACATTCATGTGATGCCAATTTCAGTGATTATATATCACTCCATCCTGCAATGCACTGCAACTGATACAATCTTTCTGTGGATCCATCACTATGTTAAGCAACAATGAAGAAAAGCACATTTAATGTGTCTGTATGTTCTGAAGGTATTCTAGAAAGGAACTGATGAGTGGACATACGCTTTCCTAAACTGTGGTACAGTACTTGAATCAAATTTCCTATTTGAAAAAGTCATAAGCCATCTCCAATTTTAAGCAGCAGGATAAACTGCTCTTCATCCTCACAAACTCTGTAGCTGAAAAATATTTCACTCCATTGTAAAATTAAATTCTCCTTATCAGGAACACTAAACATTTCTTTTTATGTTTACAGGTCATTTGTCAAACCAACCACCTAATTTAGAGTTTGATATAGCTCAGTGGTACAGTAGGATTTGATGCTCACAGTGTGTGCTATCTAACTTTAAAGTAAATTAGTATTCAATTTTTTGATGATTTTCAAACAATCACCTTGTAAGATAAAGATACAGTTTTCATCTGATGTATCTATGATGTATATTTCATCTGATATATGGTTTATGATATATCTGTCTCTATTTTATTTTAGTTTAGTTTAGTTTTTGGTACTGGAAATCTGACTCAGGACCTCACACTTTTCAGACAGGCACAGTGCCACTGACCTATATCCCAGGCCATTGTTGTAAATGTCTTACAAATATGTTGTATTTCATTTGGTCAATGTTTTCCTAATATAAAGGAACATTTAATTTTTCTTTTGAGAGTTAATCTTCATAATGCAGGTCAGGAAGGGGATGGCTGAGTGGTAGTGTGTTTCACATGCACCAGGACCTAGCAGCAACCCCCAACACAAAAAAACGAATGCTCATTGTGACGGTCACTTCTAGGAATATGCAAATGTGTTTGCTTTTGCTAATTTTCTCATTTTGTATGATCTAAAATTTTTATTTCTATGCCACTGGAAACTTTTGTGACATAAAATCTACATTTTTTGAAATGGTTTACATTTCATTCATGTATCATTCCAGTTTTTCAACTAAAATATGTGAGGATCAACTTCTAAATTCTGACAGATATTTGAATGTTTCCAGATTTTCTATTAAGTTACATTCATTTGTCTATCTTTTGGGCTGTTAGAAAATAATTAATTTGTGAAAATAACTTACCTTGATATCTACGAAGGTGGGTCTTCACTATATTTTCTTAGTGACCCCAATGTCAAAACAACAAAGGGAAACTCAACTGTTGCACATTTTTTTCGTTGCATAAGCAGATACACAAAAAGCTCACATTTGGGGACTAATGGAACTTTCTAGCCAAGAACATAGAGCAGCCTTCCCAATTCAGTTTCCTTATAAAGGTCCTTAGTACAGAACATACATGCACAGATGGACACTGATAGTAAATGGACACTAGGTTTTTAGAAGCTTAAGTTTCGGCCCTAAATTTGTAGATTACAAGAAACATGCCACAGTTCCCTTTTTTATAATATGTACAATTCTCTTAATGTGATACTAAGAACAAAACACTACACACACATCATACCAATGTTAAATAGCTTTTCAGTAGTCAGTGAAGTGGCCTACAACAGGAAATACAAGTCCATTATAAACCAGTGGGAGGTTTGTTTTTATGTTGCAGCTTATGAGCACTGCCTGAGGATCGACCCTCTGGCCAGCTTTGCTTCCCTGGGTGTTGGGAATCCCCCTGCACCCTCCTCACCCACTCCTCCCTCCTGAGCCTGAGACCCTCACTCTCCTGCATCATCCCAGCCCCACTCACCGCCCCTGGTCATGCAGCCCCATTACCTGTGCTCCCTGTCTCTGTCATGGACATGGCCTGCTGTGATGAGAAACTGCACCCGGTCCTTGTTGCCCTTACGGGCAGCCTTGTGAATCTTGGGCATTGGCTCACCAAAGATGCTTTGCAATGCAACCTTGCAGTTTTTCAGAAGGCCCACAGGCCTCGATGGTCCCGGGTCCCCACTGGACAAGTTCTTCTGGACACAGTCTATAGAGAGTGCAAGCACCTCAGGGACCCTGGACCTCTCACTGCCTTTCAGTGAAAGCCAAGCAACCCCTCATTCAACCCCTAGGCTCTAATGGCCTCTGTACATGCACATCTCCACAGCTCTGGAGCAAGCAGCCTATCGTGCACAGGTGCTGAGCAAAAAGCCTAACTATCCCCATTAATGTGGACTCACCAGATTCTGGTAATGTTGCAAGTGGTTGTTTATCATCAGATTTCAAATTCTCTGATTTCTCAGCAGTCTTATAACATGAGGCCAAACACCAATCTGAATCAAAATAGAAAGTTTGATATTTTGGAATGTAATAGTACTACAGCCATAACTAATGTACAAACCCATTCCTCAGAAGCAGTCTCCTGTGTTTCTCTGCTCCACAGTACAATAATGCCTCAGGCTTACTGTGCTACACAGCTTCTGTGCTTGCCACTCACTCAGCAGAGTTTCATTATCACCACCATTTCTCATTCTTCTGTTTTCACTTACTTGAAGTATTATGATTTACCCAGCAATCTCTTTTACATACATTAATTTCTAGGACAGTTGATTTAATTCTTTAGGGAAACAAATTTCATTTCACTGCTATGAGATGTCAAATGTGTAAATAATGAGCAAATTGCATAAAACAGAGTGTGAATTAGGGAGAAACTGTTTCGAGGACAGTGGAACTAGGGAAGGGGCGGGCCAATGGAAAGAAAGAGAAAAAGGATCCATTTCTTAAAAGAAATGAATCAGACATACACATATCAATATCATATTGTTTTTTCAGAGGGAGAAACTCAAAATTGTAAATCAGCACTAAACTGTGCAAGGATACTGGAAAATATTCAAATAGGAAGGGGAACAGGGTGCTGCGTGAGAGGGAGAGGAAATAAAGAAGTAAAAGGAAAAGAACAGACAGTGCTGGGGATTTAGCTCAACAGCAAAAGTGCCTGCTCTGCAAATGCAAGACCCTGAGTTCAATCCCTGGTGCCCGCACTCCCCCAAAAAAACAGACAGGAGAAAATAGAGACAAGGCTTTTGTAAATAAGCAGGTTAAGGTGATCACTTGAAGGGAGAGGGAGGGACTGGGGATAAAGCAATCAAGAAATATCTTTTTTTAAAATTTTATTTAAGGAGAAAAGAAAAAAAAAGCAGAGAAAGGGTACAAGTTATACAGATTTGCAGAAAAAAAATGAACAGTAGGAAATCACTAGTTAATGGATTACATATTGTCATCTTAGAAATAATTGTTCAAGTCACAAAATTAAAGCTTGTAAAGTGGACATTCCATCAATGATACTGCAAACAGTTCTGTTCAATGATCCGATAAAACTCTGTGATATCATATTCTATCTTATACACTTAAATATACATGCAGTTATATAGTTTAGATCACTTTCTTTTCCTCTCTTTTGTACAATGACTATTACACATTTTGGGTTTCATTGCTCCCACGGTTCTTATTACTTTTTTGGAAGAGAGTAAAACCAAATGTGACATAACAGAACAGAATCAGTCAAGTCAAAAGGGTGGACATAATAGATAATGTGAAAACATAATACAAGGTGATCAACAATGGTTACCATAATGCCTCCCGCTATCTCTAATAGAATTGCCTGTACCATTAGTTATAATACAATTGAACAAAACAGTAAAGAACAAAACCGACAAAACCAAACCATTGGAGACATTGTAGGTCTTCAAAAGTAGATAAAAGTCAACGAGAATAAGCGTTATAATGAATCTCATTATCTTCACAGCTGATGCCTAAATTTTCGAACCTGATACTATCCAGCAAAACAGAATAGGGGAACATCAGTTAAAAACCAGATGGTGAGAGTAATACAGGGCTTTAAATCAAGGTAATGGAAAGTCAAAGTGGGTTACTATAATATATCCTGCTATTTTTTTCCTTTAATTAAAAGGATAAAAATAAAAAAGTATTAAAAAAGTAAATAATGGAGTGGAGATTGAGATAAAAGAGGGCATAACAACGAAACAGCACAGATCAAAACATAACCATTTAAGCAGAATAGTGTTTCACCACCAGATAATCCTGACCTAAAAGTAGTTACCATATTGTCTCTTTCCTTGAAATCCTTGAGTACAACTTCGTATACTGTAGCATTAAGTATATCAAAACAATGTAAAACCATTTAAGAGAATGACAGCATTACAGAGTATTTAGAATTGACTAACAGAAAATGAATAATGGTTTCTGTATAATCTCCTTGTCTTTAAAAGGTTTTTGCTTATACTATCGTACATAATAAAATCCAGTAAGATACAACCTATTTAGACCATTGGAGACAGAAGGACAAAAGCTACATGAGACTTCAAAACAAGATGATACTAAATCAGTATTACCTATTAAGATGTCATTTTCTCCAAAATAGCTGTTCCTATCATCCAATCTTCTCTGCCTCATTTCTGTTGAGCTCTTATTCTGTCAGTAGCTGTCAGTTTGTCTTCTTCACTTTGTTCTCTGCTCCATTAGTTGTGGCCTCCCCGCCACTATTTCTGGATTCTTTGTATTTTTCTTTTTTTAGAATATCCTGCAATACTCTCTGTAGAGTTGAATTGGTGGTTGCAAATTCCCCCAGTTCCTCTTTATCCTGGAAGCACCTTGTTTTTCCATCAATTTCCAGGGACAGTTGTGCAGGATATCTCAATCTTGACTGGAGATTATTATCTTTCAAAGCTTGAATTATTTCCCCTCACGCTCTTCGTGATTTGATGGTTTGTGCAGAGAAATCTGCTGTAATTCTGATGGGTGCTCCCTTGTAAGTGGTCTGTTTCTTGTCTCTGACAGCTTTTAATATTCTGTTCTTGTATTGAATTTCTGGAATTTTTATTATTATATGCCTCGGTGTTGCTCTGTTTGGGTTGTAGGTAGCTGGGGTCCTGTATGCCTCATACATCTGAGTATCTTTACCTTTTGCTAAATTAGGAAAATTCTCCTGGATTATTTCTGTGAGTAGCTTTTGTAGTTCACTTGTTTGTGTCCCTACTTCTTCTTTTATGTCCTTAATCCTTAAGTTATGGATCCTCTTATCATCTTCTAGTCTTTGTATTATTGCTGTTTGTTTCTTTGTTATTTTTAAGAAGTTTTTCATTTCATTCTCCCATATTACAATTCTGCCCTACAGTTCAGATAGTCTGTCCTTAGTTTCTTTCAAGCTGTTATGCCAGTCTTCGATAGACTTCTTAGTTTCTTGGTAGTCCCTTTGAACCTGCTTCACGTATTCTATGCTTTCCCTGTTTTCTCCATCTAACAATTCTCCCCTCTTTTTCTGTTCTTCCATTCCACCATCTGTTTTTTCTTGGGTGGGGCTTAGCATTTCTCTGACTATTTTGCATACTTCTAGCTTCAGGTCGTTGATAACTTCATTCCTGAATTGGTCTATGAGGCTCTCTATATGGTGCTTTATGTGTATTGGTGCGGTGTCCGCTATTGCCTGTTTCTCAGAATTGGGGGCCGAGGAGCCTTTCTTGTTGCTGCCTCTTCCCATATTCTCTGTTCCTTATATATGCAAGCTTATATGAGAGGCCCAGCTTCTGTCCCTGTCAGCCACAGCCTGATCGAATTGCGTCGGTTAGGTGTTCCCACTCACTGCTGCGCACCAGGCAGCCTACGCGGGGGCCCGCCCCTCCCGGCCTCCGTCAGGCTCTGGGATCTGGGTTAGGCCAGCCTACGGGGTCCGCCGGAAGCATCACGCAGGCCAGGCACTTTTCACCAATCCCACCCGAGAGGGGAATGTGTGGCTGGAGTCGCCACCGCGCCCTGCTCCCGCAGGACTGCTCGGGCCCAGAAAGTCTGCTGGAGTCAAACTGTGATGGGGTGTCAGTTTCTGTCACTCACCTCGCCACAAGTCAGAACATGCCTCCCTGCCCGTCCTGTTTTCGACTCTGTTCGCAGACTCCGGTTCTCAGAGTTTCCGTGCGTCTCTCTCCTTGCCGAGCCAATGTAGAGGCAGCCAGCCGCCGCACAGTGGGAAACCCAAATCGTGGCTTCCAATGGCGCAGGGTCCAGCCTCAGCAGCGAGACTTCTCTGTTCCTGTTTTAGCACCAGGACTGCATTCCAAGTTGGTTTCTCTCAGCCGAGTTCGTTCCTGAGTCAGCAGAGCATAACTCCACCTGCTTATGTCTCTTTAGTCCGCACCATACCTGGCTTCTGAGCCTAGTTTTCGAGAGAGCCTCCGGTAGTTGCTGTTATCTGTCCACCATGTTCTCCCGGAAGTCAAGAAATATCTTATACAGTAGAAGCTTACTCTAATGAATGTTATCCTTATGGATATCTAAAATGCACCAGTATAATCAAATGGAAAAACAAAAATGAAAATTGTCTATTGTACTATAAACACACACAATATTGTTTCCAAGACTCAAAGACATGGATGTTAATCAATATATTACTTTAAATTCTGAAAACTACAATGACATACATACTTCCATGTGCCATTGCTGTTAGATAGAATTCACTTTATAAATTTTGATAACATCACAAATTCATAAGAAAAGTGCCGGCTCTCCGGGACCTTATTGTGCCCATGTACGAACTAGTTTAGTCCAGGTCACTCGTAGTGAACCTTTGGCACATGCTCCACAGTGGGCTCTTTGCTATCACTGAAAGCCCTACAAGGCTCACTGTCTCCAACCAAGACACACATTAGTCCCAGCGAATGGCTGGAGACAAGAAAGGAAAGCACAATGACACAATGCCATTTTTCTTTATAAACAAAATTGTCAGACTTATAAAATTAAAGACAACTGAAAGAAAACAGGAGATAGAGAGTTTAAATGGCAGTTCGCTGTGAAGAAGCTCTTTGTCATTTGGCGTTCATGGACAATACTTGTTGAAATGGTGGTTTAACAGTGAATTAGAATCCCTGAAGCTCAAGGTTCTAAGAGGACAAATAATTCCAAAGGTTAAGTGCAATTCCACACTCATTCCCTATCTTGATGGGGCCTAGCAGACTGGAGTTTTCAGAAATGTAATGTCTCATCTGTCATAGTTCCAATGATTCACGAATCACAGCTCTAATGGATATTGGCATATGTGACTGCATGCTGGTATCTTACAGATTTTTGTTCTTGTTGTTTGTTTCTTTGTTTTAGTACTGGGGATCAAACTCATGAGCTGCATTAGCCAGGCCGACACTTCTGTTGCTGAGTTAAATCTCCCACCCCACTATTCTCCATCTTTCAGATTTAGTCTCTACTAGAGTGTCAATAGATTCAACATACTTTAATAAGAAACCTCTGTAGATTATGTAAGATCTTTTACGACTCTAAAAGGAATTCCAGCTAAAGTTTGAGAATCTTTGTTGTGAAGAATTGTATCGAACAGTCACTAAGAATGATTACGTCTGCACACTTAATAATCAAACGTATGAGACACCATATATACACACTCACACAGTCTGCTTTCGAGAAAATCTATCTGCTTGCAATCATGAATATACCAAGGCTGAGATGAAATAAAGTGGACACACAGTGGGCATATTACTAAGGAGAGCTTTACTCTAGACAAACACCAGAATCACTGTAAGCATATTTGCTAGCGGTAGTGAACTAAATCATGGGTATCAGTGAGCCACTTGCCACTATCTCCTGAGTAACCGGGATTCTGGGATGCCCAGAGGAGCCAGCTCTCTGGGAAGCACCCACACACTTTGAAAAGATCGTGGAATTTTATAGTAAGTTTTGTGGATCCCTGTGAAGTATAAGGATCCAAGCTGAAAACATTGGATATTAAAACATACGTAAACAATTCATTAAATATTATTTTCTCTTGAGCTTATTAGCACCTTATTTGCAAATATGCACACCAATAATTACACCGGCAGTATTTATGGCAAAGCCTTGCCAACATTTGGAGACAAAATGGAGATGACTGCAGGCATATCAAACAATTTAGGCTACTGTACTTCATTACAGAGGAATCTGTATTGTGACATGTACCTGGTTGAGGTGGCAGTGCATCCTTCACTCTTACTGCTTTCTTCCCATCAGAATCTTTTGTTTCCACAGCAGGCTGAATGGGATTTAAAGTAAAGTGATTACTACACACTGCATACCTCCTAAAATAGGCAGTTCTTTCAAAATACAAATATACAGTCCTTACCTTCAAGGGAAGATGTGTGTCAGGTGATTCTAAAGAGGAAAAAGGGAAAATAAACTTTAGACAGCAATATGAGAAAACCAAGCATACATTCATGAAGACTTAGGACACAGCCGAATCTTCATGCTATGCTTGGGAAATGATTACCTCAGGTTTCAGCTCCTTTCCGACTGGTGAGAACAATATGACAGAAAAATTAGAATACAGGTCAAACATGATTTCCAATGTGCCACCATACTGCCAAAGATCATAACTAAAATAGGAAGTGAGCATATTCCAATCTGTACATGTGAACTGCTGCAAAACAGTGATCTTGGGATGTCATGATCCTGAGGGGCTGACTATCAAAGCTGACAGGAGAAGGGAACAGCATATAAACTGAACAAAGCACATCATCCATCGGTACACCGTTGCATACATGTAGGTGCTCTCGAGATGTCCACCATGGCAGAGTGCACAAATGGTGTGTTCCTAATATTGTTATTTTAAAAGGTGAGATTGTGCTCTGCTATCCATGGTGCCCTTCAATTTCTGGACATGAACGATCCCTCTGCCTCAAGTTTTCAAATAGCTTGAACTCAAAGGATATGCACAACACCTGGCAACATTTTCATATATTTCTTTTAAATATCAGTACTCTGTACGCAACCATTTTGTGTGAAAGTTGGGGACATGTCTAAGGAGAAGCTGCCCAGTAAATTCTCAGTGATTTCCACTGATCCAGTGAGAATCAATCCATACAAACTGAAAGAAATTGTAAGAAATCATTAATATGTGGTTTTGGAAGCATCTTTGGTGATATGTCCTGCACATAGTGACAAACACATAATTCTTGTGAATTCAGAGCAATTAGCGCTAAAAGAAAGAAGTTGCATCTGAGTAGCAATCTGTAGATCTCTCCCTAGTCTTTCTTTCCACCCAGAAGCTCTAAGTCTATTGACACTCTCTCTCAAATGTATGCTAAACACTCGCCTAAATAAAATTAGTCTTCCTTCTGATCTTCTTCATAATTTTTACCATGCTTTGGTAAGACAAAGACCATGACTGCCTTGTGGATAGACACTGTTTGGTTGGCAGCTGCATTGGAGGTGTACAACACAGAGCAGATTCTACCACCAAAAGATTTCTGAAAAAGCATAATTACTATAGTAGAAAACCACGCACAGGTGCTACAAGTTGAATTAACTGTGCTACTTTATTACTTCCCTTATGCTGTTTTCTGGTTGGCATGAATCATGCAACAAGGTGAGTACGACTGCCCAACAGAAACACAGCTCCAATATTCATCAGTATTTACCCATTGTGGTTGACTCACTAGATTCCAGGAAGAGGGATAGAATCTGCATCACTGAGGGTGTTGCAAGGGGACATATATCAACAGACTTCAAATTCTATGATCTCTCAAAAGTCTTATTAGTCTGATGCAAAAAATCTAAATATAAAGTTTGATTTATTAGGATACAACGATACTACGCAGATATCGATTGTACAAATCCATTCCTCAGAAGCAGTCTCCTGTGTTTCTCTGCCCCACAGTACAATAATGCCTCAGCCTTACTGTGCTCCATAGCATCTGTGCTGGCCACTCACTCAGCTGACTTTCATTCACACCATCATCTCTCATTCTTCTGTTTTAACTTAATAGTATTATCCCGATTAACCTTTAATTTCCAGGACTATCGATTGTTAAGTCTTTAGGACTGTGAATTTTATTTCATTGTTATTAGATATCAAATGTGTAAATAAAGAGCAAATAGTGAAAAAGGTATTGTGAAGCAGGGCAAAATTGTTTAAAGGAGAGGGGAACTAAAGAAGGGGCAAAGCCAATGGAAAGAAAGGGGGGAAAGACTCCATTTCTTAAATAAAATGAATCTAACACACACATTTCAACATCGTACTGTTTTTCTAGTGAGAGAAACTGAAAAGTGTAAATGAGAACAAAACTGTACAAAGACACTGGAAAATATTCCAATAGGAATGGGAACAGGGTGGGAGGGTAAGAGGGAGAAGAAGTAAAGGAAAAGAAAAAAAGAACAGAGAGAACAAAATAGAAAAAAAGCTTTTGTAAATAAATAGGTTAAGGGGAGACCTTTAAGGGAGAAGAGATTGGAGAAAAAAGAATCAAGAAGTATCATATAGAGGCAGAATCTCCCTCTAATGAAGGGGATCCTTATGGGTATCTAAAATGTACCAATACAATGAATTTGATGCAATAAAGTTAAATTTTCTGTTTTACTATAAACACACACAACGTTCCCCATTGGTTAGAACAATATGACAGAAAAACTAGAATATACATCAACCATGATTTCCAATGTGACATTATACTTGCAAGGACCATAACTAAAACAGGAAGTGAGCTTTACATGCTGACTGCTGAGAAAAAGTAATCTTAGCAAGTCATGACCCTGAGAGGCTGAGTGTCAGAGCTGACAGGAGAGGGGAATAGCATATAAATCGAACATAGTACATCACCCATTTGTACACCATTGCACTCCAAGTATCTGTGGTTTTGCATTTCTCCTGCACTGCAACTGGTACATAAGTTTGGTCATCATCAAGAGGAATTTAAACGTTGTGTTCTCACAAAACAGTTAGCCATACATGTTCAGCATAATAATTAATAAACCCAGTCATGTTTTCTATGTCCTTGTGGGCCATGGCTATGCCTACATTTCTTGTATCCTCAAAACTAGTTTGGCCACATCTTGAAATTTGTTGAATCCCTCATGAATGGAACATAAACCATATCTGAGACATAATGCTACATCAGTTTTCAACATTGAAATAGTTATCAAAATGCAAAAAGCTGAATAGTCAGGGAATTGTTAGATACTAGGAAACTTTTACATTTAAAATCAGCACAATATTTACTAACAGGTAACAATTTTGGCCTTCAAGGAATGAACTGAACAATGTCTCTCGGTTCATTTTTAAAGGATTTGTGTGGAAAAGCTTTTTGATCAAAACTTACTTATCTTAAAAGGAGTCAGTGCTTCTATGTGCAAGCTAATCTCACGTGAACAATGATCAATTTCACAGAAATCTCTGATGCCTGATGACTAGGCGGGAAAGGAGGGAAGTACCTGCAGTGTAAGCCAAGGCTAGCACTCCTCCCTGCTCTGAATCATCCCTGAACAGCCACAGTCTACTCTGTCACTTGCAAACACATACACGAAAGCTGTGGGGAGGGAGTCCTCTCAGTTTGCATCATTCATTCCAAAGTTACTGTCTAGCTTTGTTCTTCCCTATCCTCCTCCCCTAATAAGTCCCTGTTCCCTTCCAAACTGACCTAGTTCTATGGTGTTGAGTGTTTCCATTTACGGCTTTTTGTGGATTATTCCTACCACTACTTTCTTTAGTTGGCAGAAACGGCAGTAATATCTTAGAATTACAACTTCTATTTCTTCTCTGTTCATTGCTTTACTCTCTCCCCTGTGACTAGAACTATTTTCAGAAATACAAACAGGAAAACAGGCACGAAATGGTTCTCTCTTGACCTTGTTATGTCTTGAACTAGTTCTTATCCAATGACTCTCGTCCAGATTTCTCTACAGGGAACTTGATACTGGCCCATCTTCAGTGGTCTGAGGATGAGTGACATGAGCATCCCTGGAGACCTTCTTAGAAACACACCACCTTAGTCCTGCTGACTCAGATGTGTGGTGTAACACGTTCCCCCACAGGGGCTTCATTTCATAACTAAAGCTCCAGGCCACAAACCTAATCGCTTCCAAATCCACTTCCCTTCCCTTCCTTCCATTTTTGGAATCTAGCACCAACTTCCTCCTTATCCTGTCAACTAAATTGAAAATGCATAACAGGTCATCCCCGTTCTAATGGACTTTTAACTGAGACTATGGCTTTCCTGAACTCAATGACTAATCATTCCTTTCTTTCTAGTTTTTGACTGTCGCATTCTGGATGTACTACTTGCTGAGATAGCAACGTTTTTAAGTGGTAAACTTTTAAATGGAACTCTGCAACCAGCATTGCGGGAAGAAGTAAGAGCATGAACCAAGGTACCAGTGAAACTACACGTACAGCGAACAACGCTCGTTTACTTTGATCTGTAGTAAATGAAGTAGAGCTCTGTGTAATTCACTACTTCAATCCTCAATACCTTTCCAATCGTGAGAAGACGGGAAAAGAGGAAAACTTCTGCTCAACCTCTCTGCAAGTTTTGCTACTCGGTGCTCAATTGATATAATTCCTACAATGCTTTCTAATTGCTCTTCCTTTTTCTAAATGATTACTTCATTTTCCCACACCCATACTTTCTCTTACCTTTGCCTACTCCCTGTATTGTGGCTCTCTCTTTTCCCTCACTCCCTCCTCTCCTCTTAATTTTCTAACATCCCTCAGGCATTAGAATGCCTTGAAATGGAGCTAAGAAGGTAGCTCCTTCAGTGACTCTCAAATTTGCCTGTGGCTGATACGTCAGGGTACATGAAACTTATTGCTGTGTTACTTCTCTTTTTTCTTACTTTGTCATTAATAAGTAGTTTTGGGGGATTCAGAACTCAGCCATGCTCCACTGTGAAATAAACATGCTGTCAAATGACTTTCTTAAAATATCACACATTTATACATATTTCTTACCTTTTGTTTTTCTATTTCCTGCCTGTTTTCCTCCATCATCTGCTTTCCCAGAAAAAGGATCGACAGGCTTCTGTGGAAAATTCACAGAGATACTCTGAGAAAATTCGTATAGCAGTAATGAGTTGCACAATCATTACCTACTCATTTCCCAAGAAGTTATCTGAGTTTTACCATCTTAAGGCAGGCAGGTTTAATAATGGGAATCACGTACTGAGGACCAAAATGTCTCCAATGAGAGCCTTATGAGAAGCCCAGCTTCGGTCTCCACATGGGTGCTGACTTTGTAAAGCAGGCATGGAAAGCCACAGGAGGGATTCAGAGACAAAATTCTAGCTGATAAACATATTTCATCCTAACATCGGAGGAGACAAAGTACTCTGCACTCTCCAACGAATGGAACATTGAAACACACAGATTTAAATGAAGAAGTTTTTATGAGAGTACGTTTGTGATATACAACAATTACATTTGTTTTGGGGAACTGCTACATTCGTTATCATTTCTTCATTGCCTTGGTTCCCTTTACACCCTAACATCACTTTCCCTTCCCTGAATAAACAAATTCTTATAAATATACTTGTTACCATTCACCACTAAGCATTTCTAATCACAAAAGCCACGTCACTGTTAAAATAATTGGCCAGCTAAGAAGCTTCAGAGAGCCACGCTGAGTACAAAGAACATCGCAGGCACTGCTCCACTTGTGTAAACAAGGGCTTAGAAGAAAAACAATTATGAGTAAAACTTTTACTGCTTGAAAAGATGTTTGAAACTTAAAATATACTAATAACTTCATGTAATATTCAAGTAAGAGCACACAAATATTGGACACTATATACAACTATTTCCCAATTAAGGGAGAACTTTTTAAAAGTATAAAAAGAGCTGCAGCATAAAACCTTTTTTAATTTATTAAGTGCCCAAAACTTGCTCATGCTGATTTGCACGTTTTCTTATCTGTCTGTTGCAAAACTGTAAATAACTGTGATGAAAGTTGATGCACTTCTTGCTTTCAGGTCACTGTAGGGTGCTACAATGATAGCCAGACATGGCTCATGGCTCCCTGCTCTCTGCCCACAGTGTCCTCGAGACTTTACTGGGCTGGCTGTTTCTCACTCTTAAATTAGCAGCACTTCACGCTCATTCCCATCCTTACCTCAAACTCCCTTGGAATTCTCTAACCTATGCAGGCCTGGCAGTGCACCCTGTAATTCCAAACTTCTGGAGGTTTGAGACATCAGAAGCACTAGTTCAAGCCCAGTCTGGAGAATGTGGTGACTTAGAAAGACCCTTATCTCAAGTATTAAAAGGCCTGGCGAGCTAGTGCCAGGTGAAGGCCACAGGATGGATTCAAAGTAATGAAACAAACAGTGCTCTTGTTTGTCTGAATACTCTATCATGATAGCACAAGTCCTCATCTGATGTATTCAGTGTCCCACTACCTAGTGCACAGTGGGTACAGAATAATAGAGATTTATTCAAGTTCACATTTCAAGCCTCCTCAGGGAAACCTCAAGCACCAAGCTACTCTCTTCCTATATGCTGACTCCATCAACAGTTTACCAAAAGTGTTACCATTTACAAAGTAGCAATCTATATGCCCCTCTCAACTTTCTTATTGTCTTCATCACACTATTGTTTTGTTGTTCTCAGGTTTAGGAAAACATCTTCAATATTTATTCAGGTACTGCAAGCCAACTAGAACTTTGTATAATTTTCAAAGTATTTTACAATTTTTGTCACATTTGTCCATATATATAGCTAAAAAGCAGATCATGTGTTATCTTCATGGTATAATAAGTCACAAAATCCAAATACATTAAATGATTTTTCCAAAACCAGCAGTCACTAACTGACAAAACCAGAATACTAACTGGTTTTGTGCTTCCACCACTACCCTGGTACCACAATGTAGGAGCTGCTTGGACCGAACACATTAGGCCTTTTCCTAAGTGCTCACTCTAAAACAATTTGTCAATATTTACATCTTTATCACTACAAGCATGACTGCCATAGAGACACTCAATGCATCCACATTCAACTTTGAGTTCTGTTTTTTGAAATAATGTAAAATGGATCTGTGATTATAAAGCCCTGTATTTATATCTTGAGTCCTTTCTTCTTTTGAATTATGACATGCAGATTGACACTAAGCAACCAAAATAGATTAACAATTGTGATTCTCACTCATTATTTTGTCAAGTTAAAACCTCTAAAAATTATATCCAAACATTTTGTCTGAATCTCAGCAGAATTTTCAGCCATTGGCCAGAGGATGAGCAGGGAAAATTCTTCAGTTTTTGTTCAACTTAATTCCAGAATCTAAGCCGATTGCTTATGAAATCTAGCTCCTAGTTTTTGACTGCACTGGCTTGCTTGAATGAATTTTACACAGGTAGCAAAGGTGTGCTTAGCACTCCATCCATTTATTCCTTCACCTGCAGTACAAGAGATTCAACATAAGGTATTTGTATTGAGCTAGGAACCCTGTGTTTTTAACTTTTTGAGACAGATTCTTATTAATCAGCTAAGCTGGTCACAAAATTAGGAACTGTGGTTGAAAACTAAGCAAATGACTTCTTACAGGTATATGAAGACATGAGAAAGTACAGACAAATTGTCCCATTTATATTAAAATCTCAACCAATACTTATTTCAAACATAATTACAAATGATAGGCAGTACCTCAGAATCCCAAGCTATCCGTACTCCTGGTGCAAACACCGTATCTATAAAATGTAGTCAGAGACACATTAGTGAGAATATTCACTGCTGTAAAATTTGCTTATAGATACAAATATATCTACATTCATGAAGATTTCAATGAGATATGAGTCAATGTGAAAAGAATTTCAGAAGTTTGAATCAGTTTCCAAAACCTGTTGCTAGAAGGAAATTAAGACAAGTAAAATTTTAAAAGAAATGAATATCATTTTTTAGATCTACACACATTTGAAAATAATAGCATATAATTAAAAACAACTTTCACAGTCACCAATTTACCAGTTTGATGAGTTTTCTTCTCCTCATCCACATTAGTCACATTGTTAACTGATATCTCATCCAGTGCTTTTACAACAAAAGGCTTACCCTTTTTCCGCGCTGTAACTTTTGACATTTCTGCTTGTTTCTATTGAAGAAAAGAAAAAAACAGTATTACAAAGCATGCAATTGCCCAGCCACCCACTCAGTGTAATGGAAACACAATGGAAACAATCACCAAAAAAATCTATCAAATCACACGGATTACTCTGCAAAAAGCTGAAAGCACATTCTGCTTGCATGGAAGCAGACGCAGATACATGAAAACAGTGAAATGCATTTCATTCATTCTACAAATGGGGTCCAAAGACAGGCTTCTAAAGCAAGTACAATCAGTTCTATCTGGAAAGCTCAGGAAAAGCCATTTCTTGTGAACAGGTGAGAAAGCACCAAGGAAGGGTGTCAAGGGCATTCAAGAAAGGACACCAGAAACAAAAGGATGGGGCATGAAACAATACAGCAAAAGAGGGCTGCCCGAGGGATGTGACACAGCTGGAATACAGTTCCTGGAAGGGCACAGACAGGTGAACAGGAGCATCACACTAATTTCAGGCTGGAATGGGAACTTCCCCTTGTGAAATGCAAATCTGTAGATTCTCTGATATTGTAAGATCGATGCCAGAGAATAATGGGAAGCACAGCATCAAAGAATATTGTTTTTAAATGATGAGTGAGAAAATGAGTCCAGAAATGAAAAATAGTTCTCAGAATGTAGGAAGTAAGAAAATTTGATAGTCACCAGAAGGGTAGCTGGGGCCAGGAATTCTCAGCTTAGAGATCTGGTGCCATCCAATATCGTCACAGAAAGACCACAGTCAAGGCCTGCAGGAAATACATCTAACTGGAGGCCTGGGATGGAGGAGACACATTTGGAGGAGGGGAGATGATGACCTCACTCAGGAAATGATATTGGCTCAAAAGGTAAGTAAGTATTTGTGGAATACAGAAAACTGAGGCAGTAATGCTAACCTATGCACAGTTCTGAAATTCATCAGATGAAATCATGAGGGGGGAATTACAGGAGATGCCACTTTTCAATTATATACATTAACATTTGTGTTGAAGCTATAAACAAACTTTAACTGATATATGCAAATACTAACTTCTGAGACAGTACGCAAATGTGAATTTTAAAATTTAATCATAAGATTTAATACTAAGATACCCATTGAAGATTTTGAAAAAGATTCCTGTTCAAAGAAAAATCTTCCAGGATTTAATGAAATCCAGGCCTGCTGATGTGCACCTGTGGTCTGTGCTTATAGGGCAGCTCAGGCGGGATGGTCCCTGAAGCCAGGAGTCAGAAATCCAACTGGTGAATATAACCAGGTCCATTCTCATAAAGGGAAACATATTGTAAATTGTAGAAGAGAAATGGTGATGATTTACAGAAAGAGGTATTTTTAAATGGTACTACAACGTGAGGGAGAAATGTAAGGCCTTATTTGAAAATTCCTCTTCCCCCAATAAATGGCATATGCCAATACTTCTAGTTTTCTATTTATTGCCATATGCAATGACAGTTACAAATGGAAGAAAGGTTGTGCGCTATTTACCACTACCTGAGAACTGAAGCATTTCCGGTAGAGAGAAAGGAAACAATAATTTCCACAATTTTGCATTCAGTGAAACTGCTAATCACGATTCTACAGAAAAATTACACTTTGAAAAGATGCACCTAATAAACATGGAGCTGACTAAAAGAAAAGCTTAAGAGATTTTAAGATGACATTCTAACCTATGTTCAGAGTTAAAGGATACTAGAATGTACTGTGTCTTTCATTCCTCTGATTTGTTTTCTTATTTGACATAACATTAAACATAAGTCACCTGAAAGTATATATCCTAAGCACAGTATACATTTTAGGGCAAACTGAATGCACTTATTTATTACATAAATTATGCATACATTACTTGAAAATTCTACTAGGTAGAAATCCATTTATTGGCATTCAACTGGTATTAAAATGCTTCTTAATACCAAACACCTCACTGCAGGTCTTCAGAATTCACACAAAAATCTTTCTAATCTCCAGAATCTCATTGTACTGCGGAGTTTTAAATGAATTTTTGGAAGTACAAAAACTTGTGAAACTTGAAATGTCAGAATCAGATACAGAGACTACCACTGTATATTTTTAAAGCTATAATGCTTACAATTACCACTTGCTTTGTAGACCATCTAGTTCTACCACTGCTTATTATTTTGAAAACAGGTAGTCTTCTATAAGATAAAATGTTTTAAAAGTGGTATCCTCTTTATGGAGGAATCACATAGAAAACACAGTGCAGGAAGGTGTAGTATACATTCAATCCAGCACTGGAGATGAGGCTAAACATCCCAAATTCCAGACCGGACTCAAAAACAAATTCAATTAACTAAAAAAAGAGGGCAAGGGATACAGCTTCCTGCGCAGGCCCTGTGATCACCTTCCAGAAACAAAAAAACAAAACAATAACAATGAAGATCCTGTAATTCCATAGTCATACATCCCTGATGAAACACATTTTAAATTTCTAAGTTGTCACAGTTTCCGGTATTATTCTAGTCTAAAAACAGAACCAATAACAGAAACAGAAGAGCTCTCATAAAAACTGATGATAGCAAAATAAAGATTACTTAAAGGAAAAATTGTTTTATACACGGTAAGTTGTTCAAATGAAGGCACCAAACTTCCCTGATTATTGTAGGACTAATAAGATCCATAAAAGATTTATATAGGTATGAGTGCTATGAAGGTCTTGGTAGTAAGATTTTCAAGCCATGGCAAGGTCCACTTATCCAAATGATCCTTGACCAAATTTTGTATTTCTGCCATCATGGCAAAGGTTTGACAGATACAATTTTCCTGTCACTGTGTGTTTTCTAACCCATTATTATTTTCAGTCTCAAATACTTCAAAATATGTACCAGTTATTTACCAAAGGGGTGGAAATTCTTTTTAACTAGGCATAGTTCTCCAAAGTGATCTTCCCTGATCAATGTTCCATATAAATTTATGGTAGCTACACCACTGTTAAATTTGAAGACTAAGGGCAATACAATGCAAAACTAAGAGGAAGAAAATTAACATTACGAAAGACACTTACCTTGTTATCCAGAAGAAAGTCAGTGTCATCTGATTTAGGCCACAAATTAACAGGACTGTGTTTGCTGGAAGAGCTGGGGAGCAAAAACACACAATAGCAGTGGGTGAGTTTCATTCTTTAAAAACTGGTGAAAGCTTGGCTATCTGTGTATCAAATGATGGTTCGTGGTTGATACAATTAAAAGTTGACTTCCAGTTTTGAAATATTTTAGATGCTTCTTTCTGTCTTCACTTCTTCCAATCTCGGAAACACTCAGCATAGTCTCACTTTCACTCCCAAAGCATGACAGCCAAGAGACCAGCACAGTCTAAAAATCATTTCTCTTTACAAATTGCCTGCTCTGAAGGCTGAAGTGAAAAATGCACTAATAGCAAACAAAAGTTGTTACCTGGACTCAAACAAGCCTGGTAACCTCAAGGTGGAAAAATACACCGTCCCCTTTCCCTGCTCTGTCTCTGGTTCAATGACTAAGCTGGATGTGATGGTTCTAATCTAGTGTCCCCTTTCATTATCCTGTGTGTGGAAGGTGTTTGGACCATGGGAACCCTATCTTCAGCATGCCCTCATCCATCTGCAAGTTCAGTAGCTCACTGTGCTCTTAGGTGGGAGGTCTGCTCTGAGGAAGGCCACTGGGTTCTGACCTGCAAGGGTAAATTCTCACCCCTGGTTCTTCAGCCCTCTCACTGCTCCCTGCCTGTGTGTTAAGGAGCTTTCCTCCACCTTGTCTCCCTGCCAAGTGGTTTCTGCCTTGGAGCCTCTTACCTGAGTCAGAATGAATCTTTCCTCCTTTAAATTGTTAGGGTTGAGCATTTTGTCCCATTAATGCCAAAGTTACTGAAAGTCAGTAAGATGCCGAGTAAGTCAGGAATGGCAGTCTTTGTTTTCTGTATGGAAGCCCCTTACACTGAGACAACTCTGTTAGTATCATTTAGCATAAATCAACACAGAGTCCTCTGCAACTGTAAAATATTTGAAGGTTAAAAGTACAAAAATCAAAGAAAAATGTGGGTGGGTGGGTGTGGGTGTGTGTGTGTGTTGGTCAATTTCTTCCCTGGGAAATTAAACTATTAAAATGATAAAACCCAATTGTTTTTCTTGTATGCCTTTGCTTTTTTCACCTACACATAAAGTGGTGAAACTTTCACAGACACTGTGACATTCAAGTAGGAGCTGGCTGGAAAATCAACCCTGGTAGCTGCTCCTCTGTTATTATAAATCTAGTCTAATGTCGTTTTGTAAGTGCTCTTCCTTCTGGGTTTCTCATGGTGGGGCTCCACATCAGTGTTCACTTAAATCTTCAGCCTAAGAAGGCACAGATTCCGAAAAAAAAGGATGTGCTCAAATAACCAAGAGCAGCTGCTCCTGAAAAGAAGTATTTGTGTCACAATCACCTGCCCTCAGCAGAAGCAAGGTACCACCTATCAAGAGGACACATCTGCCTTGCAGGCCTACCTTACATAAGAGGTGGAAATGAGGGACACCTGTCCTGGGTAACAGGCCCATGAAGTTCAGCTGCTTCTGGTCCCCAGTGGAGTCAGAGGCCTAAGCCACCCTCCATGAACTGAGTAGGAAGGAAGGCATGGGATATTCCTTCATGCTCTAGAGACTTCCAGGTGGCTCAGATTACCCTAACTAATCTAATACCAATTTTTAAGTTTCGCTGTTCCTCCGACTGAACAAAAACGCAAAAATCTCTTCAGAACTCCTTTGAATCCACACTTTTAATACATTTGTCAGGATAATTCTCAGTATTCTGGGGCTTCATTTTCTGTATTATCTTTATCAGACTTGTGACAAACCTCAATATTCTGATTTGTAAGACCTCAGTCTTGCCCCACCCAATGTTGTCCTTCCAACATGCCCTTCCCCTGTGATTTCCACTCTCATGATCTCCCACTGGACATGCTGGACTTCCTCCTCTCTTCTATTATGGAAACTCTCACAGAAGGAGACATGACAAAGAGTACCAGACACAGCAAATGTAAAACCTGAATACAACCTCATTTTGTCATGAACTATATTCAGATAAGTCACTTTAATATCATTGTACGTCAAATTCTCTATGATTCAACCATGTGGCTAGAATGTTAAACAGGTTGAGCACTAGAGGATATTTTTATTGGTCTCTTAGATTTCTTAGAACCTGAAAGTTTACTTGTTTTTCACTCTGTCTAAACAACAATAAGAAATACTAAGCAGCATAAGCACTTGCCTTGCAAGAATGCAGTCGTGAGATTTGATTTCTGGTACTAAAAAAAAAACACTAAGGCAGCAGAAATAAAAAAAAATACCAAGTAGAAGAAAAATTTTTTAAAAAGTCAAGAAAATATTTTACTTAAGAGGAAAAAAATCATAGAACTAGGCAGTAGTAATAGCCTGAAAGGAAAACCAAACTGGGAAATTGGTGAATAGACACATGCATTAAAAATGTCATTGCAATAAACCCTCAACATAAATAATATAAGATGATTTACATAAAGATAGTCTTAACTACCACATCTCCCCTAAGTTCTATAGTGGTAAAAACAAGAAACTGGCTATCAATTCAATCATTATCTTTAGAATAAACTCACCAACTTCTCAGGAAAACTAAGCAGACTTGACATGTCCCTTATGGTGACTTTCTACATTGATCTTAAATGACCTGCATTTGGATCCCAGCACTGCAGAGGGCAATGGAAGGCATCTGGGAGCCAGGCAGGCTAACAGTCAACACATGGGTCAGTTACTTCTTAATTATGAGACCATGGACCATTTAAATAACCCCCATTCATAACAGCAGCCAAATTAATAAAACTGGATTAAAACAGCACAAGTACTTTGTCTGGCCTGGAACAGAACACTAAAACAATTGGTTTCTTTTCTGCATTCACTAATTAGTCACTGTATGATATTTAAAAATCTATATATTCTTACCTGATTAGAGAGTCATCATCAGAAATATCACACACTATTCAAGAAAAAGGTAAAATACATTTTGAATTAACAAAAATATAAACTATTAAAAGTATAACTCTGATGTTTTGACACAAAATAGTCTTTTGGGCTATATCTGTAGCCCATTCTATAATCAGTATTAATAATGCTATTGATACGCAATGCATTAAGAAATATCACTTCCTATTTTTAAGAAATGCAGGGAAGAAGAGAATTTATCTACATTAGATAGCTAAATGAGCAATAGTGCTGTGCACAATGACATCCTACCTAAAGGTATTATATTGACAGAAATGGTACCATTAGCAGTATCGCTGGCATAAGCTGACATGGCAAACAAAGAGCATGACTTTCCTAGAGTAGTGGCACTAGGAACGATCATAAAAGATACACTTATTTTCTTAAGACACAAGGCAGCTGCTGTAGCATTCAGTTGGAACTGTAGAGTTTGAAGAGGAAATACTTTAGCTCAAGGAAGCTGTAAAGGGCATTCTAATTTGCAGCATGGCAAAATATGGGAAGCACACCTGAAACAAGCACCATTGCAATGATTTCCAGCTCTCAGTGGAGAAGAGCTCAGGAGAAGTCTGTGCACTTACTCTTGCTATTCCTCTCCTAAGGAAGATGCTAAGGAGCTCCCTTAGTTCTCCCTGGTTTCTCTGTCATATGTGTGATGCAAACAGGGCTCAAGTTCATCTGCTATCTTACTTCCCATGGAAAGAACCACTTCAGAGCTCAAGCCTTTACAAGCTGGTCCAGTCTGAAAAGCTTAAAAGCCAGCACCGGGGAGGTTGCAACCAGCTGCGAGGGAGCACTATCTTACATGGAATAATGAAAACATACAAATGAAACCACTAACTCACTGAGCCTCTCAGAATGTGACAAGTGAAAGACAAAATTTTACGTCATGTAAATTTGGGGAAAAAACAAAACAACACAAAGAACCAAAAGCCTCAGATTTCCCGTGACAGAGAACCAATTCATACAAAGTCAGGGCTGTGGTTGGACTCAGTGGTAAACATGTGTGCACAGCACGCACAAGACCACTGAGTCCCTAGTACTGAAGGAGTGAGGACCAATAATAATAATGATAAAATCAGTCATGTTTTACTAACTTAACATGACTTGCACTTAAAGGAAGAGGAGCATTTTGACTCACCTATAGCTTTCATTACTCCCTCATCTTACTTCCCATCTCCAGGTAAGAATGAAAGACCTGAGGCACTTTGAGAAGCACAGCACTCGCCAGTGTATGCTTCCATTCTCAAAGGTTCTGTCTGGACCCAACAGAACAAGGTGGTGCAGTTCGTGCTCTGAAGTTCAGCATGATGTCACTTTTGTCAACCCTCCTCATGATGAGGAATCCACATAGAAAGCAGGCCAGCTCAGCATGTGGAGCACATGCCATCAGCGCATATTCATACAAGCATCAAAAACACAAAAACTAAGGCTGGAGGTATAGCTCCATGGTAAATCATTTACCTGGAATGGCCAAAGCACTGGCTTCAGTCCCTAGCAACATCCCCAATAAGAGGAAAAAAGGCAGTTCAAGTAACAGCTTTATTGGCTACATTCAGTTAGCTTGAACAATTATTGCTTTTAATCTTCAAAAATTATCCACTGTATCATTTCAATGATGGAGCAGATCTGCTAAAATGATCACTGCCAGGAAAATGAAAAGTTCAGTTGCTTGCAGTATTGTTGGGGTGGTGCAGGGCCAGGGAGGCAATGAACAAATAGCACAAAGGAGCTGTCTGAGGCATGACACTGCTAAAGGAAACACACAACAAATTTCAATCCACCATCACACGAAGAATGCTAACAGTGAAACTTAGTGTTAAATGCAGACTTTGGATGGGAACCAAGGACCAGTGTAAGTCATCATCTATAACAAGTGTACTACTCTAGAGGACAGCACTGGCCATGGAGGGAGGCAACTCGTGTGAGAGGCACACAGTCTACTGGAAATCTCTGGATCTTCCTTTCAATTTTGCTGTGAATTTAAGCCTGATATTTAAAAATGTTCATAGTGCAAAGGGTACAGTTCAGTGGAGGGGCACTTGCCTTGCATGAATGGAGTCCCAGGTCTACCAATCACTGCAAAAAAGAACGCATAGAAAATAAAAGAGAAGAAACAAAGCTATTCATTAAAGATAGTTACTGAACCCAGTACTGCAGAAGATACGGAAAGTCAGTATAACCCTGGAGATAATTACAAGATCAAAGTAGCACAGACTAGATATCATCTCCTAAACTAAAGAATAGGAAAATACGGAGAACAACATAAGTTACAAACTTGGGTGGGAAAATAATGTATAAGTGACTTAAAATTCTTAGTCACAAAAATCACTTCTCAGTGATAAGGTCATGTAGTAATATGTTATTTACTAAGTCTAATGCATTTATTAACATATTAAAACTTTATTATATGTTATTACACAGACAGTAAACATAGTGATTTAAAACTCTTTTCATGTATAGGATTTCAGAAGTAAAAATTAATAAATGGAGTATTTTGAAATAAAAATTTTCCTACACTTAATTTCTTAAATACTTCTGAATTCTGCGGTATTAAGAAAAAAACAAGAACAAATATAAATGCAGCAGTAAACATACTACACATTTGAATAGACCCATCAGATGGAGAACGCCAACAGTTTGCCCTAATGTTAACTGCCAACGTTAGATGATAACGTAACGATGGACCACTGTAAGTCATCATCTGTAACAAGGGTACTCCTCTAGGGGCGGGCACTGGCCATGGAGGGAAGCAAAACACTTTGTGTGAGAGGGACATGATCAATCAAAGCTCTCTGGATCCTCCTTTCAACTTTGCTGCGAACCTAAGCCAGACATAAAAAACAAAGTTCTTAGTGAAAAGGGTACAGCTCTGTGGTAGAGCACTTGCCTGACTTGAGTGGAGTCTCGGGTTCAGTGGCAACCACTGCAAAAAGGAAGACAATGGAACAGAAAAAAAAGAGAATAAACAAAGAAACAAAGAAAAAGGTATTATTTAAAGAAAGTTAATGAACCTACTAATACCATGATACAGAAATTTAGTATACAATTGGAGATAATTCAAAGACACAGTAACAGTGTGTAGATATCACTTCCTAAACCAGAGTAGGACATTATACAGAACAATACAAATTACATACTTTAGTGGGAAGATAATAATTGTTAAGTGACTTAAAATTTTATTTTTAGTCACAAAAATCACTTTTCAGTAATACCACCATGTAGTAATATTCTTTTACTAAGTCTAACACATTTACTTAAAAAATTAAAAGTTTACTCTAATGTCAGTACACACAAAGTAACCATACTAATTTAAAACTATTTTTCATGTATAGGATTTCAGAAGTAGAAATTAAAGAAGTGTAACATTTGGATTAAAAATTTCCTATAATCATCTCCTAAATTCTTCTGAATATGGAGTATTAACAAACAATTAAGAACAAACATAAATGCAACAGTAAATACCCTACACATTTGAATAGACCCATTAGATGGAGAACACTAACAGTGAGCCCTAACATTAACTGCAGATTCAGATTTTAAGGATAAGGGTAGACTCGTGGTAAGTCATCGTCTATCACAAGTGTACTACTCTAGGGGAGAGCACTGGCCATGGAAGGAGGCAACTTATGTGTGAGAGGCACATGATCAACTGCAAATCTCTGGAGCTTCCTTTCAATTTTGCAGTGAACTTAAACCTGATATAAAAAAGCAAACTTCTTAGTGTAAAGGATACACCTCAGTGATAGCGCACTTGCCTGGCCTGAATGGAGCCACAAGAAAAGGTTGAGGCTCTGCAAAAGGGAAGACAAAAGAAAACAACACAGGAAAAAGCTGTTAATTAAATGTAGTTACCATGTTACAGAAACTCAGTATATACCTGGAGATAATTACAAGATCAAAGTAGCACAGAATAGGTATCATCTCCTAAACCAAAGAATAGGAAAATATATAGAACAATATAAGTCACATACTTAGGCAAGAAAATAATTGATAGGTGACTTAACATTTTATTTTTATTCACAACAATCTCTTCTTAGTGATACAATCATGTAGTAAAATGGTTTTACTAGGTCTAATGCATTTATTAAAATATTAAAACTTCACTATAATGTTAGTGCACAGATACTAGACCTACTGATTTAAAATACTTTATCATGTACAAGATTACAAAATTGAAAATTAAATAAAAGGAATATTTTAAATCATAATTTCCTATACTTCATGTCTTAAATACTTATGAATTCTGGACTTTAACACAAAATTAAGAACAAATATAAATGCAACAGCAAATACACTACACATTTGAATAGACCCATCAGATGGAGAACACTAACAGCTAAACTAATATTAACTGCAGATTTGGAATATAATAATGGACCGGTTTAAGTCACTCTCCATAACAAGTGTTCTAGTCTAAGGGAGGGCACTGGCCATAGAGGGAGGCAACTTAAGTGTGAGAGGTACATGATCAACTGCAAATCTCTGGATCTTCCTTTCAATTTTGCTGTGAACTTAAGCCTGAAATTTAAAAAAACAGTTTATAGTGCAAAGGGTACAACTCCATGGTACAGCACTTGCCTGGTACGAATGGAATCTCAGGTTTTTTGGCAACCACTGCAAAAAAGAAAAGAATGGAACCGAAAAGAAAACAGAAGAGAAGAAACAAGAAGAAAATCTATTAATTAAAGACAGGTACTGAAACTATTACCATGTTATAGAAACTCAATATACAATAGGAGATAATTCCAAGATCAAAGAAACACACTATTACTATCATCTCCTAAACCAAAGAGTGGAATATTATACAAAGCCATATAAATTAAACACTTAAGTGGGAAAATAATTCATAAGAGGGGCAACATTTTAAGTCAAACACATTTGTTTAAAATATTAAAAGTTTAATCTTAATTCACACAAAGTAGCCATAGTGATTTAAAACATTTTCATGTACAGGAATTCAAGGAAAATTAAATGAATGAAGTATTTTAGGTTATAAATTTCCTATAATTCATTTCCTAAATTCTTCTAAATATGGGGTATTAACAAAAAATTAAACACAAATATAAATTGAACTGTAAATACACTTCACATTACAATAGAACCATGAGATGGGGAACACAAACAGTGAATCCTAACACTGACTGCAGACTTCGCTTGGTAATGATGGGCCAGTGTAAGTCATTGTCTACACTAAGTGTACTACTTTAGAGGAGGGCACTGCCTGTGGAGGGAGGCAACTCATGTGTGAGAGGCACACAGTCTACTGGAAATCTCTGGATCTTCCTTTCAATTTTGCCGTGAACTTAATCCTGATGTTTATAAGTGTTCATAGTGCAAAGGGTACAGTTCAGTGGAGGGGCACTTGCCTTGCATGAGTGGAGTGCCAGGTCTACCAATCCCTGGAAAAAAGAACACATAAAAAATAAAAGAGAAGAAACAAAGCTCTTAATTAAAGATAGTTACTGAACCCACTACTGCAGAAGATACAGAAACTCAGTATACCCCTGGAGATAATTACAAGATCAAAGTAGCACAGACTAGATATCATCTCCTAAACTGAAGAATAGGAAAATATGGAGAACAACATAAGTTACAATCTTGGGTGGGAAAATAATGTATAAGTGACTTAACATTTTATTTTTAGTCACAAAAAACTCTTCTCAGTGATACAATCATACAGTAATATGGTTTTTACTAAGTCTAATGCATTTATTAACATATTAAACCTTCACTATATGTTATTACACAGACACTAGACATAGTGATTTAAAACTCTTTTCATGTATAGGATTTCAGAAGTAAAAATTAATAAATGGAGTGTTTTGGAATAAAATTTTCCTACACTTAATTTCTTAAATACTTCTGAATTCTGCAATATTAAGAAAAAAACAAGAACAAATATAAACGCAGCAGTAAACATACTACACATTTGAACAGACCCATCAGATGGAGAACGCCAACAGTTTGCCCTAATGTTAACTGCCAACGTTAGATGATAACGTAACGATGGACCACTGTAAGTCATCATCTGTAACAAGGGTACTCCTCTAGGGGCGGGCACTGGCCATGGAGGGAAGCAAAACACTTTGTGTGAGAGGGACATGATCAATCAAAGCCCTCTGGATCCTCCTTTCAACTTTGCTGCGAACCTAAGCCAGACATAAAAAACAAAGTTCTTAGTGAAAAGGGTACAGCTCTGTGGTAGAGCACTTGCCTGACTTGAGTGGAGTCTCGGGTTCAGTGGCAACCACTGCAAAAAGGAAGACAATGGAACAGAAAAAAAAGAGAATAAACAAAGAAACAAAGAAAAAGGTATTATTTAAAGAAAGTTAATGAACCTACTAATACCATGATACAGAAATTTAGTATACAATTGGAGATAATTCAAAAACACAGTAACAGTGTGTAGATATCACCTCCTAAACCAGAGTAGGACATTATACAGAACAATACAAATTACATACTTTAGTGGGAAGATAATAATTGTTAAGTGACTTAAAATTTTATTTTTAGTCACAAAAATCACTTTTCAGTAATACAACCATGTAGTAATATTCTTTTACTAAGTCTAACACATTTACTTAAAAAATTAAAAGTTTACTCTAATGTTAGTACACACAAAGTAACCATACTAATTTAAAACTATTTTTCATGTATAGGATTTCAGAAGTAGAAATTAAAGAAGTGTAACATTTGGATTAAAAATTTCCTATAATTATCTCCTAAATTCTTCTGAATATGGAGTATTAACAAACAATTAAGAACAAACATAAATGCAACAGTAAATACCCTACACATTTGAATAGACCCATTAGATGGAGAACACTAACAGTGAGCCCTAACATTAACTGCAGATTCAGATTTTAAGGATAAGGGTAGACTCGTGGTAAGTCATCGTCTATCACAAGTGTACTACTCTAGGGGAGAGCACTGGCCATGGAAGGAGGCAACTTATGTGTGAGAGACACATGATCAACTGCAAATCTCTGGAGCTTCCTTTCAATTTTGCAGTGAACTTAAACCTGATATAAAAAAGCAAACTTCTTAGTGTAAAGGATACACCTCAGTGATAGCGCACTTGCCTGGCCTGAATGGAGCCACAAGAAAAGGTTGAGGCTCTGCAAAAGGGAAGACAAAAGAAAATAACACAGGAAAAAGCTGTTAATTAAATGTAGTTACCGAAACTACTACTACCATGTTACAGAAACTCAGTATATACCTGGAGATAATTACAAGATCAAAGTAGCACAGAATAGGTATCATCTCCTAAACCAAAGAATAGGAAAATATATAGAACAATATAAGTCACATACTTAGGCAAGAAAATAATTGATAGGTGACTTAACATTTTATTTTTATTCACAACAATCACTTCTTAGTGATACAATCATGTAGTAAAATGGTTTTACTAGGTCTAATGCATTTATTAAAATATTAAAACTTCACTATAATGTTAGTGCACAGATACTAGACCTACTGATTTAAAATACTTTATCATGTACAAGATTACAAAATTGAAAATTAAATAAAAGGAATATGTTAAATCATAATTTCCTATACTTCATGTCTTAAATACTTATGAATTCTGGACTTTAGCACAAAATTAAGAACAAATATAAATGCAACAGCAAATACACTACACATTTGAATAGACCCATAAGATGGAGAACACTAACAGTGAAACTAATATTACCTGCAGATTTGGATTATAATAATGGACCGGTTTAAGTCACTCTCCATAACAAGTGTTCTAGTCTAAGGGAGGGCACTGGCCATAGAGGGAGGCAACTTAAGTGTGAGAGGTACATGATCAACTGCAAATCTCTGGATCTTCCTTTCAATTTTGCTGTGAACTTAAGCCTGAAATTTAAAAAAACAGTTTATAGTGCAAAGGGTACAACTCCATGGTACAGCACTTGCCTGATACGAATGGAATCTCAGGTTTTTTGGCAACCACTGCAAAAAAGAAAAGAATGGAACCGAAAAGAAAACAGAAGAGAAGAAACAATGAAGAAAAACTATTAATTAAAGACAGGTACTGAAACTTTTACCATGTTATAGAAACTCAATGTACAATAGGAGATAATTCCAAGATCAAAGTAGCACAGTATTTGTATCAGAAAATATCCAGTATCCAGAAAATATCCAGGAATATTATACAAAGCCATATAAATTAAATACTTAAGTGGGAAAATAATTCATAAGAGTGACAACATTTTAATTTTAGTCACAAAAATCACTTTTCAGTAATACAGTCTTGTAGAAATATTCTTTTACTAAGTCCAACACGTTTATTTAAAATATTAAAAGTTTAATCTTAATTCATACAAAGTAGCCATAGTGATTTAAAACTTTTCATGTATACAAATTCAAGGAAAATTAAATGAATGAAGTATTTTAGGTTATAAATTTCTTGTAATTCACTTTCTAAATTCTTCTAAATATGGAGTATTAACAAAAAATTAAACACAAATATAAATTGAACTGTAAATACACTTCACATTACAATAGAACCATGAGATGGGGAACTCTAACAGTGAATCCTAACACTGACTGCCGACTTTGCTTGGTAATAATGCGCCAGTGTAAAGTCATTGTCTACACCAACTGTACTACTTTAGAGGAGGCCACTGGCTGTGGATGGAGGCAACTCATGTGCAAGAGGCATGTGATCAACCAAAAATCTCTGGATCTTGCTCTCAATTTTGCTCCAAAATTAAACCTGATTTAAAAAAATCTTAGTGCAAAGGGTACAGCTCACTGATAGAGTACTTACCTGGCATGGATGGAGCCTCCATTTTAATTGCAACCACTGCAAAAAAGAAGACAAAAGAAAAGAAAAGCATACAGGAGAAAAGAAAGAAACAAAGGGTAAAAGCTATTAAATGAAAATAGTCACTAAATCTACTAGTATCATGTTACAGAAACTCAGTATACAAATTCACATAATTTCAAGATCAAAGCACCACAGTATAGGTATAATCTCTTAAGTGAAGAACAGGAAAATATCCAGAAAAATATAAACTGCACATCTAAGTGAAAATAATTGAGAAAATTGACTTAATGTAATAGTTCTAGTCAAAAACTCACTTTTTAGTGATATAACCATATTATAATATTCTTTCACTAAGTCTAACAAATTTACTTAAATTAAAACTTTAGTGTTAGTGTGTATAAATTAGCCATACTGATTTAGAACTCTTTTTCATGTATGGGATTTCTGAAGTAAAAATTAAATAAATGGAGTATTTTAGATTATAAATTTCCTATACTTAATTTCTTAAATACTTCTGAATTCTGCAGTGTTAAGAAAAAATAAAGAATAAACATAGATGCAACAGTAAATATGCTACACATTTTAAAACAGCCATCTGATAGAGAACACTAAAAGTGACACTTCGGATGGTAACGATGGACCCCTGTAAATCATAGTCTATAACAAGCATTCTAATGTAGTGGAGGCCTCTGGCCCCTGAGGAAAGCAACCCATGTGTGAGAGGCACATAATAAACCAGAAATTTTTGGATATCCTCTTAATTTTGCTGTGAACTAAAACCTGATATAAAAAACAAACTTCTTGGAGCAAAAGATACACCTGAGTGGAGGGGTACTTGCCTGGTGTTAAAGAAGTCTCAGATTCACTTGAAACCACTACAAATAAGAGAACAGAAGAGATAAAGAAAAGAAACAAAGAGAAAACACTATTAATTGAACATAGTTACTGAATCTACCATTACCATGTTACAGAAACTCGGTATACAATAGGAGATAATTCCAAGATCAAAGTAGCAGTGATAGATATTATCTCCTGAACTGAGGAGTAACAAATTATACAGATCCATATAAATGACATACTTAGGATGGAAAATAACTGATAAAAGTGACTTAGCATGCTATTTTTAGTCACAAAAATCACTTTTCAGTAATAAAATCATGGAGTAATATTCCGTTACTAAGTCTAATCCATTACTTAAAATATTAAAAGTTTACTCTAATGTTAGTGCACAGAAAGTAGCCACACTGGTTTAAAATTCTTTTTTGTGTTTAGAATTTTAGAAGTAAAAATTAAATAAATGGAATGTTTTAGATTAGGTCTTTCTTGTAATTCATTTCTTAAATAATTCTGAGTTCTGAATTATTAAAAAAATTAAGGAAATATAAATTTAATTGACACAGTGAATGTTTTAACTCCTCTGTGTTCAAAATTTTTTCTTACTCTTTTCCTTTTTTGTTGTTTTTGTCTTTTGTTTTTTGTTCTTTGAGACAGGGTCTCACTATGTAGTGCAGGATTGCCTTCAACACAAGAAGGTACTCCTGCCTCAGCCTCGCCAGTGCTGGGGTTACAGGTTTGTGCCTTCACACTTATCCTTTTGTCTTTGAAAATCAAGACAGGGCCACCAAGTGTAATTCACTATGAGAAGTCTTACCTGCAGGGCTATTGTCAGAATTTGAAGATTCCTTTTTTTCACATTGAGAATTTTTTCTATGCAAAAAAAGTGATTTAAAATTGATATAAAACATATTAAATTACTAAGCGTATTTCAGACAATGTTAGATCTAATATGAAAACTTTACTCCAATACTTTACTCCAAATCTGTCGTGTCTACAAAACTTTATTACACCTGTAATTAAGGAAGAAAAAACAGTAAGTAAAGTGAGGCAGGCATCAATCAAGAAAGGCAAGACAGCTCCAAGCATTAGCTGGATTAGCACAATTTAAGAGAAACTGTCTTGAAATCACAAGCTCCGGCTCGAAAACCAACAGCTGTTTCTTTTTGCATAAGTCATTTCCCTTAGACTCAAAGTCTTATAAACTGTAAGGACTTGGCTAATTTAGTTTACCAGAATCCCATGAAGGTTTGATGAGGTAACATAGAAACCTGCTCTCAGAAATAATAAAGTAAGGGGTGAGTAGTTCCTAAATGCTCACCTAATTTGGAATTCCAACTACAACCCAATGTGTGTATTTTCAGATTGTAGTATTCAAGTGCTGTAGTTACCAGAAAATAATGGGTCTTAATTTGGACTATGAACTCTTCTCTTCTCTGTGGCTTATAATTCATGGTATATCAACTTTTAAATAATTTATAACTAAGTCTATTTATAAATATCTCATTAAATTGGACAACATATTTGTCCTCTACTACTGAACTAGTTATGCCAATGGCAGAAAAGTAACAGATATCAGGACCTGAAATAAAACTTCAAGCAGAACACATAACTGTATCAGACAAACACGACCAGACAGGGAAAATCAAATAATAATTAATACAATTGTGATGGAGCTGTTTAATTCCCCATTGTCACAAAGACATAAACCAAGTAGACAAAAATCAGCAAACAAATATCAGAACTGAATAAAACCTGTGAACAAGTGGACTTGGTAAGTGTTTACAACATTCCACCGAACAACATTAGGATACATGTTCTTCTCAGCTGCAAATGGGACATTCTCTAGACCATATACTGACCCACAGAATATGCTTAAGTAAGTACTAAGGAACTGAACTTATCCCAGGCATATTTCCTGATGACATCCCAGTGAAACTGGATATTAACACCAAAAGAAACCACAAAAATTCCATAAACACATGGAAATAAATAACATACTCCTGAACAACCAATGGGTCACAGATGAAATTAAAAAAGAAATTAAACAATGTCTACAATTAAATGAAAATGCAGATACAACTTCCTGAAACCTTTGGAATGCAATGAAAGTAGTCCTATGGGAAATTTGTAATAGTGAAGTCTCACATCAGAAAAACAGAAGGAGCAACAACTTAATGTTGCATCTCAGGTTTCTAGGTAAAGAGGAGAAAGGGAAGACTAAAACCCATATAAAGGAGGAAGTTATAAAGATCAGTGTATAAGATAGACAGTGATATTACTGAGTTTTGTTGGATCATTGAACAGAACTGTTTGGTCTCACAGTTTGAATGTCCAATACATAAGCTTTAATTTTGTAATTTGAACAAATATTTCTAAGATGACAATATGTAATCCACTAACTAGTGATTTCCTACTGTTTATTTTTTTTCTGAAATTCTGTATAACTTGTACCCTTTTTCTGCTTTTTTCTTTTTCCCCTTAAATAAAATTGAAAAAAAAAAGATCAGTGCAGAAATTAATGCAACTGACACTAAGAAGATAATACAGAGAACTAATGAAGTTAAAAGTTAGTTCTTTTAATGACCTGGAATGGACTAATATTCTTCCTCTACACAACAAAACTCTGAGTGTGATTCTAATAAAGATCTGCTAGTTCAATTTCTGTCTGTCTCCAATTGAAATGAAAGGCAAAACACTCTTCTATGTGGGACATATTGTGTCATGCTGGGGCTTAGTTCTCTTTAAATGCAACTAATCTACTATGAATTCAGAGAGTGTCATTTAATGGCTTCTGTATGAGACAAAATCTGTAAATATTCTAGAGTCTTGGTTCCAAAACAAAAGTAAATTTTCAGTACTAAACAGTTTCAGAAGCCAATCAGAAGTTGTTGCCAATTCAAGGCTTATTTCAGGACCTTTCAGAACTTATTTAAAGGTGCTACTCTGTATAAAGAGACTTCTGGGTAAAGATCTGGTAACAAAGAAAAAAGGAACTTTGATCTCTTTCTTAAACATTACTTGAGCCCTCCAAGACTTTACAATGATCCCAACTCTTATTTTCTGGCAGAAGACTAATGAAGGTCTCAAAGCATGAGCCACGGTGAAGGTCTCCACCAACATGCAGGATCCATGTAGGATTCTGAAGGAGTAGGTATAGTCATTTTGCTTCCTATGCTTGGGGCAAATCTATGAGGTTCAGCCACCAATGTAAAGTGCTGCTAGTTCAGGGATAGAAACTGAATATAAAAGCACAAATACTAAATCAGTAAGTAAAATAGGCTGCAATTAAGTGTGTATTTCCATGAAGGCTCAGAGATCTGAATCAGTAATGACAACCTAGGACCAAATCTTAATCACCACTACACTGAGAGATATTTAATAGCAACACAAATCACGAAAGCACATTTGACTTGTGAAAGAGGACTGAATTCCTCAGTTTTAAGCAATCTCTTGGATTTTTGGAAAATTCATGGAGGAGGGTTTAGGAGCTCCCACAGGAAAGTAACAAGATTTTCTGCTAACTTAGACATGTCAGGACCCAAGTGGTTAATTAGAAAAATCTAAAATGTGACACTACTTGTACACCATGGAGAATTGTATTAGCAATTACATGGGATCGCTAAGGATAATGATCCTCAATTCCCAAGAGTCTGGGGTGTATCTCAGTGCTATGACACATGCCTCACATGTGTGAAGCTCTCAGTTAAATCCCTGCTTTTGTGCTTTATGAACCTATGTTAAACTTCTTTAGCTAGTGGAAGATCAAACGACCAGCAAAATGAGAGCACAAATAGCAAACCTCAGTCTGAGAGCCCCACTCCCAGACAAAGCCAATGCCCCTGTCCCAAAGCAGAGTTTGATGATAACCCAGGAATTCAGCATTGTATCCCCAGCTGACATAGATGCCTGCCTGGGACCCACACTGGGTAAGGAGATCCCAGACCTGAGCACACCATCCCCCAGTCCTGGGTTCCCCACAGCACAGGGTCACAAAGGTGAAAACCAACAGATCCACCTTCACTAGGAAGAGAGTAATGCCCAGAAAGTTTCAGTCCAACACTGAACTGACAGCCTACCTCAGAGAACAGGCAAGATCCTTTGGAGACAGGATAGATAGGGTGAGAGCTAAATACAGATCTCCTGGGGTCAACTGGGAGGTATGGGTTTTAAACAGGAAGATCATGGAGGCAGCATTCTCTTGTGGGAGACCAGGTTTGGTGGAAGTAACAGTTAGAGGGCCACTTCTAAAGAGGGCATACATAGTGCATGTATGCACTATGCCACTTATATCCATCAAAACTTAGTGGCATGAACTACTACAGTAAGTATAACTCACTTAAAAGATAGTCTTCCTTGTTTTGGTGAAGGGCTGATCATGAGTGGTTTCTAGGATTTGTGAGTATCCACTTGAAATTTGATTCCATTGTTGTTGTTGAATTTATTACAACAGCCAATGTAACACATCAGTGGCCGGGAATTAATTTTCTCTCTATGCCACCAGGTGCATAGCTGGGGTGGGGGATATACCATACTGTGATTTACTCCCCACCAAAACAGGACATTAGGCCGAAGAATTTGTAAACTTAATCACAAAAACAAACAGAAGAAAATGAAACATGGAAAGATAAGGCAATAAAATGCCCTCACAACCTCCTAACACCCTCCAGACCAATTTGGAGGTCCCTAGGGAGGAAATCATAAACCACAGAGCAGAAATCTCTGAAATGGTATCCATACAGATAAAACACTTTCACAAGGAAGTTTGCAAACTTTAAGAAGATATAACTAATCAGATAATGAGCCTTCTGAAACACATAGTCAACAAATTCAGAGAAGATACTAATAAATAGGTTTTAGAACTACAGAAAGAGATATGAATATGAATACCTATAATAGAAAACAATAGGAATTCAAAAATGTTTAATGTAAACAGCGCAAACCTAGGAAACAGGTTGAGATCAATGATCACTTATGTACCTTAAAAGCAACAAAGAGACAAGAAAAATGGATCTTATATCTCCTAGAAAATTCAAAGAAGACTAATACAAGAGGAATACAAATTAGTGGAAACTCAGAAGACAGCAGAATGGACATAGAAAACTTGTTAGGGAAAGAAATAGCAGAAATCATACAAGCAGGTGAAGTATGATCACAATAGACTTGATTAGAAAATACTACTCCATGCCACATACTTTAAAAAACAGACATATAACACAAGAAGTGTATCTTAAAGGCTATTGATGCAAAGTAATGAATTGCCTATTAAGGAAAAGCCAGCAGAATTATAATAGATTTCTCAGCACAAAACTTAAAGGCAAGGACAGCATGGAAGTCAGTGTTTCAAGCTCTAAAGGGAAATAACTTCTAACCTTGACTAAAATTATCTCTCAAAATTGATGAATAAGATACTTCCATAATAAAGAAATCCTAAAGATACTTATGACCACCCAACAAATATTCCAAAAACTTTGCAAGTATATCTTAGGACAAAATGAATCTAAAAACATCAAAGATGCAAATAAAAAAATACACCATGGTACAGGAGACCAGAAAATGGCGGCTTGGTAGGGGATTGGGTGGAGTCTCTCCAGAGAAATCATATTAAAAGCTAGAATATGACAACATGGAGAGGGCCAGACAAATGGTAACGATTCTTATTAACTAAGACAGTGCAGCTGGAGGATTTAATGTCGTGCTGAGACTGTGAAGGCTGAAAACGGGAGGCTGCAAATCCCACGCCTTTAAATCAACAATTTGACCCGTGGACCCAACAGGAAAAGCTGTGTTGGCTTTTGGTGACTGCTGGAAACTGAGACCTGAGATCCCGAGAAGCAGCCAGGACTGCAGGAGATCGTAAAAGGCTCTTGAGCTCCAAAGCCGAAAACTGAGCACATTTCTGACCGGTCCGTGCTGTGCCGGGAGTGCACACCGTGCATATCTCTGACCGTTCCGTGCCATGCCGGGAGTGCACGCTGCGCAGATCTCTGTCCATTCCACACGGTGCCGGGAGCGCACACAGCGCGGATTCCTGACCGTTCCGCGCCGTGCCGGGAGTGCACGCAGCGTGGATTCCTGACCGCTCCGCACTGTGCTGGGAGCGTGGGAAAGGTGGGCAGCGTGGACCCTGGTGAGTACTGGGGGCCCCGCGGCTGCTGGGGTTGACCAGAGAATGTCTTGGAACTGGGCAGTGCCCGCCACCACAAGGACATCAATATCACAGAGTCTGGTGGCAGCCATCTTACAGTTGGGCAGAACCTACAGCTTGGTGGCATCACTGAGTCCCCCTGTAGGGAGAGCTGGTGGAAGGCATCTTGAAATTGGGCAGAGCCTGAGTACGTGTTGGCTTCAGTGTCATACAGAGAACTAGTGGGAGACATCTTGAATTTGGGCAGTTCTGCTGTTCTGGTGCTCCTGTCACAGAGAGGTCTGGAAGAGAACAGCTGGGATTTGGGCAGGACCCTGTGCCATAGTGACATTAGTCAGCTGCTTCTGGTAAAAAGAGAACCAGCAGGAGCTACTGGGGCTAAACCAAGCCTCTGCTTGGGGCCCAACAAGCAGATACAAAGTAGTCACAACTCAGTGACATCCAGAAAGTACAGCCTAATTTATGGTGCAGAGGCTGGAGACTAGCCTGTACCACCCCTGCATCCCAGCCTACCCCAGATAACAGCAAATTGGGGAGGACAGCAAAAACTCAAGTCAGCACGCTTCTGAAAGTCCCTAAGCAATTTGGAGAGGGCCATAGAACCCCAGGACAGTCTGAAAGAAACCAGAAACATGACAAGAGATAAAAATTTTAAAAAATCTCCAGCTGCCCAACATGAGAAAATAAGCCCAGGAGAAGTAAACACCGAAGAGAACAAGCACAGTAACCATCCATTGCTCGACACAGCATCAGCCGAAATTAAAAAGTACCTTCATGATCTCATAGAAGAATTTAAAGTGTACTCCTGATTCAAGTGAGACAAGATATAAAGAGATTAATTAAAGAAATGACAAGCCCCGCCCAAGAGAACACAGATGGAAGAACTGAGGAAATCAGAAAAGAAAGAGAAACTTCTGAAGAAGAATTTAAACATAACTTAGAATGCATGAAACAGATTCAAAGAGAATAATACCAGGAAACTAAAAACTCCATTGAACACTGGCAAAATACCTTGACAGAAACTAAAGACAACCTTCTGAAACTTGAAGAGAGATTTATGGCATATGATTGTGAAAGAAAAAGCCTCTTAAAAATAACAAGGAACCAGAAAGAAGCAATTCAAAAACTAGAAGATGACAAAAAGATACATAACTTAAGAATAAAGAATGTGAGTGAGGAAGCAGGAGCAACCAATAATGAAATACAAAGAATATTCACAGATATATTAAAGCAAAATTTCCCATATTTAGCAAAAAGAAATGATATCCAGATAAAAGAGGCATACAGAACACCAGCTACCTACAACCAAAACAGATCTACGCCTAGACATATAATAATAAAGATTCCAGAAATCCACCAAAAGAACAGAATATTAAAAGCAGCCAAAGAAAAGATGCAGATTATCTACAATGGGAAAACTATCAAAATAACAGCAGACCTATCAACACAAACTCTTAAGTCAAGAAGGGAGTGGGGAGAAATATTCCAAGTCCTGAAAGAAAATGATATGCAACCGAAGCTCATATACCCGTCAAAACTCTCTCTCAAAATTAATGGAGAAATAAGATATTTTCAAGACAAGGAGGAACTGTGGGAGTTCATGGCCACCAATCCAACCCTACAGAGGGTGCTGAAGGACATTACAGAGAAAGAGAGGAAGAGATACCAGGATTCCAGCAACAGTGGCAGAGAGGCCTCAGTGAACAGGGCAGACAGTGGAATGAGGGAATAAGGTGGACAAATTATAGCAGAAAAGTGGAGTAGCAGACATGAGGCAGAGACGGTAAGCTATCGTCTTTAGTATAGACAGCTCTGAAACTCTATTTAAAAAAAGAAAAAGGCAGAGGTCATTGTTAATGGTGTATAAGGATTTAAAAGACATAGTAGTCTTATTGACATATTTAGTTTGAATTTAATATATACTGGTCTGTCCACTCATGTCAGATTTGAGGGCACAGACATCTTGACCCAAAAATAGCAGGTTATACCATGGTAACTATCCTTACTTTCCTATTAACTTAAACTGAAATCCTACAATACTTACATTGTCTTACTGTGACTGATCTTAATTGAATCTGAATCATAAGACTATGGGTTGGCCATGGCTGATTTTATTTGAAATTGGTATGCTTGTTAGTATCAACACTAAAAGTAGAGGCAACTACTCTGAGGATGACAAGATGTAAAGGATATCCATACTGGTATTAATTAGTAACAGCTCTCAAATCCTACAATGCTGTCAAAGTTAAGTTTTTATAAAAATAGGTGATACTATATTTAACTATAATAAGCCAGTGTGGTAGTCAAATCTATTGAAAATAACAAGAGAAAACATAGTAACTATGGAAGATCATCTATATTGTGGTCTTATATGTCTTATCCATTGCATGTTTTGCTGGGAAACTGTTTTTGCTGTCTTGCTATGACTTGGTATTCCCTATAACACAGAGAGGATAGATATATATGTAGAAATTCACACATGGGTTTTTTTTCTTCTTTTTAATTATTTATGGGAACAGATTATATAATGCAAGATGTAATGAACAGATACTCTGAGGAAGAGACACTAAGAAACCCGAGGCTAATTTTGTAGCATTATGATAGAAATACTAGCAATACTATTGTTCACTGATTAGAATGACATTGGACTGGTTTCTTGAGTTCAATTTCAGCATATGTAGAGATGGGGACAGCTATCACAAAGAGAATGAGAGATGAGATGGTGGTTACTATTGTCTTCCCTAATTTGGAACTTGAGGACCTAAAAAGCCTCCAATGATTTGATTATTTCTATAATATACAATAAGTATATAAGGTGGGTGAATATGGGAACAACTATTTGTAAGAAACTAGAGACAATTAGATAGACAATGAAGATCTGCAGTGGGCTGGCTGTGAAATCTGTATTTCTTTAACTTGTTTTTTTAACTGCTTTGTTCTGTTTTGAGATGTTTAATCTTACCCTCTTTGAGATGTAAAACAAATGTGTAGGACTGACAACCATATTACTGAGCTCTTGTTCGATCATAGAGCAGAAGGGTTTGTAGGGTCACTTTATGAATGTCATTCTAAATACTTTAATTCTATAACATGAACAGCTATTTCTAAAATGACAATGTGTAACTTATCAACCAGCAATTTCTTACCGTTTGTTTTTCTGTAAGTTTGTATTATTTCTACCCTTTTTTAATCTCCATGTATTCTTTTGTTTCCTTTTCATAAAAAAACAATATACAGGCAGAGGAGGGGCTGGGCGGATCTGGGGTGCCTGCATTGGCCTCTCCGTGTGTTTGGAGGACTGTGGATATCTCTGCGAGCAAGGAGGGATCGCAAGTTCCTGAGGCACCACGGCCTGTGGTGAGTGCTCAGCACACTCAGCCCAAATCTCAGACTGTTCCGGACCCTCCAGGCTTCTGGGTGCAGTGAAGTGGAGTAGTGGGTTTGAGGCCTCTACATCTGCCTCCCCATCCCGGCTGCACTTGGAGAACTGCTGAGCTTCCGATGGGTGGGCAGGCCCACACTATCCCCCGAGCCCAGCCTGCCATGCCTAGCCATCGGTGTGCAGAGGAGGGGCTGGGCAGATCTGGGGCACCTGCATCAGCCTCTCCGTGTGTCTGGAGGACTGTGGATATCTCTGCAAGCAGGGAGGGATTGAAGGTTCCTGAGGCACCGCGGCCTGTGGTGAGTACCCTAACCCTGCTGTGATTGGAGAGCTGTGGAGCTTCCAAGGGGCAGATGGGCGCACAGTGTCCCTGAGGCCCAGCTTGTCTGGAACTGCAGAGTTCTGAGCAGGCAGAGGAGGGCCATTGGTTCTGCAGGCCCAGTGGCTTGGGGTAGCGTGGTGCCAGAGTCTCAGTAGCTGCCAACATACAAGGGGATTTTCAACAGATCCTGAGGAAGCTTTCAAATAACACTTGAAACACAGAAATTTAGGAAAATGACAAAATGAAAGACCAAATTACAACCTCAAACCTCCAGCCCATCTCAAGAAACCCTAGGAGCAATATATATAGAAGAAAATATATGCCATGCGCCTCAAATATTGGACACAATAGCTACTGAAATTAACAAGCAACTCCAGGAAGCTTTAAAGAAATTCAAACTCGAAATAATCTCCCAGATAAAAGAAGAAAAGATGAAAGAGATTCTAAATATATCTAAAGAAAACACAGATAAAAAATTGGAGGAACTAAACAAAAAGATAGAATCCCTAGACGAGCAATATAAGAAACAAACAGAATACATAATGCAGATGCACAGAGATATACAGGAAATAAAAAACTCCACTGCAAGTTGTAAAAACTGCCTTAATGAAAGTGAAGATAGAATTTCAGACCTTGAAGACAGGATTGCAGCTAGTGAACAGGAAAGGAAAGATCTTTTAAAAATAAGGAATCAGGAAACAACAATTCAACAACTGCAAGACGATTCAAAGAAGAATAACATAAGAATGATAGGGATTAATGAAAAAGAAGGAGACAACATAAAGGATGTCAAAAGGATATTTAGAGAAGTAGTAGCTGAAAATTTCTCAAGCATGAGATCAGAAACTGACATCAGGATCAGTGAAGCATATAGAACTCCAAATAGTCATAACCAAAATAAAACTACACCCAGACATATAATAATCACCATCCCAGAAATCCAACACAAGAATAGATTATTAAAAGCTGTCAGAGAGAAAAGACAGATCACTTATAAAGGAAAACCTATCAGAATCATAGCAGACTTCTCATCACAAACAATAAAGTCAAGAAGAGCATGGAGTGAAGTATTCCAGATCCTAAAGCAAAATGATTTCCAACCTAGACTGATATATCCTGCAAAACTATCATTCAGAATAGATGGTGAAATATGATACTTCCATGACAAAGAACAGCTGAAGAACTTCATGAACACCAAACCAACCCTGCAAAAAATATTGAAAGACAGTTTAGATACACAAAGGAAAAAACCACTAAGCAAAGCAAATAATTAAACAGAACAGAAAGATAAAGATGCAACAGCAGAGAGATAACATTCCTACAATAAACCAGCATTTGACAGTAATAACCATTAATGTAAATGGTCTCAATGCACCAATCAAAAGAAACAGACTAGTAGAATGGATCAAGAAACAAAATCCAACCATATGCTGTTTACAGGAAAGCCATCTAACCCAGAAGGATACTCACAGACTGAAAGTCAAAGGATGGAAAACAATTCTTCATGCAGCAGGAATCCAAAAAAAGGCAGGAGTAGCCATTCTGTTTGCAGACAATGTGAACTTTAAACCAACAATGACCATAAAGGACAAAGAAGGTCACTACATACTCATAAGGGGAAAACTCCAAGAGGAAGAGATAACTATCTCAAATATATACGCACCAAACTCCAGAGCACCCAGTTATATAAAACAATTATTAACAGAAATGAAAACTCAAATTATCAGTAACACAATTGTAACAGGAGACCTTAATACGCCATTGACACCAAGGGACAGATCAACCAGACAGAAAATGAGCAAAGAAATAACAGAACTGAATCACACCTGTGAACAAATGGGTTTGATAGACATATACAGAATGTTCCACCCAACAACATCAGAATACACATTCTTCTCGGCAGTACATGGATCATTCTCTAAAATAGACCATATATTAGCTAACAGAACATATTTAAACAAATGCAAAAGAGTTGAAATCATCCCTTGCATGTTATCAGATCATAGCGCTCTAAAATTAGAAATTAATGATAAAAGATACTGCAAAAATCCCGCAAACACATGGAAACTGAATAACACACTCTTGAGTAATCAGGGGGTCACAGAAGAAATTAAAGAAGAAATTAAACAATACCTAAAAGAAAATGAAAATGCAGATACAACTTACCGGAATCTGTGGGATGCAATGAAAGCCGTCCTGAGAGGAAAATTTATTGCACTGAGTTCCCACATCAGGAAAACAGAATGAAGACAAATAAATAACTTGATGCTACACATCAAACAGCTAGAAAAAGAAGAGCAAGTCAAGCCCAAAGCCAAAAGAAGAGAGGAAATTATAAAAATCAGAGCAGAAATCAATGCAATAGAGACTAAGAAAACAATCCAAAGAATCAACGAATCAAAGAGTTGGTTCTTTGAAAGAATAAATAAAATCGATAAGCCCCTAGCCAACCTTATTTTAAAAAGGAAGAAAAAGCTCAAATTCATGCAATAAGAAATGAAAAAGGTGAAATCACTACAGACCCAATAGAAATACAGAAGATCAACATCTATTTCGAAACCTCTACTCTCAAAAGTTTGATAACACAGAATAGACAGATTCTTAGAAGCATATGAAGTACCAAAGCTAGATCAAGAGGAGGTAAAGCTGTTGAATAACCCAAACTCTGTTAATGAAATGGAAAATGTAATTAAGTCCTTACCCACCAAGAAGAGCCCAGGCCCAGATGGATTCACTGCAGAATTCTACAAGAAATACAAAGAAGACCTAATGCCGACACTCCTCAAGCTATTCAATGAAATTGAAAGGGAAGCAATCCTTCCTAAGTCATTCCTAGAAGCAAATATTACTCTAGTACCAAAACCTGAGAAAGACCCAACTAAAAAAGAGAACTATAGACCGATCTACCTAATGAACACAGATGCAAAAATCCTCAATAAAATATTGGCAAATAGGATCCAGCAAATCATCAAGAAGATTATACACCATGACCAAGTGGGATTCATCCCAGGAATGCAAGGATGGTTCAACATATGCAAATCAATAAATGTAATCCACCATATCAATAAAGCCAAAAATAAGAATCACATGATCATTTCTATAGATGCAGAAAAAGCCTTCAATAAGGTCCAACATTTATTCCTCATAAGAACTTTACAGAAAATTTGAATAGATGGTCTTTACCTCAATATAATAAAGGCCATTTGTTGTAGTCCGGGGTTATACACAGAGAACAATTCAGATCAGGACATGGAGTTTATAATATTTTTATAATGGTCACTGGAAGTTAACACAGGAGAATGCAGGAAATCCATCCGCAACATCAACGACATAGATTATTTAGTCAAGAGTCTACACCCCATGGCAATGTCCCACATGAGTCCAGATAAAAACCCAGAGCTCAGGACAATGCCTCCACGAGTCCAACTGGAAGTCCAGGGCCCACAAGGACTCACGCCAGTCTCTTTTACGGATTCATGCCGGGAAGACCCAAGGGTCAGCGGTGGAAGCCAGAAAGTCCATGCCAGCAGGATGAAGGAACTGGGCTAGTGGGATGAGGGTTCTACACTGGAGCTGAGAAGTCACACTCACAACAAAGAGCAGGGCTGTCCTGAAAGGAACCACAGCTGTCCTCAGCGACACGGAGGCCCCGAGCTCCTCCGATGACAAGCACAGTCGGGAACGTGCCAGGAAGCAGCGTGAGGAGTTCACCCTGGAGACCAGGCAGCACATGTCTTCCCCTCCAGAGCCAGGAAGCAATGCTCGATGTGAAGACCAAAGCTTCTCCAGGAGAACCAACAGCTCAGACAGCAACTTGTAGGAGAACTAACAATGCCTCCATAACGCCTCAATCCCTCTCTAAACCTCTCTTCTTCTCCACCTATTTATCCTGGCAACCCTCCTCAGGTGGAGCATCTTCTCTCAATGCATGCTGATGTAATCCAGCTGGCGTTAAGTTGACCACTAGTTATCGAACCATAACACCAATTATGACAAACTAACAGCCAGCATCATACTAAGTGGCCAAAAATTGAAAGCCTTTACTTTAAAATCAGGCACAAGACAAAGATGTTCTTTATCATCACTCCTATTTAATATAGTACTGGAAGAGCAATTAGGCAAGAAAGAGAAATAAAAGGGGTAAAGATAAGAAAAGAAGAAGTTAAATTATCATTGTTTAGATGACATGATACTCTACATAGAAGACCCCCTAAACTCCATTGAAAGACTCTTAGATACAATAAATAAATTCAGTAATGTGGCTGGATACAAAATCAATACTCAGAAATCAATAGCATTCCTATACACGAACAACAAAATCACAGAGAGGGAAATAAGAGAAACTGGACTACTCACATTAGCAAGCAAAAATGAAATATTTAGGAATTACTCTTACGAAAGAAGTGAAAGACTTATACAGTGAAAATTATAATACACTGAAAAAGGAAATTGAAGATGATCTCAGAAAATGGAAAGACATCCCTTGCTCTTGGATAGGAAGAACAAGCATTGTGAAGATGGCCATTCTCCCAAAACTGTTATACAGATTCAATGCAATCCCAAGAGAAATACCATCAACATACCTTATAGATCTAGAGAAATCACTCCTAAATTTCATCTGGAACCAGAAGAGACCTAGAATCACGAAGGCAATTCTAAGCAGCAAAGACAAAGCAGGAGGCATCACAATCCCTGACTTGAAGGTATACTACAAAGCAATAGTAGTAAAATCAACATGGTATTGGAATCAAAACAGAGCTGAAGATCAATGGAATAGATTAGAAGATACAACCACAACTACAAACACACTCAACCACCTTATTTTTGATAAAGGAGCCAAGCAGGTTCACTGGAAGAACGACAGTCTCTTTAATAAATGGTGCTGGAAAAACTGGCTCTCCATTTGCCGAAAACTAAAGCTAGACCCATGTCTATCACCATGTACTAAATTAAAATCTAAATGGACAAAGATCTGAATATTAAAACAGAAACACTAAATCTATTGGAAGACAAATTGGGTAGAAACCTTGGAGACATAGGAGTAGGTAGAGAATTCATGAACAGGACTCAAACCGCACAGGAAATACTTCCCAGAATCAATAACTGGGACCACTTCTTACTAAAAAGTTTCTGCATGTCAAAAGAAATCTCCAGAATAGTGAAAAGAAAACCCACAAACTGGGAAAAGATTTTAGTGAACTCTCTCTCAGACAAGGGACTCTTGTCTAAAACATATAAAGAATTAAAAAAACTCAGACCTCCAAAATTCAAAGATCCAATCCAAAAATGGGCATCTGAGATGAATACGCAATTCTCAGATGAAGAAATGCAAATGGCAAATAAATACATGAAAAAATATTCATCATCATTGGTCATTAGAGAAATGCAAATTAAAACCACACTGAGATACCATCTCACTCCTGAAAGAATGGCCAGGATTAAGAAAACCAACAACAACAAATGCTGGAGAGGCTGTGGGGAAAAAGGAACTCTCCTGCACTGTTGGTGGGAGTGTAGACTGGTACAGCCTTTGTGGAGGTCTGTCTGGAGATTTCTCAAAAAGTTGGGATTGGAAGTCCCATTTGTTCCAGCTATTCCACTTCTAGGCATATTCCCAGAAGAACTGAAAGCAACATACCACAGTGATATATGTGCACCTTTTTTTATAGCAGCACAATTTGTAATCGCCAGATCTTGGAAACAACCCAAGTGTCCATCAACTGAGGAATGGATAAAAAAGTTGTGGTATTTCTATACAATGGAGTATTATTCAGCTATAAAGAAGGATCACATTGAGATATTTATCAATAAATGGGCGCAGCTTGAGACCATACTCATAAGTGAAATAAATCAATCTCGCATGTGTGAATACTGAATAGTTTCCCTAATGTAAGTAATGATTCAAATATATGAAAATATGTGGTAATCATGATTCCCCATTATATGTCCTTGAGGCGTTATATAGTTTTCACTTATTAATTGGAATGGCTTTATTCTGGGCTTCTTGATATGGAAATATTTGAAGCTATAGTATATGAAGTTTTATACAAATATTTCAAGGAAAAAGACACTATGGTAACTACTATTAAGTCGGGTTATTTGGTGGTAAAGCACTAGGTTGCTGAAACAGTCATGCTTTGACCTCTATTGTTATATTGTTATGTCCTGTTTTATCTCAATCTCTCCCTTATTCTTTAAAAAAATTATTTAGTTATTTCTTATGTTTGTTTTAATTAAGGGGAAAATTTTTTAAAAATTAGCAGGATATATAATAGTAACTCTTTTTGATTTCCTATTAACTTGTTTTGAAGTCCTGTAATGATCTTGTTTTGACTGATTAGACTCTGTTCCATTCTGTATGATAGTATCAAGTTTGAGGGTATAGCCAACTACTTTGAAGGCAATAAGATTCACTAAGATGCCCATTCTGGTTTGACTATTGTCTCCTTTGGAAGTCCTGTAATGTTTACAATGCCTAAGTTTTATTGGTCTTGTTCTCTACTGTTTTGTCCAACTTTATAATATCTAATGAGATAGACAATTCTTTTTAAGGAAACAAGAGACATCGTTGATAACCACTGTTGATAACCTTGTACTCTGTTTTACATCATGTGCTATGTCTATCCTTGGTTTTGACTGACAGCTTTGTTTTGCCAAATTTGACTTTATTCTCTCCCCCCCAAAAAAGTAATAAGAACTAAGGAGTAATAAAATCCAAAATGTGTAAATTTTGTTGTAAAAAAGAGAGGGGAAATTAAAGAGCTCTAACGGATATAACAGCAAGTGTGTTTAGGGGTGTTAAATAGCTGACTATATTAACGTTTTTGGATCATTGAACACAGCTGTTTGCAGTCTCTCTGTTTGAATGTCCACTTTGTATTCTTTGATACTGTGATTTGAGCAACTATTTCTAAGATGATAACATGTAATCTATTAACAGGTGATTTCTTACTTTTTTTGTTTTTTGTAGTTCTGTATTACATGTACCCTTACACTGCTTTGTTTTGTTTTCTGTTTTTCTCTTTTTCCTTTTAAATAGAATTTTAAAAAAAATACACCATGTAGGGTAACAATTAAGTAGAATGAAAAGGAAGCAACATGAAATCACTACAAGGAAAAGAATAGATCAATACCTATCAGTCATAACTGTCATGTAACTAGACTAATCAATCAAAAGGCCTGGATTAGTAGTGTAGACTAAGAAATAAAATTCAAAAGTATGCTGTATGCAAGAAATACACGTGCCTGTAAAGCCACATTGAGACAGGAAGATCACTGTGAGTTCAAGACCTTCCTGAGCTACATAAACAAGTTTAAGGGCAGCCTGTGATACATAGTGAGACTCTGCAACAACAAATAAACAAACCAACAAACAAAGACATTCATACAATTCCATGGATTAAAACTCAAGGTGTGCAAAACCATATTCCATGCAAAACAAGCAGGACGGGTAATCCTATTTTCAAGGCAAAGCTACTCAAAGGAGACATGCACACACAAAAACAGAAAGAAAGAAGAAAAACAAAGAGTTACATTAGTTAATGTGTTTAGTCAATAGAAAGAGATAACACACCAAGCCACAGTGACTCAACTATATAAAAAAAAACTAATGACAAAATGTAAATAAACATCAATACAATTTTTAGTTGGGAATCTCCATAAACCATTATCACAAACTCTTCAACTAAACAAAATTATATTGACAAAGAAGTGTCAAAGTTGAGCCCAAAGTAATAACAGAATATTAAAAGCTGTTAGAAAAGACATTTAAAGGAAAACCAACCAAAATCACAGGAAACTTTTCAACACAAACAATGGAGTAAAGAAGAGCATGAGACGAAGTATTTCAGATCCTAAAGGAAATGGCTTCAAACCCAAACTGATGTACCTTGCCAAACTGTCCTTCAAAATGGATGGAGAAATAAGATCCTCCATGACAAAGAATAGCTGAAGAACATCATGATCACCAAATCAAGCCTGCAAAGAATACTGAAAGACATTATAGGAAAAAACCACTAAGCAAGGAAGACACTTAAACAGAATGGAAAGGTAAAGAGGCAACAACAGAAAGATAATGTCAACAATAAACCAATATATAACAGTTAATTTACATTAATTTATATTAATGTAAATGGTCTCAACATACCAATTAAAAGAAACAGACTGGCAGAATGGATAAGGAAACAAATCCAACTGTATGCTGTCTACAAGAAACCCATCTAACCCAAAAGGAAATTCGTAGACTGAAAATCAATGATTGGAGAACAATATTTTATGCAACAGGTCCAAAAAAAATAGTGGAGGTAGTTATTCTGTTTGCAGACAATGTGAACTGCAAATCAAGAATGATGCAAAGATAAAGAAGGTTACTACATATTAGTTAGGGTAAAACTTCAAGAGGAAGAGATAACAATCTTAAATATATATGCACCAAATTCCAGAGCACCCTGCTATATAAACAAGTATTAACAAAAGTGAAAAATCAAATTAGCAGTAATACAATTATAATGGGAGACTTTAACACACCATTGACACCAAGGGACAGATCAACCAGACAGAAAATCAGCAATGAGATAACAGAACTGAATCAAAACTGGGAACAAATGGACTTCATAACCATATACACTGTGTTCCATCCAACAACATCATAATATACATTATTCTAAGCAGTACACGGTACACACTCTAAAAAAGACCATATAGTAGCCCACAGAAAATATTTAAGTAAATGTAAAAGAATTGAAATTATCCCACACATGTTATCAGATCTTAGCGCCTTGAAACTAGAAACTAATGATAAAAGAAACTCCAAAAACTCTACAAACATATGGAAATTGAATAATACACTCTTGAGCAATCAGCGGGTCACAGAGGAAATTAAAGAAGAAATTAAACAATACCTACAAGTAAATGAAAATACAAATGCAACTTACCAGAATCTGTGGGATGCAATGAAAGCCATCCTCAGAAGAAAATTTATTGCACTGAGTTCCCACATCAGAAAAACAGAATGAATACAAATAAATAACCTGATGTTACACCTCAAACATCTAGAAAAAGAAAAGCAAGTCAAGCCCGAAGCCAAAAGAAGAGAGAAAATTATAAAATCAGAGCAGAAATCAATGCAATAGAGTAAGAAAACAATACAAAGAATAAATGAATGAAAGAGTTGGTCCTTTGAAAGAATAAATAAAACTGATAAGCCCTTAGCCAATCTCATTTTAAAAAGGAAACAAGCTGAAATTCATGCAATAAGGAGTGAAAAATGTGAAATCACTACAGACTCTGTAGAAATACAGAAGATCATCAACACCTATTTCAAAAACCTCTACTCTCATAGGTTCTACAACACAAAAGAAATGCACAGATTCCAAGAAACATATGAACTACCAAAGCTGGATCAAGAAGCTATAAATATGCTTAATAACCCAATTTCTATTAATGGAACTGAAAATATAATTAAGGCCTTACCTACAAAGAAGAGCCCAGGCCCAGATGGATTCACTTTGAAATTCTACAAGAAATACGGAGACGACTTAATGCCCATACTCCTCAAACTCTTCAATGAAATCAAAAGGGATGTAATTCTTCCTAAGTAGTCCTGGAAGCAAATATTACTCTAGTACCAAAACCTGAGAAAGACCCAACTAAAACAGAGAACTACAGGTCAATCTCCCTAATGAATGTACATGCAAAAATTCTCAATAAAATATTGGCAAACAGGATGCAGCAAATCGTCAAGAAGAATAAACACCACAACCAATTGATCCAAGGCACGCAGGGATTGTTCAATGTACACAAATCAATAATTGTAATCCACCATATCAATAGATCCAAACCTAAGAATCACATGATGATTTATATAGATGCAAAAAGTGCTTTTGATAAAGTCCAACCCTCATTCATGATAAGAACCTTACAGAAAATTGGAATAGATGGTTTTTACTTCAATATGATAAAGGACATCTATGAAAAACCAACAGTCAACATCATACTACATGGCCAAAAACTGAAAGCCTTTCTGAAAATCAGACACACAAGACAAGGATGACCCTTATAACTGCTCCTATTCAACTTAGTAATGGAAATAGTAGCCACAACAATTAGATAATAGAAAGAAATAAAAGGAGTAAGATAGGAAAAGAGGAAGTTAAATTATCATTAGTTGCAGACGATATGATACTCTATACAGAAGACCCCCAAAACTCCATTGAAAGACTCCTAGATATAATAAATTGAGCAATGTAGCTATATACAAAGTCAATACTCAAAAATCAATAGCATTCCTATACACTAACAACAAAATCACTTAGAGAGAAATAAGAGAAGCCACGTCCTTCACACTAGCATCCAAAAAATGAAATACTTTGGAATTAATATCACAAAAGAAGTAAAACATCTATACAGGGAAAATTATAATATGCTGAAAAAAGAAATCAAAGAGGATCTAAGAAAATGGAAAGACATCTCTTTTTCATAGATAGGAGAATAAATATTGTGAAAGTCACCATTCTCCCAAAACTGTTATACAGATTCAGTGTAATCCCAATGAAAATACCATGAAAAAACCTCGTAGATATTAACCATATGCTGTCTACCAGAAACACATCTAACCCAAAAGGAAACTCAAAGGGTGGAAAACAATACTTCATGCAACAAAACCAAAAAAAAAAAAGTGGGGGTAGCCATTCTGTTCACACACAGTGTGAACTGCAATGAAGAATGATACGAAGAGATAAAGAACTACATACTACATAAACTACATACTATTTAGGGGGAAACTTCAAGAGGAAGAGATAACAATCTTAAATACATATGCACCAAATTCCAGAGCACCCAGCTATACAAAGCAAGTATTAATAGAAATGAAAAATCAAATAAGCAACAACACAATTATAATTGGAGACCTTAACACACCATTGGCACTAAGGGACAGATCAACCAGACAGAAAATCAGCAAAGAAATAACAGGACTGAATTACACCTGCGAACACATGGACTTGATAGACATATACAGAGTGTTCCATCCAAAAACATCAGAATATACATTCTTCTCAGCAGCACATGGGACATTCTCTAAAATAGACCATATACTAGCCCAAAGAACATATTTAAGTAAATGCAAAACAAGGAAAATTATCCCATGCATGTTATCAGATCATAACACTATAAAATCAGAAACTAATGATAAAAGACACTGCAAAAACTCCACGAACACATGGAAGTTGAATAATACACTCTTGAGCAATCAGTGGGTCACAGAGGAAAATAAGAAGAAATTAAACAATGCCTACAAGCAAATGAAAATACAAATACAAATTACCAGGATCTGTGGGATGCAATGAAAGTGGCCCTCAGAGAAAAATTTATTACACTGAGTTCCCACATCAGGAAAACAGAATGAACACAAATAAACAACCTGATGCTATACCTCAAATATCTAGAAAAAGAAGAGTAAGTCAAGCCCAAAGCCATAAGAAGGGAGGAAATTGTAAAAATCAAAGCACGAATTAACGCAATAGAGACTAAGAAAACATTACAAAGAATCAATGAGTGAAAGAGTTGGTTCTTTGAAAGAATAAATGAACAAAGAAAGAAAGAAAACAAATAAAATTTAGAGCTCAAATTCATGCAATAAGGAATGAAAACGGTGAAATCATCGATACCTGTTTCAAAAACCTGTAGTCTCATAGGGTTCCTAACACCGAAGAAGGGGACCGATTCCTAGAAACATATGACCTACAAAAGCTGGGTCTTTTGTGAAACTGCTGAATAACCCAATTTCTATTAGTGAAATTGAAAATATAATTAAGTTCTTACCTACAAACAAGAACCCAGGCCCACACGGATTCACTGTGGAATTCTACAAGAAATAAAAAAACTTCCCAATTTCTGTTTTTTTTTCTTTTTCTCCTTAAATAAAATTTTAAAAAAGACTTAATGCTGACACTCCTCAAACTCTTCAATGAAATCAATAGGGAAGTATCTCTTCCCAAGTCATTTCTGGAAGGAAATATTACACTAATACCAAAACCTGAGAAAGACCCAACTAAAAAGACAACTATGGACCAATCTCCCTATTGAACACAGATGCAAAAATTCTCAACAAAATATTGGCAAACAGGATGCAGTAAATCATCATGAAGATTATACGCCACACCAAGGGGAATCATACCAGCCATGCAGGAATGGTTCAACATACGTGAATCCATCAGTGTAATCCACCATATCAATAGAGCCAAAAGTAAGAATCACATGATCATTTCTATAGATGCAGAAAAAGGCTTTTGGTAAGGTCCAACATTCATTCATGATAAGAAACTTACAGAAAATGGGAGTAGATGGTCTTTACCTCAGTACGATAAAGGACATCTATGACAAACCCACAGACAGGATCATATTGAATGGCCAGAAACTCAAGGCCTTTACCTTAAAATCAAGCACAAGACAAGGATGCCATTATCACCACTCCTATTCAACATAGTACTGGAAACACTAGCCAGAGCAATTAGACAACAGAGAGAAATGAAGGGCTAAAGTTAAGAAAAGAAGAAGTTAAAATAGTATATGCAGATGACATGATACTCTACATAGAAGACCCCCAAAACTCCATTGAAAGACTCCTAGATATAATAAATAAATTCAGCAATGTAGCTGGATACAAAATCAATACTCAAACTCAATTGCATTCCTATATACTAAAAACAAAATCACTGAGAGAGAAATAAGAGAAGCCACACTCTTCACAGTAGCATCCAAAAGAACTACTTAGGAATTGATCTCACAAAACAAGTAAATGATCTATACAGGGAAAATTATAATACCCTGAAAAATAAATTGAAGAGGATCTCAGAAAATGGAAAGACATCCTTTATTCGGGGATATGAAGAATAAATATTTTCCAAATGGTCCTTCTCCCAAAACTGTTATACAGATTCACTGCAACCTCATGAAAATACCATCAACCGACTTCCAGATCTAGAGAAATGACTCCTAAAATTCATCTGGAACCAGAAGAGACCTAGAATAACAAAGGCAATTCTAATCAGCAAAGGCAAGGCAGGAAGCGTAACAATCTCTGGTTTGAAGTTATACTACAAAGCTATTATAATAAAATCAACATGGTCCTGGAATAAAAACAGATCTGAAGATCAATGGAATAGATTAGAAGATATAACCACAACTACAAACACACTCAATTATCTTTGATAAAGGGGCCAAATATATTCACTGAAAGAACAACAGTCTCTTTAATAAATGGTGCTAGAAAAATAGCTCTCCACATGCCAAAAACTAAAACTAGACCCATGCCTATTACCATGTACTAAACTAAGATATAATGGATCAAGGATCTGAATATTAAAGCAGAAACACTAAATCTGCTGGAAGATAAATTAGATAAAAATCTTGAAAACGTGGTGGTATGTAGAGAATTTATGAACAGGAGTCAAAACGCACAGAAAATACTTCCCAGAATCAATAACTGGGATCACGACATATTAAAAAGTTTCTGCATGTCAAAAGAAAATCACCAACGTAGTGAGTAGAAAACCAACAAGCTAGGAAAAAAATCTTAGTGAACTGCCTCTCAGACAAAGGACTTCTCTCTAAAACATGCAAAGAATTTTTAAAATCACAGCCTTGAAATTCAAACATCCAATCCAAAAATGGGCATCCAAGATGATTACACAGTTCTCAGATGAAGAGACAAAAATGGCAAATACATACACGAAAAAATGTTCATCATCATTAGTCATTAAAGAAATGCAAATTAAATCAACACTGAGATTCCATCTCACTCCAGAAAGAATGGCCAAAATCAAGAAAACTACCAACAACAAATGCTAGAGAGGCTGTAGGAAAAAACAAACTCTTGTACACTGTTGGTAGGAGAATAGATTGGGGCAACCACTGTGAAGGTTAGTCTGGAGATTCCTCAAAACCTGGGATTGGAAGTCCCATTTGACCTAGCATATTTCCAGAAGAACTAAAAACGTCATACCACAATGATATATGTGGACCCATGTTTATAGCAGCACAAATTGCAATAGCCAGATCTTGGAAACAACCTAAGTGTCCATCAACTGAGGAATGGATAAAAGGGTTGTGATAGTGTTATACAATGGAGTACTACTCAGCTATAAAGAATGATCACAATGGGATATTTATAAATAAGTGGATGCAACTTGAGGCCATACTCATAAGTGAAACAAATCAAACTCACATGTATGAATACTGTATAGTCTCCCCGGTGTAAGAAACGGTAAGTGTACATAAAATTTTATGGTAATCATGATTGCCCATTACATTGCTTTGAAGTCTTATGATGTTTTCATTCATTAATTGGGATAGTTTTAATGATTTGCTTGATTTCATTATGTGTGATGATATGAACAGCTATTTTGAAGAAAAAAAGACATTTTGGCAGCCATTGCTGATTTAATTTGATCTTGCTTTGAAGTCCTACTATGCTTTTGTTCTTCTGTTTCCGTTGATTCTATCATGTTGTATCTTATTGGATTTTAATATGTGTGATAGTATACACAAATTTTTTATGGAAAAGGAGACAATATAGTAGCCATTATTTGTTTTCTGTTATTTGGTTCTGAGGGCCCTATAATACTTTCATTCTCTTGAATGGTGTTATACTATTTTGTTATGTTTGATACTATTGTACATTAATACACTCAACTATTTCAAAGAAAGAGACATTTAAGGTAGCTACTATTAATATTGGGTTGTCTTGTGGTGAAGTACTGTGTTGCTTACATTGTTCTGTTCTGATGTTCTTTGTTCTGTCCTTTTTGGTCTTTATCTCTTTAAAATAAAAAATAAAAAAAGAAATAATAGAACTGAAATATACCTGTGAGCAACTGGACTTGGTAGATGTTTGCAGTGTTCCACCCAAGCATGTCAGAATACAGATTCTCCTCAGCTGTGCATGGGACAGTCTCCGGAATAGACCATATAGTATCCCATAAAATATTCTTAAAGTAACTTCAAAGGTACTGAAATTATCCCATGCCTACTATCTAACTGTAGCACACTGAAATCACAAATTAATGGTAAAAAATTGCAAAACCTGCATAAATACATGGAAATTAAATAACAACTTTTTGAACAACCAGTGGGTTACAGATGAAATTACAGAAGAAATAAAGCAGTACCTACACATCAATGAAAATGCAGAAACAACATACTATAATCTGTGGGATCAAATGAAAGTGGTCTAAAGAGAGAAATATATAGCAATAAATTGTCATGTCAAGAAAACAGAACAAGCTCAAATAAACAATATTATCCTTCATCTCAAGCTTCTAGAAAAAAAGAGCAAGTTAAACCCAAAACTCATAGGAGAGAAAATTCTAAAGATTAGAGCAGAAATCAATGCAATTGAAACGAAAAAATGCAAAGAATGAATCAAAAAGCTGTGTTTTTGAGAGAATAAACAAAATGGACAAGCCTCTAGCTAACCTCATAAAGAAAAAGAAAGACAAACTCAAATTCATGCAATAAGGTCTGATAAGGGGGAAATAACTACAGATTCCATGGAAATTGAAAACATCATGAATACCTACTTTACAGGTCTCTAGTCATATAGAGTGGAAAACACAGAGGAAATGGACAGATTTCTAGAAACATATGAACGACCAAACTCAACCAAGAAGATGTAGCATTTTAAAATAACCCAGTATCAGCTATTGAAATTGAAACTATAATTTAAAATTTACCAAAAAGAAAAGGCCAAGTTCTGAGGGATTCGTGGCAGAATTCTATAACAAATTTAGAGAAGATTTCATGCAAATACTCCTTAAATTCTTCAAAAAAAATGAAAAGGAAGCAATCCTCCCTAAATCATTCCTGGAGGCAAGTATAACTCTCATACCAAAACCAGAGAAAGACCCAACCAAAAAGGAGAACTATAGCCCAATCTCTCTAATGAATATTGATGCAAAGATTCTCAATAAAATACCGGCAAAGAGAATGCAGCAAATCATCAATAAGATTATACATCATGACCTAGTGGGATTCATTCTAGGAATGCAGGAATGGTTAACATATGCAAATCAATAAATGTAATACATCCCATCAACAGATCAGAAACAAAAACCTCATGGTCATTTCAATAGATGCAGAACTTCTGATAAAGTCCAACACGTGTTCATGATTAAAAACCCTTCAAAAACTCAGACTACGCAGTGTCTGCATCAATCTTATAAAGGCCATCTATGACAAACCTATAGCCAACATTATACTAAATGGCAATACTATACTGAAAGCTTTCACTTTAAAATCAGGAATAAGACAAGGATGTCTACAATCACCACTTCTATTCAACATAGTTCTGGAAACACTAGCTAGGGTAATCAGACAAGAGAGAGAAATAAAATGAATAAAGATAGGAAAGGAAGAAGTTAAATTATCATTATTTGCAGATAACATGATACTCTATTTGGAAGACCCAAAAACACCATGAAAAGATTACTGGAAGTAATAAACAAATTCAACAGTGTAGCTGGATACAAAGTCAATGCTCAAAACTCAATAGCATTCCTGTATACAAACAAAAACTCACTGAGAGAGAAATTATGGAAAGATAGCCTTTCACAACTGCATCTAAAAAATGAAATATTTAGGAATCAACCTAAGAATGTAAAAGACCTATATGCTGAAAATTATGCTATGCTAAAAAAGGAGATTAAAGAGGATATTAGAAAATCAAAGGAAATTCCTTATTCTTCGTTAGGAAGAACCAACATTATGAAAACGGCCATACACCCAAAACTGTTCTACATATTTCATGCAATCCCAATCAGAATACCAATAACATGCCTCACGGATCTAGAGAAAACACTCCTGAAATTCATGTGGAAACAGAAGAAACCTACAATAGCAAAGGCAATTCTGAGCAAGCAAGGCAACCTAGGAGGCATCTCAATTCCTGACCTGAAACTATACTACGAAGGCACAGTGATAAAATCAGCATGGTACTGGCAAAGAAATAGACCTGAGGATCAGTGGAACAGATTACAAGATGCAAGCACAATGACAAAGACAATCAACCACCTGATATTTGAAAACGGGGCTAAACATGTTCACTCTTTAATAAATGGGGCTGGAAAAATTGGCTCTCCACATGCTGAAGACTGAAACTAGATCCATGCCTATCACTATGCACAAAATTAAAGTCTAAATGGACCAAAGACCTAAATATTAATACAGAAACCTTAAATCTACTGGAAGACCAGGTAGGCAGAAGACTTGGAGACATAGGGGTAGGCAGAGAATTCATGAACAAAATGCAAACTGCATGGGAAACACGTCAAAGAATCAACAACTGGGATCTCATGTTATTCAAAAGTTTCTGCACATCAAGAGAAATCACTAACAGAGTGAAAAGAAAACCCACAGAATGGGAAACAATTTTAGCCAACAACTCCTCAAAGGACTTATATCCAGAACATGTAAAGAACGGTAAAACATCAAGCCCACAAATTCAAAGACCCTCTCCAAAAATGCACATCTGAGATGAACACACATTTCTCAGATGAAGATACACAAACGGCAAATAATTACATAAAGAAATGTTCACCATAACTGGTCATTCGAGAAATGCAAATTTAAACAGCATCGAGATTTCATCTCACTCTGAAAAGGATAGCGGCCATCAAGAAATCAACTGATAACAAATGCTGGTGAGGCTGTTGGGAAAGAGGAACACTGCTCCACTGTTGGTGGGAGTGTAGAATGGTGCAACCACTATGGAAATCAGTATGGAGATTTCTCAGAAAACTAGGATTGGAAGTTCGATTCAATTCAGCTATTTCCTTCCTGAATATTTTCCCAGAAAACCTGAAAAGGTCATGCCAAAGTCATGTATGTGCACTCAAGTTCATAGCAACACAATTTGTAATAGCTAAATCTTAGAAACAACCAAGATGCACATCAACTGCAGAGTGGATGAAAAAGATGTGGTTTTTTATACAATGTAACATTACTCAGCTATAAAACAGGATGATCTTGAGGCCTTCATAGGTAAATGGAGACAACTTGAGACTGTCCTCACTAGTGAAATAAATAAGAATCATATTTATAAATATGACATTGTCTCTCTAGTGTAAAAAGTAATAAGAAATGTAGGAGTAACATAACCCTAAATGTGTAATTGCTATTGTGAAAAAGAGGAGAAAAGAAGATGCTCTAACGGATATAAATGCATGCATGGGTAAGTATGTAAGATTAATTACCATATTACTAAGTTTTGTTGGATCACTGAACACAATTGTTTGCAGTCTCACTGTTTGAATGTCCACTTTGTATGATTTACTTCTGTAATTGGAACAACTATTTCTAAGAGGACAATATGTGATTTATCAACTAGTGATTTCTTAATTTTTAATTTTAAATTATGTTTTAATCATTATTTCTTCCCTCCTTCAGTTTTGTTTTTTCTTGTTTTCTCTTTAAATAAAAAAATTTAAAAAGAAAATCCAGAACCTGATGGGCTCAAAATGAAATTCTTTAAGAACATCAGTGAACATCTCATAATAATACTCTGCAAACTCTGCAGTAAAAATAAAAGTAGGACTTCAAAAATCATTCTGAGAAGCTATCATTATCCTCACCACCAAAGAAGAGAAGAATACAACCATAAAAGACAATTAGAGGACAATTTGTTTAATGAACATAGATGCAAAAATCTTTAAGACACTAGTAAACCAAATACAACAAATTATCAAAAAGATCATGCACCCTACCAAACAGATTTCAGCCCCTGAATACAAAGATGGCTCAATAAACACAAACACAAAATTCCTCATCTTCATAGAATCAAGGCCCAAAGCCACATGATCATTTAAATAGGTTTAGAAAAAGCCTGTGATAAAATGCAACACTCATTCTTGATTAAAACCTTGAAGAAAGTAAGTTCAGAAGGTCTTCATCTCAACATGATAAAAGCCATTTATGACCAATCTACTGCTAATACACATGCCATGGGCAAACATTGAAAGCCTTCTCTCTAAAATCAGGAACAAGACAAAGAAGTTGTTTTTATCACCATTGCTGTTCAATGTGGTCATTCACGTAATAGCCTGAACAATTATTTAAGAGTAAGAAATAAAAGGGATACATGTAGGGAAGAACGGAGTCAGAAGACCTTTATGTGCAGATAACACGATCCTCTGCTTCCAAGACACAAAACCCTCCATCACACAATTCTAGAACTGTTAACCAACATTATCAGGATACCAGGATACAACACACACACACACACACACACACACACACACACACACACACAGATAAAATCAATAGCATTGTTATACAATATTGAAGAACCCAATAGAGGTATATATTACAGTAACATTTTTGTTTTCCTATTGACCTGATATGATGCCCAGTATTGCTCTCCCCATCTTGTTCTGTCAGATTTTACTATATTCTATTTTGTTGATAGTATCAAGTTTGAGGGTATAGGCAACCAATTTCAAGGCAATAAGATTCACTAAGATGCCCATTATGGTTTGATTATTATCTTCTTTTGAAATCCTCTGAGGTCTCCAGTGTAGGTTTTACTAGTCTTGTTCTGTACTGTTTTGATCAATTCTATTATATCTGATGATATAGGCAACTTTTTAAAAACATAGCAGAGGCACAATGGTAAGCATTTTACATCACCTGATATTTTATTTTTACATCATGTACTATGCCCAACCTTTTGTTCTAACCGACTCTGCTTTGTTTAGCCACATTAGGTTTTATTCTCTTCAAAAAATAATAAGAATTGTGGGAGTAAAAAAACCCCAAAAGTGTAATTGTTATTAAAAAGAGAGGAAAGGAAGGTGGTCTAAAGGATATAACTGCATGTATGTTTGAGTGTATAGGATGGAAATCCATATTACTGAACTTTTGTTCAATCATTGATCGGCACATTCTGCAAACTCATTCTATAAATGTTCACTGTACATGCTTTAATTTTATAATTTGGACAACTATTTCAAAGATGACAATATATAACCTATTAACTAGTGATATCTTACTGTATTTTATTCTTGAAATTCTGTATTATTTGTACCCTTTTACTGCTTTGTTTATTTTATTTCCTTTCTTTTTTCTCTTTAATTAAAAAAAATTGAAGAACCCACTGAAAAAGCAATTAGAAAAATAATATTGATGACAGCATTAAAAAAAACTTAAATAGGTAGATGTTAGCTTAAGAAAGCAAAGCATTGTATAGTGAAAATTACACCACTCAAAACTAGGCACCTGAAAATATCACAAAATGAAAAAATAGTCCTCATTTCTGGATAGACAGAATCGATACTGTCAAAATGGCCTGACTTTCAATATTGGTAAACATACTTGGTGCAACCCCAAGCTAAATACCAAAGTCAATTATCACAGAGCTAATGGAACAATCCTAAAATTGGGAGAAATTAGAAGAGACTCAGACTACCAAAAGCAATCCTGAGTAACAAAAGCAAAGCAGGTGGCATCATAATCCCAAGCTTAGAGCTACACTATAAAGTTACAGTGATGAAACCCACATGGTACTGACATAGAAACAGGCATGTGCATCAGTTGAAGAGAGCACAACAGAGACAACTCAAAGCACACAGAGCCAGAGCGCTGTGTGATCTTTGACAAAGGAGTCAAAAACATACCGGAGTAAAGATATTCTTTCAGGCATGGTGCTGGGAAAATTGGATACCTACGTGCAACAGATTGAGTCTAGATCCACATATCTCACCATGTACTAAACTATAACCAAAATGGGACAAAGAACTAAATGTTAAAACAGAAGCAATCTTCTGGAAGACAAAATAGGCAGTACTCAAAGACACAGGCATAGGCAAGGACTTTCTGAACAAAACCCTAATGGCACAAAATACAATATAGAGAATCAACAAATGGAGTCTCGTGAAATTAAAAAGCTTCTCCATTGCAAAGGAAACAACCAACAGAATGAGGAGACAATCTTCAGATTGGAAAAAAAAATACTTTCATTAGCCACTCCACAGGCAGAGGACAAGCATCAAAGTATAGACCTACCAAAGAAAACTCAAAAGAACAGACAAATGAAATGAAATGATACTTGTTAGAAGTACAAATGGCCAATAAAAACATGGAAAACTCATCATTGCTTCTGGAAATTACATAAATGCAAATTAAAAATACACAAAGATAGCATTTTATCTTAGAAAGATTTCCATGAAAAAAATCTAATGATAAATGGTGATGAGAGTGAAGGATTTTTCTACAACGGTGGTGCGAATATAAACCAGTATGAACACTACAGGAAAGAGTGTGGTGTTTCCACAAAAAACTGAAAATAGAAATCCACTTGAGACAGCTACGTCCCCTTGCAGAAATCTTCCAAAATAGTTAAAATCATACATACAGGGATATATATAGATATCTATGTTTACAGCAGCACAATTTCTAACAGCTACATCTCTAAAATAGTGTGTACATCCATTAAGAGAATAATGTACAAGGAAAATGGCAACTATACACAATGGAATACTGCACTATGAAGAAGAAAGATAACCTTGAGGAACTCATAGATAAATGAATGCAACCTGAGGATATAAAGTTATGTGAAATAAGTCTGACACTCAAGTTCAAAGAGTGCATGGTTTCTGTTATATGAGCATACTTCTCCAAATTGCATATTTTGCTTCTCCAAATATTTTATGTGCCAACTTGTTTATATTACTAGCTCATTTTCAATCACTGAAAAGAAACATTTACACTTTTTCCTTTTTATATGAAGCATTTAGGCTTATGTTTTGTACTCTGAGTAAGTTCCATGAACATAGCAATACACAGCGTTTTTCCTTATCGTTTTACTACAAAAATTATTCTTCTCATTAAAAAGCAGGCATCCGTCAAAAAATTACTCAATAATAGAGCATGACTTGTACTGTACAGTATTCCTTATGTTGCCCAATCCAAATAATTTTTCTATCTGATGGTTTGTGTTGATCTTTTTCATTATACACCAATCACTAAGGTAGTCTTTCAGCTACTGACTTATTTGACTTATTACCACTCCACAACACTGCTGAACTCTTGTTTAAAAAAAGAAGAACCATACCTTTCCGGCTCATTCACCACATTCTTTGTTCCTGTCTTTTTTAACAATGTTGCCGTTTCCATTCTGTTTGCCATTAGAGCAAGCCTAAGTGGTGTGAGGCCTTCCTGTGGAGAAGCAGAAACAATTTTTTTTGTTTGTTTGTTTGTTTGTTTTTATTTAAGAGGAAACAATTTAAAACCCACACAACTGCCTGCTTCTCAGCTGAACTGAACAGCTTGTGAAGGACCCTGACTGTTAACCTGATATAGATAACAACACACAGCAGTCTCTTCCTTCTCACTCCCAGTGCTTCCACACGTGCTGCCCTGCCATACCCTCTGCAGTGCATGCTCTCTGCCCACAGTGGCTACAGAAACCCCAGGGTCACAACTCGCTCCAGTCACTGGTCCCAAGGGTCTTTCCATCACAGCCTTTATCATGGTACTCAGAGTTATGTAACACCTCCCGCTTCGATCAAATGCACCTTCAGGGCAGGGGCTGTATCTTTTTTCTCAGTAGCTCCAACCATAATGCACAGTCAAAAATTATTGAAGGATTTGGATTAAATTAATGAGTTAAATCATCATCCCTAGGGCAGGAATTCTCAGCCTATCTTCCAAAGAATAATTTTCCATGACTTCTATGTCTCAACAGATTTGATAATCATGTTTGAGAAATTATAAAACTGCATTATTTCCTCAGTATTAAAATCTCTTTACCTTTGCTTTACTCCTATTTAACATTACTTTTCTTCTGACAAATATCAACATGAGGAATTAACAGTTTCAGGGATACAGAGCTGAGAGCTTTCTAGTACTATGGAAATTTTTTCTGAGTTAGGCAAGAAACTTGTTGGATTCTCCCCCTAGTGTAAGGATCCAAATACAATTCTTAACCATTCCAGCTTTCAAGGAGTCCCTGAGGACATGATCCAAGTGAACATGGATCCCTTATTACTACACAATCCATGGGGTTCTGTCCTATTACTAGATGAAAGTGGAAAAGATCAGTACAAAATTTCAATTGTCATTTATGCTGATAATGCTAAGATCCCCACGCAGCATAGCTATTGTTTTTAATAAGTTATATTCTGTTTCCATTTTAATTACTAATGTTATAGAAATCAGAGGTAAAATATAGTTCATCAATAAAGATTCTAATACTGCTTAATTTGCATTTTCCCATAATAAATAAATTCTAATACTGCTCAAGATGGATTTTCTCATAATGAACAAATTCTAACACTGCATAATATGAAAATTTTCTCAGAATTTTCTCAATATGAATTTTCTCAATATGAAAATTGTATCATAATGAAACTCACTAAGTCGCTTATATTTTTAAGGGATAAGGCTGAAAAAGAAGATACAAAATTCTTGGTAACATGCACAAACTATCCAGTTGTGATTATAATTAATAATACCTTCAGGCATTCTAATAGGAACATGGTTACTTATAGTATATGGGAAACCTTTTTTAAAGAATCTCTAAACTTCATTCCATTTTAAAATATTCATTCTAAAATCTAGATTACATTCTTATAAATGAATATAAGATATTCTGAAATTCCTGACTACATTAAATATACCATCATTTAAGAACTGGAAACTCTCACAGAAGCACAGTAGTGGGCAGGAAGAAGTACAGAATTGAGCCAATAGCAAACTGGATAAGCCATAGGAGCTTCCTGTACAGGGGGCACACCCTCACAGTCACAGGGGCTCTGAAGACAGCACAGCCTGTTCTTTGTGAGCATCTCCAACTTCAAATTATGGAGACGTTTTCTGAAATTTCATTGTGAATTCAGTTGATGGAAGCAAATTGCATAGAGCTAAGAGGCACATTTAGTCCATAGTGTTCTGCTTATATCTTTGCTGTGCATGTGCTTCCAAATGGTTGTGTACAATGTAAAATTCTTCCCTTAACATCATGTTTTACCAAAAAGAGAGGTCCTGCTATGAAATAAAAAAGATTATACCTATTTCAATAATTTTTCCAGCACGCATACTTTTCCTCCATGTGTATGCAGTTCTCCCTGACTGTTAAGCAGGTAAAAAGGAGTACCGAAAGGAAATTATCAAAACTATTCCCAGCGGGACAGGGGACAGGAACATCTGTAATCTTATCATTCTGTGAGGCTAAGAAGAGGGATCCAAGTTCAGATTTGATTTCTGTCTCTGCAACTTAGTGAGACACTGTCTCAAATTTTTGAAAGTGATGAGTGATGAGTGCTGGGGATGCAGCTCAATGGAAAAGTCCTAGGATCAATCATTAGTAACACACACACACACACACACACACACACACACACACACACAAAATAAAAATAAGCAATAAAAATGTATAAAACATTCCCACCTATGTTCTTACAATTTCATGGATTTTCATCAGGGGGGTCACTTAATACATTGAAATAGTCTATCACATGCCTTCAACTAAATACAGGCTCAAGATGGCTATTGTTCAAACTCCTGCAAATCACCATTTGTCAACACTGGGCCATTAATGATAATAAAGAGAGGCACTAATGATGATAAAGAGATGTGACATTCTTCAAGATTCAATCTCAACCATCAGAGAATTTCTACAGAGCTTCACAGTGGCAGTGACTGACTGCAGATGGGAGGGAAAGTGGTGGGATTCCGCAAAATAAGAGGTTTCACTGATGATCCTCCTTTTCACTTCCCATGGACAGAGGTAGAGAAAGACAAAAGGAACTTGGCCTGATTTTGTTGGAAAGGAGAGATTAGAAGGAAGTGGTATTTAATCCAACTCATCTAGAGATTTCTTCAGTTTCTGAGAATTAGGAATTCACCCATTAAACATGCCTGTCCATTAAATGCTTCTGAGCTATGTCAGAATCTTGAGGAAATATTTTGAAATATCCATGTCAGGGCTTAAGACATTTACTGAACCCAAATCTCCAGGGCAGAGCCTCAACTGTTTCAAACCTTTCTCCTGACCACAGAAATGCACAAGTCTAGATGAGGACTAGAGAACCTAGAAGATGACATCAGTCTCATCTCTCATCTACACAGCCACTACTTTTTACTAGTTGAGAATTTAGACAAAAGGAGGGAAGGTGAGAGACAGGTACTCCATGGAAGCTCCGTTTAATCCTCTTGGCTCAGGGCAGAACAGGGACTAGTACATTCAAAATACAACTGATCTCATCATACAAGCTCCTTAACTCCCAGCTCCCAGAAAGACATCATGTTTGAAAGTAGAATTTAGATTCTTATCCTAGTTGCTATTTCTGACTGAAAAGGAGAGGACTTCTCTTTATTATTCATTCATTTCCCTTGTTTCCCACTTAATCACCATGCCTCCAGTGAAAAACTGGATTGATCCAGTTCTCCTAAAATTTCAGGTTTATATCATTCTCTTTACTATTTAAAAAATTTTAAGAGGACAGGAATATAGCTCAGCAGCACCATGCTTGCCTGGTAAGTGCAAGGTCCAGAGTTTGATTCCTAGTATTGAAAAAAAGAAAAGAAAAAAATAAAGAATTTTTATTCCCAAACTGAGTACAACCAGATTATCTGCACTATGGAATGCTGAGGTAGGCAGATTGCAAGTTTAAATTCAAATTAGGCAACTAATTTGAAACTCTACCTCAAAGTAAAACATAACACAGAAGAGCAGGAGATGCAGCTCAGTATGAATATTCTGTGTTCAATTTCCGGTACTGAATAGAAAAAAAAGTATTTTTCCTAAAAATTGATCTTATCTATGCACATGAACCAGAAAAAATATTTTTTCAAAAACAGCCAACCAACAAAGCAAACTCTATGGGCCTGCATTATTTCTAATTATTTTTCCTTCTCATTTTTCCCATTTAAGTCAAATCAAAAATGGATCATTTTTATGAGCTGTCAACAGCAACAAAATTACCACTTATTGTAAAATACTGTTGTTCTGTTTAAGTTTTAAAATAATACCTATTTCTGAGGCTAATTTTGCTGTCCTGTGTTGTTTTACACTAGTGCAAAAAAAAAAAAAGAAAGAAAGAAAATATAACCATTTGGAAAAAATAACAGAAAAATGATTTACTTTTTAAATTTCAGTGTCTTCACAAATGCTTGCTGTAAGTGCATAATAGAAACTCACATCCTCTAGCATTTCATTAAAACTATCAACATTGAAAGTGAAAACATTAACTATTAAGTTATTTAAAACAGTGTATTTCCATCCATGAAACACTTGACCTTCTAAATATGGAGAACTGACCAACCAATATGTCACTGTGAACAGGAAAGTATTTCAGAAACTTTGGAAAGAAAATTCAGTGCTCTATACCTTGTTTTTTGCCTCAGCATCGGCACCATGCGAAAGCAGTTTTGCTGCTAGTGAAGACTTTGAACTGTAAACTGCATAATGCAGAGCAGTGTTGCCCTTGGCATTGGTAATATTTGGATTTGCACCATGCTCCAGGAGAATACTAACACAGTCTTCCTCGTAGCATTTTACAGCCTGTGGGTATTGTAACAGAGGAGACACCATCAACTCAAGAAACTCCAAACACACTTTCCACATGCCTGGCCAAGGAGTTATATTCAAATTACATCAACTGACTTTGATTTTCAGCATTTAAATACAATCCCTCCCATGCTGAAATTGTTGGCTGCTATTTACCTTAATCAGAGCGGTGTCATGGTCACTGTCCAAGGCATTAAGGTCAAACTTTTTCTGTATCAGGAGTCTCACCACTTCTGGATGGCCATAGGCACTGGCATAATGCAGAGCAGTCCTGGGACAGTCAGAAAGATTATTAGGAAATTACAGCACTCCATTTCAAAATTCATAATTATTCATGGAATTGTGAACATTAAATACCTTTCACAATAAGTAATTATCTTTGAAAACATAGAATGCTTAGCATCTCTTATTACTCACCTGTGAATGGAAGAGCAAGTGGGTGATGCTGCGTTTGTGTGTGGTGCGGGGGATGGAAGCTGCTGTCTTGCACATACTAAACAAGATCCCTGCGCTGCGCTACCTCCCAGCCTAGCGCAACCCACTGGAATAGAAAGAGCAGGCCTTGGATTTAGCTCAATTGGAATTTAATTCCTACTCTAAGTTCTTACTTTCTAGCCATCCTTTAGCCTTTCTGTGCCTCGGGATTGTCACCTACAAAATGAGGACTGAAAGCAGTTCTCTCACAAGACACCACTGTGATGGTTAAGTAAGAATCCACACAAAATTTTTTGAATAACTTCTCAAACAAGTAACAGCTCAGTAATTGTCTGATACTATAATGTCTCCTATTACTACTTAACAAAGGCAATATTTCAATTAAGTAAAATAAAATAATTCAAATGGACCTACCTTGTGGGGTTAGAATTATTTCAATAAGCCTCCAGACACTTTTTCTCATATTTTAACACCTCTGTCATTGGAAAGCCACACACAGCTCAGGAGACAACAGGTCTTGTGTAACTATAACCGGTGGTGTGGGAGGGCCCCTCCTGACCTTTGGAGTATGGGGGGCTTTTTTTAACATCAGCCTCTGTGTATGCTACTGATATAACACTATAACATAAACCAGCCTATAGAATGTTAAGGTATACCGACCAGACTGGAAAATCCTTGCATGTGCCCATATAAGGGAGATGAAAAGACAAAAATTGTATAAAAGGGGGCAACTATACCATGTTAATCATGAATCTGCTGAGTTAGTGTCAGCACCAATGAAGCTGCCTCCTCGGGCAGCTGGAGTGCCCTGCCTCTCCATGTGAAAATCCCACAGTAGTGGCTTTTAAAAAGGTTTCTTCGTAAGGCATCATCACATGATTTATAGTAAAATCTATACATACAGATAATTTCTTTATTTCGGAAGAAGTAAAAAGTTATCAGAAATACCAATACACACACATAAAAATGAAAATTATCTGTGCTTAACTAATATTTCTGTTTTTCTCAAGGATTATTTTATTAATAGTCAACTTTCACTAGAGTTTCATATCTATTATAGAAATCAAGGATAAGAGAAAGGAAAGAAGAGCACACAGTACCTTTGCCAATACTAATCATAACATGCAAAATGCAAAGCACAAAAATGTCAAAATATAGAATACTCAGCATTGTTTCTGGGCCAATGAAACTGTTAGAATGAAAAAATTTAATAAACTCCTAAATATTACAACTAGAATGAACTTCTCGATAATAAAAAAGAACAGAAAATGTCAAATGCCTGAAAATAACAAATTTTGCCACAATTTGTATACATTTTCTGTCTAAAACAAGACTGCAGCCTATCTGTGTGTATGCAAAATTAAACTGACTCTTTGCTCAGTGGATATATGAAAGTGCATCTTTCCCTGTTAAGAATATATTGATGTGATGCCAATTTCAGTGATTATATATCACTCCATCCTATGAATGCACTGCAACTGATACAATCTCTTCTGTGAATCCATCACTATTTTAAGCAATACTGAAGAAATGCACATTAAATGCATCTCTGTATGTCCTAAAGATATTCTAGAAGAGAGCTGATTGGTGGAGACATGCTTTCCTAAACTGTGGTATAGTACTTATATCAAATTTCCTATTTGAAAAAGTCATAAGCCATCTCCAGTTTTAAGCAGCAGAATAAACTTTTCTTCATTCTCACACTCTGTAACTGGAAAACATTTGATTCCTTTGTAAAATTAAATTCCCCTTATCAGGGACATTAAACATTTCTTTTTATGTTTACAGGTCATTTGTCAAACCAACCACATAATTTAGAGTTAAATATAGCTCAGCAGTACAGCCCAGGATATGAGGCTCACAGTGTGTGCTATCTAGCATGGAAGTAAATTAGTATTCAATATTTTTCTTTGATGATTTTTTAAAAATTACCCTGTAAGTTTAAGATACATTTTTTATCTGCTGTATGTATGTATGATTTTGTTTTATATGATGTATGATGTATTTTATGATGTATCTATTTATCTCTCCTTTATTTTATTTTATTTTATTTATTTATTTATTTATTTATTTATTTTTGGCACTGCAAATCTAACTCCTGACCTCACATTTTCATGCGGGCACTGTGCCACTGAGTTAATATCCCAGGCCCTTGTAATAAATGTCTCACAAGTATGTTTTTCATTTTGTTAATGATTTTCCAATATAAATGAGAATTTAATTTTTCTTTTGGTAGTCAACCTTCAGAATGCAGGTGGGGAAGGGGATGGCTGAGTGGTAGTGTGTTTCGCACGCACCATGTTCTAGGAGCAACCCCCAACACAAAAAAAATGAATGTTCATTGTTGGTGTCATTCTTAGGAAGGCTCAAATAGGCTATGTGTTTTCCTTTGCTACTGTTCTCATTTTGTATGATATAAAATTTTTAATCAATACACCACTAGAAACTTTTGTGACATAAAAATCCAGGTTTTTTGGAAACACTTTACAGGCATTTCATTCATGAGTCATTCCAATTTTTCAACTTCTAAAATCTGACAGATATTTGAATGTTTCCAGGTTTTCTACTAAGTTACATTCATTTATTTATCTTTTGAGCTGTTGGAAAACAATTAATTTGTGAAAATGACTTACTGTGATACCTACGAAGGTGGGCTTTCACTACATTTTCTTAGTGACCCCATAGCGAAAGAGGCTACGGACACTCAAGTCTTATGCGATTTTTTTATTTAGCTTCTATAAAGCTGATACACAGAAAGCTCACATTTTGAGACTAACAGAACTTTCTAGTCAAGAACATGCAGCCACCTTCCCATCTCAGTTTTCTTATAAGGTTCCTTAGTAAAGAACATACATGCACAGGTGTACACTGATAGTAAGTGGACACTAGATTTTCATCAGGTTAAGTTTCCACCCTAAGTTTGTAGATTACAGGAAACATGTCATAGTTCCCTTTTTAAATAATATGTACAACAGTACATCTCTTAACGTGATACTAAGAATAAAACTCTATACACGTGTTACCATGTTTAAATAGCTTTTCTGCAGTGAATAATGTAGTCTACACAGGAAGTATAAGTCCACTAAAAACCAGTGAATGTTTGGTTTTTATTTTGCAGCTTATGGACACCACCTGAGGATCGACTCTCTGGCCAGCTTTGCCTCCCAGGGTGGTGGGAATCTCCCTGCCCCCGCTTCACCCACTTCTTCCTCTCCCGCATCATCCTGGCCCCACTCACAGCCCCTGGGCCTGCAGCCCCATTACCTTTGCTTGCTGTCTCTGTAAACTGTGTCCGGTTTCTGGAGGAGACGCTCCACCTTGGCCTTGTCGCCCTTGCGGGCAGCCTTGTGGAGCTCGGGCACTGAGCTGTCAAAGATGCCTGGCATGGCATCCCCGTGACTCCTCCCATCGTCTCTGTTGCTCGTTTCGTTGCATCGTTTCTGGTCCTCACCGGGCAACCTGTAGACCCTCTTCATGGCAGAATCTCAGGCCCCTTTGACCTCTCACTGACTTTCAGTGAACGCCAAGCAACCTCTTTTATCCAATGTCTAGGCTCTAATGGCCCTGTACATGCGCATTTCCACAAGTCCTGAGCAAGAATCGCAACCACCTCACCCGCTCGGCTTCTGAGTAAGAAGCCTAACCGCTTCTGCACGTGCACGGCTCACGAGCGAGAAGCCTAACCGCTTCTGCACGTGCACGGCTCCCGAGCGAGAAGCCTAACCGCTTCTGCACGTGCACGGCTCACGAGCGAGAAGCCTAACCGCTTCTGCACGTGCACGGCTCACGAGCGAGAAGCCTAACCGCTTCTGCACGTGCACGGCTCCCGAGCGAGAAGCCTAACCGCTTCTGCACGTGCACGGCTCACGAGCGAGAAGCCTAACCGCTTTTGCACGTGCACGGCTCCCGAGCGAGAAGCCTAACCGCTTCTGCACGTGCACGGCTCCCGAGCAAGGAACCTAACATTCTCTGCAAGTGCATGTCTCTGTAGGTTCTGCGCATGCTCACCAGGTCTTCCTAGTATGCTGGCAAATGGGTTTGTGATAGCCTGGGGATGGCCAGGTAGTTAATCATCATACAGGTTTTGTTTTCAGATTTGGAGATGTTGGGGTGAAGATGTGGGCATTATGGAAAAGGTAGGGAGATGCTGGGTTTGAGCTGGGGTTATTTGTTGTGTGTTGTAATATTGGAGAATTTTTATTTGAACTTGAGATTTTAGGCTGGGATTTATGTGGGAGAAAGGAATAGTGAGGTTGAAAACTGTGCAGTAGACTGTCAGTAAGGCCGTGTGTCCTAGAAGGAGAATGAATAGGAGTAGTGGAAGAGGAAGTAAGACTGAAGGCTTTGTTTTAGGCAGTGTAAGGTGTTTGAATCTAAAATTTTAGTGAACAATAAAAGTGTTGGTGTTGTAGGGAGAGACTGAAGTATGACAGCAGCAGTATGAGGACCAGCAGTAAAAAATGCCAAGGGAGTAAAGAGAGTAACAGAACACTGGGCTATGAACGGGTGAGGTGGAGGTGTGTAGGTCTAATGATGAGGCACATGTGTAAAATCTTTATTTGGAGTGTGTTCACAAAGTTGATGGTTGGGAAAGAAGCAGATAAATGTCTCTGAGGAGAGGTTTTGGCACAAAACAGCTGTGAGTGACCTGATGAATATTTTTAGAGAGGAATGAGTAGTGAGTAGACTTAGTAGTTTATATAGGGCTTGACTGTCTAGATGAAAGCAGTTATGTATGTTAGTGATGAGGTCTAAAACATTGATCTGGGAGGAAGAACTTGTGGGTTTGTGAATTAACTGTCACTGTGTAGATGAATATTGAAGTGAAGTCAATGTGTTTGGGATAAGGGGGGAAAGATGAGAGACATATGGTTGTTGTGTAGTTAATTTAGCCTGTGTGTTCACACAGGTACTATCCTGACAGATAGACCTGATGATGTTTGGTGTCCCTTATAGTGAATGATTGTTACTTGTTTTGGAAGTTGTGTTGTCTCTAACAAATTAAGAATGAGAGGTGTATTAGTGATTAGGGGTCCCTTGTGATTACTTAGATCTCATATTTGTTACATAGTATGAGAGTAAAGTATGTTGAATGTATATTTGGAGTCAGTATAGATATTTATGATTTTGTCATTAGTGTGAGGTCCCATGTGAGGGCAATTAGTTTTCTTTTCTGGGAAGATGTTTTGAGTGGCAGTGAGCTTGCCTCTATGACTTGAAGCCTTTGATTATAGAATATTTTGTCCTCTTTTGAGGGTTTGTGTTGGCTGTATTGTCATCTATGAACTGTGTATCAGAAGCTGTAGGGAGATGAATACTGTTAATGTGAGGGAAGGGAGTAGGAGTCATCTGCAGGACCTCACTATAATTGTGTAAGGGGTCTCATCAGAGGTGGGAAGTAAGGTGGCTTGGTTCAGGGAGATATTAACAGAGATGGTGATTGTAGGATCCTGTATAAGAATTAAGTCAACTTGTAGGTGAGATGTCATTAAGGCAGGAAGTATCTTGTGTAAAATAAGGTCACTGGAGCAATGGGGTAGGTGGACAATAACTGACTGTTTTAAAGTGAACTGTTTGGCCCCTTGTCTTAGTGAGGCTGCTGAAGCAAGTGGACAAAGGCAGGGAGGTCAGCTTTGTATCATGTTGTCTGTTTTGAGAGATAGGCTACTGCTTGGAAAGAAGGGTGTGTGTGTGTGTGTGTGTGTGTGTGTGTGTGTGCGTGTGTACTAAAACTCCTACAGCATTATGATCTTCAGTGGTAGAAATCTTGGGTTGGCCTAAGGAGAATGAGAGCTGGGGCCTTTGAAACAGCCTCTTTTAATTTAGAAAATGAGAAATAGGAGTAGTGGATGTGAGGCTTCTGATAAAGAACCTGTGGATGCTTTATAAAGAGGTTGGGCTAGTGTAGCAAAGTAAGGAATCCAGAGATAAAAGAAGTTTTTAAATCTAGAAAAGATAAAACTTGTTTTGAAGTTAGCACCTGGAGATCATGGAGATGGGCTCTGTGGTCTGAGGTTATAGGTGGGGATGAGAGTGAGACCCAGGTATTTAATCTTTGGTGAAGCTATTTGGGCTTTAGTAGGGAACACCCTATGTTTGAGACTTGAGAGATAGTTGAGAAAGGTAGCTGGATGTTATGTAGTTAGAGGATAGAGGAGAAGCTCATCTGTATATTGGAGAAGAAAGTCAGGTTTAAGATTGAGAGCCACAAAAAAAAAGGTTGAGAGCCACAAGATCAGCAGCAGGGGCTCAGCTGAAGTGTGGAGTGTCCGTGAAGCCTTGAGGTAGGACTCTAAATAAGTTGTGTAGATTGCAGTGTCTGGATTTGTCCATGGAAAGGCAAAGAAATCTTGGCAATTGAGGTGTCAGGAAATAGTTAAAAATGTATCATTAAGGTATAATACAGAAAAGTGAAAGGTACACAAAGAAAAATGAGAGTATAGCATAAGCATTTGGCACCACCAGATGAACTGACACTATCAATTGCATTTTTAGTATCTCCAGGATCTTGGACTGGTGATAGAAGCCACTGGATGTGAGGATAGGGACAATAGTGGAGTTGAAGGGTGAGTGAGTGACTTTTGGAGACCCATTAGATAATAAGCAGCACATTATAGGTTTGAGCCCCTGTTGATGTTTAGGGGCTATTGGATATGGGGAAAGTGAGGGGTGTTTGAGGTGAATTACAAGTAATGTGTTGGCATGAATAGGATTGGAGATGTCTCAGACTGTAGGGTTGACAGTGGAGGAGGGAAGGGGAGAGGCTGAGTCAGCAGCACATGACAGTTGGCTTGGGAGTCTGACCCCCATGGGCAGAGAGTATAAGAGAAACTGAGTTTTTGGAGCAGATTATCAAAAAGAGGTATAGGATAGTTTGGGATACTGAGAAGTTGTGTGTAATGGAAAAGTTTTGGAATCTGCAGGAAGTAGGTCCTGTCTGGGGAGATCATGTAAGCTGGCTGTCAATTCCCATAAGAGAGCCTGCAGAGCAGAAACACTGCCCTGAAAACTCAGGAAGAATACCATAGGTGGCCTCTATGTCAACAAGGAAAGAGACAGTTTTACTTGAGACATCCAGTGAGACATGGGGCTCTTGGAGAGATAATTTGGTGGAGCCTGCCAAGTGCCAGTTCCTTCTGGTTTCCCTTTTCATTCTTCAGGTCATCAACGAGTCGGAGCGTTCCTTCATATGCTTACCCATCGAATGACTTGAACGTGCATGGTTTTGCTCAGGACGTTCTGCGCCCTTCTCTTAACTTTACATTTTCCTCTAACATTTTCCTCAAGGAGACTGTTAGAGATTCGCCCATGCTCGTGTTGGTCCATTTATTGTGAGCCAGTCTCCTCTCCCCTGTCTATTACATAATTCCTTCTATCCCTACGAATATCAGAGCTGCCTTTATTGTGTATCAAGTTCCCACATGTACAAGGGTTCGAATTTCAACTCTGGTCCTTCTCTCTAGGAGTCTTGTATCAAAAGTACGTCCTGTGTTCCGAAACTGCATTTGTGTAGCTAGTGTCTTACCTAACAAGGCTGATACTTAGAATACATGCATCAAGGGTCTCAAAAAAATCCATTTTGATTGGGATTGCAGCAACTGTCATTGATATGGAGACAACTGACAATTTAGCAACTTTTTGAGATCCTGTCTCAAAATAAAAAGAGCTGGGGCCAGGGCTCAGAGCGAAGAAGACCTTGGGTCCAACCTCCAGTGTGGCAAAACCAAAGCAAACCCTAGCTTCTGGGTTTGTTCATCTTCTCTACTTTCCCCCTGCACCTCATTGATTTCTGTCTCTATCTTTATTTTGTCTTTTATTCTTCAAGGGACTTGTGGTGCTCCTCCTGCCTCTGCCTCCCAAGTGCTGGGATTACAAGCATGAGCCAGCTACCATTTCTTTATATATGGATACGAGGAATTTGTAATCTTTTTTTTTTGTACCAGGGATTGAACTAGCAACCTCACACCTTCGCACCTGCCAGGCAGGCACTTAAGCCACTGAGCTAAATCCCTGGCCCATGTGAGGAATTTTTAGTTAAGTAGTAATAGAAAGGTAGCACAAATTTTGAGGCCTTTTTGAGACTGTCTGAGGTCTGGTCAACACAATGCAACCTACTTTATTTTGCACCAATGCAAACAGGTTCAAATTAAGAAATTTAGCCAAAGAGCATGGGATAGGGTCCTTCCCTTCCAAACAACAGAAACCAACTCTGCTCATCTGTGCAGCACCTCCGGCCCAGGCACAACTGCTTCCTTTGGCTCCTCCTTCTCTTTCCAGTCTGGGTCTCAGGTGTGCAAATCACCAAACCGGAGCCTGTGATAGGCCCAGCCTTGTCACGTGCTCGAGTAAGAGCCCTCGATTGGCTACCTCGATTGGCTAGCCCCAAGAGGTTGGGGTCGTAGAATGTCCTCTCTAAGAGTCTCATGGCCCATCACTGGCTCCATCCTCTTCACTCCCAGCTCAAAACCCCTTCTCACACGTGCCATGCTGGGTTTTCATAGGGATTTCAGTCACTGCCACCTGTAGGTTCCTGCCTGCGCCTGTGTTCAGCATGTTTTGGTGTGGAGACCTTGGCAAGCTGGCTTTGGGCCCAGAGGGGAGATCAGACTGGGCTGCAGTGTCCAGTGATGCTCTCTGCTTTGTTTCCAGGGTCTTCAGGACTCATCTGCTCAGGACTCGGCACCTAGGAAGCTAGTGAAGCAGCTAAGGACCAGGGCCATGGATGCAAGCGAGGAGGCCACGGGAACCCCAGCTGGCCCCACAGTACCCCAGGGGCTGCTGGAGGAAATGATTTGGTTTTTCCGTGTAGAAGATGGTGAGTGGTGAGGGACAGGTGGCAGAGGTGGGGTGGCATCCGGTGGGGGGGCACTCAGCACAAAGCAGGATTTGGCTGAAACCCAGGTGGGGTCTCCAGACCCCAGTCAAATGGCACATTTGCCACACCTCGGGCCTGAGCTGTACTGTACCCCCTACCTCACCCCACCCCCTGGTTTGGGCAGTGGCCACTCACCGGGTCACCCAGTCATCTGCACTGAGCAAGCTCCTACTGTGTGTTGTTCCAGCACTTGACGGTTACAACAGTGGGAAAAATACAGACATCATCTCCTTGAGGGGTGCTGTTCTGGTGGGACAGAAAATAAAGTAAATGATGAACATCCACAGAGCAGAGATGACATGCTGTAAGATCACACAGAGAAGAAACCAGTCAGAGTGCAGCAGGAGAAGTCATGGGAGGGCCCACTGAGAAGGGGACCTTCTAATAAAGACTCAGTCTTGCAGATGTGGGGAGAACATTCCCAGCAAAGGGAGGAGCCACTGCAAAGCCCAGAGGCTGCAGCCTGCCTCGTGGGGACCCTACAGTCCAATCAGCCTCTTTTTCTTAATTTAGCTGCTCACAGCTCCTGGATCCCGTCTGTCACCCCTGCTTCCCCGCCCTCCCTCCTTCCTCTTCCTTGCGCTGCACAGGATCAAACTGAAGACTGCAAAAGTCATCTCGGCCCCTCGCCCTCTCACCCTGTTATCCAGCTACAACGCTGCCTCCCCCAAAGCAGACCGCATCTCCCTTCTCAAAAGTCCCCAGAGCCAGAGCTCAGAGCTCCTCTGCACGGCAGGGTACAGCCCCTGCCGTGGGCTGGATCTGAACCCAGTCTTGGCTGATTCTTGGGGGGCTAGAGGGGTGCCAGTCCTGTCCTCAACAGCCTGCCCCGTGTGTCCCTCTTCAGCGGCTGCTTGGAATTACTCCATCCTTGCGCTGACAGCCGTGGTGGTCGCCTTCAGCTTGTTCCTCCTGGTCAGGAATGTCCAGGCCAACAGGTGAGGGGCTGTTCTGGGGGTCTCTGGAGGGGAGTGGCCCTACCTGCCTGGAGGGACATCTAGGGAGGGCAATGGCCTTTGGGACAGCAAATGGAGCCTTCCAGCTCCTTTGAGAACCCAAAGCTCTTTTAAAAACAGCAGCTGTCCCTGACGACCACCTCCCAGCTCTTGCAGGTACGATCCGGAGGAGTGCAGCCATTGAGAAGCTGCCTCTGGGCTGCGGATTTAGCTCAGTGGCACAAGTGCCTGCCTGGCAAGCGCAGGGTTGTGAGTTTGATTCCCAGTACAAAAAAAAAAAAAAAAAAAGCTGGCTCTGACTCTCAAGTGATGGCCTTTGCCTGTAATCCCAGCATTCTGAGAGACTGAGGCGAGAGGACCACAAATTTGAGCCCAGTCTGAGCAACTTAGAGAGACATGTCTCAAAAAATAAAAATGGTTGGGCATAGCTCAGTGGGAAGGGCCAGAGTTCCACCACCACTACGGGGAATGAAAAAAGAAAAGCAGAGGGCAGCTTTGCCTCACTCCTCAGGCAGCCCTGCACCTTCCAGGAAAGCCAGAGCATCATGAGTAAAAACAACCGAGAGGATGGATGGCTGGAGGGCGGGCACCCACACACGTGGCCAGTGAGGGGAGGCTGCAGCAGAGCTGTGAGTGCAGAGACAGAGTCGGTGTCCATCATAGGATGACCGCCCCTAGGCCAGGCCCAGTATGGTCGGGACAAGGAACACAGGCCTTCCAGCTGGACATGAGACAGAGAATACTAAGCATTTAACCTACAGTCTTTGCTGTGAGCTACATCAGTTTTATTTTAGTTCTTATTCTGAGATGAGGTCTTGCTAAGCTGCCCGGGGCTGGCCTTGAACTTGTAATCCTCCTGCCTCAACCTCCCAGTGTGCAGGATTGACAGGCCTACATCGTCAGGCCTGATGGCTGCTTTGGGCGTTTTACACCACATTTCCTCCTCCATCCTCCCAGAAACCAAAAGCTGCAGCCACAAGAAAAAGAAACACCTGCGCTCCTTCATCTAAAGGAGGCCAGAACCAGTGGCAACAACAACAGCCTGAACAACCTAGGAGAGATACTGCTCACAGAAAAGCCAGCCCTGGTCCCGCTGTGGACTGAATTAAAGGAGCAAGAAACCGAGAGCTAGAGCAGGCGCGGCCCACACCACACTGCCGGAGACGGGGCTCCCCACAGCCAGACGTCGGGGCTTCCTCCCCCAGCAGCCTGCTTTTATCAGCAGATACAATGAACTGCAGTCAAACAGTGCTCCTGATAGTTAAAAAAAATCTTTTATTAAAAATGCTTCTGGTAGTGGGCAGTGGGAAGTGCACAGACTGTTCAAGTGGCTGTGATACACACGCACATATACACAAACACACAAGTGGCTTGAAGAAAAGTGCAAAACCCCTAGCAGCCTAGGGCTCGGGAAGCCTGGCAGGGACCCTCCGCGGGTGGCCTGGAATGGTTCACAGCCTCCCTCTGGCCTCAGCTTCTCCCTCCATAGAATGGGTTGAAGGCTGGGTTAGGGGGATTTTGAGTCCAAGTTCCTGGAATGGGGCACTGACATGGAAGGAAGCAGGATTCTGGAGTCAGAATCCCCTTCCCAGCCCTTCAGGAAGCCAGAGGCTCCTCCTGTACCTGCTCATGGTAAACAGAGCTGGAAGACAACTGCCTCTGAAGCTTCCTCTGGCTAACAGTGGGAACCGCAGGGAGGAACCTGCGGCTCCATCTGAGCCATGATGTTGTGGCATAAGCTGTTAAGGGAGACACCATAGAATCTATGCAAAACTTTGCTCTATTAGCCCGACATACTTCAGGTTCTGTCTCACCAAAGTGGACTTTGGCTTGGGCGCAGTGGCACACACCTGTAATTTCAGTTCTCTGGGAGGATGAGGCAGGAGCATCCCAGGTTTTCAGCCCAGCCTAGACAACTTAGTTTCCCAAAATAAAATAAAATAGCTGAGGATATAGCTCAGTGTGAAGGCCCGGGGTTCAATCCCCAGTGCTAGAAGAAAAAAAAACTGGGCTTTGAAAGCTCAGATCTGTTGCTGAAGGTCACATGTCCGGCCAAACCCTGTTACAAGCTTTACACCGTTCCTGTCTGAGCCGGCATTGGTGGCTGCCAGGTGGCATGCGACCCTGCCTTCTGTGGGCTCTCCTGAAACCAGAGAGGACACTGTGTTCTGCAGCCTTGGTCATTAGACTTGAGGACCTGGTCCTGAGGGTGTGCACACAGTCCTTAGCAAAGTGGGGAAGAAGACCCTGAATCCTGATGAAAGCCCACTGGAGGTTCTCTTCTCCCCTCCCTGAAAGGGGAAGCGCTGGGAATACCCGACCCGGAGCCCCTGCCTGTGCAGCGGCCCCGCAGAATTATCTTAAGCAGATCTTCCTTGAATAAACTGGGGTCACTACCCGCGTATCCTGTGAGGTCAGAAGAGGATAGCAGGGTCAGGCTCCTACTTCTAAGCAGTTGCGCTGCCTCTGCCTCCCACCAGGTGGCGCCATGACCCCTAGGCCGCCCCTCCTGGGGCCTCTGGGAACTGTCCATCTACCATGGGACACAGCTAGCCTGGCTAGAGTTACGGCAGCAGAATGGACACAGTTTCTTCCTGCTATGGCAGGTCTCTGGGCTGTGGCAATGGCCGTTTCCCTCCAGGGTCCTAGGTGCAAAGGACACCATAGAGACCAAGCAGCAGCAGCCCACCCAGTGCCTTAGGCTCAATGTGGGGACTCTGCTTGGTGCCAGAGGCAGGTTCAGCTGTCCATCAGTGGGCGGGGCCAGCAGTCCATCGGTGAGAAAGGCCGGCATCACAAGCCAGCCGCTGTCCTGCTGCCGGGGCTGCCGAGGAGGGGCATGGGCCTCAGAAGATCTTGAAGCCCTTTAGGAGGGTGAGGGTGGGCGCCTTGCGCTTGCTCTGGGCACGCGATGACTTCACTGTGACCAGCTTGGCCTGAGCCACGGCGAGCATCTCCTTCAGGCTGACGGTGGACAGCGTGTTGAAAGTGCAGCTGGCCAGCCCATGCCGGGCCGTGAGCGGCACCTGGTGCACGGGGGCCCTGTCCTCAGCGATGAAGAGGGGCCGGGGCGGGGGGCTCCGCTCCAGCTCCCGCCGCGCTTCCCGCACCGCCTCATGGAACACGTGCTGCACATGCTCGAAGTCCAGGCAGGCGGAGACCTCGAAGAAGAGGCAGCCGAACCTGCTGGCCAGGGCTGTGACCAAATGGGAGGGAGGGGCAGGCAAGGTGGCCAGTCAGAGGGGCCGCAGCTCCTCACCTTTCTCCAGCTCATTTTCACACCAGCATCATGGGATTGTGACATCAGCCTCTCGGAGTTGTCAGAACTAAGAAACACGAGTGGCACTGAGTGCTTAGCGCAGTACCTGTTTCAGGTCAGGGCTCAATATGTTGTAGTTGACACACTGAGGAAGGAGGCGGAACCCCGGATAGACCTGCTTGTGACTGAGGTACCCCATCCCAGCCTCCTTGCTCCATCACAGCACTGGCCCCTCAGGCAGGAATGAGCCCCTGTGGTGGTCCTGGCCTGTGAAAGGCAGCTGAAGGGACCACACAGGTGACTCAGGAAGCCTGCAGCAGGCAGAGCTTTTGGGACTCAAAGGGACAGCTGTCTTCCTGCCCAGGGGACAGCCAGGGAGAGCAGGGGTGATGACATTTCACATGAGCTGGGGACACAAAGAGAAGGGGCAACATCTCTTCCTGCCTGGTCCTGGCCCACTTCTTATGATGATCGGAAGGAACATCTGAGGTTGGGAAGGTTCTGGAAGCTTCTGGCCCGAATGCCATGGAATGGAAGTAGGGGAAAGAGCACATGGGCTCTTGAGAGGGAAGAAGTCTGGAGGCCAAAGCCAAAGCTGCTGGGCTGCCCCACCCACCATTCCCAGGGACAATGGCCCAGCCCAGGAGATGACAGAAGACCCCAGGGTGGGCCTTGATGGGTGCAGGCCCTGCTCCCCAGTGACGGGAGCAACAGAGGGAGGAGGTGACCGGGATCCAAGAGGCAGGGGCAGAGCATCTAACCCCCTGCCGCAGAGACACACCCCAGGGCTGTGCCCGGGCAGTTTGCACCTGCCGCTGCTGCCCGAGGAAGCCACCGAGCGCGGGAACTCTGCCTTTGTCACGAGCTTCACCCTGAACTCTGTCCTTTATCCTGCTCTGCTGTGGCCTGGTGAGCTTCTCAGGGCGCGGGCATCGCTGCTCTAACACCATTCCCACCTTGTAGCTTGCAAGACACTCATGGGGCAGGTGTGGGGAAGGACGCTGACTTCAGGGCAGCTAAAACATCCAGTGCGAGTCCTGAGTCGGGAAGACTGGGACAAGACCCAAGAGAGAGGGGGAAGTGTCCTGACTCATCCCTGGGGACCCAATGACACTGCCTCACTCCAGCCTTATATTCTCGGTCAGTTGCTCCCAAACCATTCTGAGACCACCCCTTTGGCAGTGAACAGGGACCTGTTGGTTATGTCTCCCTGCTGAAAACAGGCCTATTTGAAGCCTGGTATTCCAACGCCCTCTCACAGGCCCTGGGATTCCTCAGACCCTGCAGTCGCTTTAATGCCACACACTCTTTCCTTGCTTCAAGATGTCATTCTCCTGGGCCCTGACTGTGGCCTGCTTTGGGAAACCACGACTCCCTTCTCCCACTGCCCACCCAGCCTGTCCTAGACCAAAGGTCCCCTCTTCTGCTAACACCAGTCACTGGAGCTTCAGAGCCTGGGAAAGCAGGGGCAAGGGGCCTGAAAGGGACGGCAGGGGGACAGGACATGGCTTCCAGGGAGAGTCCAGGAGGATTACTCATCCATCGAATGTGGCATCACAGTCTCAGCTGCCTCGGGGCCAGGAGAAGTTGGAGGGAAACCTCGGGGAACAGCGAGGCTGTGGTCAGCCAGGCTGTGGTCACAGGGAGGAGTGGGCCCTACCCCAAAACATTCCAGTTCCTGTCTTGTCGAACACCATGCCGGCCAAGCAACACACGGCTGCAGACTCTGTGGTCATCCACCTTGTGGCCTGGTCCTGACCTCTGGCTCAGGTCCAGCATCTAAGAGCTGCCCTCGGCACAGCCTGGGGGGCTGCACTGGGGTGGAGACAGAGCTGGCTGGACCAGAGTGACCCCCCTGACCCAACGGCCTCTGGAAGCCTAGCCTTGGAATGGAACGGGCATGGAATCAACTGTTCAGCTGCTGAGATGGGACGGAGGTCACAGTGGCTTGGGCAAGAAAGGGCGAGGCCAGGAGAAACCAGAAACCCACGAGGATGGAAGGAGTGGCTGCTGTTCTGATATTCAGGGTCCAGCCCTGCCCTGCTGGTCTCTGGCTGCTGGGAAGCCCAAGGCCCTTTCTGCTCTCAATGCCTTTACCTAGGTGCAACGTCCTCCAGGCAGCTCCCTAACCCATGGGCACCACTGCGCTCACCTGTACTGGGCCATGTCCAGTTTGTTGCCCAGCAGCAGGGCCGGGTAGCAGCGCTGCGTCTCCTTGGCGTGCAAGGCGAGCAGCTCCAGGTAGCTGCTGCTGCCCTCAAAGCTCTGGCGGCTGTCTACGCTGTACACCACCAGGAAGGCATGGGCCCAGTTCAGGTAGCGCTCGCAGTTCTGGGGATGTCCTGCAGTGAGGGGAGAAGCCCTCCAGGTCACAGGCCATGGGATAAAAACCTTCACCTGAGCAGTCACCCCCACTTGTCCAGGCCCGGTCTCTGTATTGTTCCCCACCCGAGCCCTTTCCAAAGGCACACTTGACCACGGACTTGGCTTGGTGTGAAAGGAGACATTGTCTCATGACCCACCCCCTGCCCTGCCCCAGCCAGCCAGCCAGCCAGCCAGAGACTTGGAGACCTTGGCTGCTTGGGCACAATGCCAAGGACATGGCACAGCCCCTCCAGGGACCTGTTGTCTCTGGGCACTGCTGGTTTGGGGTCAAGTTCACGCTGCCCTCTTGGCTTCTGAGAAGCCAAGAGGGAGGACGAGGGGCAGATGGCCAAGGGGCTCTCACAGAAGCATCTGTGTTAACAGGCATGCACCTGTCTGACTGCACAGGGCCCAAGACCTGCCACGGGTAACTCCCCAGCACCCTTACATCCTCCTCATTTGGCAGATGGAAGATTTGGGCTCAGGGAAGTCAGTGTCTCATTTCAGACCACACAGCAAGTTGCACTTTTAAAGGGACCCAAACTCCCTGCCCTCCAAGGGGCAGTGGGGAGGTTACCGGGTCTGCAGTGTCCATGACCCTCAGGTGGATGGGCTGGTGGTCCACCGTCTCCTCGGAGCTGTAGGTGTCCTCTGCAACACAGACAGACAGGTTGGGCAGGGCAGGCTACTAGACAGGAAGCTGCGACTGAGTCACAACTGGACCCCCGTGCCAACTGGAGGGCCCCTGGGTGCTGCTCTGGGGCCAGCGGAGGTGGATGCAGGAGGACTCTCACCGAGGAGGGGCTGCTGTGCTGCAGAGCTCAGAGCATCACAGGCCACAGCATAAATCCCTGTAGGGCAGGCCAGTGGCCAGTGCCTGGCTCACTGCAGACTCAGGAGTGGCACTGCCCACCACCCTTCCTCCCCAAACCCAAGTCCTCTGACACCAGGACCTGGTCCATGGGAGACCCTCCAAGGACACCGCCCATCCGGGGGGGGGGGCAGAGACAAGGGAAAAGAGAAGCACATGACATCTTGGACGGAGGGTGGTCGGACCCCAAAGAAAAACTCTAAGAGGGTTTTACAAATAATCCTCAACCGTGTGACGAGTTTTAAGCCCCAGATGTGGAACCAAAGCCAACGTTAGCCATTTCTGAGCTGTATGCTTGGAACAAGTCAGCCGCGTCCCCGAGCTCATCAGCAGGCGGCAGCACCTCTGCCCAGCGCGGGCTCCAGGGCGGCCCCGGGCCTGGAGGCGGCGGCCGCGGCCTCTCGCCGGCGTCGGTCCCCAGGAAGGGCCGGTACTGGGGTGGCGGCGGAGGCAGCGGCGGGGGCGGCACCGAGTAGAAACCGCCACCACTGCCACCGCCACCGCCGCGGCGGGAGCCTTCCGCGGGGACCCGGGGTTGCAGACCCAGCGAAGGCTGAAGGAAGGGGGCGGAGGTCCCCGGATAATGGCCGGGCCGCTGGGGAAGGGGCGGCAGGAAAGCCGGGGAGGGTAGTGGCGGTGGCGGGCAGCCGAAAGGAGCAGGAGGCGGCGGCTGAGGGGGCAGCGGGGCAGGGCGGGCCGGGGCGGGCCGGGGAGAAGAAGGGCGGCAGGGCCATGTTCCCGGTGGGCAAGCTCTGAGAAGTGACAGGAATCTCGAGCGGGTCTCCCGGAGCGTCTTCCGGGAGGAAGTGACGTCTTACTACGCGCGACCGCCTGCGACGTGCCTGGGGGAAGCAGGGCGCAGGAATGGATGTGGATTCAACCTGTGATCCTTCCGATTAAAATACTGCGAGGCTGGGCGTGGTGGCGCACGCCTGTAATGCCAGCAGTCGGGAGGCTGAGACAGGAAGATCGCTGCGAGTTCGAGGACAGCCTGAACGCACAGGGAAACCCTGTCCCAAAAACACGAAACGAAACAGAAACACTTAAACTGCGAGGCAGAAACTGTCCGTTCTGGGTGGCGCTCCCCTACTTAGTGTAGGGAAAACACACAGATCAGATACTCGCACAAATGTGGACGCGGCATGATGAATATTTGACTTAGGCGTTAGAGAAAGTGAGGTTTCACTCAGACCCGAAGGGTAACTAGGAGTTAAAAAAGGAGGGGAAGCACAGTTCGCATGGGAAGAGCATTGTGCTAGCAGATACAGATTGGGGTAGGGAACTGAAAAAATGCCAGTGTATACAGAGCACAGAAAACCTGAAACTGGCTCGATTGTATTCTTGAGAGTAAACAATTTTGTATGACTGCTGCTGGGGCCTCGTATGGCACACATCTGTAATCCTGGCACTCAAGAGGCCTCGAGGCAGAAAGATCACTAAGAGTTGGAGGCCAGCCTGGACTACATAGTAAGACCCTATCTCAAAAGAAAAAAATTAGTGTAAGAGATCATGTGTCATTGCCCAGGTTCTCTTAATGGCAACATCTTGTAAAACTATTTTTACAACATGTACTATGCCCATCCTTTTGTTCTAACCGACTCTGTTTTGTTTAGCCACGTTAGGTTTTATTCTCTCCAAAAAAATAATAAGAATTGTGGGAGAAAAAAAAACCCAAAAAGTATAATTGTTATTAAAAAGAGAGGACAGGAAGGTGGTCTAAGGGATATAACTGCATGTATGTTTGAGTGTGTAGAACGGAAATCCGTATTAGTGAACTTTTGTTGGATGATTGAACGGCACTGTCTGCAATCTCATTGTATGAATGTTCACTTTACATGCTTTAATTTTATAATTTGGACAACTATTTCAAAGATGACAATATGTAACCTATTAACTAGTGATATCTTACTGTATTTTTTTCCTTGAAATTCTGTATTATTTGTACCCTTTTCCTGCTGTTTTTTAAATTTTATTTCCTTTTTTTTCTCTTTAAATAAGAAAAGAGAGAGAGAGAGAATAATAATGGAGTATCTCTCATTTTAAAGGAACAGAAAATCTTCATCCATACCAGGCCTGAACAGAATGCTCAAGCATAAACAGTAGGGGAGAGGAAAGAGGAAGGAAACAAGTAAAGAGCAGAGTAGTCATCTGGGCAGAGGACAGCATATGCAGAAGTCTATGGGCAGCATGGGGTCGAGTGCACACAATTGAGGAAAGCCAAGTGAGTCTGAAGAAGAAAGAAAGGACCAGGACACAAAAGACCAGGCTCGAGCGCCAGGCTTCTCAAAGGCCTGGCTCATGCTTCATGGGCAAAAGGGTCAGCTAATACCAGCCTCTTTAGAAATGCTGTATCAATACTGGCCAGTTATACAAAATAAAGCTTGTCTTATCTGACATGACTTTAAGAACAGAAGGAATCCTACAGGCGCTAGAGAAAGAATTATTCTGCCTGGAGATCCTGATGTTGTTAGTTCCCAAGGGCCCCAATCGATTCTGCCTTCCTTAAAGTCTCCTTAGACTCAGTTCATATCAATTGCATTGGTTGAGTTTCAAATTTCCAAGTTTCCAGGTTAGAAAGCCATGTATTTTAACTCACTTTATCAACAAAAACACACCTTGTTTTTACTAAAAATGTTCTTCTTCTTGAAAGAGAATAAAATGATGTCCCTGAAGTCAGCTGGGTGCTTCACGTGAGTGTCTTCTGCGCGGTACTGGAGGACCCGAGAAGTCTTGTTGATTAACCAGTAGGGACTAAAGACAGAGAGCACCATGCGGTTGCCAACTCGCCTGACGTGCACCGACAGGTCAACTGTCACTGCTTCTTTGGAGTTAGACGTAAAACACACGAGAAAGAACTCGGGAAGCGTGTCACATATGCGGAAATGACCGGTCCAGTCTCTGCCCAGGTATCTGACCAGAACTAATTCCATGACTTCTCCACTGATTCGGGAATGCAGGACGTCTGCTGTACTGCCTTCTGCCAGCTCATGAGTATCTGCTGTTCCCTAAACACACGCACAAACCAAGTCTGTTTAGCAACATCTTTGAAATACAAAACCTGTATTCTACACAGCGGCTAGACTCTGCAAGAAGCAGGTTTCCTGCCAAGTCTTCCACAGAGTACCATGTTTATATACTGTGCATGCCACAATTACCAAGGACTAAAAAGAAAACACAGACCACATTTACAAAGGCAGGAACTGTCTTTGGCCATTAATAGGCCAGCAGCCAGGAATTTTGAGAAGGAAAAAAAATGCATCCACAACAAGAATCCAAGGCTGGATTCCTTTACTCAGGGACCCTGGCGGCTGGCCGCTAGCACGGCATTACTGAACACGCCACCTGACCGCCTGGTCTTCAGCTCCTCTGCTAGTCACACACCAGGCCTGACAGTCCCCTGCAGGGGGAATAAGGAAAGTGACAGCGGTCCGCTGCTCTAGCAAGCTATGTAAGCAAGGTGAATTATTTTTAAAATACATACTAACAATACCTAAATCAGGCTCCCTTACTAACACCTTATTATTTTATACTTTTTATTTATAAACTATTCTTCTCTTTATCCACTATTCAGTTGATTTAATTAACTGCATAATTCAGAAATAGTTCATGACTAGGTAACAGAAAATAACAACATAGGTAACCAGTTTTTTTTGTTTTTTGCACCATGCTCGGGCTTGAACTCAAGGTCTCTCACATGCTAAAGCGAACTCTTTACTACAGACCTATACTCCAAGACCTGATATTCCAGTTTCTGCATCTTAATATAACATAGTATGTACAAACTTTAAAATATTTACCATATACCACTGCTACAAAATGCTGCTTATTATTTCCCAAGACAGTAATTCTGTTATTTTTAGTAGAAACCTTGGACTAAATAATTGTAATATTAACTTTAGAATAAAAACTTTATGTAACCCAGTACTTTGGGAGGCTGAGGCAAGAAGATTACTGTGAGTCTCAGTCCACAGTGAATTCAAGGCCAGCCAGCACTACTAAGTGAGCTACTGACTCATAAATACATAAGTAAAACTTTAAGGTGAAATATTCTCATTAGATTTTCTCCTTTGCAAATAATGAAAATTTTACTTAAATTAATAAAGTAATAATAATGGCTCTTAAATTTATGGCAGATGCAACAGAGAAAGTGGTAAAGAACAAGGAGCCAAACCACACAGGCATAAATCCCAGCTCTTCCACTGACTAGCTGTGAGACTTGGCCGCCTATGTAACCCCTGCATGACTCAGTTTCCCCAGCAGTACAGAGGTTCATTAATATCCACCATAGAAGGATTAAACATGTGAAGTCACAGGACAGTGCCTAACACAAAGCAGATGCTAGTTCCAGTCTTGCTTTCATTAACACTTTTAAAACACTGTAAGTATGGTATATAAAACACTGACTTCAGCTAAAAATACCACGAAATAAACTAGAATTCACTTTGTACAATGCTGGAATCTAAACCAAATACAAGAGACACACCTCCAGTAAGTATCTTAGGGAATAGGGGAGCAGATTCTGCAGTGTGAGAGAAGGGTAGAGGTGAATGATGTACACCGGGTTCCAATCCTCCCCGTGTGCGCTGATGTGGCTCAACTCGTCAGGCTCGGCAACCGTGTTCACAACTAGCGGCAGGAAGCTGCGCTGCACCGCCGGACACTGCAGCCTGCCTGTTACGGAACTGCTCCTGTGCAGCTCCTCCTTTCAGGGGATGTAGGTGGTCGACTCCTTGTACTGATGCTCTAAGTCCCCAGCCGGCTGGATAAACAACTGAGATCTGCAGAAAAGCAAGCCCATGTGGGCAAAGAGGCTCCTGAGAACCCAGGAGCAACAGCCTCATTCAAACCTCAAGTCAACAGTGGTCACTCTATTTTACAGGTAAGGAAACATGGTTCAGGCAGGGTGGAGAATGTGCATAAAATCTCATGGCTAACTCACAGAGGAACGCTCTGCGGGAAAAAACAAAAACCTATGTGAACAAAGGTGACTGAAAAATATTTTCATTCCAAATATAAAGGCTATCCAGTAAATACAGATATCAGAAAAGTCTAAACCATTAAAAATGTTGCGTCCATTTGATAAATTCAATATTTATTTTTCTACAGAATAAACCATGTCTTTAAAATAGGTTTTACATGTTTTTAGATAATAATTATATGAAGTTATATTCTTCACTATCTCTAATTCATAAAGGTAAAAACCCCATTCAGTGAATTTTCAAAAATTTAATGTTTTGAAAGAAGTACCCACCTATACGAATCTAAAGGGACATGGAACTCCTCTTCGGGGCTGACTGTTCCAATGTGCTCCAGAAGTTTAACATTCTTAACCAGTTTATAGATAATAAATGGAACAGAGAAGTGGTTTTTAATCTGTTGGACAAAAATACATATAATTAGCTTTAAAAACATAAGTTAAAAGGAAAATCATTAGCTGCATACACTACATAACTAATGTTTTAAACACAATTTTGGAAGATACTTCCCTTAACAATTGAAACTTTAGGATATTTAAAGGCTACATACATATTAGGACTATTAACTATCAGCCTAAAATTCAGATATTCACATAATCTACATATTGTAATACTGTTAATCTATATCACTGTCATCCAAATAGTATTGTTGTTTAAAGATTCTAATTACATTTTCTCCATTATAATTTTTATCAATCAAATGATCAAATCACATGATTAAATAAAAAAGGACAGCAAAAGAATATAAGAAAACCAGTATTACTATCTTTTCTTGACCACAGTATGATATACATTGTATTGTTTCGTTTTTTATCTTACACTGTATTAGGGAGAAATATTCTGTTGCTGATCATATACTAAAACCTAAAATAATACACAGAAAAAGAAAAATGTTTGGTAAAGGCTTACCAGTAGAAAAGGAAAAAAAATTTTTTTATTTTTTGGTACCAGGGATCAAACTCTTAACCTTGTGCTTACCAGGCAAGCACTTGAGCTACTGAGCTAAATCTCTGGCCTGAAAAGGAAATATTTATACAGACTAAGATGCCAAAATTTTTTTTCAGGAGAATAGCTCATTTTAACAGTCCTTGTTACACGCTCAAAAAATATAACCCCAAGTGATATACAAAGAGAATGATGTTATCCTATGTGACAATCAACTGTAATTATAATTTTCATCAATTCTTAAAGAAATACGCAAAAATATTTCATTAATGGTAAACAGAGGAGATACAAAAATGGGCTTTAAATTTAAAAATTTTATTAACCATTTAAAATAAAGAACATTACAAAAGCAAATTAGGGAATAGAAATGACATCATTACTGATGTAATGCTGTGTTGCGATATTCCAAAATGAGTTAAACTGAGAACTGAACAGTATACACTTCACTTTAAAGTCACCTGCAGCGCAGAGCGGAGGGTGATGACTTTATTCCCTTCGGTGGCATCAATCTGTACCAAGACGGAGTCTGAGTAATTGGCATGGGGATTCCACACATTGTACAACCGCCATCCAGGTCGGGCAACAGGGACATTGGCAACCTCTGTGTATCCATGTGGTACTAAGGCAGAGGACAAGTGAAAAAAATTCTAAATATTTATTTACTAATATGTTTCCATCAGAATAGTTACCCTGCCAAAACAAAGACAAGAGTATTCTTCTCGTGATTGGAAATAATCACCATGAAATACTTTTCTAAAATACAGGGTTTTAAAAAAGAGAAAAACTATTACTGATACAACATTTTTGACCCTAGATAATTTGAGCAAGTCAGTTTAAATAAAAGAAAACAAACAAAATGTGACAGATTTCTTATTCTCTCAACTATCCAGCAACAACTTTCTTGTAACAGTACTTAATTATTCTCACTATTTTGGGACTGCTATCATCCCAAAACAAGAAACAAGTATCAACTATTTAATCCAAGTTTTTACAAGTGTTTTTTCCCAAATAAGTATGCAGCAAAATATTTTTCTATATTTTATCAAAACTAAGCCCACAGTGATTCTTAAGGTGCTCCTGAAGTAAAATGCAGCATACCGAAAGTCAGCGTGAAGAAGGAACTCTCCTGACGGCTCAGCACAGACAGCTTCCCTTGAGAGGAAGGTTCCGTGCTGGCATACTCCAGTTCCAGATGCTGACCGGCATCCACACCATAGACATCGCTCTTCCCTGGGGAGCCCATCACTCTCAGGTTACGACTGAGCTGCACCTTCATGGGAACACCTACAGCATTTCTGACCGTAAACGGAGCTCTGTCTTTTAAAGAGTAATCAAAAGTAGAAGCAGTGCCCTCCGAAAAACCCTGAAAAGGAATGTAATGCCATCATGAGATAGTTACAAAATGTACATTTCTTTCAAACACTTTCCCATGCATACACATTTCTGAAACTAATTTTGATCACAGAAGAATGTATACAGTACATTTCACTCTTAAATTCTACTTGAAATATTCCAAATAAGAGCCACACATACTTTTGCTAAATTGCTGAAAACATTGAGACACGTTTTGGATATTGTTATATTCATTGTGTCTGCTGAAGAAATATAAATTGCCATTTTGGGCTCAGGAATAAAATCATCTCCTGGTATCAAACTTTTATCCTGGATCGGGTTCTTCTTTACCTACAAAGATAAATAACATAAAAATTTAAACAGCCGGTTACTAACAAATCTAAGATAGTCAATAGTGTTGAATTTTCCTAAGCTGGCACTTTATAGTAAGGCTCCTCCAAAGCATCATTTTCAAAGCTATTCAGAGGTTTCCTCTGCTCAGGTGAGGTGAGCGCAGCACAGAGTCTACTCTGGGGAAATGCTTTGAACTCTGTCAGCCACAGAACCTGTTCCATGCATACCTCCCACCCAAGATCCCATCTAATCATCCGGTACTGCCCAGCTAGTAACTATGAGTTGATCAGTAATAAAAGGTGATCCTGAAGTCTGAATCTGTCCTTATTAGAATATCATCTAGAAATAATACTTTCTTGTCTTCTGCTTTTTATTGGTAACATCTATAAATAAGTAATATCAAGCTTTCAACCAGCCCCCAGATTCCAGCTATTGCAATATTCATGGTTTTGTTCTAACAGAGTTGCAAAAGCCACGATTTCTGGTTACTGTCCTTATGCCAGAGAGAGGGAGGCCAGAAATACTAGTTCTACTTCATTTGGAGCACACAGGACACAAGTTAGAATCTTCTTTGTCAGCGTCCACGTGTAACAGCCCCGTGAGGCCGCTCTAGAGAAGTGCTCTGGGACAATCTGCTAATGCCAGCTCACACACTGGGTACTCGAGAAAACCAGGCTCTGCAACCCAGGATTCTGACACACTTGGAAAAATACCAGGAAGAGATAATAAGGAAAGTTCATAAATTAGTGGTGATTCATAAGATTTTTAGTTATACCCTTAAAAAAATCATTATCTCAAAGAGCTTCATTTATGAAAGCTTCGTTTATCTACCAATACATATTCTATTAGAAATGAAAACTGAGAAAAACTTTAATATTTATCCAAAACTAAGTTAATACAAGACAACATTTTAGTGAAAAGTATTTTTAAAATACAAACAGTGAGATAAAGGACATTAATAAACTTCTTCAGTGCCTGCTTAAAAGACAGGTGGTCTCATCTCTGCTTTGCAGTCTCCTACAGAATCACACTCACGTACTTTCCCGAAAACTCCATCACACATTCATGAGGATGAAAATTAAAATGATATATAATGTCTGAATATACACATAAAAACATTTTCTATCTTACGCATACAATAAAAGGGCTCCACAGGTTCTGGACTACATCTTGACAAGAACCAAATTAAAGAACATCAATGAACACGTGCAGTGCCACTCCATACAGAGATGCTTTACTGTGTCCTTACATCAAGCTTTAAGTTCCATTGTTTCTTCCCCTCTATTCGCTCGATCAATGGCTCCCACACAGCATGAATCTCATTGTAATAGTGAACCTGGCACAGAATTATAAAAGGTCAGTTTTCAACCTTAATTATGCAATTCTGGAACAAGCAGGAAAACAAGTAATACGATACAGTAATAGCCGTTCAAAACCACTTGCCTAAAGACACAAAAAAGTACCTAAAAAGAATGTATTTCCCTTTATCCCTTTATTTCTTGTCATAAATCATTTAGCACAAGACTTCTTAAAAACAGTTACCACATATACAGTTACACAGCCACAAACTGAATGTCAGCATATGTATCTATTCATATATATCATCTAATTCAATCATGCACAAACAAACTATAAGAGAACAAAACAAACAGGCAACAACAGAACCTGAGTCTTAACCCCATAGTGTTTTAGGCAGCTGCCCTTGGGGTACTCCACCATGTCTCCATACCTGCAGTGTCACATCAGCAGTAGCAGCCAACAGGGAAGTCCAATTCTTAATATTTCCTGAAAACTTGGACTCTGCCAATAGTAAAGGCACAGTTCGGTGCCCAAGGCCACATTCTAGAGTGACTTGGACCGATTCCACAGCAACAGCACAGTTTTCCTCTATCAGTGGATGATCCATCGCTCTGAAACTTTCTGTTGCTTCGGTTGCCATGTCAACACCAAGAAACCAAGAATCATAATCATCAATAGACTTGATATCCCAGAGACTTTCCATTTCCTTAGATGTGTCTCTCGATTCATCCTCTTTCGTCTTTGGAGACATGGCAGCCATTATTGTCATCACAGTATTCAGAATGATGGGTGAAATCTTTCAGAAGCAAAGCAGAGAAAAAATCTTGAAAAAATTCTTTCCCAGATGAGAATTGAAACACACATGTTAAAGCCTTTAAAAAGTAACAAGTTAAAATTTACCTGGTTATTCAGCTCCTAGCTAATGAAAATATGGATTAAGGCATGTGTCTCTGTGTAACGCCATGTCCTGCTCACAGAACCTGAAGCAATTAATGCTGCGCAGCAAGAGTCAAAACTAGAGAGAGAAAATGGCGGCGTGCTAGGGGATCGAGCGAAGAATCTCTCCAGAGAATTCAAACTCAAAGCTAAAAAAAAAAAAAAAAAAAAAGACAGCATGGAGAGGACCAGACAAATCCATAGCGATTCTTATCAACCAAGACAGTACAGCTGGAGGATTTAAAGTCGTGCTGAGACCGGAGGCTGCAAATCCCGCGCCCTTAAATCAATGAACAGACTCGTGGACCCAACACGAAAAGCTGAGTTGCTTTTGGGGACTGCGGAAACTGAGACCCAGATCGAGACTCCAGGCGGCAGCCAGTTCTGCACCGCTGCACGAGAGCAGATGTACAGAGCTCTGGCGTTTCGAATCTAAACGGTGCACAGAAATCTGACCAGTCAGCGCTGAGCCGCGAGGTGGGGAAAAGTGGACGGCTTGGTGTGTGGCGGTCCCGGAGCGGGGACTTGCACCGGACTCTGGTGAGTATAGAAAACCCCGCGGCAGCTGGGTTTGGCCAGAGAACAGCTGGCCCGCCACCACGGGGAAATCAATAACACAGAATCTGGTGCAGACATATTAGCCTGGCGGCAGAAATCGCAGCTTGGTGACATCACCAGGACCCCCTGTAGGGAGGGCTGGTGGAAGACATCTTGAGTCCTGGCAGAGTCTGATTGCTTGCTGGCTTCAGCTCCGCACGGAGAACTTAGTGGGAGCCATCTTGGTTTTGGGCAGATCTGCTTTTCTAGAGCTCCTATCACAGAGAGGTTTGGAAGAGAACGGCTGGGACCTGGGCAGAATCCTGTGCCATTACCCAGCTGCTTCTGATTCAGGGAGAACTGGCAGGAGCTGTTGGGGCTAGATCAGGCCTCTGCTTGGGGCCCAATGGGCGGATGCAGAATGGTCACAACTCAGTGACAACCAGAAAGTACAGCCTAATTTATGAACTAACTGACACAGAGGCTAGAGACTAGACTGTACCGCCCCTGCATCCCAGCCTACCCCAGATAACAGCAAATTGGGGAGGACAGCAAAAACTCAAGCCGGCACGCTTCTGAAAGGCCCTAAGCAATTCGGAGAGGGCCAGAGAACTCCAGGACAGTCTGAAAGAAACCAGAAACATGACAAGAGATAAAAATTAAAAAAAATCTCCAGCTGTTCAACAGGAGAAATTAAACCCAAGAGAACTAAACACTGAAGAGAACAAGCACAGTAACCATCCATTGCTCGACTCAGCATCAGCCGAAATTAAAAAGTATTTACATGATCTCATAGAGGAATTTAAAGATGTACTCCTGATCCAAGTGAGGCAAGATATAAAGAGATTAATTAAAGAAATGACAAGCCCTGCCCAAGAGAACACAGATGGAAGAACTGAGGAAATCAGAAAAGAAAGAGAAGCATCTGAAGAATTTAAGCATAACTTAGAATACATGAAACAGATCCAAAGAGAAAATCAGGAAATTAAAAACTCCATTGAATATTGGCAAAATGCCTTGACAGAAACTAAAGACAACCTTCTGAAACTTGAAGAGAGATTTAGGGCTTATGAACGTGAAAGAAAAAGCCTCTTAAAAATAACAAGGAACCAGAAAGAAGCAATTCTAAAACTGGAAGATGATAAAAAGATGCATAACCTAAGAATAAAGAATGTGAGTGAGGAAGCAGGAACATCCAAAAATGAAATACAAAAAATATTCACAGAGATATTAAAGCAAAATTTCCCATGTATAGCAAAAAGAAATGATATCCAGATAAAAGAAGCATACAGAACGCCAGCTACCTACAACCAAAACAGATCTACGCCTAGGCATATAATAATCGAGATCCCAGAAATCCACCAAAAAAACAGAATATTAAAAGCAGCCAGAGAAAAGATGCAGGTTACCTATAACGGGAAATTTATCAAAATAATGGCAGACTTATCAACACAAACTCTTAAGTCAAGAAGGGAGTGGGGAGAAATATTCCAAGTCCTGAAGGAAAAAAATATGCAACCTAAGTTCATATATCCATCAAAACTCTCTCTAAAAATTAATGAAGAAATAAGATACTTTCAAGACAAGGAGGAACTGTGGGAGTTCGTGGCCACCAATCCAACCCTACAGAGAGCGCTGAAGGACATTACAGAGAAAGAGAGGAAGAAATATCAGGATTACAGCTACAGTGGCAGAGAGGCCTCAGTGTACGGGGCAGACCATGGAATGAGGGAATAAGGTGGACAAATTATAGCAGAAAAGTGGAGTAGCAGACATGAGGCAGAGACGGTAAGCTAGTCTTTGGTAGAGACAGCTCTGAAACTATATTTAAAAAAAAAAAAAGCAGAGGTCATTGCTAATGGTGTATAACGATTTAAAAGACACAGTAGTCCTAGTGCCATATTTAGATTGAATTAAATTTGTTCTGGTCTGTCCACTCATATCAGATTTGAGGACACAGACCTCTAGAACCAAAAATAGCAGGTTATACCATGGTAACCATCCTTACTTTCCTATTGACTTAAGCTGAAATCCTGTATTACTTACATTGTCTTACTATGACTGATCTTAATTGTATCTGAATCATAAGACTATTGGTTGGCCTTGACTGATCCTATTTGAAATCCGTATGCGTGTTAGAATCAACCCTAAAAGTAGAGGAAACTACTCTGAGCATGACAGGATGTAAAGGATATCCATACTGGTATGAATCAGTAACAGCTCTCAAATACTATAATGCAGTCAAAGATAAGTTTTTATAAAAATAGGTGATAGTATATTTAACTATAATAAGCCAGTGTTGTCGACAAATCTATTGAAAATAACAAGAGAAAACATAGTAGCTACAGAAGATCATTTATATTATAGTTTTGTAAGTCTTATCCATTGCATGTTTATCTAGGAAATTGTTTCGCTGTCTTGTTATGAATTGGTTTTCCCTATAATACAGAGAGGATAGGAACAAATACTCTGAGGAAGAGACCTGAAAAACCCGAGGCTTATTTTGTAGCATTATAATATAAATTCTAGCAATCTATTGCTTGCTGATTAAAATGACTCTGGACTGGTTTCTTCAGCTCAACTTCAGCATATGCAGAGATGGGGACAGCTATCACAAAGAGAATGAGAGATGCGATGGTAGTTGGAAATGTCTTCCCTAATTTGGAACTTGAGGACCTAAAAAGACTCCATCATCCTGTAATGATTTGATTAGTTATATAATATGCAATAAGTATAGAAAGTGGGTGAAGTTAGGGACAACTATCTGTAAGAAGCTAGAGACAGTTAGATAAGGTAGACCTCCAGTGGACTTGCTTTGAAATCTGTATTTCTTTAAATTGTTTTTAATTTTTTTTTAAATGTTCTGTTCTGTTTTGATATGGTTAACCTTATCCTCTTAGAGATGTAAAACAAATAGGTGGGACTGATAATCATATTATGGAGCTTTTGTTCGGCCATAGAGCAGAATGGTTTGTAGGGTCACTTTTTTGAATGTCATTCTAAATACTTTAATTCTATAACCTAAACAGCCATTTCGAAGAAGACAATTTGTAACTTATCAACTGGCAATTTCTTACCTTTTGTTTGTCTGTAATTTAGTATTATTTTTCTACCCTTTTATTCTTTAATCTCCATGTATTTTTTTTCTTTTTTCGTTTCCTTTTCTTTAAATTAAAAAAAAAAAAAAGAGTCAAAACTAACCACCAAGCTGAACTCACAGCATGGCATCAACCAAAAGCGCAGAACTCCAACCAGCTATGTTCACTACGTCAAGACACCTGAACTGAACAGAGAGGCATAGCAGTATCTCCCTCTGTCTTATAGAAAGGAGAAGGCTGAAATCACTCATGGATCCCACTTGGCTCAACCAAGATCCCTGAACTTTGCTTCTGATATCTCTGGGTAGAGCCTCTGCTCACTTTCTCATTCCTGCACTGCGCTTTAGTTCTGACACTGAGGACATCTTTGTCTTACTTGTTTTTCAATGTCTTAATTTAGTCTTGTGATGCTGGGGACCAAGCTCCAGGTCAAGCCACGTGCAAGGCAAGCACTCTACCTGAGCTACCGCTAGTGGCCAAGTGCTGAAGGTATTTTTTGTATCCAGTCAGCACTCTGTCCTCCTATCCTTCAAACTGTCACCAGCAGAGTTTCTTTAACCCTGACTCCATGCATATCACTCCTATGCTTAAAATCTTCACTGAGCTCCGTAACTTTCAGAATGAAATTCAAACCCTCTTTGGCTTGGTGCACAGCACTCTTTGTGAGCTAGTTCCTAGCCTATCTGCTAGCAAGGGTTCTATAAAGTTTGAGAAATACTCAGTTAAATAATTTAAAAGGATTCCTTTACTGTTAACTTCTCACAACCCTTTCTTCACTAACACACTAAACACATACAACTGCTTCATCACAAAGAGGATCTGATGTACACCACATTCCTGACCTACTTGCCTGCCAACCGACTGCTTTCTTTCTCCTTGTCTTATTAATGTTATCTGTAACTAACATCCCAGTCCTATAACTCAAACACACCGCTGAATGCAGCCATGGGGACGATCCTTCTAAGTTCTTCAAAAACATTCTCCAACCTTTGCCTCTGTGCAGACAGCAAATTCAGTCTGGAAAACCTTCCCCTTCCTCTCCATCTATCTAACTTACACCAACTTGCAGTCCTTAGTCCAAGATGTGTCCCTTTCAGACAACTTTTCTTGATATCCTAGTCTGAACCGCAGCCCCCTTGTTCATGCTGCCAGCAGCTTCTGTGCACGCCTCTAGCATTCGAAGTTACAATCACCGATCTACTGCTCTTCCCCTGGTCATTAAGTTTGTTGAAAGCAGAGACCATGTACTGCCAATGTCATACACAGGGTGTGTTTTTAAGTATAGAAGGAGATCAAAAATGATTTATACAAAGAAAAGAAGTCTCCATAACACTTACCCTAATGTCTTAGAGCAAACACAAGCAAATGCATTTTTATTATGCTACATCAATAAAAAAAAAAGTAAATTCATGAGAAAAACACAATCTAAGCCTTTCTAGTGTTTTTGATTGTTGCGTGCTTGCTTTTTTTTTTTTTTTTTTTGTCTTTCTCATTTTTATCGGTACCAGGGATTGAACTCACAACTGCCTGCTTGCAAGGCAGGCTCTTATGCCACGGAGCTAAATTCCCAGCCCCACGTGCTTGCTTTTTTCAAAACAGGATCTTGCTTAGTTCAAGCTGCATTTGAATTCACTATGTACTCCAAGCTGGTCTCAAACTCATGGCACTTTTCTTGCTTCAGGCTCTTGAGTGCTGGGATTGCAGGCATGTGCCACCACACCTGGTTTTACCCAGTACTGTTTTAAACTGAAAAAAACCTGCGTTGTTATTTAAAATGGTTCAAATGATATTAGTTTAAGTATTAATCCAATCATACTGGTCTCTGACCTACAAAAGTAAAGCTAGTATCATTTATGCATCACTAGAATTAACTGTCTCATCTTTGCATCTTTCAAAAGAGAGCAAACTAGATTTGAGAAAGTATCATGTGCTCCCTATTTACAATGGGGAATGAAGTCTTACTGAAAGAATTTTGAATGACACTGGAAAATAGATTGTTCTTTAATATTTTAAATGTAAAAGATCTTTTAAAAAGCAAACCCCAGTGATTTCCAGCATACATCTGTCACCACAAATATAAGCTAAGTATCTAATCACATACTTATCAGGCCAAATCAAACTATACATTAATAAAAGCCTAAAAATAATGTCTCCATCCTTTCTTCGTTTCTCTATCTCTTCTCTCCCCTCTGACACATACACCACACACAAATGCAAATAAAACAGAGAAAACTACTCCTGCCATGTATAGGTATTAAAAAAGTAGTCTCTTAAAGAAAACAGAATAAGCACTTAAAATGTATTTTAACCCAGAGGCAATCTGATTACCAAATATGTGACTTACAGCAATGCTGAGACCAAAGACACTATTTCAAGAATTTACACACAAAGAATCTGTCAGGCACCAACCTTAATTATAAATTCTTTAACCATAATATTGATATTCTGTTTTCCTGAGGCCCAGGTACATTTTTCCATAGATAAAGAGCATGGCTGCAAGACCTAGACAAGTAAATGAAAAGTCACATTTTCATTAATGTTTACATAACATGCACTTACACAAACCATGTCTCACTCCACTGAGATTCTGAACTATAAACTACTATTAAAAATTACATTAGCTAAGACACTCTTGTGAAGGTTCTTCTGAATTACGACAAGTCCATGTATATTGTTAAAGGACTTCAATCAGTTCTGATGAAGTTCTTCATTCCAAATGCTGATGTAAAGACACACATTTACTATCAGAAATTTAAAGTGTTTCTTTTTCCAAACATATTTTTTCAGTGACGCACTCTGTAAAATATAATTATGAGGTATCTACAAAATGAGCTGATGACTAGAGCAGGGGTTAGGGTAAATGACCAGTTTCCAGATGATTATCCAGTTAGTCCCCAGGAACACAGAAGTTCTTTGTCATGTGACTCCACCTGAGTTTTTTTTTAATCTGAGCTTAAATATTTATTTTTCTCTCATTCGATATACTTAGTGAACAAAAGAAATAGCTGAAAAACACTGATCTGAACTAAAATTCAACAGAAGATCATGAAAAGAGGACTAGTCTGGAGGCAGCCCCTAGTTGTTTCCCTAGCAGCCACAACTCGCCAGGTAACATTGGCAGAACTTGACCTCTCTGCCAGCAAACCAGAGGTTGTACTAAATAATCACTTAAATCCTGGACAGCACTCAGGCTCTGAGATTCTCGGACTCAGCTATTTCTGTCATTCTTCAGTTGAGGGCCCAAGGCAGTGCTTACTGTGGTGATGGTTTGCCCCCTCTTCTCTCTGAGGAAAGGACAAGCGAGCACTCTCAGGTCTTTGATGGATGCCTCCGTCACCTGCTCCAGCCCAGATGCGGACACACAGAGCTTACACTGGAAGGAGGCCGACAGCGCAGGAGCGTCCGCCCTGCTCAGGCTGGCCACAAACACCACTTCCGGGTCTGTGATCTTGGCCTTCAAGGTCATGTTTCATCTTGCAGAATCATCTGGAGAAACAAAAACGGGGACCAGAAAATTTTTAAAGTAAATCTTCCTATGGCTACAATATTATCAACAGGCTGTTAAACTGTTCTCAGTATTTTTCCTATAATGGGTATAGTGAAAGCACTAATTTTGAGTTGGTTAATTAATACTAATAATGAAATGATTATTTAGTAAGTGGTAATTATGCAAAAAAATGCAATCCAAAAACTGCCCAAAACAGATCATTCCCATTTCGATCTTTGATATTTTGGGGAACAAAGCTGTTTGGAAGTTCTTCTGGTCAGAGTCAAGGCAGGCACTTGTATACACACATGAGAATGTGTGATTCTATGACACAGGGGCCAAGAGGAGGAAAACAGAGAGAGAAATAACAGGAAGAAAAAGAGACATCCTGATAAAGATGTTAAACTATTCTTATTTTTTACTTTGGCTTTACCCCAAGGATCAGAGTCAAGAGTCATATTATCTATACTATAAATATGTTCAAAATATAAATGAATGCAGAGATATCAGTATGATTACTATTTAACAAACATTTAAAGTAAGTAAATGGAAAAATAACATTCTGATCTTGCCAGTGTTAGTTTCCAACTTACTGGCTTAGGCATTGCAGAGAAAACGCCTGACCTTAAGTAATAATAATTTAACAAGAAAATCACCGATTGGTATAAAGGTGATGGGATATAAAATACAGGGCAGGGCTCAATGTGGATTCAGCATATTCCCAGGAAAGAGTTAAAGGTGACATCTAAGGGAACCCTGCTAGCTCCTGCAACAGCCTCACCTTCTTCTATCTTTTCAACTGTTCCTAAACATGATACAGTTCTTCAAAGTATTTTCCTGGACTAAATGACCCACCTATAAAATAGCCCCCCAACCACTTACCCCAATTAACTTCCTTTCCAGATGAGTAAAGAATGTGAGTGACATGACAAGTCCCAGAGCAGAGTCCCTGCCCCTAATATGCTTCTACTATATACTTCTCACTTACAAACATTTACTAAGATGTTTCTGTAAAGTATGTTTAAACCTAAAAGCCTAATTTTATTTTCTCAAACCCAATATGTCTCTTTCTTGCTGTTTGTAATTTGTGTTAAAATATACAACAAGCTGTCATCTAAGACAGATACAGTCTGCTAACCTTTTTCTGTCTTGACTTTCCCCATGGTAATGTGTCTTGATGGCATTTGTATTTCCTTCGCCGTATTTTCTGGGCTCTGAGGCACAGCTTTGATGAAGAAATCTGCCACAGTCATCAAAAACTCCACGCTGGCACACACATACAGCTTGTCAAGAACAGCATCAATTAGACTTGTGTTTTTGTCTTGTTTGTAATGAATATCAATCATAGAACTGCTGCTATCTTGGTCATTCTTTCTGTCAATCATTCTGAAAAAAATACACACATATCACTCATTATTTTATCTCCCACTAAAAATAAAAATTATGAAAGTTTTCCTATGTATTTTAAGAATTCTTTCATCAATTAGTTTTTATCTGAACATAAAATAGGACAGTGTTAACTGGATATAATAAACCAACTAGTAACCAAAACATGTTTCCCCATTTCCCAAACAAGGTGCATGAGATTAAGCAATTATATTTTATAATCACAATTTAATACTAAAGAAATATTATTAGAAATGACTTGCGCAAATTTCAAAATGTATAAATGCAGTCCCAATATTTCACTAAATAAAAGAATTCATCTTCCTAAAAGAATTTATCTGCAAAAATCATCCTATACATTTGAATTCCAAAGGTATTTCATGCAACTCAAATCAGCACACGTTTATCAAGGGTCTGCAGACTTCCGGGAGAACATGGCGGACAGATAACAGCAACTACTGGAGGCTCTCTGAAAAACTAGGCTCAGAAGCCAGGAATGGTGCGGACTAAAGAGACATAAGCAGGTGGAGTTATGCTCTGCTGACTCAGGAACGAACTGGGCTGAGAGAAACCAACTTGGAATGCAGTCCTGGTGCTAAAACAGGAACAGAAAAGCCTCGGTGCGGAGGCTGGACCCCGCGCCATTGGAAGCCGCGATTTTGGTTTCCCGCCGCGCGGTGGCTGGCTGCCTCTACATCGGCTCGGCAAGGAGAGAGACGCGCGGAAGCTCTGAGAATGGGAGTCTGTGAACGGAGTTGAAAACAGAACGGGCAGGGAGGCATGTACTGACTTGTGGCGAGGTGAGTGAGAGAAACTGACACTCCACCACAGTTTGACTCCAGCGGAGGACTTTCTGGGCCCGAACAGTCCTGCGGGAGCAGGGCGCGGTGGCGACTCCAACCACACATTCCCCTCTCGGGTGGGATTGGTGAACAGTGCCTGGCCTGTGTGACGCTGCCGGCGGACCCAGTAGGCTGGCCCAACCCAGATCCCAGAGCCTGATGGTGGCCGGGAGGGGAGACGTGTAGGCTGCCTGGTCCGTAACACCCTGGTGCGCAGTGGTGAGCGGGAACACCTAGCCAGCGCAATTCGATCAGGCTGTGGCTGACAGGGAGGGAAGCTGGGCCTCCTATGTAAGCTTGCATATATATAAGGAACAGAGAATATGGGAAAAGGCAGCAACAAGAAAGGCTCCTCAGCCCCCAATTCTGAGAAACAGGCAATAGCGGACACCGCACCAATAGACATTAAGCGCCATATAGAGAGCCTCATAGACCAATTCAGGAATGAAGTTATCAACGACCTGAAGCTAGAAGTATGCAGAATAGTTAGAGAAATGCTAAGCACCACCCAGGAAAAAACAGATGGTGGAATGGAAGAACAGAAAAAGAGGGGAGAATTGTTTGATGAAGAAAACAGAAAGCATAGAGTACGTGAAGCAGGTTCAAAGGGACTACCAAGAAATTAAGAAGTCTATCGAAGACTGGCATAACAGCTTGAAAGAAACTAAGGACAGACTATCTGAACTGGAGGGCAGACTTGTAATATGGGAGAATGAAATGGAAAACGTCTTAAAAATAACAAAGAAACAAACAGCAATAATACAAAGACAAGAAGATGACAAGAGGATCCATAACTTAAGGATCAAGAACATAAAAGAAGTAGGAACACAAACAAGTGAACTACAAAAGCTACTCACAGAAATAATCCAGGAGAATTTTCCTAATTTAGCAAAAGGTAAAGATACTCAGATGTATGAGGCATACAGGACCCCAGCTACCTACAACCCAAACAGAGCAACACCCAGGCATATAATAATAAAAATTCCAGAAATTCAATACAAGAACAGAATATTAAAAGCTGTCAGAGACAAGAAACAGACCACTTACAAGGGAGCACCCATCAGAATTACAGCAGATTTCTCTGCACAAACCATCAAATCACGAAGAGCGTGGGGGGAAATAATTCAAGCTTTGAAAGATAATAATCTCCAGCCGAGATTGAGATATCCTGCACAACTGTCCCTGGAAATTGATGGAAAAACAAGGTGCTTCCAGGATAAAGAGGAACTGGGGGAATTTGCAACCACCAATTCAACTCTACAGAGAGTATTGCAGGATATTCTAAAAAAAAGAAAAATACAAAGAATCCAGAAATAGTGGCGGGGAGGCCACAACGAATGAAGCAGAGAACAAAATGAGGAAGACAAACTGACAGCTACTGACAGAATAACAGCTCAACAGAAATGAGGCAGAGAAGATTGGATGATAGGAACAGCTATTTTGGAGAAAATGACATCTTAATAGGTAATTCTGATTTAGTATCATCTTGTTTTGAGTCTCATCTAGCTTTTGTCCTTCTGTCTCCAATGGTCTAAATAGGTTGTATCTTATTGGATTTTATTATGTACGATAGTATAAGCAAAAACCTTTTAAAGACAAGGAGATTATACAGAAACCATTGTTCATTTTCTGTTAGTCGATTCTAAATACTCTGTAATGCTGTCATTCTCTTAAATGGTTTTACATTGTTTTGATATACTTAATGCTACAGTATACGAAGTTGTACTCAAGGATTTCAAGGAAAGAGACAATATGGTAACTACTTTTAGGTAAGGATTATCTGGTGGTGAAACACTATTCTGCTTAAATGGTTATGTTTTGATCAGCACTGTTTCGTTGTTATGCCCTCTTTTATCTCAATCTCCACTCCATTATTTACTTTTTTATTTTTATCCTTTTAATTTAAGGAAAAAAAGAGCAGGATATATTATAGTAACCCACTTTGACTTTCCATTACCTCGATTTAAAGCCCTGTATTACTCTCACCATCTGGTTTTTAACTGATGTTCCCCTATTCTGTTTTGCTGGATAGTATCAGGTTCGAAAGTTTAAGCATCAGCTGTGAAGATAATGAGATTCATTATAATGCCCATTCTCGTTGACTTTTATCTACTTTTGAAGACCTACAATGTCTCCAATGTTTTGGTTTTGTCGGTTTTTTTCTTTACTGTTTTGTTCAATTGTATTATAACTAACGATATAGGCAATTCTATTAGAGATAACGGGAGGCATTATGGTAACCATTGTTGATCACCTTGTATTATGTTTTTACATTATCTATTATGTCCACCCTTTTGACTTGACCGATTCTGTTCTGTCACATTTGGTTTTACTCTCTTCCAAAAAAGTAATAAGAACCGTGGGAGCAATGAAACCCAAAATGTGTAATAGTCATTGTACAAAAGAGAGAAAAAGAAAGTGCTCTAAACTATATAACTGCATGTATATTTAAGAGTATAAGATAGAAAATGATATCACAGAGTTTTATTGGATCATTGAACAGAACTGTTTGCAGTATCATTGATGGAATGTCCACTTTACAAGCTTTAATTTTGTGACTTGAACAATTATTTCTAAGATGACAATATGTAATCCATTAACTAGTGATTTCCTACTGTTCATTTTTTTTCTGTAAATCTGTATAACTTGTACCCTTTCTCTGCTTTTTTTTTCTTTTCTCCTTAAATAAAATTTTAAAAAAAAGGGTCTGCAATGACAGTTCCTATGCAGCTCCACATGTATTGTAAAGACCAGGCTACCTAACAGTTTTCGACATTTATCACCCCATCTAGAGAGCTGCGGACAGTTCCCTCGACGTAAAATTCCCGTAGGAGAAAAACTGCTGCATGGCCACGCTACTCATTTATTTCTCCAGGAAATACGGGGTTTAGCACTATCCAATACGTACTCAATAGAATACAAGAGTAAGTAGCAACACAACTTTTCTCCAAAGAAAACCAGTAAGTAAAAAATAGTACATGTCTCATTATTTCAAAAAGGAATAAAAAATTATTAGGCTACTGAAGTTACACGTTTTTAACTTCACAGTAGGCTGATTCTGTCAAAAATGTGTTGATAATGTGATTATGCTTGGGATTCTACTCCTATTAAAAGTGACAGAAATTTTGTAGAAGTGTTTTAAAAGACAGACAAAATAAGACAAAGGAAAAAGTCATAACTTTAAGGATTTTTAAAACCTGATTCTGGTGAATGGAGATAATTTGAAAAAAATATATCACCACATATTTAACTACTGAAACTCACATTGTGGTAGTTCCATTTTTAAGACAGTACTCCAATTTATTAATAAACTTTCATTTAATATAACCATCCCAGCAGCTGAATCTGATATTAGCATTACTTCTTGATGCAATTCAGATTAAAGGTCTGACCAAAAAGACACAAATATTTTTTGAAGAACCCAAGCACAGCAAAGCCTGCAGTGATGCCAGGTTCAGGGTTAGCCGTGAGTGGCATCCAGCACCCTGCGAACTGACAGACCTGGACGTGGCTCTCTCGATGCCTTATCTGAGGTCATCAAGGGTGCATGTCTTCAGCTTAAGGCTGACATTCACTGAGCCATCCTTGAACATCTTCCCTGCAGAGGCCATCAGGTACAGTCTGAGCTCACTGAGACGAAAACTATCATTACAAAATGCAAGTTTGGACTCCTGCCGTACATTTTTCAAACAAAAGAATCAATTACCTTTAAAAATCATGTAATATTATTAAACATATTTAACCCAGAGCTAAAATACAAATCAATCTCATAAATTTTCAAAGCACAGGTGGGAAAACACATAAATGGAACAGTTACGCATTGTCTATGAGTACATACGTACATACAAATAAATGCGTATGTGTCCTGATCCTCAACAATGGTTAATATATTAAAAGTAACCTGATATAGTTTGAAGCAAGTGTGACTAATTAGCAAATAGTTTTATCAGATAATATGCAATTCAGCTAATAAACATTAATGAGCTCTTCTGTAAACAACAGTGATAAGAACTAGGGACTTCATAAGAAAAAATAAGCCTTACTGTTGATCTCAGTGATTTTATACCTTAGTTGAAAGAATAAACTAGAAGTACATTAAAAATAACAGTCCAACGAGATGCTACAAGTTGTAAATAACTACATACCTTGCGATATATATTAATTTTTATTAATATTTATTAGCATCCGAACTTCCACAAAGCATATAAAGTAGTTAGATAAAAAAGTACAAACAGTAAAAACTCGGAGAGGTAAAATTAATTACTGTAGGCTGCAGGTTAAGAACATAACTGTGTGGTGGAGAATGAGGAAGACCAGATAAAGGGAAAGATGTCCACACGGGGAAAGCGTGAGCATGTGAGGTACTCTCAGGGCACAGGGCACCTGCCCTCCTTCCCTGGAAATGCGATCTAGCCAAAAAATAATCAGCCTTGGAAACCAGAGATGAAAAATGCCAGCCCCAACAGCCTATCTGTCCCTTACCTGCCATCACTACACTCTTGCTGCTCTTTAAGGGGGGTAAAGTGAGGATATGTGGATTAGGATGACAATTTTGGTCTCCAGTTTTCAAGGTGTATTATCTTCCAGTTGGGTCTTACATGGGGGGAAAGCTATAAGCTTGAACATTCTAGTTAAACAACATAGGCAATGAGGATAGAAGGAAACATGGATGCCTTAGGGCTCAAATGATGATCTGCACTTTCAGTTCTAGAAATGGGGGCCTCAGTCTTCATTCCACCATAACGTAAGTCCACATACTCCAGGTAAGCCCAGATTTTACAAAGAACAGACCTGACCCAACTGATCAACCAACAACCTTATCAGCCACAGTGGCTCACTAGACACCATGGCTTTGTGAATAGCACCAATGACCTGCAGTCAGACACAGTGGTTAGAAGGCCACAATTCCTTTCATTCCAGGTAGGAGACTGCATGTAAGTAGGTTAAAATGACATTACTGCCAGTAAGCTTTGAATGCCTTCACCTTATGAAGAGAGAACTATTTTGCAATTTTTGTTCTTTAACTATTGACAGAAATGACCCGAGTCACAACTAGTGATCACAAGACACTACCTTTCCTAATATGGCTCCTGATGTAGACAACTTGGAGACCTATTTTTTCCTAAGGGGACACTCACACACTGTAAGACAGAACCCCTGTAAGGAGAACGGGAAGTTATAAGTGGCCACTGGAGATATACTTATGACACTTGGACATTGCACCAATGTCTAAGACAAATCAAACAAAGCCACTGCAGTACAAGTGTGAGCTGAGGAAGAGTCTTGCACAACAAGCAGCAGTGAAAACAGACAGGAAAGGACAATGTACACTGACAAGAAAAGCTTGATGGTACTCAGTGTCTAAAAGAATACAAAAAGTAAACAAGGAAAGAAGTAAAAGAAGAGATGAAAATTTGAAGGCTGAGGAACCAACAGATAGTAGTCCTTAGATGAAATCAAGGTTCTTTTAACTGCTCCTTTCCTGTCAGGACATTCTCTGATGGTTTCACGCAGACTGGACAGCAGAAATTGAGACAGCTCACTGCATAAATCATGGACACTAAACCAAAGTTCAACAGTAACAACGTACAAATAGTATACTGCTTTAATCTTAGAAAACAGTATGAAATCAGTATATGAAAATGCACATTAGCAGATGTAATACCTAAAAACTCATAGATTTATGTGAATTACATATGCACAATAGGTATTAACATATGGCATAATTGATAGAATAAAAATATTATAGGACAGAATATAATTTAAAAAACAGCCTTCAAAAACACCACTGAAACATTAGCGTCTACCATTATAGAATTAGACTTTGGTTCTTAAATTTATTAATAGTATTATTAATACAAATTCACTATATATAACATTCATTTTATAGAAACACAATCACTGTTTACATTCATAGACAATCATGAATTTCAGAATAATTGTCCAAAGCTCTAAAGCCATTAAATTATTCTTAAATAGGTATCTACACATATGTATTTAGCTATGTCATAAAATGGAACATATAATTAATTGCACATATAAAAATCCTCTATTAGTGCAGATCAAAACACACTTTGGTGTCCATGTTAGCTAGAAAGAACTGGTATACCTTGGCCTACTGAGATTAAAAATAGAAATCCAGAGAAGACCGGCAGCAGAATCAGCACATGCACATGTGGCACAGGACAACCAACACTGGCAGATACCTTAACACTTCCTAATGAATACTTAAGTGACAAAACGCTACTGTTTTCTTTTAATTTTAAAGAGAGTAAAACAGAACAGTAAAATGAAACAAAACAAAACAAAACAGTGATAGGACAGTAGGAAATCCACTATTGTTACTATACTGCACATTGTTATCCCCTAACAGCTGCTCAGACTACCGGCCCCAGGCCGCTTCCCTACTTTAGCTATTGTTCTCTGAGCCCGTGTGGCATCCAGCTGCTTGAGGGGTTGGCAGAGAGGCCTGGGGATGGCTTCCTTGTTGCTTCTCCTCAGCAGGCAGGCAGGCAACTATTCTTAAAACAAATACCAAGAGCAACAATGCATCCCCACCAGACGCTTTACTACATACCTGACTGATGTCACTGTTATAAAGGATAATGGACAGAGATTCAAAATGAAAGTCAAATTGGAGTGTGACGGTCTGGTCCAAAGAAGGCTTTAGGTCTGTCAAATCTTCTTGTTCTGATGGTTTAAACATGAAAATTAAAATTATAAAGATTTTAAGTAAGCACATTATTTCATACATATTTTAAAAGCTGAGATAATAATTTGCTATACTAAATTTATGTTATTCCTTCCAGTACTCTTTAAATCATATTATGTGACAGTATATAAAAGCAGCAATGATTACCTTATATTTAGTACAGGGCAAAGTGGCAAAGGGGAGACTAAACAGTATTTCAAGGCAGTTTTAACAGTTCTTCAGTGTAAGATCACTTATCATTTTTCATATCAAGGCATTTTCACCTGCCTGTTTCCAACCATCCTCAAGAGGTTACGAGACAGAAGGCACAGAAAGCCGGAACATGTGGGCCCAGGTTAGGCAGTAAAAGCTTTGCTGCAGAGCACAAGTCTTACTACCTTTAAATACCCACACTGCTCACCTCTGCCTTCAGAAAGTATAGGATATAACTCAGCGGTAGCATCAGAGCTCAAATATGATGGAAGCTGGGGGGAAACTTAGGAATTTTGAGATGAGAGAGACTTCAAAAAAAATTTAGTCTTTTTTCTCATCTTTAGACAGGACAGACAAAGCCTGCCTTCAGTTGCAAAGAGACTCAATGATTCTCTCAGAGACTGTTTCTCTCTATTGGTTACAGTATAGGAGCTTCTTATCTTACAAATTCTACAAAAGGAAGCACTCCATAATTTTAACCAGGTAGGTTTCTCCAAACTGGAAAGTCTTTTTTTCTCCACTTTTCCTAAAAATAATTTACATTCCAATCTTCACCACCTTTGCAATCTTCACCTCTGTGGCTCGCATCTGAACTCAAATTTTCCCAAGTTCCACATGAACATCAGTGAGAATGGAAAACAAATCTGATCACAGGCGGATCTAACGAGATCATTAACCAAAAAGCATGCCTGTCATGTATGCTCTGTTCCTGTCTACACAGCTCCTGTCTGAGACACTCTGCTCCCCCAGCACTTTAGAAGGCAGTATAAAGCCAAATGAAGGAGAACGTGTTGGCCTCACCAAGCTATGCAATACAAATAACTATCTACTTAAACCAGAAACCTGTTCTGCAAAATGTTCCCATCATCTGTGGTATCCCTAATTCCAAAACATGTCAGTCCACCTATATAAGCAGTGTTAGTATGGTATTATTTCTTGGCAGTTTTACCAATTAAACTGGGATGATCTGAGAGCATTTGCAAGCACATACATAACTGCCCAGCACCATTTATTACAAAAGCAAAGGGTACTTCCTCTTTTCAGCATGGAAATAGTAACCTATTTGCATTCTAATAAAACATCTGGTGTTCATTCTAATGACTTCAAAAAACTGTATTTGATAGAATCTGTTTAAGCAAGTAAAAGAAACTTTTATTCTACAACAACTATCATTTAAAAATGGCTGAATTTAAAAGGTTCAGTGCTGTTTTTTTTGTCTTTTTCCTTTTTATTGGTACCGGGGATCGAACTCACGACTGCCTGCTTTCAAGGCAGGCGCTTATGCCGCTGAGCTAAACCCCCAGCCCGGTTCAGTGCTTTCTGAAAGTTCAGTTTAATAATATGAAACAGAGCTGAAGTTCATATGACTGTATCCTTCTCCACATCAGGTAAGTAAAGCTTCTTTCTCAGGGTTCAGTCACCCACGGGTGGTGACACCACACCAAGTCCCTTTTCTCTCCCAAGGACTTTGGGACCAGGCCACACGGCTTGCCTACTGACTTCCTCTCAGTGTGCACTGCCTGCAAATGATCCCAAGTTCAGTGCCTGGGGAATTCTGCAAATGCAGCTTTCACAAGTCAGGGCAAACACGGATCATGTGGCAAGAATGAGGCTCATCCTCTCGTCACAGATGACGGGCAGATCCCCTCCCCCTGGGAGTTTCCAGAGGCAGCTGCCACATGCCCTCCCCAGTACACTGCCCAACAAGGAATGCAAAATTAAAGGGCACTCAGTATAAAGAGGGTACCGACAACAATGTTTCAGTCATCAAGCAAGCAAGCATCTTCATCTATTTCTACCTCTCAGGTAGTCTGGTCCACTTGGAATATCTTTCCTCACTCTCACAGCCTCCTGAGCAGACAGTGCAGGGCTTGGCTGTGGAGAAGCTTCCCCAAGATTTTCCAGCAAAATTTTCATTAGAACTGTTAGGTCATCTTCACTGAGAGCAACCTGGAAACAGGCAATAACTGTCAATATAAAGTAATAAAAAATCCAGAATATCATACATACATACATAATTAAGTTTAACCAACTGTTTGCATCTTTTTAAAAATAAAGATGGGGTGAGATTGTAGCTCACTGACAGAGTGTTTGCCTAGCATGTGCAACCCGTGTTCAATCCCCAGCACTGCAAAAATAAAAAGAGAGAGAAACAGAGATGGTGATGGACAGACTGGGAGTTGGGAGGAGGAGTGGAGAGAAGATTGCCACCTGTCCAGTGTGAGACACCTCTCCTGGGAGGCACCCTCTGCTCTGCCCATAGCCAGGCCCTGCCTCACCACCATGCTGCCTGGCCTCCGCCTAGCTGTCCCTTTCACAGGCCTGAACTCACTTCCAAGATCCCACCTTCTCATGCCCACTCCATCTCTCTTCCAGGCCCCATCTGCTCCTCCTCCTACGGTATTCACTCTGCTCCAACAAGTTCAACACCAGATGGTACAGTTTGATTTCTAGTCTCCAACAGAAAATAAGATTTTCTCCTGTTCTGTAGCTCTGTTCACACAGTACATATGCACCTGGACATACATAGACTATCTTAACGTATCAAAAATAATACCTTTTACAATAACAACGAACATAACTACAAAATATTTTCTAAAACCAAAACACGCACTAGGAAGGTAGCATCTTTTCATCTTTTAACTTTACAAAAGAGTATTTTATATTTATAAAAATACAAAACAGCAAGGCTTCAGACTCAAGTAGATCTGAGTGCAGCACCCTAACACTTTCAAGCTGTGATGCTGGCCGGGTTTTCTTAGCTTTCTTACATCAAGTCTGTTAGTCTTAAAACAAGAATAGTAGTATCTTCCTTACACAGTGTTGCAGAACAACACACTTGCTACTGGCTGTCGATGTCGCTCCCGGCCGGCAGGAAGGACACACGACAAAGTCTGGCAGTGGACAACCTTTTCTTTTATTTTCTCTCTGTACAGCCTGCCCTGGGATCGCTCCCAGCCGAAGCCTCCTCTGGTCCGCTCTCCGCGGCTCCTTCCGGGCTTCGCTCCGAAGCCTCTACCGGTCCGCTCTCCGCGGCTCCTTCCGGGCTTCTACTTCCCCCCAGGGGTGGCACCAGTATATATACGGATACAGTGTCCAATCATGTTAAAGTAAGCAAGGCAAGCTGATTGGCTAACATATTATTGAGCGGGTTGTTTACGCGGTAAGCAGGAAACTAACGTGCTCGATGGGAGGGGTAATCTAACTCAGGCTTTACTCTTTACCACAGGCCTCACGTCCGCCAAGTAAGGCGACCGGGCTCGGGGCTGCGGCTCCCAACATCTCCCCCTTTTTTATTTTTTATGAATGTGCGCATCGTAGCCCTTCCTGGACTGGGTGCAGAGGCTTATGCCCTATGCGTAGGCCCACCGTAGGTCCTTGGCTTAGACCCTGGTCAGCCGTGCCATGGTCTGCCAAGGCCCTGAGGCCCTCGTCCTTTTTCTAGGGCCAGGCACAAACTGGACGGAACCTGGATGTACACAAGCTTGCACTCATTTCTTCTCCGTAAAGAAATCCCCTCGGAGAGAAATTTAGACCTGGGCAGCATCTAACAGTCCAGCGGCTTACGTGCAGGATGGGGTAGGGCCTGGCTTAGGTTGAGTCGCACCGGGGGAGTACGCTCTTACCCGTCATTGACTCTCCTACCCAGCTATGTCATAATTTTTTAGAGGAGGAGTGTGGGAAGCTCACCGCCCCTAGACTCGGTCGTAGGCTAGGCGAGCGAGCCATGCATATGCCTGAGGATCTTCTTGTCCATTTCGGGCTACCGCTATTTCTATTCATCTTGTTGGTTGGTCTGTGATGGATCTCCGGTAGGGCAGGTCTGATCTTCAGTCGAGGGCTTTGTCGCCCGTGTCAGTCTCTCCGGTACCCACAGTGGTTCTCGTCCCGATTCCTGCAGAAAAACACAAACCGCGCCTCGGTTCCAGCTGATTACCGGATCCGGGCCCATCCATTGTCCTGTTAGGACATCTTTCCATTTAACCCACCCTTTATGGTTGGAGGAAGGGTTGCAGTGCTCCATAGCTGGGGAGCAATTATCATTATTTAAATTTAAAAAATTGTGTGTGAATAGTGCCATGGATAATCGTGCCTTTGGGGCCAGGCCTTGGCCTACTCCCCCTTTTTGTTTTTGTAAAATTTCTTTGAGGCTTCTATGAGCCCTCTCAATGATTCCTTGACCTTGGGGATTGTATGGGATACCATGTTTTAATTGTCTGCCATTGATCTTAAGCAAAAGCATGGGCCTCTTGTCAAGAGTCATGTGGAGTACTGGAACCTCTTATGGAGGCTGGGGAGCAGCAGGAGCTGTGCTATCCTGTCCCCCTCATTAATTACCATAGTACCTACAAGAGTTTGAACCATAATCTGAATATTTCCTGTATAATCTGAGTCTATGACCCCAGGGATCACTGTGAGACCCCGAAGGGCCATGGAGGACCTTCCGATTACTAGGCCAACTGTATTTTCAGGCAGCCGTCCCTTGAAGGTGGTTTCGACCACCTGAACACCCATGTCGGGCGCTAATATCTCCCGGCCGGCAGGAAGGACACACAACAAAGTCTGGCAGTGGACAACCTTTTCTTTTATTTTCCTTCTCCGTACAGCCTGCCCTGGGATCGCTCCCAGCTGAAGCCTCCTCTGGTCCGCTCCCCGTGGCTCCTTCCGTGCTTCGCTCCGAAGCCTCTACTGGTCCGCTCTCCGCGGCTCCTTCCGGGCTTCGCTCCGAAGCCTCTACCGGTCCGCTCTCCGCGGCTCCTTCCAGGCTTCTACTTCCCCCCAGGGGTGGCACCAGTATATATACGGATACAGTGTCCAATCATGTTAAAGTAAGCAAGGCAAGCTGATTGGCTAACATATTATTGAGCGGGTTGTTTACGCGGTAAGCAGGAAACTAACGTGCTCGATGGGAGGGGTAATCTAACTCAGGCTTTACTCTTTACCACAGGCCTCACGTCCGCCAAGTAAGGCGACCGGGCTTGGGGCTGCGGCTCCCAACAACTGGCTATTAAAGTCTATTAAATCAGTACTTTCTTATTCTATCTTTTGTAAATTTCACTTCCAGACACCAGAATCGTAAAACTTTGTTTTCAGAACTTACACATGGTCTCACACCAACACATACACATGCACAGTTAACTTCCGGATGCGACGGTAACCTGTGTCCCCTAAATTAGATCCCTTCAGCCTGCAACACTGCCTAGTACCCCTCCTCAACGAAAATAAGGAGATACTTTTGCACAAGGCAATGATCAGGGACTTCTTGTTTGTTTCAGCCCCAGTCCTTGGATAACAGGAATAACACCAATTCCTTAGAACTTCCTCAGTGTCCATTCCTATCTGGATACCAACCAAGTTATCACAGTAGCCCAAAGGGCAGCTGACCTCACCACCCTGTGTGCTTTGAACAAAAGTGCTATAGATCGCCTACTACACCGACCTTCAGGAAGGCTACAGGATAATTCTGAAAGGTGGCCCCAGAGTTCTTCAAGAACTGTCAAACAATATACTGAAAAGAATTTATTGGTGTCACTTGCCTGATATCTTTCTCAGCAGCACCCTTGACCCAGGAAATTACACGAACCGTGCCCAAAGCCTAAGTGATTCAACAGGCCTGACTCACTGACAGATCGGGTTGTGGAAATGTTATCCAGTGTGGCTGCACTACTGAATTAACAAGAGCCCTTTGGGTAAAATAATGATCATACTTTGATGCTAACCTGCTGGATTTACTGCTTTTTTCCTTTTTCCTTTTGATATATTTCAAGCATAAAAGAAAAAGAAAATACTATAATCCTCCCATGTGCCTACCACCTGGCTTCATCAAATCTTAACAGTTACCACATTTCCTTCAGATCTTTTTCCCTTTACAGACATAGCTGAATCCTCCATGCAACTCTGTGAGAGCCCGTTCCCACATCCACGGAAAGACTCCATCCCGAGTACGACAATTATTTTCATGAATGCTTTCTAACATTTACCATTACTACATATCCTATAACTTATGCAACCCTTGCTTGTTAAAATATTTTCAAGTAACATAAAACTGTACTATCATTTTGCAATTAATTTTTTTCATTTTTATCTTTAAGATATGCTATAATTCTGGTTCATTTATTTTAGATACTTTATAATTCCCAAATGTGAGTAATTATAATTTTATCCACATTGTCCCATTGACAGACATTTACATTTTACTTTTGCTTTCAGGAAATCTGTAACTCTACAATCTTTGAAAGGAAGAATCAAATATTGTCCTGGAATCTAATATCTTAGCAATAAGGAGAAATTGAGGCACAGAAGATATAGTCTGGAATACAGACTACCCTACAACTTCAGAGAAAAAACTCTGCAATATATAGTGCTCTGTGAACTGAAAGAAAGAACCCATGCTCTGGAGTATCAATCATTCAACCACTCTTTCTCATTTAATACATCTACTTGTACTCACTGGGACATCTACTTAAAAACCTTCCATTTGCACAACAAGCTTCTACTTTAAATGCCTTCCTAAATGCTCCTCCAACCCCTTCTTATCACAGAACCAACCCTAGAATAACCACGGATACCAAAGCTACTGACATTATAGTTTGGTTGGCTTTTTACTCGTTCAATTTGCTTCCTCTCTCCCCACTATCTTGACACGTGCTGTAGAGCTTCCCACTTCACACACGGGTACTTGAGAACCACAGGGCTAGTACACTCCCATAGCTCCTGTCCCCGGTCTCTCCTGCTCCCGGGAGCTGGCACAACACCTGCAAAGACTGCCTCTGAGACGCTGCTTCACTGCTCTGCTACCAACACAAACCTCTGCCTACTCAAAGTGATACTCCAGGAGGCTTCCTACACCTGAAAATACTACTCCGTCGCTGTACAAATATTGTGTCAATCGAAAAACTTTAATTTAAAAAGAAAATCACAACTAAAAAATCTCTGTGGTACGTGAACATCACTTTTCATTCTCTTACAATTTAAACACACTAAAATTTTCATAGAATTTTCCAAAATTAAGAACAGTAGTTTCAGCAGACTCAACAGGTTTATCTTAGTCCCCACCCCCTCTCCTGTGTGTGCATGTGTGCACACACACACGCATGTTGCTAGGTCAAGTGCTCCCCCACAGGGCTACATCTGCAGGCCCTCAACTGCACCAACTGGCCTGAAACCTGAGCCATTGTACCAGCTCTTTCAACGTTCTTGCTAGTTTTACCACACAGCTAATTAAAATGTAATAAAAGAGCAAGCGACAAGGGTGCTCTCACTTGATACAAAGCATCTCTTTTAATACACTAGAACTGCACTGTGATCCACCATGAAGGTCCACCTACAACGGCCATCTATCTCATGTGATCCGCATACCTGCATAGGTTTTAACTTTCCTTTTATCTCGATCCCGGGAATTTCCATGTACCAAGTTGCTGATAAGTTTCGTTGTATAGACAAAAGCATGTTTACTGGTTTTAAGATTTCAATGTCATCCTGTGGCAAGTCAGCTTGCAAGATAGTTCTGAGAAGAGAAACAAGATCATGCTTCCATATACGCTTTAAATTGACATTTAAAATGACAATATCCCACACTGTTTAAGAGTTTCCACAAGGCACCTTCCTAAATACATAAAAGCTACTATCAGAACTCTTTTAGAACATATTTCTTTCCATAAATCAGAGCAAATCAGAATAAAGTTTATATATAGTTATCAAAAACAAAGACATAACTTCCAGAAATTATCACTGTATCATTTGCTATCTTTCACAAAAACTATATGATACAGCAGCTAGTATCTCATATTTGTACTCTGTGAAAACAAAATAAATGAAGCAATCATATACTCAGTCCTCAATATGTTACTTCTCCAAATCCAAAGAGAAAAACACATCAAATCTAAAGTGACTCACATGGCAATAAACATTTCTAACTTGCCTACAAACAGCCATTTGCACGAGGAAATAAGAACTCTGGCCACTAAACAGAGTCAACACCTTCCCATCTGGATTCAAAAATCCTTTAAGCACCACACTACAAATACTAAATCTTACTACAAATTTAGGAAGAACTAGCTATGAGCAAATGAAATGAAGATGTATTTCTGAGCAAGTACATACATTCTGTAGCATTCTCCATAAATTTTTTTTCTTTGTTCCTTGAGATAGGCTCTTGCTATAATACACAGCATAGTTTGGAACTTGTGAGCTCAAGTGAGCCTCCTGCTTCAAGTACTACAGGCATGAACCACTAATCCCAGCTAGTAAGCTGATATCTTTTAACATGTAAGTTTTCACAGAATGGAAAATAACATTCTAAACTTGGTACTACAAAATACAGATACTATAAAGCACACCGTTATATTGACAATTAGTCAAAAATGATTAAGGTTCATAATTAAACAATGAGAGAAAATATCACTATTTTAATCCTAGGAAAACTATGTAAAAATCTTCTTTCTAGCAAATTATGACAGTTACACACATAATTTTACCTGGACAGCTTCAATTGAGTGAGTTGGACCTTCATTTTATCAATGACTGGAGGGAAAGGGTAACGTTCTGCAGGAAGCAAACTAAAGCTGTTTTCCACGCTGATTAAGCCGAGATCTGCCACCACAGCGTTAGACGACACTGAAGACTGAGGGATAATAATAACCGGTGCTTTCAGGTCCACATCCATCGCAAGGCGGAAGCTCTTCTGGGCCAAGTCCCTCACACTAGAAGCAGCTCTCTCTGCAGCCTGCATGGTAGCCGTGCTCAAAGCTTCCTTGGCAGCTTGGAAGTTGTTGAGGAAATTCTGTTGGAAGAGAATGATAGTTAAAAGACTTCCCCCCAAAAGATGTTTGTTCTCCAAAGGAAAACACTTTCAAAAGTACGTGCTGCAAAATGAACAACTAAATAAGCATAATAAAAGAGATTATTTATGATTGTGTACGTGGAGAAGAGTAAAGTCTAGGAAGATATACCCTGCGCTATTAACAACAGCTACCTCCAGGGAGTAAAGATTCTTAACTTTCATTTATATTTTTTATTCTTTTTTTATTTCTATTTTTAACCATTAATTTTATGATGAAGTTCTGATATGATTCTTTTTAAAATGTTTCTTAGTAACTATGCCACATGCAAGGAAAGGAATGGAGGACAGCACTTTATCTCCCCAACAGTAAGTTCTATTCTGTACCTCTAGGTCACAGTAAATACAGTCTACTTTTAAAAATGAGGGTTCAGGAAGCTTATTACTGAGTTTCTAATGTACTGCATATGGATGGACACAAATGGTTAACTACCTACAATTCTGTAATCATGACTAAGAATCAAAACTTCTTTATTTAGGTAGGATGCATTTTCATCTCCACGCAACCAGAAAGATTCTTCCCAGCAAAGAAACAGTTGCTCTTACAACTCATGTTCTTAATATCCACCATTTGTCATAAACTTAATCTCTTCCTCTTCTCCCGAAATAACTCACTTTCTACACAAGTGAACATGACAGTTCAGAGAGAAATTCATGAAAGATAAGCTCTGGTTAGCAACCCTGCTAAAAGCAGTAAGCAGACTTAAAACTTTTCAGCATAGGCTACTTCCATGACGGATAAAAATAAAAGAATTCTATGGTCTTAGTGATCACAAATATAAGCAAAAGCTGTAAATTCTAATATTAGTTCTTAAGATATTGCCAAACTTCCTTTAAAAGTTCTTTTAGCTAAACATCTCTACAAGCATTCCCATAAACAAGTACTACTAAAAAGTCCTAAATTAAAAAGCACTTGTAAAATACACACCTAAAAAAATGCTGGAGAAACACAGCTTGTGTACTTACCAATGAGTTTTAAAATTCACTTAGTTAACCATCATCTAAAGATCTTTGACTGCAGTAATCTGGCTGGTGTTAGGGTGTTTAACACAGCCCACTGTGAAGACCTGGACTCCCTGGGTTCAGGAGTACAGGCAATTATTTAGGGCCCAATGAGAAATAAACACATACTGAAACATACACTTACCAACAAAGACACGAAGAATTTATGAACGTAAACGATCTGAATACAGCCCACTTTGAGACTAAGTCTGCCATCCACTTTAGACACGTCGGCATAGGCTTCTCCTTCTGTGGCGTCTGGATACAGAGTCATCTGGAACCGGAAGACTTCCTCTCCCAAGATGGAGACAGCCTGAAAGGGTGAGATCATTGGCTTAGCACCGGAGAGTTGCAGGCCCTTCTCTGTATCACAAAGTTCCTCATTAGAGAAAGTGACCTCCGATTCAGCCTTAAACATTATTAGTTAACCCAACTTATTTGACAGTAACTTTTTTCCTATCGTTATAAAAAACCCTTTACTAAAGGCAGTATCAGTCCATCATTGCACTTTCAGAAGTAACCAGAAGGCCTAGTGTGCACATGACAGGAAAGCAGGTGGTCACCATCTATATCCCCACCCTTAGAGAAGGCCTCATGTGACAGACTAGTAAATGCATTGGACAACAACAAAAAAGCATCTCAAATATAAAACACAGAAGACATTTCAGTTGAGAAATCAATTTTTACCTTTTTGTGAATGGACTTCAAATCAACATTTGTTACTATGATATTCTGAATGAAGTCTGGCAAACATATCAGTCTGTTTTGGCTTCACAGAAACAGAGGCGTCCATTCCTAGGGAAGGCAAGACTTTCACAAAGGATTCATTCAATCCAGATGAGTCAAGTTAGCAGTGCTGTGTTCAGTAACATACTACTAACATACAGAGTCAACACAAGCTATTATTAGACATACTGGTATTGTTATACCAGTATTCACGTATGAGGTATGTAAGACAGGTTACACCTTTAAGTACTTCATGCATCTTACATAAAAGTTGTGAGTTTAAAACCAAATAAACAAAACACCTAGCCAGACCTGGAGGTAGAGGCCTATAATCCCAGTACTCCGGAAAGCTGTCAGGAGGATCCCAAATTCAAGCCCAGCCAGGGCAACTGAGCAACTTCAGAAGAAATTAAGTTCTCCTGGCTCAAAATTACAAAAAGTTTAAAAACTAGAGTGAGAGTATAGCTCAGTGGAAAGCCTCTGGATTCAATCCCACAAAGGAAAGACAGGAAAGAAGGAAAAGAGGAGGAGAGGAGGAAGGGTAATGTGCTGCTTCATTCTCCTTTCAAACCGACAACATCAAAAGGTCACAAAGTGTCTTTCAGAAACTCCTTTGCCTATGCTACATACGGGGAAAAGGCAAAATAAATAAACTATTTTTTAAAAATTCTGTGATGTCTCAATTATCAGATTATTCTAAAAATACAAGTACAGAAACAAATTAAGGCCTCAGATATAATCTGAAATTTTTAAAATATACATGGAATGTCTCAAGTCAGAAAAGAATTATAACAAATTTACTACAAACATTTCCAAATATACCTTTAACCTTCAGTGTAAGGAAACAATGTTTGACTCATAAGAAATTCACCCCTACAAGCTCACTTTTGCTGGATGTTTATATAACAAAATAGAATTACTCACCATGTATTTTAACATCAGCTACAGAACAACATTAATAGCATCTAATTCAGCTGTAACCTTTAAATCGAACATATCCTCTTTAGAAATGGTGCCAGATACTAAAAAGTAATAGAAAATTTGTGATTGGCAAAGTGTAAAGATGATAGAACACACAAAATAATCTCAAATTCAATAAAATAAAATTGTACTAGGAGGAGCCAAAAAGCTCTCCATTAAGATAAAATGTGACTTTGAGTCAATTTTCAAAAACCAACCCAAAATAGCAGTTTCCCTTCACATTAAGAGTAAACATAACTACTGTTAACATCCTGATTGTGTTATTCATGACATGAAAATTTCACTGATTTTCCTTCCAGAATAAAATAAAACACTTTAAATTAGAATTCTATTCTATTCGTCTAAAAGTTTGATTTTAAAACCTGTCATATATTATATCAAAACAGTAACTAATACAGAACTAAAATATGTTGACTAGTTAACACAGTTCATTTTATTTACTATGGCACTTATTATACATGTTATTTAACTATGGAAGCAATCCAATTTTACTACAGTATATGCAATGGCTCTATAAAGAATTGTAAAATAAATTCAGAATGGATAAGATATAAATATAAAGGACTACAGTTCTTTTAAAGTTCTTTCCTATAAAACTGCAAAACCATCAGGATATGTATTAGTAATTAATCCCCATTACATGATGATAAGCTGGTTTTTTCCCTAATACCAAATGTGGCAACATCAAACCATGAAGACCAATCATACAGCAAAACCACAAGACTGTTTCTATGAATTAAAATTGCTTGTAGGTTATCGTAATTTCAAATATTTATTTTTCATGTATTCAACTATTTTTCTATGTATTCTATTTATGTTATAACAGAAGAATTCCAAGGCTATTACCTCTAGATACTGTACTGCTGTTGCAAGCAAATTAACAATAAAATGGGTAAAACGCTTTTACTATAGTTTAGAACAATTCGCTATCTTCCAAGGTTAAAAAAAATCAGATCCTTGTATCAGATGTAATGGTAATAACAGTTTTATTCTAAAGATCCCAGTAATACCAATCTATTCTAATTGAATTACTGTATGTTACAAGTTCATATCATACAATGTGAAAAACCAAAATGATGCTTGCTCTATAAACCAATACACATTCTCTATTGACTGTAGATACTTCAGAGCTAACATTTCACAGCTCAAGGTATCTGCCTAGCAAACATGTCCCCAGATCTATTTAGAAACAGAATGAGTCCATCTTCTCTGTGAGATTCCTTCAGTGCGCACAAGGCTTGAAGCCTGCTCAGCACTAGACAGGACTGGGCGCAATACAATTTTGTAACTATGTGTGACTGCATTCGAACTTTAACTTCTTCCTTTCTCATTTCTATTGCACTGAAGAATGCAAAGAGATGTCAATGCAAAAAAGATGCTTTCTAGCCAGTAAAATTAAAAAAAACACACCATTAAACAACATTTATTTAAAACATTTCAATAAACTGATGTATAATCCTATAAGGAAAAATTTTGAGTTCTTTCAAAACTAACTTAAACTGTCAAATCAGGTATAGTAACATCAAGATAGTAAGTATCTTCTTAGCTTAAAATACATTACAGTATTATATGAGAGAAAGCATTTGACCATTACTCAAAAATTAATACCAGCTTTGATGGCAATACTTCTGGACTCCCCTACAAGTGGTTTTAGCTCAGATTCCTTCCTAGAAGACGACTCAGAGGATGGAACAGCCGATGACAAAAAATCCATAAGGGAAAGTAAAGCTTCTAAATGAAGTAATATGTCTAAGGATGAAAATGAAACCTAAGAAAACAGAGAGGCAGAGTAAGACATAGTAACATTTGTGTTAAGTTTCAACACACACAACTAGCACAAGAGCAGTTCAATTAAAGAAAGGCCCTTAAAAAAATGAATTACTACCAGCATCAATTCTTAGAAACACTATTATGTTAATTGTAATCAGTCAGTAAACCAATACTCTTCCCACTCCTGTGTGCAAACATAATTCTATTGTCCACAGGGTTTGAGTTTTAAGAAAATGTATAGGAAGCGTCCCAACACTGACCCATTTGCACAAAGGGAATGTGAACAACGTCCTTAATCCTAACGCCAACACACAACGCTAACATTTAATGCTGAATCAGTATCAGGCCAAATAACTATGGACAGCATTTCCTTGAGAATACATTATTTGTTGTATAAGTAAAGAGCAATTTACATCTGGGAAACAAGCAATCTCTTTATAAATCAAATTAATTTTTATAAAAAGTGTATTTTAATTCTATATGCACTGGCTTTATCGACAAAAATTAATCTATTTTTATTTTCACAATATTCTAATGTTAGCACAACCTTACAACTCAAAATGGCTATGAAGCTACATTTAATCATTACCAGCTTACCTTTAGTCTCTGTTTGGTATTGTCATGAACAGTTTTAAATTCCGGTCCATCACTGTCTGCCTACAAACAGTGGGTAATTAAATCAATGGATTACAAACACTAAAATTGCATGTACTGAATAAACATCCATTTTTTACTTATTAAAGTATGCTATTAAAACACATTTCTTATAGGTAAAGAACATGATTTAAACCACATCTCCCATCCTACAGATGAAAAGAACTACTCTGGAGGAAATACTAATGGACAAATCTGAACTGCAGGGGAAATGCTTGTGTACTGGATGATAATACACTCTGCTTCAGAACACAGCACAGCTTTTCTGTTCCACTTGTCCAAACCACTTGTCTGGTTTCCCTAGAGAAACCAGAAAGTTAACGAGTGTGTGCAGATGCTTTCAAATTCATCGCAGTCAACCCAAGGATAAAGCACACTTTCAAAGGAGAAAAACTGGAGCACTAAACATGAAGGGAACAGACATAACTTAGCATATTCAGGAGTTAGACAGAAAGCTGGTACCTTGGTCAAGGCCAACTTCAGGAGCGGCTCCTTAGTCACACAAGAGGAGCGCACGATGTGCAGAGGGCCTCCTTCTGCATCTGGGGGCAAGAGACAGGCTGGTCAGCACTGCAAATGCCTCACACTTCTTACACAGCATGAACAGCCAGTTACATTAAGGTATGTTCATCAACACTAAGAATTTTACACTAAATATGAATTACACTGCTAAATTTTAGTGTAAATTTTACACTAAATATGAAATCATGCTTCAAGAAGCCTGGCTTTGAAAAGAGAGAGAAAAATCCCTAAAAACAACAAACCCAGTACCAGTCAATTATATAACCTGTGAGATGTGAAAAAATGTTCAGCATCACTGATCATTCAGAGATGCAAATGAAAACATCACTGAGATTTCACCACACCCCGGAAAGAATGGCCAGGATCAAGAAATCAACCAATAACAAATGCTGGAGGGGCTGTGGGAAAAAAGGAACCCTTCTTCACATTGGTGGGAATGTAAACTGGTGCAACCACTGGGCAATCAGTGTAGATTCCTCAAAAATCTAGGATTGGAGGGCTCACAGTCTAGCTATTCCCAACTGGGTGTCTTCCCAAAAAAATTAAGAACATCATACCACAGTGATACATGTGCACTCATGTTTATAGCAGCACAGTTTATAATAGCCAGATCTTGGAAAAACCTAAATACCCAGTGATTGAGGAATGGATAAAAACAAATGTAGTGTTTTTATGCAATGGAGCACTACTCAATCATAAAGGACAAACTGGAGACTTTTATAGGTAAAAGGATACAACTTGAGACCATACTCATTAGTAAAATAAATAAGACACACATGTGTAAACATCATATTGTCTCATTAGCATTAAAAGCTGAAAGAAACAACATATATATGTGTATATATATTTATATATAAAAACAGTCAAGATAATTTAAAAATTATGTAACATTTGATACTACTAATATTACTGATTTGAGCAAATCACATATTATATGCTATAATTATAAAACTATAAAATACATAAAAGCATGGATTATTCTCAATATGAGCTTGTTTTGTTTTGAGACAGGGCCTGGCTATGTAGTGCAGGCTGGCCTTGAACTCCCAGAGCTTCTCCTGCCTTGGCCGCTTAAGTGCTGGGGTCACAGGCATGCACTACCACGCACGGCACAAGCTTGTTTTCGTAAAGCTCTTCCACAGAGTTCTTATAAACCTTAAATGTCACCAGAAACTTTTAAAAGTTGTCTCATATCACATTGTTCCTTTTCTACGAGAAATCCAGCATAAAGATGAAGACAGCTTAGGAAGAGGAAAGGGACAAGTGTGGGGGACAGGTGAGGGAGGGAAGGGAAAGGGGATGAAGATGTGTGGTGTAAGGTGTCAACTCCACACAAGGGAAGGGAACTTTACACACTACGCACATGTACTAGCACACTAAAACTAAGAAAGAGAAAATGAATTTAGGAGATCCAAGAAACTCACAAAACAACAATTTAGTTTTTACTTGAGGGGAAAAGAGACTTCTGGATTATGTTAAATTTTTCCTTCCATAAACTTCTGTATTGCTGAAATTTCCTTTTTCATAAGCATATAGTGATATACATGAGAAGAAATTTTAAAATACATGTAATTTTGAAATGAATAGCAACAAATAAACTAACTCAACTTTCCCAAGTAAGTCCCTGTATGTACCCAGGTCCTCGTCTCCTGATGGATCAGCTCTCGTGGCACAGTTACAACGAAACAGTGCCTTTCCTAAGTACTGAAGTATCACACACAGTGACAAGTGGCTCCTTCTCCAGAAATACTCTACTCTACACTACCTGAGTATGTATGTGTAACTAGGTAAGATGGTAGGTTTTAAACCGTCACATGCCTTCGCATCAATACATTTAACCTGAATGATTATGGTGACACATGCGGGGTGGCGATCCAGAAGACCACCTGCCTACTGCATAACTCACTGACCAGTGAAATCCAGGCACCGCATGCTGACTTGCTGGAGATAAGCTTCAGCAGTCACGGCATAAGCTTGAACTCTAGCTTCCACTCCAAGCTGCAGGACACTGAGCTCGTGCACTGGCCTCCCACTCTTTTCCGCCTTTTTCATCAGCATCACCATAACCTGTAGGAATGCACCAGTATTACCACCCACGATTTCACTGCTGCACAAGAATTTAATAAGGACACTGATACAACACTGAGAGTCACACAATGTAAAAACGTCCACCTTCTTTGGTGACTGGAGGCGGCATCATTTACCCGAGGCGACACCTATGCTTGTTCAGACTGAAGCACTGCCACTTTTTTCTAGTGGTTTTCTCCACCCTGACCACTGTCCTCAGGGAAGGGAACTACCATAGTATCTACAGCAAATCATATTAGAAAGGACTGACAGGTTTTCCATCTACATATGTTAATTACACACTTGTCAAAAAATTGATTCCGATCAGTCTTTTAATTATTAAGCTTAAAAATCTTCAGTAACTAAGCTAGGCATGGTGGCACACGCTTGTAATCCCAGCACTCGGGAGGCTGAGACAGGAGAATCATATAGCAACTTTGAGACCAGCCTGGGCTACAAAGTAAGCTCAAGGCCAGACTGAACTGCAGAGGGAGACACTTTCTCAAAAACACAAACAAATAAAAATAAAAATAAAGCTTATGTAACTGATATTACACAGAAAACATACTGGAGGTTTAACAATCCAGAATCTAGTTGCGAAGTGAACACAGAGCCCATTCATTCATCTTTAGCTCAGAGGAAGAGCATGACATTTAGAGAACTACTCAACAACCAGGTATTTTGGGAAAGGTCCGTGGTTCCCTGTACGCTCTATGCTCTCTCACAACTTCATGCCCACTCCAGTCCATCCTGCCCCCCCCCCCTTTCTTAATCTCCTTTTCTCAGGTTATTTACTGCTGCTCTTTTAAAAGCTCAACTCAAAGTTACACTTCCTGCAGGAAAACTCAGTTTAATACACTTGTGGACCCTCTCGGTTTGCTCAGATGCACCTTCCCTACCACCAGTGCCACAAGCTTAACAGAACCCTAACTGAGCACATCTTTAAGGGGGAACAAACACTTCCGAGCTCAAGGTCTAGGCATCTAAATACCTAGCACGTGCAATGAATACGTGCTGAGTGTGTGCGTGAGGGAGAGGAAAAGCTACCTGACCTTTCCTCAACAATCTGTAAATGGAAGTACACTGACCGAGTACCATTCTGCATGAGTACCATAACGCTTGGTGTACACTTACTGGTTTTATTCTCTTTAGAATTTCTAACATTTGTAAAGGATTTTGCATCACTAGTTCCCTGTCTTGTTATGCTTAGATAATAAAAAACGCAAAGCAAGGCACATTCTGGCTGTCTCATAATCATTAAAAGGAAGTTATAGAAAATCCTACAGCTTTCTCTATGTAATCTTATATCCCCCAAACATAACTCATCCTTAAACTCTCAAATTTTAAACATCATTACATATAAATAGCCTACCTAAGATTTTTTCACCCATATTAATTACCAGAAGCTTATTTTAATACAGGTAATTCTACAAATCCATTAACTTACCTCTCTACAAAAACATGAAAATCACCTACCTCTTTAATTTCAAAATTCAGCAGTACATTAACAATGTTTACAGATCTAATTTCTTCTCTTTCAGCTCTTGAAGCATCTTTTGAAGCTTGTAATCTCTGTGATGTAGAAATTTCAGGGGCATCTTTGATTTCACCTACAGATGTTAAAAAGAAATTCATTCACTTCTATGCACACATTTCTTACACACTCAGGAGGACATGGAGAAGTGCTCTGGACCTAATGAAGGAACTAAAAATCCATAAATCAATAACCCTTCTGGCCCTCAGAAAACCCACAGTTTAGTACAAGAGACATATACATTTAAACTAAAAACAAAAGACTAGGCATGCTGGCACATACCTATAAAAAACAAAAGACTAGCACTCTGGGAAGCTGAGGCAGAAGAAAGGCAAGTTCAAGCCCAGCATGGGACTATTAACAACTCAGCAAAACTATGTCTCAAAAAAATAAATAAAATACTAAAAAGGCTGGGGATGCATCGCTTTGAGTTCAATCCTCAGGAAGGGTGGATAGACAGACACACAGACACGCATGCACACCCACACACCTACACCCACACCCACACACACACACAGTCTGCCCACTAGCCAGCCAGGCAGCCATACCTACTCACATGGAGTGGACAAAGGTTAACAGACTCTAAGGTGCACAGATGACACCAAACAAGGCACAGCCTGGTTCCAGCGTGGGGAAGAAAGGCCTGAGGGCGGAGGCATCCTCCAAGCAGAGCTGAAGACATGCTCCCGAAGAGTGGCTCCCTACAGCTTCACATAAAACCCGGGGAGATACGAGACCCTCCACGGTGGGACCGGTCGGAGCACAGTGACCTCTGGGCAGATGGGGGCACTATCTAGGCCTCGCGAGCCATGCTGCACCTCACTCACAGGGATGACACAGGAGCACACACTATAAAAACTCTGCCTCGCACACAAGATGTGTTCATGGATGTTACAGTACAGTGAGAAAAACCCTGAAATCCTATGTTTCACTTTAAAAAGGGGCAAAACGTTTTAAATCTGGTACCATCTGGTGTTATAAAGGCACGCAAAAGCTACCCAGTAGGAGTACAAACCTAATACAAGTTCTTTAGTGAGCAATCAGCAAGATCTGCCAAATGATTACATCAATTTGTTAGATTTTTATGTTACTAATAAATTTAAATTAATAAAGATTGCACAGGCCTTAACTGATATTTTCTTATGACACACAAGTGCAAATTCAGTGCAACGTGATACAAATGAAACTTTGGAAGCGTGAAATTTCTGTCAGGAGAGACTTGCTAAATAAATTATGGCACGTACTTCCACAGGCTCTAATACCAGGCCGCCATTAAACAGAATGAAAGCAGCAGGCATGCTGGCAAAGGCCTGTAATCTCAGCACTCTGGGAGGCGCTGTAAATCAAACTCAGCCTGGGCAGCTCAGCAACACAACAAGACCCTACCTCGAAATCTAGGAAAGGGCTGGGAATGTAGCGCTGTGTACAGCCCTAGTACTTGGGCCCTTCGGTGCCATGAAAAAAAGACAAAAATGAAGACAGCCTATAGGGAGCATATAAACAGATATAAAAAGTACACACAAAAGATACTGATAATTTAGGAAAAACATAGCAAGGTTCACAAACACAGGTGCTAATTTGAAAAACACTGAAGATTATATCAATATGTGTGTGCATAACACATTATTTATATACATAAGTGTGTGTGTGCGCGTGTATATACAGCAGCATGGAAAGTATGTAGTGGTTAAGTCCAAAAGGCCGTATCTGATCATTTAAATTTGCTTACATATTTATTGCAGCATGTTCTGGGATCTTTGGAAGGAGTGATAATTTATCAACTATTTTAATTCTTACAGACATCTGACTACTAAGCCTAATTTAAAAATCATATGGAATGTGCTACCACAGCTTAGTGGCAACTTAATTGCAAATTTAATAATTACTCCAGGACTTCATAATACCTGCTTGCTTAACTAATAAGAGTCAAGCATCTTTAACCACGATGTGTTATTTTCTGTTTTTGCTTTTATTTTTAAGACAGGGTCTGTGTAGTTCACACTAACCTTGAACTCGCCACGTAGCACAGGCTGGAACTCAGGACAACTCTCCTGCCTCAGGCTCCTAAATGCTGGGCCATCAGCAGGCAGCAGCGTGTCCAGTTAACACATTTCCACTGGGTGGCACTTTGTTTATTTGCTGGTAATACAAATCCAAATCATGAATGTGTACCTGCTTACCTCACGTGTCCTGTCTGTGCTGGGCTGCAGGTACAGCACAGGGGTAGTATGTGCACCTTAACTCCTAGACTCTGGATTCAAATCCCAACCCACCATACAGAGAAGAGAACGATGTCTTCTTATTGTCTATCAAACTGCAAAATAACTGTGAAATATTAGCCACCTACTGTGCATCTCTTACCTGTCTCTGGTACTCTTGGTTTCACTTTATCTAACTCTTCAGGAGTTTCACCAAGATTTTCCGACAGTATTCTAAACAAAACATTAAGATCTTCTTGATTTAGACAAACCTGTGAAATATTAGGTTCAAAAGGTAGATATATTTCATTTAAAATGCAGCAGTTTATTACAGAACATTCTCAGAAACAAAGCATGAAGCACAGAATAACCCTACCTTACCAAAAATATATACAATTACTACGCACGTGTTTCACTATTTCATGTTAACATTTTATTTTCAAAGATAGTAACATAAATCAACATTCACTCCACTGACTTAATTTATATTATTTTTTACTGAAAGGTATAATTAGAGAGTTGATTTTTTTAAAAGACATTCTGCAAATACATCCAATTTTGTCTGTTTGTTTAAATTGAGTGAAACAAAATGGCTGTTTTCAGTTACCAGGCACTTCTCCCAATGCTATAATTATCTTAGAGGTACTACATAGATGACCTTAAAAATTAAGTGATATATGATACACAGCAGACATGAAACCAGGAAAATTTGTGCACAGATTTCCTTCCATATGTACAGAAAATGTAAAAGTTAAATATTACTTATTTAGAGATTTTTATTGAAAGGGGTAATACCTTTTTGAACTGTATCTTACTGAAATTCTTACATCATTCAGTAAAATACTCTACTTTTCAGGGAGTTCTATATTAAGAAAGTCTTCAGAATGTAAGACTTCAATGACCAAGGGTTTTTTTCTTTTGTTTTGTTTTTTCACTTGTGCACTTACAGTCATTGTATCAAGATGTCCTTTAATTTCCACAACAGGTACCTTATGATACCAATTTGCAGGTAGATTTCGATTTACAAAAAACTCAAAGTTAATTGGGTGCAACAGCTGAATATCAGGCTGGGAGGTGCCTGGTTGGATCACTGTCCTAAAGAAAAACAGAAACATCAGATGTGGACATGTATGAGGGAAACACAACATGTCTTTAAAACAGCAAAGGCAAGCAGTCATTTGCCTTTTTAAAATACTGATTTGAAGCAGCATTACTTGAATTTTTCACTTCAAAACCGAGTTATAATTAATTGATAATCCACTATCAGGGATAAATTAAAATGTCATACACTGTACACTATTAAGAAAACATTTTTCTTTTAAAAAGAAATTTACACCGTTGAAGATGTACAAGAAATCATCAAATTGTTTCTTGAGGACTAGCCAAGTTAAAATCACCAAACAGAGGTATTCAAACATACTGCTACAGTGGACCAGGAATGTTTCCACAAGATCAGAATGGAGAGGACAAATGACTGCTGCCTAGAGATGTCACGACTGTCCTTGGTGGTAGTGCAAGGCACGATGTGTGGGCGTGGAGATGCTGCTGTGAGCAAGCCTACTGTACAGCCAATCACACAGAATCACAGCACATCAGACCACTCAGAGTACAAAGTCTTGATCATAAACTACTGTCACTGGCTTATGGATTTATTATACTTTTATTACGTTAAACTATATATTTTTTTTAATTTTATTTAAGGAGAAAAGAAAAAAAAAGCAGGGAAAGGGTACAAGTTATACAGATTTACAGAAAAAAAATGAACAGTAGGAAATCACTAGTTAATGGATTACATATTGTCATCTTAGAAATAATTGTTCAAGTCACAAAATTAAAGCTTGTAAAATGGACATTCCATCAATGATACTGCAGACAGTTCTGTTCATTGATCCAGTAAAACTCTGTGATATCATTTTCTATCTTATACACTTAAATATACATGCAGTTACATAGTTTGGAGCACTTTCTTTTCCTCTCTTTTGTACCATGACTATTACACATTTTGGGTTTCATTGCTCCCACGGTTCTTATTACTTTTTTGGAAGAGAGTAAAACCAAATGTGACATAACAGAACAGAATCGGTCAAGTCAAAAGGGTGGACATAATAGATAATGTAAAAACATAATACAAGGTGATCAACAATGGTTACTATAATGCCTCCCGCTATCTCTAATAGAATTGCCTATATCATTAGACGTTAAACTATATTTACCAAACAAATGTAACTACAACAGCTTGCCCCGTCACACTGACAACAGCCTCATCATCTCTTGCTGACTGTTGATCCAGATTACAAAAGACCACATCAAAATAACTGACCTACACCAGCAAGGCTCATCCAAGGAGCACTGTGACATTCACACAATGATGAAATCGCCCACAACTCGTTTCTCAGAAGGCAGCCTCACTGCTAAGTGATGTGTGACTGTGCGTTTGTTGGTATGGAGACCAAAAAAGACAACAGTAACAGAAACATTCTCAAATCACATGTCTCACAAATTTACTCTCCAACAGTATTTTCTGCAACTGTCTTATGAGTATTACTTTTTAAAATATGGATAGTTAAATCACCTTGGATGGAATAGGTCCTGAGTTTTAATTTTTTGTGTGTCTTCATGTCTCACACAGTGTGAGCACTGAGGGTATTACTTAGAGAGCATTCAGGCCAAAAATGCTTCGGCTTAATCAAAACCCATGAGGAATCACTCAAAAAAAGAGTTGTTTCATGGAACAGCCAGATTATACCTCTCAAAACCAGCATCATTGTAAGAGACAGAAAAAGGTGCAAGAACTATTCTAGAGAAAGCATTTATCAGGAAAGAAGTTCTTCTCAGTAAGAATGGAAACAGTTATGTGTGATTCTGGAAGGGGAAGGGAAATTACTACAAACAACATCACTGCAACAACTGATATGACCTTAATGCAGACTGCACGTTAGGTAATATTACGGTGATACTATATTTTCAGAATCTCACAAATACATTGTAGTTAACGTCAAGAGAATGAATTTTCTTGTTTATAGGACACACATGGTGAAATATTTAGGGGCAAAAGGTCCAGATGTCTATTATTAAATGATTCAGCAAAAATGTTTTACATTGTAAAGATGCTATAAGTAAATGACAGCAAATGTATAACAGACTGGTGAATGTAGATGAAACATTTATGTGTACAGTCTTTATTTTTCCAGTTTTAAAAAGGAAAAAAAACCACTGATTCTGTGAAACAGCAACCTGTTGAGTATGAACTTGAATGATCATGAAATATCATAGAAAAAGTGAACCTAATACTTAAGCCCGGAAACACTGGAGAACACACCTGGACAGCTTCAGGTCCGTGAGCTGCACATCCATTCTATCGATCACAGGAGGATTTACAGACCCTTCCCCAGACACAAGACTGAACTGGTTCTGAACTCTGATCAAACCAAGGTCCACCACAACAGCGTTGCTGGAAACAGAAGACTGTGGGATGACAATAACGGGTGCTTTCAAATTAATGCTGACAGAGAAGCGCAAACTCCGCTGGGCAAGGTCTTTCACACTGGTGGCGGCCTTTTCTGCAGCCTGCGCGGTGGCTGCGCTCAGGGCCTCTTTGGCTGTCTGGAAATTGTTCAGGAAGTTCTGTAGACACAAAGGAAGTACAGAGAAACTGAAACAGAAAGCAGGCTCTCAAGAGGGACACCACCTTTTGTCTCCATGATGCTGACATCTTTTAGGACAGGTAACTTTCTGTTAAGCCTGCTGTGACCATGTTAGATGGGAGCAACTACTAACTCATCCAAGGTCACGAGCTGCCTGGCTTACACAGGGGTTACACAGGGTTACACAGCTAAGGAAAAGGAAGGACGGAAATCCATTCTCATGATTTCTGCATGGAAGAATGCGGCTTCAATACTTACTCTAACAAAAGTAACTTCAATTCAACACAAAAATCATTAAATCACTCAGATTTTAACTGTTAAGACAATTTACTTGAACCTTCATACATAACTACCACATCTAATCAAACAATATCACCTACAATGCAAGATTTGGAACACTTGCAATCATAACTATCAGCATTGTTTCCTCAGCTGAAAAACTCATATGAAAATAGCGATTTTACCAAAAGGGACACAAGGAACTTATGAAGATAGACAATCTGAATGCAGCCAACATTCAGCAACACCACGCCATCCACTTTGGACATGTCAGTGTATGAATCCCCTTCAGTCGCATCTGGGTACAAATCCAAGTTAAAACGAAAAACTTCATTTCCCATTATTGACACAGCCTGAAAAACAGAAATGTGAACATATTCTTTCTACCAAAGTAATGACAAAGTAAATTACCACTTAGAATATGGTTTATATTTATAATCTTTATAAAAAAACAAACATTTTCATGAAGTATACTTAATTTCAAATATATTACTTTAAAACTGGACTTTATATGCAATCACCAAAAAAATAGTCATCATTTATTTAGTCCAACTTACTTTGTTATGAACTGTCTTAGGATCAACATCTGTAACAATAATATTTTCCAGTCTGGCAAAAAGTGACTGCTTCCTTGACTGAAGAGAAAGGGAAGAGTCGAGGCCTGAAAAAAAAATTAATATAACTTCTATAGATCTAGAACGAATAAGATATTTATTTCTATTGTATAGTGCAATTTTTAAAATTTAGCAACATCTAAATTCCCAACTGATCAACAAGCTATATTAGATATTTTATACTTTTATAAACACTCAACTTCTAAGTTAATAAACATTAATTACCTGAATTTTCAATTCTCTGACAAAAGTACATGAGAGATGATCTCGGGATTTAGTATATCCCTTATATCTTAAACCCAGGTATCTACATGGAGACTATGGAAGTGTCACAAATCCAGTTCATTCTAGTTGATGTACTACCAGATCAGAAAGGACAAAAAGAAATCCCTACCTTTCAGGTTCTTAAATTCTTAAAGGATTTCATGAAACAGACTGAGCATATCTTTACCTTCAGCAAATGACAATACATTCTTATAACTATTAAGACCAGAGACAGAGCGAGATGCATTTCAGCAGCTTTCTCTGTAGATACTGATGGCTCACAGGCTTTCTCTCATTGAAGGGCTGCTGTGCAGAAAGCACAAATGCACAGAGCAGTACTAACCTCCATTCCATCACTACATACAGACAGATAACTACACCCATGATGAATAAGGCTGGTGAAGAGCAGGATGTTCGCAGACTGCGTGTGCAAGCCGGACTGCCACTCCTGCCACCCGTCAGCATTTCTGCGCAGATATGCACTCTTCCACCCTACACAAGCCTGGGCCAGGCCCACAGCACCAGCGCACGCCATGAAGGAGCGGCGATGCCCTTGAACAACTGTGCCCCAAGAAAAAAGCACCCGATTCAACAGTATCCTGCTGGCTCTACCCCTGCCGAAGGCCTCGTTCGTGTATTCTTTAACATTGAAAGGGAATAAATGAAAAAAGAAAAAAAAGCTCATCTTTTAATGAATTTTAACGCTGTATTTTTTACCTTGTTTTTTGTTCTGTTTTGTTTGGTGATGCATGGAATTGAACCCAGTGCCACCAACAGGCTACATTCGCAGCCTTTTTCATTTCGTATTTTTTTTGAGATGAGGTCTTGGCTAAGTCACTAAGTTACCTAGGCTGGGCTTGAACTCTAGCTCCTCCTGCCTCAGTTTTCTCAAGTATGTTACCTTCTATCTTTTTGGGGTTTTTTGGATCCATGACCCAAACTCAGGACCTTATGCTTGCCAGGCAGGCATTAGGCCACTGGGCTATATCCCCAGAACCTGTTACCTTGTATCCTGATTTCAGCAATACTGCTCTTCTCATTGCAAATGGTGACACAGAAAGCATTTAACTTGGCAAACAATCTGAAGCCAGTAACATCACTGTCTTTAGAGGATACAATCACTAAAAAGAAAATAAGAGTTATTTCACAATACAATTCAGATAATATAAATTCTATTCAAGACTTTTCTATATTAACTGAACCACAATTCTGTTAAACAGAAATATACACATACACAAGTTAAATTACAAACTTAATTTCAAATACTTCTTTTGCCTTACAAAACTAGGCTTTTTAATAGACGTTCCTTTTGCAATTTAAAAAGAAGAGTCAGTCCCCGACTTATGAATAAATTCTATTCCAGATTTGTTCGTAAGCCAACAAAATGCATCTTATAGTTCAGTCTGAATGTCAGTGAGTTGGTGACGTTCTGTAAAACAAAGTAAATAAGGACAATAAAATTCTGAATAGCTAAACAATGCACCTACAGCCACATAGTTTAAGTAGGAAGGTCAGACTCTGAACTGAGCACTTTCCTATCCGAAATCTGGGCTCTTGGCTTGTAACACCTATCTGGAAGCTGGCCTGTCCCTGGGTCAGGATGGCCTCCAAGGCCATCTGAGGGAAGGATGGTTGTCAGGTAGTTAATAGAAGAGAGAAGAGCTTGGGTTTGCAGCAACAAGTTCAAAGAGGAAAAGGCCACCTAAAAAGTTTTAAAACAAAGTTACTTTTCACTGGCAAATGCCAAGCTGCTGTATGCACAAGGGGCCTGACAGGCAGCCAGGCTTGCATCACGGCTTCGCAGCTTCCATCACTGGGAAGACAGCAGCGAGGAAAGTCATGACCCTCAAGGCAGGGGTGCAGAGAGAGAAAATTAGATGTTCTCGCTCAGTGCTCAGCGCAGATTAGGGCACAGGTCCCTAATCACTCCATTTCCCAAGCAGCTGCCCAGGGAGCATATATTCTGCTGCACGTGGCCACCTGTATTCCCAACATGCATCTTTGTACATTTCCCATTCACTACTCATCATGATCATATAACAAGTTTAAGTCAGAACCTGAAACTCCACAAGCACTACATACTACTAAATCCACAGAGGATTCCAAATGTGGCATCTGTGAGATTAACAATTGGGAGAGTTCTGTTACTAAATCATTAAAACTACAAAAATGGTCCTGTCATAAACACAGAAGAAAGTAAATGTCATAAAAGTACTACACTTTTAGAAAAATGACTCCAGAAAGCTAAGACAACAACACAAATTGCCTCAAAGAAAGTGGTTTTCTAACAGCAAGTTAAAACAAAAGCTCCTTATGGAAAAGAATCTTTCGTTTTCTCATTTCTGCATGGAAAGAAATGTACACAAACAGTATGCTTATAATTCCAGCACTCAGAGAGACTGAGGAAGAAGGGATACAAGGCCAGACACTGTCTCAAAATAAAAAATGTAACAACAGAAAAACACATGCACACATCAAAGAGGAAAGTTCACTATTAAATCAGACCCTCTCAACCCTTTTTTTTTGGTGCAACCCACAAGCACCAGCTGCCACTTCTTTAGGAGCACTTACCTCCCTCCCTGTGTCCTACACACTTTCTCAGTCCTGTATTACTTGAAGCTTACAATCCTCTCAGCTGTTTATAGATTACTGTTCCCTTATCTAAAGCATTCCCTTCTTTAGAAACAACACTGCAAGGGCTGGGGATTTAGCTCGGCGGCATAAATGTCTGCCTTGCAAGTGTACAGTCGGGATCCTCCTGCCTCAGCCACCCAACTCCTGGGATCCCAAAAACTACATCAAAAGACTACTACACTTCATCAGATTCAGCAGTGTGCCTGGATACAAAGTCAACGCTCAAAAATCAATAGCATTCCTGTACAAAAACAAAAAACTCACTGACAGAGAAATTATGGAAATAATACCCTTCACCCAAAATATGAAATATTTAGGAATTAATCTAACAAAGGATATGAAGGATCTATATATTGAAAACTACAATACTCTGAAAAAGGAGACCTAACATGGTATCAGAAAATAGGAAGCCATCCCTTCTTCTTGGATAGAAGGAATCAACACTGTGAAAATGGCCATACTTCCAAACTATTATACGGATTTAATGCAATTCCTATCAAAATACCATTAGCATACTTCACAGATGTAGAGAAAACATCCCTAAAATTCATTTGGAAACAGAAGAGACCTAGAATAGCAAAGGCAATCCTGGGCAACAAAGGCAAGACAGAGTGCATCACAATTCCTGACTTAAATTATACTATAAAGCTACTGTGATAAAATCAGCATAGTAGTGGCAAAAAAACAGACCTTAAGATCAATGGAATGGATCAGAAGATGCAGACAGAAATACAATGACACTCAGCTACCTTATTTTTGACAAAGGGGGCAAACGTTCACTGGAACATGTTCACTGCCTCTTTACTAAGCAGTGCTAGAAAAACTGGCTTTCCACATGCCAGAGACTAAAATTAGATCCGTGTCTATTACCGTGCACTAAAGTAAAGTCAAAATGGATTAAAGATCCAAATACTAAAACAGAAACACTAAATCTACTGGAAGATAAGGTAAATAGAAATCTTGAAGACACAAGGTAGGCAAAGAATTCATGAACAAAAATGCAAACTGCATAGAAGTACTTCAAAGAATCAGCAACTGGGATTCTTATCTTATTAAGAAGTTTTTACACTTCAAAAGAAATCACAGTGTGAAAAGAAAACCCATAGAGAAAAAATTTTAGCCTCCTGTCCCTCAGACAAAGGACTTACTAGAACATATAAAGAGCTGAAAATATCAGGCCCCTCAAATTCAAAGACTTAATTCAAAAACAGGCATCTGTGATGAGCATGCCCTTCTCAGATGTTGAAATACAAATGGCAAATAAATACACAAAGAAATCTTCAACATCACTGGTCATTCGAGAGATGCAAATTAAAACAACATTGAGATTACACTTCACTCCACAAAGAATGGCTGTTACCAAGAAATCAACCAATAACAAATGTCGGTAGGGAAAAAGGAACCCTTCTCCATTGTTGGTGGGAATGTAGACCAATGCAGCCACAGTGAAGATCAGTGTAGAGATTATTCAAAAAACTAGGACTGGAGGGCTCATTCAATCTAGCTATTCCTTGACTGGGTAATTTTGCAGTTTCCAGAAGAACTGAAAACATCATGTCAAAGTGGTAAATGTGCACCAATGTTTACAGCAGCACAATTTATAATTGGATTGATCTGGGAAACAACCTAAGTGTCCATTAACTGAGGAATGGATAAAAAAGATGTGGTATTTTTATAAAATGGTGTACCACTCAGCTATAAAGAAGGACAAACTTGAGGTTTTTATAAGTAAATGGATGCAACTTGAGATCAAACTCATAAGTGAAATAAACCAGACTTACATGTGTTAAGTATTGTACTGTCTCTCTTAAGTAAAACATTGAAAGGGGGTCAGGGATTTAGCTCAGTGGTGTAAGTGCCTGCTTGGCAAGTGCAAGTTCATGAGTTCGATCCCTGATACCAAAAAACAAAAACAAAAAAAACCACTGAAAGAGTAAGAAAGATCCAAAATATACAATAGATACTGAGGAAAGTGATAGGAAAAGAATCTGCTCAAAAGGAAAGAACAACTGGAATAGGTGAAAGGAGAAAACAAAGAGGGGAAAGACTATATGTACATAGACTCTTTTTTTTTTTTTTTGTCTTTTTTGAAGCAGGATCTCACTATGCAGTTTAGGCTGGCATTGAGCTCACTTTGTAGCCCAGGCTGGTCTCGAACTCACAGCGATCCCCCTGCCTCAGCCTCCCAAGTGCTGGGATTACAGGCATGAGCCACCACGCCCAGCTACGTACATATACTCTTTATATACACTCAATAGATAACTATACTACTAAACTATTAGTTTGTCCAAAAAAAGTTTGCTCTTTCATTTTTATGCCTATATCTTGTAACATGAATATCACTTTGAAGGGAACAATACACAATACATAACCACTGTTAACCTATTACTTTGTTTTGAAATTTTATATCATCATTATTCTTTGGCTTTTAAAATTTAAAAAAAGTAACAGCTTTACTAAAAATCAGAGTATTTACAAGGTTAATTTATAACTTTTATTGGTTCTTGATTATATCATCAAGTTACACAGATCCTATCCCCCCCAAAATACTAAAGATTTCCATTAATAATTATTTTCAATAGGATATATGCTTTAATAGAATTTCTTACCTTAAATGTCTGTTCAGTTTTTTCAAAAGTGGTTTGAAAACTAGGTCCACTCTTATCAGCCTAAATAAAAAATGAACAAAGGAATTAAGACCAAAGTAATTAATCCACTGTAAAGCCATGCATTTTACTGACTGTAACATGCTGTGTGTTCTCCTCTGGGAGCCCGGGAGAACAATTACTCACTTCAGGGAACCTACAGCAGGGTGTGAGAATGATACACCTTGGGAGGTAGAAGGTGCAAAGGTCATCTAGGTCATCTAGTACATTGGACACCTAATGCTGAAATCCCTTGTCCACTTCTCTGGTAAGTCTGTTTACATCTCCAGTAAAAGAAACCTCATCTTCTTAGAAATCCAATCATCAGGGTGCTCTGATTTAATGAGGTCTTTGTACTGCTTCAAGCAATCTCCCAGCCTTATTATTCACTGTATTTCTGATCCCTGAAACAAACAGTGTAACTCTAAACACAAAAGATGACCTCCCGGGGGGCCGGGGATTTAGCTCAGTGGCTTAAGCGACTGCCTTGCAAAAAAGCAATCGTGAGTTCGATCCCCGGTACCGATAAAAAAAAAGAAAAAGACAAAAAAAAAAAAAAAAGACCTCCTGTGAGTTTTCTGCCATCGCTTGTCTGCTTGCCTCTCTGCTCCCACAATGCTTTTGTTTTGCTTTATTATATTCATATTACACTACTATATAATAATCATATTGTCAACCAATCAACACATTTTAATTATTTATTTTTGTACCTCTCCCTTCTAGTTTATAATTTGCCTGCAAAACATAATGTTTGTCATCTGTGTCTCTAAGCACCTGGTAGTGTAATCCATTTAGAAACACATATAGACATTCAATAAATAATAAGTGATTAAAACAAACCTATTAAATCTTAAATGAACCTAATTTTTTCAATTACTTCAGCACTTTCCTGGTGCATTTCTTGGTCTCTTTCCAGGCCTGGGAGTTCTCTGCAGCACCTGATCCAATGTGTTTTTTTCTTTGAATGTGGCTTAGCCAAACTGTCACCTACTATACAGACAAGTGTGGACATATAATTATGCCCCTAAAGAGAGAAACAGTGCCTCCTTCCGCCCAGGCTTCTGCATTTGAGAATAAGAGGTCAGCAGCCTTCTAATAGCTCTTCACTTAGTGAAAGAGAAACAAGGTGTTTACGTGCAAAAAGAAACAGTTAAAAACTAACCTACCACCCAGAATGATTAGTAACACACTGTCCTGTCCACTTCCCAGGGGCACAGTCCAGACTAGTGCTGGCAAATCAAAGACAAAAGATGCTAATGTAGAAGTTGTTCTTTCCTAAACAAAAATCTCAGTATTCAGGTTTAATTGCACTTAATTGGCATTCTGCCATAAAGAAGTGGGTTTTGGGGTGCAGTCTGAGCTCTCATCTCTCCACAGGTTCTCCAGCACTGCCATGGTCCTTACCTTAATATACTCTACTTTTAAAAGATCTGACCCAGGTTTGTCAGAAGAGCTAATCAAGTGAAGGGGCTTTTTTCTTGATCCTACAGAAAAAAAAAAAACCATTTTCAAACAAGTTGCTTCTAGAACTTGCTAGACACTTCTTTATAAAAGCTGCTAATTAAGCTTCAAAAGAATACCTGTGTATATTTTCATGGTTATTAAATACTAAAACCATCACTCATGGAGAAATAAGCCACTCCAAGTTCTTGCCTTAGGCATCTAATTTACTTTAAAACATGTATTTATTTTCAGTTGAATTCACATCTGTTCAAAACTAATCAAAGCTTCTTTAGATATTTTTAAGGCCACATGTTCATTAGTAAGGCAGCAGAACAGACTACAGGTGCCAGCATCAAGAAATATCAATTCCAGCTCACCTCTATCCTTCTGACTTAAACTACCAGACATATTTTTCAACAATGTAACGAACAAGTTGGATGGGATTCTGTTGTGTCTAAAATTCTATGAAAGAACTTTATATAGAGAGAACTTTGTGTAGACTGGGAGAAGAGAATTTCAAGAGAAGCAAACTGCAATGCTTCCTGTAAAGTTTAAACACAAGCAGCCTCCACCCCTGCACCTGGGCCAGGGAGCAGCTCGCACGCAGGCCCTGGGAAGGGAGCAGCCGCCCACCGCCCACCTGACCACTGGACTTCTACTCCTGCTTCCCCACCGCACAGGGCATCTTTCTCCCGAGTCCTAATCCTCCATGACGACAAAACAGCCTAGAAAATTTATCATCTACATTTCCCTCTTTCTTTCTGTAAATTCTTTCTTTCTGTACAAAAAAATAGTAACGTAAAATATTTCTTTTCTAAATTGAGGCTGATTTCAGTTACAAATACTCTCAAATTATAAAACCCAGGCCTCTATATTTGACTGAAGCACTAAAGAATTTTAATTATCGTACATTTTATTCCTTCATGCCTCAAATATCTGAGGTCACAAGATAAATACTGAGATGAATAAAGTTGTCGAGCTTCTAAGAGAGTGAACTTCGTATTCTCCCATTTTTATTTTTAACTGGAGCTTATGACATGTGACCACTACTGCACAGAAAGCCTGGGACCTGCCAGGCACAGCTGTTGTAATCCCAGCCCTCAGGAAGCAGTGTTGGAGGATCACCATGAGTTTGAGGTCAGCTGGGGCTAAATTAGCAAAATTCAAGACCAGTTGCCTTACATAGTAAGACCCTGTCTCAGAAAGAAAAAACAAAGGGGACCCTCAACATGGTAGGATCAGAGACAAACTCTCCAGTCTTCTAGCCATAAATACATGACATGAAGGAAGCTACTGAATTCTTCTCTGACCCTTTTTGTCTGTCCCTGTGTTTGCTAAGGAGAGTTACACAAAGGCAGAGGTAACAAATCAGAGTAGCTGAGAACAGCAACCCCAGACTGCTAGCCTGCCGGACTGCCAAGATTTCATTCACGGCTCTGCTACTCCTTGTTAGACCAAGGGTAAATTTTATAAGAAATCTATACCTTAGTTACATAAAACTACCAACAGTAACACTATGTTATTATAAGATTTAAATGAATTGTTATTTGTAAAGTGTTTTGAACAATGTTTACTCTTGTTTATAATAGATACTATCATAGAAATAAAAGTGTTTTAGATGCTTAAAAGTGCTACTTTTATCACTTCCATTTTTAGGAATATTACCTTGAATTTCATGGTAATCCAAGCTGATCTTCTTTAAATTAGACACCACAGTTAGGTCGAAAGTTCTCACTGTGGCCTCTGTTCCTAACTGAGTAACATTAAATACTAGAATTGTATCTTCTTCTTTCTGTTGTTTAGTAAATTCCAAAATTACCTAAAAGAATTAGCATAGCCAAGTGAAAAGTTGACAAAAGTTTAAGTCATACTTCAAATAAAAAACAAAGTCTTTCTCCATACACATCACCATGAATACAGTTAAAACTTTGCTCAGACCCCTTTCCCACCATAAAGTTATTTAATGTTATAAATTATCATTATCAAGAGTATAAATTCCTGTATAAAAGATTATGGTGAAATTTAACATCTTTTGTTGACTTTTTTAAGTTTAGAAAAATTTAGAATTTATGAAGTCTTCCTTAATATTTTCTCAAACTAAAATCACATTTGGTGATAACAGAAGCTATTCAAGTAAAAATTTATGACAAGAAAGTCAGGCGGCGGGCATATGCCTGTAATCCCAGCACTCAGGAGGCTGAGGCAAGAGGATTGCCAATAGCTCAAGGCCAGCCTGCACTACAAAGCAAGACCATGTCTACAAAACAAAAACAAGAGAAAAAGTTATGACGAGAGTGCTTGTTATCATATTACTTAAGTTAATTGTGGAATGGCAGCTGATACATTTAGATAATAAAAAGCAAAGCATGGTATCTTTTAAAAGATATAAACTCCCTCTTTTTATTTATTTATTTATTTATTTATTTTCCCCCAAAATTCTTTAATACACTCTCCAAAAGACAGAGGTCTGTGCTGCTTCCTCCTGAACCTGGACAGCTGTGAATGCCTCAATCAATAGAGCGCAGAGGACTCTGGTAACACAAAGGGCCTGGGAAAGCTGACAATCACCATGGGAACCTGGAGAGTCAAGCCCAGATAGCAGCCAGCCCTCAGCCTCCGCCAGCCTCCGCCAGCCTCCGCCAGCCTCCAAGGGAACCAAAGGACCTGCACCCCAAGGCTTCCAGTGACTGAAGCCCCAGGTAACACCTGATCAAAGACAACAGGCAAACCCAGAGTAGTCCAGCTGGGCTTTTTGGTACTCCTAACCCACAATGCATGAGCAAACAAAAATAGCTGTCTTAAGCAGCTAAGCGTGAGGGTAACTTGATAAACAGCAATGGTAGCCAGTAAAATAGAAAAACTATGGAAAAGGCACACTAATATTAGCAGGTGGTATGATTATGTACTTAAGAAAAATCAAGCCAAAAGCAACCAAAAACAGAAGATAACAACAAGATAATACAGTAAGTAAAGTTCAGCACACACTTTATATACAAAATAAGCTTCCTACGCATTATTTAAACAAAAGCAATGAAATCGTAAATACATAAAACATGGGGCCAGGAATATAGCTCAGTGGCACAGGGCCTGCCTTGACAAGCATAAGGTCCTGCGTTCGATTCCTGGGACCCACAAAAGTAAAAGGGGGAAAATATATACATTTAATATATACATACATATATATATATATGTATATATATATATAAACATAGGTTATATATATATATATATATACATATATATATATATACACATACATACATAGATTTTATATATATATAAACATGGGTAAGTATTTTGTGAGAATTTTCTAGGCATACACTAAAACTGGGTCATAAAGAAAAACACTGATAGATTTCACTATAGAAACCTTTTTAAAAAGTTCTACTGGGAAAAGTATTCCAAACAGCATTATTCTTTTTCCTTCAAAAGTTCTGTTTTCACCTCAGTTCATTCAATAGTCAATGAAGTATTTATTGCATATCATGTACCATGCATGTATCAGGCTGTCCCAGGAGCTAAAAAGACCAAGGTTAAGCAGGCAGACATAGTTCTTGCCCTCATGTGCCCCACATGCCAGAGAGAGAAGGAAAAGGAACACTGCTCTCTTGAGGTAGTCAGGTCTTCCCAGTAAGGAGACACATACAAGCGCTTGAAGCACACAAGAACCAAGCCATGCTAGGAAAGTGTCCCCAACCAAAAAATGGCAAGCAGAGAAAGTTCTGGTGCACATATGTGAGAAAAAACACATTTAGTAGACTTGGCGGTGCAAGGACTTCGCTCCCCACCCATTTCCAACATCAACACCGATGTCTGGTGGAGGACGGCACCGCACTCACTGGAGGAATGCAAGAAACGCAACTGCAACAGAGGAAGCAAGCAGAAAACAGTGGCCCAAACAGGCAGGCGGGTGATCCCTGCAAGGCCTTGCAGGCCACAGGAAAGCACAAGTCATCACTGAGCCAGGGGAGGGCACGAACAGAGCAGCGCCAGGACGCGGCCTCCGTGTTAAAAGGGTCGCTTTGGCTGCCGTATGGATAACAGAGCAGCGGTCAGGAAGCTGCTGCAAAGATACAGCCCGGAGATGAAGAGGACAGGACATAGAGCAGCAGTGGGGGAGAGCAAGTATGTGAGTGCAATAGAAAACAAAGCTGAGAGGTCTGCTGCTACTGGGGGTCAAAGAGGAAGAGGAAGACAGCAGGCTAAAAAGGCCAACGCATCTCACTTCAAAACAAATACCAGCAATGCTTGGTCCGCATGCACAAGTCAAATCAGTGACATTTCTCAGATCTGTAGCTGTAAACACCGCACCCCGAGATGAACAATCTGTACTTATCAAAGAAAACATGTATATGAAATTTTAAACAGATTGTGTCCTTGCTAGTGTACATTCCATTTTCATCAAGAAACTATATACCATGACCATATTTCCAGGTTTCCTTTTACTACATGACTTATTTTTTGGACCATTTTGAGACAGGGTCTCGCTAAGCAGTACAGTCTGGCCTTGAGCTCACTTTGTAGCCCAGGCTGCCCTTGGACTTGCGGGATTCTCTTGCCTCAGGCTCCTGCGTGCTGGGATTACATTTGTGTGCCACCACACTCAGCTTACTAGATGACTTTTAAAGGGCAGAAAAAGCATGCTGGAAATTTAGGATGTTTACATTTTTCCAAACTATAAATATGACAATGAGCAACTATTATTTAACTCACAAATGAAAGTTAAAAAAATAAGCTGAACTTTGTGACACATGCTGGTAATCCCAGCTACAAAGGGGAATCCAAGGTCAGAAACAGCCTGGGCAACTTATCAAGACCTTGTCTCAAAATACAAACAAAAAAGAGCCAGGGAAGTAGCTCTATGATTCCTGGATTAAATCTCCAGTACCACAAAAAAAAAGTCAGAAATTGTCTGAAAAAACACAAATCCTAATTAAAAGCTCTGAGCTCTTCCAAAATAGATCAAACCACAAGTCATCCCTATTTAAAAAAAAAGAAAAAAAAGACTTTCATTGTTTTGACATGGTGTGTGGGGGTACATTTTCCTAACCTGATGTGTGGTCTACCATGAAACAGTTTAATGATGACAAGAATACATTCATAGACAAAAAGTACACATACTTCTTTAACTTCAAACTTGAGCAGAAGATTAACGAGGGCCTCGTTCGGAACCTCCGCAGCCTTTCGGGGTTCGGAGCCTGGCGCACCTCTAGGCACCTGGAAGGCACCGTCTTCAGCGTCGAAATACTCATCGTCAGACTCTAGAGTAGAAAGACATCCACTAAACACTGCACAAAGCACTCAAGCCCAAGTCCTCTCAGGCAAAGTTTATGCATTAGATGTAACTCTACATTCACACTCAAAACTGCCCCAGAGCTTTTATCAAGTCCCACGAGGTGACTCAGTTAGGCACGTGATAATCAAATTTGAAATCAAACAGCACTACAATCTTTCCTTCAGTGACTTCATTTTTGGCTTAGTTCACTCACTGAGTACTCCATGAAATAGTTACTGACCCATCTACCATGTTCCAAGCTGTGTCAGCCACCAAGAACTTAAGAGTGACCAGAACAGACATACTTATTATCTCTGCCAAGCTTATGCTCTAGCTTGAAATCTCAAAAGATCAACTAAGCATGGCTACGGAAAAGGATCACACAGAGATCAGATCATCAAGTAGCTTACTTAGAACCTGAAGTAAAAATTGTTGACCACCAAAAGGGCTTTAGTAAAGAAACCTGACCTTCCAAACGTAAATAACTGAAGGCACACTGTTAGGTAACAGCACGAGAACCAGAACCAGCAGACTGCTGTAATGCACTCCTAACACCTCTGCTTTTCTGAAAATGTTATTGTGATAAAGATAATTTAGAAACACACTTTTACACTCCTTACCTGAATCCATTTCACTCAGCAATAATGAAGTACCAAGGAGAACTTTTGTCCCACTTGAAGCAACAGGAACTGACGATACCTAGCAAAGTACACAGAAACAAAAACAAAATATGAATTTCACAGGATTAAATACACACGAGACTGAAAACTAACAAAGTTCAGAGATGGAAAAACTCATACACGCCATATATAAATCTTCCAACAGAATACATGACATCCAGACACGGGGACACGTGCCTATAATCCTAGCACTCAGGAGGCTGAGGCAAGGAGATTGTTGTGAGTTCGAGGCCAGCCTGAACTATACAGCAGGATACTGTTTTTTAAAAAAATTTTAAATAAAAAAGGAAGGATAAATTCTGTAACTGAATAATAGTTGAAATTTACAAATTAAGATTGTCGTCATGTTTAAAAGATAAAATTATGTATAACTCTAGCAGATAAGGTGATTCATTAATGTTTATCATTTAGCTGCTGTGAACATCAGAGGTCCCTAGAAAATGAGTTCAGCATCAGATGATTCTCTCAAAATGTGTTTCTAAGTAAGCAAAAATCCAACATTTCTTCTGTGTGTTTGGGGTGGAGAGGAGGGTTTTCACTAGTAGTTCACGCTGGCCTTGATCTCATTATGTAGTCCAAGCTGGCTGTGAACTCAGTGATCCTCCTGCCTCTGCCTCACAAGTGCTGAAATTACAGGTATGTGCCACCATGCCTGGCCCAACATTTCTTTTATGCTATGAAAATTATTTCAATTAAAGTGACTCAGAACTTTAAAGTCCAACACAAAAGGAAATTTTATCCCCATTATTTTATTTGCAACATTTCTAAGATGATTTATATTTCTAATTTTATTTAAAGTATGTTTTCTATTTTATTTTCCTTTCCTGTATTTTTGGTTCTTTCAAGCATAAAGTTTGCCCTAAAACTGCCTTCCGACTGCTACTCTATTACAGCAGTTGTCTGAAAACAGAAGATTGAATATTTGTGTCATACCCATTACCTGTCTCTCTGGAGATTGAGTTGATGATTTCTGTGGCAAAGGTATACTGTTAATCAAACACAGCACATCTTTCATCTTCTGGTCTGAAATCCTCACATGCATCAAAGGAAGTCCTCCTGATGCTTTAAATCTAAAAACACAATTCAGCCGTAAGATTTCAGGATCAGCCAGCCTCTCCATCAGTACTGCAGAGGGGGAAGGAGCTGCAGAGTCGGGTTACTGTAGACAAGTTCTAATCCAATCCCCGGCTTGTGCTGACAATACTGTCAGCCAACTGGGATTCTAAGTCAGGTTTCCAGGTAATTTAATTAATTTAAGGATACCTGGTAATTTAATTTCCAGGTATCCTTTTTTAAGCAGCCAAACTTTTAAAGGTTTTTACAAAGCCTAAACATACTAAACAAATTCTCTTTTTAAAACCAAAACCGCCATGTATACTTTATTTCCAAATATCCAAGATTTCTCATCATTAGTGGAAAAGAGTATCTATCCTGTCACTATCTCCTTGTCTCTTATTTATTTTAACAGAGCACTTGGGAGCACTTCACAAGTCATATACGGATACACTAGCTCATCTCACATCCCTGGCTGCAGTGTAAGTTCCCTGAGGCCATCTGTCCATCTGTCCACACTGTGTCACAGGCCTGCTGTCCTCAGCAACTGGCCCCACAGCTGTTCCCTGCACCCACCCCAGTCTGCCTGTCTCCAACACACTGTGCAGCCACTGCCGCCATAAAACTCTTTTAAGTTATCCCTGGCTTCCTGGCTGGGCTGTGAATAGCCGGGCTTACAGATGCCTACCTGCAGGTGGGCTTTTAGGGTCAGGATAAAGGCAGCAGTGGTTAGAGGGAAACTCATAGCGCTACATGCCTACATGAGCAACAAGGCTCAAACGAATGACCTCAACTACTACCTCAAGAAAATGCGAATGAAAGGGCAACAAAACTCAAAATACGCAGGAAAAAAGAACAGCAGTAAACATCAGGGTAGAAATGAGGACCAAAAAAAGGCAAAAACAGAAATCAACTTGAGAAAATATTTGAAATTAAAAAGAAGGTTAAGAAAACTCATAAATCTCTAGCAAGACTTGTAGGAAAAAAAAAAAAAGAGGGAGAGAAAACTCAAATCACTAATACCAGAATTGAGAGAGATAACATGACTACAGATTATTAATGTATTAAACAAATAAGAAAATACTATAATTTTATGCTAATAAACCAAACAACAAAGATAAATTTCTTAAAATCATGTAAAATATTTGCAACACTCAAAGGATGATTCAAAACAATCTGAATACATGTGAATCTCTATAATAAACTAAATTTATAGTTTAAAACCTAGAAAAAAAAGAAAAACTCCAAGTGCTGACGGCCATTCTAACGTCTTTTTCTAACGTCCCCTTGGCCAACTCCACATGAATACCCATGGGCTGCAAGAAACACGCAGCCGATGGGTGGGAAAATAGACACTTCTTCCTCTTTAAAAAAAGATTTTAAAATTCTTCCAAACATAGAAAGAAAGAGAGAGAGAGAGAGAGAGAGAGAGAGAGAGAGAGAGAGAAGAAAGAAAACTGATTTCTATGTAACATTTCCCACATAGCCAATATTACCCTAATATCAAAACAAAAAAGAAAAGCATGGATCAATATCCCTCATGAACACAGATACAACACTTGTTAACAAAATTTTTGCAAATTATTCCCCATGATATTTTGAATATTACCAAGTAAGGTTTCTCTAGTAAGACAGTTGGTTTAACATCTATCTGGTAAAGAGTATGAAGGAATTGCTGATACATACACCAACGTGAATGAATCACTAATTATGTTCAAAGAGATCAAACAAAAAATTAAAAATCTATGTTTTCATTCATATAAAATTCTAGAAAGTTCTAACAAATCCCCAGTGTCAGAAAACAGACCAATGTTGTCCAAGGATTGGTTGAGGGGGAGAGGAATTAGACAGGGAAAGGAAGGGAAGGAGGAAATACCAGAGTTCAAGGAAACTTTTGGAGGTGATGGATGTGTTCATTACTTGCCTGTGAAATTTTCACGGAGATACACACATGTCAAAACTTACCAAATCATACACTTTCAACGACTCAGCCTACTGAATGCCAACCATATGTCAACAAAAATGTTTTTCTAAAGGGCAGTTTAACTGACCAAAATTCAGTTTTAATTTTTATCCTCTTAGATTTTTTAAAGATTTCAGGTAGTTTCATGGTGAAACATGTTTCTGGAGGCTTTACCTCATTAATAATGCACCTTGAAAGAGCTATAATGCACCTGAAAGCCATTTAAAGACACAGATCACCTAATTTTATACTGTCTAAAAGTCTAGATAAAACTTCTCAAAAGGTTACATATAATTCAAATTATCATTTCTTTAAAATGTATTTTAATTTTCTGTCTCCCACAGAAATCTATCCAGTAGCTGATATGGACAGCATTCACTTTGTTGGTTTCTGAAACAAAAGAAACCCACGCATTACCTGGCCATTCTCGTGTCCTTCTCTACCATCGCCTTGGCTAGCTCCACATGAATATCCATGGGCTGCAGTATATGCATAGTGGACGGGTGCTGAAAACGGTACTTCTTCCAGTTTTCCCCTTCAAAAAAGGAGTTTAAATTAATTTTAATGCATTATCGACTATTCTGCAGAAAACTTTTAGTAGAAAATAGTGAAGAGACAGAGTCAATGCTCACTTTTAATTCTTTCATTATACAGGATATTTTTGCTGTACTGGGGATCAAACTGAGGGCTTCACACATGCGAGGCAAGCACTGTACCACGGAACTAGGGTAACCTGTATTTTAAACATAGGCTCACAGAGACTGTGATATAAAGATAATTCTATATACTTTTTGAAAATGTTTATATGACAATGCTTGCATTTCAAAGCAAGCATAGGGGGCTCAGTGGCCTAAGTGCCTGCTTGGCAAACACAAGGTTGTGAGTTCTACTTCCGTTACACACACACACAAAAAAAAAAAAAAAAACCAAGAAGGGGGGAAAAAAACAGGAATTACCTCAATTCCAGAGTTAGCAATCAAGATAGGTAGCTATGGTAAAAAGTAGGGGAAAAAAGCACAAAAGGGTGGGGGTAAGGTTGATGGAATTCCTAAGAGCAATAATTACATTTGCTTCACATATGATGGCAGAGAAAAAGTTTTGTAATGCAAGATTTTATGATAAAAACATCGGATAATGGACTGGGGATTTAGTTCAGTGGCATAAGCGCCTTCCTGACATGCACCAAGTTGTGAGTTTGATCCCTAGTAGCAAAAAAAAGTGTGATAATCACTTTTTCAAGAAAAGAAAATCTTAAAGATAGATTTCCCAATGGCTGTCTTGTACATGTCTTCCTGATGGCAATGTGGAGCACGTTTTGTCACTTGTACTTCAACTGTTTGTAAATACATACTCAAAAAGGGAAGTTTAATGGTTTGTGTATTTGCCTTACAGGAACTAACAGGCCCTTAGTGTACAAAAAACTCACTCTTATAGATTGTACACTGTACTCCGTAATTTTGCCTGTACTTTTCTCCGATGATCTATCACAAAGTGATATACAAAGATATTTAATAAATACTTAGTGTCTGTAAAACTAGAGAAAGTATAAATACCCGAAGCCTTTACTCATGGGATAGAGAATACACCACATCTGTTTTGTTCAATTTTATTGTAACTGATGATATAGGCAATTCTTTTTAAGATAGCAAGAGGCATTAAGGGTAACCATTGTTGATCACCTTGTATTTTGTTTTTACATTATGTATTATGTCCATCCTTTTGATTTGACTGACTCTGTCCTATTATGTCACATTTGGTTTTACTTTTTTCAAAAAAAAGTAATAAGAACAGTGGGAGTAATAAAACCCAAAATGTGTAATTGTCATTGTACAAAAGAGAGGAAAAGAAAGTGCTCTACAGGACATAACTGCATGTATATTTAAGTGTGTAAGATAGGTAACCATATTACCGAGTTTTATTGGATCACTGAACAGAACTGTTTGCAGTCTCACTGTTTGAATGTCCACTTTATATGCTTTAATTTTGTAACTTGAACAATTATTTCTAAGATGACAATATGTAATCTATTAACTAGTGATTTCCTGTTTTTTTCTGAAATTCTGTATAACTTGTACCCTTTTTCTGTTTTTTTCTCCTTAAATAAAATTAAAAAAAAAGATAAGTAACATATATAATAATAAAGGCAACATGGGAAAATGACATCAAAACATTCCAAAAAGCATCAGGACAGAGGAACCTGAACCAATCACAGCTTCCATTTTGGATTCTGAACTGTTTTACATCATATTGCAAAAATACAATTTGTGAATTGACTAGGTTCAAACACCACCCTAAGATGAATTGGCAAATACTGTTTCAGTTTATAACTGACAGTGGTTTGCATAATATGCTTCTATATGGTTTTCTTAAGCACCAATAGTTATTTGTGCAAAATCGTTATAAAGGTTTATATATGCACATGAACACATACATGTATCTGACTTAAGCCATTCACACTAATTTCAGTATTCTGAAAGTTGATCAGTGCTATACCTGCTCTTGCAAAGAGTAGTTGCACACTCTTTATTTCAACATCAAACTTGTCATATGCTTTATCCATTATTTCTTCCAAAGATGAACTGGTAGTCTTCTGTAGACCTTGACTTTTACTGTTGAGCTAAAATGAAGAAAAAATTTTTGATTTTTTTTACACAACAGAATGTACACAAATCAACATATTTTAGTTGTGTGTTTTCCCAAAACTTAAATAAATGAGACTGTCCTTAAGGCTCTGCACCTCCCACCACCCTACACCAGGAACAGCAGGGCTTTACTCCTTCTCTCCACTGTTCGGTGATAGCAATTAGCCCATGAGAAATTAGTATCTAGTTCTACTTCCTTTTCCCCCTTCCTAGCCGAAGCAAAGACTTATTTCTGAAAGTTTTATCTTTCTTCCAGAGGTTGAGATTCCATGAGAGTCAAACACCAAAATCTATGGGTTCTTTTGTTCTACTTAGTTACTGGCAGTGATTAAACAAATATATACATACAGTCTCCTGTAAGCAAAATACATAAGCAACATGCAACACTGCATAATTAATCTCGAGAAACCATGAAAACTAACACTGTTCCTCCCCAATTAGGAAAACACAAAAGCAATCCCATCATCAATGTGAAATCACCTACTACTGATTAATAGTGCTATTTAACCGTTATATAATGCATATACTGTAATGTAGGCAAGCACCAGGGAACTACACTCACACTCATACTGAGTAATCTAGACTAACCTTGACAAATGCTAAGAAAGTCTTAGTTTAGTTTAAGTGAACTCTGAGAAGTTTCACTTTTTATGGTAGAAACCTAATTGTGGCATTATCAGAAAAGACTTCAGATTTGTCCTTAAGTCAAACACTTTTCAAGTCTCAATATTATGTTTGTTTAAGTCCTGAAGAAAAAAAATGGAAGATGAAATGGTTAGGCTGAAATATGTAATAAAGAAAATATGGAAAGAAGAGCAGGCTATCAGTTAGTGAGCTACCAAGCCTGTCAAAGCAGACAGAAGTGTGCATACACCTACCTGAAATGTACCAAAATCTAAAATGAGAAGATTTGACTTTTCATGGTGGAAGCCTGTCTGTGGAACTATTAGATAAGAAGGCTTCAGATTTATCCTTAAATCAAGAACTTTTCGAGTCTCAATTATATGTGTAAGTCCTGAAGGAAAAGAAAAGGAGACGGTGAAATGTATAATCACACTACTAACCAGACTAACAGATTCACTTGAAAGGCACTGAGGAGGGCAGCAAGCTCTCATAAGTCAGATTCTCAGCTGAGGTGCAACCTGCACACAGTCAGTGAAAGTAACTGTCTCACAGCGGAGCATAGTCAGCTCAGTACGAGTCCAGTGCTAGAGTTCTCTATGGAGAGAGAATGAGCAGGTAACACACTTGGCATGAGTAGAGGCCCCGTCACACAGAAGCGTCCATCCTGAAAACCAGCATCCTGCGCTGCGTGGACTGCAGCTTCCCAGAGCAGATGGAGGGTGCCTCCATCTCAAGCTCCTTCCGGGCAGGGTCCTGGACATAGAGCAGGTGGAGTCATCTGCACTCCCTACCGTTCTCCTTGTCCAGCCTAGAATGGATGTTTCAGCTTGAGTTGCCTTGGTACTTTTGTCTTTTCTTTTTTGCTTTTTAGGTTTTTAAAAAAAATTTTTTTTGGTATTGAGGACTGAACTCAAAGCTTCCCACTTGCTACACAAGCGTTGTACCATTTAGCTAAATTATCCCAGTCCCTGTATTTCCACTTGAGTAAGCCGTGTCTGTTGTACAATCCGCACAACTGAAGGAACCTACACTAGTTTAAATACATGGACAGAAGAACACACATTTTTCAAGTGTATGGAGACATGAATTCTTTACCAGTAGCTGTTCTCTCTTTAATTTCTTCCAGCTTCATCAAAGTGGCTGATGTTATTTGCTCAAGATCCAATCCCCTATTTGACTGAAAGAAATCAACCACTGCATTGATGGTTTTCTGTAAAGGAATTTAAAAATACAATCAAGTTAAACATATATACCTCTTTCAATATTGTAACTTTTTAAGACTTTGCCTCATTCTAAAATAGTAATGGCTTTGAAAGGAGAAATCGAAAGATATTCTGGACTATTTCACCTCCCACTAGAGGAAGAGCAGCCGAGTAAGCTTATAGGGAAGTTGCCAACATCTGCATGTCACCTCAGTGTCAGCTGCATTCCACAGGGGTACAGCGACACAGGCAAGGAACTACAGACATCACTGCTAGCTTTAGCCTCTCGTCGGTCAGTAAAATAGTACTTTTGAAAACTGTGATTGGATTGCATTGTACTCTGAAATTTAGAGAGGAAGTAAGAAGAAAACTATTCAGGCCTTATTTATATACAAAAGTTGATGTTAATTCTAAAAAGAGATTTTTGTAAAATGAAAAAGGTTCTGGAGATTGGCCATAGAACACTATGCCACTTAACACTACTTTAAAACACTTAACATGGTAAATTTTGTTATGTGTATTTTACAAAAAACATAAAATTTTTAGACGTTCAGAAGCACAGTGCATTCTGGAGTGTCTGCATCCATCCTTCGTGTATACTGGGAACCCATCTCTAACCTCCACAGTGAAGTACAGGAGGGTGGCGGTGGGTGAGGCAGTATGTGGAGTGAGAGGGAGCTTGGGCTAGCGGAGGGCGAGGCACAGACACAGAGCTGGAGGCAGCGCTGTCCGGAACACCTCAGCGTCAGTGCTTGCTCCCATATAGACAGCACTGGGAATTCTCCCCCCACTCCTCGAGCTTAGGTTCCAAACACGGAGAGCAAAAAAGAGCAGGCAAACAGTGTGCACCTAATCGGCAGTAGCTGGCACATGCACAGGCTGCTCTGTAGGTATATTAGGGTTTTTACATCTAACATAAGGAGACATAAATAGATCTTAAATACTTAAGGAAAAGAATGGCAATAGCATATGAGAAATTAAAATCGACTACTATAACACACACTGCTTTGAAACAAGAAAAAGCTTATGAAACTGAAGTTTGCTAATTAAACAGAACAGAAGAGAAATAAGCAAACACTAAATGCAAGGCAGCCGCAGCAAGGAGCCCAGCCTCCCTGCACCTACAGCATCGTAGATGACCTCCACGGGCTGGGACTGGACGGTCAGCGTCTGGTCAGCAAGGCTGTTCTCTGGATTGGTTTCAAACTCAATTTTAAGCAAGGATGATGCAGTGTCACCAATGGAAGCCACAAGGGATGGCACAGTATCCTGCTGTCTCAGACCTGTGATATACCAGTGTTCTAACTTTGCTTCTACCCTGCAGTCCAAGGAGAATGAGAAAGTCATAAGAGCCTTTGTAATTTAATAGGCTGAAATACAACTTTTTCTTAAAACAGTCTTCCAAGAATCAGGCCCAGTCTATTACCCAGAAGTGAAATTTAGCTTCCTTAGCCTGCCGTCCATTCACTTTCGTCATCTGTTTGCAATGCTGCTATCACTTTGTGACTGTTTTTATTACCTCATTGTCTGCTGGAAAAGCTCACTTTCACCAACCCCAGGGGACTGCAGCGGTTCTGACCACTTTTTGGTGAATAAAAATTCATGCAAAATGGGAGAAGTTATCTGCCTGCTCCTATGCCAGCCTCACCAGCCTTCATCTCTCCCCTGCTTCTTCTCGTGCTCTTTCCCATCAGCCAGACTAAGCCTTCGTGGGTTCAGTTAGGCTCTTGCCCAGATGAGCTTGTGCAGCAGTAACAGAAGGTACTAATGTACACCATCACCTCACTCTGACCACCTAACATGTTACACAGCTCCTGAATTACTAGCTTTATGTATGTCGTACCAGCTACAGCTTACACTTCCTGAAAACGAAGGCTCACAGTGCCTACACACAGCTTTCGGAGCCTGAAGCACATGGCATCAAATGTTTGTGAAGAAAAGGAAGGAGAGTACAATAATGATGAACTCTATGTAGTTCCATAATAACTGAAACACAAGATGACTATCTTGGCACACACAAAAAAATTTTAAAAAGAGGTGTTACTGGCCAGGGATTTAGCTCAGTGGCATAAGTGCCTGCCTGGCAAGCATGAGGTCATGAGTTTGATCCCTGGTACCACAAAAAATAAAAATCTTTAAAAAAAAGAGTGTTACTGATCTTTTCCATGCTGCATAGCATTTCATATATTCTGGTCTACAATCATTATTAGAGTTAAAAACTGAAATAAGTTTTTAAAAACTTACTTAAGGGCTTGCGCTCCTGGCATACTTGGGTGCCTGTCGATGTCCGCTCCCGGCCGGCAGGAAGGACACACGACAAAGTCTGGTAGTGGACAACCTTTTCTTTTTATTTTCCTTCTCCGTACAGCCTGCCCTGGGTTCTCCCAGCTGAAGCCTCCTCTGGTCCGCTCCCCGCGGCTCCTTTTGTGCTTCAGTCTGCCCCAAAGCCTCTACCGGTCCGCTCTCCGCGGCTCCTTTTGGGCTTTTACTTCTGGGCTTCTACCTGGCTTCTTCTTCCGCCCAGGGGTGGCACCGGTATATATACGGGTACAGTGTCCAATCATGTTAAAGTAAGCAAGGCAAGCTGATTGGCTAACATCATCAGTTGCCAGGCAGACTATATTGTTGAGCGGGTTGTTTACGCGGTAAGCAGGAAACTAACATATTCGATGGGAGGGGTAATCTACCTCAGGCTTTGCTCTTTACCACAGGCCGCACGTCCGCCGCGCAAGGCGAGCTATCACAGACGCGGCTCCCAACATCTCCCCCTATTTTATTTTTTATGAATGTGCGCATCGTAGCCCTTCCTGGACTGGGTGCAGAGGCTTATGCCCTATGTGTAGGCCCACCGTAGGTCCTTGGCTTAGACCCTGGTTGGCCATGCCATGGTCTGCCAAGGCCCTGAGGCCCTCGTCCTTTTTCTAGGGCCAGGCACAAACTGGACGGAACCTGGATGCACACAAGCTTGCACTCATTTCCTCTCCGTAAAGAAATCCCCTCGGAGAGAAATTTAGACCTGGGCAGCATCTAACAGTCCAGCGGCTTACGTGCAGGATGGGGTAGGGCCTGGCTTAGGTCGAGTCGTGCTGGGGAGGCACGCTCTTACCCGTCATTGACTCACCTACCCTGCTGTGTATTGTCACCTTATGGAGGAGAATGAGGGATGCCCGCCATATCTAGACTCGGTCGTGGGCCAATTGAGCAAGCCATGCATATGCCTGAGGATCTTCTTGTCCATTTCGGGCTACCGCTATTTCTATTCATCTTATTGGTTGGTCTGTGATGGATCTCCAGTAGGGCAGGTCTGATCTTCAGTCGAGGGCTTTGTTGCCCGTGTCAGTCTCTCCGGTATCCACAGTGGTTCTCGTCCCGGTTCCTGTGGGAAAACACAAACCGCGCCTCGGTTCCAGCTGACCACTGGATCCGGGCCCATCCATTGTCCTGTCAGGACATCTTTCCACTTCACCCACCCTTTATGGTTGGGGGAAGGGTTGCAGTGCTCCACAGCTGGGGAGCGATTATCATTATTTAAATTTAAAAAATTGTGTGTGAATAGTGCCATGGATAATCGTGCCTTTGGGGCCAGGCCTTGGCCTACTCCCCCTTTTGTTTTTTATTTTTTATTTTTTATTTTTATCTTTTTCGTTTTTTTTTTTTTTTTTTTTTTTTTTTTTTTTATCGGTACCAGGGATCGAACTGGCGATTGCCTGCTTACAAGGCAGGCGCTTATGCCGCTAAGCTAAATCCCCAGCCCCCGCTTCCTCGACCGGCGTTTTTCTCAGCCTGCTCGGCAGAGAACTCTGTGTACCAGGCTCGCCAATCCAGGTAACTGCCCGAGGGCAGACACGCCTTTGCCAGCTGAATCCAGTCCGCGGGGGTGAGGGGCCCAGAAGACAGATTCTCCAGCATGGCAATGGTGTAAGGCGCAGTCGGCCCAAAGGTTGTAACTGCATTTTTAAGTTCTCTAATCTGCTTTATCTCAAAAGGCTCCCATACATTGCGTCCCTGGCCCATAGCTACTTGTACAGGAAATATCCCGTAGGGGCCACTATCTATCCCAGGTGGATGTACCTCATGAGACAAGCGTCCCCCCTGCCAAAGCCGCCTGTAAAAATACCGACCCGCCGGCGGCGGAGCATAAGACAGCGGCCGTGATTGGGCAGAAAATGGGGGCCCGTGCATCACTTCCTGTTCTGGCGAAAGGGGAGGGAGCTCCCAGGCGGCCGCCTCGTGGCGAGGAATCGCCTCCGGAAACGGCCCCCAAGGTGGGGCGGAAGGCTTCGCCTCCCTCTCGCGCCGGGGAGCGCTCAGGAGCTCTCTACTCCTCCGCAGACCAGGTTGAGTAGAGCGCAATTCGCGGGGCAACGCTGGAAAAGAACCCTGCGACTCCTTATTGAGCGACTTAGGCTCCTGACAGCTGGTCTCTTTGGCCTCCTTGCCATTCAACTTTCCCTCGTCCTCGGAGTCAGACGACTCCGAGGCTAGAGCCCCGTCCTCCTCCTTAGCATCCTTGTTCCCCTTGACGGACCCCTCTCGGGAGCTCCCTGACTGGGCCTGCTCAGATACCCTGCGTACTTTTGTAAGCTCTTGAGAGCTTTCTCCACAACCACCCTCGCTCTTAGTGTTGCTACCTAACATGTTTCCCATCTTTTAATATGTTACTCACCGCGTGAGGCCCAAGGAATCCGCCACTTACGCGTGAGCCTGAGGGGAGTCTAAAAGCCCTGTAGGTGCGCGCCACCCAGAGCCCAGGCTTATCCCCAACTCACCTGTCTCGCAGCTCTGTACTGGAGCGTTGTCCACTTCCACGTCTCGGGGGTGATCAGTCCCCGGGCGGGCCTCCAAATGTCGATGTCCGCTCCCGGCCGGCAGGAAGGACACACGACAAAGTCTGGTAGTGGACAACCTTTTCTTTTTATTTTCCTTCTCCGTACAGCCTGCCCTGGGATCGCTCCCAGCCGAAGCCTCCTCTGGTCCGCTCCCCGCGGCTCCTTCCGGGCTTCGCTCCGAAGCCTCTACCGGTCCGCTCTCCGCGGCTCCTTCTGGGCTTCTACTTCCAGGCTTCTACCTGGCTTCTTCTTCCGCCCAGGGGTGGCACCGGTATATATACGGGTACAGTGTCCAATCATGTTAAAGTAAGCAAGGCAAGCTGATTGGCTAACATCATCAGTTGCCAGGCAGACTATATTGTTGAGCGGGTTGTTTACGCGGTAAGCAGGAAACTAACATATTCGATGGGAGGGGTAATCTACCTCAGGCTTTGCTCTTTACCACAGGCCGCACGTCCGCCGCGCAAGGCGAGCTATCACAGACGCGGCTCCCAACAGGTGCCCAGGCCAATGATCTGGATTTTTAGGATTTCAGGAATATTTTTGTTTTCTCTGATTACAATAGAAGTGCTTACCAACTTCAAGGTCATTATATAGGCAACATACTGAAGAAAAAAATTGAGTGAAAATTGTTACAGTTTACATAACCTTTAGCAGTTTCTTTTTAAATAAATATGATGAATTATAACGTAACCTAGCAACATGGAGGTTTTGGCAATCACATAATTACCACAAATGAAGAACAGCAGAATAAAATTTTGATAAAATTTTCTCTCTAATACAATTTATAAAGATCCAAAGTTCATTTCTCTTAAGTTTTAAAGTAGTATAACAATGACGTACAATAAGACTTCTTGTAGATGAGCAAAAAAAAAACAAACAAACAAACAAATGATAATAAGAAACACCCACCTGATGGCTGCAGGAAGTTAGCAACACACTAAAAGGAGACTCCTGACCCGATGCTTGTCAAGTCATGACTAGACCTAGACACAGGACAGCCAACCAACCGGAAGATAACTCTGGAATCTGAGACCATAACTCAGCCAGAGTGCTTGAAAACTGAATGAGGGAGCCAAGGGGCTGTGAAGCTGGCCAGCAAGATCCAAACTGGAAACGAGGTCCCTACAAAGGGCAATGGCACCGATGAGACTCCCCAACTTTGGCTAGGACCCTGATGGGCCACGGTGCAGGGCGAAAGGCAAGCATCTAAGTAGGCAGACTCCCAGGATCCACAGCACAGCATCAAATCACATCAAGCCCCCCAAAAGACCGAGGTGATCCCACGTAATGGTGCTACAGACACCAGGAAGAAACACAACGTCTCCCTGAAACAAGAATCTACCTTACTGGATACTATTTCCCTATGTCTCTAAAACATAAAAGTATATATCATTTGCAAAATCAATATCTAATATATTAGGCACATGTACAGATATGCTCATCGAATCCAGAATATGTCCAAACAAACCCAAAAAAACCACAAAGAATAGATACTCACAGGGACTCTAGACATCACATTTTACACTCACAGGAAGTGTAAGCTTAGAGGTACACTGTGGTGCTCACTATACTCAAGGAGCTAAATGACAAAACTGAGCATGTTAGTAAAGAATTTCAAAGCTATTCTTTAAAAAAAAAAAGTGTACAGAACCAAACAGAAACTCAAGAACTAAACGATACAAAAAATAAGGAATTTAATGAATAAACAATCAGCTCATGGGAGAATAAGAGGAAACAATTTAAATTAAGAACTTGGATATACAGAATAAAGAAGAGACAGACACATGAGATATAAAATCTAAAGATATTAGAAATTTTAAAAAGAGAAAGAGAATGAAGAAAGAAAAATAAAAGCTTTAGTGATTTCCCATAAGACCTCAAGATAGCTTAATGAATTCAAACAATCTATAATTCTATATGCAGAAAAAAGAATCCTTCAAGAAAAAAGGGAAAATAGATACATTTTTAGAAAACTAATTACCAACAGACCAGTATTAAAAGGAATAATGTATAGGACTAGAGATGTAGCTCAGCTGCACAGCACCTGTCTGGTAAGTGCAAGGTCCTGAGTTTGATTCCCAGTACAAAAAAAAAAAAAAAAAGAATATACAGAAATGGGCACTCTTTGGGCAGAAAGTAATAGTACATGCATGGCCAAACAGAAAGGAACTAAATAACCGAAACATCCAGTTTGGTGACATTACCACTCTCCCTAAAGTAACCCATACATTCAGTTCAATCTCTAACAAATCGTCAGCATGTACTTCTGGAAACACTGATGATTCGGAATAGCATGTGGAAGCATGAATGATCTAGAGTAGCCAAGATTCCCTTATCCAAAGATCAAGCCAGTCATGGTGGCACAAGCTTGCAATCTCAACACTCAGGAGGCTAGGAAGATGAAGATAACAAGCTCAAGGCCAATGTGGTCTACACAGGGAGCTCTTGTTTTAAAATAATCAGAGCTTAACACCACTAAAATTTAAAAGATTGATGCCAAGTGTTGGTGAAGATGCAGAATCCTCATATCTGCAAATGGAAATGTTTTCCATCTTGCAAAACTATTTCAGAGACTACACTATTACATACACTCGTATCCTATGACCCAGCAGTTTTATTCCTAAGTAGATAATACACAGGAAATCTTAAGATATACACATTACAAAGATACCTACAAGAAATCCATGGCAGCATTACTCATAATAACCGAACAAACGGAACAACCCAAATGTTCATCAACAGAAGCACAAATGAATAACTTTTGGTATTTTTTGTAAGTGTTGGAATCCTATGGAGCGACAAAAATGAGCAAAATATATGCAGTACAACAGGATGGGCCTCACAGCAAACACAAACATGTACTTTATAATTCCATTTAGAGAAAGACAAAAATGTACAAAATAAAATCAGTGTTTATAGTAAAACAAAAATCAAACGAATTGTTAACACAAAAAGCTGGTTATTAACTGCCTCTGAAAAGGAAGAACAGGAATATACACAGGGGTTCTATATCAGTGGCAAGACTAATCTGGACCCTAACAGTAATTATACACTTGTGTCCTTTCTGATCAACCAAGTGAGCAGGACATTTCAGTTTCTTTCACTCTTACATGAGTTATGTTTCACAGCAAAAAAACTTTTAAAGATTCAATTTAAACTATAAGAAGCACTTTTTAATCAGATTATCCTTACACTCACTAATATCTAACGTTGAAGGGAAAATTTTAATTGGTAAGGTCTGACTGGAAGCATTTAACAACTGAAGAGTAAAGTAGAAACTAACAATAACATATTTCCAGCAGTTAAAAGTTGGAACTTATGTAATCCAATTACAGACCACGCGGCAGGAAGGATGGAAACACCTCTCCAGTGCAGTGTAATTACCTTCTTGGGCAAAGTCAAGTTATGCATGCTCCCGCTGTAACCAATAGCAGTGAAGAGTTTGTCCTTCTCCTCAGGGGTCATAAGATCATCAATAGCTACAAGGAAAACAGTAATTCAAGAAATTAATTTCTTCAGCTTTACAAATAAAACCAACAAGTCAAAACAAATGTCCCAAAATCAACAGAGGCAAACGATAAAACCAATCAGCCAAGTAATTTCCTCTAATACTCCACTATGACGAAAATAAGCACCTGTCTGTGTTCACCATTTCAGTAAAGACAAAGAGATGGTACAAAAGAAATTCTGTTTGCAAACGGTTTTAAAAGAGGGTCTTAGAAAATTTTAAAACTGAAGTGAAACTTATTATTAAATATTCATGGAAAAGGTAAGTGCTAAGTGCTGAAACCCCTAAATCTGAACATTTTAAATTTCATATAATTCTTCTCAAGAAAAAGTTTTACTTGAGATAAATTTACTAGGATACTGAGCTGATTTTTTTTCAAAATAAAAGTTTTTTGAAATGAAGTTCAACTGGAAGACTAAGGTATAATTAACCTAATTTTTTCTCATGAATATACAATAAACTGGCAGACTCGGAACTTACTTTCAGGAATCAATGATTCTTCACCTTTTTTCTTAGACTCCTTCTTACCCCAAAACCCACTAAACCAGCCTCCCCGTTTCTCCCCTGTGTCAGTGGATTTCTTCCTTAGTTTCTGCCCAGATCGAATCACCTAAAAAATTAAAATTAAAAAATTAACTGAAAAATAAATGCTTTCTTCATTTTCATGCTCAACACAATGTCAGACTAAAACAGGCACAAAAGCCAGGTCCTTCTTAAATGATTCTCACAATACCATTTGGTAAACAGCACCCTTGTATCTATGGAAAGCATCTTGATGAGACTAAATCGGACCAGCAATACAACTGGTTTCAGGTAAGACTGGTCTGAGGGTTATAATCCAGAAATCTTTCAGTTCAGGGCACTAGAATTGCAGGTTAGTAAAGCAAAGGCTTCCACTAAAGAAAGATGTTCTCAATACCCAAAACGTATCAGTTCAAAGCAATTGTATTTCAGAATTCACATCCACTGCTGCTTTGCTAACTATGGTATGGCAGGAGAGGAGGGCTACAGATGGCACCCGAATCACACATCAGACTCTCTCCGCAACAAATTTCTCATCTGTTTCTATTACTCCCTCTCTTTGCCCACTTACCAGATAAACCAAAAAACAAAACACAGAGGCAAAGAAAATTTTCAGTTAGAACATAAAATATTCTAAGCTGATAGTGAACAATTCTATAGTAGAGAGAACAGGCTTGGTTAGTAAATTATAAAGATTAAAAGCATGAGAAAATGTTAGACATTTATCATATGCCAAGGAGGAGTGAAACACTAAAATCTTGTTTGAATTTGCAAGTCACAAGTGAATGACAGACAGTTACTGCAGATATCACAGCTCACTGGTACTCAATCCTTTCTGTGCATGTGCATCATCAAGAAGCTTAAGAAAAACATCAAGGCCCAAGCCCACCCCAATTAAATCATCTTAAGGGTGTGGGGCTCCAGGCATCCATATGTTACAAAAATTCCCCAGGTGACTCTAATGTACACCAGGTTCAAAACTACAACAATGGAGTTTCCTTCAACAACAGCAGAGATCAAAACACAGGACATTCAGAAGCTGGACATGGTGGTGCGTGCCTGTAATCCCAGCACTTGGGAGGCTGCGGCAGGTGGATCATCGCAAATTGGAGACCAGCCTGGGCTACAAAGTGAGCCAAGGCCAGCCTGAACTGCGTAGAGAGACTCTGCCTCAAAAAGACAAAAAAAAAAAAAAAAAAAAAAAACCAGCCCACAGGGAGTTCAGCTGCTTCAACTCTTTCACAGCAGATGAAACTAAGCTACTCTGCAAAGGATACCCAATCACATGCCTACCATCTGGAGTTTGAAAGGTCTGAATTACAGTACTGACAACCCTCCCAGGAAAATGCAGCCTGAGATGGCACCCTGGAACCCCTCCTGGATACCTGCACTTCACAAAGGGGAGGATTTATGAAGCATCCTTCATAAACCTAAATGCCAGAAAAACTGCAAGGCACCTGAGTATTAAAAATTTTTAAGTAAACTGATCACTTTAAAAGAGTAGACACAAATTATAACCATCATTTTAGTCTCCATAAAAAAATCTAATTTATGATAATAAAAACATGTATTTTAACGAGATACATTTTTATTTTGAAAAAACATGAATTCATTGAAAAAAATCATTAAAACATTAAAATAAATACTCTGTTAAGAGACATCAAGTAATGGAATAACACATGGCAACATTCAATTTTCTCTTTTTCAAATCTCTACTTAAGTATCTTTTAAAAAATTCTTTTAGGGTCAGGGATGCAGCTCAGCAGCGCAGCACCTGCCTGACAAGCACAAAGTCCTGAGTTTGATTCCTGCTACCAAAAAAAAAAAATTATTTTAAAGGAAGATAAAGTCACTATCAAAGTTGAAATCTCAGTTAGAGATGTGATCAACATGCTAAAATTTTCAAAGTGTTTCAAAATAAATTCAAAAATAGAAAAACAATTAGGCAAGGTGGTGCATACAATAATTCCAGCCAGCACTTGGGAGGTTGAGGCAAGATGTTCAAGTTTACTGACACACACACCCAAAAAGTTAGCAATACTTTTTCTCAAAAGAAAAAAATTATAAACATGGCTGGGGATGGAGCTGAGTGTGAAAGTCCCAGCTCTGATCCCCTGTTCTACTACAAGGGGAAAAATGTAGAAAGACTTAATAAAGAGAAAAGATACAAATTAATACAAAACATCTAATGAAAACACTAACCTCAATGACAAAGACTATGAAGAAAATAAAGAGTTCATTAAAAACTCTTTGATTTGTTTTGATGATTACCATTTTAAAATGATTACCATTTTAAAAATCTAAGAATCACCACTTAAAAACATGACAGCTATCAGAAACTCTACTCAAACAGTACCAATTTCAAATCCTGGTTCTGATACTGTGTTTTAATTTACATAAGATGTAACCCCTGGGGGAAACTGAGTCAAAGATATACAGGGACTCTGAAAAATATCTTTGCTGCTTATTTTCTGTAATGGCTCTATAATTATTTCAGAGTTTAAAATTTTTACACACACACACACAGAGACCTCTTTTACATGTGTCTGTTAAAAATCAAAGTGCTCATACAAGTGACCAACAGAAACACAGATCCAGCACAGCCCTCTCACCTGTTCCACGTATCCGTGACCCACATCCTTCCCTGACTCACAAAGGGATTACAGTAAGCAAAACTTCAGCCCTGATTTAAAACTCTCTGGCTCCACAATGAGAACTGCCAATCTTAAATAAACTGCACTGCCTCTGTTTGCCCTATACCCGCCCTTCCTTGTCCAGTAATCCATCCTCAAGTTCTGAGCAGCTGCAAGTGGCCCTAACAGCACACAATGGAACCCAAGTGACTTAAGGAGGCCTGAAAGTATCTGTTTCCTCCAGTGATTCATTTCTGTTTCATTAGAACAATTCACAAATGGCAAACAACTCTTTAAAATATTTGTACTCCCTGACCCAACAACTATCCACTAAGGAATCTGACCTTATAATTGCAAACTATTCTCAAGATAGACAAGACTACCCACTAGTGTCACAATGGAATACAGCTAATGCAAACAGTGACACATATTCTGATACCTGCACAGACTGGAAAGCTACCCAGTTGTTTAAATGATGCGCAACAAGTAACAGTAGCAGCACTAAACCCTAGTAACTTAAAAAATAAAATAAAAACCAAGAAAACAACAAGAAGCAAGATATAAAGCCTCTTGATTCCACATCTCCCACGCTGCCACTCATTTCCGTTCCCCTTGCACACACTGTCTGTACTTACTCAGAGTCTCCAGTTCCTAGTCTTCCATTCTCTCTCGTTCCTTTCAAGTTTCTGCCTGTACCTTCTATTAAAAATGCTCTTTATTACAAAAATGTATTACCGAATTGGTAATTTATTACCAAATCTGTTTTGACTCCATGGTGGTATTAGCCCTTCCTTTCTACTGATTAAAACTAAGAATTCCAAACATATTTTAAAAAACATTCATCAGAGCCTGAAAGTAGGCAAAGCAGACAGATGGTAGAAAGGGACCCAAACATGGAGAACCAACACACAAGAGTTTTGAGTTTCCGTGTCTTCTGTTTTTCTCAGTGATGTGCCCCAGCATCTCCCGCTCTTGGGTGAACTCTTGCCTGTGAATGCGGGTGTGCCTTCTGACTTGTTTCTAACCAACGGTGGTACAACGCATTCACTCTGTGCAGTGTGGGAGTTGCTGTTATAAGCCTAGTACCACAGCAGCCCTCCTGGGGGAGTCTCCCTCTCCCTTTGAAGAAGTAAGCTGCCAAGTTACGAGAAGCACATGACTCAGAAGGCAAGAAACAGAAAGTGACACTTAAGAGGTAGGAGAAGCCTGGAGTCAGCAGGCAACAGAAAAACAGTAATCCACCCCAAAGCCGAAAGACGGTAAATCCAAAGTACATTCAACTAGTGAGAATGGAGTATGTCAGCCATGCTTCAGCTGATACTACATCCCAGGTAACACCTTGCGGTATTCTGATCTCTTCCCAAGCAGAAGGCTCAGCCAAGCCATGCCGAGACTTCCTGCCCACAGAAACTGAAGTAGTCTAAGTGTGTTATTCTATCCTAAGCTCCTACAGACCCACAGAAAAGTACCACACCTGGCTCCAACCAAGGAAGGGAGCTGCAAGAAATACATGCAGCACAGCTGTGCAGGCAGCTACAACCCTGAGAAATCCTTATTTCTGACCAAACAACCAGAAAGTCCATGCTGGCCAGAGTATACAATGAGAAATCCTATGGGGGACAGAGCAGAGACTAGCCCTTACTTCTTTTTTTTTTTTTTTTTTTTGAACAAGTGGTGTTGTTTTTATTTCTAGCCCTTACTTCTGCACGTGAATCTGCCTACAATCCAATTCAATCCAAGATTCATTATGTATGAAACTGATTCAACCAAAGAGACAAAGGCTTAGAGACCTGAACTGAGACATAAACCATCCCTCTAGCAGAGCTCAAATTAACCCCCATACAATTCATGCGTATAACAGATTCATATCTACATGCTGAAGGGTTAGGAACTCAATTCAGACTTGAGCCACCATCCACAGAAGGCAATGCACACCTTAGGACCAGAACCTAACCAGGTTTTGTGATAATCACATTTTCCAGACAAGTATAACGGGATCCAAAGACTACATGCTACAGTAGCCCCAACATCAAAAATACAATCTGTAATCACTTGACATTAAAAAAAAAGAGAGAAAACAGGGAAAAGTGGCCAGTTCTCAACCTTAATGGTAACAGGTACCAACAGTCAAATAACTTAGTTTCTGAAATTAAAGAGCTCACAGGATAAGCTCAATAGCAAAATGGAGATGATAGAAGAGTGACTTTCAAAAGAGAACAATTGAAACTATTCAATTTTTAAAATACAGAGAAAAATAGATCGGGGAAGAAATATAATCAGTGCTCACAGAGCTACAGTACAACATCAAAAGGGCAAAATATATATACAGATAACAATGTAAGTATACAGCAGTATCATGTTCACCTAACAGGACATATAAAACAAAAATATGCTAATATAAGAACAAAAACAAGGAAGAAAAATAGAAATATGTGACCAATTCTCAACAGAAAAGATAACAGATGCGAACAGTCAAGTAACCACAATACATTTATGTGTGCATGAGAGTATGGTTTTGAGATATGTGTGTATATATGTATGATATCGCACCTTTATCTATAAATATATTTGTGTAACTTTAAAGGTTTTTAATGTAATACTTAACTCTCAGTGCCACCTCAAATGATGAGGCAGGTGACCCTGTCTTCCCTGAAATTCTCCTCTACTCCAGTATGAACACACTGCATTCAGACAGCTTCTCGACTACACCTCCAGCAGCCCCTTCATGGGCATCTTTGCTGGGCTTTGCCCATCTCACTGACCATAACAACAGGGTACTTCAGATCTTTCAGTACTGTCCGCTTCTCCTGCTACTCCAAGAAGTTCAATGATCTCATCCAATCGCATGACTGTCAATGCAACCTACAGGCTGACCCTTTCCAGATTCACACACCAGCGCGGATTTCTCTGCTAACTCCACAATTATGCACCCAGCTGCCTGCTGAACCCCTGAACTTCTCGCACCTTGCTCACACTTGCTAAATCCAGCCTTCCTCATCTCACAGAATAGGGACTATGTCCTTCCAACCATGCTCAGAAAAAATCCTTAAAGTCATCTCTTCGCTCTCGTACACACACATCTAATCGGGCAGGAAACACTGGCCCTGTACTCCATCGACCCTTTTTCTCCACTTCACTGCAAACTTCCCCAGGAAGTCACTACCACTGACCTCAATTATCTCAGCCACATCCAAAGAGTCTCCCTGCCCTCCTCCTGCCACTCTCTTACAGCCTGCTTTCAAGGCAGCCAGAGTTCTAAAACCACCACATTATACCGTCCTGTTCTCAAAAACCATACACAGCTTCCGAACTCAGAACACAAGCAAAAATCTACACTTCAGTTTGCAAGATTCTGCAGAATCTGACATCCTCCTCCTTCCCACAGCACCCCTTTCACTCCTTCCTCCTCTGACTCACTGGTCACCACCACCCCCCCCCCCCGCAGCAGATATGTTCCCACCACCCCAAGACCGTTGAGCTGGCTATGCTTCACTCTTTCTGCAGGAATAATCCTTCTCCTTAGAAACCTTTCTGAATGACTCCCTCAGCTTCCTCTGTCTTTGCTCAAACATCTTCCCAGGGAGATTTTCTCTAACCCTCCAGTCTACAACAGCAATGTCTATCAATACTGCCCAGCCTCAACCCTCTCTCCATCCATTCCTACTGACTTCATGTAAGTATATGCTTATTATCCTCTCCTAATGGAATGTAAAAAAGTTATGTCTGTTATGTGGATTTCTGTGTAATACGCAAACAGTGATGAAGGAAAAAACCACTTACTAATTACTACGTGCCATGCCCCCAGGAATCTAACTGCCTCACAGGGACTAGCCATACTCCTTACAATAACCCTATGACGCAGGTACTAATAATTAATGCCATTTTTCAAAAATAAGGCAAGAAGAAATTAAACATCCCAAAATCACACAATTAGAAGATAGCAAAGCTGGAACTATTATTATTCAGATGCTCTGATTCTCAACTCCATACTCTTAATCGTAAGGCTAGAAAAACCAAAACTCAATGAGCACTTGCTAAATAAATGGAAAATTGTGTATGCTTTAATCTCATTTTTAAAATGAGTATGGGTAGAGAGAATTTACAGCTACAAAAAGGACTAACAGAATACACAGAAAAGTGTTAACATTAGTGACTACGACTGAGAAGAGCCTGTGAGATGGTTCTCTCTCCATTGTTGATCTGTATTTCTAACTTTTCTACAGTGAGTTGTACTGCTTGGAGCTTATCACTGAAACATCCGACACAATTATACAAACTACACAGAACAAGGCACAATACATAAGCAATTATGAACAATTACAAACATAATTCAGTCCAACTTTGTAAAGAAGGAAAGTGAAAGAAGACAAGAGGAAAGAGATACGAGATAAGAAAGAGGAAACAGGAAAAAAGAAACAAACAAAAGAAGTTTTTTTAAATGAAAGATAAAAAACAAGTAGGTACATAAGTATGAAAGAGAAACTGGAGTCCTGCACATAGAAAGGTTAACAAAAGCATTCTAAGTTGCTAAGATGATAACTGATCTCGATTTGCTTTCTTTTCCATGTATTTCAAATAGGAATTATAAATGTTCAAAGCTCTTCACCTTAGTGTTCGTAGCTTTTTTCTAGAACTCCAATTTATTTTCTTCTGATACTAAATTAATCAATGGAAACTTAAATCTCTTCTCTACTTTAGGTAAATCTGAATAACTTCCCATAAAACTTAGATGTCCTGATCCTAGGTTTAAAAGAGCTGTATTAACATGTTGAAAACATCAAATGAACTAATAAAAATGATTACCTCGACTTGTGCTTGTTGCCTTGCTAAAATTATGTTAAAAACATCTAAAGTCTTCTCCAGGTCCTACGAAACAGAGACACTTGTAAATAAGGGAAATAATCATTAGATTAAAGTTTTCTTACAAGATTTCTAGGCTTATCTAGTTCATTACCAAAACTTGTGATATAATCAAACTGGAGCATATGCTAATCTTTGAAACCATTTAATTTTTACAGCAAGAAATTAAGTTTTCTAAGGAAGTATATCCCATTTAAACACCTTAAGAAAATAAGAACTTTTCGGTGAAACTTTAAAAATCACAGACAGCTTTACATGTACATGGCAACAAACATATTGAGAAAAAGGATTTCTTTTAGGTAGTAGCCTTACTTCTTACACTTCCTACTTTCCATATTATTTCACAATTATCATACTAAAGGCATCATTGCAAAACACACAAAATATTAAGAATATAAAATTCTGCAAGTCAGTAAGTAAGCTAAAGTAGAAACTGAATTTCAGAATTTACAATGAAGTATGTAGGAAGTATTTAACATTTCCCAGATGACTTGTATTTTAGGTCCTTTATGTATTATCTTATGCAATTCTCACAACTTGTAAGACAGGCTCTGTTTCTACTTCCTACCTCAGAATAACAGACTTAAGAAACTCGTGTCCAAGATCAGAACACTTCGTAAGCCCTGAGCCCAAATTCAGCTGACTCTGATACCTATGCCAATTCTAATATATTATGCTAGTGATTGTTACGTATTTTACAATACCACAAATTCAACTTGTACTTCGCATTATCAATCAGTGGCAGAAAGAGTTCTATAATCCAGATCATATGACAAATTATGTATTCAGTATATTTTCTATCTGTTATAAGAACAAATAAACCTCTGTCCTACCCCAGACTAAAAGCTGTTTTAAAAAATAATACCTTAAACTCTTTTTTAAAAAAGCCATGGTCACATAAATACGGAACTTTTAAGAGAAAAACATGTAAACAGAGCTAACTAGTAAATATATAAAAATGCTATTACAAAACCCTAAACATCTACCAAAAGGGTTTACAGTAACATTATTTCATCTGTTCTCAGGACTGGGAAAAGATTTTATTAAAGAAAAAAAAATGGGAAAAACATACTCTTAAATTTCCCATAAAATCCTCTCACAAGCTGTTCTAAAATTATATTTTAATTCAAATAAGTGAAGAATCAACATTAAAAGGTGATCAGACAATTAAGGGCTCTCACCACTGTGCACAAAGTATACCTGAATTTGTTTCTGGATTTCTTCCGAGAGTTTAGTCTGAGTTAGCTTATTCTTGTAAGCGATTTTATAACTCTTGAGTAACTCTCTATGCTTCTTTATGTTACACCATGACCACATCTGTGTACATCTTCTTATATGAACTTCAAGAACTGAATCAATGGCATACTTCCACCTGAAAATCAAAACTTTTTAATGCATATGCACATAAAACATTTAAGAGAAATCAAGGAAAATAGCTCTGACTTTTAGATATTGCACTGTTAAATATCTTGGAATAAAATTTCCACTCTAACAGTGTGTCTCAATTATAGTTCTCTGGCTTAAATACATTCAGAATGAACACCCTCCAGGAAGAAGGTATGCCAAAGCAAATCAACTCTTTGGCACCCAGCAGACCACATATGCCCTGGTGGTCCTGTAAGATTACAGACCCTCTTGCCCTCACAGCTATCCCAGTTCAGCAAGTTCAGGAAGTGAATACATACAGATACATGTTTCAGAAGTTACCGCCACTGCTAAGCAACACATGATAGTATTCCAGCATGGTTACAACCTTAGGTCCCAGTAAATGACTACAGAGAAAGCAGGGTTTTTTAAATGCTGAAAATCTTAAATACTAAGTTAAAAAATTTGGAACTATAGATGCAAGAATACAAAAGGATGTGCTTACCAAAAAAGTACCACAACCATATAAAAGATGTCCCTCCTTGGCTTTTGGAGAGGAGGGGAAGACCCTATTTTTTTCTGAGTGGGTATACTACATTGCTTACAGGTCTCTTAATTTTGACATATTGTATAATTATGCTTCTCATAAAATAAAAAAAGCAAGCTCATACTTACCATTGCCTACAATTGGTATGAAGTGGTAAATTAGGTTTATATTTCCTATAAGGTACATTTCTAACCATATAATCCAACGATTCCAAAAGGTCAATCATACTTACGTACTATTAAAACAAAACAAAAAACCAGGTTCATTATATTACACATTTTCAATAAATGTCAAATTTTATTATATTTTTTACTCTAAGACTTCTTCTCTGAACTTCTTAACAACCTAGTTCTACTTATTTCTGAACTAGTTTATTTTTAAAACTATTTCCATGTCTGCTGGATCATAACTTCACTGGTAGCTATCTATGAGTTAATTTTCAAACTGCTCCAGGAAACCGCTATGCAACTAAACAGGATAAAACTAACTAACCAACTAGCTTACCACCATCACAACAATGTGCGGATTTCAAACACTTCAACACTTCAAACGGCACGGCACGAGATATACACAGAGCGAACTCAAATGCAAGCAAGACCAAAGAAAAGGCAACTTCAGTTTGCTCCTTGCCAATTTTCTTAAAGCAATTCAACGGTTACGTACATTCATGTCTAGTGCGAACTTAAATGTATTTAAATTAAGAACATATCTGTATTTCAAAGACTGAGGGGGAGAGAAAAGATGTAAAATATTTCTTTGAAATTTTTTATGATGACAAGTTGCAATGATAAGATTTTGGAAATATTAAGCTAAATAAAATAGGTTATTAAAGTTAATCTCATTTTTTTGCTTTGCTAATGTAGCTAACCAGAACATCTAACATTACAAAAGTGCTGTATAATAACTAGACAGTACTGGGCTAAACTCTCTTGGCCAAATCTCATACCTAAATCTGCAACTCAAATCAGTCATACAACTATACTTGGGAAACAAAAAGAAAAAAGCTGCCAAGACACTTATTTTACAAAATAGATAACACTTAACATGAAGGTCTAGTGTTAAAAACTAAGAAAGGAAAAACCACATTAAAATTTAAATAAATGAAAATATTATTCATTATAGTTTGATAAGATTCTGCAACATCTAAAGTCAGATAAATGAAAAAAAATTCTTCAGCTTGAAATTTTTTTTTCAGAAAAAGATTACTTGAAAAGTCAAATCTCCACAAAACAAACAAAGAGAACCAACAGATTTCACAAAAGAATCATCACAAAAGACAAAAGCGACCTAGATTCAAAACTACTAACGTGCCCTTGCATCTCACCTGGGGCTTGGTCAGCTCAATGGCAATATTCTGCACTTCTATGCTCCAATCTAATTTGGGAGTTTTGAGTTCTACTTCTGCATGAGGATTCATGTAGAGTTTTGCAGGAAACTGGCTGGATATTGGCTGGAAAACTGACATCACATGAGAAGATATGAGTATGTTTATACACCCTTACATATGAACAACTTAAATAATCTGAGAGCACTATTATTTTAGAAGTAAAATGATCGAAAATAAAATAAAATCACTCCCAAAAACATGTAAAGTAGCTGTTCATCTTCACCCTGCCAATAAATGTTTGTATACACACTGAAGTCCTGTACTCCTAGGTAAGAAATGTACATAACACAGTCTACCTTTGGCTACTCAGTCTGTATAAAATTAAGTTTCTTTACCCTTGCACAAAGCATTTAATACACTTATTATTCACTAAATATACTAATAAAATGAAATAAAATACAATTAATTTTCCTTAATCATTGCTAAAATTTAGGAACAGAATCATGAATAAAATTAAATACCTAAAAGACACCACTACTTTATGATTTTTAAAATACTCATGACACATGTACTATTACAATGAAATAAATAATGTAATTTGGAGGCTGAAAAAAATGTGTATTAGCAAAGATGATAGCTCAAAGCAAGGTGATAAGCTTTGTGAATATAATTTTAACTGTTACAACACTTTATGATGCTCATAAAATTATGAAAAGTGTTAACTTAGCTGCAAGATATAGATGAGCCCAAAGAATGAAGCTGTAGTGTTTTTGTATTCGTTTATCCATCAATGAAACTAAATGCTACTGCAGACACAGCTGCAGCACAGTGGCTGCCCTGAGTTTGATTCCCAGTAACAAACCCACCTCCATCCCTGCAAAAAAACTAAAGGCTTTCACAAACAGCGCTTGAAAACTACCATCACTAAGGAGAGGAGTATGAGTAGGATAGAAAGTGACAACCATCATCCAACAGCAAGAGAACAGGAAGAAGACAACAGAAGTAAACCAGTCGAATACACAATATGGAAGAACACAGGTACAAAAGCTGAGGACAGTTAGGGCCATAACTCAGCGGCTAAGTACCTGCCTGGTAAGCGAAGGTCTTAAAAGTTCAATTTTAAAAAAGCTGAGGACAATTACAAAGGGACACAATAAGCAAAAGCAAACCAATACCTTCTTTAGAATGAAACTGAAATAGAGAAAATATGGGAAAGACACCTTTCAAATAAAGGTGACATTGTCAAAAAACAGAAAAGCTCACTTTAAAAATATGGGCAGATTTATTTTGCAAGAATAGTGGCAGCACAGAGGAGGAATGCTTAATACCCAGGGGTCAGAGACTTGGTTATCTTTTATAAAGAAAGAAAAAGAACTGCTAAGTCCTAAAATGAGTACAATTACAAGGCATAAAGAAAACATGGAAGCCAAAGAAGGTTGGCTACAAGGAGCTGACGGCTTTCGGGCCCTCCTGCCTCCTTCTCCAGCAGATGCCTTTCGAGCTATTCCCAAGCAGCACAGCTCTCTAGCCATGAAATGAAGGCATAAAATGAGTGTGCTCTTCTTGTCCACATAACTTAATAAGGAAGTGCGGTAAAATATTCCACTACAACTTACTAGTACTTACTGTATTGATGGTTTGGAGGTCTCTGTCTACTTGGTAAGAATTTCATTTTTAAGTTGATCCTAAAGAAAGCATTTAAATTTTTTGAGACTAGAAAAGAAGCTGCAAACAGATTCAGCCACATATACGAGAAACAACTTGGTTATTACATCAATATTTTTATTCCTCTCTTTGTAACTAATTAGTCTATAGGAAAAACATGCTGAGTATCATTTACAGATATATTTCTCTAGCATACTAAAAATATAGAAAGTGGTAATTTTTAAAACACTAAATGTCTACATTGTAATATTATTTCCCCCTTTTTTTCTTTTTTGAAGTCAGGGTCTCACTATGTAGCTCAGGCTGGTCTTGTGCTCACTCTGTACCCGTAAGGTGGCCTCAAACTCAATGGTCCTCCTGCTCAGCCTCCCGAGTGCTGGGATTACAGGCATGTGGCATCACACTGCCCCTCTCTCTGACTTTAAAAAAACCCATATATATGTATACTCCTACAAATTTCTAGTCAAAGGTTAAGTTATTTACTGCCATGAACACCAGCATAAGAACATGTTTAAGTCCTACTTTTGGTCTTTTTAGTTGTATACCCAGACCACACATTAAGTCATTTTCATCACTTCGCCACCTTTTAAGGTACAACACATGTTTTTAGCCAGGCATGGTGATGCACACCTCTAATCTCAGCACTTGGGAGGCTGAGGAAGATCTCTGTTGAGGTCAAGCCCAGTCTAGACTACATAAGTTTAGAGCCAGGCTGTAGTAATACACACTGAGATTTTGTCTCAAACACACTCACATACACACACACACACACACACACACACAAAGTACACACACAAAATACACACTACAATGCATTCTGACATGGAGTATATTCATGACATTATTGTTGCGGTAGAGATAATAAATATACTCATCATCCCAAGTTTCACTTCGTCCCTTTACAAGCCCCAGTTCCTCCCCACCACTGACTTCCAGGCAACCACGGATTTACTTTTTGCTCTACAGATCATTTGCAGTTCCTATGCTTTTTTTAAGAAGTACAGTATGGTTTCTTTTAGCCAGCGTAATTATTTTAACACTGGTCCTTATTATTGTATTAATAATTCTTGCCCTTTAACTGGATGTAGTATTAATCATCTAATAGACATTTGGGTTGTTTATAGTTCTTACTCTTAGAAGGTACCCTGAACATCTGTCCATGTTTCTGTGGATATAATTCTCTTCTCTTGTGGATAAATAGAGGACAAACACTCAGTGTAACATTAGCTACGAGAAACTGACAGACTGATTTACAAAATGATTTTACCAATTCGGCATTCTCACCAGCTTCGTATAAGAATTCCAGGAAATTATAACATTATCTCACTTTGGTTTTCACTTGTATTTCCCTACAGAATCAAGATGTTTATACATCTTTTCATGTGTTTGTGTGCCCTACAGAATTTCTTAGGTGATGAGTTGGTTGACATCTCTTTCCCTATTTTCTTGTCTTTGTTTACAATATTCATAATCATTGTCAAATAAAATATTACAATCTAAGAGTGCCATTAAAATGAGTATAAAAGCCCAAATGAAGTTTTTAAGTTTTATAGGTTCTTACATCACTATGTAGCGAACAATTTCACAAAACATTCAAATCAGAAACTATCTTGAAGGCATACAGATTTCAACACTGTTTTTCACACTTCCAACTCAGTGACATACAAGTTAAACAAAGGACTGTGGCCTGTCCTCATTGAGGGGCTCTGTCATACAACATAATTAGGGAGTGGAGGTGGCTCTTCCAAAATTACCAAGATCTGTTCTCGGGACCCCAAGTAGGACAGACGGCAGTTCACATTCCAGCAAGCACTGAGACTATCCAGTTGGATTAGCTAGGAAAGAAAAGAAAAACTGTCAAGCAATGAACAAACACAAAAGATAAAGCAAACTATGGTAGAAGACTACGCTCATGTTCACAACCCTGAGATTAACCAACTGCCACTTTGAACTTTTAAAGAAAATAATGCAAAGTTAAAGGAAAATATGTTCACAGTCTCTATTATTAAGCTTAGTATTTGCTAAACTGTGTGCCCAAGAACACAATTTCCAAGATATTCATTCATTCAACTATCAAACTGACCGGAGTTTAGCAGTTAGCAGATCCAGGAAACATTCTACTAGACACAGAAGAAATGACACCTCTGGCAGACACCAGCGACTGTCTCCAAGGGAGGGGAGGGTGGTGCCAGAGCATCTCTAACCAACACAGTGAGGACCGCTAACACTATGAACATTGCAGTAGGAGGTTCACTGCACTTATTAGCATATTAAAGTACCTTGAAGCCCTTAGCTTACAATAAAATGAAACACACCTGTCTAATTACAGCGTGCTTGCTACTTAAAATTAGTAGCCTCACTTAACCAGAGAATACTTTTCCTACAAAACCTAACAGCATCTCTGACTTACATGAGATACTGTCGTGCGCTCCAGGCCTCCAGTTAGACTCATGGAGGGCACTGCCATGAACTCTAGGTCTTCAGCTAGGCTTGCGCAGCCAACTGAAGGTGCACACAGATAGCAGAGTTGCGGGATCAAGACACAGGATGGCAGAGTTGTTGAGCCAGGACGGCTTCTGCCTAGATTTCAGAGCAAAGCAAGTGTGCTCCTAAGAGGGCAGTGTGTAAAAGGTTTGAGTGTAAAGCAAAAGCAGAGGGGGTCAAGAGAGAAGCCCTAGGTGCCACTACCATCAGAAGTGCCATGGGGCAGTCACCCAAGCCCTCTGGAGTTCACAACTTGCCACAGATTGCCTCCAAGGCTGGACATGGAACTACAGGAACTATAGGACTTAATGTTTGCCCTGCTGGATTCTGGACTTGCTTTGTCCCATTCCTTTATACCCTGCTTGTACATTTTGGAATGGAAATGCCTGTATTGTGCCATTGCATCCTGGAAGTTTAAGTCTCTTTTCATTCATACAGAGACTCACAGCTAACAGTTTGCCTTAGATCTTGAGAGACACTTGAGACTTGGACTTTTCAGCAATGCTGGAACTGTTAGGACTTCAGCAACTCTTAGCAATGGACCAAATGTCTTTTGCATAAAGAGATGTACATGAGTCTTTGGGGGGCGAGGGGCAGAACGCTATGGTTTGTGTCTAGATGTCCCCCAAAGCCTTATACAGTCAGAAAGACTGGCTTTCCAGTGGTGACTGAATCTAGAGTTGTGATTGATTCATCGTCTCCTGTTGGGATGGGGGGTGTGAGTCTACACCCAGCCTAGGGTAGGCAGCCCACACACAATGTAAAAGAACAGAAGAGGCTTGCTCCTCTTTTGCTCATTTCTTTGGCTGTCTTCCACCACCATGAACGGTTGCCCCTTTCCCATACCACCCCGAGACTTAGAACCAGCTGATTATGGACTGAAACCTCCACAAACTGAGCTAATAAACCTTTACTTCCTTTAAAAAAATCTAATAGTATCTCAATTACCTAATGCTTCATAAAATACCATATTCTTCACCTTACAGACGAACAACCTAAGATTGAGAGTCACACAGTAAGAAGCAGAGCCAGAACTAGACTTTGGACTTTCAATTCACCCCAAGAGCACATTCTGCTCCACCATTTCAAGGAAAGACATTAAGTACTTGCACCTAGAAAACTAACAAAAGAATTTTTACTCTAATAATAATAATACAATACCTTGTATATAATTTTTTCTGCTTCATTTAATATGCATGGAGTCCAATTCTCATTTGTAGTCTAAAAGAAAAAGAATAACTATGAAATGTGGTATATGACAGTGTTTTAGTATCCTCAAGTAGAAACAAAATAACACATAAAGAAAACATACTTAGCTACTGTTGGCTAGTGTTACCTAATTCTTTATGTATCTGCAAGGCAAAATCAAAGGAACTGTGAAACATAACTTGGGTTCACTCCTTTAGGAAATTACAGTTAATGTGTGAATGGAAGAAAGAATTGGGTATGAACAGAAACAAGAAAGCCTGCCTGTATTCTGTTGAAGAAGGCACACACTTTTAAAAGATACTACTTTCTGTAACATAGAAAGCAAACCAGAAAAGCATGGGAATGACAGCAGGGCCATGTGCCCTGCAAGGACAGCATAGCCAACAATGCTGTTTGGACCCGATTTAACAGCCAGCACATTACTGATGACCTTGCTGAGGACAAGAAAGGGGGAAGGCACAGGTAGTAAATTCCAGAAAAGTGTGGTTGTATAAGAGAGAGAAGGCAGTAGTTTCAGGGCCTGAGAGGGACTGGGGACATTAAGGAGGGGCTTTTAGCTGTGTGATAAAGAGGAGCCATGCACATGTTTAAGTGTGTGGGCAGGAGGAGATGAAGATTTAGGAGAGGGAGACTGACGTAAAGCAGAAAGATGGGATGCTAGGGCGGGACACAGGTTTCTGAGGGTACGAGGCCTGAATAGAGCGGGAGGAGGATGTTAGGTTGAAAGGTTAGACACACCCTAGTTTCCCTGTTCATTGATTAATTCCTGTCACTGGTTGTCCAGCTCTCTTTTTCACTGTTCTGCCTCACTCTTCCACTGCATGTACCTATATACCTGCACTTCCTGGTGTGTGCTTTTAGGACTGCTCCATCACCACATCTCTCGGTTTCTCTGCCAGTAACCCTCGTTCACGTTTCCTCCTCGCCTTCCCTGAGGTCCTCGCCGTCAGTGGCAAGTCTCCCGTATGACTTATCATCCACCGCCCTTGAGTTTAACTGTATATGCCGTTTATTTGTAGAAAAGCCTTATGCAGCTGTTTTTCCTCATTTCTATGCCCTTCCCCCGGCAAATGTTTCCTACAATTGCCCTAAATACAAGCAAGTCCAATCTATATATATACAACTGTATTCTCTAGCAAAGAAACAAACCTATTTATGAAATAACCAAACTGAATCACTTATGTGTCTCCCAATGTGACAGATCTACGTAAATACATACACATGCACAGCCACCTAGAAAATCCATTTACCTGTATCAAGTGGTAGCACTTAGCCCAACATACACTTTCCACCCCACTTTTCGCACATATTAAGATAGTTCTTATTCCTTTCAGACTGTTTGCTATTTAGATATATTTGTAAATTTAAATTTTAAAATTTAGTATTTTAAGTAACTTTTAAAATTGGTATTTAGATCTACTTGTGGTAAGAAAAATGAAAATGAAAGAATGTCATGTAATAAGAGCATCACCAAAAATGTTGAATTTCTACAAAACTGCAGCAACCTAATATAAAAAATGCATTAGCTAGTTGCAGACATAGTTGATTTTAGGCAATTCAGCTTATGACTTCACAGCGATATTTCAGAGGTTCCACCAAAATCAAAACCAAGGCAACATTACCAGTAGACTAAGGCTCCCCCAGGGTAACACCAAATGAGAGCGGCCGCTCCGGATCAGTGACCTGCCAAAGGAAAGGGACATCAGGATACATGGAAAGTGATGGTGACCTGTGGCCCATCCCTTCCAACAGTGGTGGGGAAAAATGATTATAGGTGAGTCATACAACCCAACTGACAGGAAGGAAAGAAAGGCCCGGAAAGAGCAGGTCAGCACCCATAGCACCAGGGACAACACACTTCAGGATCTAATATGCTTTCCCAGGTTCAGAGACTCAGTAACCATCGCTAACAGAGTCCTAGAGAGAGTTAAGGAGAGACCGTCTTCAAGACACTCAATAACACTGCCACTAACTCCTTTTTATAACACTTAAAATTGTCATAATTAGAAACACAAATTGCTTCTTTGGGCCTTTACTTTTCTTGACAGTGCTTTCTTACGAAGCATTTCTACAATGCTTTGTTAAGAAAAATTAGATTAATATTTAATTTCCTGTCTTTTCATTCAAAATCTACCCATGTTAAACTTTTGTTTTATTCCTGAACTTTTGGTGTAAGTTATATTTACAGAGTGTTCAGAGCTTTCCACAGGATGCACAGACATTATCTGAGACATCTTGAAGACAGTCAAGTTACCAAGAACCACTGCATTGGGCCAGGGATGTAGCTCAGCAGCGCCAACACCTGCCGCAAGCACAAGGCCCTAAGTTTGATTCGTGGCACCCAAAAGAGAGACAGAAAAAAAAAAAAAAAAGAATCACTTGATCATGATAGAAATGAGCAAAGCACAAAGAAATACTAGTATAATATTCTAAGTAACCCAAGACCCCAAAATTTTACCACACGCTCTTCTTAAACAGGAAAAATGCATATACGCCCTCATATAGTTGATACTGTGCACTCTTAGCCTTACTTGTAATTAACGCAGGTAATGATTTATAGCAAAACACTTCCCTATTTCCTTACATTCATCTTTTTGTACCTACAGATAAAATAATCTGTGGCTATTTCAGAAAGAACTTCAACAACACACAACTCCACAATCTCCACTACCCTATTCACAATTACTATTAGCCAGTGAGCACGTTTATGATAAAAAATACTTTCCCATTGATTTTTTGTTTTATGAGAGAAAGTCTCAATATATAGTTCACACTGGTCTTAAAACTAAGTAGCCCAGGGCCAGGGATTTAGCTCAGTGGCGTAAGCACCTGCCTGGTAAGCTCATGATTGTGAGTTCGATCCCTGCTACCAAAAAATAAAAAATAAAAATAAAATAAGAAACTATGTAGACCAAGCTGACCTCAAGCTCGTGTCAACCCTCCTGCCTCAGTTCCCCAAGTGCTGGAATTACACACATGTGCCACCACGCCAGGCTATTTTTCCCACCTCTTACATTCTGTGTTTCTCATAGCTTTTTAGCTGTAACAGGAACTCTTTATGCTTTGTAATGTTCTTCTTTAGATAGTTCTAAAACATTTTTGTCACCAATTAAAACATGACAGATGTTACTTACCCTATTCCTGTGCATCTCTTTTTTACTAAAAGGAAAGAAATAATGTACCTTTCTAATTATACTGGGTCAGTAAAAAGCTTAGTTTAGGTTCAAACTGAGGCCTTCATCCAATAATATGTCAGAGTGATTTTTTGCTATTTTCCAAATTGACAATGTATATATCCAATTCCAAGTCCACACATTTGTTTACTATAAAATGATGTGGCTTTTGGGCTGGGGATTTAGCGCAGTGGCATAAGCACCTGCCTTGCAAGCAGGCAGTCGTGAGTTTGATCCCCAGTACCGATAAAAATGAAAAAGACAAAAAAAAAAAAAAAAAAAAAAAAAAAGAAAGAATGAAAGAAAGAAAAATGTGGCTTTCAACAATCTTTTCTCTTAACAGTCCACTTCTTATCATTAGGGAGTTTTGTGTTCATTTACGTATTTCCAGTAAGTAACTTGCTTTGCCACCATCAGTATCTGAGGGTTCACATTTCTTCATAGTTTTAACAAAATCTTTCACTCTCCTGTGTTATTTTTGTGTGTTAGAACATGAGCTTTTATAATGTGTTTTGTAAGACATTTATGTTAATGAAATTCATCTGAATAAACTCCGTAAAGCCAGTGTATAAACCTACTCTAAAATAGAGATCCTTTCTGAAAAGCTACCAGTGTGCTTGAGTACTAAGCACAGAGAGCTAATCAGGAAATGAAAATATACCTACTGTCAGTACTGTTTAATTCAAACCCAAAACAAAAAAGAATGCAGATGCATTTTTAGAAAGATGGACTAAGATTTCCCCTTTCTTGAGTAAATAATAAAAGCTAAAATTTCTAAACCAAGAGCATTCTACCACTGAACTACACTCCCTGCCCTTTTCTAACATTATATGGACACAGGATCATGCCCAATTGCCCAGCTCACCTCAAACTTAAAATCCTCCTGCCTCAGCCTCCCAGGAAGCTGGGATTATTCCAGTGGACCCCACCCCTGGTTTATTTCAAGCTTTAAACTCAGGGAAACAGACACAATTCAAGATACATTATACTTTAGCTAAATTCTTATCAACTAATGGTAAGCTTTTGGTCATAAGTGAAATTTTTGGTTTCTAAGTATAATGTCGCATATTGTAAGTAGCTGTGGGTGGCTTAATCCACTGAGTAGAAGGGAAAGAGAACGGCACCACACTCAGACGACCATTGTTTTAGTCCCTTTCCTATGGATGACCACTACCACTGGTTATTTAATAAACTCCAGGAACTAACTGCTCAGATCCTTAAAGTTATCAGTCTTAACGCATAAAACAAAATTTTAAAAAACAGAGGACAACACGTGGTGGTTTCATGTCACCTTTACATATGTGCGTACTCAATGAAAAGAGCCCAGTGCAGAAAACACATGCAAGAACATTAATCTCAGATTCTGGGGAGATACGAGAGTCAGGCACAAAAGCAAATGCCTCTACTGACTGCACTGAGATGACTGAAGCACGAGGGGCACAAGTTCAAGTCCTGCATGGGCCCCTTCACAAGACACTCGAAAAATTTTTAAAAGGTCTAGGACTGTAGTTCAGTAGTAGAGTAACTGGGTTGGATCTGCAGTACTGCAAAAAATAAAAAATAAATCATGTTGGGTACAGATGAACCATACAAACCAAGACTATTATATAATATACATTTGTTAACTTAAACCAAATAATTGAAATTACTTACATCATCTTCATATTTAATGTGAATGTCTGTGATTTTCACTTGTACATTTTTTATTATTTGAGTTGCCAATTTTTCCAAAAATGTATCCTTTTTTGCTTCCTTAGGCTTATCTATTAAAAACAGAAAACACAAGCTCAAGCCGTGCCGTTCTCACAGCACCATGTAACGGACGCCCGAAGGAGAGGTAGGGACAGCTCAGAGGAAATTACACCTGCCCTAGCGTCATTACTTTTTCTCAGATTTAGTTTAGATTTTAATGTGATTTTCAACTTGAAATTCATACTTGAAATTAAATTAGAAGCTAACATTCATTTTACCTTCTGAGATAGATCAAGTGGCAATGTGTGTAAACAACACATGGCATAAAAACTACTTTTACCTACCTTTTGAGCGATCAAGACCTTTAAAACGTTTCTTAAAATGTTTTTTGTGCTTTTTACGCTTACGTCCTTCTCAGTGGAAGCATATTAGTGAGAAAAGGATAAAATTCAAGTTAGCAGACAAGAGGATAGAAAAGAAAATAAGAGAATTCTTCCCAAAAGCAAATTTTGGTATGATTCAACTTACTCTAATCAATACAAACACAAATTCATAGACCTCCTTTAATTTACAATAACATTTCTAGTAAAGAATAACCTTCCTTAATCTAGAAAATAACCTAAAGGTACAATTATACAAAAATGGGATAAAATATTCACTTGCAACATCCTTTATACATTACTTATTACTTGACAAAAGTTCCCCTTCGATTTTAGTACTACCAAAATATTGGAAATGTAATAATGACAGAACTTTCAGAGGAAGGTTTGGATAAATGTGTGGCAGGAACACAAGTGAAATGGGTGGGCAGGATGCCGACAGATGACTCCCCAGATGATCCGCCTCGCAAACAAAACCCATGAGTCAAGGATGCAAAGAACATGAGAGTGACAGGAAATGCTCACAGAACCATGCACTGAACTGCCTTAGTAATTCCCTTAAACCTCATCCTTGGTTACTTAGCAGTGACTCAGTGAACTCCAGAATTAACCGACACCCGCCTCTCCCAAGCCCAACTTCCAATCCTTCACCCCCAGCTGCCCGCTGGGCATCACCTCCAGTTCCAAATCTGAGGTGGCCTCCGCATGGCTGCCCTGCTTCCTGCCTACTGAAGGCCCTTCTTTCCACCCACCATGTAGATTTCTTCTGAATACTACCCACAGCCTGTTAAGCCCTTGTTCAAAATTAGTTAAAGGCTCTCTGACGCCTGCCAGATAAAATTAAATCATGTTTGCCTGACAAAAAAGAGCTCTTTTGTGATGTAACCTCAGACATCCCTGTCTGCTTCTATCTCCAGCCACTCATCTTCATAATGGAAACTTCAGGAATATTATTTGTAATTTCCAATACAAGCCGTACTTTACAAAGTCTACTGTGTAAAATATCATTCCCTAAAGCTGGATTGTCCTCCCAGAAATTACCTTCTAGCAAACTTCTAGGAGACCGGGAAACCTCAGGCTCAGCACCTCTGTCTGGGTGTAGCCTTACTTAACTCCTCTAAGTAATGTGGGGTCAAGTCTCACTTGGAATTCCAGCAAACACAGGGAATCCCAGCACTACACTGCATTCACGGTGTTTACACAAGTCCCTTGCCCTGAAGCAGGAGGTTTCCTCTGGCAGTCTGTTTGTTTTAGGGCAGGGTGTAAAATCTAGGCACTGTTAAAATGAATTCAAAAAAACCCACATGTAAACATTATAACAAAACATATAAAGTCTATGTAACAAATTGACTTGTTGATTAATTGTATTGCTATACATAGACTGCATGTTATACATACATTTGAGAGCATATACATGAAATTTAGCTTGAAATTTTACTTTGTTTTCTTGATATTTGTAAACTGTTACACTACTAAATTAAGAATCAACTTCAGTTTATAAGACTAAAATCCCAAGTTTCAAGGAGAAAATATCTACTAAAATATGTAACAGAATCTGGGTAGTACTAATAATAGTATTTCTAGTCACAGTGATAGTCTGGACTCTATTTCATTCATAAATTAAAAATACATGCCAGGCATGGTGTGATGCACCCCTATAATCTTAGCACTTGGGAGGCTAAAGCAGGAAAATGAAGGCCAAGTTCCAGGTTACCCTGGACAACATAACGAACTCAGGCCAGGTTAAACTACATAAGGAGATCCTGTCTCAAAAAACAAAATTAAATAAATAAATAAAAAGACTGAGTTCTCAAATACCATGTGAAAACAAACAAGTAAGACACTAGCTCTGAAAATCATTCTACCTGGCTAGAACAGCAGGGTCTCTTCTTGTCTGACCTGTCCTTGTTGTTCCAAGGTTGTTCCAGCCCCTTGTCACGTCTCTGAACTCCATGTTAGAGATGCCACATTACACTTCTCTGAACGGTTTCACAGCTGAGTACTACATAGTTCCTTAGAGAACATTTCTAACTAATCTGGTAAATAATAAATCTATTATTCTCAATCATGCTCTAAAGCAGTTTTCAAATATTTTGGTCTCAGGATCCTTTGACACACTTAAAACCTGAGGCTTTGAAAGAGTTTTTATCTTTTGTGGGTTGTAACTTACTGACATTAATTATGCTGGAAATCTAAAACAGAATTTTTGAAGTATTTTTGATTAATTCACTAAAAAAATAATAAACTATTACATATATAATTACACAGACAGCATATAGTTAAGAAGACAAGCATATACTCCTAAACAAAAACTTGGAGTGAGAAAGAGTCACACGGTTACAACCCTTTTAACAACTGGCTCTTTTTTTTGCTTGCTAATAAAGCAAAAAAATGAAATATTTAGGAATTACTCTTACGAAAGAAGTGAAAGACTTATACAGTGAAAACTATATTACACTGAAAAAGGAAATTGAAGATGATCTCAGAAAATGGAAAGACATCCCTTGCTCATGGATAGGAAGAACAAACATTGTGAAGATGGCCATTCTCCCAAAACTCTTATACAGATTCAATGCAATCCCAATAGAAATACCATCAACATACCTTATAGATCTAGAGAAATCACTCCTAAATTTCATCTGGAACCAGAAGAGACCTAGAATCGCAAAAGCAATTCTAAGCAGCAAAGACAAAGCAGGAGGCATCACAATCCCTGACTTGAAATTATACTACAAAGCAACAGTAGTAAAATCAACATGGTATTGGAATCAAAACAGAGCTGAAGATCAATGGAATAGATTAGAAGATACAACCACAACTACAAACACACTCAACCACCTTATCTTTGATAAAGGAGCCAAGCAGGTTCACTGGAAGAACGACAGTCTCTTTAATAAATGGTGCTGGAAAAACTGGCTCTCCATTTGCCGAAAACTAAAGCTAGACCCATGTCTATCACCATGTACTAAATTAAAATCTAAATGGGTCAAAGATCTGAATATTAAAACAGAAACGCTAAATCTATTGGAAGACAAATTGGATAGAAACCTTGGAGACATAGGAGTAGGTAGAGAATTCATGAATAGGACTCAAACTGCACGGGAAATACTTCCCAGAATCAATAACTGGGACCACTTCTTATTAAAAAGTTTTTGCATGTCAAAAGAAATCTCCAGCATAGTGAAAAGAAAACCCACAAACTGGGAAAAGATTTTAGTGAACTCTCTCTCAGACAAGGGACTCTTGTCTAAAACATATAAAGAATTTAAAAAACTCAGACCTCCAAAATTCAAAGATCCAATCCAAAAATGGGCATCTGAGATGAATACGCAATTCTCAGATGAAGAAATGCAAATGGCAAATAAATACATGAAAAAATGCTCAACAAATGCTGGAGAGGCTGTGGGGAAAAAGGAACTCTCCTGCACTGTTGGTGGGAGTGTAGACTGGTACAGCCTTTGTGGAGGTCTGTCTGGAGGTTTCTCAAAAAGTTGGGATTGGAAATCCCATTTATTCCAGCTATTCCACTTCTAGGCATATTCCCAGAAGAACTGAAAGCATCATACCACAGGGATATATGTGCACCTATGTTTATAGCAGCACAATTTGTAATCGCCAGATCTTGGAAACAACCCAAGTGTCCATCAACTGAGGAATGGATAAAAAAGTTGTGGTATTTCTATACAATGGAGTATTATTCAGCTATAAAGAAGGATCGCATTGAGATATTTATCAATAAATGGGCGCAGCTTGAGACCATACTCATAAGTGAAATAAATCAATCTCGCATGTATGAATACCGAATAGTTTCCCTAATGTAAGTAATGATTCAAATATATAAAAATATGTGATAATCATGATTCCCCATTATGTGGCCTTGAAGCCTTATAAAATTTTCACTTATTAATTAGAAAGGCTTTATTCTGGGCTTTTTGATATGGAAATATTTGAAGCTATAGTATATGAAGTTTTATCCAAATATTTTAAGGAAAAAGACAGACACTATGGTAACTACTATTCTTTAAAAAAATTATTTAGCTATTTCTTATGTTTATTTTAATTAAGGGAAAAATTTAAAAAATTAGGATATATAGTAGTAACTCTTTTTGATCTCCTATTAACTTGTTTTGAAGTCCTGTAATACTCCCAAGATCTTGTTTTGACTGATTAGACTCTGGTCCATTCTGTGCGATAGTAGCAAGTTTGAAGGTATAGGCAACTAATTTGAAGGCAATAAGATTCACAAAGATGCCCATTCTGGTTTGACTATTGTCTCCTTTGGAAGTCCTGTAATGTTCACAATGCCTAAGTTTTATTGGTCTTGTTCTCCACTGTTTTGTCCAACTTTATAATATCTAATGAGATAGACAATTCCTTTTAAGGAAACAAGAGACAATGTTGATAACCATTGTTAATAACCTTGTACTCTGTTCTACATCATGTGCTATGTCTATCCTTGGTTTTGACTGACAGCTTTGTTTTGCCATATTTGACTTTATTCTCTCCCCCCCACAAAAAAGTAATAAGAACTAAGGAGTAATAAAATCCAAAATGTGTAAATTTTGTTGTAAAAAAGAGAGGGAGGGAAAAAAAAAGAGCTCTAACGGATATAACAGCAAGTGTGTTTAGGGATGTTAAATTAGCTGACTATATTAATGTTTTTGGATCATTGAACACAGCTGTTTGCAGTCTCTCTGTTTGAATGTCTACTTTGTATTCTTTGATACTGTGATTTGAGCAACTATTTCCAAGATGATAATATGTAATCTATTAACAGGTGATTTCTTACTGTTATGTTTTTTTTTGTAGTTCTGTATTATGTGTAACCTTACACTGCTTTGTTTTGTTTTGTGTTTTTCTCTTTTTCCTCTTAAATTAAAAAAAAAAAACAGCTGGCTCACGACACAGCTGGATTCATGTGTCGCCTCTAATTCAATCTTTTGAGATACGTTGTTCTGACTGAAGGATATGGCAAAAACATCATTTCACTACAGATACACAATGGGAAAGACAAATATTTTCATGACCTTTCCAAGTAATTATGAATACAACATTCCAAGTGGTAGTCTCTTAAAGGCAGTTGTCTCATGAAATCTAAAACATTATCAATGAACTTTTCACTAGCATTAAAATCAATTGGTTTGCTCTGCACTTTAACCTTTTAAATGATTTATTTCTATTCATTACTAGTGCATTTGGAAATGTTGCTTATCTGAACTGTGCAAACCTGTCCAATGTTGGGTCATTTCCTTATTTAATATCCAAAGTCCTATCAGTTACTATCACCAACAGTCTCATCAGAAAAGTCTTCTAAGTATTAAGAAATGTCAAGCTCAAAGTAGCAAGTGTAAGGTTTTCAAAACTCTTAAAGTATTCCTCAGTTACTTTGTTCCATCGAACAACTCCCAAATCTGAATAATGATAATCCGTCAATTATTTTTTCAGGTAAACATGATTTTCCATTAAAAAAGGCAACCCAACTGCATGAACACTTTCTTCAGACCTACCCCTTAAGTACACTTGCTCTTTTGTTGCATATGACATTAAAGAGACATGTGATCAAAGTTGCAGTTTATTAAAATTGTAATTTTCCTACTTTAAGAAAAATGTTAATACTGAAAAGGCAAGGTGGTAAAGAACACAGCCACTACCAACGCAGCAGGGTGCCCTGCCTTGAACCATGAGCCAGCAATTTACTATCGCATTTGTGCCAACAGGGCAAATGTCCGACACTGTGCGAAATCAAGCAATATCTTAGCATGATTACGAAAATGCTTTTGACTCTGAAGAACCACTGTCTTAGAATCAGAAAAGAAAAAAAAAAAACTGACACCAAAAGGGGAAAGAACATATGTTTGGAAACTGAAAAGAAATAATCATGAAGTACACAGGAATTCCTGGGTAAGTGAATGAAAATATCATCAACAAAATTAACTGTTCCCATTTCAGAATCATCAATATTCTGGATCTCATTTTTTATCCAAAGTAATGCACATTACAAAGGAAGAAGAAAACCAAATCCATTAGGTGTTCCTTTATAATGACTTCTCCACTGCTTTTAACAATAGCACCCAGGGATTTTGTGAGATATCTCACTGGGCCACTAGTACTCATTTGTACATTGGGGATGGGTCATACCTAGAAAGATTAAAAAATACTGTGCAGCAGACTACAGAAAACCACAACCTATTAAACTGGACAGACAGCCATATTCATCTGCATGCTGCCTTTTACATAAAAGTAGCTAAAACAAAGTAACATAGTTAGCGAACTAAAAGGGTAGATTTGCTACAAGGAAATGTGCTTTCTGGGTAATTTCACTTAATGCTGTGAATCTGCCAAGCAAATTCTTTTTCCAACTGTCACAATGAACCTACATATTAAACAAGTTTCTAGGTGCAGAAGTAATTCTAGCACAATGCTTTTTGTCTAAAATTTGAGTTACAGAGCCCGCTTGCCATTTCATCAAACTAAATTTTAAGTGCGGGTAATATATCAAATTCTTTACACTTTTAAAGTACAAAATGCAATAAATCAAATTATGGTATTAAAATAATTGCATTTGATAGGGCAACCTTCAATCTGTCCTTATGAAGCTTTGAATATCAACGTGCTCTACATAACAGTAGGCTACAGACCCCCCAGAACTACCTCTAAAGCCAAACAGATCAGGGAGAATACCAGAAAAAATGCCATGATGACCTTCTATCAGAATTCTGAATATAGTTCTGTTCCCCCCACCCTGAAAAGTCCATTTTGTTTCTTTCATAAGCTTGAAAACCACTGCTAAAGAGAGAGGAGGGACTTAATTGAGAAACTGGACTACTGTGCTAGAAAACTAAAATCCCAAAGGCAGTATAAATTTCACAGTGACCGACAGATCAAACTTTGGAGTTTCACAAGGGCAGGGAACTGTGCCTGTTTACCTTGAACAACTGGCACCCAGCATCATGCTTGCCACAAAGAGATAATCAAATGTTTAGTGAATGAATCAATGGCTGGAGAAGGTAGGAAAAAGGAAACGATGGTAAAGGGAAAGGTATGAATTACATTTCCATATTTTTCAAAGGATGGCACACCATCAAATGGACTCCTCTAAGAGCACAAGCATGGATAAGAGTATAACTTTTACAGTTGAAAATAATTAACCATGCATACCCACCAGGCTTGACGTCCTTGTAAACCAAGTTTTCCAAGCCATATATGAACTGTCCTGAATGTGTACCTGTATCCACATGGCAGCAATAACCAAAACGCAAAGCATTAAAAGACAACTTTAATTTCCACGTGTAAAATACACCTAACCTTGATTGCAAAGAGAATTAGAAACCATTCACAGGACAACTGAAATTCAATGACACCAAACCATCTACTTCTGAAGAAATACTTACAGTGACATCATTTTTATTCTTTCCACATACAAACTGCATTTTCGTAGTATTAAAGTAAAAATTCTTAATCAAAACTGTGACAATCAAATTAAGCAAGACAGGCAAATACTACTGAAATATTTTACAAATTTTCAAATGGAACAAAATAATCTATTCCTTTGGTTCTCTTTGCCTGCTCTTTTGCCCATTTCAGAAAAGTGATATTTAACACTAATTTCAGAGTCAGCGGAAATGTCCTCATTTAAATTGGTAGGATCTGCTTTCAGACACAATGTCAGAATCCTTAGGGCTCACCACCCCCTCTTTGGATTTTTAAAGAAGGCAAAAGGAGAATTTAGCTCCCTGCTGGCCGCAGATTGAAGTTCACTATTAAGAATACAGAATCTAGCTAGGGATATAGCTCAGTAGCACAAGCATCTGCCTGGCAAGCACAAGGTCCTGAGTTTGATTCCTAGCATTAAAAAAAAAGAATACAGAATCTAGAGTCAGAGTATATTAAAATTCTAGAGCTACCATTTTCTCATTGTGTCATACGCAGCAAATGATTTAACATTCAGCTTCCTCAACTCTAAAACAGATGGCAACAGTACCTGAACTGCTGGTTGGGAACAATTCACTGAGCTAACTCATATGAAGTACTCCGAAGAATGCCTGCATCACTGAGGCTTTCCAACCTCTTAAAATTACCCTAAATTAGCTTCCCAGCCTTCCAGGGATCCACACCCTATGCAGCTCCCTAACCATCACAGGCAGTACACACCTTCCCACCCTCACTCTCCCCTCTTTGATCCGGCCTGCGGACCAATCTATGGGTCTCAACCTGGAGAGGGGATCGGGGATGGGGGCAGGACAAGAGAAAAGAGAGATGGAGACAGGATGAGATTCCAATCGAGTCTCCTTTATTTTTAAAATGGCTACAACTTATATAGGGTGGGGGGTGGGCCATAGGCAGGAAGAAGGCTTAATCTGATAGGTCATCGTCACATTCGGTTATATGATGTAAGCAGGAGAGGATTATGGGTAATGTAGGCAGGCTGAAACAGGAAGTTTGCTTGTCATGTGCATTGCAGGCAAGGGGAGGATCATGGGAAATGTAGGCTGACACACAAAATGCCCTCAGGCAGGAGGGGCAGGGCAGCAGCAGCTATTCAAAACCACTCCCTACATCTCCTCCCTTATTATTATATATATTTTTTGGAACATGGCAGGCCCTGGGAGGACAGCGCCTGTCTTGGGTCAAGGACTCCTCATATGAACCCAATCGAGCCTTACCTGTCATGGGCCTGCAGGACAGCTCTTGGTCCTGGACCTGTCTTAGGTGGCCGATTGGCATTACATATGTGTCCTAGTTGCCCGTCTCTGACTGCCTGTCCAGTGCCTCAGGGCGTCTGGGCCACAGCATCATGTGGGCCGTCAGTGGGTGAATTTTCCCGATAAGTTTGTTGTTCTGCTATTTCCAACCAATGGTAATATACCTGAATGGGCTTTGCCATAAATGTGTCAACCTTGTTATTAACGTTATTAATGAGTGTCACGATCCTCTGAAAAATACAAGGTCCTACAGTAAGCAGCAACAGCAAGGCAGCTAGGGGTCCCAAGAGGGGGGCAATGTAAGGGGAGAGATCCTCCCACATGGAGGAGAAGGTGGTTACTCCGATGCGCTCCTTTTCTCTCTCTCTTCGAGGTGCTCTCTCAGTTTACTCATGGACTCTTTGACTACTCCCGAGTGGTCAGCATAAAAACAACACTCTTCCTTGAGGGCTTCACATAAACCACCCTCCTTCATAAATAGGAGGTCTAGTCCTCTTTTATTTTGTAGGACTACGTCAGATAGAGACGTCAGGGACGCCTGTAGAGCTGTCACATATGCTTCTATTTCTTTTAAATCCTGATCTACTGCTGCCTGTAATTGAGCTAGATGCTTATTTCCCAACACTAGAGCTGTGGTCCCTGTCCCTATTCCCGTTGTTACTCCTAATCCTAGTAACACAGCTAAGGTGAATGTCACAGGTTCTCTCTTAGATATATAGCTGATCTGCGATGCCTGGAGGTAGTAGTCTCCTGGGTGGAAGGTTATGCATGGAAGAACCTGTACAAGAACACAAAAATCTGTAGACTTGTTAAAAACAGCAGTTGCTATACAGGGTGATAGGCCAAAATTGCAGGCCCAAGACGTTCCTGGGGGTGGAATGAGGTAATTATTTGGCTTGAATTTGGAATGAAGCTGGGCACAGAGTTGTGCTGCCAGTGCTGGTGGACAGCTGGAGTCCCCAAGACAAGTTCCTCTACCTGAGACGTCAGGGAGAGTCAGCTTGTGGTGATTGTCCCAATCACAGGCAGATGAGCTAGAAGAACTGATAAAGGTTAAATTGAGGGCCTTTCCTTCATAATATGGGGGAGGAGCAGCCAAGCATAACCAACATGATTGGGTGAGATCAGGTTGGGTATGATTTAAAGCCATGTATGCTCCTTTAATCAAACTGAACAGGTTAGAATGTGAATATTGAGGGGCAGGTTTATGATCTGCCTGGTGTAGTGGAGCTTGAGAAACTGTTATGGCTGAGGGACTTACTGTAGTTATTTGAACAGTAGTAACAGGATCTGTAGTGGACTGATTGTATTTTGGATTTGGATGTAAGGGAATAGAAAAAAAGCAATCTTTAAGATCAATGATAATTTTTAAAAATCCCAGAGGAATGGCACTGGGTGAAGGGAGTCCTGGCTGCAGATGTCCCATTAAGACCATGGTCTTATTTATTGCCCTAAGGTCTTGTAGCAGCCTCCATTTCCCTGACTTTTTTCGAATAACAAAGATGGGTGTGTTCCAAGGGGAATCACTGGGGACAATGTGGCCCACATCTAACTGGTCCTGCACCAGCTGCTGTGCAGCTGCGAGCTTTTTAGAGGTAAGGGGCCACTGATCAACCCAAACAGGTTTGTCTGATAACCAAGTAATCTCTTTTGCATGGGCCGCGGGAAGGTCAATGACCCCTATTGAAAATGGCCTAGGCCTGCTTTAGAGGGGTTTGGAGTTGGGGAAATAGGCACTTTAATGCCTGAGCCTCGTTTGCCTAAACCTTGATTAGGAAGGAAGCCCTGAGTGAGCATTTGTTTGGTGACTACAGCATTGGGACTGCCCATCATCATTCCCATTTGAGGTAGCAAATCTCTGCCCCACAAGTTAAGGGGCAGCCCTTCTACAATATAGGGCTGTATGTGTCCTTGATTGTTTTCTTTATATTTCCAGGTAAGTAGACTGGCACTACGTTGTGGATTTTTCGATTGTCCAATCCCTTGTAAATGCGTCATAGTGGTTTCTAAGGGCCATGTGGGAGGCCAGTCCTCCTTTCTAATGACTGTTACATCAGCACCTGTATCTATGAGCCCTGAGAAACTTTTCCCATTAAGCAATAAAGCCATAAGGGGTTTATCTTTGGAAATGAATTGAGCCCAGTATATATCTGAGGATCCAAGGGAGGAATTTCCCCTGTAGGAAGCCACAGCTGCATTAGAAGTTTGAACTAAAGGCAGCAGCACCAACTGAGCAATACATTGTCCTTGGCTAATGGAAACTAGGCCAGAGATAGAGGATGCCATGACAACAATTTCGCCAGTATAGTCGTTATCTATGACTCCTGGAACAACTTGTAACCCTTTTAATATTGTACTGCCACGTCCAAGAATTAACCCACAAGTGCCCTTGGGAAGAGGGCCATAAATCCCGGTGGGGAATGGTATTGGGCAGCCTCTTCTGCTAATTGTGACCAATCAACTTCCTGGCCACTGGAAAGGTCAGGGTAAATAGGGCGGTATGGAGGAGGGACCATGGCGGCGCCATTTTGAGGACCCTCGTGGTCTCCAGACAAAGGGAGTGTCGGCACATCGCCATCTTGAACAGGCTCCGGGATCTCAAGGACAACAGAGCTGGGAGGGCTGGGTGCCTTAGATAAGACCGGTGGTGGCGGAGTACAATTGTGGGAGGCAGCTAACGCAGCCTCACCCTGGGCAAGCGTCTCCGCGAGCTGGGGATCTGCGTGACGTTGTGCCAGCAGCTCAGAGATTAAAGTCCAATATGAAAAAGCAGTTATAGGAAACTTTTTTGGACCAAAAACTTTATAATAGTCCTTAAGAGCATCTCCTACTCTATTCCACCTGTTCAAATTAATCGTACCCTCTAGGGGGAACCATGGACACACTGAATGTATAAACTGAAAGTACTTTATTAGTTCCTTTGTCTTAACCTTAATCCCTCTAATCTTGAGAGCCTCCCTGAGGCCAGTCACGAACAATTCGTGCTCACTGAGTGCTTGTCCCATGTTAATGCCGTTCACCTACCGTGATTCAGGCGAGACGTAAGGTGGCCGTCTGCACAGATCACAGGAACGATGTCCTTGAATCAGTCACGCTGGCCAGCGCTTTACTCCTGTGAACGGTCCCACATCGTTATCCCTCGTGCCAGGTGAGGTCCCTTCGTGGTCGCCACTTGACCCGGCCTGCGGATCAATCTATGGGTCTCAACCTGGAGAGGGGATCGGGGATGGGGGCAGGACAAGAGAAAAGAGAGATGGAGACAGGATGAGATTCCAATCGAGTCTCGTTTATTTTTAAAATGGCTACAACTTATATAGGGTGGGGGCGGGCCATAGGCAGGAAGAAGGCTTAATCTGATAGGTCATCGTCACATTCAGTTATATGATGTAAGCAGGAGAGGATTATGGGTAATGTAGGCAGGCTGAAACAGGAAGTTTGCTTGTCATGTGCATTGCAGGCAAGGGGAGGATCATGTAGGCTGACACACAAAATGCCCTCAGGCAGGAGGGGCAGGGCAGCAGCAGCTATTCAAAACCGCTCCCTACACCTCTTACTCTTCTGCACTCTTCACAGCTAGCTGAAGTAAACAACACGACACCTTCTGCCCCAATCTCTTGTGCTGCACATGATAAGTCCAATTCTCAGCTGCCCTAACGCCTGCACCTTTTAATCAGGATGCAACACACTTTCTCCTGCTTATCTTTATACAACTGCCTCTCTGTCCAAATCAAATGTAAGATCCCTGACAAGAGGATATAATAATTTTCTAAGTTTTACGTTTCCAACAATGTGTAAGCAGACTGACATTTGACTTCTCAAAAGCATCCTTCAAATTCTTGATTTTCTACCTAGGGTTTAATCCCTAGGCAAAATACACAAGGCTAGAAGTAAAATAAAACAACATTTAGACTTAAAAATTTTACAAAATTACATTAAAAGCTACTAAATGTCTCTTAATGACAACACCCATAACAGGAGTATGGGAAAGCAAAGACAGAAAAACGGAAAGAGAACTAGATATAGTTAATTAAATGCGAAAGAGCAACAAAGAACAGTGTCGAGGAAGACAAGTATATAACAAGCCTTTAAAAAACAAAATAGAATGAAACAGGAAACAGTTCAAGGCCAGCAGTGGAGCTCAGCGGTACAGCATAATGCCTACTCAACCAAAGGCTTTGGAGTCAACACCTAGTGCTACAAAAAACACAACAGTTCAAAGGGAAAACTTCATGAAAAAGAGGTGGAGAGGACCAAGAGATGGGTAAAGACAACCTGAAAACAATTTTCACAGTCATATAACAGATCAATTTCACATAACATGAAAAATTTAAAGTATACATAGAAGACTAGGCAAATAAAAAGCATTTACAATGCAAGAAAAATGACTACAGAAGGAAGGACACATGACCACCATCCATTATTTAACCTATGCAGTGCACAATAATATTGTCATAGTAATGTAAGTACTAACCAGAAATTGCCAAAGTTATGATGCATCCATATTATGGGATAAGGAAGAAGGCAATGCAGGTTAGAAGAGGCAGTAACAGAGGTAAACTCCTTGACTCACCACAGCAGGAGTCCTTGCCAATGCCTGCCAGCCTTCCACTAATAAGCTGCACAACAGCAGAGTGTCTGCTGCTCAGGCTTGTGATTCCCTCTCAGGAGGGGGTTTGAAGAGCAGCAAATGTTGAAAGCCAAGCTGCCTTTTCTTATCATAAGTCTTTTTTGGCAAAGCTTTGGATTTTTCAGGGTATATTTATATAGTACTTTGACAGAATTAACATTTTAAATACAGAATCTAAAATTTAGGAGTTTTCTGTTATTATCAGGAATTTCATATTCTGGGGAATATAAACTGATATGGTAAAACAAAAGGACAAAAGTAATCATTTCTACAAGGAAGCCAATTCTCTAGAAATAAAATCAAAGTTTCTTTTTTTTTACATGACAGTGAGCAACACTCTATTTTGTCAAGTAAAACAAATTTTACAAACACTAAATATATCTATAGTATGCATTATATATCAGGCTTAAGTTATCTAAAACATAAACTTACTTACCCTAATCTGCTGCTTTTTGAAGGGCTTCTTCAATTCGGGAAAGCTCTTTCTGTTTAACATCCTGCAAGGATTTTTCTTCTTTCTCAGAATCATACTTAATACCTAAAAATGTGTAGTTAATCACACAAAAGAAATGGAATCAATAAATAAATGTGAAAAGTTCAAACTTACTACAAATGTGTAACATAATATATTTTTTAAGTTCAAAAACACTTTTGTATCCTTTAGTTTCTCAAAATACTTAAATATAAGCGATTTCTATTGATTTATAAACCATAACCAAGAAAGGAAAAGAGCGAAGAAGTGACAAAAAGAAACAAAGATAAAAAAGGGAAAGAGGGAAAAGGCTATACAGATACATAAAAAGAGAAACTGAAGACAGAAATACCTGAGAATACTGGCAATTACTGAAAAATTTTCAGTAACTACAAAAATGATTTCCCATCCAATACCACCTGATATCAATGTAAAAGGATAAAAAGGCTTTCAGAAATTAATTCAGGAATATGTGTCAACAATCATAAAATATATACCCTTTTTGTCTAGGAAATCTCATTTCTGATGATGTATCTTAAGGAAATAAAGTAAAAGCACACATTAAAAGATTTGTAAAAAAAAGATATCGACAAGGTTCGCTATAATGGTGATCAAACATTAGCACACCATGGAACACATTACGGCCTTTCAAAATTGTCACTACTACTAGACAAACTACAAACTACATAAAAATGTCGTATCTTACATAAAAGACAGGTCAATGCTGCTGCTACTTAAAGGTTTATAATGTATATAATAAAACTTTGTAAGCAAAATACAAAACTGAAATTTGTATCTGTACTATGATTAGAAAATTATTAAGTAATTTTATCCTAAAACATCCAAATTTTTCTTATCACACTCTTCAAGTGGAAAAAATTAACTAAAGATGTTAAACTATAATATTTCAAAGAAATTCACTAAAATTAAAATAATGCAATTTGCTTAAAAATTTACCTATGTTGACACAAATTTTTGAAAAAACATTTACTTAAAATCAGAAGCAGTGAAATAGAATAAAGAATAAATTTTCTTATCTTGAAATGGGCAAATTAACATATCAGTACACTTTTAACAATTTATTACATTTCGTTTCCTAATAAATTTGCCTAAAGCATCTTAACAGAAAGATTAGATGCAAAATAATTACTCAGAGAATAGAATTTAAAACACTGCATATATTCTTTATAATAATAAGACATTATACACACAAATGTGGCTATTTATGTATACATATTCGTACCTTACTAAATACATTAGATATTTAACCCAGACAACAATTTAATATCCCTATGATATCACTGAATTGTTATAACTTAAAACATACTTGCTCCAGGGACAACAAGCAGATACAATCCCTCTAGAGTCGCAACAACTGCTTCTCCATAAAGGTTTTTCCAAGGAATCTTCAAAGCTAATTTACCTACAGAAACATAATTCAATCTTAAGTCCTTGTTTCACTGCTCAATAAGAGAAAAATTTCTCACTTTTCATTAAAAGTATCATTAAAATTCTTCATGCATACATTATTACTCAGGAAAATTGCAACACTAGCATTTAAAAGCTTTTTTCCATATAATACTACTAGTAGAAGCAAACTTCTTTATATTTGTCAAATTTCTTGCTAGTTCTTATTTGACATTCTAAAATGATAAGAGAAATGAAGCAGCTACTCCTTCAGTTTTTTAACAGAGGAAACTCGGTCTGGGAGAGGTTAAATTGTCCCAAATCCTTGCAGCCCATGAGAGAGCACCCAGAACCCTGCGGGCAGACCCATGCGCGTCCACTCATATCAGCCACTGACTCTCCAGAGCCCAAGTGTAAAATGGTATCTGCGCAAGATGCCAGGAGCTAAAGCACAACACAGCAAGGAGCCCCAGGGGACTGAACCGCCACAATGAAAAGAGGGTAGCTCTAAAGGCAAGATAAATTACTTTATCAATAATGCTATGATGTTAGTAGTGTTACACGACTCAGACCATTTATACTCCTAACTTGTATTTACAAACCACTGGGAGGCAGAATACATTTGTTCTTTTGGACACAGGTCATTAATGTCAGGTCCTTCAAAGATGAGCCCATGAAATTCCCAGAGAAAGGTATGCAGGGCAAAAGGCAGAGAAGAAAGCTAAATTCTGAAATGGACAAAATCTGTTTTGGGTATTTTCTCCCATGTCCTCCTTCATCCTGTCTCCTTCTGTATCTACCTGTCCAGGTCTCCATGCAGCCATGGCCCAGTCTCCCCTTAGTAGTATTAGTAACAATCCTGCCCACATCTTTCCTATCCCTGCTTTTTATGTTCCAAAAATAAATACCTTCCTTCCTCATAACTTTTTAAAAATAATGATATAACATCTACAGTTCTCTCAGTACTGCTGACCAAGACTTTCAGCAGAAAAGAATCTTTCAACTCACACTAAGCCATAGTACAAGAATCAATGGCATTTGTAATTGAAGATGCCCAAAGTTCAAAGAACTGATAAAGAATGCAGTGACCTGAAGAGGGAATAAAGTAGTATCTGGAATGCAGACTGTCCTGCCGGGTTGCAGCACTCAGCCAGAAATACCCGCCATTTCTTTCTGGCTGGTAACGTGCTGAGTTTCTAAGGGGCTCTGAGGCAGGGGATCTGCTAAGACCACCGCGCTTCTAGTCACCTCTGACAATCTTGTGGTACCAAATGCATACATGATACTACCATACACATATTACTTGCAATCATCTCACAATCTCATAACAAAATGTATCTGACTGCCTTCCTAGCAGAAGACCGAGACTGGGAAGCGCTCCTCTAGGTGCTATATCCACAAAGGACTGCTTATGTCCTACACCTCTTCTTCCCTCTGTCCTAACTCATTGCCCTCATCCCTCCAGAAGGTCCTGGAACTCAGCTAGTTGTATTATCCCCTCCTTTCAGAGATAAGAACTTTGTTTTAATTTAAGTACAAGGACAACCTAGAGTCGCTCACAGATATGATTAGCTCTTAGAAAATCAAACCATGTTTCAGCTTACTTAGCTACACTGACTCTACAAGTTAGGTACAATATTTTAACCCTGAACAGAAATTTAATAACTTATATAAACACTCCATAAACCAGAAAAGGATAAAAATAAAATATACTTTATATCCTAATATGTAATGGCCTTCTCAATACTCAATGAATAATCCTGGAAAAGGTATAAGTCCTCATGGCACGTTAAAAGAAAACAGAACAAATTTTAAATCATGAGAAAACTTATTCCAACATACAAATCTCCTTGTAAGAATATTTGAGTAGCCAAGGATTTAGCTCAGTAGCATAAGCACTTTGGCAAGCATGAGGTCCTGAGTTCGACCCCTGGGGTACCAAAAAAAAAAATTTGAATAACATAAAATATGTTAGCTATATAACATATGTCAGTATAACTCATCCAATATACTAGAAATGCAATTTTAACTTATGTCCCAATCTTAGATCTCTGTAACTTCCTTGAAGGCAAACATACCACATTTACCCTAGCCTCTCCCACAACTATTGGCAGAGTTTTGGATTTAGCACATGTATGTAAAGTAAAAGGATGAATAAATGGCTGTAAGTTCTACACTCTGGATTTCATTAAGCATACGGCCTCAACAACAATACTTCTCAAGCAGTGCTAAAGAGCACAACAATAGTCAATGCTACTTAAAATACAAACAAAAAAGGTGACACATGTACTTGAGATATTTCCAAAATAAGGGACTCTTATTTCCAATGTGAAAAAACATGAAAACATTCCTTTACATTAACAGGACACATAAAAATGGACCCGAATAAGTAAGTAATTACTAAGACACTGGAGTAGTGAAAAACAAAGCCTTCTCAAACCTTGAGTACCAAATGAAGAGAAGCAGCAGTGTGATACACTCCTGGGATATAGACGGATATGGCAAAAGTGAAGATTCTACAGTATAAATAAGGAATCAAGTGTGGGTGTAGAGATGGATGGATAGATTGACAGACAGACATCTCCAATAGTGTGGATTAGTTGGGAGAACTTTGTAGATTAAACTTCCTATTGAAAATCATATACTTAGCTGTGTATGGTCTAAGTGTAAGAATTTAGCTGCAGGGCCAGGGATATAGCTCAGCGACACAGCACCCTACTGGCAAGTGCAAGGGCCCTGAGTTCGATTCCAGAAATCAAACAAAAAAAATTTAGCTGCAAAGAGAAAGACCCCATACTCACCAAAACATAGCATCCGTACCACACTGCTGTGTAATACAGCAAGCGAAAATGGTTGAACAAAACGTGAGGGAAATAAGCTGCATTTAAAGTTTATTAATAGTTTATGAATTATACTACTTTCACAAACAAAGAAAAGCTTACACAAGGTGGATATCTATAGTCAAGCCAATGCTGTATTTATGCAGCGGAGCCAAGCCTGAAGAGCACAGACGCAGTTTAAATGTCCCCTCACCTTGGAGGGTAACTTCTACCCTTCTGCCAAAACATTCAGGTAGGTATTATTTATATGTTATGTGTATTAAGTTCAGAACTCTATAAGCACTAATGGAAGACAAAAATTTCTCACACTTTTGGTCAAGCTTAACACCATTTCTTAGTTTAAGTAATGCAAAAAAATAAAAAACAAAGGAATAATAATAATTCATACAAAAAGTTAAGTACTTACCAATTTGCCGAGCCTTGACTTTAAAAGGAACGTCGAATTCACTCTTCAGGAAAAAAGAGAAATTTAAAGGACATCTCACATTATTAAGCCCCAAAAAGTTACTCTAGTATCACGTATATACAGAAATACAGTACCCTCTAAAGAAAAAAATAAATAATGCATTTTCCGTATTTCAGTAATTCAGAAAAGGGTTTATAGCTTTAAAAGAAAAAAATCTTTACTGAACTTTGACTCTGCATAAAAAATTCACATGGAAAACTATTAATAAGAAAAATTTAAACAGCTTGTAGTTTAAAAATGGAAGTGGATAAATTGGTTAATTTGCCCTAATAAATCAAATCAAATATAAGCTCCATTAACTTAAACACACAGACATAGTTTGAAATGCTAGAACAAGAAAAGGAAGTTATCTCACACAGTAACTAAAACAGTAACTTAAAAAAAAACTAACTAAATAATTGTCTCATATTTAATAAATAAATAAAAAAATTTTAAAGATACATTCTTCAACTTAGGCTAAGAATTCAATTTGTTTTCTATGCTCATAATTCTATTTATACTTATGTTTTTATAAAATATTGACATAAACTGAGAAAAGTAAGCTTTATTCCAATCTCTAACAATACAAAAATAACTCAAGTTTTTGGACAAAATTTAAAAGTTGTGATGTGCCATATAAACACAGGAAAAAAGATCCAAATATTCTGAGGACCCACAGTTTTCCAGTTCATTTTTCTTTTTTTTTTTTTAACTTTTTATCCGTACCAGGGATCGAACTCACGACCGCCTGCTTGCAAGGCAGGTGCTTATGCCGCTGAGCTAAATCCCCAGCCCTCCAGTTCATTTTTCATCTTATTCAAGCCACAAACACAGGTATTTTAATGCTATAAATTAATTGTGCTTTAGCTGGGCGTAGTGATACGTGCCTATAATCCCAGCACTCCTGAGGCTCAGGCAGGAAAATTGTTGTAAATTAGAGGCCAGTCTGGGCTACAATGTGAGCCCAGGGCCAGTCAGAAAGAGATGGCAAGATCCTGTCTCAAAAAGACAAATAAATAAATAATAAAGTGTGATTTAAAGATGATTAAACCAATGCAGAAAGATATTATTAACTAGAAATTAGGAACCTGAAAATGTGATGAAGTGACTTCATAAATGTAAATTTAACCCAACAAACTAAATAGAAAGCAAATGGGATAGGAGAAAAATTGTTTTGCTTGCTCCACAGTAAGGGACAAAAATTATTTTCTGCAGTTAGTATTTTTTTTTAAATTCTTATTTTTTAAAAAAATTCTTTTTTTCTTATTATTACTGTTTTATAATGCCAGACTACTATAATTCATTACATAGTTGTTAAAGTCAAGCCCTTATTTAGTTGAAAAACGTGTAAAGATAATTCAGAAGAAAAATGTAGACTATGATGTTATAGTCAAGTTAGGTTATGTAAAAGTTCCACTTTCCAAAAGATACTATCTTGATCATTAGGAGAAATTTTTTTCTGTATTTTTAATCTGAGATTTCCTAATGGAAAATCATTGTCATTAAATAAAATGACTCAATCACTTTATATGGTACCTGGTACCAGATGCCCAGTAACCAAATTAACTGAGTTATTAGCGTAGTTTTAAAAAAGACTTACCAGAGCATTTTCTTTTATCTGCAGATTATCTAAAGCCACATTGCCTTTTAAAGAGAGAAGGTGACCCGGCCTGCGGATCAATCTATGGGTCTCAACCTGGAGAGGGGATCGGGGATGGGGGCAGGACAAGAGAAAAGAGAGATGGAGACAGGATGAGATTCCAATCGAGTCTCCTTTATTTTTAAAATGGTTACAACTTATATAGGGTGGGGGCAGGCCATAGGCAGGAAGAAGGCTTAATCTGATAGGTCATCGTCACATTTAGTTATATGATGTAAGCAGGAGAGGATTATGGGTAATGTAGGCAGGCTGAAACAGGAAGTTTGCTTGTCATGTGCATTGCAGGCAAGGGGAGGATCATGGGAAATGTAGGCTGACACACAAAATGCCCTCAGGCAGGAGGGGCAGGGCAGCAGCAGCTATTTAAAACCGCTCCCTACAAGAAGGAAAAAAAATACATTAACACAACAACTAGTATAACCTATCATAATGCAGACCAACCCCTAGGAATACAATGTTAAAAGCTAAAACACATGGCAAAGGACCTGCCTAAAAATGGAAATATCAGCAATGAGGCATAAATCATAATGTGTCTACATTAGAACCAAAAAAAGTAAAGAAATACAGTAAAATATGCACAGAATATTTTAAAAGATTAAAATGCATAGATTGATCCAACTTCAAAAGCTATACCAAATACACTGGTGTATGCACAGCACTGATAAAAAGACACATAGCATAAAGCTCATGTCTCTATAGGACATCTTCTGGGTTTTTGTAGTTTTCAAATTTGCTAAAATAAATTGCTGAAAAGTATTATAAAACAAGAGGAGGAGGCAAGAATATAGGCAGTAGCCTAGCACCTACAACACAACAAAAAAACTTAAACTAAGGCAGTAACTTCAGAGTCAAAGACATGGAGTCACAGTAGAGTGATTTTGGAGTCAGGACTGACAGGCTGGCACCAGTGCAAATCTAGGACTAACACAGTAACTGCAAAAAAGTGGCATGTGCTTGGCAGTTGGCAAAAAAAAATCCTTAAGTATTATTTGCAGTAAAGTCATATAAGATGTACATATATTCCTGGGTTTTAGTCTATCAAACAATGAATCATACTAAACACAACTAGGAAGTCAAACCAACAAAACAGATATGCACAGCGCTAGTGCATTACTAAAGCCATTCAAACTACTCCAGCAATAGCTGAAGTGCACAGGAAGACTTGCATACCTGCCTGGGAGGATCTAAGCATCACCAGGAGCGCTCAGAAGTCATTGGCATTAGAGGTGAAGTTTTCAAAACAACTACCAAGACAGTAACACAACAGGTGTAAAAAAAAAAAAATCTTTTGAAATAAGGGATGTTTCCAATGCACAAATTTTGGCTCTGTGATGAAGTAACACATTGGGAAACACTGAACAGCACCAATACAGGTAATGAAGTTAAACAAGTGTATTTAAAAAGATGGGCAAAGAGCTCACAAGAGATTATAACTGGGTGGTGGATTAAAGATGGCTTTTTATTTTTTCAATATTTTCTACTTGTCATATATTTTATCCACTTACCAGATTATAAGGGAAATGGGAAAATAAAGGTAAATCCCAATGTCAACATGACCTCAATATATTTTATATCATTTCCTCCTGTATCTTCTATCTTATCTGCAGACAAAAAACTAACAGAACTACCTATTTCTGCTATCCAAAATCTAACAAATAAATGCGTACTTCCGCTCTGAAAAACAATGTGAATGCTATTTGACAACGTAACTATAACAATCCCATTCTGCACACTGTTTGCACTAGAGGAGGAGCCAGGAGCCCCAACACAAAGAGGAGGCAGCAGCTTGCAGATTAACAGGGCCAGGAAAAAGGGTGAAAAGCCCTGCCTAAGGGGAAGCAGCAGGTATGGTGGGCTCCTCAGGAGAGCTTGGGAGTCTCCTTAACACACTATAAACACTTTGTACAACAGCCATAAAGTCACACATCAGATCTTAAGGCCCACCGTGGAGATTTTAATCTCAAAGGGTAAATCTTTAACCCATATTTATCTATGAATCTTCATTCTCAAACCAGAAGACAGAAATGGAACTAAATCCATTAAAATTGGCAAATGACATCAAGCATTGGAGAAACCTTTAAAAAAAAAAAAGGTGCTACATTACAGAACAACTAAATCCATCTATTTGCGAATAAAACTCCAATGGCAGTGGGGTAATAAAGAACTATGCCTAGTAAGTATAAGAACAGCTTTTAAAATACATAATGACCTAGAAAATAAATATAAAAATTATAGAGCTGGTGTTAAAACCTCTAACCTGAAATTACCTCCCCCAACTTTCTCAGAAGTTTCAGCTGCACCTTCTTTGCGATATTTAACACTTTATATAAACCCAACCTAACTATAAACCCTTGACTCTCCTCATAGCAAGTACTCCACCAATGCTGAATTCATCGGTTCAGGATGCACACCGTACGGGGCAGAAGCAACTCCAGTACAGACATAAACTTTTATTTTTAGAGAGTACTTCCAGATCTATGACACCACTGGACCCTCACAGCCCCCTGGGCAGAAGGACAGACATACTAAGAAAGCATACAGATATACTGAGGTTTAATGTGCGGTTAAAGGATGGGCCTCAAAATATCACAGGGACCTGTAAGCAGCAGGGCCACCATTCCGTCCTCTGTGTCCAAGGCTGGGCTCACAGCACCACTCTGCAACAGCAGGGCAGCAGCGGAGCAGGACTTTAACTCAGAAGGTCAAACTACTTCCTTGAGAGGAAAAAATGCCAGAGGAGAGCAGACACCAGGCTGGGAAGCCTGTGTACTTGTGGGCTCTACTTTCACTCTCTGCATTTTCAGAGAGATGGAAAAAAATTCCAGAAACAAAAAGGGTAACTAAAATTAGTACAGCCAGGGCAGAAGCGCAGGCAGCACCAGCCAAGGGATATTGTTAGCAGCACACAGAAGGAAGGACAGGCCGCAGGCAAACCTGTGGGGGCGGGGTGAAAATCTACTTTCTCAACAAAAAGAAAAAGAAATCCCCAAGCTATGTTTTAGACCACATAAATCTAATCCTCCCTCATTATTTATACATGAATAAACCATAAGGACATCAAGAGATTTATCCAAGATTCTCCAATATTTTTGTGGCAGTAGTAAGCATAGAAACTATGTCTCCTGACTCCATGGCCAATGTTCTTCATATAAAAAGAGACAGTCATCAAAAACTGTGATTAAAATTCAAAAGCACCCAATATCCAAACATATCACACCCTAACCCAGGACACTGGGTAAAACAGGAACACTCGGTGCCACAGACTTACAGATTTCTGTATGCACCTGTGACAGAAGCATTCTCTACTCATTTGAAAGTGTAACAAAATGTACACACACTCATTTCCCAAAGAAGTCAGGGAAATTATTGAAAAGAAGGAATCAAGTTATTTTAATGACCAGTTTTAGGAAACATGAGGAGAATACTGTAGCAATTCATGAACAAATTTCACACCAGCCTAGCCATGGACGCCTCACTATCCAAGGGACACTGCTTCTGATCTGCATGGAGACTGCAGGGAGCAGCCGGGGAAGAGAAGAACAGCAACTCCTGAAAGGGGAAGTCCTGGCAAAGGAAGGTCCAAGCTGCAGTCACCCGGAGCCCTCCTGAACTTTCTCCCTCCCACGCAGGAGGGATCCCGTGAGGGTGAGTAGTGCTCTCACTTCCTAGCAGAATGGTTACAAAGCGCTGACTCTCATTTTCTAACCCATAATGCTGCTTCATCTGATAACATATATTTACACTCCAGAAGGATCTTTCTGTGGATTAGTGTATATACTACAGGACAAGTGGGTAAGAAACCAGGCCTTCGGTTACACCAGGTGTTGGCCTGCAACAAAGGACTTTTCAACTTTTCTCTACAGGCTTAAAAACATCTGGGCACCTGAGTCTTGTTTTATTTTTTTTTTTTTATTTTCAATGTGTTGAGGGAAGAAAACAAAAGATCTTCTTTTTCTTTCATTCCCACACTGCCCTACAGCTCCCTTTATGATAATACTGTAGCCTTGGACCGTCGATTACCAGTGTAATGCCCAGCAGTGAGCAAAGAACACACAGGACAGCATCTGGCTCACCGGACCTCTTCTCACCACGCAGCAGGGTCAGCAGCAGAGCGCTTACCTGCTCACCTCACAAGGGGCTCAGGCTGCTCTGGGTTTGCTCCCACGAGGAAAGACAAGACCTGGCCCATCCTTCTGATTTACAGATTAAGAAGCAAACATCACTGCTCAGTGTGACCTACCAAAGCCACACAACCTGGCAGCACCGGAGTCAGGGTTGGAACCCAGGCTCCCGAATTCCTGGTGCCACCTCAGAGCTAATCCTCCTTTCCAATGCTGCTCTGCTTCACCGCCACGGGCAGCATCCCTGATGAAACACCCAAAATCCAAACTGTTCGAGACCATTAAAAGCAGCTCTGAGCAGGACTTAAATTTTACTAGTTGGCTTTCTATGTTTATCTGTGAGTCTGTCCTAGGCCTAGGCACCTTGCCTGGCGACGGGAGCTGATTCATAGTAAGTGAACCTCTATGAATCACTGGTCCTGGCTAAGGCCTATAGTGGCCTGTGAGGTCAGGGATACCTCAAAGGGCAAAATAAGGCCACAGCTTCAGACACTTGGCTCCAACCCTAATTAACTAGGTAAAGACTGCAGCTGCAGAAATTACTCCTACAGTCACTCCTAGCATGTCTTCATGATAAGACAGAGCTACTGAACTGACTTGATTCATTTCTTGGAGACGTCCTTGAAGTGACTCCCAAGGTCCTGCTCATTGCCTGCACTTTCCTCAGTTTCCCCACCCCTTGTTGTTGGACCTCATAAATAAAATGGGCGGTCCAGAGAAATCTCTGTCTCAGCCCTCTGAGTCTCGGGCTTAATTAAAGGGTCTTGACCCTCTTGAAGCCCTAAAAAATCATACAATTTCTCTCTTTTAATTTAACCTCTGCCGTACACTCATTTGGGAGATGGGCGATCTAGATCAGGACCCGATACCAAACTGCTACAAAATCCCAAACCTTTGGAATGCTGCCTGCCACACTGCCACATGAAGCATCACAGTCAAAGTACACTGACACTAAAAACACTCAGGCTACATGCGTAAGACATGTAAGGAACATACGAAATATACATGAATACTGTGTTTAAACTTGGATCTCACACAGAGAAATCTCATTTTACATATGTACAGATATTCCAAGATCTGGGGACAAAAACCCAAAATGCAAAAACAGTTCTGGCCCCAAGAATTTCAAATAAGGGATCAGGCTACGGCAGTGATGGCAAACCTACAGCACGTGTGCAGCAGTAGGCTGTTCATGTCACTGAAAGCTCTGAAAGGTTCGCCACCCCTACTCCATGGGTACTGGCAAGCAACGGGGAGTCGAGAGAAAGATGGGACAGTAAACCCCACAGAGCAGTCTGGCTTGCAGGGCTTCTGAGCACTCCCTACCTTGTTCCTCTTTACGGCCACCTCAGCCGCTCCCTCCGACCAACATCTCCTGGCCACCTGTGTACTCCACTCCTCTAACCCAAGTTGAGAACCAAAGGTCTCACCAGAGATGTCCCTGCTCCTCCACACTAAATCACTATGAAAATCAAATTGGCAAAGAGCCTACCCCGGTACCTACATTGCAAAAGACCTAGATTTCAACACACTTTCCAAATACTCGCTGCGCATAAAACAATTACATCCTGGATGCACCCCAGATAGCTGAGGGCTGTGCAATTTCTCTTCTGGTGCCAGGATGTGGAGAACAAAAACCTAAGTAAATCCTCCTATCTGCACCAGCAACACGTGTCCACCAGGCATTCCTCTCAATCTTCACAAACCCAAATTCCACACCAGCTGGCAGGAGGGTAAATGCAAACCCAATCAGACTTTTTAAGAAATTCCCTGGGAAAATAAGAAGTGTTTAGATACATAATGCTAGTTCTACCTTCTATAGACTGTAAGGCACCAGAGTTTGAATTTAAAAGAAATATACTTAGGAAATAAGTAAACTTTTTTCCATCACTCAGGTGGGATTACTATCATCATTCCTGTTAGTACTAACAATCACGAGACATTTTCACATCATTATAGATCCTACTCACTTTACAGGTTAGGAAACTAAGACTTAAGAGAATTAAAATGTTTTGCCCACGGTCCTATAACTAGTAAATACTTAGGGTCTAATTTTTTTAAAACAGCAATTTTTGAAAGGGCATTCTGCCTAAACCCATTTAAAAATACTGAGAACTGCCTGGTATTAATAAACACTTTAAGAGGAAAACCCAAAAGAAAAACAATAGCTTCAGTTATTTGTTGGGTTTTGTTTGAGGGGAGCAGCTTCTCTAATTCAAAAGCAATACCCACGGCCCAATTCTGATACTTAATCCCCTGTCCCTTTTATTATTATTAAAAACATTTATTATTTTTATTATTGATTTTGCTGAGTGCCTATATATGTACAAGTTTATATACAACCCAATCCTCTTTAAATCATGTAAACACAGTATTCTAAATCTTAAAACCACTTCCTGAGACCATCCAAAAATTATGCAACATAACTTCCAGTCACTTTTAACACATTGTTTCCTCTCCCCACTGTATGTCCTCTTTCAACGGCCCTACTAAAATGCGCTGCGTGCAGTGCTCTGTACATCTCCTATACATGCAGAAGGCAATCTTAGCATTCATTCTCTTTACACCAGTGTCTCAACTAACACTGAAGGCTGTGTAATTCTTCATGGCAGAATACTGCCAAATATCCTCCCACCCCCTGGGGACCAAAGTCACTTGCTCACCAAAAAAACTACTTAAACTAGTCAAATACTACCATTACCAAGTATCAACACAGTTATTTCCAAACACTTATAAGATCAACTATGTGAATTCTTCACCTCTTGAAAACGTGTAAATTCAACAAGAAAAAAACTGAAAAACCCAACTGTGAAGATGCAAATCTAATCTGATAATGCAAATAATTTTCAATTAGAACCATATAAAATTTTCAATCTTTGCATACCATCAATATTACAATTTCATAAAGCTTTATCAAGTTTATACTCCCATTTGTTCATTCCAAAATGTTTCAAGCTACTTTTTTTAGTAATATTTACTAAGAACAGAAATAATCAATTCAGATATTCTATTTTAAGGGAAATTGGTGTTATGAAGATATGCTGAACAGTAACTGTAAATAAAAGTACCTAACTTCTCTCTTCCTTTGTAGTAACCACAAATTATGAAGCAAAATTATAAAATCGGAGAGGTGGATCGATAAAGCTGAGAGAATGAATATCCAAGTAGATATGCATTCGACACAATCCGTGAAAAAAATAAATTTGTTTGAGCCTATTATACAGTTCCCGTAGGGCCTGTCTGAACACTATATTCTAAAATACAGAAAACAGTATCAGGGTGTGGGTGTACAGTGTACCATATGACATGAATGCACAAGGCCTTGGGGCTTGAACCCCAGCAACAACGAATAAACACAAAAAAAGGATGAAGCTGGGAGTGATGGTGCATGTCTATAATCCAAGGCTGAGGCAGGAGGATCTTTGCGAATTCGAGACTAGCCTGGGCTGCAAAGTGAGTCCAAGGCCAGTCTGAACTGCATTGCCAGACTCTGTCTCAAAAAAGCCAAAACGGAAAAAGAGACAAAAAAGGTAAAAAGAAACAGAGAAATAAAATTTAGTAACATTTAATTTAGCCCAATATAGTCAAATATCATCATTCAATAGATGAGGATTTTAAAAATTACTGAAATTGCACATTTTTATCCTGTCGTATTACGAAAAACGTTCATACTCAAAAGCCAGTGTTTATATTACATTTGGACCACGTCTTAGTTCACACTCATCACATTTCAAGGGCTCCACAGCTACCTTAATAGGTAGCTTCCCTTTTAGAGCAGGTTCCTAAACATTCCTTAACTGATTCAGTAACTACCACATTTGCGTACTTTTCTGCATTTCCCACTAAAGCTGACAAAATCTTCCACAGAAGAAGAAAGTATTCGCAATATCCACAAAGCTGAAGGCAAAGTTTTTGCAAATAACTAAGTGTCCGCACTGGAAACCAGGGCCTCGGGCACGCCGGGCTCCAGCCCTCCCCCAAGCCACACCCCTAGCCCTAAGGAAGCTCCGGGAAGAACGCTTAAGTACACTACTCAGAATCCGCTCTGCGCGGCTAATCGCTGAGGACCAGAAGGCTGCGAGCGTTTTCCGGCGCCCAGGCACCTAATCGATGATGATGATGATGATGCAGGTCTGGGCTAGGACTGCTCTGTATCGCTGCAGCACATAACTGCGGGCGGTGTTGGCTCAGCGTGCCGGGGGACATCCCTCAGCCCAACCCCCGCTAGCCGCCCGTCCGCCCGGAAGCAGCTGCAAGCGCAGGACCTTGACCCCTTACGGGCGCGGCTCACCCGGCCGACCGCACTGACCCACGATTCCGCCGAGGTCCTGGCCCAAGCCCGCCCATCCGTCCCCAGGCCCGCGCCGCCGCCCGCGCGTACCGCCCCAGATGCCCAGCTTCAGCTGCGACTTGTCAAGGTTCTCCACGTAGTCCCCCAGGAAGCGGTTCAGCAGGTCTGCGACCACCGACTCCAGCACCATGGCGCGGAGCCGGAACGAAGTAGGCGGCGACCCGGGCGGGCACCCTGCCCCTGCGGCGGCGCACCGCTCAACCCGCACGGAGCGTGTTCCGTCCGCGCAGGCGCGCCGCCATCGGAGCGAGCGTGGGACCTGCGTGCCCGCGTGCGTGCCTGCTTGTGCGCGTGCGCGGGTCCGGTCGCGAGGGGCAGAACCAGGGCACGCGGGTACCCGGACCGAGGCGATGGGTGCGGGGAGAACTCTATTGAGTAATTTAAAAGCTCCCGGAGACAAACGCGCGTGGAGACGGCGGAAGGAGCCCTCCCTCCGCGGGGCTTCACCACCCGGAGGGCACCACAGCACCCAGGGCTTCCTGTTCTTCAGTCTCCTGACTATGGTTGCCAGTTCATCGTTCCCTGTGTCTCTCGCTGGCTTTGAACTGGCTCTGCTGTGCTGTGACCTCAAATGGGAATACAGTATATGCGGGAATGACCTTCAGCCTAGTGAAATGGAACTGCCCGCTGGGATACCGAATCTCTGCAGAGAATAAACTGCCGACGAAACAGTTCTCTGAAAAGCTGTTGAAATCCCATAGACAGAAACCTAAGACACGCTAGGATTTACTGTAGTCGCAAGCGTTTGTTGAATGCTTTACTGCGAGGCAGTTAATCCCAAAGACTATGTATTTATTGCTCTTGACATAAGTTTTTAAGGATACAAAGTACATATTTCTTAAATGCGAAGTCCTTTAGAAATAGAGAAGAAAAAGTCACTTTAGTGAGTGGAACAAAGGGTACGACCTACTCAGAGAAACGAGTGTTAGTGATGCCTTGCATACTCATTCCTTGTATTTCTATGTAAACTCTTGAAAGAGTAATGTATAAATGTGCTCTTACATGTTCGTTCCATTTTGTTACGTGTAAGCTATACTTTATTATGCCTAGGTAGGCATTTCCATATAATCCTCACAGAAGATTTCTACATCCATCAGTTCTCCTGTAACCGGACACAACCCTCAACACCCAAACCTAAAGAAGGACAGGTTAAATTTGACTCATTTTAAGGGGATCCAGTCCATGGTCATCTGGTTCCAAAGAAGGTGTATCATGCAAAAGCAGTATCATCGAGCAAAGCTGCTTAGTTCTTGGCAGCTGGTGAGCGGAGAAGGGGAAAGGGACCAGCTATAGACCCCAAGGGTCACACCTCAGACACACCAGGAAGTGTACTCCACCAATCCAGACTGCAAAGCCGGGTTAACCCTCCCACAATAACTGACACAGCTGGTGAGACAGTAAGTCAGGTAGTAGTACTGTCTGCACAATGTAGAAAACTGAAGTAATGTTGTGATTTACTTAAAATGACACAGCACAGAACGTATTACCTCCCTTTACTTCACTGAGCCCCAGCCCCATTTCTCTGCCAACAGTTACACAGTTTAATCACCACGGGGCTACTAGTAATCCTCAGAGATCTTCCTTGAGAAAGATAACGCCAAAATAAAAACTTGGAAGGTGGAAACTTCAGCTCAAACTTTTTACTACAAATAGTAGTATCATATAATTTAAAAATCTTACTATCTTCCATTTTCAACTTGTTCTGAAAACTTGTTATGGGCCTCCAACCCATTAAAATGCCCCAAATCTTCAGTATTTTTAAGGAGTCAGATATGTACAGTGTCAGTTTAAAACTAGCATAGCTAATGTCAGGAAGAAACACCACTGGCATCCCTCAAGCACAGTCCTTTACCAGAAACTCCATACAGAGATGAACTGAAAAAAAAATCCCATAATTATAATTCTGACCTTTATTCGGGCTTTTTGGCAATGAGGACAATAAAGGCAATTACAAAACAAAAACTACAGTGAGGGACCGAGTCATAAAAACAAGCAAAATATTTCTGTTAAATTGCAAGTCAAAGTTAGGCAATATTTCTTAAGCATCAACAACTGTTTAAATTTTTTTTAATTCTAACTTTACATCACCTGACATCCACACCTCTGCCCTGACCCATCCACCCAAGAGTTTTTGGAGGAAAATCAAGGATTTGGGGACAAAAAAAGATGCTGAAAAGGCCACAGCATAAGCAACTATGTCATAAACAGTAAAATTTAGGAAGGTAAGCTAGGAGGAAGCACAGTGTTAGGGCCAGAAGTAAACTTTAAGTTTGTCTGATTAATCCAATCCCTTACCAGACAGATGGAGACACAGAAACCCCCAGAGAACTAAGGGACTTGTCCAGTGCCCCACAAGTCAGTGACCAGGTAAGGTAAAATGCACATGGCCTGCCCACTTGGCCTGTGTTCCTTCTAACTCTCCATGTTCTACCAGATCAAATAGGATGCACACATCAGAAACTAGTATTTTATTCGCTTTAAGCTCTCTTCTTGCTTTGCCTGCTATCTAATCCCCTATGTATTAGTTTTGTGAGTCTGCATCTTCCTTCTAATCAACACATCCTAACTGCATATTTTGTAGTGTAATGTTTTGATTCATGTATAGTGATCTAACCAGGATAGTTAGCATACTGATCACCTTAAACTTTTTATCGTATCCTTACAGTGAGCACAGACTCTCTCCTAGGGACGTTGTGATCTACAGTGCATCATTGCTAACTACATTCACCCAACTGTGCCATAGGCCAGCAGAATTTATGCCTCATCTAACATTGTACCCTTTCACTATTCTCTCCCTCACCTCCCTCCCAACTCTGCTTTGAGATGTTCAGTTTCCTTTTAATCTGCAAGCACCTCCAGGCTTGGTGACATGCAATCTGTTTACGCTCACATCACGAATTGTTTTCCAGCTCCATTACCAAATGTTCCTATGGCTACAGCAATGAGCTCAGGATGACCACAGTATTCCTCTGAATAAGTCTGTGACCCTGTCACATCATCCTCCTGAGTCCTGGCTGGCTCACACTTCTGAGTTGAGTAAAAATAAGGCTTAGTGTATAGTCAAGGGCCCCAGGCACTCAAGGGCACATCTCTGCTGATTTCAAAAAGCATTGTACACGAAATGCTTCTTAGGTATTACTGAAGAAAGTGAATCATTAATTTTAAAAAACACTAAACCTTTGTTTGGCTATGCAGAGAAATGTTTTTAAAGGAACCTATGTGAATCAGCTAACTCCCTGCCAAGGAAACAAGCATAACAACAACAACAATAATGACAGCTGTTAGTGGGCATTTGGTGGCTGCTAACCATTTTCATAGGTGATTTTTTAATCTTTAGAGCAGTCTTACATCTTATGTGATAGACCCTACCCCATTTTACAGTTTGGGCTTGGAACAGATTAATAAGCTGATTAACAACATCTCAGCCAACTTCTCAGCCTGAACTCTGACCTGTGCTCCTCTTCATTTTCACCAGAGGCTCTCTCTGCTTGCACAAAGCTAACAACGCCTTGTTTAGAAAGAAAAGTTGAATAAGAAGTGTACCCTTTGGTAATTATCATCCCACAGTTTTAGCTTCAGCACAAGAATTTGGACCAACGGCCAAGGATTTAGCTCAGTGGCATAAACACCTGCCTGGCAAGCATGAGGTCATGAGTTTGATCCCTGGTACCAAAAAAAAAAAAAAGGACCAGGAATAAAGGTGGTATCAAGATAGAAAAGAACTGTCTCTAGAATAAACTCCAGGGCTCTCCAATCTTACCTTTCAAACTAAATGTCTAACTGGTGTTCAGAAGTCTCTTCTTAGCCCAGAGTGATGGCACATGACTGTAATCCCAACACTTCGGAGACTAAGGCAGGGGGATCATTGTGAGTTCAAGACCAGCCTGAGCTACAAAGTGAGCACAAAGCTAGTCCGACCTGCACAGTGAGATCCTGTCTCAAAAAGACAAAAAAAGCCTCTTCTCCCTCAGAAGACAGAATTCAAATATATCATTATTTAATACTAATTCCTCCTCCCCCCCCCTTCTCCTCCTCCTTTTTCTTCTGATGCATGAACATAACTGATATCACCTGGAACAGCCTGGACCCACCTGCCAAGCACAGTGGCAGGGACCCAGAAAGCAGTCAATTAATACTGCTTTGAGTGAATGAATGAACTAATTAGCATTTGTTTTCCTCTGTAATAATAAACACAGTATCTGACATGAGTATGCAAAGCTCCGTGCTAAGCAGTTCACATGCATTCTCTTAATTTATACCGTGACAACAATGCAGGTAAACACCATTAGTAATTCTAATTTGAGATGGAAGCTCAGAAAGGCTAAGTAACTTGCTCATGGTGAGCTCCCACTCTGGTATCAAAATCAGCTATGAGTTCCGACCCAGTTTCCTCAACCATTATGCAATATTCCTGCTATCCTCACCAATAATAACCACTGCTCCTATGTGTTTACCATGTGCCATAATTTATATTATCACAGGTTTCTGAATTTAACCCCAAAAAACATTCACTGCCCATTAGTGGGTATTATCTCCCCCGCCTCCTCTCATCGGTGTGTGACCATGGGTAAGTTATTTGACCTCTGAAAAGTTTTTCATCTATAAAACAAGGATGGCCAGAACTCACAGGGTTTCTGAGACAATCCTAGAGACTATATCTAAGTCACCTACACAGCAACTGTGTGCTCTGGGAACAAAATACATACACCCTCTTCTGAGGACACCTTCGCATGGAGGCAGTTTAATTCATTCAACATTATTGGAAAAGCAATTTGAAGGCAACATGTTAGAGACATCGTACACCACGCCCTGAACAAAATGCTCAACTCTCTATCTGCCAGAGCTAGGTGGAAACAACTCCCCTACAAAATAAACCCGAGTCAGTTTTCAAACTGAAGGAAAAGGGTTCCTGGTTGGCCAGATACGGTCACAGTGCCTCCAAAGATGATTCCAATAGCCCAGACATACTCAGGAATATATTTCTTTAAAAAAGGAATATATTTTCCTAAACAAAAATCATACATGGCTCAAGAAATAGGTTATGTTTTTTAATTGAAGTATAATGTACATACAATAAAGGGCCCTAATCTTCAGTGTACAGTAGGTGATTATTTTATATGTTACACCCATTTCACCCACCCAGGCCGATATGGAAATTTTCCAGCACTTTATGAAATTCCTTCCAACCCACAGTGATTTAAATTCAACTCAGCCCATCTAAAGTAAAAACAGAAAACCAGAAAGCAATAAACAACTTAAAAAGCTGTGCAACGGAAACACAGGATTCCTAGAAGGGTAGTAAGAGTGAAACAAGCCCTACTTTTGTTTTCTTCTGAAGGGTGAAAGCAGAATGTTCCCGCATTCACCTTCCTTTGGGGTTTTGATCCTCAAAAATGACCCGGTTCCATAGTCAATTTAATCCTCTTTGGCACGGCAGGAAACAAACTTTGACACACCAGGAAACAAACACGGTTCAGGGTTTGGGAGAATACCTTCACCCAAAGCAGGAAAACCCACAGGCTGCGAGTCTGCCCGGCAAATCCCGACACGTGGCAGAGGGATAGGGCAGGGCCTGGCGTCAGGTTACCAGGCAGCGCAGCCAACGCCAGCTGGTATAAAAGCTGAGGCCAGCTGTCCCTGACGTCGGTGCTGAACCTGCAGCGCGAGCTTTGAATTCCTGCGAAGCTGCGTGCCTCTTCCGGTGGGCGACACGAAGTCATCTAACACTGTTTGGAGAAGCAATTTACAAGGTAACATCGGGTACAAGCGGGACCCGAGCGGCGTGCTCAGTTCCCAGGGAAGGAGAGCTCTGCGGGGGCTGAATCTAAAAAGGGAGAACAAGCCAACTTCCCGGAGGAGACAAATAATAATAATAATTCTCGCTGGGAGCTAGAGTACAAGAGTCCCTTACGGATTCAGGGCACCAAAGCACAAAGCCGAGCGCCTTTTGGCACCAGGGCGACCAAAGTCAGAAGCCAGCACTGAGAATCTGTGCTTTAGGTCAGTGAAGGGAAGCACAAAGCTGCGCGACCCCAACTGCACGCGATAAGGCATCTGACAGGACAGGAGAAAAGCGATGTTCCATCACTAAACAACAAACAGTTCACAACCGTGAGCTACAGTCAGCCCTGTCCCAGCAAGGCAGCGAAACCGCAGAGTGCGCCGTGCGGGTGGTCTGTGTGCTGCAGGGAGTCAGTCCTGGGCAGAGAGTAACCGCGCCCGCGCCGGCCTCACATGTGGTGCCTGGAGCGGCTGCTGCGGGGCAGGGACCGGATCCTCAGGAGTCGCGCCCGCCGCTCCAAGGCGCGCTCCCCCGCCGCCTGCGCCAACGTGCTTACCCCGGACCGCATCCCCGAGTTCTGCATCCCACCGCGACTCGCGCCTCGCTTAGCCCTGGCCGCCCTCCAGAGCCCCCGGGCGGAGGAGGTCGCAACAGACGACGGCGCCAGCTGCACCGACTGGGACCCGCGCTCGCAGGCTGCGCTCTCGCTGTCGCACGTGCCCCGTGCGCGCACCGCCTACCGCTTCTGCGCGCTGCTCGAGAGCCCGCACACGCGCCGCACGGAGTCGCTCTTGCTCGGGGACCCCGCGCCGCGCCCCCGGGCCCGCACCTACGGCGGCGGAGGGACGGGAGCCGCGCCCCTCGCGCCCACGCGGGCACCAAGCAGCGCTGCCCCCTGCCCGCCCCGGGACACGCCCGCCCCGGAGCCCCACAGCCGCCGCCGCCGCCGCCGCCTCCTGCGCGCCTCCGACCGCCTACTGAGCCGCGCGCTTCGGGCCCGGGGGAGTCGTGGCCCAGCCCGCGCCCGCTGGGTCTCCAGCGAGGAGGACGACGACCACGACAGCGACGGCAACGGTGACAGTGACGAGCGCCACAAGGACGCGCAGCCCCCGATCGAGCGCCTGCGGGCAGAGGGCGCCGCGGCTCTGGATCCCGATCCCGGCGCGCGCGGCGGGCGCCTCCGCCTGCGGCTGCTGCGCCCCGAGAGCCCAGCCACGGACGCCCCCGAGTCCCGCGTCTCTTGCCGCAGCCGCCACCTGGCCCTGCGGCCGACGAGCCCCACACGCGAGCAGCGCCGCCTGATGCTCGGCTGGAGCCGGGGGTCTGCTGCAGACCCGGAGCCAGACTGCACTGGGGCGTCAGGGGAGCCGGTGCGCCGTCTGACTATGCGCGTCCGGGTAGGGCACACGGGGCGCCCACGGGCACGGGGCTCCCTAGTGCTGGGCTCGCTGCTGCTGCTGCCCTGAAGATGCACCGTGGACTCTCGCACACTGACAGCCGCTCTGTACAAAATAAATGTGTTTTATCCTTTTATCCAGTGTTGGCAGAGATGATAGTGGATTGACAATCACAGTAAAGGATAGAGGCGTGTGTGTGTGTGTGTGTGTGTGTGTGTGTGTGTGTGTATGTGTTCACACCTTGAAGATTTTTATCACAGTGATGCTCTGCAGTGTTTCCTAGTGGAGAGAGCCAACTTCATTTCATATGTACCACACTCTAGAAATACATCTTCATGCAGTGTTAGAAAGAATGTCTTCATTTTGAACTTACTTCATTCCACAACAACTACTGAGACCATTTTAGAGCCCTCGTTACTTTTGAAGCAGTAAGACCCTGCAAAAGAAAGGGAAGCCAATGGACTGGAGGTTTAGCTCAGTGGCTCAAGGTTGCCTGGTAAGCGCAGACCTCGAGTCCCTCCCTGGAACAAAAAAAAAAAAAAAAAAAAAAAAAAGCCAAGCATGGTGGAAGGACTTGTCTAAGGCCAACCGTGAATTATTAGCGAGAATTCTAACCTGATTTTCATATCTACATCTTGCACGAAAACCACTGGAGAAAATAAAATCATCTTAGTAGTTTCACAAGTGCGTACCTGTGTAATTCTCAGATCAACCCTAAATAGTATACAATGCTGTCTCCACTTTATGGAAGCCACAGAATAAAGAACGGAGCCAGGATTTGAACCTAGGCCACCAATACTTAACACACTCCTCTTGGGTAAGTCATCCCACAGTGAACTAAAGCGCTCACCTCGTGAATATGGTGAGCGGCTTCAGCTGCTCTGAGATTAGTGTGTATGCAGTTGAAATGAGGAATTTATACCAGTAACATCAGATACTGCGTTGTGCTGGAGGGTCCGAGACTTTGAGACCTCAGGACCACAGAAACGGGGTGACCTCCCCTGATTGGCACCAAGTGAACCAACCCACCAGGGCAACGGTATGAAGAGTGCATGTGACATTGTTCCACTCTGGCATCTGGTAGTGATAGATGACTATTTTTAAAGGACACTTTTCTGCAGGGTGTGGTGGCTCATGCCTGTAATCCCAGCACTTGGGAGGCTGAGACAGGAGGATCATTGTGAGTTCGAGACCAGCCTGACCTGCATAGTGAGACCCTGTCTTTAGGAGGCTTTTCCTTCATCCCTCATAGTCACTGCCAACCAAGTGTCTTCTTCCCTTTTAATGCATATGAGAGGAAAATGTGTTCTAAGTGAGAGTTCAAAATGTTTAAACGGGTGGCACTGTGTTAACCATGGCAACGTGAACCCTCTCAATTCAGAATTGCTTTCTGCTTTCATTCAACATCTGGACAGCTGTAGGTGCTCCATGAAGAGTACTATTTAGAAAAATGTTTCAGTTTCCGTCACAGCTCAGGCATAAACTCAAAGTGGGCCACTCTGTGTAGTGTTTACAGTGGTGACCACTGACTGACATCGAAATCAACCACATCCAGAAGCCTGCAGTGGTGACCATGTGAGTGACGACGTGGTCCTCATCTCACCTGTCCTTTTACCTCCTCAAGGCCACCACTGCTCTATCCCACAAGCCAATAGTCACTTTTAAAATGTGTCACCTTCTTGGTGACTGCAGAATTTCAGTAAAGTAACTAATACTGAGGTTATGTACATCATACTTTAAAAGAAAAATGCATGGAGAATGAGAAAAAATAGCTATGTAGAACATTGTGAGCTTCTCTTTTTCTATTTTTAAAAATAAAAAGATTATATTGATGCTTTAAACAGCAAGCCTCTATTCCAGAAGATAGCGCCACCACTACTGTACCTCAATTATACTGTCATTTAATCAAGTGCATTTATCACATAGATTTCCCCAAGACAAGTCAACTTATTGCAGTAACCTAAGTTTTCCATGAGATAATGATGGTTATTTCCAAACAAAATTTCCATTACTCTAATGCCAAGTTATGGTTAATCAAATAATCTAACAGCCTAACAAAAGACTTTAAAAGGATTAAAATACAATCATAAAACCATGGAATTTGAGTTGAAAAGAATTTTTAAGAATCATATTATTGCATGTTTATATACAAAATGTATCAGAGTGCCAAATTTTAGATTGTTTCAAATCTAAAAAAAGTGATGGGAAACAATTCTACCCTCACTGTTTTCAACCTAATGAAGCACTTATGCATGTGTTATTTTATGAATGAATTAAATTAAGTGATCACATTTAGGAAACTTGTAATAGGAATTACTTGTGATACCAGCTTTTCTGTGGGCAGATTTCAATCTGATTTACACTTGCTGTCCCCTAGTGGAAATGCCAAGTATCTTTTTAGTGGCTTTTTTTTTTTTTTGCCTTTTTATTAGATTATCTCAATTAAATACAACCCATGGTTATACCAGAACCCAACTCTTGGAAGATGTTGGCTATTATTATACTGAAAATCTCATATAAAAATAACTAAATGCAGCTTAGATGACAAAATACAAGAAATGGATCTAAAAAAACAGATAAACTTTTCCTCCTTTACCATAAACCCTCAGTATCCTCAGAAAATTAGTCTGAACACCAAACCCTGAGCATGCTCAAACCCTTCATATAAATGTGGCATAATATTTGCATATGAGCTATAAACCTCCTGATTCACATTAAATCATCTATATATTACTTATAACACTTAATGGAAATGCCTAAGTGCATACATAAGTAGTCACTAAACTGTGTTTAGGGAATGGTGACCAAAAATGTCTGTACATAATCAATAAAATACATATGCAACTTTAAAAAATATTTTTGACCCTCAATTGGAAGAATGTATCATGGAGTACACATTGCCATGAATAAAACGGACTGCATATTTATGTGCCCCCAAAATTTGTGTATTGAAATTCATTCCCCAAGCTGATGGTAAGCCTTTGCAGAGCTCTCAGGAAAAGGATTAATGCCCTGATACACTAGAGGGATCTTTCATCACTTCTGACACGTGAGGATACATGGAGATAGTGACTAATTATAAGGAAATGGGCTTGCCCAAGAATCTAGGATGTTAGTGCCTTGATCTTGTACTTCCCAGTCTGCAAATGCAATAAATAAGTGTATTAAGAGCTACCTACTCTATGATACTTTATCATAGGAACCTAACTATGATGGTATCCCTAACTAGGCAGGGAACAAATAGTAACATGGTCTTTGTTTTCATTTGACCATTTTCACAGATAATGTCTAACTTTTACATACACTTAAAGCTTCTCAACCAACCTTTGGGATAGTTACTCCTGTTGTATCGGGGAAAGGTGCTGTAGATTGGCTTTTTCAACACCCAATCCAACTCCCCCATACAGTCGGTTCTGTACTACAGAAGCTAGAAAACAAAGCCCTATCTGCACAAACCATTCACAGCTTGGGAAAACCATGTGACTCAGCAATGGCCAATGAAATCCAGAGAGAGTTAGTAGATGGTGCCTCTTCCTTTGTGTCCCCCTAGAATACACAGCGACCCTCACTCAGCAAGCAAGACCTAGATGTGGGCACAGATATTCCATGCCATCTCTGGCAACCTCCACCCTAAACTTATATCTATGGACAAATACATCCTTCACTCACAATCAGATCTATATGAACACACTCCTAACTACACAGAATACCCACTCCACAGAGAACACCTAGATTAAAAAGAGCCGAATGAGCTGCATAAGATCACAGTGCATATACACCATGAATTTATGGGCAGACTTCTCAGATATCCATGCTCACTTCTTTTGTACATCTCACTGTTTCTCTTTGGGTAAGCCCACTTTTTTAAAAAACTTGAATATAACTGACCTACTATAAGTTGCACTTTTGTAAAGGAAACACTTTTGTGAGTTTGAGACATCACTCTACAAAATCGCTTCTTCCATCAAGGTAATGAACATATCCATCATTTCTAAGAGTTTCTTCATGCTTTTAGTAACCTTTCTCTCCTTCCTTCCTCACTTGTCCTCTCCCATGTCTACAGGATGACTAGTATGCTTTCTGTTGCTATAAAGTAGGTTATAATTCAGTGAGCAGGGCATGATGGTGCATGCCTGCAATACCAGCACTCAAGAGCCTGAGGCAGGAAGATGGTCTTGAGTTAGATGTCAGCCCGGACTACACAGTGAGACACTGTCTCAAAACACAAAACAGAACAAAATTAGCTTGCAATCTATAGAATTTTATGTAAAAGGGAAAATAAGTATATATATTCTTGGGAGGCCTGGCTTCTTTCACTCAGCATTACTATTTTGAAATGTATCCATGTTGCTAGAGTCTGTTCCTTTATATTGCCGATTCTGACAACTTTCAAAATTGGTAGTGCTGGTATATTATAATAAAGTATTTTGCTCTTTGAACTCCTCCTTCCCATTCTTTAGACTACTGCTGTCAATCATTTCACTTGTACAATCGTTGATACCTTCATGTCTGTCACTGACTTTGGGAAACTTCTGTTTACCTTTACTTTAAACAATTTATTTGCTCCTTTTTCTCTGTTCCCCTGAGTATTCTAATTACTCATGTTACACCTCCTGAAATAGTCATAGCGTGGATGTTGTGCTCATCACTTTCTTTTCCTCCATCACGTTTCCCTTTGCCTTTCAGCTTGGGGAATCTGTCTGGCACAGCCTCAAAGCCTCTGACTGTCTCTTGGTCATGCTCCATTTATTAAGGAAGCTATCAGAGGCTTCCTTTATTTCTGTTTCAGTGCTCAAAATTTCTATCACTTCCTTTTGACACTTTTAAATCTATTCAGAGTATATATCTGTTCCTGTGTGTTGTCTACTTTTCTCATTATAACTCTTAATACATAAATGAGAGTTAAATTCCCCATTTAATCCTTCCAGAATGTGTGTCATGCACAAGTCTAGTTCTGATGCCTGCTTTGTCTATTCATACTGTGTTATTTTTCTTCTCTTTTAGTGTGCCTTGTATGCTGCCCTTTGCTGGATGTGATGCTTTCATAGAGTATCTGCCTCATACTCCGTATGTGATGTGTCAGGAAGGGAAAGTTGTGTATAATCCTACAGTGACATTTCACTCTTCTGGTGGAATATTGTTCTTGGACTATTACCTGAGCTTTTTAGATTTTTAGTCCCCAACCCACCCTGCACCTCTGCCCTTTCTCAGATGACATGGGAGAGCTAGAAGGGCTGGATATGGGTAAATGGTCTTTAACAAAGTCATGAGGATATGGTAAAGTCCTTCTTTCCTACTGGATACACTTGTTACAGGAAATGTTCTGGCAGTATTTCAAAGTGGTTATTTTTAATGGTTATCTTAATGTTTTTCTTTAGCTTTTCATCACAGGAACCTGATAGTTTCTGGAAATAAAACTCATAAATACATGCCACCTACAAACCCTTGTCCCCAACTCAAGACTGCGGGAACCGAGAATATCTCGAGTTCACTTTAGTCCTTATTTACCTCCAATAACTGGCCAACATAGACATTAAAGTATTTGTATCAGTTCACAGCTCCCGAAACTCCTGTTTCAGATAAGCCGATGTTGACTTGATTGTATCATTCAGGCTCTCTTCAGATTTCAGGGTAGTGGTTTGTCCTGCTTCTTTAAATCTCTCACATGCCCAAGAAAAGCTGATTTTCAGCTTGTTCAGATTTATTTGTTCTTATTGTAAAACTGGGAGTGGCGACTTATGAGCTGTTTACACATGAGCGCTCATTGTAAGTTTGAAGCAGGACAGCTGACCCCATTCCAGAACCAGACTTCTGAGTCAGCCTCCATTCACTAGTGTGGGTTATTATAGATAAAGCTGCTGTGAATATTCATGGACACGACATAACATGGACACACGGCTCCACTTCCTCGGAAAGCACCTAGAGTGGAAGTCATGAGTTCAATCTTCAGTACCAAAAAAAAAAAAAAAAAAAAAAAAGAAAGAAAGAAAAAGAAAACCCTATATTTTCATCCCTAAGAATTGATTTTAATTAAATTAATGCCATATTCTTTGTTAAATTAATACCATATTCTTAGTCTCAGATTATTTAATGTAAATGTGAATTTATATTAAATGTATTCCAGCTTTTTTACTTCTATCAGACTTTTCACTCGTGCCTAAAGATATAAATTATTTACACTTCCCACTCTATTCAAATAAATTATTTCCCTTTAAGTTTAGAAAATTATGCCAGTCACACACAGCTTTCTAAGTATGAAAAATATAGAGTTAAGCACAAAATCCCTGTGTGTCTGGAGGAAAAAAATAAACCAAAAACAGTTGCTGACAGCGTTTGTTTTCCTAAAGGGATTTTCTTCCATATTGCTGTAGTTTGTGATTTTAAGATAACAGAAAACCTCACTAACACCATTAAATTCATTCTAGAACATCTAATTTGCATTTTACCTTCATGGTGGGTTAAAACAACAGTAAAAAGTTGCCAACGATATGGGCAGCTCTTCAGCTTTGTAACTGTAGCCTGGGACCCTGATGGTCAACCCAGTGGTCAGCAGAGAACTGACAGAGCCCTTGTCCTCATGAGGGACCATGCTCAGTGTTCAGCACCTCCTGACACAGTCCCTGTAGCAATCTATATTGCCTTGGGCTCCTCCAGCGTCCACTCCACAAAGCCCTGAGAGCCTCTGAGCATTCCTGGAGTGGTGACGACCCAGGAAGGTTTCATCTGGAGAGGAAAGAACCTGGGATGGACCAGTGTACAGTTCGGTTCTGCTAAGACCAGTCCTGTGCAGCACCTCTCAGTAATAACCACAGCCCACCCGTCACTGCCTTAAAGCTCCTTCCTTCAAGGCAATGCTCCCCCAGGGACACTTTGGCTTTAAGACCTGCCTCTCTTACATTGGTTTCTGTCTTATTGCTGGGACAAAACACCTAACATCCACCACTTAAAGGAGGAAAGGCTTATTTTAACTCAGTCTGCTGAGGGTTCAGTTCATAATCTCCAAGGCAGGGGTGGCATGGGGAGGGGCATTGCAGAGCAGAAACAGACCATGGCAAAGCAGGCAGGTGACAGCAAGCAGGGAGCAGCAGCAGGGAGCTTGCTTTCCTCCTGTCCCTTTATATTCCATCCTGACCTCAAGCCTATTGATCAGCACCACCCACATGCAGGCCGGGGCTTCTATTTCCAGGTAATCCATTCAGCCATTCCAAAACTATTCAGTCAGTAGACTAACCCTGTTATCACACACTCATAACACATACTCACACACCCTAGATCCAGAAACCTCTGAAAAGCTACAGCTAAGGAGCACATGAAGCTTTGGGGGGACATCTAGATACAAGCCATAGCAGTTCTCCAGAAGCAGCTGCTGAGAGGGAAATGCAGGAAGGGCGGGCTCCTAGAGCTGGAGGTGTGGCTCAGTGGTACTGTACTTCCCAGCATGTGCAAGGCACTGGGTTCAATCCCAGTATCCCAGGGGGAAGGGAAAGTGCTTCTGGGGGAACCTAGGGAAGAGTCTGGAACTCAGTACTCCTCAGGACAGATCGGATCACAGGCAGAGTCCTAGAGAAGGCAGCTTCCATCTGTGCCCTGAGAGTAAGAATGCCTTAGCATTTGTCCAGGCCAAAGGCAAGGGGACCAGGTTTCCTACCCTGTCACCACTCACCTAGTGACTAAGGGCTGAAGGAACAGAGATTCCAAAGCCCTTTCTTGCCCTCCAAATGAGTGTGACCAACAGCTCCACAATGAGGTGGGAGGCAAATGTCAGGGAGCGTCTGTCACAGTGATAAAACCTCCAAGAACATCACAAAGCACAAGTTTATTTTGGTTCAGGTTTCAGGGCCATCAGTCCACGTTTTCCCAGTGAACTTTGCTTTGGGCCTGTGATAGCACAGTATAACATGGCAGGAATGCTAGGGGCAGAAGGATGCTTACCTCATGGTAGCCAGGAAGGAGAGAGAGAGAGAGGGAAAGAGAGAGAGAGAGAGAAAGAGAGATAGGGGGACACAGATACAGAGGTAAAGACAGAGAGAGGCAGAGACACAGAGAGACAGCATAGGGCCAGGGTCCCTATGCCCCCTTCAGTGCCCTCCCCAGTAACCTAACTTCCTTCTGTACCTCTCCCATCCCCAAGGTTCTGTCATCTCTCAATGAGTCCACGGGATGGTGGTCAAGCCTTTATCAAATGACCCTTCGGGGCACTTTTCAGCTCCAGACCATAACAGGGCCCATGAAGCAGTGCCACAGACGTCCATCTGCTCATGGAGCTTGTCTGAAAGCATCAGTGCTGTGAGAACTCCAGGTGATGGAGCAGCTACAGCGGCTGAGGGCTACGTCTAACCAAGTAGGACCCAAGATGCTTGCTGGCTCAGCCTGCCACACCCAGGCTCAGGGTGAAGCTCTGGCCTCCTGATCCGTACTTACTGATCCTGGACTCCTTTGTGTTGTCCTCAAGGCTTTGCACATGGATGCCCAAAGCACAGCTCCCCATCTACCTTAGCTTCTGAGTGAGCATCTTAATTCACTGGAGTACGATGAGGCCCCCTTCCCTGGCTCCTCTGCCTCCCGCTCCACTGCTGTCATTTTTGCTTCCCCTTCCTTGGCCTTCTCCCTATCAGGTGTTGGGGTAGCATCACTCACTGAACACAGGCCTCGCTACCCCATCTCCAGCAGCTGCTAGCTGGGCGTTTCAAAGGCCAGTACGAGAGACAGGCAAGAGGAGGGGTGAAGCAGGTTCTGCTAGACCAGGCCTACTGTTGGCCACCAGCCACTGGCAGGCTGCCCTGGAAAACCAGCCTGAGAATCTTCAGCCACATTTAAATCAGGGTTCCTAGTAAGAATTTAAATCTGAACTGCGTTGGCATGGCTGGATCTGGCAGGTTTGCACCTGCAGGAATACAGAGGGTTAGAAAAAGAGCTTCCTTTTAATAGCTTACTGAAGAAAGGTTAACAATTTTTAAAAGTAGGAGGTGAGCCACAACATTTACCATGACCGTGCGGTGGTCCTATACCCTCTGCTGGAGATGCCCCAGGTGTCTGCGGTCAGAACGGAAGCTGCTAGATTCGGTCAGATTCTCAGGAGGCAGTGTGACATGAAGAATACTGTGCCACTCCTATTGCTACCATGCAGCTCCAGGACATCATCATAGACAGCTAAATTAAGTAGAATTACAGGCAGTCAGACAGGGCGAGGCCCTCATGTATCAGCCCAGGAGATGAGAATACATTGCAACTGGTGAGGTATCACGTTGGTTAAAGGCTAGACCTCCAGAAGAGTTAGAATGACTACATCCATTACTTCCCCTAGGACTGAACGGCAGTGATTATGACCTGAGAGAGAACTTCCTGCTACTACAAAACAATAGCCTGCCCTCTGCAGACAAGAAGTAAGGGCCATGAAAAAATTTAGGACCAGACCTAAAGTTTTCCTGACACCATCCCTATCTACACAGCTGTGCTGACTGTCTTTGCAATTTTGAGTTTAAATACTCCATCCAGAGTCATTGAAACTGTGACCCCAACCCTGAACCCTATTTGTACTTAGCCCCTCCTCCAAATAGCTGCTGATGTCACTCAGATGTCACCTGCCTAAAGTAGGTGGAACAAGCTCTAATCTTTCCCACAGTCTCAGTCCCTGTGTGTTTCCTCGTACTGCTGTTATCTAACACCACTCTCCTTGGGTGGAGGATCAGGAAGACTCCCTGACCCACCACTTTTTGCTCTGTTCATTCCATGTACCCTTGATATGTGACTGGCTTCCCCATTTAATCAATATTACCTAAGGGATTGTACTCGTAATCTTACTGTTGACCATAGTTTTGTCCTACCTCACATCCCACTTGTAATTTCCCATAGAATCCATGTTATCTAAGCAACTATACTTGCAATCGTATTAGTTGATTATACTTTTTCTTTCCTTAGACCCACCTCACCTCATGCTTTTGCCCTACAAGAATTCCTTGAGAAGTAGGGTCCTAGACAACCCATTGGGACCCCTTCTAGCTCCCTCAGAAGCTTTCTTTCCCCCAATAAACATAGCTTTCTTTACTTCGATAAATATGTCCTACTCGTAACCTCCTGTTGTTCCTAGAATTCATTCTTTGATACTAGAGAACATGAACTCAGCATATTGGATATCTATCAGGTGGGTAGTTATGATATCTGCCTTGTATTACTTGGATAATTTGGAGGTACAGTATCATCCCTAAATCAACATTAGGTTGCACTTTTATTTCCTAGCAGAGTTTGGTTATTTTTTACTTACCACAGAAGATAAGGATTACATTTAAATACATTGTAGGAGTCACTGGGGAATTCTTTATTCATAGGTCTTTCATGATTTAATCTCAGTGGTAAAGGTGAATGAAACTCCTAGCCCAACAGATGTCCTAACACTGAGTTCATGTTGTCCAAAATCGAGGAATGAATCCTAGGAACAACTGAGGTTAAGAGTTAGAACTTATTGAGAGAAAGAAAGCCTCCGTCCTAAAAGGGACAGATAAGGGTCTAGAAAGTGGGTTGCTCACCAACCCCTACTTCTCAAGGGTGTTTCATTGAGCAAAGTGATAAGATGAGGTGGGCTTAAGGTGACACAAAACTATAACCAATCAGTAAGATTTCAAGGATAGTCGCTTAGGTAATATTGATCCATGGCAACTCAGACAGTGGGTGTGAGGCAGGCCAAAACTATGGTAAAGTATACAACAAGTGTAGTGGCTTGGGTAACACTGATTAAATGGGGATCAAATGGAGAAAGAAGCCAGGTGGCAGGAGCACATGGGACAGGGACGCTGCTGGAAGGGGTGGGTTAAGGAGGTTTGGTCCTCCTCCCCGAGGTGATCGATGCCTACTCCTGATATTCATCACTGCTCTTCATCCCTAGGGAAGTATATGGTGAGTACTTATTTTTCTTGACGTCTGGCCTGAAGTGAGCGGGCCCAGCCCTGTTTGACTGATATGGGGGATGAAGCTCCCAACCTACTAGATGTCTGGTGTGAGTTCGTGTTCTCTAAAATCAAAGAAAGAATTTAAGGAACAGCAGAGGTTAAGAGCAGAATATATTCATTGAGAGAAAGAAAGCTTCTGTCTGAGAGAGACAGAAGAGGTCCTGAGTAGGTTGCTAAGGACTTTGTCTTTTCTAGGGAATTTTATAGAGGAAAACCACATGGACATGAGGTGGACAGAACTATGGTCAGCCAATAAGATCAGTTGTTCAGGTAAACTTGACTGAGTCAGGGACCAATGGGGAAGTGAGTCATGTACCAAGCAGGCATGCTTAAAGAACAGTGACTCTTCCTATAGGGATTGGGATGGTGACTCCTGGCCCCCTCAAGGAAATCCATAACTATTTAGAATATCGATCTGTGATATTTATACATAGGGTGTGGTTGCCTTTTGTTTTGAGATCTGGCCCACAGTGGGAGGTGTCTGTCTCCTCCAAGGTTGCAAGATATCTGATCTTCTGCACAGGTTCTTCAAGGGCCAGCCCTGCCTGACTGCCTGTTGTTGGGGTCTGTGCCTAAATCCCCAACACCCCAAATGGGTGCACGATGAAGGCCCAAAGGAATGAGACAAGCGGCACGATCTTTAGGGCTCCAGGAGGACCAAAATCCTCTGCAGAGCTCATAACCCTGCTAGCCGGCCAGCCGACTAATCCGGGGCAGCCTGTATTTAATTGGAACAAGCAAGGAGTTGAGTAGAAAACACCAGAAACCTAAGCAGGGTCTTGGAGGGGTTCAAGGACCCCTTAGAGCAACAGACGATGCTAATCAAGGAAAACCATCCAGATAGTCTCCAGGTGGCCTCAGCTGGGGCCTGTCTTGCCCCCTGAGGTCTCCTCATTCTCAGTTCAGTCATGCCCAGGCCACGCCACACCCCTGCACGTGTACTCAGCTTCAACAGCTCCACCAGCCTGTGATAATTCTGACTAACTCAGCTGCCTGTGGTAGACGGCCTACCATATTTTTACCTAAATTAGCAATCTATAATACCAAGGCACCTTTTTGAAGAAAAACAGTTTTGGGTATATGTTGTCAGTCATTTTGTTGCGAGCACTGGCTAAGGGAAACTTACTCCTTAGGCGATGTGTAGCATACAAGAAAATGTTTATAATTAAAGAACCAAGAAATCAAATATGGCACAGAGGGAAATGTACAAGGAGCTAAGTATAATTTGTGATGAAATATTCATCTTTTACATTTTTAAATATTTATCTGTCATAGCTATTAAGGGGTAGTGATAGAATTGTGTGTCTGTGAGTATTAAAGATAATAAGTGTTCCAAAATGCCTCCTGGTTCATAAAAAGTTCAAAAATGTGGCAGCTTGTTATTGATAAACAGGAAAAAAATTCCAGGTTCAAATAAATTTTGGAAATGTTTATTGAAACAGAATTAAGTAGACTACATTGCTGTAAGTGCTCAGAATCATTTACAAGCTAATACAGTTTGGGAATTATTACAGTAGACTAGTGTGTTCTAAATTCCAGACCCATGAATACAGAATTCCCCTTTTTCTTTCCTAAGTAAACACAAGTGTTCTGGGAAATGCATTTTGGGAAGCTTTTATTCACCCTTCAGAAATACAACTGTAGGAAAAGACATTAAGTAACATTTTAAAAGCCAGCATCTATTACTGTCCATTTTATGAAATACAGATTTTTGTGCCCATAGGGACAGGGGCCCCACAGAGAGGAACAAAACAGGATGAAGGCCTCATTGAGCTTTATTAAAAATTAATAGAGAATGCTAGTAAATATACTTTCTGTCTCTGGAGCTAGACTTAAGCAATGAGAAAGACAAAGGCAGTGAATGAGGGAAAGCTAGGCCTGGAAGGCCTCTTCGCGTGATTACCTCGAGAATCACACACTTGCCCTTTATTTAATACTTAAACCTAAACTACCTTTTCATAAAGCTCCACCCCTACTCCTACCCACCACCAAAGGACAGAGAACTGTCATGGCTGGAATAAATGCAAGGATTATAGTCTGCAGTTTATCCTTTTTCATGGCTGAGTATAAAAAAATCACATCTTTTTTATCCATTCCTTGGTTAATGGGCATTTGTGTTGTTTCCAAGATCTAGCTACTACAAATTATGTTGCTATAAACATAGGTGCATATATATCACTGGGAACTATGTTTTTAATTCTTCTGGGAAGATACCCAGAAGGGGAATAGCTGGGTCAAATGGGACCTCCAATCTGAGTGTGCTGAGGAATCTCCACACTGATTTCCATAGTGATTGCACCAGTCTGCATTCCCAGCAACAGTGAAGAAGGATTCCTTCTCTCGCATACCCCCTCAGTAGTTGTTATTGGTGGATTTCTTGATAATAGCCATTCTTTCTGGGGTAAGGTAGAATCTCAGTGTTCTTTTAATTTGCGTCTCTCAAATAATCAATGATGCTGAACATTTTTTCCATATATTTATTTGTAGTTTGTATTTCTTCATCTGAGAAATACGTGTTCATCTCAGATGCCCACTTTTGGATTGGATCTTTAAATTAGGGGGTCTGATTTTTCTGAATTCTTGAAATGTTTTCAACAGTAATCTTTTGTCTGAAGAACAGCTGGAAAACATTTTTTTCCCCACATTGTGGGTTTCTTTTCACCCGTTTGGTGGTTTTTCTTGCTGTGCGAAAGCTTTTTAATAATGAGATGCTAGTGGTTGATTCTTAGTAATAGTTCTGATGCAATCAGGGTTTTATTTATAAAGTCTTTGCTTATACCAATGGTTTCAAGAGTTTTACCTATTCTATCTTTCAGCAGATTGAATATTTCTGTTTTAATACTGAGATATTTGATCCATTTCAAATTAAGTTTAGTGCTTGGTGAAAGATATAGGTCCAATTTTAACCTTTGGCATGTGCAGAGCCAGCTTTTCTAAAACTATTTATTAAACAGATCATCTTCCAGTGAATGTGTTTGACACCTTTGTCAAAGATAAGGTAGCTTAGTATGTCTGGAGTTGTTTCTGCATCTTCTAATCTGTTCCGTTGATCTTCAGGTCTCTTAATCAATCCTGGCTTGAAATTCACTTTGTCTACAATAGAATAGCTATCCCTGTTTTTTTTTTTTTTTTCTTTTTCTGTGTTCCTGTTGCATGGAGTAATGCTTTCTATTCTTCGACTTCCACTCTATGTTTTTTTTTAAATTAAGTATGTTTCTTGTATGCAGTATATGTTGGATCTTGATTCTTGATCCATTCTGTCTTTCGATTGGTGAACTGAGATCATTAACATTGACAGTTATAACTGATATGCATTGATGTATCCTTGTAGTGTTATTTCCTGGTTTTTGGTGCCCCCAACCTCTGTTTAATTGTTTGCCTTGCCTGGTGGGTTCTTTCTGTTGCGGTTCATGGAGTTGTAATCCTGGTTATCTCTTTGTAGAATGTCCTTCAAAATATTTTCGGTTAGGTGCTCATAAATTTCCTCAGATGTTTTTGTCATGGAAGTATGTTATTTCTCCATCAGTTTTGAAAGATAATTTTGCAGGTTACATAAATCTTGGTGGAAGGATGTTTTCTTTCAGAACTTGCAATACTTCACTCTAAGCTCTCCTTGCCTTCAATATTTATGCTGAGAAGTAGACTGTGATTTTGATGGACTTTCCTTTATAGGTGATTTGTTTCTTTTCTCTAACAGCTTTTAATATTCTATCTCTGTGTTGAATTTCTGGAATCTTGACTATGATATGCTTGGCTCTAGTTTTTTTGGATTGTAGCTAACTGGAGTTCTATGTGTCTCACTTGTGTGTATGTCAAATTGTTTTTCTCTAGTAGCAAAGTTTTCTGCCATGATATCTGCAAAGAGTTTTATTTTTTTATATCACCTTTGTGCTATCTCCTTCTTTTTCATTGACTCCAATCAATCTTAAACTATTCTTTGCCTCATCTAGTAGCTTCCGGATTAATTTCTCATGATCCCTTGCCACTTATAAGAAATTTTCCTTTTCATTATTGCTAACTACAAGTCTGTCTTCTATATCTGAGATCCTGTCCTCACATTGACTTAAACTGCTGAAAACACTTTCAATTTTCATTCTCCTGGATATCTTCTTTAATCTCCCTTATTGGATTCCATTTCTTTCCTATTCTGAGTATTCATGGCTTCCATAATTTTCTATTCTTGTCTATTTTTTGTTTGTTCATTTGTTTCCATTTGTTCTACTGTCACTAAGCATGGTCTTCATTGTGGACACCATCTCTGCAGTTATTTGAGAAATTATCTCTGATTTCATTTTTTGCAGAGCTTCATTTGACTGCTTTGTGGTTACTACTTAAGAGAGGCCAGAGGGGTGGCTTTCAGTTTGCCCCACCTCACTGTACCCTGGATTTACCTTTGGTGAACTAGATGTCAGGGGTTGCATTGTGTTTCACTGTCTTTTCATTTTCTCTTCTTTTGTTAATTTCTGGAGTGATACTTATACACTACCTGTAATGAGTTGTATTGTTAGTATTTAGAACCCTTAGGTAATGACTACTTCTTTGAGATATCTTCCAAGTGTAGTTGGCTTTTGGGTTTCGAGTCTGATGTAAGATCCTATCCCTTCAATTTGTTGGGGATGAGCAGTGGCTGCTTGTCTGGCCCAATCCCTGGTTCTTTGGCACTGTGCCACAGCATTTTCTGTTTCCCTTAGTCAATCTCAGTCATAGAATACCAGGAAAAATAGCTGTTTAGAACAATTATGTCAGTTTTGGCTACAGTGGTACCATTAGCATCAAACACAATCTAGAAAATGACAAACTGAGCTAACCCTTAATTTACCACATTTAACTGTGTGAACTAGATTTGTGGTTATATTACAAAATGTAACACAAATCAGAATATACAAGTCCTAAAAAAAAAAAAAGAATATACAAGTTCTTCATAGGTCAATTTTTGCCCTCACAGGTTAAAATTTAAGGAGAAAATAGAGAAGTAAAAGAAGAGGAAGAGATTAAAAGTAAGGCTGGAGGACAAACAGGGATCAAGCTAACTTTGGGAAACTGGTACAGAAGATGGGAGGGAAAGAGAAAAGAGATGATAAGAACAGAATAAAGAGGCTAAAATTCACATTCATGCTCATAAAAACAAGATCTAACAATGAAGAAGAAAAAACAATAAGCAAAAAATGAAAGAACTATCACCACTCAATAGCAAAAAACAAACAAAAGAAAGAGAGGAAAAAAGAAGAGAGAAAGAAAGAGTTCCACGTCCAGGTTTGTGTCTGCTGTTGCTGGTAGCCCATATGTGGAGCTGGAGTCCAGATCTGTGTTGATGCATCCCAGCAAGCCCTCAGTAGCTTTTTGGTGGGGTAGTGGACAAGCTCAGTGCACCTGGACTTTCTGGCCGAGACCAGACTCATTTGGCCCACAGCCATCATCATACAGCCCGAGCTCAGCTGGAAGCTGCTAGCTGGAGCTGGAAGCCACTCTGAGCTCTGATCTCAGCAGGCCTGTCTCCAAGATGGCTCCTGGCCAACTGCTCTCTTGCATGGGAGGACTGAGCCCTAGGCACTCACCACCAGCTGATGCAGCCTTTCATGTTCACTGCCCTGCTCACTGCCATGTCTCTCCACAGAGGCCTCTGGGGTCATCAGCCATCACAGTGTGTCCACAAATTTGACCCGCTCCTCTAGCACAGTGAGTCAGTCTTGCCTCGGGAGAAGGCGCTGCTGGGTACCTCCTTCTTCTTCATTGAAGTCTCTCTCCTCCCTCTCTGTGGGCTTCAGTTTATGCCTCAGATCTTTCTGGGTCCAGGGCAAACTTCCCTCCTTCTTGTCTTCCTCACATTGCTATATTCCAGTGTCTGGAGGGTGACTCTCAGAGAGGCTCTTTTTCTGCTGCTTACTGCTCCTCTATTTTGGTAGGGCCCCCCATCTCCTTTTATTTTCAACTCTGCTTCTTCAGTTCTTTACTGATGCTGGCTTTACAAACCCTGGGAGCTGTGTGTTGTTGCCGAGCAGAGGCATGGCATGGACCTTACACCTACATTCACCTGCTACCATCCTGCTATCTCCATTTTTATTTTATTTCATCACTTCATGACCAATTACATCTTTGTACAAACTTTGGCAAAAGGAGTCCTTGTTTATGGATTTAAAAATAAATTTTCAAGAGCAGTCTTATTGAATTAATACATGTATAGATCAGGCACACAGTGCATAATGATGCTTTGATTGACGAGGTACCACACAGATGTGGGTCCTTTTAGATTAGCACAGGTAGCCCAGTGAGAGATGGGTGGTTTCCACTCCTTTCCACTCCCTTGAGTTTAGGCCACTCTCCAGGGCCAATCCTCCTTCCATTACTTTAAGAGAGGTAGAAATAACAAATAAAATAACAAAGATCTAGGAAATCTCTAAAGGTCCAGGACACGTGCATGTTAGATCTAGGGGCTTGACTGTCTGTAAACTTTCCTCTACTTGAGCCTTGCTTAAGGTTCATAAATATGGACTGCATCTCATCTACGTAATTTAATTGGAAAGACTTTTAGAGTGTGTTTCTTTGTTACAAGTCCCTGAAATGACTCAGCACCTTGTCAATCATTCTTGTCAGTCTTAGCACCAGGGCTGGGATGCACTTTGTTTAAAATCTGAAAGCTTGATTTATCTGTGTGCTTTTTACTTTCCTGTCATCTCAACTTTTCTGTTTGTGCAACATGTTTGTTAGCAGGGACATCTCCCCATGATCTGCAATAAATGTGACTGCTTTTCTCTTACCATTGGATGTACTTTTGTGATTCTTTGCTCAGGGTACACAAAAGCCTGGAATCTACCTGCTAGATTTATTCCACAGTATTGGGGTGATACGGCCTATTGATTTCCTAGGCATAGCCATATTAGACTCCATAAACAAACTCCAAGATGATCATCAAATCATAGGAATCAGCAGACAATACAGTTTTTAGGATTTACTGTTACTGGTAAGCCACACATGACTATATATATATATATATATATATATATATATATAGTCTCTCTCTCTCTCTCTCTCTCTCTCTATATATATATATATATATATATATCCATATTTACATAGGGGTTAATGCCAGTTTTTCCTCCAGATGGTGTTCAAACAGAGGATTTAATACAGGCTACTAGTCATTGAATCAAGTGTGGAAAGAACTAGAAGAACAAAAGAAGAAGACAAAAGTTCAGGCACAGATGTTCACTGACTTAGGTAGGGCTCCATCCTGAAGATCTCACAATAAACAGGTAAAATATGGGGTCAGTGCCCTGATCTATAAACCCAGCCACACAGTATACCAGAGAAGAAGTTTCCATTTATGATCTAGCTGGGAGTTGTCAGCACCAGGAGAGAGTGTCATATGGTGTGTTGCTATCATGGGCAAAGATCAAAATTCAAAATACAGTTTCTACTGAGTGGGTATAGCTTTCTCAGCACCATAAAGAAAAAGAAACTCATGCTATCTTAACTGAGCACTGCCTGTATTAGGAATCTGATGAACTGCTGTGAACCTTCTAAAGGACTGGGAACAAGGGTGGGTGCACTCTCTTCCCGGGTGCACCTCTCTGCTCTGCCACTAGAAATAAGTACCCTGCGGGCCACCAGGGAGAGACTACTGAACTACAGCTGAACCTGCCAAGTCAGCCCTGGGCAAGTGAAGTGTCAAATAAATAGCTGAGCTAGGAAGAAATATTACAGGCAGTCAAACAGGCTGGGCCCTCAAGAGGGTCAGGGCAAAGTTGAAAAGTCATCCCAGCTGTGATCGGAGGTGCATCCGCTGGAGGTCAGACCTCAAGATAATGACAACTGACCAGGCCTGAGGTAAGTTGTAACACCTGTGTCTGATGAAGTCTAGATAGACATCTGTCACCTAGTGGGTGACCAAGACCCTCAGACTCATTGGCAAAGAAGAGAATCTTGAAAAACTGAAATTGAAAACCAAACCAGCCAGGTTGCACAAAGCAACTGTGACATTCGTTCCTCCTGTTATCTTGCTTGCGCAACCCGCCCCCAAATCCCTGTGCCTAACCACACCCCATGCTGCCTCTATAACTCAGCCTACAGTCCTACCTAAAATCCGTCTATAAACAGACAAGAGGCATGTGGGGCTCAGACTTTGGGGCATGCCACGCCTCTGAGTCTGCCAGCATAATAAACCATTCCCTCCACCTCTCTGAGTGGTGCTAAGTTCTTCCCCCATGGCGACGGGCTCATGACAACATCCTCTCTTCTAGAAAAGTTCTTCATTTGTTCAGTGTGTATTTGCTTTGTGACTTGGTTCCCCATTGGACCAGTGTTACCTCAACAGCTATACATCATCTGATTGGTTTGTCATAGCTGTAACCACATAGTTGTACTCTATAAAACAATCTCCTGAGAAGTGGGGTCCTCAGCACCCCACTCGGCTCCCTCCTGTCTCTCAGGAGCTGCATCTCTTCCCCTTCAGAAAGGTTTTCCTTGTCTTAGCCTCTGTTGTTTCTTAGAATTAGTTCTTCAGTTTTGGGAAACGCGAACAAGCATACTGGACACAGAGCTGGCTGGGTGCTATGAGAGTTCTCTTACATCATTTTTGGAGGTCCTAATATCATTCCCTATACCTCTGCCTGGCTGGTGTAGGACTACTTTTCTCCGTCTCTTCTCAGCCCCTGCTACCTACCGTTCTACCCTCAACTTCTATGAGCTGAGTACTTTTCGTTATGCAATTTTTTCTTTTTTCAGTAGTGGGAATTGAACTCAGAACCTTGTACTTATCAGGCAGCCCTGAGATGACCCTTTCAGATTCCACATATAACTGAGCCCGGGTGGCACTTACCTTCCTGTGCTTGTCACACCTTCCGGACCGATCCAGTTTGATTCGTGCCATCAACAGTGACTAGACTCCATTCCTGTTTAAGGCCTTGTTACTGTTTGTCTTTTGTAAACAGCTGCTCTTACTGGAGGGAGGTGATATCTCCCTGTGGTTCTGATGTGTATCTTCCTGGTGGTTCGTGATGCTGAGAATTCTGTACACCTGTATGTGGGGTACTGGGAATTGAACTCAGGACCTGCTGGCAGGTGTTGCACCACTGAGCTATATCTTCAGCCCCCATCAATCAGTGTTTTGTTTTGTTTTGTTGCTTTGTTTTGGTTTTTGTTACTGAATTTTTAGAGTTTCTTATCTAGTAAGCCCTTGTTTGCAAATAGTTTCTCCTATTCTGACAGTTTTTCCTTCAGCCTTACGTCTTCTGCACTGCAGAATTAAAGCCATTTCTCTTTCCTTTCATGATCAAAGGAGAAATTTTTTTAACTTTGCAAATCTGAATTAGTAATGAAGATTAAATTAGTGCTGAACTAAGGTAATTTGAGGAAATAGTACTTTTTTTAAAAAAAGAAACTTCTTTCAACTCAGATCTGAAAGTGATAAAATGAAATAAAATTTCCATAACATATATTACAATCTTAACTTTCTTTAAAACATAAATATTTGACTTGGCTAAGCATGACATTTAAATTAGCATTAAGGACATTACCCTGTAGCTCTGCTTTTTAAATATGTTTTTTGCAAAGTTCACTCCTCAGTCAAGTTTTAGGGCTAATAATATTTATGTGGTTCTGTGTTTCCTCTGCTTTTAAAAAAAGAATACTGGTACTTTAATTCCACATGAGCTATTATTCAAAGATAGGAAACCCCTAAAGTGCCTCCTTTTGGTGAGACAGGTAAGGTCATGTCAGAAATCTGAATGCTTTCTCAGACCTAATATCACAAAGAGTCTTGGCCCAAGGAGCCCCCACTCTGTCTCCCACTGTAGGGGTAATTTTAAAAGAAGAGGAAATTTTTAAACTTACACTTCTAATACAGTTACATTACTGATCTCTATCCAAGAATGGAACTGGAAGTACAGTATGTTCCTAGAATTAGAAAGCTACAAAACTTAAGGAGCAATGACATTCCATTTCCAGCTGCAGGGTAAGTGTAGCTCAGCCAAGCAGTGATGTTTTTCTTGCTTTCAAGTTCCCAGACACATACTGTCACAAGGATATCTCAGTTCAAGTCTTTTTCCTTGTTATAGGATAGTAAACCCAATTAAGCTTAGGTAGTGTAAATTCTGCCTAGCAACATATGACAAGACATGCGTAACCAATTACAAAATGACATGTTATCTGCCTTTGCGCCTCCTTCTAGAAACCTGTGTAACTGTTTTTCAAAAATGGGACTGGTGAGTTAGGCCTCATTGTCCCCCAGCCCGCCAGGTTAATAAAGCTGTCTACCTTCCAAAGTGCCTCTGGTGCCATGCCTTCCCTCTGGTCATCATCACTAGCTTTCTGCCCAATGGCTTATTAAACATCTATTAAGGATCCTGGGTGATGCAGACAAATGGATAAATGAAAGAGATTTCCCTGAGATTTTCATCCACTAAGAACTTCTAATCAAGTTCACCGATCCTAAGACTTTCAGATTCCGAAGTTACTAATTCATAATTTAGGAAAGGGATAATGTTGCTGACTTAGTGTGTGCTATTGTTAAGAATATACTTGAACTTTTATTGTTTCTAAAAGAAAAACCTACTTCAACATCAAAGAGTTGGGTGTTAGCTGGCTTTTATGACACAAGTCTATTTGGGAGGCTGACATGGGAGGATCCCAAGTTTGATATCTGCCTAGGAGATTTCACAAAACCCTATCTCAAAATGCAACACAAAAAAGGGATAGGGATGTAGCTCAGTGACAAAGCATTTGCCCAAAATGTTTGAGGCCCTAGGTTCAAACCCCAGTACTGAAAAATACAAAAAGAAGGAAGGAAGGGAAGGATGAGGGAGAAATGGAAGGAGGAAGGAAAGATATTACTGAAGGTAATCATTTTGTATGCATAAATTAACCTCTGAAAATTTATTGCCTTGGTTTTTTTCTTCCCCTCAAAATAAAAAGATGAAAGCCTCTTCATGGAGAAGTGGTTATTTGCTAACCACTGTTTTTCAAAATTCAAGAAGGTCATGTTTCTGCTCAGAAGTTGCTAGAACTTGCCAGAAAAATCCTGAGGTCCACTGACCATAAAGCCCTACTTCCACTCTCTGACCAATCACAAAAGTTTAGCTGAGGATCACATAACAGAATGTGACAATGTGAAGGATTAGACCCTCAGGATCCCAGGCAACTCTAACCTAAATCTTGTTATACAGCATTTGCATAAAACAAAGCCTTCTCTAGTGCCTGGCCGCAGGTGGGCTTTGGGAGGAAACCAAAGGGGTTAGCAGATGGAAGTGGAAATACACTTGGGTAACACAACTGTGTTATTTAATCCTTTTAGCCATTGTGTATGTTTTTAGAAGAACTGAAAGGAACTGAATCCAAAAGGAGGCAGATGTTAACACTAGCTGGATGAGATTACAGGTTATTTTTTTGTGGGAATTTTCAGTACTTTCCACATTTCCCCCAAGATGATACATTATTTATACACTGAGAAAAGAGTTTATCTTGAAAAAAATAACTACATAAGAATTTTGGACTATGGGCATGAGCTTCCCTAGAATTAGGCAACATACAGCCTGCAGAACCATATACAAGGTGCGTGCACAGACACACTCAGTGCTACTGTATTACTCCCTTTCATACCTTTTGAATTTTGCATTTTATGTGTGTATTATCTATTCAAAATATAATGACATGCCCACCGAAGTGGTGCACACTTGTAATCCCAGCACTCAGGAGGCTGAGGCAGGAGGATCACTGCAAGTTTGGGGCCAGTCTGGACTACATAAGTGAGTTTAAGGACAGCTTGAACTACACTGTCTCAAAATCAAAAACAAAATATAATGAGGTATTTTTGAAAATGTTCACAAAACTAGAAGGGTAATTTCTACACCATGAAGTTCATCACATCTTCTGCCTCCTTCTGTGGAACTCTTTTCTTATCCCATCTTGGAGGCTTTGTATGTTGAATAATTAGTACCCAGTTCTATGCTGGAAGTATGATTATTTTCATCTAACAGCACAGCTTTGACTGGCTTGGTTTTGTCATTTTGAGCACCAGAAATCGAACTCAGGACCTCAGGCTTGCCAGGCACTGACTCGATTGCTACAATTAGAATGGCAAACAAGGATCAAGGAAGAGACTGCTTTAAAAATATGGTGCAGGGACCAGGGATTTATCTAAGCAGCATAAGTGCCTGCTGCAAGCACGAGGTCATGAGTTCGATCCCAGTACCAAAACAAAACAACAACAACCAAAACAAGTGATTACCAAAACAAGGTGCTGCATGAGAAAGGTACTTAAATATAAATAAAGCAGAGCTCTGTGAATCAGGCCACGAGTCATGCGGTGGACGGGATTCTGGGGTCCCTCGGAACCCAGCTCCAGTCTCTGACCTTACCTGAACTTTCTTACTCATCCGTAAATATTTGAGATGAAATCTTTTTTTTGTTCTCATCTCCTAATTATCATTTTTCCAAAGCATCTGCTTCTGGGAGAAGATTAATTAGCTAGAGATTCCTAAAGGACGGATTTGAGGCCATCAAAGGCTTACAAAATAGAGAGCATGGTGGAAACTTCTCTTTAGAAGAGCTGGGAATGGTTTTGGGGACTCAGAATGAGCAAAGTTTGCTTCGGTTTTTCTTTCTTTAAGAAAATAAAGGTTCCTGAAAGCACACAAATATTTAACTTGTACTGCATTTTATTAGCCTTCTCTTTGAAGGACTCCCATTTAAAAATTCTCTCTACTGCAGTGCATAAACACACAGAAGACGTGTTTTATCTGAGACCACACGCAGAGGCCTTTCGGTATTTAGCAGGGAAAAAACGTCCTTGGAGGCTCAAGCCTGGTCTCCCTCTGCACCTCCCCGCTGGACTCCCCGGATATGTAAAGGGTCATCCTGCAAACAGGGCTGGGTACCACGTGCAGTTCCAGTATATGCAGAGGGCAGTGCCGGCTTGGGGACTCAGCTCACCTGTGCACTGCTTGACCTGCAACTGCGAGGAACTCTGCTTCCTTTGCCTTTAAAAAAAATCATCATAACTTTTATATTTTGATCTGATACCTACATATATTTGGTAGCAATTTTAGAAAATACGCAAATTTTAAATTTCTGTCAATTGAACGGAGATAACTGTTATTAGCATGTTGTTGTTTAATCTGTCCTTCCAACCTTATTCGAATCAGAAAAATACTTTTCGACATAAATTACATCTCACCGTTCATGCTATTTTTTAAATGTTGCTCCCCTCTTTTGCCCTTCCGCGATCCTCACCTAGAAGGCAGAGAAGAAAATAACTCTGCTCTGAGTGAGGCAGGCCTTGGAAGGGTTCTGATAACAAACGCCTGTCACATTTCACCAGTGGGAGCCACATATCGGAATTAGGAGAGCTGGGTAAACCTCTCCCGGCCCTCACCAGATACCCAAGATCCTGGGTCCCGAGATCCAGGAAGGAGGATTTCTTAGTTATGTTTTTTTTCTTTTCAGTGCTTTTAATAAAGCATTTCATGCTTTTTCACAATTGTTCCTTGTTCTTAGCCCCCCCCCCAAATTGATCAATAACCTATTGCCCTTTATTTCATTAAACAGGTTCATTTTTTAAAATGGAGCTGATGTGTTCATTCAGACAACACGAGTCCAGATGAAGTCTGTCCAGACCAGTGTTGTCTGTCTAGACCTGGTCCACAAACCTGGCTGAGCCTCAGTCTCCCCATTGTAGAGACACTTGGGCACCTGTTTCCCAGTGTTCTCGGGCAGTTCCTGGGGAGCCTGGTGAGATGCACTGGGTGACACCCAGCCTTAAGAATGAGGCTGAGGAGACATCCTGTGCAGACACCAGTGTGGCGAGGCGGCTGCGCTCACAGATGACCCTGCCACACCTCTCACCACCAGGCTGTGGAGGGGTGGGCTGGGGAGCTCGTGAACCGAAGGACCTGTCGGCCTCTCAAACCCAGGAGACCTGCATGCGCCTCAGCTAGCTGCCAGTGACCAAAATTTGAAGCAAAAAACAGGAATCACTTTAGCTGGGCATGGTGGTGCATGCCTGTAATCCCAGCCCTGGGAAAGCTGTGGCAGGAGGATCACTGGGAGTTCAAGGCCAGCCTGTGTTACACGGTGAGTGGAAGACAGCCTGAAGTACACAGAGACCCTGTTTTCAAACAAAAAACAAAAGCCACTGAATCACTCTTCCCAGAACCTCTCCAGAATTGGGGAATTTTTCCTCCTTTTCCTTTCTCCTCACCCCCTTCTCTCTGTTGTTTCCACCTTCCTTCAACATCCCTCCCCCTACAGCCCACGCCCCTGTATGGTAAACAAACTGCATGTAACATTAATGCCTCGTTGTTATTCTTTGGTGCAGATTTCATTAGTGTTTGCCTTCCCCTTCATGCACTGTATGAACAGTAAGCCAATCAAAAATGGAGCACTGCTAATTGCCAGACCCTGAGCTCAGCACTTTAAATTCATTGCCTCATTTATTCCAGATGATAACCATTACAGCTCAGAATGCTTCACCACTGTGATGACTTACTGCTCCTGTCAATCCCTTCTTCCCTGGTGTCTCAGGGTTCTGGCCTCCTGCCCTTTGCTCCTCTAAGTCTATAGATTCTGAAAACACCACTGGTCTGCCCTCTGTCACCTCCACCCTTGGGGTAGTGGCTGCATAGTGCAGTTTTATCTTCTGTGTTCATTCAGTGGGACCCCGTTGCTTTTGCAGTTCTCTGGTACCAATTCTTTTCCCTTTTAATGTAGTACAAGGCTTGAACCCAGAACCTTTGCACTGAGCTACATCCCACCGCACTTCCTTTTTAATTTTTGTTTTGAGCCAGCTCTCATTAAATCACTGAGTTGTCCAGACTGGGTGCAAACTCCCTGTCCTTTGCCTCAGCCTCTGTCATGCCAAGTCCTCAGGTCCTGATTTACTTCTTTCCATGACTGTCAGTGAAGGTGTGGAAAGGATAAAATTCATGAGCTGTGGTACCACTGTTAATCCATTCACAGAGACAAACTCAAGACCTCCTTCCCTGCCTCTCTACAGCAGGCAACACTCCTGTTTCAGGGCTTAGATTTCCAACATGAGGACTTTGGAGGAGACTCACTCAAACCACTGCGGCAACGGAACAGTGCTGAGTGAAAGGACCGCCCTCAAAGGCGTGGGAAGACACAGGATGGCAGGTAAGGGTGTGCAGTGACACGGGCTTTGCTTTGCTTCTCTTTTTCTCTCTCCCTGACAGTGGCTCTCATTCTCTCTCACTCTGCTCCTACGCAGCCTCTGGAACAGGGACTTGAACGTACTGAGTTAAACATGCACTTGCTGGACCTGGGTCTCACCCCATAGCTACCCTCCTTCTGGATCCCTGGCTTCTAGGAAAATGGTGAATCTGAAGCAGGCCAGATCTACTCCCCTGGCTGTCCTGGGGAAGCCAGCGGAAGCTCGGAGCTGCCTCTCTTAGCTGTCTGCACCAGCAGCCCTTACGGCTTCAGAGCACTGGGCTCAGTGGCTCTCAGCCTGCCAGGCACTGTTCCAGCTGACACTTGGGCACCACATGAGGGTCGGCTCAGATGAAAGCCGAAAGCTGCCTCTGCAGATTTGAACCTGGTGATACTCACAGATCTCTCCAGTTCCCTGTGTGTTTGTTTGCGTTTTTCATCACACCACAGAGCAGCTGCTCAGAGGGCTGCCACCTTCCTCCTGCTCACATCCACGCAGATGCGTGGAGCAGCTACCAACCTCGGCCTGGGTCTTGGTGATACCTGATGCCTTGGCCGGCTCTTAGCTCTTTGACTGGATTGACTTGTAAAGTTTAAGTCCAAGTGCAAGTGCAACCTGTTACTGTCCTCTGCGGAGAGGAGGAACTGCTGAGCCGCCTGTAGAGGCTTCTTTCTCACATTGTCTGAGGCACAACCCTGTTTCCACCATGTAAACTATGCCATGATCTGAGCTTGCCATTCAGTACTGCATTCGGATTGGGGCCTCTTGGCAGAAATGCTGCGCAGAAGCTGAAAGAGTTTTGCTCTAGAATAAATTACAGGACATTATGGCGGTGGTTCAACATGGAAGGTCAAATCGAGGATGCTTACCCTGATGGCCACTTCCTCCGTTTTCTCTGATTACAACTTCCTCCTTCCTTTCCCTATGCGTGTAAAGAAATTTCCAATCAACTCCTCACACATCATCAATGCCCACGCCAAGCACCACATCCGGTCAAAGGTCACGTACATCCCACACCCCCACATTTGGTCAGAGGCAAAAGCTAAACCCTTGCTGGTTGTTGGCTCTTCTCCACACCCTTTAAATAAAAAGGCCACTATCATTTTTTTCTTTTTTTTTGTATTCTGCTCTTTTATTGCCCCAGAAAATTCTAACAGAAGCCATGTAGCTGCTCATGCTCTGCTCCAGCAGGAGAAACTTTGGAAAAATTAATTTTTAAAATTTCTGTTTGTAGTTCTCCTTCCCTTCCCCACTTGAGTAGGTAGAAGGCTTTGGCTTCCTTATCTTGGGGAGTTTTGTGGCGATTCGTCAGTTAATTAATCTAGAACTATGTGGTCGGTGTTCCAGGTACATGGTTACTAGAACGATATGCATTTTAGCTTTTTTTTTTTTTTTTTTTTTTTTTTTTTTTTTTTTTTTTTTTAGCACAACAGAACCCTTAGGAAGTGTGGCCTAAAGGGAGGAACTAGATTGCTGGCAGGTGCACCCTTGAAAGTTACACTGGGACCAACATTTTCAATTTAGAGTACATGATCCAGTCCATCCTGACTCCAGTACATGAGACCTGTTTTTCTCACTTCTGTCCGTCTACAAGGCCAGCCCTAGTCCGAACTGGGAAATGAAATGGTGAGGCTTTGGAGATCTCAGTGGGCCCCTCTGTGCACCCTTGTGGACCTCACAACCCTTATGTCCTGCCCCTCCTTCAGAGCCCTCTCCTCAGACACATCACACATGAGTCCCCCACCTTCCAGCTGTCCCAGGCCAGGCCATGCCCTCTCACAGGCCTGAGCAAAGCAGAGGACACTTCCTGTGGGTGGCTGTTTCCTAGCCTGGGTTATTTACTCCTCATTTCCCCATCCTTCTGCTCAGCTAAGGTTCTATCATGAGCCCTTTGGCATTTAGTGCTGGGGGATCTAACCCGCTCTAACCTTGGCAGTGGCATCACTGAGGTCCTCTGTGTGACTCCTGTGGAGTGAGGACAACTGGGGAGCACAGAGAGAGGAGGTACCCAGGCAGCAGAATGCTGGCTCGCTACTGCTACAGACAGGGCAAGGAGCCACACATAAGTTGTGGTCATGGAAACTTGAGGTTCAGACCTGCTCTCATGGAGAAAAGCCACATAATGATTTTTAAAAGGTGAAAGTAAGTTTGTTATAAAAACACAGCAGATATGAACATAGTCAAATAATGTATTACCACATTAAGACAGGGGCCATGGTCAAAAACAGGGTTAAAATAATAAGAGCTATGAACTGCATGTGTTCCCTAGGTGAACTCTGGTGTGTGCCATTTCTTTCTCTTTTTTGAAAGGAGGTACCAGGAATTGAACTCAGGACCTCAGGCTTGCCAGCCAGGCACTGTGCCACTAAGCTAAATCCCAAGACCCATGTGTGCCATCCTTCTAGGGAGAGAAATGCTATTAGCGCTGAGTACACTCTCAGTGTGTGCATCCTTGCTTCTAGCCAAGGTGGGAACAATCCCTTCCAGCCACGAAGACCTACTGCACCAAATCACTTTTGTCTGGACACAGTGGTTAAGAAACTGACACACTGGATGTGGTGCAGCATCTACTCTTCTGCCTCCTGAAGGCTGCACTGCATGCAAGGTCCTTCATCTTTGGTGCTGTCCCCTGCCTCATTATGGCTTACATTTTTGGTTTTGACTTGCTCTGTATTTCCTGGGAGATATGGCATAAATATCTGATTCTAACATTATACAAAAAGTAAATTACATTTCACAGGGTTTCAAGTTTGTGCTTAATGCACCTCAAGTCAGACATCTACCTTTGAACAAATGACAAATTCAGGAGTGATTCAGAAATAATATTGAAAACCTACTACTGGCCTGTTCCTGAGAAAAGAAGTTAAAAAGAAAAGGAAAGAAAATATGTCACAATCTTCCCCCTTAAGTAGCTTGCAGTTTGTTAAGGAATGGAGCAATATTGGATAACAAATAGATGTGGGAGCTTACATGGCATTAATGTAATGTTTGTGGTGGGGTCTAAGGATTGCAGTTTGGAAAAGCAATGTCAACTCCCAGGGTGCTGGGATGACAGCCTTGAGCTCCACCTTGCCCAGCCTTTCTAATTGACACTGCTGCTCAGAACTCCGACATGCTCCACCCTAGAGGGTTCTCCTCATGCCAAATATAGGCTCTTAGCCCCAGGCCACTGGTCAGGACCTGTGCAAGCGCCCATGGTCTCAAAGGCACGCAGCCCTTGGCAGAACACCCGAAGGCAGCATCTCAGTCTCTCAGCCATGATGGAACCAGCCTGTCTCCAGCACAGTAAAATTCCTCCACACAAACACATCCTTGCTTGGGGAGGAGACATATGCCATGATTTATTCCCACTTTTCCACATGCAGCTTTCATGAACTATAAGACAAACGGGTAAGATATCAGTGCATGCTGAGAACTAATGAACCAGAGAGAGAGAAATTCATTTAATTGCAAGCGTGTTTTGTCTCATGTAAAACATTGATCAATTCATATTTCCAGGGATGATTTGTCCTCAGCCTGGTCACATGGCATAGATTATAAGATTTCAGCCCTGTGTAAAACAACAGAACTGGCTTATTCCACCCCAGCCCTCCCAACCTGCCCCCATATTTTTAGAATGGTAAAAATCTGTCAATATCTACCCCTGATTATTGCTCCAGAAAAGCCTGAATATAGTGGTACATACTTGTAATCCCTTCACTTGGAAGGCTGAGGCAGGAACATTGAGAGTTTGAGAATAGCCTGGGCTGCACCATGAGTTTAGGGATAGCCTGATCTACACCCAGACCCTGTCTCAGACAACAAAACAAAAGATATTATTTCAAATTACTCAAAAAATTTATTTCATGTTCTTATTACAGTTCTTGAGCCACTCATAAAGGTCTAGATGCTGGACACCTAGACAGAAATTCAGGTGCATCGTTTAATAGGGGCAAAAGAGGAAGAAGAAGAAGGAGGGGAAGAAGAAGAAGAGGAAGAAGAAGAAGAAGAAGAGGAGGAGGAGGAGGAGGAGGAGGAGGAGGAGGAGGAGAAGAAGAAGAAGAAGAAGAAGAAGAAGAAGAAGAAGAAGAAGAAGAAGAAGAAGAAGAAAAGAATCCAACAAGAGGAAAAGAATTTCATTGCTATGGTTCCAGGCAGCTATGTGTCACTAAAGAGGCAAATCTATCAAATGTACCAAGCAGGATGTAAATTTAATGGGGTTTGGCTAGTAACTTTCAACTCTATGAAACTGAAGATAGCAATCTGGTGGAATTCATCACTATTATTATTTTATAAAACTGGAGTTTGTAACTGAGCAGGTCAACTTAGTGTCCCTTAGTTTTGTTAGTTTCTTTACCTCTTATAATTAAAAAACAATGTGTAGTCCTTAGCACAGAGAGATAGGGCATAATCCCAGCATTCAGGAGGCTAAAGTAGAAGGATTGCTGTAAGTTCAAGACCAGTCTAGGCTACAAAATGAGTTAAGGGCCAGCCTGAACTGCATAGGGAGACCCTGTCTCAAAAAGACAAAAAAAAAAAAAAAAAAAAAAAAGAAAGAGAAAGAGAGAGAGAGAGAAATAGGACAGTAAACATTTGAGAGAAGGTTTGAATAAAGATTTAAAGGATCAGCTTGTTCATATACCCACAAGAGCCAAAACCTAGAAGGAAGAAATTTATGGGAACTAAATTTACATTAGTATAAATTATAATTTACGGCAAGAATTTTCACATTATTAATCACTTTCAGACTATGAGAAGAATAAAATGAAATTGTAAACTTCATTTCTTTTTTCTAATTCACGTTTAGGGCTGACATTAGAAGGAAGATGGATGAGGTAGGGAAATACCAAGGAACATTAATTTGGCATAGAGCATTTAGGAGCTAAAGCCAAAAATGTTATACTTTCCCACACAGCAATTTTATTTCTAGGGCAGAGAGCAATACTATTTTATAATGTATAAATTTCTATGAATTTTAAAAAAAAGAATATCACTTTTTAAAGAGCATTTTGCTACAAAAGGAACATGATAGTTGGCTTAGGTTAAATATTGTCTCTTTTATGAAGCAAATTTAGCTTCCTTTCTGTAGAAAACAAGGAATCGTGGAAAAGCTTCAAAGTAACTTGATGCTAATAAAAGACTTAAACTGGATGACTAGCCCGTGTCTTTGTTACTTTTCCTGTTGTTGAGGCAAAAATACCTGATATCCCAAGTTAAAAGAAGAAAGGTTTTTTGGCTCACAGTCTGTGGAGGTTTCAGCCCAAAGCAGGATGGCATGGCACAGGGGCATTCCAGAGGAGAAACAGTCCATAGCAGGCAGAAGAAAGCTAAAACAGCAAGCATCAAGTGACAAGTTTTCTGTTCCTTATATTATGTCCAGGCTACCAGCCCATAGGGGGTGGCACCCACACTCTGTGTGGGGCACCCTTAATCCTAGCATCACAGTATGAATCACTCCTTACATCACATCCTTAATCCTAGCATTATACAATCTAGATCCCAGCCGCCTGCAGAAAGCTTCACCGTGACTGTGTGAGGCTTTGGGGGAGCTTCTAGACACAAGTCATAGCACATTGGAATGCAGTATAAGTAATAAGAATGCCCCACATTTATTTGAAATTTTACAGTTTGTGATATACTTTCACTTATATTACTTTATCTGGTCTTCCTACGTCTTACGGTTCTCAGAAAAGCTTTAAATTTCATGGAAGGCCAAGGTCTATAGTCACAGGCTTTGTGCAAATTTGCCTGCTATTAGAAGCCATGATATACCAACAAACTCTCCAATTTTAAGCCCCGTAAGAGTTGCTAAGACCTCAGACTGATCGAGGGTCTCCCATCTCCCACCTGCCCCTCATCGCAGGCATGACAAGCTGTGGCTGGTGGATCTGCCCAACTTGCTCTGTTTTCACTCTCACTCCTTTTTTCCCCGAGTGTTTAGTTGCATTAGTCATCATCCAAACCAGAAAGCAGAGGATTCCAGGAAAACGCAGGGGCTTTCATGCACACCCTTCATTGCACAGGTGATAGGACTTCTCAGAGGAAGGAGGCTGAGAAGCCAAATGAAAGACAAGGAAGCAAGCTGGTGGGTCTCCATTTCTGGAAGCCTCTGCCATTCTTGTCTGGAAGCAAAGGGAAAAGATGCTGCAAGCAGATTTGAGGACTGAAATTGCTGAAGAAATTGTCTAAGAAGAGGAGGAGAAACACTGGGACTTCTCCCTTCTTCCTGACCCTCACTGCGTCCCTCCCCACCTCTCGGCACCTCCCATTGGTGGAAGGCAAAAGCCCGTGGAAAAGAGCGTCTGTAGGAACAGACAGTAGGATGTCAGCAACCTGACCCAAGGTGCTGGCAGCAGAAGGGAGAGGGACAGAGTTGAGGCCACTCAGAAGCAGGTGTTGCCATAGCTAAGAGCCTCCTTCTACAGGTCATAGCCCTGCATTTCTGTACTACACATGCACATCATGTGTTTTCATCATATGTATTACCACTTCTGATTTATAGCCAGGAAAACTAAAGACGCAGGTGAAATAATATGCCCAAGATCATGCAAGTAAAAAAAAGCCCAGAGCCAGGTCGCCTGATTCTTAGTTCTAGTGCTTTGGCCACCAGCTTGGGTGCCTTCCCTAAGAATATGTTGGGAAAGGACTAGGACAGCTGAAGTTTTGAAACCACTGTCACAGATTCTAAGATCTGTACTAAATCAGGGAGATCTAGATTAAGCACTCTAGAGCGCTGAGCACAGACTAGCAAAGGGACAGAGCCGACAGGGTCCTATACAGCCCCCTGAACCCCAAAACCTGTGACAGCAAATCTCTTCTGTTAGACAGCAGGGTTTCAGGTCCACTGCTATTTTAGGGACTGGTTCTGCTAAAAAGATAGCATAAAATTATTCTTGTCTTTCTCTCACATGAAGAAAGGCTCAAAAATGGTCTAGTTAACAGGAGACTTAAACCCAGACTCTCACCTAGCTGTGCCACTTGTCCCTTATGCCTCTTGCCAGCAAGCTGCACAGCTTGTTTACTAGGAGAGAACTCAGTAAGGCCAGAGAAAGAGAGAAGTGACAGGGAGAGGCAGGAGAAAGACAGACGCCAAGTGGATAGATGACAAACATAAAAGGAGAAAACAATCCACATTGCCTTGAGCGCTGCTGATGGCTCTGATTTCATAGTATTTTTGTACCTGGACAGTAACAACTGAGACCTGACCCCTTCCTGAAGGATCAAACAAAATCAAGGATAATCAGCAAAATGTGGAACCAGTTTGAACATCCACTCACCAGTGAGTACCTAACACAGAGATACCCAAGCCACAGCACAGGATTTGCCAACAGGAGGCGCTGCTGTGCCCTGTAATACCACAACCTGTGCTGCCCATTGAGAGGCCAGCCGGACCAGAGTAGCATGAAATGCTGAAAAAAGGCAAATCTTTACTAATGATCTCTGTTAATTCATCAGAAAGCGTGGTTGGTGCTTTCACTGTTTGATCATTTTTCCAGGGCTACATATTGTAATCTGAGCAACTACTTTGAAGATAACAATATGCAGTATATTAAACATCGTTAACCTCAGGAAAAACAAAAGAGGCAAATCTATACTGACAGAAAATAGATTTGAGGCTGCCAGGGGCTGGACAGGGAGGCAGGGACTGACTCCAAATACACCTGAGGTTTCCTCAAGGATGAGGGAGAATGTTGTAAAAATATTGGGGTGATGGGGCACAAATCTGTAAATTTGCTAAAAATGGTCAAATTGGACTCTACAGAGTTAACATTATGGCGTATAAAATATACCTGGAATTTTTAGGACAATGGAGGCATCTTGAGTCCATAATGCTAAATGATATAAGTCAGACCCAGAAGATTAAAGATCACACAGTTTCTCTTGCATGAGAGTCCAAAGTATAAATAATTTAAAGAGCAAAATAAAAGATAGATAAGGGGCTGGCAGTTTAGCTCAGCAGCACAAGTACCTACTTGACATACACTGAGTCCTGAGTTCAGTCCTTGGAACCAAAAACAAACAAACAAACAAACAAACAAACAAAAAACCCAAAAAAACATAGATCTTAAGAAACAGGGAGATAGACTTGGTGGGATGGGACAGGATCTGAGGATGGGGTGGACAGGAAAGTGATAGGGACAGGGAAGTCAAAGGGACCCAGATGCAGCATGTATGTGCTCCAGGTCCTCACAGTGAATGTTTTAATATGTACTGCAAACATGCACTACTAAAAAATCAGAAAAAAGTATATCTCAGTAAAAAGGAATTGGGAGAAAAATAGAGGGGCCTGGGAAAACATTTGCCTAGCATGTATGAGGTCTTAGTGTAAATCCCCAGCAACACAAAAAACAGAACTAACAAAACCCTAGGGACCTGGGGGTCACTAGCCCCCCAAAACTCATAAGGGAAAAAATCTCGGGCCGGGGATTTGGCTCAGTGGCACAGAGCCTGCCTGGGTTCAGGCAAGTACCCTCCCTAAAGTACTTTGCAGTGGCAGTTGGGTGGGTGAGATGTGGCCCTGCAATGTTCCTGAGCGAGTCACTCTCCATGCTGGCTCTGTCCAGTGACACAGTCCTGCCCTGAGGCTGCCAGCACATCCCAGCCGTCCCTTAGTGAAAGCGACAGAAATGCAGATTTGGAGTGAATGAAACGTGAGCCTGAGCCTTCTCCTCACACAGAGCCCTGGGCTCTCTGCATTACAGATATCTGCCCGCTGGTCTGTTTCCCCGTTTCTCAGTGGTAGACTCCGTGGGGGCAAGGACTGGAAACAGTTGGGTGAACAGCCCGCTGTAACTGTTCGTTGAAAGAACTTTATTTATTTATTTGTAGTGTTGTTGGTTTTTGTTTGGTTTGGTTTGGTTTTGAGACAGGATCTCACTATGTTGTTCAGGCTGGCTTTGAGCTCACTTTGTGGCCCATACTGATCTCAAATTCTCAACAATCCTCCTGCCTCGGCCTCCCAAGTGCTGGGATTACAGGCATGAACCATGACACCCAGTTTTGTTGAAAGAACTTTAAAAATAATTTGGAACTTTAAAAAAAAGAGATGATGATTCAGTAAATCGTGGCATAATCCAAAAACCATATGTGGGGAACCTGGCAGTCACGCTCCCAGATGCCCTTTTATTAAATCCTCATAACATCTCTGTTGGGTAGGTGCTACAATTTCATTTTTCAGTTAAGGAACTGAGGCACAGGAAGGTAAAATGTGAAAGAGTCTTGCCCTAGAATAAATTACAGGACATTACGGCTGCAGTTCAACATGGTGGAAGGCCAAATCAGGGATGCTTACCCTGATGGTCACTTCCTCCTTCTTCCCCAATTATAACTTCTTCCTTCCTTTCCCATGCATGGGAAGAAAATTCTAATCAGCTTCTCTCCGTGTTATCACTGCGCACAGTCAAAGGTCACATATACCCCACACCCCGGTATCTGGTTGGAGGAGAAAGCCAAACCCTTGCTGGTTGTGGGCTCCTCTCCACCTCCTTTAAATAAAAAGCCCACTTTCACTTTCCTTATATTCTACTTCTCTATTGCGCCAGAAAACTCTAACAAAATGATCCTTTTGTTATAGGCAGCTGTGAAGTAAAAATATTATAGGCAGTCAGACAGGGTTAGACCCTCTTAGGAGCCAGTGTAAAAGACCAGATATCTTGTGACCTCCAAGGAGACACCTCCCACTGTAGGCCAGAGATCAAGATAAAAGAGCAAACAAATACACCCACATCCTAAGGACTGATATTCTAAATAGGTCTCTATCTCCCTGAGGAAGCCAGGAGTCGCCACCCAACCCCCTTCAGGAAGAGTCCACTGCTCCTTAAGCAAACCTTCTTGCTATGTGACTTGCGTCCCTAATGGTCCCTGATTTAATCAGTTTTACCTGAGCAATTACACTTGTACTCTTGTTGATTGACAGTAGTTCTGTCCCACCTCATGCCTGCCTGCCTTGCCTTCCCATGTTTTCCCATCTTAGATCTGCCTCACCTCGTGGTTTTGCTCTATAAAAATCCTTAGAAAAGGCAGCGTCCCCTCTGTCTCTCTCTCAGACAGAAGCTTTCCTTTCTTTCTAAATATATTCTGTTTTTAACTCCATTGCTTCTAAAATTCATGCTTCGATTTTAGAGAACACAAATTCGTACCAGACATCTAGTGGTTTGGGAGTTTTGTTCCCCTATATTACTTACAGGAGATGGAGAAGATTTTCAAATCATTTTCCTGATACTAGGTCCTGGAGTAGTTTCATTATACGGGAATTTCACGTAAGCAGAGTTGGGATTTTGTTTATCTGTTCTATTTTGCTTTATATTCCTTTGGCAGTTCTTTCCAAACCTATATGGAAGCATTATAATTGAAAAGTTGGATACTGTTTTTCAAGAAATGCCCATAACTTCTTTGTGAATAAAAACAACAGCAACAACAAAAAAGGGTGAAACATCACTAATATCTCAGATGAACAAACAACAGTTTTCAGCATGAGAAATCTGTCCCAGGGGCTGGAGGTGAGGAACTCATGACAAAGAGCTTGCTTAATGTGCACAGCCCTGGGTGGGTCCCCGGCACCACACACACACACACACACACACACACACTCGTGCTCGCGTGCGCACACACACACACACACACACACACACATGCACACCTGTTCTAGTGGTAAAATGAACTAGACCTCACTAAGTGTGAAAGCCCCAGCTTTGCTTAATATCCTTAAAATTGTATTAAGTTCTCCAATGGAAAGAAAATTACACTCATGCTTTCCTAACCAATTTTTAACAAAAGTACATGAAAAACTTTGCATTGACCACAGGAATAGGTGAAAAATTGCAGGCTTGCAAAGATGGGTGCAGTCCTTCCGCCTGTATTCCCTGGGTGTCCCCTCTCTGTGAGTGGCGCTGGCCTGTATTCCCTGGGTGTCCCCTCTCTGTGAGTGGCCCTGGCCTGTATTCCCTGGGTGTCCCCTCTCTGTGAGTGGCCCTGGCCTGTATTCCCTGGCTGTCCCCTCTCTGTGAGTGGCCCTGGCCTGTATTCCCTGGCTGTCCCCTCTCTGTGAGTGGCCCTCTGGGGGGGCAGGGAAGAAAGCTTCCGGCCGCAGCTCTTCACCAGCTGCCGCCTCCTATAGTTAGGTCCTGTTCACAACCAGCGGCTGGAAGTTGCCAAGATCCTGATTTCCTCTCCGCCTCCCCCTTGCGGTGTGCTGGTTGAACACAGCTTTTTTTGATCTTTGGGTTCTCTATTCAACCTTGAGACATTTTAATATTATTACTCTTGACATAGAAGAAGAAAAGCTTAAGCAACATAAAGAAGACACCCTAACACTAGATTCTACAACAGAATAAAGCTGATTGTGTCCTTATAAGGCAGTTAGTGGATTTTTTAAAAAAAAGTCCAAATAGCTGAGTGTCGTGATACACATCCCAGCACTCAGGAAGCTGAGGCAGGAGGGTTACTGTGAGTTCAAGGCCAGCTTGGGCTATGTAGTGAGTTCAAGGCCAGCCCTAACTACATAGAGAGACCCTGTCTCAAAAAAAATAGTCCGAATAGTTACAGTAATTAGTGATGAGAATATCCACGGGGTTTGCCTGCATAAAGCTAGATACACACACGTGTGTGTGTTCATGTGTAAAACACACAGAACATTAGGAGTCCGTTTCCAGGAGGAAGAGAGGGAGGATTAATTGTGGGAACTATTTCAAAGACTAGCCCTGGGAATTAGGATGGGAAACTGGAAAGAGAGATGACCAATGAGAAGACAAAACCTGTGAGGAAGGCCTTCCAATTTTAAAGCACATAAAAATCATTTAGAAGGGGGAAATTTGTCCCACATTTGGATCACCAGATCTCAGCCCCTTCTGGGGGGCAGGTATGGAATGGAGCACAGGACTTAGTGCTTTTCATGAGCCTGGTGTCTTTGCTGTCAAAGTTCTAGTTATACTTTTAGAAACAAATACTTTTAGAAATTCTCAAGATTTTGTAATCAAATATTGCATTGTTTAAAATTATGAACGGTTACAAGAAAGCCCCGAAATACTAGGTTAGATGGCAAAGAAGCAAATTAAATTGAACACTGACAAACTCTAGCCAGATGGACGCTGCTCCTTGATATTTCAATTGCACAGCATCTCCCATGTACTGTGGGTCTGAGAAAATGGAACTATGCTTGATGTTCACAACTGAAAGTCTAATCATCGCCCAGTCAGAATCAGAAAAGTTGTTTTAATCTGTGGTGAGGAAAGAGAATAATAATGTCTCACATTGGTTCTCATGGACCAATGTTCTTTGAAATAGCATTTGCTGGTTCTTAAAAGAAAGGAGAAATGTTAAAATCCAATTTCAGAAGAAAATGAACTTCAGCAGTCAACAGTGCTAACAGGAAGAGGATAGGGGCTCTGCACCTCTCCGCTGTCACGCGTGACTGGCGGGATCGATGGGCCACACTTAGCACATCCCCGGAAGAGAAAGGCCAGTGACATACAGGAGTCTCCTAAAGGCTGTTCTCGCCGTGGACAGTCCCGTATTCCCAGTCAGTGTCACAGCTGACAGATCGCCTTCGATTTGTGGATCAGTGACCCAATTCAGTCATTCAGAAAGTTAAAAAGCACAAACACGTCGTGACACTGGCAGAACAGGAAAATGGCTGCCTATGAAATGCAACCAGGAGCTCTAGCCCTGCGGCAGTCAGCGGCCCCCAAGTCCAGCACCTTAGCTTCGTAGGTGGGAAGTGGAGACAAGCAGAGAGGTACTTGCCCCAGCCACGCATGGTCTTGGCTGGAACTGGGCCCACCCAGCTCCCCACCTTGTGACCCCAGGACAGCCTGACCTGTAATGACAGCGCCAGTACCAGCCTGCCCCATGGACAATGCCCTGGGTCCCCTGACCACCTCTGAGAGTGCACCTTGCTGTTCTCAGACAGATGCCTGGAAGAATTATTTTTTAAAAAATCATATTTGTTATTTTGTGCTGAACTTAGAGGAAAATTTGTTCTACTAAATAATTTGTGATTTTTAAAGGTTAAAAAAAAAAAAAAACTAGCCAGGTGTGGAGGTATACTCCTATAATCCCAGCTCTCAGGAGGCTGAGGCAGGAGGATCATTTGTAAGTTCCAGACCAGCCTGGGCTACAAAGTGAGCCCAAGGCCAGCCTGAACTGCATAGTGAGAACCTGTCTCAAAAAGCAAAAAAAAAAAAAAAAAAAAAAAAATCTGTTGTAAATCTACAAATTATAATTGCTTGTATTTATGGAGTATAGATGATACTATGATGCATGCATACAATGTTAGGTGGCTAAATCAAGCTAATTAGCATAATCATTGATGCAAATACAATTTTCATGATGAAAATATTTTTTAATTCACTAATTTACCCATTTTGAACAACACAGTATGCTGTTATCTCTAGTTACTGTACTGTGTCTAATAAATCCTCCTTTTAAAATAATTTTCTATGATTATAAAAATAAAACACTGGACATATGATAATGTGAGGGTTTTAGAAGTATTGGTTATGAGAATTCCCAGAGCACCCAGGGTTCAGCGGCTCACTGTGTCCCAGGACTTCATCCTGACCCACCCTCGTATACTCCAAAAACCTCAATAACCATGCACTGTATGAATTAATTAGCAGAATATCTCATAGTTCAACTTGTTCCTCATGGAAGAACATTGAGATTGAGTCTAGCTTTTTTCACAGTTATAAATAATGTGACAGTGAACACTTGGTGAATCTTTGTACCTACTCCTTGTTATAAATTGCTTATGATAAATTCCTAAGGTGGAATTACCAGGTCAAAGCCTGTGAATATATATTTCCAAATTGTCCTTCAGAAAAATGGTTCAGGCTCCTACTCATATTTCTGCCAATATTTCTTTTGTTTCCTTTCTTTGCTTGAGTTCTTTTTTTCCTCTTTTTTTTTTGTAACAATGAAAATATTTTTCTCTTGAGAACTGTCGTGCTAGGAAAACATCTTAAAAGCACTCTGCCTATTTTTACTGAGTAAAATCAGCTTTTGAAAGCTTTATGTCTGTAATAGATTGAATGGTTCCAGTAATTTATCTAGAAATGGGTGCTTACGGAAACCGCTGCTGCGTTGCTTATATTCCTTGGACTTGGTCTGCTTTCTAAGTGTAATAAGGGAACACATGTGACTTTAGCTTGAAGGAGGGCAAGGAGCCCAGACTAGTGGAATCACTGGTGAACAAGGAGTTGGAGTGAAGTAAAAGTGTGTGTGTGGGGTGGGGGAAGCTGCAGCCTCGGAAGCCCTAAGGACAGTGGGCTAAATGTACACACACATATACAGCACCATGATGGGCGAGGACCTCAAAGCACAGTGTCAAGAGGAGAAGAGGGAAAGACATAAAAACAAAAACTAAGTGGGGCGTGGTGGTGCACGCCTGTAACCCCAGCACTTGGGAGGCTGAGGCAGGAAGATGGTTGTGAGTTTGAGACCAGCATGGACTGCACAGTGAGCTCAAGGCCAGCTGGAACCAGATAGTGAAGCCCTGCCTCAAAAAGGACCTAACTGAATAAATAAATAAAATGGTTTTTTATGCAAGAAGTACGTTTTGCAGAAACTTCCATAATATCATAAGCATATGTGAGTCGTTCGTTAAATTTACAAACAGCAGAGTCCCACAATGATGGACCTCCCCGGGACAGCCAGGGGGAACTCCAGCAGTTCTGTCCCCAAATCAGCCTGCAGGGGTGGTGGTGGTGGTGGTCACGGGACTGGATGCGGGTCCAGATGGCTCCAGGGGAGCTGGCGCGGGGCTCCTTTGTCAGCGCCCCGGCTTCCTGGCGCTCAGACTGCCCAGAGCGCTGCTAGGTCAGGTCATCGAGGCGCGGGGGCCCTCCCGCGGGAGCCGAGCCAGGGCGGCTGTTTACGGCTGGCACATAAACCGCCGAACAGACCACTGAGTGGACCCAGCGGCCCTATATTCAGGTCCCGGACCCGGGCTGCGCCCAGGTGCGCGCCCGCCGCGGCCCCGGGTACAGCCTGTTTTCCCAGAGCCTGAGGCGCCGGAGGTCTCCGCACCTTAAGGCGGCTGGAGAGGTGTGGGGAGGAGCGAGAGGCCGGCGAGAGGGAGAAGGCAGAGGAGGGGAAAGGGCAGAGCCCGCAGCCGCGCCTGTCCGCGGCGCCTCGGAGGAGGGGGAGGGGAGCGGCCCTTTAGCCTAGCTCGCCCCCGCACCGGAGGCGACCACCCGGGTTGGAGCGGCGTGGGGCGCGCGTCGCGCCAGACGCAGCGCGTGAGAGCGCGCGCCTGCGCGTGGGCGACAGAGAAAAGGCGGAGGGGGGCGAGCGCGCCCCCGCCCCCGGCTGCGGTCGCCCAGCTTGTGGCGGTCTCTTTCCTCCGTCCGGGCGTGGACTGAAGAACGCCGTCTCTCTGGTCTCCTCCCGCTCACCCCCTCAGGAAGGAGGCGCCCCAGAGTCTCCACTTCAGCCCGAAGAACCCTGAGGGGCAGCGGAGCCTGCGGCAGGGGAGCGGCTGAGGAGCGCGAGCGTGGGGGCTAGAGTTTCCCGTGTCGCCGCCCCCGCCGCCGTCTTTCCCGCCTCGCTGGGCGAAGCTGGCAGCGGAGCGGGGTCCCGTGGCCCTGAGCGCCTCTGGCTTCTGGCTGAGCTGCCCTTGCGGCTGCCGCTGCAAGTTGCCTCTCCGACACCCCGGCCGCCGAAGTCCGCAGGTGAGGAGGGGCGGCGGCTTGGGTTTTGTTTGGGATCCGGGAGGAAACGTTTGGGAACTTCACCTCGGCTCGCGGGGCTGGGGAGAAGGGGATCTCGCGTGAGGAGGCTGGACACGGAGTGGGGGAGGCACCGCGGAGCAGGGTCGGGGCGCTAGGGTCTCTCTCCCGGGTCATCCCACTTAACATTCTTGTGCTCACACTAGCACTAGGAGAGGCCACTACACACCTCTTTAAATATTAAACAATCCTATGGCCAATTCATTTTAAGGAACGGGACTGGGAGGGAGCTGGAACTCCTCTTTGACTGGCCTGGGATTTCCCAGCTTCTGCAGCCCCAAGAAACCCTTGTAGGTCCCAGGAGACTGCACTGAGATCAGAACCACAGTCTGAGGTCTTCCCAGAGGGTACTGGGGACACACCTCTCCCCCTTAAGATCAGAGGTGTTGACTTAACCTTGGGACGACCTGGAGAGTGGTTCCAAGTGATTGTGTCTTTCACTGTTTGTGTTATGAAATGCTTCTTCTCAGACTGTATTTATAGTCTATTAATCACTCCTAACCCAGGGAATTATCCAAGCCTTGGATGTTAGAGAGTTGTACATTGTTTTCTAATGCCGATATATAAATCTGTTAAACCTCACAAGTCCTTGTCAGTTTCTTGCATATCACGGATCACTGGAATCACTTGCATTCTTGATTCCAGAGGGCCAATTAACAAAAGCACCCCGTCTTCCAGTGTAGTTGAGAAGCAGTAAATACCCCTCTGTTCAAGGACAGATTAACATATAGTCTGTTAAAAGTGTTTGATCAAGGTGGTATATCATAAAACTTCACAAAACTTTTACTTTGGTGAAATAAGAAATTTTTATGTTTGAAAGACATCTGATATGGTACGGTGGTTACTGTAATTATAGTTGTACAATCGTGGTTACTTGTAGTTGCTCAACCAGCACAGGTTTTATCCTGACTTATATGGAATATTTAAAAATCCTGTTGAAGTGTCACAGGGCTGATAAAGTTGATTTTCTTTGTGTGTATCATGACTTACTAATGTCAAGGAATAGCTTTAAATCTAAAGTCCCAATGGGTATTCATTGGGTATTAATCTAAACAGGTACATAGAAAAGTATTAATGTCAAATTGGGATCACTGATTCATGATACTTATTTGCACATTTAGCCTGTACAAGATTTAGCACACACCTTTCAATCCTGAAATGTAGGTAACTGATCCAACTTCCTTTTCATAGGAGTGGGCAAGAAAAGTGTAACAATCTTAGAAACAAGTTCCTCTTACTCTTTACAGTTTTTCATATAAATTTATATGTAGAACATATTTGTGTTTGTGGTAATAGGTGGAGTTTCTGCTTAAAGTTGTAATTTTGTAAGTGCTAGTAATTTTATTACTTAGGTTAAGTAACAGTAATGAGAGCAGTGTATTAGGAAGTGATCTTAACATGTTTCAGCGTTAATTTAATGAGTTTTTATTTTGCACTGCTGAGGCACAAGGTTTGTATGCTTTCTGCCTTGAGGGAGTTTGCAGTCCAGGATGTAGGTAGGAAAGATACCGATTCAGCTATTAAGTTTAACATTAAGTTATTGTGATAAGCAGTACAAAGGAGAATAGGTTTTGAGAAAGTCAGGATGGCTCAGAAGAAGTGAGGTCTAAGGGATGATGTAGAGGTTGCCAGCTAATTAGTGTGCGTGGGTGTAGAACACAGTTCCTGTTGGTTCCCGGATCCAGAATGTGTTCTGTTAACCTTCTGTCTGATTACAAAAGTGAAAAGAGTAGGCAGGGCTTGCTCAGTTGGCTCATGCACTATAGAAGAGGTCCAGGGAATGGAAAAGTGAGGAAGGAACAGCTGGCAGAAGCTCTCAATAAATCAGATGGCATTTGTCAAATTTTATTTTTGTTAAATGATAGACTCAGAAATCTTTTTGTAGGAGTGGTAGGAAAGTGGAAATGTTCAGTAGTGAAAGGTAGAGAAAAACAAGTATGAGCACAGGATAAACAGTTTTTGTATCTTAAGGTCAATGTATGGGACATATGGAAGAGGAGGAGGGTGAAGAGGAGAGTGGAAGGCTGATGATAGCATAGCAGATCGTCAGCATCAGGGAAGGGTTGGAAATGAGCAGGCACACAATCTGGTTTTAGGAAGAGAGGAAGGAGGAACAGATTAGTGAAGAGATTGTTGGAGATGGCTTGCCAGAGTACCCTGTGCAGTCATTGCATGCCTTCTCAATTCAAAACCTTTTAGCTTCTGCCTGAGGCCATTTCCTTGATGACATGATTCCTTTCCTCACACAGTAGTCCATTCCTTCTTTGAAGACCTTCTAAAAGGTTTTGCTTTATGAAATACAATTCTTGAATATTTTTTTCTGTTCCTTTGATCAGCGTCAACCTATGTGATTCATTGCTTACTTTAAGGGTTCATTTGTCTTTTCACCTTTTTCTCTCACCTACCCATAGAGTTACCTATGTTTATCTCATTCTTTATATTCTCTCCTTGTCTTCATAGCTACCTGTAAGCTAATGAGTGTCCACTCTCTTCACATGCCAGTGAATCCCTTCACCAAATAGGCTTTGGTCCTCCTGCCTGTAACTTCCCTCGTCTGTTTTCCCTAACAACAACCAATTCCCATGTGAGGGCTCTCACATTGTTGGGATGATCCTATGGATTTGTCTTGTGTCACTTGTCGTGTGGCCATCAGTGTTTATCTGCTTACCTAGTTGAGATCTAAAAGACCTCCTGTTTCTCTCATTTCCATGGTCAGTAGTTCTGTTTGGTCTTTATCTCCTCAGTATTTTGTGAATCTGTGTTTTTCCTCTTCATTCCCACCTGGACTAGCAGTAGTGTCTCTATCAATCTCTTTGACTTCACTGTTACCCTCTAGAAGTCTGTCCTCTTGCTGGAATAAGCTTTTTGACGTATTTTCTTAAGCATGCCGCTAACCCCACTTAACATTTCTTATTAGTGCTCCTCAGCTTGGGCATTAGAGTCTAACCCTCTTGGCATGAGACTGTGAGGCCCTTTGTGTTCTTTACCACCACCCCTCTAATCCCAATTTAAAGTCTCCTCTTTTGTCACCCCTAGTTTGCACCTCGTGTTCCACCAGGCTAATTAAGTTTGGCATCTCTATATCTTTGCATGTGCTGTCTTTCCTGTGAAATTCAGTTCCCATCACACCTCATCCACTTGTGAAACTCCTCATCCCACCAGTGACTTTTTCTCTACCAATCCTCTCTTCACTAAGAGTCTTCCTAGTCCTCGTTCTGTTTCTGTCCCTTTTGGGGTACTTTTTGTGCAACTTACTTTGTCTTCTTCGCCAGTCTTCACTTTGTGAAGATTGACACTGTCTTATTCATCTTTATATTTCTAGTGAAGCTGAACATCTGGCACAGGGGGATGACAGCGAACATCTGTTGACGGAATGTTGAGTTGCCTTCCTTTTTAACTCCCAAAACCATACTGCTCACATCTTGATGGCCCTTCATCTGTCTAATGGAATTTGTTTGTATGCAGGCAAGTGCGTGTGTGTGTGTGTGTGTGTGTGTGTGTCCCAGTTATCCTTAATCCCTTTATTCACTTTTTATAGTGTTCTGATTTCTTGTGTGCTTGGCCATCCTCCTGGTTATGCTTCCATTTTAGTATTTGTTGGTTGTCATCTTTCGAAAGATTATTGATCTTGCTAAGTTGTCTATAAAAAAAAAGATCCATGCCCTTACGTGCCTGTCAGAATGAGTTGCAAAAGAGATCATAGATTTCTGGCATGAATGCTCTAAGCAGGTAAGAAATGTGACTGCTCTTTGTAGTATGTTTGAACATGAATAACTGATATTAAATTCATTGTGATATGGGAGGATTTGTATATGGAGTCAGGATTGGGGATATGACTCTTGGTTCTACAGTTTCGTATATCTTTAGGTTGGAGGCTCTAGGCAAGAAAGAATAATTATTTAACGGGATTGTCAGAAGAATGAACTGACATAAATAACAAATTGTATTGTAGTAAAATGGCTTTAATGTTTGTGTACTTTTAAAAATACACTGTAATTCTGTTAAAATATAGGAAGTTTTTGTTGATCCTTGTTGGTTTCTGCCTCCTGAGTTTTCTGTACATCAAGATAAATATTGAAGTAACAGTAATCTTATTTTATGGCATTTCTATGTAGTAGTTATTTTACTTCATAAGAGATTTCCATGTGATTGGGAGGTGTTTACCATGTCATTGTGTTTTGGCTACTGAGTAGTGTATCCATATGTTTGCCAGGCAGGTACTCATGCTGCTGAACTAAATCCCCAGCCCTTGTGCTTAAGTTTTTAAACAACTAACTTTGTTAGGCAACACAATCAAGTGAAAGATGATTTTAAAATATAGCCCAAATTTTGTATTCATTTACAATAAAAAGTATTTTTTTTAGTTCAGAACTTTTCGATATAAAATACCAAAGAGGGAATTCAGAACCATTGGTGTAATTTTGATCTCTTTCTAATCACTGTCTTAATCCTTTCTGCACACAACTTTTGATGGTTTTTCATAACATTATAACGTTTTGCTTTGTTGTCATATTTGAATCATTGAATTAAAAGATTTTAAAAATACAAGTTCATGTTTAAACACTGTTTATAACACATTTCATCACTTATACCAGAAAATTCATTTTTAACCCATGAAAAACCACTTATAATACTTTCCCCTGTTGCATTTGCATATGTGTACTTTTTTTAGCAAAATCTTGATTATACTATTGTTTTCAAACTCATTTTTTCACCTAACAGTGTTTTAGAGATCTTTGTAAAGCAGTACATACAGATTTTCCTATTGCTGTTTTTAAAATGTATATATCATATTCTAGGGAATGAAGGTAATATTAACAGTGGCCAAGAATTCCTTCTGTAGAACACTCAGAGTTCCAGGCAACACACTATTCCTAGCAAGAGAGCCCCCCCCCATTCTTTAGACGGGAAAACTGAACCTGAAATGTGAAGTGCCTTCCCAGAGTCTCATTATTGTCGTGTGGAAAATTGGGCATTTGAATACAGGTGTTTCCAACTCAAGTCTGTGTGGTTTTTTGTTGTTGTTGTTGGTGGTGCTGGGGATAGAACTCATGAGCTCCGACTTGTCAGGCAGATACTTGTGCCGCTGCGCTATATCCGCAAGGCCCAAGCCTGTGTTCTTGGCCGATGTGGTGGCACGTGTATAATCCCAGCTCTTGAAGCAGGAAAATCATAAGTTTGAGCCAAACTTGAATATTTTAAGGACTTAGTGAGGGCTTGTCGAAAAGTTGAAAAAGGACTGGGGATATATATATCTCAATACAAAAGCTGTGGGGTGAGATCTAGTGTAAGGGCAAAAAGGCTACTAGCTATGTGTTTTGTTACTGAAATACTGATCTTGAATGTATTAAGAATAACAGGTATGATTGGAAAAATCTTACATTGTTTATAAATTAATATATATGATTTTCTTTTATATGTGTAAGATCAAAATATAAGTTCCATGTTAAGTAATTATGAGTTATTTTAATGTACAGTATTATCACAAATATTAGATGCTTACTCTTAGGCTGGAAGGGGGGTAATGTAAATTGACCTGGTTATAAAATTGGCTGAAATGAGCAATTTTTGTTTTCCTTTTTGACTTTACGTGAAGAAAGGGCTGAGAGAGTTGGTAGCTTTGTATGTTATATTTTACTGAAATCAGGATTTGAGTTCTTAATAAGGAGTTAACAGTAGGGTAATCTGAAAATCAGATAGTAGGTTTTTGCTTTTTTTCTTTAAAAAATTACCATTAGAAATAACTTCTTTCAAATGACTTTATAGCAAGAATTTTTCAGCTGAATTGTCAGTCAGACTGAGCTAAAGTTTTGGCTGTGGAACAGTCTGACTGAAAAATTAAAGATACCTCAGAATAAGGACCTTTGAGACTCTGAGAATCACACATTGCTTGAAGCATAGCTTGCAAATTACTTCTGTTTCCCTTGTCTTGAGTTATATTCTGGGGGCAACCAGGTCAATTTCCATGCCTAAGAATAAGCATCTAATATTCATGGTGAAAGAACTGTTTGGGAATGCCTAAAACAAGCATAAGAACAGAGAGATCTTCCCATAAACAGAAATAATTGTCCCAGCCAGGATGAGAAAAATTTCCTTTCTTCTCCATTGCTGATGGACATGGCCTGCCTCTGCTCTGTCCTTTTACCTGCCTGTGCATTTGCTGGCTGGGAGATAACATCTTGTCTCAGAAATTTCTGGAGTCTTATCTTACTTGAAATTAGTTTGGATCCCGTTTGTTGTCTGAAATGGAAAGAGAGGGAGAATGAATAGGATAGGAGGAAGAGAGGGGTGGGCTTTCTTTCTCTTTGTTCCCAACTCTGAACAGCGTGCCCCATAGCATTTCACTACCATCATTGATAAGCAGAGGCACTAAAGTACTTATGTGGGTTTTTAATGTTTGGATAAAGTTAATTGTTTCGTTTGCTTCTTAAAACATTAAAAATTATAAAATTTTAAATGGTCTGTAAAATAAAATGTGAAACCATATGCTCCAGGGCCAGGGATATAGCTCAGTGGCACAGCACCAGACTGGCAGGAGCCAGGTTGTGAGTTCAGTTCCAGTACTAAAAGAAAGGAAAGGAAAAAAGAAAACAAAAATCTTATGCTCCAATTCTGTTCAGAGAATTTTATTCACTTTTAATAGTTATGGACTTTATATTTTATAAATACAGTTAAATATTTAAATGACAGTGCATGTATAACAAAAATAAGTATATTGTGCATGCTGGTTTTTTTAAATTTTTATTTTAAAGAGAATAAATAAAGAACAAAACAAAGCAGATCAGAAAAAAACAATGCAAGCAACACAGGATTTGAATACAACAGGAAATCAACAATGGCTACCATATCTCTTTGTTTTCTTCAAAATAGTTGTCCATATCTTCACACACAATGAATTTAAACAAAACAAAATACTATAAAACCGATCAAAATAAAAGAATGAAAGCATTACCGGCCTTCAAAACCAGACAGTAGGAAAATCAACAATGGCTACCATAATGTCTCTTGTTCTCTTCAAAATAACTGTCCGTACCTTCACATATATTGAAATTAAATAATATAAAACAGACTAAAACCAATCAAAATAAGTAATAAAAACATTCCTAGACTTTACAGCAAGATGATAGGAAATCAGCAATGGCTACCATTATGTCTTGGTTTCTTCAGAGTAGCTGTTCATACCCTCACATGTAATAAAATCAATTCTCATAAACTCTTCAGAAGTTCTAGGTTTGTATAAGCATATACATGTACATTTATTTCTGCATTAGAGTGAAAGCAAAACAAAACATATTAGAGACAAGAAAACAAAAGAGACAAAAACAAGAAACAAGAAACAAAAGAGACAAAAAAATAACAATAATGGAGCCCAAAACAGTAATAATATAGACTTTCAAAACAAGGTGGTAGGGACATAATAACTAAGATTGTTATTTTGCAGTTATCTTTAAAAGAGTTATTCAGATTACCAGTTATAAACCTGTGCATGCTGTTTTATAAGCTTGTTTTAGGACCTCTTTCTATCTGCATATATGTAAAATTTATCAGAGTTGTTTTGCTCTCCCTATGATATTTTCTTTTATAGATGTATCATAATCTCTATAACTAGGGGTGTGTGTTTGTGTGTGTGCGTGTGTGTGTTTGATCACAAATTTTCAAATGCAAACTAATCATAATCACTTTCCCACTACTAGGACAAAATTCTTAACATCCTAATTTAAAGGAGGGGAATTTATTCTGGCTTATGGTTTCTGAAGGTTCTGTTCAGGCGTGCTTGGCTGACTCCAAGGCAGAAGTGCATGGTGGTGTGGAGGAGGAAGGCTGTTCATCTTCTTGCAACCAGAGAACAGAGAAAGAAGGGAGGAACCAGGGTTAAGAATACACCCTCTTTCTGTGTCACACCCCCAAGTGACTTTACTTTTCTAACCCAGCCCTCACTTCCTGACACATTCAGCACTGAACCCACTGATGAGTTATGTCTCAGTCATCTTCCAAAACTTCCACCTCTGAACATGTCAGACTTCGGGTGGGGGGATGTTTGAGGTCTAAACCAGTAACACAAACAAATGGTGCAGTGAGCCTATTTTTTATAAATACCTTGTGTTGGTGTGCAGGCATTTCATGTAATGACTCTGTAGAGGCAGAATTGTAAAGTAGGAGTACTCACATATTACATACTGGGGGTTATTTCCAAGTTGTTTCCCCAAAAAGCTCTCTTGCCACATACAAGTTGTGTTCAGACATCATAGACTTTGCCAATTTGAGGCCGTTTTGGCCATCTTGAACCTAAGATGCTGGCAGAACATTTCTGTAAATGGTTTATAGAATGCGAGCTCTGATAAGTATAGGCTAGACATGTCTGTTCTGGAATTAGCTAATGGAAGTGATCACAGTTCAAGTCAAATAGAGCTTACTACCTAGGAAGAAAAAATATTTAGGGACAAACATTTAGGCATACATCTTTAATGGAGATTCCTAAGGAATGAAATAACCTCTATTTCTGGAGATACTGCAACAAATCTTAGAGTAAGAACTATATAAAATACTAAGGTTTATTTGGCACCTGCATAGCTTAGTGAGAAGCATGTATAGAAACAAATGGGATAGTTGTCAAGTATGTGATGCTGGTTCTCTGTCATGGTGTGACACTGAGTTAGATTGGTGGAGAGGATGATAGATGTGTAGTTCTGGTTTTTGGCTAGGAGATAAAGTGGCGTGAGGCAGAGTAAAGGCAAAGCAAATGGAACTGTACTTGGTCAGTAAGCGTTTCATGAAAGTTTCATTTGCATTCTCAAGTTTACCATTTGTTGTGTAATGGAGAAGTGGTTATTAGGTGATGAATCAGAACCATATAATCTTTAAATATGATCCCAATGCTAATAAAGAAGTCAGAGGAAGTATATTTGCTTCTTGTCCCTGTTTTCCATGATTTTACTTGCCTTTTTTGTCATTCCTTGCTGCTTATACTTTGAGACTATAATTCTAGTTGTATACAAATTCTGAATTATCTTTCTAGTGAGTGGGTTCTTATTGTTATTTTTAGGAATTCTATTCATCTAAAAGCTGAGCAGTCTTACTCTAATATAGCTGTATCAGCTATGTTTTGATTTGTGTATAAATGTTTCCATTTATAATTTTTTAAGCCTTTTAGTAGTCTTCTAGAACACATATGTGGAGCATGTAGTTAGTGTTTTTTGTTGTATTTGTCTGACAAATTTTGTATTTTTAATGGGACATGTCTCTTTAATGTAATAGCTGATAACTTTGATTTTACAGCTTCTAATTCATTATTCTTTGCCCTGCCTATTCTATGCTGCCTTGTCTCACTTTTCTTCTTTTATTTTTTCTCTCTTTTAGCTTGACAGTGTAATTTCTTTTATTGTTCATTTAGTGGTTTCCTAAATGTGTCTTTGACTAGACTTGTATCATTTCTTAGACAGTATAAGGTCTTTATAACCATTTGCCTTTCCCTTCTGATTTTTATATTGTTGTTGTATATTTTAGTTGGTTTTATATTTAAGATCCACAAGACATTGTTGGTTTTTTTTTCTAAGTCATTATTTATTTAGATCTGCCCAAATGTTTACTTTCTCAGTTACTCTTCATTTATTTCTGTGTCTCTGAATTTCCATGTGGGACGCTTTCTTCTGCCTGGAGAAGTAGTCTTTAGTTGTTTAGTTAAGTCTGCAGAAATTAATTTTCTCAGCTTTCGACTGTCTCAAAACATTTCTATTTTGTCTTCAGTAGGGTACTGAGTGTGTAGTTGTATGATGATAGTTTTCTTTCTGTCCTTTAAATAGTATGCCATTTCACTGTTTGCTGAACTTGATCTCCTTTTGGTGAGTAGTCAAGTGTAAATCTTTTCTTCTTTTGGTTAATCTCCCCACCTCCCACTCCCAACCTTGGGCCACTTTTAAGAGTTTCCCTTTAGATATGCTTCTCAGAAATTTGATTATGTTATGCCTCCTTGTGTTTTTTCATTGCATTGAATTGTGTTTTGGGTTTCTGGTATTTGGGATGATCACTTTCATCAGCTTTAGAAGGTACTTGGCCATTCCTTTCAAATCTTTCTTTAGTCCCATTGGAATTTAGTTCACTTAGCTTTCTTTGCATACATCTCTTTCTGATAGGTTCAGAAAAACTATGCTTTTCAGATTCTCTGTCCTGCTTTGGTTGTTTAGGACAACAGCAACAGTTTTTTTTAGATTTCATACACTGTCCAGGGGCAGCATTCCATTTATTGAGTTCTTACTTTCACCCGTTGAATTTTTCTGTTCTGGAATTCCATTTTGTTTTTTCTGTAGTTTTCGGGATTTTGCTGAGCTTTCCAGCTTGCCTTCCTGTTTCTTTTTTAATCCTCTCATAATATGTATTCCTGGAATGGGGGTTGCTTTTGTATCTTTTGGGTCTCCTGAATTCTGGTGCTACTTGTCTTTTCATATGTTTGTTTGTGTTTGAGTCCTTGGTATTAAATATGAAGGGATGATCTGCATGGTACTGTCTTCTCTTAGAAAGAATTTACATATGCTTCTGGTAGGTGATTATGTTAGAGACACTAATAATCTCAGGGCATGTTAATCCATTCAGGGATTGAGATGATTTAAAACTAAACTTTCAACCCTGTGAGCTAAAGTACTTTGTTTCTTGGATATAGTCCTTTTGGGTCCTACTCTACATTCTAAGGGGTTTACCTGCCTTTTGGACAAGTCCTAATCCCAGTTTATTTTCTGGCAGATCCTGGATCTGTAAAAGCTGTGATCATTTCAGCCTCTTAAGCGTAGCTTTTATTTTTTTTAAATTTTATCTTTTTGTGTTTTTGAAACAAGGTCTCTCTATGCAGTACAGCAGGCTGGCCTTGAGCTCACTTTGTAGCCCAGGCTGGTTTTGAACTCGATCCTCCTGCCTCAGCCTCCTGAGTGTGATTCACCATGCCCGGCTAAGTGTTGCCTTTAGAATCCAATACTGGTGAGCAAAAAGGAGTTCCAAACACCAGGCAGCCTCTGAGTTTTCTTGCTGTGAGTCTTCATCTCTCAATTCTTTATTGTTTTGATTGCCCTCACACATATATTTTGTATTTTATCTAGTTTCTTCAGTTATTCTCAGTGGAAGAGTTGATCTGAACAATGCCTCTTTCTTTTGTCCTTTCTCTGATTTATGTTTTTGAGACATTTTCAAACACATCTTTGTTTTTTGGTGTCATGTACAATCTACTTCTTACTGCCCCTACTGAATTTCTGTGAAAAGTTACTCAGTTTTGTGGCCAAAAGCATTGTTTCCTGATTTCAGATTGTTCTCTTTTCATATACAAGTTTCTTTAGGATTTCTGAATTTTATAATTTTAATGACATTCTAAAAATCTCTTTTCTGTAAATTTTTCAGTGGTTCTTTGCTCCAGTTGATGCAGATCACTTTTGCCATCCTGAATTGTGTTTTCACTTCCTCAATTGGTTTAAAGTTTGGTGTTTGATCCAGTAAGAAAAAGGATCTTTTAAATAAAATAATTATGAATTTGCTGAAGTACTACTAGGTTAATTAAATCCTGCCTGATAGGAAACTTTTGACAGAATAGAGAGTTTTATACTCACCAGACCGTGTGTGGGAGTGGTGACTGTTCAGGGCTCTGTCAGCTTCTGGTGTTGCAGACATGAACAGATCTCTTAAGCTTAGATACCTATTGTTGATGTGGGGATACTTTTCTCTGAAGCCAAGAGTCTTTGGGAGAACCAGAACAACAATGTGCATTTAAGTTTTTTGGGTTTTGCCCAGTAGTTAGATTATAAAATGTACTTTTACTGGTTGTAAATAAGATGTATGTGATTCTTCTTAGTAGTTCAAGAACTATTTCATGAACATTTGTTGTATATCATAAAAGAAGGTAATTTTATGGTGTTAAGTGAATCATGGAAAAGCTAAAACAGAAATTTTTTTTATATTAAAATCTTCCACAAACACATCAGTATAGTAGTACATAATGCCATATTAAGATTAGATCTTAAATAGGAGCAGGTTACTTTAGCCAGTATCAGCATGGCTAAGTGATTATTTGTGTAGTCACCACTTTCTGGGCATTATGATACATTTATTGAGAATGAGGGATTTGGAACCCTGGGGATCTTTATTGTGGAAATCATCCTCAGGAATTCTTATTCACGTAGTTTGAGAAACATTTTCTGAGTATTGCCTGAAAGAACAGAAGAGATACCTCTATTTGTGGTGCAATGCAAATATTCTGAATTTACTTCCTTGTGAATTTAAAACAAATAGTGTCGGTGTCGGTCCCGGCCGGCAGGAAAAGCACACGACAAGAGTTGTTGGCGGACAACCTTTCCGTTTATTCTCTCTCTCCGTACAGCCTGCTCCGGGATCCCCGATCCCGCCCGAGGGAAGCCTCCTCTGGTCCGCCCTCCGCGGCTCCTTGCGTGCTTCTCTCTGCGCTTCTTCTCTCTTACTCTATTCTCTCCTATTCTCCTTCCTATTCTGCCTCTCCCCAAGGGTGGCACCAGTATATATAAGGATACAGTGTCCAATCATATTAAAGTAGGCAAGGCAAGCTGATTGGCTAACGGCAGTTGTTGCTGGGCGGACTGTCTTACAGGGTGTGTTGTTTACTAAGCAGGAAGCAGGATATAAGCGCCATCTTGGCACACTCGATGGGAGGGGTAATCTAGCTCAGGCTTCACTCTTTCCTACAGGCCTCATATCACCCGGCCAGGGCCCCCAACATCTCCCCCTTCTTTATTTATTAAGATAGAGTGGTCTGTGGGTCCATTTAAGGTGTCTAGGAGTGGGCCTACTTTGTAGGCCGAGGCATGAGAGAATGTAGAGGTCTATACCCTGCTGTGCATCACCTTGTTTTGTGCATATCCTTGGCCCAGGACCATGCTCAAGGTGAGTGGTTCATTTTTTCGCAGGGCCAGGCTTTTGTGAACCGAACCTGGATGCATATAGACATTCATTCCTGTCTTCCCCCCAACCTTTGAGGCGGATGGCAGTGCAGTACCCTTGGTCTCGCATCTCAATGCCATTAACTTTACTCCCGGAGGGACCCTCGGCCTTACAGGCCAAGTATATCGGAGTGGAGCCTGTCTTAGGTTGATCAGGAGAACTTCTCCCGTCTTACCCGTCATTGGCTTGTCCACTCAACTCTTAGAGCTGATGTTTGGGGGAGATACGAAGGGGTCCGCCGAGTGACACTGAGGAACTAAGTAATCACCATTGGAGTCGTGCCCTCCTGGCCTGAGCCCAGAAAGCACTAGGAGTGGAATCCCCTTGACTCTGGGCCAGCAATATCATCAGTGCCATGTGTGTCTTTTGGGTCGTCCTTATCGACCGCAGGCACCTGAGGGTCACGAGAGCGACAACCATGAGAACAAGAATGATCCCATACACAAGAAGTGATGAGGGTTTGAAGAAAGAGCCTATCTGGCCTAGGACATCATCAAAAAAGGAGGCTGTAAGTATAGGTACTTCTATCTGATCTAGCTGCCGGATGGTCATATCTAGGCGCACGCTAGCATTCCAAAAGGAGGAATTGTAGGTGGTGAGAACATAATCCTGAAATTGCTTGTAGGCCGAACGGTTAACCTGAATGGGGGTAACGCATAACTGGGTGAATGCCCATCTGGCGTCACACAAATTGTTAGCCACCTCCCAAAGTCCTTGGACTTCTTGGGCAATTAGGTCGATCTGTTGCTGTAGTGCCATTATGGCGTTGTGCTGGAGGAGGTTAACTTCTTGCTGTTCCCTCAGCGCCAAGGAGGTGGTGTCTGTAAGATTGGCAAAGGCCTGCGCCGTCAGCGTGGACTGAGTCAGAGCAACGGCAGCCGTCACAGCCGTTGCAGTCAGAGTCACGAACAGTGCTGCCAAGGCCGCTGTGATCCCAAAATCCCTCTTATGCCTGAGCATGGGTAGCTGGTCCTGTTGGTAGACGGGATGAACCCAAACAGATTCGTTAAAGGGAACCCACATCAGTGGGGGTCGAAGAGCCAGCATAGCATACGGGAAAGACCCATTCCAGCAGTTCCCTGTAAAACAAGATTGGTTACTGCATTTGAAGGTGATGTCAACAGAGAACACCCATAAGTAGGGCGGTTTTACACATGCGGCCTCAGAGTTAAGGGTGACATTGGTGGTTCCATTAGAGGCAGAGGCGTTAATAGCAAGCACAGGTCTTAAGTCCATGCAGGCTCCCGTGGAGAGGCATAACCAATTTTCATTAAGGGGGAAGGGGAAACTTGTTGCCAAATTGTTGCTTATTTCCTTGTAGGGCTCCCACCAAGTCACAGCGCCATCAAAATATTGGTGTCGCTGTGACTCCCACCCAGTCACAGTGAGTATGTCTGTACTGCGTGGAAGAGAGAACCGGGACCACCAAGACATGTTTAGATAAGTAACTCCCACGCCATCGACAGTGCAGGGCTGCCACGAAAGTTGTGACAGATCCACCATCTGTCTTTTACGGCTTGGGGATACACGGTACGGGCATGTGGGAAAATCGGGACGGGTGTGCATGGCTGCTCGGGGTCTACAGGCTAGTTGGCTAGCGTGTTTACCCGAACATTCAGGCGGATACAGAAATGGGGCGGACAACTTTACCGTCAGGGAGGTGTCGTGCCATTTTATAAAAAAGGGCAGGAAGCCTATGCATGATCCCAGATGACATGAGGGGTAGCTAACAGTGGAAAAGATGACCACATCATTAGTGATGGGGAGGTCAAAACGTATGGGTTTGATGGTTAGCGGTATATCTGGTATGCAGGGCAATCTGGCGGAGCAGTTTTTTGCGTACAGCTTTGGGAGAGAGGGGGCTGTAGTAGAAATCATGGCCAGCGCTGGCGGATGGTGTATTGCCGCCCATACCAGGTCTGCTCCTATTTCAGTGGTGGTGGTGAGCATCAGAGCCAGGAGGAAAGGGGTTGCCGGGAGGCGGCGTGGCCTAGCCATTCTGGCTGCGCCGTACCCTAAAAGAGAACCAATTACTATAGAGAGCATAATCATTATTGTGCTCCAGAAGTCATACGGTATCGCTCGGTCGAGCAGCAGTATCCTGGTCGGACCGATCTTGACCAGGCTGTTCGTTGCCGTTGAGTTTTGGAGTGTCCCCTGCATTGCGCTCCGTTGGATTCGCTACGCGCGTCAGCCGTTCTGGAACCCACAATGGTTCTCTTCCTGGTTCCTGTGGGAAAACACAAACCGCACCTCGGTTCCAGCTGACTACTGGATCCGGGCCCATCCATTGTCCCGTCAGGACATCTTTCCATTTCACCCATCTCCTATTGCTAGGAGATGGATTACAATGTTCCATAGCCGGGGAGTGGTTGTTGTTGTTCAGGTTCAAAAAATTGTATGTGAATAGTGCCATGGAGAGCCGTGCCTTTGGGGGCAGGCCCTGGCTTACTCCCCCTTTTTGTTTTTGTAGAATTTCTTTAAGGCTTCTATGAGCCCTTTCAATGATTCCTTGACCTTGGGGATTGTATGGGATACCATGTTTTAATTGAACCCCCATTTTTTTGCAGAACTCATTAAAGGCTTTGCCTATATAGGCTGGTCCATTATCAGTTTTTAATATTTTTGGTTTGTCCCATGCGGCCCAGGCCGCCAAGCAATGGTTTATCACATTAGACACCTTTTCGCCTGTCTCCGCAGTCGCGAATATAATATGAGAACAGGTGTCCGTGGAGACATGGACATATTTAAGAGATCCAAATTCTGTCATGTGTGTGACATCCATTTGCCAAGTATCGCCAGGGATCAACCCCCTGGGGTTAACCCCCGTTGATACGGCAGGCGTGTGTGTGGCGCATGAGCCGCACAGTCGCACGATGTCCCGCGCGTCAGCCCTGGAGATGTGGTACTGGTTGGCTAGCGTCCTGGCGTTGACATTGAATTTGTCATGGAACTGACGGGCTTGCTCTATTGGAGATAACATATTGAAAATCCACAACGGGTGAGTGGCCGCGTCAGCAGCCGCATTGCCCTGTACCATGGGCCCTGGTAGGCGTGTATGTGCTCTTATGTGAGTGATGTATATTTTGTTGTGTCTATTTATGAGCAATGTCTGGATAGACAGAAACAAATTAGTCACTTTGGAGGTTGGCTTAATTGGGCCTGCAGTCTCAAGGACCTGTATGGCATTGATCACATATTTTGAATCAGAGATAATATTAAGGGCTCCTGGGAACTTCTCGAGGACGGTTTGTACAATTTGTAACTCTACCACTTGTGGTTGATCTGGTTCAAATTGTATGCTGATCGGAGGCATACCTGAGACCACATAGGCCTCTATCCCGGTTTTTGACCCATCAGTATAGACCGTTGTTGCAGGAGTAAGGGGTGCAGGGGCGGTGATTTTTGGAAATATCACCGGATGTTGAGTAACAAACTGTAGTATAGGGTCCTTGGGGAACTGATTGTCTATCTCCCCAAGAAAAACACATCTCAGGATGGCCCAAGTATCTATGCAAGCAGTCAGGATTTTTATTTGAGAAGCGGTATAAGGCACCCGAATAGCGTGAGGCGTGGAGCCAAAATGCTGGATGGCTCTACCATGTGCCTCCAGAGCCAGGGAAGCAACTGTTTCCGGGTAATGTTCAATAATCTTGGCAGGTGAAACCTTAGGGTGCACCCACAGAAGTGGTCCTTTCTGCCAAATCACTGCCGTGGGCTGAGAACTGGTCTGCAACAAGCAGACCTCAAAAGGCTGTTCTGGGTCAATTCTCTGTAATGTAGCTTTGCTTAGGGCCTCTTCTATCTTTTTTAGAGCAACTCTGGCTTCTGGGGTGAACTCTCTAGGGGAGGCAATATCCGGATCTCCTCTCAGGAGATCAAACAGGGGCTTTAAGTCCGAATTAGGGATGTGCAAGTAAGGTCTGATCCAATTTATATCTCCCAATAACTTTTGCATGTCATTTAGGGTTGTAAGATTATCTGTTCTGATGGTTACCTTCTGTGGAGAAATCGATGTAGGGGAGACTTTGGTACCCAAGTAGGTTACTATGTCTCCTCCCTGAATCTTGTCAGGGGCAATATGTAAATTGGCCTTTCTCAGGGCCTTGACCAGTTGGCCTAGCATATCCTCTAACCTATTTACATCTTTTGCACTGATCAGCAGATCATCCATGTAATGAATACACCTAACTCTGGGGAAGGCCTCGCGTAGGGGGGCCAGTAGAGAATCAAGGTAAATCTGACACATGGTGGGACTGTTGGCCATACCCTGGGGTAATGTGACCCACTCGTACCTCTGATCAGGACTTTCTTGGTTAATGGTGGGTAGGGTAAAGGCGAATCTATGGGTGTCCTCTGGATGCAGGGGGATTGAGAAGAAACAGTCTCTAAGATCTATAACATAAACTGGCCAGGACTGAGGGATGGCCGAGAGAGCTGGCAGCCCCCTCTGGATCGCCCCCAGGGGTTGCATCTGCGCGTTGACTGCCCTTAGATCATGGAGCAGCCTCCACTTACCTGATTTCTTTCTAATAACAAAAACAGGGGTATTCCAAGGGGAGGTTGATGGCTTTATGTGCCCTGCCTGAAACTGGGTTTTGACTATCTCGGTTAATGCTAAAAGCTTCTCCCTGGGTAGGGGCCACTGAGGTACCCAAACCGGATTTTGGGATTTCCAAGTGATCTTAATTGGAGTGGGCAGGAGAACTTTCTCAGTGGCCCCTAGGAAAAACCCAGCCCATGTCTATCTTTCCTTTTTTCTACAGATACGGGAGATGTCCGGCCCTGCAGGGCAGAGCCCAAGCCCTTGCCAGGGACATATCCCTGATTTCTAAGTATGCCTTTAGCTTGGGGAGAACAGGTGGATGTAAGAGTGACATCCATCTGAGTGAGGATGTCTCTTCCCCACAAGGATATCGGCAGCTGTAGAACAAAAGGTTGAAAATGTCCTTGGTGACCTTCCTCATCACACCAAGGCAGGGTCACGGCACTAACCTGGGGGGCAGCCACCATCCCCAACCCTTGGAGTGTGTTATCAGCTGTATTGGTAGGCCAGCTAGAAGGCCAGTCTTTCTTGGAGACAATGGAGCGGTCTGCCCCTGTATCCAGGAGTCCTGTTATTTTTTTACCATTAACCCTGAGCGAGAGCATGGGTCTTTTATCAAGAGTCATATGAAGTCCTTCAAAAATTTCTCCAGAGGAGCCAAAACCCTGATCCCCTCTAACCCGTTGTCTAGACTGGAATCTCTCATGGAGACTGGGGAGCAATAAAAGTTGTGCTATCTTATCCCCCTCATTAATCACCATGGTCCCTACATGAGATTGTACCATAATCTTAATGTTTCCTGTGTAGTCTGAGTCTATAACTCCAGGGATCACGGTAAGGCCCCGGAGGGCTGTGGAGGACCGTCCAATCACTAAACCAACTGACTTTTCAGGTAGCGGTCCTTTGAAGGTGGTCCCGACCACCTGAACGCCCATATCGGGTGTTAATAGGAGTCTGGAGGCGACACAGAGGTCCACGCCTGCTGACCCAGGGGTAGCCCTTGTGGGGGGCTGCCACCTTGTGCTGTCCTGTCTAGGGGGTGGGGGCCCATCCGTAGGGAGGGCCCCCTCTGGCCGTTTTTTGGCTCCGGAATCTCCCTGCCACTAATACGGTTTCCCTGGGCATCAAAAACTGATCTGCAATCTTTTGCTTTGTGAGAACCTTTACCGCACCTTTCGCAGGTCCCCGTTTGTTTGTCTGATTCCTGTCTTCTGGGTATAAATTCCCCCCGTCCAGTCTTGGGGCAGTTTTTTCTTATGTGGTTAGGATCCCCACACTGGAAGCATCCCCTGGGCTTACCAGGGTCATTAGCCTTCTGAGGCCTTGTCTGTCGTAAAGCGGCAGCTAAAAGGGCAGCCACGCCTGAGTTGGACAGTGGCCCTCCTATTTCTCTGCAAATCTTGATCCAAGCTTCTATGTCTTTACCCTTGTGGGGCGCTATGGCTGCCCTGCAGTCCTTGGTGCACTGCTCAAAGATCAACTGTTTAACAAGAGGAGCAGCAGCAATCGGATCTGAAAAGAGCCTATCGGCTGCCTCTTGCATTCTGGCCACAAAATCCACAAAAGGTTCTGCGTTGCCCTGAACAATTTTAGAGAGGCATTGTGAGGCCGCTCCTGTGTTGTTTACCTGCTTCCAGGCACGAATACCTATGTTGTGTATTTGTTCATATACACCTGGAGGGAATCTGGTTTGATCTTGGGCATATTGACCCTTACCCATAAGCATGTCCTCATTTTGTCCCCTATGGCCCCTAGCCGCATTTCTCTCGGCCTGCTCGGCAGCAAACTCAGTATACCAGGCGCGCCAGTCCAGAAAAGCCCCGGGGGCCAGGCAGGCTTTAGCCAACTGGGTCCAATCACTGGGTGTCAGGAAACCACCGGCGGACAGATTTTCCAACATTGTTATAGTGTAAGGAGCAGTAGGGCCAAACGTGGCAACCGCAGTTTTGAGCTCCTTAATTTGCTTAATCTCCAGTGGTTCCCAGTAATTGGGTCCCTGGCCTTGCGCCAGGTGTACCGGATAGAACCCACATTGTTCGTACTCATTTGCCCCATGGGGGATTTGTTCCATCTTAAATGTCCATCTACGAAAGTACTTTTCTTGGGACCTTGGTATTCTCTCACAAGATGGTGTCTCCCTGTGAGATGACTGTCTCTCCCTATCACAAAATGGCGCCTCTTTACAACATGGCCGACCAGCCTTTAGGGCACAAGATGGCGGGTCGCCAGGCAAATAAGATGGCGGCTCTGCATGTGACAACGGTCCAGGCCACTCCCTCCATGGGGGTGGCAACGGAGGTGGGCCCCAGGCTGCCATCTCACCATAGGAACTGGCGTTTGGGACCCCCCAGGGTGGCGCGGAAGGCTCTATGACCTTCCGTTGGGGAGTGCTCAAGAGTTCTTTTCCCTTTTTTAGGTCTGTCTGCATCTTGACTAGATCTCTACGTAAAGCTGCGAAGGGATTAGGGGAGTCACTTACCTCATTGTCCTCGCCCTCCGAGGTATCTGAGTCTGAGGAATCCGAGGCAGGGGGCGCCTCTCTCTTGCCTCGCTCTCGCGAGCGCCCTCGCACGCTCCCTGCGACGGACCCCTCCCGGGAGGACTCCGAGCGGGCCCCCTCAAAAGCTCGGCGGGCCCGAGAGAGCCCGTCCGCGCTATCTTTAGCCCCGTTCCTCTCCCCTTTGAGGCAGGAATGAATCATCTCCCAGAGCGGCCGAACCGAAAGTGGAAGCCGGCACTCTGCTTCTGCTCGTTCTAAATCTTTACCCAATTTCTCCCAACAAGGCAGGGACAAATGTCCCGTCGGCAGGAACCAGGGTGCCGCCTCATCTATTTGTTGGAGGAATTCTGCAAGTGTCTTGGAACTTATTGATATGCCTGAAATCTTGAGCAGGTCTTTCACTGCTCTTACCAGTGACTTGGAACTCTTAGTGGGTAAGTTGCCCATGCCTGTCACTGAGAAGTTTGTTCTCACCGTGTGAGGCTAGTCTGCCACGTACACGTGAGCCTGAGGGGAGTCTAAAAAGCCCTGTAGGTGCGCGCCACCCAGAGCCCAGGTTTATCCCCTACTCACCTGTCCTGCAGTGCAGTACTGGAGCGTTGTCCGCCTCGTCTCGGGGGTGATCAGTTCCCCGTACGGGCCACCAATTGTCGGTGTCGATCCCGGCCGGCAGGAAAAGCACACGACAAGAGTTGTTGGCGGACAACCTTTCCGTTTATTCTCTCTCTCCGTACAGCCTGCTCCGGGATCCCCGATCCCGCCCGAGGGAAGCCTCCTCTGGTCCGCCCTCCGCGGCTCCTTGCGTGCTTCTCTCTGCGCTTCTTCTCTCTTACTCTATTCTCTCCTATTCTCCTTCCTATTCTGCCTCTCCCCAAGGGTGGCACCAGTATATATAAGGATACAGTGTCCAATCATATTAAAGTAGGCAAGGCAAGCTGATTGGCTAACGGCAGTTGTTGCTGGGCGGACTGTCTTACAGGGTGTGTTGTTTACTAAGCAGGAAGCAGGATATAAGCGCCATCTTGGCACACTCGATGGGAGGGGTAATCTAGCTCAGGCTTCACTCTTTCCTACAGGCCTCATATCACCCGGCCAGGGCCCCCAACAAAATAGTGTTTTAGAATGAGTTCCCTCTCTCAGGGAACTTAACTGTGATAGGATATTACCTACTTGTGTTACTAGTCTTCTGTGTGTATTTGTGTTGCTATTCTTTATTCATGTGTGTTTAAGAAATGTCTCTCTATAGCTGTGGACATTAGGAATATTGAAAAGAACTGCTGTCAGTTATTTTCCATGGAAATGATCGTGTGTTGACTTTTTTATTTAAAAAGGAAAAAAAGCAGTAAAAGGGTACAAGTAATACAGAATTTCAAGAAAAAATATACAGTAAGAAATCACTAGTTAGTAGATTGCATATTGTCATCTTAGAAACAGTTGTTCAAATTACAAAATTAAAGCATACAAAGTGGACATTCATACAGTGAGATTGCAGACAGTTCTGTTCAATGATCCAACAAAAAACTCAGTAATATGTTTTTATATCCTACACACTTAAATATACATGCAGTTATATCGTTTAGGCCACTTTCTTTTCCTCTCTTTTTTACAATAACAACTATACTTTTTGGGTTTTATTACTCCCATAGTTCTTATTACTTTTTTTTAAAGAGAATAAAACCAAATGTGACAAAACAAAACAGAGTCAGTTAGAACAGAAGGATGGACATAGTATATGATGCAAAAATAGAATACCAGGTGATCAAAAATGATTACCATTATGCCTCTTGCTTTTTTGAAAAGAGTTGCCCATATCATCAGTATAATAGAATTGAACAAAACAGTACAGAAGAAGGCCAATAAAACCTACACTGGAGACCTTACAAGACTTCAAAAGAAGATAATAGTGAAACCATAATGGGCATCAGAGTAAATCTTATTGCCTTCAAAGTGGTTGCCTATACCCTCAAACTTCATACTATCCAACAAAACAGAATATGGTAAAATCAGACAGAACAAGATGGGGAGAGCAATACTGGGGTTTAAATCAGGTTAATAGGAAAACAAAAAATGTTACTATAATATATCCTGCTATTTTTAAATTTAGTTTTCCCTTAATTAAAAAATAAGAAAATAAATTAATTTTAAAAAGTGGGAGATTGAGATAAAAGAGGACACAGTAACAGACCAACACAGGTCAGATCTGAACAATTTAAGCATCACTGTGTTTCACCACCAGATAACCTGATATAATAGTAGTCACCAGTGTCTCTTTCCTTGAATTATTTGAGTATAACTTCGTATACTATAGCATCAAACATATTAAGACAGTGTGAAGCCATTCAAGAGAACGTAAGACTTACGGGGTATTTAGAACCAGCTAACAGAAAACGAACAACAGTTTCTGTATTATCTCTTTGCCTATAAAAGATTTTGTTTATACTATCACATATAGTAAAATATAATAAGATACAACATGTTAAAACCTAGGAAACCAACGAACAACAGCTTGATGGAACTTCAACACAAGATGATATTAAATCAGAACTAGCTAGTATGATGTCTTGTTTTCTTCAAAATTGCTATTCGTACTATCACAGACAATAAAATCAAACAACCCAGATTAAAACCATTCCAATTAATGAGTGAAAACATTATATGGCTTCAAACCAGTATGATTGGGAATCATGATTACCACTTTTATGTATTCTTATCATTTCTTACACTAGGGAAACTATTTGGTATTTATACATGTGAGTTTGATTTATCTCACGAGTATGGTCTCAAGCTGCGTCCATTTATTTATAAATATCTTAATGTGATAATTCTTTGTAGCTGAGTAGTACTCCATTGTATAAAAATACCACAACTTGGGGCTAGGGATTTAGCTCAGCGGCATAAGTGCCTGCCTTGCAAGCAGGCAGTCGTGAGTTTGATCCCCGGTACCAATAAAAAGGAAAAAGACAAAAAATAAAAAATAAAAAACCACAACTTTTTTATCCATTCCTCAGTTGATGGACACTTAGGTTGTTTCCAAGATGTGGCTATTACAAATTGTGCTGCTATAAACATGGGTGCACATATATCACTGTGGTATGATGCTTTCAGTTCTTCTGGGAATATGCCTAGGAGTGGAATAGCTGGGTCAAATGGGGCTTCCAGTCCCACTTTCTGAGAAATCTCCAGACCGACCTCCACAATGGTTGCACCAGTCTACACTCCCACCAGCAGTGCAGGAGAGTTCCTTTTCCCCCACAGCCTCTCTAACATTTGTTGTTGTTGGTTTTCTTGAACTTGGCCATTCTTTCAGGAGTGAGATGATATCTCAGTGTGGTTTTAATTTGGATTTCTCTAATGACTAATGATGATGAACATTTTTTCATGTATTTATTTGCCATTTGTGCTTCTTCACTGAGAATTGTGTATTCATCTCAGATGCCTATTTTTGGATTGGGTCTTTGAATTTTGGGGGTCTGATTTTTTTTAATTCATTATATGTTTCAGACAGAAGTCCTTTGTCTGAGGGCCAGTTCACTAAGATTTTTTCCCAGTTTGTGGGTTTTCTTTTCACTATGTTGGAGATTTCTTTTGATGTGCAGAAACTTTTTAATAAGAGGCGATCCTAATTATTGACTGTGAGAAGTATTTCCCATGCAATTTGAGTCCTGTTCATGAATTCTCTATCTACTCCTATGTATTCAAGGTTTTTACCCAATTTGTCTTCCAATAGATTTAGTGTTTCTGTTTTAATATTTAGGTCTTTGATCCATTTAGATTTTATTTTAGTACATGGTGATAGGCATGGGTCTAGTTTTAGTTTATGACATATGGCGAGCCATTTATTAAAGAGACTGTAGTTCTTCCAGTGAACATGTTTGGCCCCTTTATCAAAGATAAGGTGGTTGAGTGTGTTTGTAGTTGTGGTTGTATCTTCTAATCTATTCCACTGATCTTCGGCTTTGTTTTTATTCCAGTACCATGTTTATTTTACTACAGTTGCTTTGTAGTAAAAATTCAAGTCAGGGATTGTGATGCCTCCTGCCTTGCCTTTGCTGCTCAGACCTGTCCTTGCTATTCTAGGTCTCTTCTCGCTCCAGATGAATTTTAGGAGTGATTTCTTGAGATCTATGAGGTATGTTGATGGTGTTTTTATCGGAATTGCATTGAATCTGTATAACAGTTTTGGACAATGGCCATTTTCACAATGTTTATTCTTCCTATCCATGAGCAAGGGATGTCTTTCCATTTTCTGAGATCATCTTCAATTTCATTTTTCAGTGTATTATAATTTTCCCTGTATAGGTCTTTCACTTCTTTTGTGAGAGTAATTCCTAAATATTTCATTTTTTTGGTAGCTAATGTGAAGGGTATGGCTTCTCTTATTTCTATCTCTTTGATTTTGTTGTTAGTATATAGGAATGCTATTGATTTTTGAGTAATGATTTTGTATACAGCCACAGTGCTGAATTTATTTATTATATCTAGGAGTCTGTCAATGGAATTTTGGGGGTCTTCTATGTAGAGTATCAGGTCATCTGCAAATAATGATAATTTAACTTTTTCTTTTCCTATCTTTATGCCTTTTATTTCTCTCTCTTGTCTAATTGCTCTGGCTAGTGTTTCCAGTACTATATTAAATAGGAGTGGTGATAAGTGACATCCTTGTCTTGTGCCTGATTTTAAAGTAAAGGCCCTCAATTTTTGGCCATTTAGTATGATACTGGCAGTTAGTTTGTCATAGACGGCCTTTCTTATATTGAGGTAAAGACCATCTATTCCAATTTTTTGCAAGGTTCTTATCATAAATAAATGTTGGACCTTATCAGAAGCTTTTTCTGCATCTATAGAAATGATCATGTGATTCTTACCTCTGGGTCTATTGATATGATGGATTTACATTTATTAATTTACATATGTTGAACCATCCCTGCATGCCTGGGATGAATCCCACTTGGTCATGTGTATGATCTTCTTGATGATTTGCTGCATCCTATTTGCCAATTCTTTATTGAGGATTTTTGCATCTATGTGCCTTAGGGAGATTGGTCTGTAGTTCTCTTTTTCAGTTGAGTCCTCAGGCTTTGGTACTAGAGTAATATTTGCTTCTAGGAATGATTTAGGAAGGATTGCTTCCCTTTCAGTTTCATTGAAGAGTTTGAGAAGTGTTGGCATTAAGTCTTCTTTGTATTTCTTGTAGAACTCTGCAGTGAATCCGTCTGGGCGTGGGCTTTTCTTTGTAGGTAAGGACTTAATTACATTTCAATTTCATTAATAGAAATTGGGTTATTCAGCAGTTTTACATCTTCATGAACTAGCTTTGGTACTTCATATGCTTTTAGAAATCTGTCTATTTCTTCTGTGCTATCAAACCTTTGAGAGTAGAGGTTTTCGAAATAGGTCTTGATGATCTTCTGTATTTCTATAGGGTCTGTAGTGATTTCGCCTCTTTCATTCTTTATCGCATGAATTTGAGCTTTTTCTTCTCTTTTTAAAATAAGGTTGCCTAGGGACTTATCGATTTTATTTATTCTTTCAAAGAACCAACTCTTTGATTTTTTTTTTTTTTGGATTTTTTTTTAGTCTCTATTGCATTGATTTCTGCTCTGATTTTTATAATTTCCTCTCCTCTTTTGGCTTTGGGCTTGACTTGCTCTTCTTTTTCTAGATGTTTGAGGTATAGCAACAGGTTGTTTATTTGTATTCGTTCTGTTTTCCTCATGTGGGAACTCAGTACAATAAATTTTCCTATGAGGACAGCTTTCATTGCATCCCACAGATTCCAGTAAGTTGTATTTGTGTTTTCATTTGTTTGTAGGTATTGTTTAATTTCTTCTTTAATTTCCTCTGTGACCCACTGATTACTCAAGAGTGCGTTACTCAGTTTCCATGTGTTTGTGTTTGAGAGAGAGGGAGAGAGAGAGAGAGGTCCACCCCCGAGGCTAGGCCCACCTCACTGTTCCTGGCAGGAAGCTGTGGCACATTCCCCAAGCCAGAGAAAGCTCTGCCAGGCTGGAAATGGAGTCCTGCGGCTAGCATTTGTTTATTTTTTTTATTTTTTAATTTTTTTTGTATTTTTGTATTTTTACTGGTATCAGGGATCAAACTCATGACTGCCTGCTTGCAAGGCAGGCGCTTATGCCGCTGAGCTAAGTCCCCAGCCCCGCGTTTGTTTATTTTTTGAGACAGGGTCTTGCTATATTGGTCAGGCTGACTTTGAGCTACCTATGGAGTCCAGACTGAGCTTGAAATTATGATCCTGTTGCCTCAGCCTCCCAAGTAGTGGGATTACAGGCATGTGCCACCATGCCAGACAATCTGATGGTTTCAGCTGTGAAATGTCATTAGAATTAGATTCTATTTCATTAACTTAATATATGGAAGATTCAGAATTACATATTTTAAAATAGGTTATTAACTGCTTCAACTTTTGAAAGCAAGAACATAAATACAAAGTTAGATCTGAGATTTGTAAGTTATTTTGTGTTTGCCAAATAAAATGAATTTCAGACTAAATAGTTCAGTAAACCTTTTTACAGAGTATATGCTACATGCTGGTCACTGTGTTGGGGCAATGAAGGTAAACAAAGCTTGTATTGTGGCTTGGTAAAGTTGACACTCTAGTGAGAATGAGATAGGGAAGGAATACATGTAATTAAGTTATTTATGTGTTGTTTAATTTAAAAAATTTTAAATTCTAGTAGCAGTAAGGTATTAGCTGGTATGGTGGTGTATGCCTGTAATCCAAACACTGTGGGAGGCTTAGGACAGGAGGATTACTAGTTGGAGCACAGTCTAGGCAACTGAATGACCTAGTGAGACTCTGTTTCAGGATTTAAAACATTCAAAAGGGGTCCAGGTGTAGCTCAGAGTGAAGGCTGTGGGTTTCACTTTCAGGATTGGATAAAGATAAGGAACTTGTGCATTGTAATACACACAAGGAAAAACATTTGTGTGTGCCCGTGTGGAGGTGAGGTGATGGTGATGGCTTCTAAGTGGGCTGTTGTAACTATCTGCAGTGATCACTTGGAGTGGGATTATGGAGGTGAAAAAAAGTTCATGGAGTGAAAAGATTTAGTTGACAAAATAGAATTTGTTAATGGACTGCCTGTGGTGGTGAGGGAAAGGAACATGTCAAAGATGATTCTAAAGATTCCTTAGGATTTTGGTAGCAAGATGGTTGGTAGTATCTTTTACTTGGAAAGAAGTAAGTTTTAGTGGGCAAAAAGAGCATGAGTTTAATTTTAGATATAATGAATGTGATGTGCCTTTGAGTTTTCCAAGAGGCAGGTGTTTATACTGCCAGTGTGGCAGTTTTCCTCAGATGTGGGTAAAAGAGTTTTGCCCTAGAGTAAGTTACAGCATTGGCAGTGGGGGGTGGGGAGGCGGAATCAGGTTTACCTGTTTACCTGGAGGTCACTTCCTCCTTCCCCTATTACAACTTCCTTTTTTCTTTGCCAGTGCACGCAGAAAAAAGTTCCAATCAGCTCCTCGCCTGTCATCAATGCCCACCCTAAGCACCACCCCCAGACAGAGGTTTTATATATATATATATATATATATATATATATATATATATATCCCATTCCCATGTTCCAGTCAGAGGAACCCAGACTGCCTATGGTCACGTTCTATTCTCTCACATGCCTATTCTCCACGTCCTTGGACTTTTATACTTTGCTCTTTCATTGCGCCAAAAACACTAACATCATGGTGCCATGACTCAGAGGGCAGAGTGCGTTAGCTCCTGAGAGCCCCTCCCAGGACAAGCTACCCTGCCTGTGAACTACCTATTTTTTCCTCTGAAACTGTTTACTTGCCACCACTAATTTGCATGCCACAAGGACTTTCCTCGCTCATCACAGGTGTCTTTTTGTCCAGTCTGTTCATACTGAACACATTGTTTGTCCATTTGCCTGCTCTGTAAACAACTGTTCCTTTTTATTTGAGCTCAACGATCTTTTTCCCTTCTCTTTTACATTTTCAGATCATTTAATCAAGGTTTATTTGGGTTATAGATTTTAAAAAAAACATGCTTTCACCTAGGTTGCAAGCTGATCAAAATGATGCTAGAATTGGTTAGACAAAATCCCTTGGGCTGAGGCGACATTGGACAGAACTTCAGTTGACAAAAAAGTGGCCACCTGGTAACTTTAACCAGCTCTTGTTCATTAATCAGAGGCCCCAGTAATCTCCATAACCTTATGGGAGACATCCCAACTGAAGTTTTTATGACTATTCATTGTTGCTGATCTGATGGTATATTCATGCCTTCATATATAAAATTGGGATTGTTTATGATGATAAATGTTTTCTTTCAGATCCAGACATATGCCTTTTTCTTGTGCTTCAGCCAAGAGATTCAAATCAAGTCAATATGAAGTCATCAAATGATAATTTTTAAACAAAAATTTATGTAATATCCATCCACAAAGGACCTAAGAACCAATGAGTTCCAATTGCTATAACCTAAAAGCAGCTTCTAAACTTAACCATCAGCCCTACTGCTCATGCTTTGATTATATGTTTTATACTTTGAGTGTGCATGCTTTGATTAAAGTTTATTCTTGACAAAAAGGTGCCAAACCCCAAGGCATCATAATACATATACTAAATTCTTTTTAGATTCCTTTTACTGGGATCCATGAGACCTTTTCCCGAAAAATGTTCTATGATGCATATTGGGGCCATAATTAACTATACTCAACTGGCCTTAACTGACACCACAGCTGATCTCTCTCCTAAATAAAAAGGTAAAATTAATAAAACAGGCCATTCTCCAAAAATCAGATGGCATTAGACATTATAACAGCACAGGAGGTACTTATAAAATTGTGAAATCTAAATATGTGTATGACAAATGAATGACCTTATTAAGGTATCCTTCTTAGAGCCCCAAGTCCCTCTGGAGGTCTTAGGTAAGACATTCTCTGTACTTGTGGACACAGAGGCCATGTATAGTGTTCTTCCTGAGTTTTCAGGCCATTATATTAAGCTCAGTCTCTATAGTGGGTGTTGATGGCCAACCTATGCAGCCTTTGCAGACAGGGCCTATTCCACACAGGTTCCAGACTCTCTTCTTTACCCATAACTTCCTAGCAATTCCAACATGTCCCACACCCCTTTTAGATAGGAGTCTTCTTCAAAAGCTTAAATTCTCCTTTACTTTCTCCCTCTCTACAGCTCTTGTCCTCCAGCCACTCTCATAGTGTACCACAAAGCCATCCCCTCCCCTACCTTCTTCGCTGGTCGATCCCATAGTTTGGGATACCTCCAATCCCACCCGCACTACCCATGCCATGCCTATTTTAATTTGTTTTAAGGACCGTTCAGTTTTTCCTTGCATTCCCCAATATCCCATAGCTCCCAAATATTTACAGGGACTTAAACCTATGATCAAGCACCTTTTAGACAATGGTTTTCTTGAACCTACCCATTTACCCTGTAATACTGCCATTCTTCTGGTATTCAAGCCTGTGACTCTTAACGTCTAGTGAAGGATTTTAGGGTAATCAATAACGCTGTTACCCCAATCCACCCAGTGGTGCCAAACCCTTACATCATGCTCTCTCATATCCATTCCTCCACCACTCACTCTACAGTCATAGATCTCAAAAATGCCTTTTTTTTCATTCCTTTGTGTTTATGTAGACTGACTGAGACACTCTTGAGGTCTCAACAACTTACATATGTCATCTCTATATAGTATGTGTCAGGGACACATACCACCTGCTTCCTTTCCTATTCATCAATTTCGCAGATACATCTCTGGCCAGGACTGGCAAGTAGATATTTTACACATATGCCCTGCCACAAAACTCTCTAATATCTTCTCACCTTTGTTTGTACTTTTCAGGATTGATAGAAACCTTTCCCACAATCAGGGAGACTGCTGATATAGTTACTAAAGTCCTGTCACAGGAAATCATTCCAAGGATTACAACCATGGTGGAGCGACCACTGCCTGTCTTCTTGGCAACCCCAGCAGCGGTCAAAGTTGCTGGACTGCCATCCTGGTTCCACATCACTCAAGCTAAGCAGTACCCTCCCAACCCTGAATCTAACCATCCTGAGTGATCATCTCATCTGCTATCTCTCACCCATCTCCATCTCACCAGGGCCTCACAGCCACAACTCTCGGGCTAATTCATGTTTTGTTATCCAATTTGGTTCCTAATCCCTTAAATTCTATTAAGTATTTTTTTACAGCAGGAATCTTGACAGTCTTTCCTAAAGACTCCCAGATCATGCATAAAATCATCTTCATGTTCTCTCTACCTTCAGCTGTTTAGTTAAACGTGAGATCCCTGTAGATCTATGTGCTTATGTTCCTTATATAGTGATACAGCCACAGCCCTCCCCACCCCTGGGCCGTAATTTCCTGAATATGATTCAATCATCAGGCCTTATATTTCTCATGCTTCTTATTCTTTTCAGCTCAACTCCTAGACCAAAGACTAGCCCAACCTACCTACACTTTTAACTTTTACCCTTTCAGATGGGTAACTTCACTCCTCTTAACCCCATAGTTATTTTTCAGATTCTGCCTCACGGTGCGCTGATGGAATAGCATATTTAAATCAAAGACACCTTTCCTTCTACCTCTCTTGGGTCCTTAAATCTGATAGTGCCTGCCTCCTCATAGCACCTTGTCTCTTTGTTTTTCTAATCTAGGATGCAGACATTACCAATGATAAAGTTGTCCTGGCTAAAACATCTGGTACCAGCTTCCACATGGACATCAACGATATCCCATCAACCTTACTAACCCAAAAGATGGTGCCCCCTTTCAGCACTCTTCAGAGTGAAAGACTTCACCCTGTTCCTAACAATAAAAAGACAGGAATGAAGTTTTGCCTAGAATAAGTTACAGGATTGGCAGTGGGAGACGGAATCGGAGGATGTTTACCTTAAGGTCACTTCCTCCTTCCCCTATTACAACTTCCTTCTTCCTTTTCCAGGGCATGTGAAAAAAAGTTCCAATCAACTCCTAACGCATCATCAATGCCCTCCCTAAGCACCACCCCCAGACAGAGGTTATATATATATATATATATATCCCATACCCAAGGTTCCAGTCTGCCTATAGTTATGGACTCCTGTCCACGTCCTTGGAATAAAGGTTACTTTTTACTGTTATACTTTGATCTTTTACTGTGCCAGAAACACCAACAGTGGGCAGATGTGGACTATAGACTTGGAAGTCATTTATTTAGATAATGGTTGAACTGAGAATGGTAGACTACTACAAGACAGAAGCATGTGGAGAAGTAATGGGAAGATTGGGAGAAGGGTGCATCATAGGAGCAAGAAGGGAGCCTTAGATTGTGTTGGTGGTGATGAAAGGTGAATATCCTTTGTGTTTCAGTACTCTCAGTCACCAGTGACCTTATTGACAGCCTTAGGTAAAATTTAGAAACAGGTTGAAAGTTTAGTGGGAAGGGAAGAAATAAAGGCTTAAAAGTTCTACAAATTTAGCTGTGAATGAGAATGAATGCACTGGTTGGGAATGTGTTTAATGGGCAACAGGTTTGAACATACTTAAAAATTAAAAACTATTTGACATAGTTTGATTCTATAAGAAAATGAGATAGTGTCCAATTTTTGAAAAGGAGAACATGGAGTTCTGAGTGCTAACTGAAATCTTCACATTTGGAGGAGCAATAATGCTAGCCTTCAGCCAGAGGAAAGGAATATTAAGACAGATACAAATTTTAACAAAGCTGTGAGATCTCTTGCTGTGTACAAGCAGGAAATTTTCTGGAGAGTTGGAGAGTTAGTTGACCAGACAAATAGGATTACTAGTACTGTAGCAGTGCTAATATGGCTATACTGTAGGAGGAGATAACATAACATTGTAAGTTCTATGGGGATAGCAGTGTGTGTGTGTGTGTGTGTGTGTGCATGCACGCTTTTCTCCCCAGAATAGGAATAATGGTGTGAATAAGAAATCCAAGAATACTTTCACTGAGTACATACATTGGAGATTGGGGATTCCAAGTCAGTAAGGACATTGAAGAATGTAGGTTCCAAGTATATGTCTACCTACTGTGCAATCTTAAGTGAAAATTTAAACAAAAACTCATGATACGGAAGCTATTTCGAAGCTAACAAGATATATTATGGTAGCCATTTCTGATCTCCTTTATCTTGTTTTGAAGACTAATATCACTTTCATTTTAAGCTTTGATTGGTTTTATTCTGTTCTGTTTTACTTGATTTTATCATGTCTTAAGGTGTGGACAGCTATTTTAGAGATAATGAGGAATTTTGGTAGCCATTGTTGATTTTTCTGTTACCTTGTTTTAGAGTCCTGTATTGATCTAATTGTTTTGCTTTAATTGGTTTTACTATTTCATGTTGTTCTGTTTTGTTCTCTTTAAAATAAAATTTGAAATGTCTAATCTCTTTTAAAAAATGGTTATGTATAAGCAGTGGTTAATGTTGATTGATTTGAATTTTGTAGACTCAAATAAAAGTGAAGGCTTTTCCTGTAACAGTATTTAATTCACTATTTCAGCAAATCATTCCCTGTGGCCTACTGTTTCTTTAACAGTACCTCATCCATGCAGCAGATTTTACTCATTTCAGGACTAATCCTTGTCTAAACAGATAATGGTAACATGTTAAATACATGGTAAATGAAATAGATTTTCAGGGTAATTTATAGACATCCTTCTCTAAAATCCTGTTGTCTAAGAACATAAACTTTTACAACCAATTCTTAGCTTTGTAGAGGCTAATTATCTATTTTACTTATATCAAGGTAACAAAGTACCCTTGTTTCTCACCCCTAAGCTACCTCTCTGTTTGTCTATTTTATTGTAAACTCATGAGTAAGATGAGAAGTAGAAAATGCAGATAAATTAATGAATAAAGTGATTTTTTGCATATTTCTTTTTTCTTTTACTTTGATACTTATTTCTTTGGCTTATTGAGTTGTCAGAAGTGACTGTCATCTAATATTCAATGTGATAAACTGGCTGCTTTGTGGCAGTAGTACAGGCCTGGCAAGTGCAAGGTCCTGAGTTGGTTTCCTAATAAACACACACACACACACACACACACACACACACACACACACAATGAGAAAAACTGGATTCTTGATGTGTGAGGATACGTCCACTTTATTTTGCTCATGAAAACAATTAATAGTTCCAGATAATAGTTAGAAATCTATGGTATTCTCAAGTGAAAAGTAGTTCATGGCACTTTATGGGCAGGAGCAACCTGTCTCTCCTGTCCATCTTTAGCATTTCTTTTTCTGACAGTCTTGTCCACAGTCCCAGGCATCCCCTGCTTCCTTTCCTTTCTTATCACTTCACATACTGCAAGCACATGAAATACTGGCACCTAATAACCAAGGTAGATAGACTACAGTGAACATCTGGCTGGGTACAGAAGCATGGTAGACAAATTCAAATTATTATCACTGGACTCCGTTAACTCTAGGTAATGACCATGACTTTTAGTTCAGTACCATCAAGGCCTAACTCAGTTCTTGACATGTCTCCAGAAGTATTTTAATTTTGAATGAAAGACTTTCAAAATTATGTTTTTGCTTCTATAGGTTGAGAAGATGAGGCTTAGATTTAGTTGCATCAAGATTTATGTTCCTGTGACTTGACTAGTTATGCTTTAGTTTCAACTGTTCAAGGAGATAAGTGAATATAGTATACAATCCCAGCTGCCTAGGAATCACAAGTTGAAAAGTGAGGCAAGCAGCCATTTGTCTAGCAGGGAATTGGGCGGGGGGGAATGGTAGTAGTAGTGTATAATTTTATTTTGTTCTCGGTGACCATATGTGCTGAATACTGTGCTATAGGAGGTACAGTATGGAAGGCATGGCCTTTGCCCTTGAGGAACTTGTGTAATGTGCTGTAACGTAAGACACCATGTAAGAATGAATATGTATCAAAAGCAGTATGTAGTAAATTATATATATACACCTTTGTATTTGCCAGTTCCGTAAAATGAAAAAAATTTTCATGGTCTAGCATGAAGAAACCATGCATTTTCAGTTGATCTTCCAAAAGTAGGGACACAGAGCAGTTGGGGGAACTCTGTCTAGAATTTTATATTGGTGGCTTCTGCCCATGTGGTATAAGAGTAGAAAGGGTTTCTCTGTGACAGCCGTGTGGAGATTGAGCCTTTTGATGGTTTCTGTTGTATCGTGGGATGCCATGTTACAGCTAAGGAATTCTCCCCATCAGTGATGTTGAATAGTGCTCGGCATATTGTAGAGTTATTAATGTGTATGTTTGCATGTGCTGAAATTCAAGTCCTAATTGGGTTTTTTCAATTTTTGTTTTGTTTTGTCTTGAACTGGTGGGGAGATCAGCAAGCAAATCCAGTGGGAAGCAGCGCCATGCATGGAGTCCCACTGCACTGGAGCAGCTGACCCCAGCCTTTCCCCATGAGTCAGCGCTGTTCCTGGACAGGGGGTAGAGATAACAAAGGACATATCAGCCAGCAAACCCAGTCTGGGAAGCATCCCCATGCATGGTGCCCCACCTGACTGGGAATAGACAGACCCTAACCCCTTAAGGCATGTGGGCTGGCAAACAAGAAGTACCAGCCCACATTGGGGTATGGAATACCCGCCTCATCCCTCCTGCACCCCCCCCTTCCTCCATAAGAGACTGGCATATCCAGAGAAATACAGGCTGTGATAGCTATGGAGGTGAAATGCAATTGGATGCCTGTGATGCTTTGGTGCTTCGCTAACATTGCAGGTCTAGGGCCAGTGGTGGGATCATGGGTTCAAAAGATAGTGGTACGCAGAGTGGCATCTAGGGTGGTCTCCTTCTGAGGGTTGTAGCCATCGATTCCCTATGGTCTTGTTTTGAAGTCCTATATCATTTCCATTGCTTTATTGGATTCGGTTTTATTCTCTTGTTTGCTTTGATTATGTCAAATCCAATGGCAGGAGAAGCTCTTTCAAAGATAGCAAGGTACATTATGGTAGCAATTTTGGATTTACTACTGGCTTGGTTTGAAGTGTGGAATTCATTGTCTTATTTTTATTGTTTCTGTTCTGTTTGATTTTTACTATGTCCAAAATTATCTGCAGCTATTTTGAAGACATCAAAAGGCATCATGGTATCTGTTGTTGATTTTATAATGTTTTTAGGCCTGTGTCTCTTACACTGGTTTGTTCCAATTGGTTTTATTGTGTTTTAGTCTCTTTAAAATAAATGAAAATGAACTGGTGGGAATCTTGAAGATCCTCAGTGTATTACTTGGTTTCCTTTGGCTGGAACAAAATGCCTAATATGTGCAATTTAAAGGAGGAGAGATTTATTTTGACTCACAGCTTCAGAAGTTTTGTCCATAGTAGGTTGGTTCCCAGATGCAGACATCATGCCCAACTAATTGCATATGGGAAGGAGCTGGCAGGGAAAGGCTGAGGAAAGGTAACTCTTCAAAGGCAAGCCCCCAGGGATCTGCTTCGAGGTCCCACCTCCTAACAGCCCATTCAGCCTTGAACTTATCACTGGATAAATCTGTTTTTGAAGTTAGTGCCCCATGATGTAATCACCTTCCAAAAACCCATCCTCTGAACATATGAGCTTTCTGGGGGACATTTTTTTTATCCAAACCATAACAGTGTGCTTGAACCTCTTTCTTGTGTTAGAGGTTGTACTTCACTTGAGCTGTGACAATGTTCTCTTGTAACTTGTAGCTTATTTTCCTTTGTGTTGAATTTTCTTTCTTTTTACTAAGTTCTAGCACAAATATTCCTAGATAGAAAATGAGTGTTAGGGGCTGGGAATTTAGCTCAGTGGCATAAGCACCTGCCTTGCAAGTGTGTGGTCATGAGTTCGATCCCCGGTACCGATAAAAAAGAAAAAGACAGAAAACAAAAAAGAAAGAAAGAAAGAAAGAAAATGAATGTTGTATTTGCACTAGTTGGGGGAATAGCTGAGTATAGATAGAAAGAAAAGAAATTTGGGGAGGGAAAAGGTGAAATGGTACTTCCAGTGGGTTTATCAGAAGCACAAAGGAAAAAGAATTTAGGTACAAACACTTGGTTGGCTCTTTTTGTTTGCAAGCATGATGACTGGTTTCATTTTTACTGATAGCAATGGGGGGTATGAACTGATCCTATGATATGTTTGAGTTGCCAAACTCTTTAAGATAATTATATTTAGCATCTAAGTTTTATGCTACTCTCATGGTGTTTATAATTTAGTTGAGAGATAGTGCGTTCAACACCTTTACATTCTGGGAGTTAAAGGACCAAAAGAAGTTAAACAGCAGTATAGTGTGTATTTGTATAAACAAAGGCTCCTTACTGTTGTCCTAGTGTCTGCAGTAGTGCTTGGCATATAGTAGATTTTTAGGAAATCTTGGTTCTATGGGTAGATAATGGTATTGATGGTAAACTAGAGGTTCTCTAGGGGCTGTGGCATTTGGAGAAAGCCTGGCATCTTGTGGAGTGCAAAGGATAAGTAATTTCATTCTGCTGGGTGTTGGAGACCACTACAAAGAGGCTCTGTGCAGCATTTAAAATTAACTAGTTGGCTTTCTATATTTGTGAGTCTGTCCTAGGCCTTGGCCTCTTGCCTGTCAATGGGAGTTGATTCATAGTAAGTGAACCTCTACGAATCACTGGTCCTGGCTGAGGCCAGTACAGGCCAGAGATATCTCAAAAGCGAGACAAGTGCACAGCTGCAGACACTCAGCTCAAATATCAGTTATCAAATATCCCTGTCACATAGAGCATCGTTTTCTCATCTTTGACTTTCAGTTTATTAACCCTCTTTCCGGTTAAGTATATTTCCTATTCAGAGCATCTTGATGGCTCCTGCCTCCTCATCTACTCTGCCTGTGTTTCTTTTTGTTAGTGTACCAAGGCTGTCTGTATTAGAGATTATAGCCCACCTTCTCTACCTCATCTCTGCTATTCTATTTTTCTGCTATTATTTGTCCACTTTTTTCCTTCATTCCACTGTCTGCCCTGTTCATTGGGGCCTCTCTGCCATGGCTGCTGGAATCCTGGCATTTTTTTCTATCTCTCTCTAGAATGTCCTTCAGTATTTTTTGTAGGGTTGGATTGGTGGTCATGAACTCGCACAGTTCCTCATGATCATGGAAACGTCTTGTTTCTCCTTTAATTTTGAGAGTGAGTTTTTCAGGGTACATCAATCCGAGTTGGAGTTTATTTTTTTTCAGGGCTTGGACTATTTCACTCCAGGCTCTTCTTGGTTTGTTAGTTTGTGTTGAGAAGTCTTTTGTTATTTTGATGGATTTTCCTTTATACGTAATCTGTTTCTTTTCTTTGATAACTTTTAATATTCTGTTCCTGTGGTGAATTTCTGGGATCTTGATTATTATATGTCTGGGTGTAGATCTTTTTTGGCTGTAGTTGGCTGGAGTTCTATATGCCTCATTTATCTGGATATCATTTCTTTTTCCTATGCTTGGGAAGTTTTCCTTAATTATTTCTGTGAATAGCCTTTGTAATTCATTTGTGTTTACTCCTGCTTCTTTGCTCATGTTTTTTATTCTTAAGTTATAGATCCTCTTGTCATCTTCTAGCCTTTGTATTGCTACTTCCTGGTTCCTTGTTATTTTTAAGAGGTCTTTTCTTTCATGATCACACATTGCAAATCTATCTTCAAATTTTGAAAGACTCACTTTGGTTTCTGTCAGGGCATTTTGCCAGCTTTCAATGGCATTTTAAATTTCCTGGTAATCTCTTTGGATCTGTTTCATGTATTCTAGGTTTTGTTTATATTCTTCACCAAAGGCTTCTCTTCTTTTTCTGGTTCCTTCCATTCTTTCATCTGTGTCTTCTTGAGAGGGGCTTAGCATTTCTTTTATTAATCTTTTTATATCTTGCCTCACTTGGATTAGAATTTCAGTTTTAAGTTCATCTATGAGGTCATGAATGTATTTCTTTATGTCCGCTGATGTTGTGGCCAATATTGTACGATTGCTGTACTGGTTCTCTTCTGTATTTACCTCTCCTGGACTTACTTTCTCAGAGTCAGCGGCTGTAGGCTTTTTCTTATTTCTTTCTCTTGCCTTGTTTTTGGTTTCTTTCAGACAGGTGTATGGTGGAGGTCTCAGGCCCTTTCCTTATTGCTTGTGGTTTTTCTGAAGCGTGCTGGCTGGGGGCTTGCTGCCTTCTCCAGTTTGCTGTTATGTGAAGTGCACGCAGGGACAATGTGGGCTGGCCCCTCTTCTCTGAGCCAGTCAACGGGAGAGTGCCTTCAACACGTTAGTCTGTGCTGTACGGATATCACAGGTTCGAGACAGTTTCGTCCCTGGCCGTTGGGTCCTGACCAGGGACATGACTCAGCCCAAGCATGTCCCAGCAGTCCTCATTGGGCCAGCGGTGACTGATTGACGCCCCTGAGGTTCCGGGTTCAGGCCTATCCTACTGGATTCCCATATGTCCTTCAGCCAGCCCCTACCACGAGACCCAATTTCCAGCATTCACCATGAATTAATGCAGCTCTCCACCTTGGCTACACTCTATGCTGTGCCACGTCCTCCTGCCAAGGGCCCCAGACTCAACAACTCCTATTAAGGTGGTCAAGGCTTTAGTGCGACCATGAATTGTCTGATTCCACAGCATGCCCAGCACAGCACGGGACTGGTCCCAGTGAGCGTGTCTGGTTCCAGCCTTTTATCCATGTTTTTGCTTCCTTTCTTTCTTTTTCTTTTTCCTCAGTTTCTTCCCTGTCACGAGAATCCCTCTCCTTTCGTCTGGTCTTCTCCATGGTGTTAAATTCTAGCGTCTGAGTTGTTTTTCTCAGAGACTCTCTACCCTGCTACCTATCAAGCTGCTTTCTTCAGAATTCTGGAACACCTATTTCTTTCTGTGCCTTTCTGTCCCCTTTCCTTATTCTCTTCCATGTTCTCTCTCTTCTTCTTGCCCCACTTGCCCTTCCAGGTGGGTCTGTCTGCCCTGGGGACCTCGTGGCCAAGGAGTGGCAGCCATATGTGTGTTCCAGAGTTGGGCCCGACTGTTGGGGACTGCGGTCCAGGTCTCGTCTGAAGTCAGGGCCACCATGGTGCTTTGGTTACCTACTCCCCAGGGTGCTGGCTCTGCAGCACCCTCTCCATGGGGATCTGCCACTGTGTGTTTCCACATCTCTCTGGTTATCCCGAGTTGTCATCATCGCAGTTCGTCTGAGATGATGAGATGCAGCAATTAATTTCGTTCTGTTCATTTTGGCTTATTATGCTTTCAGTGCTCTGAGGACAAGTACGTGACAAGTGCCTACCAGTGGATGGTGCCCTTCCTGCATCGCTGTGAGAAGCACTCTCCTGGCGCGGCCAGTGAGCTGCTACAAGAGTACTTAGTGACCTTGGCTAAGGGAGACTTGAGGCTTCCCCTGAAGATATTTCAGCATTCCAAGCCAGATGTAAGTAGAAACCGCAGCTTCTCAAATTGTTCAGCTGTGTTTTCTTGATAGAACTAAGTTTTATTTATAAGCTTATGATAGGCATTGTAAATGATTTTCCTGTAAAGTAAAAGACAACGGTTGTCATGCTGTTCCTTTTTCAGCAGCATTGTGAGCACTGAAAATGTTAGTGATTATTAAATAGAACCACAAGGAAGTGTTATCCCCAGAATTCAATGTTACTCTGAACTAGAATCCAGGATTTAAATATTTGGAGCTATTTTTAGAATTGGTGTAATTTGATAAGATAGGATGAGCTTTGCTTCCTGATATATGATTTTAATTGTTCACGTGCAGCATTTCCTTAAATTGCTGGAAGCCTCCATTGGCAAATGGCTCCACCTTTTAAAGCCCATCTAGGTTGCTGTGTGGGCTCTCATTGCCCTCGGATCACCCTGCAGTGATAAACACACAGAGCTGAGAAAAGAAAACACTCATGATTCATTAGTTTGAAGGGGGTGTGAAGATTTAATGCTACGTCTCATGCATTGTGTGTAGAAATGAGCTATGAAAATCATTTGAGTCATTGTAATAATTTTATTTTCTAATTTACATATATTCACAGTAACAATAAAACAGCTAGATGTGGTGGCACCTGCCTGTAATCCCAGCTCTCAGAAGGCTGAGGTTAGGCAGGAGGATTGCAAGAATGAGACCAGCCTGGGCTACACAGTAAGTTCAAAGCCAGCCTGAACTGCATAGTGATGTTGTATCTCAAAAAAACAAAACCAAAAACACATTAATAAAACAACTTAGGGAAGCATGTTGGCACATACCTGTTATCTCAGCACTCAGAGGCTGAGGCAGGAGATTGCCGTGAGTTCAAGATTAGCCTGGGTTTATAGTGAGTTTTGGATCAGCCTGGGCTACATAGTGACACCCTGTCTCAAAAAAAAAAAAAAAAAAAAAACAAAGTTCAGGGCCAACCAATATCCACAGAGTTACCCTTGGTCCTTTTCCATCAGAGGGCACACAGCAGGATGGCACAGGCCCTGTGGGACTGACTTTGTGACGATGTCCTGCACAGTAGACTGCGGTGCATGTGGGGGACCCTCAATGCCGTTCCCATTTGAAATTCAAAGCGAATCTGCTTCCCGGTGCTTTGATAAAACGGGAATGTCAGGAAATAATAGTCTCAAGCTGAAGTAGAAAGGAAAGCATTGCCTTCTCCTGGAGTAGAGCGTTTTTGTGTTTGGGGAGTTTCAGGGCCACTCTGGCTGCCTGTGTGTGGGCCTCTCCTGGAAGGACACTTCTTTGCTTTGGGCCCCCTCTGTAGCTGGCTTCTCCTGGCATGTGATTCTCTGGGCACTTACACGCTCTGCATCACTGGGCTCTTTTCATGGTGCTTTGTAGCTGGCTTGCTTTCTTTCTTTGAGACAGAGTCTTGCTCTGGAACATCATTCTAAAGACTAGACTGGCCTCGAAATCATAGCAGTTCTCCTGCCTCAGCCTCCTGAGTGCTGGAATGACAGATGTACGCCAGCACTTTGTGTTTTATGGCCCATTTCCTTTTTTTATTTTAAAAACAAAACAGTAAAAAGGGTAGAAATGATACAATATATTTTTAAAAGTAGGAAATTAACAGTAATTAACATATTGTATATTGCATCTTAGAAGTAATTGTTCAGATTATAAGATTTAGGCATGAGAAAAAATGGCCAAACAATGAAAGCACAAACTGTTCTTTTGGATGAACTAACAGATTTGTAGTATAGTTATCTATCATATGTATATTCATATATCTTTTTCCTTCTTCCTCCTCTCCTTTCCCCCATCCCAGTTGTTCTTTTCTTTTGAGCATTGTCTTTCACTATCACAATATCTATTGTTCATTTTGGATCTTATTACTCTTTCAGTTTTTTTTTTTTTACATTAGGGGGACAATATGATATTTACAAATGTGAGTTCGATTTATTTCACTTACGAGTATGGTCATGTGTTCTCTCCATTTCTCTTGAAAAAGCCTCAAGATTATCCTTCTTTGTAGCTGAGCAATATCCCATTGTATAGAAAGGCCACATCTTTTTTATCCATTCCATGGTTGATGGGCATTTGGGTTGCTTCCAAGATTTAGCTGTTACAAATTGTGTTGTTATAAACATGGGTACACATATATTGCCATTGTTTTCAATTTTGCTGGGAAGATACCTGGAAGGGGAATAGCTGGATTGAATGGACTTTTAACCCTAGTTTTTTTGAGGACTCTCTACACTAATTTCCACAGTCTACACTCCCGCCAGCATTGGAGAAGTGTTCCTTTTTCCCCGCAGCCCTGCCAGCATCTGTTGTAGGTTGATTTCTTGATGGCAGCCATTCTTTCTGGAGTGAGCTAGACTCTCAGTGTTATTTTAATTTGCATTTCTTGAATGACTGGTGACTGGTGAACATTTCTTCCTGAATGTTTTTGTACAGTCCATTTCCTCTGGTTCGAGTGGTTCTTTTCTGTTTCTGATCCTTCGAGTCCCTGCTCTCTGGGAGCTTCTCTCCCACAAACTCTTTCGCCATCTGCCTGCCAGGATGGGTCCTTAAGCTTTTCCATTCCCATTGTGCCCTTCCCACCATGTTGGGGCAGTGGTCCATGGCTGTCTGGCCTCTACTTCTCATTGATCTCCATGTGAGCAGGAATGAACCCAGGGCTCCCAGAGTGGGCGTGCTCAGTGCGGGTGGGGACAGACTGGCTCTGCACAGGGCTGTTGCCTGCTGAGTCCCTTGGTGTGCTTCTCCAGGATTGTGCCACGCACCAGTCTCGCTTCTCTGAGGGCCCTGTATTTGTCCAGATGGCACAACATTCTCAGCCATGAAGCCTGGCAGAGAGGAGTCCACAATCCAGTTTACAGAACACAGAGAGAAAGTCATCTACGAGCCAGACCCTGCGGTGGACCTCTGTGCCCACTGCAGTAGGTCATTTGGTCTGGCCACTGAAATGAATGTTCACAGATTGAAGGTATCAGGAAGAGATGGAACTGTGCCACGGAAGGCCACCGAGTGAGGACAGGAGCGTAAGAGTCAAGAAAGAGCTGGATATAATCACAGGGACAGGAATGTACCGGATGGCCTCAAACCAGTGTATGACACAGTGTGAGGAAGAGCTGAAATCACAAAATAGTTAAAGAGAGAATGTGTTTTTAAAGATAAATGTAAACTGAGCTTGTCATTACAGCCTTATCCTGAAAGGATTATCTGCAAGTGTTCTGCATAGGAAGGAAATAATCCAAAAATAGAGTAGATATGAGAGTGGGGAAATAGTACTTAAGAAATAATAAATATGAGAATAGTATAAGTGAGCGTTCCATTATTAATCATGAAAATAGCAGGTCAGAAAGTGAAGACGAGGGAAGCACAGTGAGCATGTGGTCAGGGTGGGCGAGGCGGGTGTGAGGCAGGGGTCTGGCATCAGAGATCAGAGGGTCTGGGGCTGTTGCTCAGCTGCTGAGGACAAATGGTGACACTGGCAGGGACTTTGATGGCTCCAGTGCACTCAACGCCTGGCCTGTTACACTTCACTCTGAAGTGCACAGCACTTGCAGTAGTCAGAATGACGACCCCCAAAATATGTGCACTATCAATCTGGACCCTGTTACAGTGTCCTGTACTCCCAACAGGCTGGGCACATGGGGGACATCAAGCCACTGGAGGTCTCCCTGGTGTCCAGGTGAGCCCAGTCTGATCGCATGAATCCTTTGAGCCACTGACCTTGATGATCTTCAGCTCCACTCACAGATGACTGCCCAGTGTCCCAGCCCCTTTTCTTAGGCAGCTTCTCCCTGCCAGAGCTGCCAAAGGTGCCGTTTGTGTTACCTCTCCGAGTTCCCTTGATTATGGGCTGATTCCAGAGTGTCTGTGCTGTTGTGTTGGTCTGATTGTCCCTGCATTAGCACAGTACTGTTTTAATTATGAAGATTTTAGAGTATGTTTCAGTGTCAGATAAGGATAGTGTTTCCTTGCAGTTATTTTTCCTAACTCTTTTTGTTTTGAAGCTATTCTCAGATGTTTGTTTTTTCTATGTGAACATTGGTATCGGCTCGTCTGATTCTAAAATTGGCTTACTTATATTTTTATTATGATTATGTTGAACTTGTAATGGTAAGTCACCTTATTTAAGAATAGGAGACATTATTACATTTGTTTATGTCTTTTTAAATGTCTAGTTTGGCACATCTCTTGTTAAATTTATTCCTGTTTTATTGCTTCTGTTATAGATGGAGCTCTGCCACCTCATTTCCTATCACTCTTTATTCCTGTGTGTGAAAGCTGTTGATTTTATTTGTTCATTTTGCTCCTTCAGTCCTCTTTCTTACTTGCTTGTCTTATCATCTGCCATTCATTATAGAATTGAGCATTCTACAGTGCTCCATTTTAAGACTGTTTTTCTCAACTGTGATTCTCTTGCGTTTTGCTCAGTGTCTCATATGGACAGTGGCCTGCTGCCTGTGATGCAGGAAACCTACATAGCTAAGCTCTTAGAAAGCGCCAGGTGAGCTGGCACCCTTCTTCAGTTCAGGAAGGGCAGATAATGGTTTTATAGAGACTGCTGAGATACTAGGACTGGAATGATCAAACTAAGGAACAGTGTGTGGGTAGGTTTTAGAGTTTGGCATCACGTGGGTGAGAGGGACAAGTATGTTGTAAATTTGAGCATCATGATTCATGGGTAGCATATATCACATTAGAAAAATATGCTGAGTGGCATAGACCAGTACCAAAAGAATACAGAGAAAAAGCGCTTCATGCATTAAGGTAGAAAAGGATTTATTCATTGACTAGAATGTGTTGAACGTATGCACAGGATCATAGAGATCTGGGAAGTTCCAACTGAAGTCAAAGTGAAATGGAGTTAACACTGAATTATTAGGTTGGCAAGTTCTTGAAGAAGACATGTTAGGTGAGCAGAGGTTTTCAGTTATTCCTGTAGTATTTAGGTGTGTGGAATTCACAGCTCTGATCTCCTCATCCTTTAATTTAATCAAACCTGTTGGTTTACCAAACCCTAGGTCAAAATACTTGAAAGAAAACTTGTGTTTATGCTGAATATTTACAGCCTCTTTTGTTATCATTCCTAAACAGTGCAGTATGACAACTACTTAAATAGCATTTGCATTGTGTCAGATATTTTAAATAATAGAGTGGGAATTAAGCATGTAAGAGGATATATACCAGCAATATGCAGACATTTTATGCCATTTTATACCAGGCACTGGGGTGTCTGCAGATCTGGGGTCCACAGGGCCCTGGGGACCAGTTTCCTCAGGTGCTTAGTGACGTGGGTGGTGTAGGGACGTGGTCTCACATGCGGCATCAGGAGTGTGAGCAGAAGGCAGGAACACATCCTCTGCCTTCTCTTGTGCACAGAAGCACCGCTGCAGGGCTTTCACAGGGGGCTTTGAGCAGACGCAATCAAACACAAGACTCTAGAACGTCAGACTTGAAAGCAGGCCTGTCATGTCTGTCTCCAGGAAGAACAGCTATGGAGCAGGGAGATGGAATAAAGCATTCAGGGCTCTGGCTCCTGAGTTGGATGGCTTCCCAGCTACCCGTGACTGGCAATGGTGTTCGGGGCTCGCGGGTCCTGGCGCCTCCTTGCCACATGTATGTTTCATCCCCACCTTCCCTTGGGCCTGGCTCCTCCTGCCCAGATCTCCTGCAGGAATGCCAGAGCCCATGCTGCTGGATGTTGGTCCAGGCCTTGCTACTTACAGCCTCTAGCAGCTTGAGCACATCACTCAGCCTCTCAGCACCTCAGTTTCTCCTTTGTATACAATGGAAACAACGTAGGGTCATTATGAAGATTGAAAAATTAATACGGTACATGCAGAGCACTTAGAAATGGAACCCAGCACAGAATAAAAAGAGTTATCATATTAATTTTTTTTTATCTTTTTAAGGCAGAGTCACTATGTAGTGTGCTGGCCTTGGGCTCACTTTGTAACCCTACTTGGTCTCAAACTTGGCGATGATTCTCCTGCCTCAGCCTCCCAAGTGCTGGGATTACAGGAGTGCACCACTGTGCCTGGCTGGTCATATTAATTTTTAATAGACTTTATTTTTCTGGGTGGCTTATCCTTATCTCACCAGTCACTTTGCTGCTTTGGTTCCCTCTTTGTCAAATGCTAGTGCCAAATTCAGGCTGTTATTTGTTTTCTTAGTACCTTGAAGCCATATATCTAAATCCTTAACCTAGCTGCTTTATTTCCGTAGTAATTTTCAGTATTTTTTATTTATATCCACTGGTGTGATTCTCCTAAGAAAATGCCTTTGCCAGCGTCTGTCACTTTTCTGTTTTATGTGTACTGTAAGTTTCAATTAGAATACAGGAATCCGTAGATAATTATTATAGAAATTATATTAATTTCTTTCTATATTAACTTTGCTGTTGAAAAGAGCTGTATGAAAGCAGTTTCAGGCTTCCGTTTTAGTTTCTGTGGTAAAAGCATAAGGATTCCACATGTATTAATTTAATCTTCACAGTCACCCTCTGAGGGAGGCATTGTTAGTCCCTTGAGATTGCAGCATTTGGTTATTTTCATAGTTGAGGAAATGCTCCCCGGCTGGTTTGCAAGGGAAGCGTGGTATTTGATATAAAACGAAGCTGGAAGTAGCCACGCCTGTGCTCCAGAACACGGAGCACTGTCTGTGGTTTGTGTGACACTGTGTCCCGTTTGGCTTGTTTTGGATGGAATGTCAGCCCGTGGTAGTTAAATGAGTAATACATACTTCATACTTAAGAAGTAATAGGTTCTCACATTGTTGAATATAAGTTAAGGAATTTTGTGTATTTTTGTAATTAAAACACAGAATTTGGCTTTAGGGTTAGAAATGGTGTTTTTAATGAATTGCCTTTCGAATGCATTGTGCTTTTCTGTTTTATCTTGAGTGGATCATAATGTTTTCGGCAGATGCAAAGCTATGGGTTACAAATGATCTTTTCTAGCTGATTCTGTAATTAAAGTGTGATTCCATTTAGAATTATTAGAGACCCCAAGGTCTGTAAGCTAAAGAAAAATCAAAATTGTTTCTGTAGCTGATTAATTGCAGGGTTTAATATTCCATTGACAATAGTACTTGGATAGGGATTACCTGTAAATCTCTCGACATTCAGTACATGCTCTCTTTTCCCCAGCTCCAACAAAAAATTATCCCCGATCAGGACCAGCTGATGGCCACGGTGCTTGAGTGCATCTACAGCTGCGGGTGCAGCAACCAGCTCCCCCTCTGCTATGGCATCCTGGATTGCCTTCTACAGAGAGGGCCTGGGTAAGCAATGCTGCGAGCCGCCCTTCACCCGAACCTTAGCACGTTGCTCTCCCAGATGTTCAGCACAGCGGATGGCTAGAAAGTATAAAAAAGAAAATAAAATCATGAACTACCCTATTGTCTGCTAGTAAATTCCTATTCTTTTACCAATATATGAGAAATTCTGAATTTTTAGTGTAATTATAATTGCTTTGCTGTAATTGTGCTAAACTTGATAATTATCCATTTAAGCAAAAAATTCCACCACCACAACAAAGAATCCTGTTAAAAATGGATTAATAGTGATTTATTTGCCTTTAAGTTGCATTTTTAATTAGGTGCTTTCTGTATTTGTAAGGTAATGGTATTTGTGATTTGTGTGTTCTAGGTCTGTCCTTATAGTAATCTTTTTAAGTAGTGATGGATGAATATTTATAATTTTTAAATAACTTTTGTTTCAGTGGAAATTTATATAACATGCTTTTGGATTAGTTGTATGCAACTCAAATTTTATTTTCTCTTTGGAAGCAAATAACATTATTCCTCTACTCTTTAAATCTAGTACATGTTATAAACTCAGCATCTGGAGAAGAATATATGATCTTTGCAACACATAAAACAGCACTGAATGAAAAATCCAACCTACTTTAACCATTTGTGATTCTAACCAAGTTGCTTAATTTTTCTGCTTATCAGTTTCTTCATTTACAAAAAAAAAAAATTAGACAAGAAATTTCTTTATTGTTTTCTGTTTCCCTTTCTCATATTGCCTTGTCTTCTTTTTTTCTTCCTTTTTTTGAGATAGGGTCTCTCTATGCAGTTCAGGCTGACCTTGAGCTCACTTTGTAGCCCAGCCTGGTCTTGAACTCACAACAATCCTGCCGCAGCTTCCCGAGTGCTAGGATTACAGATGTGAGCCATCACGCCCGGCTCTGCCTTGTCTTCTTTCAAGAAAACTCTTTTCTTTATGAAACAAATGATAGCAATCACCACTTTTATAATCACTGTGAAATAATTGTTCATGTAGTCTTAATAGTACTGAAATCAGGTGAAAGATTAATGGTTAAAGATTAATTTGCATGTTAACAGAATCTTATTCCAGAAACTTATTATTTTTTTTGTTTCTGATTTTAAAGGTTAAAAAAAATTTGAAGGTGAAATTGGTCAATTGAGGTTTGACTGCCATTATTCTAACCAATCAAAGTGGCATTCCTCATGGCCAGACCACCTGATGATATGTGCCCTGATGCAGAATAGCACGAGTTGCTGGTTTTGCAGCATCCCTTCCAGGCAGTTGCACTGAAATTGTTCACCTGAATCTCACTAATCTATGGGCTGGGCTTCTGGTTACTACAGAGAATAGAAGATCACATTTTATAACACTATGAAGGAAGCAGCAAGTGCAGAATGCAGGTTCTATAAGTTACTTGATCTTCTTTGCTATAGAAAGTTAGTGACAGTTAGGAAACCAGATTGTTGGACAGGTGTAATTGCAAAACAAAGGAGTCCAAAGGGATGCAGTCCCTTTCTAATTTTTTTTAAAGGAGAAAAAGAAAACAGAAAAAGGGTACAAGTAATACAAAATTTAAAAAATAAACAGTAAGAAATCACTAGTTAATAGATTACATAGTTTCGTCTTAAAAATAGTTGTTCAAGTTACAAAATTAAAGCATATAAAGTGGACTTTCAAACAGTGAGAGTGCAAACAGTTTTGTTTAATGATCCAAAAAAACTCAGTAATATGGTTATCTATCTTATACACTTAAACAGTTATAACTTATGCAGTTATAACCTTTAGAGCACTTTCTTTTCTTCTCTTTTGTTTTGTACAATGACAATTACACACTTCGGGTTTTATTACTCCCACAGTTCTTACTACTTATTTTGAAGAGAGTAAAACCAAATGCGACATATCAGAACAGAGTCTGTCAAATCAAAAGGACATAATAGACAATGTAAAAACAAAATACAAGGTGATCAACAATGGTTACCATACTGCCTCTTGCTATTTTAAGAATTGCCAGTTATAATAAAATTGAACAAAACAGTAAAGAATAAAACCAAAGCATTGGAGACATTACAGGACTTTAAAAGAAGGTAATAGTCAACCAGAATGGGCGTCATAATGAATCCTATTGTCTTCACAGTTGTTGCCTATACTTTCGAACTTGGTACTATCTAGCTAAGCAGAATAGGGGAAAATCAGTCAAAACAAGATGGTGAGGGCAATACAGGATTTCAAATCAAGTTAATCGGAAATCAAAGTAGGTTACTATAATGTATCCTGCTATTTTTTATTTATTTTTCCCTTAATTAAAAAGATAAAAATAAAAAAGTAAATAATTAAAAAAAGGGAAGATTGAGATAAGAGAGGGCATAACAACAGAACAGTGCAGGTCAAAACATAACCATTTAAGCAAAATAGTGTTTCACCACAAGATACCCTGACATAAAAATAGTTACCATAGTGTCTCTTTCCTTGAAATCTTTGAGTACAACTTCGTATACTGTAGCACCAAACATATCAAGACACTATAAAACCATTCAAAAGAATGACATTATTACAGGGTATTTAGAACCAATTAACAGAAAATGAACCATGGTTTCTGTATAATCTCCTTGTCTATAAAAGTTTTTGCTTATATTATTATATATAATAAAATCCAATAAGATACAGCCTTTTAAGACCGATGGAAACAGAAGAATACAAGTTTGATGGGACTTCAAAACAAGATGATACTAAATCAGCACTAGCTATTATGATGTTCTGTTTTCTCCAAAATAGCTGTTCCTACCATCCAATCTTCTCTGCCTCATTTCTGTTGAGCTCTTTTTCTGTCGTTTGTTGTCAGTTTGTCTTCTTCATTTCACTTTCTGCTCCATTCATTGTGGCCGCTCTGCCACTATTTCTGGAATCTTGGTGTTTTCCTTTTTTAAAATATTCTGCAGTATTCTCTGTAGAGTTGAATTGGTGTTTGCAAATTCCCCTAGTTCCTCTTTATCCTGGAAGCACCTTGTTTTTCCATCAATTTCTAGGGACAGTTGTGCAGGATATATCAATCTTGGCTGGAGGTTATTATCTTTCAAAGCTTGAATTATTTCCCCCCACGCTCTTGGTGATTTGATGGTTTGTGCTGAGAAGTCTGCTGTAATTCTGATGGGTGTTCCCTTGTAAGTGATCTGTTTCTTGTCTCTGACGGCTTTTAACATTCTGTTCTTATATTGGATTTCTGGAATTTTGATTATTATATGCCTGTGTGTAGCTCGGTTTGGGTTGTAGGTGGCTGGGGTCCTGTATGCCTCATACATATGAGTATCTTTACCATTTGCTAAATTAGGGAAATTCTCCTGGATTATTTCTGTGAATAGCTTTTGTAGTCCATTTGTTTGTGTCCCTACTTCTTCTTTTATGTTCTTAATTCTTAAGTTATAGATCCTCTTATCATCTTCTAGCCTTTGTATTGTTGCTGTTTGTTTTTTTGTCATTTTTAAGAAGTTTTTCATTTCATGCTCCCACATTACAAATCTGCCCTCCAGTTCAGATAATCTATCCTTAGTTTCTTTCAAGCTGTTATGTCAGTTTTCGATAGAGTTTTTAGTTTCCTGGTAATCTCTTTGAACCTGCTTCACATATTCTATGTTTTCTCTATTTTCTCCATCAAACAATTCTCCCCTTTTTTTCTGTTCTTCCATTCCACCATCTGTTTTTTCTTGGGTGGTGCTTAGCATTTCTCTAACTATTCTGCTTATATCTTGCTTCAGGTTGATAATAACTATGAGGCTCTGGAGATAGCACTTTATGTCTATTGGTGCTGTGTCTGCTATTGCATGTTTCTCAGGATTGGGGGCTGAGGACCCTTTCTTGTTGCTCCCTCTTCCCATCTTTTTTGTTCCTTTTATACAAGCGTATATAGGAGGCCCAGTTTCTTTCTTTGTCAGTTACAGTTTGTTTGAATTGCGCCAGCTAGGTGTTCCTTCCCACTGCAGTGTACTAGGGAGACACAGACCTGGGCAGCCTATGCTGGGCCCGCCCCTCCAGGTCAACCTACCAAAGGCTTCACTACTAGGGTGCACCTCCAGGCTCTGGGACCTGGTTTGGGCTAGCTTACTGGCTCTTGGTCAGCGGTGTCACCCAAGTCAGGCACTCCCCACCGATCCCGCTTGAGAGAGGAATATGTGACTGAGGTCACTGCAGCGCCCTGTTCTGGCTAGTCTGCCCAGTCCCAGTATGTCCTTTGCTGAAGCCTCCTACTCTATGGAAGTGTCCCCGATCCGCTCACTCACCACAGGTCGATGCAGGGCTCCCGGCCAGTCTCGCTCTCAACTCCATTCACTGCTTCCCACTTTCAGAGTTTTTGTGCCTCTCTCCTTGCTGTGCCGATTGGTACGCAGCAGTGGCTGCAGGAAATTCAAATCGTGGCTTCCAGTGGCACGGGCCCCAGCTTCTGCACTGAGACCTTATTGTTTCTGTTATATCACTGGGATTGCATTTCCAGTTGGTTTCTCTTAGTGTAGTTCATTCCTGGGTCAGCAAAGTATATCTCCCCTTGCTTAGTACTTCTCGCCCGGCACCATTCCTGGATTTTAAGTGCAGTTTCTTAGAGAGCCTCCAAAGCTGCTGCTATCTATCTGCCATGTTCTCCTGGAAGTCCCCTTTCTAATTTTTAAATATGATGCATAAAAAAGTTGAGGTCAAGCAGCTGTAAGGTTTATCATGGATATTAGATGGTTACCTACTTTATCCTTAAAAACATCTTCAAAAGAGCAGATACTTTGATGGATAATTTTTCATCTTTGCCTGCCTCCTTTAAAATATGATGCTCATGTTTGTTGATTTTTCAATTTTAGATCACTGTTGACTTCCTTTTCAGAAATCCATTCTCTTCTCCATTTCTATTCCTTCTATCACTTTTAAGTTAAGAAAAAACAGAAAGAAAGCATGGGCCTTTGGTAAAGGCAAAGCTGGATGGTGTGTGAGACTGTGCTGAGTCCTTCTGCCTGTCTCGTTCAGCTGGGGACCTGACACAAGGGAAGATGAGTGCGGGCAAACCCAGCATCTTTGTTACTGTGCAGAGGTGACCAGTCACAGGTTGCCACTGGCAGGGGGCCAGCAAGACTCCGAGAACCGAGGCCTTAGGTAGACAGAGAGGGGCAGAAAAAGAGAGCGCATCAGTGCGGCTTTGTAACAGGGTCACCTCCCACCACATAAAAGCATCCCACTGTCCACGGCATGGCTGCATTCAGGGCTCCCTCCCAACAGCACCCAGTGAGCCGCAGCGGTTAGCAGTCCTTCCTCAGTGGCCTGGAGGGAGCCCAGTGCTTCCTCCAACGGCATGATGCCTTCTCTTGTTCCTAAATCCATGGGGTGAAGCCTTTGACTTCCAGCTCCCTTCTGGAAGGGACAATCACTGTTAAAAGTTTCCATCTGGCTGAAAAGTCTTTAGGTGTACACTTACGATTGCAATCACCGTGATGGAAATACACTGTGCTCTTCACTATGTGTGATGAATGCTGCAGAATGATAATGTGAAACCCTCGACTACAGATTGAGTAGTCATTGCAGGTCATGCTGGTGAATGCTCTGTTGAAGGCCATTAGTGGACTACTCGTTTAGCCCTGTGGCTCAGGGTGAAACACGGTTCAGAAAGACAGCATAGTCTGTGTAAGCCGCACTCACTAGCATCTTGCAGAACTAACCAGGGCAGACTGACCATTGTAACAGTGAGGAGGCATTGTGTTTGCATTAGGGCATTAACAAATGCCCAAATCTGGCACAGATTTTTACTGGGGCTTTGTGTTAACAGACCCTGAGGCCTTGCTGGAATTCAGCTGGCGGGTTCTCAGAAGCCAGTTAGGGCCAGAGTGTCTCCCTTGGGAACCAAAGGGCCACTTGCAGCTACTGCTTTTTCTGCAAGTAACCTGCTCAGGGCGGTGTTCCTGGGACACCTGCCCTGGGACAGTCTTTTTTTTTTGTGGCCTCTGTCTTGATACTGGTTCTGAGTCTGCTGCCCAGGCTTCCTCTGGGGTTTGATTTTTGTGTTCACAGCCTCTCCGACGTCTCTGCTGCTCCCTGGTTTTTCATGGCCAAGGCAGCTGTGGGTGGCAGGGCACCCTGAGCTGTGTGTCCACAACCCCAAGGACACCATGGGAGTGCACGGTGGGGCCGCAAGGCCTAGGGGAAGGCCAGTGGCAGGACCGTGTATCCCCATCCGCCTCGCTGGCGGCCAGAGCAGCAGGGATCAGCAGTGGGCTTGCCCTGTGCTGCTTGTGAGGAGATAAAATGACAGCAGCTGATGCATAATTCTTTTTGGCCTCAAAAAGTGGCAGTAGAGCATGTCAGGAAACACAGCTCCCCGTCTTATGCGGTAGGCATTGTTTTGCTCCAGGCTCTTCCATCTCCGTCTGCTGCACATGCAAACCGTGGAGTGGACTTGCACAAGCCTGACACTGCCCTGCAGTGTAGCTGTGTCACGGGTGAAGAGTTGGAGAAATGTCATTTCCCCACTTATAGGAGCTTGTATTTTATCAGAATTAATTTTAATTTTCTCTTCCTTTATTCTTTAGTAAGAAGACACAAGCGACCTCAGCTCTTCATGACATGGTGGACCAGCTGGAGCAGATTCTTAGGTGTGGGTAGGGGCTGTGTCAGCTTTCTTGGACCTGGTCCGGGTGGCTGTCCTTCACCTTGCCGTGGTGTAGTGGCAGTGAGAGGCACATGTCCAGATCTGCCTTCGCCATATGCTGGTGGAGCGGCCTGTGAAGCCGGGGTTTCCTTTGCTGTAACAGCTCACTCAGGAGACTCACAGATTTATATGCGAGCCAGCATTTAAGCCCCTCGCAGGAAAATTTAATTTCTGCAGCAGTTGCTGCAACTATAGGGCACACTTTTTTGTTGTTGTTGTTACACTTGTGCCTTTTGGGGGACTCATGTTTATCAACTACTTAGATGTTCTGGACTGTCTAGAACCTGCCTATAACTAGTTTGAAGTTCTTCACTGTTATAGTGAAACTGAGCTTGCTGTCTGGAAGACTGAAATAGTCCTCATTTGCCATTTAGGAAATCTAAAGTTGTTTGTTTTAGTTAATTTATGCATACAAGTATATTATCATTATCATTATTATTATTTTAGTACTGGATAGTGAACTCACGACCTTGTGCTTGCCAGGCAGGCATTTTATGCTGCTGAGCTAAATCCCCAGTCCTAGTGTATTATTTTTAAGTATCATAAATAAAAAATTAGAATTAAAAACTCTATTCTATATAGCTATACAAATTATACATAACATAGCTTTTGTACTAGTAATGTGTATAGTACAATACAATTTGGAGTTCAGTAAACAAAGCAATTTTATTTGCTTGATGAAGGTTTGAAAACATTGTGAGTTGTATTTAAGGAAACTGAGTGTTTCTGTGTATCACAGTCTGAGCACGTGGAGAAGGAGCTCTTCATTTCCCCAGGACTTCTGTTCATTGCTGGCCTGATTCTTGTTACTCTGCTGTGAAAATGCTGTGTATGCCTTTTCCTTATGAATTGGCTCATCCTGCCCTGCTCAGCACCCCAGCAAGCCCCAGTGTCTCTTGAGTGATGCTTAGTGGTTGAGTCAGTATGGTCATCATGCACAGGTCTGAAAGTCACCTGGACCCTAGGGATCCAGAGAGCTCAGCGAGACCTACAGAAACACAGGCATGATTTACTTCACTGCATCCCCATGACCAGGGCCCATCCTGATGATCACGTCTGTAGCTCAGTGAGACAGTCATGTCCTGCCATAGGTAGTCATTGCTCAGTGTAGTATGATGACATTTTAGAATAAGAGTTTTCACTGGATGTGATCCCAATACTTGGGAGCCTGAGGCAGGAGGATCTCTATGAGTTCGAGACCAGCCTAGGCTACAAAAGTGAGTTCAAGGTGATCCTAAGCTATATAGTGAGACTCTGTCTCTAAAAACAAAATAACCCCTCTCAAAAGAAGAAAGAAAGAAAGACCAAAGAGAGCTTTTATTCTTGTTTCTTCTCATAGGCACACATAATGGTAAATATTTTCTTATGCATAACATCAGGTGAAACCTATCTTGGCCGAGTTATGAATCTGATCGCTTGCCTTGTCGAGGGCAGTTCCTAAGTGGTGAGCTTTGGTGAGCTGGCCCAGGGTGTGTGATCTCACAGTAATGGGATGGGAGGTCTTGGAGACCCTGAGACCTGGGATCTGTGGCACACTGGCATTTTTATACTGACTGACTGTTCTTGGGGGTGATGGAGCCAGCTGAGTGGCCAGGCTTTTCACCTTTGAGATGCTCTGTTCCCTGCTTTTCCAGCTGCCTTGTTGCCTTGTTTGTAGGTGTGAAGTTAAAACTGGGTATCAAAATTATCCATTTGACTTGTTTTACTGACTGGTGCTTTGAGAACAGAGAATTTATGAAAGGTAATTTTTGAGACAGACACATCATCCTTTAAAGAATATGTTATTTAGTCCAGGAATATATAAAAAAGACAAAAATGAAAACAAAGCTTTGTAAATGGAAACGTTAGAAAAGTAAAAGCAGAGAAGGGAAATGGGAATACGATGGCTATCATCATTGTATATGGCAGACATGTACTAATAAAGTAAATAAGATTTTAAAATTAAAAGTAATGCCAGTAGGGAAAAACAAGATTTGATTTGTAATTATGAGCCCTGCTGTTAGTGAGAATTAATGTAATACATGTGTGAAGTCGTGTTGTAATGTATGATACCCTAACCCTAAAAAGTACCAGACACCAACGTATCACTTAGATGCTTTCAGCTTCTTGACTATCTCTGTTTGGCAGCAGGATTTTTACCAATTCCTCTTGCACTTGCAGCGTGTCAGAGCTTCTGGAGAAGCATGGACTGGAGAAGCCAGTTTCCTTCATGAGAGACATGCAGTGCGACATGGAGGAGGCGCGCAGGCTGATGGTGAGGCTGGCCAGGCACACAGGCCGGAAGTGAGTTCCTGAGCTGCTCGGGCGCGAGGGGGTCCGGGTTCAGCGTTGCTTTGTTCTTCTCCAGCACCGTGGGTGAATTAAAGCTGGCGAGTGAGGGGCCGCGCCTACTGGGGTGGGGGCTCCATTTGGTCAGTCGTGATGTGTGTGAGTGCAGACTTGCACAGGTGTGCTGCACAGGCACACCTGCCTCCCTCCGTGCCCCTCTTCTTTCTAATCCCCTCTCCCCCTGCCATACCCTGTTGTCATTAACCTGACCTCCCAGCTGCCACCACAGATCCTCTTCCCAGCCCTTCAAGCACCGCTTCACATCTACTGGGTTGGTGTGAGTGGATGTTGTTGTTTCATTTGGCTTCTGATGCTCAAAGTCATTGTTTTCATCCATGTTATGTCATGAATCAGTGGCTTCTTGCTGAATGATATATAGATTTATCTCACCTGTGTTTAAGGACAGTGGGTTGTTTTAGGCTTTGACTTTTACAAATGCAGCCCCCATGACTATTTGTGTGTCAGTTTTTATGTGGGCTCGTGCTCGCCTTTCTCCCGGATAAGCCCTATGTGCAGAGTGCGGGGGGTGGGGTGGGGTGGTCCTGTGTGTGTGAGAAGCAGCAGCAGCAGAACCGGCCCGCTGCTCTTCAAGGTGTCATCCATTTACCTCTGTGACTGGCCTTGAGGAGAGTTTCAGTGGCTCCATGTCCTCATCCGCACCCAGGAGTGGTCGGTCAGTCTCTTAAGGGTGGTGATTTTCATAGGTGTGTAGTGACCTTCGGGTTTAGTGTTAACTGCATTTCTATAATGATGAGGGAGCTCCCTCTCTAAGCACATCTCCAGCTGCATTTGTTCTTTGCCCATTCTCAGAAGCTGGACTGTTTGCATTCTTACTGAGCTGTGAGTTTGCTTGTGCGATCACTGTCTATGTTCCTTGCTACATAAGTGCTTTGGAGCTATTCCTTCCCTTTATTCTTTGCTCTGACCTGTGTCTTTTAAAATTGTACTTAAAAATCGAATTCTTTTTAGTTTGCTCTTTTTTAATAGTGCTTTTGTTAATCTAGAAATGTTTGCCTTTAAGCTTTTCTAGCAAAATTTTTAGTTTTATACTTATAGATTCTTAATCCACTTTGAGAGTTAATTTTCTTTATTGCTCAAAATACAGGTTAAAGGTTTTTTCCTGTTTGAATAGTCCCACACCATTTCTTGAAAATGCTGTTGCCTTGAACTCATGGCAATCCTCATGCCTCAGCCTTCTGAGTGCTGGGATTATAGGTGTGTACCTCCACATCTGGCCTACTTTTGCATTTTTATTCTGCTCCATTAATTTACTTGTCTTTCTTCCTATACTTTACTGTATTGGTTTTTGTAGGTTTATAGTAAGTCTTGAAACCAGGCAATATTAGACTCCTGACTTTGTTTCCCATTTTTATATTTGTTTAGCTTCCCACAACCATATGAACTTTAGGATCAGCCTGTCAAGTGTTGTCATCCAGGATTTTGCAGGGATTACTGTAGTCCAATTTCAGGAGTATTTCTGTCCCATAGCATTATTCATTTTTCCACTCCGTGAACACAGCATGCCTTTCCATTGACGTGGGCCTTTCATTTCTTCTGATGATTTTGTGATACGCAGTGTGCATGTCTCAGGCTCATTTCGTAACATTTATCGCCTGTTGAGTCAGCTATGAGTGGAATTGATTTCTTCTTTTCAGATCCGTTATTCCTACTGTACATATTATTAGCTCAGGTAGTTTTTCTGCAGTCCCTTTGTCCTGAGTATGGAGAGCTGCCTGTGTGGGATTGGGGTGAAGGGAGACTGCAGAGTAGCAGGTTGCACAGGACAGTGTGTGCCTGTCACCAGGGCTGAGCTTGTGGCCTCCTTCACAGCCATCACTCACTTCTTGTTACTTTATAGAAACAAATTTGATGCTGTGTCCTCTTTCAGGTTTTCCCCATTCACACTGTAACACGGGCTCATAGTATTATATTAATTTACTCATTCTCTTTATCATGAAGTATTTCATTTTGTGACTGTAACATGTTGTGTAACCTATGTTACCGAGTTTTAGACTGTTTCTCAAGTTTTGCTTGTTATTACTATTTCTGCTGTGAATCATTTTTTACTTAACCACCTTTTATTTTTAAATTTTTTTCATTGTTTTGAGACAGGTCAGCCTTGTAGATCAGGCTCACTTTGAACTTTGTGGCTGTAATCCTCCTGTCTTGGCCTGCCAAATGCTGGGATCGCAGGCTTGTGCCATCACACCAAGCAGTGGTCTTTTAATACATTTATGTGCTTCTCTTGAATACCTGCCTACAGTAGGTAGAACTGCTGAGTTAGAGAATATCTCTAAGTTCGACGTTAGGAGATTGTGTGTGTGTGCATCCCTCCAAGCAGAGGCAGAATGAGTGTGACCCCACATGGAGCAGTTTCTTCTCTGCATCCCTGAGGATCCCAGCACATGGGTGCACTTGAGTGGGTGGCATCTGTGTGGAGACTTTGTTCAGTCCTAGCATCGTGACTGAGGCAGAGATGGAGGTCAGAGAAAATTTCCTGGGTCCTTCAGTAAAGATATTTGAAATAAACCACTTTCTCATTTTTATTCTTCACTATCCTTAGGGTGCTCAGTGTTTTTAACAGAGGGTGTGCAAAGATAGTAAACTTTTAAAAACTAGAACATTTGTATCTACATTGACTTTTGTCTCTTGGTTGTCATCATCTAAAGTAGTAATTTATCCTAATGAAGTTAGCAATTTTGCTGTTTCCTTTTGGTACTTCCTTTAGAGCCTGCTAAAAGAGAGACAGGGAACCTGAAGGCATTGGTTAATATTCATGTTTCTTAATCACACATTTACTTGTGAAGTTTTGTTCACATCCCTGTGTGCATGTTTTGTGAACTATAGATTTTGACACAAATGGCTTTGCCTTGGTGTCATTCTTGATGCGAGGCTCATGAGTAAGAAAGAGATACAGTGCTTCTGGTCAGGCTGGAGAGATTTCCAGCTTCTCACAGATGTCTCAGGGGCTCCCTAAGCACTAATGGACCGCCCTGCACAAAAACTAGCAATGAATCTGAAGGGCATTTCAAGGTAGGCGCTACCACAGTGCTCAGTGAGCGAGCCAGCATGGTCGGACCTTGTAGTTTTGTAGTAGCAAAGCTCAGAGGTGGGCACTGTGATGGCAGGGGTGGGGATGTTGACAGAGGTGCTGATAGGAGAGGGCCATCGGCATCTGCAGTGGACAAGAGCTGGCTCAGGCTTCCAGGTGGCCGCAAGAAGCTTCCATCCTCGGTCTGTCACAGGGAACCTTGGGGAAACCCCCTCGCCTCAGGCAAGAGTGCTATAAGTGTGGGTTCACAGGCCCAGGGTGAAATAATCAGGACTCTGCAAGAGAAAATTGAAACATACAGTGTATGTTTGATTTTTAGGGGTTTAGCATTACAGTTTAATCTAAATTTAAAAAAGAAAGGGCTAAGGATTTAGCTCAGTGGTATAAGTGCCTGTCTTGCAAGTGCGCAGTCATGAGTTTGATCCCTGGTACCCCCCAAATAAATAAATAAATAAATAAATTTTTAAAAAGAAAAAGAAAAGTCAAGTACTCCTAAAGCAGCATGATCCCTACCTACGTGTCTTTAGGAGCTCGCTCTGCATCTTCTAGGAAAGCCTGTGTGACTTTTCTCTCTGCGATTTGCTACTGCTCTGTGCTCTGTCCTTCTCTCCTGCGCCTGCCCAGCTCCCAAAGAGTGACAGTGCCCAGCTTCCAAAGAGTCCCCTAGCCTTGAAGGTGCTTAGTGACACAGGAGCCTTATGTCTGCCCCCCTCCACTCCACCCCATGGCAAGGTCATGGCCTCCACACTCTGCAGGGACATTCACTCAATAGCTCCATGATATGCCTTCACACACCCATAACCAGAGGGTTCTACTGCTTTAGGCTGCTCTGCAGTCGCTGTGCCACTCATTCATGTTTGCGTGATCTTTGGCTGCTCCTAGTGGAAGTCCTGTGGGTGCTGCAGTCTCCCACCCTTCCGCTCAGTGCATTGCCATGCCTGAGGATCCCTTGCCTGAAAACGGGTGAGAATTTTGCCCCCCTTCAAAGCAGCCCACTGGAAATGAGCCCTGATTGTTTTGTGTATGTGCTGTGGCTGGGCCTTTGAGGCTCCAGTCTTCTACTTATTCTAATCTGTCCTAAATTCAGGTTTTACCATTTTGAGTGCAATATTGTTTCTCCCTGGAAAATGCAGTTCCCCTCCAAAGCTGCGGCCAACACTGTTTGTGTTTAGGAATCTCTTTGTGTAGGACAAGCCCCTTGCTTAATTTCTTTGAGTTCTGCTCTTGATTCTTATTTACTGTGTTCTGAAAAGGGCCATTATAAATAATGTGTTATAATTTATTTTAATTAGAACCTCCGCGCAGGCAGCCATGTGTGTGAACACATTGCCGCCATCTGTCCCTGTGTCGATGGCTCGCAAGGAGCAGCTGTGCGGAGAGACGTGGATTCAGCAAGATGGTGCCTAGCTCTGACTTGATCAGGCTGCCTGGTCAGGCTCGCTGTGACTTGCCTGCCGCACACCGGTCTGAAGGGGCCTCCTAAAGAGTTCAACTACCCAGGTCACAGTAGGGGAAACACTGGATTATTCTAGCATACTCGCAAATCTATCCATTTGTTTTATATATTTGCATGTTGGTGAATCATTTTCTCTTACACCTTATTGCATATGGAGCAAGAGTAAATGTGTTTTGTGTAATATAAAATGCTGTAGGCAAGTGAAGCATGTGCTTATTAAACACTTCAGGCGATTCTGGGCACAACGGCATATTCTTGTAGCTCCAGGTACTTGAAAGGCTGAGTCAGGAGGATCACTTGAGCCGGAGAGTTTGAGGCTGGCCTTGGCAACGTATTTAGACCTTATATCCAAGTCCAAACAAACAAACAAGAAAAGTTGGGAGGAAAAATCCTTGAAATTATGTTTTTCAATACTTTTCCCATAGTAATAACTATTATAGACACAGAGGCTTTGACTTTATTTTTAATGCACAGAAGTGGTAATGTTTTGAAAGATATTTCATAGGTAAAAGAAAGACACATCTATGAAGAAGCACCATTTAGTTGGTTATGGCAAACACAGAATAGAATCAATCTCCTCCTTTTGAGCGTTGAATTTCATAGTTGTGGAGAAGTTGAGGACTGTGCAGGAGACAGGGATGATGGTCTCAGCCTTCCCAGGCAACAAGGGGACACAGAGCTGTGACCACCCTACCCCTCGCCTTTGTCACCATGCTTGGAGCTTGGGAGGCACACAATGTTTGCAGCTAGACTGGTTCACAAATGTTGGGTGCTTAATATGACCCAGAAAAACCATATCTCTTTACAGATTCTGGAACGAGTTACTGCTTGTAATACAGAAAAAGGGAATCTAAAACTCTTAGCTGACTTTTTGTTTCGGAGAGTCTTCCTGCAATGCCTGTGTTTGACCAGAGTTGACCTCACCCTTTCCTGCGGTGGCCCTGAGGTGGGCTTTGAGAGAGAATGTGAGATTCAGGAATAGTAAATGATTTGCTGTAGGACTGCACCACTAGACTGACTTGTTAGCAAAGTCTTTCTTGCTTTTTTCTTCTTTGTAGTACTGGGGATTGAATTCAGGGGCTGCCCATTGGTCAACACCCCTCTTTTTGTTTTCCAATGGATCTCACCAAGTCACTAAGTTGTGCATGCTGGGCTTGAACTTGCCATCCTCCTGCCTCAGCCTTCTAGAGTCTGAGATTGCAGGCGTGGGGTGCCACCAGGCCTGGCCATTAGTAAAGCCCTCTCCCCTGCTGCAGAGGAGTCTGACCGTGCACTTCCTGCTCTGTAACTTCACAGAGCAACACAGCCAGTGTGCTGGGGTCTTGCTGCCCATGTGACCTGTGGGGCCGTACATCCCTGGAAGGGCTGTGAATGAACCAGGAGAGCTGCAGGGCGAGGTCTTTGGCTTGCAGGGGTGCAGTCTTTGTGGGTCCCTAAGGGGGCCTTGGAAATCATGCCCATGGACTCACTGCAAAAGACACAGGGCCTTTCAGAACAGGAAGCTGCCTCGGAGTCAGGTGGGGCAGAGTCTTTTGGTTGCTCTGCTCCTGGGCTGACATGTACTTTGAGTTGCACGCCAGACTGTGACCAGTGTTCTTTGATTGCCCTGCTGGTGAGTGGTGGTTCCAGGCCTCTGTATGGCAGTGGCCATGGCCCATGGCTGCCGAAGGCCTGACAGCTCTGCTGAGGTTAGAGACTCCTGGGAGCTGTGAGCAGAGGTGAAGCTGGGAACAGCTGTCCCCCAGTAACTCCCGGGCCTCCCAGCTGTGCCCGCTCCTGTGCTATGTCCCACCATGGACACACCCCACTCATTCAGCCCACATTTAACATGTAACACTCTTCCGATGCTCTGTCCAAGCGGCTGATGATGGGCTGGCGTGGTCGCAGCTCTGGCACTGAGGTCCAGCTGTCCCCTAAGAGGCCGAGTGAACTATCCTCACTGAACCCTGGGGCCACCACGCTCCAAGAAAGAGGCATGAGAGCCGCTTCCTGAGCTGTCCCTTTTTCTGCAGGCAGCCTCCTGTGGGCGAGTTGCACTGGAGGACGCTGCTGCAGGACATGCTCACGATGCAGCGGGAAGTGTACACATGTCTGGTTGCCGACGCTTGCTATGAGGTAACTGTGGGGCTGTCTGCGCACTCCCGTGTCCACCTCCATCTCTCTACTCTTTGTTACAGCAGTGGCTTTAGTAGGGTAGCCCCCTGCAAGCTGATCCTCATCCCCCGCCTTCACACTGTTGGTGGTCATGGGAAGGCCTCTCAGACAGCTCAGTTACTACACCTCAGAAATAATGTTCTGACTTGATCCTTTCTTCTTGCATCTCTGCTAAATCACACTAGCCTCTGCTTGCTTCCTTCTGCCCTGCCCATAGCGCCCCATTCGTGCTCAGCATTTCTTCTGAAATAAAACGTTGTGTGCACTGCCTTCCCTAGGGTTCTTGTTTGTTCTGTTGTCAGTAGAGGAAAGTGTGGGTCTCCGTGCTCCGTACAGAGAAATGGCCGCACCTTTGCCTTTTCCGCTGCCCGCTGCCCTCAGGTGCACCCGACCCTGCTGCCCTGTCTTTCCGGCTCCTGACTCTGCCTACATTGTCTCCTCTACTGCTTGAAAGTCCTGAGGAGGCTTCAGAACTCAGCTCTTCATGCACTAGGCCACTGTGGTCCCTTCCTGGAGTTTGCATCTTCCTCACCTTTCTTCTCATGTCATGGTTCCCACACCTACCTGTGCCGGCGAGCTGCTGGGCAGGCGGTGTCCTGTCTGGTCCTGTCCTGTCAATATCTGTCTGGTCTCATCCTGTCATGTCTGGTCCTGCTCTGACTTGTCCTGTCCGGTCCTGTCCTGTCTTGTCCTGTTCTGTCATGTCATATTCTGACCTGTCCAGTCTGGTTCTGTCCTGTCCAGTTTGGTCCAGTCTGGTCCCTCCTCAGGTTCCCAGGGCACACACAAGGAGAACTTAAAGGGCTGGTCACAAGACAGACCCTTGGCACATGGCAGTCTACCCATTATTTTGTAAGACACGTATATTACCAGTAAATTACTTATGGTTCCTCTTGGGAAATGATCCAACTAACTCACTTTGAATTAAATACAAGTTAAAAGAGATTCACTATTTGAATTTTCTTCTCAGAGAGGCCAGCTACAAAACTATATTATGGTGAAAGTAGTTCTCTATTTTGTGAAATTGTTTAGTTTTTAAATTGCAGGTGATTTTAACAAAAGAACAATAGTAGAGGCTGTTAGGAAATGAATGATTTATGTTTGAATATCAGGTTTTTAAATGCTTGAATAATTGTATTGTTCACAGTGAAGATTAGCCTCAGCCTGTATTTAGCTGCCAGTGACTGCCCTGTATACCTACCTAGCTGTCTCTTGTACATAAGAAATCGGGCTTTTTTTTTTTTTAACATTGGAATGACATTTTGGTATTTTCTTGATTGTGACTATAATTCTGATTCTGACTAAAAAATTGGCAGGAGGTATATTACACTTGAGTGAGTTGGTTTTTTTTTTTTTTTTTTTTTTTTTTGTCTTTCTGAGGCAGGGTCTCACTATGCAGTTATGCAGTTCAGGCTGGCCTGGAGTTCTCTTTGTGGCCAAGGCTGGTCTTGAACTTATAATGATCCTCCTGCCTCAGCCTCCTGAGTGCTGGGATTACAGGTGTGCCCCACCATACCTGGCTTTGATTTTGAAAGTATTCTTTCAAAATCAGTGGACATACTGCATTACAAATACTTTAGTACCTTTTTTCAGGGTTGGTGTGTTAATGATGTTTGTCCATAATAAGTCTTTGTCTTTGAGAACATAACAGTTTGGAAGCCTAACAGTTTGAAAGATTGTAGATGATGGTGGTATAGACTTGGTAGAGTTCTAAGCAGCCTTTTTTTCTCTTTTAAATTGCTAGATTGTCTTATTACCCTGTGTCCTTGGGAAATACGTTATAAACTCAGGGCTGTAACTAAAAATGTGAGATGCATCTCACAAGATAGAATCCACACTGTCCATGACAGCAAGAGCTTGTGCAGTCTGGGCTCCCACACAGGTTTCTCAGCACCGCTCTCAGTTCTTGGCTTTTTGGAGCGAGCAGAGCTGTGCAGGGCAGCAGTCCTATGGGGCACTCTAGCTAGGGGTGACATGTGCTGCCAGTGGCTACAGATGCCATGCAGGCTGCTCACTGGTAATTTGCTTTCTGTTACATTGTCTTCTTGCAGCTGGTCTCTCTTGAATACCATGATTGCTTTTTTCCTTTTCATGTAGGCTTGTCCAGAAATGCTAAAGAAGGGATGATAAAGGAGTCCAATGCTCTTCTTACTTAAAAGGAAACTTGATTTTCCCTGAAATTTTGTTTTTCATTCTCAGTTTCTGTGCTGTCCTCAATGTGTGGAAAAACAGGGCAGTTGTCCTTGGGATACTCTTGTACCAATTACAACATCAGCAGTGTCGGCTTGGGAAACACGCTGTTTCACACGTTTCTGAGAGTCTGTAAGCACTGTCAGTTGAAGTGCTCATCTTACGTGGGGTGCTGTGGCACAGGCCTGTGATCCCGGCACTCAAGAGGCTGAAGTGGGAGGACTGCAAGTTTGAGCCCAGCTGGGTGACTAGGCGAGACCTGGGTTCCCGAGGAGGCAGCTCGGGGTGAAGACCCGGAGCTCAGGGTCTAATTTTGATCCCCCAGAAATTTTATCTGAGTGGGTTCTATTTCTTATCAAGGAGAATATGATATTTTCATGAATATCTAACATCAGCGTCACATACTGTTGCAGCTTCTGTGAGGAGGTGCACCAGTGACATCTGTAGCTCAGCGGTAAGGTTTATAAGACTAGATGCAGATGCTTTGACACAGTTGTAAGTTATGTGGATCAGACCAAGCGCTTAGAGTTCCAGCACTCAGGCCCTGTGGCAGGAGGGACATTATGTGTAACAGACCCAGTTTCCACTGAATATAAATTTCACATCTCGACTCAAGTATTCATTTAACACCTTAAATACTGTGCTTTAGTTTACCCAGTGAGATCATTTCTCATTTTCCTAAAATGCCTCTTAGTATGGAGGAAAAATTCAGAGTACAAGGTGAGTATATTCATGGTGGCGGGAACTCCTGCCTCTTGGTGAGGGGTGTGCATTCTGAGCCCTCTTGCGACTTGAGGCTTCCCTTCCCGCCTTCCGGTTTCCTCTCTCCCAGATCTTTATTGAAAGCCTGCTGTGCTCCAGTCGCTTGGAGAACATCCAGCTGGCCGGGCAGCTGAAGCACTGTTGGACCAGCTCAGCAGATGCTGCGGCTGGTGTGGCCCAGAAGGGGAGGCTGCAGTACCGGCTGGGCCCTGAGAAGAGCATGTACTTGGTTCTGAGCGCCAGCAGGGAGTACTTCAACTCCTCCACTAGCCTCATGGACAGCTGCATGGACCTGGCCAGGTGGGCACTGCTGCAGGGAGAAGCAGTGGCTGTGGGTTGCGAGCCACTTCCTCCTGACCATCCGCCTTTCCCTTGAGCTCTGCTGAGGACTTGCGCTGACCCCCACCTGTTGGGAAGGATTCACATCTGACTGCTGTGCACCTGTGCCCTGCGCAGAGTAGCCATTCCGTTTGCTGACCTGGCTCCGGGGCAGAGCTCAACAGCCCCAGCCCTCTTCCTGGCTGTTCTGTGAGCCCACCCATTGTGACACTGGAAAGAAGGTGTGACAGGATGTAAATGTCCACAGTCAGTTATGCAAGCTTGTGCTGATCTTTTCTATTTGCTCATGATTTGAAATTAATTTTATTGTTTTTAGGAAATTAAAAGGGTTTACTAAACATTGATCAAGAAAAAATATTATCTCCTTGACAAATCTTAAAAACCTCTAGAAAGTTTCTTGTATTGGTCTGTTTTTTACAGTGATGAAATACCTGAGGCGAGACACTTAACCGAAAAGTAAGTTTGAGCTCACAGTTTTGGAGGCTCCTTCTTGTGGTTGTCAGACTTTCAGTTTGTAACTAGGAGATGCTTGTGTGTACACCTTTTCTTTTCAAACACACTTCTGGGTTTTGCCTATGTTTTTCTAGGATGTTCATCTTTTTACTCTTAATTCTTAGGGCCTTTTTTCTTTTTCGAATTTGCCCTTTGCTTGGCTTAGATTTTTTAACAACATTGTGAACATTGACTTATCTTTCTGATTTTATTCAGAATTATAAAGTTTTCAGTTGTTGTTCTTTTTCTTATTCTGTCTTCTGTGTCATCCTTTGAAAGATCTTTAATTTCTAAGTCCACTAGAATTTTCTTTGTATTGTTTCTTAATATTTGATTATTTCTCACATTTAAATTGTAGGACCATTTGGGATTTATTTGGTTGTACTTGTGGTAGCCATGTACATTTATCCCCTACTCCCACTTTCAGCAGTGAGAGCTGCACTTTATCCCCTGCGATGGCCTTCCTAGAAAGAACCTGTTTATCTCAAACCATGTTATTGAATCTGGCAGAGTCCTTCAAGTGGTAAACATGTCTTTCTTTTTTTTCCTCCCAAGGTATTTTATTTTTATTTCAAATGATAAAAGTATCAACTCAGTGAGCCTCTGAGGCAGGGTGTTGAGCCTGACCCTAGCATGTTTGGCAGGCATTTCTTAAAGTTCCTTTATACCTGGCCTTTTTGCATCGCTTTCCCTCGCGTGGCTTCTGTCCCCTGGGGATGCCCTCGTGTGTAAGCTGGCACTGACCACTCATCCTGTGAGCTGCAGGGTGCCCATCTCAGTGTTTTCAGTTACACTGCACACCACCACGCCTTGTGTGCTCTCACTGGCTAGAGGAGTGTTAGCTGGCTTTCTCTAAAGAAACCAAAACAGACACACAGTCCAAAAACTCAGTGTTTCCATGTTCCTTCTAGTTCCCCAAACTTCACCCCTTAGCTGTTTCTAAAGACAGTTTCTTATGTGTACTTTCAAAAACAGTTTATCAAATGTTGTCCTTTTCTTTTTTTAACTGACAAGTAATTTCTTACTAATTACACACACCTTTTTATACCTTGCTTTTCCAACATATTCTAGTAGTCTTTCTGTGTACACACTTACAGACTTGTTACATTCTTTTCTGATAGTTGTAGGACATTCCATTTTCTGACTTCATTGAATTTTTAATTAGTTGCCACTTTGGTGTATTTCTTTTTTCATTTAAAAGACCATCTGGGCATCTGTAGTAAGTCTGTGAGCATGGAGGAGCCTATTGTAGAAATTTTGAGAGCTGCAGTTTTTGAATTTGGAGTTAAGTACATTGGAAATCTTGATGGAAACCACACATAATCAGCAGTATAGATGTGAATACTGAGCCTAATGAACTGCCACCGGCTGCAGAAGTGGCCGAGCAGTGTCTCTCAGGCCCCTTGGGCTCCTTCCGGCAACCTTGACTTCTAGATCCCTAGCTCTTGCTGCCCGTGTGCTTTCTAGTCTCCCGACCTAGGGCTCCTCTGCCTTTCAGAAGGTAAGTGCATTCAATAAATTCTCTTCCCTGCTCTTTCTCCGGGTTTTAAAAAAATTGGTTAAAATATTCTTTAGGCGTCTCCTAGTCTCAGATTGGCCATCCTCTTGAGGTTTATCTCAGTACTGATTCTTGCTTTTCCTCACAGGATGACGCTTTGCAATATGCCATTGCTTTGCTTCTTCTGGGAGACTAAACTGAGGCAGAATCAAGACATTCCTGTTCTCCCTAGAAGGGAAATTGACATGATCTAAACTCTGTCTTTTTAAAGAGATGGGTTTCTGATATAGTTGCTGCCTTTGCACTCATAGTTGTGACGTGGCCACACGGTGTCAGTGTAACCAGAGACAAAATGCTCCGCTTCCCGGAGCTTCTATCTGGCTTTGTACAGAAGCCAAGGTTGATACTTGCCTGGACTCACCTTGAGGATTAGGTGAGGTAAGAAAAAGCAGGAGGAGTACCTGGGATGAACTAAGGTTCAGATAAACATACTGTTGTACCTTGTGTTGTTGCTGCTGCTTTTTAAACCATTATCTTGTTTCATGCAGGTGCTGCTTACAGTTGATAGCAGATAGGTCCCCTGCCATTCAAGAGGAGCTTGACCTAATCCAGGCCCTTGGGTGTCTAGAAGAGTTCGGAGTAAAGATCCTGCCTCTGCAAGGTGGGTTTTCTTCTTAGCATTTCATTGTTAGTAATCTGTTTGTAGTGTCTTTTTTTTTGTACTTTTAAAAAAATTTTATTTAAGGAGAAGAAGAAAAAAAAGCAGAAAAAGGGTACAAGTTATACAGAATTTCAGAAAAAAATAAACAGTAGGAAATCACTAGTTAATAGATTACGTATTGTCATCTTAGAAATATTTGTTCAAGTTACAAAATTAAAGCATATAAAGTGGACATTCAAACAGTGAGACTGCAAACAGTTCTGTTCAATGATCCAACAAAACTCAGTAATATCATTATCTATCTTATACACTTAAATATACATGCAGTTATATCGTTTAGAGCACTTTCTTTTCCTCTCTTTTGTACAATGACAATTACACATTTTGGGTTTTATTATTCCCACAGTTCTTATTACTTTTTTTTGGAGAGAGTAAAACCAAATGTGACATAATAGAACAGAGTATTTGTAGCATCTTAATCAAGTCTATATAAGAAAACCTTTTCAGCTGTACCATTTATGCAGGACTTTCTTTCTTCCTTCCTTTTTTTTTTTGGCTTTTTGAGACAGGATTTCACTGTACAGTTCAGGCTGCTCTTGAACTCACTTTGTAGCCAGTCTGGCCTTGAACTGAGCAATCTTCCTTCCTCAGCCTCCTGCATGCTGGGATTACAGGCACGTGCCACCTTGCCTGACTGATTCATGCGTTTTTGTTTTTGTTTTTTTTTTAACCTCAGGTCTTATTAAAATCATGACGATCAGTCAGTTACTGAAAAGCATTCTCAGTTATTCTAAGCTTGAGCTTATTCTAAGCTTCTCCCTCAAACATTTTTTTTAGTCACAGAAGAATAGAGCACAGTGCATCTTTTGGTCTATCTTTATCTCTTATTAAGTCATTACAACTTCGACCTTGTATATATACATGTATCTGCATTTTAGCTTTTTATATGCAGCATGATTGGAATATGTGGTAAACGTTTAGATTTTTTATAGTTCTATTACAGTAAAAGACACATTGCCGCAAATTCTTTCAAAATCCTCTGCTCATTTGAACACACTCCCTCCATTTTCTCAGCAGCTCTTCCCGAGGGTCTTTAGCTGTGCTGACCTGGCTGCCTCCATTTCCTGAATGGATTTAAAATGTCTCCCTTGCATGGTCATTGTGACTTTGGGGAAGAGCTGTAAGTCAGTCACACAGTGCACATCCAGGAAATAAGGTGGATGAGATACAGTGTCATGTGTTTCTGTTGTTTTGTTATTTATGTGTCTTACTTTTTTCCTTGCTGAGACAAAATACCTAACATCCAAAGTTAGAAGAGGAAGGGTTTATTTAGCTCACAGTTAATAGAGGTTTCAGTCCATAATTGGCTGGCTCTAAGCAGGGTGCCTCATGGCAGAGGGGTAACAGTTGATGGCAGCAAAAGACTGAAAAAGCAACAAGTGAGGAGCGAAAGAGAGAGACAGAGACAGAGACACCCATGCCTCTTTCTGTCCCTTACATTGTATGTCTTAGGATGGGTGTGGCATAGCGCTCACAGCCTTAATTCCAGTATAGGACTGTGAATCACTCTGAAACTCTAGAAGCCCACCCCCATGCCCCGTGAGGCTTTGGGTGGACATCTGTGCACACACCATAACACTATGTGTGTTTATGTGTATCTGTTTTTATTAGTTCATGTTTGTAGTTTGTAGTGATTCCTTCCATTGTGAGAAATAGGCACATGTACGTAATATATCAATTCTTTTTATTTCCCTTTCCCTCCTTCTCCTTCCATCTCTAGATATCACAGTACAGCAGTCCATGCATCATGACTCAGAACAGTAAAATGTTGGAAGTGGCTGGTATGCCTGTCAGCCCATAAAGAAAAAGAATATTTACACACAATGGCACAGTACCCTGCCATAAAGAGAGATGAACTTGAGTCATTTGTAGGAAAATAGATATGCAGGAGACCACGTTAAGTGAAATAAGTCAGACACACAAGCTTAAATACCACACAGCTTCTCATATGTGAGAAGCCCACAGTATAAGTAAAGAGCCAAATAAGAGGCAGGCAGTAGGAAGCAGGGACTCAGATCTTGAGTAAAATGATCCCAGGCCTGCACTCCATGGAGTCATGCTCAGTGGCAGCACTCACAGTAGTTTTGAACACACCTCGTAAAGACACTCGAAAGAGAATTTCTGGAGCTGTTGCAAAAAGTGACAAGAATGAGGGGACGTGTGTGCTGGAAACAAGGGAGCACAGTGGAAAGAGAATAATTGCAAGTTGTCTTTTACTGTGACAGGATTTTAGCATTTTAAACTTGTGCTGTGTATTTTGATCATACCTTGTGTAATTCAGAGTGATTGAGTATAGAAATGTCTTCTCCCAGTCCCTCACCTGCTGTTGACTTTTGAAACTGGTTTTCTGGGGCACTCACGCAGTGTTTTTGCCGGCAGCATCTGCAGATGAGCTGTGAAGCTCAGCATGATTCGCTCCTGTGGCCCTGCCTGTGCTCTGAGCAAGTGCCCGAGCCTGGCAGCCTCTGGAAAGCTGGAGCTCCAAGGTCCCGGCTGCTGTCTTGCTCAGCCTGTACCTTAAGGATCCTGTTCAGAGGGATGCCAGGGCCCTGTGGCCAGGAGAACACCAGCCATGTGAGCTGCAGGTCCTTGTCAGGTCTCAGTGCCTCCGCCTTCCCGGCATGCTGGTGCAGCCGCTCAGCACTTGCATGGCCACAGGCCTGGCACTGTGTTGTCACTGTGCCTCATCTTGGAGCCTTGTCTGCCTGCGCTTCAGGATTGGTATTTCACATCAGACAAAGATGAGTGTCACGAACTAAGCTGTCGTTAACAAGTGAACAGAAGACAGTAGAGAGCAGTGTGGAGGAAGGACTCTGTGTCTGTCCCCTGGGAAGTGTCTGTTTCATGTGCGTGCTTTTCTCTGTGGTCTGGGTGCCACTGTTGGTGTCAGACTTTCTTCATGCTCAAGTGCGTGGTTTTTGACTCAGTTACGCCAGGTGTGCTTTCTATCATCTGCTACTTTGCCTCGGTGGCCGGGCCAGTCTCCCAACACTCCATGTTCCTCTCACTTCTCAAGTGGAGGCACTGAGTGAGCTGGATGGAGTCTCGGTAGGATCGGCTGTGCGTCCTCAGGCCAGGATGCACTGTCATCTTCGTGGTCCTGTGGCACAGATCGGGTTTTCTACGTGACTGTAGAGTTGGTTCGGCCTTATGCTGCCGCTGCCCTCTCATGCTGTGCCACCCTTCCTCTTTGGGTCGTTCCTTTTCCTGTTCTCCTCTGAGTCTCCTCTTTACCTCTGCCCATACCTCTCTGTTCCCCCTTTCCCAATGCCTCTTCCCTTCACTTTAATAGCCATAATTACTAATGAAAAGACAGTTCCACCAGCCTCCCGCAGACATGTGGCTGAGTTCCACCACCTGTGGTGGATGGCGGCACCTTGAAGGTCACCTTCTTCACGTGGGGCTGAACACAGTGTTGCCTGGACAGCCTGGCACTATCCCAACATACCGAGACACCATTCCCTAGTGGTCCTAGACTCTAGGAGTGTTTCCGTGTACGCTTGACAGAGGTAACACACATTCATTGATTTGGAAGATGCTCCAGGGGCAGTTATGTGTGTTGCTTGATTTTAGGGTGATAAAGTCTAGGCCCCAGAAGCTCAGGTCTCATGCTGAAGGTGACACAGGTACACAGCTGGAACCGAGACCCAGGAGGCCTGCCCTGTGCCCTCCATTTGTGAGCGGTAGTCCTTTGTTCACAGAATTCTCCCGCCTCAGGGAGAGACCACCTGCTGCACATTCATGCCTCCTGTCCTGCTCAGCCTGAAGTTCTGCTTCAAAACAGTCACAGTAGCTATGTTGTGGACTCCAACACCATCCCAAATGACGGCCTTGGCTGCTTCTCAGCTGTGCTCGGATGGCATTTGCTGTCTGTGCCGAGTGTTGTGACGAAACCGGTAGGCAGGGTAGTGTGTTCATGTGTTCTTTTCCCGAGATATGTGTGTGTGTGTTTGTGTGTGTTAATAATTTAAAAAGCATTTGAGATGTAAGTGTAAGAGCTATAGAAAAATGAGGTATCTTCAGTTATTAACAGATATGTACATGCATTTTTTTCTCAACTTTGCCAACTCAATCTTTCAAAGAATCTCAGAAGTCAAACACTCCCTTAATGCATGGACAAATAATGACATATAAGGCTTGAAGGTATTAACTGAGAAATCACATTTTGAAATATAGTTACTTGTGCCATAAAATCAACAGTAAGAGAGCTGGTGTAGCAGTTACAGAGGAGTTCAGAAATACATAAATAAGGTAAAAAGCCATTTGAACACAGTCATCACAGTGTTAGAATCCCATTCTCCAAATGGATTTCATATACATAAGTGTTACTGGCTTGCATTGCTCACAACACCAGGAGACAGAGCACTGGGCTTGTGTGTCCATCTCTGCTGTGGGGTTCAGTTCCTGGCTAGATTTACTGAGCTGACCTAGAGCATAACTGGTGAGGAAGCTCCCAGCCGAGTGGCTGAAGCTAGTGTGCCCTTTGGTGGGAGTGGTGATTCACCTGAAGGCTGTGAGAACTCCGGGCCTTGGGTACTGGGGTGATAGCATTCTTGGCAAGTGCTACCGTGAGCACTGGATGAGGCTGGTGACGTACCTGTAAGATCGTCATCATGTGTTACTGAACCTGGAAAAAATCCACGAATCTGTAGCTGGTACTCAGGAAAATACCCATGACTGTTTTAAGTAGGTTATGGAAAAGTATGCTTGTGTATGTGTGCGTGCGTGCTGTGTACGTTGTGTCTGTGAGATAGATTGTGCTATAGTGAAAAACTCCAAATCTTCTTGGCCTTCACAGCTGGCTGGTAGTACAGTAAAAGACACATTGCCACTGATGACTCCCAGATCCTCCCGTTGCTTCAGATGGACTCATCTCATTGTTGTTGCTGCTTTCTGCAGCAGCACTGGACTCCTTCCTGAGCTTCTTTACCAGGAGACAGAAAAAAATCTGGTGACTGCTGCTGCTGAGCATCATCCCGCAGAAAGGCAGCTGATAAAAACACAACACTATGTCCTCATCCACCTTAGTCACTGAATCTGGCCCTGGGCAGCTTTCAGCTCTTCCCCCAAAGTCACACTGACCATGAAAGGGACACATGTTGAGTCCATGCAGGGCATCAAGACAGCCAGGACAGTGCAACTGAACACCCTCAGGAAAGAGGATTCCAGAGCTGCTGCAGGAAGTGGCACAGACAGTAGGATGAGTGCGTCTGAAGTGAAGGGGAGGAGCTTGAGGGAATTTATGGCTGTGTGTCTTTTAACGCATATTTTGTTTGTTTGTTTTAAATGGAAGCAGTAACTTACACTTTATAAGCACCATGTATTCCCAAAACATATTTGATGCCATTTAACTAAAGGTTTTTCTTTACTTTGTGCCTTTCGTTTTCTCATAATGTGAATTTGCTGCATGAAACATGGTCCATTTCCTGGATGTCTACCTTAAACCAGAGGAATGGGCTTAACTTTCAGAGAACATTGTTGAATTGAAACAGTGGTTGCTGGCATGACCCTGCCCTGCAGAATAGTGGTGCCACAGAGGTAGAAAAGGGGTGTGTGGGATGTGGGGTGGGTTTTGAGGGATGAAGCTAGGGTGGAGGGACTGGCACTACAGGAAGGATATGAAATTTGCTGCGACAATACAGCCTCCTTTAAAGTGTGTCCTAATTTGGTGCTTGAAAAGATGATACATGTTTGTACCTTTGGAATGATTATTCATTGGCTGGCTTTAGAAGTTTGGTTATGTAGAAAATAGCCATTTTGCACATTACTTATTCAGAGGCAATGCTAATTCTATTGTTTCTGTAATGCACATTTTCCTTAGTTTCCATTGGTCTGGAAATGGTTTTCATTCTGTCTGGTGGCCTTATCTTAGGGTAATCATGACATCATTTTGCAATACCCCACTTAAAAGCCTCTACTGTCTTTTCTTTTGTAGTGCGGTTGCGTGCTGACCGGATCAGCCTCATAAAGGAGTGTATTTTGCAGTCCCCCACTTGCTACAAGCAGTCTGCCAAGCTCCTTGGCCTTGCTGAGCTGCTGAGGGTTGCAGGTGAGGCTTTGGAATGCTAAGCTGCAGGATTGGCATCTGTCATTCCTGACGTCTTTTTCGCTGAATATCAGGCTCAGAAAAACATCCTTTGGGCCACGGTTGTGTCACTGGGACAGACTGGTATGCAGCTGGGCTGCACTTCTGGGGTGAAGGCAGCCTAGAGGACCCCAGGCTGGGTCTGGCAGGCTCAGAAGGGCCCTCCCGGCATCGTCAGCACTCTGCCCACACTTATGTCCCATTTTGTAAGTACCAGTGGGATCTTTAAGATAAGCCCTGTGACATTGTGTGTGACCTTCATCCACTCACTTTGTCTGTGAGCCCATTTATATCTTTGCTTTTAAAGCATGGGCCTATTCTCTTTCCCTTACCTTAGTGATATCAAGGCTACTCAGTTGGCTGTAGACTGCTCTGCTTTTAGACTTGCATCTGCATAGTTTAATTAGCAGCTGATATTCATCATTGATCTCTTCAGAGCTGAGGCTCCTCCCATGGACAGTGGGTAGATTGAGAAGTCAGAGTTGCAGTTACCCTCTTGCCCCCTGACCCTTTAAAATCAATCTACCCCATGTGTTTTGTGTTTGAATTAATTTGAAAATCACTGCCAATGAGCTTTTAGGTGGATTGCTGACGCTACGATCACAAAGCATTTATCTGTGCTTGCAGGTGAGGACTCAGAAGAGCGGCGTGGGCAGGTTCTGACCCTGTTGGTGCAGCAGGCCCTCTGTTTCCATGACTACAAAGCAGCCAACATGCACTGTCAGGAGCTGATGGCCATGGGTGAGCAGCGCTTGCGTGGTCCTGTGCCATGTGTTGCATGTGTGTCAAGGTGGGGGAAGGTGGGTTCTGAAAGCAGCCAGGCTTCTGGAAGGCTCACCATAGCTCTGCTATGGACACATTTACTCAGCAGCCACAAGCATATCTGCAGGGTGTGTATCTATTAATACTGTAATGGGCTGGGCCATCCATTTTATCTGAGATGTGGTTGCTCTTGATTCTGTGTTGAAACTGTGTTCATAATCATAAGAACAATTTCACGTAAACTATTTTCATACTATTTTATGTGTTTGCTGCATAAATGAAAAAGTAAGATTTTTTTAAAGTATATGCAATATTTGATTCCATAGTCAGTATTTCTATTCTTTGAGTCCAGTGCTTTTCAAGGTCATGTTGAAAAGTTGGGGAGTAGTTTGCATCCTTAAAACTTTCTGTGTTGGAATTGAGATTCCTGTTCCCAGAAGGCAGGTAGTTTGTGGTAGAGGCGTCTTACCTGGAGGATTCGCTTCCTGGTAGGACGGGAAGCAGTCGTCCCATGGACCCTGCACCCGCTTGTTTGCCTGTCCCTAGTACTCTGCCCCGGAGTGAGTACTTGAAGCCCAGTCCATTGCATCCTGAAGTCATGAAGTTGTGTGGGAATGATCCATGCACTTTTATTGTTTTTCTTTGGAGCTGAGGATTAAACCCTGGACCTCATACATGCTGGGTATGTGCTGCCCCACTGTGCTGTGTGTCCCAGCCTGACCTGTGCCTGTGTGTACGACAACTCTTAGCCAGAAACCCTGCTGGCACTTGTGATGATGAGGAAGGCTCCCTTGAGGGTTGTTGTGATACCTGTTGAGACTCTTGCTGTGGTGCACCAGGTAGTCTGAGCTGTCAGCTGCTCAGAGGGTGGAGGGCCAATTCCAAGGATTAATAAACGTGTACGTTAGAAGGAAATGCAGCTGGCTGCTCCACAGGCAGCAGCCAGGAGAGGACAGGGAGCCTGGTCAGGGCAAGCAGGTGGAGGGAGTGAGGGTCTCCTTTAACTGTCATACCTTCCTTCAGGAGGGGGAGGCCCCGGGTGGGGCAAAGTTAGTTATGAGTGGGCTGGACTTCAGAGTTCAGGTCAGCTGTGGGCCAGACTATCTTGGCTGGCACCAGCCTCATCCAGTTTTCCCACATACCCTGCCTTCTTATCTCAAGGAATGCAGTGACTTGCTTGCTTCACCAAAAGCTTGCTTTGCTGTCTAGTCTTAGTGCCAAAAGTTGTAGCTGCTTGCTTGTTTTCTCTCAGGCTTCAAAGTCTTGCTGCTGCCCCTGGACAGACACCTACTGGGAAGACTGATTGGATGGATATAGCCCCTAGTGCAATAGGGATAGGAGAGCATTGCAGCCAGAACCAGACCCAGGGGATCATGGGCAGAAAGCACTAAGAAGAGATGTCCAGAATAAGGTGCTCCAGCTCAGTGGTCTAATGGGGTGTGTGCTGAAGGCAGGCCTGGATGATTGGACGCCGTGACTGAGAAAGGAGGAGCAGGAGCAGTTCCGAGGATGTGGGCATTGCAGTCTGCTGGCTTGGCACCAGGCTTGATGACACTTAGGTCTGAGGTCCACCAGTGGGGGTGGGGGCGAGGCCTAGCCTAGAGGAACTGGACAACCTGGCTGAGGTCTGGTGAAGGAGAAGACCTATAGCAGTTGTTATAGACATTCCAACCTAGAAAAACTCAGGACAGCACGTCCCACCCTAGGCACTAAGTGCTAATCCATAGAGGAGCTGCGTCCTTTAGTGTCAGTGAAGCAGTTTTGTTTCATGAAGTTTGGAATCATCATGGATCCTGAATTGATGTCATATTAATACAAATGGTTTATATAGAGAGCTTTGCCGTAATAGTCTACAACTGTCAGGGTAGTACCTGAGTTAAATTTTACTTCATGTATTTGGGAGAAGTTATTCTGGATTGAACCCTTTATTCTTAGAAGAGCTGCTTTTGAACCAGAGCTCCTTTGAATAAGGAAGAAAGAAATGTGTTTGAAGCGCTCACATAGTAACATTGTGTAGGAGAAAGACCTCTCCTGGGAGTCGGTGGCTCCCTCTGTCCCTGTCCTTGGTGGGCTGCCTTTTCCTGTGATGTGAACGCTCCCATGTGACTGTTGGTCTTGCTGTCACTTTATGTAGCACTGTGCACTTTCAGATGCAGTTTAAATACTGTTCTTTCAGGAACCCAGAGGGAGGGGTTATCATTGTCCCTTTGCAGTGGCGCAGGGCACAGAGTGCTGAGCAGCTGGATAGGACCATGGCCTGAGCCTTGGAATCGAGATAGCCACCTTTATACTGAGCGAGAGCTTGTGCTCATTTTCAGCTAATCTAAGCTTGGGAAGTCAGTCAGTAGCACATCCGGAGTACCTCTGAACGCCTTGGGTGAGAGCTCAGCTTAGTCTTTGTTCTCTTAGACTCTTACACATTGCTGCCAAATGTATCACTAATAACTATAGTTCTGCTTTGTAAAACCTGAGCAGGAGTCCATTTTGTTTCTCATCTTATATTGAGTGTTACTTTGCTACCAGAAATCATTCTTTTGCTGTTGTTCTGGTTTTGCAGGTTACTCTCAAAGCTGGGATGTCTGCAGCCAGCTGGGACAGGCAGAAGGCTACCAAGACTTGGCCACTCGACAGGAGCTCCTGGCTTTTGCACTGACCCATTGCCCACCAGGCAGCATTGAACTGCTCCTGGCAGCCAGGAGCTCTCTGGAGGCCCAAGTGAGTGCTCCAGGGTACCCTGGTGGGCTTTCTGGGTTTTTGGTAATGTGAGAATTCTAACATGTAGAAGAAAACCCAGTTGTCACACATAAGAGGTTTGGGAATGTATAGCAAATGGCACAGATTACCTCAAGACAAATTGGAAGTAAGTTAAGAAATAAATTGTTGAGTCTAAGGGGATAGTTACATTGTGAAGAAGTTGCAATAAAAATCATGTGGGAATGGTCATGGTAAAGAAGTACTGGCCCCCTTCTTGAGGCCCCTTGGGTGGGCCTGGGCTTTGGCTAGGGATGCTGAAATTTCCTAAAATGCACAGCTCAGATGTGGCTTGGAGAGGACCAGGCTCACTGAGCAACACTAGCAATCTGAGCATCCTCACAGTTCACATTTCCATCTCACAGGTGGTCATTGCATTGTCTGTCAGGTTTTTCACTGTGGACTCCCACTCCTGAAACTCTTGCTTCCTTGTGAAGCTGTTTATAAAGTCCTGAAGGAAGCCTGGTGTCAAACACTGTGCTCCATGAAACAGCGGTTTTTTCTCTCTAAAGGAGAAAGTACTTTTCAGTTTAAAGCCTCCACTGTGATGAGAGGCAGATTTAAAAATGCATCTCCTTTGTGACCTAACCTGTTCCCATTTCAGATTCTTTACCAGAGAGTGAATTCCCAAATCCACGTGGAAGGAGGAGAGGGTGTCAGTGTCTCGGCAGTGGTTGGCAGGGCCCCTCATGAGGTGAGCTGAAGGGGATGGAATCCACTTTGGGGAGTGGCTGGAGTGCATTGAGATGAGATGGATCAGCTGACCTCAGTGTGAGTGGGGCATGCCATGAGTGTAGTGTAACATTATACAGAAAGGTCACAAGACCGAACTGTCCAGCTCAACAAATTATCACCTCCCCAACAAAAAAAATCCATGAAGTCCCTTTGCAGGTAAAGCAGTAGCATGTAAGCAGCTACTGGGTCTCTTGGCCTCTTCTCGTAGAACTTTTCGCCCTTCTGTCCTCTTGCAGAGATCACCACTCTCCTGGCTAGCCCCTATAACCAGTCTTTGTGGTTTTTATTTTTATTTTAAATAATTTAATACCTGCTCCACTCTAACACAGTAGTGTAATTTTCGGTTTTTTATGTTATACTGTTTTATCTGTTTTTTATGTTATGTTTTGTTTATGTTTTATGTTACACTGTTAATATTATGCTTACAAGATTCATCTGTGCTATTAGAATATGTATTACAGTTTATCCATTGTAATGTTGAATGACACTTGTTTCTATTTTACGTCAAAAAATAATCATTGTGTACATGTCTGTAGCAGGCATGGGTACACAAATATGCCTGGCACTGAAAGTGTGCATTGTTATATGTAGATGTATCCAATCTAACCAGGTAATGCTGAAGTACTTTTATTTTAACTGATCATACTTTTAAAGCAGTGCATGTATATTAGCCAGCTTTCCTATTGCTGACACACAGTACCCACCACCCACAATTTAGAGGAGGAGAGGTTTAATTTGGCTCACGGTTTCAGGAGATTCAGTCCATAGTCATCTAGCTCTAAGGCGGGAACACCAAGGCAGTAGGGTGTGGTGGAACAAAGATGGTGGAGCAAAGATGGTTTGTGGTGGCTAGAATAATAGGAAAACAGCACCAGAGGAAGTGGCCAGGGACCAGACATGGACCTCCAAGACCACGACTCCATGACCTTCCCAGACACATCCACAAGTATCCTCCAGCAATCCACTAGGCAATCCCAGAACCAGTTGGTTGACATTACCAAACCTAACCATGACAATGGGATTATCACATATGCCAATTCAGTTCTTCAGTACCTATCCTTTTAAGCATGTAGTGGTATCTAGTTATGATTTTTAAATTATTTTTTGTTTTGCAGAAAATAAAACTAAACAAAATAAAACAGAATAGAGGCAATCAAAACAAAACAATAAAAGCAATACAGCATTTCAAAATAATAGGAAATCAACAATGGCTACTATTATGCCTCTTGTTATCTTCAAAGTAGCTGCCTATACTATAAAATATAATAAAATCAAATGAAACAGTATAAAATCAATCAGAATACAGCAATGAAAATGATAGAGGACTTCAAAACAAGATAATAGGAAAGCCCCTGGAATTTAGCAAGAAATCAATAATGACTATATTAATGTGTCTTATCTTTGAAATAGCTACCTATAACATCAGATATAATAAAATTAAACAAAACAGAACAATGAAAATGGTCCCCAACTTCAAAACAAGACAATGGGAAATTAATGGTGGCTACCACCTTCCCTTTTTAGACGTTTTCTTCCCTTTCACTGTCACAATATCTGTTGTACATTTTGGATCCCACCATTGCCTTCAGTTTCCTACACTAGCGGGACAGCACAATTTTCATCCATGTGAGTCTGAACCATTTCACCCATGAACATGATCTCAAGTTGCATGCATTTACCTACAGAGCCCTGTGATTGTCCTTTCTAGCTGAGTAGCTTTCCATTATATAAAAATACCTTATCTTTCTTATGCATTCTCTGGTTAATAAGCAAGCTACCCTGGCTTTTTCCTGGTTTCCTGTTGCATGAAGAATTGTTTTCTCTCCTTTGACCTTTAGTTTATGAATTTCCTTTTGAGTTACATGTTCTTGTATACCACATATTGATGGATCCTCTCTCCTACTCCATCCTGCCGGTGTTTATTTTTGTTGGTCATCTATGTTAATGACTATGGCCACTGTGCACTGGCTCATCTCTGCCATGTTCTTTTCCTGCCATTGGCTCCCTACTTTTCCCCTCTGTTCAGTTGAGTGCTGCATTCCGTGATCTCCCTCTGCTGCTGTTCCTGGAAAAATGGTCATTTTTTATCTCTGTCTAGAGTATCCTTCAGTACTCTTTGTAGGGTTGCTTTGGTCATCATGAATTCCTTCAGCTATTCTTAGTTATGAAAGTATCTTGTTTCTCCATTAATTTTGGAAGATACTTTTGCAAGTTGTTTTCTTTGAGGACTTGAAATACTTTATTCCAACCTCTTCTTGACTTGATGGTTTGTGTTGAGAAATCTGTCATGATTCTGATGGATTTTCCTTTATAGGAGATCTGTTTCTTCTAACAGCTTTTAATGTTCTGTTCTTGTGCTGAATTTCTGGGGTCTTGATTATTGTATGTCTGGGTATAGATTTATTTTGATTATGGGCAGGTAGTTGGAGTTTTGTATATCTCACTTATCTGTATGTCAGGTCTTTTTCTCATGCTTGGGAAGTTTTTGCTATTACTTGAGTACAGTCTTTTTATGTCATTTGTGTTGACTTCTGCTTTTTCGCTGACACCTGTCAGTCTTTTTTCTTTGCATTGTCTTGCAGCCGTGGAATTGTTATTTCCTGGTTCCTTCTTCCTTTTAAGAGATCTTTCCTTTGTCGATCACTAGTTGCAATCCTTTCTTTAAGGTCTGAGAGTTTATCTTCACTTCTGTTCAGGCAGTTTTGCAGCTTTTGATGGAAGTTTTGATTTCCTGAAGTCTCTTTGAATCTGTGTCACGCATTCCAGTTCTTTCCTATATTGCTTATTCACTTTCCATCATTTTCCTATGCTGCTCTTTATCTATGTCTTCTTAAGATATGCTCAGCAGTCCTTTCATTATGCCTGTCATCTCTTCCTTTACCTGAGATATTATTTCTGTTCTGATTTCTTTTACAGACTCATGAACTAGTTTCTTTACTTCAGGTGTCATCATCCCAGAAATTTCAAGTAAGCAGCTTTTAATTTCTTCCATGTGTGTTTCTCTTGGGCTTGTTCTGTGCAGGCTGGAAGCCAGAGATTGCCTTTTGCTCCTTTGTCTTGACATTTTCCTGGATTCTTCTGAACAAGCCAGTTGTGGGGTCCGAGGCGCTTCCTGAATTGGTCACCCATCCGCAGTGCAGGGGAATGGGTCAGGCACCTGGGTTTCTCCTAACCTAGGTTCCTGGGGAGGCAGTGGAGTGCAGGTTGGACTTCTCCAGACATAATTCGGTTTCTCCGTGGTGTGGCTGGCTGGTTCTGCTAGTTCACATTGGTTATAGGTCCGTGATGGTGGCCATCAGGCTTACAGGGGTAGGGCTGGCTGCTGCTTCTCTGGCTCAAGCTGACTGCTCGTAAGAGGGTCCTGATGCTGCCTGTGTGCACTCAGGGGTTGGGCTGGCTCTCTAGTTTTGATTTTGATAGTCACTTTTCTAATTACATGAAATGGAGTTATTTCGGGAGAGATTCCTTTTGCGAAGTACCTGTTGTTTTATCACCCATTTTGTATCAAAACTTTTGTTCTTTGTCTTTTCTTTGTTGAGATTTTTATGGATCAAGTTACTGGAACTGATTCAGTATGTGTATCTCATGGTAGTCCATCTGGGAGAGAAAAGAGGAGGCACATATCCCTGACAGTTGTTTTCTGTAGATCAGTGTTTGATATGTGGGTTTAAGTTTTTCATGACCCCCACATCATGGGGTTGGGCTTTTTACTTAAATGACAGCAGCCCAGTTTCTGATGTTTTAACTGGGTAAATTAAGAGATAACAATCCTCTTTACCACACTATCCCGTCAAGTGGTCATCTTCTCCATAGTGTAAAATTTTGTTCACTCCTCTAGCATTTATTTTGGAAGATACATGAGACCAGAAGCCAGGTGCACACGGCTTTTTCTTGTAAATTGGCTGAAGCTATCTTAATGAGCACACTGGTACTCATGCACTGTGTAGTACTTTTTGTACTTTGGTACAAAACTTCTGTTGTGGAATCTGTTCATGGAGTCAGGGCAGACGTATGTAGGCTTTGCCCACAGTAGGTTGTGTGCAGTTCCCAGCCCCTTTTTGTGTGGTGCTGGGAAGTCAACGGCACTGTACCAGAGCTGTATACACAGCCTTTTTTGTGTTTATTTGTTGTTGAGGCCAGATCTCACTAAGCTGCTTGTGCTGTCCTTCCACTTGGATCCTGGAGCTGCAGCCTCCCAGAGTGCTCGGGTTGCTGGTGTGTTGGCTATAGCCAGTCCCATTTCTTTTGAATTAAAAAGGAACTTGGTGAACATATTGGACACATGTGTGTTCCTCTTCAGTGCTGAGTGACTCGAAGCTCTCAGTGAGGTTTGTGGGGTGACATTTCGCCTTGTGAAGTCTATGCCTGTATCTGCTGCAGTGTTGGACACAGGACTGCTGACCACTAGTGCTGTCCTGGTGAGGGAAGTGATCCACAGCTGTACGGGCCAGAGTGGTAACCACCAGTCACATGCAGCTTTTGAGCGCTGGAAACATGGCTAGTGTGAGTAAGGAGTTGCATTCGTAGTTATATTTAACCTTCATTTATAGTCAAATAAAACGTATGGATTACGTTGGACATCACAGCTGTGAAAAATCCAGCATTCATTGGAGCATGCACAACAGTGTGCAGACTGGACTTGTAGTTGTCCTCCCTAGCTGGAAGCTGGAGCATTTCTAGGAGCCCGAAGGTTGTAGAACGCCTCATCCCTAGATATGTTTTCATTGATTACCATATCACTTGGCAATTACTTGGTTTGCCCCAGTGCACATGGAAATACATTGCTGTCTGCTGTATTTGCTGTGTAGGATCGAGCAGTGCTTACAGTAGCCAGGGACCACCGGTGCTTGGTGGGTACCCGTGAAGGAGGAGTTGGCTCTGAGAATGCAGCTGAAGCCCTGCTCTCCTCAGAAGAGCTGTTCTATTAGCACATGTTCAGGACTCGCAGCTGTGCTGGTCTTGGGGAACTGGCATGCACACTCATGGCATCTCAGTCCTGGGACTCCCCTTTCCCCTCCTCCCATGTCTCCTTCCATCTCTACAGTCTGCTTCCCTTTTTCCCGCCATCTCTCCTTATTTTGCTTGATGACCTTCTTTCTGTGAAATCTTAACCCAAGACTTGGGTCCTTTGGGCCTCTGGTCCCCTGTGTCCTGCTCCATCTCCCTCCAAATGTCTCTGGTCCTGGCTCTTGGGCTGCCTTTCAGATGTCTGTGAGTTCTGGGCTCTGCTGCACCCTTGGTGTTGCAGGTAGTTATGGCCCTTCCTCTGCCTCTGCTGCCCTTCTTGTCTTGTTCTGGGACTCTCGCCCCTTTCCTGCTGTTCCTCCCTGCTGTTTCCCTTGATGCCTCCAGGTGTTCCCTCCCCTGTGTTGCCCAAGCGTGCGTGCATCTTTCTGATTCTGCATTTTGTGCTGTGATGTGGTAACTGGAAGTGTGTCATTAATCTCTGTTCTGTCCTCACAGAGTGCCTGTCACATAGGGCCTGGTGAACCTTTGATAAAGCGCATAATGATTAGGCTGTGTTAAAAAATAAAAACAGGAGGTAGAGTTTTAATTTTAAAATCCACAGGATGAAAATGAAGAACTTTCAGTTTGTCTCACAGGTGCTGTGAGATCCACCGGGTTTAGCTGAGGTGAGGGTTGTGTCACTGCTCTGTTCACTGTGGAGTCACCATAGCTTCCCAATGAGCTCTGCTCCCTGAGCTTACCTGTGAAAACCTCTCGGGGCTTTTGAGTTTCTCATTTTTTACTTCTGCAATGAACCAGAAAGGATCGGCTGGGTCCCTCTGTGGCTTCTCTGAAAAGAGTTGCAAATCTCTTAGGGACGGAAAGGGATTCTTCCATGTTGACTTCGTTTCTGGAGTATTTTTGTCCTTAAAAGCTTTCCTGTCTTCCTTTGTTCTTCTCCCCCAAATCATAATAGATACAGAGCCCAGAGAGTTCCAATCCAAGCCCTCAATGAACACATTATGGCTTTGATTCATGAAGCACATTTCAGGATGTTATAGCTGCTGTTACTAGATTAAAATAAAGTGTGAGCTGTAAAATGCTGTGTTTCAAACATTAACAGCAGATATAACCACATTAAATTATAACTCACAAATGAGAGCTGACTCTGTAATCTGTGTAATGCCCAAGACTTTCATTACCTCAGTTGTGAAAATAATGATTTTATTTATATATCCAAGCAACATAAAGATATAATTGTTATATTGTAGCATTTGCATTAGTACAAGTGGATACTACAAATTTTAAGATAATGCTTTTATCTCACTGAACAAGATACTTGCTTATAAATAGAACAAAATGCAGACTTTATGAAGTAATTACAAAATTACACATTTCTGGTTGGTTATTATGCCTTTTAGATGAAACAGAATTCTGCCACTTAGAGCATATTAACATTTTTGTTTAACTAGTATTAGTTATATTACTTAGCCAATGGTGTTTTCTCCAGATAAATCTAATTAGAGTTAGAAATGGATTATGTACAGGGTTCCCATTAAAAAAATCATTTTCACTGTGGGAAAACTTGTTATGATCATTTCAAGTGGCCACACATTTATGCAATTGGACTAATTAATGTTTAAAACTCAAGCATGGTCCACGCATGGAACTATTTGGAGTGTTTTAAATGGATTGTTTAGAAATACTATACTATTTTTAGAAATACTGTGCTTAAATAAAAGCAAGTGAAATGGCAGTTGTTTCAGCACCATAGCCAGCACCAGTTCCTGCTCGCTGTTGATGGACAGGTGAGTTGTGGCCACTTTGCTCTTAGGGGTAATGTTAACGTGAATGCCGATATTCAAGTTCTTTATGAAAATATGTTTTCAGTTCTCATGCAGGTACCTAGGAGTAGAATTGCTATATTGTGTAGCATGTTTGTGTTTCATGTTAGAAAAAACAGCCAAAGTATTTTCCAAAGTAGCTGCCCATTTTTACATTCCCACGAGGCATTTGTTTAGATTCCAGTTCTCCCTCCTCACTGCCTAGCTCTTTGTCTGGCTCTGTCCCTGGAGTTTTGACTAAAGCCATGCTCACACATGTGTCTCATCATCATGTTGTTATTTGTATACTAGTAACTAATCACAGTGACCATCATTTGGTGTACTGATTGGTCATTCCTATATCTCTTTTGGTGAAATGGCTATTCAGATAGTTTGCCCATTTTTTAAACTGGGTCATTTGACTCATTAGTAATCTAAAAGAGTTTTTTGGTTTTTGGTATATTTTTCTTTTTATTCCAGATATGTCTTGTATCAGATTTGTGATTTGAAATGTGTTTCTCTCAATGTCTGACTTGAATTTTTATTTTATTAGTGGTGGTTTTTGAAGTGCAAGAGTGTTTAATGTTGCTAAAATCCTGTTAATATTTTTCCTTCATTGCTTATGTTTTTGATGTCCTAAGGAATCTGTGCCTAATGCAATGTTGTGAAGATTTACTCCTCTGCTTTTTATCTAGTTTTTTAGTTCTCACATTTATTGATGTGTAATAATAAAACTATGCTTTTATATGAAATAAGGTAGACATGACATGCAAAAAGATGAATTTAAACATTACAGTATACCATATACAAAAATTAATGTAAAAGAGCCACATGTTTCTTCTTATATTTCATGTTAATTTGTTCTTAATAGATTTAAATATGGGATATCTTATTTCTTAAAAGTAAAAAAAAAGATGGCAATTTTCTGTGGTAAGATATTAACATCTACTAACATTATTAATGTATACCTGGATAAATGGCGTGACTATACTTTCTGCTTTTTAAAATATAAAAGTGATTTAATCCACAGGTGTTGCTATACATTAAAAGCAGAGTTCTCCCTTTTTTTGCTCTGATGAATCTCAGTGCTCAGAAGTTAACACTTTTAGCCCGTGCTTACCCTTCCACATTTTTCTGAGATAGACAGCTTTCCTATGTGGCTCTGCTCTGACTGCTTGTTCTTAACTAAGGTGAATCTGTCCTTGTTTTCACTTTGCAGCTTGAGCTTTATACTCTTGTGCATAGACTCTGGCCTCGTCATTCACTGTATGTTGACCACTGAGGTAATGAGAGCATGGTGTTCATTGGGTGTGTGTACCACGATTTATTTGTCATCTCCTTTCCTTTTGAGCATTTAGACTGTGTCCAGTTTTTTCTATTTTATACTGAACTGCTTTGACCATTTAATGCATGTACTTTTGTGCCTGAGCACTGTCACTCAGGGCTGGGGGTTTCCTGACTCTGTGTAGTTTCTCTGCCTGCAGTGTGAGTGTACACTTTGTCTGTTACCATCTGATGCAAGCACTTTACAGAAAGATACTTTTCCTGTTTCTGACCTTGTCTGAAGCGCATTCTCTGAGAAGGCTTGGATGCACAGTCCTGATGTAACATAGGAGGGTGGCATGGTTCCGAAATGCTCAGCATGCCCGCTGGCACCCCTTGGTCTTCACCATCCGGGCACACAGGGCTCTCCCTGGTCCAAAACCATTGAGCGTACGGGCAGCTCTCCCTGTCTGCCTCTAGGTACTGTGTTAGCAGGGACAGTCTGCTGCTTAAACAGGGAGCACAGCACAGGAAGAGGCAGAATTGGCGAATCTACAGCTTAGATCTCCATTCTTCACCTCCTCTCAGCAGTTAGAATTCCAGGGTTGTTGACTTTTACCCTGCCTTTTTTCATAGCACCTGTGCCTGCCTGCCTGCCTGCCTGCCTGCCTGCCTGCCTGCCTGCCTGCCTGCCTGCCTGCCTGCCTGTCTTGTCTGTCTTTTTGAGACAGGGTCAAGGATGGCCTAGAGCTCACTTTGTAGCTCAGGTTAGTCTCAAACTCATAATGATCCTCCTGCCTTAGCCTCCTGTGCTAAGTAAGGCATGTGCCACCACACCTGGCTCCATGCATTTCTAATACATTTGTTTTGTGATATTTTCAAGGAGCTTTTAGCAATAAGGCATAGGGTTTTACTTTTTCTCTGGGTCTGCTGTTTAAATCCACTTGCAGACTTTTCTGAAGATGATGCATCTGCCTGGTCTGCTAGTTCAGGGTGGGGTATGGTACTGCCTTCTCTTCCAGGCAGAATTATGGTGTTGCTTTCTCAGTGGCTTAGTGTGTACCACTCTGAGGACTTCCGCTGCAGGCCTGGCTTAGCAGGGGCTGCATCTTTCTCGTCCTCTCTTCCCTTACTTATTCTTTGCGAGGCCTTGGCTCCTCACCACTTTGCCATAGTAGCTTGCCTCTGCTCACCAGTGAGCTCATGTTACACACCTGTTCAGCTTGGACCCTTCCACCCACCCCACCCCTGATTTATCACTGTGCTCTCAGGCTCCTTCCTGTCCCCACAGCACCCGCCCCAGAACAGTGGTCTTCCTGCAGAGGCTCCCATGTCAGGAAACTGCAGCTCCATCCTTTCAGTTGTTCTCATCAGAAACCTTCCTGTGGTCCTTGACTCTTTCCTCAGCACCACATGGCTGAGTTTTTGGCTCTGTGTCTCACAGTGGACTTGGAATTGGACTCCTTCCCATTACTGCCGCTCCTTCACTGGCCTCGTGATTCTGCCTCACTGGACCCCAGGAGATACCATGGGCCTCCCACTTATACTCCTTCTCCCCCGTCTGTGCTCACCAAGGAAGCCAGAGTGATTACTTACTGCACACACCTTGCCTGACTGCGCGCACCTTGCCTTAAAGTATTTTACTTGGAGTGAGACTAAGTTACTGCAGGTCCCATGAAACGCTAGTACTGTCCTCTCCAACATTGTTTGGCTTTGTGTCCCTCTCCCACCTGCAGCATCCGTATTCTGCCTTCAGACATCTCCAGCATGCCTGGCGGCTAGGCCCCTGTGCTGGCTGCTTCCACTCAATGCTTTCCTCCCTAACATGAGGTTGATAGGTCCCCTTGGCCCTCGCAGGAGTCTCTGAAATGTCACCTGATAGGATTTTCAGTGCAGTTAAAAAGAGAATATAAAAATAAAAATGGCCTTTATTCTAAGGACGCAGAGAGAAACTCCATGACCACCGGGGCCTGGCTTTCTCTGCTGTACACGTGCTGTGGAGGGCATACGTATAGCTTTTGTCTGGGGTGGTGCCTAAAGGTGGCATTGCTGATGCTGGAGTAGCTGATTGGAACTCTTTTCTCGCCACAAGTAAGTTGCCTGGGGACTGGGAAGATGACCTCAAGGTAAATGTCCCTTGGTCCCGCCTCCCACTGCTGTAGTGTCCTATCTAGGGCAAAATCCTTTCATCACCTTATGAAAACCTTCCCGCCCTCACACATGAAGCCCTTGGCCCCCACACAGCCACACTGTATTCCCTTGCTGTCTGGTGTCACTCGGCTGTCTCTCCTGGCACGCTTTCTTTTCTTTCTTTTCTTCTTTCAGTGTGAATTCTCCGAGGCAGTTGTTTGGTTTTGCACTTATTTCCAGCATCTTGGAACACAGCTGTGTCCTAGGCGCTTGTTGCCATAGTGATGAACAAATGAGGGAAGTGTCCTCGGCCAGGGTGGGCAAGTGAGCACTGTGGAAGGGAGGGAAGGAATGGGCTTTGATTGGGAAGGTTCTCACTTCTTGGGGTAAGGGCAACTGCCTGATTTTCCCCCCTTTCCTAGTGTACTATAGGGCCCTCAGGAGCAGGAAGCATAGCTCAGTCCTAAACCTAGGCATGTCAAAAATAGGTGTTTAGTAACTTACTTTGTGGGTGCATTTAGAATCCAAATACACCAAAAGTAATTTTAAAAATTGGCATAGAAATATGCTTTGTACACATCTATTTTTTCTTGAATACATCTTCCTTAATCTCGATCCAAGATTGCTAGGAAACTCAAGAAGGCTGGTCCTTGAATCTCCTGAAGTCGTCGCCTCTCGCCGTGCGTATCTCTTCATGACTCTGTCTGTGGAAGTGCATCTGCCCGTGCATTCAGTTTCCCAGGGAAGGAACTGACTTTCTCCAGAAGTGTCAGGGGGCTCCTGCTTTGCAAGGGAAAGCAGCTGAGAGGTAGCCGGGGCTGCTCTTCAGCACCCGAGCTGAGGCAGCCAGACCTGAGAGTGGTGGGCTCCATGGAGTGTTTCCTGCTGCTGCTTCCGGGAGGCGCTTCTCGTAGTAGCCCAAGGAGTGCAGTCTGAACGACTTCAGCTGGTGACATTTGCAACAAGTTTTCACTATAGAGAAACTCTGTCTGTGCTTGTGTTGAAGGGGAAGGGCTAGCAGGTTGGGTTGAGCACTGCCTGACTGTTGTCACCTTGCTGGTTGCTGCGTACCTTCTGCCAAATCAGTCCTTCCATTGCTGGATGACTTGGGAGTGAGTCCATCATGCACAGTTGACAATGCCGTGAGCTGCGAGCTGTGCCCCCATGTGTGATGCTGCCCTTGTTCCTGTGGTCCTATTTGGTAATGGAATTTTTGTTGTAGGATTTGAAAAATATTATTAGTGCTTAATGAGTTAACCTTAGAGTCATGTAGCACACTTGACATTAATGAGATTTAATGTTAAATTTTATGCTGGGAATTGTTGATTTGGTTTTGGGATTTAATGTATTCTAACTGTTATACATTCCCAATTAATTAGCCATGTGCCTCTATGAGTATAAAAAATGCCAGCAGTAATTACTTCAGGAGTGAATTTTGCCTAACGTCTTTTTTCTCTTCTCATTATTATGATGTTGAAAGAAAACTATTTTCCTTTTTGGGACTCTGGCCACACTATGATCTTGATGATGGCTCTTGAATTCAATGCTTATTCTCTGGTCTAAATGAGCCTCTTCTTTCTCCTCTGCAATTCTCCTTAGGGTAGTCTCTTACAGAAAATCCTTTTATCACACAGATTTCTGAGTATGTGAATTTCATTTAACTTCTGAAATAGTCTTCTAAAGATCCTGTCTTAGGCCAGCCCATCCATGTGAAGAAGAAATAAAATGTAAGATCATTTTATGAAATAGAATAATGCTTTTATGGCTCACATATTTAGGTATCTTTTAATTGGTTTGATCTACCTCCAAATTAAATTATATTCTGTTTAAGCATTATATTTCTTATCATGTTTATATTTTTAATTCTGTACTTAGATTAGTTGATTACATTAAAATCACTCAGTATGCCCTCTCAATTAAGAAGGTTCTAAAGATGAATGGGAATTGAAAATATGGTATGAAAGCTTCTTTGAATAACATTTACCTAAATAGACATAACATAGTAGGTTTTTGGAAATATGCCCTCAAACATTTTAATGGAGTAGTAAGACCAGACTTCTTAGACATACTTGTAGCTCCAAACTGCAGAAGTTTTCACATACTCTAAGGGTATAAAACATAGATAGTGCCCCTGCTCCTGAACAGCTTACTGTTGTATCAGGACAGACAAAAACAATTATTATATATATATGATAGAAAACACATTTAAATTGCATATATAATCTTTATGAATGGATACAAGAATGGTAGTACGTGGTCTTAAGGTTCTACCTAGAGCAAAAATATTTCACGTCAAGAAAAACCTAGGAGAACATTTTTATAACCTTGGCATAGGCAAAGATTTTTTCAGATGTGGTACAAAAGGAACAATTACAAAGTTATAAACTTGAATTACCTAATTTAAAGTGCCATTAAGATGATGAAAAGGTAATCCACAGAATAATAAAACATATTTACAATTAATGCCTGTAATAAAGGATATGTATCCAGAATGCATCAAAATCTTGTGCATGTGAGTAATAAAGACAGACAAGATACCGGAAAATAGGCTAAAGGCTGCAACAGCTTCACAGAGGCCTCTCAGATGGCCCAAAAATATATGAAGTGGCATCCAACTTCCTTATCACTGCAGAGGTGCAAATCAAAACCACTGAAAGGTGTTAGGTACTTAGCAGAATCGTGCAATAAGAAGGCATGAAACATCATGAGTCATACATGGAGACACACGACTCAGTATTGCCAGTGAGAGTGGAGACTGGTGCAGCCACTCCAGGAAAATCCAACTCGGTGTAGTAAATCTGGCCAGTTTCTTGCTGTATGTCTCAGCAGTTCCACTACCAGCTGTTTACCTAGAAATTCACACTGTTCTCGGAAGATAATTGCTGGTGTGGTCAGGGCAGCATTACTGGTATTCGCTCAAAGCTGGCGTCTACCCCGTGCTCATCCACAAAGGAAAGGGTAAATCCTGGTGTATTTGCAAGTCTCATTGGAGACAGTGATGTGTTGAAGAGTCTTCAACTATCTACAGAAATAGGAATGAATTTGTGTAGTGTTGAATTTGTGTTCATGTGAAGTATAAAGGCAGGCAGAATACTCCATGCTGTGCAGGTTGGGACAGCGTTTGTCCCGGCAGTGGCGTGGCTAGGGTGAGCCCAGGGGTGGCTTCTGGAATTCTAGTGGCAGCCTATTCTGGTCAGAAGGCTGCCGTGTGTGTGTGTGTTAAAAATCAGCTAGTTATATGTATTCTCTTCATGCACTCTCTGGAAATTTCTACTTCAGAAACAATGTGTTCTAAAGGTCTGGAGCCAGGGGCTGGGGTATGGCTGGATGGTAGGGTGCTGTCCTGGCATGCGTGAGGCATTGTGTGGGTTATCAGAAAGGGCCTGGAGCTGGGCATGGCTTCCCACATCCTGGTCCCAGCTTCTGGAGAGGCTGAGGGGCCAACTTCCCTTGAGCCCAGGAGTGCAAGACCAGCGACAGCACAATAAGACTGTGTCTCAGAATAAAAAGGAAAACAAAGCCTATGTGTGGGTTAGAGAGAAAGATTACATGCTGGCAATTGTCTTTACTCATGGGACTGTGAATAAATATCGTCCTTTCTTCTCCTACAGTTCTATTTAAGGCCACCTTTTGTGAGCTTACCTGAGTTTTATAACATAGAAAAATAAATTAGTTTAAGTAAATGCACATACTGAGCACGTATGTGTGTGCGTGGCCCCCCACCCTGGAAGAGTCTCTCCAAGATGACCAAGGAAGGCATCCACCCTGGGCAGCTGCAGGTTTCAGCTGGGCCCTGCACCCTAGAACATACTCAGTATCACAGACCTAGCCCTCCGCTTTCTGGCTGTGATCTCATCAGGTCATTGCTTGTTTGAATCAATCAAGTTCAGTTCTAGCTATTATAAAGAACATTTTTTTTTTTTTGCTTTTAATGGCAAATTAAGAGCTTATAAAGTCACTTAAAGGATGCAGGCTTCAGGAGAGTTGGTAACAACTGCTATGGTGTAGATCAGGATTTTAGATCTGATGCCCACAGGGGTGCGGGTGGGGTGGGAATCTGGGAGGGAACTTGCCTGCAGTGCTGCGCTGACAGTGCCAAGTTGCCGAGATGTGGGTGCGCACAGCAGCGTTAACGTGAGCCGTGTTACCACCTCGGGAAAACATGCCAGAAATGGAAACGCGCAATCCACCAGCAGGAAAACCAGAAGTGGGAGAGTTATGGTTCCTACTGTAGTCTCCCTCCTGGAGTTCATGCACTGTGTGCCTTGGATCCAGAGGAGAGCAGGTCACAAGTGGAATGCCTTTGGGACGGAGTCAGGAGACTTGCTCCTTTTCCCCTGTTAGGGCCTGGGCCTGCGGCGGAAAGAGCTGCAGTACCAGGCTCAGCCTGAAGCCTGGGAGGCGCTGCCATGATTGATCTTAATACCAGCAATTTAACATGAGTTTCCCTTTATTAATATGCCGTTCATTTTTCTAGGTTGTTTTCATAGTTAAGTTCTTATTTGTAATTTTGATTTTTATCAAAATTTTGACTACTCTGATAGTCCTAGGTAAAAAAACTCATTGGAAACCATGTGGTTTTGGCTTGTTTTCATGGTGACAGCAGTCCAGAATAAATGCAGGCAGCCACCAGCAGCCAGGGCTGGGTAAATCGTGAGCACTGTTACTCGGCGGACTCGCTCCCTTTAGAGGTAGGAATAAAATGGAGGTTTGTGCAGGAGTGGTCAAATGAGAGGTTTGTTTTCTGTTGCTGTGAACTCTGCAACTTTAAAACACTGCAGTTGATTATTTTACGGACATGCCCACAAGCCAGAAGCCTAACAGCTTGCGTGGTCTCTGCTGGTCTCCCAGACAAGAGTCCAAAAGCTGCAAAGAGAGGAGAGTTCCTACTGCTTGACCCCAAGGGTCAAACCCCCGTGTCTTTGGACCAAGGTCCGTGTTCCCCTGCTGGGTGTCACCTGAGATCAAACCAGGCCAAAAGGATGATGTTTAACATGTCTTTGTCTTCATGTCTGTTGTCTGGGCATTCTGAGCAGTCACCTTGTCACCCTCTGCTCTTTACTTATGTTGTGTGTTTTTGTTCTTGCTTTTTCGGCCGGTGAAGGCTGAGCCAGACAGTCCAGGCAGCGGCTCGGCTGACTTGTTGCGCTGGACCACTGCCACCACCATGAAAGTCCTGTCCAACACCACGACCACCACCAGGGCCATGCTGCAGGCCATCAGCAACAGGCAGTGGTGGAAGAGGTCTCTGACTTACCTCCGGCCCCTCCAGGTGAGCGCACAGCATTGCAAAGCCAGGCCCCTGGTGTACATCAGTTCTTAGTGCTGCTGCATCTTTGATGATTAAAATAACCTCTGGGGAGATCTAGGCCACCTGTGGGATAGAAGGGAGCCATCTGTTTCACAGAGTGAGATACACACTCGTGGAGGTGCAAAGGACACTGGCACACATTCGAGGGGGGGGTGTCGTAGGTAAGAGTTAAAATTGAGTGGGTAAAAAGAAAATGTTTACTTTGGCGGTACTTCTGGCTTGTAGTTGGGCAGAGTGAGGAGCCAGCTTGGGCCATATCTCAGACCTTGGTTACACTCTGAAAGTGCCATCAGGACCAGCATGGAGCAGTTGAGTTGCTTGGAGGGACAGTTCAGCTATTGCTTTCTCTGCTGTCTTCTTTGTGCTCTCGAACTGCAGGCCTTTACTCTCACATTAGAAAACCATATCAGTTTATCCCAAACACTCACTGAGTTTCCCTTCTTTCCTTCCTCCCTCCCTCTCTTCCATTCACCCATCCTTCCTTCCATCCACCCATGGATCCATCCTTCCATCTGTCCTTCCATTTTCCCTTCCATTCATTCTTTCATCTGTCTATGCTTCCATTTTTCCTTCCTTCCATCCACCCACCCATCCATCCATCCTTCATCTAGCCCTGATCCATGCAGCACATTCTCTTTTTCTGTGGGTTAAGTGCTGTGCTCTGCACTGAAGACAGAATGGGCGACACATGCAGTTAATTCTCTTCTGGATGGCACATCCCTTTCACTGGTAGAAATGCACAAAAGCATCTGTGTGGTGCTGTGACGGTGGTGGTGAGGGCTGTGGAGATGAGTGAGGTGAGGTAAGTGGATCCCAAGTGACACTGGAGAAGGAAGTTGAATGAGAGAGAAGTTAGGCTTCTCAGAAAAGCACCGTTTTGGGCAGCAATGTGATTGAGTCTTGTAGAAATGTACAGAGCCGGGGCTGGGGATTTAGCTCAGCTGCATAAGTATCTGCCTTGCAAGCAGGCGGTCGTGAGTTTGATCCCCGGTACCGATAAAAATGAAAAAGAAATGTACAGAGCCTTCCCGGGTATGTGCTTGACATCCTGTACAACGTAAAGTAGATGTCCCACCTGAAACAAAATACCCCAGAGCCACAGTTAAAGGGGAAAAGGTTTATTTACTGTTTATTTACAGTTTGCAGAGATTTCAGTCCACGGCAAGCAGGCAGGCATGAGCAAGCAAGGGGCAAGCACAGGTCTTTCTGTCCCTAGTATCTTACCCAAGCTACTCGGGGCTGGCAGCACTCACACCTTAATCACAGTGCCCTTGAGCCTAGCACTGCACCACAAATCTATCCCAGTGTCACACACTGTAGGTCCAGCCATCTGTGACGAGGCCCTACCTCTGACCGTGGGAAGCTTTGAGGGGCATCGAGACAGAGCCATGACAGCAGTCAAGTGTGGTTTGAGCAGCACAAACAAGCAGGAGGAGTGTGGGGGTGAGAGCAGAGGGGAGCAGGATCCTACCCTGAAAGTGCCACATGGGCTTTGGTGTGACGCAGCTGCGTGGCTCTGGGGATGGAGGGGTGCAGTATGTGCTCACGGCTATCATAGTGAGGTCCTGTTGGTGTTATGCAGGCAGCTGCTGGCAGGAGTGAGGGGAGCAGTGTAGTCATTCTCTGCAGGACAGAGCTGTGGCTTACACCGGAGCGGCTATGAGCAGCTAGCAGAGAGGGACGTGCTGCGGCTGCACCTAGCAGCTCTGCTGACATTTTGCACATGGGACACAGGGCAGAGGAGGCCAGAGGGTGTGAGCCATGCAGCTGGGTGAGCTGTTCTGCACCTCAATTCAGGGCGAACCTAGGAATCTCTCATCACTTTGTACTTCACGCTGTATTATGATTATGATCATTTTCCTTTTCTCTGTTGGATGTTTCAAGGGTTTCATCCTTAAGTAAAATTTTAACACTGTACTTTTTTGTCTGCATTACATTCTCCTTGCCAGACAAAATATCCACCGCCTACAAGTTAAGAGGAAAGGTTTATTTGGGCCCAGGGCTTGGAGAGGTTTCAGTCTACAGTCAGCATTACAGACTGGAGATGCTCGGGACATGGCAGACCAAGAGCAGAAGCTCCAGGGAGAAGAGTGTACGTACATGTGTACGTGCATACATATCTACCTACCTGGATAGAGCTATCTCCAGGCCATGCCCACAGGGACTCACCTCCGGCCTGCACACCCAGCTGTGATCCCCTCAGTGAAATGAGCTAGTGCCACATACCCACAGTCCAGTGCCACACACCCCCAGTCCAGGGTCACAGTGCCACTCTCATGAATCAATGTCAGACACCCATAGTCCAGTGTCAACCACCCATAACCAATGTAACATACCCCCATGATCTAGTCTCTTCCCCAAAGCCCACCTGTGAGCCCATGAGGCTTTGGGGGAACGTCTAACACTAAGCTACAGTGTTTCTTAAACATCAGCTGTCATAGCAGCAGCAGCAGCAGCAGCAGCAGCAGCATCTTTGCTGTTTCCCTCCTAGTGCTTGGCAGGAGGTAGTTGCACTCATCTGGTAGAGTATCTCTTACTTGGTTCTTCCAGTGAGGAACTTAAGTCTATCTGAGGTGATCATAAAGACCATAATGAACTCTGCTAAGGAACCTATGGGGTTGTTCTCGGGGAGGCTGAGAACAAGTCTTCAAGGTGTGTGTGGGTGAGAGTAGCTGTGAAAGCATCAGCGAAGGAAAGAGGCAGTGTCACTGTTCCCTTGCTATGAATAGGTCAGGCTTGAGTGGTGGCTGGGCTGAGCTGGGCTGGGCAGAGTGGATCCCTCAGGTAGCCTACCTGGCCTCGAGGACCCTGGGCCCCAGGATGCAAGCAGGGTGGTTCAGTGAAGTGCTGAAGACTGATTAACATCTCAAAGACTGGTGTTAGTCAGCCTCCTTCAGATCTTCAGCTCTTGGCTCTTTACTGGTTTTTCCAGCTGGGCAGCAAGATACACAAGATGACCACCTGGAGTCACTGTCCTGGCACTGAGGAGGAGGACTCACTCTGTGTGTGAGGATGGCTGCTTGATGTTTCTGACTGAGGTCAGAGGAACCAGAAAACAAGAGGTGCTAGCAGCAGGTCGAAGTGCTGCTCTTCTGTGTGCTGTCACACATAGGCCCCTTGCTGGATGTCTGTGTCCGACCCCATCCAGTCACAGAGGCACCTCAGGTTTCTCCTGAAATCCCCTTCCTTCCCTGGCCCATGCCCATTTCAGACACTAGTCTTCACATTGTTTTGCTTAGGGGCAAGAATTTGGTGGCTCTTACTCAGCTGGAACTGTAGTCAATGAAGACCTAGAAAAGCAAGGATGTCATCCTTTTTATGAATCAGTCATGGCGAATCCCTTTGTTGCTGAGGTAAGAGCAGTATCTCTCACACACAGGCTTTCCTGTTGTCTACTGTGGACGGTGTAAAGGAAAACTGAAATTCTCCTGCAAGTGTACTTCCTAGGCATAGTGCTAGCTTGTGACATTCATTGGTTTTATGTGGATGATTTCAGACACATGAAGACATTTATGAAATGAAAATCATCTGAAATGCTAGATAAAATGGTACACATTAGTGAGAAGTTACTGTTCAAGTTGCCAGAAGTTGTAGCATCCTACAATTTTGTCTTCTAAGAACTCTTAAAAAAGATACCCGTTAAAAGGTGGACCTTGCTTTTGTCCAGTCTGGCATGCCCTTCGACACCTGTCAGCAGCCCCCTGTGGAGAGCTTTGCCAAGGGAGGTGCTGCTGAGGACTGGGAAACTGGCAGAGGCCGAGACAGATGGGAATGAAGGGTTTCCGACCACAGAAGGTAAGAGGGGTGGCTCCCCACCCTGACGCAGTGTTAAAGAACCACGAGCCTGGGTGGATGTGAAGGGGAAAAGTTGTACAAGAGAGTAGAACTTTGTTAGCTTCTAAACTGCCTTGCTCTGTAACTGCTTCACGGTCTTATAATCACTTTCTTGACTCCTGTAACTATAAGAGCATAACCGAACATACAAGATGCCTGACTGTACCAGACTTCATGAATCTATCCTTGGAACTAATGATCTCACCCCACTAGCTGACCAGAAGAATGGCCAGGCTTTTCTGTCTCACTTTTGTACCTCCTGCTTGTGCATCACATAAAAGTCCTAGATCACCGGACATCAGGGCCTGATATTCTGGGAGTGATTCCCATCAGTGCCCATTGACGTAAATAAATCTGCCTCCAAATTCTGGGTGTCATTTTGGTGTTTCTTGTGCCACCGCATATGGATGGATGAGGAAACAGTAGTGCAGTTTTCAGTAGTTTCCAAATGTCAGAGCCAACAGTACCATTTATGCCTCCGTTCACTTTAAAGCGTTTACTAAGAACCTGTTATTTCTGTGGATGCCAATACAGGAATTAAAAGGATGTATAAGATGTAATTCTTAGTCTAAAGTAATTCCCTTAGCAGATGGTATCAGGTGCTCAATACCTGTTTCTTTCTTTCTTTTATTTTAATCAATTATAGATCTGATTGATTATAAGGATTTTCTTTTTTCTAGTTAGATTTTTTTTAAGACGGGTTCTCGTTCTGTAACTAAGGCTGGCCTTGAACTCACTATGTATCCCTTTCCTGGGCCTCAGGGTGATTCTCCTGCCTCAGTCTCTTGAGTGCTGAGGTTACAGGTGTGCACTGCCACACCCAGCCAATTTAAGGAGTTTTCTGTGTGGTGGCATAGACGTAAAGTTCCTGAAAAAGAAGGAAGTGCACTGTTTCCTCCTTATCATCTTTATTTCTCTTTAGGGCTTCAGTGTTTATCCCGTGACTTTATTCTTCCCTTTTGCTTCCTCTCCCTCCTACCATCCTAGTGAGTACCTCACGATTCAAAGGCTGCTGCTCCTCCAGCCATTGAGTCTGTATTCTGGGCCAGAGCAGTGGGTAGTGTCTTTGGAAGTTCTGTCTGCGACTCCCATCACATATTTCTGTCTCCTCTTGCTGCCAGCGTACTGGGATAGTGCCAGCCAGGCCGCCTGAGCCATCACTGTGTTGAGTAAGGGCAGAAAAGCATATGTGGGCAATAGAACTGCAATTTCCCCCCAAGACTGATGGTATAACTTTTAAAAATAATAATTTTCTTTAATCAGTATTTACATACAGGAAGAGGAGAGATCAGTACTGCTCCCCACTCACTGTGTGGGTTCTGGATCCTGGAGGTTTTTACGACCGTTATCAGCTCCCTCTGTTTCTAAGCTGTATGTTTTCCTTACGAAGTTTAATCTTGCAGTCTGGGCTGTGTTTGTTCTTTCTCCAAAAGCCTGTTATCTAATTCCTGGTGGGGTTTAGAAGACCTCTGTATAAAACTGTACTAGCATTACCCTTCCTCCACTGAATTATTCCTCGTTGCTTCTTTCTTTCCTTTTTATTGCCTGGTGGGTCACGGTAACGTGTGACCTCCAGTGCAGCGGGTATGCGAGTTGCTGTGGATGAGTGTCGGCATACCTGGTCCATGGTGCTTTGCTTTCTTATGTCGCTTGCAGGTTACATGCATGTGAGCTTAAGGATCTCACAAAAGGTAAACCAAAACCAAGAAAAAGATTACTCAGGTGACACGAGGTCTGAGAGACGGAGCACTCGTGCCAGTTGCTGTGTGCTGAGGTGACTGCTGTGGCCAGGTCGAGTACTTAGGCAGGAGGCCTGGCCTCGGGGGTGCTTCTGCCAGGACAAGGAGTGCTCAAAGGGACTCTGGGGTGGTCGCCTGGATGACAGGCTGTGCTCCAGGCTTGTTGCCAGCTCACCTAGGAAACGTCTAGACCCGGGGTATCAAATCATTGTAAATATCTAAAATAAAAGTGCAGCCCTTGCAGCTGTGCGGCTGTTAGTGATTCAGAGCAGCTTTCCTGAGTTGGAGTGAGGGTTTTTACTGCCTGGTGAGAGTGATGCTGCCTTGTAGGTGAACCCAAGGTCAAGTTTCCTCATGACTTCCAGCTCACAGAAATCACTGCAATGTTTCCTCCCTTCCCTTGGGCTTAGTATAAGCTTTGTATTTCATTACACACATTCAGAAATGTTAGCATGTGCTATGTCTGTGAGTAGCATGTGTGATCTAGTAAGACTGCTGTAAAAGTATGTCTGTGGGAACTTAGTGACAGATGCAGTCCCTGCCCTGGGGATACGTCCGTGGGCGTGTCCCTCCTCAGCGTTATTGCCCTTCTGGTTGGCTTTGTTTTCCGTTGTTTGTTTCTGTGTGGCATTCGTTTCAGGTCTGTGGGGTACTTTTCAGAACGTCTTTAGTGGCAGCACATTGTCATCACTTGAGGACGCCTTGATTTATGGAAAGAGCTAGATGGATGGTAAATGAGGGGAAGATTGAGTTGATGTTATGACAGAAAAGATGGGACCCAAAGATGGTTAATAATGGGACTTCAGTTCCCAGGTGGGCCTGAGCCTGGCTCTGCCCACGCTACACGAAGGAGAGTCCTGCAGCAGCCTGGAAATTCACTGCCCCTCGGGGATTCCTCCTCCAGAACAGGATAATTTTGATGAGTGGCTTCAGATATGCTTGTTTGAAAATTGGCCTCTTCTGTGCATAACGAGGGAAAGTAGCTGAAGAAAATTAAGGTGGACGTGGAGAATGACTTGGCGAGGTTGCAGTTGAAGGTCATGCAATAAAGACCAGCAGAAAAATGAGATGGAGGAATTATCAGTAGGGGACACAGTTGGGTTTCCTCTTACAGCGGGGGCTGGAAGCACTGCTCGACACATGTCTGTTGGACATCAGCACCAAGTGGCAGCTGTGGGCTGTGTGTGCGGGGGAGTTTGTATAGTGTGTAATTGTGTGTAACTCCTACCAAGGAGTCCAGGGCCTCTTGTGGACTGAGTTTACATAGTTTTTCTCGCTTTATCTTGTAATACCCAAATTCACAGCTTAATCTGTCCATCCTTCAGTTTTTAATAGTATTCTAGGATACAGTCACTAATACTGTATGCCTTTGTGCCCATAATTGCTCATACAAAATTTGTTTGGGGGCCTTCGTATTGTATTTTCAAATTATCTATCTGCACCTTTTCTCTTGTTCTAACACATTCATTCCGGAAGCGCAGGGACTCTGGTCCTTATCTTACAGTTGTGTCTAGTTCACAAATGTTTTTCATGTATCTTGAGTGAATTAGGAAATGGGCTCTGAAATGAGTGACTTTGTTTGGAAAATGTCTCCTAAACTATGCAGGTTTTTTGGAGTCTTGATTGGCCATCCATTTGGTTCACGCAGTTTGGAAAATACACAGGAAATGGATATTTAGAGAAGTACAGAGAACGCTCATGTTTTATCCTATGAATCATCTATGGAGGACATTGAATTGTGATAAAATACCCAACACTCAAAGTTAAAGGGGGAAAGATTTATTTAGCTCACAGGTGGTAGAGTTTTCAGCCATAATCGGCTGGCTCTAAGGCCGGGTGGCATGGACATCACAGAGGAGAAACAGTTTATGATCTCAGAAGGTAGCAAAGCTACAAGGGTTGACCCCAGCTCTTTCTGTCCCTCCTATCTTACCTAGGCTACTAAGGGCAGGCAGTGCCTGAGAGCCTAGCATTGCACCATGAATCCATCGCAGCATCACACACTCTAGATGAGCCACCTCTGAAGAAGTCCCATCTGTGCCTCTGTGGGGCTTTGGGGGACATGGAGACACAGCCACAGCACACCGTCTCTACGGTGTGATCCTGTAGCATGTGTGCCTCAGCGAGCTGTTTCTATCATTGAAATCTCTTAAGAGGTTCATCATCACTGGCATGGATATCAGCTCTACTCGGTTATTATGCAAATGACTGAAATACTCATCTGACCAACGGAAATCTGGGGTATTTCTGAAGTCAGATATCACTTACTTTGGGTGCTTTAGGTGCCACTCTCCTTCTTCAGTGAAAAGCTTGGGAACCTGTGTTTTAAAAATGAAGCCTTTACATTGATTATCCATGAGCACCTGGTATTTTTCACTTAAGCCCTCAGTATGTAGAATGCTTACTTATTAATACTAGCCACATATGAGCACAGAATTTATTGACAAGGTGCTCTCTTTTATTAAAGCCATGACACTGGTGGGTTTTCACTCATAAAATTTTGTAAAGAAGCTGTTAGGGATAGTTTAACGACATGCAAAGAGCAGATGATTGACTTTTTGCGTGGATGATGAAGAGGGTTGTTCTCAGAGAGTGAAGTCATGGCAGTAGTGTCATAATCAAGAGGCTCATCCTGCCTTTGCCCGCGCTGGGCTGCGTTTATGGCTCTGATTTCAGGACACTTCAGTACTCGTGTGACTGCCTTTCACATTGGCTGTCACCACATGCAGAATTTTACAGCCTGGCCTGTAAAAGGATGCGGCCTCTGGAACCGTGGCCATGGATACCTTCACCCCACCTGACACTGTCCCAGTGGGTTCCCTCCTCTGGGCAGGGTCACTGCTTAATGCAGGTTATAAGATTTGTGTTCAGATGGTGCCAGGGGTTTCTATGAAAGAACCTTGTGAGATAATTATCTGCTGCAAGTGTGCAAGTGTGGTGGTCCATGTGAACGTGCGAGGGTCCCACACACAGTAACACTTGCCCCTGTCTCAGTTCTCCTGCAGCTGGCGAGTGACGCTTTGCCCAGTGACATGACCTTGGCCCTTGCTTACCTCCTCGCCTTACCACAGGTAAGTTGGTCCTCACAAATGGAGAGTTTTAAAGAACCCAAGGGCTCTGTTCTGGGGACCCTTCTCAGTGGAAGTGTCTCGCCTGCTCATGCTCACCACAGCTGAGAGGACCCCGTCGAGTCTATGGAGGGAATCCTGCAGCCTAGTGTAAAGCCTGTCTTTCATCCACCTGTCCCTCAGAGTGCCTGCCTAATGGCGTCTTCTCAATTTTCACGCCATCAAATTTAAGCGTAGCTTAATCTTGGGTGACGGGATGGAAGCTTGTACCAGATTCTTGGGGTAATGACAAGTGACGGAGTGGCTTGTAGTCTCCTGCTCACTTCCTTCATCCGCATTGACGACATCCCGCTCCTCCCTAGGTGTTAGATGCGAACAGGTACTTTGAGAAGCAGGCACACTCAGCCCTGTCCCTCCAGCTGGCAGTGTACTACTACAGCCTCCAGATCTACGCCCACCTGGTGCCCGGCTTCAGTGACAAGTGCCACCCTCTGTACAGAGTGAGTGCCCTGGCTCCACCATATTCCCGAGGCGGGTGGGTTCGAGCTCTTCCTAACCAGGTGCAGCCCACAGCCCTCGGGGCACCATTGCCATCCATCTGCACTGAGAAGTAGAGCTTCTCACACTTGCTGTGCCTGTGACTCTTCCCGGCTTTTCTTTGTGTGCTTTCTTTTACTGGGTTCTTGTTTGGGAAATGCTAATGCAGTGGAAGAGGCTAAATGGAGGATTGGTGCTTCAATTCGTTACCCAAAAAGAAGGTGGTTGTCCTAATTCAAGAAAGGGGCCAGCGTGATTTTTTGAGAGTTCTGCACTCTATTTCTAAGCCAAGATATAAAAGTGATTTACAGATGGAATGTCGGCACATAGTATTCCTGCTGTAACAGGACTCCCCCAGCTTTCACGTCACACACATGTCTTTACTGTTACCTTTTGAGTGAAAACCTCTCTGCACTGTGGATACACCAAAGTGTTCTGGTCCCAGTGCACAGGCAGAGTGGCGTGAGAGGCCTGGCCCTGCCACCCCCATCCTGTGGTGAACAGAGTCCGAGCTTCCCCCTAGTTGGGCATAGTGGCCCATACCTGTTACTACAGGAGGCTGAGGCAGGAGGATTGCAAATTCAAACCAGCCTAGACAACTTCATGGTTTAGTGAGACCCTGTCTCAAAATAGAAAAATAAAAGAGCTGGGGACGCAACTCAGTACAAGGTGCTAGGTTTAACCCCCAGAGCTGCAAGAAAAGAAACAATTCCCTGGATTAGGAATGACATTGTCCTGGGGAAAGAAGCATCAGAAATAAGATAAGTAAATCAGATATATATTCAAACAGAAGCAAAGTAACAGGAGTGGGGTGTGAGAGAGCGAGGAGGAATGTGCTGTGAAAATGGGGTCTGGAGGGCGCTGGCCAAGGCGGTAGGAAGAAGACCAGATCATGGGAGCAGGACACAGGACACCAAGGACAGGAGATAGCACCAAGCCCCCGAGTGTCGCACTTGTGCCACTGGTACCGTGGCATTTTCTACAGGTATTACAGTTGGTGTCACCATCCCATGATGTCATGTTCAGGGAGAGAAAAGCACAGAAATGCAGTCAGTGACCGTCAGTCACTTACTGCGGCGGCAGAGCCCACAGGAGCTGGCACCTGAACCCTGCACATGACAGGTTGGGTCTCAGCGAGCCCGGGCTTCTTCTCCCACGTACTTCCTGACACAGCCTCCTTGGAAGTTGATATTTGCAGCAGCCGCGTTCAGAGTTCTGGGTTTTGGGCCGTTTTGTGCATCTCTGTGGGCGCAGGTGTCATCTTGGCTGCTGCTTCTCCCCACCCTGGGCAGGGGAGGCCGACCCTAGGCTTGTTTTAGACTCACAGCAATCCTCCTGCCTCTGCTTCTTGAGTTCTGGGATGACAGGTATGCACCACTATACCTGGCAGGATATACATATTTATATATTAGATGGAAGTTACATGTGTGCAGTACCTGGACTTTTCCCACTTGACTCTTACCTTTATAACTGTGGTAAAATATGTCCTGAAGTGTGATCTTTGTAGCATTCTTTGTAGGGTTTAGAAGATGAAATCAGTTAAAAATGGAAACATTTAGTTTTATAGTCTATAGTGTCTAATGAAGCAGAGGTAAAATTCAAACTTTATGGTAGACTGTTTCTAGAATGAGTTTTTTAAAGCTATTAATTGAAAATACTAAGTAGAAAATTATCTCAAGCAAAATAACAACCCTAGAGTGGAAACATACCACCTGTTTAAAAATTTCCAGACAATATTACCCAGAAATGGAGACCATTGAACCAGAATGGATTTAGTATCCCTACTAATGAGCAGTAGATCGAGTCAGCTTTCTGTTGTCATGGATATTTATGCCATATTTTGTTTTCAAAATGATTTGACCATATTCGTTAGAGAAATTGTATTTCAATTACCCTCCTGAAGAACTGAATTGCCACATTTGGGAGGAAAATAGTGTCTTGGTTACTTTTCTCTTATTGCTGGGACAAAATACCCAACACCCAAAATTAAGGAAGGGAAGGTTTATTTAGCTTACAGTTTTTGGAGGTTTCAGTCCATAATCAGCTGGCTGCAAGGCAAGGTGGTGTGGCACTAAGGCAACACTTCAAGGCAGCAGCCAGAGCAAAAAGGAGAGAAGAACAAGCCTCTTTTCCTCCCTTACATTGTATACCAGCCATGCCCTCCCTCCAGGGCAGGTGTACCACTCACAAAGTCTCTGTGCCCTCCTCTTGTACAGGATGAGAATATTTACAAAGTAAGGATTCTGGCTCCTTGCTGAGTCAGTTAAACTTCTAACTCTCTGAAATTGATACAGTGTATCAACCATAATAACATAGAATAAGTCAGTTCATCCCACCTTACATTTTTAAGTTTTTGGTGTTTTTTTATGCTTATATTTTTTATAGTCTGTGATATTTTACAGTATCACTCTGATACTGAACCACAAACAATTTTGAAACTTACCCATAAAGCCCTTTGCAGTCTTGCTAAGAGCCAAAGGCTTTCCTTTGACAAGTCTCGCCATGGAACTTGTGGAGGAAAGGGTTGTGTGCGCTCTAAATGGGAACCTAGGTGTGTGGAGCAGATAGGACGGTGGGCAAAGGCAGCTGGCCCTCCCTGTCTCCAGCCTCTGTCCCCTCTGCAGTCACTGGGCAACTCCGAGGCCCAGTGAGAGCAAATGCTGTAGAAACTCAAGGATGCTGCACCTGCGGAGGTGCATGAGAGACAGGAAATGAGTGCTGGGTGGCCGGGAGGTGGAGCATTTTGAGAAAAGCAGTAAATATCTAGTAGAGGCAATAGGTGAGAGGCATAGACCTTCCTTCTTTCCACACCTGGAGGGATCCACAAGGATTGAGTTTATGGTGGTGATAGGAGCCATGGCAGGCTTCTAGTGTTGGGGGATCCTGGGTCAAAGTTTTTTGCCATCTGAGGACACCGTGTGCCAGAACTAGGCAAGGGCATCAGCTGAGTTCTGTGCAGAGCCCCAGGATGCTGGCCTTGGCCTGCCATTGCATGGATGGTGCCTACGCACTCCTCTGCCAGTCACTGCTTCTCAGTTCCTTGAGAATGAGCTCAGGTCCATTTGGTTAATAGAGTAACCAAGTTTCAATCTTGTCCTTCATGGCACCTGCCTGCCTTGGTTTCATACTCACTGCATCCCAGGACGCCTCAACATGGAAGCTGTTTGTCATTGCTGGTTTGCAGGTAACATGGTGGGGTTTGTAGTTATTAAGTCGCTGTACAAGGTCCCCTTGCTGTTAAGCTGGGCACACTGTGCTGATTTCCAGTGTTACTTCTTCAATGCAAAGAAGAGAGTGTCTCTTTGTGCATTCTTTCTGCCACATGTGAATATGAAAGTTGCTCTGCAGGGACCAGAAACTTTCTGCAGGGCACATAAGACCCTTGGTAGGTGTTGGCAGTGGCAATTATGCACATTCTTCTGTGCTGCCAGTTGGTAGGACTCCTCTCCACCTGGCCTGGAGGTTTGTGGAGGTTTAACTAATGGTCAACTTGAAACACGGAACTGAGTGCGGTGCTGGGTGTGGAAGATCCACCTGAGGATGGTTGCCAACAGCTAAAAAGAGAACTGGAGCGGAGATGGCGCACTGTTTGATCTTCTGGAGAAGCTTGTCTTGCTGGCTTTCCTGCTGTGAACTCAGCTGCTATCATTATTGGAGGAGCTTGGGTTCTTGCTGTCACTGGGGATGGCTATGGTTTTTTTAAGGGAGGTCTGGTCTTTACTACATGCATTGCTTCCTTACTCCTATGCCGATCCCTCAGCCTGCTGGCTCAGATCCTTTGTCCTGCTGATGCAGACTTTCTAGCTTCCACCACTGAGCTTTGGGCTTTCCTACTGCTGATCTTTCATACAGACTTGGATGAGACTTTGTTGTGGGCTCTAGGCCTCCAGTTGGACTTGTGGGAGACATTGTTATGGGCTCTATGTTTTCATCTGGACTCGTGCAGGACATTGCCATAGGATCCAGGCCCTCAGCTGTATTCTTTGGGTCTCTAGCGTGTAGACAGATTTCTTTCACTCTTCTGCATTTGACTCTTCGGGTGAAAATTATAAAATAATCCTATGCATTATGCATCCTGTAGTAAATCTGTTCCTCTGTAACTACTGACTGCAACAGAGTTTGTATCACAAGTTACATCAGAATGCAGAGAGAATGTCAAGTGAGGTATTGTGCTGTTGAGGCTGGTGATGAGTGTGGAGATACAGTGCACATCAGCCCAGCCTGCAGAGCTGGTGTCAACAAGCAAGCTGGCTTCTGAGTGCTGTCCTTAGCCCAGGGAGCTGCAGAAGTCACTGTGCCCATGGTGGAAGTTCAGAGTGGTCCCATGAGAGGTCCAGCCAGCAGATAGAAGGAGACTAAGTTAAAAGGCAGCCATAGCCACACTGAGAACTGAGGCATGGGAACCCCTTGTATCCAAATCCATTGCCAGAAGTAGTGTCTATGCAGCTGGTTCCTAAGTACTCTCCAGTTACAGTTAGATTTGGTTTGTCTACTCCATTTTTCCCTTTGGCTGTAGCCACATAGGACTTAGCACATGCTCTAGCCTTTGCTAGAAGTTGTCTTCCTGTTTTTCAGTGACTGTATTTGTCACTTTTTCATCACTCAGGCAAAAATTCCTGACACCTGTAACTCAAAGGAGGCTAGATTGATTTGCCTCACGGTTTCTGTGGGCTCAGTCCCTGGCTAGCTAGATCTGAGGCTGAAGGGGCATGGTACAACAGTGTGGCAGAGAAGGGCTGTTTGATCCATGGCAGACAAGAAGCAGAAGGGAGGAGCTGGGGGCATACCCTTCCAGGTCACACCCCAGTGACCACCTCCAACCAGACCCTGCAGCACGTTCAGCCCTGGACTCATCCGTGACGGATTCACAATGAGCACAGCACTGTGATCCATACCTTCTAGGTCCCCCATAGGGTTCAGTCTCGTTTGAACACAGGAGATTTTGTGGGGGACTTTTTAGATCTAGACCGTAGCACTGGCCTTTCTGTTACTGGTACCTGAGGACTTAGCTAAGATATAAACTCTTCTAAGGAGACTTCCTGACACTTGCCCAAGTCCCATTCTTGTAGTTCCCTAGCACCCTGTGCTTACTGTGTCACACTGTGTACAGTCAATAGCTCAGTGTCCTCCGAATAGACTGAGTTTCTGGGGGGCAGGGCATGTATGATGGTAGTGCCTCCCTTGGTACGTAATATGTGCACACAGAAAATTTTCTAAATGGATGAAAGGTGGCTGTCTAGCTTATTATGTATGTTATTCAGATACAGGTGTTTTGACTGAAGATGTTTCCTTGTGGTTTTTAGGAATAGGACTTAGTATCTGCATAGGGGTAGGGAAAAATTAAATAGAATAAGGTTGACTTGCTCAGTCCACCTGCTGCTGCATTTAAAGATTTCTTTAAATGATTTTTACCCACGCTTGCAGCTGTTTCCTTAAGAGGAGCAAGGGAGACTCTCAGGTGTAGTTGGCAACACAGACTGGACCCTGGTCAGTCTCTTGTGTGGGTCTGGTGTGTTAGGCTTGCTACCCCTAGAGATGCTGACTGCTTGCCTGAGTTAGTGGTGTGTTTCCGAGAACCAGGGTAGATTCTGGGGTTTTCTGTAGTACAGGTGCATGCTAGTTCAGGACCGAAAGAGCCAGAGGTCTTGCTTTAAAAGTGGGAGAGGTTTTCCAGGTGAGGCACAGAGCAGAGGCACTGAATGCGTCCCAGATCCATATCCTGTCTTCGCAGCCCGCTGTGCCTGCTATCTGTGCTGGCTTCAGGCAAGGTGAGCCTTGGTTAGGTGTCCACAGCTGAAGGGCCAGTGGGTGTGGGTGGGCACTACCCTCTCTGACCTCCCATGCTCATCTTGCCATAATACATGTCCAATGGATCATCCATTCCTTCCGCAGGCTGACCCCAAAGAGGTGATCGGGATGGTCACCAGGCATGTGACTCACTGTGGACTCAAAGCCTGGCCGGAGGCCCTGGCCCCACTCACCGTGCAGCTGCACCACTACAATGAGCAGCTTCTGGACTTAACACAGGCACAGCTCCTGCAGGGCCTGGGGAAGGGCGTGGACGTGCAGCGCTTCACCACTGATGACCAGTACAAGAGGGAGACCATCCTTGGGCTGGCAGAGTAAGGGCACCTTTGTGTCTCGAGGGGCTGGGTCCGAGATGCGCACAGACGGAGCTGTCAGAATGCTCGTCTTAGTCCTCTGATGACCCATGAGTGCTGCAGCTGTCCAGAGCTTGGCCCCTCCTCCTGGCCATAGAAGAGATGCATATGTCTTTCCAAACAGCAGTAGATGCTTGCGACTCAGCAAGTGCTGAGACTACTGGTTGTAAAGTTCCCCAAGCCTTTGATTCCCCTGTACCAGGATGATGACATGGTAGAGGAAGTAGGAGAGGGTCAGAGACAGGTGACATGATTACTGATGGACTTTTAAAAGTCAGATTGCTGAAAATCTCACTCTCCCAAGTACATGTCAATTAGGCATGGTGGTGAACGCCTGTAATCTCAGCTTCTGGGGAGGCTGAGGCAGGAGGATCTCGAGTTTGAGTGCTGGCAGTTTAATGTCTGAGTTGTGTATAAATTAGATCCCATTAACATAATATGTTAGGACCAGACGTGGTCTCTGCAGGTGCCTTTGCCTGCCCTGGGCTTCTGTAAGGAAGAGGAAGAGAGGCCACTACTCTTGTCACCTCTATCAGAGGCCAGGAGTGGCTGTGCTTCTCCTATGGGCCTCCTCCCTTCAAGGGAGGTGCAGCCCCTGTGGGAGGATGGTGCATTTTGATGCTTTCTGAGCAGGTGTTGCCTTGGCTTTGAAAACTTAGTGTATGTTTGCTGTCTAGTTTTGATCAGTGAGAAGTGCCCCTGTCAGAAGGGGAGGCTGCGCGCCCACCTTCGTTGGTGCTGGTTTGCAACCTGGGATGTTGTGTTTCTCACACCACAAGTCTCTGAACGCTTAGCAGGGTAAAGGCCTCAGGCGTACTCCAGAGACTTTATCTGTCACTCGTCCTCCTTGATGATGTTGAGATGGAATGTGGTTTCCCTTTTTTTAGCTGGGAGAGTAGGTGCTCAGGGATATGCAGTCAGTGGCCCAAGTTCTGTAGCTGGTAGCTTGCGTCTTTGAGCAGGCGCTGTCCTGAGTCAGAGCGTCACACCTCCTCAATGCCCTCTTCCTGCCCCTCAGGGCAGCACTGTGCCCGGCCTTGGGACTGAAGTGGAATCGCTCTCCACAGAGAGTGACTCTGCTCCGTCCATGGTGCTTTAAACTAACAGTGAGCCTGATGACAAGAAGGGTGGTCACCCATCTTCATTTACATCCTTGAGAAAGAAGCTGAGTTGTTGGGATAGCTGATAATTTCATACTGGCTTGGCCTTGTTTCCCACTAGAGATGCCTAGCCAGGACCATGCAGGGTGTGGGGAGATCCCAGGACCATGCAGGGGTAAGCAGAGATGTGCAGGGACACGCAGTCCCTGTCACTCACCCTCTTCTCCTGGAGGTTCCTGGTTGTATAGCCACTCAGTGCCTGGTTTGGCAGCTGTTGTACACTAGAAAAAAGAGCTTCATTATCTTTGTATTATACCAAAATACCTGTAATGTGACTCTAACTGTTCTGTATACGTTTTTCTTCTCCCTTCTCCCTCTGGGTGACCTAATTGATATGTTAACCATTGCGGCCCACTACAAATAACAGATGTGGTGCTAAAATAAGGTAACAAGGGTTGTTAATTGCTGCTAGACTCCTCTGTTCTCTGCTGAGGAAAACAGGATCTTCCCCATTAGCCATATCCTGATCCACACCCACGACCCTCTTACTTTATAGTGATATATACTTAAAGGTGGCAAATATAGAGGAACAAGACACACAGCTTTTACAGTCTCCAACTGCACTGTGTCGCTGGGCCCAGGATAAATCAGCACTGCCTTTTTAAAATATGTTTTTCCCTCATTTTTTGAACTCAAGTTTGGGGGCTCATTCGTGGATTACAAGAACAGCTACCGGCAACGCTGCAGCAACTCTTTTGGAGGCTCTCAGAGCTTTGAGGAGCTGGGCTGGCCACGCAGCCAGGTGCTGATTCTCAGCCCGAGCACTTCTCTTTGGTTGGCTCTTGAGCCTCATGCCGAGTTCCCGCACCTTCTGAGAGGTCTTTGTGCAGAATGAAGGCGTTCAGGGAGTGGTGTCTGAGATCCTTAGTTACATTTTGCTGGGCCTGTTTTCCTTTAAAGTGTCTAGCTAGCATATGCTGTTTGAAGCATGTCCTAGAGTACAAATACATGCTTTTGATAAATATATAATAGACTCTCCTCTACATTCTGTTGCGTACAAAACCACACTGCGGTCTTTGGATGGCTTGTTTAAAATGCCGCAGTGTTCCGCAGGTTGGCAGTGTGGCCAATTCTGATCTGGATTTCTGTGTCTCAGGTAGACGAACTGTGTAACCTACGCTGTCCTCTCTGCTGCTTCCCTCACACTGTGTCCTGCAGCTGCCTTGGTTTCCTTGCTCTTTGTTGCCATTTTTAACAGCCAAGTTCTTTCCTTTGCGTGCCTGTCTTTCACTGTCTGCACCTCTTGGATGACACCGTCTCAGTGGCCAAGCAGGCAGCGTTGAAGAGTGTGTGACACTCTGGTTCCTTCCCAGCTGTGTCAAGGGGTAAACGCATCCACACAGCTGGGTGTGGGGGTGCAGATGCCAAAGGCAGGAGTGCTGAGGCAGGAGTGTCTCGAGTTAGAGCCCAGCCTCTCAATGGCTTAGTGAGACCTTGTCACAGGGTGCAGCCCAGCACAGCTCCAGACAGGCCTGGGGACAGAGCTTAGTGAGCAGGCCCTGGGGGAAGGTCGGTTGGGAGCCACCCGTGTGGACCAGATGCAGGTGAACGGCTCTCGCTACAGTGGGGAACGAGCTCTGAAACCCACTTCCTGCAAGGTGTCTTGAATCTGCACCCTCCAGTGCCCTCTGCCCACCAAGTCCTGTGTTTCTTTGCTTCCCTCCCCTGTGCCTGCCGGCTGTCCCGAAGAACGCTAGAGGAGACCGTGTATAGCCTTGTGCTCTTCCTGGCTCAGCGCTGCGGCATCTCCTGCTGGGAAGTGTTCATGACCCACCTGGAGTTTCTGTTCACCGATAGCGGGTGAGTACCTGCGGCCATGCCCTGTGTTGGGAAGAATCTGGAAGTACTCGTCCAGCAGAATTTACAGTTTCCCTCCTCAGCTACAGTGATGTATATCTTGGCACATTATCCTCTCCTTTACCCTTTCAGTACACTAGTGTACTCGCAGGCCTTTTTAACCTTTATTTTTCAGTAGCTCTAGTCTCACATTAGATAATTTGATCTGCTGTGTGTTTCACTGAAAGATTTTTTGCTGGGATTCTGCTCCATATTAGACACGACATGACGCAAGAGCCGCACTGTGGCTGTCTTGGAATGTGCAGTTTGCAGTGGGGGCAGATGGTGGTTATCGATGTCCTGACTCAGTGGGAAGTTAGAACTGAGTCCCCTGTGTGGGAGTCTGACAGTTAGGGCGCCACTGAGGTGCTCAGCAGTGATTTGAGAGTCCCTAGTCCTGCTGAATCCCCACCATCAGGTGTGAACAAGGTGGAAACAACCTGCCGGGGTGGGCGGAGGGGAGGCTGTGGTGTCTGCTTGATTAAGCCTGCAGTGGCAGCCTGTGAAAGGACAGTGTGAGACCAGAGGGTGTAGAGACACAGGGTGATTTGAAAAAGGGGGTGAATGCCTGACTGCATTTTTAAAAGTTGGAAAAGGTACAATGCCACAGAGTCCCTTCGAAATTCTTCCCCTCACTTCAAACACACTCAGCCAGTGGTTCTTGCCACTTTCTGCAGCAGCTCTGAAAGTCCTCTCTCTGGGTGTCTTTAGGAGGTGTAATAAAAACTGCCAGCCTTAGTCATGGGATCTGGCACTATGCTACTTCCTGCTCCCTGAAAGCCAAAAGGACTTCAAAGGAGAAATGTATGTTTCTGAATCTCTTTGGGACACGGAGGTGGCCAGGACAGCCAGCTAAGAGGACTCTGGAGCTGCTGCAGGAAGTGGAGGGAGTATGCTCGGAGTGAGGAGAGGATTTTGTGGGGACTTGTGGTGCTGTGTCTTTCACTGTAACTAATTTTGAAAATGAAGCACACTCCATTTTTTGGTCATACCTTGCATGTGTGCATCTTGCCCTTTTCCATGAACTGCTTTGTGTACCTCAGGACTCGGCCAGTGGAGGTCATCCTTAGATGTCACTCAGAAGCTCTTTTTTTTGGGAAAGAGCTCCACCTACTGCTTTTCTTTATAAGTGGCCTGACTCAGGCACTTTGTTTCAATAAAGTGAAGAGCACCATACTGCAAGTTGATACCTCGCTGCTGAGTGAATTCAGTAGAGTTCCCTACACTCCAAGAGGAAGGGAGCCCTGCTCCAGGTAGATGATGTGCTGAGGTGTGGCAGATCTTCCCATCCTTCTCTTCCTGTCAAGACAGCAGGCTTCTCTGAAGGCCAGGCAGGGACCTGACCTCTACCTTCAGCCCCTCGTGGCTGCCGGGGAGAGTCATGTTCTCTTCTAGCCTTGGATTCAGTTGCAGGGCAGGCTCTCTGTTAAGAGGCTATTGCATGTGCTGTGAGTCTCTACAGTCAGTCCCAACTCTCTGGGAGTAACGTTGTTTCAGTATTTCAGTGTTATGATGTTGTAAATTAAAACGGGAATACAGAATCAGGGAAGGTGCATGCAGAGTGAGAACGTTTCACACACATATGTGGGCATAGGTCTTGCTGATGTTAAAACCGAGCAGTGAGGGCTGGGGATTTAGCTCAGCAGTATAAGTGCCTGCCTGGTAAGTGCAGGGTCATGAGTTCAATCCCTGGTACCAAAAAAAAAAAAAAAAAAAAAAAAAACCCAAACCCCAAAAACAAAAAACTGAGCAGTTAGGGTGGAGGTTGAATCTCCCCTCTCCTCCACTCCCTGCCCTCCTGTTCCCTTCCTTTCTCCTGCCCCCTGCCCCTCCCTGCACAGAGTAACCCTTCCCGTCATCTAAGGTGAGAGTGAGTGAGGGAAACTGGATTTAAAGAATTGTTTTCTTCTGCAAATGCAAGTCCTTTGGATTCGTACTGTTCTTGAATCGCCTATTGGGGTGACTGGCAACTTGAAGCCATCACAGCTTTGTCAGGGATTAGGACAGTGATTCTAGCCTTGTGCACTGAGTACGCCTAGTGCTAGCTTCTCTCTGTAGTTAATCTCTGAAAGCAAATATGCATCATACTTATAAACTGTGTTACAGCTAAAACGAGTTCAGAAAAAAGTACTTAAACTGTTTTTAAGGGCAGTCACTAATGTGATTAGTTTTCATGGTTTCTCTTCTGGCTACTTGTTCTGAGGGAAGATAGCAGCTTCTTTCTTGGAAATGATTAAAATGGACTATTGATCACCAGCATCGATTGTAACTTACTAAAAAGGGAGGTTGGGGTGTTTATCCCATGTCAGCAAAGGTATTTACAGTCTTGACAGGTCCTGAGATAAAACTGCACAAGAGGCAGCCTGCATTGTAGGCGCAGAAGGGCAGGGGCATGGGCAGAGGAGGAAGTCATGTTGGTGGAGAGAGAATGGATTTAGAAGCCAATCAGACACAGATAGATAAACGGAGTCACCTGTTGCTAGTCAGCTGTTGCCCTGGTCACTAGGGTGTCAGGAATGAAATGTGACAGAGGCGCTCTTACAGATCATTGCCGTTAGCACAGAGCTGGTGCCCTGTGTGGAAGGAGCCCTATCTTCACAGTGGGCTTGCTGTGGCTGCTTGCCCTGCAGGAGGGGTGCTGTGGGATGTGGAGGAGCCAGCGTGCTCTTGACTGTGGGTGATGTGGAGGCTCAGGTGCAGGCAGGGCCCATGACTGCCTGTAGGGTACCACCTCTGTGCTCCCCAGTGATGCCCCAGCTTTAATTTCCTGGCGCCCTTTGTCAGGGAGAATCATCTTGCCAGGGAGACACAGTTTTACCTCTTTACCTCCCCACATTACTCTCAGGCCTCAGTTTGCAGGTGAGAGGAGCAGCAGGAAGTCAGTACACTGCACCGGCTCCTTCAGCGATGGCTTTGGCACCGGAGCAGGGCAGTATCTGGGCTTCCTACCCCAGCCAGCGGTGTGTGTCAGGGTTCCCGTGCAGGCTTGCTGCTTTCTGTCTCTGCACTTTACCTCCCGTCATTTCTGTTCCTTTCCTCTCCGCCATGCCACACCCAGGTTCTGCCTTCACTGAGCCTTCTCTCTGAGCTGTCGCTTTCGTCGTTCCCACTCTGGCCTAGAATACAGGTTTGTGTCCTTTGTCAGCCTGCACCATTGATTTGCACTGTTATTAATTGCAAGTATTTGTAACTGAACTGCAGTTTTCAAACCAGTGCTCTAAATCTTCATATCCTCTCCAGAGCAGGCACGGTGAGGATAGAGGACACCTGGTTCTTTTGCTTATCTGCCCAGCTTTGTGATACTCACAGGACACAACTGAAAGCCTCCTTCGTCCCCCTACCCTGAGTCTTGGCATCAGAAACTGAAAACACAGAGGTGTCGTGTGTTCTGCGTCGCTGTCAGCTGCGCTCACTGGTCTATTGAGGGAGGCAGTGGATGATCAGCAGTGGAAATGCAGGTGCCATACACAGGCAGGCGTGTGGGGAGTTTTTGTAGACACAGGCCATATTTATATAAATAAGTGTTGAAAGTATGTCTTAACAGAAAAAGATTTTTCTTAAAGTGAAAGTAAAAAGACCATTTTTAACAGCTCCCTGATATTTTGGCTGTAGTTGGCCCTTTTATCCTGAGTATTATTACAATCATAACAATTTTAAAACACAATTTATATTAACTTTGAAAACATGCCTTTTCACACTTTCTAAAAATAGTAACCCCTGGAAACAAAGTGTCTGTCTTACCTCACAGGTACTGCTTTTACACCGCAGGAAGCCTGAGGTTAAACAGAGGGCTCCAGAAGGGAGAGAAAGAAAAAAGAATCAAGTTCTGTCCTGTACAGATGCGGATTCTCTATAATGAATGTGATCATTATATGTACCTAAAACGAACTGGATAAAATCACTGTCTTTGAAAAATAAATAAACCGTAGGGAGCCTGACCTTTGGCGGAGGCTGGGGAGCTCACTGTGTCTGGGAGAAACACAAAGGCGGACTCTCGCTCCTCTGCTCGCTCTGAAAACCCCAGCAGATGGATTGGCCAACCAGAACGCTGCATTTCTTTTTGCCTCTTCTTACACTACAGAGACCTTCAGTTACATGAAAATACCCAAGAGAGAGCTTTCATTTGGGCAGCACTGGTGTAGGCGATTCAGGTGGAAGTAGTTGCTTACCTTTCCTGTTTGAGTTGAACATGGTAATCGGAGTCTACAGATTATCAATCAAGACTCTCGGCTGTTAAATTTATGCCTAAAAGTGGGCATCTTCTGCCCTTCCTGTGTCCCGAGCTCTAGGAGAACAAGGTCGGCATGCAGTTCTTCTCAGGGAGGCGAGCTCGCGTCTTCTCCCAGTGGGTGCAGGGTCTGGGCTTTAGAGGACAGCGCAGGGTGCGGTGGGCCCCTTTCTGTGTGCTTCTTTGTCTGGCAACTCTTGTCTTTGATCAGGCATTAAAAAAAAAGATCTGGAAGAAGCAACCTTTCTTCCTAGTGGACAAAGCAAGCAGGTCCCATTGTGGTGGCTCGGCCCTCACAGGCACCCTGGCTCTTCCTTTCAGCTTGTCCACTGCTGACATCGGGGAGCGGGCCCAGGCCTTGCACCTCCTTGAGACCCTGAGGACGGATCCGGAAGCCTTCCATAAGCACATGGCCAAGTACATCTACCCTTCCATTGGTGGCCGCGACCACGAGAGGCTGCTGTATTATTTCACTCTGCTAGACAGCTGTGGCTGCACGGATCAGGGGGACTCAGCCCTGAAGCCCGAGACCCACGTGCAGCTGCTGAAGAAGCTAAAAGTTGTTGCGGCAGGTAGGCTGCTCATGTTCCTGCTTGAATGCACCCCTTTCAGCTCCATCTGGAGGTCACAGTCCTGTCCACAGCTGGCTGATGCTGTGGGCAGGACAGACCTGGGACCCAGGGGTGTGGAGCTGATTGATTTGGCCTTCCTCACCCCACCTGCGGCTGAGGGATGAAACCCTAGGAAAAGTAGGAGGCCCAGTGAGAGTCCCATGGTGACCTCAGTGGGTTTGGTACTAAATCCTAAGAGCACAGGCTTTTTTTTTCCCTGCTCCAGTCACTCGTGTTCTGTGTATGAGGTATGATCTGAAAATACAGTGAGTGTTTACACATTAAAACGTAGTGCAGGGGAAGGTGCATTGCCAAGAAAGATGGGGTGCGTGTGTTGAAGTGAGGGGGAATACCTGTATGTTTTGAGGGTGATTAGGAGCAATATGTCTTTTGCTATAATAAATCATTTAAACACTCACCATGTATATTTGTGTATACACACGTACACATCTACACATACATGTACACATCTACATATACACACATACACATCTGCATACACACAGAATGGCTGGGATACAGAAATCTTATCAACAACAAATGCTGGAGAGGCTGGGGGTGGGGTAGGGAGAGGAACTCTTCTGCACTGTTGGTGAGAGTGCAGACTGGTGCAACCACTGTGGAAATCAGTCTGGAGGTTCCTGAAAAAGCTGGAATTAGGAATCCCACTTGAACCAGCTATTCCATTTCTGGGCATATTCCCAGAAAAATTGAAAACATCATACCAAGGGATATATGTGCAGATATCTGAGCAAGTTTGATGGGAATTTTAGCATGAGGCCATTTGGCAGAATTTCACTTTTGTGAAGCCTATTTAAAATATGTGTACAGTCCTTACAATGGGAGTCTTTCCTCTTCAGTGAGTTAGGGAAGGTTTTAGAACGGTACCCTGACTCTCACCAACAGCTCTCACATCTCTGTGTCACCTTACAACTGAGAGGCGCTTTGCAGTCCATCCGTTTGGTAGTCACAGCAATAATGTTATGAGAGTGCATTTCAGTTGATCAATTGTTTACTGAGTATAAAGGAGTGAGACTGCCTCCCTGCCTTCCTGAAGTGAATAGAACACAGTTCAGTAGAGAACCTGAGAGCTGCAGAGAATGAGGCAGCATGGACGAGGAAACTGAGACACACAAAGCACTGCCCTGCTGAGGCTGCATTCATTGGGCAAGGCCACACAAGGACAAGAATCGGGAGGAGCTGGCGATGTTTGTTGTTGCTGAGCTGTGCCGAGGGCTGGGGTGGGGGCAACGCCTGTGAGCACATCCTTGTAGTGGGCCACTTCCTGCTTTTTTCCGCTTCCTCTTCCCAATAGGTCTTGACTATAAAAAGCTGACAGATGGAAGCACAAGCCCTCTTGAAGCCTTGGAGCCAGTTCTTTCAAGTCAGAATATCTTAGCTATTTCCAAACTTGCTCCCAGCATCCCTGAGAAGGATGGAGGGACGCTGTCCCCAAGCTCCCTCTACACTGTCTGGCTGCCGAAACTGTTCTGGATGGGGGACCCTCACCTGGTGCAGCAGGTCCCCAAGTCCTCCCCAGAGTGGCTGCATGCCTACGATGTCTGCGCAAGGTACTTTGACCGCCTGCATCGGCGGGACCTCATCACCATGCTGGATGCAATCACATTTTCTCCACAAGCCGTGGCCAAGGTATGTGGAAACTTCCAAGTCTTTCCTGACATAGACCGGGTCCTTTAGAACAAGTGAAAAGTGCTCTTGTGTTCTATAGGTTGGTTTGATTGCCTTTCTCGAAGTAGACAATAATTGCGATTGACTTTTACTTATTATTTATTTTTTGCTAAGCATGGTGTCCAGTGGAGAAATCATTTTCCTCTACCACAGATGTCCAAATAGTAGAGCTCAGATCCACCCATGCTGATTCTCATGTGTGAGCCGTAGTTCTTATGTGTGTTGTGTCACAGAAACTCCAGCCATCAGGTGTCAGGAAACTCTGCAGCTGAGCCTGAGTCCCTTTACACGGAGCCCAGGTGTCGGCTATGTTAACCGAACTTTTGCGTGCATTCACCTGGGGTTGGGTATGTGGCTTGGGGGTGGGGTATGCGCCTCCCACGCTCAGGGCTGGGGCCTCTGGTACTGGAAATGAACTGGTTGGGCTGCTGCAGAGTGGAGACAGAATTGTGAGATTGTCCATGGGTGTGCAGGTCACATGTTCCAGGGCTCTGTGCTCAGGGCGGAGTGCATCCCTCCACTCTAATGTCTGTTCTTGGTCCCTCAGGAAAGTGCAGTTCACCCAGAATAGTTGATGTGAGTGTGGGTGCTGTGGCGCATGTCTGTGATGCCAGCACTCGGGAGGCTGAGGCAGGAGTATTGCTGTGAGTTCAAGGCCAACCTGGTGAACCATAGTGAAACTTTGTCTCAAAACAAAAAATTTGAGCACGTTCTCATCCACAAATCTTAACCTTTCACTCTGTTTAATTAAAAAAATAAATAAAAGATAGAAATGATACAGAATTTTTTAAAATGATAGAAAACTAACACTAATATATTGCATATTTATTATCTTAGAAGTAGTAGTTGTGTAAGTATACTACTAATCTCTGAAAGTTCATCAAAAGGAACAGTTTGTGCTGTCCTTGTTTGATGGTTTAATCATTTTTTTCATCCCTAAATCTGGTAACCTGAACATCTACTTCTAAGCTAACCTTCCACTGTCAAGATAGCAGCAGCAGCTGAAAAGGTGCAGTGCAGTTGGCTGTGTTTGTAGGCGGATTCTGCCGAAGGAAAGCTGTCTAGCTGACATGATTAATTCCTTTGTTTTTCTTGATAGCTCAGTAGAATAATCTGAGCATGGACATTTTTTTAACTGTGGCCTCTGCTCAGGAGCTGCTTTTCCCTCCGTCAGGTAAATTATAGAAAGGTGAAACTGTAATATTCAAAATTAATTTTATAGCACTATCATTTTACTAATTGGGAAGCTGTCTTGGTTACATTTCTCTTGTTTTGAGACCTGACGCCCAAAGTGAAGCAAGGAATGGTTTAGTTAGCTTACAGTTTTGGAAGGTTTCAGTCCATATTCAGCTGGCTCCAAGGCAGCGTGGTGTGGCTGAGGGGAAGCCATTCATTGCATCCACAAGCAACAAGAATGAAAGGGCAAAAGGGGGAAAGTGCACCCCCTTCCCATCCTTACATTGTATGCCAGCTCTCCACCCCTGAGCAGGTGCAGCACTCATACCACCAATCCCAGCACTAGACAACAAACCACTCGCAAATGCTAGATTCAGCCGCCACCACGACTGCATGAAGCTTTATATTTCTGATCAGAAAGAAGTTGTATACAGTTTAAGTAAACTCCTCGTCTGTTGTCCTCAGTAGAGAAACAAGTATGAAATTCACAGTGCTGCGTGGCTGCAGGTCAGAAGCACTCGAGGAGGAAGTGCAGCTGGCTTTGCCCGGCCTCTCAGGTGCCAGGTGTCCTCACAGCTCGTACATGATGCTGAAATGTAAAACAAGTGCATCCTATGCCTACTTGGTGTGTCAAGGGTGTCAAGTGTGTTTCCAGTTTGATCTGGAACCAGAGTTTTAAGCAAGAACCAGAAGCTTTTCTAGCTCACATATCAAACCAGTAAGCAGTGGTTTGGATGTTAGGGTTCAGAGAGGACAGTCCCGAGCTTGATGCAGTGCCGGGTGACTGCTCACACTGGGAGCCACTCTGTGCTCATGGCATCCACCACTCAGGTGATGTCTGTGTGGCAGAATTCTGGGGAACCTGTCCTTGGGGTGAATCGTGCCGGGCGGGCAGGAGCTGGGTTTGCCGACTGTTTGAGGTGGGGACTATGTGGAAGGGAAGGGGCTCCAGTGCGCACAGGGTGTCAACAGCTGCAAATCTCGGTTGCTGTAGCTCACTGCATCAGTGGTGCTGCTGCTGGTTGGCCAGCTCAGCAGGGGGAGACATTTTCAGTCAGGACAGAGTGAGCGGTTAGTGGGTGAGAAGTCTCAAAGTGTGGAGGAAGGGGACAGGTGGCCACTAGCACTTGTGGGGTCTACACACAGTGCCCTTGCTACCTCCTTCTTTCCCACTGCTTACTGTCAAGGACCCAGCTGCATCTATAGAGCAAAGTGGAAATGACTCTGTCACTTAGGAAAAGGAGAAGTTGGCCTGAGTCCTTCTTTAAAATCTCTAGAAGTTCCTGGCATCTCGCCTGGCGCTCCTCAGCTAGTCCTCAGCATTTCCTGTCTGCCTCCCCCAGCTCCTCTACCCATCATGGGGATCGCAAACCTCTGCTTCTGCTGAGCCCTGTCTCATTGGAACACAAAGCCTGACTTTTCCCTCCCTGTACCCCTTCACTGCTCCACAGACCCCGCCTTGATTTCACCCTCTGGAGCCCAGGGAAAAGTCTGCGGTTTCTGCCTGGTATCACACCTGTTCAGATTCTTGGTGTTCTCTCCTTTTTCTCTTTTCCCTTTTCAAGCTGGGGTCTTGCTGTGTTGCCCAGGCTGGCTGAGCCGCCACCCTCCCACATGGACCTCAGGGAGCAGGGGTGACAGGTGTGCAGCAGCCAGGCCCGTGTGTAGGTTCTTGAGTTAAGTCATAGTTTCCTCCCTTACTCCCTGACCAGTATTTGGCATAAAAAATCCGGAAGAGTAAATTTATCTTAAAACCATGATTTGACTAAAAATGAAGTTTATTTTTCAGTCAAGGACCATGTCCCTCTGATGACAGGGTCCGTGCAGTGCTAATGGTATTTCAAACTATGATAGTGAGTGTATCTTTCCCCATAATGATTCATCAGTGTCTGAGGCTTGTGTAAAAACATTGAGGTAAAATATATCAGCTCATTCTTTGGAATGATGAATGCTTTTTTAAATGAAATTATTTTTATGTTTTTTTTATGGCACTGCTGATCAAATCCAGGGAGTGCTAAGCTGCATCCTGGAACAGCTCCTCCTCTTCTGCCTCTGGGAGCTGCCGTGACCCTGAGTCTGGGCTGCCACACTGCAGGTGACCCCTGACTTTGTCCTGCACAAATCAGGTGTGTTTTACGCAGGCTCAGGTGGAGTCAGGAGGCAGTTAGCTTGACCTGTGTGCCACATCCGGTAGTAGTTGCCATAGAGAGCATCAAGCTATGAAACATATGCTAGCAAGGACTTAAGATGAGGTTTTTAAAAAATTGATAGTAAAACAGTTTTTAATGTATTATAATTATAATTGGAAAGTATGTTCTCCATGAAATTCAAATTTTTCAAAACAGACAACAGGAGCCAACATTTATTAAAACTGCACGTGCACGCGTTTTACTAGAACAGTATTTGTTAAAGCCTCCCCATGTGTGGCCAGGAGAGGAGGAGGAGGGTGGCTCAGATCTCAGCTCCTGGCCTTTCAGAATCTACACTGCCTTCTGTGGTGCCATGCGAGCTCTGAGCTGTCTTGGTTGAAGGGCACACATAGAGGCCAGCCTTTCATGTACAGGAAGTTACATAAGAGGAAGAAAGTTTACCAATCTGTGCTTGGACACTACACTAAAACTCAGCAAGCTCTTAAAAATGACCTGTGGCACGGAAGCTGGGAGAGCACTGTTGGACTTTTGTTCCCTGTTACAGTGAAGTCCTTGGTCTGGATGGCACTTTGGATTGCTGTCTTACCTAGGTACGATTCTCTGATAAATACTTTTAGCTTAAGTGTTTAGAAAAGGCGCTTCCCTGAGGTATGAGCACCATCTGGATGCTACCACACTGCATGACACAGCCCATAATGCCCTGTGTTAAGGCAGCATCAGTCTTGAAGAGAAGTCCATATATATATACTTGATGCTGTTGAACACACAGTGGTGGGTACAGGTTTTCCAGAATTCTCGTTTTTCCTTGAAAGCTCACATTCTGTCATTGAGAGCAGAGCTGGAGCCTTGTTTTCCTGAACTGACAGACTGACTTTGTCACATGGGAGAATATGTCTGCCACATACCCCACCCTCCACAGCCATGCTATATCTGTCGGTGTTCTCTGAAGCCACAGTGGTGCTGCATGCAAACCACAGGTCCTTTAGCTCAATGGACTTTTCTTTTTCCTGCTTTCTTTGAGACAGGCTCTTGCCTTGCAGTTCAGGCTGGCCTTGGACTCACAGCTGTCCTCTTGCCTCAAGCTCCCAAGTACTGGGATTATAGATATGCCAGCTCATTTATGTAATTGTGCAGAACTGTTTTCCTCATCTGTGTGCATGAAGCACTTCATGCATGCATCTCATTTCTTCTTCTTCTTTTTTTTTTTTTTTTTTTTTTTTGTCTTTTTCCTTTTTATCGGTACCGGGGATCGAACTCACGACTGCTTGCTTGCAAGGCAGGCGCTTATGCCGCTGAGCTAAATCCCCAGCCCCATGCATCTCATTTCTTCACTGAGAATATTAAAAACCTTCCACTCAATTGGTAGATTTAACAAAGTCAATCATTTTTATTCTTTTATTAGAAACATTCTCAAGTGAAAATGACAGTGAAAGATATAAGTAGGGTATAAATCAAAGTATAAAAGAGTGTAAATGTAATGATTTGTATGTAGTCTCCCCTCCCCCCAAAGTTTGTTGGAGGAGACAGGATCCAGGGCGTGAGATGCTGGGATCAAGGATGTGAGGCTGAGATTGATTCATGGTGCAGCGCTAGGATCCAGAGTGCTGAGCAGTACCTGTCCTAAGGGAGGGGAGCTGGATTAAGGCATAAAGGGCCAAAGGAGGGATGTTTGCTGCCTTCGTCTGCCATGGACTGTTTCTCCTCTGCTGTGCTGCCCTGTTTTGGAGCCAGGACTGAAACCTACATTCTGTGAGCCAAATAAACCTACATTCTGTGAGCCATTCTGTTAGCTCCTTTAACTTTGGGTGTCAGGTGTTTTGTCTCAGCAACAAGAAAAGTAATACAGTAAATAAAATATGATTTGATCTAGGATGTGCTTTGCCCTTCAGCACAAGGCAACATTGTAGAAAAAGGTAAATGAGCGTCTGGTGTTCTTATGAAAACAGCTGTGACCTTGTGAACTAGTCTTGGGGGACACTTACAGTTTATGGGCCACACTGCTCTCAAAGGTTCTTGTTTCTAAAATCACACCCACCTTTGACCTCTACCTGAAAGATTCATTCACCTTCTAAGTAGCTAACAGGTGACTAATAAAGATATGTAAGTGCAGAAAGCATGGTTTAAATTTTAATTTCTTACCAGATGAATTTCTGACGTGCTTTTTCTGTGCAGAAGAGTTAGGCATAGTTGGAGAATGGAAAATGAAATGTGTCCGTGTCACCAATAACATACCACCCTTCAGTGCAGCAGTAAGCAGTATGTTTTCTTTCTATAAATTTTAGCCTTTACACTTTTGAAATTTACACACAGACGCATATAATAGCAGCAATTGCATCTTTTTTTGTTAATCAAGATTAGTGACAGCTGCGGTCCCAGATATTTGGAAGGCTGAGGTAGGAGGATCATAAGTTCAGTTTGGACAACTTACTGAGACTTTTTAAAAACAAAATTTTTAAAAAGGGTTGGGGACCATAACACAGGCTCTGGGTTCCATCCCTAGTGTCACAAAATAAAACTAAAAGCCCAAAATGATTAGCAGGGAGCTCTCTAAGAGAGAAGACTAACCCAGGGGAGATTGTGGAGGAGGTATAGCTCCCACGGGTGCTGTAGGGCCAGGGCCTCCCAGCTCTGTTTTCAGCCAGACCTAATAAGATGGGTTTTCTAGGTCCACCTCTGTGCAGGGGTTTGAGGGTGACTGTCTTCCCCTTCACCCATTCTTATTCTTAGGCTTCATGGGTGGGGGCTGGGCAGTGAACACCAGGTTCTTCTGGGATAAATGGGGAGGAGGAGCAGGACCAGGAAGCGGGGCCTGGCCGGCAGCCCTGGGCCTTCTCCCGCACCTGTGGGCACTGGACTCTGACAGGGGCCAGGGGCCATTGTGCAGGGACCTGGGACACTTTGTGGAGTGGAGGTTCCTGACAGGGACATGCGTGGGACTTGGGGCGTTCAATTTTGCCCAACCACCTTAATGATTAAAAACATTAGAAGTTATGCAGTGAGTTTAGAGTAGAAATATGCCAAGTTCTGCAGGTCAGCACCTTTAAAATGCTCCAGATTTCATTTCCTATAATTAAATTCTCCTGGAGAAATTAATATCTTAAAAATCCAATCCTGTTGCCCTTTTAGTTCAATTAAATAAAAATTCAAAACAGATAAGTTCAACAACTGTAAGGCACATGGATTCTTCATGGCGCTAGCTCTGTGTTGAAGATCTGGCTCAGGTGTCTGGGGATGGTTGGTTTCTTTTGGCGGCGAACACCTTCTTTCACTTAAGAAGTGTAATTTTCTAGCAAATTGGAAGTTAAATTAATCCCACCCCCAGTTTTTCATTATGCTTAAAGATTCTCAAAGAGTCACAGGGAAAATGAAAATGTATCCACATCTATTTCACAGCCATGCAAGTTAGAAAGCTCTAGTTGGTCACCAAGCAGAACCCTGTTTTTCACCTGGTCTCTCCACACAGCAGTCAGATGCAGCCTGAAGCATGGCTCAGCGGCCAGCAGAGGGCAGGAGAACCGGCAGGGAAAACTATATTGCGTGTAGCGTTGCTGTGATGTCCCCTCAGGCTGATCATCCAGAAGTTGGTTGGGAGCCTCCCAGCAGGTAGTTAACCCTGACAGAGACAGTGTGATCAAAAAAAGAATATAAGAATTTAACTGTTAAAATTTTTAGGATAGTAACTCTATGAAACTGACTGAATATGCTGTGGGAGCTGGGGCTAGTTGGAGGTGGTCCCTGGGGTATGACCAGGAAAGCATGTGTTCCTGTCCCCAGCTCCTTCCTCCACACTCTCCCTCACCTTTCCTCCCTTGTGCCCCTCTGCTTTTCTCTCTCCCTCCCACCACGGGAGCCAACTGCCATGCTGCTTCCGTCTTGGAGCCAGCCATGGACTGAACCCTGTGAAACCAACATCCAGAATGAACCTCTCTTCCTTTAAGTTGTGAGCATTGGGTATTTTGTTCTAAAAACCGGAAGGTGAGTAACACACAATCCTAGGAGGTCTTTCTACTGAAATCTGTGCCTATAGACATGTAGAGAAGACCACTACCTCTGCTTCATTTTTCTGACTGTTGTTTATGCCATTTGCATGAGAGTTGAAATATTTCTACCATGTCTTTCAGTTTTGAAGGGAGAAGAACATTAAAAAACATTTATCTTTCTTTATCTATCTATAGTCCATCAATAAGTAGAAGAGCCAAACAGGTGGAAGTTAAATTTTCTGCTTCATTTTTGGTAGGAGGAAGGGAGAGTGTGGCTTGATGCTCCGTGTCAGTCCTGCTAAGCACGCATGTGGTCCCAGTCCATGCTCCTCAGGGCAGCCCCCTCTTCAGCCCAGCGTTTGGGACACTTCAGTCCAGAGCCAGCTGTTTAAGCCACACTTGGATTCATGGTAACAGATTTTAAATTTTGGTAGTTTGTTACCCAACAATGAGCATGTCCTATGGACCTGCTGCATATCAGGAGTTACAGCCAGGTGTGCAACCAGAGTAGATAGGAGCGTGCACAGGGCGAGCAGGAGCTAAAACCAGGTGATAAACAGAATGCTTGCATCGAGGCTTGCACAGTGGTGACAATGAAGTCAGCAATGTCCCACAAAGGACTTGGGTGCAGAGGGGCAGGATTGCTGTGGTTTAAATCAGACATCAAGAAAGACTCCAGGAAAGGACATTAGCCGCCAGCTATTCGGTGACCTAAGGGAAGGGTGACTGGAGGTCAGAAGGGCAATGTGGCTGGCATGAGAGGAAAGAGAGATCAGGTCCAGGTGACGAGACCTGGCTGTGGGGAAGGAGAAGTCAGGTGGAGTTCCTTGTGAGCGGCCATTTCAGGGGCTCATGCTGCTCCTACTGCTGCTGCGATGACCACACTGCGGGAGACAGCAGCAGGGGTGAGAAGACCTTCTGGGCAATGAGGTCCGCCAAATCTAGAGCAATCCCTGCTCCATGGAGGATGAATCACAACACCCTCGATGTTGGATACAGGAAACTGTGTCTGCAACTTCAGCCTGTCTCTGTGCAGACCTGCGACACACTTTAATATACACATTAGGCATGGAAAAAAAGAGCAATCATAACTCACAATAAAGGAGAACCATCAAAACTGTATACGGCCAAAGAGACTTCAAACCTCTGAATTGTTTCAGGAGTTTCCCATTTAATATTTTCAGATCACGGATGACCAAGGGTGCCTGAATCCGCAAAACAGAGCCTCAGGAAGGGGCTGTGATAAAGGAGGAGGGTGGGGGGATTGCAGCTGTGAAGGGTGTGGAGTGGTCAGGTTCTGCATCCAGCTCACTCCTGGCCTGCCCTGTGTTCTCTGTTGGCACCAGTGCAATGGTTGATGCCACCTACTTCCTGACCCGGGACCCTCAGAATTCTCCAGGCCACTAGCATGTGGCAGACAAAGAGCTAGATGTCCTATCCTGAAAGCACTCCTCAGTTGCTATGCATGCAGATACTCACACTCCTTACTGGGGTCATCTAGTCTTGTGTTTCTGCTGCCTTGGGTAACCCAGTCTTCTGGAGAGGCTCGCAGCGGGGGCAGGAACCAGAAACACCAATGTAGAGATACTTCAGGCAGGGCTGCCCCAGATCTCAAGAGCTGCGCAGCCACAGGCGCTGCAGAGTGCCACTGTCGACCTGCCCAGCACCCCTCAGAGCCTGCCAGAAGGACACTGCTTCTCCCTTCCCTGCAGTAACCTGTGTGCGCACTCCAGCCCTCGAATTGTGTGGTCGTCTGGTTCTTCTGGGCTCAGAGAAGGCCACACATTCTCCTTATTCACAGGACTTTCTCATTTTGATTGTTCTCTTTTGAGACAGCATTTTTCTCTGCAGTCCAGCCTGGCCTCAAACTTGTAGTGGTCCTCTGGCCTCAGCTCTCCTCAGTGCTGAAATTGCAGGTGTGCACCACCGTGCCCGGCAGGATATTTCAGTAACAAAACCACATGTGGACCGGAGAATGGGAGAGCACCCATCTCAGGTGTGAGATGTCACCCGCCAACAGTGACGATATGCAGATGTCAAAGTCCTGGTCTCACTTGGAATTGGGTGGCTGTCTCTCCTGTAGCACCGCTTTGCCCTGTGGCCTGTGTCACTTGTGGGCAGCAGGCACGGCCTACAGGTGTCTGTCATCTCACCGTGGTTACGCCTGTAGAGGGGACTGGATTAACCATGGTCACATCCAGACACTGTCAGAGCAGGAACAGATTATCAGGACACCCCTCTGTGCACATCATGCCAGCCTTGAAGTAAATAACTTAAAAGCCATTCTAACAGCTTCAGAAATGATGTCCCAAGAAAGTTAAATACAGCAGAGGGAGGAGAGGGGTAGGGGCCACAAAGAGAATGAAGATGCATTCCGCAAATGTGCCAGCTGCCTGTGACACATGTGACCATGTGTGCTGCAGACCTATGCGTATAAAATCAGGGAGCAAACTGCATCTCTGCACCAGTGTCCCGAGCCCAATGCATTGACACAGCTGGCTGCCTCCCTACTCCCTGGCCTGAGTGTGCACAAAAGCCAGTCAGAGATCATGAGTGTTGATCTCTCTGGCAGGATGAAAATTCATTTTCTGTTTGTGCTTGGAAAGTTTTTTCAAATTGACTAAGGTAATAATTTAGTCAGAGATTGAAAGTATCTAAAAGGCTGTGCAAGCAGCACAATCCCAGACAAGGATGCCTGCTCCTCCCAAAGTGGTGGCAGGTGCCCTGGTGTGGGTGCTGCTCCTTAATATCATAGAGAAGTGGAAAGAAGGCGCCCAGCCCCTCCGAGTTCTGCTACAGAGTAGTGTAAGTTTTGGGGAAGATGCAGGACCCAGTAAATGATCTCACTGATGCACATCATTTTACCAGGAAAATTGCAGTGAGAAGGAGGCGTCTGAACACATCCTCTGCTGACATGCTCCTTTCTTGCAGACTTGATGCTTCTGCGCTCACTGTTTTTTACTCAACTACAAACCCTTGGTAACGTGGGCTTCCTCATTCCTGCATTCTGTGTTCACCTAATAAGCTCCCCACACCTGCCACTTAAGGTCCTTTTAGACTTACAGGTCTATCTTCTAATTGCTGTTTTATAAATACATTCCAGGCCTGTGCAGTGGAGGAACCTATAATAAAAAGCCACTCTCACTCCTTGCTGATGCCTGCCACTTTGTTAGGTGTCAGCACCACAGGAAGATTCTGTGTTACTTCTGTTCTTGGTGCCATATCATGGTAGTGGAGCTCACCAGTCATCCGTCATCCTATATGTTGATTATTTTTCTCTCATTGCTGAGACAAAATACCTGATGTCCAAAATGAAGGAAGGAAAGGTTTATTTAGCTCACAGTTTGTGGAGGTTTCAGTTCATACTTAGTTGGCTCCAAGGCCAAGTGGCATAGCCAGGAGCAACCATCATTCATGGTACTGGAAAACAGTAATAGCAACAAGAAAAAAAAAAGGATATTGTATATGGGCTACTTATAAGCTGCCTACCCTAGGATGGTTGTAGCACTCACACCCATAATCCCAGCACTAGACAATGAATCAGTTACAAACTCTAGATTTAGCTGCTTCCAAAAAGCACCCCTCCATGACTACATAAGCCTCTGGGGGGCAGCCAGACACAAACCATAACATCCCAGCTCTCTGCTGAATGAGACAAGAAAATTGCAAGCTTAAGCCCAGCCAGGCAACATAGCAACTTTGCAAGACTCTGTCTCAAAACAATTAAAAAGTTCTTAGGATTGTAGGACAGGCAGAGGCCCTGGTTTCTATCCCCAGTAGTGCAAAACAAAAGAAAGAAAAGTGCCAGTTGTTTTTGCCCACTGCATAGCTGGGGTAACTCTGCATAGCAGAGGTGGTAGACAGAGAAGGCTGTAGGTTGTGGGGGCCCCGTGTTGTCTGTTCTAAGCACTAGGCCTAGCATACGTAGGCACAGACTGCACGGACTGCTGTCTGGTTGGGGTAGATGAGGGAGGCCCACACATCTGACATGCAGAGCAGGAATAATTCTTGGGAGTTTTAAGTAGAAGAGTATCATAAAGGTCTTTCCCCAAAGGGTTTCAGCATTAGTGGCTCCATTTCCTGCTTTTCTTTGTCTCTCCTTCTCCTTGTGGTCCAAAAATGGCATACAAATTTCTTGCAGCACAAATTTAAAAACTTAGCAACAAATTAGGTTGGTTTTAAATGATCCCTAGTCATTTTGTGTGCTGGGATTAAAAAGAAAAATCTGGGTTTTCATATTTACATTTGCTAGAATTTAGTGAATTTACATTAAATGATCATAATCAAAACATTTTGGGTATGTATCATAGAATAATTTATGATCACAGATGTATAAGGGCAAGTGTAAATGATTCCTGTGTTTCAGATTTCACTGACACCTTTGTTATAGCCAGGGCCCACACTATACATTACTGTTGATCTGATTTTTTATATTTCTTGTGCCTCTCCTAAAGGTGGCCTTCATACTATTGAAAACCGCAGTACTATGGGTTAGACCTAGATGTCCCTCATGGCCTCACACAGTCATAGATGGGTCCTATGGATGATGAGGGTCTAGGGGGCAGGGCCTGGCTAAAGGGGTGGTCCTGGGGATGGGGCTGGAAGGGTTCCTCTCTCACCTGGCTCCTCCTTTCTCTCCAGTTCCTGTCCTCAATGCTCTGAGCAACACTCCTCTGCCAAATCCTTATGTTGTGCTGCCCTGCCTTGGGGAAGCTGATCATAGACTGAAACCACAAACTGTGGTCAAAATAGGTCTCCCCTCCTTAAGTTTGGGATGCCCAGTGTTTTGTCCCAGGGGCGAGGATAGTGACTAAGGTTCTTAGGACCAAGTTAGCTTGAGCCGTTGCAGAAAATGATGGGTGAAAGAGAAAGGACCATTTGCACTTGCTGAACCCCCTGTTTCAATACTCACTGGGCACAGACACCAAGACCTCTCTATTTTGCACAACTCACTTTATCACAGACATAGTCGATGGTCATTAGTTTGGCAGTGGACCTGCGGCTCTCATGCTGCAGCAGGTTGTATATCATTGAAAGCTCAAAAGATTTGCCATCACTGGTCTAGAACACTGTGGTCAGCATTCAAAGGAACAGAAAGAACTGGGTGTGGTGGTACATGTCTAGTCCCAGCTCTCGGGTTTAAAAAGACACAGTCACATCATTGTCCTTAGTGCACAAGTTGCCCCACTGGCTTCCGACTCAAGTGCTTAGTTGGCTTGGTGTTCAAGGCCACTTAGAATTTATTCTCAGCTGACCTTTCTGACTGTTGCTTTGTAGCCTTCTAACTAGAGGTCAGTGAGCTGTGGCCTGCGTCCGGGCTCAGCCTTTCACACCTCCACAGCCATTCTGGCTTCTGCATCTCTTTGAACAATTGCATAAAGCAGCCAAGGAAACAGAAGAACATGGAACAGACATACAGGAGGATACAGAACCTGGCATGTTTGCTCTCTGGTTTTTTGTTTTGCTCCACCATTACATGATGCCTCCCTGCTTCTTGTTCGCATCTGCTGCTGTCCTGGGAATGTGGTCCCTTATGTCCCCTCGGCAAGCTGTACAGGTGCTGGGAGCCGGTGCCCCATGTGCTGGGCAGGTGTAGGGCAGCTTGTGGGAGCCAGTGTGGTCATGGGGTGAGGCAGTGAAGTTTGGAGAGGGAGATGGAGCCACAAGGGCAGGCATGGAGCAGGTGGAGGTGTGGACAGTGCCAACTAGATAGGCCCCTCCGACAGGGCAGGCTGAGCTTTACTCTTCTCGCCTGGAGACCACATTCAGTAGAGTTGAGCTGTGGATGATGCAATTGGATCTGTGTTTGTAGAACATCATGGTGCTAGCCAGTAGAGCTGGGGTAACCAGCTAACCCAGAGTCAGGGTAGCCTTGCCCGGCTACATCTCCCCCAGGGTGCACACACCCTGGTACCTGCTGGGCACCCCAGGAGGAGGAAGAAGCAGGAAATTAGGGGTGAGTGACTGATGCCCCCCAGAGGAAGCATGGCATTCCCATCACAGTCTCAGGACCACTTGGTCCGGCTTTTCTCCTGAGTTGGTAAGCAGCGGAGGAAGTAGGGGTGTGGTCCCTTAATCAGATCCTGACTCTGCTTTGCTCCAACAACCCTGTCCTCTGTTCTCCATGCTCTGGTCATGACACTCCAAAAAGGCTCTGCCCCTGTCTTCCTAGTTGCCAGGGAGCAAAGCTGGACCTGGAGCCCTCTGTGTGAGCTACCCATAGTTAAGTTTCAAAGGATCGCAGAATCTGAAGCCCAGATTTTCTGCTTCTTGGGCAACATGGTATCTCTGAAAATTGGTAGTGTTCCTCTACATTTGGTTCCTTTTAGCAGCATGGTCCAGAGCCACATCCTCAGGGTCTTTTTTTTTCTTTTTATCAGGTACCGGGGATTGAACCTACGAGCGCCTGCTTTCAAGGCAGGTGCATATGCCGCTGAGCTAAATCCCCAGTCCCCCTCATGGTCTTTTTGTTTGCTTAGCTCTCGAATTTACTGTGCATCTTTGACATATCACTCCATACATCTCTCAATTTAAAGGCAGTGCCCTTAAAGCTATGGGCTTTTTGTGAAAGGCGGCATCATTAATTGGATCTGTGCCCTGAGCCATTGTGTCCACTTGAGAGAATTTATAGGGTCACACCCTTGGTGTATCTTTCCCCAGAGGACCTCATTCTTCTAGAGCCTTTAACTGGCATTCATTATCTGTGAACTTCTCAATTTTATCTTTTACTGCTGGGGGCCTAGGATTAATAAATATTTAACCATGTAAGACCCTGGATTTTTGTGCTACTTTGCTATTCTATTTTACTCCTCATACAATCTAGACATCATTTTCTTAAACGCTTCTTTTTTTATGACGCTTAACCACTGCAGTCTGCAACACTCAGCAACATGACTGATGTTCAGTTTCCATCCTCTCCAGAACCATGCACACATTGGTGTCATAGTTACTTTTTTGTTGCTGGGGCTAAATACCTGATACCCACAAATTAAAGGAAGAAAAGTTTATTTTAGCTCACAGTTCGTAGAGGTTTCAGTCCCTTGACAGCTAGCTCCAAGGCAGGGTGGCATGGCAGAAGGGCATCACAGAGGAGAACAGTCCATGGCTGGGTAGCAGGAAACAGGCAATAGTGAGCTTCCCTTTCCCTCTCACCCATCCAGGCTACAAGCTTATTGGTTGGTGCTACTCACACCCAGAACTATGTTAAACCAGTAATTTAGTTATCACACCTTTCTGGTCACACACCCTAAATCCAGTCATCTCAGAAAGCCTCACCTATGAGTGCATGAGGCTTCTGGGGACATCTAGATACGAGCCATGATGTTTAGACAACAGTTGTATTTCTTTATAGCATAACATACATTGCTGCTTTTTCAGTGTCTTACCAGAAAACCAAAGCCACCTGTTCTTTTGTTCTTGGCATCTGCTGTGTATCAGAATGCACTCAGAACATAGTGGCTTAGGAGAACCGAGAACGACTGTTCCTCTTTGTCCTGATTCAATAAGAGCCTGCAAGAGTTGGCCTAAGGGCCAGAAAGGAGGGAACAAAGCCATACATGTGAGCCAGAGGTCAGAGGAAGACCTTGCTGGGCTCCTGTCAGGTGGAGGTGAGACTGGGTTGGTGTCCTGGCTTGTATACTGAGCCATGGCCAGGAATTGGCCTTGCCAGGCAGGAGATACAAGCATTTCCGGAAGACCATAGCCACACACTGAGGCCTGGGACTGATGCAGTGACTCACGCTTGACCTGTATGCCATCGGTGATAGGGGCAGCTAAGAGCCTACTGGTGAAAATCGTTGAGTTCCATGCTGAGCAATGTTGGGGGCTCAGAAAGAAGGTTTTCCGAAAACAGAATTCAGTGATAAACTCATTTAAGAGCATTCAAAATAAAAATACACAGTCAGTGGTGTCTGAGCTACTTCCTTGTGGCTGGGACCAAGTACCCAAGACCTACAATTTACAGGAGGACGGGTTTGTGGGAGCTCACAGCTCAGTCCATAGTGTGCTGCTCCGTTGTAGCAAGGGCCTGGCAGACAGAAGATGTTCTCAGGGCAGACCCAAGGGGCAAATAAACCCTGCCTGGCCACGCCCCTTGGACTGCCCCCTTCTGCCGGCCCCGCCTTTAGGCAGCAGGTGGCTACAGCACCTGTGACTAGCGGCCTCCCACATGGGGCTTTTGGGGGCATTTTAGATGGTGAGGATGGCCAGCATATCTCACCATGGGTCTGAGTTAGAACTCTGCTTCTGTTTATTGAGCAATTAGCCTGTCGTATTGTGTTTCATCTCACTTAAATTCTCAAAATGATACCAGGTGATAGGCATTTTCCACATTTCTGCTTATTAGGAAATGGAGGTTTAAAGTACATCGTCAGTTAGTAAGCAGTCACAGGTGGTAGAGATGAAGCCCAGGTTTGCAGTGTCAAAGGGCCTTAGGCAGTAAAAGATCTCAGCTCCTGCATGGCGGAGTCAGCTGCCTCGCCCACTTTCTTGCAAGTTTGTGGCAAGATTTTACACCACACAGTAGGGCAGGAAGAAGATTGGGCAACTAGGGTATCCAGATGGTTCCCAAAGGCTGTGTTTCTAGTGGAAATAGCTCTCTGCAAATAAAAAGATTCGCTCTATCACATAAATTCTCACTCAACCTCAATCTTACTATCCTTGGTGCGCGCCAGCATGCACGCTTCCATGAGCCCAGCCCAGGCTCGCAGGTGCAGGGACAGGAGGAGGCTGAATGGGAGGCAGTGGCCTGGGTTCCAGTGCCCTCCACTCCTGCCTTCCTGGAGTTCAGTTTTGTGACACAGATGTGTGAACTAAACACACTTGTAGTATGTTGTGTTTCTAAACCACAGATGTGGGGCATAGTGGCCTGTGATCCCAGCACTGGGGAGGCTGAGACAGGAAGATGGCAAGGAGTTTAAGGCCTGCCTGGGCTACATAGCGAGACCCTGTGTTAAGTAAATCAGTAAATCAAACTTAAAGCCCAGGAAGGAGCCTGCAGCCCTAATCCTGCCTCCAGGGAGGCTTGTGCTCTGGCTGTGGCCTTGACTGCCCAGCTGCTGGGATGGGCCAAGGGGCTCAGCCTCTGCAGCAGCTTTTGAAGCCGCACCTGCAAGCAGGGATCAGCTGCAGCTCCATGGAGATAGCTTCCCGGTCTGCACCCAGCCGCCAGCTGGGAGCTAGGAATTCCAGGTGGAACCACCCAGGCAGCAACAGGAAATGGAGGTTTCTTGTGAGGTCTCTGACACCCTGATTTAGAGCCTATCCTACTTCTCAGTGTCCTGCGATGACTGGCCTTAAGAAATAATAGGGGGAATTAACATTTTTGTCATAGATTTTATATTTTTAAATAATTTTAATTTTATTTTTTGAATGTGTAGTAGATATTGTGAAGTGAAAAAATGTTCATATGAGGAGGGGAAAAAGGGAGGTACAGGAGGGAAAGAAAGGGAAAAATAAAAAATGAGAAAAGAAGGTAAAATGGAAACAAACCTTCTGTAAATGGGCAGGGAAAGAGCAGTTGAAGGGAGGGTAAGAAAATGGGAAAAAAATTATTTTTTGACACGGTGTCTCTGTGGGCCTTCAACTCACTACATAGGCCAGGTTGGCCTTGAACTTACGGCCATGCTCTTGCCCCAACCTCCTGGGTGCTGGGGCAGCTCCAGTTTTATCTTTCAGAAGAAAGGCCTTTTTGAGGACAGAGTGGCTGTGTGCTTCATAGCTGACGGGAAGCCAGATGGAAACTCCAGGGCAGCACAAGTGAGCAAGGCCTCGGTGAGCACCCGGACGCTGGCAGTTCTGACACCCTGCCCAGCCAGGCAGTGTGGAGACTGTGCTGTGTGCTGCTGAGGAGGAGTGGGCTTCGCATTGTCAGTGTCAGTACAGAGCTAGAAGCCCTACACAGCTGACAGTGCCTGGCAGGTAACAGTGGACAGTTGAATGAATACAGCATTGTCACAGAAACCTTGAAAAGTGGAAACAAAAGATAAATAGCTTATAACTCCAACACCTTAATATTCAGTGATTTAAATTTTTATATACATACATTTTATAGTTACATATATTTAGTATACATGCATATGCATAAAAACTACATAGAATATCTTATATATCATTTAAAATTTAATGTTAGTATGCTAGACAATTTTATATCCTGATTTCTAAACTTTTATGATCAGCATTTCCCCAAGTTGCTGTACGATTTTTATTTTATTTTATTTTATTTTTTAATTTTATTTAAGGAGAAAAAGAAAAAAAAAGCACAGAAAGGGTACAAGTTATACAGATTTACAGAAAAAAATAAACAGTAGGAAATCACTAGTTAATGGATTACATTTTGTCATCTTAGAAATAATTGTTCAAGTTACAAAATTAAAGCTTATAAAGTGGACATTCCAACAGTGAGACTGCAAACAGTTCTGTTCAATGATCCAACAAAACTCAGTAATATCATTATCTTATACACTTAAATATACATGCAGTTATATCGTTTAGAGCACTTTCTTTTCCTCTCTTTTGTACAATGACTATTACACATTTTGGGTTTTGTTGCTCCCACAGTTCTTATTACTTTTTTGGAAGAGAGTAGAACCAAAAGTGACATAACAGAACAGTCAGTAAAATCAAAAGGGTGGACGTAATAAATAATGTAAAAGCATAATACTAGGTGATCAACAATGGTTACCATAATGCCTCCCGCTATCTCTAATAGAATTGCCTATATCATTAGTTATAATAAAATTTGAACAAAACAGTAAAGAACAAAACCAACAAAACCAAAACATTGGAGACATTATAGATCTTCAAAAGTAAATAATAGTCAACCAGAATGGGCGTCATAATGAATCCCACTATCTTCAAAACCCTTGGGTACTTGAGGAGGGTGACGGGCGGTGTGTACGTGCTTCATGGCCTAGTTCAATCAAGCTCTCTATTCTTGATTTACTACTAAATCCTCCTCAGGTCTTTGAATTTCATAAAGACTTGTGTTTGTTGTTCTTGGGTCACTGCTGTTGCCTAAACTTTCGAACCTGATACTATCAAGCAAAACAGAATAGAGGAACATCAGTCAAAACAAGATGGTGAGAGCAATACAGAGCTTTAAATCAAGATAATTGAAAGTCAAAGTGGGTTACTATAATATATCCTGCTAATTTTTAATTTATTTTTCCCTTAATTAAAAGGATAAAAAAAGTAAATAATAAAATTGAGATAAAAGAGGGCATAACAGCAAATCAGCGCAGATCAAAACATAACCATTTAAGCAAAATAGTGTTTCACCACAAGATTATCCCGACATAAAAGTAGTTACCATATTGTCTCTTTCCTTGAAATCTTTGAGTATAACTTCGTATACTGTAGCATCAAATATATCAAAACAATGTAAAACCGTTTAAGAGAATGACAGTATTACAGGGTATTTAGAATCAACTAACAGAAAATGAACAATGGTTTCTGTATAATCTCCTTGTCTATAAAAGGTTTTACTTATACTATCATATATAATAAAATCCAATAAGATACCACCTGTTTAGACCAATGGAGACAGAAGAACGAAAGCTTGATGAGACTTCAAAACAAGATGATACTAAATCAGCATTACCTCTTAAGACGTTATTTTCTCCAAAATAGCTGTTCCTATCATCCAATCTTCTCTGCCTCATTTCTGTTGAGCTCTTTTTCTGTCATTAGGTGTCAGTTTGTCTTCTTTATTCTGTTTTCTGCTCCATTTATTGTGGCCTCTCTGCCGTTACTTCTGGATTTTTCGTATTTTTCTTTTTTAGAATATCTTGTAGTATTCTCTGTAGAGTTGAATTGGTGGTTGCATATTCCCCTAGTTCCTCTTTATCCTGGAAGCACCTTGTTTTTCCATCAATTTCCAGGGATAGTTGTGCAGGATATATCAATCTTGGCTGGAGATTATTATCTTTCAAAGCTTGAATTATTTCCCCCCACGCTCTTCGTGATTTGATGGTTTGTGCTGAGAAGTCTGCTGTAATTCTGATGGGTGTTCCCTTGTAAGTGATCTGTTTCTTGTCTCTGATGGCTTTTAGTATTCTGTTCTTGTATTGGATTTCTGAAATTTTAATTATTATATGCCTGGGTGTTGCTCTGTTTGGGTTGTAGGTGGCTGGGGTCCTGTATGCTTCATACAACTGAGTATCTTTACCTTTTGCTAAATTAGGAAAATTCTCCTGGATTATTTCTGTGAGTAGCTTTTGTAGTTCATTTGTTTGTGTCCCTACTTCTTTTATGTTCTTAATTCTTAAGTTATAGACCTTCTTATCATCTTCTAGTCTTTGTAATGTTGCTGTTTGTTTCTTTGTTATTTTTAAGAAGTTTTTCATTTCATGCTCCCATATTACAACTCTGCCCTCCAGTTCAGATAATCTGTCCTTAGTTTCTTTCAAGCTGTTATGCCAGTTTTCGATAGACTTTTTAGTTTCCTGGTAGTCTCTTTGAACCTGCTTCACGTATTCTGTGCTTTCTCTATTTTCTTCGTTAAACAATTCTCCCCTCTTTTTCTGTTCTTCCATTCCACCATCTGTTTTTTCTTGGGTGGTGCTTAGCATTTCTCTAACTATTCTGCTTATGTCTAGCTTCAGGTCATTAATAACTTCATTCCTGAACTTGTCTGTGAGGCTCTCGAGATAGCGCTTTATGTCTATTGGTGTTGTGTCTGCTGTTGTCTCTTTCTCAGGATTGGAGGCCAAGGACCCTTTCTTGTTGCTCCCTCTTCCCATATTCTTTGTTCCTTACATATGCAAGCATATATAGGAGGCCCAGCTTCCTTCCCTGTCAGCCACAGTCTGATTGAATTGTGCCGGCTAGGTGTTCCCACCCACCGCAGCGCAGAGGAAGTTGCAGACCAGGCAGCCTATGCGGGGCCTGCCCCTCCAGGTCATTCTACCTTTAGGAGCTGGGACCTGGGCTATGCTAGCCACTGGGTGTCAGCCAGCAGCATCACGTGGGCTAGGCACTGCTCACCAATCCCGCTTGAGAGGGGGATACATGACTGAAGTCACTGCAGCACCCTGTTCCCGCAGGTCTGCCCGGTCCCAGAATGTCCTCTGTTGGAGTCTCCTGGACCATGGAAGAGTCCCAGTTTTCCCTCACTCACTGGAGGTGAATGCACGGCTCCCCTCCCATCCCGCTCTCAACTCCGTTCACCCATTCTCGTTCTCAGAGCTTCCGCGCGTCTCTCTCCCTGCCGAGCTGATGCAGACGCAGTGGCGGCGGTGGTGGCGGGAAACCCAAATCGCGGCTTCCAATGGCACAGGCTCCAGCTTCCACGCTGAGGTTTTATCTGTTCCTGTTATAGCACCAGGATTGCATTCCCAGTTGGTTTCTCTCAGCCCAGTTCATTCTTGGGTCACTGGGGCATATCTCCTCTTGCTTATGATTCCTTACTCAGCACCATTCCTGAATTCTAAGCTGGGTGTTTCAGAGAGCCTCCGTAGCTGCTGCTATCTGTCCACCATGTTCTCCCGGAATGCTGTACGATTTTTAGAATTCCAATTTTAATGGCCGTGTAACATACTTTCCAATAATTCAACATAAGTTAGATACTATTTGTCTTGTCAATTAAATTTTGTTTGAAGTTTTTGATAATTTTATTCTAGTGGAGATCTTTGTGCGTATATTTCTTTTGAATTATTTCACTAAATGATCAGAGTTAGACATTGGGATGTAGAAACTCTGGGCCATCGTGTGATCGTGGTTTTATGATCTCAGCATCAGCTGATTTGAGTGTGAGGGTTGTTAAAAATCTGTGCAAAGCGTTCCTCACAGTTTTTCTTTTCTGCGTGGATCAGCACTAGCCAAAGCTCTCTCACTTTGGTCATGGGGCTGGGCAGGGCAGCTCTGGTAACCACTCTCACTTTCTCAGCTGCCTATGGACGTGCGTGAAGAGATGACAAGGAGGGCCATCGCCACAATCACGCACCTGATGGAGAAGCCACGGAAAAGGAATGCAGAGGACAACACTTGGGAGGCCAGTGCCCCTGGGGTCACCTATGCTGAGGTGCTGGATCACCTGCAGAAGTCGCTTGCCCACCTGGGGACGCTGGACCACAGCTTCATCCTTGAACTGCAGAAGAGTGAGCAGGTAAGACCTCAGCAGACCTCAGCCCATGCGCCACCCTGCCAGCTGTGTCTCTCAGACCCCTTCCCTGTTTTCCAGTGCCAGGGTCAACCTTGCTCCTGAGTCACCCAGCTGACACACAGTCTTCAGGTGCTTTAGATCCCTAGTGATAGTGACATTTTTTATAGGGTTTTCAGATCACAGATACTCATGAAAATTGCCTGAAGCCTCTCTCCTTTACTTTTATTTTCACTTGTCCATTCACTTTTAATTCTTTCTAAAGGAATCTGGGAGTGCTTAGGGCAGATGATACCCAGGACACAAAGGAAGAGATATGCTGAGTGTGATCCCAGCACTGACGAGGCTGAGGCAAAAGGATTGCTGTGAGTTCAGGGAAAGCCTGCACTAAATAATAAGACCCTGTCTCAAAAAGAATATCTCCTGTCTGGCAGGAATATCTCCTCTCTGGAATGAGCACTTTTTGTCCACGCAGGCTGCTTGAGGCGCATCGCTACACACCAGTGTGCTGAGCTAGAAAGACCCGAGTCAGACATGGCCACGTCTGCTGTTACCAAGTGTGCATGCGTTCATGTGCTGTCTGAACTCTGAGGGATCATTCCACAGGGAGTCTCTATCCAACACACCCACATGGATATTTACAGATACATAACTGTAGTTTATATTTTCATTTAAGCATTAATGTCAGTAATATGTATTTTTAACTATGTGTTAACATTTTTATCATTATGTCTGTTGTGTGTTGCAGCAGACACGTGAACACATCTATCTGGCAGGTGATTTTAACTGGTATTAGGGTAGGGCTTATATTATCGGCATCCTGAACAGTCACATGAGGGTGTACTTTTCTGGCTGGGTCCTATTTTTGGGCAAATGTGGTGCATATCTGTGGCACAGGGGTGACAGTGTGAAGTTCCTCCTTCCCAAGTTGTGCTCCACACATGCTTGGTACAGAGTCCTGACCTCTGGCTTGTCACCTGTCAGTTAATGTTCACCGCGCCTGTCATGGTCCCTCCTGACCTCACCCCTGCTTCACACACATGTAAGACCAGACCCCAGAGACCAGCTCTCCCGATGCATGGTAAAGCAAGGATTTGCACCCACACCTGGTGCTGAGCCTGTGTCCTGGATGTACTATGGTGGCTGTCATGTTTGCGTGGTGACCTACACATGTAGCAAAGTGAACACACACATGCACACAGTGGATCCTGACTGGGTGGCCAACACTGGCTCCCATGTCTTCCAGGTGGCCCACCGTGAGCTGTATGACCTGTCCCGCTCAGAAGAGGAGGCGCTCTGCAGTCTGGCCGTGAGCATGTGTTTGGATGGCCAGCCGCTGGCCATGATTCAGCAGCTGCTTGAGGTGGCAGTTGGGCCTCGGGACACAACCCTCAAGGATGTTGTGCGAAGTGCCATTGTGAAAATAATGTCTACGCTGAGGTAAGCTCTAAAGCAACCACTGAGAAAAGCTGGGATCCTGTTTGCGTGTCGTAATGGAGACCTCATGGTCGTCAGAACAGTAGAGCAAGGTCCAGGAAGGAGAAGCAGTGGGCGTTGTCCAGTACTTGACAAGGTTATTTTCAGGTTCCTCAAAGGCCTCGGATCTTAAAATACCTTGGAAGAGGAGAGCCCTGGGCTGTCACGGCCTCTGAGACAAAGCCACCTTCCTTTCAGTCAGCCTCCTCTCTCCCTTGAGGCCACTGGTGGAGGGAAGGCACAGGTGCAGGGAGCCAGCGGACCTCCCTTGCCTGTTCCAGTTTCTTTCCTGGGACAGAGCAGGGGAAGCGACCAGAAGTCCCTGGGCTTGGAAGAGGTCGATGGCTATGTCTGGGGCTCAGCTTACCTGCAGCTAGCAGGAGATCTGCCCTGGCCCCTCTGCTGGAAGCTGCGAGGGTTAGGACAGAAGGACGTGAGTCCCCCAGGGGAAAAGGCATCATCACGCTGTGAGTAATGTGACTGGACTCCAAGAATCTACTGCATTTAATTCTCCCTTAAGGTTCTTTGTCCCCTATATTATTCTTGGGGAGCTTCATGATGAAATGCACATCAGTCTTCTGCAGCCGAGCCAAAATCAGATGGGCCTTTCTCAGCCTTGTTACCATAGCGTCATACTTTCTGCCTTAGTGCTCTGAACCTGCTGGTGATTTTGCATACAGGGACAGGCCTCAGACATAGATAGTAACAGTGCCCCACTAAGAAAGCTTTGCCCTGCCGGTAGCTGGATCTCGTATTTGTTGCTGTCTTGAGAGTCGCTCTGTGGCATGTGCTAATGGGAGCTTGCCTGTCACATTTCCTGCCCTTTAACTTGTGGCTGTCTTTACTGTTTCTAAATCAGGCCTTAGATAGATTTTGCAAAAGTAAACATCAGAGTTTTGATGATTCCAGTTTGTTTCCTAAATACTGGACATTTGCATGAAAAATTAAAACAGTGTCGTGCCGATAGTGAACCCATGAAATAACCGATGCTTTTCTTCCTCCCTGCCTGCCTCCTGGCAGGGGCTTAGTACTGGTCTGGTAAGGTCTGTATTTGGCAGGCGCCGACTTGAGTCTGAGCAGGGAAAAGACAGTGCTGGAAGAGCTCAACTGCCCTTTATCAGAGGAAAGGAAAGCAAAGCACTCCTGACAGCCGACCTTTACTTGCTGTAAGTCAGTGAGGCATGGGCCTCATCCAATCAGCACGGCCTTAAATTCATACTAGAAAGCATCCACCTTCTGCATTTCTGGAATTTGGTAGACATGAGCGTGATGGCAGTGCTGGTTCCTGTGGTGTAGGACACAGGCCTGGTACCTAGGAAGTCACAAATAAATAGATTTCTAAAAAGAGTGTGGCTGGTACAGTCAGGTTGCACTGTCTCGAATGCCCAACTCCTCAGATGGTCACTGCTTCGTGAGGGCCTTGGATGACCGTGTGCAAGCAGGTCTTGCCATTATCAGCAGGAAGGACTGTGGGCTCCCTTGGAGATAGGGGGAGAAGGCTTCTATTCCATACCCTCAGCATCTCCTCCAGGCTCAGCCTTCAGTAGACACTGTACAAGCAGCTGCAAGCAGGCAGTGTAGACCAGGCAGGCCCCAGCTGGTTCGTCTGCAGTGTGATTGTACAATGTGCTGCTGGGGCCTGAGCCAGTGTCCTGACTCAGGTCCCTCTTTCTTTCCACAGTGGAGGTGGTGCCGACCTTGGTGGGACTGGAGACCCGCTCCAGGTCCTGGAAGGTGTGGTGGCAGCTGTGCATGCCAGCGTGGATGCGGGGTAAGGCAGGTGCGTCTCTGGGAACCAGATCTCTAGGCCTCCAGGCTGAGTAACATGGGCAGTGTTCTGGAGACCAGGGCTGAGGGCATCCTGGGGTTTCTGTGCATCTGGAGCCTGCGCCCCCAGCTCCATGTTGGTCCATGGCTCAAGTAGGACCCACTCCCCCAGTTGCACAGCATCCTCTATCACAGGAAGGCCCAGAGAGAAAACTGCTTTGAGCTTTTAGAAAAGATCCTCATCTACGAGTTAACTGCATTAGCTCAAAAGTTTCTAGAGTATGTGTATTATGTGTAGTGTAAAAAGAAAGCTTTTTGGACCAGAGATATAGCTTAGCAGCACAGTGCCTGCCTGGCAAGCGTGTGGTTGTGAGTTTCCATTCCTGGTACAAAATAAATAAATAAATACAATAAATTTTAAAACATAAAATATAATAATTTTAAAAAAACTTTATAAAAATTGGCTGTGATGGCGCAGGTCTGTAAACCCAGCACTCAAGAGGCTCTGGCAGGAAGATCAAACATTCAAGGCCAGCCTGAGTTGAGTAGCTGTGTCTCAAAACACCAAAAAAACCCAAACTGAAAACAAACAACCTGCCATTGCACACTCCCAAGGGTTCACCACCACTGCCTTAGGAAGTGTCCCCCTCGCCCAAGCCCCAGAGCAGTGAGGGGAACTGCAGGGTGGGGACCTCTGTAGCCTTTGATGGCTGAAGTTCAGGCCAAGGTTACAGGCTACAGCCTGCTGCTGTACTTGCTCCTGCCCGCCTGGATCCTCAGATCAGAGCTCCAGTCCCTTCCTCCTGCAGCCAGGAGAGGCCAGGAGGATGGGCGGCCTCCCCTGGGCTCCTGCCCCAAGAGTGGTCTCATTCGATGACGCTGATAATGGTGACTCTGCTGCGGATGAGGCTGACCATGGTGGCCGCTGTCCACGGAGCGTGTGCTCTTTACTCACACTGCACCACGTGCTTTGTCTACATCACCTACAGAGTGGGACAGGGTCAGCCCTGACTCTGCCCAGAGTTTAGGGAGCCCAGTTAGGGCTCCCCGTCCCCCCAGCTGTCTGGTCACATTGAGAGTAGTGGAACCCAGCAGACATTTATGCCTTCTGTGTTTCTTGTACACTATTCCTTCCAATTTTTGATAAATATTAACACATGTCTTTGTAAATTTATAAGTTTTTCAGCCAGTTCTCTGAATTTTATAATTTCCTTTATTCCTGAATGCAGTGAATAGTTTTTTCATTTAAATGGCCATAAAATAGCACTCGATGGGTGTATAACATAATATATGCTAAGAGCCATTCTCAGGGGCATTGCAGAATTTTAGTCTTAGGGCCAGGGATTTAGCTTAGTGGCGTAAGTACCTGCCTGGTGAGTACAAGGCCATGAGTTTGATACCTGGTACCAAAAAAAAAAATAAAAAATAAAAAAGAATTTTAGTCTTCACTGGAGTGTGATTGTACAATGTGCTGCTGGGGCCTGAGCCAGTGTCCTGACAGCCGACCTTTACCTGCTGGAAGTCAGTGAGGCATGGGCATGAGGCATGAGGTATTCTGTTAGCCTAGTGTAGGAATTTGGCTTCAGGTAAGTTAGCCTGGGACTCAGTTTAGGCGATTTCCTGTAGGTAGCCCTGTGATGATGTGGGTACAGCCACATGGGGGGACAGTGCTTTAGCTGGGTCCTGAGATGTTGTCAGAGGGATTTCCGGGGTAGAGGGAAGGAGGCTGGATGCAGTGCACTGGGCCCTTCCTCGAGGATCTTTAGACTGTGCTCCTGTTGCAGCCAGACACTTGTATTTTACTTTTAGAGTGGTATAAAATTGGAAGCTCCAGCCATTGGCTGAGCCCTAATCCACACCCCACGAGCATGGGCTTTGGGTCACAGGGTGTCGCCTACTGCACCTGCTTGTGGGGGTCTCTGTCCTCCCTGGGGTGGGGCCTGTGGCGGCTGATGGCTTCAGTGATGGAATGTATAAAATTACTGGGGAATAAGCCCCACTATTTATGAGGACATCAGGGTAGATATTCGTTGTCTATGTGGTTGATATAACTCATTTTGATAGGGTACTGTGTAAAACCACACTCATTTACACAGTTGTTAAATGCCTAATGTGGTGGCTGGAAGCCATTTAAAAACCTGAAGTTTTCCTCTCAGCAGGACAAGAATAAAGTCATACAGTAAGCAGGTATCCAGTCATTCAAGCACTAGGTGAGACATTGAGACTTTCTCTTTCCCCTCACCATCGTCCGCAGGGAGCAGCTGGTGGCCCCCGAGGACCTGCTGGAGTGGCTGCGGCCCTTCTGTGCAGATGACACCCTGCCCGTGCAGCCTCGCGTCCGTGTGCTGCAGGTCTTGGAGCAGTCCTGCCACCTGACAGAGGAGGACAGTAGGCTCCTGGTGTTCTTCCGGACAGAGGCCATCCTCAAGGCTGCCTGGCCTGGGAGGCAGGTGAGGAGGGGCGCACGCCCATCATCTCAGCGCTCTGGAAGGCTGAGGCAGGGGGATCACAAGCTCATGCCCAGTTGGGGCAGAACGGCCTGGGCATGTAGCTCCGAGTGAAGTCCTGGGTTCAGTGCCAAACAGACAAAACACCGAAAGTTTCCTTGTTACCAGCAATTAGAGGTCAACACTGATCAGAGGTTAGTACCTGAGTACCTGCAGTAAAGTTTCCTTTTTATGTTGGATCACACACCACACACATTTATGATTTTTATCGTTGTAGCAACTGGGACATTCACAAAATCCATTACCTGTGGTGACCAGCTTCACACTGTGCTGGGCACAAAGGACCTATCTTCCTTCTGGTGTCTCAGTAGATGCTGTGGGAATCACAGTGCCGTGTCTTCTCTGTGCCACCCTTTGGCCCCTTCTGTCCTCCTGAAGGTTCTCCCCTACCCCTGCAGGCTTCAATGAAGCTTGACTTCTGTACATGGGAACTTAATATTCTCTTCTATCATGATAGCTCAGAAGTGGGAGGATGGACTTCCTTCTGAACCCCCCGAGTCCTATGCGCAGAGCTTGAATACTTGTCATCAGAGGAATTGGAACACTTGTTCTTCAAGGAATGAAAGGCTATGGTTGTTGAAATCTGGCTTATATTGCAAACAGTTGCACCTTACGGATAGTGCTATGGCTCCTGTCTAGATATACCCTGCTACAGCCTCATGCACTTGCACGTAGGGCTTTTCAGGGATGGCTGGATCTGGGGTGCATGAATACTGATGAAGGGTGTGTGATAATTAAATTAGTGTTATAATTGGTTTACCAGAGTTCTGTGGATGATGGTAGCCCCACAGGGTTGGGGGTGGCGTCAACCCATAGGCTTGCAGCCTGGATGGAATAAAAGGGAAAGGGAGGCAGGCTGTCTGCTGTCCTGCCTGCCCTGCCACAGAGTGTTTCCCCTCTGTGATGCCCCTCTGCCATGCCACCTGCTTGAGAGCCAGCCCACTATGAACTGAAACCTCTGCAGAGTGTGAGCTGACCTTTGTGCATGCTGGGTATTTTGTCTTAACAATGAGAAAAGTAACTAAGACTGACAAGATCCAAGAGCTGGCACCCTGAGTCAAGTGCTTCAGCACCCATACTTACCTTCAGCTGTGTTTCCTTCTATGAAGTAAAATAGGTGAACACTATTTTATTCTTCAGAGCTGCAGTAACTGAGAGTCTAAAAAAGATGGGTTTATCAACAATTGTTTAGTCTTACAAGATTGTGGAAATGAAGTATGATGAAAGAGCCACTGCCATGTAAAATACACTCTCACCAAGTGCCATATCCAGGCTCAAGAGGGCACTCAGGGCCCCACTAAGGAGCAGCCTGAGAACATGGATGCCACAGGCTATAGTGTAAAGCAAAATGCACGTGCTTAGAAGAGGGAGCGTGCACACTGACCCTGTCCCTGGGGCAAGCCTCCACTCTCCCACTTCAAAGCTCCTGGTCTGCACCCTGAGGGGGTCGAACTCTATCACACTGGAAGCCTTCTGCACACAGGCTCACTTTCCTCTTCCCTGAGCACTGGAGCCAGCCAGGACCACCAGGCTGGTGTCTCAGTGTGTGTTATATAGCCCTGAGGACGGAAAACAGGAGGAGCCAGTGGAAGCTGGGGAAAAGCAGTGTCTTATGTGTCACATTAAAGCTCTGGAATACACACTTGACCCCTGGGCCACCATTCCTTCTTTTAAGCTTTTTGCCACATTCCAATTGCTTGAAGAACAGGTTGGTAGTTTGCTGTGATCTCAATGGCTTCTGAATATTCCTGAGATTACAGTTTCTCCATAGCTTCCCTTTTGCCTGAAACAGGGTTTAAGGTGGCTGAGCCTGTATTACAGAGCCTCCTTTTTTGTGCACTTTCTAAACTGTCTGGGCTTTGTCGCCAGCACAGACCGTCTTGCTCATTCGCCCAGTCCACATCAACTCCTCATTTCACCAGGGTGTTCTTGTGAACTAAACTTTCAGACTCCAGAAAGTCTATCTCCAGGTGTCTCAGAGACTGGGGGAAAGTGACCTCACCCCCTCATCCTTCGTGTTCTTCTCTCCTGCTTTCCCCTCATGCAGCAGTGAGCGCATGCCGGCAGCTGCTGAGCAGGGTTTCTTCCATGTTTGCCAGCAGAGGTCGGAACACTTCGGGCTGGCTTCATCTCTGATCTTCTCCAAGAAACAGATGTGCGAGTGTCTGCCTTCCTGCCTTAGAAATTAGGCATCCTGTGTCCACCTGACATTGCTGGTTCAAATCTCCTTTGGAGGACAGGTGCATTAGATGCAGAACTTGGTCCTGTTCTTGACCTGGTTTCTTGCTTCTTGGAAAATGAGGGCAGGAAAACCGAGGTTTCAGAATGGAAACACCAACAGCTCCTAGGGCATTAGAGAGCCACACATGAAGTTCAGAGGCTCTCCTGAATTGTTACTTCCCAGAACATTTCTCGAAGCAGTGGAGAGATCAGGATGCTGGCGGACGATGTCCCTCTGCGTCTCCACCAGTGCTGTAGCTACAGGACCCTGAGGATGCACCCACGGTGTGCAGGGCTTTGTGGTGAGGATGAGGCCCTCGATTGAGGGAGGCAGGTGCCCCCACAGCCCGCACTTGCACTCTTCCCAGTGCCAAGAGTTCTGCACTGGTCTCTCACCCTCCGCACCTTGCCCCTACCTCTTTGGTAGTGTTCAGGGCAGAGAGGTTTCCTATTATCCAGAGATGAGAATAGATAATGATTTTGTAATGTTCGGTCCCCGGGAGTGTGGCCTGTGATCTTCCCCATGGCAGAGATCCTCTTAGGATTCCATACTTAATTATCCTCCTGTGCCAACCATGTGGCCACGGATCCCCCGCTGGGAGAAGCCAGCCAGCTGCTGCAGGACTCAAGCTTTGAGGAGAGGAGGCAGTATCCCGCCTTCTAGAGATTGAGAATCAAAAATCCAGGTGCACTTATTTTTCAGCGGTGAACATTATTATCCCAGAAATGTCCCCAACACAGGGCAGAGGCTGGGACTGGAAGCAGGGAATGCACTCTGTGCTAGTACTTAACTGCAGTTTATCTGCAATTTTCAGCCTTAGTAATTTTTTAGTTGACCAGTGCATAATGCATATGGGCCAAAGTACTGATGTTTCCACTGAAAACTTCTGGCCTTGGCACCCGCTGTGACCCTCAGTCTTACGTGAAAGGGAACATGTGACTTAGCATCTCGCCTTTAGGATTCCCCTGGGTCTGGCCTTGAGTTGAAGCGGCCCTGCACCTCAGGTGCAGCTACAAGGCTTGCTGCACTCCAGAGCCTCTGTGTGCACAGCCACTGGTTTGCATGCCCAAACCCTGCCGGTGCAGTGTGCACCTTGGGCAGTCGGCCCCCGCCCTCCGGAGTGAAGCAAAAGTTCAGTTTGCACAGCCATGTTTAGCTCTTTAGAAATAACTCACTATTGCCTAAATGTCTTCAAAGCTAGGACTCATGGGCGTGATTTGTGCAAACAAATATAGGGGAACATTTGATGTTAAGAATGTGCAGGCACACATGTGATGTACCCCAAGGCTGTGAAATCATGCCATCCTGGAACAAGAAGAGACTTTCAGAAGTTTCCTGGTTCTGTCATAAAGAAGGACAAGCTTGAGATTTTATGAGTAAATGGATACAATTTGAGATCATACTCATAAGTGAAATAAATCAGAAATGCATATATAAACATCATATTATCTCACTAGTGTGAGACACTGGAGGAAACAATATATGGCTATATATATATATAAAATATAGTTAGGATAGCCATTTATATTCTTCCATTAGAATATAAATTCACTAAGAACAGAGATCTCAGAGATGGTCAGTAAATATTTGTTGACTAAATGAATACTAATCTTTAGACAGTTGCCCAAGGTCACTCTTGAATGGCAAGGCCAAGAAATGTGCCTGCTGCTGCTAATGGAGTGTGAACACTGCGCCCTGTGTGGGTGGAGGGACAGATGACAGCAAGGATGGGTGCTGAAGGAGGTCCCTCCAGAGGGTCTGGCATGGATGCACATGGCTGCGTTTGTGCTCGGCGCTTTGCTGGCAGTGACTTGTGGTCAGCTCCTGAGGAAGCAGGTGGATCCAAGCTTGTGTGTCCCAACTCGAGCAAGATGTGAAGGTGTGAAACACAGCCTGGGCCTCTCCTTTCCTCCCTAAGTTGCTATCCTCACTGGGCTTGCAAACTCTGGAGGTTGCCGACTCTATGAACTATGTTCTTGCTTTTCTTTTCTTTTTTTCTTTATTTTTTTATTATTTAAAGAAAGATGAAACAAAATAGAAAATGGGCGGAATAGTATATACTTTCAAAGAAAAGAAATAAACAGTAATAAATCACTAGTTGATATATACATATTGTCCCCCCACAAATAGTTGTTCAAGATACAAAAGTGGAACATATAAATGGGAATTCAACCAGGGAGACTGCAAACAGTTCTGTTCAACTATCCAACAAAAGCTAAGTAATATGGCTATCAATCCTATACACTTAGACATGTACACATTTATCCATATCTTCATTTATGTTGAGACCTAACTAAACTTACTAGATTAAAATCCTTTTGAACAAAGATTAATCATATTGCTGGATTTCACATCATAACACTCTGGAATCAGCACTGGGTACTGCAGTGCCCCTTTCTTTCCTTCAAAGTATTTATTCATTTCATCATGTGTCATAAGATTAGTTCTCATAAACTGTTTATAGATTTTACACAAGCATGAGTCTTAACATGTATTACTATCCTTTCTATATTAGAGGGAGAAACAGAACAAAGCAGGACAGAACTAAACATATTCCTATAGACACATAAAACTAAAAAGATATAAAACTGCTGTGTAAGGAGTTCTACCATGGTCACTGTGCAGTTTCTTGTTATCAATGGAATTGACTATATCATCAGATAAAGTAAAATTGACTATATCAGTACATGGCAGAATTAACAGAAATACAACTTTGTAGATAGTGTAGAGCTATAAAACCAGGTAGTAATCAAATCAGAGTGCATATCATAGTGAATCATTGTCATTTTCAGTATAGTTATTTATACTCCTCAACTTGATACCAGCAACCTAACAGTTTTGAATAAAATCTGTCAATAATAAGCAGCAATCACGTCAGATTTAACTAAGATCAGTCATGATGCAACAGTATAAGTCCTACAGGGATCCTGATTGAGTTAATAGGAAATTAAAGATGGCCACTGTGCTATGTCCTGATATCTTCGGAACAGCTGTCTGTGCCCTCAGATCCAGTGCTTGTATACAAACTAGGACGGAACAAGTTTCATCCAAGTAGAGTGGTGCGAGTAATAAGAGTTTTAATTCCTGATATACTATTAGCTTATATCTTCTGCTTTTTTTTTTTTTTTTTGTCTTTTTTCCTTTTTATCGGTAACAGGGATCGAACTCACGACTGCCTGCTTGCAAGGCAGGCACTTATGCCGCTGAGCTAAATCCCCAGCCCCTATATGTTCTGTTTTTTTTTAAAGACTATTCCTCCCCTTTCACTCCCCCAGGACGAACTGTGTATTTTTGGGTCTCCCCAACACTCACGGTTTTATATTGGGGGGCAACCTGATATTTACCTAAGTATTTCCGAACTCTCTCACTACTGGACTGAATTTCTAGTTATATTTCTTAATTTATTAAAACCTGTCTATTTAACCTATCCATAAATACTGGTCCAGTTACCCCTATTACTCTCTGGTTCCCTATCACATCGAGTTCTGTTTTCTCATATTTGATTTTGGTCCATATAACCTTCCAAGATAAAGAGGAACTGGAGGAATTCACAACCACCAATCCAACTCTACAGAAAATACTGCAGGACATTCTTTGCTTTTCTCTCTCCTTGTTTCTCCATTAATTTCTAGGGACAATTGTGCAGGATATATCAATCTTGGCTGGGGGTTATTGTCTTTCAAGGCTTGGATTATTTTGTCCCACGTTCTTCTAGATTTGATGGTTTGTGCTGAGAAGAATGTTGTAATTCTGATGGGTTTTCCCTTGTAAGTGATCTGTTTCTTGTCTCTGACAGCTTTTAATATTCTGTTTTTATATTGGATTTCTGGACTCTTGATTATTATGTGCCTGGGTGTAGTTCTGTTTTGATTGTAGGTGGCTGGAGTTCTGTATGCCTCATACATCTGAGCATCTTTTCCTTTTCCTATGTTTGGGAAGTTTTCCTTAATTATTTTTGTGAATGGCCTTTGCAGTTCCTTTGTTTGTACCTCTGCTTCTTCATTCACATTCTTTATTCTTAAGTTATAGATCTTCTTGTCATCTTCTAGCCTTTATATTGTTAGTGCTTATTTCCTTGTTATTTTAAAGAAGTTTTTCCTTTTATGTACCCACATTACAAACCTGTCCTCCAGTTCAGATTATCTATCCTTAATTTCTTTCAAGCTGTTACGCCACCTTTCAATAGAGTTTTTAGTTTCCTGGTAATCTCTTTGAACCTGCTTCATGTATTCTATGTTTTCTCTATTTTCTCCATCAAACAGTTCTCCCCTTTTTTTTTGTTCTTCCATTCTACCATCTGTTTTTTCTTGGGAGGTGCTTAGCATTTCTTTAATTACTCTATTTATATCTTGCTTTACTTGGTTAAATACTTCACTTTTGAACTCATCTATGAGGTCCTGAAGATATCGCTTTATGTCTATTGGTGCTGTGCCTGATATTGCATGTTTTCTGTCCTCATTCTCTTTTGCATTTACCTTTCCTGGGTCAGTGTTCTCAGGACTGGGGACTGAGGACCCTTTCTTATTGCTTTCTCTTCTTATATTTTTTATTCCTTCCATACAGGCGTATATAGGGGGCCCAGTTTCTTTCTTTGTCAGTTTCAGTTTGTCTGAAGTGTGCTGACTAGGTGGTTCTGCCCACTGCAGAGTACTAGGAGGTACAGACCCCAGCAACCTATGTTGGGCCCGCTCCCACCCACCAGGTCAGTCAACCTGCTGAAGGCTTTACTGTATTAGGGTGTACTGCCAGGCATAGGGGCTTGGTTAGGGCTAGCCTATTGGGCCTCAGTCCATGGCGTCACCAGGTAAAGTGCTCCCTATCAATCCCGCTTTAGAAGAGAATATCTGACTGAAGTCACTGCAGCGGCCTGTTCGGGCCAGTAATGCCCGGTCCTAGAGTTGGAGCCTCTTTGTCTGTGGAAGGGTTTTTATTCCCCTCACTCACCACTGGTCAATGCAGGGTTCCCCGCCAGCTCTGCTCTCAATTTGGTTTGCCTATTCTGTCGCTCAGAGCATTCCCATCTCCAGTGAGTTAAAACTAGCCGGCTCTCCCAGCTGCCCCAGTTCAGGCACAGCAGTGGCAGGGTATTTAAGCCATGAGTTCAAGCAGTGGCACCAAGACTTTAGCTGTTCCAGTCATAGCACTGGGACTATATTTTTAATTGGTTTAATTAGTTTGTTCCTGGGTTGGCAGGGTATATCTCCCTGTTTGGGACTCCCCATGCTGTATTATTTTTGGAATCTAAGTTGACTATCTCAGAGAGCCTCTGTAGCTGCTGTTATCTATCCTCTATCTTTTCTGGAGCCCGCTGTGTTCTTGCATTTTAACTTTGCCCTCTGCAGAAGAGGGGCCCAGATGCTTGTGTGGCTCATGTTCATTCCTGTTTATCATCCTCCCCGTGTCAGGTGTGGTCACTTGACTGTCACCCTGACACCCCAGGGGTGTAGTGAAACTGGAGCTCCATCCCAGCAGGAAAAGAGGCTCAGCACTGGTGTCTGGAAAGTACTGGGCCCTATGAAGCTGGTTTCGTCTTCCTCTCTCCCGCTGTGGCTTTGTGGGGACCGGATGTGAGCAGACAGGAGAAGTCAGAATTGGAGCATGCTGCCCCTGCCCTTCTGTGGGGCAGGGTCCCAGCCCTGCGCTGCCTGAGTAACCGCTGCTCAGCTCAGTGTGGAGGGTGTGCCTGGTGACTTGCCTCCCCAGAGGGTCTTCAGGCCTGGATCCTGTGCCAGGAAGACAGCCAAGGCCTCTCACACCTTGGCCATGCAGCCCTGGGTTCATGCCCCAGCATCACCACGCCACTCAGCTTGGAAAGCTTGTGGGGCCTTGCAACCTTCCTCTCCATGTCTCCAGAGAGGAAGTAGGGGCAGCTATAGTGCGGGGTAGATGAGACCACACTGCTGAAGCACTGATCCCAGCCTGGGTGAGGCCCTCCTGCTGGAGGCACCACACTGTGGGGATGCAGAGCCTTCACCCATGAAGTAGAAGCCTGATGGGGTTGGGCGCCAGCACGTCCTGATTTGATTATCATCCTGCTCCATTGTCACTTTCGAGCCCTGCTGCTGGGACCTGGGGCAGTCAAGCCATTCCTCTGCTTAAAGTGTGGTCTCCAGCACAGTGGGGTCACCTCTTCCTACTCTTCCTCCTCCTCACTCAAGAGTCATTGGTCTGCACCTCCCTGGGGCCAGCTGATGGTGGTCATCTCGTGAGCCACACAGGGACCAGTGACTCCACAGCAGTGTTGCTGAAATACTTCCTGGGACTGGAGCCGGAAGGACTGCAGAGTGAATGTTTGGAAGCGATCTGTAGGTCACATCCATTCCTCTTCCCCTTCTACTGTGACTTCCACATGTCTGTGTCCGCGTGCGCATCCCGGTTAGCACGAATTCCTCCTTGGTGCGGGTGTCTGTGTACCTGGACATGGAGACTGTGTTCAGAGAAGCTGCAACGTGGGAGACTCGGACCCGGCTCACTTTCACACTGGGCACTGCTCTCCAGTGCAAAATACAAGGACCGCAGTGTGAAGGGAAACCATTCCTTACTCAGAGAGGACATGAGAGCTCTGTCCTTTGTTTCTGTTGCACTGGGAATGAAAATATGAAGGAAGATATTTTATTTTGATTTATTAAAAAAAGTCACCTGACAGATGCACTTTAGTATAATCTTTGATTTCAAATTAGGAAAAATTTCTAGGCAACATGTGAGCTAACAATTTTCTCATTAGAAAATAATTTTGGATTAGAAAATTACAAAATAATTTTGGATTTCAATTTTTAAAAGTTCATTTAATGTGGAGTATAGTAAAATGTTACAACTTAAAACATTTCCATATTTGAACATGATAATATGCCAGGTATGAGGAGTTCTTAATTTTTTTTTTTTTTTGAAATCTAATTTTTAGTCGGAATTATTTTGGCAAAGAAAGTTAAAAGCCTTCCTATGGTTTGGTAAATCTAAACATTTTTTTTTTGTCTTTTTTGAGACAGGGTCTCAGTGCAGTTCAGGCAGGCCTTGAGCCCACTTTGTAGCCCAAGCTGGTCTCGAACTCACAGCAATCTTCCTGCCTCAGCCTCCCGAATATTGGGATTATAGGCATGAGCCACCATGCCTGGCAAATCTAAACATTTTCAATATAATTATTTAAAATTGAGTTAGACCTAGATTTTTAAACATTTTCTAATTCTTCGTGGTCCACCTTTGCAGTACACAGTGTGTCCATTTCTACATGGATTGTGGTGCTGCATGTAACACATCTCAGTTCCTTTTCTGTCCCTTCCTGTCCTGTCCCTCCTTCTCCATTTCTTGGTCCCCTTTCTGGTTGAGGAGGATCCATCTCCCTGTTATCTCTAATTTTGCTTTTTATTTATACTTCATGCTTCTCAAGGAAGGCCAACTCCAGGGTCCCGCCCAGGCCCTCCTCACCCTTGGTGTGCCTTTCCCCACAGGTGAACGTGGCTGACGTGGCGAGTGCAGAGCGGCGCTCTGCCCTGTTTGAGGAGCTGCTGGAGTGCAGCTGCTGCCAGGCCAAGTTCCAGCACCTGGCTATGCTCTTGCAGGCCTGGCCCCCTCTGCAGAGTGACTGCACGTGAGTACCAAGGGAGGACAAGCCGGAGGCCAAGTGCCTCAGCAGGGACCTCACTTCTGAATCCAAAAACTTAGCTTCTTCAGGAAGCCACGGAGGACACCTTGGCCAGGGCTGTGCCATAGGGCCACGGGGCTGAGACCTCAGGAGCACAGAGCCCTGGGTCTCTTCATGTCCAGTCTCACTGACCGCCCCCTGTGGGCTGTAATAGCGGGTGCGAGCCCTGGGTCCCACCCTCAGCAGCAAGACAAGGCAGGAAACCAAGACAGAGACAGACAGATAGGGACACACCCGCCAGCCCAGCAGTCTGGAGGCTGAGACAGGAAGATCACATGTACAAGGCCAGCCTGGGCAGTTCAGTGATTACAAGGACAGTGTGCACTGTGTAACCCGACCCTGCCTCAAAAAAAATAAAATCAAGATAAAAAGCAAGCTTATTGGCCTGGCACATTGGTGGTAGCACATCACTGTGGTCCCTGCTCCTGAGCTGGTGGAGGCTTGAGAATCGCTTAGAACCAGTGTGGGCCACAGATAGGAAGACTCTTTTAAAAATAAACAAAAAAAGCAACAAAAGCTGCTTTGATTTCTTCTCCTTCCTCAGAATTTCAGCGGGCAATTTCCTTTTCCCTGCAGCTCTTGGCAGGCTTGGCACATGACTCTTCTTTTAAACGCGGCCCTTGCCACTTCCATGCCCAGGAGGCCTTGCGCCTCTCCTCACCTGTCTGTATCGGCATCTTGGCTCTTGTGCATGAACAAGGACCCCTCGTTGAGATCACGCAAGGTTTATTATGCATGACGTTACAGAGCCCTCGTTTATTGCTCCTCATGCCCCATCCCCTGCTCTGTGCGGGGGCTGCTGACTGCACAGAAGTGGAGGAGGCCAGGTCGGAGCAGCTGCTGGCCCCATGTGGCCGCCTGGCTGCCTGGGCCCCGCTAGGCTGACTCCGCTCATCCTTCCCCCTCAGCACACGGCCTTCCTGATCACAGTGCAGTGACAGGCAGTGTTGTTCTTCCTCCTGCTGTACTTCGAGGCCTCTTGCGAGTCACACATCCAATCCCTCAGCTCTGAGCAGGCAATCAGAATTCTGCCCAGGGTAGGAGCAGCCCCATTGTCCCATGCCCAGAGCCTAGCACTTTACTAAGAAGATAGCAGAGCCTTAGAGACTTAAACCTGTTTAACAAATTAAATCAGGGCCACTCCTAGGGCCATTCGAGGTGTGTGGACTGTGTAGGGTGCAGTCAGAGGGGAACAGAAAGGCTATGTTCGATCAGACACAGGACACCTCAGGAAGTGTGAGGCGTGGCCTGCTGATTGTCCACCACTTCCTCTGCTCAGGCCCTGCTTCCCCTGCCTCCCTGGCATGGAGGCTGCTAGGACCGACAGGAGCCAGGGTGGTTTCGTTTGTTTTCGTAGTACTGGGGTCAAACTCTGGGCCTTTGCATGGAGCCCCATCTCCAGCCCTTGTTTTAAGTCAGGGTCTCATTTAGCTTCTAAGTTGCCCAGGGAGGGCTCAAACTTGTCATCCTCCTGCCTCAGCCTCCTAGAGTGCCGGGATTGCCTATGGGCACTACTACATCCAGCTCAAAGCTGGCACTGTGTGGTACCTAGCAAGGTGTGCCTGGTAGTAAAGGCACTTGGTGGAGTCACCAACAAGGGGGCTGAGTCATCCTGGCTTCCCTAGCATGGGGATGTTGCTGACGCCCAGCGAGCTGCTGTTTGCCCCTGCCCTATGATGAGCCCAGGAGTGTGCCCATCCAGCCCTAGTGTAATTCCCCAGCCACGCTTGTTTGTGCATACAGTAGGACCCTTCCCCATTGCAAGGTCTCTGAGCGGGGCCAGAGCACTAATCCTCTGCTGTACCTGCACCCTCCTGTCAGGGCTGGTGTGACGGGAAACACGTGGCTGAGACTGGCAACAGCGATGCTGATGCGGTGCCCGGCGCAGAGCAAGGAGGACGTGGGGAACGAGGTGCTGAGAATTTGTCGCTCTCTGCGCCTCTCTGAGCAGGCGCTGCCTGTGGAGGTGAGTGGGCCGGGGGCTGGCAGCCAGCATCTTTGCCACACAGGAGTGGGTGACAGGCACCCAGCTCAGGCCGAGGCCGATGAAGGCCCAGCAGGTAACAGGCAATGCAGGGAGCCAGGCAAGGCTGGCAGAGCTCTGCAGGGGGCACGGAATTCTCTGCGTTGTGGTCCTGCCTGGCTCAGCCTGTCCTTCACTCCTATACCTGGACCTGAGGTCACCTGGTGCTTTGCTGAGTCTAAAGACCCTAAATTGCCAAGAGATACTTGATTCTGGCCAGTGAAGTGAGCAGACAGGAGCACTAGAGGAAAAGTTGAGTGTGGACTTGGGGTTCTGTTTGTGCCAAGCAGTAGTGGGGTTCAGAGCAGCAGCAGCAGCATCCTCGTCCCAAGAGCAGTACCTGGTGAACCTGGGGTGGACCCGGCACCCACAGTTGGGGTGCAGGGAGAGTGCTGTGCCACAGGCAGGTTGGCCTCCTCTTGGCGGAGGGGTCCCCTGTGCCTCCTTACACCAAGTCCTAAAGAGCAGGTAGTGTTGAATTAGTTCTGGGGCTTAGGGCCGGTGCGCAAGTCATGCCTAGCACTCAGGACACCATGCTCCAGTCCAGCACCCAAAATTTTTAAAACAGTTCCACAGGTAATAGCCACCTCCTGGCAAGAGTGGCTGTGGCTGCAGTGTTGGACGGAGCATGGGCAGACAGGTCCCTGCACTGGCACTGTGGGCCAGGCACAAAGTATCGCCAAGCCCCAGGGGAAGGTGGTGTGGTGGTGGCACCTATTATCTTGGAGGTCGAGGCAGAAGGATCACAAGTTGCAGGCCAGCCTGGGCAACTTAGTGACATAGGGTGAGCCTGTTATGAAATAAAAAATTTAAAAACTGGGGATGTAGCTCAGTGCGAAGGCCCTAGGTTTAATTCCCAGCACCAGAAAATGAAAAGCAACAGCTAAGGGAGGGCAAGGTCACAAGCAGCAAGGCAGGACTGGGCAGCCAGGCCTGAGAGCTGTGCTCTGGAGCTTTGTCCTCCCGAGTGTTGGCTCCAGGTTTTAGCAACCCCCATGAAGAACCTGCAGGTCTCCTACCCTTGTGTGGAAGTCACACCTAGAACTGACCTCCTCGGAGCTGGGCAGATCTGGGGTGCCCTCACCGGCCTCTCTGCGTGTCTGGAGGACTCTGGATATCTCCGCCCAGACTGCTGGAGTGCCCCCAGGCTTCCAGGTGCAGTGAAGGAGAGAGGTGGGTTTGAGGCTTCCATATCAGCCTCCCCATTCCGGCTCCACTTGGAGACCTGCTGAGCTGCGGATGGATGGGCGGGCCCACACTATCAGCCTAGCCCAGCCTGTTTAGCTGCGCGCCTGGCCATAGGTCTGCAGAGGAGGAGCTGGGCAGATCTGGGGTGCCCTCACCGGCCTCTCTGCGTGTCTGGAGGACTCTGGATATCTCCGCCCAGACTGCTGGAGTGCCCCCAGGCTTCCAGGTGCAGTGAAGGAGAGAGGTGGGTTTGAGGCTTCCATATCAGCCTCCCCATTCCGGCTTCACTTGGAGACCTGCTGAGCTCCCGATAGGTGGGCTGGCCCACACTACCAGCCTAGCCCAGCCTGTTTAGCTGCCGCGCCTGGCCATAGGTCTGCAGAGGAGGAGCTGGGCAGATCTGGGGTGCCCTCACCGGCCTCTCTGCGTGTCTGGAGGACTCTGGATATCTCTGCAACCAGGGAGGGTCCACAGGTTCCTGAACCACTGCGGCCTGTGGTGAGTACCCTAACCCGGCTGCGATTGAAGAACTGTGGAGCTTCCAAGGGGCAGGTGGGCGCACAGTGTCCCCGAGGCCCAGCTTGTCTGGAACTGTGGAGTTCTGAGCAGGCAGAGGAGGGCCACTGGTTCTGTAGGCCCAATGGCTTGGGGTAGCACGGTGCCAGAGTCTCAGTAGCTCCAAACATAGAAGGGGATTTTCAACAGATCCTGAGGAAGCTTTCAAATAACACTTGAAACACAGAAATATAGGAAAATGACAAAACGAAAGACCAAATTACAACCTCAAACCTCCAGCCCATCTCAGGAAACCCTAGGAGCGATGTATATAGAAGAAAATATATCCCATCCACCTCATATATCGGACACAATAGCCACTGAAATTGACAAGCAACTCCAGGAAGCTTTAAAGAAATTCAAACTCGAAATAATCTCCCAGATAAAAGAAGAAATGATAAAAGAAATGAAAGAGATTCTAAATATATCTAAAGAAAACACAGATAAAAAATTGGAGGAACTAAACAAAAAGATAGAATCCCTAGACGAGCAATATAAGAAACAAACAGAATACATAATGCAGATGCACAGAGATATACAGGAAATAAAAAACTCCACTGAAAGTTGTAAAAACCGCCTTAATGAAAGTGAAGATAGAATTTCAGACCTTGAAGACAGGATTGCAGCTAGTGAACAGGAAAGGAAAGTTCTTTTGAAAAAAACAAGGAATCAGGAAACAACAATTCAACAACTGCAAGATGATGCAAAGAAGAATAACATAAGAATGATAGGGATTAATGAGAGGGAGACAACATGAAGGATGTCAGGAGGATATTTAGAGAAGTAATAGCTGAAAATTTCCCAAGCATGAGATCAGAAACTGACATCAGGATCAGTGAAGCATATAGAACTCCAAACAGTCATAACCAAAATAAAACTACACCCAGACATATAATAATCACCATCCCAGAAATCCAACACAAGAATAGATTATTAAAAGCTGTCAGAGAGAAAAGACAGATCACTTATAAAGGAAAACCTATCAGAATCACAGCAGACTTCTCATCACAAACAATAAAGTCAAGAAGAGCATGGAGTGAAGTATTCCAGATCCTAAAGCAAAATGATTTCCAACCGAGACTGATATATCCTGCAAAACTATCATTCAAAATAGATGGTGCAATACGATACTTCCATGACAAAGAACAGCTGAAGAATTTCATGAACACCAAACCAACCCTGCAAAAAAATATTGAAAGACAGTTTAGATACACAAAGGAAAAAACCACTAAGCAAAGCAAATAATTAAACAGAACAGAAAGATAAAGATGCAACAGCAGAGAGATAAGAATCCTACAATTAACCAGCATTTAACAGTAATAACCATTAATGTAAATGGTCTCAATGCACCAATCAAAAGAAACAGACTAGCAGAATGGATCAAGAAACAAAATCCAACCATATGCTGTTTACAGGAAACCCATCTAACCCAGAAGGATACTCACAGACTGAAAGTCAAAGGATGGAAAACAATTCTCCATGCAGCAGGAATCCAAAAAAAGGCAGGAGTAGCCATTCTGTTTGCAGACAACGTGAACTTTAAACCAACAATGACCATAAAGGACAAAGAAGGTCACTACATACTCGTAAGGGGAAAACTCCAAGAGGAAGAGATAACTATCTTAAATATATATGCACCAAACGCCAGAGCACCCAGTTATATAAAACAATTATTAACAGAAATGAAAACTCAAATTATCAGTAACACAATTGTAACAGGAGACCTTAATACACCACTGACACCAAGGGACAGATCAACCAGACAGAAAATGAGCAAAGAAATAACAGAACTGAATCACACCTGTGAACAAATGGGTTTGATAGACATATACAGAATGTTCCACCCAACAACATCAGAATACACATTCTTCTCCGCAGTACATGGATCATTTTCTAAAATAGACCATATATTAGCTCACAGAACATATTTAAGCAAATGCAAAAAAGTTGAAATCATCCCTTGCATATTATCGGATCATAGCGCTCTGAAATTAGAAATTAATGACAAAAGATACTGCAAAAATTCCACAAACACATGGAAACTAAATAACACACTCTTGAGTAATCAGTGGGTCACAGAAGAAATTAAAGAAGAAATTAAACAATACCTAAAAGAAAATGAAAATGCAGATACAACTTACCGGAATCTGTGGGATGCAATGAAAGCCGTTCTGAGAGGAAAATTTATTGCACTGAGTTCCCACATCAGGAAAACAGAACGAATACAAATAAATAACTTGATGCTACACCTCAAACAGCTAGAAAAAGAAGAGCAAGTCAAGCCCAAAGCCAAAAGAAGAGAGGAAATTATAAAAATCAGAGCAGAAATCAATGAAATAGAGACTAAGAAAACAATCCAAAGAATCAACGAATCAAAGAGTTGGTTCTTTGAAAGAATAAATAAAATCGATAAGCCCCTAGCCAACCTTATTAAAAAAAGGGAAGAAAAAGCTCAAATTCATGCAATAAGAAATGAAAAAGGAGAAATCACTACAGACCCAATAGAAATACAGAGGATCATCAACACCTATTTCGAAAACCTCTACTCTCAAAAGTTTGATAACACAGAAGAAATAGACAGATTCTTAGAAGCATATGAAGTACCAAAGCTAGATCAAGAGGATATAAAACTGTTGAATAACCCAATCTCTGCTAATGAACTTGAAAATGTAATTAAGGCCTTACCCACCAAGAAGAGCCCAGGCCCAGATGGATTCACTGCAGAATTCTACAAGAAATATAAAGAAGACCTAATGCCGACACTCCTCAAACTATTCAATGAAATTGAAAGGGAAACAATCCTTCCTAAGTCATTCCTGGAAGCAAATATTACTCTAGTACCAAAACCTGAGAAAGACCCAACTATAAAAGAGAACTATAGACCGATCTCCCTAATGAACACAGATGCAAAAATCCTCAATAAAATATTGGCAAATAGGATCCAGCAAATCATCAAGAAGATTATACACCATGACCAAGTGGGATTCATCCCAGGAATGCAAGGATGGTTCAACATACGCAAATCAATAAATGTAATCCACCATATCAATAAAGCCAAAAATAAGAATCACATGATCATCTCTATAGATGCAGAAAAAGCCTTCGATAAGGTCCAACACTTATTCATGATAAGAACTTTACAGAAAATTGGAATAAATGGTCTTTACCTCAATATAATAAAGGCCATTTATGACAAACCAACAGCCAGCATCATACTAAATGGCCAAAAATTGAAAGCCTTTACTTTAAAATCGGGCACAAGACAAGGATGTCCTTTATCACCACTCCTATTTAATATAGTACTGGAAGTACTAGCCAGAGCAATTAGGCAAGAAAGAGAAATAAAAGGGGTAAAGATAGGAAAAGAAGAAGTTAAATTAGCATTGTTTGCAGATGACATGATACTCTACATAGAAGACCCCCTAAACTCCATTGAAATACTCTTAGATACAATAAATAAATTCAGTAATGTGGCTGGATACAAAATCAATACTCAGAAATCAATAGCATTCCTATACACGAACAACAAAACCACAGAGAGGGAAATAAGAGAAACTGGACTATTCACATTAGCAAGCAAAAAAATGAAATATTTAGGAATTACTCTTACGAAAGAAGTGAAAGACTTATACAGTGAAAATTATAATACACTGAAAAAGGAAATTGAAGATGATCTCAGAAAATGGAAAGACATCCCTTGCTCATGGATAGGAAGAACAAACATTGTGAAAATGGCCATTCTCCCAAAACTGTTATACAGATTCAATGCAATCCCAATAGAAATTCCATCAACATACCTTATAGATCTAGAGAAATCACTCCTAAATTTCATCTGGAACCAGAAGAGACCTAGAATCGCAAAGGCAATTCTAAGCAGCAAAGACAAAGCAGGAGGCATCACAATCCCTGACTTGAAGTTATACTACAAAGCAACAGTAGTAAAATCAACATGGTATTGGAATCAAAACAGAGCCGAAGATCAGTGGAATAGATTAGAAGATACAACCACAACTACGAACACACTCAACCACCTTATCTTTGATAAAGGAGCCAAGCAGGTTCACTGGAAGAACGACAGTCTCTTTAATAAATGGTGCTGGAAAAACTGGCTCTCCATTTGCCGAAAACTAAAGCTAGACCCATGTCTATCACCATGTACTAAATTAAAATCTAAATGGGTCAAAGATCTGAATATTAAAACAGAAACACTAAATCTATTGGAAGACAAATTAGGTAGAAACCTTGGAGACATAGGAGTAGGTAAAGAATTCATGAACAGGACTCAAACTGCACGGGAAATACTTCCCAGAATCAATAACTGGGACCACTTCTTATTAAAAAGTTTCTGCATGTCAAAAGAAATCTCCAGCATAGTGAAAAGAAAACCCACAAACTGGGAAAAGATTTTAGTGAACTCTCTCTCAGACAAGGGCCTCTTGTCTAAAACATATAAAGAATTAAACTCAGACCTCCAAAATTCAAAGATCCAATCCAAAAATGGGCATCTGAGATGAATACGCAATTCTCAGATGAAGAAATGCAAATGGCAAATAAATACATGAAAAAATGCTCATCATCATTGATCATTAGAGAAATGCAAATTAAAACCACACTGAGATACCATCTCACTCCTGAAAGAATGGCCAGGATCAAGAAAACCGACAACAAATGCTGGAGAGGCTGTGGGGAAAAAGGAACTCTCCTGCACTGCTGGTGGGAGTGTAGACTGGTACAGCCTTTGTGGAGATCTGTCTGGAGATTTCTCAAAAAGTTGGGACTGGAAATCCCATTTATTCCAGCTATTCCACTTCTAGGCATATTCCCAGAAGAACTGAAAGCATCATACCACAGTGATATATGTGCACCTATGTTTATAGCAGCACAATTTGTAATCACCAGATCTTGGAAACAACCCAAGTGTCCATCAACTGAGGAATGGATAAAAAAGTTGTGGTATTTCTATACAATGGAGTATTATTCAGCTATAAAGAAGGATCACATTGAGATATTTATCAATAAATGGGCGCAGCTTGAGACCATACTCATAAGTGAAATAAATCAATCTCGCATGTGTGAATACCGAATAGTTTCCTTAATGTAAGTAATGATTCAAATATATAAAAATATGTGGTAATCATGATTCCCCATTAGATGGTTCCTTGGAGCCTTATAAAGTTTTCACTCATTAATTAGAAAGGCTTTATTCTGGGCTTCTTGATTTGAAAATATTTGAAGCTAGAGTATATGAAGTTTTATTCAAATATATCAAGGAAAAAGACACTATGGTAACTACTATTAAGTCAGGTTATATGGTGGTGAAGTACTAGGTTGTTGAAACAGTCATGCTGTGACCTCTATTGTTATATTGTTATGTCCTGCTTTATCTCAATCTCCCCCTTATTGTTTTAAAAAATTATTTAGTCATTTCTTATGTTTGTCTTAATTAAAGAAAAAATTCAAAAAATTAGGATATATAAATAGTAACTCTTTTTGATTTCCTATTAACTTGTTTTGAAGTCCTGTAGTACTCCCACGATCTTGTTTTGACTGATTAGACTCTGTTCCATTCTATATGGTAGTATCAAGTTTGAAGACATAGGCAACTACTTTGAAGACAATAAGATTCACTAAGATACCCATTCTGGTTTGACTATTGTCTTCTTTGGAAGTCCTGTAATGTTTACAATGCCTAAGTTTTATTGGTCTTGTTCTCTACTGTTTTGTCCAACTTTATAATATCTAATGACATAGACAATTCTTTTTAAGGAATCAAGGGACAACGTTGATAACCATTGTTGATAAACTTGTACTCTGTTCTACATCATGTGCTATGTCTATCCTTGGTATTGACTGACAGCTTTGTTTTGCCATATTTGACTGTATTCTTCCCACCCCCCCCCAAAAAAAAAGTAATAAGCACTAAGGAGTAATGAAATCCAAAGTGTGTGAATTTTGTTGTAAAAAAGAGAGGGGAAAAAAAAAAAAAGAAAAAGAGCTCTAACGGATATAACAGCAAGTGTGTTTAGGGGTGTTAAATAGCTGACTGTATCAATGTTTTTGGATCATTGAACACAGCTGTTTGCAGTCTACCTGTTTGAATGTCCACCTTGTATTCTTTGATACTGTGATTTGAGGAACTATTTTCAAGATGATAATATGTAATATACTAACAGGTGATTTCTTACTGTTATGTTTTTTTTTTTTGTTTGTTTGTTTTTTTTTTTTTGTTTTGTTTTGTTTTTTTTTGTAGTTCTGTATTACGTGTACCCTTACACCGCTTTGGTTTGTTTTGTGTTTTTCTCTTTTTCCTCTTAAATAAAAAAAAAAAAAAAAAAAAGAACTGACCTCCTCATCCCGCTCCCTGGAACTGCAGAGCCAGGACAGCCAAGCTGGCAGGTGCAGAAAGACAGTAATGCGGGGAACTGCAGTGAGCGTGGCCTCCCAAGTCCTGATTGGAGGGCTGCTTCCCTGCGTCCTGTTTTATCTTCGAGCTATAATAATGTGAAGGGAGGACTGGAATTGTTCCTGATCTCCCACTGCTGGTGGAGTAGCATGAGAGAAAGCTCAGCGTGTATGAGCCTCCAGCCTGCACTCTAACCTGGCCCCACCCAGCCTCCCGTCTTGGGTCCCAGCACTGTGTTCCCCACCAAGGTCAGGCATCCCCGGTGGCCAGCTCAACCCTTCTCTGATACTTCTGTTGCACACATTGTGTTTTTGATACTCCTGTTGCAAAGGGCTGTCATTGTTACCTTCTTAAAAAGCCTGTTCTGCATCAGCACATTAAGCTTGTGAACAGAATTCGGTTGCCCTGTGGAGAGCCACCCATTTCACTGCTCCCACCAGACAGATTCCATGGAAGTGGATGTCTCAACCGGGCACCCTGACACCAGAACTGTAAATACAGTTGAAACGTTTTCTGATGATTTCTTTTGTGTCCGTGAGTGACAGGGATGTCGCCAGCCTTGCTGACGGTAGAACCTGCTTTGGTTACTGTCCTCTGGCCCCCGGAGCTGTGTCTGTGAACACCGATTCCCACACTCTCCCGTCCCCACAAAACAAGGGCCTGGGCAGGGCCTGCCGGGGCCAGGATCGGCTAGGAAATGAGTTCTAAGCCACCTGAATTGAGCACAGGGTGGTGGGGGTGTGTGTTACATGTGTGTTCACAGTCCAGGATGTGGTAGAGCGGAAGTACTACCCTGCTCACCCTTTGTGTCCTGCAGGGTGTGAAGGAGCTGGGCCTGCTGCTGCGTGACCAGGCACTGCCACTGCTGTCCCTGAAGCTGCTGCTGGAGCAGCCAGAGCCTGAGCTGCACGCCCTGGCACAGGAGCAGGTCACCGCCATCATGCAGATAGGGCCAGGTGAACACACGCGCTCGTGTGGTTGGGCTTCTTTCCAGGACTCCCTTCTCTCTCTCTTTTTTTTTTAAATTTTATTTAAGGAGAAAACAAACAAAAAAAAACAGAAAAAGGGTACAAGTTATACAGAATTTCAGAAAAAATAAACAGTAGGAAATCACTAGTTAATTATATATTGTCATCTTAGAAATAGTTGTTGAAGTTACAAAATTAAAGCATATAGAGGGACTTTCAAACAGTGAGACTGTAAAAAACAGTTTTGTTCAATGATCCAACAAAACTCAGTAATATGGTTATCTATCTTATACACTTAACTATACATGCAGTTATATCTTCTAGAGAACTTTCTTTTCCTTTCTTTTGTACAATGACAATTACACATTTTGGGTTTTATTACTCCCACAGTTCTTATTACTTTTTTTTTTTGAAGAAAGTAAAACCAAATGTGACATACCAGGACAGAGTCAGTCAAATCAAAAGGATGGACATGATACATAATGTAAAAACAAACTACAAGGTGATCAACAATGGTTACCATTCTGTCTCTTGCTATCTTAAGAAGAATTGCCTAAATCATCAGTTATAATAAAATTGAACAAAACAGTAAAGAATAAGACCAATAAAACCAAAACATTGGAGACATTAGAGGACTTCAAAAGAAGATAATAGTCAACCAGAATGGGCATCACAATGAATCTTATTGTCTTCATAGTTGTTGCCTATACTTTCAAACTTGGTAATATCAAGCATAATAGAATAGAGGAAAATCAGTCAAAACAAGATGGTGAGAGCAATACTGACTGAGTTTCAAATCAAGTTAATAAGAAATCAAAGTGGGTTACTATAATATATCCTGCTATTTTTTATTTATTTTTCCCTTGATTAAAAGGATAAAAATGAAAAAGTAGATAATAAAAAGGAGATTGAGATAACAAAGAGGGCATAACAACAAAACAGCCATTTAAGCAAAATAGTGTTTCACCACAAGATAATCTCGACATAATAGTAGTTACCATAGTGTCTCTTCCCTTAAAATCTTTGGGTATAACTTCGTATACTATAGCATCAAACGTATCAAGACAATGTAAAACCGTTCAAGAGAATGACAGTATTACAGGGTATTTAGAATCAACTAACAGAAAATGAACAATGGTTTCTGTATAATCTCCTTGTCTATAAAAGTTTTTGTTTATATTATCACATATAATAAAATCCAATAAGATACAACACGTTAAAACCGATGGAGACAGAAGAACAAAAGCTTGATGGGACTTCAAGAGGATATTAAATCAGCACTACCTATTATGATGTCTTGTTTTTTCCAAAATGGCTGTTCCTACCATCCAACCTTTTCTGCCTCATTTCTATTGAGCTCTTTTTCTGTCATTAGTTGTCAGTTTGTCCTCTTCATTTCGCTTTCTGCTCCATTCATTGTGGCCGCTCTGCCACTGTTTCTGGAATCTTGGTATTTTTCATTTTTAGAATATCCTGCAGTAATCTCTGTAGAGTTGAATTGGTGGTTGCAAATTCCCCTAGTTCCTCTTTATCCTGGAAGCACCTTGTTTTTCCATCAATTTCTATGGACAGATGTGCAGGATATATCAATCTTGGCTGGAGGTTATTATCTTTCAAAGCTTGAATTATTTCTCCCCACGCTCTTCGTGATTTGATGGTTTGTGCCGAGAAGTCTGCTGTAATTCTGATAGGTGTTCCTTGTAAGTGATGTTTCTTGTCTTTGACGGCTTTTAATATTCTGTTCTTATATTGGATTTCTGGACTCTTGATTATTATATGCCTGGGTGTTGCTCTGTTTGGGTTGTAGGTGGCTGGGGTCCTGTATGCCTCATACATCTGAATATCTTTACCTTTTGCTAAATTAGGGAAATTCTCCTGGATTATTTCTGTGAATAGCTTTTGTAGTTCATTTGTTTGAGTCCCTACTTCTTCTTTTATGTTCTTAATTCTTAAGTTATAGATCCTCTTATCATCTTCTAGCCTTTGTATTATTGCTATTTGTTTTCTTGTTATTTTTAAGACGTTTTTCATTTCATGCTCCCACCTTACAAATCTGTCCTCCAGTTCTGATAATCTGTCCTTAGTTTCTTTCAAGCTGTTATGCCAGCTTTCAATAGAGTTTTTAGTTTCCTGGTAATGTCTTTGAATCTGCTTCACATATTCTATGTTTTCTCTATTTTGTCCATCAAACAATTCTCCCCTTTTTTTCTGTTCTTCTATTCTACCATCTGTTTTTTCTTGGGTGGTGCTTAGCATTTCTCTAACTATTCTACTTATTTCTTGCTTTATTTCATTAAATACTTCATTTTTGAACTCGTCTATGAGTCTCCGGAGATACCGCTTTATATCTGTACGTGCCGTGTTTGATAGTGCGTGTTTTCTCTCTTCATTCTCTTTTGCATTTACCTTTCCTGGATCAGTGTTCTCAGGATTGGAGACTGAGGACCCTTTCTTGTTGCTCCCTTTTCCCATACTTTTTGTTCCTTCCATACAAGCGTATGTAGGAGGCCCAGTTTTTTTTTTTTTTCTCTCTCTCTTTGTCTGTTACAGTTTGTTTGAATCCGCTGGCTAGGTGTTTCCACCCACTGCAGTGTACTAGGGAGACACAGACCTGGGCAGCCTCTGCCGGGCCCACCCCTCCAGGTCAACTTACTGAATGCTTCACTGCTAGGGTGCACCACCAGGCGCTAACCTACTAGATTCGGGCTAACCTACTGGATCTTAGTTCGTGGCGTCACCAGGCCAATCACTCCCCACCATCCCACTTGAGAGGGGAATATGCAACTAAAGTCACTGCAGGGCCCTGTTCCGGCTAGTCTGCTCATTCCCAGAATGTCCTCTGTTGGAGCCTCCCAATCTATGAAAGGGTCCCCATTTCTCTCACTCACCACAGGTCGATGCAGGGCTCCTTGCCAGTCCCGCTTTCAACACCGTTTGGTTCGCTGATTCCAGCTCTCAGAGCTTTCACACGTCTCTCTCCTGCTGTGAGGATTGGGATGCAGTATCGGCAGCAGGAAATTCAAATTGTGGCTTCCAATGGCATGGGATCCAGTTTCCGCACTCAGATTTTATCTGTTCCTATTATAGCATAAGGATTGCATTTCCAGTTGGTTTCTCTCAGCTTAGTTCGTTCCTGGGTTGGCAGGGTACATCTCCCCTCACGTAGGACTCCTCACATGGCACCGCTCCTGGATTCTAAACTGGTAATCTCAGAGAGCCTCCATGGCTGCTGTTATTTGTCCACCATGTTCTCCCGGAAGTCCAGGGCTCCCTTCTCAAAACAGCTTCACCTGCAGCGGTGGTACATGCCTGTCACCCCAGCACAGGGAGGGAAGCTGAGGAGGGAGGATCGCTGTGAGTTCAAGGCCAGTTTAATCTAGAGAGGCCCTTCTAGACCTCGTTGGGGTCCAGAAAAATCCACATTTGTATTCTCATAGGCAGGTTACTGAATTTCAATGTTAATTCCACTCTACCATTTCCATTGCGATTCGTGGTGAGAGTAAAAGCACTACAGCATCTTTGTAGTCGTCAAGACCAAGGGTAGTAAGATGGATACCTGAAACAAAGGCCTCATCTCAGGGCCAAACCCAAGTTTCATTCATTCATGAAGAAGGGAGTGGCTGGGGGTGGGTGACGGTGAGAGTGGTGGGAAGTGTGTGAGAGCTGTGAGGTGGGCTGGGTAGGAGGCCTGAGTCACCTTTGCAGTGTGCGGAGAGAAGCGTGTGTGGAAAGGGTCATCTGCAGAACACAGTTGAGGTCAGTGCTTCAGCTCTGATGTGCAGTCTTTTCTGCCCCGGGAAGTCACAGCCTCTTATCTTGAGGCCCGAAACCCGAGAGTGTGGAGTGTGGCTCTCCCTCCCGCCTGGCTCACACATGTTCCCTGGAAGCTGTGGGACAGAGAAACACTGCACCATCCTTTGCTTCCAGAGCTACACATCAGCCCCTCCCCTGGAGGCATGTGTGCTGCTTAGAGTCAGTGAAGGGAAAGGGTAAATCCTAGCGGGCTCCGCACTCATCTCCATCTACAGAGCTCTAGAAAGTCACACATCAGCATCTTGCAGCTGAGCGGCCACTAGGGGCCCCTGGCTCTGCCAACAGGGCATCCGCCTCACCTCTGTCTGATAAGCTGGTCCTCGAATTGGCAGAATAAGTGGCCTGGAAAGGTCGGATGAAAGGGTAGGTGTGGGTGAGCAAAAGAAAAAGTACAAGTCCCAGAGATGCAGTGGAGATGTCGATTTAGGCTTAAAAGCAGAATGGCCTTACTATGGAGGGCTCCTTGCCCACCCAAGTCACATGGGTGCCACCTCCTGCAGAAAATACAGATGCAGTGCTAAAATGGTCCCCTACCCCTCAGAGCTTGGCTTTTGATTTACTGGAGGTCACTAACTGCCGTGCTGTGACACAGGAAATAGGCGACAAGATTCAAGAAACTTCTGGGCGTTTGGGAGGGAATTTGGCCAGTCAGCCAGTCAACACCTGGGGGGACTCGGGGAGGAAAAATCTTATCCAGGTAGGAGAAAGTGTGCAGTTTATTCTGTAAAGTCTATCACATTTTAACTGGTAACACATTTGAGATGCAATTCTTGGGGGAGCTGAAATGGCACAGAATTTGCAGTCCCCTACACAATTAAAATGTCCAGTGGCAAAATCGGTTAAGTTTCTAGAGGATGGAATTGTACAGGACATAGTGGCCCATGTGAGCAATCCCAACACTCAGGAGGCTGAGGCAGAGGGATTGCCATGAGTTTGAGTCCAGCATGGGCTACATAGTGAGACCCTGTCTAAAAAATAAAAGCCCAAAACAAAACAGCAAGAAAGATCCCATAGTAATATTGGAGAGAGAGTACTCAGCCATGTCTGTGGCATCAGCAGACAGCAATCTGTCACCATCATACTCTGACTTCCCAATGGTAGCACTGGAATCTCTAAACTGCTGCCAGATAAATGGATTGCTGATGTGCTTGGTCACCCCAGCCAGAGACTGGCTTGGCATTCAATGCCTCAGCTCCCTGGGCACTCCATTGGGAGGACTCTGAGCTGTCTTCCACTCAACATTGACCCCACTGGCCCCCAGCTACCTCAGCCTTGGGAGGGCTTGAGGGAGGCTTACTTAGGCTCCTGTAACACAGACTGAGGAGAAGGGCATGGTTCAACACCACCATGGATCAGAGCCCTGCAGGACTAGACCAGAGCCAGCACTTCCCTGGCTACCTCAGTGGGCACCAGCTCTGAGTGGCCCAGGGGAGACACACTGTCTTCCTCTTTTTTTTTTCCTTCTCCTTTTCTCCTTCTTCTGTCACTATACCACCTGCCCCCTTTCGATGTCTTGTTTCTAGATATCCCCCAAATCCTCCTGTACTCACAGGTGTAGCTTTTTTGGAGGTGATTGGATCATGTGTGTGTGATGGGATTGAGGATGTGATAACTAAATGGGTTTAGCACAGTTCTGGGAGTGCATAAAGGAAGCCCCACCCTGGGTGTGGGTGGCACCAACCAATGGGCTTGTAGCCTGGGTAGAATAAAAATGAAAGGGAGGCGGCTCCTTTGTTGCTTCTTGCCTGCCCTGCCATGGACTGTCACTCCTCTGCGATGCCCTTCTGCCACACTACCCTGCCTTGCAGCCAGCCGGCTACAGGCTGTGAGCAAAAATAAATCTTTCCCGGGTTAACTTGTGGGTATCAGGTATTTAGCACCAGGAACAAAAAAGTAACTGCAACAACCCTTTTGTCTTCTTCCTCCTCCTCTCTTCTTTTCCCTCTAATCACAGGTGTGGGAGCCTCAGACTTCCGTGAGCGCACACACTCTTAAGGATGTGTGCCACCACCTGCTGGTGGTCTCAGAACAGCGTTGCATAATGCATAAAATTAAATCCATGGAGCTCCAAAGGCAGGACAGAAATAGCATCTTACTTATTGATGGGAAATTTTAGACCCCAGTTTATGGTCTGGCACTGTATTTTCTAGTGATGACCTCAAAGTAATAAGATCTTGTGTGGATATAACTTTCATAAAGCTTGACATAGTAATGGCATAAATAATACTTTAAAAAGCAGCAACCTTTTGTTCTTTTGTTTTATTTTGTTTTTGAGACAGGTTCTTGCTATATATTCCAGGCTGTCCTCAAATTTGCAGTGATCCTCTTGCCTCAGCCTCCCAGGGGCTGCCTAGCACTGTTTATATGATTCTGGTTTTGTATTTACCTCCATAATTTAAGGAAAAATTAAATTTCAGTTCGAGATGAAGGAAAATAGATACATTTATGGTTTTGGCCTGTGTTTTCCCTTCCACTCTCCCTCCCTTTCTTCCTTCCATGAACCCGAGGCCTCTACACTGAGTTACATCTCCAGCCCTTTTATATTTTTTATTTTGAGACCAGGTCTCCATACATTGTCCAGGCTGAGTTCAAACTCACCATCCTCCTGCCTCAGCCTCCCAACTGAGCAGGGTGATACTGTGCACCAATGCACTGGCTGCCTGCCCTGTTTTCCAGGCCCTTGTGGAAACCACCTGTGCTGGTGCTGGACGCGTTCCCAGCCTTCCTCACTTGCCCACCTCTGCTGCCTCTCCTTTCCTGTCCCCAGGATGTCACTGATTGTCATGGCAACCGGCTGGCCTCAGCTTTTAGCTGCAAAAGGAAGCTAAGTGCCCTGCTGGCCAAAGTGTGCCGAGAGTATAGGACATACAGATCCTATTCTTCGGGCTGTCCAGCTGGGCCCCTGTCCCCAAGTGTAAATCCAGTAAACCTGAGACTGCTCACCAGGAATGCCCAGCTCTCACCCCATGCATGGGCTGGCTTGGAATTGACAAATAATTACACCCTGGCTTCATCTGGCTCTACTTAGGGGCAGAAGATGAATTAGATATTGAGCAAAGTTATTGGCTGGGTGAAAAATAGATGCTCTTGAGCCAGAAAAGAATAAAAGAGGAGGCGGAAGGCTGTGAATGGGCCATTAGAGACTGAAAAAAGGCATCCTGTGGGGATAAAGGTCACATTCAGAAAGAAATAGCTGGGCCAGAGAAGCCAGGAAACTGCACCCCCAGAAGGCACAGCCCAGTTGGGAGCAGGGGTGGGGGGATGGCGGGTTGGCTGCAGGGGCTGGCTGTGTCCCCCATGCTCTGTTCACGGTGAAGCACAGAGCAATATTCCTGTCCAGCGTCACGCTCTCCCTGAGCTGTTTGCTTTACACCCCATTTCTGAGTGTAAGTTTCCGGCTGGGCCAGGCCCTTAGGATGGGGGAAGGCAGGCCCAGTGACACACAACCGTCAGCCAGCACTCTAGGAGGCTAAGGCAGGAGGATGGCAAGTTGAAGCCCAGCCTGGGCATTTTAGGGACTCAGTAAAACCCTGTCTCAAAATAGAGAGAGAGAGAGAGAGAGAGAGAGAGAGAGAGAGAGAGATATGACTTGGATGCCAGCTGCAACCCTAAATTCTTCACTTTTAAGGTCAGCCGTGAGCCTTGCTGGTTCTGACGGTCACCCAAGCCGTGAGAGTGTGGCAGCCACTCTGCACGGGGTGCAGGGCAAGGGCGCATGGCTCTCCCTTCTTCACCACTGCTGCTGCCGGCAGCCCTGGGAAGGGAGGAGCCTGGGTCTCAGTGTGGGGCCCCGGATGCTGACCTCAGGGACCCCGGGTTCTCTGGCAGTGCCTCAGAAGGAGGGAAGTCCGAGCACAGGTTAGCTGTGAGGATTCATGGGGAGCAGGCGCCTAGGACTCAGAGTGGAAGGAGAGCATTTGCTGTTAGACTGGCGGCTAAGCGGCCTGGTTTCCCTCCTTAACCAAGGGGAGGGGCTTGCAGTTTCCTAGACTGGGCTCTAACTTGGTATCTTTCTGCCTCAGCCTCCCAGAGTGCTGAGATTACAGGTGTGTGCCATCACACCCAGCCGTGATTTCCTACTTGAGTTGATGGAACTCCGTATTTTGGGGAACCAGAGCTCAGAAGCCGCTGTTTTCACCTACTGTTATAGGCAGCTGAGTTAGTTAGAAATATTATAGGCAGTGAGACAGGGCTAGGTCCTCAAAGGAGCCAGTGCAGAAGCACGGATACCTTGCAACTATGGGGGAGACAGACACCTCCTGCTGAGGGCCAGGCCTCAAGACAAAAGATCAAACAAATGCACCCATATCCTAAGGACTGATATTCTAAATAGTTCCCTATCATGAGTTCGATCCCCTATACCGATAAAAATGAAAAAGACAAAAAAAAAAAAAAAGTTCCCTATCACCCTCAGGAAGTCAGGAGTCACCATCCTAACCCCCAAGGGAAGAGTCTCTGCATGTAGAATGCTGGCTTTCTACATGACTCACTTCCCCATTTGTCAATTTAATCAATTTTACCTGAACTGTTAAATCTTATTGGCTAACTATGGTTCTGCCCTCCTTATGCCCATTTGCCCCACCTTAAACCTGATAGAATTTTTGGTGCGGATTTTCGGCATGGCTGAAAAGATAAGAAGTGTGAAATAAAAGCAGGCTTTATTTTAAGAATGTGGAGAGAGACTCCATGGCCTCCGGGGTCTGGCATCCTCTCCACCAGACATGTGGTGTGGAGGCATACATGTAGCTTAGGTTTGGGGTGGTGCCTAAGGGGCATTAGTGATGCACAGGTAGCCCATTGGTATTCATTTTAAATTGCCTAGGGGCAGGGAAGATAACCTCAAGATAGAGCCCCTTGGTTCTTCCTCCATGGCTTCACCGGCTACAGTGTCCCATCTGGGGCAAAATCCTTCCAAAACCCATCTCACCCAATGATTTTACTCCATAAAAGTCCCTAGAAAAGACAGAGTTCCTGGCAGCCTGCTTGGGACCCCTTCTGTCTCTCTTAAGACAGCCTCCTTTAGGAACAACCTCCATTGTTCCTAAAATTCATTCTTCAATTTTAAAGAAATGAACTTGCGGACATAGTAGGTCAGGAGTTTGTGTGGGTGATGGGGGAGACAGACCTGGGCTTGGGGGACACAGACAATTTGCTGATGACCTTGTCCGGTTTCTCATCGCCAGGAGGAACAGCAGTTTCCACTATCTAGAGAGGCGTTGGTGGGAGGAACAGACTGAGAAGCTCCCAGGCACCTTGAGGTGCTCAGTTTGGCAGCAGGATCCTGAGGGGCCAGGGAGCTGGCCCCAGGCCTCCTCATGCTGACACACTTCCTTTCAGAGTGACCCCAGCCTCAGGTGGGTGCAGCGAGGCAGCACTGGCAGCTGCCGAGTGCCCAGAAGCGCAGGGAGTGGTGTGAGCTGTGGCTCAGGCTCCAGCTGCCTTGTTCACCCTAAGCTTTAGTTTGGTACCTGAGCAGGGACAGAGCAGCCTGCACCCCAGGAAGGAAGAAGTTGGGGCCGGCATGCTAGTGTGCGCCATAATTCCAGCACACTGTTAGCCTGAGACAGGAGCATAGCAAGTTCCAGCCCAGCCTGGGCAACTTATTTACTTATTTGATAAGATGATTTAAAGATGAACTAGTTAACAGCTATAAAAAGTTTTGCGCAGAGCCTGGGCTTAGTAAGTGTTACTAGTATTACTTATGTAGTGTGTGTTAAGTAGTGACAGTGAGAACTTCCTACCGGCAGACTGGGTCACCTGTGCTGGTCCCAGTGCTATATGTGCATGTGTGTACGTGTGCGTGTGTGTGCATGTGGGGCTTGAGGCTGAGCTCAGGGCCGCTCTACTGCTGAGCTGCACCCCCAGTCCTTTCCATTATTTATTTTGAGCCTTGGTCTTGCTAATGACTCAGTCTGGCCTTAAACTTTCATCCTCCTGCCTTGGCCTCCTGAGTAGCTGTGACTATAGCTGTGCCCACCATGCCAGCCCATGCACCTTTCCTGTGCTGGCAACTTTGCTTGTTGTCAGAGTAGAGGTGGCCACTCCTCTGGCTGTGCTGTGAGGGCAAAGTGTCCAAGGAGTCCATAGGGTTTGGGCCCCTCCTGTGATGTGGGAAGCCCCCCACCAGGGGAGCACAGACTGAGCTTCAGGGTGTGGGAACCCTGCTTGCAAAGGCCCAGGCCTGCCTTACTGATTTCTGCCAAATTTAAGAAGAATCGGGGATATAGTTTGGTGGCACAGCCTGGCAAGCATGAGGTCTGAGTTTGATCCCTGTACCAAAACAAACAAACACCAGGTGTCACCTGTGTGAAGGACATAGTTGATTCCAGTGTACTTCCTGTCAGCACCGCTGCTGTTGCTGCCTAGGACCGGGGCAGCCGGGCCATGGCCACTGCAGCCATGCAGGGCTTCCTGTTGGCTCTCAAGGGCCTTTCCAGAATGGGGGTCTAGGGGCTGCACGCACTTCTTCCCTTCCCTCCCTCCTGTCCTCTCTCCCTCTCGTCCTTCCTCCAGCCTTCCTTCCAGGGCCTCCCTGACTATACCTGTGGCTTTTTTTTTTTTTTTTTTTTTTTTTAATTCTTAGAGTCTTGTGAAATCACTAAGTTGCCCAAGCTGGTTGGGATTTTGGAAACCTCCTGTCTCAGCCTACTGGAGTGCTGGGATTACCACTGATCCCCAATATGCCTGGCTCCTAGCTTTCTTAAAGCACAAGGCCATTGCACTGCATGTCTGTCCCTCTGTGGTACCTTCCTGCTCACCTGCACCTCAGGACCAAGTGTGAAGAGTGTCCCCTCCCCACACAAAGTCTCCAGGGATGACAGGGACCCAGGCCCAGGCCTCACAGCTAGCACTGCAATGCAGCTCTTCTGAGTGTGTCTCTGCCCTAGGTTGAGTGTATTCATGCCTGGGTCCACAGCTTGGGGGGGCGGGGGGTATGGGTGGAGTTGGCACAGATGTGAAAGAGCCTCATGTACTGATCGGATGCCAGCCCTTGGGGTTTGTTAAGTGCTTCTGGAAAGCAAGGCCTCATGCTGAGCACCCCGAGTGAGCTTCCCCCACTCCTCGACTTCTGGCACAGGGTGCACACTGAATACCAGGACCCTCTATCCTGTCACTACCCTTGCTGAGGCTGCGCTGGCTTCTCCTCCTTTCTCCTTCCTTCTGTACATCTCTGACCTCCTCTAGCCGGCCTCCTGTTCTTAGCTTTTCAGGGACACTGGGTCCAGGCTGCAGGTGGACCCCTGCCTGTCTGGTGTAGTTATCCACACTGTATAACCAATTTCAGCCAACACCATGGCTGTAGACAAGATGGTTAGTACTTCTCAAGGTTCAAGCAGATTGGCAACCAGATAGGACAGAGTAGGTGGTGATGGTGCTGTCTCTATCCCTTGTGATGTCCATTTGGACTGGACACAGCTTCTTTGCTTGTCTGCCACCTTGGTCAATGTTATAGTTTAGATCTAGATGTTCCTCCAAAGTTGAATATGTGACTGCATTGTGCAGGTGCCCTGCTCATCTTTGGAGTCATCCATGGATGAGCTCATGGCTCAGGGAAGCAGGACCTGGCTGGAGGAGGTCATTGGCTGAGACCTGGAGTGGTGTGTTCTTCTTCCCAGCTTCTCCCTTCTTTCTCGGCTTCCTAGCCACCATAATGTGAGCAGCTCTCCTTCTCCACACCCATCTGCCATGATGTTCCTGCCTTGGAGCCAGCGCACCATGGACTGAACCCACTGAAACAATGAGCCAAAGTAAACCTCCCCTCCTTTAAGCTGTGGGTGTTGGACATTGTGTCTCAGCTATGAGAAAGTGACTAATACAGTGTGGATGGCCTATCCAGCCTTGAGGATGCTGTGTCTTTCTGTGTAGTATCACACGCCACTCCATAAGGGCTACGTAGTCTCCTGGAAAGGCAGCAGGAATGCATGTGACTTGGGTGATGCAGGTCCCCAGGCCACAGGAAGAAGAACAGAGCCCTGCAACTTCAGAGCATCGGTCCTCCTGTGGCCCACCTCCAAGCTATCATGGAAGACAAGCATCTAAAATGACTTTTGTGGCTCCTCATAGCCGTCACTGGTGACCAGACACCTCCTTCGGAGCATTGAGATGCAGCTTGCATGGCCACTTTAACCTACAAGGACACTCCCCAGAGTTCTCACCATGCACCTCATGGATAAACTCAAGCCAGCGCTGCCCCTAGACTTCCTGATTAATGACTCTGATGGGTGGAGTGCCTGTGGTGACTGAGGACTTGATGATCAATGGCCTTGGTGTCCCAGTGTTCCCCATTAGAGCCACCTTTGCCTCGGGACAGCATGGTGATGGCTTTCTGAGAGCAGAGCAAGAGGGCAGAGCAGGACAAGGGTGAGTCAATAACAAATGGTTTCTTTCTTCCTGTTAATAAAGCCTATTCCAGATAAACACAGGGGACAGTCTGATAACAGAGCCTGTCATCTGCCTCTCTAAGTTACAGCCCCAGCCCCAGCTGCCCCAGGGCTTGCTGGTGTGTCACTGAACACAGAAATCAGCCAACACCAGCCCTGCATGACTTGTGACCTCTGTCTTTTGCAGAGTTGTGGTAGGAGGGGGATCTCAGGCAAATGAGGGACAGGCTGAGCTTGGGACCTGCCAACAGGAGAGAGGAGAGGGCACACAGGAGAGGGCCTGTGCCATCAGCTCACAAGGCTGGGCAAAGGTGCTCCTCCAAAACCTGGGGTCCACACACAGTGAATTCAGCAAAAGTACAAATTCTAAAGCTTTTCTTTAAGCTTATCATTTGTGCTATTCAGCATTCTCACTGCTGAACCAAATACCTGCCAGCTGCAGCCTACCAGAGGGAAAGGTTTATTTGGCTCACAGTTTCAGGGGATTTGGTCTGTGGTCACTGGAATGTCATGGCAGAAGGCCATGGTGGAGCAAAACTGCTTACTTCATGTGACTGAGAAGCAGAGTAGAGGAACAGACCAGAGAGGACATAGATTCCAAGGTCACACTCCATGACTACCCAGACATAGGAAAGGAAGGTGAGCATTACTACTCCCCCACAGCAGATCCAGAGCCACTATCAAGTGGACACAGTTTAGCTTCAGCATCACCCTACACATCAGAGTTCGAGGGGCTTTGAGAAGTCCTGGAGTTTAGAACATGTCTACTCATTTACCTGTGAGCACTTGCTAGATGCGTTTCTTCATCAGGACAAGTTTCAAGACCAGGCATCTGAGGAGCGTGCACTGGTTCCTTAGGAAAGCCCAGGAGCCCCAGAAGGGAAGACGAGGGCCCTCAATGGGAACCAGAATGCAGGGGTGGGGCAGGGCTTGGATATTCCTGGCTAATCTTCCTATCTGCTGGTGTGGTCAACCTGGTGTCTATTCTTTTTCTGTTTTTGGTTTTCTTGAGGCAGGCTTTCATTCTATCGTTCTGCCTGACCTTGAGTTATGAGTCTAGGCTGCTCTTGAACTCACAGTGCTCCTTCTGCCTCAGCTTCCCATATGCTGGCTATACAGATGTGCACCACCATACCTGACTGGATAACCTGATTTCAGGTGAAGAGCTATTTGGGTGAGGCTCTTTTGTCCACAGTGGTCATGGAAACAGGGAGCATTCCTTCCATACCTAATGGTTGATCTCCAACCCCTGGCCTGTATCATATGAGCCAAGCCAGCCTCACTGGGGATCTGATGTCTCCTGCCATGGATCAAGCTTCCTGCATGAGTCTGATTTATGAAGCACTGCCTCAAAAATTGAGTCTCATTGGATGAGAATGAGAAAAAAAGGAAGAGAGAGTTCATGAGAGAGAACGAGAAATGATTATTTGCATTTTCAAATCACCTGTACCACACTAGTAACTGGAGTTTTGCATTTATGTATGCGTGCATGTGTACATACATATATCCAGCCCATATCTGTGTACATACATATATCCAGCCCATATCCATCCTAAATGAAAAAGAAAGCAGATTTAATTTTCACCTTTAGAAAAAAGCCTTGAGGCTTTCTCATTTGCAAAAGTGATATAATAATCACTTTACTGCTTACCTTCCACTGCAAGATTCACACAGAAGATGCAGTGGGAAGCCTTTGTGAAGTGTAAAATGTGAAAGTGTCGCATACCCAGAAGGTGTCATTTTGGCTTTGTTACCATCATGCCCTTGCTCTGGGGTGATTGCTTGTTGACCCCCAAACTCCACCAATGTCTACGTTGCAGCCCTAATTCCTGATGTGAGTATATTTAGATCCTAGAAGGTTACTGAGGTTAAGGGAGATCATAAGGATGGGGCCCTAATCCCAGAGGATCGGTTCCTTGAGGAGAGGAGAGAGAGACATCTAGAGCCTTCCCTGCCCCCTGTCTGTAATAAACACCAGGGAAAACTGAGCTGGCCATACACATGGTGTTCTTTGCAGCATTCTCTGGCTGTCAACCACCTACCTAGTCTGTGGTCCTGGGAACTTGGCTTGTTTCTGCAGATGCAGGACCACGGAGGAGTTACGTAATTTGCCTTCCAACTACCACAAACACGCGAAGGTCAGATATTGACATGGAAATAGCGGTTTGTGGGTTTTGACTGGGTTAAAAATAGCGTTGACCAGGGACCTATCAGTGGTTATTGTGAAGGCCATTGCCTCAGGGCCCAGATTGATGTTCCTACTAAAAATTACTAGAATGATCAATGATCGTTTTTTCATGCCTAAATCTTGTAATCTGACCATCTACTTTCAAGATAACAACATGAAATATATTAACTAGTGTTATTTCCTGTATTTTGAAATTCTGTATCATCTTATCCTTTTTTTTGGTTTTGTTTTTAAAATTAAAAAATTCCAAAAAATCAGTGCAATAAAAATTGTTACATACACTACTCTGCGCTTGACAAAGTGCCGGTTACCTTCACATACCTTATTTTACTTAATGAGCTGTAACCAGATCTTGTCCCATTTAGGCAGCAGATTTGCCTAAATAACCATACCCAACCTGAGATCCAACTACTCTATTTTCCCATCTAACTGCCTAGTGAATCGGTCCTGGGTTTCAGGTGCCTTTTGTTTTGCAGTATTTAAAACCATTTTTCCAAGGTAGAACTGGGTTCACTGAGTCTCTCTGATCCAGAATGAAATCCAGTATTTGTTCCCTAGCACCCATTTACAGGGTAGATGTCCTGTCACTGAGTCTGGCACTGAGAATGTGGAGGACTTTCCGAAGACAGTCGGGGTAGGAATCTACAGGTTTCAGATTTACAATTTTTTCTACTTTTCACAGCAGTAGACGTGGATGAGCGCAAGCCTGGAGCAGGGCAGAAACACATCCCAGGCATTCTGAGCAGACGAGGGTGAAGGGCAGGAAAGCTGGATAAACCCTGTAGACTTCAAGGACTTTGCTTGGGTTTGAGTTACTTCTTGCTAGTTGGCTTTAAAACCATCAGTGGTGGAGGTCAAGCAAGGAGTTTATCAGGTGCTGTGTTGGTTAGGGGTCTCCAGAGGGCAGAGTTAATACAATACCTGCACTGTTAATAGTGCAAGGAGAGTTGTTGGGCTGGCTGACGGGAGCAGAGGAGGAACGGTCCTGGGGTCCTGGCAGTCGTCCCTGTGGTGCAGAGGAGGGGGACCCAGTCCCTGCTCAGCCTGTGATGCTGGAGACTGGAGACTGCGGTGGAGAGGAGAAAGGGTGCACTGCCTGCCCAAGACCACCGGCTGGAAGCTCCCTGGAGATCCGAGGATAGTGCCTGTCTGCGATTTCCTTTGTCAGCAGAGAAGTGCTGTGCACCAGTGACCTTGCCTCAGGTCCCCAGCTTCCTGCTCCCCTAATGTCCCTGGCTGACTCTACCCGGGGGAGGCAGAGAAACACTTGCTGTCTTGTCTCCGCGCTTGATCCTCTGGTGAAAAACAAACACTTTTACTTTGCAAAATCCATTGAGCCGGTATTTTCAGACTAGTATGTCAGGCAGTGGGCACGCTGGTCACATCAGTGGTTCGCAGCTCAGTCCTCTGAAAGGCTTTTCCTCATATTTTTGGGTGTATCATCATATTTTAAATATCTTTCCTCTCGCTTTCATTTATTTTCTTGCTGAGTATCACACAGGTACAGAAAACTACATGAAACAAACATGGACCAGCATGAGCTACCAGAGGGGAGATTCCCTGCCCATACCTAGGAGGGAGGCAGAGGCAGGCGCAGTCCAAGGTCCTCGCACAGAGCCTTGGGTGCGCTGCAAGAGAGGCTGAGATAGCAGTGGCCCAACCAGGATCCAAATCCATGATGCCCTTCTTGCTGCCGATTAACTCCGTACACCGGCCCTTAGCTCAGAGAATAGTCACACTTTTCCAAGAGCTACCCCTGTGGCAGTACTAACGGGCCCGCAGGACTATGACATGCAGAAGGGACCCCAGTTTATAGGATTAGAGGCTTTTAGTCAACCACAGAAATGTAAACATGGCCTTGTAATGCATTTTTAATAGGATATTAGCCGAAGTCTGCACTGTTAGCAGTAACAGATTTACCCTCTAGGCCAATTCCTCCCTTAAGAATTCTGCTAAAGACTTGAACTGGACCTCTGCTGGCTCCTCCTAGTTCCTTGTTCCGGTGAATTGGTTCTGTATTTTGTGCCTTCTGGAGTCCGTGGGTTTTTTTTTTTTTTTTTTTTTTTTTTGTCTTTTTCCTTTTTATCGGTACGAGGGATCGAACTCATGACTGCCTGCTTGCAAGGCAGGCGCTTATGCCACTGAGCTAAATCCCCAGCCCCTGGAGTATGTGTTTTAACGGTCCGCATTGCCTTGGCCGGCCCCAGGGCTGGTTTTTGGACAGCCCAACCTCACTGGCTGCCTGGATGTTGAGATGTAGCAACCTGGAGCAGTGACTGTCTCCTTTGCACTTACTCACCAGGAATTGTCACCTTCACAGCCTGAGAGGCCAAGGCAACTAATTAGTCACAGATTCCAGCAGTGTGGTCCACACTGGCAGGGGCTGTGGTTCAGATCTAAGATGTCCCCAGAAGTCTCTCTGTGTGGAAGGTGATGGGTCATGGTCATGTGCTCATCAGTGGATCCATCGTGGATGAGGTCAGGGCCTGGTTGGAGGAGGTCACAGGGGTGTGACCTGGAAAGGTGCCTTCCTGTCCCCACTCCTCCCCTTTCTCTCTGCTTCCTGGTCACCATAGAGGAAGCTGCTCTCCTCCGACAGGCCCTCCCTTCTGCCATGCTGTTTCTGCACTGAGCAGCCAACCATGGACTATCCTCCGAGACCCTGAGCCACAGTAAACCTGTACTCCTTTAATTTACAGGGGTTGGGTATTTTGTCTCAGTGACATGAAAATGAGGAATATAGCGGGTGTAAATTCATACTTCCCTTGTAATAGCTTCTGTGGTGCATCGACTCAGGTAGGTCCAGACAAACTTCCTGTACCCAGAACCACCTTTGTTCTCCCTTGATCATTAAACCTTTCCTAAACAAAATAAATGTAGGAATTCCATGTAAGTAAGTTTACCCATTCTGAGATTCAATGCCGAGTCCCGAGTCCTGCATGTTTGGTTTTACAAACAAACACTGAAGAGAGGCATCTGTATATGCTCTCTGTAAGTGATAATAGCGATTTAACAGGCAGGCCTTTTTGCTTTTAGTGAGTGAATAACATCTTTCCATCTCCATTTTAGGTGTCCGGTGTTGGGCAGAGGAAATACACTTGTCATAGGATGACTGATTTAATTTTCACATATTTTAATTTCTAGCCATCAGTGGTCCACAGAAAAATGATCAAACATTGTTGGGCTGTCACTACTGGTCTGTGTGGCAGGCAGTATACATCTCTTTCCTTCTTATGAGAGAAATGAGTTTTAAAGAGAACAGGACAGAGAAAAATCTTCACTTCCTTTTTTCGGTAATGAATTGTGAGTTAAACTCTGTGACCCTGTATTCGTTATCATGCAGTCTCACATGCATTACTAATTTCTCTACTGCGTATTGGGCGCAGTGGTTAAAGAATCTGCATTTCAGTAAAAGATAGAGGAAAGCAAGACAATGTAGAGGGAAGAACACGGGCTCTGGTGTGGGGTAAACTTGCATGTGTAATGTACCCATTCTTACAGCCCATGAGCTTAGGTAAGTCATTGACCCTGCAAGAGCTTTGCTGTACCCAGACAGTAAGACCAATAATCTTCTCACGACTGAGTGGCCCACAAATTAAAGGAGGTAAATTAAAAATGCTTGGCACAAAAGTCCACGCACGCCCCTCCCATATCCTCTGAAACACTCTAGGAAATATGTAAGCTTATAGACGAATGTTGGGACTGGGGATGTAAATGAGTGGTGTGTTGCCTGCCTGGCAACCTTGAACTCCTGAGTTCGATTCCCAGTATAAAAAAAAAAGTCCAAATGTTGATAGCAGCATTCATTAACAACTGAGCTGACTTGGTCACCAGGTCCATCAAACACGCATAGTGGTACAGACAGCCTGACTTATACGAGTTCAGCTTGATGGTTTTTAGAAGTTAGGATGATGCCCAAGAACCTACATTTGGTAGTGATGGTACTCTGAATTTTGTTCTGTTCTGGGCTAGCCCTGCGCAATGTAATACTGTCTGGTGATTCTGGGCAGGGGCCCAAGTGACAGATGTGAGTCTGCAATCACAGAGACCAGCCAGCAGCGCAAGGGGGCTGTGTTGCACAGCTCTGATGGCTGCTGGCTTGGCTGTGTTGAATGCATTTCTACAGTTTCAGCTTATCAGGAGGTACCTGCATTGTGAGTTGGGGTATCTGAATATTGGGCAGTGAGCTTCTCCTCAGCAATAAAGAAAATGAACTGCTGATACATGTGTGACCATGAACGACCCTGAATCATGGTGTTGAGAGAAACAACCTTCCTGTGTATGATTTCTTAGAAATTCTAGGGAACACCGGCGCATACAGTCAACACATTCAGGGGTACCTGGAACCAGGGTGGGTGGGGGTGACCTGCAGGGGTACTGGGCATCTCTGAGCTATAGAAATGTTTCCATATCTCCAAGGTGGAGGTGATTTCATGAGAATGCACAATAATCAAAACACATGGAACTGTACTCTTTTTTTTTTTTTTTTTTTTTTGGTGCAGGGGATTGAACTCATGACCTCGTGTTTACTAAGCAGGCACTTACACTGCTGAGCTAAACCCCCAGCCAGAATTGTACTGTTTGAATGTGTGCACATTTTGGTATGTAAATGAGGCCCTAATAAAATCGACTTTTAAAAAGTAAATGGCAAGGTGCCTGACAATAAGTGCTTGGTAAACCTCACATCTCTGTACCTTTGGGTGGTGCTGGGGGCAGGACAAAATCATCCGACCCTGCCTCAGGTGGATGACCGCACTCCTGTGGGTGTGTGGGATGTCCCTGAGGTTTAAATTGCCCCTTCTTGTCCCCCAGCCTTCTGGTACCCTCCAGACACCCCCCAACTTTCACTGCCTGCTCTTCTACTTTGTCAGCTCAGACTAACTTAACAAGAGCGCCACAGCCCAGGGACTCAGGTAGCAGACATATGTTTTCTCAAGATTCCGCCGGGTGCAAGTCCATGGTAAAGGTGCTGGCATGGTGTGTGTGTGTGTGTGTGTGTGTGTGTGTGTGTGTGTGTGTGCGCGCGCGCATGTATGTATAAGAACATTAGTTCTGTGGAATTAGTGTGATACTCTTGTGGCTTTATGTAACTATGATAACCTCCTAAGAGCCTCATGTCCAAATCCAGTTGCATCAGAGGTTAAGGCACAAAGAATTTGTGGGGAAGTAATTCAGCTCCTTGCTGTGCATCAATATTTTTTTCCTGCAACCATGAAGATTTTTTTGTCTGCTTGTAGCAGTTTGGCTGTGTTAAGGAACAAACTAGACAGTAACTCAGTTGAGAGCTTGTGGAAGTTACACACTTGGGATGTAAACACCCCAGATCCCTGGGCTGGCTGTGAGTGATTGGGGGGTATGCTTTAGGCCATTCTCAGTCTTCCTTTAGAATAAAGCACCATCACCTTCCAGTAACTGCTTTAGTGACACACTTTCCATAGACCTCCTACCTGCAAAATACACCACAGAATCCTTGCCGCAGGCTCTGATTTTGATAGAACCTAAACTAAAATGGTGACTTCACAGGTAACTGGAATTCAAGGCAGATTAGGGAAAATGTCCACAAATATACACACAATAAGCCACGAGATAGAGGATTCATGTGGAAAGAGGAACTGGAAGGTTCTTGGAAGAGGTGGCTTCAGGTGGCCTTGAAAGGTGCATATGGTTCTGACACATTAGTCTTATAGACCCCAAGGTAGAGGGAAGGTAGAGAGGGAGGAGAGAGAAAAGAGGAGGAGAAAGAAGAAGAGGAGGAGCAAGAGAAGAAGTAGAAGAAGAAGAGGGAGGAGGAAGAGAAAAAGGAGGAAAAGGAGAAGAAATAGGAGGAAGAAAAAGAGGGGAAGAGGAGGAAGAGTTGGAGAAAAAGGTGGAGAAGGAGAAGAAAAATGGAGAATAAGGAGGAAAAGGAGCAGGAGGAGGAGGAAGAGGAGGAGCAGGAGGAGGAGAGAGTGTGGATGACTGGCTGGACCCACCAAGTGGACTGAGCCCCACTCTCTTCCCCAGGACTTCACAAGTTAATGGAGTCTGAGATGATTAACAGGTAAAAAGTCTTGCTGCATCATCTCCTAGTGCCGGGGTTCACAGAGCAGGATTCCCACTTTCTGGCATCCAGAGAGCCCCCACACACCAAGCTGCAAGGAGAGAAAAAGCAAGCGTTTGCAAAGCCCTTCTGGAGTACAGCTTCAAATTCAGGGCAGAGTCCGCAGCTTTGTTTTAATGGCTTTGGGTAAATTCATGTTCAGAACCTGATTTAGAGCTTGCAGTGCTAATATTTTGCACATTGGGCCAATTCGCTGGTGATTTTAATATTTCATTTATTGACTGATTTAACTTTTAATAGTATCCAAACCCATCACATTAGATTACAGCACTGAAAGAGTGCCAGTGTAATAGCTATCCTGGTGTTCAGGTAAATTCAATTTGGACAGCTGTAGCCTGGGGTGAAAGGGAAGCATAATCTATGAAGTATTTTCCCATTCTGTATTCCAAACATGTCTTAGCTTTGCTGCTTGCATGACTTTGTCATGACAGACAAGTCTCTAAAGAGTTTGGAGGACCAGTGGGAAATGACTCTGGACACAGCTAATGGTCTCTGAAAACTTGTGTCCTCATTGTAATCACCTTCAGGATGTTTGTAGAGAATTGTGGTGGTGCCCAATTAATTTTGGAGTCCTTACAATAAAAGGTAGGGTCTCATTAAGTATTTGAAATGAACCAGACATGAATTTTTGCTTTCAGGTAAATTAGCTTTCCCATTGCTAATACAAAACACCCATTGTCCTCACCTAAAATGAGAGATATTTAATTTGGTTCGTGGTTTTAGGGGACTCAGTCCATGGCTGGTGGCTCCAAGGCAGAAACATCATGGCAGAAGGGTGTGGGGGAGTCAGGTGCTCAATGCATGGCAGTGGGGGAGCAGGGCAGGGGACCAGTGCCACAGAGGAAAGGGCAAAGGTCCATATATAGTCCCAAACTCATACCTCCGTTACCCACTCCGACACACCTGGAAGTGTGCTTTATGAATCCCTTAGGCAGCTCCCAAACCCTGCAAGCTGACACACTGAAATTAACAGTTTTAAATGACGTTTTGATGGCATAACACAGGGTACTCTGTGGACCCCTAATGGTATTAAGCCAGGAAGGACCATAAAAACATCGGGAGGAAGGAATGCGTCGAGAAGATTTTTATACACCACAACATCCTCCGTCTAATAAAAACAACGCAGTAGATAAATGATCCTATTATAGCGTCTGCTCCTGGAAAGCCAAGGTTGTTTTCCTTTCAGTGTCTTCAGAGCCTAGGAAGAAGCAGAGGGCTGCTCAGGGGGCAGCGGAGGGCTCGTGACTGAATGCCTAGCAGCAAGTGTTCAAATTGAACTGCATCATCTGTGTGAACCTCTGCTGAAGGAGAACTCAGTGGAAAAGACAGGGCAAGGGGGAAATAAAAATATTTAAGGTCTTTAGTTGATGGTCAGTTCAATAAAAATAGACTTACAAGGTGTGAAAGTCTAAATAAAAAGTACACAATAATAAAAGACGCTTGCCATGGATCCCTTCAAAATCCTCCCCTGGCTTCAAGCGCGCTCATTTTATCATGCTTGCCGCTTCCTGCAGCAGCTCTGGAGTCCTCTTTCCTGAGAGTCTTTAGCCGCCTTGATGAGGATCCTGGCTGCCTTGATGCTCTGAATGGATTCTAAATGTTTTCCTTTTAGGGTCACGGTGATTTTGGAGAAGAGCCAGCAGTCACACAGCACCAGATCTCCTGACTAAGGTGGATGAGAACACAGTGTCGTGTTTTTCCGAGCTACCCTTCTGTTGGATGGCACTGGGCAGGAGCAGGCACCACGTTTTTTATTACAATCCCTAAAGCCCCCAGAAAAAGAGGACTCCAGAGCTGCTGCAGAAAGCGGCAAGGATGTTGGAACGAGTGTGTTTGAAATCAGGGGAAGGATTTTGAGGGGGACTCGATGTCAACGCATCTTTTACTGTAATACATTTTAAAATTGAAACAATTTCTGTAAATTTGAATTACACCTCACATGCAGTCCTTAGAAGAGCTAACGCTCCTCTTGGCTGTAACATTCAAGGCAGTTCTGCAGGCCACGGAGGGACGGCCCTCTGTGACCACACCACATCTGCTCCTTGCCTCAGCCCTGGGACCTGTGCCAGGCTTGCAGTGTTAGACACATGGACAAAAACCTCAGGTCCAAAATAGAAGCATCAGCTCGATTGTTCATTTAATTACAGATGTGTACCAGGAAACTTCTTTGTGGTTGGCAATGGTGATCCAGAGAAACGTGAGACTTTGTTTCCAATAGGCTTATAAGGGAGTAGGGATACTGCCAGAAGCCTATGAGGCAAAGTGAGTGCATCTAGAAAGAAAATCTAAGGTTCAATAGGGCAAGCAATGAGTGCTTAATGCATGCTTTTTGGATGAATAAAACTAAACTTCTCAGATTTCACTATAGGAGAATCTCCTGCTAGAGAATCAGTGGATCTGAGATGCGGGGCTGGGAAGGTAGCTTTTATTTGATGTCCTGCAGGTAGTGATGATGTTAAATACAGTACTCATGTGTGGGGGCAGAATCGGAAAAGTCTTCTGGGACTTTTCTCCAAGGAGATATAAGACTGATACTTGGGAAGGTGTGGGCTGGGAATTCTAGTTGCGGGACAGTAGGACCGGCCCTGTGCAGGGAGACTTGAAATCATGAGTGTTATATTTGAGGTTGCTTTGCTGCCTTACTATTGACCAGGAGGGTTCTGTTGGCTGGCTTGCTGGGCTAACACCCCTCTCTCCCTCCTCTTCCCCCCAAGTCTCCTCACATAGCCCTCCAAAAGCTTTACACCCTGGAAATAGACCCTTTCCCCAAATAGCCTAACTGACTTTTAGTATAAGCCTTCCACACTGTCACGCTGGGGCGAGCAGAGGACCTAGCCAAGGCAGAATTGAGGGAGATGCTGGGACTTCTCATTGCATCGCTCTGCTTCCTTAACGAGTGTGATGGTTAGGGTGGAGGCTCCATTTGACTGGCTTTGGCCTTTTCCCAGGGCTGAGTGGCACACACTTCCAGTCATGTCTGAGTGAGTCATGAGTGTGTGACCTTGGGTACTATATATGGTCCCTGGCCCCTTTCTCTCTGGCATGGGTCCCCAGATCTTCTTCCTGACCACTGTGAACTGAGCAGCTTTGCCCTGTGACACCTTTCCACCATTATGATTCTGCCTTTAAGCCAGCCAACTGTGGACTGAATCCCCAAATCCATGTACCAAAATTAATCCTGTCCTTAAATTGTGGGTGTCAGGTATTGAATTCCAAGAACAGGAAGGATAGAAACAGGAAGAGTTGTCTGTGGCTGATTACAATGTACACTGAGCCAACCAATGCTCATGCACTGGGCACAGCTTGGGGTGGCAGTGGTGGGCAGTGCTTTCGGCTCCCTAGGTTTCCTGTGTCCTCGCAGACCTTTCCTCTCCATCGGGCCTGTGAGCACCCCCATCACAGACCCCATGCTGCAGCAAGCTTGGATAAATGGCCCGTCTGAAAGCAGCTCACTACGGCATAGGGCAATGAAGGGCAGGATTAGCTGCACTCAGAGGGAGGTGCTGTCCCCAGGATGGCCACGTGGGCCCCAGCAGCTCTGCCCCGGCCAGGCCTGCTCAGCTCACTCTCCTCAAACCCAGATCCACTGCGAGTTTCTACGTGGGCTCCGCAGTGGTCAGGGCAGCATCCTCCCCTTTCTTATAACCCCACACTTGCGTGATTCTGAATGAGCATCAGAACCAGCTCAAAAAATCTGTTCCTGCCATCCACCACACTGCTGTTGTCCAAGTTACAGGACACAGGATTCAAGGCTTGGGACGGATGTTGTCCTTTCAAACTCAACTCAAAATAGCTAAATCTTGGAAGCAGCCTCTATACGCATTAACAAATGCATGGGTTAAGAAAGTGTACTATTTACACACTGGAGTACTACTATGTCATACAGAAGGATCAACTTGAGTTATTTGTTGGAAAACGGATGCACCTTGAGACTGAAATAACTGAATTAAATTAGATACAGAGCTTTAAATGTCATATGATTTATATGGGAAAGCCAAAGTAAAAATAGCAAAACAAAAATTAGATAATAGGAAACAGGATTGGAGATATGGCCCAGGGGCACAGTGGTTGCCTGGCAAGTGCAAGGTTGTGAGTTCGACCCCTAGCCCCCACCTCTAAAAGATCATTTTCAAAAGGAGAGGAGACTGAGAGATGGGGGAGAAAAGGGAAGAGGGTGAAAAAAAGAATTAAGATGCGTTATGCCCATGCACCAACTCCCTGCAGTGAATGTAATCATTATACACTGCGAACATGTCTCAAATAAATATAAAATTAAAAACATTTAAAAACAAAACTCACACTTGTCCTCTCCCCCTTTCAAAGTCAGATGGATGAAAATACTGAGTTTTTGTTCTTTGTTTCTGATTCATATATACAAATCTACGTATTCACACACTAACTTTGTATCCATATTATGTATGAAAAACATGTAATATGTATGATGTGTACACAAAAGTAGAAATTCGAATGTTTGAGACAAAAGTGACAGAGATGATACCCTAAAGAGCCTGCATTATAAAAGCCTTTGCTACTACTGGAGTTATTAATATTTTATGGTAAGTATTAATAAATATACACCATTGTATATGAAATTATGAGCAAGATCTTGACATTCTAAGTTTAGTTTTTGCTTTTACTTTAAAAAAATTTTTTTTATTTTAAAGATTAAAACAAAACAGCAGAACAAAGTAAATCAGAATGAAGAATGCAAGCAACATAGGACTTCACAACAAGATAACAGGAACTCAGCAGTGACTGCCATAACGTCTCTTGTTTTCTTTATAGTAGTTGTCCATATCTTCAGACATGATACAATGAAACATAACAAAATAGTATAAAGTCAATCCAAAAAAAAAAAAAAAGAAAGAAAAAAGGATGAAAGCATTTTGGCACTTCAAAACAAGACAACAGGAAATCAACAATGGCTACCATCATGTCTCTTGTTCTTTTCAAAATAGCTGTCCATACCCTCATACACAATGAAATCAAATAACAGAAAACAGACTGCAGCCAATCAAAATGAATGAAAACATTACAGGACTTCAAAACCAGATAACAGGAAATGAACAATGGTTATTACAATGTCTCCTTTTCTTCAAAATAGCTGTTCATACCATCACACATAATCAAATAAAACCAATTAAGAATGAAAGCATTATAGGACTTCAAAACAAGTTAACAGTAAACCAGCCATGATTACCATAATACATCCTGTTATGTTCAAAATAACTGCCCATGTCATCAGACACAGTAAAGTCTAACAAGACAGAACAGAACGAAACCTAACAAAATTGTGAAAACATTACAAGAGTTCAAGACAAGACAATAAGAAATTAACATCGGTTACCGCCTTCTCCTCCTATCACTTTTATACTATCTGTTGTGTTTTTGGATCCCACTAACTCCTTCTGTATTTTATGCTAGGGCTCACGTGTATGAGTTCAAACTGTTTTACCCATGTACATGACCTCCAGTTGCATCCATTTACCTACAAAGCCTTGACATTATTCTACTTTATAGCTGAATAGCTTTCCTCTGTATGAAAATACTGCATCTCTGTTACCCATTCTGTGGTTGATGGGCAAGTTACCCTTGCTTTTTTCTGGTCTCCTGTCACACGGAACAATTGTTTTCTCCCCATTAATTTTCAATCTATGAATTTCCTTTTGAGTTAAACGTGTTTTTTTGTATACAGTGTATAGATGAATCTTGTTTCTTGATCCATTCTTCCTGTGTTTCTTTTTATTGCTGAATTGAGACAATCTACATTAATGGTTACAACCTGCAAACATTGGTTCATCTCTGCCATGTTATCCTCCTGCTGTTGGCTTCCCACTTTCCCCCTTCATTCAGTTGCCTGTTCTGTTTGGTGATTCTCCTCTGCTGCAGTTCCCAGAATCACGATCATCTTTACGTTTCTCTGGAATATCCTTCAGCTCTCTCTGTAGGATTAGTTTGGTGGTCATGAATTCCTTCAGTTGTTCTTTATTGTGGAAGTATCTTATTTTTCCATCAATTTTGAAAGATAGTTTCACGGGGTACATCAATCTAGGTTGGAAGTTGTTTTCTTTCAGGATTTGAAACATTTCACTCCAAACTTGTCTTGATGGTTTGTGTTGAGAAATCTGCCATAATTCTGATTCGTTTTCCTTTATAGGTAATCTGTTTCTTTTCTCTAACAGTTTTTAATATTTTTTCTTGTGCTGAATTTCTGGGATCTTCATTATTATATGCCTGGGTGTAGATTTACTTTGATTGTGGCTAGTTGAAATTCTGTATGCCTCGCTTATCTGTATGCCAGATCCTTTCCTCATGTTTGGGAAGTTTTCTGCTATTACTTCTGTAAATAGACTTTTGATTTTATTTGTGTTGACTCCTGCTTCTTCATTGATATCTATCACTCCTAAATTATTTTTCTTTGCATTGTTTTGCAGTCATTGAATTGTTATATCCTGATTCCTTGTTATTTTTAGAAGATCTTTCCTTTCACAATTGTTAGCTACAATCCTGACTTCAAGATCTGAAAGTCTATCTTCACTCTCTTTCAAGTGGTTTCACCAGCTTTTAATTGACTTTAATTTCCTGGATATCTTTTTGAATCTGTTTCATGCACTGTAATTCCTTTCTATGTTATTCATTTCAGGTTTCCTATGCTCCTTTTTAAAAAATCTGTGTCTTTTTTAGATATGCTGAGCAATTCTTTCATTATATTTTTTTATTTCTTCTTTTACCTGAGATGTTATTTCTGATTTGAATACTTTTACATCTCATGAAGCTGTTTCTTTACTTCAGTTGTTACTCTCATGGAGGTTTCGGCTATGTTCTATTTTCTTCCATCACTGTATCTCCCAGACTTGTTCTGTGTGGGCTGGAGGTCTGAGACTGCCTTTTGCTCCTTCATCTTGATGTTCTCCTGGGTTCCTCTTAACAAGCTGGTTGTGGGGTCCCAGGCACTTCTTACACTGGCTGCCCCTTCATGGTGTAGGGGAATGGCACAGGCACTTGTGTTCGTCTGACCCCAGGTTTACAGGGAGGTAGCAGGGCATAGGCCAGGCTTCTCCAGACTGTGAAGCTACACTGGAGCTTCCTCAATGGCCAGGGGTTCATGGTGGTGGGGCTGCTTCTCTCAGCCTGTGTGTCTACACTGGGACTCCCGTGATGGTGGAAGGCACACAGGGATGTGTTTGTCTTATTCTCTTGGTGGGTGATGGCCACCTGATGGGAGCAAGGACCTCCCATAGTGGCCTGCTAGGGGGGGTGCACAGGGCTTACCTGGATGCATGTCCCTGCTCCCACTGGCTGCCCTCAGGAAGCAAGCCTTCTGGTGGCAACAGCCAGCAGGTGGAGATGGATCTGCTGGCTCTCTCTGCCCACACTGGCTGCCCACAAGAAGTCACTTGGTGGTGGCAGGTGGAGGAGTTTTTGCTTTTTAAATGGTTAGTTTTGATGAAGGATAAGAAAAGGATTTCTCACAAAGAGAAGCCAACATCATTGGTGGCTTGTTTTCTAAGTAATGATTCTCATTTTTCAATGCCATCCACAAATGATGCAAAAGCTTTCGCTGAAATTTGGCTCGTGAATTTCCATTTTCCTATGTCAGGCTGTTACTCTTGCAAACTAATTGGAAGATATTTCATTTCTGTGCCTTTGAATAAATGGGTTCAAAAGCTATTGAAAATTCCATGTGGAAGATTTTGAAGCATTCTAGACGCTTCTGTTTAAGTGTGCATATGTGAATGCTATTATAGTTGCTACTCCAACTATATCGGCAAAATAAAAATTACATAATGATGCAAGTGGTTTCAAAAATGCCTTTCAACACATGATTCTCTTCAGAGAAGCAGTTACTTTCTCATTCTTTACCTTGAAGGGTCAGATTAAATGTGTTTATCTTTTTTAGAAAAATCTATCAGTGGCACACTGCTGAGAGCTATTTGTCATCACAGAAAAGGTCAGTAGATTTGATAGCATGTCTCTGTAAAGGAAAAATGTGTAACCCATCTTCAAGTCCAACAATGATTTCAGGTACATTATGTGTCCCAAAAGAAGTTTACAGTCAGAGTCCTGGTCATTAGGGACCCTTGTGAGAATTCTGCTATTCAAATTTATCTTTTCCTCTATAATCACATCAATAGTGTTGTGTGATGCTATATCCACCTATAGCACCTTTTTCTCTGCTGTCCATAGGTGACATTGTGCATGAATATCAGGTGTGATACTGTCTTTATAAATGTACTGTGGAATCTCTTTATAATTCTAATGCTTATTATTATACTGAATTTCTTACTGTCTTAGTTACTTTTTTCTCACTGCCAAGACAGAATACCTGACTCCTAAAATTAAAGAGGGGAAGGAAGGTTTATTAAGCTGGCAGTATGTGAGGGTTTCAGTCTGTAGTTACCCGGCTCTGAGGCAGGGTGGCATGGCACAAGGGCAACAATTCAAGATGGCAGAAGACAGAAAAAGCAGCAAATGCACAAGGGAGGGAGAGCAGGCCTCTCCGCCTCCCTTACATTGTAAGCAGGTGACTGTCTCCTAGGGTGAGTGTAGCACTCACACCATCTCTCTGCCCTTCTCTTGCACTGGATGAGGATGTTTATAAAGTGAGGATCTTGGATCCCTGATGAATCCCTTAGTTAAACTTTTAAACTTTTCAAGTTGACACAATGTATCAACCATCACAATCCACCCCTTGTCAATTTGGCAACCAAACAAAGTTCTTTAAACAGGTCTCCAGATGGAAAGATAGGCTTATTCTTATCATTTCACAACTTGAATGTTGTAACGCAGATTTAACAACCCTTCAGAACCAGTATTAAGTCTATCAATGTTACATTACATAGCATTCCACCACTTAGGCCCCAAAGACTCATGCACATCCCTTTATGCAAAAGCCTTATGCAATAGTCGCAAAGTCCTAACAGTTTCAGCATTGCTGAAAGGGCCAAGTCTCAATTCTCCTCTGAGATCTAAAACAAACTCTTAGCTTCAAGCCCGTGTACAAATGAAAACAAAGTTAAACACTTCCAACACTGGCACCAGATAAACATTTTCATTCCAAATGTTACGAATGGGAATACAGAAACTTGGAACCAAAGCAAGTCCAAAATCCAGCAGGGCAAACATTGAGTCTTGTAGTTCCATGTGCAGCATCTGAGTCAATCTGTGGCACATCATGAGCTTCAAAGGTCTTGGATTGCCCTCTCCATGGCACATCTGGTGGTGGTAGCTCCCATGGCTTTTCATTTGGGCCCACTTTGCTCCCCCCTTGCAGCTTTCCTTGGATGATCTATGCTCCTGGCTTTTTTAAACTACTGGGGATCCACTGCACTTTCAGCTTCACACACTGGCCCCTCAGGGGCACACTTCCTGGCTTCTCAAATTGCAACAGAAACCTTGACCTCACCATTGTTTTTTTTTTTTTTTTTTTTTTTTTTTTAATTTAAGAGGAAAAAGAGAAAAACACAAAACAAAACAAAGCAGTGTAAGGTTACACATAATACAGAACTACAAAAAAAAAAAGAAAACATAACAGTAAGAAATCACCTGTTAATAGATTACATAATATCATCTTGGAAATAGTTGCTCAAATCACAGTATCAAAGAATACAAAGTAGACATTCAAACGGAGAGACTGCAAACAGCTGTGTTCAATGATCCAAAAACATTAATATAGTCAGCTATTTAACATCCCTAAACACACTTGTTGTTATATCCGTTGAGCTCTTTTTTTCCCCTCCCTCTCTTTTTTATAACAAAATTTACACATTTTGGATTTTATTACTCCTTAGTTCTTATTACTTTTTTGGGGGGGAGAGAATAAAGTCAAATATGGCAAAACAAAGCTGTAAGTCAAAACCAAGGATAGACATAGCACATGATGTAGAACAGAGTACAAGGTCATCAACAATGGTTATCAACATTGTCTCTTGTTTCCTTAAAAGGAATTGTCCATCTCATTAGATATTATAAAGCCGGACAAAACAGTGGAGAACAAGACCAATAAAACTTAGGCATTGTGAACATTACAGGACTTCCAAAGGAGACAATAGTCAAACCAGAGTGGGCATCTTTGTGAATCTTATTGCCTTCAAATTAGTTGCCTATACCTTCAAACTTGCTGCTATCGCACAGAATGGAACAGAGTCTAATCAGTCAAAACAAGATCTTGGGAGTATTACAGGACTTCAAAACAAGTTAATAGATCAAAAAGAGTTACTACTATATATCCTAATTTTTTAAGTTTTTCCCTTAATTAAAATAAACATAAGAAATAGCTAAATAATTTTTTTAAAGAATAGTAGTTACCATAGTGTCTGTCTTTTTCCTTAAAATATTTGGATAGAACTTCATATACTATAGCTTCAAATATTTCCATATCAAAAAGCCCAGAGTAAAGCCTTTCTAATTAATAAGTGAGAATTTTATAAGGCTTCAAGGCCACATAATGGGGAATCATGATTATCACATATTTTTATATATTTGAATCATTACTTACATTAGGGAAACTATTCGGTATTCATACATGCGAGATTGATTTATTTCACTTATGAGTATGGTCTCAAGCTGCGCCCATTTATTGATAAATATCTCAATGCGATCCTTCTTTATAGCTGAATAATACTCCATTGTATAGAAATACCACAACTTTTTTATCCATTCCTCAGTTGATGGACACTTGGGTTGTTTCCAAGATCTGGCGATTACAAATTGTGCTGCTATAAACATAGGTGCACATATATCCCTGTGGTATGATGCTTTCAGTTCTTCTGGGAATATGCCTAGAAGTGGAATAGCTGGAATAAATGGGATTTCCAATCCCAACTTTTTGAGAAACCTCCAGACAGACCTCCACAAAGGCTGTACCAGTCTACACTCCCACCAACAGTGCAGGAGAGTTCCTTTTTCCCCACAGCCTCTCCAGCATTTGTTGTTGTTGGTTTTCTTGATCCTGGCCATTCTTTCAGGAGTGAGATGGTATCTCAGTGTGGTTTTAATTTGCATTTCTCTAATGACCAATGATGATGAGCATTTTTTCATGTATTTATTTGCCATTTGCATTTCTTCATCTGAGAATTGCGTATTCATCTCAGATGCCCATTTTTGGATTGGATCTTTGAATTTTGAAGGTCTGAGTTTTTTTAATTCTTTATATGTTTTAGACAAGAGTCCCTTGTCTGAGAGAGAGTTCACTAAAATCTTTTCCCAGTTTGTGGGTTTTCTTTTCACTATGCTGGAGATTTCTTTTGACATGCAAAAACTTTTTAATAAGAAGTGGTCCCAGTTATTGATTCTGGGAAGAATTTCCCGTGCGGTTTGAGTCCTATTCATGAATTCTCTACCTACTCCTATGTCTCCAAGGTTTCTACCCAATTTGTCTTCCAATAGATTTAGCGTTTCTGTTTTAATATTCAGATCTTTGACCCATTTAGATTTTAATTTAGTACATGGTGATAGACATGGGTCTAGCTTTAGTTTTCGGCAAATGGAGAGCCAGTTTTTCCAGCACCATTTATTAAAGAGACTGTCGTTCTTCCAGTGAACCTGCTTGGCTCCTTTATCGAAGATAAGGTGGTTGAGTGTGTTTGTAGTTGTGGTTGTATCTTCTAATCTATTCCATTGATCTTCAGCTCTGTTTTGATTCCAATACCATGTTGATTTTACTACTGTTGCTTTGTAGTATAATTTCAAGTCAGGGATTGTGATGCCTCCTGCTTTGTCTTTGCTGCTTAGAATTGCTTTTGCGATTCTAGGTCTCTTCTGGTTCCAGATGAAATTTAGGAGTGATTTCTCTAGATCTATAAGGTATGTTGATGGTATTTCTATTGGGATTGCATTGAATCTGTATAAAAGTTTTGGGAGAATGGCCATCTTCACAATGTTTGTTCTTCCTATCCATGAGCAAGGGATGTCTTTCCATTTTCTGAGATCATCTTCAATTTCCTTTTTCAGTGTAATATAGTTTTCACTGTATAAGTCTTTCACTTCTTTCATAAGAGTAATTCCTAAATATTTCATTTTTTTGCTTGCTAATGTGAATAGTCCAGTTTCCCTTATTTCCCTCTCTGTGGTTTTGTTGTTTGTGTATAGGAATGCTATTGATTTCTGAGTATTGATTTTGTATCCAGCCACATTACTGAATTTATTTATTGTATCTAAGAGTCTTTCAATGGAGCTTAGGGGGTCCTCTATGTAGAGTATCATGTCATCTTCAAACAATGACAACTTAACTTCTTCTTTTCCTATCTTTACCCCTTTTATTTCTCTTTCTTGCCTAATTGCTCTGGCTAGTACTTCCAGTACTATATTAAATAGGAGTGGTGATAAAGGACATCCTTGTCTTGTGCCTGATTTTAAAGTAAAGGCTTTCAGTTTTTGGCCATTTAGTATGATGCTGGCTGTTGGTTTGTCATAAATGGCCTTTATTATATTGAGGTAAAGACCATCTATTCCAATTTTCTGTAGAGGTTTTATCATGAATAAATGTTGGACCTTATCGAAGGCTTTTTCTGCATCTATAGAAATGATCATGTGATTCTTATTTTTGGCTGTATTGATATGGTGGATTACATTTATTGATTTGCGTATGTTGAACCATCCTTGCATTCCTGGGATGAATCCCACTTGGTCATGGTGTATAATCTTCTTGATGATTTGCTGGATCCTATTTGCCAATATTTTATTGAGGATTTTTGCATCTGTGTTCATTAGGGAGATCGGTCTATAGTTCTCTTTTTTAGTTGGGTCTTTCTCAGGTTTTGGTACTAGAGTGATATTTGCTTCCAGGAATGACTTAGGAAGGATTGCTTCCCTTTAAATTTCATTGAATAGTTTGAGGAGTGTCGGCATTAGGTCTTCTTTGTATTTCTTGTAGAATTCTGCAGTGAATCCATCTGGGCCTGGGCTCTTCTTGGTGGGTAAGGACTTAATTACATTTTCAATTTCAGTAACTGAGATTGGGTTATTCAACAGTTTTACATCCTCTTGATCTAGCTTTGGCACTTCATATGCTTCTAAGAAACTGTCTATTTCTTCTGTGTTATCAAACTTTTGAGAGTAGAGGTTTTCAAAATAGGTGTTGATGATCTTCTGTATTTCTATTGGGTCTGTAGTGACTTCTCCTTTTTCATTTCTTATTGCATGAATTTGAGCTTTTTCTTCCCTTTTTTTAATAAGGTTGCCTAGGGGCTTATCGATTTTATTTATTCTTTCAAAGAACCAACTCTTTGATTTGTTGATCCTTTGGATTGTTTTCTTAGTCTCTATTGCATTGATTTCTGCTCTGATTTTTATAATTTCCTCTCTTCTTTTGGCTTTGGGCTTGACTTGCTCTTCTTTTTCTAGCTGTTTGAGGTGTAGCATCAAGTTATTTATTTGTATTCGTTCTGTTTTCCTGATGTGGGAACTCAGTGCAATAAATTTTCCTCTCAGAACGGCTTTCATTGCATCCCACAGATTCCGGTAAGTTGTATCTGCATTTTCATTTTCTTTTAGGTATTGTTTGATTTCTTCTTTAATTTCTTCTGTGACCCACTGATTACTCAAGAGTGTGTTATTCAGTTTCCATGTGTTTGTGGGATTTTTGCGGTATCTTTTATCATTAATTTCTAATTTCAGAGCGCTGTGATCCGATAACATGCAAGGGATGATTTCAGCTCTTTTGCACTTGTTTAAATATGTTCTATGAGCTAATATATGGTCTATTTTAGAAAATGATCCATGTACTGCTGAGAAGAATGTGTATTCTAATGTTGTTGGGTGGAACATTCTGTATATGTCTATCAAACCCATTTGTTCACAGGTATGATTCAGTTCTGTTATTTCTTTACTCATTTTCTGTCTGGTCGATCTGTCCCTTGGTGTCAGTGGTGTATTAAGGTCTCCTGTTACAATTGTGTTACTGATAATTTGAGTTTTCATTTCTGTTAATAATTGTTTTATATAACTGGGTGCTCTGGCGTTTGGTGCATATATATTTAAGATAGTTATCTCTTCCTCTTGGAATTTTCCCCTTACGAGTATGTAGTGACCTTCTTTATCCTTTATGGTCATTGTTGGTTTAAAGTTCACGTTGTCTGCAAACAGAATGGCTACTCCTGCCTTTTTTTGGATTCCTGCTGCATGAAGAATTGTTTTCCATCCTTTGACTTTCAGTCTGTGAGTATCCTTCTGGGTTAGATGGGTTTCCTGTAAACAGCATATGGTTGGATTTTGTTTCTTGATCCATTCTGCTAGTCTGTTTCTTTTGATTGGTGCATTGAGACCATTTACATTAATGGTTATTACTGTTAAATGTTGTTTAATTGTAGGATTCTTATCTCTCTGCTGTTGCATCTTTATCTTTCTGTTCTGTTTAATTATTTGCTTTGCTTAGTGGTTTTTTCCTTTGTGTATCTAAACTGTCTTTCAATATTTTTTGCAGGGTTGGTTTGGTGTTCATGAAGTTCTTCAGCTGTTCTTTGTCATGGAAGTATCGTATTTCACCATCTATTCTGAATGATAGTTTTGCAGGATATATCAGTCTAGGTTGGAAATCATTTTGCTTTAGGATCTGGAATACTTCACTCCATGCTCTTCTTGACTTTATTGTTTGTGATGAGAAGTCTGCTGTGATTCTGATAGGTTTTCCTTTATAAGTGATCTGTCTTTTCTCTCTGACAGCTTTTAATAATCTATTCTTGTGTTGGATTTCTGGGATGGTGATTATTATATGTCTGGGTGTAGTTTTATTTTCGTTATGACTATTTGGAGTTCTATATGCTTCACTGATCCTGATGTCAGTTTCTGATCTCATGCTTGGGAAGTTTTAAGCTATTGCTTCTCTAAATATCCTCTTGATATCCTTTATGTTGTCTCCTTCTTTTTCATTAATCCCTATCATTCTTATGTTATTCTTCTTTGCATCATCTTGCAGTTGTTGAATTGTTGTTTCCTGATTCCTTGTTATTTTTAAAAGATCTTTCCTTTCCTGTTCACTTGCTGCAATCCTGTCTTCAAGGTCTGAAATTCTATCTTCACTTTCATTAAGGCGGTTTTTACAACTTTCAGTGGAGTTTTTTATTTCCTGTATATCTCTGTGCATCTGCATTATGTATTCTGTTTGTTTCTTATATTGCTCTTCTAGGGATTCTATCTTTTTGTTTAGTTCCTCCAATTTTTTATCTGTGTTTTCTTTAGATATATGTAGAATCTCTTTCATTTCTTTTATCATTTCTTCTTTTATCTGGGATATTATTTCGAGTTTGAATTTCTTTAAAGCTTCCTGGAGTTGCTTGTCAACTTCAGTAGCTATTGTGTCTAATATATGAGGAGGATGGGATATATTTTCTTCTAAATACACTTCTCCTAGGGTTTCCTGAGATGGGCTGGAGGTTTGAGGTTGTAATTTGGTCTTTCGTTTTGTCATTTTCCTATATTTCTGTGTTTCAAGTGCTATTTGAAAGCTTCCTCAGGATCTGTTGAAAATCCCCTTCTATGTTTGCAGCTACTGAGACTCTGGCACCACTCTACCCCAGGCCATTGGGCCTGCAGAACCAATGGCCCTTCTCTGCTTGTTCAGAACTCCGCGGTTCCAGACAAGCTGGGCCTCAGGGACACTGTGCGCCCACCTGCCCCTTGGTAGATCCACAGCTCTTGGATCGCAGCCGGGTTAGGGTACTCACCACAGACCGCAGTGCCTCAGGAGCCTGTGATCCCTCCCTGCTTGCAGAGATATCCACAGACCTCCAGACAAAGGAAGGGCCTCCTGCGGGCACTCCGGATCTACCCAGCTCCTCCTCTGCACGCAGATGGCTCTGCGCGGCTGGGCACAGGCCGAGGTGCCTCAGGAACCCGGGACCCCTCCTCCTCCAGACAAAGGAAGGGGCCTCTGCAGGCGCTCAGGATCCGCGCAGCTCCTCCTCCGCACACCGATGACCAGGCGCAGCTGGGCACGGGCCGAGGTGCCCCAGGAACCCGGGACCCCTCCTCCTCCAGACAAAGGAAGGGGCCCCCGCAGGCGGCTCCGGATCCGCGCAGCTCCTCCTCCGCACACTGATGGCCAGGCGCGGCTGGGCACAGGCCGAGGTGCTCCAGGAACCCGGGACCCCTCCTCCTCCAGACAAAGGAAGGGGCCCCCCGCAGGCGGCTCCGGATCCGCGCAGCTCCTCCTCCGCACACCGATGGCCAGGCGCGGCTGGGCACAGGCCGAGGTGCCTCAGGAACCCGGGACCCCTCCTCCTCCAGACAAAGGAAGGGGCCTCTGCAGGCGGCTCCGGATCCGCGCAGCTCCTCCTCCGCACACCGATGGCCAGGTGCGGCTGGGCACGGGCCGAGGTGCCCCAGGAACCCGGGACCTCTCCTCCTCCAGACAAAGGAAGGGGCCTCTGCAGGCGGCTCCGGATCCGCGCAGCTCCTCCTCCGCACACCGATGGCCAGGCTACCTCACCGTTGTTGCATTCTGCATACACCTAAATCCAGCACCATGTGGGTGATGCCAAGGTGTGCTGCCAGATGGAGCAGTAGCCAGGCTTTCCTTTCTCTTGGTTGTAGGAGCTGAGCACCTGGATTGCTGAGTACTCTGAATCCAATTCTGAGGAATACATTTTCTATGTTTCTGCCATTCTGGAACATGGTGCTCTGCAGCTTTCTCCTCAAAGCAAGGTCTTTCATTTTTGCACTTTGGAGGCTGCAAAGGGTGGAGACTGCTGCTTCTTGTGATGCCCACAGACCATTTTTGTATTCTGTTCCATTTCAGCATCTGAGATCACCTCAGCTCTGTCTTTGTCATCCACAGCTTTACTGAAACTTCCTTTTTGGCCAGACTCACAACATGTTAAATCATTCTGATGGGATTTTTGCTCTTATTTCTCAAAATAGATCTTGCTAAGAGCCCTGAACAGTAGCCATGCCACAGCCTCAACATTTGACTGCCTTAAAAGTTCTTCTGTCAGATTAATTAGTCCACCACCCTTAATCTTTGTCTCGGGCAAAGTTTCTGGAGATGATTAAAATGCAGACAAATTTTCTGCCAACTCATAACCCACATCATACAGACTCCAACAATCAATGCAATTCTTCGTTGCAGTACAAACCTCCCAAGCATGGTTTTTACTGTTTTTCTGGTCTTCTGAGTTCTGCCCTCACAGAACAGTCTAAGGTGTTCCAACGCCGCTCTTTCGGGTGACTTCTCTGAACCTTTCCAATCTCTTCACACAAGCCATTCCCAAAGGCTCTTGAACCACTTGGTTAGGTATAGTCACAGTGATGACCCCACTTCTCTGGTGCCAAATTCTGTTTTGGTTCCTCTTCAAAATATCACTGCTCAAAATGAAAGAGGGATAGGTTTATTAAACTGACAGTTTGTGGAAGTTTTAGTCTGTGATGAGCTGACTTGAAGGCAGGGTGGCATGGCACAGGGCAAACAGTTCCAGGTGGTAGAGGACAGCTGTCATGGTTTATGTTAGTGGCCCCCAAGCCTCATACAAACATGCATTTGTGATTGGTTGATTATCTAGTGCTTGGATTGGTGGTATGAGTGCTACACCTGCCTAGGGGTGGCCAGGATGTGATGTAATGGTGGGAAGAAGGTGTGTCTCTTGCGCGCTCTCTCTCTCTCTCTTGCCATTTCCATCTTGCTATTTGCAGCAGCCATGAACTGTGGCCCTGCCCTGCCATGGTGCCTTGGAGCCAACTGAGTATGGACTGAAACCTCCAAGAATTATAAGAAGTAAACTTTTCCTTCCCTATCTTTGGGCATCAGGTATTTTGTCTCAGCAATGAGTAAAAAGTAACTTAAGACAACAGCAAAAACAATGAGCACAAGAGCAAGCCTCTTTTCCTCCATTACGTTGTAAGCAGCCCGTTCTAGGGTGGGTGTAACAGTCGCACAGTCTCTGCACCCTCCTCTTGCACAGGCTGAAGATGTTTACAAAGTGAGGACCCTGGCCCCCTACTGAGTCACTTAGGTAAACTTATAAACTTTTCAAGTTGAAACAATGTATCAACCATGACACTTACACTTACTATTACAGGGTGAGTTATTGAGAACACATGAAAGTTGTTTTTCTTATGTGTTGCTCTGGGTCACTAATTACATCAGGGATCCCCGAATGTGCAGTACATGCTGTGAAAGTATGTGAAGCATTGGACTAAGATACCCTCTCAAATCCATGAAACGGGTCTTGTTGGAAATTTCTACATTTTTTCAATTTTTTCCCAGCCAACATTTGCAGTACATAATGATCTCATTCCTCATGGGAAGTGGGTGCATCGCAGAGCACATCTCAGTTCCTTTTTCAGCCTCCCCACTTCCCTTCCCATCTCCTCTACCTCTTGGCCCTCTTTCATTTTGTAAAATATCCCTCTGTTTGCTAATATGTCTTTTATTTTGCTCTTTATTTGTATTTTGGGCTTCCCATATAAGAGAAATATGCATTTTAATTCTACAGCTTGGCAAAACACTAATGCTACATAGCACATATTAATAATCATTTTCTCTATACAAAATTTCTTCTATGTCTTCCAAATGTATTTACAACCAAGAATGCATTTAATGCATGACTGTGTTACAACTCTGTATATCTTTAACCTTATTGGCATGGCAGGAAAAAGAGATATTAGAAAATTCCACGTTTTTGGCATTCTTACAGCCCAATCTTAGGGAAATAAAGATGATCTTCATTGGCTGGAAATTCAAATTTCAAGTGGAATCTTTGTAACATAAATGCTTTGTTTTGCACGGGGTTCTCCTGTGAGCTGACTTGGAAGCTGTGGAGAATCATTGTCCCCCCTTGTATTGTGAAAGGGAAGAAACTCCTACTCAGCAGACCAACTTCAACTTTCTTTGTCTGTTCCCACCTGCACTAGGATCATCTTTACCTGGATATTTTTTTAAATCACTATCGGGGATCGAACTCATGACCACGTGCTTGCAAGGCAGGTGCTTGTACCGCTGAGCTAAATTCCCAGCCCACTACCCAGATTTTTCCATGGATTTTTTAAAGGACCCATTTAAGAAGAAACATTTGTTAGTACAACCTGAAGTGTGCCTGGGCACATGTGAGATATGATAGGTGACAATGTCATCTAGATCAGGGGGAGCTGTGGGTGCCCAGTTGTGTAGTCTCATTGGGGAGTTCCAGCTTTCCCAGAGGGATTCCGGTGCCTTGGACCCCTGCCCATGGCACGTGGGTTGAAGGGGCTAAAGAAATTCTGAGTATTGAGTTGGTACAGTGAAAATTCCTTCATATTTTTAAGAGAAATAAATATAATCAAGAGTTTTATATGTTCTTCTCTCAGCCCCATGGGAGGGCTGTATCCCATTTCAGATATCAACAAGAATGAATAATTTCTTCCCCCTGTGCTAGCATTGGTCTCCAAAATTTTTCAAAATAAAGGGGGAAAGCTGGGCATGATGGTGCACAACTGTCATCCCAGAGCTTGGGAGGCTGAGGCAGGAGAATTCCTGTGAGTTTGAGACCAGCCAATCTGCACAGTGAGTTCAAATTCAGCTTGAACCACATAGTGAGATCTTGTCCAAAACCAAACCAAACCAAACAAACTAATAAAATAGAGGGATGAAAAAAATGAATTAATATATGTTATGTGAGTGTACCAACTTCATACAAGAAAGGTAAACAGCATATACTACAAAGTACTAAATGGATTAACATAAAAAGGTTACATGTGAGCTGGGCACAGTGATGCACACCTGCCCTGCAGCTGATTGGGAGGCTGATACAGGAGGGTCCCCAGTTTGAGGCTAGCCTGGACAGTTGGGAGAAATAAATTTTAAGAAAATTACAAAAGGGGCTAGCACTGTAACTTGGTGGTAGAACAATCCTGGGTTTGGTCCATAATATCAGAGAAGAAATGTTACAGTGCCCATTGCAGGATATTTGGAAAGTTAAGAAAAGGATGCAAATGTAACACAATCTGTAATCAATTGCCCAGCTAGAATCTTGGTGTTTACCCTTCCAAACTCGTTTGGACATTTTGCCAATATGGTTAAAAGCACAATGTTTATGTATCTCAGTTTTTCACTTAACCAAGAGCTCCTGCTCTCTGTAACTATTTTGGTAATATTTTGTAGATTTTTCTGCTAGTGTAGAAAATTGAGCAGGGCTTTGGAGGTCAGCTTGACTTCGGTGTGAATCCTGCTCTTCCCACTTACCAGTGGGGCTTCTTTAGACAGAAGCCCAGGCTCACTGAGCCCCGGCTCCTTCTTTTGTGAAACAAGAGTCCTAATTGTTCACATCAGAGACCATGTCGGGAATATGTGTGAAGCACCTAACACGCAGTAAATGTCCAGTAAAGGGTAAGTGGTTAGGGTGGACGGTCTGTTTAAGATCTGCCTGTGGGATTAGTAAGGGACACTTCTGGGTGTGTCTGGGGCATCATGTAGGTGTGACCTTGGCGATTTATATCTGGCCACCAAGAACCGAGCAACTTGTTTCCCTCACACCCTTCACCACGATGTTTCTGCTTTGAAGCAAATGACCGTGGACTGAATCCCCTGAATCCTGCGCCAATTTCAATCTCTCCTTTGAGTTGTGAGTTTCAAGTATTGTGTCCTAGCAATGGGAAAGCTGATTATCACTAAAGGTTATTATACAGTGGGACAAACAGACAAATCTAGCCTGCTGCTTTGCTTCATTTTATAAGTACACGCTGTTGGGACACAGTCAGTCATCCATTTATGTATCATCCACGCAGCTTTCATCCAGAAGCAGAGCTTCTGGACCCAGACCCTGCATCTACCAAGCCTAAAGCAGTTACTGCCTGGCTGCAGGAGGCTGAGTGTTTGTGGTCCCTTCAGGACTTGGGCTGTGACTCCAGTGCCTAGTGTAGCAGCATTAGGAGGTAGGGCCTTTGAGATGGGAACCGTACCCTCATGCACTGGATTAGTATTCCTATAACAGGTACCCCACAGAGCTCTCTCATTTTCTTTTCTGTCCTGTGAGAACCCAGTGTGGGCTGGAGCGCCAGCCTCAAGATGTGTGAGGAATATGGCTGGGTCTGCTTGTCCACAACGTTGTCTTATAGTGGCCCAAATGGAATTTTGCTGACCCCTGAGATATAGAATTATTGTTAATTATTCCTTATAAATGTAAACAGAACCTCTTTTAACCTCTGCAATGATCTGATCATCTGTACCCCATGTGCGGGCTTTGGCCAGAGGTGTGGACAGGCAAAGATAAAGGGACCTTTGGAGTCACAAGCTCCAAACCTCCTCACAGGGTTAGAAAATAGCCCGCAAGAACACAGTCCAAGTAGGATCAAAACATGATGCCTTGATGTATGAATGCTCTGGCTCTTGTCCTCTCTCTACTGTGATTAATTACTTGGATTAACCCTAAGGTCAGTCATGCAGCAGGCTACTCTGTCCTTCCCTGTCCCCTATATGAATTCCTGCATGAGTGTCCTTCGGTTGTCCTTTACCCTTGCTTCCTGATTCTACAAATAAGCCACAGAAGCTTTGGTCTAGGGCTGTTTGTTTTTTTGTTTTTCCCTGAAACTCTCTCGTGCTGAGGGGTCTTGGGTAAAAGGCATCCCCTCTGGGCCCTCTTGGAGGTTAAACTGGACACAGGCTCTGAGTAATCTCTGATCCTTTGCACCACCACAGTCATGAGCTGTGATGTTTGCTCCCCACCCAGGCCACCTGGGGTCCTGCACACAGAGCCTTCTTTGACCTCCTCACTCATAGTTGCCCTCTGACTCTGGATGTTTCTAGGAAGGGCAAGAGAATTAACAAGCTTCTGTATCCCTCACCAGTGGTGGACAGGAGGGACCATGTAAAGATGCTGGCCCCAGATCCCAGAGATTCCTTTTGAAGACTGGCTGGCCACTTTCTTCCTTCCCTCTCTGTCCCCTTCCTACTCCTTTTCTGCTGTTTCCTGGATCCCCTCCCAGGTCAGCTCCTTGAGCCTAAACCTTGCATCTGTATCAGGCCCTCCTTCCTCCCGGGCACACCCTCCTTCCCATGCTTCTCTATCTGTCACGGCATTCCTGGTTTCCTGTGTTTGCACAGCAGTCAGCAGAGACCAACAGGCCACACAATTCTGTGACCTGTTTATGGCTGATCAGTGCTAGGACCTGGAATGGAGGAGAAACAAACCCTCATACTGAGACTTGACCTTTTTTTTTTGTTTTGTTTTGAACTAGAGGCTCTGTGTGCTGCTCCAGAGGTCACTGGTGCCTGTTGGTAAGGCCTTTTTTGTCTGTGGATGACAGAGGAGCTGTTGGACCCAACTATGCAAGGTAGAAGGAGCATCAAGGAAGTTCTTGGTTCTCTCTCTCTCTCTCTCTTTCTTTCTTTTCTCTCTATCTCTGTCTCTCTCTTGTTTTGTAGGGAGCTTTCCTACAGCCCACAGAATAACTTCACCAAGAGCCACAAAGGATGACAGAGGCTGGGTGTTGGTGTCAATGGGGATCCATGATCCCTGTCCACTGTAGGAAGGGCAGTCATTGCCTAATTTGTCTTTGTCTCCATTTGACCAGCTGGGAAGTGGGGGAACACCATTGTTTCCTGATATCCAGGGCTTGGAAAAGCAAAGTAGCAGGCATGGGTCTTGGGGAACCCTTGGTCCTAGGACCTTGGTCAGGTTTTGGTCAGAGCTGGGCAGTGGGACGGAACAACCCAAGGGCCCCCAGGGCTCAAGATGATCTGGTCACCACTGCCTTCCATCCAGCACAGCTGAGGGCTGGTGGCTCATCTCACAGGCAACCAGACCTGGGCTCTCTGTCCACCATGGCTGGTGCTTGAAGCACAATTCTAGACATAAAGTGCTGACTGCAAACTTGAGCACATCAGGATTTGAAGGGTAGCTCCTGTCCCTACACGAGGACCCAGTGGAAGGGGACTCTGTGTAGCTAAGTCTGATGTATGGGACATGTTTAACTAGGGGAGAAGGCAGGTCTACCAAAGCTCAGTCCATGTGTCTGTGTCATGGAGGAAGACAGATGGGGATGGCACCAGTAAGGATGGGGCCACCACAGGCCCAGGCGAGGACTGTGGCTTCTTAAGGGAAAGAAATGGGGATCAGGGACCTAGGAAGGAGGTGGTATTCTTGCTCCCTATCCACCTTTAACCAGGAGATGACAATTGAAAACAGTTAACATAAATCTGCTCATTGGAATAGGGTGTGGTGGTGCACATCTATAATCCTAGCAGTCTAGGACACTGAGGCAGGAGGATCACAGATATGAGCCCAACCTGGGCAGTTTAGAGACTGTCTCATAAATGAACGAATAGATGAATGAATAAATAAGTCAAACATTAAATAAATAAATACAACAAAACAAATTAAAATAAGAAAGGCCTGGGAAGTAGCCTGTAGATTGTTAAGGCTCTGGTTTAATTCCCAGTACTACAAATAAAACAAAACTCCAAAAATTCATTGTAGAGTTATGTTATGTGTATATGGAAAAAAATTCACTGCAGTCACGAGACTAGACATGACTATACATGTATTAGCATTGTCTGGGTGACCATTTAAAAAGTGTTGCTTAGGTAACATTGTAAGCAGTTCTTCATTTTGTTGGGTTTTTTTTGTATTATACCACAAGCATTCTCCACCTAACCAAAACCCTTTGTAAAGCAGCATTAGTGACCTCGCAAAAGGGGTAGGTACCAAGTATGCACCAGAAAACAGAAGCCACACTGAGAATTTCAGTAGAGAATTCCCAACAGGGAAGGGAGAAGGAAGAACTGAGAAGCCACTCAGAGTTCAGGCTGGTGGAGCCTCTGTGCCTCTGTATATGCCGTTCCTGCATCCTGCAGGGCTCCTCTTAACTTTGGCCACCGTATGCAATCCAGAACATCCTTCCAGATGCAGCTCCTTCTCCTCCTCCTTCTCTGGTACTGGGGATAGAATGAGGGCCTTCACACTGAGCTGCCCCCCAGCCCCTTTTGATTTTGAGAAAGGGTCTCACTGAGTCACTAAGGTGCCCCTGCTGGCAACCTGTGCCTCTCAGACAGTGTGAGAGCTCTGAAAATCGGAGCTCGGAGACTAAAATGCTGTTTTTCTCTACTGATAACTCTTGACTGGAAGACTGAAGGAGAAAAACATGTCACAGTGGCGTGGTCTATTTTCCATGGCTGTTGTGGGCTGCCATGGACTTGGTAATCTGTAGAGAAAATAAGTTTATTTGGCTCCTGGTTCTGGAGGCTGGCTTGGGTCTCTCTTCTTAAAAAGTCATGCAAGCCATTCGGGGGGGGGGGGTCCCTCCCTTGTCTAGCCCAAGATCTACCTCCAAATGCTACTTTAGGAATTGAGGGATTCATCTTCCAAGGCACGAACTTGGGGTAGGGGGAGCAATGCTCTTATTTTACTAGGAATGGTCAGTGCCATACAGTTCATGGAGAAAAAGATCAGAAAGACCCCAGTAGGCATCTCTGTTGTTACTGGAAGGGGTAGATGTGTGGCAAAGCTGTAGAGATTACTGTTCACTGTGTCCTTTAGGAATGTCTTCAAGTTATGCAACATGCTGGTTACTTTGATAATCTATTCAGAGAAATTTAGTAAAAGCATTACATGTTATGGCAAAGAAGTCGCTGTTCCCTCCTAAGAGTTTGATCTCATTGCCCTGTGCCTGGACCTTTTTGGAAGTTGGAGTCCAGCTGAGTACACGTGTTCTCCTCTCCCAGCTTTAGGTTCAAGTCCATTGTGGGGTCAGACCACAGCGGGCACCCAAGGAGCCATTCGATGCCTGGGGGTGGCTCTGCACTGTGGTCCAGCCCGTCAGCCCCGCGCCTGAGCACAGAGCCCTCTTGGTCCTTGATGCAGATTTGAACTCAAAGGCAGAAGTGTGGCCCAGCTTCCCATATATAACATCCCAAGCCATGCAGCCTCTTAATAAGAAAATTGATTGGCCCCAGGCTCAATCCCTGAGGTACATTTATTTTTCCATGACGGCAAGTTCATGGCTCTGCAGAATCTGATTTAGATGTTTGGAAAATGTATTCTTTGGCAGAGCTTAATTAAGGCGGATTGCACCTACCTGGAAACATTCTACATTTCCATAACAAACACAATTATTACCAGGAGCAATGGGGTTTTTTTGTTCTATTGATGTCTTTTATGGTGATGTAAAAAGCAGATGATGACTTCTCCTTACGAGACAGATGGAGGAGAAGATGCATTTTGATTACCAGAGAGGGGAACATGTTCTTTCTGAACGCTGCCTTAATAGCCAGCAAGGGCCAGACTGAATGTGATTGGGAGGGCGAAGGAAATGACTGTTTTATGGGCCTGACTTTATAGCCGCTTTCTTTCTTGTCTGTTTTAAAACCAGATCCATCAAATGTCGGTTTGATTTTTTTTTTTTTTTTTTGGGTTTGGCCAGAAACAAAATTTCCACAGATACAGATCTACCTAAAACTATTAGTAACAATGAAAAAAACTCATTTTCTAAGTCCTTTAATTTAGGAACAAGGAAATAGGCTTATTTTAAAAAGTCCATTATAATTAAATAGCACTTTGTATCTACAGAGTATCGAGAGATTCAGTCATTAAAGGGTATTTTGTATTATAGGAGCAATACATTTCTCAGCATCATAAAGGAAAAACATAACCATTTTCTGTACTGAAAATAAAGCTGAAAAAGGCCAGGCTCGACTCTCACACCATGAACACCTCCCCCATCTTTAATTAGTGTCCTGAACACCATTTCAAATTACTTCATGTTATTTAACCTTTGGTTGTAACGTTGTTTATTTTAAAAATTCTTTAAAGTTGAATGTTTACTGTTTTTTTTTTTCTCTCAAAATGTTCAAGTTATGGTATAGATCTAGACGCACCCCTAAAGGCTCACGTGTGCATAGATGGGGCTTTGGGAGATAGATGATGGATGAGGAGGGTTTATAGTGGATTTGCCGTCAGGAGGTGGGGCCTGTGGAAGGGGCTGTCCTGGGGGCATGGCCTCCCAACAGGCCCCTCCCTTCTTACCCCACTTCCGGGTCCACCATGCCCTGAGCCTCTCTGCTCTATGGCATGCATGTTGGTGATGAACCTATGGCATGTATGTTGTTGTGTTTTTCTCTTAAGATAAAAGATGTTAATGTGTGAGTTGTTTTTCTAAATTAAAACTCCGACATTCCAGTTTAATTGCAGTGTTGGTACTCTGCCATCAGTAAGCAGGTTTTGGGTTGCAGTTCGGGCCCTCATCTCTAAAAGGTTCGCCATCGCTGGTCTGGGCTCTTCCACCACATTGTTGATGATGCAGGGACTGAGACTTCTAAAGTACGAGCAGAATAAACCTTTCCTTCTTTAAGTTGCGGGTAGGTATTGGGTGTTGTGCTCCAGCAATGAGGCAAATAGCTAAAACAGTTCGTTTGTGTCAGTAACAACCGATAAATTTCCTTACAGGGACTCTCTGGTGGTATCGCTGATGAATTTCCCAACATCAGCTCAGAAGTATTTAACCAGGTGGCCGATGAACTTTCAGGAATGTGCATACCAATTTCTACTTCACATGGGAAGCACATGTCGGAATACCTGTCCATGAAATGGAGCCGAGGGCCAATAAATCCTTCTTATTGTAGCTTCATTCCTGAGCCAGAACTGTGAGTGTGGTGGTCTGGGCAGCCTCATCCCAGCCTTGGACACTAAGGAGGAGCGCCCTGCTGGATATGTATGTAGCTCTCAGCCCCCCAAGATTTTGAAATAATTAGTGTAAATTCTGTACTTTGGTAAAAGCATAGCACGGCACTCATGGTATTTGTGTGGCTTCTTCCTCCACCCCAGAATGAATAGTGGTGACCCAGCCACTCTACAAATGGATCAGGCCCCTTCTGATTTCAGTTCGATACAAGAAATAATCTTGTCATATGCAAACCTGTGAAACTCAAAGTAGCATTTTTCTTTCTATGTTTTAAAAATCTGACTTCGTATAGAGTGAATTACCCTGAGCAGATTATATTTTTAGTTCAGACTAATTATCTGTGGATTGGCTGAGGTCGGGGAAGCTGCTGGCTGTGTTCATAGATGGAAGAGAACACACAGAGAGGGAGCACATTGCTACAGGGAGGGGGGACTTCAAAGAGGAGCCAGAGAGCCAGGAGGAAAATAAAGAGGCACAGTGTATTTGCAGAAGGAAATGAGGGCAGGGGGGCAAAACACAGCGGCAAACGATTCATTTCTTTGGGAGCTAATTTAGGACTCTTTACCCTGAGCCCTCCTAGTCCTTCCTTTTGTCGCAAGGCCAGCACTCATGTTTTGCACACCTAATTAATTAGAACAGCGTTGCCTTCCTTTGCCAAGAGTGCATAATTTATCTTGCCAGGCCCTAAAACCATGTTAGGCATGTGCTTTTGGAAATGTATGCAAACTGACTTGCTGCCAACTCCTGTGGGAAGTGTTGAAAGTCTGCTTTTCCTTCTTTGGGGTCTTTAAAACGAGGGGCTAGCTGGGCGTTTTGCTGACAGGCAGTTGATGTGGGGAAGCAGGGTTCAAGATCTCACTGTGCTGTGGGGATCACAGCCTCAGTTTCCTCATTCACTTTTACCTTCCTGTTGGTGATGGTCATTGAATTAGATGGTGCCTGAGGGGCTTTTGAAGCTGGGTCCTGGAGGGACATGATTTTATTCCATGTCCTTGCTGCACCACCCAACAGGCAGCTTGCACCTGGGACACCAGATAAAAGAAATGAAGGATGTTTCACTTTCATGGATTTATCCCAAATTTCCAACCAGAGAAGTCAAGGAAAAAGTTAGGTTGACTTTATTAGAATTCAAGTTTGTGTTTGTGGATTTACAGCTGTGGGTAGGGATGGTTGGGTGGGGGCATCGTAATCTTTTTCAAATGCAGGTCCATGAACTGATGCCAGGATAGAGTCACACAGTATTTGCTTTCCAATCACCCCCCAGCGCTCGCATCACTGCCTGAGTGCCACCTTCTGTCAGATTGGGGTGGCATCAGATTCTCACAGGAGCTCAAGTTCTGCTGTGAATTGCACCTGTGGGGGATCCAGGTTGCAGCTGCTTTGAATCATTCTGAAATCACTCTCCATCACCACACCACCCCTGGATACTGGAAAATTGTCTTCTATGAAACATGTCCCCGATGCTGAAAAGCTTAGCGACCTCTGCTATAGAGGACCCCCGACCCTGAATCAGCCAGAGGATTGTACACAGAAGGAGTCTGTATGCTAGGACTTCTCAGAACATAGAAGCAAAAACCCCATAAAACCAGAGAATGAATACCATTTGCAGTGCCTTGCAGCCAATGCTGCAGGGCTTCCAAATAGTGCCCTCTTTTTTCCAGCTGCTTTTCCAAAAAAGAAGGGGCATTTCCTCAGCATACACATCTATGTAAACTGCACTTGGGATCGGCCCCTGGAACTCCTGACCTGGAAGGACTTCACTCTTCACACCGGAAGCACCTGGAGATGAGGCCACTCTTTTCTGCTGTAATTGCTTTTCTTCTTGGACTGTTATTTCAGAGAGATATTGTTCATTTTCAGCAGTGGAACTTGGGGTAAATGTCAAGGGGGGTGCTCTTTCTTTCTCTTGGATCTCTATAGCTGGTTCATGCCAACAACTGTTCCAGAGTTTCTGCGTTGGTTGTGCCTTTGTGAATACCCAGAATGTTAATGCTGGGATCAGTTGGCAGCAGTCTGCACAGTTCCTGTGTGTGTATCTTATGTCAAGGTTAGCTAATATTTTGTAGCAATGAAAGACAAAGCTGAGATCTTAAAGGGATCTTAAATGGCCCCCAACGTGTAAAGGTTTCCAGCTGTGATGCTATTGAGGGTCATGGGACCTTTAGGAGGTGAGGCCCCGTGGGAGGTGTTGGGTGTGGTAGTTAAGGTGAGGTGTCAACTGGATTGGCCTTGGGTCCAACCTGTGGATTGGATTGGGGAGCACCCTCCCGGGTGTGTCTGGCTGGGTGCTGAAGGGCGACCTTGGGTCTATGTCTATTCCCCTGCCCCTTCTCTTTTGCTTTCCTGCTCTGATTTGCTGATTAAATCTCTCCCTTCATCTGGAAAGAGCCACTGTAATTTGGAAAACTATGATTTTGCTCTGATGGATGAAATGCTGTGATGGTTCTGTTATGTAGATAAAGCAAGCACTACCTGCTTCCAACATCTGTTCTTTCTTCACCATAGCATTATTCTGAGACCAAATAAATATGCAGAAGAGGGCAGGCAATTTTAGCCCACAACAATTTCCAATTTTAGAACACTTTTGCAAATGGTGTCGAAGGAGGTATATGTTCCATATGGAGTACACTAGGACATTTTTCTCCTTCCAAACAAACCCAGAAATAGAAAAGAATGAAAGCCCAACTTTTATTTTAAAGTCATTAAAAGCAGCTACTGTATAGCTAGGTACTAGCTTTGGATTCCTGGCTAACACAGGGCTGGACACTGGGCAGGTGGAGAGGGAAAGATGGGAATCCCTGTGCTGATGCAGTTGACATAAGGGACTCCAGTAGAAATTAGGAACCCAGTCTGACCACTTAATTGCTGGTCCCTTTACCTCAAGAGTCTCCATGATGTCCTCTCCTATCTACTCTAATATTTGCCCCACCTTTCAGATAAATGCTGTCCTAACTGCCCTGCTCACCACAGGGAAATGTGGTGTGTGACAGTGTTCCAAAGGAAGATTAACCCTCTTCCCCCACAAGAAGGGGAGTTACTGTGTTACTCAGCTTTCTGTAGTTGTAACAATCTAAGGGAATTGATTTAAGGGAGGAAGGATTTATTTTGGCTCACAGTTTTAGAGGGTTCAGTCCGTGGTTCCCTGGTTCCATTGCTGCAAGCCTCAGGTGGACAGCACATTGTGGTGAGGAATTTATAGTGAGGCAGGAGAGGCAGGGAGGAAGGGACTGAGAGAGCGACAGAGATAGATAGAGATAGGTAAATAGATAGATAAAGAGAATGAAAACAGAATATACCAATGCTCCCAACCCCAGGGAACAGCTTCCTCCAACTAGCTTGCACTTCCTAAAGTTTCCATTATTTCCCAATAGCTCACTGAGGTCTGATTCTAAAGGTCTGAGTCTCCCAAAGGCTCCATCTTCAAACATGGTGTCACTTGGGATTAAGTCTTTAGCATGTGAGCTTTGGGGGCAAGGTCACAGCCCAACTATAGCGATCCTTTGTTCACTCTCTGTGCAGCTCTATTCATGCCCAGTTTCTTATCTTCAACCTTTACACCATCCTGGGGGTGTGCCTTACCTCGACTACTTGCTAGTGGATTTTGGGGAGTCTTTCGTTCACTTTTCCTCCTCTTTTTTCTTCTTTTTTTATGATACTCAGGATGGAACCTGGGCTTTCACAATGAGCTACAACCCCAGCATTTTTTACAAACTATTTCTTGAGGCAGGGTCTCCTTAACTCACTAAGTTGCCCAGGTTGTGTTTGAACTTGTGATCCTCCTGTCTCCCAGGGTGCGTTACTACACACACCTATCTAGTGATTTAAATTTGATGAAGGCTTCTAGTTAGTGACTAAGATAAGTCTCTTCTGCTACCCTGATCTGGTTGTAAATTTCCCATCTCCACTCTGCAAGAAAACCAAGCTTAGTTAGCTCTGAAGCGCTGAGATTCATCTGCAGCTTTGCCATTTTAGAGTTTTATGGTTAAATAATCCAGGACTGGGGGATTCTGAAGTCTCCTAGTTAGTCCAGCCACAATTTCAAACTCCACTGCACTTTTCCTGCTTGAAAGGCAATTGGAAAAGAGGCTGTGAGACGAGCCTCACCAAGAGTTAGTTTTCCGTATCGCAGAGTTTGATGCTCACGATGGAGGCTGTGCACTCTGCGTTTTCACCCTGGTGCCTCCTCGAGTTCCCCTGTATCAGGCCACCATCACAGGATTCAAATTTATTGAGCTCTCAAGTGCTGTGTATTCTTTGATGCCAGTTTTGTTATGAGGTCAATAAGACAAAAAAATCAAATATACCCACATGTTAAAGTCATCATCCCTCAATGATTTCTATGTCTATTTTTATTTTCTCTGTTTTGTTTCCTTCTTTTTGTTTTTACAATGCAAAGCTCATTATTTAGAAGTCACATCAGTCGGAGGCCAGGGCAGAAAAGGGAGAGTTAGATGTTTGCTAGACTGCAATTTGTGGCTTCTATTCGCTGTGGACTGCTTAGAAAGAACCTGGGAGACCTCCAAGCTACGCAATGGAGGTGGTGACCTTTGAGGATGTGGTTGTGAACTTCAGCAATGAGGAGTGGACTTTGCTGAGTCCATCCCAAAAGAAACTCTACAGAGATGTGATGGGCGAAACCTTTAGGAACATGACTGCAATAGGAGGACATGGGGATATCCAGGAAGCTGAAAAAGAATGCAAGATTTACTGGAGATACTTAAGAAATGAAAAGCTAGAGAAATCCTATGGACATACATCTTGGAATCAGTGTAAAGAATTCCTTCGTACTACAGAAGGTAATGTGAATGTGAAAGAAACAGAAACATACCACAATGTTCAGATCCATGAAAAATATTGCAGTGGAGACAAACCCTATGTATGTCAGCAATGTGGAAAAGGTTTCACCAAATCTGGACATTGTAAGCAACATGAAAGAATTCACACTGGAGAGAAACCATATGTATGTGAGCAATGTGGGAAAGCTTTTAACTCATGTGCATATTGTAAGGTTCATGTAAGAATTCACACTGGAGAGAAACCTTATGTATGTAAGCAATGTGGGAAAGCTTTTATCACACATGGACATTGTAAGGCACATGCAATAATTCACACTGGAGTGAACCATATGTATGTAAGCAATGTGGGAAAGCTTTTAACACACAGGCAGATTGTAAAAAAAAATGAAAGAATTCACACTGGAGAGAAACCCTATGTATGTAAGCAGTGTGGGAAAGCTTTTAACACACAGGAAGATTTTAAGAAACATGAAAGTTCACACTCATGATAAACCCAGTGTATATAAGCATCATGAGAATGTTTTGAGCACATGTACATATTGCATGAAAAACTTCACACTGGGCAGAAAACTTATATATTTAAGGAATGTGGGAAAGGTTTCACCAAATCTGGACATTGTAAGCAACATGAAAGAATTCACACTGGAGAGAAACTATATGTATGTAAGCAATGTGGGAAAGCTTTTAACACACGTGCATATTGTAAAGTTCATGAAAGAATTCACACTGGAGAGAAACCTTATGTATGTAAGCAATGTGGAAAAGCTTTTACCACACATGAATGTTGTAAGCAACATGAAAGAATTCACAATGGAGAGAGACCATATGTATGTAAGCAATGTGGGAAAGCTTTTAACATACGGGGAGATTGTAAGAAACATGAAAGAATTCACACTGGAGAGAAACCCTATGTATGTAAGCAATGTGGGAAATGTTTTACCAATTCTGGAAATTGTAAACAACATGAAAGAATTCACACTGGAGAGAAACCATATGTATAAGCAATGTGGGAAAGTTTTTACCCAACATGGACATTGTAAGCAACATGAAAGTTCACACTCAAGATAAAACCAGTGTATATAAGCATCATGAGAATTGTTTGAGCACATGTACATATTGCATAATGCATGAAAATCTTCACACTGGGCAGAAAACTTATATATGTAAGGAACGTGTGAAAGGTTTCAGCAGAAATGCTCATTGTCCAATACATGAAAAAATTTACACTGTTGAGAAACCCTGTGTATGTGAAGAATGTGGGAAAGCTTTCACCACACATGGATACTGTAAAATACATCAATGACTTCACACTGGTGAGAAACCCTATGTATATAACAATGTGGCAAAGGTTTTACCGCATACAGTCATTGCAAAACAGATGAAAGAATTCACACTGGGGAGAACCACTGGCTATGTAAGCAAATGGAGACACTTTCAGCAGCCAGATTGTAAGTGAAATACATGAAGAAACTCACACAAGAGATAAATCCTATGTGCTATGGGAATACTGTCAGCATACATGATCATTGTTACATATCTGAAAGAGCTCACTGGGCAGAGATCCTATGTGGATTAACAATGTGAGAAATATGGCAATCCATGTTTGTTGTTAAATACAGAGAAAAAGCATCACTCTTCAGACAATTTAGATCTAAGTTTACTTTAAAAATCCCAAGGAGACCTGAAGAAATAACCAATACAGAAGTTTGATGTCAATATTTCTTCACAAATTTTCCAGAAACGACAAATCTGAGGTGGAGCTCTCCTCAAGTGCACATGTTGTATGGTTTTCAGTTAATCACTTGTACCTCTTTAGATTTTTTAAAGTGTCTTTGTGCTTCAACATGGCATCTTGTAATTAAGCATGGTAAACTGAAATGGGCTGTTAATTTTCAAGTATGGATAGTGTCTATGTACTTAATTTTTGTCTTTAAAATTGAATTTTTATATTTTGTGGTAAATTGTAATGTTTATTTAAAGAGAAAAAACAGAAAAAAGTGTAGAGATAATACAGAATTTCAGAAAAATAATAAGAAATCACTAGTTGATTAGTTACATATTGTCATCTTAGAAGTAGTTGTTCAAGTTACAAAATAAAGCATACAAAGTGCTATTCAAATAAAAAAAAAGTCACATCAGTCACTCTACCACAGATTAGTGTCTTCACACTGTGTCAACTCAGAAGCTCTGGAGACAGAGTCCAGTCCCAGAGAAAGAGGGGAAAGTGGATAGAGATCAAGGCTCTCTGATGTGCTCAATCACTGGATTTGAAAGCAGAGTGGCCGACAGAAGAATTATTTTCCTGCCCTGTCTCTCAGAGATGTTGGAAAAGATTAAAGAAACAAAGCCCCAGCTCCTTTGAACTTTTGAGAAGAAAGACCAGATGCAGGACAAAGCACTGTTTGTTTCCAGCAATAAAAGAAGAGCCTCCTAAGTGGACTTGTGTGACTCTGGTATTGTTGATTTTCCCTTTATTGTTTATAATAGCAGCTCTGCAGGACCCCACCAGACCAATGCTCATTCTGGCCACTGAGGGCAGCTGCAACCTGACCTTATTACTCTCCTGCTGGAGCACCTGTCAGGGCTTCTTCTGGCTACCTGCAGGGTAAAATTCAACTTGGTATTGAAGAACACGATGTATTGACGCTTTCTGTTCTGCATATTCTCAGCAAGTCCCTTTCTCAGAGTTTATGCAATGCTTGGCTTTATGTGTCAATTGTGTCTTTTTTATCTCCTTTGATGCACCTCAAAAACTCCTATGCAATCTTCAAACCCATGATCTAGACACCTCCTCTATGAAGGTTTGCTGGGTTTCTCTGTCCTGAGTCAACCACACACACCAGAATCTTACACCTCCTTTTGCTATTGTAGGAAACACAGTAGGATACAGGCACATGCTTGTCTTCTGCTGTGTTCTACTAGGCCATGAACTGCTCGAGGGATGGGACTGAGTGTTATCATTTATCCTCTGTAAATCGCTGACACTGGATTCCCACCAAGGAAGGTTGTTGATGAACAGTTGAATTAAGTTTGGATGAAGCATCAGGATCCTGGCAGTGCAAACCTGGACAAAAGACAGAAATACTTTGATGGAAACAAATGGAAGTTTCTTTGTGTAATTTACAACATGTCTATGTGTAAGACAGTTTGGTTTTGTCCTACATGAATTAGGACTCAGTAGTTCTCGGCATGCCTGCTAAAAGCTCCGAGCCACAGCGAATCAGCCACATCTCCATTCCCTGATGACACCAAGGAAGCCTCTGCACAGGCAAGACTCCCACATGCACAGCTGTCCTCACACCTGCTGGCTGGACATCTGCACTGGTGGGCAGGTGGAGGGGTTTGCTCTTTGCTTAGCAGGAAGAGGCACTGTCCTGGTTTAGATATAAACTCACTCAAAGGTCTATGTGTGTGAAGGCAAGGCATCACAGGTGCTGCGTGCATTGCTGGATCCATCACGGATGAGTTCAGGGCTGACTGTGCTGTAAGAGATGTGGCTTGGCTGGAGATGGTCAATGGGGTGTAACCTGGAAGGGTAGGTTCTTGTCCCTATCTCCTCCCTTTTCTCTCTGTTTCCTGTCCACCATGAGGTGAGCAGATTTCCTGTGCCAGGCCCTTCCACCATAATATTCTTGTATTGGAGCAGCTGATCATGCGCTGAGACTGTGAGCGGAGATAAACCTCCCCTCCTTTAAGCTGTGGGTGCCTGGTGTTCTATTCCAGTGACGGGAGAGTGATGAGCCAGGTATTTTGAAGGGAGGTCTGTTTGGGACTATTAATTTGGAAACAGTGAGGAGGGTATCAGAAGCCTGATGTTGCAGTGAGCTAGGGAGGCAACTTTGGAAGGACACTTACTCACTGGATAGCTGAGAATCAGCCTCTGAGCTCACAGGAACACCTTTCCTTTCTGTCACCCAATTTATTATCTTTCTCTTGGGATGGGTTTCATGGTGGGTCCCCCTCCAGGTCTAATTCTGAGAGATATTCCACCGAAAGCTGGTGTCCTTTATGTTCTCTACAATTCTGCCTCCTCCACATGAGTCTGGCTAACGTGGCATATTAGCAGGGGAAAGGGTAGTGGCTTTCAAGGCCTCCCCTTCTAGTCTTGTGGCTAGACTGCATCTGCCATACAGATTTCTATTCTTTATGTGTTACGTGTGCTGTTGCCAGACACCTGGAATAAAGCAAATACTCATCTTCTTCTGCTGTTGGTGCGGAGTGGAGAGGCTCCAACCAGTGTATACTCCAGAGGCAACACGTGCAAGGAGGTAGTGATTAGAGCAGGGAGGTCGGGCCACAGGTGCTTGTTAGGAAGGGGGGTGCTGTTTAAGTCACTGCCTCAAAGAAACAGGCAGAGATGGTGGGGTGGGGCAAAATGGCAGATTCTCCAGGTCTGAGCACATGAGATTTGAGGGGAAGGTCTAGATTTGAACTGTAACAGTTAGGAAGAATAAAAAACACACCTTCAAAGCAGATATTATTTTGAAGTTTGCATTTTTTAAATTTATGACAGACAATAGACAGTCCCTAAGGAAAGATTTCATTTACAAGGTTTTGGCTTATAATGGTGCAAAAGTGACATGTAACTGTGCTTTGAATTTTGAATTTTGATCTTTCCCTGGGCTCAGAGGATGTGGATCCTGTCTGTGATGTCAGGCAGCTCCCGGGCAACCTGAGTCATGAGCAGAAATGCATGCAGTAAAATGTTGGCTTTCTTTTGGATACAGGTGTTCAATAAGTCGAATGAGATAGTTCTTCACTATAAAGGAAGCTTTGTTAGATGGTTTTTCTCAACAGTAGGCTAAGTGTTCTGAGCACGTTTAAGGTAGGTGAGGCCAAGCTATGATGTTTAGTGGACGGGAGGCGTTCAATGCATTTTCACGTTCAGGATAGTGTGGGTTATTTGGGATGTCCTGCTATGGTACCTTGAGTAGCACCTGTGTTTTCATTTTTAAAATGTACCGAAGTTTTAACTGAATACAGTTGGTATAGCACTTGTGAATTGTTTATCTAGCTGCCTTTCGAAATACATTTGACTCAGGTCTTTTATTTTTAATTACTTAAGGCACAAAGAACATTTCTGTGGTTGACTTTTAACTGTAGTCGTTTATCAGTTAAATTCTTAAAATTGACTGGCTCACTTGAAGAATATGTACATTTTAATGCAGAGAGGTTCTATCAAACACCCAGACTTTCACCAGCAGCTAATTATTCACTGATTATTTTGATTGTGTGTGTTTTTTGAAATCTGTGACCTGGAATTTTGTTGGAATTAATTTTTATATACAAATAAAAGTCCATCTTAGTTTTGTCATTATATCATTAAATTATATCTTTTTTTTCTCAGCACTGGAGATTGAATTGAGGGTTTTCCTAGTAAGCTCTATCCCCACCCTTTTGCTTTTATTTTTAAATTTTTATACAAGGTCTCTCCAAGTTATTCAGGCTGGACTTAAATTTTGATCCTCTTGGCCCAGCCTCTCAGGGTGCGGGGATAAGAGCTATGTACCACCAAGCCCAAATTCATTTTTTCTCATTTTCTCTGAGACTTTTGAGTATTCCTTGCTGATCAACTACAAAATTAATGTCTAGTTCTAAAATTATCCCTTTGAAATTTTTAGTAACATTTTTAACTATTTGGGGAGACAGGCTATTAACAGAAGTGTTGTTTATAAAGATCTAAAATCAGCCTGAATGACGTTGGCGAGATACTATATTAAAATACATAAAAGGCACCCATGAAAATGATTGTTCCACTATCATCTCATGGAAGTCTCTTTCAAGCATAATACTGTATTAAGAAAAAAGAGTAACTTTCAAGCTGGTGTGGTAGTGCACACCTGTAATCTTATTACTCTGGGAGGGTCTGGCTCAGGCTGGATTTGAATTTTCGACCCTCCTGCCTCAGCTTCCCAGAATGTGGGATTATGGGCGTACACTACTTCCACTTGGTAAATTAGGACTACTTTAAACACCTCATGCAGGAGAATCATTCTGTCTGTGTGAGTGCTCATTTTACTCAGCGCAGTGTCTCTCAGGGTCATCCCCATTGTTGCATGTGGCAGGATTTCTTTCTTTGAGAGCTACATGCTAGCACATTGTATGTGTGCATCCTGTTTTCCTCATTTACCTGCTGAAGGGAATCTAGTTTCTTTCCACATCTTGACTCTTGTGAATTATGCTGCAGTGAACATGAGCATTCAGGTATCTTTCTGAGATGATTTTAATTCTCTTGTAGACAGTTTATGTGATGACACTGGATCATATGGCATAGGACTTAGGGTCTTCTAGAGGAACAGAATCAGTAGAATAACACATCATATCAATAGAATATATAAGTGCCTGCTTGGCAAACGTGAGGCTGTGAGTTCTATCCCTGGTACCACACACACACACACACACACACACACACACACACAAACACACACACACATATATATCCTGATTAACTTGGAGAGACCTTGTATAAAAATTTATAGCAATACATAAATATATAGTTATATATATATAATCATTTAACTATATGGCTATAATACAAACATATATATATGGAGTGTAGGACAAAATACATAACATCCAAAGTTAAAGGAGGAAGGTTTATTGAAGCTCACAGTTTGTAGAGGATTCAGTCCAGAATTTCCTGCTTTCGAGACAAGCTGGCATGACAGAGGGGCACCACAGAGGACAAACAGTCCATGGCAAAATGGCAGGAGGCAGCAAACAGTGACCCTTGCTCTCTCCTTTTTATCTCACCCAAGTTACAAGCCTTTCAGATGTGCTGCCCCCACACAGTGTGGGCCTTCCTGTTATCCACAGTCAGAACGATGCTAAGTCTACTTAGTTCTCGCATATTTTTAGCCCCAGTATCATACACACATGACTCAGTTACCTCCCCAAAGTTCCACCTGAGATGAGTGCATGTAGCTTTGGGGGGATATCTGGGTATAAGCCACAACGTGTGGTTCACAATTATTCTTCCACATTCTCTAGATTTTGATTCTGTTCATTTTTTCCCTTTGCTATGTAGTTTTTTTTTTAGTTTGGTGTAGTCATACGTACCTATTTATGTTTTTGTAGCCTGTACTTTGGGGTAATATTCAAGAAATTATTGCCAAGAGCAACGTCACAAATTTACCTCCATTGTTTTCTTTTAGTTTTATGGTTTCAGGTCTTACATGTAAATTTTTAATCTATTTTGAGCTGGGTTGGTGTATGGTATAATATAAAAGAAGAGTTTCATTTATTTGCTTGTGGGTGTCTAATTTCTTGTAGGGAGCCATTGAAGCTGGAGATTGATCACATGTGTGGGGCTGGATGGGGGCATGGCCAGCCCAGAAGAAACAGAGAGACCAAAACAAGCTATGTAACCAAGTTGTTCCAGCACCTCCAGGGCCCAGGCCTGCAGAGCAGTGGGTTGCTAGGCAGAGAGGCTGAAATTGGCATCATCTTTCCCAGTATATAAATAAAGGTGTTACAGTGGTTGAGCAGTTCCTTTCCTCCCATCAGGAGGATAAGGCTCCACCTGACCCCAGCTTTGTCTTTTCTTTCTTTTTCTCATCCTGTTGCCTGTCCTTAACCCCAAGAACCTCAGGAGCCACAGTGGGTCACAGCAGTTTCTCTGGCACTTTTTGTTAAGATAATATACTATTCTTAGTGTATGATCTTGGCAGGCTTGTCAAAGATCAGTATAGCCATAACATGCTGTTTTTATTACTGTACATTTGTAATCTTGCCATGTGCCTGATTTTATGGGAAAAGCTTGTGGTTTTTCATTGATGAATATGATGTCAATGTTGATATTTTCTTGTATTACTTTTATTCATTTATTTTTAACAGGCTTATTGAGATATCATTAGCATATAATATCGTATATATTTAAGGTATACAATTTGATGTTTTACCATTTGTAAAATGATGATTACATTCCAGTTAATCAGCATATTTTACAGGGCCTTTTTTACGTTAAGGTAAATTCTTTCCATGCCTAGTTTGCTGGTATTTTTCTTATGAAGAGCTACTGAATTTGTTAAATGCTTTTTCTACAGCTACTGAGATGATCATGTGGCATTTATCCTTCCTTCATTTAATGTCCTCTATTACACTAATTGATTTGCTTGTGTTGAACCACCACTGGATACCAGAAGTAAATCTCATGTGGTCGTGATGTACGATCCTTTTAATGTGCTACTGAATTTGGTCTGTAATATTTTATTGAGAATTTTTGCATCTGCATTCATCCAAGATATTGGCCTGTTACTGTCTATTTTTTGTGGTGACTTTGGTTTTGATAATGTTAGCCTCATGAAATGAGTTTGAAAAGTGTTCCTTCTTCAATTTTTGGAAGAGTTTCAGAAGGATTGATGTTAATCTTCTTTAAATGTTGACAGAATTCATCATCTAAACCATCTGGTCTTGGGTTTTTCTTTGGTGGATGGTTTCTGATTACTAAGTCTCCTTAGTATTTTTTTTTTTTTTTTTTTTGGCTGTTGTTTTGTCTCATTTTCTCTTTCTTTATGATTCGGTTTTTAACAGAGTGTGTGATTCTAGGAATCTACTCATTTCTTCTGAGTTATCCGATTTGTGGACATAAGATTTTTCATATTAGTCTTATTCCTATGGCCTTAGTTGTAACTTTCTCTCATTTCTGATTTTATTTATTCCAGTCCGCTCTTTCCTTAATTAACCCAGCTAAAGCTGTCAGTGTTATATCATTCTGGAAAACCAGAACTTCGTTTCGTTGTTTTTTTCCCTGTGGTATTTCTATTCTCGATTTCAATTATTTCTGCTCTAATCTATATTATTTCTTTCCTTCTGCTAACTTTATGCGTAGTTTGCAGGAGACTTCAATACTTTGCTTTCAATAAGAACAACAGACAGAAAATCAATCAGGAAACTGCAGCCTGAGCACCACACACCAAACAGGCCTGGCAGACACACAGCTTCCAGCCTCATTCTTTGTCTTCTGCATTCCTAGTTCCCCTTCAGCTGCTCAGAGGAGACAGCACCTCACAGCTTTGGTCCTACTTTGCTAGGGCTGCCAAAGCAAGATATCACAGATTGGGAGACATACAGAAAAGATATTTTTTGTCTCACAATTCTGGAGGGTAGAAGTCTGAGGTGAAGGCAACTCAGTTTGACTTCTTCTAAGACTGCTCTGCAGGCTTCAGATTGCACTGGCATGGCTTGGATCTAGACTATCTTCCCAAGGTCTCATGTATTCAGAGGTAGGGTTTTTGGAAGGTGATTGGGTTATGTGGTGTTGTGCTCATCAGTGGATGCTTCCATGGACGAGCTGAATGTGCTGTAGAAGGCGGGCCTGGGTGGAGGTGGTCACTCTGTGTGACCTGGAAGGGTATATGCTTGTCCCTGGCTCCTCCCTTCTCACTGCTTCCTATCAGAATGTGAGCAGCTTTCTTCTTCCAGGTCCTTTCCTACCTGGGAGCCAATGGACCATAGATTGAACCCACTAAAACCATGAGCCAAGGGAAAGCTTTCTTTTTTAAAATTATGAGTGCTAGGTATTTTGTCTAAATGACAGGAACATTGCTAATACAGTTGCCTTCTCACTGCGTCCTCATAGGGCATTTCTCTGGATGCAGGCTCCTTTGATATCTCTCTCTCTTATAAGGACAATGGTGATATTGGATTAGGACGCACTTTTAGAATTCATTTAACTTTAGTTACCTCCTTAAAGTTTTTGTCTCGTAAAACTGTCATATTCTGAGATGTTTTGGGCTTTGGACTTTGCAGGTGAATTTTGGGCAGCTAGAATACTTTTCATACCTTATATATTAAGTCAATTATGAAAGATGCTGATATGAGAAAGACATGCTCTTTGTCTTCTAGAAACTTGCATGCTAAATAGAGCCCCTTAAAGAAAGAAGGAGGATGAGCAATTTTGGAGCTCAGTGGAGGGTCAGGCCACTGTGGGCGAGGGTTGGTATCACATCTGAGATTAACACTGTACAAAGTGAAGTTTAGAGACAGGCATCCGCTGAAAACTTAAACAGATGTCATTTCTCAATCTCATGCAACTCCATAGACATTTCCTGAGCATCTGTTCTCGGCAAGGCTGAGGTTAGGAGGATGCAAGCTCATTATTGAGATGTCTGCTTTTGAGGTTGGAGGAAGCCAAGGGTTGACAGTAGGTTAGGAATCCAGGGTGTCTGCAGCACAGTCATCTGTGTGCAGCTGGCTTGTAGGGAACAGTTGTGTCTCTTGCAAGCTCAAGGTGGGTTCAGGGGCACCGTGTGATCTTAAGGCCCCATCTCCCTTTCCCATCTTTCTGAAGGTCTTCTTACCCAAACCCCAATCACTGTGTTTTGTTTGACCAATTAGCTTCCATCTGCTGTTTAGTTTACATATTGTCCAGATTTAGGGCCTGGTGGTAGGATCTTGTCTTTCATACAGTACTGTTTTCCAGCTTCAGCCTGTGTGTGTGAAGCTCTTTGTGACACAAGGCATGAATGCTAATCGAAGCTGGGGTTCCGGCCACAACAGATTTGACCTGACAGTGTGGGTGTCTAAATACCGACGACATTTGGAACCAGAATGCAGACCTATTGTCCCCTGTACTTTCTATAATTTCCATTAATTGCTCCAATGTGCTGGCCCCTCTTTCTGATTGCGCGCTCTTTAGAAGAAAACCACTGATATATTAATTACAGCTTTCATTTGGAGGCTCGCTCAAATAAATCCAAACATTTATTTGGATTCCCTGCCAAAGTGGAGGATAATTGCATATGAAAAGACCGTGCTGGGTTGGATACTAAGATGGGGCTGTGAAAGTATAAACAGCCCCGTTGACGGCCGAGGCATTGCACTGCTCTGTGCCGCATGGCGGAGTCCTTTCCTGTCCAGAGATAACGCAGGATAATGGATGGTGTTCCGGGAGGCACCTTCAGGCTGTGTGTCTGGGACACGCATCCTCATCCAATCCCCTGCCAGGTACTCAGTGTGAAGCCCGGGTCTCGGAGAAATCCACCAGGGCGCCAGCAACTTGGACAAGCAGCACATTTTCATCCTTGAAGGGTGAGCGGGAGGCAGCTCAGCTGAATCCCAGCAGGTGGCGCTTTGCAGGCCGCGCTCCCTTCAAGGTCTGGAAGGAGCTTTCGGGATGTTGAGCTTTACCAAGAGACTGGGCTGATGGGCCCCTGGCACTTTTTCTCTTCCTTGCCCTATTGCTTTGTATGAGGACTGACGGAAAAACACAGTGGGTTTAAATTTAAAAAATGTATTAGAGTAAAAAAAGTATTGCCACGAGTTCTCAAAATCTTCCCCTTTTGTGGACACACCCACCCCATCGGTCTTTCACTGTGCTTTCCTGGCTGCCTCCAAGTCCTTAGCTGATTCCAAACATTCCCTTTTCACTTGCCTTTGCACGGTGCCAGATGCGCTGAACAAAGCGGATGAGGACACAGTGTCATGTGCTCACAAGCCTCACTCGTGAAATGGAAGCTGGACGCCGAGTGGCGGCAGGGCTTGCTGTATATTTTTAATTGCATTTAGTAAAGACACTCAGGAAAGAGGAGTCCAGAGCTGAGGCAGGAAGTGCCAAGGAAGGACTAAGTGTGTTCAAGGTGCCGGGGAGGGTTTTGAGGGGGATTCACAGTAATGTGTTTGTTATTGGACTGCGTTTTAAAGAACTGAAGCATTCAGTATTCGTGCATCATTTCTGTGTATCTTTGCAGCTTTGATAAGGCGACATTTTCCTTAACGTATGTTATTCTCTCCTGGAAAACCTCAGATGGAGAGTTGCAGACTCAGGAGTTTAGAAACGCACGGAAAAAGGATCTGGCAAATAAACGGCCCCATAAAGAAGCAGAGAGGGTCTTTCCTCCTGGGTCTTCACTACCCACAGAACTGTGCCAGCTGCTGGAAGCCAGTCTTGGGAGCGCGGGACTGGGATCCCAATAGAGCTGTTCTTTGGGATGTTTCTCCGCTTGAAGACAGGACCATCACCCACGTGCTGTGACTGAAGTGACCTTTGAGATTTTGAGGCAAGAGACAGGCATGATGAAGAGGCTGGAAATAGGGCGTGATCTGTCCATCACAGAGGAGGCTGGACAATGGGCAAGGCCTGACCATCACAGAGCTCTGTCAAATCACACCGGAGAACAGCTTCCAACGTCAGGATCTGACGTCAGAGAAGGGTGTAAAGGATGCTGGCTGTTGGGTTTGGTGGCTACTGTTCTCTTCCAGTGACTCACTTTGTGGTGCAGCGTGTATTTTCTCTATTTCTTTCCTCCTTTTTTCTTTAACCTTCAATAAATGTTAAACTTTTACATTCGTCATTGTCCTGTCCAATTCTTTGAATGTGACAGGAGCCTGAAACTACCCAACAAACCAGTGTCTGATAACAATGTCAGTTAGAATGGGTCTCGTTGGAATTTTAAAGCAATCTCGAATGTTAATACAGAGAAGAGCTAGCAATAAAAATGACCATGTGCCAAGCATCAGGTTAGGCAATTTACATATATGATTTAATTTAATCTTCATGGCGGCTTGGAAAATTAGTTATTATGAGGATCCGAGAAAATAGCTCGCTTAAAATCACGAAGCTAATAACAAAACCCCAGGTCTGGGATGCAGTTGGACTCTGAGGTCTTACTCTTTCTCACCTGCAGCTGCCTCTCCATCAACATCTTAAACCTAGTGTGTGTTCGAGTGCATGCAGGTACACAGATGGAAAACACCTGTGTTTTAAACATCATAGTTTAGATCTAAACTGTCCCTCGTGTGTTGAGAGGTGGGGACTTTGGAAGGTGAGAGGTCATGAGTGCTGTGCTCACTATGGGTGAGTTCAGGGCTGACTGTGCTGTAGGAGTTGGTCACTCACTGGGTTGCGACCTGGAAGGCTGTGTTCTTGTCCCTGGCTGCTTACTTTTCTCTCTGCCCCTTGGTGGCCATGGGGTGAGCAACTTTTCTCTGTCTGCTGTGGCCTTCTGCCATGACATTTCTATCTTGGGGCCAGTCAACCATGGACTGAACCCCCTAAAACTATGAGCTAAAATAAACCTCTCCTCAAGTTGGGGATGTTGGGTATTGTGTCCTACCAGTAAGAAAGTGACCAATATATATGGGAAACAATCTGTCTCCTTCCCCACCTCCCAGGGACAAGATTTTTATCATCTCATTCTAACCTGGGAGTGTGCTATCCAGCCTCTTAAAATATAGCTCTTATAGCTTTTCTTTGTTTTTATTTTATGGATAAATGAAAAAATTGAATTTTTTTACACATGTTACAGATAATTGGGCCAGTTTCCCTGATGGTAATTATGTGGCTGATTTTTTTTTGGGGGGGGGGACTCTCATACTGTATGTGACAGCTATGCTATTCTGATTATTGGCAAGTCAGGAAAGTGTCTCCTTCTCTCTGGTCACTAATTTATGTCCAGAAATGTTTCATTTAATCCTCCCAGCTACCTCTGAGGAAAGATAATTTCCTCAATTTTATGGCTGAAATCACCTAAGTTCAGTGGGAATCTGATATTTGCTCCAGGAACCCATGAAAAATTTCCCAATTCAAGTTCAAGTAACCCAGATTTGAAGTTCCCCTCTTTCTGAAGGTGCAGCTTACTGGTGTGCCCCTGCCCACACCCCTGCAGGGATGAACTAGAGGATGCCCTGGCCCTGTTTGTGACCTGACGAATGGACAGAGGTTCTGCAGGCCTGGGGTTGTGCTCTCTCTTGTTTCAACAAAGTCTGATGTTCCCACAGCCATCCTAACATCATCCTTGGAGCTCATTGAACTAAGGGCTGTCTCTGTGAAGAGACAGTTTCCCTTCTGTGTGACGGTGGTGCTGACACTTAAGGTGCTTGGAAACTGGGGAGCTGCTAAAGAGCCTGGAAGGTGTCCCTAGATATGGTAAGGGGGACAGAGGCTATCGGCACGAACTCACCCCTCTACTGTGTGACCCACTGACTCCTGTCTCCACCTTCTGCCTTCCTTCCTGCTTGCTTGCCTTCCCTGATACTGGAGATCCATCCCAGGGCCTCCATGCTGGTCACCACTTCCAACCTTTTCTAGTTTGAGACAGGCTCTTGCTAAGTTTCCCAGGCTAGCTCATACTTCCAATCCTCCTGCCTTGGCCTCTCAGAGCACTGGGATAATACGTGTGCACCACCATGCCTGACTTCCATGCTTTGCCAATTTTTCCCCATTTTGATGCTTATGGATATGATTACCTCTCTTTTGTACATGATGAAACAAGTGACTCACTGTCACTCAGCAATGTGGTAGCAGGGCTGGGACCCAAGTGCGTTGCTCTAGACATGGGTATACTCACATGTTGAGTGACTGGACTTCTACGCGGAGCATCATCATCCATCACTATCATTGCCCCTTCGTGAGTGACAGTACCCTCTGTCATCACTTGTGAGCTGTCCTTTATGTTCAGCCGAGATCTCCCCTTTTGTCCTAACTCAGGCCCCCCAGGACACATTTGCAGTTCAAATCCTGTTCCTTCAGAGGAAGCAGAGTCCAGACTCTGCCCATGCAGACCTCCATCCGTGGGCTGCATTTCTGGGTGCTGGGCTCTTAGAAAACTGAGGCTCCCCATCCAGGCCATATCTGGCCAGCTCAGGGTGTGGGGAGGGCTTTGTCGGGTGCACTGAGCCCTGGGGCAGTAGGTGAGGCAGGGTCTGAACAGGACCTGCCCCCCCCACACACGGTTCCTTTCCAGGAAGGGCTCTCTGCTGCTTCCGGGACATCTTGCCTTCCTCTCCAGGTGCTCTGTGGGAACAGTGTGGCATCTCCTACTGCTCCTCTCCTACCCTGCATCCTGTGTCTAAGCCTCATCAGTGAGGAACATTTACTATGATCATTCAGCTGAATTGTCAACCTGATTGCTTTGGGAGCCATCAGGGGATTAGGAGTACACAATTCTGGGTGTGGCTGGGTGGGTCATGGAGGTATAACTTTGGGGGTCCTTCTTGGTGCCCTTGTGCTGTCCTCTGCTCTGCATCCTGGCCACCAAGAACTGAGCAGTGTTGCTCTTCCATTCCCTTCCATTTTGATGTTCCTACCTCGGAGCAGCTGGCCATGAACTGAATCCCTTGAAATCTTAAGCAAAAAACCCCTTCATCCTTAAAGTTGCATATATTAGGTATCTGGTCCCAGTGATGAGAAATTGTCTAATATATTTACTGAACATCAAGGTTTATATAAGATTTCAGGCCAGGTCCAAAAGGTAGAGGGACAGCACGATGTGCTAACAGTAGTAGTTCCCAGCGTTTGTGGAGCATGTCTGAGAGTACAGTTCGTGTGCATGGCCACCCTCTCAGGCCAGTCCAGGTCCCTCAGTACTGGGAGACCCCGCCTGGGTTATGGCGCATGGCAGGAAAGGAAAGAAGGAGCAAGGGACAAGTTTGGGGTACAGCAGGGATCTGTTATGACCAGTGTCTCTCTAGGAACAAAAGGCCACAACCACCCAGAACCTGGGTATTTATTTTTGAGGTCTGAGTCCAGGACAGTGGTGAAGGGCAGGGCTGTTTCTGGGGATGGTAATGGTGGCTACGGTGGGCCAGTAAACAGAACAAAGTCCCCTGGCAGGGACAAGGACAAGCTGGAGATGGGGGCAATAGGGAGCCTGCAGTTTCCCCAGATGCCTGTGTCTCTGGCAGTCTTATCCCACCCTATGAGCTCGTAGCAGTCATCAGCCCTGGGGCTTCCAGCTGTGACCAGAAAACAGCCGGAGTGTCTGCCCTCCAATCTGGCTCAAGGGCAGGACAAGGACAGCTGGGGATGTCCCCTGGATTGCATTTATAATTTGTGGTTCCCCACACCTCAGCAGGAAGCAGGAGTGAAATCAGTCTGGGGAAAGATTTGCAAGGGTCATGGATCCAAGAAAATCAAATGCCTTCACAGCAGAGACTAAGCAGGAAGTTTTGAAGACAGTGGGGGTTGGGGCCTGGCTCAGGCAGATGGGAAGCTGACCATGGGAAGCAGGGCCGCAGGAGCAGGGCGAACAGGCTGGGAAGGTGACCTAAGGGGTGTGTCCACTGCTCTGAGCGCAGGGCAGCCTTCAGGGTCCGCTTCTGCCATGTCCCTGGTGCAGCCACAAAGTCAGCAAGGGAGGGAGGAAGGTAACAACGGAAGGACATTTTACCTAGGAGGAAAGAGAGAAAGGAATAATTGTGGGAAGCAAAATTGAACACTGGCCTGAGCTGGATGTAGTGGTACACACCTGCAATCCCAGCACTCTGGGAGGCTGAGGCAGGAAGATCCAAGTTTGAGCCCAGCCTGGGCAACTTAGCAACATCTTGTGTCAAAAAAAGGGTTAAAGTGGGCCAGATCCTGTGGGAGGCCGGAGCTCCCTTAAAGGGAGCTCAGTGCAAAGGCCCTAGGTTCAAACCCCAGTGTGGAGAAAATTGGCCTTCTGAGACCTGTAGTCTCAGTTGCTTTCCAGTGTCTCATGTGCTTCTGCCTCTGGGATGCCATCTGTCCCCCATTTATGATGACCAGCACAGAACAAGCCACGCATGGTGCAGCTCTGCACTGTCTCACAGGGCTGCAGCACAGGAGTCAGGGGCCTCTGTGCTGTGCATGCTCACTTGTTTCTGTGTCCACAGCTGCCTGCTTCATGGCTCTGGTCTGCAGTATAAATATATTTCCAAAATCAAAGCAGCAGCCAAAGAGTTTTTTAAAATGGGTAGGTATTTTTTTAGGTAATAGACTCTAGCATTTCTCAGCTTTGGCACTGTTGACGCTTAGGGAAGAATATGTAAAGAGCTCTTGACAGTGAGGCTAGCACAGGTGTGGGAACAGTTGGCACAGGGCGAAGGCATCTAGAGCGTGGCGGCACACACTAAAAGGCCGAGGCAGGAGGACTGCGAATCTAAGTCAGCCTGGGCAATTTAGTGGGTTAGTTAGCAAGACTGTCTCAAAATAAAGCTAAAAAGGGCTGGGAATGTAGCTCAGTGCAAAGACCCTGGGTTCAGTGCTCGGTACTACAATGAATACATAGATAAATAAAAACATAAACATGAGAGTCTGCACTGGCGAATCCAGGGTGTGAGTTTTGGGGACCCTACAACAAAGCAAGCATATGGCTTGCTTGGAGCCCCCCACCCCCAGCACAAGGCCCAAACATTGGACTCTTGGTGGCACTGGTGTGAGTCATGGGGCTTCCTGCTGGGAAGCTTCCCTCTCCCACCACTTCCCCCTCTGTTCCTTGAATGGTCTGGACGTGAGTACTCCTGGAAAGGCTGGGGAACCCCAAACGCCCTTGCACAGCCTTCTGACTCCAGGCCTGTGTGCCCAGGGCCTGCAGGGGAGAAAACACCGTGCCTGCTTTTCGTAGAGGATCCAGGCCTGGACAGAGGTGGCCCAGGAGTTGAACTCATGGTAAGACAGCTTGAGTGTCCCTGCGTGAGCTGTGCTGCTGTCTGTGAAATCACACAGGAAAGTGCTTTGAAACCATAAAGTGCCTTTCAGGGCTTCCTGCCTGCTGCTCTCATTTTATGGGTAAACCGAGGCCCAGAGGAGGAGTGGGGGAGTTGTTCAAGATCACACAGCAATGTAGAGACAGGGTAGAGTCCGGAGGCCTAAGCGCCAGCTGCTCAGCTCTCTAAACACACTCTATTCATTTCCTTAACTTCTTACTTCACATTTAGCGTTTCCTTGTGTTTGCCAGCCGATTTCAGGGCATAATTTGCCTATTAATACGTGAAAACCAAGCGAAATCCTACCTGAAAAATAAAGGGAAGAAAAGTAAAAACTAGCAAAGACAATCACGACGAACTCCTGAAGCAGCTCTGAGACCCAGGCACCTCCTTCCCTCATTCAGTTACCTATGCGCTCTCACCGCGCGGCGTCAAGCTTACAGACTTAGGGTACGGGATTGTTAGGGGATAACCACAACTGCCCCCCACTTTTAAATCTGTGTGACAGAATGGAAAAACCTTGCAACCCACAGCACCGCCAGGCACGTCTACAGTCCTGCAATGCATTGCTCTTTTTTCCTCCTTGACTTTAAATTTCCATTTCTCGCCCCTCTTAGAGTTTTAAATTAACCTGATATATTTTTACACTTAAGAAGTCTTTTATTAACCACTCTATCCTACGTTCCTGTCTCAGAAATAGGCACCTGATTTGCAGTGCAGAACAATGATTCCCCTTGTCTCTTGCGGCTCTTACTGTTGAAGTCCCTATCGGGTTACTGTGGCAATGATTCTTGATAAGCAGTGGATCAGAACAAAAATACCCAGACTGTACTTAAGCGGTCCATGAGTATTCTTGGAAGTCAGGGCTCTGGGGCCAGCACTGCCAGGCCCTGGGCACCAGCAGCTGAGAGGGGCCGGCTCCGGGCTCAGGTTGGGCGGCAGGCCTGGGATGAGAGGCTGCTTTCATGGTGGCAAATTTCGATGTTTCCCAGTGCGTGTTCGTGGCTCATGGTGATCACTCCTCATGGGAGGTTGGTGCATGGATGCGACGCCTCCAGTTCTCATCTCCCCTCCCTGCCCTCCATCTCCAGGTCTCCTTTCCATCTGCTCTTTAATGGCTTGAGACTCCTGTCTCAGTAAAGAAGTGGAAAGGGCTGGGACCGGGGTTCAGTAGCATAGAACCCTGGGTCAGAAGTCCAGCAGTGCAGACCAGGAGAAAGGGGCCAGCTGCCAGGTGCCAGGAGCCTGGGCCTCTGAGCGCTGCTGCTGCCCCACTTCTCCTTCTCAGTGGTCCCAGGTGGCCTTCAGACCCGAGCATAGCTGGGGGACACTGAGGCTGCCATGGCCTCCCCCCTGGGGAGCCCTGGCCTTCTTTTGGTTGCTGCCTGGTGCTTTTGCTATGCTCAGCATCCCAGAGAGTCTGCTGCTGTCTGATCTTTGTGATTCACATGTGAAAGGGGACGTGGAGGCCAGGAAGGCTGTGGTTCTGCCCAGACTATGGCTGGGCACGACCCTGGACAGAGGGCACCTCGGCTGGTGCCTGTGACTCGAGTCCAGGGCTCCTGCCTGGGACCTGCGGCCCAGTCCCTCTCTTTGTTTGGCCACCAGGGGAGATCAGAGTCTCTGCCCATGTAAGCCAGGTCACGGTGGTGACAGGCAAGAGGTGTGGCTTGGACAGACTTACAAACCAGGCCCTCTGTCTGGGGACAGGGCAGGAAGACAGGGTGCATTCATGGTTCAGCCTCGAGGTTATTATCAAGGGCACCTTCAAGGATTCATCCTGGTGCCTATTCATTCAACATCATTTATTAGCCCTGGTTATTTGCTGGGTTCTGCTAGGTACTGGGATGTGGAGAGGAAAGCCCGGTTTATCCTCGGAGGTTCACTCTCCAGCTCTGCCCAGGTGCAGGTGAGCTGTGCAAACCTGAGGGCGAGGACAGAAATTGGGGTGGCCTGCCTCCAGGGTGAGGCCCCTGACCTGCAATCCCACTGCTTTCTCTGACCCAGGTGAGCTGCTCTCCGCAGTTGGGGTGTGTATTCATGCTCCATCCGTGCTGCAGGGTGACTGAGGTGTCTGACCCCGGATGCTGTTGAGGCCTGGCTGTGTGTTGCATGGCACGGATTACATGAACTCCATTCCTTTTTCACCCTGGGAAAGCTCTGGGTTCCGAAACTTCATGGATTTGAAATCATGATTATGGACCTATATTAGAGGTTAAGTCTGGTTTAGAAAGAATGAAGGACACTGCAGTGGTGCTCTTCTGTAATTTCAGTGCTCTGGGATGCTGAGGCAGGAAGATCATAAGTTCAAGCCCAGTATGGAAGCTTAAAAGGATCATGTATGAAAATGTAAAAGGTGGGGGAGAAAGCCCTGGGTTTGATCCCCAGTAACACACACACACACACACACACACACACACACACACACACACTCTCACACAGAAACACAAATTTTTAAACAGTATACAGAATGATATAGGAGGGATTAGAAAGAGTAGGAGCTTGAAGACTGCTTTCTGTTTGGGGCATCAGTGGTTCTACATAGGCCTGTGGAGCTGATCATGGAGACCCCAAGTGTTGAGGAAAGTGGGATCTGGGGTTCACTCCAGGAGAGCAGCGTGGAGGTCCAGCACTTCAGAGCATCCCTGGGGCCACATGTCCAGGTCTGGAGCTTCCAGCTCAGGGCATAGAGCCCCTGCATAGCCTGTTCCTGGGAGGACACTTGCAGGACCAGAGCTGCCCCTGTGCCCAGCTGGCTGCCGTCACCTGGAGTCTGGGAAGAGCCCTGGAGGAATGCAGGGTCTGTCAGGTCCTTCTGCCTCTCCAGGTTGCAAATTCAGGGCCATTTTATAGAGGAGGAAGCCTCAGGGGCTGCAAGTGCACGGGGCTGTGCCCCAATGTTGGGAGGGAGCTGCCAGCCAGTCCCCTGCATCCCAAAACTGTTCTCTCTTTCCAAGGCCTGGAGGGGCCACCTGGGGCCTTGGACTTTCAGTGCAGAACTCCTGGATGGAGGTGTTGTTCCTGCTGCAGGGGACATGAGGCCCCCAGGAAAAGGCAGAAAGCAGTGACAGTGCATCTGGGTGGCCTGGGGTCCAGGGAGGCCCGGTAGAAGCTAGCAGAGGTACTGAGGGCTGAGTGGGTGTTCCAGCAGCAGGTGACCCCAAGTTACCTGCAAACATGCAACTGACAGCAGTCAGTTGCATGGTCCTCACTGCCTCCATGTCCTGAATGGATTCAAACATCTCCCTTTTATGGTCATTGTGACTTGGAGGAAGACTCAGAAGAGACCTAGAACAGTAAAAGTACAACAAAGCTACAATGATAAAAACAGCATGGTACTAGCAAAAACAAACAAACAACTCGAACTGGAGGATCAATGGAACAGAATAGAAGGTTCAGAAACAACTCCAAGAACACTTAGCCACCTCATCTTTGAGAAAAGGGCCAAACACCTTTACTGGAAGAAAAATAGTCCTTTTCATAAATGGTGCTGCAAAAACTGGCTCTCCATATGCCAAAGATTAAAACTAGACCCACATCTTTCACCACACACTAAACTAAAGTCAAAATGGGTCACAGATACCAATATTAAAACAGAAACCCGAAATCCAGTGGAAGATTGAACGAGTAGAACTCATGAAGACATAGGAGTAGGCAAAAACTTTATGAACAAAACCCTGAATGCACAGGCAATATTACAAAGAATCATCAATTTAAAACGCTTTTGCACAGCAACAGAAACCACCACAGAGTGAAGAGACAACTCACAGAATGGAAAAATATTCTTCTAACTACTTCTCAGACAAAGGAGTAGTTATATCTAGAATATATAAGGAACTAAAAAAAAAAAAAAAAAAACAGACCCCCAAGTTTGAAGACTCAATCCAGAAATGGGCACCTGACCTGTATAGATACTTCTCAAATGAAGGAATACATACACCAAGTTAATACATGAAAAATGAGCAACATCACTGACAATGTGCCTTTTCTTGTAATAAATGCTTTTCAAAACATTTAAGCACTCACCGTATTGTTTTTGTCTTTTTGAGATAAGGCTCTTCTATGTTGTTCAGGCTGGACTTGAGCTCACTTTGTAGCCCAGGCTGGCCTCGAATTTGCAGTAATCCTCCTGCCTTAGCCTCCTGAGTTCTGTGATTACAGGTGTGTGCCACATTTTATATACCTTTTCTGAGTACATCCCTGAGGTAGTTAAAGATATCATACTACAGTGACACATGCATATGGCAGGGGAATTTACTATCACTAAAGTCTAGGAGCAGCCTAACAGCCTGCAAACAGATGAGTGAGTAAAGAAAATGTGGCATGTATCCACATTGGAATATTATGCTGCCACGAAGAAGAACGAAATCTTGTCATTTGCAGGAAAATATTGGAACTTGAGACCATTATATTAAGTAATATGAACCAGGCTCACAAAGTGAAATATTGCTTGGTTTGTCTTATATATAAACCTAAAGTGGAAATAAGTGAATAAAATAAGAAAGAAATGATAAGGAACTAGAAGGTAGACTCTTAGAGGTGGGGAAAGAGCCAAGGTTAGAGAGTGAGAGTGAGGGGGTAGAGGGTTGAAAATGATCTGATGTGTTATACGCAGGGACCAAACCTCAAAATGAGTATAATTTTTCTGTATTACATGCAGTAAAGAAAAAAACCTCAGAATATATAAAAATGGCTCCTTTGCCTGGCCAAGCTCCCAGCTGGCCGAGTCACAAGTCTGCTCCCAGCAGCCCAGCACCCTCCTCTCTGCCGCGTCCTTGGACCCTGCAGCAGCTGGCAGAGCCTGGATACTCAGCAGGGGGTCAGCAGCTCCCCGTCAGCTATGCTTTCTCTGCACTTCCAGCCCCTGGTCTCCATCACCACCTCAGCTCTGCCGCCCCCAGATCAGCTGGCATTAGGTTCTCATAGGAGCCTGAACCCCGCCAGGAGCTGACCACAGGAGGAATCCAGGTTGTACACTCTTTGAATCACCCCTGAATCCTCTCCCTGTCCCTGTGTCTGTGGAAAAATTGTCTTCTGTGAAAGTTGCCCCTGGTTCCAAAAAGGCTGGGCACCAGTGACATGGAAGACTCTGGTAGGCACTGGCTGGATACCACCTTCACACATCAGTCATTTCTGAGTGCGTGAGTGAACCAGGCTGCATTCTGCACATCTGGCACAAGCTTCCTAAGTGATGGTCCAGAACAGGTCAGCATCCTTGTTGAAGGGAGGAGGAACCCATTAACAGAGATCCAAGTGCAGCTCAGGCTGGGAGATAGCAGGGGGTCTCCTTGCAGTCCCCAGCCTTCTGCTGCCCCTGCCCACCAGCCCGCTGCTGTTCAGTTTCCTCATCCCTGCTTCCCACGCTGCCTAAGTCCCGCTTTTTGAGGCTGTTATGGTTTATGTCTAGGTATCCCCCAAAGCCTCCATGCTCATAGGTAGGGCCTTTGGGAGGGACAGGGTCTTGGGTGTGTGATAACGGATTAGCCCACTGATTGGATGAGCATAGTTCTGGGTGTGGGTGGTGCCAATAGCTGTGTAGCCTGGACCGGGTAGGAAGAGATAGAACCAGGAAGGCTCGCTGCTTTCTTCCTGTCTGCCATGGACTGTTTCACCTCTGCTGTGCTGCCCTGCCTTAGAGGCCAGCAACTGTGGACTGAAATCTCTACAAACTGTGAACCACAATAAACCTCTCTTCCTTTAATTTGTGGTTGTTTGGTGTTTTGTCACAGCAGTGAGCAAGTAAAAAGACAAAAGCCAAGTAACCATGTTGATGAATCTGTACAGAGGCCTCTTTTGCAGCCTTGGTCATAAGTGAAACCTGCTACTATCTGTTCATTACTTTGCAGACTCCAGTTATATCGTTAGCTAAAAATCACTTTTTTTTTACCCTGCCTAGAACTGACTCAGAATCTCTTTCTGCACAATTAATTAAAAAGTGCACCAAAAATAAAGCCACCCTCAGTATTAAAGTGGCAAAAATTAAATACAATGAGAATAAAAATGAGTTTCCATTTCCACACAATAACACCATCATTTCCAGAAGAAAAATTACTTTTTTCTGTCTTCCTTGAAGTCATCCTTTTCTAAAATAATTGCCCAAAGAGGAAGGGAATGTGTGGAGCTTGTGTTTGTTGGGGCTAAGTGACAATCCCTCTGAATTCTTTAATTATGTGTGTACATTGGTTAAAAGAGATTGCATGGCTTTAGACACATGATAAGAGTTTTGAAAGTTTTTGAAAAAGTTTTAAGATTTATGTGAATTGCAATAAGACATTTCAGCAAAGATGGGTTTTTAGCTCATTCAAATTAAGCCTTAAGAACTAAAATAAACATTAGCTATAAAAGTATTCTGAATCTAACTTGTACCCCAGAGTGCAGAGAGCTGGAAGGAACATTCCTACACCTTCCAGGGAATAAGAGATGGGCTTATTTCAAATTCATTGCAGTATTTGAAGTTATTAGAGATTGCAGAGGTGTAGCAACCAGTAGAAAATCTAAAGAGAGAAAATGGGCATGGGACTCACCTTGGTAGACAAACCAGGTGGCAGAGCTAACAGACTGGGCAGATATGAATGTGGCCTGACAGACAAAAGGGAGCCCCTGGGATGCCGGAGTTGGGGCAGACACCCTCCTGCAGGTATTTTGTACACACCTATATAGGTCAGTTTCCCATTGCTGGAACAAAATACCTGACCCACAAACATAAAAGGGAGGAGGTTTGGGTCATGGTTTCAGTGGCTTCAGTCTATGGTTAGCTGGCTGTGAGGCAGCAAAATCATGGTGGAAGGGTCTCGGGGAGGAAAGATGGTCACTCTGTAGTGACAGAAGTTGAGAGAAGGAAGGAGCCAGGGACAAGCACGCATTCTTCCTAGGCACACCTCTGGTGACCTGCTCCCTTTAACAGACCCTGCCTCCAAATATAGGACTTTGGGGGACATTATATATCTAAAGCATAAGAATGCCTTATGAATCTCATCGTCCCTGTGAGGGGACTCACATAAGACCTGAGTGCAGAGACGTGGCAGCCCAGCAACTATGTGGGAAGGGTGAGGACCTCTGCTCCGTCTTCCTCATCCCCACTGCCAATAGACAGCCCTGATCTGCAGGGTGATGGCATTTGTGTCTGCTGCCTATGGCACTGTGAACTCAGCCAAGAGTTGGGGAAGGAGTGGGGGAGGAGGAGGGTGAACTATTGATCCCGTAAAGGCAGACAGGAAGGAGTAGGAGAATTTCTGTGACTATGCTCCAAGGACCCAGGGACCAGGAGCAGGCTTAGGTCAAGCCCTAATCAGAATTGCGGAGATGGCTCTTCATTACGCCAACTCTATGTTTAAGCCAAGAAGATTCTGCCAACAAATAGAGCGGAATATTGTTGAGGCAGGGAAAGAAGACTGGAAAGGGGCCTGTTATCTTTCCTGCCACTGAGACCCACACCCTGAAGGAGGAGAGGAGAAGCTTATTGGACTCATGGTTTCAGGAGGTTTAGTCTATGGTTAGCTGTGCCAAGGCAGGAATGGGATGGTGGAACATGGTGGATGGGATGGTGGAACAAAAATGCTCCATTCAGAGAAGCCAGGAAGCAGAGCAGGGGACAGAGACAAAGAGGAAGTGTGTGTGTGTGTGTGTGTGTGTGTGTGTGTGTGTGTGTGTGCAGACATAGACCCTAAGGTCTCCCTTTGTGCTCCACAGACATATCCAAAGTATGCTTCACTAATCTTCTAAGTGATTTCCAAACCAATAAAGTTGAGACAATTAAACTAATCACCACAGATATTTTCTGAAACAGCATAAAGGGAAAGACCAGAACTCAGAATGAACAGATACTACTCTCGTAAGCCCCACATACAAAATGTATGTATAGGAATTCAAAGACTGCTACAGGTAACTATAGCAACAGTAAGTTTCAAACCCTGCCCAATAGCTGACTAGGATAATGCAAACACCAAAACTAAGGACTCAGTAAAGGGAATCAGTGCTCATTTCTGGACCTAAAGCTAATATTTGAATCTCTACTGTTCCACACCTTGTGTCTTGATATCAACAAAAAGTCATAGGGTATAACAAAAGGAAAGAAAGAACAGCATACTACCCAAGAGAGCAAGCATCAAAACCCAGGTTCTGTGTTCAGAGCCTATGGGGAATTATCTCTCGGAGAATTCAAAAGAATGATGATTGACAGGTGAGGACCAAGATGGTCTCACTAGTGGATGCTACCAGTTATTTAAGGGAGAAATAAGACCAATTCTCTACAACTTCTTCCAAAAAGTAGAAAGCAGAAGACTTCCAAACTCATTTCATAAGGTGAGCATCACCCTACTACCAAAGTAAGGATACTATCAAGAGATAGAGCTACATGCCAATGGTCTTCATGAACACAGATGCAACGATTGTGAAGAAAACACCAGAAAATCAAACTCATCAATGTATAAAAGTAGAATACAGCACAGCCAAGAATGCATTTCACAGATGCAAAGCTGTGGAGCACTTGAAATTTTTTCAGTGTAATTCACTTACAGAATAAGAAGAGAGCCATATGGCCATCTCATAAGGTATATAAAGCCATTTGGCAAATTTGAATACCTGTTATTGTGTAAACTTCAGCAATTTAGGGATAGACAGAAATTTCAATAAAGAGTGCCAGGGAATCTCAGAATCGAATGCAGATTGAAACAAGTTATTCTGAATTTAAAATTTCTGATATAACCTCAAGATAGGGGGTGTGGAGTAAAGTGGCTGAACTTGGGAAGATGACATTTTGCCTGGATATTATAAAGACAAAAAAGAACTGCTCAGGGAAGGAGGTTAGAACGAGGCTGGTCTTGCTGTCTTAGATTTAGGGATAAGAATATTGGCTTTCATTTCTTTTGATGTGTGGTTATTGTGTGCATGTAGATGTGTACAGCTATTGTGTACAGCTAGGTAGACTGGGAAATAAAATACATATCTTGTTAAAGGAGTAAATATTCTGTTAAGAAGAAAATATTCTGAATCCTTTTGAAAATGGCAGGGAAGATTTTATTTAAGACTTGTCACAAGGGTGAGATTGGGTTCAAGTCTGAACATAGCAGGATATCTGGGAATTTATAGCCAATGAACAGATCAGGGTATCAGTGAGCGGGAAATTAATGGGAGATCTACAGGATGACAAGATTCTAACTAAAATGATCTAATAGCATCCTTGGTAAAGGCAGGTCAATACCCTGGACCCCAGAAGAGAGGGGGCAGGAAACTTGAGATAACAGTGGTGATCGCAAATCAAAGGGTCTCTCCTGTGAGAGTCCTTAAAACTGGCCTAGGCAGGCTGATCACAGGGAGGTCCCAGAGGAAGCTTGGTCTAGGAGACAGTCCTGGTCAGTGCATGGCTCAAAGACTCACATCAGTACACAGATTTCCAGCTTGCTCTTCAGGGAAGCTCTGGAAACACAGTCAGCCCAGGAGCGAGGAGCACACCTCGGCCTCCGAGCTTGGCATCTGACTCCAACTCCTTGCAGAGGTGGCCGATACTAGGTCTGCAGATAAGGAGCAAGAAATGAATGCACCAACACAAAAATGGCTAAATAAATAATTAAATAAATACCAGGGCATGGAACAAATATTTCTTGCAGAAGAATTCTAATAGTACATGTAAAATAAATAAAAGAGACAAAACTCCTTAGTGGAACAACACAACTACAACAGCTGAGGTTGAGATGAACTGATAAATTCTAAAGTGAATGAGTGAAAGTTTAAGATCAAGTAAAACACTTTAACAGGCTTCAAATGTCTCCCCTCAAAATTACTAGTTGCTGTGGTGTTTTAAGCATCAGACCACAAATGGTTTGCTATTCCTCCTCCAAAGGCTTGGCTTCACTCCCCTCCCCTTGGATGGGCGGGGGAGAGGTGAGTGGCTTTTAAGAGTCTGAGAAAGGAAAGGCAGACACCACCTTCACTGAGTGATTAAAGTTAGCATCGCCAGAAATCAGGCATGATGATGTCACACACTTGCAATATTATATGCAGAGAGAAGGATGGGCAGAAAGGCCAATCTGCATAACACAATTGAGGTAGCACCTAATGTTTAGGGCTCGGTGCTTCTGCTCTGATGTGCAAACTTTTCTGGGAAGTCACAACCTCGAATCTTGAGGCTTGATCCCAGTTGACAGCCTTGGGTGGAACCATGGCTTTTTCTTTCCACCCAGTTCAGTCATTTTTTGGAATTACAGGGCAGGGAAATAGTGACTGTCATCTAGCTTCAAAGATTACACATGAGCACCTCAGTTGGCCCTATTTACATAGCTTAGAGCCAATTGAAGGGAAAAGGAAGTAGCCTGGTTGGCTCTGCCTGAGACTAGGGCCAGGCTTAGCCAAATGGAGGTAACTGCTCTTTGTTTAAAGACAGTCATTCGGTTGGTCTTCCACAATTAATGGTATTGTAGCAATGTTAATTTCTTAATTTTGATAAATGTACCAAGGTCTCAGAATATTAGAGGAAGCTGGACATCTTAGTCTACTTGGCTGAAATAAGAGATTGGGTAATTTATAAAGAACAAAGAGTAGTACTCCCATGGTTCCGGAGGATGAGACACCCAAGCAAAAGGAGCCAGCAGGTCGAGTCTCTAGACCCAAGAGAGCACGTTCGTGCCACTTCTTCGGGGCAAAGAGATGCTGCATTTTCAGATGGCAGATGTGGAAGGATAAAGGGACAGAACACCAACGCCTGAATTTCCTTTTTGTAATGGCATTGGTCCATTTACAAGGGGTCTAAATACCTCCCATTAGGACTCCCCTTCCAACACTGGTACCTGGGGCTTTAGCACCTGAGAGTCACAGAATGTATTAAAACTATGGCAGTGTGCAAGGAATATATAGAAAACTTAGGACTGTCTTTGCAGATTTCCTGCCCATCTTGGACTATTTTCAAATTAAAAGGTTAAAATGGGATACAAAACTCCTATACAGAAAGAGTGGACAGAGGTAAGCCCACTCCTGTGAGCAGACAGAGCGTGGGCTGGGGAGAGAACAGCCACCCTTCCTCCCTTGAGCAACCGGCTGATCTGGAAGAACCGTACTGTTTGATTGACTTTGCAAGCCTAAAGACGGGCAGCTATTTAGAGGACAACAATATGCAATATAGGAACCATTGTAATTCCCTGCTGTCTATCTCTGTTTTGAATTGTCTTATTGCTGCTTTATTCCTTTTAAAATTAAAAAAAGAGTGGAAGTTACAGATAAAAGATGGTCCACAGGACAGGGGTATTTCTGGAGCACAGCTTTGGCACCTGAGACATCCCTTCAGACTGTACTCTTACCCTCAAATGTCCCCTGTGCCCAAGGCAGACGCCTGTGCGCCTCAGTTTGTTCATTTGTACCATGTGAATAACACAGGTCCCCCTAGAGGACTGTCCAGCAGATGAGCCTCAAGCGGTGATGTAGGTTTTTAAAGGTTAGATGAGACTCACCCATGGAGGCCACTGTGGCAGCATGCATAGATGCCACACGATCATCTCCCAGATCCAATTTCTGAGGGTCTTCAGAAGCCCTTCACATCCCCTCACTGGACCCTGCTGCAAATAGAATTGGATTGTGTTGGTTACTTTTCTCTTGTTGCTGGGACAAAATACCTGACACCCAAAATGAAAGAAAGAAAGGTTTATTTAGCTCACTGTTGGTGGAGGTTTCAGTCCATAATCAGCTGGCTTCAAGGCAGGATGGCATGGCACTGGGGCAACACTTCAAGGCAGCAGCCACAGCAAAAGCAGCTAGAGCAAAGGGGGTGGGCAAGCCTCTTCTCCTTCCTTATATTGTACACAGACCACCCCCACTCCAGGGCAGGTGTAGCACTGGCAAAATCTCTTGCACAGGATGAGGATATTTATAGAGTAAGGGTGCTGGCTCCCTGCTGAGTCTCTTAGTTAAACTTCTAAACTTCTCAGGTTGACACAATGTGTTAACCCTGACACTGACACACAGGAGCTGAGCATCGGAGCTCTTCCCATGGAGCAGTGTCCATTTGCTATCCTCTGCTTTGTATCCCAAATGATTTGACAGAGACTCCCACTTCACAGGTAAGGTCAGACACATGGAACTTTCCATGTGTGTATAAGGTGGTGGCAATGCAGAGCCTCAGAGCCCTCTGTGAGCTGGAGCTCCCACACAGGATGAGCTTGGTGGCTGCACAAGGTTTGCAGAGAGGCAGGCTTTGGAGCAGAGGAGCCAGGGCTCACTTGGGGAGCCTCACTGGCAAAGCCCCTTAGCTCAGCATCCTCTGCAACTGAATGGATACCGTCTGTCTCGTGGTCTTGCGATGAGCTCCAGTGAGTAAGTGCAGGGTAGAGCTGGCAGGCAGGAGCCCTCCAGAGTCAGTGCTTCTTCTGTCCTTCCCATCCCAGCCCACGAGAACTCGAAAATCCAAAGACTCTTCATGCTGGATTCCAGGTCTTTTGTCCAGTGTCCGGACAGGCACTGTTTGGTGGAGAGGGAGACAATTTTCTACACTTTGAGAATGAAACGAAGTGCACCGTGGCCACATTAACGATGGCAGGGACAGTGTGCTGCTGGGGTTCGAGAAAGGACTGTGGTGGAGATGCGGAGGGGCTTCCCGGCCTCAGCGGGAGCAATCCTCCTGCGCCGTTCTGGACGTTTGTCACCTGTTGCACTGTGAGCTCAGCACTGTGTGGCATTTTTAGCTTGTAGCACAGTCCCTGAGGTAGCATTGGTGGCCCATTAGAGCTCCCTTGATTGATTTGTCTAATTTGAGTACTTCTGTTATTCTGGAAAACAACGTGGTTGAGATTTTGATATTTATCTTGGGAGAAGATCATATTTAGAAATTGATCAGTCTCTGCTAATTGGGCAGAATGGGGCCTTTCCCCAATTATGTTCTGCTGCTAACAAATACACTTATGTTCCATTTCAAACAGAAAACTAAACAGGCAAAGCACTGTCTTGGGGTGGGAATCATCATGCTGCCTGTCAGGGAAAAATAACTACCAGATTGAACAGAAGCATGAAAGACAGGGAGAAATCCTTTCTCAGCTGTAGTTATTGATGGTCTGGAACAGATCACAGCAATCCCTTTACTAACCAAGAATTCTTCCTGGTAGGTAAGGGCAGAGGTTATTGCACCCACTATGCAGATGAGAAAATCGAGTCTTCTACGAGCAGAGGGACTTGCTGACCTTTGGTTCAATATGGAACTCAAGTCCAGCTCAGAGGTTCCCTGGTCACCTGGAAAAGAGCCCTGGCTCTGTGGTTAGCTCATGAAATTTTAATTACCTCCTCTGTCGGTATGGTTTGCGGCACATTGTCTTTATTTTTCTATCTTACGGAAAACCTCATTAATAGAGTTTTGCTGTTCATTCTTGTGTGTGTACGATGTCAATAGACTTGAATGTAGCTGAAATAATTGGGCTGTGGGGGTTCTTCACTGGGAGTCTGCTGTTAAGTCAGCTGTCACCAACTCTTCATCAGTTTGAGAGAACTGAACCCTGCAAAGGATCCCCCCAACTCCCGCTTACCTTTAAATTACAAAGCATCAGCATATTAACAAGTAATCTCACAGAGTGCTAATTCTGTCATTTGGAATCTAAATAATGAGCAGCACAACTTGGGAATTGCTTGAATAGTAGTGAAGGAAAGTCTTCTCTCCATTCAGCCTAACCTTTTATTAGAAAAAGTCTATGTGAAAATTTCTCAGATTGCTTACCTAATGAATTTGATGCCCTGACTCATCCATCCATCCATGCATCCATCTATCTATCCATGCATCTCCATGCATCCATCCATGCATCCATCCATCCTGTCCATTCATTCATGCATGGATGCATCTATCCACCAATCCATTCATTCATACGTCCACCAAGCGATCCATCTATCCACCCACCTACCCATTCGGTCAGCTTCATTGTCCATCTGCTCTGTACCCAATACCAACCATATGCGTTGGAAAAGAAAAGTCAACAGTAGGATTTCTGTCTGAATAGATCAAGTTTGCAGGTAATGTACAGAGGAGGACACGACACTGGAGGGGCTTCTGACAGTCACAGAAAATCCTGGCAGCCTTGCATGGGGTGGAGTCAGAAGTGTTCTCCAACTGAGATAATTGAGTGAGGAAAAGATTGTTGGCCAGTAGAGGCTTCCAGGTCCTGGCAGAGCAGACTCAGAACACAGGTTTTTTAGTTCCTGAGGGATCTTTAAGTCCTTGGTGCCTGCACGGGCTCTAGCAAAGAAATCCTGGTGCATCCAAGGGGTGGAGACTAGGATTCAGAAGCTGGCATCAGGCATGCCAGGGACAAGGTATGGAGATGTGGGTTCTCGGATGTAGGAGATCAGAAGAAGGGATGAAGAACTGGGCAGAGTGAGAGCCAGGAAAGCCTAGATCCTGAGTTAAGAAGGTTGGGCATTAGATTCGGGTTATGGGGAGGTACTGAAGGGCTTTTAGCAGAGCGTAATGGGCTCTAATCCACTTTTTAAAAGGCTTATGTGGGCAGCAGCTCAGCAGAGGGAGTGTGAGGGAGGAGCAGCTTCCCAAGAGGGGCAGAGGACACGTGATGTGCATACCACAGCTCAGGGGAGGTCCCGGGCAGGGAGAGCTGTGGGCTCAGGAGCTGGGCTAGATGCACAGGCCACAGGCATGGGTGTTTGTGTGTGTGTCCCTGGCTTTTGCTGCTCACAGGCTATGTGACCCTCTGCAGACCCAACTCCTTGTCTGTCAGACAAACCCAGACCTCCCTACTGTCCCTCCTCACAGACTAAGGAGGCGATGCAGTCCTAAATTGAGGAAGGGTGATGTGCGAATGGTAAACTGCGCCAGGAGGATCTGTTATGATTATTTCAACCTGGATTTGCAAGCCAGGGCCTATGGGCCACAGCATGGTGTGCTGCCCATTTTTATAAATCAGGTTTTGTGGTATCCCAGACGGCTAGTGCCCTGCCACAGCAGCCTTCATCCGCAAGAGCAGAGCTGAGCTGCTGCATTAGATATACAGTAGCCACCATCTGGTCCCTTTCTGAAGTTTGTTTTCTGGTTTAAGGCATGGATTATGGTCTTGTCAAGTTTAATTATCCATTGTCATGTGGAGATTTCAAAATGTTTTCCATCATGATTCAACTGCTGTTGGCCTCTGGGAATTTGGATTCAGGCTGGCTTTGAAATGCTATGTAGCCTAGGCTGGGCCTCGAACTCACAGCCCTTCTCCTGCCGCAGCCTCCAGAGTGCTGAAGTTACAGGTGTGCGCCATCTTGCCTGGCCCAAGTAGCAGAGAATGGCTGCTTTGGGTCCGGGTCAATCTGCAGGAGAAATTGCCAAGGGCTTCCTTGAACTCCTATGAAAAGCCTTCTGTCCCTTCCTCCTCTCCTTTGTCCTGGTCAGAATCTTAGCCTGGACTTCTCATCTCCCAATTTCCCGGAGTCATTTGTTTCCCTGCTTCCTTCTCGCAGGAATTTTCTTTCTTCTCTCTCAATCAACAGCCTGCGCAATACTAACCAGAAAGCAGAGTGTGGTCTTTATTGTTCCCATACTCAGCTCCAGCCAGCACACAATGCTGTCACTTTGGGTTCACATCTTTGGCATTTCTGGTTCTAAAGGTGGCAGTTACACATTTGTCAGCAGAAAAGAGCAGAGAGAAATATCACCTGCCCCAGGTTTGTCTTTGTCCTTGTTACTCCCTTTCTTACAAATGAAACCAATTTGGACTCAGTTTTTATGTGCAGCCTCTAGTAGTTCTCAGCCACAGAGCTAGCAGGAGGGTTTAGCAGTGGCATGTGCTATTAAATATTGCCCATGTTTAAAGCAAATAGTGAAACATGGGGCACAGATACAAATCGCCTTCCTGCCTGAGAGCAGCTTCACCTGCGGAAGGAAAGCGACATCAGGGGCCTTGTGGGCAGCGTGTCCTGGAGCCCAACTGCAGTCCTGTCTGCAGTGGAGAGGAGAAAGCAGTGCATTGGTGCTGGCGCCTGGGAGTGAGGCAGTGCTGTGCCTGGGGTGTCCTGCCCCAGACGTGCCTGCTTATTTACCTGCTCACTAGAAGTGACCGCTGCTGGGGCAGGCTTTTCTGCCTGTCCACAGCCCGTTTGTTCTATCTGGTGATCAAACCATGATGAATGTTTAAATTTTAACAAACCTTATTGCAATAAAAGACACATTTCAGTGAATTCCCTCAAAATACTCTCCCTGCTTCCAGCACACGTATCCCACTGTCCTTGCCACTTTCTGCTGCAGCTCTGGAGCCCTCTTTCCTGAGGGTCTTTCTGCTCACTCAAATATAGTGAGTGTGCTGTCCAGTGGCACCCAATGGAAAGGCAGCTCAAAAACACACGATGCTGCATCTTCACCCACCTCAGTCACCGGATCTGGGTCTGTGTGACTTCGGGCTCTTCCCCAGAGTCAAGACCATGAAAGGGAGATGTTTTGAATCCATTCAGAACATTGAAGCAGCCAGGACAGTGCAGCTAAAGACCCTCAGGAAAGAGGACTCCAGAGCTGCTACGGGAAGCAGCAGGAATCAAGGGATGATTGTGTTCAGACAGGGGGGATTGTGAGGATCAGTGTATCCTTTACTCTAATGAATGCTTAAAAGTTGAAGTACTCAGCACATTTTGATCACACCATGTGCTTACTTCCTGTCCTGAGCTCATTTCCAGAATGGATTCCCCTCTGAGCAGCCTATTTCTGTCCCCGGCTGCCCGCCTGTGTGCCCCTGACTTCCCCCTACCCAGCCTCTCTCTCCCTCAGGGTCTGCTCCACAAGCAATGGAGCAGAGGCCCTGACATCCCTCTGGCCTGCATCTTGTAAGGGTTTCATAGAAAAGACACGGATGCAGGGAGCTGATGGAGTATGACAGAAGATGCCCCCTTCAGTTTCTCAGTTGCCCAGGTTCCTGTCCCAGTTCCTGTTACTTCTGTCTCTTAGAAATGGCCGGTCACTGTGATGCACAGCTGGTCACTGCGATGCATACTGTGTAAACCAGTCCCCAGTGGACACACCATGCTGCCTCTGCAATTCCTGCTTACTTATCCCATGTAAGCCCTAGACCACCAGAGATCAGGGCCTGATAATCTGGGGGTGATCCCAGTCAGTGCACCTTGATTTAAATAACTCTGCCTCCGAATCCTGGGTGTTGTTTTGGTGTCTCTGCTGGATGTTTTAGGAGAATAAAGTGCTCCTGCATCTCAGGCTTCACACAGCTGTCTGCCCTGGCCTGTGGCTCCGGGCTTCACTTGGACCAGGTGTCCTCATGGCACTGACCAGGCTTCCCATTCCTAGGAGGTCCATAACCCTCCTATATGAAGATACCTTTCTCTCCTCCTTTAAGGACTCTTTGTTCTCAACAGGTGAGGTCTCAGGCACAGGCCAGCAGTTCCAGTCCCGGAGAGATCTGTCCTCTGCTCAGGGGACATAGGAGCTTGCCCAGCGTGGCTCAGAGACAGCAATGCAAATCCTGGAATCAGAGGCTTGGCCTCGTGCAAAGGCAGCCCCTCTGGAGGCTCCTGGGCAGGGTCTCGCCCTAGGAAGTTAACTTGTGGCATTTCCAGGAGGCCTGGGTCTTCTTGGGCTGCATGGAGCCTGTGAGACATCACCAGGTAGCTGCTCCTCCAGACGTGTCCCTGAATTCCTTCCAACGGAGATGTTGCAGGCACAGGTAAGGTCGTTGTGATCCAGGGAAGAAGCTTGGAAGTGGGGCCTCTGGAGAGCCCCAGTCCCCTGGTTCATTCGGTGTCCAGTGCTGCGACACCGACAGCGTGCTGACTCTGTTCCACATTCCCTGACGCAGACAGGTCACCCATCCATAGGGTCAGGGTCTAAATGCAGATTTAGATGCTCTGCTCCCATGGTGCCTATCAATCCCTAGGTCAATTTTTTATTCCTTGGGTCTCCCATGGAATCAGGGCTGTGTTAGGAGCCAGAGCAGAGATAGTCATTTCATGAGTTGAACAAAGATGACATTGCAGGGTCCCTACTACAAGAGCACGTAGTGGTGCCTATAATCCTAGAAGTCTTGGAGGCTGAGGCAGGAGGATCTCAAATCTGAGCTCGGCCCGGTGACACATGACATAGTGAGACCTCATGAAAGAGAGAGAAAAAGGTATTGTAATCCAGTGCTGACAAAGTATCTAAAAGTGTCCCTTGGCTCAGTACGATAGTCTTAAACACCTATTATATATTCTTTGGCTTATTAGTCTAGTTTTTAGCCTGCATGTGTGATGATAAACTTTACAAGGCCACATAAGTAAATGAGTCTGATGCTGGAAAAATAAAAGTGGGGTGGAGGGAAGAGGAAAAAAAGAATTGAAATGTGTCGTACATGTAGCAATTCCCTACAGCGAGTGTAATGATTATGAACTGCAAGCATGGATGAATCAAAGTAAGAAACAAAACAGGCTGGAGATTAGCTCAGCACAAAGGCTCTGGGCTCAGTCCCCAGTACCAGGAACAGACAAATGGAAACACGGTAGAAACCTGACCATCCTGCTAGAGGAAAGGTGGAGCTTCTCACTGCCTCTGTGTAAACAGGTGCTGCAGCTCTCAGTCATGTCAGTGAGGAGCGGCCAGCTCCAGAAGGCAGAGGAAAAGATTATGAAGGGGTCAAGCAGGGCCCTAAAAATAAAAAGCCTGCTTTCCTAGATGTTGTGTACTTACTATATTTGCCTGCTTTTGACATCTTTTCATAAAAATTTTCTTCTCGATTACAAATAATTATTCACTCAATTTTAATTTTATTTTACACGTTTTAAGTCTCATATGAAGCCCCTTTAGTGGTGAGAGCTTCAGGCTTCAGATAAATTGCATCCACCCTTGTCAGAGAGCTGTTTTATAAACTGTAGAGTGCTCCGGATATGTGGGCAGGGGTAGTAGAAGGCTTGGCAGTGCAGACAGGACTAGGATGGGAAGGGCAGACGCAGAGATTTGCCCCCTGGTCCATGGAGGTAGACAAGGGGGCACCATGCCACAGTCAGCCCAGTCCTGGGCTCATGAGAGGTCTCGGATGTACAGCCAGGAGGTGGTCCAGGGACTTCAGGGGCAGCGGAGGCAGGAGAGGAATCCCACACCTGCAGTGGAGGACATCGGAAATGCACTTCTGTGTTATAAACATCTTTACTTGTGGGTCTCTGTGAGCTCCAGAAAAATATTGATATTTCTGTCTCTGTTGCTGACCTTTTTGCGTGTCTGTGGGATGATACTAGGGATTAAACACGGCCTCAGCACTGAGCTACATTCCCAGCTCTTTTTAATTTTTTTTCACTTTTTTTTATTTTGGAAGTATACAACAGAACAAGTCAGAATAAAGCCAACTAAGATCGTACAGTGAAATTGGTACAGAACTTCACAGCAGGTTACCGGGATAACAGTAATAGGTATCACAGTATATTTTGTTATCTTTATAATAGTTGTTCTTTCAGTCACATATATCAAAATGAGATGAAATACAGAACACTATAGAACTTATCAAAACAGAATATTGAATAGAGCAGTACCATTAATCAGAAAAGAGCAAAACAGTAATAAAAATATTTGCCTTCAAAGAAATGGTAGAAGGAAGTCCCCCTTATTTGCTATGGTCAACCTCCCAGGAGATGCTCAGATTTCTGGTTCCCATTTGCTAATGGGAAGGGTGGGGGGAGAAGGAGGATAGGGGAAGTGGGATATTTGACTCTAGGCTATGCAGCAGTAGGTTTACTATTGCTAAGCAGGGAGGCAGGATGGTCATTTGTTTTCACAGCGAATTTTTTTATTTTGAGATAGGGTCTCACCAAGGCATTAAGTTGTCCATGCTGGGCTCAAATGTACAGTCCTCCTGCCTCAGCCTCCCACAATGGTGGGATTATAGTGAAGCATCAAGTTGATTCAGGGTACTTTGTATTCTAGGCAACTCGTGACCTCTCTGTGAGTCAAGTTCTACATCTGTGAGATAGGGGTGGATGGAGTCCACATGAATCTACCCTTCCCAACTAGAGAGCTGCCACGAGTTCCAAGAGTGGGTGAGGGAGAGAGCATAGGCAGGCTCTAAGTTACAAGATGTGGCAGCAAAGCTCCGTGGGGGCAGCTCTGCATTGACAGTGTGTGACCAAAAAGTACAATTATGATTAAATTTAAAAGAAATTATTACAGTCAAAGGCACTTTTCCAGGAATCCCTTCAAAACCCTCCTCTCTGAACACACTCATCCCATCATCTTTGCCACTTCCTGAGGGTCTTTATCTGTGCTGTCCTGGCTGCCTCCATGTCCTGAATGGACTCAAAACGTTTCTCTTTCCCATCATGTTGGCTTTGGTGAGAAGCCAGAGTCACACAGTCCCAGTCTGGTGACTAAGGAGTATGAGGACACAGCGCCATGTTTTTGCAGCTGCCTTTCCATTGGGTAGCACTTAGCAGCAGCAGTCGCTGTTTCTGATCACAGCTCATAAAGACCTCCAGCTAAGAGGACTCCAGAGCTGCTGCAGGAAGTGGCAAGGATGGTGGGACGAGTGTGTTTGAAGTGAAGGGGAGGATTTTGAAGGTAATTCATAGCAATGTGTCTTTTACTGAGACATTTTTAAAAAATGTAAACATTCACTGCATATGCTAATCACATCCCCTGTGTTCCAGCCGCCCAGGTTTCTGGAGTGGGCGCAGTGGTAGGGATCATGAGACAGCCTGCAGCTCTGCTTACCCAGTGTGCAGTGCAGATCCGGGGCTGACTGGAAGAATGTGGTTCAGTTCCTGCAGTTGGTCCTGGGCTGTGATTCTATATTGTACGTTATCTCTGTGATCCTGGGGACTTACTTAATCTTGTAGAGATTCTGACTTTTCATTATAAGATGGGAAGGAAAACTCAATGGAAAGCAGGAGAAGGGATTAGTGAGGCTGTGAATATAAAGTGTTGTTCACATCAGATAGTAACTGCTGTCTGCTGCTGCAGCTGCATTTGGGGCAATTAAGAGTTTAATATTTTAAATATATTTGGCATTTTGTTCATGTTAGTAAGTTTACTAGAAACTAGGGATGCAAACATGAATGGGACTCAAGGTCATAGTAACCAAGAAAAGGCAAATTTAAACAATAACATATTTAAAACTCCCACGTAAGGGTAAAATCTTAGGTAGTGATACTACCAAGTATTAGGAAATGTACTGAAAAGTAACTCTTCTCATTTACTGTTGATTGGAGTATAGAGTGGATTCTTGTAAGGCAATTTCACAACTTCTGCTGAAATTTAAAATATGCATACACTTTTAATCCAGCAATCCCACTCTCAATATTTACCCAAAGGAAACATTTACATATGCAAATTATGAAACATTTACAAGGGTTTTTCACTGCAGCACTGTTGCTAAGAGTGAAAAACTGAAAAACGAAAAGAAATCCTAAATGTTTATCAGGAGGGAACTGTAACACATGGCTCAACCAGACTTAAAATACTCAATTAAAATTGAAAGGGAATGAAAGTATGTATGTAATCTGACATGGAAAGATCTTGCAGTAATTTTTATTAGATGTGAAAATAAAGTATAGCACTAAGGACTTTTTAATGTTATCCCCCCCAAAAAGAAAAAGAATAAAGATTCCCACAAAAAAAGCTTTCTTCTTTTTTCTTTCTTTTTTTTTTTTTTTTTTTTTGAGACAGGGTCTCTCTATGTAGTCCAGGCTGGCCTTGAGCTCACTTTGTAGCCCAGACTGGTCTCGAACTTGCAATGATCCTCCTGCCTCAGCCTCCCCAGTGCTAGGATTACAGGCGTGAGCCGTCACACCTGGCTACAGGTTTTTGGTTTTTTGTATGTCTATACACAGGAAAAATGTTTGTGGAAACAGTGAAATTGTTGGTAGTATTTTCCCCTGATCAATGTCTGGGCTTACAGAAGTGAAGGGAACTTATAGGATTTGTTTCGTCAACATTGGCTGAATTTTTATCACATACATGTTTTACTTGAAGAAAGAACAAAGTGATTAGTTTCCAGTTTATTACCTGGAAGCTGTTTTGAACATACAGGACATTCACTGTAGAGATTCTTTTCTCACTAAGTTTCATCTTGGTCAGTTGAGGCTGCTATGACAAAGCACCAGAGAGCACGCTGGAAGGCTGGGGGCAGACCTCTAAAGGCGATGGTGAAGACGGAAACTCCTCCGAACAAGCTGAAGACTTCCTCTTTCCCTTTTATTCCAGCCAGGCTAAAGCCTATTGGTGGGTGCCACCGAATCCAGGGTGGGTGTTCGGTCTTCAGAAAGTCGGGCACTCAGACACACGGGAACTCTGCTAACCAGTCTCTGAGCACTTTGTGTGAGTGGACACAGCAGTTACCCAGCTCAGTGCAGCTTATCAGGACAGAAGTTTAGTTCTTCCAGATGGAAGGCAGGTGAGGGGTCAGCCTGCTCAGGTGCTGGTGAGGACTCTGTCCCGGTTACTGATTCTGACTTTACAGTGTTATCTGGAGCAGCAGGAGTGCAGACACTTTCTTCTGGTTCTTCTCACAAAGGCAATGATGCCATTGGTGTAGGTGCTGCTTTCCTGGGCAGGTGATAACTGCTCAGAGCTCCTCCTACACATCCCCCCCCACCAGTGGTCACATGTGACTGGCATTTTGGGAGAGGCACACACATTGATTCAACCATACCCCACTCCAGCCCCTTACTTCCGTCCTTCTTGCACCCCAAATGCACTTACTGTGTTCCAGCAACCCTAAGCATCTTAATTTGTTCCTGAGGTCTACAGTTTTAAGCCTCCCCTAACAACCACTTAAATCAGCGATGGGTGAGACTCAATTACTGGATCCTGAGGCAAAATTCCCGAGGCTGTGCTCCTTGCTGGGGTCCAGGGCAATCTGCAGGTGGTTTCCTCTGCTGGCCTCCTTCTAGCTGTGCATCTCTCACCCAGAAGAGCTCCATACACATACACTCAGGCCCCACAGCAGCTGCCTCTTCCTACATGAGCAGCTCATCAGCCACAGGCCCTCATATCTTGAGATTTTTTTCTTGAGACAGGGTCTCTCTATGCAGGGCAGGCTATCCTTGAGCTCACTTTGTAGCCCAAACTGGCCTTGAACCTGTGGGGGATCCTCCTGCCTCAGCCTCCCAAGTGCTGGAATTACAGGCATGGGCCACTAACACCTAGTTGCATTTTAGGTGTTTGAAGCATGAGTGAGTTGTGTTCTATAAATTTGGGGGGTGCCACACAAGCTCTGCTAGAATTCATGAAGGCTCCTCATCCGCAGGCTTTGAGGAGGAAACTTAGGACCTTCCCCAGTCCTCTCTTGGCTTGATCCAGCCTCAGGTGATCAAGCACAGAGGTGGGTGAGTGGCTGGAGATTGTCTGCCTCTCTGCGGCTGCCGTGCACACTTGCGGGCCCCGCTAAGAATGTACTGTTTCTTGATGTGATTGGATCCCAGACTGTGGGAAGTTTGAATTTCTGGTCTTCAAGTCAGACTGCTGAAACCCACAGGGGCTGAGCAGCCGGGTCACACCTCCACAGTTGCTGAGCACAGAGGTGCTCCTTCCCTATTTGTAATTGCTAATTGCCAAGAACCCTCCCGGCTCCCCACCCTATCTAAATTACCGACTTTTTTTTGGTGGTGTCGGGATTAAACCCAGGGCTCTCATGCTGAGACCAAGTTTTGTTAATTCGCTAAATCACACAGGCTGGGCTTGAATCCATGTTTGCAGTATCACCCTCCTGGAATGCTGGGGTTACCGGCCTGTGAGCTCAGATGCCTGATTCAGCTGTCATAGATTCTAAAGGTGAGGTTATTTATACTTTTTGGACTTCTGGTGGTTAATTTATCACAGTAGAATCTACATGATGTCTTAAAATATTTGGATGTCTTATGTCACTTTTTATATTTCTAATCAAGTGGAGGCCTGGGGTTAATGGCTGATCTGAGCTTCGAGGTTTCCCATGCGGTGTTAGACACAAAGGAAGTGTCCTGGCCTCAGACCCTGTGGACCTCACACTGTACCCGGTTTGACTCAGTTCTCCAGCTGAGGACAGCACCGTGGGCTCAGGACACTGGGGGAGGCACAGCTGGGGTGAGAGGGGTATTATTGTGAGCCTCAATGGGTAGAGGCCAGGCTTCTGCTCAGCAGCCTGCAGTGCACAGAGCCCCATGCCAGGGATTGCCACCGACCTGTCCCCACCGTCCTGATGGAAACAGAGGGTCCCACACCTGCCCCAGCCTCTTGTCTGGTGGAGGAATCTGGGAGGCCCCCAAGGCTAGGCTGAGCAAGTCATCAGTGACAAGAGTAAGCTGTGGGATGTTTTGGAGACTGGCATTGTCTGGGCTGGCTCTGCTCACCTGTCACTGTCTTCCTGCAGACAGCTCCAGCATGGTGGCCTCCTACAGGGCTGAGATCCATGGGACCCCAACTCCAGCTCACCTCTCTCCTCTCCTCCCTCCCCCACCCCATCCACCAGGTGCTGCCCCATCCACACAGCTCTTTTGAATACGTCCGGTGTTTTCACCATTAAGACTTAACGGTGTGATTCTTCAGGGAGAATGTGCTTCAAAACATGAAGCTCTCCACGTTCCCAGAAGATGATTTTCTGCAGACAACAGACAGCTGGTTAAATTAAGAGCAGAAACAGTGTGAGGATGGGTTTCCTCTCCGGTGAGCTTGAATTTCTTTTTTCATGTTAAAAAGTTTGTTTTTCAGAAGATCAAATTACTAACATTTTTTGAAGAATGCATCCTTTGAGTAACATCTGTCTCTGATCTTCAGCTCTCGTGGCAGGGAACACTGTGGATATAGACTGTGGGAGTCTGAGTTGAAGGCACCTGGTGGCCCTCTTCTCCTTTACTTGACAGAGGACACTGGAAGGACGCAGTCACTGTCCCTGCAGTGAATGGCAGAGCTGGACCTCAAGGTCCAAGGAATTCTGCCAATTCCTTCCCACCTGCAGCATGGCTGTCTTGGTGGATTCCTCTTCCCTCTCTGGTTTTCTTATCTGATTTTTGTGAACTCAAGGTGGAACTAGATTGACATTCTCTCCCTTCATTCTGTGTGGTATTATTCCTGAGGGCTGTCTGTGAGGGGAAGATAGTTCTTTCCCGCCCCTCACCCACTCCATCCTGCTGCACCTGGACAGAACACTCTAGGACACAGGAGAACAGGAAGCAGAACATTCCGACCAGACTTGGCTTTCCTCTTTCCTTCTTAACACGACATGTGCTCAACTGTATTTTCAAGCTTCAGAGATGAATTCCTTCAGATTTCTTTATCTCTCTTGAGTCTGCTCAAATTATTCTAGTTCCAGTTCAGTATTTTACCTCGTTTCACCCTTTCGTACCCCAAGACCCCTCTTTTCTTTTGTCACTGACGAGTTCCATCTATTAAGCCAGGATATGATGGGTGACCAGCCTGAAGGCCCAGATTCTGCACCAGGGGACCGCATACAGCTCATTTAGGTCCGGGATTCATCACGCAATCACACTGCTACCACGGCCATAACTTGGGAAGACAAAGTGCGCTGGCTGGAGTTTGCAGCTTGACTTTCTTTTCAGGCTGAACCGCTTCCTCTTTCTTAGGTAGCTTTCTATAGGTTTCAAGGTAGTATTTTAAAACCAGCAGACCTTTCTTAGGAGGCCCTTGGGAGCTGAGTAAAAACCAGCGAGCCTTCATTTCTTTATTTAGCAGATTTCCCCCCAAAACATATTTCATACCAGGCCCTGGGCTTGAAGACACAAACCAGAGCAAGTTGTGGGACCCAGAAGCCTTCAGACAAGGACGGCAGTGAATCTATTCCATTCTGGTAAATAAAATGAGCTCCCTATTATCTGACATTTTGCTCTTTATTTATGCTTTGGGTTTGAGTGCTGTGTCTGGTTTACTTAACTTCACATTACGGTCCATTTTTCTACAAATGGCTGAGGTTTGTGCTTCTCTAATAGGAAGATGGATCTTTCTCAAATGAGAAGGGATCAAAGGATGGCCGGAGGGAGTGGAGAGAAGGGAAGGGGAGGGAAGAAGGAATCCAGGTGTGCTGTGTACGCACACAAACTCCTCACCACCAATGTAAATATTATGTACTGCAGATATAGACTAATAAAAAAAGATGAACTCCTTGCTCTTACAGGGGAGGAGGGAGAAGAGGAAAGAGGAGGAGAAAAAAGGAGGAAGAAAATGAAGGAGGAGAAGGAGAAGGTGAAGGGGGGTGAAGGAGGGAGGAAAGGAGGAGATGAGGAGAGGAGAGGAGAGGAGAGGGAAGAAGAAGGGGAAGAGGAAGAAGAGGAAGAAGTGGAAGGGAGGGGCAGAGCCAGAGGGGAAGAGGAGGGAGCGCACAAGCCACAGAACAGAGAGCTTCCAGGTGACCCATGCCCGTGTCCTGGGGGCCACCGCAGCTGCCCTGGACAACCTGTCGGGGTAGAGGACACGGGGTGGCAGTGGGGAAAGTGCTCCTTGTTGCCAAGGTCCAGAGCTGGAGTCACCGGCTGAGGGCCGCACTCCAGGGCAGTGCCCTGCCCAGGGGTCCACGCTGCTCTGCTGCTCTCTGCAGGGCCTCAGAGGCCCAGGGTGAGTTTGGTTTTCACACAGAGCTCGAGTCTGAAGCAGGGGAACAGTGCAGTCTGATGGATGCTTTAAAAAGGCAAAAACACACTCAATCAGATTGTGATATTGAAGTTGTATGTTTCAGAAAATGGCTTGGGAGCTCTGGATACTCTAGAACAGTGGCTGTATTTATTTCCTGTGTCAGAATCATGTGGGAGGCTCATGAGGAACACAGAGACTCTAAGTGTGACAGGGGCTGGGCCTCTAGTTTGTATCTTCTATCTATCTATCTATCTATCCATCCATCCATCATATATATATATATAAATTTTTTAACCAACTTTCCAAGATGGTTGTTTCCAGGATGCCAAAGTTTGAAAATGACAGAGTTAGAAAGCAGTGCAGTTATCTGTTCTTTAGAGGTTGGATCAAGTACACCTGGGGGAATCTTAGTCCTGGAAGAATTTCCCAGTGATAGGGTTTCAGTTATCCTTCCTGGCTCCTTGAGGGCAATTCATCTGGTCAACCCAACCAGAAAGCACCTGATTTGTGAATATAAACCTGAAATCCTAAATATTAGCCAACAGGTTCCACAGCACACCCAAATGGGTGTGTGCCAATGAGAGAGAATGCCAATGGTTCCTGGTAAACTAAGGCTCAGTGTCGATGAGTTGAGGGACTGGAGGAGGAAACCTGCGTTACCCTACTGACTGCAAACAAAGTATTTGATAGAATATAGCAGGAGTCCCTAACAGCTCAAAAAACCTGGGAATCACCTAAAACTGCTGGAGTATGTAAACAACGAATACAACAATTAAGCCATATCAATATCTGGAAATCAGTGGTAAGCATTATTATAAATGGAAAAGAAACCCAATTAAAATGAAGAACAATAAGGGAAAAATCTTTAGTCCTCCTTTTTCTTTTTAATTCCTTTGATACAAGATCTTTCTGTGTAGTCCAGGCTGGCCTAGAACTATGTACCGAAGGGTGGATTCAAACTCACAGCAGTCTTCCTGCTTCAGCCTCCTGAGTGCTCTCTGCATAATTTAAGGTAATCAGGGAGATTTAGTGAATGGAAAAACACAATGAAATAAAATAACTGTTACAAATGTTTTGAAACTTAAAAAGGCTATCTTTTAGCTTATGGTACAGTGTATACTCAAAAATGCAGGAGACTCTTAAGAAAATATGGTAAGGTGACTGGCTATAAGAGCCATCCATAAAAATTACTGACTTTTCTCTTATTTGACATAGAAAAAAAATTCACAATACTGAAAGAAAATTAACATATTAAGAGTTGGGCAGGAAGTTGATCGCTAGCCTTCTGTGCTGTGTATAGTATTCTGTATCTGTAGATTCAATGAACCACCAGTCAAAAATATCTGGAAAAATTTCAGGTCTGCACTGAAGATGTACAGGCTTTCCCCTGTAATTATTCCCTCAACAATACAGTGCAACAACTATTCACATGCTGTTTGCATTGTGCTGGGTTTTATCAGTAATCTAGATTCGATTTCAGGTATACGGGAGGGTGTGAGTAGATTATACACAAAGAGCGTGCCATTTTGTGTCAGGAATTCCTTGTATAAGGAATTAGAGCATTGCATATCCCAGTATCACAGGAGCCCTGGAGCTGGGCTCCCACAGACACTGAGTGATGACTGTTGATGAAGGAAACCCATAGTCACCTTATTTAAAACCACAAAATCAGCCTAAACCAAAAATGTGTGTTACTTGTACATGCATAGAACAAGAGGCTCTGCAAGTGGAAAAATGTCCTATCATACACTTATTTACAGCTCTAAAATTAATACTAAACCTTAATGCTATGCTAATTAGAATGCCCCACTCTTTTGGAGAAAGGGCATTGAAAAAAATGGTCATAAATTTGTGTGGAAGAATAAAAGCTTGAAAGAAAATATTCCAGAAATGTAATGGAAGGAACAGGGACTGCAGATTTGCCTTATTAGACCGTATTATACCATGAGGTCTCTGGGATCAAGTCAACAGGAAATTAGTTTAGAGGTGGACAAATAGGTTAACGGGATAGAAGATAGAGAACTTGTAAATATATCCAGTACAGGTGAACTAGAATACTTTTTGAACTAAAACTGCAAATTCAAGCATTGTATAAGAATGTAGAGGCAAATATAGAAAAATTAAAAATTTTTATACTGTTTATTTAAGAACCCACAAATAATATCAATTGCCAAAGATGTCAAATACTTTGATGGTATTGTTATTATTAAAGACAAAGGATAAAGCTTGCATATTTTAAATATCCAAAGCTCTCTTTCAAGTTGACAAGAAGGCAAAGAATCATTAAGAAAATGAACAAAAAACATAGATTTTCAGTTCCATAAAGCAACTATCAGTAGCAAGTCAACATGTGAAATGGTGTTTAACTCTCAGCTAAGGAAATGGAAATTAAAATCACAGTGAGATATAATTTTATGCCTACTGATTAGTAAAATTTAAAACTGGTTAGTAAAATTTAAAGAGATAGAAGAGCAGCAGTGCTTCCAGACCTCAGCTGGAAAGTGTGAAAGTTAGAACCTTTTTACAAAGCAACTAGCAAAATCATCTAAAATGAAAACGGCATATATCAATGCTTGGTGACGTTTGTCAGAGAGATTAAATTTCCAGGAGCTGAGGACTCATGAAAAAGAATGATGTGTATGCAATTATTTATTGAGGAAATGCCAAGCAAAATTTAAGAAAACTGGAACTAAGGTGAATGCCCATCAACAAAGGATTAATGGAATAAATTGTATTTTTACACATATCATGAACACTATCCACTCTTTTTTTTTTATATCAATACCAGGGATTGAACTCACAACCACGTGCTTGCAAGGCAGGCACTTATGCCACTGAGCCAAATCCCCAGCCCAAACACTATCCACTCTTAAAAAGGATGAAATAGATGTTCCTTTAGGACTTTCCACTAACCACTGTTGAATGATAAAGGCAAGATGCAATAAATATGCATAATGGCATTTTGGTCTCTTTCTAAATCACTGAGGCACAATGCTAGACACCCACAGATTGATGGAGAAGAGGTTTATTTTGGTTACATTTCAGTAATCTCTGTCCTTGCATGGTTAGTTGGCTCTAGCCGTAAACAATATGGTGGAAGGGGATTGTGGAAGACAGCTTCTCACATCATGGTGGACAGGAGGCAGAGAGATGAGGAGAGGAGTAAACTCTTCTGGGACTCACCACCATTGATCCACCTCTTCCAACCAGAGCCCCCACCTCCTAACGTCACATTTAGCTACAAGTTCCCTTAATCCAGTCACGTCCTGCCTTAGTTACTTTTCTCTTATTTGTGAGACAAAATGCCTAACACCCAAAGTCAGAGAGGGAAAGCTGCACTTAGCTCACAGTTTGTGGAGATTTCAGGCCACAGTCAGCTGGCTAGGCAGGGTGGCACATGGCAGAGGGGAAACGGTTTATGGTAGTAGAAGACAGCAAAACTAAGCAAGAAAACAAAAATTGGACACAAGCTTCTTTGTGTCCTTTATGTTTTACTCAGTCTACTGGGATTAGGTTGGTACCAAACCAATGAGTGGACTGATCTAGCAATCCCCCACTCTTCACCCCAGCCTCCTTAATCCCAGCATTGTGCTAGGAATCAATCAGACACTGGATTCAGCTACCTCTGAAAAGCAACCCCATTACTGTGTGAGGCTCTGGGAAGACATCTAGACACAAATCATAACACTTTCAAAAAGTTCCTCCTTGAAGTATATGAAGCTTTGGGGTGGCATCCAGATATAAGCCATAACAAATAGGGTTCCGACCAGCTGAAAAGTCTTCCATGAGCATGCTGGTTCATACACGCACACATGTATAGAGCTGAAATAATAAAATCACCATAACATGGTGTACACACGAAAAAACATAATTTATTAGTGCGGACTACAGTGCCTGGGGTGTTGGGATATTAATATAGGTAGAAAGGAAAGATAGAAATCAAATAAAAGCAGAAGGGAAAGCACATTACACAGAAAAGTGCACAGACTTTTATAGTTTTCTTCACCTACAGTTATGTACATGTGCAAGAGTACAGATAAACAAAAACGATTCAACAACCCAAACATTTAAAGTATTGAACAGATCACTCAGGGTGACAGAAAAATGGGTAAATTATGTAGGCAGCTACAAGGCCAGCCAGGACCCCAGGCCAGGACCATGTGGCTGAGACTCAGGGTCGGAGTGGAGATGGGAAAAGCAGGAAGACACAGGGCTGATCAGAACACGGTGTGCTTAAATAACATAAAATACGGCAGTGTGAGACACATTGCCAGGAATCCCCTCGAAATCTTCTGCCTGCCTTCCAACACACTCGTCCCACCATCCTTGCTGCTTCCTGCAGCAGCTCTCGAGTCCTTTTCCTTGAGGGTCTTTAGCTGTGCTGTCCCAGCTGCCTTGATGTCCTGAATGGATTCAAGACATTTTCCTTTCATGGTCATGGTGAATGTGGGGAAGAGCCGGAAGTCGTGTGGTCCAGATCCTGTGACTAAGGTGGATGAGGACACAGTCTTGTGTTTTTTAAGAGCTGCCTGTTCATTGGCTGGTGCTCAGCAGCAGCACTCACCTTATTATTATTTTTTAATATATATCACTCAGACTCTCAGGAAAGAGGACTCCAGAGCTGCTGCACAAAGCAGCAAGCATGATGGCACAAGTGTGTTCAAAGTGACAGGAAGGATTCTGAAAGTGATTTATCGTAGTGTATCTTTTACTGTAATACATTTTTTAAAATTTAGTAATCACTCTATTTTGATCATATTGCATAAATTTTAGAAGTTCATAGGCTCTGATAGATTGTATATGGAGGGTATTGAAAAGTAAAGATGAACTTTAAGGATGGATCCTGAGTAAGATCTTTTTCAAAAGTGATTCTTTTGGGCAGGGATTATAGCCTAAATCAACGATACCTCTTCTAGATCTATTTTCTAAGGCCAAGTAAATAGTGAGCCTGAGACTCTAGACTTGATCTCTGCCATGAGACTGTTGACGTGGTCTTTCAAGATTACTATCTGGCATGTGGGAGGACCTGGCCACTAAGGTCTACAGAGGGGTTAATATTTTGAGCACCGACTATAAATCAGACCCTTCTCAAACAGGAGCACATCCAATCCCCTCGCAGGCTTTGCATGAGGGCGCCTTTTCGGCTGCCGCCATGGTGGATGTGGTGGTGCAGCAGTTTTGAGGACAATAGTACCCACTTCTCAATAGCCAGACTTAGCAGCTGTGGACACCTCCTCACACAGTGATCAACCTCTCCCTCTCCCGGGTCGTGACCTTTGATCGTGATTATCACTTCCCGGGACTAGGAGATTCCTAGCGGGGTTATAGGGCACGGTTCTAGGCATGCCTCTGAGTGGTTCCAGAGATGATTGGCAGGCAGGCCAGCCAACCGAGGGAGGAAGACCCACCCCCACCGTGAGTGGACCACAAATAGCTTTGCAGCAGGGCCTGAAAGAGAGGGAAAGATGGAAGGAGCCATGCGTACTTTTTTTGAAAGTACCCACACCCCCCCAAGGAGCTCCAGGATGGATTCTCCCTCCGGACCAGGCCGGATCAAGTCAGTGTGGAGTCCCCTGCCTGGGTGTTTGGTCGTCTCCTTCAAGGTCTGTGCGGCTGGCTCATCTCCTAAGGTTTCCAATGGGCAGAATTAATTTGGTTACTAAGGTACAACAAGGCAGTTGTCCAGGAGGGGATGGAGCACTGCCGCTCCTGTTCTTTCCATTCATTTCCCTCCTCACAGACGTCACCTCAGGGGACTGTCGTCCCTCCTGCCCTGGGCTCCCCTCTGCCCTCCAACTCCCCGTGCCCCCCGCGTGGCATCTCTGTGTGGAGTTGGCTCTTTGCACGGTGCACGGAGCAGCGTAAGCGCTGGGAAGGCGAGGGCTGGTTTGATCTCTGAAAATCTTTAAACTCATCTTTCTGCCTGGAGATCCACACTGATAGCAGGGTTGCCGTGTTCTGTCCCCAACGCATGCGCTCAGGATAAAAGACACACATCTGGCAGTCGCTTTGCCACACAGGCTCCGAGGACTCCAAGGCAGCATGGACCAATTGTACTTTCTGTTCTTATCCACTTCTTTCACTCAGAAATGCAGCCCCGGCCGATTTTCCGTCCTTCTCACCTCTCCTGACGTCTCCCGTTGCTTTGGTGGCCTGCTCAAGTCTCATCCTCAGGGCCTCCGTCCATCCTCTAGGCAATCCCATCCACGGTCTCTGCTCAAGTTTTCATTTTGTCTTCTTTCCTTCCTTCATTTTCATCCTAAAGCAAGGAACTCCAGCTCTCTCCTCTCCCCTACCCCTCTGCTGGGGATTTGAACCCAGGGCTTTCACCCTACCTATCTCCAGCCCTTTTTTATTTTGAGAAGGGTCTCACTATATAAATTTCCCAGACTGGTGTGGAACTGGGGTCCTTCTGCATCAGCCTCCGAGTACTGCGATTACATATATGCACCGCCTCGCCCGGCTGGAAACAAGCTTGTCTAACCCTGCCACTCTCTCCAGTCCTTAGGAAATGTTTTCTACTGACACCAGCACAATTCTGAAGAGAATGGCTCGAGCACTTAGCTTCCATGATTTCTCACAACACCCTGTGCCGTATAATTTCCTCTCTCACAAACACTATGCACCTGCTCCAGCAAATGTTACCGGGAACTTCATGACCCTAAAATCAAACCTTGCTCTCAGTATTGTCAAGCACTTGGGATGTTTAAAACTGCTGGTCCTTTCTGGCTCTGTAAACACGCCTTGCTTGGCGACCTCCCTGGTGATACAGAGTGAAGCAGGACGTGGACTGAGAGTTAACCAAGCGGTCACCTCTGATTCCACCACAGTGGCTGTGTGACAGGGAGAGTTTCTTTTCTGAGACTTGATTTTCTTATCTGTGGGAAAGTGAGATAACGGTGAAGGCATCCAGGGCCGATCTTAGATCAGGCTGCAGCAGGAATTTACTGCTAGTGGTTCTGTGGGCCAGAAGTCAGCCAATGAGGATGCCCCTCAGGTGGCAGACTGTAGACCTCGACTTCTCCTGTGTGGGGAGGAGCGCTGGGGTGCTCTGCCTCTTCTCCAAGGGGTTCCATTCTCAGGCACTAACGGATCCCAAACGCCCCGCCTGCAATACCACCTCATCAGAGATTAGGAGTTCAGCAGTGCCTCTGATGGAGTTTTGGGGGTCACGCATTCATTCCGTGACATATGGTGGTGGGGTAAAAATGAGGCGATGTCCTTGGGACCTTTAGACTGCTCTGCTGCCCCCCAACTTCGCCTCTCTGAGTAGCCCTGATCCCGTTTCTCCCTGACTGTGGTTCTATATTCTCTCCAGCATCTAGCCAAAATGTACCCCCGGGACAATCTATAACCAGCTATCAAGAAAGCCCTTTGACCTTCTATGATCAGATAGGCAGCCGAATACAACACATTTGATGAATAAATCGTTGAATTTTGGCTTAACTATTTACCTTGTGTATAATTATAACCAGAAAAAAATTCTCCCATTTCGACATCATGCCTCAATTCTCCCTACTTCACAACAATTTCTAATGATTTTGCAACAATGTCTCTATCAGGACTCTGATTGAAGAGAGCCCATTTAATCTATTGCCAATTCGACTATTTACTTATTATGCATGCAGAGTAAATGTAAATTGTCTCATGTTCCTCGGAAGGAATTAGACACGGCTTGATACATTAATGGAATCATTATCATTTCATTAAATTGAGGTTTGGAACCCGACCATTCAGAGGCTTCTTGAAATGCAAGAGGAGCGTTTCCTACGTGCATAATCATGGCTGATAGATAAACCTACAACACTCACACACTGCAGCTTTTTACATGAAATACCTTCCTGTATATGCATGAAATTCTGTGCTTAAGGAGTAAAAGCAAGGTTTTAAGTAAATAGAAAAAACAATCTAAGAAAGACAATGTTTTGTTTCAGAAAAAGAAGAGGATGTGTTTGAGTCTCAGAAATTAAGGTTGACATATATGGACGTGTAGAAATTATTGTGTGTGGAAATAACACCTGTATGAGAAAAAATTAGGGGCATTCTAAGGTTTCTTTTAAAGTTGTTTTCCTTTTTGTTGAGAATAATTGACAAAATTACATATATTTAAGGTTAGCCAATTAATTTTTGATTAAGTAAAAAAGATGAAATTGTAACTAGATTCTTTTATTTTTATATCAAAGTAAAAAGCTGAGCTACTCATAATACTAAAATTATTGTACAATTTAAATTTTAAAATTCTTCAAACACTAGCCCAACACTGATAAGAAAAACAAACCAGTGCACACTTGTTATTGAACGATCTGAAAGAACTAAGAAGAAGCCACAGTTACTCACTGGACTTTGTTGTCTTAGTCCTGTCAGGCCTGGTTGTTAGAGGAGTGCAGGTTACACCTGGGTAAGATCTCAGAGCTACACACGGGAAGAGGGATTCAGTCCTATTCACCATGCACCATATATGAGTAACTGTGTGGAAGCTTTTCTTTCTTTTTCATCAGTGAGCATGTACCTTACACTGTCAGCCTAGCCCAAAATTGTTTACAAATTTTGACCCATTTCTGCAATTCTCTTCACTTTTCCCTTGTCATAGAAAGGACGGACAGTGTTTCCTGGCTGGGAGTGCTGGGTTGCCCCATTCTCCCCAACTCCTCCTTTTTCTCTCCTCCTCCTCCCCTTCCTCTCCTACTTCCTCCTCTGTTTCTCCTTTCCCTTCCTCTTTTCTCTGTTTTTCTTCTTCATCTCTTTTGGATGAAATCTAATTCTCGTGCACGATAGATAAGCACTGAGCTACACCCCCAGCCATCTTTCTTTCTTCTTTCTTTCTTTCTTTCTTTCTTTCTTTCTTTCTTTCTTTCTTTCTTTCTTTCTTTCTTTCTTTCTAGATCGTAAGACCAAAACCCATTTTCAAAATGGAATCTGTTCTCCTGTGTCTGATGCTTCCTTCCCAAATAATAGAGTCCTATAAATATACCAACCCTGGAGTCTTCCCTGCTTTGATGAATCTGATTCTTTGGGCCATAATGTACCAGATGAAGGATTTAGATTTCATTCTTATATCTTGATTTACCATAATTTTGTGTTTACTTGCAATTCCAAGTCCCAAAAATATGCTGCTAGTACTGTAAGAATGCCAGCTGTCTGTAAACTCTTTGTTTATAAAATCTACACCACTTTCGTTATCTGTGTCATGTTCTGGGTTCCAGATCCTGAACCCCCTTTGCATCCAGTCACTTGGAAGCAGGCAGGTAAAGAGCTGCTCACATCCATGCAGGTGCTCATTTACAGTGTTCATGACTGATCAGCACTCTGGATAGAAGAGGCCCAATATGGTGATCAGTTCTCCTGAGGGTGAGTGGAGTGGGAAAAAGTAGGAGAATGTAGGGAGAAACATGGATTAGTTCTAGGTTAGAAACAGAGCTGGGGTCTGAGTTCTATCTCATTGCTCTATTCACTGTACCTAGAGGTGGATTCTACCTCAGAGAAGACCCACTTATCAAACCTTCGACATTCCATAGTAGGTCACTTTTTTCACAATTAAGTCAGTGTTTTCAGGAAACCTGTGCGCTTAATGTACTCCTTTGTTTCATTGCTGGTTTGAAAATTTCCCCCTTTTCACTTTCTAATATGTGGTCTGGTTCACTTGCTGAAGTGCAAAGGCTTCATGTATGGCTTGTATCTAGATGTCCCCTCATGCATTCTTAGGTGGGGCTTTTGGGAGGTGCCTTGGTCTAGGGTGTGTGAATATGGCTGAAGGGTGTGTGATACCTAATGGGGATAACTAATGGGAGTTCCAGTGTGGGTGGGATTCATCAATAGGCTTTGGCTTGGACAGAATATAAGGGGACAGAAAGAAGGCAGGTTGCTACTTTCTACCTCCTCCAGCCCTGCCATGGACTGTTCTCCTCCTCCAGTCCCATATGCTTTGGAATCAGCCGACTGAACTGAAACCTCTACAATAGAAAAAACAAACCTTCCCTTCTTTTACTTATATTTTCTCTTAGCAGTGAGAAAAGTAGTTAAGACACCCAATTTCAAGGAATGCTAAGTCATGGAAAATTGCTAAGGTGTCAGGCTCCAGAGGGAGGAAATGGAAAGAACAAAGTTTAGGCAAAGAAGGAAAGAAAGAAGGAAGGAAGGGAGGAAGGAAGAGAGGGAGGGAGGGAGGAAGGGAGGGATGGAGGGAGGGATGGAGGGAGGGAGGGAGGGAGGACCAAAGTCAGGATATTGTGTTGGTTAGGATCCAACTAAGGAGAAGAGGCAAAAAGACAGGAAACCCCGGCACCTCAGTGGGACACACACAGAGCGTCCCAGGTGGGGGACAGGCCCATTGGCTTCTGGGACATGATATGTCCAAGAGTCTGTTCTTGCTGGAAGCAGCCCTGGCAATGCCCTTGGAGCTCACATACATGACGGAGCACGCACTTCAAGTGCCTCACAGATTCCCACACTAGCAGTTGTCATGGATCTGTTAGTACTGGAAAGTCGTCCTTCTCTGGGACTGAGTTCTGCTCTTAAAAGAGGGGACTTTTAGTCCTTCTTCCATATTTAATTTCAGTGTTTGAGATTCTTTTCTAAGAGCAACATCTTCTCTCAAGTCTGTGACTTCTTGTGTCCCCTTCTTTAATGACAGATGATAGTGGGAAAGCATCTGTAGATAGAGAATGTGACAGCTACTAATTCTCTCCTTCAGATTTTCTTTTCCTTGAAAAACAGCCCTATTGAATTTAATTTTTCTTCACTGTGCAAATTTCTGTTGTTGATAGGATGCTGTGTAATTGGGGTAAAGGGGTGTCCAGTCCTTATAGCACCCCTGGAGTTGTTCTAGTCATTTCATATGTTAGTGAATTTGGTTCTCTTTGCTGTCTTGTGAGACAAGATATCACGTCCCCTTTATAAAGGAAGAGATGGATCGCACTTGTGAATCTGCACTCATAATGGGAGAAAGACTGGCAAACAGTGAATCTCTAACCTCTGTATTTATCTTATGTTTATTTCAAAGTTAATTTCTTTTTTTATCCAAGTAAGTCTTGCCCAGAGATTAAAACCAAGTAGGGCTAAAAGTCTTGATATTGTGGTACCAAACACAGTGCATGTGTGTCAGGCATGGTCTAAGTGATTTATATAAATTAACTCATTTAATGATCACAATAGCTTACTCCTATTATCTCTGCCTTACACATGGACATGGGAGCAGAAAGAAGTTTGTTTAGTTGTCTGAGATTACAGAGCTTCTCAGCGGTAGAATTGGGATATAACAGACAGTGAGGCGCACAGACTTAAATCAATCTCTCTGTCTCTCTCTCTGTCTCTCTCTCTCTCTCTGTCTCTCTCTGTCTCTCTCTCCCTCTCTCCCTCACTCAGTCTATGTTGGGGGTTAAATCCAAGGCCTTCAGTCTTAGCTCCAACCCTAGTAAATATCTTTTTATTTTGAGGCAGGATCTCAATGAATTGCTAAGTTGCCCAGGCTGTGCTCAAACTTGCAATCCTCCTGCCTCAGCCTCCCAGTTCTGCTCATATTGGCATCTTAACCCTCTGTTCCACTCCTCTCTACCCTCAAATTTCTCTTTCCAGAGGCAACAACTCTGAACTATTTCTGATTTTTACCTCCATATTTCTAAACAATGTAAATTACATTTTCAGCATGACCTGTCGAGCTCCTCTGTGTGAGGCGGCAGTGCCGGGTCTCTTGTGTGCCTCTGCCCTTGTTTCCTGCTCTGCACTTCTTCATCTTATTATCTCATAATTTCTCACTCATCAGCCTGTACCTTATTGTAACTATGCAAATGCTGATTATTTATGAGCCAAGTTGTTTATAATCATTCCGTTTCCTTTCACGTTTAATTCTTATTTTCCTGTAGCAAACATTTGCTCATTTTTCATTAGCTTTGTTGTCTATGCAAAGGTTCTTTCCCCATACACCCCACCCAAAGTCAGATACCTCCTGATAAGTTTTCCAGATATTGAAACATAGAGGACAACAGCTCTGCAGACCTGGGCTTCTCCTAAGCCCTGACGGTGTCACTGTGGCTGTGACCCATTGTTCTTGGGGCTTCCATGTGGCTCTCATGCAGGGCTCTCCTGAGAACCTGGATGTCCCATTTTTAGGAATATTTCACATGCTGAGAGTCCCTCTGCTGTTTGCCCTTGTGGGTTCAAATCTTTTTATTCCCTCAAGCCAGTGAGCAGGATTTTGAGAGGGTCGGGGAGAGAGAGAGAGTCCCGTTTTTTCTCCAGTTGCCCCTACAATTGAGATGAACCATGGTTGTCTTCCAAGGATGTCTCTTCTGGTCGCAGTCACAGGCCCAGGCTTCTACTCCCGGCACTCAGGCCTACGCCAGGGTGACTTGCAGTGGCACCCAAACCAATCACTGGGAAACCTTCCGATTCCTGTTCATTGTTAAGTCTGCTAAAGAAGACAGGGAGCTGTTGCATAGGGAACCCGAATAAGTAGCAGACTGAGGCCTTGCATAGATCATCAGGAGAGAAAGCGAAACCTTTTGGAGCTTAGAGATTGGCCTGCGAGTCTTAGTTTTGTCACAATTTGCTCTGAAACTTGGGGAAATTCAATTAATCTCTCTGAGCCTTTCGTACCTTATCTATAAGGTTCTAGAAACACCTGCTCTGCCTACGTGCTCTGAGGAGTGCAGGTGGGATGGTAGGGAGGGTTCTTGTATGAGGTTGAAAGCATTATGGCTTATTTTACTCCTACTGAGAAAGTGCCCTGACTGGCAGAACATAGGAAATTTCTAGAGCTACTGACAAATATTTTTTGTCAGGTTCCAAGGAGCAGAAACACTAGCAGACAATGACTATTTAAAGCAAAACCTCATTTAAATAGTTGAGGAAAGCTATGTCCTTATCCTTGCCGTAAATCTTCCCCTGTGCTCCTCACAATACAGAAATGAGTTCCCGGCTTGCAGACAGCAATATCAGGGCGATATTTTATAGTGTTGTTACATTTTGTATCCAAACATGCCCGGAGGATTTTATAAGCAAAAATGAAATTTCTTCACAGCCCTGTGGCATAGGCATTTCATTACTAAATTTATAGACAGATAAACAGTGATGTGCAAAAATGAAAACTTTCTCCGACAACCTTGGCTGTGACTAATAGAATCTGGCAGGGAACAGCCCACCCCTGCACCCCTGCACCTCTGCACACTTTATGTCTGGTTCAGCAATGTGAATCCCTTGTACACACTGAGGGCAGCCCACGAGTGACACTGAAGAGGAGACTTCTCAGAAAGGTAGGAGGCATTACATTGGGTTGGAAAGGAGGAAAGTGAGAAGGAGCTTCTGGGGCATCTCTGAAGTGCAGTGTTGCAGAGACTGGATTCTACTAGAGGAAGAGAGAAAAGGTTAAACTGAAGGGAGCATAGCCAATGGGAGGAGAGGTCTTCAGCTGCTAAGGAACTTGGGAAGCTCGCAGTCTCACTCAACCTACAGGTCCCATGCAGATGTCATTGACTCTTCTGATTACCAGCTGTGGCCTGCTCTTGGCCTTCAATTTAAAAGTGTCCTTGGTCTACCAGCTGTGTGCCAGCTACACTCAAGGCCAGGGTCCCCTTTGATTGTTTTTTTTTGGCTCTTTACTCAGAAAAGAAACCTCAGATTGCCTAATCTTTCTCTCTGGGTTTAGCAGGTGCATAAAGCTCTTTGAGTTGAGTCTCTACTAATGTGAAGTTTGACCAAATTCAGTATATGCTGTTTGACACACTGTTGCAAAGCTTTCCTAAGCAGGGTGAGTGCTTGTCCAAATCCAGAGGAGAAGGCAGACATAAACAGAAGGGGTCTCAATGCAAGCACCGCAACGACTGGGTCCTGGAAGGGGATTAGAAAATTCTGGAGTAGAAAAATGGGCTACGAAAGGTGCCCAGAGGAACTGCTCTCCAGAGACCACTGAAAGAATGGGTGGGATTTTAATAAGAGGAGCAGAGAAGGAGGGGATAAGCAAAGGCAAAGTGGTATGACACAGGACAGACGTTCAGGAAAATGATGCATGGGTGTGGGACGTGTCTGAGAAAAAACAGCAGAAGACATTTGAGAACTAGCTATCCTTCCGGTGCTTCCCTGTCTCCACATTTAAGAAGAGACACCATAAAAAAAATTTACCAGTGTCTTTTTCGAATTATGCAACTCAATATTTTTTAATATACTAAAAATCCTAATATACTAAAACACTAAAATATACTAAAAATCCAGCAATATATGTGCTGCTGAAGCTAGCACACTAAAAAGAATCCTTTAAAATACCTACTGGAAAATCAAAGTAAGGTTAACCAGGCACAGAAGGGAATCTCCAAAATGAGAGAAACTTGACAGATCCTTTCAGTGCTACTTAGAAATTTGAAGTGCAAGTGTAACTGTCCTAGCCTGGCAGAGGGACTGCTGTCCCCCAGGAGGTGTGAAGCAAAGCTGAGAGAAATGGATGGGAAACGGATGAGGTGCTGTTTAGGCTAGAAAAGGTTTAAATAAACACTGTGGTGACTTGCTGAAAATCCCAGTCTGTAACTGTGACACTAGCATTTGAATGCCAAGACTGATGATATTTCCAGTGTTATAGGCTGCTCCTCTAGATTTAGATGCATCTGTGGAGACTTGCAGGTGATTTCCCAAAATATATCTGTGCTGAAACAGTCAAGGTGAAAGAGGCATGGAACTCCTGGAATCTAGATGGAACATTTAGCATTTTTTAATGCACCGTGGCTAGCAGGGACTCCTGGGGCTCTCAGAGCTGCAGGTTTGCGGAGCTCTTATCTGTGCTGATGGCTATGCTATCAAGGTCTGTAAGCCCTGGCTAAGTCACCTGTTCAGCCAGACCTCTATTCTCTGGGCTGTGATTCTTGAGAGAAGGAAATGAAGGAGGTACCTCCCAGAGCCCCAGCAGTGATGGGGGCAGATTTGCAGCTAATAAGTGATAAGTGACAGACAGATTGGGCTTCCTGATTCCCCTAGTTTCCTGTACTTTGCGGACTGTAGTATTCTGCTCTCTGCTAAGTGAAGATGTTGGCAGAACTCTGTTCTGGGAGTCTGTGTGGATGTAGTTCCAGCTTCTTGGAAGTTGTTAGCCCCTAGAGGCCGTCTGTCTTCCTGGGCTTGTCTCCACCATCTTTAGTCAGCGATGAGACTTTGACTCTTCTTTATGCTTTGAATCTCTCTGATTCTTTCTTCTACCATCAGGTGGAGAGGGTTTTTTGATTTGAAGGACTCATGGGATTAGATTGGATCAGCATGAACATTCATCCCTTTCAAAGGTCAGCTGTGTCAGATGACTCAGTCACAGCAGCAGAATCTCCCCATGATTACAGGTTCCAGGGATTGGGGCAATGGGACCTCGAGAGCCATTTATGGAACACTGCCTACCGCCACATGCACCCTACCACAGATGGACAGCCACTCCACAGGGACACATGCTGCTTCTCACTCACAGTGTGCCTCTTAGGCTAGATGAACTTTAAGGTCCTTTTGAGTCCTGAAGTTCCAGGAATGTTTTATTTAAACAGAATTAATACAAAAATTACTGGAAACAGGGACTGCAGTTTGAGACATGTTGGGAGGACATTATTTACCCCAAAAAGAAAACTAAGTAATTGTCATGGTGTTGGATCATACTGCATTATGAGAGATATTTTTGGTAACAATGCTAGGTCTTCACATTTCTCTTGCTTCCCCCACCAGCAAAAGCAACGTTTTTGCCTCAACCATGACTGCTCCTTCTACTCACTGGATATATGGCTCTATACCTGTTCTGTATTTCTATGCACAAAGGATGATTTTGGGAACTTATTTTGGATTGGATCTTGGATGTCCCTAAAGGTCATGTGTTGAAAGCATGGCCACCAACCTGGGAGGTGGCAGGACCTTCAGGAGATGGGAGAAGATTGGATCACTGGAGGGTGTATCCTTGACCTTCTCTCTCTTTTTCACTCTCTGCTTCCTACCCTCCATGAGGTGAGTAGCTTTGTTCCAAAACTTGTTACTGCCATGATACTCTGCTTTTCTGTGGGCCCCAAATCAGTGGAGCCAGCACACCATGGACTGCACACCCTGAAACTGTGAACCTTTGAGTTGATTCTTCTTTTAAAATGTTCATCTTAGATATGTTGTCACAGGAATGAAAAAACTGGCTATGACAAACTGGAGCTTTCTTTCATTCATTTTTAAAAAAATATTTTTAGCCTTTAGTGACAAGTTCTTTTCTAGGTCATTTAAAGTTTCCAAGGATGAAAGAGAAGTGGTGTATTCCTCCAGGAAGCTCAGTGTACAGTTGTGGGAACAAGATGTGGACAGACGACACAGGTAGCATTTGTAATAGACTGATTTGGGGAATGTGTAGGTAAAATGCCTGAGTGTTAGTAGGCAGGGAGATCTTTCATTTCCTTCTAGGTAAATCTAGGGATTACTGGAGGAGAGCTGGCTTTGATCTGGGCTCTCACAAGATGAACAGGATTTGGGTGACAGGATTGGCACTTCCTATAGAGGGAGCAGTGGGAATGCAGCTGGAGACAGAAGGCACCATCCTTTTGTAGGGTCTTGGGCAAGGTTGAGGGCTTGATGCTGGTTCAGCTGGCGGAAGTGAGCATTCTGCTAAGTGCGTGTAATAATGATGGCCGCCTCCTCCCAACACACTGTGCAGAATGCAATTCAAATGTTCACAGAGAACATATGTGCAGACTCAAAACAGTGCATGGTAAACTTTAACAACATGCAATAAACTAAAAATATTCCTGGGAAAGAAAGAACACCTAGGATCATCCTGCTTGCTCATTTTGCTCCTGTTGTGTGGTTCGAAGCTTCTTTGTGTGTGTGTTTCAGTGGAGTCTACGCAATGCCGTGCAAGCCTGATACACTTTCCATCCTACTTGTTTTCCCCCTCAGCTGCTTTACCTGTGCCTCTCAATAGCATCCTTTTTAATCAGAGGGAACGTACATGTTCAAAGCCAGTTTTAAAATTCCTTTAAAAAGTCAAGTCAAATCAGTTTTACTTCCTGAAGTATTCCTAGGTTGTTATTGCACTGCCTATAGAAGCTCATTTTGTCAAGAATTTTATAAGCCATAACTCAAAAGCAGTCACACAGGGTTCAGGGTTTGTGACTCAGAGTATGTCATCCCCAGAGACAGCCAAGGGCTCGGTGACAGCTGTCACAGGCTTTTGCCTGTGCCTTCATCAGTGGAGGTTACTGGAAATATAACCTTTGCTGCCCTGGTCCTTCTTCCTGTCTGTCTTCTTTGAGATTTCTTTCCAGACACTTCTTGGATTTACATCTTGTTCCACAGCCTGATGCTGTGTGACCTTAGGAAATCACATCCCTTCTAATCTCTGAGGGTAAATTCTGTGTCACCTGTGAAAATGACTGGTCCTTACTGGATACCATTTGGGTTCATTGCATTTGTAGGGTATGTCCATTTTAGTTTTCAAAATCTGTTTGCTATTAGTTTTTTTAACCGACCACACCATTTGGCAAAGAGGGGTCAATGTATTTTTTTTGTCTTTTTCCTTTTTATCATTACTGGGGATTGAACTCACAACTGCCTGCTTGCAAGGCAGGCGCTTATGCCGCTGAGCTAAATCCCCAGCCCCTAGATGGGTCAATGTTTGTTCTGTGTATGGATCTCTGCGTTTGGTGGGATGGTAGGAAATAGAGAGCTGAAATAGACACGTTCCCATAGTTCTCCAGATGTGTCATTGTGGGCTTAGTCATGAGCTGTGGCTACAGGTTGATGAAGATGCACGAACTGTATAGAAAGACACTTAGCTGTCACAGTGAGGTTTTATTCAGAGTGTCAGTATCCGGGGGCTCAGGACTCATAATTTTGACGATTCATTATACAGGCAGATCCCGCGACCTCTGTGGTCATTTCTGATTTAGCTGAGACTCTAGATGAGTGTGTGAGTCCCTGACAGTGGTGAGGAGCCTTGGCTGGATCCTTGGGGCTCACATTTCAGGGGTGCTGCTGTCTCCCCCCACTGTCAGCGAGCAGTTAGTTTATGCTCACTTGAAGGGTGGAAATCTGTGCGGCACAAGCAGAAAGGCAAGCAGGTTGGTGTTGGTGGTGCAGAAAAAAGAAATGAAGACATTTAGTAAGACAATGGCTCTGGCAGCCCTGAGTCAGTAAAATGCAACAACTGAAAAATGACCTTGGTGACAGCTTGGATCTGTGGAAATGAGGAAAAAGCCCAAGAAATTGGCTCAGCAAGGGTTAAAACATGTAGTTCTGTCCCTAAATGAGCAAAATTTAAATCCACCATTATTAACAGTGAAGAGAGATATGTCCACGTGGGAAGAGACTAGGTGATCCTTCTGCAGTAATTTTCCTGAGATTCAGGATTTCCTGGGACTTTGCACCAGTTTCTGTCACCCTCTGCTGGCCTCCAGGAGGCACTGTTCCCTCTGAAATGATACCAAGCAGAGAATACTAGGGAGGCTGGACCAGGCTTTCCTAGGGGATCATAACAGGAAACAAATAACGTCTGGTTCCTTGGTCTCACAGATGGCAGCTCACCTGTTTTCAAGTTTGGGGTCTCCAGGCAGATACAGTGCCTTCTCATATGGTCCAGTACCTGTTCCTATGGTTAAGTTAATCTTTCATTTCTACTTGGAATGTTTCATCTTCCCGATTCTTTCTTTTCTTTTCTTTTTTTCTGGTACCAGGGATCAAACACACAATCTCATACTTGCCAGCCAGGTGCTTACACGCTGAGCTAAACTCCTGGCCCTCATCTTCTCATTACTACTTGGAATGTTTCATCCTTTTTATTTCTAATTGGGTGGTAGATTCCTCAAGTGCAGGTCCAAGAGACTGAAATCCAGACAGAACATCTGCTCTGGTCTCCTGATATCTGCCTAGTTCAGTCACCCACACACCTGCTTCTTTCGTGGAAGATCCTCTCCTCTGGGGCTCTTTGGCTGAGACAAACTTCATTCTAGTGCTGTAATGGTACCTTAGGGGAATTCCCCCACCCCCAAACAATGGCCAACTTTAAAAAATTTTTAGAGTAACCCAGTGTCCGATACACATACTAGGCAAGCTCTTTACCACTCAGCTACATCTCCAACCCTGAGAGCATTCCCTTCGTTCCTTCTTAGCTAAAAGATTTAGCAATGATTAATAACAGATGTTCATATCACACGTTTGTGTTTCAGTGTGCTAATATGATGAGTGTATTAATCAGCTTTTATTTTTATTTTTTTACTTTTTCTTTGGTACTAGGAATCGAACTCATGATCTTGTGTTTGCCAGGCATGGCTGTGCCACTGAGCTATATCCCCAGGCCTTTGTAATTAGCTTTTAGAGTTAAGCCCACACTTGCAATTCATGGGATAAAGCCCTTTTGGTCATTGTGGTAGTTTCTAATGGCTGCAATGACAAAGTCCCCCAAATTGACTGGCTTATGAAAATAGAAATGTATTTTCTCATATCCCTGGAGGTTACAAGTCTGCATTCTGAGTGTCTAGGGAGCAGGACTTATCCTAGAGACCAGGGACTACCCTTCCACGCATGTTCCTCACTTCCTGTGATTACTGGAGAACCCTGGTTGTTGATCTCATACCCTAATCTCCCCTTCCATCATTGTACAATGCTTTCCACCTCTGCGCTAAAATTTCTGTTTTTGTATAAGGTCACCAGACTCATGGTCATCCATTATGACCTTGTCTCAACTTGTTCTGACACCTGCAAAGATCTTATTTCTAAATAAAGCGGTGTTCACAAGATTCAAGTTCAAACATGTCTTGGAATATACAATTTTAACCTCTAGAGTTAGGAAGTGTTATTTTAAAAACATGTATAGTGTTGGAATCAATTTGTTAAAGTTTTGCTTATGATTATAAATAGTATTTTTAGAGATCTTTATATGGTACTATCTTTGATGTTATGATGTGTACAATGTTAGATTCATAGAACATGTTGTGAAATGTCCTTTCCTCTCCTATTCAAGGGATCAATTTTATTGAACTGGTAATATTTCCTTTTTAAATGTTAGAATTCTCCAAGGCAACTGTTTGGTTGTGAAGTTTGCTTCTTAAAATGAGGTTCAAGCTGCAGATTCCCTTACTTTAATGGACATCCAGCCATTTAGATCTGTTTCTTTTTGAATGAACTTTTGTAACACTTCTTGCAAGGACTTGGCCCATTTCATCTCTCTCTCTCTGCCCCTCTCGTTCTCTCTCTTTCTTGTACCGGTAATTGAACTTACAACCTTGTGCTTGCCAGGCATACGTGGTGCTCATTTCATCTCAATGTTCGAATTTACTAGCATGAATTTGTCTTATTAACATTTCAGTATCTGTAGACCTATGGTGATTCTCAAGCCTGGTAATTTATGCCCTTTTTAAAGAGATGACAAGTAATGGTATCAATGTTGTGAGCCTTCTCAAGATGCTAGAATTTGGTTGCATTTGTTTACTCACTATTTCTGTTTCATCAGTTTCTCTTCTAATCTTTTTTACTTTTCTTCTTCTAGTTTCTTTATTTTTTACTCATCATATTTTAGTGTCCTACGATGAAAGTTGAGAGGACCAATGTGAAATTATATTCTTTTCTAATGCTATCAATTTCCAAGTCCTGCTTTGTCAGCAAACCCTCCATTTTTATATGTTATGTTTTTATTTTCTTTACACTCAAAATACTTCCTAACTTATCACTTGCAATATCATCTGACATTCAGGGTATTTATCAATAGTTCTATAAATAGTTTTCCAAGTATTTGGGGATTTTAAAAAAAGATCATTGTTATTGAATTGTAATGAAATTCTGTTTAGTTGAAGAATATGCTTTGACTTGCTGGCTTTTGGCTCTGTTGAGTTTTCTTTTTCTGGGATGAGATCTTGCTGTGTGGTTCAAGCTGGTGTCATGTGTGCTTTGTAGCCCAGGGTGGCCTGGAACTCATGACCTGTCTGCCTCAACCCTGAGGGTGCTGAGATTATAGGTGTGCGCCCTTGTGCTTGCCATCAGTGGCTCAGAATATGGTGTACTTAGTGTTTACGTGCACTCAAAAGATACTCATTTTGTGCTGTTTCTGGATCGCACATTCCATAAGGCCAATGAGATCAAATTGTTTGATGCTCAGATCATCCTGTCCTTCCTGCACTGTCTCTTTTTTTGTTTACTATTTTGCTATCAGTCACTAACGGAGAACACTGAAGTGTCCAACAGTGGGATTATCTCCATGTCCTCATAATTATGTAAGTTTCCCCTTCATGTGCTCTGATTTCTGTGCTTTATGTATAGATATGGAGGACGGCTGTGTCCACTTGATGAATGGACTCTTGATTTCTGTTTTCATTGTGGATTTCTAGTACTGCCATGGCGTTGCAATTTTTTTCTTTAATCTTTAATTTGCCATCATACCCACTTATTGTAATTTTTTAGCTCAAACACTGTAATTTTCATTTCTAAAACTTTGATTTTGGTCTTTTTAATACTGTCCTCATGTCTATTTAACGTTTCGGGAATGGGACATGGTTACAGTCACAGTTGTTCTTATGTCCTTGTCTGCTAATGCTAACATCTGTGTCAGTTCTGGATGGCTGCTGCTCTGGTTTATCTCACAGCTGCTGTCTTCTCAATTCTTTGCATATCTGGTGACTTCTGGAGTCCAGGCACTATGCATTTGACCTCACTGGGTGTTTGCTTATCGCTATTGGAATCAGTTGAGATGCTTGGGAACAGTGAGATCCCTTTTAGGTCCAGGTTTTAAGATTTGTATGCTAGGATAGTACAGTTTTCATCTAGGGCCAATTGTTCCCCACTTCTGGGACAGGAGCCCTTTGAGGATTCTACTGTGTCCCCTGAACTATGAAACATTCCAGTACAAGAGGGTTCCTCATCATACAGCTGGGATGGATTACAGAACAAGTATGAGAAATCAGCAAGGGACAAAAGCAAAGTTTGCAAAATGCAGAGGAACTGGGCCCAAGCTTCCCAGAATTCTGTCACAGGACTCATTCCCTCAACAAGTCATGTGACCGGAAGTATGATCTCTGACCTACCGGGAGGATTCCTTGTAGAGTCAGCATCCAGTGTTTTAGCAGGGGCTGTTCTCGTCGGCCTCTTCCGCCTGATACGTGCCAAGTTCCTGACACCCAGAAGGAAAGCAAGTGATTGCACAAACCATTCTTTTCATCCTTTTTCCTTTCTGTTGAAAGAATCAGAAACCACTGGGCTTTTGAAGCTACAGCTGGATACTGACCTAAGATGGTTTGACTTACACAACTTTTCCATCTTACAGGGATCAAAAGTTTTGCACACTCCGCAGAAACCACACTTCCAACTATGAATTTTTATCTTCCCAGGTCAGTGATCTGCTGTAAGATATGTTCTTACATGCTAGGCAGGTGACAGTGAACTGTGGCTTCACACCAGGCAGGTGGCCACGAGGGAAACAGCTGTGCTCTGCAGTGTGCTGTGTTGTTATGGGGCTCCGTGGGTTAGGTGAATTAAGTGCATTTTTGATTCACCATATTCTCAAGCGATGATGGATTTTGTGGAGGATGTAACTTCCTTATAGGTTGAGAAACATCTGTGTTATCACAGGGGTCAGTTAATTTTTCTGCAGGGAACCAGATATTATAAACGTTGTCTGCCAAACAACCTCTGCCTCAGCTACTCAAGATGATTTGTCTTAGTTGCTTTCTCTTCATCGGAGATGATACCTGACATACACAGTGTTAAGGCTGAGAGATTTCTTTTGATCTGCATTTTCAGTCCATGGTCAGCTGGCTCCAAGACAGAAAGAGCATGGAATAAGGGTCTGGTGGAGGAGAGCTGCTCACATCATGGCACACAGGAAGCAGAAAGAGGAGAGAGGGGCCAGTGAAAGAGACAAACCCTTCTGGGTCATGTCCCAGTGACCTCTTCTTCAACCAGGCCCCACTTCCTAACTGTGATTCAACTGTGGATTCTTCAGTAGATGAGTCTGTTGATGAGCACAGCACCTCCACAATCCAGTCATTTCCAAAATACCTACCTCTGAACACATGAGACTTTTGGGAGGGGGGCAATTTAGACCTAAACCAGAACATTACTATCATAACACAAAGGCAGCTAGATATCACGCAGGCAGTTGGGTGTGGTCAGATTGCCACAGAATTTACTTAAAAAGAGCAGGTAGGATTCCTCTTTCCCTGAAGACCCCGCCACTTCCTCACTTTCCATGATTCTCAGGAATAGCACCCTTTTGCACTAGCAGCACTAATTTCTTACAAGTCTGCTTTAATACTCCACCTTATTATTTCAGTGGCCTAAAGTGCAAGCCTGCTGGTGATGACAGCGACAAGAGGAGCTGCATTTGCTGCAGAGACAGACATCAGTGGCTAAGGACTTAGTACCTGAAGTTTCTTAATAGTGACAATTATTCGCTGCCTTTTTTGGGGGAGGGTACTGGAGATAGAACTCATGACATAGCACTTGCCAGCCAGGTGCTTGTGCCCCTGAGCGATATCCCCAGCTCGCCACCTTTTAATAGTTTATTTTGCTCCTGAATATTTCTGTGCCCTTAGCAATGCACCAAGTTAGGTTCCAGAAAGAGTGAAAAAGAGGCATCCTTTGATGAAAAGTGAGAGGGAAATTATGGACAGGAAAGGAGTAAAGAACTTGTAACTCAGGATGGCCGTGGTCCCACAAAGGACACGTGTGGGAGGTGGGGGGGGGGAGGGTTTGTGTTGATTCTGCCAAGGCTTTGGAGCTCCTGTACCTCCTGGCAGTTCCAATGACTTCAGAATCATACTAGCTTGGATTTCTGGAGAATTAGGCACCTTCCTTTCTGTTTTCCCACCAATTCAACCAATTAGCGCATATGTCTGTAACCTTTATTCTGAGCACCTCTTGATGGTGGTTGTTCTTAATGATCAAACCATATTGTCACCCGCACACCTGTGTCCCCAACAGTTGTATATCTATGTACACTACAACTGCTTTCCATCCCACATCAGCCCCAGAGGAAGCCCGGGACAGCCCCAGAGGAAGCCCATCAAAAATATCCACAATATTATATGGACCTGTAATTTTAAGAAATTTTGATAAAAATTTGGAAAGACTCAGGAAGTCACAAGGAAAGGTTTTATCACATGCACTTTTGTCTACTGAAACTTTTGTGCCCATTTCCTCAATTATAAAGTGAGTAACGGTTACTATAGACTGATGTCGTAAATCTTAAATCATAGTTTTATTATTATTTTGTTACGATCCAAGTACTCTTCTTCTCCTTCTACCTTCTACCTTTTCTCTTTAATTCTGTCCCTTCAAGGTAGTAACCTTGGGGAATAAATACTTACCTAAATACTTATATATAAATACATTTTCTCTTATTCAACAGGGCCTTATGGAAATGTAGCACAGGAACTGAACTCCTCAGAGAAAACTGTGCCCCCAAGACCAATTCTGGGCCAGCCATGGGGAAGACAGCCTTGAGGGTTGCTGGCCTCTGTGTGAGTCTTCAAGGCCTGGTTTGCATGTCTCCTTCGGCCAGCAGCATGCGCTGGCTCTAGAAGGTTGATCTGTGGATCATAACTTTCTTCTACCCAAAATCTGGCAATGTAGACTGGGAAGTGTTGCTTCAGGAGACAGATTGGAGGGAAGGCCAAACTGCGTTCAGTGACTAAGAAGTGATCTTACCTCATCTCAGGTTCCTCAGTGCCCTGAGCAGGCATTGCCACAAAGGGTCACCTGATGAAGACATACTTGTCTTATTTCTTTCTCAAAATTGGTGAAAGCTATGGTGTTCCCTTAGAATGGGACTCATACATGGGGTATTCTTTTCAACACGGAAGAAGGACAGTGCAGTGGAAGAGGAACGGGTCACTTGCCACTGTGTCCTGGTTTTCGGTCAGACTCTAAACACTCTGGACCTCAGTTTTCTCATCCTCAGAGTGAAGACAGTGATAGCGCCTAGTTCCCTGGGTTGTTGAAAGGATTAAATGAGTCTGTACTCAGGACATGTTTAGCATGGGGCCTAGCATGTAGTAGGGAGTTTACTATTATTCATTCTGTGAGTATTTCTGAACTAAGAACCGCTGTGTCTCCTAAACTGGGCCAGGTGATGGGAAATGTGGAGGTGGAAACACAGTTTTTGAAGCATTTAGGGCTTGTTGTGGGGAGCCAGGAAGGTTCCAGTGAGACACGTTCAGTAAAAGCCGTGTTACAGTTGTGCGTCGCTCACTGCAAGGACACAGAAGGCAATTCTCTATCAGATGTTAAGATTCTAGAGTTAACAAAAGCAAGTGAATTTTCCCCCTGAATTGCTTACATTTACAGAAATGTTCCATATGGCAGATGATGACCTGAAAATTATATCCATTTTTTAAAAAGTACAATTTAGTTCTAGTGAGTAATACAAGATAAAAGAGCCGTCAGTTCCAAAACACTGACGTTGGAGCTGCCAATAAAGTAGAATTTCCAGGGATACCAGGAAAAGAGCAGAGACTCAAACATAAAAAGCAGTTTAGGCAGCACTTTTTCCTAATGGAAATGGCATACATTCCAGTGTGAACAAATAAATGTTTTGGTAAAACTTGAAGGTAACAGAAATATTAACTGCCTGGGGGAGTTGGAGAATACTTCTCAGAGAAGATTGTATTTGAACTAGGTATTGATTGTATTTCAGCTGGGTTTGGAATGGAGACTTGGAACACATCAGATGGGAAAGGACACTTAGGAAAAAGAACAATTGTTATAGAGTTCCTAAATCACAAAAGACTGAGATGTCTTGAGGGAATTTCAAATACTATTTCAACTTGACTGCAGGATGTGGTGGTGGCAGTCCATGGTTAGTGACATTTTTAAGCAGGTCATGGAAGGTCTTGTGTGCATTCTTAAGGATTTTCAATGTAATCTAGAGATGATAGAAAGGGTTGTAAGAAAAGAGAGCTTTGTATTAGTCATTTTGCTACTGCTGGGATAAAATATCTGACACTGCAACTTATGGGTTCCGTAGGTTCAGTCCATGGTTAGCTGGCTCCAATGGAATGGCAGAGTGGAGGAAGACTGCTCACCCCATGGAAGCCAGGAAGAGGAGAGAGAAAGGAGGAGCTAGATACAAAATGTACCCTTCTGAGTCCCACTCTCAGTGACCACCTCCAACCAGGCTCCATTTTCAAACTTGATTTTTGAGGGAGATTCTATATTTTAAACCTAATGTTCTTAAGCACAGTTACAATTTGGAACGATTTCTGTGGTCCATAATGGGTCCAAAATACTAGGTATGAGGCAGTTGAAACAATCAAAGTAAGGGATGCTCAGCACCAGAAAAGGCCAGGTGCTGCAGAGACTGGAAAATTGTTGGAGCTGATGCTACCAGAGACAATGGCATGACTCAGTGCTGTCTAGGGATGGTGTATTCTCCTAAAGTGTGCCTCAGTTTACCTAAGGCCCTGTAGACTTTTACTTGTGCTGATGAAGGTTCACCAGAGCAGGCAGAACTTCTCTCTCACTTTACAGATGAACGAACAGTTCCCAAGGTGAACTACCTTGTTCAAGGTCATTGAGAGACTGGTGATGGTGGAAAGTGGCACAGATCTAAAGTGCACAGGTCTGCGTCTCTCCCCAGGGCTCTTTGCTGTATAGCCATTGTGTTCTCCGTGACTCCTTCTTTCTTCACTGTCCAGAATGGAACGTCCACAAATGGAAACCCTGAGTGTGGACCACCCACTCCCCCAGCTCCTGCAGGTCTTCCTTCCTGACCCCTTTTATTTGGCTTTTGGCTCCTGAGGCTGTAGCTCCCAGGGTTGTGAATACAGTGCTCCTATATTTGTGAACCCAGTGGGACCTCTCTTTTTCTTAGTGTCCCCAGACAGCTGGTGTCTTCCTTTGATTGCTTTTCCCTGTTACTCTCTTGGCAGCCTTGACCTTTCTTTCTGTAATTGTCTACTTTCTCAAAAGCAAAGCTGTAGGAGAGCACTTTATTAACAACCTCCTTTAAGAATAGTTATGGTGGAGGATTTGAAATGGGTATCCCTGCTCCACTGTACCTGGGGGATTGTTTCCTCTTTCCCATTGCCTTTCTCGCATATAAACCTCAGGAACCGAGTGAGATGTTTGTCCCATGACTGCTACGTGGCTCCCCTCAACGCCTGCCCTCCTCTGTGCTGCTCAGCTGGCTTTGTGGTGACTTGCTGTCTGCAAGTAGCACAGCTCTTGTGCCCCTTTGGAGCTCCTCTTGGAGGCTCTGCCAATTCAGCCATCAGAGGTCACAAGGAAAGCCAAAGGGTCTTCTGCGCAGCCTCTGCAGATGAGAAGACAGAGCTGGTGTGTGAGAGGGGCCCTGCTGCGATGCTGCGTCAGGCATGCACGAAGGGCCAGGCCTTGATCTTCTGCTCTGGCCTGGGCTTTGCTGTCCTACTCTTTTGTCTTGACTCCTATGTCTAAATATGACTAAAATATTAATTTAACTGCCACAGGACTCTAGGGCAAGCATGAGAAACTGAAGGTTTCTGATTCCCAGCCTGGCTTGATGAGTTTATACCACAAGTTAAAACACAGGGCAAGCCCACCTTCCACAAGAACCACAGAGGAGCAGAGATGAGATGCGGGTGTGAAGATTAGATGGCTTCAGAGCAGGACAACCTCAGCCTTCAAAATCAGCAGGCCTGGCTCTGTTTCCCCCTGATTGCTGTTTAGTTGAGATGTATTTGTAATCTGTGATCAAATAAACTTTGAAGGTGCCACTTTCTTTTGTCTCTCTTTACAATTTATTATAGATATTTGCTTTTGAAAAAAACTTCTGAGGAAAGGACCTTATTTGTCTTTGTTAAATTTTCCAAAGGTGAGTGGTGGCACATATCTGTAGTCCCAGGACTTTAGGAGGCTGAGGCAGGAGGATTGCAAATTTGAGTCTAGCCTGGGCAACTTAGTGATTGAGTGGGAACTTGGCTCAAAATATAAAATATTTTGCCCCTCAGACCTGCCCAGAGGTTTTGTCCATGCCCTCTGCTCTTGAAATGACTTAATTTCTTGACTTTATGTCTCCTTTCCCTTGTAAGAACCCATGTTCTGAATCTCTCATTTTTATCAGAACATTAGTCATATTGCACCAGGGCTTATCCACAGGACCACTGGACCTTAACTTGATTAACTTCTGAAAGACTTTCTCTCCAAATGAGATCGGATTCTGTAGCAGGGAATTAGAACTTCAACATGGGTTCCCAATTCAGCTTACAACCTTTACAGGGGCTTGTAGAAAGGGTGTCACAAGAGAGGGACATGCAGGCTGGGATGCCGAGGAAGCACACAGTGGCCTGGATCCTGGCACCCTAAGCAGGCAGGGATGCTCATGCCCCAGATGCATGGTGGGTAATTTCATGTGTGCATCCTGCATCTTCTGCTCTACTGCAAATACACAAGTGAGTGGTGTGCGCGCATGCGTGCGTGCGCACACACATACACACACACACACACACACACACAGCTGGACTCGGTCCATTCTTTGTAATACCTTCTAGTAGATACCTGATGCATGGCATTTCTACTCTGAATGTTCAATTTGTACTCTGCATCTGTAGCTATTTTCACAGTGATTACAGATTCCAGAGGTAATTTCTGCCTTTATACCAATCAATATGGGGCTGGCACGCCCAGAGCACTTGTAGACCTGCTGCGCCACCTTTAGTCCTCCTGACAATCTTAGGAATGAAGCAAAGTGGGAATTATTGATTCCAGTTTATTGGTGAATACTCAGAGGTTCAGGAAGGTAGCATTTCCGTCTTTGCATTTAACCCTGACTCCCGGGGACCTGTCCTTGGGATTCCTTCATGTCGTTGTCCATGAAACCTGATCTCCCACAGCTGCGTCTGCCCATGGCATCTGCTGTCCCTTGACTTGCCCCTCTGTCTGCTGTATTTCATTCCACCTGCAACCACTGTCTCTGATGAGGCCAGCATCTCTTTCTCCTGAAACATAGGCTATGCAGGACTCACTGCAGGAGGACTCTCCCCTGCCTGTCTCTGTCCCAGTGATGTCCCTGGAACTCCACTTTACCTCCCAAAGCCTGGATACGGCAGAAGCTGGGAGACTGATCTGAGCAACAGATGGGATTGTGATGGTTCCTGTGAGCCCAGTGGGCAGGTGGGACAGTGAGAATCCCTGAGAGAGTGACACACTCACACCTGGGTCAGCAGGGTCACCCCGGCAGGCAGTGCCAATAACCCAGCAGGGGCTGCTGTGGAGGCTGCTGCTGAGCTGCTCACTCTGTGTAAGGTCTTTCAGACTTCCCTTCTTTGTTTAGAGCGATGATGCGGATCCTGTTGTGTCTGCTGGTGTCTCTCTGGTAACCCCTCTTTTTTGTGTGTTTTATACTAGGAATGGAATCCAGTGCTCTGCCCTTGGCCCCTTTTAAAATTTTAAGCTACTAAGTTGACCAGGCTGGGCTCACACTTGTGATTCTCTTGCCTTAGCCTCCCAGAGTGGTAGGATTCAGGTGTGTGCCACCAGATCTATCTTGAAACACCTGCTGTCCTGTGACGCCTTCTCTCCCTGTCTGCACTCCTCCCCTGGTCAGATTTACCCTGCTGGTCTGGTGGCCTCTCTGGTTCTGGGCCTGCTCACCCCAGGTCTGTGTCCTCGCCAACCACAGTGCAACTGAGTGTTAAAAGTGTGGCCTGTCCTCTGCTTTGGCTTTATCTGGCTGTTCCAGCCCTCTCTTCAGGGCTGGTCACTCACCGAGCTGCTCCTCCCTGCTCTGGGGAGATTCTGTGTTGTCTCCTACCCAGAACACCTTTCTATCCATCCCTCCTCATCCTGCTGCAGCCTTCTGTGAACTGCTGCCTCCTGGCTGTGGCAGTGTCAGGGCTGGGTTGATACCTGCTGTGACACCTGTCTCATCAATCACCTGGTGACCCAAATCCTGCTTTTCCTAAGTGGAGATTCATTGTTTCCATTAAAGCAGAAATTTGCAGAAATTACTGGAATAGTGAACTCTCCTGCACAATCTATACTGGTACTAGATATTTCTGATCTTGAAAATGCTCAGTGCTGAGATCATCTTAAAACATACTCAGTAAGCTGGGCGTGAAGGCACACATCTCTAATCCCAACAATCAGGAGGCAGAGGCAGAGGCAGGAGGACTGCTGTGAGTTCGTGGCCAGCCTTGGCTACAAAGTGAGTTCAAGGCCAGCCTGAACTGCATAGTGAAAGCCTGTCTCAAAACGACAAAAGAAAAATAAAAGCCTTCTGCGGGGTCATGTCTCTGCTCAGAAGTGTGTGTGCATCACTGGTGCATCACTGAGACCATGCGTGGTAGCTGAATAAACTGACTTCTCCTTTGAGGCCCTGGAGCACTTTCTAAAGCCTTCTTTCATCAAAGCTCTTACCCCATAGCCTCTGATTTCTGATTTCCACCCCTCCAATCAGACCCTGAGTTATTCCTGGGTTTTTCTTGCCTGGAGTCTGCCAGGTGTTAAAGAAAGGTTTGCATGATTTAATTTCCAAAGAGCCCAGGGGTGAAGGAAAACACATCTTTGTCCTCCCCACATCTGCTGCCTGAAAAAGAAGCAATCAAGGAGAATGGAGATTTACGGAACAGTGGCAAAATCTCTCTCCTGGTGTCACCTTGGGTCTCTACAGGAAGCATCAGGGGCTGGAGCTGCTGACCCAGAGCTTTTCATCGGAGGCACCTGGGCAGCTGGCTGTCCAGTGTGCTGGATCCAGGCTGGACATCGAAGGCTGCCCTAGCTGAGCCTAGTGTGGCTGGCCAAAGAGAGACAGGGAGAGGAGAGAGAAGAGCCCCAACTCTTCAGAGGTAAAGACCAGTGAGTGGAAGGACTCCACCCACATTCCACCTCCATGAAATGAGCACGGGTTTCCTCCAACCAGATTCTGTGAACATCTGGAATAGGTCAGGTGTGATCAGAACATAACAGTGAATGCAAAAACAAAACAAAACAAAACAAACAAAAAAAATCTGTTACTGAAAAGATATCGCCATGAACTGCCACCCTCAAAATCCTCCCCTCACTTTGCACACATGTATCCAATTGTCCTCGGCACTTTTTTAGCTGCTCTGGAGTCCTCTTTCCTGAGTGCCTTTATGAGGTGTGGTAAAAAGAAACATGGCGACTGCTGCCGCCAGGTGCTATCCAGTGGAGAGGCAGGCTGGTAATATGACCGGGTGTCCATATCTGCTCATCTCCTGGATCTCAAGCTGTGTGACTTCTGGCTCTTCCACAAAGTCACAATGACTGTGAAGGGGAAACATTTTGAATCCATCCAGAGCATTGAGGCAGCCATTACAGCACAGCTAAAGATATCTGGGAAACAGGACTCTAGAGCTTTTAAAAAAAAGTGGTAAGGACAATGGGATGAGTGTTTTCCAAGCACAGGGGAGGATTTTGAGAGGCTTCGTGGCACTCTGTATTTTCCTGGAATGCATTTCCAGGAAAAATATTTAAGCATGCACCACATTTCTCAATCACACCTTGTCTGTGAGGATCAGAGGAAGAGAGCAGGATCATAGAAGGGCCAGGATTCTGGTGTTAGACTGTCCAGGCTCTAAAGCAGCCCTGAGACAAGTTGCACTCACATGCAACCGTCCAGCTGCTCTGAGGTCAAATACCTCATTAGAGGTGACTGCCTGTGAACTGTGAGCAAATAATAAGCACCTCAGCGGGGTATGAGAACAGAATGTGGTAGAAATGTCAAGCACCGAAATAGCATCTAGCATAGAGGAAGTGTTCAATAAAAAGAAGTGTTCTTGTACTGACATTATGGTTCATCTAGTAAACAAAGAAACATGAAACTTCAGGAGAAACGCGAATCCATAGGCCAAAGGGTCAAGATGTCTTGTGCTTGGCTGATGAGAGCTGTTGAACATGAGACCCTTGAGTCTTCAAGCTGAGTGCAAGCTCAGGCTGGCTTTCTTCATGTGACACAGACGCTGGAAGTGATGCACTATGGCATTTCTGTTACAATGATGCACTCAGCCAATAAACTGCCCTGGAGGTTGGGGTACTGGGAGGCAGGGATCATAAGCAAGGGATGTGGTTGGCTTTAAACAAAAGGCAGATAGAAAATGTGTTACCCCTACCCCATGCTGTTTCTGGAATGGTGTCTTCTTGGTCTGTCTTGCTCAAGGCCAAACGTATCTTTTTTTCTAACTCTCTGGTGTTATGGTTCATATCTAAATGTCCTGGGAAAACCATATCCATTCATAAGCAGGGCTTTGGAAGGCGATTGGATGATTGGGGCTTACAGCTGTCTTGCTATTGGGAGGTAGATCTGGTGGGAGGGACAATCCTGGGGATTGGGTCTGGAAGAGTTCATCTCCCTCCCAGCTCCTCGCTTTTCACTCTATTTCCACTTCACGATATCTTGAGCAGCTCTTCTCTGCCAGACCCCTGTGCTCTGCAGCCCTGCCTTGGAACCATCAAATATGGAGTGAAACATGAGCCAAAATAAGTCTGTTCACCTTTAAAATTGCTGGTGTCAGGATTATGCCTCAGTGAGGAGAAAGTGCACGAGACACTTCATATCCATTCTCTGTGTTAGGTAAAATGAAGAATAAAACTCAGACGCTTGCGTACAAAGTTGTTTGAATTTAAGTCTGAGATGGATTTGAAATCAGGATATTGACTTTGTAGAGCATTGATGAAGTATTCATTTCTTTACATTTTTATTTATTTTGTACTACTGGGGATTGAACCCAGGGTCTTTGCACTGAGCTACATCCCCAGTTAATTATTTATTTTTAATTTTAGTTCTGAGACAGCCTGTCATTAGCTTGCCCTGGTTGGGCTCCAACTTGTGACCCTCCTGCCTCAGTCTAGCTGAACCCTTCCTTTACGGATCACAGTGAAAGTAGGTTGTAGGTGCCGTTTTTTTTCTGCTACAGAGAACACTAATCAAAGATAAATAAGCTTTCTTTCTCTGGGCCCTGGGGACCATATTGCAAGAGGAGTGAGGAGTGGCTGATTCCTGAAGTCCTGGAGAGACAAAGGCATAAAATTCTCTGTGCTTAGCAAAGTTAATGAGGGCACTGTGCTGGAGGGCCCTGTGTTTCAGAACTGTGGGTCCTTGCTAAGAGGGTGATTAAAGGCATAAGGAGTTCTTCTCTTCCTTTGTTTCTCCTGTGGAAAACCCACATCGCAGGTCCCCTTTCTAGGCTGCTCCTCTGTGATCCTGGACCCTCATGTTCTCCATACCTTGTGTGTGGTGCACTGCTCCGGGGCCCACCGCGCACTCTTTCTATCACTTTGTCGTAGCCCCTGCATGCTGTCTGATGATCGTCAGTTACCCGTGCAATCCCCTTTACTTCCAACCTCATGGAATACGCATTCCTAGTCTCAAGCGGATGCACGTTCTGGCTCAGTCACGAGCTGGGGCATCCCTGAAGTGCTTTGCTCTTTTTTGTACATGGTACATTGGAAAGAGTAGCACTGAGTGCACAGAGCTGGGATGAGGATTACATACTCTGAGAGAAGCTCCCTGTGCTTTCTCAGATCTACGGCAACATCATTAGGACCTCCAGGTTTTTGGTGAAGCGATAGGTAATTCACCCTCCTTGCTCCTTGGAGTAGCAGTTGCTTTACCAACTGCCAAGGTTTGTGGCGAGATTTGTGGGGATGGTGTCTACTTGCTTGATGACGTTTCGGGAATAGGCACAGTGCTCTCTCAAACTGCATTCTGGGAACAGCTAACTTTGAAACTATTTTTGTGGCATTAGAAAAACCGGTAAAAGATGGGAATTCTACCAGTCACATGAAAGGTAAGTACCTGAGAATCAGAGCATGTAGATTTCAGCTGTGACTCTGAAATCTGTGAGTTTGGGCCAATCACTACTTCTTATCTGAGACTCAGTTTCTGCAGCTATTAAATAGGCATGGATATTATTAATTCATTAAGAATTATATAGAGCTGTCCTGAACATTCACTATGGGTTAAGAATTGTACTATACACTGCTGGAGGAGCTGATGCATTAGTAAGTCTAGATTATTTAAAATGTTTTCTTCTAATATTAGATTGTGTGATCTACGAGTTTTCTAGATTGGCACTGCAATGGCATTATCCAGTTGTTTTAGGAATTATAGTCCACAGCAAGTTTAATGATAGATACTCATATTTGCCATTAGCCTCCAGTTTCTGAGATAGATAACTAGGCTCTAACATGGAGATGCCAATGAAGTTGCTGAGAGACTATTACTCACAGCTCTGCGGCTCTGCTCCTGTGTGAGACTGAGGAACCAAGGGGCCTGTAGCATAGACATTGGGAGTTTTGCTCAGAGCCTGTCTGGTGGTCTTGCTTTCTGAAGGCTTCAGTGAGTCACCGAGGCTCTGATTAGAAATGTGGCCAGAAGTCTTGCTTTAGAGCAGTTCATCTGATCACTTATGCATGTGCTTCCTGGTTTGGAGGTGAGAGGCTGGTGAATATGCGAATAGCCTCGTGCTGAGAATAAGTGAAGAGGGAATGTGTCATTCATAATCAGGCTGTAATAAAGTGTTCAGTGGAGACTGGCCTTTGGGCTCCCTGGCTGGGAGGAGGTAGCTCTGCCGAGAGGTGGCCAGCTGTGCTGGGGCAATAGTAGGGACCAGGTCTCACCATCTACTGTGGGGCTTGGAAGCCACAGTATGAGGCCACATTAGAACCAGACTCTCAGTGCACACGACAACTGTTTCCCTCTTTGATCAGACTCAGGTGCCATGAGTTGAACCCTATTGCATGCTTGGTCCAGGCATGACTAGAGTTCGTTTCCCTTCCTTTCTCCAGCCCTTGGTTTGTCCCTGGGTCAGCAGTGGGCCTTCCATATGTCCCTGCAGGGAGTAGAGTGTGAGTCCTCTGATGCCAGTAGCAACTCTTGGGCACTGTAAAGCATCCTTGTGGATGCAGCAGAGGAGAGGCCTCATGGCTTTAGCTCTGGGGACTTTTAGAAAGTTATCTCCTCTTGCTGAATCACTGTTGCTATGTTACAAAACAAGAGACTTGGCAGAGAATTTTTTGAGCTACTGGATCCCAATGCGATGTTCAGTGATTCGAGGTGTGGAATATCTGGGAAACTGCTGGACGGCCTCCCGAGCAGCCCAGAGAAGCAGCCAGCTTTTCTACCAATTGCAGCCAAGAAGCAAGAGACATGCGGCACATTTGTAATCCAGTACAGAGCCTGCTTCTCTGTCGCTGTGGGTCTTATGTTTGCATATTGGAGCAAGTCCAGAAAACAGAGGCCAAAATAATCCTGGAGATGGGAGGCAACAGAGATACTAAATCCACAGCCTGATGACAATCTTGAGAAGAGTTCCTAAGCAAAATCAGCAGAAAATGTCAACAATCAGATAATCCGTGACTGCGACAATGGAGTTTAATGTCTCTTAATTGGTCAGCCTTCTGCGGGTGGGGGACACAGGCGGTGGCAGCAGCAGCAGCAGCAGCAATCACTCTGCTGTCTGCACTTCAGGAAGCTTTTCTGAGCCCGTCAGCAACTGTCCATCCGCTCTGCCCTCCTAAATGGTGCACCTACCAGAAGGGACACACTGGAAACTTCCAGGACTGCTTTCTACTCAGAGGAGGGTCAGCAATTTCCAAAAAGAGCTCCCTGCCTGCCTGGGAGCAGCCAGCAAAGGAGGAGGAGTAAATACTTAGAGAAGCTGGCGGAAGTCCACGTGGAGGTGCCCTGCTGGCGCTGGGAAGTGGATGAGCTGCTTTTCTCCTTCCGGCACTGCTCTGGATGGAAAGGAGGCTAGTAACACCCAGGCCTGCTGGCTTCATGAGGAATTTCCAAAGTAGCACGGATCATCACGGAGGGGCCTCAGGAGAACTTTTTTCCCAACACTGACCCCATTCATTCATGAATGTTTTAGTGAACACTTCCTGGGTGATAAACACCCACCTTCCTTCCCCTTTCCTCTTCCTTTTTACAATAAAAGTTCCAGGACAGCAAATATTTTGTCAGTTTTGTTTCTGGATGAATATCTAGGGATCAATGATGTGCATGGAATGAATTATACTTTCATATTTAGGGGAGCTAGTCCAGGGGCTAGGAGGACTGTGCATTGTAACTCACCATTTACTGCAGCACGGTGATTTACAGGAGAGAGACGTATCCGTGGGAGAGGCAAACACTTCAGGCTTCCATGGGTGCTTTGGACTTTTCCAGAGTGATGTGTTCAATTGTAGACACCGGAAGTAGTGGGGAGGGAGTTGAGAGGCACTGGATTCTCAGCGGAAGAGGAAAGTGCTGCTGTTAAAGATGGAGAAGCCACAGGCGGAGGTGGGATCCACCCTGGTCCTGGTGTGCTGTTGTGTGGAGAGGGGCTCATTTCCACTCTGGGTCTCCCTCCAAGAAGCTGCAGTGGGGACAGTTGGTTATTCTGTTTCTTCGGAAAAATTCATCTTTTCAGGACATGTGAGAGCTTTCTAGCACTTAGACCTCCAAGGCAGTGAGTTACTTTTTCCTGGAGGCTGAGCAGCAGCCGGGGAGGGGTAGAAGAAAGTGCACCCTCAGGAAATGGAGCCAGGTCAGAGAGGGCAAAGTCAGGCCTGCGATGGCTCCTGGGATGCTGCTCCCTGCTGCAGGCAGGAAGCACAGGGACTCACAGCCATGCTCTGAGGAGTTAAGCAAGAGATCCTTCCAGCTTCTTTTGCTTTTTAATTACTGAGGCAGACATCTGCAAGTTTCTTTTCAAATCCTATGCCCATGCTGAAGTGAACTTCTAACCAGTTCGTGGAGGTACATTGTGTTGATTTATACAAGGGGTGATCACGATAGGCAGTGGATATTTAATTTAAAAATATTTATCATGGTAAAAGAAGCTTCCTAAAAAGGCTTCTCTTTTGCTTCAATCACATTCATCGTCCTTTCTACTTCTTACATGAGCTCTGCAGTCTTCTTTCCTGAGTGTCTTTATAAGGTAGGATAAAAAATACAGTGACTGCTGCTGCCCAGCGCCATCCCACAGAAAGGCAGCTCGGAAAAACACGATGTTGCAACCTCACCCACCTCAGTCAATGGATCTGGCCGCGTGCAACTCCCAGCTCTTCCGCAAAGTCACTGTGCCCATGAAAGGGAGATGTTTTGAATCCAGTCAGGACACAGAGGCAGCCAGGGCAGTGCAGCTAAAGACCCTCAGGAAAAAGGACTCCCGAGCTGCTGGAGGAAGCAGCCAGGACTACGGGATGGGTATGAGTGTGTTGTAAGTAAGGGAAATACTTTGAGGAGATTCATGGCCATGTGGCTTTCAATATAATAAATTTTAAAAAGTTAAAACATTTATTCTAGTTTTTGAACACATTTCCTACCGTACAAAATCTAGGTAAGATGTTTGACACAATTTCTCAAAGGGATCATTAACATTTTGGACAATGTTCGGTCTACTGTATTTCAAAATGCCATAGAAACTGTCGCTCAGGGCAAAGTACTTCTACTCTCATGCTGAAATTCTGTACAAAGATTTGTGGAGTTGGCTTTTCCACGAGGCCCACTGGAGTGTTTGGACTCTGGGCTGAGATGACTCCCGAGGGAGGATAGTCACACATTCTGAAGCAGGAGGACTTCCTTCCTTCCTTCCTTCCTTCACATCTTGGCTCTCCTGGCTTTGTTGTGTTCCTGGAATACTGAAGAAAACTGTAACACAGTAGGCAATGAGTGAATTATTAAAATATTATAAAGAATGCTTTTTCATGTCGTCTTAAAAGAGAGATAGGAAGAGACAAGTCATGAAACAGGCAGTGGAAACAGAGCTGTAAAATCTGGGTGGATGAGGATGGGAACAGAGCAACAAAAGCTGATGTCACAGCACAGAGACAGTCAGGGTCCCAGGGCTCTGGTCAGAGTCATTTCCCACTGGTGCTGGGGTAGCTGGGCCAGCCCTGTCCTCTGGCAACTGGCTTGTGGGGTGCGGTGCATCCCTTCCAGGAGGTCTGGGCACTGCCTCTGCTCAGCACAGGGCAATTTGTGCCATGTGAGCAGAAGCTGAGTCCCCCGGGGGATACTGGCAGAGTCAGGGCAGTCAGGAGCCCACTGGGTGAGGTCGATCTGCCTGTGGCTGACCTTGGAGGATGAGGCCTGGAGGCTTTGAAAGGCTGAAGGGGCCGCTCAGGCTGAGGTGGGCTCAGGCTCCTTGGCTATGCAAGTGGGGAGCTTCTCTGGGTAAACGGTGTCTGAATCTCTGCATTCGGTGGAGGCCTCGGGGAGAGGAAGCCCACACCTGGAAGGTTCTTGGAATTAAGGGCACAGGAGTTCCAGTGCCCGCCCTGTCCTTTCTCTGGTGTGCCTTATAGCTCATCATGCAGCCTGCTTCGTTGTGGTCGGAAGCTTGGACGCACTCAGCTACCTTCTGGGCCGTGTAGCTGTGTCTGCCAGGCCTCTTGTCCGAAGGTTGTATGGCCAGGCAGTGGCCAGGCTGCTGGGAATCTGGTGTTCTCTGTGCTTTGCATGTAAATCAGTTAAGCTCCTGCAGCAGTCTTTTACCAGGTTTTCCTCTGCCTGCTATTTATATCTGTGATCCAATGGAGAGTTTGGAGTGAGACTGACCAAGTTTCAAATTTCAGAACCCATTAGCACAGTGACTGTTATGAAGTCACTTAATTCCCTTAAACCACAGTCTTCTCTTGGGCATAATAATCCAGGCTTCAAAGGCTTGGAGTAAAAATCCAATGAGGATGAACATTGAGGAGGCTTTTCCTAACACCAGTGACACACAACCTCTGCTTGTGTGTGTTTATGGGTAATTTTTTCCCAATCATTTTCATGTGAAAAGTGAAGGGAAATTATCAGACAAGAGGAAGGAGATAAAAGGAGGTGAGAAGGGGTGAAAAGGAGGGCTGGGGGATGGGTATGACCTGAAGAGTTCCATGCATGTATGAACATGCTACAGTGAAAGCCAGGACTTCATAAATTCAGATGTGCTGATAAAATATATATGTAGAACATAAATATCTTATGAGTATATAGAGTATAAAATGGAGACTAGGTAGAGAATATAGAGCGAACATAAAGTTTTCTTGCTGCTCTTTAAATTCATTATAAATGTTTATTGGTGGCAATCACAGTAATGCCAGCTAACTGCCATGGACTGCCACAGGGTAGAGTTCACCATCTCTGTCGCCATAGAGGAATGACAAAGGACCACACTGTGAGGTGCAGAAAGACACAAAAAGTGCTCAAGGTCACACTGTCAGCGACTGGGAGAGCTGGGATTTCCACCCTAGAAGTGGCTCTTGCACTTCTGGTGCCTCGACTACACAGCTAGGCGGACACTGAGCAGCAGTGTGTGCCGTACCAAGCCACGTGTGCCCAGCCTGTGTGCATGGCTGTGCGGGCGGTCTCCCTCCTTCCTCTCCCTCTTCCTGCTGCCTTTGGGCCTCCTATAGCTTGCCCTTTGCCTTTCCAGTATGGAGTCTGCCAGGCACCCATGTGTGCTTGGAGCTGGATGCTGTGTCCCGTGGTGAACTGCTCATGTTCAATACCTGCTGTTTGGGCTCTTTGCCCACAGCACCAAGACCCACTTGTAAGGTCTCTGGCCAGAGCTGTGCTCCAGATTTCTCCCCAGCAGTCCTCCTTCCTCCTTCCTCACTGGCAAGGCTTCCTACACTTCCTAGAGGCTGGGCTGAGACCTCATTCCAGTGCCCGGGAACCCAGGTCCTCCGTGGTGGCTCCATCTGTGGCCCACACATACCCAGCCCCCTCCTCCACCAGCTGTCCCCTGTGGGATCCCACAGTTCTGTTTGTCCCAGAGGTGATGTGTGGCCCTCTTCCACTCATTTTTCCTACAGTTTTAATTCTTCTGATTCTTTTGGTAGAAAACACTTGAGATACTTCTAGTCCAGCATGACCTAGAGATGGCTCGGTCACTTATTTATGCTTCTTTGTCTTGGAGATGTTGAACTGAGTGGTGTTGAGCTGGGTACTGATGTCTGCTTGGGGCCCTCCTCCAGCTTGACACCCTGGGGTGGGGCAGAGAGAGGCCTGGCAGCAAAGGCAGAGGATGTGGGCATAAGCAACCTGGTGGTTCCAGAGGCACTGTGCCTGGGATGCTCTGGGGGCAGGGTCCTGCGGTAGCAGGAGACAAATTTCCAGCAACAGGGCTGTTTTGTTGGGGCTTGCAAGATAAAAATGGGCATATACACATCCACTGCTTAGGGAAGAATGGTTGCTGGCATCATTGTTAGGGAAAGCCATAAAAACATCCATAAATGTAATTGGCAAATGAGCAGTTACTGGGTGAGGCCAACCCAGTGGCATGAAGAAAGGCCAACAGAGCAATTCCAAGGTGCACAAGACACAACCAAACAAAAAAACGCTTGTTACCTTAGATTTGAGAATGTGTGGTATCTGATGGAGTCCAGTGTATTTGAAAAGTGAGTAGTCAGCAAATCAGTCCTAGACATGAGGAATTTAAAAATGTGACGCCGAAATAACAATACTGGGAAGTCTGAAGAAATATGTGAGTGGAACTAAATATTGACCATCAAGACAATGTCCAGGACATAGCAGAAGAAATGGAGAACGTGAAAAAAGAAGTAAGAAACTTGAGGGGTAAGTCTGGGGGTTTGATATGCAATCAACTAGAAGACAGCAATGTAATGCAGAGTACAAAGTCTTCAAAATAAAAGGGAAGGTGATTTTCTGAGCTGAGGAGTTGAATTCTCACATAGAAACGCTCACCAAGGGCCACGCTGGGTTAATGAAAACAGGCACAGTGTACCCTACATTAGGGAGATAGGTATTGCGGATCCTAGGAGAAAAGAACGTCTTATGGGCTCGAAGAGGGAAAACACACGCGTCACCTAAAAAGAAACCCGCAGTACGCCAACAGAGACTGTCTTCCTTAGCAGCTTTAAGGGCTCCTGCTACAGAATATCTTTAATTTCTGAGAGAAAGAGCTTTAAAACTAGAATTTTATCTTCAGACAAACTGTTGTCAAGTGAAGGACAAAACAAACATGTCTCCATATAAATGATTCCAGAGTTTTAACTGTCTGGTATCTTATATGAAAAAAAAATATTTTATGAGATCCTTCAGCAGAGTAAGAAAGAATCCAAGAAAAAAGTTGGCCTGTAGGATATAAGCAGGCATTATTTTCATGGTTGGGCTGGATGGAAAAACAAGCGGAAAAAAGTCTTGTTAGTTTGTGGCTTGGAGAGTTCTCTTTTTATACAACACAGGAGCATGCATGTGTGTGTATGTGTGTGCGATCACACCACTGGTTCTTTCTCCTTTTGAATAAACCTATAACTTCAGCATGGAAGACCAGAAAAGTGTGTGGATATTGTAAAACTTGGCAAAGCATGAAATACCAGAGGAGGAAGGGGCTATTTGCCTGTGGATGCTAGCTCATATGGCTCAGTGGTTCCCAGGTCCAGCTGTACTTTAACAGCACTTGGGACAATGTATAGAACAAGAAGGTCAGATTCCACCTGAAACTGATCAAGTGCTCCTGGTAGTAGGTTCTGGCTTGGGTGCTTTCTAAACTTCCCCTAGGTGGTGGCTCTGTGCACAGCCAGGTCACAAATGGACTCTGTGACCCCTGCAACTCTGAGAAGCTATGATTTTTTTTAAGGACAGGGAAAGGATCCCAGTAGCAACATGTTGAGAGGGACACAGCCCTGAGACTAATTTTGCCTGCAGGGCAGTTGACAAACTTGCATAAGTGCTGTTTGCTCCTGGACTCCCTGTCTTCATGTCACCCTGGTCCTTTGTGTCCATCTAATTAATGGAAAGAAGCTCTGTTTATGTTAACTGTCATGTGCTCCTTTTCTAGTATAGCATTTTCTATCAAGAGGGAACTATAGGGTAAGATTTACTCAGAGGTGCTGGCCTCCTTTAAGGGTCCCGAAGCTGGAGAACACATTGAAAATTAAGCAACGTCTCTCCAGGAAAAGGAAACATAAATACGCATAAGGTGTGGCTGGTGGTGAATGTTCATGTTAGACAATCTATTACAGTAAAAGACTCATATCCACTAATGACCTTCACAGCCTTCTCTCTTGCTTAGAACACACCTATCCCATCATTCTTGTCACTTCCTTTCTTTCTTTCAGACAGGGTTTTGCTATGTGGTCCAGGCTGGTCTTGTAGTCACTGTGTAGCACAGGGTGTCCTTGACCTTGTAGCAATCCTCCTGTCTCAGCCTCTCAAGTATGGGGATTACAGGCATGTGTGGCCATGCTTGGCTCATCCTTTGCACTTTCTGAAGCAGCCCTGGAAGTCCTTTTTCCTGAGTGTCTCTGTAAGGTGTGATCACTAATACAGTGGCTGCTGCTGCTAAGCGTGGTCCAATGGAAAGGCAGCTCGTCAAAACATGACACTGTGTCCTCATCTATCTTAACAGATCTGGCTCTTCCCCAAAGTCACCATGACCAGGAAAGGGAGACATTTTTAATCCATTCAGGACATCGAGGCAGCCAGGGCAGTGCTGCTAAAGACCCTCTGGAAGAGGACTCCAGAGCTGCTGCGGGAAGTGGCAAGGATGAAGGGATGAACGTATGCAAAAAGTGAGGGGAAGATTTTGAAGGCATGAGTGGCAGTGTGCCTTTTACTGGAACAATTTATAAATATTTGCTATTTATTTCATCACACTCAAGGAGTGTCCATTTGTTTTTGTGTATTATTTTGAGGCTTCTCAGAAGCTCTAACCACTTTCTGCACTTCCAAGGGCAGCCACTCCCATGTATTAACAATGGGGCACTCTGGAGTTTCTGCTTCATGAGTTCGGGTGGAACCTGAAGACGTGCATTTCCGAGTTCCGGGTGATGCTGATTTGAGCTGGATGTGTCCAGGGACTGCTCTGGGGAGGAGAGCCTCTTTTCTTGTATCACCCATCTATACTGCTAAGTGAGAGGCAGAGGTCGCCCACAAGCTCATGGCAGAGCTAGCAACGTCAAATCCTATGTATTCCTGCCCAGCCCACCCCTACTCACCTGCCACAAGCCAGCAGAAGACAGCAGTGTCCTGGTCACGGACTTAAACATGCATAAAGGAGAACAATACAAGTCAGAACGTGGTCTCTGTCAAAAGCCATTATCAATGAAAAGGCAACATCCTCATCCTTCAGGCCAGGATGGAGGAAAGGACTCATGAAAGGTTGGAGAAGTGACAGCATCTATCTCTAGAAGGAAGCTTGAGGAACAGAGGAAGAGCCACATCCTATTACACGTTCATTTGTACCTGCGTGATGCTGGCTCTTTAGCCCATTGCTTGCTGTTAGCTTCACTGACCTATCACACCAACAAGGCATGAGACCAAATTTACATGCATGGACATCAGGTACTGCGTCCTCCTACTGCTGCACCATATAGACTTCCCTCTTCCAAACAGAAGACACAAGGTGTGGTCTGTGGTGGGCCGGAGATGATAACCAGGCAGATGGCCAGAGACACCCCTCTCTGACCAGCTGTGAGGACGAGGGAACCCTTTCCAGCCACAAGGGGCAAATGTGCCTAGTACAAGGCTGATATTTTAACTGCTCCCAACAGGAAGTGGGTGGCAGATGTGTGTTCACATTTCCTGTTGTTCCTCTGTCAGAAGCTTGGTCACTCTGGAGGTTTGGGACCTTTAAGAGGTTGGGCCTAATGAGAGATCATAGGTCACTGGGCAATGGAGGGCATAGATCATTGGGTCCTGGCTGCTCCCCATACTCTGGCTTCCTGTTTTGCTATGTGACCTTTTTTTATACCTCTTCCACTGTGGTGCTCTATGCTGCAAGGCCTTCTTGCTGATTGGGCTTTCAGCCTCCCAAACTGTTTATTTAATAAACTAATTTGCTTTGTGGAAAAACTGTGGAATCGTGGAGAAGGTACTGAGCCCGGGAGCCAGTCTGCTTGTCTTGTTCTGTGGTGAATCTGCAAGGAGCCCTGGGTCCAGGGCTTCTGGCCCAATTAAGCTGTCTCTGAGGGCTTGGGGTTCCAGGACTCTACAGTACTACAGGGAAGAACAAGGCACTCGGTGTTGGAGCAAACAGAGTGACGCTGGGTCTCCAGGACCAGCATGTGCCTTAGAACTGGGGCTCACACTACAGATGGCAGCAGTGTTCCTGTCCCTACAGTGACTGAGTTGGTGCACTCATCCCCTGGAAGACAGACCTTGGAGGAAAAGAGATGGGAGTGCAGCTCTGTCTGTGCCCATTGGCTCGCCCAGATTACCAGCTTGCATAGCTTTTTATTCTTACCTACTGCAAAATAGAAATAACAAGTGTCTACTGTTTAGAGCTGCTTTTAGGATTAGATGAAACACATAGATACACACTGCACACAGTCCTGGCGGAATACCAGGAGTCCACTAAAGGTGGCTGTTACTAATGTTGCTACTTCCTATTGCTTCCCTGTTCTAGAAACAGTTCAGGGAGCAGGACTCTGAATTGGGTTAGAGACAGCACCTCCCCTCAGGAAGCTCATGCTATACAAACCTGAATTTCCTCAAGGAGCGCAGAGGATGATCCAGGAGGGACCAAGGAAGTGCCTGGGGAGCTTAGGGATAGGAGAGGCTTCAAGACTCACAGGATATCCAGGCCCAGTAGCACACACTTGTGGTTCCAGCATTCTAGGAAGCTGACGCAGGAAGACAGCAAGTTTAAGCACAGCTTGCACAACCTGGAGACTTATTGAGACTCCATTTCTAATGAAACACACAAAACGCTGGAGATGTAGCTTAGTACAAAGACCCTGGGTTTGATTGCCACAAAGAGTACGCAGAGCCACTCGAGAGAGTCGAAGTGGTACAGATGCTTCCTAATGCAATTTTTCTGCTTTGGTTTCTGGGATCCTTAATCTACATTTGGAGTCTTCACTTGGTGAGTCTGTGCATTTATTCATTCAGCAAACATCTGTGGAGGACTTGCTACAGTCACACCATTTGCTAGGATACAGTCCTTGCTTTCAGTAGGTCTAGAGGGAAAAGAGAAAAACACAAATAGAAAACCTGGTGCCAGTAAAGAGCCAGGGATGCCCATCTTTCTCTGAACGTCCAGAAGGGGGCACCTGACCCGATCTAATGGGGCAGTGCACAGGAACTTGAGACGCCCCCTGCAGGTGAAAGCCAGCATTTCATCCGAGTCTCCTACCGTTTGAGCTCTGGGCAGGCTGTACCCGAATATCCCTAAAAGTGTGACCATGCCCTTGGGGACAGGTATTCCTCTTCCTTCAACCTTGATTTCCTCAGCTATAGAAACTCAGTGTTGGCCCCCAATGTTGAGTTTCTCTTCTTGATTCCTTTTTACCCCCAAGAGTCAACAGAACTTGTTTCCATGTTTGCTTTTTTGTGTACTGAGCATCATGTTCTGTGTGGAGCCATTAGATAATGAGACGAAGATAAAAACTTCTGCCACTAGGAACAGTTTAAAATAAGAGATACGGCATTATTTTCACAAATTATGCAAGTCCAAAATAGTTTAAAGAATTATTTTATTTAAAGAAAAAAAAGACAAAACAGAAAAAAGGGTAGAAGTAACAGAATCTCAAAGAAAAATATTAACATTAAGAAATTACATGTTACGTGTTGTCCTCTTAGAAATAATTGTTCAAGTCACAAAATGAAAGCATGAAGAGCGGACACTCAAAACATTCCAAAATAATTTTTAACAATATTTAACATACCCTCATAAAAATAACCTTTAAATGCACTAAAAGAGATTTAAATTTTTCACTTTCAAAGATTAATTGACCACATTACAAATTATCTAATGTAATTAATCCCCCCTTTTTGATTTATACTCATTAATACAAAAGTCCTGCTTACTGTACTTATCAAGATAGAGGTCATTATTTTGCTCTTAAGAAAACCTGACTTTTGTACTAATGTGATCCTTTTCCTCAAAATGCCCAATTTCCATCTTAGGAGCTGTCTCAGAGGATAGTGAGATTGGTCACATGTTCATAAAATTCTTCCCCTGTACCTTTTCTCCCCATGAATTTCAACTAAATGCTAGTAACAAAGTAATGAGAAGCCCCTGGGAATAGCTCACCCCAAAATAGAGAGGGAAGGCTCCCTCTATCACCAATGCCAGTCTTCCGACCACACTCAGCTATTACTGATACATACGGAAAATATTTTGTACTTTTTATTACCAATTTCCTGGTCACTTTCCCAGCCCCTGGGACAAAATATATGACACAATTTAAAAAAGAACAGGTCTATTTCAACTTACAGTTTCAGAAGTGTTAAAAGTGTTACCGTTAGTCCATGCTTTGTCAGCTCCTATGTGAACAGTATGGTGGAAGGATTTGGTAGAAGAAAGCTGCTCGTGGCACGGCAGCGGGAAGCAGAATGAAGTGAGGAGCCCGGATGGGAGATAAACACTTCCGGGTCACCCTTCCTCCTCTGACCCGCCTCTTCTAACCAGGCCCCACCTCCTAAGAGCAAGTCAGCCATGTCCGCCATGATTTAGGCCCCTACAAACTGTGCATGGGTGCACAGGTCCTGTCTGGATCTAATCATAACAACAGCCTACAGAGCTTATTTCAAAAATTGAAAAAAACACATGTCGGGATGCCGTTTTGTGAGATCGTGTGACACATTTACAAAGTGCCTAGTGACGGAGTTTAATCATGTTCAGATAAAATTTGCTGCTACAATTATCAAGAAGCTTCACCATCACTAAAAACAACTTAAAAAAATATAGTGATTGCCCTATTTTTAGGAAACCCAGGAGAAATCAAGAATGTATTTAGAAAGTTTTGTTTATTTTTGTACTTATTAATAGAGAGCCTTTTTGACATTACTTCTTTTTTTTTTTATCAGTTTTTGTTTGCACTGGTTCAAATGGTGGCTTCTCTAGCCCCCTTCTTTTTGCCTCTGTTTTATAACAATTTCTTGAGCATGTGAATATCTACTCCTCTGGAACCCTGACATCGACTCCACTGTTGCTTATGTCTCTCCACACAGCTAACTCCAGGAAGAATTCTTGTTGCAAGCCTTTCCTCTGAATTTTTTTCTTTTTTAAAAAAGGCTTTTCCTACTCATGTATGAGAAAATCTTTTTTTCAGGCTTTGAGATCATAGTTGCTTGATTATCTACTAATTTTGGGTTTTAATTTTTCACCTCCTTGTAACTTCTGGTCCTTGTTCCATGTTCTTTCCCCTTGGCAACCTTCTAGAAGCTTCAATTTCCAGTAACTTTGAGGCATCTGTAGATTACCCTTGTTTTAATCAGTGAGCACCAAAAGAGGGGAAATCCCAAGCTTGACAGCAATATTTTAGACCATGGTCCTGATAATTTTCCAAAGCTTTGCATACAGAAATATGTAAGGTTGCTCTTTCTCTTCCTCTTTTTGCTCTTCTTAATTCCTAATACTTAATTGGTGGAAAATATCTGAGCGAGAAAAATGTGAAAAATATGAATGCTAGCAGGAGGGATCACTGATGCACCAATTATTACTTCCACTTTACAGAAAACAGGAAATTGCAGTTTAGAAAGATTTGGAAAGCAAGCCAGGTGGTACATGCTTGTAATCCCAGCATTCCAGGAGACTGAAGCAGGAGGACCATAATTTTGGGCCCAGTGGGACAGTTTAGTACCTTACTTAGGGAGAACTTGTCTCAACATGAAAAATTTAAAAGGGCAGTGGATGTAGCTCAGGTCAAAGTTTACTCCCCCAAACTTTGAGGAAAAAAAAAAAAAAGATTGGGGAATTAGTCAGGCGATCAACTCTGAGACAGAACTCAATTGACAGAACCCGGAGAAGAGCAGCTACTATCGCGAGAGTACAGCCAGATCCCGCGTGAGTTTCACAGCACTTCTCAACCTTGCATACCTAGCAGCTCGGGATCAGAGTTTGCAGGAGCAGGGAGAAGATCTCCTGGGTGTCTGGGAGCCACCTTGAGCGGCCGTGGCCTGTCTGTTTCAAAATGATGAATTAAGTTTAATGAACATTCGCTCCTTAGACATCTCTCCTTATTAAGTATTTTGCATGATTTTTATTACTGGCTAAGAATCTTAAGTTCTTCCCTCATTTTTTCTTGCAAAGGAGGAGTTCAATATTTCATCTGTTCTCATTTATTGTTAATGCGCTTTTCCAATTCACTTATTAGAAGACTCATTTTTTCTTTTGTGGCTTATCTTTTTCTCCAAAGTGTTTATAAAATCCTCTCCAGTTCCTTTATCATTTACAAAAACCATCCTTTCTCTCTGTGTCTTTTTAAAAAAAATCACTGGAGACTATTTCGTTTGTTCACTAGTTGAGAAATAATAAAGTTTTCTCCTTTGTTCTGATCCTTTCCTTTTTCATTACTAAACTTCTTTGAACTTACCTTCTAACACTGTCTGTTGAAAACATAAAGTTTTTATTTTCGCCCTGTCTGCACAGGGTGGGACTGCAGATCCATTTAGTTTATTAGTATAAGCTTTTATTAAGCATCTACTAGCAATTGCATGGCAAGAGACTACAACGATGTAAGATACACAAGGAGCAACCTCAAGACAAGGGGTGATTGAAAATTATGCTGAATATTGTTTAAAATGTTTATTATAATTAGAGACATCACCATGAATCCCTCTCAAAATTCTCTCCCTCACTTTGGACCCACTCATCCCACAGTTCTTGGCACTTTCTGCAGAAGCTCTGGAGTCCTCTTCCTGAGGGTCTTTATGAGAGGTAATAAAAACACAATGAATACTGCCACCCAGCACCTTCCATCAGAAGAAGCAGCTTGTGGAAGCATGGTGCCGTGTGCTCATCCTCCTCAGTCACTGGCACCGTGTGACTCCCGGCTCTTCCCTAAAGCCACAATGACCGTGAAAGGGAAATGTTTTGAATCCACTCAGGACATTGAGGCAGTCAGACAGCACAGCTAAAGACCCTTGGGAAAGAGGACTTCATCTCTGCTGCAGAAAGCGGCAAGAATGATGAAACGAACATGTTCAAAGCCAGTGGAACATTCTGAGGTGGACTCATGGGCAATGTGTCTCTTACTGCAATAAAATTTTAAAAGTTTAAACACACCCTATGTTTTTCAAATCAAAACCATATGCACCCATGTGGTCACTGTGATTCCAATTATGTTTGTTAATACATAATCCTGGGGTTACAAAGATGGACAAGAGATTAGCCGTGTCTCTGCTGAAGCCCTGGCAGGTGACTTTTCATCATGACTGTTCAGATTCCTGAAATGGACCTGCAGGCTGTCAGCTCCCAGATCCCTGTCCTCCTGAGCCCTGTACCCTTGGTAACCACTTTCAGGGCCGTGGCTGGGAGATGACAGACAGCGCTGAGACTCAGGCCCAAGCTTCTGGATGTAGTAGACGTGGAATGGATTCTCTCCTTTCTCTGATGCAGTGGCTTCTCCTCTGTCGTCTTCTATTCATTTTCCTCCACAGTTCTTTTCTTTTTCTGGGCTACTTCCTGCCCACATTCATACTTTGCTCTTGTGCTTGTTTTTGTATTTGTTTTGTATTTGTATGAGTTATCGTATCGGTCAAAAAATTTCTGACATGAAGTTCTTGAGAATGGGACTTCATTTTGTTTTGATCTGTATCCTTCACTGCCCAATTCACCATTCAGAAAATTTTCTCAAATTAATAAGGATAGTTGGCATAACATAATAATAAAGCTATTATTTTAAGAAGAATAATCAACTGACTTCAGAGAAAAATAATTCTTTATAGTTGCAAAGATTCGTGGAGAGTTCTGGAGGGTCTTGCTCTTGTGTCAAATCATGAAGGATGATGTCTTAATTACTTCCTTGATAGTGGTACAACCCATAAGTTAAAGGAAGAAAGGTTAATTTTGGCTTATAGAGATTTCATCCATATTTGATTGACTCCAAGGCAGTGAGGCCTGTCTTAGGGGCATCACAGAGGAGAAACAGTCTATGGAAGAGCAGACAGGAAGTAAGCAGTGGCATCATGGAGCCTCCCTTTCATTTTTTATTCTATCCAGGCTACAAACCTATTGGTTGATGCTACCCAACCCAGAATGGACCTTCCATTATCCACACACTGAACTATGCTAAACCAATCAGTGTAGCGATTTAGTTACCACACACTCTCACTCCGTACTCACACACCCATGCTCCATCTGTCTCCAAAGGTTCACCTTTGAGTACATGGAGCTTTGAAGAGACATCTAGATCCAAACCATGAGACATGAGTAGGAACTGGGGAAACCTTTATGAGTTGGGTATGTCATACACAGGAAGAACTTGTACAAAAAGGCAAAAGAAAGAAAAATTAGAGATTTTTTTTTAGTGGGGCATAGCATAGTGATCCTTTTCATGTGGCTGTCACAGGCATCTTCAGTGAGAAAACAGATGTTATCATGCGTACGTTTATTTCTTCTTTCTTCAAATACTTGCTGCATGTTCCTCTGTGTCTTGCAGTGGAGCTGAAGAGTGGCAGGGGCCATCAGTGTTACAACGATAAAGAAACTGAGGGCCAATGGGAATGAGTGGGAGGTCCTTTCCCTAGAAATTGACTAGATTCATAAAAACTCTGTGACTTCAACTTTGCCTCTGAACTCTCAATTCTGTTTTTTTTTTCTACCAACATATTTTTGGTGAAATTGAGGATTGAATCCAGAGCCAAGTCTTATTTTTTTAAATTTATTTTGAGGCAGGTTCTTGTTAAACCACTAAGTTGCCTAGACTGGGCTCAAACTTGTGGGATCCTCCTCCCTCAGTCTCCCCAGTACTGGGAGTACCCTGAGTTATTGCATCCAGCCTTTACCAATAGTTTTAAGTGTTGCCTTGCTCTAGAATTCTCTCCCTTTCTTCTGTATCTCTCCCCTGGGGGCATCTACCTGTGATCACTGACACCTTGGGAAGGATTCTACCCCTTGGGTCCTTGTAAACCTGCTTCGACTCTGTGCAGTGAAGTGTGTCCTTCAGAACCCAATATTCAGGTGAGAGGGCCACAGACTTGAAGTGAGTCTTCATCCCCAGACCCCTGAATTCATAGGCTCTAGGTGGCTTCTCCTCCAGAGTGAACCTTGGCCTGGTTCCTGGTGTGTTCTCACTTCTCAAAGGGCCCCAGATGCATGGCAAACAGGCGCCCAGTTGTTTTGCAAACAACTTCCTCATTCTAAATGAAGTTGGTGATCACAGTGATCACATTGAGGCTTATTCACTCCTATAATACTGGGTGGTAAAAACCACTGCAATCTCACAAATGAACCATCAGAGCAGTTGCTGGTTAACTGGGTGTGGAGAATTGTCTCCCCACGAAGGCTGCACCACCTCAGTCTCAAGTGTTGTAAGGGTAGAGGCTGCCAGTGCATTAGCCACCTGCTCATTTAACCCTTCTCAATTTTATTGGACCAAGTGTTAAAAAAGAACTCTTAAGTACCATTATTTATGTGTTCAGTTAGTTATGTGATATTTTTTCCCATGATACTAAGGACTGAACCCAGAGGCTTCACACTGAGCTACATCCTCAGCTGTTTTCACAATTTTCTTTCATTTTGAGACAAGTTCTAAGTCATTCAGTTGCTGGGGCTGGGCTTGAACTTGCCCCAGCCTTTTAAATTTACTTAGTGAAAATATCTTTTGAGTAAAGTAAGTGACTCTTGGCCACCAGCTGTCTGGACTATTGGACTCCCTTGGTTCTGGGCTGGACCTGGGACTACTCTGCTGTGGACCGTGGAGGAAATAGCATTCCTGCGCCTGGAGCCCAGGCACTAAGAAGCTGGAAGCTTTTGCCTCTTCTCTCCTGGGACATCTGATTTTTGGAAGATCTGAGCCATCCCTTAAGAAGTGTAGCTTGTTTGCTGGAGAGACCCAGTGGGGAGCAGAGGTTTGGAGAGAGGGAGAGAGAGAGACAGAGAGAGAGAGACAGAGAGAGAGAGACAGAGACAGAGACAGAGAGACAGAGAGAGACAGGGAGAGAGAGAGATATCCACCTCAGCCACCGTGTGAAACACATTAGTCTTCAGAAGCCCCAGAGAACTTCCCAGTTGAGCTCCAACTGCAGTACCTTGAGTGACAGCTCTATGGCTGAAATGCTCAGCTTTTCAGGAAAAAAAACCCACCACCTCATGTCTAGAACTCTGTCACCCTCAGCTGTCTGCCACGTTTTGCCTGGTCTATGGTAAGATGAACACCCATGAAGACTGACACCCAAGCACCTCCTGGGCCTTCCTAGGAAAAGTGACTCCTGTCCCTTAGAAACAAGACTCTTACTGCTTCCTCCTCCAGGAAGAGAGGGACTTTATTGTACTTTTCTCGAGACCTACGGGTGTACAGTGGCATTTAACCACCTGTTTGAACTCTCACAGCATCAATAAGAAGCCAGGCTTTCTTATCTCTGGTTTATGGAAAGCTGGGCAAAGGTTAATGTAATAATCCAAGATCACCAAGTTGCTAGGCCACAGGAGAGTCTTTGAGACTCCGTTCATTTGATTCTAAATCCAGACACACATCTCATCAGCTCAGAACTCCTGCTGGCCTGGAGGCAGCAGCCTTTCCTTCAGTGCTACGTCTGCTCCCGATCTGGCCTAGCCAGGGAGGTGTTATTGAGCTTAGGGATGGTGATAAGAAACACATGACCCTTGCTTTCCCTGCTGTCCCCCTGAAGTTGCCATCTCTTGGGAACCTGAAGACTCTTTCTAAGGCTGGTGGGGTGACCTTCTTGCTGCTCCTGTGACACGCTAGTAGGAGACATGGACTAAAACAGGAGCTGGTGAGCTCTGACACTGGTACACCTTCCCCAGCCAGCGCCATCTGCTATCTTCTTTAAAAATGTGGAAATGTGTTTCTGAATTAGTGCTCCAGCAACAAAAATGAGTCTGAAGTGGTAGGATCATTAGAATAGGGTGGAGACAGGAGAGAGGGCAATCAATACTTGATTATAATCTCTCCCGAGGTTTTCAAAGGGATGGATATGGAAGAAGGGAAGCTTTTAAGGAGAAAGATGGTACATAAAAATGACTCCAGAAAATAACTGTTCTTACATTTTATGGGGAGAGAAAACACAGCATTCCTTTTAGTAGAGAGAAGTGATATTTAAATAATTTAGCCAATTTCTTTCCTTAGGGGACATGCAGAATAGCAGCATCTCCTCAGCTCTCTAGAACAGGATCCATTTTTAGTTTCTTAAACAGAAAAGTGCTAAAATAAGAAAGGAAGAAAATGACCTGGTGAAAACTCTAAATCAGAATCAGAAGACCGGTGTGTGTCCTCCTGTGCCACCTGCTGGTTCTGTGACATCAAACAAGTTTCTTCTTCCTTCCCAGAGGTCTTTGCCTATGGAATGATGGGAATGAGGAAACATTTTGGTTTGGGGCCCACAGTCATGGAATCCAAAGCTCTAGATACACAAAGACTCTGTCACTGCCATCAAGGTGCTCTGAGGTCCTTCCAGCAGCCAGAGTGACCTCCAAGTGGAATTGGAAACGTCTGAGCTACAGGTTCTTCTTTTGAGTGCAGGTTATGTAGTCAAATTTCACATGAATTTTACAAAAATTAGACCATTAGTGCTAAGTGGTTATAAATTGTCAGCAGAATCATGATTAGTGAAGGACAGTGATCACAGTTCACAGTGATCCATTCTTTGGGTGTTTAACACACACACTCTCTCTAAAGTATTACTAGGGATTGAAGGATCTTCACAATGAGGTACATCTCCAGCCTTTTATTAAATTTATTTGTTTTGAGACAAGTTCTTGCTTACTTTGCTAAATTTCCCAGACTGGGCTCAAATTTGGGGTCGTCTTGCCTCAGTCTCCCAAAGTGCTGAGATTACAGGTTAGCTCACCTTCCGAAGATGGCACACCCTCACCCTGCTTCATGTCCTGAGCCCTCACCAAGGCCCTGTAGAGTTTGAAGGCAGCTGTGGTACCCACGCTCCCAATGCATAGAGATAGCAGTTGATACGCTTGTGTTGGTGGGCTGTTATTAACACATGAAATTTGAGTTAGCAGAGATGCTAAGAGAATTCTGCAGTGTTTTTCTCAGCAGCTAATTGGTTTGCTGTGCTCAGCCTGAGCTCCCAGCTAGATGCCTTGGAACCTCCCCCAGTACTCGGAGGAGTCTTGGTGAAGTGCTGGTGTGTAGGTGGGAGAATGACTAAGGGAACAATCAACTTGCTATGAGAAACAGAGTAAAACTGCTCTTGACTTTCAGGCAGTATATTACCAAATCTGAGAGGGGTTCACAACACACACAACCAGTTGGCAGTTAGGATATAATGACTCAATATTATTAATATACAGGCAGTACACAGGTGAGACAGGGTCTTTAACCCTTCTGGGGTGGGTTTTCTGACTGAAAGCCTCGTAAGAAATCTGAACTGTGGACTGCTAAGGTTTCTACACAGGACCATTCCTGCAATTTATACCACTGTGTCAATGACTTTGTTTTTTCTCAGAATAATTTTGTGGATTTGTTCCTGGTTGCCTGGTACAGAAAAGCTGATTTTGTTATTCTTGTGTTTTAAACATTTAATGTCTTATCTAAATAATGTATTTACATAGTTGACAAACTGAAGTAGACTGGGGAGCCCGAGGCAGGAGGATTGCATGCTGGAGCTAATCCTGGGCAATTTAGCACCTTAATGAGATCTTGTCTCAAAATAAAATAAATGAAGAAAGGGCCCACAACATAGCTGCATTCCATCTCCAGTATCACGCACAAACGTAATGTAGGACAATAAATCTGACAGCAACAGCAGAAACCACAACAAAGCACAGCAAGGCTGTGCCCTGCTCCTCAGCACTCCGACATCTTGCTTCCTGGGATGATGAACCGCGCTCATTTCTGTGAGCTGCTTCTTTTGATGTTGACCGTGAGACCCTGACTTTCTGTGTCTGCGTTATTTCCCTTCACACGATGGTCTCAGAAGCACCTATTTCCCTGTAAATGGCAAGTAGCAGCCTCTTGCCTCCCTGATAATTCTAGGAGGGTGTAGAAAGGGCTGAGGCAGAGGAGGTAAAGTTTCAGTTTCTAGGAGTCACAGGCAGCATTCGAGGCCCCAGGCCTCCTGCAGAACTGGATTCTGGGAGAGAATCATGGCTGCCACGGTGTGAGGGGACCAGAGTCCCAGGCCCGGCTGGGTGTCAGTACGGATGACACCCTTCACGTCCTCCCACTCCACTTCTTTTCTTTGTAGTCTTTGTTTTTATGAGTATATTTTTTTGCCACATATAATGATCACACTCATCATGGAGAAGCTGTATGTGTACATAATCTATCTTGAATTTTTCCCTGTTCCCTTGAACCCTTCTTTCCCTCTCCATTCTCAAAATCTCTGTTTCCATTTATTTCCACAGGATGGACAGTATAAATTTCATAGGTAGTTCTGAAGATTGAGGGAAATTACGGAGAGTAAATAACCTGGCACAGTGTTTGCTTTCAGTCATCTCTGGTCTGTTCATTACCTTCCTTCAAAGTAGCACGTTCTTCTCTCCCTACAGTCATCAAAAGGTTTCTTTAAGAGAAGTATTAGAAATTAAGCTATGATTCATGTTATCCAATTCCTTCAATTTCAGCAAAAATCAAACCTTTTAAAGTCCTTTTTTTCTTTGTGGTGCCGTGCATCAAACCCAGGGCCTTGCACATGCTAAGCTAGCACTTTACTACTGAGTTACACCCCAAGCCTTAAAGTTATTTCCTTTTTATTATTTCAGGTATATCAGTGTAGTGGGAAACATTTTCTCAATCAGTTCTGTTGAAGTTTAGAACAAGAACTCCTGGCCCCAACCCCAGCCCTCTGCTCTGAATGCCTCTGCCCTTTCTCGTCTTTGTTCCAGTAGCCATGGAAAATTGACAGAAAATACAGGGCTGGTATATTTAAGCTAATAGCTGTTGCAGAATTATTCATGCTCTTCAGCTTCATATCTCTTTGGAAATAACTGGCAAGAAAGGAAATAGTGATTTTTTAGAAATTAGTAACCGTAATCCTTTCATTCTGAAAAAACAAAGGATTTTCTACTAATAATCTCTTTCATATAATAATGGGTAGTTTTGAAAATGAAGTGTAGAGCAATTTACACTGTGGTTTTTGTGCTTGCTATTCTAAGAGAATATGATTACCACTGCTATTAATAAGTTTTTAACTTCAGCAAAATAATTTGCAAATTCTTATAGATAATGCATAGGTAATGCCCTTATCAGCAAAAAGTGCTTAGTGTGGCTAAACAAAGTTAAAAACTGTGAAATATGCTGTATGCTAAGCATTATAATTTTCTTCTAAGACCATTTCCTGAGATTGAAATAGAATTTTTGCTGTGTGGAAGATATGGAAATTTATATCTTACATCATGATACATTTCACTTCCTTGGCTAAAAATCTTTCATTATGTCTTTTGCAAAATGAATCTTTGGACTCTGGAGAACAAAATCCTTGGAAACTAGGAACAAAGACTAAGTTCCTCTTTTCATAGTCCTCCCAGTGAGGGAAAATGAGCTTGAAAACATAGGTATCAGCATTTACAAAATTAGGGGAAGTCTTGTGGATGCTGTGTTAGAAGCGAAACTCATGTTTTCTGTGAGTTGTTGAAGCAGCTAATTATTTCAGAGACATATTTTTAAATGACTTCACCTCATTTCAAGCACATACAATTTCACACATGTATGTGTAACAGGTTACACTTTATAAGTTAAAAACATTCAACAAATAGATTTGTGTGTATATGTACGATTATATGGTTTTCCTAGTGCAAAGACTTAAATTTATTGACTACCTGCTTTGTTCAGTGATTGGATGTGTGAGTTTTCCTTACAACCTATCCTGTGAGTCAATTTCTATTGTATCCAGTTCATAGATCAGGAGCCTCAGAAGGGCTGTGTAACATAGACAAGTCTACACATCTAGCCATTGGGAAACAATTGTATTGTTTCCTAACAAAATTGGAAATGAGACTTGGGAAGGCTTTTAGGTCATGCTAATGCATCTGCTCCTCACGGCTCCATGTGTTTCGAACATGTGCATGGCTGGGTCTTTTCTTGGATATTAGGAATCATGAAATTGCATTCTGTGGGCCAGCGGTGAAGACTCAATTATTTTCATGTTTGTGCTTCACGCAGTGACCACCTGGGGTTTGCGGACTTTCACTTTGAAGTTTTATGTACTCACAGATGTATTGAATAGTTAGTGTCTTAGTCACTTTCTGGATGCTGAGACACGGGACCCAACACCCACGGCTTAAAGGAAGAGAGGTTGATTTTGGGTTCATGGTTTCAGTGCATGGTCAGCTTGGGCCAAGGCAGAAGCGAGATGGAGGAGAGACCTGGTGGAGGGAAAGGTGGTCACCCTATGGTGGTCAGGAAGCAGAGAGAGAAAGGAGGAGCTGGGGACAAGAACGCACCCTTCCAGGTCGGCCCCAGTGACCGCCTCCCACCGGCTCCTGCCTCCTGTAGCACAGTCAGCCCTGATCTCATCCAGGCTGGATCCACTGATGAGACAGTGCCCCATGGTCCATCACCCTCACACACCGGAGAATTTGGTGGGACATTTCCAATCTAAACCATAATGGTCAGTTTAGACAAAATTTCTAATTAGTGTATTTATGGAAAACATCAAAATCTCTTTTTTTCCCAGTGTCAGTGTAAGTGGTGAATAAAGCCAGGGTTTGCTGGGTACCTTCCTGCAGAGTACCAGGAAGAATCTGTGTGGCTTCAAACCTATGCCGTTATTCTTACCCCCACACACTGGAGCTTAAAAACCATCAAAACAGATGAGCAAATCCAGCTGCAAGGGCCTGACAGGGTGAGGGATGAACCTCCCCTGAGAAGGTTGTGCACAATCTCTCTTGGAGCAGCGAGAAGTCCTTAACGGAACAGGTGGGATTTGAACCGGGGTAGAGAGATCAGAAGCAGGGACTTGACAGAGGACCCCATCTGAGCTCTGGACTGATCAGCAAAGAGGAACCTTCTGCCTCTGGTGCATGCACACTGTAGCTACTCTTCTGATGACTGAAAACTGTATTTCCAGGTCTTCTAGACTTTTCCTGACATCTGACTTTAGGACTGTCTTATTTTCACTTATGCCTTTACTGTCCTCTGTGAACCTGAAGACTGCTACATTTATCTGGCTCTCACTTTGAGAATGAAGTATGCTTTTTAATAACTCATAGTTGAGACTCTTTCTCCAAGACGAATGTCTTGAGCATCCTGAAACCATCTTGTCTGACCCGGCTCAGCTTCCAGAACCTGGATGCACATTTTCAGAAGCTTCTCTTGCTGGGTTCACTCTTGTCTGTCTAGAGCAAATGATGTGGCTGGAGAGAGATGGGTAATTTAAGATCTCCAGTTGGACAATTCTTGGGAAAAAGCAATAGAGGACTGTAGGGCCAGCCAGGCAGTAGGGCGCTGTGAGTGGGAGTTGAGAAACTGTCTGTGTTTTGGTTTTGCAGGCAAAGGGCTGCAATGGAGATTTCGTTTTTATTGTAATTTAGAGAAAAAAAAGCTAAATATAAAAAAAAGGGGCCAGGGATTTAGTTTAGTGGCATAAACGCCTGCCTGGCAAGTGCAAGCTCCTGAATTCAATTCCCGATACCGCCAAAAAAAAAAAAAAAAAAAAAAAAAAGAAAAAAGAAAAAAAAAGCTAAATATGTTTAGAGAAAAAAAGCAAAACAGAAAAAAGGATATAAATAACACAGAATTAAAAAAAATAACAGTAAGAAATGACTAGTAAAAAATTGCTAGTTGATAAATCACATATTTTATCTTAGAAGTATTTGTTCAAGTTATAAAATCAAAGCATAAAAAATGGACAATCAAACAATGACAGGAGAAACCATTGTTTTTGATGAACTAACAAAAACTTAGTAGTATGGCTATTTTGCACACTTAAACATACATGTAATTATATCCTAGCACTTTCTTTCCCTTTCATTATTACAATATCTGTTATATATTATGGATCTTATTACTTTCAGTTTATAATTATTGTTTTTATACTAGAGAGACAATACAATATTTATAAATGTGAGTCTGATTTATTTCATTTATGAGGATAGTGTCAAGTTGCCTCCATTTACCCATAAAAGCCTCAAGATCCTCCTTTTTTATGGCTGAGTAATATTCTGAGTAGGGGAAAAAGGCAGTCAGTTTGGAGGTGAGACAGTGTAGCAGGGCCATGTGGTGGTCTAGATAGGGACTAGAAGCTTGAATTGTGGGCAGTAAGTGGTAGATTCCAGAGATAGAAGCTACAATAGCTAAGACTTCATGACCAAGTGGGTGTCGGGAGTAAGGGAGCAAATGGCCCAGTTCTCAGTCTCCCAGCAGAGGCTTCCTGTCAGAGGGGCTCCACATCACAGCCCTCTCTGCCTCCTGCCTCTCCAATGCTTCTTCCCACTACCATTTTGGGAAGCAAGGAACATTCTAGAATATCTGTCATCTCAACTAATATGTCAATCCAGAATACTTCACTCAAAAAGGATTATGAAATTTCATGAGGTTTAAATAAATCTGCTGTGGCTGATTCTTTTTCCTGCCAATCAATTTGAGAAGATTAAATTTCTTTTGAGATATTGTTTGTCTACCTGGATTTCACTTCTAGGAAAACAAGGCCCTCAACATTTTTATATTTTAGGTAACTGCAGTTTTTCAGGATATGCTGACCTTGTAATGATTTAAATTTGTATGAAACAGGAAAATGACCCCTTCAACCTCAAGAAATGAACAAGCATTAATGTGCATCCACCTTGAGGTTCTGTTAAGCGTTCATCCCTGTTTTTCCTGACTTTCTCCGTTTTGTTGACCAGTGGGGCCCTTGGCCGCCAGCCCCAGATTCTGGAGCTGGTCTCAGGCAGTGGGAGCCGTGAGCTGTGATAGACCAGGCGATGCCAGCTTGGCACAGTGCAAAGCTGACCTGCGCTGGGCCACCAGATCCCACACCCCCTCCGCTTCTTTTCAGCCTTTCCTTTTCTGCAGAGCAAACTCTGCGAAGCCAATCACTGGTTCTCACTGTCTGTCACCTCTGTGCACCCCGTGTTCCTCACCAGGCTGGTTTCTGTTCCACCACTTCTAAAAGTGGCTTAAGTTAGGATCACCAAACCCCCAAGCTAGGGTGCGAAGTGTTCTTACATCTCTGGACTTGGCCATGGCCTCCCAGAGTCCTTGGGCCCTTCCCAGAATGCATTCTTCTCATCCCCTCTCTCCTCCTTTCCTGCTTTCTAGTGCACAGATGCTTCTTTTCTGCCCGATTTCTACAGGCTCTGGGCACTTGTGGGCACTTTTCTCCCACACTGCAAATTTCTCTCTGGAGTCCCCCACACACCATAGGTCTTTAAATCCCCACTGTGTGCTGATGAATTCAGATCCATGTCTTCAGCCCTACAAGTACACTCAGTGCCACCCTGGTCAACGCTACTGCCTGGATGCAGAGTAGACGTGAATTTTACTTCCTCAATCAGATGGCTATCTGTCTCTTCTGGTTTTTCTGTCTTGGGAAAGGGAAATTCTGTTCCCTTTACTACTAGACCAAATCCTGAGGTGTTGCTTCACCCTTGATTCACCCTTTCTCTCGCTCTTTATAGCGTAGCCTTTAGCAAATGTTATTTTTCTCTAAAGGTATTTCTCAACCCCCCCCACCCCGCTCCCACCCATCTCCACCCAGTGCTCCCGCCCCAGCTACTATTATCTCTTGCCTAAACAACTGATTTGCCTGAGTGTCTAAACTTGTCACCACCCCAAATCCATTCCACACACAGCAGTGAGAGTAATATTTGCATGCATAAATTGGATTGTCTTACTTCTTCACAGGTCTTTCATGACTTTCCATTGCACTTGGAATAAAATCTAACACCTAGCATGGGTTTCCTGGTGCTGTGATTAGAATTTGGCCCTTTCCAGCTCCTTCTTTCCTTTTCATATGCTCCATCTGCCAAGGTCTTGTTTGCCCTCACCCCAGGGCCTTTGCACTAACCATTCTACATGTCTGACCTCTCTCTCCTCTATGTGGGTGGATTCTCTCATCAGTCACATCTCTTCTGAGGGACCTCTCCCTGTCACACTCCTGACAGCAACTTTGAAGTTACTGTTTGATGTATCACCTGTTTACTTCTGTCGCTAGCACTGGCACTTGTTTTCTTTTGTATCCTGTGTCTTCACCCACTGAGAGGTAACCAAAAGGAAAGCCTAAAGGACAGCTTTCCACAAGTCCTGGCTCTTCTACAATGCTCTTAGTGTTGTAACAATATCACTGCCCCGTGGACTAGCCTGGCTTAATTCCAGCTTATAGGACAGATCATTCCAGAACAAAAGGCTCTCAGCTCCAGCAAAAAGAAAAAAGCCTTGTGCAACAGGAAATGGCCCAGTGACCACAGACAGATAGATGACCCTCCCCAGCACAGTCAGTGTCCAGCTCTTTCATCTCTGCTACTCCTTGTAAGCCTAGCATGCACTTTGGAGCCAGCGGCCCATCTTGGGTCTCTAAAGCCTTCCTTGCTGCAAGACTGTCTCTCTCTCTCTCTCTCTCTCTCTCTCTCTCTCTCTCCTTTTGATTTTTACAGCAAACTCTCCAAGGAGAAGCTCTGGGCTGTGGCTGTCCCTATCGAATCTTTGGCCCTAGATTGGGATTTGTATTTAGCTGGGGCTAAACACATTGTCACTGAGAAAATGAACCCAAAATGCAGGCCGGCACTCACCTCTGTGAGGCACATTTCTCAGAGCAGCATGGACACAGAACAGAGCTTCTTCCCCTTTCCTGATTACTCCTCCTGCCTCTTCCTGAGCTCTGGAACTGTGCTTCTGGGCTGGGCTCACTGTGGAAGCTGTTATCTGCTGAGTGAGCCCGTAAAATGTCTTGCACACACTGATGCTCCTGTCTGGTGGACAAGCACACTGCTCTACCCCTGGCCATTGGATGTGGCTTCTGGGGCCCTTAGATTGGAGGTGAGCAAGTGGTTCTTAGGATCCTTCAGGGCCCATTGGCCTGTGGCTGTGTTTGCTTCACAGCTTGGTACCTGAGGGCGAGCCCAGCTCTATAAAACTGGGTACGTCAGGCACATGTTTAGGAAGCTTGCATGGCAGGGCGGTGGCTGGCGGGGCTGAGGCAGGTGCAGGCATCCCATGCCCTGGTAGAGTCTTTGTTCTCCTTGGCACCAAGAGGCCTTGTCTCTTCTGGGAGGATATCAGCATCTTATCTCTGCCTAGAATTTAAATTCTTTCACCTTCTAATGGCCTCTTTTAGAGAGCAGTGTGGATCCTTCCTGAGAGGCTGGTCAATTCATCTGTAATTTGTTACCATGCAGCAGACCTGGTGTCTGAATTCTGGTTTCTTACATTTGAGTGATTCCTGGATTCAACATTTTGCTCATGAGCATTGGTCTCATCTTGGGAGTCACTTCCAAGTTTATTCACTGATTGACTAATTGATTGGTGTTGCTTTAATTTTGAGAGTTCCTTGGGCAGAAGTATCTTTATTGATGCTTGTGTGTGCATATGGTTGTGGTTGTGTTTGTGTGTGTGTTTGTGTTTGTGTGTGTATGTGTGTGTGTGTAACTGGAGACAGGGCCTAGGGCCTTTGCTCTGAACTACATTTATACTCTTCTTTTGTACTGAAGAATTTTTTTTGTATGTTATATGTGTTAAAAGAAGGCAGGACAGTTCAGTAATAGAAAGCATTTAGATATTTGAAATACATTGCTCAGGTGAAGTAGACAAAATGCAGACTGCACCATTAGCAGTAGCTCTGGTGCCGATGGTGAACATCACCTCACCTTTGCAGTGTTAGGAATAGAACGAAGAGGCTTTTTTGGAGGAAATAGGAACACGTTATCAAAGCAAAAAGAAATGCTTATCAAGAAGAAACAGGAAACACCTTGTAGCTCTTTTCATTTTCTTTATCTCAGCTAACCAAAAAAACCCACCAGGCCTTTCAATAGAATCTTTACTATGTAAACGTGGAGTTAGCATGTTTCACGAATGCTTTCCAGTAACGCACCTTGCCCAGACGTGCCTGTGTCTGCAGTCACCCCTTATGGAGCCCTAATGTCACAGCAATGCTCAGTGCTTCACATGACCAATACAAACAGAGCCGCGCAGGGTAAGGGGGCTGAAAAGCACCCCATGCCTCCGGGATGACTCTGCAGACCCAGCCTAGGGGAAGTTTCTGCATTGATTTTTATTTTTTTGGTTCTGGGAATTGAACTCAGGACCTTGAGCTTGCCAGGCAGGTGCTGCACCGCCGAGCCATATCCCTGGCCCTGTTGCTGCATTTTTGACGTCATCATTAACAGCAAATGGTCCAGCTCCTGTTAGTGACTCACTGTCTCTGGAGAAGGGTGACTCTGTCACATCCCTTCAGTAGAAAGCAAAGACTAAATGCGACCCTGAGAAGGGTGGCTTGTGTTAGGCCATAATGCAGTCGTTTGGGGGACGAGTTAATAAAAGTTCTGCCTTATGCAAAAAGACTTGTTTTGGATTCTTTTGCTCCCTTGATGATTTCTGAAGGCTGCATCACTCTTTCTTCCTTTCCTAGAAGCCGTCAGTGTGGAGAAGCTTGAAAGCTTTCCCAGTGGCTCCAGTTTGAAGTGACAAGTGAGGAATCCTAGAAAGGAGGCATGAATACTGCAGACAAGTTAGGGGAGGAAGAGAGAAAGAGAAGAGAAGAGAAGAGAGAGAAAGAGAGAAGGCAAATGTGCATCCTGGAGAAAATTATATATTCTCTGAGGATCATCTTTCCATTTTATAATTCTTGGAGTTACAAAGGTAAAACTTTCCAAGCCAACACCAAAGTAGCAACTGGGGAACGTGTTTTCCAGGAGGCTGCTCTGTGCTGCGTTAGTCTAGGAGGAAAAAAAATGGCTCTTGGTAAGTGCAGGTCAGCTCGGCTGACAGGTAGAATTAATGAAAGGGATTGGCGTGAATCTTTGAATTTAAAATGAGAGTCATTATTTTCATTACTCACGACTAATTTGTTGTGCGGAGGATGAGAGCCAGCTGAGTTTGGAGAAGAAAAATAGAGTTTAGGGCAGTGGGTCCTAGAGTTCTAGGGTTGTGGAGGGGACATAGTTAAGGTTATTCTTTCCCCTTTCTTTCTCCTCGTGTTAGCCGGGGGAACATGGGACATTCACATGTTAGTCTTCCCCTCTTGTCTTCGTCTTTGTCCTTCTCTTAAACTTACTATTGCACTTCTTCTTGGTCACAGTAGACATTGTCTCAGGTGCTCAGCCGTCTCTTATCTGGTCCAGACCCACTGCTGGCAACCTTTTTATGCTCTGAGGCCAGCCAGTGAGGCTTTCTGTGCCACATAACCACAGTTGCAGTGCTAAGATATCCCACTGCAGGGAAAACATCAATACAAACAAGAAGTGAGCGTGCATGTGTGGCTGTGTTCCAGTAAGCAAAACAGAGGGCGCAGTGGGCTTGTCACAGACCTGGTTGGTGAGCTCAAATCCTGCACATGCCTCAAAAAAGGTATGGAAGTACAGTTTTTTCTGAGTATAGTTTTAAGCATTTAACATTGTTAAATGTTCAAAAGAGCTCAGATTTGGACTTGGTTTTGGAAGGATACTTGAGCTGGGTATAGAATCCCTGGTTCATTTTTTTCCCTTGAGTCCTGAAGAATAATTATTCAGTGTTGTTTTAGTTTTTGAGCTAGTTTGAGAAGCCTGATTCTGACCTGATGTTTTTTCTTCTTTGTAAATGAAGTTTTTTTGAGGGAGGCAGGGCATGGTGGTGTATGCCTATATTCCCAGCACTCAGGAGGCTGAGGCAGGATCACTGCAAGCATGAGACCAGTCTGGCCTACATGGTGAGTTCAAGGTCAGCCTGGACTACACAGAGGATCTTGTCTCAAAAAAAAATAATGTAAATAAATTTTGTTGTTGTTGAAGCTGCAAAATTTTCCTTCCATTGCGTTTTTTGTTTTGTTTTGTTTTTTGTTGTTGTTTTTTTTTTTTTTTGGTACCAAGGATCGAACTTGGAAGGAAGGACTGCACACTTGCAAGGCAGGCACTTATGTCGCTGAGCTAAATCTCCAGCCCCTTTGATTGTGTTTTGTTTGTGTTATCTTTAAAGTCCAGTTATTTCCTTAAAATATATCTTAGTGTTGCTCATTCAAAGTAAATTTCTCAAGTAAATATTTTAAAATATGAATATTCAGGTCTAATTTTTTAAGAAAACCTTTTTGGATTATAGTCTGAAATATTAGTACTATTCCATTTTCTCTTTTCTTTTAGAAATAAATTATATAACACACATTATTTAAGCTGTATCTAAGCTCTATATTTTATATATAAATTATATATGATGGGTTCACTTTACTATTTTTAATATCTTTTTATTGCTTTCATATTTTTCATTTTCTTTTCTTGGCTATATGCATTTCTCAGTATGCCTCAAACAGTAAGTTTTAGTAAAATCTTATGTTGTCTTTAGCTGATAATTTAGTCTTTAGTTTTGATATGTTTCTTTTGTTTTCCTCAATTTTCTCTAGAGTTTGTTAATGTCTTATTTGTCCATTTTTATCTAGAGTTTTGAATTTCTAACTCATAATGTTATTTTGTGTTTGTCATTGCTTATTTCTTTTATCTAATGCTTAATTTACTTAATGCTAGTGCATTGGGTCATAGCTTTCTCCTATTTTAGGTGGAGTTTATAAAGAATTTAGTAAGATGGGATTTTTTGATGTTAACTTAATTTTTACCTTATAGTGATTTCATATGGATTTTTTCTGTGAATTCTAGAGCATATTGGAATCCATCTCTGTCTCTCTGTACATCTATATTAGCAATATATATATATATATATATATATATATATATATATATATATATATATTATATAAAATTCAAGGAAAGGATCCATGAAAAGGTTTGGGGGATTTTGGATTCCTACTAAATGTCTTTGTTCAAAAGTTCCCTCTTGTGTTCCCTTCAGCAGTACCTATGCAAAAGTTCCCTCTTTTGCATATATTTTTAGGAGTCAATGGAAATTTTCTTTGGGTACAGTTCATTATAGTCTTCTACTTCTGTAATATGGTGAGTCCTCCACTTATAAATTACCTTCAGTCTGCGAGAATGTTTCTAAATCAGATTCATTCATAGGTCTGGCAAAGTGAGTCTTATATATCTTTGATGCAAATATACAATGTAAAGCATAACACCACCCCAATACTGAAAATAAACTGTTTTTTACTTTTACAGCTCTCTCAGATTGGTGGTGCAGTACCCTATAGCAACTGTAAGTGAACTGGCTTCACTTTCGTTTCCATGGTTACTGCTTTGTGCTTCCTGGCATCCCTCCGCATCCCTGCTGCCCTTTCTCCTCCTCCCCGATTCCCTGGGCTCTGGCTGAGCACGGCCCTGCTGTGCAGTATGCACTATGCAGTGGGTGCACAGCGGCACAACCGTGACGATGCTCGGCAGACACGGTGCCACATCCGGGGTCTGCTCGCATCTGTGAAAGTTCACAGCTCCAATGTTCGTGAGTTGGGAACCGTTCTCTGTGTGATGTTACCCGCAGGCCTCCAGGAGCGATTGCTCCTCCAAGTGGGTTCCCTCTGCTTGAGCCCATTTCCCGTAGCTACTGTCTTCACACTGAAGTACTTCCTAGCTCTTTCCTTTGGCTTCTCCAGTGCCTGGTCTGTCCTTTTTAGACATTTCCTTGCTATTTCCCCATTCATAGCGAGAAAAGATGTTACATGTGCTTCTCCTTCACTTTGAGTACAATGTGCTTTTTTCCCTGAAAAACCTACCTCCAGTTCTTTGCTCTAGGATGACCCCTGAAGCTTCCTTTGTTGGTTTGGGATCTTTATTTCATCACGTCTATAAATATTGAAGTCTGCAGTGTGCTGGTTACCCTGTGAACATGCTGTAGGCTGTGTTGTTTGCCATTTACTTGAGTTTTATTTTAGCCTGTGAGTTGTGCCTGTGATATCTGAGAAATGAAGTCTTTCCTCTAGATTGTTAATCAAGAAGTTCAGTAAATAGGCTGGCAATCTGTTTAAATCTTTTGCCTATATTCACATTTTGATAAAAATACAAAAAGGTGAATCAAAATAAAGCACACGTTGGTAAAGGTAGGTAATGTGGTATAGCCTTTACCTGCAATTTCCTCCTGCACTGAGCTTGTTTATTCACTGGTAGGAAGAGTGGGCTAGAGGGCTGTTTACCATGTGGTATTTCCATGTGACAGCAAAGTCAGAGAGAGAAGGGTACATGGTAGTTGAGGACTAGCAGATCTATTAGTACACCAAAAGCTGTATCCACACCAAAATCTATAATGAGCACATTTTTTTGCAGTTTTATGCATAATTTTCAAAAGCTTAGAAGCAACCAAATGTCCTACAATACATTACTAAGTAAATTATAGTACATCCAGGCAATGAATATTGCTGAAAAAGTCAGGAAAAGAATAGAGAAAACTGAAGCACATGAAGGGCACATGAAAAGTTTACATGGTGTATAATCTCAAGCATGTGACCTTCTGGAAAAGTCAGAACTATGGCTGCAGAGAAAAGATCCATGATTCCTCGGGGCGTATGGAGGGAGAGGGGAGAACAGGTCAGAAGGGGATTTTTTGGATTTTATAATGATAGACTCATCACCATACACTCATCCCAACCCCTAGAATATGAAACACAAAGACTAGGTTCTACACAATGAATTTGAGGTGAAAATGTATCCCTTAATGTAGCTTCGTTAGTTGTAAGAAGTGTATCCCACTCGGGTGGGATGTTTTTGAGACTGAAAGGAGACGGTATGTGTGGAGGGAATGTGGGAACTGTCTGGCCTTTCCATGCAACTTTGCTGCAAACCAAAAACTGCTCTAAAACAAAGCCTTTTATAAAGCAAAAACGTACATCAAGTACTGTTGTCAGCTCCTTCACTGTGACAAAATACCTGACACAAACAACTCAAAGGAGGAGAGATTTATTTTGGTTTATGGTTTCAGAGGTTCCAGTCCATAGTTGACTGGTTCCATTGCTAGGGGCCATAGTTGAGGTAAAACAACATGGTGGAAGGATGTGGTGGAGGAAAGCCACTCACCTCATGGCAGCTAGAAAACCCAGAGCGGCAAAAGGACCAGAGAAGAGAGGGCCAGGGACCAGATGTAGTCTACATGGTTACACTTCTAGGATCCAGCCCTTTTAACCAGGGCCCACTACCTCAGTCAACATTACCCTCACTCATGTCACCAAAATTCATCCCATCAGGGGGCTAATCCTTGTGATGAAGTCAGCACCCTTCCTAATTGCTTCCCAAAAGAGCCCAAGAACAAATATCAAGACCTTAGCATGTGTTTTTTTTTTTTTTGGCGGGGGGGATATTTCAAATGCAAACCATAACTAGTAGCTACTGGGTAAACTGGTATCTGGCTTCTGAAAATATAAGAGTATTCATCCCTCCTGCTACCAGAAGAATTGGACACTGATTTCTCATGGCCAAGACATACCATAGAAATTCCTCTTAGTCAAAGGAAGCTGGGACATTCAATGTTACAGCTCTTTTTGAAGACAGCCCACAGACTAGTCTGGCCATTTTGAGGATATAAATTCACAACCATGTCGTTGTAATTCAGGACAACTCTGAAATGTATCTCCTGTCCCTAAGGCCGTGTGGGACTGCTATTTGCCTTTCCTGCAGCCGTGTTTTTATTCGGCTTCTGTATTCAATTCTGCTTCATCCACTGTCTCCCGGCTCGCTCCTGAGAACATTCCGTGAGTGTCACATAGGAAAAATCCACCTGGCATTCTATTTTCCTGAGAAGCCAGCCCAAGGTAATTGGAGATTAATAGTCATTCGAGTGGGCAGATCATAAGCTAGGAGGTTAGTGCTGCCTCGCCTGGAACCATCCAGCACTAACTAGGAACACTGAGAGGCTTGGGAACGCTGCAGTCAGATAATAGGTAAAAATTTCCGAATGGTGAATGGGGTGAAATACTAGTTGAGGAATGCACTGGCAAGTGCAGTGTTTCAGGCATTTGACGAGTTGCAAGGAAATAGTGATTATAAGGATGGTACAATCTACTGTTGCTGAGTCCTGCCAGTGTGTTGGAGGAAGATGAAAAGCTAAAGGTATTGTAGCAGGAAGTTGTGGGAAGTTGCAGATGAGGTCAGGGTTGAAACATGAGAGTGGCATGCCTGCACATGCTGAATCCTCAGCTCCAGAGAGTCTCCCCAACTCCAGAAGGGCCTGTTTAGAAAAGTGAGCCACTCTGAGGCTTGCACGGTGATATCTGAATCAATGCATTACTAAAACTTGAAAAGCAAGATTTTCCCGAGCCTCCTGTCCTGGAAAAGTGATTTCTTCCTGTTAAATGACATTTTATGATCCCTTGGACTTTGACTAAGAGTTAGAAGTTGCACAGTATCAGATCCAGTGAATCAGGTGGATGAGGACATGGACCTCCAGCATGCAGAAGTGGTGCTTCCTTCACATCTCTGCTATGTGCCTGTGTGACCTTTACAAAACCAGGTGACATCAGGAGGCCAGCCAAATAGTCCAGTGGCAGCTACTGGTCAGATGTTGGGTCTTTGCCACAAGAAATCAGTCTTAGGTACATGGCATGCATCTATGATCTTGGCAATGTTCTCTTTTCTTAGCAGTGAAGAGGAACAGACATGCTTTGCCTTCACATTGTGAGGTGACAGTACATATTCATGTCACCCTATGGGACTGTGCTAACACTTCTGATCTCTTCATTATAGTGTGAAGTTTCAGGGACTCAGAATATCAACACCTTCATGCTTTTGATGTTATTTTGAATTAGACTTTTAATTTTGAATTTTGATTGGTGTTAGTTTATAGAACTGCAGCTTGGTTTACGTGTTGATCTTTATTCTGCAACCTGCTAATCTCACATTATTGTGAGAAGACTAGTTGTAGTTTTTTGGGTAGATTTTTTTGAGTTTTTTTTGCACAATCATATAACCTGAAAATAAAGAATTTTGCTTTCACTTGTCCAAACTCTGTATGTTGCATTAATTTTTTTCTGCCATTTTACTTATTAACATCTCTATAATGTTGAGTAGAAGTGGTGAGTTTGGCTGTGCTTTCTTTTTACTTGATCTTAGAAGTGATTAGTCTGTTACCGTTAACTGCAATGTTCCATTAGTGTCTTGGTGATAACATTTTTTTCATAGAACAAGGAGGTCTCTTTTATTTCTAGTCCTCTGTGAGTTTATTTCATGAATGGATGTTGACATAGATGGAGACTTTTTGCCATCTATTGAGATGGTCAAATGTGTGTGTTTTAGTTTTTAAGAGTTAATTGTATTGATTTTAAACTGCTAAACCAAAGTTGCATTTTTAGAAAAACTCATATTATGCCCTCTTATTATTTAAAATACTTTTCAGTACTTTTCATCTAGTTGCCAAGTTCTTGGCAAGAAGTTTTGTATCTATGCTTATGAAATTTTTAGATATTTTTTCTTGTAATCATTTGGGTTTTGCTGTCTGTACATTGCTGGCCTCACAGAAAGAGTTGTGCAATGGTCCCTCACTAATTTCTCGTGAAAAACTTATGGGGAATTATCATTATCTATTTCTATAATGTTATTGTTTAGCTCTAAAATGTACCCCAAGAGGCTCATGAATTTGGAGGTGGGATTTTGGAAAGCTATTGAATATGGCTGTGCTTTATGTCACAGTGGATTGATTCACTGATGAGTTCACAGCTGAATGTGATGTAAGGAGGTGGCATCTGGCTAGAAGACATAGGTTACTGGGGACAGGGCCTGGAAGAGCATATTATTAACCCCAGTTCTTTCTTTCTTTCTTTCTTTCTTTCTTTCTTTCTTTCTTTCTTTTTTTCTTTCTTCCTTTCTCTCATTTTCTCATTCTCTCTTTCTTTCTCTCTGTCTCTCTCTCTCCTTCCCTTCCTGGCTGCAACAGGTTGAGCAGTATTTCCTCTGCTATGCCTCTTCCATGCCATTTCTGCCTTGAACTGAACTCCCTAAAATTGTAAGGCAAATCATGCTCTCTTCATCTTAAGTTCTGAGCATCAGTATTTTATAGCAACAATGAGAAAGTGACTAAGTGAGAAATTGGTTTAAGACACTGACTCCAGAATGGGAGCAAAGATGGGGGATAGATAACAGCTGGCTACAGAGGCTCCCTGAGATAGTCAACTTAGAATTCAACATAATACAGCATGGGGAGCCCCGAACAGAGGGAGATGAATCTCTCATCCCAAGAAGAAACTAAGGTGAGAAGAACCAATCAAACATACAGTCCTGGTGCTATTATTGGAACAGCTAAAGGTTCAGTGCTCCCACTGCAGCGGGTGACTTGCCAAGCTGTCCGAGGTCCTGCCGTTTTGACTCACTGGATGTGCAGTCACACTGAGATCAGGGGTTGGCCAGCCAAATGGAGAGCTGAGCTGGTGGGGAGCCTGCATCGATCTGTGGTGAGTGACGGGAGTGGAGCCATTCCACAGAAAGGGGGCCTCCAGCGGACAACATGCTGGACCCAGGCAGGACTGGCAAATACAAGGGGCAGCAGTGACTTCAGTCAGCTGTTCCCTTCCCCAACGGGATGGGTGGGGTGAGCTAGGCTTGGGTCACGTGACCTGGCTGAGACCTAATAGGTTATCCAAAATCAATTTCCTACAGCAGCAGTGCACACTAACACAGTGAAGACCTCAGAAGTTTGACTGACCCCAGCCCAGCCTCCTTGGGTCCTGCTACTAAGAATGAGCTCCTTGTTTATTTGCTTTGAGGGAGAACTGAAGCCCAGAGAATTAACAGTGTCGAGAATTATGACATCCATTGATGTATTAATTTAACAAACATAGAATGTCTGCAATCTTAAAGATTATGAGCTAGACTTTGGAGTTGTGAAATAAGGAGAAGGATGGCAAAGAATCCTTTGCATTCTTGTTCCTGGGCCTTGGGCTTCTTTCTGAATGTGTCTGTGCTTCTGATTCTTCTTGGCCACAGAGATTGCAGCTAGCTAAAGAGGCCATAGCACACAATGAGGGTCCTCACCTGGGTGGTTTTCCTCCATGGGTGACATTTATCAGGGTCTGGAAACATGTTTGTTATCACAAGTGGGGAGCAGGAGCTCCTGGGCCAGGCGACTTGGCCAAAATGTCAGCAGTGCCTGGGCTGACAAATGCTTGCACACATTCAGTAAAAGGTGTGTACTGGGGCGAGGGGTCCACCATGCTATGACCTGTAGAAAGCTTCCACTAGGCTCCACCTCTGGAGGAGCTCTCCCCGCAAGTCTCTCCTGGTGGCTCATCTAGCTGGGTCCCTGGACAGTGGGAGTCAGCTTGCTCTCTCTCCGCTTGCTGGTAGATTCCTCCTGCTGGAAGATTTCTTCTCCTCCTGGTGGGGGACCCCAGGGTCTCATCTTTGCCTTTGTTCCATTCTGTCCCTAGCCTGTCCTTCCTTTGCTGCCTGCAGAGCTCTATCAGATCTGAATTTGGACACCGATTATCTTGATTCACTCACTTTTCCACCACCAAAAGCAGCAGAAAAGACCACAAAAATGGAAAAATGAGTTTGTTTGTGATGTGGTTACATGGGGGAGGGGCAGTTAGCCCGTCCTTCTGGAGCACACAGAAAGACTCCAATGCACAGGAAGAGTGCAACCCAAGGTGGGAAATAGGCACATGGAGATTTAGCCAGGCATGGACCTGAGGACTGAGGTAGCGTGGATCCTACCTAGCACTGGGCTGGGAGAATGGAAGTCTCTGCTCTCAAGAAGGTGGAGAAACAGCTTGGCCTACTCTTTAAGACTCTTGGCCATGCTTTGTCTTTTTGAGAAAACAAAACAAAACAAAACACTCCTACAACAAAGTAAAATGAAAGCACCTCATTTTGGCAAATGTAGGGAGGGATCTGTCCTTTTGATCTTTTATCCCAGGCTTCTTCTTTTTTAAAGTCCTAATAGGAGACTAAGTACTGTATGAGGGGTTGGGGTGGAGACAATGAAATCTCCTTGGGTACTAGAAAGAGGAGGAGCTGGGAAGGGAGGGGAAGACATATGCATTGGGACACACACACACACACACACACACACACACACAGGGACCCAGAGTAACATGAAGTAGGGCACATACATCAGTGTGGCTTGGCCCTGGCTTCACACCAGCTGCCTAGGTGCTGACACTTCCTGCCTTCCTCCGCTGGAGAAGCGAACGAGCTCTGATCTACGCCTCAATTGTAGCTGTGAGGAGTCCTATTATCCACATTCTCTTACAGGGAGCCTGTGACAGAGCTCTGATGTTCCTAAGATTATCAGACAAGTAAGTAGTAAAGACAAATTTAATTCCAGATGTACTAAGTGAATGGATGTCATTTCCCACACATAACTGTACTCAGTTTATGGTAGATATGCTCTATTTGTGAACTTGATTGGCTTTGGGAATCACTCAGGGGATTAATAAAGCACACTTTAATGTGTGCTTGGGTAAGTCACGGAGAAGGCACGACCTTGAGTAATTACCTGGTCCCTCACCTTCTTCTCTTGCACTCTCAGCCTGCTGTGCTTCCCAGTCACCATGAATTAGGCATCTTTGCTCGTCATGCCCTGCCACCATGATGTAGACCCAACTAAACATGAACTGAATCCCCTGAAATCATGAGCCAAATTAAATTGCACCTTCTTTAAGTTACATTGTTTAGTATGGGTCCCATGAAGGGAAAGCTAGTGCAGAACTTTATGAGAGGGTCCTGCAGCTAACATTTTCTGAAAAAGAGTAAGATAAAATAAAATCCAAAATTTCAAAGCTGCCATATGTACAGTTTATAAAATAAATGGTGGCGAACTGGTTCATGGACTCTTGGACTGACCAATTAACTTAGATATAGAGCAGAGAATTCAGAATGGCTCTCATAGCCATTCCATAGAAGTTTAAACTATAGAAAATGCTTAGTCAGGTGTGGTGGCTCACGACTGTAATCCCAGTACTCAGGAGGCTGAGACAGGAGGATCATTGTGAGTTCGAGACCACCCTGGGTTACAAAGTGAGCTCAAGGCCAGCCTAAACTGCATAGTGAGACCCTGTCTCAAATTTACACAGTTAGCACTGTAAACAACTGAAAAATGGTCAAAATATATCAAATAATTGCTTTATGATATTGTACAACCAGATTGTGCAAGACTACATGATGTTTACAAGAAGGAAAACAAAAGTCATTTGATCTCCGCAGTTACCCCAGCTTTCTCTCTGCGGCAGTGTGCAGACCCTGAGAAGGATATATAAACAGGCTGTAGTTTTCCTAAAGTGAAAAGATAAAAATTGAAGACCTAGGCAGCTAGCTTTGGAGACAGAATATTGGAGAGAAGAGAACTAAAAAGATCTGCAGAGGAGGACCGCAGATTTAGCTCAGTGGCGTAAGCCTCTGCCTGGCAAACATGAGGTCATGAGTTTGATCCCCAGCAACAAAAATTATTAAAAAAATATCTGCAGAGGGATCCCTTAGAACATCTGTCTGATTATTGACGTGCATATGTACAGCAACAAGCTCTACAAGGCTGAAAAATTCTGATGTTCAACCTCTCTCCAGGGCTGGGGATCGTTTGCATTCCAATTAACTAGCTTACAGGGGAAATTGAATGATTTCGTGTTACTAAACAAATTGTTTACAGATGGTGATTAGCAAAGCAAATTTGTTAATTTTGGAGGTGGCAGTTTGAGAAATAAATCCCAAGTTCAGAGGAGAAATCCGGCTGAAGATCTCAAAATGGGAGGTGTCAACATACGGGAAAATGGCATTTGAAAGCATGATCCTGTGGGAGGGCCCCTAAGGAATTCTGAGTAGGCTGGAAATAGAAAAGCAAGAAGAATAAGTAATGGAACATCCCAATGTTTAGAGATCAGGGGACAAAGGTGTCCATAAACATGGGACTAGGACATGAACAGGAGACTAGGAAAATCCTGTGTTTTCTCCAGAAATTCAGTGAAGTGTTTCAGGCAGGAAGAGTGACCAATTGTGTCCAATGCTGCTAAGATTTTAAGTGAGAAGAAGAGTGAGAATTGGCCAGTGAGTTTAGCAGTAAGGAGATACTGACAACAGCTATGTCAGTGGAGTGATGGGTATGACAGCCTAAAAAGAAGAGTTTCAAGGAAAATGGAGAAAAATGCTGAAAATAGTCAAAATGGACAGCTGTTGTAAAGGGGGAAGAAAATCAACAGGCAGATGCGGTGGAATCAAAACATTATTAGTGGTAAGAGATCTTACTGTGTCCTTGTATATTGATAAGGACAAATCAACAGACATGGGAAAATGTGATAGTGTAGAGGCACAGCTGAGAACTGCAGAAATAATTACATTACAGGAAGTACCGTCCTTGGATAGGTAAGAAGGACTATTATCTACTGCCCAAGACTGATGCTGACTCAAGCTGGAAGGACAGACAAGTGTCCTCTTTCAATCGGAGTGAAGGGGTATCCATGGAGACAGACTGAGCTGATATTTCAGGGCTGCATTGTTAGGAGAGTCCTGGTTTAAAGCTGCTGTCTACTGCTCAGCCTTAGGGAAATCATACATAGGAACAGATATCAATTAGGTTTAAGGCTTGGAGGTTGGGGAGAGCAGGCATTCTTACAGAGAATGGTTCTAGTCTGTGCCTGAGATAGGAGTGAACATCAGCACCCAAGAGAAGAAAGAGCCCAGCATGCTAAGGCGCAGCTAACATGCTTTAAGAAGGATGGGGTGAAGACAGACATTGGATCATTTTACAAGATTAATGAGAGAAGAGCTGGGAACTTGAGGATTTAGGCAACAAAGTCAACTGTAGTGATGGAACAAAACCCAACACTCTATGTGAGAACATCAGGAACAAGAGCGTAAGGACAATGACAAGTTTAGGATGAACCCTATGGCCTTATAGTTTAGCCGCGGCTCAGAACTTCTGGCATCAGGCCCCGGAAAGAAGTCGGGAAGGAGGGTATGTGGACAGGGATCCAGTGACTTCAAGCAGAAATTATGGAACAAGCATTTTAGCAACTATGACGAGGATGAAAATGGGTGAGTGATGAATAGAACAGAAACAGATCTTGAGAGGAAAGACATCAGCAGCCCGGTGTGTTGATCATCTACTTGGAATTTGCAACACTCATGAATGGGAACAGGTCTACAGAGGGACCAGTAGCTAGTTAGGATCACGTGTCTAAAATTCTCTCTTTGTTCTGTAAACTGCAGAGAATGTGCATTGTGAGTCTGAGCGGGTTGAAATCGTTGTAACTATGTTCAGACTTCTTCCCTTCTCCTCCACAGGTGTGGACAGCTTATTGAGGAATCTAATGCACATCTGCCCTGTCACCTTCACCATAGACGGAGGTCAGGTCAGAAAATTCCTGGTACGTTTCTCAGCCAGCATTGAAGTCCTTGGCCATGCTGAGGCATCTCGCAGCAGAGCCCACTCACCTGCCTGGCCAGCCACAGTCTCCGCATGCCCATTTCTCCCCTTTTGATGTCTGTGTTATCAATGCCTTTAACCATATATTCAAATAATTTTTGGTCTGTTTTATGCAGCGGCTTGTGGAGAAGAATAAAGTATTAGACTTCAAAGTCCTCCATGTTATGAATCTGATGTGGATAGGTGCATTTATAAAACATATTCACCTCTATTACTTTGGGGAGTCCCTATGTCAAAGCTTTGGAGGGAGGGAGTTTGGAAAATCTGCATTTTCCATAATGACACACCATGAATCGGTGACTTATTGACAGGGTCCTGACTCCCCAGGGACTGTGCTGGCCTCTAATAACCTGGTCACTTATGTGTGCTTACCAATGCAGATTTTGAGGTGAACTCAATCAGTGCAGGAAGAGATGTGGTCGTAGAAAGTCGCTGGAGATAAGTAGGAGAAAAATGTTCCCCAATCAGGTAAAGCTGGTGAGATTTTGCATGAGCGGAAATGTACTCTAAGAATGGAAGAGGGTCTTTTTCTATGAAAGGGATGGTGTAGTTAGAAAAACCCAAACCAGCTCCACCATATGACTTGTAACCATAATGGGACCCTCTCTTCACTTCTATTTTCTTATGCAATTAACAGTATACTCTTTACTGGATTGTGAACTCCAAATGATATAATAAACAAAAATATTACATATATATATATATATATATATATATATATAGAGAGAGAGAGAGAGAGAGAGAGAGAGAGAGAGAGAGAGGGAATTGAACCCAGAGTCTTGTAATGAGTGACATCTACAGTCCTTTTGATGTTTGATCTTGAGACAGGGTCTACTGTCTTAGACACTACCCTAGTCTGGGGCACAGTACTGATAGCACAAATTATATGAGGAGAACTTTATTTTGGGTCACTGTTTTTAGAGGGCTCAGTCCATAGTCAGCTGGTGCTGAGGCAGGAAGGGGATGGTAAAATGCTCTGGCGGAGGAGAGCTGCTCATGTCATGGTGGCCAGGAAACAGAAGAAAGAGAAGTCAGAGAGAGAGAGAGAGAGAGAGAGAGAGAGAGAGAGAGAGACTTCTAGGCCATGCCCCTTAGTGACCCAACTCTTCTGAGCCAGATCTCATCTGCCAATGGAATCCACCGATAGGAGTAGCACCCCATGATTCAATCATCTTCCAAAAGCCCCATCTCTGAACACAACACCCTTTGGGGGACATTTGAGATCTAAACCATAATAGGGTTTCACTGACTCACTAAGTTGCCCAGGCTGGACTCAAATTTGTGATCCTCCTTCGTCAGCCTCCCTAAAATATTGTTTTAAAATTGGAACTTAACTTATCAGAGACCTCGGTGTCATTGTACTTTAGGGGACGCAGCCTCCTGGGAGTGCAGAGGAGCCTGTGGTGGCGAGAACAGGTGGATTGTCAAGCGAGGGCCACGTGTAGGGACACTGTGTGTGACTGTGTTGGTTACCACCCAGAGGAGGATTCTTCCCAAATATGGTCACTGTGGAGGCAAGCTTGGCCTCCAGGGAGCGCACTGCAGCCTCCGGAATAAGTGGCGCTGTGTGTAGAACCTTTCTTCTCTCGCTGAGTGTGGAAACCAGTGTGGATCTCCATTGCTCTGAAAGTAGACTTGAGATGAGGGCAACGAGGCTGGAGGAGGTGCTTCGGAGAAAGCTTGGGAGAGGAAGAGACGCCCAGGATCTGAAACCGTGCTGTCTTTGCCGCTGCCAGCTCTGTCCTCTGAACCTAGTGTTGGGAGGAGCGTGATAGAATGGGTGAGGGTGTGGGGTCCCCTGATGTGAACCAAATCAAGCCCCTGCTTCTGGTTCCGTGAGAAGCCGCTTGGTAGAAATCAGGATGTGACTCAAATTCTCGTCCAGATAGCACATTTTCTGGCTCATTTCCTTTTGTTTTATTTGTGAATATTTTAACTGTCTTTTATTCATTTCTAGTGCCTATTTTATTCTGGAGTCTTTTGCATTTCTTATCCTTCTTTCCCTTCCTCCCCTTTTCCTTTTGTCTGCCGCCTTCATGACAAAGCACAGACCACCCAAGACATTGCTGCAGGATGCTGGGGAGCAAGTTTTGTTTCTCTGCATTTCCTGACTGGGAGGATAAATTTAACTTTCTCTTCCCAATACTGTGCTGTACACAGTTGAGCTTGGCGCTTTCACTGTGATGAGTCATTTTTCATAAACAGGGACTGTGGAAAGTGCTTGATTCACATTATAACAACAACAATATGGAAAAAGACCAACACTGAATGAGCTCCAAATTTTCAGATGTTTTGCAAAGAGAGGAGGAGGGGGATTACAGTCTTTAGAGAAGTCTCTTGGCTTTTGAATTATGAGCATTTCTTTTCTTGATTAAAAGAAGGAGAATAATGGGAGGATCATAGCTACACAGCCAGTCTCACAGAAATCACCCATGGTTATTTGGCAATATTATTTGTGCAAGTTGTATTGTTTCCCACAATTTCATATATATATACATATATATGAATATATATTAATATATATATATATCTGACTACAGTCCATTTTATAAGTTATTCAAATCATTATACTTCATGATGCATTATTCCCTGGAAAATAACATCAGCTACACAGTGGTAAAATCAGAATGTTTTAAGTAGTGGTAGACTCAGGTCCTATAAGACAGACAATTTAATAAAGCAGCCAGACAAGACCCATCTCAGAATGTGTGGGTGATTCTGATTGTTTTAGAAAAGCATTATTTTGAGGTAGAGAGAAGCTGAGTTTAATAGATTTCCATCCATGGAGTGCATTACACATTGTATGATAACTACTTAGATCAAATAAAAAGTTATGTATTAGGTGAGTACTGTAAACTTACATAGCTCTGTATCACCAAGGTGAACCACAAGGGAATATGTGTCATTTACTGATGTATACTTGAACATAGATCACAAAGACTTCTACCAATCAAAGGTTAGCTGATTCTATGATTAGATGTGGTAAGAGTATAAAGATGCTGTCATATTTTAAAGGCAATAGAAACAGGTACCAGCGCAGATTTACATGAAACTATTTAAAATAGGAAGAATCAAACAGATGACCTGACTTCACACAGATACTTACACAGGCACAAAAGTGCTCACAGAACTCTAATGAGGCCATCTATTCATGCTTAAGTCAAGAGGATTGACTTACGTTATGGGAAGTAACTGATTTACAAATTTATTAGTTTATATTAAGGTTTCTTATCCAAAATATTTTCTGGCTTCTTGGTTAACAATGGATCCTAGAATTGTACAAAAACATGAATGTACCTATCTTAAACATCTCCCATCTGAACCAAACCCGGTACAGAAATCTTCAAAGGCCCCATTCCCCTGTCCACTCACATGAGGATATCTTCCAGCTAAACAAAAGCTAGAAAATAGTTTTCAGCCCACATGTTGTGAAATGGAAGAGGACATAGAAGTCATATGATTTAATTTTCATTTTACAAATTGAGAAATCAAGATCCAGAAAAAAAGCTACATTCCCTCCAGTTTCTAGTAGCAGCATACAGGCAATGTACATACCTGGTGATCAGGAGTTGACCTTTGGTCCTAGACTATTCATTTCTTGAATTTTAGCTATGAAATTTAGCTATGATGTGATAGCTGGACCTCCAGCAGCTACATCTGAGCCAGTAGTATCCTCAAGGACTGACACTGTCCTTCAAAGATAGGCATCCTAGAAAGACAAAAGGATCTAGAGTCTCTGAGAAGGGTGGACAGTTTTGCTAGCCATGGACTGCCTGTGTCCTGAAACACTTAAGAATATTTTATTAAATGTAGCTGAGTTACCTGGGCTGATAGATAGCCTTGCATACAGGAAATGAGAGAAAAGATAATAAGGTAGACATTTCAAATACATTTATGATAAAAAGAAAAGAATTGAGAGGTCTCAGAAGAAAGCTTTTCTCCATTTCTCGGGGAGAAAGACAAGAACCCAGCAGGAGCTCTCCATGGTACCGATGGAGGAGTTTGTTTAGATGGCCTACTTCAATACACTGCTGCTTGTTTGCCATTTATTATTTTTAGTTTTCAGTGAGAACATCTTGTAAAGATGGCCAGGCAAAGGCAGAGACACAGAACTGAGTTTCTAACCTAACATCGTCTTGATCTAGATTACAGTGATAGCTGCAATATTGGATAGAGCTTTTGTCACAGCTGAAATAAACTTACAGAGAGAGAAGGCTGAACTTTTTATCGAAGGAAATCTGAGTTCCAGAAAATTTAAGTACATTACTTTTGGTTGTAATGTTAATAAGTAATAGAGCTGGATATGTAGGCTCTGAAACCTTGGAAATAGTTGTTTCAACCGGTCACCGATAAACAGATCTCTTGATTATGTCATAACCACACTGCAGCCCAGGAACGTATCACAGACACAGGGTTTTAAAAATTGGGTAATTTGATCAAAATCAAATGGCTGGTTTGTAGGAGACTTGCTATTTGAATTCAGCTTTTGCTCATTCCAAAACACACTCTGTTTTCATGACAAAATATGGGTCTTCACATGGGACTCTAGACAGCACACATCTTGAGAGTTGTGGAGTGGGTAGTGGGGATGAAGCCCCCATTGTGGTCTGGTAACTGTGTCACAGACTTTAGGAAAGATAAGTAAGACGTACCACTGGCCTGGAATCCATCATGCAAAAGTGGAACTATTTACATGTGTCCCTCTGGGAATAGAGGCATGGAAGTGGGTAAACGGTGTCAGTTTGGGAGGAAGAGAGGAGCTGGGTTCCTTTGGGTTCCTGACAGGTTACAGAGGCTCTGCACGGAGTTGGTCTCCTGGGCCCGAGAGACTAGAGTTCCCAGTACGGTTACACTTTTTTGGCCTCAGCACACTACTTTTAGAAAATGTACCAGTACCAGTACCTCCATTCTGCAGTGCATTTTTTAGACTGGTCAAATAGTTCAAGCTAAATTTGAAAGCCTGCTTGAATAATGTGAATAAAGAGACACTTACTGATGGATCAAAATCTGAACGATGCTGCAGCACAAGCACTAGACAGGGAGGCAAGAAACCTCCTCCTGCTCCTGGCCTGACTTTAGTTCAGTGCTGGCCTTACCCAACTCATCTTTTACCGGATCTCCTTTTTCTCCCTTTGTGGAAGAAGACATGGTGAGGCAGGATGCACGGATACTCCCAGTTTTTGCGTGGCTGTTCCAGTTTTAAAAATGAAGCTTCTCCTAATCTGCACCCTCAGAGTTGGGCAGTTCAGGATAGTCCCCCTTGCATTAAGCATTAAGGCTATTGTGAAGGTAATGTCCATTTCTGGTTCAGATCTGTGACTCTATGTACTGCCCTCTGTAGCCGTGGGTTTCCCATGTGAAGATTCTAGATTTGGATTCATTTGGGAAAGGGGTGACCAAAGCTTTGTCTGAACAGCCATCCTGGTTTCCCCAGACCACTCCAGGGTTAGTGCTGCAAATCCTATGTCCTGGGAAATTCCTGAGACCCAGCCAACTGGGACACTGAGGATCCATGAGCAGAGTTTCCTCCAGCTCTGATTTCATGGCCCAGACGTAGTCAGTGCTGCTGTATGCTTGACTGGACCTATCAATCCTTGGCTCTCAGAACACTGTTAGCAGGAGCCTGATCTGATAGTGTTAAGAAGCCCTTGGTAAGGTATTCATGGGCTCCTCTTCCCAGGCAAATCTTTATTAAACTGTGTATTACAACACCAGCAGTCAAAGCAATGCCGACTGCACACAGACATTTACATGGAGTGGGGCTTACATGGTATTCTAATGAGGGTCTTTAAGCATGTTCAAAAGAAAGAGGACTGACTTATAATGTGAGCTGAATTATTTTTATTAACTTTTGGGAGATATTGCAGTTGGAGTATCAAGGGAATAGATTTAATACAGGACATACAATTTAGAAGATTTTTAAATAACATTTACCCAAATAGTCAAATGTGGAAAGTCCAGGGGATCTGCCTATACACTGGAGACTCAAAGAATCCATCTGAGGGCCTGGATTCCACAGAAATGTCTTGTATGAGTCCATCTGAAGACCTAGAGCCTATGACAATGCCCCCCATCAGTTCAACTGGAGGCCTAGAGCCCACGACACTGTTTATACCAAGGATCTGAATTGAGAAGGCCCAAAAGTCAGTAGTGGAAGCCATAAACTCTGTGTCAGTGGGGTAAAAGAGGGCTGGGGGATTTGCACTGGATCCAGGAAGCAAAGCTCAAGGTAAAGACCACAGCTCCCCTGAAAAGAACTGCAGCCACCCTCAGTGACAACAAAGGCCTGAACTCCTCTGGTAATGAGAATATCTGAGTTCATGTCAGGAAAACCAGCATGGAAAGCTTCTCCAGGAGAATCAATAGCTCATCATCTTTCACTCCCGTTCTCCTTTTATGCTGTTGGCAACAACTCTCAGGTGCAAGCTTTCCACATCCAGCACCACACTGACTCAGTTCAGCTGGATGTTGCAAGCTGATCATTAGTTAATCCATCACACAAGACTACTTCATGGACCTTAACCAAGAGGCTCAAAGAGGGGAGACTCATTAGCTCTTTCAGCATAGGGATCAGTATAAGCCAGCAGGTGTGGGTACTCTTAGAATTCCTAGGAGGAGCCTAGGCTTGGGAGCTGGAAACTTGGGATCACATGCTCATTAGTTACTCAGCTTGGGTGACTCAGTTGCTGTCTTTGGGCCTCCATGCCAGGAACCCAGTACCCAACTATCTGTAGTAATGACAGCACTGTTGGCAGACTGTATTACTGTTCAGAATATCTTTTGTTTCTCCTTGGGACATCCTTGCCTATGAAGACACTTTCAGTGTGGGGAAGACCTTTCCCATACATCAGCATCAAGCTGAGCTGTGTCCTGTGCTTTGGTCAGGGCAGTCTGAGTAGAAACTGGACCAGGCACTATGCCCTCCAGCATCACTAGTTTTCTCCCTGTGGTAAAACTAGTGTGCAAGTCCGCTGAGGTTATCTCAAGGAGGGACCAATACTGCCTCAGAGTTTCATTGCCTTACAGTTCTTGAGCCCAGAAGGGCAGATTGCAGTGTTCTCTGCAAGGTTTTCCACTGGGGGCTGGAGGGAGAATGTGTTACAGGTCTCCCCTAATGCCCAGTGGTTTGCTGATGGTCTTTGGCTTTCCCTGGCATATAGTAGCATTACCTCAAACTCTGCATTCATCTACTCCTTGCAGCCTTCCTGCATGGGCATCTGCCAGACAAACTGCACACCAATGAGTTCATTTTTACCTGACCAACTGCAGGATCCCGTTTCCAAACACGATCTCACCCACAGGTCCTGGAGGTGCAGGTTAGTACTGCAGCATCTTTTTGAGGGGATCAAATTGTCTCTCCTATAAACAACCACGGTCCAAAGAAAAGACTCCATCAGTTGGGATCCTGGGATAAAAGTCCTGTGGAATAGAGTTACAGCCCACACATCCTGGACATAAATGCAGGAAGGAAGTTTTTGTGGTTGTGTCATTCTGTTTTAGGTATTGTTTATTGTTTCAGATAGGAAGGAGAGAGGGAGGAGGGAGACAGAGGAAGGAAGAGGAGAAGGAAGGAGATGGAGGAGCAGAAGAGGAAAGGGAAGAAGGAGGAGAGAAGGAAAAAGAGAAAGAGAAAAAGGAAAGAAGGACAAAAGTAAAGCAGCAAGGAAGGCAACACAACATATATATTCCATGAAATTGAATTAAACGAGGTAAATGAAAGAGCACTGTAACTTTCATATCCTCTTGAAGTAAGGAATAGGGCTGGGTTTTTTCAAGTTTCCCACCAACATCATAGTGGAATCACTTTGTGCGGTTAAGGATCCCATGACTGAACAGATAAAACACTTAATTAGAAGCCAAAGGTCTTTTGGACCCTGTCTCAGTGGTTGCCTGTCTTGGGTCTGTCCCTTCTTGACTTTGAAGTTCATTTGCTCCAGTGGGAAAGCGAGGGATTTGTGCTCCTATGGCCGCAGAGACCCCTTCATGGCTGTGTGCTGGGTGTTGCACTCACACTGGCCTCTGCTAGCTGGATGGGCTCCATCTTTCTGCTCCCACCCACGCTCACTTGGCTTCTGGATGCGTGGCTGTCGGAGCTGCATTGCTCTCTGAAGGGCAGTTGCGTCTGAATAGCTGATGGATGTAATCAAGAGGCTACAAATGCTGCCTCAGGAAGATAGGCCTGTGTCAAAAGAAAAGGAGTTATTTCAGAAAGCTGTATCCCAGGAAATGAGTGGAATTGTCTGCCCGTGTCAAGTCACTGAGGAGCGCCTGCCCCAGCAATCGGGTTCCTCCTCCGTGCAGCGGGGACAGTGGTCAAGCTTGGCCAGCCTCTGAGAAAACCGAAGCCCTAGGACACACAGAAGCCCTGATTCCAGTCACCTTCGTGACCTCATGACCACGGGCAAGTCAGCTTCTGGGAGCCAAGGTTTGCTTACCTGAGAAGTGAGGGTCAAACAGATGGTTACGAGGACTACAGAATTTGGGTCTATGTCACGGATTTGGACATTTAACATCATTTCTAAATGCCCTTTTTGAAAGTGTGTATGCTGAAAGAGAAGGTAAACTCTATGGGCTTTAATCCAGGCCTGACGCTCACCCTGGGCAAATCACTTCATGCCTCAGGGCTCCATTTTTACTTCTCTGTGAAATAGGGACAATCGGCTTACCAGAGATGGTTGGTGGAATTTTGAAGAAGCAGAATTCTCTATACAACTTTTACGTTTTATTGACTTTTGATAGACTTGATTATAACAAAATTAAAACAAGGAAGGAGATTTTGGCATTGTTGGGTCCCTGAGTTTACACATGAGGTAACTGAAATGGAAAAGGAAATTCAGTGTCTTGGCCAGGGTCACACAGCTAGGGATATGAGTGAGATTACAACACAGGTTTCCTGATCTTTCCACCACACTCACTCTTTCAGCGAACTTATTTTGTCCCTAAAATATAGAAACCAAGAGACAGATCACATAAAAAACCCAGACTTGAAAAACCTCCTCCATCCCTTCCCCAAGTCAAAGCAATAGCTGACAGAAAGGATTAGGTAATGTAATCAAGTCAGCACTTCCTCAGGGTCTGGTTTACCTTGGATCTAATTTTTATTCTTGATGGATAATGTCTATTTTATCATACAAAAATATTTTATAATTTATGATTCTTCTTCATGGTTTTTTTTTGCCACTGTAACTTGGAAATGTTGGTAAGATACTTTGTAGGTGGGTGGATAGGTTAGGACTCAGGGCAGGATAGTACAGAGAATTTTTGTGAAAAGCCTTCATGATTATTTATAATTTCTTCTTTCTTTACCACTAGCACTCCAGCCCGATGCATTATACCCTGAAGAATCTTATGAATTCCCATGCGCCTCTATGGAACACTCTAGAAATAGCTAACACAGTCTCTAATTTGGGAGAGGGGATAAAGAGATGAATGGTGAGAATTATGATTACTCTTTCTCTCCTGATGTACCCTACTGGCTCTTGCCCATTTTTATAAGTCTGGGCAAGAGAATAGCTATCATTTTCCATACTTCACTTTCATCTTAAGAGACAGAGATTGTTATGGTTTAGATCTAAGATATTTTGCGAAAGTCTCTAGTATTTTTAAGTTGACTGGATCACAGGGCATTGTGATCATCAGAGGATCCATCATGGATGGGCCCCTGGCTGAATGTGCTGTAGGGGGCAGGGTTTGGTTGGAGGTGATCACTGGGATTTGTGACTCAGAAGGATGCATTCTTGTCCCCAGTTACTACCTTGTATTTCTGCTTCTTTCTTGCCGCAAGGTGATGAACTTTCCTCCCTTTCGCCTTTCCACTATACCTTTTATGGCCTGGATCAGCCAACCATGGACTAAACCCATTGCAAACTGTGACCAAATCTTTCCTCAAATCTTGTCTTATGGTAAAATAACTAATCACAGACACCTACCAGGTTAATGTAACTTGAGGAAAAGTCCTTGCATATGCAAAAGCCCATCCTTCTGTCTCTTGCTTACATGTCGTATGGGTCTCCAGCTTCTCTTCCATGTGATAAGTCATGAAGAAAAGCTCTGCCCTGACATGGGGGGCACACAATGCTACCAAAACTTTGTATGGAACGGAATGTATAAATTCAGCTGCCGGGTAAGATGGGGAAACAAACTACAAAACACATTGTGGTCTATGTTAAAACCAGCTTTTTAAAAAATTTTTATTTAAGGAGAAAGAAAAAAAGCAGAAAAAGGGTACAAGTTATACAGAATTTCAGAACAAAATTAACAGTAGGAGATCACTAGTTAATGGATTACATATTGTCATCTTAGAAATATTTGTTCAAGTTGCAAAATTAAAGCTTATATAGTGGACATTCAAACAGTGAGACCAAACAGTTCTGTTCAATGATCCAACAAAACTCAGTAATATCATTGTCTATCTTATACATTTAAATATACATGCAGTTATATCATTTAGAGCACTTTCTTTCCCTCTCTTTTATACAATGACTATTACACATTTTGGGTTTTATTGCTCCCACAGTTCTTATTATTTTTTTTGGAAGAGAGTAAAACCGAGTGTGTCATAACAGAACAGAGTCAGTCAAATCAAAAGGGTGGACATAATAGATAACGTAAAAACAAAATACAAGGTGATCAACAATGGTTACCATAATGCCTGTTGTTATCTTAAAAAGAATTGCCTATATCATCAGTTATAATAAAACTGAACAAAACAGTACAGAATAAGACCAATAAAACCAAAACATTGGAGACATTAGAGGACTTCAAAAGAAAATAATAGTCAACCAGAATGGGCGTCACAATGAATCTTATTGTCTTCATAGTTGTTGCCTAGACTTTCAAACTTGGTACTATCTAGCATAACAGAATAGAGGAAAATCAGTCAAAACAAGATGGTGAGAGCAATACAGGGCTTTAAATCAAGATAATGGAAAGTCAAAGTGGGTTACTATAATATATCCTGCTATTTTTTTATTTTTCCCTTAATTAAAAGGATAAAAATAAAAAAGTAAATAATAAAATAGATATTGAGATAAAAGAGGGCATAACAAAACAGCGCAGAAAAAAAACATAACCATTTAAGCAAAGTAGTGTTTTACTACAAGATAATCCTGACATAAATGTAGTTACCATATTGTCTCTTTCCTTGAAATCTTTGAGTATAACTTCATATACTATAGCATCAAATATATCAAAACAATGTAAAACCATTCAAGAGAATGACAGTATTACAGGGTATTTAGAATCAACTAACAGAAAATGAACAATGGTTTCTGTATAATCTCCTTGTCTATAAAAGTTTTTGTTTATACTATCACATATAATAAAATCCAATAAGATACAACATGCTAAGACCAATGGAGACAGAAGAGCAAAAGCTTGATGAGACTTCAAAACAAGATGATACTAAATCAGCATTACCTATTATGATGTCGTTTTCTCCAAAATAGCTGTTCCTATCATCCAGTCTTCTCTGCCTCATTTCTGTTGAGCTCTTTTTCTGTCATTAGTTGTCAGTTTGTCTTCTTCATTTTGTTTTCTGCTCCATTCATTGTGGCCTCTCTGCCACTATTTCTGGATTCTTCGTATTTTTCTTTTTTTAGAATATCCTGCAGTATTGTCTGTAGAGTTGAATTGGTGGTTGCATATTCCCCTAGTTCCTCTTTATTCTGAAAGCACCTTGTTTTTCCATAGGTTTCCAGGGATAGTTGTGCAGGATATATCAATCTTGGCTGGAGGTTATTATCTTTCAAAGCTTGAATTATTTCCCCCCATGCTCTTTGTGATTTGATGGTTTGTGCCGAGAAGTCTGCTGTAATTCTGATGGGTGTTCCCTTGTAAGTGATCTGTTTCTTGTCTCTGACGGCTTTTAATATTCTGTTCTTATATTGGATTTCTGGTATTTTGGTTATTATATGTCTGGGTGTAGCTCTGTTTGTGTTGTAGGTGGCTGGGGTCCTGAATGCTTCATACAACTGAGTATCTTTACCTTCTGCTAAATTAGGAAAATTCTCCTGGATTATTTCTGTGAATAGCTTTTGTAGTTCATTTGTTTGAGTCCCTACTTCTTCTTTTATGTTCTTAATTCTTAAGTTATAGATCCTCTTATCATCTTCTAGTCTTTGTATTATTGTTGTTTGTTTCTTTGTTATTTTTAAGAAGTTTTCCATTTCATGCTCCCATATTACAAATCTGGCCTCCAGTTCAGATAATCTATCCTTAGTTTCTTTCAAGCTGTTATGCCAGTTTTCGATAGAGTGTTTAGTTTCCTGGTAATCTCTTTGAACCTGCTTCACGTATTCTATGCTTTCTCTATTTTCTCCATCAAACAATTCTCCCCTCTTTTTGTGTTCTTCCATTCCACCATCTGTTTTTTCTTGGGTGGTGCTTAGCATTTCTCTAACTATTCTGCTTATTTCTAGCTTCAGGTCATTAATAACTTCATTCCTGAACTAGTCTGTGAGGCTCTGGAGATAGTGCTTTATGTCAATTGGTGTTGTGTCTGCTATTGCCTGTTTCTTGGGATTGGAAGCTGAGGGGCCTTTCTTGTTGCTCCCTCTTCCCATATTCTTTGTTCCTTATATATGCAAGCATATATAGGAGGCCCAGCTTTTCTTCCCTGTTGGCCACAGTCTGATTGAAGTGTGCTGGCTAGGTGTTCCCACCCACTGCAGCACACCAGGGAGTTACAGACCAGGCAGCCTATGGGGGCCCACCCCTCCAGGTCACCTTCAGGTTCAGGGACCTGGGCTGTGCTAGCCTACTGGGTCTCAGCCAGCAGCGTCACATAGGCTAGGCACTGCTCACCAGTCCCACTTGAGAGGGGGATATATGACTGAAGCCACTTCAGCACCCTGTTCCCGCAAGTCTGCCCGGTCCCAGAATGTCCTCTGTTGGAGCCTCCTAGATCGTGGAAGAGTCCCAGTTTGTCTCACTCACGATGCACAGCTCCCCGCCCATCTTGCTCTCAACTCTGTTCACCGATTCCCGTTCTCAGAGCTTTTGCGCATCTGTCTCCGTGCAGAGCCGATTCATGAGGAAGCCACGGCGGCAGGAAACCCAAATCGCGGTTTCCAATGGCGTGGGCTCCAGCTTCCACGCTGAGGCTTTATCTGTTCCTGTTATAGCACCAGGATTGCATTCCTACTTGGTTTCTCTCAGCCCAGTTCGTTCTTGGATCAGCAAGGCATATCTCCTCTCTTGCTTAGGATTCCTTACTCCGTACCATTCCTGGATTCTAAGCTGGGTCTTTCAGAGAGCCTCCGTAGCTGCTGCTATCTGTCCGCCGTGTTCTCCCAGAAGTCCTGTTAAAACCAGCTTTGATGATCTATTTACCTGGGATCACGCTTCTGTTTTTTCCCCCAACTCCTATTTATGTACCTCAGATCATTCAGATGAGCTGGGGTGGAGATAGTCCTCATGCAGGACAACTCACTAGCCCTTAGCCTGTATAGAAACCCAAGCAAAGGGAGAAAGCTGTCCAAGACTGTTATGCTTTCAACAATAGTGATTCCCCATACACCCAACCCATCCATTTTCAGCTGTTGTGACATCCTGTAATCTGAGAAGTAGTGAGATATGAGCAACTGCCTCGGTAGCTTAGATATGTGTCTTTCAGCTCCTCCCATGCCTTCTCAGGACAACTTCTCTGGTTCCCTGAACACAGAAACCCTCCTGCTCTGAATTCGCAGTGCCTCATCCATCCTCCTCTGCATTCGCCAATACGACAAAGGTTGGTGTGAATTTATTCCAGTGACCTTTTGTGATCTTGGGTTTGTATTCAGCACATGATATATTTCCCTCTAAATCTAATCAATATGCAATGAAATACCGTGGCCATTTGAATTAATTAATATAGATCTGAAGAGAATAGAATTCACAAAAGAGACAATTAAGGCAGGTAATTTATCTAATTATGAAAGCCGTAATAGGCTGCCATTGACTGAACTGTCTAATCGTGGTCCAGTCAGGAGCCCAAGTTGCTGTTTTATTTCTGTTCAACAATATTAGATATTTTTCTGACTTGAGATCTGCTTATTTTAATTTAAAGTTTTTATTCTTTCTGAAAAATCCACCTGAATTACTTCTATGTCTATTTCCTCCATCCAATGATCTGTTCAGTTATGAATAGCATAAATAATTGTTAGAGGTCAAGATGTTAGTGAAGGAATCACAGAATTCAGTGCTACAACTCTCTCGTGAAATACAGGGGAAAAATAGGAACCAGAAAAAAATATAACACCCAAAGGCAGAAGGTAATTAGTTGGCATTAGACTAAAACTAGAACCCTACTCAATATAAAACAGATCTAATTTTTTAGTAGGAATATTTGGATTCAGTAATTGAAACAAAGACAGAAAAACCTGTCTCTCCAAAAGACTTGTATGTTTCTCTTTCTACATTTTTCCTCAGCCTCTTTTAACCCCATCAGTTCATTTTGAAACCCTGTCTAATCGTTCTCTCATTTAGCCAATATCTGTTTGACTGTTCCTTGCCTGTCAAGTGTGGTGAACCAAGAGGATGAAGAGGAAATTAAGACGTGGCTATTGGTATCATGTACCCAAAAAGCCACAGTGTTGTGTACACAGATAATTACAGTAGAGGATTCACGAGCTTTTAAAGAATGCTGAAGGTACATATAGAGATGGAAGATGGAGAGCCATTTTAAAAGCTAGGGAAGGTTTGCTTTACGAGATCTTGTGGAAGGCAGAGTACAGCACACAGAGGGGACAGAGGATGTCCTGGGGGAGACTGCCGTGGGTGAGAAGGCATCAAGGTTAGGCAGCACCTTCCGTTTGTGATACTGCAACTGACTCAGCATTGCTAAGCTAACAGAAGATGAGGCTAGATTGTCTTCACTGGCTTCTGTATGCAGCTTAATGCCTGTTATTTATATAAAATTATGACTCATTTTCTCTTTTTCCCAAGCATCTTTCTGTATGCTTCACTTTGGTTCATTTCATTATATCTCATTAGGGTTAAGTTTATTATTTTATGTATTACATATCTGGGTGATGTACATATAACCAGATTCTTCATATTTTCTGTATAAGCCCTAAAATTCCTCTGGTTCCTTTAGGCTCACTTTTTTGATGTAATTTTGCAGTTCCTCCCAGAAGACCATGTATTTCCCTTGGACTTCAGGCTTGACCATGTGATTGGCTTTCACAAATGTTAGTGAAGCAGAGACCTGAAACATGCTTAAGTAACTGCCTGCTTGTCTCTCTAATGCCCTCTCTTGGCAGGCCATGGATGGGCACCCAGCGTGAAGACTGGTGTGTCTAGGAAAGGCTACATCAGGTCAAGCCCAGCTGATCTGCAGGCAAAATGTGAATCAGGTAGGGACACTCAGGGATGCTCATGTCAGATTCACAGTGAAAAATAAAGGCTGATTTTCAAAGGCCATCAATTTAGAGATTATTTTTATCACAGAAATGGCTAGAGTCCCCTTCATATATCTTTTGGCCATCAAGTAATACTTAAGAATAGTTCTATAAACATTTGGGTAATTACCCCAGCAGTTGGGCACTCACCAGTCTGCCTACTTGCTGTTTCTGTTTGTCTCCTTGAGTCATTCTGTCCATCCATGCAGGTCATCCTTCTGAGGGTGCCTTAATCTACCCATGCAGGGAGAACACACAGGGCCAGTGAAGCACACGCTTCAGCTGAGGTGATCAAAACCTCAGTGAGCACAGGAAATGGCATGGGAGTGTTGTCAGACATAGAGTGTGGGCGTCTGGACAGTGGCGCATGGGCTGACCAGCCAGCCTGGATCAAGGATGGGAGTAGGGCCTGTCTCCTCAGAGGGATGACTCCATGCACTCGAGGTCAATCTTCTGTTCCTTCATCTGCTCTCTTATCTTTATAAAACCAAACAGAGAGCTTCTTTCAGCCCTTCATTTTTCAGCTATTGTCTGAGGCTTAGCATCTTTTCTGTTACATAATTCAGATCTTTACAGAAAACAGTAGATGAACAGTGTGCTGTCTCTCTAGTATAAAAAGCTGAAGGAGTTAGTGGATCTAAAATGTACAACAGACATTGTGAAAGTGAAGAGGGAGGAAAGGTTTAAAAAGGGAAGGTGGTAGCCCTTGTTAATTCCCCATTAGCTTGTTTTGAAGTCCTGCATTGTTTTCATTGTTTTGTTTGGTTGGGTTTTATTCTGTTTTGTTTTGTTTGATTCTACTGTGTCTGGTGGTATGGGCAGCTATTTTGAAGAGGCATTATAGTAGTCATTGTTGACTTCTTATTATCTTGTTTTGAAGTCCTGTATTGCTTTCATTGTTTTGTTATGATTGCCTTTATTTTGTTTCATTTTGTTTGGTTTTGTTCTCTTTAAAATAAAATGTAAAAATACTTCCTTTTAATAATAGGATTAAAGAGCATTTGAAAGAATGTGTATCATAAGGAAATCAAATAATAACAAATCTGGAGAGGATTTTTTTGGGGAAGGAGCCCTCTTACATTGTTGGTGAGAGTGTAAACTCATACAATCACTGTGGAAGTGTGGAGAATCCTCAAAAAATTAAAACCAAAAATTTCACTTGAACCAGGTATACCCATTTAAAGTAACTTCCAGGAAAAGTTAAATATTCAGATTAAAGTGATCCATGCACATCCTTATTTATAGAAGCACAACTCATAATTACATGTACCAAGCAGCGCATGTGTGCATCGGTAGATGAATGGATACAGAAAATGGGGTATTTATTTATACACACTGAAGTACTACTGTACTACAAAGAAAGATAAACTTGAATCATTTGTAGGAAAGTGGATCATAATGTTGAATGAAATAAAACTGACCCACAGTTTAAATATCGCATGGCTTATAAGAAAAACCCTAACTATAAATAAAGAGCAAATAAAAGATAACAGCAAATAGGGAGATAGAGCTTTCTCAAATGGGGGAAGATCAAGAGGTGGAGGGAGAGGGAGGGAGAGGAGTGACAGGGGATGAAACTGAATACAGACCTGCTGTGCACAGGTTCCCATGAGGGGACGAGCACCAGCTCCCCATGAGGAAGGTGAGTATTACGGACTGCTGAAAACAAAAACTGGGAAATCATATTTGAGAAAACACAGGAATTTTTATGAAGTTGAGTATCATCATTTTGTTATAATTTGCCAAATGCAGTTTTAAATAGCTTTTCCCATTTTCTTGTGTCCAACTCAATTTCATTGGACTGACATGTGTGAAAGAGCTTAACTCATCTGGCCAGAGCAGGAGCAGAAAATCTCTCCTCATTCTCTTAGGGATGAGCAGAAGTCTCTCTAGAGAAGAGTGAAAACTTGTTCACTAACACATCCAACATCATTCTCTGATAATCTCAGCTTCACTGCCCCCCTCCACCCAGCTGCTAATAAAAGTACTGTGGGAAGAGGTGGGATTTGTGGGGTTAAAAAAAAACACTTTGATTTGAGGTTTTGTCTCCCTTTAATTGTGTGGAGAGGAAAAGTACATGTCTTAGTTTTCCTCCCCCAAGATGTGAAAGACCTGACCTCAAGATTTATGGGTAGTAGCATTTACAACAATCTACCATGTCATAAATAAATTTCTATTAAAATTTACCAAGAGAAAACTATACAGGTATTGTCTCTAGACACCAATAAAAATAGTTGAAAAGTACAATAAAAAACACAAAAATATATTAACTGAAAATTATTTAAAAGTGACAATTCTTATGCTTCAAGGAAATAAGAACAAAATTAAGAAAACCACTAGGAGGGGTAGAGAATAGGAACAAATATGTACTTAGGGTAAAATGAATACTACTGCAAATATTCTTTATTCAAAAGACCAAGTGAATTAATTAATCATGCAATCAGAAGATTTTAGTAGGAGTAGGAACAGTAGCAAAATTAAGAAACTGTTAGAGTAAGACAGCAGACAAAATTAATCAGAAGCTAACAAATTTATACATAGAAGAATAGAATTGATAAGTTCAAAATACAGTTTAATTTTTTAAATTAGGAATAGAGTGCTAGGTACCATACAGTTGACTGTATTAAACCAAGAAACTAGTTTTTTTCTGCTGAAATATAAAAGAGTGAATGTATTTCAAGAAGAATGAAAAACTTGAATAAAACATGAATTTGAAAAACAGAGAAATTATGATTCTAAGTGACTCAGGCTCATAGAGTTTTGCATATTTTATGCTTTCATGCAGTAAGTCCCATGCTGCTGAAAATCTTCCAAGGCAGAGAAAAGCCTGAAACATGAATTTATTTCATCGAAGCCCAAAAGTTATGCCACAAAGAGAAACCACAATTTTTACCTGTAATTTTGAAAATAGATTGGAAATAAAGCTTTCCATAATGCCAAGAAATTTAGATTCCAATTTATACTTAAAAATTACTATTCCATGACCATAGAAGTTTTATTCTTGCAATAAAAAGCTGTTTAGATAAAATTAGTTGTATTACATCAGTAGAGCTTATTCATGAATTAGAAAAGGAACATTTTTAATTCTTTCAAAAAAGTGCTGAGAAGTTATTTGATAAAATATACCATCCATTTCAGATCAGTGATGAAAATAAACACATCCAACAGTGTGTAGTAAGCTGGAAATATAAATTACTTCCTCAGTGTTAAAGATACGCATGCTTAAGAGCCAACTGCATATTGACTGTTGAAACATTAGAGACATGCATATCAAAATTAGGAGCAAATAACAAAGCCCATTATCATAGCATTTCAAGAAACTGAGCACATGAATAAAGAAAAGGAATCTTCAGACTCCTTCCAGGCCAGGGTCAAGGACTGTAGGACAGTGGCCATGTCTTCCTGGACTCCAAAGACTCATTGTCCAGTAATTGAACCTTTAATCCAGATTACATCTGATACACAAAAAGGAGTCAGTTATCCAGGAATGTACAAAGAATCAGTAACCTATTTGCATTCAACATGTGATTTTAGTAACACAGCTAGACTTAAAAAAACACAAAGTTGAACTGCCTTTGGGAGATACCAGAAACAACTAAGAAAAAAATTCAGTAAAATTACATAGGCAAAAATTGCTGAACCTCTGAAATACCCAGAAATAACAAGTAACAGGTAGATCTATATGAAAAGACTAAATATTTGCAGCAGAATGTGAAAGGGACATAGAAAATAGTATTTCATGTCCTAGATTGTGAAAATAAAACATTTTAATTAAATGTTATATTTCTAATTATATATTATATTTCAACTAGATTTTTATTTCCAAAGTTCAGTGCATGATGTTTTAGACTCCAACATGGCTCTAAATCTGGAAAAGTAAGTAGCAGACAGAAGTTGCAGTTCGAAAAGTCTGTTAAGTTTTCCTACTTAATGTTAAAATGACACTGACTGAAGCAATGTACTCACAAATGCACATATGAACCGTGTAACTGGGGGGAATCTTGCTGAAGGGCCTCTCTACAGGTGTGTACATGCCATTTCTACAGGTGTGTACATGTCATTATTAAGGAATGATCTGCAAACTTCAGAGCAAAGATAGTGGGTCACATGATGTCCTTAGGCTTGAAGGGGCAGGGAGAGCAATTTTAAAGGAAGGGTTGGAAGAGTACTGGGAAGAGAGGGGCGCCCCCACCTGCAGGAGCTAAGCTTTTCCTGAGGGATAAGTTAACCGAGGGCTCCATGGTGAGGAGACTAAGGGCGCCTCTCTCCTTAGTATCTGGGGCTGCCTTTTGCTGGTTGAAGCCAACCAAAAACCAGGGAACAAAGGAGTCCACTGACACAGGTAAGAGATCAGATTAGACTTGGGGTCTACATTCAGAGAATACTTACTGGTAGGAGGTGGTATCTTGCAAAATGACAGAATTAACAATAATCTAGAATAGATGGTTGCAAAGCACTGTCCACCGTGTTCATTGACATAGTCACCGACTGCGTGCTCAATGCACAGAGATATTTCATAAATCAATTAGGAAAGCCAGATTATTCAATAAGTGACCTTAGACAATTGGGAAGCACTTTGGAAGAATACAGTTAATGCTTGTGCAAGGTTTTAGAAATGGATTCACTCAGTGCCCTTGTCTACTTCTTTCTAACTTGGTTTCTTGTACCACAGAGGCAGGGAAGTCTAAAACCACAGCAGTCTAAAAGCATAGATTCTGTAGTCAAAGAGTCTAGGTAAAAATTCTAGTTCTGTCATCCATTTGCTATGTGATATCGGACAATTAAATCTGTGCAAAATTTCTTCATATTTAAAGTGGGTGTTATAGTAACACCTATCCTTTAGGATATTGTAAAAATTAAATTAGTTATCTATAAAAACACCTCAAGCAACACCTGACATGATAAATTTACCATAGTTTTGATTATTGTATTCCTCAGACATTGGTTTGGTCTATGGTATATAATTATACATCAGTGGAAATCAGGCTTGGTATATGAATCACTTCCCTGTCCTTGGAAACATATACCAAACCTACAACTTGAGAAGAAGTTTATTTTGGCTCATGGTTTCAAAGGGTTCAGTCCATGGTTGGCTGACTCCAAGGCAGGAACATCATGGCAGAAGGGTGTGGCAGAGGTAAGTTGCTTAACCCTTGGCAGCCAGAAAGCAAAGAAAGAAGCGGGGATCCAGGGACAAGAATGCACCCTTCCAGGTCACCTGTGACCACCTCTAATCAGGCCCCACCTCCTACAGCACATTCAGCTATGAACTCATGAATGGATAAGTTCACTGATGAATTTAGTCTATCACCTTCCAAAAAGCCTCAGCTCTGAACACATGAGATTTTGGAGGAACATTTTAGACTTGAACCGTCATACAGGGGGACCATGAAGTGATGGTCATGCTTGAGAGATGAGATCTCATGTCTGGGACTGCTGGTGCATGGTGTACCACTCAGACCTCAGCATAGAGCAGTGGTAGGTTGGCCCACAGAGCGATGTCATTCAAGATCCTTGTTCTTGCCTTTGTATCATCCGTGTTGGGTGCCTGGGTCTTTCCAGTCACTCGGTAACGTAGCTGAGACTCTGTAATGAAGTCTTTTTAGCTTCAACCAACTAAAACAGGCCTTTTCTTTGACTAGTAAAGATCTATGTCTCTTGTTAAAATAAAACCCAGATAATTACATACTTGGTAGTCAAAAACAAAGCCATTTAAAATGCAATAGGATATACATTTGAGTTCTTTAATGGCTAGCTTGGAAAAAAGTCTTTATTAATATAAGACACTAGAAGAAAATTTTGCAATGGGTCCAGATTGTTTATATGTTAAAGATTATACATAAAATGAAAATGCATACAGAATATGGGAAAGACAATCTCAATAAATACAGTAGTGATAATAACCATGCTAGTTATATAAATTATTATAAAATATGAATCCAAAACACACTGCCAAATAATTTACATCAAATAAAAATAAAGAAGTATGTGTTTGCTGCTTGTTTAAAATTGCAAGTTAAAATAATAATATCATTTTTTTCTTCTTTGCCCAGTTGGCAAAAATGAAAATAAAAAAGATTAAAGGATTTGCCTTTATGCTGGTGAAGGAGGTAATGGAAAAGCATGCTCATTCTCTGTTGGTGGGAATATAGATTGGAGAAATCATTCTGGAGGGCAATTTGGTACTGTTTACCAGTGCTTTATGCATCCTACTCCTGGCTCTAAAAGCCTTGCGTCAAGCTGTGGCTGGTACGTAGGAAACAGCTTGAAAACAAATTCTATTTCAGGCACTTCCCCAGAGTGGCTCCCTGACCAGGCTTCACTGCTACACTGCTAACCTCACCAGCCACCACGTCCCAGCTTCAAACTCCACTTTTAAATTTTTAGGCTTTTGGATCTTTGGTTCTGGCACACTGTTCAGACCACTCTAGTTTGCTGTTCGGATTTGACATCTCACCCAAACTTCAGCTCCAAACAGTCTGGTTCTCCTTAGTCTTGGAACCAGATCTCCCATTCTCCTGACCCATTATCTGTTGGCTGGTTTCAGCTGGGCCGAGTGCTTGATCCACACCTCTCCTTATCCTCTGCACAGAACAGACAAGAAGTATTTGAACACTCCCTTCCAACGAGGTCCAAAGTTGATTCATCTTTGCCCAGTGCAGAAAATATATTACCAACCTGGAGAACGAGCATAACTGCAAAGGTCCTTTATGTGATGAATCGCTTCTCCTTCCCTTGACATCATTACACGTGACTGCATCAGTCAGTCATGTGCTACTTCTAGCTGACTACTTACAAAAATGTAATTCCTTCAACTCTATGTTCTGTAGCTTTGGTTTAGGCTTTTAAAAGTGATTTCTATTCTCATCCAACATTTCTGGATTCCTCCTCCTCTGGGGAAGTAAAATTCATCCTTTCTCATTTAAGAATCAGTGCATTTTGTGAGTCATGGCTTTAGCAATTTCAAAACTTCCTATGTTCCCTTTCTCTAAATTTTGACCACAATATTAAATGGAGAAAAACGGAGAAGGTGCTTTTTATATCCCTTCTCTATTCTTTGCTGTAACTCTACTGAAGGCAGGTCATTTTGTAATGGTTAACAGGATGAATTTCAAAGAGACAGTGAACAGGTTAGACTAACTGGCAAACGTAGTGCTTCAGACAGGGCTCTTTACTCTCTCATCTCAGCATCTGTAATGATCTTTCTGAAGTACTATATTGACCACCCTGGGCAGAGGCGACAGTTGAATATTTATCTGACGACTGCTCACTGTCAAAGTTCAAATAGAATAACAATTGCTTAGAAGTGACTTTCTTTTAAAGCAAAGAATAGTAAAAAGACAATGATATAGAATTTAAAAACAAAATAATAGCAGATTAACAATGGTTAATATACTATGTATTGTTATCTTCAAAGTAGTTGTTCAGATTACAGGAAATAAGCATGAAAAATGGATCAATGAAAGCACAAACCATTCTTTTTGAGGAACTGACAGAGTTTAGTCGTATAATTATCTATCATATATGTTTTTCTTCCTTTTCTCCTTTCTCCCACCCCAGTTGTTCTTTCCTTGTGAGCAGTTTCTTCTCCTTTCACTTTCAAAATTTCTATTGTACATTTTGAATCTTATTTACTCTTTCAATTTTTTACATGAGGGGGACAATATAATGCTTACACCTATCAGTCTGATTTATGTCACTTATAAGTATGGTCTCAAGCTGTATCCATTTACCTACAGAACCTTGAATTTATTCTTCTTTATAGCTGAGTAATATTCCATTGTACAAACTTACCACATCTTTTTACCCATTCCATGGTTGATGGACATTTGGGTTGTTGCCAAGATTTAGTTATTACAAATTGGGCTGATGTAAACATGGGTGTCTTTTCAGTGCTACAAACACATACACACACTCCTACTTCCCTGGTTCAAATCATGCTTTTCCTTTAATTAATTGTTCTCATCTATTCCAATGGCTAGACCAGATATGTGCTCACCTTATTTTTTTCTGGATACTATTCATTTTTCAAATGAATCCCTTAAGCCAGAGAAACAAAGGAAAATTTTAGATAAATGAACAAAAATATAGGTAATTGGGTAATAAAAGTTGCTACATCAGGGGGTCAAAACAAGATTTTTTCATTAATAATATCTTAGTATGATTTGATAACATGTTTTTCTAACAATCACTGTAGTTCAATTCCAGTGTAGGGTAGCCTAAACTTCTAGACTTGCAGTTTGAGTCTAACCTTCTTCTTCATGATACAATCCATAAATTGCAAGGTGACCTGGCTGAAATGTAGATTTGAGATCTGAGAATCTAAACTTTTAATGAAAATATATTGTAAAAGTCATAATGTTTGTCTGACAGAGAGCACTGTGTCCTGCTTCTTTGGCTAAGGACTTTTCAAGACAAATTTTCAGTTTTAATCTACTGGCTTAAATGCCTCATTTGGGCTGTTTAGATGAGAGCAAGGGTCCTGAGCTGTTGTTTGCCTATAGATTGGCTCTAGCACCAATCACTTTGTGAGGTTCCCTATGCACATCTGACCCTACATACCCCAGACTCTAAAAAGTACAAGGGTAAATAGTTATGGAAAGCTGCAAGATCAGAGAAGAATATCATAAACAAGAACCTAGTGAAAAGGTGGTACACACCTGTCATCCCAGCACCAGAAGGCTGAGGCAGGAGGATTGCTGTGAGTTAAAGGCCAGCTAGGGCTACAAAGTGAGTTCAAGGCCAGTATGAACTGCATCATGAACGCTTGTCTCAAAAAGACAAAAATGGAAAACAAAACCAAATTATAACTTTCAACTAAAAGTTTAATTAAAAATAGAAAATATAGGATGGCAAATGTTCAAAAAACAAATAGTATTAATACCAAATTTTAGCAACAGAATTGACATTGAAAATAGAGGAGTAAAGATAATCTTAGCTGAAAAGGATAAAAACAAATTTTAAAATATATACAGAATCCTAATGAACTGTGAGGCAGAATCAAGTAGACTAATTGCATACATTCAAAGCAGAAGAAAGAAAACAGAATGAGAAGTTAATATTTGAGGAATGTTGGCCAAAAAGTTTCAATTATCAAAAAGGAAACTAAAAAGAAAGTCTTCAAAACCACACAGGATAAGTACGAATGAAGCCTTTTCCATGCACACTGTGCTCAAGTTGCAAAAAATCACCATTAAAATAAAACATTTTAAAAGGACTGGGTTGGGGGGGCAGGGAAAAAGGCAGTTAAAAATGACCACTGACTACAAATTTCAAAGTAATAACTGCATGAAGGAAATGGAATGATGTCACACACTGCTAAGATTTTTTTTTAAACAATTCCATCCCGCAAAAAGCTATCTTTCAGAAATGAAGGTGAAATAATCAACGCTGGTAGAATTTGTGATGACAGTGCCCACACTCCAGCAGGCGCTGAGGGACATTCTTCACTCAGGGAAAGTGACGCCAGGTGGAAACTGCTGACTATGAGAAGGAATAGAGTAGTATATACTAAGCATGGGATTCATACAAAGTATTTTTTTTGTCTCGAATTCTTTAAAATAATTGATTATTTAAAGGAAAACAATAAAATGTGGGCTTTATAGAAAATTCAAAAATATAAATGTGTGGCAATAAGGATGTAAAGAATGAAAGCGGTATATATTAGTTATAGAAGTGTTGTAACATTGATTCATCGTAAAAAAAAAAAAACCTCAAATAGTCCCTAGAGCAAACTACAGAAAATGATATGCAGAGGTACAACTAAACTCTGAATAGAAGGAATAAACAGAATACCAAAGAGATTCCATTAACTTAAAAACAGACAAGGAAGGAACAGGGGATGTGAACAGAAGAGACAAATAAAAAGGGGCAAGATGACAGACTTAAAACACAGTGGTATCAATCAGACATAAAATAGAAACGAACTGACACCACCGGTTGAAAGGGAAGGCAGTATTTAAAACAGACAATCATATACTGTGTGTAAGAGGCATGCGTTAGGTATAAACACAAAATTGAAAGTAGCAAGACAAATACTGAGCCTAAGAAAGATAGTGTAACTAATACGTACACTAGACAGTTTGACCAGAAGCTCAAGTTGAGATCAAAGATATTTCATAATGTTGAAGGCTCTCTCGGTAATTTATAGGACAGGAACGCTAATAAGGACAAACTCGACCCTAACTTGCAGTTACAGTTGATATATAGATATATAACAATATACTAAGCAAATGAAGAAAAACATTCTTTTGGCATACATATATGATATATTCACCAAGATATACTTTGTGGGCAATAAATAAAGTCCAATATAGTTCAAAGGTTTGAAATCCTATAGAATATATTATCTTTTCACATTGAGATTTGGCAAGAAATGAAAAATAAGAAGTTATCTGTATGATACTAGAAACTTAAGGAAACTCCTTTGTCAGTACTGGGAATTGAACCCAAGGTCTTCACACTGAGCTCCACTGCAACCCTTTTTACTTTTAAAGTCTCCCTAAGTCATGAAGTTCCCAGGCTGAGCTCGAACTTGTGATTCTCCTCCCTCAGCCTCCCAGAAAGGAATGTACTGTTAAATAGCTCTCATTAGACCAGAGAAAAAGATTAATGAACTCAATAGTTTCTAGCTAGATCTATCACAGTGAAAAAAGATAACAAAGAAATGATCAGGAATGAAAAATAGCACCTTCATTATTGCAGATTCTAAAGACATTCAAAGGCGGAAAGTGCATTTGTGCTAATTGAATGGCACTCCTGGAAATGAACACGCTCCTTGAACATCTTCAAAGGTGACTGTGAAGACAGGCATGTGGGCTAAGGAGTGCCCAGATCAGTGCTCATGGCAAGTAGGGCTGTGCACCCCCCAACCCTCCGCACTGACCTCCATCCCCATCTTGATGCCTCCTGACTTAGCAGTCTTCTGGCATCATCTTTTGCCTGCAGGATAATGTTTTGGTTTGTTCATTTGCACTTCATGTCTTTGTTTTGCTGTCTCATTGTTATGGTTGGAGGCTGAATGTCCCCCCAAAGCCTCATACAGTCATGGAGTCAGGCTTCTAGAGTCTGTGAATGACTCATGGTCCAATGCTGGGATTACGGGTGTGAGTGCTATACTCAAGTGGGTGTGGCCCACATAAAATATAAGGGACAGAGCCTTTTCTCCTTGCTTCTCAACTTTTGTTCTTGTTACTTTAGCTGTTTTCTGCCACCATGAACTATTGCCATCTGCCATGTGCCACTCTGCCTTGGAGCCAGCTGATTACGGAGTGAAACCTCTACAAACTGTGAGCTAAATAAACCTTTTCTTCCTTAATTTTAGATGTTGGGTATTTTGTCTCAGCAATGAGAGAAAAGTAACCAAGACACTCATTTTGTCTCTCATCATTTCTATTCTCATCTTTGGCTTCTGTCCCAGCTATAAAACCCAAACTTTAAGTTCTCATTTTTCTGGTTGTGTCCCATATACTTTCCACATTCCTATGTCTCTGACACTGTGAAGCATCGTACAGCTCATCTGCATGTTGTTTTTGTCTTATTATCTGGAAATAATAATGTGACTCCCTTTCTTTCTTTCATATTTCTTTATTTAAACACATAGAATTCTATCAGGTTCCTGTCCCTGGTTTTGTGCACCTGTGTTCACAAGTATCACCTATGTGTCAAGATTTCCTTATCAGAAACTACTATTTAGCATCTAATAATTTGTGTGCCTGTAGGTCTACTCTAGGTCATATGCTTTTGTGGCTTAATGAAGTTAACCCAGTGGCACAATACTCATGCAGCTAGTTAGTGAATAACACAACAGGACACGTATTTGTTCCTTAAAGCCGTGTTCCTCCCCACTTTACCAGATATCTTTTCCTAGCAATTCCCCATTACCACCGGATCTGTCAAATTAAGCATGCTCCTCTAGGAGTTCCTGAGCATCTTTTTCACTATGTTGTAATGATTTTTCTTCCATATCATTCTGATATGTGACATGAGGAAGTAACTTATTCCTATCCTTTGAAGACCATCTGATGCACAGCACCATTTCATAGTGAATAGTGTAGTACATGCATGAATGAAGTATTCCTAAGGATGTAATTTTCCTAGGCTCTATGATTCTTCCAAAAATACTACAGAGGCAGTGTTAGAGACAATCAAGAAATTCACGGAAGCAAACAACTTCCCATAGGTCTATGAGTTGGAACCAAAAACCTAAAGTGCAGAACAGCATCATGAGCAGCTCTCAGCTGGTGCTGACTCTTGAACTGCTAAGGGGTTCTGAAGTTTTCTTACCTGTGTGGAAACGCAGGGATTAATACCTGTGCCATCTTTCCTGGTACAGAAGTGGAGAGTGGCAGCACTGCTGTGATGGATTTGCCACCTTCATTGAAAGAATCTAATTTCTTGTATCCCCAGGGACTGGCAATTTCCAAAATTTTATTTAAATTCTGTTATTAAATATCAGTTCCTCAGAGAGGCAGACCCTGCCATTCATTCTAATGTAGCAGAATTCACAGTCCCCTTATTTTACCTTAATATTACTTACTGAACTTATGGGCACTATACATGCTCATGTCTCATGTCTTTATAGTGCACAGTTTCGCCTATTCACTTGTTTTTCTATGTTGTGTAATTTCCATGAAGGTAGAGATTTCTTCCTGTTCATTCAGCCATTTAAAGAATGCCTAGCATAGAGTAAGTGTTGAATCAATAACAAATTAAAGAGCACAGTGTCCTCTCTGGGCTTTTTTCTCAGTGGCAATAACATCAGAGAAGGCAAAGGAAAAGACACCCGTGTCTCGCAGAATTTATTATGCTTAATATGGATCGATTTAGTAAACTCCACAGCATTAATGTCAATTAGATTCTGCATCAGTAACCATTTATAATTCTTGGGTTCTTTTCGAAGTCTTACAAACGCCACTTTTGTTTTGCCTGATCTTCACCATTGGAGGCATTTTGTTTCTTTTTGATGAGAGAATTTTAAAACACTTCTAACTATCCAATCCAAAGAAATATGCACTTGATTTCCTTAATGATTGATTTTATTGATTTCAGATGATTAATTATTACATTTTTTAATTGCTGCCTTTCCCAGGCTTTTCTTGTCACTTCTCTGAAAACAATCTTCCAGCCACCCCAGATTATGGTAAATCAGCTCATCTGTCAATATAACAAGGTCACTTTGACTAACAGTCTAGTGATTTCCTTCTTTCAGTGTTAGAGCTTTTGCAAAATACAGATCAAATTAGAAAGAGGGAGAAATCATTTTGTTCTGAACATTAACATTAAAACTAAAATTCTAGGAAGGAGGATGGTCCATCATCTAACCCAATATCAGAGTCACAAAAGCCCTTTAACCATAGTAATGCTTCCAGTGTTAGGGCTTGTATCTAGGGATACCAACCAAGGCTCATGTACTCAGAAGGGGGCTCCTCAAAGCAGGCTGGATCGTGAGTGTGTCCTACTAGATTAAGGGTGCATGGTACTAAATTAGACAACAGATTGGGATTGTCATAGATCTGGGTGTGGGTAATACTGAGGCTCACTCTGGATATGGGTGGCACCAGTAAATAGATTTATAGCTTGGATGAGATAAAAGAGAAAGGAAGACTCATTGATGCTGCTTCCTGCCTGCACTGCCATGGACTGTTTCTCCTTTACCCTTTGGCCTACTGCTCTGCCTTGGAGCCAGTGAGTAGTGAACTGAAGTCTCTACAAACTGTGAGTTGAAATAAACCTTTCCTCTTTTAACCTATGGATACCAAGTATTCTGTCTTAGCAACAAGAAAAGTAACTAAGACATCTAGTATCACAATTTGGAAGGATATTAGTTAAGATATAGTTTCATAATCTTGTGAGACAAATCAGTGGTTCACCTAAGATAGAAGTTATTTCAGTTTTCCTAAACTATGGCAGGTGGATCACTCCAGAATTCTGAGTCCTTACAGTCAGTGGCCCCAACAGCTCCAGGATTTTCTTGTCTATAAGAATTTTCATTGCACAGTGCTCCATCTTCATTTCAGACAGAAGGATGGGGTTGTGGAGACTGGGAGGACACACTTCATCCCCTGGAACACAGGCAGGGAGATGGATATCACTTCTACTTGGGTGGGATTCATCAGAGCATAGGTACAGGAGCATCCTTGGGTACAGGAAAGGCTCGGACACAGTGTTCATTCTTGGAAGTCACGTAGACAGCTCAATATGTGATTTGGCCTTACTATAGTCAGTTAGTGAATAATGAAGAACTTCTGTCACAAGCAGAAAATGAATGTTTTGGGATCTCATTGTCATGTAGAAACTCAAGAAGAATCGATGGAAGACTTTCAGTTTTTACTGATTTGCCATGTGGTTTACAATGTAGTTTCCTGAGACCAGTAGGTGGCCATTTAGATGGCTAGGAACTGCTTCTCAGTTACTTCTTTAAAAATTATTTTAAAAATAAAACAAAAAAGAGAAAAATGATACAGAATTTCAAAGAATATGAAAAATTAAAAATAAAAATATAAAAGCTAAACTTAAAAATTAAAAATAAAAAATATTGATTCAAAAAGGACATGTGCATGCTCCAAGCAAAGTATCTGCTCAGTCTGAATGTTCTCATACATCGCTCCTAGTAGTGGAGTTATGTGGAGCCTTTGGGAGAGGCTTAGCCTTCTAAAGCAGTAGGGGGACTTGTGCCTTTATAACAGAAGATCCCAAGAGAGCCTGCATTGTTTCTGCCAGTGAGAATTGGTAGGTTATGGGATGCACCCTCATCAGACAGTGCATCTGTTGGCACACTGATTTTGTATTTCACAACTTCTGTCTTGTGAGAAAAAATTCTTTTTCTTTATAATCTATCCAGGGTATTTCATTATAGCACACTGAATAGACTATGGCCCTCTGAAAAGACTGATGTGTAAACCAGAGGAAGATCCTAACTTAGAATAAGAAAAAGGACTATTGATGGACACTGGAAGTTTGTATCCACAGGATCATGTTAAGAAGCCACCAGAAAAGTCAAAAGATAATTGGAAAATTACTGCATGAGTAACAGTAACAACTAAAGAACCAGATTATCCTAACATTCAGTGTGTTTGTCAAAAAGAAAAATCTAAGTGGTTTCTGAAATTGTTCTTATAATGCAGATTTACGGAACTCAGTAAAGATTATTTTATTCAGGCTCCATTTATGAGAAATTCAAATCAGGGAAGAAAAAATTCTCATAATTCATTAGAGGCAGAACCAGTGGGAAAATGAAACACAACAGAACAAACATAGGTCATCTTTTGCAGTAGAAGAAAGAGCCTTTTTCATTTTAATTTACACTGGGATTCATCCAGTGTCACATTTATTTTATCATTTGTTCAACAAGGTTACTTTATATGTAGGTATATGTCAATAGAGTAGTTTAATGCATATATTTTAATAGAAAATCACAAGCTGTTTTCACATTCAGTAGCAGATTAGAGATCTCTGAATGTCCCTTACACTAAGCATTTAAATTCACTGAAGTTAAAGTCACATCTTTTATGCACCTATCCAAAGTTAGGGACTATCTTTAACCATATAAATAGAGTAACCTGTATTCTTTTGTTCAACACTGTTAATGAGATTCCTCTGTATTTCTGTACGTAAGAGTAATTCATTGTTTCTCATTGCAATGAGTATTTCACTACATGAGAACAAATGATTTATCTGTTCTATTGTTGCAGCTTACAGTTATTCCAAGATTTCTGCTATGAACAATAATAATACTGTTGACATTTTCATATGTATCTTTTGTTACATCTATGCACATATTTCTAGGGGCCTACAGATGAATGAAATTGCTTGGTCATAATGTATGACTATTTCCAAAATTAGTAGAAATGATCTGAAATGATTGTATTAATTTAAATGACCATGAGTAGCGTGTTAGAATTCTAAGGGAAAAAAAGAATTCTAGGTGCTCCCCATCTTCAACAGCACTTGATAGTGTCAGTCTTTTTAACTTTACTTTGTCGTTGGTGTGTGGTATAAAGTAGAAACTAAAAGAATTTCCTTAGCTTAATAAAGAGCTTTAACTAAAAGCCTACAGCAAACAGTATACCCAATGTTAAAATTTTAGAAACTAGTCTTCAATATTACAAACAATGTGAAAGTACTTGGCACTATTGTTTCTACTTTTGTCCTAGCCAGGGTTGTGAAATGAATAAAATGAAATAAAATAAGGAAGCCTATTTAAGGCTGTTTATTGCAGTACTCTTTGCTGCAGTTCAGGGTTAGAAGCCGTCTAGTGAAACCCTTTTGTTAGAGCACAGAGAAGTATAATATGATGAAAGCATAGAATAGAACTGTATGCTGTCCTAATAATTTTAGACTAGATTTATGTAGACCAGTACACATAGATGTTACCCACTTCGTGCTGTGTGAATAAAAGTAAGAAAAGGCATCCAGTCTGTGGCATAATATGATTTATGTGCATTTAAAATATGTGTATATGAAACAATAATGCATTCTAAAGAATGAGATTCGTGTCAAGCATGTGAGACAATGTTTTATGGTGATGATAAAGATCAGGAGAATGAAGATTGGAATAAGAAGAAATCAATCAATCAATAATGAAAAGTATGTGTAAATGATGATAATGATGAGCCATGACAATTTATTTGCCTTTTGCAAAATTGTGTCTCTGTGTGCATTTTGAAAATTTTCATATCCAATTACTTTATAAATCCACAGCCAGAAATATGTTCTAAGGAAATAACTCAAAATAAAGAAAAAATATTTATGCAAAGGTACTCATTGCAGTGTAATTTTCAATATTAAAGTGCAAAAAATGCAAATATTTAATAATAATGATAATTATAAAGAAAACCGTGGTGTATCTGTTAGTTTAATACATTGCCACCATTTTAAATTCATGTTTAAGTGGAGTTTTTATTGGTATCAGTGATGCTAATAGCATATTAATAAGTAAAATATATTATATGAAATTGTATTTGTATGAATACAATTGAAATTGAGGCATGCTTTGAAACATTAGAGAAAAATACACATATATATGAATAATGGTTTTATAATTGTGGTAGAACTATAGACATCGTTTTCTTTTTTCTTGCATTTTCAAATATAACTTAATGAATAGTTATTACTTTCAAAAATGTAGGACAAATTATACTGAGTAAAGAAAGCATTACTTCCAGTTCAAATGTGAATATCCTGGGAAGTATGACCAATTATGAGCTGTCAATCCTTTTTCTTAAGTGGAACGAGACAAAAGAAATTACAAAACCACCGAGGTCCTGAGCTAGCCAATGATGCTCATCTTTGTAAATAACAGAGACAAGATAGAGACGGGACAGCTTACTGCTTAGATCTAGAATGCCCCCCTCCAAAGCCTCATGTGTTCAGAGTGGGAGTTTGGGAGATGGTTGGACCACAGGGTCCATCCACTCATTCGGTGGGCCATTCACTGATGCTTTCATAGTTGAGCATGCTGTTAAGGAAGTGGTGCTCATGGGAACCTGATGAGGACTTGCCTTTGGAGGGTGTATCTCCCTCCTCCCCTCCTCCTTCACTTTCTGCTCTGTGACCTGAGCATCTTTCCTCCATTGGATCCTTCCTCCAAGCTGCTTCTGCCTTGGAGCCAGCCAATCACAAACTGAAGACCAAAATAAACCTATCCTCTTCACAAGAGCTGTGAATATTGAATATTGTGTCAAAGCAACCAGGAAGTGACTATCGATATAGTGATGCATACTATATCGATAAGTAGGAAGATGCACCGTAGGATAGTAGAGAACTTGCTTAGGTAATCCCCAAGCTGTTATCATAGTCTATTTGAGCTGCTACGAAAATACTAAAAGCTAAATAGCTTATGAATATAAATTTATTCCTCATAGTTTTGGAGGCTGGGCAGGCCAAGGTCACAATGCCAACATTTGGCATCTGGCTTTCTTGCTCACCTGGTGGAAGAGGCAAAGCAGCCTCCAGAACTTTTACAAGTGTCAACCCTTTTCACACAGGTACCGCTGCCAGGTCCCAGTGACCTCTAGAAGGCCTAACATCATGCATGAGGTTAGCATTTCAATATGTGGATTTTTAAACATCAGCAAACAAGGAGAAAGATTTTGTGCAGGGATGCTTGTGCACTGAGATGACACCACCCAGTCTCAGAACCATCCAGGCTCTCTGCAGATCTAGCACAAAGGACTTCAGGGAATCATTGGATGCGCCTGCCTTGGCTTTTCCTCCAGAAAATGCAGGAGTCTGCAGCCTTTGTAACCAAGTTCTGCTCTGAGAAAGGGCACCACAATCTCGTAATCCCCTGGAGGCAGGTCGCACACAGAGAAAGCTGGACTGGGCACATGGAGGTTCCATCCAGCAAAGCTTCCTAGCAGGATTGCTTCTCCTCGCCTGGAAATGAGGAATGTCTATGTGGCTTCTGAATGGTGAATTCACTCAGCAGAAGGGTTTTTTCTGCTGCAATACTAGAGGTGGGTGGATCTGAAAAAGATTCACCTCTAAGCATCTTCCAGGCTCAAGAAGAAGCTCCAGGACTTTTTACTAAAGTACTTGTCAAGTCATACATTCCCAGTCTTCCTCCACCATCTCTTTCTCATCTGTCACTCCCATCATCCTAGCACACATACAACCCTAAATAAGCAGGAGCTCCAGGTACAAGCCTGGTACAGAAAAAGCTGCACTCATTTGGGAGAGAGCCAGTTCCATAATTTTCAATAAAGTTGTGCATGGTCTATTTGAAGAGTCTGAGCTCTCCAAATACCTAGTCTTTGCTTTTGCAACTAAATGTGTAATAATACTTATTGCACTAAAGAGAAGCTGAAAAGCTAAGTAAGCATCCTGACTTCATTCAGTGATGGGAAGGCAGTCTCTTCCTACATGAATGGCGGATGTTTGTGAAAAGATGCTTGTGATTCTACTGCTTGACTTCAGTTACTTGAATTTTTCACTGACTCGAGAGTTTGGCAGGTGGCTATCCTCAGCATGATCACTGAACACAGTTGGTGGAAATTTACTGAGCTGACCAGGTAGAGTTCAACATCAGTGATTATCAGCATGTGATCCAGGAGCTATGAAGTCCCCGAGTTTCTTTTACTGGGTGCACAAGATCAAAGCTATTTTCGTGATTTTAAGATTTGACTTTTCCATACTAATTCTTTGGCTAGTGTGTAGAGGACTTCTACAAAAGTCACATGATGCATTCTATGGGAACAGATTAGTTGCAAGAGTGTGTGTAAAAAATCCCGTTGCCCTTCATTAAGGCCGACATTAAAGAAATATGCAAAAAAGGAAAAAACTATGAGACATTGCTACACTTTTCTTGTGTTTTGGAAATTATAGTTACTTGTACTGAAAGTGTCACTTACTTTTAAATAAATAAATATTTTAAATTAATAAAAGGATGAATATTTCAAAATGTATCAATGTTTCTTCTATCTCAGCAAATATCAGAAGGAATAACTTGTGTAGCAAAAGCTGTTTGACTTCTCCAGTCATTTAAAGGGGCCCCAATGAGGAAGGTTTTTATACTGCTGGGCTAGTGAAATAATGAGAGATTTCCCAAAGAGAACAGTACATCTGTGGGAGACCTGTACTTCCACAGATCAAGTACTACCACATGTGTAAAATTTTCCTCTTACTTTTTAAAGTGTGAGTAAATAGAAAAGCATACATTTTATCGTACGTCATTTATGTGAGATTTTCCTCCAGTGTGCACAAGAGATAAACCATACAGCAGAGTTTTCAATTCGAAGCTCAGAGAAGTTAAACGCAAAATGAGCAAACCATTAGAAGCAGTGAACAGAGATAAGTGTGAGACGGTTCTCTATTGGACATGGGAGAATTATGCCTGGAGACTCCTCTGATCATGATCACAGTCCTGGGTGTTTTCACTTTTTGGGTTCCACTGCAGTCATTGAATGGAATACAAGGAGGAGGCACTGGCTTTTCCCGTAACAGATTATAGATGTCCTGCATTGTCTGGGCTGCTAGACCAAACATAAAGTGGGTGGTTTATTCACATCAGAAATTGATCTCTCCTAGTCGTCGACTGCAGAAGTGTGAGGTTGGGTCCAGCATGATGTATGGTGAGGTCCCTCTTCCAGGATTCACTCTTGTTGTCTGCTCTGTGGAGCAGAGCAGGGAAAATAAGAAAGTGCTCTTTTTCTGTGCCTTTCAGAGGGCACCAATCCCTGAAATAATTATTGGCTTTACCTTATGGCCTGCTTATCTCTCAAGGCTGCCATCTACCAATACACTGAAGGTCAGGGTGTCAACAGATGAATCTGGGGAAAGAGTCAAATGTAAATTCCACATCGAGCAGTTTATTTTAAGAAATACCCATTTTCATCATCATCGTCATGTTTCATATTTGAAAATCTGCTAAAGAAGATAAACTATGAGTCAGGCAAATTCCATTCTCTCCAAAGATTTACTACCTAAGTAGAGACAAAGCAAACACATTCAAGAATTAGTGAAACCTGCAACCTCAGTGGTAAAGGAAAATTACTTAGTAGTTTGATTTAATTCAGCTAATGTCTGCTGATTGCCTTTTATATACAAAGCACCATAGGTGAACAATTATATAAGACATTTAATTTAACTTCATCCTAACCCTGGGAGTGAGGATTTATGGTTTCTTGTTCAAAAATTAAGGGGAAGAGGCCAAATGCAGTGATTTGCCCCAGATCACACACACAAAGAAAGCAATGACTGAGCTTTGTAACTGTGGGTGCATTTTGCACCCAATGTTATTCCCTTCAGTGCATACTTCCCCCTATTTACTGGCTTTTATTTATTTGAGACTACTTTGATCTCTAGTCACTTTATGGTTTGTGAAGAATAACTTATCTCATTCAGAAATGGGAATGCCATGTGTTGAGTCATAAGACATCCTTTCCTGAGGCACTGGCTCTGCATAAACACTGATTCACTGTGCTATCTCATGGGACTGCTCCCTTAGCCGAGGTAGAAGGGTCCTTTATGCATGGAAGGTTTCTCTTTAAGTCAGACCTGCCCCAGCCTTGATGCAGGCCCCTACCCTGCTCCTAGGGCTGACTGATCACCACACAGGTGTTATTTTGCACAACCACTCGATGTTGTTGCTAGAAAAATTGAACTGAAATTACATATTTTTTAATTCAGAATTTTTGACTGTAAGAAATCAAAGTCATAGTACACATTGATTTTTTTCCTATTCTGCTTGGTGATCAAAAGACATTTTCCTGGCACATTATAAACTTTATTGAGCAAGAAATGCAAAGTTCCCTGAGAATGGCTTTGGGCCCTGGTTAGAGACATGGTCTTCCTGAATATCCTTTAACAGATGCAGCTTTGCTTTCAAAGCTCCGGAGAGAAAAACAAAAAGAATTTCAAGACTGAAGCTTGATTCCACTTTAACTTTTAGACATGGACTTGAGAACTTCATTCCCAAAGTTGGAAACAGAATCCAGGTGATTAGTGTATGTGTCATATACGGTCAGTCCAGACCTGGCAGAGTTTGTGCATTTTAGCTTTTGTTTTGATCTCTGTTTTGATATTTGATCATTGTTTTGATCCTTAGGATGGAACTCAAAGCCTTTTGCGCCAAATTACATCCCCCGAGTCCTTTTTATTTTTTATTTTTGAGGCAGAATCTCACTCAGTTGCTAAGTTTTCCAGGGATGACAGCTCTTGCTTTGGTAATAAACTGCTTCTAGAGGTTTGGTACAAATCTTCTCATACATTAGGTACAAAAGTAAGTGGATTTTATCGGGAGAAAAAGAAATATTTGATCATTTCAGGAATGTCTCATGAAAGACAGCAATGTAATGGCCCTACATCAGAATCCCTTTAACTTCAGGGCTGGCTTCACTAATTGCAAGACATGATCTCAAGCTGTATGTTTTCCCTGCCAGCTCTCACCATCCTGCTAGCTACTCGGGGAGCAGAGAACCAGACTGACACAAGACCCACTGTAAGGATGTCAACTGATTCTGCAAATAAGCACCTTAGAGCAAACACCAATAGTTAGATTCCCTGAGGATGTGAACTTCGTTGCCTTCTTAAACTATTTCATCAGTATAAACAAACATATTATTCCAGACATCATCGTAGGGAATTTGAGAGTTTTCAGAGACAGCAAATTCACCCCAGCCCTGTAAGTTTGAGACTTAAAATATAATGCTAGAATTTGTTATTTAAAATTAGCCTGATGGATGGATTCTTCCTCTAAGCAGCACGTATTAAATTCTAAATGTAATCCTATTGGAAAAATAGAACCACAACATCAGCAATACTCCTGGAGGGCACTTGTCAATTTGACAGACTTGACAGGCAGACAAATTTAATTTATTAAAATATTCTGCCTAGTGTTTTTAAAAGACAAGGGGTTTTTACACTGGAAATGGACTGTTTTCACAGCCTGATCAAAATAAATGCATAAAGTCAGCTGATTTCCTTGGGAAATCATTAACAGGAGATGTAATATATGAAGAGTTGCTGCCCAGGTATTGATGCTTATATATCTGAAAATTTTGGCAAACGCCTCTATCTTTGCACTTAATCTGGAATTTCCCCTTATTAAGGGAAATGGGAATTCTATATCAGAAGGGACGCTTTGCTTGTAGGAAATGCTGGATATTATAGACTTACATACTGCAGCCAGTAGATGCATTTGAGTAGTCAGTGTCCAGTAAGACCACTATCAACACCTAGAAAATAGGCTGAGGTCCATTTTCTTCCAAGAGATTTGATTACTTGTGTTGAAGGAATGCTTTCAGAGCTGACAGATATTTTGTTTTCTTATTCTTTTCTTTCTTTCTTTTAAAACATCATTTTCAAATTAAACAATATCCTTTAAAACTGAAATCTTTGTATAGGCTATGGCCATATTGTTTCATAGAACTATCAATTTCCTCTTAGAAATTTCATCTCACCTCTGAATTCTACTTCGGTTTAAGATGATCCTTGAAATATTTTGCACAATATTTTGCACTCATCTGACCAGTTTCTCATGGAGTCTGATATTTTTTATGGTTGTCTCCTTTCCATCATAAAAAAGAACTTGATTGATGAATCAAAACTATGTCTCCAGAAATGGCCTTACAGGTGACCTGATTAGTCCATTAAATGCTAATCTTAATCTTTTTGCAACAGTGAGTAAAAACACAAAACAAAACCCAGGATTTGGAGGCAGTTTTATTTACATCATGGGCACTGATCAGGATCACTCTCAGAATATCAGGCCCTGATCTCTAGCTATCTAGAGCTTTTATATATATGATACACAAGCAGGAGGTACAAAGGAAAGACAAAACAGCCTGATGCTTCTTCTGATCAGCTAGCAGGGTGAAATTATCGGTTCCAGGGATAGATTAATGATCATAACAATCAGGCATTCTGTATGTTTGGTTAAACTCTTGTGGTTACAGCAGTTAAGCAAGTAATTACAAAGCCATGAAGCGGTGTGGTGTATTAATAACTGGTGGTCAACTTAAAACACCAGCTGAACTGAATCAGTGCGGTGCTGAGAGTGGACGGCCCACCTGAAGGTTGTTACCAAGATAAAAGGGAGAATGGGAGAGGAAGAGTTGAGTATTGTTAATTCTCCATGGTGCTGTTGGCTCTCCTGGTGGAGCTTGTCAAGCTTCTTTACTGATATGAACTGGGCTGTTTTCATCATCAAAGAATTTGGGACCTTGTTGCTGAGTATGGCTGCGGTTCACTGTTAGGGAGCTCTGGTACTTACGGAGAGCATCGCTTCCTGGCTCTGGAGTGGAAGATGCGTGCTGCTCAGTTTCCAGGAGGAGCTTGTCAAGCTGGCTTCCTGATAAAACTCAGCTGTTCTCATCACTGGAGGAGCGCGGGAACTCATTGTCTTGAAGATACCTGTGACACTTTTCGGGGAAGCTCTGGTTCTTACTTTAAGTGTTGCTTCCTGGCTCCAGTGCAGATCCGTCAACCTACTGGTACAGATCCTTCATCTCGCTGGAACAGACTTTCTAGATTTCACAGTTGATTATGGGGTTTTCCCAGTGCAGATGTATGAAGCAGACTTCGACTCATGGGAGGCACTGTCATGGACTCTAGGTCTTCATCTGAACTCATGCAGGACAATCCAAGCCCTTGCTGGATTCTCTAGGTCTTTAGTGTGTCCAGATTTCCTGTACTTTCTTTGTATTTGACTCCTTGGGTCACCATTATAAGTAATACTATAAATTATGTGTCATGTATTGTCTTGTTCTTGCAACCCTGACTACAACAAGCAGTTACAGAGCTAGGCAGTTTCAAAAGAGCAAAGACTTAAAAAGAACAATTTCTCTTGTATAGTTTTTCCCTCTCATAGGTAGTTCAACCAGAAAAGGGCTTTGCTTCCATACAGCTAAGTCTTAATTCTATAGCTCTTTAAGATTAAACTTACTTTAAAAATAATACTTTATATAACGACAAATCTATCTTATTTAAATAATAAGAGCAAGTGTTTATTTATATTCATCACAGTTAATGACAATGAAACAAAAACTGTAACTGGTTTAGAATATTATTACAATCGCCATGCCAGTTTGACTTCTTTTTTTTTTTTTTTTTTGGATTTTTTTTTTAATTTTATTTAAGGAGAAAAGAAAAAAAAAGCAGGGAAAGGGTACAAGTTATACAGATTTACAGAAAAAAAAATGAACAGTAGGAAATCACTAGTTAATGGATTACATATTGTCATCTTAGAAATAATTGTTCAAGTCACAAAATTAAAGCTTGTAAAGTGGACATTCCATCAATGATACTGCAAACAGTTCTGTTCATTGATCCAATAAAACTCTGTGATATCATTTTCTATCTTATACACTTAAATATACATGCAGTTATATAGTTTGGAGCACTTTCTTTTCCTCTCTTTTGTACCATGACTATTACACATTTTTGGGTTTCATTGCTCCCACGGTTCTTATTACTTTTTTGGAAGAGAGTAAAACCAAATGTGACATAACAGAACAGAATCGGTCAAGTCAAAAGGGTGGACATAATAGATAATGTAAAAACATAATACAAGGTGATCAACAATGGTTACCATAATGCCTCCCGCTATCTCTAATAGAATTGCCTATATCGTTAGTTATAATACAATTGAACAAAACAGTAAAGAATAAAACTGACAAAACCAAAACATTGGAGACATTGTAGGTCTTCAAAAGTAGATAAAAGTCAACAAGAATGGGCGTCATAATGAATCTCATTATCTTCACAGCTGATGCCTAAACTTTCGAACCTGATACTATCCAGCAAAACAGAATAGGGGAACATCAGTTAAAAACCAGATGGTGAGAGTAATACAGGGCTTTAAATCAAGGTAATGAAAAGTCAAAGTGGGTTACTATAATATATCCTGCTATTTTTTTTCCTTTAATTAAAAGGATAAAGATAAAAAAGTAAATAATGGAGTGGAGATTGAGATAAAAGAGGGCATAACAACGAAACAGCGCAGATCAAAATATAACCATTTAAACAGAATAGTGTTTCACCACCAGATAATCCTAACCTAAAAGTAGTTACCATATTGTCTCTTTCTTTGAAATCCTTGAGTACAACTTCGTATACTGTAGCATTAAGTATATCAAAACAATGTAAAACCATTCAAGAGAATGACAGCATTACAGAGTATTTAGAATCGACTAACAGAAAATGAACAATGGTTTCTGTATAATCTCCTTGTCTTTAAAAGGTTTTTGCTTATACTATCGTACATAATAAAATCCAATAAGATACAGCCTATTTAGACCATTGGAGACAGAAGGACAAAAGCTAGATGAGACTTCAAAACAAGATGATACTAAATCAGTATTACCTATTAAGATGTCATTTTCTCCAAAATAGCTGTTCCTATCATCCAATCTTCTCTGCCTCATTTCTGTTGAGCTCTTTTTCTGTCAGTAGCTGTCAGTTTGTCTTCTTCATTTTGTTCTCTGCTCCATTCGTTGTGGCCTCTCTGCCATTATTTCTGGATTCTTTGTATTTTTCTTTTTTTAGAATATCCTGCAATACTCTCTGTAGAGTTGAATTGGTGGTTGCAAATTCCCCCAGTTCCTCTTTATCCTGGAAGCACCTTGTTTTTCCATAGGTTTCCAGGGATAGTTGTGCAGGATATATCAATCTTGGCTGGAGGTTATTATCTTTCAAAGCTTGAATTATTTCCCCCCACGCTCTTCGTGATTTGATGGTTTGTGCAGAGAAATCTGCTGTAATTCTGATGGGTGTTCCCTTGTAAGTGGTCTGTTTCTTGTCTCTGACAGCTTTTAATATTCTGTTCTTGTATTGAATTTCTGGAATTTTTATTATTATATGCCTGGGCGTTGGTCTGTTTGGATTGTAGGTAGCTGGGGTCCTGTATGCCTCATACATCTGAGTATCTTTACCTTTTGCTAAATTAAGAAAATTCTCCTGGATTATTTCTGTGAGTAGCTTTTGTAGTTCACTTGTTTGTGTCCCTACTTCTTCTTTTATGTTCTTAATCCTTAAGTTATGGATCCTCTTATCATCTTCTTGTCTTTGTATTATTGCTGTTTGTTTCTTTGTTATTTTTAAGAAGTTTTTCATTTCATTCTCCCATATTACAAGTCTGCCCTCCAGTTCAGATAGTCTGTCCTTAGTTTCTTTCAAGCTGTTATGCCAGTCTTCGATAGACTTCTTAGTATCTTGGTAGTCCCTTTGAACCTGCTTCACGTATTCTATGCTTTCTCTGTTTTCTCCATCAAACAATTCTCCCCTTTTTTTCTGTTCTTCCATTCCACCACCTGTTTTTTCTTGGGTGGTACTTAGCATTTCTCTAACTATTCTGCATACTTCTAGCTTCAGGTCGTTGATAACTTCATTCCTGAATTGGTCTATGAGGCTCTCTATATGGCGCCTTATGTGTATTGGTGCAGTGTCTGCTATTGCCTGATTCTCAGAATTGGGGGCCAAGGAGGCTTTCTTGTTGCTGCCTCTTCCCATGCTGCCTCTTCTTCTCTGTTCCTTATATATGCAAGCTTATATAAGAGGCCCAGCTTCTCTCCCAGTCAGCCACAGCCTGATAAATTGCGCCAGTTAGGTGTTCCGCTCACCGCTGCGCACCAGGGAGTTACGGACCAGGCAGCCTATGCGTCTCCCCTCCCGACCACTGTCAGGCTCTGGGATCTGGGTTGGGACAGCCTACCGGGTCCGCCGGCAGCGTCACGCAGGCCAGGCACTTTTCACCAATCCCGCCCGAGAGGGGGATGTGTGGCTGGAGTTGCCACCGCGCCCTGCTCCCACAGGACTGCTCGGGCCCAGAAAGTCCTCTGCTGGAGTCAAACTGTGGTAGAGTGTCAGTTTCTCTCACTCACCTCACCACAAGTCAGTGCACGCCTCCCTGCCGTTCGCAGATTGCCGTTCTCAGAGCTTCTGCGCGTCTCTCTCCTTGCCGAGCCACTGTAGAGGCAGCCAGCCGCGGCGCGGCGGGAAACCCAAATCGCAGCTTACAATGGCGTGGGGTCCAGCCTCCACACTGAGGCTTTTCTGTTCCTGTTTTAGCGCCAGGACTGCATTCCAAGTTGGTTTCTCTCAGCCCAGTTCGTTCCTGAGTCAGCAGAGCATATCTCCACCTGCTTATGTCTCCTTAGTCCGCACCATTCCTGGCTTCTGAGCCGAGTCTTTCAGAGAGCCTCCGGTAGTTGCTGTTATCTGTCCGCCATGTTCTCCCGGAAGCCCAGTTTGACTTCTTAAAATTGTTGTATACTTTTCAATGTTCCTTCTTCTCAAATAATCATAATTATTTTAAAAGTTATAGCTTGGCCAGGCTTAATGGCACAAGCTCATAATTCCAGCACTCTGGGAGGCTGAAGTGGGAGGATCACAAGTTTGAGTCCAGTCTGGGAACTTCACTCAGCAAACTCTGTCTTAGAATAAATAACACAAAAATTCTGGAGATGTCGTTTGACACGAAAGCCCTGAGTTCCATCCCCTGTAAAACACACACACACACACACACACACACACACACACACACACACACACGTACAGTCTACAGTGGATTCGAGATAATACTGCACCCTGCTTTTTCATTAGATCTTGACCAGTAAACTGTGCTTTCTGTCCACAGGGCCCAAAACAAAGGCTTGCCTTCAACAAGGACGCAATAAATATTTAAGGAGTTGATCTCTGAAGAGAATATTAACTTAAACATAGCACTCACTCTTATTGTGGTAGGATTGTTGCTGTTGAATTGAATTAGCTGAACTAAATCATATCAGCTCTGGTTTAACATCAAATATGGACCTGAGACTGGCTACTAATGAATCAAAGATCAAAATGCCAAGATCTATGACTCCAGATTAAAGCCTATTTCAGAAGGCAATCAGGCTCCCATTAACTTAAATAAATTGTGTTTGATATAGTCTAGGGGCTGAAAATCAGAATATTAAATGAAGGAGCGAATGTCAAGTGTGTGGGTAAACTGTTTCAGGAGAAGTGTGAGGCCGAATCCATCTGGGTTCTTGTTGCTATTGAGGTGGGTCCTGCAGCCTCACTCACAGCTCAGGATCAGGAGGATTTTGACTTGTGGCCCAGGAAGCAAGAAGGAGGTTCCAGCAGAATGAGACAGTGTGAGCCAAGGGGCACAGTAGCAAGACTCTGGTAGAGGGTAAGGTCCAGGCCAGACGGCGTCCTCTGGAATCAATCCAGTGGATCTGGAGGTGAAAGTTCAGAGGTCTGGAATGGGGGCTGTCGGGAAGGGGAGTAGTCCAGACCAGAGCAGAGTGTGCAGCCTGCCAAGGAGCCCAGATGTTATCTAGTAAGTTATGGAAAACTTTACAGAAGTAACAGAAGCAGAACAGATTTGGTTTAGAGCACTTATTTTGTTGGCCTACAGAGGATGGAGTAAGTCGCACTGCTCCTGTTTTCATGGGTAGATCGTGTCTCTTAAAATTTTACACACATAAAGCATATGCACCCCAGGGGCCCTGATTTCTAAAGTCAGAACGGTAAGGCTGTGCAGAGAAAAATCCACCCCCCCCCCCAAATCTCTCTAGAAATTGCTCTCTGGGTAAAAGCAATGTTTCACCACAATTCTTATCTACCTAGATTTTGAATCCCAAATTAGTAATCGTAGTTCATTCGAAATGACTTCTTTCTTGAGTTTTAATATTTCTTTTTCCTCGGCTGGATATTATGGTAGAAAATTCTAAATTAAATTGACTCTGCTTAGGTGCCAACAACCATAACCAGGACCAAAGCGCGATCAAATTGCGCAACCGGCCCAGAAATGCCCGGAGAATGATACCTGCCTAGGTGTGCTTCTTGAACTCTAGAGGCAGGGCCAAGCCGAAAAGCATGTATAGGTTTTATAAAACATGAGTCTCGTGTTTTTACTATTCAGTTACACTTCTCGTTATTTCAAATTATTCTAGCTGCCATCAAGCCTAGAGGTCCCAGTGCCAAAAGAGCAAAGAGGTCGCTTTTCCTCAGCGCCCCCTGCTGGAATTCCAGGCAAGATGAGTTTTGCTTTTTCACCGTGGCTATCTAGATGTACTGCGTTCCAGTTAAGATTGGAAGACATTTAATTTTCCATGAGTTGAACAAGACTTTTCGCTGACCGAACATCTCTGGCAGTCTTGGGCCCATTGACTTTCTTGACTTCTTGCAAGCCGATCCTTGGTTGCCTTCTAAATTTGCAACTCTTAGAATTATCTCATCGAGGTGGAAATTAAATTACTAAGAGGAGAAAAATTTGTATTTCCGTCTGTAATGCAACTCAGGAAGTTCATTCATGAAGAAATATATAGTCACTCAGAGCAATCATTTAAACTATGTGTGGCCAAGCTCCCAAAGTTTATAGTACAATTCTGCATCATTCCAGTTGATTTTATTCATGTATTTTTAGAGGGTAATGGGAATCAAACTCAGGATTGTGCTTGCCAGGCCAGTGCTACACCGCTGAGCTATATCCCTGGCCCCATTCCAGATTTATTGTTTTAGTCAGAAACTATTTTCTACTGTATGCGTCTTAGGGAGAATCACAGACAAACACTGAGGCCATTTCAACCACCCAGAGTTCAATGGAGAATCAGTTCTTTCTTTCTCATTTCTTGTCCCATCCATTACACAGCTGAGCACCACCTACCACGAGTAAGTCCTACAGTCTTCCTAGGACAGATTGGCAGAGGCATACAGGCCGAATGGTCACATAGGGAAGCAGACTTGGCCGGGGTGTGTGTGTGCTGCCAATAACATGCAATGGCAACACCAGGAAAGAAATGCCTACAATCGTCCCGGGGGTAGCACGGAGCTTGGCATAAAAGATGGGTGAATAAGGACTTGGCACCCTGAAGCCAGAAGTGGCAAGTGAGTAAAAGGGACAAGGCAGAAAGTCGTGGAAGCACAGATTAAAGCCACTTGTTCTACAGGACAGTCTTGTGAGGCCTGCACATAAGCTGAGAGTTGAGGAAACTGCAGAGTGTCGATCCATTTGGGTGATCACTATGGCTGTAAGTGTCCAGAGGGAGGACTTTGAGGACAGAAGTGCCTGAAGAAATCCCGATGACAGCTGGGTTTAAAGTGGGGATCTCTACTGGGGTAAGCAGCAGGGGACTGAAAACTGGTGGTGTGGTGTATTTCTGATTGTGTCTAGAAGAGGAGGCATTTTACTCCAGATGAGGGAAGGCAATAGCTCATGAAATACAATCAAGAGAGCACGAGATTCAAGACCTGTGGGTCACGTGCCGATTCCCATTCACCTGTCCCCATCTATGCACCCACACACAGCCAGCTTGCTCTCTCGGTGATGCTCAGCCTGTGAACTTGGGTTTCTCCTAAGATCTGTGCTTGTTACTGCTTCTCAATGAGATTTTGGCCCTTTAAAGGTGTGAGAAGGACCCGACAGAAGCTCAGAGCTGTGGGGGTGTGGGTGGGTGGGTGTCCCTCATTTGTCGGCTCCAGGGGACACTAGGGTTCCTAGAGACCACCGGGTCTCTTTTGGAAGGACACACCAGATGTGCAGTTCCAGATGAATTTCAGCTAAACATCATTTTTAGCATAAATGTGTTTTCTGTATTGTGTAGGACATACCCTAAAACAACGTCATCTATCTGAATTTGTAATGGAACTGAGAATCCTATATTTTTATTTGCTACACTGGCAACCCCATTCCTGAGTTTTGCTTGCCTTGGCTCTAGACCCTCCTTCCCTGAAGCATACAGTTCCAGGGGAATCAGAGAGTGGGATGCAGACTCTATGCTATTTGGGAGCTCAGAGTTTGTATAAAGTTGTCATCAATCTGTTCCCCATACCTGTACATCATCTAGGAGAATTTGAAATCTGAAAATAGTGCACTTGGCTCTGAGCACAGAGCTGTAGTGGTGCATGACTCTGAAATGATGGGGTTTAGAATAACGGATTGGCTAAACCAAGCCAATACTTACAATAAAAATACCTCTCTGGTTTCCCACTGCACAAATGGGACATTAATATCTGTATCACAGATTGATGACAAGAGGTTCCTCAGAAAGTACAAAAAGAGAAGCCTTCTATGATCATTCTTGATTTTTCTGTATATAGCATAAAGCCCAAATTAACTTCAGAAATATTTATTTTGTGCTAGAAATTTAAAGCACCAGCTCTATTCACACCTTATATTTCATCAGCATCTATTCTTTGGACAAAATTAAGTTCAGAACTCATGTTCACATAAAGTAATAATTGGGCTATAAAAGCCCTCAGGCATGGCAATTATTTTAATATTTATTATAAAATGAGTCATGTTTATTTAGAATAACACCCATGATCAAATTGCAGCAAATCTCATTTTCCCAGAAAGTTAAGTGCATATCTAAGTCTTCCCCTACACACCGAAGAAAATTTTTCTCAAGAGCTATAATAATAAGCTTCCTTCTGAAATCTTGTGATTTCATGCTTGGAAAAAAAATCTCCCCTGGAGGTGAATAAGAGATGAAGCTGTGAAAAATTATAGTCTGAATTATTAGTTTGCTTCCCCCCCTTTCCAACCAAATAATAAGAGAACATTGCCGGGATTCTTTGATAGTTTTTTTTTTCCTTAGGAACAAACTGAACATTTCAAATACAAGTGAAATCAATCAGCTTTAAGTCATAAAATGGATTGCCGTGAGTCGACTTTCTGCCATTTCAGTTAAACTTCACCTCATCCTTGTAAACCAACTAGTGAGCTTTCTGGGTTTCCTGATAATCAAGAATCAGTGAGAGTCGCGTCTACTGGAGAGATGCCACCTTTGGGTATTTATGGATAATGGTGTATTTACTACAGCGAGACTGGGAGAAGCCCAAAGTATGGGAAAGCATTTACTGGGATTTCTACTGTCAAGAGCAAGAATCGTTCATATCACCTCCAGGAACAAGATATTTTCCCAGAGTATTCAAATACTTAAACCTTTTACAATGCAAGCTCAAATGAGCCCAATATACAACCTCAAAGGTAAACTTTGAGCTATGAAATCAGAGGATCTTAGAAGTTCTTCAAGGGTTGAAACACTGGGTTTTAGCTTTTTTATTTTTATTTTTCCTCCTGTCTTCAGTTAGAATGGAGAGCAGGGATCTCTTTTCAGAAAACTTTAATAAGCTCCTTGTATCATCGCATAAACTGCCTGCTTCATCTTATTTTTCAGTTACTCTGCAATCTTTCCAGCTTTCCTCTGAATTTTTTTAGAGAAACTAGAAACTTTCTAAGTGAGATGAAAGCCAACCGTGTCTCTTTCTTTTTGTTTATGCTTCCTACCAACAGCTTCTTGCTGTCTGGCTCCCTGTTACTATTCTGAGTCCTAGATCTTCTCTCTTGCTTTATAAATCTCAAGGTCACTCCCCGTTTTGTCTTTTTGGAAGTCTACATGTTTGTGTGTGAGTAAAATAAAAATTAATAGCCGTTGGCAGAAATTTCCATGTGTGTGTGAGGCCATGGACGTATTTATGTGTATCCTGATAACAGCTAATAATTTTTGAGAGAAATAGACACGGACCTTATCTAAACATTTTCTAAATGCAACTCATCCTACTGCAAGAATCCTGGAAGCCTGTGTTTTGTAATCTGCAGACTTTGGTGTATATGGTAAGTATCTCTGAGAAGCTAACAGGAACTAGATGATCTTCATTTATTTAAAAGTAGATTTTTTTTCATTTACATGGCCCTGGGTTCAAGTTGGGGCAGCACAGGAAAGAAAACAGAAGTATTCATGGGGACAAAGAATTAGATGACTGTTTTGATTGTGCAATTTATGATTAATTTCACTGAAAACTGACCCTGTTTCATCCACTGATTAGATGACTAAGACTCTTAGCTCTCAGGGATGGTAAAAATACAATGCAAAACCTAAGTAATCAACCAAGTGAAATTCAAAGACTGTTAGGGTATACTTGTGACTCAGGTAATTCATGACTTTGATAATATCAATAGGATGCCTTTCTGGAAAAAAAATGGTATTCAAATAAAATCATTCAACAAAGAAACATGGCAAAAGGGTAAGGAAAATCTGAAAAGTGCCAAAAAAATTTCTAGTGAGATCATGTAATATCACAGAACTTACAAATTTGCTGTGTTTGATGTTGTACCTGTCACAAACACATATATTATTCTCTATATATGTATATATATATATATATATATATATATATATATACACATTACTCATAATAAAATGCTGTCATGATAGGGATTTAACATTTTAAATATTGAAGAAATTTTATGCATATCAGTTTGGATCACCACTATATTACTTTTTGGTCTTTTTTTGTTTTTTACAAAAATAAATGCAACATGTGTAGTTCTGCAGAATTCCTTTAAGGGGAGAAGGACTACGTTTTGGGAATACTGGCATTTTAGGACAGTATGGTTTAAAGCGTACCAGCAGCTGCTTCACCCTTCTCTTCCTCCTTCTTCTTTCTCTTCCCCTTCACTCAGAAATATCTACCTTGTTGCACTTTCTTTTCATAATGGTTTGATTTTCACAATCACCCCCAAAAGTTGAGAAGGTATAGGAGATGATGAGAGCTTTCTTCTTGGCAGGACAGGGTGGACAGAACTGTCTCCAGCTTGGCCTACCAAAGACAGTCAGCACCGAGGTGACATTCCTGGGCCTTACTATAATGCTAAAAGGCCTGCATCTTAATTTCTGTAGCTCTGGTGCAATCTATAGATGTGATAGTCACCCACATTGGAATAAAATCAAATGAACCTACAGAGAGCCTACAAATAACATCTTAATAATACCCTATGGACATGCCTTTTTCAGAATACAGCTTTTAGCTAGTATCCTGATATTCTCCATGATGTACTATTATTATATCCTGCCACTGATTTTTATTAACACTGATCAAGAGACGATAATTATTTCAATAGGAATGACGAGAAAAATCTTAAATTTATTAATGTTCCTTACGTGACCAATGTCTTACTACTGTGAATTTAAAGAATGACTGCCTCCAACCAAAGGCTTAAAAGACTAACCTAATAATTAATGCTATGTTAACTGCCCAACTCTTACTTTTAATTCTCATTTAGTTTCAGCAAGCTGAAAGCTGAATGCCATTCCTCCATGAGAGTGACCCTCTTAGGAAAGGAGAAATCGGATTATGTGATAGCAGAGGAAGTGCACCTCAGTGTTAGGTACGATAGAGACTGATTCCTTCGTGTTGCTGAAGTCCCACTTTTAGAGACAGGTGGAAGACAAAAACGTCAAGAAGGAGTCCTGGAGGAACAGGGGCTTAGGATGATGTTTAATATAGCAGGGAGCCGAGATACATCAGGAGACACAATGAAGAGCATGGTGTGTGTAGATACAGTAAAAAATTTCATTTTATGATTTGCCATCTGTTATTGGAGAGAAGAATAAGTTAAGGAAATAAATGATTTTCAGTTCTCCATACATGCAAAGGTAAATCAGTTATTACAAAAGTTTGCTTTATGTGCTCAAAGAAAAACATATGTATTTAAACATTTTTAAAAAATAAATCACTCAGTAGGCTTAAGGAAAAATACTCTACCTCATATTTAATTGATCTGACCCTTTGATTCAAGATCAGGGAATCCAGGATGAAAACTAAAAGGAAATAAAAATAAAAAGCAGATGAAAAATGAATCATTTACCATGGAGAAGGCATTTCCAGTCTTAGCTAACCTTAACTAGTTTTTATTGCATTAGTTTTGAAATGCCAATACATTAGCTTTGGCCACAAAATTTGCTGTCCAGCTAATCATAGCTGTCAATATACAACTGTTTGCAACAATTAGCTAAACACCATTGTTTGACAAGTTCCCTGGAAAGAGACACAGATGCTATCAGGTATGTAACATGTGGAGTCCCACAGCCTCAGTCAGGCTGGGCTGCGTGCCAGAAGTCTGTCGTCCTTCCCATGGAAAGGGTTCCACACGACCTGAAGTCTTTTGAAAAACGTGTATCTGTCCTGATCCTGTAAGTTTTTTCCCTGTCTTAGGGAATGAATTTGAGGACTGGCTAAAGAAGAGTGGATAAAGCCAGGAAGTGTGGATCCTTTCTTAAGGAGATGGGGGTGGGGGTAGAAATGCAAATGTGAAATGGTAATCATGTACCACATGGAGAAAAATCCACACCAAACCTGCCAGCAACTTCCACCAAATCAAATAAACCCTTTACCTGACAGAAATCCAGTACAATGTACGCACCAATAACTCCACCATTACTTGGGCTACTATTTAAAGCAAAAAAAAAAAAAAAAAAAAAAGAAAGAAAGAAAGAAAAAAATTTACGATATTCAAAAAAACAGAATTCTCACAAGATTTTAGAAAAACAGAGTGAAAAAGGCAATGTTAGCTAAGCTCTTAGCTACATCCACTCTTAATGGCCCCCAGTATTTAAACTATCATGGAGTAAAGCCATGAAAATAAAGATTTCAATTTGAAATTTTATTAGCATGTTGCTAAAATGGTCAATAAAAGCATCAACACGATAGGCTTTGTTGACATGGCTGGAAATCTCCGCTCTCATGTTTGAAACTGAATCGCCACGTCCATGTGCTAAGGTTTCTACCTCAGGAAAAGCCAAACTAAGCAGACTGGCTCGTGCTGCTGGGCTGCTGCTGCTGCCCTGACGCTGGTGCCTGGAACGTCACCGCACCTCCCCTCCCCCTCCTCAGCCCAGTTGGAAGTATGACTATTTTTGAAATGTGGCTCCAGGAAGGGCAATCAAGGAAGGGTTCAGCACAAGGGGCCCTGGGTTCTGCTCTTAGACACTGGGTGAAGCCGGGCTTCCAGGGCAGAGCTGCCCTCTTCTCCCAGCAGCTGAGCATTTTCCTCGCGCAACCCAGACAGCGACCACGACCTCTGCCACTGGGAGACGCAAGGGCAAGCGCGGGTGGGGGTGACGTGCGCTTCCTGGTCGCAAACACAGGAAGCAAAATCTACCTAGCTTCGCCCAGAGCCTGGAGTACAAGTTAGGGGACCTGGGGCTGGAAGAGCGGAGCCCAGGAGTCCCAGACAGCCACGGGGCACTCAGGGTGCTTCCGTGAGGCCTCGTGGAACTATTGACAAGGGCACCAAGGACAGGCAGGCTGGATGTCTTGGAAATCTTGCTACCCGGGGATATATCTACCCCAGAGCCGAGGTGCGCCCTGCAGAGATAATTCTCACCAGCCCCAGGCCTGGCCTGTGTGCGCACACTTGGGGCGATGACGGGCCCCTTGTTAGGAAAGGGGGTTTTCCCAGGGGATGAAGGTCGCTGACCATTGGCTCGCGGGGAAAGTCTCGCCCTGACCCCCTCCTCGCTCCCCTTTGCCCTTGCGCTCTTACATCACCAGCCGGAGCGTGCAGCTGCGCCCCCGTCCCAGGCTCAGTCTGCTGTCCTCCTGCCTCAAGAAGTCAGGTGCTAGGCTGCAGCCCCAGCGTTGACCTCTGGCGGCTCAGGGCGCGCGTGAGGTGGGGCGCAGACGCCGCGGCCACGAGATGGAGAGGTCCCGGGCGCGGGGTGGGCGGCCCCGGCCGCTACTCCTTGTCGCGCACGAAGTCGGCCAACTCCTGCAGCACGCGCAGGCGGCCGCTGGCATCTATGCGGCGCTTCTCGCGGATGAGGTCTTCTAGGCTGTGGAAGCGAGCAGTGTGCACCTTGTTCTCGCCCAGGTGCACTTTGAGATAGTACTTGCTGCTGCGGAGGCTGCGTGCCTGCCTGCACCTCCCCGCCGGCCTTGAACTCACGCTTGCCAAAGCGGCACCAGGCGGTGAAGCTCTCCGAGTTCGTCCAGCAGATCTCCTCGCGCTTGAGACCCAAGTGGCCGCACGCGTTCTGCACCACCAGCTCGGCCACCAGCGGGCGGTAGCGGTACCAGCTATTCACCACGCGGCCCACGTTGGCCGAGCCCGCCTAGTACAAGCTGTCCTGGCGGATCTCGCCCTGGTGCAGGTGGATAATGTGGCCGCCGCCTACGTAGACGGCCCAGTGCGGGGCGGGCGCCGCCGGCTCGGGCGCTGGCTGCAGCCAGAGCAGTCCAGGAGGTCGCCGGGCGCACAGAGCGCGGGCAGCGTGGAGACCGCGTAGACGCTCAGGTCTGCGCCCTGCGGGCCGCCGCTCACTTTGGAGAAGATGCATTCCTGGCCCCGGAAGGCGGAGAACTGAGTCTCGTTGAGCACCAGCTGGTGCAGCAAATGGTGGTGGTGGTGGTGGTGGTGATCCGGGCTCTCTGGACAGGGGCTGCAGCCGGCGGTGGCCTTCACGCCGAACTTGTCGGGCTGCCCGCGTTCGTCCAGGTCCTCCTCCTCATCCGAGAAGAAGTAGGCGACCCCGACCCTCAGCTCGTCCTTCTCGATCCCTGACGGGTCCCCTGTGGGCAGCTCACTGTAGTTGAGGTGGGTGATGCGGTCCAGTTGGTTGCCCATCAATGACGCGGCGAGGCGAGGGCCAGGAACGGGGATCTGGCAAAGGAGAAGCGGACCCATTAGAGTCAGGGTGACCCTCTTAGAGTGACCCCTCCCCAAGACGCACAGGGCCCCCAGGACTGGCACGCCCGCCGGTCCATGCGCCCCCTGGAGTCGCCGGTGTCAGCCAGGATCCCAGCGCCTTTTCTAGAATCAGGAAGGAGGCGCAGAGCCGGCCACTGATGTGGTGCCAGAGAGGACGCCCCACACAGCCTTCCACCCTGTCCGAGAATCCCGTGCAACTCCCAGCAGAGGACACGCGGGCGGGGAAGCCCGCGCGGAGTCCCTGTGGGCAGTGGCAGCACGCAGGGTTAGGCTGGCAGGGACAAACGACACCTAAGGCCCGATAGCTGGAGCAAGCTGCGCTCACATTCCTGAGTCCCACCCTCTGCAGCCCACTGCCCGGCTTGGCACAGGTCGCACCCAACCCGTGATAGCGGCTGGATCCCACAGTGACAATCGGACACACCGGCGACAACCTTTCTGCACACTTGGGATACAAACATGGACAGGCTGGCACAGACACCCACAATGACAAACCTTCGCGAGAATGCACTGCCACACGTACCCCTCACAAACACACCCTCAGGCACAATCCCACGCACACTCGCCGATGCACGTACACGCAAGCGCCCAGGCACACCCGCCCACGCAGACAGGTGCTCTCTGCCCCTCACTTTGCCAACCCTGTCCCCCGCAGAGCCAATGGGACTGCGCCAGGGCGAGGCTGCTGGGTCTAAAATAACTGAACAAAGAGACCGAGAGCGGCGAGGAAGCGAGGCCGGGCCCCTGCCGGGGCTCCGAGAGAGCTCCGCTTCTAGCCACAAGCCTCCGCCCTCCTCTCCAGCGCGCGATTCACGTTTGTCAGGCCAAAAAGCCGGTCCTCCGTACCCGTGACTTCCCCGCTCCCGAACCCCAAACTCCTTTAAAGTCTCCGGGTCCCCATGCGAGCTGCAGACGCGGCGGCGCACGTGGTCCCTGGGCGCGAGGGGTTGCAATTGATTCTACCCGCGGCGAAGCCGAGCGCTGCAGTCCACCGGGCCGGGGTGCAGCTTCACCTGGCCAGTCCGGCTTGGCTCTGCTCGGCTCCCAGCCCAGCGCGGACGACTCTAAGTAGCAGGAGCAGTTGGCCCCAGGCCCCGCCCCAGCGCGCGCTCATTGGTTGGGGCGATGCCTGCACCCCATCAATCTCCGCCGCCAGGGGATGATCAGGGGGCGTGGTCTATCGAGTCCGGCTCTACCCCACCTAGCCACCGAGCTCCCTAGGGCGCCCCGGGGTGGAGGATTGGACACCTAAGGAGCGTGCAAAGGGCGCCGTGCCCGGGGCCGGCTTGCATGGGAGATTCCGACTGTGGGCTGAGTCTAGGAGTGCAGAAACCTCCATGCCCGAGTCCTGGGAGTCCTGGTGCGAGTCCCAGGCCGGTGCTGCCTCGCCAAGCCTCGTCCAGCCTGGCACAGACGCCCTGAAACCGCGGCAGGAGCTTTCGGCGTCTCCCCTCCAGCCTGGCCACGCTGCTGACCCAGCGCTGGTGCCTAGTTGAAAGGGAGACTGATGCAGGGCGCGATGGGACCCCAGTGTCTCAACCTTGGCCGGACCCTACCCTAGCTGTGCCTGTGATTTTTTTTTTTTTTTTTTTTTTTGCGGGGATAGGAGGTGTCTTTAATTTTTTACAAAACAGGTGCATCACCTGCAGAGAAAATAGGGTATAAAAATGTTTTCACAGTCCCAGAATTGCCATTACTAAGGGATTTGGGGTTTGGTTTTGTGAGGGAAGGGTGTTTGCTTTTGCAGATACAAACTTGGTGGATGCACTCTGCATGATGGATGCTAGCAGATGACTTCCATAACGTCAGGTTCTAGACCTCAGACTCCAGAAGAGATTTCCAGATCTGACCTGGTCTCAGTGCTGCCATTGTTAAGGGAGGGCTCCAGCAGAGCTTTAAAGAAACTTCTTTGTCTCCCATGAGAATCTTATGCTTTTGTCTGGATGCCCCTGAGCAGCCTGATAGCATTAGAGCTCCTCCTCCCTGCATTGTGAAACTAAGAGGGATCCTGGGAGGAGAAGGGCGATGTGGGGGAAATGACTCGAGTATGTTCTATGCCTGTGAGAATCTGCCTAAGTGAAACCCGTAGATCAGTATAATCAATATAAACTTAATAAATATGTAGGGAAAACCAACTATAGCAAAAGAAAAAGGGACTAAGGAAATGTTACAGGTGCCTCGACAGGATCCTAAGACTATAAAAGATAAAAAAAGTGAAGTCCAAATAAAGTCCATAATTTAGTTACAAAACAAAAAACATAAAATAAAACAAAAATAAGCTAGGGAAGGACATAGCTCAGATCATGTGACTCATCCCAAAGGAAAGGTAAACCTTGTGAGCTTAAAATAGTTTTTGGTGGTGGTGGTGGTGTATCTTAGCTACTTTCATGTTGCTGGGACAAAATGTCAGACACAAGTTAAAGGAAGAAAGGTTTATTTTAGTTCACAGTTTATAGTTGGCTGGCTCCGAGGCAGGGCAACACATTGGAAGGAGAAACAGTCCATGGCAGGGTAGGCAGGAAGCAGCACAGCATCCTAGTCCTTTCCTTTTTTATTCTGTCCAGGCTATAAGCCTGCTGATTGGTGCCACTCACATAGTGTGTGTTCCTTCTTTAGGAAACACACCATCCCATACGCACAATTACGCTGAACCAATCCTTGGACTAATCCAGGATCACACACCCTTGAGCCAGTCACTCACAGAAGCCTCACCTCTGAGCACATGAGACTTTGGAGGGCCACCTAGGTACAAGCCATAACATGGTGTTTTGAAGTGAGGGGTGGAATTTTTACGTCATGTTACCATTGTATGCCATAAGAGTTTCTCTGGCTTAGTGTTCAAAGAAAATCTTGTTGTGCTTGCTTTTCCACCTTTTGCATTTATTACTTACACCTAAAATAAAATTAACTAAAGTTAAACATGAAAGAAATGGAAAACAGCTCGTAGTGATGATATATATTGCACTGAGGGGTTTAATGGGTGAGTGAATCCCCCTTTCCCCTCAGGGTAATTTTCTGATGTCCAAATGGTAACAAAGGAGGGCCCTGCAGCCTGACACCAGCACCCACAATGTTAGCTAGATGTTAACAGGGCTATCATAGTCTTTTGACTAATAAAAATCTGGTATTATAATGTGAGAAAGGTTTACATGAAAAACAGGATGCCTTGTCAGCCTTCCTTCTCTTTGGTTGGCTGTTTGGCTTGAAAATTTTCAAACTGCCAAGGCTCCAGTTTGAGTTTGCTTTCTGAAGCTTCCGTTAGCCCCCACAGCACCCACAGGCAGCGATTGATCAAAATAGATGTTCAGTAAGCACTGAGCAAACCGGTTTCTAAATGGGCATGTGCGTGCATTTGATTTATTTCCATCTTTCCAGAAGTCTGGCTGTCATCCACATGCGCGTGGCAGTCCTTGAGCTGGCCACAGATTGTGATGGTCCTTTTGTTCTTTATGTTTGTCATAAATAATAAAGAACTCATTTTGGTGCTGAAGTCCAGAGAATTGAACAAGTAGCTTCTGAGATGAAGAAGTGAGTTATTGGTCTTGTTACAAACTGGCCATGAGGAGAGTGTGTGAGGAGAACATTCCTGATGTCAGGGCGGAGCTCACTGAAAGCAGTTCCATGCTTAATCTTGAATAACCCCCCTTTTTTTCAAACTCCTCCCCATCCCTGAAATCAGACCTTTCACATAAACATCCATATCCTGCTGCCATAGTCGTCCCTGCCTGCTCTATGCAGAACACGGAGCAACCGGTCTGCTTTCCTTTGCTTTTTGCCCCACCAGTCTTGAAGATAAGCAACGTGAAGTGCTATCAGTGCCGGGAGAGAGACAGTGCCTGAAGTTCAGAGTACCAGTTTACAACAGTCCCCAGTGTTCCTCCTTCCCGTCTCCTCTATCAGATATTTTCCCTCTTATTAATTAGAGTGAAAATAAATATCCCCAAGAAATGCAAGCACTAAGGATAAACTGAGGAAAATTCATCCTTACAGCTATGGAGCAGTTACAAAATTAATAAAGTATAAATGCCAATATTAGCAAGCAGATGTTTATTGGACCACACATGACTGTTTGCACACTGTTCTGTTACTTTTCACCCATCTTGCTTTCTTTTACACTGCAGATATACAGTGTCATCAGGAGCAGGACAGAATCCTTGGAAGCCAACTGTGTCAGTACCCATGAGCCGGGTAACCTGAGGCAAGCTCACCTTCCCTGCTGGGTATCAGGTTCATTACCTGTAAAAGACGGATAACGGTACTGTTTTACACTGTGGATTATTTCAAATGTATGCATACAGGCCTAGTTCCCAGCAGGTATTGAGCTTCCAGTAAATGTTTTTTAATATTATTATTATCATCATCATTATTATTACCATTATTATATTTTTGTACCAGGAATTGAACTCAGGACCTTGTGCTTACCAGACAAGCACTGTGCCACTAAGCTATCCCTGGCCCTATTATTATTAATATTATTATTATTTTGCAATACTAGGAAATGAACCCAGGGTTTTTTCATGGAGCCATGTCCCTAGCTTTTTTTTTTTTTAATTACTTTTTAAGTTTTGTGACAGAATCTTACTGAGTCACTAAATTGTTCAGGCTGCGCTCAAATCAGCAATCCTCCTGCCTCAGCCTCTCAAAGTGCTGGGAATCACAGGTAAACACCATCACACTCAGCTCATGTTGTTCTCTTTTCTTCTTCCCCTTGTTATATTATGCTTGCAATATGTAATAAATACACTCAGCACGAGGACTGGGCGTATATGAAATCACCCCATAACCCCCATTTTATTTCTGTCTTTCCTGCTCTCTCTCCTCTCCCTGGTTCTCATCATCTATCTTTTATTTTGCTCCAAAATTATTTATACTTTGGGTTTCTTATATAAAAGAACCATGCAAGTTTTCACCTTCTGTATCTGATTTATTTCACTTAGGCTTATGGTCTCAAAGTACATCCATTTTCCCACAAATGACTCAATTTTATTTTTACCAGATGAGTAGTACTCCATGGTGTGAATGTACCATGTTTTCCTTATCCACTCATCTTCTGATGAACATCCAGGCTGCTTCCGGCTGCAGCTGTGATGAGCGGCACTGCCAGGCACATGTTATGCGTGGGCCACTGTGAGCCATGTCTTTAACCCACAGGAGCAATCCCAGGGGTCAGTGAGTCTCTATTTTTAATTTTCTTCTTACATTCTTGATGCTGGAGAGGAGGAGGGCTCTTACTCTGTTTATTTATGAAAACCCTGGTGTCACAGGGTGTCCCATCTGCGGTGTCTGGGCTGCTCCTACCTTAAGGTGATGTCCTACAACATCATCTATCTCAAGAGCACTTCCAGCCTAAGGGCCTCTCGCTTTGCCATGGAACCTCTGGGGCCGATGCTGTCAGATCCTGGACGTAGGATCATCTCTCCCTGGTGCTTCCTGGTGTAACAGCTGTGGGCAAAGCTGAAGGAGGAACCAGCAGGAGTGGCTGGGCTGCATGTGACCTGTCATAGAGGATGCTGTCCTCTGGCTTCCTCTCCTGGTCCTTCTTCAACACTAGCTGAGAGGCCTCTCCTCACACTTGATTGACCACGTCATTGGCACAAATGCTGGTCCTTTACAATGGAGTCAGGAGGGGAGGTTTTGAAGGAACATGTCTGTTCCATCAGGACTACAGCTATCATTGTTTTCCCGAAAATGATTTGCTTGTATTAAATGCCCTGCATTGGTGTTTATCTTTAATGCAACCAAGTGTCCTGTTGCTTACTCTTGCTGCTTGGCCTGTAGCAAGCTCCCGGATCTGCGCTTAAGAATCCCCCGCAACCACCTGGGGCCAACACAAGGGTCTGGCTGCGGCCCTGCTCACTGGCTCAGGTACACAGCCCAAACCTGCAGCTGGAGAGATGTCCTGTTGTGAGTTCTGGCCCAGGACACTCAGGGTGGGGGGCGTCAGTCCTGAACCTGACACCATGGTCTCCATCAACTCTCTTCCCTTTTGGCCACACAGAGAGCAGATCAGGGTGGAACTTCTGGAATCAAAGGGACGAAGGAGTCTCTAGACCGAGGGAAGCCAGTGTTCCGGAGTGAGACTGGAGCAGCCTGCCACAGGGCACTGGGGCAGGGGGGGGGAGTGAAACTTACTAGAAAACCTGAGGTTGTTTGTTAACACCAGATTAGTTCTATTGATATGCTTGCCTTAGTTTCAGATGTATCTTAACTGGCCTCTCCCCTTCTGGTCAAGGTCAGCCTGCCTGGAGCCAGGGACACCTCAGGGCTTCTCACCCTCCAGGGTCTCTCCCTCCCCTCCTCCCCCTCCCCTCCTCTGCACACCTGCTGCCCCTTCTTCCCTGTCCTCCCCAGCTGCTTCTCTTCCTCCACCTCCTCCTCCTCCTCCTCCTCCTCTTTCCCCTCTTCCTCCTCCTCTTTCCCCTCTTCCTCTTTTATTTCCTTGTGCTCTTTCACCTCTTTTTCCTCCCTTTGTATTGTTTTGGTGTCTGGTGTGTGCATACAGCGTTCGCCCCCAGCTGTCTCTGAGAATTTAAGGGGACCTCCAGTGGGCCCCTCTCTGTTCTCTGGGTGTCGTTCTCACCTCCCTAATATCTGTCCTCTGAATTCCCATGGCCTCTCCGAGCTTACACTGCTCACTAAATAGCTTACCTGCTTTCTCCTTGTTCTAGGTCACAAAAGTCCCCGATAAACTCTTTGCAGCTACCATAAAGAGAGAACCCTGCCGTCCATCTTCCTCGTGCTCATCTGCACCCACTAACAGCCTACCTTTGCATTTTTGCCGGTGTCCTCCTGAGTGGGCTGTTTGTGTTTCCTTGTTTACTGAGCTTTTTTCCTAACTGCATCTTCTCATCAGAGTCTCTAACCACTTGCTTATCATTCAGCAATTAAAGAGCCCTGAGCTTGCTGAGGGTGGACCCTCAGCGGCTGTGGGTTCCTCCTTTCCTGCTGTGGACTGCGCAAAGGTGTCCCTGCCCCATGAACCTTCCGGAGCGGGCTCCCCGCACACAGGCTGGGCTGGTCCGCTCTCACCTGGGAGGGGACGGAGGGCTTTTCTGGTGGGGCTGGGTGGCTGTTGCACACTCCGCTTGCTCTTCCTTCTGTTGGGAATGCCGTTCCCTGCCTTCTTCTGGCTTCCACTCAGTGTAGAGACTTCTGGGGTGTCAGGCTCTGAGCTACCTGTGCCCTCCACCTGTGCTAACGGAGACCCTAGCACCATGTCACTGGCCAGAGACGTGTCAGGCATGTGTGAAAGTGGGGCCTCCCTCCTTCCTTCCCCCTCCTGCCTTCCTCTTTCCTTTCTTTCTTTCTTTCTTTCTTTCTTTCTTCTCTCTCTCTCTCTCTCTCTCTCTCTCTCTCTCTCTCTCTCTCTCTTTCTTTCTTGCCTTCCTTCCACCCTCTCTCTTTTTCTTCTTCTCTCCCTTCCTCTTTTTTCTTACCTTCCTTCCTTATTTCTTTCTTTCCTTCCTTCCTTGCCTCCTTCCACTCTTTCTTTCTCTCTTTTTTCCTTCTTTCTCCCTTTTGTTCCTCCCTCCCTCCCTCCCTCCCTCCCTTCTTTCTGTCCTCCCTTTTCCCATCCTTAGCAGACTGAGCCCTTGAGGAGGATGCTCCATCTGGTGACAGCTCCAGGTTCCCTGGATGCCGTGCCCTCAGTAGACACAGTGGGCCTGTGCTGGTGGCTGGGTGGACAGTGATCGCTGTGTTACTCCGCAGGCTGCCAGTGTTTGTTTTACTTCAGTTCCCGCTGCACTGAGCACGGTAAGCCCTGGCACACGTACAGAATTAGATACGGTGGGAGAAGTTTGGCTGCGTGATTTATGGCACTGGGTTCCAAGTGAGCCTCTAGCGCCACGTGGAAACCTAATAAAAGCCCAGAGTCTCAGCTGGGCACAGTGGCATGTATCTGTGAGTTCTGCATTCTGGGAGCCTGAAGCGAGAGGACTGCAAGTTTGAGCCCAATTTAGAGAATTTAGAGAAACTTGGACAATTTAGAGAAACTTTGCTTCAAAATAAAAATAAAAAAGGGGTGGGATGCAGCTCAGTGTAGAGGCCCTGGGTTCCATCTCCAGTACCGCAGAAACCAAGCAAAATCAACCCTGTATCCCAGTGTGGATTCTCAGCTGTATCCCATTGGTTTAAACTTAGTCTCAGAAGTGGCTCTAGGAATCTGCATTTTCACCTTTCCCCAGGTGCTCTGGTGACAGTGTAACAAGCCCGAGGCAAGCACCACTCAAACCTAACAAATTATTCTTCATATCTTGAGTACAGTGACAACCCTTAAGCAGACAGCACTTAATAAATACTTGAAATTCTATTCTCTGGGCATTTTCTGGTCTATTTCACAAAAGCAGGACTTATTTCAGACATGCATATGCTGAATTGGTCAGGAAGGGATGGGTTTGCATTCCAAGCATGCGACCTCAAGTGGCTTCTGCAAAAGTCACAATGCAGGAGGACGGTGGACCTGATCCCCTGCCTTTGTCCTCCAGCTCCTGGGCCAGGACAGCTGTGCTGCTGTCAGCCCAGCACATCCCCAGGATACCAGCAAACTCTCAGGGTTTCCATGCTGAATTTGCCTTGTGCCTACTGACTGACCCTGCAGCTCCTGGGTTTGTCTTTCCAAGGGTACCTCCTCTGGTCCTCCTGCTGCTGATACTTGCTTCCTTAACAGTGCTTCTCCTGGACCTCCCTGGGCACACACTTGTGCCTTTGGGCCCCTTACACCCTCCTGCAACTCCTCAGGGAGCTGCCTTCTGACGACCTCTTCTGTTCATTTCATCTCTGAGCTACGGGTTCTCCTGGCTCCTTCCCAGCTGGGCATAAGTCTTATCACCTTTTCATAGTTCTGAATTCAGGACCTCAGTGAGCTACATCATAGCTCTGGAAAATGCTTGCCCTGAGGCCCTCCCTCTACATGTTCCTCAGTCCAGTGCAGTGACTTAACCTCTGGCACTCCTCTCTCTCTTTCATTCTGTCACTTCCTGGGACTGGACATAGATGTTTTGCCCTGAGCTATACTTCCAGACCTTTTAAATTTATATTTGAGATAGGTTTAACTAAATTGCTTGGTCTGGTCTGGATCTTACAATCCTCCTGCTCCAGCCTCCCAGAGTGCTGGAGTCACAACCCTGTGCCTCTGCACCCAGCAATGTGTTCTGATTTGTTGATGGTCACCTGTTCCCCTCTGCAGTTTCAAGAAGACACCTGACTCTTACCTGTCATGTTCCCTCATCCTGGCCCACATTCGGTTGTCCCTTGTGAATATCTTTCCTCCCCTTCCCACTTTACGAATCCCTTCTGCTGCCACCTTGGTCCAAACCTCCAGGGTTCCCATCCATGAGGCTGCAGCTGGGGTTAGTGGTTGCTTGGACTGTGGTTCTGCTGCTCATCCAGAAACAGAGCAGGTCCTAGGAAGCCGGAGGATTTTGAAAGCACTTCCTGCACCTCGCTAAGGGTCAGGAACTTCATATTTATAATCCCGTGGGAAAATTCTTGGACGCCTAGCTAGGTAATCCCTGTCTAGCACTACCAGTGCAACATGGCATGCATAAAGACAGATATGTAGCTGTGGGGAGCCAACGGGATGCTAAGTCCAGCTAGTGTCATGGGCAACTGGAACAAAGGCCTCCAGCCAGGGCCGAACCCGGGTTTTATGAATTTGTGAAGAGGGCAGGTGCTCAGGGATGAGTGAAGGTGGTGGGAAGTATGTGAGTGCTGTGAGCTGGGACAGGTGGGAGGACCAAAAGCACCTCTCCAAAATGCAAGGGGCGGGAGGAAGGGAGTGGGGAGAGAGATGGGAAGAGAGGCAGAAAGAATAATCTGAGTAACAATTTGGGGCAGTATCTTAAGTTTGGGGCAGCTGCAGCTCTAATGTGGACTCTTTTCTGCCCTCTTGTCTCCAGGCGCTCAGCCACCTCTGTACATTATCAGTGTGTGGAGACAGAGCCAGGTTTAGCCAGCATAGCGGTAATTGCTCTTTTTTCATCCAAGTGGTCCTCTACAAGAGGACGACTCTGTCCTGCCCCAAAGTCTCAGGTCCTCCCGTTGCCCTCAGAAGTTCCAAGTGCATGCAGCAGACTCCAGGCAGCACGCTGGTCCCTCCTCCTCTGGCTCCTTGCTCTCAGGCTTCTTCCTCCAGCCTTCCCTGTGGAGTTCATTTGTCAAGCCACTGCTTGGCCTCCTCGGCAGGGCAGCCCGGGGGCCCTTTCCACATTGCTTGCTGGTTGTTACTGTTAGGGCTCATTCCTCATTCTCCTGATGACAAAGTTCCCTCTGTAGGTTTTAGTGTTGGTGACAGCTCCTCTCGGCTACCCTTGGGGTCTCCGACCCATGTTTCCAGGATCTGCAAGCCATCCCTGCTCTGACCAAGGCCTTCTCTGTTGTGTCCACTCTTCATGGTCACTTGGCTGCTGATTGACGGGCTGCGGGAGGCGAGCTCTGTGCTTGAGGTCTCACCCCAGTGCTGCTAGGAGGACCCCTCACATCACGGGGCCATCCACACTGCCGGCTTGGCTTAGCACTCATCATGCAGCAGAGCTGCAATTGACAGGAAGCTGAAGCCCTTGGTCCAGGAGACAGAACTCTTCCCCCTCCACTCCTGCACTTCATCCTCCTAATAAATTCTTTGACAAGCCAGGGGTGCAGTCGAGGGTAGCATGTACTGCCTTTCAAGGTGGCCAGAGTTTACGTCTAGCCACAGATGCAGCATATCGCTAATGAGTGAGGGTTTCATTTTGAAGACATGTACTTCATTCATCGCTCCTACCAGCACCCCCACAGCCCTTTCTGCATTGCCCAGGGTGAGGACCGTAATTCATGCTGTCTTCCTGTTTCCGTTCCATCATCCTTGTGGCCTCAATGCCTTCTTAATTGCTCTCTATGCCTTTGCTATTTATCCTGACACTGGAGTGTGTTCTCCTTCTATGGGACAGCGTCAGTGGAGGCTTCTATTTATGGGTGTTTAGATTCAAATCCTGGCTCCACTACTTAGCAGCTGGCTGGCCTGGAATGAGGCCAGCCACTTCATCCCTATGTGCCTGCTTGTTCACCTTAGGATGTGAATAGTAATATCCTTCCTGAAAGGACGTCGGTGACTATTAAATGTGATAATATATTAACACACTCAGCACAGTAGCTGGCCAAGGACAAAGTCTTGTTAACTACTGATGATATTATTAAAGAATTTCAGCCCATAGAGAAAATAGTGATTTGCGCCTCTGATTTTTCTCCTATATAGTATTTGGCATTATTTGATTTTCATTATTAATAATACTAATTTCAGGGGAGGGAGAGTTCTCTCAGGCATCCTATGACCTTATCCTGTAAGTGTTACCCTCATGGCCTAGTTGTCTCCCAAATGCCCACATCTGAACCCCAAAAACCATCACCCTGGGAATTGATGCTTCAATATAGAAATTTTGCAAGGCAGCCCTGTGTGATGGGACATATGTGTAATCTTGGCAATCTGGGCAGGGAAATCTCACATTCCTACCCAGGCCCGGACAGCTAGCAATTTAGAAAGACTCTGTCCCAAATATATAACCCCTCCCCCTAAAAAAAGAAAAGGGCTGAGGATATAGATGACTGTGAAGGACTTGAATTCAATCCTCCCACGTGCGCGCGCGCGCACAAACACACACATACACACTCACACTTTGCAAGGACAGAAGCGTTTAGTCCATAGGGCTGGTAAGTCTATTCTAGAGACCCGGAGCCAGCCCAGGTGATGGACACACGAACGGGTGGGTTTGAGATCTATATAGAAAGTACAACCAATAAGGATCAACAGCCCTCAGCATCACTGGGACGAGGCAATGATTTCAGTTGCAGTTTTCTGGGTGGGATGCCTGGGTCTATTACAGCACTGCTCTGCAAAAAACCATACATTTACTGCTCTCTTAGGAATCAAAACGTGACGCATCTCCAGCCGCTCATGAGCACTTGTCTTCATTATTCACCAGCAGCTATGCAGCAGGCTTGTTGTCTTATGATCACCTAAAACTCTAGAAAGTGTGATGACAACATTTAATGAATGTTTAAATAAAAGAAATACTGCAGTAAAGGACACTATGTCATGAATCTTCTCAAAATCCTCCCCTCACTTTGAACATACCCATCCCATCGTCCTTGCTGCTTCCTGCAGGAGCTCTGGAGACGTTTTTCCTGAGGGTCTTTAGCTGCGCTGTCCTGGCTGCCTCGATATCCTGAATGAATTAAAAGTATTTCTCTTTCCTGGTCACTTTGACTCTGAGGAAGAGCTGAGTCACACCATCCCATATCCAGTGACTAAGATGGATGAAGACACAGCATTATGTTTTTATGAGCTGTTTTTCTGTGGGATGGCCCTTGGCAGCATCAGTCACTGTATTTCTGATCACACCTGGTAAAGACCCTCAGGAAAGAGGATTCCAGAGCTGCTGCAGAAAGTGGCAAGGACCATGGGATGAGTGTACCTCAAGCAAGAGGGAGTGTTCTGAGGGGAATTCAAGGTAGTATGTCTTTCACGGTATTTATCCGAAAATCTGATCACTCAGCGTATTTGAGTTCCTCCTCCCAATTCTCCCTGAGGTACTTTGATCACAGTGGTCCTCACTTTGGTGCAGGCTGTGTGTTTTCTACCTGATCTCCTCCTGAAACCAACTCACATCTCACCTCCCTCTGAAAACTTTCACTGCTACTCAGAGGGACACCAGGAGATTTGTGGATACCTCTTAGCTCTTCCTGGTTAGAATTTTAACTCCGTGGGCCTGTGTCCTTTTCCCCTAGAACATGAGCAGGCAGGATGGCTCACATTCGGGTGGAGCATGTAGGAGTTCTGGGAAGCTCCCCTTGTCTTTGCTTTCTTTCCATGCATTGTATGGCTTTGCTGGTGCTCGGGATTTGAACCTAGCAGGCAAGCTCTGGACAACTGAGGCCCCCTAGCCCTCTTTGCATCTGGAAGGAGGAACCCTCCTATGATAGAACTGAAATCTCCAATGACCAGGTATAACTGTCGTTGAATTAGACTTCTTCTGAATGAACAAAACCAAACCAAAATAGAATGCAAAACCACTGAGGTCTTGAATTAATTTGCTGCCACAACAAGGTTTTTTGGTCATTCCTAAATAATGATATCTCTAATACTTGGCATCCTCTTACAGGAAAGAAACCAAATCATGAATGCCCTTTTTAAATTTCTACTTATTTTGATTCTTTAATAAATACCCTTTGATTGGAACAGAGTAATGTTTGATGAGTAAATGAAAATGAAACTTCTCCAATGGGAAATATAATCAAATGTCAGCCTCATCCCCTCTTGCTTTTTTTTTTTTCTTTACACGTAAAATATTTGCTAACCAGACATGGTGGCACACATCTTGCAATCCCAGCCCTGTGGGAGACTGAGGCAGAAGGATTAAAAATTAAAGCCTAGCCTGGGCCATTTAGCAAAAGCTTGCCTCAAAATTAAAAGTAAACAAACAAAAAAACCAATTTACAAAAACCAGTGCACATGTAGCTCTGTGTGATGGTCTGCAGGTTAACATCTAGTGGTACAAAAATTAATTACTCCCTTTCAATGATTTCGTCATCTTCTCTGCCTGACTCAGTTTCCTCCGTTGGAAAACGGACAGTGCTACTCGGCCAGATGTTGGAATCTCCCTTGGGCATGGTCCACTGACTCATAGCCCACATCTACAAATGGAAGACAGGTAAAAAGGATGCAGCAGGCACCTGCAGTTTCTGAGGAATTCAGGAAGGCTGAATGCAGCCAAAGTTAGCTAAGCGTTGCTATGCTACCAATGAGACTTGGGCAACTTCTCCCACTTGTAGCTAACACAATCTTTCATTGCAAGTTTCCTTAATATCTCTGTTTTGGTGCAATGCCACCAATTTGAAATATGTATGTATTATCTCCTGACCCTGCGGACCTGCATCAAAATGAGATGTCTTAACTAAAAGGAAACACTAACAATTTCCTTCTGTCCTGCTGTTTGTTTTACAGTAAAACCCCATGCATCCTGAGACTTTGATTTTTCAAGTTTATCATCTCAAAAGTGATTGTAGAAATATTACAAATAATAATACATGATTGAAAGAGCAAGAGGAAATTCCATCCGATGACAGCCACTATTCATAAAATCCCTAGTTGTCTTCTTCCAGGCTGGGGTGGTGACAGAATCCCTCGCCTGATTCGCAGCGGGGCTTTTAATAGAAAATTGGAACCCTTGCGCTTGTTTTGTCACATCCAGAAGCAAGGCACCTGTTCCATCCAAATTCTCTCGTCTGATTATGGTAAGTCTGTGTTTTAAGGCTTTGAAGAATGATTCTAGTCGGCCTCAGTGCAAAGTGCGAGGGAGATGAGTAGAGAGGAATTCCTTTCACTTCCCTCTGTCAGCTTCGTTGTACTAATGAGGCGAGGGAGCCAGAGGTTTGAGCCTTTCTTAGCTCATGACATCTCTAGGGGACTCTGAATTAACAGATGCCATTGTATTAGGTTTTGCCATGCTGGGGACCGAATCCAGGGCTCACTTGTACTAGGAATGTTCTCTGCCATGGAGCTACAGCTTAGGCCTTGGAGTTCACAGGTGCCTTGTGGCTGGACCCCTGCTCACCACTGAATTAGACCTAAGTCTGTCTCAATATGGGTTAAGGTAAGGAGTATAAAGCACTGAATATTTTAAAACCTCATATTCCTGGGCTCTGCTCCAGACCAGGATCAGAAGGTCCAGGAAAGGAGCCTAAGGTATTCCCTACTTTTAAAGGTTGGCAGGGACTTCTGGGAGAACATGGCAGACAGATAGCAGCAGCCACAGAGGCTCTCTGAGATTACCAGTTTAGAATCCAGGAGCGTTGCTGTGTGAGGAGTCCTACGCGAGGGGAGATGTACCCTGCCGACCCAGGAATGAACTAAGCTGAGAGAAACCAACTGGAAATGCAATCCTCATGCTATAACAGGAACAGATAAAATCTCAGTGCAGGAGCTGGATCCCGCACCATTGGAAGCCGCGATTTGAATTTCCTGCTGCCGATACTGTGTCCCAATCCGCACGGCAGGGAGAGAGTCGGGTGAAAGCTCTGAGAGCTGGAATCCACGAACCCAACAGCGCTGAGAGTGGGACTGGCAGGGAGCCCTGCATCGACCTGCGGTGAGTGAGAGAAATGGGGACCCTTTCATAGACTAGGAGGCTCCACAGAGGACACTCTGGGAACGAGTAGACCTGCTGGAACAGGGCCCTGCAGTGACTTTAGTCGCATAGTCCCCTCTCAAATGGGAGTGGTGGGGAGTGCTTGGCCTGGTGACGTCACAGACTAAGATCCAGTAGGCTAGCCCAAATCAGGTCCCTGCACCTGGCGGTGTACCCTCGCAATAAAGCATTCAGTAGGTTGACCTGGAGGGGTGGCCCAGCAGAGGCTGCCCAGGTCTATGTCTCCCTAGTACACTACAGTGGGCGGGAACACCTAGAAGGCGGATTCAAACAAACTGTAACAGACAAAGAGAAAAAAAAAAAAACTGGGCCTCCTATATACGCTTGTATGGAAGGAACAAAAAGTATGGGAAAAGGGGGCAACAAGAAAGGGTCCTCGGTCCCCAATCCTGAGAACACTGATCCAGGAAAGGTAAATGCAAAAGAGAACGAAGACAGAAAACATGCAATATCAGACACAGCACCTATAGATATAAAGCGGTATCTCTGGAGCCTCATAAACGAGTTCAAAAATGAAGTATTTAATGGAATAAAGCAAGAAATGTGTAGAATAGTTAGAGAAATGCTAAAGCACTGCCCAAAAAAAAACAAATGGTGGAACAAAAGAACAGAAAAAAAGGGGAGACTTGTTTGATGGAGAAAATAGAGAAAACATAGAATACGTGAAGCAGGTTCACAGAGATTACCAGGAAACTAAAAACTCTATTGAAAGCTGGCATAACACCTTGAAAGAAACTAAGGATAGATTATCAGAACTGGAGGACAGATTTGTCAGGTGGGAGCATGAAATGAAAAGCTTCTTAAAAATAACAAGAAAACAAATAGCAATAATACAAAGACTAGAAGATGATAAGAGGATTTATAACTTAAGAATTAAGAACATAAAAGAAGAAGTAGGGACTAAAACAAATGAACTACAAAAGCTATTCACAGAAATAATCCAGGAGAATTTCCCTAATTTAGCAAAAGGTAAAGATACTCAGATGTATGAGGCATACAGTACCCCAGCCACCTACAACCCAAACAGAGCTACATCCAGGCATATAATAATCAAAATTCCAGAAATCCAATATAAGAACAGAATATTAAAAGCCGTCAGAGACAAGAAACAGATCACTTACAAGGGAATACCCATCAGAATTACAGCAGACTTCTCAGCACAAACCATCAAATCATGAAGAGCGTGGGGGGAAATAATTCAAGCTTTGAAAGATAATAACCTCCAGCCAAGATTGATATATCCTGCACAACTATCCCTGGAAACCGATGGAAAAACAAGGTGCTTTTGGGATAAAGAGGAACTAGGGGAATTTGCAACCACCATTTCAACTCTACAGAAATTACTGCAGGATATTCTAAAAAAAAAAAAAATTACCAAGATTCCAGAAACAGTGGCAGAGGTGGCCACAATGAATGGAGCAGAAAGCAAAATGAAGAGGACAAACTGACAACTAATGACAGAAAAAGAGCTCAACAGAAATGAGGCAGAGAAGATTGGATGGTAGGAACAGCCATTTTGGAGAAAACAAGACATCATAATAGGTAGTGCTGATTTAATATCCTCTTGTTTTGAAGTCCCATCAAGCTTTTGTTCTTCTGTCTCCATCACTTTTAACGTGTTGTATCTTATTGGATTTTATTATATGTGATAATATAAACAAAAACTTTTATAGACAAGGAAATTATACAGAAACCATTGTTCATTTTCTGTTAGTTGATTCTAAATACCCTGTAATACTGTCATTCTCTTGAATGGTTTTACATTGTCTTGATATGTTTGATGCTACAGTATACGAAGTTATACCCAAAGATTTTAAGGGAAGAGACACTATGGTAACTACTAACTACTATTATGTTGAGATTATCTTGTCGTGAAACACTATTTTGCTTAAATGGCTATGTTTTGACCTGCACTGTTTTGTTGTTATGCCCTCTTTTTTTTTAATCTCAATCTCCTTTTTATTAATTACTTTTTCATTTTTATCATTTTAATTGAGGGAAAAATAAATAAAAAATAACAGGATATATTATAGTAACCCACTTTGATTTCCTATTAACTTGATTTGAAACTCTGTATTGCTCTCACCATCTTGTTTTGACTGATTTTCCTCTATTCTGTTATGCTAGATAGTACCAAGTTTGAAAGTCTAGGCAACAACTATGAAGACAATAAGATTCATTGTGACGCCCATTCTGGTTGACTATTATTTTCTTTTGAAGTCCTCTAATGTCTCCAATGTTTTGGTTTTATTGGTCTTATTCTGTACTGTTTTGTTCAGTTTTATTATAACTGATGATATAGGCAATTCTTTTTAAGATAACAACAGGCATTATGGTAACCATTGTTGATCACCTTGTATTTTGTTTTTACATTATGTATTATGTCCATCCTTTTGATTTGACTGACTCTGGCCTGGTATGTCACATTTGGTTTTACTTTTTTTAAAAAAAAAGTAATAAGAACTGTGGGAGTAATAAAACCCAAAAATGTGTAATTGTCATTGTACAAAAGAAAGGAAAAGAAAGTTCTCTAAAAGATATAACTGCATATATATTTAAGTGTATAAGATAGATAACCATAGTACTGAGTTTTGTTGGATCATTGAACAAAACTGTTTGCAGTCTCACTGTTTGAAAGTCCCCTCTATATGCTTTAATTTTGTAACTTCAACAACTATTTCTAAGATGACAATATGTAATTAACTAGTGATTTCCTACTGTTTATTTTTTCTGAAATTCTGTATAACTTGTGCCCTTTTTCTGTTTGTTTTTTTTTCTTTTTTCTTCTTAAATAAAATTTTTTTAAAAAAAGGTTGGCAGGGATCAGGAGTTAGCGTTCAGTTGCAGGCACTGTAAATACAAAGGCAGGTGGAACACAGTATAGGCCAGTGGGACAGAACTGAGGCAGGGACCAGGGCCCGGGAGGTATTCCGAGAGGCTGGATGGATGTGGAAAGGGAGTGCACACAGATGCACACAAGGCAGGTAAGGGGAGACGAAGCTAAGCCATGCCTCGTTGGCCATCTTGAGCAGGGGCTGTAGATTTTGAATTTCTTTTGCTGGTTTTACTGTGCGTATGTGTGTACTTGTGCTTGTAGTATAACAGCTGCTGTGAACGTACAGTCCTGCAGCCTTCTATCCAGTCTCCTGGCTGCTCTGTGTTTATGGTAAAACCTTCTCCAAGCCCTACCCCATTATGTGACCTGGCTTACATCGATCCAAACAGGAGAATTATAGGGACTTGCATACAGAAAGAGGACCAGGCTGAGAAAATTGGTGCCCTTGAGCTTCGATGGACAGTCGGTTTTATTCAATTGAGTCCACATCTGTAAACGTGTCTGGGTGCTCTTGCATGCAGTTAAAGTATTAAGAGAAGGAAATAAGGGAGGGAGAGGGGAATGACAGAATGGGTGTTTTTTTTTTTGACTCAGAGGGGCAGCAATGAACTCACAAACAGCCATAAGATGAGGAGGCTTAGAGCAGGTGCCAAAACAAAAAGTCTGCACAGCCCAGTGGGATGCAGAGTAGCCATGGAGGTCCATGGGTCAAGCAGGGGCAGCTTCCTAGGAAGCCTACTGGGTTACAGCTCCCACACGCTGACTTTCCGAGGAGCGCAGTCTGATGGTAATCAGGATTGTCACTTTTATTCAGTCCTGTCTCGCAGTAGTGGCAAATCCTTCCTTCTAATGGACTAAAGCCAAGAGCAAGATTTGACTTTTCTGCCGTCCCCGAATTTCTCCTGTGCAGCCCTTCAGGGTCACCCTGGCTCTCCTCTTCATCAGCTATCTGCCTCTTGAAGGTGGAGACTGTGCCCTCTGCTTGAACGCCTCTTCATGGTGCTAAAGTAACGCTAGGCAAGTAAAATGAAATGGGCAGAAGAGTAGTGAGCAGTCGATGAGGACACGGACCGGTGAGATGTGTTCATAGTAAACATTGTGACACCGACCGCTCCATCGTGTAGCTCACTGCCCTGTGAGCAGGAGATGCAGGGATTCTTTGCACCTCACAGAGAGACCTCAGGCTTGGGGCGATAACGCTGAGGCAACAGAGTGACTCACAGGTACCATGGGTCCTTGTCCAGGTGTCCTGCATGACCTGCTTCTATGCCTTTCAGATTGTGGTGCTCAGAGGAAGGACAAGGAGTTGCGGTGGGTCAGTCAGGGCAAGGAGCAGACTGGACAGAACAGGGCTCATGACTTGTTGGAATTTGTCCTCCCACAGTTTCCAAAGTGCTTCCATAGTGCTTATCACATGATTGCATATATATATATATATATATATATATATATATATATATATAATGTCTTGCTAAGTTACCAGACTGGAATCCTCCTGCATCAGCCTCCATGCATTGCATGCTGGGATTACAGGCATGTGCCACCATACCTGAATCCCATGCATTTATTTTTATCAACTGGGGAAAGTTACTTCCTTTTGTTTGACCTCAGTTTCTTTACTCCCTACCCCTCAATGAGAGATGAACCATGATGAAGTATAAAGTTCCTTGTAGCTCTATCCTGCTGACTTAAACGTGCTGTGTTACAGAACAGTGACAAATGCCATCCTGTTAGAGGCATCTTTTGCATACTGACTGATATTTATGACTCTAAATTCTTATACATACAACTGTGTCTAAATCAAATGATCGCAATCGTAAGTCGTGTTTAAATCAAATTACCCCCTGGAGACTCTCCGCTACTGGAGGAATGTGAAAGAGAGATGATTGAGACACAGAGTTGACAATTAGAGCGCTTGATAGTATTTTCTGGTGCCATCTCATCCTGCAGTGAAGGATGGAACACGTGATGGTTATCTCCCAAGCCCTTCCTTCCTCAGCCACCAGCAGTGTCACCAGGGCTCTTTTAATTCATGATCTCGCATAAAGATCCAGTTTCTCCCAGTAAAAAGTGGAACAAAGTGACCAGCCTTGCCCCTTCCTAGAGGACTCCCTTGTAATATCATGTAATAAGTGCTAAGAAAGCACTCTGCAAACTGTAGAGTGCTGTGTCCACTGCAGAGAGCTGGGCACCTTCAGTGGTGAGGGTGCATCACTAAGGAATGGTGAGCTACTCTTGCATGGATTAGTAAAGTCCAGGTGCTAAGATGGGTTTAGGGAAAATAGTAAACCTGTGTCTGTTGCTTTGTCTACTCTGAGTGACTGGGCTGGTCACCCAGAGCATCCTAGAAGGAGCTGTGGAGCCACTGGGTTGATGAGCTGGGTTGGAGAAGGAAACCTATGCTGACTTCACCGTGCCGGGTGCTTGACGGGGTAGAGGATTTGCTTCTCTGACTCAGGGATCATCACATTTGTGTGAATTTCCCTCTATTGGCCAGAGTTTCTTGCTCTTTCCAATTTGGGATGACTTCTGAGATTTCGTCCATCTCTGAATACAGTGCTTATTCAGGCAGAAATCCAGAGCAATGTGCGAGAAGCCAGTGTCTCTCTGCACAGTCCTCTGAGTGACTCTACTGGTGACCTTCCTTGATCCGGCCTGTGGACCAATCTATGGGCCTCACCTGGAGAGGGAATCGGGGATGGGGGCAGGGCAAGAGAAAAGAGAGATGGAGACAGGATGCGATTCCAATCGAGTCTCGTTTATTTTCAAAATGGCTACAACTCATATAGGGTGGGGGGCGGGCCAAAAGCAGGAAGAGGGCACAAAGTGTTATCTGATAGGTCACCATCACATCCGGATATATGACGTAAGCAGGAGAGGATTATGGGTAACGTAGGTGGACATGAGGATCATGGGAAATGTAGGCTGACACACAAAATGCCCTCAGGCAGGAGGGGCAGGGTAGCAGCAGCTATTCAAAGCCGCTCCCTACACTTCCTTTTCCTTTTTCCGGCTGAGTCTAATAGGCCTGTCAGAAACACAGCTCTGGTTCATATGTAAACAAGAGCCCTGTGGTGCACCCCCAGAGCTGGTGCTGGCTCAGAAAGCTGGTGGGCGAACTCCTCTGCAGCCTTGGGCAAAGACAAGCTGTGGAGAGAAAAGCTGGAGCTCAGGGTTTCTCCTGCTGGAGGAAGTCATGGTGCACTGGGCTCCTTGAGCCTAGTCCCCGAGACACATTGAGTTCTAGATGCCTATCCCTTAGGGAACTTTAATAATTAGGCAGGAAAATGAAAACCTTAAAAATGAGCACAGTGATAGCTGCATATAGGAGATAAAAGCGTTAGCTTAATGACTGGACAGTGGTTTTATGAGGTAGCAGGGAACGAAGGGCACTTCCAGCTCCCATAACTTGGGTGGCCGGCACTTGGAGAATTACTTTGTGCTTGCTCATGGGAATGTACACTACAGACTTCCTGTGTCCATTCTTATGGCACCATTTTTGAAAGAATTAGTGTGTGAAAAGCATGTAATTCACCAGGGGAAAATCAGGCATTCAGTAGATCCTGTTTACTGGGGGCACTTGCTATAAGGTGATGGAAGGAATTCAAAAATGAGATGTCACACTGGTGTAGCGGCCCATGTCTGTAATCCCAGCACTCAGGAAGCTGAGGGAGGGGGATCCCTGCAAGTTCCATGCTAGCCTGGACTATGTAACAAAACCATTTTCTAAAAAACAAAAACAAAATGAGATGTCTCAACTTTTCATTGCTCTTTCTGCCCTCTTGGGCTTTACTGTCAGTCCAGGAAATTTGTTCCTACCTGAGCCCGTTCTTTACCTCCTCCCTCCCTCCCTCCTGTGCCTTCAAGGACAGACAGTTCTGCCATTTGTATCCTCAATGTTGCTGCTGTCTCTCATCCCCTTGTTATGTTTCCTGGCCCTCCCCCTGGACCTCTCAGTCACCAAGGCACTGTTGTTGGGCCCACTGGCTCCAATCCTATCACCTAAGGGCTAAACCTCTGCACACGGTCTCTAGCAGGACTCCTGTTCCCTCCCACCAGTTTTTCCTAAGTTCTTCCCTCACCAGTTTTGTCCACTTGGCCCTGCCAGGTACTCAGCAGAGGCTCTGGAGAATGCAAAGTTTAATAAACCAGTCTTAACTCTCAAGGGGTCCAGAGACGGGAAGAGAAGCAGAGAATCTGCTGAAAACTATACAGGCACTGGAGAGGAAAGATTCCACACATTCTTAGAAAATCTTTGTAATCTTAAATCTTGGCATGAAAGCTACAAAGCTTGTAAGAGCTGATGGCAGGAAGAAGTCAGATCTGGGACGCAGAGCAGGGAATTGGGAGCAAGGAGGGAGTGGAGGGTAAAGGTACTGAAAATCATCAAGATGAACTATGTCCATGTACCGATGTCCAATCCATTCAAGCAGAAGTATAATATATTGCATTCATGTAAAGGCTTAGTTATTTTTCTCATTGCTGGGACAAAATACCCAATGCAACTTAAGGAGAAGAGGTTTTTTTGGTCTCAGGTTGCAGTCCATGATTAGCTACTTTAAGGCAGGACAGCATGGCAGAGGGGCCTGGCAAAGAAGAGGTGCTCATAGCAGGGTGGCCAGGAAGTGGAGCCAGAAGAGAGGAGGTGGGCAGATTTGAAGTCTTCCCTTTGAGGTCAAGAGGTTACTTGGGGGAAAATCTAGATCCAGACCATGACATATACCAAGTCTTTAAATATTGGGATAAAAAGGAAAACATTTAGGAAAAACAAATGAAAATCTATGCTCAAATTCTCATAATACACTTCTGAATTTTGTTCAACAAAAAGAACGGACATAGAAGAAAATCATGTGTGGTAAAGGTGAGCACTGGCCCCACTAGATTCCTGTAAACTCAGAGTTTAATGGGGTTATTATGAGTTACAGGATAGAAAATAATACACATGAGACACGGCAGAATTAAATGAGATAAGACAATGGGAAATTAACTATCAGCTAGCATTTATCATAGCAGAATATTGCCTTCAATTACCAATAAGTAGTTGAAGTCAAGCGAAGTGGCATAGGTCTTAAATATGGATAAATCGTAGTTGCTATTATCTGCTGCCTCTTTCCTCTGGATGCATGACTGTCTGTGCATCTTAGCATCCTTGCAGTCTAGGAGGACTCTGTGGTCAGTCTGGAAAGTGCCATCTATCACCCCAGGCCAAGATGGAAAAGCTCACTGTGACTCTCAAGCCCTCACTCTCTCCCCATCTGCAGGGAGGCTTGCATGAGGATTTGGGGGTCCACACAGGCGAAGCAGACTGTATTGCTGAGAAACCACAGTGTGGCACCCAGACCCAGTGTGGGCTTTGCCTCTGTGAGACACAAACCTTGATGCTGTGCCAGCAGAGTTTTGGAGTTTATTCCTGCGGTATAATCTGGTTTTCTGTGAGTAATGCAGTCCCCAAGGGAACACAAGAAAGACCTCTGACTTGTGCATTCGTGTTTCTGAGCAGTTGGTTCTTCCTTGTGTACACCTCGTCTTGTCCTCTGTTAGTCACAGAGCAGAAGAGAAACCTCATCTATGTGTCAAGATAAAAATAGCCACACTTGACCTCTCTTGTCTGGAACACTGGTGACCCCAATTTTAAAGGAATCATGGAGTATGGCGTGCCTTAGAGCCATTGATAGAAATGTTGCTTTTGTTCTTTCTTCAGGAAATCGCATGAATGCTCTGCAGGAGACAAGAGGGTCAACACGTGACCGCTAATGTGATTAATGAAAGGGCTTAGTCGAAATGGCCGGTAGTATTTAGTGGTACCTCGGAGAGATTAGCGCTGGTTAAATGTAAGAGTGGAGGGTGTGGATTGATGAATGATTCAGTGCTTGTGAAAGGGGCTGGATCTCATTGCCAGTGAAGAAGCAGTTAATAAAGTCCTACCTCCACATAGCATGTGAGAGATCTCAGTTTAATCCTTTAAATGCTTTCACCATCTATAATTAGGTAATTAATTTGGAAAGAATCATGGCACACACACAAGGAAAGAAACAAGTGCACAAGAATAAACAAGAGCTGTTTATTTTTACATTGACTTGTTGTTTCTGTTTTTTGTCTTAGGAAAGGATAACAAGCCTTCTAGGGGCTCTATTGCTTTTCCACAAGGAAGGGGCCCCTTTCCTCCCTGGGGAGCACAGACATGAGAGCCCCTGGTGCTGTATTAGGTGCCTTTGCATTAATTTCTAAGTAGGCATCAGAGGACAGTTCAAGGCTGGCAAAAGACTGAAAAGCCTTTTGCAAGCAGACACACCAGATCAGAAATGAAGCGTTGGCCAATTTCCTTTGATTATTAAAGAATGCCTGTCTGTATCCTTGAATCACTTCGCGTCTGATTTGTATTCTTCTCTACCTTTATAATTCCTCTCCCTCTTCATTCTGACCTTGTTGTGTGGCCTTTTCTTGACTTCACAGCAAGGAGAGGTGTTATGGGATACTTAAGACCTTGATATTGAGAAGTTTACACTGCATTTGAGGTTGGAGAAATAAGACAGACCGATAAAAGCTTAGCCAGTTAGTTGTAAAGCAGTCAGAACTTCGCCAAGTTAGAGGGGCGAGGAGGATGTCCGTGTGCTGGGGCACTGGTCTGGGATCTGATTTCTGCTCACTGATTCCTCTGGTCTTCTCTAGCATGCATTTTCCTGGCCCATGGCCAGCCCATGCCTGTCACAGCATAGCTCTGACTTATGGATGAGATGAGGCCAAAGGTCATATTAAAAATATATTATCTGGTCCATGTGATAAATAACACAAGGACGGCACCTGGAGGCCTGGAAAGGCAATCTTCAAACAGACTTTTAATGGGAAAATGGTGGTTTGTTCTTTGTTCTTTGAGTTTCAAGGTCTGGGACATCCTTTTGGGGAGAAGAATGGAGAGATGAAGGAAAATCCGCAAATATAAAGATGCGAATATTCAGAAAAGCAAAGACTGTGCACTTCCAGTTCACCAACTCATACCCAATATTTGGCAGTAGATGCTAAAGGACTCCTTAAATAAACGAATAGGCAACCAGATTTGGTGGGGTTGGAGACAAGAAATAAAAAGACTACAAGCATGGGCTTCCAAGAGGACTTCGGCAGTGGAGAAGTGAGGGAGTTTTGCAAATGAATTGTCACCATTGGAAAGGCTGTTTTAAAGGTTATCGATGGTAACGGAAAAAGTGTAAGATGGACTTATTTTGCCTTAAGAAAGTGTTTTCTCAAGAAACCATAGAGATTTTAAATGTAAGAACTCCTTATCGTGCAAGTGGGATACGTCCCTAGAAACTCACTCTAAGTGGAAAATACGTCTAATACTCCTGTCCTTCTGGACTTGGCAGCTTAGCAAACCCAGGGTTACTGCAGGTTTCCTCTCCTGATTCTGAAGTTCACTGGGAGTTGTGGCTTCCTGTTGCTTCCAGATAGCATTTCAGGTCTCTGGGGAGAGGTCAGAATTTAAAGCATGTCTTCTATGGAACACATAGCACATTTGTGCCATCATGGAGTGAAAAACGTTAAACTGTTTATGTCTGGAATCTCAGCACTCTGGGAGGCTAAACCAAGTGTTTCTGTCACTCAGTGGGACAACCTCTTGTACTAAGCCATCATCAAGCCAAGGGTCAACTGAATTGTGCTTCCTGTATGGAGTTGCTGAAGGTAGAAAATTACATTTTTTTTATTCTTTTTTTTAAAATTTTTGAATGTGATATTACTTTGAGATGGGGTCATAGGGGACCCTAAGATTCACTGTTTGTATTATTTTTTGTGCTACACTCTGCCAGGCAATATACGATGTCTTTTATGAGCATGTTCTCATTGAAGTCTAGTCTAGGCAGGTGTGACTAGGTAGATAGTATTAAATCCATTTTGTAGATGACATAGCTGAGGCCAAGGAATTTTAAGTAAACTTCCTAAGGAGATACTTCTCATTAAGTGTAGCCTAAGATTTAAACCCACCTCAAAAAGCATTAATTTAACTCAGGTTAGTGATCCTATGGTCAAATTTCTGTGTGTCTCAGTATGTTCAGGAAGTGGAGAAACTAGTGTATGGATGTGATTAAACACAATTTCTCACCAAGGTGGGATTAAGTGCTTTCGAATAACCTTCGAAAAGATCTCACCAGCTCTGAGAAAACCAATGAGGATTGGCTTCCATTCATTGTTTTGGAGTCTTAAGGTCTCCCCTGTTGCTCAGAAGCATGGGCCCATGGAGAATGACACCATGATAATGTATGAGGCGTGATCAAAGAGTTGATGAGTGCTTAATTAAAAATATTACATTAAAAGACACATTGTGTCCTTCTCTGCGATGGTTGACAACTTGTGTTTAATTTGAGAAGTTTAGAAGCTTAATGAAGAGACTCAGCAGTGGTTCAGGGTCCTCACTTTGCAAGAGTGGTCCAGGGTCCTCCTATGAAAGTGGAGGGCACCAGATGGTGTGGGTGCTATACCCACCCTTGTACAAATAACAGGCTTACAATATAAGGGAGGAAAAGCAGCTTCTTTCCCTTTTGCTTTTGTTGCTTTTGCTGTCTTCCGCTGCTTTGAACAGTTATCCCTGTGCCATTCTACCATGCCCTGGGGCCAGATGATTTTGGACTGAAACTTCCACAAACTGTGAGCTAAATAAACCTTTCCTTCCTTAATTTTGGGTGTTGAGTCTTTTGTTCCAGCAATGAGAGAAAAGTAACCAACACACCCCAAAAGCCCTCTCCTTTGCTTTGAACACACATGCTATCATCCCTGCCATGTTCTGGAGAAGGTCTGGAGTCCAGTTTCATGAGTGTCATTACAAGATGCAATAAAAAATTTAGTGACTGCATCCAATGGAAAAGAGGCTCTTAAAACAGGACACTGTGACCTCACCTACCTTATTCATCAGAGCTGGCACCATGCAACTTCTGGCTTTGTCCAAAGTCAAAACCACCACGAAAAGGAAATGTTTAGAATCCATTCAGGTCCCAAGGCTGTCACAACAGCACAGCTAAAGACCCCTAGGAAAGAGGACTCCAGAGCTGCTGCAGAAAGCAGCGAGGACAATAGGATGAGTGCATGTGATGTAAATGACAGCATTTTGAGGGGAAAATTCTTGATAATGTGTATTTTACTGTAATAAAATTTTTAAGAAAACTAAACGTTCACCATAGTTTTCAGCATACCTAGTACAGAACCTTGTGCACTAATGTTGAGTCAAATACCCAGGAAGACAAGAGGAAAATCAAAGGAAATTTGCTTGATGCATGCAAAGGGCAGGTATCAGACAGACAGATACTTACACTAAAGCAGCCCAGAGCCTGCAGGGAGGGAAGGACTTGAGAGCAGAGTTATGGGGTGGGCAGAGACAGAAAAGAAAGCAGTGGTTCCCGAGAGACAGAGACAAGGCAGGCCCTTAGAGGGTCAGAGCAGGAGAGGGACGGAAGGCTGGCGGGGAGTGACCCACGTTGGTCTGTGAGGGTGGGACTGGGTCTGCAGGCTGTCACCTCCGTAACTAGTTGGCCCGGTGAAGCCTTCATCCTGTCATCTCATCTCCACCTTTCCTACAGTGACTCAATTAGCTTTTATCGGATGTACCTGGGGTCCCATGCCAGACTGTTGAGATTTGGTATTTTGCTTCAATGTCATGCTTTAGTTATTTTTGCTAACATATAGAAATACAATTCAGTTTTTAAAATAAAAATGTAGCCTATTAACAACCTTGCTAACATAATGCAATGTAGTCTTTTATAGTTTTACATGCATGTTTATATCTAGTAACCTTGCTAACTCAATTAATCCTATAGATTAATCCTTTTGTATTTTCTGAATATAAAATCCTGTCATCTACAAATATACCATATCCCACCAATCCATTCTACACCCTTTTGGTGGAATTTTTCTTCTAATATTTCCTTTCTCAATTTTAGTTGTGATTTCTGTTACCACTCATCTTGTTCACAAACTGTCTTTTGCCATGTTGAGATGTCAACTTTATTATTTTTAAACTTACATTCATTCGCTTAAATCACTTTTATGGATTATCACCCTGATGACAGGGTGCCGTCATTTAGTCTGTGGCCCATCATTTTCTTATTTTCTTTACCATATTTATCAAACATATGCTAATGACTAACTGCTACTTCTACTTTTCTGAACTCTGCTTCTGTTCAGGTTTTCTTCTTTTTGGTTTTGGTCAGTATTACTGTGTGTTCACATGTCCACTAATGCTGACTGAGGCCAGGCCAGCTCACACCCAGTACAGAAAACCCACCAGCAAAGTTGCAGGTCCATGTACCTCTGCTGGGGCCTCTGTCTTGAGAATTTAAAAGCATTCATTCTTCATTGCTTGACTCATTATTTGAGACACATGTCTGCTTGTTTCAGGGTATCTTTTCTGATTGACTGTTTAGTGGAATAATAATTGTGTCTTAGAGATTTTTCTCTTTCTCAGTAGAAAAATATCTTCAAAAATATATTTTCAAATTTATTGGCATTGGAAATTGACCTTCTTGCTTCAAAATAGTAGTTAGGTTAAGTTGCGAAAGACCATTGAACCAGCCAACTAGCCACACATCCATCTACCCAGTCACCCACTTACCCAACCACCCAATCACCCAACCAGTCACCCACTTACCCACCCAACCAACCACCCACCCACCTAACCAATCAATCAATAAACTAGGAGGCCACTCAAGATTTCACAACTATGAAGCTAATTGGATATTTCCAAATCAACCAATCACCATGTCACATTCTTTTTATACAGCCTCAAACAACTTACTGAGCACAGTGGCAGAGCTGTTTTTATCGATCTCTGCATTTGAAAGAGATTTAAACTTCTTTCCTCTTCATTTTTTAGGAAAGAAAAAAATCAGGCAACAAATACCACCTGCTTCAAAAGGGATTTTAAGAGATCCCAAAGAAGCAAGGAAAACATATTAAACTACTAAACATTTTTTGGAGGAAAGCAATCATTCCTATTTTCTGATTCTTTTAAGACTCATTTCTTAATTACAAGACTGCTCCAATTTTGTGATGGATGGTTAGCATTAGTTTCTGAGAAAAGCCAATTTCATTTTGCATACAGAACGTCATGTCCCTGTGTCTAAAATGAAAGAGTTGGATTATGTGATAGTCAAATTGTCATTTTTCTGACTTCCTTATGAGATGAAATTTACTTTTGAGAATCACATTTACCCACATACAGGCTCAAAAAAATCAGTTTGCTTGACCTAAGTTACCCTTTTGAAATGCCGTATTTAGTGAATATAATGTTTTCCTTCCCCTAACTCCAAGCTGTGTATCATCTAGAGATTGTCCAAATTATTGAACTCATAGACCTGCAGGCTTCTATTGTCAGCACATGCTTGCAGTGTGTGACACTGACGTTCTGTGTGGGGAGCTGGAGCATGAGCATAATATCTCTCAATTTCCCTCTGCACCATCTTCCCTGCTCTCCATCACTGATTCTCCCTTCTTTTGATCCCCTCCCTTATGAGAAATGTCTGTCTTCCTATTATCTGTCTTACATTTTGCTCTTTATTTAAATGTTAGGTTTCTTAAATAAGAGAAACCATGTAATATTTCAACTTGTGAGTCTGATTTGTTTCACTTAACACTATGATCTCGGGGTGCATCAGTTTTCCTACAGAGGACTCAAGTTTATCTTCAGAGTAGCAGTCCATTGTATGCAAAACCACATTTTTTCTATGTACTTTCATCTGCTGATAGATACACACTTGCTTCCACCATTTAGCTATTATGAATTGTGCTGCGCTACACATGGGTAAGCATGGATCACTGTAACATGGTGTCTTTATCTCATTCTAGAAGAAACCTGGTAGGGGGATAGGTGGGTCAAATGGAATTTTGAATTTTCCTTTCTTTGGATGAAGGTCTGCACTGATTTCCATGGTGGTGTTATGAGGTTACACGCCCACCAACAATGCTGAAGCATTCCTTTTCCCCTGCATCCTCATCAGCATTTGTTATTATTTGATTTCTTGATGATGGCCATTCCTTCTAGTGAAGTGGAAACTCATGGTGTTTTAATTTGCATTTATCTAATGGCTGGCAATGTTGAACATTTCTTCATGCCTTTATTGACGTTTGTATTTCTTCCAAGAAGGGTTTGTAGAAAATCATCATTGTCTGTTATTCTGCTGTGTGTGAGACATGATCCACTTCAGAAACTTTCAGGGCTTTTTCCAACAACAGTCACGGATGAAAAAGCTTCATTCATCCTAAACTAAGCCAAAGGTGGTTTAGACATCAAAACTAAATTGATTCGGTGATTAAATAGTTAGATAAAACAGACCTCTAACAATGTATGTTTTATGTTTTAAAAATCACAATTTATTTGCAGCTTCATGTTTATCTTTATTTTTAAAAGTTTCAAAATTCCTTCTGGACGTTAAATATACAATAGTTAAGAAATGAGGTCATGTCACACAGATTATTTTGCAACTCAATTTTCCCATTTTGAATACATCAAAAGAAAAAATATTTTAAAAGTTATTCAATATTCTACAGCACAGATTTCACACACAGGCATGCTATTTCATTGTAAGAATAGATGCTGATTTATTTAAGCTAAGTATTACTTTTGGACTCTCAGGTCCATTCTTGACCAGTTATTGCAGCAAATGTTGTTTCACTAAATTTTGTACTCATTTACAGGAACAACACCCTCCTTAGAATCATCTATTCAAGAGAGACACCTGGGTCAAAGCCTATGCAAACTGTCACTACTACTGACCTGCTTTCAAAAGTCACCCTCAGTGATGACAGCTATTGTGATTTTGTTTGCACTCCATGTGCGAATGCATGAGAATGCTTATTCCTAATCAGCATTATCAGTTTTAGTAAGTGTTGTTTTGCCTAATTTAACACATTTTAAGCCCTACATCCCTGGGACTTGCTATCTGCTTTACATTGAGAATTAAAAACAAACAAATAAACAAGCAAACATGCTCTCTTGGGATGTGGCTAGGATTAAGTGAGCTAAGGGAGGCAGAGGAGCCTGTACCATGAAGGCTCAGCTACACAACTGGTTGTGATTTCAGTTCGTTCTGAGAAGCCAGGGCATAAGTTTAGCTTAACAAGCACTCTATTTGAACTGTGGCTTTATGCTACAGAAGAATTCACTTTTATCTCTTGAGGGGCTTCCATATCCACCTGGGTTGCCATCATGTTTAGCACCAGGGATTAGCCTTGGGACCAGACAGTTTTTCCACATATGCTTCAAATGGTGATGAATCTGTCATCTCTGCCATGCACAGTTCATGCTGGACTCTGGCTCCCATGAGGTGCTAACGCCCTCCTGATGGGACAGCAGACACAGCTCAGGCAGAGATGGGGAGTGGGTGCCAAAACACACAGAGCTTTGCTTTTTTGTCTGCCTCGTGCTGGACAGCCAGCCTGCTTTCAAACAGACCAGTGATTCCCAACAAGCCTGAGGTTATAGATCTTTTCTATCAGGTCGATGGAAAGAGAAACTATAAGAAATCTTAAAATCAATTTGAAATCTAGTGGTCTCAGCAGATGTGAATAGCACAGAGGCCCTGGGAGAGTGGGTAATTTACTGTGAATATAACTTAGAAATCAGTGAGAAGCATAAAGAATGAACACTGGCCTTTGAGCTGTGTTCCCTGACCATATTTGTCTGTAGAGTAAGTTATTTCTTCTTGACAGGAAGCAACAGGCTGGGTTTGTGGAGGCAGAATTCTGACCCCTCATTTGATTGCTAGCTGAATTGGAGCTGTTCTGCAAACCGTATCGGGTTTATCAAGGATGATGATGATAGGGAGCTCGGTTTTGTGCAGATTGGATGGGAACAGGTGGCTTCTCCACTTGCTGTGCCACAGAGATGCAACTTCTCCATACAGTTTGCTCATGAGGGTTCAAGGCCAGCCATCCTTCAAGTCTCAGACCAGTGCAGTGCTTAGACCTGAGTGGTGGGAACTGGGTCTTTTTCTGGGAAGGGAAATCTTATGTGGATCTTTCCAGAAAAGGTGGTCATTTTTTAAAACTAAGTTCAAATTGTGAGATGGCACAACTCTTAGCAGTGCGCAGCTTCCCAGGCACTTGCTCTGCTTTGCAAATGTGGAGGAAAACAGATGGTTTCCCTCCACCCCCACTCTGGCTTCCCTGCGTTCTTGCTGTGAGCAGGTGTGGGAAGTTAAACAACGAAAGGAGAGACTCTTCTCCACTTTCCCCATGAGTTCTCACAGGTGGGACCGGGAGTGGGCTTTTGCACCTTGCTTTTCTCTTTTACTGATCACATTGATCTGATTTACAGTTGTTTTCTTGGAAACAGAATAAAAATGAAAAGTATTCATAGAGTTAATCTACTTCTATCCATCTACTATTTAGCGATGTGATGAGTTCAAGGGACTGGTAACTTGCTGATAAACCATGGATACTCTAAACTTGCATGTAGTAATGAACTTGAATACTTTTTTGTCTCTCTTATTACCCAGGATCTGCTTGGCCTTTGCCAGTTAGACTTTGACTCCTGTTCCGGGGTGGAGAACCCCTCTCATAGCTGACTGATAAGCTTGGTTTCTCCCTACTGATGCTGGGCACCCAGGGCCACAGCTTGTCCTCAGTTCCTGTGGTACCTTGGGCAACTATCTTGAACAAGCAAACTCCCTCTGCCCTACAGATCACTGGGAGTTTATTGGCCCCACCTCAGCACTACAGCAAAGAGATTGTGCACCATGCTCTGCTGTGCTGCACTTACTCAGAGCCCAAAAAATCCAGGCAATATGCTTTTGGATTTAATTTATGCCAACCATGTGTCTTTGTAATCCATCTTTTTATGAGTAACAGAACTTGGGTTTAACTTACCTCGTTGGTAGTCTGTAAAAAGTAAATGATGTTTGAGTCAATTTAGAAAAAAGAAAGGACTGTCTCTGGTTGTGACTCACTTTCTTCAACTGCTACCCAATGTTAAGCAATGTTCTTGAGTCCAAATCAGTAAAGTAGAAATAATTTTTCTAGATAAAGTGAGTCGAGGTTGAGTTAGGCTTTCTTTCCATGACTAACATGAAAGAGCATGAAGTCTACCACAGAAGCTTCTTCAAGACCATCTTCACCAAGGTGTCTGTGGATCATGGCATGATTATGCACCTCTAGGCCTTGGGTCCCTCTTTATAAATGGCAGCCACAGAATCAATACCCTGTAATCCTAAAGGATGGCACATTATTGGCAATGGCACATGGACAAATTCAGAGGCCTCTGATTAGTTGTAATTTCGTTTTCACTATACAAGTAAACTTGGTATTTAGAAAATAACAGAATTACCTTACTCTCTGTATAGGCATTTGAAGTTAATTAGTGAATCTTAATTACCTATATTAGTCGAGCATGGTAAAGTAGAATGAAATTCTTTCTGCACACTGTCTCTCAATGTGCATCTATTGCACAAATCATAGTCAAATATTCATAATGTTGTTCAACAACCACTGACTCTCCATGGGGTTTAGATACCTGCTTCTCTTTTCATCCTATGATAACACAGCTTCCAGACTGAAAGTACAGTTCAGTATTTTCTCTTGATCTGAAAATGAGTAGAGCATAAAGACTCAATCTATTCAGGGTGCTATAACAAAATACCATGGAGAGGATGGCTTACACACCCCTGCAAGGTGATTTACATAGTCCTGAAGGCTGGGAATTCCAAGAGCGAGGCACTGGCTGGTTTGCGTCTGGGCAGGTCACGTTTCCTGGGAAAGAGGTGAGACCCTATTGTGTCCTCACACGTGCAGAGTGAGGGGACTCTCTGGAGCCTCTACCGTGAGGCATTGATCCTCTGTGTGAAGGTTGTGCTCTCAGGACTCATTTCCCCAAATAAGATACTGCTACATTGGTGATTGGTTTCTAACACATGCATTTGAGGGGAGAGGGGATCAAACACCTAGAAAGCAAGACAAGGAGTTCATAAGGTCTGCAGCTTTCCGCTCCCACACGGCTTGTAGAAAGGCAATGCTCAGAAACTCTACTCTAGGGATGCAATCACTCCAGCTTCATTAAAATCCCTTTCTTGACTCTTCAAACCTTGTGTGCTCAAATATCTCACTTTGAAATCATGGTCAGGGTATCCAGGAAGGAATATAATCATGTGCTAAGACAAGATCAACACTTTGTGGATTTGAATGAAGCATTTCCTATCTGTTTTCTTCACTGTTTAGGGCAAAAGGATTTTAGCAATTATGCTATTGTTCTTATTTGGCCCACTTTGATCATGAGAAAGTAGAATCTCAGAAGGGTAAAGGATTTTACCCAAAGGTATGCTGTGGCTCATAGCAAACCTAGAACTGGAATTCATGCTTTAGAATTCCAGTCTATCAGGAAAAAATGTTTATTTGGTTGGATGAAGTGAAAGTACTTAAAATGGAACTTATGCAAGGGAAATAATTTCAAAAGTTTAATAACAATAATAAAAAAATTTCCCCAAGTGAACCCTAAGCCCTTTGATTCAGGTGAAAAAGGAAAAAGATCTTGGTGAAGTTTTCTTCCTTATCTGGCCAAATCAGATTCTTTTGTACTTGGAAATATAGTGCATAATTCATGCGAACAGATTCTGTTTGCAGATTCTCAGCAGAGAAGGCTGAGGCAGAAGGATCACAAATTCAAGATCAGTCTGGGGAAATTGGTTACATCAGTCTTAAAAATAAATGTGTCATCCCTTCTGGAGTCCCACTCACTTTGTTCTATCATGTACAACGTTGTGCTCTCTTTGAGGTCCCTACCTTCCAAATATGAAGTGCATACATACTAGATACTGCCCTAAAAATGATGTGGAATCTATTGATGAACCCTCATTGTATTTTAAAATGCAAAATTTTTTCATTCTTCAAGATGAAATATTTTGATAAGAAAGGTTAGAGGGTTCTATAAAATGGAAATTTCAGACAATGGAAACAATTACTGTGGCCTCTCTCATTAATTACGAGGCCCTAACAGTCAAGAGTCAACAGTCAAGAGTATGCCAGGCATCCCTTGTCATTATACACAGAGGATGGGGTTTCTCAACAGGTAAACTGCTACTTGCTGGACAGGCCCATTCCAGGTTTTCTGTAGCAGAAACTCTGTATCTGGACTTTGGTGTAACTGACCTGTTTCTTCTGATTGAAAAAAATGGTTGGGGGTGGGGCCTGGGAATTCTTTTGTTTCATAGGTCCAAGCTGCTGAGTGCATTTGAGGCATAGAATTCAGGATGTGTTTCAGTTAAGCTACCAAGATGTTTTGAGGCAAATTCGTGACTCAGTTTCCATTCTTGATAGCTTAGATTTCACTCTGTGGGAAAGAAGAAGCTGACCACTGCCTTTCATCAAGTGACTTTGTATTTTAAAAAACATAGCCCCCCTAGGCAAGAGGAGAACAGACAGTAAGAAAGGGGATTCACTGGTACAGAGTTGCTTCTAAATGAGGTTCATCTTTTCGTGCTCTGTAAATTCGTCCGATAGGAAGGAAGTGAGACATCTGATATGTAATATAAATAGGGGGACTTGGTCTCTCTCTTTTTATTAAGTGCAAACCTTGGAGTGGGTTTCTTTCTTTCCTGACTTCTCTTTCCTCTCTAGTTGCACAGAAGTAGCTAATCTCATCAGGTTAGCAATGGCTCTGCTGAGATCTTCATTCCTCCTATTTTAGCATCTTTGAGAATTCCTGAAGGCCTGGATAAAACAAAGACAGTTAAATCTCACTCCAGAGGTTGAGAGCCAGCAAATGTGTATTTATAGCAAGTTGCCCATGGTTCTTTCGGGCCCTTACTAACATGATTCCCAACTCCTCTGACCCTCTCCCTCCCTCCTTGCCTTTCTTCCTTCTGTTCCTCCCTCCGTTCTTCTCCCCCTCCTTTCCCTCCTCCTTCTCCTCCTCTTCCTTCTTCTTCTCTCTCTCCCTCTTTCTCTTTCTCTTCCTGCCCCATGCTCAGCTAAAGCAAAGCGACGTCTGTTACTTTTCTCACTGTATCCAACCACACATACCCAGTGTGTCAAAGCCACATTTCAGAATTTCAGCTTCTGACTTGATGGGAAAATCTACTAAACCACCCTGCAGGTCCCATTAACATGAGGACAGGGGATTCCATTTGTTTTCAAGCCTAAATACCAATTTTCAAGAGAAACGTCATGTCAATGATTCTCTCATTATGTCTAGGGTGAATAAAGTTGTTCGCAAGGACTGTCAGTTCTCTGAAATTACTTTCAAGGGTTAAACTCACTGATGGCAGACTCAGTTATTGGCACCTGCAAGGTTCTAGGACAGAACTGAAAATCCTAGTGAAAAGATGGTGCGGAAACGTTCCTCCTCCTAGCAGAGCTGTGGCCTAAATTGTCGACCATTGTGGGTACACGTGCACTTTCAAGGAGCCTCAACCCTCAGTACAGGGGTCTGTAGCATCATCGTCTTCATTAGGAGCAGACAGCAGCAAAGTGTCACCTCCACTTTTACAAGAAGGTTCACAGAATTCCAGGCAAAAAGGCCTGGCAGCCAAACCAATTCTTTGAGGAGATATGGAAGGAGCTAGGGATTAAGTAGTAAACCATGGTGCCCAGAGATTAATTTATGATTTAAGAAGATGAAGCCTCCTAAATTGAAAAGCTATGTGGATTAAAATCTCCTGAACATCCCTTGGAACAAATTTTTAAAATGTATTACTCCTATTGGCTTTTATCCTACTGTAATCAACATACCACAACGCCTACCAAAAGGAATCAGCCACTGAGAAGTGACCTCCATGTGCTTGTACTCCGCAGACACTGGCCTCACCTGTCGCAGCAAGGCTACCCATGTTCCCATGCGGTCATCCGGGTTCTTTGGGTTGCTCCCACAGCTTGGTTGTGGCTTCCTGGACCTGTCTCAGGGCTGTGTTTTTTGCCTTCTTTCTCTTGAAAAGGCAAAGTGCCAAGGTTCTGGCACATTCATTACACTTTTTGGTTGCATCTTTTCCTTGGGCCAAGGGACTTTGAACGCAAGGCCATCATGCTGAGACAGGAGATGAGGGAGGCTTAGCCCTGTTGCTTGATTGTTTATGTGATTGTCTGAATTCAGCATATTTTTCTGCTTGTTTTTCCTTTTGATAAAGCAAGAAGTTTGGAACTCTATGAATCATTTATTTTTGTTCCAGTGCCCAAATGATTAACAGGAGTAACCCATGCTTACCACCCTTTTTCTCTACAAAAAATAATAAAAATATACTGACCTTCTCTTTCCCTATTACTTTGCCATTCTAGTTTATTTGTTTTCTTCACTTTAAGCTACAAAGTGAGGGAAAAAAATCCTTTGCGTAGGTTATTTTTTTAAAGGGGGGCAGGAAAAAAAAACAGCTAATGTAACAACTCAATTTAAAACTCATATTCCTAAGAAATATTCTGAAATAAAATAGATTTTGATTCAATGGCACTCATTTTTGTTTTTCCCTCTTTGCTTCATTGTTAGGGTTTCAATCTGCCTTTTAAAATGGTTTCACAGATTTATCACCATAAGCAATAACACTCCCTGGAATACAATGGCATTATCCTGGATAAGAAAAAGTATTGTATTACTTTTGGATACAGATCATTGCCAAACACTTTGATTTGATCCTTTCAAGAATCTTAGAGTGGAGACAAATCAGGGCTTATTTCTCTTTCCCATGGAAGAAACTGACATGTGGAATATTTGGTAACTTTACGTCCCCATTTTGCTGAACATCCACCTGGCTTCTCATGCCCACAGAGCCCTCCAGGTACTTCAGCTATTCGCTGTTACTGCAGCCTCAAGGCCACACAGCTGGTGCATGGTGAGTCTGAGATTGGAGCCAGCTATTTCCTCTCCAAGGTCTTTGCTCTTGCTCTTTTGCTTTCTGTCTAAGAATACTAGTTTCCTTTTAGGTGACTAAAGAAACATGAAAAGGTCATTCCCTGGGGAGCTTCTCCCATGCAGGGAATCCATCGTCCTGTAGGAAAATCTGGGAGCTGCAGGACTGGCTCCTGCTTCATGGCTATGGCCCAACTAGGCAGGAGGCCGAGGGTGTGGAGGAAGATAAGAGATGCTGAGGCATTTCCAAAGGGGTCTCCAGTGGAATACAACTTCCTCAAGCTCCACAAATAACTAATATGTACTCACTTTGCATAAGGGGTGGGTGTTTTAGTGCAGAACCCAAGATGGAACAAAAAAAGATGAATATCCCCACCTTCTGGAGCTCATGTTTTCAGAGTTTTCTTACTGCTACTTTTGTTTTTTAACTAATATTTCTGTTTAAGGTCTATCTTTAGCTGTAATGGCTAATATGGATAGCAGAACAATTGCTACTTCTTACGAGATGCTTACAATATGCCAGGCATCACACTAGGTAAATCACACATTATTTGATTTAAATTACTCATCTACCAGGCTGGCTTTGTAATTTTCACTCTATGTGATTATCTCAGGATAGATCCAAGATTTTCTCTTAGATCTGTTTGTTCTTCACTGCTGTCCACAGCCTACCTGAGGAATTGTCATTTTGTATACTGGAGATCCAAGAAACTAGCTAGAAGTGAAAATTGAAATAGCATTTTCTTTGTATCATACATTGAACATAAATTAACTTTCAAATTAGATGGAATGATGTATCCTTTAGGTCTCATTGGGAGGTGGTAAATTATAAAGAGAGTGATGTATGCTTGATCATTATTTTAGCCTCTTATCTGTGTGTGTTCCTTTCTGTTGAAAAATATACAGAGAAGTATCAGATCAAAAGTGCATACTGGACTTCAGTACCTTGGTTAAAGTTCTTGCCATCAGATTTTAATTATTACTGGATTGTGTGGCTTGAGTCTAGGTATCTTTCCAAAGTCTCATGCACCCATAGATAGGAGTTATCAGAGTTTGTTGGATGTAAGGTGCTTGATATTGGGATTAGTCCACTGATGGGATTAGCATATTTCTGGGGGTGGAAAATAAACCCCCAGCTAAACCCAATGTGGGTGACACCACTGGAAAGCTTGGTGAGCTGGATGGAATGTAAAGGACAGGGAGGCTTGGTGCTCCTGCTCACCCTGCCATAGACTGTTCTCTGTGATTCTTTCTTCGCTGTGCTGCCGTGTCTTGGAGTCAGACTGAAACCTCTACAAGCTGTGAACTAAAATAAATCTTTCTTTCTTTAGCTTTGAATGTAGGGAATTTTGTCTCAGCAATGAGAAAAATAATTTACACGCTATATTTATCTTCAACAGAATGTACAGGTTGTCACCCAATGAGTCACAAATGCTCACATTTCACGTTGAAATAAGAACTGCTGTGGGTCTCAGGTTAGTTTGTGCAAATGTATGAAGGGCCAGTGCTATGTCTGGCAGCTGAGCAGATATTCGTATCCACCTCACCAGAGCAGACGTACATGGACAGAGTTGTTCTATGGGTGCTGTGCTTGGTCAGCCCCTCAGAACTCCTGAATTAGAGACCAGTGAGGCTTTCACAGAGCAGGAACTTACAATTAGAGTGTCTCTAAGACTAAAATTTGCAGGGTGCTATCTTGTGTCTCCTGACTTTCCAAATTCTAGTCTCAGGACTTGTGAAGTGGGTTACTTGCTACATCTGGGGACACTGGGTGCCTTGTCACTCCCAGTGCCTGTGGCCATTTTCTCTGAGGGGTTCAAATGTGACCCTGAGCAGCCAGCACAGGGAAGATCAGCAGAAACTGGCCCATTACTCCTACTCCTGTGTGTGGGAGTGTGTGTGTGTATAGCTAGAAAAATTCTTTCTGTTCCATTTTAACTTAAGTTGATGACAATGAGTCATTTGCAGCTGACTGTTGTCACCAGTGTCCCTGGTATTTACCAAATGGCAGTACAGGAACATTAAGAAGACCAGAAATGGGAGCTGTCCATGCTCCTGGGCTTTGATCCTGTAGTTGCTGTTGGCTGGTCAGCGTGGCTCTGGTCATTGCAGGTTGCAGTGACCCTGGGATGGAGCAGAGGTGGATCTGGTAGGAGCTATCAGGGGCATGTTCTGTGCACTTTGCACCCACTCTAAGGACCAGGCCTCCCACTATTAGCATCCCTGGGCAGAGTGTGAGAGCCCCACGGTGGTGATGCACTGTGCACTGTGTTGGTTAATCTCAGTTATCTGTGGGATTGTGTTAAAGGACTCCTAGAGAGATGCCTGATATTGGGGTGTTATACTCATCAGTAGATGATTCACTGATATTTGTAGCTGAGCATGCTATGACATGCACAATTGGAGGAGGTGGATCTATGGGATTGATCCTTTGAAGGGTATCACCCTTCTAGCCACTCTTCCTATTTTGTTTGTTCCAGCACCATCAACCCAGCAGCTTTGTTCCCCCAAGTCCTTCCACCATGATGTTCCTGCCTTGGAGCAATCAGCCATGGAATGAATCCTTGGAAAACATGAGCTGGAATATGTCCCTCTGGCTTTAAGTTGCTGGTGCCAGGTATTTTGTCCTAGTGATGGGGAAGGTCATTAATGTTGACATCCTCTCATTGCTTCAGTGAGCACTGTGGCCAAGCATTGGTCCCCATCTGGACCTGGGTTTGGCCCCAGTTTTGGTGCTGAAGGAAAGATAAAGGCTCTGCCCTCTTGGGGAGCCTGTCTGCAGGTGGACTAAAATTTGCAAGATGCTATCTTGTGTCTCCTGACTTCCCAAACTCCAGTCTCAGGATTCAGAATCTCCAAGCAAAAGCTCATGGAGAGAAGAACAAGTGCTCCAGCATAGGGCCAGTCTCATGCCGTGTGGAAGAGGACTGGGGACACTAGTGTGGTCTGAGGTTTCCCTGCTGCATCACAATGGCAAAAAGAAGCCAGCCCTGCAGCGAGTGGGTAGTAAAGTGAGTTTGACCAGGGAGGAAGTTGAAAGGAGGCCAGTGTGGCTGGAGAGACTCTGGGGATAGAGATGGTCAGACACCAGAGCTGCAGTGGCACTGCTTGCCCATTGCTGCATGAAAGCATCGACTTCAGTCTCAGATGACAGACACACAGACAGAAGGTGTTGTAGTTCTGCACATCCTGAGATTCAGGCCATTTCTTTTGGGGCCCCCTATCCAAGGCCTTCAGGAAGCTCCCAGTGTGGCCTCTGCTGAGGCTGGGTGGAGAGGATCTGCCTTGAGCTCATTCCAGGTCTTTGGTAAGAGGAAGCGTGATTGGGCTGAATTTGGGCTTTTCAGTCTTGTGTCTAGGACTCTGTTGGATCTTTGCCCCAGGGGCTGACAGTAAGAGAGCAAAGGAAGAGAGCCAGGCAGACAAAAATCCTAGAGGCCACAGGGGCCACATGGTGGCTGCACTTCTTTCAAGGATCCCTCTTTCCTGCAGGTCTTTCTGCACAGCTGCAGAAGGCTGACTCCATGCAGCAGGCTGTGGGCCAGCCTTTGTTTGGCCCACATATAAGATGGGGAGTAGGGTGTAGGGATTGCCAAATGCTGGATGCATTTTGGAGTCTTCCTGCACCTCTCAGAGCCCCAGTTTGTGGCAACTGGGGTGCTCAGAGTCTTCTATAGGGTACTGTCCAAATCTAGGACAATGAGGCCGGAAAGTCTTGCTTAAGGCCTTATCATGGTTTATGTCTGTGTCCCCCAGGCCTCATGAGTTTGCATTGTTCATTTGTGATTGGTTCATTGTCTAGTGCTTGGATTGATGGTGTCAGTGCTACACCCATATAGGGGTGGAGCCAGGATGTGATGTAATGGCGGAAAGAAGGTGTGTCTTGCTCTTTGCTGGTTCCGGCTTGCTATTTGCAGCCACCATGAACTGCAGCCCAGCCATGCCCACCTGCCTTGGAGCCAACTGAGTGTGGACTGAAACCTCCAAAAACTGTAAGAAATAAACCTTTCCTTTCCCAACTTTGGGCTTCAGGTATTTTGTCTCAGCGACGAGTAAAAAGTAACTAAGACAGAATGATGCTGCAGAAAGGATTGTCCAAGGCTGTGTCCTCTCCTCTGTGACTGTTACCCTAGTGAGGAAACTCTCTCTACCCAAGGTGTCATCCAAAGCCATTCCCCTAAATGTAGAGGTTCTAGACTCCACTGAGAGGATCATTAATTGGGTGAAGTAAGAATGTTGGAGGAGAGCTAATGGGTATGGGGACTACTGAGCCATCAGAGAAGCAGCTAGTGGGGTCCTTTTTTATTCTCACACACATATGAAGCACCCAATGTGTCTGGGCATGTTAAAAAGACAAGAAAATTGCTTCCCTCCTGGACCTTCTTTCTAGTTTGGAGTGAACCAAGGACACAACTTATATACCACATACCTTCACATATGTGACATTCTCATGGATTCCTCTAGCCACACTGTCCCCCCCTCCAGTTAGGATGCTGTACCTCAGAACCAGCCCAAAAGAAGAGTGGGCTTTGGATCAAGAGGTTACTCCTTGCTCCAGAGCAGGGACCTGGGGGAGGAGGATGTGGCTGACACTGGCTCCCGATTTGTGACTCTTAATAGAAGGCTGAAGATGAGGTTTACAGGAAGAGTAGAAGACAGGGTGAAGGGAGGGGTCCAAGACACCCAGAGGACAGAGGGAGGCTGCGTTGGGACTGTGAGGACCTAGCCCCACTCCTAAGCATCCCAGCCAGGGTGCCTCTCCTGTGCTCCAAGGTAGGCACCATGCTCACCAAGGCTTTGCTTCTTGAGGTTAGAGCTCAGCTACTTCCAATGAGACTCAATGAGGAGGCTCTACCCTTCTAGTAAAACAGCCATGGAGGAGCAAAGACCTGCATGTCTCCCAGGGAGCCAGGTGTCTAAAGTGTGAGTCATAGGCTGAGAGGTTCCCGAGTACTGTGAAAGCTGGGCAGAGGACAAACCATCATAGAGTTGATTTTTCATGAGCAAAGCAGTAGATCCTGAAATGAATGTGGGCTTCCCACAGGAGGGGAGCACTGGTCTATAGAGATATCCTGTAGCCTTGCCTTCCCCTGGAAAACCAAGGAGCTTGGCCACTGCAGGGTGCCATGTAGTGGGGAAGTCAGGCCACCTCCATCATCCTGGACACTTGCATGGAAAATGCCCAGATGACCTCTCTAGTTCTAGACTTTCCTTGCCCCATGCAGCTGGTGAGTTTTGTGCATCTGAACATATCTGACTTGTACTTACAATACAGGGCTCAGCTTTTCTTGGCCCAGCTAGCACTCATGGAGCTCAGAAAATTGAGGAGGTCTTGGGTAAGTGCATCAGAAATACAAAGAGGGTCGAAGTTAGGGCCACTTGGAAGAGGTGCCATGGCAGATACCAGGTCAGAAATAAAGAAGAGCCCTGGTTCAGTCAGGTGGTGAACAGAAGTCTGAGCAAAGGTCCTCTTGTGGGTCAGTGGCTGTGGTTGTTTGGCAGCAGTAAAAGTTAGCACACCAGTCATGGTGGAGCCTTCTCCATTGCAAACCAGTCTTTGGTTCCATTGTCAGATCTCAAGCCAACTGCACTGGGAAAGGCAGCTCTAGCAGCAGTCTCTGAACTAGAAACAGGGCCAGAACCCAGTCTGGAGTCAGATGCAGCTCCAGTGCCTCCTCCATTGCCTGCTGTAATGATTGACCCATGTCTAGGACCTACTTCAGAGCTCATTCTGTTTAACCACTCACTCTGGAGCTGGAGACAGCCCCATTGTCTTGGGAGAGTATATTTTTCCTGGGCACTCTTCCTCTGGGTTGTCCTTCCTGGCTGTCATGAACCAAGCAGCTTTTTTCCATCAGGCCCTTCCCTCATCATGTTTATGCTTCAGAGACTGCTGACCATGGACTGAGTCCTCTGAAACCACGAGCCAAAAAAAGCCCTGTGTTAGGCTGTGTATGTCGGGTATTTTACGCCAGTTGACTAAAACCTAATGAACACAGCCCCTGAAAGTCAAACCAAAGAAAAATGGAAAGTACAGGGTGAGAAAGACCTCTCTTTTAGAGTCATTTTAGAACTGGTTTTATAAGCAAAAGCCCAAGGATAAGTTTTTGAGGTCTTTGTGTTCCCTAGAAGACTTTTTAATTTTTTTATCATCATTACTAATCATTTAAAAATTAAAAATAGCATATTCTAAATTGCTGGTATGACTGTTTTATTTCCCAATCCTTTCTTACAGTTCCAGTGTCCAAGTTTGTAATTATGTTTATAAATGGCTTGTCAGCAGTCAAATAGTCCTGCTGTAATTGTCCCAGGCTAATGAGAAAAGAACAGAGTTGGATTTAGGAGGCAAATGATGTGTCCCTGCCATGTGAACTCCAAATGACATCCCAGTGAATAGCAGGGAAGGAGGTTCTGTAGGATCTCAGAAAGGGTTGAGAAAGGGACTCCAACCCAAAAGACTTGCGTAGGCTCCCTAGTGTTAAAGAGGTGGTCCACCCCACAGCCCTGTGAGCAGCAATTTAGTTTCAACAGCACAAAGCATTCTGAGCATTTAAATTGTCTTTGCTTTTGCAATTGTTTTGTTTCAGTTTGTAAATCCATGCCCTTCAGAGTTCTGCAACTTAGAGAAGTTTATATCTACTTTTTTGTGCATATTTAAGTAATATGATGATAAAAATAATCTGACTTCATGCTGCTGAACCCGTGAAAATGTTTTCATTTAAAAAGCACCCTGAAATCTGCACTTGGATGGAAGGGCACTTGGTTTCCACAGTGCCTGCCTGCAGAAATTCCCCAAGCTGCTAGAATCAGCTCTCCAGGGATCAAGGATAGCAAACGCATGGCACGTGGGATGATACTAACAGTGCATTTAAGAGACTGTTTTTCAGGTTTTTAATTCAATTTCTTCCTATTCTCAGGCTCATGTTAATGCTCCAATTAAATTGAAAATGAGAAAATGAAAAAAAGATGAGTTTTTAATAAATTGGGTTTCCATTTGCATTTTATTAAAATTACCATGGAAATTATCATGGAAAAGTTAGTCTGTGAAATTAATGATAACGTCGGGTGTTTCTGTTCTTGTGCAGCAGGAGAGCGAGTATTAGCAGGGAGACAGTGCTCCTTACTGTGTGTACCTTACACAAGTCTTGCAGAGAAAAACTTTATTTAGATGAATCTTTGCGACAACAGTGATAGAAGTCTGTCTCCACCAGCTACTCCTTTGCGTAGACTTGTCACAAATATCACTTATAAAGTGCTACAGATAATTTTGTTTGAATCTGAAAACACAATTTTTTTGTTTAGCATACAAGCAGTTATTAAATCTTTGGATATTCTAATCATTTAAGTATTAACTGATAAATTCAAATTCGTACCACTCACCTGACTTTGGGCCAGTTTCCTAACTGCTTTAGGTCTTAGTTTTCTCATCTGTGAAACTTGCTTAAAATTTGTGTCTATGCCACAAGATTAATGAATGAAGTTCTTAGAAACAAAAATAAAACCAAAGCTCTTAGAAGAATCTGTGATACACAGTAAGTGCTCAACAAATGGTAGCTGCCATTACTGCTATTAATATTATGTTAAGTGGAATGCTCAAATTTATTTGGGATAAATTGGCTAAAAAATAAAATATATTTTTAAAAACTATGTTTATATTTATGTTAAAGAATCTTCGAACCAACTTTATATTCTTGTTTCTTGCTACTTTGCTGAATTTGTGTATCATATATGAGTCTTCTGATAGAGCTGTATCTTCCATTAGGAATGATTTAACTTCTTCCATTCCTATGTGTGTTGCTTTTAGTTCTTTATTAGATCACAGAATAAGGCTTGATTATATTAAATTTCAAAATACAATAAAGCTAATTTTAAAAATTTCCCATTATCGATTAAAGTGATTTCTATCAAAAAGTTGTTTTTTTATAACCATATGCATTTATTTGTAAAATATTTATAAGAAGTCATTTTAAGTAAGTATCAAGCTTAAAGCTTGCTATTAAGTAAGCTTAAAATAGCATTGACAGTAGAGTTCCATTTGTTTTCAATACTTACTAAAAATTTGTACAGACATGTTCCAGTTTATCATAGAAATGAGTTTTGTAATTTTTCTCATTGCAACAGACAACACTGCTACTTTAAAGGTGTCATGTTGGAAGCTGCTTTGATTTGAAGATTGTGAAAATAGACAACGTATTTTCTCAGACACACTGATTGCTTCTGAATAGAAATATGAATAAATAGTCTTTTCCATCAGTGAAATGTTTACAATCATGTACTTCTATGGAAATAATATACACAATACTTCTTACATACTCACTTCAAGAACACTGTTTGGTGGGCAGTAGTGAATGAATTAATACAGAATTTAAAGGGATATCCTTGGGGTTGGTGGTATAGTTCAGTAGCACAGTGCCTGCCTGCAAGCATAGAGTTCGATTCCTGACACTGAAAAAGAAAAGGATATCATTTCCCTGACAAACTGTCCCTGAAGGCCATTACTAGGCATGTAAGCTTAGCCTGCTCTGTGACCTTGGTAGCCAGGTCGAAACCCCTTGGGAATGGGGTGGGCAGGACCCAGGACCCATCTAAGGTATCTCCATATCTGCAGAACCCAAATGAAAGCCTCTTAGAGGGAGGCCTTGCTAATTGAACTGCATTGAATCAAATTAAAATGAATTTAATGCAATTGAGATGGTTTAAATTATAATCAAATGCACTCCTTAAATCATTTGCAGTGGGCCTAGAATTAACCTTACATAATTACATCATGTGGACACGATCGACTTTGTCCTCCCCCTCCCATAATTCCTGTCTTGTCTGCCCTTCCTATGACACATTCTGAGAGATAACTGACATGGAAATTAGAAGAGGCTTTGAGAAGATTTAAAAATGAAAACAGCCAATCACATCTGCAAAGCTTTCTGTCTTGGCAACAACAGTGGAGAACAAGAATTACGAAGACTTTGGTTGCCATCCAAGGTATTCAGCTAAGAGCTGTGCAACCTGAGCAACGCGTTTAGTCTCCCGAGCCCTGGGTTCCTTGTTCATAAGCTGTGGATGACATCCTGCCCTTGGATGCTGTGATGGTTAAATTGGGTGATGCACATGAAGCGTGGAGCGCACTGTGTCTGCAGGTCGCTGTGCTGTTGCCTCCCCGCAGGGCTGGTGCAAAGGTCACCACGCAGATGCAGTTGTTTGGTGTCCCTCTGTGTCCCTGGCCTCCCTAGACTTTGATGCCTCCTTGACCTGGTCTTGTTCTTCATAGGGCTGCTGCCCTGTTGCTCAGCCCTCCAGGAGACGCTTGCTAAAATCACTCACCTGGAGATATGAGTAAAAATTTGAGAAGTTTTCCGACGTACATATGTATAATGTCTTCTGGACTCCAATGCTTCACATACACAAACTTGATTATTTCTTTTTACAGAATTGCACACTTTTAATTTACTATAGTAAATTTTTTGTGACTCAGCTAAATCTCCTATCATTTCCCAGGAACATTTAAAGTGGGGAGGGGGCTGAAGAACACATGATAATGAAATCTGTTAGACTTTTCACATGTAAGACATGATCTTTAGGACAAATTGCCATGACAACCTGAACAATCACAGAGAAAGTAGATCCCCCACCATTTTTTTAACTCAACAGTAAGTAGAAAAGTACAATCCAGGATATGGGTATGAAGACAGATCATGGACATGTTCATGGAGGCCAAGGAGACAGGGAAAAACCGAGGAAGGCAATACTTAAGCTGGCTACAAGGTTCGCTAGGGACGCCATGAGAACATAGATGAGCAGGGATTTGTTGAGCAGTCACCCTTGTAGGAAGTTGCAACCTGTATAAGATTGTGAGGTACAACTTGCAGGGAGTCTTTGTAATAGTTTTTATTAATAGGCATGTGTACACCAGGGACCCTTCTTTTGTGCCCTTCTAACTCTACCTTGTTAGGGGTTGGCATGATTGACTTCATTTTGATTTTGATAACTTCCACAGTCAACATATTCAAAGTCCAGTTCCCTCATGCACATTGCAAGAACGAACTTAGTTCAGGAGGGAAATGAAGTTGTTGAGTGTCTAATGTCCATGTGCTTTGAGCTGTTCCATGATTCTGGATGGTTCCATAGTTCTGTTCTGACACAGCTTGGTCAATGGATGCATTCTGGCTTCATTGGTTGGCCTAGGACCTGAGAATTTCACCACCTGGACCTCCTGCATTGTTGGAGATCTACAAAGCTCCTCAACTGGGTTCCAGCAGAGAAGGTCCACCCAGCAACTTCACCACCAGTCACAGATCTTCTGCTCTATCTGATGGGACCATGGAAGGACTTGTAGACCTTCTTCATGCCATCTGGAACTAGGCCTGGCCATTATTATCTCTGCTTCTCCCCCTAGCTGATCACTTTTGTTACATTTGTGTTTTGCTAAGCTACAGTCAAGGAGGTATCCGCCACACAGTGGACAGTAAGTGGGGTGAAAGACCATTTTGTTTCTCCTTTCTCTTCTGGTTGCCCAAAGTTAATCTTTTTGCTGTTGTCTTTCTTACCCTTTGAAAAGGAGACAAGACTCCAGAAGCTCACCTGCCGTCCTGATCTTCCTAACATAAAAGGATTTTTATGTGTCTTTTGCATCTGGTAGGAATCTCTGCTCCATCTCTTTTAAATCTTCCCCATTGCTCTGTGCTCTAAGTGGTGATAGCTATGGCCATGGTGACTGCAGGCTGATCAGACAGCAGAGAATGTGCAAAGAGCGGATGTCCTGCCCTATGCAGGTCCACCCTGGCCAAGTTGCTTGCCTCTTTGTGGTTGAGATGTTTGTCTGTAAAATGGGTGATGTCATTTATATGACAATTATGAGGAATAAGGGAATTAATGAGCACAAGGCATTTAGGACCGCCCTGATGAGCCCTCAGTAGTACCAGATGTGTTTTTCTGGGTCTCTCATACCCCATACTCCTGATGACCTGCCGCCCTGGTAGCTCTCCACTCCTGCAATCTAATTTTCTGATTTCTTCCTACCTCTTTTGGTCAAATCCCACATGCTTCCCTCCCAGAGGAGGACCATTAAACAACACTAAATTTTTTAGTCTTTAACCAGTACAGTCTAAGCTTGTCCTGACCCTGCCCTGAAAATCCTTATTTGGACAGCCACATGCTCAGGTATGACCTTTAAGCTTGTCAACTTGATGGACTTGACAGTTGCCTAAGGATTGGTAAAAACACCCTTGGGTGTGTCTGGCTGGTCACTGAAGGGTGAACTTCAGGTCACTGTCTGGCCCCTATCTCTCCCTCTGGCACTGTTCCACTGCTCTACTTCAGCCACCAGGAACTAAATAGTTTTGTTCCACCACCATGTAGCCTACTGCCATGATGTTTTTTTCTTGGAAATGTTCACCATGGACTGAACCCTGATCCAGATAAACCCTCTTCTCTGTAAACTATGGATGCTGGGCATGCAGTACCAGATGGTCTATACTGGGGCACTGACATGGGTAGTAAAACAATTTACTGTCAGATCCTACCTGGACAGAGCAGAAAAGCTCCCTGAGCAGAGCTGCTGATACAGCCTCAGACACAGAGCTAACAGGAGCCAGAGCTTGCAAAAGAAGACAAATAAGCAACCATGTTAAGCAGCCACACCTGTAAGATAAGGATGTCCCTAAGAGTCCCAATGCACCTACACTCAGACTAAAAATTTCCCACTCCTCCCTGCTGTACTCTTCCCCTATCCAAACAGCCCTATAAAACCTTCCCCTACCTGTTCCTCGGGGCTAGTGCTCTTACCATTCTTGGCCCACCACACCCAGGATCCAATAAACTTCTCTTGTTGCTTCAACTACACCTGACTTGGTGGGCTCGGTCCTGCCTCAGTTTACCCTAACATTTATCACAGACAAGGAATATAGGAAAGACAAGCATTTATTTAGGTCACTAAACCCACTATCAGATGGGACAGTCATGGTGAACACCTAGGGTTTTTGGAGGAGGATGAAGATGGAATGGGTTGAGTTGGCATGCACAGGTATCTTTGAGATCCACTTTCCAGGGCTGCTCTTTATCTGTCAGGAACACCTGTACTGTCATTTAGTTTGTACCCCAAAGTTGCAAATTATGGAGACTGCTCACTTAGGCTTCTAAAGGACTCTTTCAATCTTTTGGGGAGAAGATAGAACATTAGCTTAAAAGGAGAAGGGGTTAGTTTTTGTATTTACTTTTATGCTGTGTTGTTTTGAGACCTCATGGACACAGTGCTTTATGAGCTTCTGCGGCATGCCCTTGGTGGAATGGCTTTTCTGGGTGCTAAGAATTTTGACCCTTTTGTAACCATTCAGTTCAAGCAATGAGAATGCTGGCTCATCCCCCGGTATAGGGGTTGGGGTCCCCTACTATTGGATACACCCATATTTGATGCAGGCCACATCCTCTGGGCCCCAAATGTATCCACTGCCTTAATGTGGGCCCAAATCTCCTACCAGCGGCACATCTTGCACACCTTCCCAAAGGGTCCTGGCATTTGGTGGGCCACCAGGCAAATGAACTTCAAGGCAAAATGCAAGAGCAGCACCAAGAGGATATTGCAAAGCCCTCATGTTTTCCTATGGTGAGAAGACCACAAGAAAAGGTCATCTTTGTCCTGGTTACAGAGCTTCCTGTGTCACACAATGCTAGGCTTTCTCGTTTATCTTCCTGGAGATGGGAAAGGGCAGCATGCGCTCGAGTGACTCGGGCAGGCTTGTCCTCATTTTGCAGATACAGCCCTTTACACACAGCCGATCAACCACCCAAGGGGTTGGAAACAGCCTGCAAATCTGCCCTCGGCTTCCCCATGCTTGCTGTGAGCGGATTCCTCCGTGCCCTTGCTGGACATGGAAACACTGTCTGCTTCTCCATGGATAAGTTTTGCCTGTGGAATGCAGTCTTTGCTTTCCTGTCTCGTCTTTTCAGCTTTTATTTCAGTTTAAACCTTTCTAGAGCAGACACTGGTTTTCTGGAACTGAATGTCTACCACAATCCTCTGCCTCCTTAGGACACTGAGAACTTGACCTGAAACCTCCTGCTTCAACGCACCTGTTTCACACTGCAGTGACGGACCAAGGCGAGCCCATGGCTCTCTGTTTTCTGTTCATGCTTTTTATAAAACCTGCTCTCGAGTGGGGGAAGGATCAGTGAGTTACTTCAAGGCAAGTCGATGTTATACAATAAAAGTTTGCTGATGGAATTGAGGCCTCAAATGTGTTTATCTGAGTTACAATAAAGTGACTGTCTCCTGGTTCAGACTGACCTAGGTGAAAAATCTTCAAAGAGGGATGAACTGGGTCTTGTGTGGCTGAGAACTGTCCTTGCTGGCTTGGTGATGGGAGGGGTCCGCGCTGAGCCACCCACAGTCGGGATTGGGGTGATATTGGGGTCTGAGGTTGTGGTTCACGCAATCCCAGGGAAACTCATGCTGTCAGCAACCTGAATGGACCCAGAAAGGGGTGCTTCCAAGGTTGACCCTCGGCTGAGAATTCTCTTGTGATCCAACTAACCTGTACCTAGACATTTGGTTCCTAGAAACTGGCCCCAACAGCAGCAGCACCTGCCTTGTAAGCAGGTAGTCGTGAGTTCGATCCCTGGTACCGCTAAAAAAGGAAAAAGCCAAAAAAACCCCAGCAACAACAAACAAACAAACAAGCAACAACAACAACAAAAACAAAGCCAATTGAGACAATACAGTGAAATTGAGACAGAACTTCACAGCAGGATACCGGGATAACAGTAATAGGTACCATAGTATATCTTATTATCTTCACAATAGTTGTCCTTTCAATCAGGTATAGCAAAATCAAACCAAATACAGAACATTACAGAACTCATAAAAACAGAATACTGAATAGCACAATACAATTAACCAGCACAAGGCAAAACAGTGATAATAATAATTACCTTCAAAGAGATGATAGAAGGAAATCCCCCATATTTGCTATATTGCATATGTCAACCTCCCAAGAGATGCTCAGACTTCTAGCTCCCATTTGATAATGGGGGGGGGGGATGAGGGGAGCAGGATGAGATGTTTGATTCTCAGTCCCCATACCGGTAGGCTCATGACTGCTTACCAGGGAGGCAGGATGGTTGCTTTCTTTCCCAGCACCCTAAATTTCAACATGGCGGGATCTTGGGAGATGCTGACTGGTTCTCTCCCTGGGGCAACTACTGGTTGTCCAAACCACAGCTGCTTACCAGGGAGGCGAGCGGGTTGCTATGTTTCCCAGCGCCCTAAATTCCAACATCACTTTTCATTTTATGGAGAGGGGAAGTTGATAAATCTTGTACAAATGGGAAGGAAACCATGAGATGGACTTTGAGGGGAAGGAGGAGAGGGGGGAAGGGACATAAAGGAACATAAGGGACTAAGATGTATTGTGTACATGCACCAAATCTCTATGATGAATGCAATCATCAGGTACTAATAGAACTAAAAGTTTAAAAATAGTTAAAAAGGTTAAAACCTCAGCAGCAATCGTGCCCAGGACAGAAGCCAAGTTAAGACAATGCACTGACAGAAACATCACAAGACACAAGGAATGGGCTTGGACCTTGACAGTTTGCAACTTTGATGGACAACTTTAGATACAATGGAGGTGATGCTGGTGGATACCCAAGGAACAGAATGTCCTGAGAAAGGCACTTGTGAGAGTGCTACATTCACTAACTCAGCCTCTTCCCATGTCTTCATCCCTTTCTGAACTTCCCCGCACCCCTTGACTGCAAGGATTTTTCTCTTAGAAATTTCTCATGTCTGTCTAGACAGTTAGGCTGATCTACATAAAGGCTTATATTTTTTATTCAGACCTTGGTCAGTTCTTTTATTTCCCACCTTAACTACCCTCCAGGACTTTCTGGAAGGGAACATATCACACCTGTAGGTAAAACCATTTGCTACAAAGTGATCCCAAAGGGTTTGATACGAAGTTACACCAAATTGAAACAAGCAGGACAGTAAGAACTAGGAGGGTCACAGGGGATGACTAGTACATCCAACTTTCCTGGCTTGTGCTACATTTATTAAATACATACATCCGCTTACTTTTGGGCCTCTTTTCTATGACATGAGAAAGATTTGCAAAAGAAAGGAAAGGGGTTCTGTGGTTGTTGTGCATGTTAGCTTTTTTAGTGTGTACAGAGGTGAAGTGGGATCTGGGGTGATATTTTCCCACTGATTTGCCATTTAGTAAACATTGCTCTTCCAGTTTCTGACTGGCATGTAGAGCTTCCTGGCTTTCCTCAGCCTCCAGCAGATGTATCCACATATCATCTGGCCACTTATACACCCTCTGAAATCCTCACAGGTCCACTGGGACTCCCTAGGGTTAAACTCTCCAAACTGTATGTGTAAAAGCCCACACGTGGTGGTGCTCTTGGAAGGAATCAGGGCACTAACTCAAAATAGAGAATATTCTACAACTCGATATGATTTTGTTAAACCGATAGCTTTATGTTTGGCTTAAATGTTTTTCTTTAGTTACTTTATGTTATGTGTATTATTATTTCTTCCCTTACCTGCCCTCATTATTGTCTTGCTTGACGGCTGCTCTCTAAGGCAGGTGAGGCAAGGGTGGGCTCACTGGGCTGGAATTTTTGGTCTTCATCTTTCAAAGCCAATTATTTTCTGGCTACATTTCATTTTGGAAGAAATATGGTCCCAGCACTCTGAGACACTGAGGCAGGAGTGTGTGTTTGAGCCTATGGTGGGTAACTTTGTAAGACCCTGGTCTCAAAATTGAAAACGAAGGCCTGGAAACACAACTCAGTGCAAAGGTCTGGATTCAATCCCCAATTCAGAGGGAGAAAGAGAGGGAGAAGCATGGGGAGAGGGAGGGGGAGGGGAGCGAGGAGAGGGAAAGAGAGAGGGAGATGGACAGGAAGGGGGAGGGAGAGGGAGATTAACCTAAGAGAGGGGGAGAGAAAGGGGGAGGGGAGGCGAACGAGAAGGGAAAGGGTAAGGGAGGAGGAAGGCAAAGGAGAAGGAGACAATCAGAAATTCTGATTTGGGAATTCATTGTTCTCTGTAAGGTTGAGATTGAAAATTTTAGACACATATATTTTAGGCATCACTGGTGATTCTGATGCTCCTGCTATGTATCCTGGACAGAGCTCTGAGCAGCAGGGGAGGAGAGGGTATAGTTGCACAGATCCAGGTAGCAGGAGGACTCAGTGCGCTCTTGCCATAGAAAGAGAGCTCTATGCTGGGAGAAATATCACATTCCCCAATTTTTAAGGGGAAAAAAACCCCAAAACAACAACAGCAACAGCAACAACAACAAAATCCAAATCTACCTCAGATGATTTCCAAAGCAATCAATGCCACTATTGATCTTGTGTTTTTAGAATTTCCTGCCCTGTGTTTGCTTATTAATCACCCTAGCTGCAGAGTTGTCTGGAGGATGAGTTTGAACTGTTCTTAATTGTCACAGAGCATTTCTTCAGAGGGAGCATTGTTTAAGAGGATGTCACCACTTCTGGGTGACCTCATTTCTTTTTCTGGGTGAAGAGCATTGTACAGCAAAGTAGGAAACCAACTGTGAGATCACAGCGTTGTAATTAGGTGAATCGTGCCTCAGTTTCTCCCACTTCTGCATGCTGAAGCTGATTCATTGATCAAGGTCTTGGTGCTGCTCTCAGATCAGTCACTGCAGAATGATTGACGCTGTGATACAGAGACTCTGGGCAGAAGGTGACAGGGCTGTGAGCAGAACTGCTGCTTAGAATGTGCAAGAGAAACTCAGTTTTTATATGTTTGCATCCTGAACTTCTGTGCATGGTCTTATTTGAAGCAAATAGTCTACAAAACAAAAACACAAACATCCCAGAAGATTGGAAAATACAGCTGTGAAGATAATGAGATTCATTATAACGCCCATTCTCGTTGACTTTTATCTACTTTTGAAGACCTACAATGTCTCCAATGTTTTGGTTTTGTCGGTTTTCTTCTTTACTGTTTTGTTCAATTGTATTATAACTAACGATATAGGCAATTCTATTAGAGATAGCGGGAGGCATTATGGTAACCATTGTTGATCACCTTGTATTATGTTTTTACATTATCTATTATGTCCACCCTTTTGATTTGACCGATTCTGTTCTGTTATGTCACATTTGGTTTTACTCTCTTCCAAAAAAGTAATAAGAACCGTGGGAGCAATAAAACCCAAAATGTGTAATAGTCATTGTACAAAAGAGAGGAAAAGAAAGTGCTCTAAACTATATAACTGCATGTATATTTAAGTGTATAAGATAGAAAATGATATCACGGAGTTTTATTGGATCATTGAATAGAACTGTTTGCAGTATCATTGTTGGAATGTCCACTTTACAAGCTTTAATTTTGTGACTTGAACAATTATTTCTAAGATGACAATATGCCTCAGCTTCACAGGGAATTGAGCTTACCAACTTATGCCTCTTTTGTAGGTTTAAATTTTACCTACTTTTTAATATCAACTTCTTAATAGGATTCAGGACTTTAATGGAAGGAAATCTGCTTACCTAAGTAGAAAGCTAAGATTTCGATGGGTTATAAATGCTGTATAAAGGAGTCACACCTAAAACTGAAAAAAGAATCTTAAAACCATGAACAGAAATAAGGAAAATAGGGATTATAGCATTGAAAGTGCAAAAGAAGTGTAAGCTTGAATATAAAATTACTCAGTAGAACTCCATTTAGTAAAACTAAAATCATATCTTTTGTTTTGTTGCCTATGATTTTATTTACCTGATAGTCTTGAAAGAAAAACAGCGTAAGCACAGGAAACAGGACAATGTATGAGTACTTGTCCCAGATATAAAACTCGGTGCTACTGTGCTTGTCTAAACAAAGCAAGAATTTCTGCCTCAAGCATTTTGTAGAGCAACCTATGCCGAAGTTAATTTTTTTCTTCATTTTCTTCTTTGTTTATTTGATCAGTTTGATTCTAGGTTTACTTTCTGGAATGATTCTGAATTATTCTTATTAACTACCACAGAGTATTTCTTTGGTCATCCAAGGCATATCTTAGGGTGGTAGAATAGTTTAGCATCTTCATTTTTGTAGTACATTCATAAAGTATGTATTTGTCAAGACTTATGGCCTCTACACTAAAAAAGTGAATTGTACTACATGTAAACTATACCTGTCAGTTGACATAATCTTTTATATATACATAAAATGTACAATTTTTAATTCATCAAGGTTAAGAACTTTTGTGTTGCAGACAGCACCATCCAGAAAGTGGAAACATTCACAGAATGAGAAAAATTATTTATAAATCATAAATAATAAACTATATCAGAGTACATATAGAATGCTTACAAGTCAACAATACTAATCTAATTTAAAAATGGAATATGTGAAAGAATATTTCTCCAAGGATAACAAAAGGATCATGAGTACATGAAAAGATGATTACCATTAGGCATTAGGGAAATGCAAATCAAAACCACAATGGCAGACCGGAGGTTGTTTACATTAAAACAAACAAAAACCAGAAAATACAACACTCACAATAATGTGAAGAAATTTGATCATTCATATTTAGCTCATTGGAATGCAGAATGGTGAAGCCATTACTTTGAAAAATAGTTTGGCATTTTCTCAAAATATTAAACACAGAGTCCACATGTGACTCAACAACTCTACTTCTTGTTATTTATCCAAGATAAATGGAAATAAATGTACACACACACACACACACACACACACACACACACAAACAAGCACATGGATGTCAGCTTAAAAGCATATCAACAAAAAGGTGGAAATACCCCAAATGTCTATCAACAGATAAATGAGTAAATAAAATATACCATTTTCAACACAATGAGTTATTATTTAATAATACCTAGAATGAAGTCTGGATGTAAAATATAGATAGATATCATATGTTATACCTTATACCTAGATGTCTTTTCAAAATCTCATTTACTCATAGGTGAGGGTTCTTGGAGTGCCTGGGTCATGGGGGTATGATACTGGATTATGGATTCGTGATAACTGGATTAATCCACCCATTGGCTTCGCATGGTTCTGGGTGTGGGTAATAGCAAGGCCTACCACCCAACCAGTAAGTCTGTGGCCTGAATGGAAGTAAAAAGGAAACAAAGGTTTGCTGCTCACTGCTTCCTGCCTGCCCTGCTACGGTCTGTTTCTCCTCTGTGGGGTCATTCTGGCTCCATGTCACCTGTCTTTTAACTTGTGAGTGTGGTGTACTTTGTCCCAGCAGTGAAGATGGTAACTAAGACATCATGGAAATCTAGTCTTTTAACATAGTGAAGATATCTTGTCACAAACTATCACATATTCCATTTTTATGAAATATCAGTAATAGTTACAGAGAGATAAAAATTAAATTAATGCTTCCCAGGGTCTAGGGAGGGGATAGTAATGAAGAGTAACTTCTAATGGACACTGAGTTTTGTTTAGGAATAAGAAAAATGTTATAAAATTAGGTTGTGATGATAGTTTTACAAATCTGTGAATGTACTTTAGTACATTCATTGAGTTGTACACTCGAAGTGGAGAATTTTGTATGGTATGTGAATTATACATTAGCAAATTGTTAAAATAATTATAACTTAATAAGCTGATTCAAAAGAAAAAATTTAAAACATCAACGTGGTCAAAAGAAAAGAGAAATAAAAGACATCAGCTGGAAGTTTCTCTTGAAAAATGACCAATAAACATAAAGAGATGTTTGCCTTATTGATGATCAAAGCAATGCGTGTCAAACCAAACATGATATATATTTTTCCCAAATAAGACTCATAAAACTAAAGATTGACCAAGTCTGGTGTTGGTGAAGTTATAAATAAATATCTTCTCATCTTTGGAGCTTATAAATGCTGAAAACAGGTCTTCTGTAAAGAATTTTTGCAAAATGTTTCTCAATGAGTACAAAGCACAGCTTTTAACTCTGACTTCAAGGCCATGCAGCAGAGGTTTTGTACTCATACATTCAAAAGAGTCACCTCAGAGCGTTGACTGAAGTGACCTGCTGAGAGTTTCAGAGTCTCTGGGGGTGTGGCTTTGACCTCTAGCCCTGGGCTGCAGTGGTTGGAGGAGAGACCTGAGCAGCTCAGGAAGCTGAGATGTGAAATCCATAGTGGTTCCCACCAACCAGTACAAATTGGTTAATTGTTTGGACAAGGTTTTGGTGTCTCAGTGATTGGTTTGGCTTTACTGTATGTACTGAGCAAAAATCAGTCCTGTAAAAATATTGTTGAAAATATACCTAGTTGACTTGATTTCAAGGTGTTTGTGATGTCAGAGGACTGCCTGGTCATCACCAGAAGAGTGAAGAAAATCACTGCCTGTCTAGGAAATAGGATAGTCTATGTCACCATAAGTAATGTAAACCCATGAACTTGTTAACACATAAATTACTGAATAAAAGCATAAACACATTATTTACAACTTACTGAAAATGAATCATGAAGAAATAGAAATGAGAACAGACCAACAATGAGACCGAGTCAGTAATGAAAATCTTCCCTTAAAAAATAAATAAATAAAACAAAAAAATCTAGCACCTGATTACTTCATTGCTAAGTTCTACCAAATAATTAAAAATTCCAAATATTCTTAAATAATCCCAAAACACTGTAAATGACAGTAACTCTTTTATTTTATCTGGGTCTCACATTTGAGATTTTCATTTAAAAAATGAGTTAAAAATGCAACAAATGCAAAACAGTCTAGTTAAAAACTCAGAAACCAGATTGATCCAAGACAGCACGTGTTGGTGACTAGTCCTACAGTGCACACTCACAGTTAATACTTGGGATTACTTTCCATCACTCAAATTCTGAGGCCAACATTACCTTCACTCCAAAGTGACACAATGACACAACAGAGAAACAAAGCTATTGGCCCATATCCTTGAAGAACCTGAAAAGTGAAATGCTCAACAGAATACTAGCAAAACAGATTCAATGGTACATACAAGAGATTATTCACTGTGACCAAGCAGAATTCATTGCAGGACCACAAGGGAAGTTATGGATATGCAAATCACTAAGTATGTAAAGCATGTCAACAGACTGAAATGCAAAACCATATAATCATCTTAATAAATTTGGAAAAAAAATTGAGGAAAGTCAACATCATCACATGATAAAAAGTCCCAAAACATTTGGATGGAAGGAATGAATGTACATCCTAATAAAGCCCTCATATAATAATATAGCAGCTTGCATCATACTGACTCTAGGTAAATTATTTTCTGAAAATTAGCAGGAAAATAGAGAAGAACACAAAGAAGCTACCTTGAAATACACAATAATAATTTTTAGGGTAAAGTTGATAAAGAATCTTTAAGCACCTAGGATGGGTAGCTTTCCTTGATCATGTCTAAGGAAGGCAATGGAATTATTTTTTGTTGATGCAGAAATATAGCACAGACAGATTAAGTGGCTTGTCTGTGCTTACCTTCTTAGTAAGGCTGAAATTGGTACCAAATATTTTGTTTTGTAACCCAGGGCTGATTATGCTACAACTTGGTTGTCTCAGTAAAATTAAATAAAATGAAAAACCTAGTGTATTAATTTTCTATTGCTATTGTAAGAAATCTCTACACACACTGTTAAGACCAGAGAAAAGAGTAAAGATGAGGTTGGAGAAGTAAGAAGCCAATTCACCCTTCTTGTGAGCCAGCAGCAGCCACATGGGGCCCATGAGGAGAAAAAAGAAGCCAATCTGCCCTTCCCATGAGCCAACCAATGTGTGTGTGTGTGTGTGTGTGTGTGTGTGTGTGTGTTGGGGGCAAGGAATCCCCCTGCATTCCATGAACAACCGGCTGCTTCAGAGTACCACAGGCTGAGTTGATAGCAACTGGGGTACAAAAACAACTTACTGCTTGTATTTTTGACTGTTTTGCAGGCCTAAAGCTGGTAGTCTGAGCATCTATTTAGAGGATAGTAATATGTAATATAGCAAATATGGGCGGTTTCCTTCTGTCTTATTTTTGAAATACAGTATTATTCTCATTATTTTGTTTTGTTCTATTTTATGGTTTTGTTTTATTCAAAGTTCTATTTAAATTGGTTTTATTCTATTCTGTTTTATTTGATTCTATTATGTCTGGTGGTATGGGCAGTAATTTTGAAAATAGCAACAGGCATTATGGTAGCCATTGTTGATTTCCTATTATCCTGTTTTGAAATTCTGTATCACTTTCACTGTTTTGTTTGTATTGGCTTTGTTCTGTCTTTTTGTTTGTTTGTTTTTATTCTCTTTAAAATAAAATTTTAAAAAAGCATGACACAGAGGTCAGAAGTCTGCACTGATGTTAAAATGTCATCAAATCTATGTGCTTCCCATGAGCTATAAATGGGGTCCCCAAACCCCAGGCCCCAGGAGCCTGGTAAGAATCAACAGCATTCAAGGATCTAGGATGAGTGCTCTTTGAACCATCCCAGTCCTGCCATCCCCACCCCACATGCATAGAAAAGCCGTCTCCCATGAAACTGGTCCCTACCAAAAAGGCTTGGACTATGGCTCTGTGGGAGAATCTCAAGGATCCCCACATCCCTTGGCTGAGTGTCATAGAGAACAACTATAGGTCTCCATCTTCTGCTTTCATCTCCCCAATTCCTTTAATTGCTGCCACTGTTATAACCCTCTCTTTTAAAGACCCTCCTGATTAGACCCTTCCCTACCTGGATGATACAGACTCATCTCCCATCTCAACTCCTTAATCACCCTTAAACATACAGATTTCCAGGTCAAGGGAAAAATACTGAAAGCAATTTGTTCAGCATTGGGAACTGAACTCAGAACCTTCACACAGAGCCCCACATCTAGCCCATTTTTTAAAATTTTTTGTTTTGAAACAGGGTCTCACTAAGTCACTAAATTGCTCAGGCAAGACTCAAACATGCAATACTCTTGCGTCAGCCTTCCAGGGGCTGGGAGTACAAGTGAGCCCTAACACAGCCAGCTCCTAAGCATACTCATATTTATTGTAGCACAATTCATAGCAGTCAAATCCTGGGAGTGCCTATGTTTACATCAACAGATGAACAGATAAAGAAAATGTAGTACTTATACCTAGTGGAATATTTCTTTGCTATAAAGAAGGATACACTTGAGACATTTGTAGGAAAATGACCTTGAGACCATAATGCTAAGTGAAATAAATCAGACACAGGAGCTTCAATATCACATGGCTTCTCTGATAGGAGATAAACAAAGGACAAAATAAACGTTACCCAATAGGACACAGGGAGATGGATCTTTCACAAATGAAAAGGCCCCCAAGAGATAGGGTAAGGGGTGTGTCATACGCATTCACCAAATCCCCACCATGAATATGGTTGCAGCACAAACATGGATGAGTAAGAAATTATTTTTAAAAATGCTTTAAAAAAACTCAATTCAGATCCTTAATGTAGAGGTGCGGAGTATGTTCACTTCTGAAACAACATGATATGTGACAAAACCAGCAGGCGAGGGGCAAGTCAACTAAAACAGACACCAGGAGCCTTTTCAGGTCTCTGTCTCTCCACAAGGATTCGACACAAATTACTTAGCATCTGTTGCTGTGGGATTCAATGAGTAAGTGCAGGTGAAGTACTTGGTGGAGCATCTGCCATCACCGTAAACCTCCAGGAAATGTCACCTATTGCAATCACGGTACACAGGTCATGTGCCAAGGCCAGGGAGCAGAGCTGTCCCTAATATTTGCAAGGTCTGGAGGAGGGTACAAAAGGAGGACTGCAAATCCTGAGAGCTGTCCACCAAGATGGAGATCTGTTCTGTGTTTTCCAGCATCCTGCCTTGAATGGGGCAATGATCCGAGAAGTCAGGGTTGAGTTTCTTAACTGCAGTTGGCCATGAAAGAAGAGGTACAGAAAGCCAAGTCTTGCTCGTCAATCCCACTTGCTACCGGTACTCTTCCCACCTGACTCAGACCTGTACCTGGAAAGCCCTAACAAGCAGGTGGCTGGATGTTCCAGCATGCATGCTGCACTCCAGCCCACATTTCTTGCAAGCAGCCACCCTTGGACAGCCAGGTGATATACAGATGTTCAGGCAAAGAATGAGCTGGAGAAGAGGTTTGCATGGACTTAGGAAGAAGAAGCCTCTCTCTGGGGGTGAGAAAATCTACCTGAGCATAGTCTGGAAGGGAAGTGATAGGCTCCAGAAGGATGCTTCCTTCTTGTCAGCAAACTCCTCTGCCCAGGGGAGAATCAGTTAGAGGAGGGCTGGAGTTCCCTCTAAAGGGCAGTTCCAGGGCAGGGGCCTCTTACACAAGGGTCAAAGGGAGAACAAATTGAGCATACAGACATAAATCAAATTTGGGGTCATTAATTCTCTCAAACTTTGTGGAAGTGCTCTTCTGGCATCTTCTCCCCGGGTTTATAAGGCATATTCCTGCTCACATGTGGCCTTTTCACATGTGGCTCTTTCCCTTTGAAGTCTGAGAGATGGCCAGAGTGTTTCAAGGGTGCTTCTCCCGTGGAATCTTTGCTCATGAATATCCAGTTCTTACTCCCACTTAACTTACATCCCAGTGTGTGGGAAGAGAGGAGAAAAAGTGAGTTGCATGGGAATTATAAGCAATAACAGAAAGTGAAAGAAATAAAAGTGAGATATGAGAGGGAAGTCGATGGGAGAGGTTACTTAGCAAGGATGATCAGAGAGCTCTACAAGGAGGTGATGAGTAAATGAAGTCATGGGGATAACAAAGATTCAAGTGCGAAGAACCAGAGCAAGGAAATCACGTGAAAGGTATAATTGCACAGAGCTTCAGAGACAGAGAAGTTTTTGGTGCACTCAAGCCACAGAAGGAAGGTCAAAGTAGCAGAGATATGACAACAATAACTTCTTGGAAATGTTAAATTTGGAATATCTATGAATTATCCAAATGGAAATGTTGATAAAGCTGTCTGATATTTGTATCTGCAGTTCACAGGATGGGGATCAGAACTGGTTATGTAAATTCTATTACTTAGTTTCAGTGAAGTGTTATCAGCAAGGAGATGGCGGCTAACACCCAGGGATTGGCAAAGATCACTTAAAGGAAGTGGGCAGCATCGAGATGGATAAAAATAGAAGCCTCAGGTCCTCTAAAGCCAAAGAAAAGAATCTAGTGAAGTAGGTAGACCAGGATTTGGAAAATATTTTTCACAAAAGGCCAGGCATGACATAATTTTAGCTAAAGATCAGACTGTCTCTCCTGGAGCTGCTTAACTTTGCTGTTGTGCTATGAAAGGAGCTATAGACGGTAGATAAATACACTATCATTTCTGAGCTCCAAAAGGACGTTAGCAGCAGGGAAGGATTTGGCCAGTAGCCATGGTTTGCTGCCTCCTGGAGTAGCCTGCAAAGGCATGGTAAGGATATTTGGATGAGTGAGTGGGAAAGGTTATGCTGGAGGCTTGAAGTTAGATATTTGCAGATGAAAAGAACAGTTGAAGACTGAACAAAGCCTGACCATGAAACCATTCCAGCTGATCCAGTCCTTGGATTTTCTGAATACATGATTGTTTTCCGTAATACTCAAGGCTGTAACTCCTTCTGTGTGGTGTGCTCTGCTCCAAATAATCCCCACAATGTGGCAAATTCCTCCTTGTCTTTTACATCTTTGGTACCAAGCTCCAGAAGCCTCTTGTGGGGGACAAAATAATAACTACCCAAGGATGTGTTCATTTTAACCCATGGAACCCACAATCCTTGCAGATGGGTAAGTTAAGGATCTTGTAATAGGAAGACTGTGATAGTTAACTGTGGTATCCACTTGACTAAGAAACTCCTGGATGATTGGTTTACCAGGTTCTGGGTGTGTCAGGGTGATTGGTTTTTCTGAAGAAGGAAGACCCACCCTAGATGAGTGGGGCCAACCAATAGACTGGAATCCTGGGTGGAATAAAAGAGGGAAGAAGAAGGAAGTCTCATTCCTGCTTCTTTGGAAGAGCTTGGTCTTCACCATTGTGTTTGGACGTCACTTCCAGGCTTCCAGAGCAGACTGTATGGTCTCCTGATAGTGGAGACACATGGGACTCTGTAGTGAGTTCCAGACCTTTATCATTTGACTGGATCCTTCAGATTGCCAGCACTCAGATGGCCTTTTTCATTCTTCTACCCCTGACTTTCCAAGCAGCCAATATAAGCTCACCTAGTAGATCCTTACAAGCCAAACGTAATTCTAACACATTCATGATAGAACTATACTTTCTATGCCCTGCTGCTGGGTTGTTTGAACCACTATGGTACGCATACATGCATGACTGTCTCATTGGTCTGTCTATTTATTTTATTAGTGATAAAAGTGATTAGATAAATTTGTGCACCAGTGGTACAAGCCACCCTATGGGACAATCATACATGTATCTCTGGTGATTCAACTCAGTAATAACATGTTAAAACTGTTTCTCTAGTGAACCCTAACTGATTCAATGGCCACCTTGGGTTAACAGATGTACCACGCTATAATGGCAAGAGTCCTATTAGAGGTTAGATTTTATCTATTCAAAATCTAATGCTGAAATCTTAACCCCATTATCTGGGATAGTGACTTTTTGTTTTTGGAAGTAGGGAGATTGCAAATGGAATTTGTTAAGATGGGGTAATGCTGGAGAGGCATGGGTCCCTAATCCAATGTAACTGGTGTTCTTATAAAAAGGAGACAATAGAATACACTCAGGAAAACATCACAAGAAGATGAAGGCAGAGGCCAGGGTGAAGCCAAAGACCATCAGCAAATCACAAGAAGACAAAGAACAGTCCTCCTCACAGCCCCGGGAAGGATCCAACCCTGCCAACACCTTCATCTCAGACTTCTGGCCTCCAGACAGTGGAGAGTCAATGTCACTCGTGAATGCCAATAGATTTGTGGCTTTTTCCTTCATTTCAGAAGCTGTAGCAAATTGATGCAGGTCCTGAAAATCCAGAGAGGGAAGCAAAAGAGGAAGTGAGAGTTTCCCAGGGGGAGAAGGGTGTGGTCTAAGCAGTGGAGTAAGCAGTGCATGCCAAGGAAAATGGGCACTCTCAGAAGCAAAGCCAGAAGAGGTGAGGATTCCCCATGGAGCCTCTAGCAGGGGTGCAGCCCTGGTGACACCTTGTTTTTGGGCCAGAGAGGTCTGGGTTGGAGTCAGCTGCAGAAATGCATGACAATAAATTGGGCTGTTTTAAGCCATGTAGTAATTTGCAGCCACAGAAAACCAATGCACCTCTTACCTTCTTCTTCCTTGTCATACTTTTTCCCTAGAGCTGATTCCTGTTCCTCTCCCTAGACTCGGGCTATGTTCAAGGCTTGCCCAGTGTTCCTCACATGTAGAGCAATGCTCCATATGTGTACCCCAGTGTCTGAGGAGTGCATGTACTGCTCAGCCCCTTCTGCTCTGCTTCTCCTCCCCGACTATAAGCAGATCCAAACTTTCATTTTGCAATCCTCAACTTAATTTTCGTTACCATTCCTATCAATTTCATTATAGTTTATTGCCCCATTTACATTGTCTGAAGCCATTCTGAATTCAAGTGTAAAAGCAAAATCAGGCTTCAAAGGCCCACTAGAAACAGGATCCATTAGAAAAGTGTCTTTACCAGAAGATTGTAATGTTAAGTCTCTTGTGCTAATGTGTCACAAATCACTGTAGATTACTTTGCAGTGGGCAGGTCTGAATGGGCAATTTCACAGAAGGAGATGAACTAAGTTGATCCTTATCTGTCTGAAAATCCATTTAGTCTTATAGGTGAAATAATAATAAATTTCATTAAGTTTATTGAAACATCTCAATGATCATAGATGTGTTTATGAGGGCTTTGACTGTTTTTAAATCTTGGAATTGCAAGTCTAGCTGCTCGTGTCCTTGTGCTGAATATTCTGAGGCATGAATGTGATTCTTCTAAACACCAAGTTAATTACATAGGTGCCAGGACGTCCTTGATGGCAGCTTAGCAGCCACTTTGCTTCTAGGTTCAAGTGTGTCATAATCTAGCTCCACAGCAGCAGAAGCCCTCATTTCCAGTTACAGAGAGAATATTTAGAATTATGTCAAATCTGAGTAATAAACCCGCACTGTAACAAGGCCTGGATGTCCCCTGCGGGTGTCCATGACTGAACATGTTTGAAAGCCATTGATTATTCTGCATGGTTACATTGTGTCAGCCCCACACTGCGTGAGTGTGTAGGTGAATTTGTGAATTTGTAGATGAACGAATGGGGGCAGACTGTGTTGGAGAGACTCACCCAAGGTCATACAGAGTTAATGCAAGAGCTGAAACCTGGGACCAAACATGGGCTTTTGGTGGAAGGTTCTTTCCACTGGTGCATCTTGGGTCTTTTCACTGGTCATCTTGGGTCTGGGTCAGGGTACAGCACAGACTCTAAGAGAAACAGACGACTTGTTCCATCCTCTCCCACAATGGCAATCTGTCAAACATGCAAGCCCTTACCCTGTAAGTGCAGAAGACGTGTTCACTATAGCCTTCTTCCTCTTAACAGGTGAGTTACAGTGCAAAGGAGAACAGGGGGACTGGTCGGGGGGGGGGGGAGGTGTGTGGGAAGGGGACCTGGAGTTCAAGTATTCTACACAGGTGAAACAGTTCACAAAGCACTTCACTTAAGCCATTGCCCTTTGTTAAGTAGTGAATAAAGCATAGTTCACGGGGTGTGCTCAGGAGTCGATTTTGGAAGCATACCTGGGAGTAACAAGCTGACCTGCAATCAAACCAAAAAGAACAGAAGGAAAATGACCAGAGTAGGGGATGGCAGGTATCTCAATTATACAAAATCATCACTCAAACCTCATAATGGGTTACACTTGTGGGGTTTCCCAAGAAAGGATGGACAGGACTAGAAACTCATGGAACTCATGGACTAGCTCCAAATTTAAGATGAACAGAAAACTGTCTACTGTGTCCACACATCCTGCTCTGAATCTTCAACTCCATTGGCTTTTGGTGCCAGTGCAACCTGGCCTTTTTCTCCTGTGGGACCAGGGATGGGAAAAGGAGGGGAAACAACTTTGATAAACTCATTCATGCAAAGGTAGTCCATGCTTAACATGCTCTCTTATTTGAGTATGCTCTAATTTTGAAATTAGAGCCTGGGAATGGGCCTAATTGCAATGAGGCCCTGGGAATGATTAGCCCACATGAACTTGGTGGTGTGTCAGTTGTTACTGAGTATAGTGGTTTCTTGGGCCTCTCAGATTGCAGGTGGAAGGGTGTTGGTAGGCTTCACCTGTGAACAGTTTGACAGGACAGAGAGAGCCCTGTGAGGTGTGGGTTTATGTGTAGTATAATGATTCTTGGGGCCAGAACGCCAGTTCTCAATCCCATCTTAGCTGCACACTTGGCTGGGGGACTGTGCACAATGCACTGCCCTCTCCTGCTGCCCTTCCCTCACACATTTAATGAGAAGGTAACGGATGGTCTCTAAGGTCCCTTCCATCCTGGTTATAGGATTCTAACAGTCTCTCTTTTCTCTTCCCTTATGCAGAAAAGTTCTCTTTTCTGTAATATTAAAATGATAATGATGTCACATTGACAGCCTGCTGGTAGGAAATAAATTAAAACTCTATAAAGGGCTTACTTGAATTCCTGACACACAGTAAGCACCAGCGTTACATCTGCATCATGTGGCTGTCCAAAGACTCACTGTTTTCAGTGTGTATGTTTATAGCAACAGGGATATATGAAAAAGAAAAATTTCATTACATCTTAGTTATTTTATCATTGCTGGGACAAAATGTCTGTCTCGTACAGTTAAAGGAAGAAAAGCATTTTTTAGCTCACAGTCTGTAGAGCTTTCAGTCCATAGTTAGGGGGCTCCAAGGCAGGACAACAAGGCATAAGAGCATAATGGAAGAGAAACAGTCCATAGAAGAGCATGCAAGAAGCAGCAGCAGCATGGAGACCACTTTCCCTTTTTATTCCATGCAGGGTACAAGCCTATTTGTTGGTGCCATGCACATCCAGGTTGAGTTTTCTGCCTTTAGTAAATCCACTCAGCCACATCCAGAACCGAGCTAATCCCAATCAGTGGTTATCCTGTGCTCAGGAGCCAGTCACCCACAAAAGCCCCCCCCCCCCCGCCTTGTAGTGCATGAGGCTTTGGGGGACATTTTAAATATAAGCCATAGCACCTTAAAACAAATGATCATACACAACATTATTCCAAAACATGTTGAAAGTTGTTGGATGGGTCTCCATTGACTTTGATTTTAAAAAAAAATTATTAATCCATGTTGCAGTGTATTCATTACTGGGAGTTGGTACATGTATAATATGCTTAGCAATTCTTATTTCTCCCTTTCACATTGCAAAAGACTGTCATGCTGATTTTCTTCTAAGTGACTGCTTCTCTTCATGCACAATGCTACCCAGACAAAGGGGTTGTCTCACAGCTCTTGAAACATGCTACACTTTTATGTAGTGTGCATGTATTTTTACAAGCAGCTCATTTTACACGGCAAGCACTTTCTCAACCCCTTGTCTTTTTTTTCAGTGTCACTTATCTTTCAAAGTCAAAAACAAAGGTTACTTCTCCATGGGGCTCTGGTGCTTTCTTTGTTACTATATTTGCTCTTCAGGGCAGAGCACCTCTCAGTGGACTTATATTAGTGAGTTGGCAGGGGTAATTTCTCTAGAGAAAGATTCCTGAGGACAAAGATTCTGTTCTATTCCTGTCCCATGATCAGGAGGAGGATGGGACAATTGATGGCCCTGGAGGCAGTTCAGAGAAGTCCCTGAAGATGTGGTAGGCAAGTAACAAGAAATCACTAGTCACCTATGTTGATGAAGGAAGAAAAATACTGGAGCCATGTAGAAAGTTAACAAAAAATCAGATACTGTTTCAGAATTTAGTGAACTCCAAGTGAATTCACAGCTTTAATTACCCTTAGAGGCTAAAGAACAATCCTAGGACTATGGAAGTAGAATAAGTTCTGTGATTGGTGAAGTACAAGGTGGCTCAGGATCTAATAACATGGAAAACGACCTCTTGATAGGAGCCCTTGTTTGATGATGATTTTGAAGTTGTTATCTGAGAAAATGTAGATATTTAGGAGATACATAGGTCTAGATGCCATGAGTTCCCTCACAGCCCAGCAGGTAGGAGGACTTTGGTGAATGCTGTGACACACATCAAGACACCATGGATGTCTTGAGCTTTGTCCCGCATGTTCTTTTCCATGTTCCATGGCCTCCCAGCAACACACATACTAGGTCTGCAGTGCATCTTGATGTCACTACTGACAGCTTCCCCATCCCAGTCACTTCGTATGTGCCAAGCCCAGTTCTGCCCAGCACATTTAAAGTACCCGGAAGAAGAGTTCTCTTAAGACTGTTTTTGCAGCTGACTCTTTCACTTCCTACCCTCAAATATCCTTTTATCAATAAAGTCTTCCCTAATCAATTCAAATGGAAAATCAAATCTGCTCAGTGTCTACTCTCTCTATCCCTCTTCTGCTTTCCCTTCTGGAGGGAAACTCCATGGTTGTTTTCATCTTCTAAATTCTGTTTTTACCTGTTTATCAATAGCTTTGTATTTCTTGCTCAGTAGCATGTAGGTTTTCTGAGGGCAAGGTCTTAAGAGTGTTTTGTTTTTTAATGCTTCTAGAAAGCTATAGCAATTACCTGGCCACAACATGCACTCAATCACTGTAAATTGAATTAAGAATCTAGGAAGCTATAAAATTCCAGTGACACACAGAAAATCTTGTGCTTCTTCCATCCACTCGTATCTTCTAATAGCACTCTGTGTTTAGATGAAATTCACTGCCTGCTTAATATATTCTGAATTGCTGACATTTTAATCCTTTCATCGCCTTACATTACCAGTTATCAACCCTAGATTTTGCCTTCATTTTTGTATTAATAAAGCCCAGCATACATTACTGTTGGGCTTAGTCAAGTTATTGACAAATTTGGGTCTCCTGCTCAATATCTTCTTTCCCAAAGAATTTCAAGAATATAGCAGAAAGTACCAGTTGGAAACTTCTTGTACATTCCCACAAGGCACACCAGCTCTTTGTGAATGGAAGCTGATAAAGGTTGACTACATTTATGTGGTAGCAATTCATCATACTTAGAGTTTCTCATTTGAACATCAATCTTAAGCATTTGCCAGGAGATGTAATAGTGTAAATATATTATTCATAAACAGGAGTGAATCTTCATTCACCACCAAAACCATTTTGACAATAAATCATAGCATATAAATGTGTTTTCTTTTTTGTGTGTGTTTTTTCTGATTTGGAGATTCAACAAATATATCCATAAACAGAACAAAGAGCAGTGAACATGATTTTTTAAGCAAGAGCAGAATCTCATAGAAATGAGTTAAATTCACAAACACGAGGAAACATAGTTGGAGGCAGATTTCTCTTTGGAACGGTCAAACTATTATATGGAGTCTTTCTTACTATATTTTCGCCTCAAAAATCTACAGCTAATCTATGGTACTGAGAATATGCTAAGTGCCCAGTATCAAAGAATTATAGTCTGCTCATTTTAAAACAATCCAAGAAACTATATCTTAAAGTAGGTATCTGATATGTGGCATACATAAAAAAGGTACCAGCCCTGTAGAGTGAAGTTCACAGTTAGTTTTTACATTCTTCTTTATTAAAAACAAGCTTACAATACTTTTTCTAATACATAAATTAAAATTCAGACTACAGTTGACTCCACATGCAAGTCTAGTGGTAAGTAAATTAACGTACACAAAGTATAGCACTAATGTGACAGGGCATTAACACATATTGGTGCAGTATTAGGCTAAGTTATTACGGAAAAACTAACTTGACTGGTAATATACCTTAAGAAAGCTAGGGAATAAATGCAACCAAGAAAGAACTTCACATGAACTAATTAATCAAAAGAAACCAGAAAAAAAGACTGTGGCTAAGCCTCAGCTAGAAGGAGCTTATTTTTACATTTGGTTTATTTTTGAAACTCACTCTGGAATTCAGCACTTTCCCACATTGAGTTTATGTGCCCTTCATAATGTCAGACAGAAGAAATTTGAAGCCTTGTTTGTGGGCATATGAGCATGCAGCTCAAAATCCACCAGGGTTTAAGACCTGCATTGGCAACATCTGGATTCAGTGACTATTCTTAGACCTTGAACGGAAGTGATGTTGAAGAATTTTAGACTGAAGTGGTAGTCTTATTCTTTTTCCTTCTTTGCTTCATTCCTTCCTTCCTTCCCTCCTTTCTCTCTCTCTCCCTTTCTTTCTTTCTCTTTTGATTTGTCTTGATTTTTCCAAGAAGAATGAAAAGCATACAAACTAGATAGTCACTGTGCATTGTTGTTCAATCTCTGTTGCTTACATTAAATAATTCTTTCACAAGTGATTTTGAATCTATGGAAATATAAAACTAAGCAAAGAAAATATTAATACAGTTTCCAAGGCACTAAAGGAAATAGTTTTGAAAATTGAAATAGTAGTTATAAAATAGTAATATCACTTATCATTTCCAAAATATTGGACAATTTAATCTGTCTGAGATTGAATTTCTTCAAGGGAGTTGAAGAAAGGAATTGGAAAAATTAAAATCTGCTTCAATGTATTATATATTTCACTTAATGTGATAATACATGAAAAGCAGTTATACATTGGAAAACACCATATTCCTTGTACTTAGGTAATACTATGATAATCAGGAAGCAACCAAATAGAGGGAACTAAAACTGTGGTCAGAATACTCCATTGGTAGTTAGTCACTGTTGTCACACTAACAATAAACAAGCAACCTGAGTATTTAGAATTCCTAGACCTAAACTGTACCTCTGGAAAATTGGAAAGCAATCTATGTCTGGAAGTTTCAGAGAATAGCTGGGAAACTCACAGGATGCCATGTTCTATATTTCTTAGGTGTTCTGCAAACTTAAATGGGTTTTACAGGGTAGCTGGCATTCTACTACTATCTCCTCACAGACATTTTAAGAAGTTCACTTTTGCAGATGTGGAGCTAATATCTGGGTCTCTCCACTCACTCCGTATTTACTGTCACCATTCTGAATAATTACTGAAAAGTAAGATGAGCAGAAGGTAGACCAGAAGGCAATGGAATTGTTATACTCACAGAACACAGTTTAGAGGAGAGGAGAAGAAAACAGGAGGAAGTGAGAGAACCAGGGGACATTTGTTTTACCCTGGGCATAAATAAGTCCTATAGTCAGAAATCAAGCTCAGGTCTGTCCACACTGAACCCATTCTTTGGGAAACATTAGTGGCAACCATGGCACTTTACTTTGAAGGTCAGGAAATTGCAGCTTAGAGAGAAACCCGACTTACTCAATGTCATACAGCTAACAGTAGCAAGACTTCAACTCTAGTATTCTGAATCCACATGCTGCCTTCAAAAAGGCCTCTTCCAATGTCATCTGACTAAATGACGCTTTGACACATGAATGGCTTGGATGGTAACTTAGTTTGCTCCTTTTAGCAGCTCACAGTCTAGCAACCTTCACTTGAAAAGATTTCTGTGTGAGGAGTTTAGGATGGTCCCCATCTGTGCCATCTATGGCTTCCATCTATGCCATTTATGGTCACCATTATGCAATCTATGGTCTCCATCTATGCCTTCTGTGATCTCCATCAATGCCATCTATGTTCTCTGTGTATTCCATCTATGGTCTTCATCTATGCCATTTATGTAGCTCACTACAAAGACCCTGGGTTCAATCTCCAGCCCTTTATATTTTTTATTTTGCAACAGTGTCTCATTAAATTGCTCATTTGGGTTGGAACTTGAGGTCTTCCTGTCTTAACGTCACATTTTTTCTTTGCAGGGGCTGAGAGATGGAGGTCAACAGCATAGTCCTTTAGTGACTCCAGCCTAAGGTACAACCTGGGTATTTGTTATTTTTCAAATGATCATAGGTGATTCAGACCTCCACAACCAGGAAAAGTAACCACAGATGTTACTCTGTGGAACAGTGCTATTGTTCTTTTAGGGTCTTAAAGTGAGTTGTCTCTCTGTTGGACTCTGGACTAAGACTAGATACAGTGTCATCTTTTTAAGGGTTATATAGTGCTTCTACCTATTTTACAGAAACCTCAGGGCTAAGTCATATCTCCTGGTCCCTACCAACCACGGCTTCTCTTCCCACAGGTTCCTGCATATTTCTTCCACCTAAGTCCGAGGAAGAATGGCAGAGACATTCACAGATAATTACCTGGCCTTGCATGCCCACATATTTGTGTCTCTGATCCAGGTACAGCTCCTGATTTTTTTCCCCAGGAAGGAAAGAGAGACTCTGTCTGACAGTGCTGGACTCACACTGTGCCACTTAATTAACTCACAGCGAAAACTACAACAGCGAAAGGAAGCTGCTGTTCCTGTCTTTTGAGCAATATTTTTTCTCCCTGTAAAAGTCTGATGCCGTAAATCAAACTTTAGCCAGATTTGTGTATTTGTGTGTATTAGAAAGAGAAGGGTTGATTATTGTACAGTTAAGTGTCAAGTAGCATTCAGGTATGCTAGTGTGGTACACATCTGTCCACATCGGGGTAGCCCAGACAACATGAATCCACAGCCTTTTTCCCACTTGATACTGGAGAGGCAGCAGCCAGTAAATGAGCAAGATTCTTGAGGAAGGAACCTCTCACAGTGACATCTGTAGCCCATGTACAAGAATGCTCAACAAACTCTTGATGATTATTGGAGGAAGCCAAAAGCTCTGTCCCAGGCACTGATGCTATGCTACAGTTTGGAGATAAACAACTGCAAAGCCAGGCGTGGAGGCTCAGTCTCTAAGGAGGCACAGCTGAGATGCGGGGGAACCCTTAGCAATGTGACCTAGTATAAGATCTTTAGCCATAGGGGATGCGACCACTGGAGGGGACCATGGGCAGGGGATCTTTGCACATCTCTCTTGTTTCCTGGTTCTGACGTGAGTAGTCTCTACACACCCCTTTTGGGATGCACTGTTCTGTGATAGCCTCAAAGCCACAGAGCCAATAGGGCATAGCCTGGATCTTCCATAATTGTGAACCAAAGTTAACTTTTAAAAATGGACTATCTCAGGCATGTTGCTATAGTGACAGAAAACTTACTGGCAGACTCTCCATGGCTAGAGTTCATTCACATCACTTCCTTCTCATCACACATACTATTCTCCAAACTCCTTCTTCCCCACTTTTTTCTCAACCAGCACTTCTCAGTTTCAAGCCGAAATATTGCTACCTCCTTAGAACAAGTAATTGCAACTCCAACAGCTATGATGTAATTTATGAGGTTTCTTGGACAATACACTGGCAATGTTCAACTTTCACCTTTGACTTTGGAGACAATTCAATGACACCAAACAGTCAGAGAAAGAGAAACACAGCCTAAACTATATAGAAGTTACTTTAAAATCACATACATCACAGTGACCTCTGCACACCTGTGTTTCTATCATAGGAACAAACATGTACTGATAAAAAAAAAAAATTACAAAAGTCCAACCAGAAAACTACTTAAAATAAGGACAAAATGACTTAGTTGTGTTTCATCTTGAATGAAAATTGTTGAAAAATAGATCTGAAAGCATTTTTAATAAGTGTAAGACTACTCTATTTCCAAAGATCATCCTAAGTAATTAAAATACGACATGGTTATCCTATGCATATTTTAAAATATAGTGGTAATTTGTGTGCATGCTATCTTATGCAACAATGCTTCTGCCCTGAAAATTCCTTTGTTGAATTGGAATGGTAGCCACTGGGAAGTGGGTATTTTTGGTGATGATTAGATTGAGGCCACTGGGATCAGTGTCTTACAAAGAAGGCCAAAGACATCATGTTTGTCCTGCTAGCCAAGGTTAGAAAAGCAAAGAAGGCAGTCTTCCGAACCAGCAAAATGCTCTGGCACATGGATCTTACTTTGTTCACCTCCAGAACTTTAGGAAATAAATTCTCCACTTTTTATGAGTTCCCGAGTTAATGGCATTTTACTACCGCGGTACTAACGGACAGAGACAGATAGATGCTGTATTCAAAGACAACAGGTGTGCAAGTTATCATTTTTCTTGAAAGCTTCTGAACCCTTTATAGAGTTTCCAAATTACACAAGCATCTCTGTAGCTCCGCTATTGATTTAATGTGATCCTTCAAGGGGTGGGTTAATATTTTATCATGAAATGTAGTTTTTGTAGTCCTCTTGTAAGAGGACTTCAGTGAAAGCCCATAGCTTGGATAGATGAATGAGGTGTGAAACTGAGTGCAAATACTCTTCGGGCATGGTGGGGCAGGTGCCAGGAATACTAGTGAAAGGGAAGCATCAGAATCTGTGTAGAACATCTGGACCGGAAGCCAACACTCATGTCACATCTACTGCGTGACTGGTGCATTACACGCATTCTGTCTTTTGAACTAATGTGGGTTCCCTTTCATACGTGAAGGAAATGGTACTCGTGGAATCAAAATAATGTGCCGCTTCCTTGACAGCCACAGAATGTTTGATGCAGACCTGAAACAACACATTCGCCTGACTCCAAAGCTCACGCCTTTTGAGACTGTGATGACTTCTGGTTTCTCCTTACTGCCAATCCCTCAGGCATTCAATAGGCTTGTGCAATTTCGTAGACCATAATGACTCACTTTGCAGGGCGACTGTCAGAAAGGGGAAACCAGAGCTGTTTCTCATGCTTCTTATCTGGGTAATCCAGAAAAGGAAAGACCAAAGCTGGTGAGCAAGGGCCCTACTCTGTCCCCTTTCCTTCCTCCAGGCCAATGCTATGGGCAGCACCATTCAGCAGAGGTTGGGTATATAGTAAAAAACCTGAGCATGGCCTCACCCAGGAGATGAAAGGTAACCTTGGTGACTAATGCTTGTTCAGAAGGGTTTGGGCATGGTCCCTAATGAAGGAGTGAAACTCCAAGCACCCAAGAAAGAACTAACAACAGTAATGAGACCTTTGGAAGTCCACTCAGCACTTTCTATGACTGGTGGCAGGTGTTGTAAAAAAAGACATTACTACATTTCCTGAGGACCTTCTGGGCTTCAGAACCATGGCAGACCTCTTTTTCACACATACAGTGTCATGGGTATGCATGAGCAAAGACGGGTCTGTGGCCCTTTGCTCTTAGTGGTGATGATTGCAAGAGTCCTAGAGTCAAGCAAGAGTTTACCTTTTTTATTCCCTGCCCTTTAATAAGCCAGCTACCACAAGCTCCTTATGCAGTGCCATCCTTTCTGCAAGTGATTTCTAATCCTGGTATTGAATGGAAAAAAAAAGCATACAAGTTCTTAGAAGCTAAAATCCGGGCTTGTATCCCACAAGTCTGTTTTGTTTCAACATGACTGGAATTAGTGTAAAACTGAGAAATTACCTAGGAAGAGTTGGATGTGTGTCAGAGGCAAGATTCCAGTGCAGAACTCAGAAGAGAAAGCCTGCCATGAGCCTGGGAAGTATGCATAGGGTGCAAAAGCTGTGTTTCATCTTAAGACATCTGGACAACATACAAAGGTAAGGAAAGAAGAAGGGGATTATCTGCTCAGATAGGCAAAATGCAAGAAAAAATTATAATCCTGAAATACATGGTGGCCATCAGGAATAAAGTACCGAGAATGAGACCATGGTATCTGGTTAATTTTAGGGACAAAAGGAGCTATCTAAATTCCCCCTCTCTCAAATTGTCTGCAATTCCTCAACATAGTCACAGATGCTAGACATGGATTTCATGGAAAGATCAGGCCGGTGCATGAAGGATTTAAGATGTAGAATATGGTACACAAAAGAAGAAAGACAGAGTAGGCTGTCATTAAAAATGACAGGAGAAAGCAAGACTGCTCTGAGCCGTGCTGGTTCTGGTGTTACTGTTTGTCACTGCAATTGCTTGAGATGAGACTGCCACAAGTATGAAGCGATTTGTAAGGTTGTCTTCACATTGTAAGAGTTGATAAATATCCACCCTGCACAAATTGCAAAAGGCATTATCAGTGATCCTGATAAAAGTTTAGAGAAAAATCTCCGTTTTTACATTAAATATGCAAATGAGTCAGGTGTATCCACCGTGATAACAAGATGTGGCCAAGTATGGGGCAAAAAGACAAGGTATTCAATCAGCAGGTGGTGGTGGGATTTTCAGTGAATTATTTAACCTGATTACTCTCAGGTCTCCTTATCTGCAAGAAGAAAGAGTTAGACTCCCTGAGGTCAGTCCTGCTCTTTTAATCTAAAGTCCCATTATTCCACAACAAAGAGTTGGCCAGAATATGAAACCAACTGCTCCTTGGAAAGTACAGAGTCTTCCAGATGTCAAAGGAAGGACACCGTAAATTGAGGACCACAAAAGAATAATCAAATTCACCTCTGACTCGCCAAAGAATTAGGTATGAAGAGAGGCTGAGCTAAAAAAAAATAATTTTCCTTTATATTGTGGTTGCCTTGCAGGAAAAGCAGTTTGTGTGAACTGTCATTAACTTCAATGCCATCTTCAAAACTGTAAGACCCTAAATTATAGAGTTGTTTATAATTATCATTGCTACACACATTATGAGGTTCTTTTCCTAATTATTACCTTTCATTTAAGACCCTAAATTCCCATCCACTTTTCACTTTGATTTCTTGTCACTTTGATTTCTATCTCCCTTTATTCTTCTTCCTCTTTGTTTTTTTTTTTTTTTTTTGTTTTGTTTTTGTATCTGGAATTGAACTCATGATCTTGTGCTTGCCAGGCAGGCACTGATGCCACTGAGTTAAATCCCGGGCCTTCTTCTTCTGCTTCTTTCCAAAATATTCTTTTATAAAAGTCCGAAGTCTGTGATAAACATTTTAACAAATTTACCAATGTAACTTCAACTCTTCTATAAAGCAGACATGGTTTGAACTTTCTTCATGTACCAGTGAAGGGTCAACTCAGGCTTTCTAACCAGCTTTCATGGGTATGAGGTGAGAGGAACATGGGAGAAATAAAGTCTGAATGCTGCCAGTGGTCATACATTAAAAATGGAGTCAGTCGTTGTAGCTTGACATAAGTGATGGCATCTTGAGCCCTGCATTTAACTAGTGCCCTGTATCTGACCCAGGAAAATGGAAAATTACTCAGTTCCCATGAGAAAAGAATGAACTGCACTCACAAAAGAAAAATTAACCTGCTCAACAAAGAAGCAGGATGCAGGTGTCAACCAAAAATTAATGTAAGATTCTAGCTAAACTGTTTCCAACAGGATGTCTTTTATGATTTTGTCTTTTAAAAGCTTTGTAACTTTCCAGTTTGGTGCCATTTATTTAGACTCTGAAATGAGGGGTGGGGGTATTATACAAGGGATCCTGAGCTCAGCTAATTAAATTCCAAATTTATCAATTTGGCTGCTTGGATTCCTACGTTATTGCTCACGAACCCACCTCACTCATAAACCTGGTGGGGCACGGCTGTAATCCCAGATCTTGGGGAGGCTGAAGCAAGAGCATCACAAGTTCCATTCCATCCTGGGCAACCGAGCAACTTAGTGAGACCTGGTCTCAAAATAACAAATAACAAAGGGCAGGGGATGTAACTCATTGTGAAGGTCCTGGGTTCAATCTCCAGTAATATAAGGAAGAAAAAAAAAAGGGAGCAGGAGAAGGAGGAAAAGAAGATGAAGAAAAGGAGAAAGAGGAGGAAGAGGGCAAGGAGGAGGACAAGGAAGAGGACAGAAAAAAAGAACTGGCACAGAATGGTCAGCCTCTCCACTGTAATTAAGCTGAATGTGTCTGCACTGTTTCCTGAGTGGAGATTCAGAGAGAGAAGCTCAGTAGCACAATGCTTGTGCAGCAGTGCGGGGACCTGGGGTCAACACTGTCAAGGGAAAAATAAATGACCCTAGGTCATTGTCTTGAGCAGTGAGTTAAAAGGTTTCCTCTCTTGCTGTAGAGTCAAGAGTTCCCCTTTAACCATGTTAAGTATGATTTGCAAAACAGGTAAGCATTGTTTGGGAGGGAATTGAATATGTAATTTTGGAAGTGAAGGGGCTAAGAGTAGAGCCTTAAAGGTGAAAGGAAGGAGATTATCAGAGGAAAGTAATTTGAGAGCACAAAATAGCAGACTTAGGGACTTCTGAGAGTAATGACTTAGCGCCATAATTAGAGCCACACAAATACTGACTTCTTAAGGATAAAGAGAACTTGAAAAGTGGCAAGGGACATGTCATCCATTTTGTTCAGCACATATCCAGAGTACCTATGATTATTGTTTTTGGTACTAAACCCAGGGCTTTCACACTAACTTACATCCCCAGACCTTGTTTTAATCTTTGTTTTGAGACAGGATCTCTTCAAGTCTCTAAGTTGCCCGGGTTGGGCTCGGATTTGAGAGCCTCCTGGAGTCTCAGCCTTCCAGAATATTGGGATTACAATGCAACACCACCCTAGTCTTCCCATTATACATCAGTCGGTTTGCTCAGAATTAAGACTTGATGTGATGAACATGTTGTTCATGACTACTGTGGGAAAGAGTGGCAGGAAAGCTGTGACATCATTTGGACTGTGAGGAATGAAGGAGGTCGGGAAAGGGTTCCTAGGAAATGTGGCGTCTGAGGTGACACATGCTGAAGAAAGAGCTTTATCGTGAAGGTAGCTGGAAGTCTGTGGAGGACTTTGAAGAGCTAATGCATGAAGAGACACATGTCTAGCAAAATTGCTGCTGCATGGAAGGGTAGCTGCAAGAGAACCAGGTACATGGTGGCCCTGATGCACGAGAGGCGCCCTGGACTGTGGATAGTGGGCAGCACAGGGACAAAGAGACGTATTCAGAGGTTTTAAGAATGTAGGCTTTTCCAGACTTGTGGGGTAGAACATAGAAAAGGTGGAAGGAAAGCTAGAAACTCTAGGATGCCTCAGTTCAGGGTTCAGGTAACCAGATAGATACCATTTCCACTCACTAGGATGAAACAACCACCTCTGGTTCAAATTCCAGCTACTCTTGTCTCTGGATCTGTGACCCAGAGAAGGTTATTTAATATGGGCCAGGCTACGTAGCCTTCTAATCCTTCACTTTTCATACCTGCAGTATGCTGGTGGTTAGTACCTGAGGTGGTCATTTACAGAAGGAAGTGAAATCATGCTAGCAAAGCACATGGTGATGAGGGAAAGCCTTTATGGTAGGTAGATTAGTGGTCCCTAAAGATATCCATGGCCCAAGCCCTGGAAACTAGCTCTGTGCCACTCTACCTGGGAAAGGGAAATAGAAGCTGCAGATGGAATTTAAGTTGTTAATCAGATGACCTCATGATGGAGAGATTATCCCAGGCTATCGAACTGGACCCAGTGTGTTCACAGAGTCTGCCTAAGCAGGCAACAGAGGACAAGGTAAAGAGCAGGGAGATGGGAGCACAAGAAGGCCTCTGTGTGAGTCCTGGCTTTCTTTTCTGAACTCAAAGCCTTCAGGAGGAAATTCAGCTCTACCCAAACCATGATGTTAAACCAGCAAGACTCAGACTTCCGACTTACAAGACAGCAAGATCATTTGCAGTATTTCTGTCCATCATTCATTAATTTCCAGAAGTACGTTAAAGTAGCAGTAGAAAGCAGGAAGGCATCATGATTGAGTCTAATTATGTGAAAGTTATTCTTGTTCTTACAGGGCAAGAATTCTGAAATGAATAAGGAAGAAAGAGAATGGAGGCATAGGAAGAAGAGAAAAGTACTGAGAATGAGAATTTCCTATGGGGAAGAAATGAGAAACTATAGAAGGCAGCAGCAAGCTATTTCCTTGCAAGTATATGAGGCGTGATTGAGAAGCGAGGTGAAAATCTAAATTTTAAAAAATGTATCACACTAAAATCACATTGCCATGAATCTCCCTCCAAACCCTCCCCTTACCTCGAGCACACTCCTCCCATCATCTTTACTTCTCTCTGCAGCAGCTCTGGAGTCCTCTTTCCTGAGTGACTTTAGCTGCACTGTCCTGGCCACCTTGGTGTCCTGAATTGATTCAAACTGTTTCCCTTTCATGGTCATTTTGCCTTTGGGGAAGAGCTGCAAGTCACCTGATGCCAGATCCGGTGAATAAGGCGGACAAGGACACAGAGCCATGATTTTATGAGCTGCCTTTCCACTGGGTGATGTTCAGCAGCAGCATTCATAATATTTTTTATCACACTTACTAAAGACCCTCAGGAAAGAGGGCTCAGGAGCTGGTACAAAAAGTGGCAAGAATGATAGGCTGATTCATGTTCGAAGTGAGGAGGAGGATTTTGAGAGGATTCATGGCAATGTGTCTTTTACTATATTACATTCTGTAAAAAACTTGCACATTTGCCATCTATTTCCGTAGTGCTTCCTCTTTCCAGCACTGAGAGAAACTCCAGACAATCTGCACTCTCGGCAGGCTGCATGTGTACTTTTCACAATCTCACCATCTTTCCTCCCAGATATTTTTGCATTTTCAAAAATGTAAGAAATATAAGAAATGTAAGAATATAAATTCTGGGGTGAAATTTCTGGGGAAGCCAGATTTCACAAATGGGACCACTCAGGCAACTGAAATATGTGTGAGATAATTTTCAAGATACCTCCCAGAAGTGGACCTTCACGAGGATGTGTACTCTGAGTAGGAAATGTGGAGTCAGCTACAGCTTATTGTCAAGGACTGATTCTGTCATGATGATGTTAAAAACAAATTGGATTTCCTCAGGCAAGTCACTTAATGCTCAGTGTTACCTGTGAAATGGGAATCGGAATTCTGGTCTAGCTTTCCTAGCAGATTGCTGAGATCAAAGTAGGTAACATAACGGAAGGAACTACGTGAGCAGAAAAGCACAATACATCTGCCACCGGTGCTCACGACTCCTCAGCCCCCACCAGCCCTAAGAGCGAGTGCCTCAGTCCTTCTGAGGCCTCCGCGCTGATTGCAGGTTTGATCTTGCACACACATATCATAAATCTTCCCCTTCACTTCTTTCTCTTCTTAGCTTCCAGTTTTATTTTTTTCTATTCCCTTTCTAATCAACTACAGTCTTTGATCACTATTTTGCCTTCTTGTTAAACAGAGCTCTGAAATTCGTTCATGTGCAAACCGGTTTAACAACCCAAATCGCTCACACATAGTGTTGAAGCCTGTAAAGGACACCTCAGAGGTTGCATTCACCTGGCAAGTATCAGCAGGCAGCAGGACTCTTCTTTGAAACCGGAAAGTTCTACAGGAATAAATATTCATGTGTTCTCTATTTTTCAAAAAAATAGAGGAGAAAAAAAATCAAAGTAATGAAAAGTAATCTCATTGGTTCTAATCCAATATAACTCCCTAATTATTCAGATAATTGCCCCTAAAATTTTATGCCCAAAGTAAGTTTTGAGAATTTGAGTTTCATTGAATCCATCTTCCCTTTATATGGCCTCATTTCAAGATTTGAATTGATTACTTATAGGCAAAAAAAAAAAAAAATCCCTTTGTTTCCACCATGGGACTACTACTGTCACTATGAGATTGCTCCTGTCACATATAAATAAGGAGCTTCCCTTTCCAACTGTGCCTTTCCTGTTTTCCAATCTGGAGATCAGGCCCCAAGTCACAGTGACCACCTACCTGCAGAATGAGGGAGGGGAGTTTTCAAAAACAGAAAAAAGAAAAGGCAAAGCTTGGCATTCCAGGCCACTGCTTTAGGCAGCACACACACTGGGAGGCCAAACCTGTTGCAGGGATGAATTGTGGAGGATGCTCCAGGCAGAGGAATGGAAGCTGCCAACTGGGTAAGCATGGAGGGCTGCTTGCTGTGACCTCAGCGTGCATAGCTGGGACTCGACAGAGTGGAACTCAGTCCTAAGCATCCATGAAGAAGGTCTGTCCTCCTGTCCCAGATTCTTCTGTGTTAATCCACCCTTCTGCACTGTGCAAATCCTGCCCAGACATCATCGGATGCTCCCAGCTGTCTACTCTGCAGAAGTTGCCCAGAGGAATTGGATCAGTTATACGTCAAACAGAACAGAATGTGAAATCTGCAAAGATTGTATAGGTTAGGTTCATACATAAGATCTTATGGTATAATATTTTCCTTTTCCAAGCCCCAGGGAGGTGGTCTGCAAAGAATGGGAGGGGTTTCTGGGTCTGCTCATCCCAGGCAAAGCTTTGCATTCCAAGATAGGGTACACTGGGGGGGGGGGCAGGAGGAAAAACTGTCTATGATCTCCCTAAAACAAATTCCCATCACCACCAAAGGCAGTTCCCACACATGCAATACAAATGCAGTGGGTTACTGGAACTTTTTTTTTTTCAAAATCACACTGAAAAGCCAAGAAATGGTGTCATTTCTCTGCATCTGGGATCTTAGAGCTTACCCCAGGAGGGTACATTTGCTAAATTAGTGTGTAGTTTCCACTTGGAGTCTCTCTTTCTCGGGCCAGTAGGGGTTGGCCATGGTAGGATGCACCCAGCTGGACTGAGAACTCAGCCTCTGAGCCCAGAAAGTAGTTTTGCTAGTAAGGGACTCAGGGTTTCAAGATTTTGAAGCAGGAGACAGGAAGTTTAGCTCCTTCTTCATCTCTAAATCCAGATGGAGTTCTCACAAGTCTTTCTTGATTTTGTAGCTCTTGAGCATTAGTTTCCTCTGCTACAAAAGGGAGACAACTTAACACACCTGCTAGGTGTTACATTGCTTTGCAGCCCTGTTCCCTGATAGTAATGTTTTTCTGTACTAACAATTGTTACTGCCACGTTGAAGAGAGAAAGAGGATGGGAAGAAACAGAAAAATGTCACTGGTCCCTCAAGATGATGGGAGCACAGGGGAAGAAGGAAGAAGGGAGAGGAGCAGACAGGCAAGAGTCATGGGCACAGCAGGATGAACCTGGGGCTCAGTCCGTGCCCCTGCTGCCGTGTGTGCACCACAAAGACAAACTCTTTCAACAGTCAGGTTTCTTCATCGTCACTATTTCTGTCTTTCAGAGAAAGAAATGATATTTTCCCTTGATCTACAGAACCAAGAAGCTATGCGATTGCTTTAGGGATGCCCACCCAGTGCAAAGCATTTAATTATGCATCCTAGAAAAGTGCCCTCCGTGCCATCTCCAGATGTTCGAGCCATCTCTGGGTGTCCATGCCATCATGTTCTTGCATGACAACAGTACCTCTAGAGTAGGCTGGACCTGAAGGATGATGGAGGGAGATTCCTGAGACACTCTGAGCCGAGTGTCTTTGTCCATTCAACTCACTGGAGAGAAGAGTCTATACCTCATGTTCCTAAGAAAGACTTCATTTTCTCTAGGTATCATTGGGACCCTGTGTGGGGACATCTTGGAAACCTCTTCTGCCATTTCAGTATTTAAGCAAAACCTTATGTGCACCTGACCTGTATCATGGGATTGCCTTTATGCTAGCTTGGCCTTGCTTGTGTGGGAATTGCCTGAAATGTCCTCTAGGGTATAATGAAAGATGACCTGCATGACCAGCATAGGCCACAGCAAACACTTGCACATGTTTATAAATTCTAAACACTTTCAGATATTTCACTTCATGTGAGTTTTGTGACATCCCCGGGGATAGAGATGATAGAAGTCATCAAGTTTACAAGTAAGGCTCTCATGACTCAAACACAAAGCTTGTGCAAGGTGTTGAGAGGGGATCTCCTGACTCGAGATGCCCAGGGTCTGCTCAGGGTCAGCATGTATGTTTAGTCCCTTCTTGAGAAGCCCTAAGTTGACTGAGTGATCTCACCTGAAGGGCACATTCTCTTCTGAAACTCACCTTCTGCTCTTTATATGTGCTACAGTCTGTGCTACAGTCTTGAAGAATTGTTATCATCAACTCTCTTTCAGCCTGAAAAGCTGTAGGTACTACTTAAGCTAAAATTACCTTTTCTTTAAGGCTACTCAAGCACTTGATTGCACTTAACTCCTCATTAATATACAATTAAGATGTCTGCTGCTCCATAAATACCCAAATAGCCTCAAATAAATGAGAACAGAGCTGCTGAGCCTTTCCAAACCTGCAGAACCAAGATCCACCTAAGAATTGTCAGAATGTTTCTGAGAACTTGATCTGTAGTCTTTTCCAAACATACAGCGGTGAATACTTTGAGTGCTTGGGTGCCTGCTTCCCCTAAGTGCAGAGAAGTAGATGCCTGTCACCATGTCAGGTGACACACTCCTGATACCACAGGTTTCACAATGATGTGAAGCCCTTAGGGTCTGCAGCCTGGCTTGGTCCTGAGCATGATCTAGTCCCTTAGTGTAACTCAACTCCCCAGAGAGTGATTAACTTGTGGTCACAAAGCAACCCATTCACAGCTAAAACTGGGGTTGGGACAGTGGACTCCCCATAGCTCATCCTATGTCTAATACTCTCTGAAAACATTCAGGTGAACTCACCTGCAATGAAAACATTTTTAATTCAATATTTTAAAAAGATGAATCTATGACTGAGCATTTTGCCTCTCTCAAAATCCTTATTAGTATCGTGATTCAGTCCGGAACCTCGCTAATTAAAAGGTAGAACAAGAAGGCAGATATCTTAAAGGTTTTTAGAAGTGAATGCTGAACTTCATTCATATTTGTTTTAAAATATGAATGAAATGCAAATACAAGTCAAATTCCAGGTCATCACCTTGCTAGGCAGTTAGCAAAGTAAAAGAGAACTCCCCAGAAGTTTATAGAAACAAAAATTTATAGAGATCCTCGTGAAACCAGAACTCAAGAAATTCCCTGGAGTACAACTAGGAGAATCAGAAGGGTAGAACTCTGGGTCAGTTGAGTCCCACCCTGGTCAAGAATTTACTGCCTACTACTTGGGAGAGTTCTTCTTCATGAATTCATGAAGATCAGGCTGCATTTCCCAGTATAACTGAGCTGCTAATTATCAGCTTAGTTGCTTGCACCTTTCTGGTCACTTAAGTACTTCCATAAAATTATTTTTCAATCCCCTGAGAGTTAAACAAGGCCGATGGGCCAGCCACTTTGTCAAAGAAAGCAGCTTTGAGAAGCAGCACAAAGAGATGTGTCAGAAAGGCCAATCCACTAGAAGCTGGGAGACCTGATCACATGATCATCAAATTACTCTGGAGGGGGGGGAATTGCTGCATGTCTCATTCTCATCTGCACGGTGTTCGCTCTGAGTCTGAATTGCCCTGAGTATGCAGGTGGGATAAAATTCAAGAGCAATTAACTGTCATCTGCCACATGCTTATGGTGCAACCCTGGAGACACACAGATCTTGAGAGACCAAGGAATGGGCAAGCTGGATTGTGGTTTGTTATGGCACACCAGTTAGACCTAAAGTTTCCATCCCACTTATCATTTTCTGCCTGAGTGTCTCTGAGCCAGCTTCTTGATCTAGTTGAGTCTCAGTTCTTCCATATGCAAATATAAGAAATTAAAAAAACATTTTCTAGTTGCTCAGTTTCCGTGGCACCTTGTAGGCACCATCTGCAGAAATGGTAGGTGTCTTAGGAAACATCTGTTTTCACCATCAGCCTCCAAAATGCTCACTTTCTAAAGATCTTGGGAACATTTAGGGTAGTCTAAAAGAGTTAATTCTCTTTGAGGGCTCATTAATTTCTCCAGATGCGGCTGTTGTATCCTACATTGGGTTGCATTGCTACCACGTTGCTCCATATTATGCAAATATGCAAACTCTTCACAAACTGGAAACAGTTACAGGCTGAGAAATCACCGCAGTGGTCCTGCTTCCTGGCAGCCCATCATGTCAGGAGTTCAGATAGTGACCTTTTCATTTGTCTGAACAAATGAAAAAAGAATATTATTGACTTTGTTTTTTAAATATTTACTTGCCTCTTTTTCAAAGTTAATTACATCGATAAAAATATCAGGCGCTTGTTTTTATAGCATGTTTTGGAAACCTCCCTCTCCAGAGCTGTTTTCCTTTCTGGGCTCCCGCTGTTTAACAGTTTTTCTGCCATCAGAGAATGAGATTTGTATTTAAGATGTTACCTGCTGTAGATTGCATGCTGAAGAGTGAATCTCCTTAGTATTATCATAGAACGTAATCCCCTATGACTTTTCCATAATCCTTTTGAGACTGGGTTTTATTTCCTTCATTTTAAATGCTGTAATAATTTTTAAATAAACTTTCTTGTGGGCGGATCCGGAGTCCCTGCAGAAGCCCGTTCCTTTGTCTGAAGGACTGAATACTTCTGCAAGCAGGGAGGCATCGCAGCTTCCCGAGGCACCTCAGCCTGTGGTGAGTGCCCAGCACAGTCTGCCCAAGTCTCAGACTGTTCCGGACCCCCCAGGCTTCTGGGTGCAGTGAAGTGGAGCAGTGGGTTAGAGGCCACTACAGCTGCCCCCCCCCCCCGGCTACGCTTGGAAGTCTGCTGAGCTCCTGACGGATGGGCGGGCCTACACTAACCCCGAGCCCAGCCGCGCCTAGCCATCTGCCTGCAGAGGAGGAGCTGGGCAGATCTGGAGTGCCTGCAGAAGTCCCTTCCTTTGCCTAGAGGACTGTGGATATCTCTGCAAGCAGGGAGGGATCACAGGCTCCTGAGGCACTGTGGCCTGTGGAGAGCACCCTAACCCGGCTGCAATTGAAGAGCTGTGGATCTTCCAAGGGGCAGGTGGGCGCACAGTGTCCCTGAGGCCCAGCTTGTCTGGAACTGCGGAGTTCTGAGCAGGCAGAGGAGGGGCACTGGTTCTTCAGGCCCAATGGCTTGGGGTAGTGCGGTGTCAGAGGCTCAGTAGCTCCAAGCATAGAAGGGGATTTTCAACAGATCCTGAGGAAGCTTTCAAATAACACTTGAAACACAGAAATATACAAAATGACAAAACGAAAGACCAAATTACAACCTCAAACCTCCAGCCCATCTCAGGAAACCCTAGGAGCAATGTATATAGAAGAAAATATATCCCATCCACCTCATATATCGGACATAATAGCTACTGAAGTTGACAAACAACTCCAGGAAGCTTTAAAGAAATTCAAACTCGAAATAATCTCCCAGATAAAAGAAGAAATGATAAAAGAAATGAAAGAGATTCTAAATATATCTAAAGAAAACACAGATAAAAAATTGGAGGAACTAAACAAAAAGATAGAATCCCTAGACGAGCAATATAAGAAACAAACAGAATACATAATGCAGATGCACAGAGATATACAGGAAATAAAAAACTCCACTGAAAGTTGTAAAAACCGCCTTAATGAAAGTGAAGATAGAATTTCAGACCTTGAAGACATGATTGCAGCTAGTGAACAGGAAAGGAAAGATCTTTTGAAAATAACAAGGAATCAGGAAACAACAATTCAACAACTGCAAGACGATGCAAAGAAGAATAACATAAGAATGATAGGGATTAATGAAAGAGAGGGAGACAACATAAAGGATGTCAAGCGGATATTTAGAGAAGTAATAGCTGAAAATTTCCCAAGCATGAGATCAGAAACTGACATCAAGATCAGTGAAGCATATAGAACTCCAAACACTCATAACCAAAATAAAACTACACCCAGACATATAATAATCACCATCCCAGAAATCCAACACAAGAATAGATTACTAAAAGCTGTCAGAGAGAAAAGACAGATCACTTATAAAGGAAAACCTATCAGAATCACAGCAGACTTCTCAGCACAAACGATAAAGTCAAGAAGAGCATGGAGTGAAATATTCCAGATCCTAAAGCAAAATGATTTCCAACCAAGACTGATATATCCTGCAAAACTATCATTCAAAATAGATGGTGCAATACGATACTTCCATGACAAAGAACAGCTGAAGAACTTCATGAACACCAAACCGACCCTGCAAAAAATATTGAAAGACAGTTTAGATACACAAAGGAAAAAACCACTAAGCAAAGCAAATAATTAAACAGAACAGAAAGATAAAGATGCAACAGCAGAGAGATACCATTCCTACAATTAACCAGCATTTAACAGTAATAACCATTAATGTAAATGGTCTCAATGCACCAATCAAAAGAAACAGACTAGCAGAATGGATCAAGAAACAAAATCCAACCATATGCTGTTTACAGGAAACCCATCTAACCCAGAAGGATACTCACAGACTGAAAGTCAAAGGATGGAAAACAATTCTTCATGCAGCAGGAATCCAGAAAAAGGCAGGAGTAGCCATTCTGTTTGCAGACAACGTGAACTTTAAACCAACAATGACCATAAAGGACAAAGAAGGTCACTACATACTTGTAAGGGGAAAACTCCAAGAGGAAGAGATAACTATCTTAAATATATACGCACCAAACTCCAGAGCACCAAGTTATATAAAACAATTATTAACAGAAATGAAAACTCAAATTATCAGTAACACAATTGTAACAGGAGACCTTAATACGCCATTGACACCAAGGGACAGATCAACCAGACAGAAAATGAGCAAAGAAATAACAGAACTGAATCATACCTGTGAACAAATGGGTTTGATAGACATATACAGGATGTTCCACCCAACAACATCAGAATACACATTCTTCTCAGCAGTACATGGATCATTTTCTAAAATAGACCATATATTAGCTCACAGAACATATTTAAACAAGTGCAAAAGAGCTGAAATCATCCCTTGCATGTTATCGGATCATAGCGCTCTGAAATTAGAAATTAATGATAAAAGATACTGCAAAAATCCCACAAACACATGGAAACTGAATAACACACTCTTGAGTAATCAGTGGGTCACAGAGGAAATTAAAGAAGAAATCAAACAATACCTAAAAGAAAATGAAAATACAGATACAACTTACCGGAACCTGTGGGATGCAATGAAAGCCGTCCTGAGAGGAAAATTTATTGCACTGAGTTCCCACATCAGGAAAACAGAACGAATACAAATAAATAACTTGATGCTACACCTCAAACAGCTAGAAAAAGAAGAGCAAGTCAAGCCCAAAGCCAAAAGAAGAGAGGAAATTATAAAAATCAGAGCAGAAATCAATGCAATAGAGACTAAGAAAACAATCCAAAGAATCAACAAATCAAAGAGTTGGTTCTTTGAAAGAATAAATAAAATCGATAAGCCCCTAGCCAACCTTATTAAAAAAAGGGAAGAAAAAGCTCAAATTCATGCAATAAGAAATGAAAAAGGAGAAATCACTACAGACCCAATAGAAATACAGAAGATCATCAACACCTACTTCGAAAACCTCTACTCTCAAAAGTTTGATAACACAGAAGAAATAGACAGATTCTTAGAAGCATATGAAGTGCCAAAGCTAGATCAAGAGGATGTAAAACTGTTGAATAACCCAATCTCTGTTACTGAAATTGAAAATGTAATTAAGTCCTTACCCACCAAGAAGAGCCCAGGCCCAGATGTCGATGTCCGCTCCCGGCCGGCAGGAAGGACACACGACAAAGTCTGGTAGTGGACAACCTTTTCTTTTTATTTTCCTTCTCCGTACAGCCTGCCCTGGGTTCTCCCAGCTGAAGCCTCCTTTGGTCCGCTCCCCGCGGCTCCTTTTGTGCTTCAGCCTGCCCCAAAGCCTCTACCGGTCCGCTCTCCGCGGCTCCTTTTGGGCTTCTACTTCCGGGCTTCTACCTGGCTTCTACTTCCGCCCAGGGGTGGCACCGGTATATATACGGGTACAGTGTCCAATCATGTTAAAGTAAGCAAGGCAAGCTGATTGGCTAACATCATCAGTTGCCAGGCAGACTATATTGTTGAGCGGGTTGTTTACGCGGTAAGCAGGAAACTAACATATTCGATGGGAGGGGTAATCTACCTCAGGCCTCACTCTTTACTACAGGCCTCACGTCCGCCAAGTGAGGCGACCGGGCTCGGGGCTGCGGCTCCCAACATCTCCCCCTTTTTTATTTTTTATGAATGTGCGCATCGTAGCCCTTCCTGGACTGGGTGCAGAGGCTTATGCCCTATGTGTAGGCCCACCGTAGGTCCTTGGCTTAGACCCTGGTCGGCCGTCCCATGGTCTGCCAAGGCCCTGAGGCCCTCGTCCTTTTTCTAGGGCCAGGCACAAACTGGACGGAACCTGGATGCACACAAGCTTGCACTCATTTTCTCTCCGTAAAGAAATCCCCTCGGAGAGAAATTTAGACCTGGGCAGCATCTAACAGTCCAGCGGCTTACGTGCAGGATGGGGTAGGGCCTGGCTTAGGTCGAGTCGTGCTGGGGAGGCACGCTCTTACCCGTCATTGACTCACCTACCCTGCTGTGTATTGTCACCTTATGGAGGAGAATGAGGGATGCCCGCCATATCTAGACTCGGTCGTGGGCCAATCGAGCAAGCCATGCATATGCCTGAGGATCTTCTTGTCCATTTCGGGCTACCGCTATTTCTATTCATCTTGTTGGTTGGTCTGTGATGGATCTCCAGTAGGGCAGGTCTGATCTTTAGTCGAGGGCTTTGTTGTCCGTGTCAGTCTCTCCGGTACCCACAGTGGTTCTCGTCCCGATTCCTGTGGGAAAACACAAACCGCGCCTCGGTTCCAGCTGACCACTGGATCCGGGCCCATCCATTGTCCTGTCAGGACATCTTTCCACTTCACCCACCCTTTATGGTTGGGGGAAGGGTTGCAGTGCTCCACAGCTGGGGAGCGATTATCATTATTTAAATTTAAAAAATTGTGTGTGAATAGTGCCATGGATAATCGTGCCTTTGGGGCCAGGCCTTGGCCTACTCCCCCTTTTTGTTTTTGTAAAATTTCTTTGAGGCTTCTATGAGCCCTCTCAATGATTCCTTGACCTTGGGGATTGTATGGGATACCATGTTTTAATTGAACCTCCATCATTTTGCAGAACTCATTGAAAGCTTTGCCTATATAGGCTGGTCCATTATCAGTTTTTAATATTTTTGGTTTGCCCCATGCGGCCCAAGCTGCCAGGCAATGATTGATCACATTAGACACTTTTTCACCTGTTTCTGCTGTTGCAAATATGACGTGAGAACAGGTGTCTGTGGAAACATGAACATATTTAAGAGTCCCAAACTCCTGTATATGTGTGATGTCCATCTGCCAAACATCACCAGGGATCAAACCTCGAGGGTTTACTCCCATCGGTATGGCAGGTTTGTATGTGGCACAGGAGTCACATAGTCGCACGATATCTCGTGCATCTGCTCTGGAAACATGGAAATGGTTTGTTACTATTTCTGACAAGGCTAATAGCTTCTCCTTAGGCAGGGGCCACTGAGGTACCCAAACCGGATCATTTGATCTCCAGGTGATTTTGATCGAAGTGGGTAGGAGAGCTTCTTCAGCGGCCCCTAAGAAAAACCCAATCCTTGCCTACCTTTTTTGTTCTCTACTGGTATTGGGGATGTCCGACCCTGCAGGGCATTGCCCAAGCCTTTGCCGGGGGTATATCCCTGGTTCCTGAGTATATCCTTAGCCTGGGGGGAGCAGTTTGACGTAAGCGTGACATCCATCTGAGTGAGGATGTCCCTTCCCCACAGAGACACTGGCAACTGCAACACAAACGGTTGGAAATGGCCCTGATGACCCTCCTCATCGCACCAGAGCAGGGTTGAAGCACTAACCTGAGGAGCTGACACCATCCCCAGGCCCTGCAGCGTGTTATCTGCAGTGTTGGTGGGCCAGTTGGAAGGCCAATCCTTTCTGGAGATAATGGAACGGTCAGCTCCTGTGTCTAGGAGCCCTGTTATATTCTTGCCATTGACCTTAAGTGAGAGCATGGGCCTTTTATCAAGTGTCATATGGAGTCCCTCAAAGACTTCCCCTGAGGAACCGAAACCTTGACTTTCTCTAATTTTCTGCTTTGAGGGAAATCTCTTGTGGAGACTGGGGAGCAGCAAGAGCTGCGCTATCTTGTCTCCTTTATTAATTACCATAGTACCCACAAGAGATTGAACCATAATTTTAATATGTCCTGTGTAGTCTGAGTCTATGACCCCCGGGACTACTGTGAGACCCCGAAGGGCCGTGGAGGATCTCCCGATCACCAGACCCACGGAATTTTTGGGTAACGGTCCCTTAAAAGTGGTTTCAACCACTTGAACACCCATATCAGGCACTAATATAAGTCCTGAGGCGACACTGAGGTCCACACCTGCTGACCCAGGGGTGGCCCTTGTTGAAGGCTGCCACCCTGAGCTGTCCTGTCTCTGGGGCGGGGGCCCGCCTGTGAAGGGGGCCCCCTCTGGCCGTTTTTTGGCTCTCTAGCATCTTGTCCACAAATACGGTTGCCCTGAGCATCAAAGACCGACCTACACTCCTCAGCTTTGTGTGATCCCTTCTTGCATCGCCCACAAACATATGGTTCTTCATTCCTAGGACGAGGCCTAGCATCTGCATTGTTTGGGCAGTGACGTTTAATGTGTCCTGGCTCCCCGCAGGCAAAACACCCTTTAGCCTTACATTCCCCTTCTAACCCGCGAGGTCCCCTCTGCTGTATAGCCGCAGCCAGGAGAGCAGCCACTCCCGGATCAGAAAATATCTTATCGGCAGCATCTTGCATTCGGGCCACAAAGTCAACAAATGGCTCTGTGGTACCCTGAATTATTTTTGAAAGACACAAGGAGGCTGTTCCGGCACCACTTACTTGCTTCCAGGCGCGGAGCCCTATGGCATTGATTTGTTCATAGACAGCGCCGGGGAACTGGGTCTGATCATCAGAGTGCCGACCTTCTCCCATAAGCATTTCCTTGTTCCACCCCCAGTTTCCCCGATTGGCGTTTCTCTCAGCCTGCTCTGCAGAGAACTCTGCGTACCAGGCTCGCCAATCCAGGTAACTACCCGAGGGCAGACAGGCCTTTGCCAGCTGAATCCAGTCCGCGGGGGTGAGGGGCCCAGAAGACAGATTCTCCAGCATGGCAATGGTGTAAGGCGCAGTCGGCCCAAAGGTTGTAACTGCATTTTTAAGTTCTCTAATCTGCTTTATCTCAAAAGGCTCCCATACATTGCGTCCCTGGCCCATAGCTACTTGTACAGGAAATATCCCATAGGGGTCACTATCTATCCCAGGTGGATGTACCTCATGAGACAAGCGTCCCTCCTGCCAAAGCCGCCTGTAAAAATACCGACCCGCCGGCGGCGGAGCATAAGACGGCGGCCGTGATTGGGCGGAAAATGGGGGCCCCTGCATCACTTCCTGTTCTGGCGAAAGGGGAGGGAGCTCCCAGGCGGCCGCCTCGTGGCGAGGGATCGCCTCCCTCTCGCGCCGGGGAGCGCTCAGGAGCTCTCTACTCCTCCACAGACCAGGTTGAGCAGAGCGCAATTCGCGGCGCGACGCTGGAAAAGAACCCTGCGACTCCTTATTGAGCGACTTAGGCTCCTGACAGCTGGTCTCTTTGGCCTCCTTGCCATTCAACTTTCCCTCGTCCTCGGAGTCAGACGACTCCGAGGCTAGAGCCCCGTCCTCCTCCTTAGCATCCTTGTTCCCCTTGACAGACACCTCTCGGGAGCTCCCTGACTGGGCCTGCTCAGATACCCTGCGTACTTTTGTAAGCTCTTGAGAGCTTTCTCCACAACCACCCTCGCTCTTAGTGCCGCTACCTAGCATGTTTCCCATTTTTTAATATGTTACTCACCGCGTGAGGCCCAAGGAATCCGCCACTTACGCGTGAGCCTGAGGGGAGTCTAAAAGCCCTGTAGGTGCGCGCCACCCAGAGCCCAGGCTTATCCCCAACTCACCTGTCTCGCAGCTCTGTACTGGAGCGTTGTCCACTTCCACGTCTCGGGGGTGATCAGTCCCCGGGCGGGCCTCCAAATGTCGATGTCCGCTCCCGGCCGGCAGGAAGGACACACGACAAAGTCTGGTAGTGGACAACCTTTTCTTTTTATTTTTCTTCTCCGTACAGCCTGCCCTGGGTTCTCCCAGCTGAAGCCTCCTTTGGTCCGCTCCCCGCGGCTCCTTTTGTGCTTCAGCCTGCCCCAAAGCCTCTACCGGTCCGCTCTCCGCGGCTCCTTTTGGGCTTCTACTTCCGGGCTTCTACCTGGCTTCTACTTCCGCCCAGGGGTGGCACCGGTATATATACGGGTACAGTGTCCAATCATGTTAAAGTAAGCAAGGCAAGCTGATTGGCTAACATCATCAGTTGCCAGGCAGACTATATTGTTGAGCGGGTTGTTTACGCGGTAAGCAGGAAACTAACATATTCGATGGGAGGGGTAATCTACCTCAGGCCTCACTCTTTACTACAGGCCTCACGTCCGCCAAGTGAGGCGACCGGGCTCGGGGCTGCGGCTCCCAACACCCAGATGGATTCACTGCAGAATTCTACAAGAAATACAAAGAAGACCTAATGCCGACACTCCTCAAACTGTTCAATGAAATTGAAAGGGAAGCAATCCTTCCTAAGTCGTTCCTGGAAGCAAATATTACTCTAGTACCAAAACCTGAGAAAGACCCAACTAAAAAAGAGAACTATAGACTGATCTCCCTAATGAACACAGATGCAAAAATCCTCAATAAAATATTGGCAAATAGGATCCAGCAAATCATCAAGAAGATTATACACCATGACCAAGTGGGATTCATCCCAGGAATGCAAGGATGGTTCAACATACGCAAATCAATAAATGTAATCCAATAAAGCCAAAAATAAGAATCACATGATCATTTCTATAGATGCAGAAAAAGCCTTCGATAAGGTCCAACATTTATTCATGATAAAAACTCTACAGAAAATTGGAATAGATGGTCTTTACCTCAATATAATAAAGGCCATTTATGACAAACCAACAGCCAGCATCATTCTAAATGGCCAAAAATTGAAAGCCTTTACTTTAAAATCAGGCACAAGACAAGGATGTCCTTTATCACCACTCCTATTTAATATAGTACTGGAAGTACTAGCCAGAGCAATTAGGCAAGAAAGAGAAATAAAAGGGGTAAAGATAGGAAAAGAAGAAGTTAAGTTATCATTGTTTGCAGATGACATGATACTCTACATAGAAGACCCCCTAAACTCCATTGAAATACTCTTAGATACAATAAATAAATTCAGTAATGTGGCTGGATACAAAATCAATACTCAGAAATCAATAGCATTCCTATACACGAACAACAAAATTACAGAGAGGGAAATAAGAGAAACTGGACTATTCACATTAGCAAGCAAAAAAATGAAATATTTAGGAATTACTCTTACGAAAGAAGTGAAAGACTTATACAGTGGAAACTATAATACACTGAAAAAGGAAATTGAAGATGATCTCAGAAAATGGAAAGACATCCCTTGCTCATGGATAGGAAGAACAAACATTGTGAAGATGGCCATTCTCCCAAAACTCTTATACAGATTCAATGCAATCCCAATAGAAATACCATCAACATACCTTATAGATCTAGAGAAATCACTCCTAAATTTCATCTGGAACCAGAAGAGACCTAGAATCGCAAAGGCAATTCTAAGCAGCAAAGGCAAAGCAGGAGGCATCACAATCCCTGACTTGAAATTATACTACAAAGCAACAGTAGTAAAATCAACATGGTATTGGAATCAAAACAGAGGCGAAGATCAGTGGAATAGATTAGAAGATACAACCACAACTACAAACACACTCAACCACCTTATCTTTGATAAAGGAGCCAAGCAGGTTCACTGGAAGAACGACAGTCTCTTTAATAAATGGTGCTGGAAAAACTGGCTCTCCATTTGCCGAAAACTAAAGCTAGACCCATGTCTATCACCATGTACTAAATTAAAATCTAAATGGGTCAAAGATCTGAATATTAAAACAGAAACACTAAATCTATTGGAAGACAAAGTGGGTAGAAACCTTGGAGACATAGGAGTAGGTAGAGAATTCATGAACAAGACTCAAACCGCACGGGAAACACTTCCCAAAATCAATAACTGGGACCACATCTTATTAAAAAGTTTCTGCATGTCAAAAGAAATCTCCAGCATAGTGAAAAGAAAACCCACAAACTGGGAAAAGATTTTAGTGAACTCTCTCTCAGACAAGGGACTCTTGTCTAAAACATATAAAGAATTAAAAAAACTCAGACCTCCAAAATTCAAAGATCCAATCCAAAAATGGGCATCTGAGATGAATACGCAATTCTCAGATGAAGAAATGCAAATGGCAAATAAATATATGAAAACATGCTCATCATCATTGGTCATCAGAGAAATGCAAATTAAAACCACACTGAGATTCCATCTCACTCCTGAAAGAATGGCCAGGATCAAGAAAACCAACAACAACAAATGCTGGAGAGGATGTGGGGAAAAAGGAACTCTCCTGCACTGTTGGTGGGAGTGTAGACTGGTACAGCCTTTGTGGAGGTCTGTCTGGAGGTTTCTCAAAAAGTTGGGATTGGAAATCCCATTTATTCCAGCTATTCCACTTCTAGGCATATTCCCAGAAGAACTGAAAGCATCATACCACAGTGATTTATGTGCACCTATGTTTATAGCAGCACAATTTGTAATCGGCAGATCTTGGAAACAACCCAAGTGTCCATCAACTGAGGAATGGATAAAAAAGTTGTGGTATTTCTATACAATGGAATATTATTCAGCTATAAAGAAGGATCACATTGAGATATTTATCAATAAATGGGCGCAGCTTGAGACCATACTCATAAGTGAAATAAATCAATCTCGCATGTATGAATACCGAATAGTTTCCCTAATGTAAGTAATGATTCAAATATATGAAAATATGTGGCAATCATGATTCCCCATTATGTGGCCTTGAAGCCTTATAAAATTTTCACTTATTAATTAGAAAGGCTTTATTCCGGGCTTCTTGATATGGAAATATTTGAAGCTATAGTATATGAAGTTTTATCCAAATATCTCAAGGAAAAAGACAGACACTATGGTAACTATTATTCTTTAAAAAAATTATTTAGTTATTTCTTATGTTTATTTTAATTAAGGGAAAAATTTAAAAAATTAGGATATATAATAGTAACTCTTTTCGATTTCCTATTAACTTGTTTTGAAGTCCTGTAATGCTCCCACGATCTTGTTTTGACTGATTAGACTCTGTTCCATTCTGTGGGATAGTATCAGGTCCGAGGGTATAGGCAACTACTTTGAAGGCAGTAAGATTCACTAAGATGCCCATTCTGGTTTGACTATTGTCTCCTTTGGAAGTCCTGTAATGTTTACAATGTCTAAGTTTTATTGGTCTTGTTCTCTACTGTTTTGTCCAACTTTATAATATCTAATGAGATAGACAAATCTTTTTAAGGAAACAAGAGACAACGTTGATAACTATTGTTAATAACCGTATACTCTGTTCTACATCATGTGCTAAGTCTATCCTTGGTTTTCACTGACAGCTTTGTTCTGCCATATTTGACTTTATTCTCCCCCCCCCAAAAAAGTAATAAGAACTAAGGAGTAATAAAATCTAAAATGTGTAAATTTTGTTGTAAAAAGAGAGGAAGGGGAAAAAAGAGCTCTAACGGATATAACAGCAAGTGTGTATAGGGATGTTGAATAGCTGACTATATTAATGTTTTTGGATCATTGAACACAGCTGTTTGTAGTCTCTCTGTTTGAATGTCTACTTTGTATTCTTTGATACTGTGATTTGAGCAACTATTTCCAAGATGATAATATGTAATCTATTAACAGGTGATTTCTTACTGTTATGCTTTTTTTTTGTAGTTCTGTATTATATGTAACCTTACACTGCTTTGTTTTGTTTTGTGTTTTTCTCTTTTTCCTCTTAAATTAAAAAAAAAAAAAAAAACTTTCTTGCATGTGTATAATGGTACCCAGACAGACCTTATCAATAAGCTGGGAAAGCATGGAACATGGGATATTAATCAATGGAGTCTGTAGTGATTAGATAATTAATAAAAGGAAAGGTACTTGACAAAAGGAATAGATCTTAAATTTTTAGTGCTATATCATGAATTAGTGAATTAGTAGAATTTTAATGGGCAATTTAGCTTCCTACTGTTCAATTTGGCAAGGCATAGAGAAAGCCAATTACTTTGTGTTTGTGTGGCTGCTTCTGGAGCTGCATGGATCCAGGATTCTTGGGTTCTAAGTCATGACCTAGAGAGAATCATTCAACTGCTCTGGCCTCAGTATACTGTGAAGACCTCCGGGCACCAACAATGGCAAACTCTGTGAGTTTCAAGCTGTTTGCTCTCACAAAATAATGAACATTCATGCCCATATACTGAGAAGGGTGGTAGACAGAAAAAAGATCATCAATTTTTATTTCTCAAAATAAACACAAGCAAATGTCATTTGAATTTGAAAAGCCAATAGAACAGTTAAAGTATCAGGAAAATTAATTCTTCAAATATAATATAATTGAGGTAATGAAAAATTTACTCATTTTTCTCTCTTATGAAAGATTAATTAAAATATCTTTACATATCAGAACCAAAATATGGAACTGTACTAATTCTTTGAATCTTCATAATTTTAGCAGATGAAATACTATTTTTTTGCTCAAGAGTTCTATGGAATTATACAATTTTAAATGGTTAAAATCCATAATTACTACCTTTCATATAGATGCTTTTAAAAATGGATTTCTTTGATTTAGTGCTCCGTTGTCAGGAAAGGTTGGTACATCAGCTTTAAAAGAAAAGTCGGCTCCTGTTTTTTCACTGTAAAATTAATAATCTGATGACACAGAAAGTTGAAAATTTAGTATCTCATTCTGTAAAGATTCTTGTATTGTGCCCTGAAGTTTTATTTCTCTTTATTAAGTGTGCTTAACTGAAGAAAAAATTATAGATAGCTTGGAAATTGATTGTTTAAAAGAGCATGTGGTGTTATAGTACCTGAATTATACTCTATGAAGTTTATATTTTTTAGTGTTACTTCAATATCCTTTTTATGTAGAAAGATAATATATTAGCAAACTCTGAAATGCCATGCATTTTCTCCACATCAAACAGAAAACAAATCTGCACCTTTTGTTAAAGTTGTACATTAATTTGCTGTTCCTGAAAAATGTGGATAAAAGCTAGAAAGGGTTGTGAAGTTTATATTAAATACTTATCTGAAATAATGTGAGGATGTGAAGGGCTTTAAATATGTTAAATTCATGAAAATTTCTTTAAATGATAGATAGCTTGGAGCCAAGGATGGTAGCACATACTATAAGGTTACCACTTTAGGAGGTTAAGGTAAGTGAATTGTAAATTGGAGTCCAGCCTGGGTAAACTGACTGAGAACCTACCTTGGAATAAAAAAAATAAATAACTAAAAATAAAGGGGCTGAAGATGTAACTCTCTGTGAAAGTGCTTGGTTCAGTTACTAGTACCAAAACAAGAAAAAATTAACAAGAAAAATTATAATTTCATTTATAGGCTCATGAAGTTGTTTCCTTACTTCAGTTGCCATCACTTTAGAAACTTCAGATGTGCGACTTCTAATGTCTTCTATGTTTACATCTCCTGGACTTGCCTGCATGGGTTGGAGGCCAGAAACTGCCTTTTCTGCCTTGACATTTTCTTGGGTTGTCCCAGACAAGTTGGTTGTGGGAAACCAGGCACTTCCCACAGTAGCTATGATCTCTCTAAGGTACAGCTGGCTGGTTCTCCAGCCAGTTCTGGGTACAGGTACCCAGTGGTGCATTGGTATGGGGCTGGCTGCTGCTTTTGCTAGCCCAATGCAGGCTACTGCTGGAAGCTCCCTGATGGCAGCCAGTGTGTGTGTGAGGGCAGGATTAGATGCTAAGAAAAATTATAGATGGCTTGGAAATAGATTATTTAAAAGAACGTATGATATTATAATACTATATTTTATAAACATGAAGTAAATGTTTTTTAAAATATAATGTCAAAAGTTTTTGTAAGGAAGACTGAGACTGAAGTTATTTTATCCTTAAATTTTTAAGGAAAAAAAACCCAGAAAATAAGAAATTTACTAAGGTGAGGGGAATCCCTTCAAGATCTAAGTGTATAAAAGAATGCAGACTATTTCAAGAACAATTAGGTCAAATGAGGCAAAGTAAAATAGAATATAAAATGTATTCCATTTTAGGCAAATGTGCCAAAAATATTCATGCTATACGGATTTCCTAGATGTAGTAATTGGGGCAATTTTTGTAACTTACGCTAAATTGAGATGTCCTAGAAAAAATGACTTAATCTAATAGAGGAGCCTCAATGTATGCATTCCTTTACCTTGGAAAGTCGAAGAAACAGTATAATTTTTGGGAGGAGGGTGTGGGTTTTGTTTCTTGACTTTTGGAAAACATGATCAAGGACCACAGAAGCGTAGGGCACCAGAAATAGTTACCATGTAGAAGTTGTCAAAGTGGGGGACAAATCCTCAATCCTTGATTTAAAATTGTTGGATGACGAAGCTTCTTCTACACTTTTATGGTGGAAACCTTAACTTGCTTTTTATATCTATAGTGAACAATCATTGATTTTTTTTAAGTGTTGGGGATTGAACACAAATCCTTGGCACTGTGATACATCCTCAGCTTTTTAGTTTTGAGATAGGGTCTAATTTGCTTGTTTGTCCAGACTGGATTTGAATTTGGGATTCTACCTCTTCATCCTTCCAGAGTGCTGGGATCACAGGACTGTACCACCTTGCTTAGCTTTTCCATTGATTTTTTATGATGCCCCAGGGCTGTAGTGTGGTGGATTGAAAACCAGTGATCAACTCGTAACGCCAGCTGAACTGAATCAGCATGGTGCTGAGTGTGAATGCCCCACGTGAGGATTATTGCCAAGATAAAAGGGAGAACTGGAGAGGAAGAGGTAATGTTGGTTCTCTGTGGTGCTGTTGGTTCTCCTGTTGCTGTGAGTTCTCCTGGAGGAGCTTCTTGAACTTCTTTCCTTAAATGCACTTGGCTGTTCTCATCATCAGAGGAACTGCTGAGGATGGCTGTGACAGTTTTGAGGGAAGCCCTTGTATTTATTTTGAGCATTACTTCCTGGAACCAGTGCAGAACTCTCAACCTGCTGGCACAGATCCTTCATCCTGCTGGTACAGACTTTCTAGCTTCCACTGTTGAGCTTTGAACCTTTCCAGTACAGACCATGAAACAGACTTGCATGAGATATTGTTATGGGCTCGAGGCCTCCAGTTTCACTCATGGGAGTCATTGTCATGGGATCAAGTTCTTCAGCTGGACTCATGTAAGATGCTGTTATGGGATTCAGGCCCTCAGCTAGATTCTTTGGGTCTTAGTGTATGGACAGATTTCCTGCACTCATTTTTTGTATTTCATTCTTTGGGTGACCATTATAAAATAATACTATAAATTATATGTCCTGAAATGTTTTCTTTGCAATCCCTGATTACAACATGTAGCAAACATGAAGTTTAGTGTGGCAGGTTGAAACAGCTATTGCCCAAAAGAAGCAAGTAGCTCATTAAAGAAGAGTACTTTCCATGTAAGGGAAAGGTAATAACTTCTTAAGGAATATTCTAGAAGCCTCTCAGTTTACCCAAAGCATTGTGGTAAGAGAAAGCACATAGAAAATGGAATTGCTCTAGTAAAGAACTTCCTGTTTCTGTAACCAGTCCAGGTCAAAGAATGGAGCAGAGACATTAACATATGCAGTAAAAGCAAAAGGAAGGATGAGCTTTCTTGTAAAGACCGAGATGAGAAATAGAAGTTTTATATGATTAAAATAATGAAATAACTACTAATGTCCAGGTTCATGTTTTTCCAAGTACTATACTGTAGCCCCTACTGTTACCCACTTCCACTTCTGTACATATCAGTTACAGGCTTGTATTGGTCACTAGTTTTTCTGTCACTGGGGACCAAAGTACCCAACACTTGCAATTTAAAGGGGGATAATTAAAAGACTACTAGGAGTAATAAAGAAATTCAGCAGTGTAGCTGGATACAAAGTCAATGTTCAAAAATCCATAGCATTCCTGTACACAAACTCACTGAGAGAAATTATGGAAATGTCGCCTTTCATGATAGCATCTAAAAAAATGAAATACTTAAGAATTAACTAAGAATGTAAAAGATGTATATGCTAAAAAAGGAGATTGAAAAGGGTATTAGGAAATGAAAGGATATTCCTTGCTCTTGGCTAGGAAGAACCAACATTGTGAAAATGGCCATACTCCCAAGACTCTTATACCAATTTAACACAATCCCAATCAAAATATCATTAACATACCTCACAGACCTAGAGAAAACACTCCTAAAATTCATTTGGAAGCAGAAAAAAACAAAGTCAAGGCAGGAGGCATGTCAATTCCTGACTTGAAACGATACTACAAAGCCACAGTGATAAAATCAGCAAGAAACTGGCAAATAAATAGACCATGAGGATGAATAAAACAGATTAGAAGATACAAGCACAACTACAAAGACACTCAGCCAGCTGATAACTGCTAATGGGGCTAAACATGTTCACTGGAAGAAGAATAGCCTCTTTAATCAATGGTGTTAGAAAAATTGGCTGTCTACATGCTGAAGACTAAAACTAGATCCATGCCTATCACCGTGCATAAAACTAAAGTCTAAATGGACCAAAGACCTAAATATTAAAACAGAAACACTAAATCTACTGGAAAACAAGGTAGGTACAAGTCTTGGAGACACAGGGATAGGTAGAGAATTCGTGAACAAAATGCAAACTGCACAGGAAACATTTCAAAGAATCAGCAACTGGGATCTCATATTATTGGAAAGTTTCTACACTTCAAAAGAAATCACCAACAGAGTGAAAAGAAAACCCACAGAGTGGGAAAGAATTTTAGCCAACAACACCTTAGACAAAGAACTTATATTCAGAACATATAAAGAATTGAAAAGCTGGCCATAGATCTGCAGAGGAGGAGCTGGGCAGATCTGGGGTGCCCTCACTGGCCTCTCTGCGTGTCTGGAGGACTCTGGATATCTGCGCCCAGACTGCTGGAGTTCCCTCAGGCTTCCAGGTGCAGTGAAGGAGAGAGGTGGGTTTGAGGCTTCCACATCAGCCTCCCCATTCCCGGCTTCATTTGGAGACCTGCTGAGCTCCCGATAGGTGGGCTGGCCCACACTACCAGCCTAGCCCAGCCTGTTTAGCTGCCACGCCTGGCCACAGGTCTGCAGAGGAGGAGCTGGGCAGATCTGGGGTGCCCTCACCGGCCTCTCCATGTGTCTGGAGGACTCTGGATATCTGCGCCCAGACTGCTGGAGTTCCCTCAGGCTTCCAGGTGCAGTGAAGGAGAGAGGTGGGTTTGAGGCTTCCACATCAGCCTCCCCATTCCCGGCTTCACTTGGAGACCTGCTGAGCTCCCCATAGGTGGGCTGGCCCACACTACCAGCCTAGCCCAGCCTGTTTAGCTGCCGCGCCTGGCCATAGGTCTGCAGAGGAGGAGCTGGGCAGATCTGGGGTGCCCTCACTGGCCTCTCTGCGTGTCTGGAGGACTCTGGATATCTGCACCCAGACTGCTGGAGTTCCCTCAGGCTTCCAGGTGCAGTGAAGGGGAGAGGTGGGTTTGAGGCTTCCACATCAGCCTCCCCATTCCCGGCTTCATTTGGAGACCTGCTGAGCTCCCGATAGGTGGGCTGGCCCACACTACCAGCCTAACCCAGCCTGTTTAGCTGCCGCGCCTGGCCATAGGTCTGCAGAGGAGGAGCTGGGCAGATCTGGGGTGCCCTCACCGGCCTCTCTGCGTGTCTGGAGGACTCTGGATATCTGCGCCCAGACTGCTGGAGTTCCCCCAGGCTTCCAGGTGCAGTGAAGGGGAGAGGTGGGTTTGAGGCTTCCACACCAGCCTCCCCATTCCCGGCTTCATTTGGAGACCTGCTGAGCTCCCGATAGGTGGGCTGGCCCACACTACCAGCCTAGCCCAGCCTGTTTAGCTGCCGCGCCTGGCCATTGGTCTGCAGAGGAGGAGCTGGGCAGATTTGGGGTGCCTGCATCGGCCTCTCCATGTGTCTGGAGGACTGTGGATATCTCTGCAACCAGGGAGGGTCCACAGGTTCCCGAAGCACTGCGGCCTGTGGTGAGTACCCTAACCCAGCTGCGATTGAAGAACTGTGGAGCTTCCAAGAGGCAGGTGGGCGCACAGTGTCCCTGAGGCCCAGCTTGTCTGGAACTGCGGAGTTCTGAGCAGGCAGAGGAGGGCCACTGGTTCTGTAGGCCTAATGGCTTGGGGTAGCGCGGCGCCAGAGTCTCAGTAGCTCCAAACATAGAAGGGGATTTTCAACAGATCCTGAGGAAGCTTTCAAATAACACTTGAAACACAGAAATATAGGAAAATGACAAAACGAAAGACCAAATTACAACCTCAAACCTCCAGCCCATCTCAAGAAACCCTAGGAGCGATGTATATAGAAGAAAATATATCCCATCCACCTCATATATCGAACACAATAGCCACTGAAATTGACAAGCAACTCCAGGAAGCTTTAAAGAAATTCAAACTCGAAATAATCTCCCAGATAAAAGAAGAAATGATAAAAGAAATGAAAGAGATTCTAAATATATCTAAAGAAAACACAGATAAAAAATTGGAGGAACTAAACAAAAAGATAGAATCCCTAGACGAGCAATATAAGAAACAAACAGAATACATAATGCAGATGCACAGAGATATACAGGAAATAAAAAACTCCACTGAAAGTTATAAAAACCACCTTAATGAAAGTGAAGATAGAATTTCAGACCTTGAAGACAGGATTGCAGCTAGTGAACAGGAAAGGAAAGATCTTTTGAAAATAACAAGGAACCAGGAAACAACAATTCAACAACTGCAAGACGATGCAAAGAAGAATAACATAAGAATGATAGGGATTAATGAAAGAGAGGGAGACAACATGAAGGATGTCAGGAGGATATTTAGAGAAGTAATAGCTGAAAATTTCCCAAGCATGAGATCAGAAACTGACATCAGGATCAGTGAAGCATATAGAACTCCAAACACTCATAACCAAAATAAAACTACACCCAGACATATAATAATCACCATCCCAGAAATCCAACACAAGAATAGATTATTAAAAGCTGTCAGAGAGAAAAGACAAATCACTTATAAAGGAAAACCTATCAGAATCACAGCAGACTTCTCAGCACAAACGATAAAGTCAAGAAGAGCATGGAGTGAAGTATTCCAGATCCTAAAGCAAAATGATTTCCAACCAAGACTGATATATCCTGCAAAACTGTCATTCAAAATAGATGGTGCAATACGATACTTCCATGACAAAGAACAGCTGAAGAACTTCATGAACACCAAACCAACCCTGCAAAAAATATTGAAAGACAGTTTAGATACACAAAGGAAAAAACCACTAAGCAAAGCAAATAATTAAACAGAACAGAAAGATAAAGATGCAACAGCAGAGAGATAACATTCCTACAATTAACCAGCATTTAACAGTAATAACCATTAATGTAAATGGTCTCAATGCACCAATCAAAAGAAACAGACTAGCAGAATGGATCAAGAAACAAAATCCAACCATATGCTGTTTACAGGAAACCCATCTAACCCAGAAAGATACTCACAGACTGAAAGTCAAAGGATGGAAAACAATTCTTCATGCAGCAGGAATCCAAAAAAAGGCAGGAGTAGCCATTCTGTTTGCAGACAACGTGAACTTTAAACCAACAATGACCATAAAGGACAAAGAAGGTCACTACATACTTGTAAGGGGAAAACTCCAAGAGGAAGAGATAACTATCTTAAATATATACGCACCAAACTCCAGAGCACCCAGTTATATAAAACAATTATTAACAGAAATGAAAACTCAAATTATCAGTAACACAATTGTAACAGGAGACCTTAATACACCACTGACACCAAGGGACAGATCAACCAGACAGAAAATGAGCAAAGAAATAACAGAACTGAATCACACCTGTGAACAAATGGGTTTGATAGACATATACAGAATGTTCCACCCAACAACATCAGAATACACATTCTTCTCAGCAGTACATGGATCATTTTCTAAAATAGACCATATATTAGCTCACAGAACATATTTAAGCAAATGCAAAAGAGTTGAAATCATCCCTTGCATATTATCGGATCATAGCGCTCTGAAATTAGAAATTAATGACAAAGGATACTGCAAAAATTCCGCAAACACATGGAAACTAAATAACACACTCTTGAGTAATCAGTGGGTCACAGAAGAAATTAAAGAAGAAATTAAACAATACCTAAAAGAAAATGAAAATGCAGATACAACTTACCGGAATCTGTGGGATGCAATGAAAGCCGTTCTGAGAGGAAAATTTATTGCACTGAGTTCCCACATCAGGAAAACAGAACGAATACAAATAAATAACTTGATGCTACACCTCAAACAGCTAGAAAAAGAAGAGCAAGTCAAGCCCAAAGCCAAAAGAAGAGAGGAAATTATAAAAATCAGAGCAGAAATCAATGCAATAGAGACTAAGAAAACAATCCAAAGAATCAACGAATCAGAGTTGGTTCTTTGAAAGAATAAATAAAATCGATAAGCCCCTAGCCAACCTTATTTAAAAAAGGAAAGAAAAAGCTCAAATTCATGCAATAAGAAATGAAAAAGGAGAAATCACTACAGACCCAATAGAAATACAGAGGATCATCAACACCTATTTCGAAAACCTCTACTCTCAAAAGTTTGATAACACAGAAGAAATAGACAGATTCTTAGAAGCATATGAAGTACCAAAGCTAGATCAAGAGGATATAAAACTGTTGAATAACTCAATCTCTGCTAATGAAATTGAGAATGTAATTGGGTCCTTGCTCACCAAGAAGAGCCCAGGCCCAGATGGATTCACTGCAGAATTCTACAAGAAATATAAAGAAGACCTAATGCCGACACTCCTCAAACTGTTCAATGAAATTGAAAGGGAAGCAATCCTTCCTAAGTCATTCCTGGAAGCAAATATTACTCTAGTACCAAAACCTGAGAAAGACCCAACTATAAAAGAGAACTATAGACCGATCTCCCTAATGAACACAGATGCAAAAATCCTCAATAAAATATTGGCAAATAGGGTCCAGCAAATCATCAAGAAGATTATACACCATGACCAAGTGGGATTCATCCCAGGAATGCAAGGATGGTTCAACATACGCAAATCAATAAATGTAATCCACCATATCAATAAAGCCAAAAATAAGAATCACATGATCATCTCTATAGATGCAGAAAAAGCCTTCGATAAGGTCCAACACTTATTCATGATAAGAACTTTACAGAAAATTGGAATAAATGGTCTTTACCTCAATATAATAAAGGCCATTTATGACAAACCAACAGCCAGCATCATACTAAATGGCCAAAAATTGAAAGCCTTTACTTTAAAATCGGGTACAAGACAAGGATGTCCTTTATCACCACTCCTATTTAATATAGTACTGGAAGTACTAGCCAGAGCAATTAGGCAAGAAAGAGAAATAAAAGGGGTAAAGATAGGAAAAGAAGAAGTTAAATTATCATTGTTTGCAGATGACATGATACTCTACATAGAAGACCCCCTAAACTCCATTGAAATACTCTTAGATACAATAAATAAATTCAGTAATGTGGCTGGATACAAAATCAATACTCAGAAATCAATAGCATTCCTATACACGAACAACAAAATTACAGAGAGGGAAATAAGAGAAACTGGACTATTCACATTAGCAAGCAAAAAAATGAAATATTTAGGAATTACTCTTACGAAAGAAGTGAAAGACTTATACAGTGAAAATTATAATACACTGAAAAAGGAAATTGAAGATGATCTCAGAAAATGGAAAGACATCCCTTGCTCATGGATAGGAAGAACAAACATTGTGAAAATGGCCATTCTCCCAAAACTGTTATACAGATTCAATGCAATCCCAATAGAAATACCATCAACATACCTTATAGATCTAGAGAAATCACTCCTAAATTTCATCTGGAACCAGAAGAGACCTAGAATCGCAAAGGCAATTCTAAGCAGCAAAGACAAAGCAGGAGGCATCACAATCCCTGACTTGAAGTTATACTACAAAGCAACAGTAGTAAAATCAACATGGTATTGGAATCAAAACAGAGCTGAAGATCAGTGGAATAGATTAGAAGATACAACCACAACTACGAACACACTCAACCACCTTATTTTTGATAAAGGAGCCAAGCAGGTTCACTGGAAGAACGACAGTCTCTTTAATAAATGGTGCTGGAAAAATTGGCTCTCCATTTGCCGAAAACTAAAGCTAGACCCATGTCTATCACCATGTACTAAATTAAAATCTAAATGGGTCAAAGATCTGAATATTAAAACAGAAACACTAAATCTATTGGAAGACAAAATAGGTAGAAACCTTGGATACATAGGAGTAGGTAAAGAATTCATGAACAGGACTCAAACCGCACGGGAAATACTTCCCAGAATCAATAACTGGGACCACTTCTTATTAAAAAGTTTCTGCATGTCAAAAGAAATCTCCAGCATAGTGAAAAGAAAACCCACAAACTGGGAAAAGATTTTAGTGAACTCTCTCTCAGACAAGGGCCTCTTGTCTAAAACATATAAAGAATTAAAGAAACTCAGACCTCCGAAATTCAAAGATCCAATCCAAAAATGGGCATCTGAGATGAATATGCAATTCTCAGATGAAGAAATGCAAATGGCAAATAAATACATGAAAAAATGCTCATCATCATTGGTCATTAGAGAAATGCAAATTAAAACCACACTGAGATACCATCTCACTCCTGAAAGAATGGCCAGGATCAAGAAAACCGACAACAAATGCTGGAGAGGCTGTGGGGAAAAAGGAACTCTCCTGCACTGCTGGTGGGAGTGTAGACTGGTACAGCCTTTGTGGAGATCTGTCTGGAGATTTCTCAAAAAGTTGGGACTGGAAATCCCATTTATTCCAGCTATTCCACTTCTAGGCATATTCCCAGAAGAACTGAAAGCATCATACCACAGTGATATATGTGCACCTATGTTTATAGCAGCACAATTTGTAATCGCCAGATCTTGGAAACAACCCAAGTGCCCATCAACTGAGGAATGGATAAAAAAGTTGTGGTATTTCTATACAATGGAGTATTATTAAGCTATAAAGAAGGATCACATTGAGATATTTATCAATAAATGGGCGCAGCTTGAGACCATACTCATTAGTGAAATAAATCAATCTCGCATGTGTGAATACCGAATAGTTTCCCTAATGTAAATAATGATTCAAATATATAAAAATATGTGGTAATCATGATTCCCCGTTAGGTGGCCTTGAAGCCTTATAAAGTTTTCACTCATTAATTAGAAAGGCTTTATTCTGGGCTTCTTGATATGAAAATATTTGAAGCTAGAGTATATGAAGTTTTATCCAAATATTTCAAGGAAAAAGACACTATGGTAACTACTATTAAGTCAGGTTATAAGGTGGTGAAGTACTAGGTTGTTGAAACATTCATGCTGTGACCTCTATTGTTATATTGTTATGTCCTGTTTTATCTCAATCTCCCCCTTATTGTTTCAAAAAAAATTATTTAGTCATTTCTTATGTTTGTCTTAATTAAAGAAAAAATTCAAAAAAAATAGGATATATAATAGTAACTCTTTTCGATTTCCTATTAACTTGTTTTGAAGTCCTGTAGTACTCCCACGATCTTGTTTTGACTGATTAGACTCTGTTCCATTCTATATGATAGTATCAAGTTTGAAGAAATAGGCAACTACTTTGAAGACAATAAGATTCACTAAGATACCCATTCTGGTTTGACTATTGTCTTCTTTGGAAGTCCTGTAATGTTTACAATGCCTAAGTTTTATTGGTCTTGTTCTCTACTGTTTTGTTCAACTTTATAATATCTAATAAGATAGACAATTCTTTTTAAGGAAACAAGGGACAACATTGATAACCATTGTTGATAAACTTGTACTCTGTTCTACACCATGTGCTATGTCTATCCTTGGTATTGACTGACAGCTTTGTTTTGCCATATTTGACTGTATTCTTCCCCCCCCCCAAAGAAAGTAATAAGCACTAAGGAGTAATAAAATCCAAGATGTGTAAATTTTGTTGTAAAAAAGAGAGGGAAAAAAAAAGAAAAAGAGCTCTAACGGATATAACAGCAAGTGTGTTTGGGGGTGTTAAATAGCTGACTTTATCAATGTTTTTGGAACATTGAACACAGCTGTTTGCAGTCTCCCTGTTTGAATGTCCACCTTGTGTTCTTTGATACTGTGATTTGAGGAACTATTTTCAAGAAGATAGTGTGTAATCTACTAGCAGGTGATTTCTTACTGTTATGTTTTTTTGTTTTGTTTTGTTTTGTTTTGTTTTGTAGTTCTGTATTGCGTGTACCCTTACGCCGCTTTGGTTTGTTTTGTGTTTTTCTCTTTTTCCTCTTAAATAAAAAAAAAAATTGAAAAACATCAACCCCCCCAAATTAAAAAACCCTCTCCAAAAATGGGCATCTGAGATGAACACACGGTTCTCAGATGAAGATTTACAAATGGCAAATAAATACTTGAAGAAATGTTCACCATCACTGGTCATTTTGAGAAGATGTGAATTAAAACAGCATTGGGATTTAATCTCATTCCGGAAAGAATAGCTGCCATCAAGAAATCAACTGATCATAAATGTTGGTGAGGCTACAGGGAAAAAGGAACACTGCTCCACTGTTGGTGGGAGTGTAGACTGGTGTAGCCATTATGGAAATCAGACTGGTGTAGCCACTATGGAGAATTTGCAGAGGTCTAGGATTGGAAGTTCCAGTCAACCCAACTATTCCCTTCCTGGGTATTTTCCCAGAAAAACTGAAAAGGTCATATCACAGGGATATATGTGCACTTATGTTCATAGAAGTAAAATTGGTAATAACTAAATCTTGGAAACAACCAAGATGTCCATCAACTGCAGAGTGGATGAAAATGATGTGGTATTTTTATACAATGGAATACTACTCAGCTATAAAAAAGATGATCTTGAGATCTTCATAGGCAAATGGAGACAACTTGAGGCTATCCTCATTAGTGCAATAAATAAAAATTATATTTATACATATCACATTGTGTCTCTAGCATAAAAAGAAATAAGAACTGTAGGAGTAATAAAACCCCAAATGTGTAATTGCTATTGTAAAAAAAAAATAAAGGAAAGTGCTTTAAAGGATATAACTGCATGTATGTTTAAGTGTGTAGGACTGATAACCATATGACTAAGTTTTTTGTTGGATAGTTGAACAGAACTGTTAGCACCTTGCTGTTTAAATGTCTACTTTGTGTGCTTTACTTTTGTAACTTGAACAGCTATTTCTAAGAGGACAATATGTAATTTACCAACTAGTGATTTCTTACTGTTTACTTTTTTGAAATTATGTGTTATTTTTACCCTTTTTCTGTTTTGTTTTGTTTTTTTCTTTAAATAAAATTTTTAAAAAATTTAAAGGGGACAGGTTCATTTCAGCTCATGGTTTCAGAAAGTGCAGTCTATGGTGGATGGCGTGATGGAGGAGGGCTGTTTAATCATGGCAGGCAGGATGCAGAGAGAGGAGAGAGGAGCTTAGGAGGAAATCCTCCAACTCTCTGTCCACAGTGACCCACTTCTCCCCACCAGCCCAACTTTCTAACAATACATTTAGCTGTGAATTCACCAGTATATGAATCCACTTATCAGAATGGGGCCCCATGACCCAATCACCTTCCAGAAACCCCATCTCTAAACATAAAACTCTTGGAGGACATTCTGCATCTATACTGTAACAACTCTATTTAAGTCATTTTTGAGCAAGATAAAAATCAGTATACCCAACCACAACCCAGGGGTGAGCCCAATTGTGCTGTAAGTACATGGCAATTGTGAGGTACAAGGAGAACAATCAGAGTCAACAGGAAAGCAATTGTGGAGCAGGCTCACTGTGCACTACTTACACGCTCAACCCCCATTGGGCTGCACTCCTCCCAAATTGAAAGTAGGAAGCCATTGGTGCATAGTGGGTTCCAGTTAGCTTTTGTTGCTCACAGTGAAGTCCCCATTGCTGAGTGTGGAGTGAACAGGACTTGGTCACAGGACATAGGGTTGGACTAGTTGCTGGTACTGAGCTTGGTGTTGAGGAGTGTGGATAGAAGGGCAGGTAGAGCAGAGAGCTTACATAACAAATAATGGCTAATAATTCTCCAAATCTGTAGAAAGATGGATAAGTTCTCCAATTACATTCAGCCTAAGATTTTGCTGAGACACACTGCAATCAAATTGACAAAAATCGGGGCTGGGGTATAGCTCAGCAACATAACATCTGCCTAGCAAGCAGGAAGTCCTGAGTTCAATTCTTAGTATAAGAAGTCTGAAGGATTTGAGGCAGAAGTGGAAGAGTCCACTGGAAGCCAGGAGATGATGTCTAAGATAAAGTTGAAGACTGGAGCTCCTCTGAAGAACAGAAGCAGAACCATCCTTCCTCATTTCTCCTTTATCCATCCAGGTGATGAGCTACTCTAGAGTGGGTTCTCTACATCCTACTGTGTAGGATTGCTGAGCCAATTTAGCTAAACTCCTAAACTTTTCAAATTGACACAATCCGTCAGCCATTACAGTAAGTAATAAGAAAGACTTTTTGCAGGAGTCCTCAACTTACAAACAAGTTGTGTTTCAGGAGAGTGCTCATAAACCAGATTCACTTGTAAGTTCAACCTAGTGAATCTCACATGCCTTTGACACAAATGTACCATGGACAATGCTCTTGCACATCCCAGCAGCCCCTCCACAGCACCAGTGCTCTTCTTCTTGCGTCCGGGGCTCTGACTGAGCTCTGCTCTGCTGAACATACACACAGTATGGTGAGCTCACAGTGGAATGACTGTGACAGTGTCCACCAGGCACCGAGCAATTTGTCCAGATCTGTGAATGTTTGCAAGGTGAGGCCGCTTGCTATCCGTGAAAGACTGCAACTTGAATGTTTGTAAGTCAGGAACTTACTATATTTCTCTTCTTCCTTTGCTTCTCAGTGTGTTTTATTCATTGAAATTAATGCAGGAAGTATTATTAGATGCATTTCCTAAATATGCCAAACTTAACGTGGAAATCAAGGTTTCCAAAAGCTGTTTCACTTGAGTTATATAAAATTAGATCTGAATTGCTACAGTGTGTATTCCTTTATTCGTCAGACCTGATACAGTTGTCCATAACTCATTACTGTGTGACCTACAGAAAGTTTCTTTCTTCCTATGGCCTCATAATTATCATGTGCAACAAATTGGATTTGAATTAGATGTGTTAAGTGCAATTGCCAATCTAAAAACTCCTTGTATAAAACATGCAAAACTTGATGATTCAGACAAAAGCCAGTTATCTTTTGGTGGCCACTAAAAGGGCCACAATATAAATCTGGTCTCTATTTAGATTAAAAAATCATTTTTGTAGTCCAGGTAAGGCATAGATTTTTGCTCTCTTCTTCCCCTCTTATTTCTTTCTTTGTTAAGATTAAACATTCACACTGGCCTAGCTCTCTTCAGAATTTACATCAACCAAATTCATTTTAAAGTAAGTTCTACCTTTATAGTAGATAGCTGATCAATTCCAATCCATGAGACCCTTTGGATATTCCAATGTAAACCCAAGATACTTTGAAATATCGTTTAAGTCCATTCATATTTGAAAACATTTACAGAAACTGTCACTTGAAGTCTGTGAGTCCATTAAATGGTGAACTGCTCATTGGGAAATGTCTTTCTTCTTGTTACCCTGAATCTACATGCTCACATCTCGTAAAGCAATTACTCATGTCCCTGTATATTCCTCGAGGATTAATTTTTAGGGAATTCAAATGTCTGCTGATTTGATGTGAACATATAGTGTGTGAGGTATTAGCGTTTCTCAGAACATTTTCAATTCCCAAGTTCTTTAATTTGGAGAGGTAGTTCACTAATGCTTTTAATCGAGTTCACAAAACCTTGCTATCTGCTGCATCCAAATTAAGTACATCATTAGTTCTGCCCCTCTTTCTTTAAGTGCGAAGCAGACACCATAATGGTCTCTATAACTCATCACCCTTTATGTGATCTTGGTCATTCTCCAACTGTTCTGCGAGAATCCACAGCCACTACGCTTGGGAGGAGTGACATCCAATACTGGCATACACCAATACACTGTGCAGAGAGGGAAGAGCTTTACGCACACTCAAAAACTCTGTGTTTATCCAAGCATCCCTCCCTGGAAGCTATGCAGATGCACCTTATAATTTAGAGAAATATTCCTAACTGGATATTGTGACCCATGCCTGTGATCCCAGCATTAGGAGAAGTTGAAACAGGAGAGTCAGAAGTTCAAACCCAGACTAGGCAGGTTAGTGACTTAGTGAGAATCTGTTTAAAAGCAAATAAATGAAGAAAGAAAAAAAGAAAAAGGTGCTAGTGGAACAGTTCACTGTGAAGGTCCTGAATTCAGTCGCAGAAGTGCACACACACACACACACACACACACACACACACACGCACATACACATGCACACACACACATGCATAAATATTTTTGTTAACTATGTTAGGAAGGCTGATCTAGTCTTAGACCTTCATATATCCAGTAGAATCACTCTTAACTTACTGCTCCATCTCTCATGAAAGACTTGGGTATCTTTCAGGATGTCAGATTGGCTGTAGTCATGCATCTTCAGCAGTTCCTGGTAGTTTCCTGGGCTCAGTGGACACAATCCCTTGCTGACTGCTTGTTTGATGGGAGCTGGTGAGGGTGCAGACTTAGCCCCATTGTATGTGACATGGACCAAGTGCTTTAACCACAAATAAAAAACCACAAGCTCCCTTGGTGGTATTAGCTCCACATTTCTTTATTTATACTGCACTATTTTCCATACCCTCACCATGAGACAAAAAGATACATGGGTGGGGTGATAGTTTGGTTGCACTGGAGACTGAGCTGTGAGAGGAGACTGGGTCACGGAGGTGCTGCCCTCATTGATGGATTCACCACTGAAGAATCCTAAACACAATGTGCTGTTAGGAGCCAGGGTCCGGGTGGAAGAGCTGGGTCACTGGAAGTATGACCCAGACGGGTTCATCTCCTGCTTCTTGGCTCCTCTTTCTCTCCCTGCTGTCTGTCACCATGATGTGAACAGCTTATCATCACTCTTCCTGCCTTGGAGCTAGCTGATTATCAACTGAATCCTCTAAGAACTGTGAGACAGAACAGACCTCTCCTCCTTTAAGGTGTAGATACAAGGTATTGTGTCTCGGCAACCAGAAGGTGACTCAAATAGGTGGAAAATGAAACAGAATCTAGAACTAATTAGTAAAAGTTGTTCCAGTATGTGGAAGCTGGCAGACAATGCCAGGTGATGGGGAATAGGAGGTGAGTTTGGCTTCAGTGGGAAGGAACATCTCTCTGTTTAACTGAAATTTGAATTTTAGCTAGAAGACAATGGGAATAAAAACAAATGAGTACGTTTGGCCTGATTATAGGTGGCTATTAGACACATAAATTAAGATACTCTTTAAGTAGCAACTCAAATAATTATAAGGAAAATTGAAATTAACATTTGATCAATCTAATTTGGATTTTATTTGGGATGAGAAATGTTACATACATAATTCCTCCTAACCATTAGGGTCCATATAAAAAAACATCCTTTTTCCCTTTTTAATATGTTTGGAATAGATAATAAATAGGTTCATTGTAGGGAGCTGGTATGTAAATGCTTTGCACCTTGATTCTTATGCTGGATGTGGTGGTGCACACTTGTAATCCCAGCACTCTAGGCGGCCAATCAGGAGGATCACAAGTTTGAGCCCAACTTGGGCTATCCAGCAACTGAATGAGACATTGTCTTAAAATAAAACATTAAAACAACTGAGGATGTAGCTGAGTACAAATGCCTGAGATTCAATCCCAAGTACTGGAAATAAAGATAGCTTCTGCATTCTCCTGCCGTTTAGATAAAAGCTGGTAATTGTGCATTACATAAGTGAAGTGTGTTAGATCAAATATTTTTATGAGATAACATTGTTATTGGAATTGGTGCTAGTGTTAATTCAGGGATGTTAAAATGTGCAGGAAAGAGTATATATACCCTGAAAATGACCATGACATTGCTTCCAATCCCCCATACCCTTCTAGATGGCTTGCTCTCTTGTCATGAGCTAGCATCTACATGTGCTGCCCTCAAACTTAGAGCTTTGCTACTGACTTAACTGGTTGCATACCATCACACCTGAAGCCTGGTTAGAAAAGGCATGCAGGCTTTGGTTTTCTCAGCTCACTTGATAAATTTTTTTTTGTCTTTTTCTTTTTTATCGGTACCAGGGATCAAACTCACGACCACACACTTGCAAGGCAGGTGCTTATGCTGCTGAGCTAAATCTCAGCCCCTCACTTAAGAATTTGAGTTACCTTTTTCCTTTTTAGCACTATGAATTGAATTGAGGCCCTTAACACTGAGCTCCAGCCCCTAGCCCTTTTTATTTTTATTTTCAGTTAGGGTCTTACTGAGTTACAAAGTTGCCTTGGCCGGGCTCTCGCTGGTGATTTTTCTGCCTCAGCCTCCCGGTGTACTGAGATTACAGGTGTGTGCCACTACACCCGCCTCAAGCAGTCATTTAAGAAATCTGAGGATGAGGAAGCCCAGATTGACTCCTGTAAACAAGGACACTGTGAGACACAAGATCCCAGAGACAAGGGATCCTGGGCAGTTGTTAAGGTTTTAGTCTTTCTGTTCCAGGTCTGCCCAGTCTCTATCTGAGACAACAAAGCAACTCCAAGGTGAGACTCTCAGAGACCACAATTCTCAAATTCCTGACCCCCAAAATCACAATTTATAAATGGTTTGTGCAAACAGCGGGTCTGGAGTTATCTGCTTTGTAGCAACTGATACTCAGAGGAGATTGAGAATATTCTAATTTAGTGGGAGAGGTTGGTTTTAATGCTACATTAAGTGAGATAGCTATCAGCACAGCAAGAGAAATGCATTTAAAGTAGTATATGAGTTCAGAAAGGTGAGCTGAGGTCTTCGTGAAGGCAACATAGAAGCCCCTGAGGAGAAGGTGCTGGCAGGTTAGCTGGACCTTGTCACGAGGAGAAATTTGGACATGAGAAGTGAGAAAATTCTACCTTGAAATAACAAGTTACTCATGCATGCATAACTCATTCAAAATGTCATATCTTGCACATTTCTCTGTGACAATAGCTGGTTCAAGCCCTTCTATGGGAAGATCAGCATTTCTGTAGCGTCTTATGTCACTTCATCTCCTGACAAAATCAACTGTCTTTCCACACCCAATTTGGAATGCCTGTGTTCCTTGAGTGCAATGTATGAGACCTGCTGGGAGGTGTGGGATCATCTACTGTCATCAAACCCTGCCTTCAGGCACCTGCCAACAGGCTTTGGGAAAAAAGAAAAGATGAGACAAGACATTGCCTCTTCCTTGAAGGGGTTTGTGGCTTAATTGGGACACACAGTGGTGCCTTAGTTTGGTTCAGAACTTAATTTGTTCTACGGTTCTAGGGAAGATGGTGGTGGTCCTTCACCCAACGTGGAGCTCTCAAAAGGAAGTGAAATTTCACCAAACACTGCTGGTGATGAACCAAATTGTTTACAAAATACACTGAGGTACCACTGCATGAGTACGTCCACAGGGCAGTGTGGGGGGCAGGGTTGGGAGTTATGGGGCGGTGAGTAAGTGAACTTGGTGTTACCTCAGAGGGAGTGAGGTACTACACAGAAGTGGTCTTCAAACAGAATCATTGAGAATTCAGCTTCCTGGGAGAGAAGAATGAATGAATTCCTGGCAAGGAAACAAAATAGCCCCAGCACAAAATGGGAACTGTAGAGTTTGGTACAGCTTCGTGTGCACTGTCTAAGTGGGGCAGAGAGGGGTGGTGGTAGCCAGCTCCAAGATGGGTCTGCAGTCCTCATGAGGTTGAGGCATTTGGACTCCATGCAGAAGTGGCAGAGAATCTTTGACAGATCTCACATCATGGAGCTTATAGTATTCATGTCACAATTGTTTTTTACACTGTTGATTTCTCTATGTATGGTTTCTGGGGTTAGAACACTCTTTTCAATGAAAAGTTGTGCCATGATTGCTGACTTTCAAGATTCTGTCACCCTCCTCCCAAGTGGATAACAGTCATCATAATGACTGGACCCAAGGTAGCCTGGAAGAAAAGCCACCTTACAAGACTCAGAGGAAAGCTATTCTAAAGTATTTTCCTCCTACTGTTCTTCCCTGGAGACATGGTTTCTCACACCATGAAACGTTCATGATGCCATAAAGACATTAATTTATTGACTTTAGCTCTGCTGTGACCCATTGATCTCCCAGAGATAGGTTAATGACCATCTGCAGACTCTGGTCCACATACAAGGGTCACATGACTTGTCTATCTCTACTCTCAGAAAATATGCCAGGAAATAATTCAAAGCAAATGCAATTGCAAGTGCCTGCATTCAGGATCCTGTGCTGTGAGTGCCATGCCAATGAGACCACCGGCTCTCTAATGACCCCTCTTGGGTGGGCCTGCTCCTCTGGCCCGGGTTGTGTGACCTACCCAGACCGTGGTCTACAAAGGGAAGCAGTTCCTCCCCAAGCTGTATTCTCATGTTTCTACTCTTTTGTAAGGCTGATGGTGCTCTAAAGATCTTGTAAGATTGTTTGTTTGTTTTCTGCTCGGGTCTTTAAGAGCTCCAGGAAGTCTTTAAAATGAGCCACCTTTATCCACTGTAGATATTTACTTTGTTGCTTTATTTAATAGAAAATACTTTCTGGGCAGTTAATTACTTTGGCTATGTATGCCATGGTGAAGCAGTGACAATGGCTCTAGGTCCTAAGGAATTTACACTCTAACTCAATATCGATAGGGAACATGAAACACAGTGGCAATATAGAATGGATAAAATCCTCACAGACATCATGTCCCGTGGATGATTTTAGACCCTGCATATGTGGGCACACCTGCTAGCCTGTGCTGCATTCTATTCTGAGCTGTTCATTTGATTTCTCCAAATCTCTGGTTCGGATTTTACCCCCTTATCTTCTTCAGAAAAGTCTTTTCAATACATTTCATTCTCAAGTGAAGAGCTCACAATCTCATGTCATTTAATTCTCCCTAGAACCTCTTACGAAAAAAAAAAAGTACTGTTAACCTCATTTTGTCACCATGGAGGCTGACATTTGGAGAGGTTCAGTAACTCACCCTGGAGTGTAGGTCTAGCTGGGGAAGGTGGGCAGGTCCCTATCATGGTTATCTGACTTCAAACACCTCTGCTGTCTACTCACTTGTATAAAATAATTCCCAGAAATATCCTTTTCATGGAGAAATTAAAAATGTGATAAAGGAACTGTTCATTGCTTTATCGTGCAAAGCAGTTGGTTTCATTATAATTAATATGGAGAGCAGATCTTAGCTCTAGTCATCTGCGCCTTGAGATATAGATAAGACTGGACCAAGTTTGTGCTTATGCCAGTAGTTTCTCTCTCCCCATCCGGGAGCAGATGAAAACCTCTGCTCTATGATTGCTCTTAAGGCATTTGTGTATATAAAGCAGATTTCCACAAGATCAGGTGCTGTGATTGGGTTTTAATTTTTAGCAGTGCAAACAGTGTAAAATTGAGCTGATTAAACACACCGTCAAAGTAAATGTATAAATTTAATTACAGCAAAAATACAGTAGGTAGAGCTCATTAGAAACAGTTTCAAAGTAGAACAAAGATTCAGGTTGCCCTTCTCTGCATGGCATGTAGTTCTCCTTAACGCACCCTTTGGGAGATTCTTGTCTTTCTGCCTCTTGCTACTGGAAATTACTTGCCACTGCCTCCTGCCTTAGCAGCTTAGGCTCCCAGGGGTGTGCAAATCTGCTCCTCTTCAGACCCCTGAAGCTCAGTTCTCATGTTTTTGCATAGATCGATGTAGCTTCCCTCCCGTCTAAATGGTTCATCAATGTGTTCTTCAAAGTCAAGGGCCTTTTACCTCCTCATCTCATAGCAGCCTGGCAGACCGTTAAATACTTATGAACTCTGGTTTGATGAGATGGACCCTTCTGCTCACTTGCTAGCTGTACATTTTCTCTCACTCCCCACACAAAGCATCTGCAGTCAGATTCATTTTCAGATATGGTGGTAGCTCAATTCACGAACTTAATTCCTTCCACAATTCTGGGGAAGGTGCTGAGGTGGTATTGCCACCTGATGCACAGTTAACTGAAGCAAAATTTTGCCAAAAGCTTCTATTTGCCAGCCAAATCATTCATGAACAGAAGCATTCCTGAACTGAGGTATTCCCATTTATTTATAAATACTTATCAGTATTTATAAATACTTATATATTTTATATAAGTATTATCATAAGTATATATAAATACTTATGATAATACTTATCAGTATTTATAAACACTGATAATGTTGCATATTCTTATACTATGCAGACACAAAACTATTATAAAGCATCGTTTTGTGATCAATGTCCAAATAGCACCTCAATGAAGAGAAAGATGAGAATAGTAAGAAAACTGTTAAGTTTTCAGTTCTGATTCTTTTGTACATGTTCATAATAGTTTGAAGTCCACATGGGTCTCTACATACTGATTTTCACTCTCTTGGGACACTAGAAGAAACTCTAATCTTTTCAGCTTCATATACAGTCAAGAATCTAACTAGAGCTTTACATTACAGCATACTGCCAATGGTCAAGTTCAAGACTTAGATGATCAGCTCCAACTCGATTCAGATCCACATAGGAGTGCTGCAATATCAGAAAATGATGTGACCCCTCTGAAGCTTCAACTTTCTCCATGGGTAAAGTGGAGAAACAGCTAATAATTACTCCATTTCAAGAGGAGAGTTTATCATGGATTATGGCATATAAAAACTTTCTACACACGCAGGCTCCTATTCATGTTAGCTTATTTTTCCAATAAGAAATATAAATGATTATTATTAGCTATTTGCTACCTTGGGAATAAATTCTTAATACTTGCAAAGTGTTATCTTTGTTCCTTTTTTAGTCCACTTTGCAATTCACTGCTGTATGTTCTCCTCATAAAAGGGATTGATTTACTAGGTGGAATGAACCACATTTGAATAAAGACTTGTCACCACGCTCCCTTGTGTAATAATACTTAAATCATCTTGTTGTGAACTCAGTGTCATGGTTATGTCGGTGGCCCCCAGGTCTCATGAGTTTTCATTATGTATTTGTGATTGGTTCATTGTCTAGAGTTTGGATTGATGTGGTGTCAGTGCTACACCCACAGAGGGGTGGAGCCAGCATACAATGTAATGGCAGGAAGAAGATGTGTCTCCCTCTCTCTTGCCTGTTTCCGTCTTGCTGTTTGCAGCCACCAGGAACTGCAGCTTCACCATGCTACCCTGATTTGGAGCCAACAGAGTATGGTCTGAAACCTCCAAAAACTGTAAGAAATAAACCTTTCCCTTCTCAGCTTTGGGCATCAGGTATTTTGTTTCAGCGACGAGTAAAAAGTAACCAAGACAATCAGTCTGCCCAGTGTTTAGCTGGTTAGTCACTGCCCTAATGCTGCATTTGTCACACCAGTCCTTGTCGTCCCCATTTCATAGAAACTCAACTAAAAGCTGCAGAGGCAGAGTCACATGTGTGGCTTAGTCATGGAACCACCAAAGCTTGATTCATACAAGGAGCCGCAAATATGTGTGGTCATGGCACAAGCCATTCAACTGTTACGTATGGTGCAAGGAGGCAGTGAAAGAATAAATGAATGTTAGGGAATTTCTGAAGTCATAGACCTGGACTGTTAACAGGATAAGGAAGTGTCTTGCCCTTTTCTTCTGAGTGCTGTGTTGCCCGTTTCTCCAGCACTATCAGGCCATTGACAAGCAAAGGTGAACACATACTTAGATGGGTCATTGTGCATCTTCTCTACCCTTTCTTGACAGTGATGTCCATGTACTACAACCACTGCAGAAATTAGTACGGAGGCTCCTTAAGAAGGCAAATGGAAAATCCACTTGATCTAGTTTTATTTTTTCTAGTTATTTCCCAAAGGTGGCATCAATTACAGTGCTCCACGTAGACCTATGTTGATAGCAGCACAACTTATCACAGCTAAATCTGGAAGAAGCCTATGTGCCCATCAACAGATGAATGGATGAAAAATACGGTACATGTAAACAGTGGAATCTATTCAGCTATAAATAAAGACGAATTTGAGTCATTCGTAGGAAAATGGATACAGCTTTAGACCATAATGCAAAATAAAATAAATCAGACACAGAATGTTAAATATCACATGGCTTCTCCTATATGAAAAACCCAAATTATAAATAATTTAAAAACCAAATAAAAAAGAGATCATATAAATGTGTAGATGGCCTTTTCTTTGATAGTAAAATTTAGTTCTTTGAAGTTGTTTATTTGCTTGGAAAAGTATTAGAAAAAGGTTTGAATCCAGACTGTGGTGGACAGAAGAACAGCCACCTGGACAACTCTGCGTCTCCATTTGTCGTGAATTCATCTTCTTACCTGGCAAAGGCGGAGCAGGGTTGAAGGCAACAGTTGCTGTTTTGGCCATAAAGCCATAAAACAAGGTCACCCTGGATCATCCAGATGGACCCGATGGAATCACAAGTAGAAGAGGAAAACACGAGGGGAACAGAGAGAGGGGTGATGCTGTTGGTTTTGAAGACTGCAGAAGGGACAGTGAGACACGAGTGACCTGCAGGGACCATAAAAGGCACAGAAACAGATTCTTCCCGGAGTCCACAATGCCAGCACAGTGAAAGGGAGTGTGACCAAGGGCACGGGATGCTAATGAGTTTGTGTTGTTTCAAACCACAAGGTAAGCGTTGATCTGTCCTAATAGTAATGGAAAATCAATATGCTAACTAGGGAACCTATTTGAATACTGGATGGCAAGTTGCGTGTTTGGGTACAGGGTGATTCAAACTGTAAAGTAAGGAACTGGGTTTCTTGAGTTCATCAGCACTTGGCACATAAATCCTCCAAGCTCCTGTGGTCTTACCTTTTACTTTGTCAGCAAGCTTCTGGGAAATCTGAAATGTCTTCACTTGTCAGGAGAATATGAAAGGGCCTGGGGCTTCTGCTCTTGCTGCAAGCTGGTGCATGGTTTCAGGAAGGGAAGGAAGAGATGCTGTGTAGCTGTTCTGCGCAAAGCCGCACATTAGTTAATTATTGTCCTCGAGACTGTGACAATAACAGTAATGACTACCAATTGTCTAGCACATTTCAAGATCTGTACATGCTCCTGAAAAAGAAAAGAAGGGAGAGAGGGGAAGAAAGAAAGAAGGAAGGAAGGAAGGAAAGAAGGAAAGAAGAAAAGAAAATAGAAAAGAAAAGGAAGGAAAGAAGAGAGTAAAGAAAGGAAGGAAAGTTGTAAGTTGATCAAATTATGATTATTTTAAAAACTGCTGAGTTTTTAAAATATTAGGATTATTAGGATTATTAGGAAACTGCTGAGTGTGGGTATGGGAGTGCACACCTGCAATCCCAGCACTCTGGGAGGCTGAGGCCAGAGGATTACAGGTTTTGCACCAACCTGGGTAATTAGCAATTTGGGGAAGACCTCTCTCCAGAAGAAGGAATAACAAAAAATGGCTGAGGACATAGCTCAGTGCACTGGCCTTGGGGTCACAGAATACCCGCCCCCACCAAAGGGAAACTGGAAACCAGAAAACGCAAGTGACTTAGTGAGAGCCTAGACCTGATGCATCACTTTGCCCCTGGGTGTCTCTATGAGATCAGGTCTCTGAGGCCTAAGCCTGGCCCAGGTCCCTCACCTGTATCCGTCTCCCTAACATGAAATATTCTCCTTGCTTTGGAACGGAAAAGCAACTGGCATTGCACTAAAGCTGCCTCACACTCTGGCCTGTGACAACCCTGCTCTCCTGCCAGGAAATCGGTCCTGTACACCAGGCTACTTGAAGGATTAGACGTTCAAGGCTCACTATTCCTAATAGATGCTGCCCATCCATCTGCTGCTCAGGGTACTGAACAGCCATTATTTCACTACAATATCATCAACTAAAATGGCATTGTGTTTGCTGAGGCACAGTGTTGTGATACGAGAAACACTGAAATCAGAAGCTATTAGGCCATTTTCCCAGAACAAAATGTATCCCAGAAGAAACAATGCAAGGTGGCTGAGCCTGGTGTGGTATTTTCTCCAGTGTACTTGCCTCCCCCTTTGCAAGCTCACATATTTTAAGCTTCACAAATAACACTTCAAGAGGGCTGCTGTGGAGAGCTCTGGGGGGCCGTATCTCTGTTTGCTTTCCTCCCTCCGCTGGCATCTGAAAAGGCCCTGAGTGTGGGAGGTGTTATGGTAGCTTGCTGGAGGCCTGGGGCTCATAAAAGAATCTCTTCATCAGTCTCATTGTTGCAGAATTTCAAAGTAAGGCTGAAAAGAATAGGCACAGGAACCCTCAGGCTGGAAAATTCACCATCTCTGTTTGCTTCAATTGCATTTCAAGTCTACAGCTCATGTGACTCCAGAGTTGGCAGCTGAGAGGGTATAAGCATACCTGCTTGTCAGAACTGTGCTCTTGCAAGTTGCCATCTGGAGCGTTGCTTTCCAAGCCATTTGCTCTCACCTGGAGTGCAAGGTGGAGGCCAGGAGTTAGCAAGACATGTTTTTATGACTGACCTGCACGTTTTACCCCTGAGAAGTTGAGGTGAGCAAATGTAGACATCTACTCATTCATTTGTATGAATCATTTTAGTTAAATACAACCAGACCCAAGTGTGTTCACTGCTAAAGAGTGTGTTAATATGTTTTCTTCCCTGTAGACCATAGAGCTTCACACATCCTTTGGCTGCTATAAAAACATCTAAGGAATTAGCTTAAGGAACTTCCTGGCATTGAGGAACTTTCTGTCTAACTGGGGAAAAGACATTTTGCAGAAATTGAGGGTTAAGGCATCTACTTCAGTGGTGCAATTAATATCTCTGGTGGCAAGAAGTGTCTCCATATTCATGACCTGAAAGATATATGGTTATAAATGAGGACAGAATAAATAAATGAATACATGCTACATTTCCAAAGGGGGTACACAAAATACCTGGAAATGCTTTGGAGACCAGCTATGCTGAATCGGAAGAAATTGGTAGGATTTGAAGGAGTACAGGGAGACAAAGGCATCTGGTGGCACAGCAGCTGCCAAAGACATGAGTTCGGGTCACTGAGTTGGCTTGGGTGCATTTGGGGCTTTTTTCCCTTCTTCCTCCTTTTCCTCCTCCTCCTCCTCCTCCTCCTCCTCCTCCTCCTCCTCCTCCTCCTCCTCCTCTTCCTTCTCCTTTGTCTTCACCTTTTTCTCTTCCTCCTTTTGCCCCTTCCATCTGCCCACCTCAGCCTTGCTCTCTGGGGTGACAGGTGTGCTTCCCCAGTTGAGCTTTCTATGGGAAGCATCGCAGGGGAGCTGAAAAGACAAGTGAGGCCGGGCCTTGAGTACTCTGTGAAGTTTACACTGGGCCTGACAGGCAGGGTGCACACTGGACAGGTCGTCTGACTGCTGCTTGGTTTAGCAGAGGCACAGGGCTGGCTGGGTGCAGTGGCCGTGCTGAATATGACATGCTTGGGTCAAAGAGCTGGGCAACAGGGATTGAGTGGGTAAGGGCATTTAATTGACTCAGGAGCTAGCAAATAAATCACAACATCAGTGAGTGCTACAGGCCTGAGATGAGAGAGAAGGGCCCAAGCTCTCCCCAAAGGTCCTTGTACTCCACAGTGGCCCCCGAAGGCCTTGGGACCCAGCCATGGATGTACCTGGCTGCTCCCTGAGGTGCTTGCTGTAGTTGCAATGGGTTTCAGTCATGAACATGTCACGCACGACTCCCCCCTCTGGAGCCTTCTTCTGTGGGGGTCTCCCAGGAACCCTCTTTTCCCCATGACGTACTGGATAAGCAGCTCCCCTGCTAGTCTGGGTCAGTTCAACCTGGTTCCTCCTACATTGCAGCCAAAGCTTGAATAAAACCTCTCTGCAAAGGAATTCCTGTGCATTGCTGAGTTTTGTTCTGAGCAGCAGCATGTGCTATGTTGCTAGCACAGGAGCTGCTGGCTTGAGAGCAGCCGGTGGCCAGGCTGGTGACACCAATGGCAGGTAGCAAGGGGAGCAGCAGGGTCACTGGGGCTTCTGTCTCTGGTGGCAGGAAATGTCTCCAGGGCCTGCTGGTACCCACTGGCTCCAGAGAGCAAGGAGGGCCACTAATATCGAAAGGGCAGATAGCTGCTGGCATTCAAAGCCCAGAGATCTTAACACGAAATGAGCTCCACACGCTGCCAGTTTATAAATTGCTCTATGTGAACTGAACAAGACCTGCTTGCCAATTGCTAACATCTTGGAAGCAAGCACAGGGTCCCTCCTTCATTTGTAGAACCTTGGTGTGAGCTCAGGAGTGAGTCCATGTCTGATTTCTGTCTGCATGTGGCTGAGAGTCCATTCTGTCTGATCCATGAGGTGCCACCTGTCCTCTGTGTAGTCACAGCATTCTTCTCACTCACTGTAAGGAAACTAAAGCTTGGGCACACAGTAAAATGTGCTTGGAGTCCAAAGACGACTGTTGTTGCCAAACTTCTTGGGGTTCGGAATCTGCTGTTCATCAGGCTGCTTGGCCATCGTGAGTCCAAATACTGCATATTGTGACTCAACCTCCACCCACATCACACTGGCACTGACAGGGGCCCTTGTGCCTCCTCCTTGCAGGCACCCAGTGTGGTCAGATCGTCCACCTCCGTCCTCCCCAAATGGCAGGAGTTCAGAAAGAGGAGACGATGTGTTCTCTTTGTGGGCCGATGAGGATTCTTCTCTTGTTTATTGATTGAAGTCATCTCTCTACTTAATGAATGCCACTGGGGTGACCTGCATCACCTAACACATGTGCAAGCCTTTTTATTCTTTTGGGGTGCTTCATAGAATCTTGCTTCTGGAATTTTGAAAGACAGATTTTAATTAAATTGCTTCTGGCCTTGGTGACCTCTGTTCTCCTGAGTACAGCCAGACCGCTCACATCCTACCTCCCTCCGGGACAGGACTCTCTCCCCGTGATGCCTTTACCTGACTGACCTCTTCTGTTTCTTTTCCTCATACCAAACCCAGAGATCCTGGAGATATTTTAAAAACTCTGCATCTCTAAATTTCAGATCCTGAGAGAGAAATGTAGTCTCGCTTGATTAAACTCTGACTACGTCTGTAGTGTGAGGACTGGTTGTTTCAGGTATTTTCACATGAAAAGCGAGTCCGTGGTTCCATCATTCACGAGGATTAAACCATTGGCTTCACAGATTTAATTTGGATGTTTTCCTGTTGGAAAGGTTTAGTGTTTATCTCGTAAGATGAGCACCCACAAATAACAGGAAGCCAAATAAGCTCAGACCTGCCTATTTTATTGTATCTCTTCCTGATTATCTTTACAATGAATCTTTATTATTTTCAATCAGATAATTATTATACATTCATAGGTATGGTATAATACTTATTTTATATATTTACATAGACTTGTTTGTGACATGTTTGTATATGTATTTATGCTCAATTTGGTTTAGTTTTAAGTAATTCACTTTGTTTTCTTCCATGTAGTGGTGTTAAAGTTTCCATTTCAGCACATCACCCTGTTACACAGACAGGACCAGACCCAAGGAGCTGGGGATTCAGCTCTGTATTAGAGAACTTGCTTACTGTGCACAAATCTGTAAGTCTGATCTCCAGCCAGGGAGGGTAAAGGTACCAGATGAGAAGACAAATGACCTGAGTTTTACCTGTCCTCTACTGCAAACTGATTTTGTGACATTGGACAAATCATTTCTCTTCTCAAAGCATCAACTCCATGGTCTGAAAATGAGTGTGTTTCCTTCAGTAGAAAAGAGTTATGTTCAGCAAATCTCCAATTTCCAGGTAAGGAAGGGCATGGCAGTTGCAGCTGAGGGTCATAGTTCTGCCTATCAGCCTTGGAATTCTCCAGAAGCAATAAAGCAGCCAGGCAGGTTGGACCTGACTGATATTTTTGTCTCACCTTGACTTCCTGCTTGGTTCCTGCCCACACTGCCTGGCAGCCCTTCAGATGCTGATGCACTCTAACCAGGTGGGTAAACAGACTTTCACAAATCCAGGTGGTCTTAGAATAAGCAAATAGGCTGATTTTAGTCTCTGGTTTCTAAATTCTGGCCTTTAAGACTCTTTTCACTAAGTTGAAATGTAGAAACGTGTTTTATTTTTTTAAGTTTCAGCAAGTGAACTTCGTTACTCATATAATGATTCATATTCCTTGTTAATCTCAGCTTCCTGTAAGATGAATAATCAGTGCGATTCTGTCTTTTAAATGCAAATAAACCAGTTGTTTTTCCATGTGACCTGTTTGCAGGTCAAAGTCTGCTCTCCAGTTAGGGCAGGCCTTTACATAAAGATGACAAAGAATGATCTGAACTGATATGGGGGTGAAGGGTGCTGACTTCAGAAGTAGTTCATTATACAGAACTACAGGGACGTGGGCGGCTCAGGGTTGAGCCAGGGTATGGTTAGACCACAGAGAGAGGCACAGCAAGGTAGAAGGGTACGTAGGCGGACTGGTTCACCAGCTAAATGCAGATCCAAACAAAACCACAGGAAGAGCCCAAGCACAAGGTGGGGGAAGCACAGAACAATGCAAGGAGGAGATGGTTGATTTTATAAGCCTATAATTTGTAGAGCCATCTCAACTGATAGTCATAGAGGAGAGAAACTAACCCCAAGGCTTGAAAGGGTATCCAAAGCATAAAATTGTTTTGACAGGGTGGTAATTCAGTGTGAGGTGGAAGAATCCCAGCCGTGTAGAGATCGCCTGATCTTCTGGGCTGGAGGTAGCTCATCATCAGGTCCCAAGTAAGTGGTTGTGGGTTCCTTTGGTGCTATAGCAAAGATCTGAAGCCTTCAGAAGCCTAATATGTTGCTACTGAGAAATAAATGTGTTGGTTTATTTGTATTGGTGGGTTGGCATTTCAAAAATATTAGAATGAATGAAGGAACAATCTACTTTCTTTGTAGTAGCCTTTATGGAAAAATCTAGGAAAAACTAAACAGAATGGATGTGGTCCAAAGAAGAGAAATGTTATGGAACAGAATCACGCATACATTCTCCCGCGTTGATGTGGACAGGGAACTTGCTGGAGAAATTCCATGGACTGATCTGTGGGTACCAAGAAGTAGCGATCTGAACTGGGGCTACAGGAATAGGGTCCTGACTCTGGTTTTGCTAGGCTTTTGTTTTGTGATGCTAAAATAGTGTCAGAACAACCCTCTGTGCAAACAACAAGCCATGCCGAGTCACTCAGCCCCTAGTCAACACTTCCCTTCCTTTATGTTTGTGGAAACTGAAGCTCAGGAAAATAAGGTCAGTATCTCAAGTTCACATTGATGGGAACTGAAGCTTGATGTGGAGGTCTTCTTTCCACTGCTTTGGGCTCACTCTCTCTGAAATGGACAAAATTCCCAGCAATGTCTCTGCTCTGTGCAGTCTCAGAAATTTCTATGGTGCCCTTCCAGATTGGCTTCCCTTGGACTCCTTCTGAGCTATTCCACCAGCCATGTTCTTTTCCCGCTTGAAGTAGATTGGAATCTTCTGGTCATATCTGACAAGTGAAACAGAACTCATAGGCTTTGCTAAGCCCTTTCATTAACCAAGAGCAGGAAAGCCTCATTAAGTGTGAATCTGAGAAGGCCTATGAGAATAAGATTTCCAAGCCAAACTAACCAGTGACCCAAAAACCAAACACAAGTTTCTTCATCGTGGAGAAACACAGATAGTGATTCACTGAACTATGGCCCCAAACTATCCTCAAATGTTTTATTAGGCTTGAATCCCTTGCTATATTGTAAATCAATCTGAATTATATAATATTTACATATGCATAAACTTTTTTTTTCTATTTCTATAGTTACTAGCTTTCAGGATTCATGAAATGTTATCTGATAAAATTTCTATTAGGCCTTTATCAAAGACTTGATTAATTATACATAGAAATGTTCAAGTTTGTGTAAAGAGTAGATATGCCTTACAATGTCCTTCTATTGACATTCAGTGGACATTGTGTGGGAACAATCTTCCCACACTGGATTGTCTTCAGACAATCCAGTTCAGTGACTTTATTGTCATTTCTGAAGTTCTTATTTGCAAGTTTCCCAACTAATTCGAACCACTTTCAGAAAACAAAAAAAAAGTTAAATTTCACTTTAAGCAGAAAGTCAAAGGGTTGACAGGAGATTATATGTCAGAACTTCTCTGCTTTTTGGCATGGCTTTAATCCTGAGATCTCTGAACTTCTGATACAGATTCAGAATAAATCTTTAGATTTTATGGGCCACATATATTTCGTCCCTCAGGCTGCCACCTAACACAACACCCCAGTCTCCATGCCATCCCTTTATTTTTGTTGCTTTGTGATTCTTTTGCACTTGAACACAGAAAGTCTCTAGTGGCTGCGTCCCAAGCTTGGCCTCAGTCACAACCAATCCTGAGATCTCTGTGCCCTGAAATGACTGTGATAGATGTTAACCCAATTTCTGGTAGAAATTCACTTGATGAAAATTACTGTGGTACAATTTGCACTCATCTCTCTGTTCATTCAATATCATTGATTATCTAATTTGTATAGCAATATTCTGGATGAAGAACACAGCCGAGTTATAGCAACAGTGATAATAGCATCAGTAGCTGTAACAGTAATATAAATAATAGCAAACACAGTAGTACCTTTATCCTTGGTTTTGCTTTCCATGGTTTCCCAATACATGAGGTCAAAAAGGGTCTTAAATTATGAAAAGGAATATTCTAGAAATAAACCATTTGTAAATTTTAAAATCCTTTTTTCCCAGAAAATTATTCTGTTTTATTGTTGTTAACATCTTAATGTATCTAATAAATAAATTTTATTATGGGTATATATGGGGAGAGAAAAAGCAGGAAATAAAGCCATGACACTATTTACAACTTCACACATCCACTGGGGGTCTTGAATTGCTTACCTAGATAAGGAGACATTACTTATGTGGTGTATGCTAAGCTCCAGTCCCTCCAGTAGTCCCTGATATAGATATAGATACAGATATAGATATATCTATATATATTCATTTGATGCTATTCTATGTGATAAACACTTTTAGCAACCCATTTTACAGGAGAGAAAAAGAGGACTAAAGGAGCTGAATAATAAACACCCCCACATAACCTAACTAGCAAGTAAAGGAGCTGATATTTAAAGTCAGATGATCAAAACAGATTATCTCATGCCAGTATAATGAGACTATTCTATATGGAGTGAAGGATTTTATGCTTCAGCCTTTCCAGTGACTGACTTAGGTGGAATGTTTACACAGGAGATAAATGAAATGAGGAAATACTGGATCATGAGTTTGTTTGTCTTTTGATGGGATTGAGCACAAACAGATTTTCTCCCTGTATTAACTTGCCCTGGAAAAGCTAATTCAGACCATGCTAGCAGGAGAGCCTGGCACAGACTCAAGTAGGGTGAAAGGTTTCCAGGCCGTTCACCCGTAGGCTGCGGTCTCCTGGCATGCATTCCAAGGAGGCTTGTTTTCTCTTTCCCACTGCCTTTGACTTTATCCCCATTTGTCTTGTTATACTCTGGGCCTCCCATCAAATTTGCAGGTCTCCACACCGCCTGGAATTTGAAGGTGTGTTTCTCTAGTGACTCTGTGTATTCATGTGTGGTCTGGCTGGGTTCCACTCCATGTCTAGATGCTACCTGTCACATCTGTGCCTCTTAACCCCGTAGGTGGTCCCAGAAACTGCCACACAGAGCAGAAGCACAAGCTTTAGAGTCCCCAGAACTGAATTAGACTCTCACTTTCATTCATTTCTGAGTGACTTGGACATAGCATTGAATTACTAGTTTCCTTTACTAGAAATCAGCGCTATATTTCCGACATTGAGAGATCATAGATAAGAATAAATAAGTAATGTCATTTATTAGGCAGGAGGTACTCATGTATAATTAGTAGTAAACTTTTTCTTCTCTTTATATTTTGAAAACTGAATTGCTGATTTGTTGATAGAACAGAAGGTACAGCCTACTGATAATTTAATGCCTTAGGATTGGAGCATTAAAGCAGGCTCTGGAGTTATAAAAATTGTTTTCAAGTTAAGTGTATATTTTGTATCACATTCACCTCAGATCAATCTTCCCACAGTCTTTCCTTCAAATAGTTTCACTAAAGTCCTCGCAGTCTTTCTAGGGATGCCCATTTAATATTTTAACATTGTGTGCCTTCACCCAATATCCACAGCTTAAAAGAGAAAAGACTTATTTTGGCTTGCATTTTACAAGTTTCAGTCTTTGTGTGTCTGGCTGGCTTCAAGCAGAAGCATCATGGCAGAGGGGCCTGGCGGAGGAGAGCTGCTCCCAGCATGGTGGACAGGAAGCAGAGGAGTGAGGAGCCAGGGAGAGAGATGAACGTGTTCAGGCCACATCCCCAGTGACTCACCCCTTCCCACCAGGCCCCACCTTCTAACAGTAAGCTAGTGATGAGCCCCCATATTCAATCACCCACCAAACATCCAGCCTCTGAGCACATGAGGCTCTTGAGGGCCATCCAGATATAAACCTAATCACTGGAGTTGACTCTGGGTTACCACCAACCAAAAGACACAATCAGGAGGGACCACTCTGTGACAGACCCCCATGAGCCCCCACCTAACCCAAAAGCAGAATGTCACTAATAAATATATCCACTTATGTGTCCTTTCCACATTCTCTCCCCAGTCTTTTAGCCCACCCTCCAAGACTTGTGCGTTTGTCATTATTAAACACAAGGAAGACCATAGGCACCCGGGGAGGGCGGATGGCTTTGGTGCTTCAGCAGAAGTAGCTGTTTTATAAACCAAGTTCCAACTGCCCTGAGGGCAATCTGGGTCCCCTCTCGGAAGTGGGAGCAGAGTAGGGAACAGCACACAGTGGAGTTGGTGAGGCCATGGGTACCAAGGTGAGGAGGGTGCACAGAGGATGCCAGGCAGCAGGCAGTAGTTCCAGGAAGACCAAGAAGGGCTTGAATCCACCCTCTACTCCTCGCAGTGGCCTGTGTGATGTCAACTATGATGTCACACAATGTTGCTGGGCGACCCAGCTGGGCAGAAAATCTTGCATTTGCAGGTCTGGGCAGAGAGAAGCCAAACCTTCTCACCTGCCCATCCTCCTTCCCAACTGGCTTGGCACAGATCCCACAAGGCCCCTGACCCACTGAACCTTTCCTTGCTGAGAAAGGGTCCAGACACTGCCCCTCCCTACATCCCCCTTTCCTTGGCCCGGCCCAGCGCTGCTGTACGACAGTCCTGAGACCACATTGACACGGAGGTGGCCAGGCCAGCTGTTGGAGCAGGACTGATGCCTGGCCACCCACCCACCCACACCAGACCTTAGAGCTTGATAGACAAGGCTAGATGCACCTGCCCAGAGAGGATGGGGCAGAAAAAGAGCAAGGTAAGCCTGGGACAGAGGCCGCGCACCTGTGTGTGCCCTCCAGTCATGCACAGGCCTTTGTGTTGCTGGCTCCTAAAGTGTCATGAAAATGTTCCTTCACTGAGTCTGTTTTCCCACCTGCAAGATGGGGAGCAGGGTGGTCTCTGAGTCTCCTTGTGCCCTCTGGGAATTGAAATGGAGCTTTTGCAGGTGTTGACTGGGACTGCCCTTCACTGATGGGTTCTGTCCCTGAATGCTGGGCTCGGAGAGCCCACCAAAGTGGCCCATTCATCCCCTTTAGCACCCCTGGCAGTGACCTCCATGCCCACTGAGCCTCTGCCCTGCCCATCCCAGGCCCAGGCCCCCCTGCTGGGACACAGGTGCTGGAACTCCGGGAAAGAAGGGATTTTTTTTTTTGTTGGTGTTGTTTTGGTTTTTTAGTAGGTACTTAATAAAAAGCAGAGGAAGAGGGCCTGCCAAGTGGGGACCAGATTCTCAGGGCAATAACATGCCAATAGTTCAGTGTAAGACTTTGCTTACCTTCTGCTAAATGGCTATGTCAAGCCTGTGATGGTGTCACCCACAGGGTTGACAGAAAGAGCCAACACTAAAGGCTCTCTGAGAACACCCACTTGAAGCTACACCCTTAAGTTAAATAAGCCAAATATAAATAAGCCAGTGTAGCTTCCACCTTTATTACCCTTGGCTCAGATGTCCCTGGGTCCTTGTGTTTTCTGTCTAGATCCCACCCTCCTGTTTAAGCCTCCTCCTGAACTGTCACACACTTGGGATTGGGACCAGACTGACTTAACAGGAGCCCTGAGCAGCAGCATATTCAGGGACCCAGGGAGTGTGGAGGATCCTGAAGAGGATCCAGATGTATTTGATTTGATTTGTAGCTATGGGAAACATTTTAATAGCTGGATAGAATCCTCTGTAAAAGATGTTCATAATTTATATGGTATTATATTCATATTTCTTCCTCTGCAAATCCCAGCCCTTGTCTTTTTATTGGGTGATGTTTATAGATGTCAGTGCTCTTTATATTAAGGATATTAATTATTTTTATTTATTGCAACTTTCTCCTGTTTGTCTCCCCGTTCCTCGTATTGTAAAATTGGGCCTTTATAAAGATTGGTATGAATTTTTAAAAATGTAGTAAAACATTAAGTCTATCAAATTCTTTATGATTTGAATTTCATCCCTCCTCCCCCCACCCCCATGTTGGAGATGGAACCCAGGGCCTGGTGCATGCTAGGCACATACTCTACCACTGAACCACACTGCTAGCCCTAGGTTATCTTTTGAAAAGGCCTTTCCTGCCCCAGATGCTGCAAATTCTGCCATTACTGAGTCCCCAGGCTATAGGCCTATATAGTAGATCTTGTAGCCCAGAGAATGAACCCTATGTCCAAAGATGCATGCAGAGGGCAGAGAAGAGGCCTCAAGACTGCAGGGCCCAGCAGGTTCTGTCCTGGCCCCAGCCCTGGCCCTGTTTGCTCAGCCACACACTAACTCAAGCCCACTAGGGTCTGAATCAACAAATGACAGGTCCAGGCAGCCAGACCACTTACCCTTAGTTCCATGGCTCCTGGATATTCACCCTTTGGTTGGGAATGGGTGATGTGGGCTGGGGGATGCAGGGGAGCCCATCTCCTTCTGCCCTTGCCCCAGATCAAGCCTCCCTTGGAGCAGAACTGAAAGGCCATTAACCCCTCTACGGCCACCCCATCCTCTGTCCTATTCACACACATCCCCAAATGCCCCATATGACAGAGAATCCTGGGCCCCCTAGAATAGCTGCTGCTACTCCTGGCTTTTGGACAACACATCCACCTGTCAGAATGGGCAAGGCACCAGAATTGGCAACTTCTGAGCCTGCCTTGTGCCTCGCCCAGCAGGGTGCCAGGTGCTATATTTGGGCACTGGTGGGCTTCATGCTGGTCAGGGTAGGGGGCAGGAAGAGGATATTGTCCTGATGCAGGGATCTCTGAGGGAAGACTGGGAAGGCAGGAAGCTTAAAGGAGGAGAGATGGGAGCCTGGCCCACAGCCCTCACCACAGACGACCTCCTTGGCCTAAGCCTCCCTGGTCCTGTCTCAGCCTGCCCAGTGGGTACAGTGGGCACAGGCCTGCAGGCCTCCCTAGGAAGCGCTAGCCTGCCAGCTGGCCTCAGGTCAGAGTGAAGTGCGAGCCATTCTCAACAGTGGCCCTGCAGGCTGCATTCCTGGAAAGCTGTGCCCGGGACAAGCCATGGAGATAGAGAGGGGGTGGCTCTGGCCTGGCTGGTATCCAGGTGCCAGGGATGACCTTGGCGCTTCTGGGCCCTTGCTTCTGTGACACCGGGAAAGCTCATCAGAGGCCCCACACACTCACAGTAGTGAAGGGAGCCAAGGTCGGGTGTGGGGGATGTGTCCTCTCTCCAGGCCTCCTGTAGGAGCCGTGGGCACACCTGCTATGGGGAAGACTGAGTCACAAGCCAGTCCAGACTTGGGAGAGAGGGAAACTGAGGCTCAGAGAGGTGACAAAGAGAGTTAGACAGAGCTAGATGAGACTAATGTCTCTTGCCTTACAGGTAAGTCTTGGTCGCCGACCACCAAACCAGGAGTCTGACCTGCAGAGGGTGGGGGGAAGCCAGGGATTCTCTATCTTCTCATCTGCCCTGGCAGAAGAATGGGGAAGGGGCCCTCATCAATACTACTGCATGTGGTGACAGCCCTGCTGGGCCTGGAGTGGGGCATGTTCTCACATTCTAATGAGGACCTGCATGGGGAAGCCAAAGGAAGCAAAGAAGTAAACCACAGGGATGACAGTCCCCTCCTTTCCAGTGACATCTGGAAAAAAGCAGTCCAGGCAGAGAATCAAGCAGGACAAAGGCTGGGAGGCAGAAGCAGCAACCCAACAGGAAGCGAGGGGAAGAGAGCGCAGTCAGAGATTCCAAGGCTTGGGCCTAGAGTGACCGGAAGAGAGGAGTGCCCATCACCAAGTGGGGCAGACACAGGGGAGAGATGTCAGAGAGGAGTCAACGGGTGGCCTTTGGGGCGTCTACTCTGGGTTACCAAGAAACCCCAGGGGAGCTATCAAGGGGTACATGCCTCCAGGGAGATGCTCCCTCTCACTGTCCTGAGAACTGAAGGAGGTCCTCAGGGTAGAGAGAACTTCTGTGCTCCTTCCTCTGCTTCCCTGTGCTCAAGGCTTACCAGATCCCAGAGGGGGCACTGTGCCTAGCTCCATTCTCCTCCCCCTCGCCAGTAGTAGGGGTCAGAGTCCCAACAGGCTGCTCCAAACCCTCCTGACCCACCGGGGAAACTCACTCTCAGAGCACAGTGGCTCAAGTCCCACAGTGGGGAGAGACAGAGCAGGGGACCCCGCTGTCCTGACAGTGCCATCAACCAAACCATCTCTGTGGCCCCTCATCAGTTTGTCACACCAGAAGGGCAAAGGGCAGGTGGCCTCCTGCCAGCAGCCATCCAGCCAGGGTCACTCCAGGAGAGGAGTGAGTCAGGAGCCGGGCAGTGCTGGGAGGGAACCAGGATCCTACATCCTCTTGTCTAGGGCCTCTGGGTAAAAGGAGGATTGGCATCCAAGACAGACACCATAATTGACCCCACCGGTACCCTGAGAGCTCATGGATGGGTTAGGCTTTGTAACTGTAAAGTACTGTGCACACGACAGACCCATGGTGACAGTGGCCAACCACTAGGACAGGAGAGGCACTGAGGTGGTGACATCAGGTTGAGAAGGTGAGGTGGCCTGTCTCCTGCGACAAGAGGAGCCACATGCAGGGTTGGGGAGAGGCAGGAGAGCATTGGGGGACACACAGAGTGTGGGATAAGATAAGGGAGACAGTAACTTAAGGGCTACCATCCTTTAGGGTACGGCTAAGGTGATGAAGACTTGGAGAGGAACTGTACAGGGAATAAAGGTTAGAGGAAGAGGCCACACAGATCAGATGCATGGAAACCAGAAAAACATGCACATCTTCACATACATATGCACAACCAGGGGGGTTGGCCTTGAGATCCTTTGGGTGCAAGGATCTATGAGCTTCTGGCATGAGTCTGGGAGTTGATTCTTGGTCTCTGCCCTTCCCCTCTGATCGGGCTCTTTCTCTTTGAAGAGTGGGCTGTGCTCTCCTGGGAGCTCTGCTTCTCCAGGCTAAGCAGCCTGGCTCCTTTAATGAACCAGTGTCAGGTCCCACAGCACCCTGGGTGCCCTCCAGCTTTCAGCCAGCCTCTTTGAAGTACAGTGCAGCTGAGCAGCTTTCCCAAATAACCCTGAGGTGTGGAGCTGACAAGCACACAGTAGGTGCTCACTGGATCCATGTCTGCTCCTGCCTGGAGATGTAGCTCACTGTGGGTGAGAAAGACCTGGGTACATATCTGAGTACTCAGCCTGTGGGGACTTGGGGTTGATGCCTTGCCCAGGGATGGTGCAAAGGTACTGATCAGGGTACAGCCTCGTTGATGCCCAGGAGACACTGGGAAGACCTGAATCTAAGCCGATTCCCTTGGATTTGGACATAGGAGGGTGCATCTGAGGACAGGAAGCAATGTCCCCTGTTGTTCCCTGGTGAGAGGGCAATTGTCACAATCTAGTCTGACCTCCTCCCCAGGCCAGGGGCAGTCTGCCTGGTGGACTTCTCTACAAAGCTTTCTCTGAGGACCAGCCCAGGTGGGGACAGGAGGCTGTTAAGTAGATGGAGGAGGGAAGGGTGGAGAACAGGCAGAATCATGCTGGCTTTCAACGACTATTGGTAAATGTTTTGAAAATCAGGTGCAAGCTGTCCCTCTCTAGCTCACAAGTGTCCCTGTCCCTCCATTTTAGGCTCTAGGTCCACTTGGGAGATCTTCTTATCCAACCCAAAGGAAGCTGGGGACAGGCATGGGTGAGAAGCCTCAGCCTGGGCCTTGGGTCGCAGATCTACTCTGTGCGACAGGGCTCATGTCCCACTTTGCAGAGTTCCAATCTTCTTTTCACAGTGCCTGACCCCCTGCAGGTAGTGCTGCTTTGAGGACAACAATACCTTCCATAATCTCTTAGATATCATGAAACTCCTCCCATGTACCCCACCCAAGAAAGAGGACAGTCATCCCAAAGTATGCACACAGGACCCTGCTGTACTTGTTGGCTTCTCATGACAGGGAACTCACTATCTCCTGGGAAAGTTTCTCCCAACAATGCCCGTGCAAGCTTCTTCCTCCTGTGTCCACGTGGGGTCCTTGCTTTGCTCTGCCTTCTCCATGCTGATATCCCCAGGGGAGTTAGCTCCTGTGCCCATGCCAACCCTGTTAATGTTTGCAAACTTCTGTATCCTCCTCAACCTGATCGAGGCCCATGCCCCAGACACTGTACTTGCATTCTGTACTTGCATTCTTGTACTTGCATTCTGATGTTTATCCTCCTGGTTGTCTCCTCTTGACAACAATCCTCTTAAGGAGTCCTCAGAAGTTGTAGGATCCCAGCAGCACTGATGGGTAGAACAGGACCATTGCCCCCTCTGTCTAAACAAACTGTTTTTGGTGCAGCAAGAGGTGGTGGTTTGTTTTCAGCCCCTGCTGAGGTGGTGAGGGTACATTGAGGCAGAGGCTGCACGGCCTACCTTGCACTGTTACTGCTGTGTTTTGAGCTCCAAAAGAATTTCTCTTCCCTGTGGAATTTCACAGGGATGTGGAATTTTGACATCCTGGCCCATCTTTTAGGGTTGACATCAGTCTGAACCCTGAGAGTGTCATATTACACATTCAGGCTTCTACCTACACGCTATTCCAAACTCCAGGTTGCCTGCAAAGTGATCAGGATACTTTTAGGGCTACAATGCCCAGTGCACAAGCTGAGACCTGGACTTGAAATCCAGGTGACTCTGAGCTCCACTTTCCTGGTCCCTAAAAAGGGTGGTCATCCCACACAGCCAGGGATGTAATGGCAATTGAATGAGGGTACATGGGTCAGCACCCAGCACACAACCACTCACTCTTAGTTCAACTCACCAAAGATACAACACTTGCCTCGCATGCAGAAAGCCCTGAGTTCAGTTTTCAGTGCTCCCCCCATAAAATAATAAGCTGCTGACAAATGTGCTGAACTCATCAGGGATGAGGACAGTCTCCTGGGGGAGGGGACACAGGAGCCTGGCTAATCCATCACTCAGCACCTGCCCCTCCTGACAGCTGCCCACCAGCTTTGCATCCATAAGGACATCAGAAGCCCTTGTCAAATGCTAGAGATAAACATCCCCAGCCCCACATTTGGTCTTTAGAAATTTCTCAGAAAATTAAGAAATAGGAAAAAGACAGACAGTGACCCTCAGAGGTCAGATGGTCTGAAGTTCCCAGGGTAGCAGCCTGCCCTGAACTGGGGGGCCATGCAGGAGATGGAGAAGTGAAGACCTGCTTCCAAAAGTTATGCTGCTTCCACTTGCTAGGAATTTCAGAGGCCTGGTTCAGGCTCACTCCCCTGCATTCACTCCAGAGCTTGTGCTGCCTGGGACTGTAATCCTGCTGCTTGCTTACGGAGGCCACAAAGACAGGTCCAGGAGGTGCTGGTATGACTAAGACGGGACATTGGGTCTCACCCTGCTCTACTCTCTTTATAAGCCCAAGGCATATTGTGAAGAAGGGAGAGGGAAAGAAGAGAGACGGGGGCAGAAGCTTCCAGACCAGATTTCTCAGAAAGTGGTGGATGGCCTTAGGATTGTCCCCATCACAAAGCCAGATTGCCCCTAGCCTAGACTTACCTGCCTTCAGTCAACCAGTTCATCAACCATGGATTAGATTTCTAACCTGTCTTTGCTGTGCTCCACCAGATTATCTCCACCCATCTTGCTAAGAGGGTCTTAGAGATGTGGTCTCAGCACTGCCTTATTCTGGTTTAGAAATCAACCAGCAAAGGTGCATCAGGCAGAAGTGCATGTGTAATGAGACAGTGATGTGGCAGTGTCTGGACCCTGGACATATGAGGACCCTGGTGAACAGTGAGACTAGAGACTTAGATGGGAACCAGATTGCGGGTGCCCTGAGTGCTAGGATATAGGATTTGGATTTCGCCAAAAAGTGACAGGAAGCTAAGGAAGGCCCTCAAGCAGCATAGGATGTGATCTGGCCTATAGATTGTAAAGGTCTCTATAGATGTGACTCAGCGGTCTCTAAAGAAAAGTAAAGATTAGATACAGAAAGAGCAGGTTTCAGGGTAATGAGAGTCATAGAGCTACACATCCACAGAGCTACACTCAAGGCTCTGTTTAATCCTAAGATCCCTGACAAAATCTTTGTCAGTGGCTCCCCTCCCCTGACCCCATAACTTGCTTTTGGATTAACCCTCTGGCACCTTCTTCTAGAAAATAAAGATGGCCCCATGGAGAATTAACACTTGGGCCCTTCTTGGCTGGGAGACAGACTCACCACAGCTGCAAGACCATGCAAGATGCCCTAAATGAGCCTGCAGTATGCAGGGGAGGACGCAGTCCTCTTGAGGGATCCCATTGTCTGAGCCTTGCCTACCACACAAGAGATAAGAACCTACCACTGTGGCCACAGGAAATGACAAAGCAATGACTGATCAGGGAGCCGCTGCACAGGGCTCATTACAGCGCTTGCCAGCGGGCGAGACACCCTTATCAGGGAGAAAATTGCATCAGGTCTCCTGAATTACTAGCGATTGGAAGCAGATTTCTTAGGACGCACTTTGTTAGATACCTAATGAGCAGGATACAGGTGTGCAGAACCCAAAGCCGGCGGGGCGAGGGACAAATGTCTTTGTTAAACAGAATTTGTCAGTTTCCGCTCCGACTCCCTGGGGAGGGTTCAGGGCCAGCTAATTGAATTAAGAGAGTGTGCTCTCCAGCAAGGAGGCTCGGGGTGGGGCGAGAGGCGGGCCGACCGGAAGCCGGGTATTCTCAGAACCAAGGACAGCAGCTGTGGTCTGGCCACTCCCTAATTGCCCGGGCAGGGTGAAGCTGTTGCATTTTGTATGACCAGGGATCCAGGGGCTGGAGGAAGGAAAGGGAGGCAGAGGTTGCGAGGAGGAGGAGAAGGAGTAGGAGGAGGAGGAGGAGGAGGGAGCCAGGTGACCTAAGAAGCTTCCAGCCTAGCATGCCATTGGCCTGATCAGTCTGTCTCTGCCAGCAACGGTGAGAGCCAGGAGGCGCAGGGAAGGGGGCGTCTTCTCCCCATCGCCGTGCATGTGGGCACAGCAGCAGCAGCACAAGGAGTGGCGGGCGGGGCCCTGAGTCCACGCTAGCGCATGTCTGTGCATGGCTTTGAGCTTTCAAATTCAGTCTCCAATTAATGCCCTAATGAAGCAGGATGTGCTGCAGCCACGGAGCTACAGAGCCAGGGGCCACTTGTCAGCCCCAAGCTGCCCCAGCAAGAGAGGCAGTCTGCCAAACAGAGAAGCACGTAAACAAGTTTGTAGGGTGGGCTGGCAGCTCTGCTCCCATCCGCATTGAAGAAGGAGGGAGCAAGACAAGAATGAGGGTTCATCTCCAGTGCTCCCCCTCTCTTCATCCTCCAGCAGCCTGGCCCCAACGTGTGGTCCTAGGTCAGCTCCTTCCCCAAACGTGCACACACTGATGCTGCAGAGCCAGGGAAGGCAATGCTCGCCCTAAAGGAAGGGAACTGTTGGGAGAATCTGGGTGCTGTGGGAGGTGGCACAATGATCCACCTGGTCCCCGCACCTCACACCATGAAAGTTACTGCTTCTGGCCTCCCCTGTTGGACCTACACTGCTTATAGGTATAAAGATGTTTCCAGAAAAATTCTTCCATCCAATTCATCTCCCAACTCCAACCGAGGACAGAAAGTTGAATGAGATGGGGGCTGGAAATATGCACGGGAGGTCGTTGGGGTGGGAGGTGACAGTACCAAGCAAGCCAGGCCAGGATGAGTGATGAGGGAGGCAGAGCGAGCAGAGCCCCTGAGCCTGGCAGGGCTGCGGGAGGACACTGGGTTGGGTGAACTGAAAAACATGAAGCCCATGGACACTGTGATTCCCCTTCCTGCCAGTAAAGACACTGGCCTGCACTGAAGGGGTGGTCTCACTTTTAATTCAGCTTTGTGACGAAATTTAATGGATTCTCTGTAAAAGAACCTGACAAGTCCCAAGAGCGATGGGGTAGGTACCTTTGAAGTGAGGTGGGGGTGAGGGAGGGATGGATGGATGGATGGATGATGCAATGGGTCTTTAATACTTTTTCTAAACATTTACCATACATTTCATTCACATCTTGTACAGTTAGTTCCACTTGGCAAGCAGGGAAAAGACCCCCTCCACCCTACCACCACTACCCAGGGCCCCTGGCAAGCCTGAGCAACCAGCCCTGGGCTCCAGTTGGGCACAGCTCAGTGACTCAGAGGGTGGGCACCTGGGGTGCCTGACACCATCCTCCAAGCCCATCTGGGAGGCAGAGCTGCCTCAGTTTCCTAGTAAACATGGAGACAGCTCTGTGGGTACCGATCCCCTCCCAGGCCCACCCCAGACATTTAAATATGAGCAAAGGCCCACACACCAGATGTCTACCCTCCAAATAACTCAATTACAAATTGGGCAAAGAGACAGACTATTAATTCTACCATGGCAGGACCTTAGGCAGGACCTCAGATTCCACGGGGACCCTGTAACATGGGGGTACCTCTCCACTCTGTAGGAAAATTTCACCCCAGGGGTGCCTGAAACAGGATATTCTAGCCTAAGGGTTTCAGGAAGGGAGCTCTTCTTGTCTGGGGCTGACAGCACACTGTCCCTCCCCCAGTGCCCAACTCTGTGACTCGAGTAGGGTGGCCCCTCAGCTCAGATTAAATGCTTTCCCGTGCAATCCAATTTCCTCCTGCCACAGAATAGAAAAGCCCAGCACACACACAGGCATATACACTTAGTGCTAAATATCCAATCAAGCCCACAGATAATAGAGAGCAGCCAGTTCACTCCTGATTTAATCAGATAAAGTGCCCATTCATCGGCTCCCATGGGCTTAGCAAAGGGGGCCAGGGTTGGCTGTGCCTTTAAATCTTCAAGGAGGGGGCACAGACCCACAGGGGACTAATTATCCTTCTGCCTTTAGTCACCTCTTACTCAAACAGACAAAAGCGTGTTCCCAGCCCTGATAGCACTAAGCCTCTGCACAGAATTTCTTTTGCTCTCAGAAATGCAAATCTGCCTGTCCAGTGGGCCTTGAGAATGGGACTGATGGTGACCTAAGTTTGGGAAGACCCCGCTCGGGAGACTGGCGGCAGTTTGAGTGGGGACCTCACTGTTGTACCCTCATCTTTGTGACAGTCGGGGAAGACATTAGTCCACGTGAACCTGGCTGTCCTCCCTGGTACAGTTCCATCTATGCTCCCTCCACTCTGAACACTGCCATGGTTCTGTGATCTGCAACCTGAGCCCCAAACCCTGATAGGTCTGGGGTTTCTGAACTCTGCACCCCAAGTTCTTGCCTGAACTCAGAATTCCCACCCATAGCCATCTGCCTGGCACACAGTGGGTGCTCAGTATGTCTGCACTCACTGAAGCCGGGTAGTGTGGATGGGGTTTGGGGAAGCTTGCTCCACCCAGCACCTACAGGAACTCAGGGCAGGGCCTGGGGACCAGGTTATGCCCTCCAAGACTACACTGCGTGGAATGGTCATCGATCAGCCACTCTGTCTGGGAACTCACCCAGGCACTGTGGCTCCAAACCCTTGCACCCTCTGCTATCTGCCACCCCAAGGGCACCAGGAACTTGAGTTTCTAAAAGGGGTTTCAGGGCAGGACCCCTCATATTTAGGGGGAAGGTGCCTGGACCTGGAAGGAAGCAGGATTGGATGGGCTGGGTGCAGGCAGCTGGCTTTATCAGGCCTTGAGTAATGGGGCAGGGGTGGGGCCATCCCAGGAGAGCCAGGCCAGGGGAGCTGCCCCTGTGAAGTCCCTCCCCCATGGCCACCTGCACTTGAGAGTGTCTGGGCCCTCAGATTCCTAAAGGACTGGGAAGAGGATGAGACCCAGACAAGAGGAGGCCCTGAGGCAGGGTTGGGAAAGACAAAGGAATTGCTGTGGGGGCTGGGACTTTCCAGGTTTGAGGAACTGGGGTTTCCATCTTCCTGAATGTGCACTGGAGGGAATTCTGTGAACAAGGGTTCTGGTCATTGATGTCTAGAAGGCAGGGGTGGTGACACAGATTAAAACTGTCACTGTAAGCAGCAGCAGCAGCAGCAGCACCCTATTAGCCAGAAATGGGGGCGGCTTAGTGCATTCTGTGGTCAGAGCAGCCTTGTGCCACTCCAGGGAACCACATGGAGAAGGGGTTCCGGCCATGACCGCCAGTACCACATTCACATGCCATCCCCAGACAGCTCTCCCTGTATTGTACAGAGGAGGAAACTGAGTCACAGAGAGGCAGAGCGTTCTTCGAAGTCAAAGTAACCAGCAAACCAAAATGGATACCCAGAGCCCTCTGTCTCCCAAGTCCCTTCTCTGCCTGTCTTCTGGGCACTTGCTGGTCCTGAATGTGCCCCCTCTTATTTCAAGGGCTCAGCCCAGGCTGGTCTCCCACACCCAGAGGTGTGAAGGGTAATGAGGGCCCATAATTAAGGCTTCTGGTGATGGAGATTTATAGGCAGCCTTTGTCAATAACCGCACCCGGCTGCGGAGCCAGCAAGACATCGATAAGTGCTTGTTACGCCTTCCCTGCTCCCTGCCCTGTCCCCCGCCTACCCAACCTGTCAGCCGCCTGTTCTCAGTGCCTGGTACACAGGCTGTGCTCAATTAATTTGCACTTGTTGGTGCCATCTGTTCTTTCCTGCATCCGAGTAAGGCATGTGTGGGTCCCACCTCCTCCTCCTCCATGGGGCCCAGAGCAGCAGCAAAGCACCCCATCTCACCACACTAAGGCTTCAGCTTCATCCAAGACCCCTGAAGCCAAAGCCAGCCTTGGTGCAAGGAGGTAGGGCTCCCAGGCTTGAGGTCTGGTGGTCCCCAGGCCTTGCCGAACAGTGACATGTTTGAGCCTCAGTCTTGGGAAGGGACTGGGAAGCCATTGTCAAGTCTGTTTCCCTAGATCGACATTGGTCAGGGCCAGAAACTCAGCACCCAGGGGTGTGTGGGGACATCGAGGCAGATGACTCATCCTAAAAGCTGATACAGGCAACCTCTCACCTGGGTGTGCCAGTCCCAAAGGTTTTGGTGACCAACATCCCATCCTACATTTCTCTGGGCCTTTCCTCTCTCCAGAAGTTTCCCCCAACCACTGCAAGCTCCAGCCAACCTGCTTCCTGCTCTGGGCCCAAAGGTCCTGATCCTGGAGGGCTGGGGCATCTGGGCCAGCTCTGCTGCAAAAGTTCTGTGTGAGGTTAGGCCCATCCTGCCCTCACTGAGTTCTGCTGCACAGCACACAGGCAGATTTGCTAGCCAACCAGGCCTTCTGTGGGTAGCCTGGGAGGGACCTCAGGTGGGGAGCTGTGCCACATGTACCTTGATGGCCTCATACAGGAAGGATGTATGCACAAAGCTCCAACGCCCCCTGGGGTCTTGGCTCCTTCCCTCTCCTTCCTTAGCAGGGCCTGGCACCGGCCCAGCTTCCGAAAAGAGCCCCAGCCTGGCAGAGGAAGTGTCTGGTGTTTCTCCCCTGCTGTAAGAGGTGGGGAAGGCATGGGGGGACTCTTAGCACCTATTTTGTAGATGAACCCCTGAACCTAAGCCACTTGAGGGTGTGGCTCCCCATCCCCCTCTGCATCGCTGCTTGTCCAGGTCCAAGGATGGGCCCCCCAGGGTTCCCACAGAACCCCTTCCACCTCCTGCCAGTGAGAGCTGGAATGTGGCCTTGTCTGGGGCCTGCTAGGCCCAACCATGCCACCACCTGGTGCATTATTGATGGGGTCCTAATTGTGCGTTTCCCAAAGTCTACAAGCCTTTGATGAAAAATTCATGTCACGCCGGAGGACCAAGCAGATTCTATCGATTGGCAGCACAGTGGATTCAGGAGGATGGGGCCACTGCAGGGAGGGGCACCTGTGGGTGTCCCCCAGGCCTCAGGCCCAGAACCTCTGGGAGGAGAGCAGAATACTGCAGCTTATGTCCCTGGAGGGGAAGGACCAGGCCACATTAGGACCTACATCTGGGTGCCACCTCAAGCCTGGTTGCCACTGCCCTAGAGGAGAGTTAAGACCCCCAGAATCTCCCATGAGGCTCACACGGAGGAAGCAGGCATTGCTCAAAGCTACACACACACAGCCTCAAAAGTGCCCCCAACAGCTCCATGAGATGAGCACAGATGAAGAAACAGAGGCTCAGAAAGGTTAAGCAACTGTCCAGAGCCCCACAGTTTATCGGTAACCTCTCCACTTCTAGAGCTACAGAAAGTGTGCATTGGTCCTGTCCAGCTGCCTGCCTATCCTCATCACAGCAGGAAGACTGACCGTGAGCCTGGGCATTGTAGTGCATGCTTGTGATCCCAGCACTTGGGAGGCTGTGGCAGGAGGGTTGCCATGAGTTCAAGGGCAGACTGGGCTGCATAGTGAGACTTTGCCTCATAAAACAAAAAAATGAAAGAAATAGTGGGTTGGGAGACTAAATGAGAAGACTAAGGCCCCCTGCAGCACTGAGAGAGGACAGAGCCCCCAGGGTAGAGATGCAAACAGGTGCAGGTGCTGTCTCTGGCTGTCTAGCCAGGACTCTAACAGCACCACTACCACCACAGAGAACACTGACAGGCACCTACCCATGCCATCAAGTCACCAAATCTGCAGGCAAGCCTGGGCCTAGGCAGACACTTTGCTGGGTCCAAATGCAGCTGCCCATGGACAGACAGACACAGACAGACAGGCATGTCTGCCTCGGAACCTCCCGCTGCCCCAAGCAGGCTGAGGAAGTTCCTAGAGGGTCCCCAGCCCCATACCATAACCCAGAGCCCGGCCACTGGGGAAAGCTCTTTAGGTGGCAAGAGGTCTCTAGGAGAGTGAGCAGAGCCACTCTGGGGAGGGGACCCCTTCCAGCCCCTTGAATTTAGCACTGTACTTCCAAGTTGGGACAAGGGCAGGACTTGAGTGGGCTTGGGGTGTCTGCGGTCTTCCTGGACCCAGGCCCCAGAGCCAAGCTTTGAAGATTGGGCAGGATAGAGAGGCTTGGGGAGAAGGGAACTGGACATGGTGGGGCATCTTCCTGGAATCCTCATCCCCACCTATGCCTGATGCATTGTCCTAGCCTGGCCCAATTAGCAGGTGTGGCTCCTGCGGGCCAAATTAGACTGGGGCTGGGGTCAGCTTCTGGCCAAGGCCAGGTTGCCCCTCCAAGCTTGCCCAGCCCAGCACAAAAGCTTTCTAGATACTGCCCACTCTGCGGCTGCAGGAGGTGAGAGAAAGAGCAGAAGGAAGGGAAATCCACGCCTTTTGTTTCTTTGATGTAACCTTGGGCTGAACAAAGAAGCAACGCCTCCCCTTCCCAGGAGGCCATGTGGCCTGGTGGAACAGGGAACCTGTTTTAAACAGCACTTGGTGCAGATTTGCTGTGGCAGAGGAGACCCAGCCACATCCGAGGGGATGTATCCAAGGGGCAGCACCTAGGGTGGGTAGGCCCTGGTGCTGGAAACTTCCATGGCTCCCAACTGCTTTCTGTTCCGAGGCAGGGGTCTAAGCCCCACGGGTGAGGTCCACTCAGCTCTTTGGCCATGCAAGCCTGTGTACTTTGTGGCTTGTGCTGTACATTGCATCCCCACCTCCAGAATCCCATCCAGAATGGGCTCTGCCTTCTGGAGGGAGGGACTTTACTCTTTGCCTCTTCTTTATACTTGGTGAGCAAGTCCCTCTGTCATGTCCCCGTCCTGAAACTGGTGGTGCTCTGAGGACTGTGGTCTCTCCGCTCCAGCAGAGCTGATCTTGGAGTGTAGCTTCTGGCTGCCAGCCTTGCTGCAGGAGGAAGTAGAAGGGAAATTTATAATAATACTCCCTGGGGCAGAGGGGACCCCCACTAGTGCCAGACTCCCCTCCCAGGGCCAAGGTCCCGTCAAAGAGAGTGCCCTGCCCAAACCTCTGAGCCCTGCCCTCTGTCTTGGGGTATGGCATCTCCCACTGTATCAGCTTTTACTGCCCCATCTGGCCAGCTCTGTGCCTCAGTGTCCTGCCCTGCCATTGAAGCTCACAGGCCTCCCTTGCCTGCCCTCTGGTGGTGACATGTTTGTTTTTATTTTAAAAGTGCTGTGATTGATTTCCTTAACATATTGCATAACAGATTAGCAGGAAAGGCCTCTGTCATGCCCCAGGTCTGCAGTGTGCCAAGTGTGGCAGGAGTGATGCTGACCCATACATTGCCTAAGAGAGGCCTTTGCCTGGCACAGAGACATGAGTACTGAGCTGCATGGGGCAAGAATGGCCACTTGTCCACAGCAGTGAGGTCCACAGCAGTAAAGGGCCCTGGAAAGCTGGGCCCATGGGTGCAGAAGCCAGAGCTCAGTTGTGCAAGGAGGCCAAGTTACGTGGGACCAGCTGCCTTGAACTTCAAAGGTAGAAGCGTGATGTGGGCACAGGGGAGCCACGGAGGACTTTCATCCAAGATGCCAGGGTCAAAGTCTCCCTGTCTGTTATGCCTAAAAATCACTTCCGGGTGATCACCTAAATCATTTTGCCTTCATTGTGACGTCGCAGTTCTGTCAGGTCAGGATGTCATGTGAGGCCCAGCAGAGGGGACCAACTCTATTCCCCATGTCCTGCTCTTTGCAAATGACATGGGCAGAGGTGAGGCAACTCAGGGCTGGGCACACAGGGCTCATCTCACCTCTTGGCCTGTCCAGGGAACCACAGGCTAGCAGCTGCCTCCTGCAAGTCCCCAAGGCCACCAGCCCATATCTGGGGAGGGGAGTGAGGAGCTGTCAACCTTCAGCTGCCTAAGATCCTGTATGGAGGCATCACAATGAGAACCGAGAACCAGCCATAAGGGAGGCCGGGAGCTGGGAGGCCTGGGGGTGGGGTGCAGACATTGAGCCGGACCGCAGTGCAGCGAGGGTAGGTAACGCACATCAGCTGGCATTCCAGGAGCGGAGGAGTATCAAGAGGAGGTAGACCAGGCTGTCTCCGATGGGGCCTGCTCACTGTGACCCAGCCTGGTTCTATTAATCTGTTTGAGACAAGATCTGGCTGTGTAGTCTAGGCTGGCCTTGAGCTCTTGCTGATCTTCCTGCCTCAGTCACCCTAGTGCTGGGATTACAGGCATGCAGCACTACACCTGCCCGGCCTGGCTCTAGAGCCAGGGGCTGTAGAGGAAGTGTCTGTGGGAGGCGGCTGCCCTCTGCTGGCATGTCTAATGACATGCAAGTGGCCTGGGCTGAGGACTGTGGAATAGAGCGGGATACCCAGGATACAGGCGAAGGAGGCGAGGTTGTGCATGGCAGGGCAAAGCCAGTGCCCTGGCTCCAACACCCCAATCTCTTGAGAAGCCCTCTGTGGCCTTGGCTTTGCCAGCCTGTGCTGTCCCTTGGCCTTTGCCTCTCGGGGCTCCTCCTACCCCACACATCTGAACCTGGAGACTGGCTCCTTCCCAAGCTCCAGCCGTTGTGGCCATCTTCCCACTTGCTCTCCCCCTCACCCCTCATCTTTGCATCCCCTCTCCATGCCCACTGCCCTCTGACTGGCACGGCCCTGCTGTGTGCCTCCTAGAACGCTGTTCTGGGCCTTTGTCCCCATCCTTTCCTGGTACTGGCAGTGAGACAGGTCTTGTTTTGCCACCCCCACCTCACCCTCCTCTGCCTCTCTCCCGTCCCCTCCCCACTACCCTTCAGCGACTCACCCACTTTGTCCCGTCACCTGCTCTCTCACCCCACCTGGGACCCTTCATACCACCCCAGATAGAACCCATTTACCTAAGAGTCAGCTCAGGTTGTCACCACCTCCAGGAAGCCTTCTAGGATCCTTGGGCTGAGACAGAGGTTCCTCTGAGCTCTCGGCACAGAACACTCCTGCTACCACCATGGTGTGCAGGGCACTGTGGGGAGGAACATTAGTGCCCTCAGTACATCCTGATAGGCCAGGAGTTTGCTGCACTGCTTCATAAGGAAGCCTTGAGGACCTTGACCACACCCCCCCCCAGTCTCAGTTTCCCCATCCATACAAGGAGGGCATGAGCATCCTTCTGACCCCTGGGGTTGGTAGTGGCTGTGGGTATAGCGGAACGACTACTAGGGCCGGGGTCCTCAGGGCCACGACAAGGCCTCTTATCCCGGAGGAAGGGAGCCGAGAAGCACCCACTGCTGTTTCAGTAGTACCCTGCCATCCTCCTTTGTGCTCTTGCCTCACTCTGTATCGTGGGCACCGTCACCTGATCACCTCTGTGCCCAGTGCCCAGCACTCTCCTAAGAATGATTAAAGAACTCACAGAGGGAATGATTAAAGTAATGCATACAGAGAAGGAAGTTAACAGCCAGGTAACCAGCACCAAGGCCCAGCCAGTCCCCATGCTCCCCCACCCACAGCAACCCCAGGACTGTGGTTTTCCATCCCTAGAAGACGACACTGAGGCTCAGGGCACAGCTGCCACCCTCCCAAGCCAAAGTGGGGGCATTGCTGTGGCAAAGGTCACCAGTGCTTGGTGACAGCTTGGGAGCCCCAGCTTATCTCATCTGGGCAGGCTTTGAGGATCAAGGTCCTGGAGGTGACAGTGTCAGTGGGTGACGATGGGTGCTCAGGGTCAGGTATTGTTTGGTGCCCTTGGAGGATGTGGCAGCCCCAAGAGAAGGACACAGGTTGGGGGAACGGGACCTTTGCAGGAATCTGGGGCACAGTATCCACATACTCTCAAGGCTGTGACGCACAGCATGGCCCTGAGAGAGCCCTGCCTCAGCTATGGGGACAGGTCAGAGCTGCTGCCCGCAGGCTGAGGTCTCCCAAGGTCCCCACTCCACCAGGAAGGTGGAGCCAACTGAGGAGGAAAGGACAAGACCCATGGTTCCAAGGGACATGGGACTGAGGAGAGAAGGCTAGGGCCAAGGTAGGACAGTGGCAGTAGGCAGGGCTGTCACAGTGTGGAGATCCTGGCAGAGACACCCATCTCCCCAGGAACTCAGATGCCCCTGGGTCACTTTCCTCCTTGCTCTGGGTCTCAGCTGTCATTTGTGTCAAGGGAGAGTGCTGTCACTAGACAGCACACAAGCCCAGGGTTGAGGAAGAGGAGGAGGATAATGGAGTTTGGTAACAGTGGGGTCTTACAGCCTCTGTGTGAGTCAGACCCATAGGATGGCTGTCCAGCTAGTAACCCCATCCTGGGACCCCTCAGGTTTTCATGTCCCCACCGGTTATGGGGAGAGCCTCTTCATTTCTCCGTACCCTCTTCATTTCACAAGGCGGGGTGGGTGTCCCTGTGTCCTGATGATTAATTCCAGGTCATTCTTTGTGACTTGAGCAGACGCCAAGTGTGCACTAACAGAAGACCAAGCTGTGCTGCGGTGAGCACTCTTGAACACGATTTCCTGACTGTGTATGCGCACGTGTAGGTCATTGTCCCAAGCAGACACCATGAGAGGCTGTACTAGGCTGCAAAAAAAGGGGCAAATTTCCTTTGCAGCAGCACCTTGGGCTTTCTCCAGTGAGCCTGCCTGGCTTCCAGAGTCCATAAATCAAGTCCCAGAGCACAGCAGAGCAGGGAGCAAGGGTGAGGAGGAGAGAAAATGGGAAGGGATCAAACAGTGCCTCTGAGTTAGCACTGCCCAAGCAGAGGCTCCACATACCACTTCAAAGCATGGGTGTCCCCACCAGGAGGACTCTGAGGAGCCCAAGTCCTGAGCCCACACAGCCTGTCCTCACTGTAGTCTTTTGTGTGGTCTCTGAGCTGAGCATTTCAGCCAGTGTGCTGTCTGAGGACGCCAGATGGGCAAATTGGGAAAATCCAAGACCTGGACCTTGGCCTGGGCCAGAGCTGCTGACATAGGCCCAACACTGGCATCACCAGCTAGAGGGAGTCCAGCCTGAGGGGTAGTCAGTGACAGGTGACAAGTGGTGGCTGATGGGTCCCTGCTGTCTCAGGCTCCTTCCCTAGAAGCCAGTGGCCTGCATGCAGCAGGTGGGAGGCAGTGACTGGCTATCCAGACCACCTCCCCAGACAGCATGAGGCCCAAGTGGGGGTTGGGGGCAGAGCTCTACTCCCTAGGATCTTGGGAGTGAGTCCCCACTCTACTTCGTCAGCCTCAGGGAGTCCATAGGTTACCAAGCTCGCCAAGCAAGTCTGTCCCTGCTCACACCATTCCCCACCCAGCCCTGACTTCTCCACTTGAACATTTATGGCTTCTTGTAGCCTGCTTTGGTCACTTCTTGGCACCCTGTGAGGTGTCTATGTGTGTGGACATCAGGCAGGATTGCACAATAGGTAAGAACACTTGAGCACCAGACGGCCTAGTTTCGGGACTCAGGCCTGCTGCCACTGGTTTGGTCACTGAGCAGGTTACTGGCCTCTCTAAGCCTTTCTCTGAGGTTTCTTCATCTGTCACAATGGGGTGATTGCAGCATCTACCCTCATAGGTTTGTTGTGAAGACTGAATGGGAGGTGGAACGTAAAACACTCAGGAGGAGGCCTGGACCATAGTAAACGCTCAGAGAATGCTGGTATTGCTGGTCCTAACCTAGGGACTGACTCTGTTTCCTACGTCCTGGCCCCCATCCTGCAACCAACATCTGACCTTGACCCCGAGTCTCCTTGACTTCTCTCTGTCCCTTCCTGACTACTAGGCTGATGCCAGGGTCAGCTCCTAAATGCAATGAATGGGATTTCTAAGAGTTTGTCCCCTGGGCTTAGTGACTGGAAGGAGGGAAAGAAAGTGGGAGATGGCAGAGACTGGCTGTGACTTAACAAGCTCTGGTGGCCCTGATCCTTTCAGTTTACTTACTCATACCCTTTGCTCTGAGGTCCATGCCCTTGGTTTCCCTCTGAGCCGCCATCAGCAAAACCCTCGTGGCTGCCAGGAGAGCAATTTATGCAGCTGCCCTAATGCAGCTGAGAGGATGGGAACCAAGTCAACCCCCCCCCCCAGCAAATTGCTGGGACCTAGGGACACTGTGTAGGGCTCATGCTGCTACTTAGCCTGGAAAACGAACCACTGCCTCCCAAACATGGGTACAGGTATAAGAAGGGGGCTCCCAAGGGCCCAGGGATCAGCTCTGGCTCTGCCCACCCACCACCCACCAGGAAATGAACAACTACTGGCGGGCCATGCAGAGGATGTCACCACGGGAACAGATCAGCCTCTTGGAGGAGGAGAACCAGATACTAAGGCACCTCCTGGTCGAGCAGGAGCTAAAAGGAAGCAGGTTCACTGGACCCCAGGATCTGGGTGAGAAAGCACAGGCCACCATAGACATCTAGACACCCCTTGGGGTCTGTGTTGAAGACAGGGAGGTGGGTGGGGAACTTCCCTCGGATGTGCATGCAGCTGGATTCAGGCTGGCAGGAGACCACAAACACGCCGTCCACCCACAGACACTGACATGGTCCCCACCCAGCTGTGTCTTCTCAGACAGGAAAGGAGTGCCTAGCCTATCTCCAGCCCAGGGCTGGGGAGGTACCTGCTCCCCTTTCCTCTGATGAGGGGAGCTAGAGAGCCCACCATGAGCCGACTCCCTGCCTACCCCAGCAATGTCCATGAGACAGAAGCTGCAGCGGCTGATTAGTGTGCGCGTGCTGAAACTGAGGATGCAGCGCATGAAGAACGAGCTAATTCGGGTAAGCGGGAGTGGCGAAGGAGGGGTGGGCAGGGCTGGGAGAAGCCTTGAGGGATGGCAGTGGCAGATCCTTTCCCTCAGGCACCCATTCCCTGCCCACCACTCCGTTCTGCTCCTTGCAGAAGAATGAGCGAGAAACGAAGTGGCTGGAACAGTATCAGGCACAGCAGCCAAAGGCTGCCCTGAGACGGTTCCAGGTCCTGCTGCAGAAGATGAAGGCGCTGGAGGACCCCGCACGGCACCATGAGAAGGCAGGTGCCAGGCTCGCCTAGGCAGGGGCTGCACATGGGAAAGTGTAGTGCCCCCAGCCTCACCTCATGCTCCACCCCAAAGGTGCTAGAAAAGATGGAGCAGGTGCTGGAGGACCAGCTGCTGCAGGAGAGAAAGGAGCACCGCGCCCCCCAGCAGGCGGCTGGGAAAGCCGCATGCAGGTGGGTTCGAGATCTACTCTGGACAGGAGGGGGATCCACTCCTCAGGCCTTGCCCAGCTCTCCAGGGAGGCCCAGTCTTCCAGAGCCTCGGCTTCAGGAAAACCTACTTAGTCACATCTGTGGGTTGGGATGCAAGGGTCGTGCTGCCCACACCACCCCAAGGCCCTGAGCTCCCTCATCCCAGAGTGGCCCTAGGAAAACACTAGTGTGAGCCACACTGGGAACACAGCAGGGACACAGGGGCCCACAGAGAGCAACCTTGGGTAGCATTCCCTACTCCTTAACCAAATCCTTTGAATTATTTTTCTGTCTTCCCATATTTTCAAAGATTTTGTTTGCAAAGCAAACCAGCCAATGTTGTCCTCTTTTGGGTGAACCACAGCCACCTAGAACTGCCCATCACAAGGCAGTTTGGATAGGCAGAAAAGAGTGGGAAAGAACCTCAAAGCAGGGGACATCTTCTGTGTCTTGGCTCCAGGCTCAGACCTCTCTGCCAGGAGTCCTGGGTGATCTAAAGCCATTAGACAATAATGAAATCCTGTCCTGCCTTCAGAGACCATTAGGTCCCCGGGAACTTGGGTAAAGCTGCATGTAATCAGGCAAAGGCCCAGAGAGAGAAACAAGAATGCTAGGAGCAGAGAGAGGCAGTCAAGAGGGAGAGGACAACCTGAAATACACATATGGCAGATGCTTGGGGAAAAGGAGAGTAAAATGCTGCAGTCCAATTCCCAACAGCCAGGAGGACAGCCCTAGGAATGTGGGCCTGGTGCCACTGCAGTAGGGAGCCATCGATGGCTTGGGAACAGAAGAACAGCAAGGAGCAAAATGCTGGGACTGATCAGGCAGGGACATGGAGGCAGAAAGGCCCATCTCACACATGTCTGTGGTCATGTTCACAGCTTTCCCCAAGCCCTCAGCCCCTGGCCTTCCACTGGCTTCCACAGGAGAAACCTTGCCTGTCGACCTTTACTCGGTGCTACTGGCAGAAAATTCAAGGCTATGGGCCGAGCTAGAAAAGAACCACCAACAGCCAGCCCCTATCATTCTGCAGCAGCAGGCCCTGCCAGTAAGAGCCACCACCATGCTTTGGCCTGATCCCACCTGTACCAGTCACCAGTTGTCCAAACTCACCCACAGCACAATTGAAGCTAAAGACCTAGGCTTGGAGCTGGGTGTCCCAGATTTGCCAATGTGCCCAAAGCTCCTGGGAATGCATGCATCTGAATGTCACCTTGACTCTCACCTATTAGCCTGGGAGAAAGCAAGCCCCTGACTGACCCTTGACCCCTAACCCCTGGCTCCTGGCTCCCAGTCAGACCCCTTTTAAGAGCATTTCCTGGGATCGGTGCAGCCCTGGAGAGCCCTTTTCCCCAACCCAGGTGGACCCCAGAGAGTTGGGAGCAGGTGGAGACTTGGCAGAGAGGATGCAAAAGACAGATGGCCCAGGCCACCACAAGCAGACAGAGACCCTGTCCGCACAGCTGGGTGTCCCAAGCCCCTCCTCTATCCAGGCTGCTCCGGCGCCCACTGCTGGACACATCTAAAGACAAGCTGCTTGGAATCAGAGCTGGTGGGGTAGGGCACATGGGACAGGACTTGTAGGAGATGGGCTCCTTTTGGAAGCCCCCGATGGTGGACATTCAGGGTGAACATGAAGATGGGACCCTGGCTTCCCGGACTCTTCACTCTGCACAAGGCTCCCTGCCCGACTCCCTCTTGAGCACTACTGGGAGCTTTTTGGGGCCTTGTACATTAAAACAGTGTGCTGCCCCAAATCTGCAGGGAAATAGCTGTAAAGGGCGCTCAGCCCAAGAACTTCAGAGGGAGGCACTGCCCCCCAGAGCTGACTGGATTCAGACCTGGCTGGTCTCTTCTCCAGGACCTCGAGTCTTCAAGAGTTCCTGGGCTCACTGCCTCAACTGGGGCCAAATACGAACTTCTGCTCTACCCACAGGATCTCCTGGCCAGTACTACAGACAAGTTTAACCTCATGGCCAAGATGGAGCAGGCGCAGAGCCGTATAAAAGCCAGGTGGGTAAAATGCAGGGGTTAGCCAAGCTGGGCCCAGGCCCACTGCTCTGTCTGTGACCAAAGTCAGGGCTCAGTGTAAAGCTAGGACCAGAGGTCAGTGTGTGACCAGACTGTTGTCATGATGCAGAGAAGGTCCTCCATGTCTGTCCTTTTTGTCACCCTTTCCCCTGCCACCCCCGAGGTCCCTTGGGAAGGTCTGAGGCCCATGCTGCCAGGAGCTTTGCATACTGCCCAGCAAGCAGGCCCAGATCCTAATGGGCTCCAGGCACATGGGTCTTCCACTGCCCCTGTCCATGTCTGCAGTTGGAGGACTCAGCCCGACGATGGGGCCAAGAGAAGCAGAACTTGGCCACACGGCTGCAGGAGCAAGAACATGGTTTTGGGCGCTCCCCAAATCTCATCACTGACCAACCCATGAGTAACCCCATAACTAGAGTTTAGGTGTTAGGGCTGGGACCCCATCTCTAAGTCACTAGACTTGAGAGAAATTTACAGGGTCAACCTGTGGGCTGGGATCCGAAGTCCTGAGCTCAGTTCCTGCTCTGCTGCCAACAGAAGCTGTCACTTGGTCTCGGTTTCCCCAGCCATCTGGGAGAACAGGAACCCCTCCCCCCGCACAGGTGCTTGTGAGACTCCACAAAGAGATGACTGTGGATGAGGGGAGGCCGACACAGGCACTTCTAGAATGTTCTGTCTGTCACTACCTGTATTCTAGGACTGGCTGTGCCCATGGACAGCATAATGGTAGCCTCCACTCACCACACTCATTATGCCCAAGAATCTTCTCTTACCCCCCACCATTTTGCCCCCACACAGCTGATGTGAGCACCATCTTGGCAGCTTCCCAGGAGCAAACAGGGCCTTCACACCAACCCAAAGGCCTGACTTCTGCTCTTGGCCCTCAATATTTTACTCATGGCTAAGGATGCAAATTCCTGGAAAGGGCCTTTCAAGGACACAGGGACTGACAAGGACACCAGAGACCATCTGCAAGCCCTTCCGGGCCCATGGACTCTTGGAGAAATTAGGTTTCATCTTTTGTGATCAGATGAGTTGAGGAATCTTCCAGAAGTGTGATTGGAAGTTCAGGAATGGGAGTGTACTCACATGCCCACTTTGCCTCCCACAGAATACCTTGACGAACCATGCCAACAACCTCAAACAGCCCTCAAAGCAGGAAGTCTTGCTGCCCAACTCAGACCCCAAGCCCAAACAGCCTTCAGACACCCAGCTGGAGCCCTCCAGCTCCCAGCAGACCTGAGCCCTGCACAGGCCTCCTCCTTCCCTGTGCACCGGGCAGCATCACCCCAGCCCCTAAAGATGACTTTATTAAATGCTGAAGCTGAGCCCCAGACTCTGCTGCCTCCTGCCAGATCCCATCGGGTCCCCAGCCCTTGGCCACAGCCTTACCACCTCCTGCCTGAACCAGAGCTAAAGCAAAGACTACAGTGGACCAGGAGGTTGGTGAGAAGGAGGATCAGGAAGGGAGGCCCCTTCCTCTTGTCTTTTTCTCTCCATCCTGCTTCCTTTCTCTTCTTTGGCTCTGAGTCATCTCTGGCTCAGAAATGTCAGTGCTGGAAAGAAAAAGACGCCCAGCTCTGTGTGGGACAGATGAAGAAACTGGCTCAGAGACACAAGTTATCTTGTATCCCTGCATGGTAGGGAAAGTAAAAGGCTGTGAGAGATGACCTGAACCTTGCAGAACTTTGGTAGAAGCGGCCAGGCAGGTTGGGCCACTGTCCCTGGCTGGACAAGTCCCCTGCCTGCTGGCAGCACTCAGATCTGGAGGACCAAGGGCCAGCAAGGAGCTGTTATCTGCTCTGGGCCAGAGTTCAGAAACTCAGAGAGACTTAAGGGCCCTGGACAGGTACAGTCATAGTCCAAATGCACCAGAAACTGTTCCAGTTCCCTGCCTACCACCCAGAGCTTGACAAGGGACTTATCTTCCCGGAGCCAGGCAGGAAGCACAGGCAAACCCAGAGCGGGGTCAGGGGATGGAGGAAGCATGCTGGCTCCTGTCCTGGGACCAAGCTGCTCACACCAGCTCCTTCCAACCCCGCAGGGGACTCCCATGGGGGTCTCATCCAAGAGGGCAGGACTGGCCTAAGCCTCCCTATCCTCAGATAAGACCTGCCTCCTCCTCTGTCATTGATGCCTGGCCTGCACAAAGGCACTAACCCTCTCCTCTCAGCCTCCTCCCAGCTGCTGTGAGTGGGTGGTCACATCATAGTCCCTCCTGCATGTCCCAATCTGCACCATAGGATCCATTGGAAAGAAAAACACTCCCATAGTTCAGCCATTTATTGTCTTCCCACTCCAGGGCAGGAGATGGAGAAGAGTGGGCCAGAGGTGACAGAAAGACGGCTCTGAGCTGGCCCAGGTGGCCACTGAGCCAAACCACCTGCCCTGAAGGAGTGGGGACACAGCACCACAGGTGCAAGGCCCAGTGGCACCCACTCAGCCATCTACCCACACAATTTCAGCCTGGTTGGTAGAGGTCAGGGACACCACCTGTGATCACACCTGGGCCGTGTCCTCTTTGAAGGGCAGGAAAGTGAAGTAGATGGGCTGCTCAGGCACGAGGATGAGGTTGAACTTGGTGCCCACATCTTTGAACTGCTTCAACTGAATCCTGAAGTTCTCCAGCACCTGAAGAAGGGGATGAGTTTGGGAAGGGGTGGAGGGCTGTCTCCCCAGGCCAGGGTCACCCTCTTCCCATCCACCTCCTTGGGGAGCCCAAGGGCTGTAGCCTCAACTCCTCATTTAAATACACCATGGGTATCCTGTTCCCTGGGTTTAGGCCTTGACCTTAACTGGGCTACAACACCCTCCCCCACCGCTCCCCCTACCTCACCCCACCCTATATCATGATGGCCCTGGGGACGCTAGTGAGTGACACGTGGGTCAGCCCAGGAGAAAGTAACTGGGAACTAAGACAGAGACAGGTTGGTGACTTCACAAGGCACAGGGTACCTAGTGTACCCAAGTGTCCCCAAACCCCACTCACATAGATGAGGAAGATGGTCATTTCCAGCTCTGCAATCCGCCGGCCCAGACACTGCCGCACCCCCCAGCCGAAGCCCAGGTACCGGAAGTGGGTGAGGTTTTTGTCCTTGTCCAACCATCGGCTTGGGTTGAAAGTGATGGGGTTGGAGAAGTAGCTGGGTTCCCGGCCCATGGCATAGTTGGCCACCTGCACCAGTGTCTGGGGACAAGGTGGCCAGAGGCCTGAGCAGGACACCCAGCTTTCCCAGGCTCCTGTGCTCCCACTCCCAGCCCTGACCCTCAGCCAGCTGCCCAGGTACCCAGGTACCCAGATACAGACATGGACATTCTGCCCACTGTGTGACCTCAAATCAGGTCCTACCCTCCCCGGAAATGAGGGTGGCTGAAAACACAATACTGGATAACAAGTGGTCCTCCCACCCATCCTGAGCCCATGAGGGTCCAGGCAGATGGGGAGATCTACTTCCAAACTCTTGAGCATCAGCAACTTGGCAGTGCCACTACCCCTGCCCTTCTTCAAACTCCGACCACGGCCACTAAGAGCCCCTAGGGCCCAAAAGAAAGCAGGACAGAGCCCATGGCCACCATCTGTCACCACTTCAGCCTTCTTCATCTGCCCCCTGCTGCCCCTGTCTGATTGGCAGAACCCGAAACTCTAACCTGCTCCTACCTTGGCAGGAATCAAGTAATCACGGAGAACCAAGTCACACGAAATATATCTCTGCAAGGTTATGGAGATGGGGTGCAGCCTGGGGGAAGAGAACACTCGGAAATGCATGGCCCCAAGGCTGGGACACAGGCCAGACTCTCCATCCTGTCCTGTCCCCAGCAAGGCCCCAGCTGCAGCCCCTCCCCACCCCGGGAACTGAGGAGGCCAGGCTATTTCCTCCCTGGCTTCCCAGAGTCTCTGCAGACTCCTCTACACCCTGGATTGATATCCGACAGCCCTTCCTTGGACCCCTCCCTCAACCCCAACCAGGGTGAACAGGCAGGAGGCACTATGGGGTGGGGTGAGATGGGCTCACCTCAGAGTCTCCTTAATGCTAGCCTTGAGCAGAGGCACCAGCTGCAGCATCTTGGTCATGTCCCCCTGGGCCTGACGCCGGGCGGCCTGCACCTCAGCCCGAAGCATGCTCTGCACCTTGAGGTTGTGCGCCAACTCATACAAGTTCCACTGCAGGGTCATGGATGTCTGGCAGGGAGGAAAGGAGGAAGGAACACAGAGACAGGCAGGACCCTCACTTGAGATCCCCGGCCCATGCTGAATTCTCCCCTCCAAGAACTTATCCCTCCGCAACCTTCACCTCCATCTCTAAGACATCATGTGCAGAAGCATACATCCAAGAAAGGTGATCTCACTGTCCCTGTCCCTGTCCCCAGCCTTCCTGTCACCAGCACCCATCTGCCTTCCAGCTATAGAGCATCAGCACCTGGCAGCGCCTTCTTCCAAAGGACTCCCTATACCATCAGGAGCCAATCCTGCCTCTGGAAGTGTCACTTCTCCCACTGCTGCCCCTTCTCCTGAACTCTTTCAAACAAGCACCCACTCCCAGCCAGACTTAGAGTGGTGGTCACAGGTCCCAAAGCCAGACAGCAGATGGGATATCTGTCTGGACTGCAACTAGCATGTGGGATTTCCAGAGACAGACCAGCCAAGGTCAATATGACATCATGACACGGGGCTTGTGACCAGTGGCCCTCAAATCCCACACTCCCAGATTCTTCCATGGTGACAGGGAGGTTTCCCAGCTGGGAACATCCCCCTCCTGAGGTTGAAAAACAAATGTTCAGCACATTATCCTTCTTAGGAGGCTTGGATACCCTTCCATCCTCCCAGGAGAGGTGACAATGAAAGACAGCCGCACAACTTCCGTTCTCAGCTGTGAATTGTTGCCTGGCTCCCCAGTGCCTCCAGATGCCATACAAAGGTCTGAACCCCTCCCTGGTACCTGCCTGTGGCTCTGCTGGTCACCCCTCTATCAGCATCTACCTGGTCTCTGGTCACTCAGGGCTGCACACAGCTCCCAAGGCCCACACTTCCCCACACTAGCCCCGCTTCCTGCAATTTCCTCCGCACACAGGAAGCCATTGTGTACTTCTTCAAAACGCCAACTGCATGCAGGTGTTTATCTCAGTACCTCCCAAGTCTGCCACTGGGTAGGTGCTAGGAAGGGACTCATTTGATAAGGTAATTAAGTTACTAGCTGTGTGACTTTGGCCAAGCTATTTAACCTGTCTGTGACCCCTTATCTAAAAGAAAAGAGGATGTTCATGACTTATCTCACCTTGTCCTTGGCAAACAGTAAATGAGGCTGCACACGTGAAAAGCAGCTTAAGATGCTGCCGGCCAGGTAGTGCGTTAAATAAATGTTGCTTCCTAGTGAGGCCCCTTGGGTGCGGGGAGCACTTTTTGGGGAGCTCCTCTGCATAGTTGGCAATGAACTATACCCCTAATATTCACAGAGGCTCCAACAGCAACAGGGACTAACTCCTTCAAAGCAAAATACCTTGGCTAAATACCCCAAGGCATGCATGCAGCACAGCAGGACTGAACCCAGGGTCTTCATACTGAGCCCCATCCCCCAGCCCTTTTGGATTGTTTAATTCGGAGACCAGATCTCACTAAGTTGCTGAGGTTAACACCAGGCCCCTCCCTGGTCCTGACAGGTGGCTCCTACCCCCACCACCACCATGCCCAAGGCCTTCAAAACAGAAGATCAACTCCTTCCTGTCCTGCCTGAGCATGTAACCAGGGCCTGCTCTGTCATTGCAGCCCTGCTGTTCGCATCACAGCCATCTGCTATGCACTGACCTGCCTATCCCTCAGAACGTGACTGCATTTGAGACAAGAATCTTAAAGAGGTCACAGGTGTAAAAGAATCTCAGCTTTGCCAAAGCCATTACCTGGGCTGTCCTGCTGCAGCAGCCACAGGAGACTCTCATATATCTTCTCTAAGCTGTCTGGGGACACCTGAGGGTCCCAGTGCTCTCATCCTAGCTAGTAATCCGTAAATGCTTAATGATTAAATCACATTAGCATGGAAAGTTTAAAGAAGGAAACCAGGACCAAGGAGTTCCAGAAGTCAAGAGGGGAGGTTGCAGACTAGGTATGGTGGCATATGCCTATAATCCCCTCCTTTGGGAGGCTGAGTCAGGAGGATTGTCTTGAGTTTGAGGCCGTCAAACTATAGATAACTATAGATAACAAGACCCTGTCTCAGAAGAAAAAAACCCAATAGAGAAATGGAGGTCATATCCACATGTGCTAGGATCTCAGCACTTTTGGAGACTGAGGCAGGAGGATCATAAGTCTGAGCCCAACCTGGGTCACTTATTAAAACATTTACTAGGGATACAGCTCCATGGAATAAATGCTTGCCTGACAAGTGCAATTCAATTCCCAGTACCAAACACTAAATAAATAAATAAAGCCTTTACCACAAAAAAAAAAGTCAAATATGGCCCCTGTAATCCCAGAGCACTTGGGAGGCTGAGGCAAGAAAGTTGCTGCAAGTCTGAGGCCAGCCAGGACTACAAAAAAACTTCAAGTCCAGCCTGAACTGCATAGTGAAACCCTGACTCAGAAATACCCAAAAAAAAACCTTTAAAAAGGGGCTAGGTATATAGCTCAGTGCAAATGTCCTGAGTTCAGGGCTGGGGATATAGCTCAGCGGCAAAAACACCCTCCTGGCAAGCACAAGGTCATGAGTTCAATTCTCAGTACCAAGAAAAAGAAAAGGTCAAATTTCATCACTATTGCCACATGCAGAGAAGTCTCTGGATACTGTGTGGACAGCAGGAGGGAGGCCCTGCAGTGGAAGCCTCTGGACTTCAAGGTCCAAAGGAGAGGTGAGGAAATGACAAAAGGACCCCAAAGACAGACCCAAATGCTTCTGGGACCCTGTATGCCTGTCTCTATCTCCCTGGATCTGAGAAGCCATACTGTCCACCACCTCCCACATCTGGGCTCCACATGCAGGCCCACCTTAAAGACACCCCTGTAATCCCAGCATTCAGGAGGCTGGGGCAGGAGGATCACGGTGAGTTTGAGGTCAGCCTAGGATACATAGTTCAAGGCCAGCCTCAACTACATAGCAAGAGTCTGTCTCAAAGAACAACAAAAAATTTTTTCAAAAAAAAAAAAGACTCCATTTTATACAACAGAATATTACTCAGCTACAAAAAGGATGATTTTGAGGCTTTTATAGGTAAATGGACGCAACTTGAGGCTATCCTCATAAGTGAAATAAATCACACTCATATTTGTAAATATTACATTGTATGTCTATTGTAAAAATAATAAACTGAAAGAGTAACAGGATCTAAAATGTGTAATAGATATTGTCATAATGAAAGGGAAAGTGCTCTGAAGTGTATAACTGTATGTATGATCAAGTGTGCAAGATAGAAAACCATATTACTAAGTGTTTGTTGGTCATCAAACAATAGTTTGTACTGTTGTTTTTTGATTGTCCATTTTTTATGCTTTGATTGTGTAACTTGAACTACTTCTAAGATAATATGTAATTTATTGGGGCTGGGGATTTAGCTCAGTGTCATAAGTGCCTGCCTGGCAAGTGTGAGGTTGTGAGTTCAATCCTTGGTACCCACCCCAAATGTAATTTATTAGCTAGTGATTTTTTTTGGTATTTTGAATTTTTTTTTCTGTTTTGCTTTTTTTCTCAAAACAAAAACAAAAAAAGACTCCATGAGGAACCAGGACCTCACTGCCTAGCATAAAAGCCCTCAGGTTAGGACGTTCCAATTTAAGGATTTTTCAACTGTATGTGTACAGAAGCAATACACATGCAGGAGAGAGATGAATTCTGAGTGTTGCATTTTGCCCTTTCCCATGCTAGGTTACCATGAGCAGCATGGTAACCAGGAGGGTGCCACGCCAGACCTATGTAATATAAACAGTCTAGAATCTAATGATGTGAGCCATGGCCCCACATGGGTACCAGAGAAAGGGCACCCCAGTCACTTCCTTTGTGCCAGCACTAAAAAAGCTGGCTGACTGCTCTGTAATGTGGCCCTGTGAGTACCCTCTGACCTCACCCTCCTAGAATGATGTCCAGGCAGAGAAAGCAGAACCCACCTGGGCACGACCCCCTTCAATATCAGGGCTTCTGACAACACACGTGGGCGTAGGGAGGCCTGACATGTGCCCACCGCCACTCACCGTGTCCACACCACCTGCCAGCAGCTCGATGACATTGGCCTGAATGTTCTCATAGGGCAGTTTGTTGCTGGCTAGCAAGCTGCAGAGGATGCCGGGGTACTTGTTCTGAGAGTCCTGCTTCTGTCTCAGATTTTGGTAAAATTTCTTAATGTACATGTCGGCTGTGGGGGGAGACCAAGGATGTGAGCTTGAGGCCTTGCGGTGACTGTCTCAGGGACAGGGGGCACTCTATAGGCGCTTTATCTGTCCCAAGTCCTTTATGTGGTGTAATTCTTGACCCACAACCATGTGGTGCATGTAATAGCAGCCCTGTTTTCCAGAGAAACGAACAAGAGCAGACAGACAGCCACTTGCCCAAGGTCACATGGGTATAAGGAGCAAGGCGGACACTGACTCTGTACCTCCCAGCCACCCTTCTCCACCCGACCCTCCCCAGTCTCTGCCACCCAAGGGTCTTGCCCTTTACCTTTATCAAAAATCACATCCCACGCAGCCGCATGGTCCCTCCAGGTCTTAGTCCTGAAGAGCCGGAAGAGCCCTGGGGGCAGGTTGACCATGGGCACACTGGTGTGGAACATCTGGTAGATGGCATTGATGAACCGCTGGGCCTCGGCGTCCACCACTTCCTCTAGCATCCCCATCCGCTTCCCAAAAATGACATTGGTGATGGCTGCAGGGGTGGGGGCACTGACACTGAGCAGCCCCTTCCAACCCCTGTGCCCCAGGATTTCTGTACCCCTCGCCACCACACCGTGCTCTCCATAAGGCCATCTGCCTCTAAGGAAGAAACTGAGATGCAAAGAGTGAGGCCTATGAGACAGCAGAAAGCTGCTCTTCTGGCCACCACTCAGCACCCCCACAGGGCACACAGGAGACCATGAAATGGGGAGAGGGCTGGAGCTGCTGCCCTGCCCGCCCTGCCTTCAAGACAGACTGTATTTCCTATTACAGTCTGGCTACGCCTAAGAGGCCACAATAACCTCAAGGTTTTTTCGCCTACTAGGTGAGAAATTTGAATGCTGGTTTTATAGCAATCCCAGACCACCCCAAACCTCCTACAGTGACCACATCATATCCATCAAGCCATATGCAAGTGTTGCTCCCCCTACCCAAGCTGCCTGACCTTTTCATCTTGCTCAGATGACTCCTATACATCCTTTAACAGCCAGCTCCAATTAACCACCCAACCCTCCTCTGTCTCCTCAGACTTCTGAGGTCTGTTTCTCAGGGGAGGGAGACTTGCAGAATGAAGAGTTAAGCCAGCCTCTGACTTTTGAGGAATGATGGTAAAGGGGACCCATGCCTTGAGGATAACCCCCATGATGTGTGCAGATATGGGGGACGTCTGGTGCAAGACACTTACACTCAAAGGCAAAGCGGAACAGGTCATCACTGATGTCCCCGGAGAACTTCCCGGAGTTCTGCTGCTGGATGCGCCTGTGTAAGAGGCTGACAAAGTCCTGGGACACCGGCTCCAGCAAGGGCACAAAGTTGAGTATCGACTCCGGGGTCATCATCTCCTGGTTCAGGACCAAGCGGTCTGCCTTCCAGGCTTCCGACTTCCTGAGAACACACAGGCCCATGGTCACAGAACCTAGCCTGGCTAGTGCCAGAGGGTTGGAAGGGCTTAGCCCGAGCCCAAGCACCTGGCACCACTCCGTGCCTGCTCCCTGTGCTCTCCCCTGGGCTGAGGGGACAAGGAACAAAGAGTTCAAGGACACAGCTCTGGCTGCCCTCCTCTCCCACTGCAACAACCCTAAAACTCACCTGTCCATGCTGTGTCCCAGCCCTTGTTCATCCTTATCACCAAGGGCCCCTCCGAGGTCACCTGTTCTCTCCTCCACAGACAAAATGGGCCACTCTTCCTCTGCACCCCTCAAAGTGCCCCAGGACTCACTGAGGCAGGGGGACTTTAGGGACTCATTCAGAACTGCTTAATCATGGCACACATTTTGTTGGTTTGTTGGTTGGTTTGTTTTTTAGCAATACTGAGGACTAAATTTGGGGCCTTCACACTGAGCTATAGGCCCGAGTTTTCATTTTTTATTTCATCACAAGATCTTTCTTGCTAAGTTGCTCATGCTGGCTTCAAACTTGCCATCCTCCTGCCTCAGCCTCCCAGAGTTGTAGGAATATAGGTGTGCACCATCACACCTGGGTTGTTCCCAAAGGGTAATTTTAAAATATACATATTTCTTTCCACCACCTGATCATCAGTGGTGAGCATTTCAGTTGCTCCCTGGCCGGGTTAACACTCGACAGTGTCTCTTTTTCTGTTTTCAATGACCCAATGGATCTCATTGGAAATGTATGACAATGACAATGTATCCATCCTATATCCCTGCATTGGCTTCCTCACAGCTCCTTTAGATCATGTGGCACTTGAGGTGGCAGGGCCCAGGGCCTATTTGTCACAGCACCCCTGACACATGACCACACATCAGGCTCTCCATCAGACAGGACTCACTGACTAAAGCAATAACTGGGAACCTTGAAGGATCTTGAGTTTTTCATGCAGATCTGTAGCCTGACATTTCCTGTCACCATCCTCACACTCCTCCATTCTGTGGCAGCATGAGAATGATAGGGACTCCACTGCCATCCTCCCTAGCTTTTTCCCTTCCCCATCGTGGCCCTCCAGCCTGGGGACACAGGACTCACTTGAGCAGGACGCCGAGGGGCCTCTGGTAGTGCTGGTGGTAAGCCACCCAGGGCGGGATGAGGAAGCGCTCCGGGTACGGCCCCTCACACTTAAAGAGCAGAGCTGCATCCTTAGGGTCCAGGATATAAACCGACTCCATGTTGCCGAGTTTCTCCCTGGGAGACAAGAGAAGGACTGGGGGTGGGTCTGAGAGGACTCTAAAGGCTGTCCTGAGGGACCTTTCTGGGTGTGGATGGAGGTGCTGACACAGACGGTACCTTTGCCAAGCCGCCTGGGAGTGACAGCCTCATGATGGTTGCTGCCTCCCACAGATCATCTGGTCTCCTGTCCCACGCTGCCCTGCCTATGTCACTACCCCCGGGAACCCTGGCCTCTCACCAGCCTACGGAAGCTGGGGAGGTTGGCCTACATGCATGTCACTCTACAGAGGGTGTCCAGCAGGGACACACTGGCTGGGCTGGCGAGTGTCCCAGATCAGTGTGTCCTTTCTAGGACTGTCACTAGGGGAGTGGTCACTCTCCCCAGGAGTTCCACAGAGCACTTCACCTCTAAACCAGCAATAAGACATCAGACTCCCAGTATTGATGCAGCAAGGGAGGGGCTCGAGGAACAGTTGGCAGAGTCCTGACTGCACGGGGTTGGCCATGTGAAGGCAGGGCATGCTGGCATCTCACAGTCCAGGGGAGAGGCCACAGGGAAGGCAGCCTGAGCCACCAGCCCCTAACTTTCAGCTTAGAACTGCAAGGCAGTGCACTTCTATGGAAACAAAGGAGAAAGAGAGAGGGAAAGAAAAGAGTGGGTGAGAAGGAAAGAAGAGAAGGAGAGGGGAAGGGAAGGGAAGAAAGGAAAAAAGAAAGAAAAAGACTGCCTCATTCTTGCATCTGCTTTTCCCTAAGAAACGTTAATTGATGTAATTTAAGAAACATTTTTTAAAAACGAACCCATACAGGTCCACGCTGCCCTCCCTTGCTCCCACCTCAGACAGCACTGCTTTTGCCACAGAATCACAAAGTCTGGCCCCCCTGCCCAAGGCTTGGCCTTGTTTATGCCCTCTGGAAAGTTCTGTGTTTCTCCAGCTCCCAAGGCTTCGAGGCCTTGGATTGCTATCTGTACCATTGCTCCACTGCTGGGAACCTGGCCCAAGGCAAAATGATCTGACCTCAGCAATAAGCCTGCGATAAGACAACCATCCCAGCATGAGTCTGAGATGCAGGAGAGCTCAGTTCTGTTTATGCACTGCCTTAAAAACCTCCGTTATCCATACTCTCAGCTGTTGTGGCACTCAAATATTACCCATATAACTATAAAGAATACAAACACTAGCCAGGGATGATGGTGCATGCCTGTAATCCCAGCACTGTGGGAGGCTGAAACAGGAAGGTCCCAAATCTGAATCCAGCCTGGGTAATCTAATCACTTAGCCAAACTCTTTCTCCAAATAAAATATAAAATGGCTGGGGTTATAGCTCCATTCCTCCTGTTTATTCAGGAGGTTGGTTTTTTTTTTTTTTTTTCTTTTTTTCTTTATCTCCGGCTATAAATTGTAGCCTCATCCTGGTACACAAACCTGGGAGCCTTGTGACTCAGGTTCCACCCCTGGCTTAGTCCTGGTTTACATTTGCTAACCCTGGCTAACCAGCCAACCTCAGCTATTCCCTGCCATAAAATGAGCATCCTAACACCAGTCTCAAGGCGAGGGTAAAAAGACTCAGGAGAAAGTGGATCAGAAAACAAACAGTTCATCCAATGACATGTCCTACTTGGTGTGGGAAACAGGGAAGGAGCCAAAGGACAGGGAGCAGGCTAACTAAGGACAAAGGACCAGAAACCCTGAAGGAATCATCTCTCCTAACCCAGCTGTGGGGGTTGGGGCTCCCTTGCCCCCAGGCAACTGTAAAAGAGAAAAAAGAGCCTGGACATCAAAGGGAAGGGAAGGGGAGAGAGTACAGGACAGGACCCACTGCACATGCGCGCGCGCACGCACAAGCACACGCACAGGCACACGCTACCTTCCCCACCACCACCTTGCTGCTAAAATTCTTTGAGTGGCTTAACGGCCCTGGAACTTACTGGCCCCCCTTCTCCCAGGCCACTCCACCCTCAGCCACCATAGCCAGCACTGCCCTGCCCTGGATATTGCTGTCAGGAGTGGCATCCAGGCTACCGACTCGGATGCTTCTAAGCTGGGCAGAGGGCATCATCTTATGGCTGGCAGAAACCAGGCAGATGCTTCCCAAAGCAAGGGGACAGCCCAGAGCTTTACAGGGTGGGGTGACAAAAGGGCTCTGATGGGTTTCAGGAAGCCTGAGCCTCAATCGGAGCCTCTGACTTGGGGACCAACAAACTTCCTTCATAGGTATCCATGAAGGGGGGCTTGTTCTTTCGCGCACACACACACACCCTAACCTACAGTTCCCCCAGGGAAGGCTGAGGTCTCTGGGCCAGGAGTAGAGAGAAGTCATCTTTGTTCACCAGCAGTGAAAAGATGAGAGGCAGGGAGCCCACATTGGGCCCACATCCAGCCTGCCTCCGCCCACCCCCAGGCTCACCTGTAAATGGGGCCGTACTTCTGGAAATTCTGGACGTGGTGATGGTGGATGTAGTGAGTGCCTTTCTCCCTCCAGAAATGGTACAGGTTTAGCCAACCATTGTCACCCGGGGAAGGGATCTCACGGAAGGGGCGAGGACTGTGGGCAGAGGTGCCAGCCATGCTTCTAGTGAGCACCTTGGGATGATTTGCTAGGCTCTGCCAGCTGGTGCCCAGGAAGTCTTGGCAGGCTTTGACCAGCACTGAATTCCAGGAAAGCCCCTTGGCCAGCATACTGGACCCACTACCACCAGTGTGTGCTCTGCAGAACAGACTCTGAGAGGGTATGACTGGCTCAACCCCTTGGCCATGCTTATAACAACAGGCTCAAGGCTGAGGGGAAGTGAGCCCTGGCCACTCCCTCTTGTGAGCTCACTGCCCCTCCCAGACACAGCCAGTGTCCAGCCTAGAATCTCTGCAGCCAGAGGCAAGGAAACCCACAGTCTCTGGCCCCAGGCCCAGTCCAAGCAGATCCAGAGACACTTTGCTGTCTTGACCTGTGCTAGGACCCCCCGTTGTCCCTGACAGAGGCATCCAGGCACTGGCAGACACATCCTTCAAGAAGGACAGTCTGGACTTGGGGGGTCAGCAGGGGCCCAAGAGAAAGTCAGAGCCACTCTGTCAACTTTCTGCGACATCTTCATTGTGGCCCTGCTATCGACATATGTGTGATGATAAACTGCTTTTGTATAGCTCCCTGATTTTTCAAGTTCTATTCTTTTTTCTGCTTGCCAAACCAAAAATATCCTATATTCTCTGAAAACATGATGATTGGCAAGTATTGCTATTATTATTACTATCTTTCTTATTGTCATTATTATTGTCACTGGATTTTTTTGAGATGAGGTCTCCCTTTGTAGCTCAGGCTGGCCTTAAAGTCACTATGCAGCCCTTGAACTGAAAGTCATCTTCCTGTCTCAGTTTCTCAAGTGCTGGGATGACAGGCGTGCACTGCTGTGACCCACAGTTTTTAAAATTGCAGTCCTATTTGTTCGTTGCGGCATACTGAGGAAAAGACAAACAGGAAAATAGAGATCTTATGAGCCTTTAGTGTTGGGTGAAAGAAGTCAGACACAAAAGAGCACATGCTATTGGATTCCACATTGCCTTCCTGGATTAGCGAATTAATGTATGGTGTCTGTAGTGGTTGTCTTATGGAGTAATCATTGAAAGAGGCACAAGAGAATTTTCTGGAATTCTAGGACTGTTCTTTCTTCAGAGTAGGTCAAAACTCACTGAACTACATATTTGTGATTTTTTTCTCTTTGGTGCTCCATTTTTTAAAAATTGTATCTTTGTCTATCAGATTATTTCCTAGGAAAAACTATAGGCCTTTTCCAAGAGAACACTGACTTCTCAAGGAGGAGATGGACCCAAAACAACCTGTGGTGCAGCTGTGTCTCCTGGGTACTCCCAGGAGAATGTCCTAGCTCGAGTACATGGGGTCTACTACCCCAGGCACAGAGGGGTAATGACCACCCCAGCATGGCACAGAGAATGTGGAGGTGGGCACTAGAAGCCAGCAGCCCTGGAAGGCACCGTGGGTCACTTCATCTGGCAGGGAAGGGGCAGCAGTTTGTTCAATGGGATCCAGCTGGGGTGACAGCCCTGCCAGCCTGAGCAGCCCTCCTGCAGGTGACCCAGGCAACAGCTGTATTGCTCTCTCAGTTGATGGCACCAATAAATATGGATCTGGCTTTTATCAAAACCTCTGAGAATCCTGCACTGAGCTGTCTGGACATAAATTCCCGCCAGTTTTATAAAGATTCTTCACCCACTGATTCCACATCTCCTCTTAGAGCACAGTCAGAAACTGACTCTCCCAGCATCCTTTGCAACTGGAATGCAGGCAGGCGCCTTGGGCTCCATCAATCACAGAAGTACTCATAAAACTTCGGTTGGGAAAGTCTGAGAAGCCAGGCACCCTGTGGAATGCACTCTGACTCAAGGATGGTGGAGACCTCCAGCCTGGACCAGTTTCGGGGCCTGAGCGCTGTGGGGGTCATGGGTGGCCACCAGGGCAGCTCTGGCATGTCATTTAAGTTCCCAACACCATGGTATAGAAGCCTGATTACCTACTCTCCTGCATATAACCTCCCTTGATAAGCTCCTTTCCTGCTACATCTTAGCCACTGTGGCTTATGTTGTGACAACTAAGAATTCCAGATGATACAACAGTAAACAGTTTCTCTTGCTAAAATTTGGTCATGAATCCTGTTAGCACCTAAATTCAAAGACCTGAGTTGGATCATTTAAACCATCCTATTACTTTTAATTTAAGTCCTGTCAGTTTGGACTCATTAAGGGGACATTGTGGGGACCCAAGAGAAAGTTCAGGGGCATATTGACATTGAAAGTGTACACTGGCACTGACATTAGACAAAGGTTGTTTTGGCAATGGCTACCATAATACCTGTAGTTCTGTCACCCTGAGATAACTGTTAAAAACATTTCTCTGTATTTTTCCCATCCCTTTTCTAATTCATGTTTCATTTTATTTTTTTCCAGGTGATTGAACTTTTATTTATCAAACTTCTATTTCAGTGTAGAGTTGCATCAAAATAATCTGCATTAGGTGGCTTAAAAATTCAAGTAGTACTGCTCCTCAAGAAGTCCTCCTCCTCTTCTTCCTCCTCCTCCTCCTGCCCTCCTCCCCCTCCCCATCCTCATCTTCCTCCTCCTCCTCCTCCTTGAATAAAATGGATTTTTTAGAAAATTCAGTTAGTGCTGACCATGGTGGTGTATACCTGTTACCCCAACTACTCAGGAAACTGAGGCAAGATGATCACAAGTTCCAAGCCAGCCTGGGAAATTTATTGAAGACCTATCTTAAAATTTAAAAAAAAAAAAAATTAAGGCTGGGATGTAGCTCAGTGGTAGAGGATTTGCTAAGCTTGTCAATGCCTAGCACTAGAAAAAAAATTTCAACTGGCATTTATATCAGTCTGGATTCATCCACAGAAGCAGAAGAGTAGAAAATACGTACTAAGAGATTGATTTCACCTTTAATACCAGCTTCTCAGAAACCGAGGCAAGAGGTTCAAAAGTCTGAGGTCAAGCTGGACAATTTAGTCAGACCCTGCCTCAAAGGAAATAATAAAAATTTAGCTCAGTGGCATAAATGCCTGCCTGGCAAGCACAAGGTTGTGATTTCCATCCCTGATACCAAAATAAATAAAATTAAATTAAAATTAAAAAGGCTGAGGATACAGCTCAGTACAAGGTCCTGTGTTCAAGCCCAGGACAAGAAATTGCTTGCATAACTAACTGCGGGCTGACTAAACAAATTCTGGGCAGCATTAGGAAGGTACTTTGGAAATCACAGGGACGGTTGAGGCTGCCCTCTGTCACTCAGACAGGTGACAGATTTTAATTGTATCTACTTAAGCCAAGCAGGGTGGCACATGCCTGTGATCCCAGCACTTGGGAGGCTGTGAATCCCTGCAAGTTCAAGGCCCATCTGGAGCGAGACCCTGTCTCCAAAAAAAATCACATCTGCCTGAATTAGAGTTTGAGTAAGTGAGACACTAAGCTAGCTATGTTGACCCAAACCATCTTCAGTACTGCTGACTGTACATAAACCATAAATGAAACTGACTAGTTGTACTACTAGACTTAGAAGAATGAGCACTTCCCTGCTCCATCCCTCCCTATTTCTGATGTCACTTCCCAGACAAGCAGAGAGGCCAAGGCAGTAGGATCTCTGAAAATTCAAAGCTAGCCTGGCCTACATAGCAAGACCCTATCTCAAAAAAATAAAAATCATATCTGTACCATCAGCCACATCAGTTTTCTTTTCAAATATGTTCCCTCTTGGAAGGCTCTTCCCTGCTGAAGGGATGGGGAGATGAGGCGCCAAAGGAGAGGGGAAGGAGCAGGGCAGGGAGCAGGCAGAAGGCAGGAGAGGGCCAGGAAGGGACCACATCCAGGGTGCAAGCAGGTGTGAGCAGTCCAGAGACTGTGTGACTGTGTCCTTGTGCCCCTTGCATTCAGGACACTGAGGAGCCTTGAGTGGGGCTGGCTCAGGACAGGACGATGAGTTCTGGTGGCTGACACAGTCTGCGGGCTTCCTGCCAGGCAGGGCCCTGCATGGCTCAGAATTGGACCCACCACAGTCAGCCTCTTCCCAGCAGACGGCCTGGAGTCACTGACTTCTCTGCAAGTAACAGTCGCCTCTGTCAGGTGGCCACTCAACAGTGTTCCTGCATCACCAAGGCATTGTCCTCAGGCTACACAGGCCTCTCACACCAAGAGTCCTTGCAGGTTGGCCAGGGAGGGCAGGGACCTGGATGACACCTGGGTCGGGAAAACAAGTCAAGTCAGGGTGGCTTTTATTTTCCTTTTGGGGGCAAAATGAAGAAACCTATGCAGACAGAAAGCAGCAGAGGGAAAAGGTGGCCAGAGAGGAGGCTGGACAGGAGGGAGTGGGTGAGGCCAAGCTGGCAAGGTGGGGAGGCAGGCGGAGGGGCGAGGACATGTGGGCACAGGGGACAGGCTTCAGAGGAAGCCCTCTGGGTAACATACTGCCTGCCTCAGGATGATGGGAGAGAGAAAAGTTGGAGTCCTGTCCCAGCCTCACTGGACTGCACTGGAGGCAGGACAAGGCCCCAGTGAACAGGACACAGCCTGACTCCCCATTTGTTCCCAGGTTCCCTGTGTTCCCATCCCACCTGGGGCCAGCACCCAGCAGAAGTAGACAGGCCTGGATTTGGAGATGTAGTGAAGACCCTGTACATGGTCAGTCCTGATTGGCAGCTTGATGAGACTAAGAGGTTCCTGGAGAAGTGGCTAGACTGGGAGAGAGAGTTTCCTCCTCGGTGGGCTAATCCATTGCTAGGTGAGGCTCATTGCAGAAAGTAGAGGTGTAAATTTGGGGACTGTATCTGGTCCCTGGCCCTTGCTTGCTGGCTCTTCCCTGGCCTCCTTGCTTCTCAGGTGTCATGAGGTGAATGGCTTTCCTCCACCATGTCTGCCTTGGAGCCAGCTGACCATAGATGGAATCCCCTGAAACCACAAACCAAAATAGCCTTGTCTTCCATTAAGCTGTGGACACCAGGTATTTTGTCTCAGCAACAGAAAACTGAGGCTCAAACAAACTGCTTACAAGATGTGTGACTCAAAATTATGGTGAATGTTTAAAATTTTAAAAATGTGTTACAGTAAAGGACACATTCCCATGCATGCCTCTGCAAACCCTGCTCCCTGCTTTGAATATACTTGGTATTCATTTTACTGTACATTTTACTGTAATAAGTTTTTTAAAAGTTAAGCAGTCATATTTTTTTCGATTACCTCTCATATATGGCCAGTCATGGTGCTAACTAGCAATCGAGCTGGGATTGGAGCTACTGAGAAGTGGCCCCAGGGACACTGAGTGGGGACAGTGTACTGCATAACTGGACACCCCTGACAACCATAATTCCAGATGGGACTTGCAGAAGTTCCTTGCCCCAGCACACAGGTGTCCACAGAACAGGGCCCAAGCAGATGGCCTTGGACAAGGCCAGAAGAGAGAGAAGTGGGTGGTGAGAGGCCCTCATCCCCCAGCCTCAGAAGGGATAGAATAAAGAAAGGAATGTAACCTTGGAATTCAGTTCCCCATCTTCCCTGGCCAGTGATCCTGACCTAGGCCATGATTCATCGAGGCTGCCCCAGAGGTCAACAGGGTCCACTGGGCTAAGGTCAGGATGCAGCTGGCTCACTCTGAGACTTCTGCAGATCTGGCCACCACCACAACCCCCCATGTCAGCTCCTCCCTGCCCTCAACCCCTCCCAGCAGGCCAGATCCCCAAATGCATCCAGCCAGCCCCTCACCCTCCCCACCCATCACCTTCCCAGACAGCCCTGGCCAGAGAGTTGTGCAATCATCACAACGCAAAAGCCCAGTCATAAGTGTGTGTGCAACAGAAAACACGCACATTCCCCACAGAGCATTGCCTGGCAGTGTCTATGCAATGCCTTGGATTCAAGGAATTAGACTGAAATTCTTATTTGCTGGTGACTAAAACTGCATTTAAAATACCTGTAAGAGGCAGTCAATCAAGGCATAGTCCTTCACACCTGTAATCCCAATAGCTGGGAGGTCAAGGCAGGAGGATCACAAGTTTTGAGTCCACTTGGGCAACTTATTGAGACTCTGTCTTAGATTTTAAAAAATGAAAACAGGTTGAGGATGTGGCTCAATGTGAAGGCCTTGGATTTAACTCCCTGGACTGGAGAGAGAGAGAATGAATTTGTTTCTTAAGGTGTTGGGAACTATACGCAAATGGTATAGGGACTCGGGATGATGAAGATGAAAATGTTCTAAAGTTGGTGGTGGCGATGATGGTGAACACATGAAAACTAATGAACCGTAAATGTGAGATGTGTGAATTGTATGATCTGCAAATTCTCAGTGGGTCTGTACATACACACACACATACACACAGCCATGTCCTCCTGACCTTGCCTCACATTTATGACTTAGGGATCCCAGATGACAGCACTAACCTTACACAGCTATTTGACCCAAAATTCCAATTATATCGAGCCACTTTGAACAAACCCAGAGTATGCTGCTTTCACAGAAAAATAATTATCTCTTCTCAAGAGTAGCTGTCATTGTCCCAGAGGATTTGGCTGCGTCTGTCTCTGCACGGGCTGACACAGGCAGTCTGCAGACAACCTGCTCTGTGTCACCAATGGCCTCCAGCCACAGTGATGTCAGCCAGGGACGGTGGCAGCTCGCCAGTAGCACCAAAGTAACAACTTCCACAAAGAAAGCAGCATGATCTCAACAATCATCCTGCCCTGCATTCGCTGACCCCTTTGACCACTTCATCCTTTCCTTGGAGGGAGCCAGGAACAATGACTGATGCGATGGACTCTGTGGTCCCCTGCCTGGCAGCTGCCGCAACTTCAGTCCAAGTCTCCACACCTTCCCCTGGACATTGGCCCAGGAGGGGCCCAGGCCGGGAGTCGCTGGCCACAGTCACATGGCTGGGGGGCGGGGCATGTGGCCAGGCCTCTTCTGCAACTCTTGGTGACCCCAACCCTAATCACCATGTCATTGACTGCAGATTTGATCCCCCTGGTGAGCTTTAGTCCAAGTTGTTTCTCACAGTGCTCAACAAGTACCAGGTTTCTAAGATCGAAACCAACCCCAGCCCAGTCCCATCACCAGGGCCCCAGCCTCAAAACCACAGCAACACACTGAGGCCTCCAGATGCCAGCAGGTCCTTCTCATCATGTCTTCTATGTTGCCACCTCCATCTCAGACAGTGATGCTAACTGAGCTGAGGCCAGCTTGGACTATAGCATGAGTTCAAGTTCAACCTGAATTACACACTGAGACCCTGTCTTAAAGAAGAATGAGGAGAAAGAGAAGAAGGGGAGGGGAAAGAAGAAGGAATAGAAGTGCATTTGTTCTCTCCAACACTGAGCAGTGCAGGGCTGGTGTGCTGGTCCCAGGAAACCCCAGGCTCCATCTCCCTGCCTCCCCATGCAAGCACTTAGTTTGCACCCCAGTCCACCTCATGGTTCAAGATGCTGCTGCCGACCGCTAACCATGTCACTGACCAGGAGGAAGAGGAAGAGGTGCAGATGGCAAAGAGCTCCTCCCTGTACAGCTGCTCCATTCAGCCAGCCCCCCTCCAAGTCCCACACACATCCAACCACATCACATTAGTTGGAGCTTAAAGGTGTGATGCAGGCCTCTAGCTGCAGGGAGACCAACAAAGGTTGCTTGGATTTTGGTGAAAATGTTCCCAGCCAGCCTCGGGGCCATGGTAAGTAAGAGCAAGTCAGGAAGGAATAAGGGGGAAAGCCTGGTTGAGATGGTGGCTCCAAACCCTGTTCTTCACCCCGCTTCTCCAGGGACAGAGATGTGTCTGGAACCGCAGAGACCCACAGCCTCAGGTACAGCGGCTGGCACAGGATAGATGGTCAGTGATTTTGTTCCTTTTTATTTTTAGTTTTTGTCTCTATAGACTTCTGGCTTGGTTAAGGCCACCCTATCTTTGACAAAGGTGCCAAACACATTCATTCAAATAAAGGTAGCCTCTTTAATAAATAGTGCTTGAAAAACTGACTATGCATATGGCGAAGATTAAAACCAGACCCATATCTTTCACCATGTACTAAGCTAAAATCAGAATGGATCAAAGATCTTAATATTAAAACAGAAACACTGTTTGTGTTTTAGGTAAAAGTCTTGAAGACATTGGTGTAGGCAAAGATTTTATGAACAAAACCCAGACTGCACAGAAACTGTCACAAAGAATCAACAACTGGGATCTTGCCCTACTGAAAAGCTTTTGCACAACAAGAGAAACCAACCAAATGAAGAGACAACTCACAATGTGGGAGAAAATGTTTGTCAACTGTTCCTCAGACAAAGGATTACTATCAATAACATATAAAGAACTCAAAGAAATCAGTCCTCCCAGATTTAAAGACCCAATCCAAAAATGGGCATGTGAGATGCATACACACTTCCCAGGTGAAGCAATACAAACAGCAAATAAATACATGAAAAAAATGTTTAACATCACTGGTCATTCAAAAGATGCAAATTAAAACAACACTGAGATTCCACCTCAACCCAGAAAGAATGCCTAATATCAAGAAATCAGCCAATAAGCAAATGCTGGAGGGGCTGTGGGGAAGAGGAACCCTTCTCCATTGTTGTTGGGAATGTAAACTAGTGCAACCACTGTGGAAATCAGTGTGAAGATTCCTCAAAAAAGTAGGATTGGGGGCTGGGGATTTAGCTCAGTGGCATAAGCACCTGCCTTGCAAGCAGGCAGTCATGAGTTCAATCCTTGGTACCGATAAAAAATGAAAAAGACAAAAAAAAAGTAGGATTGGAGGTCCCATTCAACTCTGCTCTTCCCCTTCTGGGTATCTTCTCAAAAGGATTAAGAACACCATACCACAGTGATATATGTGCACCCATGTTTATAGAAGCACAATTTGTAATAGCCAGATCTTGTAATAGCCTAAATGCTCATTGACTGAGGGATGGATAAAAAAGATATATTTTTATTCAACAGAGTACTACTCAGCCTTTAAAAAGGGTAAACTGGAGATTTTTATAGATAAATGGAACAACTTGAGAACACACTCATTAGTGAAATAAAGTACACATATGTGAACATCATATTGTCTCACTAGTATGAGAAGCTGAAAGTAACAACATATGCATATGTGAATATATATGTATATGTATACAAAAACATAGTTAAGATAGTTATAAAAAAAGTTCTGCTTAAGCTGGCTTAAGCAGACAATCATAGCTCAGTACTTGTGTTCACATGGATTAACACTGAGTTGATAAGAATAAAGTCATTTCTAAAATAAACATGTTAGGGCCAGGGATATAGCTCAGTGTTATAAGGCCTGCCTGGCAAGTACAGTGTCATGAGTTTGATTCCTGCTACAAAAGTAAATAAATAAAATCAGCATGTTTCCACACAGGCTATCAGCAAATCCAGATAATATTTTCCTCTTTAAAAAATGGATTTAAGGGGCTGGGGATTTAGCTCAGCGGCATAAGTGCCTGCCTTGCAAGCAGGCAGTCGTGAGTTCAATCCCCAGTACCGATAAAAAGGAAAAAGACAAAAAAAAAAAAAAAAATGGATTTAGAACACACCCTGAGATGATAGCAACTGGGTACAAAAACAACTTAATGCTTGTATTAATTGATTGACTTTGCAGGCCTGGGGCCAGTAATCTGAGCATCTGTTTAGAGGATAATGATTTAAAAAAATGGCTAAGAAGAATAAATAAGTATAAATAAAGTTAATGCTTATAAATGTTTATAACACCTAAATCATCAATTACTAAATGTAAATTTAAGTATTCTTGGATTTTTAAAAAACCTTTTTGGCTTCTTAAAATTTGTAAACATATTTTGTGTTTATGTTTCATAAATTATATATTATTTATGGTCTATGTGTTTCATAAATTATATATTAAGATTACTTTGTTGAAGAAACAAATTATGATGAATGTTATCATTATATCTAAAACATAGCCATAAATTTTTAAAACAAAAAAAATTGCTTTGTTGATTGAGTTAAATTTCTAGTATTAAAATATTTTTTTAAAAAAAATGTTTCCCTAAGGGGGAGCTCTTGGGCCTAAGGAATTACTGGACAAAACTCCCCTCTGTGACTGAAAAAGCAGCTGCCTGAATAAATTTGCTCAGTTTTCTCCACGGACAGAGAGTTTCTTTCAGGTTTTTTCCCCCAGAATCTTATTGAGCTCCACTCCAACAAACATGACTTTTAAAAATTATATTTATATCCCTTCTTGGCCTTTTGCCTAAGATCAAGTATAGTAAAAATTATATAGAGCCAAGTTGACTATAATTAAGAGACTAAGCCTTCTATGTCTAAAGCAAGAAGGTTTTCTAAAGATCTTAGAATACTCTTGGTTAAACTAGATTTTAAAACAAGAGTTTTATATTTTACTAAAATGATTTCTTAGGTTTTCCTTTTTGTTTGGCTTGGTTTTGCTGTTATTTTTGTCATTTTTTTTTGTTATTTTGTTTTGTTTTGTTTTGTTTCGTACCTGGAATGGAGCTCAGCACCTTGCATTTGCCAGATAGGTGCTGCACCTCTGAGCTGTATCCCCAGTCCTTCTACGTTTTCTATTGTTAAAGCTTGTGGTGACTTAAGAAACTGAGTTTTAAAAGTTAAAGATTATTTAAATATTGACTTATAAAGTGTTTTTAATAATCAGGTTATAATTGGTCAAATTACTATTTTCTTAGTTTACAATATCATATATATATATATATAGATATATATATGAGACTAAAATATAAATCCATCTAAAGATACAATATGTGGTAAAACTGGCTTTAAATTTAATTTCAATTCATGCAAAGTAACTAATAAGTCTTTTATAATGAAATACATTATATTTAGGCCTTAATTGTATCTGGCATCTTTCTAATTTGGTCCTGCCATGAAAATTTGATCTACTTCAAACATTACATTATTGTATAAATAAAATACACATATATATTAGATCACAAGTCTATCTGTGGTCAGTAACACTGTTTGCTACACGTGTAAAAGCTCTAAAATTTATATTTTTAAAAATAGGTTTACATGATGTAACTCTACTAACAAAATCTAAAGGATATCTTCAGAGATTTTGTCTTTTTTTTTTTTTTTGAGACTGAGTCTCCTTATGTGGTGCAACCTGTTCCTCAACTCACTTTATAGCCCACGCTGGTCTCAAATTTGCAGTGATCCTCCTGCCTCAGCCTCCCAAATGCTGGGATTATAGGTGTGCACCACACCCAGCCAATATTTTATATTTCAAGGTACTCAAAATTCAGATGAGATAGTAATTCTATGGCTCCCATTTCAATACCAATGTAACTGACCTCTGGGCTGTTCACCAACTAAGGCTTAGGGACCAAAGCTAAACAGATGACTGAGCTAATAAAACAAGCAGTATTTTGGCCCTGGCCCTCCAAAGTCAACAAGGACCCAGGACCTGAGGAGACTTCTCTAAAGGACCCTCCCAACTCCTGAGCAGGGAGACTGTCAAGACTCCAATGAACCAGTGTTCATTGTGCTCAAAGGAGGGTCATTAACAAGAGACTGCCCCCATGCTTCCAAAGGAAGCTGTGTGGTCAAGCAGACTGTGAGCCATACCAGCAGATTACACAACTGATAGAGGAAAAGCTAGAGAAGTGATGCTCTGCCCATGGCTCCAAAAATAATATCCAAGGAGCCTGAATTGACTTTGACATATATACATAAGGACAGTGTTATGGTTTGTGTCTAAGTGGCCTCCCAAGCCTCATGCAGTCATAGAGGCAGCTGAATCTAGCATTTGTGATTGGTTCCTTGTCTAGCACTGGGACTGGCAATGTGAGTGTTGCACCCACCCAAGGGCATAGCTGGCATACAGTATAAGGGAGGGAAGAAGGCATGTTTTCTCTCTTTTTGCCCTTTTGCTCTTGCTGCCATAGCCACCATGAAACAGGCTGCCCCTCAACCATGCCACCCTACCTAGGAGCCAGCTGAATATGGACTGAAATCTCCAAAACTGTAAGATAAATAAACTTCCCTTCCCTAATTTTGGGTGTCAAGTATTTTGTCTTGACAATGAGAAAAAAGAAACTAACACAGATAGAGATAGGGATAGATATAGAAAGAGCGATAGGGATAGGGATTAGGATAGGGATTGGAATAGAGATAGAGATAAAGGAAAGACAGGCAGAGATAGAGAGGAATTAATTTTGATTGACATGGGTTTCACTAAACTTAAACACCCAATAGGACAGTACAACCAAATTTTATAAAGACAATATAATCACATTAAATTAAAAGCTAGGCTAAATATAAACAGAGGGCTCCAGATATAGTACTGCTCCAGCACCTGCTGGTAGTCTCCACTGCACCTATAATTTATAGCCATAAGAAGTTTAGATTACTTATCTAAAATCAAAGTCAAACAACACATTTTTTTAAACCCTTATACCATTCTTCAGTGGGGGAACTAATGTTTTCCTTAACTGGGTCTAACAGTATTCCAAAAACATTAACAAAGATACATGCTGAGTTTGTGACAACTGGCCATTTTTAGGTGTCTCATCTACAGTGAGGTGATTGAATAAAACTTCAAAATTTCACAAAGTACAGCAACAATTCTAAAGCTTGCTACTACCAGGTCTAATTTCTCTTAATGGCCAATAAATGAGACTATGGGAAAATTCCAAGAGCCATGGGAAAATCTTTTCCCTAGCCACAGTTAAGACTCAGATATGGAAATATAGAGAAACTGTTCTACCCCATGCTGCTAAAACTCTCATGATGAAAGATAGTAACTATTGGTTTATAGATAAATATTCTCAGTTCTGGGATGAACATAGCTGGCTGACATCTACTATCAGTAACTCAGCCAATTAATGCCACTTTGTTGGAAACAAAAAACCCACATGTACATGAAATTAAAATGGATTTGGAAAAATAATAAAGCATCATAACAAACAAACAAAACAAACATGAAAAATGGAACAATGCCACGAGAACATGGCATGGATTCCTACCCAGGGCTGGAATCAGTTCACTACTGACTACACAGCAGCACAAGATAACATCTGCACCAGCATCAAAACAGAAGGTGATGTATATATTCTTGACAACTCTGCAAATGTGTCCTCTGCATTGCATGATCTATGTATCATTAAATCAATACCGATCCTTTTTGCTGTTCTTCTCTCCCTTCCCCTTGATCATGTAAGGGTGAAAAGCCCTTCCTAAGGAGGAACAAAACACACCCTCCCAGCCCAGGTGTCTTTATTGCTTTTTTCTCATTGCTGGGACAAAATGCCCAACACCAAAGGTTTTGTAGTTTTCAGTCCATAATCAGGTGACTTTCAGGTAGGGTGGCATGGCAGAGGGGTAACCAATCTTGGCACCGGAGGACACCAAAAGCAAAAGGAGGGGAGAGAAAATCTCTTTTTATCCCTTATATTGTATGCAGACTACCTGCCCTCAGGCAGGTGTAGCACTCACACCCTTAATCCCATCATTAGACTATGAATCAATCACAAACTTCAGATTCAGCCACCTCTGAAAAACCTGCCCACATAAGGCTTTCAGGGGACATCCAGACATAAACCATAACATTCTGCCCCAGCTCCCGCAAGACTCACATACATCCTTTATGCAAAAGACATTAGTCCATTTCTAAGAGTTTCCAAAGTCCTAACTGGGAGCCATTAAAGCTGAAGATTGATCACGTGTAGGGGCTAAAGCAAGACCAGTCCTGAAAACACAGAGAGCCCAAACAAGCCACATAAGCAAGCTGTTCCAGCCCCTAGAAGGCAAGGTGCCCGGGCCAGCCAGCCAAACAAGTTGAACCCACTTCTGAGTGTATAAATAAATGTGCGACAGTGGTTGAGCAGCTCCTTTTCTCCCATCTGGAAAGAGGGATCCACCTGACCTCAGCTTTCACCTCTTTTCTTTCTTTTCTCACCCTTTCACCATCCTTCCTCATGCCGCTGGGGAACATCTAGAGCTGCAGCTGGTTGCTACAAATGCTGCCTGAACAAGGGCCAGGATCAAAAGAGAGAACAGGTGAAGGGACATTTCTCATGTGCGTGCAACATGGGAGAGAGGTGAATTGGTAGTGGTCAATATTCATCACTGTAGTGGGTTCACTAGGGCCAAAGAAAAAAAAATAGGCTTAAGAGAAACCAAAGAGAGAGACAGGCTTACAAGAAACAAACAAAACAGTCTTGTTTTACCAGTTGTTAAACATGGGGCAAACAAGTTCTCAAAAACCACAAATGCATATGAAACTCTTTGTTGTATGTTTGATTCCACTATTTACTTTTCTTTTGTGGAGTTTGACTAGGCAGTCTCTTAATGATTATAAACTTGTTGAGACAGCCACAGGGAATTGGCTGGGGGCAATATTTTAAAGTTCAGTCCTGGGCAGGAAAAAGATGGCAGAACAAAGGCCACCGTGATAACTTTAACTGAGCCACACGCGCCAATTTCCACTTTTTCAGGTCAGGAAAATTTTGTTGTATCACAGGCTGTGATTACCACCCTTCATAAAAGAGAAGCATCCTTCAAGTTAATTATTCAACAACTAACCTTTGAAAATATAGATAAATAGTGTGAAAAGGCTTTAAGAGATCACCAAAAAACGGGCTACACTGGCTGAGATGACTCAAATTTGTGCAGACATCCTTCCCTCATATGTGCAGGGTGCTACTTTGTTTTTTTTTTTTTTTTTTTTTTTTTTTTTTTTAATTTTTATTTAAGGAGAAAAGAAAAGAAAAAAAAACAGTGAAGGGTACAAGTTATACAGATTTACAGAAGAAAAAAATGCGCAGTAGGAAATCACTAGTTAATAGATTACATATTGCCATCTTAGAAATAATTGTTCAAGTCACAGAATTAAAGTTTGTAGAGTGGACATTCCAGCAATGATACTGCAAACAGTTCTGTTCAATGATCCATTAGAACTCTGTGATATCATTTTCTGTCTTATACATTTAAATATACATGCAGTTATATAGTTTAGAGCATTTTCTTTTCCTCTCTTTTGTACAGTGACTATTACACATTTTGGGTTTCATTGCTCCCACTGTTCTTATTGCTTTTTTGGAAGAGAGTAAAACCAAATGTGACATAACAGAACAGAATCGGTCAAGTCAAAAGGGTGGATATAATAGATAATATAAAAACATAATACAAGGTGATCAACAATGGTTACCCTAATGCCTCCCGCTATTTCTAATAGAATTGCCTATATCATTAGTTGTAATACTATTGAACAAAACCGTAAAGGATAAAACCGACAAAACCAAAACATTGGAGATATTGTAGGTCTTCAAAAGTAGATAGAAGTCAACGAGAATGGGCGTTATAATGAATCTCATTATCTTCTCAGCTGATGCCTAAACTTTCGAACCTGATACTATTCAGCAAAACAGAATAGAGGAACCTCAGTCAAAAACAAGATGGTGAGAGTAATACAGGGCTTCAAATCGAGAAAATAGAAAGTCAAAGTGGGTTACTATATTATATCCTGCTATATTTTTCCCTTTAATTAAATGGATAACAATAAAAAAGTATATAATGGAGTGGAGATTGAGAAAAAGAAAAAGAGGGCATAACAGCGAAACAGGGCAGATCAAAACATAACCTTTTAAGCAGAATAGTGTTTCACCACCAGATATTTCCGACTTAAAAATAGTTACCATATTGACTCCCTCCCTGAAGTCCTTGAGTACAACTTCATATACTGTAGCATTAAGTATATCAAAACAATGTAAAACCATTTAAGAGAATGACAGCATTATAGAGTATTTGGAATTGACTAACAGAAAATGAACAATGGTCTCTGTATAATCTCCTTGTCTTTAAAAGGTTTTTGCTTATACTAACGTACATAACAAAATCCAATAAGATACAACCTGGTTAGACCATTGGAGACAGAAGAACAAAAGCTAGATGAGACTTCAAAACAAGATGGTACTGAATCAGCATTACCTATTAAGATGTCATTTTCTCAAAAATAGCTGTTCCTATCATCCAATCTTCTCTGTCTCATTTCTGTTGAGCTCTTTTTCTGTCAGTAGCTGTCAGTTTGTCTTCTTCATTTTGTTCTCTGCTCCATCCGTTGTGGCCTCCCTGCCACTATTTCTGGGTTCTTTGTATTTTTCTTTTTTTAGAATATCCTGCAATACTTTCTGTAGAGTTGAATTGGTGGTTGCAAATTCCCCCAGTTCCTCTTTATCCTGGAAGCACCTCGTTTTTCCATCAATTTCCAGGGACAGTTGTGCAGGATATCTCAATCTTGGCTGGAGATTATTATCTTTCAAAGCTTGAATTATTTCCCCCCATGCTCTTCGTGATTTGATGGTTTGTGAAGAGAAATCTGTTGTAATTCTGATGGGTGTTCCTTTGTAAGTGATCTGTTTCTTGTCTCTTACAGCTTTTAATATTCTGTTCTTGTATTGAATTTCTGGGATTTTTATTATTATATGCCTGGGTGTTTCTCTGTTAGGGTTGTAGGTAGCTGGGGTCCTGTATGCCTCATACAGCTGAGTATCTTTACCTTTTGCTAAATTAGGAAAATTCTCCTGGATTATTTCTGTGAGTAGCTTTTGTAATTCACTTGTTTGTGTCCCTACTTCTTCTTCTATGTTCTTAATCCTTAAGTTGTGGCTCCTCTTATCATCTTCTTGTCTTTGTATTATTGCTGTTTGTTTCTTTGTTATTTTTAAGAAGTTTTTCATTTCATTCTCCCATATTTCAAGTCTGCCCTCCAGTTCAGATAGTCTGTCCTTAGTTTCTTTCAAGCTGTTATGCCAGTCTTGTATAGACTTATTAATTTCTTGATAGTCCCTTTGAACCTGCTTCACATACTCAATGCTTTCTCTGTTTTCTCCATCAAGCAATTCTCCCCTCTTTTTCTGTTCTTCCATTCCACCATCTGTTTTTTCCTGGGTGGTGTTTAGCATTTCTCTAACTATTCTGCATACTTCTAGCTTCAGATCATTGATAACTTCATTCCTGAATTGGTCTATGAGGCTCTCAATATGGTGCTTAATGTATACTGGTGCGGCGTCCATTATTGCCTGTTTCTCAGGATTGGGGGCCGAGGAGCTTTTTTTGTTGCTTCCCTTCCCCATATTTTTTGTTCCTTATAAAATGCAATCTTACAAAGGAGGCCCGGCTTCCCTGCCTGTCAGCCACAGCCTGATCAAATTGCGCTGGCTAGTTGTTCCCGCCCACCGCTGCGCACCAGGGAGTCGGAGGAGGCAGCCTATGCGGAAGTCAGTCGCTCCTCCGGGCCATCGTCCGGCTCTGGGATCTGGGTTAGGCTAGTCTAGCCTAGAGAGTCCGCCAGCAGCGTCACTCAGGCCAGGGACTTTTCTCCAATCCCGTCCGAGAGGGGAATGGCGCCCAGAGAGATCTCCGCTAGAGTCAAACTGTGGTGGGGGGTCAGATTCTCACTCACCTCGCCACCAGTCAGTTTTCGTGTACACCTCTGTCCGTCCTTTTTTTTTTCGACTCCGTTCTCCCGTTCCCAGAGCTCGGCGCTCCCAGAGCTCGGCGCGTCTCTCCTTGCTGAGCCGCTGTGGAGATAGCCGGCCGCCGCACGGCGGGAAATCCAAACCGGTTTCCGATGGCGCGGAGTCGAGCCTCCACACGGAGATTTTTCTGTTCCTATTTTAGCGCCAGGACTGTATTCCAAGTTGGATTCTCTCAGCCCAGTTCGTTCCTGAGTCAGCAGAGCATATCTCTACTGATTCGTGTCTCCCTAGTCCGCATTATTTCTGGCCTCTGAGCCGAACCTTTCAGAGAGCCTCTGGTAGTTGCTGTTGTCTGTCCGCCATGTTCTCTCAGTTCCCAGGGTGCTACTTTGGCAGCAGCTACCACTCAGGTCATCAACTCACAGCCTAAGCAAAAGGGGACAAACAAAGCTACTTGTTTTCATTGTGAGTGTGAAGGATGTTTTGCCAAAAGTTGCTCTGCTGCACCTGGAGGGGCAACAAGGCCACTAACAGTCCCTTCAACAAAACTTTCAACTATCTGTCCAAAACACAGATGACGATATCATTGGGCCACTCTCCATAAATTCGAAACTGAAGTGAAAGGCCTACCTGTTCCAGAAAAATTCCCAGCAGGGCCTGAAACAGCTCTGCCAAAAGCAAGGAGTTCTATGGCTCAGCCAGCTTCCGTGAGATGGCACGGCCCTCCTTGGCATGACAAACTTCGTAAGGGGGAAATGTGGTCCTGATCTGTGGGTTGCCGATTTTGTTTACAAAATAATCTCACAAAAGACAATTTGCAAAAACCAATATGACAATAACCAACCTGTAAAACTTCCAAAAATTCAGTATTTGGCTTTCACAAGCTGATGATAAGCTGGCTCCAGCATGTCACTGTCTCACTATGGCTTTGTAGTAAGTCTTGATATCTGGTAGTGTAAATTCTCAAAGTCTGTTTTTTTCAAAATTGTTTGCTTCAGGGTTTCCTGTTTCAAATTCACAATCAATATAACTATGTTTATTTATGTCTTTTTTGCTTTCTTATATCAATTTTTGGTTTTCAATACACCGAAACTATACAGGTGGCTAAGTTTCTTGAGTTTATTTGTTTCCAGAAAAAGGAATTATAAATTTTCATACTTGTGAGGGAATGGGAAAACAATTTAAAACAATACTAGAAAAAGCGTAAATCTATCTGGACTTTTACAGACTTTTGAGGCATTTAACAGGGCAAAACTGCTATTTTCTTCTCCTCTCACTACTTCTCACAGGCCCCAAGGCAGGAGAGGGAACCAAAGAGCCTGGTAACCTGGAGTTTGGCCCTGACAAGAAAGATGGAGAAACAGTGTTACTTGTGTCAGCCACAAGGGAAAAATATTAGAGTCTTAATGTAATACAGTGTCAATAGACATCATACTGGTTGCTGGAGGAGCAAAGATGGCAGATAGATAACAACTGGCTACAGAAGCTCCCTGAAATAGTCAACTTAGAATGCAACATAATACAGAATGGGGAGCCACAGACAGAGGGAGATGAATTCTCTCCTCCCAAGAAGAAATTAAGGCGACTTGCCAACCATCTGAGGTCCCGATGCGACTTGCCAAGGGCCCACCTTGACTTGCCGAGATGTCCGAGGTCCTGCGGCTTCGACATTGAGCCAAAAGGAGAGCTGAGTTGGCAGGGTGCCTACATTGACATGTGGTGAGTGACAGGAGTGGAGCTATTCCATAAATGGGGGGGGGGGGTCCAGCGGACGACATTCTGGGACCCAGCAGGACTAGCAAGTACGAGGGGCAGCAGTGACTTGTCAATTGCTCCTTTCCTGAATGGGATTGGTGGAGTGAGCTAGGCCTGGGTCACGTGACCTGGCTGAGACCCAATAGGTTATCTGAAATCAAGTCCCTACAGTGGTGGTATACATTAACCACAATAACCCAGTAAAACCTCAGAAGTTTGACTGACCCAGAGGGAAAGCAGCACAAAGTAATATAGTGCAGGCCACAGCAGCTTGACTGACCCAGAGGAGAGGCAGCACAAAGAAATACAGCGTACACCACAGCAACTTGACTGATCCCTATGCCACTGTGCTCCAGCCGCCACCTCCAGTGCTTCCAGGCTGCCAGCTAGACCTGTCGCTGCGGGGCCGGGAGTGACTCAGTGCCCACCAGCTGCCCCACCGCCACTGCCGACCTGGAGGGGAGGCGGTGCAAAGTCCACCGCTGCCACCACTGCTGCCATGCTCCAGCGGCCACCACCCGGAGGGGAGGTGGCACAGAGTAATACAGTGCAGGCCACAGCACTTGACTGATCCAGAGGGGAGGGGCCAGCTGTCTGCAACTCACTAGCAGAGGCAAAGTGAAGGGTCATCTAGCCAGCACACTTCAGAAGAACTGTAACCAACAAAGAAAGAAACGGGCCTCCTGGAAAAAGCAAAAATGATAGGAAAAGGAAGCAACAACAAAAAGTCCCCAGGTCCCAACCCTGAGAACATTGACCCAGGACAGGTAAATACAAAAGAGAATGAGAACAGCAAACATACAGTATCAGACACAGTGCTAGTGGACACAAAGAGATATATTCCGGACCTCATAGACAAGTTCAAAAGTGAAATATTTAGCCAAATAAAGCAAGATATAAGAAAATTAATAAAAGAGATACTAAGCACCCCTCAAGCAGACACAGACAGAAGAAGGGAAGAACTCAAACAAAGGAGAGAACCATTTGATGAAGAATAAATATATATATATATAGAATACATGAAGCAGATTGAAAGAGATCACCAGGAAATTCAAAACTCTATGAAAAGATGGCAAATCAGCTTGAAAGAAACTAAGGATAGATTATCCAAACTGAAGGACAATTTTGCAATGTGAGAGTATGAAAGGGAAAACTTTTTAAAAATAACAAGGAAACAAGCAGTAACAATACAAAGGTGACAAAAGGATCTATAACTTGAGAATAAAGAATGTGAATGAATAAGGGCTGGGGATTTAGCTCAGCGGCGTAAGCACCTGCCTTGCAAGCAGGCAGTCGTGAGTTCAATCCCTGGTACCGATAAAAAGGAAAAAAACAACTATAAAAAAAAAAAAAGAATGTGAATGAAGAAGCCGGGGTAAAAACAAAAGAACTACAAAGGTTATTCACAGAAATAATTAAAGAAAACTTTCCAAACATAGGAAAAAGAAATGATATTCTGAATATGAGGCATACAGAACTCCAGCCACCTACAACCAAAACAGAGCTACACCCAGGCATATAATAATCAAGATCCCAGAAATTTAATATATGAACAGAATATTAAAAGCTTTTAGATACAAGAAACATAACCTATAGAGGAAGGTCCATCAGAATAATGGCAGACTTCTTGACACAAACAATCAAGTCAAGAAGAGCCTGGAGCGAAATATTTCAAGTCCTGAAAGAAAATAACCTCCAACTCAGATTCATATACTCTGATAAACTGTCTCTAGAAATTAATGGAGAAACAAGATGCACCCAAGACAAAGAGGAACTTGGGAAATTTGCAACCACCAATCCAACTCTACAGAGAATACTGCAGAGCATTCTAGAGAGAGAGAAAAGTACTAGGGTTCCAGGAACAGTGGCAGAGAGGCCTCAATGAATGGAGCAGGAAACAAAATGAAAAAGATAAGCAGACAACTGATGGCAAAAAACAGCATAACAGAAATGAGGCAGAGAAGATTTTATTCAAAACTGATATGACTGATAGTATCAAGTCTGAGAGTATAGGCAACTACACTGAAGATAACAATACTCCATGATACATATTCTGGTTTGATAACTGTCATTTTTTGAAGTTCTATACTATATACAAAGTTGTGTTTTTATTAATACTGTTATGTACTGATATATTCAATTATACTATGTCTGATGATTTAGCAAATTCTATTGGAGCTAACAAGAGACAGCACAGGAACCGTGGTAGAAATCTCTGTACATCCGTCTTATATGTTGATTTCATTTCCTGTGTTTATAGGAATATGTTTTGTTTTGCCTTGCTTTGTTTTGTTTCTCCCTCTACTATAGAAAGGATAGAAATACATGTTAAGACTCATACATGTGTAGAATCTATAAACAGTTTATGAGAACTGATCTTATGACACATGATGAAATGAACAGATACTTTGAAGAAAAAGAGGCACTAAAATACCCAGTGCTGATCCTGGAGTGTCATAATGTGAAACCCAGCAATACTATTATTCTTTGTCAGAGAGATATTAGCCTACTTGGGTTTATTCAATCTCAACATAATTAAAGATATGGATAACTGCATGTATGTTTAAGTGTATAGGATTGACAACCATATTTCTAAGTTTTGTTGGATAGTTGAACAGAACTGGGTGCAATCTCACTGTTTGAATCCCCACTTTATATGCTCCACTTTAGTATCTTGAATAACTATTTGTAAGAAGACAATCTGTAATCATCAACTAATGATTTCATACTGTTTATTTTTTTCTTTGAAAGTATGTATTATTTCTACCCGTTTTCTGTTTTGTTTAGTCTTTCTTTAAATTAAGTTTTTTTTAAAAAGACACTACAGTACCCAGTGCTGATCACAGAGTGTCATGATGTGAAATCCAGCAATACTATTATTCTTTGTTCAGAATGATTTTAACCTGCTTTAGTTTGTTTAATCTAAACATAAATGAAGATATGGATAACTGCATGTATGTTTAAGTGTATAGGATTGACAACCATGTTACTAAGTTTTTGTTGGACAATTGAACAGAACTGTTTGCAGTCTCGTTATTTCAACTCCCACTTTACATGTTCCACTCTTGTATCCTGAACAACTATTTGTAAAATGATAATATGTAAACATCAACTAGTGATTTCTTACTGTTTATTTTTTCCTCTGAACATATGTATTATTTCTACCTATTTTCTGTTTTGTTTAGTCTTTTTTTAAATAAGATTTTTAAAAATACTGGTTCTTTTGTTTTGTTTTTTTTTTTCATTTTTATCGGTACCAGGGATTGAACTCACAACCACACACTTACAAGGCAGGCGCTTATGCCACTGAGCTAAATCCCCAGCCCCAAAATACTGGTTCTTAAGAATTACTAAATCTGTTAAAAGGTTCAAGTTGCAAATGTTAAAAATAAGCATGTCTTTGTGGCTAAACACTGGTTTAAAGCAATGAGTCTAGATGCCAAGTTGACAGTGGGGGATTGGAATGCTTGATACTTTGTGTCAGTTTGAAGTTTGAAAGCTCGGTTGAGTGACTAGGTCGAGAGGCCAGGGCTCTCATTATGCAAATGTTCTTGTACTGTGCAGGAGTGGGGCAGAGAGATGATGTGCATGCCCTCAAAGGAGAGTTGCTTGCATAAAATGTAGCGGGGGAGAATTATGCATCGCCTCCTTTGCTCTTGCTACTCTTGCTGTCTTCCATGCCATGAACTATTATTCCCTCAGACACTATTCAACAGGCTTCTGTTTCCATCAAAGTGCTTCTGCCTTATACAAACAATTCTATTTAACCCCAAAACAGGCTTGACAAATTATTATTAAACAATGTTCCTCATACGTAACACAGGTTAAAAATGTTAAACTTGCTCAAAATTTAATTACAAAACCAAAAAGAGAATTTTAGCTACAAAATTTATGGCTCATAACAGACTTCATTGGACAATATGTACTATTAACAACTTTTAAATCCTACTAAGGATAGAACAGCAGCAGCAAGACAATTCAATCAGGTAAAAGAAAGAAACTAGGAAGGGTCCTTCAGAAAGATCATCATAGTAGACAATGAAAATACCCAGTCCAGGGCTAATTTGGGATCAAGGACATGCTTGTGTCTTTCCAAGAAATGCTAAGTATCCTGTCTGGATGCCAGACATGTTGTCTGGCTGTATCATGGAGTCAAACCCAGAGAGGGAGTTGATTCCACCTCTCAAGAAGCAGATGCTCAATCCTACCACAGAGACGCTTAAGGAGACTGCTCTACAGCCGATAGACAAGGATAGGTCAAGACCAGACCTGGAGCTAATTGAAGGAACTGACTCAGAACAAAAATCAAAGATCTGAATAGGTGATTCAATTTGGTTAAAAATATATTTGAGTATACTCTGATTTGTAAAATGTTTTTCAGTCTGCCTGTATATCTGTTTGTTTGTAGGATTATCTGGTGGTGAAACACTATTCTGCTTAAATGGTTATGTTTTGATCTGCGCTGTTTCATTGTTATGCCCTCTTTTATCTCAATCTCCACTCCATTATTTACTTTTTTATCTTTATCCTTTTAATTAAAGGAAAAAAATAGCAGGATATATTATAGTAACCCACTTTGACTTTTCGTTACCTTGATTTAAAGCCCTGTATTAGTCTCACCATCTGGTTTTTAACTGATGTTCCCCTATTCTGTTTTGCTTGATAGTACCAGGTTCGAAAGTTTAAGCAACAGCTGTGAAGATAGTGAGATTCATTATAACGCCCATTCTCGTTGACTATTATCTACTTTTGAAGACCCATAATGTCTCCAATGTTTTGGTTTTGTTGGTTTCGTTCTTTACTGTTTTGTTCAATTTTATTATAACTGATGATATAGGCAATTCTATTAGAGATAGCGGGAGGCATTATGGTAACCATTGTTGATCACCTTGTATTATGTTTTTACATTATCTATTATGTCCACCCTTTTGACTTGACCGAGTCTGTTCTCTTATGTCACATTTGGTTTTACTCTCTTCCAAAAAAGTAATAAGAACCGTGGGAGCAATGAAACCCAAAATCTGTAATAGTCATGGTACAAAAGAGAGGAAAAGAAAGTGCTCCAAACTATATAACTGCATGTATATTTAAGTGTATAAGATAGAAAATGATATCACAGAGTTTTATTGGATCAATGAACAGAACTGTTTGCAGTATCATTGATGGAATGTCCACTTTACAAGCTTTAATTTTGTGACTTGAACAATTATTTCTAAGATGACAATATGTAATCCATTAACTAGTGATTTCCTACTGTTCATTTTTTTTCTGTAAATCTGTATAACTTGTACCCTTTCCCTGCTTTTTTTTTTTCTTTTCTCCTTAAATAAAATTAAAAAAAAAAAAAAAAAAAAAAAAAAAAAAAAGTAAAATGTTTTTCAGTCTGCCTGTATATCTGTTTGTTTGTCCAGTCTGTTAAGCTGTTGTTGGGAGTCCCTGAGCTAGTGATTGGTCACTCATGCAGAGTCAAAAGTACAAGTGCCCATATAGGAGTACCCAAGGGCATAGAGTACCTAAGAAATGCCCTGAGGGCATGGGGTGCTGGAGGTGAACAGGTGTTCTAGGCTTGAGAACATGGGGCATAAGAAGCAAGCTAGTTCAACTAAGGGGTGAGATACAAGCATATAATTCACCCCCCCCCCAGGGAACTAAAGAGAGTTCTTTTTTTCTTTCTTTCTTTCTTTTTTTTTTTTTTTTTTTTTTGTTCTTTTTGAGGGGTCTCGCTATGTAGTTCAGGCTGGCCTTGGCCTCACTTTGTAGCCCAGGCTGGTGTCAAACTCACAATGATCCTCCTGCCTCAGCCTCCCGAGTGCTGGGATTACAGGTATGATCCACCACACCCGGTTTAAGAGAGTTCTTGCAGACACCAGCAACTTTGTGCTTGTTTCTATGTCTGTTGGAATCTGTACAGTTTGTCTGTCCATGTTTGTCCATTTGTCCATTCTCTGAACAGCTGTTCCTTTTTTATATGATCTCAACAATGTTTCCTCTTTTCTTTCTTGTTCATTTTTGGATCATTTAATCAAAGTTTAATTTGGGTCATAGATTTAAAAAACATGCTTCCATCTGGGTTCCCAGCTAGTCAAAATGTTGCTAAAAGTGGTTATATAAATATAATATATAGTTATTTATTATTGACTTGAGAATCTCTCCTTGTTTAAAAATTAATGGGCTAAATGTTATGATTGGGTTTTTCATATGTCAAAGTTATAAAAATATATTTAAAAAATATTTAAGATAATGAAACAAAATCCCTTTGGGTGGGAAGAGATTCTTGGATAGGTCTTCAATTGATAAATAAGAAAGTGCCTGTCTGGTAACATTTAACTAGTTCTTGTTCATTGATTGGAAGCCCCAATGATCTTTATGGCCTTATGGGAGACACGCCAACTAAAGTTATAAAAATATATTATTGTAATATGTTCACCTTGGTCATCACCAAAAGAAATAATACAATAAGGTTTTTGATTTTAAAATGCCCATACAGAGCCATGGTGGAACTTAAGTGGCTGAATAAGAAAGCAATTCGCCTCCCTTCCTGATAAGCGGCCCTGGCATGAGCCAGAAAGAGAACAAGTCAGCATCTCCCATGAGCCTACCAGCACTCAGGCTGAGAATCAAGCATCCCATCCCTCCCCTCCACCCTGTTAGCAACTGGGGGCAGAGGTCTGAGCATCTCTTGGATGACTGCATGCAATATAGCAAATATGGGTGATTTCCTTCTATCTTCTATTTGAAGGCAAGTATTGTTTTCACTGTTTTGCTTTGTGCCGATTAATTGTTTTACTCTATTCAATATTCTCTTTCAATTGGTTTTATAATGTTCTGTTTTTGGTTTGATTTCACTATACCTGATTGAATGGACAACTATTGTAAGATAATGAGATATACTATGGTATCTATTACTGTTATCCCAGTATCCTGCTGTGAAGTTCTGTACCAATTTCACTGAATTGTCTCAATTGGCTTTGTTCTATCTTGTTCTGCTGTATTTTACTACCTTCAAAATAAAATTTAAAAAAAATAAAGCTTTTCATATGGCTATGACAGATTGTTCATGCTGTATTCATGTATTCATGCCTCCAGAAGTAAAGGTCTTCCAAAATGTAAAACAGTGATTGCTTATGATGACAAAATTGTTTCAGATTCAGACCTCTGCCTTTAACAAAATATTATGAGATGTATGTCCCACTAAAAGTCAACAAGTTAGGTATATATTAGATAGGGATGATTGACTAAAAAGGGATATTTTATGTCAAAATGTAAATTTAGGTGTTGCAAAATGTCATCGTGATTGTCATGCTATAATGTTGTATAAGGTTTCTGATTTCTGATTTTCTGTGTAAAATATGTAACTGTTAAAACTCTAAGGTATTCAAATGGTAAAACATCCTTGGTTGTTAAAAATAATGGTTCCATTTTATATTCTAAGGTGTTTGATATTTAGATAAGATAATAACATTAAGCTTGCTGCCCCTACTACACTGTTATCAATCTTTTCTTCTGGAAGTTCAACAACTGAGGTTTAGAGACCAAATATTAGAGAGAGAGACAGATGGGCTAAAGAATAGCCAGTATTTTGGCCCTAGCCCTCTGAGGTCAGTGAGGATTCAGGATCCCTGCTAGGATCCAGGACCTACTCAGTGAGTCCCTTATCTTCTAACCAAGAAAATTGTGAGGCCACAGAGGAGAATCATCAGTGGGGTTTAGTGTGCCCATTCAAGAACAGTCACCAAGAGGAAAGATCTCTCAAGCTTTCATAGAAAGCAACTTTGTCAAGCAATGGCTGTGACTCATCCATATGGCTGACACTGACAAAAAAGCTAAGAAGTATTAATCATAGTTCTAAGGCAATTCCTAAGGAGACTTAACTGACCTTGATAGACAGCAAGAGATTAAGTGTTGTTGATACAGGACTTGCTTTAACTTGTTCTTGGGCATCCAACAGAAAAGTATAACGACAAAATGTGTAAAACAATGCTATAGTAATACATTAGCCATAAAAGAAACTCCCAGGCCTTCTGAAATCTGGGTGAAAACCTTCCTGACCCCACAACTCTTGCATTCTGCATGTGCCTAAAACTGCTGCCACATGGATGATGCCAAGTCTGATGCCAGCCAGAGAAGTTGCCAGGCTTCCCTCTCTCTTGGTTGTAGGGATCAAGTGCCTGGATTGCTGGGCACTCTGAATCCAATTCTGAGGAATGAATTCTCTATGCCACTGCCATTCTGGAACATGGTTATCCAAGGCTTTTTTTTTCTCAAAAATTTTGTAATTTTGAGGCTGCAAAGGCTGCTGCAGCTTGTGATGCCCTCAGGCCATCTTTTTTATTTTCTTGTTCCTCCTCCGAAATCAAAATATCGCTGCTCTATCTTTGCAATCCACAGCTTTCCTGGAACTTTATTTCTGGCTAAACTCATAATATTTTTAATCATTTTACCAGGCTCTTTTCTCTTGATTCTCAATATAAATCTGGATAAAAGCCTGCAATGGTAGCCATGCCACCACCTCATTATTCAACTGCCTTGAAATTTCTTTTGCCGGATTAGTCTCTTCCATTAATTTCAGCCTCAGAAAAAGTCACTGGACATAAGAAACAAGCAAACAAACTTTTTATTAAGCCATAACATACATCATCTGGAGTCCAAAAGCCAACATAGTTCTTCTTTCTATCAGAAACATTCTAAGCCTGGTCATTATCTTCTCTCTGGTCTTCTGAGTTCTAACCAGAATCTCCCCTACATAACAGCCTAACGTATTCCAGCTATATTTTCCACCTGATATTGCCAAATCATTCTAAACAAGCCAAATCTTCTTACAAGTCATTCCAAAAAGCTCCTGAACCTCATGGTCAGGTACAGTCACAGCAATGATCCCACTACTGTTACCAAATTTTCTTAGTTGCTTTTCTCTTCTTATGGAGACAAAATACCTGACAACCTAGGTTAAAGGAGGAAAGAATTATTTAGTTCACAGTTTGTAGTGGCTTCAGTCCATAACTGACTGGCTCTCAAATAGGTATGGCAGAGGGGCAACCATTCATGGTCTCTGAAAATACCAAAAACAACAATAGAGGAAGAAAGAGCAAATCTCTTCTTGTACCTTATATTTTATGTAGGCTACCTGCTTTAGGGCAGGTGTAGTATTCATGCCCTTAATCCCAGCTTTAGACCATAAATTAATCACAAACCTTAGATTCATCTGCCTCTGGAAAACCTGCCCCTCATGACCCTATGAGGCTCTGGGGGGACATCCAGACACAAACCACAATACCACCTTAGCAATTATATCATGAGGCTTTAAGATGTCTGTATTTCCACATCCTGAAGGAAAGGGGTCCCCACTTGGGAGATTACTTGTTCTCATGCTGTTTTGTTTCCAGGGAGAGGATATTTGTTTGTCATGTGCCACTGTGCCCAGCTGGGAGCATTTCTTTTAACAGACATTTGGCTAGTCTTCTAGCCAGCACACAATTGGCAAAACCTTAAGGGCAGGAGTAAAGCAGGGACAGAGAGGGAGAATATCTATATGCTGTCAATCCATTCAAACCCAGAAACTGTAAGAGGAAAAGGACTTCATATGAGATCTCAGTAATGGCATTTGGAGAAACACAGATTCAGAGAGCAGTAAATCAGGTCTCTGGAGAGACAGGGAAACTAGGAGCTTATACAGATAAACTGTGCCTATTTATACAAAGCATTAAAAATCATCTTTGAAGCAATTTCTGCCTGAGCAGAGGGCAGATGATAGTGACAAGGGCTATGTGACAACAGAAAATGAAGAATGCATTCTGCTGCTCACAAATGTCCTACAACATGGGCAAGGTGACCTCTGATACCACCTAAAGCCTCAGGCACCAGAAGGCTGTAGTCAGAGTCAGAGGTTAGCTAAGTCATAGCTCTCAGTAGCTGCAGGAGGGAGGCAAAAGTTTTGCTTCCTAAGCACCTCCCATTTCTTTTGTGCACTTTTTCTCATGACCTTTTACTTATTCAGTTTTTTTAAGACCGAGTTTCACCATGTAGTCCAGACTGGCCTCAAACTTATGGCAATCTTCCTGCCTTAGCCTCTCAAGTGTTACAGGTATATGCCACCACATGTGGCTAGATTTTTCCTTTTATTTTCACAAAGCCCAAGGACTCAGAACCCTCAGTCATGCAATGTTCCCAGGAGGGGCCCCACCCACCTGAGTTCTCCTACAAGAAATTACATTACCTTCCCATGGGATGATCCCAATTCTGGGCCCCAATCTTTAATCAGCTTCCTGTCATGTTAGCTGGCTTTCCACTGCTGTGACAAAGTTCCAGTGAAAAACAACTTAAAGCAGGAGAGGTTGACTTTGGCTTAGTTTCAGAGGGCTCCATCCATAGTCAGCCAGCTGCACTCCCAATAATGCCATCTAATTATGAATCAATGAGTGGCTTTATCCATCTATGACATTAGAACCCCCCCGATCCTATTACACTCTAAGATGCCCACCTCTGAACACATGAGCCTTTGGGACATCTTCTATCCAAACCTGTGCAGCACCTCTTGCCACACCTAAGTCCCAAGAGCTCCACCCCAATTTGAGAGATGAGTGCAACCCAAATCACTCCCTGCAGGACTCAGAGAAGACACAGCCCCTCCTGAGCCCTCCCCCAAGGACAACTGTCCCTAACTTCCTTGGTTCCTGCCCCACAACCAGCCCTCATCACATGACCCCCCTCATCAGGAGACAGCAGACTAGGACTTTAGTAACTACTGGCTTTTTTATTTCTGGCAGCTTCCCTCCACAACACTGCAATATTAAAATAGTTTAAAAATAGCTCTGAATTTTTCTTTTAAAAAGGATAGCTATAAGTTTTCTCTTGAAACCACTTGACTAGGAGTAACTGCTCTCAAGTACAATTGGAAATTCTCAAAAAAAAACCTGAGCCCACACATTCTTTTGAGTGTTATGAAATTTTTATGACTACTAAATTTAACAATTAATGAGGTTGATACAATGCTGCAGTTGGACATTGCATGATGAATTTATTGATTTCCTTTCCACTGTGGTCTTATTTTAGAGCTAATCCTTTTGGCCAGCTGTCATGCTCACTAGCATCCTAGGAGTCCTTGAGCAGTAGCCCCTCAGCATGCAGTGTGTAAGACACAGGGTTTCCTTCCTCCACACCTGCTTAACATGCATGCATAACTAGGCCAACACCCACCTTGGCAGGCTGCAGAGATGGGGAGCAAAGAAGGATGAGGCAGGACAGTGCAGAGGCACAGAAGCAACGTTGGGTCGGGTCATCTGAGAAAAGACTTCCTTACTACAGCTGGTGGCTGGAGTTGCTCAAAGCACAGAAATCTGAGCAAGTTATTGCTAGGATTTGGGAACAGGAAGGAATGGCCTGCCTTGGGGATTTTTTTTTTTTCTGTTTATTTTGTTTGTTTTTTCAAGACAGGATCCCACTATGTAGTTTAGGCTAGCCTCAAATGTGCAGAAATCTTTCTGCCTCAGCCTCCTGTGTGCCAGGACTACAGACAAGCACCACAACACCTGCCTTTGCCTGGTTTTCGTAGCCAGCCACGGAACAATTGCCTGCACTTGTTTTGGGGCCATAGCCTCTGAACTCCAGGCAGATGGTCTCGCGCAAGCCGACATGAGAGGCTTCTGCCCACCCCCAGGCACAGAGGCAACAATGAAAAGCTGACACTCCCCTGAGAACGAGGTTTGCAACAGCCGCTGAGACAGAAGCACCACTTTGTTTCTGCTTCTGTCTTCGAGATACCGGGATAGCCAGTGCCTGCCAGCATCCGCCTCTGCGGATGCGTGGCGCCACTAGATGGAACCAAAGCCCACGGTGACAGCGCTGGTCTCCACTGCCGGCCTGAAGACCAAGTGAGCTCCTGAGAGCGGAAACGCAGGAAACTGGGCTGGGTCGGGATCCTGCCGTGAGGTCAAGACAGCCGACCCAGTTCAGAGCGGACCTACATGGGGTTAAATGATCCGGAGGGAACCCGGCAGCCCAAGCCTACCGGATGCTGAGCTTGAACCTGCGAGAAGGGTCGGAGAGCCAGGAAGGGGCTGAACTCGCACCGCTCCTACACTGGAGCTTCGCGCGACAAAGCATAGCGGAATGCAGAGAGAGCTCAGTAGACCGCGCTTCTGGGGCCAACTTGCAGATGCAGGGGGCGGGGCTCGGGCCTGGAGGCACGTGATTGGTCCATAGGTGTTGCTGGGGCTCTCGGATTGGCTGGTGGGGGCGTGGCAGGGCGTTGCGGGGCGGGACTGAGCGCAAAAAGCTCTGGAGAGCAAAAGCCTGGAAAGACGCTTGGACAATCTAGTTCAGGTGCGGCGTGTTCTCCTGAGCCAGAGCGACAGGGCATCTAGGCATAGGTATGCATGGGCACCAAGCTCCAGGCATCCTTGGACAACAAGCTGTGTACCCTTCTGTATAATCTTCTTCCTTCCAGAGCTGTTTCCCCAGGTGGTGGCAGGGACCTATCTGACCTTTGCATCTGAATCCAGGATCTGTTGCTCTTTCCCCAGCTCCCACTGACCACCCCCAGCGAAATCAAGGATGCTTTCTCCTCTCAAGGGGACCACACCTGCTAACAAGATGTGCACGCGTCATTCCATGGATGCGCGCTGAGCACCTGTTATATATGAAGTCCCAAGATAGAACTGCGCAATGGTTTGTGTGTCTGGAGAGCGCTGCGTTTGTTATAAAAGCAAATTTGGCAGGGGCTGGGGATTTACCTCAGCGGCATAAGCGCCTGCCTTGCAAGCAGGCAGTCGTGAGTTCGATCCCTGGTACCGATAAAAAGGAAAAATGCAAAAAAAAAAAAAAAAAAAAGCAAATTTGGCCTCCTTTTGTCCACCCACACCTCTCCCTTGCCCTTCCACCCCTGCCATGGGGTGATGCGCAGGAAACCCCTTGCTCTATGCAGGCCCTCAACCCTGGACTTCCCAACCTCTAGACCTGTAAGAAATTATCTCCGTTCTGTGCCCAATCTCAAGTACGCTATCGGAGCTGCACGATGATGGGCTAAGGTATCTGTGCACTAGGCAGTCTGTGTTATTTAGCATTCATATCAAGGTACAGGACAGAGAGCAGGTGAGAATTCAAGGACACTGACAGGTTAGCCTCACGTTAGGTGGGGTGGAGTCAATTCTTGTCTTTAGCAGTGGGTAAGAGTGTTTACAGAAATGTGTGTATGGTTTCAGGTCATCACCCCTGTGCCAGGCATGAGAGCACACTTCTGTAACCCCAGCATTCAGGAGGCTGAGGCAGCATCGCCAAGAGTTTGAGGCCAGCCTGGGCTATATAATGAGTTCAAGACCAGCCTGCACTTTATAGCAAGACCCTGTCTCAAAAAAACAAAATGGTCAAATGTGTCATGAAGAAAAATTATCCCCTTTGTGCCTTTTCAGTACGGCAAGTACGGCAAGATGTTGCTTCAAAGAAACAAATGCGATTCCTTCAATAGCAAACTTCTTTGAAGTCAGAAGAAAAAACTGCCTAATGAACACCCTAAATTCTCCGTGTCCTCATTGGGTCCACTAGAGGGCAGCAAAAAAATGGGAAAGAGCCCTTTTAAGTAATGTGTGGATTAGTTAAGAGGCTGGAGAGACCAGGACTTCTTAAATTGAGGCTAAAGGGTCCCTTGAAGTCATGTGCCTGTGTGTCCCCTGCGCTTCTTCAAGGCAGGTTCTCAACGTAGGCATAATTGGCATCGGTGCTGGGTAATTCTGTGGCATGGGGCCTGGACCCTTGCACTGCAGGTTTACCCACCAGATGCCTTTCGGAAGCCAGCCCAGCCCTGCACCCTTCCCACCTGCCCCTCCTGCTGCGACCAGGCAGGGAGTGAGGATGCTGGAAGGTGGCACACTGCCCAGACCATTTGGGACAGGAAGAGGCAAGACCTTCTCGGGGCCCTGCTGTCTGTGATCCCTGCCAAGGCCGCCCACAACTGCCTGGCTCTCTGGGACTCTTACACGCGGACTTGAGAAAGTGGTTCCCCACCATCCCAGGGCCCACAGACACAGCTCCCTGCTGCAGGCCTTGCCTGGGGCTCCCTGGAGACCAGGAACATGGATAGGGGCCAGAGAGTGGAGATGAATCCCAGACAAATGCTCAACATGGAGCTTCAGCTGGAGTGAAGTCCCAGCCTTTGCCCTTTGCCATGATGTAATGTTCCTACCATGGCTAGAATGAAGCCGCTTATGTGATGTTGCTAAATGCCTGCTGGTTCACAAACCTCAGTGTGTATACCACCAAATAGGGTAGACACCAGTGACCTGAGCATAGACCATAATCAAATATGCTAAATTAGAAAATGATGAGTTTCTAGTGTGCGCTTCTTTTTTTTTTAACAAAATGTATTTAATTGCGAGTTTGTGTGGTTTAATTAGTAATAATGACTGAGTTTAACAACCAGCTCACAAGATCTCTGAAACGGTAGCCACTAGTGCCAGGCAGGCTCCACCCTCTCCTAGGAAGGGATTCAGGTCCTCACTGACCAAGTGAGGCAGGCCACTGAGGCCAAGGTGTCAGCAGGGGATCAAAGGAGGCACTTAGGGCCACAGAGGACCTGAGGAAGAATGGATCTTACCCCAGGCTTCCCACAGGGGAAGAAGGAGGAAGAGTACCCCACAAATAGAGAAAGGAGGGTCCTAGCCTGAAGCGGGTATTGGAGAGGGACAGAAGAGCAGACAGTGCTTGGCATGGGCCAGACACTAAACAAGTGGTTCCATCTGGTTGAAAGGACAGCTGTTGATGGCCTCTGATGGTTGAGCCAAGTCTCCTCCCTTCTCCCACTTCTCCCCTCTGTCAAATTGGGACCCAGAACCATATGGTATCCGGGGGCATCTGGAGTCCTCCAAGTCTACAGAAGGGCTCAGGAGTGGGGCTGAAGCTCGCCGTGGGCATCTGGCCCTAGCAGGCCCTCCACTACAAAGTCTTTCTCTCTTGCCCTCCCCCTTTCACCAGGTGATCCCCGAAACTCCTGACTGTAACTATAATTACAGTCATTTCCAGAACACTCTGCTGCCTCTCCTAATTACCATGCTGAGCAATTCCAATTATGTGTCTAAGGAGCCCCTTCCCCAGCTGGCCAGTCTACCTGGGGTCCCCTGGCAATAGGTCCCCTGGCAGTAGGAAGTCGTGGGAGGGCTGTAGGTGAGTGCCCCCTCTCCATGGCTTCCTCTGGGCCAGCCGGAAAGGTGGCTCTGTATCCAGGCCTGCTAGGATGGGTGTGGGCTGAAGGGAACTGGGAAGCCTCCACAAAGAGGAACTTGAGCCTTGGGAAGGGAAACAACGTTCCTCTACCCATGCATGAGGTCTCTGTCTACACAGAAGGTGAGTTTCAGAGCCTTGGGATGACCAGGTTTGGCAGCATGATTCAGAGCAAAGTGTAGGAGTCAATGTCCCCACCCCTATGCAGATCCCCCACCTCCAGAGGGGCCATCAGCCCTGACTCACACAGTGGTGGAGAGCTCAGCACCCCAAGAAGCCTCCATCTGCAGGATCCTCCCTGCACCTAGCACCCCAGGACCCATGCTCAGTCCAGACCACACCTACTCTCTCTCTCCCTGCCATGGCCCAGAACCCTTTGCAGCCCTGAGCCCAAATCCAGTGTCACCACCTTCCTCTATCCCCATCCCAAACCCCTCCATCTGGTCTCCCTATCTTTAAATCTGTATGTCCTGTTCCTTCTGTGTCCAGATCCCAACCACCATCTCAGGACACCACTCTGCCTCCTCTGATACACATGTGCCATCCACAAAGCTCCTTTGCAACTTGGCATTACTTGTTTCATTGTAACAGTTCCAGGGTGTGGGCGTCTTTATCCTACGTCGCAGAGGACACATGGGTGCTACGATCCCATCTTGTACCCATTGGCAGCTGGCTCCTGATGGCGAGTGTCTCACAGGAGGAAAGTTGGGACTGCACCTCAGCCCACCCTGGCAGCCAGGGCAGCCAACACTGAGGGGGACTCCCTGAGGCAGCCAGGCCTGTGCAGGCAGAGGCAGGAGGGGCACAGAGAGGTGATGAACAAGCAGGGCTCCCACATCTGGGAGCTGCCAAGCTCCAGGCAGAGGACAGGGTGGCAGCAAAGAGCCAGCCCCATCTGAAATCTGGGAGAAACCCTCTCACTGTGCAGATTGGGAAACTGAGGCCCAGGCAGGAACAGAGATTCGCCTAAAGCCACTCAGCCTGCCAGGGGCCAAGCCAGAACCTGGCTCAGGGTGTGCCCTTGAGGGAGCCAAGAGACTAGCCCCTGGGCCCAGAAGCTGGCTGTGGGCTGAACCACAGGAACGAGGACAAGGACAGATGAAACTTCCAGCCCAGGCCTTGCTGGGTGGCCAGTAGGGGGCAATGCAGCCTGGGGGTGGGGATGGGGGGCTCCAGGCTCCAGTCATTTCTGTCAGCCTCCGCGCCGAAGCCGTGCCAAGGTCCCAGGACAGAATCAGGACAAGGGCACAAGATGGGCAGGGAGATTTCAGCCTGTCCTGATGCTCATGCCTTCCTCCTGGCTCATGCCTGCCAGGCCACCCACTGAGAGAACATTTTAGAACTGTGCCCACTCCAGTGGAAAAGAGGTGGGGAAAACAGGCATCCTGGCCACAGCTTTGCACAGTGAGTTATCCTATGAAGAAAGCTGGGCCCAAAAAGGAAGTCCCAGAGGTCCCTACGCTGTGTCCTTGCTGAAGTCATACTCTAGGGGCAGGAAGATGACCCACTGTCATGGGACGGGGTGGATGTCCCTACTATTGTCCCAGGGGAAGGGGAGAGACATTGCCCCTGGACAGAGGGTAGGGATGGATGTGGAAGGATGAGGAGGGCCTCAATGAGCCACTCCAGGCCCCAGGGGAGACCCAAGTGCACGGTATCTCACCTCCCCGAGTGAAGAAACACCGAGTGACACTTGTCCACTCTAAGACCCTTCCTAATGGCAAGTGTTAAGCCCTGGGCTGTGACTGAATGCCCCTTTCAACTCCCAGCAATCCAGTTTCTCCTGCCAAAGTCCCAGGGCAGCAGTAATTCAAGATCAAAGAGACAGGCAATGCTAGGGCCCCCTCAAGCCAGAAGCACTCCCCAGATGTGCCACCCTGCAAGACTTAAAACACTACCAAGCCAGGCATGGTAGTATGTGTCTGTAATCCCAGCACTCAGGAGGCTGAGGCAGGAGGATCACCACAAGCTCAAGGCCATGTTAGGCTAGCTAGCAACACCTTGCCTTAAAAAACAAAAACAGGGGCTGGGGATTTAGCTCAGCGGCATAAGTGCCCGCCTTGTAAAGCAGGCAGTCGTGAGTTCGATCCCCGGTACTGCTAAAAAGGAAAAAGACAAAAAAAAAAACAAAAACAAGCAATTAAATACTCCACAAGGTGCTGCCCTGCCTGGCTGTGGCCCTGGTCTCCAACCTGGCCACTTTACTGCAGAACATGAGCCAGCTGGCCTGAGGGGTCCCCTTGATGCCACCATGTCCCCAAGTCCAGATACAGTCCATAGGAAAGCCCCCACCTTGAGGGGCCTCACCTCAACACTTCCACTGTCACAAGTTGATGGGCTCTGCCACCCTGAGGACAGACAGAGAGCCGGGCTGCAGTCACAACAGAAATCCTGGGAATGAGGAAGCAACATGGAAAGGGGGACAGACACATGTGGGGGCAGCACAGAGACTGGTGACTCAGGGACCTATAGAGAGACACTTCCTCCCAGGGCCAGCAGAAACCAGACAGGAAGGCAGGTGGTGTCTCTGTGAATCAGCCACTATGACTGCCACCTCACACTGACCCAAACTCCATGTGCTGGCTGCACCTCACTGACATCATCACTAGGTTTCAGTCACCATCATCCCAGCCTGGACCATAATAAAGTCCTCTCAGAGGAGACCTCTCTCTCCTCTGTCATTGGCAGCCATCAAATTTCCTGCCTCACTCTCCCCACCCCAGGGCCTTTGCTCCTGCTCTTCCTCCAGCCTGGGATTCCCCTCCACTCCTCTTTGTCTGGTTAGCACCTCCTCGTCCTTTGGGTTCCAACCTGTACCATCCTAACCCACTTGGAGTGCCCCCATACACATCTCCTGGCACCATGCACCTTCTGCAGCTGCCACGCCTAGAAGGGCAGAGACTGGGACCTGATTGTCTCTGTGGCCTGTGCCACAGTGCAAGGCACATAATAGGGCCCCACCCACCAGCCCAAACACCCGTCTGGCCTTTTCATCTGTAGATCTCAGATCCTGCTAATGGTCAGGGCTGTGGTGGGGTAAGGCACACACCCCATGGTCAAGGCAAGACTGAGAACCCTGGAAATTGGCCAACAGATAAAAGGTCAGCCTCAGGGTCGCCTCTGACCCAGTTACTCCAAGAAAGTGAGTCCCAGAGGGGAACAAGCCTCCCTGACTTTGCATGGAGATGCCCTACTTGCCCCCCGAGAATGCCAGCCTCCTCCTAGAAACCAGATACCCAGAGATGTCAGGGCCCAGCCCAAGGTCACACAGTAGAGCTGCTGCAGAGCCATGCCGGGAATCCAAGGTGCCGACTCTGGCTTAGGGTTCTCCCGTGCTATAATAAATGTCTCTATTTTTAGGGAGCTAATTAGCAAGTCAAATCTGACTCCTGCTCACTCATAATAATCCCACCTTAATGCTTTTCAGAGTCTTTGCCTCACCTCAGTTGCTCCTACAATGGGGCGGGGGAGAGGATGGGCTGCCAGGTGCTGATCTTGCTGGAAAAGTCTGGTCCCTTGAGGGGAGGCCCTTCCTACTCTTCCGGTACCAGCCTGGCTCCAGCTTCAGATCTGCCTTCTCACAGCCCCTGGGTCCAGGTGTCCCCTATTTTTCCCCTGCAAATCTCCCAGTGTTTGCTACCAGAGTGGGCCACCTGGGGTGGGGAGGCAGGCATCCAGTGTGGGACCCCAGTTCCTGGCAGAATGGAGCACAGCTGCCTTCCAAAGGGGCTAGGGCCATGTCCCTGCAGCACCATCTCCTGCCCACTGCCCCTGAGGTTGTGGAGGCTCCGGATGGGCTGGATGGACCCAGACAGGAGGTCAGAGCCTCAATTGCTTCCTGTGCCCAACCCACGGGTGGCGATCTTCTAGCCAGGACGCAGCCCAGCTGTTCTAGCAGGAAAATGGACAGGAAGAGAGCAAGACCATGTCTGGAAGAGGAGGCTGAGCCCCCATTTCTCAGGTGGACTACTGAGGCACAGGCCACAGGAGCCTGTTGCAGGATATACGTTAGGCCAAGGAGGGAAGTGGGGTATGATCGTAGGTTTCCTGGGCCAGTCCCCTGAGTCTCCATCAGAGCAAGACCGATTGTGGGTCCTTCTCTGAGGTGTACCTGGGAGCTCTTTCCAATCCAGAGAGCTTCTTAGAGTCTGCAAGGCTGAGAGGAGGAGGAAGGGCGCCAAGCAGGTGCAGGGGGAGAGGTGAGGGGCTCACTATTCACTGTGCCCCACACTTGACAGTGTCCCCCATCCTAGAATCCGTTTGCTGGTCACAGAGACTTCCAGTCCCTGCTGCACCAGCAGGGAAGGCAGGGCAGCACCTAAGACATCCAGACGAGGAGACAGGGACCACTCAGCTGGGCAGGGGGTGGCTATCTGGAGAAACAACCCAAAGGGCTAGGCCAGCTGGGGCTTCCCCCATCCCTTCCCCAGCAGCATCCTCCAGGGGAGCCACTGTGGCTATGGGATGGCAGCCATGCCTAGCCGGGGACAGCGAGATGCTGACACAGCAAGAATGAAGCCATCCACGGACGAAGAGGATAGGAAGGGGCTGCGGCTGCGGAAGCCACTCCTGAGCAGGCTCTGGCACTGTGACCTGTCTGTCCCTGAGAGCTCCAAGCCTGGGTGGACAGGACCAAGGGCCTGGATGGGCACAGCTCAGAACCTGCTCGCTTCCTTCCCCTTTTCCAACAGGAAAGGCTGCTGAGAGCCCCACCCCGATAGCAGGGTCTGCTCACTCCCCACCTCCCATACCCTCCCCAGCAGCCCCCCTGGGTAGATGGAAGTCAGTGAGCCCAGAAGGGCCACACTAAGGTTAAAGACAGACAACACCAGGGTGGGGGTACAGTGCACATCTGATGGCCTCGAAGCCAGCTCTGCTCCCCTGGAGAAGCAGCAGGGTAGCCAGGCAGAAGGACCAGTGCAAGCCATGACACTGGCCTGTCAAACAGCATCAGGGACAGAGCTGCCAGTGCTGGGTGAGGGCTGGGTGCCTCAGGGAAGCATGAGCTTTTCAGCTGAGTGAGCAAGAAAGCTTGGTGAAGGTGGACTCAGTGCCCCACTTTCAGCCCAAGCTGAGAGTGGCTGCCACTAACCACAGGACTCAACTTGTGTGGGAGGACTCGGCACAGTGTAGTCCATACAATCAGGCCACAGGGTGAGCCATGAACTGGCTGGGACCAAAGACCTAGATAGGTGGGGGATAGGTGGCCAAAGTGTCCGCCCCTCTTCTGCATGGGGAAAATGAGGTATGTTGGGGAGGGAACAGCTGCCCCTGGGAAAGGGGCTCAGAAGACCCCCTGCAGATCAGGTATGTTGGGGTGGAAGAAGAGCTTCCCTAATTGTAGGCCCAGCATGCAAGGTGGCCTGGCTACCCATCTCCAGTGGGGCTCCAGAATCCCAAAAATTTGAGAGCACAAGTGTGTCACTCCATAGCTGGGCATGCACACCTGACATCTAGGACTCAGAAAGCTGAAACAGGCATGAATTCAAGACCAACCTGAGCTACATAGCGAGTTCAACACCAGCCTAAACTACACTGCAAGACCTTGTCTCAAAAAACAAAGTCACAGAGGAGCCCTGGGCATTCCCTGAGGACAGCCTTCCCCTTCGGCCCTGCTCTGGACCCTCCTCTGGCCCTGTCCCTCCAAGGTGAAAGCCCAGAAGCCACAGAGCTCCATCTACCTAAGGCCACTGTCCTTCCTCCAAACCAGGACCCAGAATTCTCTACTCCCAACCCAAGCTCACTCCACAGTCTACAAAGGGCGGGGGAGGGGGGCAGCCACAGCAGCTACTGGTGGGTAACAGGTGGCCCGTGGCATGTACTCTGGGCAGCCACAGGCACCAGCCAAGTGGGAGACACAAGAATGAGCTATTGATGTGCCACCCCACCTAGCACTGGACTCCAGGAGCCCACAATCCCAGTGGAACTCAACCAACGTGTATCTGTCCACATAGACGAAGAGAACATATTCTGTTTTGCAATTCACTGCTTTGGCTCATAACTTTTCAACATCTAGACATACAGTTTGTGGAGCTTCACATTCGTTCCTCCGCCACACCAGAAAAGGGTAGTGATGGGCATATCAGAGGAGGCGCCCCAACTGCCAGGCCACGGCCTCAGCTGCCGCTGGGAAAGGGGCTCAGAAGACCCCCTGCTGATCAGCAGAAAGCATAGCTGAGGCTGGGAGCAATGGCAAATGTGGGACTTGAACACAGCTGCTGGTCCTATCACCCGCACTGGGGATGGGTGGGCACAGGAGCCCAGCAGGCCATGAGCTCAGGATCGGGAAGTCAGGGGCATCCTGGAGTGCCACTGCCCTGGAGCTGGGCTTCCTCTCCAATCAGGGAAGCCATAGAGACTGAAGCTGCAGCCTGGGGTCACACAACCTGGGTGGTCATCCTGCCTGCCACTGAGGTCTATCCACCTGCACCTCCAGCTGGGGGCGCTCTGACCCCTTATCTGGGCTCCTCCCTGTGGCCACTTGCCATGCTGGTGCCATTCCCCATGCCAGCACTTCTTGCCCAGGATGACCTTGCCCTCATCTACAAAGCGAAGGCTAAGGCCTTGGTTTCTGGGGAGGCAAGGACCCCCTCCCATACCCATCCCTAGCCAAGCTTCAGCTCCAGGTGGGCGCCCCTCCTCAGAGCCTCACATGCATCCTGGTTGAAATCCTGCACCACCACCCACTCCCTGGGTGATCATTCACTAGATTCCCTGTGTCTGACCTTCATTTATGAAATGAAGGTAATATAATTTGCTTTGGAAAGTTGTTAGTGAAATTAGATAAAATGCATGCCTAGGCCTCACCCGTGCCAGGAACGCCCGGGACCGAAGGCACTCCCTGCAGCTCCTCTCCCACCACCAGCTACGTCCCTGGGAGCCCTGAAAAGAGCCAGATAGGCACAGATGCTGCTCTCTCAGGGAGAGCACTCCAACCAGGAGCTCCCTGGTGGAGAGGTCACAAGAGAACAGTGTCAATGACAGAAACTAAGCCCCCGATGTAGGGCTTGCCTTGGTGACAGGGCCTCAGGAACACCCTGGGATTGGAGCTCAAATGAAGGCCTCTCCAGAGGACTGATGACCTCCGGACCAGATGAGGCCACTTTGTTCCTTCATTCTTCCTCTTCTGTGAGGGCCTCCAGAGATAAACCTCAGAGGCAGCCCCTCAGCACCAAGACTGAGTGAGTCGGCTCCCAAAAGAAAGATGGAGTGAGGCCCAGGGCACAGCCCTGCCTCCAGTAAGCTGCAGGTCCCGCCACAGGGAACAGGCCAGAGACTCCTAGCCCTTTCTGGGACTGCTGAATGAAGATGCCTTAACTTCTTAAGCAAGAACAAGGAAGTGCAGAGTCTGTGAGTCCTGGGTGAAGCCCATAACTCAAGAAAGAGGAACACATCCATGCTAAAACAGGAAGCTCAGGACCAGGAAACCTCCTGAGATAAGAGGAGAGATTAGGAATTTGCATGACCGCCCAGCTTCCGGGCAGCTCTGTGGAGGGCAGATAGCGCCTGTGCCATGTCTGTGGCCTCAACACACTCACCACCCAACATGACCTCAGGTGGGTCCCTGTCACCTCCCAGCCTCAGTTTCTCTCATCAAGTGGAGTCAAGAGCAGCGTCCTTCTCTGCAAAGCTGTTTGAGGTTCTGGGCAAATGAGTGCTGCTCCATGCCTGTACACAAGGAACCTGTCACCAAGCCAGTTCCTTTTCTCTGCTGCTACAAAGGTGGTGGTGACATTCAGAGAAGGGGAAATAGGTGGATTCACAGGAACCTTTAGATCCACCCAGGGAAGTGTCCCCTCTGATGATTCAGTCTGTCAGTGAGATCTGTGTGGCCCTAAAAAGGACGCAAAGCCAGATCCCTTTCCCTGACTTCTCATCTGCCCCTCCTGCGTACTTGGGCCAGGCCCTGGAGAAGGCAAGTATTCCCAGAGCAGGGAACATACCCAGCCAGCTGCTCATTCATTCTGCCTCCACCAGGTAAGACGAGCCCCAGGGACAGGGCTATAGGTCTGAGTTGGTGGCTGGCACAGTACCAAGCACCTAGTGGGCCCTCAATAAACCTTTCTGTATGAATGAATGAATGTGTCTTGGGCTTTTCCCTCTTCCATAGCATTGGTGTCCCAGGTAACCCCTGTTTTGTTAATCCCGCTCCTTAAAATCTCTTAGCTTTACACCTGAGTCCCCATCTCCAAAGTGCTGGGATTAGAGACAGACCCCACCATGCCTGGCATTGGATCTTGTCTGGTAGTGGTCTTCTGGGTTTCTCCTAATGGTCTCCTCGCCATCCCTCGCCTCCAGCCACCCGAATCCAATCCAGCCATGGCTCCAAAATGCAAGATGAAATGCTACAGGGCTTAGGAGTGGGCTCGAGCGAGACTCAGATGAGCAGAATTTTTTCCTCCGGTTCTGCTATATCGTAGCTGTGTGGTATTGCACTGGTTCTCTAACCTGTGTTCCAGTTCCACATTTGTAAAGCATGAGCAATGATCCTGGACCCTCGTTCTTTGACCTTGCAGGTTGAAAGGTTTGGATGGAACAAGGTACATACAGTGTATTCTAAATGTGCATGATCGCTCTGTTGTGAGTTTACTCCAAATCTACTGAAAACCATCCCTTATCTTCTGAGAGGTTTTGGTTTCCTCTGTCTCAATTTCCTGACACTGTCCCTTTGTTGCAGTCCCTCTGAATGTCCCATGGTCTCCTGAGCAAGTCATATTGGTTCCTCCTCCCCCAGCCTGCTCATCAGCTGCTCTTTTTGATTTTGCATGACTGATACTAGCTTTTTATTTAACAGAAATCCCAGAACTTTTTGCACACTCACACATAGAGATTTTCTACTTTCTTTTTTATAGCTACATAGTATTCCAAGGAGGGACAGGTCATAGTGGACCTGGTCCCATGGTGATGGGTCAAAAGTTGTTTCTAGCTTTCTGTGGTCACAACAGAATGACTAGGAAGGACTATACTTTTGTCATATTTGTGCAGGTCTCTACCAGTAACCAAAAGATACTTGAGACATGAGATCACTGGCCCCAGAAGAAACTAGCAGGTTTTGATATGCTGCTTTCTGTGGCCTCACCAACCCAGTGTGCTCCCCAATAGGGCCATGACCTGGACCCCCAGGCCAAGTGGTGACATACACCTATAATCCTAGCACTCACTTGGGAGGCTGAGGAAGGAGGATCACTGCAATTTCAAGGCCAGCCTGAGTTATGTAGTTTGTTCAAGGCCAGCCTAAACTACATAGCTAGACTTTGTCTCAAAACAAACAAACAAACATAAGAATCCCCAGTAGGCTGCCCAGGTTCTCCATCAAAACTCTTTGCCACCACACTCTCCAAAGTCTTGGGCCACGCACGTTCTTGAGTCTGTCATCTCAGCTGCACAGGCCTGGCTGAGGCAGCAGGGAGTGTCATGGCTTGAGGCTCAATTCTGGGGGTGAGGGGGTTTCAGCCATGAAAAGCCCCACAAGTGCTGAAATCCCCACCCCACAGCACCAAAGCACCAAGGCAGCCCCTTGGGAAAGGCCTAGCTTCAGAGGCCCCTTGCTAAGGCCCAGAAATTGCCCCTGAACCCCCATAGGAGTTGAAAATGGGGAAGTAAGCCTTCCTGAGACCAGCATAGGCATTGAAGACCTCATCCCTGGACTTTCCCCACCACACATTTCTGCACAGCGGCCCCCTGGCAGCTGTCAGGAACAGACGGAAAGAACAGGACCCGATAGACTGGTCCTGAGATGAGGAGGCCAGAGATGCTGTGGGGCACAAGTGAGCTGGAGAGGCACCCAGTGTCCTCCCAGCTCTCGCAGCAGAGCCTCTCAGGAAGGAGAGAAAGCAAGTGCCATGCACAGCAGCCCAGACTTCCTCCATCAGGGCCCAGAGTCCCCCCAAATGCCTACCCAACCCTGGAAAAACCCCAGCAGAGCAGAGATAAGGCATGAGCCACAGACCCTTCCTCACAAGGCAAAGGCAGAGATGGTTCAAAGCTTTGCACCAGGACATCTTGGGTACATCCTGGGCACTGAGAGTGCTGTCCACAGTGTATGGAAGCACTGTGGAGCCCTTTGGGCTCGGGCAAGGTCTGGAGCTGCCAGTCTACCAGTCAGCACCCAGATTAGGTTGGACCCACCTGTCATCAGTGCCACTGTTGCTTTGCCCATGCCCTGGGTCATGCCAGCTGGAGGACAAGGCCTCTCTGGCAGTATGGGATACTAGGGTATGACTGTGCCCACTTGGACACGGCCTAATATGGTCAGTGCCTCAACCTGAGGCCCCATGAGTCAGCGAGAGAACAAGTAAGAGATGATGCTTTTCAAGTTGATCCTATAACCATGAGACTGCTGAACAAATCTCCCCAAGATCTCAGGGCCAGACACAGCCCACAGCAGGCTGCAGCCTCAGAGGGCAAACACAGGAGAGGCTGTCCATGCCGTCTACCTGCAGGGCTCTGCCTACCCATGCAGAATAAACCCAGGCAGGTGTCTAGCTGCCACACTCCACTGACCCCACACACCCCTTGGGGATTGACTGAGAGTACCTGTACCAGTCCTCAACCCAGGGTCTCAGGAGACAGGGAAGGCAGAACTGAAACTGGGTAGCAGAGGAGAAACCGGTCTGGGCAGGTCCCAAGGGGCCCCTGTCCCTTACCCCTCACCCACGCATCTGCCCAGCCTGGGAAACCTTCCATGCCTGGCTCTTACCCACCAGGGCCTCCACCTCCCACCACCCTCACCCTCCCCTTTCCTCCACTGCTGCCCAAGCCCTGCCCCATCCAGGCTCAAAGAACTATGCTGAGCCTCCAGAGATCTGAGGTTCAGGCCTCTCTCAGCCATGGCTCAGGGTGGCCTTGGGCAAGTCATTGTCGCCTCTGAGTCTCTGTGGCTTGGCTGCCAGAAATAAGGCCTGAACCCAAAGTAGCAGGATGTAGGAGGTGTGAGGGTCCTGTGGAAAACAGTCTTTCAGTTTCCCCCAAAAAGTTAAACAGAGCTACTGTGTGGTTCTGCACTTCCAACCCAGTTAGATCGCTACTTCAAAAAAATGAAAGTCACATGATCACAGCAAAACCTGATCACAAATATTCAGACAGCATTATTCATGATAGCCCCAAGTGACAGTGACCCAAATGTCCATCAATAGATGAGCAATTCAACAAAACATGGCCCAGCTGTTCACCAGAGTGTCGTCTGGTTATGGAAAGAGGTGACGTACAATACAGGTTTCAGCATGGAGAGCCCTTGAGGGTGTTAAACTGAGCGAAAGAAATCAAACACAAAGGTCACATATTGTGTGACTCCATTTATACAAAATGTCCAGAAGAGACAACTCCAAGAGAGCCAAAGTAAATTAATAGACTAGAGAAAGGGATGTGACTGCTGGCCGGCATTGGGCTTCTCTTGGACAATGGAATGTTCTAGAATAGTGAGTGGTGGTGGGGGTTACACAGCATGAATATTCTACAAACCACTGGGCTATTCTACAAACCATGTGAATTTTTTAAAAATGTGGATATACTAAAAATCCCTGAATTGTACGCTTTAAAATGATGGGGTTTGTCATGCAAATTTTTTCTCAATGATAAACAAATAAAGGTGAAGAGTCCCCCAGGGAGACATTTGACCAGATGTGTCTGGGGAGCTGGTTTGCTTACCATTTATCTATTTGTACCTTTTTGTAATCTCTCTTTTCTTTTTCTTTTCCTGTTGTTTTTTCCAGATAGAGTTTCCCAGGTAGTTCAATCTCAAGATTACATATACTTATTTTTATTATTGTTATTATTACTTGCTGTGCTGGAGATTGAACCCAGGACCTTTGCATACTACACAAGTCCTCTATCACTGCAACACATTCCCGGTCCACTGTGTATGGGTAGAGTGAGGAGTCAGTCTCCCGCTGTGTCCCAGCTTCATGGCCAGTGTCCCTGTGGGGAGAGGACTCGGCAGCTGCAGTCCCAGCTGCTCCTAACAGCAGCCACCCACCTCCTGGGTCTCCCTGGGCACAGGATGTGGCATGAGAATTCACAGCTGTACCCACCCCCAAACAGTCTTCAAGCCCACTCCAGCCACATGTGCACCAGTGGTGGGAAACCCCCCCCGGAGTCTGACCACAATATTCCATCTGGAGACAGCTGTAGGCAGGCTGTTCCTTCCGCATCGGCCTGATTCAACCTTACTCAGCCCCAGCCTCTGTGAAGCTCGTTGCTTTTGCTTACCTTACCCTCATGGGGCAGGATGTGGGTTCACACACACCCCCAGCACCTGCTCCCCACCACTGAGAGGGTTCTGGTGGGGACCAGTAAAAGGAACAAGTGGATCCCCACCCCAGCCCCCAGCCCACTGCCTCTGCTCCCCACAATGCAAACCAGTAGAATGCATCACTGCTTCCAAGCCTGTATGTCCTGGGACAGGGACCAGTCACCCTCCTTTCATGTCCAACCTTGGGATCTAACACACTGTGTGTGAAGACCCTGGTCCATGTGGCTGGCTCTTCCTCAGGTCTGGCCTCAGTGGTCTTACCGAAGTGACACATCAGTCTCTTTCTCTCCTGCTTATCACAGGCTCAGCAACCAGAGGACCCAAGAAAAGAAAAAAGCCAGCAGTGAGTGAGATCAGTGAATGGGGGCATCGTCTCAAGCCCCTGCTGCTTGGGCATACAGTTTGGCTTGGGCAAACTGCTTACCCTTTCTACCTCACAATCCTTTATTATACAATGAAGACAATAACCATGGCAATGCCAAAGAGACAGTAAGAAAACTAAGAGAATTCATATCAAACTTTTAGGAGTCATAGGCAGCTGTACTATCGATACACCTGGCCTTCCGTGGCTTGTGCTCATTGCTGTTACTAGGAACAGCGCTGGCTGGGTGAGGTGTTACACGTCTGTGATGCCAGAACTCTGTCAGGCTGAAGCAGGAGGCTTACAACTTCAGGCCCAGGCTGTAGAACTTAGCAACTTAGTGAGACCCGCTCAAACAAACAAACAAAAAAAAGGACTGAGGATGTAGCTCAGTGGAAAAGCCCTGGATTCAATTCAGTGCCGAGACAGAGGGAGGGGGAGAGAAGGAGAGTGAGAGAGAGACACAGAGACACAGAGAGAAACCAAGACAGAGAGATAGAGACAGAAAGACAGAGAGAGAGAGAGATTTGTACCAGGGTTTCCCTACAGTTATGAAGGTGGAAGTGACACACGTCAGCTCTCTGGATTTCATGGGTCCCCCATACGCTGGAACAGGCCCATGAGGGCATTAGCTCTGCCCTTTCCTGATCCAGTCCTGGCCTCCATGGCCATCAAAAGCCCTGTTGCTCTGAGCAGGTGCTGCACAAATGGCAATATGCCAAGGGAAGTAGTGGGCCACACACTCTGGAGCCTCCTGAGCCCAGATGGTAGCACAGGACAGGTCCTTGGTGACCCCGAAGGACCTCCTGCCTGCCTCCTCCCCTTCCTGGAATCACATTTACATGGAACACCAGGAGGATTTAGCCTGCCAGGAATGCCTGACCCACCCGGAAACCCACCCGCCCAGGAAACCTGAGCACCTGGAACAGCGTCATCAGGCCCATTGTCCTGGAGGCAGAGGAACAGAGGCCTCGCTCGTCACCATGTCTGCTCACCCTGGGACATCCCAGCTCTCCATGGGCAGGATACAGAGTCCTGCCTGCAGCCATCTCCCTCTGGGGCTTCCGGTGGCCCAGTCATTCCTAGTCCCCAGCTCTCAGGTCACAAAGAGCATTGTGACAGGAGTCCAGAGTGGGAAATGCAATGGGGCATCACTAACCCCATACACCTCATCTTTCCCAGGGAGCCGCCACTCCATCACCCTCCCTGGTTCTCATACTGGGCCCTGAGTCCATGTACTTCTGGTTGTTCCATGTGTGTGAACACAGAAAACAAGCCAGAGAGAGAGAGAGAGAGAGAGAGAGAGAGAGAGAGAGAGAGAGAGAAAGGAGGGAGGGAGGGAGAATGGGACTGAGGCAGAGAGACAGAATGACAGAAAGGCACTGAGCAGAAGAACCAGGGCAGACAGCTCTGGATGCTCTGCCTGTGTTTGTACCCACTGTTTGGGGTGAGTGGGCAGCAGGGGGAGTTCAAGAAAGGATGCATCAGGCCAGGATGCCAACAGCTGAGAGGTCTGGCATCCCTGACCATCCAGGGTGCAGAAGAGTTCTGGGTGGCTCTCGAGGTGGCTGGGGAGGGGGAGCACCCGCCAAAGTCTGGGGCAAAAGTCAGGAGACTGATACTTCACAGGTGATCAGTGTGCACACTGAGGAGGCCAGCCTCACATGGACTGAAAAATAAGGACAGAAGAAGAGGCGAGAAAACCTCAGAGTCAGAAACCTCCACTAACCCTTTCCTATTATGCAAGCTGAGAAGCGTCTGGGTCCCATCCACCCACCCCAGCCCTTTCAAGAGCACGTGGTGTATGTGAGAAGGGGCAGGACCCCATCTCTCCTGGTCCTCACCACTGTCTGACTGTCAGGGGACAGTCATGTCCATCCTGGCACTCTGCCTCTAAGGGCCACCATGAGACGCTGGGCAATAAGGGGCTTTGCTATAATCGGATTTCCAGCCATAGCTATGGGAAGAGCCACCCCATGAACACTTGGCTTCCGGAAAAGTCACCCCCCACTAGGGGAAAAAGGTGACTGTGGCTTCCGCTGCCCCCACTTCCTGCAGTAGAGACCCTGCTTCACCCTGAGTGTGGAAACCATCATAGGTCACAGCATCACCTGCCACCAGGAAAGCTTAACCAACCCCCTTGTCTCACTTGGACCACAATGCACCAGCAGCACCCAACCTCAGGGGAAGGGGTGAGATCCCAGGCTCAGCCACGACACACAGAGGGCTCAGTCCCCGCCCTACCACGGTGCTAGCAGTGGCTTGAGGACTTGCTGGGCATCTGTGAGAAGCAGGCAGGAACCTAGGAAGCTCAGCACTTGGAGGCACAGGGCTCTCCACAAACAGCAAACAGGGAAGCTCTCCCTGGGAAAAACTGAGCCCCGAGAGCTCCTGCTGGCTCTGCCCAAGGTGGCCATGCAGAGCCAACTGACCTGCCCTTTGCCTTCCAGCCTGGGCCTCAACTCACCTAACCAGATGCCACACGCTCTCCTCCAAAGGCTGAGCTTCCCACTCCGACAGCTGCTCTTGCTGTGCCTGTGCCCTTCCCTGCACCTGGGTCTGGCCAGCCTGTCACTAAAAACAGTGGCATACACCTGTATTCCAGCACTTGGGAGGCTGAGGCAGGAGGATCACCATGAGTTTGAGGTCAGCCTGAGAAACATATCATGATCCTGAATCAAAGATAGAGCAAAAAACAGACTGGACAGAGCACAGACTGAACTCAAGATTCAGGGCTCAGAGGGCTTGGAACATGGGCAGGGTTGACAGCCAGCAGGAGCTCAGACTCGGGGCTCCCAGGGGCCAGGATGGGCTGAAGGCCACATAGAGGGGGTCAGTGGTCAGGCCGACTGCAAAGACAGTCTGGAGGGTGGAGGCGCTGCTGGCACAGGGCCCGGCTTGGCGCGGGCGGCTGCGGGGGTGATTGGAGCTGCAGACTATTTTTAGGCTCCTGTCTGATTGGAAAGACAAGGATGCTCAAGGCTACAAGCCTTGTGCACAGGGAAAGACTAAGGTGGCCTGATCTCCCTCCCCGTGCCCTGTAACCCGTACCAGTAGAGGGGCTCCAGAGTTCCCTCTTTCTGTCCCCAGGGACAAGCAGTGGTGCCAGGAAATGGATTGGAAGCGCTCTCAGCACCCCATATGCAAACACTGCGGAGAGATGATTTCCATGCTGTGTGCACTGCCTTGCCTCCTCTTCGGAGGGAACTGAAAGTCCCCTTTTAGTGCCCAAGGCATTCACCAAGTCCCCGGTGAGCTGCTCTCTTGGGTATCAAGACAGGGTGACACAAGCTCTAAAATGGGGGGTTAGCACAGCGGTGGAGCCATCAAATAGGCTCAGGGTGGCAAATGTATCGTCCTAGCCACAAGGTTCTGGGCCACCATTCGCCCGTTCCATCCACAGGGCACTGAGCCTCTGCTGTGTCCCAGCGACTCTTCTAGATGCTGAAAAGTGTGAACACACAAGAGAAAATGTGCTGCTCTCCCAGAGCAATCTACAGCGACGCTGCCCAGTAGAAATCTGAGTCACACACAGAACTGTCCATTTGGAGTAGGCTATGTGAAATAAAAGCTAAGGGAATAGATGAAATTGATTTTTATATTTTACCTAGCATAGTATAAACCCAAACTATGAGCATTGCAATGTGCTGTTCATATAAATGTTTAAGATAAATCCTTTTTGTTTCGTATGAGGGTATCTGTTTGGTTTTTTGCTTTTTGAGACAGGGTCTCACTATGTAGTTCAGGCTAGTCTCAGACTTGTGTTGAGCCTCCTGCCTCAGCCTCCCAAATGCTGGGATTACAGGTATTTGCTGCCACACCTGGCTGAGGGTTTTGAAATCTGGTATGTCTGTTATCCTCAAATCATGTCTCAGTTCAGATGAGTCACTTCTCAAGAATTCTGTAACCCTCTGAGAATGCTGTGCAGGAAGAAATCACCTATGTGGAGTCAGGAGAAAGGACCGTCACCATTGATTAGCGAAGTTTTCATAGGCAGGGCAAGCAGGATCGAGTTGCAGGCCCTGTGTTTGTCCGCCGTACTGTGTATCACCTCCGCCTATGCCCTTCTGCACTCACTCATTATGCCCAGGCTGAAGCAATTACCGACCTGAACACTGGGCCCTTGGCTTGGTCCAGGCTAGCAGCACCTCCTGGGTGTGGTCCTGGGCTCTTTCCCCTGATGGGACTGGCTGCTGGCCACTGTGACCCTGAGCGTTGTGGCTTTTTTGTTTTTGTTTTTTCCCAAGATCTCTTCCTCCCAGAGCTAACCAATGCTAACAAAAGTATTTCCTGAGCTTGATTTAGCCATTTCAGTTCCACTCCGAAGCCCACGCCTACAGACCTCCTGTCTGGCACCCTCCTTGGGATCACCCACCCTAGCTGGGATTGCTCCATGTTCTTTTCCAGATAAGGAGACTAAAATTAGGCTGTGGAAGGAGCTAGAAATGGCCAAGGATGGGGGTCGGGGGTACTGAGGTTGAGACAGGCAAGGATGAATATGCAAACAATCAGATCTCAGGTCCCAGTCATCCATGTCACCAGTATTATCACCATCTCCTCCACCCCTGCTCGAAATCCTTCAATGGCTGCCTATTACAGAATAATGCAGAATAAAGACCTAGGGCCTGAGCTTCCAGGATCTGGCACTGATGAGAACTCCAGTCTCACCTCCACTCTTTCTTTTACTCATTCATTCAATAGTATCTATGTGCTAAGCATTGGTCTAGATACTGGGGATACAGCCTGAAACAAAATGACCAAGTCCCTGCCTTCATAAAGCTCACTGCACTCCAGGACCTCATACTCTCAGGCCTTTGCAAATGCTCTTCCATCTTCAGTGGTCACTTTGCTCCTAGAGCACTTCTACATATCCTTTAAAACCCCATTCAAGGGGCTGGGGATTTAGCTCAGTGGCATAAGCACCTGCCTTGCAAGCAGGTGGTCGTGAGTTTGATCCCCGGTACCGATAAAGAAAAAAAAAAAAAAAAACATTCAAGCATTCAAGCCTTCCCTGAACCCCCTGGGTGAGTTAGGTGTCTAAGGCTTGAGCTCTGACATCCTCTAGGATAGGATTATCACATGGATGGTCACATGCAGCCATAATTCCCTCCCCATCCATGCTTCAGGGTATGGTTGTCCTCTCCAGAGTCTCCCTCCAGGCACAGGTTCCTAAGGCCTGAGCTCCCTCCAGCTCTGGGATAAGCAGGCTGCAACATCATGGGTAGGGGTCCCTCTGCAGAACTCCACTCATTCAGAAGGCTCTTCCTGGAGCAGCCCAAGGCAGGGAACCAGAGAAGAGAGACAGGGATGCAGAAGAGTGGGGGACTGAAGAAGGAGGGGCTGTAAGAGGGTTTTGAGCATTAAAGCAGTGTGGACAGTAACTAAACCAGAATCACAAAGGCGGGAGAGACATACGAGTGTCTCCAGGTCCCTGGGAGGGCTGAATTTCAGTCTTTCCCAGACTTGCCCTTCTCAGCCTTCCAGAAAGGAGGCACAGAACAGAGGAAAGGACAGGCCTGCCTCCCGGCTCCAGCTGACGCTGGCTTTGTGGACATCTTGTGGAGACCCCTGCAGCAGGTCCTAACAGTCTTGCCCCCACCACACACACACCAGCCAGAGGCCTCAGCGCTGCTCAGGCACTGGGACGATCAGACAGAAGCCTGTGCCCAGCAGCCCCGCCCCGATAGCTCATTTACATGAGATTTACATGGGCTCATTTCACACCTCGATGCACACGGCTTCCTGCCCTGTTGGCCTCTCCTAGTGCCCTGAGAGACAAAGGAGTGTGCCATCACTCAAGTCTTCCACAGATCCACTGGGGCATCCAGCACATCCCAGAAGGAAAGAGGAGCCTGGCACCATCCAGAGAGGGCAGGGAGAATCCTGGAGGTTACCCAGCAATCTGGGAAGGGCTGGGGCTTGACCCATCATTTTTCTGCCTGCTGTGCTCACCAAGGGCCGGAAGCCAGCCTCCACCCTTTGGTTTACCACCAGCCAGGAGCTCACCGGGGAGGGGGTGTGTAGCTGTTGCTGTTAGGTTTGTGTTGGAAAGCCAGCAGATGAGGTCCACAGTACATAAAGGGAAGGGGGTGCAAAGCCAGGTCCAATTCAAGGCTCCCCTGGTTCCCTCAAGCTCCTAGAGACCCCTGGCCTAGAACACCACCTACACCCTGGTCACCCTGGGAAGCTGAGTGTGGGAAGAGATGAGAACCAGGAGAATCATGATCCAGGACTGGCAGAAAGGCCCAGAGCAGTTGGCACTTGGGAGGGAAGACTAAGAGTGAGGACCTTTCTGGTACCCTGGGGTCTGCCAAAGACCACCAACTTGCAGGCTGACTTAGGGAGGATAACCAGCTGAGTCTGTGACACATTCCCTTTAGCACCAACCTTTAGGACAGCCTCCTCACTGACTCCCAGGCATGAGTTCCTGCCACCAGAGCCAAGGGACAAAGAAAGGGAACAAAGGCAAGCAGAGAAAATGGGAGTGGTGGTCTCTAGAGGACATCTGGGATCCCCCTCTACACTGCCCCTGTATCTCCCTCCTCCATCCCAGAGTGATTCCCTAGTCCTGACCTCCATCTACTGAACAGGGCCTAACCACCACCTCCTCCCACCTGCCCTCTAGGCTTGGGCAGACAACACACTGCTGACAGTGTCGCTTCGGATGCCCATCCTTTCATTAGTTGAGATGCTCAGAGCCACCACGAGTTGTACCAAGGAAAAGAGGTCTGCTGAGTGATAAATTTGAACCTCTCACCCTTGCAATGAGGATGGCTTTGCAGGCAAGGAACAGGCACAGATAAATAAATAGCTTGTTTATTAGTAGTATGTTACATTATTAAAGTGCATTGAGTAGAGAGGCAGGGGCGGAAGCTGGAAGGCCACCGGCCCCAGGCCCTGCCCCAGACATGCTGGAAGAGGGCCCAGCTCTTTGCTGAAATCCATGGACGGGGGCAGGACCCCCACAGGAAGTTTCACAGTTTAGCCTAAGTTAGGACTTGTCCTGAGCTGAAGGTAGGAGGCTAGGAGCATGGAAGCACAGCCCCTGGGGAAGGGGGCTGAGGGGAAGGGAGGAGTCCCCCTGCCCCCCGACCCCCAACGCCAAGGGCAGAGTCCTAGAACCTCCTCCTAAGGGCCCGGCTCTTCCCTCTGAATGAACTTGGTGAACCTAGGGCTGTTTTTTCCTTCATATTCCCCCATCTCAAGATCCTTGCCCACCCCCTCCCATCAGTACCCCCATCCTGGGGGTTCTTGCCCCCAGACTGGGCTCCCTGGGCAGAGCCAGCTCATGCCACTGTCTGCAAACCCATGCCTGTCCTTCCCTGCCCTCGCATCCCACCCCAGGGAGCTGTAGACGGGGGGTCAGCCCCATCCCCACCCTTCCTGGTCCCTCCCTCTCCCCCCCCAGCATGTAGTTTTGGTATTTTCATACAGATGCAGTCGGAAGTAGCTATACATGAAATAAGCCTAACATAGAGCTTTTCCCGTCCTCCCGTCCGGAAAGCAAACATCCTTCGATAAACATGCAAGGCGGCTGTCCGGGAGACCCCCGACAGTGGTGAGGGAGTGCAGAGCAGGGCCAGCCAGGGCACCAAGCCCTCTGGCTGTGGGGAGGGCAGGCAGGAAGGAGGCTGTGTGTACAGAGTCCAGGAGGACCCAGCCTCAGCCCCAAGGTTCAGGTTCAGGGCCTTAGCTCCCTTTCCAGGACCCATGGGGTCTGAGGCAGTGGACATCACTGCATTGAGTCCAGCATGAGGAGTTTTTGGAAAACATTCTCCAGAAGATGGAGTCTTGTTCATGGATGCCCCAGCTTCACCATCAGTACCTCCCACCCACCTGGGACCTAGCAGCCGCCCGCGGCTGGACATCTCCGGGCCTTTTGTCCCCCATTGGGTTATTTGGTCCCCTGGAAGGTACACTGGGCACGGAGCTCCAGGGGCCAGCTGGCTCTGTGTTCTGGGCTTCTCTGGTGCCCCTAGTGGACCAGCAGGCCCAGCGCAAGTGTGAGCAGGACCCCCAGCCAGGAGGTGGCCAGGACGCAGGCTCCGCCCAGCAAGTGCTCGGCCAGTGCTCGGTCCTCAGGCAGCAACTCCCAGTGCTGGGTCTCTCGGAGGTAGGAGCCCTCTTGGGCCTCACAGCGGTAGTGGCCATACTGGCGGGCCGTGAGGTTCTCGATGAACAGGATGCAGTTGGGACTCTGGTGCCCAGGCTCACAACTCTGCTCCACATTTTCCTCATGGCGCCAAGAATAGGTGGCATGACGTGACTCTATGGGGCAGCTCAGGTAGTATCGAGAGTTCCGAGCCAGGGAAACCTTCTGCAGTGGGGCCTCATCTGGTGGAGTAGGAGTAGCCATGAGGAAAGACCAGGGTTACCCCACACTGAGCCCCCAAATGAACACAGGGACCCTCCCACCACACCATGGGGCTCCCTGGGCAGAACACAGTCTGGTTCCTTGTGCCTGTGGCCCAAGGCGAGGCCAGGCCTCCCAGAGATGGGATGATCATGGTGTGGCTTTACCCGCCCATGGCCTGCAGGCAGGGCCGGATCAGGTACCTGGTTTAGGATTGGGACACTCTTTATGTGGCTCATCTGGATTAATGGATTGCAGCACTGACCTGGGGTGGGAAGGAGGAGAGAGGCTCAGGCTGCAGCCTGAGCCCTGCCCGTCCTCACCCTGCCCCAGTATCAGCAGAGATGCGGGTCTGGCCAGAGCAGCCCGTCGAGATACCTCCTGCAGCCGTCCACCCCCCCCCCAACTCCTATGCCTGTCCTTCCCCAGGGACAGGGATCCTGGCCAAGGTACCGTGGGCTACTGTAGATGGACACACAACGGTCCTGGTCCCAGCCGCAGTAGGGGTCTCGGGACATGAGGCAGCCATGGCATCCCCCACCATAGACGTCACACAGGTCCAGGGGCACCTGGCTCACTTCCCACTGTGAGGTCACATAAAGTTTCCACTGGAAAGAGGAAGACTTGGGTCAGACTGGGGCCTGTATACTGGCTTCTCACTCCCCCAGCCATGACATCCCTTAGCCTTGCAGGCCCTGGGACCCAGAGGCTCTTGTAGGGGTATGCAAATTGCATGCAAAGTAGCCCTGCCCTTAGTGGCCTGTTGGGAAGCCCCGTGGGACAGGTGGGAGGGCTCACCCGCTCAGCATCCAGAGAGATGCCCTGGATGGCAGCGGCACGGTGGAAGGGCTGGATCTCCATGATGTTGAAGGCGATGCTGTGCTCTTGTTCCCCTGACTCCACCACCTTGTGGATGGTGCCCCTATCTGTGGGCAGTCGGCAGTGGGCAGAGGGTCAGTAGGCGGCAGCCTCCTCCAGGTGGGGCCACTCAGGAAAGATGCAGGGTGGGGATGGGTAAGTGGTTGGGACTCAGGCCAGGGTCACAGGACTGCACAAAGTAGGGTGAGTATGACAGTATGTATAGGGAGGACTGCAGCCCGAGGGCAGGTCCAGCAAGGCCCCACGGCTCGCCAGATAGGGCCCTTGTGTGCCTGAGGCTGCACGCACAGCCCCAGGCACCATCCTCCCCACTTTGCAGATAAGGGAGGCTCAGCCAAACCAGGCAGCTGCTCAAGGTCACGTAGCTGGGGAAGAACCCAGACCAAGATGGAGCCAGGCCCTGTCAGAACCTCTTTGGCTTCTTTCACAACCACCCTACCTCCTAGATTCTTCTACAATATATATTTTCTTTAACTAATTTTTTATTTTAGAATAATTTTAGACGTCTAGAAAAGTTGCAAATATAGTACAAAGAGTTCCTGTCTTGCCTTCCCCAGCTTCCCCTAATGTGACCGCCTTACATAACCACAGTACTTTTGTCACAACTGAGCAATTGACATTGGTACGTTACTATTCACTAAGCTACAGACTTCATTGAGATTTCAGGGGTTTTTCCACTCATGTCCTTCCTTTGTTCCAGGATCCAATCCAGGACTCCATGTCGCAGTTGGTCTTCAGAGATATTTTAATTTTTATAAAATCTTAGATCTGAAAAGAATCTTAGATTCCATAAAGGAGCTTCCAAGGTCACAAAAGCAGGTTGCCTGCTAGGTCAACACTCTCTCTGCTGGCCCCTCTTAGAGACCAATGGGCATCCTGACCCCTGGTCCTCTTAATCCCACCTCACCTGCTGTCCCAGTTTTAAGAAAGCTTCCTTCCCTCTTTCCCTCCCTCCCCATTTCCCAGGGCATCACCTGCCCCAAAAAAGCAGTCAGATGATTGCCTGCCTGGGATGGTTCCTCTATGGGTCTGTGACTCCCACCTGCAGACTCGGAGATGTGGCCCAGGGCTCCTTGAACTTGACAAGCCCCAGCTCAGTTGCCTGCATGTGCACCTGCCACATGCACACACACATACAAGTGTGTGCCCTGCACCTCCTTCAAAACAACCTCTCAGGAACAGAGCCACAAACTTTTCTGTTACAAGAGCCGCTATCCTATCCTGCATCGTGTGACCTCTTCTCCTCTGCTCCCCTGCCAGCCACAACAGCTAGGCCAGCCCTTGCTGGGGCAAAGCAAGGACAGGGGCCTGACAGTGCAGCCACAACAGATGGAGGGTTAAAAGGTGCAGTTTCAGGACCCAGAGGCCAGGCACTCCACTGTGGGAAATTCTCCCAGAAGCTCCCAAAAGCCAAATAATGGCCCTGGGGTCCCAGCTTTCTATCCAGTCACTATAGCCGAGCAACCCCAAGCTGAAGCAGTGGCAGGAAGTGACAATGGCCCTTTTCAGCCCCCAGCCCCCAGTGACCTCCAAGCCCACTCCCAGGATGCCCATTGGCCACAGCCTGGATCTGGAAGCTGCCACAAAATCAGCTTACGCAGTTCGTCCATGCCACTGACTTTCCAGAATGCCTGGCATCTCCTAGACACTGCACCACTGCCCTCTCTTCCCAGCAGCAAAGGCAGTCCTGATCCTCTGGGAACATGTCCTACCAACACCTCAAATGTCTCCTCTCACCTGCACCATCCCAAAGTCAGGCAGAGGGTGCGTGGGTCTCCGCTGCCTGGCAGAGGCTCCAGGAGGCCCACGGCTGAGCCCTTCTTCCTGGCTCTCCATATCCCTTCCCACTCCTTCTCCCTGAGTCAGCCAAAGCTGCACCTGGCTTTGCTCTGACTCCCCACATTTCCGCCTCCGGTCCCTATGCATGTTCTCCCCTCCTGGGCTGCCTTCCTCTCTCTTCCGCTCTCACCACCTCCAGGAAGCACTCCCTAACTATCTATCTGATCTTCCACATCCATGCACACTAGTCCTGATGGCTCTCGCCACTCACTTCTTCTGCATACCGAGATGCGAGCAAATGTTACCAGTGTTACTCTTTTTTTTTTTTTTTTTTTTCTTTTTCCTTTTTATCAGTAGTGGGGATCGAACTCACGACTGCCTGCTTGCAAGGCAGGCACTTATGCCGCTGAGCTAAATCCCCAGCCCCATCAGTGTTACTCTTTACGCTCTTGTATCTGTTTTTACAGAGCAAGCTGGGCTGGGGGGTCCCTGGCTAGCCCCTCACCTGTGGTTAGGTAAAGCACATGGAAAGTCTCCTCCTGTCTGGCTTGCATGCGGTGAACGACCACTTTCTGGTAGTGGTACTTAGAATGGAACAATGGCGTCTTCAGAGGTCCCATGGGCTCCACCCTCTGGGCCACCTCAGGGTGACTGTCGGCCACCTGGAAGGTCTCCGTGGGTATGGGCTTCTGGTTTGGGAGGCACTGGTGAGGAGAGCAGGCCCGATCAGTGGGCAGCTGGAGATGCAGGTGTGGAGGGCTAGGGCCTGGGCACTGCAGTGCTGCCACTCACCTTGCCAGGTCGAGGGTTGGGAAGGGCTGCGTGGTAGCCCTTGAGGGAGGAGGTACGGAAGACCCTATCAATGTCACCAAGAGAATACACACAGACAGCAGAGTAGTTCCTGTGGGGACAGAGATCACCTCCTAACTCCAGGGCCCATGTCACACAGGGTACTACCACCATCCTGGCCCATGAGCTCAGAGAGCCAGGACTATCCTTGCAGCCAAGCCCAGGGCCTGGCACAGCATGCTTGAACACCACTGAGGAAGGAGGGGTAGAAGAAAGGAGGAAAAGAGGAGAGAGGGAGGGAGGCAAGTTCAACCTTACTGCTCTCTGCTACAGTCTAAAACCATAGCTGTGTTGTTATACCAGAGCACTACAGAGTTAAGAGGAGTCCCAAAATGAGCTTGGCGGTTCTCCAGCCCCTCTGGACACAGGCTGTGAGGTGCCAGGGCCAGAGGAGGCCAGACCATTGTCCCCTTCCTACACAGGAGCCACAGTGCAAGGTCCTGGCTTTCCCACTTCACTGCCAGCCCCCCAGAACCCCTCCCCCATTTTTGAGTACTTCTGTCTGCCATGTTTTCAATCAATAAGGATGATTATGAAGTGTAAATTATCGGGCGCAGGCAGTGCTGAGCAGGTGTGATGGCACCCCGCACCCAGCAATCTCTGAAGAGGCCCGGCAGTCTGTCCTAGGGCCCGTAACAGGTCCAAACACACATGTGATGAGTATGCACACAGCATGTGCCCATCTAACCACACAGGCAGGCTCAGAAACACAGCAGAACATATGCTGCATGGACGGCCCCCACCCTGCACCCGGCAATACCCGTGTCCCGGGCCTGCCATCCCTCACCATGCCACATCAGCCCTGCCCTCAGCAGAGCCCAGGACCAGTGCCAGTGCCAGCCCCAGGACGGGTCACTCACCAGGGGTTGGAGAAAACGCCATAAACCCTAGTGTCCCTCCAGTCGCCACTGGGGTCAGGAAGCAGGAAGACGTCCTGTAGCCGGTTGAAGTTCTTGTTGGTGGCGGCATCGCTACACACCAGCATGGCTTTCAGGAAGGTGTTCCACTTGGAGACCGACAGGGAGCTCTCACCACCCTGATCCCCCTAGAAGGGAGAGACAGAGGAGGTCCCTGAGCACTTGCCTGGGCCATCCCAAGTCTGAGGCCTCTCCCAGGAACACGGTCTCCAGGCTGCTGAGGAGGAGAGCAGCTGCCAGGGAGGCCAGGAACCACCAGGGAACGATGGCACTGGGCCACACGCAGGCTGGTTTCCAGGTCAGGTTGCCTGGCAGGCCTGGGGCACAGGACCCACAGTGGTACTGCAGCTTTGATGCAGATACTGACACACACCTGCCACTCACATGTATGCACACTCACATGTAACACAGTATACTCATATAAGCAGAACATGCCTGCATAAACACACTGATACACACTTGCATACTCACATAGCACAGCATAGTCGCACAAGCAAAACAACTATGTAAACACACAAGTCAGCTAGGCATAGTGGTGCATGTCTGGATTCCCAGCATTCGGGAAGCTGAAGCAGGAGGATCACTGCATGTTCGAAACCAGCCTGGGATACAAAGTAAGTTCAAGACCAGCCTGAACTGCTTAGTGAGAGCCTGTCTCAAAAACAAAACAATACAAAACACACGAGTGCACACTCACATGGCACAGTATGTTCATACAAACCACATCCATACAAACAGGTGTTACACACTTGCACACACATGGCAGTTTGAACTTATGTAACACAAACGAACTTAGGTAAATAGACCTGCATATTCACATGGCACACACAGTGTACCCATACAAGTGGAACACACATCCACACAGCAAGCATGTGCATACAAGCAAAACAGACCTGTGTAAACATGCTGTTACACACCTGCACACTCATGCAGTGTATTCATACAAGCAGAACACACTTATCTAAGCACATGGTTACACACTTGTACTCAGAGCTGGCACAAGATATTCAGACAAGAAAGATACACTCGTGTAAACACACTGTTATCTACATGGCACAACCTATTCATATAAGTGGAACACACTAGTGCAAACACATTGCACACTTGCATACCTACACACAGCACCTTCACACAAGTGGGACATATATTGTGTAAATGTGGTTATACACACATGCACTTACATTCACACACAATCTCAACATCTTTACCCACACCATGCATGCATGGACGCTGTGCACACACACCCATTCCCATGGTCCTAGATACAGACTCACTCACACCTGTACACACACTCATTCATCCTCACACACTCAGCGACATGTGCACAGATGCACACTCACCCACACAGCCACTCACCCTGCACAGCTGGGCAACACGGGACACATTGAGAGGAGACTCAGGATTCTTGTCAGGATTGTCCTCCCGGAAGAAGTAGTAGATCTTGTCATCATAGGCCTGGTCTTGGTGCACGATGGTGGCCTTGATGAACTGTGGGTCTGTAGGGACACAGGGGTATGAGGCTGGGGAGCATGTGTGCAGCAACCCCCCTACTCTGGGCAAAACAGGCCTGGCACAAACTTGGAGTTGAGGCCCTGCACACCCAAGGGGCCAGGGACTCAGCAATCACACCCCACACCAGTTGGCCCTCCTCCCACAAAGATGTCATGGGCCCAAGAGCAATGACTTCATGCCTGGAGACTGGGGGAAGGTCCATAGGGAGCCCCATGTCACTTCTGCCTAATTGGAAGAGCCTTAATGAGGAGGGGGGTGGGCTGCCTGCAGGAGCAGGGGCTCCAACCTCTCCGTGTCCAGGCCTCCTCTGCATCTGTCCCCAGCATGTGCCAGGCCTACCTGCCTCTGTATGCAGGTTCCTCTGTTCTCATACCTGTACTCCTCATGCTAGCTGCTCAGGCCTGCATAGAACTCCCAAGTTCCTGGGTGGTCCCAGGGTGGCCTTCCCAGGAAATAACAGGACCCTACCCAGCCTCACCCTGGGTGTCCACACCCCTGTCCACCCACAGCCAGGCCAGAGCCAACTCACTCTGCATGACAGTATCACTGGTGTACAGCTCACTCTCGCCTTGGATGCGGCGGAACCGGGGGATCTTCCCATTGTATTCCTGCTTCCGGATGGTGGAGTATACCTCATCCCCTGGGGACATGGGGGCAGAGGGTTATATGTGAGGGCAGACACCCCCTGGGTGTTCCTCCCAGCCAGCCACTGGCTAGGGAGCCCACCAACTCATCCCTGGAGTCCCTGCTGGAGAGCTGCCCTACCTTCAAACAGAACCAAGGAGTTCTCATCCGGGCTGAAGGGGGCATAGCCTCTCATCTCACCAAGTGGCACCACAGTGTTATTCACCTGAGGGAGCCCAAGGGGGTCAGATGGGCACACAGTTCCATAGCCACTGTCCCCAGGACTGTATATCACCAGGGATCCTGCCAGCCCAAAGGGGAGGCCAGCCTCAAACTCCCCACCCAAGAGAGGGGAGCTGACCAGGCATGTGGGCAAGGCCTTTCTCACCAGGTTCCAGCAGCTAGGCCGCCGGGCATTGGTGCCACATGCCAGCAGCCCCTCACTCCGTCTCTCCAGGAGCGTGATGTAGTTCTCGCAGTCATGCTAGTTTGTCAAAAAGGGAAGGAGACAGGCTGGGACACTCAGTCTTGAGCTGCACCCAGAGGATGCAGCTGCCTGCATTCCCTCAGACAGAAGCCACCAAAGCTGTGCAAGGTGGTGGAGACTTGTAATCCCAGCATCTGGGAGGCTGAGGCAGGAGGATCACTGTGAATTCAAGGCTGGCCTCAGCTACATAGAGTCTGTCTCAAAAAAAAACAAACAAAAACAAAGGCCAGCAGGAAGGACCCTACCGGGGTGCCAACAGTAGCAACATTTACACCCTAGATTTTCAGGGTCACCTCCCATTCCCCACCCCTTCTGCACTCGCTCCTCAAACTTACCTGCTTATCCACACAAGATCCCTTCGTGGAACTGATGCTCACCTAGGGGAGGGGAAAAGCATTAATCCACTACGTGTGGGCAAGGTCCCCCTACATGCGGTCCATGCAGCCTCAGGACATGCCTGGCGTGCAGCCACCATTATTCTCATTCTCCAGAAGAGCAACAGGGTTCCAAGAAGGCAAACAAATTTCCTGAGATCACACAGGCTGCTCAGTCTTAGGAAACAGCCATGGGTTTTGGAGCCCAACTTCCAGCCAGGCTTCCCTTCGGAGCTTCCCACCCAGCCAGGTGTGTGTATTTCCAGTTTTCTCCACGTCACCCTGACTCTGTGCTCTAGTTCTTTTAAAGAGCTTCCCCCAGGAACCATTAGTGGGGATATGGAGGCAGAGAGTCCACTTTGGGAAGAGATACTGGTCCCTTCCTATTCCCTGAAGCTGTTCACCATGGCCAGAGTAGGGAGAGGAGAGGTGGGAAGGGAAGGACACAGGGGCCAGCTTACCGTGTGCACAGATGCGTTCTTGCCCTCGGGGAAGACAAAGTGGTAGACCTTGCCTCGTCCACCCACCCAGACGGAGGGGCTCCCAGGCTCATGGAAAAGCACTGTGTGTGGCTCGGCCTGGCCAAAGTCCAGCCGGTCCTGCCCTGTGCGGCCTGAGGGGGAGGCAATGAGTGGAAAGTTGAGACTCCGGGCACACCAGCACCTGCTGCTAATTAGTGCCCAGAGCTCAAGGCACTGGGAGACCTCAGAGACAAGGTGGGGAGACTCAGAGCCAATGAGCTCCTGGTGCAATCAGCAACCAGCAGTGCTCACCCAGAGCCATGGCCCCTCCCCAGGAGCCTCTCCCTCCCTGACAATAGGGGAGGGGACTTAAGGGAAGGGGAGGGCTTGGGAACCTCTTAAGAGGACACATCTGTCCCTCAAGCTCTACAGGAGGACCAGTGCCCATCTGCTCTACCCTGAAAGCGGCTCTCATGACCCAAGACAGCAAAAGCAGCCAGAGCCACCTGGACCCTTCAGCAAGTAGAGGGGCTTCTAACACTCCCTTAGCATCCAGATGCTCAGGAACCACTTCCCTGAGCCCCAAACCCTCTTTCAGGAAGTCCCTTAATGGGCACTAGTCATTCTCCCATTTCACAGCTGGGAAGACAGAGGTCAAGGGAGCAGCCCAAGGGCACAGGGGAGCAAGCAGATAGCTAGGCCTATGCTCAGGTCCCTAGAGCCAGACTCTTGCTGGCTTCACCCGCTTTGATGCCAGCCCTCTTGGGGATGAGGATCAGCTCGCTCTCCTCTGGAAATTTTGGGACTTCCACAGCCTGGGCCTTACAGCAGAAAAGCTGATGGGGACAATTTTGCCCAAAAAAGATACCGCAGCCACTGCCTCCAGGGAGAAGTTGTCTGTCTCTGGTGACATTGTTAAACTTGTCCTGGACTAAATCTTGGGTGGGGAGGACTAAATTACAAGGATGGGACAGCCTGTGGCCGTGCCCCCAGGAATCAGTCATAGCCGCCATCCTCCCACCTCTCACCTCACCCAGGAACGTAGTCTGACCACTGTTTTCTCAGCTGCAGGAAGCTCTGGGACAATAAGCTTGGCAGCAACACCCAAGCAGGATGCGCTGCAGCCCAAACAGAAAAAAATCAACCACTTCTCAAGTCTGTCCCCGATGCCTCTGGCTGCCATGTGCACCTTTCCTACTGATCCTACATGTGACAAGGGAAGGGGACTGCTAGACCACTCCACGACCGCCATCTCCATTCCCTCCCCTTAACAGGCATCCCAGTGACGGCAAGCCGAGCCCAGAGGTGGACATGAGCTCACTCTGCACCTCTGCTTTGGCCTGGCTCAGTGTATAAAGGAGGAAATGAAGGACACTTGGGTCTAGCCTAGCACAAGGTCACACTACCAGACAGGGTAAATCGGCTCATCCAGCCTTAGTTCTCAGGAGCGTGAGAGGGGAGATGTCAAGATGGGCAGCCACAAAGAAGTGCCCAGAGATCCTTGTCCTCAAGTCCTCCTCCCCTCCCACCAGCCCCAAGCTGCTGGCACAGTGCAGGTGCAGAATGCTGGCAGGTCTCTGCTGCTTTCCTGATCCAGCCACCTCGCAGGTGGGGTATAACAGGAGTGCTGGGGTCAGCGGCCTGCAGATACATGATCCTCTGAGTCAGCTGAGTCAAGCTCCCAGGGCTCTCCTCTCACCCACAGCACAGCCAGACATCCATACAACTCCTCCTTCCGCCACGGCCAGCCTAGTGGCCAAGAGAAGATATACAGCTCCATCTGGAGATGCTATATTTGGAGTTGCTGGGCTAGGGCCTGAGACGCCAGGGAGAAAAGCCTCGGCCCTCAGGCCATGTAAGCCCCTTCCACCTGCACCAAACCCACAACCCCAGCCCGGGGGCAGACCAGGCAAGGCCAGCCCACTGTTCTATCCACTGGGAAAGGAGGCAACTCAGAGGCTACCTGGAGAGAGCCCAGAAGTGGGACTTTCAGGTCTGTTAATGGGAGGAGAACAGTAGCATCTGAGGAGTCAGGCCAGATGCTGGAAAGCAAGGTCTGATAAGGAGACCTGGCCCTACCCAGGAATCTGGTCTGAGGCCTAAGACAGCTATGCCACAGAAAGCTCACGCCACTCCCTAAGTAAAGTAGAGAGCCCCAGGCAGCCCATAAGCATCTGCTGAAGACAGGATGGGGAGGACATTCCCAAGCTGAACCCCCAAAACCCCCGCTGCCTGGCTGGCTACAATGGGCCACAGACCGGAGCCCAAGATCATCACCTCCCATGACCCCCAGGTCTCTGGCTCTCCCAACTCGGTGCCTGGAGATCCATATGAGTGGGGGGTGGCACCAACTCAGACCCAGGACAAGATCTTGGCCCATTCTCTACCCTAGCTCCAGCCCGGCTCCTACACTGCCTGAGGCCCTCAAAGGGCCTGATTGTGCCCGGGAAGTGTCAGAGCGGCAGCAACACGATGAATACATGAAAGGGAGCTTTGTTCAGGTCAGCAGGCTCTGGGGCTGGGGGCAGAGGGGCAGGAGGGCTGCCTGGAAGTGAAGGGAGCAGCCCCAAGCCATCATGGTCAGGACCCGTGGCCCCATGGGATCAATGCAGGGGCAGGGGAAGAGGTGGCCTTCAAGGATCTACCCAGGCAGGGGCTGCACGTGGCTGGGGACCATCCCACAAAGACTCAGGCCAAGGCAGCTTTCTCTTCACTGCCTCACGACCTTAGAGGGGTGGGGAAGAAGACAAAGCTGGGATGGGACAAACTGCAGGCAGGTGAAACAGCCCGGGCAAAGGTGGAAAAGTGGGTGTATGGCAAGTTCTGAGGACACAGGCCACACACTGTAGCCCAGCAGAATCTTGGAGAGGAGGAGGGGAGGTGCTGCCTGCCCAAGGACACAGTGACCTGCTGCCCACTATCTACCCCCTGCTTGCTCCCTACAAGCAGGGCCTGCAGTGGGAAAGCCTCCCCCAGCCAGCACCCCCACCTCCCGGCTCCCCCTGCATGTCTAAAAGGAGCACCGTCTGGCACCGTGTCTCCCCCCTCACTCCCCGGCCTGACGCATTAGTGGCTGACTAAGTGGTAGCTAAAAGCTCCCGGAATAACCAGGGGTTCAGGAGGGGAGGGGGCTAGCTAGGGACACACAGAGACGACACGGCTGGGCCAGGCACAAGAAAACCCATCCTCACCCCGTTTGATTCCAAGCCAATCCCACCTTTGCTAGAGACACACAGGACAGGGGGGCAGGGGGTGGGGGCTGCACACCTAGACTCCACAGGACCCTGGATCCCCACAAGACCTGGCCAGCCCAGCTGTTCCAGATATGGGGGTCAAAAGGACACCCTGGCTGTGGACATAGCTCCTCAGCTGGGATGCCTGCTGGATTCTGGTCCAGACAAACAGAATCAGGCCCTAGTTCTCTTCTGTCACTGCCCTGGAGCCAGCTGGTGGTGGCCCACGTGGACCTCTGCAGGGTGGGTTTTCCAAAAGCAGGCCCACCTGGTAGAGTCCACCCTCTGCTTATTCACCCTGGGTGCTACTGCAATCTGGTACCTGCCATCCCTAGTCTCCCTGCTTGTGAAAGAGGGCAGTGTGAGGAGGGTAGATGAGGGCTTCTGTCCCCAAGCAAGGACTGGTCCCTGAGGTCTGATCTGGCGGGACAACCTTCCAGCCTGACCCACTGAACTCATGAGCCTTGACTGCCAACTTCAGTGAGCCTTTGAAAATGGAAGAATGGCAGGAATGTGAGCCTCTCAACAGGAAACGCCTGCTCTAGGCTGCCAAGCCAACAGGGCCAAGCCTCATGCCAAAGACCTAGCCCCATGGAGCAGGAGCCTCTTCCATAGCTGTGCCTCATCTGGAGTAACCAGCCCATCCTCCTCACGCTTGGCAGAGAGCGTGAAGGGACATGATAGAGGGAATGGTCACCCAGCTGTGGACGATCACAGGCCAGGGAAGCTGTGTCACTGGCCCAAGGGCACCTAGCAAGGATGGCCCAGGGTTTCTGGTGCTCATCACACTGCATCTCTCCAGGACCTCAGCCTGGACTCCTTAAACCTCTGATTGGCCTCTCTGCTTCCCTGTGTCATCTCTCCCTTTTTTGCTAAGTGCCAAGGCACAACCTGACAACAGAGGGGAATCACCCGCCCACCCACCTTCTAAGTAAGCCCTGATCCCCCAGGGTGTCGTCTTCCCCCCCCCCCAAGCACTCAACTCAAACCCAGAGGCATGATTAATGATGGTGCTGCATTGGGGTGAAAAGAAACTTCCGCTGGCAGTAGGCGATAGAAGCAAAGGGTTTCATCAGCTCTGCCTCTCCTGATATGGCCCGGATAGAAGGCCTGAGAAGCCACCTCCAGGGTGGCACTGCCTGGTATGAAGGATAGGGCATGGTCATTATCAGCATCCTGGCAGGGCCAGGTTCCAATAACTGCCTGGTAAGGTCAGGGCCCTGAGGTGGTGCTCTGCCCATGAAGGAATGAGAGGTCCACCTGTTTATCATCATGGGACAGCAGGCTGCGTGCTGGGTGGAGTGGGAGCAAGGTCGGTCATGAGTGGGAGGGAGAGCAGGGCATAAGGGGTTCCGAGAAGCCCCCAGCTCCCTTTGGCAGCTGGACAACAGGCTGGCTGTGATGCACACTGAGAGGCTGGGTTTTATGATCCACTATGATTCTTAGAACAAATCATAAAACACTCAAGGGTGAATTCATGATCCTTTCTAAGAAAGTGCGTTTGTACGTGCTGGGGAAGTCTGAGCTTTCTGGAAGTAAGGGCAGTAAAAACTGACATCCTCATCCACCACCTGAATGAGCCCCTAAATTCTGGGTCTGCACCCTCATTTTACAGAGAGGAAGATGAAGGTTCTTCCAAGCCACAGCTTGGAAGACAGCTCTGATGACTTAGCGGGGCAGCCACCTTTGGAAGGTTCTTCCAAAGGCCTAGTGGACTCTGCACACCCTCACTGTGCTCAAAGGACCCAAAAACCTGGCTGGTGGGAGGATCAGCAGGGGCAAAATCTTGGGGAGCAGGGGAAGTAAGTTTTGAGGGAGCTGAATTGGGTTCCAGGGCCTGGATGGGGAGGGGAGGTTGGAACAGAGCCCAGCTGGAATGAGGAGGCTCTGAGCTCAAGCCCAGGAAGCAGGAAGCCCAGGGCCAGCAGCATGTCCTGTCTGACTTCCACCCGTTCTCCAGCCCAGCAGGTTCCAAAAGCCCCAAAGCAAGCCCAAGGTCACCTGATGTCCTCTTCAAAGCACAGAACGAGCAGAAATACAGAGGTCGGGAAGAGGTCAGAGGATGGCTACACCGCCCCATGCAAAGAGAGGGAGCCAGGTGGGAGACTGCTGTGAAGCAGAAGGTTCCTAGGCCTGGCCTTAGACAGGCCAGCAGGGGGACTGCATGAGGGCAGCTGGCCAGCACTGCCCACTCGGGAGAGCTGGCAGGGGCCAGGCTATCAGGCCACATTCCACAGATGCCAAAGGAGGAAGAAGATGAGGAGGACTACGGGCTACCTCAACCCTTACAAAACATTTTCTTGGTGTCAGGCACTATTGCCAGTGATTTTGGATATCCACTGGACTCCTATGTGGTACGGTCTCTTATCACCCCCAATGACAGAGGACAGTAACACAGGCGATAAGTGGAACAAAAAGTGACACAAAAGCAGTTCAGCTCTTAGAATGATATACTCCAGGGTAGGCATGTGGGAGTTCCAGGCCAGTCCCTCCCATACAAAGGAGAAGGCTCACTTGACCAAAAAAGTCCTGATTTCCACCCGTGACACCCTAAGGCATGTGTATAAGCAAGTTTGGTTGTGTAGGCCCACAGGCAGCAGGAATCTAGGGGTACAGCTTGGGGTCATGGCCTGGAGTGCTGGCCAGTATGACTAATTAGAAAGCTAAGTATCCCACATCTGTCTCCACTGGAAAACACTGTTTTCTGGAACTGACCACAGGGATAAGCAAGGCTCTGTCTTACTGCACATCCCCTGGGCTCCCACTCAGCATCCCCAGCCAAAACATTCACCTCCACCCCTACCTCCTCAGCTCAAGAACCCACTATGGCTCCCAACTGCACATCCCAGTAAGGCCCAACTGCACAGACAGGGTGATCAAGACCACCTCAGCCCTCTGTACCCGTCATGGCTCGTGCCTGTTTTTTAGCTTCCCTTGTTCCTTCTCTCCCGCACATGGGTCTCCCCACCCTTAAAGGCGCAGCCTAGATCCTCTATTCCAGGAAGTACTCTGGGATGTGTCAGTCCTCATTACCCCATCCCGTCCAGCCCTGTGCCATCCGCCATCTGGCACACACAGACTCCTCTTGGACCCCACTGTCTGACGAGATTTCACCAGAGCTGTGGAGTCCCGAAGGGTCTCTAGTGCAAAGCTGGGAAAGCAGGGACAGCTCTGATGACTTAGCGGGGCAGCATGACCTCCACTCCAACCATCTTCTTTCCTCCCCCAGCAAGCCTCCCCGACTGTGCCAGCTCACATCCACACCTTGCCTGCCTTCCCCTCTGACACAGTCCTGCACTATTCCTATGGGTTAATCTTGACCTCCCAGGGGATTCAGTTCCATCACAGCAGAGGCACCTGGGGGCTCCTCAAGGGTAAACCAGGGCTTCTCCCACTGTTCCCTAGAGAAGCTGAATGCACACGTATTCACGGGGATAAGGGGGTCCCCCCAGAGATGCTGGCCCAAGGCCCAAGGCTCTGATTAGAAACAGGGTGTATGAGGCACAGCAGGATCAGCCTAATCCCGAGCTGCCGTGATGGTTAAACCCAGATTAGCCAAAGCCGTGATACAGATCGACCTGACCTGGGGACATGGGTCCAGCCATCCCAAGGAGAGGTGTTCTAAAGAGAAAATGTCCCTCACAGACAGCTAGGACAGGCCAAGAGCTGGTGCCAGCAGCAGGCTGTCATCATCTCCTGGCCTCAGTTTTGCCATCTGGGGACTGTAGCAGTGGGCTGAGCTGATCTCTGACATTTCTCTCCTGACATCCTAAGTTCCATACGTCAGACTGTGTGGTCTGAGGTCACCCACAAAGCTTCCTCAGTAACTGAGACAGAGCCCAGGGGACTCTGGGACAGAGGAGGATGAGAGCCAGATGTAGGCAGATGACACAGCCCTGAGGTAGGGAAGGCCAGTGGAATGAAGGTGGCCAAGGCATCATTGGGTTGCCCTGGGATGCCCTGAGGATGACCCTGGTAAATGCCGAGTATTGACACAAAAGGACAGAAGAGGTGCTTTATTCGAGGAGGGACACAAGGCCAAGGTCTGGTGGAAAAAGGGATTGGGAAGCCACCCGTCTCACAGGCTAGATCCTCTGTTTCTGCACTATTTGTTTTCTTGGGGCCAGGTCAGCTGGTCACATACGTGGCTAAGATTAGCCCTCCCAGCAGAGCCAGGGCAGGGCAGGGACTATCTCTTCCCCAAAGCCTGGAAACGAGCAGGCTTCTGGGACAGCCAGACCTGGCTAAAAAAGGAAACCAAAATAAGCAGAACCCTTTCAGCTGAGGGCTGTGAGCAAAGGTTAGGGAAGTGTAGTCAGTCTCTTGTGACACAACGGCACTGGGTGAAAGAGAGCCCCAGCTACCAACTCCAGGACTACCCACTCCCAGTACTGTCCCATGCTGCCTGTGGACCCTGTCTCCTGGGCTGAACCCACATCCTGCCTGGCATGGCCCTCATCAGAGAGATGCGCTGAGCTTCCCCAGTGTCTCCCAAGTGCTTAGGGGCCCACCTTCAGGCAGCGATCTGATCCCCTCAAAAGGGAACCAAGGATCCTAGAAGCGGAAGCTGGTCAGAGGAAGGGCATCCACTGCACACTATAGCAGACAGCGTGCAGGAATGAGGTGGGCTCCTCCCCAAATGCAGAGTCTCTGCAGAAGAAAAGTATGAGGAGTTGGGGCTCAGGACAGGCCTCCTCATCTGAGAACTCCAGGGGAACGCCCTTGTCTCCCTGGGCTCAGCCTCAACTTCCTACAGGGGGCTGTGGAGGTCCTAGCATTGCCAGCACTGGAGAGACCGTCCCTGCTTGCCACGTCCTACTCCAGGTAGATAGCATCCTCCCCACTGCTGGGCTCAGATGTCCTCCTGGCCCCAGGTGCCACCTCCCTCTGGAGACTCACATGGCTTGTCTCCTTCCTACATTCTCGTTGCATGTTTTGGGACCTGACATCCTGTCAAACAGGGTGCTTCCCCCTGTCTCTTCCCTCTCCCAGCCAACTCCTACTCCTGCCACCTGGCTGCCACTTCATCCAGGAAGCTCTCTGACTAGCAGACTGGAAAGGGGACCCGCTTGATCCCTTCAGGTCCTTACAAGACCACCACACCTGTAAGTTTAGCTCATCTCCCTCCATAGGGTCCCCACTCATCTGGTTTCTTACTACTGAGTCCCCAGGTTCAGGCCCAGAACCAGCACAATGTTGACCCCAGAAAATATTGGCAGAAACTCTTGGGAGGCTGAGGCAGGAAGATCACTGTGCATTTGAGGCCAGCCTAAACCACACAGTGAAATGTTATTTTTTAAAAAAAATTTTTTTTTTGTCTTTTTTCCTTTTTATCGATACCGGGGATCGAACTCAAGACTGCCTGCTTGCAAGGCAGGCGCTTATGCCGCTGAGCTAAATCCCCAGCCCCCCAAAAAATTTTTTTAAAAACAAAAAAAGAAAGTATTGGCAGACTGACTATGTCCACCAGCCAACAAGACACTTCCTCCAACTGATTTTCAGCCTTGACCTATGAAGTAAGAATACAAGCTGGGTGTGGTGGTGGTGCCTGTCTATGATCCCAGCACTCTGGAAACTGAGGCAGGAGGACTGCTTTGAGTTCAAGACCAGCTGAGGCCACATAGCTAGATCCTGTCTCAAAACAAAACAAAAGAGAACAAGTAAAACACAAAACTCAAGGTTTTCCCCTGAACTTCCAGGTTTCGATTACTCAAATCTGCTGCTAATATCTGAATGACATCAGTCCAGTCCTTCCCAATTCAGAGAAGCAGAAATCCTGAGGTACCTTGACTCAGAAACAAGCAAGCCCCTAAACCCAACCTCTTTGGGTATTTGGGGAAACTGAGGCTCAGGTAAGGCAAAGAAATTAAGCCAGAGCTGAAACCAAATCACCCATGGGGTCATCTGGGCAGGGTCCAGGGACCATTTCAACACCACTGCACTCACAATCTTTACTGCCCAGGATAAAACAATCACAGAGTTTGACAGAAAGTTCCAGTGACATCATCACACACCAATTCCATCTTAGGAAATTCCTCCTTTCTTTTGGGACTGCCCCTCCCCACATAGTTCAGCTGGGGAAGTTCACCTTCAAGGTGATGAATACATCTAAGTCCCAGAGAGGGTAAGGATTTCCACTGGAAATCCTGATGCTTGGGGGGCCCCAGCTGTGACCTCATCCCCTGGAGGAGGTGACAACAGCCCTGGGGAACAGCCCTATAATGGCTCTCCAGCTATGTCAACAATAACATCCTGTTGTTTAATTGGACCAAAGAGAACCTGCTGGACAGGTAGAAACTGGAGCCCAGACTAACTATGCTCACCTCTGACCTTTTGGGTCAGGACCACCCTGGGTTTTTGCATCTCCCCCAACCTCTGAGGGAGCAGTACACAGCTCAAGAAATCATGCCAACCTCCTGTCAACCTCTGCCCTCAGCTGCAATCCACTCCCTGCCACTCCTGATGCCCCTGCTGGAGGGGAGAGCTCAGGGCCACACATGCACATCCATGATGGACCCCTGTGTCAGCAGCACTGCCTGGGGAACAACCTCCAGAGCCTGTCCTGCTCAGGCAAGTGCTCAAGTCAATGCCAGGTCCACAGCCCAAGGACACCCAGCAGGTCTAGGCGGCACCTCCCTCCCCTAGCCCAGGCTGCTCTGCACCAGATCTTCATCAGACTGCAAAGGCAGCAACATCTCCAACTGTAGGATGGAACCCACCTAGAACTCTCCCCCACCCCAACACACACACCCACTCTAATTCTTCCCTAAGGCTTGGGGTTCAAGCAGCAGAAAAAAAAATCCATAACCATTCCAGTCCCTGTATCTGTCCTCCCTCAAAACTAAAATTTCATTATGCCTTTTGTAGAAATAGCTCTGCAACCAGATGTGGTGGTGCACACCTTCAGAGGCTGAGACAGGAAGACTGCTGAAAATTTAAGCAATCTGGGCTACATTATAAGTTCAAAACCAACCTGGAAGGCCGGGGATTTAGCTCACTGGCACAAGCACCTGCTGGGCAAGTTCGAGGTCCTGAGTTCGATCCCTGGTACCAAAAAAAAGCCAACCTGGACAACATGGCAAGACAAGACACTGTTTCATCAAACCAAAAAATAAAAGGCAAACAAAGAACAGGTGGGCTCTGGAACAATCACCATCCCCAACCTAATCATTCTTGGAGACCACCAAATCCATCCACTGACTGGTAGGGCTCCAAATTTACAGCAAGTATAGAAAGGTCCCCTCTTGCTCTACTCCTAGAGCTGCCCTACCCAAACCCAGTCCTGTCCAACTACCATGTGTCACCCCACAGGAGACAGGAGGCAGCTGTCAGCCTGGGCACACTGCCACCAGCTGGTGGTCCTGGGGAGCAGGTGAATGGCGAGGCCTGTCTGGCCAGTAGGGCACCTGGCACTGGTAAAGGAGACTACAGACTGTCCTTGGATAAGATTAGTGAGTGAAGTCTGGCATAATGGCACGTGCAAAATACGCAGAATAGTGAGGCAGAAGGATTACAAGTTCAAAGCCAGCCTGGGTAACTAGTAAGTGACTGTCTCAAAATAAAATAAAAAAGGGCTGGCGCAGCAGCTCAGGGGTAGAGTGCTTGCCTAGCATTCTCGAGGCCCTGCATTCGATCGATCGTCAGTACAAGAAAAAATAAAAATAAAAAAGACTGGCCAGTGGCAGGTGAACCCCAGCCTAAAAGGGGTCAACAGTTCTTTACCAAGCAGAGACCATGACTGTGTGTCAGCACAGTGAACTTGGGCTGGGAAAGGCAGGCACAGAGTGGATAGGGAGCTTGGAAAAGTGGGCAGGAGGGCTGAAAGCAGCTTTGAATAGCTTCAGGGTGGGGACTAAGTGATTTGGATGAAGATACGTGTGTTTGTTCATTAAGTACGTGGGGTGTCGGGCGTGGTGGCTCACGTCTGTAATCCCGGGAGGCTGAAGCAGGAGGATCATTGTGAGTTTGAGACCAACCTGAGCTATAAAGTGAGCTCAAGGCCAGCCTGAACTGCATAGAGACCCTGCCTCAAAAAAAAAGAAAAAAAAAGTGCATTGAGGGGGTCAAGAGAAGACTAGGGATTAGGCAAAGAACCAAAAAGACATGCCCCTTTGCTCCTTCAGGGTCCCAGAGGAAGCCTGGGCCACAGCTGGCATGACTGGGAGTGTGCTGGTGCCCATCATGAGCAGACACCTCCATTCCACCTGGAACTCCCAGCCAGGCAGCAAAACGGGGGAGACCACAGCACCATCTAAGGCTAGAGTAGCATTTAAATCCTGACCCTCTCCGCACCCCTGCTAAGGCTGGTCCAGGGCAGATTGGAGCCCCAACCTGCATAGTGAGCGCATCCTGCTCAGTGACCTTGGGCGAGTCACATTCCTTCACTGCTGCTGCAGCAGTCCTGGCCACTATCTCCTCTGTGGGTTTTTTCCTCCTCTGCTAAGAATACCTGCCCCAGATAAAGCTTAGCCTCCGAAGAGCGCCTGGGGCGCTGTACAAATCGCCAGAGGCATCAAAGGGACAGGACGGCCAGACCGGACAAGAACCCTAGCCCCCGCTGTGAGTCTCTGGCCCCCACCAGAGAGGGTCTGCGGAGACACCAAATTTGGGGACTGAGCCCAGTCGCTTGGGGGCGGGGAACGGCAATTGTGTGCTAATGCAGGGGAGGGAAACTCGGTCCCTAGAGGCGGAGAACCTCAAACCCCTGCCTAGCCAGTCTCTGTCCCATTGTACCTGAGGTCAAAACTGTGGTGCCCCTGGGGAAGACGCTGTCGCCCAGGTTCTCCTGTGCACTAAGGTCTAAAGGCTGCACCCCCACCCTGGACCCGCCGCCTGGGGTCCCGACGGCCTGGCCCCACCCAAGGAGCACTGCCCCCTCACTAGCGCGATTACCGCTGACAACTGCCACGTGCAGGCGAGGGGGAAGCGGCCGGTCCCGGCACTGCAGAGACACGGACTAGGCGCCCCGCGACCCCTCCCGCTCTCGCCCCGGCTCGCCGCAGGGCGCCCACCCCCATGTGGGGCCCGCGCTTCGGGCCGGGGCGGGGGCAGGTGCGGGCGGCGGGGTCTTTGTTCCCGCAGCCCGAGCGCAGCGGCGGCGGCGGCGGGTCTGCACCCCCTTTGCCGACCCAACCCGAGCCCCGCAGCATGCGAAGCCCGCAGCCCGGGAGGAGGAGACCCCGGACCTAGACTGGGAGGGTCCTGCGCGTAAAACCCCAGCGCCGAGCAAAGGGCGGCCGGGCGTGAGGGGCCCGCACCGGCCAGCGCTGCGGCTCCGCACACTTAGAGCGACTTGGCCGGCGCGGCCCCGCGCCCGCACCTGCAGGAGAGCGGGCTCCTCACGGAGCGCGCGCCCTGGCCCGCCCGGGGCCGGCACCGCAGCGCCGCGCACTCCGCTCCGCGCCGCGCACTCGCCCGCCCTACGCGGCGCCCACCCGCGCCCCCGGCCCCGGCGCCGCCTACCTCTCCAGATGGCGGAGATGCGGGGTCCGCTCTTTGGATGGCCCTGGGCGGCGGTGGCCGCCGCGCACAGCTGCAGCACAAGCCGCAGCAGGAGCCCGCACCCGGCCGGCGGGCTGGAGACGCGGGAGCGCGGTGCGCTGGGGGCTGCACGTCCGGGAGGAGGCGTCATCCCGCAGCCCGAAGCGACAGCGGCAGCAGTCGAGACTGAGCCAGCGCCCGGCCGCAGGCTGAGCCGAGCGCCGGGGGCGGAGCCGACGCCTGACCCCGCCCCGCCCCGCCCCCGTCCCCCGTCCCCGGTCCCTGGTCCCTGGTCCCTGGTCCCTGGCCCCTAGTCTGTCGTCCGCAGTCCGTCGCCCCCAGTCCCTCGCTGCCCTCTAGGTTTGGCTGGGTGTCCGAAGCGCGAAAGGTGGGGGTGGCCGGCGGAGAGGACCCTTTGCCGCTCGCTCTCGAGCAACTCCACGGAGGGAACCTGGCTGCGAACAAGCGCCCTCGGTCCCCAGCAGCCCGAGCCTCGGTTCCACTCCCCGACCCCATAAAGACAGGGCCTGGAAGTCAGGCGGACTTTTCGGGCATAGAGAGGCTCTAACACAGGGCGACCTCGCTGTGGCCCGGGAGTCCTGGTTTTTGGGGGTCGAGTTTGCCTGGGGGACACAGCTCCCTCCGGAGACTACCCGTTGAGCAAGGTGCTTTCCCTGCGTGCTGGGGCTGGAAAACCAGTAACGATGTGCGGGGAGCACGCAGCGCCCCATTACTGCTCTGCTTGTGAGAACACTGGGAATTTTTCATCTTGGCCTGGCTCCCTCCCCTCCCTCTCCTTTCTCCTCTCTTCCCCAGCCAGCAGCCTTCTGGGCTGCCTCCTCCCAGCCAGCTGGTGTGCGCTCAGAAAATCCAAACTCATTTCCATGTGAGCAAAGGGGGATATAATTAGGAAGTCCCCTTCCTCAAGTAGAAAAGAGGGAGCATTCTGTGTCCCCAAAACCCCGTTCAGGGGCAGCAGGATCAGAGCCCCATGTCCAGCGGTAGCTAGGACCTCACCACCAGACAACCAGATGACCCCAGATGACTCCCTGGAAGCCAGGCTGTCTCTGCTGTCACCTGAGCATCCCAGGCAGTGCTGCCCTGAGCTTACCTTCTCAGGGCCATCTGGTTGCCCTTTGTAAAAAAGGTCAGAAAGGGCTGGGACTGCCACTTCTGCTATGCCTGATGGAGGCATACACAGGTGACCTACCCAGGGCGTAAAGCTCTTACCCAGCGCCTCCTGGTTATCTGGCCAAGGTGTAGTGCATGCAGAGGAGACAGAGAGGAATAGTAGCAGAGATGAATGCAAGTTCGACCTTCAGAACTCACAGACCCGGACGTGATTGCTGCACTGCTGACACCAGTAGATGCTGGGCAGGATGCCCTGGCCCCAGCCCTCCACTCTACTCTGTGGCCAGGAAAGTTTGCTACTGCAATTTAGTTTACTTTTTGCAGTCCCCTACTTCTTCCCTGACAGCCCCAGGTTAAGCAGGAAGCTAAGAAGGTGGGCCTAAGAGGCCTGCAGAGATAGTGCAGGGCATGTTCCCAGTTTCATGATCTCCTGAGCCACACTGCTCCAGAGAGAGGGCTGCAGACAGCCTAAGAGCTCTTCCTCCGGTGCCACCCAAACCCATGACCCTGAAGGCAGCCACATGGCCTCAGAGACAGCTACTCATTTTGCAGTTTGGGGCCTCACCTGCTGGACAGGTACAGCTCGGTGTATTCCCTTAAGCACATTAAGAAATTATCATCCATCCTTTATAAGAATGCAAACAGGTTCAAAATAAAAACATTATCCATGTGCACAGCAACTGGCAAAATGCAACCCACTTCCACCTTCATCACTGCTGCCTGGCCCATGTTCTCTCCTTCCCGGAAGGAGAAACCAGAACTCCATTTCAGAAAAGAAACTGAAGCACAAGAGGGATGCAGGAAGGACAGAGGGACAGGGACTTGCCCATGGTCAGTTGCTAAACAACGGAACCCTGATGGGAGCCTGGGTTTTCTGAGTTCAATGATGATCGCTAACGTTGCATTTACTATGTGCTATGTGAATTTCATAGCCTTATTTTAACTAAATCTTCACAATCATAAGGGACTGCTATTCCTCACCTTCTTTCACAAATGAGGAAATTGGAGCATAGATAGTGGATAAAAGGTGCCCAGGATCACCTGCCTGCGATAGGTAGGATTGGGATGAAAGCTCAAGTGGTCTCCCTGGACCCCCACCATTAACTTCCCTCAGGGAAAGTACCTTCAAACTGCTACCCTGGCTGCAGCTGGAGTCTGAGTCCCAGTGATCCTTACAATGACCCAAAGGGGTCCAGGTCACTAGAAGATTGAGAGAAGGGCAGACCTGGACTGGGCTCAGCCTCTCAAACAACAGGGGTGAAGATGGAAATGAGGGTAGATGCCAAAGCACATTTTTCCAGGCTGGGAGTTGGGATGAGAGGAGATAGTACTGAAGACCATCTTCTCCCCAGGCCAGCCAGCCAGATGGCAGCCAGGTAAGGTGAGAACAGGGCACATGATTTGAGGCAGCAACTCTACAGAGGGATAGGCAACTGGACTACGGGAAAACTGAAGCAAAGTGAGAGGAGAAGGAAATGATGCAAAATGTTCTATATAAGAAAAACACCCTGAAGAGGTCACTTTGGAGTCCAGTGGGCAGCAAAGGCATAGCCAAACCCAAGCTGGGTCCTTGGGGAATTGAGGAAATGGCACACTGGACCACAGTTCTGGGCCCTGAACTGCCTCCCATGAGAGCTAGACTTGCTTCATTCCTTAATTCCCCATCTTTCTCTGCTCCTGCCCAGCCCAGATTCCATGGCTACACCCAGCCTTCCAGCAGTGACCCACCCCAAAGCAGCGGCCTGTGGGAGATACTAGGATTTCATGAGGTACACTCGTGTTCACCCGCATAGACATGATGAGAATTCCAACTTAAGGGATTGTTAGTAGCTCCCAGAGGATACTCAGCCACCTGGACTGGTCCACCCCTGCTGTAAGGTCTCAGAGCCTGGTGGCCACTCAGCTCTCCTACCAGCAACAGCAGCAAATCCTACTGCCCCCCTCTCCATCCTCCCACTGCAGATGGCAGACAGACAAGCAGATCATGATAATGAGTGAAAAAGGTGGGCTGGGGCAGAGGACACTTTTACAGGGTAGCACTGCTCAGCTCCAGACAATGGGGACCATCGAGAGGTACACCAAAAGTGACAGGCAGTCTGACTTGTCAAGAGACACTGAAAATTGAGTCTTGGTTGAAACACCCCCATTTTAAAACATGAGGAAGCCAGGGGTGATGGCACATGGTTGTTATCCCAGCACGCAGGAGGCTGAGGCAGGAGAATTGCTATGAGTTCAAAGCCAGCATGGACTACAAAGTGAGTTCAAGACCAGTTGACTTGCATAGGGAAACCCTGTTAAAAAGAAAAGGAAAGGCATAATGCAAAATTTAGAATGTGTATGTTCAAATAAATGCTGTAAGCCACATGTGGGAGCCCAACACACCATGTGCTCACTGAGGACAGGCCTGTGATTCACTTCCAGGCACCGGGATAGCATTCTTTGTCACAGCTGTCCCTGGCTGGATGAACACTTTTCACTATTCCCTGTCCCAATCTGCCCGAGGCACTTTTATTTGACCCTAAAGTGCTGAGCTCGGTGTCTGGCCAGCTGAGGTAAATGAAACACCCCAGAGAGCCTCTTTCTGCTTCTACCAGAGCACTCAGCTGTCAGCTGCCTGGAACCTGAGAGTCGGGTCAGCCCAGCCTTCTTAGCCCCTAACTCAGCGCACTACGTGGCTCAGTGACTGTAGTGGCAGCGCCACCTGGCGTCCACTCTGAAAGCCAAGTGTTGGAAATAGAAGAAGATATTACTCCCAAAGTTTGAGATAAACTCCTCCCTCACCCCATCCCAGCCCCACATCCCTCTCCGAGCCTCCATTCTCAATGCCTGAGGGCTGGGGCAGAGCAGGATCGCATGGCAGTCACAAGAAAGCTCCTCAGACTGGCATGATCTCCTGACTAGATGCAGCTGGGAGGCCAAAGGTCCAGCCCTAGCTTGGCCACTGACTTGAGCTAGGCAAAGCCCTTCCCCAGTCCAGGCCTCTTTTCCTTCTTCTTTTTTTTTTTTTTTTTTTTTTTGGTCTTTTTCCTTTTTATCGGTACCGGAGATCGAACTCATGACTGCCTGCTTGCAAGGCAGGCGCTTATGCCGCTGAGCTAAATCTCCAGCCCCCACTCTTTTTTTTTTTTTTTTGTCGAAGCCTCTTTTACTTTGCTTACAAAATGAGAAAGAGGAACACTATCAGGCATGGAATGGTGGCACAAGCCTGTAACCCCAAGACTCAGGAGACTGAGGCAGAAGATTGCCACAAGTTTGAGGACAAAATAAGAACCTGTCTCAAAAAAAAAAAAAAAAATTGAGGCAGGAGGATCATTGCAAGTTTGAGATCAGCCTGGGCTACAAAGTGAGCCCAAGTCCAGACTGAACCACATAGCAAGACCTTGTCTCAAAAAGAAAAAGGAGGAGGAGGAGGACAAGGAGGAAGAAGAGGAGGAGGAGGAGGAGGAATGCATGTAGCAGCTCTCTTATCTATCTCCTCTCTAGACCAGAGACAAACAAAGCCTTCACAATTATCCTCTGCATTTCTTCACTTGTACATTGAATTAAATATGCTTTTAAAAGTGGTTCTGGATCCACCTAGCCCTGATGTGTCTCTTGGGTCTCCTGAAGCCATTTTGGAGAGTGCTCACCTAGGAAGACAATGTGCTCAGGAAAACAATGATCTAAGAACCTCCCTTGCTGGGACTGGAAGTGGCTCTCAGAAGGTGCTCAGTCCCACCCAGAAGCCCTCTACTTACATCCTCCCGCCCCTACCCCAAGATAGTGCACTCCCTCCCTGTCTCCTTTCCTGTGGTCCTAAATCTGCCCTTCAAGGATTTACAGATCCTAACTCTTCAAAACTGTTCTCTTTTTCAGGGTAGATAACCCTAATTCCCACAGCTCTCTCATGAGGCTTTCTTTGGAGTCTCTCATTGTTGACTGATGATCAGTCACTTAACAAACTTCCATTAAACCTCTCCAGATACTAAGCTGTCTAGCTTGTGTCTTTCCATTTCTAAGATCAACCTTTATATCACAACACAATGACAGGGTAGAAGCTAAGCAGAAAGAACTGAAGACAGGCTTCCTTGCTCCTGATTCCAGTACTTCTGAAGGCATCACCTTATCTGGCTGAGACACCTGGCTGTGAAATCCTGTTTATTCCAATCCATGGTCATCCTGGGCCAATTCACACTCAGTCACTTGGGTCTCTAGACACTGAGGATCTTGAGTTTGAATTTGGGCCCCGGAGAAGAAATGGGACCCCCATCTTGCATCAGAACCATCTTATCCTGGCCCCTACCTTAAGACCTTGGATTCAGCCTGCTTCTGTCTTGACGGGGCTGCCTCATTGTCCAGGTCCTGATTCCTTTGAGGACATTGCCCAGCCCAGCTCTGAGTGCCCAGCCCAGCTCTGAGCCCACAATAGGGCTCCAAGAATTTAGGTTATCTGTGGAAATTGATCTAAACCTTAGTCAGTCTGACTCAGAAGCCTAACTACCTTCCAATAGCTGAGCTGCCACTTCCAAGATGAGTGGTTTGCAGACTCTTCAGCCTCTGAGTGTCTTCCAGGCCTGCCAGGCAGACACAGGGCGCCAGGTGGGGTCACTGATGGAATCGTGGCGGACACACTCTCATCCAAGTCTGGAAAGGCCGAATCTCCTAACAGGAAGCACTCACTGTACAGGGGGATAATAACATGCCCTCAGGACTGTTATGAGGATCAATTGAGACGGTGCATGCTGTGCTGAGCTCAGTGCCTGGCACAGAGAGGGTGCCTGATAAATGAGCACTATTGTACCGCCCTGCTGTTAGCCAGGCTTGCCAAGGTAGTGCAGGCCTGTGCCGGGGTTGCTGCAAAAGGTGTTTCAAGCACACAGGAAGCTGAATTGTTACCGCCACTGTTGGGCCTATGGGAGGGAGCAAGACAGGGCTGAGGCCAGGGGAGTGGGGGTGGAAGCCGCTGCTGAGCTGACCTGAATCAAGCTCAGGCCCAAAGTGGGGTCAAGCTGTTAGGGAAAAGAAGGGGCCTAAATAAAGCCCCCATTGGCCTCAGCAAATATTTACTGCCAAGGTCCGTGGCAGAGGAAGTAAGATGCCACCTCAGGGCAGAGATCTGGGGACTTGGTCTGGGGCCCAGGCCAGATGGGGCTGAGGCGAGGAGCAGAACCTGGGCCCATGTGCCCAGCAAGCTGTGCCAGCCCAGCCCATGTCAGCCCAGCCAAATTTGAGTTATATCAGGAGAAGGGATCTGTTCAGAAAACACCCATCTCTGCATATTTGCATATTCTATTTTGGGGTCTTTTTTTTTCCCCTTAGCTTCCTAGAAAAGTTCTCGTGATCAATTCCAACTTCACCTCTGCTGAACTGCACACACGCTGAATCCTATCTCCCCTCCAATGCTGCCCTCTCCCAAGGTCCCCAAGCTTCTCTGCCCTCTGCCTTGGCTGTGCCCCACATTCAGCCCTCAACCCCTGAAAGCTGGCTCTGGTTCCAATGTGACACCTCCCAAGGTCACCATAGTCCCAATTGGTTAGGTCCAAGGTCAGCCCTCTGTTACTATCTGTGGTGTGTAACACCCTCGACCATGCCCTCTTCACCCAGCTCCTTCCACTCCCTGCACTTTGCTAACCCTGGTTCCCACCTTCCCGGAAGCAGCAGACGCTGCCCCCTCCAAGCCTCCTACCTACTAGTTACTGTTTCCTGTAACACCTAACTCCTTAGTGATTTCCCTTTTTCCTCTGCTTTTCCCTGAAAAGTTGAATTGTCTTCTTTCATGATGCAAGCCCAACCTTGAACTTCCTGATCACTATCAGCTCAGGGACATCCAACTGACTACAGGACTTCCTTGCCTGGCAGTCTCTTCAAACTCAATGTGCCCCAAACTGGTCTTGCATTCCAAATCCTAACCCCAGTTCTTTATTCCTACCGCACTGTCATCTACCCACTCTCATCCTGCCTCTTCCCTCCTCCTCGCCCCCAGATAGAGTCTGTCCTTCACACCTCCCCTCCGTCGACTCTCTTGCCACAGCTCTAGTGGAGCCCCCCTTCCATGTCCCATCTGGAGACTGTAAGCCTCCTAACTGGTCGCCCACCCCCAGTCTCACTTCCCACAAATCCAGCCCCCAGGCAGCTGTCAGATTATCTCACATGCAAGTCTGCTCCCCATGGCCCTGCCTCAAGCCATTCCAGGGGTGTTCCCTGCTCTCCAGATAAAACCAGAACACCTCAGCCTACTGAACCCTCATCTCCAGTTCATCCAAGGCTAAGGGTAACTGGAGGAAAAGCATCAGCTTCTAACTGTCCCTTCCTAGTCACGCACTGTGGAGAGGATCTCCACCTCTTAACCTTGGTGTTCTCTGTTGAATGGGGATAACAGTGCAAATCCAAAGCAATGAGACATCAACCCTGGCCCCTGAAGCTGTTCTCCCCAGGCCACTGCTGCCAACCCTCCTCCTGTTCTATGTGCATCACTGCCTCTACTTCCTTGTGATCTTCTTCCTTCAAATTTAGCCCCTGAATTGAACTACTGCCCACCAACCAGAGTAATTTTTTGTATTTTAGCCCAGGCTGGTCTTGAACTTGCGACGATCCTCCTGGCTCAGCTTCTGAGATTACTAGTGTGCGTCATCATGCCTGACTTGACCTTTCCAATGTCCAAAACTGACTCCCTCCCAATTAAGATTCTGACTCCTTGTGGTCCTCAGGGTTTGCCCAAATCCTACATGGTCCTGCCTTGCTATCTACCCCAATACTGGGCTGCAGGAGCCTTATTCTCTCCCTTCTCCCAGCCCGCTCAGCCATGTACCGTTAGGTTCTTTTTCCCATCTCAGCTTGATTGCCTCTTTCTCAAAGAACCTTCTCATCACACAAGCCCTAACCTAACTCACTCCTTTCCTAAAAGCCACAGTCACTGTACTTCTCTGGCTCATTCTCCTTGGCTTTTGTGCGAACGTGTTTGCTTTTTACCAACAACATGGCACTGAGAGCTGGGCCGCCACCATGTTTACCTGGTGCAGAGGCTCAATCAGTGTTTGGTAGAAGCATGAAAGGGTTGGTGAGAAAAACCCTTGACCCATGGAAAGTCCCAGTCCCAGTGGGGCACTTATGAAACCCAACACACGCTACTCAAAACTTGGCCACAGGAAGCACAGCCGAAGTGCCAGCACCCAGAGGAAAGACTGGACAAAGAAGGGAAAGGCAAACTGGGGGTGGCTCAATTCCGGGAAACCGTAAATGGGTATGTGAGGTTGGCTGGGGCTACAGGACAGGGTGACCCAAATATTCTGCCGCACGGCAGGATGGGGACTCAGGAGCCCAGGCACTCTCAAGGGCCTCAGGGGCAGGGAAGGAGAGGGCATAGGTTGGAACCAGCCCTACGAAGCCTGGGTCATTGGGACTAGATCACAGGGAGAGGAAGGGCTGTGTCAGCCCAGTTTTATCACCACAGTCCCATGAGATGGAACAGTGCCTTTGCTCTACCACAAATGGGTAAGAGACACGGGGGTTCAAAGACAGATTTCTGGTCTGTGCTCCCAACCACAAGCCAGATGGGCTCCAGACAGGCCACTGAGGCACAGAGGCCCAGAATCCAGAGGCTGGAGAGTTCCTAGCCAAGGCAAACACCTTTCAACATCAATCCAGGGTTGCAAAGGAAATGTGCAGAGACTTAGATAATTTTCTAAAGGAGACAAAGAATGTTCGGGATACATGTGGGAGACTGGGTTCTTTAGAGCACTTCTCTTACAAAGAAGCAGACAAACCAGTCATCCACAGAAGAGAACGGGGTACGCTGGGGAACAAGACAGGAAGGTGGGTCACAGTGGGAAGTGAATCACCACCTCTCTGCCAGGAACTACAGCCCCGATGTCGCAGAGTGAGCAGGCTTATCCTGTGTGGCTCCACAGAGCAGAAAGGGGATTAAGGGGCAAGTTCTCTGGGAAAGAGTTCAAGGCTGACCTTACAGTAGTAAGCCTTCTGTACCAAGAGGACACAAGCAAAGGCCAAGTGGCCATGACTATAGACAGAAAGAACAGGGCAGAAAGGGACCTCTGGGCTCCTTCCCACCCCAGCTAGTTCCCAGATAAACCAAGCACCAGCAGAGGGGAAGGCGTTTCTTCCTAACAAAGTACTCAACGAACATGAGACTCGTTTACTCAAGGTGCCGTGTGCAGGATGCCATGTGGAATGTGTGCCAAGGGGAAAGGGAGGGGGTAGCAGCTGGGAGTTGGTGCCCTTTCTTCAATATTAAAGCTCAGCCCTGTGTGTGTTGATGTCAGCATTGTTATTTAATTGCTCTTGTATTTATGTGTTCAGGACACAGAGGGCCCAGCCTCGAACAGCTCTGAAGCCAGGATTCTGGCATCTTTACAGAACAGACAGCAAAGGATGCTTGGTAAATCAAGGCCAGGGCACGGACAAGGAGCTTCGTAGAAGGCTTTTCTGTTCTTCTTGAATGTCCACCTGGCCTCAACTGGGGGCATCTCAGAAGCCCAAGCCTCCCTGGGCATATCCTGAGATGGCCAAATCCCAAAGCACTGAAGAATCCAAGGGTTATCATAGGACACCTGTCCCAGGGGTGAGCGTAAGTGTCACACAGCATCTCATGACATGGGTCTAAAAGCCTCTATCCCGGGCTGGAACCAAGACTGCACACCTTGCTTGCCCACTGCCACCATCAGCTCAGTGTAGCCAGAAAGACCAAGCACTAGACAAAGCAAGAGAGCTGATCACTGAGTATATTGGCAGGGGATGTAGAGGCACCTTCAGGAGGGCCCCTAACCAGTGGAACAAGAGGAACAGGGAACTCATGGGGCGCCTCCAGCAAAGATGAGCTCCAGAGCAGCTTGGATGTCCCCTCCAGTGGCCTGCAGGGCCCGCAGGCTCAGCTCGTCATCCTGGATGCCCATGTCCCGCAGCTGCTGCAGCTGGGGCTGCCACTGGCTCTGTGGAGAGAGGGAGGAAGAGGCTGTTAGCCAGGATGTGGATGAAGACTCACCTCTCGGTGCTGTCAGAGGAAAGAGCCAAAAACAGGGAGCTCCACAAGGTTGCTGGTGTGCAGGTCCACAGTGCAGGGGCTTAGGAAGATGAAAAGATAGGCTTGAGGTTGAAGAGAACAGAGTGCACACAGTAAAAAAGATCAAAGGAGAAAGCATGAATTACTCAAGGTCTAAATTCTGAAAGATTAAACTGCTTTTTCTGCTGCTCTCTGCACACACACACAAATGAGAGAAGGATTAAATTCTAAAACTACCTGTGTTTTTTGTGGGGGTTTTTTTTGGTAGTGGGGATCGAACTCATGACCTCACACTTGACAGGCAGGTGCTTACTAGCTGTGTTTTTTAATGATAGATATTGAAAAGCTTGACACGTACTCCCACCCTCCCCTAGATAACCAATATTATTTCCTTTGAGGAAACAGAAATACATAGTTCCATATTTACTCTTTCCTTATACCCCTGTTCTATACCAACCCTACCCCTCTTTATTTCTCAAACATATCCAGTCTACCCTGGAGAGCTTCCCCATGCTAGAACAATAAAAAACTTTTTGATAATTATATAATATTCCAACCCACCAATGTCCTTAAATCTACCAAAGCTGGGCTGTTTCCAATCTTTTCTATTATCAACAATGCTGTGGTGACCAACTCTGCAAAAATGCCATTTTCTACATGAACAAACATCTCCTGACAAACTCCAAGAAAGGGAAATGCTAGGAATTATATGGTTTAACCGTCCCTTGTATTTCCTTTTCAGCAATTAGTCTGCCCCTTTCCTTGCCCATTTTTCCACATGGTTACTGTTCTTAAAGTTCCAGAATCTACATATTTAGATGTTATCCTTCATGTGACATGTGTTACTGACCTTCAGTTTATTGCTAGCTCTTATACTTCGCTTAGATTTTGCCATTGTTTGAGTTGTATATGCCAAGAAGTATGTTTGTTTTTTTTTTTTGTTTTAAGTTTTTTAAAATGGAATGGTACTGTGTAGCCCAAGTTCTTTTTTTTTTTGTTGTCTTTTTCCTTTTTATCGGTACCAGGGATCGAACTCACAACTACCTGCTTGCAAGGCAGGTGCTTATGCTGCTGAGCTAAATCCGCAGCTCCCCAAGTTGGTCTTGAAATTACTATGTAGCCCAGTCTGGCCTCAAACTCATGTTGATCCTCCTGCCTCAGCCTCCTAAGTGCTGGGATTACAGGCATGCACCACCATGCCCACTACTATTTACTTTTTTTTTCTTTTTTTGGTACCAAGGATCCAACTCAAGACCTCATACTTAACAAACAGATGCTTGAGCTAACTTCCCAGCCCAGGTTTACTTTTATACAGCCGACACTTATAATCCTTATTTAATAGCTTCTGGGTTCTGAATTTCAGCCATAAAAGGCCTTTTCTCCTACAGGATTTCGAGAAACTCAGCCACATCTTCTTCTAGGACTTTCACAGCTTATTAACATCCCTAAGTACACAACTTATGGAAAACAGTGAGTTCACACATGGGAAGGAGAAGGCAACAGGGAAGGATGCAAATGCAGGGAGGCAGGCAGGGTAAGACTGCGTGAGGCTTAAAGGAAGCACATATCAACTCGCACTCATTTGACAGCCGGGCAGAGCCAAGGAAAACTCTGTGCCGAGAGCCAAGTGAACAGGCATCTAGTGGAGAAGGCAGAAATAGGGGAGAAAAGCTACCCATGTGTCTTGCATCCTTTCTCCTCAACATCCACGAGGGCCACATGGGATAGGGAACCCACACAGGCTAAATCCTATTCCTGCTACTTCATGACTTCTTGAGATGGACAAGTGGCAGGAATGGCCTGCCCCCAACAGGCTCACTGGAAAGAATAAAGGCCACAGAAAGCAAGCAGCCCATGCATGAAGAACTGTAATAAATGCTGACACTTTAGATCTTTCACTAGCTGCTAGAGTGACTTCCCCTCCCTGGTGACCAAGTCAATCTCCTTTAGGTGGTGTTTAAGCCCCTCAGCTCGAGGCTTCTGCTTTGCCTCCCTCTAGCTCCAACTCAGGACCTTCTACACAGAGAAGGTCACAGATGTGTGGGGACACGTGCTCAGACAGGTAGTTCCCTCTGCCTGGAAACTATCCCTCTCTACCACCAACCTGTCCCCTGCCTCTAAATAATTCTCCCATGACAGCCTTAACACTGCTTCCTCAGAAAGGTTCTGCTGGCCTCGGCCTGTATGTCAAGCAGCAGATCTTGCTGCATCTCAGTTCTGTACCTGCCTGGTACCCTCCATGGCAGGAGGGAAGACAGGCTGGCATACGCACCTGGGCTCAGTACATACTAGAGCTTAGTGACTGAAACCGCCATGAGGATCCAGGCCAGGCAATCAAGGGAACTGGGCCATAGTCGCTGGGGGACAGGAACAGAAGCCAGGGATACAGCTATCCCTGCTAGGGCACACTTCACCTGCCATACTGCCACTGCCTCTACTGTCCCTAGAGTGAAACATGCCAGTGGGAAGGACCTCTAGAATGCAAGACAGGTCTGGCATGCTAAGTAATGTGGTAGACACAGGAAGCAGGAAGACTGACCTGGAGGTTGGGCTGTCCAGAGGCCTGCAGGGCATGCTGGAGGGCTTGGCTGAAGAGATCGTTGGTGATGGGTGTCCCTGATTGGACTCCAGAGGACATTGGTGAGGTGCCTGAGGAATGGCCCTAGAGAAAAACAGCAGTCAATGCCACCTCAGAGCCACTGCTATTCCAGGACAGATAGCCACTGTTGTCACATCATCCCATAGCACTCCCGGGTTAGCCAACTATCACCTCCCAACAGGGCCCCTGAGGAGACAACCACACTGATATCGAGGCGGACAGGAAAGGTTCCACTCTCCTTTGCTCCAAGGAAACGGATTCTGAGTCCTCTACCCACTGACAAGAACCCATTACCAGGGAAGATGCTCTTAGAAGCTGGGATGACTTGCCATCAGGAAGCCAGTGACACCTAGTCTATCAGGGATGAGGAATGGCATATCACATAGCGGTAGTTTCTTCTTAACTACCCAACCAGGCCTGTGCTAAATCCTGTACTTCTGCCTAAAGGCAGGTGAAGGCAGAAACCCACTGCTCTGCAGTAAGAAATTCCTCCTCAGCTCAAAGCAGATCTCACACTGGGATCAACAAAAACAAATCTGTCTGCTACCAGGAGCTTCTCCCTGGGCCCTGCCTTGAGGTTCCCCGTCCTGTCTCTATACCTGAGTGCCAGGAGTTGGTGTGTGAGAGCTGCTCTCCGGAGTGCTGGCCAGGGCCAGGGCAGTGGCCAGCTCGCTCTGGGTGATGGGCCTGGGCCCAGCAGCTCCGCTGTACCCCAGGGATGCTGGGCGCGAGCTGGGGGTACTGCTAGAGGGTGTAGACCGGGTGCTCTGGGGAAAGAAGATGTCTAGAATCAGGGAGGTGACATAGTGAAATTCCCAAAGAAACCCCATCCACTCCAAGAACAGAAGTCCATTAGGAATATAGGGAAGTAATAGTACAATATGGTTTTGGACCCCAAAAGGCCTAAGACAGTGATGGCAAACTTCTTAGAGCTGTCAATGATACAAACAGCCTGCCGCAGCATGTGTGCTACAGGCTTGCCACCTCTGGCCTAGGACCACTTCCCAGCCTTGGAAATGCCACATCCCAGGGAGGGGCTTGTGCCCAACAGCATCTCCCTAGAGGGTAGACGGCCAGGCTACTTACCGGGTGAAAGTCTTCCTCATCATCTGAAAGCCCTTCAAACAGGAAGCCACCTGGAGGAGAGAGAACAGATTTCAGAAGAAAGAACACAAAGGCACAGGCGCAGCTCCAGATCTCAGCTCGTTACGTTCCAAATTCATACTTCATCACTCCCCTCGGAAAATTACAGGACAGATGCACTTCCTGACTCAAACCAAGAGCTCCCAAGGAATGCCCTCTGCCAATGCTATACATAGCTGCTGAGCACAGCAAACCTGGGCACTACCAGCTCCTGAGGGGCCCACGCCTGCTCCTCTGGGCTCACCTGGCATATCCCGGTAGGAGCCAGAAGGCATGCTCCGAGAAGAGGCGTCAGCACCAGGCATTGGGGTGCTGCCTGCTACTGAGTGCAGAACCAGAATGATGGCATTGACCAGGGCTGGATGAGCAGGCACCAATCTAGAAGAAATCCAAGGGTGACTAAGAAGGAAAGAGTACCCTAGCTGTGACAGTTCTAGGTGATCTGAGGACAAACTGCTTATGCCTGCCCTGGAATCCCTCAATCTTTAGCACCTCCTCTCAGGAAGCTTTGTCCTGCAGATCTCCCCACAGCAGTTGCAGCAAGGCCCTTGATTTCTGGGATTCAGTGCAATCCTCCCTGTCACTTCCAGCAAGGCATGATGGGAAACAGCATCCTGGTAGCCTTAGCATTCAGCATCTGATCTGGACGCCATCCGTATTGTGCTGGCAACCTTTGATAACCTCACCCCCCGCCAGAGTAGGGCTGTCTTCTTAAAGGGACGCCAGGGATTTAGCTCAGTGGCATAAGCACCTGCCTGGCAAGTGTGAGCTCGTGAGTTCAATCCCCGGTTTAAAAAAAAAAAAGATAAGGGGATACAGCAATGCTAATTATCTTATGGACCTGCTCACCTGTTTCTCCTTCTCCTAGCTGAGTCCTCCCAAGGCTCCCTAACATCTACTGAAGAACAAAATCCAAACCACCTGGCAAGCAGACCCCTCTCCCTCAGGAAGCTGCTGCATCCTGAGCCTTTTGGATGTCTCTGCGCTGCGGCTTTGCCACTTTCCCTGATCCCTTGATCTTTCTCCCTTCCTGACACATTTAGAAAGCAGATCCAAGGGACAGACTCAGGACAGGATCGAAGAACAGAATCTAGGGTGACAATTAGGATTCTGGCATAACCACATGAAGCAAGAGAAGGTGCCCTTCAATGATGGCTATACTTACGTATCTAGCATGTTGGGATCAGCAAAGACAGAAAAGAGATCCTTGTCCTGGAGAACTCCTGAAAGTGAACAGGGATTTCCTCAGAGAGCAGAAATCTGGCCTGGTCCAGAAGGCTTTTAGGGCTTAGAGCAACCAGCTCAATAGAACCAAAACCAGCTCTGGTAAGAAGCAGAGGAAACAAAGCCCCAGGCAGCACAACCCAAGTGCTTTCTACCATGTCCCAGTGGGGATGCTCTGTGCTCCCCACCTCCCATGTACTTAAGTCACGGACTGAAAAACGCACACCTGTTTCTTCCTTCATCTCTGGGCTCTTTCCTTAGCCATCAAGATGTGCAGGAAGGCTTCCCTGACTGCTGGGATTCAGGCTAACGTCACCCACTGGGTACCGTTAGGCTACAATTTATGAAGTTATTTAGGCCATTATCACTCTGGACGACTGAGAGCTCCTAGGGCTGGGAATGTGACACATCTTGATTATTCTTTCTTTCCCTACAGGACCAATTCTTTAAAAGCTGGTCAGAGCCTCTTCAGGGTCACTGCCTTCTCTTGTTTTCTCCTTTTCCAAATCCTATTTCCTCAAGTCTCCCTTGAACTTACCTAAAGCGATGGGGTCACTGCTGAGGCCTGGAGTGGCCACAATGATCTGGTCCAGAGACTCCTTATTACTGAGCATCTTAAAGACCTAACGAAGAAGGAAGGAAGGCTGAGCATTGCAGCCAGCTCCATATCTCAGACACTCACCCTCTGCTGAAGGGCTCTGCCCTCTAAGTGCCTGCACATCTATCACCACAATGGAAAACCAGCTTGAGAAATAGATGGGCCTTTCTGCTCTGAGATCAAGGCTTACCAGAAGGGGAAAAAAAATTGTTTTTAAAAAAAGGCCCAGTAAAGCTGCAATCTCTGTGGTCCTTTCTAATACTTCCAAAATAAAGCTCTCATTACAAGTCCAAAAACAAAGGTTTCACCAGGTTCCCCAAGTTCTTTTCAATCACCATACAATTACTATTTCGCACTTGCATTTATTAGGAAGTTCACAGCTATATTAACATTGCCTGTCAACTCTCCTATAGATAGACCACAGCCCACTTCCCCAGTGAGGAAATCTATGCTAAGGGTGGACAGGCAAGCAGCTCAGTTAAAATCAAAGGAGGAGGTTGGGCAGAAACAGTGTATGGATCCACCATATTCTTTCCATAAGGCTAATGTAAGGAGAGGGTGATTATCACCATTAGAGAGAATCTAACGATTGCTGTCTCAGCCAATGCCTGATTGAGACAGGTTCTTCAGAGAAAGACAGGGCTCTACAGAGGCCCAAAGACATGGCAGAAACTCCCAGAGGAACTCCTGGTTGCCTTGGCAACAGGCTTCCCGGCTCTACTCCAGCAGGCATTGACACCCTCTCCCAGGACCTTGGTGCATACTCACCGCTTCCCTGTAGGAGGAGCTGCTGTGCAGGGCAGTGTGCAGCACCCGGAACTCCCTCTGGGCGGCCACTTTGTCCACCGGTTCTGGGGCAGAAGATATTCAGTTACCCTGCAGCCCAGGTCCTGTCCCTGCCATAGACATGCCAGCATCATTTCAGCATGTGCCCAGGGGCAGCCTGGACTGCACATTCCCTCCATCACCCTCTAAGAATCTGAGTGCCCATTCAGAAAGACCCACTGTACCACAGATGTGAAAATGGGATGGTCTTTTAAGTAATGTTAGTAGATAAACAAATTCAAGTTCCATCAAATGGGAACCTTACCACATGAAAAGGACTGTTCTGACCAACACCTCACTGCAGGAATCCAACACTTCCTACATTTAAAAAAGGAGGACCAATCAACTCAGCAGACTCTTGTGCAGAAAAGAAACTTCCTGTAAGCCATCCTTTTTTAAACACAGGATCTTGCTTTGTAGTTTAGGCTGCCCTTGAACTCACAGCCCAGATTGGCTTTAAACTCAAGGCAACCCTCCTGCCTCTGCTTCCCAAAAGGTAGAATTATAGGTGTGTACTACCACACCCAGTATGGGTCACACTTTTTAAAGTGTGACTGTCCTCACTCAGGCCAGCCATTCGTGCTTGTACAGATGATACTGCCTGGCTTGGGGGGGGGCACCATTCCCAGGGCAAAGTGCATGCCATCTCTGGAGTTCAGTAGAACAGTCATGTCCTCATCTATAGCCCTAAACATGATGGCTATGTCTTTTGAAGAACAGCATCTTAAGTATTGATTTGTCAAATGCGTACTGAGCATTTACCCTGCGCCTGGCTTTAGGTAAAAGAGGAATGTGAAAAATAAGAATCTCTGCCAGGCAACCCACCTGGGACCCCTCCTGTCTCCCAGGAGCTGTTCCTATTTTCCAATAAATTTTCCTACTCTTAACAAGAAAATAAAACAACACACAAAAAAATCTGCCACCATGGATATCAAGGTAGTAAGAAAAAATACAACTAAATCAAACACAAACTCACAATTACCAACTATCATGCTGAGGTCCCAGCAGGGATATGGAACCCAGCTAAGGTTCGAGTCATCCCTGGGGGAAGGCTGGGAGCCAGTACTACCTCCAAAGGAGCCATCTGTGAGGGGCACCTGAGGTAGAGTCCTTGTGCGTGCACCTATATACACAGGAAGAGGGGCCAGCCTCCAAGCCTAAGAGAGAACAGGTGCGAAGGCAAGGCAGAGGAATGTGGTGCTCTGAAGGAACAGTGAGTCGCTTTGTTGTGGCTGGAGCTCGGAGTACGCGTCAACTAGCAGACTAAATGGAGAGCTTGACAGTATCTGTAAGCCGCCACAGGCAACCACCAGAAAGATTCAGAGCTGACAGGTTCTCTTCTTACAGGCTCTCTGGTCCCTGCCATGGGAGAACAAAAAATGTGCTTCCTTTTGAAAGAGTGCCAAAGCAAAAAATACCTTAAGTATTGCCACGAAACATTTCTTTTCTAAGCAAAAAATTTATTTTCACCTCTTCCAATAAAAAGTCCATTTGTTTCAAAAATATATCTCCAGGCAGGAGATGGGAGGAAAAGGACTCTGAAGACCCCCAAGCTGACAATCAGTTAAGAGGATGGAACATCTCTGTAACAACTCTGAGCCAAGCGTACAGTTTGGGAAGGGAAGGAGCCAGCCGGGTGGAAAGACATGCACTCTTGAGCCAGGAAAACCTAGGTCCATATCCCAGCTCCTACAATCATGGCTAAGGTGACCTTGAATAAATAAGCTTTCCAACTCTCTTCATCACTGTGACTGCAGAGACACTGTCATGATTATGTGAGATACTGAAAACACCTGACTTACAGGAGCCAGGAATGTTCCTTTGCTCCTATCAGTGTCCTACAGCCCAGGAGCCAAGGGACACACCTGGCTCTGTTGTGAACTGGCCTTGCTGCTCAGTAAACAGAGGAGAATGACGCCACAGGGAACTTGGGGCATCTCAAGGAGGAGATGCTAAAGAGACAGAATAGGATTTGAGCTTTGCCTGGGTAATTTAGAAGGAAGCAGGATTTTACTCTGGTTTGGATGCTGTCCAAAAGTGGAGGTAATTTTAGGGCTGAGTTTTGTAATAATTATGGAAGGAAAACCAGAGCAAGGTGAAAGCTATAATTAGTGAAGAAGCAGCAGTCACTCTTATGAGCCAGGAGAAAAGGACATGTGTTTACTCTGTGGCCAGGACAATGTGCAGGTATTGGTCTCTGTTCAGAAATGAGGGGGAGCTTATTCTTGTCTTGATCCATGATGGTCTCAGAAATGTCTAATGTTGGTGACCTATGCCAACAAAGGAGTCCAAGGCTAAATATCAAGCCTACTCTTAGGTGTCAGGGGCTGCCTTTTCCTTCCCTTTTCCCATCAAGGTAAAAAGGGTGATGCTTTTGTCCTTCGTGTTTAGAATTAAAAAGGGGATAAATTTCAGGGGATAACTAGCCATAGCAATCACAAACATTATAAAAATATATCAAAATGTCAGTTTAACAAAGCTAGTATCTTCTACATAGCTTAGTTTTATTCTTACTGAAGACTTTAAGACATAAATACAAAATTTAAATTATGAATTCCATCGGCCCTTTCTACTAATAAATCACAAAGGCTCTAAAGGTTTTATATATTTTCACCAAGAACTACATTAATGCTATCGGAATAGTTCCTGGAAAATAAATTAGCCATACATCAGAAAGCGTTAGCTGACTGAACAAATCACCCCAAGGTAAGAGGATTTGCATAGTAAAGAGAACAAACAAGTATACTGCATTAGAGGAGTGCCAGAAATTTCCAGCTATTTTCTAAGGAAAGTAACAACTATAACAATAAAGGATAAAAAGTTAACTGAGAAATAGAGTTTAAATAGACACACATTCCTTATCCCATTAGAAAAAGAGTGGGTAGTGAATCTAGAAAATAAGCAATGAATCTCCTACCATTAGTGGTATTAGCAATAACAAAATGTAACTTATTAAATAATAAAGATCAGCAACGCCCTTGGTAAATCACCTTGTGTTCCACCCAGGCCTATCCCTCGAGAATCACCAGACTCTTCCCTTGGAGAGATGACAGAAACTTTGCTGGTCTGACAAAGGGTCAAGCCTCACTCACCTGGTTTCTGGTCAGGCTCAGGCCAAGACTTGCGCAGAACGTGGACTGTGGACCCTGGCTGAATGCCATAGAAGTCAAGTGTCTGGTCATCTTTTAGCTTGCGGCCACAGTAGATCAGATCTAAAAAGCACTGTCCATTTATATTTTGTTTCTCAAAACAATGTAGATGGTTTCTGTCCCTGAGAACTTTCTTTTGATTGGACAGATAGGTAAAGTATGACATAAGGATAACTGCTTCAAGTTCAAGGCCAGCCTGAATTACACAGCGAGACCTTATTTCTTTTCTTTTTTTTTTTTTTTTTTCTGGTGCCGGGGATCGAACTCATGACCTCGTGCTTGCCAGGCAGGCGCTTAAGCCACTGAGCTAAACCCCCAGTCCCAAGACCTTATTTCTAAAAAAAGACTCATAAAGTTAGGTTGAGCACTGTGGTTCATGCCTGTATTTCCAGCACTCAGGAAGATGAGACAGGAGGCCCTGCAAATTCTAGGCCAGTCTGGGGTACGCAGTGAGATCTTGTCTCCAAAAAAACAAACAAACAAACCAAATAAATGAATTCTGGAGCTTAATCCTACGGACATGAGCCAGGCATGGTGGCAGCCTATAATCTTAGCACTCAGGAGGCTGAGGTAAGAGAATCATTACAGGTTCAAGATCAGCCTGCGCTACAAAATACAAAATGAGCTCAAGGCCAGCCTGAACTGCACAGCCACAACTTGTCTCAAAAAGACCCAAAAAAAAACCCTCCATAAGTAAGTTGAATTAAAAAAAAAAAATACTATGGACATGGCTCAACTTAAACAAAAGAAACATACAACCAATAAGGATGAACCCAAACCAGGTGTGACAGAAAGTTCCTTTTTCATCAATTGGAACATCTAGCCATTAAAAATTACATCAACATTATAATCTCATTATAGTATACTTGAATTTCTTCTTCCTCCTCTTGGAATGCCCTTACCATCTTCATTTCCTTTCTTCTGCCATCCCTCTAATCAATCAATTAAAAAAACAAAATCTTTGTAATCATGCCTTAAGATTTAAGGGATTACTGAGAAGCCTCCTTGATCAATAGCTCTTTTCTTTGCCAAATATTTGTACTTTCAGAGAACTCAAAAATCTCAGTTTAGGAACTTCATGAAAAAGTAGTTCTTTCACTGTGATAAAGTAGTCACACATGACTGAAATGGCAACCAATAATTTCATTATATAAATTGTGCTTCTCACTCAACCCTCACTTCTCTGGAGTGTTAACACTGGGAAAAAGCAAATCTCAAACCTTTAATTTACTTTTGTAATTCCAGAAGTATCTTCCCCCAAAAGAGATCAAAGCAGCAGTCCAAACCCAGCTCACAGAGACTCACCAATCAGCTCCGGGTCTGGAACAGATTCCTGGAGTTTGCCAGCAATGAGCTGCTTCAGAAATGAAATGCTATAGCTTCCTAGTGAGTACTCTCCCAGCTCTGTCTCTGGTAACTGAAGAATAGATTTAGGGGCAAGAGGCTGGTCAGCCAGCTTCACCGCCAGGTGCCAGTCTGAGAGAGACATCCTCTCTCTTTCACGCTCTCTCTTTCTCCCTGTAAAAAAATAAAGCCTTAGTAGTTGGGCAGATCCCCCCACCCTACTTCACTCCCACCCGTCAAAGCTTTGAATGAGACATTTGAGTGTGACACTGATAGAGAAGTACCAGATGCAGTACCAGGCCAGAACTAGAATCTGATATCCTCTCTTTTTACTGATTGTATCATGGATAGCCAGGAAATTAGCTCTTTGGACATCAGTTGCTTCATCTTTGTGTGCTTGTGTGTGTGTGTGTGTGTTTGAGACAAGGTCTCACTATGCAGTTCAAGCTGGCTTTGAGCTCACTTTGTAGCCCAGGCTGGTCTCAAACTCACAATGATCCTCCCATCTCAGCCTCCCGAGTGCTGGGATTACAGGCATGTGCCACCATGCCTGGCTTAGCTGCTTCATCTTTAAAGTAAAAATAAACTACCATCAAACCTGATAGGATTGTTATAAGGTTCAAGTGAAATTATTCAAGCTCTCCCTTCTATGTGTTCCTTATTTTGGACTTCTTCAACTCTCAACTAATATGACTGGTTTATAACAAGCCTTTCTTGCCTCTCTCTGTCAAAGATCTATGCTGCCAAAAAAAATAAATAAATAAAAATAAAAATTAAAAAAAAAAAAAAAAAAAAAAAGATCTATGCTGCCATCCAAGTCATCATTTTAAAATAAATCTGATGGGGCCGGGATTTAGCTCAGTAGCATAAGCGCCTGCCTGGCAAAGGCAAGGTCCTGAGTTCAATCCCCGGTACCGCAAATAAATAAATAAAATAAAATAAATCTGATCAAGTAACTTCTCTGGGGCCTGGGGATTTAGCTCAGTGGCATAAGCACCTGTCTGGCAAGAGCAAGGTCACGAGTTCGATCCCCAGTACCACAAAGAAAAAAAAAAAAAAGTAACTTCTCTGCTTACAGCTTCTCTAATGGCTCCAAACCATCTCTATGAATAAATCTAAACAGTGCAGGCTACCTTACAAAATCACTAGGTCCATCTGCTGCCACTTTTCACTAACTAAGCCTGGCTCTGCCTCACTGTCCAGCGATTAACACATCTCACTACGTCTCCATTCATAACAAAGCTCTCCAACTTACATCTCAAATCCTGACTTTGCATATAAGTTCTCTTACTTTTAGGCTTCTCAGGAAAGGCCTACCAAGACAAATGCAAATGCAACCTCCTCTGCCCCCTTTTTTCTTTTTTTTTTGTCTTTTTTGAGACGGGGTCTCGCTATGCAGTTCAGGCTGACCTTGAGCTCACTTTGTAGCCCAGGCTGGTCTCCAACTCGCAACGATCCTCCCATCTCAGCATTCCTGAGCCACCACGCCCGGCTTTGCCCCCTTCTTTTCTGTTATTTCAACAAGACTTATCCTTCTACTGAAAAAGGGTTACACCCACGGTTTAAAAAAAAAAATGCTTTTTGGTATCGTTATAAAAAAAAAAAAACCATAAATGTATTTCTCAAATTCCCACTAGCACTCCCACACAGGTCCCCAATACTTGAAAATCACTAGAATTTTTTGCCTTTGTTGTACCGAAGTCTGACGTATATGGGTGCCTGGAAAATAAGTCAAAACAGACATCTGAGGTTGAAAGTCTTGCAAGGCAAGCCCTAGTTAAAACCATTATTGCTTTGAAAGCGGGAAATAAAATGCTAAGTCTGATTAGACTTTAAGCAGCCTCAAAGCATCGCCCACCTCCAGCTTCAGAATAAGGAAAGAGTCGGCCTTCTAGTACGCCAGTCTCACTCCTCACAACTGTTCCCTGGGGCAGGCACGATCATCCCCAGTTTGCAGGTGAGAAAATCAAGACTCAGAATCTGAAGTCCCTCGGCCCAAAGACGCTGATAGTTACTGGTGCGGGAAGGGACACTATCTGCTGGTGACCCCACCTCTCCTGTGGGAGCAGTTATCTAGTCGACCCACGACCCACACCAAGCTCGCGCGAACAGGGTCCCAACGCCCTCACCCGTCCCGCGGAAGGAAGCCGGCCGCTGAGCCGCCGGTGTAAACACTCCCTCTGGCCCTCTCGCCGGAAACAGGAAGCGCTGCGCTGCACTCTGGGAGTTGAAGTTTCTGCTGTGGCCCTGCCCCCTTGATGTAATAGACTCGTACAAGGCCTTGCCCCTCTTCCAGTTCCGGAGAGGTGTGGCTCTTGAAGTGTTTGAAATTTCTGGCGCGAAAGTTTTGTGGCGGGGGCTGGAGATTTACCTCAGCGGCATAAGCGCCTACCTTGAAGCAGGCAGTCTTGAGTTCGATCCCCGGTACCGATAAAAAGGAAAAAGACCAAAAAAAAAATAAAATAAAATAAAATTTAAAAATAAAAAAAAAAGAAAGTGTCGTGGCGCTTTGGCTGAAAAGCCTCCTCCTTCCTATCGCGCTGATAGGGCACAAGTTGAAGTAGATGGGTTAGTGAGGTTTATTTATTTATTTGTGGTACCGGGAATTGAACTCACGATCTTGCCCTTGCTAGGCAGTCACTAGTCCCTGTGTCACTGAGCTAAATCCCTGACCTGGTGTGGGTTTTTGAAAAACAGTAAACGCGCGTGAACCCCCGCGCTCTCCTGAGTATCAGTGATGTGAATTGGTACTGCTAGGCTGAGCGCAGGCTGCTGGGTTCCCGGCCGACGGTGCAGGGGACCTACCTGTGGGGGCGCAGCAGGCCGCTCCAAAAGTCAGTTATTGATGTTGCTAAATCAGATTCCCGACACACCCTGGGCTGAACCTGCAGGGACGTAGGATTTACAGAACAATCACTTAAAGACTCGATTTGGCCGAGGACTTTCCACTGAACTCGCAAAAAGAAACCGCTTCATGCAGATGATTGAAAAGTTCTGCATGGCTCAAATTGGATTACTTTCGCACAGAAGTTAGAAACAGCTAAAATCGAAGAGGAACTGCTGTTTGGACTCTACTCAAGGTGTTAGCTTAAGAACTAAGGAAAGAAAGAAAGAAAAAAAGAACTAAGGAAAGTTAAAAAAAATTAAAAACCTAAGGAAAGCAATAACCAAATAAAAAGCGAATATAAGAAATCGAGATTGCCAAGCATGGTGGCACATGCCTCCATTAGTCTAAGGCAAAAGGATCACCATGAGTTTGAAGCCAGCCTGAGCTACAAAACGAGACCCTATCTCAAAAAAAAAAAAAAAAAAAAAAATCGAGATCAATCATTATAGCCAAAGGCTGATCCTGTGTGCACAGATGTAAAAACTAAATTCTTAAATATTACATGATGTGGGACTAGGACCTCAATTGAGCAGAATAGCTTGACTTGAGAGCAGACAGAATGCAGATCTGGGATGAGGCTAAACACCATTCTCCTGTTCTCATAAATTGGGGGAGGGAGGCTCAGTGTCTCAGTATCTGCAGATTTTTTTTTTCTTATCAGTACCAGGGATGGAACTCAGGACCACGTGTTTGCAAAGCAGGCACTTATGCCACTGAGCTAAATCCTCAGCCCCTAGTATCTGCAGATTTAAGCCCATGTTCTTCATGGTGGTCCCCCATCCTACCTCTGTCCTCCCATGCTACCCAGCTTTAGAGGTATCTCCTTTTTCAGGAGTTCTTCCTAACCAGCCCACAGGCTCTTTGCTGTCTACTAAGGTACTTGCACATCATCCCTATATTTCATCATTTCATTACTTTGTTTAATATTGTGCTTTTCATGCCTGCTAATGAAGCCAGGAACTCTTGGGCTAGGGATCTGGCTCCTACCTGACAAGCACCAAGGTTGTGAGTTTGAACCCTGTCTCTGTTTTCCTCAAATTGAAACCCAATGTACTAGATCAGTGGTGGCAAATCTATAGCATGTGCATTGCCCTCTGTTGGCACACAAGCCAGGTCACCTGAGCATCACCCCAGCAGCCATGCATTCATGTTTAATTGCACTGTTGGCACTTTGCAATAAATACATGGGTTTTGGGTCGCAGTTTGGGCACTTGGTCTCTAAAAGTTTGGTTATCACTGTCTGACACATTCATGAATTTCTTGTTTTGATTGATTTCATCATAATCTCCATGGAGGAGTGGACTATGACTATCTTGTCCTCTTTAACTTTACCTGTTCATCAGGATTGTACATAGTACGTTAGCAATAAATATATGTTGAATGGATAGTAGAGGCTAATGTTATTTATAAACATTATTATCTTGCTGTAGCCTTTCATTCCCAAGAGAAAAGATAAACCTTTCTGAGCTCTCAATCATAAAATGTTCAGAAATATTTTGAAGAGAAGTTATACATGAAGATGAATAAAGGAGTAATCCAGGACCAGCCAGCCAGATTCTTTAGAAACCAAATTAGCAAATAAATGCTGTGCTCTGAGGCAAGGTCCTAGAGAAAATTAAAACCCAGGACACAAGACAAAGATACTTTGATGAGAAGAAAAGTATGCAGGTCCCATCCTTTAGCCAGTTCACATTGGGATACATTGATACTCTTTTCATCCCTCTCTGAGAAAGTGCTGGTTGACAATTTATTAAACTTTAAACTTTCAAGAGGTTATTTGGGCTTGCCAGTGACTGTTGGGAAATAAATTATAAAAACAGACATTTCACGGGGCACAGTAATGTACACCCGTAATCCTGGCACTAGGAAGGCTGAGGCAGGAAGACACTGAGTTTGAGGTTAGCCTGGGCTACATAGTGAGTTCAAGGCCAGCCTAAACTACAAACTGGGATTGTGTTTCAGAAAGCAAAAAAAATGTTTATTGTAAAGATGAAGTTTATTAAACTTATAAAATCAAAATCAACATGAGGGTGGAGTCCCCAGACAGTATGGATGGACACCAATTCAAGTTTCCCACCAAGCTCAACCTGGAAGCTGTCAACCACTTAGCAGCTGACAGCAACTTCAAGATCAAGGGTGTGACCTTTAAGTGAAACCAGCCATCCCATGGTCCCCAATAAAGGCAGCTGCCTCTGCTCCCTCTGAAAAATAAAACAAAATCTACATGAAAATTTCTGGGTCTGGCATGATAGCCAGTGAAAATCTATAACTATTCCTGCTACAAATATAAATGAGATATAAAATAATACACTTAGGCCAGGCATGGTAGTGCATGCCTTTAATTCCAGCACTCAGGAGGCTTGGGCAAGAGATGACCATGAGATTGAAACCAGCCCAAACCACATAGCAAGACCCTGTCTCAAAGAAAACAAAACAAACAAAAATTCCAAAATATGAAAAATTACATAGCTAAAATTATAGGAGAAACAGGAAATTCTCAGATACCAGATATGGAGGAACTGAAAATATGATATTGAGCTTGATAGTTATTAAGCACTTCCCTAGCAAGGTCTTTGAGCTTTATATTAGCATCAAAGCATCAGGTTACTCAGAGGGTGAAACAGACTTCCGCATGAAAATGTTTGCAGCCTAAGTGAAAGGACAGACTACAAAAAAATTTTTAAAATCATGAACCTGCACAAGAGGAGAAGAAAAGTTCTCCACTTGGCTCTAAAGGGGAGGGCAAAGGAAGGAAGTCTGTGAAAAAGAATTGTGTTCTATGACTGTGACACCTCAAGCTTGCGCTTTGTGTAAATTTGAGGTCTATGCCACTTGACAGGAAAGAAAAAAGCCAAACAGTGATTTTACACAACAATTAGCAAATATTCATGGAAAGAAACAAGAGTCACTAACACCAAATATGTCAAATAGTTGGAAGTCAGTAAGAGAGAAAATTTATTAAAGACACTAAAGAAGACAGCAAGCCTTTATAAAAAAAAGACTTTAAAAAGTTGTATTTGAAAACAAGGAAAAGGAACTTTTAGAAGAAATGTCATTGAAACTAAAAAATTCAACAGATGTGGGTCTTTAATATTGCAAGTACTCTCTCCCAGTTAATGGTGACAACCCCTCTTTTTTTGGGGGGGGGCAGTACTAGGATCAAACCTAGGGCTTTCACACTAAGCTACAGCCCCAGCACTTTATTTTTTATTTTGAGACAGGATCTTGCTAAATTTTCCAGATAGGACTTGAACTTTCAGTCCCTCTATCTCACCCTTCCAAAGTGCTAAACTCATAAGCATGTACCACCATGAGCAGCTCTCTTAATGGCATATTTGAAGAATTTCTTAATTTTAATAAAGTCTAAGTTGTATAATTTTGCTTTGATGGTTAGTGTTTTTCATGTCATATTCAAGAAATCTTTACTTCCCTAATTCTGAAGATAATTTCCTGTATTTTCATTTTTCAAAGCCAAGGCCTAGCATATGCTAGGCAAACACTGTACCACTGAGCTACCACCTGCTGTGCTTTCCATATGTTTTAACATTTAGATTTATGGTTGTTTTCAAATTAATTTTTGTGTAGTATGTGAAGTGACTCTATACGTATCCAGTTGACCTAGCACTATTTTTTTAAAAATCCTATTCCTATAATTCAGGATCAATTATATTGATGTTATTTTTGTATAATTGGGCCAGTATCTTACATCTTAATTTTTTTAAAAACAAGGTCTCCCTGTGTTGCCGAAGATGACTTACATTTTAATTTCCACAGCTTTATATTAAGTCTTGATATCTGGTGGCATAAGTCTTTCAACTCTGTCTTGCTATTCATCACTATGGCTATTTATCACTAACAGATGACAGTTTGTTGTCGTTGTTTGACTTAGGCTCTCACCATAGTCCATGCTGACCTTGAACTTGTGATCTTCTTAAAGAAAACCTATTATCATCTCCCAATCAACTGAGGTTGCAGGGGTGTGCCACCACACTTGGCTCTAAAAATATAATTTTATTGAATTAAATATATATTCAACAAAATTTAAATTATATTGCACATTTTCTTAGTAATCTGCAAATTTCAGTTAGCTTGAATGTTTTCCCATATGTTCAACTTGTCTTGGAGAAAGTGATATTTTTAGTTTTTATTTTTAAATAATTTCAAATTTGAAATAAAGTTGTAAAAGTAATACAAAATAACCCCCTCCTATCTTTCACTCAAAGCCCCCATTTATTAACATTTTATACTTACCTTGCCATTCTTTCTCTCTCAAATGACCAGGCCAGTCTACATTACCAGCCCATTTGAGAGCAAGTTACAGACATAGAACCTCCTTACCCTAATAATTCAGTGAGTATTTCTAAAAGCAAGGGCCCACTGTCTTGTAGTCACACAGTACAACCTATCAGAATCAAGAAATTCATACAGCAACACCTTCTAATGTACAGATCTCATTCAAACTACATTAACTGTCCCCGTTAGGAACAGAATACTCTCTTCTCTGCTGTTCTGCTGAGTTACTCTGGAGAGTTCTACAGTCATTTTAGCCATTTTGTCAAGCTCCTTGATATCCCTTAGTGGAGAATGGTATTTAGAAGCCACGTTGGGGTGCCAGGTGTGATTATTGCTCCTGGATGTCATTATTTCCAATCTATCAGAGTAAACAGATGTAGGAAATGATGGAAATTTACATCCACATATTTGTCTGTGGTTCTATTACACAATCTTCCCAAAAAATGTATACATCAGGAAAAAACGTATAAATATTTTAATATTAAGTTTATTGAGACATAATGAGAGTAGTACAAGTTACCTTGGCTTCTACCACTGTAACAGGTGATCAAAATGGTGGTCATCAACTGCCAGACATTTATCAGTGTGGTGAACTGCTGAAGTGTGTCTACCCTTTTTTGGTGGACGCTATACACATGTGTCATATGAGTTCACTGTACATAAATCCCTTGTATAATATATAGGAGTTCATGTCAATTTACCTTAAATTCTAGTCCAATACTGCAGTATTTTTCTAGACTTCCCCTTTGTAATTCTTTCCAACAATGTGACATTTACCTTCCTTTCTCTCAATATACTCACATTTGTTCATGTTGAAACCCAATGTACCATTACAATGGATCTCTCCAATTTGATTTCTGGGTCCATTTGATAGCCTTAGAAGTTTTTGATAGTTTCTTGTCATGACAAGAGTTCAGGCTTAGGCACAAGAATGATCCATGTCTTTTAAGAAGCTCATATAATTTTTGATGGAAAATTGTATTTCAAGGCACAGTATGGGCAGTAGGAATGTTTATTGCTACTTGACTGCTCATTATTTCCAAATCACTTTCATATGCACAGCTAGAGCTAGGGAAAGAATACATTTTCTCAGTAGCATATAGATTCTGCATATATGTTCTCTATATATTCTGTGTATATATATTCTATATATACCTATATTCATAAAATGGATAAAATAGTATATACCTATATATACTATTATCACAAACACTGGGGAAAGCTTAAAAATTTTTTTGTATATACGCAGTTCATTCTACATTTTACCCATTTTAACAGATATACTGTATATTATCTGAGTCTGTAACTATTAAGTACTTCACCTTTTTCTCTTTAACTTTTGGTTTTTGGGGTTTTTGTCTGTCTGTTTGTTTTGTTGTTGTTGTTTGTTTTGGGGTTTTTTGTTGTTGTTGTTATTGTTTGCTATTGAGGACTGAACCAGAACCTTCACACTGGCTACATTACCAACAAGAAGAATTGCAGTGTATTTCCCAAACCTTCAATAAAGACAGATCTGCTGCTGTAACTGGACAGGATAAGACCTTGGACCAGGGCTCTCTGTTAGCAGCACATGGGTGAATGTTGCCAGGATCACCTCACACACCATTCTACTTTCAGTGTTTCTGGTGCTGACTAAACCCAGTTGTTGGGAGCCGCAGCCCCGAGCCCGGTCGCCTCACTTGGCGGACGTGAGGCCTGTAGTAAAGAGTGAAGCCTGAGGTAGATTGCCCCTCCCATCGAATATGTTAGTTTCCTGCTTACCGCGTAAACAACCCGCTCAACAATATAGTCTGTCTGGCAACTGATGATGTTAGCCAATCAGCTTGCCTTGCTTACTTTAACATGATTGGACACTGTACCCGTATATATACCGGTGCCACCCCTGGGCGGAAGTAGAAGCCAGATAGAAGCCCGGAAGTAGAAGCCCAAAAGGAGCCGCGGAGAGCGGACGGTAGAGGCTTTGGGGCAGACTGAAGCACAAAAGGAGCCGCGGGGAGCGGACCAGAGGAGGCTTCAGCTGGGAGAACCCAGGGCAGGCTGTACGGAGAAGGAAAATAAAAAGAAAAGGTTGTCCACTACCAGACTTTGTCGTGTGTCCTTCCTGCCGGCCGGGAGCGGACATCGACACCCAGTGATTGGCTGACTCCTCCTTTCCTAAGCTAACTGGAGGGTGTTTGTTGATGTCTTCTTAGGATCCTTTTCCCCATCTCACTACCCAGAGTCCTTGGTCTCTTTTCAGCAAACCATACTTTTCCTTTTGGAGATCCGATCCATCTGTGTCATTTGAGGATAGTTTCATCCTAGATCTATATTCAGAATTCACCACATAGGCCAGGCCAGTCTACATAGTACTCTGAGTCCAGTGCTGGGTTCAGCATGTTGGCTGCAATTTATTGGAATCCTGACCCTCTTATTTCTTATTAGGCATAAATGAGAAAGCATGTAGCTCTATGAGCCTTCTGAGGGCACTCTGGATGCTTGGTAATTTCTATAAGCTATTAGAACAAAGTTAGCACAACCTCTGGACCTTTCAGTTATGTAAGCCAAGAAATTTTGTTTCTTGTGTAAGCCAGCTGATAGTCAAGTAAATATAGCAAACTATCCTCCCCTCCTGCTTCCAAAATCCCCTTTTTATTCACCATTTAAAACACCTCCTATTTCCTTCATACTAACAGTACTAACGGTATCAATGTGGCCAGTAAAATGTAAGGGAAAGTCCCCAATTAATTATCTGATCAAAAAAATAAGCAACAAGGGCAGACTCAATTTTCACATGCATTCTACCTTCCCCTGGCCCTTTCTATCTGCTAGCAAAGCAGACATAATACCCAGAATTATGGCCAATTAGTAATCATAAAGACAAAAGAAACTGAGATTACAGAAGACAAAGGCATCTGATTTTTATTATTTTTTCTTTTTCTTCTTCTTTTTTTTTCTTTTAGACAGGGTCCCATTGTGTAGTTCAGGATGGCCTTGAACTCATCTTGTAGCCCAGGCTGGCCTTGAACTGATAGCAATCTACCCTATCAAAGATATTTGAGCTAATTAAGCCACTTGGCTGGGTTTCTGTTAAATACAGCTAAATGCAATCCTATCAAACAATTTAGTACATTCAAGAGGAGGTGTGTAATGGTTGCTACATTGTGTCACCTTAAGAAGTCTAAAAGCTTAACTAAGTAACTCAGCAGTTCCACCTTCTGGGATGTAGAGGCTGTGACCTTACCAGCTTTAGGATGTTCATGGTGTCAGCTTGAGAAGTTCATAAGTTTAAGTGATTCAGCAAGAGGCCAGGGTCCTCCTTTGTAAACATCATCAACCTGTACAAGAGGAGATGGTGTGAGTGCTACACTCACTGGACATCCAAGGGTGGGGAGCCTGCATACAATACAGAAGAGGAAAAGAGGTTTGTTTCCCACCTTTTGCTTTTGTTGCATTTGCTGTCTTCTAGCACCTTGAGCTGTTGCCCCTGTGCCATACCATCCTGCCTTGGAGCCGGTTGATTATGGACTGAAACCTCCACAAACTGTGAGCTAATTAAACCTTTTCTTCCTTAATTTTGGATATCAAGTGTTTTGTCCCAGCAGTGAGAGAAAAGTAACCAACATAAGCTGCAAGTCATACAACCTGAAATGGGGACTTTGGGCAGTGTGGATCCTGAGACTACATTCTAGGATCCTTGTTATGCAAGGATCAACGACTTGATCCATTTGCTACATTATGGAGACACCCCACTTGCTACCAAGTGTGGAGCGCTCAGGAAAATATATGGAGTCATTCAGAGAGTCTGCACACGGCAGTGTCTTCCTTAGGCTTTCAGCAAATCCCTGAAGGGGACCAGTTGAACTAATGTTGTCCAGGCTGAAGGATAAAAGGAAGGAAGTACCACTTCACTATGGAAAATACAGTCTCCATGACTTGCAAGCTTATTTTGAATGAGCATTTTGTAATTTGGAATTACAGGACTGAAAAAGATTGCCACTGCTATGCACCAAACAGGAGTGGTGGCTGTCAAGCAGTACTTTGAAAGAAGACAAGACTGACATCTAGACCCTTTCCTAATCACCTTCCTTCAAGAACTCACCACTTGGCTGAATACTATGCCACATACCTGTAATACCAGTACTCTGGGAGGCTGAACAGGAGGCTTGCAAGTTCAAGCTCATGCTGGACGATTTAGCAATTGTTGGGAGATGTTTCAAGACCCAGGTAACCTGCAATACCCAAGCCTATATAAACTAGTATGTATATACATACTTAGGATAAAGGGTTGGGAAAATGCTCAGCGGCATAAGCACCTGCCTAGCAAGTACAAGATCCTGAGTTCGATCCCTGGTACAAAAAACAAACAAACCTACTTATGATAAAGTTTAACTTGTAAGTTTGGCAGCAAAAGATTAACAATAAATAATAATAAAACAATTATAAAAACATGAAATAAAAATTATGCAATCTTTCTCAAAATGTTATTGTACTGTACTCAGCCTTCAGGTGCTGATGGAACATGACACAGTGCCTCCGTGACAGAACAAATTGAGATGAATTACATAGCATGTGACATAGCTCCGTGTACTATGCGAGGGTTTCGTGAATACACACGTGGCAGCACCATCTGAAAACCAAGTAGATCTGATAACCAAGATAGCTCCTGGGTGACAAGTGTGCAGCAGCATGTACAGCACGGATATGTTGGACAAGGAGTGGTTCGTGTACAGGACAGGACAGGACAGGACAGGACAGCACCAGATGTCATCATGCTGCTCAGAATGCTATGCAACTAAAAGACCATAAATTGCCCGCTTTTGGAATTTTTCATCTAATATTTTCAGTTAATTGCAAAAAAGCTAAAACTGTAGACAGCAAAATCACGGGTACGAGAGCACCCCTGTACATTTTCCTCTTAGTTTCTGTAAAACACATGGGGCTTTTTTTTTTTCTTTTTTGGTCCTCTTTGTGCTGGGACTTGAACCTAAAGCCTTGTACATGCTAAGCACCTGCTCTGCCACTGAGCTACACCCCACCCTATGTGGCTCTTTATTTTTTTTTCCAGGTGGCTCTTTAAAAATAGCATGGGAGTTTTTCTTTTCATGTTCTCTAGCGTATTAAGTAGTTTTGAAGTTTTCTTGTGAATTCACAAGGCCCATGGGATTTTTTGAGGGGTAATTCTTTAACTTGTTTCAATTATTTACATTTACTGGATCAACTTTGGTTAAAAAAATATTTTCCTAGGAATTTGGTGGGGGTTTGTTGTTTTTTTAAGACAGGGCCTTGTTATGTAGTTCACTTCAGGCTGGTCTTGGACTCCTGGTGATCCTCCTGCCTCAACCTCCTGAGGGCTGGCATTGCAGGATTATGTCACCTCACTCCTAGGAAATTAAATAATTTCCTAGGAAATTATTTAATGTAGATTTTCAAATGTGTTGGTCTAGACTTGTGAAAGCAATATTTTAAAATTTTTAAATTCTCTTCTGTTTCAATGGTTGTATCTTGTCATTTCTTGTCATGTCTTGTATCTTGCATATTTATGTCCTTTGTTTTTTGTTCTTGATTAGGTTAGCCAGTACCCTGTCTATCTGACTGATTTTTCCCTAAGGAAATGGATTAATTTATTCTTTTTAGATTTCTTTTTCTGAGACAGTCCATGTTTTAAAATTCCAAGAGAATCCCATTTAACAATTAAGATCATAAGGCTTAAAAACTTCTGGGCTGTCTTTAAATTCACAAGCACAGTTAACTGTCAGCAGCTGTTAACATGTTTCTGATCCAGGGCCAGATAAGCAGAAGCAAAAGCAATTTGTTTTCATTGATTTTCCAGCCTACACTAAGTTTTAGTAAACCTCCTTATATAAATGAAATAAACGATTTTAGAAGGATTTTTTTGTTTTATTATTTTATTAGTACATATTTGCAATTCATGAAGTTTGTAACCATCTTGGGGAATGGTTATATGTACACACCACAGCTTATTTCTTATTTTTTTTTAAATCCCCTTCATCTTTCCTCTTCCACCCTCCCCCCTCCAATTCCCATATCCCATGTTTCATCGTTGTTGATATTATTAGTCTTAGCTCATGTTAGGGCATATAATGTTTCCCGTAATTGAGATGATTAGGCTCCTGTACATGGCATATCTCTCTCTATTCTACTTATTTCCTCTTTCACTCTACCTCACCCCTCACACTTTTCCCCTTGGACCACCTCCCTATTGCTAGACATCCATCTCCTAGACCCCTTCTACCCTTCCTTTATAATTCTCTTTGTTTTTACTTTGCCTCACTCAATACCATATGGTATTTAAGCTTGTCTGCTTTATTTCACTCAACGTGTTTTCCAGGTGTGTCCATCTTCCTACAAATGTCTCAAATCTCATTCTGTATAGCAGAATGGTATTTCACTATATATAGATACCACGTTGTCTTTATCCAATCATCTGTTGATGGGTATAAAGACTGCTTCCAGGATTTAGCTATTTCTAGTTGTGCTGCTATAAACATTGGTATGCCTGTATCGCTATAGTGTAACAACTTAAGCTCTTTGAGGAAGATACCTAGCAGGGGGATCGCTGAGTCTTATGGAATTTCTAATTGCAGTTCCTTGAGAATCTCATACTGATTTTCTAATGGTTCTATTGTTTATATTCTCACAAACAATGCAGCAGTGTTTTGTTTTGTTTTGTTTTACCATGACTCACTGGCATTTCTTATTGATTGATTTCTTAATGATTTTTTAGGGGGAGGCAGACTAGGAATCGAACTTAGAACCTTGTGCTTGCCAGGCAGGTACTTATGCCACTGGGCTACATCCCCGGTCCCTGATTTCTTAATGATTGCCATTCTTTCTGGAGTGAGATGGACTCTTTGCATTGTTTTTATTTGCATTTCTCTAATATCCAGAAATGTTGAGTATTTTTTTCATGTATTTGTTGACCATTTATTTGTATTTCTTCCTCTGTGAAGTGTCAGCTCATTTCTTTTATCCATTTCTTGACTGGATCATTAATTTAAGTGGATTAATTTTGTTGAGTTCTCTGTATATGCTAGATATTACCCTCTATCTGAGGAGTAGCTGGCAAAATTTTTCCCATTCTGTAGGCTCACTTCACTCTTCTGATTTTTTGCTGTACAGAAGTTTTTTAGTCTGATATAATCCTATTTGTTAATTCTTGCTGTTACTTCCTGTGCGGTTGAGGTTCTGCTTTAAAAAATCCTTTCTTACCCCTATTTCTTCAAGTGTTTTACCTACTTTATCTTCCAGTAGGTTCAGTGTTTCTATTTTAATGTTTAGATCTTTGGTCCATTTTGATTTTAATTTAGTATATGGTAAGACATAAGGGTTCTAATCTTCTGCAAACAGATAACAACTTTTTCTACCAACACTTTGCATAGGCTGTCTTTCTTCCAATATGTGCTTTTGGCCTCTTTCTCAAAGATCAAATAGCCAAATGTACCAGAGGAAGTTTCTATAGCCTCAGTTCTGTTCCATGGATTCACAAAATCTGTTTTTGCTCCAGTACCATCTTATTTTTATCACTATTGCTTTATAGCATAGCTTTAAGTCAAATATTACTATGCCTCCTACTTAGCTTTTGTTGCCCAAAATTACTTTTGGTATTCTGGGTCTCTTATGGTCCCATATGAATTTTAGGATTCTTTTTTTTCAAGATCTATAAAGTATACTGCTGTTATTTTGATTGGGAATGCACTGAATCTGTAGAATACAGTGGCAGTATGGTCATTTTGACAATATTGACTCTGCCTATACAGGAGTAGGGGACATCTTTTTATTTTCTGATGTTCTCTTCCAGCTCTTCTTTCAGAGTACTATAGTCTTCTTTGTAGAGATTTTCTACTTCCTTGGCTAGGTTAATTTCTACATATTTCATTTTTCATGGAGCTACTGTGAATGTTATTATTTTCATAATTTTTTTTTCATCCCATTCATTTTTGCTGTACATAAATGCTAATAATGTTTGTTTATTTGTTTGTTTGTTTTTGGTACCAGGGATCAAACTCACAACCTAGTGCTTACCAGGCAAGCACTTATGCTGTTGAGCTAAATCCCTGCCCCAGGCTTACTTATTTTATTTATTTTTTCAAAGAACCAGCTTTTCAGTTTGTTTTTTGTTTTTATCTTGTTTTGTTTTGTTTGTCTCAATTTCATTGATTTATGCTCTCATCTTTATAATTTCCCTCCTTAATTTCGGTTTGGGGCTGATTTGTTGTTGTTTTTCAAGTATCTGAAGATTTCTAATAAGGTGGTCTACTTGAACCTGCTCTGTTTTCCAAATGTGAGCATTAACTGCAATGAGTTTTCCTCTTAAAACTGCTTTCACAGTGTCCCAGAGTTTCAATGAGTTATACCATCACTAACTTCCAGAATTTTTAAAAATTTCTTAGTTGATTTCATGTTCCATTGGTTGTTTAGGAGTATACTATTTTGGCTTTTCCAAGATTTTTCCTGTTTATTTTTATTTTCACTGCAGAGTGGTCTGATAGTATGCATGGTGTAATTTCTATTCCTTTATATTTACTTAAGCAGGCTTTGTGGGTTAGTATGTGATCTATTTTTGTTTTGTTTTTTTAAATTGGTATTGGGGTTCGAACTCACGACTGCGCGCTTACAAGGCAGGCGCTTATACTACTGAGCTAAATCCCCAGCCCTGTGATCTGTTTGGAAAAAGTATCATGTGCTGCTGAAAAAAAATGTATACTCTTATAGAGGGATGGAATCCTCTCTTAATATATCCATTAAGTCCATATACTCGAGGGTGTGGTTGAGATCTGAAATTGCTTTATTGGATTTTCTTTTTGTTTAGTTAGTCTATTTTTTTCTTTTGTGAAAATGGGTTGTTAAAATCACCTATGATTGTGTTAGTGTTTACTTGATCTTTTAATTTCAGCAGTTTTTGTTTTATGTTTTGTGAAGATGTCATAAAATGAAGTCAAGAGCTAGTTTCATTCCAGAATTGAATTCACCCGACAGCTCTCATGCCTTTCCTTGCCCATCTTAACTCACCAATAAAAATCCCACATCTAGGAGAATCAATTTCTGTTTTTTCCTTAATACTGTGTTTCAAGAGCTAATATTATAGCTTCAGAAAATTATCCAAGATTTATGGATCATATTCCTAGAACTCTATAAGTGAGCCTTTCCTCTTTTTTTTTTGAGACAGGGTCTCGCTATGCAGTTCAAGCTGGCCTTGAGCTCCCTACTTTGTAGCCCAGGCTAGTCTCAAACTCGCAAAGATCCTCCCACTTCAGCCTCCTGAGTGCTGGGATTACAGGCATGAGCCACTACGCCTGACGCCTCAGCCTTTTCTTAAAGAAGGAAAATAAAGAAAATCTGTTCTTTTCTATGCCATTTGTTTTGTACGTTGTCTTTATTCAGAGACAAGATCCTGTTACATATTGCCCAGGCTGGCCCCAAACTCCTGAACTCGAGCAATCCTCCAGCTACAGCCTCCCTGAGTAGTTACACCCATGGGCACATGTCACCAGTTTCATGTCACTAAATAAAGACAACTTTCTCATGCCCATTTTCTCCCTAGTGAATATGGTGACCTTATGTTTAAAAAGGTTGTAAAGTAAGGGCAGATTTTTGGAACAAGCCTGGGACCTGAGTCTTGGTGTGCACCGACCGTGACTTACTTTCCAGTCTTCTCCTGAACTCCTCCAGCCATCCAAAACTCAGGCTGAGGCAGTCAACCGACCACTGCCCAAACATGGCCGAACCTTCCCTTCCATTGTGTATTTGCTGATGTCATTCCCTCCTCTTCCTCTCAGACTGATTAAATCTTTCCTCAATCACCTCTTACATTCCTTTGGAGACCCAGGGGAAGATTTCCTAAGTCCCTTGCCTCTAGAAAGTAATGAGAACCAGATGCCACAACACAGCCTGTAGTGACACAGGGTCGCCATGGCACTGAGAACAAATGCTAAGGACACAGGGCTAACTTTGCTCTGACTCTCCTTGTGGAACTGAAGATCTGTCCAGGAGAAGGCTGGAAAGACTTCAAAGATGTCAGTCAGCAGTTACTGAGAAATTTGTTTGCTTCTGTGTTCAGAAACAATTCTGATGCAAGCATTTCATAGACTATCTTCCCTATTGCTCCGAGGACTCCATGTCTACCCACTGCTACAGGCTTCCCCTGCCCCAATCTGCCTTCTCTGACCCTTGATAGGATTCCAGAACCTTGGCAGTTGTACGGTAAGGAGACAGCGGAACATTGTTCCCTGCCACTGTTATCTTCACCCATGCACCTGAAGATGTCACATTTCAGCAAGTAAAATTTATGTCGGGATTTCCCTGCTTCCTTGTCACCATGGGCATCCCCAGTCTTCTCATGCAGGGAGGGAAGAAGTCAGATGGAGAAACCAGAGAGAGCCTGCAGCACCCAGCAGGACGGCAGTCATCATGGACAGTGGACGCAGGTGGACGCACCCTGCGTCAGCCTTCAATGCCAAAAGTGGCGAAGGCAAGGTAAATGGAGGAAACTAGGGGTGGAGATAGGCAGTTGCTCTCTAAACACTGCTGTGAAGGAGGTAAAGAAGTGCTACCAATGCTGGACAGGATAGTGAGCATCTTCTCAGACCATGTCCCCGACAGCCAGCATCCAGTCTCCAGCTCCAAACATCATTTTCCCTATTTTCTTTCTTTTTACTTATGTTTTTTTTGTTTGTTTGTTTGTTTTGTTTTTGTTTTTTAAAGACAGGGTCTCACCATGTAGTCTAGGCTGGTCTTGAACTCCCTATGTAATCCAGGCTGGCCTTAATCTCACAGTGATCCTCCTGCCTCACTCACCCAAAGTCCTGGAATTATAGGCGTGTGCCATCATATCTGGCAATTTCAATTATGTCTGTATTACTTCCCTTCTGCTTTCTTTTAGCTAGCTTTGCTTTTTCTTTTCTAGCTTTTTGGTCAATGATTGATTGATTTCTGGTGGTAGTGGAATTAAACCCAGGACTGTTGCACTGAATTATACCCCTAACCCTTTCTATTTTTTATTTTTTGTTTTTGAGACAAGGTCTCACTAAGTTGCCCAGGGTGGGCTCAATCTTATGATCCTCCTACCTCAGCTTTCCAGGGTGTGGAATTACAGAGATGTACCACGATGTTTCATTTGTTGTAATACATTTGCTTCTGACAACTGGGCCTGCAGTATCTCACAGATGAAAATAATTTGTGCTGTCATTACTGCTATTTCATGAAATTCTGCCTCTTTGGTTTGCATTACCCTTTTGACCCATGTGCTACTTGAGGGTTTTAAAAAATTCTGGGAGGAAGGGTTTTGCTTTTCACTATGTTGTTCATATGTAATCTTATTACCCTGTGATCAGAGACTGTTTAGCTATTTATAAAGTGATTGAGGTTTTCTTAATATACCCTTAGTTTTCACATATGTTTCTTTTGCCCACCCAGTGGACAGCACTAAGTCTCAGAACCTGTCCTCCATAATTCCCTCCCTGGATAGAGTTTCCTCCTTCCAGGGACAATCTGAGCTACTGCCACTGTGTTTGGCCACCTCTAGGACCCAGCTGCTCCCCTCCCACTATTCCTGAATCTGTTTGCCTCTTGCTTTAGAGCTGGCTCTGTGGGTTCCAGATATTTATCTCCCCTTTTATATGTAAATTGAGCTCGGAGGTATCCTGTGTCTCCGTGATTTTGTAGGGGAGAACTGGGGTGGTTTAATTTGCTTTCACTGTTGATGCAGGATTGTGAAAGGATTTAGGCATCTGCCATTGTTCTCCAGGAATCTGGGAGCTTTGTGCTTGCTTACTATCATATCTTTTCTTTGCTGCTTTCTTTCTCTTCATTTCTATCTTTCACTGATTCAATCAAATGTTCTTTTTTGTCCTTTCCTTTCCATGAACATTGAAGTCACAGTCCTATTTCTGTCCTTTTAACTGTTTTCCTTCTACCATGTACATGTGCCTGAGCAAAGTTTAAAGTTAATCAACAGCAGTACATTCCTTCCAACGCTGTGAAGACCTGAGAGTGCCTTACCCCATCATCTCCCTTCATACCCTTATTCCCTCACCAAGCAGTTCTGCGCATTTACTGTGTGCCATGTTGCTACAGTGATGAACAAAAGGGAAAAAGGGAACCCTTGTCCTAATGATTTACATTTTAGCAGGAGAAAAAAGATGCAAAACTGAAAAATATAGGGCCAGACACAACAGTGCGCATCTGTAACCTCAACTATTTGGGAGACTAAGGCAGAAGTTTCCAAGCTTGAGACCAGCTTTGGTAATTTAGCAAAACCTTGTCTCAAAAAAATCAAAAGGGCTGAGCATGTAGCTCAGTGTGAAGACTCTGTGTTCAATCTTCAGTTTAAAAAACAAACCAAAAAACACGGTTGCATAGTGAAAAGTACTAAGGAAAAAAATATAAAATAAAATTAAGCAGGGTAGGGGGATATGAAATGAGGAGAGGGGGATGGAAAGCCTCACCAGAAAGGCTAATTTGGAGTTAGTTGAAGGAAGTGAGACCTCATTATGCAGCCATCTTGAGGAAGAACAGTCTAGGCAAAGAGAACAAGTTGTAAAAGTCTAAAGGACTTGGGGACATGTTTGACAAGATAGACCCTGAATCTACAATGAAGGCAATTAGGGGAAGTATGACAGGATGTGAGGTCACTCAGCTAGCAAGAAAACCAAAGTAGAACCTTGTATTCCTTAACTGATGAAAGTACTGGCTTTGCCAGGTATGGTGGAGCACGCCTATAATTTCAGAATTTGGGAGGCTAGGGCAGGAGGATGGCTGCAGGTTTGAGGCCAGCCTGGGCTACATAATGAGTTCAAAGCCAGCCTGAACAACATAGCAAGACCTTGTCTCAAATAAACAAACAAGTTTTGGCTTTTCTTTTTTACAGTACAAAAGATCAAACCCAGGGACTCACACATGCTGTATAAGTTTTCTCCCCCTGCCCCATGAGTCTGGTTTTCTTCTAAGACAGGGCCTGAATGAAGGGTGCTGAATTACATAGTCTGGTGTATGCAGTATCAGGCCCTCCCAAGTTACTGTATTAAGACTAGGTTAGGGGCTGGGGATTTAGCTCAGTGGCATAAGCACCTGCCTTGCAAGCAGGCGGTCGTGAGCTCGATCCCGGGTACCGATAAAAATGAAAAAGACAAAAAAAAAAAAAAAAAAAAAAGACTAGGTTAGCTGGGTGTGGTGATAAAGATCTATATAATCCCAGCACACAAGAGGCTGAGACAGGAGGATCACTACTAGTTTGAGGTCAGCCTGGTTACACAGTCAGTTCAAGACTGGCCTGAACTACATAGTGAGACAGCCCCGTGGGCTGTGCTAAGGGCCTGACCCACACAGTTTGTTGACAGATTAGTGTGGTGTGAAAAAAAATGAAAGGTCAAGAACAACACCCACTATTTTAACTTTAGCAACTGGAAGAGTGGAGATGCCATTAACTTCCTTTAACTGGAATTTGATCACAGGGTACAGTCGGAAAAATTCAGCAAACTCTCAAAGTGAGCCTCACCTCACTGTACATTCTCTTTTTCCCCTTGCAAGTGGTTCTCTGTGGGTTCTGTTCAACAAGACCTGGGTGGCTGTACTGAAGTGGGAGTCCCAAGAGCATAGCTTTTTCCCCCGTGGTAGGCTAAGCAGCAGTCAGAGAGAATCTAAGCATTGGTCCTACTTTGAAAAGGAAGGGCCAAGAGAAGTCCTCCCAGCAGCTCTAGAACTCACAACAGCCCCCAAGTCCCTGCCTGTAGCCAGCATCAGCCAGGATCTCAGATCTATAGCCACAGTGAAGTGGATTCTGCCAATCCAGATTAATTTAGAAGCAGTTTCTTTCCCAACACCTCCAGATAAGAGCTGAGTCCAGCGAATGCTTTGATTTCAGACTGGTGGGATTCTGAGCAGAGAACTCAGCCAAACTCATGCTTCTGATCTGCTGAACTATACAGCAATAACTGGGGTTGTTTTATTGTGTTGTTGGTTTGTTTGCTTGCTTAAGATAGAGTCTCACTATGTAGTCCAGGCTCTCCTTGAACTCACTATATATTGAATTCGTGGTGATCTTTCTGTGTTAGCCCCTCAAGTGCAGGGATTACAGGTATACATCACCATGCTGGCTATGTAATTTTAAACCTAAGGTTATATACAAGGTTTGAGTTATAGTTTTATTAGAGAGTGCTGCTGTAAACCCCTTTGGACATCTCAAATTTCTTTATCCTGTACACTGAAATTTTTTTCTTTCATCACTTATAGATTTAAAAAGGTAATCTGAGTCATTTGTAGGAAAATGGATGCACCTTAATAAGTGACCATAATAGTAAATGAAGCTGGTCCGATGGCAGTGGGTTATCAGAACTTATTAACATTAGTGTCACTACAGTTGGTATACCACCCCCCCCCCTGCTAAATCTGACTGGCTTAAAAAAAAATAGTAAATGAAGTAAAGCGGACATACAAGCTTAAGTATTGCATGGTTTCTCTTATATGAGAAACCGAAAGCACAAATTAAAAAGCAAAGTAAAAGACAAGTAATAATAAGATAATATTGCCATAACAGTGGCAGGGAAGGGGACTCCTGGTCACACTGAGCACACCTGCATTGCCAGATGGCATTAGTACCCTAACCTTCACCTGCGCCTGCAGGGACTGTTTGTTGGGTTGATGAGGACTGGAAGCTGTGAGAAGCTGAGGGAGGCCAGAGCGCTAGATGACTCCTTTGCGCAGCGCAGACAATGGTACATGTACCAGATTAATTTATCCTTTGAGGTTGGGCACACTGCAGTCCCGTGTCCAATCCAAAATTCCAATCACAAGGATGGGAGTGGGATACTTAGAAATCACAGCCTGTATACTGGAAGGTTGAGGAAAGGCCTGGCTTTCCCCAGCTCAGCATGACCAGGACTAGGCTAGCACCCTCAGGTGGGCCAGGGCAGCACTGAGCCAGCTCCATCAGAACCTGCTCTGCTCCCCACCCTCACCCGCTATGAGTCTTCCCTACTCCTGCCCCTGCCCCTGCCCCTGCCCCTGCCCCTGCCCCTGCCCCTGTCCCCTGCTCCTGCCCCTGCCCCTGCCCCTGCTCCTGCTCCTGCTCCTGCTCCTGCTCCTGCCCACCAGAATGATCTTCCCTTTTCGCTCAGACTAGTAGCCAGAGTCCTCACTATGGCCTCATGTGGCCCCACTCAGGCTGGTAGTCTCTCTTCTCCTCACCAGTCTACCATTCTGTGCCCACTCTGTTCTGCTGCATGCTTGTACTTCCCACCCTGATTACTCTAAATTGTGACTACCTTCCCCATAGCGCACTGTCTCTCAATGGGCTTGACTGTGTGCCATGGTCCTCTGCGCCTGAAGCAGTTGTGTGTTTGTTTGCTTGTTACACACTGTCATCATTGGGGATCCAGGTATCCTGGGGGATGGGTTCCAGGAGACCTAAACCTGCAGGTCCTCAGCTCCTTCTAATAAATGTGTGTTATTTACATATCACATTTCCTGTATGCTTAAATACCATAATAAGTGTTAATGCTATGTAAGTAGATATAGTGTATTGCTTCAGCAATAATGACAACAAAAATTCAGCCCAGGTATAACTTGTTTCTGAATACTTTTGAATCTGTGGATATGGAACATATACATATATCCTACCTCTCTTTAATAGAATGTAAGATATCAACATAGATATGTAGACATGTGTGTATATAGTAAAAAAAATTGTATATATTTGCTTATTTGTTTCCCCTTATTACAATGTAAACTTAAAAAAAAAAGGAGGGTCGGAGTGGTAGTGCATGCTTGTAATCCCAGCATTCAGGAGGCTGAGGTACGAGGATGGCTGGGAGTTTGAGACTAGCCTGGGCTACACAGTGATTTCAAGGCCAACCTGAACTACATGTAGGGAGACCCTGTTTCAAAATAAATAAATAAGCAATTTTTAAAACGCAACAACCTGTTTTGTTTACAGTTGCATCTCCAGCATCTAAAACAGTGCCTGCCATTTGGTAGGTGTTCCTAAATATATCTTAGATAAAAAAAATGGAACAAGATGTGAATGATGAATAGGCATTGTATAACTTTTGTTGTTTCATTCTTGGTTGGATAGCTAGGTTTAATCTCCATAAAATTAATAAAATTTTTATTATAATTCCAACATATTTCTTTTAAATTTTGTTAAATTATCTTAAAATTCATTTGGAAGAAATAAAGTACCTGCAAATATCTGATGTTTAGGGAAAAGTGCATTGAGTACCAAATGTCAGAAGCTATATAAAGCCACTATAATTATATCAATCTAAAGTTGGTTTAAGAATAAGTAAATAAACCAGTGGAACAGAACAGGAAATCTAGAATAGGTATTTATAAAGCTATAATACCTGCTAGGCAAGATGGCACATACTTGTAATTCCAGCAGCTCAGGAGGCTGAGGCAGGGGGATCATAAGTTTAAAAACAGCCTAAGCAACTTAGCAAGACCCTGTATCAAAATACAAAGGGCTAGGTCAGTGGGAAGACCCTGGGTTTAATCTCCAGTAGTGCAAAGCAAACAGAGAATATAACAATGCAATTGTTATATGAGAATATGAACAGAGAATATGAACAATGAAATTGTAATTTGGTGAGAAAAGGGTGGTTGTATAATAAATGCTGCTGGCATTATCTGCCTGGAAAATAATTGGATCCCCCTCATTTTATACCATACACAAAAATTTGCTCAAAGTAGTAAATTCTAAAACACAGCTGGTATTTATAGAACTTCAATTTAAATTCAGAACATTGTTAATCTGGTCTTTATGGCTATGTAGAGGGATATGTCTGATTTCATCATAGCTGCAATTTGGAGTGCACACTCTTAATGCGTTGGCTTTAAAAACTCCCGTTTCGATTGGAAATCCCATTTATTCCAGCTATTCCACTTCTAGGCATATTCCCAGAAGAACTGAAAGCATCATACCACAGTGATATATGTGTACCTATGTTTATAGCAGCACAATTTGTAATCGCCAGATCTTGGAAACAACCCAAGTGTCCATCAACTGAGGAATGGATAAAAAAGTTGTGGTATTTCTATACAATGGAGTATTATTCAGCTATAAAGAAGGATCACATTGAGATATTTATCAATACATGGGCGCAGCTTGAGACCATACTCATAAGTGAAATAAATCCATCTCGTATGTGTGAATACCGAATAGTTTCCCTAATGTAAGTAATGATTCAAATATATAAAAATATGTGGTAATCATGATTCCCCATTATGTGGCCTTGAAGCCTTATAAAGTTTTCACTCAATTAGAAGGGCTTTATTCTGGGCTTCTTGATATGGAAATATTTGAAGCTATATTATATGAAGTTTTATCCAAATACTTCAAGGAAAAAGACAGACACTATGGTAACTACTATTAAGTCGGGTTATTTGGTGGTGAAGCACTAGGTTGCTGAAACAGTCATGCTTTGACCTCTATTGTTATATTGTTATGTCCTGTTTTATCTCAATCTCCCCCTTATTCTTTAAAAAAATTATTTAGTTAAAAAAAAAAAAAAACTCCCATTTCATGACTACCCAGGCAGAGCAAGGAGGGAAACCAAGTGGTCATCAAGAGTAAGAAGCTGGACAATTCTGGTCCTGCTAGAAAAAAAAAAAAAAAAAGAGAAAGAAGATAAAGGAGGGGGAAGGGAAAGGGAGGATGTTAGAGCTTGGGCTTGAGAGGGTTTCTCCAGGGAAGTAGGGGTGATGGTGGCAGTCCCACACAGCTGGGAACATCAGAGTTTGAGGAGAGGAGAGAACAAAAGAGGAGAGGGTTCATGGAGGAGCAAAGAGACTGATCAAATAATGTTATGGCTAATGGAAGCCAAGTTTCTCTCTATTAAAAATGAAAGGACAAATAACAAATATAATGCAGAAAGTAAAATTAATCCTGTGGTGTTGGCTTGGAATGGGAAGTTTTGGGGATGAATTAATGCTTCTCATTTTATATAAATGGGTAAAATGTATGTGTATGGATATTTCATAGATCTGTCCTCGGAGAGGCACTGAAGCAGGGACGTTTTAAAACAAGCAGCCCCTCAGCACTCAGATCTTAAGATTCTGATTGCTAAAATGGCTGGAAGACACAATCTTAAGCAAATCAAGTAACAAAGCTAACATCACTAGTAATGTAACAGATTGAAATTATGCACCACCTGACAAGATGCCACAGGGAGAAGAGAATCACTTCTGTGCTATTTCTGTCACAAGTGCATAACTTGATTCCAGGTATCAGGCTACATCAGACATATCCAGATCAAGGGACTATCTACAAAATAACTGGCCTGTTATCTTCAAAAGTGTCATGAAGGTTAAGGAAAGACTAAGGAGCTATTCCAGACTAAAGAAGACTAAAGAGGGATGAAAAGCAGAAGCAGTGTGTGATCCCAGGCTGGATTCTTTTTCAAGGACATTCTTGGGACAATTGACAAAGCTTGAATGGGGGTCTACTGGTGAAACTGTAGTAAAGTAACATTGTCAATGTCCTGGTTTTGATGGTTGTATTGTAATCATGTGAGACAGTATTACTGCTTTTAGGAAATAAACATTAAAGTATTCTCACGGGTGATGGCATATTGTTAGCAACATACTCTTTCCTTCTTTCTTTCCTTTCTTTCTTCCTTTCTTCCTTTCTTCCTGCGGGGCTGAGGATTGAACTCTAGACTCTAGAGCGTGCTAGGCAAATGTTCTACTATTGAGCTGTACCCCAGCCCCCATTCTCTTAAATGTGTCAAGGCCAAAAAAAAAAAAAAAAATGCTATGCATTAGTACTGTAATTTTTCTGAAAGTGTAAAATTATTTTCAAAATAAAAAAGAAAGGAGAAATGTCTTTTAACAATCAACCCAATGGGAGGAAAATATACAACAAATTGATGTATGTACAATTTGAATTTAATTATGTGTGCCTATATACATATTTCTTTCTTTTTTTTTTAAAGCCAGTCAAATTTAGCAGTGAGGGGGTGGTATACCAACTTTAGTGACACTAATGTTAATACGTTCTTATATACATATTTCAATATAAAATAATTGTCCACTCTTGGAGGAATGATACGATACATTTCTAGAAAGAAAGGATCCAGGCCTGTAACTCCAGCACTTGAGAGGCTGAGGCAGGAGGATCGTGGCAAATTCAAGACCAGCCTGGGCTAGAAAGTGAGGTCAAGGCCAGCTGGAACTGCATAATGAGACCCTGTCTCAAAAAAAAGACAAAAATAAATAAGTAAATAAGACTCGGACACAGTAAGCAAAGCTGTGATCATACATACCAGTAATCTGCATCATCCATTCTAGAGTAATTCTACACACCTGTGGCAGGGGTTAATTCGTAAAGATCTGAGGACACAAGGGAACCCCTGAGCACCACTCTGGTTATATTGTTTCAGTGCATATTCTGTATCTAAGAGGAGGGCACCTCCATCTTTGCAATTCTTCAGGATGGCCCACCCACCTTTGGGGGTTCAGATTCAGTTGTGCCATCTGAAGGTGGCCCCCACCCTATCAGGAAGCCTCTTCTGGATGGTGTCACATATGGTATGACCTGTCAACACCACAGTCATGAGTCTCTGGTCTGGTATAGTTATATAGGATCCCTGCCAGTGACTCAAAAATCCCATAGCCCCATAGATGATGGTGTTGTTAGCTGAGACCCTGTGGGTAGAAAAGACAAACCTATGGCTGAAATATGTGTCTGCTCCTCTGAAGAGGAGCCTCTGTACCTTCCAGGATGGAAAGGGTCCAGCATGGTCAGATTGGTCTCCTGAAGGAATGGTACCAGATCCAAAACTGTGCATTTGTCTTGGTTTCTGGGTGGTACTGGGCATTTAGCCAAAGCAGTAGTAGCTACATCAGCCTCAGTGTGAGAGTGCATGCTGTTGGTCTCATGGATGGACTCTATCTCCATCACTGTGGCTACTATTTGGCTAGGTGGCTGATGACAGGAGCTGGCTTTGGTCAACTAGCTGAGTCATTTTGTGTTCTTAGTTATTCAAAGCCTTCTTAGGGAATGCTCCTTGGTAATGTAATCCAAATATTGAATATTGTAATTCAAGTGTTGTAATCCCTTTTCTAATCTTTCTCACAATTTAGGAAGTTATATTTGTAATCCCTTTGAAATGTTATTGGAATCTGGGCAAGTTAATTCCAATCTACTGTCTCCAATGCAAACCATGATGAGACTAAAGACACCAAGACATATTCAAAGTTAAGCGCATCCAAGGAGTCTTAAGCCTGATCCAAGTGAGGATATAACAACAAAGGCCTTGCTCTAAGGCCTCTCCCAGAATTTTTTATCTTGTGAAGAAGGGGGAGGCTTGAGGATGATAGTGAGGATGACAGGAGCTACATAACTTGAGCTGGCTACTAGTAGGGACAAAAACATCTCTACAAAATACAGGCAGAAGGATCAGCCTGCGTAATTCAATTAAGGTCGCATCTGAATGGCTTTAGGAGGCTGTTGCTTCAGTTTCTGATATGTAAGCATTTGTGCCTTGGGGAATCATAGCTTCTTTGAGGCTCATGCCCAGCTGATATTCCTGGAGCTGACTGGCTCTGCCATCCCGCTGCACTCATATCTTTTACAGACAGTACTATGTGAGGAAACAGGAGATTGTCAGGTTGGCTTTAAAGATTCCATATCAGTACTTCAGCTGGCCTTACTTGCATTGCTTAGAGCCAATTGAAAAGAAAAGGAAATACGATAGCCAGCTCTGTACATATCAGTATATGGAAATAAGACTCCATCTAACTAATGTTGCAGCAATTGTTCTGCATTCAAGGAGAGATCCCTATGTAGTCTTCTATACCCTGATGGGCAATAACACGTGATACAAAGATCATTACACTCCTATATATCTGTCCACACAGCTCTACCCCAGACCTCTTTGTCTCTGATCTTCTAATACTTTCCTTCCAAACCAAACATTTGCCACTGTCTATGAGTCTGTTATATAGTCATCCTTTGTATCCCTGGGGAACTGGCTCCAGGACCAAGGAACACTAAAACCAGTGGCACTCAAGCCTCTTATGTAAAATGAGATAGTATTTGTGTATAACCTACACATGTGTGCCCATATGCTCTAAATCACCTGTAGATGACATAATATCTAATACACAGTAAATGCTATGTAAATAATGGTGATACTGTATTCAGGAAATGATGACAAGAACATCTGTATGTGTTCAATACAGATGCAATTTTTTTTCTGAATATTTTCAATTTACCGTTGGTTATGGATTGCTAACTGGATTCTAATTTAGGGCTACTTTTGTTTCTGTACAAAGCAGATTACTTAGTGCCTGGCCCAACTGCTGCTCTGGGAGGATTCCATCTTGCTATTGTCTTTCAAGGTCATTGTTAAGTGGTGCTACCCATTGACCATTAGTTGCTTATACTGATATACTAAACTGATCTATCAGAAATCAAGTACAGGCTTTTGTGTCCTTCAGCTGGTCATCTTGGATTCCTTAGGAGGTCATACGTATAACGAGAAGAGGGCTCCTGGTTCTGTGGTGTGGAGACTGTGGGATTCTGGACTATGCGTTCATCTGTTCTGATCCCACTTGTGACTGGTACTCTACCTGTCTCTTCAATATTGTGGATTATTGCTTGTTACTCCTGCAATACTCTTATGAATCAGTGGTTCTAAGAGGATTAAAAGCATGATGGGAACATTGGACTGCATAGTCACTTGGTGTCTCATGGTCAGCTATTCTTTTCCTATTAAGGTCCAATAGCATGCCAGAGTTGTTTTGTTGTTTTTCAGAGTGTTTAACTCTCTACTGCAAAAAAAAAGTCTTGATGCAGAAACTAAGGACCCTTCCAGAGCTTAACAAAATTATAATCACATGCCCATGGTGACTAACCTAAAAATTATCATAATGCCTTCTCTCACCTCTGATCATCTCCAGCACCGTAGGTTCTCCCAAATTGTGTAGCTCCAGCAGCACGGACCTGTGTCTTTGGCCTGCAGCCTATATCTCCTGCAAAACTCTGTCATGCTCTATCATGCAAAGCTGTCACTTTCATAATACCTGGCATGTCACTTGAGTATTGCTATGCTCCCGAACCTGAAGAGACCCACCAGGTATTGTGCTTTTTATTGGGGGAAGGGAGTAGGAGGTATGATACACAGTAATTTGTTTTTTACTTTGGTAAGTCATCCCAACACGCTCATGGTGACTGGTCTAAGAATTTTATGGATATCTAAAGTTCTGGCAGCTCCCTCTAGAGCTCCCTCACAGAGCTCCCTCTAGAGTGTGTGTATCTTATAAAGGCCTTCAGTGTATTATCCAACTCTTGTTCATCTGGCTCACTGTCATAATGTCATCAATGCAGTGGATCAGTGTGACAATCTGTACTCTTTCCATATAGTCCAAATCATAGCAGGCTAAATTATGAAAGAGTAGGAGGCATAATCCTGGGAGAACATTGTGTGTATCATTGGCCATTCCATGTAAATGCAAACATTTCTCTATTTTTTCCTTGATTGGGATAGAAAAGAACAGATTTGCCAAATCAGTGATTAAGACCACAGTAGCCTGCTCTAGCAGGGGCACCACACATGGCATGGCACCTGCAATTGGGGCTACAGAACATGGTTGAACTTTCGGCAGTCAACTGTCACCCTGCAGGAGTGAGTCATCTGGTTTCTGCTAGATCAAGAGTACAGGCACCAGATGAATCCAGTAAAGTCAAGAGTGGTGAATGAAACAATAATATGATAGAAACCACTATCCCTGGATCCTTTCTATCCTTAAAGATGGAACCAATTAATTTCTATTATCCTTGCCCTTAGCGCCTTCCAACGTTGACCCCCACTTCCAGGAACAAACCAATTCCAGTGACACACTGAGGGACCAGGAAATGACTGGGCTGAAGGAGCCACAGGACACTGTAAGCCGGGCCCAAGACAAAATGCCTCTTATTACCTAGTCCCTGGGTGCCTCCTCAGCTTTCATGTGTAAGAGGCCAGGCTGATACTTCAGATCTCTAACTTTGATGTCAACACAGGCCCTACATCCAAGCCCTTGACATGATTACAAGCCTGAAAACAGGCTCATGTCTGGACACTGGGAGAAGACTATGACTTCTTTGGGCAATTGCCTTCCATCTTCCAGTCACCCATCCTAATTTCTCCTGCTGAATGGTATCCTTGACCACTGCTCATCTGTTTGGCCCCAGAATGCTTTGCTCTCTATATCCTCTCCATCACTCTCTGAGCAGGTGCTCATGGCTGCCCACCTAACCTCGCCAGCCATTATGATCACTGTCATTGCCTAGCTTCTGAAAGTTAAGCACTGTCCCCTGGCCTTTCGTGTTCCCTGGGTTCAATTATCCCTGTTGCTGTTAGTGAACCCAGTTCTGTCATCAGTCCTAGCCTACAGAGGAAGCCACCACTTTACTTTTTAGATCATCACAGCTCATTGATGTCTTCTGGGCCTTCCAGAAAACATAATTACATGATAATTCTGTGACCACTGTCCTTCTATAACCATAGATTGACTAATCTGCTTTTTAGTTTTTTAAATGTGTTCATATATATGCACCATAAAATACGCCATCTGATCCTTTTTTTTTTTTTATCAGTACCAAGGATTGAATCCAGGCACTTGCAAATGCTAGGCAAGTGCCCTACTACTGAGTCACATTCTCAGCCCTTTTTGTGTTGAGATAGGGTCTTACTATGCTGCCCAGCTTAGTCTGGAAATTGTGATTCACTTGCCTCCAGAATAGCTGGGATCTTGGTAGTGTGCCACCATGCCCAGTTGAACTATTTTTTCTTTTTTAAAAAATTTATTTTAAAGAGAATAAAACAAAACAATAAGAATGATATTGACAAAAACAAGAAAATAGGAATTCCACAATAATTATTATATTGTGTATTGTTATCCTCTAAATAGATGTTCAGACTCTTTAGGTTTGCAAAGTTAATCAAACAACACAAGCATTAAGTTCTTTACTTCAATTGCTATCATCTTAGCTTGCGTTTCTTTCAAATTAGCTGGTTGCTTAGGTCAAGGATGGAACTGGGATACCTTCTCTCCCTGCCCATGCACCTGCAGCCCAGGCCATTGTTGCCGCACCAGAGAATGCTGCTCTTTCCCGGGGTTTTCCTGCCTGGCAGGCCAATCACTGCTGGCTCACAGGACAGTGCTGCTGCTTCCTTGAACTATTTTTTAAATGTATGTAGTGTTTCACTGTATGCATATACCACGTTTTAAAGTCATTCATTCATTGATGGGCATGTGAGTTACTTCTACCATTTGGTCATTGAGTATAATGATGCTATGAACAGGGTATGCCTGTTTTCCTGCTTTTGAATTTTATGTGAATGGAACAAATTACACCTTGTATAGTCTATTGTGTCTGGTCTCTTTCCTTTGATGTTGTATTTGTTAAATTCATCTTGTTGGAGGTGGTTATGGTTTATTCCTTCTCATTGACATATAGTATTTCATTGTATGATCGCATGTAGTTTGTCTATCACTGGTGGGTAGTTAGGTTGTTTCTGGGCTTTGCCTATTATGAATAGCGCAGCTATGGATATTCTTGTTCATGTCTTATACATATGTATGTGTTTCTTAGGATAAACACCCAAGGAATTAAATTGCTGAATTTTTTAGTTTTACCAGATACTGCCAAACAGCTTTCCAAAGTGGCTATGCCGATGTATTCTCTCAGAAGCCCTAAAGAGTTTCAATTGTTTCATAGCCTCACTTGATATCATCAGTTATTTTAACTTTAATCTTTCTCAGGGCTGGGGTTAACTCAGCGGCATAAGCATCTGCCATGCAAGAGCATGGTCTTGAGTTTGATCCCTGGTACAGATAAAAAAGAAAAAGGCAAAAAAAAAAAAAAACACTTTAGTCTTTCTCATTCATATAAAGTGATATCTCATTGTGGTTTTAATTTGTATTTCCCTGATGACTAATGAGGTTAAAATTTTTCATGCTTATCAGTCAGTTGGGTATCCTCTTTTATGAAATGCTTGGTCATGTCTTTGCCCTTAATTTTTCCTTTTTTTTTTTTTTTTTTTTTTTTTTTTTTGAGATAGGGTCTCCTAGCCAGTTCAGGCTGCCTTTAACTCACTATATAACCCAGGCTGGCCTCTCACAGCAATCCTTCTGCCTTGGCTTCCCAAGTGCTGGGATTGTAGGTGTGTACCACCATGCCTTACCTCGTGTGTGTGTGTGTGTGTGTGTGTGTGTGTGTGTGTGTGTGTGTGTTCTTGTTAAGGGCTCGCTGTTGGATATCTGTATTGTGAATGTATTCTTCCTCTCTGTGACCTACCTTTTCCTCCCTTAATGAACAGTAGTTTTTTTTTTCTTTGATGAACAGTAGTTCTTCCTTTTAATAAATTCCAATTATCAATCTTTTTCTTTATGGCTAGAGCATTCTATGATATGCTTACTGTCTACTTTGAAACATGCGTAAGAATAAGCGTGTATTTACTGAATAGGAATATCCTCCTGTGACCCACCTAAAACCTCCTGGAAAGCACCTGTGGGCCTCAGTGACGACCTAAATGACGGTCAAACCACCAAGTGGAGGGGCTGGGGATTTAGCTCAGCGGCATAAGCACCTGCCTTGCAAGCAGGCGTTCGTGAGTTCGATCCTCGGTACCGATAAAAATGAAAAAGACAAAAAAAAAAAAAAAACCCACCAAGTGGAAAGCTCACTGTCTCACCTACACCCTTTCCTGCTCTGCATCCTGTCACTCCCCAGAGCATGGTGTAGCTGCCCACTTTGCAATGGTATCAGTGGCTCTGGAAACAGCAGTGGGTAGACCTAGTGGCAGATCCTCTTCTTTTTTCCCACCAGAGTCTTGATTTTCTTCAGGTTCCACCTTCTCCACAAAGCTCTGTGCTTCAAGAAAGGTGGAAGCATCCTGAGTTTCCACAGGAGTACCTTGACTACTCCATCCAATTCCACTGCTCAGTGCTCTCGCCTTGTGTGTGGACCCAGTTGTGGCTGGAAAGGCCAAGAGGCTCCTGGGAAAGAGTAGGAGGAAGAGGCCCACTTCTCACTGTAAATGTTATGGGCCTGAGAGCAAACCCCACATACCAAAGGCAGCAGGGCACAGGGCCTTCTCTGAAAGAACCTGAACCTTTGATGACACAGAGCAACTAAAACCTCTTACTGCTGGCCAATATCTTCTTAGGTGAGGAGCCATTTGGAGGAGGGCTCTCCTTTAGCCTTGAGAGCACCTTCTCAGTGGGATCCTAACTCAGTCTGGTTGAATGACTTGGGGAGAATGTTATGTGCAGAGCTAGCTTCATGAGTGTGCCACCGGGTAACTGTACAAAGCCTGGGCTTAGTAGGGTCCTGAGGTTGGCTTAATGTTTGGAAGTTCTTGGGGTGTGTTTTGTTTTATTTTGTTTTGTTTTGCTGGGTGTACAATTCGGGGATTGAACAACCCAAGGATTCACACATACTAGACAAATGCTGTACCACTGAGCTACATACCAACTTATTTATTTGTTTGTTTGTTTATAGACAGAGTCTCCTTAAATTGCCAGGCTGGCCTCAAACTTCTGATTCTCCCCTCTAGAATAGGTAGGATTACAGGAGGGTGCTACCACACCCAGTATAGATTTGAAATACCTCACAGTTTATAAACAAAAACCCTGCATTTTGAGACTTCTGGGAGAATATGGCAGATAGATAAGCAGCTATGGAGGCTCTCTGGGTTAGCCAGCTTAGAATCCAGGAATGGTGCAGTGTGAGGAGTACTAAGCAAGGGGAGATATACCCTGCCGACGCAGGAACAAACTAAGCTGAGAGAAACCAACTGGAAATGCAAACCCCGGTGCTATAACCAGAAGAGATAAAATCTCAGCATTGAAGCTGGAACCCGTGCCTCTGGAAGCAGCAATTTGAATTTCTTGCCGCTGGTGCTGCATCTGAATCATCCAAATCCGCACAGAGGGGAGAGAGAGGCGAAACCTCTGAGAGTGAGAATCAGCAAACGGAGTTGAGAAAGGGACTGGCAGAGAGCCCTGCATTGACGTGCAGTGAGTGAGAGGAACCGGGACCCTTCCATAGACAAGGAGGCTCCAACAGAGGACATTCTGAGACCAGGCAGATTAGCCGGAACAGGACGCTGCAGTGACTTTAGTCGCATATTCCCCTCTCAAGCAGGATTGGTGGGGAGTGCTTGGCCTGGGTGATGCCAGTAGGCTAGCCAAAACCAGGTCTCAGGGCACCCTAGCAGTGAAGCCTTCAGTAGGTTGACTGACCTGGAGGGTGGGCCCAGCAGAGGCTGCCCAGGTCTGTGTCACTCCAGTGGGCAGGAACACCTAGCCAGCGCAATTCAAACAAACTGTAACTGACAAAGAAAGAAACTAGGCCTCCTATATATGCTTGTATGGAAGGAACAGAAAGTATGGGAAGAGGGAGCAACAAGAAAGGGTCCTCGGCCCCCAATCCTGAGAACACTGTTCCAGGAAAGGTAAATGCAAAGGAGAATGAGGACAGAAAATGTGCAATATCAGACACGGAACCAATAGACACAAAGTGATATCTCCGGAGCCTCATAGATGAGTTCAAAAATGAAGTATTTAACGACCTAAAGCAAGGTATAAGTAGAATAGTTAGAGAAATGCTAAGCACCGCCCAAGAAAAAACAGATGGTGGAATGGAAGAACAGAAAAAAAGGGGAGAATTGTTTGGTGGAGAAAATAGAGAAAACATAGAATACTTGAAGCAGGTTCAAAGAGATTACCAGGAAACTAAAAACTCTATTGAAAACTGGCATAACAGCTTGAAAGAAACTAAGGATAGATTATCTGAACTGGAGGACAGATTTGTAATGTGGGAGCATGAAATGAAAAACTTCTTAAAAATAACAAGAAAACAAACAGCAATAATACAAAGGTTTGAAGATGATAAGACAATCTATAACTTAAGAATTAAGAACGTAAAAGAAGAAGTAGGGACACAAACAAATGAAATACAAAGGCTATTCACAGAAATAATCCAGGAGAATTTCCCTAATTTAACAAAAGGTAAAGATACTCAGATGTATGAGGCATACAGGACCCCAGCATCCTACAACCCAAACAGAACAATACCCAGGCATATAATAATCAAAATTCCAGAAATCCAATATAAGAACAGAATATTAAAAGCCATCAGAGACAAGAAACAGATCACTTACAAGGGAACACCCATCAGAATTACAGCAGACTTCTCGGCACAAACCATCAAATCACCAAGAATGTGGGGGGAAATAATTCAAGCTTTGAAAAATAATAACCTCCAGCCAAGATTGATTTATCCCTAGAAATTGATGGAAAAACAAGGTGCTTCCAAGATAAAGAGGAACTAGGGGAATCTGCAACCACCAATTCAACTCTACAGAGAATACTGCAGGACATTCTAAAAAAAGAAAAATTCCAAGATTCCAGAAATAGTGGGAGAGAGGCCACAATGAATGCAGCAGAAAGCATAATGAAGAAGACAAACTGACAACTAATGACAGAAAAAGAGCTCAACAGAAATGAGGCAGAGAAGATTGGATGGTAGGAACAGCTATTTTGGAGAAAACAAGACATCATAATAGCTAGTGATGATTTAATAACATCTTGTTTTGAAGTCCTGTCAAGCTTTTATTCTTCTGTCTCTATCGGTCTTAACATGTTGTATCTCATTGGATTTTACTATATGTGATAATATAAACAAGAACTTTTATAGACAAGGAGATTATACAGAAACCATTGTTCATTTTCTGTTAGTTGATTCTAAATACCCTGTAATACTGTCATTCTCTTGAATGGTTTTACACTGTCTTGATATGTTTGATGGTACAGTGTATAAAATTATACTCAAAGATTTCAAGGAAAGAGACACTATGGTAACTACTTTTATGTTGGGATATCTGGTGGTGAAACACTATTTTGCTTAAATGGTTATGTTTTGACATGTGTTGTTTTGTTGTTTTGTCCTCTATTATCTCAATCTTCTTTTTTATTTACTTTTTTATTTTTATCTTTTTAATTAAGGGAAAAATAAAAAATAGCAGGATATGTTATAGTAACCCACTTTGATTTCCTATTAACTTGATTTGAAGCCTTGTATTGCTCTCACCATCTTGTTTTGACTGATTTTCCTCTATTCTGTTTTGCTTGATACTACGAAGTTCGAGAATATAGGCAACAACTGTGAAGATAATAAGATTCATTATGACGCCCATTCTGGTTTGCCTATTATCCTCTTTTGAAGTCCTGTAATGTCTCCAATGTTTTGGTTTTATTGATTTTGTTCTTTACTGTTTTGTTCAATTTTATTATAACTGATGATATAGGCAATTCTTTTTAAGATAGCAAGAGGCATTATGGTAACCATTGTTGATCACCTTGTATTTTGTTTTTACAGTATGTATTATGTCCATCCTTTTGATTTGACTGACTCTATTTTGTTATGTCACATTTGGTTTTATTCTCTTCAAAAAAAGTAATAAGAACAGTGGGAGTAATAAAACCCAAAATGTGTAATTGTCATTGTACAAAAGAGAGGGAAAGAAAGTTCTCTAAAGGATATAACTGCATGTATATTTAAGTGTATAAGATAGATAACCATATTACTGAGTTTTGTTGGATCATTGAACAGAATTGTTTGCAGTCTCACTGTTTGTATGTCCCCTTTATATGCTTTAGTTTTGTAACTTGAACAATTTCTAAGATGACAATATGTAATCTATTAACTAGTGATTTCCTACTGTTTATTTTTTCTGAAATTCTGTATAAGTTGTACGCTTTTTCTGTTTTTTTTTTTTCTTTTTCTTTTTAAATAAAATTTTTTTAAAACCTGCATTTCAGTTTGCACTGGATCCTTCTAATCTATTTAGTTGGTCCTGGAGATGTGACACTTTTTTTTTTTAAGAACTGAGTTTGAACCCAGAATCTCTGCACTGAAGTCCTTCCCTTTAAAAAAAAATTTTTTTTAATTTTTTTGAGGCAAGGTCTCCCTAAAATGGTCAGGAGGGGCTTGAACTTGTAAACTCCTGCCTCAGCCTCCCAGAGCACTGGGGTTACAGACATATACCACTATACCTGACCTAATGTGATGCCTCTTATCTCCTTTTCTTTTTCTGCCCCCTTGTATCAGTCAGTGCTCACTAGAGAAACAGATTTGATGTAATATATAAAAATATATCCGAATTTACAAGAGTCAGGTGTGGAAGAGTCAGGTGCAGAGGAGCACAAAGTGTTGTCTGCACACTGGAGATCTAAAAGATCCAGTCAAAGGCCTACAGCTCACTCTAGTGTCCTGTGCATGTCTGTGTCAGAAGGCCAAAGGCTTTGTGCTGGAAAGCTGAAGAGTCTGTTCTGGAAGCCAGGAGATGATATCCAAGGTAAAGGTAAAGACTGGAGCTCCTCTGAACAAACAGAAACAAGCCTTCCTTCCTTGTTTGCCTCTTATTCCATTCAGGTGCCAAATCTATTAGTTGGTGCCACTTCTACATAGGTTGGGTCTTCTGTTTTGAGTAAATCCCTTCAGTTACACCCAGAACTAAGCTGATCTAATTTAGTTGGTCATTTCTTACTCAAATTGACACAAATCTGTTAACTGTCACACCCATCCAGTTTTAAATCTTCACAGCTTTCTCCTGAAGACTCTATTCTCTATACTTCATCTGCAAAACCCACCAGCTTAACTGTTAAATGAGGAGACTGCACCATTTTTCAGCTGACTATCTTTCTACACTGTACTACATCTTTTGGTGACTATCTTTCCACACTGCTAAGAATCCAACTCTTAGAGGCAGAGGTATAGCATAGGAGCATAGTGCCTACCTGGAAAGCACAAGGTCTTGAGTTTGAGTCCCTGTACCACACACATACACACACACACACACACACACACACACACACACGCGCGCACGCTAATACACCAAGTCTGTTTTGGTAAGCAATGACTTATCAATATCCCAAAGCCCCCTCCTCAGGCAACATCCAAGCTACCTGATGTGCTGCTGTGGTTTGAGTATGAGCCCCAAAAGTTCATGTGTCAGGATTTTACTTCCTCCATGTAACAGCATTGGGAGGCAAAAGCCAGAAAGTGTTTGGGTCCTGGGATGAAGCCCTCATGGATAGATCAAAGCCTTTCTGTGGAGGAGCCAGTCAGCTGTTGAGGGAGTTTAGCCCCTTTAGTCCACATGTGCCCACTTGCCTTTCTGACTTTTGCCACATTATGAAGCTGCACCAGGCTCTTGCAAGATTGGGCAGCCCAACCTGTGTGACAATGAACCTCCAAAAATGTGAACCAAAATAAACCCTTTTCTTTATAAATTACTGAGTCTCAGATATTTTTCTATAGTAACAGAAAATGGACTAAGATACATGGAAGTCCATATCTCTTTGAAAGATTATTCCCATCACTTTCTAATCCTACCCCCTTAACTGTCCAATGAGATTCATATACTTTAGTCAAAATGGTGGCAGGAATAGTAATAGTGAAACAATACATTTGAAAATTGATTTTCTTTTTTTTTTTTTTTTGTACTGGGATGGAACTCACAATCTTGCCCTTTCCAGGCAGGTGCTTATGCCTCTGAGCTAAATCGCCAGCCTAACAAGCAATTTTCACTCAGCAATCACATAGTATAATATTTGATATCCACAGTAATTCTGTAAGCTGTCATGTAAACAATTCCTTGAACCCAAATTCTATAGCAAATAGAACTGCTGATTAGCATTACTTCCAGCACAAAAGTTCACAATTGAAAAAACAGCTCATTTATTGTCATATTAAAATTTTTTATTTTGAAATAATTTCAGATTTACAAAATGTTTCCTTTCCCTTTATTCATCTCCACAGAATGTTAACACTTTGCCGCATCTACTTTATTATTCTCTCTCTTCAGACACACACACATGTTTATCTGTTTATTTTCCTCATGAGTAGATTTAGAATATTTAATTTGGCAGGAATGTGGCAAATATAATGCTGTCTCCTTTTTGGCTCATCAAATTGGGAAGCACTTGATGTGTAGCTATCCCGCTACCAGTGATGTTGACTTTGATCTCCAAGTTAAACTGTTATCTGCTACATTTTCCATGGGGAAGTTAGTCTTCATCCATTTGTAATTACCAAGTATCTGTGGCAAGATCTTATCTCTTGTTTTCACCTATAAGACTTTTACCTACTAGTTTTAAATGCTAAAATTATAATTTCTTTAATTGAAAAACTATACATAAGCCAATAGCTAAAAATTCCTAAACAACATAGTGGATTGTACATTGAGAAATAGTCTCCTTCTGATATCATGTCCTCAGACTTCTCCTCCTATTAATCATGTGTGCATGTATGTGTGTGCATGTGTGTGTGTCTGTGTCTATGTCCTTGAAGCAGAGGCAGTGCCATATCATGTATTCATCACTTTCCTGTCACTGAGACAAAAAAAAAAACTTCCATACCTACAATATCAAGGAAAAGAGACTTGAGTCATGGATTTCAGAGGATTCAGTTTATGGTTTATTGACTCCAAGGCAGAAAGACTGGACGGGTCTGGTAGAGGAAAGCTGTTCACCTTACAGCAGCTAAGAAACAGAGAGGGAAGGGAGGAGCTGGGATGAGATCAGGCCCCACCCCTCAAGAACACAGTTAGCTAGGAACTCATCAATAGGTGAATATGAGTATGACTCCCCCTTGAACCCCACTTCCAGACATAAGAGTTTTAGGGGAATATTTCATTTTATTTGTTCTTTGCTTGTTTTGAGACAGGGTCTTGCTGCATAGTTCAGGCTGGCCTTGAACTCACAACAATTCTTTTGCCCCTGCTGCTTGAGCACTGGATTAAAGGTGAGCCCTACCACACCTGGCTTGGGGGGAACATTTTAGATATAAACCTAACACATGATATGGAACCCCAGTGCATCTGCTCTTTTCTGGGCATAGTGACAGCAGTGTTTCCTACTCTACTGTGCAGTGAGTCTAGGACCATGAGACTAACTATAGCTCAAGGACTCTGAATAGAAGCAATACATACATGTCCTGTTGGGCTAAAGCATTTAATGCCACTGCCTGGTTCTCCCTGTCTTTGCAGCTGCAGTGATGTGGGACATGTATTTCCATGGAGTTGCATAACTGAAATAAACTGGATCCCTGAGACTCACATGGAGAACACTGTCTCATAGGCAGATGCAAGTGCAAGAAATTTGTATCTTTGCTGTGGTTAGGAACCAAAGTTTCAAGTTAGTATGTTGGTATCCTATCCTAATAGTCCTTCCAGGAATGTTCTTCACATATTCAAAAATATGTATTAATGCATTGTTGTAGTCAAGGTTTACAAGGGAAAAGATTTCATACAGGATAAATAATTTGTAGAATTATTTTATAATCACCCAAAGAATCAAATGCAAAAGAGAGCAGGAAATCTGTCCACACACTAGAGAGCCAGAGAATTTAGCTGACGGCCTGGATTCCATGTACAAGTCTTACTGGAGACCTAGAGGCCACGCCAATGTCTCATGCAGGTCTGTACCACGGCTCTGCAGTGGGAAGGCCCAAAGGTTAGTTGTAAAAGCTAGAAAACCTATGCCAGCGGGATGAAGGATCTGTGTCATTAGGCTGATGGATCTGCTCTGGAGCCAGGATGTGACACTCAAAGTAAGGATCAGAGATTCCCTAAAAAGAACCACAGCCATCCTCAGCAACAGCAAGGTTCTGCGCTCCTCCAATGATGAGAACAGCCAAGTTCATATAAGAAAGCCAGCATGACCAGGAGAATCAACAACTCACTATCTTCCCTTCCAGTTGTCTTTCAATGTTGTTGGCAGCAATCCTTAGGTGGGTCTTCCACATCCAGCACCACACAAATTCAGTTCGATTGGGTGTTACGAGTTGACTATTAGTTAATCCACCACATGCATAGTTTTATTGCCTATAAATAGGCACATTGTGAAGTATTCTTTTTTTAAGGGAAAAAACAAAAATTAAAATGGAACAAAACAAAACAAAGCAAGACAGAATTTCAAAAACAAGACAGAAGGAAATCCCTTATAATTGCTATGTTGCATATTGTTATCTTCTAAATAGATGCTCAGACTACGGACTTTAGGCCTGAAAAGTTTATCAGACAATACAAGCATTAAGTTGTTTTTGTATTTTAGTTGCTATTATCTCAGCCTATGTTCCTCCAGATCAGCTGGTTGCTTCCTAGGGAGTGGGAGGGTCCTGTTATTATTTGCCAGCCTGTGTGCTGGCTGGCCCATGAGAATGGCTAATTTGCTTTGTGGTCCCACATGGCTGCTGTTGGCTCACAGGAGGAGTGGGTTAACTTCTTGGTTCTCTTTCCAGCCCAAGACTGCCACTGGCTCACAGGAGGGGTGGACTGATTTCTACGTTCTCCTACTGGCCTGCATAGCAGCCACCAGCTCATGGAAAGGGTAGGTTGGCTTCTTGGTTCTCCTCCTGGCCCACATGGCTGCCACTCATGAAATATTCTATACTTTCTCTTTGTCACCCCTAGGCAAAATATCTTTGAGTTTGTTGTGTTTCTGTGTTTGTTTGTTTGTTTATTAAGACATAGTCCTTTATGTATTTCAGGCTGGATTTGAACTCACTATGCAGCCGTGGCTGTCAAACTTATGGTGCTCCTCACGCTTCAGCCTCAGATTGCTAGGGTCACAAGCATGCACCAACACATCTGGCTAAGACTTTTCTACATCGGAATATATACTTCATTCTTTCCAAGATTTACAAAGTGCTCCACAATGTATGCATGCATATACTTCAATATACTTAGGAAGCACATTCCTTTAATTAAAAGTTTTTGAATAGAATTTATAAAATGTTTTAATTTGTACTTGAAATGCCCCCAAAAGTCATATGTCAGATGATGAACTTACTGGCAAGTGGTTGGATTGTAGGACTCTAACTTCATCCAGTGTATTGGCTCAATATTTTGTTCGTTGCTTGTTTTTGAGGTAGGATCTCACTATGTAGTTTAGGCTGAACTTGAACTCACTATGTAGCCCAGGCTGGCCTCAAACTATCAGCTACCCTCCTGCCTTACACTCCTGGGCTTACAGACATGTGCCATCACTCCCAGCATAGTGGGTAGATTGATCTCATTGACAAGATCACAGTTCAGTGATGTAATTGGGAGGTTTAAAATGGGAGGTGGGGCCTAGTTGAAGGGGGCAAATCATGGGGCACGACCTTGAGGACTCTATCTGTTCAAGCCAGGTTTTCTCTGGCTGTTTCCCATGCTCTATGTTGGTTGGATGAATGAGATGAACAATTGCCCTACACCATGGTTATCTTAGTTACTTTTTACTTGTCATTGAGACAAAATACCTGATGCACCAAGTTGGGAAAAGAAAGATTTATTTTTTACAGTTTTTGGAGGTTTTAGTTTATACTTAGTTGGCTCCAAGGCAGGGTAGCATGGCGGGGCTGCAATTTATGGCGGCTGCAAACAGTAAGGCAGAAACCAGCACAAGAGCAAGACATGCCTTTTTCCTGCCATTACATCACATCCTGGCTCCATCCCTATGTGGGTGTAGCACTGACACCATCAATCCAAGCACTTTACAATGAACCAATTACAGATGCATAGTGTAAGCACATGAGGTCTGGGGGCCACTGACATAAACCATGACAGTGGGCCACCACCATAGAAGCAATGAAGCCAAGTGACCATGAACTAAAACCTCTGAAACTGTGAACCTTTCCTTTTTTATTTTTACTTTATTTTATTTTTTGTCTTTTTGAGACAGAGTTTCACTATTCAGTTTAGGGTGGCCTTGAACTCACTGTGTAGCCCAGATTGGCCTTGAACTACCAACAATCTTCCTATCTCAGCCTCCCAAGTGCTAAGATTACAGGCATGTGCCACTATGCCTGGCCATTCTTTCCTTTTTAAAATTATCCTTCTTAGGTATTATGTCACAGTGACAAAAAACTAACACACACACACATATGTGAAACTAAAAGTATATGTGAAAAATTCTCCCTCTCACTATTGTCCTATATCCCATGCCCTATGAAAGGTAACCAAGATTTCTTGTTCCATGTGTATATTTCCAAAGAGAAGGTTATATATAACATGTTTAAATGGTCCTCTCTTGGCCTTAGTTAAGATTCCCAAATGATAAGAATAGAACTTCTTATTTTTTCAAAGTTAAATACAAATCCATGAACACAGGACTTTGAAAGGAAATTCTAGAAAACTAGTTTTCACCAGACATAGTGGTGCATGTCTGTAATTCCAGCACTCAAGAGGCTAAGGTGGGAGGATTGCCACAAATTCAAGGCTATCTGGGCTGCATAGTGAATTCAAGCCCAGCCTGAACTATACAATGAGACAGCCTGTCTCAAAAAAAAAAAAAAAAAAAAAAGGAAAGAAAACAAATTTTTGTGTTTTTTTTTTTTTTTAGAAAACAAGTTTTATGCTTATCTTACCAGCACCCTCCAAAAGATGTTAGGAAAAGTAAAGGAAATACAGGAGATTCTAAGTTATAGAGAAAGCTATTAATAGAGCTAGGAATGTCCCTTGGTGGCACAACATTGCTTAGAGGAAGCTACATATTGCTGTGCAGAGTCATTGCCACCATCTCTAACCCCACTCCTAGCAGTGTGGCCCCTCAGTTCACGCTAAAGTAAGAAATCTTACAAAAAAGAAAAGAAAAGAGATCTTACTGGGATTGTCTAGTAGAACACAGTATTTGTTCTTTCCGATCTGAAAGGCATGCTGTGCTTGGGTTGTGCCTGGGATATTAAAAGGAGAAAGGTTGGTGCATTCATCCTATGGGGTAGAAATGAAGCTTTGGTTTAGGATATAGCAGCCCTCACAATAATGGGTTGAATTAACCTGATTTCCTAGTACAGACATGGCACAAACAGTAAGAATTCTGGAGAAGCAATGTCTTAGATTCCATCCAGGAAAGCTGCCTGGGGAAGTGAGTGGACTTCATCAGAAAGTAGAGGTGGATCATCAGATGCATGCCTAAAGTGCCAAGAAAGAATTATAAACAAATCACTACAACAGTGAGGCATTCGTCTGTGCAGAAGAAAATGTGGAAATGAGACCCTCAGTGATATAGAAGCTTCTAAAAACTCAGGACTGTTTGTGCGAGTTATCCTGCACAAAGAGATAAAAATTATCCAGGCATAGTGATACTTCCTTGTAACTGCAGTACTCTGGTGCTGTGTGAGGCTGAGGCAGGAGAATCACAAATTAGAGCCCAGTCTAGACAATACAGCAAGACCCTGGACAAAAATGTTTTAAACAGTGTTAGAAATATAGCTCAGTAGTAGATTATTATAATAAATATGTATTAATTTATATATTTACTATACTTTATAATTTTATATTATGTTGATTAAAACAATTTTACTACATAGTGTGCTGTCTTTTGCTGGCAGCAGCCTCTTGCATCTTACTGTCATTATTGTTGTTCTTTCAGACAGGATCTCATTTTGTAGTTCATGCTGACCTTGAGTTCACCATACTGCGTTGTGTTTCTTTTGCCTCAGCCTCCTGAACACAGGCTTGCACTGTTGCTGCACCCACCACAATACTGCTTCCCTTTCAACATTATTAAAGGATTCCAGGAATGTTGGTGTTAGATCTTCCCTGAAGTTTTTGTAGAATTCTAGACTGAATGGAGCCAGACCTGGCTTTTTCCTAGTTGTCGTCATTATTGTTGTTGTTGTTGTTCTTCTTCTTCTTGTTATTATTATTATTGCTTCAATTTAATTGCCTGTTATTGGATTGTTCAGGGTGTTCAAATCTTTGGTCAGTTTTGGTAATTTGTATGTGTCTAGGAATCTATTTATTTCTTCTAAATTGGTTCACAGATTTGTGAAGTGGTTGATCTTGGCAAATTCAATTGTGGTTTAGCCTTTTTTGTTAGTACATTTTAGATATACATAATAACATTCATCATAAGGAATTTGTACCTGTGCATGATATATCTTGATTCTTTTTTTCTGTTCCTGTTGTCTCCTTTTTGACCCCTCTGTTGCAGTCAGGGTTTACAAGGGAAAAGATAAATACGGGACACATGATTTATAATTTTATTTTATAATATTCACCCAAAGAATCAAAGACACAAGAGTGCAGGAGATCGGTCCACTAGTGACCAAAGAATCCAGCTGAGGGCTCAGATTCCACAGCAATGTTCTGCACGAATCCAACTGAAGACCTAGAACCCACAGCAATGTCCTCCACAAGTTCAACTGGATGCCTAGAGCCTACGACAATGTTCTTGCACATCTATATCAAGGCTCTGCACTGGGAAGGCTCAAAGGTCAGTGGTGGAAGCTAGAAAGCCTGTGTCAGTGGGATGGAGGGTCTGTGCCAGCAGGCTGAGGGATCTGCTCTGGAGTGATGCTCAAAATAAGGACCAGGGCTCCCTGAAAAGAGCCTCATCCAATAATCAAAGCAGTTGAATTCATATCAGGAAAGCTCACAGGACAAGCTTCTCCAGGAGAATCAACAGCACCCATCTTCCCCTGCAAGTCTCATTTTATGCTGTTGTAAACAACCCTCAGGTGGGCCTTCCACACCCACTACCGCACTGGCCCAGTTCAGCAGGGTGTTACAAATTGATCATTAGTTAATCCACCACTTCCACTTCTCCTCTCTATCTACAGAAGTTTTGTTTCAATTTTTACCTTCTATTCTTTTTTCTTATCCCTCCCTTCTTTCCCCCTTACCCCTTCCTTGTTCTCCTCATTTGAATATTTTCTTCCAATTTTCTAATTTCTGTTGTATATTTTGGTCCTTATTTATAGTTTTGGTTTCTCATACCAGAGAAATAATGTTCTGTTACCAGAGAAATAAAGTTCCAATTTATTTCACTTGGAATATGGTCTAAGGGGCTGGGGATTTAGCTCAGTGGCATAAGCGCCTGCCTTGCAAGCAGGCAGACGTGAGTTCGATCCCTGGTACCGATAAAAATGAAAAAGACAAAAAAAAAAAAAAAGAATATGGTCTAAAGGTGCATCCATTTACCTAGAAATGTCTCAAGTTTCTCCTTCTTTATGACAGAGTAGTATTCCATTTTTCTTTTAAAAATACGCATCTTTATCTATGCATTGGTTGATGGACATTGGCTGTTTCCAAGATTTAGCTATGTTCAATAGACATGACTGTGCATATATTGCTGTGGTATGGTGCCTTTAATTATTTTGGAAAGATACCAAGAAGGGAAATAGCTAGGTCAAATGGAACCAATAATTTTACTGTTTTGGGGAATCTTCACATTGATTTCCACAGTGGTTGCACCAGTCTGTACTCTCACCAACAGTGGAGAAGTGTTCCCTTTTTCCCTTTTCCCCAAAGCTCTACTGGCTTTGTTATTGGTTGATTTCTTGATAATAACTATTCTTTCTGGAGTGAGATGGAATCTCAGCATTGTTTTAATTTATATCTCTCACATGATCAGTCATGCTGAACACTTTTGCACATATTTGCCATTTCTATTTCTTCATCTGAGAAGTGTCTATTCATTTCAGATGCACATCTCTGAACTGGGACTTTAAATTTAGGGGTCTGATTTTTTTCAGTTCTTTATTATATTCCAGATATTAGTCCTTGGTCTGAGGAACAGCTGAAAAAATTTTCCCACACTATGGGTTGTCTATTCACTCCAGTGGTGGTTTCTTTTACTGTGCAAAAGCTTTTTAATAAGATGAGAATCTGGTTGTTGATTTTTTTTTATGATAGTTCCAGTGCAATTGAGGTTTTGTTCATAAAGTCTTTGTTTTACACCAATGTCAAGAGTTCTACCTATTCCATCTTGCAGCAAATTTAGTGTTTCTGTTTTAATATTTAAATCTTGGATCTATTTTAATTTTAGGTTAATGCATGGTGAAAGATACAGGTCTAGTTTTAATCTTTAACATACAGAAAGCCAGTTTTTCCAGCACCATCTATTAAAGAGACGATCTTTCTTTCAGTGAAAGTGTTTGGCTCCTTTGTCAAAGATAAATTGGCTCAGTGTGTTTGGAGTTGTTTCTGCATTTGCTAATGTGTTCCACTGATCCTTGGATCTGTTGTGTGTTGTTGTTGTTTTTTTTACAGTACCATACTGTTTTATCACAATAGCTTTGTAGTATAATTTTAAATCAAGGATTGTAATGCTTCCTGCCTTGCCTTTGTTGCCCCAGAATTACTTTTGCTATTTTACATCTCTTCTGGTTCCAAATGTATTTTAGGAATGGTTCCTTTAATTCTGTGAGATATACTATTGTCCATTAATATTTGTTTTATGTAGTTGGGTGCACTGATGTTTCTTGCATACATACTTATGATTGTTATGTGTTCTTCTTGTATTGCTCCCTTTACAAAGATATAGTGACTTTCCTTGTGTCTCTTAATCAGTCTCATCTTGAAATTTACTTTGTCTACCAAAAAAAAGCTAACCCTGCTTTTGTCCAGGTTCTTGTTTCATAAAATATTTTTTATATGCATTGACTTTCAGTGTATGAACTTCTTTTTGAATTAAATGTGTTTCTTGTATGCATCATATTTTTGGATCTTGGTTCTTGATCCATTCTGCAGTTTATTTCTTATTGGTGAATTTTAATAGTGAGTTATGTTCATGGCTATAATTGTCATGCTGTTTTCCTATTGTTCCTTCTCACCCCCAAACCCATTTAATTGTTTGCCTTGAGTGATGGAATCATTCTTGTGGGGTTCATGGAGTTATAACACATAAGTCCTTATCTCTTTCTAGAATATCCTTCAGAACATTTTTCAGTGTTGGGTTGGTGGTCATGAACTCCTTCAGGTATCCTTTGTCATGGAAGTATCTTATTTCTCTATCAATTTTGAAAGATATTTTGTGTTGTATATCTGTCTGGGTTGGAGATTGTTTTCTTTTGGGGCTTGAAATACTTTATTCTGAGCTCTCCTTGGCTTGGAGGTTTGAGAAGTCTGCTGTGATTCTGATGGGATTTACTTTGTAAGTAATGTTTCTTTTCTCTAACAGCTTTGAAATGCATCTCTTTTTCTGAGAGTCTTATTATGCAGTTCACTTTGTAGCCCAGTCTGGCATCAGACTCATGGTGACCCTCCTGAGTGCTGCCTCAGCTTCCTGGGTGCTGAGATTGTGAGTGTGGGCCTCCACACCTGGCTCTAACAGCTTTTAATATTCTGTTCTTACGTTGAATTTCTGGAATCTTGCTTATTATATTCCTTGGCATAGATTTTGTTTGATCACATACAATTGGAGTTTTATATGCCTCACTTATCTGTATGTAAAATTCTTTCTCTCAGTTTAGGAAGTTTTCTGCCATTACTTCTGGGAATCAGTTTTTTTTAATGTCATTTGTGCTATCTCCTGCTTTTTCATTGACTCTGATCAATCTTATGTTATTCTTCCTTATATCATCTAGCAGCTGTTGGATTGATTTTCCATGGTCCCATGCTATTTTTAACAACTCTTTCTTTTCATGATCGCTAACCACAATGTTGTTTTCTATGTTTGATATTATGTCCTCACATTGGATTATTCTGATGCATTTACTTTCAATGGAATTTTTAATCTGTTTGAATATGTTTCATGGATTCTTTTTTCTTTCCTAGGTTGAGCATTCATGGTTTCCGTCATTTTCCTAAGTTCCTTTATTTTCTTATCTGTATCTGCTCTATAGTCACTAACCATGTCTTTCATTATGGTCACCATCTCTGTAGTTATCTGGGGAATTATTTCTGATTGATTTCTTCTAAAGCCTCATTCATTTCCTTTGTTATTTCTACTATTACCACCTCAGAGAGGCCAAGAGGGTGACTTTTGAATTATTCCACCTCATTACCTCCTAGATTTGTCTTTGGTGATCTAGAAGTCTGGGGTTACACCTTGTTTAATTGTCTTTTCATTTTCTACTTTTTTTTCGGTTTAATTCCTGGGTTGATGCTTATAAATTGTTTATGCATGTAGCTTTACTGCTAGGGTTTTTTTTTTTTTTTTGCTTTAAAATATTTTTTTAAATAGAAAGGAAGAAAGGGAGTTAAAAAATGAAACAGGTGTTAAATGAACAGTTTTCTTCCAAGTTCTGGTGAACTCAGCAACTTTAAGCGTGTGGCTCGAGTTTCAGTTCTCCAACTGAACCCAATGGAGGAATTTCTTGTTGTAACTTTTTTTGTCCTATCTGCAGTATACCCTGATGATATTCTTGCTTCTGAGTCTCAAGCTGGTCATGCTGATGCTATAGCTTTTCTTTTTTATTTCTGAACCTCATCTGCCTTCTTATTAAACTCATTTTTTTTCAGTCCTGTGTTGTTATTAACAAAGGCTAGAAAAACACCAGACCTGGCAGTCAAAGGGTGAGGTACTGGCCAGCAAAGAGGGATGGGCTCAGGTCTGGAGATTCAAGGGCAGACTGATGGCCTGAGAGGGGTCAAGATCAAGTCCTGGCAACAGACAAAGAAGTGCCCAAGGGTGAGCTTTCAGGCACTGGAGCCATCAGCTGGTTCTGTGGGGTGAGAGGCTGGTGGCAGGGATGCAGGATAGGTTGGGTTGGCCTAGCATCATCACCCTGCCTTGTCTACCTAGATCATCCACTGGTGCTGATCCTGTTTGTTGCCTCCGTGTCCACTTCATTCATTTCACCAAAATCAGGTAATTCATTTAGTCACCCATCTCATCCAGGTCCTACATGTCTTCATCATCTTTGAGTGCTCTTCACTAACTTCATTTTCTTCTTTATCCTCTTCTTCCTCATCATCATATCGGCAAGCCAGCCTCAGAGCACTAGGTACAGGTTCTTGTCTTTCTCTGTGCTGCTTTGGGTCCAGGCCTGATGCTGCTGCAGCTCTGTTGTCTCCATACACGTTTGATCCAAATTAAACCACAGTTTCTTGGTCACACAGGGGAAGAGTGAGAGGAGTGTCTTGGTTATTCTCCTCTCATTTCTGAGACAAAATACCTGACTCCCAAAATTAGGGAAGGAATGGTTTATTTAGCTTACAGTTTTTGAAGGTTTTATTCCATACTCAGATGGCTCCAAGGCAGGGTGATAGCTAAGGGGCAACCATTTATGGTGGCTGCCAGCAACAAGAGCAAATAGGATAAAAGGTGAAGGCACGGGGCTGGGGATTTAGCTCAGTGGCATAATCACCTGCCTTGCAAGTGTGCGGTCATGAGTTCAATCCCTGGTACCGAAAAAGACAAAAAAAATTTTTTTGGAAAAAAAAAGGTGAAGGCACGCCTCCTTCCCTCCCTTATATTGAATGCTGGCTCCCTAATCCTGGGCAGGTACAGCACTCACACCGCCAATTCCAGCACTAGACAACAAACCAATCACAAACGTTAGATTCAGCCATCTCCACGACTGCATGAGGCTTTGGAGGAACATTTAAACAAACCACAACAGAGAGCAAGGTGAAGGTGGCCCTAGATTGGGTTTGAGTCCTGGCTCCACCACTTACTAGCTGTTTATGGCCAAGTCGCTTAGCTTCTCTGGGCCTCGGTTTCCTCATTGCACTGAGAGTTGACAGCCAGTGGCAACCCAGAAGCACTTCACCTAATATGAGAGAAAGGCTAAACTCATTTTCTTGTAAAGCAATAATATTGTCATATTCTTTTAGTTCTTCGTCTGTGAAGAACTATTGCTTATCTAATATCTCAGCTACCCAATTCCAGGAATTCCTTCTGTAGCTTGCAAAAATTTTTCCAGAGTCACCAACCAGTTTTTGTTTGTATCAACTTCATTCATAGGGGGCTGGGGACTTAGCTTCGTGTCCTTGGTACAAACCACACAAACAAACAAACCAAAAACTCAACTTCTATCATTTCATGTTTCCTCATTCTAAGCCTTTTTGCTCCATTTCTGCCGTATCATCCTCTTTATTTTGGGCATCATATGCTTTCTCCAGCTCCTTATTAAACAGGACTTCTATTCTTGTTCATCCAAGTACCCATCACCATTGACATCATATAATTTGAAAAATGTCTTGGGGTCAAAGTCATTAAATTCCAATTCATGAGTCTCTTCCTATACCCCTTTTAGTTTATTGTTACTTCTTGGATGATTAACTTTGGGGGTGATTTTCATGCTTTTGCTTCATTTCTCCAAAGTTAGATTCTTTTCTTATATTTTATTTAAAATATTCTCTCCATTCATGTTCCTTCATCCCTTCATATTTTAGAACTTTCTCATTGTCAAGTCTTGTCATACTGTTCCAAATTATTTGTTGATGCTTTGCTTAGCATATCTGAATCTACAGATTTAAACTGGTCAGAATTAATATGGTTTAAATGGTCAAATTGCTTTTGAAAAGTTTGATGGACCATGCCTGTATCTTGAAAGGGATCCAAGTTAGCTTTAATTAGTATTCTCAGACTTTCTACCTCCACTTTTTCAGCTTATCAAGTTTTATCCCCATGTGGTGACTTACTAACTACAGCTCTTTTGCTTAGCCTTCTACTCTTTATTTTCTCTTTGTCTGCTTTCTGAAACTTTTCTCTGAAATATTTGTCTCCAGCACATCAATGATTTGTTTGAGATATTCATTATAATAAAGTCCAGTATCTGATGGTTGTATCTTTGCACTTTCCACAGGTTCAGTATTTTGTACTTTTGTTTTGTGAATATTTATAGGCACAGCTTGAACAGCAGCTGGTAGACAGGTGATCAAGAGAAAATAATACCATAGTAGAATGGTCTTGTACCTCATCTTCTGACACGTAAAGAATTTTTATCTTTTTTTTTTAAGATGAAGCAATTGAGATCCAGAGAGGTAGGATGACCTACACAATACTAAATTAGTGAAGAGTTACTCTTGGCTCCTATTACAGTGCTTTTTTCATGAAAAACTGACTTTTTAAAAAAAACTGACTCTTAGGTTCTTGTGAGAGCAGAAGGGAAACACAACAAAGGCACTACCCTTAGAAGTGGGATGGGACCATGGAGAGTATGAAAACTAAGATGAAGAACAGAAGTTCAGCCTATTAGGGTCTCAGCAGGCTGAGATCCTTTTGGATGCTTCCCCCAAACATCTCTGTTTCCACAGCCCACTGTCCAAGTCTTTGCACTGGCCCTCTGCCCACCAACCTTGCCTCCACCTCCTCACTGCCATAGTGATAGCCCCTGTCTCCTCGCTGCTACTGATTGGTCTGGTTCGGGATCACGAATGGGGCCAATTAGTCAGGGTACATATAAGGCAGTGCAGGAGTGGCTGAAGGCAGAGCATTTATGCACTAATCTAAGAAAGATGTGGAACTCTGCAATACAGGGGAGGAGGCCTCACCTCTTCCTTCCCTAGCTTTACTGGAGAAACCTGCTAAATGTCCAGTACATCAAGTCTGTGTTCCCTGAAGTCAAAGAGTGAATTCCAACAAAGAACAGAGGTTAAGAGTAGGAAAATTCTTGAGAAAAGGAGTGATGAATAGGAATAGCTCTTGAGCAATACGAGGATTCCCAAATGGGTTTCTCTATTGCTAGTATTTAGAACCTTTAGGAAATGACTGCATCTCATAGATGTATGGGTAACTTTTGGGTTTTGAGGTTGTTGCAAGATCCTACCTCTTAGGCCATGGATTTAGATTCAGAGGCACATCACCTATCTGGAGAGTGCAAGGTCCTGAGTTTGATTCCCAGTACAAAAAAAGATCCTACCTCTTCATTTACTGAGAATGAGAAGTTGCTGCCTATGTGGCCCAGCCCCTGGTTCTTTGGCACTGACCTACAGTACTTTTTATGATCCTTAGGTAACCTCAGTCTTGTCACACTAGGAAAAACAACTGATTAGAACAATATGTCACTTTGGCTAAAGTAGTACAATCAGCAACAGCAATAATATCAAACACAGCTTAGAAAATGACAAACTGTGATAACTATTTGTTTGCCACCTTTAACAATACAAACAAAGTTTTTGGTGATATAACAAAATCTAAAACAAACCAGAAACTTGTATACAGTAAATATGCCATCAAAATGGTGATTTTACCCTCAGGCGAGAAAATTTAAAAGGGGTTAGGGTAAAAAAAAAAATAGAGAAATACAAGAAAAAGAAGAGGAAGAAGAAGGAAATGGAGAAGGAGAAGACGAGATTAGAAAGAAGGTTGGAGGACAAAGGAAGACTGTGAACTTTGGAAAAACTGGTAAAGAAGACAGGAAATAAGAAATAAGAACATTACAGAAAAGCAACAACAAAAATCTAGAAACAATGTTCACATTCATAAAAACAAGAACAATCAAGAAAACAAAACAAAACATAAGTGAGAAAAAAAAAACAAGGAAAAAATGTCCACTTTGGGGCATATCTCTGCTGTCACTAGTACACAGAATGGGCAGACAGAGCCCAGATTCATGTTGACTGATCCCAGCAAGCCAACTGTAGATTTATGGCGGAGTGCTGGATAATCCCAGGAAGCCTGCCCCTTTAGTTCCACTGAAGTTCAGGCTGACTTCTGGCTTTGAGCCTAGAACCCAATTTGTTCAGTCACAACACTCCATGTGCCTCCTGCTGGCTTGAACTTGGCTCCTTGACTTTCTGTGGACTTGAACTCAGTTCTGCCTCACTTTGACACTGGGAGCCACTAGATGGAGCTGACCCACAGCTGCTCTAAATTCTGAGTTTAGCCTCTCTCCAAATGGCTACTTCCCAATGGTATTCTCCTGGGAGATTCTCCTGAACCTAACTCACCAGTTTCTGCAGACTATTACTTCCACTTCTTCATTCCATTGGTGCATTTTCAAAGGAGACCGCTAGGTTTGTCAGTAGTCACTATGCATCTGCAGTTTCAACCCACCCTTCCCACAAACTGAATCAAGGCTCAGGGAGAAAGCACCACTTGCCACCTCCTTTTTTTCCGTTGACGTCTCTCTCTTCACTCTCCCCAAGATCTTCAATTCTCAATTCATACCTTTACTGGGTCATGGAGACCCACTTCCCTCCTTTTTCTCTAACTCAGGCTGCTGTATTACAGTATCTAGACACCAAACCGCAGAGAACTGTTTTTTCTGCTGTTTACCACTCTGCCATCTTCCTAGAAGTCAGTACTTTTTCTTTTCTAATTAAATGGATTTGGGATCTTTTCTTCTCTTTGTATGTATGTGTGTGTGTGTGTGTGTGTGTGTGTGTGTGTGTGTGTGCACGTAATTAGCTAGGGGTTTGTCTTTTTTGAAAAAACTAACAGTCCAATTCATTGATTATTTGTATTGTTTTGGTTTTTTGGTCTCATTTTCGTGGTTTCTGATACTACCTTTGGGTTTGGATTGGTTCTTGTTTTTCCAGGACCTCAGGTGCATCATTAGGTTATTTATTTGGCCTCATTCTATTTTTGTGATGTGGGCATACATAGCTTTAAACTTCTTCCTTAGGGCTGCTCTCATTGTGTCTAGTAAATTTTGTTATGTTGTACTGGCATTATCACTTACTACTTCTTTTTTTTTCTTTTTTGTATTGGGGATCGAATTCATTACCTTGCTCTTGCTAGGCAGGTGCTTGTGCCACTGAGCTATTACCCCAGTCTTATCACTTACCTCTGGAAACCGTCTTACTTCCTTCTTCTGTACTACATAGTACTACATAGATTTTCTTCTGTAATCCATTGTTTATTTAAGAGTATATTGATTGGGCCAGGGGGTTAGCTCAGTGGGATAAGCACCTGCCTGGCAAGCGCGAGGTCCTAAATTCGATCCCTGGTACAAAAAATAGTATTTTGTTCTAGGGCTGGGAATATAGTTCAGTGGCATAAGTACCTGCCTGAGTTCAATTCCCATATCAAAAAAAAAAAAAATCCCTAGCACTTCAAATGGGAAACAAAAAAAAAAAAGTGTATATTGCTCAGTTTCCATACATTTGCTTAATTTTCTTTTTTAAAAAAATTTATTTTAAAGATAGTAAAATACAACAAAATAAGACAGAACAAAGCCAACCAAGACAATGTAGTGAAACTGATACAGAACTTCAGAGCAGGATACCAGGATTACAAAAATAGCTACCACAGTATATCTCATTATCTTCACAATAGTTGGCCATTCAATCAGGTATAGCAAAATAAAACCAAAAACAGAATACTGTAAAACCAATCAAAACAGAATATTGAATAGAGGAAAACAATTAATCAGAACAAAGCAAAACAGTGAAAACAATATTGGCCTTCAAACACAAGATAGAAGGAAATCCTCCATATTTGCTATATTATATACTGTCATCCTCCCAAGAGATGCTCAGACCTCTGGCCCCAGGTCAACATAATCAACCAAACAAAATAAGCTTTTAGTTGCTTTATGTACCTTAGTTGCTATCAATTCTGAGTGATCTCGAAACCATCTAGTTGCTAATGGGATGGGGGGTTGGGGGGACACAGGATGTTTGATTCTCAGCCAGCACCAGTAGGCTCACCGGAGACACTGACTTATTCCCTCCCCGACGCACCTGCAGCTCATGCCATTTACCAGGAATGTTGGCTTGTTGCTAGCTTGGTTAATCCCCCAAGTTTCAGCATGGCTGATTCTCAGGAAATGTTGACTTCCATTTGCTTAATTTCTGTTTTCTTTTGTCATTGATTTCTAATTAATTGTGCTGTGATCCAATAATATGAAAAATATAATTTCAATTCTATTACATTAATTTAAACCTGCTTTACTGGATAGTATGTGGTCTATTTTTTAGAAAGTTCCATTTGTTAGTGAGAAGAATGTGTACTCTGTTGTTAGGTGAAACATTGTAGTATCTATTTGTTCAAAGGTTTTGTTCAGCTCTGATATTTCTTTGCTGCTTTTTGTCTAGTTGATCTGTTGAGAGAGGGGTACTGAGATCTTTCACTTTGTGTTTATGTTTACCTAATCTTTTATGTCTAGTACTATTTGTTTTATGACATTAGGCATAACATTGTTTGATGCATATATTTTAACAATTGTTATCTCTCCCTGTTGGATTATTCCAATATTTAGTGACCTTCTCTGCCTCTTTTATTCAGTTTCTGTTTAAAGTCCACTTTGAAAAACAATGTTTCTAAGCCATCAAAGAACTCATTTATTTAGTGTCCTTTTTTAAAAAAAATTACATTGTGTGCCACCATGCCCAGACTATTTAGTGTCCATTTTTAAGAGTGATACCTTTTTGTTCTTGTTTTTGTTTTTTTGGTTTTTTATTTTAAAGAGGATAAAATAAAATAAAACCAATCAAAATAAACCAGTGTAAGAGATGCAGGACTTCAAAACATTATGAAATCAGCAATAGTTACCATAATGCCTTTCAATGTCTTCAAAATAGCTGCAGATAACTTTGGATATAGTAAAAATCAAACATAACAGAAAAGAAACAATAAAAACAAAACAATGAATGCAAAAAGGATTTCAAAACAAGCCAATAGTAAATCCAAAGTTGCTACCATAATGTATTTTACTATCTTTGAAATAGCTGCTCCTGCCATTGAATTTAACATAATAAAACAAAGCAAAAGAGAATAAAACTCAGCCTCCAAAGAAAGGAAAAGAAAGTGCTCTAAAGAATATAACCGCATATATATTTAAATGTATAAGATAGATAACCATATTACTGAGTTTTGTTGGATCATTGAACAAAACTGTTTCCAGTCTCACTGTTTGAAAGTCCACTTTATATGCTTTAATTTTGTAACTTGAACAAGTATTTCTAAGATAACAATATGTAATCTATTAACTAGTAATTTCCTATTGTTTATTTTTTCTGAAATTCTGTATAACTTGTACCTTATTTCTGTTTTTTTTTCTTTCTCCATAATAAAAAAAAAGAAAACCCAACCTCCAAAAAGATGGAAATGATATACAACTTCAAAACAAGATCATAGAGAATCAACAATGGCTACAACCCTCAGAAGGAAAGCCCCCTAGATGCCACACTGTGTATCACTATCTTCTGAACCCATGATCAGACCACTTGCCCTAGACCCGCAATGTTAGTGAAGCACCAAAGCACCACAGGCATTCAATTGCAGGCATTTCACCTGCATAGCTATCATCACAGCCTGTGTTTCTCCAGATAAGCTAGTTGCTTATTGGGTGGGAGGTACTGTTTGTTTGCCAGCAAGTGTGCCAGCAGGGTCTGGGGTCTGACTGTTCTCAGTCCAGTGGTGGCTTGCACATGGTGCTGGTTCACAGACTGGGCTTGCTTAGTGGTGTGGCCTTGTTTGCTGTCTCGCGTCTGCGAATGGTGCTGACTCACGGAGAGAGGCTCAGGTCTGGATGTTTTGGTGTATTTTTGAGACAAGGTTTTACTATGTAGTACAGACTGTCTTTGGACTCACTATGTAGCTCAGGCTGCCTTCAAACCCACAGTGATTCTCCTGCCTCAGCCTCCAAAGTGGTGTGATTACAGGGGAAAAAAGTTTTCCTTTCCATGGAACTCTGAAGTTGCAGCCCATTCTGTGACTCGGAATGTTAATGTATACTATTTGCTTCTTGTCTGTCTTTCCTTCTTTCTTTTTTTTTTAATTTTATTTTGAAAGTATATAACAGAACAAGACAGAATAAAGCCAACTAAGATCGTACAGTGAAATTGGTACAGAATTTCACAGCAGGTTACTGGGATAACAGGAATAGGTATCATAGTATATTTTGTTATCTTTATAATAGTTGATCTTTCAATCACGTATATCAAAATGAGATGAAATATAGAACACTATAGAACTTATTAAAACAGAATATTGAATAGAGCAATACCATTAATCAGAAAAGAGCAAAAGAGTAATAAAAATATTTGCCTTCAAAGAGATGGTAGAAGGAAGTCCCCGTATTTGCTATGTCAACCTCCCAGGAGACACTCAGATTTCTGGTTCCCATTTGCTAATGGGCAGCGGGGGAGTGGGGAGAAAGGGGATAGGGGAATGGGATATTTGGCTCTAGGCCATGCATCAGCATCAGTAGGTTCACTATTGCTTAGCAAGGAGGCAGGCTGGTTGTTTGGTTTCACAGCATCCTAAGTTCCAACATGGCGTGGATCTCAGGAGCTGCTGCTGCTTCTCCCCCTGGAAGGGCCACAGTTTTCCAGACCACCACCGCTTACCAGGAAGGGGAGGAGCTTGCTTGGCTTCCCAGTGTCCTAAGTTCCAAGATGGCGTGGATCTCAGCAGACACTGCTAGTTCTCCCCCTGGAAGGGCTGCAGTTTGCCAGACCACCACTGCTTACCAGGGAGGGGAGGTGCTTGCTTGGCTTTCCAGTGTCCTGAATTCCAACATGGCGTGGATCTCAGGAGCTGCTGCTGGTTCTCCCCCTAGAAGGGCTGCAGTTTCTTCCTTCCTTTCTTTCTTTCTTTCTTTCTTTCTTTCTTTCTTTCTTTCTTTCTTTCTGTACCCAGAATCACACTTGCCAGGAAAGTGCTATGCCACTGAGCTATATCCCTGGCAGTCTTGCCATGTTTAGCAAGACACCATAGGAGAGCTCAGGCAAGAATGCATCAAGTTTGTGAGACAAAAGAAATAGGAGCCCCAAAAAAGGGGATCTATAGGGTGGAGAAGCTTCCAGAAGACTAGAAGGTTTGAGAAGCAAAGTGCACTAGCAGATATTTAAAAAAAAAAATAGAGGGAGTCCACACTGCTGTGAAGAATGTTTAAGAACAGTTAAACCTGTTGTTTTACACAGCCTTACAAGAACTGTCATGAAGTTTGAAGAAAGACATGGAGTCCAGAAAGACAAAGGAAAGTTGACGTGAGTAAAATATGTAATGAAAAGCATTTGATATTAGAAATGAATGAGTAATGAATAATATTCTAGAGTCTAGATCATGTGCCAAAGTACAAGAACTTGTTGGGGATATAACTCAGAGGCACAAATGCCTGCCTGGAAAATGGAAGATCCTGAGTTCAACTCCCAGTACAAAAAATAAAATACAAGAACTTTCTACAATTTTACTTTCAAGATCTTCATTGCTGGAAGAAATTTGATCTAAGATCCCAAGGATTTTACAGTTATCGTCAGTGTGTCCATTATTCAAGTGGCAATAAAAGTTAAAATGAACTAATTGTGGTGGCGCTGGGCATGGTGATGTATGCCTGTAATCACAGCACTTGGGAGGCAAAGGCAGGATAATCGCCACAAATTCCAGACCCATCTGGGCTACTTAGTGAGTTCAAACTCCATCTGAACTACATAGTGTGACCCTGTCTCAAAAAAAATTGTGGTAAGGCAGATAGAGTAAATTATGCATCAGTTTTTCTCCTCCCAGGTATCAGGAATTGAACTCACAACCTTACACTGGTCAGGAAGTCACTTTACCACTCAGCTATAACCCTGGCACCTAAGTATCAATTCTTAAAAAGGGCTCTCTAGCAGATGGAGAACCTCATTAAGGTAACTTTATGGGCACTGAAGGAATCACATGTGAAATTTGCTAAATAAAAACTTATTAAAAAGGAAATTTAATATCTGTATCTTGAAAAATATCTTTAGGTATAGTGTCTGGGATAAGAAACTATTTTGAAGCAAAATGATCCAAAAGTTTTTCAGGGAATTATATTGCCAAAAAGTCCATAAACCTAAGCTGAATTAATAAAGCCACCAGACAACACTTGGATATTCAAACTTCACCATCAAGATCATTCAAAGCTATATTCTCCCCAAGGACGGCACACCTCCTACTCTGCAGACAGCCAGGAACATAAGGGCCAGAAGGAACTTGCCAGAGGCCAGGATCAGAATATAAGGGGAACAAGGACAAGAGATTGTTCCCTAAAAAGCAAACTCTACTCTAAGGTAGGAACTTTCATGATAGATGTCTAGCAGGGTTCTGTAATTGCTTTGGACACTCACACTAACATGTGTTTATCATTTTTTCCTTTGCCCAAATGTGTTGTTGTTGCCATTTTCCTGTCCCTGCACTCCATCATTTCACACTAAGCATGTGGCTTCACTGGAATGACAATGAAATGGCAATAACTTGGCTCTTAGTTCACAAGTTGCTGGGCCAGGAGGAAAATGTATGCAGGCCAATTAGACAAGATTGTATTACAGAGTTTCATATGAGGGTCATAACCAAATGTGAAATTTTTTTGTCATTTCCCTTTGTGGAAGGGTAGACATGATATTTTGTGCACAGAGCAGCTGGCTGTAGGGGCCACTTGCTCTCTACCAAAGCCACTATTTTCTTTAGGCACATGACTATGCTATGTTTTTCACACTGCCTTTGAAATTTGGGGTAGACACGATAAAGTTTTCTTAAGTGTAACATAAGTGGAAGCAAGATGTGCCACTCTCTGACCTAGGAGATGGTAGACCACAGGATGGAACAAGCCCAGAGTTCTGAACAAATGTAGGGAAAGAGGAGCCCTCAGTTACCTGAGTATCTACCCAGGAATGAAGTATCTTGCTGAGTCATGTTTTGGATCTATTTGTTGCCTACATTACTGATACACACTCCATGAGTCATGCTTGTTCAACATAATGATTACATACATGTATCCTTTTAAAAAAATAGTCAATGGTTGCTGAGTATGGTGGCACATGTCTATGATCCCAGTACTTTGGGAGGCTGAGGCAGAAGGATAGCAAGTTTTAGCCCAGTCTGGGCAATTTATCAATTCAGTGAGACCATGCTTCAAAATAAAAAAATCAAAAAGGTAGCTCAGTACAAAACCCCTGGCCTCAATTCCCAGTACCAAAAATAAATAAAATTTAAAAATAAAATATTAGCCAGGTGTGGTGGCACATATCAGTAATCTCAGCACTCAAGAGGCTGATGCAGGAGGATTGCTTTGAGTTCAAGACCAGCCTGCACTACATAGCGCAATTCTATCTCAAAAAATAAAACCCAAAAATAAATAATTAATTAACTAAGTAATGGTAACATACTAAATATATGCAGCAAACCTTGTGTTTTTGTTTTTATTTATTATTATTGTTATCATTACTATCTTCTTTTTGGTGTTGGGGATTGAACCTAGAAGGTCTCACATATACTAAGTATGTGATATACCGCTAAGTTAACTTCCAGCTCCTATTTTTGCTATTTGAATAACTTAAGTGCTATGTTATTTAACCAGTTCTTTAGGATAGATATTTAGGTTGTTACTATTATCATATTACCCCAGGTTCAAGTTCTTTTAACTGGTACTCTGCAAATGCAGGACAAAGGTCAGCTTTGTGTCCAGCATGGTTTAGTTGTAGTTACTCACACAAACTTCCTTTACCTTTTAGCCAAATCACAAAGCTAACACGCACGCTATTGATTTCCTGAGGTCTACTATTGTAATATTAGTATTGAAAAAGACACTCATGTGGTTATAGCAAATATCACACTGATAGAAGTATTAGTAGGATCATAGCCTAACAGGATGAATTATAGTAGGACACCCCTTGGTCCAAACCCCAGCTCTATTACTTATAAAATGTAACCGAGTCAGCCATGGTGGCACATGTCTATAGTACTGCACTCTGAGAGGCTGAGTCAGGAGGATTACAAGTTCAAGCCTCTCCCGAGCAACTTAACGAGACCCTGTCCCAAAGTAAAAAAAAATTTTAAAAGGGCTGGGAATGTAGCTCAGTGTGGAGATCCTGGGTTCAATCGCCTCTGCTGTGATAGATAGGTAGGTGGATGGATAGACAGATAGATAGACAGATAAAAACACAATTGAACTTTCAGGAAGTTACTGAATTCTTATAAACATTAGTTTTCTCACTTGTAAGATAGGTATTATTGTGATGATTAAATTATAACCAAGTGTTTAGCACATGAGAATTCTCAGTTAACCAATACTTACCACAGATTTTTTACTTTACACAAGCTGGGTATGGTGGCTCATGCCTGTAATCTCAGCACTCAGGAGGCAGAGGCAGAAGGATAGCTAGGAGTTTGAGACCAGCCTGAACCACATAGCAAGAACCCTGTCTCAAATAACAAAAACATTTTTCCTTTACAACATATGTTTTTAATTATTGAAGAAAATAAAATTTCACCTTTAACGATAGGTTATATATTATAACAGTCATTATATATCATTAATACGGAAAATTGTTTTTCAAAAGATTAAATCATCAAAAATTATTGTATTTCCTATAATTTTCTCTAATTTGGGCTGGGGATTTAGCTCAGCAGCATAAGTGCCTGCCTAGCAAGCCACAAGATCATGAGTTCAACCCCCAGTATAAAAAAAAATTTTTTTTTCTCTAATTTGCTAGTTTTGTTTTTAATTATACCACTGACATCATCCTGTGTCATAGATGTATACTGACTTCATGCTTTTTAATAGTTGTCACTACTTTTTTGGTGGTCATCTCTTTGTAACAGGAGACATTCTCAAATGTTGTGACTACTCATTTAAATTCCGTGATCAAATTACTAGGGTTTAGTTGTGTCAGGGCTGCTTCTAACAGTGTAGTTTCAGGAAATTCCATCATCTGAGATGCCTTAATTAATGCTAAGGCAAACCACACAGAGGCTTTGTAGCTTTTGGAAGTAAGCAAGGAAGGAGAAACTTGTGCAGAAATACATACAAAAGTAAGTGCCATTCTCCTGAGACTTGGATTCCAGACATGAAACTGAATGACTGAATTGTCCATATTAGGAAACAATCAGTTGCCCAATGGACCACAGTGTTAAGCCAAGTAATTTGCCCTTTGGGGGGAGGTTTAAAAAAGAATCCATCAGTTATTTTATGTCAGTTATCTTTACAACCACTCCTGTCTCTTCCAACATGATCTCATATGGTGATACCATTCCAAAACCAACTTTTCTCTAAATCTTTCACCATGCATTAAACTAAAATCGAGAGATCTAAATATTAATACAGAAATACTAAATCTGAAGATTTATCCCTATAAATCTTCTGGAAGATAAAATAGGTAGAGCTTTTGGAGACACTGATGTAGGCAAAGACTTTATGAATAAAACCCCGATTACACAGGAACTATCACAAGGAATCAACAACTGTTTCCTGGCAAGAAGAACATAGTCTTGTGGTATGTGCAGTGTCTGGCAAGGAAGACATCATGAACAACAAGTCCAAACATCTCCAACCTAACGAAAGTGGTGCCCTCCCACCCCCTGCTTTCGGGGATCTTTCTCCCCACATGCGGTACATCCCCTGGTGTGGTGGTCTATGTGGTGTCTTAGAATTTCTCTGCATTTTTCTTCTACTGAAATTGACAAATTAGACTTCTTTTAAGTCAGGAAGATGGCATCCCAGCCAACTTGAACAATAGAAAACTATGTTACTGTCATCCAGTGTGCTTGGCAAGTCATACTTCGAAGGGTGTAAGGCCTGGCCTATGTACGTGGGGGTCTGTGAACACATTTACAACAAGTGGTTGACCGCATAATTCTCCCAGCGGGCAACCTCACTGCCAGGCTGACTGGCTTGGGCAGCGTTTCCTCTCAGTCTCACCAACACTTAACAGACTCTGGGTTCTCATAGCTCTTTCAGGTCAGGGGCCAGATAATAGCACCCAAAGAGTCCTGAGCAGAGCACAAGCCTGTGACCAGATGCCTTATTCTAGGACAGATGGCTTGAACTACTGCCTGTTCCCTTTCCCTATGGCCATCTGTGGGACTGCTGGGAGCTGAGGCAACTATGGAAATCCTGGACATCTAGATGGAGATTTCAAAGAGAGCTTTGAGTCTCATGGAGAGTGAAACAATACAATGTTTTCAAAGATGAATCACTTTGGGACTGGCCTTTCAGCCAGTCCTACAGGTCTGGCCTCTTCTATTGTCTGGTAAGAGAAAGAATAATAAAGTCAAGTCTTTTCATTAGAATGTTGGCAAATTACAGTCACAGGCTTGGAAAGGACCTTTGCAGTGTGCAGGCTGAAAGGGAACATGGCAACAGAGCGGATCCCTTTCAGGCTGCCCACTCCCAGGACCCACTTTGAAATAGTTCTCAAAAGTTTAGTTTTGCCAGGCGTGGTGGTATACTTCCCACAGTCCAGCACTTTATGCTGAGGAGGATCGCTGACAGTTTGAGGCCAGCTTAGTCTACCTCATGATTTCAAAGCCAGCCTGAGTCACATAGCAAGATGAGAGCTTGTCCTGCTCCTGCCCCTCCTCCCCTGCCAAAAAAGTTCATCTTTGGGTCTCAGTTGTATATTTCCCCTATATAGAGTGGCTAGGGGTCAGCAAATACTAATTGTCTGATTTAAAATACAAACAGCTTGAGGCTGGGGATTTAGCTCAGCGACATAAGCGCCTGCCTTTCAAGCAGGCAGTCGTGAGTTTGATCCCTGGTACCGATAAAAACAATAAAATAAAATAAAATAAAATACAAACAGCTCTATGCAAGAGGAGACACGGAGGCAGCCTAAAAGGCATCTCCCTCTTCGTGGGGTAATGTCCGGGAAGTCCCATTAGGATACCTCCACCCCACAACACCCTACAATCACCCAGGTGTCTGCATGAATGTGTGGACTCAGTATACCTCTGTATAGGGACACCTCTGTCACAGTCTTCCTCTACACACACTTTCTATTTATGCCATTCACTCAGCACAGGTGTCACACACACCCACAGGGGCTATTTCATCATCTGGTTCCACCTTAATTTTCCATCACAGTGAAAGGTTCCGTAACATTAGGACCCTCCTCTCCTGCCTTACCCAGGGCTTTAATCACTAAAAACTTCTTTTTTCTCCCCCTAAAAACTTGGGCCAATTCATGTAATCACTGTTCCAAAGGCAAAGCATTTTATATTCCCTGAGTTGCCAAATTAATACCAATTCATGCTAAAATACCAAGTCTCACTAACACAAATACAATCACATCAATAATTAACGTTGGCTATCACAAATGCAAAGTCATTTCTTGCTTACTTGTTATGACTAATTACATTAATATCTTAATATAGTCATTTACTTCCTGCTTCTCAGCTTGTATTCACTGTACAATTATAAAATATACATCAAAAATGACACCCTGGTCACTTGCACACAGCTATAATCTTAGCACTCTTGAAGTAGGAGGATCACAAACTTGAGCCTACCTTGGGCAATTTAATGACTTAGTGAGAATTTGTCTCAAAATAAAAAATTTAAAAAGGGCTGAGTGTAGCTCAGCACAAATGCCCTGAGTTAAATCCCCAGTACTGGGGGCGGGGGTGGGGAAAGATAGTATTTATTATTCATTACTGAACCCAGGGCCTTTGCACTAAAGTATATCCCAGCCTTTTTTTTTTTTTTTTTTTTTGAGACAGGTTCTAAGTAGGTTGCTAAATTCCACAGATTAGGTTCCAGTTAGAGATCCTCAGCCTCCCAGAGTTCTGAAATTATAGGCATGTACCACATACACAGTTTACTTTATATATAGTTTGTTGTTATTTTTTGAGATGTCTCATGATATAGCCCAGGCTGGCCTTAAGTTCATGATCTTTCTGCTTTAATCTTCCAATGGATAGATTTATAGGTATGCACCATCACACCTCAAGAAACCCAACATTTATATAATTTATTGTTGTCTTTTTGAGATGGCCTCGCTATGTAGTTCAGGCTGACCTCGAGCTCACTTTGTAACCCAGGCTGGCCTCAAACTCACAATGATTCTCCCACCTCAGCTTCCTAAGTACTGGGGTTACAGGTGCGTGCCACCATGCCCAGTTTAACATTTATTTGTGTATGTGTGTGCATGTACATGTGTCACGAGACTAAACCTAGGGCTTTTATTTTGAGGTACATACCCATCCCCTCTTCTTCCACCTTCTCCTTCTTTTTCTTTTATTTTGAAACAGTCTTTTGCTAAACAGTGTTTTGCTAACTGTCTAAATTCCCCCAGGCTAGGCTTGAACTTTTTGGGGGGAGGCACTAGGAATTGAATTCAGAACCTTGTGCTTGCCAGGCAGGCGCTTGTGCCACTGAGCTATATCCCCAGCTTCTGAGTCTCAGACTGCTGGTATTATTAGCACATACCACTATCCCCACTCTACTGGGAGTTTTTTGTTGTTTTTTCTAAGAGAAGACAACAATAGTCCTAATTCATAGGAGATATGTTCTAAGACCTCAAGGGATCCTAAAAACTTTAGTACCAAACTCCATATTTACAGTATCATGTCTTTTATTTTAATTTTTACTGGTCCATGTTTGTAGTACATAATGATTACAGTCTTCACAGGGGCTGGCATGTGTATGTATCTTAATTCTTTTTTATGTCCCTTTTTTTTCTCCTCCCTTCCCCTATGATTTTTCCTATACATATATACCTATGACAAAGTTTGATTTATAAATTAGAGAGAGTAAGAGGTTAATCATAACTGATAAAATAGAATATAACAATGTACTAAAACTCATATGATTGTAGTCAATATATCTTGTTACATTTTTATCTTGTTACTTAAAAGAAGCACTTTACAGGTGTTATTTTACATCTGGAGTCATTCTTAAGTAAAACTACAGTTATTTTCTGTTTCAAATACTGATGTCATCGAGTGGGGTCACTTTCCTGGCCCCTATACTTCACTCTAAGGCAGAGAGATAAAACCAAACAGGTTGATAAGTAACTAGATCTCCCAGGGCCCTGTAGGCCACAGAAGGAATCTAGACCTGATTGCAGAGCTGTTAACAAGCCATACACATTGTAAGACGGAGAAAGATCAGATCATTTGGGCTTCAGTGAAAACTGTAACTCTCGAAGTTTTGACAGGAAGGAAACAGTGAGATAAGGGTTTAGTCACAGAATATGGGATCAAGGAAAAGTCTGATTTTTTGTTTTGTTTTGTTTTAAGCAAAAGACAGATGCTATGGTTTAAATTCATCCCTCTACAAAGTTCATTTGTTAGAAATTCAACCTTCAGGCAAAATAGCACTGGGGGACAGGGCCTAATAAGTGATGAGGTCAAAGAATTCTGTCGTTGAGAATGAATTAATGTCATTATTTCAAGAGTCATTAGTTATCTCAAGAGTGGGCTTGTTACGAAAGCAGTGCTGGACCTCTTCTGCTTGCCATCATGATGCAGCATACTAGCCCTCTCCAGATGAAACCTAGACTTGGATTTCCCAGTCTTCAGAACCATAAGAAAGAAATCCAGGGGCCAGGGATTTAGCTCAGCGGCATAAGTGCCTGCCTTGCAAGTGTGTGGTTGTGAGTTCAATCCCCGGTACCCATAAAAAAGAAAAAGACCAAAAAAAAAAAAAAAAAAAGTAAAGAGAAAGAAATACATAAGAAAAATTATCAATCTCAAATATTCTTTTGTAGCAAAACAAATCAAGCTAAGACAATAGGTGAACCTGTGGTTTGCTTGAATAATGGCAGAAGTACCCAATATTGCAAGAGACTTACTGGAGATCCTTGAGTACTGGGAAGGCAAGTGAGCATTTAAAAAAGTTTGGCTTTTAAGAAAAAGCTTCATGCTATAAAACTGACTTTATATGATAGCTCTGTGGATTTTAGTACATATACAGATTCATTTGAAACCATTACAATCAGGATTCTGAGAATTCCATCACCTCAAAACTCTCCCTCTCCTAATCCCCCCCCCACCTTTTTGAATTTTATTTAAGGAGAAAAAGAAAAAAAAAAAACAGAAAAAGGGTACAAGTTATACAGAATTTCAGAAAAAATAAACAGCAGGAAATCACTAGTTAATAGATTACATATTGTCATCTTAGAAATAGTTGTTCAAGTTACAGAATTAAAGCATATAAAGTGGACATTCAAACAGTGACATTGCAAACAAGTCTGTTCAATGATCCAACAAAACTCAGTAATATGGTTATCTATCTTATACACTTAAATATACATGCAGTTATATCCTTTAGAGAACTTTCTTTCCCTCTCTTTTGTACAATGACAATTACACATTTTGGGTTTTATTACTCCCACTGTTCTTATTACTTTTTTTGAAGAGAATAAAACCAAATGTGACATAACAAAACAGAGTCAGTCAAATCAAAAGGATGAACATAGTGCATAAGGTAAAAACAGAATACAAGGTGATCAGCAATGGTTACCATAATGCCTCTTGCTATCTTAAAAAGAATTGCCTATATCATCAGTTCTAATAAAATTGAACAAAACAGTAAAGAACAAAACCAATAAAACCAAAACATTGGAGACATTGCAGGACTTCAAAAGAAGATAATAGTCAAACCAGAATGGGCGTCATAATGAATCTTATTATCTTCACAGTTGTTGCCTATACTCTCGAACTTCATAGTATCAAGCAAAACAGAATAGAGGAAAATCAGTCAAACCAAGATGGTGAGAGCAATACAAGGTTTCAAATCAAGTTAATAGGAAATCAAAGTGGGTTACTATAATATATCCTGCTATTTTTATTTTTCCCTTAATTAAAAAGATAAAAATAAAGAAGTAAATAATAAAAAAGGGAGATTGAGATAAAAGAGGATATAACAACAAAACAGCACAGGTCAAAACATAACCATTTAAGCAAAATAGTGTTTCAGCACCAGAACTTGACATAATAGTAGTCATGATAGTGTCTCTTTCCTTGAAATTTTTGAGTATAACTTCGTATACTGTAGCATCAAGCATATCAAGACAGTGTAAAACCATTCAAGAGAATGACAGTATTACAGGGTATTTAGAACCAACTAACAGAAAATGAACAATGGTTTCTGTATAATCTCCTTGTCTATAAAAGTTCTTGTTTATATTATCACATATAAAATCCAATAAGATACATGTTAAGACTGATAGAGACAGAAGAATAAAAGCTTGACAGGACTTCAAAACAAGATGATATTAAATCATCACTAGCTATTATGATGTCTTGTTTTCTCCAAAATAGCTGTTCCTACCATCCAACCTTCTCTGCCTCATTTCTGTTGAGCTCTTTTCCTGTCATTAGTTGTCAGTTTGTCTTCTTCATTATGCTTTCTGCTACATTCATTGTGGCCTCTCTCCCACTGTTTCTGGAATCTTGGTATTTTTCTTTTTTTAGAATGTCCTGCATATTCTCTGTAGAGTTGAATTGGTGGCTGCAGATTCCCCTAGTTCCTCTTTATCTTGGAAGCACCTTGTTTTTCCATCAATTTCTAGGGACAGCTGTGCAGGATATATCAATCTTGGCTGGAGGTTATTATCTTTCAAAGCTTGAATTATTTTTCCCCACACTCTTGGTGATTTGATGGTTTGTGCCGAGAAGTCTGCTGTAATTCTGATGGGTGTTCCCCTGTAAGTTATCTGTTTCTTGTCTCTGATGGCTTTTAATATTCTGTTCTTATATTGGATTTCTGGAATTTTGATTATTATATGCCTGGGTGTTGTTCTGTTTGGGTTGTAGGATGCTGGGGTCCTGTATGCTTCATATATCTGAGTATCTTTACCTTTTGCTAAATTAGGGAAATTCTCCTGGATTATTTCTGTGAATAGCCTTTGTAGTTCATTTGTTTGTGTCCCTACTTCTTCTTTTACGTTCTTAATTCTTAAGTTATAGATTGTCTTATCATCTTCAAACCTTTGTATTATTGCTGTTTGTTTTCTTGTTATTTTTAAGAAGTTTTTCATTTCATGCTCCCACATTACAAATCTGTCCTCCAGTTCAGATAATCTATCCTTAGTTTCTTTCAAGCTGTTATGCCAGTTTTCAATAGAGTTTTTAGTTTCCTGGTAATCTCTTTGAATCTGCTTCAAGTATTCCATGTTTTCTCTATTTTCTCCGTCAAACAATTCTCCCCTTTTTTTCTGTTCTTCCATTCCACTATCTGTTTTTTCTTGGGTGGTGCTTAGCATTTCTCTAACTATTCTACTTATATCTTGCTTTAGGTCGTCAAATACTTCACTTTTGAACTCGTCTATGAGGCTCCGGAGATATCACTTTGTGTCTATTGGTTCCGTGTCTGATATTGCACGTTTTCTGTCCTCATTCTCCTTTGCATTTACCTTTCCTGGAACAGTGTTCTCAGGATTGGGGGCCGAGGACCCTTTCTTGTTGCTCCCTCTTCCCATACTTTTTGTTCCTTCCATACAAGCATATATAGGAGGCCCAGTTTCTTTCTTTGTCAGTTACAGTTTGTTTGAATTGTGCTGGCTAGGTGTTCCCGCCCACTGCAGTGTACTAGGGAGACACAAACCTGGGCAGCCTCTGCTGACCCCGTCCTTCCAGGTCAGTCAATCTACTGAAGGCTTCACTGCTAGAGTGCACCACCAGGCACTGGGACCTGGTTTGGGCTAGCCTACTGGGTCTTAGTCTGCCGCATCACCCAGGCCAAGTGCTCCTCACCAATCCCGCTTGAGAGGGGAGTATGCAATTAAAGTCACTGCAGCGTTCTGTTCTGGTTAGTCTGCCTGGTCTCAGAATGTGCTCTGTTGGAACCGCCTTATCTATGAAAGGGTCCCGGTTCCTCTCACTCACTGCAGGTCAATGCAGGGCTCCCCACCAGTCCCACTCTCAACTCCATTCGCTGATTCCCGCTCTCAGAAGTTTCGCATCTCTCTCCCTGCTGTGCTGATTCAGAAGCAGCTGTGGCCGCAGGAAATTCAAATCACTGTTTCCACAGGCACGGGTTCCAGCTTCAGCGCTGAGATTTTATCTCTTCCAGTTATAGCACCGGAATTGCATTTCCTGTTGGTTTCTCTCAGCTTAGTTCGTTCCTGGGTCCGCAGGGTATATCTACCCTTGCTTAGGACTCCTCACACCGCACCATTCCTGGTTTCTAAGCTGGCTAACTCAGAGAGCCTCCATAGGTGCTGTTGTCTATCTGCCATGTTCTCCCGGAAGTCCTCTTTTTTTTTTTTTTTTGAAACAGTTTCCCTATGAATTTTGGCTGGCCTTGAACTATGTAGCCCAGGCTGGCCTTAAACTTGCTAAGCTGGCCTTGAGTTTGCAGCACCCCCTTGGCTCAGGTTCCTGAGTGCTGATCGCAGGCATGCACTACAACCCCCAAGCTCTATGATCTTTCAGAGACTAAAGTCTCATCAACTCACTCCTTTGCTCAAAACTCCAGAGTGGAAATATTGCTATGGCTGACAAAGCCCTGCATCACTAGGCCCCTAGCTGTCTCTCTAACGTGGTCTCCTACTTCTCTCCCATTACTTGCTCTGTGTCAGCCTTAGGGGTCTCCTTGCTATTCCTACAGTGTGTCAAGCACATGCCTCCCTCGGTATTTAAATTTGTGGTTGCCTCTTTCTTTTCCTAGACATCCACATGGTTTACTTCCTCTAGTTAAGTCCAGTGTTCATGTAAGTGTTCTTTAACAATGAGTTCTTTAGTATCTGAACCAGCAGCTACTTGACACCACTGTATAACCCCTGTCTTGGTCTTTCATAGTCCATAATCCTGACAATATTTGTTTTGGATTCCTGAACTAGTAAAGATCCTTGAGGGCAGTTTTGACTGCTGCTCAATATATGTTGACATTAGTACTTGGTCTAGAATATACCAAGAGTTCACTGAGTATTTTTGATTCCATAATTTTTTAGGGGGGAAAAGACAGGATGAGAACACACGTAAGTAGATTTTCAGATATCAGGACAATTAAATGTTACTTGTGTAGTTAGCTAATCAAGGTAAGTGATATGGAAATGCAGGTTTAGCGATTTCCAGCAATAGTGGAATTTAATACAGTGAAGTCTGAAGTCACAGTTCAGCGTCCATTTAAGGTTGATAGCTAATTTAGTGATGCCAGTCTATTTGGCATGACAGTTTTCTACAAGGTATAAGCATGGAGAAGTTTGGAGGTTCAGCCAGAGTGGGGGGTCTTAGTTGGAGAACAGGGACTGTTGGGGTGAGACTGTAAAAGTGGGGTCGTAGGGGCTGGGGGTTTAGCTCAGCTGTGTAAGCACCTGCCTGGCAAGCGAGGGGTTTGTGAGTCCGATCCCAGGAACCAAAAAAAAAAAAAAAAGTGGGGTTGTAATGATCTACCATTAAATCTAAAATATGTGAGGAAAGTTAAGTGTAGACAGGGTCAATGTTTAAGACATAAATTAGACGCTTTCCACAACTTGGAAGTTGTGATACAGGAAAAGAATAGTTATTAAAATTTTCAGCAGTTAAACTGAAAGGATTAGAAAGCTATCTGGGCCGAGGCATGCTCAACTTAGTGATTCGTGTTAGATGTCAAGGTCTAGGTGTTGATTGGGAGGATCGCTTTAGAAGAGGCCCGATGTTGAATGGTTGTCGGGCTTAAATCTAAAATGACCAAGGAATACGGTCAAAGGAAAGAAAGTAAAGCCTGCAAGCGCGAATCAACAACCGTTTACTACAGTTAACTGGGTGGTAAAATCTAAGAGGCAGCGTCGGAGAAATAAGCGTTTGTCCAATGGGTGACAGTATCCGGCACACAGTCCACACCTCTGGGACTTGGTAGTGAGACTATTAATCCATGTGAGGAGCCCCAAGGGTGGCAGGATCCTCAGGAGACAGCCCGGGCTTGTTCAAGGGTTGAAAGCTGGTCTAAAAGCGGAAAACTCTGAGAAGACAGGTTTGAAGGAGATTAGATGGAGACCAACATTTTTTTTTTTTTGTCTTTTTCATTTTTATCGGTACCAGGGATCAAACTCACGACCGCCTGCTTGCAAGGCAGGTGCTTATGCCGCTGAGCTAAATCCCCAGCCCCAACATCTCTTTTCTTTATTATTTGACCTTCCTCCCTGCCTGCCGCTGCAGAACACCAAACTCTACCGCTAGGTAACACTTAACGAACCGTACTCAACCCATCTCTTTTCAACTCTGCGCGGAAGAGCTCCCTCCGGAACTCCTTCGGGTCCGCGCTCTCCCATTGGTTGAAACTTCGCCCGCTTTCATTCGCTTCCGGTCACGATCCCGTGAGGCGGGACAGTCCGAGGGAGTCACTTCCGCCTTGCCCACAGCCCGCCCTCCTCCTTCCCTTTTAAGCCGCTTCCGGCCTCAGGCCCCGCCCCACCTGTGTGCCCCGCCCCCGCCCTTCTCCCGCCCCGGCCGGTGGCCCAGCCCCACCGCGCCGCTTCCGGTCCGGGCTCCGCCCCGGCTGTGGCCCCCGGCGGCGGCGGCGGAGGAGTCCGAGACGCAGTTGCGGCCTGGGGCCTGAGCGGCCGCTTAGTGTACAGCCTGCGGCCGGAGCCTCACAGGTGAGCTGGCGGCGCCCGCTCTCTGCAGGTGGCGGGCTGGGTATGAGGGAGGCAGGTGTGTGACGGAGCGGAGACTCCTGGCCCGAGGGAAGAGAGACAGAAAGGGACCGGGGCCGAGGGGACCCCAGCCCGGAACGGAGGAAGCGGGGTGGCCGCGAGCGGGCCCGAGGGAGCCGAGCGAGCAGGCGTCGCGGGCTCGAGGGTCCCGGGGTCCCTGACTGGGGGTTGGGGGAGGGGCCGCGCAAGAGGGCGAGAAGCTGCAGGTTCCTGAGACCCAAGCTCCGCGAGTGCGGGCAGGTGGCATTGTTAGGATCCCAACGGATCCTAGCTGCCTGGGGACCAGGGAAGATGGGCTCTGGGGAAAGACGTATGTCGAGTTGTAGAACTGAGTCATCTCGGTTCCTGGGACTGCACACCAAGAAGATGGTGCCACAGAACAAGTGACGGGCAGAATCTGATTGAGGAATGATTTTGTGATTGATTGTGATGATTGCAAGGACATTTTTCAGTGGTCCTTGAATTGTTCGGTTTATTCTTTTGTTTAATTTTCTTTGACTCAAATTGTTTTTGTTTTTGATTTTTTTACTGTAAATCAGGATTTTTGCCAGTTGGGTTTAATAGGAGTGCAAATCTTTTCTTGCTTTGTACACTCTAAGCAAAAGCAGAATGAAAGCATTGCTGCAGGATTAACTCACACTTTCTAAAGTGCTAAGAGAGGAAGTAAAGGAAGTCAGAGGCAAATTGGAATTTGAATTCAAAAAGCATAACCAACACTTTCTAAGATAAACAAAAAATGAGAATTTTTACTTTTTTTTTAAAAAAGCTTTCCTAGCTTTAAAAATTGTGCTCTTTTTACTCTAACCTATAGAAAGTTCATAAACCCAAGCCATTCTTATTGCTAGGATTGGGATTACTTCCCTGTGAATTTTTGAAGATGCTAAAGATTTTTTGTTTGTCTTCGGACCCAGTTCTAAAACATTGAAACAATGCAAAAATCATGCCCCAACCTGTGTGATACAGCTGCTGCTTTCATGTGATGACAAAATTACACACCATGTTGCAGGTCCTGTTCACCCTAAAATTTGCCCTTGCATAGTAATCCGTTCAGTTAAGGAGACTTGCTGATAAAACATAACTCAGAGGGAGATTTGTTGGGGGTGGGAGCTTAGAGAGAAGGAAAGGGGTTTAGAGGTGGAGAGGGTGTGAAAGGGGTGTTTGTAGACTGATTGGTAAGAATGTAGATAAACCTGCCCCTAGAATGCTCTTGGCCTGAAAGTCCTCTCTTTTTATATTCATTATAGGAAAAATATTGTAGTACAAGTGAATTAGAGAGAAAGGTTGTTGAGATTTACTTGACCATATATAAGAGAAGCATTAACTTGTTTAGACAATATTGATACCTGTTTCAAATTAATTAACTTTAAAATCTCCTAAGGAATTCGCTCCTTGTTTATTTTTGAGCAAGGATTGCAACTTGAGACTCTTGCCTGTTTTTTTTTTTTTTTTTTCTTTCATGTTGTTGAAATTGGATTCTTTTTGAGAGGCTATAATGTCCAGTTTGCCTGGTTCAGTCCATCCCACAAGCAGGCTGGCAATTTGATCTGTGAAATTTGCAAAGTTTAAATCCAAGAGCAGCGTGCTTGATCTTAATTTTTCTATAAGAGAGGTTGTGCTGTCTGCCTGATAGTTCTGTCTACGTTGAATGGTGATTTCTTTCTCAGATGGGCCTGGGAGCGGAGCATAAGGGATTTTCTCTTTTGTAAGTAGGCCTTTCTTTCCCTTTAATAACAGAAGTTTTCATAGTCACAACCCCTTGCACAGTGTGAACCCATTTGCCTTTTCATTAGTAAACGTGAATGTTTGATAATGTAGAAGGAGAGAGATCAGAACACAGATGTTGGCCGGTTAAATAGCTTCTGGATTTTCTTCTTTTAAAACCCTCAACAGTCTACTTCCGCCGAAATTGACCCTGAATTTCCATTCTTAGATCTTATTCCTTTATTTACTTCCCTCCCCACACTCAATTTGTGTTGAATTAGATTTAGGAGCATGTGTTTAGTGGTCAGAACTATGGCCTCTTATTGGGAGAAATGAAAGCCTTTTATACCTGTTTCACGTAGTTGTTTCTCTCCCTTCCTCCTCTTCTGTGGTTTTGGTTAATCACTTAAAGTGTAGACGCGGTGTGCCTGCTAGGCTGTGCCCTGGTCCAGAGCCATGCCAATCTGTGAGTGAGGCTCACGGCAGTGATGGAGCCGCTGCAGCAACAGCAACAGAAGCAGGCGCACCTAGCCCCTCTGCAGATGGATGCCCGAGAGAAGCAAGGACAGCAGATGAAAGAAGCCCAGTTCCTCTATGCCCAAAAGCTAGTCACACAGCCTACTCTCCTTTCTGCCACACCTGGGAAACCTGCCAGCAGCTCTGCCCTGGGTCCCTTAGCCAGAGTTTCACCAGCCACACCAGTGGCCCGAGTTTTTGAACGGGGCAACGTGAACTCAGAACCTGAGGAAGAGGAAGGCTTGGAAGATGAGGATGGGGAAGATGATGTTGCAGAAGTGGCTGAAAAAGAGGCCCAGGTTGCTTCCAAATATTTTCACATGCAGAAAGCAGCTCGTGTAGACCCCCGGGGAGCACCTATGTCAGGTCTGCTTCCAGCACCAGGGCTCCCCCAACAGGGACAGCAAACTAAAGAAGACCATACCAAAGATGCTTCCAAGGCCCCACCTTCTGTTTCCATGGCTGGGCAGTCAAGCTGGAATCCAGATGAGCAACTTAAGCAGGTGAGTGCTTCTGACATGGAAGGTCATTTGTTCTTCCCAGAGGTGAGCTAGAGAGGGTACAGGATGGCCAGGAACAGGAGCTGTGCCAGTCTAGGGCTCCTTGCCTCACTTCACTGACCCATAACCAGGGCACGAATAGACTGAATTTTTCTCTCTCTTTTGTTTTCTTGGACTGGAGCTGCAGTTCATTGGTAGCATGTATGCCATAGAATGGCAAACCTATGACACGTGTGCCTCAGCTGGCAGTTTGTTATCATTGAAAGCTCTAAAAGGTTTGCCATTACTGCCTAGGTTCTGTCCCCACCATACACATAAATTAATTTCTGCTTTCTTGATTAAAGTAATAGAATGTGTAAGTTACTCTTTATGCAGATTGTTCCAAATTTGATATCAAAGAATGTCAGTACTGCCTTTTTCAAAGGAAGGATGAGTTTGCTACAATGTCACAAGGGCTATCTAAAAATGGGATACTTGAGTGTCATTAATTTTGCTAATAGTAACATAAAAGAACAGTTATGGCCAAGCATTTCCTAGGCTTTTGGAGGACAATGCCTTATGAGGAGAATTTGTTGTATTACAGCTGAACATAGCTGACAAGAAGCACTTATATCACATATTTTTCCCAAGAAAGAACATTGTGTATATAATTTTATTTCACCTTTATGTCATCTGCTTAGAAAAAAGATAGACCTTACAATTCTCTCTTTAGCTGCAGAAAGCTGAAATGACCTCTAAACATGGCTGAATGTGAGTCAGCTAGCAAGCTAAAAAGCTAAATTGCAGGATCCTAATGAATGATTTTGAAGCCCAGGAGATCTGTACTTTTAACCAAACCTTTGTTTGTAATTTCCCTTTTCTGCATGACCTGCACCATAGTTTTTCTCGCTTAGAATGGGATCGATGTTAGGTTGTGTCAGGCTGAGTGACTTGTTGGTTTGGGCAGAGTTCATGATAAAGCCATTAGTGCGTGAGTATTATAGGAATGCTCTGTGTGGCCTGGTGGTACTGTTTAGAAATCTTTGGTTAAGAACTGTGGGCTTATAAAGGGCAACTGAGAAGTCATGTAAGAAAGGTTCTTTGGAACCTGAAAAATTCAGTTGCCTCAGGTTTTACAATGGCTGTGTTGGTGGTAAGAGTGTGCAGTAAGAAATGAGTCTCACTTCCCACCCTTTCTGTCTTATTCATGGCACTCTTTAGTTGCTCTGGCCTGTGTCTTCCCATCTGTTGAATAAAAATAACAAAGATGCCTCTTAGAGATGTTGGAGGGATTAACAAAATAGCCCACATGAATGTCTGCTCAGCACCAAGCACATGGCAGCCAGCACTGCTCCAGCAGATGGTGCTTGATACAAACAGCACCATCCCATATCCACACCAGCGTGCTTCCAAAGGTGCACAGAGGTTTCTTCACATCACTGAAGGAGACAGCAGCAAAGCTAGGACTAGAATGAGAAGCCTGACTTCCACGACAGCAGTTCTCTGGCCACCAGCCCAGGCCCGCCTCCGGACTGATGGCTTTGGTTTAGAAAAACATCTGTGAGTCACTGGCAGCCCCCATGCTGCTGTGTGGTTGGCAGAGTTCCATGTCGGCTGCTGAGTCAGCTCCTAGTGGGATCCCGTCCTGACAGTGCTGGGAAAGTTCAGGCCTGAGGCAGCTAGCTGCCCCCACCTTGGCAGCTGGCCAGCCTCTGCATGTGTGCGGTCATTCCTAGAAAGTGCAGCCGCGTGCACAAAACAACTGTGCTCCAGAGCCTGTCTGTCTTCAGGAAGTGCAGCAGGTGTAGAGGTCAGGCCATTAGAGCTTCGATAAAGAGGCTCTTCATAACTGCCGGGTGTGTGTGCTGTGGCAGGGCTCTGAACCCCAGGTTCTGGATGGCAGTGGCCCAGGGCTACACAAGCTCAGTGTTGGAGGGGTTGGCTGTTGGCATTGGAAGTTCTTTTGAGTTCATCTTAGTTTCTGAGGCTTATTTGCTAATTATAGACTGTCGGGCAGAAGACTTGCCAAAATATTTTTATAAATGCCCAAGTAGCTGAGAGGCTGATTCTCACCCTGACTGTCCTTACCTGCTGAATGTGGAGATCAGGAACCAGGTCAAGAGGGCATTCATTGAGTAACAGTGACTTAAATTCTTGATGAGCACCTTGTATGCCTCTTAAGGATTCACTTTTACAAAATTGATTTAGTGTGTGTTCTCTTTGCTCTAATCTGGCTTTCAAAGGAATAGATAATGTGCTTGAGGGTTACAAAATTGTTTTAGTTGTGCTGTGGAAGGAGGACTAAAAAAAACAATATCCTTGGGGAGAGCGGACAGAAACCACATATACCATGAGACTGGCTATTTTTATTGCTCAGTGTTTTCTATGTGTAATTAACTTCTGGAGAGCAGGGATAGCCTTGCTCCCTGTACAATTCAAAGGCCTTTCACAGTTGATACAAGATCTTGTTAGTGTGTTACACTGTCCATTTTGTTCTTTTAAACAACAGACTAATGGAGAGGCTCTCTGTGCCAGATCTGTGCTCCCTGAAATAAAGCATGTCTGTCCCTTGAGGAGGTGGTACCCGAGGATCTCAAAACAGATGGGGGCTGTGTGCCAATAATATGACTCCATCCTGAGTCTGCTGAGGCCTTCATTCAGTGCTACTGTGCAGTTGTTTGAGACATGGTGTTACTGTGTAGCCCGGGCTCACCTCAAACTCGCAGCAATCCTTCTGCCTCAACCTTCCATGTACTGGGATTATAGGCATGTGCCACCACACCAGACTAGTATGCAGTTTTTAAAAAATATTTTTTGTTAGTACATGTTTGCAAAATATAATGATTAATTCATTTTGGGGAGTTGGTACATGTATTTTTTTAAGACATTAAAAAAGATACATTAAAAGTTCAATTAATACTACCACATAAGAAAATAGCTAAAATGAAAATCACTGAAAATACTAAGTATATCAAATAGACTTTTATCAAGTTATCTTTTTTACTCATTTCATTTCATGAATATAAAGACATGGATGAATCTGTTAGGGTCAAATTTTACAGAAATTTGGAGACTTTTTCCAGAGGGATGAGACAAGGTCTCTTTTCATAGTTCAGGCTGGCCTTGATCTCACTGTGTACCCCAGAGTGACCTCAAGCTTGCAGTGATCCTCCTGCCCCAGCCTTCCAAGTGCTGTGATTGCAAGTATATGCTACCACACCTGCTAGTTTTAGAACCATTTGAAATGAATATAAATTTAGTATATTTTGGGTGCGCTGTATGAGTTTGTTAGATCACATCTGTTAATTGTAGTGTTGATTTTTCCAAACTCATTACTGTTTTTGAATCCTTAAGTTGTAGTAATCAAGCAATATGGAAAAAAATTTTAAAGCCTCCTAACATGGACTATGTAATATAATTTGTGTTATTTTAATTTTTGCTTTAAATATTTTGGCATTTTAAGTTAATTTGAGTTTGAACTTTTTAAAAAAAATTGGGATACTGGCATTCTTATTCTAACCATGCTTTGTGTTTTTTGTCTGCTACCACTTTAAATTCCCTTAATTAGCTCATATTTTGAAATTCATTTCCTCTGAATATTTATGTTTTAGTTATCACGTTTACAAGACTATTAGTGTTTTTTGTTTTTGTTTTTGTTTTGGTACTGGGGATGGAACTCACGACCTAAAGAAGTTGTTTTATTTTCAGTAAATTTTCATTTAGATATATCTGTATATTTATCACTTTTTTCTCTATTTCTTTGTATATTAGACAGTTGTATATTTTCATACACCCCTCTCTTTTGGCTCCCAAATATTTTAAAACAGGGTTTTGTTTCAAGCATTCACATACAAATATAAAAGATTCTGTTTTTGTTTTTGTTTTTACAGCATAGCATAGCTTCAGAACCAACAGGAATACTCAAAATATTTGACAAAATTGGATGGAGGTTGGAGATTGGTAGACATTTGCCACTTTGAAAAAGGAAGCTGGAAAAATAAAAGGATGCAACAGATCATCCTTTGATTCTGAAATCCATCTCTTAGAATATATAAAGTCAAAGTTATTTCATTGGTTCTCTTTGAAGAAACTCTTAGAAAATACTTCGTTTTCAAGGCCTGGCTTGTTAAAGGGTACTATTCTGTGACACCAGAGTGATGGAGAGATGTATAATGCCATATTTCTATGGGCAGAGTAAATAATTGTAAAACAAGAACACAAAGAACTAAGTGTCCTTTCTTTCAAAGGCGATCACACAACCAGCCTGGGGGAGGGAGTGTTATTGGCCTTTAAAGGGTGGTCTTCTCCTCCCAGTGGAGAATGAATCAGGCAATACAGGCTTTGTCTGTTGTTAGCCCATGAATAGAGGTAGGTTTCCAGACCCCTCCATAAAACAGAAAGATGAACGATGGCTTGATAGGCATGGATCAGGGTGTGTGTGTCTGGATTTCTGCATACTTTGGCAGACAGTTTGGTTATTGTGGTGGTTCTGCAAAGCACTACAGTCATTGCTGCATAAGTTTTGGCTTCCTTCCTGTTCCCTTGACTTCTAGCATGTGGCTTTGTTTTATGGTTGCCTTCCAGGATGGAAGAGTCTTAATTTCAGAAAACTTGTGATTAAAGAATTGCTATCCTTCCTACAGGACAGGATATTGCCAAGTCCCACATCTGGTAGGTAGGGCATGCTTAGCTTAACTGGCTGCAGTTGGAGCACCACCTCTTCCTAGGTTGGAAGCCTAGGACTGTCCATGGCAAATAGGAATCATCACATTAGATGTGTGTCCAGAGACAGAGGACATAACTTGAAAAGCGGGGCTTTTGCTTTGTCCACTCCACCAATCAATTAATTTTATACATGATAAATAAGAATTTTACTAATACAAAATCAGTTGCCATCCTTCTATGAGAGATGACTTCCTGCTGGGCAGTTAACAGATAAAGAGGCTTCTGTCCTTTTCTCCAAAGGCTATGACTGACTGGATCCAGGATCTGTTCTTATGTCAGGTGGCCCTTGGGCTTGGCCTTGCTTTTCTGGGTACATACTATATGACTATAGCTGTTGAGGATTTTTGTAAAAATTGTGCGAAGTATTGCTTTAAATAAAAGTCTGGGTTTTCCCTCTTGGTAGGATGTCCCTGATGTCTAGTCATAGTGGAGTCCATCTAGCTAAGTGATTCTCAATTGGAGGCAGCCTCACCTGCTTTCCCAGGGGACACTGATCAGTGTCAGGAGTCATTTGAGTTGTTGTGACTGAGTAGCTGAACTACTCACATCTAGTGGGTAGAGACTAGAAATGGTGCTAAATAAATATCCTAGAATGCACAAAACATTCTCCCACAATGAAGAGTTATCTGGTACCCAGTGCCATAGCTGAGACACACTGCTCTAGCACAAGTCACTAGAAAGAAAACAAGTGTGCTTTCTTTCAGACACCACCAAAGACTTTGCCCTTCAGTCTCAGCAGTGGAGCAGTTTGGGAGCCTTGAGTTTTCTTCAGTCCTGTTTTATTCTGTTTTATTTATTTTATTTATTTATCTACTTAGTTCTGTTGTTTTTTGAGACAGCGTTTTGCTATGCAGTTCAGGCTGGCACCAAACTTAAGGGCAGTCCTCTTGCTCAGCCTCCCAAGTGCTGAGATTAAAGGTGTGTCCTACCGTGCCCACCTTCTTCAGTTCTATTTTCAGTGTCACATTGAGGTTGTAGTCATCTGAATGAACAGACTGTCACTTGGGAGAGGACTGGGTCCTAGGATTGGAGATATCTTACTCCTCTAGTGGTTTTTTCCAGCCCACACTGGGCAGTACCTGTGAAACTAATGAGGCGTTACTCAGTAGATTAAGGAACAGTTACCTGGTAGATGTGTTAGTGACAGATGTAATTATTGAATCAGCATTATTTCGAGAGATGCAGGATATGGATTTATTGATTGATTTTTGTAGTAGTGGGGATTGAACCCAGGACCTTTGTAGAGTTTTACCTAGCCCTTTTTATTTTTATTTTTTATTTTGAGACAGGGTCTTGCCAAGTTGCTTAATCTGAGCTGGAACTTATGATCCTCCTGCCTTAACCTCCCAGAATGCTGGGATTATAGGCCTATGTCATTTTGCCCAGCCAGAATGTAGATTTAGGTTCAGCCTCTGCTACCTCCTGCTGCCATACTATGGACAAGTATCTTTACCCTTCTCTCTCAACCCCATGCTCCCATCTATTCTAGAGGATGATAATCCTCTTCCACCATCCTCAGGAAGCTATTTTAAAGATATTATAAAGATGGAAAAAACATGGGAGTGTAGTGTCATTAATAACTAACTACTTCTTAAAGCTGTGATTTTTCAGTCTTTTTTACCTTGTAGGTACAATGCTCCGTGAATCCTAGGCACTACTTAAAGCATCTTCAAGTTTTATAGAGCTGTGACAAAATTCCAATGTTCTGCGTTCCTCTGAGTCTGTCAGGATTATGAGAAAGCTTCCACTTTCCACACTAGCATAGGGATATGTACCGATTCTATTTAGATAGAAGTAGGCTTTATTGATATTAAATCTTTATGAATGCATGATTCTGCCTTAACCTTATTTGGTCTCTCTTAACTGTATGATGGCCAGATCCCAGCCCTCCTAGACTTCCAGGCTGTGCCTCATCAATGATGCCCATGTCTTGACTCTTTGGGACCACTCTCCTGAAACTGCCTCCATGGTCACACATTTTATCTTCCAACTAAAAAGATTAAAATGCAAAATCCTCCTTAAAATCTGCCTCATTTGACTGTTAACAAGGAAATGAGAGATCACTTTTAAAGAACTTTCTCTTGAAGCTGAGAGTGATGGCACATGCTTGTTATCCTAACACTTAAGAAGGCTGAGGCAAGAGGATTGCCGTAAGTTGGAGGCCAGCCTGAACTACAGCATGAGAATCTTGTGTCCAAAAAAACAGAATTTTCCCTTGACCCTCCAGTGTACCCTCTAGCTTTCTCTATTCTACCCTTTTCTCCCTACGACAAAGCTTCTCAGAGGAATTATTCATGCTGTTTACCTCCATGTCATTACTTCCTGTTCACTCCTCAGTATGTTCCAGTCTGTACCCTGTCCTTAAATTGTCCTTGCTAAGGTTTCTAACGACCACCATGTTTCTTAGAAAGCACAGGTGCCCTAACTACATTTGATTTTTCAGCAGTGTTTAGTATTGTACATGATCCTGGCTGAAACAGTCTTTTTTCTACTTGTTTTTTCTTTATTGTGTTCTCTCTTCTCTCTGGCCTCTAAACTCCCAAGTTCCTAGGGTTCTGTCCTAGGCCCTCTGTTACATGCATCCTTTGTGGGCAATCTTTTTTTATTTTCATGGTCTTAAATACATCTCTGAGTCATATCCTGCAGTGTATATTGCTTGAGCCCATGTTTCTAGTCAGTATATTTCCAGCTACCTGCTTGACATTTCTTCTTTTCTTCTCTCCTTTTTTCTTTTGAGATGGGGTCTTACTATGAGTTTAGACTGGCCTTGAACTCATTGTGTAGCCCAAGCTGGCTTCAAACTCACATTGATCCTCCTGCCTCAGCTTCTAAGTGCTGGGGTTAGAGATGTGTGCCACCACATCTGGCTCAGGCATTTTTATTTCAGTAGTTTACTCACATCTCAAATTAAGTACATGTAAAACTCAGTATTTGCAGTACAGAATGATTATATACAATGTGGGGAGTTCATACATGCCCATAACATGTTTTAATTCTTTTTTAAATCCTCTTCCATGCCCCAACCCCAAGTCTCTCAGTGGCCTTCTCTTTTGCAAAAAATTTAGATTTTCTTCTATGTCTTAGTCTAGTATCCTTGTGCTTGGCCCTCCCCAGATCTTTTCAGTTCTTTGATCTGAATAGATGGCATCCTGCCATTTTTCCACCATCACGTGCCTAATCCAGGCTACTTTGCCACTGCTATAGCTTTCAACAGGTTTTTGTGGCTCTCCCCACCCTTCTAATCCATTCTCTACCCAGCAGCTAGAGTGATTTAAAAAACCAAATCAGATTATGTCACTCCTTTAATGCTCTCCAACTATGATGTCAGTTGCTCTAATTACAGAATCCCAAGTCTGCCTCATTTGACCCTTGCCTGCTTCTCCAGCCTGACCTGTCAATTGCTATAGTCACCCTGGCCCTTAGAAGTGCTTATCCAGACTGCATTCTCTCCTTAACTCTCACATCCCTGCTTTTAGAGGCTGTCTTTGAACAGATACTTTCACATTTGGATGGTGGTTTGTTTGGGATCTGACTCTTAGTCTAGATGATGCACTCCCAGAGGATAGGGCCTGCATGGATTCTTATCATTGTACTCCACCAAATAGGACAGTAATGACATGTAGTAGGCACTCAAGAAATGTTTCCTATTTTCATTGCCTCTTTTCTTTTTGATGTGAATGGCTCCATTTCATTTTTTAAATAGAATTTATTTCTTAGAGCCATTTTATGCTTACAGCAAAATTAAGCAGAAGGTACAGTGATTTCCCACATACCTCCTTCCCTACACATGCACAGCCTCCTCACCCCACTGAAATCTTGCAGCAGAGGAGACATTTAGATAGCATTTGATGATGAGCCTCCATGGACAGCCAGAGTGCATAGGTATGTCAGGATGGACTCCTTTTGTGTGAATCTGACATGTCTAACAGCATGTATCACCATCACAGGATCATGCAGAGCAGTGTTACTGCCCTTAAAGACCTTTGGGCTCCACCTGTTCGTCCTTCCCTTTCTGCTGACCACTGGCAATTGCCAGTCCTCGGACTGTCTCCATGACTTTGTCTTTCCAGTGTGTCATATAGTTGAAATCATTCAGTACATAGCTTCTTTCACTTTGTAATACATATTTAACATCTGTGTCTTTTCATGACTTGAGAGTTCATTTCTATCTTTTTTTTTTTTTTTTTTTTTTTTCTTTTTCCTTTTTATCAGTACCAGGGATCGAACTTGGGGATCGAACTCACGACCGCCTGCTTGCAAGGCAGGTGCTTATGCCGCTGAGCTAAATCCCCAGCCCCGAGAGCTTATTTCTTAGCACTGAAAAATAGCTTGTAGTCTAGATACAGTGTTCGCTGTTGAAGGACAGCTTGCTTTCTTCCAGTGTTTGGCAATTTATAAATAACAGAGGTGTAAGCTTTTGTGTAGACATAAATTTCAGCTCATTTGGGCAACAGAGTGCAGTTGCTGGATTGTATGCTAAGGGTATTTTTAGTTTTGAAAGAAACTGCTGAGCTGTCTTTCAAAATGACTGCACCATTTTGCAGTTGACCCAGCAGTGAATGAGAGTACTCCAGCTCCACATCCTCACTAGTATTTGGTATCCTTGGTGTTTTGAATTTTGGCAACATTGTTTCTCATTAACTGAAAATGTCCAGATAGCAATTGTAGATGGGTGTGGAATTGTAAGTAGTAATATGAGCCATCCCTTGTGTACACTGCCCAGTCTCTGCAGTAGCATTGTGGGAACTAGTGCACCAGCTCACTTGGTTATCCATGCTGACTGACCCACTGAAGTCTGTCCTTCCGTTTCACCTGGACTCATTTGTTCTGTTTTCAAGCCATTTTAGCTGGAAGTTTAACACATGTTCTGAAGTTTTTATTACTTAATAAATGAATCGAGGATCTGGGCAGTGAATGAATGAGTGAATTGGGGCTGTAGATTTTTCCTTGGTCTCACTCTTGCTATATCCCACAAATTTTCATGTGCAGTATGTCCATGACTGGTTATTACTAAACATTTTATGATTTCAGTTGTGATTGCTTTTTTAACCCATAGGTTATACAGAAGTGGCCTTTTGACTTCCAAGTATATGAGTCATATCTTTTTTCTCAATATTAATATGTAACCCAATTACATTGTTGGAGAACTGGCATGATTGTACTTCTGGAATTTAAGGAATCCTTTTGTGCTAGATTTTGGATGGTGTTCCCCGTCCAACTGGGATCAAACTCACAACCTTGCGCTTACCAGCCAAGTGCTAGAGCCTCTGAGCTAAATCTCTGGCTTTGTGCTAGATTTTGTATAATTTGTTTGTATAAACAACCCCATATGTGCTTGAAAAAAAACCAGATTCTGGGTTATTTTATTTTATTTTATTTTAAAGAGAATAAAACACAAGATTCCACAGCAGAATAAAGCCAACCAAAACAAAGCAGTGAAAGTGGTAATTAAAAAAAAAAAAAGTGGTACATAAGTTCAAAACAGGACAATAAGTCCTCAACAATGGCTATCGTAATATATATCTTGTTATCTTTACAATAGTTGTCCATTTCCTCAGACACAGTAAAATCGAATAGAATAAAACCAATAAAAACAGATCATTGAATGGAACAAAACAAAACAGAACAATATTGGATTTCAAAAACGAGACAGAAGGAAATCCCCCATATTTGCCATATTGCATACTGTCATCCCCTTAATAGATGCTTAGACTACTGGCCTTAGTCGTGTAAAGTCAATCAAACAATATAAGCATGTAGTTGGTTTTGTACCTTAGTTACTGTCAGATTCTCTTTCTGTTAGATGCAGTGTTGTGTGTGTATCCTTTGGTTCAAATTTACTGTTTGTGTTACTCAAAACTTCCTTATCCTTAGTTTTGTTTGTGTGATCAGTTTTATTTATTTACTTATTTATTTGGTCTTTTGAGCCTGTGTGGTTCAGGTTGGCCTCAAACTTGTGGTGATCCTTTTGTCTCACTCAGCCTCCTGAGTACTGGGTAATCAGTATTAGAGAGGTGAATTAAAATATTACAGGGTGAGACTAGCTTTCTTGAGATCAGTATTTGTTAGTTTAATTTAATCGTTTGGTTATTGGGATTGATGATACATTTGATGTAGACCAATTTTTTTTTTTTTTTTTTTTTTTTTTTTTTTTTTTTTTGAGCCAGAAATGGAACTCAGGACCTTGTGCTTGCCAGGGAGACACTTGTGCCACTAAGCTGTATCCCCATCCCCATTTGACCAATTTTGCCCTCTTTTTTTCTGCCTTTTTATTTTAGATTTTGATTTTAAAATACTTTTTCTTTGCTTGTTTTCTTTATTCCTGTCTTTTACTGACTTATTTCTGTATTTTCTTGGCTGTTTCTGTTCTTTCATTGGTTACTATGTTATATGTATTTTTAATGGATTTTTGCTATATATAATACCCAGTCTGCTCTCCAACTTCTGGACTCAAGTGATCCTCCTGACTCAACCTCCTACATAGCAGGGCCTACAGGTTTTTTAAATTGGTATTAGCATTTTTTAAACAATACTTTCATACATTAATATCTTATAGTGGTTAGTATTTTAGTTCTAAGTTGTTTTAACTCCTTCCCAAGTAATTTTTTTCCCCAGTCACTTTTTTGGACCTACTAAGTTTTGTTTTGTTATGTTTTTTAATTGTTGCTTTTCTTACCTTAATTGTCTCACACTCTTTCTTAGGAATTTCCTTTACTTTTCTCTACTTTTTTTTTTTTTTTTGTCTTTTTCCTTTTTATCGGTACTGGGGATTGAACTCAAGACTGCCTGCTTGCAAGACAGGCGCTTACGCCGATGAGCTAAATCCCCAGCCCCCCCTACTAACTTTTTAAGAAAGGTTTTTATATAATAAACTCAGTTTGGGAGCCAGGTACAGTGATGCTCACCTGTGTAATCCCAGAGGCAGGATTGGGGGTGGTGCTGGGAGTTGAGGGGGAGTTGCAAATTTGAGGCTAGCATGCATAGTGGAGCATAGTGGTTCATACCTGTAATTCCAGCATTCAAGAGGCTGAGGCAGGAAGATCACTGCAAGTTCAAGGCCAACCTGGACTACAAATAAATGGATGTATAGATGGATGACTGGCTGGGGATGTAGCTTAGTGGTAGATTACATACCTGGTACATGTGGGTCTCTGGGTTCAAACTCTTAATACTACAAAACAAACAAAAACTTAGACTCAGTCTTGGTATGTCTCAGACTTCTTTTGTAATATCTTTATTTTGTCCTTCTATGTACTTGTTCATATTAGGGGCTGGGGATTTAGCTCAATGGCATAAGCACCTGCCTTGCAAGCAGGCGGTCATGAGTTCGATCCCCGGTACCGATAAAAAAAAAAATTAATCATTATTTTTCTTAATACTTTGATGGGAGGATTTCATAGTCTCCTAGCAACAGTTTGCTGTGGAGAAGTTTGATGTCGGTCTAATTGTTACCTTTGTGAATCTTTACCTTTTTTGTTTTGTTTGGTACCGGGGATTGAACTCACGACCTCAAGTTTGCCAGGCAGGCACTTACGCTGCTGAGCTAAACCCCCGCCCTACTTTTTTGTTTTTTACCTTTGTTTTATTGCTGTGCTAGAGGTTGACTCTAGAACCTTGCCCATGCTAGGCAAATGCTCTGCCGCTGTGCTATATTCCCATCCTCCCTTTTATTTGAGACAGGTTTGGTAAGTGGTTCAAGCCGACCTGGAACTTTAGTCCTTCTCTCAGCCACCTGTATTGCCAGCATTGCCTGCTATTGAAAGATTTTTCTTTCGGATGTTATTTTGTACTTTCATGACAGGGTTCTAAATTTAGACTTTAGGTTATTTATTTCATTTGGGCCTTGGTTTGTTTCTTTACCTTATTTGTGGTTTCGTGGGGGTGAGTTGAGGAGTACTATTATTTTTTTCTAGACCAGTGTTTTCTGGAGTTTTTTTTTTGACAGGGTCTTGAATTTGTCACTGTAGCCCAGGTGGCAGTCTTTCTGCCTCAGCCTCCCCAGGGCTGGAATATCAAGCATGGGCCACCATTCCCAGCTTGACTAATATTCTTACAGGAGTATCTAAACATTCTCATTTAATTTTCTACGTATCTTTTCTTTTATATTCCTATTTTTTGATGTCATTCTCATGCGTTCATATTTAACTTTACAATTTCTAATTTTCTCTTCAGCTCTGTTTGACGTTCTCTTTTAAAAATTGTTTATCTTGCTGGGCATAGTGGTGCATGCCTGTAATCCAGCTAATTAGTTGGAGGCTGAGACAGAAAGATGATGACAAGTTCAAGACCAGCCTGAGCAATTTAGCAAGGTCTTTTCTCAAAAAGAGGTGGGGATGTAGCTCAGTGGTTGAGCACCCTTGTGTTCAGTCCTCAGTTCTGCTAAAAATCTTTTATCTTACTATGTTCAGTTATTTTTATGCTTTAATTTTCATTTATTTACTTATTTATCTGGTATTGAAAAATTTGCCCTAGTTTCATGTGGTGTTGTTGTTGTTGTTTTTTAAGTTTCCTTTAGCTCTTTGCTGTCTTTAAACTTTGTGTTGTGGAATTTGCTAAAAAAAAAACCTTTTAATATGGAAATTTCAAACATAAAAGAGAAAATGTTATTGAGCTATTTTTGTCCTTTGTCCAGCTTTCTTTTATCAAGTCTCAGCATTTGACCATTCTTTCCATTATCCCTCTGTGGAAACTGCTTTTAGAGTTTTGTTTTGTTTTGTTGTTTTGTTTTGTTGGGGCTAGATATTTAGCTCAGTAGCATAAGTGCCTGCCTGGCAAGTGTGAGCTCGTGAATTCAATTCCCAGTACCAAAAAAAAAAAAACAACAACAAAAGCCCCACTAGCCTGTTTTGTTTTGGTTTTTGGTACCAGAAATCAAACTCATGGCCTTGTGCTTGCCATAGATTGTTTTTTTGTTATCTCCAGTTTTAGTACAAGTTTTCCTTTAGTCATGTTTCTCTCCTGTAAGACGGTTTCCTCTTGTGGTGATTTGGTTTTGGTTTTGTTTGGTTTTGTTTTCCTCTGTAAGCTCACTTTGAGTAGCTGTTTTGTTTCTGTGGATGCATTCCTGGGGAGACACTTTGCCTTCCTCTGTCCTGGATCACACAGATTGAGGTGGCAGTGTAAACTGAGAACCTCTGTTTTTGTGAGAGTTATTTTTTTGTGTGGTTTTGTTTTGTTTTGTTTTGTTTTTTGTACTAGGAATTGAACTCATGCTTGTGTGGCAGGAGCTATATCCCCGGCTCCTTTGTTTCTGTAGATGCTCTTTTTCCATGAGGACCAGGCTTCTTGCTGCTTATCAAAGCTGGTGGGCAGGTTTCTAGGCTTAGTTCAGAGGTGGTTCTAGGTGTGGACTTTCAAGGTCTGTGGCCTTAATGCAGTTATTTCAGTTTTGGGTAGTGATGTGTGTAGGATGTCCAGCTTGGACGACTCCTCTCCCAGGATGGTGGTAGTGTGGTGTGTTTAGGGGCGGTGACTATATCCTCAGTCCTTAACCCTGGACCATTCTGTCCTGGACCGTTCAGGTTGGCCTCTTGCCCGGTCTTTCCTTTTGTTTCTGGCACTGTTGACCCTGCTTGCTTTTATTCTGTCCCCTCGCTCCCCCTCCTATACAGCAGATTGAGTCAGGGGCTAGGGGTTTAGCTCAGTGGCACAAGTGCCTGCCTGGTAAGCACAAGGTTGTGAGTTTGATCCCAGTACCAATAATAATAATAATAATAATAATAATAATAATAATAATTTGAGACAGAGTTTTGCTAAGTTGTCTAGGTTGGAACTTGTGATTCTCTTGCCTCAGGCTCCCAGGTAGCAAGGATGCCAGACACCAGGCACTTTCTTGGGTTCATGCTTAGTATGTTTAAGAGGTACAAGATGTTTCTATTGTTTGATTTTGTTTGTGGTTTAGGGATTGAACCCAGGAGCTTGTGCATAGCAGGCAAGTGTTCTACCAAAAACTACATCTCTGTCTCTCCCCTCATCTAGCTGCTCTTACTAGCTTTTATTTTGTGGCAGTCAAGCTAAGTTACCCACTTGGCTTAGAATTTGCAGTCCTCCTGCTTCAGCCTCCCAAGCAGCATGGATCTCAGACATGCACCCCCACGCCCAACTCAGAGTGTTACATTTTATCTAGTGTTTCTATGTGAGGTTTTCTTGAGGGAAGAAGGTGGTAGATACATCCTCACTCATAGTTTTGTTTGCTTCTTTGTTTTCTAATAGCTAAAACTTTTGCAGCAAATAATGTGCTTTATTACATTGATGTATGTGAGGCAGGCCCCAATTCCATCTCCTTTTGTGTGATTGCTTTTTAACTGCTGAGGAAAGAGTAAGCTGGGCTCTTTGGGCCTCCCATTTGGAGGCTGGGCAGTGAACCCCTAAGGACAGCTTGAAGTCTAGTGCTCCCTCCTACTTTGTGCCAGTGAAGCAAAGGAGAAATTACCTTCTTTTCTTTTCTTTTCTTTTTTTTTTTTTTAATTGGTATCGGGGATCAAACTCATGACCGCGTGCTTTCGAGGCAGGTGCTTATGCCACTAAATCCCCTGCCCAGAAATTACCTTCTTTCAGTGGTTTTGTTGCTCTCAAAATAATGGCCACATAGCATTCTGCCACATGGATTGTGCCTTCATACCTTACCTGTTCACATAGCATCAGCCTACTGTCAAACATTTAGGCTGTTCCTCATTCTTTGCTTTTTTTTTTTTTTTTTTTTTTTCTTTTTTTTTTCTTTTTGTCTTTTTCATTTTTATCGGTACCAGGGATCGAACTCACGACTGCCTGCTTGCAAGGCAGGCGCTTATGCCTCTGAGCTAAATCCCCAGCCCCTCTTTACTCTTCAAAAGCTGTACTGTATGTCTGTTTCCTTAAGATAAATTCGTAAGAGTACAATTAAAAAATTAGGAAACTGAGAAAGTAAGTGAAATTTAAAGCTGCTTTGCCTACAGTAGATTGAGCTCCATTTGCTCACGTGTAACCTCCTGCAAATCACACAACTTCCTTTTGCCTTGAGTTTCTCATCTGAAAAAAAGGGGAAATAACACGCTTCAAAACACTGTGCTGAAGAGCTGGTGCTGTATACATATAAAGCACCAGAATGGTGCCCACACAAGTTAAGTGCTTAATTGTGATTAGTTATTGCTGCCATTGTCTTTAGTTCGAAGGACCTTTCAACATAAGTGACTTCTCTGTGCCACTTTGTGTCCTCAGTATGAGAACTGTGATCTCTTATGCCAACCCATGTTATTGCTTACTGTTAGCATTTTGGAAGCTTTGCACTCCGAACAGAGTCCTGTGATGTGGATGCTAGTCAGCAGCCACAGTACAAGCACAGGTGTAGTAGCTGCAAGGTTAAAGGAAGCCAAAGTACTGGTTCACAGGAAGAAAGACTGGGTTGCCCTTTGTGGCTGTCAGCCGTGAACCTGGCTGGGCCACGCCACCCCTTGGGCATTGGGGTTCCCATCACCAGCCTTATACTGCAGCTGCTCTTCCCTACTAGTATAGGACCCTACTTTTGGCAGTCATGGTTCATGAATGGATTCTGTTCCTGGGTGGGAAGGCAGGGCAGCTGCCCTCTTTTCCTCCACTCTGCCTCTTTCTACTGCTCAGAGAAGTGTCCCTGAGCTCTTTTTCCAGGCCACCAAGTTTGAATTGGTGTGTTGGTGGGAGGAGGAGCATGCTTTCTCTGGTTTCTCCTGAAGTTACCTGGCAGCGGAAGGGGTACATCTGATAATTACAGCTCAGTGCTTTCAGAGCCCATCGATTTAGTTAGGAGCAGTAATCCTGATCTTATCAGGAAGTTTTTTGCAGCCCAACAGTGTTGCTTATAACAGTATCTGTTTTACTTCCTGGACCTGTCTCTTCTCTTAGATTTTCCTGTAATCCTGCCCATTATTCTTGTGCATGTCTCATTACCTCCTAGAATCAGTTAAAACTAGTGCGAGTGCAAAGAGTGTTATTTCTTTTCTTTATACCAAGATTTGGGAACTGGACTTTTAACATTTCAACATTCCTGGCCAGCTCAGCAGCAAAGCAGTCACAAATGTGGTACATATAATACTTACAGAGTCACGGGCCTTGCCAAAGATAAGGTGGCATATGTCTTGCTTATTAAGTAAAAAAGATAACAGTTATATTCTGCCCAAATATGTTAGTTACAAACCGTATTTCGAAGCACTTAATTGGTGCCCACAAGCTTGGAATCAGCCCCTTTGTAAGTATTGTAAGACTTACAAGACTAAAGACCACTGTGAGCTTCATCTTACTGGAATTTGCCTGATCCTTGACTTTGAAGTTTCATATCTCTTATAGAGAGTAGACAAAAGGGAAGTACAATACCGTTCTGTGTCTTCAGGGAACACAGGAATCTCCATAAAAGTTGTCAATATGTACTGTGATATTTAAGGACAGGAACTTTTGTAGAGACTACAGAATGTAGGGAACCTAAAGGAAGAATTGTTCTCTCAGCCTCTCCTTGTACTTAATCCTAAGGCAAAAGAAGGGTTAACTTTTGCCTTGGGGGTGTGAGGAATGGGGACTGAAATTGCTTTGGACATCTGAGCTGTGCTTTAATAAGATATTCCAGGTGGTCAAGGAGTAATCCTAAAATAGCCCAGATACTTAATTGCTTTTAAAAGTAGGCTCCTGTCTCTGGGGAGGTACAACTCTGAGGAATGTAATGCTGGCTCCTAAAATCTTAGAGGTTTGGTCTGGTTGAGTTGGTGTTTTTTTTCTCCCCCAGATCCCAGTAAAAAGAAGAGCCCAAGGTAATCATCTTGTGTCAGCAGACAGACATAAAGTTCTTGCTTTCTCCATAGTGGAAACCTGGCAGTAAGCCTTTGTCTTTTACTGCCAGCTACTGTAACCTGGCTTTGGGATCCTTGGCTGTGGGACTGGGTTGGTCACCATAACCCTGAGATGGTGGTCTGTTTTCATTAGTCCTCAAAGGCTTCCTGCCTGATCCTTCTCTGTTTACGTACGAACACACTTTTCTCATTGTAAGAATTCAGTCATCCTCTCTCATCCTCCAGTCCAAATCCAGCTGATTATCTTGTCTGTCTGCCTCTCAGGATAGTTCATTTCTTCTTGATTCTCAGGTTCTCAGTGTGGGTTACTGCTCACCAGCCCAGAACTGACTGCTTCTTACAAGTCTTCAGTGCTGTTTACAAAAGCAGTGTAGTAAGGGCATTACAAATCACCAAGAAGCATGAAAAATATCTTATTAAATGAAGAGTTACACTGATTTCTTACTTAAAAGACTAAATATTGTGAAAGGATAAATTGTGTGATAAATTATTCTGTCCTGCATTTCATGTGCATTTCTTTGTAGTTGGCAAGGGAGCAAATGATAGGTTTTGAGTCAAAAGTTAATCTAGAAAAAGTAATTTTTTTTCCATAAAACATAAACGTAATTGGTTGTATCCCCCCAACACCCCACTTGTGTGAAGGCTTGAACTCAGGACCTTGAGCATGCTAGGCAAACACTTTACCACTGAGTGGTATGACCAGTCTTCATAATTTGTACACCCACCACACCCCCCACCCCCGTCATTAGACTGTAAGCTTCAGGAGATCAGAGGATTCTCTGATCTGTCTTGGTTTTTTCCTCAGAGCCTTTCACAGTTTCTAATACATCATTGGTCAGTGATGGCAAATCTTTTAGAGCTGTCAGTGATATAAATGTAGCATTCATGCCATAGGTTCACCACCACTGAATGAATATAGTAAAAACAACTGAGTAGTAAAAGCTATCTGTAGTCTCAACTTGGTTAGGTATGGATGTACATGTGTATATTAACTTTTTTTGGTACTGGGGATCAAACTCATGACCTCACGCTTGCCAGGCAAGTGCTGTGCCACTGAGCTGTATCCCTAGCCCTACATTTTTTCCAACAAAAATGGGTTGTCAGCTGGGCATAGTGATGTGCAACTAGGATCCCAGCTATTCAGAATACTGAGGCAGGAAAATCACAAGATCAAAGTCAGCCTGGGCAATTTACTGAGACTGTCTCATAAAAAAAATGTTTTTTTGTTTTTTGTTTTTTGTTGTTGTTGTTGTTGTTGTTTTCCATTTTTGTCGGTACCGGGGATTGAACTCACGACCGCCTGCTTGCAAGGCAGGTGCTTATGCCGCTGAGCTAAATCCCTAGCCCCAGTATGTTTAATTTTAATTAATTTTTGCAGTTCTGGAGATGGAACTCAGAATCTTCACATTGAACTCCATCCCAGACTTTTTTTTATTTTGAGACAAAGTTACTAAATTGTCTAGAGGCTGGGCTCAAGCTTGTGATCTGTTTGCCTCAGCCTCTCAAAGAGTGCTGGGATTACAAGCATGCACTACTACATCTGCTAAAAATAAAAAATTTTTAAAAGGGCCGGGGATTGTAACTCAGCAGTAGAGCACTGCATGCACATGTGTGCATACAGATTGATAAAATCATTGATTTAATCGTTCACTTTTCTGCTCAGAAACATCCACTGCCTCCCTACTGTTCACAGTTCAGTTTAAATTTCCTCTGGTATTCAAGGTATTTCACAGCCTGTTTCCCACCTTAACCATTTCGACTAGCTGTCGTTATATCCTCCCTGCCAGAACATGCCCTGTTTATCCCATACTTGCTGCTCCTCCAAACTGTAAATCTCCCCTTAGCCCATCCTTCAAAGTCAGTTTAACCCCACCTCAGGGCCCTCAGCCTTTTCTTTACCTCCCAGCTCTTTGCTGTTTGCTAATTGTTGCTGGACACTGTTAAGTGCTGTCCTGTGTTCAGCTGGTTAGACACACAGTGGTGGGAACTGCTTGGGAATGAGGGGTTGTTCCCAGCAGCTTACATGGTAATGTACCTGGGTATGTCTCAAGAAATCTGTGTTGAAGGAATTTGTCATCAGATCCTTGTTTCTGGGGACAGAAAGATCTCCTAGAGCCCATCTCATTCACTCTGCCTCATCTTGACATCCCAAGCTGATGGATTCTGCATCTTGACATCCCAAGCTGATGGCCACTCAGAGATAGGAAGTTGCCCCTTCCTGAGAAGACTCACTCCTTTACTGGACAGTTCAGATTGTTAGGCAAAGGCTGATCACTTCTGCCCAGTCACCCTAGTTTTGCCCACAGAATGGGAAAAGGCTAACTCTTTTCCACAGAAGGTCTTTTAGAGTCTGTGTTTCTCATATTTTCTTGATCTATAGATGTTAGAGAGACTTTTAATTTGATTTTCTTAATCTATAGATGTTACAGACTTCTAAATTTTTTTCCCAACCCCCTAGACTTTTAATTTTGAGAAACGGTCAAGTTAAATTTTGAACTGTTAGTTTTTGAAGGCCTGTGTGCATCACTACGCTGGGTACCATGTTCCTCTGGTCCTCACAGAGGTGTGTGCATGTGTTCTCTCCCACCCTCCTCTCTTTCCCTTCCTCTCTCTCTCACCCTGCACCCTGCTGTCCTGTCCCCTGGTACAAGTAGATACTCACACTTTGATGGATGGTCTGGTATTGTGGGTAGCATGAGGTAGCAGTACTCCCAAACATCTGTCAGCCCCATGTGTGCAAGGGCTGGTTTCTATTTGGCTTATGTATCTGTATGAAGCTAATGAAAAGAATCAAAGAATGAAAAAACCTCACCCTCCAAGGGTACCCTCAAAGGTCATGACATGAACATTCTGAGAATTTTACTCTCCTTCCCAGTCATCCCACTGGGAACACTTAGCACTGTGTTTTAGTCCATGAAGAGCATATGCCGCAAAGTGAGCCAGGAGACGTGGGTTTGGGTCCTGATGCAGCAACTAGAAACTCTGAGGCCCTAGACCCTTTGTTTGATGAGCTCCTGGAGCCAGCATCCATTGGTCCCTGCCATAACCACTGCTGTACTGTAGAGTCAGTGAGAAAGTGCTGCCAGGGCCCCCGTCCAGCGCTTATCACAGAGGGCTGCTTCTCCCCGAGGGCTGCTTCTCCCCTTTGTCTTGCTCTGTCATCCTTTCACCACCATTTTGGAGGGATGTAAAAAAACACTTTGTGGCTTCTGTGGGTAAAATTAGCTGACTGTGGGTATAGTAGCTAAAGCTGGTCGTGGGTGAATATTTGGGAACAAACTGTCAGTTTCTTGTGAATTCCTGTTGAGATCAAAGATGTTAAAAGAAAGTTCTAAAGCTAGGAAGGCTGAAAAGGCTGTAAATGGCAGTAAGTGACCATTCTGGCCACTGCTGGCTGCCAGTATAACAAAGTCTTTTGGGAGGGGTGGTCCTTCACACAGCAACCCTTCCACACAAATACTTTTCATGTGCATGCCTCTTGGTGGTTGCCCAAAAGGTTGAATTCTCTTTGTGCCTGTGTGTTTCAGCCTCTACCATTTTCTGCTTTCTTCCACCCATGGCAACCTCCATTAGCCATAGTCCATATCCAAGAAAAATTAATTTGGGGTTCGTAACTTGCAATGCCACCCAAGCAACCTCTTGCAAATAAACTTGAACTGAGCCATGTTTTATAGCAGTTGATCAGTTGAGGACCAGTGATGCCCTTCCCAAAGAAAAGGAGAATAGGAGATAGGAGTTGTTGGAGCTGAGGTCTCAGGGCAACCCATCCCTTTTGTTTAGTAGGAGTATGTGTGCTTTCTGTGTATTGGAAGTTAGGGACCCAACTCATTGGAATATGAGTTGACAGGGCCAGGAAGAGAAAGGTGTTGAACTTGCTTGGTGAACAGGCAGGACACTCCAAAGAGGAGCTGGACTGTGAAGGGCAGGCAGAATTTAGGAATTCTCCTTTCAGCCAGCAGCTCTTATGAAATAAGATCAAAGTGTACCCGCTGCAAGATGAAGTAATACACAATAAACTTTTCTCCAATACCTCTCCAATGAGATTGTCATTGATTGATTGATTTTGGATAGGATATTTTAAATTAACTACTAGGCCAGCCTTGCTTTGGACAAGGACTAGACAAAAGAAAACATCCACTCCAGGCCAGCTTCTTTCTCTGTTATTTCAAGTAGTGACTGGGCAGTTCCTTTCTGTGGAACAGTTCAAACTGATTACTCATTGTTTATTGTCTCACTTCTGTCCCCCTGGCCAGTGTCCTTGTCCTCTGCAGGCACTGGGCTAGATGGAGGCATTTTAGGCTAAAATCCTACAGTGAAGCAGATTCTTGTGGTGAGTGTTTCCCTTTCCCAGGCCACAGCTCGTGCTCATTCCTTCCCTGCTTCTCCTTCCTTCCTTGCTTGTGGTTGGAGCAGAGCTAGAGAAAGCAGGAGCCCCCATTCCCCATTCTTCTCTGCTTCTTCCTAGAGCCACCTCACACTTAGGTGTTTATTTTCACACATAGTTCCCACCTTGGTCACACTGACATGCTTGTTCTCACACTCTTCTGTGCTGGGAAAGCCCTGTCTGATACTCTAGGTTGTGGATTCCCTCCTTTCCACCCAGCCGAGTGTTAAATAGTTTCTGAGTGAACCTTCAGAATGCCTGCTAGTTACTGTAATTGGCCCCAAACTGCTGTGCAGTGACCAACAGAGAAAGAAGCCTCTTGTGAACAACCTCAGCCTCAGATCTGCTGCAGTAAACAACTGACATAACAGAAGCAGCAATGATCCTTCATTAAATGTCTTTCAGTTGAGAGGGAAGAGAAGGGCCCCCAGGATAATTGACTTTCCAGCAGGAATTACTGGCTCAGATAAAAGCATTGGGCATTAGGGCAGGCTACTGCAGCCTTTGAAAGGGGACTGTAACTCTGTCTGGTTTTGCTGATCTGACAGGCATAGTTCATCTTGATTATTCATTGTCTAGTTGCCACCAGATGACACTAGATTTCTAGTGACTGCAATTATGAGATGGGGTTGAAGCTTTAAAAACCACTTTGGTTTGACTGTGGGTCTCCAGGGGTGAAGGCATCATAGCACAGGAAGGGTTCCAACAGTGCCTGTCTGGGAACCTGATGAGCACACTGTCCAGCAGATTTAGTGAGCACTTCCTTACGTGAGTCTTTTACTAGATAAGCAGGGAGACACTGGTGTGGCCTGTTTTGTTTCAGCCGACATTGTCATTTTTCTGAGACTTATGCACTGTCTGCTGAATTGCTGCTATCAGGAAACAGGTCTGCATCTCAAAATTCAAATTGACCAGGAAAGTGAGGTACAGTCCCGAAATATAACTTAACAGTGCCTCCTGGCAAGCTTGATTAAAGGAAGATGTGGACAGAATGGAATTCTTTTTTTTTTTTTTTTTTTTGACAGAATGGAATTCTACCAGGCTTTCACTTTATATGGCACATTTTAAAAATTAATTTATTCTTACAATACTGGGGATTAAACCCAGGCCCTTCACACTGAGCTATATCCCTAGCCTTTTTTTAGTTTTCTGTTTTGAGACAGGGTCTGTCTGAGTCACTAAATTGCCTGGGCCCAAGCTTGTGGTCCTCCTGTCTCAGCCTCTCACAATGCTGGGATTATAAGGGTATATGCTACCACATCCAATTTCAACATGGTTTTAGAGCAGGATCCCTATACAGTCCAAAGAATAGTTCCCTAAGAAACCCCTAGTTTCTCCCAGCCTTAGCTGTGTCTTTCCCTACCATTTACACACCCCAGCTAGCTGGAGGACATGGGTGACAAGCTCAGAGCTTCCATTTGCATCCACTGGACCCTTGTAGGGGTCAGGGGCATGCAACAGAGTTACAATGTGAGAGTCCTTGCCCCACCAGCTCTCCTGCATGGTATATGCATTTCTATGCTTTGTGAAGTGGTATTTAGTTGGCTCAGCTAACCTGTTAATTATGTGCCAGGCAAGGAGCTCTACTGATGGTAGGGATGACAAAGTGTTCCATTAAATTCTAAGCTAACAAGATTAAATAGCAAAGAGACGTGTTTGTCCTTCTCCCTTGTTCAGTGAACGGTGTTGGTTTAACCTAATCAATTAAATCAGCCATAGATTTTCATTATTTCTTTAATGAAAATGAACTGTTGCTCTAGAGTATTGGGTCTGTCCCTTGGGACTAGGCAGTCATGGATGTGGTAGTCCTCATATCAGTAAGGCCTTCTCTTCACTAGACTTAGGGCTTCTAGTGACAAGACAAGAGTGTTTTTTGGCAGAGATAGTGAAATTTCAGCATCTTTGCCTGCTGCCTTTGGCCTTTATCCCTACTCAAAGCAGCATGCAGAAAACTAGGTGTAGCATCTTCACATCCATAGCACAGTACAGCTCAAAGCAATGGCCTCTGAATATGAGCTGAGAGTGAGAGGATCTCAGGACACTAGGCCTGGGCTCCTTCTTGCAGCATTGAGTATGAGTAACACTTGCCCATCCTTTAGGAAATAGAGGTGGTTCTTCTGTCTGACTCCCCCTTATTTTGGAATCATAACTGAAAGGGGAAAGAAAATTCATTGGGAGAGGTTAGGAATAGTCACCTAACAGTCTCTCTCAGTGTGAATTCCAAGGGTCATCATAGCCTTTAGATGATTGCCCTGGCTTCTGCTCATTCTCTTCATTATTCCCCTTTTAACCTTTTTTCTTGTTCCTCTGCAGAATGGTGGTTTGGCCTGGAATGATGATGCCGATGGAGGCCGGGGAAGAGAGATCTCCCGAGATTTTGCCAAGGTCTGTCATAGGTTCTTTGGATGATGATGGGGCAGTTCTTCAGTGGGTTGTCCTTATTCTTATGGCTGTCGTATCTCAGGTGTAAGACATTCTGTAAAGCCAGAGTGGAATGTTTCATTGTGTTTTCTCCTTGGGGCGGGGATTACAGCTATATGAACTAGACGGTGATCCTGAAAGGAAAGAGTTCCTGGATGACCTCTTCGTCTTTATGCAGAAGAGGGGTGAGTGTGCTCTCCTTCTCCTTATTTATTGAATACCTGCTATGTCCCAGTATTGCTATCCATACTTAGGATGAGGGGCATTTACTGCTGATTGATATTTAGGATTTATCTTAATAATTGACAGCCATACCAAAGAGGAAAAGAACATTTTGGCAAAAAATGAATGAGTGGACTGATACCTCCTTTTGACCTTGATGTATCTTTGTGTTTCTTCTGATTAACTGGTATCTGGAATCATTTCATGTTCAAATATTTTTTAGCCTTGTAACTGTATTGGGCTCCACTTAAAGTAGTATGTGGGGCTGATGTTGGTATGTCTAGTTTCATAGAAACTGAGAAAGTAGGTGAAAGAAAAGACCCTAGGTGTATTTTGGAGTCTGAAATGATTCCATAGAGAAGAAAGGTCATTTTTTCTTTTTATCCATTGGCTTTTTGCTTTTTGCATCCACTAGCTTGGCTGAAACATTCGTGCAGTTTAACTGTAGAGTGTAGGGCATCTGCTTTGTAATTCTCCCTTCTGATTCTCTGCCCCCCTCTCCTTCTGCTCCCCTCACTGCCGCCTGTGGCAATCACCACCCTAAATCCTGGTGTGACTGAGTATAGAGCTCAGGGACACAACTTCCAGGCTTGATATCCTGCCCTGTGGGTTTCCCGCCATCCCCAGCTTGTTTAGAAGGTCCTCAGTTGTCCAATCCATAGCTCCACCTTTATCCCCCTCAAGACACAGTGGAGGGAGTGCTACTTCTCCTTATTGATGCCTGATCATACTTCCCCTGGAGTCTATGTCAGTGACTTTATCAAGACCTGGAAATGAAATTGTCCCTGTCCTAGGCTAAGCTATAATGGCATCCCTGGTAGGTAAACGTTCTGAGTATTCTTTGGTTTGCTTGGTGCCTTGATCTGTCCCTCATTCCCTCCATACTCCCCTTTTTTCTCCCCCCCTTACCTTTCAAAGCCTATTGCCTTCTTGGTAGCAGGGCTATAGTAACAGAAAGACAATGGAAAGTTCTGAGTCTGTGTTTCCTGTCTCTAGGCCTATCAAAGCACTTTCAGTAGGCCTAATTAGTTTACTCCACCAACAGTTATCAGCACAGAGCTAAAAAACAAGAATATAACCCTGAAAGATAATCTGACTGGCAGCAAGGAAAACTCCCTGTTGCCTTGAGAGAGAGAGAAATCCACTTAATACTTTGGTCTCCCCTTCCAATTACCTTTTAATTATTTACAAGCTGCACAAGCCCAGCTGGTGCAAACCTAGGCGCTGATCCTGTCTCAGAGGGGCTGCTATAGCAATATAGATTTTAATCAGCATTGCAGCATCCCTGCTTTATTTTCCACTTTATTGTTTTTCACCCTTCCCAGAAGGACTGTTAAAGGAAAATGGAAGTTGGGTCAGCCTAGCCAAGGGTGATAGTGTTTACTGTTAGATGTCCCCATTGGACAGGAGCTCCTCAAGGACAGCCGCTCTGTCATGCCTCTATGCCCCTAGTGCTGACAGCCCCAGGCTGGGCGGAGCTCAGGGCATGTTTGCTGTATGAGCAGTTTGGTTTTCCTGATTCAGCCTGCTGAGCAGGGGGTGTTGCCTTGAGCTATTGGATATGTATGCCTCTTTTCCATAGCTTCCCTGTAATGGGAGGCAGAAGCCGAGAACAGTCTTGCTGCTCCTGTGTCTATGCTGGGGTAGCCTCATTGCCATTTCCTATATTTTTTGTGAGCCCAAAGCAGGAGTAAGTGATTCTCTTTGGTAAGTCAGTTTGTGGCTACCCAGGTCCTGCCTTCAGCACTTTAGTCAGGTGTTTCACTGATCACTGGCATTGCTCCAGGTGGAAAGCAGATCAGTCTGCTGCTTGCTGATGTCTCACTGCCGACCCTAGAGACCAGAGTCCCTGTTCTTGTGGGCAGTCTTGTGTGCTGTAAGGTGTTCATAGTATCCATGGCCCATTCCCATGAGATGTCAAATAGCAGCTCCCAGTCCTGACAACCAGAAATGTCACTGATTATTAGAAGTGGCCCCTAGTGAGAACCACTGCTATAGGATGATAGTAAAGAGTAAAGACAAAATTTCTGTTGTAGAAAAAGTATCTTTATAGAAATCTTCCTTTCACATACCTGAAGGTGGCCCTAAATCAGGCATTAATCTCAACCCCACTTGCCTGAGTATCAGAAGAGTGGGGTACTAGCAGCCCAAACTGAGCTGGGCTACACTGTTGCAGATTCAGAGCCCCCATGACCTCCTCTTTCCTCTCTTTCATAGTCAAGATAAAAGGATAATCAGAAGAGCTGAAAGTAGGCTACACTTTTAACTGTATGGAGGTTGCTGGCTTTGCTCTTCATAGAATACTGAGGCCAAGGGCCCTAGATGGATGTGACTCACTCCTCCCTCCCTGAGTAGAGTGGCGAGTGCACTTGGGCAGATCTTTTTAGCTGGGACCAAGGAGAAACCTTGTAGACCTCAACAGCCAGACAGCAGGCCAATCCTAGAGCTGATGTGGAGGATAAGTGATAGATTTGCAGCTTGAATTTGACATGCTGGGGGACAGGTCTGGATGTGAGTGCAGCCACACAACTGAACATGAGGCCACCACAGAGGGAGACAGGTTCCAGTGGAGATGACTGCAGCTGCAGGTGATAAAAACAGCTATCTCATAGAAGGCACAGGCTATGACTGCCACTTTACTTTTTTGCCTATTGACACAGTTGGACAAATTGACCACAGCAGATGGCCCTTTCAGCTCTTGGTCCTTGTGTCTAGATCGCATCTCTGGCACCCTGAGCCCTCCCTGACCAGTGTAGCAGCCCACCAGTAGAGGAGCCTGGGGGTGTGGGTGGGCTGAGGCAGCAAGGGCTCTTGCTCATTGTCTCCTGTGGGCCTTGGAAGATAGGAGACCTGTGAGGCAGAGCCAGGTCACCTTCACGTCCATGGTGTTGAGCAAATCCTTCCCCTCTGGGCCACACTTTCTTATCTCTAAATCAAGACTGTTCACTTCCAGGGAAACCTGGAAGTGTCTGTGTTGTATATTTTGTGTCTGTGATTATTCTGTTGTATTCCCCTGGGGAACAGAAACAAAGGAAGCAAAGCCCCTTTAAAGGATTTTCTGTCAGATTGTGTGTAGACTGTATCAAGAATCTCTTAATACCAAATGTTTCTTTCCTTTCTTTGCTAAATAATGGATTTCCTCTTTTGCTAACTGAAGCCAAAAGGAATTGTACAAGTTGCTCCAGATTCCACCCCCCCCCCCCAGAATATCACTCTAGAAAGTGTGGTTAGATTGCAGAACTCTGTGTGCCCCAAGGGACTAATTTGTAAGCCTGATAAGCAAAAGCTGTGTATAAACAATTCCATTTTTCCTTTATTGCTAAGGAAGAAAAGCTTGTTGTCTTTCCATAGGAGATAACAGAAGAGTGATCTGGCCAGGATGATAATGATGATGATGACAATTTTACAGTTACTTTTACTATTAACTCATATAGAACTGTATAACCCATCATCTGCCCAAGCTCCAGGTGTGTGCGGTAGAGAGGGCAAAGGCTACCACCTTTAGTAATGAAGAGTCAATCTGGGGTTAAGGGACTCACCTAGGGCCAGAGATCTTCTAACTCACATGCTAGCACTCTTTCCTTTTCCTTTGCACAGCCTTTGAGACACTGGTTCTTTGCTACTGCTTTTAGAGCAGCAGGCAAGCGTTGTCTGTCCTCCATTCTGAACCCCAGCGAGTGAGTGCTGGGCACCTCCACTAGCCATTGTCCAGCAGAAGGTGGAACAGCATCTAGATGATTGCTGCAAGAGGTATGACAGCTCACAATGGCAAGGAGGCTGCCGCTTGTCAAGGCATGATGGGGTGGGGAACACAGGAGACACACTTAGAAGTGGCACCAGCAAGACTGTTCTTTCCTACCCTTGTCCCTGTGGCTGTGCCTGGCTGAGAAACTGCCTGGTCACGCGGAAGACAAGTTTTGTCAAGACCTCATGTGTAGAGCAGCCCTCTCGCCCCTAGTTCTGGTCAAGGCTGCACACTGACCTTGGTTTTCCCCAATGGATTGTTAGATCTGTTTTTGATGTGTATTTACAAAGAATTTACTGTGGGAAAGGGTTGGGCCTGCCTCTGAGTGCAGCTGAGTGTTTTTCCTTCTGTTGTGTGCTTATCTATCCATCTTTGGCAAGGAAATGTCCATGACATATATTGCTTGGCTTTTGATGGAGGCAGTTTCTTAGGTATTCTTTGTATCTTACAATAAGTGATCTGTACCCTGGACACTCTTCCTGGTAGACTAAAATTGTTGTCTTTGTCAGATGAGATCATTTTGGAGGCTTCATTTTTAACTTGAAACCCAAATGAAAGTGTAAAATGCAAATCTTTCTAAGTCTCAGTTAACATTTTGTCTGATACCGGGTCTTTTTCTCTCTAGAGGTGATTTTGCCACTATTGATAAATATATTCATTTTTCTTCTTTCCATCTTAAATAGTTATTTAGTACTCTATAAGTACCCAATAATGGGACAAGAACTTGGTCTTTGAAAGGCACAATTAATTTGAATGACCCAGTTTGTCATTAAATTCATCCTTTTCCCCTTCAAAGTCTTACTTTGTACTCATAGCGCTGGTAAAATTGAGTTATTAGATGGTTTTGCTTCCTTTGTTCCAGAAGCCAATCTACAGAAAGGGTTTGGCCCACTTACTCTATGGGGAAACCCAAGGGATCTGAGAGCCTCATGGCATACGTGACAACAGCAGCACAGATAGCTGCATGTGCCCAGACAGTCGGCCTCTTCTGGCCACCTTCCATCCCTGCCCTGGCCATGCCCTTGAGGGCCGGTGATGCACCAGCAGGCAGAGCAGAGGTGCCAACAGCCCACCTCCCTCAGCTCCTTGGCCAGCTTTGAACACAGGTTTAAGCAATGGTGACGTGGTCAGAGCAATGATTTCATCATAAGCCATAGCAGAATACATTACACAGACTATTGAACTTCATCTAAATTCATCCAAGCTAGAGTATATGCCCCTCCCCCGCCAAAATGATGAGTTTAAAATTAGCCTCCTAACATAGAACAACTAGAATACCCACACATTTTTGATGATTATAAATGGGTGTAACAACTTCAGAAATCTGTTTGATAGCGTTTATTAAAGCAGACTGTTCTGAGCCTGTTAGCAGTGGTTCCACTCTGGGGAGGATACCCAACAGAAATGAGCACTTCCATGCATAAAAGAATCATGCAGGAATACTCACAGCACCACCATTTATTGTGGCTAAAGACTGCAAAGCACTCAACTTGTCCATCAGAAGTAAAATGGACTAATTGCAATGTAGTCATAAAGTGCAATAAAAAGAACAAACTACTCCTGCACATACCCAGGACAGCTGCCACAGGCCTAATGGGGAGCATAGACCAAACACAAAAGATTATATACTTTAAAAATTACATGCTACATGATTCCATTTATATAAGGTTTGAGAAAGTGCACATCAGAATAATGGCTACTTCAGGGCTAGTGAGGGAGGAGGATGGATATTGATTAGGGAGAGACACAGGAAATGTTCCATATTTTGGCCCGAGGGAAGGTTACATGGGTATAGTTGAACACACAGATCCATTGTATACTATTGTACACCTCGATCAGTGCACCACATCATAGTAGGTTAGACTGCTTAGTGGCATTTGGAGGGAGAGGGCTTAAGTATGCCCTTAAGCACATTCTCCCTGTGCTGCCTTGCAGAACAGTCCAACTGTAGACTGTGGTGCAACTGTTTAGAACTCTGTAACACATCATCTGACCCTGCTGCTGCCCAGGCTCCAGGTCTGTGAGGTAGAGAGGGCAAAGGAGGTGTTTTCGACATGAACAAGGCAGAGGAGAAATCACCAGTAATTTTCTGGTTTGTTCCTGGGGAGCAGGACCAGAATTTGCAGAAGAATGGTCAGCAGGCTGGCCAGCTGGCCTGCCTAACATGGGTCTGAACTCTCCTAGGCTCTCTGTACAGCTCTTTTCAGGCTATGAACATGATTAATCACCTTTTTCAAAGTCAGGAAAAAGCAGTGAGGGTCCCTGGCAGGGCTATACCCTAGGCCCTGGGTCCTCACTCCTGACTAGTAGGCAGGAAGGCAGCCTTCATGAGCCGTTTGGGGCCCTGCCTTTAATTGCTCCTGGCCTTCTCCGGAGCATGCCCATTCTCTGTGATGAAAAGGGAATGGCTTGTTCTTCAGCACTCTTGCCGCTTCCCAACTTTGTCTCAAGCCAGAGGCAGCTCTCTCTCTTCTTGCCCTCATCTCCACCCCTAATTATAGCTAAATTATCTTGAGTGGAAGACAAGAAAGCAGGGTGCCAGGAAACGTCTGGTGTCCTGCCATATCTGCACTGGAAGCTCCTGAGGCAGTAGTGCCTGAGAGTGCCCGTGCCCACCAACAAGGGTTAAAGCCCAGCATCCTGAAGGCCTTGCTGAATCCCTGGGCCTCATAAAAGCCTTCCGTCCCTGGGGTTGTCTCGGGCTCCCTGGCTGAAATCTGATAAGGGGCCTCTTTGTTGCAACTGTCAGTCTCCTTTATTGAGGAGGGAACTGGAGACCAGCCGCATTTCTTGGGGTGCAGATAAGGCCCTGGGTTCCTGTCAGAGAGAACATGATTAATTACCCTCAGTCCTAGCTCCTACTTTGATATCAGTGACTGACAGTCTGCAGGCTTTCCCTCCAGGTGCTCCCCAGGCTTGGTAAGGTGGAGATACAGCCTCCCACAGGGCCACACCAATGACCCATAGAGCTCTCTCCAGTGGGTGTCTAGCCTCACTGCAGGCAGCCTTCACATTGATTGTGGGCATGAGATTGCCACTGTGGGTGAGGAACCTCCCAGAGAAGACTGTGTTTCTGCCTCAAGAGCAGACAGAGCCCTTTTGTGAAGGGCCTGAAGGAACCATTGCTTGTGGACTTGAACTTCCCTTACCTCATCTGAAATGTACTAGGGGTCCTTCCCAGGAGAAGAACCCAAATCACTCATTATAAGAACTCCCATTTCAGGCAGGCTCCATAAACCAAGTCATCCTCCCTTTGAGAATAATCACAACTATAAACGTTTGCTTTGATTTTTTGTTGATAATTCCTAAGACTTGAGAACTGAAAGATAGTATAAATTTTTATTTCACAGATGGGAAAACTGAGTCCGGAAGCTTTTGTTCCCCACATCTACCTCCTAGTAGTATGTATTGGCAACCTCAGCTAAAAGACCTTTCCATCTTTCTTCATAGTAGAATCTCCTTGGGACAAGTGCAGTGGCTTCCAGGGCCACCAGCACAAAGCTAACTGCTGGGGTTGTGGTTGTCTTTCTCAGTGGTCAGAATGGAGGCCAAGCAGGTGTTGTGTCTGCACCATCTAGACACGTGCTCACCCAGAGCGACCAGCAAGACACACCTCAGCTCCTTCTCCAACAGTGAACTGCCCTAACCTTTAGTGGAGGGCCAGTTGCGGGGCACAGCATGTTGACTTAGTCTTTAGTCTTCAAGAACCAGGTTGTCCAATGGAGGGGGCCCATGCAGGAGAGGGTGCACCGTGGGGTTCAGGGAAATAGGTCTGTGGAGCACTCAGGATGCCACCAACCTTCCTGTGCACTTGGCTTCTCTGGGAGTCCCAGGATGACGGCTTTCCTCTAAGTGCTGGAGACAGGCCACCTACTGCTAGGTGACAGGTTTGACCTCAAATGCTACTGTGTCCTCTCAGGTCTTATGCTTGTTTTTGCTCCCTTCCCTGGCATTTCTCAGGCTCCTGAATCATGTGGCTGTTGAGACTCTGACTTATAATAAAATTTCTGCATTGGTCACCCTTTAAAGCTACCATCTCAAATGACTAGATGGTTAGTACAGTGACTGCTTAAGATAGCTCTCTGGGGAGCTCCTTCCTTAGGCCACTCTGGAAATCTGCTGTGGTGTAAGTCCACACTGCATCTTTGGTAAAACCCAGTGTGCACAACCTGCTCTATCCTATTTTCTGGCTGCCGATGGATGAATAATGGCTGTTTCCAGAAGTGTAATGGGTTGTCTGTGTCTAAAGATTTACTGCCCCTGAAGAGATCAGCAGGAAATGCTGCAGTCTGAAAGCTGCTTGCAGGTGCAATTCTGATGCCATATGTATCTGGCTGTCCAGGGTGATCTCCTTAAAGACTGTGCTTGGTCAGCTAGGCAAGCCCTGCTGTGCCACAGCTGTTCTGGATACTCACACTCAGCCACCTCCACACTGGCACCTACTTTGCTTCCCCAAGGCCCTGCTGTATGGAGTCCTAGATCCTTAACTTTCTCAAAATCCCTAACCTGTCTATTCTCCTCTTGCTGGTTTTCTGGCTGTGAGACTTGGAAGCAAACAGCCCAAAACACTCTGGGCTCTAGGCCTCAGCTCCCCCAGCTGTTCAGTGGTGATTGTGACCCGTTAGAACCTGAGAAGGGAACTGACTTCTAGTCAAGGCTGTCTGCATAAATGCTTAGAAAAGCTCCCCACAAACATAGGTGCTGTGGGGAAGGTTCCCAAGTAGGGTGCCTTGGAACCAACCGATGCTCTCACTCTGAGCAGCACTGGGTTTTGGGGGTTTTTTGCAGGGTGGTTTTTAGTCTGCGTGGAGGCCTGTTTAATATTTGCACCATAATATTGGAGGCTGGAGACAGTCCCTGCTTCACAGAGCTGACCATCCTCCTAGAGTGCCACACAGACATACATTGAGAGGAATTATTTGCTGCATTTGTTGGAGAATCCTAGAAATTCTGAGAGGGAGGAGACTGGTAGTCAGTGTTCTCCTTGGAGGAGTGGATGTAGAATGAGAGTAGAGCATTTGAGTAGAGGCAGGTGGTTTCCAGCCCGAGCAGGGGCTGGTCACAGAGGCAAAGCAAGCATGGTGGGAAGGGTTCATAAGGTGGTGGTGACAGGAGCTAGTGGGATGTGTTTAAGCACATCCTGTAACCAAAGGGGCCTGTGAGAAAGTGTGCTGATGCATGGCCTGGTGAGCAGCATGGGGGATGTGGAGCACATGGCTGGGTGTACGGGTTGGGTGGTGAACAGTGAGCGGCTTTGGAGGTTTTTAATCAAGTAAATGGGTGATGTGGTTGAAGCAGCATTTTATTTATTTTTATTTTTATCTTTCTGAGGTAGCATTTTAATGAGACTTAGCAGTAGTGTATGAGTTGAGCCTATGATTAGAGGCCACTCCCATCTAGTGCTGAACCAGTAACCAATAAGGACCTGGCCCAGTGGTGATCCAGAAAGGACATTGCCCTCAAGACCGGGTTCAGAGAGAATCAGTGGAGCTCATCGGGCCTGGGATGGGTGCTAAAGGACAGCAGAGCCCAGCCACTGGGGTCAGTGAAGGTGATGGGGGAAGAAGCGAGAGTAAAGGCAAGGTTAGAATGTGTGCAGCACACACGTGCAGATGCCAAAGAAGTCTGGTAATAGCCTATGTGACGGGACCATGGCACATCCTTCCAGCCCTCCAAGTGATTTCATGGAAAGTGTGGGGTCAGCACAACTGGGAGTGTGACCGGCACATAGGCCCTCACAAGGAAGTGGTACCCACCAGCACCTGCCATTAGCCAAACGCAGCACTTCAGGCTTCTTTCATGGGGTCAGAATCAAGCCCACTGGCTGGTCAAGAAAAAGGTCCACAGGCGTGGTGGTTCTCTCCCCATCTTGGAAAAGAGGCATTGTCCTGCCACAGTGTCCCACGTGTCCATGCTGGCCCTTTGCTTCCTCTTGTGACCAAAGGGGCCCGTGACAGTGGGCTAGGCAGTCTGTTTCAGGTGGGAAAGAAAATGCCTGCTGGAGAGGAGAGGAAGCAGGAGGGCCACGAGTCTTAACAGGCTTAGCACTGCCAGGCAGCTCAGTGGGACCCCCGCGCAATGGGGGCAGGGAGGCAAGGGAGGGCAGGAGCAGCAGCCTGTGTACAGTAAAAGGAGCTCACCATCAAAAGGCAACAAGTCTAATACCCTGCCCTGGACGGTGACCCTTCCCTGTGGAATTCTCCCCTCTGACCTCCAGATCATTAATCCCGCGGCTGCCAAATGACAGTCATCCATCACGTCTCCTGACGAGCATCCCAGCCACCGTGAAAGGACCTGGCCCTGCCCTCCTTGCATCCCTTGGTGCTCATTAGTAGCCCTTCCTGCCTGGTGCCAGGTTTCCTAATCAAGTCCCTGGCTCCTCTCACTTCCCCTAGGGCCGGTAGGCGGAAGCTGCTCTGACCCGCCCTCTTTCTGGGGCCAGGGAGGGAATGGGTGATTAGTGGGGAGAGAATTGTTGAGTGGTTCTGCATTCCCCTGAGAGCTGTGTGTCCAGTAGCTCCATTGACATGGCAAGGTACACAGAGAGAAGGGAAAGCCACGTCTTTGTCCTGCAGCAAGAGAGGAGCGGGCAAGCCACAGGCGAAGGCATACACTGCACGGACAGCTATGGGATCTCCTTGACCAGGCAGAAGGCTTTCTAGGAGAGTGAAAGTTGCCAAGTTCTGGAAAAAAATCCCAATGTGTACTGCCAGCAAAAAACACAAAACACTTGGAACTCATCTCATTTGGCCCTTGTATTTACCAGATAGGAAAACAAATCCAGAGAGGCCGAATGTCTTGTCCAGGGTCATACAGCCTGGGAAGAACCTGTCTTCCTTGATGTAGAGAACTGACACTAGTCAGGTAGCTGCCAGGCTTGGTGAGCTTGCATCAAATTTCACTTGTAAGCACATGTGTGAATACCATTTCCCATTCAGGTAAGCATGCTTGTAGGTCTTATGCACCCCTCCCCTTCTTGGACAATCACAGGAACCCCCATCAACCGGATCCCCATTATGGCCAAGCAGATCCTGGACCTGTACATGCTATACAAGCTGGTAACAGAGAAGGGAGGCCTGGTGGAAATCATCAACAAGAAGATCTGGAGGGAGATTACCAAAGGCCTGAACCTGCCCACCTCCATCACCAGCGCCGCCTTTACCCTCAGGACCCAGTGAGTGGCCAGGGCTGGAGAAGGAAGCTGGAGAAACTGGGGAAAGGGGTGGGTCAGCCCTGAGGCAAGGAGGAAGGAAGGAAATTCCAGTGTAGAATACACCAGAGGAGTAATTTCTCCTGAGCCAGCGGGAGCTCAAAAGATGACTGCTTTGCTAGGCCAGGTAGTGGAGTTACTATTGACTTGGTATCTCTTGTGTGCTGGTTCTTTAGCTGTTCTCCCTAAACCTCAGTGAGTCCTGGAAGAGATAATGCACCATTTTTCAGATTACCAGAACTAATTCTGTGAGATTAAATAGTTTGGCCAAGGCCATCCTAGCCTAAATGGTTAAGCTGAGATTCAGACCTGGCTTCTTGGGCCCCTATCTCAAATGCATACTCTGTGTCACGTCACTCCCAAGCAGCACTTCTGCCCTAGCTGGCCACCCCACTGGACACCCAGCCTGTACTTAGTCCCCATGGGGTTGCTGATCTGCACCAAGAGCAGCGGTGGAAAATGAGAGCCAGAGGAGTCTCTTCTTTTGAAACAGGGAATGAACAGCTGACATATCAGTCAGATAGCATTGCACAGTCTTGTAGAAAAGAGAAGGGTTGTACCTATTAGAACTTTGCCAGTAGATGTTAAAGACAGTTGTAACCAAAATAGCAAGCTTCTTGGGAGAGACATGTGACACAAAAGATAGAACTCCTAGGTCAAGAGGCCTGGAAGGTTGGGCTTCGTATCTCGCAAGACACCAAAGTAAATGTGCTGAAGTTAGCTGTTGCTCATTTCCCTTAATGAGCCGTGCTTATGCTTCAAGCCATGGTCAAGGTGGATAGAAATAAGAGGAACCTGGGCAGTGTGTCCAGTGGCACCTATTCCTTGCCCAATGGAGGCTGCTGCCAGAGACCAGTGCCAAGCCTGGGCAGTGTGTGTGGTTGGTTTGGGATGATTCTCCTTTGCTTCTTCCTTCCCTCAGGTACATGAAGTATCTCTATGCCTACGAGTGTGAGAAGAAGGCCTTGAGCTCCCCAGCTGAGCTGCAGGCTGCCATCGATGGCAACCGCAGGGAGGGCAGGCGGCCTAGCTACAGCTCCTCCCTCTTTGGCTATTCATCAGCCGCTGCCACTGCCACTACTGGGGCCCCTGCCCTTCTCTCGCCACCCAAGATCCGCTTCCCAGTCTTGGGGCTTGGCTCCAGCAGCAGCACGAGTGCCAGTGGCCCTCGGTTATCCCCAGCAGCCACTCTCAGGAAAGGTCAGCGGGCCCTCAGGGGAAAGGGAGAGCCCTGTGCCCCTGGCTCCAAAATGGGCCTGTGGCTGGCAGGGGTGAGTATGGGCCAGCTTCAGTTCCTTTGCAGGTGACGGAGTCCCTGCAAACACAGTGCCCGTGCCAAATCGCCTGGCTGTGCCCATGGCTCTGGCAGGACCACAGGCAGGGAGCCGGGTGGCCGCTCTGGAACAGTTACGGGAGCGGCTAGAGACGGGGGAGCCAGCTGAGAAGAAGGCAGCAAGGTTGTCAGAGGAGGAGCAGCGCCTGGTGCAGCAGGCCTTCCAGCGCAACCTCTTCAGCATGGCACGGCAGCTGCCCGTGAAGATCCGTATTAATGGCAGGGGTGCGTGTGCCACTGCAACCCAGCTCCACTCCTGGGGCAGGGTGGGCAAGGGGCACACTCCTGGTCCTTAGAGCACCATGCAGGTTCTCGGGCTGCTGGGATCTGCTTGCTAGGCAGGGGAGTTTGAGGGGCCAGAGGCTGTGCTCCCTGCTCAGCAGCCTTTTGATCCATCTAAACCATAGGGCTTGGCTGCACTGCAGTCCCTCAGTGGATGCAGACCAACACAGGGCATGGTGGCTGGGTCCAGGAGGGTAACACCCTGTGGTCCCAAGGCTCAGCAGGGTACCAGGGGCCTTTAGGAACACATGGCTGTAGGAAACGTATTTGATAGTGTGACTGACATCTTTTTTCCCTTTGCTTCCACATATTTCAAATGCTTCTCTCTTTGTAAACTACACACTGCATTTCCTTTATTCCTCCTCCTCTGCTTTCCCCTCACACACCTGCCCTTTGCCACTTTTGCAGAGGTGAGTAGTAAAGGAGGCTAGTGTGACGGAAGCCATGCTGTGCCCTGCCCATCTAGTCAGTGAGGGACAGGTCTCCTGGCCCTGTACAGTCAAACCATGAGAAAGGCTGCTCACCTGGACCTTGGCTCACTTTGTAAGAAGGCAGAGCCTGGCAGAGATGCCACATGCCAGCCACTCAGGTGGGCATGGAGGGCCAGGTGCTGGGGGCACAACACCCCCCCCCCCCGAGGCAGTCATGCAGAATGCATCCCTAGACTCAGTGATGGGCTCATTGCTCCCTGGCTTCTAGGCTGATACGTAGCAGGCCTAGTTAGGGTTTGTGAGTCCAATTGACAGGGTTGTTGCCTGTAGTCTGGCCACGCCAGCCTGTTCTCTGGGAGAGGAGGGCACTGGGGATTTGGCGAGCCTAGGTTTCTGCCAGCTCGTGAGCTCAAGAAGCAGTCCTGTGGGTGCTCTCCAACAGCACCAGAGGACAGTGCCGGGGGGGGGGGGGGTTTGACCTGGCAACTTTCTCCCTACCCCACCAGAAGACAGAGGAGAAGCCTCGGCCGCTGCATTGAACCTGACCCCAAGCACCATTGGGAGTATAAATATGTCTGTGGACATCGACGGTACCACCTATGCAGGTAGGCCCCAGGTGGCCATTGTGCCATCCCTCGGTGGCCCTACTGTCACTCTTGTCCCCAAATGCACCCAGGATGCTTCCTTCCAGATTGTTAGCAGGATGACAGATCCACCTTACCTGATAGAAAGCCGTCCTCTGGTCATTCTGATCAGTGTTGAGGTTCCCAGTCAGTGCCATATCCAGGTCCTTAGACACTGTGTGTTAAGTCAGATTCCGCCATGCCTGAGTCTCTTTTTTGGCTGTAAAACACTCACAGTGGCCTTAAAGCTATTTTCTGGCTTTAAAGTGGACTAAGGACTGAGACCCCAGCCACAGAATCTGAGTGCTACTGAATCGGCCTGTTTGGTCAGTTGATTCAGCACCTTGACCAAAGTCTTTCCAGGATGTTCCACTCAGTACTTATAGAAACAGCAGTCATTGTTCCCTGCTGTTTCACTGGTTAGGGTTGGGCATGGGGACAGCGTATCTGAATCTTGTCCTAACTAGGGAGGCAGACAGCTCAGGGCATGTGAAGCTCTGCTGCCGTGCCCAGCCCCAGACCTGCATCTGTCCATTTAAATGCTTCTGTTCTGAGGACTGCAGCCCCTGCAGCCCCTGCAGCACCATCCTGGAGGCCAGGCCTCCTCAGGAGCTGGAGGACAATACCTTTGTGTCTTACCTCCCTGAGACCTTTGTATTTCTGTCCAGCCCGAGCACTCTCCCTCTTGGACCCCTCTGTTTCTGCTGTACCCTGCCACACTACTCTGGGTGTTGTAACATCCTGTTTATGCCCTTGCAGCCCAGCAGAGCACAGGGCCTCTGTTTGCATCCTGCGCAGTGCTAGGGATGCAGGGGAGGCCTGCAGTGGGCATTTGTTGGTGATGGAGCTGTGTCTGTTCCCCCAGGCGTGCTGTTTGCCCAGAAACCCGTGGTCCACCTCATCGCAGGCCCTGCTGCCCAGAGTGTCGTCGGCAGCACCTCCGGTGGCAGCAGTAGCAGTGGCGGCTCTCACTGCTCACATAGTCCTACCTCGTCCCGGGGCACTCCCAGCGTGGAGCCCTCTACCAGCTGGTCCCTCTGACGGCATTGCCAGCTGTCCGTGCCCTCCAGCCAGGAGTGGTGGAAGCTGACACACAGAATTTACCTCGTCTCATGAAGTCTGATGTTCAGGGACTTGGTGTGTCCATTTGTCCAGGCTACATTCAGGTCCTGCTGTCTCCTGGGGGCAGGGAGAGGTGGGCGGGGAAGGACAGGGCAGCATTGTCCAATCAGGGATCATCCTGGAGGCCTGGGCAGGGGTCTGGGTGCCCCACTTCCTCCAGGGTCCCCACCCACCTTTTACCCCAGGGCACAGTGTATCGACAATCTGTAAGCCGACACAGGGCTGGACACCTCCACTTCCTTCCCTCTTAATTTATTTCCCTTCCTCTGCTTTCTGCCATCACCCCAGGGTCATGGTCTTATCCTCTCCTCCCCGCCCGGCATTTTTAATCCTGTGTGGCTGCTGGGGCCAACACCTGCCTTCATGGCCCTCAGCAGCTGAGTATAGATCTAGCCCACCTGTCTGATCTTGGTTCTCAAAGCCTGGGTCCCTCAAATCCAAGTCTGAAGTCAGACCTGGGGCCCCATGTCCCCCTCAGTTGGGGGAAACATGAAAGCACATGAGGGCAAGCTCTAGGCGTAGGTCTCTGAGCATCTGACAGGAGGGAGGAGGGCTTGGACTGCACGGACCCTGGTAGCTATTTCACAGGATGCCATGCAACCTGCCTTTACCTCAGGCTCCCCAGTGGCCCTTGTTGGCTACTCTCCCACCATAGTTCCCTTGTCCCTGTCCTGTTGTCTCCGGGGGCAGTCTCTGCTCCACCAGCCCCAGATGTGCCGATATCAGGTCATTTAAATACCTCAGATTTGTAATTGTTGATGTTTGATTCTTCAGGAAGTATTTACATCTCTGAAATCTTTTTATATGTTTTTGCTGACTTTTGTTTTTTATTTTTAAATTTTTGTTGTTGCTGTTGTAGCACCAAAGAAATAAGAAGTAAGAGTGGATCACCTCAGCCGGGTGCAGTTGGTGGCCAGCCCCTTGGCCCTGCTCTTGGCCCCTAGAGACAGGAACAAGCCAAGTGACTCAGGGATCCCCAAGGCAGTGGGGTGGGAAGGAGAGGCCTGCACTTGCCTGCAAGGCCAGAAACTATGCCAGTCCCAGGACATCCCTGACTACCACCGCCCCTGCCCGGCCATGCTGGAGCCCAGGTCAGGGGGTGGGAATGTGAGCTGCCAGGGCTGGTGCAGGCTACGCTACCCCTGCGGATAGACAGGGTGTCACTTGCACAGGCCACCTTGGCTGGGTACCTTTAGTGTTTAGAATGCCGCCACTATGACTCCTGGGCTCAGGGCCCTGCTCAGTCCCATCCAGGAAGAGAAAGGGAAACCAGAAGCTCACACACAGACATACCTCAGCCTGGCCAGTGGCTCTGCCAGCCTGCACCTCATCCCTGCCCTGGACCTCTACACATTTGAGTGTGCAAACACAGCCTACCCACCCACCTGCGGCAGGCTGCCCTCCTCTGCCTGCAGAAACCTTGCCTTCCACACAGGTGGGCTGTGGTAGAGTAGGGAATAAGGCTCTGGTGCCAGTTCGGAGGTCCAGTGGCCAGTGCTGGCCCTCTCCCTTTGGAGTACAGCAGACACTTGGCCAGAGTATCGTTCTCAGGGTTTAGTCAAAGGATGGACTCTCCCACTCAGAGGATGCAGGGATGTACACTGGGTCGCTGGTCACAGACCCTCCCCTTCTTCCCCGGCCACTGGACTGGCCTCTCCCAGAATGCCCCTCAGTGCCCCAGTGTGGGCCTGGCTCAGGCGGAGCATCCATAGGGGATGCTCGGTCCCCTGTCCCATCATCTTCGTATTCCAGCAGCATTGTGGTAGCACACAGGTAGCCTAGGCAGTGAGTACATACCTCAGACGTCCTCTCAGCAAGTGTCTGTATATGTCGTGGTTCTTTTCTCTTACATGTTCTGAATGTTTATATTTCATTAAACCTCTACCTCTTCACACAGCAGGCCTCGTGCTGACTCCTCTACTGCTATTGCGAAAGAGCCTTCAGGGGGACCGGGTGAAGCAGCTGTTCTCTGTCCCTAGGCTTCCTTGGCATCTCCTATCCTCCCAGAGCACTTACACATGCTTCTCTGCTGGTGGCAGGGTGCTCAGCATGGCCTGGTCACCAAGACTGGCTCTGGTGAATCACGTTGGTGTCATGACAGGCCTGGGCCCCAACACTTGCTGAGCCAGATACAGTGGGAGAAGGCACAGTGGATGAAATCTCAAAGTTTCCTGTTTGTTTTTGCAATACAGGGAATTAAACTCAGGGCCTTAGATGTGAACTACACCCACAGCCTTTTTTATGTCTTAGTTTGAGATAGGGTCTTGCTGAATTGCCTAGGCCATAACTAAAAGTTGAGATTCTCCTCCCTCAGCCTCCCAGAGCTCTGAGATTACAGATGTGCACCATTGTGCTCAGCTACAGAGCTGCTCCTTAGGGTCCTCCAAAGTCTGCACATTTTAGCAGGGGGCTATGTGGGCAGGGCATCTCTGGAAGCTTTTAGAGGTGGCAGTGTCACAGCTGAAAGAGCAAGGTAGCTTTGTGTAAAACAGCAGCATCTGTGGTCAGTGCTGCGACCCAACAGCAGAGGTAGGGTTTGGGGAAAGCACTGTTGGCATCAGGATGGCCCCAGGGCTGAGGGACTTGGGTGCACCCGTCTGAGCCTCAGAACATGTTTTTTAACCTGGACACAGGTTAAAAGAGACTTTTAAAGGGGGCCCTGGAGCCAGGTGCTAGGGGTGGACCCTTGGGCTGACACCCCAGGAGAACCTTGCTCAGACACAGACGGTACAGCGTCTCCTGGAGGCGTGCAGAGGGGAAGCCCTAGTGTCTGAAAAAGCACTTGAATACCTGTCTGTTACCCACCCTCTGGCACTGGCAGGGACCCCTTTCTCTGATATTGGCTGATATTGGAAGTGCTAGAAAGGTGACAACAGGACAGTCCTGAGCTGCCACTTCCTGACATTGAAACTCTTCTGTAAGAAATAACCAGCACTTTAGTACTTTGCTGGCACCCAGGCATGGGCCTTCTAGCTTCCAGGCCTCAGAGGTGATACATCCTCCAGGGCCTTGAAATGAGGGCAGGCTAGGAGCAACTGCTGAGCAGGGACCCTTTAAGGATGGCGGTTGGTTTGTTGTTTTTTTTTTTTTTTTAACTTTTTTATCAGTACTGGGGATCGAACTCACGACCACCTGCTTGCAAGGCAGGTGCTTATACCGCTGAGCTAAATCCCCAGCCCCTGGTTGGTTGGTTTTTAATGCTTAGTTACTGAGACAAAAGCAAAAGGAAGGCCGTGGAGCAGGAAGTGTCACAGATAGGTTTCGCACAGAGACTGCCCAGTTCCACCTCACCAGTGACCCACAAGATGCTCAGGTTTTGCATGCACATGTCAGTGGCACGAGCTTTGGTGTTGTGTGTGCCAGTCCTGGCTAGGACAGGCAGTGGGACTCACACCACACTGAGTGTACAGTTACCCCAGGGCTTGGGACTGTACTTGCTAGGTGCACGCCCTGGATGCGAGCAGGAGGGGCCACACCAACTGATGGTCAGTTCTGCTCAGACTAGTGCGTCTCCTCTGCCTGTCTATAAGGTGGCACCATGTTTCCCTTCTGCAGGTGGGAAGTGGAGCCACCACTTATAGACAGATCTCATTGCAGGCCTAATGTCTCACATCCCCGGGTTGGAGCACTTGGGCTTCTACTTTGTGCCTCACTGGCACCATGCTGTAAGTTACCTACTCATTTTACAAATGAAGAAACCAAGGAATGGGAATGGGCTTGAGGTCACAGAGACAGTAATGGTACAGTTGGTATCAGGCTCCAGAGCCACTGCCCTTAGCCTCTGCCCAGTGTGGGGAGGAGGGCCCAGGACTTCCCACCCAGGTCTCTGCTGTGCCGCACTGCATCCTGCAAGGGCTCTCCAGAGGAAACTGAGCAGCCACGGGACCCACTTTCCTGACCACACTCAGTGACACACACACAGTCTTGCCAGAACCATTGGAAGGAAGGACCCTCCAGGAAACTGCACCTCTAATATAGGGAAGGGGATCCGTAGGTCCCTGAGAAGGAAAGCGACCTGGTGGCTGAGGAGGGGGTTTCTGAAAGAGGCGAGGAAAGGAGGAATCAAGCAGGAGCAAGAGGAATCAAGCAGGAAGAGAGCAAAGGGGCCTGCTGAACTTGAAAGTGCGAGGTATAAGTCCCACCAGCAGCCAGGGCACAGGGACAGTTGAGGCCAGAGGGAGCTAGCTGTGACAGAGACCACCCCAGCTGCTGCCCACAGGGCAAGGTCATTACCCACCCCTGCATAGGCAGGGGTATCTTGAGTAGCAGCCTGCGCAGCCACATCCCAGGCCTCCTATGTGGGGCCTCCTCCAGGACAGAGGGGTGACTCTGCCTGCACCAAAGGGTGCAGGGCTCTGGCTCACCCTCAGCCTAGAGCCCCAAGCACCTACTACTCTGAGCACCCAGCCCTAAGCACATCCTCACATCCCAGCAACAGATGCCAGTTCTGTGATTGCCATGGGGACAGCACCAGTGTCCCTGGCACCCTTCATCTAGCCTCAGACTCCAGGAACAGCCAGGTTCCCTGGTCTCTTCCCCAGGCACAGGCAGGTCAGCCAGGCTCAGTCATTGCCCGGCACTCGAGGGGCTACCCTGCCAGCTGCCTGGACTCACCTGGCGGCCACAGCACTGCTACCTCAAGGAAGTCATGTCCCAAGCTTTGGCAGGGCTTTCAGTGCCCATGTCCACCCTGGCTTTGTGCCTGTATCTACATGCCTGGCCCAATGCCACCAGGGTGGTCCTGGCAGGCTCTAAATGAGCTCTTCCTTACCCTCTGGCCTCAGTTTCTCCACCTGCCTGGGAAGGAAGTTGACTGGTCATTGGGTCTCCCAAATGTCAGGGGCCCCTGAGGATACACAGGAATCCCTGGGGAGGGCTGTGAGGCTGCCTCTGCTTCACTAGACAGGGCCACCCTCACCAGATCTACCCAGGTCAGCAGTAGGGGGCCAGCAGTATGAGCCTTGACTGTACAGGGACCTGGACCTACAACTCTTATCTGTCACTGCAGGCTCTAGATACTCCCCACAGCTGGCTGACACCACCTCCCCTTGCAGCTGCCAGTGACGTTAGAGCCTGAGGTAGGACCAGAGCAAGGACCATGACAGAGCTTCTTGCAGATTGTGGACAGGGTGTGGAGTGGGGCGTGACAAGGAGCAGTTGTATTGCAGAGCATCACTGGGCTCATAGCTGGGTCACTAAAGGTACACGTGTCACAGGGTGGCCCGCAGGGATACCAGTGATGGGAATGGGCTTGGAGGTGTTAGTGAGAATTCCAGATCCTAGATCCTCAAGTGGCCTAGAGGTCACCCCAAGAAGCCTGCTTGTACACAGCCTCCTCTTTCCCCAGGGACTCCCACCATCCCCAGGTGACTGGGCTTCTAAGGAAGCTTTTTTTATCCACTTCCCTTTGTCTCTGGCCATGCCCAGCTGTGCCTCTCAGATCCACCACACAGCTCCAGGGCTGCCAGCCATAGAACTCTGCTACCATGGCAGTTCTGTTGGGCACTTGGCCCCATCTTCCTCCTTTAGATTCCTCAGACCTCCTGAGAACATGGTGCCATATGTGGGCACCAGCCCTGAGCATGGTGGCACTGTTGTCCTGCCAAGGAGACCCTGCTAGCTCAGGGGACCTTGAGACTGCAAGAAGGCAAAGTAGACCTGATGATGGGGCCTCACTTCCTGTTGCAGAGCCAGCCTAGCTGAGCCTCACCTGCATGGCCACTGCTGCAGCATCTAGGCCTGCTCTGCTGAAACCTCTGGTACTGCCCACAGATACCTCGCCAGCTCTGCCCACTGCTTCTGCTTGCTGCAGCCAGCCACTGGACCCAGGCAACCTCTGCCCACCTGCACGGTTACAGTTTAGTAGCCAGAGGAGCCAAAGACAGCCAGACCCTGGAGCTGAGTGTGTACTTGAACCCTGCCACCTCAGCCTGACCCAGAGTGCTTCCTCCAGGATTCAGGCATCTGGCAAACCCCAGCAGCCTCAGCCCCATTGAACATTCTTCCCAACAGCACCCGTATGCTGGGGACATTGACTGGCAGCTGCTGCTCACCAGCCATAAGCCTGTCCCATCCTCCTCTCAGGCAGCTAGTGTAAGGCAGCAGATCCTCTGGAGTGCTAGGCCACTTGAGGATCTAGGGAGGATCTGGAATTCTCACTAACACTTCCAGGCATTTCCCCCATACCTAACACTCCTCGTCTTGTGGCAGGAGCCTAGAAAGTGCAGGGCTAGGACAGCATTTGGGGGCCATTAGTTAGCGACATTGTTTTCTGAGGGCCAGAAACCTGTACGTTGCTGTTCCTGGCACCAGACACCCTGGTCTGTGAGCAGCCCCTGTACCCTTCCCTGACTTGCCCTTGTCTGCACCCATTCCAGCCCTTCCTCAGGATGGCACCGCCATCCACTTGGCCACATGCCCCTGCACAGTTTGATCTCCTGTCTCAACTCCAGGCCCAGGGCCCTGCTGTGCTTCCTGATCAAGTTGTCCCCACACGTCATCACTGTCCAAGACCACTCCTAGCCCTGCTCCCACCCACATGCAGCCTGGCACCACACCCACATCCCCACCTTGACTGCACACTTCCCTGGCAAATGTGAGGGCACTCCATGGGTTGGGGCCTGGTTGGGCACTATGGGCTCCCAGTCTGTGGAGGGTTGGGAAGCAGGGCAGCTGGGAGGGAAGTTGACTGGTCATTGGGTCTCCCAAATGTCAGGGGCCCCTCAGGATACACAGGAATCCCTGGGGAGGGCTGTGAGGCTGGTCCTCTGCTTCACTGACAGGGCCACCCTCACCACATCTACCCAGTTAGAATTCTAGTTGTGGGGAGCCAGAGGAGGACACCACCAAGCTGTGGAAGCAAGAGCCTAACTTTTGGGGAGCCCAGGAAGGCCTTTCAGGGCTTCTACCCTAGGGCCAAGGTGAGTTGACAGTTCCCCAGAGAGAGAAAAGCAGGATGTGGCAGACAGGAGACTGCTGAGGTGGCAGGGTTAGGAGGGAACCAGAGCAGCAGGCCCCAAAAGCCCAGGAGCAAATGGGAGGACAGGAGAGCTGTGGGGCTTCAGGGGGTGCCCTTGAGCCATGAGGCTAACCTCAACCAAGAGAGGACTTGGGCATAGCGGTGGGAACTGGGGAAAGTCTGGGTCTGAAGCCAGGGCACAAGGCAGGAATGAGGTGAGGTGGTGGGAATGGGAGGGGTTATGCAGGCTGAGAAAAGAAAGCTCTAATGGTAGACTCCAGCGGAGGCCTCCAGGCTGCTCTGCTGAGTTTGGAGAGGACAGCACCCTCAAGAGCTCGTCTCCTGCCTAAATGACAGAAGTGGGGACTGCTGGGTCCCCGTGTTGGGCAGCCTAACTTCATCAGAGCGCTGCAACAGACACTAAGTAGGCCCGGACAAGAGCCTCTGAGATCCTCCTAAAAGTCCGGGCAGGGAGAACGCAACCCCGGAAACAGCGGGTAAACCTACGTGATGGGAGGAGACACCAGCATCCTCCCGCTGGTGTGCTAACAACCCTGGGCCCCAAGCAGAGCAGATCTCCTTAACTTTTTAAAGCCTTCTGGCTCTTGGGATCAGGTATTTAACTCAGTGGCATAAACGCCTGCCTGGCAAGCGCTAGGTCATAAATTCAGCCCCCGGTACAAAAAACACTTTTGGCTCTTGAGACAGCCCTGAAGGAGGCAAAATCGAGGAGCGGGCCCAGCCGGGCTCAAGTCACCACCCGAATGTCTCTACTGGCGAAGGGTGGGTTTAGTTGGACAGGGACAAGTAGTAGACTTGAGTGTGTTTGGTGGCCTTTGTAGTCCACGCTGTAGGGATGGTGCGGCTGCTGGAGATCGGGGATCACTCGTCAAACCCTGACCTCCAGGGGCACATCAAGGGTAAGGACTTGAGGCACAGACTAAGTCTCGGACCTTGGCAGGGGTGCCCCGAGGAACTAAGAGCTCAGCTCCCGGAGCCATGCCGAGGGCGGGGGCTGGAGGACCTCTGGCGTGGCGTGGGGCAATTAGTCGCGCGTCCCGCAGGGGCTCCGGGCGGGGACGCTCCCGAGGGACGCCTCCAAATACACTGGCGTCTCCGCCTCTAGGAGCTCCTGGTGCCACCCCGCCTGGGGAGTCACAAGGAGCGGCTCAGGGACTTAGCACTGCCGGACGGGGGCGCACCGGGGCCGCCGGGAGAGGTCCCGCAGTGGATGCCTGATACGTGCCTGCGCCTCCCGCCGGGGCTGCGCGCGGGACTGGGATGGCGGGGCCGTGGCGACACAGGGAGACGAACCCCGCGGACCGTGGGGTTCCAGGTATCCGCTCCGAGCACCCAGCTCGACGGGGACGCGCGCCCGGCCGATCTCGGGGGACACGGCCTGGGGCGTGTCGCGACCCAGAACATCCCCCAAATGCTCTTGGAAGAAGCCTCAGTGGTTCCCGCACCGACCACGCTGAGGAGGTCAGTCCTCCAGGGCCTTCGAGTCCGGGGCTAGAGCGGCCGGGCTGGGAGGCTGGAACAGGCCGGGGCCCGCAGCGCCTGCGCCCTGCGAGTGGGAGGGGTCGCTGCGGGCGGAGGCCGGAAGCGGAAGTGGAGTGGGGAGCAGGGCCTAGTCGCAGCCCGAGCCTGGGAGACGGTTAGTGGGCTGGGGCCCGCGGCGGCGAAGGCGGCCAGGGTGAGTTGGTGAGCAGGCGGGCGCCTGGCCCCGGGCTTCGGCTCGGTTCAACCTACTTCCTTTCTCCCCCTCGGCCCACCTCAGGCCACGTCCCGACCTCTCACCCCTGACCCGTCGCCTCGCCCTGGCGGGCAGTCACTGCGGACCCCGGCTTCTGGGTCCTGAGGCGTCGGGGGCGGAGCCCGGGAGGCCTCCGAGTCCCTGAGAACGCCCCCGGCCTCGGCCCGAGACACGCGGAATGAACTCGGGGTTCGACCCAGGCGGGAGAAAGCGCTCATGGTCCCTCACTCCCCGCCCGTGGCTCCGCCCGGGGTCGGATGCGACCCGGCCTCGTCTTTGCCCCCGTCTCTCCTCGCGCCCCGGGCAGCGGTGACCCTAGGACTCCAGGCGGGAGGAGGGGAGGCGAGCGAGACCGCAACCTCCCGTGTGTGCTGTGGTGATGGAGCTGCCCCGCGCCGGGGCACCAAGCCACGCCGACGGTTCTAATGCGCGGTCGGGAGGTTGGGCTCCGGTTCCGGTGCCCTGATGGAAGTTGAGCCAGGGCTCACGAGCCAGGCCCCGGTAAGATAGGGTTGGCAGTCTCCCAGCGCCGTTCCCCGTGCCCTTGAGCCGCGGCAGTGCTTCGCCCGGCGGAAGCCTGCAAGGTGCGGGTCTGAGGCTGCAGTACAGGGAGGGCAGCTCTTGCCAAAAATAACCCTAGGGCTCCGGGTGGCAGGAATCCGGGAGGCCGCGCTGACCTGGCTGGTGGTTCTCGTCAACCCAGTTCTCTGGCCAGGAACAGCAACTGAGAAGCCGGCTGGGCCTGTGCTTGGAGGAAGGCTGGCATTCGTGGCGTGAGTTCTTTTGGTTGGCCGTTTCTTATGCTGTGTAGAGCAGAGCCTCCTAAATGTAAGCGTGGCTCTACTGCTGTAAACAGCCTGTGTTTTGGAGCCTCCGGCTGGCTTAAGGCCTTCAAGAATGCCGCTGGCGGGGGTGACCCAAGAGTACAACTGTTTCCCCTGCTTCTCCTGTCTAGATTATTAGAGGAGAGACAGGGCCTCGCCTCCTGCCTGTGTGTGCCATTTTCTAGCTGTCAGTTTGGCCATCTCTGCAGGCCAGGAGGTGTTTATCTCTGTTTTCCAGGCGCGGTAACCAAGACCTAGAGTGACTTGTGTGAGGTTACATGGCTGGGAAACATTGCCACTGTGATTGGGGTTTTTGTGTTGTAAGTCTGGCCTCCCAGTGCTTGGGAAGAGCTTATAAAATGTGCAGGCGTCTCCTGCAGCCTTGAAGTGTCACCTGGAGGTGTTCTGTTAATGAAAAAAATTGTCTTAACTTTTTTGTCACTTTTTGTGGGCCCAGAGCTGGAACAAGCATTAGTCTTAGAGGACAGCATATTTAATTCCCACAAAACCTCCTGAAAGATGCCTGTCTCTTCAAGAGGAAGCTGAAGATTAGTTTAATAACTGGCCCAAAGGCAAACAGCTGGAAATGGCTTTGCCATGATTCAAGTTAAAATCTGACCCCAGAACTGTGACTTTCCACTCATGTAGACCTGTATGGACATGGAGTCCTATGTGTCTCCAGAGGGAGGTTTTGACCTGGTGTGGCCTGACCTGTGTCCTGAAGAATCAGTGTTTATCTGCCCAGCGCACATAGGCAGGAGCACACCTGCCTGGCAGGGAGGCATGTGTCCCATTCAGCAGGCATCCTCGCAGTTAATTAGCAAAGTGAGATTTAGTACTGCCTTTTGTCTATGGCTTGGGCACCTGACCCAGTGTAATTGCAAGAAAACGGAGATAGTAGTCATCTGATCAGGAAAACAACAAACCTAAGCTTTGGGGGACTTGTCACTGATTTTACAGAGCATTCATCTCCAAGGGTTGCTGGAGACTAGACTTAGGTGTGGGGGGGTTGCTAGTGGGGAATCTGAGGGCAGGGTCTCTTGGGGTCATACAGTAGCTCCTAGGGCTCAGTCAGAGAACTCCTTAGCACCCTGCCCATTCTCCAGGAACCTTTTCATTGTGCCAGTGGGTTGGGGTGCTCTGTGGGTTTGATAGGCAACGCCAAGGCTGCCCAAAACTGAGGCTGGCTATGCACCAGGAAGGCTTGGAGAGAGAGTTACCTGCGGTGCTTGGGGTGTCTAGCAAGGGTAGGACAGGAATCATTCTCACAGAGCCAGCCTGCGGTGGCTATAAGTCCCAGCTGGATAGACCTGGGTGCTGCCTGTCTGCAGAGAATCCTGCCAGCTGGCTGATCTGGCTGCTAACTCCTTAGAAGGGAGCAGAAAGGACAGCAGTTTACAAGGAAAGACAAGGCACCAGGCCTGTCGATGCAGATGATCCAGAGTTCCTGGTGTTCTCTGGGTGACTGGTATGAGCTGGGTGGGCGCTGCAAGCTCTCATCTACTTAGGTTGACTCTGAAGTGAGCTAGGTGGTGCCAGGGACCCTGCTGCCTTTCTCAAGGGCTGGTCTGTGTCTTACCGGGACTTTGGCTCTTCCTCCTTTGGGTAAGGTCCAGTTTGGGGTCACAGCTTTGGCCCCTGGCTCCTGTCGACTCTGAGCCAGCAGCCTCCTGCCTGCCTCAGGCTCTCCAGAACATTCAGGACCTGGGCCCATGAGCAGGAGGGAACTGGGCACAGGAGACCCAGTTGCCCGAGTGCTTGGGCCCTCAGGCCATACTGTAAAGTGGTCATCTATGGGTTCAGTGGCAGAGGAATTGGCATCATCTGCTGTTAGGCCACTGTGACCTCAGAGTTCTTGGTCGCTTCATAAAGCCCTGGGAGGGGCTACCCCCAAACAGAACTGTGGGCCTCGTCTAGGAGTCCCAGCGCCTGTGCAGTCCCGGTGGCGCGGGCTGTGCTGAGCTGGGCTCTCCTCCTGGCCTAGATGCACCACTGTAAACGATATCGCTCCCCTGAGCCGGACCAGTACCTACGCTACCGCTGGAAGAGGCGGCGGTCCTACAGCCGGGAGCGGGAACACGAGGGGAGACTGCGCTACCCGTCCCGCAGGGAGCCTCCCCCACGGAGGTCCCGGTCCCGGAGGTGAGTGACTCTGGGGGGAACAAGGCAGGGTGAGGTTGTTCAAGGCTTGGGAGGTCTCTGGCTCCCTGAGGTGACCCCGCTTCGGTCTGGAGCCCCACTTGGCCTCATGGGCCCTCACACAGTCAACACCTGTGTTCTCTGGCATAGTAAGGGCTGCCTTCCTTACCACCCCTACCTCATCTCCCTGCCCATTTCATAGGTCAGCAGTGGCCCTACCAGCCTCAGCCTTTCTGGGTAGGACTTAGAGGAGGCTCTGCCTAGGAAAGACTGGGCCCCATCCCAAGCCCAAGCAGCTCCCAGACAGCTCCTCAGTGTGGGCACTCTAGAGAGCCAGCCTTGGCTCTGCGTGCTGCGCCTGTCCCTTGTTCTGACAGATTGTCCCTAAGAGCCCTTTCCAGGGCCCAAACACAGGGCCTTGGATGATGGGAGCAAGGACTCCACTGATGTTCCCATACCCCTCTGGCAGCCACGACCGCCTGCCCTACCAGAGGAGATACCGGGAGCACCGCGACAGCAACACATACCGCTGTGAAGAGCGGAGCCCATCATTTGGCGAGAACTGCTATGGATCTTCACGTTCCCGTCACCGGCGGAGGTCACGGGAGAAGATGCCATACCGGACCCGAAAACACAACCACCACTGCCACAAACGCCGCACCAGGTCTTGTAGCAGCGCCTCCTCGGTGAGTGGTGGCCAGGTGTACTGGCTGGGCCCAGGGCCCGTCCTTTAGCCTCTCTCAGGCGGGCTGGTCTGGTGAGTACAGCAGCCTGGGCATGCTGCTGCGCGTGCACGAGTGTGCATGGGTGTGTGTGTGTGAGATCAGGTCCAGGTGCAAGGCCGAGCAGAACACCTGGCCCTTTGTTTCCTTGCCCCTTGCCTGTGGCAACTTTGGGGCTCTGGCTCCGGCGCCGGCTGGTCCCCAGCCTATCTTGTCTCCACACTGCTCCAGACATAGGCCATGTGATACAGGTGGCAGGGTGCTTCTCAGGGACTCTGTGAGATTGTTGGCGTGACCTAGGGCCGCATGGCCTCATTCTCCCCGCTTTGTAGTGAGTGCTGTGCCGGGCATGGACTGTAGTCACCTCTGCTGCTTCTTCTCCCTGCTGCTTCAGAGGCAGCTGAAGTGTCCCCGGGGGAGGGAGCCGCATTTGCCTGTCAATTTGTTTTTGTTTTGTTTTTTATTTTGGTGGTGCTGGTGATTGAACCTAGGGCCTCGGGCTTGCTAGTCAAGTGCTTTACCATCAGACTATATATCCCCAGCCCTTTTTGTTTTCTGTTTTTTATAATCGGGTCTGGCTACTTTGCGCTGGCTAGTCTCGAATTCCTAGGCGCCAGCAGTCTTCTTACTGCAGTCTTCCGAGTAAGAGCAGGGGCTAAGGGTGTGATCACCGCACCCTGGCAGGCAGCTTGGAGGGAGCTTCACTCATGACCTCCAGGTCTTCAGGTCTTGCTGTGTTATCGGAAGGCAGTCACAGCCATGAGAGGCAGCTGCCTATGTGGCAGGGCAGTGGAGGAAATGACATGAAGGCCAGCAGCCCAGGTCTTGTCACAGGCCACACCAAGAGTAGGGCCTGGCCAGTGTCATAGCATGGAGCGTCGCACAGCCCTCTGCTAACCCAGGAGCCTACACTGTACTCAGTGCCCTGATGTCTTTGAAGTTCGAGTCATCTCTCCTGTGCCCCATCCCCCTTCCCCACCTCCTCCCACTGTGGGGACGGTTGTGGGACCAGTGGGGGCCAGTGTCTTCTCTGCCAAGCTCATTCTCTGACGTCTCTGAGTTGCTGTGGATTCACGTTTCCTCCCCCTGGATGAGTCCAGTCTGTGGTACTGCTTCTCTTTTTGGTACCCTGTGTCATCTGGAGGCTTGGAATGAGCCTGGCCTACAAGCCACATGAGGGCTGGGGCCTGAAGTGTGGCCCAGCCTTTGTGGCTCACCATGGAACTTTCTCGCTCGCGACTTTGCAGCAGCACTGGTGGTGGCAGGTTATTGCTGTGTTGTGGTTACTGCCATCTGGAGCAGGCAGCAGTGTGGCAGTGTTGGGCCGGACAGGGCTGTAAGGACGAATGGAGGCAGGCACAACAGCCAGGCATTGTTCCTCAGCTGAGACCCGGTGGCCCTCCGACCAGGCTGTGGTTGGACTGGGCCTGGCTGGCCATCTTCTTGCGCCGATCCTTCTCACTGCATCTCCAGCTCTGGTCAGAGCCACCACGGGAGGGCTCGGGAGGGGGACACTTGGAAGAGGAGGGAGTCAGGGCTGTGGCTGTCCTCAGGGCCTGGCCCCTCTGCGGCAAGGCTGGCGTCTTTCCATGCGCTTAGGGCGCACCTCTTAGAGATAAAAGTCCGAGTTCCCTTACATACCTGTAGCTGTTTTACTTTTCTGTTTTTGAAGTCAGCTTGTGTCTTGACGTGTCCCTTGCAATATCCCTATCGTTATATATGCTGTGTGCCTTATGAAATGCTGGCATCTGGAAAATCCAACCAACCAACCCACCGGGCTCCGCACCGTCTCCACCTCTGCCTTTGAATGACACTTCAATCTGTCAATCGGAACCGCCTACCATGCGATTGGTCGGATGGCGTTTCGGGGGGCGGTGCATGCAGAGAAGCCAACAGAGCAGTAAGCGCAGCAGCCGGAGTGTGGAAGATGACAAGGAGGGCCACCTGGTGTGCCGGATCGGCGATTGGCTCCAAGAGCGATGTACAGCCACCTTTCGTAAAACTTTACCTCTACTTCCTACTTCCCCCTGTTAGACGAGCTCTCCCGCCAGGAGGGACCTCTAGTGTGCGTGGTGCCTTAGTGGGCCACCAGTAATTGCCTGAATGACACAGATGCTAGCAACTTCTGTTTTTAAGAGTGTAGCAGTGAGAGAGAAGCCTTTTTTGTTTCTGAGAATTTGAATGCTGTGGACTTGCAGGAGCTGCCGCCTCTCCTGCTGTCCAGACTCTCACGCCCAGCCTCTTCTCTCTCGTAGATGAGATCGTGGGCAACCTGGGCGAAGGCACCTTTGGCAAGGTGGTGGAGTGCCTGGACCACGCCAGGTAAGTAGGCCGGGTAGGACTGGCGTGGCACCCCGGAGCACCCTTTTCCCAGAGGAGTGGGCTTTGCTGATCTGAATTAGGGGAAATTTGTGGGATGTGTGGGTGGGTGAAGTGCCTCCCTGGACATTGCTGCTCAGTGAATGACTCTGCCCCTTGTCCCCCAGGGCCTGGAGCTGCTTCCTGTGAGCTTTTAGGTTCTGGCCTACAGAGGGCTGGGCTGGACCCCACACTCTACCAATCCCAGCTGAGAAACCTGGCCCTGGGCCTTCACACCCTCAGGGCCAGGGTCTCCTGCCATCCCTTGCATGTTACTGTGAGTGGGCACCAGGCTCCATCCTGGCCCCAACAGTGCAGCACTTGCATCCTCTCAGTGTTCTATTAAGACTGTACTTGCCTCTGCCTGTGTGTGGCCCTCTATTAACAGTCTAAGGCATTAGCCACAGTGCCAGCCCTCACTCATCTGAGCACCTTGCTGGCCAGTTTGGGTTTTTTGTTTTTGTCTTTGAGACAGCGTCTTTTGTAGTTCAAGGCAACCTTTAACTATGTAGTCCAGGGTGGCCTCAGACTGGCAATGATTGCCTTGCCACAGCCTCCCAAGTGCTACGATTATAGGTATGTGCCACTATGCTTGGCTAGCTGACCAAAATTTTAGAGACCAAAAAAAATGCTGAGCATTTTCCCACTACATCTTAGCCATAGGAATGATCTAAAACTACATATTTTATATGAAAAACATTCATCGTAAAAATACATTGCCAGGGGTTGGGGATTTAGCTCAGCGGCGTAAGTGCCTGCCTTGCAAGCAAGCAGTCGTGAGTTCGATCCCTGGTACCGATGAAAAGGAAAAAGACAAAAAAAAAAACCACGCCATTAATTCCTCTGAGTGCCTACCACCCCCCACTTGGAACACATCCCATTATTGGCCATTTTTGGTATATTTTTGAGGCATAATCAGAAACACTGAGTGCTGCTGCAGGTTCCTTCCAGGGGAATGGCAGCCTCATGAAAACATCATGGTCCTGAGCCACCTTATTCACCAGATCTGGCACCGTGTAACTGTTAGCTCTTCCCCCAAAGTCAAAATAACCATGAAAAGGAAATGTCTTGCATCAATCCAGGACATGGAGGCAACCAGGACAAGACAGGACAGGACAAAGACACTCATGACAGGATTTCCAGAACTGCTACAGAAAGTGGTGGGGTGGGAGGGTATTTATTCAAAGCAAGGAAGAGAACTTTGAGTGTATTCATGGCAGTGTGCCTTTCACTGTAATAAATGTTCTGTAATTTAGGTACACACCATATTTTTCCATCACTCCTATATTGTGGCAGAAATGAGTACCATGGCCTCTCACATTAAAAAGGCTGCTCATAAAGGACAGCTGGATCTGGGAGTCAGCTATCCCCAAAGCCACAAGATAAAGTAGTGACTTCCCTTTGCTCCCAGCTCCAGTTTCTATACCTCTGGGGCCCAGTGTGGCCTGGAAAGTTAAGGTCTGGACAGTGGGTGTAGAACGACTATTCAGTAAGTGACAGGTAGGGATAGTACAGACCCAAGAACTGTGGCACATGGCAGCCAGGCTATCTGGCTCTGCCACTCTGAGTAGGTGAGGTTACTAGGAGGCAGGTGCAGTCTCTAGGGAGGCTTGAGGGGTACAGAGGGAGCAAGCAGGGCTATTTTAGGAAGCAGAACTCAGAACAGTGAGCCCGCAGGCCTGCAGGACTCCCTTGAATGAGATTGTCCTGCATTGAGAACTGCGGAACTGCAGAGGTGGGTTGGAGGGCAAAGCCCAAGATGTGTCACTCCCAGTCCTTACACCAGTTGACCAGCTGGGGTGGGCAGAAAGAGGGGGTTTGGAGAGGGCTGTGGTGAAGGGGGTGGCTTGGCCTACAGAATGGTCCGTGCTCCTCTGCCTTTGCTGTCCTCAGGGCAGGAAGGCCTAAGGCTGTATGTAGGCAGAGGTAGGACAGCTCACAGCTAGAGGGCAGAGGCCAGGCATCTCCTTGTGTCAGGGTCTTGGGGCTGGAGTGGAGGAGGGCAGGCAGGGCTGGCCAGGTGCTGAGAACTTGTTTCCTTACTGGGTCCTAGAGGAAAATCCCAGGTCGCCCTGAAGATCATCCGCAATGTGGGCAAGTACCGGGAGGCTGCCCGGCTGGAAATCAACGTCCTCAAGAAAATCAAGGAGAAGGACAAGGAGAACAAGTTGTGAGTCCACAGGGATGGAAGGAAAGGCCACAAGGCACAGACTATACTAGGCCCAGCCATGACGGGGGTGCAGGGCAGTGGAGCTTGCTTTGGCCCTCATGTCAGTCCTGCTCACCTTGCAGCAAGTGTCCTGAGGCAGGCCCAGCCCCATACTGGGGAGCAGGGCTCCCACAGGAGAGTACCTCCAGGACAGACACCCAGCTCGCTTCTCCCCAGTACCATCCTGTGCATGTCTGGCTCCTCCCCATCTGCTGTGGATGTGCTGGACCTGGGACCCTGGGACCCATGTCCCCAAGGCTTACCTGGATCATGGTCAAAGGGAGATATGCCTGCTGGCACTGGCATCCCTTCTGTGTGTCTCCGCACCAGGATGTGCAACTCATGGCCTGCAAGGGAGGCAGCCCCCAGCATAGCCTAAGCCTCTGTTCTCTCCCCAGCCTGTGTGTGTTGATGTCTGACTGGTTCAACTTCCATGGCCACATGTGCATCGCCTTTGAGCTCCTGGGCAAGAACACCTTCGAGTTCCTGAAGGAGAACAACTTCCAGCCTTACCCCCTCCCCCACATCCGGCACATGGCCTACCAGCTCTGCCATGCCCTCAGGTGTAAGTGCACAGGCACTGGGCGGCCTGCTGCTGTGAGGCCTCATTTTGGGCATGACTCTCAGAGTGGGGTAGGGAGTTGGGGCTCTTAGGCCTCCTGGCCCAGTCTGCCCCAGGCACTCAGGAGTTGGGAAGGGGTTCTGACCCAGCTCCAGCCCTGCCTCCCACCTTCAGGAAGAGGAGAAAAGACAGAAGCTACAGCTCTGTCCAGGTCCCCAATAGAGCCTGTCTACGAGGAGACCCAATGTCTGTTACTTATGTGCCTGCCAGCCTCACCAGATTTGGTGGCATCAGTGCTTAGTACTGTCAGGTGTGTCACTGTTGAGGCAGTGGGATGGCCCCTGGAGAGGATGGTGATGGACAGACACAGCTTGGATGTGTGAGGTTGCACAGGTGGCAGGAAAAGGGACTCAAAGAACAGCTCCGAAGGCCTGGCTTTGCTCAGACATGGGGAGCAAGAGTATGCACTGGGCCCAGGCCACTCTCTGGAGGGTCTGTGGTGTCAGGTGGGAACCCTGAGCTGCGAGTGTTAATGGCTCTGCCACTGTCAGAGGGACACAAGGACAGGTGGGAGGCTCCCCTGGCTTAAACAAGACCTGGCTTTCATTTTACAATGGGCCCAAAAATTCTGTTCCTGGTGCTAGGGTTCTAGCAGGGCCCAGCCAAGGCCTGGTCTCTGCATAGCAGAGGTGGAGGAAAGAGAGAGCTCTATCCTGTCTTTTTCTTTCTGGTTCTAGAGGACCCTTGTAAAACCTGTTTGGTTCAGGCAGGGTTTTGCTAAATTGCCCTGGCAGAACTAAGGTGTTATTTTGTCTCAGCCTCCCTGCATGCTGAGATTACACACTTGCACTTCTTGGCCTCCTTGGTCCTTCTAAAGGCAGGACCCTGAAGCTCGTGAGAGGGAAGCCAGCAAAAAGCTGGTTTCAGTTTGGCACCCTGCTGGAGGGAAGGCCCAGGTTCACAGCCTTCCTCCCTCTTCCTCCACCCCCAGTTCTACATGAGAACCAGTTAACCCACACAGACTTGAAGCCAGAGAACATCCTGTTCGTGAACTCGGAGTTTGAAACCCTTTACAATGAGCACAAGGTAGGGCACGGGGGCGGGGGACGCGGAGGGGTACACCCAGCCCTAGAGTAGGTACTGGACAGAGGCTCACCCAACCGGCCACCCTGCCTTCCAGAGCTGTGAGGAGAAGTCATTGAAGAACACCAGCATCCGAGTGGCCGACTTCGGCAGTGCCACATTTGACCACGAGCATCACACTACCATTGTGGCCACCCGGCACTACCGCCCACCCGAGGTCATCCTGGGTGAGTGACACCTCACCAGCCGTGTCACACAGAGCAGCTGTGGGGGCACAAGCAGAAGCAGGGTGGCATCCCTGATAGGCCAGGTCTCACCACCCCTTCCTCGGCTTGCAGAACTGGGCTGGGCACAGCCCTGTGACGTCTGGAGCATTGGCTGCATCCTTTTTGAGTACTACCGTGGCTTCACACTCTTCCAGGTATGCTGTGCTGCTCCTCTGGTGTGAGGAGGGCCACGCCTTTTGCTGGGGTGCCAGTGAAAGGGGATTGGGCAAGAGTTGTAAGAAGCAAGGGCCCCATACAGAGTGAGGCTGCAAGGACCTGTCACAGCCTGGGAGCAGGGCTGGCACCACCTTCCAGTGGCAGGTTCGCACCTCTTTGGCAAGGAGGGCGTTCTATCTGTCCTGCTAAGACCGGGACTGACACCATACTGCTGTGTTCTGGCCTGCAGACCCATGAAAACCGAGAGCACTTGGTGATGATGGAGAAGATTCTGGGCCCCATCCCATCACACATGATCCACCGCACCAGGTGAGGATGCTGGCTCCCTGGGCCTGCAGTAGGCAGTGGCACCAGACCTGCCCACCTTGTTTGCCCATACTGCCACCGCTTTGGGCCTGGCACCTCCACTTCTGCCACTTGACCTTCCCTCCCTAAATTTCAGGAAGCAGAAATATTTCTACAAAGGGGGCCTCGTCTGGGATGAGAACAGCTCAGACGGCCGGTATGTGAAGGAGAACTGCAAACCTCTGAAGGTCAGTTTCTGGCTTCCCCTCTCTCAGCTCATGCTGAAGAGACCCCAGACACTGGAGCAGATCCTTTTGTGCTCCAGCTGGGGATCGGCACCTGGTACTGGTGGCTTCCTGCAGCTGGCCCAAGGGTAGCATGATCCCTTGCCCACTGAGTGGTCAAGAATGTTATTGGGGAGCACCAGAAGAGCTTGGTGCTTGCAAGAGATTGCTGCTTCCTGTCATCTTCCTTTTAAGTTTTGGGCACAACTAGGCAAGACTGAGGCAGGAAGAAAGGTGACCTCCATCAACTGCATTTGCTGCTGGGCTGGACCAGTTGGTCCACAGAGGTGGTGCCTCTTACCTGCTCAGGACTCTGCATGTGGGTTAGAGGTGCCAGCCCTGCAGGATGCCTGGCAGCCTGAGTTCTGAGCAAATCATTGGAGCTTGGGTGTGAAAGGAGAGGAGCTGCCCTTGTCCCAGAGGGCAGAAGTGGCGTCCTGAGAACAACCCAGGCTTGGCAAGGCCTCCCTGCGGCAAGGGAATTGGAGTGGCTCTCACCACCCACGGTCACAGCAAGCACTTTGTGTCCCTGAACAGAGTTACATGCTCCAGGACTCTCTGGAGCACGTACAGCTGTTCGACCTGATGCGGAGGATGCTGGAATTTGACCCTGCACAGCGCATCACATTGGCAGAGGCCCTGCTGCACCCCTTCTTTGCGGGCCTCACCCCCGAAGAGCGGTGCTTCCACACCAGCCGAAACCCCAGCAGATGACAGGAGTGCCTGCATGCCAGTAGGTGGAGGGGTAGAGCCACCGACAAACAGTGCAATGTGAAGAAGGCAGGAGCCTATAGAACACCCAGCTGCCAGAAAGCACAGATCTGACCCACGCTATTTATATGTTGTAAAGTTATAATAAAATGTTTCTTACTGTTTGTAACCCCTGGTACCAGTGTGTCCATCCACAGGCTCCTGACCTTTTAATAAAGTCTGATCAGCAGTGCAGCCTGTGGAGAGCTACATGTGGGCTGGCCAGGCACATAGGTTAAGTGATGTAGGGATGGTCCCAGGCCAGTGAGACATAGCCCCAAGGCAGCTCTCATGCTATCTGCCAGGTGCAGCCAGCCAGAGTAGCTCCCGAAGGGGGAGGTAGCACCCTGTCAACACTCACAGAGCAGTTCACACAGCACAGAACTTGCTAGTTCAACTTTATTGTAGTGCTGGTTTTGGTTTCGGTTTCCCAACAGCTGCACAAGTATCAGGCATGGTCTGTCAGAGCCTTTTGGGGTCTGGCTACTGAGGAACTCTGCCCATCTTAATACCTCTGGGGCAGCCCAGATGGAGGGCAAGGAAGTTCCCAGGCCTCCGGAGAAGAAAAGAGGCCTCGGCATCAACTCCTGGTGGTCCCTCAACAAAGCCATCACCCAGGGACAATGCACTGGCATTACCAGTTGTCTGATCAGGGTTCTAGCTCATCCATCACACCCAACAGGAGACCTGTCAGTCCAGGACCTAGAATGGCTGGCTGTTAATGCTGGTCACCTGGGCTGGACTATGGCGCTGCCTATGAATAAGGGCCCACTCAAGGGTGGGCAGAGGCAGAGCACACTGCACTGGTCCCTGGCCTCCCACCACTGGAGACCATAGTGGAGGGATTGTACAGCCAGCTGTCTGCACGTGCTCACTGCCTGTGACAAAATGACAGGCATCCCAAACCCTAGCACCACAGCCTTCTCCATAACCAAAATCCTTAGCCAGGCCATCCCTGCCCCCAACCCATTCCTCCCACCTTCCCCTCAGCCACTGTGAGCAGAGCAAAAGGAGCCTGAAATCCTATGCACTTGCAAGGGGCCCCACCAGGGCTCCAGGCTTGACCTGTCCCACCCGCCTCTGGTACAGGTTCAGGTAGGTTCTGGGGTCTGGGCATCTGGGATCGGATTGTGCTGCCCACAAATGGGCCCATCTGGACCCAGACCTTGTTTGGGCATCTCTGAGACAGGCTGCTACCCCAAAGCCTACACATGAGAGTGACACCCAGAAGAGCCAAGTGCAGACCAAAGGGATGGGGAGGAACCCAAGAGGAGAGGGACACAGCCCTATGCTGGGAGGGCAGCTGTGGGGGAGCTTTCCGAGGGGCAGGCAGAGGGGGTCGAAGGACGGGGTAGGAGTGTGTGGATGATGCAGGGTGGGGGCCAGAACAAGCAGCAGGAGCTGCCTCCTGCAGCACCAGGTTGCCCTGGGCGCCCCCATCCTGATCCTTAAAGCTGCATCCTAAGCACTTTGGCCTGACTCAGCCACCAGCCAGGGTGGGCACTGCTGGCAATATGGACACTATGGTTCCCCAGTAACAAGCTGTGCGAAAGACCGCAGCCAGCCAACAGATCCCATCATGGTGATACATCCTGAGACCTTGGTCCCCACCACTCAGAGTTGGAGTAGAACTAGGAAAAACCCAGCATAATACCTGGCTTGGCTCAGAAGAAAGGGACAAAAGCCCTTCGTGACTACCCTCTGCTGGACAGGTGGCACATGACCATCACAAGAAGGGCTGCTGGCTGGACACGCAGGCCACTGCCATCAGTGCAGGTACAGAGCCCAGGTCTCAAGAGGTCCTGCTGCCCGTGCTGTAAACCTGAGCAGTCAGAGCTGCCTGTGTCTGTAAACAAACCCTGCGGGCAGAGGTGTTTGGTGCTCAACTGCCGCCAAGTGACATGCCAGTTTTCAGTGTGTTGTTATCTCACAGGAGGAACTAACCCAAAAGAGGAAAACTGTACAGTGAGGCCCATGAAGCTTCACATCCTTAAGGCATCTGTCATTGGCTGACAGCAGGACTTTAGGCAGAGTGCAGGGGGATGACGAACTTGCAGCCGAAGGGCGAGTGGTAGCTGATGCCCACCTCCTGGAAGACCTGTTGGGGGATGCCAATGTCGCACAAGTAGACACGGCCTGCATGCTCCCCCAGTGGCAGGGGGAGGCCCAGCGCCAGGGACCACTTGGCATCAATGCCCTGCTCAGCTTCATGCACAGGAGGGTCTATGCTGAGCACTGGTGCCCGGTTCTGGTTGGCCCAGGCCACTGCTGCCTTATACCAGGGCTGATCCCGCAGGAAGGCATTTTCGGGGCAATCCAAGCAGTTGATGACCAGGTCCACGGGGCTGGTGGGCAGATCTGCAGAGGAAAAGGTGCTGTGTGGAACCTGGAGCAGAAAGCAGCCATGCAAGACAGAGCTCGGGGCCCAGACAGCACTCATACCCACTCCAGGCTGGGCCAGGCACAGGCCTGGGGGTTCCAAGCCTGTTCAGACTGAGGCCACTGCCTCATATGGGGTTCCCAGGCTGCTGAGGGGCAAGTCCCACACCCCTCTCTACTTTGAAGGCAGGTCCCACATCCGACCAATCCCAGGAGCATCACAAGCTCTGGCAGGTTGGGTGCCTATGGGGTAACTCTCACTGCAGACTGCTGAGAGTCCAGGAGAAAGGGAGTGGTGGGACTCGGACAACAAGCAGTGACAGCACGCAAGCTAAGCTACTACTCCAGCATCCTGCCCTCCCAGCCTGCTCCCGAGCCTCTGGGAATACAAAGAAACAGCCACCAGCAGTTACAGGGTCCCTGTGCTTGCTCAAGCCAGCCTCTGGGACAGTACAGGACAGGGGTCTCAGCAAGCCGACTAAGGTAGTCCAAGCAAGCAGGGCTCAGGGCACACCAAAGATAACTGCCCTGACCTGCCTCCCACAGCAGGCGGACAGACTTTTGAAAGGCTGAGGAGCTGCCCAGAAGAAGTGCCAGCCCCTAACCTTCAGTGCTGGTCTTCTACATGTGCAGACTGGACTCTGCTTAGTACTCACCAATGAACAGGAGTCCTCGAGGGTGGGGAGCCCTCGAGTCTTCCTTGTGCCCACAGGGACCTGCCTGAGCTGCTGGTAGGGCCTCTATGTACACTGCTCCCTCTCCAGTCTTCTTTCCAACTCTCACTTGAGTCCTGTCACACTCTGCTCAAAAGACAGCCTTGTTGGGGTCACCAGAGAGGGCTGTGCTGCTGAGGCAGGGCCAACCTTCCCGCCAACTTGGCCTGGAGTGGCTTGTGACACAGCCATCACATGTTCCTCATCACCTGGCAGTCAGGACCTTCTCTCCTGCCCTCCTTGGCTGGGCTCTCAGTCCTTGACTTAATACACACACAGCCCAGGCCGCCTAGATTTCCAAACTGTGCCCAACAGCCATACAGTAGGGGTTCTGCTCTTGCCTACTGCCCTCCTAGGTCAGCCCCATGACAGCACCAAAGCTCCTCAGGCTGAAGCCTGGCACTGTTCTCAGCCCTACTCCCTCGACACCCACTATGCTGACAGCAGAACTCAGAACCCAGCTGTGTCCACATCTTGGGCACAGCCACCATGTGCTCCTGTCCTCGGCAGCAGCTTCTTATACCCCGGGCCCCGACTACCTGCCCTCAGGGAACTGAGCTGCACCAGAGCATCAACCCCAGCCCTAATCTCCCCTGAACCCACCTTACCCAGCTCTCTGGCACAGCGTTCTCCTGGTTACCACCTGGCCTAACGCTTGATACCCTCACCTTCCTCTCTCCTACCCTAGAGATCGTAGAGGTCAGCTCTATGAAGGACGGACTTCAAACACATGCTGCCCTATCCCCAGCACCAGGGACCGTGCCTGTCCCACACAAGAGTGGAAAAGGGTGAAGGGCAAAGGATGGGAGTGGGCACTGCCAAGACTAGAGCGGTTATGGTGAACCTTTTAGAGCTTTCAATAATACCAATGGCCTGCTACAGCTCCTGTGCCACAGGTTCACTACCACTGCTCTAGAACTAGTCGGCACACTCCTTGCCTTTCCATAGGTACCACTGGGTGGCACCACCAGAACATCACACTACCAGAAGCAGGCAGCAGGAGACTGCTCCGTGCTCACCTTTGAGGCTGGACACCTGCTGGCCCTGGGTCTTGCTGAAGAGAGATAGCTCATTGGTGATGGACTCCAGCATCTTGACAAAGTTGGGCAGGAAGAGGATGACCTGCACATCATGGTTAGCCAGGTGTCTCCCGCAGCTGATGCCTTGAGCCCCCTGCACATGGGGCCCACACAGCAGGGCCACAGTGGGCCTCTGGTGAACATTCTTGGGGTTCAGCCTGGAATACAGAGCAAAAGGCAGTCACTGGCTGCAGACTGGCCGATCCTCACATCTTTATCAGACAAGTTACCCCTCTGGGGGTCCAGATCAGCAGGCCAGGGCCCTGGGGTGTCATCCCCTCTACCTCCACTGTTCCCATCAGGGAGTCCACTATTGAACAACACTGTTGTCAGAACCCTGCTGATGGTTCCTCCTGTGTGACTCTTTAGGGACACACTTGACAAAGCAGCTTCTCCACTTGGCTTTCTTGGGCTCGGTGCCAATGTCACTGCCCACCAACAGCACTGTCCCTCACTCTCACCTGCACTAGTAAGACTCTCTCTGACCGTGCTCAAATCATGTCTCCCACCAGAAAGTCGTCCCTTGTCAAGTCCCCCATCTTTATGGGGTCCAGCTTGAAGCTTGCTGCTCTGGGACTACACTCTGGCCACATCGATTCCTTTCTTCTCAGCTCCCAGTGAACTCTCACTTTGGCACAGCTCTAAACTGTGTCACCTCTGTGCAATCTCTGTCCTCTTACTCCACTGCTAGTGAGCCCACAGGAGCAAGCTGCAATGTCACCAGCACCGGCTTCATGGCATGCCACATGGATGAAGGACACACAGAGCCTGGTGGTTCTGCCACACCATGTGCTCAGTGGATGCTGACCGTCAAGGTGGCACTGCCTGGGACAAAGTAACCACCTCATCTCCTGTTCCTCAGAACTGAGAACTTCTGGTTTCAAAGCAGCCACCAGTCAAGGAGGCCTGGAGTGGCCCAGGTTCCAGTCACACGGCTGGCTGCTGGGCCAGAAAGGCCTAGGTCCCTGTCTGTGGGGACAAGTCTCGTCTTCCAAAGGGAGAAAGAACAGATGTCCGCAGGCCATAGGACAGTGTCATGACTACCTCTCTTCCCAAATAAACTTTGAGGAAATGAGACCAAACCATTCTCTCCACTATTTCTACATTTTGAGAAACCATGATGAGTTTCTCCCTTCACTCAGAAGCCTTAGAATGCTGTGGCATCAGACCCACTGTCTCTTCCCCAGTGGGCTCTCCCCGCCCCTCCTCCTTCACCAGAATGAAAGCAGAGCCAGAAGGTGGGGTGCACAGCACTAGAACAATACCAGCATGTGTCACCAGGCAGCACTGCAGCTCCATGAGCTGCTGCATGCACATCTCAATATGGGCTGCAATCTCTGAGGTGACCCTGCAGGAAGCACAGGAAGTTCCACCATGAAAAAGTGCTGTGAAGAGCTGCATGACAGCCAGTGTGCATCAAGCTACAGGACTACTATGGATTCATTTCAAACTGAGCCAGTGGGAGCAGCAAAGGCCAGCGTGGACTTCTGAGAACTCAGCCTAAGAAGATGGGCTGGGATCAGCCAGCCCCCAGAGGCCAGCTACGAAGCAATGTCCCCTCCCTATTGTCCCCTGACTGTTATTTCTGGGTATGTTTTGCTTTTTAGACAAGGCTGTCCAGGTTGGTGTTGAACTCCTGGGCTCAAATGACCCTGCTCAGCTACCCAGCAACTGCTGGGTGAAAGACTTTCACTGGCATCTGACACCCCAAGGGGCCCACTGCAGCAGATGGCAACCCAGACAGATCTCCTTTAGAGAACACTGTGTGCAGCTGCTTATGGGAGCCACCCTGCCTGGGCATCAGCGCAGCTGAAGTGAGCCCAAAAAGGACCGAAGGAGTAGCCACTCCCCTCTACTAGATAGCAGTGGCAGGTTGGAGGGAAATCTCACTCGTGTCCACCTGAATCAAGCCCACTGTGATCAAGATTGCTTCAGAATCAGGTGAGGCCTCTGTCCAAGCCTGGCCTGCAACTTGCAGGAATATGGCTTCCTCCACCCAGCACTGTCCTCTCTGGAGACCACCTAGATCCCTGGCAGGCAAGAGTAGTATTTTGCTATTTACATCTCCAGTGCTGAACACAGATCTTGTCCTTGGTATCAGAAGTATTGGGATTTACTATAGTATCACAATAAATAAAGCACACAGTCCCAAAGGAACATGGGAAGGCACGGAGCCCCAGGTTCCCTATCAGCAGCCAAGGTAGCTCCAGAGGTCCTCAGAGGTGACGCTCAGGGCTGACTGGCATCCCGGATACCAGCAATGAACAACAAGTTCAAAGGCCAGGCCACGAAAGCTTCTAGAAGGTAGACCTCTGAGTTAGCAGGAGCCTCAAGACAGACAGCTGCCATCGGAAAAGGAGCAGAGCAGAGACTTCCCGCAGCTGGCTTTCAGAGCAGACACAGGCACCAGGCAGTGTGCAGGAGGCACTGTGGGGTGACCAGGCACCTTCACCCCACCAGTCTTGAGGTACTCACCTGTTGGGCCCTCCAAGGAGGGTCAGTGCCATCTGACTGGCACATACACCTGTCATCTCCAGCCTCCGCTCCAGGGTCAGCCCATGCCTCTCTGCCACAGACAAGAGCTTTTTGTGCAGCTCGTAAGAAACACTCGGGACCACCAGGCCAGAGTCTGCCGTTCCAAAAGAAGGAAACAGAGAAGCAGAGAGTGACTGAGGAAATCAGGTTCACAAGTGGATTATTTCATCCCTAAGACCTACCCTCACCAGCCACCTTGCCCGTCTTCGGGAACTAAGATGCTCCGCAGGGCCTAGAGTTCAAAGAGTAGACAGTGAGTGAGCTCAGGAACAGCTTGGTCCAGATTGCCACATAGCAGGACAAACTTTCCTTCCAAGTAGTTTAGCTTCAAACCATGAAGGCCAAATCCACTGTGACAGGTTTGTATTACCAGCATGTGACAGCAACCTAGCCATCCCATGAAGAGAACACACTTTCCCAATATGAGGGACAGTGCTGTCCTTACCTGCAAGGCTCCCATCTTTCTTAGAGGTGGGGCAGACATTAGGGATCCTCTGATCTCCATCTTGCTGCTCATCTTTCCCCCACTTCCTCTTTCTACTACTTAACCTTTCCTTTTTGCTAAGCAAGTTCAGCCAGCAACTTGTTTTCTCATGATTTTTCATTTTCCCTGTTTAGGGTGAGTGTGACCCAATTTGCCACAGGAAAAAAATGCAGGACAAGTAACCTATGATCTGCTTAAAGCTACTTAGAAAACTCCAACAGATTTTATCCACCACCACAACTCCACAAAGGGTGTGCAGGTGTGCCTCAGTTACAGCTTCATGGGGACACCTCAGAGCCACCTCCAGATAAGCAAGATGGAAACTCAGAGCCACAACCTGCAACAGTAGCTCTTCCTGAACGGCCCAGTCTCCTTCCCTACAGGATGCCAATGTCATCTTGCAAATGCTGAAGCCTTCAAGCTGGCCCTGAGGAAAAGACCCTCTGCCAAGACACCACAGCTCTGCTGGCTGATAGGGAACAATGCACATCTTCTATGAAGCAGGCCTTGTGGGCCTCGTGGGATCAGACTTTTTTAGGTCCTGTGTCCTCTGCTACACTGAACCATAAACACCTCCAATTGCTCCTACTAAGCTGATCCACACAGGTGAGTGCTCATCATGGGAAGCACAGACCTATCAATGTGAGTTTGCACATTGTTCCAGAACAAGCCCAAACCCACAGTGAAGTTTTCGGTACATGCACTGTCATTCCACTCTTCTAGGCCCCAAACAGAAAAACCTGGGTCATACAGAACAACGGCATCCACTAGCTATGCAGCCCCTTGCATCACTGTGTGCATCACGCAGCACAAGGGCCAGCTGCATGCTTCAGCACTAGGAAGCCAACAACAGGAGACCAATCCTCCCATACCCAGGACGTCGTCTAAGGAAAAACAGTAATACAAAATGTAAACATGTCAGAACACACTATCCTCTTGGCTGAGTGTTTCCACCTGCCTGGGTCCATTTTTGTTTGGGGCCAAGGCAGCAAACAGCATCATCAGGAACATGGAGTTTCTTTTCCCACTGCTCTCTGAAATGTCAGTTGCTGAGATCCCAGGTGGCAGGATGCTTGAGGTTACAGCTTGACCTTGCATGTCAACAAATGATTAAAACTGCCATTTTTATGACTTGCTTCAGACACGCAATATTATCACAACTAATTAAAAGGCCTTGATAGCAGTGTGTAAAAGATGACTGAATGTTCATGAGTCCTAAGTCACAAACAGCTCCAAACCTGTCAAACAAGTCATGCATCTGCCCAACTTCAAATGTGCTCTTCTGTGAAGTCACGCAAGGAACAGCTCTGCTTTCACTGTCTCTGTATTCTTTCTCTTTATCATAGCTCTTTCTGTTTGAGTGGTCAGAGCAGTGAGGCGTGGCCTGCCACCCACAGGGAAAGCCTGTTTCCTGGGTCTGGGTGCAGGCAGCACCCCTGCTCTCAGGCTCCCTGGGACCAGAGTAGCCATTTCTGCTAGCTTCTCCTCTAGCCTGATATAAGGCTACAAACTCAAGGTCTGGGAGAGAGCATTCCCTGGACCTTGGCCAGCTGGATGCCATGGGAGGAAACTGAGGCCCTTCTACCTCCCCAGCATGGGGCAGAAAGGGGTGGGCAATGGGCTGCTGACAAACTGGAATATTCTTGGAACTCAAAAAAGTCATGTCCAGAACCCTTGCAGCTCACAGTCTCAGAGTAGCAGGGTCTGGGAATCCACTTTTCTAGGCAGGTGCTGTGTCACCGAGCTGTATCTTTGGCACTGGGAATCCATTTGTCTAAAAGAACAAGTAGGTTCCAAACAATGCTCCTCTGGATGCTTAGATACCAAGTCCAACGAGGTGGATGTTTATCAGAAAGAAGCACAGGGAGTAAACTAAACTCCAGAGGAAGAGAATCAAGAACATAGCATGTAAGTTGCAAACAACAGCACTGCCAAAGCCTGAACGGGAGCAAAGCCTAATGATGTTTGGGAAGGCGACTATTGTTCAGGCATCATGGCATCGAATGCTGCTGGGAAGGTTTTTTTGGAGAGTAATATGTACTTTACAACTGCTGAGAGAATAGGGAGACATAATTATAACCAGGTTGTGATACACAGTGCTCTCAAGACTGGGTTAACCTAAGCCACTGGAGACATATAGCTTCAGCACACAGGGCGTGCCCAGGAAGATGCCTCCACCCCACATGGCTCACCCCACAGCATACACCCACGTGCACCAGCCCTGGTCACGTCACTGCTTCCCTGCTGGCCCTGGCACATGCCACATGTCCTCTGTGGCACTTGCAACCCAAGACACCTTGTAGTCCATGTCTAAGCCACATCAACCCACCTTTGCTAACAAGGCTCTCATAACAACACAGTCTCTCAGAGGTCAGGCATTGAACACACAGGTGTGCCCTGCTACAAGAAAGGCCTGTGTCCCAGGCCTCATTCATAAAGACAGAGCTCACTCAAAGGCACTAAGTTCCTCTGGATCAGTGGCTCCCAACTGCATTCTGCAGCAGCCACCAAGCAAGTGCTGGAATCACACTGGTTCCTTTAGGTGCAAACCTGACTGAGGCCAGCTGTGCACAGACCACCCCTGCAGATCTCAATTAAAGCTGTCCCAGAATGCACTTTGCTGTCCAGTGCCTCTCTGAAAGGAAGATCTGTTGCTAGAGGCCTGAGGATGGCACCACACACTCCACATTGGCTGAGGCCTCCAGTGATCTGGCTCAGTCTATTGCGCCTTCAACCTGCAGGGCCCTGAACTCTGCAGACCCATTGTCTTGCTGCCTTCTGATACTTAAATAATCCTGACTCCCTCTCCTCTCCTCTCCTATGCCAGCCCTCCACAGGGCTGGCTCCCATTCTGTTTCTGCATACTTTCTCCCCTTCATGTGTTTTACACATGTGAGAGTGATATCCTTCTACTTTCTGGCCTTTCTGCCTTGATGGACCACAAGCTCACACAGGCAGTGACAGTATCCTCCTCATTTCTCACTGTGTCTATGGGGTTAGCACAGTGCTTAAGGATGATGCCAGGAATAAAGGCCACTAAGCATGTGTTCAACCAAGGAATTGGAAAGGAAACCTGCAGCAGACTTAGGGTCAGCCTCAGGGCATGGGGAAGGACCTAGCTGTTACCCAAGACACCTATGGGAAAGTTGTCTCTGGCTTACACCCACCCACCCATCTCGAGTTACAACAACCAGAGCAACTCCATCCACAGTGGACCTCACTCCTCCAAGCCAAAGCTGCAAGGAACAAGCTTTGAACTTCCAGGTGAAGAATCAGTAAGATAGAGGCCAGGGATATAGTTCAGCAGCATACCACCTGCTTGGCAATTCGCAGAACTCTCCAAAATAGGACCAAAAAAAAAAAAAAAAAAAAAAAAAAAAGTCAGGTAACTTACCAATCACAAGGAGGAAAGTATCCTTACAGCGAAGAAAACATGGTGATCACCTCAGCAAGGGATCACAGGACAAACTGATTCACAGTGGCCCTGGTATGACTGACGTGCTGATAAACATGCAGCCTTATCCAAATCCTAGATACTATGCTTTAAGTGGGTCAAATCCAAGGAAACAACTCTAAGGGACTTCCTACAAATGAAATGGCCCAATTTCACTGATAGAGTCCCAAAGTACCACACATACTACAGGCACTTGTCTAGAACAAGGAAAGACAAGAGGCACAGCAACTGTAACACACAACGGCTAGGAAGAATGCAGCCACAAAGGGCCACCCACAGAGTGTTACACATAAGCATATATTTCATAATATTTTGTGTTAATTTAAAATTTCCTAATCCCAGTACTTGAGAGTGAGGGAGGCAGATCGTTGCAAGTTCGAGACCAGCCTGGGCTACAAAGTGAGCCCAAGGCCAGCCTGAAATGAACAGTGAGACCGTCTCAAAAAAAATACAAAAAATAAATAAATAAAATAAAATTTCCTGCTGGATGTGGTGGTGACCACCTGTAATCCCAGCACTCAGGAGGACAGAAAGAACAAAGACTCTGACAACAGAGGCTGCTTCCAGTCTCACAATCTGCTGAAAACCACATACAAGAAGGAATTCGAGGGAATACAGTCACCTTGGACAGTGCCATCCTGAGCACAGTGCCAGGTAAAGGCTTCAAACCAGGAACCATAGCCAGGAGCAAGTGTCCGGTTCTCAATACAAATGTTGGCTTTGAAAGCGGGGAAGACTACAGGCACACCTGAGGGGTGCTGGAGTGGGGGAATGAGCAGAAACCATAGTAAGTACTGCATGTGCAGACAGAAACACCCTGCACATCAGTAGTGGGCAGCACTGGACTTTAGAAAGCTTCAAAACTCGAACTGTAACTAGGCACAGTGGCACACACCTTAATCCCAGCACTCTGGGAGGGTGAGGTAAAAGAACTGCAAGCACAAGCCCAAAGTGCCTAACCTAGTGACTTGGCAAGACCTTGTATCAAAAACCAGAAGTGACAGAATACAGCTTGGTACCTGAGTTCAATCTCTGGTGGACTCCATGACAAAACATTGCTCGAGTTGTTGTATGCTAATTGTTTTATGCAGAAAGAAGTGGATGATTTAAGGGACACTAGAACTTGTAATGCAGCACAAGAAACTAGAAGGTCACAAACTCTCAAGGGAAATCTTGAATGCAGCCGGCACTCTGGACCAGAATGAACACCACTGAAGATAAAGAAAGGAGTCCACATTGTACATTAGTATATTAGGAAAAAGAGCTTCCTGCATCTGCTCCAGGCTTGAATATCTCTGAGAAGAAAGAGGGACAGGTGGCTGCAAAGTTTCACGTCATGCCCATCACTTAAAGAAGGTGATTGCAAGGAAGAAATGGGGACCCCATGGGCATGCATGACTCGGCTCTGGATGCAGGAAGACAGTGGAGTCTCTGAAATCACTACAGATAACTCCTCTGGCATTGAAATAACAAGCAAGTGTATATCAGCAAAGTAGACACGTAAGCAAAGACCAGTCCACTTCTCAAATTAAACTCAGGTCAAGCTGAGCACCCTGTAATCCCAGCACATAGGAGGCTGAAGCAGGAGGACTGCCACAAATTCAAAGCCAACCTGCACTACATAGTGAGCCCAAGTCAGCCTAAACTACACAGTGAGACCCCATCTCAAAAGAAACAAAACCAAAACCTCAGGTCAGCAGGCCACAGGCCACAAGGTTCTAGATCAGTGGGGCAAACCTATGGCATGTGTGCCACAGCGGGCACACAGAGCCCACTCTGTGATATCATGACAAGTGGTATGAGCTGGTTTTTCTAAACTAAAACCTCAGTATTCAGGTTTAATTTCAGTGCTGGAACTCTGGAAAAGTAAATGGGTTTTGGGTTGCAGTTCAGGCACTGAGTCTATTTGGTTTACTGTCACTGCTCTAGATCCTTCTGAGCCAGAGGATAAACTCTTGAGGGTCTGGCAACAAGCTGCTGTAAAAACTTCTCCAGCAGAATGTTTACAGGAAACATGAGGCTCCTTCCTGGGTCAGAGTCCAGCCAAGACACCTATCTTAACAGTACTGGCTGACCTAAAGTCCCAAAGATTGCCAACCCACAAACAAGCCCTTCAGGCCTCTCACAACCATTTGCTGCCTGATTCCACAGGCCCAGAAACTCCAAAGGTTTCCAAGCCAAATGCACAATTACTTCATGCACTTTCAAAGTTCCAAAACCAATCAGGTGGCTGTCAGTCTGCCTGGACAGACACAATCTCTGAGGTCAGGCTCATTAGCAGTGCTCAGAGAGAAGCAGAGACACAGCACGCACTGCATGTCCTGGTCAGGAACACCGACCCTGGGCTTCTCCTTACAGCTGTCCTTCACAATGCCCTCCCAGCAGCAAAGGCCACAGAACTGAGCTGGGACTCAGAGTACAAGAAAGAGCACCACAGTAGGGTTGGGTCCACGGCCCAAGGTAGCAATGAGATGACAGCCAGCTGCACCTGACAGCTGATACTCACAAGTCTTTTCAAGACCTACCATAGCTGCTGAAGGAAGTAGTCCCTGCCTGTGGGCTGAAATTCTTTGGTGACCATTTCTTTTTTTGTTTTTCTTCTTTTTTTGAGCGATGGTCCTGAACTCATGATCCTCCCACCCCAGGCTCTTAAGTAGGATTTCAGACATGCACCACTAGGCCTGGCTTCCACTTCTAAAATCCCAACTGTTTTCTTCCTGAATTCCTTCTGAACACACATACCTGCAACTCAAGTGCACACAAGCAGAACTAGTTTCCAAAATACTAGACATTTAGGAAGGAAAAAAAAAAAACATAAGAAGTATTAGAAAGTTTCTGAAGGATCGTAGGTGAACAGATACAGATGTAAGTGGCCAGCACTCAGTCAGAATGAAACACCAACTGCAAAGGACACCTTTCAGCTTGCAAAGGTGACTCAGACTTGTCCTGAGAGGAGGAGCAATCCCCTGCTGACACTCAAGTTCTTTGCTAGACCAAGCTGGAAGAGCTGAGCACCCTCAGCTTTGCTAGCTGCTCCCCTTGACAGGCAGCAGAGCCTGACTGCAGCTCAGCACTCAGACCTCGGCTAGGGCCTTTATGAGCCAGCAATCAAGAGTTCTAGCTCAGGTCTCCCTGCACACAGGTGCCAGCTGATGGCAGGCATCACCCTCACGAGTCACCCTTTGCACAGCAGGTGAACTAGCTGCCTCCCATTTGCACTCTATACTATACTTGAGGGCAGAGATTAACAGAGTGGTGGACACATATGGAGGTTCACACTTCTGTGACTCTCCTTGAAAGAACCGTAATCACCTCCATCCTGGCAAAATCTGACCCTATTTCCATGTATGATATGTACAGAGCTGGCCAGGACGTCTCCCCTTATCCCCTCAACTGACCTTACGCAATGCAACTGAGTCTAACCAGGTGCTGATCTGTAGTCTTTGAAGCAAGGACAGGTCAGTGTTGCCCTGCCCCGTAGCTCCCAAGAAGCAAGTGTGAACAGGATGGTAGGGAGATCCTACTCTATGATGTAGCTGGAATGCAGCCTCCAGATAAGAGGTTATGATTTCCCAGGGCATAAAGATTACACATCAGAGCTGAAGTACCAATCCCAGAACATCAGATACTGCCTCAAATTGTGTTATGCCGATTACTCCTTCAGCATATTTTTCTCTCTGTATCCTGCAGAGATGATTTCAGGCCTCCTATCAAGCCCAGCTCTCATACTTCCTGTCACTCACTCCCAAGCCACGGCTCTCTTCACAGACTAATAATACCTGGGTTGGCCCTGGGTCAAGGCCTTTGTTCTGGTTAGCCATCATTCTAGCTGGACTTAAGTCCCTTGGTGCCCCCAAACTAAAAATATGCCTAAGTGTCTTTATCTTCACCATGCACCACACTGGAAGTAGTAGACTGCAACTAACCCACTAGAATTCCAATAGCTTTCCCATGGGATTACAAATATAAACTTACCAGACTGTGAAGTTCAGGAAGGGCTCTCTACCTGAGAGTAAGTATTTGTCAACAGAGTTTACCTGAGCCCATGGAATTTAAGTAACTCTGAAGTCAACAACTTCAAGATTTAGTGCAATGGGCTAGTGGTACACACCTGTAATCCCAGCACTCTGGGATGCTGAGGCAGGAGGATCACAACTTTGAGCCTATCTGGGCAACTTAACAAGACCCTCTCTCAGAATACTCTGTGTGTGTGTGTGTGTGTGTGTGTGTGTGTGTAAAGGTGGGGGCTGGGGATTTAGCTCAGCAGCACAAGCACCTGCTTACCAGGCAAGCGCAAGATTGTGCGTTCCATCTCCAGTACAGAAAAAAAAAAGCAAGCTAGGGATGAAGCTTAGGGTATAGTCTCTGGTTCAATCTTCAGTACAGGGTAAAAAAGAGTTTAGTGGAACACCAACCTTCAGCCAAATGGGGATGCCACAATGGACCCAGTAACCCCTCCTCACAGAACCTACTATGAAGATTAAGCAAGAGTAACAAGTGAAGGGCTCAGAATGCTGTTTGGGTTCTGGTTGTTAAGCACCCGAGGCCTCTTTTTATGTGGGGGAGGGATGTATTTTAGTATTGGGGATTGAACTCACAACCTTGTGTCTGCCAGGTAGGTGCTTTGCTACTGAGCAATCCCCAGCCCCTCCAAGATATGTGACGACAACGACTTCTTCAGGACTCCCAGGGTCAAGCATCTATGGAGTCCAGGGCCCAGTGGACAGTCTGTAAATGCTGATGCTTTCTAACAGCCTTCCCAGGGTGGCTTCATAATTCACACGTTTGATGGTCTCATTTACCCCACTGTACAGAGAAGGAGGCCAGCTCAGTAGCCTTCCTGTGGCCACCTAACTCTCCGGTCCCTGACTCTACAGAGCCCTCCTCACATCTCTATCACAACATGGCAATTTTACTACCTATCCAGTTCTTCTGGGCTCAGCTACAAAGCATGCAAAACGAAAAAAAATCTCTTTTGAGAGATTTTTGACCCTCAACTTGACCCTTTAGAATCCACACACTGCAGGACATGGTAACACGTTTATAATCCCAGCACTCGGGAGACTGAGGCAGGAAGAAATCCATGAGTTCAAGGCCAACCTAGGCTACAAAGTGAGTTCAAGGCCAGCCTAGACTATATAGCAGGACCTTGTCTCAAAAAAAAAAAAAAAAAAATCAACCAACCAACCAAAACGGTTATACACTCTTAACATCAGCTGGAACCTCACTGCCATTCTTCCTGCCACACAAGCTCACTGCCTCAATCTTTTTGTTTACACAACCACTGTACACCTGTTTCCCATTGTCACAGCCTGTTGAGTTTCTGTCAAGTCTCCTATCAGTGCTCCTTTCCTGCCCTCCATCCAATCCTCTGATGTGTCAATCATGTCACCTACGTGGGGTTCCCTTCCTTCTACCCTGAATCCTAGCATGAGGCCAGTCTTCTTTAGAGATAGGTCAGGTCATGTTCCCATCCAAACCCTGCAAGTGCTCCATATGGCTGGAAGGCAAGGACAACACTGCTGTAAGAGGCCCACTGTGTTCTGATCCAAAGCTACTGTAAATATCTTCTTCTGCCCCACACAAACTCCACCCTTGACCAAACCCACTAGTGACCAAGCTACCACAAAACTACCCAACAATAACTTCTCTTCTTGGCTGGTAGTGAAACCTGCCTATGTTCCAAGATATCTGTGCTGCCCCAGCCTCCCCACACCTGAGCACTTACTGGACTGCAAGTATTTAGGCCATCTTTAGGACCCCTGGCTGGACTGCAAGTATTTAGGCCATCTTTCCATTATCTAGTATGCGTAATGATATGCAGATGAGGACAGTCTCCACATAATACACACAGTGTTCGCTCTGGAATACAAGACTCTTCCCTGAGAGTTGGCACACTCCTAAGCCATGTTCTTTGGAGACCTCTCACCAATGAACACACAACACTCACACATACCAAGCACTTTATAGTCAAACTGACTTAAGTGCCTGTGTCTGCACATGTAGCTGGAGACCATTTCCAAAAAGTTTCAAAGTTACAAGACTGGATCCAGAGATCCTGGTCAATTCAGGGTTTGGTTGCCAGACACCTCATTCACAGGCTGGAGGAATACCTGGAGGCTGCAGCCTTGCCAAAGGATCTAAAGGGCTTACGAAGAAAAACAAAAAAGATTCAGGTTGAACAAAGAGCTAAATTTAGTTTCTTCCTGAGTATGTTTTCCCAATCAACATACAATGAGAACACAGCCCCACCACCACTGCCACAGCTGGTGCATTGGTCAAGGAGAGCTCAAGCAATTACCAGAAGATGACTTAGGCACTGCTGACCACCTGCAGCATGGAGTCAATATGATGACCTGAGTGGCCACCTAAGCCACACCAGAGAGTGACAGATATGTTGTTTTGCTACTCTGGGGATTAGCAGAAAATAAAGTGGTTAGCACCACAGCCTGAACTACACAGCGTACAGAGCTGCTCAGCTGCTCCTGGAAACTGCTGGTCCTCAGTGGTCCATCACTGAGCAAGCAAGGGCAGAGAGGAAAGACAATCTGTTTTGCTGTTAAACTCCCCTTGTCCTTTTATATTGTATTCTTTTCACCTCAGTTTATCTGCCTTCAGAAAAGAAAAAGGAGACATGTCAGGAGGTAGGTAACAGCCTTTCCCCACGGAGCCTCAAGTTAAGAGAAAACTGCACTAGGTGACCAAGCAATATTACATTACCAATTCTCCAAACAGCCTAGACATGCTGCCTTCTTCAGCCCCTAACATTTGAATAGCAGATCAACTGGGAAAAGGTGGCTCAGTAAAGTTGTTGCTCTAGGCCTGAGTCTTAGAGCTGGAGCAAAGACGAGAAACAGCCATCGAGAGGCTGCCAACAACTTTACTGCTGCTTGCTCTACTTCTAGCAAGACCCTGCCTGGCAAAAGCGTTTTATTTCTACTCCTTGTCAATAAGAAAAGTCTGACAAGGCTGGGTATGGTGACACATACCTATAATCCCAGCACTTGGGAGGCTGAGGCAGAGGATCATTGAGAGTTCAAGACCTGCCTGGGCTACAAAGTGAGCTCAAGGCCAGCCTGAACTGCATAGCGAGATCCTATCCCAAAAAGACAAAAACAAACAAACAAAAATACTGATGACATGAAGCTGGAGGGCCAGCAGGTACCAGGTGCCAGCAGAATGCCACTGATCACTAGATCACAGGATGCCACACCTGGGTTCTGGGTCAGGGACCAACAACACATATGGTTTGTAATTTTACTGATGGCAATTTTAGTAGTTTCATGTGAAAAAAACTTATGCTTCTATTATGAAAAACTCAAGATATACAGATAACGATGGGCAGGTGGATTGCATAATGACAAAAGTTTTCATCTCCCCTTTTGTCTACTTTAGCAAATTTTTTTTCAGGCTCTTAAATCTGAGAAATATGTTTGATTCTGTTATTCTCACTCTTTCAGCCATTTCACTCCAAAGCAAAATACAATTTTCCCAAGCTCAGGAATTCCAATTGCATAATGTAGCAACTCTGTGAGTACCACAAACACTACAGACACAGGGCTCCTAGCAAGAGCACCCTCCTTTCCAACTGAGGGATGGAGGGGCAGGAGTGGATCCAGGCACAGTATATCTTTTGGACAGTAACTGCCTTTGAAAAGCTTTAGACCTGTCTAACTAAACCTGATTCTGAGGGAGGTTGTTTGTCCTTATTTGAATCCACGGTTACATTGTCACATAAGGAAGTGTCCCTAGTAAAAATGCATGCCCACTAGAGTCCTCTGGTAAAATAAATCATCCCTGGAATAATCTCACAGTCTTTCTTAGTCTGACAGTCTTTTTGTCACAGAGAAAGTACCCACAAACAAGCTTCTAAATACAATAAAATCCTAGTTTCCAAAAGCAATTTAATTTCCTTTCAAATTCAATTATATCATCTCCCTAACTCACTCTACTATAGGAACTTGGAGCATTCAAAACTTACCTTCCTATCCTATTTATACTCTTAAAGAAAAATTTACCTTCCTTCTGAATGTGGTGGCCACACCTGTAATCTTAGCACTCTTGGAAAGCTGAGGCAGGAGGATCACTATGAGCTCAAGGCCAACTTGGGCTGCCCAGTGAATTCAAAACGAGCCTAAACTACACAGTAAGACGTTGTCTCCAAAAAACTAAACAAAGAAAAAATATTCATCTTCCCTTCAAACCAAAATCAAAACATACTCCCCTCTCTAATTTACTATATGATTATAATTTCTCCATTAGCTCTCAGTGTCACTCAATACTAAGGTCTGCAAACCATGTTCCAAGAAGCCCTGCTAATAATGTGGTTTTGGGGACGGATGGGGCAGGAATGAGGTAGAACACTTTTGCCAAAGCTGCTTCACAGGCTGTTTGAAGAGAAGCAGCTTAAACTCACCAATGTAAGAAAACAGTGGTCAATGTAACTGCTAAGGCACCACTTTTTTTTTTCAGTCTTTTTGAGACAGGTTTTCACTATGCTGTTCAGACAGACCTGAACTCACTTTGTAGCCCAGGTTGGTCTCAAACTCCCAGGGATCCCCCTGCCTCAGCCACCCAAGATCTAGGATTATAGCACATGCCACCACGCTTGGCATGGCACTACTTTCTTACATGAGAATTGTACTAAATTCTCAATAACCAGGCTGTCAAGGGATAAGGAGAGCACAGTAAACAAATATTATTCTCTGAAACTCCAATTTTAGTCAGTGGTGTCAATCATCCATCTTCAACTACATTTTGCATCAGCAAATAATTAGTAAAATGAAAGTGAATTTTGGGTGAAACACACAGGTAGTATCAGGGAAGCTTCTCTGAATCTAGATATTCAGTTCCTGTGCTTTAACTGTTAATCACAGCATACCAAACAAACAGCAAACCACATCCTGCCTGGCCCATGGTATAAAGGGACATGTAAAGAAACAGTACTCCAGTGCTCAAAGGGCTGCATCCCCAAGAGACAACAGTTCTGGGCTAATGACCCAGCCACTCTCCCTAAGACAAGAGTCTAACTCAGAAATGAGGTCTTTGTGTCTCAAGTGTAATGAAAAGAACAGAGAAGCCACCAGACGAGGTGTCACTCACCCGTGCAGAACTCCTTGCTCACAATGTGAGGCACTGTGATCCGTCGGTACACAATGGGCTCCGATTCCAGGATGTTCTCATCATGGCGGTACCGAGCAGGCCTTTCATTTGGGATGCCCCGGCACCGGGTACCGGTTCTCCTCTCATAAGTATCAATCTCTTCAAACACAGCTGCCTTGTCAAAAAGGGCCAAGTTGCCTTCAAAATCAAAATCTGTATCTGGCATCTCCTCAATGTCATCTCCAAAGCACTCATCATCTTTATTCTTCATTTGTCCATTCTTCAAACCACTTTTCTTCGGAGTTGCCTGATTTGGGTGCCTGCTGCTAGAGGACCCTGGAGAAAAAAAGGATTGCAGTCAGTATGCCCAAAGAAAGTACCCAGGAGAAGTGGAAAATACCAAACCCTAGCCCTTTGTGAAGCCACTAATAAGAGTCACAGAGAACAGTAAGCTACAATCTCATGTGGACTGACAGATTTCAAAATGTATTATTGAGTATGAAATAAACAATCCTCCTGGGAATCATAACCAGTTCTGCTTCTGTAAGGAAACTGGCAATGACAAATTACCATCAGAAAATACACAAGAAGGGCAAGAACAGCTGGCTCTTCCCATAGGCCAGGGAGCTTTAAGTCTGAATGTCCTGAAACCATTTAAGAGAAAAGTGTTCCCTCCCCAAAGTAAAAAGCCCAGCCATGTCACAGAAACACGAAACTCAGGAAGATTATACTGAAAGGACACTTAATTGAATGCTTACCCAACAAGCAAACTGGTTTTCAAATTCTTCTCAGACTAGGCCCAAGAGGAGGGACTCCCTGGTTTAGACAAAGAGACTAAAGCTCTTGAGCAATACACATCTACCACTACATATTGGTATTCTGACTTACAAACTTGCCTTTAGACTTTTTAATATGATCTCCTTTCCTAGAATTTTATCACTTCTCAGTAAGCAATTTCTGAACCATCACAGACTGAATAAATACTGAGCTAATCTGGCAGAGACCACACTAAGATGCACATCAACCGCAGCTCTGAGACCCTGCGCACTACTGTACGTCAGTCAATATCTACTTTAGTATCTAGGCAGTCAGTAATGTTTAACAAATCTATCAACACTGCAACATCAATTATAGTAATTATTCTGAAAGATGTATATGATGCAAATATCACTAACATTCAAGTCCTTTTTATGTCAAATATTCACAAGGAAAAATATGACTAACATTGAAAACATGATTTAGGTCTCAAAAAAAAATCATGACCAAAATTATGAAAAGGAAAGTAATGGTGATTCCATTTATAACTCGTATTATGGACTATTATAAAGCTAAGCTGAGTTCTAAAGTTTGGGCTGCTTTCTATTTTTTTTTTTTTTTTTTCTTTTGGTGACTGGGTCTCACTATGTAGTTGACGCTAGGTTTGAATTGACTACGTAGCCCAGGCTGGACTCCAACTCTTGGTGATCTTCCTTCCTCAGCCTCCCACTTATTGGGATTATAGGCGTGCACCACCATACCCACTCCACAATTCTATTTTCAACCACTTGCTAAATTATTCAGTGAAAGCATGCTGTGTGGCACAGGCAGAAGCCAGGAACACTGTATATAACCAAGCCATGTTGCTCAATGCAAGGGAGGAGAAACGTGGATCCGAACACTGAAACACAATGGAATTTGTCTCATAAAACTAGTTGATATAAAATGCCATAGAAATATGGATGAGAAAGCAGAGCCTAGAAATGGGAGAACAGGTATGAAAAATACAAGATAGGATAACTAGCATACCATTAACAACACAAATAGATAAAGGATAACAAGAGGAAAAGTGCAGCTTTAGGCTTATCTGTGTACTTGCCCCGACATTAAATCAAACTAAAAACAAGGAAATAGGTGCTGGCCCAGGGGTCTCTTTCCAGTGGGCATCCTCCTTAAGGGTACACAGAGGACCCACTGCAATGCAGAATGATGACACTGAGTATTCTCTTTAAGCATGTGAAAAATTAAACTTTATGGATTTAATATACTGTAGAAAGTGGTGCTTGTCTGAGGCTTCACATCAGTCAATCACTGTCTGTATTTGAGACATCTCAAGAAAATGTGATGTTTCACAACAAGAAGTTTCTCCATGCAAGTAGATTTACACATGTTTTTAATTGTAAAATACAGTCGCATTTTATTTAATGATATACATTTTCAAAAATGTATTGTTAACAGTGATTTCATCTTATGTGAACATATGAAGTATACTTATACAAGGGCAACAAGCACCAAGTAATCTCGTAGGACCATACACATGGTCCACTGATGACTGAAACATTGTTATGCAGCATTAATTCATAACAGCATAAAATGCACCACATGCCTACACCTTGGGAAAGAACAGAGGGGAGATGGAGGGGAATCAAAAAATGATCAATAAACCAAGGTGGTGACACACACCTGTAATCCCAGCACTCAGGAGGCTGAGGCAGGAGGACTGTTTCAAATTCAAGACCAGCCTGGGCTACAAAGTGAGCTCAAGGTGAGATCTTGTCTCAAACACACACACACACACACACACACACAAAAATCAACATGCTATATGTATATGGATTAAATCAAAGCTGAATGCAATCACTATGTATCACAAATATATAATAATAAAAATACCAAAAACAAAACTGTGTTAAGAATAATGCTTTCTAGCCTTCTTTTGGCCAGGATTGAAGCTTTCAAAATTTAATCTAGGGCCAGGTGTTTAGTTCAGCAGCATAAGTGCCTGCTTGGCAAACAAAAAGTCATGAATTTGATCCACGGTACCAAAAAAAAAAAAATTAATCTAATCAAATCTATAAAAATGACTATATCCAGATGTGCCCCGAAGTCTCATGCGCTCACAGGTGGGGCTTTTAGAGCAGGTTCGTCTAGCACATTTGACACTGGGATTAAGGGCTTGTGGCATTAAATTAGCCCACTGACTGGAACTGGCACAGCTCTGGATGTGGCTTACTAAAGACGGAAGCCCCAACCACCCAAAAGACTGGCACTCTGAATAGGATAAAAGGGAAAGGCAGGCTCTCTGCTGCTGCCTGCTATTAACTGCCTGCCTTGCCATGAACTGTTTCTCTTGCACCATGTCCTTGTATGCCATCTGGCCTTGGAGTCACTTAACTATAGACTGCAACTTCTATAATCCATGAGCTGAAATAAACCTTTCCTCCTTTACTTTGTGGTGTTGGGTATCTTGTCTCAGCAATGAGGAAAGCAAGACAATGACCATCTTCCAAATCAAAAGTATCAAAGAAATTTATTTCAAATATGAACCAGCACTGAATATTACTAGTAATTAACTTTACCTTAAGTGTGTATTCTATCTTAAGACACTGCCAAATTCAACCCATTGCCTGTCTCTAAAGTTTTACTGGAAACCAGTCACACATATTTGTTTAAATACTGTCCAAGGCTGTTTTTGTACTAACAGGCAAAATTAAGTATCTAAGACTGAGAGTCTGTGGCCTACAAAGCCTAAGCATTTACCATACAACTATACACAGAAAAAGTCTGCAGACTCTGCTCTATGTAATCCTTTACAGAATATTCTTTTCAACTATGACTGCCACTAAAAGGTAAGCAAGCTAGTTAGTATATATACCTCTAATCTAAACCCGTTGGGAGGCTGAGGCAGAAGGACTGCAAATTCCTGCCCATCCTGGGCAATGTAATGACTTAGTAAGATGCTATCTCAAAACTTTAAAAAAGGGCTGGAGATACTGTCTTGTACTCAATCTCCAGTACTACCATAAATACATATACACATACATACATATTTAAGCAAGCAGGCTGAACCCACGGCCAATTTTTTTAATCTGTTTGTAATGCTGAGGTAGAACTCTACAAACTACCTTTCTTTTTGGTGAGCTGGCTTCCTGATACGTTACACTGCTACAGTATGTACTGGAAGTCACTTCGTGAAAGAGGGAAGTGGAGATTTGTTTCTTACTTTTATCAGCACTGCCCAAGCAGCTAGTACCAGGCTCTAGTTTTGTTTTCTGTCTACTTAAAACCAACTCACCCATCTGCGAGAAGTACAGGCACTAGCTCCACGGAGCCTCTTCTCTCAGCTCCAAGGTTCTGATATTACAACCTCTTTCTCAATGTGCTTTTTCGATTTTCAGTCTTCTACATAATCAATGTCCTATACCAAATTCATTCTCGGTGAGTTCAAGATCAGGTGAACTACACAGACAGACCCTGTCTCAAAAACAACAACAAAATTCTCTCTAAAATAAGTAGTGTGACTGCTATTTTCCTTAAGTGGCCCACCAACATCTTAAAAATCAAATGACTCACAGTTAATCATTCTGTTCTATTAATTTCTTAATATGCAAAAAGTATCTTGAACTGCTATTAGTGTAAAAACAATTCCTTTCATATTTAATCCTTCTAAATGTGAACTATCATGTCTCCTATCTAATGTGTACAAAATGTAGCAATGTGGTACAAATCAATACATTATTGAGCCAACAAAGAGTTCTTATCATCGTCAGAAATGTTTAGTTCTGAGGGAGGAAGAAACCTAATGATTCAGTATCAATATTATCAACCAATCACTTCCCTTTTTTTGGTACTGGGAATTGAACTCAGGACCTTGTGCCTACCAGACAGGCACTTGTGCTACTGAACTATATCCTCAGCCCTCAATCTATTTCTGAAAGGCCCACCTTAGGCCAAAGCATTATTGTTCTAAAGTTGAATATAGTTTATTTGGAGAAAAAAGAAAAAAGAACAGGGGTGTTGTACAACTGTCTTTTCAGAGATTTCTGGGAAGATGGCGGAGCAGTAAACAGCAGAGAAAACAGCGTTTTTTAGAGTCACCATCTCTGGAATATAAAATCATGAGAAAGACAAGAAGGAAGAAAGTGAGTACCCTGAGGGGCTGGGGATTTAGCTCAGCAGCATAAGTACCTGCCTTGCAAGCAGGCAGTCGTGAGTTAGATCCCCATACCAAAAAAAAAAAGGAAGAAAGAAAGAGAGTGCCCCGACCCAGGAAGAATCTTAAGTATGAATTGAAGCTCACAGAGAGAGTTAAAAAAAAAAAAAAAAAAAAAAAAAAAGCTTGAAGGAAGGCAGTGGTAACCAATGGTACCTTTGCCCTGAGACAGGACTCACTGCGCAAGAGCAGCTGTTCAAACCTGGGGACACAAGGTCACAGTGATAGTGACAGCTGGCAACCCTGGAAGCCTCTGCAGACAGACATGGCAGTGGAGGGAAGTGGGGAATGTAGAAGACTGCACTAGCTCGCAGTGAGTACAGAGTCCTCCCGTGGGAAGACAGCAATTGCCTGGGAGCCATTTTTGAGATAGGCCAGCTGAGTTCAGAACCCAGAACTGCCACCCGTTTTGTCTAGCAGCTTTCAGCCACATGCAGACCCATGGAAAGTGCCCAGACTGTAGCAAGCAATGAATCTAGTCTCAGGGCAGGCCTACTGAGGTTAGCCACTACTCCACCAAAAAGCAACTGTCGGCTTGCTGTGATAGATCGGCAGGATTCTAGACTCCATCTCCATAGGCTGAATACTAGTGAACCCAGAGAAAATTCTGGAATTGGACTGTTTTTCTTTCTCTTTCTCCTTCATTGCTTTTATGAGCGCAAAAGTGGTTCCTAAACTCTTTGTGGGTGTGGTTCTGTTGGTCTTCCTTTCATCTCTCCCATCTCTCTTTTCCTTTAGTCTTCTGCACTAGTTTCCCAAAGTAGGTGTGATCCCTGTTTTTTCTCCAACCTTACTTCTAATCTCTTTCTCTTCCTCCACTTCTCTATTTTTCTCCTTAATCCATTTTAAATTTTAACCCCGAGGGAAAAATTGACATATTACAAACTTATATATTGCATATGATCATGTAATCTGTTTTACATTTTGTTATATAATCACAACTCTAGTTCATATGGTTATAAGTTGCAAATTAAGGGTTAGCTCAGTTTGTTCTTTTGTAGACTGTGTTTGATGTTATTGGTACCACTATAGCCAAAAGTGACATAATTGTTCTAAACAGCTGTTGGTCCTAGTATTCCATGACTGAGATTAACTAAAAAGTCACAGAAAATATGGTGGCAAATGCCAAAAAACCAGGGAGAAGGCCAAACAAGCAACTTCCCATCTCCAACCAACGAAAGAGATAAGATCTTCCAACAGACTAGCTAGCTTTGGAAGATACCTTAGAGAAGTAATCATCACCTAAGGGTCCTAAATACTACCAATAAAGCAACCCACCATAGGCAATTTAACAAGCCTCATTCTAGGAATTAAACTTAAAAAGAAAAAGAAAATGAGAAGACTTAAGCAAAATGCAACCCTAGGGGCCGGGGATTTAGCTCAGCAACATAAGCGCCTACCTTGTAGGTGCGGGGTCACAGTACCAAAAAAAAAAGAAAGCAACCCTAGACATTCAGTTCACCAAAGGCAAATAGAGGGAGCAGTGAGGTGGGACAATCCCAAAGCCCCCTGCCAGGTCTCTCTGAAGTGTTAACAACAAAGCAATTTGAATGAGGCTCTGGAAGAAATGAAATCAGAAATAATCTCTCAAATAACTACAAAGATTACCAAAATACACATCATGCTTAGCAACATTAGAGCAGACACAGACCAAAAAATATATATCTATATAGACAAGCTTAATTATGTTATGGAAGCTCACCAGAGGAAGAAAATGGAATCCATAAAGCAGATTCAAGCAGATATCCAAGAGAATAAACTCTATTGAAAGTATTCAGCTTCCGGGAGAACATGGCGGACAGATAACAGCAACTACCGGAGGCTCTCTGAAAGGCTCGGCTCAGAAGTCAGGAATGATGCAGATTAAGGAGACATGAGCCGGTAGAGATATGCTCTGCTGACTCAGGAACGAACTGGGCTGAGAGAAACCAACTTGGAATGCAGTCCTGGCACTAAAATAGGAACAGGAAAGACTTGGTGTGGAGGCTGGACCCCGCGCCATTGGAAACCGCGATTTGGGTTTCCTGCCACTCTGCGGCTGGCTGCCTCCACAGCGGCTCGGCAAGGAGAGACGCACAGAAGCTCTGGGAACGGGAGTCTGCGAACGGAGTCGAAGACAAGACGGACAAGGAGGCGTACACTGACTTGTGGCGAGGTGAGTGAGAGAAACTGACACTACCACAGTTTGACTCCAGCTGAGGGCTTTCTGGGCTCGGGCAGTCCTGTAAGAGCAGGGCGCGGTGGCGACTCCAGCCACACATTCCCCTCTCAGACGGGATTGGTGAAAAGTGCCTGGCCTGCGTGATGCTGCGGGCGGACTTGGTAGGCTGGCCTAACCCAGATCCCAGAGCCTGACAGTGGCCCGGAGGGGCGACTGACTCCTGCGTAGGCTGCCTAGTCCGTAACTCCCTGGTGCGCAGCGGTGGGCAGGAACACCTAGCCAGCGCAATTTGATCAGGCTGTGGCTGACAGGCAGGGAAGCTGGGCCTCCTATGTAAGTTTGCATATATATAAGGAACAGAAAATATGGGGAAGGGAAGCAACAAGAAAGGCTCCTCGGCCCCCAATTCTGAGAAACAGGCAATAGCGGACACCGCACCAATAGACATTAAGCGCCATATAGAGAGCCTCATAGACCAATTCAGGAATGAAGTTATCAACGACCTGAAGCTAGAAGTATGCAGAATAGTTAAGAGAAATGCTAAGCACCACCCAGGAAAAAACAGATGGTGGAATGGAAGAACAGAAAAAGAGGGGAGAATTGTTTGATGGAGAAAACAGAGAAAGCATAGAGTACGTGAAGCAGGTTCAAAGGGACTATCAAGAAATTAAGAAGTCTATCCAAGACTGGCATAACAGCTTGAAAGAAACTAAGGACAGACTATCTGAACTGGAGGGCAGACTCATAATATGGGAGAATGAAATGAAAAACTTCTTAAAAGTAACAAAGAAACAAACAGCAATAATACAAAGACAAGAAGATGATAAGAGGAGCCATAACTTAAGGATTAAGAACATAAAAGAAGTAGGGACACAAACAAGTGAACTACAAAAGCTACTCACAGAAATAATCCAGGAGAATTTTCCTATTTAGCAAAAGGTAAAGATACTTAGATGTATGAGGCATACAGGACCCCAGCTACCTACAACCCTAACAGAGAAACACCCAGGCATATAATAATAAAAATTCCAGAAATTCAATACAAGAACAGAATATTAAAAGCTGTAAGAGACAAGAAACAGACCACTTACAAGGGAACACCCATCAGAATTACAGCAGATTTCTCTTGCACAAACCATCAAATCAAGAAGAGCGTGGGGGGAAATAATTCAAGCTTTGAAAGATAATAATCTCCAGCCAAGATTGAGATATCCTGCACAACTGTCCCTGGAAATTGATGGAAAAACAAGGTGCTTCCAGGATAAAGAGGAACTGGGGGAATTTGCAACCACCAATTCAACCCTACAGAAAGTATTGCAGGATATTCTAAAAAAAGAAAAATACAAAGAACCCAGAAATAGTGGCGGGGAGGCCACAACGAATGGAGCAGAGAACAAAATGAAGAAGACAAACTGACAGCTACTGACAGAAAAAGAGCTCAACAGAAATGAGACAGAGAAGATTGGATGATAGGAACAGCTATTTTGGAGAAAATGACATCTTAATAGGTAATACTGATTTAGTATCATCTTGTTTTGAAGTCTCATCTAGCTTTTGTTCTTCTGTCTCCAATGGTCTAAACAGGTTGTATCTTATTGGATTTTATTATGTACGATAGTATAAGCAAAAACCTTTTAAAGACAAGGAGATTATACAGAAACCATTGTTCATTTTCTGTTAGTCGATTCTAAATACTCTGTAATGCTGTCATTCTCTTATATGGTTTTACATTGTTTTGATATACTTAATGCTACAGTATACGAAGTTGTACTCAAGGACTTCAAGGAAAGAGTCAATATGGTAACTACTTTTGGGTCGGAATTATCTGGTGGTGAAACACTATTCTGCTTAAATGGTTATGTTTTGATCTGCGCTGTTTCGCTGTTATGCCCTCTTTTTTCTCAATCTCCACTCCATTATTTACTTTTTTATTTTTATCCATTTAATTAAAGGGAAAAAAATAGCAGGATATAATATAGTAACCCACTTTGACTTTCTATTATCTCGATTTGAAGCCCTATATTACTCTCACCATCTTGTTTTTGACTGATGTTCCCCTATTCTGTTTTGCTGGATAGTATCAGGTTCGAAAGTTTAGGCATCAGCTGTGAAGATAATGAGATTCATTATAACCCCCATTCTCGTTGACTTTTATCTACTTTTGAAGACCTACAATGTCTCCAATGTTTTGGTTTTGTCGGTTTTGTTCTTTACTGTTTTGTTCAATTGTATTATAACTAATGATATAGGCAATTCTATTAGAGATAGCGGGAGGCATTATGGTAACCATTGTTGATCACCTTGTATTATGTTTTTATATTATCTATTATGTCCACCCTTTTGACTTGACCGATTCTGTCCTGTTATGTCTCATTTGGTTTTACTCTCTTCCAAAAAAGCAATAAGAACCGTGGGAGCAATGAAACCCAAAATGTGTAATAGTCATTGTACAAAAGAGAGGAAAAGAAAGTGCTCTAAACTATATAACTGCATGTATATTTAAGTGTATAAGATAGAAAATGATATCACAGAGTTTTATTGGATCATTGAACAGAACTGTTTGCAGTATCATTGTTGGAATGTCCACTCTACAAGCTTTAATTTTGTGACTTGAACAATTATTTCTAAGATGGCAATATGTAATCCATTAACTAATGATTTCCTACTGTTCATTTTTTTCTTCTGTAAATCTGTATAACTTGTACCCTTTCACTGTTTTTTTTTCTTTTCTCCTTAAATAAAAAAAAATAAATAAATAAAAAAAGAAAGTATTCAAAGCAGATTAGGCCAATAGGAGGACAGGATCTCAGATATTGAAGACAGGCTTGCAGTTAGCAACCAGGAAAAGAAAGCTTTCTCAAAAATAGCAAGAGTGGGGCCGAGAATTTAGCTCAGCAGTGTAAGCGCCTGCCTTGCAAGTGTGAGTTGTGAGTCCAATCTCTGGTACCAAAAAAAAAAAAAAAAAAAAAAAAAAAAAGCGCAAGAGTGCAAGGTCATGAGTCCAATCCCTGGTACCCAAAAAAAGAAACAAAAATAGCAAGAGACCATGAGAAATCAATCTAGCAGCTGCTATATAAAACAAAGAACTTAAGACTGGAATCCATGAAACAGCAGGAAATACCACAAATGACATTAAAAAAATGTTCACACACATCATGGCAGAAAACTTTCTTGGTAGAGAAATGACATACAAATAAGTGAGACGTATAGAACTCTAATTAGCAAAGATGAAAACAATCTATAGCTAGGCATATCATAGTCAAATTCCAGAACTTCCACACAAGAACAGAATCCTAAAAGCTGTTAGTGAAAAAAAACAAATCATCTATTAAGGAAAGCCCATCAGAATTACAGCTGACTTCTCAGCACAAACTCTCAAGTCAAGGAGAGCTTGGAGTGAAGTACTCCAAGTTGAACCATCTTTCAAAATTGATGGATATTATGGAATGTCCACTTTATAAGCTTTAATTTTGTGACTTGAACAATTATTTCTAAGATGACAATATGTAATCCATTAACTAGTGATTTCCTACTGTTCATTTTTTTTCTGTAAATCTGTATAACTTGTACCCTTTCCCTGCTTTTTTTTTTCTTTTCTCCTTAAATAAAATTTTAAAAAAAATTCATGGATACATAATATACCTCCATGACAAGGAATATCTGAGGAAATTTATGACCACCAAACCAGCACTCCAAAATGTTCTGAAGGATATTTTAGAAAGAGATAATAAGAACTATAGCTCCATGAATTCCAACAGAAAGAATCCACCAGGGAAGACAAACAACTGGAGGGGATAAAAAAGGAGGGGAGCCAACAACAGGAAAGTAACATATTAGTTATAACCATCAATGTTAATGGTCTCAATTTACCAATTAAAAAACAGACTGCACAATGGATCAAGAAACAAGATCCAACAATATGCTGCATACAAGAAACATTTAATTCAAAAAGAAATTCATACAATGAAAGTCAAAGGTTGGAAAACAACACTCTATGTGACAAGAACCTAGAAAAAAAGCAGGGGTAGCTATTTTATTTGCAAAGTGAATTTCAAGCCAAGACTAATTAAGAGACATAGAGAAAGTCATTACATCCTCATAAAGGGAACAACCCAACAGAAAGAGACAACAATCATTACATCCTCATAAAGGGAACAACCCAACAGAAAGAGACAACAATCATAAATACATATGGAATACCAGTGTATCCAATTATGTAAAACAATTACTAACAGAAATGAAAAATCAAATAAGCCCTAATACAATTGTATTGGGAGACCTCAATACCCTACTGTCCCAAAAAGATCAATTAGACAAAAAAAATCAATAATCAAATATTAGCACTGAATCAAACTTTTGAACAAATGCACTTAGTAGATTTCTATAGAATGTTCCACCTCACAACATCAGATACATGTTCTTCTCAGCTGCACATAGCACGTTCTCCAAAACAGACCATATACTGATTCACAGAACATGCTTAAATAAACACAAAGGAATTGAAATCATCTCATGAGTACTATCATACCACAGTGCAATGAAATTGGAAATCTATGCCAAAGAAAACCACAAGAATGTCATAAACCCATGGAAATTAAACAGCGCCCTACTGAACAACAAACGGGTCACAGATGAAATTAAAGGAGAAATTAGGCAGTTTTTACAGTTGAATGATAATGACAACACAACATACCAGAACTTGTGGGACACAATGAATGCAATTTTAAGAGGGAAATTTATAGCAATAAATATCCACATCAGGAAAATAGAGCAAGTACATATAAACAACTCAATGCTAAACCTCAAACTTCTAGGAAAAAAAGATCAGGCTAAGCCAAAAGCTCATACAAGAGAAGAAATTATAAGGATCAGAGCAGAAATTAACACACTGGAGACTATAAAAAAATACAAAGAACCAATGAATCAAAGAGTTGATTCTTTGAAATATTAAAAACTGACAAATCCTTGGCCAACCTTATAAAAAAAAGAAAAGACTCAAATCTATGCAATTAGGAATGAAAAGGGTGAAATTATAATAGATGTTGTAGAAATTCAGAAAATCATCTATATTTACTTTGAAAACGTATTCTAATACGATGGAAAATACAGGAGAAATGGAAAGACTTCTAGATACATACGAAGAGGAGGCTTCATTTTAGGTGTCAGCAATGGAACAAAGGTAACCAAGACACATAGGAACTACCAAATCTGAATTAAGAAGATATAAAAATTTTAAATAAACCACTATCACTCAATGAAATTTAAAATGTAATTAAAAATCTAACAAAAAGTTAAGTTCAGGTCTTGATAGATTTATTGCTGAATTCTACAAGATATTTAGAGAAAACTTAACATCACTGCTTCTCAAACTCTTTAATGAAATTGAAAGAGAAGCAATACTTCCAAATTCATTCTTGGAAACAAGCATTACCTTGATACCAAAACCAGAGAATGACCCAACTAAGAAAGAAAATTACAGGCCAATTTCTCTAATAAATATTAATGCAAAAATTCTCAATAAGATACTGGTGAACAGACTGCAGCAAACTGTCAAGAAGACTGTACACCATAATCAAGTGGGATTCATCCCAGGGATGAAGGAATGGTTCAACATACATAAGTTCATAAATGTAATACCTCATACTAAGACAGCTAAGGACAAAAATCATATGAACATCTCAACAGATGCAGAAAAAGCTTTTGACAAAGTCCAGCATCCATTCATGATAAAAACCACACAGAAAATTGGGACAGTCTTTATCTCAATCTGCTAAAAGCCATTTACGACAAACCAACAACTAACATCATAATAAATGGACAAAAATTGAAAACTTTTTCTCTAAAATCAGGAACAAGACAAGGATGTCCAATGTCTCTACTCTTATTCAACACAGTCTTGGAAACTTTAGCCAGACAGACCAAAAAGAAATAATGATAGAAAAAGAAGTTAAACTATTGCTACTTGCTAATGACATGAAACTCTCCTTAGAAGACCCCAAAAACTCCACCAAAAGACTACCAGATTTAATAAGTACATTCAGGAATGTAGCTGGTTACAAAGTCAACACTCAAAAATCAATAGCCTTGGCTGGGGATTTAGCTCAGTGGCATAAGCACCTGCCTGGCAAGCATAAGGTCATGAGTACCCCCCACCACCAAATCAATAGCTTTCCTGTAGACGAATGACAAAATCACTGAGAGAGAAATCAGGAAACAATACCTTTTACCTTTTAATTCCAAAAAATGAAATATAGAATCAAACTAACAAAGGATGTAAAAGACCTCTATATTAAACACTACAGTACTCTGAAAAAATAGACTGAAGAGGATATTAGAAAATAGATATCCTGTGCTCTTGGATAGGAAGAACCAATATAGTGAAAATGGCCATACTTCCAAAATCGTTATGCAGATTCAATGCAATCCCAATCAAAATTCCAACAGTATTCCTCATGGAATTAGATAAAACAATCCTAAAAATCATCTGGAACCAGAAGAGACCTAGAATAGCAAAGATAATCCTGAGCAACAAAGACAAGAGAAGAGCTTTCATAATCCCTGACTTGAAATTATGCTATAAAGCTACTGTGATAAAAAAAAAAAAAAACTATAGTACTGGCAAAAAAAAACACACCCAAAGATCAATGAAAAAGATTAGAACATGCAGAAACAACTCCAGACATACTAAGCCCACTTTACCTTTGACAAAAGTCCCAAACACATTCACTGGAAGAAAAATAGCCTCTTTAATATAATAAATGGTGCTGAACAAACTGATTCTCCATATGCTGAATATTAAAACTGGACCATATCTTTCACCATGTACTACGTTAAAATCAGAATAAACCAAAGATCTTAATATTAAAACAGAAACATTAAATCTGCTGGAAGACAGAGTAAGTAAAACTCTTGAAGACAATGATATAAGCAAAGACTTTATGAACAGAACCCAACAACTGAGATCTCATCCTACTGAAAAGCTTCTGCACAACAAGGGAAAACACCAAGAGAGAAGAGACAACCTACAATGCGGGAGAAAATGTCTGTCAGCTGTCCCTCAGACAAAAGATTACTATCAAGAACATATAAAGAACTCAAAAAAGTTAATTCTCCCAGATTTAAAGACCCAATCCAAAAATGGGCATCTGAGATGAATATATACTTCCCAGATGAAAAAATACAAACAGCAAATAAATATCTGAAAAACTGTTGAGCACTGATCATTCAAGAGATGCAAATTAAAACAACACTGAGATTCCACCTCACCCCCAGAAAGAATGGCTGTTATCAAGAAATAACAATAACAAATGCTGGAGGGGCTGTGGGGAAGAGGAACCCTTCTCCACTGTTGGTGGGAATTTATACTAGTGCAACCACTGTGGAAATCTGTGTGAAGATTCCTCAAAAAACCAGGATTGGACACCCCATTCAACTCTGCTCTTTCCCTTCTGGTTATCTTCCCAGATAAGAATTAAATAACATAAGAATAAGATAATAACATAGTAAGAATTAAAAACATCATACCACAATGATATATGTGCATCCATGTTTATACAAGCACAGTTTATAATAGCCAGATCTTGGAAACAACCTAAATGACCATCGACTGAGGGACTGACAAAAAAAGATATGGTATTTCTACACAATGGAGTACTACTTATCCTTGAAGGATAAACTGGAGACTTCTATAGGTAAAAGGATGCAACTTGAGAACATACTCATTAGTGAAATAAGACACAAGTGTAAACATCGTTTTGTTTCATTAATGACAAGCTGAAAGAAAAAACGTATGTATATGTGCCCATGTATATATATGTATGTGTATATGTATATAAAAAATAGTTAACATATACTACTGATTTCTTTGAGTTTCCTGAAGAGAGATCTGTGCTGGTACTGTTTGGACAATTGAATGCAGATGTCTTGTGCTCTGGGTTTGGAGATGACAGTGCACAGTGTATGTACCATTGCTGCCCCGATTGATGTGCTTTAAATTTTTAAGTTTTTTTTCTTTTTCTCCTTGAAATAAAATGGATGGGGAGGGGGAGAAATCAAAGCAAAACAAAACAAAAAGTAATGAAAGTTAAGGTTCTATAAAGAAGATTATAAAATAAAGGGCAGCTGGAGATTAACAAGAGAAAGATGGTAAGCCAACAAAAAGGATGCCAAGCTGTTGCGTGACTGAGGAAGCAGCAAGATGAGGCTGCTGACAATGATTCAAAGGAAGTGTAAGGCAAGGGCTTCAGTCATGTTTAAAATAAGCAGACAATAAGCCATTCTGGAACCATCAGGAGGACCAATGAAGATAAGCGACTGATCCATGAGGTCAGACGTAAGGCAAAGGCAGCAAAATGGGTAAACATTCTCAATCAGATGAAACCCTAGGCTCCTGCAACCAGGCAGCAGATCAGGAATCTCGGAGGAGGAAAAAAACACAGACCTCACTAAAACGGAGCCAACAGGGACACAAAACAGTTGTAACAGGAAACAACTCCAAGAACGATATTACAAAGATCCACCTTGCAGGCCTTTCAGACTTCCCAAATGACACCATAATGGGCCAGTTATCCTGGTGCTGACCTCAATTTTACACAAAATCATTACTTGCTTCTCTAACCACTACCCAGTGTTCAGCACTAGTAAACAATAGGCTAAAACCAGAGGAAAGTATTCAGAAGTGTTTGGAGGAAAACAATACAAGGCAGAAACAACACTCATTGCTCACTTTGGAAAACAGAAAATAAAAAAAGGCTAACTGATAGCATCTGCTTTGTATCATGCCACACAAAGAATTCACAGAATGCAAAGAAAGGCAAAGAAAATGACCACAGCTGGCTGCAAAGCTCTTTCTCAGCACATCAACCAAGGTCCCACCGTAAAGACTGCAAGTTCACTGTGAGCTGCAGATCTTAAGTCTGCTCCAAGGATTATGGGCAGTATGTACTACTTTTGGTTCTGTTGCAGGAATCTACAAATATAACTTGTAGCCAAACTCTGAGCTGCGCCTTCAGAAGGTGGTTTCAGGTAGCGTTCTGTGCTCCTCCGCATGTAGGATCCTCGTTCATTCACTTGGGATCTATAGACTGAGGACTGGCCATGTTCCTAACACTCAGAAAGCACAGAGTGAAAAATATTTTCAAGACAAGAAAATATAAAAGCAATGAAGAGCAGACTAAGACAGTTGGCTTATTCTTCCCTTTTCTCACATTTTAACACAAATATTAGAAGTCCTAGATGAATTAAGCTTAGTACTCAACTAACTCAGCCCAAAGTACCAGCTCTGTATTAAGCAAGCTGCCCTTTGGTCACTGGAGAAAAACATTTCCCTTGGAAAAGACAAACAGTGCTCCCTGGACTTCTTTTTAACCTTGTGATTCCAAGTGCCAAGAATGTGTTAAGACTGGAGACTGGCCACCTTCCTGTGCCATTTTCCTGCCAGCCATTGACACAGAGGCCCTTTGGCCAGAACAGCTTATAATAACCCATTGTTGTGTAACCTTCAGTGCCACTTATTTATTGGTTTTTGTCACACACATATTGTAAAGGGGAACTTTGTCCTATGCTTACCATGCTAATGGGTACCTGATGTCAAGCTGCAAAAGCTTGAGTGCCAGTCTCAACAGACTGTAGAAGGTGCCTGTGAGTAGTTGGAACCTTCTGATTATCACTCAAATTCTAGGTCCTGTATTTTCAGGCTATTAGATGTATAAAGCACATTCGAGATGATGATAAATCAGGGGAACTTTAGCAAGCCAGTGAAAACTTGGCAAAACAAAACTTCTAACTCAGTGGAATGACTGTTATACTCAATAGTCCATTAAAGCCCAACTTCAATAAATATCTGACATCTTTTCAGTTTAAAAGGCTCCAATCTACTTCCTAATTTCTAACTTCAGGGAGAGAATGGGAGGTGAGGAGAGACCCCCAGGGGAGGAGAGGGAAAGGGATCTACAATTATCAGGGCCAAGTTGAGGCAATGTCATATCTAAGGAACGACCTCTGCCTACATACAAATAAGCCAAAGGCCAGCTACTTTCACATTCTACAGGCAAAAAAGCCTCAACTCAAATGGTTAAACTTGTATTCATGTACTTGGAGCAAACAGTTCAAGTTCAGAGTTTGATTGTGATTTCAAAGAGAAGTGCCTTTCCTCTGTCCCTGTAATAGCATTTTAGCTCTGACATGGGATTTGACAAACATTATTTATACCTATGCACACACCTATGTCCTTAACAAGTTTTTATTGGCTTCCTGATTCTCCCTGGCACTGATGCTGCAGTCATATATTTAACAACTATTAAACCCATCAGCATCCCAATTCAAGGAAAGTGATTAAAACTTGCTTGTGCTAAATCTCCCATCAATGTTGGATTAGGAAATGAGAACAACAAATTCCTTACCACCTCATTGCTAATCTTAAAAGTACACTTAAAAGTCAGAACTGAGTTGGGCACGGTGGCATACATCCATCATCCAGCACCCTGGGAGAGAGGAGTATCATGAGTTTGAGTCAAGCCTATGCAATTCAGCAACTTAGCAGGACATTATCTCAAAATAAAACTAAAAAGGCCTGGGACATAGCTCAGTGTGAGGGCTCTGGGTTCAAGCTGTAAGAACACACACAACACACACACACACACACACACACACACACACACACACACACACAGCAGAACTGAGGAAAGTTTATATTCCTACAGTTTTATTAATCTACTACTCCCAACATGAAAGTACATGTAACAAAGAAAATCCTAAGGAAGACATTTTTACTCATCTCGTGACACTCAATAAAATGAAGAGAGCTCTACCTTCTATCAGAAATTAATTCTCGGTCACCATGTATCACCAAATTCTAAGATCATAGATATTTTCCACACTAATCTGGGTTCTAAAGAAGTTCCTTGAGCTAGGTATGATGACACATACTTGCAATCCCAGCACTCACGACAATGAGGCAGAAGAACCTGTGAGTGTGAGGCCAGCCTGGGCTACATAGCAAGACCCTATTTCAAAACAACAACAACAAAAAAAAAGTTTCCTGAAGGACAACGACCTTTTAGTCCCCCCCCCCCACTATCTTCTTAGCTAATTGTGTACTGCTTATAATCCTGGAAAAGGGAACAGACCAAGTAGTATAAACAAAATAAATATCACATGGAATATGCTTTTCAGGCAGTTCAATCATTAATGCATCAAAGTGAGTTGGTGAAGGTCAACAATATTACTGTTTTCAAGTTAACTGCATACAGTACTTTTAAGAGTCACTGTAATTGTTAGTAATGGGCAAAATATCTAAATTAACATTCTTACTATAACATCCAGCTATTGCTTGCCTAGGTATTTATTTATAAAATTGATCTGAAATCTGTTTACACAAAAATGCAGATTTATTCATAATCAACAGAAGCTAGAAGCACTAAGATGTCCTTCAAAATCAGTGAGGAGATATACTGACACTGCCATATGATAGTATATTATTCAGCAATAAAAATCAATGAGCTATCAGGCAAAAAGACATGAATTACTCTTAAATACATATTGAAAGGCCAAAAAAAAAACCAGTCTGAAAAGGTTACAAACTATGGTTTTAATTATGTAGCATTTTGGAAAACACAAACTACAGAGATGGTAAAAAGAAAGTTACAACCAGATGGAAGAGGGAAGAGGGTTAGAGCTAAAAAAGGGAACTGTTTAGGATAGTAAACTATTTTGAATGATACTAGAGATTATGTATTTGTCAAAACCTATAGAATTCTGTAGCACAAAGGACAATTATGCAAATTTTAAAAATTCACTTAGGAGGTTGAAGGAAGAACCCCAAGATGGGATACAGAACAGGACAAATCTAATTATATTATAAATTATGTGAGACAAATCAATGAAATGGGCAGGAAACTTAAGTAATTCTCAAAACAGAGTAAGATAAAAGGAAAAAGAAACTACATAATTACCATATCATATGTAGTCATCTCCTACAGGGTAAAGGACAAAAGTTAATAAATTCTGATGTTATTAACCTTCAAGTAACCCTTATCAGAAATGCCAGGGTCCACAAGTGTTTTGGATTTCAGACATCCTGGAACATCTACACATCTTGTGGATGAGGTCCACATCTAAATACAAAATTCCTTCATTTTTCAAATAGACCTGGAACATAGCTCAGTGTCCCAGTGAGCTATGTCCCAGGCCTTATACCAGGCTGAATGTAACTTTACACAGTATTTTCAGTGCACTTGCATTTAATTGTGATCTGTCACCTGAGAACAGATGTAACACTTCCACTAATGTCATCAACTGTCAGCTTTTGGGTTATTAGACTGGGAATGCTCAATCTGTAGCAATACATATATAAATCAGAACTGAGTAATTATAAAAACAGGTAACCACTGGCAGTAGACACATTTCTCACTACTAGAGCAGAAAGTTATAGGAAAGCAAAGGAGGCTGAAACCATCCCTGTGGTAACAGACAGAAGCTGAAGATAATCAGTATAGAATCATTTACAGGGTACAGATTCCATATAGAGATACAGATAGGAACACGTACTGGCTAAGTGGACACACATACATCTTCTTTGCTGTTAGCTATAGGATGAAACTGAGCAGCAATGAGCACACCTAGAGTCCACAAACTGGTTTTTAATGTCATTCTCAAATAAAAGGAGACAGAACTCCCTGGAAACAGAGCTGGGGCTGATTCCAGGGGTAGGGCACAAAATACATAAGGCTCAGGCACCTTGTAGTGCCAGAAAATATAGAAGTATGTCAAAGGGACATGGAAGTCAACTGAGAGAGTTCTCTCCTAATGGCTAACGCTGACATAATGTGAGCACCAAAATAAAGCAATGACTATAAGCCAAAATATAAGGTAATAGCCATCAGTCTACACCATACTGCTATGAAGGACTAAATAAGTAAACAAATGGGAGAAACAGTAATTCTCTAGTGGAGAAATCCAAATAACTTAATAGTCACTATACTGTCAAGGAGAAGGAGCTCCATTTGGATGTGGATTACATAAGGCGATTTCGTTCCAAAGAGTACACTACTGGTTTTACCTGATTGACACCTACAGACTCTTCATCCAATAATAACTGAGTATGTTATCTTTTCAAGTGTACACAGAATATTTATTGTACTGAGCAATCAGGCCATAAACCAAACCTTAAAGATTTTTAAAGAATAGAAATCATGAAAATTAAGGCCTCTAACTCCCCTAGAATTAAAGTAGGAATCAATAACAGGTTAAAGGGGAAAAAAAGTAATTTTACAAAGATAGAACTAGATATATCCTACCTTTACCAGTGATCAGAGACAACACCAAAAGTCATAACCCATGGGCATGTTACACACACTTGATACATATGACAAAAATGTACTTTATCTCCTAAACACACAACCCTAGCCTAATGATAAGAAAAAAAATCAGACAAATATCAACTGAGGGACATCTACAAAATACCTGACTGGGCCGGGGATATAGCTCAGTGGCACAGCACCTGCCTGGCAAGCAACGAGGTCATGAGTCCCATTTGCAATATCAAAAATAAATAAATAAACAAATGAATGATCTAATACTCAGCAAAATTGTCCAAGTCATCAAAAATAAGGACTGAGAAAATGTCAAGAGGAAACATGACTGTGACTAGTGATGTGACAAAGATACTTGACAGAATCGAGGGACAAGGACAATGGAAAAAACCAGGGCAGCACTGCATCCAGGGTGCAAAGTGTGGGCTGTTTGGGCAGGGCTTCTGCCCCTTCCTCCCTCACCCTCTTCTTTCCTTGGGCCCCTGCAACCCCACTCTGGCTCCAGGGCCACAATCATGGACCCTGGCACAGCAGCAGTGCTTGGGATCCTCAGGAAGAGGAAAATTCATGAATTGTGAGGGTGACAGTTATAGCTGGAATGGGCCTCACCAAGGCTATCTTGGGATCTAGTGATCCCTATGTGAAAGTGACCTATGACCCAATGAATGGAGTTTTTACAAATGTGCATGCAAAAAGCATTAAAAAGTCTTTGAATCCAAAGTGGAATGAAGAAATACTATTCAGACCATTGACTCTTTTCTTTCGCTGTCCACCTGAGAAACCAGCATCTTGAGAAACTCGCCTATCCTTTGGTTTCTGCTTCCCCAGCACCCTGTTAGTTCCCAGCTCAGCTCGCATTCCAAATCTTCCCCATACCAGCTCCCGGCCCATTTGACTTGGCTCAGGGATTTCATTCAGGAACAAAGTAGTTACTCATCTGTGTCCTATATTTGAAGCTTGTTGTTTGGTTTACCTTGTTCAATTTTAACAAAGGGAAGACACTGCTGAAGCAGTCAGAGAAGCTGTTGCTGATTCAATCATCAGCACCAAGGTTGCTCCAGAGAACACAGAAGATGTGGAGAGGATAAATTGTCTGGCAATGCACAGAGAAAGGATTTTAAGTCAGTCTGGAAACTGCAGGGTCTTGAGAAAATGGTATTGAGTCAATTGGATAATCATATGGAGAAAAATGAATGTCATTTCAATTTTGCTTATTCACTAGAATAAACTGGCTTGATGGTGTTCGGTCTGATTGCTGCTTTGGCATGTGTATGTGCAGTTAGCGAACTTGAAAGTCCTTCTAATTGGTTAAGATTTTTACTTATGTAGCTAATGTTACTTATTTTATTGCAGAAATATATGTATTTTCAATGTGTGGAGGTTTTCTTTGTATATCCTACCTTTTCTCTTTTCTGCTATCATTGGTTTGCCCATGTCAAATAGTCAAAATAGCAGTGGATTAATATTTGTTTTGTCCTCAATTTTAATGAGAATGGACCTAATGTCTCCATTAAACATGGACAGCCTTTTATGATTTATCGTTTAGAGATATTTAACTATTGCTATTTTTTCAAGAGTTAAAACAAACCAACAAGCAAATCATATGGCCAGTTTTAGCCATGACACAGTAATAGGATGTTGAGCTTAACCTGATGCTATAATCAACTAAAAAGCAGTAAGGGCAATGCAAGGGTATTAGTCAGAATGTCAAGCCATCAGAAGCTGAAAGCATTTTAGGTAACAGAACACACAACATGAAAACTATGGCTATAATTCTGTATTGATTGCTTAAAATCTGTTAAGAGTACATTTAAGTGTCTACACGTATGCACACCAAATGGTTAACTGTGTGGTAATAGTTGTGTTAATTTTATTATGGTAATTATTTCACAACGTATACATATACTGAATCAACATATATACACCATAAAGGTACTGCTGACCCATTAAATTAAATCATATAAAATTTATAACTGATAATTATATATACCTCAAAAATCTGGTGCTGGGTATGATGGCACACACCTGCAATCCCAGGACTTAGGAGGCTGTGGCAGGAGGATCACTGTGAGTTTGAGGACAGCCTAGGCTACATAATTGAGGCCAAGGCCAGCCTGAACAACACAGCAAGTCCCTGATTTAAAAAAAAAAAAAAAAAAAAAAACTAGAAAAAACCTAGATACAATGAAATACCTGTTACAATGAAAAAGGTACAAAGAGACATACCATGCAAAAAGAATCAAAAGAAACAAGTATCTATATCAAAATCAAAGTAGATTTCACAATAAAGATTACAAAGAATAAAGAGGATCTTTACAAAAGAAGGATCAATTCCTCAAACAGTAACAATTTATGTACATACCTAACCAAGCTTCAAGATTCACAAAGCAATACCTGATCAGAATAAAAAGAGAAATAGTCAAATATATTATCGACCTTGGAGAATTCAAAACTCTTTTCTTTCTCAGTAATGGGTAGAACACGCAGATGAGAATTCAGTGAAGACACCCAAGTCCTTATAACACTACTGTTTTTACCTGATTGACACCTACAGACTCTTCATCCAATAATAACTGAGTATGTTACCTTTTCAAGTGTACACAGAATATTTATTGTACTGAGCAATCAGGCCATAAACCAAACCTTAAAGATTTTTAAAGAATAGAAATCATGAAAATTAAGGCCTCTAACTCCCCTAGAATTAAAGTAGGAATCAATAACAGAAAGCTATGTGGAAAAAAAAATCCCTAAGTGTTTGAAACACTTCTAAATAATTCATGGGTCAAATAAGTATTCTCAAGAATTAGAAAATATTTTAACAGAATGAAATAAAAATACAAAATCAAAATATGTGCACTGCAGCTAATGCAATGTACAGTGCTGAAAAAAAAAAAATAGGAGCCAGGCATGGTACCAAATGTCTATAATCCCAGCACTTGGGAGGCTGAGGCCAGAGGATGCTTGTGGGTTCAAGGCTGGTTTGGCTATAAAGTGAGTTCAAAAAAATAAAAACAAACTAGGGCAATCTGAATAAAATAAAGTACTTGAATGTATCAAAATTGGTTTGCTTATTATATCACACACAATAATTATGAATATGTAAGAAAAATTATATAGACTAACAAAGGTCATCTCTAAGTGCATGGGGTATTATAAACTACCTGAACTTTGAACGAGAGTCAGTATTTTTGATAAAGAAAGAAGGATAAAAGAGTAAAAGGATAGGACAATGAAGTAGGTTAAATAGAATGAAATCACTTCCTAGCAAGTGACAGAGTAAAGTCATTTTCTACACAAACATTCTACACTTCTTCTAGGGATACAGACATAACAATTGAATTTCACTCGTCCTCAGTTCAGAAAGTTGTTTCACAATCATCTAAATGGCCTTGAAATACTACTCTTTTTTTTTTTTTTTTTTTTTTTGTCTTTTTCCTTTTTATTGGTACCGGGGATCGAACTCACGACTACCTGCTTGCAAGGCAGGTACTTATGCCGCTGAGCTAAATCCCCAGCCCCTACTACTTCATTTTTAAAATTAAATATTTAAAATTTTGCCTTTTGGTAGGATCATAACAAAAAAAACATAAAATGATGGTTTCTCTTCAAGGAGAAACTCAAAATATAAATAATTTAAAGAGCAAAATAAAAGAGGACAGGAAAAAAGGAGGGAGACTTTGTGGTGATGCGAAAAGGGACTTGGGGATGAGGAAAGACAGGAAAGTGTGGAGGGGAAGAAGTAAAAATGATTATGTGTATAGGTACTAATTCGCCAAGATGTAAACTGAAAATTGCTTAATCAAACTGCCATTTGTTTTTTATATTTAGGGCCTTTCCAACCTCCCTTATTAGTTCTATCTTTAGTAATTTTGAAAGAGATCTTTTATATCTAAGACCAGTATGGTAAACAGCCCACAGTGGCAAACAGTGAGTAATATCACTGTAACAAGTTCCAGTTGAACATCAGTATATTAAACAGGTAATATAAGATGTTATTTGAGTGGAGTGAGGAATCCTAAGCAAGAGGAGATATGCCCTGCTGACCCAAGAACAAACTGGGCTGAGAGAAACCAACTGGGAATGCAATCCTGGTGCTATAACAGGAACAGATAAAGCCTCAGCATGGAAGCTGGAGCCCGTGCCATTGGAAGCCGCGATTTGGGTTTCCTGCTGCCGCAGCTGTATTTGAATTGGCCTGGCAGGGAGAGAGACGCGCGAAAGCTCTGAGAATGGGAATCAGTGAACGGAGTTGAGAGCGGACAGGCGGGGAGCCGTGCATTGACCTGTGCTGAGTGAGAGAAACTGGGACTCTTCCACTGTCTAGGAGGCTCCAACAGAGGACATTCTGGGACTGGGCAGACTTGCCGGAACAGGGCGCTGTAGTGACTTCAGTCACATATCCCCCTCTCAAGCAGGATTGGTGGGCAGTGCCTAGCCTGCGTGACGCCACTGGCTGAGACCCAGTAGGCTAGCATAACCCAGGTCCCAGCGCCTGGATGTGACCTGGAGGGGCAGGCCTCGCATAGGCTGCCCGGTCTGTAACTCCCTGGTGCGCTGCGGTGGGCGGGAACACCTAGCCAGCACAATTCAATCAGACTGTGGCCAACAGGGAAGGAAGCTGGGCCTCCTATATACGCTTGCATATATAAGGAACAAAGAATATGGGAAGAGGGAGCAACAAGAAAGGGCCCTCAGCCCCCAATCCTGAGTAGCAGGCAATAACAGACACGACACCAACAGACATAAAGCGCTATCTCCAGAGCCTCATAGACGAGTTCAGGAATGAAGTTATTAATGACCTGAAGCTAGAAATAAGCAGAATAGTTAGAGAAATGCTAAGCACCACCCAAGAAAAAACAGATGGTGGAATGGAAGAACAGAAAAAGAGGGGAGAATTGTTTGATGGAGAAAATAGAGAAAGCATAGAATACGTGAAGCAGGTTCAAAGAGATAACCAGGAAACTAAAAACTCTGTAGAAAGCTGGCATAACAGCTTGAAAGAAACTAAGGATAGATTATCTGAGGACAGATTTGTAATATGGGAGCATGAAATGAAAAATTTCTTAAAAATAACAAAGAAAGGAGGACAGATTTGTAATATGGGAGCATGAAATGAAAAACTTCTTAAAAATAACAAAGAAACAAACAGCAATAATACAAAGACTAGAAGATGATAAGAGGATCTATAACTTAAGAATTAAGAACATAAAAGAAGAGGTAGGGACACAAACAAATGAACTACAAAAGCTACTCGCAGAAATAATCCAGGAGAATTTTCCTAATTTAGCAAAAGGTAAAGACACTCAGATGTATGAAGCATTCAGGACCCCAGCCACCTACAACCCAAACAGAGCTACACCCAGGCATATAATAGTCAAAATACCAGAAATCCAATATAAGAACAGAATATTAAAAGCCGTCAGAGACAAGAAACAGATCACTTACAGGGGAATACCCATCAGAATTACAGCAGACTTCTTGGCACAAACCATCAAATCACAAAGAGCATGGGGGGAAATAATTCAAGCTTTGAAAGATAATAACCTCCAGCCAAGATTGATATATCCTACACAACTATCCCTGGAAATTGATGGAAAAACAAGGTGTTTTCAGGATAAAGAGGAACTAGGGGAATATGCAACCACCAATTCAACTCTACAGAGAATACTGCAGGATATTCTAAAAAAGAAAAATATAAAGAATCCAGAAATAGTGGCAGAGAGGCCACAATGAATGGAGCAGAAAGCATAATGAAGAAGACAGACTGACAACTAATGACAGAAAAAGAGCTCAACAGAAATGAGGCAGAGAAGATTGGATGATAGGAACAGCTATTTTGGAGAAAACGATGTCATAATAGGTAATGCTGATTTAGTATCATCTTGTTTTGAAGTCTCATCAAGCTTTTGTTCTTCTGTCTCCATTGGTCTTAACATGTTGTATCTTATTGGATTTTATTGTATGTGATAAAACAAAAACTTTTATAGACAAGGTGATTATACAGAAACCACTGTTCATTTTCTGTTAGTTGATTCTAAATACCCTGTAATACTGTTATTCTCTTGAATGGTTTTACATTGTTTTGATATATTTGATGCTACAGTACACAAAGTTATACTCAAAGATTTCAAGGAAAGAGACACTATGGTAACTACTTTTATGTCCGGATATCTGGTTTGCTTAAATGGTTGTTTTAACATGTGTTGTTTTGTTGTTATATCTTCTTTTATCTCAATCTCCATTTTATTATTTACTTTTTTATTTTTATCCTTTTAATTAAAGGAAAAATAAATTAAAAAATAGTAGGATATATTATAGTAACCCACTTTGATTTACTATTAACTTGATTTGAAGCCCTATATTGCTCTCACCATCTTGTTTTGACTGATGTTCCTCTACTCTGTTTTGCTTGATAATACCAGGTTCGAAAGTGTAGGCAACAGCTGAGAAGATAGTGAGATTCATTATGATGCCCATTCTAGTTGAATATTATCTACTTTTGAAGACCTGTAATGTCTCCAATGTTTTGGTTTTGTTGGTTTCGTTCTTTACTATTTTGTTCAATTTTATTATAACTGATGATATAGGCAATTCTATTAGAGATAGCGGGAGACATTATGGTGACCATTGTTGATCACCTTGTATTATGTTTTTACATTATCTATTATGTCCACCCTTTTGATTTGACCGACTCTGTTCTGTCACATTTGGTTTTACTCTTCCAAAAAAAGTAATAAGAAGTGTGGGAGCAATAAAACCCAAAATGTGTAATAGTCATTGTACAAAAGAGAGGAAAAGAAAGTGCTCTAAACGATATAACTGCATGTATATTGAAGTGTGTAAAATAGACAATGATATTACTGAGTTTTTTTGGATCATTGAACAGAACTGTTTGGTCTCACTGTTTGAATGTCCACTGTATAAGCTTTAATTTTGTAACTTGAACAAATATTTCTAAGATGACAATATGTAATCCATTAACTAGTAATTTCCTGGTTTTTTTCTGAAATTCTGTATAAATTGTACCCTTTTTCTGCTTTTCTTTTTCTCCTTAAATAAAATTTTAAAAGAAGAAAAAAAATAGGAAAAAAAATCACAAAAATAAAGTATTGAATTTTTAACATTTATTGTTTATAAAAAAGCAAAAAAAAGTTATTTGAAATGTTAGCTATTAAGTTCTGAAACACATCATGCATGAGTAGGAATAAATCTCAAGTTTTCTATAACATAGCTAACAGCACAAAATCATGAAAATGTAACTTGTCAAGGACAGATTCTTTTTCCACTGCAAAAGTTAGTAACTTTGTTATTTTCCCTCTTTAAAAATAGATTCCTTCCAAAAAATGGAGCAATAATGGTATATACCACAGATACATGAAATATTTGTAGATATTTTAACTGACTTGGGCAAAACTGGAATATATAGTTTTGTTTCACACATCTAAGACCTGTAGATTTAAAATTACTAAAATGTTTACTTTGTTCACTCATAAAGTATTTAACAATTCAGATTACATGCACCTTTTACCTAGTTGGAGAAATACACATTCCTGTTTACACATTACAGCAATCAATTAAGCTGAAGATAAAAATCATTTTTTATAGATAAATGATCCACATCTCCATTAATTAGAACACTGGAAAGGATGTTTTATAAAATAAGGTATTTAATTTTGCTTGATTTTAGGATTAATTCACGCAGATAGCTATCCTGTGGGTTTAATAGTACACTGTCTCCTTTAAGAAAGAAAATGTGATGAGTGGATGATGGGTAGACTTAATGACCAAGGGGAAGTGAGATTAGAACCTACAGTTGACAATGAATATAAAGTTTTCTTCAAGGGTAAGCAATTTGCTCACTGGTGATAGCCAGATCCTAACAAGATTACCTGGTGGGCACCTATAATTAGATTGAGACCACTATGGTGATATATAACATATTCAGATGTTAATGCTTGATTCACAATTGTGAAGCAGCATCTGGTTCTAGTGTTAAGGATTAATTTTAGTGATCCTCAAGGTATTAAAACTTTGGGAAATTCAGAAATGTAGAGTTTAAAGACAGTATATAGGAAAAGGTGGAGTAGGTTTTGTTTATGAGTGTATCTGAAAACTGAAAATGAGCAGGATATCACGGTACAGTTGGGACAGTATTACTCCTTCATGTTTTGGCTATATTGTATAATGGAGCTTTTACCAAAGATGTATGAGAAGCATAAGGATATTAAAAACTGTTCAAAGTAAAACTCAGCTTTCAAAGCAGATGAGAAAAGGTGCTATGTTGTAGGCTCCTGGCATAGAAGGGTTTTTAAAATTCAAATGCAACTAAAGTATAAAGTTCTCAGTTTCACTTTAATAGAAGTATCTATAGAAATGAGACTGATAAATCCATTTAAGAGAATTTTGGTTGATTTTTAAAATTACCAAAGCTCTACCATAAATATTATTGTTGGTGTTTTAAATGATTACATTTTAAGGTACATAAACACAGGTTGTACAAATATCAAGGCTATCGTAACATCCTGAAACAAGTACAAAAAGTATAAATGCCTCAACTGGAATAAACCTGAAACCCTCACGTTAATTCTTAAATGTAGTATTTCTAACTTGTGACAGACAGACAGGTAGAAAGCCATTTTTTTGTGTCTTAAAAATAACTGGGGGACATAGTTAAAATTTTATATGTCAAGTGATTGCTATTATTGAATGCTGCAGGTGAGGTGTGGTTTATATTTTAGTTTATTTGAAATATCTGACAAAAGAGCATGGGGGGAGCAAATATTTGAAATTCAGAAAATCCTAAATCAACCTTTTGGAAAGAAATTGTAACTCTCAGATTTTCTTAAGGGCACAAAAGATTTATAATTGATACAGTTAAACTGAACCATAACAGTTGGTGATGGTGGAGTAGGTAATTACAGCCTGCAAAAAAGTTATAATCTAAGAATTGAAAAAATAAGAAAATCGGGTTTTTGTTCAACTGTATCAATTTCTGTATTTTTGTGAAATTTTAAAATGTGCTAAGTTTTGAATGGGTTAATCTTGTCTAATGTAAGTAAATGAGTCTGTAGACTATAATCTTCCCAAACTAAAAAGTACAGTACCTGGAACTGTGTTCTTTATGGTTGTAGTACTGGTAAAGCACTAATATACAGAAAATAAAGGAATTATACAGTGCAAAATAAATAAATAAATAAAAGCTCAGTAAAAGTTTCTAATCTATTCTGCTACTATCACTGGGTACAAAAACCATTAAGTCAAAATTAGAATCACACAAAAGTAATTTAAAGGAACATTCATTGTTCATTTAAGGAACATAACAGAAGCAAATATGGTATGATTCATAATTACAACTTACTCTAGATTTTCAGATGCTGCCCAGCATGTGGTCCAGGCATAGGAAAGCTTCAGTCTACACCATCAGCCTCTGCTTTAACTCTCAGGCATGGGCACATGGGGTGTAGAAGAATCCCCTTCATTCTGGCTGGCTTCTAGTGTTACTGCTCAAAGGGCCTTCCTGAATCCTTGTACTGATTACAGTGAATCCCTGGCCTAAGGCTACTTTGCTTCTGCTGGAAGGCTAACTGCTAATGTTCTCACAGACTGTGACCAGTAAGACGCAAAAGTTCCCTCAGCAAAAGCAGAGGCCAAGGGGCTGGGGATTTAGCTCAGCGGCATAAGCGCCTGCCTTGCAAGCAGGCAGTCGTGAGTTCAATCCCTGGTACCGATAAAAAGGAAAAAGGCAAAAAAAAAAAAAAAAAAAAGGAGAGGCCAAGCATTAGCCAACCCTCAGCACGACACTAGTTACTAGAGACGAGCACCAACTCAGGGAGACTGTGGGCTGCTGAAGAGGGAGCCCGTGGAAAAAGGCTATGCCTTCCTGTTGCTCTACAACCTCACATAGGTAGGAAGTAACCGTTTAGGGCCTGTAAGTTTGGTGAATGGTCCTTGGACTATGCAGAACATAGATGCAGATGCAGGAAGAAAATGCTCCCTTCTCCCTCTGTGGAGCAATAACTCAAACAATGTATTTCCTGCAAGCACCCATGAAAACCAGGTTCTGTGCATTTGAAACGTGAGAGCAAAGCAGGTCTCTGTAACTTTTTTTTTTTTTTTTTTTTTTTTGTCATTTTGAGACAGTTCAGGCTGGCCTTGAGCTCAATTGTAGCCCAGGCTGGTCTTGAACTTGCAACAATCCTCCTGCCTCAGCCTTCCGAGTACTGCGATTACAGGCGTGAGTCACCACACCCGGCAGTCTCTGTAACTTCTAATAGGACATTTTCTGAAAATTCAGACCTGGGATAAGGGCTCTGCTGCTGTTCAAGAAACAATCAAATTGTTTTATCTTAAATAACCAACTGAGTTTCTGCACTATTTACTTTTTAAAAATTAGTGAATTTGTTACAAAGTGTAACACAATCCAGTGAATTAACTATGATTCAAAATTGGCACATGACATTCAATAGTCCCTTATTATCAAACAAAAGTGAGAAGCAATATACACTGGTATATGCTCTCCTTGATGTGCCCAGTAGGAACAGTAACACAGAAAACTTACAATAAATGCCAGCTGGGCATGATGGTGCATGCCTAAATCCCAACATTCAGGATGCTGAGGCAGAAGGATCAAGAGTTGAGGACAGCCTAAACTACATAGTAAGTTTAAGGCCAGCCTGAACTACACAGCAAGACCCTGTCTCAAAAAAAAGTCAATCTGTCAGAAAAAGACCACAATCTCCTCCTCAGAGCCAAACAGCAAAAAGAAACAGTTACTCAAGAATTCACTGAATAAAGCAGTGGTACATGCCTATCATTCCCGCCCTCAGGAGGCTGAGAAAAGAGAATTAAAAATTTGGGGCCAGCCTAGGCCAATTTAGTGTACCCCTGTGTCCAAATTTAAAATACAACAAAACTTAGCACTCAGAGGCTGAGGCAAAAGGATCACTGCTAGTTTGAGATCAACCTTGGCTACACAGTGAGATCAAGGCTAGCCTAGACTATGTAAGTGAGGCCCTGTCTCAAAAACAAGATGAAAGGATTGGAGCACAGCTCAGTAGCAGGGCACTTGCCTAGCATGTGCAAGACCTGGAACAGCATATGTGCAGGTTCAATCATATTTTAAAAACATCAGTTAGTTTCAATGAATTCCGCACAGATCAGACTTTTCTGAAGGAAGGAAAGTGATGGGTGTGGACAGGAAGCTTGAGTGTATCTCTAACAGCTCACTTCCTTTCCCTTGACGTCTTGAGGGGCTAGCCCTGAAATGAGAAAATCTATGAAACTCTGCCAGCATTCTTTTTATTAGGGTAATAAAGGTTGTGTTTGAAGGGCAGCAGTGGGTGAGAGCTCACAGCCCTGAAACAGCACTCTGACTACTTACAGGAGTTATGCCGACGACGGAAGCTTTTGGACTGACTCAAGGGCTCCATGTGCCTGTCGACATAGCTCTTGGAGCACTGCTGCTGATGGGGAGAAACGGCAACATCCTGGCTCTTCACATCTGTCCTCTTAGGGATGTTCTGAGGGGCACTGCTGGAAGACGTCGGCTTCTTGATCAACTTGCCTGTGCCATTCTGATTGATACCCACTTGGTACCCAACAGCAGAGGGACCTAATTCTGTCTGATGAGGGTCTCCAAAATGGTGGCTGTCTCCAGGACCTGGGATCTCCAGTATTTTTAGTTCTGTGATATCACCTGCCCTGAAATACATAAAGAGTCCAAGACTTAAAATTGCAATTACGAAAAAGATGAAACTAGGGTTAACAGCAAACATTTACCCCTTTGCAGAACTGCATTTCAGTGAGTTATAAGAGGCAAAAACCATGAATGGTGGTAGAGCACTTAAAGAGAGAGCTTAGACAGCTATCCCAAAAATAGCAGGATATAGTTCAGTAATCATCCTTAATTTCCTAATAACTTAATCTGAAGCCCTATATAACTTACACTGTTTTACAATGACTGATCTTAGTTGAATCTGGTTTGTTAGATTGCTGTTTGGTATCGACAGATTTTATTCAAAACTGTTACGATTGACAGTATCAAGTCTGAGAGTATAGGCAACTACACTAAAAATGACAAGATTCACTAGGATACCCATTCTCGTTTGATTATTACCTGTTTTTGAAGTTTTACACTATGTACAATGTTTTGTTTTTATTAATAGTTATATACTGCTATATTCAATTATACTATGCCTGATGATATAGACAATTCTATTGAAGATAACAAGAGACAACATAGTAACCATTGTAGAACACCTTGTACTGTGATTTTATATGACTCTTTCGTTTCATGTTTTTGTAGGAATATGTTTTGTTTTGTCTTGTTTTGTTTTGTTTCTCCCTCAAACATAGAAAGGACAGAAACTTTCTATACATGTAGACTCATGCATGCGTAAACCTATAAACAGTTTAAGAGAACTGATCATATAACACATGATGAAATGAACAACTACTTTGAGGAAAAAGAGACACTATAGTACCCACTGCTGACCCCATAATGTCATGGTGTGATATTCAGCAATACTATTATTCTTTTTTTAGTCTGCTTTGTTTTGTTTAATTTTAACATACATGAAGATATGGATAACTGCATATATGTTTAAGTGTATAGGACTGATAACCATATTACTAAATTTTTGCTGGATCGTTGTACAGAACTGTTAGCAGTCTCGCTGTTTGAATGTCCTTTTTGTATGCTTCACTTTTGTAACTTGAACAACTATTTGTAAGAGGACAATATGTAATTATCAACTAGTTACTTCTCACTGTTTATTTCTTTTTGAAATTATGTATTATTTCTACCCTTTTTGTTTTTTCTTTCTTTAAATAAAAAAAAAAAAAAGAGTTTAATCAAGCCTTCGACTCACACAGCACTGATCTTAAAATTGTTGGGGCTGGGGATTTAGCTCAGTGGCATAAGCACCTGTCTTGGAAGCGCACTGTCGTGAGTTCGATCCCGGTACCGATTTTTAAAAAAAGACTACTGTTAATAACAAGGCTACATTATCACCTTACATTTCCAGAATCTCTAATGGCTTTATTTTTCCAGTCATTCACTTACCTGGCTCAATCAACATGCATAAAGAGAGTACATACTTTGGGGAAAAAACCTTGAGCTAAGAACAGAATACACAGAGATAAAAATCAGTATGTGTTCACAAGAAACTCAGTCTGGCTAGCAGAAAAGACAAGCACATAATCAACCAGATATTAAATGCTACAACAGATATGAGCAAAGGTCCTAGAGAGCCTAAAAGTAAAATTCCTAACCTAATTAGATAGACTCAACATGTAAGCGAAGTCTAAGGTGGGGGGCAGGGGGACAACAGCTGGCCAAGTGGATGATGGTAGAGAGAAGAGTAACTATAAGCAGAGGCTCTGAGATTGAGAAAACATGAACATTTGAGGACATGCTCAACATTTGAGGAAATGCTACTGTGCTATGAAGGGAAGGAAGCTTGTAAAAGGCCATCAGGAGCTGAGAGTTCAGAGGTAACCGTGGGGTAGATTCTGGGCATGATGGATTTTTCTTGTGGTACTAGGAAATGTGGAGAAATTAGAAGCAGAGGCCACCATTCAGGAGACCAGGAAAGAGGAGACAGATCAGGCAAATGACAATGCAAAGGGAGGAGGGAGGATGAGCCACATGACATCGCAATTAACTGAAATTAATTAAAGAAACAATTTTTATGATTCCTAAATTCCAAACTTGGGTAAAGTCACCAATAATGGGTAGACCTCTGGAAGAAGAAATCTGAAAACTCTGAATTTAAGATATCCTGTAGAATATCCAACTGGAAGGGGCTGGGGATTTAGCTCAGCAGCATAAGCGCCTGCCTTGCAAGCAGGCAGTCGTGAGTTCGATCCCCGGTACCAATAAAAAGGAAAAAGACAAAAAAAAAAAAAAAATCCAACTGGAAATTACCAGGAGACATAAAAGCACATAGAACTCAGACAATGATTAAACTGAAGATAAAAATGTAGGTCACACTAATGTACAAGAAGGTACACACGAAACTGAACTAATTCAGAAAGATGATAACATTAGAAAAAAGGTAAAAGAGACTAGAGAATGAAGCCACAAAAGAGCTGAAGGCAGACTTGTTTTGCTGACAGGAACTGTGGCCACAAAGCTAAGAGAAATGACAGAGGCCTACCTAATGCGAAAGCAAGATGAGGGAGGGGTTTTTCACAAGGGAAGCCTGGGAAGGTTAGAGTGCAGAAAGGCAATAGGAAGACTGAAGAAACAAAGGATTGAAGAGGTATCCAAGGAGGTAGACAAGGACAGCATTTAAAACATCCATGGACACAGGAATACATCCAGAGGCTGCAGAGTAGGTCAGGAATGAGTATGCCCATGAAAAAGTTACAGTGGGTGTGCACATGGAGGGCAATGCTTCTAACAATCAAAGCAGCTCCTGCCTAACAGCCTTTCTGTTTGCATGTTAGGAAGGGGGGCTATCTGCTGAATGCACTGCCACATAGCTGTAATAGTTACACAAGTAAGCAGGTCACAGATTCAAGCCCAACATGGGCAACTCAGTGAGATACTGTCTGAAAAATTAAAAAGGGGAAAGGATACAGCTCAGTAATAGAAAGCCCCTGAGCTCTAACCTCAGTACTGCAAGGAAAAAAAGTGAACTTGAAATCAATTGGCAGATACTAAGAAAAAGACTCTTGGGCACACAGAAAAAACAAACAAAAGACTCTTGAAACTAAGGATTTTAGTTACTGGCTATAGTGTATTTATAGGAATAAATTTTATTATGTACACATCTACAAAGACAGACACATTTATACAGATAAAAAAAAACTAATAAGAACTTTCACAAATAAAACAGAACTGAACAATAAAATGAAAACTATAGATGAATGCTTATGTTAAAGCATGTAAAAGTATATACTTGATCTGGAGGTAAGAGCAGGTTTACAGTAGAGCATGGTGGCACAGGCCTGCTACTGGGGAAGCTAAAGAAGATGCTTCATAAGTTCAAGGCCAACACTGCCAAGTTAGCAAGATCCAATTTTAAAAATTTCTAAAACTGTTGGGGGTATAGCTCAGTGGTAAAGCACCCTGAGTTCAATTTCCAGCAAAATGAAAACAAGTTTTACAAACCCTGAGTTCTCAGCTGAAAGCTAATCACAATACGAGGTCTCTATTGCTCTGATTTAAGACTAAATTCTGAAAACTCTCACACGTGACAAGACTATACTCAAAAGCAGCTTCAACCAAGAAAATCAGACCTCTTGAAGCACCACTGACCATCAGGTTTGATTTAGAGGAGTAAGAACCCTCACCTAGGGGCTGGGGATTTAGCTCAGTAGCATAAGTGCCTGCCTGGCAATTGAGAGGTGGTAAATTCGATCCCCGGTACAAAAAAAAAAAAAAACTAACTCTCACCTGAAGGTGACTTCGGGCACAAGACACTTCACTCCATTGTGGAAAGGCCGGGTGAGGGAAATAGTCTGGCTGACCTGGTCTACCGCTGACACTCTTCCTTGGTAGACACCCAAGCTGTCTCCACAGTTAATGGACACGATACTGCCCAGCCAATCTGTAGCCATGTTTCAGATGTGAGACCACTGTGACAAGCGGGAACCACACAGTGCACCCTGAAGAACAGGTATCTACAATTAAATTCAGAAAACATTATGTCAAATACTGTACCAGGTGTTGCTTAATAATACATATTCTATCACATCCTTAACTGAGGTAATAAAGCATTTAAAAAAACTTGCTCATCAATATGCATATCAATAAGCAATATTACTTAACAACAAAGATTTTGTCATGCTTTGACACTAATTAAAGGTGACACTGACCAACTGGGAATAGTGGTTACTGGGAAGGCTAAAGCAGGAGGATTTCAAATTCAATACCAGCCAAGGTGATTTAGTAAGATCCTATCTCAAATTAAAAAACAGAAAGGACCGGGGATGTAACTCAATGCTATCAAAGAGAATGTGTGGTCAATAAATAACATAACGATAAATTATGAACCAAAAAAAGACGTCAATTGAAGACATTGTAAAACATGACACCTAACAACTTCAGAATACACCCTTTTATAGTTCATGTAGAATATTTAATAACAATAGAATATTTAATAACAAAAAAATATTTAACAACATATATGGGGGCCCTTAAACAAGCGTGAATAAATTTTAAGGAACCAAAATCACAGAGTGTATTCTCTGTTAACAGATTTGAAACTAGAGTTTGGCACAGTGGTGCACACCTATAATCCCAGCAATTCAGAAGGATTGAAAATTTAAGGTCAGCCTGGATAGTTTAACAAGTCCTTGTCTCAGAATTAAAAATAAAAAGGGCAGGAGGTACAGCTCAGTGATAAAGCACTTGGGTTCTATCCCAAGTGCTGAAAATGATCCTAGCAACTGACAAGCCTCTGACAATACTTAATACCCACTTAGAATATAAAAAGCTTGGCCATAGGATGTAGCTCAGCCATGTAGCACCTATCTGGGAAGCACAAGGACCTGAGTTCCCTCCCTAGTAACAAAAACACACAAAAAACTCTGTCAGACACGTGCCTGTAATCCTAGCCCCTTGGGAGCTGAGGCAAAAGGCTCTCAAATCCAAGCCCAAGCTACACCTGGGCAATGTAGCCTGATTCTGTTTGAAAATTAAAAAATAAAGCGACTTGGGTAGTGGTAAAGTGCCGCTGGTGTGGTCCTCAGTACTACACACACACAAACACACACATAGGCCAGGCGTGATGGCACCTGTAATCTCAGCATAGCGAGGCTAAGACAGGAGGATTGCCACAAGTTCAAGGCCAGCCTGGGCTAGATTGTGAGTTCAAGACCAACCTAAACTACACAGTGAGATCGTGCCTCAAAAAACAAACACATACACACACCCCAAATCTCAGGAAAATGACAATAAAGGTGAATTTCCTCAATTTGATGAACAGTATATAAATATAACCTACAGTTAATATTATCCTTAATGGTAAAAGACTGAATGCTTTCTCTATAAGTTCAGAAACAGACCAAACATGTCCACTCTCATCATTTCTATTCAACACATCAATAGGTGTTCTTATAATGAGGCTATTTATAATAAATATACTAATTGAAAAAGAGAAAACAAAACTCTCTATTTGCAGATGACATGATTAATAATGAACAAATAGAGACTGAAATTTATTTTTTTAATTTTTTAAAGTCCATTTTATTTCAAAGGAAAAAAGAAAACAAAATTTCAGAACACGTCAATGAGGGGACAACAATGGTACACTGCACATTGTCATCCCCAAACCATTTACCCAGAGCAGAAGATATCTGCATTCAATTGTCTGAACAATACCAGCAATATAAAATATCAAATTCTAAAACCACTGGGAAAAAATGTGAAATCTTCGGATTTCAGGCCAGGCTCTCAGAGTTAAGAGGGTTTAACCTGACACCAATTTACAAAAAGAAAAAAGGACCAATTGTACTTAATGAAAATTAAAAATTTCTATTCTCCCAAAGTGTGTTAAAAGAATAGAAAGACTTGTAGAAAATGTATGCAAGATACAAACCTGGCAAAAATAGTATCTACAATAGACATAGAACTTTCAAAAAGTAGTGAAAAAAAAACAAGCAATCCTATCAGAAAATGGGCAGAATACATGGAAAATCATTTCACCAAAAAAGATATACAGATAACAAGTAAACATATTCTAAAATTTCAGCATCATTCACTGTTAAGGAACTGCAATTATTAAAACCACATCTTATACTTTTCAAAATGGCTAAAATAAAAAATAGTTATTGTTCCGACAATTGAAGGCAGATGTCTTGTGCTCTGGGTGAATGATCTGGGAAAACAATAAAAAATAAATAAAAATATTGACAGCATCAAGGGCCTACAAAAATATGAGAAAACTGCCTGTAATCCCAGCATTCAGGAGCCTCAGGCAGCAGGACTGCTGCAAGTTCAAAGCCACTCTGGGCCACAAAGTTAAGTTCAAAAAAGACCCAAAAAATGGGCTGAGGACTTAGCGGCATAAGCGCTTAGTAAATTCAATCCCCGGTACTGCAAAAAAAAAGACCAAAAAAGAAAAAGCTGAATTACTCATAAATTGCTAGGAAGGGAATTAAATGGTACAGGCAATCTGGAAAACAAATCAGCAGTTTATTTAAAAATCTAAACATGTATCTAATATATGACCAGACTGTGCTCCTGATCGTTTAATTCAAAGAAAGGAACACAAAAACCTGGGGTCAAATTTTGTATCATGCTTACTCATATTAGCCACAAACTGGAAAACAACTCACATGACCTTTAAAAAGAACACATTTACAAACTGGTATATCCATACTAGGAGAGGGAAAAGGGAAAAAATTATCTCCAGAGATTATATTCTATATATTACATTTATGTAACATTCTTGAAATGACAGTTATGGAAATGGACACGAGATCCATGGTTTCAGCAGTGAAGGAAATCTTGAGGTAAGCAAGCATTACATTTAAAGTGAAGAAGGCTGGCACATGCTTGTAATCCCAGCACTTGGAAGGCAGAGGCAGTAGAATTGCTCAGACTTGAAGCAGTCCTCCTTCAGTCTCTCAAGTGCAGGGATCACAGGCATGCATCACCATACCTAGCTACCATTCAGTTTTTGTTCTTTATTTGGGAGGGTAGGAGCCAAGAACCAAACTCAGGACCTCACACTTGCCAGGCACACACAGTACCACTGCACTAAATCCTTGGCCCCTACCATTCAGTTTTGGTAAAATATTTCATAAGTATAGTTCTATTTCAAGTATTTATTACATTTCTTTGTATTCATGGCTAAATCTGACCGTATTTCTGCAGTTGGTTATATAACAACAGGATTATGGAGTCTTTTTTTTTTAAATATGGTCTTGCTATTTACTGTTTAATTCTTTGTGAGAACACCTACATTTTTAAAAGCAATAATATAATTTCCACACTAAAACTGCAAAGTAATGTGTTAACCACCCCAACATAAAATCTTTCAAATTTCATTAAAGAAATTTCTGAATAGAATAATTGAGTGTAGTACTTGTCTTACTGTTCATCCATTAATTAGATATTACAAAAAGCAAAGAAAAAATTTTACCTTCCATAAAAACACAAGTTTTCTTAAAAAGTTCAAAACAGGGGCTGAGGATTTAGCTCAGCGGCATAAGCACCCGCCTTACAAGCGTGTGGTCGTGAGTTTGATCCCTGGTACCGGTAAAAAAAAAAAAAAAAAAAAAAACAGGCTCAAACAGAAAAGAGGCCAGGCATGGTGGCACATGGCATGGTGGTATGATTGGCACATGGTGGCAATCCTCTCAACAGGAAGATTACTCTAAATTTGAGGCCAGCCTGGCCTGCACAGTGAGTTCAAGGTCAGCCTGAACTATGGGAGGAGATCCTGTTTTTAGGGGGAAAAAAAAAGTACAAAAGAAGCAGGGTCGGGTGGTACACACCTATAATCTCAGCCCTTCAGAGGCAGAAGCAGGAGGACCACCATGAGTTTGAGGTCAACCTGAGCTATATAGTGAGATCCTGTCTCAGAAAACCAAAAAATAAAATAGTGTGAAAGAAGGGCTGTCGGTGATGATGAAAATGTCCATCTTGACAACAGCAATGTTGATATCCTAATGGTGATACTGTACTCTACTTGTACAAGACATTGTCAGTGGGGGAAGCTACACAGTATATATGCAATCCTTTTGTACTATTTCTTACAACTCCAGGCAAAACTCCAACTATGTCAAAATATTTAAAGTCTCTATTACATATTTAAAAACAGGAAATCTATGATTATGTTAGTAAGTGCAAGAAGGCAATTTAAAAATTTCAATACTAACTCATGATACTAAAAAGGTGAGAAAGGTTCAGCATTCACAAAACAATTACAGCTACCATCATACTTAATGATGAAAATAGAAACTGGGGATGAGGCAAGGGTGTCTGCTGTCACCACCTCTTCTATTCAACACACACTAGGCGTTCTACTCAATGCAAAAAAACAAGAAAAGGAAATGAAAAGCATAATTATTAAAACAGAAGTAAAACTATCATTGCAACATGACTGTAGAAAATCCTAAAGAATGTGCACGTGCGCGCGCACACACACACACACACACACAAATGCTTCTAAAGAAATTAGCAAAACCATTGTTGATCACCTTGTATTTTGTTTTTACCTTATGTATTATGTCCATCCTTTTGATTTGAGTCTGCTATGTCACATTTGGTTTTACTCTTTTCAAAAAAAAGTAATAAGAACTGTGGGAGTAATAAAACCCAACATGTATAATTGTCACTGTACAAGAGAGGAAAAGAAAATGCTCTAAAGGATATAAATGTATGTATAAGTGTATAAGATAGATAACCATATTACTGAGTTTTGTTGGAACATGGAACAGAACTGTTTGCAGTCTCACTGATTGAAAGTCCACTTTATATGCTTTAATTTTGTAACATGAACAACAATTTCTAAGACAGTATGTAATCTATTAACCAGTGATTTCCTACTGTTTATTTTTTCTGAAATTCTGTATAACTTGTACCCTTTTTCTGTTTTTTCCTTTTTCTCCTTAAATAAAATTTTAAAAAATACAAAAAAAAGAAATTAGCAAGATCACAGGCCACATGATTATAATGTACAAAAACCAACTGTATTCTATAAAATACCAAAAAACGAAAATAAATTTATGATAGTATTTAAAACATTAAATCTTATGACTAAATCTAATGAAAAGTTTGCAAGAACTCTAACTGCCAAAGATTGCTTTTTAAAAAAAACCAAAGATCAAAGCAATGGATCTTTACAGGCTAAGCACTTAATGGTCTCAATTCTTCCAAATGGATCAATGGATCAAATACCAATCAAAATGTCACCCAAGGGGCTGAAGTGCATATAACAGTAAATGAGAGATCATGGGATCAAATCCCAGCACATCTCAAAAAATCCCTACCATTATGGCCCTGACTGAAGAAGACCAGCTGTTGGTTTCAAGCAGAGGCCTCCACGAATGACTTCCTATGATTTGTTGGCATCTCTGGAGAATGACTATTTCATTTGGAAGAAACAACTTACACTTCTTTCTCCCATTGGAAGAGCCTTAGGAATGCTATAACTAATGACATTTGACCCTAAGGGTTAAGATAACAAAGTATTAGGAGAAACAACCATCCGGAGTTCTTTTTTAATTTGTCTTTGTTGTCTTGTTGCTACCATAATAGGGGCCTTGGTAGGTCAGATTCATGCTTCAGACCACAGTGAATTTCTAACCCAGGTGTGTTTATTCCTTTTCACAGAATAAAAAATAAATTTAAAAAAATCTCTAACATTTTTGGAGAAATTGAAAAATGAAATGTATATAGACCACAACACTGGCTAAAACAAGTAATAGCAACAAGAAAAAAATGGGATAGGAGAACTGGAAGAGGGAGGGAAAAAGGAAGGGGAAAGGGGTTAAAAAAGAAATGTTGTAGTATGTACATGTAACCATTCCTCAAGGGATGACTGTAAACTACATGGACAGCAAACACATACAAATAAAATTTAAACTTTTTTAAAAAATAAAATAAGCTTTCAATAGGAAATCACAGATGAGAAAAAATAAAATAAGCTTTCAAGATAACGGGCACATTCATAAAATATATACAAAACACAAAATACTAAAAATAACCAGAACTATAAAAATGAAAAAAAGTATAAAACATCATATGCCAAGATTTATCACTACAGAGCTATAGAAACCAGCCAGCACAGTGGCACACACCTCTAATTCCAGTATTAGGGAAGCTGAGGCAGGGAGATCGACACAAATTTGAGGAGAGTCTGGTCTACACAGTGAGTTTAAGGCCAGCTTGGACCTCATAGTGAGATCCTGTCTCAAACAAAAGTTACAGAAATCAAGATACTCCCCTCTCATTCTCCAGACACAACGGCCTTTTCTCAAACACATGAAGCTTGTTCTACTGTGAGCAGTTAAATTACAGAGAAATTAATATATAGTCAGAGAGGCTGGGTATGTTAGCACACACTTCTAATCCCAGTATTCAGGAGGCTGAGACAGGATGCAAATCTGAGATCAGCTGTGCTACAAAGTGAGTTCAAGGCCAGCTTGAACTGCATAGTGAAACCCTGTCTAAAAAAAAAAAAAAAATTTAAAAATATATAACCACACACAGACATACACAGTTAGAGGTACTGTAAGTCAGCACAAAAAAAGACATTAGAATTGTGGCTGGAGGGGGCTGGGGATTTAGTCGGGGGCTGGGGATTTAGCTCAGCGGCATAAGCGCCTGCCTTGCAAGCAGGCAGTTGTGAGTTCGATCCCCGGTACCGATAAAAAGGAAAAAGATTAAAAAAAAAAAAAAGAACTGTGGCTGGTTGTGGCTGGAGGTACATATGAAGGCCAGGCCTCAAGATGAAGACACAATGCCCAAGCCCATGTCTCCCAAAGGAATAAACAGCAAATGAAGTTATACTGTAATTAGCATCACCTGACCCAGGAACTCCAACTAGGCATCAGTAGCACAGGTGAGTGACCAGAGCACCAAACCCATCCCTTCCCAAAGATGCCTTTGTTCTTTCCATGTACCCTTGCTATATGACTTTATACATGAGGGCCCAAACTGGAACAGATTTATCACAAAGTGGCAATACTCCAAATAAACCCAAACACTAAGGCTTCAGTTTGGAAAAAACAATTCATACATTAATCTGTTGTCCTAAAAAGAAAAACACAATAACATGTGCCACAAGTTCACCACCACTGCCCTATTGGATCAATACAGGGTGGCTATACTTCTGATCCTACTAGTTGACTGTAATTTGACCCATGTTGTTCCCCCATTGTGACTCTGCTATATAAATTACCCCTGACAAAGGGCCTCAGAGGTCATCCCTTTATCAAATTCCAGGAGCTAACTTTTAAGACATTATGGTAGCCATTGTCAGTTCCCTATTATCTTTAAGTCCTGTATTGTCTTCATTGTTTTGTTTTGATAGGTCTTACTCTCTCATTTTGATTGATTTTGTCTGATGGAATTGGCAGCTATTTTGAATATAACAAGAAGCATTATGGTAGCCATTGCTGATTTCCTATTATCTTGTTTTGAGACCCTGTATCATTTTCATTGCTTTGTTTTGATGGGCCTTATTCTGTTTTACTTTGTTCGGTTTTATTCTCTAAAATTTTAAAAATTCCAGGAGCTACTTCTCATTTCCAATAAAACTCTAACTTCTCCCTTTGGTTCACAACTTCATTCTTCAATGTTATAAAAACTACAAACTCTAGGCATTTAACATCTCATAGGCCAAGAGTTATGTTTCTTCTGTATGACTTTCTCCACAACTTCACAACAGATAGTTAAAATGTTACAACTTCAAAGAGGCATTCCCTGGCTACCCAATCCAACAAGGCTATTCATCATTTTTCAACACTTCACCTCCTGCTGTGGCTGTAAAAACAAATCAGACCTGTAAACTATGTCTGTTTATTTTGTCACCCCATAAGAATAAGGCAAAGAAATTTGTCTGTTCAACCAATAAGAATGCTTCAATGAGCAGGCAATGAGGTACACATCTGTAATCCCAGTACATAGGAGGCTGAGGCAGGATTCCCATGATTTCAGTCACATATAAGCAATATAAGCAAACTCCAGGCCAGCCTGCACCACAGAATGAGACCCTGTGTCCAAAAAAAAAAAAGTGCCTCTGATGGAAGAATTCAATAAATGTTAAGTGAGTGAATGAATTAGACATGTGACAGAAGTTAATCACTTAAAATCTAGAGTAAGTCCCTGACTTAGGAACACATCTGCTCCATGAGAACATTTGTAAGTCATATTTACCAGCAATCTGACAAAGTAAGCCTTATAAAGTACACCTGAGAAAGTTCACAGCATGAACATTCCTAAATCAGAGACTGTTTTTAAAAACATCTAAATCCCTTAACTCTACCTGAAAAATGGTTCCACAAATATCTTGAAAGCATACTCAGCAAAATTCTAAGATATGAAATCTAACACTCCTCTACTCACTGAAGGAAATAACTAGCACATGAATATAAACACACACATGTTAAGCACAAAGTGAAACAGTGTTCAATGTTTTTCATGAAAAAAGGAAATAAAAAAGCATGTCAAGTTGTTAGATACCTACAATAGTGTAAAAGGAGAAAGGACCAAAAACCACACACAATGGATCAATTAAAAACACATACACCCTCCTACAGTCAAAGTTCTATCAGAAACACAAAGTTTCAAAATAGCCCGCTGATCAATCAAACTAGTTCTCTAGTGATCCAAGTAGCAGGTGTCAATAAACTATGTAAACAACAGAAAATAAATAATGTACCAGCAGGCTCATTCACAGGATTTTTGTGTTTATTACAGAAAATTTCAACTATACACAAATGTAGACAAAACAGCAAAATAAATCCCATGTATACATCATTGAATTGCAGTAGTTAACAAAGTATCTTGAAGAATTTAAGAGATCAGGTGAATTCTCCCTCCCCCCCCCCATACAACTTCCACAGTGAGGATAGCAGAAAGAGACAAAATAAATACACTTTAGGGGTACTTTTCCTTCTTAAATAGCCTTTGCCTAATTAATGTTATAAAAAACACAAATTTTCTTCCCTATTGTTTATACTGGATCATATGCTAATGCTTATTTTAAAGGAAGAATGAAAAGCTGTAGTAAAAACAAAAATGATTGCAGGGTGTAGTGGCTCACACCTGTAATCCCAGCATTCAGGAGGCTGAGGCAGGAGGATCACCGTAAATTCGAGGATGGCCTGGGCTACAAAGTGAGTTCAAGACTAGCCTGAGCTGCATAGTGTAACACTGTCTCAAAAAGAAAATAAGTAACAAAACAACTGAAGAAGGTGAGCATGATGGCGCATGTCTAGTTTGAGGCTCGCTGAACTATATAGTGACTTCAAGGCCAGCAAGATCCTGTCTCAAAAAACAAAAAATGGCAGCAACAACAAAAAGACCAAAAATAAACCAGGTAAAAGAGCTTGTATTTCTCCATTAATCATATACCTTTAAAACTTTGATGCTGGACACTCCAGTTTATGCTATGGAAATAACTGAATCAAAAACATTTTTTTTTTGAGACTATAGTTCAGGCTGGCCCTGAACTCACTATGTAGTTAAGGCTGGGCTTGAACTCATGGTGATTCTCCTGCCTCAGTCTCCCAAGTGCTAGGATTACAGGTGTGTGTCACCATGCCCAGCTTGAAATCAAAAATTTTTTTTTAAATCGGTACCAGGGATCGAACTCATGACCGCGCGCTTGCAAGGCAGGCACTTATGCCGCTGAGCTAAATCCCCAGCCCGAAATCAAATTTTTAACACTTTGAAACTATAGGTACTAGTTAACAACTGCAGATTTTTCTATTTACTTGCAGACTAACAAAAAAAATTTTTTTTTGGAGTAACTACCCCCTTTTCATTGGAAATGTCTCTGTAAAACAGATTAATGCTTTATTCAAAACTCATCCAATAGGCAAAGAAAATTTCTATTTTTACACAAAACAAGAAGTTAAGTGCCACCGATTGGAGAATACACTAATGGAAGAATACACTAAGGGACCTCTCTCCTTTTCTATCAAGTTACAACATATTAAGCCTACATATTTCATGTGAAGGGCCATGAATTTCTGCCTGTTAATTCACCTATATAATCTGAATCCCAATCAAGAGAGAAAATTTCCAATACCCCAGAAGGCGCCACCATTTCCTTCAAAAGATACCCATTACTCTGACATTTATGATGAAAAATCAGTTTAGCCTCTTTTTATGACATACAAATGGAATCATAAAGGTTCTCTCTTAAAATACTTGGCTTCCCTCACTCAGTTATATGTCTGTGCAACTCATCTGTTGCTCCATGTATTGAACATTAATTCTCTGCCATGTCTGTGCTGTAGTCTACCACATAAGTATCTGTCAACATATTTTCTATTCTGTTGATAAGAGTTGGGTTATTTGTAGTTCTGAGCTATTATCATTAATATTCTTTCATATATTTTTTGTGGCGGACAAATGTCCCTAGTCCCGCTGGGCATATTACACAGGAAGTCAAACAGTAGATAGTATACCTGCCTCTTTTTTTATATTTGCCTTTATTAAAAGCTACCACTTTTTTTTCTTTTGATGAAGCTGCAAATGTAGAAAAAATTTTCCATTGTCGTATGTGTGCAGGGGCCCACTGAGTCGTGCGATAAAACGCATCCACGCGTTATGGTTAAAAAGATTGGCCACTTTCTTCGTTCCACTGTCCTACCCCTACAAGGAGACTCCACCGAAACAACAAATTCTTAGTAATCAAAAAATCTCTGCAGCTGTTTTTACTTCACACAGAAAAAACAGACTTAGGAACTTTACCTAGTACATCCTATGGAGAAGTCATTATTGAAAAACAAAAAGAGAAAAAGAAAAAAAGACCCGTCTTAGTTGCATTATAAAACCGCTCAAGACTAGTCATTTACATTTCGCAGGAAGTAAGACCTACAACGAACAGCGCTCTAAATTTAGTCTCGTCTGTGACAAGGGAAGAGCAGAAAACCATTATGAGTCTCCAGTTCCTCATCTGTAGCCACAGGGGAGTCTATCAAGGGCAATATATTTTAACTAATCAACAAATCAATTACCGATAAATACAATCAGCAACACACAACGTTAAGAATCGCAGGCTTTCATGGGAGTGAGGGGGATTCAACACAGGCTGTTCCCTGGCTGGTACCAACTTCTCTGCCACTCTCCTTCCCTACCTCAATGCACCTCTGTCCTCCGGTTCTCAGTCACAGGTGTGGCACTCCAGTTCTTTCCTACCACCCATTTCGTTGTTCAAAAGGAAACTGAGGCACGCAGCAATGGATGAGCCGCAGCAGTCACTAACAGAAGGTAGACTGTCCAACCCTAGGCAGTTAGAACCCCAGGGTCCTCGGCTTCCCTCCTCGCAAGCCTCGAGCCGACCGTGAGAACTCAAACCCCTTCACACTCAACTCGACTCCAGCTCGTGTCCGCCTCTATCGAGGTCTAGAAGGCCTGAACTCCCCAGCCTAACCGCAAACACGCTTGGTTCAGCCAAAAGTTCGCTCCCGCGCACACCCACACCAGCCGCCTGCCCGCGTCCCACCTCCACGCCGTACAGCCTGGGCCTCCTCGGCACACACAGTAGCCCAACCGAGCGAAAATACCCCGCGAGGGGATTCTCCACACCCACCCCTACAGCACAGCCGCCACGCCGGAAGCGCCCCCGCGTCTTACGCAAAGTCGACGTCACTTCCGGCGCGACTCCTACAAACAGGAGGAGAGTAGGTAAGGGGCGGGGCGTCAGGAAATTTGAGAAGACGGAGTATGTGATCACAGCGGACGTTGCAGATTTACAGAATTGTGCGTGGGCTCCCGTGTTACGCGCCAGCCTGCAGATATTTGCCGGGTTGCTGGCTGCAGTCGGGGTTCTACACCCCCCATTACTTGGTCCAGGTTACTGGGGCACAGTCCCCTTGCTGGTTTATTGAAAACTCTTACCCAAACGTGGTGGCGCACGCCTATAATCCCAGCGCTCGGGAGGCTGACGCAGAAAGTTTGTCACAAGTTTGATATCAGAGGAGGCTACAGAGTAAATTTAAGGACAGCCTGAACTACGTAGTAAAACTCTTGTCTTAAAAAAAAGAAGAAGAAAATAATAGTGTACAGCTCATGCCCATCTTGCAAGTTGGCAGGCAAAAAAGCGGAGAAGCCAGATACTAAAGAAACTCAAAGCCAAGAAGGCTGGTGCCCCTGCCTCGGTTAAAAAAGGTAATAGGAAGGCCAAGAAGGGGCAGCCCTACTGCAGCTGAAACCCTGACCTGGTTAGGGGAATTGGTAGACACTCAGATCTGCTGTTTCCCAGAAAGGATTTTGTACAAGGGGAAGTACTCAGCTGCTAAATCCAAGGTTAAGAAGGAAAAGGAGAACGTTCTTGCTACTGTCAGAAAACCAGTTGGTGGTGACAAGAATGGTGGTACTGAGTAGTTAATGACTAACTTAGCAGAATGACTAGATACTATCCTGCTGAAGGTGTTCCTGGAAAGCTGTTAAGCCAGGGCAAAAAAACTTTTAGTCAACTCTTAAGAAAACTGTGAGCTATCATCACTCCTGGGACAATCCTCACTTGGCTCCACAGAAGTGAGAGGGTGGATTTCCTGAAGCAACTGACCAGTGCCTTGCTACTTGTGACTAGGTGTCTTTTTTTTTTCCCCCCGTTTTTATCGGTACCAGGGATCAAACTCACGACTGCCTGCTTGCAAGGCAGGCGCTTATGCCGCTGAGCTAAGTCCCCAGCCCTTGTAACTAGGTGTCTTAATCATGGTCCTCTGTGTAGAACATGCCAGAAATTTGTCACTCCCCTCCACTAAAATTGATATCAGCAACATGAAAATCCCAAAACACCTCACTGATGCTTACTTGAAGAAGAAGAAGCTGCAGAAGCCCAAACAACAGAAGGGTGAGATGCTTGACATGGAGAAAGAAAAATAACCAGATTTCAGAGCAGTGCAAGGTTGACAAAAAGCAGTAGACACAACATTTTACCAAAAATCAAAGCTATTCCTCAGCTCCAGCGCATCATTCAATCCGTTTTTGCCCTAGTATGTGAAATTTACCTTCACAAATTGAAGTTCTAAGAACATGCATTTTGTTTAGAAAGTGTACAATTCGGTGATTTTTATTCACAAATTTGTGCCATTGTCACCACTAATTCCATCACTGCCATAAAGTGATGGCATAAGTACTACTACTCTGCCATAATAAACTTTAGTCCTTTGTAGGAGAATGGATACATTTGAAACCAAAATGTTAAGTGAAGTAAATCACACAAGCTTAAACAGTGTGTGTTTTTTCTTATATGAGAAATCAAATTTATAATGTGCAAAATAAGTAATAAGTAGAGAGATGTATCTCAGGAGGAAGATAAAGAGATGGAATGTGAAGGAGGAGAAAAAGGAGAGGGGAAAGAAATTCAAATGTGTCAAGCATGTGGCACCATCTCCCCATGAGGAATGTAAACATATACTGCAAACATACTAATAAAAATAATTTTTTTAAAAAGGCCTGTACCCTAATCCCCAGTGCCATTAAAGACAAAAAAGATAGATAAAAGATAAAAAGACAAAGGCCTGTACCCTAAGTAGTCACTCCCTTTCACTCTATCCCCAGGCCCTCACAACCGCGAATCTGCTTTGGGTCTCCATGGATTCAACTCTTCTAGGTATTTCCTATAATGAGATTGCATGATATGTAGCCTACATACATAATGAGTTTGTTTGTTTCACTTAGAATAATGTTCTCCAGGTTTATCCATGTGGTAGCACTTGTACTGTGTCCTTTTCTATGACTTCAGTATCCAGATTTAATTGCAGTGTTGGCACTTGGCAATAAAATGGGTTTTGGGTTGCAATTTTGGCACTTTGTCTCTAGAAGATTCACCATCACTGATCTATGATGTTGGTTTCTAGATCTACTTTACAAGGACTAAGAATTATTTTTATTCTGGTAATTGCCTGTGTTATAGTAGCTGACACAGTTGATCCAGAAACTTAAATACTACTGCCCAGCTGCCATCATGACTTATGATGGCCCAATAACTCCTACACCAAAAGAAGAAAAGATTAATTCCCAAACCCCACCCCCACTTCTTGGCCCCACCTTCCTGCATGGAGGTTGGGTAAGCCCTGCTCACCATGAATGGGAAAATGTATTTAGGAGTCAGGCCCCTCAATCATTTGGGGAGGCTCCTGGAAGCAGAGGCTCCCTTTATACATCCAGTGCTAATTCAGAGAATGCCCTCCATAGATGCCCTCCATAATCCAGAGAGGAAGGAAGACAGTAAAGTGGCAGTCTTGTACCCAATACAGACTTCCTGAGAGCAGTAATTTTACGTCTCCATTCCTACCTCCTACAAGAAAACCCAACACAAGACTGGGCCCAAGGTGGGCATGGGTATGTGTGATATCTTCAACCAAGATTCAAAAACTCCACATGCAGGACTACTGGGTAACATTTTTATTTAGCTCAGGTAAATAATTCCTATACATTTATGGGCATATTTATGGGTTAAATTATTCTACATTAGATGATTCTTAAGCTGATAAATAATAAATGCAAACAACCACAGCTTAGATTAGAATAAAAAAAATGTACAAACATAAAAATGGGTATTTTAAGCCAGGAGCAGTGATACATGTATGTAATATCAGCACTTTGGGAGACACAGGCAGTAGAATCACAAGTTTGAGCCAAGCCTAGGCAACACAGAGACTTAGCAAGACTCTATCTCAAAACATAAAAAATTAAAGAAGCCAGGGCTATAGCTCTGGGTAAAAGGCCTGAGTTTAATCCCTAGTAACACATACCAAAAAAAAGTATATGGGGTGTAGATAAGGGATACTAATAAAAGGTAACTGAAATACTACTTTATTCGTTGGCTCTGGTCCTTGGTCTTAGAGTCACAGTTCCTTTTAAATACAGTCCCAGCCCCCACCCCCACCCCCGACAGGTTAGGAGGCAGATTGGTTTGTTATTGCCTGGAGGTAGGGCAGATGAATGTCATCCCTTAGGCATGGAATCACCACCCCACAGGAGCGTATCTCTCAGCCTTGAGCAAATAGTGATGCCACCTCTGTGCCAGTCTCCTGGATTGGCTCTTCCCTTACTCCAGGAAGCTCCCACAGGGATCAGACAGGCCCTGGAACAACCTGTTCTGTTTCTTCAGCCTGGATAGGTCCAGAGACTTGCACAGTTTCTCAAAGGTTCCCAGAGGCTGAAAGACCTAACCCTGCAAGGCTTCCAGCTCAGGCTCCTCTGTGGAAGCCCCATAGGCACCTGTGTCCTCGCACTGACCCCACTACCTGGATTCAGTATGCAGTACTCTGCAAGTTGGGTTAGGAAGTTGGTGTGATTTCCCAAGAGTCTATGAGTTTCAGGCTGAAGTTCAGAGGCCTGGGCCAATGCCCAGGTCTTATCCTGTTACAGACCAGGTAGACAGATCTAGGCTTCAGGACACTTCAGGACAAAAGGACGTGTCTGTGCCTGGAAGTGCTCACATCGAGAATACTTCATAGTCAGACCATAGATGGGGGTCATGTCTATCTTCACCCCTGGGGATGTGCTGAATTCCAGTTGCTGCAGGAGGATGGCCAGGAAGAGGAAGACCTCCCAGCGGCCAATGACCTCCCCAAGGCATCGGCGCTTGCCCAAGCCAAAGATAGTCACTTTCTCACTCAGGGCTTTGTCCACAGTGCCATCCGGGGAGAGAAAGCGTTCAGGCCGGAATACAGATGGGTCCCCCCACAGCTTCCTGTAATCAGAGGGAAGCAGATGAAGGGACAGTTAGGAGTTCAGAAGTATTATGCAAGTCGAACCCCAAAGGACAGGAATGGGCAAACAGTACACAGACAGGGGACAGTGGCCCAGTCCACCTGGGAGTTTTCACTACCTATTACAACTTACTGGTCATGGTTAATCTGCCACTGGTTCACAAAAATGCAGCACCCCTTGGGGATATAAAAGCCATTCAGACTTGTGTCCTTTGTGGTGCTGGGGAGGGAGAAAGCAGAGTCGGGCTCAGAGTCACAGAGGAATCCCCCATCTTCCATGCCATGTCCCTCCCTGGTCTCTCATCAGTGTGTGGACAACAGCAAGGCCCAGTGTCAGATAGCAGGGACCTGGGCAGCTTCACCTGTGCGGAATGGTGAAGGGCATGAAGGAGGAGTATCGGAAGACCTCCGAGATGAAGGCTTCCATGTAGGGCAGCTTGGGTCGGTCTGCCAGCTGGGGCTGCCGCTCTCTGCCAATCACAGTGTCTGCAGAACACAAGATCCAGATGGACTAAGGGGCTTCCCAGGCCTCAGCAGACCCCTTCCTGGACCTCTATGGATGGGGCCACCACCTACCCAGCTCCTCCTGGATCTTTTTCTGTATCCTTGGGTTCATCACCAGGTATAGAAGGCTCCAGGAGATGGCAGTTGTGATTGTGTCAAAACCTGGACAGGGTAGAACAGAGGAAGAAATTAGGCAGGTGACAGACAGATCAGAACACTCAGACACAAAAAGGGAACAATGAGCTGGCCCATACCAGCTCCAAAGAGGTCCAGGACAATGCCAATGATCTTTTGGTCTGAAATCTGAATATTGGCGTTCTTGTCCAGCTTTCTGTCCTGACAGTGCTCTATCAAGCTGTCTGTGATGTCCCGGATGTGACCCTAAAGGAGGAAGACACACAGATCAACAAGATTCTAAGACCAGGCAAACCCCTCATCCAGGCCTAGTCCCTCACTGTCACTATCACCTTTGTTCAAGAGGTTAACACCCACTGTGGCTGCTATCCCAGCTCTTCTCAGCCTCCCTGAGGTAGCTCTCTCTTACCTTAGAATACTGGGAACACTCACCACACCGAATTTCACACTATTTTCTGAATGTGCTCTTCAATCTTTCTCTCTCATGAAACCAAGAGACTAACTCTTTCCCATCCCTGCAAAAACTAGTCCAGGGTCCTGCATGGTGTGATTTTCAGAGGTTCTTGCTGACAGGAGTTTAGAAGAGCCACTCAAAAAAAAAAAAAAAAAACAATTCTACAAAGGCAGGAGGATCACCATGAGTTCAAGGCCATTCTGGGCTACATTAGTGGGCTCAAGATCAGCATGTACTACATAGTGAGACCATGTCTTAAGAAAAAAACAAAAATAATGCTACTTCCCTGGGGAGAATGGTGGCACCTCCCTGAGAACCTCCCAAGCCTCATGCTATTCCTCTCATCTCTGATCTCCTGGCCACCAACGCTGTCCACTTCCCTGGCACACCATCCTTTCCCCAACCTGTACCTTCTCAAATGTTTTGTAATGTTCCTTGATCATCTTCTGTATGAACACAGAGAACCTCCTATTCAGGTCCTTGAAGGTGTCCATGGTAGCACTGGGCAGGTATCGGAGGATGGGGATGAAGTCACTTGGGTTTCCAGAGCCAGTCACCTCCCCAAACTCATTATTCAGGTCAATTAACTCAAGCAGCTGTTGGTCGTCATGACTGTAGCGCTGCCCAAAGCATATGGCAGAGATGACATTGGCCACTGAGACCACCACATATCTGTAGGGGTCAAAATGCCCAGGTCCTGCCATGAGCTCCTGGAACTTTTTGATAAGGTACTCAGCCTCCTTCTTCACATGTTCCTCCAAGTAGCAGGAGGACACAGAAGCTGGGTCTGAGGCCACTGAGAAACTCTTCAGGGCACTCTGCGCCAAGCGCCTGCGGGCAGCCCACACGGGACCCGAATCTGGGTTGAAAGTCATGCTCTGGCCATCAGAGATGAAAGTGAAGCTGTAGAGGTCGGGCCGGCCCTTGAAGTCATCTCCCTGCCTCACCAAGGCCTGGCGAATGGTGTCCAGGCCGCTCAGCACCACCACGGGCGTGGAGCCAATGCGGATCTGCAGCACATCCCCATAGCGCGCACTCAGCCTGGTCAGCGCCAGGTGCGGGTTCTTGCCCAGGGTCAGCATGTGCCCGATCAGTGGCCACCCCCAGGGCCCCGGAGGGCTCTTCAGGCCTTTAGGAACTTGGGGTCTAAAGATTCTGACCACCCAGAGTACCAAACAGAAGATGGTGGCAGTTAGGAGCAGCTCCATGGCCGAGGTGGACATTGGGAGTTCTGACACAGAAAATACAGTTAGAGTCAGGATCTTCAAAGCAGCTGCTGAGAGGTGGAACAAGAAAAAGAAAAATGAGACCATCAGATGGAAGATAGGAGGAGCCAATATCCTAAAAGGTCAGGATGTTGGTCAAGGGAAGCAGAAACTTCCCAGCCCGAACTCCTGAAGGACAAGAGGCAGGTGAATGGGTAGGCAGAAATTGTTGAGATGCCAACATGTTTTTTTCAGCTGCTCTTCATTTACCCATGACCACGAATCTCTGCAGGAGGATGCAGGGAGGCTCAGAGGAGGTAACTCACTCAAGGTCATAGAGGCTGGAAGTGACTGCTTCCAGAATACCTCTTAACCACTGAACTAATCTAAAATACTCTTCCAATCTGTCTCTGATTTTTACATATCAGTATTGTCATTTACTTCACATTTTCCAAAAATTAGTTCTAAATCCATCCAGGTAGCATCATTCTAAACACTAGCTGTGTGAGAGTACAGCTTTGATATTCTCCCAACACATCCAAATAAATGTGTAACCGATGTGTATCTCTCTAATCTCTTTGAGTCCTACCCATTATTATGAAAACCTTGCTATAGGAAGGAATGAGGTTAGGAATCATCTGTTCCTTAGCCTCTTTGCACATTTGAGAGAAACTGATCTCCAGAAAGGTCACTGATTTGCCCAAAACCACTTACCAATTGTAACACAGCCAGGCCTCAGCTTCTAGGGAAAGTTCCCTGTAAAGTGGACAACTGCTACCATAAGTACCTGCTTTTGAAGGTCAAGAAGGAATTTCTCCAGAACCTCTGCTCCCTATGCTCAATCCCAGGGCCTAAGAAATCCTTCCAAACAGGAAGGACACTGCCCAAGCCACATGGCTCTAAGCCTGCCTTTCTGATTTCAACAGATACATCCTTTAAAAACAGGTAGATTGAACTCCCACCCACATAAGTCCAGGCCAGACTTTGTATTATGCCCAATTCTCAATGAATGAATAGTCCCAGCTTCCTTCTGTTGCCAGTCACTAGGTGGCAGAGAATAAATGGAAGGTTCCCACCAGGCCAGGGCTATAAGGAAAATCCAGACTGGATTAACAAAAATTAGGAATGGATCTGAAAGACAAAATGTTACAGGCTGGACCCAGAAATTCATGGATCACTCTCTCCAAGGTATTAGGTTCTGCCTGGGGCTTCTAGCTCCACTGCACTGGAGATCCAAAGAGCCAGTTTCTAGCTCATGTGGCCTCAGACTGGTAATCTGAAAGCAAGGGTGGGATATGATCTGGAACAATTCGAGTACCTAACCAGATCCTAGGGAAAAGGAGACCCAGACCCACCCTGAAGAAGCTCATAGTTCCCCCCCTTGGTCTCCCCACAGGAGAGATGCATGGTTCCAGCACCTCCCAGGGGGAAGGGAGATCCCTGGAGGGTCTGGATCCCCAAACACATTAGACCTCCAATCCCTGAAAGAACCAGGGACACACCAGTCTCAGAGGTGACATCCAGCCCTTTGTAGAGAGATGTGACTGCTGAATTTTCAGGGACTTATGCCTTCAGCAAGCCAAAGGACAGAGGGGACAGTCCAAGGAATTGAGGGAGGGGCCACACAGGCCCCCAGCTCTCTTCAGTTTCCCTGGTGGCCTCAGTGGGGAAGCACTGAAGTGCCACGCAGGAGTACGCCACTCACAGTCATGGGAGATGGAATTAGAGCTTTAGTCTTGGGAGTCCTCCGGGAGGGTGTATCTATGTCTAGAGGCTTAGAACTTGATAGGGGACCTCTGGCAAGACTTACTCTTCCGGGGCTATAGTTTTCCCTACCTAGGGTAGTTACACTACCTAGTCATAAAGATATTCGTAGCCTTCTGTTTTGGAGGTGATAGTCCAGTGACTACCCAGGAAGACCTGTAATACCCCAAATTTCCCTTTTATTGGGAAGAAAGGAACAAACCAGAAGCCCCCAGCACTCACCTGTGGCTGTGAGCTGCTAAACTGAGAAGAGCAGTTTCTGGCGCCAGGACCGCAAGAAGGATGGGGAGGCTCCAGATTCTCCCACCCTCAGGCTGAGGGTGAAGGCACCACCTTTATAGGAGACTGCCAGAGGCCCGCCTCCTTCCATGGAGCCTTGGGACAGGGTGGGGGCTGGGATGAGGGATGGGGGTGGGGCGAGGAAAGGGCCTCATCTAGGTGCTGACAGGAACAGAAACAACAGAACATGGTGAGGGCTGGGGGCATGTGGGGCCCCAACTGTCAAGGCATCCTGTGCATGTACAACGCAGAACACACCAGGGAGGATTTGGGGGAGAGGTCCCAGGACAGCACGAGGCGGGGACAGGGTGGGACGGACTGGCTTTCTCTCAGACATATCTGCACCCCCACGTCACTGGATGTACGAGTACCAGGCAGGCAGAGCAGGGCTGCTGGATGGGGACCTCCTTACCCTGGTCCTGGAGTCCCGGCTAGTGTGAGAAACCTGCGACCCCAGCCCGAGGTCACAAGCAGAGGCGCCAAGGCCCAGGTCTCCCACTGCCAGGAAGTGGCGCGGGACTTCTAGGGTTGCCTCACAGTACGGCCAGGGGGACCCTACGACCACCTGCACTCAGGGCTCCCTCTCGGCTGCCAGGGTTGTGGGTGCTGAGATTGGGGGCCGAAGAAATCACTGTGGGATGCAGGGACAGGGGGAGGAAGGGGACACCGGGACAGAGGTCGCGCCCCTGGTGGGCGCGGTGCCCGGTTGCGTGAGAAGCGCCCTCTGTGCGCGGGACCAGCGCTGTCACGCGAGGGGGGCGGGGACACGGGCGGGTCTCCTAAAGGGGGAGGGCGGGAGCCTGAGAGTGCCGGGGGCGCCATTGGAGGTGGATGGTGGGGTGGGGGTTGGGGAGACTTGCGTGCGAGAGACTGCTGCCCCAAGCGCAGTCTGCGCTGACCACGGTCTCCACCTGTGGCAGATCATGCAGGTCTTCACCGCCCTGCACACCTGACTGTCTGCCTAGCCTGTGTCCCCACCCGCTAGGTCACCCTTGCGCCCTTGCAAGATGTCCAAGGAAAAAGGCTGCATTTGCGTGTCTAGCCTGATCTGTGCCCAGCTCTCCACACTAGCTAAGTGCACCTTCACCTGTTCCCTGGCCCAGGCCAGAAACAATATTCGCCCCCTCCCCTCCCACTGCAATTGACTGCCTTGGGCACTGCACAAATATTTACCAAGCGCCCACTGTGTGCCAGGTGCTGGCAACTGAACCAGATGAGAACAGAACTAACAATGCCCCTCCTCCAGTGGCCGCTTACATCCCCATGAGGGACACGTGTTGGATGCCACAAAAACACAGAGACTAGAATAGCAGAGGACAAAAAGTGCTGTAGAAAAAGACCCAGCAGAGAAGAGGTAAATTACAAGGGGGGTGCATTGAAGTTCCAAAGAAGGTTTTCTAGGGTGACTCCAGACAGAAGCAGGAGTGCAGTGCCCAGGTCTGTGGGTGGAGAGCCCTTGGGGGTGGGGACAAGTCCAAAGGCCCTGGGGCAGCATCACTAGAAGCAATGGAAATGTGCAGGAGCATTTAGTGGTCAGAGGAATGGAATGCCTATAAGGGAAACTACCAATCCCCTTCTCGAATAAAGTGTCCTCCATTGGGAAATCTGAGACTCTGTGTGACACTGACATGATGCTAGGACCCAGCCTGGTAAGGTCACACTGGCCACTGTGCTGAGTGGAGAAAAAAAGTGCAAGGGTACTTTGGCATGGTGCAAGGGCCATTTGGCTGAGGTCTGTACAGCCACACACTCAGCAAGCTCCACCAATGCCCCTAAGTCATCGGTGGGGAACAGTCATTAGATATAGGCACAGCTTTATGCACTACCTGCCCTAAAGCATTTAGCCTCCAAATTGGGTTCCCACTTGTCTTTTGTCCCTTCCAGCCCTTCTCTCCACTATGGCACCCAGATTGTGTGTTTGGGGTTAATTTGTTTGTTTGTTTGATCCTTGAAATTGTGGCAATCGTCCTGCTTCAGCTTCCCGATTGCTGAGATTACAGGTGTGCATCACCATCCTCCAGCAGAACTGATCTCTTAAAAAATGCAAGCTCTTGGGGCTGGGGATTTAGCTCAGCGGCATAGGTGTCTGGGGATTTAGTTCAGCAGCATAAGCACCTGCCTTGCAAGCAGGCAGTCGTGAGTTCAATCCCTGGTGCCGATAAAAAAATAAATGAAAGCTATCTTTCTGTCACCACCCTGTTTACTCCTTTGGTATCTGAGGGTAGAAATGGAACCTTTTGCAGAACCTACCAGCTTTCCCAACTCTATTTTGTCTGTTTCTAGCCCTCTCCATAATCATTCTCAAGGGCCGGGGATGTAGCTCAGTGGCATAGCACCTGTTGGGCATAGTAATTTTCAAGACATTTGACTTGTGTTATGTATGACCTATAAAAGTGGCCACCTGCCACTTGTCCCTCCATGCCCAGACATGGAAAGCCAATCTGTTGAACACTGGTCTGATACGCCAAGTCCTGGCAAAGGTGAGTATCTGATAATGGAGTTAGAGGTAGCTGCACAGAGATGGGGCACTCAGCAAGAATGACATTGAACCCGAGAGCTAGTGCTCCAAGGGTGGCCTTAGGCAGCAGAACAGACACAGGAGGTACTGCTGGGCTTTCTCAGTGTTCTTCCAATAATTCCACTGCTGACTCAGTCTTAGGAACTTCATGGTACCCAAGAGAAGTCTGTGCTTCAGGCCCAGGTATTGAGAGATAAGACAAGAGTAAGGCACTCCTAGGTGCCTAGGCCTGCTCTGCGGCCTCCTTTCCCTCACCTCCCAGTGTCCCCACCAATTCCCTAGCTGGAGAGAATTCCAGCAGGCTGCACATGGGGCTGGAAAACCCTCCAGGGCTGGGCTCCCAGCTGGGTACCCAGGAAACCTCTGCTCTGGATAGAAGATACATTGCTTTGCCAGAGTCCTGAAGAGATCTGGATGCCAAAGGAATTCCCTAGCTAATAAAGCCAATCCCTCTCTCTCTGTGCAGCTGGAGAAACACATCAGAAGGATGAAGCTTGATGATGCCCAGCAAACCATCATGGAGCCTGGAGTGCTGCCATCTTGATGGGGGCCCAGGTTTTTCAGCTAGGATTTGCCATCCCAGGCTACAAGGGCAGACCCAGAGGGTCATGGGCGAATAGGCTCAAGTCCTGTACTGGCATCTCTATCTCCCCAGGCCCTGGGACAGCAGTAGGGTACGCAGGGGTCTTGGGACACCTTGCCCTTCTCCTCTTCAAGCCTTATCTGGTATACAGCTGCAATGACAGGAGGGGGCCTCCCTGAGCCACACAGAGAAGGAGGTGACAGGCAAAAGGCTCAAGGACCTTGGCCCAGAGCTGAACTCCCAACACTGGGTCAAAGTTTGCTTGCTTTGCGTGAGAAGCTCTTTGGCTGGGATTCCATCATGATTGATCCCCAGGGCAGGGGGCGGAGGTGTCAGGGAGGGCTCTGGGCTGCTGGGGGGATGTGGACAGCTAAGGGTCTCAGCCTGGTAGAGTCCTCTGGCCCAGAGCCTGTGGTTGGCACTGCTGCAGGGAAGTGTGTGGCAGGGGCCCAGAAGGCAGGCAAGACTCACAACAGATCATATTCCGTGGTGGAAACAGAAGCCATATCCCAAGCTGGGTCTGTGCTGAGCCTGGAGAGGCTGAGGAAACTGCAAGGGGAGTCCTGGGGTAACTATGGGGACCGTCCAAGCAAAATTACTAAGCGGTCCAAGCTTGGTTAAATTATGTGGTCAACCCAGGGACAGCAGGGATCTAAGGGTTTTATGAACCCAGCATCTTCTCTCCTCTGGTAACACCACACACATTGTTCTTTGGGGACCACCTGACCTACCTTACTCTCTGCCATCAGGTTTAGTGGGCTGATCCCACCCAAGCCAAGCCAAGGAAAATCATATGGGGGTTTTGATGAAGTTACTGGACAAAGAAGGTTGGGGGGTGCTGAGTGGGTTAGAAAATCAATCTGGAGTTGTGCATCCCAGATTTAGAAGCTGAGGCAGGATGATTGCCACAAGCAGGAGGCCAGCTGGGCTACACATGCTACCTGCCAGTCCCAGGACAGAAGACTAGGGATATGAGGAAAAACCAGGCAGGCATGATGGTACATATCTGCTAATCTCAGCATTTGGGGGGGCTCAGGCAGGAGGACCACCGCAAGTGCAAGCTCAGCCTGGGCTACATCATGAGTTCAAGATCAGCCTGGAATATACAGTAAGATACTGTCAAGAAATAAATAAATAGGGCTGGGGATTTAGCATAAGCATCTGCCTGGAAAGCATGAGGTCGTGAGTTCAATCCCCAGTACCAATCAATCAATCAATCAATACCATGAGGGTTTTTATTTTGGTTTGGTTTTTGTTTTTGACAGAATCTTCTAAATTGCCCAGACAGACTTTGAACTTGCAATCCTCCTGCCTCAGTCTGAATGCTGGTCTTCAAGTGTGTACCATCCTGCCCAGCTTACTTATTTATTTTATTCTTCTTAAAAATTTCACTGATAATGGTGGTGCATGTCTGTAATCCCAGCACTTGGGCAGGCTGAGGCAGGCAGATCGCTGCAAGTTCAATGCCAACCTAGGCTACATATAAAGAGCCTGTTCTAAGAAAACCTCTATAATTAGATAGATAAATAAAGCAGCGCAAACTCGTGCAATGAGAAGCTGGGGCTGTGGTCACTTGGAAGAAGGAAGACAAGAAGTCTTTGAGGCCACTGATGCTGTCTTCTCTGATGATCTGAGATCCACTCACACACTTATATATGTTTATATAAATTCATTATATGTGTTTATTCATTGAGTTCTCTATTTGTCTCTGTCTCTGTCTCTCTCTCTCTCTGTCTCCCTCTCTCTTCCTCTCTCTCCCTCTCTCTAGCTCTCTCTCTCTTTCTCTATTTTTCTTTTGAGACAGGATCTAACTGTGTAGTTCAGTTTGACCTCAAACTCACTATATACCCCAGGCTAGCCTCAAATTCACAGTGATTCTCCTACCTCAGCCTCCCTGAGTGCTGGGCTATAAGTGTGGGCCACTATGTACCACCCAAGAAAACATTTAAAAGAAAATACTCTTGGGGGCTGGTGATAGAACTCAGCAGCATAGTGTCTTCCTGGCAGCACTAGGTCCTAAGTTCTACTCCCCGTACCACTCCCTGCAAAATGCTAGCCTAAAAGGAAACACTCTCTCCTAACACGTTCAAATGAGATGGGGTAGGAGGTGAGGGCAAGAAAGGAAGCGGGGGAAAAGGAAAAGAAAGGAGAACAGAAGAAAAAAGTGGGGAGAGGAATGGAGAAAAGGAAGTATTAAGATATATTACCCGTAGATACAAATTCCCTATGATGAATGTGATCATTAAGTACTAATAAAACATAATTTTAAGAGCTGGGAATTTAGCTCAGTGGCATGAGCGCCTTCCTGGCAAGCTCAAGGTAGAGAGGTCGACTTCCACTACCAAAAAAAGAAAAAAATAATAATAATTTTTAAAAACAAAGGAAATAGTCTCTCCTAGAGCAATGTCCAAATATTTATGCAGATGCCTCCCATTTCTGGTGTGTGTCACCTCCTTCCAAGAGGTGCAGTATGGGAAGGGAAAGAGGTCACCTCACAGGGAGGAACTGCCGCGACTCCCATCAGCTGATCAGCCACCAGCAACAGGGCTTGGTCACAAGGATGCGGCACATGTTCTGTGTGCCATGAGGACAGTGACGCTTTCCTTGAGGTCCTCCCACTGCTAGCCCATCACCTCAGGCTCAGCATGAGCCTGGACTAGCCAGGACTCCTGACAATTGTCAAGGTCATCAAAAACAAGGATAACCCAACAAAGTGTCATTGCCACACATCATCCAAACAGCCATGAGGACTGAATGTCACGTGGGATCCTCAATGGGACTCTGGATCGGTAAAAGGACTTGAATGAAAACTGAGGACGTTTAAATGCACTGTCGTTCTGGTTCATTCATAAGATAGTGTCATTCGTCTATAACCCCTGCCTCACTTTTGGCAGTGAGTGGACCTTAGTGGAAACAGCCTTCCTGTCCCTTCATCAGCAACCCCTGACCTGTTCCATCTCTCTCCAAATTCCATCCTTGCCCCTAGCCATCTTCATGAATCAATTCCACAGCTTTCTTGTTTTTCAGGAGTTAAAGTTCCAGTCTAATCGAAGCCAAATTTTACTTCTCAACAAGGAGTATCAGCACTCAGGGAGGTGGGAGGATCAGGACAGGAATTCTTTTTTCTTTTTGAGACAGGGTCTTGTTATGTAGTTCAGACTGGCCTTAAATTCACTATGTCCAGCCGGGCATGGTGGCTCACTCCTGTAATCCCAGCACATGGGAGGCTGAGGTGGGAGGATCATTTTGAGTTCAAGACCAGCCTGGGCTACAAAGTGAGGTCAAGTCCAGCCTGAACTGCATAATGAGACCCCATCTCAAAAAAGACAAAGAAAAAATTCACTATGTCCAAGAGCTATAGGTTGGGCTCTAACTCAGAGAGGTCATTCTGCCTCAGCCTCCCCAAGCACTGGGATTATAGGTGTGGACCCCATACTAGCAGGAGGATCATAAATTCAAGCAATTAAGTCCAGGCAGTGTAGCAATTTAGTGAGAATCTATCTCAAACTAAAATAAATAAATAAAAAGGGCTGGGGATGTAGTAAGGTGAAGGTCCTGGGTTCAATTCCCAAGGCTGAAAACAAAATTACTTCTCATATCCAACCTAAGACTTGTCCCTATCTTTGTCTTGGATTTGACCAACACGGTCTAGCTTAAAGATTTCTTTTATACAGTGAACATCCTTGTATCTTCATCTAGTTGCATGATAACTGACATTTCTCTTCTGTACTTTCTTTTTTTTTTTTTTTTTTTTTTGTCTTTTTCATTTTTATCGGTACCAGGGATCGAACTCACAACTGCCTGCTTGCAAGGCAGGCGCTTATGCCACTGAGCTAAATCCCCAGCCCCTTGTACTTTCTTCTGATTGATGGTACATAGGTAAGTAATAGGTAATAGGTATCTACTTACATAGGTAAGTAGATAGGTAAGTAAGTACATCATAGATGATACAGAAAAATAGTATTATTTTTAAGACAGGGCCCCTCTGTTACTCTGGGTGGCCTTGAACACCTGGGCTCAAGGCCAGTAGCTGAGACCATGGTTGTGCACCATTGTGGTTGGCTATTTTTTAACAATTCGAAAGTAAGCTACAGGCATTAGGATGCTCCTCCTCAAATAAAACAACATTGATCTTCTAAAAATAAGAAAACAGAACCATGAATACAGTATTAGATTCACATCTGTTGTGGATTAAAAACTTAACACCAGATGAACTGAATCAGCATGGCGCTAAGCGTAGATGGCCCACCTGAGGAAAGTTGCCAGCATAAAAATGAGACCTGGAGAGGAAGAATACAGCTTTGTGAATTCTCGTAAGTATTACTGTTGTTTGAAGCTGTTGGTTCTCCTAGAGGAGCTTGTCATGGCTTACTTCCCCAATATGAATTTGGCCATTATCACTGGAGGAGCTCAGGACCTTGTCATTGAGAGTGGCTGTGGTTCCCTTTGGGGGAGCTCTGGTCCTTACATTGAGCATTGCTTTCTGGCTCTGGAGGGGAACATATGTGCTCCAGGAGACGCTGGTTACACTGGCTTCCTGATATGAACTCAACTGTTCTTATAGTCAGAAGAGTTTGGAACTTTGTCATTGCTGAAGATGGTTGCTCTGGTGAGCCCTGGTCCTTATTTTGAGTATTGTTTCTTGGCACCAGTGTAGAACCCCCAATCTACTGGCACAGCTCCTTTACCCCACTGGCATAGACTTTACAGTTTCCACCTCTGACCTTTGGGCTTTCCCAGCACAGACCCATAAAACAGATTTGCATGAGTCATTGTCGTGAGCTCTAGGCCTTCAACTGGACTCATGCAAGACATTGCGCAGGATCAGGCCCTCCTGACCCTGAATCAAGGCTGGCAGCTTCCTGACCCTGTTGGTTTCAAGAAGGAGCCTAAAGAGATGTCTTTCTATGGTCTGTTGGCCATTTCAGGACTTGGGCAGTGAAATGGTTAATTCATTAGAAAGGAACAGCTTGAAGCAAGCCCTCCTACCCCTGGTGAGTGGCTGTGAGCATGGCAGGCTCTGGTGGCCCAGGATTGGAGCCACCAGTGTTTACTGGGACTTGTACCATGCAGGGACCTGAAGCTCCAGGAAACCAAGCAACCCCTCCCCTTCCTGGTGAGCAGCTATGAGCCTGCCAGCTGAGATTGTGGGCTGAGATTCAAACATCAAATCCTCCCCCCCTCGCCATTAGCAAGTGGCAGCCAGTGATCTGGACATCCCTTGGGAGGTTGGCTATAGGCAATTAGCAAAGAGGGGGATGTCCTTCTTTCATCTCTTTGAAGGCAAATACTTTTATCCCTGTTTTGCTTTGTTCTAATTAATGGTTTTATTTTAGCCTGTTTTGTTTTGTTGAACTTCAATATACATGAAAGTATAGATAGCTATTTTGAAGAGAACAAGAGACTCTACGACAGCCATTAGTGTCTCCCTATTGTCTAGTTTTGAAGACCTAAAACACCTTCCCCATTCTGTTCGGATCAGTTTTATACTATGTTGTTTTATATGAATTCTCTGTATGCGAAGGCATGGACAACTATTTGGAAAAAAACAAGAGACAATATGATAGATAGTAAAGATCCCAGGTCGTCTAGCTTTGAAATTTATATCTCTTACATTGCTTTCTTATATCCTATTGTGTTCTGTTTTGTAGTGTTTAATTTTATCCCCTTTTAAAAAAAAAAGAATCAGGCCTTCAGCTGGATTCGTTGGGTGTGGACAGATTTCCTGCACTGGTTATATTTGACTCTGGGTGACCATCATAAAATAATACTATAAATTCTGTATCCTGTATGCAATTGTTTTCCTTGGAACCCCTGACTACAACAACATCTAAGTAGCATTCATTCCAGAAAAATCACTTAATTTCCAGCCCATGTTTCCATATCCCCAAGGGTCCCAGAAATATCTTTCATGGCTTCAAAAACAACTTTTTGTTAAATCTAGGACCCGATCAATTTCGCACCTTGTGTTTGGTTGTTAGGTCTCTGTAGCCTCTTGACTCTACAACAGGCCCTACCCTTTCAAAATCGACCACTTTGAAGAGCCCACGCCACGGCCACGAGAAACAAGCAGTCAAGAGCAAGTATTTTCCATTCACTTTTTAATTTTCTACCATTTCTTACACAGGAGAGTGGGGAAGGGGTGTGTTGGTCACTTTTGTGTCGCTGAGACCAAATACCTGACCTAAACAATTTACAAAGGAAGGGTTTATCTTGGTTCACAGTTTTAAGTCTGTGGTCAGCTGCTTCCAAGGCAGAGACATTGTAGTAGAAGGGCCTGGAGGAAGACAGCTTCTCACTGCGTGGCAGCCAGGAACAGAGACTGGGGACCAGACATAGTCCTCAAGGTCACAACTCCATGGCACACCCAGAGGTATCCTTTACTATTCTCTTAGGCACTTCTCTAATCCAACCAAGTTGACAGTTAAGATTAACAGAGCCTCTCTTGAGAAGGTAGGATCCTCATTGTCTCCTGTTTTCAAATGAAAACTTGGGCTGGATTCAGAGACAACTGGAGCATGCCCACTTCCTACCTGGTCTGGGATGCGTTCCCAGAAGCAGGGAAGGGAGAGATCAAAGACATAATTTCCACTCCCACTAGCCTGCTCTGACCTTGAGAGAGGAGCGCCCTACCCTAGACCTTGAAAGGGACTGGACATTTATCCTAGGCACCCAGAACCCTTCCTGGCCTGTCCCCCAGAGAACTGTTCTTGACCTTTGAGAACAAGTAGAAATGCATGGCCATGACCCAGAGCCAAAGATCAATCCTTCCAACTTTGTTCAGTGATCCAATTTTGATATCAGGTAACCAGGCCAGCTGGCTGATCTGCTGGGGGTAGTGTTTATAAAAGGCCCCTCGTATGCAGCCAGAAACCCCAGATGGGTGCCCACAATCCTGCTAACCTCCTGCACCTGCCTCCACAGGTACTTCTAGGGCTTGTTTTCCAGTCTTGGGCCCTCCATCATGGATTCTGGGGACCAGCAGAGATGGAGAAATGAGAACTATGGGGAAGGATAGGAGGCCTGAATCCTGGTCCTTGCTGATCAGTGCTGGACTCAGTTTCTCCATTTTTAAATGAGTGGCTCAAAATGGGCCACCTCTAAGGACTCTCACTGGGTGAAGAGAAGGGGAGGGAAGGTAGCCTTGGCCTGGCTGCAGTCACCTCAGCCTCCAGGACTGGGAGGAGATGAGGACTGTCCTTGTAGGAGGTGCTGCTTCTTGGTGTTGAGGAAGGGTTCTATGGGGTAAGGACCATCACAGGTCATGTGCTCTGGGGTCCAGCTGTGAGCCAGGCTCAGAACCCGTCAGTGCTTCCTAAACAGGCAACCACCTGACTGTACTGTCTCCATCCTCAGCTGTCCCCTCCTTCCTTCTCCTTTGCAGTCAGTGCCGATGCCACTATCCTGGTTGCTTCCCTTCTCAGCCATGGAGCTGCTCCTGACTGCCACCATCTTCTATTTGGTACTCTGGGTGGTCAAAGCCTTTAGGCTCCAAGTCCCCAAAGGCCTGAAAAGCCCTCCAGGGCCCTGGGGGTGGCCACTGATCGGGCATGTGCTGACCTTGGGCAAGAACCCACACCTGGCACTGACCAGGCTGAGTGCGCGCTACGGGGATGTGCTGCAGATCCGCATTGGCTCCACGCCCGTGGTGGTGCTGAGTGGCCTGGACACTATTCGCCAGGCCTTGGTGAGGCAGAGTGATGACTTCAAGGGCCGGCCCGACCTCTACAGCTCCACCTTCATCTCTGATGGCCAGAGCATGATTTTCAACCCAGATTCGGGTCCCGTGTGGGCTGCCCGCAGGCGCCTGGCACAGAGCGCCCTGCAGAGTTTCTCACTGGCCTCAGACCCAGCTTCTGTGTCCTCCTGCTACTTGGAGGAACATGTAAGCAGGGAGGCTGAGCATCTTGTGACCAAGCTGCTGGATCTCATGGCAGGGCCTGGGTGCTTCGAACCCTCCAGCCAGATAGTGGGGTCGGTGGCCAATGTCATCGGGGCCATGTGCTTTGGGAAGAACTTTCCCCAGACCAGCGAAGAGATGCTCCAAATCGTGAACACCAGCAAAGAGTTTACGGAGTTTGCCTCCTCTGGCAACCCTGTAGATTTCTTCCCCATCCTTCGATACCTGCCCAACCCCATGCTGCAGCAGTTCAAAGACTTCAACAAGCGGTTCCTGCAGTTTCTGCAGAAGACCGTGCAGGAGCACTACCAGGACTTTGACAAGGTGTGCCTGGATGCATCTGTCCAAGGTGGCCACCCAGCGGGGGTGCTGCCAAGGCCTGGAGAGGGAAGGGGGTTCAGGGACAGCTAGGAGCAGTGTGTGACCAGGGCCATCCCTCCACACTCTGGGCCTCCATTTCCTTATCCTTACAGCCTCCCTCTGGAATCTCCTCATAACTCTAGAAGCAAAGGCTGTGAAAGGCACCCTGGCAGGGCCATGCAACATGAGAGGCCATTGTTAGGAGTGGGAAGGATTTTGTTCTACAGGAACCTGAACCCCAACAGCACCTAATCCCCAGCTCGATGTCACTGTATTTCCCGGTGTTCATGCCAACCCCTTCCTCCTTCGATCTAGACTCCAGGGGTTACCAGGAAGAAGGGTCAAAGGGGTATTAATAACACGTTGAGCCCAGGCAGGTGGCCTCACTTCTGCCATGTACCCTTCCTTGCCCACAGGGACTTTCTGGGTGGGCTGGGGCTGGGCCCAGCCTTTGTCCTGGGACTGACCTCAAACATGTGTCCCCTCAGAACCATGTCCAGGACATCGCCAGTGCCCTGTTCAAGCACAGTGAAGAGAGCCCCCATGTGAATGGCGACCTCATCCCCCGCAAGAAGATTGTTAACCTGGTCAATGACATCTTTGGGGCAGGTAGGAGCCCGAGCCCTGCTGCTCACATGTACCCATACCCAGCCCAAGCCCATCACCTATCGGCCTTCTTCTGTGTGACACAGTGACCCAACCTGCCATCTACTTCCAGCAGGAACTCTATTAAGCTCCCCTCTTTCCCTAGACCTGTTTTCCCTGAGTGGTAACAAGTCCTCCAATCAGTATCCCAAGCCAAGGTCGAGGAGAGTCAGCCCCTGCCCTGGGGAAAGATAATGCCCATTCTTCACCTGGTAGATGCTGGGACTCACTGTCTCCTCATCCCTGTCTCCTCTATCCCCTCACTTGGACTGCCCAGGTTTTGACACAGTCACCACCGCCATCTCTTGGAGCCTCTTGTACCTCGTGACGAAGCCAGAGATCCAGAAGAAGATCCACAAGGAGCTGGGTATGGAGTGCCTCAGCCCTGTCCACAGCAGGCACCCTGGGCCTCGGGTCATTTGTTCAACCTAAAAATACCTGTTAGAGCCAGGCATGGAGGTGTACACCTGTAGTCCCAGCACTCAGAAGCTGAGGCAGGAGAATTGTTGCCAGTTCCAGGCCAGCCTGGGCTTCATATAGCATGACCCTATATCAAAATAAAGATAACTATTATGTCCTTGCTATGTGCAAGACCCATTGCCGGATAATGTAAGGTGGATTTGTAGGGTCTCAAACATGCAGAGATGCAGTCACACACAGTGACAAAATGGTACAAGTGGGGGACATGAACGCCATGTGGTAGTCAGCACAGCTGACTGAGCTCTGCTTGACCCCATTTCTGCAGATGCCGTGATTGGCCGGGACCGAAAGCCCAGGCTGGCAGACCGACCCCAGCTGCCCTACATGGAAGCCTTCATCTTGGAGGTCTTCCGATACTCTTCCTTCCTGCCCTTCACCATCCCTCACTGGTGAGTCCCACCGTGTCCCCTTCCTTGCTTCTCAGTGTCTCCCCTGGGCTCTTCTCTGGGTCTCTTTCCAGGCCATGACACCAGCTCTCCGTGGACCTCCAGCCCCTTGTTCTGGCCGTTCATGATCCGATCATGCAACACCCAGGAGAAGGTCACTCTTGTGACCTCAGCAGTCACACATGCCCTCTGCTGTAGCTGGATCACCCCACCAGCCCTCCAATTCAGTTTATGCCTGGTCAGATTTCTAGCCACATCCTCTGTGCTTGCCCAGGGTCAACCCCAACCCAAGACTGACATCCACTTCCGCCCACATATTGGTTCAGTTATTCCTGGAGCAAGAGGCTTGAAACAAGGTGGCTCTGATGGCATGCAGCTGTAATCCCAGCACTCTAGGAGGCTGAGACATGAAGATCACAAGTTCTAGCCCAGCCTGGGCAATTTAGCAACCCTATTTTAAAAAGTAAAGGGCCAGGAATTTAGCACAAGTGCCTGCCTGGCAAGTGCGAGGTCTTGAGTTCAATACCCAATACCAAATAAATAAACAAACAAATAAAAAGATGGTGTGGTGGCCCATGCCTATAATTCCAGCACTTGGGAAGCTGAGGCAAAAGGAACACCATGAGTTCGGGGTCAGTTTGGGCTACACAGTGAGATCCTGTGTCAAAAAAAAAAAAAAATTAGAAAAGTTTGAAACTGGAACCAGATTGCCTGCTTTTTGGTGCCAAAGAATGGCCCAGGATACAACTGGGGACAGAGAAGTCTCTGCACCATGTTGAAGTGGGGGAAGAGACAAGATAATCCCTTCTCCTCCCGACTCCTCAGTCTCCCGTGGAGGGGCACAGAGACAGTAAGGGACAGATGGGGTAAGCGTAAGGGAGAAAGATGCCCCAGCTTCCCAGCACACAGGCATAACACGCTTCTCTTCCCGCCTCAGCACAACCAGGGACACCATACTGAATGGCTTCTACATCCCCAAGGACCGCTGCGTGTTCATCAACCAGTGGCAGGTCAACCACGACCCGTGAGTTTTCGGGCACAGAGAGGACTTCCGATTTTACTGTTGGTCGGGGGCACTGTTTATCACCTGGAAATGTGATAACATGCAAGGGATAGACCCTCGATTGCTGCAGGGTTTATGCTAAGGACAAAAATTCACATCAGTACGTGCTTTGGTGCCCATAATATATGATCAGGAAGTCTGCTGCAGAGTTTGTTGCACCCTAATTCTACTTTGATGAGTAAGGGAGGGATACGCCCGGTTCTGATGGGAGTGACAGGGGAGACAATTCTTTGGAAACCCTACTTTACAGCAAGGGGACCACAAAATGTACTATCCACCCTGCAACACTTCTAAGTGTGAGAGTGCTACCCAGATTTGTGCTTTCAATAATTATCTCATAGCCAGGTGTGATAGTACATACCTGTGATCCCAGCACTGGGGAGGCTGACGCAGGAGGACCACTGTGAGTTTGAGGCCTAAGCTACTTAGTGAGTTTAAGGTTAGTCTGAACTACATAGCAGAGATCCTGTCTCAAAAAAATAATAATAATTTCAAACACTAAGTATAAACTAGAGGTTTCTGTGATTCCCTCTGCTGCCAGCATATTTTGAGGAGGATAACAATGAACATCTTCGTCATTATTACTGGGTTTTTTTGAGACGGCTCTTGCTATGTAGCCCAGGATGGCCTTGAATTCTTGGTGATTCTCCTACTACCTGGCTTTATTTCCCTTCTTTTAATCTTTCTTTCTTTTTTGTGGTACTAAATTTGAATCAGGGCCTCTGACTGAGCTACATCCCAATACTTCATTTCATTTTGAGATAGGGTCTGGTCTCAAACATGAAATACCCACACTGTGTCCTCCCAAGCCACTAAGATTACTGGAGTATCACAGTGTCCCCAATTCTTTCGTTTTCTTTTTTTCTTGGCTTTTTGAAAGACAGCGTCACTGTATAATCCCAACTGGCCTTGAACTCACACTGTAACCCAGGCTGGCCTCCTGAGTGCTGGAATCACAGCCATGTACCATCATGCCTGGCTGTTTCCCTTTGATAAAGCATTATTTCTTCATCATAACAAATTAATATTAAAAACTACCGTCTTCAAGACTAATCTTTGTTTTGTGTGAGTTCGAGGCCAGCTTGGGCCACATAGTGAGTTTAAGGTCAGCCTGAAATACATAGTGAGATACTGTCTCAGAAGGAAGGAAGGAAGGAAGGAAGGAAGGAAGGAAGGAAGGAAGGAAGGAAAAGAAAGAAAGAAAGAGAAAGAAAGAGGCATCAAGCTTATTGGTTTTGTTCTGTCCACTAAGCCTCCAGCGCCCTCACTCTATTCAGATGTTGTTCTTGACAGAAGGCCACTTGGGAGCCTCCCTGGGCTTCCTGGCCCCCCCAGCCCACGAGGTCCTCTGCTCTCTGCAGGAAGCAGTGGGAGGATCCCTTCGAGTTCCGCCCTGAGCGATTCCTTTTGGCCAACAACACGGCTGTCGACAAGACCTTGAGCGATAAGATACTGCTGTTTGGTCTGGGCAAGCGCCGGTGCATCGGAGAGACGCTGGGCAGGTGGGAGGTCTTCCTGTTTCTGGCCATCCTGCTGCAGCAGCTGGAGTTCAGCGTGCCACCTGGCGTGAAGGTGGATCTAACCCCCGTCTACGGGCTGACCATGAAGCCACCCCATTGCCAACATGTCCAGGCAAGGCCACGCTTCTCCAAATGAAGGAGCCCCAGCAGCCAATGGAGAATGGGTACTCACAGGGGCTTGATCTTGTTTCTCTCTTTTAATCCCAGTACTGAGGAGGCTGAGGCAGGATAGCTCTAAGTTCAAAGCCAGACAGCGTTACATAATTCAGGGCCAGCATGAATTACATAGTGAGATCCTGCCTCAAAAAAAAAAAAAAAAAAAATCAGGGGGCTGGAGGTTTAGCTCAGCGGCATAAGCTCCTGCCTTGGAAGCAGGCAGTCATGAGTTCGATCCCCGGTACCGATAAAAAGGAAAAAGACAAAAAAAAAAAAAAAAAAAAAATCAAAGAACACTTTACTGAGATCCTCTTCTTAGGCCACAGAACTCACCTCCTGTAGGGTAGCCATGCCACCCCACTTTCATCTGCACTTCCGCTCTGTCTGCTCTGCACTTGGCATATAAATGAAACCATGCAATCTGTGGTCTGTGCCTGTCCTTTCTCAAGTTAGAATAAAGAGGAAAGAGTCAGCAAAATCTTTCCAGGGCCCCTCCGCACCTCATCAAGCCCTGGTTTCTTGCCATTGGCATGGATGGGTTGGTCTCTTGATGTCCACCTTCCTCCTGTTCCCATATGACCCACATCTGAGAGCTTGGAGGGGACACAGAGGAGACGCTGCAGCTTGGGAGTTAAATCTAGATGGACAAGTAAGGATCCTTCCTGCCCCATCCCAGAGCACAGAGCGTGTGACTTCTCACCAGCTCTTCCTTTGTCCTTTTCACAGACAAGGGAGAGCAGGCTCCCGAGGTTCTTCTGGTACCTGCAAAAGCTCTAGGTCTCCTGGAGACAGAAAATATAGCTCACTGGGTGGAAGGAAGTATTTGCACAAACATCTATCTGACAATAGATTAATACCTAGGCATTGAGACATGATGGTAATCCCAGCACCCAGAAGGCTGAGACAGGAGGGTCACCATAAATTTGAGACCAGTTTGGGATACATTGTCTCGAACATTGTCTCTAAAACAGAAACAAAGGCCAGGGATACAGTTCTGTGGTACGGCACATGCCTGGCAAGCACAAGTTGCTCTGTTCAGCGCCGGTACTAAAAATAATAAATAGGGTCTGGGGATTTAGCTCAGTGGCATAAGCACCTGCCTTGCAAGCAGGTAGTCGTGAGTTCGATCCCTGGTACCGATAAAAAGGAAAAAGACAAAAAAAATAAATAAATAAAAATAATAAATAAATTAAATAAATAAATAAAAACAGAAAGAAACAAAGGATTAATACCCAGAATGTAAAACTAACACTCACAACTCAATATCAAAGCAACAACTCAATGCAAAAATGACCACAGATGGCTTATTTAAAAAAAGTGGGGCCGGGGATTTAGCTCAGTGGCACAGCTGCCTACTTGGCAAATGCAAGGTCATGAGTTTGATTCCTGGTACCAAAAAAAAAAAAATTACACAAATTGTCCATAAGCACTCGAAAAGGTGTTCAGAGCCCTTACTCATAAGGGAGGTGGGAGGCAGAACCACACTCCCCGCCTCTAGGAAGGCTGTGATTTTCTTCTAGATGGGAAAGTGTCAGGTGTGACTGGCTGGAGAATTGTGACCCTGCCCATGGGGGTGTGGAAAGGTGAAGAGAGAGTTCCTCAAGGCAGTTCCTGAAGGAGCTAAACCCAGGGCCACCACAGGTCTAGCAGCTCTGCGTGTAGGTGCGCATCAGAAGGGTCCGCCCGGGGTGGGTGGGGGCAGGGATTTAGTTCAGTGACATAAGCACCTGCCTGGTAAGTGAGACATCATGAGTTTGAACCCTGGTACCAAAAAAAACAGGCCTTCTTAGAAGGCAGCAGGTGGAAATGCCCCATGCCCACAACCAGAGGAACAGAGGCTTTATTTTTTATTTATTTTTGCTACTGTTGTTTTTTCAGTTTTGTTTTTGAGACAGAGCCTTGCAATGTATGCCAGGCCAGCCTTCAACTCATGAGGATCCTCCTGCCTCAGTCTCCTGAGTGCTGGAATTATAGACTTGTGCCACCGCGCTCAGCTAACTGGCTGTTTTAAAGTGTGGTAAAATACACAGAGAATATTGTTCTGCCATGAGAAGGAAAAGAGTTCCAGTCCAGGCTACCTGGTGGAGAAACCCTGTGAAGTATTCTTATTATGTGAATTAAAGCCAGGAACAAAACCAAAGACATAGGTATGGTCTGGTTTCACTTACACCAGGTGCAAGGAACAGAGAGAGAAGGGAGGCTGCTGGGGGGAAAGAGGAGGCGGGCAGAGATGGGGGTTGTTATTTAATGAATGTGGAACTTCTGAGAGGGATGCAGAGAGTTCTGGGAATGGATTGTGGAAAGGGTTGCACAATACTACAAATTTACTTAGTCTCAGAACTGTAGGCTCAAATGGTTTCATTTGTAAGTTTGGGTATTTATTTAACCACAATCTTTTTTTGTTTGTATGTTTTTGAGGTAAGACCTAGCTCTGTAGTCCAACCTGTCCTGAACTCATTTTGTAGCTTAGGCTGGCCTCAAACTGCTGTGATCCTTCTACCTCAGCCTCCCGAGTGCTGGGATCACAGGCATATGCTACCATACCTGGCTACCACAATCTTTTGTTTGTCCGTTTTTTGGTTTTTTTCGTACCGGGGATCGAACTCACAACCTCATTCTTGCCAGGCAGGCACTTATACCACTGAGCTAAATCCCCAGCCCCTGTTCGTTTTGTAAGAGAAGGTCTTGCTATATAGTGCAGGCTGACCTCAATTCTGTAGCTCAGGCTGGCCTTGAGCTCACAGTGATCCTCCTGCCTCAACCCAAGTGTTGGGATTACAGGCATGAGCCACTATACCCAGCTCACAAAAAAACATTGTGTGTGTGATTTTTGTTTAAAAAAGATGAACTCTCAGTGCCACAGAAAGACAGAGGAACTTTCAATATGTACTGCTAAGTGAAAGGTGACATACTATGTGATTCCAACTCTGACATTTTGGAAAAGGCAAAACTATGGAAACAGGGGCTGGGGATTTAGCTCAGCGGCATAAGCGCCTGCCTTCCAAGCAGGCAGTTGTGAGTTCGATCCCTGGTACCGATAAAAAGGAAAAAGAAAAAGAAAAAAAAAGCTATGGAAACAGAAGAAGACCAGGGAGGACTAAGTGTTAGCTCCGTGGTATGGTGCGTCACCCCCCAGTACCACAGCAAAAAAAAAAAAAAAAGATTAAGAGTTCAAGGCAAGGGGCTGGAGATTTAGCTCAGTGGCATAAGCGCCTGCCTTGCAAGCAGGCAGTCATGAGTTTGATTCCCGGTACCGGGAAAAAAAAAAAAAAAAAGAGTTCAAGGCAATAGATGGATGGCTCAGAAAAGTAGAGAGATGTTTAGGGTTGTGCAAGTACACTCTACACTGCAGTAACGATGGAGACTATTGGTCATACATTTGTCGCAACCCACAGAACAAGCTGAGTGTCGTGGCCTATACTTGTAATATAAGCAGCCTGAGAGGCTGAGGCAGGAGGATGACAAGTTTGAGCCCACTGACCTAGCAAAACTTTGAGAAATAAAGAAAGGCTGGGGATGTAGCTCAGTACAAAGACCCTAGGTTCAATTCCTAATACTTTTTTTAAAAAAAGAGTTCCCACCCCAGCTTGGTGGCACATGCCTGTACTCCCAGCACTTGGGAGGCTGAGGTAGGAGGATTGCCACGAGTTCAAGACCAGCCTGGGCTACATAGTAAGTTTAAGGCCAGCCTGGACTACACAGTAAGACCTTGTCTCAAAAATAAATAAATAAATAAATGTTGCTCTGGTGATTTTTTTTCCTCTCTTTTTATCGGTACCAGGGATTATGCCGCTGAGCTAAATCTCCAGCCCCTGGTGATGTTTTTTTAATAAGTGATGTGACTTTATTTTTGTTTGGTTCGTTGTTTTTGATTTTTTTGAGACAGGATCTCACTATGCAGTTCAGGCTGGCTTCAAATTCACTATGTAGCTCAGGCTGGCCTCAAACTCCTGGAAATCTTACTGCCTAAGTCTCCCAAGTGCTGGGATTACAGGCTTACACAAACTTTTTTTTTTTTTTTTTTTTTTTGGTACCAGGAATCAAACTCAAGACCTTGCATTTGCCAGGCAGGTGCTGTGCTACCTAGATAAATCCATGGCCCCTTCTAGGGGCTGTGACTTTGACGAAAATAGTATAGCTCAGAAGTAAAATCAGAAGCGCTGTGCTGGGTCCCAGGAAAGAAGCGTCTCTTGGTGCCATCTGTGTCTTCAAACCCAGGGCAAAGGCAAGGAGCCTGCAGTTGGGAGAGCCAGCCCACTCCCCAGCAGAGCAGGGCACAACTCTGTCCTGAGGACCCCATCTGAGGGGGAACAGGGTGCAACAGCATGAGACATCCTGTCACCAGAGAAGTAGGACAAGGTCCTGCCCAGGAGCCCCAGTCTCCAGAAGAAATGCTCCTGCCCAGGCTACTGCCATCCAGGAGAGGAATTCAGCCTGTCACTAGGACATTGCTCCCACCCACACCCCCAGTCTGTGGGCAGAGACAGAGCCTGGCCCTGGGAACTTTAGTCTGAGGGTGACATGACACCTCTTCCAGAGCTCTGGAGGGAGGTCCCCCATGCACCCCTGTGGCACATATAAAATACACGATGTTGAACCAGTCATGGTGGCACACCCCTACAGCCCCAGTGTTTAGTAGGCTGAGCAGGAGGATTTCTGTGCATTTAAGGCCAACCTGAACAACATAGCAAGACCCTGCTTTAAAATAAAATGAAATGACACTGCCACACATGTCAACCCAAGTTCCAGTGTGGCCCAGCTCCCTGGAGAGCTTCAGAGACAGGCTGTGGTGGCCTTGGGTTACCCAGCGGATACCACCTCTCATGGTCCTGTGTGGACCAGCGTTAGCCTAAGCTTCTCATGAGCCTCTCGCTCCCTTCACCCCCAGAGCAGCTTCCTCCAAGAGTCCTTTGATCCCTGAGCAGATGGACCCAATCCCTGGGTCCCCCTCACCCATACCCACCCAGTGACTCTTGTCTTAGGACAGATTATTCCTGGGGTAATCTGGCCAATCTTTAACTGGTTGGCCAAGGGCCCCTTCTCCAAAAGCAGAAAGACCAGGACATGAGACTTTGCCCCTATGCTTGTTATTTTGTCCCCACAGTGGGCCAGGGACAGACGGGGCCAGTTGTATCCTGGCCCTACCAACCCTTCCTGGACGCACACATTGTTTCTGATGGACTTTGTGACAGCCTCAGGAAGTGGGCACCATGAGATCATCTTGAGATGGAAGCCAAGACTCAGGTCATGAGCAGTGAGGAGGAGGTCAAGGGACTCAGGACTCAGCCCCACACCCCATCTCAGGCCCTCTCTGCCTGTGACTCCCTCCATGTCAGAAAAATCTCCACAGAACAGCCACCATGTGATAAAGAGAGGGATGTGATGCACCAGGTCACCTGAGAACCATGCTCACAGGTCTCGGGTCACGGGTTAGCTGGCATTGGGCCCCTCAGGTATTGTGCGCCCCACTCTGACTTGGAAGGAGGAGAGCAGCCAATGGCAGGGGCAGCTCTTGGTAGGGAACAGGACAGCAGGTCCAGGAGGGACAGTGGCACAGAGGAAAACTGCCTAGACACAGGAGTCACAGTGGAGTCTACCGTACCCTCACCTGCTCCCCAGGACTCTGAGCTGGACCTCCTGGGCCACGGTCTCCATCCCAAATCTGCTCACTGCTTCCTGCAGGGAACAGCAACTTTGGATCCCTTCACCCCCAGAGCAGCTTCTCCCCAGAATCCTTTGATCCCTGTGCAAATGGACCCAGTCCCTGGGTCCCCCTTACCCACATTCACCCAGTGACTTTTGCCCTAGGACTGATCCTTCCTGGGGTAAGGAATGTTCAGGTGAGGAAGGAACCCGAGGCCAGCATAGACTGAAACTATGTGAGCATAAGTCAGGTGGGGGCAGGGGATTGAGAGAGGCTGGATCTTTCTAAATCCACTTCTTTATTTAATTGTTTACATTTATTATGTTTTATCTTTTCAGACAAGATCTCGCTATGAGGTGCAGACTGGCCTTGAACTTGCAGCGATCCTCCCGCCTCAACATCCCTAGTGCTGGGATAACAGGCATGTACCACCATGCCCAGCCACTTCTTTGGTTTTAGAATAATGTGGCAACATTTGATGGCATCCTCAGGCCACCCCTTCACCTCCACAATGCCCACTCCAACCTGGCCTTGACTCAGGTAAGCCCCAGCCCTCACAGGACTTGGGGAAGGCACAGGTGATGAGGCCAGAAGCTTCCTTGTCTGGGTGCAAATCCACTGACCCCAGCCAGCCACAGAGGTTTTCCCACCCTGCAGCTGGGGTGATAATCCCACCCCCAAAGGCTGCCAGAAGTACAGTGAGGAGCCATGGAGTGTCAGTGCCAGGCAGGTGCATCATATACATGCACGCACAGACACATGCACACTCACTTGCACATGCACACACACACACACACACACACACACACACACACACACAAGCATATGCACCAGGCATGTCAGGCAGGGGCACCCAGGGCCAGTGTGGTCAGCACAGCCTCAAGCAGGTAGGGCACACATGTCTGAGCCCACGTTCCCCAGCACTCTGCTCTTCTCATTGGATCTTACCAGAGCCCAGTTCAGCCCACTTCCTTCTGTTCCCCCCACTGCCTGGCGGACTGGGGGTGCTTGCGTGCCAGGGAACAATGGGCCTTGGCCCCTTCCAGCAGTCTTTGCGTGAGAAGGAGCCAAGGAAGGAAGCTAAGCTCCTGGTGGGACAGCTGAGTCCCTGTGCTGAGTCCCAGGGACACCTGAGTCCCTGTGCTGTCCTTGGTGCTCCCTGTCCCATCTGGATGGCCTGAGCCCTCTGTGGCTGGGCTGGGGCCCCAAAACTCCAGGGCCCATTCTCATTCAACCCTGGCCCCATCCTGAAGTGCTGAGCACTCTGAGGAGCAGCTGGGTGAAGCCAGCTAGGGTCCCAAGGGCTGAGCCAGATGAGACAGGGCAGCACATGCTGAAGAGGCTGAGCTGTCTACGTCACATTCAGGGACAAGATCAGGGCCTCAGAGCTCACAGCTGGGTGGAGGGGGACCCTCTTCTCCCATGGCTCAGCTCAGGCCCATTGGTAGAGCTGCACCTGCACCTCTGCCTACACCCGGCTCCTGTGCCTCCCCATCACCTGGGGGTTGTGACACAGGGCAGAGGGACGAGACCAGCTGGAGGTCGGGTGGCTCCATGCTGCTACCCATACGCATAGGACAGCTCAACTCTGGGGATCAGTGTCCCCCAGAAGCCAGTGCTAGGGGATGAGACAGAGCAACGGCCTGAGGCATGGTGGGGACTCCGGCCTGAATCCCACCCCGTGCCTCATTTTCCCCAAGGTCACCCCAGGAATTCCAGGCAGGGTCTTAGCTCCACATCCATGGAAGTGGCACTGCCAGTTTCAAATTCCCAGGCCTTGGTATGACAATGGCTGGGAGCAGGAGGAGCAGCACCCTCTCCCCAACCTACCATCAGGCTCCCCACATCCAGCTCCACTCTGGAGGAAGCCAAAATTCCAGGTTCTCACAGCAAGAGGACTGGGGGGGGGGGCGGCTAGAGACAGCACACAGGCCTGCAAACGCTTTACCTGCCAGTGGTATACACCTGGTACACTCACGCACACACTTGGCCATGCCTGCCCCTCAAGCACATGCAGACATGAGCCCTCCTCACGGAGCTCTGCAGGTATCAGGGTCAGCATGCAATGGGCTCATCCATGCCCCAATGGGCCTCTTGGCTGGGGACCCCAAGAAGTACTTTACAGAATCCACCCACCTCTACCTTAGACTTAGAGGATGCTAGGGGTGTGGCTGGGCCCGGGGGTGACAAGGAGTTGTCACACAGCCATGCAGCTGTGCATGTTCATTTCCAGCAATACCACCAATTCATTCCTTCACACTAGTTCTTTTTTGGGGGGGGGTGTATTGGAGATCAAACTCATGACCTTGAACTTGCCAGGCAGGCACTTATGCAGCTGAGCTAAACTCCCGGCCCCAACACAGGATTCTTATTAAACAACAACAGCTTGGTGCAAGGGTATGCACCTGTCATTCTAGCGTCTCAGGAGGCGGAAGCAGGAGGATCCTGGAAGGCAGAAACTCAGGCCAAGCTGGGCAACATAGCAAGACCTCAACTACTAAATAAATCAAGAAATTTCAAATCAGTGAGGGAAAAATATATTACTCAATATTTCGTGTTGGAAAAAAAACTGGCTCCAACCCCTGAACACTAAAGTAAATTCAGAGGGATTGCAGATTTAAAAGTTGGAAATAAAACCATACAGAGCCAGAAGAAAACAAAAATACAGGAGCTAATGAAACTGATTTTTAAACGTAGTCTGAAAGTGGAAACATAAGCCTTTCTAAGCGTGACAAGAGTCCGAGAATGTGGAAGAAAAGATTGCTTCTACTTCATAAAAATAACTTATTTCGAGTCACACAGCATGAATCAAGCGAGCAGGCCCGCCACTGCGAGCGGTGAGCGCCCCCTCCAGCCTCCCCCTGGCACCCGACTGGGACCCGGGAGAGGCTGAGGTCCCTGCTCCACGCAACGCCCCGGTACTGCGTCCCCTGGCGGCACCCTTCCGCAACTGCACCGCCCGGCGAGTCCCAGCTCCCGGCTGAGCCTTGGAAAATAATTCCTGTATTAAACCTTCCCCAAATTAGTAAAAAAGAAAAAAACAAACAAACAAACAAACAAAAACCTTTCTCAAATTAATGGGCCCCTAAATGATGCACAAATAAAAGGTTACTTCCCTTAATTTTCAGAGATCCTATAAGAAAACAGCAATCCAACAAAAAATAGTGAACATGAATTGTCAGTGGAGGAGGAAATTGTGAATGTGTTTTAAAAGTATAAAGCAGGGGCACCTGCTTGGAATCAAGCTACTTGAGAGGCTGAGGCGGGAGGATCACTTGAGCTCAGGAGTTGTAGACCAGTCTGGGTGACCCAGTAAAATCGCATCTCAAAAAAAAAAAAAAAAATACAGCTGTGGTGGTACACACCTGTAATCCCAGCACTAAGGAGGCTGAGGCAGGAAGATCACTGTGAATTCGAGGCCAACCTGGGTTACAAAGTGAGTTCAAGCAGCCTGGGCTACATAGCAATAAATAAAATCAAATAAAAAATAAAAAGGGCTTGGAGTATAGCTCAGTGGTTATGGACTTGCCTAGTTGCCTACCACCAGTTCTGGGCACAATCCTCCCTGCCCACCTCCCAACCAAAATATCTGCTTAATCCTTGTTTGTCCAGCCCGTGTTGCTGGCACCACCCTTGTTATTGATCCTGAACACCTTTCTTATTAATCCCCAAGGCAAAGATGGTTGGATCAGCACAATTCACCCAATCTTCCTCCTCCTCCTCCTCTGCCTTTGAACCCGCCCTGCCTCAGCCTTGGGAGCCACCTGTTGTTCATGTCAGTGCGGCAGCGCTCTGCAAAGCAGCCTCTCCGTTTGTTATTTTAGCTGACACAGTATTCCACTAATTCTAGCAAGAGTGAAAATGACTAAGCAAGTTAGGAAAGAACCATGCAAAAACACACCATGCCTCGAACGATGAGCTGGGACAAAGTTACAGTCTTGCCACCACTCATGTTTTCAGCACAGTTGTATTTTAATATATGCAGAGACACCCGGATGAGGGCTGAAAAAAGGTAAGCTTCTTCTCCAGGCAAAGCAACAGATGCCTAAGGGTGTCAGCTTGGCAGACTCCATCCTTTCCTAACTTTTGGATGTTGTATTATGCGTGTAGATTCCCTATTTCAAAAGAATAATTCCTAAACTAGGCACAGTGACACATGTCTGCAATCCCAGCACTCAGGAGGCTGAGACAGGAGGATTGAGAGGTCAAGGCCAATTTGGGCTTCATAGAGAGACCCTGTTTCAAATGGACATGAAAACCAGTAGTCATTTATATTAGATTTATTGAATATCTATTATGCATAGCTGCTGTCTCCACTGGCAGCCTTGGCTATGACCATGAACAAGATAAGCATCATTGTTTTCTGATTGCATAAAGTTTATGGTCCAGTGAAACCAGAGATGATAAATGCACAAATTAGTACCCAAGTACACATTGCAATGAATGCTGGGAAGAAGCGAAGCTGTGAGGGAGAGGCAGAAATGACTTTAAAAATTCTTTTTTTTTTTTTTTTTTTTTTTGGCACGGGGATGGAACTCATGACCTTGCACTTACCAGACAGGTGCTTATGCCGCTGAGCTAAATCCCGGGCTAAAACTACATTAGGCAACTTTTTTTTTAAAATCAGTACCAGGGATCAAACTCATGACCACACATTTGCAAGGCAGGTGCTTATGCCATTGAGCTAGGGCTGAGGATTTAACTCAATGGCATAAGCACCTGTCTTGCAAGCAGGCGGTCGTGAGTTCGATCCCCGGTACTGATAAAAAAGAAAAAGACAAAAAAAAATCCTCAGCCCTAGAAATGACTTTAGATGGGCCAGTCACACCATGTGCACACAAGAGAGAGCCTTCTTGGATGGTAGAATTTTTTTTTAAATTTTTATCGGTACCAGGGATTGAACTCACAACCATATGCTTGCAAGGCAGGCGCTTATGCCGCTGACCTAGTCCCCAGCCCCTGGATGGTAGAATTTAAAGGCAGCAATCTAACTTGTACCCTCTTTCTGTTTTTTTCTCTTTAAAATTTTTTTAAAAAGTAAATAGCATTAAAAAAAGAAAAGCATTCTAAGGTCTTTGCACCAACACACACAAAGGTCCTGAGGCAAGAATGGGTTGACTGTGCCAGTAGGCAAATCAACAACCCTTGAAAGGAGAGAACAGCCTCACCTGTGAAACAGCATACACTCGAGGGGGCGAGAGGGAGGGAGATTCTCAGGAAAGCAGAGAAATCAGAGCTGAAACCTAGGTGTCTGGGCTCTATGAGCTCAGCACTGTCTCTGGGATCAGTTTGGGGACTTTGCAAGGTCACAGTGACCAGCATGGAGGAAGCTGGCCACTCCTCTGGCTCTGCCCTCATCTCAGGGAGCCATGAAGGAGACAAATGAGAAGACAGCTGAGCTGCTACAAGGCATGGTCCCCGCGGGCCTGGGAGGGACCCTCCTCTCCATTGCCACATCCTCTCCCACGCCTTGAAATGTGCTTCTCTTAAAATGCTGCTTTGAAAGCGCACAGCTGGTGCACACACATGTAAGCATCCTTGTGCTGCCGTGAGTGGCACGGATGGCACTGCCAACGCCTTCTCCAAATGCTGCCATTTCTCCCATTCCTTGCTGATAATTTTTTAGCTGGGGGCAATGACAAACATCTGCAATCCCAGCACTCAGGAGGCTGAGGCAGGAGGAGCCCCAGGAGTTCAAGGTCAGCGTGGACTACATCGCGAGCCCCTGTGACCCGTGGGGAGACCGGGACCTCTCCCTCCTTCCTTCACAACTTCATCCCCTCTTCCTGCCCCAGCTCTCTCCGCAGACTTGGAGCCTCCACGCACTGCTGGTCTTCACCTGTCAGGGAGCTACCGTCGTGAGAATGCAGGCTGCGTCTCCCCCTTGTGGCCACTTTGAGGAACGCAAGCTTCCCACAGCTACAGACTGGGGATCCCGCCCCAAATGAGCAACGAAGGAAAAGTGCGTTTGCTTTACAGCTTCAGGGTAGGACTGAAGCCCTTTACACAGCAATTCTAGGAGAGGTCCTAAAAGGGGCCAGAGGATGCGCCCCCCACCTCACCTGCCCCCCCATCATTCCTTGGCCCAAGACTCACCTAGAGCAGAAACCCCTTGAGCAAACTCCCTACCAGGAATTCAACTTCCCTTCTCATTCTATATGCACAGGGAGCTCACTATCTGCAAGGTTGACCTGTGCGGAGGCCACTGGGAGTCAGTCCCCTGAGCACCTTCCTTGCTTGAGGTCTTTCCTGTCACCCAGCCCCACTCTGTCACCACGCACACTGAGCTGATGGGCACCCAGGTGCCAAGGACAGGGCATTCACAGAGCTGGATTCGGCTCAGGCTTGTGCGTGGCACTTGTAGCTCCTACAAAAGCCCATGTGACACCCCAACCTGGCACCATGCCCCCTGTCACAGCCCCTCCCAAGAGCCTGGGCCACGCCAGCTGCCACGGAGGAGGCTCAGGGAAGAATTGTACTTTCTGGAAGCTGAAGTCCGACCTCAGCCTCCCTTCTTGTGCCTCCAACTCAGGGCTGGGAACAGGGGTGGCCTGATCCTCCTGTCTGAATTGCATACAATGGCTGCTCCTTGTGTCTCAATGCACAGGCAGGTGGGAGACACCTCCCCAGCTCACACTGAGTCCTGGGGCCTGGGGCAGACCCTTCCTGGGGCAGTAGGAGCCCAGGCTTTGGGGTGGTTCCGCAAATCAGATGGACAAGAGGTAGATGTCACCGTGCAGGACAATGCTGAGGTGCACACTAATGCCAAAATCCAGCACATATGGTGTCAGCACAGTGGGCTTCCTCCCCCCTCCCTGCCCCAAAGTTCAGGAAAATTCTGGATGTCAACAGTGCTGACAGCCCTACAGCAGGCACGGGAAGCAGTGTGGTGGTGGTGGCTTTGGAATCAGAAAGCTACCAAAGGAAGAGGGCCCTGGGGAGTCCCAGCAGCCTCATGCTCACCCACCTGCCCCCACCAGCAGCCTCTGGGAAAGCCCTTCCAGGAGTCAGAGGGGCCCTGGGTGTTTGTGGAAGGGCCAACTCATTGCACTTTCTGGAAGCCACCTTATCTCCTTCCCGCTGGCTGCTCAGAGCTCCCTACCCTCATCTACCCCGGTCCATCCCAGGCCATCCTGGGCCCTGGACACTCCCAAGTAGATGAGCTGTGGCCCCGGGACTTGTGGAGCCTGAGACTGCGCGAGTGTGCAGAGCTGCCACCAGGCCTTTATAACCTTGCCCTGCCTGGGTCCTTTCTTGTTCCTTTACCCTGGGGATCTGGGCTCTGGCCACCAGGAGGCGCTGTTGCCCCTGAGATCTGCAGAGCCCTGCAGGTTGCGCCAGCAGAGATGAAGCTGTAAGAGAGAAGGCTGAGGCGAGTTCACCGCCCCAGAGCAGGGGAAGACAAGGGCCTTTGTCTGCGGCTGCCATGCATCTCACACTTCCCACGCAAGACCTCACTGCCACCTCGACGGGGTGGGGCTGAGGGCCCAGCCAGGGCTCTAAGTCACAAACTCTGCTGACAGCAAGTAAAAGGCGCTCACAAAAGACAGAGAAGACCAAGCCAGACCTGGCCCAGGGTCCCTGCTGCCCTGCAGATGTCTCCAAGGCCTGTATTTGTTGCACTACACCCTGCAGGCGGCCTTGAGTCCTTGTACCACAGAGGAGCCGCGTGGCATTTGTCCTTCCCATGTGCAGCAAACCCTCTGCTCCCCCAGCAGGCGGTGTCCCCACTCAGGCCAGGCCTGGCTTCCCTCTGAGGCTGCTGCTCTTGGAGACCAGACTTGTGGGGAGCCAAACCATGGCCCTGCTGAGAGAACTTCTTCCCAGCCAGAGCTGTCCTGGCATGTCGGGGAGAGCACCCCTAGGGACCAGAGGGCCAGGAGGCTGAGGCTGGACAACTGCTAAAGTTCGAGGCCAAGCTAGGACACATAGTGAGTTCAAGGCCAGCCTGAACTACATAGTAAGACCTTGTCTCAAAATACAACAACCACAAAAGTGACACCCAGGGACCCCCAGAGAGGATTCAGTCGCTCTTTCATGCCAATAACATGCTGAGCCATTTACTTACTGCTAGGTCTCTGCAGCCAGTGGAGAGAAGGAAGAGAGCACATGCTGCCACCTAAGGGTCACCCCACCTGATGCCCATGCTTCGAAGGGAACCTCTAGGGCTGGACAGGGGCGGGGTGTCTCTATCCGGGCCCCACTTGTGACTCACAAAGACAGCCCCCTCCATACACTGCACTTGCCCTGGCCAGGGTTTATAAGTGCCCCAGATGGCAGCCTGGGACAGGTGTTGGAGCAAGCTTAGTACTGGTACCACGGAAGGGAGGGTTCAAGTGAGGTTTGCAAGAGCAGCAGACCCAAGGCCAGTGCGGTTCTTCCTGCTGGCAGCCAGCCTGGCTGCCAAATCTGCTCTGCAGAGAAGCCAGGCCTCAGCCCCTGCACCCACTGCACAGTGGACACAGTACCCCGAGGCTGTTGCCCCCAGCAGGTGGGTGTCTCGGGGCACAGATGGGCACAGATGGCTTTGTGAGCCAGGATTCCGGGAGAACTGGGTGGCTGAAACCCTGCAGAGGCCGGGTTACTCCAGTGCCTAGAGAGTAATAACTGCCCAGTGCTTGGTACAAGGATCAATGACAGCAAAACTGTAGGCTTGCAAAGCCCCGCCCCACCCTTGGGAGGCTACCGAGGACACAGGTGACAGAGGACTTCAAAGCTTGCTTCAAAAATGAGAGAAAAAATATCCATTGAACTGGCAGTGAATGAAGATGCCTGGACTCAGCCATCAACCTTACATCTTCCCAGCGTAGCAGGAGTCCCCTGAGACATGTGTACTCTCAGTCCCATTCTATTTATCTATTTATTTACTGCGCATTTTTGAGACAGGGTCCTGGTATGTAGCCCACACTGGCTTTGAACTCACAAAGGCTTCCAGGGTCCTCACCTGGGGCCATTGCTACCACTAATAGCACTAAAAGCCACAAAACCAATGAGTGACCAAGCTGCCACCAGCAACTCTCGGGCCACTAGCATGAAGGGAGACCAGAGGTCTCCCTAAGAGGTCTGTCCTCTGGAACAAACTGCTGCCATGCAGGGAACAGACCCTGGCTGCTGTGAAAAGTGCTTGTGCCTACGTGTTCAATAAATATGAACCTTGAGTATCAATAATAAGAATCAAGTGGCTGGCACCTAGTAGTTGCTCAGTAAACGATGGTTCCCTGGGCCCTCGGGGACAGAGAGGCAGGTGGCTGCCACAGGTCACTCAAGAGCCATCCATCTGTGGACAGTGGACAGGCCTGCAGGCCTCCAAACCTAACTCTATGGCACAGACTGAGGACCAGAGAGGACTGACTGGCCTAGTCAGAAGCAAAATCTGTGCCCAGGACCTGGGTCACTGAAGATAAACTCACCCAGCCCCGGGATGAGTGTGGGACTCAGTGTGCACTCAGTGTGGGACTCAGATAGGCCCCCCGAAAGGAGAGGCAGCATCCTCAAGGGGAGCCTGGTAGCTACCTGGTGTGGGGGCCTGGAATGGGAAGAGGTCAGAGGGACCCCGAGAGCCTCTGAAAACTGGGGATGTCAGCCACACTGCCCCCGGCAATGAAGTAACAGGCACCATTTCCTTTCCCTAGAACTCTCGGTCTCCACAGTGGTCTTATTCTTCCAGCCACTTCCCTACAAGACCCCACACACACACCATACCTCCTCACGGAGATCCTACAGCTGGGAAGTGGGGTCACACCAGGCCCAGGTGACCTCCTTCCTATCTGCAACCCGAATCTGAAGCCTCTTTCAGGGGAGGCTGGGTTCCCGAGGGCCTGGGAGGCCACTCCCTGGGGACACTGATATCGAGGCCAAGGTTGGAACCTGGTGCCATCACAAGGGAGGCCAGTGGCCCTCTGCTGGCACCTGCCCCGCAGGAAGCAGGAGGGGACTTTGCTGGAAATCTGCCTTTAATCTTGGCTTCCTGTTTTCTGCCCTGGGGACTGGCCGGGCGTGTGAGTTTCAAACGATTTCACGACTTCACGCCAGCTTCTCTAAACTGTCAACTCCACCAGAGAGGTCGGAGGGTGGAGGGAGGTGGCTGGGGAAGGAGCAGGGGCCCCTGCACCCAGGGAACCTTGGGTGCAGCCTACCCAGCCTCAGGTCCCCAGCACTGTCTCCATATCCCACAACCAGCCTTCCTCTTCTTCACACCTCTGGGACAGGTCCCAGCACCCAGGGACAGGTGGCCTGGCTTGGGGAACCTCATGTGTAGTCCCCAGTGTGGATCTGACATGGCCTGTTTCACAGGAGGCTGGGACTCAGCTTGTTAAAGATCAAGTTCCTGGGTGCTCTTCCAGCCTGTGCCCTCCTCTCGCTCCCTGAGGATCCCGCTGGCTTCTCAGGAGGCCTCAGTCCCTACAGGAGCTGGCCCTGGCTGCCCCCCCCACCCCGTGCCTACCCACAGCTCCCACAAGCACTCCCACTGCTGTGAGCCACGTGGCGACCTCCTGCCGGTCTTCTACCTTCACCTGGTTGCATCCCACCCACCAAGAATCTCTCCATGGTTTCCTCTGCTCATGTAAGAGCTCACACCGAATAAACCTCTGGCTCACAACAACCTCAGACTCCTTTACCTGGCTCTCTAGCCCGGCCACTTCCCCAGTCCTGAGCCCTCTGTGCCTTGGGATCCTTAACCATTGTCCCTTCCCCACTCCACAAGCACCAACCCAAAGCAGAGTCTTGAGTCCACTCCAATCCCTGGGGATGATCACTGCCTTCCTGCCCGGTGTCTGACCGCCCTGCATGTTTATTTCTCCACCTGGATAGGAGCAGTGAGGGTCCTGCTCACCCTTCCAGCACCCCATCCAGGCCAAGAGGCCTAGGTACCCGCGCTTGACAAATGGACCAATGGAAGAAATGTATCCTCAGTTTGGAAGCTGATTGGCTCTGTGGAGGTCTGGGGGTGGAACCTTTGCTGGTTTCCTTCAGGGTTCCATTCCCAGGAACTGGGATTCAGGAAGGTCATGATTGGGGGGGGGGTCACCCTGAAGAGGAAAGGTGGAGCCCGAATTCAAATGTGAGTTTATTTGACTCCAAAGTTCACCTGCTGCGCAAAAGTACATCCAGGGTGAAAACTCAGGTGTAATCAGGTGTCTATGGCAGTAAAGGAAGTAGGGTTGGAAACAACCTGGGCCAGGGATTTTGAGTTTTTGTTTTATTTGGCTTTATTTGTTGGTTGTTGTTTTGTTTTTTGAGATCAAGTCTCACCATGTAGTTTAGGCTGGCCTTGAACTCATTAGAACTCCAAGCAATCCTCCTGCCTCAGTCTCCTGAAGCCTGAGATTACAGGTGTGTGCCACCATACTGTAATCTGCAGAGCATTCAAAGTGCTTTCTGTAGGCCAAGACAACCGATTGCCACTCCTTGTGCCGGGTTATCACTCTATCTCAACCTCAGAGGTAGACAAGGCCAGCCTCACCCCCTTCACCCAGCTGCTTATCTTGCTGAATCTGCAGTCTCAGGTGAGGAGCATGGAGTAAGATCTCACAGAAGGGGGGCTGGGAACTTAGCTCAGCGGCATAAGCGCCTGCCTTGCAAGCAGGCAGTCGTGAGTTCGATCCCTCGTACCGAAAAAGACAAAAAAAAAAAGATCTCTCAGAAAGGAAGATGAGCTCAGAGACCTGAGGTAACCAGCTCAAGGACGCACAGCTGGTAAATGGCTCAGGTGAGATTTGAACACCAAATCCATGTGTTTTTTCACCAGGATGCCTCCCCCATCTCTGAGATGGACTGGAGACCTCCTCAAAGGGCGCCCCTCCCGAGGGCTGGCTCTGCTGGATGGGAAGTGAGTCCAAGGGTTAGAAGGTCCAAGCTATACTGCTCCCTGCGGGCATTCAGGTTCTTTGCAATCTGCAGCCATACTGTTTATCCAGCTGCGTCTCCCATGGGGCCCTCGACTGTCCTCTTCACTCTAATTTTGCCTTCTAAGACTCTGCCCACACTGCCTACCACCACCCAGCAATGGCCCCTCCTCCTGGGTTACTAAGCCTGACCCTGTCTTCAGGGCCTGAACACCTCCTTCCCTGCTAGAGGCCCTGGTTCCTCTCCTCACTGTGCCCCATCTTGTGCCCAACTTCTGCCTGCCTGATATCCCTTCCCGGTCTCACTAGCAATGCTCTGTAATAATCCACACTTAATCGAGGACTTGCCCCATGCCCCCCAACTGCACACCAAGCACTCTACTCCATGCACTCATTTCTTCCCCTTCAAACCTTCCCAAGTGGGTGTTATTATTTTCCCCATGTAATTGAACAGGCTACTGTAGCACACTGACTTGTCCAAGGTCACACACCTACTGAGTTCCCTCATGGCCTCCAAGATGCATATAAAATTCAAGAAATTTTTGGTTCCCTGGGGCCCCAGTGATGCAGAAACCCACTTCCCACCACTCTCTTGCTCAGGAGGCAGCCATTTATAGTTCCCAGCAGCCACCCAGCCTCTCACTGCTCCCCCTGCTGGGGTCCAGGGTCCGTGAAATCTCCCACTCTCCATTTCCTCCTTCCCGTGGAGCTTGCACAACACGGTGTGTGTGTGTGTGTGTGTGTGTGTGTGTGTGTGTGTGTGTGTGACTGGGGATGGAACCCAAGGCCTTCACATTGAGCTCCATGCATGGGCTTTTTTTTTAAATTTCAAAACAGGAGTCCAGGCTCGCCTTGAATTTGAGAGCCTCCTGCCTCAGCTTCCAGAGTAGCTGAAATAACAGGTGTGTGCCCCCGCACCAAACTACCTGGCTGCCCACTTTTATCCGTTACTTCTTCCCGGGGGTGGATCGGTTCATTGGCCTGTCTTTGAGTCCCAGCGAACTTGACAGTCATAAAGCGACTCAGTTGGGCCCTTCACACAGACAGCGTCAGGAAGCCTATGTGAATGAATGAATGAACGAACGAACTTACAGACAGGGCACAGATTGGCTACCTATTCACAGCTCTGGCGCTCAGTCTACAGAGGCTGCATGGGAGTCCCGTGGGCGACTCGTGGGCGGCCCCTCCTCGCGCCACGGGTGGGGGCGAGGTGCGACTAGACACGCCCCCCCGCGGTCCCAGCGCAGTCCGCCAGGGGGCGCATCCTGACCCCCGCCGGTCAGGCCCCCTCGCGCAGGCGCGGTGCGGCGGGCGAGGACCGGGCGGTGCTTCCTCTCCGGGCCTGGCGCTTCCTCCCCGCGGAGCCCGGCTCGCCGAGCCAGCCTGCCCGCCAGTCGCGACCCGCCACCTCTTTCTGCCCTTCGCGCGCCCTACCGGGGTCCCGCCGGGCCGGTCCTGCGCGCGATCACCAGCGCCCGCCCCTGCCCCGTGCGCGCCGTAGCCTCGGCCCGAGTCCGCGGGGCGTGGAGGAGCGGAGCCCGCGGCCCGATCGCGCGCCCGGCGGCCTCAGCGGCGGCGCTGGACGCAGAGCCCGCCGCATTGTCCCCTCCCGGCGCCGTCCCCGCCCGCGCTCCCCGGCGCGGGTCCGGACCCTTTGTGCCGCCGGGCACCGCGCCCCGCCCCCGCCGCAGGGTCAGTCCCGCAGGCCGCCGATGTCGCCCGGACCGCAGCGCCCCGCCAAAGGTGAGTGTCCGGCGACGACTGGCGGAGTAAGAGAGACTGGCGCCCCGCTCGTGCCCGCTGCGCGTCCACTCCCATCCCCCATCCGAGCCCGCGTCTCTGGTTCGAGTTCTCCCGGGAGTCACCATGAGACCCTGCAAGGACTCGTTTCAGGTCAGCTGAGCCCCCACTCGTGTGTGCCTCGGAGTTGGGGACTGCAGCCCCGAGGTGGGCCGGGGCCTGGAGTGTGGGCTGGGTCCCAGGTAGTCTGCCTGTTCGTGCTTTGGCCTCCCTGCAGGTGTCCTGGCCTGCATGGTTCTAACCTGTCCCTTGGTCCTACCCGGGGGCCCTCCTGGTCCCTGGCCACTTAGGGCCCAGCCACCTCCCTGATCTCTGCTAGAAGCCTGGGACTGAACCTATCATCTTTGGCCTTGGGAGGACCAGGCCTAAGCCCAGGGACTTCTGCCCCCAGGGTGGAGAAACCTGGCAGGGGTTCCATTCCTAGTGGAAGTAACAGCAAGCTTTAGCGGTGGGGCACCCTGATCGCCGGTTCTTCCAGGCTCCTCCATGGCCAGGTATTAGGAAGGGGTGTGTCAGTCTGCCAGATGGTGGAGCTAACTAGGAGTTCCCTTCCCTGTCTGCCGTGTAGACCAGGGAATTGAGGCCCAATTAAGGCTGGTCCCACTCCAGGCCGCTGGTGGAGGGAAGCTGTTAGCTTCCACCCAGGTCTGCAGAGCTGGCCTGCTGTGGGTAGGATACCAAATAGCCACTGTCACCTACCAAGCACAGACCCCACGCTGACCCAGGAGGGATCTTGTAGGGTGAGCACGTGCTCCCCTTAGAGGGCTGGAGAGGAGAAGGCTTCCGGCCCGCTCTGCTTAGGTGTGGGTTTAGGCAGCATCCTCACTGCCCACGAGACTTCCCCTGGGTGCCCGAGACTCCATCCTGGAGGGAGACATGGGGAATGGTGGACACCTGTGTGGTGTGTGGAGAGCACTGAAGTTGGTCCTGATCCATTCTTCCCGGACCTGGCACAGGAGCCAGGCAAGTGTGGAACATGAATGAGATCAGGATGGGCAAGGTAGGAGCCCCATCTCCCCTAGCAGCACCATGCAGCCTTAGCAGGAGGATATTCGAAGACTGGGGATACCATAGGTTCCAGCTCAAGCTCCCTGTCCCCTGAGTACCCCAGTCTCTGTCTTGCTGTGACCACAGTGATAGTTGATGCAAGGGCAGTAGGGCTGAGGTCAGTGGTACATAGGACCCTGAGGCTTCCTGGAGAATAGGACCTGTGTCTAGGTCCTGGGGTTCTGTCCTGCTTAGGCCTCTGCCCTGGAACATACAGAGGTCCCAGAACTCTGAGGCACTGACTCTCTATGAGACCTAACTTCCTTTCCAACCTGAGGCGCTGGGGCTGGGGCTGGGGCTGGGGCTGGGGCTGGGCCCTGGCCCTGACACGGTTGCATGCCTCTTTACCAACCATGAGCTATAGGGGTGTGGCCAGAGTCCCCGGGCCTCTGCCTAGCACTATGCAAGGGTGTGTTTTTTTCTTGGGGAGCTCGGTACCTTCCTGCCTCTTAGAAGTGGTTGCTTCTCTCTCTGCCTTGGGCCAAGGGCAGGAAAAGACATGAAGCCAATTCCTGTTCCCTTTACCTCTTCAGGGGCATTGGGCCCCAAGAGGCTGAGCCACATGGGTGACACACACCAAGTGTTGGTAAAGTGACAGAGTGCAGCATTCCCCAAAACAGCACAGGCCAAGGCCCCAGATCCACAGTGTGATTTGACTGCGCCTCCAACAAAAAAAAAACACACTATGTATCCTGATGAGGCAGTACTGCCTTGGGCCCAGTGCAGAGCTCCATCTCTGAGGTTTTTGGTTTGTTTTGAGACTCACTATGGCAGGCTGGCCTTGAATTTGTGATCCTTCTGCCTCAGCTTCCCGACTGTTGGGATTATAGGAGGGTGCTACCACATCCAACTTCAGGGATCCATCTTTGGAAGAATTTCAAAGCCTGTAACCCCCAAAGAACAGCAGGGTTTAGCCTGGGAAAGAAGGAAGAGACAGATCCTCAAGTGTGTCAGGGGCCATCCCATGACAGAAATGTCGGAGCTGGAGAGCATTGCAGCCCCAGGGTAGGATGGAGCCTGGAGTGGGCTGGGTCTCAGGGAGTCTGCCCGTCCCTGACCTGGCCTCCCTGCAGGTGCCCCGGCCTGCGTGGTTCTGACTTGTCTCTTGGTCCTGCCCAGAGGCTGTGTGCCTGACCAGCCAGGGCTGGGGGCTCCTAGAACCCGGGCAAACCAGATTTATCTCATTCTAAGAAAACTGTGTGTGTATTGATTTGCTTCCTCTAGAAGGTAACAAAGTTGCTGTAGAAAATATAGCAAACATAACAGAAGTCACCCACTGTCTCTTCACTAGGCAGTGGCAGTTAGTATTTTGCATCCCCGCCAGTCTGCCCAAGTGTCTCCTCTGTCGCTGTCCCATCTGAGTGCACAACCCACAACAGTCTTGTCACTCATCCCGGTGTGCTGAGACTCCTTTCTGGTGACACCTGGTCTGAGTACTTGCTTCCTAGGAGGTCCTGTGTCCTGCTTTCCCTCTGCCACAGCCTCACCCAGACCCTCTTTCCATGCCTGTGTGTATCTCATCTGTCACTGCTGTAGCTGTTACTGAGTTCTCAGTTGCCAGGAATAAGCAGGCAGTTTGGCACACAAGTCACACAGCTTCGGGCCCAGCTGTGTTACGTAGCAGGGTAGGGAGACACTCACTGCCCTCTGCTGCAGAGTTCCTTGGTGTTAGGACAGGACAGGACCCGTGCCAGAGGCCAGTATGTGCTAACTAGCAAGGATAGAAAGGGCCTCATCGTGGGTTGGTGTGCTGAGGCAATCTCAGGCTACCTTAGCCATGGGGAGGACCCTTGAGCTGTGGCCCAGGTCACCTGACAGCTCACCCAGTGGGTAGACGGCTCACCCAGGGGGCCTAGGAGCCCCCTAATACCCTCTGGCCTGAGATCCTGGGCCCCAATGGCCAGTTCCCTGCCCCACCTCCCTGCTTGCCTTGCTGTGATTGGCTGGCTTAGGGTGTGGAGCTGGCCCTAGATGGGCCGCCCCCTTTGGTGTCCAGGGCCTGACCCCACCCATTCCCCTTCCGGTCTCCCAGCCTTGTAGCTGAGTAGAAGAGGCCTCTTTTCTCTGGGCGCCTGGCTGCCTCTGGCTTCATCTTCTGCAAGGCTGGTCCAGCCTGGCAGTCCTGGTGGAAATAGAGGCCTCTTTAGCCTGAGACTTGGGCAGGTTGTCATGAGCTCCAGCACAGGGACAGCTAGGTCAGTGCAATGTCCCACCTTCCCAGGTGGCCAGGGAAGGGGAAAAAAAGTAAGGGTGGAGGGGAGGTGGGTTTCAAGGATCTCCCACCTGCACGTTGGAAGGGCACCTAGTGCGTCCTGAATCCCAGGAACTCTTACGTTGGTGTCACTCTGTCTGGCAGGTGCTGCCCAGGTCTGATCTGACAACCGCTGTGACACACCTTGCTTCTCTTGTTCTGCTTCTCTGCAGACTGAGGTGACAGGGTAGCACTGCCCAGGCCCAAGAGGTTGTAGCCCCTGATCACTCTGGTGGCAGGGAGTCCTCTCCAGGTGGCCATTCCATTCAGAGAGCTTTAGGCTTTCAACCTCATACCCTGGCTGCCAGACTCCCAGGGGTTGGCGCAGGGGAACTAGGCATTACAACTGCTCTCCTGTCCCTCAGTTCTGGCTGGGATGATGTCACAGGGTGGGGTCCTCCCCAAGATGCTGGCCTGGCTGGAGCGAGCCCTTTGGGTGTTTCTCAGTACTCTATCACCCCACTGCCCTTAGTTGGGGACAGGATGGGTGGAGGAGCAGGCTGCCCCCACGCCCAGCAGGGAGCACTACCTCCTTCCTCCTCCCCTTTGGGTCCCTTCATCCAAGGGCTGGAAATAGAATCCACTAAGTAATGATTAAAGTCAAATTCAGACCTAAAAATAAAGAGCAGGAGAAGAAAGAGCTGGTGTGCTCCCTGTGTGGCTGATGGGAGATGTAAGCTGAGAGGCTGGCACTAGGTACACCCCACAGCTGAGAGTACCCTGCGGATTAGGGGTGCTCTCTCATCAGGTGGGAGATGGCCTCAGCACCCACTGGTGTAGACTACACATCTCAGGCACTCTGGCAGGACCAGATTGCGAACCTCACTTCTTTGATGGGGAAACTAAGGCCCAGAGGATGAAATGGTTTGTCTGGCAGCTGGCTATCTGGGAGTGCCCCTCGGTGGCCCCCAGGCTGGAGGGCCCCACACTGCCCAGCCTACTCTTTCTGCTGCTCAGTTTCTCTTCCTGGTTCCAAGACGCAGTGATGAGGGCGCTTCTCGTCAACTCGCACTGTGTGCACCCTCTGACCGCAGCTTCCCCCGCTTCCCCTCCCCTTCCGTGGTGTGCAGCAGACAGAGGACAGAAGGCTGTGTACACCCGCCCTGCCCCCTCCCCACTGGCCTGCTCTGCATGCTTGGAAGCCTGAGGTGCTCACACCTGGGGCGCTCACACCTGGGGCCCCTCGTGCATGAGCGGCCTGATTGTCCACACTGCAGAGAGCCAGGAGGGGAGGTTGAGCCGCTGCAGGCCTTGAAGAGCCAGCTCAAGGGAGTCAGAAAGGCCTGCGGTTCCCACTTCCTGGCAGCTCAGAAGCTGGAGATTTGCGTGGGCCCCTGCTGCCTAGAGGACTTCCTGGAGGGAGGGGAAGGGCCTATGAAAATCAAGAAGCACGTAAGAGGCACCATGGGGACAGAGGTCCTTAGCTAGAGTTTCTCAGATGCTACTGACTTCTCTAACTATTGGCTGAGCTTCTGACCTCTTTGTGCAAGGCTCCAGTATGCAAATATCCCTCTGCTTCCTGGAGCAAGAGCATCAAGCTCTGGGCAACCCTTACCCTCCACCCCATCCATTTTCAGGGTGTCATCTGTCCAGCCCAAGGGGAAAGTTGGAGGAAAGGCCTCCTAGCCAGTGTTTCAATAGATCTGGGCTTAGACCTCCCTTCTATCCACTGGATGCCAGGTGGCCACAGGTGTGTGACCCTCATGCATCAGAGCTTATCTCTTCCTCTGTCCATCAGGGTCAAACAGTGCTTGCAAAGGGCCCCAGACCAGGTGGTTCAATAGGGTGTCACCCACAGTTTGTTCACAGTCAGTGTTGGGTGTGAGAGGGGGGAGGGGCTTGATGACCCTCCCATCCCTGCAAAGGGGCAGCCAGTATGCTTGCCTTTGCGTTGGACCCTCTGGAGCTGTGTGCTCTGCAAGTCTCATTTCTGAAATGGGGAGCCCAGAAATCTGAGGATCAAAATTCTAGACAGAGCCAGCACTTAGTGGGCTGAAGCAGAAGGATCACCACAAGTTCAAGGCCAGCTTGGGCTACATAATGAGTTCAAGGCCACCCTCAACTACGTAGAAGATTCTTAGCCATGCCCTCCCACCCCCCACCATCCAAAAAAGTTCTAGACAGGTGGATCTCTGGGCCTGTCTCCCCTCCTACCCTGACTGTGACATGGCAGGGGACTTGGTGATGAGCAACAAGGACATTCCAGGCCTTTGAGGGTTCCAGGAGGTTGGGCTGAGGTGATAGGTAAATGCAAGCAAATGAAGTTGCAAAGACCACAGCCTGTGGGAGGCGGGGGGACACACAACGGGACAGAGGCCTGGGTTAGGGCCCTGGGGAGGCCGGGTCCCAGATGCCCAGTGCTGTAGGTAATTAGGCTCCTGAGCGGTAATTAGAAACCTTTCTGGGCCAGGAGTGGCAGCCCTCAGCCTCTGGAGTGCAGGAGCCGGGAGGAGGCTCCCCATTAGCCACTTCTAACCCAGCCCTCACTTCTTTCTTCCAAACTGATACACAGGATTTCCGGTTTCACTGGGGGCCGGGTGAGGCAGGACAGAAGCCTGCGTGAGTTACTATCATTTGGGTTTTCTTTTTTTAAAAAACTTTTTCAGTCATTAGTTCAGGGAGCTGAGGGTTGGGGGAGAGGTTGAGAGTGACAGACACAGGGACCAAAGCCAGGTATCTTCCCAGCCCTGCCCCCTTGATCCCCAGGCACCTGCAAGGGTCTTGTGCCCACTCTGCTGGGGCCAGCTGGGACCTTTACCTCATCATGTCTGTCTCTGGGGCTGCCACTGTGCTGTCAGCAGGGTGTCTGCTGCAGAGCCAGGGGTGTGGCTGCTGTTATTGCTGCCAAACCTGCCCAGCTGCTGGCAGAGGCCCGCCCTGCTCAGGTGCCCAAGTCTGAAACTCAATTCTGCCCATGTCTGCCCTGTGACCTGTTGGAAACTTCTGGCTCAGTCTTCCTCGGGCCCCTACCCTGCACCTTCCCTTTAACTCCCTCTGGACCTCACCCTGGACCTGTTCTAAGGCACCCCTTTCCCAGTGGCTTCCCCCTGAAATCCCTTCAGCTCTAGCTCCCCTCCCCCTTCTTCTGGAGCCCTCCTGTGTGACCTTTGTCTCTTTCTGGTCATGGGTGCTGGAGATTGAACCCAGGCATGCTAAGCAGGCGCCATCTTCCCAGCCCTCTGCCAGCCTTGTGAGGCCACGAAGACTGTGCCATGGTCAGGCGAACAGGAGCAGCCTGCATCTTGATAGGGTCCCCAGGACCAGGTGCTGGGCTGGCTCTGTGGAGAGGCTGGGGAGCAGAGTGCTTTGGTCCCTGAGCCTGCGACCTTTTGAGCTTTTTTGATCCTGTCCCTCCTGCATGACTGTAGCCAAGGAGGGCTTCTGAGAGGCTGCTGAGGGAGAAGGGAAAGAGGGCCTTCCTGCCTGCCCACCATGCTTCCCCCACCCCCAGGGGTCCAGCTGGGTCCTGGGGCAGGACCCAAGTCCCTGGGGGCCATGGCCCCTAGTCTCCTCAGATCTCTGTGCACTTCCCTTTTCGGTGGTATTTTTAGCTGGGTGTAAACAGTTACTGAAGGCTCCCATGCCCCAGGAGACAGTGCTGTCTGGTGAGGGGGGCAGGGCAGGAGCCCCTTGACTTCCCCTGCCCATGTGCCTGGTTCTAAAGGTCTCCAGTTACCTACAGGAAAGGGACAGGGCAACCTAGGAGTTTCTAGGTTCCCATTCCCCTTCTAGTCCCCCTTCCAGCAGCCGGGGTTCCCAAGAAAACCCTGCCTGAGGCTGTGGCCGCTAACCTCAGAGCTCCGGCACAATGCCCAGCCTATTCCCAGGACCCCAGCACAAGGGCTGCTGGGAGCCACATTTGGGGCAGGAAGTCAGTGTGAAGCGTCAGCCCTGCCATATACCTAGCCCCTTTCCTCCAGCTGCTGTCCCTTTGGTTATGGCCCTCGGTGTGGTGCAGCCAACCTGGCCTCCCCCTTTGTCCACCCGCCCATTCATTCATCCATCCATCCATTCATTCAGCTCTCTTTACTAAGCAGCCACTCAGGCCCAGCCCAATAAGCAAGTGTGTGTGGCGGGGTACAAACATGAGTCAGATTTCAGCTGTCCCCTGTGGAGCTCCTAGTGCCCAGCCTGCCCTAAACCACAGGCCTCAGATGCTGGAGGCCAGGAACCAAGGAAGACTGCCAAAAAGCAACTTATTTTCTGTTTTATTTTTAGGGTAAGGTACTAGGCACATGGGCTTTTTTAAAAAGCCTAAAAGGACCAAATAACAAATACAAAATGAAAGTAAGCTTTCCCGGAGTGTGGTCCCACTCTCTCTTTTCATCCTAGAGGCAACTTTGGGTACATTTTCTCATGTCTGTCCAATTTAAGGCACATCTGAGTTTCAGGTGTTATACATCTTCTTTTTCTTTTTGGTTTGAAACAGGGCCTCACTATGTAGCCCAGGCTGGCCTCAAACTCACAGTGATCCCGTCTCAGCCTCCCAAGTGCTGGGATCACAGGCATGTGCATCTCGTTTTAAACACTCCGTGTAGTACACTATAGGTAGTCTGCAGCTGGCTCCTTCCAGTGTCTGGGTTTGAATGCATCAAACCCACTAAAGAGTTCATGTGATGGTACAATGGGTATTTGTATATTTGTCAGTCAGATTTACCAGGTTTTTTTTGATTTGCCAGTTCTTAATTTTCTTCCATTCTTTCCTCTTTTACCTACCCAGATGTAGGTGCACCTATGCCATTCTTTGCTGATCTGTGTGCTAGTTGTAAATATCATCTTTCCCTCTTGACAATATCTTTTACTTTAAAACTGCACTCAAGAAAGTTTACATTAGTTCCTTATTTTCTGTTTTTCCATTTTCCCAAAATGATTATTATAGCAGCACCACTCCCATGCAGAATCCAATTCAGAATCACTCATTAAATCTTGTTGTGTTTCTTTAGTGTCCAACTTAATCTAGAACATCCTCCAGTTTCGTGGGGTTTTTTGGTTTGGTCCAGGCCAGCTGGTTAAGAACCACCTACCTGCCTTTCTTGACTGAAGTCAAGTTAACACCCCCAGCAGGAAAACCACCCAGCGGTGGCTGTGACCAGCTCAGAACCTGGTGGCTGGAGGTGCCTAGTATCTGCTTGATCCTTTCTCTTTTTCTTTTTGCAGCATACCTGTACTGGGGATTGAACCAGGGCTTTTGCATTGATCTACATTCCCAGCTCTTTTTAAAATTTAGAAACAGGGTCTTCCCAGGTTGCTAAATTGCCCAAACTGGGCTCAAATTTGTAATTCTTCTACTTGGCCTCCCTGGGTGCTGGAATTCCAGGGGCGTGTCACCTTGCTTGTATGCTTACTGGTGGTGTTTAATTTAAGTTGCTCATGTGGTTAAGGCATCTGCCAGCTCTCCCTGAAGATCCTTCTTTCTGGTTAATCTATGGGGTGAGGCTTGGAGGCTGAGTCTCTGTGCTGTGTTCACCAATGGACTTTTCTCCATGCTGGCAGCCGGTCTTCCGCCGTCTCACTCACACTGTCTTGGGGAACATTCCAGGTCCTCACTGCAGACCTAGCCCCCTCGCAACTGGAAGTATGCAGTTTCTTTTTTGGGTACATCTGGTGGTTTGTTCCTCTAGTGCCCCATTAGTGGACACAAAGTGTCGCCATGTCTTGCTCCTACAATGCCACTGCAGGGACTGCCCTGCTGCACTGTCCCTTAGCTGCACCCCCAAGGCTAAGCAGACTCCTTGGAGAGCAGACAGGGCCTGGTGAGGCAGGGAGGCTGCCAGGGTGTGTGTGTGTCTGGGAAGCAGATAAGTAGTTTTCCCTAGGTCACACAGCATGTTGATGACAGAAACAGATCCAATACTCTGAGCCCTCAACATGTAGGGCACTGTCCCTGCCCATCTTAGACAAAGGCACACGGCTTGCTGGGCCCTTCTAGATCCATATCTGCAGCATAGGGATAATCATAGCGTCTGTCTTAGCATTGATAAGATTGGATGAGCTGTGATGTGCCAAGGACAGGGACTGGCACCGAATACATGCTCAGAAAACAAGGCCTGTTATTATTTTTTATTATTATCCTCAAGGCAGTGGGGAGGCGGCGGCAGCAGCTACAGGCCTGGCTGAGTGTTTGCAAACTGACAGCTGGAGGGTGACTAACTGCACAGACTCTGCGCGTGCCCCTGCCGTGGCAGCAAGTGTGCTGAGTCGGGGGGGGGGGGGTGTAGAGAGCTGCTGGCTGAGCCAGCCATGGGAGTGCACGAACTCTAGCCCAGAACATCACACCCAGCTTGCTGTGTGGCCTCCGGCAACTGTTCAGCCTCAGTTTCCACATCTGTAAGGTATGGGGAAGAGAGTTCACAGCCCATCCCCTGAAAACATGCAGCCACAAGGCCTGGGCTCCTGCTGAGCCTCCTTAGGCCTTGGTACCAGTACTGGTATCAGCAGGGCATCGATGGCACACAGGCAGGGCCAGGGTGGGGCGGGGCACACTCAGATCTCATCCCGCTCCCTCCCACCTGCTTACTGGCCCCTTTCAGGATGAGGGTTATGGGGTTCATACCCCAAGTGGAATGAAGGCAGGTAACACCCCCGCCACCTGTCTGCAGAGGTGGGGTTCAGCCTGGAGTAGGTGTTATCTGACTTCTCCTCCACAGCTCCTGCTGAGCTCTAAGGACCCATATTTCTGGCTGAAGCCCCCAGAATCCAATCCAGGCCCCTCACATTGGCTTTGCAAGCCCTCTGCCAGTCCCATGTGGAACCCATACCACAGGCAAAAGGGTGCTCAGGAAACCTGGGCCACAGAGCACCAGTGAACATCTGCCCCACCTGCTACATCTCAGACAGCTCCTGAACTGTACCTTGGGCCTGTCCCTAACCTGGCTACTTTGCTGCACTGTCCCTAGCACCTTCTCAGCCCTCTTTCTCCTGAAGGTAAATTGGGTCAGGGTTGGGAGGTGGGGGGAGGCAGGAGGCAGCAGTGGTGGAGGAAGTATGTTGGCTCCCTACTCTTGGCCATGGGGGGCATTGCCAAGCAGCACCTTGGAGAGTCACCCTCATTGTCATAAGCACACACAAGAAACACACCAGTGGGAACTGACCAGGGATATAGCTAGGCAGCACAGGCCTGAGTTTGATTCCTGGTACCCACACACGCAAAAAAAGAAACAAAAACACACCAGTTGACTTTGGGTGTAGCTCTGTGAATTGCCAGGCAGTACACCCACTCTAGGGCTAGGCCCAGACAAGCTCTGATCACCAATCCCCATGGTCCCCTCCCCCGCTTCTGATCTCCCCTCCTGAGGCCACCGTGTGCATGGAGTAATGCAGTCTGCTCTTTCTGTGCCTAGCTACTTGGTAGACATCAAGAAATTCATCAGGGCCGTTCAGTAGGTGTGGGGATGGTGCTTGGTGCTGCACAGCACCCCCTTTCGTGACCATCCTGTGGTGGTTCCTTTCTCTCCTGGTCACCCAAGCAGTCCCCGGCTTGAGGATGGCGCTGCTGTGTATCCACACCTGCCCTGGTGACATGTTCCCTGTGCCTCATGGGTGTGCAGTGAGAACTGGCTTCAGAGATGCTGCCAGATCAGCTTTTACCAGGGAATCTGTGAGGCCCCTGGAGCACAGGGACCTTGCCAGTGACAGAACCTCCACATTCTCGGCCCAGCACTGGGCTGGGGCTTATGGTGGTGGCTCTGCTGCTGCTGGCCCTTCAGCACTCCTTTGCTCCTCCTGGTCATTCTCTCCAACTCATTAGGCCCCTGTGGACTTAGGGTTGGTGGCCACCTTGCCACTGGCATGCTCAGCCTAAGGCTGGAGGGGACAGGGCAGGGCCCCTGCTAGCAGCAGGACATCTCTTCCTGCCCTTCTCAGTTTCTCTTCCCTGCAGCTCTAATGGTACCAAGTGACAGTTTGGCCTTCCTGTGACACAGGGACACCAGATCTCCTGAGAAGATGTCGGCAATACAGGTACCACAGGGTGGGATCTAATACCTAATGCATCCCCACAGCCCACTCTGCTGAGCAGAGGAAAGATGCAGGCTTAGGTCACCCTGCTCTTCCCTTTTCCAACTCTCTGTCCCAGCCCAGGTTTCAATAAAGGAAAAGTCCAAGCTGGGTGTTGTGGTACATATCTGGGAAGCTGAAGGAAGAGGTTCAGGCCCAGTTTGGGCAAAATTAAAAAGTAAAAAGGGCTGTGTTTGTAGCCCATACAAAGGCTGTGGATTCTGTCCCCAATACCACACAGACACAAAAAAGTAAAGTTCCAGCTCTAGAGTAGTAGGGTTGTCTCAGCTGGAGGGGACCCACAGTTCTCGGGAGGAGCCCCTCATTGGGCTCACAACCTGTGAGCTGTGCAGGCAGGTGGGTGGGGTAGAGCCTAGGTTGCTTCCACCCATCTGTTGCCCACCCTGCAGGCCGCCTGGCCGTCCGGTACAGAATGTATTGCCAAGTACAACTTCCATGGCACTGCCGAGCAGGACCTTCCCTTCTGCAAAGGGGATGTGCTCACCATTGTAGCCGTCACCAAGGTAGGTGGGGACCTTACTGGGCCACTCTACCCTCCCACCCCCTGGGGACTTCTGGGTTTGGTTCCCCTGCATTGTAGGGGTGGGGTATGGCCCTGAGGATGTGTCTGGGCTGTCCTCCCCCAGGATCCCAACTGGTACAAAGCCAAGAACAAGGTGGGCCGTGAGGGCATCATCCCGGCCAACTATGTCCAGAAGCGGGAGGGCGTGAAGGCAGGCACCAAACTCAGTCTCATGCCGTGAGTGCCACGAGGAGGGGTCCCAGGGTGAGGGGAGAGGGTGTGGATTTGCTCCTCCTGGAGGAGTTGAGGTACTGGTGAGCAGGTGAGGGCTTCCTGGGAGGGACAGGGTAGGCTCGGGGTAGAAGAAAAGAGGACAAGAAATAGGTAAGCTCCTCTAATGCCAGGCTAAGCAAGTGGGGGTTGTGGGGTGGCATGAGACAGAAAGAACACCTCCAGGGAGCGGAGTACCGAGAGGGCGGCAGGGGCTCCCATGACCCTGGGCTCTGCCACCCCCAGCTGGTTCCACGGCAAGATCACCCGGGAGCAGGCCGAGCGGCTCCTGTACCCACCGGAAACAGGTCTGTTCCTGGTTCGGGAAAGCACCAACTACCCCGGTGACTACACACTGTGTGTGAGCTGCGATGGCAAGGTAGAGCACTACCGAATCATGTACCATGCCAGCAAGCTGAGCATTGATGAGGAGGTCTACTTTGAGAACCTCATGCAGCTGGTGGAGGTAAGTGGCAGAGAGGTTCCACCTAGGGATCCTCTCAGGACCTCAGACCCCCCACAAGGAGGGGAACTGATCCCTGGCTGTACACTGGCGGCACCAGGATTAGGTCCAAACCTGTCTGATCCAGCACACACTTCCCTCCAGCTGCTCACAAGTGGATGCCCAGATGGGCGTGTATAGACATGAGCTGTGCCCTGGATAGCCAGCGCCCCAGGCTACACCTGACACCCACCCACTGGTGGCCTCTCTGGTGTCTCTTCACCTACTCTCATGTCCATCCCCCAGGCCTGGCCTGTGGCGAGAGAGGGCTGGGGGTCCTGGGCATGCTTGGCTAGAGTCTGGTGTCGGTTCCGAGCAAGGATCCTCTACCTCAGTTTACTTGTAGCAAGAGACAAGCATCTGTCCAGTAGCTGGGTGTCAGATGGCAGAAAAATGGGAGCCTTGCTGGGCGTGGTGCCGCACGCCTGTAACCCCAGCACTGTAACTCTAACCGAGGCAGAAGGATCATGGTGAGCTGGAGGCCAGCCTGGGATACGTGTAAGAAATATGGAGCCCGGTAGGGAATCCCTCCAGCAAGGCACCTCCAGGCTGGGCGTGCCCAGCCTCTGCTGCCCTCTGGTGGTCAGACTGAGCAGCGCCTGCAGGCACATAGAGGGGGGTCACAGCCCCGCTGGCTCTGAACCCCTGCCTCCGCTCCCCAGCACTACACCACAGACGCAGACGGGCTCTGCACTCGCCTCATCAAACCAAAGGTCATGGAGGGCACCGTGGCGGCCCAGGATGAGTTCTACCGCAGTGAGTGCCCTCACCCTGGCTTCCTCCTACCCAGGGGTCCCCAGGGAACCCTCATATCTCAATATCACCCCAGCTAGAATCCCGCCCACTCGCTCCCTCACTGAGCCTCCCCGCAGGTGGCTGGGCGCTGAACCTAAAGGAGCTGAAGCTGCTGCAGACCATCGGGAAGGGGGAGTTTGGAGGTGAGCAAGGAGCCCATGTGCTGGGCGTGGGTACAGGTGCGGGCAACAGGGATGCAGGGAGCAACTCCCCGTTCTCCCCCTAGATGTGATGCTGGGTGACTACCGGGGCAACAAGGTCGCTGTCAAGTGCATCAAGAATGATGCCACCGCCCAGGCCTTCCTAGCTGAAGCCTCTGTCATGACGTAAGTGGGCAGTGATGGCCTTAGCCAAGGCAGTGGACAGGGAGGCCTGGCAGGCTCTGACAGCCCTGTCCACCCCAGGCAACTGCGGCACAGCAACCTGGTACAGCTCCTGGGTGTCATCGTGGAGGAGAAGGGTGGGCTGTACATTGTCACTGAATACATGGCTAAGGTAGGCACCTGCCCCCACCCCTCCGTGCCCTGCACCATTTCCCCACCCCACTGAGCTCCAAGTCACCAGGCCTTGACTTTTATCCTTGCTCATCCTTCATTTATCGTCACCTTGAATGATTAATGTCACTGCTGAGCCTCAGTTTCTCCATTTGTGATATGAAAATGATGATGAATTCTACCCCAGAGATTCATAAGGGTTAAGAGATAGCCAAGGATTTAGCTCAGCATAGGTGCCTTCTGGTACAAAAAAAAAAAGAGAGAGATAATGAGTGGCTGGGTGTGGTGGCACAGGCCTATAATCCCAGTACCTGGGAGATTGAGGCAGAAGGATTACTTTGAATTCAAGACCAGCCTGAACTACACAGTGAGACCCTGTCTCAAAAAACAAACACATGAGAGATAACAGGTGGTGCTGAGCAGTGTCCAGCAGAGATGGCCTGGCCCCCTCCCCCATCCTTTTTCCCTAGCCCTGAGCCCATGCTCCCACGGGCATTGGGCCTAGTCTGTCTGTCTGCTGGCCAGGGGAGCCTGGTGGACTACCTGCGGTCGAGGGGCCGGTCCGTGTTGGGCGGAGACTGTCTCCTCAAGTTCTCACTGTGAGTGAACAACCCTGGGGTAGGATGGAGTGGTGAGCCCAGGGGACACCCCTCCCTGCCACAGGAGCCTTGAGGGTCATGTGACTGGCCTGTCCCCAGAGATGTCTGCGAAGCCATGGAATACCTGGAGGGCAACAACTTTGTTCACCGGGACCTGGCCGCCCGGAATGTGCTGGTGTCAGAGGACAATGTGGCCAAGGTCAGCGACTTTGGCCTTACCAAGGAGGCCTCGAGCACGCAGGACACGGGCAAGCTGCCTGTCAAGTGGACGGCGCCTGAGGCCCTGCGAGAGAAGGTGGGCCATGCCTTCCTTCCCTGGGGCTACACAGTGGTGGACAAGGGTCCAGGCACCCACCACCCCTGCAGTCCCCATCTGATAGTCATTCTCCCATCCACCTGGCAGAAATTCTCCACCAAGTCCGATGTGTGGAGTTTCGGGATCCTTCTCTGGGAAATCTACTCCTTCGGGCGAGTGCCTTACCCAAGAATTGTGAGTATGGACGCTGGGCCTGGGACTTGGCTGGCTCCTCGGGGTTGGCAAGGGCGTCCTGCCCCTGGGTGACTTCTCGGCTGGGTCTGGAAGGTGGACCGTGTGGCTCCAGCCCCCACTGACTCCCAGCATCCCTTCCGCAGCCCCTGAAGGACGTCGTCCCTCGGGTGGAGAAGGGCTACAAGATGGATGCCCCGGACGGCTGCCCGCCCGCCGTCTATGAGGTCATGAAGAACTGCTGGCACCTGGACGCGGCCGTGCGCCCCTCCTTCCTGCAGCTCCGTGAGCAGCTTGAGCACATCAAGGCCCACGAGCTGCACCTGTGACCGTGGGGGGACGGACCCAGAGGTCAGGGACCCGGTGCCCCGCCACACGCTGGGCCAAGCCCGGACTGAGCCCCAGCAGACTGGTGGACCTCTCTCCTCTGTCCCCACCGGCCCTGGGACCCTGCCTAGGCCTGGCACCTCCTCTTATGGACTGGCCTGCAGGGCTGAGGTGCCTGAGCCGGGTAGAGGCGAGGGGCAGGAGGCGGGCCCACTGCGGGCCCCTTCCCAGCCTTTACCGCTCGCCTCCTTAGAGTTTTATTCCTTTCCTTTTTTGAGATTTTTTTCTGTGTGTTTATTTTTTATTATTTTTCAAGACAAGGAGAAAGAAAGTACCCAGCCAATGGGCATTTTACAAGAAGTACGAATCTTATTTTTCCTGTCCTGCCCTGAGGGTGGGGGGAGCGGCCCCTCTCTAGGGACCCATTGCCCCGGCCTCGGCCTCGTTCCGTATTCCGTGTCCCGTGTGCCGTGTTGCCTCGGCCGCCCAGTGTTTGCGCTTGACCATGTTGCACTGTTTGCATGCGCCCGAGGCAGACGTCTGTCAGGGGCTTGATTTCATGTGCCGCTGCCACCGCCCACCCACCCACGCCCACCTTGTGAGATGGAATCCTAATAAACCACTCCATGAGGACACGGCGCTTCCTCGCCGAGCCTGCCTGTCCCACCCAGCCGTGCCCATGCCATCTTGTCTCCCCCTGTCTCTGTCGGGGGGCTGGGGAGCATGGCCAGGAGATGTAGCCGCCGCTTTGTGTCAGCTGCACGAGCGACTGTCCTGTGTCTACCTGTGGGAAGCGCTCACTGCCCACCCTGCCCGATGCCACCCGGACCTGACACTTTGTGGCTCAGGAGTTGGAGCCGAGGAGGGGGGTGGCTAACCAGAGAAGGCTGGGGACAAGATGAACAGGTCTCCAAAGATGCTGGCTGTGGAGAACCACTGAGAAGAGGCTGGTTCCTCATTTCACCCAGCACTGAGCAGCCTTGGCCCATCACATGCGTACCACACCTGTGCCTTTCTGGATTTGGGACTGGGGCTCCAGGTCCTGTATCCAGCCACCTGCCCCTCCCTGCTCCATTTAGGGCACACAGATAGGAATGAGGGCTGCCCAGAAGCTGCAGGGCCTCAGAAGGAGAATGTACTGGATTTGCTCTCTGAGAACGCTGAGCCACCTGTTGTAGCCTCCAGGACTAGCAACCCAGGAAGCTCAGACAGGACAGATGTGTGCCTCTGTCCCGCGCCGTGGTTCCCGCCACCACATTCTCCCAGGGAAGCAGCCTTGCACTTCTTACAGTCCCTCACACACACTGGCCGGTAGAGTCGTTCCAAAGTAAATACTTGAACACCTGCTGTGTGCTAGGGCTGGGGTTGGGCAGTGAGCAGGACAAACCCTGTGTCATTCACACCTGGGACGATAGCAGATACCTAAGCTTACCAGTACCACTGCCAAACTGACACTGGATGGGGAAACAGCAGAACTGAGGGAGGGTGGGCAGGAGCCTCAGCGGGGGTCCACACCAACTGTGCTGGGGAGGGGTAGAGGAAAGATGAAAGATGCTGCTGACCAGAGCTGAGGTGCACTTGCCTGGGTGTACAGGGCCCTAGGTTCAATTCCCAGCACCACCAGAAAGAGGACACTGAGATTTGAAATGGGGCTGGAAAGTGAAACCTGTGGCTGGGGGTAGCTTTTATCAAACCAATAGCTACAGGAGGCAGATGACAGGTTCCTCTTAGTCCTGGTAAGTGAGGTTGAAGAATGGTGTAAAGACACAGTGGGAGATAGATGGACTCTCAAGAGATGTCAGAGGTAAAATGAAGTCTGGTGTGTGCCACTGTGTTACCCTAGCATGTGTGAGGCTGAGGCAGGAGGATCTTAAGTTTGAGGGCAGCCTTAGTGATAGCCTGTCTCAAAAAGCCAACGGAGTAGGTATGATTGAAGTATAGATTGAGTACGGACTGAAGGAGAGGGAGAAGCCATAGCCACCCAGCCCTAAGTATAGATAGGTGGCCAGTGGATGCCGGAGGGTAGGCAGCAGGGGCTAGAGATTACTGAGAAGGCATGGAGCTGGAAGAACATTGAAGCTGCCTGGCATTCTTGGGTGAGTTGTGGGGCCCCAAAAGCTAGGGAGGGAACCTGGAGTGTGAGAGCAGGCAGACTGAGTGCACAGCTAGAGGCAAGGGTGAGGTCACTGGAAGGCACAGAAATCGGCAGTGCGCAGGACTTCCTGGTGGAGGCACTCCCCTCCTAGAAGGCCAGTTGGAGGGGACCAGGCCCCATGCTGAGGGAGAGGCTGAGACCAAAGGGGGTTACAGTCTGTGCCCTACCCAGACTGTAAGCACCAGGAGGTCATTTTTATTTGTTTTTGCTTTTTATGGCACGGGGTATTGAAATCCATAATGAGCTGGGCTGGGGATTTAGCTCAGTGGCATAAGCACCTGCCTTGCAAGCACGTAGTTGTGAGTTCAATCCCTGGTTAAAAAAAGAAAAAATCCACAGTGAGCTACATCGCCAGCTTTTTTTTTTTATTTTATTTTTTGAAGCAAATTCTTGCTAAGTCATTAAGTTACCTACTGTGGGCTCAAACTGCCTCAGCCTTCCAGACCTCAGGAATTACAGGCAGGTGCCACATGCCAGCACGAAGGTCACCAAGGTCCTGGGTCTGGTAGGGACCTTTGAGAGGGCAGCAGCCAGAGACAAGGGGGCCAGAGGCAAGGGAACTACCCGAGGCCGAGGGCTGTATGAGTAATGGAGCCGTGATGGAAGGAGAGGAGGAGGATGTGAGAGGTGTGTAGGAGGACAGAGGCTTGGGCAAACCCGACCACCTAGGGGAAGGACATGACCTTTGGGTCACATCTAAGGGCTGAGAAGAGAACGGGCGGAAATGAAAGACAGTAGAGCCTTCTTTGAGGGAGGAGCTGGGACCGGAAAGGAACAGTCCAAACCCAGGGCAGGGCAGGGCAGGGCAGGGCAGGGCATGGGCGCTCTGGTCTATGGTGCTGACTCAGCAGGGCTAGCTTGACTCCAGCCAGACTCCAGTAAGTGTGGGCCCTTTATCAACTCTAGCCAGCTGGTCCAAGCTAGCCAGGGTCCAGGGGCCTCAGTGGCCTGTGTGGAGGAGTGGATCAGGGTCCTGCTGCAGCACGGGGGTCCCTCCCTGTACCCTATCCTTCCTTCCCCGCCACCATTCCCATTTCTGGCTACTGGCTCTTTAAACATGAGCACACATGGTCCCTCTCAGGACCCACTTGGGTGCAAGGGATCCAGTTGGTGCTACCTAGCCAGTGGCAGAAGCAACACGGGGCTCCAGTGGCTTCTCAGACACAGAGGACAGGCAGAGGTGGCGAAGTCCAGATAAAGGATGGAGAGAACGGTGTACTGAACCCGGCATCAGCAATTACCAACTCCAGGTCACCCTTCACTGCCTCTGCCCCTTGCTGTCCCCAGGCCCTGAAATACTGGAGCAAATCCCAGAAATTATCTGAATTTACCCATAAAGTATGGTTCTCCAAAAGATAAGACTTACACAACTATAGTACCACACTACTCCTAAAAAAAACTTCAAGATAAATTTGTTGTTGTTTTTGGGTCAGGGTCTTGTGATGTAGTTGAGGCTGGCCTTGAACTCATGTAACCCAGGCTGGCCTCAGACATGCAGACAATCTTCCTGCCTCAGCCTCACCAGCGCTGAGTCAGGCACCATGCCCACTGTGATAATTTCTTAATATAATCAAATATGCATTGTTCAAATTTCCCCAATTGGGGCTGACTTTAGCCCAGCGGTTCCTTCGACTCTTGCCTTCCTAACCATCTGGGTCGCTGGCTTTTATCATCCAGTGGTTAGAGACTCGCAGGTGCTCTCCAGTCCTTTTTTAAAAAAAAAATTCCCCAATTATTTGTTTCCAGTTGGTGGGTTAAAATTAGGCACCATGTGAGATCCATCCAGTGTATTTACTTGCTGTCACATAAGCCTGCCTCCCTTGTTCATGTGATTTACTGGTGAGAACACCAAGGTGCTGGGAAGGACGAGCTTGCTTTCGGGAAAGTAGAGAGAAGGAGGGGAGAGGCGAGGAGGAGAGAAAGGGGTGGAGGGCAGCAGAGTCGGGCCATTGCCTGGGACACAGAGGCAGGATGCGGAAGATCAGTCCCACCCCCGGCAGGGAGGAGCAGCCAGGCTCCGGCTGGTGGCCCTCCCTTGGCACCCCTGGGCACCAGCTGCAGGAGCCCAAGAGCAGAGGCAGCAATTCAGTAGGTGGGGAGGATGGGGCTTGAGACCAGCCTGGAGGAACAGGATGTCTGTACTGGGAGGAGGAGGTACAGGTCAGTGCCAAATCCCAGGTCCCCGTGGTGCCCAGCTCCTCCTGCCTGGCCCAAGCCCAGGACCCCTCCCTGGCCTCCCAGCTCTGATCACCCTGGCACCCGGATGTCAGTTCCTTCCGTTCTACCATGCCGGGGGCCCAAGGTCTCGATGTCCTGCTCTGTCTGCTCTTCCTCCTGCTCCTGGCCCCCCACAGCATTGAGGGAGGCTCCCCACCTCTTCCTCCTCAGCGCAGATTTGAGTACAAGCTCAGTTTCAAAAGCCCAAGGCTGGCGTGGCCAGGGGTTGGGATACCATTCTGGACTCATCATGGAGGTGAGGCCGGAGGAGGGGACTGGTGGGGAGGGGCTCTGCCAGGCTCAGGTTGGGCTAGGGAGGGGGTTTAGCACTCCATCAGGTCTTCCATTCCCCCCACCCTGTCTCAGTTTCTCTTCTCTGCCCTCTTCTGCCTCAGGACTCCTTTCTCCTCCTTTGCCTCCCTTAAACCTCCCTCTCCTCCTCTGCAGCTTGGACCTGTGAACACACACACACTTGCATGCATGTGGGATACGTGGTATACACCTGGGCATGGGGGAGCCGCAGAAAAGCTTCTAACCCTACAGGTCAGTTAGGGCTTTCCACATCAGACCCACAGGGATTCTGTCTTCTCACTTGATCTTCTCAGAAAGGGTGGTAACAACTTATTAGAGCCCTACAACCCAGAGGAGCCAACTCAGGAGTAGGCAAGAAGACAGGGGTTGTAGAGCAGGGCCTGGTACAAGTTCAGGAACATAACTTGTTTCCAAAATATATACAGGAAGGTCTGCCCAGCCATGGATTTCACTCAGCACCTCCTAGCAGGCAAAGAGAGAAAGCAGATCAGCTGATATGCTCATTGTCCACCCACTCCTCCTCTTTGGAGTCCTGGCACCATGATCCTGTAGGCCCAGTCTAAGTCCTTGGGCTGACTCAGCCTCCAGGAGCCTACAATCACAGTGAGGCCCCTGGCCTCCCACAGGGGCTGGACAGTGGACAGACCCACAGTCTCCTGCTCATCCCTGAACTTTCTGAGCAAACAGGCTGGATTAGCAGCCCCTGGGAAGATTCCAGGCTGGTGGATGGGGATAGGCTGAAGGGAGCCCTGATTCCTATCCCTCAGCTCCCACCAGGCTGGCCTGTTTCTTTCCCTTCTCCCCCCACCAATCACACAGCACCCCTTCCTGTCCTTCCCACTCCAGTACTGGGGATTGAACCTGGGACTTTTGCACTAATCTGCATCCCCAGCCCTTTTTACTTTTTGAGACAGGGCCTCACTAAGTCACTAAGTTGCCCAGGCTGGGTTTGAACCTGTAGTCCTGTCTCGGCGTCCCAGAGTGCTGAGATTACAGGTGTTCCTCAGCCCCTTATTTAGCAGTGTACCTTGGTGTGACCTCCCAGGCCTGGATATTGCTGATGAGACAGAGGGACAGGGCTTGAGGGTGGTAAGAGAACAAGATCTCAGCTGCCCTGTCCACAGATGCCATTCTAGGCCTGGAGGAGGTGCGGCTGGCACCATCCCTGAGGAACCGCAGCGGTGCTGTGTGGAGCAGAACCTTGGTCTCTTTCCCAGCCTGGGAGGTAGAGACACAGATGCGGGTGACCGGGCCAGGCCGCCGGGGCACTCAGGGCATGGTGAGTGGGCCCTGCTTAGGCCTGGGGCTCCAGCATTCTCAGCGACCACTGAGCTAAGGGGCGGGGCCCCTTCAGGTCGTGTGGTACACCCTGGATGGGAACCTTGTTGGCTCTGTTCCCCGGCGGCTGGCCTCGAGGGACGGTGTAGGGATCTTCTTCAACTCCTCAGCTGAGGACACGCGGGTGAGCAGAGTTCCCTCCCACCCCTGCCCTCCTCCTCCCACTTCCTCCCTGTTCCCTGGCTGAAGCTGATGTTACCTTCTTGCAGAACAGCCCTGCCATTCGTGTGCTGGCCAGTGATGGGCACAGTCCCCATAAGCAGCTTGGGTAAGGGCCTCTGGGGACCGACTCATGCAGCATCAGCCATACTTCGGCTGCCACCTCCTCACTGTCCTCCTGGCCTTCTGCCCACTGGCTGTCAGCCCAGCCCCCAGAGCCCTGTCTTCTCCTTTGGGGACAGCCCCAGTGGGTTCTCACAACCTGCTGAGAACACCGATCCTGGAGAAGTGAGGTCATTTGCTGAGATCACACAGCCATGGGCCGAGCTGGCGTCCGACCCCAGACTCGCCTGTAAAGGTCCCTGCCCCTGCCCTGCCAGCTTCTCCTTCCCTTCCTCCGGGTGACGTGGCCTCCCAGTGGCTGGACCAGTTTGTCAGGGCCTCTCAGCAAACAATCTCCTCTTGTAACAATTAGAATAATTGCACACCTTTGTGAAGCTGAGCTTTCTGTCCTTGGCCCAGGGCCAACGCCCTTGACACCACCATCTTGTGAACCCTCGTAACATGGTTATGAGCTACTTGCAATTATCCCTTTGTTTTAAAGACAGGACACCAGGGTTTGCAATTGCACGGTTCAGAGTACATGCCCTGGTCCCCTGTGCTGCCTCCTCTGTAGCGGAAGGTGGCAGTGACAGGTGCTTTGTGAGCTGCCCACCCCACCCACATGCCCAGAGAAACCTGGGGTGCAGGGCTATGCTCTGAACTCTCCAGAGCCTGCAGCACCACCCTGGATGACCACAGGCTAGTCATACCGTCCTGGGCTACTAGTGCCCAACCCATGCAGAAGGGAGAGGATGGAGGTGGCCTCCCCAGAATCATGGGGGCACTTGAAGTTTAAGAGAAAGAGAGAAGGAAGGGATAGCAGGCTGTGGTGGTGCGTTAGGGGTACAGAAGTCAGATTCCATGCTTGGCCCAGGCCTCTGTCTCTGATGACAGCCACAGGGAGGCCTCTGGGCCCTTTCTAAGTCAGAAAACACTTTGGCAGAAGTGTTTCCAGGCAGAAGGTGCTTTCCTGCCTCTATTTCTTCTGTGTAAGAGGCTAAACATAGGGACCTGTCCTGTGCTAGGTCACCTGGGGAAAGGAGGTGACACAGAGGCCAGGGCAGAGTAGCTTTTGAGACCCCACCCCAGGGCAAGGTGTGGGGTCCTCTGTGGCCTGGCTGGACTCTTAAATGCCCACAGGAATGGAGGCAGCCGGGTGCTGGGCTCCTGCCACTGGGACTTTCGGAATCGGCCATATCCATTCAGAGCACGGATCACCTACTGGCAACAGAGGCTGCGTGTGAGTCCTCCTGCTCCTGAGGTCTCTGTGAGCATTCAGATCATTGGCTCTGGGCTACAGAGATGCTGCCTGAGGGTGCCCTGCTCCAGCTGAAGTCTGGGAGATCACAAGGGGTCCCTGGAACACAGGGGTCCTCACATTCATGGGGTTACAAGCATATCCAGGGAGCACCCAGAATCCAGATATCACACAGCATGTGCCCAGGAGGCTCACATGAGCCCAGGATGCAGGTCACCTCCATGTCACTCTAGTCCCAAGCCCTGTCTGCCCTCCTTCCAGGGGCCGGAGCCAGTGCCTTCCCTTTGTGTCCTTTAGGTATCACTGAGCAGTGGTTTCACCCCTAATGACCCGGAAGACATCTGTATTGATGTGGGACCTCTGCTTTTGACCCCTGGAGGTTACTTCGGGGTCTCAGCAGCCACTGGCGCCCTGGCAGGTGAGGCCGCAGGATAGGTGAGAACAGAGGGGCTGTGTCTGTGACCTGGCTTCAGCAGACCTTTGCAGGCCCTGGGTGGGGCAATCACTTCCTCACCAAGTGACCTGGGCCAGTCACCAGCCTTTCAGTGGTCTCTGTCACCAGCAGGAAGGTTACTGCAGGTCTCACAAGGGACAAAGTGTTTTCATCCTAATGGTCCCTGTAAGTGCCCCTTGCTAGACACTGGGGCAGGTGAAAGGGGCACCGCACAAGGGACATTTAGGACACAGAGCAAAGGGAAGTGGTGTATGCAGAGCCCATGGCAAATGCTCCTCCTAGGAAGTAGGAAACTTTAAACATCAGGACTTTGGTCTGCAGTCTCTGGGCACTGGGGAGCCATGGAAGGAGTTGTTTTTTTTTTTTTTTTTTCCATTTCTTTTCTTTCTTTCCCCCTAACCCATTGAAACTAGAGCCTTCACACTGAGCTATGTCCCTTTTAAATAATTTTTCTTATTTTGAGTCTAAATCACCAAGCTGCTCAGGCTGGGTTCAAACTTGGGACTCTCCTGTCTCAAGAAAGACCTCTCTTCTCTTCCCTCCCCTCTCTTCCCTTCCCCTTCTCTCTTCTCCTTTCTCTCCTTCCTCTCTCTCCTCTTCCCACCCCCTTTCTTTCTCTCCAGAGTCTCACTATGTAATGCAGGCTGCCTTGAACTCACAGAAATCGTCCTGCCTCAGCCTCCTAAGTGCTGAGATTATAAATTTGCACCACCATTCCCAGCTCTAAGGTTTCTGAGGAGGATAGCAATGTGGTCAGAGCCATTCTGTGGAAGTAGCCAATGTGCGTTGGTGCTTCCTGGAGTAGCTGTGCACTGGGGAGCTGCGGTGTCCCTTGGTCTGGTGCCATGGCTCCAGACCACTATGTCCTTTCCCACTTGCCTGGGGCCACCTCTGGTTAAAGGTGTTTTCAACCCTCAGAGCCACACAGCTGCTTGTCTGTCCCCAGACCCTCCTAGGACATGAGCAAGATGAAGGTCGAAGAGATGCCCAAGTCACCCTGAACCTAGGGATAAGGGCTGAGTGGCTGGGGTGCTAGGCATGAGGATATAACCTTCCCCTCCCCAAACCTCTTCCAGATAACCATGATGTCCTGTCCTTCTTGACCTTCAGTCTGAGCGAGCCTGGTCCAGAGGTGATGCCAGCTGGGTCTCCTATTCCCAGACACCCCACAGCCCCTGTCATGGCACCCTTAGCCCCCTTTCTTTTGTGTGATGCAGTGCTGGGGGCCAGGCTCTGCCCTCTGGCCTCCTAGGCTGACAGGGCTGGGCTGTGACAGGACAACACACAGTGACCAGCACTGGTAGTCAACAGATGCAAGGGGAGGTGGGGCACAGAGAAAAGGTCAAAAACAACCTGGGAACCAGGACACTTCCTGGATGAGGTGACACTGAAGAAGGTTGGGGCCATAGCGGGGTGGCGGCAGTAATGGGAGGCTGGAAACCTCAGGTTGGTGATCAAGCAAAGGGCTCTTCCCTAGCAAGGAGGAGGCTTGGTCAGGGAGCGGGGCCCCTGAGGGAGACTCCCCACTTCTGGGCCTCCCATCTCCTTCCTGCAGGTTCCCCCTAGGCCTTTCCTGGAAACAGAGCAGCTCCGCCTGGCCAGGCTGCTGGAAGGGCTGCAGGCAAGGTTGGGCCTGAGCACCAGGAAGAACACATATCCACAACCAAATGCCAGAGCCCAAGAAGGAGGTAGTGGCCCAGGGCAGGGGCATCACAAGACCTCTGTCCTTAGAAGCAGGAGTCTTTTAACCCAGGGGAGATGGTAGCTACCAGAACCTGGGCTCAGATCTGTCCTGTCCCTACCTCATCACCTGTTGCCCACTACAGCCCATCCCAGCTCTGTCCTGCTCTCCAGGGGAAAGGCTCTTCGACCTGCAGGAGACGCTGAGCAGACACAGCCACATCCTGCAGGCCATCTGGGGTCTCTCTGAGCACCTAGCCCAGGTCAAGAAGCAATGGAAGCAGCAGCTGAGGTCCCCAGGCTGGGTCAGAACTGAGGTGGGATGGGTGAGTGGCCCATGGGCATCCACAGCTACCTCTACAGGCTTCAAAGCATAGCGAGTACCAGGTGTGATGGCACACACCTGGAATTCGGGCACTCATGAGGCTGAGGCAAGAGGATCGCCGTTAGCTCCATGCCAGCCTGAGCTATTAGTGAGACCCTGTCTCAAAAAACAACAAAAAACCAAACAAACCAGCCAAAAAACAAAAGAGCAGCAAGTGACAGAGCCAGGCGCAGGTCTCCCCAAAGGTGTGGCGGGCAGATGCGGGGGGGAGTGGAAAGTTGAAAATCACAGGGTGGGGTAGCACAGCCTGCAGGAGGGAGGGCATCTCTGGATAAGTAAATGCCCACCCCGTGGTGCAGGGAAGAGTCAATGCCAGATACTTGGATCAGGACCACAGACAAATGACAGAAATAGACTTGGTACCAATTTGCATGTGGCTGCACATGTGATTTGCATATGGCTTGCTTACTGCTTGGCTGCACAAATCCTCATTTCATCTCCACTGTCACCCTGGCTCCTCCCTTGAGAGCCATGCCCTGGGCATGCCCTGCCTGGGGACCCGAAAGCTAAACCCGCCAGACAAAGCATTTGGCCAGGAAGAGGTCAGCAACTCCTGCAGGCTTTGCTGGGTTCTGACAGCTGAGGCTTTAATCTTATGTTCTTAAGCCAGGGCAGCTTAGGAAGGGTCCCACCCACCAGGCCCAGTCCTCTTGGTCCTACCTCCAGGCCCAGGTCCCCTTCCTGCCAGGCCCCATCTCTCCAAAAGGACAGCTACTTTTCCAGGCCACTTGACATGGCAGAGACTCAAAACTGGGGGTATTAACAAGTCCTGGCCTGCTGTTTGGCTCACATCTTGGGAGATGGGGACAGAGAGGACTGGGATGGGAGGGATTAGAAGCAGAAGGATTCTGAGAAATCCAGGAGTGACAGGGATGGGAGGGAGAGGGAGAGGGGATAGGACTTCAGAGCCTAGATGGAGAGAGGTGAGGGAAACTCATTGTGTCCAAAATGAAGAGGGCAAAACTGGCAGAGTGGCAATAATCTTACCACTCAGGGGATAGGAAGTGGTTGAGGCAGGAGGATTTCTGCGAGTTCTGAGCCAGCCTGGGCTACATAGTGAGTTCAAGCCCAGCCCAGACTACACAGCACAACTCTGTATAAGAAAACCAAAAAATTCGGGCTGGGGATTTAGCTCAGCGGCATAAGCGCCTGCCTTGCAAGCAGGCAGTCGTGAGTTCGATCACTGGTACCGATAAAAACAAAAAAAGACAAAAAAAAAAAAAAAAAAAAAAAAGAAAGAAAACCAAAAAATAGAAGTGGGGCATGGTGGCACACTCCTGTAATCCCAGCACTCGGGAAGCTGAGGCAGGTGGATTGTTGCAAGTTCAAGACCAGCCTGGGCTACAAAGAGAGCCCAAGGTCAGCCTGAACTGCATGTGAGACCCTGTCTCAAAAAGACAAAAATAAATAAATAAATAAATAAAATGAAGGGGGCCCTGGTGCTTTGGTAAAGCCCCTAGAAGGAGGAGGGCTGCAGTATCCCTAAGGAATGTGACCCTGAGAAGGTGAATCCTGGACCAGAAGCTGTCCTCTCCACCCTGCAGGACTCGGCCAAAGTCAGTACCTTGCTTTGTGGACAGCAAACTCTGCTTCAGGGCCTGCAAGACATGAGGTAAGGGGTGAGAGAGGGAAGAGAAGCCCTCCACACCCACCAACATACCTCTCTGCCTGAAGGGGGTTCATGGTCCTGCAGTTCTTTCTTTCATGGCTTCCCAAACGTTCACCAGGCACAGAGCTTGGCAAGGAGACAAGCTAGAGGTTGCAGTGGCTGAGGTGACCTGAATTTAACTGAATTGAGTTTAAAGTTTTGAAAGTCCTACTTTGAAAGCACTCTCATTGAGCATGGTAGTGCACACCTGAATCCCAGCACTCGACAGGCTGAAGCAGGAGAATCATCCTGAGTTTGAGCCATCCTGAACTATGTAGTGAGTTTAAGGCCAGCCTGAACTGCATAGTAAAATCAATTTAAAAATAAATTTTTCTGTGGTGGCATGTACATGCACCAACTTCCCATGCTAAATGGAATCATTATGTACTACAAACATGTACTAATAAAAATAGAAATAGAAATGTAAAAAGGAAAAGACCATTGTGTGACAGGGGACGTTCCTCCCAGGCAGAAATAGTAAATCTGAGCTTGCCTTTGGAGACAGCTCTCAGAAACAGCCTGTGTTTGAAAGAGATTTTAGAGGGACACAGCCTAGACCAGGCCAGCTGGAGAAGGAAGCCCTGAGCTCCCTTTGCCCTCTGCCATGATGGAGCCTGCAGGCCCAGGAGCTACCTGTGGAGCTCTGGGCGGGGAGATCCCTGGGTACACAATGCCCACTCTCCACATCTAGGAGGCTGGGATGGCAAAGGGGAGCAGGACAAGGAGCGAAGCCAAATACCCTGAGGCCTGGGGGGTCAAAGGCAGAGAGTCCAGGGAGACAGTGGTTGAGCCAGATAGCTTGAAGGGGATCTTTGTCCAGGTTAAACCTGTCTTAGGGCCCAGAGAGAAGTTCTGGGACCAAGACCAACCTCTAAAAGAATGGTGCCTGTTCTCTATTTGTGCCGTACCCTAGGGATCATGGGAAATGACCTGGGTGCAACCGGAAGGTAAATGAGTGACCTCCCTATTTCCACCTGGCAGGGATGTTGCTGCTCGCATGGCCTTGGAAGCCCAGGTTGCCTCTCTGCCTGTGGGCACCAAGCATCACTTCTTGGAGCTGGACCGGATCCTGGGTCTCCTGCACAAGGACCTTCAGGGCACACAGGTGACAGTGAAAGGAGGAGGGCGCGGGGTCCCCTCCCTGAGGTCTGGACTCCACTACCCTCTTCCATCACTTCTGCCCCGGGTGCCCACTGCCTTTTCCTCCCTCCCAGGACCTGAGCAGGCACACCTGGGTGGATACCTATGTCTGTGTGTACACTTGGGTGTTCAAGGACATGAGTCCCACCTTTCTGCCGTCTCTCTCTGGGAAGTAGCACAGACACAGCAGCAGTAGGGTCCTGGAACCTGTTCAGAGTCCACCCCCTCAGTGACTGCAAGGAAATGGGTGGCTTTGCCCAAGGTCATTCAGCATTCAGCAGTCGAGCTGCTCTGCCCTTGTGCCACCTGTTCCTTCTTGCTCTTTCCCTTGCCCTCATTTTGTGTCTGTCTCTATCTCTGTCTCTCTGTCTCTGTCTCTCTCTGTCTCTCTCCCCTTCTCTCTCTCTCTCTCCCTCATCACTTAAGTCACTGGTCCCTGATGCTCCCAGACTCCAGGTCTTCCCAGTTTTTCCCACAGATGCAGCCACTGAGTCCTAGGTCGGGAGACAACTCTGTACACCACTCTTCTCCAGACAGCGGCCACCATAGCTCAGGCCTGGGGAGACACATGAGGCCAAGCATAGCACAGATTCAAGCGCCCCTCCTTCCTGGGTTGCAAGGCGAGTCAGGATCCCCCTCTCCCCTTCCAGAAAGTAGCAGCCAAAGGCCCCCAGAACCCTGGCTGGCGCCCAGGGACTCCCACATGCCTGCGGCCTGGCATCTTCCTGCTCTTCCTCCTCATCCAGACTGCAGGCTTCTTCTACTATGTGAACTTCAGGTAGGTCCCTGTGAGCCCAGGTAGTCCCACATGGCCCAGCAGGGCGCAGCTCTGGGCTGTCACTGTTCAGATTAATTGTAAGCAGCAGAACACAGGCTGAGACCCTTTCCTCCCCTGCCCATCTGGTCCTCCCTCCCAGAGCCCTCCACAGTGAGCAGGTGGCTAGGAACTGACAGTGTACCCCATGTCCAGTACTGATGGCCAAAGCTCAGGGACTATGAGAGCACAGGGACTATGAGAGCACAGGAGAAAGCACATGGAGAGATAGGGAATCAATCTGGACATAAGGGAAGGACATTTGAGATGGGTCCTCAAGGTAAACAGGAGTTTTCCCACCCGCCAAGATAGGTAAAGGCCTCACTGGATGAGAAAAGGCACGGGAACATGAAGAAAAGCATAATATTTTGGAAAAATGGTAACAGTATTGTTGGAGACAGAGTAGGATCAGTTTGTGACATTAGGCAAACACAATACAAAAAGTTGGAGGGAAGCCAAGCATGGTGGCACACATCTGTAATCTCAGCACTCTGGGAGGCTGAGGCAAAAGGATCAGAAGTTTGAGCCCTGTCTGAGCGTTTTTAGCAATTTAGTAAGACCCTCTCTCTCTCTTAAAAAAAAAAAAAAAAAAAAAAAAAAAAAAAAAACAGAAAAAGAAAAGAAAAAAATTGCTTTTAAGGGCTGGGGATGTAGCTGACTGCAAATGGCCTGGGTCCAATCTCTAGGACTGTCCCCCTCACCACCAAATGGGGAGGAAGTGGAAGGTCACTCTTTCTTGGTGGGTGGTGAGTGGCTGCTAAATGAATGTACGTCTATAGACATACACACACTAAAAGTCTCAGAAATTCCTCCTTGCTGGGAGAATTTCAAAATGAGAAGAATCTAAGTGGGCTGGGATGGTCCTGGAGGAAAAGTGAAGGGTGATGAGCCTTAAAAGGCCTAAAGTGGAAATGAGGACCCAGGGGTGCAGTTCTTGGACTGAGGCATCTAATCTGACCTTAAATGCCAAAAGGAAATGTGAACCTTGAGTGGCATGGAAAGAGAACCAAAACGACCCTGGCGAAGGGGAGGCTCTGGGTCAATGAGTGGAGGTAAACAGGTTTCAAGGGGCCAGGCAGAGCCTGTAATCCCAGGACATGGGAGACTGAGGCAGGGGAATCACAAGTTCGAGGCCAGCCTGGGCTGCTAGGAAGTTCAAGTCTAGCCTGAATTACATAGTGAGACCCAGTCTCAGCAAAACAAATTCCCAGAAGGGAGAGATCCAAGTAACTTTCCTCTCTCCCTGGCAGCAGGCAGAAGCTGGACAAGAAACTTCAGGAAAGCTGGTCCCTGGGGAGCCTCTCCCTGGGTCCTGCACCAGACGTCCCCAGTACACTGGGGGCCCTGAGGAGGCAGCCCTTCTCCTGCAGTGCGCATGTCTGACCCACATCCAAATCACTTTTCATGGGGAAGCAAGTGGCACCTGGGGTATGGACAGCCTGGGCTGAGCCCTCTTCCGCTTGGGTGCCCAGCTATGCCCCACACCTGACATTTTCAAGCCCCACCTTATTAAAGGCGACTTCTCTGTCCCCAAGCTTTGCCGTGTTCATTTACCTTCCAGCTCCTCCTAACCTCTGCAGCTTTCTGGGTAGGGAATGGCTGGGTGGGCTCCACGCTGCAGGGAGGCCGAGGTCTTTCTTAACAGGAAGAACACACACCACCAGCCCTGAGGAGAGGGGGTCAAGCTGCCAGTAGCTCTGTTCCTAGACTCACCCAGCACAAGGAGTGGTGTTTCAAAGGGTCCCTCCTGCCTCAGCCAATCGCCAAACCATTCTCCCCCTCTTCGGAGCCCTAGGGACAGCAGGACAGGCGTGTGACAGAGGAACTCCAGAAGCAACTCCTGAGCCACAACGGATTCCTGCTCGTGTTCCCCGCTGCCTCCCTTTACGCTGTGCAGCTGCTGGGGTCAGCATGGAGGAGGGGAGGGGACTGGAATGAGTTTCTGCCTTTCGCTGCTGTCCCCATCACGCACCTGGAATCCAGGTTATGAATGGTGCGGAGGGAATGGAGGAGGAGAGGAAGGCAGGGTCCCCCCGGGAGCGACCCCACCACCGCAGCCCCTAATCCGCCGCCAGCGGGGCCGAAAGCTCAGCGCGGGGAACCGAAGCACGTGGCGAGCGCGGCCGCACGTGGTCCCGCCGTTTCAGCCCCGTGCGCGCCCCTTGCCTGCGGGGGAGGGGCTGCGGGGCGGGGCGGGGCCGGGAGAATGGGGCGGGGCTCTAGGGAGCTGTCCGCGATCCCAGTGCTGAAGTCGGTGCGGACGTGCATCGCCCGCGCGGACGCCCGACGCCTGTTGTCTCTGCCGGCTGAGACCATGGCGTTCATGGTGAAGACCATGGTGGGTGGCCAGCTGAAGAACCTCACTGGGAGCCTGGGAGGCGGCGAGGACAAGGGAGATGGGGACAAATCGGCCGCCGAGGCGCAGGGCATGAGCCGAGAGGAGTACGAGGAGTATCAGAAGCAACTGGTGGAAGAGAAGTGAGTGGGATACCTGGCCCCAATGATCCCCCGCAAACACACACACACAGATATTCGCAGCCGCCGGGCCACCCATGGGCCAGCTTGCAGCACAAGACCCTTTCTCTTCCTCCCTGAACTTGCCAAAAGGCTGGGGAGAGGGTGTCCTCCAGCTGCTCCCTGCCAGGGAACACACCCAGGACCCTGTTCCAGCTACCTGTGACCCTGAGGGAGTGGGGAAGGAAGACCTGTGCCTGGGATGGGGAGGCGAGTGCACGTGCATCTCTGATGAAACAGGTAATCCCTTAATCCGATCTGGCCCGAGCCTTCTGACAAGGGCTCTTCTGAGCCTTGGGCTCTGAGAAAAGAGCTGCTCAGAAGGGGCTCAGAGGTGCAGAAATGGGTCCTGAGATGCAGGCACTCTTGCAAAAAATGAACCCATTGCATTCCTGCAGTTCTGGGACAGAGCAGAGCTGGGATGGAGTTAGGAACTGGACTCTGGGTACATGTCCTGGCTTGGCTTCTTATTAACTGGGTTACTTCAGGCAAGTTACTTAGCCTTCTTGTGCCACCCTTCCTCTTCTGGAAATGGACTGGTTAATCGTACTACATGACTTAAATATTTATAAAGATAAAATGACTTCATGTGTGTAAACCATTTAGTGCAGTGGCTGGCATGAGGAAATCATCATTAAACATTAGTTATGGTTATTTCACTTAGTTGTGGCAGTTTTGTGAGTTGCAAGTTCTCATCCCCACCTTCCAGAAGATGAAGGTAAGTGGCTTACACAGTAGTAATGGAGCCCTGATGGGAGACTGAGTCTGCTCTGAATACTCTCCACCATGGGACACAGTTGTCAGGGAGGGAAAGGCACATGGTAAAGCTCTACAACAGAGCTGTGGCAATGGGGCACTGTGCTGGAGTCAGGGAGCACACTCACCTAGCAGGCCAGGTTCAAGCATCCTAACTTCCCACTGGCCATCAAGTGGGACCAACGCCACCTGCTGCCACACCCTGAGACCCCTCCCTCACAGCCCCCTCAGCCCTTGCGGTGACATCACCCCATCCCTCCACAGGATGGAGCGGGATGCGCAGTTCACGCAGAGAAAAGCGGAGCGGGCCACGCTGCGGAGTCATTTCCGAGACAAATACCGACTGCCCAAGGTACACAGGGCTTCAAGGCAAAGCTGGGACCCTGAGGTCCTTCAGCCAGGGGGTGTTGCCACTCTCAGCCCATAAACCTCATGATGTGCTCAGTTAGATGTTTTCGTTTCTTTTTTTTTTCTTTTCTTTTTTTTTTTTTTTTTTTTTGTCTTTTTTGTTTTTATCGGTACCAGGGATCGAACTCACGACTGCCTGCTTGCAAGGCAGGCGCTTATGCTGCTGAGCTAAATCCCCAGCCCAATGTTTTCGTTTCTTGTTCCTTTTTCCACTCATTTGTTCGTGAGCTGCTGGGTTAACCAGCTCCCTTCAAGCCAGGCCTTGATGCTGAGGGAAAGCCCCAGTTCTCTGGAGACTCGGGTTTGTGTTTCTGGTGTCAGTCCAGGTCCCTTCTCCTCTCCAACCCCACCTCCCAAAGCTCGATCAGGCCCAGCCCACGAAGGCTCAGAAGAGGCAGAAAGTGGATTTTTTTCCTGGGACTTCTGAACACACAGGGTGAAGTGGAGGACAGAAGGCAGGTGATGTGTGTGTGCCAGATGTGTGAACATCTTTGCCTTCACAGTCTCACCCAAACCCCCAGTAATACTGCCAAGCAGCTGTCACCCACATATGGGTGAGGAAACTGAGGCTCAGAGACAAGAAAGGACTTGGCTAAGGTCGTGCAACCAAGCAGAGGTGAAGTTTGAGCCTGTTCCCCAGGCACCCGGGCACCTGAAGAGAACAAAGGTGCCCTCACTGGCCAGGCAGCCCAGGAGCTCTCAGAGGCTGTCATCCCCTAATCTGCCCCAGGTAGTGCAGCACATAAGCATATGAGTGTGTTCATATGCCTAGGGAGGAAACTGAGGCAAAAACCACTCCAAAAATATTACCTTCATTTGCCCAGAATTGTGCTAGGCTCTGCAGGGACAAAGAAGTAAAGTGCTATCAGCACTCCTGACCTTGATCTTCACTTGAACTGAAAGATCAAATACAGGGATATCACATGCACTCATGCAACAAATGCTTACTGAGGCCCTGCTGCCTCTGGCTCCCCACAGGGCACTGGTCTTTTGAAAGTTTCTCAAAGGGACAAACTGGTCTGGAAAGCCTGACTTATGTTAGCCCATCTGAGAGTAAATGGAGTCATTCATCAAATGCTGGCACTGAGCATAGAAGAGATATGACACAGTCAAGTATGGTGGTGTACACTTGCCATCCCAGCATCCAGTATTCTGCAAGGCTGAAGCAGGAGGATCACAAGTTTGGGCCCAGACTGGACAACTTAGCAATTTAGTGAGAATTTATCTTAAAATTAGCAATATAAAAAAGGGCTGAAGTAGCACAGCGCAAAGGCCCTGGGTTCAAGTCCTAGTACAGGGTGACACAGAGAGAGAGATGACACAATTGTGCCTGCCATCAGGGAACTGAGGCAAGGACTTGGATTTAGCTAAGTAGGATACAAGGAAGAAAGTCCCAGCTCCTCCGAGAGGGACCCCAAAATGCACTGGCTATCAGTTGATGCCATACAGAACATGGACATTGACATCAGGGACATAGGTTTGAATCCAGCTCCTCCCCTTCCTGGTTGTGTGAGGCAGGCAATTTACTTCTTTAAGTGATCTGAACCTTTGTTTCCTTATTTGTAATGTGGAGACAAAAGTAGCTACCTCCTAACGCTTTTCTAGCTTGACATCAGCCATGCACAGGGTGGTTAAATGATACTCATCACTGTTGCTGGCTGTGTCCTTCAGTGTGGTTAACTGTAGTCACCTAAGACCTAGCTGATGGTGACAGTTGTGATTTCCTGCAATCCTGTTCCCTTTTTACTCACCATGCAGTGGCAAAGCGTGAGGTCTCCATGTCCTAGGGTGTGGGAACGCGGGGGCCTGACACCCAGGCCAGGCTCCTTCCCTGCCCCTCAGCCCACACCTCTTCCTTTCAGAATGAGACAGACGAGAGTCAGATCCAGATGGCAGGGGGGGACGTGGAGCTGCCCCGGGAGCTGGCCAAGATGATCGAGGAGGACACAGAGGAGGAGGAGGAGAAGGCTTCGGTGCTTGGGCAACTGGCCAGCCTCCCTGGCTTGGATATCGGCTCCCTCAAGGACAAGGCCCAGACTACACTGGGAGAGCTCAAGCAATCTGCTGAGAAGTGCTACATCATGTGACTGTGTCCCCTGGGGTGGCTGCAGGGACAGCCAGAGGGCTGGGCTTCCATGAGGGCCAAAAGGTACTTGTACCCCACTGGAGCTCTGCTCCTTGCCCCAGCTTGGCTTCTGACCCTTCTTGCTTGTACCCATTCCTCATCCTAGCCCGTAAGACCCTCCCCGGCAATCAGCCCAGGAGACCTCCAAGCCTGTAGAAAAGAGCTGGTCCTCTCTGGGTGTGCCCCAACTTCCTGAACACAGATGCAGTTACAGAGGGACATGAAACCCCTGGCACACACAGAGACATCCTCTGTGTACCCAGCCTTTTTGGTCAATAGCCCCAGATGCTGCCAGAGGGGACCCTGGGCAGCACCCTCAGCACACAGGAGGCTACATCCCAGTCTCTACCTTTATTGTTCTTGAAGCCTGCTCTTTCTGGCCTCATCTCTTCATCTGTAAAATGGGAAAAGACCCTGTAATGTCTAAGATTCTGGCATGGCACCCTGCCATGTGGAGCATGGCAATGGCTGCTCCACAGCTATAGCAGCTGCCACCCAGGCTCTGAAGTGGAGCAATGGTGAGAGGGGCAGAGTGCCAAGGATGGGGCTGGCACTGAGCAGCAGCCTAGGCAGCTCCAGGCCTCTCTGGGCCCAGGGCCCAGCCAATTTCTGTTCTGTCCCTGTAGAACTCTTTCTCTGTGTGGATTCCATAGCTGGAATCTCCTCTCCCACCTCAGTGAAAAATAAAAATTCCAGATGACATAGCCATCTTCCCCCTGCTTCCTGACCTTAACTCTGGGAGCTCACATCCCCAGACTCTACCCTTGGAAGGGTGACCTCTTCCTCCTCACCTACAGCTTCAAAGGAGGGAGGGGCATCAGTGCCAGGGGACATTGGTGCCAGCCCCTATAGGAAGTTCAGGCTCTCCTCTTTTAGAACCTTGGGTAAGGGAGCAGAAGGTCTAGCCTGGGACTGGGTGAACTAAGATGGACTCAGCCACTGGGACAGATATGGCACCCAGCTGGATGGGGTTGTATATGACAAGATGGGACGTGGGAGTGTTGCCTAAGACCACAGCAGACTCCAGCCCTTTTGTCTGTACCCATCCTCAAGATGCAATGGATAAACAGATGGAACCAGAAGACAAAGGGACTGCACCTCAGCCCAGCAGTACTGTGTGGTTTCCTCCAGGTCCTTTCCCTATCCGAGCCTGCCCAGAATAACAATGATAAATGTTTCACAGGGTGCCTATGTGTTTCTTTCCTACTGATCATGATGGGATTGGGACCTACAGCCTCTTACATGCTGATCAGGCACTTTGCCACCCACTGAGCCACACCTCTGACCCCAAAAGGTGACCATCTGTATGTACTATCCTTGGCATGTGACAGACCATATCAATTGACAGTAACATGTTTTTAAAACAAAGTGAGAGGGAGGAGAAGTGCAAAGACCATGTGATGCTGCATCTGACTGTGACTGGCTGATACTCAGCCTGAGGTGGCCCCAGGAAGCCTGGTGTGAAGCAGGAAGCTGGTCCTATCACTACGCCTGGTGCCCACTGAGGAGTTTGTAGACACAAACTCATGCAGTGAAGCATGAGTTGAGACATTTTTTTAAAAATGCAAAAGTAAAGAGCTCAAGTGTCACCCTGTGCCCCTGTAGGGCTGGGCCACAGCAGAGGTGTGTGGTGGGGTAGGGATTGGGTTCCCTGGGCAGGAATCCCAAGGCAGGCTGGGGGAAGGTCAGTGCAGGCTGCCTAGTGCCCTCAGCCTGGGGACTGGACTGACAGAGGTTGAACGGGGCCTCTGGGAGCCACCAAGATGGACCAGTGGGAGCAGGCCGGTTCAAGGGCACAGTGTCCGCAAGACTCCTTGGGAATGAGAACATGGGCCTCAAAACTGCGCAGGGGCTGAAAGACAGCAAGCAGGAGCTGGAGGTCCAGGGCTGTCACCACCTGCACCCCCACCTCACCCCCACTTTGCTATCCTGAGATCCTCGGCAGGGCCCTGCACCAGGGACAACCCCCTCCTGACCTTCCAAAGCTGGAGGAGGCTCAGCCACGCGTAGCAACAGGACCCGCGTCAGTGCTGCACCCTCTGGGGCCCTCTGCCTAATAGGATCCGACAGCCCCTGCCTGCTTCGCGCTATGCTGGGTCCAAAGCAGGGCAGAGTGGCAGGCAGCGGCGGCAGGGGGGGTACTCACTGAGCCCTGTCAGAGAAGGGCTGTTGGGTGCCTGGGGTCAGGAAAGGGGGTGCTGGGTCTCCGAGATGATTCCTTCAAAGATAGGGACACCTGAGAGGCCCCGACCTATCTACAGTGACCCTGGCATGGGGTCAGAGAGGCTCTAGGGTGGAAGGAGCCAGTTTTCTGGCTCATACTGAGGTGAGTAAGGAGGGCAGGCTGAGGGGACCCTCACCCTGCCTGCTGTGGTCCCTTTTATTTCTCTGCCAGCCCTGTTGTGTCCCTCTCATTCCTGAATTGGTATCCTCCCGCACCTGCCCTGCTCCAGGCCCTCTGGCTCTGGTGGTGGTTGTCCTGCTCTCCATTTTGTTCCATTCTACTCTTATTTTAGAGCATCGTGTGCTTCCTAAATGCCTACCCAATTGGTGTGATGCGAAGGCCACAAAGAAACCCACTTGTCACCCAGGCTCCCCTTTCCACAGTGCCTAGAACCTACCACAAGGCCCCCATGGACCAGAGCCCAGGGATCTGGGCCTTTCTCTTCCACACTTCTGTTCTCTTCCCCTTTTCTTTTCCTTTTTTCCCTTGCAGATGGTCTGAGAAAACAGGAAATGTCACAGGTGCTCTTCCATTCCCAGGGAATGAGAGGAAACCAAGATGGCCACCTATCCATCTCCCCTGTACACCATTGGGGCTCCAGTTCTACTCTAACTGACCTCAGGAAGATCAGTGACACCTGACCCTATCTGCAGAGTCTCTAGTCCCCCTCCTGCTTCCTCCATCCAGACAGCTCAAGCCAGCAAGCCAGGTCTCAGCAGCAAGAGGGTGACATTCTGAGGCCATCTGGTCCCGGGGGAGTTGGGGAGGGCGACCAAGGCTGGGGGTGCACAGATCTCTCTTTCCCAATAGCCAGATGGTCCCTCTGCAGACACCAGAGGCCCTGGGCAGGCGTTGGGGACATCTGGGTGTATTCCCTCACTGCATCTCGATGCTGACAATGCCTGCTGACACAGCTGATGTTCAGCGGGGCAAGGGTGGGGGTTCCTATTCTGTCCCCTGGACCCCATTGCCCTGCATCTAACCTGAAGTCTTCCTGTCCCCACTGTTCCCAGGCTGCGTGAGGGTTGGAAGCGGGGTGGCCAGGGTCCTGGCTGCCTCAGCCTGCCTGGGAGAGCACTGTGCCTGCAGGCACGCAGCCATCCATGCAGGGAACCACAAGCATGAGCACACACAGGGCTTCGAGCATGGAGGTCTGAGTGTGAGTTAGTGTGGGGAAAGTGGTCATTGCTGTCCCCTTCCTCTGAAGCCCCAGCCTTACCTTCAGGGAGGGCTGAGGTGGCAATCTGGCCTCTGGAGACAAAAGCCCTTCCAGGTGACCCAAACAGAAACCCAAATTATCCTCTGCCCTCTTCTCAGTGAGCCATAGGAGGGGCAGGCAGGTACAATGATGACACTTGGGTCCCTCAGAGGCTCACCTCCCTCTCTCTAGGCTGAATTCACATTCAGGTATGCTCCTGGTGTGGTCCAGGGTTGGCTCTGAGCTTGGGTAACTGAGTGGAAGTGGAGGGCAAGGTAGGGTGGGGACCTGGACATTGCTGAGGGACACAGGTCCTGCCTTGAGACTTTCAAAGTTTTGAAGATGAGAGGTAGAAATAACTTTTTTGTTTGAGTATTGAACCTGGGGCTTTTGTGTTGAGCTACATCCACAGCCATTTATTTATTTATGAGACAGGGCCTCAATAAATTGCCCAAGCTCAAATTTGTGATCTTTCTTTCTTTCTTTTTTTTTTTTTTTTTTTGTCTTTTTGAGACAGGGTCTCGCATTGCAGTTCAGGCTGGCCTTGAGCTCACTTTGTAGCCTAGGCTGGTCTTGAACTCACAAGGAACCTCCTGGCTCAGCCTCCCAAGTGCTGGGATTACAGGCATGAGCCATCACACCTGGCTAAATTTGTGATCTTTCTGCCTCAGCCTCCCAGAACACTGGGATTACTGGTATGGCCATGATGCTCAGCTATATTGTCATCTGGCCCATTTGCAGAGATAATGTCTTTCTCCTTAGACTACAAAATGACATCTTATTTCACACTTATATACATCCAGCCCATGTACACTACCTCATTACCAATGCCCTTTGGACACCTACCCTCATCCTTGTCCTCCCCAGAAAGTAAAAGGCTGATGGACCTACCACAGCGCCTGCTCCACAACACCCCCTGGTGGCTAGAGTTGGTTCCCTGAGAGAACGCTGGCCAGTAGTCACCCAACTCAAAACCAGCACCTCTCCACCCCTGCCTCCAGGAGTGGGGAGCACACCTATGTGATGTTGCAAAGCCTAAGGAGCAGCTCCCGCTGACTGTCTGGGGTACTCCCTCCCTTAATCATCAGGAATGCTTCCAACAAGAACTGGTCACACCAAGAGCACAGAGCCTGCTGGAAACGACCCTGCCTTTTCCCCACTCCAGCCCACCATGGGTCCAAGGTAAGACAGGTGAGAGGCCAGGGGATCCTGGCAGGGGATGGATGGGCACTTAGGGGCCAACTCTTGCCATTCAGCCGAGGTGTGGAGGGTAAGAGTTGTGCTCGGTTCCCCGTGCCTCCACTGTCCCATTCCTTGGGTGATAAAAAGAACAGAAGTCAGCTTGATATCCCAGGCTGAGGGTGTACCTACTGCTCCCCGCTGCAACTCCCCAGCTTGTCTCAGCTTCCCTAACTTTTCAGGTCCCTCACCCCTGCCTGAGCAGAGATGCCTCTCTAGTTTTCCCAGAGGCAAGAAGAATCAATCACACAAATGCAGAAAATAATTTAATAAGAGAAACGAATTGCATTCGTTTACACCCAACCTCCAGGGGAGGACACAGGACTACTCCCCAAGGCGGTGTTTAAGAGCAAAAGGGTTTAGAGTCACCAACAACCTCTCAGCTTTTTAACACAAACCCATCCAGTGCGTACATTCCTCTCCAGGGCAAAGTCACCCTGTCCTCAAAAGAGCTGCATGGGCTACAGAGGTATCATGGGCCCAGCAGAGATGGAGACCCAGGCCCAGAAAAGAGAAAGGGCAACCCACAGTCACACAGCAGTGTGGCAGCAGCATCAGGCCTAAGACCAGGCAGTCTGGTCTGCACCGGGTATCCTGCAGTCCCAGCTCTGTGGCTAGCATGGAATGTTTCCCAGGGAAGGACAAGGACTGAGGACTATGCCCCTGAGCCGTGCGTACCCCTGAACCGTGTGTGCCCCTGCAAAGAACCTAATATCAGGCTGGAAGGGCAATTTTACAGGACTGAGGCAGGGGTGGGTGTGAGCCCCAGCAGAGTGTACACTGTAAGATGGGGGTCCCTGAGTGCCCCACTCTGGTGAGGAGAGGTACACTAGAGTAATGGCATCCACAAAGGGTGGCTCAGGGAGTGGCTACCTGCTGGCCAAGAGGTCAGAGCTAAAGGTCCCTGCCCAGGGCCCTGCTCTCCTCTCAGAGCAAGTGACAGGTGCAGAGCTCAGGAGTCACTAAATGACAAGGGTCCCCCATGGGGAACTTCTTCCAGAGACTGGCCAGGAGTTCCTGCAGACCTTGCGACCCCAGGGATGCAGGGAGCATTGTAGAGTGCCTGGAGATGTCCATCCAACCAGGGTGCACAGGGCCACTGGGTTCCTGGTGTCCCCTGGGTAAGTGTGCCCTACACTCTGGGTGTCCCAGGCTCTGTCCAGCTGTCCTGGGTCACTGCAGGGTACAAGCTGAGGAAGGGTGCAAAAGGAGTCACATTCTTTGCTTTTTGTTTTGTGAGACAGGGTCTAGCTATATAGTCCAAGCTGGCCTTGAACTCTCTATGTAGACCAGGCTGCCCCTGAACTCCTGGTAATCCTTTTGCTTCAGCCTTTGCAGGGCTGGGATTACAGGAATGCACTCACTTGTGAGTTTAGGCTCACATCTGTAGCAGAAAAGGCAGAAGCCAGGCCCAGCCCCACTATCCTCCCTCCAGTGGGGAGCATCAGACCCCAGGCAGGACTCACAGCTCTGCACAGACTCAGACAACCCCTCTCTGTCCAGGCCCTCTGCTTCCCAGCGAGACTCTCTCATCTGCAGAACATTGAAGCAGTACAAGGGGTGAAACAGCCAGAGACTAACACAGGAGCCACAACATATGGAGGAACCAGGAAACAGATAGCTATAGGCAGAAAGGCAAGGACCCACACACCCGCACCCTGACCAGACCCTCCTGTGACTACCTTGATCTGCTCCTTGAGGTACTCAGCCCGAGCCATGAGGTTCTGAATCTGCCGAGAGAGGATGCACCCATGGTGGGTGAGCAGGGCTTTTTGCCCAAGTTCCACCACACTCCAATGCGCCCCAGGACCCCTGCTCTACCAGGACAGCCTCCTTGATGACTCTCATTTGCCCTCTCCCCTCTGCCCCAAAAGCCCAGACATGCCACCCCCAAGGCAGGGATCTCTCCATGGAGCCTGACATGGTCCCACAGGCAGGAGCAGGTAGAAGGGAAGAGAAAGCCCAGCCTCCTAGCTTTGCTGGCACCTCTGTGTGAAGCAGATCCCGCCGCCGGCCTGCAGGCTCCGCTGTAAAGAAAGGGCAGGTGGTGAAGGCAAGGTTACCTGGCACAGGCAGGGGGCACAGCCAGGGGCTTCACCTGCCAACAGCAGCAGCAGCTCCTCTAGGCAGTGCTGGTACAGATCCAGAGCATCCTGCTCCCCACCACCACTGGCCTCCTCTTCCTGCAGTGCAGGGGCACTGGTCACTAGGGGTCACATTTAGAGTCTTCCCTGTCTCATCCAGAACCCTTTGCTGGGCACAAACCTTGGCCATGGCAGCTGCAGCCACTTCTAGAGCAGCGAGGAGGCGTGGCTTTTCCCGGGCCATCTCTGGGATAAGGGGCAAAAGTTGGGGTGAGAGGCCAGCCCATTTCCACATCACAGGGAGGTCACTCGAACCTGCCTGCCTAGGGAAGAGGGAGGTTTGTGAGGGTCAGCCAGGACTGGGGCACACCTCTTAGCAGTTCCCGGGCAGAGGTTCCCTGCTGCAGCAGAGCCTGATTGGAGGATGTCACGATGGCCTTGAGCTCCTCGGCACGGGCCACGTACTGTCCCACCTGTAGGAGGGTAGGTGTGAGGGCTGCCCACCCTGCCAGTGCCTGCTTCCACGCTCTCCTCCTGTCCTCAGCAACTGCCCCAAACCATAGCCAGGACAGGGGCCAGAAGAGGGTGGCCTGACCCTGCCCGACCTATGCTATGGGAGAGGCAGCCCCCGCCCTAAGAGAGCTGGGGTACTCAGGCCCTCCCCTTTGTGCCATCCATTTCAGCATGGAGCGGGGGCGTCTCACCAACCTTCACCTTAATTGCCTCCTTCCGCTGGGCATCCACTTCATCTGCAGAAGGGGCAGTTCATATGAGGAGTCAGGGGATCCCCTGCTCCACACCATGCTGACCAGAACCTCCCAGACACCAAGTTCCAGGGATGTCCTTGGCCCCCTGTCCTGAAGTGGGTATTTCCTCTGGAATCTGTTGCTGGGCTACACTGGCTGTGGAGGTAAGGCCTAGCTCAGGACTCACAGTGCAGGGCAGGCACAAAGAAGTCCAGCGCCTTGCAGTATAGTGACAGGGCAGCCGTGGTGTCTCCCTCCTGGTCCTTCTGTACAGCCTGCACCACCAGGGCTGTCTGCAGGACAGGCACACTGCTGTCACGATGGGGTGCAGAATAGACCTCACCTAGTCCTCACCCACCTGCCCCCTGTTGTCATCAGCCTGCTAACCGCTCGTGCCAGACTCTCCCCACTGGGCATGTGCTCTAGGTCCACCCATGGGTGGGCAAAGAAGTCCTGGAAGGAGATGCGACGGGTGGGATCCCGCTCCAGAAGCCGATTCAGAAGGTCCCGGCAGTCTCGGGACAGTGGGGGCCGAGAAGGGAGCTGCAGTAGGGGAGGAGGCAGGGATGGACAACAGCACGTCTAGGGGCACGTCTGACAGATGGAGCATCTGAGACTCAAGAGGAACAGGGTGAGGCTGGGTGATGGAGCGTGGATGGCCAAGGCCCGCCCACTGCCACCATGGTCCCTTCCCAAAGCTACACAGGTGGGAACAGGGTCTCAAACCTTCAGCTTGTGCCCTGATCCCTCCACCCCCAGGAGGTTGCTGATGCTCTTCCCATGGGCCAAAGCTCCCCCACCTCGATCGCCCGGTTGCTCCGGATCTTCTCCTCCAGCTCCAAAAACGACCTGGAGGCAAAGGGGGGCTTGCCGAAGAGGGCTTCTGTGGAAGGAAGGTAGAGTGGAGGCTGGAGGGGTTGAGCTTGGCCCAGCCTGCTCTCAGGGAGGGGACCTGACACCTTAGGGCAGGGCCTTGAGCCAGGAGAGTCCCCAGAGAGGCCTTGGCCCAGTACACAATTTGGCCCTTGAGGTAGGGAGCAAGGGACAGAGGTCTTACCATACAGGATGACCCCCACAGACCAGAGGTCCACACGGGCATCATATTGCCGCTGACACACCATCTCAGGGGCCATGTAGAGCGGGGAACCTCGGAGCACATGCTTCTCATCCCATGGGGACATGTGCTGTGCAAAGCCAAAGTCTGCAGGCAGGAGACATGAGGCAAAGGGCAGGTAGCAGGGTTCACATCCCAGTGGCTTGGGCTCCTCACATAAAGCCTTGCTCCAGGTTCCCCACTGGGGTTACTTCTCTGCCCACCAGGATCTAATCTGGGCCCAGCCTGGGCACATCACCAGCCTATAATGTCCTCCTCCTCTGCCTTCTGGGGTAGAAATTTCACCAACCTGCCCTGCCTCTGGGTACCTTCTTCTACACTAGCTGCAGGGATAGGGCCCCTAGTTGCTCAGTGTCCTACAGCTTAGAGAACACCATGTCCTCTAGCCTCTAGCTCAAGCCCTTTTCTGTCCAAGGCTCGTAATGGCCCAGACTGAGTCACAGTCCCAGCCCCAATTCTGCTGACAGATTATCTGGTCCTAGGTTACAGGCACTGTCTTAGATGGCTGCAGGGCTGGGCTCCACATGGCCCCAAGCCTGTATATACACTGAGTCCAAACTCTGACTCAGACCAAGCCCCAGTTCTACCTGTTACACCTTGAGAGGGATGACCTGAGAAGGTTCTGCTGACTGGCGATGGAATCAGCCCTGATTACCCAGCCCGACCCTGTCTGATGACTGAACAGAGAGCTTCCTAAAATCCAGGGCTGCTGCAGGAGCCCCACATACAGAGGCCTCTCCTCATCCACTCTCAACTCTTGTCGCTGTTATTCTGGACTCAGACCTGCCAGTTTCAGGTGGGGCTTCTCCAAGGAGCTCAGTAGAATGTTCTGTGGCTTCAGATCCAGGTGAGAGATGTTCCGCTCATGCAAGAACTGCAGGGCACTAGCTGGATAACAGGACCCATGGGAATATAGGTCAGAGGAGCTCCTCTCTGCAGATTCCTGCCCTTCTCAGGCTTCCAACGGCCCCTCCGACCATGCACAGCCCTACTTCCTGCCGACTGCTCCACTGAATGCTTTATATACAAGCACCAGGCTCCTGTCACTTCTAAGAATTTGCCGCCTTCCTCCCCTCTGCACCTTTCACAGTTGTCCCCTCCTCTCAGAAGCCTCCTGTGATGCCCTCACCACTAAAGATCTTATGCTTTTCCTTGCCAAAACACTTCGAGTTCCACCTACGTGGCCACAGAATGTTCTAGAGGATCTTTATATTACGTTCCACTGTGGAGGCCTGAACACCCCATGAGGTGTTTCTCATCTTTCTCACAGCGTCCTGAAGTCAGGTATGGGGATGTGGGGCAGAAAGTGCCATGACTCTAGTCCTGGTGACAGGGAAGGCTGGGGGGAAAGCAGCAAATATGGGATGGGTGTCAGGTGGGGTCAAAGGCTTTTACCCAACTGCTGCATGAAGACCCGAGCCACCTTCTCAGGCAGAATCCTACGAGCGTGGATGAAGCGAGACAGGTCACCTCCCGCACAGAACTCCATGATGAGGTAGATATTGTCACTGTCCCACTGTGGTTAGGGGGAGAGGGGCAGCCTGAAGAGACTGTCCCTTCTCCAGCCCCCTGGGAGAGCCCTGCCCCAGGCTGGCACCTGGAAGTCTTTCAGCTGCACGATGTGGGGGTGCCGGATGCCCTTGAGGATCTCTATCTCCGTCAGGAGGTTTTCCACCGACGCCTTATTCAGACTTTTCTTAGCCACACATTTTATGGCTACCACTTCTCGGGTGTCTTTCTGGAAGAGAGGAGATCCGGGGTGTCTTCCTGAAAGTGTCTAGGCCAGGCCTGGCTGCAAGGACTCTGGGTCGGTCTCCTACTCTCTCTCACCCTCCCCACTTGGCCTCCTGGCTTGGCATCTCATTCTGAAATCCTGACTTCACCCCAGGCTGGGATCCCCAGCCTCTGCCACCTGCCCTGCATCCCAGGTGTTCACCAGGCCCGTCGCCCAGACCTCTGGCACGGCGCACCACCTCCCAACTGGTCCCTGCTGAGCCCTCCCGGACTCCTCTAGCCTAACAGGTCATTTCCGTTTCCCAATCGTCAGCCGCCACTACCACCAAGGATTCCCGATTCTCCGCTGCGCCCCAGCACGCACCCACCTTGGAGTAGGCCTTGTATACCGTGGCGTATGTGCCGCTGCCCAAGCGCTCCGTCAGGACAAAACCGTCCAGCCGCGGGGGCGCCCAGCCCGGGCGGGCCATGCCCGCCACAGCAGGTGCTTCCCGGTTCCGGCTTGGGGACTGCGCTGTGAGGCTACGGCCCGACCGGAAGCGCCGGGAGACTCCGCCCCCAGAGGCCCCGCCCCCGCTCGTCGCCACAGTCTAGTGAAGCCAGTTAGAGGGCGCTGAGGTCCCAGGGCATAAGTGGGTGGCTGATGCTGTCACTTGGCAGTCTTGCTTTGGCTGACTGGGGTCCCCTACGTGCTAACCAAGACAGGGCAACCAGAGGCACAGGCGCAGGTCATGGGGCGGGGGGGGGGGTTCCAGGAGCGCCCCAGGTGCCCATCCCTCAACACCAGGAGCTCTGAAGATATAAAGTATGAGACAAGAAAATACCTCTACGAGCAGTCCTTTGCCTCCCCACTGCTGTCACCCGGCTGGAAGGGGTTCACACCCGTTGATGGAACCAACCAGGCAGGAGACATCTCGACTGTCCCCGGTGCCCATCTGGTGGCCCACACGGTCTTAACCCACCCATCAGACATCAGGACCACGGATGAAAATGTCATTTTTATTTAAGAACAAAAATGGAGTCAGAACCTATACATTTGTACATGAAGGGGAAAAAAAAAAACCCAGAGAAATTTACAAACCCCAAGTGGCTTTGTCATTCACTGGCACCAGGCCTGAGTGGGGCTGAGGCAGATGGGCCAGTGTGGTGAGACATCCCACTGCCCATCCATGCCCAGCAGTTTGGGAGACTGGACAGGTCCTAAGCGTGCCTCTCAGGGCGGGTGGGGGTGTCTTAAGAGTCTGCTACAGGTGACGGAAGACCTGGAGGGGAGTCTGGAACCCTCGAAGGAGGCTCCTCCTGCACCTCAAGCATCCTAAGGTGGATATTGCTGAAGCAGCATGGGAGAAGGGGAAGGAGTATGAGTAAGGCAAAGGGTGGCAGATCCCTCAGGAAGGGAAATCAAAACAAACAGACCAGGCAAACCACACCAGGACAGCCAGACTTCCTGGCCAGTCTCCCTATTCCTAATCCTAGCCACTGGACATTTAGAAAGGGTCAGCAAGGGCCCTGGAGAGCCACAGGTGCTGCCCACAACAGTAGTAGCCAGAGCTTCAAGGGCTGAAAATCTATCTATGAGGAACTTGAGTCTGCAGTGGCCAGACCAGAGAAGCCTTGAGGCCACCTTAAGAGTGATTCAGGGATCAGAGCTGCCCATCCTCCAACTGCAGCTCACCAAAGGAAAGCTTCGTCCCTCCTGGGCAGGAGAGTAGATCTGTGAAGGCCACAAGTTCGGGAAGTCCTGGGACATGGCAGGAAACTCCAGCTGCGCTGGGCCCAGGTTAAACTGTGTGTGCATGCATGCATGGGTGTGGTCCTGTGTACATGTATGGATGGGGAAGACAGCTTCAGGCTCACGCTTCCAGAGACAAAAGGACCCTACCAAACCACACCAGACAAGGAAAGACAGCTTTGTTATTTTTTTCTTTTCTCTGTGTAAAAAAAGTCCCTGTCCCTCCCTCCCCCTTCCCTGTCACTGAGGAAGGAGAAAGAGACATGACAGAACCCCTGTGAGGTGGGTGCTGGGCATCCCCACTGCATAAGGCACTGTGGAAAGTGCAGCTCAAGGCAGGTGCAGAAGAGGCTGGACAGAGGCCAGAATCAGGCTAATTTCCCTGGAAGGCTCCCTGGGCAGCAGAGGTGGCGGCACTACGGAAGGTCCTGCTGCTGAAGATGCCCTGGGAAAACTCTTCTTGGGCCTGCTGGAAGCTAGCTCCTGTCCGGCGGTAGAAAGAGTGCACCTGGGGAAAGAGATCGGCAAAGAATGTTGGAACTTGGTCACCCAGGTCACACCCCAGGGGGCCACCAGGAACCGACCCCAAATGCCCATCCATGCATTTTTTTTTTTTTTTTGTCTTTTTCCTTTTTATCGGTACCAGGGATCAAACTCATGACTGCCTGCTTGCAAGGCAGGCACTTATGCCGCTGAGCTAAATCCCCAGCCCCCACCCATGCATTTTGGACAAAGGCATAGATTCTCCAGAGCAGGGAGTCAACAGGTGGAAGTGGGGCCCCACCCCACTCACCCGCTGAAGAAGGAACAGCGAGAGCCCAGCACAGAGGGAGAAGAAACCAGCCACCACCATCATGATGATCGATACTGCCAAGGATTCGTGTTTGAGTGTAGACAGGGCTGCGATCCAACCACTACAAAGGGAAGACCGAGCCAGGAGGCGCTAAGTGGGAACAGTCCTTCCCCCAGGGCTGCTGGGTCCTGGCCACCACCTGTGCACTGCCCTATGGCATGGGTCCCCAGTGTCCCTGTCTGTCAGAAGGAACAGCCTCATGCTTCCTGGCACGGAGACAGACAAATAAATGTGGAATCAACCCATATACCCAACAGCAACCTATTCTTGACAAGGGTGCTAAACCCATAGGAGAAAGAAGTGTCTCTTCAACAAATGGGACTAGTACAACAGATCCTTACTGGCCCTATATATAACTCCAGATTGGCCAAAGATCTAAAAATGAGTGTCAGAGGAGACTGAAGCAGGAGGATCACTGAAAGTTTGAGGCTACACAGAGTGAGCCCTTGTCTCAAAAGAAATAAAATCATACACACTTAGAAAAAAACAGACATGGGTCCTCATGACCTTAAATTCAGTAGTGGTTTCTTAGATGTGACCAAAAGCACAAGAAACTAAAGAAAAAGACAGATAAACTAGACTTGATTAGGATTGAAAACCTCTAATTAACTGGACCCTGGAGGGGTTAAATGGTAGAGTTCATGCTACTTAGTGTGTATAAGGGTTCAGTCAGCACCAGAAAATTAAAAAATAAAAACTTCTGTGCATAAAAAGACAATATTAAAAGAGTTTAATTAGTCTGGTGGTAAATACCTGTAATCTTAGCACTCTGGAAGCTGAAAAATCTCAAGTTTGAGCCCAGCCTGGGTAACTTAATGACTTAGAGATTGTTTGTCTCAAAAAAAAAAAAAAAAAACCACACTAGGTGTGATGGTGCACACCTGTGCCAGCACTTGGAAGGCTGAAGCAGAAGGTTTGTGTCAAGTTTGAGCCCAACCTGGGCTCCATAGTTCAAGCATAGCAAGACTGTCTCAAAAAAACAAAAACAAAAGCAAATAAATAAATAAACGGATGGGGACATGGGTCAGTGCAAAGACCCTGGGTTCAAATCCCAGTAGTGGGAAAATAAAAACAAATGAAAGAAAGAGGTGAGAGGGGCACATGACATAATGATTAGCGTCTAATATCTAAAATACAAAAAGAAACAAAAAGCCCTCATACAATTCAACAGCAAAAGACAACTCAATAAATTAGCAAAGAACTGCAATAGACAGTGTTGTGTTGTTTGGAGACACAGTCTTGCTACGCAATTCAGGCTGGCCTCGAACTCATGATGATCCTCCTGCCTTGGCCTCTCGAGTACTGAGACAATAGGTGTACACCACCGTGGCCAGCTTGGAACAGACATTTCTCCAAAGAAAAAATAAATGGCCAACAAGCACATGCACAGGGCTCAACATCATCAATCACTCAGGGACTGCAAACAGAAACTGCACTGAAATATTGCATATATTTACAGTGAGAATGGTAATTTTCAAAAGCATCAGTGAGGCCATGAAGATACCCTCATGCACGGCTCCACAGGAGTGCAAAATGGTCAGTCACTGAGAAGCAACATGCAGCTGCTCAGCAAGTTCCACTCACAATTTCCACACAATACAGCAGTGCTACTCCTAGGAGGGCCCCAAAGTGAAAATAGGTACACAGAAACCTCAGGGCAGGACTGTAGCTCAATGATAGAGTACGTGACACCCTGGCTTTGACCCCCAGCATCATACATGCAAGCACACACATGCCCCCACAGTGAGGATCTCTGACAAACTTGGATTACAAACATTCAGAGAGCATCATTGCTGAGGGCAGCACAGAGGAGAAAAGAACCCAATGTCAGCAGGATGTGGTGGCACACACCTGCAATCTCAGCACTTGGGAGGCTGAGGTGGGAGGATGGCCGCAACTTTTGAGGCCAGCCTAAGCTATAGTGACACCTTGTCTCAAAAAAAGAAAGAAAGAAAGAAAAGAAAAGAGAAATGCCCACACATGAATGAATCTTGGAAACTACTGTAGGAAGGGAGTTACCAAAGGTGACTGGCTGTATGATACTGAAGGATTCCACTTATGTGAAATGTCCACAATTGACAGCTCCACAGAAGCTGAATGCAGAGGCTCACAAAATGGTGATGCAGGATGACTGTTTAGAGGGTAGAGTTTCTTTCTTGGGCAGTAAATGTTCTAGAGCTAGACAGTGGTGATAACTTTCCAGCACTGTGACTGTACTAAATGCCATGGAATTGGATGGTTTTAAAGGTAAATAAAATGGTAAATTCCACATACGTACATTTTATAATAAACAAAACTGACTCATGATTCATATGATCATGTTTACAGAGGGCTGCAGGAAAGGAGCAGGACGCTGGGCGTAGTTGCACTTGCCTATAATCCCAGTACACAGGAGGCTGAAGCAAGAGGATCACTGTGCATTTAGTCTGAACTACAAACCTTGATTCAAAAAACAAAAGTCACCACCACTCCACCCAAAAAAGAAAAAGCAAGGAAACAGTGGGTGCAGAATGCTGAGCCTCTGGGCTGACCTGAGCAGACCCACGCAGGGAGATAAGGGCCAGGGTGCAGCTGGAGCCCAAGCCTTCTGACTTACAGTGGGGTGCAAACAGCAGGCTCTCACCACAGCCTCTCTAGCAGAGCCCCAGGTGGGCTACGGAGCTGAGAGGGCTGGGCCAGAACAGTCCCTGGGGCAGCAAGAGGTTGGAGGGTAGCTTGTGTGGCATGGAAGGCAGGGATTGGCCCTCTCCTCACACTTTGGACTTGCTGGTACCTCCTGAGGGTGGGGACCAAAGTAGTGTCACCCCTCCACACTCAGGCTCTCAGTCAGGGCCTTGCCTGAATTTTCTGCAAGGCTCCCAGGGTGCTGGGTGGAAAGGAAAACATCAGCTTTTCTTTCAGAGTCTAATTCTGGCCTGAACACCGAGGCAGCCGGGAAACTCGAGCCAGCAGTGTGCTCAAGGAAGACAGTGAGAAGTCCTTCCTAGGAGCTGGGCCATGCCTCATGCAGTTACAGGGCCTGCAAGAATGCTGCAGCCTAACCCTACTGAGCTGGAGCAGCCATGGCATCTAGGAGAGGCTGCAGCCAGATCAGGTCAAAGCCCTAAAGATGTGAGCCAAGCTCACCCTCACATGCTATCGAGTGGAGGCAAGGGACAACAGGACGGGGCTACCTGGAAAGAACAGGAAAGGCCTTGGGCACGGTGGCTCAAGAGGATGAGGCAGAAGGATTGCTTGGGCCCATGAATTTGAGATCTCATCTCACTGTGGAATGGGGCCCAGGGGAGACCCAAGTGGCCCCTCCAGCCCTACCAGGGCAGAGGTGCAGCACAGAAGGCTGAAGCCTCTGTCCAAAATCAACAATTCCCTCTGTGACACCAACGCTCTCACCTGGTCCCCAGGTTGGGCAAGCCAATCAGCTGGATAAAGTAGACCCCTATTTGACAGAAAAATACAAAGAAGAACACGAAGAAGCTGAAAGAGTTGTCCGACCTGTGGAGAGAGGGAGAATAAATTATGAGAGGGTTTGGTCACATTGCTATGAGTTTCTTTTTCGGTGGGGTCTCTCTCTCTTCTAGGAGGCAGGAGGCAGGAGGCAGGAGGAACTGGTACACAGGGCAACAGGGACAGCCACACTGTCCTTAAGGACAAGACACAGAACACCAGCACACGAATGCCCACATCACAATCAAAGGTTTGCCTTCACTGTTGCCTAATTTAAGAGGCTCAAACTTGACCTCTTTCTAACAGAGCTGAGAAGACTGCTCCCCGAAGGCCAGGCAGGGAGGTGCGCACCTATAATCCCAGCATTGAGGAGGCAGAGACAGGAGGATCAGCTCAAATTCGAGGTCGGCCTGGGCTACACAGTGAGTACAAGGTCAGCTTAAACTACCTAGCAACATCCTGCCTCAGAAAAACAAAAACTGTTCTTCCAGGCTGGGATTTACCTCAGCGGCACAAGCACCTGGCTGGCAAGCATGAGATCGTGAGTTTCACCCCCCCACACACCCAAAAAAAAAGATCCAAAAAATTGATCCTCCAATGATAATATACATGACTTTGTTTTTCTTTTTTTTTTTTGGTCTTTTTCAGTTTTTTATCAGTACCAGGGATCGAACTCACGACCGCCTGCTTGCAAGGCAGGCGCTTATGCCGCTGAGCTAAATCTCCAGCCCGTTTTTCTTTTTTGAGACAGAGTCTCACTATGTATCTCAGCCTGGCCTTAACTTGCAGTGACTCACCACACCAGCCCCAAAGGACAATTTAGAGACCCTAATACTCCCTCTCCTGGCATGGTTGCTCTTGATAGCAGGCAAGAAACTCTCAGCTAAAGATATAAATATCCAATAATAAAACTGAGCATAGTGGCACATGCCTGTAATTCCATGGCTCTGGGAAGTTGAGGTAGGAGGAGCACAAGTTTGACCCTACTTTGGGCAACTCAAGAACTTAGGGAGATCCCACCTCAAAATTTAAAGAAGTTTAGGGCAGGGGATATAACTCAGCTAGCACAGTGCCTGCCTGACAAGCACAAGGTGGTCAGTTTGATCCTCAGTACCAAAAATTAAAATTAAAAATAAAATTAAAAAAAATTTAAAAGGGGGTTGGAGAAGTAACAATGTGAAGGCTCTGTGTTCAACCCCACAGTACTGTTAAAAAAAAAAAAAAAAAAAGACTGTAAGTCCAGGTAGAAGCCTAGGTATTTGGGAGTGAGGACACCATGTAAGAAACCTCTATCTCGGGGCTGGGGATTTAGCTCAGCGGCATAAAGCGCCTACCTTGCAAGCAGGCAGTCGTGAGTTCGATCCCTGGTACCGATAAAAAATGAAAAAGACAAAAAAAAGAAAAAGAAACCTCTATCTCTGTCTAGGACTAGATGACAGTGAGGGCTCAGATGCTGCTGGGGACATTGGGAGGGTCCAGTCAGGCTCTACCCCCCTCTTCCAAGGACCCTTGGGGCTTCCAGCATGAACAGCGTCAAAGGAAAGCTCAATTTCAAACACAAAAGTATGCGAGGTACACAGCCAAGCTCTAGCACTCAGCAGGTGCCCAGGGTCCCTGAGGTACGGGGGGACCCCATCCAACCCTCTGGAAAGCACACTCAGAGCCTCTGCAAGGAGCCCAACTCTCCCACCTCTGCTTACCGGAAGGCCTTGTAGATGGGTCGGTACCAGCAGAGGAAGGCACAGGGTGTGAAGATCACAAACCACAGGATTGAGAGCCCGAAGTCCACTCCCTTGGAGGTATCACCCGTGAACCAGGCCAGACATGCGAGCAGGTTCAGGAATAGAGTCACTGAGTGCACTGGGAGGGGGAGGAGAGGAGGCAGAGCTGCATGAGCTGAGGTGGCCCATGGCTCCACAACGGGAGACACCACTCAGAGGGGTGGGATATTGCCTGCTCCAAAATCCTGTTGTCCCGGCCCTCAAAACCAGGGACCAAATTATGTTCTTAAGGGTTAACAGGACAGCCCAAGTCTCTGAGTGTGGCATGATGAGGTGCAGTTAAGGCAGAGACTCAGTGGCGGGGGGCTCTGCAGACCTGAAGGACTATCCATGCCAGCCTGGACATGGGATAGGTATGGTCTATGGAAGTCTCACCACAGACAGGGACACTCTAAGCAAAGATGGAGCCTTGCAAATCCCCTCTGCACCCCTGAGGGTGCGCAAGGGCAGGACTCACACATCCAGAGATAGTAGAGCATCTTGCAGATGCGCTGGTAGTCAGCAGGGATCTCCGTAGAGAAATCCTGATAGAAGCAGGGCTTGACTGGGCACCACGTGGGCAGGGGTGGCCAGTTGTTCTCTCTCACTGTGTGGAAAGAGGAAGGTAGCAATGGGGAGAGAGGTCAGCCTCAGGAGCAGCATTGAAGCAGGCATGGTGGCACGTGCCTGTCATCTCAGCACAAGGAAGGCTGAGGCAGGAGGATCACTGGGAGTTCAAGGCTAACCTGGGCTACACAGTGATTTCAAGGCCAGACTGTACTACACGGTAGGACCCTGTCTCAAAAAAACAATGATAAGGGCTGGGAATTTAGCTCACTGGCATAAGCACCTGCCTTGCAAGCAGGCAGTCATGAGTTCGATTCCCGGTACTGATAAAAAAAAAAAAGAAAAAAAAAAAACAATGATAAAGCAGCAGCAGCACTGCTCAGCGTATGAGCAAACCATCAGTTCCAGTAAGTGGGACTGGGGTCTTCATGGGACATGGAGTGGGATATAAGAGATCAAAAGGTCCCAAAGAGACACCCACAGGCTCTCTCCAAAATGATGGAGCCCAAATGCACTGGGAAATACAGAGCCAAATGGGCCAAGGAATTATTTTTATAAGCAACCCGCTGATAAGCAGGACAACCAAGGTCACCATAATGAGTAATGACTTGCAGGAACTACTGTCCCCATGGTACCAAAGAATCAAAGAACTTCAGTGCTGGGAAGAGAACAAAAATGATCTACTACTGTGCATGTGCCAGGCCCATACTGCATGCCCTCTCAGGCCTGACCCCTTCTAGGGAACCCAGAATTCTACCAAGTTCTGCGGCTAGAATAGGAGAAAGCAGCTCAGGAACAGTGAGGAGGCTCCCTGTGCCTATGAGGGACGCACTCCTGGGCATGGGAGGTGGGCATGGTAAGCTGCCCTTACCATGCAAGCTGGCTGCTGTGCTCTGCAGCTCCCGTTCCTTGCGCTCAAGTTCCGCAGCTTTCCTGTCCAATTCCTCCTGCTGCCGGAGCAGGCCTGCTTGGGCTGCAGCTGCCACTGCCTAGAGGGACAAGTAGGGACAGCCAGACATAGAGCAGAAGGGTGGTTATCAGTCAGTGTCATAGGCAGCCAGGGGGAAAAGTGAGCAGGGAGGCTACACAGAGCATCTCCGGCACCAGGGACCACTCAGAGGGGCCCTGCGTCCTCTGCTCCCTTGGCATCACTGGGGCTGTCCACCCCCTGCCTAAACTGAGACCAGAGAACTAACCAGACCCATGCCCCACAGATTCAGGCTGAATTCGTAACCTTTGCAGTTACAGCCAAGGGAGAGACCTCACAGCACACTGAGCCAAGGTCAGAAACCCTCAGCCGATGCCCCAGGGAGGGAGAAGGAATGTGTGAAGTGGGGACAGGAGCAGGTGCAGAGGCACAGTCCCAGGACCTGTATTTTAGCATCCACTGCCCTTTCTCTGCTCCCAGGCTGCCTCAATTATACCCGGCCACCCTCAGGAACCATCCATGGTGTGGTCATGCTCCGCCTGGATTTCAAGCAGATTCCAGGCTTTCTCTTCCCAACAGGCAAGCTGGGGCTTCTAAGAGAGACAGTGTGAAGACTTAAGTGACCCCAAGTAGAATGGGGGCCTAGGGCCCTGCTTCTGCTGCCGCTGCCATTTGGGCCAGGTTCCTCCTGAAGACTGAACCCATAGTCATCTTCCAGGAACAGGAAGCACCTGTGCCCTCCTGGAATGACAAACCATGCATGTGTGACACGCCCCCCCCCAAACAAAAGGGCTCTCCAAAGGGCTAAGGCTGCCTTGGGAAGTGAACCTATCATCGGCAGCAGAAGGGGGAAGTGACTGCACAATGCCACGCAGGGTCTTGACCTTCAGTAGAGCAGCCTGGCCCCAGCTGCCAACAGTCACCCTGCCTGGAAGGCTCGCCTCTCCTCCACAGTGCGAGGACCCCACTGAGGGAGAGCTCCGGGCACCCGGCCCCTTCCTCCTCTACACTGGGCCTACCTGCGGGAGTGTTCGCAAGCAGCTGTCTCTGAGAGCACTATCTCCTCCTAGCAGCATCTGCCTCTCTGCAAGTGTGCCCGCTCCCAGGACCCAGGCCGGCAGGAACTTGCTAGCCTGCTTAAGCGACAGCTGCAACACATGACTCTGATGGGGGTTCGTGTGGGGCCACAAACAAGAATTAGGATTTGGGAAAGGACAAAAGAAAACAGGAAAGCAGGCAGGAATGAGGAAGGCCAAAGAGAGACTGGGACATGGCTATAGTAGTGTGCTTAGTGTGTGCAAGGGCCTGGGTTCGAGCCCTAGCACTACTGCAACAACAAAATAAAAGCAGAGACAGAGACAGACAGATTTTGGGTCCCAAGTAAAACAGAGTAAGCCAAAGGCAGTCCTGGAGAGGCCCAACAGGGCAGACACTCTCTAAGGACATCAAGGAGTCTTAGGGAGCAGAGCTGTTTCCAGTGGTGGCAGTGGGGATAAAGCCCTTTGTGAGAGGACAGAGCACCCTGCAGATGTACAGCTCAAAAGAAATGAACAAGAGGGCATGCTGAAGGGGGGAGGGGGCTTCAGGGCTCAGCTGGGGATGGTGACTCCTCCACTGGATAGAGGCCCACCAGGGATCTGGGCAGCAATACCTGGGGGCTTGGCTGTGTGGGCTCCACGGAGGGCTGGAGAACGGCTGGCTGCGAAGGCCCAGCCAGCTGAGCGGCAGGCACTGTTGTAGCTGCATTTGTCTGCATGGAACAAACCATCACAAGAGGCTGTGAGGAGCTTTTCCCGGGGACCTGCACTGACCTCCTCTGCAGCTTCCCGGAACAGGCCCTGGGCTGTGGGCAACATGACCCCTAATCTAGTCCCTCAGCCAGCCCCATGGGGTCTCCCGTGTTCCAGCATATCCCTGCCTTCTTCAGGGAGGGGACCAGGTCCCAGACCAGAAAGGCCAATTTCAAAGAACTTCAGAGACATCCCATCCACTCTAAGGACTACTGGGCACCACCCAGAGGATCCAGGCCCTGGGGCACACGGCTCACCAACCTCCGAGAAGGGATTGAACTCGGCCAGGCCACTCTGTGGGGGGTTGGTCAGCTGGGTCACAGAGGGGTCCTGCAAAGGAGGAACAGAAGCGTGAGACAGCAGATTGCAGCAACCCTAGCACCCTTGTGCAGCCAGCCAGAGGCCTGGAAGCCGGCACCGAGTGGCTCTGCCAGCACCTCAGTTTCATCCTCAGGGAGCAGGGGTTTGGGAGAAGTGGAGTGAATGGGGTGGCAGAGGTAGAAACCACCAGTCACTTTATAACTTTTGTACTGCTTTATTTATTATGCTACAGTAAGCATTTTCCCTTACTTTTTAAAGAACTGTTTAAGGACTTGGAATAAAGCCTGCTGCTGGCTGCCAGTGTGATGTATTAAACCAGTCACACTTGCTAGAGCAGAGATGAAGGGCTTTCGGGAAAAGTTGGAGAAATGTTTTATTTTGGAGTTTTTTGAAAATTCTTTTTTAAAAAATGCAAACGTGTTCTCAGCCTTGTCCTCAGTTTGCTTGCTTGCCTTTCTTCTTCCTTCCTTTCTTTTTTCTTTCCTTCCTTCCTGCCCCCTCTTTGGTTCTTTCCGGCAGCACTGGCGTTTGAAACCAGATCCTGTGCACTGAGCTACATCCCAGCCCTAACGGGGCTTGAACTTATGATTCTCCTGCCTCAGTCTAGGATTAGAGGTATGCACCACACATGCCCAGCTATTCTTCCAAATTTTCAATCCTCTTTCCATGGTCCCCGCCCAGGACTCCTCTAGCCTCTTCTGCAGTCTGTCCTCAGCCTCCCTCCTTCCCTACACCCTCCCCTTCCCCACCACAGGGGCAGGGTTCAAATCCTGCTCCTCAGCTGCATCTAGGTTCTAGGAGGAGTATCCATGAAGAGGGCCAGGCTTCCATCTGTCCGTCCCTTACTCCCGCCCCTCACTATTCAGCAGGGCATGACAGCACACACCTGTAATCCTAGCATGCTAAGAGGCTGAGGCAGGAGAGTCACAAGTTCCAGCCCAGACCAAGTAATTTAAAATTCATAAACACAATGTCAGTGCTGCAAGGGTGGGAGGGTGAGGTGTCCACTTTGCCGCTCCTGCTCAGTACAGCACTTGAAGCTTACATGCTTCAGTATAGAGTCATGAGGCAAGAGAAAAAAAAGAGAAAAAACACATAAACAGAAAGGAAGAAGTCAAACTACCCTTCTTCACAGAAGACCCCCCAAAAAGTCCACCATGGACTCCTTGAACTAATTGCCAAATTCAGTAAAGTAGCAAGACACAAAAATCACCAAGGTTCCTATAGACTGATAATGAACCCACCAAGAAAGAAATCTGGAAAACAATGCCATTCACAATAGCTTCATGAAAACTGAATATGGTACAGTAAGTCCCCAATTTACAAACATTCACAATGCGAACTTTCACAGGTATACTATGTAAGATTCACTTTGTTGGATTATGAATCAATCTGACTTACGAACATTCTGGAATAGAACTCACTATATCTAGGAGTTAACCTAACCTAGGAAGTGAAAGAACTCTATGATGGAAACTGTAGTATTCTGAAAAGAGGTTAAAGAGGACATCAGAAAAATGGAAAGACACTCCTATTACTGAATTAGGCAGAAGCAATGCTGTCAAAATGCCCATAGTACCAATTATATAATGCAATTCCCATCAAAATGCCAGCAGCATTGTTTGTAGAATTAGAAGAGGGGGAGTCCTGGCCACACAGCTGAAATCACTCCAAGGCTCTGGGACAGGGCTCATCCTCTGAAGCCCCCTGCCAGCCCCTACACCACAGACACCTGATCATGGCTTGTCTGTTGGGTGCCACCCTTTCCTGGTGGCTCCTGCAATGGGGATAAGGGGACAAGGTGGAACCCAGGAGATCACATGAAGCTGGAGTATTGGTCTCAAATCAATTCATGGTGACCAACAGCAGTTTCCACAAAGAATCACCTGGTCTTCTACAGGGAATACTTGGGGCTCAGTATCTGTCCCTTCTCAGACTCGGTGTCACCTTGCCATGTGGAGAAAGTGAGCTACACCTGCTGAAACCAGACCTACCTCTCAGGGAACTGGTGACTGAAGTCTGAGTCATTGCAGGACATGGAACCCAGGGACAGCTCTGGTAGCAGTGTCAGGCGCTGGCACCCAGACACCAGGCCAAGGTGCACACCTGCCGGCTACTGGTAAGATGTCATTTCTTTCACAGGATCCAGAAAGGGGATTCTGAGATTGGGGTGAAGATTAGGGAGTGATGCCCTATGCATGTGGATACCCCACATTCTCTTTGGTAAAATCTCAAAAGCTTGTCCCTTGGTCCTCCTCATCCTAAACATGTCCTGCCCTCACTCAGCCTGGGGACCTCTGCGGCCAAACCATCAGGTCTAGGCCAGTCTCTATATTTGGGGACAAACACTGCAGGCTGTAAGGTCTCTCCATTCTCTAGGAAGCACCAGCCAATGCTAGGAGACTGTGCTCCAGTGGCCAAGGGCTCAGAGGAACTAGCCTCATAAAAGGAGCCTTGCCACCCTATGAAATGTGGGGACATCCCATCTGAGGAAACTGGACTCTCTACAGCTGTGAGAGGGAAAGGGCAGAAGGCACAGGGATAGGGGAGATGACCCTTGCTGGCCTCCCATGTGCCAGGCTCACCATACCACAAGAACAAAATTGTAAAACTCCAGTCACCTGAACCTGATCACTGGGCCAAGTGGTCAGAACCCCAGGTTCCACTGCCCTCCCCAGCCTGGTTCTGAGAGATGCAAGCCTCCACCCTATGGAAGCCACTATCTCCAGTGCCTTCACTTCTCTCCTGTACATCTGCAGGGGACTCATTCTGTCCCACCCTGGAGCCTGTGTGTCCTGTGACTCAGCAGAGAAAGGCAGCCACATATGCCCTCTCAAAAGATCTCGGGGATGCAGTTGAGGCATTCTGTCTGTCTCTGGGGATGAAAGACAGTGGCAGTAAGGCTGTCCCATACCTGGTCCACAGGAGGGTACTGACCTCATCATAATGCACTAGGAACAGACCCTGCTCCAGGAAAATAACAGCCAGCGACTTTATAGAATTGTTCTTGGGGATGTCCCTGACAAAAGACAGACAGGGTCTCTCAAGCAAGAGCCACCTCCCTCCCCCAGGCCCTGGTGAGGACCATCAGATCACAGGCAGGAATGGGCAGTACCAAACTCTGTCCCACTTACTGGGCATCGCCTCACTTGTAAGTGGGCTATGGAGTTATTTACTACAAGGATGGCAAGAGATAGGTTTCATCTATGAAGAAGTAACCTTAAACCCTCGGCCATGCAGACTGCCACATGCCTTTTACTGAACTTACAATGAGGAAAAAGCTGCTTAATTTACTTTCTATTTTTCGTTTTGTTTTTGAGAAAGGGTCTTATTATGTGGCACAGGCCTCAAAGCTTTCATCTTCATTTCTCAGCCTCCCAAGTGCTTGGATGACAGGTGTGTGCCACCATGCCTGGCCTTAGTTCTACTCATTCAGCAGTCACTTTGAGTCAGGACACTCAGAAAGCTGAGACAAGCAGACACGCCCAAACAGTGTGCTGGTGACCAGAGCCAGGATGGGAGAGGGGAGACCCCAGAGAGCTCTGAAGGAGGAGGGGTTCCCTGAGAAAAAGAGGAAGGCAGCCAAGGCAACAAGGCAGAAGAGTGTTTCCGGACAGCTGAGAAGAGAGATGGGCTGGTCCTGCAGTGCTGTTCACAGGGCTTTGAGGTGCACTTGCTTTCATGATTCTGCAGATCTTTAAGCATTTCCCAGGTCCAGCAAGGCCTGGTCCTGGTGACTTTTCCCTGCCCTGGCATGCTGTACTCTCAAAGGGAGGTCTGTGCGGAGCCCCAGACACTGTTTTCTTTTTTTTCTTTTTTTTTTTTTTGTCTTTTTTGTTTTTATTGGTACCAGGGATCGAACTCACAACCACACACTTGCAAGGCAGGAGCTTATGCCACTGAGTTAAATCCCCAGTCCAAGACGCTGGTTTCTATTACACAGGATGGGGTTTGTTACCGCTGTCAAAAATAAGTACAACACAACTAAGTGCAGGATAATAGTTGGTATAACTAACAGAGCTATCATTTGTCAGACTGCTCATGCCCATATTGAAAGGGATACGATAAGTCTAAACAGCATGTGCACGTGAACTGCCAAAATACAAATTCTCTTGTGAATAAGTTTATTGGTCTTTATCTGAAAAATCTTCATAGAAATTTTGGTTTAACTCTCAGTAGCCCCTCCTGAGCTCTGAAGAAGGCCTTCTTTTGAGCTACCTGATCTTCTGGGGAAGGAACATTTTGGGACAGTTCTACCTCTTCTTAACTTCTAGTCAGCCTAGAAGTTAGCCTAACAAATTGTGCTGCAGTGCATTGTACTGGCCTACAGGCTTCTCAATAGGTTTGGCATGGGTAAGATCTATGAAGGCCAGGTGAAGATTACCAGTAGTGAATAGAGTGGAAGGCACTGATGGAAATCTGGTACCTTCACTGCTATTTGGATGCAGGCCTCGCCAGAATAACTGGCAATAAAGTTTTTGGAGTCCTGAAAGGTGCTGTAGATGGAGGCTTGTTTACCCCTCCCAGGACCAAACACATCCCTAGCTGAAAATAAGGAGCTCAGTGTGGAAGCATATCACAGGTCAGATCACTGTAGAAGAAGATGAAGATGCTTATAAGAAACAGTTCCCTAGTACATAAAGAACAATGTAACTCCAGACATGCTTCTATATGGGAGAATCCAGCCTATGAAAAGATGCCAAGGAGAGAAGTTAAGAAGAGGTAGAACTGTCCCAAAATGTTCCTTCCCCAGAAGATCAGGTAGCTCAAAAGAAGGCCTTCTTCAGAGCTCAGGAGGGGCTACTGAGGGTTAAACCAAAATTTCTATGAAGATTTTTCAGATAAAGACCAATAAACTTATTCACAAGAGAAAGAAAAATATATATATATGTGTCTACTCTCAAATCTTTAGCTGGGAGGTTGATTTCAGGATCCACATAAACACATTAAACTGAGTGTGGTGGTATCCACATGTAATCCCTATCACCCAGAAGGCTGAGGCAGGAGGAACACCAGGAGTTGGAGGCCAGCCTGGGCTACATGGTGAGTTCAAGGATAATCTGAGACAGGATGTTATAGAGTTTGTGACTGATTCATGGTCCAATGCTGGGACTAAGGGTGTGAATGCTACACCTGGCATAGGGCAAGGAGCCTCCACATAATATAAAGGACAGCAGAGTTTTATCTCTGCCACTTGTTAGTTTTGCTGTCTTCTGACACCATGAACGGTTACCCTTCTGCCATGTGTCACTGCCTTGGAGCCAGCCAATTATAGATTAAAACCTCTATAAACTGTGAGCTACATAAACCTTCCCCCCTTTGACTTTGAGTGTCAGGTATTTTGTCTCAGCAACAAGAGAAAAGTAAAGACATAGGATCAAAACAAAACAAAAGCATATTAAATAAATATTTCCTAGACTAAAAAGCTCAGGTCTTTCTCTTGGAGACAGATTCAGCAACACTCTGGAACCTCAGTATCGTCAAGCAAGAATGGCTATCTTTCCCAGACCCATAAAGAGCCAAAAATGATACTGGAACTCTGTAACCCTGAACTTAAGACTCATATATATATATGTATGTATATTTTTTTTTTCCTTCGAGACAGAGTTTTTGCTATGTAGCTCAGGCTCCCCTTGATCTCTCAGCAATGCTCCCGCCTCAGCCCCCAGTGCTGTGATTCCAGGTATATGCTACCATGCCTGGTCAAGAATCATTTTAAGGAAACATGACAAAAACATGTAAAAAACTGAACCTGGGGCTGGGGATTTAGCTCAATGACGTAAGCACCTACCTGGCAAGTTCAAGATCATAAATTCGATCCCCAATACCAAAAAAAAAAGCTGAACCTGTAAAGTTAGCCATTGTGCCAGGACTTAGCATAGGACAAAGAAAAAAATCAGGAAAGTCCCCAAGTGCAAATACATTTCAGCACATACTTTCTTGAAAATCTGAGCAGCCAATAGAAATCACAGCACAGTCATACAAGAGAGGCTTTGTTATACAGATGCCAAACTACAGTGTTGCCCAAAATAATTATACCCAAAAAGACTAACAGGAAAACTGTTGGGAGCCGCAGCCCCGAGCCCGGTCGCCTCACTTGGCGGACGTGAGGCCTGTAGTAAAGAGTAAAGCCTGAGGTAGATTACCCCTCCCATCGAGCACGTTAGTTTCCTGCTTACCGCGTAAGCAACCCGCTCAACAATATAGTCTGCCTGGCAACTGATGATGTTAGCCAATCAGCTTGCCTTGCTTACTTTAACATGATTGGACACTGTATCCGTATATATACTGGTGCCACCCCTGGGGGGGAAGAGGAAGCCCGGAAGTAGAAGCCCAGAAGGAGCCGCGGGGAGCGGACCAAAGGAGGCTTCGGCTGGGAGCGATCCCAGGGCAGGCTGTACGGAGAAGGAAAATAAAAGAAAAGGTTGTCCACTGCCAGACTTTGTCGTGTGTCCTTCCTGCCGGCCAGGAGCGACATCGACAGAAAACATGTGAATTAAAATAACAATGGTGTGCAAGGTCATGAGTTCAATTCCTCGTACAACAAAAAAAAAAGGTTGCAATAAGGTAGAAATAAAGATGACTTTTCTTCCTCCTAAATTTTCTCTAAATGTGATTATATGTTATTAAGACACAAACATTTAAAAAGAGCCTGAGGGCCTGGTGGGGTGGTTGCTCACCTGTGATGCCACGATGGGAGGGTGAGGCAGGAGGACTGAGCCCAACCTGAAGTACATGCTGAGTTTAAGGCAAGACTGTACTATATGATGAGACCAGTCTCAAAAAGCAACAAAACAGTAACAAACAAAGGGGGCGCAAGAGCCTGACAGCCTGCAGGAAGACCTCAGTGCATGCTTAAGTCTCCCTTTCTGCCACAGGTAGTAATGTAAGGAACAGTTAGTTCCACTTGGGCCAGCATTTGTGCTCCTCTGGGACCTGGCAGACACAGTCTATCCTCATATCAAGCCACCTGCCTGTCATTCCCCACACAAACCACTTCACACCAGAGGCTGGGCCAGGAGCCACCAAGAGAAAGGCTCTGCTACCCAGGACCAAAAACAGGCCAGGGTACGTGGTAATGGCCTCACCATGCCAGGTGAGGGCAGAGGTGGCGAGGACCCTGGGGGAGTCAGAGAAAACTGTCCTGAGCAGGCATCTGGGCTGGATCTCAAGATGGAAGGGACTCAGCAAGCTGTAGAGAGAGGGGAAGCCATGAATCTTTACAAAAAGTTGCAAACTTCTGGTGAATAGGAGCAGGTCATGGTGGTCATGGAGTGGCTATGTGGTGAGACAGGAGCCAAAAGCAGCCCAACATGACTGGAGGCTGCGCTCAGCCCTGCAGGCAGTGGGGACCAGAGCTTCAAGGGCAGAGTGCAAGAAGGACAGTGAGAGGACCGACTGTCCACATAGGTGATGGCAGGTACCAGACCAGGGCATACAGCTGGTAATGGAGGAGGATGGAGGTCAACGTCTCAGGCTCAGGGCTAGGTGGGGGAGGGAGAGAGAGGAAAGGAGGAGTGTTGGACATTGCTGGACCTGGTGACTGGTGAACAATGCTACCATTAACCAAGATAAGTGATTCCAGGAGAGGAGAAACAGGTTTTCCAGGCTGGGTGTGGTGAGCAGGGAGGATCTGGGAGCCTTCAGACCCAATTTGAAGAGACCTGTGTGACGGATCTGGCTGGATGGCTGCAAAGGTCTAACTGAGGGTGGAAAATACTGGCTAAAAGTTTTACAAGAGAGGCTGACGACTAGAGCTCTAGATCTAGTTAGGATCAGGTAAGTACATACTTCTCTGAAGCCGGAGAGCAAAGGTATAGGGTGAGAAGAGGGTCAGGGAGAGAAGTCTGGTGACTCCTAAACAGATAGAACTGGAAGTGTCATTGGACGACATGGATGACAGTCATGAAGACAAAACTTCAAGAGGCTGGCCAGATAAGCCGTGTGTGACTGCAGTGGACCCTCCCAGGCACACGGTAACAAGTACAGGATTCACCCAATTCATGTTGGCACAGGGCTCTTGATCTTTTCCTTTTTTTTTTTTTTTTTTTTTTCTGTTTTGTTTTTTGTTATTTGTTTTTTTTTTTTTTTTGAGACAGAGTTTCCTCTGCAGTTCAGGGTGGCCTTGAACTCACTATGTAGCCTAGGCTGGCCTCAAACTCAATGGCAATCCACCTGCCTCAGCCTACCAAGCACAGGGATTACAAGCCTGAGCCACTACACCTGGCCTTTGTTTGTTTTTTGCTCTTCCTCCTGAGATGCTTCAGTAAATACTGCACCCTGTCCCAATCCTCCCCGTGGAATGCGAGGAGCTGTGTGTGTGTATATATGTGGTATTGAACCCACACCTTTACACTGAGCTACATCCCCAACTTTTTTGATTTTTTCTTTTGAGACAGGCTCTCCCTAAAGTTATGCAGGCTGGGCTCAAACATACAATCCTTCTGGCTCAACCTCCCAGAGTGCTGGGATTTGGAGCATGCACCACCATGCCATTTTGAACAGCATTCTCAGCTATTCTGCCACCTGCACTGTCCTGGCCAGCACTGACCATATGCCTGTTTACCCAGCTCTCCTGCCCTGGCCCACAGGGTGGCAGTGGACTAACTTATGAACATCTTCCTGGGGCCACTTACTGGCCGGGTCTCCCTTGCAGCTCTCTTCTCTAAATGAGAAGTGAGTACCCTTGTCTGTCCTGGTTAAATATTAAATATTAAGAAAATGTAATGAAAGGATAGAGTTCAAGTTCACCTGAGTCTCTGGCCAAGTTCTAACACCCAGTCTGGTCTCCCATGCCAACTGCACAAGTAGAAACAGCCCCACCTCGGCAGGTGTGTGGAGATATATTAAACTCCAAGAGCCTTGATATTTTCCAATTTCTTAAGAAAACCCTCTGTGGCACAGGGAGGTCCTCCCAGATCTACTGGTAGGTCTAAGAATTCCTAAAGTGACAGTCAGGCTACAGCAGTCCAGCTCCGGGAAGCAACAAAGCCTGCAGTGTCTGTACGGAAGAACAAAGTTACCTAACTCGGTTCACATGCCAGGCAGTTTCCACCACCACTTTCTCCTCCCACAGGAGAGAAGTGTTCCAGTCCTTGGAAGGAGCCACAGTACTGAGATTATCTCGACGTGTGAAAATGAGATTGTGTGACTTGGCTGGTCTGTGGCTGACAGCCCCACTCTGTTTGGCTTCACCATCTCTGCCAGTCCCCCTACCACATCAGTGCCTGGTCTGGGGAAATCTAGCAGAGGTGCCTCAGAGGAAGGCATCCCTGATATTTGGTGAGGCAGTCTGACTTTTAGAGGCGAGAAATGGAGACCAAACAATGCCTCCCTGTAGTTCTCCACCTCTTTATTGCTTGACTTAGTGAAACTTTAGGAGGAAAATACCCTGAAATCATGCAAAGGCAGGGCCCAAGTACTCACAGGGTGCACAGCAGGGGGCATCATAACTCACCGGGGAATTGGGGTGTGTCCCTGGAGGTTTGGAAATGGCTGCTTGGCTTACAATTTCCTGCTTCCTGCTGGAAATTTGGTAAGCTATACAGCCCAGCTCTTGTGACTTCACTTTCCACTCGCAGCCCCTGCTTTTCGGGAAGTTCTTAATCCCAACTGCAACTGAACATGAGGAATGGTCAGAAAAGCCCATGCCCACACTGTGGGGCAGGGGCAGAAGCACGGGCCTGAGAAAGACTTTGGATGAGGAAGTCTAGGCATAAAGGCCCTGGGAGTTTCCCTGCCTGTGCCAACAGTGAATAGAAATAGGGTTTCCTGGCTAAATGACTCTCAGAAATGCCGGAGTGGAGGGTTAACAGATATCTTTATTGAAGGGCTTCTCAGACCCCTGACCAAACTAAGAAGCCTTGCTGATCTTCAATAAAAATAGAAAAGGTAAGGGGAATGCTTAAACCTATCTGACCACAGACCCCGAGCAGCTTCCAGGACTGGCAAGATTCAAAACAGAATCTTAATCAGGAATAGCGGCCCATGCCTACAATCCCAGCACTCAGGAGGCTGAGGCAGGAAGATTGACACAAGTTTGAGGTTAATCTGAATTATACACCAAGACCATGCCAATCACACACACACAAAGTATATATATGGGGCTAGGGTGCAGCTCAGAAGTGGAACACAAACTCAGTATGCACAAGACCTGAGCTCAGTTCTCAGCACCAAAAGAAAAAAAAAAGTACACAATAAAATCTTTTTTTTTGTCTTTTTCGTTTTTTATCGGTACCAGGGATCGAACTCACACCTGCCTGCTTGCAAGGCAGGCACTTATGCCGCTGAGCTAAATCCCCAGCCCCAATAAAATCTAAATGATTCTAATGCCTCACACTAGGGAAAACACATTTAGCTCATTCTAATTTTTAACATTTACCACAAAAGTACTCTCATTTCAAGAATAGTGAAAATGGCCGGGGATATAGCTCAGTGGCACAAGTGCCTGGCTAGCAAGCATGAGGTCATAAATTTGATCTTCAGTAAAGAAGAAAGAAGAAAGAAGAAAGAAGAAAGAAGAAAGAAGAAAGAAGAAAGAAGGAGAAGGAGAAGGAGAAGGAGAAGGAGAAGGAGAAGAAGAAGAAGAAGAAGAAGAAGAAGAAAACAGTGAAAATAAGCAAGGCATGACGATACATAATCCCAGAACTCTGGGACACTGAGGCAGGAGGATCACAGTTTAAGCCCACCCATCAACTTGAGACTTTGTCTCAATTTTAAAAAGGGCTCAATTTGTAGCTCAACATTCCCTAAATTCAATGCCCAATACTGAGGATGAGGGAGAAGCTGGGCATGATGGCACACACCTGTGATATTAGTACTCAGGGAGCTGAGGCAGGAAGATTACAAGTTTGAGTCCAGCCAGGGCTATCAGAAAGTTCAGGATAGCCTGGACTACATAACAAGATGTAGTCTCATTAAAAAATAAAAAGATGATAGTGGTGATAATCTTACATTCTTTCTTTAGCTGGCCTAAAATAACCCTGATGTCTGATATTCAAAAACCTTTAAAAACAGCACAGTGCTGGGAATGAGGCCCAAGTCTGGTCCCTTTCCTGCTAATTCACAGGTGACTCTGAGATCTTAAGTTTCCAGATCGCTAAATGGAAAAGGATAGATTTCTAAGAATATTCTCAGTTCCAAGTGTCACCCACAGACTCTGAACACTAAATGTATTTTTTGCAACCCACCATGACATGTCGTGACAGAAAAAAGCAATCATTCTGGAAGCTGGCTAGGTGTGACAATTCCTGAGTCTGTCACCTCCCCACCTGCTCTCTCCTGAGCTCTGCGCCAACACCCTGAGCAAATGAAGCTGGGCTCACACCCTGTCACCGTGGACTGCACCCTGCCAAAGTCCCAGTCCCAGCCCCAGCCCCAGAAGTCAGGAAGCAGACCCTTGTCTTACAGGAAGGGAGAGGCACTCCGACCAGACGGAGTTTAGGGGCTGCACAACCAAAAGATGCTGCCCGCCATGCGAATGTGTGACAAAGATTAAAATTCAGCACAGAATGAGGGGAACAGTATTGCAGCCAGCCAAGACCTTGGCTTCCCACATAGGATTCCTGACCAGCTGCTGCTGATTTATAGGCCAGCAGCTGCTTCCTGTCCCGCCACATCACGGGCTGCCTGACAGACCCTCTTCCTTCAATGCAGAAGTTACTTTGCCTAGAGTTTGCACAATCATTTCTGGGTCTGCAGATGTGGCTTAAGACTTCCCAGGAGCTATTATTAATACGGGGCAGGATAAGTCTGCCCACTGCCAGCACTGGAGAAAAGCTCCCTGTGTCTTCTTGTTTCTTCCTGATGTCAGCAGAAATTTATTTAATTACAACAGGACAAAAAAAAAAAAAAAAAAAAAAAGAACATCACATACCACACTCCAAAAACCTGTTTGACCCTTGCTAAAGTCCAAACCCCAGTATTATACAGAGGTTTGTAATTAAGGCAAAAGTTACTCAAAGACACTAACAGAAAATGCAAATGTTCTTTCCTTACTCCACTAAAGATGGTTGTTTGCCTTTCATAAAGAGACAGGTCTTTACAAAGGCCCTGTTAGAAAGCATTAAACTAGAAGCATGTTCAGAATTCCTCAGTCTTTAAAGGAACAAAATATGCCTGGAGGATTCCCAATGGCTAAGTCATCTTGAGACCAAGAAAGAAGCCTAAAATTTCCACTCTCCTGACACTGGTAATAATTTAGCTCAAGTCTTCCCCACTTTTGCCCTGACCCTGGAAGGGATGAACTCATAGGAGAGAAGCTGTAAGGCACAGCAAGAACCCCTCCAAGGAGTTTTGAATTATGGCAGGGGTTGGGGGCTTGGAAGCTCCCAATAACCTTAATAAATAAAGTACCTGCTGGATGACTTCTCATGCTTGGTGACATCCTGACAGAGAAGAAATATCAGGGCTCATAAATTGCCAGTCAACACAAGCAAAGCGTCCCTAGAACTGGTTTTGAAGAGGCATGAAAGAAGCCATAAGACGCCCCGGAGCTAACAGGCGTCCAAGCTCCTCTCCACAGAAAGAGGCCAGCTCTGCTCTCTGTTCCAAGGCAGAAGGTTTGGGTTTCAGAAAAATCGTTTCTTCCTTGACTGTTTGCTAAGCCACACCGACACCACAGTAGGGGGCCAAGCAACTTTCAGAGCCACCTCTCCTTGTCTCTCTTTATAACTCATGGCTAATGTGTGAAATTTTTTTTTAATCGGTACCGGGGATCGGATCGAACTCACGACCGCCTGCTTGCAAGGCAGGTGCTTATGCCGCTGAGCTAAATCCCCAGCCCCTAATGTGTGAGATTTTTATCAAGGACATTATCCAACTTAAAAGCAGCTGAAAGGGCTCCAAAGTTACAGGGCTGGGCCTACCTAACTCCCTATCCCAGCCTACTTTTCCGGATCAACTGCAGGGACGTTCCTACACTTTATATGCTACTTTGGCTGCTGCTGGTAGAGGGGACTCCAGCTTTTTCCACGTTTCTTCGTACCACTGGAAACTTCTACTTCCTGATTTTGTTGCTGTCACCCGAACTCCTAAGGTGGCTCAAGCCAGGTGTCTGTACACCACTAAAGGAATGTGATAGCTACATTTTGCCTCTCTCTGATGCGAGAGGGTCTCCCTGCGGGTCCAACAGTACCCGCGCCAGTCTCCTTCCCCATCAGTAATAGACTAGGAGGTACGACCCCTTCAAGAACCGGGAGATCACAGCGCTTCCAGCTACAGCGCCCCGCCCCTCCGCTGAGCACCTGCCTCTAGTTCCGCCCCCCAGCCTCTAGGATAGGTCAATCCTCAAAGCGCGCTCTCCCATTGGACAGAGGGCCCATCCCTCCTACGCCACGTCTCTCGGCTCTGGCGAAAGAGGCTGGGGCGGCGGCCCCTGACCCCGAGCGATCTGTGAGTTGGGGGTCCTACCTGGAAAGGGTTTACGTCCACTGGGTCCGCGAAGGGGTTGGTGTCGAAAGCTGACATGGTGGTCGGAGCTCGGGGGCGACCTCTATGAGCGCTGCTGCCTCCGGGCGCCCAGACCCAACGGTGCTCCGTGTAGACCCTCCACTTCCGGGAACGAGCAGCACTTTTGGCGCAGGCGCAGCGGCGGGCTAAGGAGGCGTGATTCGTGACGTCACAGAGCCCGCTCGCCCCGCCCACTAGAGAGATTATTGGGCGTTCTGTTTCCTTCTGTGGAGTTTGGGGTTCCAGCGCATAGAGGTCTGAATCTTGGAGGGGAATCCAAGATATTCCTCACCCTCGCGCCCACTGCTGCCCGCCCATTTTGTGATTCTAAAGTAAACTCCAAAAGTGAATCAGGAAATTGAACTCTTTCCCTAGAGGGCAAGTTAGACTAATGATAAAACCTATCTCATAGGGTTGTCTCCAGAACTGAAAAAAAAAAATCTCTTCTTCCTCTGCTTTCGCAGTTAGCACAATACTTCGGTCCCCAAATGTGTGTGGGTTTGTTTTCCTATACACAAAGCAGTTCTCCAGCAGATGCTAACTGGTGTCCTAATCCTCAGTTCGATTGACGCTGACCACATGAAGACAGAGTGTCCCAGAGGTGACCTATGAGGCGACTCCTCCCCACCTTCAGATGCTAATCCAACTTTGGCTGGATGCTAATCCAGCCAAACACGTTATATTTGTACTTTTCTACTCCTTTCTCCTTCCCTGCCCCTCTCCCTCCTCCTACCCCTCCTTCTCATCTTTTTCCCCCTCAGTTGTCTTCGTTACTGTGAACTGAATTATGGCCTTCATACTGACCTCCAATCCTCAGCTCCACTCCCTTTTTTGAAACAGGATCTCCATTGTTGCCAAAGCTGATCTTCAACTTTTGTGATCCTCCTACCTCAGCCTCCTACATTGCTGGGATGACATATGTGCACTACCACACCGGGCCCTTACCTGTGCTAACAGTGGCTATAAGTCAGTGTTCCCAAGGTCCTCTCCTCAGGTTCAACACATTTGCTGGAGTGGCTCATAAACTCTAGCAAACATGTTTGTCAGTTTATTAGAAAAGATTTTATCAAGTGTTCGGACAAGCAACAAATGGGACAGATGCACAGGGCAAGCACGTGGGAAGATTGTGAAACTTTCACGCCTTCTGCAGAGTGCCTCCCTCTAGGAACCTCAGTGTGCTCAGCTAAATGAAAGCTCCCTAAATCCAGCCTTTGTTGTTGTTGTTTTCCTTATTGCATTAGTTTTTTGAAATAGGGTCTCACTTATGTAACAGGCTGGGTTTGAATTTACTATGTAGCCCAGAGTTACTATGTAGCTCAAATTTGCAGTTATCCTCCTGCGTGAGCCTCCCAAGGGATTATAGCTGGGATTATAGGTGTGCACCATTGCACTGTTATATTTTTTATGGATGCTTTTTTACATACACATGATTGATTATATCTTTAACCTTGAGTGATCAATTCAGTCTTCAGCCCATCTCCCTCCCTGGAGGTTGTAAGGTCGGGGTTGAAAGTGTCAACCTTCTAATCACTTGTTGGTTCTCCTGGCAACCAGTAGTCAACTGGAGACTTCTACAGGAGTCCCAGGAAGAAAGAAGACAGTAGATCATCACCAGATAAAATAATGTCATCATTTCTAGGAGACCTGGACCACCAGCCTGGCATAGTGGCATATCCTTGTAATTCTAGCATTCAGGAAGCTGAGACAGGAGAATCACAAATTTGTAAGCCAACCTTGGCTACATAGTGAGACTTTGTCTCCAAAAAAAAAGATCACCAAGAGCAAAGAGTGGAAGATTCTAAATTACAAAGTTTCATATGTATGTGGTAGGGTACAGAGCTGGGGGCTCTGAGCGCCCCAGTAATCTAATTTATTCTTTCTCTGTGCAGGGAGATTCTGAGGAAGTGACAGTAACTTTTGATTTCTGTGATAGGTGGTACCATACTGGGGGTGTGTCAAGAACCCCTGTGCCAACCTTGGCTTCATAACACATGTTTGTAATCCCAGCACCCTGGGAACAGAAGCAGGAGGATCATAAATCTGAGTCCAGCCTTAGTGATTTAGCAAGACCTTATCTCAAATATTTTTAAAAGGGGGTGAGGATATAGTTCAGTGTGAAAGTCCTAGGTTAAGCCCCAGTAGCAAGTATACATGCACACGCACACGCACCCCACACACAGAGGATATTCAAAAACAGGAGGAGCTTGAGCAGGCTGTTATGTGTTTTCCATTCTTTCCTGTATGAGAAAGTTTCCTCCAAATGTAGGCTGATTTATCTGAGTTAGAGGACCCCAGAGAGGCTGTTATCCACACCTGGGCAGAATTTCACAGAGAAAACTTTGTTCCTTCTTTCCCTTGGACTTGTGCAGGAGGCTGTGGGAATGGGGGGGGGGGGAGTCAGGGGTCTGGACTGTGACCCTGCATTCAGTTTCCCGAAGTTTGGATTGCTGTGCTTCTGGGCCCTCCAAAGGGCAGTCTTCCTCCTGGGCTGCTGACAGAGGAGGTTGGGACATCAGAGTTGTCTCCACAAGACATTGCAAGGTTACTCCCCAGCCAGGCGCAGCCCAGCCTTGCCCAGGCAGGGTTCCTAGTTCCCTCGACTTCCTGAGGTGTATGACTACCCCACACTATAGAGGATGACACCAAACTAAAGCCAAAGAGAGCAAGAGTGTGCCCCTGGCATTTGCCAATATTGCTAAGACCCTTCTCACATCTCAGCAGCAGCGCTCTCTGTTCTCCCTACAGTAGCCGTCAGGGCTCTGCCCACCACCGCTCCTCCAGCTGCATTCTCTGCTCTGCCTCTCCCCTTTTTTGCAGAACAGCACATCCCTAGCTCCCACGCTGTGGCCTTTGCTGTAGCTGTTCTCTTTGCCTGGACCACTCTTTCCTCCTCCTCCTCCAAGGCTGCGCTCAAATCTCGCCTTAATGGGACTTACCTGCGTGGCTTCTAAATTCTACAGGCTGTACCCACTCCCACCTGCTTGCAGACTACATGATTTCCTTATTCCACACGTTAGCGTGTCTTCCTTCCTTTTCTGGAATGGAAGCACTACAAAGGCAGAGTAGTGTCATCTTGTTCCCCTTGGCTCCTACAGCACTCCCGTCCCCACCCCTACGCCCAGCATTGGGATTTCAATGCCGTCCCACCCGTCCCACCCGGCTCCTGCAGCCACTGGAATATCCTTTGCTTTTTGGTCGCTTCTCAGTAAACCTGTGCAGAAGCCTAGCCTAGTGGTGCCGCCTGTAATCCCAGCACTTGAGAAGCTGAGGCAGGAGAATTGAGGGGAGTTGAAGGCCAGCCTGAGTTATATGAGTTCAACATCAATCTAAACTATGTAGTGAGTCTTAACTAAATAATAAAAAACAAAAAACCAAACACAAAACTCGAAAAACCTGTGCGAGAGAAGTGAGTGATCCTTACATCCAAGATGAGCGTTCTAAACGCCCAGACAGTCTAGTGCGCAGGTCAGGGTATGCAGGACTACATTTCCCATGAGGTCTGCGCGTGGCCCGCAGGTGCTGCTGGGAAGAGCGACGTGCCGTTAGCCAAGTTAGCTGCCAGGTCGGCTACCAGGATGGCTGAGCCTCGAGGTGAGCGGTCTGCTGGGGTAGGGAGAGTGGTGGTGGGCGCGTCCCGGGCAGTAACGCCAGCCTGACCTGACAGGGAGACCTCAGCCCTGAGGCTTGTGGAGAATGGATGGGCGGGGCAGAGGAGGGACCCTGAGATGGGGGCGACCCTCGAGGGGCAGCCCCCTCCTCCGACTGCCCGCGGGTCAGTAGAGACAGGGCGATTTTTCTTGTGCCTTCTCTGCACCCCAGCACGCAGATGAGATCCTCATCGGCCCGTCTCACAGATGGGAACGTCATGCCTTGCAGAAGAGGGGGATCTCACCTCACAACCTGCAGACCTTGTTTACTTCTTTCCCTGGTCAGATCCCTCCGGACTCTAGGGCCGGATCTGAAGCGGGGACAGGAACTGACCCCTGTCTGTCCAACAGTGTTCCCACTTTCCTGTGCGGTGCAACAGTATGCCTGGGGGAAGAGGGGCTCCAACAGCGAAGTGGCACGGCTGCTTGCCAGCAGTGACCCGCTGGCCCGTATCTCAGAGGACAAGCCATATGCAGAGGTGAGATGGCCTACGCTTCAGTCCACCTTATGTGGATCGGCTGGGAAGAGTGGGGACAGCAGGGACCAGGATGCCCCCTTGGCTCTTCCAATCGGTGTAGGTCTACAGACTGAATGACCACAGCCCTCAGCACCTTTCTCAGCACCTACTGAATTTTAATCCAGCCTTCTTAGACTTCTTTTTTTTTTTTTTTTTTTTTGAGACAGGTCTTGCTTTGTACTACAGATTGGTCTTGAACTCACAATGTAGCCCAGGCTGGCTTTGAATTTGCAGGAATCGTCCTCAGCCTCCCGAGTGCTGGGATTACTTTGACATTTTTTATTTTGAGTATCTTTTGCATTTTTTTTTTTTTTTGCATTTTTATTAACCTGAAGGGTAATTCCTCTTGCCTACTTAGTGGAGAAAATGCTAAAGCCTAGAAAGAGGGCCACCCACTCAGGACCCCTTTTAGAAAACCAAAAAAAGAAATCCAGTAGCTGTTACCCTTATTTCCAATTAATAACTCGATTAACCTAAAAGAAAAAGCCTAGAATTAAAAGTGTCTGAAAGTAGTAAAGTACAAGAATTTTAACCCCTCACAGAGCCATTTGAGGGTCATGACTTTGCCGTGACAGTGCAGGTGTCATTCTCCTCACTAGATAGACAAGAAGAGTTAAGCTAGAGAAGTAAAATAACTAACTGAAGCCTCCAGAACTGCAGAGAGGAGAGCCTGGACTGGGCCCTGGTTCTCCGTTGGCTGGGTCCCTGTGTGTCCCTGATGGTGTGAGCACCAGACCATTGGGGACCAACCTTTGGGGAGCACAGCACATCTTGGGTCCTGTGACTCATGGTACTGGTTCTTCCTGCTCTCTGCAGCTGTGGATGGGAGCACATCCCCGAGGGGATGCCAAGATCCTTGACAATCGAATCTCACAGAAGACCCTGGGCCAGTGGATTGCTGAGAATCCAGATTGCTTGGGCTCAAAGGTCAAAGATGCCTTTAACGGCAAGCTGCCCTTCCTCTTCAAAGTGATCTCTGTGGAAACAGCCCTGTCCATCCAGGCACACCCCAACAAGGTACAGGGTCACAGTGGGATACAGAAGGGAATGTGGAGGCAGGCAAGTTTCACAGCCCTTCTGTGACTTTTACTGCTGCTTTCACCCCGCCCGTACCAGACCCTAGCCCAGAGCTAAATGCAGATCTGAAGACTCCTAATTTAACTCTGCAAGGCCATATGCAGGTGATACATGTAGTAGCCAAGTCTCATTGGGCAGCTGGCCAGCCTTTGCTAGGTTGGCTTCTCTGAGCTTGTTCTTGGGGGTCTGTTTCTGGTCTCCTGTCTACCAGCACAGGTCTGTCATACTTACCATCTTCCTATCTGGCTCTCAGGAGGGTTCAGCTTCCAAGGCAAGGGAAGCACCTTATCTGTGTCCTCAGCTTTAGCTCTGAAGAATTCTATACCAGCCCCGGAGTCCTAGTACAACAACTATCTGTCCAAACCTTATTTTAGATAAGCAGCATCAGACTTAAATCTGTCCTTAGTGAAAGGACGGATTTACCGAAAGTCACTCTGCTTGTTCATTATCAGCCCTGTCAGGATTGCTAGATTCACTGACCACACCTCTTAAAATCTGCCCAGCTGTCCTCTAGATTTGGCCTGTTTCCTTGGCCAAAGTTTCTACATCATGTTTTGACTGGGTCCCTTGCCAGAGGCCTGAAGCCACTGCTGGCTGGCAGCAGGGAGGGTGGTGAGCAGGGATTAGTGAGCATGGTGTTCCCACTAAGGGCAGCTGCACCCCACCATCCACAGGAACTGGCAGAGAAGCTCCATCTCCAGGCCCCAGAGCACTACCCTGATGCCAACCACAAGCCAGAGATGGCCATTGCACTTACTTCCTTCCAGGGCTTGTGTGGCTTCCGGCCTGTGGCGGAGATCCTGACCTTTCTGAAGAGTAAGGTTGGACAGAACACCTAGAATACATGGACTGGGTCTGGGATGTATGGGTTACCCAGGCCAGGGCAGGCAGTGACACAGGACAGAGGCTGAATGTCACAGGGTGCCTGAAGGGTTGGTTATGCTTATGAAATAGTTTTGGGAGCCAGGCTTGGGTGTGATTGTCAAGGGCAGGTGAAGAGCAGCTGGCCCATACTTTGTGTTTTTCTTAGCACGGCCTGGATCCTTGCTTGGACAGGGCTGGGGAGGCCTCCTCCTGTTCCTCACTATTATTCCTGATATGGCTCTGGCCTGGTTTCTTGCAGAGGTGCCTGAGTTCCAGCTCTTGATTGGGGATGACGCAGCCACACAGCTGAAGCAGAGTGTGAGCAGTGACCCCCAGACAGTGGCCGAGGCTCTGCGCAGCTGCTTCTCCCACCTAATGAAGAGTGAGAAGACGACAGTGGTGGTACAGCTCAACCTGTTGGTGAAGCGCATTTCCCAGCAAGGTGGGTTCGGCACCCTGACGTGGGTTCATCCATACATGAGGCAGAGGACAAGGTTCTCAGCTCCTTTGCACAGGTGGGACACTAAAAGGGCCATGCCATGCCATTTCTTTCCCTGCCTTTGGGGAGCAAGGCCCAGACAGGCAGTTTTCTCTGGATGGGGAGGTATGCTGGCCAGAAGACTCTTCCAGTGTCTTCTTTTTTTTTTTTTTTTTCCTTCTTCCAGTGTCTTCTGCTGGCTGCTTCCCATTGACAGTCTTGTATCGGGGGACTGAAGAACAAGAAGGGGACAAAGGGAGGATGGATGCCTAGCACTAATAGTCATCAACCCTTCCTTTCACAGTCCACTGGCCCTGACCTGTGCAAAGGAGCCCTGAAGAGTTGAGGAAGTGACCACAGGTTTATGAGTGTGGCCACATCACCTTGGGCAGAGGAGCTGATTCAAGCATTAGGAGCACAGGCAGACAGGTGCCCAGCTGTGAGCTGGCATGGCTGCTGAGGAGGCCTTGCCTGAGACACAGGGCTTTGAGCAGGAAAGGCGAAAATCTCGGGCTCAGGGGAGCTTGTCATCCACAACAAAAATTGTGGTTCTCAGTCTCAGGACAGGCAGTCAACTAGGGACTTTAGCTGTTAAAGCTTGGGCTGGGGGTGCCCATAGTGTCTTGTGGATGGGGCTGAGGGTGCTGCTGGCCACCTAGCAATGCGCAGGACACCCCTGCAACAAAGAACTGCCTTACCCAGTGCCATGGTGCCAAGGTTGATAGATTTTTGTCTTGAAAGACCCATACTCTGGCCCTTCTAGAGGCCAGTGCTGTGCCAGGCATGCGGCAGTCTGTGGTGAGAGATGGCATCCATGTGGGTGGAGGGCCAAGAACAGATGTACCCCAGTGGGCAAGACTTCAAGCCGGTGTGGGGTAGAGAACACCACCAACTGTCGCTAAGTGTCGAGTATACTTTGTGACCCTCAGTGTCAGCTGGGAACAACATGGACGACATTTGTGGGCAGCTCCTACTTCGGCTGCACCAGCAGTACCCAGGGGATATCGGCTGCTTTGCCATCTACTTTCTGAACCTGCTCACCCTGAAGCCAGGGGAGGCCATGTTTCTAGAGGCCAATGTGCCCCACGCCTACCTGGAGGGAGGTGAGCCCCTTACCCTTGCCTCATGAGCTTTGGCTGCCTGACAGAAGAGGACAGGGTGGTCCGGGAGGCCTTCACCCAGCTGACCCAAGGGTCCCAGGCTCAGCAGTGAGTGGCTAGTAGGGATGAAGGCTGGTCTGGTAGTGGACACTGCTTAGAATCTCACACAGTCGGGAGTTGACACTCTGAAGTTAGCCTGATGGTGAGCGTGGGGACCCCTCCCCCATGCCTGTCCTACAGACCTGGGGATTTTCACGTTAAATATGCATTGTCACAGAGCAAATCACATTTTGACTGCTAGTTTATCCACTTCTGCATAGGGCTTTGCCATAGAAGTGGGAGACAAGTCGCAGGTCAGGGGCACTTAGGGGTTAATGTGGCTCTCCCTGACCATAGCAGTGTTCTGTCACCTGCTTTTGGTATTTGGTATCTTAGCACCACCATCCTGAAAAATACCCTTCACCTGGTTCCCCTAACCCTATAAGGGTTCATGGAGCTCAGACTAGGGGCCCAGCCCTGGAGCACCAAACTCTGGGACATCAGCTTAGCACATGACAATTATCTGTTCCCAGACTGCGTGGAGTGCATGGCATGTTCAGACAACACAGTGCGTGCTGGCCTGACACCCAAGTTCATTGATGTGCCAACCCTTTGTGACATGCTCAGCTACACTCCCAGTCCCAGCAAGGACAGGCTTTTCCCCCCATCACAGAGTCAGGAAGACCCCTACCTCTTCATCTATGACCCCCCTGTGCCAGACTTCACCGTGATGAAGATGGAGGTGAGAAGGGTATTGTGGGTCTCCTGTGTGCAATGGGACCAACCTGGGCAGGTGTCACAGTACAGTGTATACTTGGGATGGGTGTCCTTTCTCTCCAGCTCACATGGATGGAAGCAGCTGAGGTCCATCCTGTCTGTTCCAGGGACAGGTGTGGCCCCCATGCTGACAAGAACCTGAACAGTGGGTGGGAGGTGGTAGAGCTGTTCCTGGCTGCCCTGGAGGTTGTCCTGGGCCTGGAGCCAAGTCTGGCTGTACTGTCCAATGTTTCTCCCTGTGCAGGTCCCTGGCTCCGTCATTGAATATAAGATCTTAGTGCTGGACTCTGCTAGCATCCTCCTGGTGCTGAAGGGGACAGTGACAGCCAGCTCACCCACAGCCCAAGCCCCCATCCGCCTGCAGCGTGGCAGTGTGCTCTTTATTGGGGCCAATGAGAGTGTCACGCTGAAGCTTACTACACCTGAGGACCTACTGCTATTCCGGGCCTGCTGCCTGCTGGAGCAGCAGTAGCCTCCCCAGCTGTCCCCTGCTGGTCACTCAAGTCCCTTCCGCTCTGCAATCTCCATACACTTAACAATAGGCCAGCAGGGAGCTTGCAGGTTGTGACTCCAGGACAACCTCAGCCCAAGACATCTTCAGGACAAGGTTGACATTGCTATCTCATCAGTTCTCACCACACCCCCAAGCCTGGCCATGTCAACTTGAGGTGGTAGCTCTGTGCCTCTCACAGCATCAGGCTGTTTGGTGAAACCTATGGTCCTGATTTAGCTCAGCACCCAACAGTGGGACTAGAAGCAGGTTTTTGCCTGAGGCTGCTGTCCCGTTTCAGAGCCAACGGGGGAGGGGCCCTCCTGCACTGTCAAAGGGATTAAAGCTTGCTGTGTCGGCTGTAAGTAGAGCATTTGTCTGTGTTCTGTCCCTGCACCGGGCTGGAAGAGCCCGCCCTGGATGCGGCCCAGGTTTTCCTTTGTTCCTCCTCAGTCAACTCCTGGGGGTGGCTGGCCCTGCTCCAGAATCTATAATGGAAGATGTGGGCGAGGAAGCCAGCCTCAGCCTCAGCCTCAGCTGCACACTTGAAGGCAGGCATCAGCAGAGAGGCAGATCAAGGGGTGAGCTGTCAGCAGTGTGAGACCCTACTCCTGCAGCCCTGGTCAGCTCTTGAGACGTGGCAGGCAGGTAAGCACCCTGCCACAGAGTTGAAACTACTGTCAGCCTTTCCAGAAAAACTTGACAGCCCCTTTAAGTGGATTGAGTCATTGCAGATGACCGGGCTTTGGGAACAGAATCATCCAATTCTCTCCAGGGCTGGGATCCTGCAAGAGGCTGCTACCTTCTGTGACTTCACTGAGCTCTCTGGCCTGTGGTCTTGACCCTGTCGTCCCTAACTAAGCAGACTCAGGCTCCTGGCTCCCCCTCCCTGCAGGACAAGAGTGTAGACTCTTGCCCACACTAGAGCCGTCATTGAAGAGTTCAGAAACCCACCTTAAAAAATGTTTTGATAGCCAGGTGTGGTGGTGCATGCCTGTAAGCCCACCACTCTGGGAGGCTGGGACAGCAGCACCCCAAGTTTGAGTCCAGCCTGGACAACTTAACTCCTATCCTAGAGAGGAAAGAAGGGCCAGGGGTGCAGCTCAGAGCAAAGGTTCTACGTACAATCTCTAGTTTCTGCTTTGCCTCCAAAATTTCTTTAAGGAGAAAAAAAAAAATGAAAAGGTTGCCAGAAGAAATGCATTCTGAAGGTGAGTTCTCTGAAAGGCCATGCATGGTCTCTAGTGAGAGGAGGGGACCCAGGTGTGGCCACAAGGTTGGCCCACCACGTTATGTTGTTGCAGGGTGTTCAAGCCTTAAAATCCATTTGTGACACACGAGACAACTCAGCGTGAGTGCATTTATTCATTAGCATATAGAATGCAGAGGTAAAAGCTGAGGAAGTCTGTCAAGCACTGTGAACACCAGGTGGAACCACCCCCACCGGGGAGAAAGCCCTAGGCATCCCTCCCCCAGGCGACTGTCACCTGTGCAGCATCCCTTGCTCTGATTTAAGGCAGTGTGGCTCTGGGCACCTTGGTACCTTAATCGGTAGTATTTGGTCTGTGACCCTGCCCCATTAGCTGACCAGGTGGTCCTGCCACAAGGCCTTCCTCTAGGGCTCCAGATTCTGGGACATACCCTCAGGGAACTGTTGGTGGCTACACAGAGGGCATGGCTTAGGTCCCAAATACCCAGGATGTTCAGTTCTAGCCAGGAGCCCCTCAAACATGGCCCCACATGTGGCTTCCATGTCCCTACCCCTTAGCCTCTAGTGCACTTTATCGTCTGCCCACTTTGATGTGCACTCTTCCTTGTACGGAAGCCTGAGAGGCCCATGTGTGTTCTCTGCTGCAGACAGCTCAGAACTTGAGGCACCTGGATCATTAGAGACCCACTGCAGAACAAAGTGGCCACCACCTGCCCTATCCCAGCCCTGACCGGATGGATGGGCCTTGGGTCTGTCTGTTCCCGTCCTGTGACACCACCAGCAGCAGACCAATCACACAGCTCACCTGTGCTGCATACTCCTCAGAGTCAGAAACACAGAAGCTATGGAGCACTGCTAAGATGGCCTTCCTGGGAATAGTGACGAGTGTCCCTTCTACCCACCTATTCTAATGAAGCTGTGAGTCTACTGTCTCTCAGTGGTCAAAGAACATGTGGGAAACAAGAGACTGGATGCTCCACACACTCGTCCTGACTGCCATGCACTGGGGGCTGTGAACTCCATTCACCCCCTTTCCAACTGTACCACACCTGAGGCAGGAAGAGGGATGGGTCACAAAACTCGTTCTGGGAAGGCTAGGGATACCAAGAGAAACTCTCCATCGGGGTCACAACGTTTGTACTGTCAATGTTTGCCCCAAGGCTTGCTATAAAGCCCAGTGCTTGTGGATTTTCCCAGGGCTTCACCCACTAACTAGGCAAGCGCTGGTAAAGACTCACTAGGGAGCTGCCTGGCCATAGGGTGGAAAGGAGGCCTTTGCACTGGCCACTGGGTCACTATTCCTGGAAGCTGGTTAAGGTCTCTTCTTCACATCCTGCCTGATGGCTTGGGTCTTCATCCCAGCCACACCACACATAGTACACCAAAGACACCTACTGCTGTCTCCAGAGTAAAAAGGCTGAACAAGGAAGCAGACGACTGCCCTTGCAATAACTCCCTCTGCTGGGAGCCTCAAAAACTGCAGGCGTTTATGGCCAACCCCAGTACCTTCAGTGCAGCCTCAGCATAAGATGGGTGGAGAAGCCAGCCAGGACTGCGGAAATCTAAATAAATAAGTACATCTAGGATGAAGCAGTTTTTCTCTAACTAGGGAGCGGCCAACCAGAGTTAACCCACCAGACAGCTGTCCTAGGTCCAGGGACTGGAAGCCATCTGCTATACTCCCTGCCATAGCCAGACAGGTGTTAACCTGAAGAGGGACAGAAGGACCTGCACTGTGCTCTTGAAGGTCACAACTATGAATCCACCTAAGAGACGGGAAAAGGAGGGCAACTTACAGAATTTCCTGGGCTTTCCAAATTAAATTCCTCTTTGGAGTCCCAACTTTGAGCTGTGAAGTGCTACATTCCGCCTCCACACAAAAGCCTGGACACAAAAGCTGTTCTTTCCCTTAAGACCCACAGCAAACATAGTCAAGATGTCTGTGGTGTGCTTCTCAGCTACCTCCGTCAGCCACCTCGTGAACCCTAACTCCACTGCTTCTGCCCTTACTAAGCAGCTTTTCCAAACTGCACCGACAATGGAGGGAAAGTGTGGAATTTCACTCATCAACCCCATGGCCCACTAGGCCTCCAGCCTGAGAAGCACATCGCAGAGGGCTAGTGTCTCCGAGCTTCTGGGCTGAGAGCTGTCCCCACTGGGCTGGGATATGCAGGACAGCAGGCTCTATCTGCCTCATGGTAAACAGGGCCCATGCTGGAGGCTTCTGTCTACTGGAGGGTACAGGAAGAGTCCCCAAGGCAGCACCAGCAGCAGGAGCATGTGGAGGAGGTCATAGGCTTGGGGGGAATGAGGTCCAAGTCCTCGTCGTCTGGAATCTCATCCAGGTGATAGCCATCCTGAAGCAGCTGCCGATTTACATCCTGGTTCACCTGCTAAAAGGAGGCAAGGTGGGAACTGTAAGCCCAGATGCCAAGCAGAGACAGCTGCTCCCACATTCTGAAAACAGAGCTTCTGCCCATGCTCCATCCCACGCCCACTCTCTACCCAAACTGTCCCAGGACTACAGGAAGCACCACTTTCTCCAAGCTGTACCTTCACTAATACCCTCCAGGCTTGATGTCAGTGACCCCCACCCCCACCCCCGGGGAACTGCTATCACTGAAGAATCCTGACAGCTGATACCAGTTTTAAATTCTAGATCATTTGATAGTCATTTCCCTGACCCTTCCCTCAGGAACCCAGATGTTCCTGTCAAGGCCAAAGGATATGAGACAGTGACAACAGAAAAATGGGCTAGAGCAGTAGAGGAATATGGCTTATGACAGGAGGGGGCAGATTTGTCTATACTGCCTGTTAGACCTGTCATCATTCCTGGCCCTGGTCCAGAGCTGGGTCCCTGCAATATGGAACTAGTCAGCCTGGTTTCACCAGTTACACTGGGCAGACAAAATAAATGAGCCTTTGGTTCTTAGCTAAGTTTACTTTTATTTTAATAAAAGTTTACTTTTATTTTACTTTTATCTTAACCTCTCAGGCATTCAAGGAGAACCACATCCATACTGCTTCTATTCTCTTTCATGGGAACTCAAGAGATTACCCACGGGTTTTCTAGAGGCTGAGCCAGGATTGCTCAAAGTTTGAAGCCAGCCTGGACTACAAAGTGAATTCAAAGCCACCCTGAACTGCATAGTGAAACCGTATCTCAAAAAGCCAAAAAAGAAAGAAAGAAAGAAAGAAAGAAAGAAAGAAGAATGTACTAAAAGCTACTGAAGAAGGATTTAGGTTTCTGTTTGCTGGAAGGGCAGCAGGCAAGGTTTCTTAAAGGTAGTAAACACATAATTACTACAAGCATCCAAGTGAGCAGAGGCTAGTGAACCCTTAGCTGGGATCTATGAAGAGAAATCATCATCTCCAACCCTGAGGATGCATCTCCTGGTTGTCCACAGCCCTCCTAAGATCCTTATACCTCTATGGGGAAATGGAAGAGCAGAAAACAGACCAGAACTCTGGTACAGTGCTGTGCACACAGCAGGTACCACGCCCACATCTGGCGGGGTGATTAGGCTGCCCACAGTGTGGCCCCCCGCAAAAGGGCGATCTGGACTTGCCTCGGCAGAGGAGTACCCGGAGGAGTATCTGGATTCCTGTTCCCCATCGCTAGGAGAAGAGGAACATGGTCAGATCAAAGGAGGCCTCAGAGCACAGTGGCAGGTGGTGAGGTGGACAGCATGCATGGGTCCAGGTGATCTGTGAGCTGACCACGCACCAGAGCACTCAGCTCAGAACCAGCATAGTGTGCAACTGCTGCCTCAATGGGTCCCAGCAGGAATGGGGTCACTCTCACTAATGGTGCAGACCTATCAGGTCAGGTGGTATCCGTGGGACATGAGTGCTCCAGACCCTAGAGCAGTGTGACTACCCAGACATCCTGAGAAGGGCCAGGTGTGCACAAAGACCTTGGAGGCACCAGGTACTGCAGCACTCTCTAGGGGGCATGCTCACCTGTCAGAGTCGAGGGACACCAGGTTCTCATCTGGACTCTGGCTTAGAGCAGTGTAGCCCTTGTTAAACCTCACTGACCTGAGAAACAAGGAGAGACCAAGCACAGTTGAAAGCCAGGCACTCTGCAGGAAAAGCCGGAGTCCTTACCCTATGGAAGGACAAAACTACATATTCCTGGTAGAGCTGTCATCTACCTGAACACACTGCCGACTGCTTATAGCTCCAACACCTGGCACCTCAGGGTACAATACACACACACTACACACTACACACTACACACACTACACACTACACACACACAGTGCCTGCTCCTGGAAGAAGCATGCCAGACCTTTCAGGAGCCAGGAAAAGAAACCCTACACTTTAACTAAAGGACCAAAACCAAATCTCTTCGACTCTGCGGTTTTCAGCTCTCAGTTGCTAAGGGAAACACTGGATGAGGTGTTTCCACCTATCCAGCTCTGAGAGCTTAGCCAGAACACAGCAGTGGCCTTTTCCACGATGATGTCCATTCTCTCCTGGGGCCTGCAGCCACCAGGCTCCTCCTGGAGTGTCACTTAGGACACTCCAGGGAGAATCTCTTGCACTGCCTGACTCCCTCATTCCAAAGCCCTTTCCTGGAGATGTCACTCTCTTAAGAGGACGCTTCCTGGGGATGTCATGCCTCTTTCATTTTCCAGAGTAAACCTGACGGCGCCATCAGAGGAGCCCCAGACGCAGCCGTGACCCCGAAGCCGAAGACAGCTTGGGGATGCGGCCGGCCCCGGAGATGTAGCCCGAAGAGACCTTTTCCCCGAAGAGTCGGGGCGGCTCGGCAGGGAGCCCAGCACGCCTTTCCTCCGCAGCATTGCCTTGGCCAGGTTCCGGTGCTTCTCTGGAAAGCAAAGGGCCCGGTCAGCCGCGTCTTCCCAGTACCCTTGTCACCCGGGACCTCCCAGGACCCACCCCACGCACGCAGCTTAGCCTGGACGGATGGCGCGCGCGCCACCGTGTATGGCCCGCGTTTCTCCACAGTCGCGGGCACGCGCTCCCAGCCTCTCCTTCCCGAGGAGAGGCCCGCAGCCCCTACCGCGCGCTCCGGGCCCGAGCCTGCCCGAGACGCGACAGTCGAAGTTGGAGCCGTGCAGCCGCCAGGATCCGCGGTCGCCATGGCCAGGCGTTGCCCGGCCGGCGACGCCGCCCCTCTCCGAGGCTCTAGTGCCAGCGGCGGGCGGCGCTCCGGCAGCAAGATGGCGGTGTGCGTGCGCGGGCCGTCCCTCGACGCCTTCCGGTGGGCATGTAAGGCGCGTGGCACAACAGTTCCTCCTGCGAGGGGCACGGAAGGTTGCGTCCTGCTGGTCCAGCGCGCTACGGGATTGAAGTGCCTGTGACCCTGGTGCTGTCCCAGCGCTCAGTTGTTTCCAGTGAGAAAATGGGTATTTATGCGCCGCCGGCGTGTGACTGTGATCCCAGTACACGGGCGGCTGAGGCAGAAGTCTCACTATGAGCAACAGGGCACCCTGGACTACCTGCCGAGACCCTCTCAATCCGAAAGAGTAGTCGGGCACGACGCACATCTATGATCCCAACACTTGGGAGGCTGAGGCAGGAGGATCGTTACAAGGCCAAGACCAGCCTGGGCTACAAAGTGACCTCAAGGCTAGTCTGAACTGCATAGGGAGACCCTATGGAAAAAAAAAAAAAAAAAAAAAAAAGGAGGCAAAGAGGTACTAGCATCTCCCACCCCATTCCAGAATAGGAAACCAGTGAGAAATTCAGGAAGGTAACAACACTGGCACCAGTGTCTGAACAGGTGGATCCAATGCTAATCCCAGAATTTGCAGTCTTCCTGCCTCAGCCTCCCAGAATGCTGGGATGACAGGCTACGCATGGTACGTGAGACCTTGGCATTGGTTACCCTTCCCCAGAGCTCCTCAACTTCATGTAAAGTGGGTGAAGGGGTGCTGGGCAGGAAAGCACTTATCTAGCAGTGCAAACCCCTAGGTTTGATTCCTAGCACAGCAAAATAAATATAGGGGAGCCAATTCTTTTCCAGTTGTGTAGTAACCACATCTGCACTAGGAAACTGGCCTGAATGTGGCTGGTCAAGGTGTTGTGTCATACTTTTGGCTTCTTCGGCCCCCAAGGCCTGCTGGAAATGAGCTCCCGATCCTTGGAGGAGCCTTGAACCTCAGGGCTGTGTCTCAGCCCGAGTGTCAGCCTCTACAGGCCTGTACAGCAGAATGGGCTGGGGCCTCGGAGCTGACCCTAATTGTTGGCTGCACTGTGCTGGAGGCAGGATGGGAGAAAGGGAAGAATTCAGTCCTGGAGTTGAAAAATCAGGCACATGGATCCCACCCCTTGCATGATCTATTGGGCTGCTTTTGATCTCTGGAAACATCAGTTGCATGTGGCCCAGCTGAATGCTTAACAGTGACTTTCCAGGAAAGCCAGTTTTTTATAGGAACTCACCATTCAACTGTCAACCTGAAATTTGAACCAAAGTCCTTGTAAATTCCAAAGAAGTGATTTTTCTCCTGGTTTTGCTACTTGTCTCAACTACTAAGGAGGCTGAGGCAGGAGGATCAATGGATTTGGATTTTTTTTTTTTTTTTTTTTTTTTTTTTTGGGTACTGGGGATTGAACTCAAGACCTTGTGCTTGAGCTAAATCCCCTGCCCGGATATTTTTATTTATTTATAAGGAAGTGATGGAAACAGTGAATGCTTAAAATTTAAAAAAAAAAAACTTTTACCACAAAAGACATTGCTAAGAAGGATGGATTGTGTGAAATCGAGTGGGAGTATTTTGAAAGAGGTTCATATATCTTTTACCGTAATTGATTTGGGTGCTTCTTTTTTTTTCCAAATTTTTACCGGTACCAGGGATCGAACTCAAGACCACAGGCTTGTAAGGCAGGTACTTATGCCGCTGAGCTAAATTCCCAGCCCCTCAATTTGGTATTTTTTACTTTACAGTTACTTTACTCCAGCACTGTAAGTTTTTGCTTCTTCAGTTTCTTCTGAGATGTCTTTTTCATCTAGGCAGCCTCCTCCTTTGGTTTGGGAGCAATTTGAGAATGGGGGAATCTGACTCTGAGCTGTGTTGGCCAATAGTGCATCTTTGGCACTTTGCTTGCCTTGGGGGTGTTGAGTGGCCAAAGAGTATCTGTGCCTAAACCCTTCAAGTCAGTGTTACTCTGCATGTTTAAACACATGCACCAAAAATTAAAGCACTGTTTTTGGTCACTGACTGAGTCCTGCCCCACTGTGTGCCCTGGGCAAAGCTGCCACCCCACCATCACAGGAGCACAGACACACTTCTGGGTATGAATGCCCTTGATGGCTGGGCATGGCAGCTTCCTTAGTGTTTTGTTTTGGTTTTTTTTGTCATTTTTTTGAGACGGTGTCTCACTATGCAGTTCAAGCTGGCCTTGAGCTCACTTTGTAGCCCAGGCTGGTCTCGAACTCGAAATGACCCTCCCACCTCAGCCTCCCAAGTGCTGGGATTACAGCCATGAGCCACCACACCAAGCTTCCTTAGTGTTCTTAAAGTGAACATGAAGATCTGAACCTCTTCATGTGTATGAAGAGGCTGCTTACTGGTAAATTTTAAGAAACATTTACTATATATTTGAATTACTGCTCATTAGCAACAATTTCCAATAATAAACAGTCGTGTCCTCATCCATCTTATTCACTGGATCTGGCACCACACAACTTCTGGCTCTTCCTGAAAGTCAAAATGAAGCTGGCATGGTGGTGCACGTCTGTAATCCCAGCACTTGGGGGGATGAGGCAGAATTGTTGTAAGTTCAAGACCAGGGCTGCAAAGTGAGCACAAGCTCAACCTAAACTGCATGCCAAGACCCTGTTTCAAAAACACTTAAAAAAAAAAAAAAAGTCAAATGACCATAAGGGAAAAGTTTTGAATTGATTCAGAGCATTGAGACAGCTACAACAGCTTGACCAAATAAAGAGCACTTCCAGAACTGATGAATAAAGTGACAAAAATAGTGTATTTGCAGTAAGGGGGGAATAGTCTGACAATTAATGGCAATGTCTTTTATTCTAATAATTTTCATTTATTACTTTTTGGTTTTTTGAGACAGGGTCTCACTATGTAGCCCAGTTTGGTCTTGAACTCATGGCAATCCTCCTGACTCAGTCTCCTGGATACTGGGATTACAGGTGTGCACCAACACACAAGGCTTTACTGTAATAATTTTTTTTCTTTTTACAACCCTGAGTGTCAGTGAATACTGTAATAATTTTTAAAAATTAAGCATTAACTGTATTTTTGACCACCTTCTTTTCTTCCTTTCACTTTGTTACTGGGACTTGAACCCAGTGCTTTCTCACTGGACTATTATCACCAGCATTTTTTTTTTTTTTTAAGACAGGGTCTATGTAGTTCAGGTTGGCCTTGAACTCATTTTGGAACCCAGGCTGGCCTCAAACTCACAGCAATCCTTTTGCCTCAGCCTCCCAAGTACTGAGATTACAGGGATGTGCCACCACATCAGCAAGACAGGCTCTTCTAATTACGCTGTCTCAAAAAGCAAAGTCTAGTAGCCCTTCCTTATTACAGTTAGGATCCTCCTCCTCATTATAGTTGGACCCTTCCTGGGTAGCTGGGATTACAGCATGGATCATGACTCCTTGCTATGCCAAAATTTTTTATTTTTGGTATTTTGAAACAGGGTATATGGAATCCAGGCTGGCCTTGAATGTTTGATCATCCTCCCTCAGCCTCTGGGGTGCAATGATTATAGGCTTATACCTCCCATGCCCGACTTACATCAAACTTCTTAAAGCCTCAAGTAGTGGTTGTATGGGAAGAAAAACTTATTTTTATATGTCTGTTAGAGTATTTAGGAGCAAAGTGTCATGCCTCTGACTTACTGTTCAATGGTTACGAGGGAGGCAATGGGGAAAAAATTAATTAAAATATATTATGTACAGATATTAATTCCCTATGATGAATGTGATCTGTGTGAAAAGTAAGTACTAACTTTTTTTTGTCTTTTTCATTTTTATAGGTACTGGGGATTGAACCCAAGACTGCCTGCTTGCAAGGCAGGCACTTATGCCGCTGAGCTAAATCCCCAGCCCCAATAAGTACTAACTATTTAAAAAGTTAATTTAAAATTATATATTTTTTTATCGGCACCGGGGATCAAACTCACGACTGCCTGCTTGCAAGGCAGGTGCTTATGCCGCTGAGCTAAATCTCCAGCCCATAAAAAATATTTTTTAAAAAGTTAAATAGTCATGAGGAAAAAAATGTCTGTTTTTTTTTTTTTTTTTTTTGGTACCAGGAATCAAACTCACAACTTCATGCTTGCCAGGCAGGCACTTGTGCCACTGAGCTAAATCCCTGGCCTGAAAAAAATGTCTTTAGATGAGGTATATACAGATTTATTGGCTTCCTAAACGTATTGGCAAATTTGACAAGTTCTACAAGCTTAGGTAACTCAGCAGCTCTCTATCCAGGGGTGTAGAGGACAAGCTGTTAAAGCTCTAAGATGGGGACTTAGCTCAGCGACCTAAGTGCCTGCCTTGCAAGCAGGCAGTCTTGAGTTCGATCCCCTTACTGATAAAAAGGAAAAAGACAAAAAAAAAAAAAAAAAAAAAAAAACCTCTAGGATGCTGTCCATTGTTAATTTGAGGTCAGAAGTTTAAATGACTCAGCAAGGGGCCAGGGTCCTTACTCTGTAAACATCCTCAGCCTATGCAAGAGGGCATGGAGATTTTGTGATTGCTACAACCAACCTGATGGGGGAGTAGCCTGTTTACAGTATAAATACAAAGAGGCTTGTTCTCCCTACCCTTTGTTCCTGTTGCTTTGCTGTCTTCTGCCATCTGGAACTGTCTTAGAGCCAGCTGATTATAGACTGAAACCTCCACAAACAGGGAGCTAAATAAACCTTTTCTTCCTTAGTTTTGGGTGTTGGCTATCTTGTCTCAGCAACAAGAGGAAAACAACCAACACAGGAGGGGGATGAGAAAAAAATTAATTATATTATGTACAAGCACAAATTCCCTATCATGAATGTAACCAATCTGTATAAAGAATATGCACTAGTTTTTTAAAAACTTAAATAGTTTATGAGGGAAAAATGTCTGTATATGAAGTATAGAAAAATTTATTGGCTTGCTAAATACACTGGTGACTCACGCCTGTAATCCCAGCACTCGGGAGGCTGAGGTAGGAGGATCTTTGCGAGTTCGAGACCAGGCTGGGCTACAAAGTGAGCTCAAGGCCTGCCTGAACTGCATAGCGAGACCCCGTCTCAAAAAAAAAAACCCCAAAAAACAAAAAAACAAAACAAAACAAAAAACTGGCAAACAAAAATTTCATAGTAATGCACAGGAAAAGAAAGACCTCATTTTATTAGGACAGAATCTTTAAGAGTCAGCTGTTCTGGGGCTGGGGATTTAGCTCAGTGGCCTAAGCATCTGCCTTGCAAGCAGGCGGTTGTGAGTTTGAACACCGGTAAGGAGGGGGGAGCAAAATAAGCTGCAGCAAGAGAAAAACTAGCCTGCTCAACAAAGCAGGATACAGGTGTCAACCAAAAATTAATGTAAGATTCTAGCTAAATTGTTTCCAACAGGATGTCTTTTTGTGGTTGTTTTAAAAGCTTGTAACTTTCCAGTTCAGGGCCATTTTAGAGAGACTCTGAAACAGGGGTCTATGAGTGGTCCTGAGCTCTGCTAATAAAGTTCCAAATTTATCATTTTGGCTGCTTGGATTTCTATATTGTTCACAAACCCACTTCAAAAATAAAATAAAAAAAATAGCTGAGAATGTAACTTGGAGCTTTCTGGAGTCAATCCTCAGTCAGTACTGAGAAACAAACAAAAGGTCTTGTGATTTAGAAGTTTGCTTGCAAAAAAAAAAAAAGTTTGCATTCAAGATTATTTCTATTTTATATTAAGAATTAGCAAACTTTTTCTGGAATCAGCTAAAGGCCAAATGGTAAGTATTTTTGATCTTGTGAATCATGAAGTCTCTGTCTCAACTACAAAATACCCATGGATAATGCATGACAGGCCAGCTGTGGGGCACACCCCGAGAGTCCCAGCAGTCTGGGAAGCTGAGGCAGGGGGACTGCAAGCCTGAGCCTAGCCTGGAAGAACCCGTCTCAAAATAAAAACATAGAAAAGGGTTGGGTGTGTAGCTCAGTATGAATCACCTGGGTCCCATCTGTGGGACTGCAAAGAAAATAAAGTAAAAGATAATACACGACTGTGCAGACGCACTTAGTGCCACTGAGCTGGACACTAGACAATGGTTAAAGCAGTATGTTTTATGTGTATTTTATCACAATTTTTTTAAAAGCCAAAAAGCAGCCATTGTTAGCATGTGATGGATACGTGCAGCTGGGTTCCAGTAAAACCTTGTTTGTAGACAAAATTTTGTAACTTTCACAGACTGTGGAATACTGATTTTTCAACCATTGTAAAAACATAAACACAAGGTATAGGCAACATTTAGTCCCTGGTCCTAGTTTGACTCCACCACCACCACCACCCCCCCCCCCCAGTTTGCAGTACTACAGGTTGAACCCCAGGCCTTCACTTGAGCCACTTCCCCCACCCTTTCTTATTATTCACTCTGGGACAGGGTCTCACTAAGTTGCTAAGTTTCCCAAGCTGAGCTAGAACTTGTGGTCTTCCTGCCTCAGCCTCCCCAGAGTGCTGGGATTAGAGGTATGCACCACCACACTGGGCTGCCTGCTTTTATCTTAAAGGAAATAATATAAACAAGTTAAACGGTATGGCTTTTAGTAGCATAAGGCTTAGTCATAAGTTATAACAATGTTTAAGCCACAACACTGAGCAAATGCGTTGCTGAATGTGATATAATTTATGTATATGTTTGGTACCAGGGATCCAACTCAGAATCTTGTGCTTGCAGGGGCAGGCACTGTGCTGCTGAGCCACATCCCTGGCCTGTGAAGCATATTTTTACCATTTTTGTTTTCTTCACTGTTTCAAGAACATATGGGTGAATGAGAGAGAGAGAGGAGAGAGGAGAGAGGAGAGAGAGAGAGGAGAGAGGGAGAGAGAGAGAGAGAGAGAGAGAGAGAGAGAGAGAAAGAAAGAAAGAAAGAGAAAGAAAGAAAGAAAGAAAGAAAGAAAGAAAGAAAGAAAAGAAAGAAAGAAAGAAAGAAAGAAAGAAAGAAAGAAAGAAAGAAAGAAAGAAAGAAAGAAAGAAAGAAAAAGAACGAACATGTGGGCTGGGGATATAGCTCAGCTCAGTGCCTGCTAGGCAAACACAAGGTCCCGAGTTCAATTCCCAGTTAAAAAAACAAAACAAAACATGGAATGTTATAACTGGAAAAAACAGGGATGGGATATAGCTCAGCAGTAAAGCACTTGTCTAGAGTGACCTTGAACTTACTATATAGGCCAGGCTGGCCTGTAACTCCCAGTAATCCTCCTGGCTCAGCCTCCCAAATGCTGGGGTTACAGGTGCATGCCACCATGCCCGGCTCATAGGAAAATGTTTTTAGAAGTAAAATGTCGGGGGCTGGGGATTTAGCTCAGCGGCATAAGCGCCTGCCTTGCAAGCAGGCAGTCGTGAGTTCGATCCCTGGTAAGGATAAAAACAAAACAAAACAAAAAAAGAAGTAAAATGTCAACACTGCCAGGCGCAGGGGGTGCAGAGCTGTAACCCTAGCACCCAGGAGGCTAAGGGTCACTTAGTGTTCAGCCTGCACTGCACAGTGAGATCCTCTTCAGAAACAAAAAACCAGAGTTGAAGTGAGGGAGGTTTCTACTGTGTAACACATCCGGGAGGGTTTTACCAGGAGGGTCTTACAACTCCACCCCAGTCAGGGTGTAACACTTGTTTCTCTCCTCTTTCCCAGGTGATGCCCTACCTCACATCTGTTCTTTAAGCACCATACCTCTAGGCATAAAACACCCTGGTGTCCAGGGTGAACACTGCACCTCCAGGGAAGAACAGGAGGGGAGGAGAGGGCACTAAGAAAAAGCAGCAGATATGACAAAGTTTCCCATCTACATCTTCAGGATTTTCCATCTATTCTTCCATCTTCTGCCTTTGAACTTTACCCCATGGTCAGACGCGGAGGCCAGAAGCTTTTTGACCCTTTTAAGAAGGAAATAATTTCCCAGAGACTCTCAGCCATCAGCTGGTTTGGCAGCAGGGCACTCACAGCTGCTGATAAAGCTGGCTTTCCTGGTGGGGGGCAAAGCAGTTTGCCTGGCAGTAGGAAGGTGTAATACCAAGCTAAGGCCTAGGCCACTTCTTTTTCTGCATCTCAGTGCAAAGAATGAAATAATACCTAATCTCGGTTCGAACTCATTTCCCATTTATTAAAGTCCAGGTTACCATCAATCACATGGCTTGGTACTCAATAAAGGAAAACTTGTTCAAATAAGGTAATATGTTATCATCAGCATTTCCAGGCGATTGTTTACAATTACAATCAAGTAGCACAGTCAAGAAATCCTTGAGGAGGAAGCCCGTCTGGAAGAAAAAATACAAAATATTAGCAAGGAAAAAATTAAGAAAAAATAGAAGCTTTATCTTTAGTATTCTTTTCTGGGCCATACATATTCTAAGCATGTGTTCTGGAACTGGCCTACACACCAGCTAAAGTGACTTACAAAAAAAAAGAAAGAAAGAAATCTTACCATGCCTAACACAGTGGTGTGGTGGGTACATACCTACAATCACTGTCCTCAGTTGACTGATGCAGGAGGATTGCTGGGAGTTAAAGGCTAGCCTGGAATTCACAGTGAGACCTTGTCTCACAAAACAAATAAAAAGAATTAACACTCCAGCTAGAGTACATCCTACATACCAAAGATCTTGTGGATTGCTGGGAGGAAAAATAAAGCCCAAGATTTAAGCAACCTGTTAAGAATTTCTTGTAAGAAAATAACTACCAACAAGAACTTCAAAAATGTAAGTAGGAAATTCTCTTTTCTGGATACTCTCCAAGTATGATACTCAGAAAAATCTGTAGTAGCACAACAATACCCTGGCCATGTTATAATAAGAAACTGCTGCTGGACATGGTGGCACCATGCCTGTAATTCCAGCACTTGGAAGGCTGAGGAAAGACGATTATTGCAAGTTTAAGACCAGCCAGGCCAGCTTGAATTACATAGTGAGACCCTGTCTCAAAAAGACCATATATAGTAATAATAATAATCCTGCCCAGCTTCAGGGAGTTTGTGCTTGGGAGGAGACAAAGATGAAAATTCCACTGAGGCAGATGTGGTGGTGCACACCTGTCATCCTGGCACTCAGGAGGCTGGGGCAGGAGGATTGCTGTGAGTACAAGACCAGCCTGGGCTACATGGTGAGTTCAGGACTAGCCTGAACTGCATAGCAAGACCCTGAGATTGTCTAATAAGAATGATACAGACAGAGACAGACAGACAGGGAGACAGAGGAGGGGAGGGGAGAAGAGACATTTTTGTCTTTTTGACACAGAGTTTCACTATACAGTTCAGGCTGACTTTGAACTCACTGGAGCCCAGGCTGGCCTCCTGCCTCAGCCTACTGAGAGCTGGGATCACAGGTGTGCACCATCACCACACTTCGCTCAATTATTACTAAACAATTTCAGTTCCTTCAATTTAGCATCACCACAGTACTCACTCCTCCTGCTCCCAACCATCCTCCCACAGGAAGGCCTCTCAGGAGCTGCCGCCCCCATCCCCAGGCTCTTTTGCCAGCTCAGCCCAACTGTCACCTGTGGGTTACACTTTATCAAGGCCCAGCTCCTCTGGAGTGGAGATTCCCAGTTCATTCAGAGTTGGTCTCAGTTCCTGGATGACATAGGGGTAGATTTCCTTATGAGGTCCTGCTTTGTCCTGTTGATAAAGAAAACATTCACAATAAATCCGAAAAGCTGTCTCTATTAAGAAAATGAGCTTGAAAACACTGACTCATAAATACTGAGGCTAACGGCCAGAAATCATACAGCTTCTGCTTTCACGCTAAGGCATTCATTCAATAAAATGAACAACTCACACAAGCACTGTTCAAGGTAGATTTTTAAGATGCTTTGAGAATAACAAAGACAATTAGACCACATCCAGAAAAGCACATTTTAAAGCCTCAAATTACTGGAAAAGGTGGTGATGACAGAATTTTATAAAGGTAATTAAATGTGCCCAGCAGGCAACAGGAAAAATTAAGTTAACACGGGAAGTTTTTTTAATTTGCCTCCAGTTTGAGCCACTAACTGAATTAACTACCAGTGATGAATGGACTGACAGCCTACAGAGCCTGTAATTATCTAACCTATTATAAAGTAACATTACTCTCCACCTGACAGACCTGGAACAGACCATGGCACATCTTCATGGAGAGCTGCATTCAAAAAGAGTGTACATAACCGGGGCCGAAGAGTTTTTCGGTTTTTGTTTGTTGTTTTTGAGATAGGGTCTCACTATATGGTGCTACTAAACAGTACTATGTTGGCCTTGAACTTGTGATTTTTCTGCCTCAACCTCCCATGTAGCTAGGACTACAAGTGTGTGCCATCATGCCTGGCACGTTTAATTTCATATCACAAACAGCAGAAAAGATCAATACCCAGCTGAGTGCAGTGAGACAGGCCTGCAATCTCATCACTTGGGAAGCTGAAGCAGGAGGATCAAGAGTTCAAGGCTAACCTAAACTACATAGCACACAAAATAATAGTGAAGCTTTTGTGTGCCCATCATTTTGGGAGTTGAGGAGTGGTATCAAGACTTGAATCCCAGGCCTTTATTGAGCTACATTTCCTGCCCATTTTTAAAATTTTGAGATAGTCTTGCTAAATTGCTCAGGATAGGCTTGAACTTGTGATCTTCCTGCCTCAGCCTCCCAGAATGCTTGAATTACAAGGGTATTCCACCACACCTGACTTCTTAACTCTAAGATAAATTCACAAATACAATTGCTAAATAAAAGGTATCAAAAAAAAAAGTATCACAGTTTTATTATTGTTGTTGGTTGTATGCACATGTAAGATACTGGGGATGACCCCAAGGGCCTTGCGCGTGCTATGCAAGCAATCTATGCTTGAGCTACTTGCCCAGGTCATTTTATTTTTTTGAGAAAATCTTGCAAAATTGCCCAAGCTGTCCTCAAAATGAAATCCTCCTGCCTTAGCTCCTCTAGGTGTCTGGGGTTACAAGAGTGTGCCAAATCATCCACCAGCTCTTATGTGTATTTAAGGCCTTGGAAAATTTCTAACCACGGTGTAACATTCCTTCTTCTTATCTTACTTAATAACTAATTTTAAGTATATTAAAAAATTCAAAAACAGAATATGGCAGGACATGGTGGTACATGCCTATATTTCCAACACTTGGAAGGCTGAGGCAGGAGGATCACCACTGAATTTGAGGCTAGCCTGGGCTACACAGTGAGTTCAAGGCCAGCCTGAATACATGGCAAGACCCTGTCTCAAAAAAACAGAAACCAAAGCAAACCAAAACAAAAAAACAGAATATGCTGCCAGGGATGGTGGCGCACACCTGAAAGCCTAACATTTGGGAGGCTGAGGCAGAAGGCTTACCATGAGTTTGCAGTCTGAGCTACATAAGCAAGTCCAAGGCCAGCCTGTACTACATAATGAGACCCTGCCTCTCTCTCCTCCAAAAAAGCACACTATGGTGAAACTACAGCCCAGCGACTTGTGGAATAATTTCATCACTGTTATCTTACTCACCTTAACCACCTCTAGGATCCTAACAGCACTAGCAAAATCATTTAACCGTCTGCATGCCCGCAAAGCAGCATCAATGATTTTGGGTTCGGGAACCAGATCATAGCCAACAAGTGTGTTCATCCCTGTCAAATTAAAAAGAGGGGACATGTCAGCATGGAATTATTCTCACTTAAAGAACAATGCAGTTGTCTAAGTTGTTTTCTTTTTGTCTTTTTGAGACAGGGTCTCGCTATGCGGTTCAGGCTGGCTTTGAGCTCACTATGTAGTCCAGGCTGGTCTCAAATTCACAATGATCCTCTTGCCTCAGCCTCCGAAGTGCTGGGATTACAGGCAGGCACCACCACATCCCGGTTGAAAATGTACCTTTTTTTTCCCTTTGGTACCAGGAATTGACTCACGACCTCACTTTTGGCCAGGCAGGCACTGTGCCGCTGAGCTATATCCTTGGCCCTAATGTCACCTTGTGTTCAGGCCTCCATTACCTATGAAATGAGAACCTGCCTTTACAGATCATAGATGGTCTGGTCACAGTGGCTCCTTTAGAATGAGTTTATAAGAAATTACAGAACACCATGCGAACTGCAGGGAAAAAGTGTTTTCTCAAATGCAAACATTATTTTCATAATAACTAGCGATCTCTCTTCAAAGACAATCATTTCCAAATCACATCTTTTAACTTTTTAAATACAGTGTTCATATTTGCCTGCTTCAAGACAGATTCTATCAGAAAATAACCTTAACCAACCTTAGGAAATGCCCAAGCAGAGTTAATGAAGCCTAAGCGAGAACACTAAGGAGCTATTACAGAGCAGCATTATTGGAAAGACTGTGAACACCCAACCAGAAAATGACCAGGCACAATTACTTCCACATCTGTGCAAAATGACTCTTCCTAAGGGGAAGAGTCCCTTAGTGGGGATGCAGAATGGCTGTCCTCTTCATTATCTCTACCACATTATTCAGCAGCAATTTGCAGCAAAATGGAGCCATTACATCCCAGCAGGGGAGTTTCAAGCACTCCTTTCTTGCTTTTGTTTAAAATATTTCAGCAAAGGACACAAGTGAATAAAATGCCAGTGCGTAGTCATAGAGACTGAATTGTTGGTCTAAGATAAATTAAGTACGTTATTATTTGTGACTAATTACCATTAGTGCTACTTATTCATGTCAAGTGCACACCTGCAAAATTTAGAAAAAAACAAATTCTGGCTTATATAGACCAGTACTCAAGGAAAAGCAATTTACACACAAGGATAAAAATAAAAACTCAGGGCTGGGGATACAGCTCAGCAGCACAGCACCTGCCTCGTGAGTGTGAGGTCCTGAGTTCAATTTCCAGTGAAACAAAAAAACATAAATATGTAAAAAATTAGATCATCAAATATTAAAATAATAACAACAATAATAATAATTTCAGACCATTCCATTCCTCAGAGGGGAAGAGAAGGAAGTGAGTGCTGTGCAGGTCACTTGAAGGTCCAGGACTATGAGTGACACCCAGCAAACTCTTTTTAGAGATGGCTGTCTTATTTTATTTATTTATTTTGTCTTTTTCCTTTTTATCGGTACCGGGGATCGAACTCCAACTGCCTGCTTGCAAGGCAGGCGCTTATGCCACTGAGCTAAATCTCCAGCCCCTAGAGATCGCTGTTTTAGAGACGGGTGATCTTGTTGCCCAGAGGACACTGGGTAATGTCTGCAGACATTTCTGGTTATCACAACTACAGGTCTGTGTGTGTTTGGGTGTGTGTGTATCTAGTGGGCAAAGGCCAAGAATGCTTATGAATACCCTGCAGTGCAAAGGACAGAACATGACAACACAGAACTGTGACACAAACTGTCAGCACTGTGGGCTTAAAAACCCTCCTTTCACAGGAAATGCCACAAAGCCACAAACCTTCCTAACTGCAAGCTGCACAAAAAGGTTTCACAATGTCTATTTTCAAAGTCTTTGCTTTCAAGGAGATAGTGGAAACAATAGGTATTAGTTACCTTTACGCAACTCCCAGGCATCTATGTCTGGCTTGTTGAAGTATGTCACCCAGCGAGCATCAAACTCCTCATCTGTCTCATGTGACCCATGGGAATAGCAGCGAGCTGACAGGACAGCTGCAATAGACAGACAGCAGTAACTTGATGTACAGAAAGCACTTCGCATATCTTGCCTAACGCATTTGGCTTTTCAGGTTTGTTTTTTCCAGTACAGTAAGTACTCAACTTAGGAGCATCCACTTTGAAACTTCATAGGTATACCCCGTAAGACTCTGTTGGCTTAAGAACAATTCCCACAGAATATATCTTCTCTGTAAACTGGTTACTTACAGTATTGGGATAGAACCCAAAGCCTTCACACTAAACTACATCCCCAACCCTTCTTTGATTGAGACAGGGTTTCCCTAATCTGCTCAGGTTGGGCTCAAACTTGTGATCTTCCTTTCTCATCTTCTTTCACTGCTAGGATTTCAGCCCAGTACCTCTATGCTAGGCCTGCATTAACGTTTAAATCAATATATATGTTGTGGTTAAAAAAAAAAAAAAAATTCAGCTGGGCATAGTGGCCTACACCTGTAATCCCAGCACTTGGGTGGCTGACGCAGGATTGTTGCAAGTTCAAGACCAACCTGGTCTACAAAGTGACCTCAAGACCAGCTTGAACTGCACAGTGAGACCCTGTCTCCAAAAAAAAAAAAGTCAAATGAAATTATAAATTATCAAAGATAAGCAAGTAGGAAAAAAGTATCATATAGCTAACTTTGTGCTTCACACCCTCCAATGTGTAACTCATTGGAAGGAAAGGAAAAACTGTATTTCCTCACATGCTTCCATACTGTGTGTGTTGGTAAGGCATAGTAGCACATGTCTGTCTATAGACCCAGCTACTTGGGAAGCTGAAGCAGAAGGGTCTGAGTCTTAGCAGTTCAAGGTCAGCCTTGGCAACACAGTAAGAATCTGTTTCCAAAGTCCACTGCATACTTAACCAAATTCATAAAGTATATTTATAGTTACTGACATGATCCAAAAATCTTGGCCAGGTGAGGTGGCACACACCTATAATCCCAACACTGGGGAAGCGGAGGCAGGAGAATTACCACAAACTGGTAATTTGCCAGCTTGAGCTACAGAGTGAGTTTAAGGCCAACCTACACTACATAGCGACACCTGCCTCAAAATAAAGTGATTTTTTAAAAAATCTTATACTCAGGGGCTGGGGATTTAGCTCAGCGGCATCAGCGCCTGCCTCGCAAGCAGGCAGTCGTAAGTTCAATAAAAAGGAAAAAGACCAAAAAAAAAAAAAAAAAAATCTTATACTCACCATTATTTTCCAAAATTGGGCTTGGGCTATAGCACAGTAGAAGAGCACATAGTTAGCATGCATGAGGTCTGAGGTCTCATCCCTAGCACCACAATCAATCAATCAGTGGTTCTTCTTAATGGCTCTTCCTTTCATAGAAATCATTATAAATACAAAACATTCTTTGACTCAAGTCTTTTTTTTTGTTTGTTTATCGACAGGGTCTCACTATGTAGCCCAGCCACTGAGACTTAAGGTTAAGTAACATGTCCAAGGACACAGACAAAAGTTACCAGACACAACTTGTGATCAACACTGCCTCCTTGTGGTAAATAATTAGGTATGTGTGAAAGACCTCAAAGCCTTTTTAATTTAATTTTACTCAGGAGAGTAAATAGAATACTTCGAAAATAAACCACCAAATAAAGAATCTTTACATTTTGCCTTTTGGGAAATACCACTGGCATTTCTTAAATTTGCTATAAAATGTAAGAAGAAAATGTTTTTTAAGATTTTTTTTTTCCTGGCAGTACTGAGGATTGAACCAGGGCCTCTGCACTCAACTACATCCCTATCCTTTTTTAAATTTTGCGACATGATCTCACAAGGTCACAAAATTACAGGCTGGACTCCAACTTGGGATCTTCCTTCCACAGTCTCAGAGTGCTGGGATTACAACTGTGTACCATTACATTCAGTTTGGGAATCTGGATCAAACCTGACAATTTATAACTAAGAAACAGAAAATAGTTCTGCCCCTAATAAAGAAATCAGGCGGCAAGATATGTGTGTGTCCTCTTCCATATAAGATAATCTCCATGGTCTCTAAAGTCCACCCCAGCCTTACGGTTTTTTCTATGACACAGTATGAAATATAAAGTCCAAATTAAATCAAGCCAAAGAAAAAACAAATTAAAAGAAGCCAAAAATGTTTTTCCGGTTTCGAAGTACCTTGTTAAAATTAATAGTCACGCAAACACCACTGCTCCTTTTTGAGTTTGTTACATCCACATCCACTAGGTTTCATAATGCCACATACATAACCACCATAGGCCAAACCAAGTGCAGTAATTATGATTCAAAGTACAGGGATAAGGGGAAGGAGAAATAAAAGACAAGAATTTCCAATACTTCGCCTCCAATCTGAATCCAAATGGGAGAAAAAAAAAAAAAAACCTGCGAAGCTTTTCCCCTTATTTGTAGAATTCAGGACTCCCGAGTGTGCGGCACACAATTTTCGCGACAGTAATGTGGTTACCACAACACTCGCCAGCATTAGGCCACCTTCAGACCGCAGAACACAGCCATACCAATGGCCATACAGTCGTGCCATTTTAAACGTGAAGCAATCAGGACGAGGTTCAACAACCCCTAATAGGATGCAGGCTATGAAAATGACAGCGCTAATGGGGACCGGCCCGGTCACTGTCCTGCGCCCCAGACGGAAGCTCAAGTGTCCTCGAGAAGCCGGAGGGGGGTAGCGGGCGCTCAATGTCACCTTCGCCAGAGCGCCACGATCAGGTGGCCAGGGATCGGCGCAGGGTTGCAGGCACAGTCCGAAGTACGAGGTGGTATTGCGCCTCCAGGACCCCAAGCCGCGGGCCGCCCTGACCCCGCCACCCGCTCGCCGGGCCCAGGCTAGGCCGCCGGCAGCCTGCCCTAGAGTGACGGTGGGGTCGGGTCATGGCAAGGACACGCGGTCGCCGGCAGAACCTTACCGGCGACGGGGCTGAGGGTCGCGGGGGACTGTAGGAAGCCGCGGGGCATAGCACGGGCAGTGGCTGCTACCGCGCAGCGGCGGAGAGCTGTACCCAGCATGACGGCGATGGCGGCGCGCGGGCCAAGGTTGCAGAGAAGCCGGTGTGAGCTCTCCAGCCGCTCCGAGAGCGCGGGGGCCGGACGCACGCAAGACGCAAGGGGCGTGCCTGGGGCGGAGCGCGCAACCACACCCATTGCAGCGCTCGCGCCTCCAGGGAATAGCACAACGGGCCGCCGGGGGACTACGGTGGCTCGATTGAGACAAATATGTCAACTCCGCGCCCGACCCAGCCTCTGGGTGAATGCCATAGAGACTAAGGTGAACGTGGATGGTAGGCAGGTGGAGTCTAGCAGTGAACGGTGTAGGGATTCGAGTCCGCCTCAGGGGAGATTCTCACCACAAAATGGGTAACATAGCAATAACAGCGACAAATTAGAAAGAGGAAGGAGGGATGGAAAAGGAGAAGTAAAAAGGAATTAAAATGTTCAGAATATGGTGGCCCATGCCTGTCATCCCAGCGCTCTGGAGGGTGAGGCAGAGAAATGCTGAGAGTTCGAGGCCACCCTGGGCTACGTAGGGAGATCCTATCTCCACCCCCCCCAAAGAATTAAAATATGTTATGCACATGTACCAACTCCTTACGTTTAATGTAATCACTATGTATGGCAAATATGTGCTAAGGAAAATAAAAAATTTTTAAACAAATTATACTATAAACAACTTCCCTTATCCCTGTCTTTTGACACTAAAATAAGAGAATCAATGGCAAATAACTATGTGCTGGGAACCTTACTAATAATTCTCAGAAATTGGCAAGCATTAAAAGATGAGTCGAACTATTTGCTTTTACACGAAGGAAACAGACTCAGAAATTAGATTGCTGCGGGGTGTGGTGGTGCAGGCCTGTAATCTCAGCACTATGGAGGGTTGAGGCAGGAGAATGGGAAATTTGAACCCCGTTTGGGCAATTTAGAAGCTTAGTCAGACTTTGTCTCAAGATAAAAAATAAAAAAGCTTAGAGATTTAGTTCAGTGTGAAGGTCCTGGGTTCAATCCCCAGTACAGAAAAGCAACCACAAAAACATGGATAGTGGGATAGGAATCCATTCTCCATTCTGGAACCATTGAGGAAAGAAAAGAGACATTTAGGTCCCTCATGCTGGGCCCAGGCCTCCCCTCTGGGCCTTAGCATCTACTCCCACCCTGTAGCTTTAGAGGGGTATGAACCCTGCTGGGAAAAAGATTTAAAGGGCAGGGGAATATAGTTCTGTGGCACAACCCCTGCCTGGCAAGTGCAAGGTTGTGAGTTCAATTTCCGATACCAAAAGATTTAAAAAGCAGTTGTTTTCAAGGTATTCCCTTTTTCTCACACCAAGCTGGCCAAAGGACACCAGGGCTTTGATCTCTCTGTAGTTCAATTAATGTCCATCAACTCTCCAAAACTGAAGGCTCTGGGTGAGGTCAGAGCAGTACAGAAAGGTCACTGGGGTGTAGTCACTTAAAATGGTGATTAAATGTTTCAAATTTAATATACAATTGTTGGGCATCATGATGCACGTGTATAATCCCAAGACTTGGGAGACTAAGGCAAGAGTTTGAGGCCAACCTGGGCTACATAGTGAGTTCAAGGATATCCTGAACTACACACCCTGTCTCAAAAATAAATAAATATAAAAAATATCGTTATAGCCAAGAACACTTGTAATTCCAGCCCTCAGGAGCCTGAGACATGCGTGAGGATTTTGAGTTTGAGGCCAGCCTAGAACAGGAAGCAAGTCCTTGTTTCAAAAAACAAGCTGACATGGTGGTACATGCTTGTAATGTCAAAACTCAGGAGACTGAGGCAGCTTGGGCTACATTGTGAAGGAATTTTTTCTTTTCTTTCTTTTGGCACAAAAAATCAAATTCAGGACTTTGTGCTTGCCAGGCAAGTGCTTATGCTGCTGAGCTATCCCCAGACCTACGCTGTAAATTCAAGGTCAGCCTGAACTATCTAGCAAGACCCTGTCACAATAAATCAATAAATAAATCCAAAACAAACTGTAATGTGCCACCACCTGCTACTATTCATTCTCCATCCCAACCATACCTTATAAACATTGTAAGATAAAGGTTCAATCCCTATCTTATTAGGCAAGCATAATGGTGCACATCTGGAATCCCAGTTCTCCAAGAGGCTGAAGCAGAAGAATTTTAAGTTCAAGCCCAGCCTGGGCAACTTAGCAAGACTCTGTCTCAAAATTTAAAAAAAGGGTAGGGGGCACTGATGATGTAGCTTGGTGTGAGGCTCTGGGTTCAATCCTTAAGGAAAAATTAATGTCTCTAGATATAGCTTTCTTCTTAGCTGAAGGTAGGCTTTGCCTCCTGCCTCAGCCTCCCAACTATTAGAACTACAGGTTTGTGCCACAATGGCCCATTTGATTCCAGAACTTTTATTTTCCTATAGTACTAGGATTGAACCCAAGGCTTTTGCACTGATCTGAATCCCCAGCCCTTCATTGATTTCTAATTTTGAAAAGGACCTCCCTAAATGTGTAAACTGCCCTGGCTGGGCTTGAACTTGTGATCCTCATGCCTCAGTCTCTCAGAGTCCTGGAGTTTTAGGCATGTGCCCATGTGTCACTAATTCCAAAACATTTTTATCACCATACAAAGAGGACTAGTTTAGGACTGGGGATTTAGCTCAGTGGCATAAGTGCCTTCCTGGCAAGTGTGAATCTTGAGTTTGATCCCTGGTATAAAACAACAACAACAACTAGTTCAATAGCAGTTTTTCCCTATTCTTCCCAACCACACCACCCAAGGCAATCGCTAATTTATTTTCTATCTCTAAAGATTTGCCTGGGGCTTGACATTTAAAGGGAATTTTTAAAAACTGGGCATGGTGGTAAATGCCCATAATCCCAGGACTCTGGAAGGGTAAGACAAGAGGATCAAACACTTGAACCTTGGGCTGGGAATGTAGTTCAGTAGTAGAGCGCTTGCCTAGTGTGCACAAGGCTCTGAGTTCAATCCCCAGAAACACCAAAATAAATAAATAAAATAAAATAAAATTGAGCCCTGCCTGTGCAATTAAAATGGGACACTGTCTCAAGTTTTTATTTTTTTTTTTAATTTTTTTTTTTTTTTTTGTCTTTTTCATTTTTATCGGTACCGGGGATTGAACTCATGACCGCCTGCTTGCAAGGCAGGTGCTTATGCCACTGAGCTAAATCCCCAGCCCCCTGTCTCAAGTTTTTAAAAAAAAAGGCCAGAGGTTTAGCTCAGGAGCACAAGCACTTTCTTGGCAAGTATGAGGTTGTGAGTTTGATCCCCGTTACAAAAAAAAAAAAAAAAAAGAAAGAAAGAAAAGAAAAAAAACCTAAAAGAGTTTTTGAGGGGCCGGGGATTTAGCTCAGCGGCATAAGCACCTGCCTTGCAAGTGTGTGGTCATGAGTTTGATCCCTGGTCCCGATAAAAAAGAAAAAGATAAAAAAAAAAGTTTTGAAAGTGCTGGAGAGGTAGATTGAAAGAAGGCACTGGGTTCAATCCTCAGTAGCACTAGAGAGAAAGAGAAAGAAAATAAATTATTGAATGTGGGTTTTTCATTTTGTTTGGTTTGATTTTGGTAGTTTGGTTTTTTGTTTGTTTGTCTGTTTTTGTCTTTTTGAGACAGGGTCTCACTATGCAGTTCAGGCTGGTCTGGAGCTCACTTTGTAGCCCAGGCTGGTCTCAAATTGCAAGGATCCTCCTGCCTCCTTCCGAGTGCTGGGATTACAGGAGTGTGTCACCATGGCCGGATGGTAGTTTTTTGTTTTTTTGTTTTTTTGGGGGGGGGTGGGGGTGGGGGTTGTTTTGTTTTGTTTGTGACAGGGTCTTGCTGTGCATATCAGGCTGGCTTCAAACTCACTATGGAGCCAGGCGTGGTGGCTCACGCTTAATCCCAGCACTGGGGGTGGGGGGTGGGGGGCTGAAGTAGGAGGATCATTGTGAGTTCAAGACCAGCCTGGGCTACAAAGTGAGCTCAAGGCCAGCCTGAACTGCATAGTGAGACCCTGTCTCAAAAAACAAAACAAAACAAAACTCACTATGTAGCCAAGGCTGGCCTTGAACTAAAAGCAATTCTTCTGCCTCAGCCTCCTAAGCATGGGGACCATAGGCTTATACCACCATGCCCTGCTGAAAAGTGTTCTCTTTTTATCATCTTTCTTTTCCTCCAGTTTCCAAGTTTTTCCATGCTGTTAGGGCTGTCATAACAAAGCATCAAGAGCTGGCTTAAATAACAGAATCTTTTTGCATTTCTAGAAACCAGAAATTTAACGTCATGTATTGGTAGGCTTGTTTTCTTTTCATTTGTTTTGTTTTGGCAATACTGGGGCACTAACCTAGCAGCACTGTACTACTGAGCCCTATCTTTAGCCCTTTTTCATTTTTTGAGAGACAGTCTCAATAAATTGCCCAAGCAGTGCTCAAATTTGTCATCATTTTGCCTCAGCCTCCCTCTGTGCTGGGATGACAGGGCTGCAGCACCACACCCCAGTGCTGCACTTGTTTCTAAAGCCTCTCCTCAGCTTGTAAATGAAGTCTTTGAAGTCTTTGCTCTGTCCTGAATTCTTTGCTCTCTGTACACACATCTGTGTCCAGTGCCATCTTTTTACAAGGACACCCTTCATGTCAGAGGGAGCACACACATACTACTACATTTTACCTTCATTATCCATTTATTTTTTGTACTTTTTTTTAGAGATAGGCTCTCACTATGTAGCTCAAGTTGAACTTGAACTATGTAGCCTAGACTGGCCTCAAACTCATTGATCCTCCTGCCTCAGCCTCCCAAGAGCTGGGATTACAAGCATGTGCCACACCTGGCTTCTCATCTTCAGTTACCTGTAAGTGTTCCAGCATCTCAGTGAAATGTAGGACACTAGAACAGGACCATAGCAAGGACTGCCCAGCTTATATAGTTGGGGTTGTGTGTCTCGCCCAAGTCTCCCGCAAACCAGGCAGGGGACATACCCTACAGATTCATGGGTGACAGATGGCAGCCTCTCTACCCCTGCAGAAGCCCTCTTTATTGTCAGTCCTTAGCCAGTACATCCTCTGGGACACCAGAAAATCAGGCCAGGCACACAAGTTAAACTCAAGGAGAAAACCCTTTCTTCCTGGCTACAGTGGCCTGAAGTCCTGCCCCATCTGGGCAGCTCTCAACTCTGCCTGTGGTCTTGGCTCTCACCTCTGCAGCCTTCGCCTTGCAAGGCTGGAATACCTTCCAATCCACTTGCACCACCCATCAGACCTTGAAGGACCTGAGCACCCCCTGGCCCCATGCTCCTCCCTTCCCTGCGATGCTCCAGTCCTGCCTGCCTGTCTATACTATGTGTCTAATGCCATCCTTCAGGGGTGTAGGGGGTGCTGACCCTACAGGCAGCAGCACCTCTGGGGTCCTCCTGAAGTTCCTATTTAGTGATAGGAGGCCAGCGCTTCTCATGGAGGAGAGGAAGCTCCATTAGTGGCCAGGACTAGAACCCTTTCTTTTTTTCTTTTTCTTTTTCTCTTTCTTTCTTTCTTTCTCTCTTTCTCTTTTTCTTTCTTTCTTTCTTTCTTTCTTTCGTTTTCTTGCCAGCTACATCCCTAGTGCTTGCTTGCTTCCTTTTTTTACAAAAATTTTCGGACAGGATCTAGTTAAACTGCTAAATTGCCCAAGCTAGGTCTGAACCACTACTTTTGCTGAGACATGTTGGGGAACCAAGCTGTATAAAGGTTAGGTCACTGACCACAGTGTTATTTTTGAAGACAAAATAATACCACAGCTGGGAACATTTGGCTCTCTTGCCAATTTGAGAGCTATAAACTGCCAACCTTAGAGATCAGTTCTCTTACCTGGCAAAATGTACCCCTGGAAAAGCCTTTGGTCTAACTTCTTAAGGTCCTGCTTGGTTTCCCAACTTTACCACAGCTTTTTCCTTCACTTTTCCTCACATCCCTTTCCCCCAACCTGTTTGAAATCCAATAAATAGTGGCAACCCAGAGAAGTCTTTGTCTTAGCTCCAAGAGCGTTCCACTCTTCCTGGACTTCCCAAAACCATATTACTTGTTTCTTTCATTTAAATCTTTTCATTCACCCATTTTAGGACATCAGGAGCCCAGTGAAGCTCCCAAAAGAGACCTTCTGGAGATAGAATGAACAAGGATAGTGAAAGCTCATTTGCTGAATGATGACGGTCCTGTGGAAGTCCCCACTCAACAAAGCAGGCATTGTGTATTTCCAACTACATTTACATTTTGTGACCTAACGGATTTGTAGGTGTAAGCTTCCACCGTCACAAGGCAGGGTGGAGACAGACACTGGCAATGTGGGATGCCCCTGGATAGAGACTGCTGCTGCAAAGGTGCAGTCTTGCTGGGAGCTTCCTGTTCTACCCAATCTGCCCTGACCCCTTGTGGGAGTGCGGTGTCTGATGTGCTCCCTCACTTTACGCCTGGCCTTTTTAAGCTCCCACCTTAGATTTAGCCTTTGAGATTTCCCGGGGCAGAAACACCTGTCACCGCTCTCCAGAGCCTGCTCCTGGGAGAAGGGGCTGGGTGCTCTCAGGTGCAGAACCAGTGCATCCAGCAAAAGCCTGAGATGTTCATGGTTCAGGACCTGCCTTCAGGGTCAGAGTAAATTAACACTTTGAAGCTGGGGATAAAACACCTTATCTCTTCTTCAGGCCAAGATGATTTTCCAGAGTGGAAGAGGACTTACCTTTTCTTTCAAGCGACAGAGCTGCTGTGGCTGTCTTCCTCGATGTCAGCAGGTTCTGCTTGAACATCCTGGGAACTCAGCATCCTGGCAGATTTGCCCCACCTAATCTCCCTCACTTCCAGTGTGCAAGGGCTCTTGTCTTCCTTAGATGCTGAGCCCAGGGAACTTTAACTATTAGGATAGTTTAATTCTTTGCTTGCTTCCCAGCCACCCTTGAGGGTCAGACAGTTCACCTAAACCCCTTGGCCCCCCACAAGGACACATCAGGAACAGGAGAGCAGACAGATGTAGTGGTACACACACCTGTAATCCTAGCACTTGGAAGACTGAGGCAGGAAGACTTCTGCAAGGTAGAGGCCAACCTGAGCTACAGCTTGAGTTCAAGGCCAGCCTGGAATACATACTTAGAGATCTTGTGTCAAAAAAAAAAAGGTGAAAAAGGGCTGGGGGTGCAACTCAGTTGTAGTGTACTTGCTTAATATGTGTGAGGCCCTGAGTTAAAGCCTCCACATGGCAAAAAGCAACCAAAATCCCCAAACAAAAAGTACCCCACAAATCAGGGCAGGAGCCAGAGCTTGAGTGACAGGGCTCCCTGGTCTGAAACAGGCAGAGCTAGCAAGATGGGGCCTCTCCAGTCTCTCCTCCTCCAGTGCAAAAACCTTTGTCCTGTCCCTTAAGAAGGGTTTATTTCAGGGTTCTGCCTGCAAAGTGACTTACAAATCCTTCCCTCCCACTGGACAGGTCTAAGCAGACTCTGGGCTATGCCACCCGCACCAGAGCTCCTGCAGCATGCCCCCTCTTCCTCCCAAAGCTGCAGAGGAGTTGAGCAGAGAGGCAGACAGGGCTGTTATCTCTCCAGACAGCTGTGCTGGGCTGGAGTGGCTTATCAGGAAGCCTGCAGTGATTCACAGCTCAGTCCTCACTTCTCTGCTGAATAGTAATTTCCACCTTGGATCTACACTCAGTCTCTCCTCCCCCTCTCCCAAGGGTGTGCTGTCCTTTTGCAGAGAGAGAGGGCAATGAAGGGAAGTCTCCCGTGGGAGGCAGATTTCAAGCCAGCCTTCTGGGCAAGGTTCAGTCTGTTGGGAGGAGGCTGCAGGTTCAGGGACCCCAGCCTTTGCCATCCTTTTCAGTGACCCCCAGGAGAGCTCTTCCACACTCTCCTTCCTTTCTGTCTTAAAAAAGCAACATGCAGCTCCCTGTCCCTTTGTGGGGATGCACAGGACAACATAGGCCCCCTTCTAGACACAAGCTCCCAAGTCCAGAGCCAGCCACGGAGAGCAGGGGACAGAGAAGCCAGGGACTGAACAGCACACTCCTCCTATCTCGGGGCTGGCTGGTTCCTGAAGACCTAAAGGCGGGGGTGGGGGTGGTAGCCTCCCAAGATGATCTGGGAGCCACGGGCACAGGGGCCAGCACTGTCACCACAGAAGGAGGTTAGGAAAAAAATCTGGGGACAGCCATTTTCCCGTTTGCTTTATTGGAAGCAAGATTCCAGCTTGTGGGGCTCAGGTAGGGAAAGTTGCATTCTGGATCTCTATCTCTCCCTCCGGGACAACCTGGGGAAGGGGATGTACTAACAGGATGAAAGTAAAACGGGAACTGGTCCTAGGGAAGGGGGCAGAACACAGACAAGTTCCATATCTGATTCCTCTATCCTCACACAGTCAATTTCTCAGCGCGGGAGTGATTCCAAGAGGTCTTCTGAGCTGCAGAGTCCAGGTCTCTTCCACGAAACTGGATGTCTTCAAGCCACAGGGTCCCAAACAAGGCTCTGAGTGCCCTGCTAGCGTCCTCTCCCTAGAGAAGGTCCCAGGATAATTCAGTAAAGCCAAAGGTGGACCAAACCTCCCCGGGCTGGTTAGCATCCTCTCCTGTCATTCCTGGGTCCCCTCACTAGTCGCCTTGGGATTCATGCTGCCAGTCTGAGGTGCTGTGTCCAGGATGTGGGCGCTTTTGAGGACTGAGGCGTGGAAACTGGAGGTGAGTCCGAAGGTGGAGGCCCTAAATAGATCCAGCGGCCCAGGTGGCTCAAGGAGCTCAGGCCGTGTGGTTCTCATCTCCAGCCTCTGGCTCAGGCTGCGACCTCTTCGGGGCACCTTCTTCAGCCACAGTGTCCCCGAGACCCCTCTTGGCCGTCGGCGTGGTGGGCGGAGATGGCGAACCAGGGTGCGGGCCCGGGGGCTGGTAGCCAGGCTGGCGAGGATCCAGCGCGTCCTTGGACAGCAGGATGGCGAGGCCAGGCACGTTCTTGAGTACACTGAGGCTGGCGGGTGGGTGGTCGGGCCCCGAGGGCAGGCTCTGCCACACCTCGCGCACGCTCCGGTAGCGCAGCCGCGTGACCTGGTGCAGCCCCGCCAGGCGGCGCTTCAGGATCTCAGCGCACGTGACGGTCTTGGTGGCGGCCCGGCCGCAGCCGCTGAAGACGATGGCGCGCGTGGTCGGCTGCGCCATACTGGCGGTGGCGAAGGCCAGCAGGTTGCGGATCTTGCTGCCCTCTTTGACTCGCATGTGTACGGCGCCGGGCGCCAGGTCGGCGAAGGGACCCGCGCCCGCGCCGCCCCCCTCGGGCCCCTCCTCGGAGCGCACCTTACGGAAGTTCTCCATGCGCTCTGCTCGCCATCGGGCCGCTCAGCCCCAAGGCTGCATGGCTTGGCGTGGACGCGGCGGCGGGCTGCGACCCTCGGCGTTCACGTCCCTCTCCAGCCACGTCCCTCACCAGCCTCCCGTACTCTGCTCCGCGCCCTCCACGCTCTGCGCTCTCAGTGCCCTGAGCTGCGCGCTTTTGGCCAAAGCCCAGCCCGCTAGCCGGGAGGCCCCGCCTTTCGCAAGCCCCGGCTCTTACCCAGGCCTGGAGGTCCGTCTGTCCCCGCCCCCACTGGGCCGGTCTTTCATAGGCCCCGCCTCTTTCCCAGGACCAGTTTGTTTCCCAGGCTCTTTCCCAAACCCCATCTCTTCCCCAGGTTTTGGTCCCGCCCCTTGTCTGGGGCTGGTCCGGCCCAAGCCCCGCCTCCTGCGTCCCTCCTGCCCTCCAGATCCAGCGGCTTCTTCAGTGCGTCCCAGAGCGAGCAGCTTGGACCCACGCCACCCTCCCCAGCGGTGCTCCTAAAGCACAACCTAAAGCTTCTGCGGTACCCTCGCAGCTTCTAGCAAAGTCCCCCGCGCTCCGCTCCAGGGAAGGGTGCCCCCATCCCGGGGAAACTTCTACGAGGTCCGCAGGCCCCGCGCCCCGCCTTCGAGGACCCAGCCAGAGAGCAGCCGGCGACAAAGAGCCGTTTACAGCAGAGGGGCCGCGGCCCTCGGACAACCCTGGCGCGCGGTTCTCGCCACGCTTGGGGAGCTCCCAGGTGCACACACGCTCGGGGCTCAACGCGTCTGGGGCTGCGCCGTTAACGCGGACAGGGAGAGCAAGGAGACTTTTCATCCAGGGACGCTGAGCCCCTGCGCTGTGCCTGGAGTCCACTTCATGGCCCTTTCTTCCTACTGAGCAAGGCCTCCAGCTCTTTTTATTTAGACAGGGGCTCGCGACGTCTATGCATTCCCCCGACCAGACTAGAACTTGCGATCCTCCTGCCTCAGCCTCCCTGTGTCCTGACCCTCTACTCCTAAAGTCACCTGGCTTGGGGGTGTGACGGTCTCGCGCCAGCCCCAGAGAACGGCCCCCTCCTGCAGGGGTACTCGGGGTTGGTCGTTTTCCAAGGAGGAGACTCGAGAGCGCGTTGGAGAGTAGGAAGCAGAGCCTGTGTGCTGTCCCCACCCGGTCTCCGCGTGTTCTAGGACCCGGAGCCCCCGGTGCTCGACCTACACCTGGCCTCGCGCCGGTCTTGCGGGCTGCACGCGGGACCTTGGCCTGGGGAGGACACGGGGTTCGCGGCGCGCGCCGGGAGCACGGAACTGAGCTACGTGAGATCGAGCGGTGCGGGACTACAGGACCGCGGGTTCGCATCTGCCGGCGCAGAAGCCTCTGGGTCTAGACGCTGCTTTGGTTCGGGTGGGTGGGGAGGAAGCGAGCTCCTTGTCCGTGGGACCAAGCAAGCCTGGCTCGGCCGTGAGGCGGAACAGTCGGGGACTTGGCATCGGGAGGATCAGGTCTGGCAGCCTCGGGCTCTGGCGGGCTGAAGAGGGGGTGCGCGCCTCTGTCCCAAAGACCGGGTTTCCCTGCACCTGCAGCCTGCGCGGAGAAAATGCGGAGAGGCCTCCCCTGCTTCTCTTTCTCCCGCTCCCACTGCGACAATTAAAATGCAAATGCGCTGCGGTCCGCCGAGTTGCAGGTGACAGCGCGCTGTACTGCTGTGCCCCTGCTTGGCCCCGGGCGACGGTGAGGACTGAGCTGTGCGGGGGAGGGGGGTGCAAGGCCGGGAAGGTGGGAAGGTGTTGGGGAGGCTGAAGGAATGGGAACTACGAATACGCGGGAGGAGGCGAGGGGAAGCACTGGAAGTTCATTGCACGCCACGGTTGGGACATTGTGTTAAAACCGCCAGGTGCACTGGTAGAGTGGATCACACCTGTGAACCACCAGCACTTTAGGAGGCTGAGGCAGGAGCTTCACAAGTTCAAAGCTAGCCTGGGCAATTTAACTTTTTTTTTTTTTAAAGCAGGGTCTCCGGATGCAGTTCAGGCTGACCTTGAACTCACTATGTAGCCCAGGCTGGCTTCAAACTAGCTGCAGTCCTCCTGTCTCAGTCTCCCAAATGCTGAAATTACAAGTGTGGGCCATCAAGGCTGGTTAGATATAAATATATATTTTTAAAAATAACCTGAGGGCTGGGGATTTAGCTCAGCGGCATAAGCGCCTGTCTTGCAAGTGCATGGTTTCAAGTTCGATCCCTGGTACCAATTAAAAAAAAAACCTGTAAGCGAACAGCACACTGTTGTCTGTGACATCTGCAGCCACATCCGGTTTCTGTTGCCTTCTTTGGGAAAGGGCCACTCGACACAAGCTGAATGCAAAATCAAGTGTAGTACAGCATCTTGAAACAGCCTGCACACAGGAGGTACTGGCGCTGAAGCCTGTGCATTACCAGCTGACTCTGCCTCTGTGGGACCTGGGCCTGACACTGCAGCCCGTGCCTGTCACCTGTGAACAGATAGACCTCTTCACAGGGTGACTGTGAGAATTATCAGTTTGAGATTTCTGGCTGTGGTCAGTGTGTGTGTGTGTGTGTGTGTGTGTGTGTGTACCCAGCATTCTTAGCACTGAGCTACATCCCACCCTATTTTTCATGTTATTTGTTATTAAAGTAAATATAAAAAATTGTCAAAGGGAGATGAGGGGGAAGAAGATCAGTGGCAGGGATGCAGGACAGTCTTGGAGTGAGGCAGCAGTTTCCCACTGTCAGGGCCACTGAAGATGAAATTCTTGGTGACCTCAGAGGAGACCTCACCCAGGCAGGAGGCACGGCCCTCCAAGGTCATCTCTCACTCCAGCAGCAGTGGCTGAGGCTCTCTTGTCTGTCTTGGGCTGGGCTTGGAAATCGGGTCGGGAGTCCAGGGAACAGAGTCATCAAACACCCACCCAGCTGGGCTCCATCCCCAGTATGATGTGGTGGATCCTGACAGTGGGGCAGATGTGGAAACTGAGACTCAGAGAAGTCAAGAAATTTGCAAATACTGCACAGCTTAAAAGCAGCAAGGACAGGTGTAAGAACCCAGGTACACAGTATGAAGGGAAGTACATTTTCATTTCTTTGTGTTTTATTTTGTGATACTTGAGATTGAATCTAAGAGTATTGAGTTATGTTCCCACCTCTTTTTACTTTTAAACTTTTTTTTTTTTTTGAGACAGGGTCTCCCTATGTGGTTCAGAGTGGCCTTGGGCTCACACTGTAGCCCAGGCTGGTTTCAAACTTGCCACAATCCACCTGCCTTGGCCTCCGAAATGCTGGGATTACAGGAGTGCACCATCACACCTGGCATTCTTTTAAACATTTAAACTTTAATTAATTGTTATTACTTTTTATGATGCTAGAGGTTGAACCCAGAGCCTTCAAGCAGCTATATCCACAGCCCTTCTGAATTTCTTTTTCAAATCTTGAGACAGAGTTTCTCTGAGTTTCTAAGTTGCACAAGGAGGCTTCAAATTTGCAATCCTCAAGCCGTGTGTGGTGGCTCATGCCTATAATCCCAGCATTCAGGAGGCTGAGGCAGGAGGATCGTTGCAAGTTCAAGATCAGCCCGGGCTACAAAGTGAGCTCAAGCCCAGCCTGAACTGCATAGTGTGAGACCCTGTCTCAAAACAAAAAACAAAAACAAAAAATTTGCAATCCTCTTCTGTTTTGACCTCCTGAGCATCGGGAATTGCAGGTATTTACCATTATAACTGGCTTAGTTTTATTTTATTAAAAAAAATTGTATAGCACTGGAGATCAAACCCAGGACTTTCTCATTGAGCTATATCCTCAGCACACACACACACACACCCCTTTTAAGTTTTTATTTTGAGACAAGGTCTCATTGAGTTGCTAAGTAGCCAAGGCTGGGCTCAAACTTAGGTCTTTCTGTCTCAGCCTCCTGAACATTGGGATTATAAGTATGATTGACCACATTCAGCTTTAGTGTCACTTATTTGTTTATTTATTTATGGTTTTTTGTTTGTTTGTTTGTTTGTTGACATCGTCTGGCTATGTAATTCAGGCTGGGCTTGAACTCACAATGGAGCCCAGCTGGCCTAGAACTCTAGATGATCTTCCTCTCCGGAGTGCTGAGATTACAGGTGTATACCACAACACCCAGCTTTCCCATGATTTCTAAGGGCTAGAAACCCAGGAGTAGTTTATTTATTTATTTATTTATTTATTTATTTTTTGTCTTTTTCCTTTTTATCGGTACCGGGGATCGAACTCACGACTGCCTGCTTGCAAGGCAGGCGCTTATGCCGCTGAGCTAAATCCCCAGCCCCCCCAGGAGTAGTTTAAAGTGGTGCACCCAGCTCAGGGCCTGTCCTGGGACAGGAGGGTCGGCTCCCAAGCCTGTGCATGGCAGTGTTGCTTGTTTAGAGGCCAAAGTCCTCCAGGCCTGCTGTCCACACAACCTCCTGAGAGCCAGAGGTAGAGGTGCCAGGGAGGAAGCCACAGCATCGTGGAGGCCCAGAGTCCTCTAAAGTCTCACACCGTCATTTCCACATCATTTGCACTTCATTTTTTGGAAGGGAGCCCAGCCCTGTCTACAGGGAGGGGAATTGACATCCACTGCTTGAAAGAGGAGCAGCAAAGAATTGTGGGTATTTCAAAGGCAGCAGGGAGCAGGAGTCAAACTATAGAAACAGATTTTTACAAAGAACACTGACCTTGAATCAGGGCAACTGAGTTTGTTTCCAGGTACACAGCAACTGCTAATAAAAGTTTGCTAAATGACTGTGTGAGTGACACCTTACCTTAAGTGGTTTGCAGGATGGAGAACTGGTTGCTTCTGTAGGCTGCCCTGAGGGTTGAGTGGGCTCCTGGGTGTCAAGGCACTTTGTCAGCTGCAGGTGATCATGGCCTTGGAGAGGGTGAGGCTTCAGTTGAGCAGGGTCCTTGCAGATCAGGGTTCACTTCTGCCAAGTGAGCCCCAGGTCCCTTTTAGCACATGTAGAGGTCACTGAAGATCACTGGACCAACTTACTCTGTTACATGGGAAGACCTTTCTTGTTCAACTCACTGGTATGTTTGAAGTCTTTGTGTTTTGTTTTGCCTTAGTGTTTTGAGGTGGAGGTCTCCTTATGCAGTTCAGGCTGGCCTTAAACTCACTATATACACAGGTTGGTCAGGCACTTGTGGCCATCCTCCTACCTCAGCTTCCCAAGTGCTGCGATTACAGGCGGGTGCCTTCATACCTGGCTTTTATGGCATTTTCTGTACACAAAGCAAAGCGGAATCCATCCTCGATACATTAAGGATCAGCAGGACATGTAGTTAACCAAGTCCTCCATCCATGGTCCCATTTTGGGCCCCAGCCTCTCCGAGGACCCAATCTGCACATCCCTGAACCTGCATGTGCCTGTTCCTCTCGTTACTGTGATTACATAATTCAGTGAGGCCAGAACTCAGCCATGGAGATGAGCGGGAAAGGAAATAATTATTTCTATGACAACTCAATTGTGCTGTGGAAACAGCCGAAAAAGGCAGATGCTAAAAAATGGCTGCTTGCAAAGAGACCAAAGCTATAGATGGCTCCTAAAGGACCCTGGAGTGATCAGGTTTCTAGAGGCAGGAAGAAGACTGCGGGTGTTGGGGAAGGGGAGGGGAAGAGCTTTTGTTTGTGTATTTGTTTGTAGGAACACAGAATCTCACTCTGTATCCCAGGCTGGCCTCAAGCTCTCATCCACCCTCCTGGCTCAGCCTCCCAGGACTTGGGATCACAGGTGTGTACACACACACACACACACCGCTCTGAGCCATTGTTTAATAGCACAGATGTTCACATTTTCTTTTGTTTATTTTACTGGTTATTTATTTATTTAGAATTGAATTTTTGGAATGACTGAGCTATATCTTTAGTTTGTAGAGGTCATTTTGAGTTTTTTTTTTTTTTTTTCTTTTTCTCTTTTTTTGGTGCCAGGGATTGAACTCACGACCATGCACTTGTAAGGCAGGCGCTTATGCCGCTGAGCTAAATCCCCAGCCCCTATAGAGGTCATTTTGTTTTGTTTTTTAAAACAGGATCTTGCTTGAACTCACTATGGAATCCAAGCTGTCATCAAATTTACAGTGATCCTCCTGCCTCAACCTTCTGGGTGTGGGGATTACAGGCTGCACCACCATGCTCAGCCAGGTTTTCAGTTTTAAGGATGAAAATGTTCTGGAAATTTCTTGAGTGACAATATGAATATGCATAATGCTACTAAGCTGTAAAATTAGAAATGGTTAATAAGGTACATTTCTTTTTTTTTTTAATTTTTGTCTTTTTGAGACAAGGTCTGAGTGTGCGGTTCAGGCTGGCCATGCGCTCACTTTATAGCCCAGGTTGGTTTTGAACTTGCAATGATCCGCCTGCCTCAACCTCCCAACTGCTGGGATTACAGGTATGCATCACCATACCCTGCAAATATTATTTTTTAATAATTAAAAGTAAAATTAAGCCATATGTGGCAATGCATGTCTGTAATCTTAGCACTCTGGGAGCCTGCAGTAGCAGGGTTGCAAATTCAAGCTCATCCTGAGAAATTCAGTGATTTAGTGAGACACTGCCTCAAAACAGAAAGTAAAAAAGTGCTAGGGACAGAGCTCAGTGTGAAGACACTGGGTTCCGTCCCCACTAATACACAGGCGCACACACAAAAGTAAAATAAAATAAATTAGTCAAGCCAGCCATATGCCTATAATTCTAGCTACTCAGGAAGCTAAGACAGGAAGACTGAATGAACATTCGAAGGTAACCTGGGTGATTTAACAAGATGCTGCCTCAAAAAGAAACACATTAAATAAATAAATAAATAAATAAATAAATAAATAAATAAAGTTTGGATGTAGCTCTGTTGCTCAATCCCTAGTATTAAAAATAAATAGTCGGGCATGGTGGTGCATGCCTGTAGTTTCAGGCTGTAGTTTCTCCTGCCTCAGGACAGGCAGGAGAAGTGCTGTGAGTTTGTGGCCAGCCTGAGACTCTGTCTCAAAAAAATACAATGCAATAAATTTAAAAACCCAAAAAATGTAAATAAAGGTGTTGGCTGTAAATCAAAAGATTGGCGAGTTACTACACATATGTTTTAAGTTAAGACAAAATGTCCAAATCCTTAGCCCCTTTATTTTTTATCTTATTTTCATTTTTTTGCGGTGCTGAGGATTCAATCCAGGTTCTTCCCCAGTCCGCACCCCAACTATGCTGACTTTTAAATGATTCTTTGAAATTTTGTTGCATAATTGACCAATTTGTAGTCCCAGATCAGAAGGCGCCTAGAGAAATACTAACAATGTTGGGGATAATAACTAGTGCACAGTTGCTATATATTCAGCAGGAAGGGCTGGTGGTTAAATCTAGAAACCCAGCAAGCAGATCTCTGGATGTTCCAGGGAGCAGGAGGACATTTCTAAGCAGGACGCCAGGGAAAGGGAACAGTGTTCTTCCAAGCAGAAGGATACATGTGGGCACTGAGGGGCTAGAGGAGGAGGTGAAGGTGTGGGCAGGACACAGAGAGATGGCTTCTCATGAAACCCTCCCAGAGCAAGGAGACCTACCATGAGGCAGGGTGGGGTGGGGAGATGTGTAGCCCACAAAGCCAGACCCCTCTGCAGGTCTTAGGTGGGTCACTGGAGAAACTCAGAAGTCTCCCAGCCTAGCTGTGGCAGTGATGCACGCCTGTGATCCCAGCACTTTGGGAGGCTGAGGCAGGAAGATTCAAACCCTAACTTGGACAATTTAAGACTTGAGAGGCTTGGGGCTGGGGATTTAGCTCAGCGGCATAAGTGCCTGCCTCGAAAGCAGGCAGTCGTGAGTTTGATCCTTGGTATCGGTAAAAATGAAAAAGCCAAAAGAAAAAAGAAAAAAAAAGATTTGAGAGGCTCAGCCTGGCAACCAGAAAACTGGCAGGGCCTGCGATGTGGAGTCCTAGCAGGAGCTCATAGGAACCATGAGCAGTTGTTAAATTTTCAATTTTATGAGCTGACTGTTAAGCACAACTGTTATGAAATTTCTGGTTATATTAATGTACAACTAAGTAAAGCGTATTAGGCCAGGCATGGTGGTACACACCTATAATCCCAGCACATGGGAGGCTGAGGCAGAATAAATACTATGAAGGCCAGCCTGGACAAAGTGTGTTCAAGACAAGCCTGAACTACATAGAGAAACCCTGTCTCAAAAACGCAACAGTACCAGGTACCTGCCTATAATTCCAGCACTTGGGAGGCTGAGGGAGGAGGATTACCATGTTCAAGACCAGCCTGAGCTACACGGTAAGAGCCTTTCTCAAAAAAAAAAAAAAAAAAAAAAAAAAAAAAAAAAAAAAGAGAGAGAGACAAAAATGAAAAGCATATTAAAGCAAACATTTAAAGTATATCAAAACTCATCACTGTCTAAGGACTTTCCTCTGTTTTCCTGTTGGGTTGCTCATGAGGTTCTTCTGCTTCCTGCTCCCAGATGGGAGAAACAGCATGGGATGGGGTGGCCAGCTCTGCCCCATCCACATTTAGGGACAGCATTGTTACCCTGTCAGCAGAGCTTGATTCTTTAAAATTTTAAGTTATTGGACCACAGATATAACTCAGCAGCACAGGTGCCTGCCTGGCAAACATGAGGTCGTGAGTTTGATCCTTGATACAAAGAAAAAAAAATTTTTTTTTTTGTCTTTTTCGTTTTTATCGGTACCAGGGATCGAACTCACGACTGCCTGCTTGCAAGGCAGGCACTTATGCCACTGAGCTAAATCCCCAGCCCCAAGAAAAATTTTTAAGTTATCATTATTATTTTTTTTAGACAGAGTCTCCTTACATAGCCCAGGCTGGCTTCAAACTTGCAGTGATCTTTCTGCCTCAGCCTCCAGAGTGCTAGGATTACAGACATATGCCACCATGCCCAGATGGCAAGACTATCTTTTCAAGGAAAAGCACTCAGCTATTTTGTACAGCTGGGCTTCCTCTGAAGTTTTCTCAGTTTGGCAAGGAGTACCACAGAAGTCAATGAATCTTCAGGGTTTATACTGCCAGGGCCATTTGTGGAAGTGGTGTTCCAGGAGGCGGTAGAGACAGAGGAAAAGGCCCAGACTTCCCTTTGAGAGGGGCTGGAGTGCAAGGGAAAATTCAGATCAGAGGCAGGGTCAGCAGCTGGCCTCTGAGATGGCTGAAGACTTGGGAGGGTACAGTGCTGTCCCCTCGAGGCATTGGAGTTGACAGCAGCCCTGGCCTGCAGTGTAGACCAGCGATCGGGCAGGTGCAGACAGAGATTTGTTTTGTGCATGCAGTGTCCAGGTGATTTCCCTGTGCCCAGGTTTAGCTCTGGCCAGGGCTGGCCAGGCTGGTGCTTGTGGGTGGCATTTGTCTGCCTGGGCAGTTTAAATGAGCACCATTTGGCTGCACTTTCTGGTTGCAACTCAACCAACGAGCGGTGGGCAGTGTTCTCTTTCCATGCTCAGAACTGGGGCTCAGCTGCCAGAGATGGTTAAGACGTTGCGTTGTGTGGGTCACAGGTGCCTGGTGTCCAGCTGCCTAGCTGTGAGCAGAGCTCCCTCACTTTGGTGGTTGCGGGCGCGAGTGCCCTCAGGTGGCCATCGGAGGCACTGCAGGTATGAAGGAACTAGGCAGTTGCCCTCGAATGGCGAGAGGTAGGAAAAGGGTCTTCTTGTTCCCGGACTCAGACTAACCAGAGAATCCTCTTTTACTGAATTACAGTTTATATACAGCTAAAATTTACATGCTTCAAGTTTCCAGTTTTATGAGTGTTGCTGATCTTGTACACCTCATAAATACCACTCAAAGTAAGTTCTAGAATATTTCCCCTACCCCAAAAAGTTCTTCCTTTCTCTTCCCAGGTAATCTACCTTTTTCCTTGATGTGCAACCACTGTTCTGACACACATTAGTGTTCTTTTTTTTTTTTTTTTTTTTTTGTCTTTTTCCTTTTCATCGGTACCGGGGATCGAACTCACAACTGCCTGCTTATTAGGCAGGCACTTATGCCGCTGAGCTAAATCCCCAGCCCCCACGTTAGTGTTCTTGATCTTTGTATAAGTAGAGTCATATATTAGGGTTTTTTAAATTTTAAAATACATTTTATTCGTCTACATTTGCAGTCATAATGATTACATTCACCTGGGAGAGTGACTACATGTAGGTAACATATCCTAATTAGTTTTTACTTTCCCTTCCCTCCCTATATTATAGGTTTCATTGTTTGCCTATTGGTAGTACTGTCTTTGAAACAGGGTCTCACTGTTGAACGTGCTGGCCTGGGACTCTTACACTCAAGTGATCCTCCTGCCTCAGTTTCCTGTATAGCTGGGGCTACAGGCCTGGCTTTATTTATTTATTTTTTTATTTAAAGAAAAAGAAAACAGTGCTCGCTTTGGCAGCACATATACTAAAATTGGAACGATACAGAGAAGATTAACATGGCCCCTGCTCTGCAAGGATGACATGCAAATTCGTGAAGCGTTCCATATTTAAAAAAAAAAAGAAAAAGAAAAAAAAAACAGTAAAAGAATACAAGTAATACAGAATTTCAAAAAAAAATAAACAAGAAATCACTAGTTAATAGATTACATATTGTCATCTTAGACATAGTTGTTCAAGTTACAGGATTAAAGCATACAAAGTAGACATTCAAACAGTGAGACTGCAAACAGTTGTGTTCAATGATCCAACAAAAACTTAGTAATATGGTCATCCATCTTACACACCTAAACACACTTGCAGTTGTATCCTTTAGAGCACTTTCTTTTCCTCTCTATTTTACAATAGCATTTACACATTTTGGGTTTTATTATTCCCATAGTTCTTATTACTTTTTTTTTGGAAGAGAATAAAACCAAATATGACAAAACAAAGCAGTCAGTCAAAACAAAGGATGGACATAGCACATGATGTAAAAACAAAATACAAGGTAATCAACAGTGTTTACCATAATGCCTCTTGCTACCTTAAAAATAATTGCCTAAATAATTAGGTATAATAAAATTGAACAAAACAGTACAGAACAAGACCAATAAAACCTAAATATTGGAGCCATTACTGAACTTCAAAAGAAGATAATAGTCAAACCAGAATGGGCATCATAGTGAATCTTATTGCCTTCAAAGTAGTTGCCTATTCCCTCAAACTTGATACTATCAAACAGAACAGAATAGAGTAAAATCAGTCAAAACAAGATGGTGAGAGCAATACAGGGTTTCAAATCAAGTTAACAGGAAATCAAAAAGTTACTATAATATGTCCTGCTAATTTTTTTGATTTTTTCCCTTAATTAAAAAATAATAAAAAAATTTTTTTAAAAGGGGGAGATTGAGATAAAAGAGGACATAACAACATAACAATACAGGTCAGAACAGAACAATTTAAGCAACATAATATTTCACCACAAGAAAATCCGACTTAAGAGTAGTTACCATAGTGTCTCTTTCCTTGAAATATTTGAGTTTAACTTCATATACTATAGCATCAAACATACCAAGACAGTGTGAAACCATTCAAGAGGATGAAAGTATTACAGGGTATTTAGAACCAGTGATGGAAAACGAACAACGGTTTCTATATTATCTCCTTGACTAAAAATATTTTGTTTATACTATCACATATAATAAAATCCAGTAAGATACAACATGATAAAACCAATGGAGACAGAAGAACAACAGTTTGGTGGGACTTCAAAACAAGATGATATTAAATCAGCACTAGCTATTATTGAAAGGATTTTGCTCCAGATGGGACACTGGAGCCTGGGAGGCGGAACCAAGGAGCTCTATCTTGAGGTCACCTTTCCCGCTCCCAAGCAATTTACCTGTGGCATCAAATGAATACCAATGGGCTACCAGTGCATCAGTAATGCCCCTTAGGCACCACCCCAAACCTAAGCTACATGTATGCCTCCACAACATGTGTCTGGCGGAGAGAACACCAGGCCCCAGAGGGTCATGGAGTCTCTCTCCACATTCTTAAAATAAAGGCCGCTTTATTTCATACTTCTTACCTTTTTAGCCATGCCGAAAATTGTATCAGATGGTTCCCTTCCGTGCCAAAAATTCTATCAATTATGATGTCTTGTTTTCTTCAAAATAGCTGTTGATGAGCTGGGGATTTAGCTCAGCGGCATAAGCTGCCTTGTAAGCTGGCAGTCGTGAGTTCGATCCCTGGTACGGATAAAAACGAAAAAGACCAAAAAAAAAAAAAAAAAAGCAAAATAGATGTTCATATCATCACAAACAATAATATCAAACAGCCCAGAATAAAACCATTCCAATTAATGAATGAAAACATCATAAGGCTTCAAAGCCACATAATGGGGAATCATGATTACCACATACTTTTATGTATTTGAATCATTTCTTACAATAGAAACTATTCAGTATTTATACATATGAGTTTGATTTATTTCACTTATGAGTATGGTCTCAAGCTGTGCCCATTTATTTATAAATATCTCAATGGGATCCTTCTTTATAGCAAAATATTTATAGCTCCAATGTATAAAAATACCACAACTTTTTTATCCATTCCTCAGTTGATGGACACTTGGGTTGTTTCCAAGATCTAGCAATTACAAATTGTGCTGCTATAAACATGGTTGCACATATATCACTGTGGTATGTTTGGGCTGGGGATTTAGCTCAGCGGCATAAGCACCTCCCTTGCAAGCAGGCTGTTATGAGTTTGATCCCTGTTACCAATAAAAAAATTGGCTTTATTATTTTTGATCCAGCTTATTTTGTTCAACATGATTCTTTTGCGGGGGGGGGGGCAGTACCAGGAATCAAACTCAAGCACAATCAACTTTGTGCTTGCCAGGAAGGTACTTGCCATTGAACTAAATCCCTGGCCCTGTTCAATGTGTTTTTGTGGTTCAGCTATGTTGATGTATGTTTGTTGTTAGAAAATTCACTTTTGTTGTGTTATATTCCATTGTAGGAATATACAAAGATTTTACATTTCATTCTCTTATTGGGGATTGCTTCTAGCCTGTAGCTATTATTAATAAAGTTGCAGTGGATACATCTTTTGCAAACATGTTTGTTTCTCTTGGTTATATACCTAGGTGTCACATTGCTGGGTTGAATGATGATGCTATGTTTAAATTTTTGAAGAAAAAGGACAGGGTGGCAGGGAGAAAGAATGAAAAAGGAATTAAGATGCGTCATGGACATGCACTAACTCCTGACAACGAATGTACTTGTTATGTGCTATAACCATGGACAAATAAAATAAAAATGTAAAAAAATAAATTTTGTAGTAGCACAATTTGTGATAGCTAAATCTTGGAAACAACCAAAATGTCCATCAATGGCAGAGTGATCTCGAGGCCTTCATAGGTAAATGGAGGCAACTTGAGACTATCCTCATAAGTGAAATAAATAAGAATCATATTTATAAATATCACATTGTGTTTTTAGGGTAAAAAGTAATAAGAACTGTAGGAGTAATAAAACCCAAAATGTGTAATTACTATTGTAAAAAAGAAAAGAAAAAAAAATGCTCTAAAGGATATAATTGCATGTATGTTTAAGTGTATTAGATAGATAACCATATTACTGAGTTTTTGTTGGATCGTTGAGCAGAAGTGTTTGCAATCTCACCGTTTGAATGTCCACTTTGTATGCTTTAATTTTGTAACTTGAACAACTATTTCTAAGATGATAGTACATAATTTATCAACTAGTAATTTCTTACTGTTTTTTTGAAATTCTTTATTATTACTACCCTTTTTTCTGTTTTGCTTTTTTCTCTTTAAATAAAATTTAAAAACCTTTTTGTGATTTACAGAAACACTTTTTTTAGATTATTGATATAGTAACTTATATTGCACATTTTTAAAATAGTAAGCCAATATTGCATTCTTAGATTATCTGCATCATTATAATGTATAACCATTTTGCATAGTATTTGATTAAAGTACTAAAATTTTATTTCAAATTTGTATATCCATATTCATTACAAATATGTTATTTACTGTTATTTTGTTTTGTTTTGTTTATTTACACTGTTATTACCTGATTTCTGTACCAGGATGATTTTAGCATCACAGAGGGAATTGTGTACTTCATTTTTCTGAAAAATCTTGTGTAAAAAAAGATCTAATTTTGGTTTTTAAAAGCTGTATACATAATTTTTTTCTTGAAATTCTGTATTATTTGTATCCTATTACTGCTTTGTTTTTTATTTCCTTTCTTTTTTCTCTTTAAATAAAAAAAAACTGTATACATATACTTATCTATTTATCATGTCATGTATGCATCAATAATGTTATTTGTACTAACTTTTGGAAAGTAGGAAATAAAATGATGCTTTTTACACAAAAATTTTTGATGGGGTCCTGGGGAGTGTAGCTCAGTGATAGAGTGTGTGCTTAGCATGCATTAGGTCCTGGGTTTGATCTCTGGCACCTCAAAAAATAAAAATAATAAAATAAATTGTTTTTTATTTAATTTTTAAATTTATTATTTATTTAAAATTTGAAGAGGAGCTGCGAAGCTGCTTTGTACAGCAGCTGTCCCATTTAGCATCCTGGCCAACTTGCAGAGTGATGACCGCTTCCCTACACTTATCTGTCTGGTTGATGATAGTCATTTCTGTGGATGGGAAGCGGTTTTTCATTGTGTTTTTGATAAGCAGCTCCCTGAGGTCTAATTATGTTGAGCTTGTATTCATGTGCTGATGGGCCATTTGTGTATCTATTCAGATGATAGGTCCTTTTCCAGTGGGTTATTTGCCCTTTTGTGATTGAGCCATAAGAATTGCCAGGTGTCAGTGTCATGGGGCTGTGATACTGGGAGACCAGGCCTCAGGTCAGACAGAAATTTCAGAAACATCTCCACTTTCTGGGTCTGGGGGAGCCTGCAGGCTGCTTGGGGCAAAGAGACAAAAACAGAGTCTGTAGAATGGAGTACAGCAAAAGGGGAGCAAGTGTGGGGAGTCAGGTTGAGCTCCTGAGCCTCACGTTTGCAGTATGTGGTAAAATACTGGATGTGGTGGTACACTCCTGGAATCTCAGCACTGGGGAGGTGGAGGAAGGAGGTTCACCGTGAGTTTGGGTCACATAGTGAGACCCTGTTTCAGAAACAGCAGAAAGAAGAAGAAGAAAAACCAAAGGAATAAAAGATCCCTGATGTCCCATTCCTTGGAAGCTACTCTATTTTCTGGGCAGATCACTTTGCCTCTCCAACCCTTCCTCACATTGTCCATGAAATGGAATTGCAAGTAGAGTGTGGTGGGCACAACTAAACACCATCACTTGGAATGCTGAGACAGGAGGATCGCCAAGACTTTGAGGCCAGCCTGGACTGCATAGCGAGACCCTGTCTCAAACAAACAAAGAAGGAAGAAAGAAAGAAGCAGTCATTTCCTAACATGGCCACAGAGTTCAGTGTCTCACTGGTGCTGGTGTAGGAAAGTTCTGCAAGTGCCAGCACTCTCAGCTGTCCCCTGGTTTGTAACCCAGCTACCTCCTAGGGACCATTGGGTTGCTGTGCCTCACTCAGCTCCACTAGGAAAGAAAACAGCAGCCTACAGCTGCCCTGAGGGAGAAAAGCTAGAGCCCAGCTCCTGGTCCCTTGTGCCCTGCAAGTGACAGAATCAAACACCCTGCCTTTGGTCCTGTGACTTTCCCTGGCACTCTGAGGGAGGGACTTCCCTCTTCCTGATCCCCATGCACTAATTTTGGACTTAACCTACAAGATGTTCTGACTAACAGCATGTAAACTTAGGAGATATTTTCCATATGGAAAAAGGCCTGCTCTTTGCCATGCCCTCAGCACAAGTAGGTCCTCACACCTATTTTGTAGTTATGGTTATTAGGGGGATATTGGGGATCAAACCCAGGCCCTTCACACTGAGCTACATCCCCAGCCTTTTGTTTGATTTTGTTTTGTTGAGACAGGATAGCTTTTAGTTCAGGCCAGCTTCAAACTCACTGTGTGGTTCAGACTGCCCTTGAACTCATAGCCATCCACCTGTCTCAGCCTCCTGAGTTCTGAGATCACAGGTATGTGCTGCCATGCCTAGTGGCAGCCTTTTAAAAACTTTTTTACTTTTATTTTGAGAGGGTCTTCCTAAATTACTAAGTTGCCAAGGATGGGCTTGAATTTGTGATCTTCCTGCTTCAGCCTCCCAGAGTACTGGGAGTACGGTGTGAGGCACCACACCAGCCTTGGTTCATATATTTTTTTTATTTATGAGGCAGGATCTTACTATGTAGTCTGGGCTGGCTTTGAACTTGTGGCGATTCTCGTGCCTCTGCCTCCCAAGAGCTGGGATAACAGTTAGGCACCATGATGTCAAGTCAGTCCATATTTTTAACCATGGCCCTATACTGTTTCTCAAGGGAAATGATCAGTAAATGCCTGTTAAATAACCACATACACTATTCCCTCCCATTCACATAAATATGAAAGATACAACTCTTGAGGACACAGGTTCACTCTCGATTTTGGACCTGGTGATTTTGTCTATGTGATTATAAAGAAGATGATGGCAGACTGTAGCACTTTGGATTCTTCTGGAGAAAAGTTGCCAGTGATTATTGCATAGAAATCCTGATGTAGTCCCTGTAGGAACTGCAGGAGCCACAAGATGTCTCTTGCAATTTGTGTGTGAATTCCAGACACCTGCCCTGTAGTCCTCAATGTGGACCTCAGAGCCCCCTTCTGAAGGCCCATGTAAACCCCAGTGTCTTTCCTGAGGTGCACAGAGGACCCCCTCCTTTCCACCTGGAGGAGCTATCTTTTCTAATCTTTGCAGGATCCCATCTGTCATATCATGGCTCCTCCCATAGCTCCATCCATCAGGCTGGGTCTGAAAAGGTTTTTAAACTTCAGTATTTGAGACTGGTTCTTGCTATGGAGTTCAGGTTGACCTTGAGTTCACTATGTAGCTCGTGCTGGCCTCAGACTTGCAGAGCTCCTCAGATGGTAGCTGCCTGAGTGCTCAGGTTGTAGGGACGCTCTACTGCCTAGGATAGGCTTAATTTACTGGAGAGACTGGGATCAGTGACCACGTGGGTAACCCAGGGGCAGGGCCAACAGAGAGTCCAGGTGTCCTGCCTGTCTCCCAGGACTCTTCCTTCCTGGTGGCCTGGTGGTGGATACGACTTCCTGCTCAGCCCCTTCCAGCCCCAAGGCCCCCTCTCTTCATCTTCTACTCCCACACTAGTCTGCCTTTCTTCTGCACCTCCCCTCTCCAACCCAGCTGTGGGAGAGAGGCTTCATGCCAGGGTAGGCTGAGCCAGACAATGGGCCCTTATTCTGGGCAAAGAATCCCTGCAGTGTCTTCTGCCCACTGAGGACCAGGGTGGTATGGGTGCGGGTGGAGATGGTGGAGCTGTGTAAGGGAGGAGCAATTGGCAGCAGGAGACAGAAGGCCCTGGCTGTGGGGATCCCACAGCGGGTTACTATGTAAACAGCATTGTCAGTAAAAGGCTGTCTTCTGCCACAGCCTCATCTCTCCAAGTACATCCCTTGGAGTTTTTAAGCATTTACTCTGCTCTTTACTCTGTTGGTATTTATCTCTCCTTTTCCAACCCTCCTCTCATGAGTACTGGGGATTGAACTCAGGACCTTTGCACTGAGCTACATCCCAACCCTTTTTTATTTTTTCTTTGAGACAAGGTCTAGGTAACTTGCTCAATTGGGTTTTATCTTATGATCCTCCTGCCTCAGGCTCCCAGAGTTGTGGTATCATGGGGAAGAACCCCAACCTATTACATGTTAGATGTGCCAACTGCCTGTCTCATGATACCAGAGAGTGGATTTGGGGAGGAAAAGTAGGTCAAAGTGAAAAAGGCTTATTGAAAGAAAGCTCCTAAGAGACATGAGCAGTCCCTAAAATAGGTTTCTATAGAGGTTCTTTGTCCAAGGGTATTTTATACAGCAGATTCACAACATGGGTAAACTACAATCAACCAATACGATCACAAGAAGAGCTACTTAGCTACTATTGATCCTGTAGGAAAGTGAGACATGTAGTCAGGCTATATGGCAAGGCATCATTAACCTTGGTTTATCTGTCACTTCTGACATAGAAGGAACCAAGGCATCCCTGGAAAGGGATGGGAGTGTGGGTTAGGATGTTCTGGTCAACTGCCTGTGTGTCTGATGCTTGTCTGGGCTCCCTGGACCAGGTGGCGCTAATTATAGTACAATCTCAGGCTGCTGTTTACCTCCAGGGAGGCCTGCAGGCCTGGCTCTTCAGTCTCCATCCTGAGGCCTGGCTCTCTTTAAATTCACTCCCAGGCACCAGGCAAGGTGGCACACAAGTGTAATTCCAGCACTCAGGAGGCTGAGGCAGAAAGATCGTTGAGTTCAAGTCTAGTCTGTGCTACAAAGTGACCTTAAGGCCAGCCTAAACTGCATCGTGAGACCTTGTCTTAAAAAGATAAAATAATAAATAAATAAATCCACTCCCTATCACAGTTTTGATGTATCTCATCCTCTGCACCGACTTCCTCTCTGACCACCTATTAATTCCTGTCCATCTTAGCTGCCTATCATACTGGGGTTACAGATATATACCAGCACCCCAGCTCCCTCCTTCTTTCCATGTCTCTTTCTGTAGCCTGGGTGTCCACATCTCTCTGTCTTATCTTTGTCTCTTCATGTCACCCTGAATCTCTAGATCTGAGGACTTTCATCAGTTGCCACAATCTGCTGCTTTCTTCTTTTTATTTTCAGTAAGAAATCACTTATTTACTGCATTGATATTTGTTGACATTTCTGTTTTTAGGCTTAAAAATGTGATTTAAGTATTAAATAATTAAGGACAAATTTCCTGCTCTCTAAGTCTTTCTTGTTCCTCCCTGGGATGGCAAGGAGGAGTCTTTCTGCCCAGTTTATAGATTTGAAAATTGAGGCAATACCTCGTGGCCATCCCCCCTATCTCTGGATCTCCTCCCCCGTAGGGCTAGGCCTGGGACAGCACCTCGGACAGCTCCTAGATCTAGCGGCCGCGTGTTTCTCGCGAGAGTGATCAGCAGCCAGGCGTGGGGCAGTAGTCTCGCGAGAGCCGCTGCAGAGGCCAGCGGGGGCGCGCGAGAATCGGGTCCCCGGCGCGCGCTTCCCCAGCCCGCGCGGCTCGGCGCCGCCTCGCTCTGTGCAGCGCAGCAGCTGGGGTGAGTTGCGGTCCGCGGGGACCGGACAGGACGGAGCCGGGGGTCGGGGCTTGGGATTGGTGCAAGGACTGGGGGCCGGCGCAGCTCTGCATCCGGCTGAGCTGCCGGGGTGCAGAGTTGGGGTGACCTTCCTTGCGCACCCCCGCCGCAGCCCCTGCTGTCCCCGTCCTCGGTCGCGCGCTGGACTCGGGGTCCGGTGACGTCAGACCCTTCATCCTGGGGCCTTGTCCGTGAACCTCTCTTTGGGACCTGGGATGGGAGCGCGAGTGGCCCTCCCTGCCCAAAGCGCCCAGGTGACCCGTGTGTCCCCACCCTCCCTCTCCTGCGGCGACCTTCGGGTGAGGAATTAAGCTGCCCCGGGGGTAGGGAGGGGGATGGGCGCTTTGGTTGGGCCTGGACCCCACCAGGGCCTGGGTGGTGGGTTGAGGGCGCCGCATATATCAGCCATGAACCGGTCACGAGGAAAGAAGCGAGGTGTGTGGGGACCGATCCCTGTCCCCCCTCCGGGAGCTGCTGGCCCGAGGGTTGGGAAAACCAGGTAGTACAAGCCCATCGTGTTCCAGCTCCCCACGGGGACATCGGAGGGCTTGGCCGACTTTCCCGGGAACGCAGGGAGAGAGACAGGCAAAGCTGGTGAACCGGAGACTGGAGGTGAGATTTGGGTGGAAGGAGGGGCAGGATAGGGCGGCAGGGAGCGACACAGACCAAGGCCGATAGGTAGGAACAAACACCTTCCCCCTCCCAAGCCCGGCCCTAGAACCGTGCCCCAGGATGGGAGGGATTAGAAATTTTTGCATCCTGTGCTCTCTCAGTTATGCATGCACAGCTCAGAGCTCTGGAAGAGGGAGATGGTTCTGGTAGGGGTGTGAGTGGCAGAGAGGTCTTGTTTGGGGCTCTGCGGGGTTCTAGCTTAGTTCCACCAGAGCCCAGTGAGTCTGCCAGGAAATTCTGCACTGCAGAGAAGCCCACTGCTGCCAAATGGCTCCAAAAAGGGCACCTCTTAATCAAGCACAGCCCATGAAGCCAACGGGGTCCTAGAGGGGTGTCCTGATAGGGCCTGGGGCTCCATGGCGGTTTCCTTAGCCCATTCTCTGCTGGCCACCTCTGAACACGTTGGTTTTCCTCTCTGGGCATCTTTCTGCCAGCACCTGTTTCTAGGGACAGAATGACAGGACCAGGTAGCAACCTCCCTAAAGGAAGCTCCTTTTTCTAGTTTAGCACAAATTCCCCAGTTTTCTTCCTTCTCCCTCCCCCATCCCCTGTAGCACTTCCTCTGCTGGCTGCACTTCCTGTCCCACTGCCAGCCTGGAGTCCTTGAGGGTTTCCTGGAGGAAGTGTGATCAGCAGGCTTGACAGAAGCTGTGGCCTTTTCCTGTTAGGGAGAGGGCATCAGTTTCCCCACCCCCCATCCTTGGGATGATGTCCAAGTTTTAAGTCATTACTGAATACAAATTGACTGTGCTCCGTGGGTCCCTTTGGAAGCCATCTGTGCAGAACTGGGAATGAGATTGGCTGAGGATGGATGATTACTAAGTGCCCAGCAACCGGTTTGGAATTGGTGCAGTGAGCTGCAGAGCATGGATGTCTAGAAGGCTTCTGGGAAGAGGCAGGCTATAAAGAAATGTGGGGATTTAGAGGCTGCTGGTTTGGGATACCCAGAACAAACAAGGAGGCAGACAGTATCTTCTACGTGGAGGTGAGGATGTAGGAAGAAAATAGCCCAGAGTAGAGAAGCCGAAGATGGTGGGGAAGGAGGTTTGTAGCTGGCTGTCACAAAGACTTGAATGCTCGGCACAGGATTTGTAGGAGGCTTCAGAGGAGGCATCAGAAGAGAAGGCTGGCACTGCTGCTTTCTGAGGATGAGTCATAGTCCGAGACTTTGGGGCTGGGAGGTGGATGAGGGGATTAGAAGTGGCAGAAGGTGGAAGCCCTCATATTAGCAGGTAGATTCTGACAAGTGAATAAAAAGTGACCCTTTGTATGTCAGGGATGAGAGGTGCATCATGGAGGAGTTGGGGGCTTTGGAGCTCCCCTAGTTTCTGTGCTGACCTGCAGCCAGGCTTGACTGTACTTGGACCTGGTTCTCCTTCTGTGGCACCTTTCATTCCCCCAGCCTCTCAGTAAGCAATGGAATAAAACACATTTGGGGATTCCTGGCCAAAGGTCAGGTTATATTTGGTGTATTATTGATAACTAAAGAACGGTTTCCTTAGACCACACTTTTGTAGAGATATGTGGCACTCACCCCCAACTCCATTATAAAGAGTCTCAATTGAGGAGGAAATTGTTACTTTTTTTTTTTTTTTGTCTTTTTGAAACAAGATTTCACTATGCAATTCAGGTTAGCCTTGAATTCACTTAGTAGCCCAGGCTGGCCTTAAACTTGCAACAATCCTCCTGCCTTAACCTCCCCAGTGCTGGGATTGTAGGCATGCACCATCATAGCTGGCCTATACCTGTGTTTGCAATCTGAGAATTTTGGTTGCCAAAGTCAAAGATGATGGTCAATTCCCTACCTTATTCCCCACATGCTGCAAGTAAAAGGTCTCAATGCCCAGAGCTTTGCATTCTGAAACCCCAGCCTGCTCTAACTCTCCTAAACCCTTGGTGTTCTCTGCCCAAACCTTCACTTGAAAGCAGGCAGCTTTGCCTTGGGCTCTGTCCTCTTTTCTGAATCACCCACATTTTTAAAAAAAATTATTTTTATTAGTTCATGTTTGCATATATGCTGATTACATTCATTGTGGGGAGCTGCAACAGGTACACAACACACCTTAATTCTCTTTTATGTCCCCTTCCCCACCCTCTCTCCCACCTGCCTCTATCTCTTGACCCCTTCCCTTTTGCAGAAGACCTCTCTCCCTGTTTCCTATGACCTTTCTTATATTTTGCTCTTTAATTTATTTATGCTTTGGATTTGTCATATAAAAGAAGCCATAAATATTTTAATCTTTTATTTTCTTTTTTTTAAAATCTTTTATTTTCACTTAACATTATGGTTTATTTCATTTATTTATTTCACTTAACATTATAGCTTTAAGATGCATCCATTTGCCTACAAATGACTCAAATTTATTCTCCTTTATGGCTGAGGATATATATAAATACCATGTTATTTATAAATACCACATTCATTTGTATAAATACCATGTTTTTATTCATGCGTCTTTTTTTTTTTTTTTCACCAGGAATCAAATTCAGGACCTTGCATTTGCCAGGCAGGCATTGTGCTGCTAACTATACCACTGGCCTATCTGAGCATCCCTTGATAGACTGCTTTCAAGATTTAGCTATCATGAATAGCAGCTGTGTTGCTATAAACATGCATATTGCATGGATCATATACAATATGATGTCTTTAACTCTTTTGAGAAAATACCTAGAAAGGGAATAGCTGGGTCAAATGGAGTTTCTATTTTTAATTTTTTGAGGAATCTCCCCATTGATTTCCATCATGGTTGTACTAGTTCACATTCCCACCAGCACCATAGAACAGTTCCCTTTTCCTTGCATCCTCATCAGCATCTGTTGTTACTGACTTTCTGATGACAATCATGCTTTCTGGAGTAAAATGGAATCTCAGTGTTCATACACACTTGGCTGCTCCGAGTTCTCTGTCCCTGGGATTACCTTTGGGATAGCCTGGACCCAGAATCAGAAGAGTCTGGAGCCGGGGCTTGGGGAGCAGTTCCTGGGAGGCTCCTTCCATGTGGTTGCCTCTCCTCCCTCTTCCTGTCTGCCACACCTGAGTCCAGTCATCTAAAGTGTGTGTCCACCAAACCCAGTCTCCTTCTCTGGCCACCGTCTGGCACCTGCTTCATGTGACCTCATAGAAACCTCCAGCCCTGACATCTCCACTTTCTCCATTTCACTTGCATCACTCCCTCTGATCGTTGCTAGACTCATGGTCACAACGGCCCGTCTTCCGTCCGTCGCCCAGAGAAACCCTTGTTCTCAGAGACCATAGATGGGGCCACTCCACCAGAGCCTTTACTCAGGAGCGGTGGGGCTGCATGTGTGGAAGGAGGAGCCACATTCTCTACTTCTCAAGTCCCAGAGAAGGAAGCACTTAATTAAGTGCATTCCCCGCCCCTGCGCTGTGGCTGCTGCCCCTACCTGCCCCACACCAGATTCTCCCCCCCCCCCCCCGCCCACCTGGCCTCGCCACCGCCTTCCTCTCTGCTTGTCAGTATGCTCCACATGCCATGGCAGCACTGAAAAAAGCTTGATTTTTCTGAATCTTGCACATTTGATTTATTTACGCCACATCTATTACTGCCTGGTTAACAAACTAGGAACATCCATCCAAATTCACCCACTGATGGGGTCAACTTTCTAATGTCCTGCTCGCTCACAAAGTGGAGATGCCTTCCCCTCATAATTTGACTTTATTGTTTAGTACATGTTAGTAGTACGTAGTGATCACCTTCCTTGTGTGGAGTTTGTGCATGAATATAATACATCTTTTTTTTATGTTGTCTGAATTACTTTGTTTTGTAAATGGGATTGAAGGGAGGAAAGGGGAACAGGGAAAAAAAGACGCAAGATATATTTATTATGCACAGGTATGAGTGCCCTATGATAGTATCATTATGTGTATCTAAAAGATACCAGTAAAATTTTTTAAATGCAAAATTCATTTGTCTAAAATTAGGATAGCCCCTCCTGCTTTTTTCCAGGTTATATGGAATATTGTTTTCCTGGAATATTGTTTTTTCCTGTTATATGGAATATTGTTTTCCATCCTTTGATTTTTAATCTGTGCATTTCTTTTTTGGTATCAGGAATCGAACTCAAGACCTTGCGTCTGCCAGGCAGTTGCTTATGCTGTGTATTTCTTTTTGAATTAAATGTGTTTCTTGTATATAGCATATCATTGGGGTTATTTTTCTTTTCTTTTTTTCTATATTTTCGAAACAGTGTCTGTGTGTAACCCAGGTGGCCTCAAATTTACAGCAATCCTCCTGCCTTAGTACCTCAAGTGCTGGAATTATAGGATGCGCCACCATACCTGGCAGAAATTGTTCTCTTTTAGGGCTTGAAACACTCTACTCCAGGCTCTTCTGGCCTTCTAACGTTTGTGTTGGGAAGCCTGCTATAATTCTAATGGGTTTATATATGTGATTCATCGCTTATTCTAACAGCTTTGAAGATTCTATCTCTGCCAGGTATGGTGGTACACGCCTATAATCCCAGCACTTGTGAGGCCGAGGCAGGAGGATCGCTATGAATTTGAGACCAGCCTAAGTTCCAACGTGAGTTCAAGCCCAGCCTGAACTGCATATCAAGACCCTGTCTCAAAAAGACAAAAAAAAAAAAAAAAATTCTGTGTTGAACTTCTGGTATTTTGACTGTGATGTGACAGGCAGAGGTTCTCTTTTGATTATGGCTATTTGGGGTTCTATATGCCTCAGTTATCTGTATGTTTAGTTCTTTTCCAATATTTAGGAAGTTTCCTATTATTTCTGTAAACAGGTTTTTTTAATGGCCTTTGTGGTGGCATCTGAGTTTTTGCTTATTTCAATTAGTCTTTTTTTTTTCTCTCTTTTGGTACTGGGGATCGAACTCATGACTGTGTGCTTGCAAGGCAGGCGCTTAAGCCACTAAACAAAATCCCCTGCCCTTCAGTTAATCTTAAATTAATTTTCTTTGTATCATCTAGGAGCTATTTGGTCCATTTTTCATATTCTCATGTCATTTTTAAGGTATCTCTGAGTAATTAGTCTTTGAGAACATCCTATTTTCTAATTCTAATATGCTGTTCTCACATTGGTTGCTTTTGCAACCAGTAATTTCAGTGTAATATTTAATCTCCTGGATTTCAGTTTGGATTCTAATTCAGTGGATTCTAATTCTTTGCTAAACTGTTCATTCATGTTTTGAGTTATTTTGTTCAATTCAACTGGCCTTTTCTTAGAGTCTTCTATAAGCTCCCTGATGATTTTGTTATCCATTATCTGATTAGTTGTATCTACCCAACACCTCGTTGATATTTACTAATTTCAAGAAATTCAGCTGTTTGGCTTTTGTTTTCCTCTCTCTTGATTCTCCGTGGGTTGGCTTTGGGACAGTTGAATATTTTAGGAGGCATTTTGTTGCTTAGTCTTCTCATGGTTATATACTGTGTTTTGTTTTTGCAATAGGGTGTCACTGTGTAGTTTACGCTGGACTGTAATTTACTGTATAGCCCAGGCTGGCCTTAAATTTATGGCAATCCTCCTGCCTCAGCCTCCTGAGTACTGGAATTACAGGTGTAAGCCACCACACCCAGCTTTTTTCACTTGCGTATTCATTTTGTTTTGTGTTTAGGTTTGTCGTCACTTATCATGCAAAGACTTTAGTTAGTCTAGTTTTTAGTGGTGCATTCAGGGCATGACTAACTATAGTCCTTTCCTCTGTCCCAAGATCCAGCCACCACTGTTAATTTGGGGCTGTGAATGGATTGCAGTATTTTTAACATCACAGAGGTAGTCAGGTTTTAGCATACAGATAAAACCTACTCAAAACTACTCTGTGACTCTTGAAATGTCAAGTAAACCAGCAACAGTAATATCACCCACGACAAACTCAGTATTGATACAGCCTAAGAACTAATAAAGTACCACCCTTAACTTTAGAATCTATAATTACAGTATAAACACTAAGACAAACCAAATATTGACATATGGCAAATATCTACTAGATACGACAATTATATCTCAACAAATAATAGAAAATAACTCAAGAATATTGACCCAGAGTTAACTATCTAAAGATTAATAAAGCTTAATGGGGGATAAAGTTCAGCAGCACAGCACCTGCCTGACAAGCATGAGGTCTGATTCCTGGTTACCCCCCCCAATAAAGAAAGATAAAGCTTAATAGTTATATTAGTTATAGGAGTTGAGAATGGGCAAATGCAAGAAGAAAAATTGAAAAATTAAACATTAGGAGATGAGGGCCGGGGGTTTAGCTCAGTGACATAAGTGACTGCTTGGCAAATGCAAAGTCATGAGTTCAATCCCTGGTACCAAAAAATAAAATAAAATAAAAATAAACAATAGGAGATGAGAAGCGGAGGTGAGCAAAGTGAGAAAAAGGATCCTATAAAAGGAGTAGAAGATACGGATAGAATTAAAGAAGAAAAAAAAAAAAAAAAACCCCAAGGAGAAATAGAGGATAACAGAAAAAAAGAAAGAAAATAATATGGAAAATAAAAAATAAAAAGGAACAAAGAGCAGAAGAAGAGAAAAAGGAGTAAAGAAAAGATAAATAAAGGACAAAGGAAAAGTCCTCAAACCCCCACTAAACTACTGAAGAGGAAAGAGGAAAAAGAAAAGAAGAAAATGGTTCCAAAACAAAAAAATTCTCTCAAACTCAGCCATTTCTGGCAGGCATGGTGGCACAATGCCTGTAATCCCAGCACTCAGGAGGCTGAGGCAGGAGAATTGCTGCAAGTTTCAGCCTAGCCTGAAGTACCAAAGCAAAACAAAACACAGCCACTTTTGAGCATGACTGAAGCCAGATGTGGCTTCTCACCATGCAGTTGGTGTTGTGTCCTTCCTAGCCTGAATTTAAACTTTGCTGGGACTCTCCTTCTGCCCCGCTCTCTGTCCACAGCTGTCTCCCATGGCTATCTCTCACCCAGTCACTGTGGGAAGGCCACTCTGGGAGCACTGAAGTGAAGGTGTTATTCTGAGTCCCAGATTTCAATAATCAACCCCTCCCCCAAATGGCACCTGACCAAGGTCTCTCTGGCAACATGGTGGGTGTGGCATTAGAATCCCTCTGGAGCTGATGCCTGCTGAGTGGAAGGAGTCACTGTAGCAGAAACCTGCAGTACTGCTTTTGCAGTTTACAGCTGGTCTGGTATCTGCCATTGTTTCTATCTTCCAGCTCTGAGTGTTGGCCTTGCTTCTGGGGAGCCTGGATCCCTTCTCTGTGATCTGGGGAGAAGGTCAAGGCTTTCATTTTTGCCCCACGTTGTGATCCATCTCTCATTTCTGTGGTTTCTAGTTTTCATGTCACTTCCTTCCTGATTCCTAGCAATCCACTTACGTTTTTTTCTTCACCATGTTGTTATTTTCCAGTGTCTGGATTCTAGATCTTGGAGATGCTGAATTTTGCTGCTCATCATCACCCTGCCATTTGGTTCTTTTTTGAGACAGGCTACCCAACACACAGGAATTTAGACTGTCCTTGAACTCCCCGTGTTGTTCAGACTGGTCTCAAACTCAGAAAAGGTCTCAAACTCACAATGATCTTTCTGCCTCAGCCTCCTGAGTGCTAGGATTACAGGTGTCATTACCACTACACCTGACTAATACAGAAAAAATTTTTTCCAATACAGAAATTTTGGAGGTTTCTTTTTTGGGGGGGCGGAGTTTGTCTTTTCTCTTTTTATTGGTACCGGGGATCAAACTCACAACTGCCTACTTGCAAGGCAGGTGCTTATGCCGCTGAGCTAAATCCCCAGCCCCTCAATACAGAAATTTTAATATATTCTAAAAACTATAGACTCAATCCTTGAGTTGGTTGGTTAGCAGTTTTGTTGGCAACGTGAAGTAATAGAGCAGACTTGAGGACTGACCACCAGAGGAGGAAGAGGGGATAGGAGAAGCAGAGGTCAAGCTGAGACTTTTAGTCCCCGTGAGACAGGCTAGAAATGCAGAGAAAATAACTAACATGTGCTCAAGTCTCCTATCCTGGGAAAAGCCTTTGTAACCTGCAGTTCTTGGGCTGTTGCCTTGGTAAGCCTACTATTTTGCTTTACCACAAAAGGGATAGGTTACTATTACAGGAATTTTAGGAAATAAAGATTAAAAGAGGAAACAACTTATTTCACTGTCTTGGCTGCTTTTCTCTCCTTGCTGAGACAAAACTCCCAACACCCAAAATTAAGGAAGGAAATGTTTACTTAGCTCAGTTTGTGGAGGTTTCAGTCCCTAATCAGTTGGCTCCAAAGCAAAGCAACATGGCAAAGGGCAACACTTCCAGACAGTGGAAACAGCAAAGCAACGGGAGCAAAAAAAAGGGGAAGAGCAAGGCTCTTGTCCTTCCTCTGTCTTACAGAGGCCAGCCCTTCCTCTGGGCAGGTATAGCACTTATAAAATCTTGTCCTCCTCTTGCATAAGATGAGGATGGTTTCAAAGTAAGGACCCTGGTTCCCTGCAGAGTGTTATAAACTGATAAACTTCTCAAGTTGACACGATTTATCAACCATAACACATTCAAATCACTGCTCTTAACAGCATGGGTGTAGCTCAGCAGCACAGAGCCTGCCTTTGTGCCAGCTGCGGGGTCATAAGTTTTATTGCTGGTATCAAAAAAAAAAAGAAAAAAAAAAGAATCACTACTCTTAGGCTTTTGGTTTCTGGTGTTTCAGTGCTTTTGATGATTCTTTGTATGCATGGTGTGTGTGTGTGTGTGTGTGTGTTAGAATTTCAGACAAGCTTTTTGAAATTTGAATGTTCTGGACTTACCCCTTTTTCTTCCTCTTTGTTGTTTTGTTTTGTTCTTTTATTTGTTTTTGCACCATTGGGGATTGAACCTAGTTCTTTCATACTAAGCTCCTTTTTATTTTTATATTTTGGAATAGGTCTCCCCAAGTCTCTAGGTTACCCAGGCTGGCTTTGACCTTGTCATCCTCCTGCGTCAGCTTCCCCGAGTGCAAGGATTTCAGGCACCTCCAATTTCTCATGTTCTTTTATTTTCTTAGTAGCTTGGCTTCTACTACACTGTTTCCCTGAAGCTGTGCCCTTTTAATGGCCATATCAGCCCACACCTCACCTGACCACTGCTTGGCCAGGGATACTGTGAACGCAGCCGAGCAGTCATTGAAAAGATGAATAGAGATCTGTATTCATTAACTTTGAGAATTTTCATAAGACATTATTGAGTGGAAAAAAAAAAAAACATAAAACAGCACATGTTGAATTATCTCAGTTTTTAAGTTAGAGTTATCTCATTTTTGTCACATATGCTTCTATGTACATTAAAAATAAAAAACAACTAAAATCTCTGTGGGGGGTGCGGCTCCTTGGTAGAGCCCTGGTCCCGTGTTCTGGGACTGGCACTGCTGAAAAAGAGACTGAAACATCTAAAGGTTGGATTGGTAAGGGATGGCTTCCATAAACGTGGGGTTTTAGAGCCTTTCCTACTTTATGCATTTTGTTTTTTTTTCACTTTCAGATTTTTTATAGGTAACTGGAAAACAGCATTTTAATTTTATTTTTTAAAACTCTGACACTTAGCCAGGCATGGTGTCACACATCTGTAATCGCAGCACTCAGGAGGCTAAGGCAAGAGGCTTATTGAGAATTTGAGACCAGCCTGAGCTACAAAGTGAGCTCAAGGCCAGCCTGAACTGTATAGTGAGACCCTGTCTCAAACAGACAAACAAAAAACAAAACAAAACCAAAAAGACCTCTGACACTTAATTAGACTTGGTGGTGCACATATGTAACACCAGCATTCTGGGAGGCTGAGGCAGGAGGGTCACAAAGGCAAACCCAGCCTGGACAACTTAGTGATTGGGTTCAATCCTCAGTACCATCTAACAAACAGCACAAAAAATTACTTTGTGTCTATAATTGTTTATTGTTGTTGAACTCAAGGCCTGCACGCTGATCTACATCCCCACCCCTTTTTATTTTGGAGACAAGGTTTCACTAGGTTACTGAATAACCAAGACTGGGCTCAAACTTGCAGTCCTTCTGTTTCAGCCTCTCAGGGTGCAGGGGTTACAGGCATGCGTCATCACGCCCAACTGAGGCTACACTTTTCAGAGGAAGAAAGGAATGTTTATTGGTACATGTGACTGAGGTTCCAGCTAGATCCTGCCCCTGCGTCAAGGCCAGGACACCTGGCTCTGTCACCCTTCTACCTGACGGTGCATTTCTTCCTCTCCCCCTTCCTGTTCCTGGGCTGTGCTGGGTGTTGGTCCATGGCTTGGACCCTGCTCTCCTTGCCCTCTGTCTGGCCAAGTCCTGTTCATCCTCGAGCATGCAGCTCCAATCTTGCTGCTTCTGTGAAGCCTTCCTGGTTGCTCTGAGACAGGTCAGGCCTATGTCCTCTGTGGCCCTAGCTTTCCTGGGCTGTGGCCTCAGAGTACTCAGGCAGACTTCCTCTTCCTCTTCCCCTCATTCCAGATTTTCTCCCGTGACTTCGCCTGTATTCTGTGGCGTCACACCTGCTCACCTTTGCTTATATCGTGTTCTTCCTGCCTGTACTGATTGTGACTTCTCCTACCCCCTTGCCCTACAGTCTGCCTCTGTCTTCTCCAGGGGCTTTGGCATTTGGCCTTTGCCTCTTCTGCACACACAGCTTCTTTCTAGACCTTTCTTATCCCTACCTTATTTCTATCTTTAGTATGCCAGCTGTGTACCCTGTACTCTACCAGGTACTTGGGAGGCCGAGGCAGGAAGATCACTTTCACCTACGAGTTCAAGGTCAGCCTGGGCACCATAACAAGTCATTGATCTAAAAAAAGTTAACTGGGAACATACACAAAATGCATGCATACCCACCCACACAAATACAATGTATAAAGGTGAAAGACTAGAACAAGGGACACCTGTATAGCTTTACCCAGATTTATCAATTAACATTGGCATGATGCCAGGTGTGGTGGCTCATACCCGTGACTCATGGAAGGCTGAGTCAGGAGGATTGTTATGAGTTTGAGACCAGCCTAGGCTACAAAGTGAGCTCTAAGCCAGCCTGAACTGCATAGCCAGACCTTGTCTCAAAAAGACAAAATAAAGGGGCCGGGGGTTTAGCTTAGTGGCCTAAGTACCTGGCTGGCAAGTGTGAGGTTCTGAGTTCAATCTCTGGTACCAAAAAAATAAAGAAAAAAATTGGCATGTTTGCTTTGATTCTGACTAGAACAATATATATAGCATTTAGGTTTTTTTTCCTGAACTACTTGAAACAAGTTTTCTTGTAGTCCAAAAACGAGCCCCTACTCCCCCAACCTCGAGTCCAAAAATGGGGCAAGACAAGTTTTTATTTTTATTTTTTATTTATTTTTATTTTTATTTTTTTAAGGCTAGTCAAGTGAAGCAGTGGGAGTGGAGAAGGAACAAAGAAATCTGTAACTGGTTGTGATCAATTAGTTGTAAACACCACTGCACTCGGACCAGCCTTTTTTTTTTTTTTTTAAAGACAAGTTTTTAAAAAGCAGCGCTGATTTATTTTACCCTGGGCCCAGCGACACAGTGCAGTTGAAGTTTGCAAAAGCTGTGTGTCTCTCTCAAAACTTTCCAGACTTTTTGTAGAAAGCACGATTTACAAAGTAAGGGGTTATGGGCATGGATCAAGAAATGAAAAATCCTTGATCTGCTAAGGAATGAGGAAGATCTTTATTTCCCTTTGCAGAGGACAGAGAAGTCTCGCAGGAATTAATAATCCTTTGTCAATTTATTTTAGCACTCAATTTTAGATAACATCTGTAGTTTGCAGAGGGCAGCAATGGTTAACATATCAGTTAGGTCAGATTCTCAGGAATTTACAGTTCTTTGCAGAGGGGAGCACTGATTAACCTATCAATTAGGTCACCCAGAAAAATGGCGCATACAGAACAGTATGATGACATTACAGGTACTTTGGTCATATAACTTAGGCATAACACAAACATAATGAAGCTCTTTTTGCTAGTGTACAGCAGTTTCAGTTATCATGACACTCCAGGTCATAATATCTAAGAAACAATAGCATTGTCACATCCAGGAAATGTAGTTTTTTTTGGGGGGGAAGCCTCAGCATATAGTTGAGGCTGGCCTTAAACTCACTATATAGCCCAGGCTGGCCTCAAACTTGAGGCCATCTGCCTGCCTCAGCCTCCTTTTTGCTGGGATTACAGGAATGTACCACCATGCTTGGAGTTCCATCATCACTCTTCTTACTTGCTCTTGCCTATAGTTCCCAGAACACAGTGGTACAGTAGTGATAGTCAAGCTTGCTACAATGCCAGGTTTCCTTCTGAGTATTTTTGGCCTGCAGTTGTATATAAGAGAACACAGTAATGCAATCCAGAGTTACTTTGGCTAATTCTTTTTCTTACACTCTGTGTTATCAATTTAATGTTCAGTTAGCGTCACTGACTTCTTTGTTTCAACTGAGAGTTTGTTAGGCTAAACTGGGATACTACTGAGACCCCTGAGGCAGACAAAGTGGAAGCAATGTGTGAAGGCCAAGGGCAAAAAGACCATTGGCTCTGAAGGCATGTTTTTGTAGGGAAGTTTAGGTGTAGGAGGGGCATTTTGCCGAGGGGGTGGAGGTGCAAAATTTTGGTTGTCTGAGTAGGATGTCTAAGGCTAGGTGATAGACAGGCTACAGGGGATACTGGCAGGCCCAGAATGTCTTGTGATCTTTCAGGGAACCTGCTCTTTGCAGGTTGAGCTGTGTGGGGAAGCTGCTGGCTTCCTGTTGGACACCATGCTGTCCCAGGTGCTAGTAACAGATCTGTTTGGGGGAAGTTTTTTCTCTCCTAGTTGGGTGGAGGTGTAGTTCAGAGACCTGACATTCCTGCCTGTTGTTTTATCAAGGGAGAGAGAGGGGGTAGGGGTGTAGTTTCCCAAGGTTTCTTCAAGCACTGAGGGCTGTGTGGGCAACCTAAAAGAAAAAATGGATGGGGCACTGGCCGGACTGGTGACTGTGTGGGTGGCTGGGTGAGCAGAGTCTCGGCAGGATCAGCATGGGGTTCTTGGGGGACTGCAGTGTGGCAGGTCATCAGGAGGAATTGTCTGACTGTAATGGATCGGACTTGTTCTGGGATGAAATCTGTTATAAATCCTTTTAGGCTAGGGCTGGGGGTTTAGCTCAGCAGCATAAGCACCTGCCTTGCAAGCCCGTGGTCGTGAGTTCGATCCCCAGTACAGATTTTTAAAAAAATCTTATTAGGCAAGCCTCCCGCCAATAAAATAATAAGAAGACTGAGACCATTGACCTGAAAATGGGGAGCAGCCAGGACACCCACCCAGTGTGGAAGATGTCTCCTCCTCATCCCGAGGAAACGTGTCTGTCCAGACTAAGAGATACCTAAATTCTTGAATTTTTGGCATGTTTGTGAAGTCAATTTGCCAGTCTTGGACTGGAGTGAATTGGACTTCTGGACAGCAAGGATGAGAGTATTGAAAGGGTAGCTGATGGGTGTGAGAAGGTTGTGGCCGTGGGTATGTGTCAATGAGATAGTGTAAGTCCTCCGAGAGCCAAGTCACATAGGGATATTGGCACCGAGGGAGGTATGTGTGGTTTGTCTTTTAGGAGGATAAGAAGGGGAGTTTGGTGTGTGGGTATAGAAAGGGTAGAGATATCTAGACACATGGGTTTAAAGAAGGGAGAAGTGATGGGGGTAGAACAGGGCCAGGGCAAGAGGGGGAGAGTGAAGAGCCTTGAGGCATGAGATGGTGCTGGGTTAGATAGAGTAGCAGACAGTTTTACTAGAATGTCTCTCCCAAGGAGTGGAACAGGGCATGGTTGCAATGACTAGGAAAGCATGAGAAAATATGTGGGTTAGTAATTGGCAGAGGAGAGGGGATGTCTTTGAGGGTCTAGATATGGCTCCATCAGTTCCCACAACAGAGATGTCAGCTAAAAGCAGCTGTCCTGAGAAAGAGGGGAGGGCGGGATGGGCTGCCCCTGTATCAGTTAAGAATGCAGCAGTCTTACCTTCCACCAGAAGAGGTACCCAGGTTCAGTGCTTGTGATGGTCCAGGGGACTTCTGAGACTTTCAGGGTGTGTCAGTCACCTGAGGCCCAACTGATCAGATTGGAGAGGACAGGAGTGTCCTGAGAGGCACCCTGGGAAGGACTCCCACAGCAAGCCTGGCTGCTGAGGGACAGTCCAACTTCCAGTGAGGGTGTTGTTTGGCAGAAGGTTGGGAGTTAGGGCACTTGTTGGCCCAGTGGCCACTTAACTGTTGACACTTAAAGCAGAGTCCCGAAGGGACAGTCCCCCCCCCCCCACCTTTTTTTGTCTTTTTCCTTTTTATTGGTACCAGGGATCGAACTCACGACCCGCCTGCTTGCAAGCCAGGTGCTTATGCCGCTGAGCTAAATCCCCAGCCCCGACAGTTCCCCTTTTTGCCCCTTGGACTTATTGTTGGTATTGGGTTTAGGTTTTGGGTTTCGTATGGTGGAGGCAAGTAACTCTAGGTCAGAGCTGCATTGCTGGTGGGCAGCGTGTCTGTTATCATAGACCTTAAAGGCCTGGGAGATTAATTCCTATTGTGGGGTCTAAGGGCCAGTGTCAATTTTTTGGAGCTTTTTTTCTTGACTGTTAGGGCCTGATTGGGTGATGCAAAGTATTTTGAGAATCAGTTGTCCTTCTGGGCTTTCTGGATTGAGGCTTGTATATTTTGTCAGGGTGGTTGTCAGCCAGGACATAAACTGAGCCAAATTTGTACCTTAAGTCTGACTAATTTTCTTGAGTTTATCATAACTGACTAATTTGTAAGCTGTCTTTTTTTTAGTCCCTCAGCAAGGCAAGTAATTATGAGCCCCTTTAGAGGGACAGAGGCTTTGTTTGTCTCTGACATTGATGTCCACAGCACCATCTAGCAAGAGGGCCTTGGTTTGGCAGTGGACCTCAGCATAACCCTGAGCCATATTGTAGACAGGCTTTTGCTCCTCCGGGGAGAGCTTAATATGACAGTAATATGCACCCAAGGGAGGTCATACGTCTGGGCTAGGTATTGGAGTTCTTGAATATAATCGCATGAATCTGAAAGGAGGGAACCAAGGCGGCAGTTGATTTGAGAGAGGTCCGTGAGAGAGAAAGGCGCATGGACCTGGACAGTGCCTTTGGCTCCAGCAACTAGACAAAAGGGAAACTAGCGGGGAGAAGACTAAAGGGGAGTGAAGATTGCATATGAGAGGGAGAGGTATTGGGCCTTAGAGGTTGTTGCTGAGAAGAAACAGGAGGGTAGGAGGTAGCACAGGAGAGGGTGGGGAATTAAGGGCGGTGCTGCTGCTGCTGGAGGAGCTGTTGGATCAGCGCAGAGCAGGGAGAGATGGTGTGGCCAGAGAAGAGGGGTCATGGTGAAGCCTGAGGCATGGTCTAGGGGAGCCTCAGAGGGGGTGGGAGGAGGTATGAATAGGAGTAGAAGTTGGTGGGGTCAAAGGAGGCACACAGTGAGGGGAATTGGTGAAGAGAAAAAAATGCCCTGGACATACGGAACCTCAGACCGCTTATCCAGACTGTGGCAATAATTGTCAAGGTCCTTCCTAAAGGATTAAAAAGTCAGATATCTCATTAACTGGCCATGTGGCCTGGTTATCTAGCTTATTGGATGGGCAAACTGAATTGCAGAAGTACATTAGGTGTTTTGGCTTCAGGTCGGGAGTGAGACAGAGGCTTGAGGACTTTGGGGATGCAAAGCAGTGGGGAGGGGACAGGAATGGGAAGAGGCAACTTAGCCATGGTGACTTAAGAAAAAGAGGGGACATCTCCCACTAGTTCTTGAGGCCAAGAACAGCAGACTAGACAGGGCGATCAAACCAGACATCTCTGAGATTGGACAGCCCTTAGGCAGTTCGGTGAGTGTGAGCAGGCCTGGGTTTTCCTGCCACACAACTCAGACTGGGTCTTTAGGGTCAGCAAGGGTGGAGAAGGGAAGCAAGGAGCAACAGAGGAGAAAATAAAATGTCGCTTACCCAACCCAAAGGGAGGATCAAAACCAGCAGCAAGACGAGGCGAGGGGGTGGCCAGAAGTCCAATGTCAACAGCAGTCTCAGTGCACCCAGGCAGGCTTCAAGGAGTGGAGATTGGACCCTTAGGGCTGGGAACCTCAATATCCTCCTCACATGAGGCGCCAGATGATGGGCTAAACCAGGGCCCCTCTGAGACCACTGAGGCAGGCAAAGTGGAAGCAACGTGCAAGGACTTTATTGCTGACCAGCTGTGGTCAGACCGAGGGTAGAAGGACCATTGGCCCTGAGCAAGGCGTGAGGGCACGTTTTTATAGAGGAGTTTAGGTAGGGGAGGGAGGGGGTCTAAGGCTAGGTGATAGGGTACAGGGGGTGCTGGTGAGCACAGCATGTCTCTTGCAGTTTTTCATGGAATAGCTCTCTACAGGTTGAGCTCTGTGGGGAAGCTGCTGGCTTCCTGTTGGATGCTATCTTCCCCAGGTAGCAATAATAGATCTGTTTGGGGAAGTTTTTCTCTCCTGCTTGGGCAGGGGTCTAGTTCAGAGACTTGACATTTCTTCTTCTTTCTACTTTAAGTTTCTAAATGAGTAATTCATTAAATGTACAAAAGTAGCAGTGCATGCTTATTATCTCAGCACTTGGGAGGCTGAGGCAGGAGGATCACCATATGCTCAAGGCCAGCCTGAACTACACAGTGAGACCCTGTCTCAAAAAAAAAAAAAAATTTGCCTAAAGAAGTCTCTACTCATTCTCATCCTTCTAATTCTGTAGGCAACATTTCATTAACTTCCGGTTTGTTTTTCCTGTATTTCTTCTGTAAAACTAAGCAAATTCATATGCACATTCTTTCTTCCCCTTTTTTCCTATGTAAGGGGTAATTCTATTCATCCTATGTTGTACTTTTCTTTTTTTTTTTTTTGTCTTTTTCCTTTTTATCAGTACCGGGGATCGAACTCACAACTGCCTGCTTGTAAGGCAGGTACTTATGCCGCTGAGCTAAATCCCCAGCTTCCCCCCCCCTTTTTTTAACCTAGCTTCCCCCAGAAATCATGCCTTAGCAGCTGATAGGCTTTATCTGCATTCTTTTTACATCTATGTAAAAACTTCATTTTCCCTGGTTTACTTAAATATGTAGTCCACTTTCAAATAATATCACATGGAATAAAGGATGTTGCTTCTTATTTGTAAGTAAATACAATTGTTGGGTCAGATAGAAAAATACTTTTACTCTTCTCTAATTTTTTCTTTCTTTTGGTGCTGGCAAGGAACCCAGAGCCTCACACATGCTAAGCCTGTGCTCACCACTGAACTACACTCCCCATCTCTCCCTTTTATACAATAGGTAGCATTATGAATCACCGCGGGATTATCAACTGCTTTTTCTGCAGGGCAGGGTCCATACCACCCACTCTGCCTGCTCCCCTTGCCTGGTAGGTAAGAAGTCTGACAGGGAGGCTGTGCAGGGGGAGGGGCAGAACCTCCTTCTCAGGGGTCTCTGGCCCTTGACGCCCTTTGGCTTTCCCCACATGAGACCCATCTGTCCCAAGTTCCCTTCCTACTCTGGGCTGATTTTTGAGTACCAACAAACTCTGTGTCTTGAGGCAAAGGGTGAGAGTCCAGTGGAAGCAGGAGGCAGGTGTGGAGGTTGCCTTTGGGCAGGAGCTGCCTCCCCAGGGGGCAGAGTCTCAGCACCAAGAAGCTGGATGCTGTCCTGGGTCTTGTCCTGGGAGCTTTCAGCACCCTGGGGTTCAGAGAGGACCTGGTTGGATGGGGCTCCCCATCCTCACCCTCTCTGGCTTTTCCTTCCTACAGTTCTGGATAGAGACGTGGGCGGGCCGCTGTGGGCCAGCCGTGCCACCATGGCAGGTAAGGAGGGGCGGGCTGTGCGGGTAGAACAGGAGTATGAGCCGGGGGGGGGGGGGTGGTGGTGGTTAGCTCTTTCTGTCCTCTTGACCTTAGCTGTTCCCTGCTGCCCCCTAAGGCCCCAGCTTGGCCCTGTCTCATCCTCTGTCTGGTGTCTGATGCTGGAGGCTGGGACTGAGCATCCTGATACGCTTGTCTTCCTGTCCAGCTGACTGAGTAGCAGCATAGATGACCCAGACCCCAGCCCCATGTCCCCTTTCTGGGATCTGTACCCTCTGAGTCCCAAGTTGCCTGGTTTCTAAGGCTCAGAGATGCAGGCTCTAGGGATGGAAGTACTTGGGGACCCTCTGATCCAGGCTCCACCTATTGGGTAAACTGAGGACTAGAGGGGGCAGTGGCCTGAAGGAATGAATGAGTGTTGGGTGGAGGCTGAGTCCCCACCTCCTGGCTTGCTCATCCCACTTCCTGTTCTGGAACTGTTCCCCCCAGGGGCGGGGGCCTCACCCCAGAGTGTCCATCAGCCTCATGTCTGCCCAGGGACATGGTTATTGGGGTCATTTGGCAGACCCAGGAAAACGAGGATGGCTGGGTGACATGGAACCAGCCATCCAGGGACAAGGGGCCCAGGGGCCCAGGACAGGGTGGAATGTCCTGGTGACCCCTTCGGTGTGTGTGGCCTACAGAGAAGGTGAACAACTTCCCACCGCTGCCCAAGTTCATCCCGCTGAAGCCATGTTTCTACCAAGACTTCGAGGCCGACATTCCCCCGCAGCATCTCAGCATGACCAAGCGCCTCTACTACCTCTGGATGTGTGAGTGAGGGGTAGACTGGGGCAAGAGGAGGAGGGTGGGCACTGCCAGGGGTGCAGGGGGCTGTCCTCAGCCTCATGGATGGGGGAGCCTTTCGCTACTTGGTTCCCAGCAGGCTCCTTTCAGGGGCCAGCTCCTAAGCTGGGACTCAGTTTCCCCCTCCATCTCACATTTACAGAACCTCTGGATTGAGGGACTCTGGTAGTATAACTCCTCTCTTTGTGTCCCCTTCCCCTTCTAATGGTGTAATTTTCCAGGGATCCACTGGTAACTGTCAGGATCTCAGGATTCTGGACTTGAGGAAAATCCTTCCCTCGAAGCCTCTTTTTTCTTGCTTTTCTTGGAAGGTTATTTAAAGAGAAGAGCATTCATCTGGGAGTCAGGAGGCAAGGAAGCCAGTTTGTCTGGTCACACCACTTCCCAAGCAGCAACTTCCAGCTGGATGTGGTGGCCCATGCCTATAATCCCAGGATTTGGGAGGCTGAGACAGGAGGATCACCATCAAGGCCAGCCTGAAAGCAAAGCAAAACAAATAAACAAATAATAAAAAGTAAAAACAAAACAAGCAGCAAGTCTCTCCTGTAGACAGAAGGCAGTGGCTCGGTGGCTGATGTCACTCCTGGCGGCTCTTGGTTTGTACTTCTCTGAGCCTGGAGTCTCAATGATGTAAGGTGCTAAGGTTGCGGGTGTGAGCCCCATCTCTGACAATTGGTGGCAGGTCAGGGGAGAAGGTGTCAGTGTGGGTGATGGGATTTGGCTGCTTAGACAGGTGAGGCGGGGCGGGCAGGCTGGCTGTGCAGAGTGCGACCCCAGGGACCCACTGTGCTAATCTGGTTGGTTTTTGTCCCCCATGATTTGGCCTTCAGTCAAAGGTAGCTGCCACTGTGGGCCCAAGATTGTCTTGAAGTGGTGACAAAGGCTGTCTTCACAGCAGGCCCCTTGTGACATGGAAGAAAGGGAATAGTGCCAGGCACACAAACTCTTGATCTTTAAAGAAAACAAAACAAAACAAAAGTCCTGACCTTTGAGTGAGGAAGGGATGTCCTGGCCTGTGACCTGAGAGGCAGCCTGCAGCAGGTGCGCGACATCCCTGAATGTAGAGAGGAAGACATGGAAGTTATTGCTAAAGGCTTCTGTTCTTTTCAGTGTCAAATGTCATGTAGGCATGGTGATGGGAGTTTTGGGGAAGAGGCCCAGAGCATGTGTGGCAGAGGCAGGACACTCCAGGAAAACCCAGCCCCTAAGGTTTCCAGTCACACACAGGGGGCTGCTATAAATTTATAGCACTGCTGGGTTTCCCTATGTGTCCTCTCTTCCCGGGGACATTAGCTCAGGTAGACAGGAGCTTTGTTCTCTCCGGGTACATGTGGCTGGAAGATATGGCAGGAGAGGGAGTGAGGCAGTGAAGTAATGAATCCTGGATGCCAAATAGGACAGGGGCAGCAGTGGAGTCAGAAGCAGCGGACAGCAGGGAAAGGAGCTGCTGAATCCTTGGAATCTGTTCCACAGAGAAAGTAGAGTAACCGTGGATGGGATGCTGAGCTGGACTGGGGGGCTGCAGAAAGGTTACCCATGTGACAATGGGTTACTGGATATCTTTTCTATGGGAAGAGTTGTAAAATCAGGGGTGATCTCAAGGCTCCAGGAGATTTTGAAGCAGTGAAAAGGATGAAGGAAACGGAGCTGACCACACAGGAAGAATCGTCCACAGGTATCCCGAGGGCCCTGAGATGGGCACACCTACATGGTGGTCCTGCTGGGCATGACTTAAGGAGTCTTCTTTCTCCCTGACCCCAGGCTGCCAGGACGCTGGCTCTGGGGAGATCTCACCCAGAGCTGGCTTTAAGGCCTATAAATATCTCCTAAGTCCTCACTGGGCACCTGCCAGGGCTCGGCCCGAGGGAACATGTGTCACCCCTGAGACTGTCTTGGGGCAGATGCCACCTGCCTGGAGCCTGCCGTAATGTGTGCTTTGCACACTCAGCCCAAGGTCAAGCACAGGGTGCCCCGGTCAATGCCAGTATGGGACATTGGGGTATGCCTGTGGCCTCCTGCTGGTTGGTACTCAATGTTACCGTGCTCCCTAAAGGATGGGAGCAATTGGTCTTGTTGGTGGACTGGGGTTTGTATTTAGGGAACCACGTGTGCAAACCAGTCCTGCAGGTGCTGGGGGTGGGGGTGGGGCAGGGGATGAGTTAGGGGACTTCTGAGAGGAAGAAGTATGACTGTTATCTAAACAATGATGGAGGGCCAGGGAAATAACCTGACAAGTGCAAGGGCCTGAGTTCAATTTCTGGTACCAGGAAAAAAAAAAAAAAAAGAATGATCCAGACTGAGGTCCCAGCCACTACTGTCATCACAGGGAAGTGTGGAGCAGATGGCTTAGAACATGAAGAACCCTTCCCATGAGGCCTTTTGCCTTCTCCTTCCCCTGCCTAGCCTCAAAAAATGAGGTGTAAGCTGTGTTTCCTGTTTTGGGCCTGGTGATTGCTATGCCTGTAGGAGGGCCCAGGACTGAGGCCTCTCTAGACACATGGACAGTGCTAAGCATGTGCACCGCCCCAAGCTGCACCCCCATCCTCAGGCCTTCCTGTCCGGAGAGGAACATTTCTCCCACCCTGAGGCCAGGCCTCCAAAGGAGCCTTCTGGGTCCTGCTCTAGGCTCTGACTCTGAGATTGCTCCAGGTTCCTTAGGTCTCTGGAAGTGGGTGTGGGGAGGGCTTTGGAATGGGCTCCCAGTTTACTTTCTTACATCTATACTGTATGTGTGCATGCCTGAATGTGTGTGTGTGTGTCCTGTGTATCTGTATATGCACTCATTGATAATGATGTGTGGGCTTTCTTTGTGGCTTTGGATCTGTAAATGTGGCTTGTGTGTCTGATTTGCGCGTGTGTGTGTGTGTGTGTGTGTGTGTGTGTGTGTGTGTATGTCTGTGCATGTGCATCTCTGTGCCGTTGGCTTGCGTTTGACTGTGAGTCTGTGCTTGAATTCTGGGTTATGTGTGCATGTGTGTGCCTGGTGTCTCTTTCTCTCTCTTTGTGTGTGTGTGCTCATGGGTCTGCAGTGAACAGCGTCACACTGGCCGTGAACCTGGTGGGCTGTCTCGCGTGGCTGATCGGAGGTGGGGGAGCCACCAACTTTGGCCTGGCCTTTCTCTGGCTCATCCTCTTCACGCCCTGCTCCTACGTCTGCTGGTTTCGGCCCATTTACAAAGCCTTCAAGTAAGTGGATGGCGCTGACCTCAGCTCCTAGCACTGTCTCTTTGTGTCCATTTCCCTTGTCTTTTCTTTACATTTCTTTTTTAAAAAAAGAAAGAAAGAAAAAAGAACTGCAGACTGAACCCAGAGCCTTTGCACTGCGCTACATTCCCAGCCATTCATTTTTATTTTTATTTTTCATTTTGAGACCAGGTCTTGTTAAGTCGCTAAATTGCTCAGGCTGGGCTTGAACTTGTAATCCTCCTGCCTCAGTCTCCCAGAAGGCCAGGGATTATAGGCATGTGCAGCATGCCCAGCTCCTTTCCTCTCTCTCTCTGTCTCTGTCTCCCTCTGTTTTTGCCCCACCCCAGCTTTACTTTCTCTTGCTTACCTTGGCTCCCACTGCCTCCTGAGGCGTGGACTTCCTGGGAGCATTTGACCTGATAAGAGGGCTGGGAGCTGGGACTGTCCTTGTAGTTCTTTCCCTTCTTCCTCTTCCCTGGTGGAGTCCTCATGGAGATCAGACCTGTTTTGTCCTCTGCTCGGCTTTCCCTGGGAAGCCATGTGTCCACTTGTCCTGTGGGTTCTCCTGTCTGGGGAGCTTCTCATCCTTATCCCAGCTGATTGGTACAAGATTATCTGACCAGGTACCTGGGGAGGAACACGCCATCCAGGAACCACTGATACCATTCATGTGCTAATGAATAGTATCAGTTCTGTGCCAAAGGGAGCACCATTCACATGTCACTGGGGTAGTCTTCCTGTTGCCATGTGTGCCCATTCAGTGCCAAAGAGGATTTTCAGTGTCTGTTCTGTGGGACTGACTCTATCAATAAAGCTGCCTGTTTTTGATGCCAGCCACTGTCCATCTCCCTGATAATAGACTGTGTGCCAATTATTTACTATCTTGGTGCCAATAAAGTGTCTATTCTAGTACCAAAGGGGTTCACTCTCTCTGAGCCTATGGGACTCTTGGTCTGTGTCCCAGGAAGGTACCTGGCTTAGTGCCAGTGGGCTCCCCATCCCCTTGATAATGGGGCTGTTTTTCCACCATGGTGGGGCCATCTGTTTCTGTGCCCACAGGGCCTGTTGGTGCCCCATGGCCAAAGAGCCCCAACCCTGTGCAGCACTGCTCACATAGCCAGGCCCACGGATGCCATCAAAGGATGAGGGGATTCCATACTGGATGAGGGGGATCCATACTGGTCTCTTAATTATGGTTTCTGCATGTCCTTTATCCATTATACACTCATTTACCTTTGGGAGGGTGTGGGGTCCTTGAAGACCGGGAAACCCTGGCCCTGTTCTGGGTGCCAGAAGCCGTTTTCTCTGCCCCAGAACTGACAGCTCCTTCAGCTTCATGGCGTTCTTCTTCACCTTCATGGCGCAGCTGGTCATCAGCATTATCCAGGCTGTGGGCATCCCAGGCTGGGGCGTCTGGTAAGAAGTGGTGTTGCCTAGGCCCGGTAGGGGTGGCAGGGTAAGAGTGTGATGTGCTGAGCTGCTGGCCTGGGGGACACCAAGTTGCCAGTTCCTGAATGAGTGAGAGGATTGGGGGTAACTTCAGAGGGGAACAGGACCCAGGCAGTGCCTCCTGGGTGGTTGAGGGGGTCACACACTCTGGGAAAGCCTGGCTGGGGGTCTTCTTGAGCCACTGACCAGCCTTAAGTGTCAGCAAGATGGTCCCTTTATGTCAGTGACACAGCTTCTCCTAGGGCAGTAGGATGGTCTTGGTAGTTGTAGGAGCTCTTGCGTCCCCCATGCTTACATGGCCCGTGCTGGCCTCTCCCCACAGCGGCTGGATTGCCACAATCTCCTTCTTTGGAACAAACGTCGGCTCAGCTGTGGTCATGCTCATCCCCACCATCATGTTCACAGTCATGGCTGTCTTCTCCTTCATCGCCCTCAGCATGGTAGGTGGCCACCCAGAGAGGAGTGGGTAGCCTTTGGATGGGACTGTGGACACACATGATTCTTGGTCCTCCGGAATAATCCTTCCAGAGTCACCTGCCAGCCTCTGTTGCATCTGCATGGTGTATGGGGGTGGAGGGAGGGCTGTTTTGTAGATGGATCCCATCTGTTTGCTGGAGGGGCTGTGGACTGCCTCTTCCCTTTGGAAGACACTTCTTTTTTTTTTTTAAGGTTTTTTTGAGACAGGGCCTAGCTGTGCAGTCCAAGTTGACTTTGAACTCAACATGATCTTTCTGCCTCAGCCTCCTGAGTGCTGGGATCACAGGTGTGCACCACTATACCCCACTGAGGAGCCCTTATGCTTTTCTTCCAACAGGTTCATAAGTTCTACCGGGGCAGTGGAGGGAGTTTTAGCAAAGCACAGGAAGAGTGGACCACAGGTGCATGGAAGAATCCGCACGTGCAACAGGCGGCCCAGAACGCGGCTATGGGGGCAGCCCAGGGAGCTATGAGCCAGCCGCAGCCCCAGTACTCCACCACCCCCAGCTACACGTACTCCAATGAGATGTGAGCCCTCCACACCCGCCTGGAGGCAGGGCCAGGGCAAGGGACAGGGGTTTGAGCCACATCAGCTGTGGTGACTAAGCAGGGTTCCCTTCTCCCTCTCCTCTTTCCCCTACTTTGTACAAAGAATCAGATATATGTAATTATATATCTGTATCTGTCCACCTCTGCCCCCACCCCCCGGGCCACAGGCTGCATATGGAGCCAGCCTGTGCCGTGGCCACTGCATCCCCATCCCCTTGTGAAGTAGTGCAGTGGAGGTCTCTTGTCGTGGTGCTAGATATATGTTTAGAGCCAAACCAGCGCCCCCTCCACCATGCAACTCCCTCTGACCCTTGCCTGGGTGCCCGTGCCCTCTGCAGGCTCGAGCTGAATCCACTTCCACCTGGCTCCTGCTGAGATGAAATGGGATGTCCCTTTGCTCCTTGGGACCCATCCAGGCTCCTCCCTTTGTCTCTTCCCTGCCTTTAGCTCACCCATGCACTTCCCTTGCCCAGGGTTTCTCTTCCCTGAGTGGCTTTTCTTTGTCCCCCTGAGGCTGAGTATCCTAGTTGTATCTTCTCTGAGACCTAGCCCAGATTCCAAGTGCAAACTGATTTCCAGCTCCATGAAGCCAGCAGAGGACTGAGCCACAGCTCTGACATGGGGGACTCTCAGCTGGTCATGCAGAGCCCTGGGGAGTACCAGGCTCCTAGGAAAGGAAATGTAGGCCTGGTTTCCTTGGCTCTCAGCTTGGTGACAGAGGCAGGCTCTCTCTCCCGTGCCTTCCCCTTCTCTGCCTCCAACCCCCTCAAGCAAGCCCCCCATCACCTCCTCACGCCCCCTCTGCCTTCTCTGAACAGCTGGGTCTTGCTGGGCAGGTATCATCCATACCTCGAAGCTGGAGCAAAGACTATAAGTAATATGGGTCCCTAGCAGAGACTGGCCCGCCCCGGCCTGCAGGGTTCCTACCTAGACTCTGTGTGATGGATGGCTGGGTTTCTGGAAGTGTAGCTCTTCTGCTGAATTGACGGGAGGAGAGCTCAGAGGACAGGGAGCAGGACTCTCGAAAACAGCCTATGTCTCTACCCAGCCTGCTCCCGGCCACAGGGCAGCCCTGGGCATTTGCACTTAGGTCCAGGAAGAGGTGCCAGGCACCATCCCTATTGTAAGCACAAAGGCCAGAAGAAGGATTCTGTAGGGGCAAACAGGAGGGAGTTAGTTTAGCTTTGATTTTCCACATTTAGATAAGTTGCTCTTCCCTGCCTGCAGAACTTGGTTCCTGGCCTTTCCTCACCTCACTTCCAGGCCTGAGGCTGTTCTATTTTTTTTTTTTTTTTTTTTTTTGTCTTTTTCAAATGAAAGAGGCTGTTCTATTCAAGCAAAGGGTGGCCGCTGCTCTGAGGAAGGGTGAGGGGGTGGTGACGGTTTGCTCATCTAGGGAGCAGCTGCCTGACCCCACCACCTTGTTCTGACAGAGCCTCCTTATCCAACTCCCCAGCTAACTGGACAGGTGCCCTGGCTCCATGTGGAGCTCAGTACCAGGGTTTTCCAGTGGCTTCTCTTCCCTATGAGAGGAGCACAGGTCCTCCGCAGAGTCCTCTCCCTGATGGTCCCTCAGTTTGAGCCCCATGCTGTGATTGGTTCTCTTCTCTGCCATTCCCTCTGGAGAGCAGCTATCCCAGCCTCTAGGTCCAGCCCCTTCCTCTCCTTTCCTTCTGCTTACCCCAGACTTCTGACTCCCTTTCCCTTTATCCCTCTGGTCATTCTGGAGTGCTGTGGTCCAGCTGCCAGCCTAGCATTTGCGATATGTTGGATGCCACCTCCAATCAATTTTCTGTCCCATTCCTCTTTCCTGGCTGAGACCTACATAGCCAGGCCTGGCGCTGCCCTGGGGAAAGCTTATCTCCTGCACCCAGCCCGGCTCGCTCAGGCCCTGGGATGCTGCACCTCCCAGCAACTATGCACTTCCTGGGAGGGAACCCATATGAGCTATGGGGCCAGGCATGGGCCCACCTTGGCCCAGGAATCTGGAGGAGGGCCCAGTGGTTCTGGGATCTGCAGGTCTGTGGCCAGCCAGAGACCTGCTTCTGCATTCTCCTGGTGCCCACTGCCCTCCTCGTTTCTGGGAAACAGACCATTCCCTGGCTGGCAGTTGACCTGTCTGAGCCAATGTGTCTATCTGTGGTAACTGAGTGAACCATAATAAAGGGGAACATGTGGTCCAGTGTCCTGTGTCATGTATCTTAATGGGGGCCTGCATGGAGCTTTGCTGTGGGCTGCAGGGCAGGTACATGGAGGTTGCGCAGCTGTCACTCATTGCCCGGCACCAAAAGTCACACATTTCTGCATGGTTCTTTCTCTGAGGTGGACTTAGCTGGGCCTTGCAGTTCCTCAGAGGCTCCTGCCTGTTAGTGGGTGGGAGTGTGGCTGAGAAGAAAGCAGAAGACTGTTGGAACTTGGGGCAGGGCTGGCTTGGCGTGGATCAGTGGCAATGAATGTATGGCAAGCATGCTATTTGCTTTTTAAGACCAAAGATGTTAATGTATGTGGAGTTTCTTTTAAGACAGGGTCTTACTTTGTCATGCAGGCTTACCTTGAACTTCACTGTGTATTCCAGGCTGGCCTCAAACTCACAGCAATCCTCTTGCCTCAGCCTCCAGAGTGCTGGAATTACAGGCATGCAATACCACACCAAGTTGTTAACTGTTTTTTCTAAACTAAAACCTCAGTATGTCAGTTTGATTGCAGTGTCGGCACTGCAGTTTGGGCATTTGTCTCTAAAAGGTTTGCCATCAAATGTATAGGTGGTTGCTGTAGACAAGGCAGAAGAGGAGCTCAGAACCCTTCAATGCTCATGCGGAGACCCCATTGCAGGTTGAGCAGCTTCATGAAGATCTTGGGTCCTTGAATGCCAGACAGGAAATCCACCCACTTTCTGTTGGCTGGTATTGTGGCCTCTGCCTGGAGAGCTGCTCTGGCCCTCTGTCTTAGTCAACCTGGAAGATCCACCTCAAGCATCTCCCTCATAGGCGTTTCTACCAGACATCGCTTAGGACCCTCTTCCTCATGGAAGACCCTGGGCTAGAATTTACTGCATCCCTGTTTTTAATCTCCCCCCCCCTCCCCAAAATGGCATCTGATTTATCAAATGAGACTTGGTAAATACACAGTGTGAAGTGCCTACATCCTAGATACTGTGACTGTGAGATGAGAAGAGGCGTTTGCGCAGTGAGGCCAGGCCTTAGCAAGAGTTCCGGAGAATACAAAGAACAGCCAGGATTTGTGTCAAAATTCATCCAGCGGACTACACCTTCCTGCAGACAGAGAAAGGACTACAACTCCCAGAAGGCTTGTGGCCTCGTGCCGGCCCAGTGCTCTCACGATACTGCGTGTCATGTGGCATCCCTGGGAAGAGCCAGTGAAGTACCGCGATATTTGGGGCTTTCCCTTTCAGGCACCAGGTTGGGTGAGCAGTGTTGGGGGCTGAGTGATTAGCTAGTTCCTGAGTCTGCCAGGGCTGGAGGCGGAAGGCGGGAGCTGTGGTCACCTCTGTGGTGCGTGCGTGTGCGTGTGCGTGTGTGTGTGTGTGTGTGTGTGTGTGTGTGTGTGTCGTGCGTGGCTCTGTGGTGTGTGTGTGTGTGTGTGTGTGTGTGTGTGTCGTGCGTGGCTCTGTGGTGTGTGTGTGTGTGTGTGTGTGTGCGCGCGCGCGCGCCTGCTGGGATCGAACTCAGGGCCTCATGTGCTAGGCAAGTGTGCTGCTACTGCGCTACACGCCAGCCCTGCCTCCCTCCCCTTTTAAAGAGTAGGATATATTTATTGGGGGAAAGAAAGCTGTCTGAGAGAAAGACAGAAGGGTCTCGAGTGGGTTGCCAAAGACTCTGCCTTTTCTAGGGATTTTTATAGAGCAAATCCTCGATGGGAGGTGGGTCCAAGGTGTGGAAAAATTGGAAGTTACCAGGTGGGCGAGAGGCAGGACAGATCAACCAGTAAGGTTACAAGTATAATTGCTCAAATAAATCAAGGCAATATCTATTTAGAATATCAATCCCTGATGCTCATCCTTAGGAAATGTGTGGGTGCATGTATTTTATCTTCTGTCTTGAGGTCTGGCCCACAGTGGAGAGGTGTCTGCTGCCCCACAGTTGTAAGGTCTCTTGTGTTGGCACTGACTTCTTCGAGGGCCTGGCTCTATCTGACTGCTGATAATATTTTATCTAATTTAGTTGCCTATAACATTCATCCCTCTGAGGTAATGGGCAGTGGCCCATCTGGCTTCTGGAGGCTGAAGGGATCATAGTTGTTGATTGGCAGGCAGAGATACTCTACAGAGAGTCACTCTAAAGGCCCTCAATAAACACCTGGCATTTTCAGCTTGGTTAGGTTTATAGCTTTTAGTTTAGAAGAGAAAAAGCCAAAGAAACAAATATGCATGGGCCAAACAGTAGGATCAACAGGATAATTATGAAAACAGTCAACAAAGATTTCCACCAAAGAGGAGCCAATAATGACTTCTCATAAAGAGGATAAGGATACTAAGGTCATTGATTTGTCATTTAGTGTCTTGAATAGTTACTGAAATATTAGAAAGATCAGTAATGCACACATGACATTCAATTTTTACAGTTGCACAAGTATATCTTGTGCTGTTGTTAGAATGTCTTAATTTTGGAGAATGACTTGTCTCATTAAGATTTTTTTTTTTTCAGTACTGCGGATCGAACTCACAACCTCATGCTTGCCAGGCAGGCACTTGTGCTGCTGAGCTAAACCCCCAGCCTTCACTAAGTTTTTATTTTGAAGAGAGAGAGAGAGAGAGAGAGCAGCTGAGGTGTCATTTAAGGCCCGCTGAGTATAGTTAGTTAAGGCCTTGATATGTGTCATATAACCCTTTCTCTGGACAAGATCTGGTAGATCCCAGTAAAAGGAATCTAGCATATGTGATATTGGTTTTATCTGTATGATTACGTGGGGTTTGGCTTCCTCTAGGCACGAACAAATTTTCTGAGAAATTAGAGCATATATAATCAAAGCATGAGCATTAGAGCTGTCCCCTTCTTTCTTTCTTTCTTTTTTTTTTTTTTTTTTTTTTTTTTGGTCTTTTTTCATTTTTATCGGTACTGGGGATCGAACTCACGACCGCCTGCTTGCAAGGCAGGTGCTTATGCCACTGAGCTAAACCCCCAGCCCCTGTCCCCTTCTTTCTAAAGGGCAGAAGCTGCACTTTTCCACCTGCAGCTCATCTTCCTGGCTGGGACCTTGGGTTCTGGAGGCTCAGTGATCCCAGCTCTCAGGCCTGTAACCAGCCTGCATGTCAACTCTTTGTGCAACTCAGACTTCTTTTGAGACAAAGACTCGCTATGTAGTTCAGACTATGTAACCCAGGCTGTCCTTATCAAGGTGATCTTCCTGCCTCAACCTTCCAGCTGCTGGGATTGCAGTCAGGGTCTGCCTTTCTTACCCACTGTGGGTGTCAACCAACCTGTGAGATGTCAGATGTGCTGAGTGGTGTTTCCAAATAATGAATAGATTCAAGGACAAAGGTTAAGAGTGGGAAAGGTTTACTGAGAGAAAGCTCCTAAGAGACAAAAGTGTTCCCCAAAGGCGGTTACAACAGAGGTTCTTTGTCCAAGGGTATTTTATACAGCAGACTCACAACATGGGGCAAACTGTAATCAACTTATAAGATTGCAAGTATAGCAGTTTAGCTACTATTGATCCTGTAGGGAAGTGAAGCATGTAGCCAGGTTATATGGCAAGGTATCATTAACCTTGCCTATCATTAATCATTGGCTTATCTGTCACTTCTTTTTTTTTTTTTTGGTCTTTTTCCTTTTTTATTGGTACCAGGGATCGAACCCACGACTGCCTGCTTCCAAGGCAGGTACTTAGGCTGCTGAGTTAAATCCCCAGCCCCTATCTGTCACTTCTGACATAGGAGGAACCAAGGCATCTCTGGAAAGGGATGGGAGTGTGGTTCAGGGTGTTCTGGTCACCCACCTGTGCATCTGATGCCTATCTGGGCTCACTAGATCAGACAGCACTAATTGCAGTACAATCTCAGACTGTTGTTTATCTCCAGGGAGCCTGCAGGCCTGGCTGTCTTTAAATTTGCTCACAGCCCCAGTTTTGTTGTGTCTCAAGCTCTGAACCAACTCCCTTGAGAGCTAGCTCCCTTTCTGACCACCTGTTAATTTCTGTCTATCTTGGTTGTCCATAATATGAGTATCTCCTGGCAGCCTAGCTTGTGGAGGGGTCTTGTGATAGTGCTCTGCCTGCCTCTTGGTTGAACATGTAAATTCAGGGGATACCCTTTGTTACTCTTCAGTTTGAGTTCTCATTGCTTCTTAGAGCCCCTGTTCTGTGAGCTTCAGGAACCCAAAGCCACCAGATCCCACATGGAACCTTGGGCCTCCAGTCCAGCCACCACACCCCAGGTGGAGAGGAAATTCCACGTTCTTGTGGGTGTCACTGGCAGTGTGGCTGCCCTGAAGTTGCCCCTTCTGGTGTCACGGCTTTTGGACATTCCTGGGGTGAGTATCCCCTCTGTATGGCTCAGTGGCTCCCAGGGCCAGCCCCTTCCTTTCTAGTGCATGGCGTTTTCTTGTTCCTGATAGTGGCAACTGTCCAGATCCCCTGAGTAGTTGCACAGGGGGCACCCATGAGACAGAGACCCCTGCACAGGATGAGCATGTGTGAGATTAGCTTCATGGTAGGGGAGGCCATCACTGTGGGGTGATGGCCTCTTCCCTGCCTCTAGTTCCTGAGGTCCTACAGCAGGGAGGCCAGGAAGTATAGCAGATCCCCAGCACCTCTCTTACCCTGCCTGAAGTGGTCCTTACCCTTTTTGGTGAATACCGTACTATGATTGCTCCTGGTTGTGGCAAACTCAAACTCCTGGCTCAGATCTCAGAGATGTCCCCTGAGCCCTCACCATGAACTGGGTGAGGGACTCTGCCCATTGTTCCTGGCCAGGCAGCCTCAGCTTCGGTTAGTTTTATGTGTGAGTTTTGGGGCAGAAGTTCCAAGCCTGGAACAGTGGACTCTGACAGGTAGTGGCTTTACTGGTCTGGCCTCAGAGGAGCCCTGTGGACCTCATTCCCTGTGAGCTATGCTGGAATGGACCCCATCAGCCCCACTACCCTCTGCTCCTCCCACCTTTCAGAGCCCATGCAGAAGCCTTCCTTTCAGCCTATGTGGCTTTATTCCCCTTTTGATTTTATTAATTTTCACTTTTTTTTTTTTTTTTTTGCAGAACTAGAGATCAAATCCAGGGCATTGGCACTAAGCTCCATTGCCTTTGTAATTTTTTTTTTTTTTTTTTTTTTTTTTTGGCCTTTCTGAAACAGGGTTTTATTATGCAGTTCAGGTTGGCCTTGAACTCACTTGGTAGATCAGGCTGGCCTCGAACTCATGGTGATCCTCCTGCCTTAGCCTCCCAAGTACTGGGATTACAGGCAAGTATCACCATGCTTGGAATAATTTGGAGGGGCGGGAACGGGGTCCACTAAGTTGCTAAATTGCCTAGTTTGTGATGCTTCTGCCCCCGCCTCCCAGAGTGCCAGAATCATGAGCATACACCACCCGACCTGGCTCTTACTGCCTTTTTAGACTCATGACCATGAACCATGGGTCATGTTGGACCCTGTTTGTGTTACTGGACACTGGGTTTTTGGAGACGTGGTTCATTCTCTGGGCTTAAGCTATACTTTTTTTATTAGTTGTTTGTAATGCATAGTGGTATTCATCGTGGGTTTTTGGCACATATACACATAATTGAATCTAGATCACTTTTACCCCCCCTTCCCTTCCCTGCCCTCCCATCTCCCACCCCTACCCCTTTCTCATGGCCACAGAGTGCTCTGCAGTCTTCTATATGGTGCAGCCCAGGCACTGTGGCTGACACTCCCAGCAGGGGGCACTGCTCACCCACAGATGACCTCATGGGGACTCCTGGCAGAGGCCAGGAAGGTTTGTTTTGCTTTTTTCAGTTTCCCCAAATTTCTAGCCTTCTATCTCCAGACCTGGATAAGCAGGGTCTGGTGCCTGCTCTGAGACTGGGCATGTCAGTTTGGGGGCACTGCTGCCTGGGGCAGCCGCCTCCTTCCGTTGCCCAGAACTCTGGATGGGAACTGCTGGCTGGAGCCTTGAGCACAGGAGGCCTGGAAGGGCTACAGGGCCTCTGGGGAGGTGGAACAAACACACTCCTTTCCCATGACCTGGAGCAAGTGGGTTTCCTGTTGGGTATGTAGGGACAGGAGGCCTAGCCCAGGAAACAGATGGGCAGCTGAACTGGGGGAGGGCACCCGCCACTTCCTGCAGCCCCTGCAGCTGCACATGGGGTGTGCTGACCCAACTTCCCAGGAAGGAGGTGCCCAGCCCCCCAGCCTGCTGGCACAGCTAGGAGGACAGTCCACTTTTACAGCAGCTTAAAACCAGAGGCCCCTGAGTTAGGAACCCCATGCCTGGCCTCCTGGGAACTTGTGGGCTGGTGATGGGGCACACAGATTGACAGTTTGTCTCTTGTGCCGATGACCAGGCACAAACCAGGGCTAGAAGAAGCACTTGACAGCATGTGTTTCCTGTCTACCCTCCCTTTCCATGCTGTGGGTGTCGGAATTGGTGAGACAACACCCCCACCCTGTACAGTCCCCATCCTGCTCATCCTGCAGGGGACAGCTCATCACCCTGGCTTGGTGCTGCAGGGTCCTGTGTAGTGTGCTGACCAGGGACAGCCCAGTGATACAGGGAAACAATGTAACTCCCAACCTGCTGCATATGAGAGATGCTAAGTTTGTGTTCCCCAAAATCAAAGAATGGATTCTAACGAACAATGCAGGTTAACTATAGAAAATATTTATCAAGAGAAATAGCTCCTGAGAGACAGGAGAGGACCTAAAAGTGGGCTGCTATGAACCCCACTTTACAGAGAAAGTTTTATAGAGTAAAATCTTGAGGTGAGTGAAATGCAGAGCAAAACTGATCAACCAATACAATTACAAAAGCATAGCCACTTAGTAATATTTATCCAGTGGGGTAGCAGGTCACGTGGCAAATGCACATGGGAAGAACCAAGACCTGTTTTGGAAGGAATGAATCAGAAGGTCCTTGGCACCCACCTGGGCAACTGATGGCTATCAAGACCTTATTGGGCCACAGGACACCAATTATAGTATAATCTTCAATTTACTGCTTATTCCCTGGGGAGTCATTGTAGCCCTGGTTATTCTGTCTTTATCTAGAGGCCTGGCCTTTGAGATGCACTGCCAGCTACAGCTGCAGTATATTCTCATCTTCTGCACTGACTCCTTCTAGGGCTTAATACTGCACGACTGCCTATATATTTCTACCCAGCTTAGCTGTGTATCTGTCAGGTTTACTTGGTGTTGGTCTCCGGGAATGCCCCCCACACCCTCAAGTGCTGAGCCCCCAGGTCTTACCTGGGTCACCCCCAGGAGCAGCATGTCTCAGACATATGCCTCCCTTCAGGATGCCCAAGTATGCTTGGTCAGGGAGCAGTCAGTGAGCATTGGGGAGTTGGGTGCTTCTGTAACCCTGAGCTATGATGCTTCTCACCCACCAGGTGTCCCCAGAGTGCCATCAACCAAACTGAGAATGCTGAGGGCAGGGAAGAAGGGTGGATTTAGCTGTAAGCCTTATAGACTGGCAGCTGGAGAGAAAAGCCACCATCAGTGTCTTGAAACTTTTTGTGGGGCCCTGACACCAACACCCCAGGTTGGCTCTGGGCAGCAGTGGCCTTAGGTGTTGAACTTGGCCCTCTGCCAGCAGCCTGCAAGCGCAGGGGAGAAAACAGATATGATGGATTCCTAAATTGCCTACGCTGGGCTGGAATTTGCAGTCCTCCTGCCTCAGCCTCCCCCAGTGCTGGGATCATAGGTGTGCACCACCACACCCAGCTAGATCAAAATCCTTGCTGTCTCTTCAGCAGAGAACAGAAGACCAGACTCACAGAGTAGTTTTGGGAAATTGTTTCTAGAACTGTTAGACAAAGTACAGGCTGCAGATGTAATGAGATCTAGCTGGTCCCAGGCCTGTCAAACAAGGAGCTTCCTTGTAGAAGTGTCAGATATACAACTGTCCTGGCGTCTCCCAATGGGAAGTGGCCCTCAGGAACCCTTCAGTGCCCAGCTCTGCTTATGCTTCTCCTAGAACACTGGAGAAGCCGAGAAGGCATAGCAGAGTCTCTGCCCTGCAGAGGGTCCAGCGTTTGCTGAAAAAGTCAGATAAACGAATGAATGAATGAATGATCTGGATGATTTAGGACCTCAGAAGGTAGCGTGACACCGTTTCCCAATGTGTGCAGACCCAGGGCCCAGCCCTCACCTGCCAGGCCCTTTTGGATGAGAGACAATGAAAGATCCAAGCCAGAGGGCTGATGAGTTGGATCCAGTGGCATCCATCAAAAACCAGAAGAACCGGCCAGGGCCTGGCTACTGTTTCCCCAGGTCACCATCAAGGATGTGGCTGTCTGTCCAGGCCAGGGAGGGATGCTGGAGGGCCTGCCTGGCACAGGCTGTTCCCATTGTCCCAGGACCCCTCTGTGCTGCCAGGAGACAGCATGGAAACTGAGACCAAGGACCAGAACACTGGGCTGGGGGTTGGGGTGGCAAGGGGATCCCTGTGAGTTCAGGTTCAGCCTGAGCTACATAGTGAGGTACTGTTTCAAAATCAAAACCAAAAAAAAAAAAAAAAAAAGGAAAAGAATAGAATCAGTATCCAGAGGTGAAGGCCAGTGTGACATTAGCAGAGGAGATGACAAATGGAAGCGATCTCCTCCTTTATCATCTTTCTATTTTTGTAGTACTGGAGATTAAACCTAGGAATACCCTGCCCATAAAGGGCTACATCCTCAGCCCTTTATATTTTTTGAAACAGAATCTTGCTAAGTTACCCAGACTGACCTTGAACTTAAAATTCTCCTGTCTCAGCCTTGTAAGTGACAAGACTTACAAACATGGGCCACCACACTTAGCCCTTTTTTCATGGATGTGTGAGTGTGGCGTCTTCCTATGTAGTCCAAGATTACGTATAAGTCCTTGAACTTATACATAGGCCATGCTGGCCTCAAGCTTGTGGAGATCTTCCTGCCTCAGCTTCTTGAGTACAGGGATCATCTTTTTTTTTTTTTTTTTTTTTTTTTGGTCTTTTTCCTTTTTATCGGTACCGGGGATCAAACTCACGACTGCCTGCTTGCAAGGCAGGCGCTTATGCCGCTGAGCTAAATCCCCAGCCCCAGGGATCATCTTTTGAGGTTAAAAAAAAAAAAAAAGAGTGATAAAAGTTACCTAAAATTAGTTTGGGTGATTCATCTGACCCAGGCAAGTTCTGTTCTGGGTGCTGAGGTCCAGCATCATGGCTGATGGCTTTTGGGATGTGTGGGGACATTTGGGGGACAGGGTTGGATAGGATGCTATCCATTTATCAAGAAGGCAGAAGAGGAGCCTGTAGATTGCTAATACAGGCTGCGTGTGTGTAGGGAGTGTTTAAGACATGGTCATCACAGGCACTGTGTCAGGCTCACTAGGAATGAGGTGCATCAGTTTTAGCTGGGGATGTGACAAAGTATTTTTGGATTCAGGTGTACCTTTGACAGAATTTTAGGACAACCTCTAAGACTGACTCGAGACAGCATCAGCCTGTTTACAACCCACAAAATCTGACTTACGAAAATTTCATCCAAGCATGGTGACACATGCCTGTGATCCCAATACTCAGGAGGCTGAGGCGGGATTGCTAGGCGTTCAAGGCCAGCCTAGACTACAAAGTGAGTTCAAGCCAACCAGAGCTACATGGCAAGACCCTGTCTCCAGAAACTAAAACAAAAGAAAAAGCCAGAAAGCATTCCTTGTAGCAGAGTGCCTTGTGATCCACAAACAGGCCCCCAAACTCAAGTTTAAAAAATGAGGCAAAAACATATTTTAAAAAGCAGCGCTGATTTATTTTATCCTCGGCCCAGCCACACAGTGCAGTTGGAGAGTGCAAAAGCTGTGTGTGTCCTGCCCCCCATACTTGCAGCCTTTATATATATATCACTGTTTACAAAGTAAGGGGTTTGGGCGTGGATCAGGAGGTAGGCTAATGGGGAAGATCCTTGTTTTCCTCAGCAGAGAACAGAGGAGTCTAGCAGCAATTAACAACCTTTTGTTATCTTATTTTAGCACCACATCGGTTATTTGTAGAGGGCAGCAATGGTTAACAATTAGGTTAGGATCCCAGGAATTTACAGTTCTTCACAGAGGAGAGCATTGATTAACATATCAATTAGGTCACCCAGAGGAAAAGAAACACGCATATAGAACAGTAGGCCACATTACAGGTATTTTGGTATAATACAAATATAACGAAGGTTTTTGCTAGTGTACAACAAGTGCAGTGATGTGTGCCTGTAATCCCAGCTACTCGGCAGGCTGAAGCAGGATTGCAAGTTCCAGGTCAGCCTAGGGAATTTAGTAAGACTTAAGTCAAAAAGGACCAGGGGAGGTGGCAGTGGCTGAGTGCTTGCCTCGCCACTGTCCCCAGAACCATCAGTGCCTGGTACATACACCCTTTTCTATTTTGTGCTTGGTATTGGGGTTCTTTTGTGGTGTTTTAGTTTTTGCTCTTTGTTATTAGGGAGTATTTGTTTTGGGGGGAGGGGGTTGGGACAGCATCTTGCTGTGTAGTTCAGGAGAAGCCAGGGCATCACATTTTCCCATGTGACATCGTCCAGTTTATGTACGAGCTCAACAACATGTAGCACCATGTGCGGACCCTGTGATGGCCCTGCAGATTGCCCCTGCCACGCACCGGGTGAGGGACTCACTGAGGCAGCTGTGGGCCTCTCCTCCTGGACAGATGTCCTTTATGTCACAGGCATGGCTTCCCGCACCTCCTGCCTCTTGTTAGTCTGATGCCTTGTTTTCAAGTGATGCAGTCACCTGGGCCCTCTCTGGAGTTGCTGTTTCTCAGGGCCCCTCACTGGGGAGCCGTGACCTCCTACCCTTAGTAAGGGGGTGCTGTAGGGCCCACAGCTTGGTACTCCTGGAACCTGCCTGCAGCCTGGATCTGCAAAGCCTTATTCCTGGAAGTAGTGAGGGCCTCCGGCGGCTTCTCTGCCTGAGTTTCCCTCCTGCCCTCTCAGGCCTCACTGCAGAGTGACCACGCCCACCTTTTTATACTCTGGGCACTTGGTGACTCATCTCTCAGCCACCTGCCATGGGGAAGTGAAACAGCCACACCTGGTAGGGCCTGACCTTCAGTGACAGCAGAAGTCACTGTGCAAACAATCGGCCAATGAGGCGGGGAAGTCCCCCTCCTTGCCAGCCTATAAGGACAGTGGCTGCCTGCCCAGCCCTGTGTGGCCTCCAGGCCTGTACTTCCAATAACAGTTTCTCATTCGTTTCTTGGTGACAGCTGGAAGTTATAGTGGTTACAACCGAGAGAGCCAAGCATTTCTACAGCCCCCAGGACGTTCCTGTCAGCCTCTACAGTGACACCGATGAGTGGGAGGTCAGTGCCAGACCTGGGCTGACAGCCATCACGTGTTCATCGCCAGGACAGTCGTGCAGACTGTGGTCCTGGCGGCCGGAGCAGATGGACTGGGCGTTGAATCAGTTGGCAACGATGACGCAGAGAACATCTGTCCTGCTCCGTTGTCCCCTCCTGCCCTACAGAACTCAGCTCTGGCTGCCTGGAGCTGAGTGTCCTTGTGCTTATCGAGATGAGACCACAGAGCGCTCTGTTCCCACCACCCTGGCCATGTGGCTGCGGAGAGGCCTGGTTTCCCAGGGCTGCTGCGTGTGGGCCTCACTGCCAGGCTTTTTAAACATTCCCAGCCTCGGGCGCCCCTGGCGGGTTCTGTGCCCCCCCCAGCCCTCCGCTGGCTGGGACAGGCCCAAGCCTCCTGCAGTCTTCACCTCCGCCTCCTGCAGCCACCGCCCTGGGTTCCCTGCCAGATGTCAGCTCTGAAAACCAGACCATAAAGGGAATAGCGCGGCGGGACAAGGGGCATTTGTTTCCGCAAGTCCAGATTCTATCAGGCTGTGGCAGCACAGCCACTGCTTGCCAGCCCAGCTACAGGAAGGGATGATGTTTCACTGGGCCTGGCAGCACAGGCCTGTCATCCCAGCACTGTGGAGGCAGAAGCAGGAAGATCGATGTAAATTTGAAGCCAGCTTCCACTACATAGTGAAATCCTGTCTCAAAAACAAAAACACACACAAAAAGGTGGGAGGGTGACTCAGGTGGGAGGTCACATGGCCCCCTGGGTTCCAGACCCACACTGAGCATGACCTTCTGGGTCCTTGTCCTCCCTCCCAGATGTGGAAGCGCCGCTCTGACCCTGTTCTGCACATTGAACTGCGGCGATGGGCAGACCTCATGCTGGTGGCTCCTCTGGATGCCAACACTCTGGGGAAGGTAGCCAGTGGCATCTGCGACAACTTGCTTGTGAGTGATTCCCTGGCACCCTCATCCCTCCCCAAGCATCCTTGCCACTGTGGGACCCACATTTGCTCAGGACAATGCAGCCCCCTGCCCCCCTGCACTTGTACCACCAACCATCCATCAGGCAGCCCAATGGATGGACTGGGCACCTTGGCGCTGCTGAGGTGTCCAGTGCCCCTGCCCTCCAGTGTCTTCTGCCATGGGCTCTCCTCAACCCACTCCTCTACCGCTCCTTGGATCTGGGTATATGGGAGCAACCTAATAGGGATGTCCACTGTGTCCTGGAGACCAAGTGCACACCCGGCTTTTTGCAGTGTCCAGGGGTCCAGACTCAGTTTCTTTTGTGTCAGGGGACACTGATAGAAGAGACAGACATGTCCAGCTGTACAGAGCAGGAATTGGCCCTTTGAGGACTTCCTTGCTTATTAGAGCATTCTGGGGAGGTTTGGGGGCAACTATTCTCTTCCCCCTCTCTGTGACTAGATCCTGATGACTGAGCTTTCATCTCCAGAGGCACACTGAGGACTTCGGAAGCACTCAGTCTGGACAGAGAGGGTTTGATCCCCACTCAGGCAGGAGAGGACTGTTCCATGGAGAGTGGTGTGGTCTTCATTGGCTGCTGTCAGTCCTGGGGATCTGCTGGGCACTGGATAAATGGGGCCTACAAGCTGCAGGAAAGAACTTTTACTCCCACGGGTCATTGCGAGTGTTAGAGGTCGGTGCCAATGATGTGGGTGAATCCCAAAGCTGGGTCAGGAGTTGGAGGGGCAGATGTCAGATTGGTGTTCTGTGAGACTGGTGCCCTTGGCTGCTTGCCCATGGGCTCCTGAGATGCTTCCCAGGGAGCCTGATAGGAGAACAGGGGAACACAACCAGATGGTGTGGCCAGGAGTGGGGAGTGGGCAGCAAAGCTGAGGTGAGGCCACCTTGGCGGGAGGAAGCAGGTTAGAGTGGGTGCCTGCCACCCTTGCCCCCAGCCTGCTGCCTGCCCTGCCTCTAGTGTGACTGCACAGACCAGCCTCAAAATAGAACCCAGCCTGCTTTCCCTGTCTTTGAAGCTGCCATCACCTCTGAAATCCCAGGGCTCTCTTCTCCAGGATTGCTGGGCAGTGGGATACAGTGCCAGGAGTGACCTTTAGCCTCTAAAGGTTTTCCTGGAAAGCACAAATGTTTCCCAGCCTTTGAGCTGCTGGTATCCTGGGTGCGAGGCTGTCTCCTCTGCAGCATCCCATCCATCCAGGACAGGAAGCTCGGCTTCCTCTTCTCAGAGCCTTTCTTACTGGCACCTGAAACTTGGGGTACCCTGAGAACAGTCTGGCCTCTGGCAACTTCAGCCTCCAGGCCATGGGGGCCCAATTTGTGCTGAATGAGCAATCAGAGGAAGGAAGAGAAGGTGACTTCCTCAAACTGCAGGTCAGTAGGTGTGGATTCAGCCCCTCCCCCAACTAGTGGATTCCCAAGGGCACAGCTTAGGGTGCTGGCCCAGCACTCACCCCTTGACTGTGGGAACCAGGTCCCCTCCACCCTCCTGCTTCAATTTGTTCAGGAAGTGCTGGGACTCAGGGTGAGGAGCCTCAGGGAGAGGTGGGGCTGTTGGTTTCTGCTCAGAACCCCCCCTCTCCCCGGCAGTCAGGGGCTTCCAGGGATCTCTTGGCCTCTAAGAAGCAGCATGTGGCCGGGAGCCAAGAGGAAGTGTGACTGAAACTGTCCATTTCTAGCCTGGGTGTGCACTGAGGGAACTTGGTGGGAAAGTAGCAAGGGCTCTGACGTAAGCAGCCAGACCCTGAGGCTGTCCACTGTCCCAGGGGAGGCCTGGCCTCTTCCGGACATGGACATCGTACCCTGAGCTCTCCCTCTTTTCCCAGATGGACTCTTACTTCCGGAAGGAGATTCCAGTCCTATCTCCCTGGGGAACTCCCTTGTCCTGCAGGCAGCCCCCGCCCAGCCAGGAGACCAGATAGGAGCTGTCCAGGGCCCAGCCCTGTGCTGTGCTTTGAAAGCAGTCATGCCGCAGTCAGTGCTTAGCCGCCTGTCCAGGGGACTATTTATGGGGGCCCCAGCATTAAATGACCTGCCCTGGTTATCACGGTGAAAAAAGAGTGCTCAGATCCACAGGACTTGAAGGCCCATAGTGCTGAGCTCCGTGAGCTCCTTGGGCCCTGGCCTGTGACTTGGTCCAGAGACTTAGGGACTGCCTAGCCTTGGAAGTGTTGAGGCTACCCAGTGTGACAGGTATTTGGGGCCATGTTCACATTCAGGTGTGGCCTTGCCCATCTGTGCATTCCTCAGTCCCACAGCTGCCTATACATGAGAAGGTGTAGAACTTTCCTTATGGGGACCAGGTAAAAGTTCTTAAGATAACATGTGAAAGACATTTGTCACATGTTGAACCTTTAATTACTAGCGCTTTCTTGGCTCAACAGTAGAGCTGGTAGCTGGGTATGGTAGCAGATGCTGTAATCTGAGCACCCGGGAGGCTGAGGCAGGAGGCTCACCAAGAGTGAACAGGCCAGCCTGGGCTACACAGTGACACCCTGTCTCAAAAAATATAAAATATAAGAAGTAGAACTGCTGCCAGGTACTCCCCCATGAGTAGTCAGTCCCCAGCTTCCTGGAGACCCCCAAGCCAGTCCCTGATCCCCAGGGCTGTTCCCACCTAAGAGGTGACAGCCAGTGGAGAGGAGACTTAGGCTCAGGCTCAGGGTAACTTCCCAGGGACGAGGTCAGTCAGTGCAAGCGTTGGTTGAGGGACAGCCATGTCCTGTCATCCCAAGCCTATACCTGGGCTACTGGCCAGGAGTGGGAGGATAGTGGAGAATTTGGAGCTGGTAAAGAGGGGTAGTGCTGAGCAGCAGGACATCTGTTCTTTCCAGACCTGTGTCATCCGGGCCTGGGACCACAACAAGCCCCTGCTCTTCTGCCCTGCCATGAACACAGCCATGTGGGAGCACCCAGTCACTGCGCAACAGGTGGGCCAGCTCAAGGCCTTTGGCTACACTGAGGTTCCCTGCGTGGCCAAGAAGCTGGTGTGTGGAGACCAAGGTGGGTGCCCCAGCAGGCATGGAGGGGCTCCGTTTTGAGTTGTCATCCTGGCCTGCTGTGGCTGTCTTCTCCTGGCAGGAGGATGGGAGCACTGAACCCTGTATCTCCAAGGATTAAGATGAAGGGGGTGGTGGTGCAAGGTGCCTGGCACACACACTTTTAGAGGCTCACCACACGTGTCCTAGGTTGCTGGGTGGGGTACCCAGTCAATCATGGGCCACAGGAGAACTTTGCATCCAGGTCTCGGGGCCATGGCTGAAGTGGAGACCATTGTGGAGAAAGTAAAAGAAGTCTTCTCTCAGCACCATGGCATCCAGCAGAGTTGAACTGAATCTTCTGTTACGGGCATTGCCTTGCCTCCACGAGTTTTCAGGCTGGAAAAGAGGAGGGCAGCCGAATCTGGTGAAGGCTCCAGTGTTTGCTGAGGAGGCATCTGGCCTGAGTGTTTTGCGCTTTCCCAGGACTCGACCTACTCCAGGTCAGACTGGACAGTCAAGCCCCTTCTTTGAACAAGAGATGCCCACTAGAGGAGGGGGGCTCCCTCCTTGACTCTTCCTGGAATGGGCACAGCAAACCAAGGAGACTGTCCCTGTTCCCCTGGGAAGGGATGATCATTCAGGAATCTCTCAGAGACCGGGAGATCTTGTTTTCCCCCAAAACTGGTTTTAAGAACACCATGGCTGGAGATCACTGGCATGGTGGCCCTGGACATTCTTTGGTGAGGAGTCACGGTGCCATGCAGAGGTGACAAGACTCTCTGATTTCCCACACACCGTGCTGTGAGATTGGGGATGCTGGAAAATAAAGCAAAGCACATTTATCCTTCCTTGTGGTTTCAGAGATCAGGGATATTGCCAGATAAAACTGAAGAAGGGTTTGGGCGGCTGACTGACCAGCATTCTCATGTCTTCATATCATATGGATGTGTGAGAACAGAGAACTCTGAAGCTAGACAGCCTGTAGTTCAGCCACTTGGTAGCTGTGGATCTTGATTTAGGACCTTACTTCTCTGACTCAATTGCATTAACATGCGGCCCTCAAGGAGCTGCTGAGAGGATTGAGATGATGTCTACAGAATGCCATCCTTCTCCTTACCTGCTGGACATACAGTCCAGGACTCCCAGTGTATGACTTAGAACATTTTGGGAATTGGCCAGGCCCCACCCATCACAGGCTCAATGTGCAAAGGATAAATTCCTTTGAAAGACTGTGCTTTGAGAAGAGAGCCCCAGGGTGCCCTGTATACTCAGAGCTGCCAAGGAAAGTGTATCCCAACTTCAGTCATTTGGCACTCAGAGGCCACCACAGCCATGCTCTAATGGTCCCAGACTTCAATGTGGGTTTTTCAGAGATGCAGATTACAACAATTGTGGGGTCACAGAGGCCTCCACCCAGATTTCAAAGGAAGGTCTGGTGATGTGGTGTAGCAGGGTCACAGCCCCTCCAAGGGACCTCTGAGAGGGTAATGGATGAACTGTAGTAGAGAAGCCAAAGCTACCATAGAGACTCAGAAAGTTGGAAATGCCTGGAACATGGAATGTTTGCTGAGGAAAACCACAGGCAGTAAGCAGTCAGTCAGAGAGAGAGGCCATGAGGGCTGCAACCCAAAAAGCCATAGGGGTAGATCTCTCCATGTTCTTTGGAGCCCATATCTCACCATAGTCTGCCTTAGTGCTGGACATAAAGCTATAGGATTTAATGTTTTCCCTGATGAGTTTGGTCTTGCTTTGGTCCTGTTCTTTTATGTCATTCTTTTCATTAAGTACTGTTTAGATTTTTTTTTTTCTCTTTGAGACAGGATTTCACTATGCAGTTCAGGCTGGCTTTAAACTCAGTATGTAGCACAGGCTGGCCTCAAACTCTTGGAGATCCTCCTGCCTCAGCCTCCTGAATGCTGGGATTACAGGCATGGGCCACCTAGCTTTTGTTTTGTTGTTGTTGTTTGTTTGGAAACAAGGTCTTGCCACCAAGTATAGTGGTAAATTTCTCCAGCAGGCAGGAGTCTGAGACAAGAAGATTGATGTGAGTTTGAGGTGAGCCCGGGCTACATAGTGAGTTCAAGTTCAGCTTGAATTATAGAGAAGACACATTATAGAGAAGACTGTGTCTCAGGAAAAAAAAAAAAAAAAGAAAGAAAGAACCTTGGTTGATGTTGCATGCCTGTAATCCCAGCACTCAGGAGGCTGAGGCAGGAGGATTGTTGCAAGTTCGAGACCAGCCTGAGCTACAAAGTGAGCTCAAGGCCAACTTGAACTGCATAATGAAACCCTGTCTCAAAAAGATGTTGTACCCCAAAAATGAGACCCCAAAATGTTGTTCAAAAAACAGGGCAAGACATCTTTTTAAAGAAAAAGGAGCGCTTTTATTTATCCTGGCACCAGCGACACAGTGCAGTTGGAGTTTGTAAGACTGGCTTAAAATCTTGACAGACTTTTGTTTCCCTTTGCTTGAGGACAGAGAAGTTTCACAGGAATTTACAGTCCTTGGTCAGCTAAGGAATGAGGAAGACCTTTGTTTCCCTTTGCTTGAGAGTAAAGAAGTTTCGCAGTTGGTGGTCAGCCATTTTCTTCTTTACAATAATTTACAGTCCTTTGTCTACTAATTTCAGGATCAACTATCTTTTACAAAAGGGGAACAAAGGTCGAGAGGAATCAAGGTTGACTGATTCCAGGAACAATTATCCTTCACAAAGGGAACAAACGGTTAACACAGCCAACAGGTTACCAAGGTGATGGCACATACAGAACAGTATGGGGGGGGTGCTTTTTAGTATAACAAAAGAAAAAAAAAGAGAAAAGGGTCTTGCTACATAGACCTCACTGGCCTTGAACTCTTGGCAATCTTCCTGTCTCATTCTCCCAAGTGCTGGGATCACAGCTGTGTGCCTGTGCGCCATGCCTGTCTTGCTGTTTAGATTTTTCTTTATTTTTGCTTCATTTTGGATTTTTTTTCATTTTGCTGTGTGGATTTTACAGGGGCTCACAGTGAGTTTGCTATGTGTCTCAGAGCAGACTTTAGAGGGACTTTTGAGCAGTGCTGGGACAGCTGAGCTGCTGCAGAAGGAATTAGCATGGTTTTGGTTGCACCTAGGAAAGCTCACCTCACATCAGCAGAACTCTGACCTTGTTCTGTCTTTCTGTGGAGATTAAGTGTGGCTAAGGAAATGTGTATCAGTGTCACGTTGACCTTAGATGGAATGCGATAGCTGGGCTTGGCTGTCACCTTGCTGGGTTCTAGACAGATAGCTAGATTAGCAAGACACACTTCGGGTGTGTCCAGTGGGTCAAGGCATTTCCATCTTTGGGGACTGTGGCTGGTCCCTGGCTCTCTTTCCCTGCGCTGCTTCCTGGCTCCTGTGGGTTGAGCCACTCCCCTTCACATGCCCTTCCGCCACACTGTTTTTACCTCAGAGCCAGCCAGCCATGGAACTTCTGAAAACGTGAGTGAAACTGGATCTCTCCTCCCTTTAAGTTTCAGGTGTCAGATATTTTGTCCCAGTGAGCAACGGTGACTAATACACGGTGGATGGCTGCAACTCCATAGAGTCCCAAACCTGTGCATTCCACATTTCCCCCCATGCACACTTACCTATGGCAATGCCTAATTGATAAATTGAGCTCAATAAGAGATTAATGGTAGCTAAGAACTGTCAGGCCTCACTGAGAAAGACCTTTCTAATAAATGTGGTGTCCTCTACAAACAATAGGAATCCATGCTGCCCTCAGCAGACAGGATTGAGTCTGCAGTCTCCCTGGCCGAGCTTTACTCCCACACCTGTGCTGATCAACTTGCAGCTTTGACATTCCATCCAGATTGCTGTACACTAACAGAAAGAGCTTCATCATCCTTTGCTATGTTTGCCAATGCCCAAGTTATATGACCAAATTACCTGTTAATTCCCTTTGCAAACACAACTATTTTATACAACCAGACTCCCTGGGGCACTGACAACATTGCTGTAAAATAACTGTAGCTCCATCATACTGTTCTATATGCACCATCTTCCTTCCAGGTGACCTGATGATATGTGAACCTTTGTTCCCCCTCTGCAAAGGACAGATGTTATCTGAAAATTAAGTGCTAAAATTAGCTGACAAAAGACTGTAAATTCCTGGGAATCTTCTCTGTCCTCAAGCAAAGGAAAACAAAGGTCTTCCTCATTCCTTAGCTGACCAAGGATTATAAATTCCTGCAAAACTTCTCTGCCCTCCAGCAAAGGGAAACAAAGGGCTTCTTTACTGTTCTTTCTATAAAAGTCTGTCAAAATTTTAAGCCAATTACACAGCCTTGCAAACTCCAACTGCACTGTGTCGCTGGTGCCAGGATAAATGAAAGTGCTCCTTTTTCTTTAAAAAAGATGTCTTGCCCCTTTTTTGGACATTTTGGGAGCTCGTTTTTGGGGTATAACACATCCCTTGGGACCACACTCCCACCCACCCCCCATCCATATATATACTTAGCCACCCCTCCAGATGTTTGCTGATATCACTCCGATTTCAGCCTGCTGATACCTAGACGAAATTAAATCTCATACTCCCACAGTCTCAGTCTCATGTTAACAATAACAAAATGAAACAATTAAACATGTGCTATAATAAACTGCGCTATAATAAACTGGCAGCACTAGGAAACCGAGGCAGGAGGATTACTGTGAATTCAAGATGAGCAAGACTTTGTCTCAAAGATTTCTGCTGCTGCCCTCACTTAAGGAAGTGCCTTAGTCTATCCTTGTTCCTCTAATAGAACATCCAAGGGTGGGCAATTTATAAGCAAAAGTTTACTGAGCTCTAGTTCTGAAGGCTAGAAGTGCAAGGTCAGTTGGCCACACCTGCCTGGCTTCTCCTGAGGGCCTTGTGCTGCTCTGTGCACAGCAGAAAGTGGAGGGGCAAACATAAGGGGCAGCTTTGCCATGAACAGCCGGCTCTTGCAGTAACCAGTCTAGTCCCCCCAGACTGCAGACTCCCTCCCTGTACAGTGCCAGTCCAGCCCGGAGAGCTCTGCCCGCTCCGTCCAAATACCTCTTTCAGGCTCACCCCAACACTGCCGCAGTGAGGAATTAAGCCTTGAAATGAGTTTTGTGTTTTGTTTTGTTTTGGATCAGGGATCAAACTCATGACCTGATGTTTGCCGGGCAGGCATTTATGCCACTGAGCTAGATCCCTGGCCCACCTCCAAATGAGTTTAAATGGAGAAAGACTTACTGGGAAAGTGAGTCATGGCACAGCAAGGAGCTGGTCCCTCACTTCCTTGGTCCTCGGTGAAAGAATTCAGTCCAGATGCATGGACTGTACAGAAGTGTGGGTAGTTTGTTGGGAAGTAGAGGAAGTTTCAGCTCTGAGCAAAAAGGCGGGCGGTGCCACAAAGGCTTTTGTCCCAAGGGTGAGTTTGGATGCATTTTTATGTACCTGAGTTACTTTCCAGGTCTGGAGAACTGGAGTAATCATGCAACTTACCAGCATTTTACTTAGAAGTTACTTAGGAATTGAAAACTGTCTTCCTGTCTTTCTGAAATGGTCAGTAACTCCTCAGAGACTTTCATCATGAAGAAATTCATAAAAATAATTTCAACCAGGGCCTGCTCTAAGGCTTTTTTAGATAACACTTCCTTTCTGGGTAGCACTGGGTTAGAGGGAGGAGATGAAGGTGGGGACCACAGCAGCCTGGTGACCATGTGTTGTACCCCAAAAACAAGACTCCAAAATGTTGTCCAAAAAAGGGGGCAAGATGTCTTTTTTTAAAGAAAAAGGAGCGCTTTTTATTTATCCTGGCACCAGCTACACAGTGCAGTTGGAGTTTGCAAAGCTGTGTAACTGGCTTAAAATTTTGACAGACTTTTATAGCAAGAACAATGAAGAAGACCTTTGTTTCCCTTTGCTTGAGGGCAGAGAAGTTTTGCAGGAATTTATAATCCTTGGTCAGCTAAGGAATGAGGAAGACCTTTGATTTCCTTTGCTTGAGGACAGAGAAGATTCCCAGGAATTTACAGTCCTTTGTCAGCTAATTTTAGCACTTAATTTTCAGATAACATCTGTCCTTTGCAGAGGGGAACAATGGTTAACATCAATCAGGTCATCCAGGAAGATGGTACATACAGAACAGTATGACAGTGCTACAGTTATTTTACAACAATGTGATCGGTGCCCCAGGGTGTTGGGTTGTAGAAAATAGTTGCGTTTGTAAAGGGAATTAACAGGTAATTTGGTCATATAACTTGGGCATTGGCAAACATAACACAGGATGACAGAAGCTCTTTTTGTTAGTGTACAGCACCATACAGCCTGATTGCTGCCCTAGAAGGGACTCCATTAAATCAGGCTCTTAGGCTCAAAAATAAGAGGATAAACAGGCTTTGCATGTGCTTGGTCCTGGGGTTAGACAGAATGAACAGCTCCTGGGGACATTCCCTGATTGCAAGTGGGTGGAGAGAGTAATTTCCCCAGGGATGGCCTGAGGGTGGTGCTCAAGTGGGTGAAGCACAGTGAATTCCTCAACCCTCAGTATCCTTACTTTCAGCATTACTCCCTCCTACTTTCTTCCTTTGTGTTGTTTTGCTTTGTTTTTGAGACAGATTCTGTGTATTCCACTCTGACCTTGAACTCACTATGTAACCCAAAGAATCCTCAAACTCTCACAGATCCTCCTGCCTCAGCCTCCTGAGTGCTGGGATGACAGGCATCCTACCTTTCAGTCTCCCACCTTTCTCATCATCTTTTTTAGATTTCCCTTACTTGGGAGAACTTGTCTTTCTAGGTCCAGCTTACTTCACTCACTGTGATAAACTCCAGTTAAGCCAACTTCTTCTTTGGGGGAGGGGCAGTGCCAGGAATCTTACTCAGGACTTCCTGGTTTCCAGGTGAGCTCTGTGCAGCTGAGCTCTGTCCAGCCCTTAGGCTGGCTGCTGATAGGAGAGGCAGAACTGTTAGTGTCTGGGCTGGGAGGAGGAATGTGTTGTCCTTTCCCTGAGAACCCAATGTGCAGGCCCCTCCTTCAGAGGTGTCTTTCTCATTCCTGCCCGTTGCCCTTTGCAAGGTCACCGCTCCTTCTCAGTCCCATTGCAGGATTTCTGTCCTTCCTGGCTCTCTAAACCTTGAAGAGAAGCCCCACCGACACAGTTAGGAGGTTTGCTACTTAATCTTTAGCTCCCAGGACCTTTTTTTTTGTCCTTTTCCTTTTTATTGGTACCAGGGATCGAACTCACGACTGCCTGCTTGCAAGGCAGGCACTTATGCCGCTGAACTAAACCTCCAGCCCCACTCCCAGGACCTTTGAAGCCCACTTCTCCGTGCTTATTCTCCTGTCTGACCCAGAGGGGCCTGCCCAGCAAGACAGGGCCTCCCACCCCACTCTTCCTTCCCCTCTCTACAGAAGCCTTTCAGTCCCTTTACCCCCCAAGATGGAATGTTGTGGTTGAACCTCTCTATCCTCCCAGAGCAGCCCTTCCTTGAGTGGCCTGGACCCTTTCCCCCAGCTTCTGCTTGTAAGTATTTAGATACTTCAAGGCCCGTGAGGGCAGGCAGCCTGGGCTCAGCCCATGCACACACTGACCCTCAGGGCTGCCCAGTCTGAGGGCAAAGTAGGAAGACAGGAAGCTTGATTTGGGCTGTCTTGTCCTCTCCTCTCTGTCTCTTCTCTTCTCCCCTCCCTTCCCCTTCCCTCCTGTCTCCTCCCTTTCCCTCATGCTTCCTTCTCTTCCTCTCTCCTCTTCCCCTCCACTTCCTCCCTCCCCCCTTCCTCCTTCCCTTCTCCTCCTCTCCACTGGTATGAACTTACTTCGGGACAGGCATCTCTACCAAAAGCCAAGAGAGAGGCCAAAGCAGACCAAAAGGAACAGAGATGATCAAAGGGCGGAAGCCACTTTGAAGAAGCTCTCCTTGACCAGATGACTAGTAAAGACATGAAGTGTGCATCTGTGAAATAAGAACTGATGCTGCAGGATGGGGACCTCAGGAGACAATGAAGTCACTGAAGATTCAAATGGGAGAAAGATAAACTCCAGCGAAGAAGAAGGACATAGAGTTGAACTAAAGGATCTCAGAGATATAGAGATTGGGACAACCAGATTCCCTATCTGCCCCCACTGAATTATCTGAAAGACAGCACAGAGCTAACCCTGGGTTAAATCAGTTTAAAAATGCAGTAAGTAAGGCTTAGATAGGAGGCAAAGTGAGAAGCCAGGAGAAAAGCTTTTGAGGCAGCACTGAGCGGTCCTAACCTCGCTGTGGGGCTGTGGCAGGCACTGATGTCAGGCTGCAGGGTAGGCAGGGGTCTTGCAGAGGTGCAGCAGGGGCACACGCAGCTATCAGCTCACACCAAGCTCCCACGGAGCTGGAGAACCCGATCCACTAAAGAAACAGTTCGAATTGAGAATGACCTCCATACACAGGCAGGGAAGCATGGGGCTGAACCTCGCTTGAAGGCTGTTGGGCTGTTTAACCGCATCTGCCATCTTATTATGGAAACTCATTTTGAGAAGTTTCTAAAGAAATTCTCCAGCTTTGCTCAAGAACAAAATGAGAAGATATCTGCTCCCCAAGGCCTCTTCCTGGTGGGCCTTGTGAGCTAGGACTTGGAGTAAATGAAACGACCGTTCATGAAGACAGGCATGAGCAGCAGGAGATAAACCGTAGCATGAAAGACCCTGCTTCCCGCTGGGATCCTGATCTATGCACTGACCCGTCACAGACTGGTCCCACCTCCTCCCCAAGCATCATTCCTGTGGATCTGCTGCCAGAGCCATGGTGCCATTTACCCAAGGACTAACTTTCCAAAACTCCAGAGTGTGATAGTCACACCTGCAATCCCAGCACGCGAGAGGCTAAAGCAGGAGGATCACTGCAAATTTAAGGCCAGCCTCAGCTACATAGTGAGTTCAAGACCAGTCTGAACTGCACAGTGTGACCTTGTCTCAGAGAACCAAAAGAAGAACTGGCAAGCGCGAGGTCCCGAGTTTGATCCCCAGTACCAAAAAAAGTAGCAGCAGCAGCGGAGGAGAAAGAAGGTGGCGCAGAGAGGAAGAGAAGAGGCAGTGAAAGAAGAAATAAAGACAGGTAAAAGGAACAACAAGCAAAACTGTAACTAAAAAAATTGTACTTACACAAAGATAGCAACTAACTTCTAGACAGGAAGTTGCCTGAGGATCCCAGTATCTGTACTTGCTGGGTTTATTTACGCTTCTCTTCTTCTAGGCTTATCACACCCAAAATCCTTTAAAGACACTGCTGCAGAAGTGACTCCCAGCCTGTTAGATGTCAGATGTTCAGATGTGTTCAGAGTTCCTGTCTCCTGATAATGAATCGATTTGAGGACACAGGGCATTAAGAGTGGGAAAGGTTTATTGAGAGAAAGCTCCTGAGAAACGGGAGAATCTCCAAAAAATGGGTTGCTGCCAAGGCTCTTTGTCCAAGGAATTTTGTTGTTGTTTTGTTTTCTTGAGATGGGGTCTCACTGTGTAGTCCAGGTTGGCCTTGCACTTGCAGTGATCCCCCTGCCTCAGTCTCTAGCTCTGTCCAAGGATATTTTATCTTTTTTTTTTTTTTTTTTTTTTTGTCTTTTTCGTTTTTTACCGGGGGATTTAGCTCAGCTGCATAAGCGCCGATACCAGGGATTGAACTCACGACTGCCTGCTTGCAGGGCAGGCACTTATGCTGCTGAGCTAAATCCCCAGCGCCCCCCCCCCCCATTTTGTCTTTTTGAGACAAGGTCTCGATATGCAGTTCAGGCTGGCCTTGAGCTCACTTTGTAGCCCAGGCTGGTCTCGAACTCACAACAATCCTTTTGCCTCCGCCTCCTGAGTGCTGGGATTATATCCAAGATATTTTATATCTTGGACATAATATGGGTGAAACTATTACAGATGGCTAAGTGGAAATATTGTAGGCAGAGGCACATCTGAAGATTAAGGTCATAATGGCTTAGGGATAAATGGAAGCTTGGAATTATTGGTGTCACCCCTTGAGATTTCCTACTATCTCATTAGGGATGAACAATCCTCTCTCATTAAGACTAAGATCGCTGCAGGGCATGGTGGCTCACGCCTGTAATTCCAGCACTAAGAAGGCGGAGGTGCAAGGATCATTGCGAGTTCCAGACCAGCCTGGACTACAGAGTGAGCTCAAGGCCAGCCTGAACTGCACAGTGAGACCCTGTCTCAAAAAAATAAAAAATAAGACTTAAGATCACTAATACTAAGACTACTAAGGATGAAAACAAGACCATAGATTATTGACCAAGGTTAATGATGTCATCCATATACCCTTGCTATCACCGGACCAATATTACCTAAGGAACTGTGCTTGTAATCTGATTGGTTGGTCATAATTTGGACCCACATTATAGCCTCCACTTGTTATAACTTCCTTAGAGAAGGAAGCTCTTCCTGGCTCTCAGGAACTATTCCTATTTCCCATTCCTTTTCTCCAACTAAGTTTTCTACTCTTAAACTCCATTGTTCCTTAGAATTCATTTCTCAGCTTCGGGGAACATGAACTGAATTCCAGTTTATCTGACGTCTATGAAAACTACAGCCATCCTATAGGATTACAAGTAATAGTTGCTTGGCTACCATTGCTCCAATAGGAAAGCGAGGCATGTAGCAAAGCTATATAGCAAGGCATCATTAGCCTTGACTTATCTGTCACTTCTGATATAGAGGAGGCTGAGGAGTGTGGGTCAGGGTGTTCTGGTCACTCGCCTGTGTGTCTGATGCCTATCTGGGCTCCCTGGACCAGGTGGCGCTAATTACAGTACAATCTCAGGCTGCTGTTTATCTCCAGGCAGGCCCACAGGCCTGGCTCTCTAATTCACCTTAAGCCCCAGTTCTGATGTGTCTCATCCTCTGCACTGGCTGCCTATTAATTTCTATCTAATGTAGCTGTCTAAAACAAGACTGTAAATCCATTAATTTACTTAGTTGATAAGTTCAAGGGCAGAACCTTGAGTTTAAGATAAAGAGACTGGACAGTTTCAAAGAATGTTCACAGGCAAAACATCTTAGATCACCCATTTTAAAAAGTTACAAAAGCCTAGGCGGCCCTACCTTTCATGCCTTTCAGGGGCCCTAGTCTTTGTCAGTCCTGCGAGGGTAGCCATTATCTTTAGCCCTGGGGTGGAATTTCTTCTGTAAACAAAGGCCAAACTTTGTCTCAACTCACAAATTCCACAGATTTTCATTCCCAAAACACATAAATACCCCAGCTCCTGAGTAGTTTGCCTCTCTCTCTTGAGGGCCTGAAAGGGCCAGCATTCTCATTCTTTTGTTTGTTTGCTCATTTGTTTTTCTGAGACAGAAAGAATCTCACTATACAGTTCATGCTGGGTTGGCAATCCACCTGCCTCAGCCTCATGAGTACTAAGATTACACAGTAATTCTTTTCAGTATGCACTTAAATTCTGCTAAATTTGCCTCTATGCCTCTCACACATGCCTCTTATTGAAAATTCCTGCTCTGTGATGGAAGGCTGTGATCCTGCAGCAGACCTCAGGTGTGGGGTGAGTCAAAGTTCCCATCTCTACTTTGGGGAATCCCTTGGTAGATCCCTTGGGCCCTGTGAGGGAACCTTGGCCTCAGAGCAGTGGGACAAAAGACTGTTTGAGACAGAGTCACACTAGGTATCCTAAACTGGCTTCAAACATGCAGCAATCCTCCTGCCTCAGCTTTCGCAGGGCTGGGATTAGAAATGTCCATTAGTGCTCCATTAGTGCCAGAGTTTTGTGCTGGGAGATAGAATCCCTCTCTCCAAGGGATTCTCATCCAGAACTGACTGGGGGAATTCAACTCTGGGAGACTTGGAGACAGTGCCAATAAGAAAGATAAAAAAATCAGTAAGGGGGCTGGGGATTTAGCTCAGCGGCATAAGCATCTACCTTACAAGCACGCAGTAGTGACTTCGATCCGTGGTACTGATTTTAAAAAAAATCAGCAAGGCTGGGAACTCTGTAAAATTGACCCTTAATCAGGCAAACCTCAGAGCCAGAGGCTGCTGAAAAAAGCCCTCCAGGGGTCAGAACAGTCCCAAGAGGGCCTCCAAGACTCTCCCCGCAGAGAGGCTTAGATTGAGTTTGATTTGTAAAGAAAGTTATGTCTGGGTCATTGTTAAAAAAAATCACCCGCCAATGGATGGGACTGGGGATTTAGTTCAGTGGCATAAGCGCCTGCCTGGCAAGCGCAAGGTCATGAATGCAATCCCTGGTACCAAAGAAAAAAAAAAAGAAAAAGAAAAAAGAAAACTAATCACCCAGAGTATAACTCAGTGGTGCAACGCCTGCCTGGCAAGGTCCTGGGTTCGATTTCTAGTACCCAAACACACACAACACAAAGATTTAAAAAGCAAAACACAATCACCCAATCAGGTAGCAATGTAGTGCAGGAGGGGAAGAGCTGAGCAAAAGACCTGGGAGAGAGGAGTCTTCCTAGGACTAAGGTTACAGCAGAGTATCTGGGTGGCTTGGAGCCTGCGCACCCAGAAAAGAGAAACTCTTTCTTGTAGAAATCAATCAGGTCGCTATGTAGATAAACAAGGAAATTACACCAAAACATCAACAACTTGAAGCTCTGAACATTGGGCAGGCAGGGGTTGCTAATGCTGCAGTAAAAAAATATATATCTAGATAGGTAGGTAGATTGATCGATTGACTTTGGTAAGCTCTCTCTATATATGGTTTGTTTATGTTGTACCCTAAGAAAATAGCTTTGTTATATGTGTATTATAGCAAACCTGTATAGGGGCTTACTAAATGTGTTTGTTTTATCCTTTTTCCCTAACTGATATGTTAAGGGACCTAATTGATCTGTTGAGCAACACTCTCCTCTGTAAAGAATTGCAAGAATCTCACCTAATTGATATGTTAACCATTGTTGCTCTCTACAAACTACAGAAGCTGTGCTAAAACAAGCTAACAAGGGTTGTTAATCACTGTTAGGAGCCTCTATTCTCCGCTAAAGAGCTAAGGAAAACTAGAATGGCAATTAATTTACATTTGTTTAAAGTAACCTGCTTGTGTGCAGAGAGATTTGCGTGTGAGTTTAACCCTTTACCCTGACCTTGACACATTACCGCCGTTTTCTGTTCTGTATGGCGCCTTATTGCCTCCCTCTCCCCTCACCTATCTATCTAGGCCATAAAGAATTTGGGTTTCTGGTGACCTCCCCCCGACCCGGTGATGATCTGTTGTAAAATGAGCCTGCCCCAATTTTAAGAACTGCTTAGCTTAAACAAATTACCGGGTAATACTATGGCCCAAACCCCAATCGGTGCTTTCCTTTTGTTCTGTATGTATCAAATGAGTTAGATATCAGGTCTTTGTAAAACTTAAGTTCCAGCCTCTCATAACTTGTGACCCCTTCGCACTCACTAGTAAAGACAAGCTGTCCTGAGATAATTAACTCTCCACTTTCTTCTCCAAATATTGCTGCAGACGTGCCACTCTGAGATAATGTCAGTCTGCAGGATGGGAGTAATTTAAAAAACACCAGGAACTCCCTAGACTGTCAGAGCTAAATAGACAGCAATACAGTTTCCAGACTCGGGTCAACAAGTCTGATGGCTCTACAGGTTTCTTTGTTTCTCTCCCCCCGCCCTTTCCTCCAGCCCCTTTTTAAAGTCCTCCCTTCAGCTTCTAGGGGACGGTCTCCAAATTGGCTCCCGGAGACTGGTCGCCAGGCCTGGAAATAAAGCCTTTGCCACTAAATTTTCGGTCTCTTGCCTCCTTGGATTTTATACCGGGGCTCAAGTTATAACATTTGGGGGCTCGTCCGGGATGGAAGCAAGACCCCAGACTCATTTCTGAACATTTGAAAGTAAGTGCTCTGGAGGATTTGTTTGGGCCGCGGTCAACTTGTAATTTTGAGGGGACGCCCTCAATTTGGGAGCGGGAACCACCCAAGGACAGAGTCAGTTGGTTTGTAGGACAAATTCTGTCCATTTGTGACTCTGCCCCGGGTGGGGAACAGCTCCGTTTGGAAGGGGACGCCCTTAATTTGGGAAGTGAAACCTCCTGAGGACAGAGTCAATTGGTTTTTGCCATTTGTGACTCTGCCCCGGGTGAGGAACCACTCTGTTGGTTAATTTGTTAATTCCTCCAGATCCCAAAATTTGACTAATTTTTGGGCAAAGGCCATTTTTGCTGCAGCTTGTCTCGCCTTGTATGTCTGTTTGTTTGTCCATTTGTTCTAATTGTTCTCCTTTTGGTTACCCTAAATCTAACAGAACATTCTCTCCTAGGAACCCCTTCTATGAGCCCAGAATGGACAAAGGGATTTAGATATTGATGTGCAGTGTTTTTGTTCTTTAAAATTGTTTGCCTGTTTGGATTTGTTACTAACTTAGGGGCTTGTTGCCCATTTCTGTTGCAGGATCCATATGGCTTATTAGATTCAAGCTTCATAATAAGAAAAATTATTTCCTTTAGCCCACCAAACTGTGCAAAAAGCACCCTTTGTTTGTGTCTTTAATGTTGTGGCGCCTTGTTTAATATGTAAGTCTTCAACTGATTGCTTGCAACCTTGGCATGCCTTTTAAAAGGAATATTTTTCTTTCTGGTTAAAAAGTAAATATATGTGCACATATATGTGTATATTTATGGTTTTTAAAAATCATATCAACTTTACCAAGTAAAAACCAGGTCATACTGTAATTGAGCCAGTTAAAAGGTTATAGCTTTAAAAAACCCAACATTTTAATGTGGTAAAAAGACATAAAATTAATTAAATATGTTTTAGACTACTAAAAGGTAACTTCAAGGGTTTTGTTGAGAGTTTTAATGTTGTCTGAGAAGCGAAAAAAAAAAAAGATAATTGACTGGTGATAGTAAAAAGGAGGGACAAAGAAAGTGGTTTGTCTTCAAGTAAAATGTCTGCTGTGCCAAAATGTAAAAAAAAGATAAAACTTAGAGGTATATTGTAAGTTATAAAAAGCTCGAGATGATATAAATTTTGTCTTGGTTTATAGTACTGAAGACAACAGGTTTGACAAGAAGTAAATGTGTTCAAAGTTTGACAGTATTGGATCAGTTTTGATAGATTTATTTATAAGATTCTAAACCTTTGCTGCAAAGTGTTTCCATTAATATGAGATTATAGATGATAATAGAGATAAGATATAAGTTTTCACATGTGCTGTGGACCTCTGGGAGATTATATGGCACAATTTTGTTACCTATGAAAAAGCTTCTTTTTATTAAGTATGTAATTTTAGTAAAATGATGGCCTGCCAGGTGGCACCCTGGGACAAAAGGTGGTGTGCCATCCAGATAAAGCCTGCTCTCTGATATGGAATGCCAAAACCATGTTGTCCTTTTGTCCCAAGCCGATTGGACATCCAGAGGTAAGGAGGTTTCCCTAGTATCGCCAGTTGGTCTCTTTGCAACTCAGTCGGCCCCACATGTTAGAAAAAAGATTACAAAGGTTTGAGAGTTTAAAAAAAAAAAATGCCCCTCAGCCAGTTGATAGAGATAGCACAAAAGGTCTTTTAAAACTAAAAAAATTACCGTCTACTGGGAAATTTGTCCAGCGTACCTGAGTCCTCACAACTGACTTAGAGTTAAAACTGTTGGGCAAATGGAATCAGGAGATTCCAGAAGTCTGGGCAGAAGACAATCCTCCAGGGCTAGCAGTCAGCCAAGTCCCCCTTCTGATGGAGCTCTTACCCCAAGCATGCCCCTTCTGCTTGTGACAATACCCGATAAGCCTGCAGGCCCGGAAAGGGATTTAAAGTCCACATGCAGAGGCTAAGAGACAATGATATTCTCATTCCTTGTGTCTCTCCCTGGAACATGCCCTTGCTTCTAGTCACTGAAGCCAGGGACAAACAACTATCGCTCTGTACAGGATCTCGGAGAGGTTAATGCATGAGTTCTGAGTCTATACCCAACAGTGCCAAATCCTGAGAACACCTGGTACTCTGTTCTGGACCTGAAAGTTGCTTTCTTCACTTTGCCTCTTACTCTGGTGAGTCAATTTTTTTGCCTTTAAATGGACTGACCCAGATACAGGGGTAAAAGAACAGCTGACCCGGACACATTTACCTCAGGGTTACAAGAACTCTCCCACTCTTTTTGATGAGACATTAACAAGAGACCTTTTAAAATTTAAGAAAAAAACACCCTGAGATAGTGCTCCTCCAGCACATAGATGACTTGTTAATAGCCTCGACCCCCACAGAAGCTTGTAAGCTTGTCAAGAGACAACTGAGAAACTGTTAAGGACTTTGGGGCAATTAGGCTATAAAGTCTCGACTAAAAGGGCACAATTGTGCTGTCAGGCTGTGACTCATCTGGACTACAAATTGCAAAAAAAAAAAAAAAAAAAAAAAAAGGAGGATTTTGTCTAAAAAAGTGTCCAGGCTATATTGCAGATCCCATTCCCAGAAACTAAGAAACAGGTGCGCGAATTTCTGGGAGCTGTCGGATACTCCAGGCTGTGGATTCTAAATTTTACTGAAACAGCTCACCCCCTGTAGGGCTCCCTTAAGGGAAAAACTCACTAAACTGGACTGATAAATATAAACTGGACCTTGCGGCAGCTCAAGTGGGCCTTGACAGAGGCCCCAGCCCTGGGACTCCCTGATGTTGCCAAGCCATTCACCTTGTTCGTAGATGAACTCAGGGGCATTGCCAAAGGAGTCCTAACCCAGGACATTGGCTCTTAAAAGAGGCCTATAGCCCTATCTTTCCAAAAGGCTCAATCCAGTAACAAGAGGGTGGCCTCCATGCCTAAAATTCTGGCCGCTGTGGCAATGCTACTTAAAAGAGGCCAAAAAAAAAAACCCTCACTTTTGGACAGAAGATTTCTGTAGTGACCTCCCACAGTTTAGAGACTCTTATCAAAACCCCTCCCGAAAATGTGAGTGCTAGAATCTCACACTATTAGGCCCTGCTCCTAGACCCAGAATTGGTAGTTTTCAAGACTTCTTCAACTTTAAACCCCGCCACCCTTATGCCTGACAACGACCTGAGGAATTTCACAGATGGAAGCAGCTTCATCCAGAACGGCAGAGGCAGATGAGTGGCCGGGGCAGCAGTGACCACCAAAAGGAGGTACTCTGGGTTAAGCGGTTAGAGCCTGGCATCTCTGCCAAAAGGTGGAGCTCATTGCTTTGACTGAGGTACTAAAACTAGCCATGGGAAAGAGGGTAAACATCTATACTGATAGTAGATATGCTTTTGCTACTATACATGTACATAGAGCCATCTATTAGGAGTGAGGTCTCTTAACCTCCGCCAGAGCTAAGATTTAAAAAAAAAAAAAAAAAAAAAAAAAAAAAAGGGCTCCAAAGATCCTAGATTTGCTGGCAGCAGTCTGGCTGTCAGCAGATTGCTGCTATTCACCTGAGAAAACAATTTGGCAGATCAGGCCACTCAAAGAGTAGCAGTCACATCAGAGGGGCCAGCCGAGAAAGTAACTGCTCTGGATGTGAGTCCCCCTGAACTTGTCAGAACCAGTCTACACAAAGAAAGACTACACTGGTTGTTGTGAGCCATCTAACAAATTCCAGTCCCTGTGACTAAAAGACAAGTGCAAAATTTCTAGGAGCCACAGGACTGATCCAGAGTTTGGGACCCTGACAGAGGTCTGTTGTCTACCTTTCCAAGACACTTGATTCTGTAACAACCAGATGACCACCCTGTCTGTGGTGATTTCCTCAGTGGCCCCCTCATAAAGGAGGCTTAAAAATTGACTTTTGGACACAAACTCTTGTTTCTTCCTGTTCCCTGGAGACTCTCATCAAGGCCCCATCAGACTGACGGATTTCTAATTCCTGAGCCATACATTATCAGGCACTATTTCTGGAAACAGCGGCTTCAAACTCTGGCTACTTTGCTGCCTGAGGATGACCCCTCGTTGCCTCACTACAATTGTACTGAGGTCATTGATCACCTCACGGGACTTCGACCTTATCTAGTGGATAAGCCATTATCTAGAGTTCCATCCTACTTCTCTGATAGAAGCAGCTACGTCTATCAAGGTAAGCGGGTCTTGGGAGCTGCCGTTACACAAAATCTCAGGTTCTATGGGAACAAATCTTAGAGCCAGAGACATCAACATAGTGGGCTAAACCCATTGCCCACACTGAGGCCTCAAGTTGTCTTTATCAAAAATGGGGTTTATTGTCTTCTGGAGTCAAAAGATTAAAATTGCTCCCCGAATTTGGACTTGTTGGCTGCCATCTAGATGCCAAAGAGAGTGGCTACTATCTGCTGTATAAGCTATTGGGCAGGAGATGATCTTGTTATAGGAGAAAATAATTTGACAAATGCCACCTTCCAAAAGATAGCCAGAGAGCCCCAAAATCAGTGGGGATTGAGATAAGCTTGACATTACTGCTGATCCCACCTATTTTCTTTGTCAGAGCCCATTTACACTTAAAAAGACCAGCATCTGGCAGCTCAACTTCCGAGAGATTCCCGGGGGCTAATATCAAGCTAGCCCAGTCTGTGAGCTTCAGATGCCCTCAGTGCCAATTGGTAAATCTAAAAGTACTGCAACAAATAGAAACCACTGGCTATCATGGGACTATGCCTAAAAAATACTAAAAAATAGATTTTACAAAAATAAAAAGCCTAAAACTTCAAGGATATAAATGTTATAATGGTTGATACTTTCATTAGATGAGTAAAAGCGTTTTCTACTTAGTCTGAGTCAGCTCTGATAGCAGTTTCCCTGATTTGGTCTCCCTTTTTATCCATGGGGTCCGACAATGGCCTGGCTTTTATAGCCTAATAACTCAAAATTAACCTAAGCTTTGCAGATCAATTAGAAAACTCAATTGGGCTTACCAGCCTCAGAGTTCAGGAGAAATAAAAAGATAAGTTATATTTTAAAGACTATAATTACTAATGGCCTTAAAAACTGGCGAAAACTGGGTGAGTCTCTTTTCCTTCTGCCCCTTTGTGTGCGTGATGCATCCCCTATGTTGCAGATATTTCCTCTTTTGAGGTTTTATGTAAGAGATCTTCCTCTTATCATTAAAGGTTTCTAAAAATTAGCTGATTTAACTAATCAAGATCTTATTAAGTCTCCCCCAGACTCTTTAGCCAGCTCTGACTTCCATCCACTGGTTATTTTGCTGCTGCCCACTGCGAGCTAAAGAGCCTAGGCACCCAGACAAGCGACCTCACCATAAATCACTTGAGCTGCAATGGACCGTCAAAGTAGCTGAAAGCCTGCCTGGATTCAACGTTCCCACTGCAGACAGGTCCCAGCTTCAAAAGACCATTAGCCTGCGGATAAATAAACTGTCATTTCTTCCAAGGACACTTTAAAGCTTAAGATTGTCTAATATAACTGATAATTTTGTGTTCTCCTCCTTTGTAGAGACCCCAAAGAGGCCTCTGTCTAACTTAAAAATTGTTACTTGTATGATAAAACAGAGTAAATTTAAATGTTGGTTTTCTTTCTCCTTTTGGTTAACAGCTTTAATGACAGCTACAAGACCTTTGTTAATCCTCCTACTGGGCCTTGTGTTGTAAACAAGTTGATAAACTATGTCAAAGTTCTTAAAAGCTTATAATTTTAAAGACACATACAAGGTTATAAAAAGATGCTAAAGAGTCAATGATTTGACACACTGACTAAAATCAGTGGGGAATGTTGTACCCTAAGAAAATAGCTTTGTTATATGTGTATTATAGCAAACCTGTATAGGGGCTTACTAAATGTGTTTGTTTTATCCTTTTTCCCTAACTGATATGTTAAGGGACCTAATTGATCTGTTGAGCAACACTCTCCTCTGTAAAGAATTGCAAGAATCTCACCTAATTGATATGTTAACCATTGTTGCTCTCTACAAACTACAGAAGCTGTGCTAAAACAAGCTAACAAGGGTTGTTAATCACTGCTAGGAGCCTCTATTCTCCGCTAAAGAGCTAAGGAAAACTAGAATGGCAATTAATTTACATTTGTTTAAAGTAACCTGCTTGTGTGCAGAGAGATTTGCGTGTGAGTTTAACCCTTTACCCTGACCTTGACACATTACCGCCGTTTTCTGTTCTGTATGGCGCCTTATTGCCTCCCTCTCCCCTCACCTATCTATCTAGGCCATAAAGAATTTGGGTTTCTGGTGACCTCCCCCCGACCCGGTGATGATCTGTTGTAAAATGAGCCTGCCCCAATTTTAAGAACTGCTTAGCTTAAACAAATTACCGGGTAATACTATGGCCCAAACCCCAATCGGTGCTTTCCTTTTGTTCTGTATGTATCAAATGAGTTAGATATCAGGTCTTTGTAAAACTTAAGTTCCAGCCTCTCATAACTTGTGACCCCTTCGCACTCACTAGTAAAGACAAGCTGTCCTGAGATAATTAACTCTCCACTTTCTTCTCCAAATATTGCTGCAGACGTGCCACTCTGAGATAATGTCAGTCTGCAGGATGGGAGTAATTTAAAAAACACCAGGAACTCCCTAGACTGTCAGAGCTAAATAGACAGCAATACAGTTTCCAGACTCGGGTCAACAAGTCTGATGGCTCTACAGGTTTCTTTGTTTCTCTCCCCCCGCCCTTTCCTCCAGCCCCTTTTTAAAGTCCTCCCTTCAGCTTCTAGGGGACGGTCTCCAAATTGGCTCCCGGAGACTGGTCGCCAGGCCTGGAAATAAAGCCTTTGCCACTAAATTTTCGGTCTCTTGCCTCCTTGGATTTTATACCGGGGCTCAAGTTATAACAGTTTATTTGCTTGTTTTGAGCAAGATCTCACTAGTACTCCAATCCGTCCCTAAACTCACAGTGATCCTCCTGTTTCAGCCTCCTGAGTGCTGGGATTACAGACATATGCCATCATACTTGGCCACTAACATATACTTTAATGGACATGGTGATTATATGATTATATGTACTTGCTTTTTTTCATTGAAATTTTTGTTAGCTCATGTTTGCAGCACATTCATTGGGAGGAGTTGGTACATGTACGCAGCACACCTGAGTTCTGTTAACTGCCGTTTGCCCTCATGTATGCTCATGGACACAGGGTAGCACTGCAATCCATGTACATGGCAAGTACTGTCAGATTATTGTAGCTGAATTATTTAGAAATATTGTAGGTAAGCCTGGGCATGGTGGCACACACCTGTAATTCCAGCACTCAGGAGACAGAGGCAGGAAGATAGCCAGCCTGGGCTACATAGAGAGACACTATCTAAAAAAAAACAAAAAATAAAATAAAATATAGAAATATTGTAGCCGGTCAGACAAGGCTAAGCCCTTGAAAGGTCAGAGCCTAAGACAGCCCTGGCTGGAGGAGCATTGCCTGAAGGTCCAGCTTCAGAAAGAGCTACTGAGCATCTACTTCCCCAGGGCTGAGCCGCTGTGATTGATATTCTAAGGAGGATCATCAATCACCTCAATCACCATGGGGTGGAGGACCAGACCTCCTTAATCTTCCCAACAAAGTCTTGTCTAGCCTCTATGCCTTTGCTATGTGACTTGGTTCCCCATTCCACCACCATGTAATCAATATTACCCAAGTGGCTCTATTTGTAATCTTAATGGTTCCCCATAGTTTTATCCCACCTCACACCCAGCCTGTGATTTTCCATTGGATCAGTATTAACCTAAGCGACTCTGCCTAGCATAGGATTTTATTGACTGCTATAGTTCTGTCCCAAGTTGAACTCACATCATCTCGGGACTTTGTTCAATAAAACACCCTTGAGAAGTACCGATGGTGGGCTACCCACTTTCTGGGGCCCCCCACTGTCTCTCTTAGAAGCTTTCTTTCTCTAGGTAAATTCTTCCTACTCTTAACCTCTGTGGTTCCTAGTGTTGTAATCCTCCCCCCCAAAAAACAAGGCCTCATGGTGAAAAACGGGGCAAGACCCCCAAGATGATAAACAGGGCAAGACGACGTCTTTTTTAAAAGAAGCACTTTTATTTTAGCTGGCCTAGCAACACAGTGCAGATGGAATTTGCAAAGCTGTGCAACTGAGTTAGAATTTTGACTGATTTTTGTAGTTCATTTATCATTAGCTCATTGATCATTAAGTACATAGCGATGAGAAACAGAAACAAGGTGAGCCTTTGTTCCCCTTTGCTTGAGGTCAGAGGCATTTCACAGTGGATGGTTAGCCAATTCCTAGTCCTTGGTCTGCCAATTCCAGGAACATTTGTGTCTTATACAGGGAACAATGGTTGATACAGCATCATTTGTCTCTTACAAGGGGAACAAAAGTTGACACAGCAAACAGGTTAGTAAGGTCGGGGGGAAGGATACATACAGAACAACATAACGATGTGGTCAGTTAATTTATAACAAATTTATAACAATGTGGTCGCTGCTCCAGGTACATAGTTACTAGGGCAATAAACATAGAGCATAACACCTAGAATTCATTCCTTGATTTTAGAGACCACAAACTGGGCATTTTGGACATCTAGGCTGGGAGTTACATTTTTCTTATGTTATTGGAGGTTCTATATCAAAATCAGGGTCACTGATGCATCTGTTACCTTAACTATTTGTCATTTCTTCGGCTGGGGACGTGCAAAGCCCTCTCTGTTCCTTCTCAGCCCATCACCCTGGACCTTAGTTTCCCGCCGAACCACCAGACCCTGCAGTCCGACACGGTTTGGCTTTCTGTGCTCAGGTCACTTCACAAACATCATGTCCTTTAGTCCATTCACTCTACAACTGCAAACAGCAGGACTTTCTCCCCTTTTGGGGCCGAAGAGTGTGTGGGGAAGATTTATCCACTCACCAGGGATGGGCCCCCTTGTTTCATTTTTCAGTCTCAGTTCATTCTTCTGTTGTTGTTGTTTTGAGACAGGGTCTTGCTATGTAGTTCAGGCTGGTCTCAAATTTGCAGTGATCCTCCTGTCTCAGCCTCTCAAGTGTGGGAATTACCACACTCGAGTGTGTACCAACACACCCAGCCCTGTTCACCCATTGTTTTTTGTCTTTTTCATTTTTATCAGTACCAGGGATCGAACTCACGACTGCCTGCTTGCAAGGCAGGTGCTTATGCCGCTAAGCTAAATCCCCAGCCCCTGTTCACCCATTTTTAAGTTGGATTTTTTCCTGTTGAGTTGAACTATCTATATATTTGTGCTTGTGTGTATGTGTGTGTGGTACTGGAGATTTTTTTTTTTTCAACAATTAAGATAGGTTTTGGTTTTGGTTTTTTTGAGACAAGCTCTCATTATGTAGCCCAGGCTGTCGGCTAACTCCCAGTGATCCTCATGCCTCAGCCTCCCTGGTGCTGGGATTGCAGGCACATGCCACCATACCCTGCTGGGAGAAAGATTTATTAATAATTCATAAACAAGAAAGATTTAACAAAAACTCACTTTTAATGATGTCAAAATTACAGAAAATTTGATGGCATTTTAGGAGCATTTTAATTCACCAATAAACACAATACAAAATAGAAATGAAAGGAGAAAAACTTTATGATCTCATCTGATTCATAGAAATACTACCCCTTAAACTCTCACTCTCATTTTAACAAGTACAGGTTTAAGTCACCTTGAAGGACTTAGTTTCTCTTCTTGTTAGTATGTGAGGATAAACAGTTGGTGTCCAGTCATCAGCATCTGACTTTGAGGACCCTTCTCTCCTCAGCTTCTTGGAGCCTGGGCTTGAGCCCAGGGATTTGCACAGGCCTCACAGGTATTCCAGAGCCAGGCTATCTCCCTCTCCCTTTTAATTGATGGATGTTTTTAGTTTTTGTGATGCTGGGGCATAAACCCTGGGACATTCTGCCACTGAGCTACCTCTTCACTACTTTTTGAAAGGGTTTTGGCCCAGACAGGACACTGTAGCCAGGAAAGCCTCAACCGGAAGCAGGAAGTCTCTATCTCCTCCGCCCCTAGGAAGTTACCTGTGACGCCATCTTCCCGCCCCTGGAAATTTACATATGGCGCCAAACCTAGGACCAATGGGCTACCTGTACATCCCTAATGCCCGCCTTAGGTTCCACCCCAAACAGGCTATTTACATACCCCCACGCCATGTGTCCGCCGGAGAGATCGCTGGACACCAGGGGTGGGGGCCGGTCATCTCTCTCTGTGTTCTCAGCATAAAGGCCGCTTTTTATTTTATACTTCTCATCTTTTGGAAATATTTTTCATCTTTTGGAAATAACCCTAGTGTTTGGTGCCGTGACTCGGATTGGCAGGCGATTGACTCCTGGGACACACCCAGTTGAGTCCCCTAGCCAATAACCAGATAACATCCTGGATTAATTCCGAGCTCTTTCCTCTCCTGAGACGTCCTTGTCGCTAGCCGCCTGCACTCTGCATTGGCCAGATTGATTTCAGGTGAGTACTCCCTGGGGAACTTTTGGCACTGGGCAGCCCCAGTCGACTATTCTCCCCATTCACGTGGGTCTGTGCATTTTCACGTCCTTAGGACAGCCCAGGGCAGGGTTCTGTCTGGGCAAACCTGTGTCCACACTCTATAAAATCTCTCACGTTCTTCGGGTTCGGATAGCCCAAAGCAGAGATTTTTGGACCACCTACACTGAAAGGATCGCCTCACTTCCCTTAAAGCCTGTGCTTTCACGGGCAAAACTGTTACTGACCCCACGTGGGCTCCACTCGTAAATCTCTCAGTGACGACTGGAATATACAAGTTTTTGGAACCATAGCCGCCAAGTGGTGCCACAAACGAGTGACGGCTTATTTTGGACCACCGGCTTTTTTCTTGCCTGAATCAGTCATGGGGAACATGTTTTCTAACTCCCAAAAGACGCCTTTACAATGCCTAATTTCCAATTTACATACTCTAAAAATTAAAAGTACCATAAAAACTAAACAATTAACTTTTTACTGCCAGGAGGTCTGGCCAACCTACCCACTTATCGGCAAGCATTGGCCCAAAAAAGGAACATTTGACTGCTGCATTCTCAGAAACCTGTATGATTTCTGTCAGACCGGCAACAAGTTATCAGAACTCCCTTATGTTCAGGCCTTTCTTGTTCTGAGAACATGCCAGTCTCTCATTAAGTCTTGTGCTCCCGCTGAGATACTTTTAGCTAACTGTACCGTGCCGCAAACTTTTCCATCCTGCCCTCAGGATTTGCTTGAGGATGTTCCTCCAGTGTTTTCCCAGCCACCACATGCCTACCCCCAAACTTGTTCCCTGTCGTTACCTCCCGAAGGACCGCTCTCCCCTCCCCCTATGCCTGATTCTCTCAGCAGTCCTGGTCCCAATGCGTCCCAGATACCTCTTGCTGTGCGATTGTCTCCCTCTCTGCTTCTGGGACCCATAACTCTCCCAGCAACTCTAATCACTCTGTTAGCGCTTCCTCAAAGTCTCCGATTTCTTGTTCTCCTGAGAATTCTCTATCCCCTATAGCATTCTCACCGCCCGCCCACCATACTAGGTTTCGGTCGCTATGTCCTTCCAGCAGGCGGTGTGATTGTTCCAGATTGTGCTGGGAACAGTCACCATGTTGCAACCCTCTGCCACATGGCATGGTGCCGCCATGTTCAGGAGGGTCACATGGCGACAGGGCGCCGCCATGTTTTGGGTCACGTGACAAGGCGCCACCATGTTCCCAGGACCCTCACTGTCAATGGGCACCCCCTTGTGGCTCCTGTTGTGAACTGCAACAGCTGCCCTGTTGCAATGCACATGATGCTTCATTGTGCTTCTGAAAGCAATTGTCTCGCTGCAAGGCACACAGTGAGACACCATCTGCCTGTGTTTCCCAGGGTCATCTCTCTAGGTCCTCTACAGATGATTGCTCACACATGCCTACTGGCTGCCCAATGGCCCTCTGCTCCAGAATCTTCTCAGGCTCTGCTACCACTTTGGGAGCAAGCTGGCCTCAAAGGACTTGTTAATATCCATGTGCCTTTTTCCCTTTCTGATCTACCTCAGATTACCCATACATTAGGTACCTTCTCTGTTGACCCACAGAATTATATCAGGCAATTTAAATTTATTACTAATTGTTATGATTTACATTTTAAGGATGTTTATGTGATTCTAAATACCACTCTCAGCTCACAAGAACAAAATCAGCTGTGGCAAGCAGCTCAAAAAGAAACTGATCACAGACATAAGGTAAACACCACCGATAATGTCCCTGGGCCTATAGCTGTGCCAGAGCAGGACAAGCATCCTAACTATAACAAACTTTTAAAACAGGTCCAAGAGGGTAATAAAAACCCAGTTGTGTTCCTAAATTGGCTTTCTAATCCTTACGCCCTATGAGCAGTTCCAGCTTCACGCACTGCATTGGGCCACCTCCCAGCCCCTCCCCCATGTGCCATCCCAGCCTCTTCCTCCCCCATGTACCATCATCGCTGCCACCTTACGCATTTCCCGGGGCAGTCCCAGCCCACCCCTGCACGCTACGTCCCAGCGCTGGCCCCACCCCATGCTGGGCATGCTCTGTTGACATGCTGCAAAACAGCAGCTTAGCTGTTCTGCTCAGGCATGCTTTTTTTACAATTTGGCTCCACTCAAGAGATGCTGTTTTTTTTTTTAATCACAATTCTCAAACCAATTTAATCAAAGTTACTGGCCACCTGATAATTTTACCAGCCTTGTTTATCAATCAAAGCCTTCACCAATCTCCTGTTTAACAACTAAGGTTATAAATTCCTTTTTGCTGGGAACCACTAGCTCTATGTCAAGACAAGGGTTTTCTTTAAAGTTTTATTTTATTTGTCTTGGTTCATACTACTGCAAATAACAACTTTAAAAAGTAAATATGTTCAAAGTTTGACAGTATTAGATCAGTTTTGATAGATTTATTCATAAGATTGATAAACCTTTACTGCAAAGTGTTTCCATTAAAGTCTTTTTGGGCAGACTAAAGCTTTTTTTGTTAATTCTACGTGTCACCCTATAAAAAAGTGATATGCCATCCAGATAAAGCCTGCTCTGTGATCTCAAATGCCAATATTAAACTCCTATATACTTACTTAATTCTACAGATACCTTTTACTGTAGTCCAAATCCCAAACAAAAAGGCAAAACTTGACCTTCAAACCTTATAGAGATCTTAATATGGTTTTTCATATTTTTAATACTTGTGACACTTGGAGTTCTGAGGCAGGTAAACCTACACAAGGTAGAGCTGCCTGGCCCCCCATGGACCATGCTCAAATGCAGCAGAAGACATTGGGCAACAAAATGCCCCATCCTGGCGTTCTTTGAGACCTTACTCCAGGGCTGCTGGACTGTCCTAGCCACCAAAGAGTAGGTAAGCCATTCTAACTTCTAGCCCTCAAAGGAAATGTCAACACTGCCAGATTCATCGCTGACAAAAATTGCTGCTGAAGACTGAGGGGGTTCAGGGCAACAACAGCCCCCTTTAAAGTGTCCGTCTCAGAGTCCAAGTCGCACTAAAGTCTCAGGTAAGACATTCTCTATATTTGTGGACATAGAAGCCATATATTCAGAGTTCTTCTTGAGTATTCAGGCTGCTATATTAAGTCCTCAATCTCTATGATGGGGTATTGATGGTCAACCTATGCCTTTATAAACAGGGCCTATTTCATGCAGGTCCCAGTCCTAAATCTTAAAATGCTTTCACTCCCTTGTGTTTATGTAGGCTCACTTAGACTCACTGAGGCCTCAACAGCTTCCACCTGTTGTCACTGGTGGACCCCTCCTCAGTGATATAAGACCACCCCCTTCCTTTCTTATTCACCAATTTTTCAGGTAACCCCAGTCAAGACTGACAGATACATTTTTGTCTTCTCACTTTGTTTATACTTTTTCAGGATAACAAAAGCCTTTCCCACAACCAGGTAAACTGCTGATACATCCAGGTTACAGCGACCCATATCTACCTGATATTCTTGGCTACCCCTACAGCGGTCAAAGTTGCTGGACTCCCAGCCTGGTTTCATATCACTCAGGCTAAGAGGTGCCCTTCCAGCCCTAAATCTAATCATTCTGAGTGGTCATCTCATCTTCTGTCGCCCACCCATCTCCATTTCACGAAGACCTCACAGCCACAGTTAACAGGCTAAGTCATATTTTGTTGTCCACTTTGGTTCCTAATTTCTTACATTCTACTAATGATCATTTTTACAGCAGGATTCTTTAACAGTATTGCCTACAGACTCCAACGTCATGCATACCAGAGACAACCCTTACACACCTACCCTTTTTAACTTTTATGCTTTCAGATGGGGGAGTAATCACCACTCATAACATCATTTCCCCTAACCTCACATTTAATTTTCAGAATTCTGCCTTGCCGTAGAACATGTCTAAATCAAAGGCACCTTTCCCTCTACCTCACCTGGGTCCTTAAATATTACAGTGCCATATCTCCTCATAACATCTTGTCTTTTTGTTTTTCCCGTTTAACATACATGCATTCACCAGTGAAGTTGTCCTGGCCAAGACACCTGGCACCAGCATCTACCTGGGCATCAACCTTCATCCCGTTGACTCCCCTAGGCTCCAGTACAGCGTCCTCTGCCAGCAGGAAGTAGTTAAAGAGAGAAATCTTTGCCCCTTTTCATAATAATAATCATAAGATGGGATATGAAAGGGTTTTGGCCCAGACAGCACTCTGTAGCCAGGAAAGCCTCAACCGAAAACAGGAAGCCCCTATCTCCACTGCCCCTAGAAAGTTACCTGTGATGCTATCTTCCCGCCCCTAGAAATTTACATATCGCGCCAAACTTAGGACCAATGGGCTACCTGTACATCCCTAATGCCCGCCTTAGGTTCCACCCCAAACCGAGGGTATTTACATACCCCCACGCCATGTGTCTGCTGGAGAGATCGCCAGACACCAGCGGTGGGGGTGCGGTCATCTCTCTCTCTGTTCTCAGAATAAAGGCCACTTTTTATTTTATACTTCTCATCTTTTGAAAATATTTTTCATCTTTTGGAAATAATCCTAGCACTTTTATTTATACATTTTTATTTATATTTATTTATTTATTTGTCTTTTTCGTTTTTATCGGTACTGTGGATCGAACTCACGACCGCCTGCTTTCAAGGCAGGTGCTTATGCTGCTGAGCTAAACCCCCAGCCTCATTTTTATTTTTTTGTTTTTTTTTTTTTATCAGTACCGGGATCAAACACAACCACCTGCTTGCAAGACAGATGCTTATGCCACTGAGCTAAATCCCAGCTCCCATTTTTATTTTTTAATATTTATTTATTTATTTATTTAGAGACAGGGTCTCCCTGTATAGTTCAGGCTGTCCTTGAGTTCACTAGATAGCCCAGGCTGGCCTCGAACTCTCAGTAATCCTCCTGCTTCAGCCTCCCAAGTGCTGAGATGATAGGTGTGTGCCACAATGTCTGGCTTATTTTGTATTTCTTGAGGTAGGGTCTCATCATGTAGCCCAGGCTGGCCTCTCATGTGGACCACCACCACAGTCACCCAATCTTTCTGTTCCCTGTGTTTTGGGGGACATTTTCAGAAAATGTTCCCCAGATCAGTGCCCTAAGCATTTCTCTTGTGTTGTTTTCTAGTAGTTTTAGAATTGTGGTCTTGAGCTGGGAATACAGCTCAGCAGCATAAGCACCTGCCTGACAAGTGCAAGGTCCTGAGTTCGATCCCCAGTACAAAAAAAAAAAAAAAAGAATTGTGGGTCTTGTTTTGTTTTGTTTTGTATTTTTGAGACAGGGTCACACTATGCACTTCAGGCCTTGAGCTCACTTTGTAGACCAGGCTGGTCTCAAACTCACAATGAACCTGGTGCTGCAGTCTCCCAAGTGCTGGAATTACAGGCATGCACTGCCATGCCTGGCAAGAGTTGTGGGTCTTACATTTAAGTCGGCTCCATTCTGAATTTATTTATGTGTATGCAAGAGCTGCCTGGATCCCTTCTCATGCATACCCTGCTTCATGAGCACTGCTTAGCAAAGAGCTTTTCTATTCCACTGTCTGTCCTGCTGCTGTTGTTGAGATTTGGTTGACTATGAACAGTGGCTCTGTTTCTGGGTCTTTGAGCTGGACATGGTGGTGCATGCCCATCATCCCAGCATTCAGGAGGCTGAGGCAGAAAGATGGCCTCAAGTTCAAGGCCTATAACCTGAGCTACAGGGTTGACCTGGAATACATAGCAAGACCCTGCCTCAGCCTCCTGTGTAGCTGGGACTAAAGGCACACATCATCACATCTGGTTTCCTTTTTAATCTTTCTTTTTTTCTTTCTTTCTTTTCTTTAACTTTGTAGTGTCGGGGAACGAACTCAAGGCCGTGACACTAAGTTACATCCACAGCCCTTTTTTGTTTAAACAAGTATCCAATTGCCCCACCACAATTTGTTGAAAAGACTACTGTTTTGTCATTGAGTTCACTTGGCATGCAAGCAGAATTTAGAGAAAAATCCATTTTTTCCTTGTAGCCTTGAGCAGCTCCTCCTTAAAATCCTCCTCCCTGTAACTGCTAATCTCTGCTCTGACACTGATGAGGTGGATAATCCTGCTCCTGTAAAACCAGCCCTATGACATCCTGGAACCTGCTTTCCTTCAGGAGATACAGATAAGCTTGACAACTGTGTTCCTGTAAAGAGTTCTGCAACATCCTGGAATTCCTGAAGTCTGTCTTCTTTCAAGGCTGAGTTGTAAACCTGTCACTGACTAAGTGACTGCCTATGCCTGACTTCTTTAATGTTGCTGATGCACCTTCCAGGTTCATTCCAGCCCCCAGCAACCAAAAATCTAAAATGGTAGCTTCTTCCTTTGTTCAGCACTCAGCCTTTTGGGTGCGACTGTGCTGATCCTGTGTGCACCTGAATGAACTGATTCTCTGGTTCATCTGTGGTCTCTCTGGCCTTGAATTCTGTAAAAGCATCTTTGCCAAAAATCCACTGACTCTGGTTCTAGCCTCTCATTTCTTTTTTTTTTTTCTTTTTTACCGGTACCAGGGATCAAACTCACAACCATGCACTTGCAAGGCAGGCACGTATGCCGCTGAGCTAAGTCCCCAGCCCCTAGACTCTCATTTCTGTGATGTAGATTTTGGTGTCTATTATTTTGTCCATATTACAGCCTTAACCCCCCCCCATACACCTTGTATTTTTTTTCAGCTTTTTGAGACAAAGTCTCACTATAGTTCAAGATGCCCTTGAACTCTTAGCAATCCTCCTGCCTTAGCTTCCTGAATGCTGAGATTATGCACTGTCATGCCCAACCTTGTATTACTACAGTCTTCAATTCGATAGCCTCTACTATAAATGTAGAAATCATATAGTATGAGTCTTTCAACTTTATTCTTTTTTTCAAAATTGTTTTGAATATTGTAGTTGTTTTGTATTTGCAGAAAAATATTTATTTTTTGTGTGTGCCAGGAATCAAGGTCAGGGCCTCATGTTTGCCAGTTAGGCACTGTGCCACTGAGCTACATGCCCAGACTGTAAAAATATTTTGGAACTGGCCCTTGTGGAACACATCTGTAATCCCAGCACTCAGGAGGCTGAAGCAGGAGGATCACTGCAAGTTTGAGGCTAGCCTGGGCTACAAAATGATTTCAAGGACAGCCTGAACTGAATAGAAAGATCCTGTCTCAAAAAGATGAAAAAAAAAAAAAGAATAAAAGAAAAGAAAAATTGGATTCAGCTTATTGATCTCTATGAGAAATCCTGCTAAAATTTTGATTGGGATTTCATTAAATCTATCAATCCAGCTGAGGAGAGTTGACCACATAAAATGTAAAATTTTTCAATACACAAATATTTGTATCTTCTAGTTTCCTTCTTCACCATACCAATCAATAGCAGATGTGCTATTTAGGCCAGGCCTGGCGACGAGTCTCTGGGAGCCAATTTGGAGACTGCGTGCTTGTTAGATTTATACCAAGTAACTCATAATTTTGTGTTATTGTAAGTAGTAGTTTTTAATTTGTATTTTAATTGTTCATTGCTAATATATAGAAATATTGTTGATTTCCTATGCTGCTGATTTTGTACCCTATAATCTTTCTAAAGTCATTTATTGTTTTAGTAGGCTTTTTATATAGCCTTTGTGATTTCCTACTGTTGTACTCTAGGAAAAAATAGCTTCATTATATGTGTATTATAGCAAAACCTGTAACATGGCCTACTGTGTATGTGTTTTCCTTTTCCCTCTGGATGACCTAATTGATATGTTAATCAATGCTCTTCTCTGTAAAGAATAGTTAAAACCTTACCTAATTGATATGTTAACCATTGTTGCCCTCTACAAATAACAGATGCGGTGCTAAGATAAGCTAACAGGAGTTGTTAATTACTCCTAGGCTTCCCCATTCTCTGCTGAGGAAAACCAGGATGTTTCTCTGATTTAAACTTGTTTGAAGTAACTTGCTTGTATGCAGGGAGACTTGCTTGTTAACACAACCCTTACCTGACCTTGCTCTCCCCAAGAAATGTAATCTTGCCATATTTTCTGTTCTGTAATGCGGCCGGACTGCCTTCCCCCTTTCCCTACCCAGTGGTGGTAAGAAATGCTTAGCTTCAAAGAAATTACAGGAAAATGTTATGGCTTAACCCCAACCAATGCTCTCCTTTTGTTCTATATGCATCAAAAGGGTTAAGTTTCAAGTCCTTGTAAAAACTTAAGTTTCAGCTTCTTGTAACTTTGGACCCCTTCACACCTGTTAGCAATAATGAGCTGTCCTGAGATAACTAACTTTCTACTTTCTTCTCCAAATGTTATTGCAGATGTGCTATTCCAAGATAATGCTTATCTGCAGGATGAGAGTAACTTGAAAGGCACCAAAGGCTCCCGAGGTTGTCAGAACTAAGTGGACAGCTTTACAGTTTCCAGACTTGAGTCAACAGCTTGATGGCTCTGCGGGTTTCTTTGTCCCCCCCCCCCCCGCTTTTTAAATCCCCTTCCTTCAGTCTCTGGCACGCAGTCTCCAAATTGGCTCCCAGAGACTCGTCGCCAGGCCTGGCCTAAATAAAGCCTTTGCTCCCCAAATTTAATTTCTTGCTTCCTTGGATTTTATACTGGGGTCTGAGCTATCACACTATATAGACAATTATGTGTTCTGCTAGTAAAGAGTCTTTTCTTCCTTTCCCATCTGTCATCAGTTCTACTGCCTCAGCCTCTTGACTTATTATGCTCCTTAGGACCTCAAGAAAATGTGGCATGGACCTGGTGAGAGTGGGTACCCTTGGTTGCACATGAATTTAGAATAAAAGCATTCAGTCTTCTACCAAAAGTATGGCAGTAGATGTAGGATTTGTTTGTTTGTTTTTGTTTTTTGACACAAGATCTTGCTATGTAGTTGAGGCTGGCTTTGAACTCACAGTGGAACCCAGGCTGGCCTTGAACTCCTGGCAATCTTCCTGCTTCAGCCTCCTAGATGCTGGGATTACAGATGTGTGCCACCATGCTCAGCTATAGATGTAAGATTTATATGGCTGTGTTTCATTAAGAGAATTGTCTATAATCTTTAGTTTCCTGAGAGGTTTTATCATACATAAACTAGACACTTAATTTGTCTTTCTTTTTTTAAAGTACTGCAGATTGTTGTTGTTGTTTAAAGGGAATAAAACAAAACAATAAAATGGAGTAACACAAAACAATGAAAACAATATTGTCTTTTTTTTTCTTTTTGAGACAGGGTCTTGCTATGCAGTTCAGGCTGGCCTTGAGCTCACTTTGTAGCCTAGGCTAGTCTCGAACTTGCAAGGATCCTCCTGCCTCAGCCTCCTGATTGCTGCGATTACAGGTGTGAGCCACCATGCCTGGCGAAAACAATATTGGATTTCACAAATAAGACCAAAAGAAATTCCCCATAGTTGCTATATTGCATATTGTTATCCTCTAAATAGATGTTTAGACTACTGGCTTTAGGCCTGCAAAATCAGTCAAACAATTTAAGCATTAAGTTCTTTTTTTTTTTTTTTTTTTAGCCCTACCTGCTATCATCTCAGCCTGTGTTCCTCCAAATCAGCCAGTTGCTTCCAGGGGAATGGAGCAGGGGAAGAAGCAGGCATGCAGGGGCTGGGGATTTAGTTCAGCGGCATAAGCGCCTGCCTTGTAGGCAGGCAGTCGTGAGTTCGATCCCTGGTACCAATAAAAAGGAAAAAGACAAAAAAAAAAAAAAGAAGCAGGCATGCTTCTTGTCTGCTGGCTCACAAAAGGATGGAGCTTGGCTTCGTGGTTCTTCTCCTGGCCCATGATTCTGTTTCTTATTTTGTTTTGTTTTTGAGACAGAATCTTACTATATCTAATTTTCTTTCATATTCCATCTTTTTTTTTTTAAACAAGATCTCACTATGTAGTGCAGCCTGGCCTTGAGCTCACTGTGTAGTCCAGGATGGTCTCAAAATGGTTGCAACCCTCCTGCCTCAGTCTCCTGAATGCTGGGATTACAGGTATGTCCCACCATGTCTGGCTCCTTGCTCCTTGTACTCTTTTAATCTTTCTCTGCAGAATTCTTGGTAATTTCTATAACTTTGCTTTTTTTTTTTTTTTTTTTTTTGGTATCTCACGCTTGCCAGGCAGGTGCTTATACCACTGAGCTAAACCCCTGATCCCAAATTTGCATTTCAATTTCCTTTTCTCTCATCCACTTCATCTATTCTGATTTTTGACTTGTCTTTTGGGGTAGTTTCATTTTTCATAGTTTTATCTGGCTCATCTTTAAATATACATAGCTGATTTTATTAGTTTCTGTTTTTTTTTTTTTTTTTCTTTCTTTGAGACATGGTGTTGCCAAGCAGTGCAGGTTGGCCTCAAATTTGCAGCCTATCTCAGCCACCTGAGTACTGGAATTACAGGTGTGTGCCACCATGCCTGGCTTAGTTTCTTATTCTGTTTCTGTTCTCTTTTCTTTTTCAGGTTTTTCTAGTCTCAAACAAAGAATTGAACAAAATGAGCAAAAGCAGTAGCAACGTTTATTTGAGGAAGTAAAGGGGAAGAGTGAGGGAGAGACGGCTCTGCAGAGTGAGCTGGGGCTGAGTAGGAGGAAAACAGGAGATGAAAGCGCACCCTGGAGGGCGCGTGTGGGCTGCGGGGAGGAAAGCCCTGATAGCCATTTGTTCCCTTTCTTCTGTATTTTCAGTGCCGTTTTTCACTTTTGGTGCATTTTTGAGCACTAATTTTCTGGCCTGCCTTATCATCCGAACTATGTGGTATTTATGGGTCTCATCTTATCTCTTGTTTGTTTCTGTTAACTAGTGTTCTTTTTGTGGTTTGTTTCTCAGTAGCTTAATGAGCTCTTGCTCTTTGTGGAAATTTTTTTTTTAGGTACTGGAGCTTGAACTCCTGACCTCATGCTTTCCAAGCAGGTGCTTACACCGCTGAGCTAAATCCCCAGCCCATGTAGGAATTTTTTGAATTTGTGTTTAAAATACATTTTTCCAGGAATTTTTGTTTCTTCCAGGTGTCTTAGGGACATTTTCAACTTCAAACCACTTTTTAAAATATGTTGTTGTTTTGTTTTGTTTTTTTGAAACACTGTCTTGCTATGTAGCCCAGGCTGGCCATGAACTGTCAGCAATGCTCCTGCCTCAGTCTCCCAAGTACTAGGACTATAAACCTCCTAAGAGTTTTGGGTATGTATGCTTAGGGTTTTCCAATCACATAACAAATACGATTTTGGGTTTCCTTGCGCCTGAATGTTGACTTGTGCTGGGAATTTTGCTGGAATCTCCCCTTCTACCCCGTGTTCTACTCCAGCCAGAGCTACATGGATATAGGAATGTTTCCAGGGGCTGGGCTGGGTTTCTATTGGTTTTCCCCTAAGGACACTGACCTTTATAAAATAAATATTGTACATTGGTAGTATAGAACACAAACCTTCCTTCTAAGGACTAAGTCAGGTGTGTAACATATCCGGATCACTTCTGATTCCATTACCTCTTCCTTACTCCTAAAGCACTGACTTTTGAAAAATCTCGTGATGAGCGTCAGACCTTGGGTGTTTCCTTTGGTTTTCCGAAGCACAGAGCCAAGAGTATAATTAATTTAGGAACTGATCTCAGGGAGCAAGAGGAAGGGATTTAAAAAACAAAAAAGACCAAGAGATGGAGAGAAGCAAAGACAGAAAAAAGCCAGCCCCAGCCTCCTCACTAAAGCAAGGCCTCCAGTGGGTTTAGATTCACACTGGATTTCTGAGGTAATTTATGGGACTTGGGGGAAGGGTTATTCTCTTCTTGTGTCCTGCTTTGCTCAAGACCACTCCCACAGGCACTGCATCCCCAAGAGGCCAAGAAATATCCAAGACTTGCCCATCTTGAGGGTCAGAGAGACTCAGATAGTAGCACAGATCACGAGTTCCTGAGGGAAGATGCCTGCTGTGTGGAGCTGGGCAGCAGCCACACAAAACTACTCACCTCCACAACGGCCTGAATCTGAGTTGGGACCAAAGGACTAAAGGTGCACAGGAGAGGCTGACACCCTGCTATTGGCAGCCCAGGCCCCTGGAGCCTGGCTCCGAAACTCACCCTGATGCCAACCTGCATACCTGCTCTTCTGGCTTCTAATGAAGTCCCATGTAACAGCGTCACCATGGTTCATTCCTGGGGTGACCCCAAAGGCTACATGGTGCAGCTAGGTCTGCAGTTGTTGGGCGCAGGGGCTCAACATACCATACCCCACCCGGGACTAAGGACCACATCAGCTTCCGCAATGCGCTACGTCCCTCTCCAAACTAGCCACCCCGTGCACACCCCGTGCTCACTCCGTATTCGCCCCGTGCTGACTCTGTGGCAACCCCTGATTGGCCACAGCTGGGTATATTAGCCAGAGCCCGCGTCTCATCCCAACCCTGCCTCCTCGTGGCAGCCTGTGATTGGTCACGGCCGAATATATAAGCCAGAGCCCGCGTCAATAAAGCGGCAGTTCCTGTTACCAACAAGAGCATCCTCTGTCTCATTGGGGGGCTGCGCCGGTCATGCAGTCTGGCATTATTTAGGAGATCTGAGGTCACTGGGGCAATACCTTTGAAGGGAATTATGGAACCCCAGGCCTTTCCTCTTCCTCTAGCTTCTGCTCCAACACACATCTAATACACAGACCATGAGATGCTGCTCCCTACAGGCCCAAAGTCAGCAGCTATGAAAGGGATGGAGCCTTCCATGGCAAACCCTTCTACTACATAAGGTGATCACTTCAGGTGCTTTGCTACAGTATGCTGACACAGACAAATACATTTTGATGTTTTATTTATTTGTTTATTTTATTCTGTTTGTTTGCTTGCTTTTTGAGATAGGGTCTTGCTAGGTAGTTCAAGCTGGACTTGAGCTCACTATGCAATCCAGACTTGCCTCAACCTGGCAGCAATCCTCCTGCCTCAGCCTCCCAAGTGCTGGGATCACAGGTGTGTGCTACCATACCTGGTCTTGCTTCAGGCTCCCAAAACCTGTGATTACACCATGACATGTTACTGCTGTACACTAGCAAAAAAGAGCTTTGTTATATTTATATCATACCAAAATACCTGTAACGTGGCCCTAACTGTTCTGTATGCGTTTTTCTTCTCCCTTCTCCCTCTGGGTGACCTAATTGATATGTTAATCAATGCTCTCCTCTGTAAAGAATTGTAAATCCCTGGGGACCTAACCTAATTGATATGTTAACCATTGCTGTCCTCTACAAATAACAGATGTGGTGCTAAAATAAGGTAACAAAAGATTGTTAATTACTGCTAGACTTCTCTGTTCTCTGCTGAGGAAAATAAAGGTCTTCCTCATTAGCAGATTTCTGGATCCACATCCATAACCCCTTAGTTTGTAAACAGTGATATGTACATAAAGGCTGCAAGTATGGGGGAGCGACACACAGCCTTTGCAGAAATTGCAACTGCACTGTGTCACTGGGGCCAGGATAAAATAAATCAGTGCTGCTTTAAAAAAAAAAAGTTTTACTCTAGTTTTGAAACTCGAGGTTGGGGCTGGGGATCATTTTGGGCTATAAGATTTGGTGCCCTGTACAGGGAAACTGGGGACCCATCCCCAAATTATTTTTATTATTTTTTATCGGTACCATTTGTAATTTGGATGTGTGCTGTAACTGCAGGCGAGCTAACACTCCTTCTGCACTGGATTCCGGGGGCTCTTGCCCATTTGTAATTTGGGGGTTTGGCCCATGTGTAGTTATGGCCTGTGAGTGGCTTAGGCCAGTTTCTGGGAGGCCATTTGTGCTTTGGGGTTTCTCGCCCATTTGTCTCCATGTTCAATGTTTTTGTACTTTGGAGCTGTCCTCCTGTTTGAAACTGTTACTAACTTTGGGGTTCTTTTTTTTTCCATTTGAACTTGTTAAGTTTGTTATTAATTTAGGGACTCATTGCAGATTCCTTGTGGCTTCTTAAATTCAGATATTTGTTTTTCCTAAAGGTCACCAGATGACTGTGGATCGAGAAACCTTCGTGTGCATGTTTTAAGTTTTTCTTATTGCCATTGACCACTTACTGATAACTATGGGCCAGGCATCATCATCAGAGCCTTTGTCTCCCCTGATCATGGTTCTTAATCACTTCAGAAATTTCAAGGATCAAGAAGCCTTCGTGTGCATGTTTTATGTTTTTCTTGCCTTTTGTGGCACCTTGTGTTGTATTATTATCAACCAGTTATTTGAGATGACTATGGGCTGGGCATCATCATCAGAGCCTTTGTCTCCCCTGACTATAGTTCTTAATCATTTCAGGATTTCAGAGATCAAGCCCAAAGATATGGAGAACCAGTATATTCTGGGAGACTCCATATTTTCTGTGAGCCCGAGTGGCCAACTGGGGTTCCTAACTGGCCCTCAGTGGGTAGTTTTGATTTATCTATAGCTCAGGTTGTCTTTAGACCTCTGACCCATCTGGACCAGATTGTATACATTCAGGTTTGGATTGATCTCATTTGTGATCCTCCTTCTTGGCTTAAAAAGTTTCTCAAGGCATCTGATTGTCAGTTGGAAACTCCCCCTTTCCTGGAGCCTCTGTAAACAAAACCAAAACCTGAGTCTGAGCCATGCCAAATTCTCCCCACCGAGGAGGAAGAACCCCTGCCGCCTTACCGACCCTCAGCACCAGTGCCTAATCCCCCTGAACCCAGAGCTCCCTTTTCACCCTCTTAGTCCCATCTGAACCAGAAATTATCAGCGTTCAGAGTCCCCTGATTCCTCCACCCAACCCCTGCCCTTCTTCCCTTATGAGAAATTCTTAACTCTGAAGACCTTTCTGCCCCAATATTTACCTATGGCCCATTTGCTACTTCTGACCTCTACAATTGGAAGCAACAGAACCCTCCTTTCTCTAAAGACCCTCAAGGTATTATTTCTCTTTTGGAATCAATCTTTTCCACCCACCATCCCACTTGGGACAATTGTCAGCAGATTTTGCAGGTCTTGTTCATGGTGGAAGAAAGAGAACGAATCTGCACACTAGGATGAAAAGCGGTGCGCGATCCTGATGGGAACACACGCTCCAACCCTGAATGCCTGAATTGTGATTTCCCTTTGTCCCAACCCAATTGGAACCCTAATACAACCAGAGGTAGCGAGGCTCTCGATCGGTACCACCAGTTGTTCCTAGAAGGCCTTAAAGGTGCCACTAAGAAACCCACCAATTTGTCCAAGGTCTCAGAGGTGAGACAATTGGCTAATGAATCCCCCTTGGCGTTCTTGGAAAGGCTACAAGAAGCCTATCACATTTATACCCCTACAGATCTAGTGGCACCCAAAAATGCAAAGGCTATTAATAATGCCTTTGTAACTCAGTGGGCCCCAGACATTAGACGAAAATTGCAAAAGCTTGAGGGATTTGAAGGAGCGCCTCTTAGTCAGTTACTAGAAATATCTCAAAAGGTATTTAACAACCGTGAAGATTCCAAAGACCAAAAATTGACAAAGGTATTACAAGTATTAGCTGAAAAAGTTACCAAATCAAATGTAAAACTTCACCGACCCATTAATAAAAATCAATGTGTCTACTGTAAGGAAATGGGACACTGGCAAAAGGATTGCCCCAAATTGAAAAGAAAAGCCAAGGCTCTGTCGTCCCATGATTAGGGAAGTCAGGGCTCTCATGCCCCCACTGAGCCCAGGCTAACTCTGACCATGGGGGGCCAACCAATTGATTTCTTATTGGATTCTGGAGCTGCTCATTCAGTTCTGACTCAGCCCATAGGAACCCCTATGGGAGATCAATTAAAAGTATCAGGAGCCACTGGCACCACAAAAGTATAGCCAAACTTTCAAGCTCAGCTAGCTCGACCAGGACAAAAGACTATCTCTCATGAATTTCTTCAGATCCCAGAATGCTCAGATCCCTTATTAGGCCAAGACCTATTGCATAAACTAAAAGTTCATCTCAGTTTTGAAACAGCCACCCCAACAGTGCAAATGGACAATGGCCCACATGAATTTCTTGGTATGGGTATCAAGGTCCTTGCCCTATATCCTGAAGGTGAAGGATATTTATTATTAGTGAGTCCTAAAGTTTTAAATGACAATGAGCTATTGCACTGCTGGATGCAGGAAATCCCTGGGGTTTGGGCAGAACATAATCCTCTTGCTCTGACAGTAAACCTAGTCCCTTTGGTGATTAAGCTTATACCTCAAGCCATTCCGGTTCGGCTTAAACAATATCCTATCAGCCTAAAGGCACGTCAAGGTATAGCCAGACACATACTGAGACTAAAAGAACATGAAATATTAAAATCTTTTGTCTCTCCATGGAATACCCCCCTGTTACCTGTTCAGAAGCTGTGAGTTCGATCCCCAGTACCGATAAAAATGAAAAAGACGGAAAGAAAGAAAGAAAGAGAAAGAAAGGAAGAAAGATGCTTTCCTCACCTTGCCCATCTCTCCAGTAAGTCAACCCATCTTTGCCTTTGAATAGACAGACCCCACTTCGGGAATGTCAGAGCAGTTGATCTGGACATGCTTGCCACAGGGCTTTAAAAATGCACCCACTCTCTTTGATGAGGCTTTAGCTAGAGACCTCATGAGCTTCAGAGAGGACTACCCAAATGTGATGCTCTTACAATATGTTGATGACATTCTGGTGGTGACAGATTCATATGAGAATTGTACAATCACTACTCAAGCCCTCTTAAGAACTTTAGATGAGCTGGGCTATAAGATCTCAGCTAAAAAAGCTCAGTCATGCCAAAAACAGGTAACCTACTTAGGTTACCAAATCCATAAAGGGAAGTGGACTCTTTGCCCCCAGCGGATATAAGCTATACAGCAGATTCCTGTCCTTGTGACAAAGAAACAAGTACGAAAATTCCTGGGAGCTGTAGGATAATGTCAGCTTTGGATTATTAATTTTGCTGAAATAGCCCAGCTTCTCTATGACTTATTTAGGGGAGCCACTCAAGACCCTCTAAAGTGGGCAATTTCACAAGATCAGACTTTTAAGCAGCTAAAATTAGCCCTGACAGAAGCTCCAGCCTTGGTTCTACCAGATTTACAAAAACCCTTCTCCTCTACGTTGATAAAAAATGAGGAATAGCAAAGGGAGTATTGACTCAGAGCCTAGGACCATGGCAAAGGCCTGTTGCCTATCTTCCCAAGAGTTTCGATAATGTGGCAGCCGGATGGCCACCTTGCCTATGAGTAATTACCTCAGTGGCTCTCCTGGTAAAGGAAGCCCAAAAGTTAATTGTTGGACAAAAACTCTTAATTGTCTCCTCCCATTCACTGGAGACACTCATTAAGGCCCTGCCAGACCAATGGATGTCTAACTCCCAAGTCATGCACTATCAGGCATTACTTCTAGATCTGACTACTATTAGTTTCAAAGAAATGACAGCTTTAAATCCAGCCACTTTGCTGCCTGACAATGACCCCTCATTGCCTTACCACAATTGTACTGAGGTCATCGATCACCTCACACGACTTTGACCTGATTTGACAGATGAGCCACTACCTGGAGGTCTATCCTACTTCTCCGATAGAAGCAGTTACATCTATCAAGGTAAGCGGGTCACAGGAGCTGCTGTTACCATGGACTCTCAGGTTTTATGGGAACAAACCTTTGAGCCAGGGACATCGGCCCAGCGAGCTGAACTCATTGCCCTCACTGAGGCCCTCAAGCTGTCAGAAGGTAAAGATATAAATATCTATCTGATGGCAGATATGCATTTGCTACTACCCACGTTCATGGGGCTATTTTCCAGGAATGGGGATTATTGACTTCTGGGGGCTAAAAGATTAAAAATGCTCTCCAAATTTTGGATTTCTTGGCTGCCATCTGGATGCCAAGAAAAGTCGCTATAAAAAAAAAAAAAAAAAAGAAAAGTCGCTATTATCCATTGTAGAGCCCACCAGACAGGAGATGATCTTGTTATACGGGGAAATAACTTGGCAGACATCACTGCTGGAAAGGCAGGTATAAAATCAGTGGGGATGGGGATGGAGGTTTAGCTCAGCGGCATAAGTGCCTGCCTTGCAAGCAGGCAGTCGTGAGTTCGATCCCTGGTACCGATAAAAAGGAAAAAGACAAAAAAAAAAAATAATCAGTGGGGATTGAGACAGTCCCAACTCTACTGCTGGTTCCCCCTACTCTGTCAGAACCTGTCTATACTCAAAGAGACTTGCATCTAGCTGCACAGCTTCAAGCTAAGCCTAATGTCCCTGGAGGCTGGTACCAACTTCCAGACAACCGAATCTTCCTCCCTGAGGCATTGGGCCTCAAACTTATCCAACAAGCCCATCAATCCACCCTGCTAGGAGGATCAAAACTAGCTGCCCTTTTTTGGGAATGTTTCTTTATTCCTCAATTATCAAAGCTCACCCAGTCTGTGAGCCTCAGATGCCCTTAGTGCCAATTAGTGAACCTAAAACGATAGCAACATATAGAAACCACTTGTTATCGTGGGACTATGTGTGGAAAACACTGGGAGGTAGACTTTACAGAAATGGACTTCAAGGATATAAGTATTTACTTGTAATGGTTGATACTTTCACTGGATGGGTAGAAGCTTTTCCACGAAATCTGAGTCAGCTCTGATAGTAGTCCAAAAGCTCTTATATGAGGTTGTCTCACGATTTGGCCTCCCTTTATCCATGGGGTCCAACAATGGCCTGGCTTTTATAGCCCAAATAACTCAAAAGCTAACCCAAGCTTTGCAGATCAATTGGAAACTCCATTGTGCTTACCAGCCTCAAAGTTCAGGACAAGTAAAAAAGGATGAATCAGACTTTAAAGACAGTCATAACTAACATGGCCTTGGAAACTGGTGAAAACTGGGTGAGTCTCCTTCCTTTTGCCCTTTTGCATGTGCGATGTATCCCCTATGTGGCAGGTATTTCCCCTTTTGAGGCTTTATATGGGAGAGCTCCTTCTCTTATCCTTAAGATTTCTGAGAAAAAAAATTAGCTGATTTAGCTAATCAAGATCTTATTAAGTCTCTCCAGACTCTTCAACCAGCCCTGACTTCTATCCACCAATTATTCCAATATCAATATCCTCCACCTGCTGCCCACTGTGAGGACAAATGCCCTGCTGTAGAGCCTGAGACACCTGTCCTTATCAAATGGCATCACCGTTAGCCTCTTGAGCTGCGATGGGAGGGTCCCTACACTGTAGTCCTCAGCACTCCAACCACTATCAAAGTATCCAAAAAGCCTGCCTGGATTCATCATTCCCACTTCAAGCAGATCCCAGCTTCCAAAGGTGATCTACGGATAAGTGGACTGTTGTTCCTCCAAGGACTCTTTAAAGCTTAAGATTGCCAAATGTAACTGATAATCTTGTGTTCTCCATTATAGAGACCCAAAGAAGGCCTCTGTCTGGCTTAAAAAAAAATTGTTACTTGTATGATGGAACAGAGTAAATTTAAATGTTGGTTTTCTTTCTCCTTTTGGTTAACAGCTTTAATAATGATAGCTGCAAGATCTTTGTTAATCCTCCTATTGGGCCTTGTATTGTAAACAAGTTGATAAACTATGTCAAAGATCTTAAAGCTTATGATTTTAAAGACACAAGGTTATAAACAGATACCTATGAGCTCACAGACTAAAATCACAGACTAAAATCAGTGAGGAATGCTGTACACTAGCAAAAAGAGCTTCCTTATATTTGTATTATACCAAAAAGACCTGTAATGTGGCCTTAACTGTTCTGTATGCGTTTTCTTCTCCCTTCTCCCTCTGGGTGACCTAATTGATATGTTAATCAATGCTCTCCTCTGTAAAGAATTGTAAATCACTGGGGACCTAACCTAATTGATATGTTAACAATTGCTGTCCTCTACAAATAACAGATGTGGTGCTAAAATAAGGTAACAAAAGATTGTTAATTACTGCTAGACTTCTCTGTTCTCTGCTGAGGAAAACAAAGGTCTTCCTCATTAGCAGATTTCCTGATCCATGTCCATAACCCCTTAGTTTGTAAACAGTGATATGTACATAAAGGCTGCAAGTATGGGGGAGCAACACACAGCTTTTGCAGAAATTGCAAACTGCACTGTGTCGCTGGGCCCAGGATAAAATAAATCAGTGTTGCTTTTTTTAAAAAAACAAGTTTTGCCCTATTTTTGAAACTTGAGGTTGAGGCTGTGGATCGTTTTGGGCTATAAGAGTAACTTAGCATTTTTAGGGAGCGGTTTCTCTATTCAAGTAGTCTGCCTACTACCAAGCACATGGAAACAGTGATCGCTATTTTCAAAATGGTTCTCCTGGGCTGGGGATTTAGCTCAGTGGCATAAGTGCCTGCCTGGCAAGTGTGAGGTCGTGAGTTTGATCCCCAGTCTGCAAAAACAAACGAACAAACAAATGGTTCTCCATGAACTTTAGTCATCCTTCCAGGTTTTGCTAAGTGTTGCAATCAAGCATATTTCTTCCAGCATGCATCTTGTGCCCTATGTTGAAAGACAGTTCAGTTGATCCCAATAACATCAGCAGCTACAAGCTTCAGAACACCTGCTGTGCATCAGGAACTTGCTATGTGCTTACAGGCACGGTGATAAAGATGTGGCCTATAAAGGACACCTGAGGCCACAGAAAATTTGTATTACTGAGCCAGAATTTGTTCTAAAGGTTACTACCGTCATCCCCACATCTCACTTTGGAAATGCCTCTTGTCCCCTCCCACGTCACCCCTGCAGACAGATCACTGTCTTGGGAGGCTGAGGCGGGAAAATCCTCCTTGCTCTTGCAGGAAAGGGTGAAGGTTTCTTGGTGAGTCTTGGTGTTGGAAAGGTCTCAGACTAATTCCGAGGTCCCTTCCTGCAGGCCATTGGCTCAGGCTTTCATGACCCCTGCCTGTTTGCAAGGTCAGGATTCAGAGGCCAGCTGTGGGTCACTTGGGTGCTTTCTGGCTCAGACAGCATAGTGTAAACACTCATGCCCACCCAGCGGGCTGCTAGCATAGGAGGGCTCTTACCTGTCTCCTCTGTCCACTCTTTTGTGGCAAGATGATTTCCAAGATGGCCCACAATGTCACCCAGTCCCTGTCTTCTTCCTATAAGGAGCTCTGACACTTTTCCTGGGAGAGTCTGTATCCTCGGATTTGACTTTCCTGATTTGATCAGGTTGATAGCACAATGGGACCTTTGGTCACAAAGGTAACTTGGCTTCTGGCTGCTTCTTTCTGAGATGCTTGCTCATGGGCTCCAGTGCCCACACCAGGCCACGTACAGAAGGCAGCAGAGGCATTGTGGCCCCGAGGCTAACTCAGGATTGACTGTCACCTTTCACTTCTGCGGGCCACCACAGGAGAGATCCTGAAAGAGCGCCAAGACAGGCTAGTACATTGTTGTTTCATGAAGTTTGGGGCGTTTTGCTCCCCAGCAGTAACACTTGAGACACCCATCCTGCACCTGGAGTGGCTTTGGGTTCCTGTGTTTCCCAGCTCCATAGTCCTCACATCCTTTTCCCCACACAGGCACTACTGCCACCTTCAGCCTTTCGAGGGGCACAAGGTGGAGTGAGGGCCACGTAGCCTGCAAAGGGGATGGGGCACCTGGGTAAAGGACCAAGAGTGCCATCCAGAGGGAAGTGGACTCAGAAGTGGATTCAGCCTTGGTCCCAGGGAGACATGGGATGGCAAAGGAGGATCAGGGATCCCTGCCACCGTTCGAGGTGGCACTGGTTGAACACTTGATAGTCATGATGTTGCAGGCAGCTGAGTTAGAAATATTATAGGCAGTGAGACAGGGCTAAGTCCTCAGAGGAGCCAGGGCAGAAGCCAAGATGCCTTGCAGCTGTGGGGGAGACAGACACCTCCTGCTGTGAGCCAGCTCTCAAGACAAAGGATCAAACAAATGCACCCACATCCTAAGGACTGATATTCTAAATAGCTATCACCCTGAGGAAGTCAGGAGTCACCATCCCATCTCCCTAGGGAAGAGTCATTGCTCCTTAAGAATGCCTGCTTTTTGTGTGATTCCCTTCCCCATTTGTCCCTAATATAATCAGTTTTACCTGAACTATTAATCTTATTGGCTAACTATAGTTATGTCCCACCTTATACTCATCTGCCTTGTGAGTTCCCAGTTTTCCCCCACCTCGAGCCCAGCTCGCCCCCATGATTTTGCTCTGTAAAAGTTCCTGGAAAAGACAGAGTCCTTGACAACTGGCTCAGGACCCCTTCTGTCTCTCTCAGACAGAAGCTTTCTTTCTCTCAATAAATATATTCTACTCTTAACCTCCATTGTTCCTAAAATTCATTCTTCGATTTTAGAGAACACAAACTTTTGGACATAGTAGGTCAGGAGTTTCATTTCCTTATATCAGTGATCTCCTGATCCTCAGCCACCCTGCTCCACTGGGCTCAGCCCCTTTGCAGCCCAGAGGAGAACACTGAAGCTCACAGGAAATTGATTATTTCCCCAGGTCATAGGGGCAATCACCTGAGCCGGCCTGGCCTGTCACTAATGCTACCACCTCAAAGACCCGCTGGACTCAGATACCTAATAAAAACATCCCTGCAAACATAGCTGATTCCTTTTGCTATAAAACATGGAAATCATAAAGCCATTAAACAGGGTGGGGAGGTACATGTCTGTAATTCCAGAAACCTAGGAGTTTAAGGAAGAAAGATTGCAAATTTGAGCCCCAGTTAGGCAATTTAGCAGTTTAGTGAGACACTGTCTCAAAATTAAAACAAACAAACAAAAATTAGGGAGGGCGAGGGGACAGGGTCTCACTATGAAGTTCAGACTGGCCTTGAACTCCTGGATATTCCTCCTGCCTCAGCCTCCTGAGTGCTGGGAGTATAGGCATAGGCTATCACACCTGACTTCCCTCCCCCCTAAAATTTACCAATACAACAAAATACAACAAAACTGCCACACCCTGAGGCTAAACAGGGCATCTGAGGGCCTGGCCTTGATGATATGGGGCAAGGCCAGGTCTCAGGACTAGATGCACCCAGCACTGCTGGTCCAGAGAGCTGCCTGTGCAGCACACTGTCGAGAATCCAAGTATCAGCACCCATCTCCACACCCATGTCCACACCAAGGAGCTCTTTTCACCCAGACTGGCTTTAAGCAGAGGCCCTGGCTCCTTTTTATCTCTGCTCCTTTGTTCTGTGTGGGCTTCCTAGCCAGCTATCAGCTGCCCCTGAAGGCTTTGGTATCTCTGTCTCCTCTTATCTTCTGCTGGGCTTCAAAGGCTGCACTCAGCAGCCAGCAGCCTGAGCTGTGTCACTGTACAATCCTGGGCTTTCTCCATCCTTGGCTGTCAACAGGCTGGCTGGGTGTCACTTGTTACCTCTCCAGGGACGTGTGTCATGGGGGTAGTTGTGAAGCTACGGTTGTCTTCTAAAATCAGGTGATGTAGCAAGTCCCTGTCTCAGATTTAAAAATGAAAAAGGGCTGAGGAAGTAGTTCAGTGCAAAGCCCTGGATTCAATACCCAAGATTGAAGCAAAATAAAAAATAAACCCAACATGGGCTTCTCACTTGGCCACTGCCTGTTTGTTTATTTGCCAAGTAGATTACAACAGGCAATCTCTACATTTTCATTGAGAGAAAGACAGGCTAACTCCTCGTGAGTAGGGAGGTCCCAAAGTCTGATTAAAACGATCGGATTTCCCGTGGAGGACCTGAGTCCCCTGCAGGCAGGTACTCCCACCCAGATGCAGGAACGCAGGCCCCTGAAATCCACTGACCCGCTAGGCTGTGTGCGCATGCGCATCGCGCCACTGCGCTGGGGCTCCAGCGGCTTTGTGGGCTGCGAGCTTAGCAGAAGGGGCCCAGGCTTAGCTCAGTGTTAGTAGTGCCATCAAGAATCATTAGTATTAATATTTAGTATTAGCAGCAGTAGTATAGTTAGAAACAGAGGCTCCAAGGTCACTTTTTTTTTTTTTTGGTACGAGGGATGGAACTCATGACCGTACGCTTGCAAGGCAGGTGCTTATGTCTGCTGAACTTAATCCCCAGCCCTCCAAAGTCACCCTTTTCTCTTCTTTCCACTGTAAACATCACATTCACCTTAACGGTCATCCGTGCTTCCCTAATCCTACAACAGGGAAGCTGTGTGAGCCGCCTTCCTCCTCCCTTCGCCCCATTCAACCATAACCCAAAAGCCACCCTAATGAGTACCCAGGGATAAATTTAAGAGGCTACGCAGATTACTGACATCAGAAAGCTACAGTGGGAGGCGCCTGGGAACGCTGGTGTCTGACCCTATAAATACCTACCGGAAGCTGGGGGAAGCCAACCCTTTTTTCTCTTTCACACTTGAGTCTTTTTTTCTCCTTCGCACTTGAGTCCTTTTTACCTTCACCTCCTTTTTCCCGTCACTGCAGTCCTGTGATCTTCAAAAATTCAGCTACTAAATGAATGCACCTTGAGACCATACCCTGTCTGTGTTGGTGTTTTGCTTTGGAGAGTGTATCTTTGTTTATTTTTTAAGACAGGGTCTCACTATGGAGTCCAGGATAGGCTTGAACTAGCCCAGGCTGGCCTCAAACTCACATGATCCTCCTACCTCAGCCTCCTGAGTGCTGTCAGGCCTAGGGCCCTGGGTACTGAGGTCATGGTGCTGGAAGTGGGTCTCAGAGGGGTGCTGAGGATGGAGAGAGCAATGTAGTAGCTGAACCACCTCACACACCTGCTCCACCATTGCCCAAGGATAATGAAACTGCTGTTATATATTAATGCCAATGGTTATGGCTAATCAACGCAGGTCAGTTTCTGAACTACTGTCAAATTCAAAATCTGATGTCAATTACGCATTTGGATTTGTGAAGAGAAGCTTGCTTCACATGGCAGCAAATTGCGGATTGGTGGAATGTTTGGTTTTGCTGTTAAAGAAAGGAGGAGATTCTGACTATCAAGATATTTCAGGCTGGCCAAATGTGATGGCTCACGCCTGTAATCACAACACTTGGGAGGCTGAGGTGGGAGGATCATTGCGAGTTCCAGACCAGCCTGGGCTACAAAGTGAGCTCAAGGCCAGCCTGAACTGCATATCAAGACCCCGTCTCAAAAAAAAAAAAAAAAAAAAAAGATATTTCAGGCTGTCACTCCAGTCGTTTGGCAGCTAGAAGTGGACGGAAGAAATGCATAAATAAATTACTGGAATGCGGTGTTGATGTCAATGTTTGTAATAATGAAAGCTTTATAGCAATACACTGGTGGCTGTGCATGGGCGGAAAGAGTTACCCCATGGCCTTCTGCGAAGTGCCAGTGCTGATGATGTTGAGGAAGCAGTGGGACAGACACTGCTGCACATGGCTTGCCAGAATAGTCAAGAAACGGGATTAAATCGAGGGCCTGCATTTATGTGAAGCCAGCACTCCGCCACCTGCCACTGAGGGACATCGCAAGACCTTTTAAGATTTTTTAAAATTTAAAAAAAAAAAAAAAAAAAAAAAAAGATTTTTTAAAATTTTATTTAAGGAAAAAAAAAACAGAAAAAGGGTACATGTTATACACAATTTCAGAAAAAATAAACAGTAGGAAATCACTAGTCAATAGATTACACAGTGTTATCTTAGAAATAGTTGTTCAAGTTACAAAATTAAAGCATATAAAGTGGACTTTCAAACAGTGAGACTGCAAACAGTTTTGTTCAGTGATCCAACAAAACTCAGTAATATGGTTATCTATCTTACACACTTAAATATGTATGCAGTTATATCCTTTAGAGCACTTTCTTTTCCTTTCTTTTGTATAATGACAATTATACATTTGGGGTTTTATTACTCCCACAGTTCTTATTACTTTTTTTTGAAGAGAGTAAAACCAAACATGACCTAACAGAACAGAGTCAGTCAAATCAAAAGGATGGACATAATAGATAATGTAAAAACAAAATACTCTTTTAAGATTTTTTACAATTTTGAGAGAGAATTTTATTAAGTTGCCCAAGTTGACCTCAAACCTGTAACCCTTCTGCCTCAAGCTTCTCAAATAACTGGGATTATAAGCATGTGCCACCACACTGGTTTAAGATTTATAAACGGCGGCTGGAAATATAGCTCAGGCATGAGTACCTGCCTGGCAAGTGCAGCCTCCTGAGTTTGATTCCAGGTACCAAAAAAAAAAAAAGATTTATCAATCGGATGAATTGCCACAAATGACCGATTACTGTCTTCCTGGAATAACTTGCATTTAAAAATTGCAAGAAACCGGGCACGAAACTGATCATTATGTATATCTAAAATGTATCAATAAAATAAAACTGAAAAAAAATGTAGTTACTTAGGACATACTATGAGGTGTCTACTTGGGAATTCTTTCCTTGCTGTACACAAGAATTTGGACTATTTTTGCCCACTCAACTGTAACGCAGTAGGAGCAGCAGGAACAGTAATAGTAGTACTAGGGATTGAACCTGGGTCCTTCATGCTAGCTACATCTCCAACCTCTTACTTTTTAATTTTGAAACAGAATCTCCCTAAATTGCCCAAGCTGGATTTGAACTCAAATCCAGGCTGATTTGCCTCAGCCTCCTGCAGTGATGAGATCACAGGACTGCACCATGGCACCCAGCCCATCTTGACATTTGAATGAGACTTGCATTTTCCTTTAGTACTCAGAAACCACACTATATTGCCAGGTGTGCCTTTGCCATCTGCCTTTGTTTCTTTCTTTCCTTTCCTTTTTCTTTCTTTCTTTCTTTTTTTTTTTTTTTTTTTTTTTTTTGTTTGTTTGTTTGTCTTTTTGAGATAAGGTTTCAATATGCAGTTCAGGCTGGCCTTGAGCTCACTTTGTTGCCCACGCTGGTCTCAAACTTGCAAGGATCCGCCTGCCTCAGCCTCCAGTGCTGGGATTACAGACGTGGACTACCACGCCTGGATATCTGCCATCTTTCTGACGTCACTCTCCATCTAAACTGGGTCAGATCCTTCCCTGTGCTCACACAGTCCACATCTACCCCTCTCCCGAATGCCCTGACCATTCACCTGCTCAGTTTTAGTCTCCTGGTGAGCTCTCCATGAGACGCTGATCCCCTGCAGGGCCTGCTCTGCCTCAGTACATAGCAGCTTCTCAGTTAAATGTGCGTCCAAATGAACGGTCCAGGTGGTGAAAAGCCTGGCCTGGTTCCCTACAGGACTCTGGCCAGGGCTGGGCTTCAGCTTCCTTTTTCTTGTTTTAGGGCCAAGACAACCCTCCCCCACCCCGTGGCCAAGGCCAAAACCAACCCAGACGAAAGCCAAATATAATGTGTTTTTCTGACCTAGGATTCAAATTAATGTATCTTGTTTTCCCCAAAGGTACTCTGCCATTTTCTAGAACAACTCAGCTGCGTAACCTGGACCCCTAACATCCAAAAAGTACACCAGGATGCAGAAATGAGGTGCTGGTGACAGCCCACAGTCCACACCCTCATTGAAGGATCCACAGTATCCAAGCAGGATCCAGCCGATGCTGGATTTCACGGGACCACAGTAGGGAGAGTCTAGTTTATGCCTGTTTTTCCAAATCCACATGCAATACTCTCAGAGCCACCCCCCATCCGTCATGTGTTCTGTAGAGCATGTGATGGTGAGGAAGACAGACGAGTCTGGTCTTCATGACCCATCCATTCCAATCCTCTTGATATAAAGCAGAGGCCATCGATGACATTGGGACAGGGGACACAAGCCAGAGGTGCCCAGCTTGACCCCTGCAGTGGATGGAAACTCCCAGGAAACTAACCAAAGCTGTCTTTAATGGTGACACCTCCTTGGCTCTGGGACCCGAGCCCAAGAGTGAAGGCTGATTCTGGGCCAGCAGTTGACCACTGTGGTCACCCAGCAGCTGCATGCTGTGCTGTGCATGCCACCACCCCAGCCAGGTGCAGGGCTCCCTGGTCCTTTCCTCCCTTGCTGCGTCCTTATGTAGCAGATGCTGGGCTGTCTGAGGAGCCATCAGCAGGGATCAGACCACAGCCTCCTTGAGGTGTGGAGTCCACTGGGCCAGTCTGGGTGACGCCCAGTGCTGGACTCACTCTCCCCAGTGTCTGGCACCTAGGGGAGAGAAGGACCCCATCTACCTCCTAGCATGCAGGACCCTGAAATTGTCATAGGGCAATTGGGCAGGATGGAGGTCTCTGAGCTTGGGTTCAGACAATGTGTGCCTGGCAGGCTGCAAAGGGGAGAAGTCAACCATGGGACGGGGGGAGGCAGGGAAAATATAATGTTCCTATTTTTTAAATTCAGAAAAGGAAATGACTATTTTGAGAACCAGTCCCAAGCCACGAACAAGTCATGGAGACCAACTTTAAAACCTGGCCCCATCAATCACTGAGGACATGATTCAACCGCGGCATTCCAGGGCTTCATCTCACTCCCGCAATTCCTCTTCTGAAAGGCAGCCAATCCCTGAATTCCAAGACCGAAAGCCAGCCAATCGCTAAACATTAAGGGTGAAAGCCAGCCAATCCCTGAACTCCAAAACTGAAAACCAGCCAATTCCTAAATGCCAAAGCTGAAAGCCAGCCAATCTGCAAACACTTGGCTTCTGAAATTTGGCCAATTGCTGCATGTCATGGTTTCCACACTCTAAGATCAGAGTTCTGAGGTAGGATGAAGTCTTCTGTTTCTTTGTAGGTAGGGTTCACTTTTTGTCTTGCAATGAAAGCGTTTGTCTCCCTGATTTCATGCATATATCCTGAAGGAGACCATGTCCCTGCCACATGTGAGAGGCCATGGTTGTTACCACACCCTCCTGACGTACATCAAGGCAGGTATAGGCTCCCAGGCCCCAGGGCACAGCCACTGACCTTCCTTCTCTAGGGGGTCCTGAGGCCCGGGGAAGAGGCTGTGGCCAAGGAACATGGGTGGGAGGTCTCCACAGGAGCTCCATGAGAGAGACATCCATCTTCAAGCACTGATCTGGTGACAGGGTACACGGTGAATGTGCTCACATCTAATGATGGAGGCAGGACATCTAGGAGCATCCAGAAAAACAAACTTTGCAGATCCCAGACCATATGCAGTATTGGTCAGTTTTCCATTGCTGGACAAAACACTTAATTTAAAGGAATGCCTGATTTAAACACACAATTTAAAGGAATAAAGTTCATTTGAGCTTACAGTTTCGGAGGGTGCAGTCCATGGTAAGCTGGTTCTGAAGCAGAAACCTCATGGTGGGAGAGTGTGGTGAAGGAAAACAACTCACCTCATGGTAGCTAAGAAGCAGAGTAGGGGAAAAGTAAGCCAGAAAGCAGGGGTGGGGATAAAGACAGCCTTCAAAGTATCACCCACAACTTCTTTCAACTGGGCCCACTTGCTTACAGCCCATTCAGCTATAAACTCATCTGTGGCTTTATCCATGAGGTTAGCATAGTCATGACCCTATCACCTCCCCCAAAGCCCCATCTTGGAACACAAGAGACTTTCCCCCAAAGGGTTTAGGTCGAAACCCTAACAGAGGGTGTCTTCCATGGCTCCATGCCCGTGCCTTAGTCCCTGAGGGCACTGTGGTGGCCTCCCTGATATAGTGGCTACTCTAGCTTTGTGCAACTCTGTGGGTATCCTTACTACTCTCAGAACTCATTCTGAGCCAAGCATGTGGTACATGCCTGAAATCCCAGAAATTGGTAGGCTGAGACAGGAGGACTGCTGCAAGCCTAAGGCCAGCCAGGGCTACATAATGAGTTAACTCCAGTCTGCAGTATATAGTGAAACACTACTTCCAAAAAAACTGTCTTGAGCCTTGCCATCTCCAGTTGCAGGTGCTCTTAGGTGAGCCTTGATAGAAAGACAAGCTGGGTTCTGGGTCACAGGTCAGGTGGAACTCCGGAGGCAGCTCAGGGAGCACCATACACTCACAGGTCTATGAGCCCTGCCATCTCCAGCTGTGAGTGCTCTCTTCCCCCAAAGAGGCCAAGGGCAACTTAGAGACATCAGGTTGCTTGATAGACAGTCATGGCCTTTATTGTGTCTGTGGCGTCAACCCTCAGGTCTCCACAGGGAGCTCTGATTGGTGGGTTTGCTGTGCAGCCTGAAGTCCGGGTGTGGCTGAGCATGGTCCCTGTGGCCTATCTGTGCCATCTGTACTGGATGTGGACTCAGCACGTGAGTCACAGAGTCCTATCTGGCTGTCCCACAGGGAGGTGGCCACTAGGAGGCAGTTATAGAAGGCTTATATCTGAATCAGCCAGGCTGGGGGACAACTGGAAGGAGACAGAGAGGCAAACTGCAGAGAAGGGACCCAGCCCTCCTCTGGGGGGAGGCCAGATGGGAAGACAACCGGGAGACTTTAATTCTGAGCCCGGAGTGGAAGGGCCAACAGCACACGATTCTCCCCACAGCTTGGACAGGGCGGGGGCTGCACCAGCTAGTGGGGTGATGTCCAGGGGGCTGGGTTGAGCTCAACAGAAGGACTTTCTGTCTGGAGCCAGGAGCCAGCGACCAGGCTTAGGGGAGGCTAATTAGCTCCTTGTCATGGGGGGAGTACAAGCAGAGTGACCTCTTGCCAGGGGTCCAGGGGCTTCCAGAAGGCCACAGCTGCAAGGAGTGGCAGTCAGGTTATCTTTTCTCCAGTTCTCACAGCAGGGCTGAGAGGGAGCAGGCTCTGGTGGACTGGGGAAGGGAGGTAGGGTGTTTCCCCACCCACCCCACCCTCAGGAACATCAGTCTGCCCTCATCTCCCTCCCTTTCTTTCTCCTCTCCCTTTTTTTTTTTTTTTTTCTTTGTTTGTTTTTGAGACAGGGTCATGTTTTGTAGTGCAGTTTGGCTTTGAACTCATCCTGCAGCCCAGGTTGGCCTCAAACTCCTGGTGATCATGCTGCCTTAGCTTCCTGAGTGCTGAGATTATAGGTATGCACCAACATCCCCACCTATGTAACCTCCCTCTGTTGCAGAACTCAAGAGTAGAGAGACCAAGGTAGAAACAGGAGGATTTATTTGGTTCCAGGTGAACATCAATTCAGTAGACCTGTGTATAAAATGGCTGAACTCTGAACAAAAGAAGGGCTCCCATTCTATATAAATTGCCAACGTGTTGCTCCCTCTAAGGCTTGAAGCTCCTGGTGGGCAAGTTTACAGAAGTAAAACAAAGGCAATTTGTTAACCTGTGACAGTGTTGCAACCTAACACTTCTTAGTGACCTTGCTCAGGCCAAACAGGATGTTATGGGAACAGGAGGTCATAAAACTTTACTTACAGGGACAAAAGGTACTGCCTTTATCTATATTAGAACAAAGAACGATAGCTACAGGGAGGGGGAAGTTTAGGGAAACTCAACTCTTTCTTTCTAAGTCCTGCTTCATTTCTGCATGGGATGCCATCTTAAGGACCGGAGATCTAGTCATCTCTCTTTGTAGGTCCCAAGATGATGATGCATAGGAAACCTCATAAACTGTGCCCTACAGATTTGCCAACTTCACTACAAGGCCGTACCCTGGATCAGTGGGAAAGTCTGACCTTGTTCATTTGAAAAGGAACCATTTATGTACTATTTCAGCACAGTCTGAGTTCAATATGAACTAGGAAAAGGCAAGAGATGGGTATGAGAGGGCAGTTTAAATTATGATACTATTTCCCAGTTACATTGTTTCTGCTTAAAACATAGAAGATGGAGTAAAATCTCCATGCTTTTGCCACTTTAAAAAGTCCATGCTTTTGCCACTCTTTATCCCAGGAAAAGTCCAGAAACTATGATATTTAGAGTGGACCCTGGGAAAGAGAGGGTATCTATGATGACCCTGCCCTTGGATCTCTGCCTGTCTCTTAGAAGACATGGGTGTCTCCCATCTGTTTTGTGAAGGAATTTCAGATGGGACCCCAGATATTTATGACCCAATTGCTGGACAAGACCTTTTCTGTGTTTGATAATCAGGATTTGAAGGAGGGTCGAAAGAGAAAAGCTAGAATTATTTTTCTGGTAAAACCTCCCTTAGCTCTATGGTGATACTTAGAGCCCAGGGGACGCATGGTCAGAGATTCACTACTCCTACTCTGACTTTGAAGGTTAAATCTTTAACCATGAGTTCCTAACTGTCCTTGTGTTGTAAGCAGTGTTTACAAAGGAAAGCATTTAATTCAGGACACATAATTTATAGGATTATTTTATAATATTCACCCAAAGAGTCAAATGCAAAAGAGTACAGGAAATCTGTCTGTATGCTAGAGACCAACAAATCCAGCTGGGGGCCTGGATCCCAGGGCGATGTCCTGAATGAGTTCAGCTGAAGACCAAGAGCTCATGACAATGCTTTTCACAAGTCCAACTGACCACCTAGAGACCATGACAATGTCTTATGCAAGGATCTGCACCAGAAAGGCCAAAGATCAACAGTGGAAGCTAGAAAGTCTGTGCCAGTGTGATGAAGGATCTGTACCAGCAGGCTGAGGGATCTGCACGTGAGCCAGGAAGCAATGCACAAAGGACCAGAGTTTCCCAGAAAAGAACCACAGCTGTCCTCAGCAACAGTGAGGTTCTGGGCACCTCTAGTGATGAGAACAGCCAAATTCACATCAGGAAAGCCAGCATGACCAGCTTCTCCAGGAGAATCAACAACATTCTCTCTTCAGTTCTCTTTTTATGCTGTTGGCAACAATCCTCAGGTGGGCCTTCCACGCCCAGCACCATGCTGATTCAGCTGAGCTGGCTGTTATAAGTGGCCGAGTAGTTAAAACACCATGCACCGTGTCTTATTCACAGATAGAGATTTACTATCACAACAGAGCAATTCTCAAATTCTGGCAAAAGCCAAAATGGATTTTACCTTCTGGGATTCTACCAGGTCTCCTTACCCAATACATGGAACATGCTGCATGGTATAATGGAATACTTGATTTAAGAAAGTCCTTCTTCCTTTACATATCAGAAAAGAGAGGAGTTCCTCAGTGTGGTGGTGCATGCCTGTAATCCCAGCATTGGGAAGCTGAGGCAGGAGGATCACTGTGAGTTTGAGGCCAGCCTGGGCTACATAATGAATTAAAAACCAGCTTTAACTACATGGTGAGACCCTGTCCCCAAAATTAAAGAGGGAGAGAGAAGAAGTATTGCTTTGTATGTCTCAAACCAAAGGTTAGGACAAGAATACTACCTACTGGAGTACTTCAAAAATGTTAGATGGAGGACCAGAAATTTAGCTCAGTGATATAAGCACCTGCCTGGCAAGCATGAGGCTGTGAGTTTGATCCCTGGTACAAGAAAAAAGTTAGATGGAGTAGCTACTGCATGGCCATCTTGCCTGAGAACTGTAGCAGCTACATCTGCTACATCTGAGGAAGCTACAAGCCAACTTTAGGACAGAAACTAGAAGTTCTGACCTCTCATCAGGTGAGAGCATTTTTTCTTGAGACCAAAGGTTACTTGTAGTTAGCAGAGGAATGGCTTGCTGACTAGCAGGACATGTTCCTAAATATCCCTGAGGTTCTTATAAAAATTTGTGACTTTTTTTTTCTTTTGAGACATTCTTTCTATGCAGTTCAGGCTCACTGTAGGCCAGGCTGACCCAAAACTCATACTGATCCTCCTGTTTTAGCTTCCAGAGTGCTGGGATGACAGGTGTGCACTGCCACATCCAGCCCCAATGAGACTTGTCTCTTTGGAATTTCTTGCAGCGAATGACAATGACATGCTTAGGGAAGATAGACCACCCTAAGAGTTGTAGAATTCCCGGCTGTGTTTTATAGATGATTGCGTGTTAGTGAGCAATCTCTTTCTGTCCAGATTGCTGCAGATTGCTGTCCGGATTGCTGTTCAGATTGGGTATGTGCTCACTTTGTAGTTCAGGCTGGTCTCTAACTTGCAACAATCCTCCTGCCTCAACCTCCCGAGTGCTGAGTGCTAGGATTACAGGTGTGAGCCACCACATCTGGCAAATTTGTGACTCATAAGCCTGCCTTTCTGATCCCCACAGGCCCAGAAGTTAGCCAGTCTTGTGAACAAGTGATCTCCAACCTATACAAGCAGACAGGACAGGGGTGACTTGCCATTCCCAGACCATGAAGTGGGGTTCACTGATGAAAGTAACTTTGTCCAAGAAAGATATCAAAAAACAGGTTATATGGGGCTGGGGATTTAGCTCAGCAGCATAAGCGCCTGTCTTGCAAGCAGGCAGTTGTAAGTTGGATCCCCAGTACCAATAAAAAGGAAAAAGACAAAAAAAAAAAAAAAAAAAAAACCAGGTTATACAACTGTCAGTTCACTACAGGTCACTGAAGTGAAACTTTTTCCCCTAGAGAACTCTGCTCACAAGGTAGAGCTAATAGCTCTTATTCAGGTATTTATATTATGAAAAGGCAAAAAGTGAAATATCTATATAGATATCAAATATGCTTTTCTGGTGCTACATACCCAATCTGAACTGCAATCTGGACAGCAATCTGCAGCAATCTGGACAGAAAGAGATTGCTCACTAACACGCAATCATCTATAAAACACAGCCGGGAATTCTACAACTCTTAGGGTGGTCTATCTTCCCTAAGCATGTCATTGTCATTCGCTGCAAGGAATTCCAAAGAGACAAGTCTCATTGGAGCTGGATGTGGCAGTGCACACCTGTCATCCCAGCACTCTGGAGGCTAAAACAGGAGGATCAGTATGAGTTTTGGGTCAGCCTGGCCTACAAAGTGCCTTCAAGGCCAATTTGAACTGCATAGTGAGACCCTGTCTTGAAAAGACAGAAAAAAAAAAAGTCTTACTGGGAAATCAAAAGTCTGACAGGGAAGCAAGAAGGGGCTGCAGACATTACCCACTGCAGGTTATGTGCTCTCCAGCAGGTTATGTCTGCAGCCCCTTCCAGCTAGAAGAAGGTATAGAAAACAGAGACCTCTACTCCCTTAGCATCCCATAAAAATTAGGGGACTGTGTATTTCTAGGGGAAATAAGACGGGAAGGTAGGTTGTGGCTAAAACTGGCTGGGAAAGGAGACATGACAAGATCCCAGAACACAGCACAGAGCACTTCCCACAGCCCTGCATGTGGTCTTCTCTCAAGAACTCAGGTTCTTGGTAGGAACTGACATCAGCCTGAAAAGTAGGTGACACAAAAGGACAGTCTTGGGGCTGGGGATTTAGCTCAGCGGCACAGCACCTGCCTGGCAAGTGCAAGGTCCTGAGTTTAGTTCCTGTTGTACTCTAAGAAAATAGCTTCGTTATATGTGTATTATAACAAAACCTGAAACACGGCTTATGCATGTTTTCCTTTTCCCTTGAGATGACCTAATTGATATGTTAAGCAATGCTCTCCTCTGTAAAGAATTGTAAAACCTTACCTAATTGATATGTTAACCTTTGTTGCCCTCTACATAACAGAAGTTGTGCTAAAACAAGCTAACAAGGGTTGTTAATCACTGTTAGGCACCTCTATTCTCCACTAAAGAGCTAAAGAAAACTAGGATGGCCCACTAATTTATACTTGTTTGAAGTAACTTGCTTGTGTGCAGGGAGATTTACTTATTAGCATGACCCTTTACCTGACCTTGATCCCCCTCCCCAGAAAGAAAGAAAAACATAACCTCCGTTTTCGGTTCTGTATGGCGCCTTATTGCCTCCCTCTCCCCTTACCTGTCTATCTAGGCTAGGCCTTAAAGATTTTGGGTTTCTGGTGGCCTCTTCCTGACCCGGTGGTGGTCTGTCATAAAATGTGCCTTCGCTTCAGAGAAATTACAGGAAAATGTTGTGGCTTAACCCTAATGCACCAAAAGGGTTAAGTTCCAAATCCTTATGAAGGCTTAAGTTTCAGCTTCTTGTAACTTTCGACCCCTTCCCACCTGTTAGTGTTAACGAGCTGTCCTGAGATAATTAGATTTCTCCCTTCTTCTCCAAATGTTATTGCAGATAATTCTTATCTGCAGGATGGGAGTAACTCAAAAGGCCCCAAAGGCTCCCGAGGTTGTCAGAACTAAGTGGACAGCTATACAGTTTCCAGACTCAGGTCAACAAGTTTGATGGCTCTGCAGGTTTCTTTGTTTCTCCCCCCACCCCCTTTTCCTCAGCCTCTTTTTAAAGTCCTCCCTTCAGTCTCTGGCACGCAGTCTCCAAATTGGCTCCTGGGGATTCGTCACCAGGCCTGGAAATAAAGCCTTTGCTTCCCAAATTTCAGTCTTTTGCTTTCTTGGATTTTATACCAGGGTCCAAGTTATTACAGTTCCCAGTACCAAAAAAAACTAAAATAGCAATAATAATAAAATAAAAACAACAAAAAGGACAGTCCACCCTGAGTTTCACCATCATGTTCTCTCTCTGTGGTGGCCCACCCTTGTGCTGCAGGGTGTGGTTCTTTTTCTATTTTTTCTTAGCCAAAACTCACTCTGAATAGCCTGTGTTTTTTTTTTCCCTTACCTTTAGTAAAACTTTGCTATTATTTGCACTTTTCTTGACAAATTCCTTGCTCAGGACAGAAGAAACCTAGAAACTACTTCCAGAGGGAGACTCTAGAACCCCAAAACCTGGTAACACAAAGTCTGGATAATGTTGGCCTCAGTTTCCCTGTTTTTGAAGAGGTGTTGCAAAGGCCCCGTTGGCTCAGACAACCCTCAACCACAAGACTCCAAGGCCTTGAGAAACCTACCTGTCTGAGTGTGACCTGTCCGGGGCAAACATCGGAATGTCATACCACAGGATGTGTTGTGAGGACCTGGATGTGGTGTCCACCCTGCTCTGCTTGGGCAGCTGCTTGCCCTCTCAGAGTCTCACGGCCTCCTATCTTCCTGGTCCTGTGGTACAGGGTCAATGGGTGGAAACCTACCTGTCCACAGCTGGCTCTGGGAGAACTGGAAGCTCAGACAGGAATTTAACTCATCCTAAATGTAGAACGCTGGCAGGTTTGCTTGATTCCCATCTCAGAAGAAATTTCAGAATGTGTCAGGAAGAGCTCAGGAAGAGTTAGTAGCAGAGATCTTAGGACATGCTCAGGGGCTAGGGATCTTTATATGTTTTTTTGGTTTTTGAGGCAGTGTACCCCAGGCTGGCCTTGAACTCACAGCGATCCTCCTGCCTCAGCCTCCTGAGGATTAGTATTGCATGCATGAACCACCATACCTGGCGTCTTTATGTGTTTTTGGCAGAGGAAATCTGTAGTCATGGGTGAGGATGGCTCTGAGAGTAAGACAATGCCCCAGTCTAAGGGAACCCTCATTTGTGGGGGTATGGGAGACATCACCAGTAACTCCCTTTGACTCCAAAACAATTGCTGCGACTTTGATTACTTGGAAACTCATTTCCTTATGCTGATGTGTAAAAGGCTGGCTAGGGTATTTCCTTCTCTCTTGAACTGGCTCTAAGCATTGCAAATAAGGCTAGCCTAGGTGCTAATGTGCAAAGTCTAGCCATCAGACAGTCCCATCTCCTCACATGGTGTGCTCCACAACAGGATTGAGCTAGCAAGATATTAGAGCAAACAGCTACAGGAATGTCAACTGGGTACAGCCTCGGAGATAAGAGGCTATGACTCCCCAGGGCGCAAGAGTTTGCATATTGGAAACCAAAGCGATCTACCCCAAAACAATTCCACTGCTACCATAATTGGATTATGTAAATTGATCCTTCTGTATATCTTTATCTCTGCAAATTACAGAGATGCCATCCTTGTACCTGGCCAGCCAGCTCAATTACTCAGTAATCCCTGCCATCCTCACTATCACTCATCCCCGAGCCACCCATCTTTCTTCACAAGAGAATAAACCCTGGCAGAGGCCTAAGACAGGGGGCCTTTGTCTGCATGTCCTCACAGGGATTGGATTTAGGACCCTTTGACTGCCCTTAACTTGGAACATGTCTTGGTGTCTTTACTCTTGCCATGGTTAGATTGGTGATGGTAAACTGGAATTAACCTGCTGGGATTCCAATAACATCTCAATGGAATTATACATATAACTTTTTGGATTGTGAAAAAAATTAGAAAGAAGATTATAATACTTGAATGACTGAACTCGGTATTTGGGTTTACCATACGGGGGTAGTCTACATACAGGTGAAAGGGGACCAGTGCATTCCACAGGGGAGTGGTCCAGCCCATGTGCAGGTCAAAGAGAATCGCCCAGGCCTATTGTGTTCTGGGAGAAGAGAGAAATAATTAAATTGGGCTTGTGTCTTGAAGCTGCAGTTTTCATTTTTAAAATTATGATTTTCCTTATTTTCTTTTTTTATTTTTCACTCTGAGGCCAGGGCTCTCCGAGTATGCTGCAGGCAGCTAGTACCAGGTAGGACAGAAGAAAAAAAAACTGGGCAAAAGGGCTGGGCTGCAGTTCAGTGCGGAGGCCTCCAGTACCACAAAAAACCAAAACCAAAAAACTCCTGCTTATGATACGTAACACACTATATGTGTAACATGTATGACGTCTTTGTTCATAGCCAGCCTGAATTACAGAGCCAGACCCTGTCTCAAAAAACAAACAAACAAATTTAGAGGAGCCCTTTGCTTCGCCATAGAGATTATGTTTTTTTTTTTGGCTTTTTTCATTTTTACCGGTACCAGGGATCGAACTCACGACTGCCTGCTTGCAAGGCAGGTGCTTATGCCGCTGAGCTAAATCCCCAGCCCCATAGAGATTATGTTAATGAGGTAACCCAGGGTGAGGTCCTGAGTAGCTCTGGGTTGGAGACTGGTCACCAAAACAATGAATATATGATTAATAAATGGGAACAGGGATAGACCTGGAGACCTAAAAACTCTCAGCAAGGCCGGATGCAGTGGCCCGCACCTGTGATCCCAGAACTCAGCAAGCTGAGGCAGGAGGATTGCTGTGAGTTTGAGACCAGCCTGGGCTCCTATAGTGATTTCAAGGTCAACCTGAACTACATAGCAGGGACTTAAAAAAAAAGAAGTGATTGAGAAATGCCACTCCTTTTAGCCTTGTTCATCCAGCAAAGAGCTGAGGCAAGGACTGAGATTCTAGTGCTTTGAGAAGGACCAAGTCAGGACATATTTCTGAAGAAAAGGAGAAGCAAGGCCAGGGACCATGAGGACCACATGGCCTGATGGGACAGGCAGCAGGGCGGGACACAGCAGGCCAGTCCCTCTGCACAGTACCCCCACCAAAATAAAACATTTGACAGTCTTTCTGGGGCAGGAAATCACCAGGAACACATGGAGACCCCGTCTCAGAAAAACAAAAATAAAATAAAAACAAACCAAAACAGAAGGAAGGCAGATCACTGAGAGAGTCTGAGCAGGTACCCCAAGTTTGCATCCCAGTTATCTGGGCTCCAATATTTTGGGTTCCAAAGATTCAAGTGAAGCCAGTAGTTAGAGGAACGAACTTGGTGTCTTGTAGCTTGCCATAACTGACACCATCTTGAGTTCTAACTAGTGCCCTGTATTTGACTCGGAATGGAAAATTATTTGGAGTACAAGTTCTATGAGAAAAGCAGAATGAGCTGCACCCACAAGAGAAAAATTAACCTGTTCAACAAAGAAGCAGGATGCAGGTGTCAACCAAAAAAATTTTTTTCCTTTTTTTTTTTTTTTTTTTTTTTTATCGGTACTGGGGATTGAACTCACAACTGCCTGCTTGCAAGGCAGGTGCTTATGCCGCTGAGCTAAACCCCCAGCCCCAACCAAAAATTAATGTAAGATTCTAGCTAAATTGTTTCCAACAGGATGTCTTTTTGTTTTGTCTGTTTTAAAAAATTTTGTAACTTTCCAGTTCAGGGCCACTCGGTGGAACTCTGAAACAGAGGTCTCTATGTAAATGATTGCTGAGCTCAGCTAATTAAATTCCACATTTGTCAGTTTGGTTATAGTGTTGTTCATGAACCCACTTCGGGTGCAGGTGGTGCAGATTCTCTGCCTGGGACAGAGGTGCTGGTTTTCCTTCCTTATGTGGCCTGCAACCCCAGGTCAGATGGCTGCATGGGCAACGAGGTCAGCAGGGGCCCAGCAATCCCCACCACTTGGGACCCCATAACCTCTGTACACACTGCCCAGCCAAGGTGAAGAGTTCCAGTCATAGCCCCAGTACTGGGTATAGAAATGTGTCTAGCATAACATTCATCACAATCTGAAAACATATGCATCGCTGAGCTGGGCAGGGTGATACATACCTATAATCGCAGCACTCTGGGAGGATATGGCAGAAGGGTCACAAATTCAAGTCCTCCCCCAGGAAACTTGACAAGACCTGTTTCAAAATAAACAATAAAGGCTCAAGGTATAACGCAGTGTGAAGATGCTGAATTCAATCCCTGGTAACAAAGAAGAACAAAAGAAAAGAGAAAAAGATAGACACCACTGTCCCATTTTACAGATGGAGAAGCAGAGGCTTAGCTATGCTCTGGCACTTACCTAAGGTCCCTGATGAGTACAAAGGCTCTGACTTAAACTCAGACTGGGTCTGAGTGCCTTTGAGGAAGCCAGCTGAAGAACACACACTTAGTCAAGTGGCATTGTCCACGTGCAATAATGTGCCTACTATCGGGATTGCAACAGGCCACATTTTGGCCCAGGTTTCTGGACCAATTCCTGGCTCTTTGTGCGTGCGTGCATGTGTGTGTGTGTGTGTGTGTGTGTGTGTGTCACGCATGCATGTGCTTGAAAGTTCACCTGAACAGGGAACTCCTTTTCCCTCTGTCTTGAGACATAGCCCTGTTAGCCCTGGGCTGCGCCTGGCCCTGGTAGTGGGTTATCAGCTGGATGGAACTGCAGCATGGGGTTGGTCTTGTGTCAATAGCCTGAGAGGTCCTTGTGTCCTCTGCCCACATGGCAGCTGGTCCAGTGCATCTGGCTGCCCCTGAGATATGGGGCCTGTCTCATTCTGGTCCTGGCCAGCCTGATATGAGAAGACCCCTTCCAAATTATTATCAGGAAGTCACTGCTGGGACATCGTGGTCGCTCCCCTCAAATCATCACTCTTGCTAAGTGGAAATGTTTTAAAGCCAAAATGCTGCTGCTTGGAAGTCTTTAGGTTCCCCTCTACCTGCAAGGGTCTGCTCTTGCTCTGTGAGCATCCCTGTGCTACCAAAAATGAGAATTAAATAGCACATTGAAAAACCAAAAGCTGAGTGTGGCATGCAAGCCTGTATTCCCAGCACTAGAGAAGCTGAGGCAGGAGGCTTGCCATGAGTTCAAGGCTGGCCTGGGTGACATAGTGAGTTCAAAGCTAGCCTGAACCACATAGAGACTTTGTCTCAAAACAAAACAACCAAACAAACAGAAAAACACCTTATAACCTACGGGGCCAACTGGGTGTGGTGGTTGATTACATACCTGTAATCTCAGCACTTGGGAGGCTGAGGCAGGAGGATCGTTGCAAATTCAAAACCAGCCTCGGCTCTGACAGCAGCCTGGGTCACATAGAGAGTTCCAGGCCAGCTTGAACTAGTATTGCAAGTGAGTTCCTGATCCAAAAAAAAAAAAAAAAAATCAAACAGACACACCTATAACAGGTGGGGGGAGGGGCAGGGCTTTGAATAAAGGAAAGTGCTACTCTTGCACTGTAAACAAGGCACTTTGCAATTTCGTTTGTTTTGTTTTTGCAATTTCTTTTTGTTCTGAGCCCTGAATATCATACTGGCCATCCTACTTGCACTGTAGTCTGGGGCCAGTCAAGCTCTTGCCTGCTTCCAACTCCACATCAGTGACATCATCTTTTTTTTTCCCCCACTGGCACTTGCACTCAGGACCTTGCACTAGCCTGGCAGGTGATATGTTACATCCAGGCCCTCAGGGACATCACCTTGGAGTGGCCATGGTGGGAGTGTTAATGGCACTGAAATTGGGTAATGGGGCAGCAAAATAGAATTCTTTTCAGGCCTGGCTGTTAAATATTTACCAGCACTGGGACCACAGAGCACCGTAACACAAATTGGCTCACATCTCTGCCTTGTTGTTTTCAGAGGTGACACTGGGAAGGTACATGAGCACAGCGCTGTGGTGAGAAGGGCGGAGCACAACGCAATTTCCCAAAGGCAGCAGCACGGATCCAAGATCCAAACCATTCCACCACTGTCCCCAGATGAGGAAGCAAGCCTGGACTCAAGGAGACCACATGCCCAGCCTGCTCAGCTCACATCCTACCCCAGAGTAACAGCTCTCCCACAGCCACAGCAGAAGCCCTTTATTTATTTATGTTTTATGAGACAGGGTCTCCCGAGGTAGTGCAAACAGGCCTCAAACTCATGGCAATCCTCTTGCCTAGGCCTGCCTGATGCAGGGACTCCAGGCATGCACCCCACACCTGGCTTAATGGGCTCCATGTAGTTCCTGTTCTTCTACACAGCGATCAGCATGGAGTTTGAGCTTCAGGAACAAAGTGGGGCTGTGGGGCGGGAAGGGCCTGGAGAGCACCCAGCAGTCCTGTCCTGCCACAGCCTGGGGCAGAAGCCAGGCTGAATGGCACGGAGCATTCCAGCAAGAGTGCAGGCCCTCCCAGATACACAGCAGGGTGAGGGAACAAGGGCAAGGGTTCAGGGCCTCCCTGTCCCAGGCCAGGGATTCGGGAGCACAGAAGGTCCTTCAAGAGTCCCCCCTGGCCCAGCCTCTTGATCACAAAACACCTTTTGTGCCACAGCAGAACAGGGAGCGGGTCTCCACTTTACAGGGCAGGAAACTGAGGCTCACGGAGGAAAGCCTACATCCTCTAAAGTCAGAGGGCCAGGAGTGCAAGGCAGGACCAGAAGCCTAGCCTTCCACCTCTGCAGTCTCCAGGGCTGCATGGGGCCTCTGCCACTCCCACTCATGGGCTCCACTAGACCTGGTGGCTGCTGGCAGACTTCAAGACCCACATAGCCGATAGATTCCCCCAACCCTCACTTCCTCCAGCCTGGTTCTGTCCAGGAGTGCATCCCTCGCTTCCCTTCAGCTCAGTGCACTCAGGCCTGGCTCCTCCTACATGTTATCCTGTCCTTTCCAGTAATAGGCATCTGGGTCCTGCTTGCAACTGTCACAAACTCACTAGATGACCTGGACTCCCCCTCTGAACCTAGCTCTCCTGTCTGTATTCAACTTGCCTGCCTCAACCTAAGGCAGCTATTGCCCCCTGCACAGAAGCAGCGTGGTTGTCCAGACCATTGTCACCCAGCCACATGGGGTGCATCCCTGGGGTAAGAGTCCTGAGTCTGACCAAGAGATGGGGTTGGGGTGATGTGAGCATCCGTATTCTGCTGCCCCCCACCTGCTTGAGCGGGCCTGGGCAGAGACTGCCCCGAAGGGCTGGTGGTGACATGGAGGTAAGTCCCAGCAGTTCTGCCCTCCATGTTTGAGGCATCTGATGGCAAATACTCCATGCACCCCAAATTCGCAAAGGGCCCTGGAAACACTATTATTTTCCCCCAGGCAGATTTCTAGGAGTACAAAGAAGGGCTCCCTCAGATGCCCAGACTCCCAGACAGCCATCCTAGTGCTTCCTGCAGAAACCTCGCTCCCTGCCTCCGGGCTCCCATGCACTCCAGGGATGGGAAGCGCTTCGCGAGGCCGGCCATCCCGCGCAGAGAGAGCAGCGAGGGGAAGGGGGGCCCCTGAGTTTGCTGTTTGTACGTCCATGTGCGCCGCTCTGGGGGTCTAGCGAACCCAAGGCTCTGGCCCTTCACGGTCACTTTTGGCACCACCACGGTGCAGGTCTTACCACGATCCCGTAGCGAACAGGACCCACGCAAGCGGGTGCCTAGCGACCCTTTGGTGTCTGGAAAGCGCGGGAGGGGGTGGGCGGAGGCGGGGCAATGTCAGGTGGGGCGGGGGGGGGGCGGCGGACGGTGGCTGGGGAGGGCGGAGCATCGGCGAGGGCGGTGCACAGCCCTGGCGCAGGTGAGAGGCGCAGCTCCCAGCTCCTTGCTGCAAGCACCGCTCGGAGTTGCATCACGGTCCCCGCGGTTGTCGCCCGCCCCTGGGTCGGAGGAACAGCGCCAGCGAGGTGCCAGGCGGGCAGCCGTGCGCGTTTTCTCTGCGGTCTCGGGGGCTTTGTGTTCAGCCTGAGGGCAAGTGGGCCGCGGGTGGGTGCTCCGCTGCAAACGCGTAGGAGGCGCTCCTGGGTTTCCCACCGTTAGGACCCGTGCCTTCCAGCCGGCGGAGGAGGTGCAGCCAGGCCGGGGTCCCCTCGACAGGCTCAGGGCAGGATCCAGACGACCACACGCGGGCAGTGACCTGGTGGCTGGGGTGGGCAGAGATTTCAGGTGTCCAGGGTGGAGGCGCTTGGCGAAGATTGTAGCTGGCAGCCGCCTGTGATTCCAACGCCAGGAAAGCAGAAAAGCAGAGGCAAGGAGATCACTGTGAGTTCGAGGCAACCTGGGTTACTTAGTAAGTTCAAGGCCAACCTGAACTATAGAGTGAGACCTCGTCTCAAAAAATAAATAGAATAGGGCCGGGGATTTAGCTCAGTAGCATAAGCGCTTGCCTGGCAAGCGCGAGGTCACGAGTTTGATCCCTGGTACCAAAAATAAAAAATAAAATATAAAATAAAGGCTTCCTACGAACTTGCTTTATCTGACTAAAAGCAGCTCAGGGGGATGAGGGTACCATAAATCCCCTCTTAGGGGGAAGTTTTGTGCCCTTGAAGAAGCTGGAAAGACCCCTTGTGCCCGTGAGGAGATCCCCTGCGTCCAGCTGGCCTGCGTGCCCCAAGTTTCTTATTTCCTGCTGTCCTCCGTCACATTTGTCTGTTCTAAAGAAAATTATTTGTTTTTCCTATCAAAGCCTTTCTTTCCTGCACCTTTTACCTACTAAGTTAGGTGTCCAATTCTGTGGGAGTTTTTATCTTTAACTACTCAGGGAGCCAGCGTTTCCGTCTCTGCCTCCTATGTGCAGGTGTGTCCGCCTTGGTCATTTTAACCTGCAGCCCCCAACCAAAGGACACGAGAGGAAAGAGGACAAGTTTCTTCCCCCGAGTGGCCGGCACATGTTCACATGTACAGTGAGTGTAAAGCTACACGGGAGCACGAGGGATATAGCTCAGCAGCATAAGCGACTGCCTAGCATGTGCAAGGTTCTGAGTTCCATTCCTGGTACAAAAAGAAAAAAGCTACATGGGATTTCATACATGACACAAAAGAATGTAAGACCTGGGTGTGATATACAGGACTGTGATCCCAGCACTCAGGAGGCTGGAGCAGGGGGATCACCATGAATTTGAGGCCAGCCTGAACTACATAGCAAGACCCTGTCTCAAAAAACAAAAATAAAAAGAATGTAAGATATCTGTCATATCACTAATTTTGCATTTTCATTACTGTGCTGAGGTGGTAATGTTTTTGGATAATTTGGGTTAAATTAAATGTTACTGAGATTAATTTCACTTTTTTTTTTTAACTTTCTTAGAGTTGGAGTTGGGGCTGGGGATTTAGCTCAGCACCATAAGCGCCTGCCTTGCAAGCAGGCAGTCGTGAGTTCGATCCCTGGTACCAATAAAAAGGAAAAATGCAAAGAAAAAAACAATTTTTTTCTTAGAGTCTACTGGAAAATTTTAAGTAACATATGGGCTCATATTATGTTTCTATTGGCTGGCACTGCGGGATGTCAGCTGACCTTGTATCCTGGGATTTGCTTTTGCCAAGCAACACCAGCGCGTCTCTGTTAGCTGAACGGCCCATGTCCTGGGTGGTGTGGGCAGCAGGGGGTGGAGGGAGGTGATGTGATGCCAAGCCTCAGGTTGCTCCTAAGCCCGTCTTGGCTCCAATGCAGCCTGGCGAGATCATCCTGTCCCGCCTCCAATGGCCAGGCAGGACAACAGAAGGCTGGGCCAAGGGTTCTGGGGCTGCCAGCACTCTGGGAACTCAGGGAAGGAACTTGTGAGGCCGAGGATTCTGAAGACAGTGTGGCCCACAGCCAGGAACCATGGCTGGCCCTTGAGGAGCTGTTCTCATGGCCCCCGGTCCACAGAGAGGCCTTTCACCCTCCCAGACTCAAGCCTGGCCACCCAAACCTCCCACTGGTTCCTAGTGGCAGTAGAGCCCTGGGCAGCCCCACCAGGACCATCTGGCTGTGAGGGAACAGATCTCTAGCTCAGCCTTCCTTGCTGTCTCCCCCTCCATGCCCCCCCCCGCATTCTTCAGCCCCTGATCAATTAAACTGTGCAATAATCATTCAGGGGCACAGGCTGAGGGCTAGGAGAGAAAGCTATCTCGGGCTCCAGGAGAAAATATACACAAACCAAATGACAGTTTGTGCAGCCGATGCTTCTGAGGAGCAACCCACAGCTGGCAGTTTGGAGGGACGTTCCTGGTCGGTGTGACCCAGGTTTAACCCATGCAGCTGATACGGAGGTGACAGCTTTACAGCCCTGTAAAGCTAACCAGACCTGCGTGTAGTTAAACAGCCTTATCGAACATTCCTTTTCCTCCTGCTGTAAGGACTCAAGTGGAACAACAGCTACCGTTGCTAGTGTGCCAGCAACACGCTCCTGTCCATTCATTTCATTGGGAACTAACTGCATTGTGCAGGCATAACAACCCTGGGCGCTACTATGTGCTATTCACAGGCGGAGAACCCCAGGCCCAGAGAGGTCAAGAGAACTGGCTCAGTCACATAGCCCGAAAGGCAAAGCTGGGGTGTGAACCCAGGATTATTCTGGCTAAGGCTTTTTTTTTTTTTTTTTTTTTTTTTTTTGGTCTTTTTGAGACAGGGTCTTGCTATATAGATCAGGCTGGTCTTGAACTCACTTTGTAGCTCAGGCTGGCCTCAAACTCACAGCAATGTTCCTGCCTCAGCCTCCGGAGTGCTGGGATTACAGGTGCTCACCACCACTCCCAACCACATGGCTTCTCTTGGTGCTGGAGGAAACTGTTATGTAGATTGGTGGCCCAAGCAGAGGTAGCTTGTGGGGAGGGGTGTTTGTTAATTGCCACAAGTGAGAATAAAAGAACAAGCATTTCAGACCCAGGAAGATAGAAGTCTCAGAGAAGATAGAAGCCCAAAATGTCAGTGTCAGTGAGCTGTGACCGCTGTGGCCTGCGGCAGACCAGGACACAGCTGATGGGTTTTCGGTTTTAATTTTGCAATACTAGAAGTTGAACCCACGGCCTTCATGCTGACCTACATCCCCATCCCTTTTTAGGAGTTTTATTTTCAGACAGTCTTGCTAAATTGCTAAATTGGCTGGGCATGGTGGCACATGCCTGTAGTCCCAGAACTCGGGAGGCTGAAGTAGGAAGACTGCTGCAAGTTCGAGGCTGGCAAGTTACTGCAAGTTCGGGCTACAAAGTGAGTTCAAGGGTAGCCTGATCTGTACAGTGAGACTCTTGTCTCAAAAATGACAAAAAATAAAACAAGGGCTGGGGATTTAGCTCAGTGGCATAAGTGCCTACCTGGCAAGCGTGAGATCATGAGTTCGATCCCCAGTGCCAAAAAAATTTTTTTAAAATAAATAAATAACTCAGTCACCCAGGCTGTGCTTAAATTTGCAATCCTCCTGCCTCAGCCTCCTGAGTATGGAAATTAGATGTATGCACTACTACACCTGGCTCTTTTTTTTTTTGTCTTTTCCACCACGCCTGACATACCTGGCTCTTTTAATCGTAGACGTTAAAGCAGTCTAGAGGGCTTGTGCATTTATTTATTCATTCTTTTTACTGTTTATATTGACCTGAACTCTATATATCTTGACTTTCTGAATCTCACAACATACCTTTACGTAGTTTTATTTTTTGTTTTGTTTCAGACAAGGTCTTCTATGTAGTTCAGGGTGCCCTTGAATTCTTGACAATCCTCCTGCCTCAGTCTCCCTGAGTGCTGGAGTTACATGTAGGTGCTATCAAGCCCATCTTTATTTTTAAGTTACAGGTGAGGAAACTGAGGAGCAGGGGCAGTAGGGATTCCATCCTATCTGGTCGTCTAGCAAGGAGGGCTGAGGACTCTTCAGTGTTTAGGGATGATGGGGTTGGGGTGGGCCATGGAGCCCCACCAGCAAAGCAGGGAGCCAGGGAACTCAGAGCTAGGGGTACAAGGTAAGTGGGGTCTGAGTTGGTGAAACTGCATGCAGCATGGGGCTGTGCCCCACAGGGGTCACCCATCAGGAAGTCTCAGGGCGCAAACTGCTGGGCTGCCTGGAGGATAGCATCTCCTACCCCAAACTTAGGACCTGAGGGTGAAGGAGAGGGTCCAGCCGGGCACCAGGCTGTCACCTCCAGGGGTGGCTGAATGAGGGGAGTCCTGTCCTGAGGTCCCTTTCGTCACTGGTGGGAAAATGGGCAGCCCTGCCTGGCCAGGCCTGAGGTTACAGAGGTCGGCTGGTGCAGGCAAGAGGCAAAGCAGAGAAACTGGTGATGCATCTAAACCCCAGAGCAGGGTCCCAGGGACAGGGACAGGGCTGTGGCTGAACCAGCCTGGGTGCAGGGTGGCATCTGCCCGCATCTGCTTCAGGACAGAAGTTATCCAAGGTTATGATGCCTTTTTCCTTTCCAGGAAACTCAGTTTTAAAAAAAAAATTCTAAGACCTTGGAAGACACAGCTGGGGCCCAAGCCCTTCACCTGTCATGGAGCCTGGCTCTTCCTCCTGCAGACCTGGTCCCAAGGAAGAGGCCAGGGGAGAGGCAGCAGCTCTCTAATTTCACAGGCATGCAAGTGATTTGCATCCTCACCTGACCGGCAAATGGGCAGCCTGGCCCTGAGTTCTGTCCTAGTTTATTTTTTTGTTTTGTTTTGTTCTTGAGATAGGGTCTCCCTACATAGCCCAAACTGGCTCAAACTCTCGGTGATCCTCCTGCCTCAGCCTGAGTTGACAGGCATCCACCACCATGTCCAGCCACCTCAGAGAAGCGAGATGCCAGCCCAAGACAGCATATCTATGATAGAGTGAGGTGGGGACTGGAACCCAGGAAGAGGGACACCAGTCTGAGTCCCTGAGCCTGAAGCACAGACTGGGTCCCCTGTATTCTGTCACCCCAGCCCTGGCCCTGGGCACTTGCACACTCAGGGAGAGACTCAGCCTGGGGTAGGGAGCACAACTCTTGGGAAGAAGTCCCATTTTGTCACGGGGACAGTCCTGACACCCAGGCACAGCTGTGGCTTCTAACTCCACTGGATCTGGCACTCAGGGCCACCCTTGCCTGAGGAACAGGTGCTGTCCATGAGCACAGACACCATGGGGCCATGTTCCTTGGCCCCAGGAGCCCCGCTGAGCAGCAGGCAGGACTTACGGTGCCTGAAAGGCATAGGTGGCCCTTTTGCCTTCAAGCTTCAAGCTGCCTGGCTGTCGTTAGCATCTCAGGTAGCAGTACACAACACAGGGCTGCAGGTCACAGGACATTCTGTGACCTTCTGGAGAACAGAGCACATGGTGAGCAGAGGGGACCATATCAGGATGTCCCATGCAGTGACTGCTCCTCGATTGGCTCTTGGCCTTCTGTTGCCCTTCAGATGGTCCTCGGGTGTCTCTGGTGCTCCTGGGAACTAGGAAGGATGGGGACAGAACTTTGGATGGCCAAGCAGGGAGGAGGCGACCATGTGGCCTTCTTGAAGGCCGGGTGCAGAGGGCTTTCTTGACGGCCTTGCTGCCTGGAGGGAGGGCAAACACTGGGAGGCGTTGAGCACTTTGGCCCTGAGCCTGTGGCTCAGCACTTCCCCTTTGCAGAGAACAGAAACCTGCCATGCCCCACAGCTTCTGGGGACAGCCTGGGGAAGGAGAGGATACAGCTCAGGGCCAGAGAGCTAAGTGCCCTAGGATACCCCTCATGACCCTGTAAGGGGGTCATCATCCCCCTGAAAGGACCCTGGGGAACAGAAAGAGTGAGATGCCACCCTGAGGTCCCACAGCTGAGAGGTCAGCTTGCAGATTGGGCCCTGGGAGAGGTGGCTGCTGCCTGGCCCCCACCTGAGTGTCTCTGAGGGGGCAGGGACATTGACAGGCGTCTCAGCAGTGCCAGCAGGGCAGCAGTTTCCCAGCCTGGGCCTCTCTGGCTGCTGCTAACAGCTCGCAGGGTCCCGGCCTCCTGCTGCCCGGCCATGGGGCAGCTTCCTCTCCTGCTGCAGGGCCCGACTTCAGGGCCACCACAGTGCAAGGTCAGCTCCGGGTCTCCCTTGTGGGCCTGGTGTGGGGTAAGGCTGACTTCCTGCCTGTCTGGGTCACACTGGTCACATCCCTGATACAGCACCTCTGCTTCCCCAGCCTGAGCTCTGCCCTCCACAATGCCCCTGGGGCCAGTACTGCCCTTAGAGGCTCCCTGCCTGCCCGGGCACCATCACCCCCACCCCATCTCTATCACATCCTCTGTGGCATCTGAGTGTGGCCACTGCTACTGTTCCTGTATCCAAACTGGGGACAAGGGGAAGTCTCAGGCTGCTTCTGACCCCAGAGCCACTCACTGCCCCTCCTTCTGTCTCTGTGAAGTTTTTGCTCACCAGCTAGCCACAGGTCACCCTGTCCCTCCAGCCTGCCCAGCCAGAGCCCACAATTCAGCCTCCCTCAGGGTGACTACAGGACTGGAGTGGGAGCATCTGATCCACTTTTAAAGCCTGTGAGAAAGAAAAGCTGGTCCAGGGACCTGGGGACACCATTGAGGGGCGCTAGAGAGTCACTGGCATGACAAACAGGATCTCAGCTGGGACAAGCAGACCTCCTTCTAAAGTGAGCACTGCATGGAGCCACCCTGACGCTTGCAGGGCACCCCTGCTGCTTGCTACTTGACCCTCCTGGGTGCCCGCTGTCCTCACAACCTTCCCATTTCTGCCACCAGCCAAGACCATCAAGTAATAGAGATAGCTGAAGACTTAGGGTCCCCTTTTGCTGTGTGTGTGTGTGGGGGGGTCTCCTCCCTCCCAGGCCCACACTCTATTCCCTGAAGGATTCCTGTATCCCTTGCCCTGGGCTGGGGCACCTGTGGCAGCTAGGAGATGCCTGGGGCCTGGCCAGCCTAGACTTGCCCAGCTCGGGCCCTGGGTCATAGCCCTCCTGAAGCCCCTTCCTGGGGGAGCTGTCCTGGTAGACAGGCCTGAGGAGGTGCTAATTAATGAGCTAATTGGAGCCTAGCCACAGATGGCCCTCTGACAGAAGTAGGGACCACAGAGGGAGCAGAGACAGCCATGCTATTTGCTCAGGAACTGTTGATTTATTAGTGATGAGCAGCTGCCCTGAGGGGCATCCCTGTGTCTACACCCAGTCCAGCTCTGGCTTTCTCTTTGGGGGAAATATTTGTGTTGAGGCCCCTGCTCATTGCAGATGGACCTCGGGCTGAGTGCTGGCACTGGGAGTGACAGGAGAGAGGGAGGGTTCTGGCCACTGTGGCCTGGGAGACCTGGTGCTGTGCAGGGCTTCTGTCACCATAAAAAAACACCTGAGAAAAGGGGCTGGAGGTTTAGCTCAGTGGCATAAGCACCTGCCTTGCAAGCAGGCGGTCGTGAGTTCGATCCCCAGTACCGATAAAAATAAAAAAGACAAAAAACAAACAAACAAGCAAAAAAAAAAACCACTTGAGAAAGGTGATTCACTAAACAAAACTTTTTTGGCTGGCTTCTGAGGTGCACACCTTAATCCTAGCACCAGGAAGCTGAGGCAAGAGGATCACTGTGAGTTCAAGACCAGCCTGGGCTACATAGTAAGTTTGAGGCCTGCTTGAACTCCATAGCAAGATTCTGCTAGTTGCGAGTTCAAGACCAGCCTGGGCTACAAAGTGGGCTCAAGGCCAGCCTGAACTGCATAGAGAGACCTTGTCTCAAAAAGACAAAAAAAAAAAAAAAAAAAAAAAAAAACCCCACAAACTTGGATATGACATTTCCAATATGGGAAATCTGGGGACACACTGAAACCATGAGAGGGGTCTGTGCTGGCCTGGCTCGCCTATCTCTGTCCCTTTTCAAACAGTGGGCGGGTGAGGGTCAGACTCCAGCTGTCAGCTGTTCCCCATGTCACCAATATGGGCCCTGTAGGTCCCTACTGCCTCAACCCTGCTTGCAGCCGCCTCCTGCCAGGTCCAGGTGTCTCCAATCTGCAGAATCTCAGGCACTCAATCTAGAGTGGTTCCCAAAATGCTTGTCTCCTCTCCCTCTGCTCAAGAAGCACTGAGAGCTGAAGGAGACCATGAACAGGGAAGGACCTGGACAATAATAACAGCTGAATAAATGTGATGATAAATGCTCTAATTTTACAAGGACCTGCCTATTTCCAAGCCAGACTAGGCGTCTATGCTAGGTTCTTTCCATCCCCGTCTTGCCACAGCAATCCTCCAGGGCTGGAAGGTTTATTGCTCCCCACTTTTCAGGGAGACCATAGAGGCTCAGAGAGGCTGAGCAACGCTGGCACAATCACACAGCTCTGGGGCTGGGTATTTAGCTCAGCGGCATAAGCACATGCCTCGCAAGCAGGCGGTGGTGAGTTTGATCCCTGGTACCCATTAAAAAAAAAAAAAAAAACTAAACCAGTCACACAGCTCTTCAGTGACAGCTGGGAGTGGAGGGGAACTCCAGAGTCACTACCCCTCACCTCAGGAGGGAGATTGTTATTTTTTTGTCAACCTGTTTCTTCTCCTTCCCCTCCCTCTCTGCCTGTTGTCATCTGCCTGAGAGCTTGCATCATTGCCAGGGCTCAGGGGGCCAATTAGGGGACCACCCCAAGGAGACAACTGAGGCAATCCCAGCCCCAAGGGGGCTTCCCTGAGCCCAAGTTTTAATTAGCTGCCACTGCTCTTCCTGGAATGCTCCCCTGCCCCTGGTGACACCAGCCTGGCTGCTGTGGCAAGAGGCAGGACGGGGTCCAATCCAGGGAACAGGGAGGTACCCTGGCACGGGAGGAGGGGTGTCGGGGCTTTCTACTCTGTTTCCCCCAGCATTAACTCATTTAATCCACTAAGTGGATTAATAAAATAGAGGGATTAAACGACTTAATCCAGTAAGTGGATTAAATAAATTAAATGAATTGATATTTCAAAAACATTTAAAACCATCCTTGGTACACAGGAAAGACCATTACATTAAAAGAACAAGTCTGTAATCTCAGTACTTGGGAGGCTGAGGCAGGGGGATCACTGCTGAGTTTGAGGCTAGCCTGGACTACATAGTGAGTTCAAGCCCAGCCTGAACTGCATAGCAAGACCTGGTCTCAAAAACAAAACAAAACAAACAAACCAGGTGTGGTGGCACATACCTATAATTCTAGCACTTCGGAGGCCAAGGCAAGATGATTGCCTCAAATTCAAGGCCAGCCTGACCTACATAGTGAGATCCTGTCTCAAAAAAATGAAATAAAATAAAATAGAAAGTAAATAACAAGGGTCAGGGATTTAGCTCAGCGGCATAAGCGCCTGCCTTGCAAGCAGGCAGTCGTGAGTTCGATCCCCGGTACCGATAAAAAGGAAAAAGACAAAAAAAAAAAAAAAAAAAAAAAAAAAAAAAAAGACAAAATAAACAAGTGACAAAACAAAATGCAATAAACAAATAAATGAACAAAGTAGGAACAGGGGAAAGAAGAGCTAGGACTGGGCAGAGGGCTATTCTGGGACATGGAAGTGGTACTTTCCTGGGTGGCCTGGCATGTGGAGTGGCCTGCGGATGGGCTGTAGGAGGGGGAGGAGCAGGTGTGGAGAGGTGCAGGGGTGGGCTCTGCCCTGCCCTGGTGCAGCCCATTCTGCAGATGAGGCAACGAGGCTGTCAGGTAGCCAAAGTCACTAAGAGGGTTTGGACCCAAAGCTTGTGTGCTGAGAAGCCTGGCTGCTGGGGCCTCCCTATCCCAGCCTCAGGGTGCTGGTTTACAAAGCTATGGGACTGTCCCATGGCCCCCAAGGGGCAAAGCACTCCCCACACTCAATCTGCTGGACCCTGAGTTTGGGGTTTGGTTGAGGCCCAGTGACCCTTCTGCTGGGGCCAGGCTGTGTTGAAGCTGAAGCCCACGGATGATAAGAATGATATGGATCTTAGGCCCTGCCCACCCAGAAAACAGAGAGTCCTCCTGCCCATGACCTGACTGCTGGGCTATGCTGCTGCCACTGTGCCAACCCAGAGCCAGCCTGAGCCCTCCTCTGACGCGGTTGCCTGGTAACCAGCCCTAAGTGACGGAAACCCCAGCAGGCTGCTAATGAGGGGGCAGTGAAGCCAGCCACCTGGTCAGACCCTGCTGTCCAGCCCGCCCTAGCAAGGCTCCAGTGACAGTGTCCCCTGCCTGTCCACGGTAGGAGGGGAGGTGCCCCAGCATGGGGGCATGGGGTATGGGGCATAGCAGGGTGCTGAGGAGCTATGTGGACAGCCCCTTGAAACCTCTGAACTGGGGAGCTGGGGGAAAGGTGATTCCTGCTGAGGCCAAAGGGAAGGGCAGGCACTGGGCAGGAGCCAGAGCTGTGGGCACAGCCACCAGGGCCCAAACCACCGTCCTGGCAGCAGCCATGCCTGTCTGGGGTGGGGGAGGGGAACCCCAGAGAGAGGCCCTGGGCAGGAGGAAAGGAAGCGGTCAGGGAGCTAGGGGAGGCCAAGCAGGGAGGGCCTCTACCTCCTGATATGGGGGTGGTTCCAGTCCTCAGTCTCTCCCCCGGCCAGGGCCTCGCAATGGAGGAGCCAGGTGAGGTGCAGCCAGGTGTTCTTCCATCCCAGGGAGAAGGAAGGAGAAGCCCCAGGACAAGCAGGCCTGCAGGAAACCTGGCGCCACGCCTGCTGCCTGAACCTGGCAGGCAGCTGTCCCTCTCGGGCCTCAGCTGCCACAGGTTGAAAATACCAGGCTGGGGCTGAGGATTTAGCTCAGCAGCATAAGCGCCTGCCTTGCAAGCAGGCGGTCGTGAGTTTGATCCCGGTACTGATAAAAAGGAAAAAGACAAAAAAAAAAAAAAGAAAAGAAAAGAAAAGAAAAGAAAATACCAGGCTGGGAGCTGGGGATTTAGCTCAGCGGCATAAGCGCCTGCCTTGCAAGCAGGCAGTTGTGAGTTCGATCCCCGGTACTGATAAAAAGGAAAAAGACAAAAAAAAAAAAAAAAAAAGAAAGAAAAAGAAAAGAAAATACCAGGCTGGGAGCTGGGGATTTAGCTCAGCGGCATAAGCTCCTGCCTTGCAAGCAGGCGGTCGTGAGTTCAATCCCCGGTACTGATAAAAAGGAAAAAGACAAAAAAAAAAAAAAAAAAAAAAAAGAAAGAAAGAAAGAAAGAAAGAAAATACCAGGCAGGAAACAGGTCTGAGTTCTGAGATGCCCGGCTGGGCAGGGATCTGAGGGCTCTGGGTGTCTCTGCCTTTCTTCCCTTTAACACATGCAAGGTCCTCCTCTGACACTAAACCACTGGTTCACAGCCCTGAGCTCTGATTGCTGGGCAGCCCAGCCTGGTCTTGGGGCTATCCCTGTAGTCCTGTGGACAAGATGGGCTGGAAACCGAGGCATTTTAGCATAGGAAGCAGGTGTGAGGGGATCGGTGAGTTCAGAACAGGGCTTAGAAGAGAGGAGCAAACCCAGACTGCAGCGCAGTGAAGGTTTTCTGGAGGAGGCTCATGGGAGCCTGAGAGAGCTGGAGCTACAGCTGCCACAGAGGGAATTTGAGGCACAAAGCATGGAAGTTTGACCCTTAAATGTGGGCTGGTGGTGAGGCTGCCATGGCAGCAGCTGGCTGGGGAGTGGGAGTCACAAGAGACCGTCTGCCAAGGGTGACGGGTCAGAGGGAGACAGGGAGGATTTCCCACACACAGCACAAGCCAAACTCTCCAGTAGCTGGGCTCTGATACAGCCAGGACAGGGGACACCCTGTCCCTCCTCAGGCCCAGTAGCCCTGTTGCCTAGGCCTCTTTCTGGCCCCAAAAGCCCTCAGAGACAGCCAAAGCCTCCTGTTTGGGTACAGGAAGGACAGGAAGGAGAGAATGTAGATTAATCCGCCTGGGTGTTCATTACAGACCACCCCACACCCTACAGAAGATCCCTAAATTATTGTTTTGTTTCGTCTTCTAGAGACAGGGTTTGCTATATAGGCCATCCTCCTGCCTCAGCTTCCTGAGGAGTGCTGAGATTACAGGTGTGCCACCACACCTGGCAAGATTCCTAAGTGATTAAGCTTGGCTTTCCTTTCTAGCCAGTTGGCAGATCCTGCTGGGAGCACTGACTCTGGGTACAGTGACTTCCCCTAGGCCTTGGCCTCCCTGCAAGTTCTGGGAAATTTGGGAAGCTCTAGGGATTCCCAGCCCTGCCTGGCCCCCAGGTGACAGGCAACCTGAGCTGCTTGAGGCGCTCACAGCGCTGGCTGTGTGCCATAGCACAGCCTGTATCCTAGGTTCCTCATTTCTTGGCTTTGCGACTAGTCACCCCTTTAGCTCTGCATAAACACTGCGAAGCTAGAGGCTAGAGGCGGCAGAGCCTGGGACCTGCCACAGTCATGCCTGCTTGGGTCGAAGCAGACTGAGCCTAAGGGTGTGCCCTCTTCTCAGCGGAGTGAAGCAGCTGAAAGCACGAAAGAGTTATTTTGGTTCCTGAGGTTTCAATCCTCACTTGACCAGCTGCATTGTTCTCAGGCCTATAGGAGGCAGACACATCTGGGTGGCAGGTGTGGCCCAATTCAGTTTCTTACCTCCCAGCAGCCACACAACATCAACATCCCCCAGGGTCACAACTCTGTAATCCACTTCCTCCAACCAGACCCTGCCCTTCTGACCATCATTTCCAATAACACTGTCAGATCATGATATCATAGGTGGATTAATTCACTAATTACAACCCTCAGGATCCAGTCATTTCTCTGGGCCTCAACTCTGAACATAGCTGCGGGGGAGCAAGCCCTTACTATTCAAGTCCCTGGGGGACACTACACTTTGTGTGTGTGTGGGGGGGGGGTGTTGGGGATCAAACTTTACCACTGAGCCACATCCCCACACCTGACCCTTTATATTTAAACCTTAACAAGGGGTCTGGTATGCTGCTCGGAGGATCATATCTCAGTTTGCTTCCTTTTAAAACTCCCACCCCATCTAGTTGTAGGAATTAACTGAGATAATAGCTATTAAGAGGCTGGCACAGAGTCCGGCTTCTGTAGGAGCTCCTAGCCTGACCACTCCCCACGCAGAACTGAGATGCTCTTCTAGTGGTGGCGGAGGAAAGGGGTTGGGGTAGAGAGTGCGGCAGGAGCAGTCCTGGGGCCTCCCTGAAGGAGGCAGTTCAGGGTGGAGGCGTGCCTTGCTGCGGGTCCCAGGGCAAAGACCGAATGTCTCTTCTTCTGTCATAGGGTGGCCAGCAGCACCCCTCCCTTCTCTGGGTGAGAGGGAGCACCCCCGAGGAAAGGAAGTTTTGTAAAGAGCAGGTGTGCCCAATTAGTGGGCAGGACATTAGTACTCATTGTGGGCCAAGGTCCATGGGGCTGAGGGTTCACCCCTTGCCGTGCCAGGGAGCCATCACAGGGTATTCATCACAGGGTGGAGGAGGAGGTCCCCCTTGGAGAACTGTGAGGAGCAGGGGTAAGGGAGAGATTTTCTGCCCACTTTGCTAACCCCACCTGGAAGCTCACCGAGGGCAGATCCTTCCTCTGCCTTAGGACACCAGGACCACAGCACTCCAAACTCTTGGGGGGCTCCCAAGGCCGAAGCTGAGAAGGACAACTTTTACTTTAGAGTGTTCCCCAAGATGCTTGGAGCAGAGGACAGGGGTCAGGCAAAGCCTTGTGGGGGAGTGCTGTCACCTGGCCCCCTGAAGAGCTCCCCCAGTTTCCAAGCAAGTCCTGCACCTCATGCATGATGTCCCACACTCAGGGCCCCTGACTTGAGAAGTCCAGGAGAAAGGAATGATAAGCCCAAAGGCACGGTTCGTGGCTCCCAAATAAAGACCCAGAGGGGCAGTGGAACCCAAGATGGATCGTCTTGGCCAGGCAGGGAACCCCTTAGCTTGGAGAGATTAGAGAGGCCACCAGGTGGCCCTGTACACACAACCTGAGCGTCTTGGACCCCAAGATTGAAGACACTACCCTCCTCTCTCTCCATCTGACTCTGTCTGGGCAGGGCTGGACACACTGAGCATGAGGCTCTGGCTGGAACTAAGGCTGCACCAGGTCGTGTCCTCAAGCTGTCCATGCACTGTTGCACTTGCCTTGTGCCAAACTGTGGTTTCAGGAAGACCCCCCCCCCTTGGGCTGGGCGCCAAGAAAGCTGGGATTCCATAGCAGCCTACAAGTGACCTAGGGAGATGGAGCCCCAACCCCCCAAGTGTCTTCTCAGATCTTTCCAGACTCTTTCTAAGGTCCTTCCAGCTGCACACCAGGTGACATCCTCCTCTCTCCCAGGTGACCTCACTTCCCCTTCCCGGTCCCACCTGAGCCCAGCCCCTGCTCCCACTCCAGCTGCTGTCTGGGACACCTGTGCCCAGGCTGCTCGGCTCTGACTCAGGCAGTCTGACCTTTGTTTCTGAGGTGGCCCGGCTGCTCCTGCTCCCTGAACTTGTCGAGACCTTTGCCACATCCACCTGCCCTCTTTTCCTCACCTTAGGCATCTGTCCCCAGTCCTTGGGCAGCCTCAGGACTACGTGGACCAGAGAAAAGAGCACTGGGGGAGGGGATGCTCATCCACAAAGAGGGGACTGGAGTCTGCCAGGCAGGCAGCCTGACCCCTGCACCCCTCTTTTCAAGCACCACTTTTGGCTGGGGACGATGCACCTATCCAGCCTCCCGGGGTGCAGGGGCGGAGTTGTGTTCTCTTCGCAGGAAAGGTCCAGCAACTCCTCCCCGACACCCTCTTTCCTGCCCCGATCCTTGGCTGGGGTGAGCACCCCTTCCTCAGACGGCGAGAGAGCCCTAAAGATAGCCGACGCATACCTGCGTTTGCAGTGCGCCCTGCCTGCACCTCTCCAGCCTCTGATACAACTAGTCCTGGCCAAGGCAGTCAGGAACCTACTTGATGCCAGGCGTTTAAGGCCACCTCTGGCAAGGATGGCGACACCACCACAGAGGAACCCAGAGTCACAAAGTGACAACCGACGCGCAAGCTAGCGGGAGGGCCGGGCGAGGGCGCGTGGGCGCCCGTGCTGGCGGATGCTCGGAGCGAGGCCCAGGAGCCCCTAGCAGCTCCGGCACCCTGGGGAGCACGGCTCCCAGAGGCGGCTCGGCCCCGCCTCCTCCCCGCCTCCTCCCCGCCCCCGGCCCGCCCCGCCCGGGACCGCAGACGGCACCCGGCGGCGGCGCAAGCGGCTGCACCCTGGCTGGCTCCGAGCCGTGGTAGCTTCGACTTCCAGCGCAGACGCGGCTGGACTGGGACGGGAGGCGCGGGAGGCGCCGGAGGATGCGGCCGTGGCCCGGGGGGGCGGCAACGCGAGGCCCGGCGTCCTGCAGGTACGGCCTGAGCGCGCGGGCGGGCGCGGAAACTTGGGCCGAGTTCGCCTTGGCGCGTGGGGCGGGGGCGGGCGCAGCCCCAGGGCGCCCCCACCGGCCGCTCCCGGACAAGCGGGGCCGGGGCCGCGGCTTCCGGAGGGCGGGTCGCGATCTGGGGCTCTGGCGCGAGGAGGAGCCGTGCGGAGCCTCAGCCCCCGGGCGGCTCACGTGGGTCCCGGGCGGGGACGGCGTGGGGGAGGGGCAGGACGGGGCGGCCCCGCGGGCTCCGCGCCGCGCGTGACTCACGCTCTGGCTCTGGCCCAGCCGGCAGGGTCGCTCGAGGCGGCGGCTCTGGACTCCGCGCCTGCTCTGGGGGCCTCAGCCGTCTGCGGGCACAGGGCGCGGGCGCAGTCTGGGGCCATGCGTGCACGTACAGGCTGGAGGTGCACGCGTGGTGGCACTTGTGTGTCAGCTTGCTGGGGTGCACTTGAGCTCAGCGTTAGCGAGAGGGCTTGAAGACACCCAGAAACCCGCGCGGTCTGGCGTGGCGGGCAGAGGGGCAAGGGTGCAAGTTGATCCCACACCCACTTTCCCCCTGGAGCCTTGGGAGCCTGGCCAGGGAAATGAGGCCCAGCCGTCTCCAGGAGCGCCCAGATGCCGGGAGGTAGAAGCTGGGCATGGGTCACCAATCGTCCTTATGGGATACTGCCAATGGAACCGTTGTCTGAGTCTTGATGTCCCGGCCTGCCCTTGCCCTTGGTCCTGGGGACTCAGCTCTGGGCCTGGCTGAGGCTGCAGGTCAGCTAAGACCCATGAGGGTGACAGGTCTTGGTTCTCGAGACACCCTCTTGCCATCTCCTTTGTGGTGGGTAAGGAGCACCTACATTTTGGATGCCCTCTGAATTGGAAGGGGCCCCACTGGCAGGAAATAAGGACACCTCCACTCTCTGAGGCCTCTGCTCCCTGGAGAAGCAAGGCTCTTAAGAGAGTCCCAGGTGGCCTGTTTCTGGTGGCTGAATCCCAGGGGGTCTCCTAAAGCCTCCAGGGCAAAGGGCATAGGTTGGGCCAGGCCTGGGAAAGGAGGACTCCTGGGACTGGGGGTGGGTGTGGAGCAAACCTGAGGAAGAGGGGTGGTGTTTGAGACCAGAGCCTTGCTTAACTAAGTTCCCCAAAGGCGCAGCACGATAAAACCACACCATCCCAGGGTACCTGTCTTCATGTAGCACTGCTCCTGGAGCTGTGGCCTGGGTCCTGCTCCCCCTCCTACCTTCCCCAGGTGCCCCTGAGGGTTGCATGCTGGCCAGATGGACCAGATTTCTTTCTGAGAGGCCTGCCTGGCTCCCTCTCCCAATCCTGCTGAGCTGAGAGTGGGCATCAGCCCCCTGATACCCTGGCATTGGCCCCTCACTGGTCTTAACTCTGATCTCTGGCTGCCACTTGGCCAGTGGCCAGCAGGAACGAGAGAGCTGATCCTTGCTTGCTGGTGACAGAAACCTGTGACACTTGGCCTCTGGCCTTATAGCAAGATTGAGCTGATTCATTCTTTTGAAGCCACAGAGAGTCTTGGGGGATGGGGTAGAGGCTGGAGAATAAATGTGGCTGCAGTGGGCCCCTTCATGGCCATAGAGTACCTGTCCTGTTGAAGAAGCCGCCCCTTGACCTCTTTGGGTCACTGTTGACTTCTCTTGGTGGTGGCCACTATCCACCTGGGGTCTTGCCTGGGGCCTGAGACTTTGTCCAGCACTGAGTTCAGGAAAGTGCTGTGTGGGATTTTGGGCAGTGAGCACTTGGCTCATGGAACCTCCTTCTTGGACTCACTCACACACAGACACACACACACACACACACTCTCCCCACACACCCCCCCCTTCCCCTTCCTCTCTCACTCTTTGGAGTATGAGGCCTAGCCTGGACACAGCCTTTTCTGTGGCTCTGGATCCTTCCTGCTGGCACCACAGCCCCATCTGCTGGATGGCCTGGGCATTGCTGCTGGGGTTGCACCCAGGGGCCACCTCTCCCAGGGGAATTGATTACCCTACAGGGCCAAGCTCAGAGTGAGCATTGGCACTAGGCCCAGAGACCTGGATTTGAGGCCTAGCTTTACCATGGACTTGTAGATGATACTTGGGTTCTGTGGCTTGGATGCGGCAGGTACCGTTTTTGTTTTTTAAAGATAAGGTCATGCTCTTGTAGCCCAGGCTGCCTTAAATTTGTGGTGATCCTCCTGCCTCAGCTTCTTGAGTACTGAAATTATAGGCATGAAATACCACACCTGCCATCAACAAAAGGTTTTACAGTTTAAAAATAGAATCAGAGCCAGGCTTGTCTGTGCACACCTGTGATCCCAGCATTCAGGAGACTGAGTTGAGAGGATCACTGTGAGTTTAAGGCCAGCCTGAGCTACATAGTGTGTAGGAGACCCTGTCTCAAACCCCGTCTCAAAAAATAGAGCCAGAAATGCCCCACATTTACGCTTCTGTGTACAGTGTGACCTGAGCCTGGTCAGCAGCCTCTGCCTCACTGGCTCCTGCTCTTCCCTAGGTCCACAGTGGAGCAGCCAGGGCCCGGGAGGGCTTGACACCTTCCGGTGATGGCAGAGAAGCGGCCCCTGGGCAGCCTGGGGCCCATGATGTATGGCAAGTTACCTCGCCTGGAAGCCGACTCAGGGAACGGACATGGCTTGCCCTCCTCTGCTGGCAGCTACAAGGGGGCCTACTTCTCCTGCCCTATGGGGGCCACCTCCAAGGCAGGGCCAGAGCGGCTGGCCTCGTGGAGCCCATATCCACCCCTGTGCCCTACCAGCATGGCAGGACACCCACTTCGGGGAGACAGCCTGCTGACCAACTGCCTGCTCTACCAGTCACCGGCAGAAGGCTCCGAGAAGATGCAGGACTCAGGCCCTGGGGAGCTCCTGCCTTTCGGCCCCCAGGCTCATGCATACCCTGGCCCACCACTGGCAGCACCCAAACCTATCTACCGCAGCCCCCTGTGCTACGGGCTGCCCACTTGCCTAGGCGAGGGACCAGCAAAGAAGCCTTTGGATGTTGACTGGACCTTGGTGCCTGGGCCCTTGTTGCCTTCAGCTGAGCCTCCCTGCTCTCTGGCCCCTCTTCCTGTCAAGGGTCAGTCCCTAGATGATACCTTCTTGCGCGGGATGCCAGCAGGAGGACCTGCAAAAGATGTTTCACTAAGCTTTTCCCCATGTCAGGCGTTCTTAGACAAATACCGGGCAGTCCACAGTGCAGGTTTCCTGGCCCCCAAGTACACAGCTCCTTACTCTGGGGACCCCAAGCAGGCAGTGTCAGAAGGACCCTCTAGTCCCTGGGCCCAGATGGCTCAGCCCCTGGGGTCACCCTTCCAGGAGACAGTGCCCACCCACTACCCACTGCCGCCCCCTCCGCAGGCGCTGCCCTGCCCTTCCGCCTGTCACCACCCAGAGAAGCAGGGCAACTACAGCTCTGTACTCCCACTGCAGCCCCTGGGAGCCCACAAGGGGACCAAGTACCAGGCTGGTGGGCTGGGCAGTTCCTACCTGAAGCAGCAGGCAGCACAGACCCCCTATATGCCTCCGTCGGGGCTGGATACCTATTCATATCCTTCTGCCCCTCTCCCGGTCCCCTCACCAGGCCTCAAGCTAGAGCCCCCTCTTGCCCCAAGGTGTCCTCTGGACTATGCTCCCCAGAACCTGGGTTTTCCATATGCCCGGGATGACCTCTCTCTCTATGGGGCATCCCCCGGCCTGGGAGGTGCCCCACCTCCCCCAAACAGCGTGCAGCCTGTACCACAGCCTGGAGCCTTCCAGCGGGTGTGCCAGCCTCTGCCAGCTAGGCGCCCATCCTCCGAGCCCCTGAGGCCTGCAGAGAATCCAGCACAAGAAGCCGAGGAGAAAATGTGGCTGCCCAGCTGCAGGAAGGAGCAGCCTCAGCCCCAGCGTGATGAGCACCCTGGGGGGCCCATCATTATCAGGGACAGCCCTGATCCCCGCACCTCACCAGCAGTGCACTCATGCCCCCAGGAGCACCAGTCTCTCCCGCAGAAAGAGGGTGCCCTGCCACCCAACTCCCCGCCCATGCCCGTCATCGACAACGTCTTCAGCCTAGCCCCTTACCGTGACTACTTGGATGCACAGACCCCTGAGGCCACAGCTGAGCCGACCAAGGCCACTGCTGAGCCGGCCAAGGCCACAGCCACCACTGAGAGCCAGGACAAGGGCTGTAGGGGACCACTGCCTACCCCAGAGGGGTCTGTAAGCCTGAGCTGCTCTCTGCACGAGGAGGTGGCCCTGGACTTGAGTGTGAAGAAGTCTCTGGCAGAGGCTTCCCCCGTCAAGTCTCCAGGTCCTGTGTTGCATACCAACCCCACTGCAGCTGTGGATGCGTCAGCCGAGGAGACCACAGTGTCAGGTTTGCCAGCCCTGAAAAGGATGGTCACAGAAGTATCCGGGATACCAGTGACCACAGAGGCTGTGCCAAGGACCAGCTTCCATAGCTCTGTGGCTTTCATGTTCCGGAAATTCAAGATCCTCCGTCCAACACCCTTACCTACATCTGTGGACCCGTCTACCCCTAGCGCAACTTCAGTCCCCCCACAGCCCACCGTGCCCACACCACCACCTGTACCTGTGGGACTGCAGCTTCTCACCCATCCCTTGCCAGTGGCCTGCTTCAGCCTGGCCCTGCCCAGTCCTCCAGCCATTGCTGTGGCCTCCCCTACCCCTGTCTCTGCCCCAACTCCAGCTCCAGTCCCAGTCCCAGCCCCAGCCCTTGCCCTTGCCCCTGCCCCGGCTCCAGCACCTATCCCTGCCTTAACCCCAGCCCCAGCTCCAGCCCCTGCTCCTGCTCCTGCTCCTGTCTCTGCCATAACCCCAGCCTCTGCCTCTGCCCCTGCTCCTGCCCCTGCCCCGGTTTCTACAGCAGACTGTACTGAGCAGCACTTTACAGGGCTCCACACATCCCTGTGTGATGCCATCTCAGGCTCCGTGGCTCACTCCCCGCCTGAGAAGCTGCACGAGTGGCTGGAGATGGCTGGGCCATGGGGCCGGGCTGCATGGCAGGATTGCCAGGTTGTACAGGGGCTGCTGGGCAGGCTGCTGTCCCAGCTGCAGAAGTTCGTGTGCACGCAACAGTGCCCCTTCCCCCATGTGGTGCGGGCCGGTGCCATCTTCGTGCCCATCCACTTGGTGAAGGAGCGGCTCTTCCCACAGCTGCCACCTTCCTCAGTAGACCAGGTGCTGCAGGAGCACCGTGTGGAGCTGCGGCCCACCACGCTGTCAGAGGAACGTGCCCTGCGGGAGCACGCTCTGCGCGGCTGCGCTTCCCGCATGCTGAAGCTGCTGGCCCTGCGCCAGCTGCCCGACCTCTACCCTGACCTGCTGGGCCTGCAGTGGCGTGACTACATCCGCCGCCAGCTGGGTGAGCATGGGCAGCCCCAGTAGCCACCAGAGCTGTGTGACAAGTGTCAGGTGTGTGCCCAGTGTGAGTGGGGCCCGGCGGGTGGCTCATTCCAGAAACTCATGCCAGGGTGGGCTCTGGGAACCCGTTTCCCTCTAGTTGCTCCAGAATGAGTGAGAGTAATAACACCTTCCTGGCCCCTGGTGCAGCCCTATCCTGGATGCCCCTCCCCTCCACCATTGGTGCAGGCTTTTCCTTTGGCATCCCAGAGCTCAGCTGTGGCTCATCTTCTATGTGATGTTCTTTCCCCCATCTTTGTATATCCCAGCCTCCCCTCTCCTGAGCCAGAGCTCCACATAGGCCACTTCTTGCTGGACTCTGGTTTCTGGGGTCACCCAGCACACATGGTTGCCTTTTGAACTCTTTTTTCACCCCTAGTCTTCTGCATCCGGTGAGGGGTAACCATCCCCCAGTACTTGCAGGCACAGAATATCCCACAGAAGTCTGAGCACTGTGTGTGGTTTGCTTTCCTTTCACTAAGTGACATGTGGCACCTGTTAGCTGGATATGTGTTGCATTTGTTTTGTTTTGGTTTTTTTTTTTTTTTTTTTTTTTTTTTTTTTTTTTTTTGGTCTTTTTTGTTTTTATCGGTACCAGGGATCGAACTCACGACTGCCTGCTTGCAAGGCAGGCGCTTATGCCGCTGAGCTAAATCCCTAGCCCCTTGTTTTGTTTTTTTTGAAACAGGGTCCTGCTGGGTAGTGCAGGCCAGCATTGAACTCACTTGTATAGCTCAGCCTGTCCACGAGATCCTTCTGCTTCAGCCTCACAAGGGCTGGGTTTACAAGCATGAGTTACCATGCCCAGCACTTTAGCTGGCTTTCATTATGCCCACATGGTCACATGATGTCTGTGGTGATGTATAGTGTGGATACTCAGCCTCCCTCAGGCTGACCTTGGGCGAGGGTTGCATTAGTATACCCATTCCCAGGGCTTCCCCAGCCCCATGTCCAGCTGTTCTCCCCTTGGTGATAGCCTTACCTTGGGCCCTCTGCCTAGTCAGAGTGGGCAGAGTCTGGCTGACCATCATTCCTGACCTGGACTCTTCCTTCAGGCAGGAGTCTCAGTGAGGTGGTTGCCTGCCACTGTCTTAGTCTTGTATCCTGTTCAATCCCTAGAGAACACTTCCCACTGCCCTTTCTTCTGGGGTCCCTGCTCCCTGTGGCAGGCTCCCTGGAGCGTCCCTGGTCTTGTCCCTCATCTGGCATCCCTTTCAGGGCAGCTCTGGCTGGCTCTTGTTGGGCCCAGGGGCTGGTATGGCAGAAGAATAATAGTTCTCCCATCTGACAGGGCCCATGTGCCTCAGTTTCACTACCTGCCCCGTAGGCTTTGGGTCAGTCAGTGATTCCTAACCTGGGTACCTTTCTACTTATTCTTGGTCCCAAATGGCCTCTCCTGCCTGGGTCCTCGTCTGATGTGTTCTGGTGTTCCTTGGGAGGAGCAGGGCCATGTGGCTCTCTGTCATTTGACTAGGGGCTCTGGAGGCTGAGAAGTAGTGTGTGGGGTCTACAGCCTGACTTAATTTTACAGGTGACCTTGGTACCAAGGCTGGAACTGTGTCCTTGTCAGAGCCTGCTGTGCCCAGAGATGAGCCAGAGGGTCCAGTGCTGGCTCAGAAGTCACCAGTCCCCAAGGTCAGGAGACCTGCAAGGAAGCCACCGGGAAGTCCTGGCCCAGAGAAGACAGAGGCACCTACTGAAGAAGCATCACGGGGTCCCTCTCCTGCTGCTGCTACTAACACCAGCCCTCCGGGCCCTACCCTCAGGGCCCGCTTCCGCACCCTGCTGGAAACCGCCTGGCTCAATGGCCTGGCACTGCCCACGTGGGGCCACAAGGCTTCAGGCCCTGATCAGCCCCCACCCTGCCCACAGCTGCTGGGTAGCCAGAGCCAAACCCTGTAGCACTGGTTGCAAGTGCTGTTGGGACAACCACCTGGCCTATGTACCCACCTGTCCCGTGAGTGTCCTCAGCCCTCACTGGGCTACCAGCTGGGCCGTGAGCCCCAAGCTCCCGAGCCTGAAGGTCTTTCCTGGAAAGGACTTGCTCCTCTCCCCTGGCTGCTGCCTCCCTCACTGGTGACTTGGGCCAAAACCCCACCTCTCTCCAGTCCTCATTTCTTGTTTGTAAAATAGGACATTGCAGCCTACCTCGCAGGGTTGTGGGGTGATACGACACCCATGTGATGGGAGCTCTGTCTGGCCTGGAACAGGCCCTCCTTGACCTCTGCCAGGGCCTGGAGTAGGAGGCAAAGGCGGCAGCACCTCTCTGTGTCAAGTGGCACCTTATACAGATGGCTGATGCTTTTCTATAGTGCTACAGGAGTGACACAGCCCAGCCTGGTGCCACTGTCTCTGGGCCCTGCCACCCCTGCTCTGGGAAGGCCCTAGGCCAACTTCCAGTTAATGCTGACTTCCTGAGCTTCGTCTCCTACCCCAGGCCTTGTCCCAGGAATGTTGTGTTTTCATAGTCTGCCAGGCAGCTGCAGGTAACAATGGACCAGAGCTGAGTGGCATTTGAGTCTCTGGAGGTCTGACTGAAGGCCCTGGTTCTCCTCCAGTTATAATGCTGTCAGCCAGGTCTGCTGTGGCATTGCCCTCAGGGTACTGGCCTGAGCTGCAGGCTGGCAGCAGGGCCCTTGGCCTTAAGGGTGTAAGATGCACTCGGGATTGGTTTATTAAAGCGTTTGAGTGGTTTTGGAGCTGGGACCTGTGTGTTTGAGGGGCTGTGGGTCCTCAAGCCTTTACTGTTCACTGTGTCAATCCAGTGACAGTGGTCACCACCCTCACGCCAGACTTCAGGACTAAAGATGTGTCTGCCAGTCTGGAACTGTTCCCTCCCATAGCCCAGCAGCAGCAGTGGCTGCCAGTGGCATGCTCTCTGGGCTCTTCACACCTGTTTGGGTTCATGGTAATAGGGCTGGGACTTGGAATGGCAGTTGCCTGGAGACTGAGTGGCTCCAGAGTCCTCTTCTGACCACATTGCTTCCTCCTGGATCACCTCTGTTTCATTTATGCCCACTGATGATGGCATAAACTAATGCCGAGAACTAAAAGCAGTTTCTACACCATCTCTGTGCTCCCTAGCTTTTCTGTTCCCCAGAGGACCAAGGTGAGTGCCTTCAACCAGCACTCCCTCTTCCTGCCACCTCTGGGCTGTGACCCTGGACCTCCCAGGTATGCAGGTATCCTGATAACCCTGTCAAGGCACAGGAGCTGCTTGTCCCTCATGCCTGGGAAGATGGCACGAGAGATGTGGACACAAAGAGGTTGGGCCGTTTCTCCCCAGCTGCCTAACCTTAGGTGAGCCAGCACCTTCTTCCAGGCCTCCCTACCCCAGCCCGGCTCCCTGACTTCCCATAGAGTGTGAGAGAGCAGGGAAAGGTGGTGTCATTTCCAACTTTATGCATCAGGGGGCAGGGTAGGGACCTTCCCAGCAAGGTGACAGCATGTCGCTGCCCTGGATGAGTCCATGTTAGGGTGTCCCAGGAAGCTGTGTGACTCTGAGCCTTGGCCTCTTCGGTTCCTGGGTTTATGCCCAGGGCTGCACAAAGCTACTGGCAGGGGAACAGGTTTGGGGAGGAGCCTGTGGGTGGGGCCAAGGGCAGAATCAAGGTTGTGGGCAAGGTCTAGGCTGTGGATGGAACCCCTGCCTCCCGGTCCTAGAGAAGTTGAGGTGGGCTCTGCTGAGCCCACTGGGTCGCTGGGTGGTGATGGGGTGGCTCTGGAGTAGCTTCACTGCGAGACTCCGTTCCTCCAAGGTGGGGTGGGAATGACGTGCGGTTTCCTGCTGGGCATAGTAGTGCAGGCTGGAAGGTCGCACCAGTTTGAGGCCAGCCTGGGCTACATTGTGAGTTCAAGGCCAGTCTGATACATAAACCCAGCCTCCCCTACCCCCAAAAAAGCCCTTTCATGAAGAATGCTGTAGGCCCTGAAGGGCACAGGCAGTAGTGAGCAGAGCCAGCCTCCTTAGAGTGAGCTGTTTTGGACAGCACAGGCAGGGCCACCCAGCTAGGCTACAGTGGCTGTGAGCCCAGAGATGCTTGTCTGGGCAATACTCAGAAAAATACCCTTTGCTCCATCCCAAGAAGCAGGGCTCTGAGAGTGGGAGGTAACAGACCTGAGGACTCCTAAAAGCCTTTAAAAGAAGGACCCCATTGGCCATGATCTTTGGAGGTGACATGCTTGGCAGGGGGCTGAGGAAGAACAGCTGGCCCAGGACTCAGAATAACTTGTCTTTCCTTGACCATCCCAGGTGCAGGGACATAAGGCTTCCATTGAGGCCCTGAGTCAAGTCACAGAAACTTCAGTTCATTAAATGGGAAAACTTCCTATAACCAGCTGGAGCTTAAATAGTGAGATCTCTGTCACTGGGAGCATTCAATTCTGCACTGGGAAGAAGTTACCTAGAAGGTTCTTGGTTTGCCCAGAGCTTACTGTCGCATGGGGTTGCGATGACCTGGACCTTCTTGAACTTTCACAAAATCAGCTGCTGTTTTCCCAGGAGCCTCAGAACCAGAAAGAGCTTGGCTCCAGGGAGCTCATTTCTATTGACAAGTCGTTTCTGGCCCCATCCCACTACCTCTTGTCCCCTGTTCCAGTGTGCAGTGAAATCAGCTTCAGGCCACTGAGGTCTCAGACAGGTGAGGTTAGCAGCCAGGGTCAGTGCCCTTTGTCATGCCCACTCACCTGAACACCAGGATGCAGACACCTTGGAGGCAGGGAAGACCTCGAGATACAGGAACAGGAGCTGAGGACTGGAGGCTTTAGGCTGCTTGCCTGCCCACCTTGGACCACCTTGTCACCTAGGGTCCTGGCACCTGCTGTTCCCTTTCTGCTCCCTTTCCTTCACCCCAGGGCACTTGCTCTTTCTCAAAAAGGTGTCCTCTGTAACACCTCGCACGTTGAGAATCTGCTCGACCTGCCAGCACCTTCCCCCCTTTAAAAACATTTTTGTTGTTTGTTTTTTGAGACAGGGTCTTCCTATGCAATTCAGGCTGGCCCCAAATTGACTATGTAGTGATCTTTCTGCCCTAGCCTCTGCAGTGCTGGGATCACAGGCATGTGTCACCACGTGGCTGTATATTTTTAAGAAGGAGTATTGATTATTTGTTCAGGGAAACTGGACTGGATCTTGCGATTTCCTGCCTTAGCCTCTCAAGTGTGCCTCCAGGCTTGTCCCTCCCTCTCTAGCTTGTCACGTGGCTGCAGTGGTGCACCATAATTCCTTCTGTTCTCTTCCCTGTGCAAACAGAAGCCCACCTGAGAGCAGAAGCACTGTTCTTCCATACCTTAGCGGGCATCCAGTGGTTCTAAGAACGGATTGCAGCCTCAGAAGGAAGGAACCAATGAATGATGGCCAGCGACTCAGCGCTTCCCCCAAGTGGATAAGAGTGGAATAGCACCCAAAGCGCCGCTGCCGCCCAGGCTCCAGCCAAGGCACAGCAGCAGTGCCTGGCGCTGTGGTGCTGGAGTCTGAATTCCTGGTGCAACCTTGGGCCACACAGCAAGATCTTCCTCCGGTTTCCAGGTGAACTCTCCACAGCAGGGACATTTCCTCCCTGTATCTTCCTGGTTTTCTGCTTCCAAGGCTCCCACTGCCCACCCCAGATGGGCCAACAGTTTAGTGACTGGACCTGGAGTACTCAGCAGGAAGGCCGGGAAAGGAGCCCACTCAGCAGCCACGTGCCCCAAGGGCTTCAGAGAGTGGTGGGAAAGTCCTCAATGGTGACCCTGAAGGACACAGCCCTACACAACCTGCCTGGCCAGGGTGGAGGAAAGCAGCAGCCAGGTGGGCCTAGCATCCCCAGGGGTCAGAGTTGGGGAGGCCTTAGGCTAGACATGGCCATCCCCTGATGCAAGCGGGCACTGGAGAGATCCAGATGTGGGCACAGGTGTGGAGGGGCGAGGGGTATGACAGCTGGCCTCTGGGCTGGTCTGGAGGTGACAGGTATCCTCGGGGTTGCAGAGGCAAGAGCATGCATTGTCACAGATGACACAGGCCCCTTGCTGGACCTTTGCTCTAACTGACAGGCAGGAGGCAGCCAGGTGGGTGGCACTGCAGTGATCTGCTGAAACCCAGAGTTCTCCTCCACAGGGCCAGACACAGAGGATGAGGGCTGGGACCAGGAGCTGCTGTGGGCTGCAGCCCTAGTGGATATGGCTGAGACCAGGCTAGGTGTGGCCCTGCCTCAGGGCCCAGCAGTCCCTGAGCAGGTAAGCAGGTGTGGCATGCTGTCCAGCAGGCTGTTTCCTGCCTGGTGCTTCGGGGCAGGAGCTGGAAGTCACTGGGACCCTTCCTGGCCTGGGCATTAGGGGACACTGTGCACACCCAAGGGTCCCGAGTAGGGTGGCATGAATTGGGATGTTTCACGTGTCCTGAATCAATTAAAAATGTTTTCCTCTCATGGTTACTTTGACTTTGGGGAAGAGCCAGAAGTCACATGGTACCAGATCTAGTGAATAAAATGGAGGAGGACACACTGTAATATTTTTATGATCCTGCCTTCCTTTTGGCTGGTACTGGTCAGCAGCATTTGCTGTATTTTTTATCACACTTAAGACAGGAAAGAGGACTTCCAGAAAGTGGCAAGCACTATGGGAAGTGTTCAAAGTGGGGGGTAATTTGTGTGTGATGGCAATGTGTCTTTTACTGGTTGTAAAAATTTAAAAAAAATAGTCAATGTATGTTTTGATCACACTTCGCACGTTCAGACTTTTGTACATAGCATTTCAATAAAGTTCGTATATATTTGTTTTTAATTTTTTTATTTCTTTGTAAGACAGTTTCAACTGATCTCGAACCTCTTGCCTCAGTTTGGCATTATAGGCGTGTGCCACCATGTTCAGCTTCCGTAGTTTTTTAACTATATCTTTTTTTTGGAATTGAATTTGCAGCCTCGCATTTAAACCCATCTGAGAAAAGAAACAACCGACAGCGGTGGTCTCCTCTGGCGCCCCGTCCCTCCACGGCCCCGCCCCACCAGAGAGCTGCAATCACGTGATCGCGGAGCGGTCAACTGATTGCACCGGAAGTTGACACCAGCGAGCTTCCGGCGCCATGGTGAGAACAGTCGCGGCTTAGAACGCGGGGCGGCGGGTTGGGGAGTACAGTGTCAGTGTGATTGGGAAGCCCAGTAGCCCAGCGACCCCCAGGGCGAGGCGTCCCGAGGTGCTTTCCAGCTTTCCGTAGGGTTCCCCGTGCCCGCCGCCGGAAGCCGCATGCTGGCAGCGGTTTTGCATGGGGCTCGGCACACCCCAAGTTAGTACACTGGCGTCAGGTTTAAAACCAGTGTGGTGCTCCACGCCTGTGATCCCAGCACTTGAGACGCTGAGGCAGGAGGATCAAGAGTTTGATGCCAGCCCGGGCAATTTGACACAGCAGCCAAAATGCTCAAAATGAAAAAGGGCCGGAGATGTAGTTCAGTCCTCCTACTTCAAAATAAAACAAAACACTCCGGGAGCGGAGGCTTAACTGGGATTAGGTTAGGGGCTTCCTGAGGGTACATCAATGAGGGAGCCGAGGACAGGACGGCTGGGTGAGGTACAGTCCCTGTACCCGGGCTTGGGGTAAGGGTAGGAAGTAGTGTGCAGACCCTGGGGGAGGGAGTGGAGGCTGGGGAAGGGCAGGCACTCAGCTGTGTCTCGCTGGGCCTGGGCTGGTGTGATGAAGATTTTGAGCACCCCACTGCCCCCCAGAAGGGGCTGCTTTAAAAAATGGGAGCCAGAAGGGCCCATCTGTTGAGGTATTGTTTAAGTAGAGGCCTGAGCTGGGTGAGAGGGACAATGATGATGTGGGCTGGAGGGTCCTGGCCACACCTCAGCCTCCTGCCTGCCTCACTCCTTGCAGAGGTTCCGGTTCTGCGGGGACCTGGACTGTCCTGACTGGGTCTTGGCGGAGATCAGCACGCTGGCCAAGATAGTTGAGTGCACTCGCGTCCATGTGGTTTGGGGGGATGGTGAGGTCACTCAGCTGTTCCCATGCCATGTGACCTGGTCATGTGGCTGCCCTCTCTGACCCTACCCCCGGCACTGAGGGCCAGGCAGCTTGGTCCAGGTGACAAAGGGACTTCCTTTCCAGTCCTCTGTGAAGCTGCGGCTGCTGTGTAGCCAGGTGCTGAAGGAGCTTCTGGGACAGGGGATTGATGTGAGTACAGAGCCTGTCACCCTGCTGTCCCACAGCCTTCCCAGACCACCCCATCCCTCCCTGCAGCCCAGCCTCCCACAATAACCAAGCTGGGAGCACTGGGCTGGTGGCTCATGCACTGTCAGTGCCTCGTTTCTCCGCAGTATGAGAAGATCCTGAAGCTTACAGCGGACGCCAAGTTTGGTGAGAAGCTGGCTGTGTCACACATCCCTGGGGACTGCGCCTTAGCCTGGGTCCTCTCCTCCCTACAGTCTCTCTGTATTCCCTGCCTTAGAGCAGGAGGGGATGAACCCCCAACAGGGTCATCGGGTCCTCCACCAGTTCTTAGGGCAGGAGTCACGGTGCCCGTGACTCAGAGAGGTGGCTGTAGCTGCAATGTCATGCCCTACCCTGGTCTCCAGAATCTGGTGATGTGAAGGCCACAGTGGCAGTGCTGAGCTTTATCCTGTCCAGTGCAGCCAAGCACAGTGTGGATGGCGATTCCCTGTCCAGTGAGCTGCAGCAGCTGGGGCTTCCCAAAGGTGGGCCAGGCAGAGCTGGCGGGACCGAGGGTGGGGGTGCTGGCGGGAGCAGGGCTGTGTGGCCCCAGTTGTGACCTGCCACCTAAGTGCACTGCTGCCCACAGAGCATGCAGCCAGCCTGTGCCGCTGTTATGAGGAGAAGCAAGGCGCCCTGCAGGAGACCCTGCGTGCCTGCAGCCTTCGCCGTGAGTAGGGGCTGGGCTGTGCATATGTGTGGGTGTGCGGGTGTGTGCTATCTGCCCTGGCTGTGGGTTTCTGATTGCAGCCTGGGTTTCTGTTCTCTGACACGTGTTCTGAGAACCTGGTCTGTGCCCAGTCTGAGCAGAGTTCACAGGACCTTGAGGGTTTCGGGGCAGGCCAGGCTAGACTGGGACCGGGATGGGCCTACCAAACTCATCCACCTGAATGTCCCCTGCACCCTGTGCCCTTGCAGTGAACAGGCTGGCGGGCGTGGGCTGGCGGGTAGACTATACCCTGTGCTCCAGCCTGCTGCGCTCTGTGGAGGAGCCCGTGGTACACCTGCAGCTGGAGGTGGCAGGGGCCCCTGGTGCCCGGGCCCAGCCTGTGGCCATGGTCCTGTCGGCTGACAAGTTCCAGGTCCTCCTGGCAGGTAAGGCCGCACTGCACCTGGGGGCGCAAAGCCTTCCTCATCTTGCTGACCGCTTCTCTCTGCCACTTTTCCCCACAGAGCTGAAACAGGCCCAGGCCCTAATGAGCACCTTGGGCTGAGGAGGAGGAGGAACCCAGCTGCCAGTCTGTGTCAAGCCACTGTCCCCCAACTTCAGGAGTGGCCTCATTTCTGCATGGGGGGCTTGGCCGAGGTCTTCTGCATCCACTGCTTTCCCAGTGGAGAGTTCAGCACGGGCTCCTGAGGGCCTTTCTGCATTATTTCCCTCTCCTCGAGGGCAGGAAGAATAAAGAAAGCATAAAGGAGAATATGGGGTTTCTGTTGTTTTTTTGGTACTGTGGATCGAACTCACTACCTTCCACTTGCCATACAGGCCCTTATACCATTGAGCTAAATCCCTGGCCTGGAGTCTCTGGTTCCTGATAAAGAGTTTTTTTTTTTTTTTTTTTTTTGTCTTCTTGAGACAGGGTCTTACTGTGTAGTTCAGGTTGGCCTTGAGTTCACTGTGTAATCCAGGCTGGTCTTGAACTTGCAGCCATCCTCCTGCCTCAGCCTCCCAAATGCTGGGATACAGGCATGCACCACCACACCCAGCTTGATCAAGAGTTTCTGTGAAATCAGCCAGGTGTGGTGGCTCAACGCCTGTAATCCCAGCACTCGAGAGGCTGAGGCAGGAGGATTGTTGGGAGTTCGAGACCAACCTGGGCTACAAAGTGAGTTCAAGGCTAGCCTGAACTGCAGAGCGAGACCCTGTCTCAAAAAGACAAAAAAAAAAAAAAAAAGTTTCTGTGAGAGAGACTAAGTGACTTTCTGAACTCCCTGCCTGTCACTCTCAGCTGTTGAAGGAGGGCAGCGTGCACAGCCCACCTGCAGTAGAAAGCCAGGTAACAATGGTAAATACCGATTTCCTAAATTTTGGTAACCCATTTTTATAAAACAAACTGCTAGATTTAAAAAGTAGGAAACTTCAATACTCTCACTATTGGGTCAACCAGAGAGAAATCAACATCAGAGTTAAACCACACCATTCAACAGATAGACTTAACAAATACCTATAATAACCAAGTCCACGTAGTGGCATATGCCTATGATTCCAGCACTCAGGAGGCTGAGGCAAGAGGATCCTTGCGAGTTTGAGACCAGCCAGGACTATGAAGTGAGTTCAAGGCCAGCCTCAACTGCATAGCAAGACCTTGTCTCAAACACACAAACAGACCTACAAAGGGTTTTTTTTTTGTCTTTTTCATTTTTATCTGTACCGGGGATCAAACTCACCACCGCCTGCTAGCAAGGCAGGTGCTTATGCCGCTGAGCTAAATCCCCAGCCCCTCCTACAAAGGGTTTTATCCAACAATGATAGAATACACATTTTTCTCAGCAGCATATGGAACTTTTTCCAAAATAGACCATTTTTGAGGCCATGAAATAATCTTAAACACGAACATAAATAATCCCCTGTATAGCATTGATCATAGTGGGGTGAAACTACAAATTAGTAGCAAAAGAATCCACAAAAACTATGTAAACATATGAAAATTAAATAATAGATTATTGAATAATCACAAGAAATTGGGGAAGAAATTGAAAAGTGCATACCAACAAATGACAATGGAAAGGAAAAAAACAACAGAGGCATAATGTCCAATTCCTAAGGGACACAATGAAAGCACTTCAAAGAAGGCTGAGAATCGTAGAGAGCCCAAGTTAGTAACTTTACAGTGCAGCTCGAGGCTGTTGAAAGAGAAGAACAATCTGAATCAGAAACTAATAGAGTGACAAAAGGCAGAACAGAAATTAGTGAAATTGAGATCAGTGAATCCGAGTTGGTTCTTTAAATGGATGGAAAAGGAACCTGAGGATGGGGAGAGAAGGTGGAGAGGGAAAGAAGTAAAAAGTTGCAGAATATATATGGACCAGTTCCCTCACAGTAAAAGTACTATGTATCACAAATGTATTAATAAGAAATTGAGTCAGGAATATAGCTCAGCAGCACAGCGCCTGCAGAGAAGGTGGTAAGTTTGAGTCCCAGTACAAAAAAAAAAAAAAAATTCCACAGCAAATCCTGTCTCATCCCATGCATTCTCACTGACTGGCTCTGGGGCAGTGTTTTTCCTGTCCTCAGAATCATCCCAATTGTTCTTGGTGATCACGGAACATCACATCCTGATCTGTCAGTAATTTGTCTTTTTCTGAGCCTGTCCTAATGGACAGAAACTGTGTTTCCATGTTTGTACCTCACCTCAGAGCCTAATAAAAATTTTTTCAATAGGTAGGCAGTGGGGAAATAAAGACAGTGATTTAAAAATGGTGAATGTAAAAAGTTCATAATTCCAAGCCATGGTGGTGCACACCGATTCTCTTAGCTACTTGGGAGGCTGAGGGCAAAAGAACTGTAAGTTCAAGGCCAACCTGGGCAACAGTGTGAGACCCTGGTTGAGGATGGGGTGCTGCCTACAAGGTGCCTGGGCAAGCTGGGGAGTGTGAGTGTGTTCTCTACACCGCAGTGAGGTTGCTTCTTAGTGCCAGGTTGTGCAGTGCACTGGTGTTAACTGCAGATGCAGGACGCCTTGAAGAGCTCTGCAGTGGCACAACTGAAACTCACTGCTCCACCATGAGAAGCAGTCCTCTGGCCCCCCTCTACAACCTGCCCACTCATCCTTGAAATCCTTGTTCTGTCACTGCTTTTTTTGAGACAGGGTCTTGCTATGTAGTTCAGGCTGACCTTGAACTCATTATGTAGCCCAGACTGGCCTCCAATTTATGGTGATCCTCCTGCCTCAGCCTCCTCAGGGCTAGGATTGTAAGTGTCTGCCACCACGCCCAGCTCCTATCTTCTGATGGTGGCAATAGCTGCACTATGCATCTGTCCAAAGTCATGCTCTAAAGCTGGGTGTGGTGGCCTAGGCCTGTAATCCCAGCACTCTGGAAGGTTGAGGCTGGAAAATCACAAGTTCAAGCCCAGCCTGGACAATTTAGTGACTTGGAAAGACCCGGTGTTTAAACAGTGAGATTCAGGGCTGGGAATTTAGCTCAGTGGCATAAGTGCCTGCCTGGCAAGCACAAGGTCGTGAGTTTGATCCCTGGCGTGTGTGTACATACACACACACACACACACACACACACACACACACACACACACACACTGAGATGCAGTTCAGTATTAAAGTCCTGGGTTCAATCCCCAGTACCACCAAACAAACAAAAGGAAAAAAACACACTAAGAAAGGCAAATCATACTGTATGTAAATTACACCTAATTTAAACACTCTAAATGTGAACAACAAGAAATCACCCCGCAGCTTACTTAGTGGTTATAAGGTGTGAACTTCAACTTTTGCAGCACAGAAGTGTGGCTGTGACACTGTCCAATGTGGTCAAATTGAGTCTCACTAAAGCAGGACTAGCAGACCCTGGGTGCTGACCTGCGCGGTGGCCCTGATTACACAGGACCCAGGATTCAGACCTCATTCCTGGTTAACAGTGCCTGGAGGATACATTCACACAAATCCAGGAGTGAGGGAGAAGCTGTCTCAAGGGACAACTGGCTTGGACTCTGCAGAAAGGTCAGTATCAAGCTTAAAAAAAAAAAGGTGAAATGGGTGGGACAGGCAATTCCATGGAGATTAAGCGATACATCTTTTGACAAACCAGGTCCAACAGATGTTTTGGGCTAGTATGATGGCACTCACCTGTAATCCCAGCTAAACAGAAGGCTGAGGCAAGAGGATGACAAGTTGGATGTGTCTCAAAATAATTAAAAAGAGGATGGGGTGGGGAGGGAGTAAGGACTGGAGAGTGTAGCTCATTGGCTGAGCACTTGTTCACCATTTCGAGGCCTGGGTTCAGTCCTGGGTGAGGTGTGAGAGTACGGGCAAAGTAGGAGGATTTAAATGGGGACAGGGGATTAGATAGCATTGATAAGTCATGATTAAGGTCCTTATGCTTGCTAAAGGTAGTGGCTTTTGAGAGATGCTGACACGTTGGCATGATTTGTCTAAGTTAGAATATCTCTGCTAACATAAGTGAATACGTGGATGAGGTGGGGGGACCAGTAATAGGACTGTGGGCAAAAACTGTGTCCGTGGACAGGCACCAGTGCCTGCTGCAGTTAGAGAAATGCAGCTGTCCTCACCACCCAGAACTGTCCCCGGAGACACTGCAGCCACGCCGGACGGGTTGCTGGCCAGGGGCCCTCTCTTGTGCTGGCAGGGTATCACACAATCACACCTCTACACTGGCTCTGTGCCTGAGTCCCTGTGTCTTGGCCTAAATCTCACTCAAACTTCACCAACTTCACCAAAAATCGGAAGTGGGTTGTTTCTGGGCCCCCGGCTCCTATTGAGGGTGCCCTCCCCATCTGGATGTTTTGTTTGTGTTACGTCTGCGCGGTGACACTGTCGGCGACCACCGGGTCCCCAGGGGCCGCGTCCACGTGCACCTGCGCTCGCACCTGTGCTGCGGACATCGCAGCTGCTTCCTGCTGGGATGTCGCCCCCACCCCCATCTCGAGATCCACCAAGACTCCCTCACTGCCGCCCCAACTGCGACCCACGCTCTTCCGGAAGGGACAGCCCTGCGCTCGCCCCAGTCTCCCGGAAGTGCGCTTCTCTCCCGGCGGCTCTTGCGCTCGGCCCGGTCCCCGAGCGGGGAGGGCGTGGCTGCAGGCCCGGGGCGCCCCAGGTCAGCGCCCGCCCCGCCCTCGACCTGGGCTTTGTCCGCCCCAGCCTGGGCTCCCTTGGAGCCGGTGAAAGGCGTTGGTGGAGGGCTCAAGGCCAGCGTCCCCTGGATCTGGGAGCCCAAGGAGCAGCCGGGTGCGCGGAGCCCTCTCGGACAAGGATCGCACAAGGATCGCACAAGGATCGCATGGCCCGCAGAGGCTGGGACTTGATCTACGCACAGAGAAGCAGCCAGGGGCAGCAGGGGACTAGCAGTCGGGGGCCGCTGCCCCAACGGAGTCCAGCTTACGGAGCTGTCCCGTTCTCCGGGTGGGGAGGACAGCATCTCCGGCCACCCCCAGCTGATCCTGACTCCGTGTCCCCTGGCGAATACAAGGGACAACGCCCACCTCACCGGTGCCACTGGCCTGGCCTCTCGCCCGCCCCCTCGCAGGATGCCCGAGGGTCCCGAGCTGCACCTGGCCAGCCGCTTCGTGAACCAGGCCTGCCGCGGGCTGGTGTTCTGCGGAGCGGTGGAGAAGTCCCCAGTAAGCCGCAATCCTGAGGTGCCCTTTGAGAGCAGCGCCTACTGCATCTCTTCCATGGCCCGAGGCAAGGAGCTTCGCCTAACGCTGAGCCCTCTACCCGGGGCTCTGCCAGTCCGGGAGCCCCTGGCCCTGGTCTTCCGCTTCGGGATGACCGGCTCTTTTCAGCTGGCCCCCGCCGAGGCGCTGCCACCCCACGCCCACCTGCGTTTCTACACGGCCTCTGCTGCCCCCCGTCTGGCCCTGTGCTTCGTGGACATCCGCCGCTTTGGCCGCTGGGACCTGGGAGGCGAGTGGCAGCCAGACCGCGGGCCTTGTGTCCTGCTGGAGTATGAACAGTTCAGGTAGGACTGGCATCCGGCGTGAGAACCAAGGCAGTGTTCCCACCCTGAGCCTCTGGGTAAGAGGAGAGGCCACTGCCTGAACATAGAAACGCTAGCATGGACTGCAGCTTGCACCCAGAACACCACTGTTCCTTGGCGCTTCCTCTGGCAGAGGTGGAGGGTAAGAAGCAAGGCTGCAGTCAGGAGTGGCCCACTCCTGTAACCCTGGCACTTGGGAGCTAGAGGCAGGATGCTGAGCTCCAGGTTAGCCTGGGCCACTTGAGACTCTGTCTCACCATAAAACCTGAAGAGCAGCTGTGATGTAGCTCAGCAGTAGAGCCTTGCCCAGTATGTACATGGCCCTGGGTTCAATCTCCAAACTCCTCAACAGCTGGGAGGGGGAGGCAGCACTGGGTTTGTTTAAGAGGGCTGGTGGAGGTGGGGGCTGCCTGATGACAGCTCCTGAGTCAGGCTGGTCTCCATATGCTGCTAGCCCTGAGTCTGTGTCTTGGGCTCTCCTCTGTGAGTGTCCCCTACTGCAGGACCCACCTGGGATCTGATATTGGTCACCTAAAGTGACATGGTGCCAGCAACTTCCTCCCCTCACAGAGGTGTCAGAGTTACTGGTTTGTTCCAGCTTTGACCAGGACTGGGCATTACCATTACCTGGGAGGGAAAAGGAAACACAAGATGAACTCACACAGGAACTAGGGAAAATCCAACAGGTGAAGGTACAGTGGGTTACTTTGGTGGCAAGTGTGGAAGCACTAGGTATGGCTACTTAGGGAGGGACTCAGCCCCACAAATCCAAGGAAAGGATTCTAACTGGCAGGAGTACAGAGACTGGGGTGGCCTTAGCAGTTTCCCTGGGACAAGTCTATCCCTGGTCCTGGCTTTTGTACACTGTAACACTTTTGGACAGCTAGGAAGAAAGCCTTGCTTTTTTTTTTTTTTTTTTTTTTGGTCTTCTTGTTATGCAGTTCAGGCTGGCCTTGAATTCACTTTGTAGCCCAGGCTGGTCTTGAACTCGAAAGCATCCTCCTAGGTGCTGAGATTACAGATGTGCACCACCATGCCTAGAGGCCTCACCTTCCTTTTACAGAGCTCCAGGCTGGCCCTGCGCAGAGGGCTGTAGAACTGCCCTGCTGGAAGCTTCCCTTGATGGACAGCAAGGCTGTTTTTAGGGTCCTCTTGCTGGGGAGTGCATGGAGCCTGAGGAGCACCCAGGGGACCTTCCACTCTTTCCCCAGACTTGGTCCTCTGGCTCTGTCACACTCTCATACCCCTAGCCTAGCCAGTCTGCCCTGATCCTTTCCCTGAAGAAGCATTTTGAAAAATGTTTTTTTAGGGGTGAGGGAAGGAGCCCCAATCCTTGGACATAGCCAGATGCCCATTGGGGCAGGGTTTAGCATGGCCTAAACCACCAGGGTCCTTGCAGGTAGCTCCGGATCATACATGCCAGGAGGCCCTGTGCTCACTTACCTTGCACTCAAGTGTCCTGTGCTGAGCACAAAGACCAGTGTACGGACTCATGTGCTCCCTGACCATGCTGCTTCTGGTTGCTATTTTTCACCTTTCATAATAGATTTAAGTCTCATCTCCTCCCATTGAACAGACAGGAAACTTGAGGCTTTAGTGCTCAAATAGTATTGAGATAAAAGGAGGGCTAGGACCCTCTTTCCTCTCCTTGCACCCAGTAAGTTTCCCCCAGCTCCTTTCCATTGCCCCAGGAGTAGGGTAGAGGCTTCACAACCAGGACTGTGTTCCCCAGGGAGAATGTGCTCCGAAACCTGGCAGATAAGGCATTCAATCGGCCCATCTGTGAGGCCCTCCTGAACCAACGGTTCTTCAATGGCATTGGCAACTACCTGAGAGCAGAGATCCTGTTCCGGTTAGCAGGCGGGCCATGAGTGCGGGCCAGGGGGTGGGTTAATCCACTGATGTTGAGGCTCAGTGTGGCCCTCCTTGTATCCCTGCTACTCCAGGCTAAGGATCCCACCCTTTGAGAAGGCACGCACTGTCCTGGAGGCTCTGCAGCATCAACGGCTGGTGAGGGCACCTCGGAGATGTGAGCATGTGGTCTGGATGTGGGTGTCCCAAGCTGAACTCCACATGAGGAGTTGGGGAGGGGATGAGACACCTTGGGGCCCTGCCTCAAGCTGACAGCCAGGCTCTGCCTGCCCGTCTGCAGAACCCAGAGCTCACTCTGAGCCAGAAGATCAGGATCAAGCTGCAGAACCCGGACCTGCTAGAACTTTGCCACTTGGTGCCCAAGGAAGTAGTCCAGCTGGGTGAGGCCGAGGGAACCAAGACAGCTTGTAAGCCCTGCTGTGCAACCTGGACTGCTGTCCTCCTGAGCCTGGCTCCCCACTGGGTTGGGAGTTCATGGACTTCTTGGCCAGTGCCCATCTCCTCTAGGCTGCAACATAGCAGGCATGGCCACAGCAGGCGGGGGAGGCCATGGGCCAGAGTGGGGAAGGCACAGCCATAATGACACAATGAGTGGCAGGGGGGGAGCTTGACTCTGACTCAGTTACAGCTGTGGACCAGGTCCCACGCTTTCTGCCCAGAGTCAGCCTCTCACCTCTGCTGGGTCCCTGTGTCCCACAGGGGGCAAAGGCTATGGGCCGGAGCAAGGGGAGGAGGACTTCGCTGCCTTCCGAGCCTGGCTGCAGTGCTACAATGTGCCAGGCATGAGCTCCCTGCGGGACCACAATGGCCGCACCATCTGGTTTCAGGTCTGGGCTCTGCTGCTCACACAGGCACACAAAACCCAGGGAAGCTGGTGAGGTGGAGATGCCTAGAGCCCACGGAGGTCCCCAAGGGTCACATGGTGATACCCGTCCCCTCTGTTGAGCCCCAGGGTAGCAGCTGGTGGAGGTCTCCAGGCAGGCAGCTACAAGGCTTGCCTCTGTGAGGAAAGCTGCTGCTGTCCAATGCAGGCAGATTCCACAATTATGCGTTTTCTGTTTTAGGGGGATCCTGGCCCCTTGGCCCCCAAAGGTAAGCAACTGCTAATGTAATAGGCTAAGGAGCCATGGAATGGGTGCTAGAGAAGGGGCTGAAGCTGCAGGACCCCCAAACCCCAGCAAAATGTCCTGCAGGGAGCAAGTTCCGAAAAAAGAAATCCCAGGAAACCCTCCCAGGACCCATGGATGGAATGGAGGTATGGCTGCCTACCCCTGCCTCCCATGCAGCCCTGCCCTGGCTGCATCTCCCAGGCTGGCCTCATGGCCAGCTGCCTGCCCCTGACACCAGGTGGACAGGTCCTGACCATCCTATGGCTGCTGAGGGGAAGGACCCTCAAGATCTGTGTCTCTTCTACCCAGTGCCCTCCACCTCTAATCAAGGGACCTTCTAAGACACCAGGGGCTCAAAGGGACCTTCCTGAGATGACTACAGCCCCCCAGCCTGACAGGCCAGGCCTCCAACATGACCCAGAAGCTCCCATAGTCCTTGAGAAAGGGAGGAGGCGGCGGCGGCGGCAACAGGCCACCACAGGTGGGGAAAATAGGCCTTGGGAAGCAGGTGGGATGCCCTGTAGGAAGTGTGCAGAGGCAGGGGGAGCCTACTGGGCAGGCCCAGTGTGGGGTCTCAGCACCCCGCCTCTTTTTGTCCCCCAGGCCGCCGCAGAGCACGGAAGAGGAAGGCTGACAGCCCATCTGAGGAATCTGGGGTCACCACAGCCTCTTAGCTTGTCTCCTTGCTTGCACTTACCCTTTTGGGTACCCAGCTGGGAACCTGAGCCTGTCCAAGTTCCTAGAAGCAACACTGGAAGGGCCACATAGCTGTGGCCTGTGGCTGTTCAACTGTCATGTTTTTAATTGTATTCCATATTCCACATTTTTAAAACACTCATGGAAAATGGAGTATTTTTATATGAACGAATAAATTTGAACTTTCTGGCACTTCTTGGGCTGGCTGCAGGTCTACAATGGCTAGGTCATTTTTATTTACTTACTTTCTTAAGACAAGATCTTGTTATATAGTCCAGGCTGGCCACAAACATGTGGCGATCTTCCTGTTGCAGCCTCCCAAGGGCAGGGGTTACAAGTGTGTTGCCACTATGCTTAGCTCAATGGCTAGGTTGGAATGAAGCCTGCTGCCCAGTAACAGGGACCTCCTTAGCAAGGCAGACTGAGCCCCAAATTGTCCTCAAGGCTCTGGCTATCAGAGCTTGGGAGGTGGTGCATTACAAGGCTCCAAGCTCCTCCAAGTCAGGCTCTTTCAGGGCCAGTGGCGGCCCCCCAGCCTGGCCCTGACTAGTCACCGCTGCTCTCCTATAGGCCCAGCTAGAATGTACCCACCTGACTTCCTCCCCAGGTCCTCTGTCTCTTATCTCAGAGTCCTCAGGCTCTGGCATGTTACTGACACCCCGCACACATAGGTGACCTTGGCCTGCCTTTAAATCCCTGGGAAGAAACCCTCCCCTTCTACCCTAAAGCTGAAGACAAGCCCCAAGGAAAACCAGCAGGAGCTACTAGCAGGTTGCTGCTGACCTAAGAATTTATTGTGCCCGAGGTGACAGGTCCTTGTTTGAGGCTGGGAAGGCAACTGAGTCCCAAAGCCTTACATAAACAAAACATCACCCCCAGGTACTCAGGTTGATGGAGGCTGGAGCACCAGCAATAGGGACCTCACTTGGAAGGGAGAAAAGGTGACCTTCAGGCGTGAGTCTTGAAAGGGCAGATGGCCAGCAGGATCTCTGCGTTCCAGGAGATCGCAGCTATGGGACAGACAGGGTCATCAGGGCCAGAAGGGATGGGACTCCCACCTGCGACCCCACCCATGCCTCCACTCACAGGACAGCCTCCTGCACGGGCAGCGATGTGTGCACCCAGCAGTTCACGTGGCTGCCGTGGGCCTCGTACAGCCGCAGGACCAGTGTGCGCTTCTGAGTTATGGTCTCAGCCTGGGGAGGGAGGCAGGTGGTGGGTAGGCTGTAGCATGGCCAGCCTGGGACCCTGACCCCAGAAAGCACCCCATGCTTGCCTGTTTGATGGTCTCCAACACAACAGCTGGCGAGGAGAGTGAAAAGGCACTCCAGGCAGTAGTTGGTGCCGGACCTGGGGCTGGCAGCACCAACAAAGGGAAGTTGAGGCTGTAGGCAGCAGGGATAACACCAGCATCCTGGAAGGAGCCTGAGCATGGCCAGAAAGGCACGCATGGTGAAAACAGAGCCCTCTGGGGGGCCAGGCTGCTAAGGTATATACCAAGGAGGGTGGTTTATGTGGCTTAGAGCAGGGCAGGGTTAATCAGGGCGGAGGAAAGCCCTGGCATGCCTGGCACTCACCTTCATGTGGCATCAGTGCATAGGTGAACTTGTGGCACCCCATGTCAGCGGTGGCATCAGGAGCCTTAGGTGCTCGAAGCCTGCAGTGGGAGGGAGCCAGGGCTAGAGTCTGGCCTGGAAAGACCAGCCTCCCACAGCAGGCCAGCCTGGGAGGGCCCACTCACAGCGATAGGCTGAGGATGTTGCCTCGCACCGAGGCCCCATACTTGCAGTCGTTGAGCAGGGCCAGCCCGAAGCCATGCTCAGACAGGTCCATCCAGCGGTGGGTCCATACCTGCGGCATGTCCAAGACCACTTGGTGATCCTACTCCTTTCCTTGGGTCCCTATTCACTGGCATGCCTATCATGAGGGTGTCACTAGGATTCAATTCTCGTCTTCACTTTAGCAAACTTCATGTATGCTACCCAACCTGTCTGCCTCATGCATATCAAACTAAATGTACAGCATTTAGCCTGAGCTCTGGCACAGGCAACTGCTGGTCCTGCTTGTTCTTTTCCTCGCTCACACCACACAGTCTGTCTCTCAGCCTACCCCTGTGGCAGACCTCAAATCGAGCCCAGTCCCAGGAGGTGTTGTAGTGTGTGGGTCGCTGCAGGTGCCCAAACTGGATCTCGTAGGTAGCCTGGGGGCTCCGCACGCGGGCAGGGAACTCCACCTTCAAGAACTTGTGGGCCTCGTGCCAGTACACCTGGAAGCACAAGGGAAGGGAAGAGAGGGCCACCCCTAGCTAGGGACGACCCCTCTTCACCAGCTACTCCTGGGAAAGGTGGCCACCGCCCTGTCCCAGCTACCTCAGTGTGGAAACGGACATAGGGGCAGCCAATGTCCAGCACGACCTCCTGGCTGAGCCGACTGCTGGGGCTGATCTGTAGCAGGAACCAGGCACTGCCCCGAAGGCCACCCTCACTGCCCACAGCCAGCGTCCCTGCTTGGGCTAGCACGGGCTTCCTGTGGGACAGAGGGGGACACTGAGCCAGGATAGCCTGTATCCTCACCTCCTGTCCTCCAAGTACTGCCCAGCAGATACCGTGTCTCCAGGTGGTAGTCCATGACGTCCCAAGCATCCCAGTACAAGGGGACATCATCAAACAGTACAAACTGGTTCCCCAGAGCACCCTCAGCAACGGCCTCCCTGAAAGGACATGGGAATCAGCATTTTCCATCTGTATGACCTTGCGCCCACCTGGAGACACAGGGTAAGTGGGGACAGGGGATACTTGGCCCAACCTGCCTCACCCACAGTGGGTCCCGGGTGAGTCCCTAGTGGGCCGTTGTGGCCAAGGGATGGAGGGACAGGTACGGATAAAGGACAGCAAGGAGTTAGCACCTGCCAGAGGCCACCAGAATTAGGGATGTCAGGTGGCCAGTTGGATCCAGTCTCACTCGGATGATGCCATTGTCCAGAGTCACAGAACCGTCAGTCTTGGGTGGGAGAGAATTAAGAAACTGAGCCTGCAGGGGCCTCCACAACCAGGGCCCTCCCATCCTCGGCTCCAGCCCCCTGGGTATGGGCTCAGGAGCACCCAGGACACCTGGGTCCTCCTGGGAGCTGTAGGACTTACCTCCTGCATCACGGACACTGGCTGCTGGGGCAGCAGAGGCTGTGGCGAGGTGGGGGCAGGAGGAGCAGGCGCATAGCCTATGCTAGGCACGGTCACCAGGGCTGAGGGTGAGACCCAGCCATCAGTGCAAGCCACTGACCACCCAGAGACCTTGCTCAGGTCAAAACAGGGTGGTGAATGACATAGCTCCTACCCTCTGCCATGAGGCACCCCGAGACCCCTAGAAATCCCCAGCAGAGTGTGCTGTGTTCCTGAGTTCTGGTGGCCCGAGTTCTTCCCCTCCGCTCCTACCGAGGGTCTGGGCCCCACCAGGGTTGGGCAGAGCCAGCACTTCTGTGCGCTTCCAGGGCAGTGTGTTGACAACCAGAAGGCCCTTGGGCCCAGGCTCCCCAGCACATAGGGCACCAGCTGCAGCACTGAGCAGTGTGTTGCCATGGGAACGGATGTCTGTGGAAAGAAGGGCTGCTCATAGGGTCATGGGTTTGGGTGATCCGTGTATTCCATGGAGGGGAAGTTGTGGGCCCAGCCCCCGTGTATTCCATGGAGGGGAAGTTGTGGGCCCAGCCCCAGGTTGCAGAGGGCAGTGGGACTTATCAGCCTCACCTTCGTAGTGTTTCATGGCATCCTCTGCCACCAGCTGGATGCAGCTTCCAGTCACCACGTCATGGAACTGGTTCAGCAGCAGGAGCCTGAGAGGGCAGTGAGGGTGGGAATGGGATGCTGGCACTGGCAGTGGCAAAGGTGTCTGGGCTTGGCAGGGGCAGGTGCCAGGCTGACCTCCAGAGGTGCTGTAGCTGGGCTGCTGGGTATAGGAAGTGGGTACCACGGGCCAGAGCCAGGCTGCTGAGCAGCTCAACGTCGTGCAGGATCCGCTCACATTCCCGGTTCCCCTTCTTGATCTGTGCCCAAGGGGCAGAGGTGGGTGAGTCTGGGTCCTGCCTAAGTATCCCAGGATATTCCAGAGCCGCCTGAGCTATAGCCCACTCTGCCCACTCCACCTGGACCTTCTCCTTCAGCACCCCAGGGCCCTAGCCCTTGCCATGTCTCTCCTTGGGATGGAGCAGCTGGGCTCTGCCCCACCTCTAGCCAGCTGCAGACCTGGGCATGGGTGGTGTAGGTGCCATTGTGTAGCTCCAGGAAAAGCTCCCCAACCCATGTGCACAGCTTGCCCTGGTCACTCTCCAGTGCTTGGAAGAGCTGGTCCGGAGAAGATAGCTGCACCCTAAGAGAGGCCACAGCTTAAGCCTCAAAGTCTTCCACTCTGAGGAAGCCCCATCACAGCTCCTGGCACACACAGCACTGGCTCCAGAAACTCAGGAACTGCCCTCTGGTAGGCTTAGGCTCCTACCTACCATGGCATTCCCCGCTACCCACTAGATGGAAGCCTGGAGAAGCTAGTAGGCGGGGCTTGGAGGAGGATGAGGGTGGAGGGGCGAGCCCAGTGCAGGGGTAGAGGGCAGGCTCGAGGCCAGGGCTGAAGTGGCTACACAAGTGACGCCTGACCTGGGCAGCCCATCGGTGTGGTCCAGGCGCCTCAAGCGGTCCAGCATGGTCTGAGTGGGGCCACCACCCCCATCACCAAAACCAAAGAGAAAGGCACTGTGGTTGGCTCGCCCCTTGTCCTGGTTGTTGGTCACAGTCTTCAGCACCTGGAATGAAGGGCAGTGAGTTGGCCCACCTAGCCCAGGATGCCTGGCCCTCTCTAGCTGCCCCTCACCTGGCTCTAGGTGCCCCTTACCTCTTCCACATTGCCCTGCATTCCATAGGAGTCACCAGGTGGGAAGTGAACCAGCACAGGAGAGCCATCCAGTCCCTCCCAGAGAAAGGTGTGGTGCTAAAGCAGAGGACAGAGGCAGGGAGAGGCCAGGGTCAGGATGAAGCAGGGTGGCCTTCCCAGACGGTGCTCACCCTGGCTTGCCTGCTGCAAGATGCTGATGGCACCTCAGCCCTATCCCACTATCCCAGGGGGATCTGGTGGTCTGCTGGCGCTCCTTGATAAGCCTGGGCAGAGGCTTAACTGTCTTGCTGCGACCCTGACCCTGAGTTGTGCTCACAGGGAAGGAGTTCACCAAATTCCAGCTCAGCTTCTGGGTCAGGAATCTCGTGATGCCACAGCCACGCATGATCTGGGGGAGCTGTGCCGAGTAACCGAATGTGTCTGGCAGCCAGAACTATAGAAAGAGGGCCATTTTGGGACTCAGCCTCAGCCCCAGTGCCCTGGGTGAGCCTACCCATACTGTGCCCAGATGGGGCTGGCCCTCCCTACCTCAGAACACAGCTTCCCAAACTCCTGCAGGAAGAACCTCTGGCCCTGCAGGAACTGCCTCACCATGGCCTCTCCACTGGGCAGGTTCCCATCCTGGTAAGGGAACAGAGAGGTGGCCAGTCAACCTGAGTGGGCAGAAGGCAGGCAGGGGCAAGGGCCAGCTCTACATCCCTGATGAGAGGCTAGGCCTCAGGAAGTGCCCACTTCCTCACTTCCTACTCAGTGTGAGTGTGCATCTGCCTGTGGTGGTGCTGGGATCAGACCCACCTCCCTGGGAAGCCTGGGGGACTAATAAACGCTGTCACAAAGAGGGCAGGAGCAGCCTCTAGAAAATTACCCACTAGACCAAGGGGCTGGCCAGCTGGGGGAAGGCCATTGATATGGGGTACTCACCATTTCCACCCAGGTGCCTCCCACAGGCACGAACTGCCCTCGGCAGGCAAACTCCTGAAGCTGGGCATATAAGCTGGGGTAGTGGCTCTTTACCCACTCGAGCTGCTGTGCCTGTGGGGTGGAGATGGGGAGAGATGGGCCATGGGTGACAAGGACCTCATGTAGGGCTAAGAATCTGGGACTCTGAGGCACAAGAATCCCCAGAACCCACCCTGCCCCATGGAGCTTCCCTGACCTGAGAGCAGACAAAGATGAAATCGGCATTCTGCTCCATGAGCTTTACGGCTGTCACCCAGCTCCGGGCACATTTCCGCACAGTCTCCTTAAAGGGCCACAGCCAGGCTGGAGAGGGAGAGGGCAAGAGTGCAGTGGCAAGATCCCCAAAGGTCCCTTGCTTCTTCCCTGTCCCAGCACCCTGCTGGCCCAGCCCTCCTCCCGGTCGGGGGCCCGGCCATTCATTCCTTGGGGCCCATGACCTCCTCCTCAGCTGTCGCTTCAAATCCTCTGTGTGGTAGGAGAGGGTGGGAAAGGAAACCTGTTTCTTTACCTGCCTGGAACTGTGCACCCTGACACACAGATACACACCCCACACTGGCACAGCAGAAAACCTTGTTCTATGATTCAGAAACCCTCACTGCATCAGAATCAACATGTTAGGAAGCTTGTTGAAAATTTCTCACAGCCTCAAGACACTGGAATTCCAGTAGGACCAGAGCTGACCTATGACACCGGGCATTTGGGCTCAGTCTCAGTTAGCTCTACACCTTCTCTCTCTGAGGATTCATGCAAACTTATCAATCGTGTCCTGCTCCATTTGGCTAAGTACCTCTCCTGCATTCCCCACAGGCTCTTCCACCCCATGCATCACCACAGCTGTGGTCACTCTGTAGCCATCACTCTGTGATGTTACCCCAGTCTCCAGCACACTGTGAGGCAATAGGTTTTGTTGACAGAATAAGTCACAGTGAGAAGAGCCCATAGTTGTGCACTTCTGCCCCATTTTACAGGTGGAGAAACAGGCCCAAAAGGCGTGTGGGACTATGGAGAGGCTCACTGTGTTTCTTGGACACAGCCACAGTTTGAGGGCTCGGCTCCTGCCTTTTCAGCCAACCCAACCAGTGGTACCTACCTGTATCAATGTGGCAGTGGCCCATGGCATGGAGAGTGTGCTGGCTGTCACCCCCACGTTGACCAAAGAAATGGGAGGCCAAGGCCTGGGCCACTGGGAAGGTCTCAGGTCGGGCAGGGTCACAGACATTCACCATCTGGTTGGCCGTGTACAGGGCCTGGAAGCTGCGCTGGTTGTCCTTCCCGAGGCCCTGTGTGGGGTTCTGTCTGTAAGTCCCCTCTCAAGCTCCAGCACTGGGTCCAGCTGACCTCCTAGGTTCCCAGCAGGGCCTCTAGCCCTTTGTCCCCACCTCCCTTGATGTCACATTAGCACCATGTCCCTTTACTTAGGAAAATCCTCATTTTGCCCTGGATTTGAGTCCCAGTGACTTAGCAGAGAAAACAACACATTCAGAGCAGGCAATGCAGTGACCAGGGTGTGTGGTGTCAGTACCTTGGCTATGCCCAGCAGTAGTTCCAGGTCCACCAGGAGCAGGTGGATATCCCGGTGGAACACAGCCAGCTCGGCCCGCTTCAGCTGGAACATCTTCTCAGGGTCAGGAGGAGCAATCATGGTTCCCTTTCCAGCCCCCAGGAGCCCACTGCAGGCCACTTCCACATAGAGGGTTAGGCTGCAAACATGGCGAGGCCAAGCAATGCACAGGGACCCCCAGGGAAGGGGCACACAGGCAGTGTTCAGCTGCCCCTCCCAACCATCTCCATGACCCACCACCTGGAAGATCCAGAAAAAGTGGCCAGGTGTGTGACAGAAACCCCAAGACCAAGCCATGGCCTTCTGAGTATTCTGCCTCGATCAGGGATAGCAAGTGGCCTGGCTTGGGAGCCTGTGAATACCACTGTTTAACCTTTTATTTCCAAAGTTGTAAGAGCAAAGTACTGTGTTAGCCTTACAACCTACCCTGCATATTGTAAGTGTGACTTTTCAGTTCAAACTCCATCAGCCATCAAGAGTGGAAGTTGCTGCACCCAAGCCTCTCAGGGTAACCCTGGCAGGGAAGCCTGTAACTTTCTCTTAGCCGGGCATGGTGGCACACACCTGTAATCCCAGCACTCAAGAGGCTGAGGCAGAAGGATCGCTGCAAGTTTCAGGCCAGCCTGGGCTACACAGTGAGTTCAAGGCCAGCCTGAACTACATACTCAACTCCCAGCATTTTCTTTCAAAGCCCTCATTTGTTTTGTAGTTATGAGTTCTTCAGCATTATAAGGAAATGAACCTCAGATTTTCATATTAAGCTACATCACCAGCTGTGTGTGTATGTGTTTGTGTGTGTGTGTGTGAGAGAGAGACAGACAGACACAGAGAGACAGTCTTGCTAAGTTTGAGCACAGGATAGGCTCAAATTTGTGATCCTCCTGCATCAGCCTCCTAGAGTGCTGGATTTAGAGGTATGTGCCATCATGCCTGGCTTATATGAGTATTTCTGTGTCTCAGCTATTCAGGACCATATTCCCAGTAGATAGAAACATCTGAAACAGTGTTCAGTAAATAGAAAGCATAATAATAATGTCTATGAAGCCCTTCAGGTGGTATCATAAGATGCCCATGTTATATTATAGGTTGTAAAAAGTCAAGGTGCAAAACACTGAAGTAAAGCTAGAGGTGTAGCTTAATGGTAGGCAGCTTGATCAGCAGGAGCACACTTCTAGGACCAATCCCCAGCACCATGGTGCTGGTGGGAGAGAATTAACTCAGCTAGTAAAAAAGACTTTTTACTGAAACACCGAGAATATGAATACTGAGGTGACAATAGCTGTCATCTCTAGGTGGTGGACAATGGGAGAAATTTACTTCTTTGTGTTTTTCTATACTTACTGCAAGAAGGTAAACATTATGTTTAGTCAGGCAAAGGCCTACTTTCTCAACCAGACTGCTAATGGCTGTGCTGGAGGCAGAAGGGCTTCTGAGGTACCTCAGGCCTTCTGTCCACCCAAGTGCCCATCAGGGCACAGGCACTCACCTCCGGGGGTCTCCTTCTCCCAGCCTGTTGGTCAGGATGTAACTGTTCTTCTCACCCTCTGTAGTCAGACCCTGAGAGGGAGTTAAGAGATAGGGCCTAGGTCTTTGGACAGTTCAAGGGATGCATAAGAAGAGAGGTGCCAGTCTCCAGCACTTGGTCCTCTCTCTCAGGAAGGGTCTCACATCCCACAGCAGTGAGCATCCTGACCACTAAATGGCATGTGCTTGCCAGTGGAAATGGTTTTATGTGAAGAGTTCTGGACAGGAACTAGGAAAATTGGGTGTGGTTTATTGTGGCCACTGCACTCTGAGTATTTAAATACCTGAAAAGAAACTCCATAAAGACAGGGACAGGTGTGCCTTATATCCTGTTACCTCCTCAGTACCTCATGGAGTGTGTACCAAGTGGCTGCACATATCAGTTGAGCTAGTGAAGGGAAAGAGGGAGGAGGAAGGGAAGAAGGCCTCTGCCTTCTTCCAGGACAGGAAACACAACAGTCCTAGCCCCAGATTAAGTCCAGTTTGGATGCTGCATGAACCAGTGAACGAAGTTGTATCTATCTGTTTCTTAATCTGTTAAGTGAACATAAAGACAAGCCACACAGGATTATAAAGCTTAAAGCCTGATGTGAAGATATCCGAAGTCTTACTTTATAGCATCTAGAAATCTGAAAAATTTCCCCTAAGCATGTATTATATAGAATAACTTTTATTGAAACCAGTACTATACAGGTGCCCAAGGGTAACTTTCGCAGTCATTAAGTCCTGAGATCTCTCTAAAAGCAAAGCCACTTGGGTGGGGCTCAGAGTTGGTGTACCCAGGCCCTGGGGCCAGACCACTCACCTGGACTGGCTCTCCATCGCGCCAGACTAGGCCTTCTCCATCACTTTCCCAGCAGAGGTGAATTTCCTGGCCTATCCATGCCTCGGGGATGATCAGCTCCACCCGGAACCAACAGGTCCACCACCTACAAGACCCATGGTGATGTGCCCAGAGGTAGAAGACCCTCCTGGGTAACTTCTTGATGTATCAGCAGGGGCCTGGGACGCGCTCTGAGTCTGCAGCAAAGTACTCAGCCACAAAAAAGGATCAAGGGATGGGCAAAAGGGGTCAGTAGGGTAAAGGCAATCAGAGGCGCCCCTAGCAGTGTACCAGAAAAAGGACCAGGTGGAAACTTCCAGGAAGCCTGCGGAATCAGAGCCGTGCGGCAGGGGACGCTGCGCCGCACGGGCGGCAGGTCAGGGAAGAGAGCGGGGGCGTGGCTCTGACCGGGTGTTACCTACGTTGGTCCGAAGCGATCGCCGACCTGCGCTGGGCGGAAGTCTTGCTGCACAGCGTCCTGGTAGCGCAGCCGCTCGGGCGTCAGGAAGCTGGAGAGCGCGGCCACAGGGTGCCGTTGCCCGAAGAGCCTGGCAGGAGGGCGGGATGTGTTTCCATAAGCCCCGCCGCTCCGCCATTCGCGTCTCTCTGGATTTGTTCCCGTCCCCGCTTGCACCTGCCCCGGAGGTTGCAATCAGTGAAGTAGAGGGGTGACACGAACTTCTCCACCCGCTCCAGCGCCGTGCGCCAGTGCTTCAAGGCCGGTACTGCCGCTGCCATTGCCACGTGTCCACGGCTCTGCCGGACGGCTGTATGCTGCTGAGACCGAGAATCAAAGGTTCCGGCGTCCGCCTGCCTGTCCCGACCCGGGCTGCTTTTCTTGCAACAATGGCGGCTTTTGGAAGCCCTTATTGGGCTGGGCCGAGTTGGAAACTACAACTTGCACTGTTGGGCTCTCCTGTTTCATCCATGCAGGTAGGCCGGAAGTGAATCCCTAAATGAAAGTGTGACGAGGGCCCGGTATCGGACCTGCGCCAATTATTAGGTCTGAGGGTCCCGACGGCAGTGAATTCATTCTCTCCAGGTCTGGCCAGAGCCCTGATTTAGCCTAGTAGCGCACACAGCCAGGCTGTTAGGGTGGGGGTTTCTATGCTATGGGCAGCAGTGTGCAAGGACAGAAGAGACTGCACCCCGTGGCCTTTCCTGTCAAAAGGCTTTACTTGGGGCTAGGGATTTAGCTCAGCGGCATAAGCGCCTGCCTTGCAAGCAGGCAGTCGTGAGTTCGATCCCCAGTACCGATTAAAAAAAAAAAAAAAAAAGGCTTTCCTTCAGTTCCACTGGTTTCTAGCGCTTTGCTAAGCCATAAATCCAGTGAACTAAAGCAGGTCACTGCGGAGGACTGCACAGCCCAGGACCCAGCCCTGCAATTCCATTCGCATCTCTACGACTGGTGTTTTCTCGAGGTAGCCAGTTTTGTTTATAAAAGCACCAGGAAAAAAAATATATACCTTAAGGTGATGAGGGACAGAATGCCAACTGTGGCTTAAAGAGCTTTTAGCTCTGTACAGAAACGAAACAGGTTGGCCATGGAGAATGGAGGTCTGAGGCCAGATAACAAGCAAACTTTTGCTGCATGTGAAGGTCTCCAGCCTGTCGCCTGCATTGGTAGGTTGGGGTTTTCTCCCGAGCTGGCCTTCAGATTCTGTCCTGACTTCTAGAACACTGGAGGGTCCTGCTCCTTCAGTTCCTCATGCAGGTCCAACTCTGCTAATTTTCCTCCAAGGAGCAGAGAGGGATGGGCTGTTGAAGATAGCCTCAAGGTCTCTCCCAGTGCAGTACACATCATGTCTACTTGCCTGGAATCCTCTTTGCCCACAAGTTTTGTGCCACCCTGCACTAAATTTAGGTTTAATCTCTTGTGCCCCTGCAACTAAAATGCCTAAAAACAGGCCTGCTTGTTTTAAAAAACTAGGAACCAAAGAATTCGTTTGTCTTTATGTAGTACTGATGATTTTACATTAAAAAGCAAACAAAAACAATTGCGGTTACAACTGTAAGTAGTGTGATGGTTGGAGAAAAATCACCCCATTACTAAAGGGCCAGGCTAACTGTATGAAAGTCCTGATCACTCATGTTTTAAATGTATGCTAGTTTAGAGCCTGGTGTGCTGATGCATGCCGAAGTCCCACCACTCAACACTCAAGGGGAGGCAGGAAGATCACCTGAGTTCCAGGCTAACCACATGTTTTTTTTTCTTTTTGGATACCAAGGGTCAAACTCACAACCTTGAGACTGCAAGGCTTACAACCAATGAGATAAATCCCCAGCTCCTCTACCCACATCTTTACCTTACAATTTACATACAACTTTCAAGTACTCGTTTGGTATTTTAAGTATTAATCTCATTCCTAGTATGAGAAAAATACAGATCAAAATACCTCGCTTAACAACTTACCCAAATATGAAATATTTTCACATAATTGCAGAGGTGGCAAACTGCATTAAAAGAACAAAATGGAAAAAACCCAAAACAATGAAGTAGACTATTTTAAAATTTTGAGACACTGTGATTTAGGACAGGTGCAAATAACTAATACTTCTTAAATCAAAATCTTGTTTGTGCCCTGGAGAAGGAACTGAAGCCACAACTTCCACCTTTTTTTTTCTTTTTCGTTTTTATTGGTACCAGGGATCGAACTCACGACTGCCTGCTTGCAAGGCAGGTGCTTATGCCGCTGAGCTAAATCCCCAGCCCCTAACTTCCACCTTCTTAACAGCTTTCGGATGAGGTCAAGGGACTTGGGTTGAGAAATTTGTTCCTTAAGAAAGAGCCAAGCTTTATTTACAAAAAAAAAAAAAAAAAAAAAAAAAAAAAGGGGAAAAAGATGTTGGGGCAAAGGGGATGACAAATTTTACAGAAAAGTACTACAATGTAACGCCCTTTGGTAAAAAGTGTAATAAATGTCTTATACATCTCTTCATAGGTACTAAATCTGAAGCCACATGGTATGGTACACAAGAAGTTAGAGCAGTTACGCTAACACATCAAAGCATATTTCTTTTAATAAAAAATTGACAGTATGTACATTACTTACAAAAAAAAAAGTTAAAATTGTGTGTGTGCGTGCACGTGTGTCAGAGTAAAGCTGGTGGATGGCATTAAGGAGACTAGTAAAGAAGCAGGTACAAAACAGTTCCACAGGAGCTAAAAAGGATGACTGATTTGAACTTCTTGAGGTTGAGAACCAGAGGAGAGAAGGGATGAGCAGCAAGGGATTCATCAGGAATCAGATCCACAAGATGATAAATCCCAAAGCCAACTGCAGGTCCCACGTAAAACCTAATGGGTGATCTTAGATGTGCTCAAGTGACCAGGGGATGAGGGTGGGGTGGAGAAGATCAAATAAATCCAGTCTCTTTTCCCTTGGTGGGAAGAGGGAGGAGCCGTGGTCATCCCCGTTATAATCCATCTGACCAAGTCCTTCCCCAGTCTGTTTTGTAAGTGCACCTCCATCCAGTTGAAGCACAAATAGCACTGGTTCCTCCGTCACAGGTCAGGCCACTGGTGACACGAGTCTTAGCTCTGCTGGTGTGGCAAGCAACTGCATGTCTCTGTGCTTGCATGGGCTTCCTTCTCCTGCATGGAGGGTCAGTAGCTGACATCCTTGGAGAAGTGCCAACTCCGGCTTTGCAAGATGTCCACCTTCCTTAGGTGTATACACACCTGGTGACAAGTTGCACCAGTGGCCATCCATGTCCCAGGGAGGTTGGAAAGGGCTTCTTCCTTGCTTCTTCAGGGTGTGTGAGTGCACGTGCCCGCCCACACACAGACACACAGACACACAGACACACACACCCCTCCTCAAGTTACTGTTCTTGCTTTGCAGTTAAGGAGCCTTGAATACTGTGCCGTATTTGACACGATACTTGTTAATGCTTACAAAGTGCAGGGTCTCTGTGTCACAGGTGGTGGTACAGGGCACCAGGCCCTCCAGCCCCTCACCCATGAGCCACTTGCTGGTCTCCGCTGCCATTTCACGGGGCACATGCTCCTTGGTCCATTTATCTACCCAGGCCTGGAACCTCTGATGCAGACGCTTGCTAACACGTTCATGGGACTACAAAACAGAAAAGGGGGAAATTAAGTAGCATTTAAAACCCTCTTCAAACACAAAGTTCAATTTTGGTCAAAAATGGTAGAAGAAAAGATGTGGGTTTGGGCTGAGGAGATATCACAGCAGCAGAGTGCCTGTCTGGCAAGTATGAGGCCCTGAGTTCAATTCTTAACCATAAAAAAAGAAAAAGAAAAAATGTGGGCTCAACTTGGAGGCTATTACTGGTTAAAAAAAACCAAAAAACAAAAAAAAAAAAAAAAAAAAAAAAAAAAAGAAAGAAAAGAAAAGAAACAAAAAGAAAAAGCAACCAGCTCCACTGTTTAACATGCTAGCTCAGATTCACCACACAACCACACAACCAAAGCAGCATTTTAAACAGCAAGTTAGCTGATCTGAACATGCATGAGATGAATATAAGCTACAGCTGCTGGTTACTCACTTAGCTTAGCACTGCAAGTAGCAGCTCACTTCCAAGCCAGCACACAGCAAAGTGTTAAACCTTACCCTCCCTGTGCCATCATGACTCACTGTATAGCACAGCGCAGGCGCAGGAATGAAGGGCAGTTCCCAGTTATGCACCGGGTAAATATTTAGTGCTGCCCACTTGCAAGACATAGGAGACACAAACAGTTACCCAGTCCCCTGAGGACCGTAACACAACAGCCACTGGGAGCTGAGAATCACACTAAACCCCAACTTCTACCTTGAAGGTTCAGCCTTAATCAGTTCAAGACAAAGTGCTTGATATACCATGTAGGAACTCCTTTCTATTAACAGTTGTACTCCAATCTTTTCAATGATTTAAGAACAAAAAACCAAATGAACCAGGCAGCATATCCTTGTTTCCTTCATGTAAACCCACACCACACCTTGTCCACTCTTATTTCCATGCTTGACCTATAATCTAACTCTTTAGATTCCATGCCAACCTCATATTCTGGATGCTACCATATCCCATTTGGACCAAGACTTCAGAGGGGTCTCTGCCCTTCTAGCTTTATGCTCTCCCCATTCTTTTCATGACAGTGGAGCCATATCTGTAAAAAATGTTCCAATACACTCTGTAAACAAAATCCGCATCATGGTTTATGAGACAAAAGCCTCCTAAGTACATGTATCCTACTTTCTCTATGGCTTTACACTTAGGCCATATGGGCTCCACGTCACTGCTTAGGCTTCAAGTATCACTTGTTTGGAGAAGCTGCCACTGATGAAGGCAAGGCCTGCACACCAATTACCTTCGTCTCTTCTCCTGGCTGGTTGGTTTCCCTGAAATAGCACATCACACACCTCTCTGCCATACTTAATATGGCTGTATCCCAGGGCCAGGGAAAATACCCACTATGTAAATGTAACAGAAGGTGTTACCCTTCAGACAGGAGGCAAAAACAGGAAAAATTCGTAGAAGAAAAATGTCAGGTACCACTTAATGACAGGGAGTAGCCTTATCAGAGGTACCATTGGTTATTTCCTGCTCTTAAAGTGTTAGAGGATGCAGTGCCACATTCCCAAGTGGAAATCCTAACTTCAACATAGCAGAATATGACTTTTGTGGACACAGACATGCAGAGGGAGAAATACCGCATGAGGATTCAAAACACCAAGGCCTACCAGCCAAGAACCAGAAGCTGTTTTCCCTGACTGCCCTCAGAAGGATTCAACCCTGCTGACACACTAGTACTAGACTCCTATCTTCCAGAACTTAAAAATAGCCACTACAGCACTGTTACAAAATCCTTAGCAAATAAATTCACCTCATTATCCAACAATTCTTATTTCCAAGAAGAGGATTTTTTATTTTAAAGACAGGGTTTCACTATGTAGTTTAGGTTTACCCCAAATTTAAGCCAATCCTCCTTACTTTGCGTCTTCAGTGCTGGTATCATGTGGATGTGATACCACACTCAGCAAAAAGAGGAATTTACAAGGGAAGAGAAATAATCCAAAATCTCTGGGTCTGCCTGGCAGGGAAGCAGACAGGGAAATTCCTGTGACTGGTTCTTACCTGATGAGCCCGGAGCAAGGCGGTCCTCCGATACATGTAGTCCTCTGACTTGATCACATAGACCATCTTATAGGAATTCAGTTTGAATCTGCACTCCAGCTTATCCAGGCTGTCTACACTCTCCATGGTCTTCTTACTGTTTCCTTCTTTCCCTTCTTTTTCCTGCTGTTCTCGACCACGCTGACACTTCCGGATCCGTCGTAGATTCCTACAAAAGAGAAGTTCTCAGGCTAACAGTCTGTCTAGATGAGATAACTGGAACTCTTACAGGAGTTTTCATTATCCTTTCAGAGCACCTATTGTTTATGTATTTTGTGGTACTGGGGACTGAACCTGAGGCTTTTCCACTGAGCTGTATCCCCAGAGCTTTATTGTTTTTAAATACATTTTGAGACAGATTCTTACTAACTTGCCTAGCCTGTGCTCCAACTTGCAATTTCCCTAGAATGCTGAGATTATAGGCATGGGCCTCTATACTCAGCTCAAAATTTTAGTTACAGGACTACATATAAACATTCAGTAATTTTATAATAAAAAAAGATTTAAACTGCAAAGACACAATCTTCAACCATCTTTACTCCAGTTCTCCAATAATGGCAGTGGACTTCTAGGTTTCTACCTGTGGATTACCCACTACATTCTGCTTTGGGACTTGATTTTTTTTTTTTTTTGTCTTTTGTCTTTTTGAGCCAGGGTCTCTTGAGTTCACTTTGTAGTGCAGGTTGGCCTCAAACTTGCAACCATCCTCCTGCCTCAGCCTCCCAAGTGCTGGGATTACAGGTGTGCAGTGCCACGCCTAGCTCTAGAATTCAATTTTTTTCATGACACAATAGGATCATATTCAGTATTTTATTCTCAACCTTCTACTATCATCATTTTAAAAAATTCTCTACATTTATTTCCTTTTAACAGCTGCAGAGCAACATGCTCTAAATAGTTACATTTCTAAACAGCCTCTCTCAATTGAGGTTCTTCATCTAAATCATGTAACAGAAAAATTATCTGAAAGCACATTTTTCAAATTCTCCCAAAGTGTCTAACTTTTGTCATGCTCTATACACAGGAAAAGAAAGTAATTCATATCAATGGATACAGGACAGGAGAGCGTGGCATTTGGAGCCTTATTCTCTGCAACAAGAAAGGTTATCAGCTACACAATTATATTGCTTCTCATCCTTTGCAACTGAAACTATTACTTCGGCAAGTATCCCTACATACATGATTTCTGTATAATTGCAATTCTTAGGTCCAAGGGCCTTTAGAGAGATTCAAGTCTATTCCAAGAAGGTCCATGAAATAAACCTGTTTTCATAATAATACTAAAACTTCTGGACTGGGGCTATAACTCAGTGGCAAGCACAAGGTCCTGAGTTCGATTCCTGATAGAAAACAAAAATCTTATTTGCATTTTTCACCATGCTGAGATTTGCACTGGGAGTGCAAATAAAGGTGAAAAACATGCTGATTTGGGCAACAGGCTCTTCTCAGAAATGTTTGTATTCTTCCCTACATGCTGGCACTCAAATGAAAAAGCCATTTTAGGTTAAGGAGGTCCTTGATTAAAGAGTACCATTTTAACTGAAATCCTGCTACTCTTTGGTTTTCTTGGAGATTGAACTCACAACCTCATGTTTGCCAGGCAGGCATCTGTGCTGCTGAGCTACATTCTCAGCCTATGGTTTTCATATTTTTAATATGCTGTGTGATAAAATGGAAACTGTACATAAAGCACCTTGTGTACTACAGTACAATGAGATTCATGAAGACAAATGCCTGAGTTGCAAATGAATCATTTTTTCCTGAAACAGCAATAAACTTAGTCACCTTGGGTACTTGGCATTCTCAGAAAAGGAACAAAGGAGCCTGTCACTTCAAAGAAAACAACCAAATGTATTTATTGCCAATGACAGGGTTTAAACTTTGCAATTCAGTTGCATTTTGGTAAAAAAGTGATGGCAATCACCCTAAGCCTACCAGCTAGTTCCCTTTTTATCGGTACCAGGGATCGAACTCACAACTGCCTGCTTGCAAGGCAGGCACTTATGCCGCTGAGCTAAGTCCCCAGCCCCTAGCTAGTTCCCTTATACTAAAAGATGTGCCTGATGAGATCAGTGGCAGTATTTGTCAGTGTGGTTAGGAGAGGGTAAGTGTAAAACATGTAACCAGCAGGCCAGGGATTTAGCTCAGTGGCGTAAGTGCCTGCCTGGCAAACACGAGGTTGCAAGTTTGATCCCCAGTACCAACAAAACACCCCAACATGTAACCTGCATACTGTGCATAACTTAGTAAGCCAGTAACTTCCAAATAGCCAATCATGAATGAAAAAAATGATTCAAAAGCATAAGATAAACCAATTTCCACCTGACCACACAATAAGCTTACTGATTTGTGTTAACACTGCAACTAACCTTTAAGAAACAACCTTTGTAGTTTTGTTAAGAGACATTTTTAGTTGCTTAAGGGATAGGAAATTACTCCTTTTTCCAGCTAGATTTTCTCCACTTATTTCAACCATAATCTAGCTAACCGATACAAGGACTAGCTGTTGCATTAAGCCAAACACTATAAACAAAAGTGCAAAATGGAGAATAATGTCACCTATCACTGATTTTTTTGTTTTGGATTAGTTTTCCATTAAAAAGTATTTATGAAAACATAGTTTAGTGTTGTTCTCAGTTGTGATTTCTAACATGCCATGTATTACCAGGATAATGTCCATAAACAAAAGTGCTTTGGGATACTTAAGTCCTAAGAATGTGAAACTTGAAGGCCAGAAAGACTAAATGTTAGTTGTAAAACAGACAAATCACTGGAAAACTGTGAACTAAAGATCGGACTCTTGGATCTGTCCTGATTTTGTATGTAAGATGATAGAGTTGAGCTGATCCATTTATATTTACAATATATGAGTTTTAAATAACAAACTGTTTTTTCATTGCTTTCAATTTTACATTTAGCTCATATAAGAAAAAAAAAAATATATAAAAACAACAACCCCGCTTTCCAAACCCTCAGTATTAGTCTGAAGTTCATAACAGTTAAAAGACGTTGGGCACAATTAATTCTAATACTTGCTTAAATTGAAGTGTCACCTGGTTAGTTCTTAAATTTCAGTAGAAAACTTTTCACTACTAAACAAATTCCATTCAAATACTGACTTCAGATGGTACCATGAACTAGTAAGTATAGGTTAACATAGCTAGTTTGAATTAACTTATTTTTATTTGTTGGCAGGGTGTGGGAACCAAGACCAATCAAGATAATGCGTGACCAGTCTGCACCATTTGTTAACTGAATGTATTAAGTGGTGGCTTCTGGACCCCTGATCAGTTGACTACATCATTCACTATAAATTGTTCAGCTATAGCCAATTTTTCAATCCTGAAATGTTTTAAATGATAGTTGTCTGAACTTAGCAGTTGTTTGCACGTGTCTTTGCACGTGTGTGACACTAAAATGAATGAACAACTTGCTTTGCATTGTGAGGCATAGGTGAAGTTGGAGTCCAATTTTAGGATTCTCCTTTTTTTTTTTAAAACAACATCTTTTTGAGACAGAGCCTCACTATGCAGTTCAGGCTGGCCTTGAGCTCTTTTTGTAGCCCAGGCTGGTCTCAAATATACAAGGATTCTCCTGGCTCTGCCTCCAGGCATGTACCTCCATATTCAGCAATTAGGAGTCTACTTTCAAGTAGCTGAGTAATGTGAAAATTAACATCTATTGGCTCAGATTCCATTTCCAAAGCTGACTAAAGGGAAATGGTTTTTAGTAGAAAGGATTTCAAAGTCTCCTAAAGCTGAATATTGCACAAGTGTTAAATGATTAAAAATATAACTCTCTTTATGTTAGTAGGACAAAGAAAGGGAAGGAGGGAGAAAAGCAAAGGGCTGAGAGGGAAAGGAGAAGGGAGAAAGGTACCAAATTTCTGAGGTCAAAGTTTTGTACATTTCCATGTCCTACCCCCATATACTCTACCACACAGAATAATAAATCTATTAGTCTTTATGACTGGGAGGAACCTGGCTCATACAATCTGCTAAATGAAACAAGGAACAAATACTGGGCAGGACCCTGTCTGGTTCCATGGTTCCATGATTTTATAAGGACTCAGAATATAGGAAGAACATCTTTTTAGATTGTAACAGATGAAATTTCAATTCTAAACTTTTGGAAGAAAGTCATCCTACCTATTTCTACGTTTGAAACTGTTTTCATACTCAGAGGACAAGCATTATAATTTGTCTGTTTATAGATAGAGACATTTAAAATTCTATATAGAACAGAGTTACCATAGCAGCCTTAAGACTACTGGCTTTTAAAAGTCCTGCTTGGAAGTCTGGCCCTGGGTTGCAGCGTGGGATCTTTGATTTTGAGGGACTTTCCACCATTCCTAAAATCATGTAAGTGACTCATTATACTAAATCGTTTATACAAACTATCCATTTATAAAAACCTACTTTTCTTCTAAGAGTCTAGAATTTGGGTTCATGCCAGAAAGAGGTTGCCTACAGATTAACAGTCAATAAAAACCCCAGATATTGCATCTCTGAGCGAACTTCCCTGGTATATAGTATTTTCACACGTCTCTTGTGACTCCAAAGGGAGAGGACTCTGCCACAGGCATCTTTTCCCTTTGCTGATTTGCTTTTAATTCCTTCTTGCAGTAAATCCTCATTACAAGTATGATCAAGTGCTGAGTCTTGCTAATTCCCTCAGTGAATCACCGAGCTTGGAGACTGTACCATGACCACCCAGTGCAGCCAAATTTGACAACTCTCCCCTCCCTGACATGGAGGCATGGACACCCCACGAAGTAGAGGTTGTAATAGCCACACAAATCTCGAATCCAGCATCTTGGCAGGCAAAACAAATGAGTGGAAAACCTGAGAACCAAGAACTTGTGAATCATTGAACCTCCTCAGCCAAATGCAAGTATGTACGGTGCCATGTGACCCAGTGCACTCACCTTGGGAGAAACACTGGTTTCTGAGCCAGATGCTCTCGCAGCTCAGGGGAGGTAGTGTCGGAATTCATGTAGCGCTCCACATAGTCTGACCAGCGCTGGGGTCGGAAACAAAAGCAAAAATGGAAAAGGTGATAAAAACTAAGCAATGCCTCAACATGTACTGTAGTAAACAATAGGATTAAAATGTCTAAAGTCTGTATAAATTTCAAGATCAAATACTTTTCCCCAATGACATGTTTGTTATTGTTATTAAAATATAGATTTTAAATTTCTGTTAACCAGCAGACAGTAAGTTTTGCTGCATGCTTAATTTATCAGAAATGGTAAGTGGGTAGAAACTGGCTCACTGCCAAGTTTTATTTCTCCATGAAAAATCTGGATTTCTGGTATCTCTTAAAGATGAAGAGAGGGAGAAGGAAAAGAAGGAACAACAGGGAGAAGAGTAAAAAGATTTGGCAATAAAAGCCAGTATCTACACCAAATAGGTTTCTTCATCTACACTGCAGCCTGCCCTGGGCTTCCCATTCATGTTACCTACCAGGCAAACCACATTAAATCACAACTGTCTGCTTTGGGCTCAGAACTCCTGTCTTCATTTGACCCCATAAAAAATGAACAAGACATACAGTTAAGATGACAGCACCAAAAATGGCACCTCATTTGTTTCTCACACAAAAAGAAAAAAGACAGGAAAGCTGTCAACCGTAAGACTTCCTCAGATGAGACTGCTAGAAACCCACACCCAAGAAGCCCTTTTCTTTAGTCTATGATATGGCTGAAATAACTTGCCCGTTAGGCCCCTAACTTTTCAAACACGCCTAAGGAGTTAGGTCTTCTGCAAGACAAGGTTCCAGGCAGAATCTCAGGACCTGCTACCAGCTCTGCTCCGCACAAGAAAATAGGAGGACACTTGCTCATACCTCTGCTTCCACAGGGTCATCTGAGTTCTCCTCTTCTGTGTCGAGAAGTTCAATGGTCAGCTGAACCTGGCCTTGGCTCTGAATAAACATAAGCTGCAAATAACAAGACAGAGTATAAAAAACGTCTCCAAAGCTATAACCTAGCTGAACCTTTTGGAGCTTTCAACGACAAGCCATGTCATAGGTTTGCCACCTAGCTTCTCAAGCTGTGGAAGGTAGAGAGGCAATAAAGTTATAAAAGTTTTACTCCAACTGAACAGATCAGAAAGATCCTAAAAAAACTGAGAGATAAAGGCAAAATCCCAACCTTGCTGACAACAAAATGATATATGTACTTCAAGAGTACTTTAAAAAATAAATACTTTTGTTTGGGGGCTGTAGCTTACAGAACACCACCAGCTTGCATAATGGAAGCCCTAGGTTCAGTCCCCAGAACTGCAAAAAGGAAAAGCCAAAAAACCACTTAATTTTATTGTTTATTAGAATGCACTTTAGAATATAAACACCCTTCCAATTGATAATCCTATTTCTAGGAATTAATATAGTCAATATTTAAATAAGCCTAGTATTTTTAAACTAGTTGTTACATGCTAATGATATCAAATATAAAAGTTCTTGGAAAGTATCAATTGTATTTCATTTCATTTCATTTTTGGTACCCAAAACTGGACTCAGGACCTTGTGCTTATCAGGAAGGTGCTGCTATGCCACTGAGCTATAACCCTGGCTCCTAGTTCTTGAAATTTTAAATTCCATTATTTGTGCAGTCTTTAAAAAAATTCAACACCAATGGCTGAGAGAAGCAAATACAAGTCATGTTCTAGATAGAGCAATGTAGAATGGACTGGCACACAGCTCTCATCTTCTGAGCCCAAGGACCTTCCATGTCCTGGGAGGCCTGACAGTCTGCTTCATGGAAGACAACTGATAGGGCCACGTGGAGAAGGGCGGGCCTGGAAGGATACCTGAGAATTATCATTTTATCCTTCTTTAGCTGACATGAGGAGAAACAGAAATTCAGAGTATTCTGATTCTGTAAGCCATACCACTGGTTAGAAAGCACGCAGGTTAAAGGTCAAGTCTGGCTGTCAATACTCTTTTTTAGAAGCTTTAAAAATTCCTATCTGTTGGTACCATTTAAAACTTGATGTACATAAGAAGTTCCAGAACAGACTGGGGTGTATCTTCATTTTATGTAATTATAATCTCTGTGCTTATAGGGAATAAGCCCAGGACCTTCCAACTGAGATAAATACTTAACCCTTTTTCATTTTCAGATAGAGTCTGAATCACTAAGTTACTTAGGCTGGGCTCAACCTTGAAATTCTTCTGTGTCAGCTTCCCAAAGTGCTGGAATTACAGACACCTCTTTATAAATAATTATTTTTAAGAATTATAAAACATGCTATCCAGTGTTTACAATATCCTATCAACTAACCAATTCCCATAGTAGGTTGGACACCATGGTTTTTTTCAATTATTTGTTTTCATAATTAGCTAATAGTGAAAGTTTGGAAATAAACTGAATGTCCAACATGACAGGGTTTAATTCCCTATAAAATGAAATATATACAGCCATAAAAAAAGACGCTGAAAAGCCACATGTGGTGACTTGTACCTGTAAATGCCAGCACTTGGGAGGTCGAGGCAGGAGGATCACTGCAAGTATGAGCCCAGCCTAAGTTACACAGTGAGTTCAAAGCCAGTCTGCACTAAACAGTTCTCACAGAACAGAACAGAACAAAATGAAATGAAACGAAACAGAACTAACAAAAAATCACAAGCAAAGTTCAGAACTTTCATCAATGATTATTTCTGGGAAAAATTATCAGTTTAATTTTTTGGGTTACCTGAATATTCTTTAAAACAAAAAACAAAAAACAAAAAAACAATGGCCATAGATTTCATACATAAACACTCTGAAAAGTTTAGAAAGAACCCAAGTAGACTGTGGAAGGCAGCTACTTTCACTAGTATATGCTGTTTGTATTTCCGCTGACGAGCCAATCAGAACTGTCAGGAGTTTTAGGAATGGAACTACCCCATCGAAGTACACAGCTACAATTTTTGCCAGAGCCCTAAGATTCTTTCACCCTCACTAGGAAGGGCCAGTTCTATGTCACAATAAGCAGCTCTCACCTTAAAGCAGTTCTCATCTGACATGAGCTGCTCTGCCTTCCGCTGATACGTGGACTCCAGGAGACTCCTTGAAGTCTGTGTGTTCAGCTGGCCGCCAGTGGCACCATTGTTGTTCTCTGCCAGGTAAAGGTCAGTCACCTGCACACAGATCTCATCACTGACAATGTGCTGCAGCTAAAACCAAGCAAAGGCAAGACGTCAGTGAGCAAGAAAACACTTTTCCTTGTCTTCCAGTCACTCAACTCAAAAAGCAGTGTAATTTTAGAAAATTAATAATACAAAAGCACTGTATTAAAGGCTCGGAAAATAACCACGTCAAGGTCTTCAACCATTATCAGTGGTTCATGAATAAAATTCGCACAACTATTTAAAAGTAAAACCAGGTTTATTTGTCACTTTCCCATCACTGGGACAAAATACCCAATACCCACAACTTAAAGGAGAGGTTTATTTTGGCTCACAGTTTCAGTGGGTTCAGTCCATAGCTGGCTGGCTCCAATGCAGAAACAGCATGGCAGAAGGGCATGGCAGAGGAAAGCTGCTCAACCCATGGCGGCCGGGAAGCAGAGAAAGAGAAGGAAGGAGCCGGGGAATACACCCTCCTAGGCCATAACCCCAGCGATCCACTTCTGGCCAGACCCCCCCCCCAACAGTGCATTCAGCTATGAACTCATCAATAGATGATTCCACTGATAAGTACAGCACCCCCATCATCCACGCCAAAAGCCCCACCTCTAAATGTGAGACTTTTAGGGAACACTTTAGACTTAAATCATAACACCAGGGCTGAAGTATAGCTCAGTAGTAGAGTACTTGCCTAGCATGCTCAAAGTTCTGGATTTGATCACCAGCACCAATAAAGTAAATTCTAAAGATCTTAAAAATTTTTTTCTATGATTTATATTTTATGGCATTTAAAAATGATTTGCAATTTGTCTTCACACCTATTCTGATTTGATCATTATGACTCCCTGGGCACCAGGCCGGAAAAAGAGGATACCCTGTTATGAGACAAAGATACACATTAGGTGAGAAAACTGTGAGCTAAACAAGGAGGTTTACCGAACCACAAAAACAAAACCATGTCTATCTCCTAGCCCTCATGTAAACCCTGAAACTCTAAGTATTTAAGAAATGGTTGAATTAACTGCCAGGAGTATTCAGCTGAAAGAGCAGAGATTAACTCACAGTCATACTTCCTGACCCTCAGCCAGTATTTTTACCAGACACATCATTAATTTTTAAACATTTGATAGCAAGTAGTAGCACTTAAATTGCATATAATATTTTGTGGGTTTTTTTTTTTTTTTGGGGGGGGGGAAGTAACCAGGGATTGAATTCAGGACCTCATACTTGCCAGACAGGAGCTACACCGCTGAGCTGTATCCCTGGCCCTGTGTGTGTGTGTGCTGGAGAGCAAATCTAGGGCCTCACATGTGTTACACATGTACCTTACCAGTAAGGTACATTCCCAGCCCACTTACTCTATTTTGGAATAAAAATTCTCAAATAAAACTCCTATTTTATTTTGAAATTCTCTTAAAACTAAGTCACTCAATTTTTAAGGTAACTTTTTAAAAGGGTGTTAATGATTTTTGAAATATTAAACAATATCAAATGACATTTATGTACGCATTTATAGATAACTGGACACAAGTCAGAAGGGTGCATAATCTGAGGGTAGTAGGAAGGATAGTAACTCCAAATGGTTAAGTAAATTACTATCAGCCTACATGGGATCTGGATATCACCACCAATGTTTATTGTGAGTTGATGATACAGGATACAGTAAACAAGATAGCAAGTTGGGTGAAAACAGCATATCTGAAGTGTGTTTTCCGTCTACAACACAGATTCTTCTCCTGATCTGTATGCTCTTAGTAAAATAGGCTATGCCACTGACTGCCTAGACCAACTGGTCCCACCTTAACTCTTTTCAAAGAGTGGAACAACAAATCCAGAGACAACTATGCAGCAACCCTCCCATTTTGAAGGCTGGTCAGATTCTCTCTGATCGTAAAAGAAAATGACACAGAGGATGTTACTTTTTTTTCCCCCAAGAGAAACATCTGTATGTACTGCCAGGGTCAGAGGAACTGCCCTGACAAGCCACTTATCAGGGGGCTGGGGAAGGCTTAAGTATGTGCTGACTATTCAACGGGGCACAAGGACAAAGCAGATAGACAGCAGGAAAGGATGCAGGAGACCAGGAAGCCCAGTCTAGTCATCATGTGGTACCACTATCCTCTGAGTTCTGTACTTGGTGTCTGTATAGCTGCCTATTGGTATTTATAATAGATTCCTCTCCAGCCAGTCAGGAAAAAGTAAGACAAATATGCACAGCTTGACTGTGAAACAACCAATCATCAGTGAACTCTGGGGGAACACCAACAGCAAATGTGTAAACAGAAACAGTAGCACATGGTAAATGGAGTCAGTATTTTATATAAAATTGGAAGATTAACAGGAATTTCTTTCTTAGAAATTTTGAGCAGAGCTGACTGCATTCATAGGATGATTTTGGTCAGATACCATATGAGATGGTCCAACAGTTTTTTTGGATTTTTAGGAAAAAGTTGACTGCTACATCCCTAAGACTTGAGATCCAGTTAAGAGTACTCTGCTGTAATCTCAGATGGGCAGGCAGGAAGCTTACAAAACCAAGATAAGCTGGGCAGGTAATCTCACCACTTGAGAGGCTGAGGCAGCACAATCACCATGAGTTTAAAGACAGCCTGGGCTCCATAGGCCATCTTGAATTACATAGCGTAACCTTGACTCCAAAGGGGTGGGGGGGACAAAATAAAACAAACAAAGCAAAAATACCAGTGCTTTCCAAAGGATTCAATATTTTATCTCAGGAGATAATTGAATAATCTTTTCCCTTTTACAGCAGCTGTCTGGCCTCTAGAACAAAAATTTGTTTTTTGTTATGTTTTTACTTTATCAAAGCTATGTACTCTCAGATTCTAAGATCAGAACTCAAGGCCAGGGAATAGGTATCACAGGGGTCTGTTTTAAGCTATTTGTTATAAAGACATCATTGTTGTAAAGAACCACATTCTTATAAAACACCCAGGAACAAAACACTTTACCTAACCACAAGCCTCCTCAGAGGGAACCTCATATATGTGAGGTAAGCAAAACATTCTAAGAAATGAAAATTTACATGAAAACCTTTCCTAGTAAAAAGAACTTCAAATTTTCAACGAGCCAAGTACAGACAGGCTAATTAGGTGCCAGTAGGTCAGAATGCTCTCTACAGGTGGTCAGCAAGGTCCAAGGAGGGCTCACCTTACCTCAAGGGGACGCTGAACAGCACAGGAGCTGCTGCAGTGGCTGCAATGACCATTTTGTTAACAGAAGTCACATTGTACCTTAAGCTTCGCCTTTTCCTTCCCCACAGAAATGATGCCTTTGTGTTTTGCCTGAGCCACTGGCACTTAAGGACTTCTGTCACTAACCCTGCCCTCCACCAAGTCCTCACCTGTCTTACAATGCTCTGAATCAGCTTGTCCATGGTGAAGGCAATGTAGGCGTGAATGGTGAACATTTCTCTCAGAGAATCCTCATACTGTGATGAGTCTATGTTGCCATCGAGCAGACTCCGCACCATGTCCAGGAAAGCTGGGTAATAATCTTCCACATCAACGTCCACTGTGGGAAAGATGGGACAGGTGAAGTTTTACCCCAGGAAAAAAAGATCAGGGACAAAGAGCAGGGCAAACCCCAGAGCTGGCCTCTAGGAAGGACATATGCAAGCAGGCTACCACAGACAGAGCTGAAATGTGACAGCTGACAGTCACCAGGCTGTTTATCCCAGGAAAATGGCTCTGCAACTCTGCCCACATAAACAAGAGACCCAACAATACTGCCAGGCTCAGTAAGAGCGCACTGAACACTGGGAGAAGGCGCTTTCAAGTGGAGGTGCTCTCTCAGCCTGCGTAAGCAGATTCCTATAGCACTATTTCAATGAAGTATGGGGTGTAGAGGAAAAGGGCCGGCACAGTTGTATGCTTGCACTGGAGACACTGCTCAGGAACAGGACAGGAGTGCATATTAAATTCTCTATGAATAATGAAGTTATTTGTATTGTCAGAGTCCTTTTGTTTAAAAATGGATGTGCAAAACTACTTCACAAATTGTACTAAATGATCTGTAGTTGTTGCACATAGGGAAGAATCTTATCGATGAAGAGACATCTGGCCTCGAGCAGAGAATATTTAAGGACTGGGGAAATGGGCCTTTTAGCTTACTAAAGACCTATCTATGTGAAGTATGAAAACTAATCTCTAGTGTCGGAAATCAAGATAGTGGCACAAAGAGGTTATGGGGCCTTTCTTGCACAAAGCTGTGTTCACTGGAAAAATTTACTGAATTGTATAATTCTCATTTGTAACTCTTCTAGGTATGTGGTAACTGCAATAAAAACAAAAAAAAATCACAAAAAGGAAACTTCACTGATTAATTTGCTAACTGTTCAGTATTTATGGAGATTGAGTAAAAAAACTGAGTAAAACTGAGGTTTCCATTTATCTGAAATATGATGAAATCATTACACACAGACAAAACAGGACAGTAACTCTTAAATGAATAGCTATCCTGAGTTTCATCACAGAATATCACCTATTTGTGTCCACAGAACAGACAGACACACAGCCTATGAAATATTCAGTGACTCTGAACAATGTCTTTATGCCAGAAAAAAAACCACAGATGTGTGTACACCAGCTCTGGCCAGTGTGAGAGGTAGCAGCACTACTCAGGTAAATGGCAAGCTCACACCAGGTTAAGTCAGTGGTTGAAGCCAGATTAGCTCATTTATGTCTCTAACTTGTTTTTTTCTTTTTAGTCCAGGCTGGCCTCACACTCAAGTGATCCTTAGCTTCATGAGTGCTGCGATTATGGGCATGCATCACCATGCAGTTTGAGAGTTTGTCTAACTTCAACCAAAGCAAAAAGGAATCACTATATTCAGGTTCAAAATTTATTTTTCAGGCTAGGACTAATCAAGAAAAAATCTTTTAGAATTAATTTCCAGTATCATTAACTCTTCAGTTATAAAAAACTCTTCAGTCATAAAAAAACAAAAAAACAGGAAATAAAAGCAACCTGTTAAAAAATAAAACCAAAACACTTCACTCCTCAGATTTGATGGTCCTGCAAGGATCAGAAGAAAGGCTTTTTTTTTTTTTTGAGACAGGGTCTGCTGTGCAGTTCAGGCTGGTCTTGGGCTTACTTTGTAGCCCAGGCTGGTCTCAAACTTGCAAAGATCATCCTGCCTCAGCCTCCCGAGTGCTGGTATTATAGGCATGAGCCACTACACCCGGCTAGAAGAAAGGCCTCTTGTAAAAGATTTTGACTCCCAGCATTAAGTACCTTGCTTATGAACTGAACTGTACTCTACAAACAGGTAGCACAAAATTTCCTGGAGAGGACACAGTGGCTTCCTTAACCTTCCCCTTCCTTTTCTTGAAATCTCTTATCTTTATTCTTAATTTGCATTTTCTGTATGTTGAGTTCAAATCTTCTTCTTAAGACATTTCTACTTAGGAAAAAGCCATAATCCCCATTCTAAAGAGGTCTGCATAAATGGCTCAAAAAATTGTCTGAGGCATGAAGAAGGCATGTATGCTCTCTCTCAGAGTGGAAAGGACTGTTATATTTTAGTCTCTCTGTCCATTGAAAGGCAGTAACTCAGAAATTTGCCACTTGAGCAACTGATTCCCCCCAACTAGTGTGTCCACAGTACCAACCACTGCCTGAGCATCCACGTCCCTAGCACTGCACAGTGTATTTCCTAGTTCCCCCAGCAAGCCCATGAGGTAACAATTAGGTCATGCATTTTACAGTCAAACAGGCTCATTGTGTTTAAGTGACGCTGCACAATCAGAAAGTAGCAGAGCTAAGATTTGAATCCTTACTCATATCCAAGGCAGTCTCCCCCAGGCCCTAGGATCTCTGCCCCACACACACTCCTCACACCCACAGTGTCAGCACTCACTAGGCTCCTTGAGACGAAGCTGGATGGCAGGGCTATCACTCTTGTCTCGCTTTATGCCCAGCACCTCCCGTTCCCATTCTCTCTCTCGATTTTCTTCCTCAATTTGCCTTTCAGCTTGGGAACAAATCCGCAGCAGCCTCAAGCACAGAATCTGGTGCAGTCGCATGAAGATGTACCAGTTGTTATTGACATAGAAGAGATTGTATACTTCATCCATTCCCCTTAATTTCTGAGCTGTTGTGTTACTGAACAGGAGCTTTGACTTAGGGGGGCTGCCCCCAACACCATTGTGCTTCTTGGCTGCCCCTGTGGCTTCATCTACATCCATCTCTTCTTCTTCTTCTTCCTCCACATCTGAGAGGTCGCCCCTCTGAGCAAAGAGCAGATCTGGAATGAAATGATGCATAATCTGCTTGATTTTATACTTGTCCTCCTTCTGAATGCCTGTCTGCCTCTTCACATGATGGATAATCAGAGCAGCAGCATCTTCCAGGATCTGCTTGTCTTCATAGGCCAGTGAGAGGTGTGGGCCAACAGGGACACCAGCATTCTCTTCTGTAGCCTGCTCTTGCCTCTGACAGGAGACACAAAAGTAATCTCTGAATGTTAACAGAAGCAACAAATTCAGACCATACCACAGGACCTTAACTACAGTAGCAGCTTAATCCAAAACATAGGAACTGACTTTAACAATAATATTTGTGGCTGGTCCGATGGCAGTGGGTTATCAGAACTTATTAACATTAGTGTCACTAAAGTTGGTATACCACCCCCCCCACTGCTAAATTTGACTGGCTTAAAAAAAAAAACAACAAAAAAAAACAATATTTGTGCCTCTCTCAGAAACAGCCTGGTACTTTACAGACTGGGTACTTAATAGACACTAATGACATATAATTTTTTTTTAAACTCTGGAATAGTACCTATAGAGGACATGATACAATGTCTGGGGCTGTGGAAGGTGACAAAGTAACAGCATTAACAAAAAGCACTGGGGGAAAAAAATTAAAAAGAACTGGGGGTTGCTACTAAGTTTTTTTAAATCAGTACTGGGAATCGAACTCATGACCACCTGATTGTAAGTGCTTATACCACTGAGCTAAATCCCCAGCCCCTGCTACTAAGTTTTTAAATTGTGGTAGTTGAAACATTCTACACAATTAAAGGACCCATTTTAGGGAATTAGTGGTAGAAGTGGGAAGGACAGTAGGATGTGTAAACTGAAATCGGTGTGAAAAATTAGGAGATTATGAAACTGGATAGGTAGAAAGGTGGTAGGCTGAAGTTTGAAATGGTACAATCAGGAATACAAAATATTGCTGGGTGTAGTGATGCATCCCTGTAATCTCAGCGCTCATGGGGCTGAGGTAGGAGGATTGCTGTGAGTTTGAGATCAGCCTGAGATACATAAAGTTCAAAATCAGTCTGCACTACATAGTGAGACCCTGTCTCAAAAAATAAAACGCCAAAAACCAAAGCAATCAACTCCCCCTCCCAAATGTTATAACAGTCATGAGCAAAAATCAAGAGTATCTTGGAAGGATTCAATTTCCTTTAACAAAGAATTTAAAGGAACTAAAGCTACACTGAGCACAAAGACTGTCGTCTTCACAGATGGAAACTCCCCATACAGCTTACCTCATCATAAATACTTTCAATCTCATTGAGTAAACTCTTGGACCTCAGGACCTTCGTGTCATTCTGTTTAAAATTGATGCCTTGGTGGTCCAGAGATTTCAAGTAGTACTTCTCATTTTGCTCTCGCCACACCTTGTTAAATCCTCTTTGAGCTTCTCGCCATTCTTCTTCTTTCATCTTTAACCTGCCGGGTTGGAAAGGAGGGCAGAAACAAAAACACAGGAGTTCAGAGAGTTTAGAAATGGAAAACATGCCAGGCTCACTGTACTTCAAAAGTCAAAGACATGTACTGTGATGCATGTGGCGATTTTGGCAGCTTCAGATAAACATTATCAGTATTGAACTTGCTATCAAAGAAAAATACTAATTTAAGACTTCTACTTGAGGAGGAAGGGAGAATCTGTCCTGAAGTCAGAAATCTCGTTTAGCAGCTGGTGTAGAGTGCCTGTCTAGCATGGATGAGGGCCTAGGCTCAATCCCAAAGCACCACACACACACACACACACACACACACACACACACTCACTCTCTCTCTCTCTCTCTCTGTTTTCTTTGAAGAAATAAAGAAAGCACTCTTTTTTTTTTGTCTTTTTCATTTTTATAGGTACCGGGGATCGAACTCACGACCACCTGCTTGCAAGGCAGGTGCTTATGCCGCTGAGCTAAATCCCAGCCCCCAGAAAGCACTCTTGAGACATCCATAACTGTTCTTTGAAGAGAGGGTCCTCTTCCTTTGGTCACTGAAAATATATCCATTTCTCTGCTGTGCAACTCTCAGAACATTTGGTATACTAATAATGGCAATACAAAGTCAGAGGAAAAATGGGTAGAAGATCTCGGATTTGGACAGCCTGCAAAGCTCTGATCAGAATCGCTGATGCTCCAGGAGAGGACAGAGAAAATCAAAAGCATCAGCACAAGTAAAGAATAACTTGGTCTCAAAGGCCAGGAAGTGAATGTTGCTGTGGCAGGAAGAGGATGCAGAGATTGTATTAGGTCTGGAGGGCTAACATGGGGTGTGTGTGTGTGTGACTGTATAGCAAGAGTGCCACAGCAGAAATTGACATCAGGGCTTGGCCTTGTCTCTTCTCTCCTGAATAAGATGGGTACAACAGCCCCCCTATATCCAAGTCTGACAGGGAAACTTGTTATTTGAAAGAAGTGGTTTGCTGTTGTTTGTGGTACTAGGATTGAATCTAAGTCGTTTACCTTGAGTTAACTCTCCAGTCCTTTTCAATTTTTATTCTGAGACAGAGTCTCACTAAGTCCCTAAATTGCACGGGCTGGACTCAAACTTTTTTTTTGTTTTTGTGGTACCAGGGATAGAACTCACAACTTTGCACTTGCCAGGCAGGCACTTACATTGCTGAGCTAAATCCCCAGCCCTGGACTCAAACTTTTAATCCTCCTGCCTCTTCCATAGTGCTGGAATTACAGTTACCTGCTCTTATGCCCAGCCAAAAGAGAATGTTCTGATAAACATGGCAAATTAAATCTTTTTAAAAATAATGACAATGTATTAAAAAAAAATAATTTTTTTGTCTTTTTCCTTTTTATTGGTACCAGGGATCGAACTCACGACTGCCTGCTTGCAAGGCCCCAGCCCCACCATGTATTAAATTTTTTAAAAAGGGCCGGGGATTTAGCTCAGCGGCATACGCACCTGCCTTGCAAGTGCGTAGTCGTGAGTTCGATCCCTGGTACCGATAAATGAGTTTTTAAAAAATTTTAAAAAGCATAAAACCAAAAGAAAAATAAAACTCAACTGGCCAGGTGTGGTGGCACACACCTATAGTCCCAGCACTCAGGAAAGGTGAGGCAGGAGACTGCCGTAAGTTTGAGGCCTGCCTAACTGCATGATGAGATCCTGTCTAAAAAACAACAAATTGGGGGCTGGGGATTTAGCTCAGCGGCATAAGCGCCTGCCTTGCAAGCAGGCAGTCGTGGGTTCAATCCCTGGTACCAATAAAAAGGAAAAAGACAAAAAAAAAAAAAAAAAAAAAAAAAAGCAAAACAAAACACCCCCCCCCCAAAAAAACCCCACCAGGGAAATACTCAGCTGAGCACAATAGTACCTGCCTCTTTCAATCTCCTCTACTCAAGAAGCTGAGGCAGGAGGAATACTAAGTGCAAGTCAACCTGGGCAATATAATGAGATCCTGTCACAAATTGTTTTTAAAAAGGGCTAAGGATGGAACTCAACACCACAGCACCTGCCTAGCATGTTTGAGGCCCTAGGTTTATCACCCAACACTGCAAACAAATATAAGAAAATAAGTAAGATGTTAACATCAATCAATACTTAGTGACAGGAACATGGGTTATTTCCTCTGCTGCAGCACCGCACCTGCAGTCCCACCTACTTGGGAGTCCAAGGCCAGCCCAAGAAACACAGCTAGATCTCCTCTCTTCAAAATAATCAAAAATTAAAATCCCCTCAGATGTACACACAAAGCGCTCCATCATAACATCCATGGTTTCTTCTCAAACACTGGTTATACAGAAACTCCACCAGCAGTGCCAGGTGAAGTGCACCAAGCACAGCAGGCACAAGGTTCAGTACCTCTTGAGGACAATCGGCACGGCGATGGAGGGGTTCTTTCGCAGCCCATCAATGATGTCCGCTGCCTTGTCTGCGTATATCCTCTGCAGTGCCTTTCGGTGGATGACTTCCGATGTACCCCCGAGGGTGTTATCCAAGCGGAATTTGGCTTGTTCTTCAGCAGACAAGCGGGAAAGTTTTTTCTGTATTGCTTCTAGAACTCGGATGGTTGCCAAATTGGTCTCTAAAACTACATCAAGCTAAAGACAAGACAAAGAATGGTACTCAGACCCAAACCAAGGGAGAGAGGTAGGCAAGAGAACAAAGGAGAGAATCAAAGTCCCTGGACTGAAGGTCTGGCTCTGCCTCTGCCTCACTGTTGGCCATGTAAGACTCATTCCTGACCAGTGAAATAGGAAGAACAGCATCTACCAGGTTAAGGTTATTTTCTAGGGTGAAATCATATGATCCACAATGTTTAACACAATGCCTAGCAGCCAAAAAATATCCAATAAAGATGGAATAGCAGTTATCTCTCATGTCACCACTAGCACAGTATGTTTTGCTGTGGGCTACTGATAAGGCAGAGGGACTGAACAGGAAGCCATTTCACTGGTGTCTTTCCTTGAGTTTTGCTAAATATCCACAGCTAATTTCAAGCAGTAGTAATCAAAACAATGCCTTGTGATGTATGGTGTTGCATGTATGTAGTTCCAGCACTAAAGAGGTTGAGGTAAAGGTAAGACAACTGTAAGTCTGTGGCCAGCCTGGACTACATAGTAAGACTGTCCTAAAAAACAGAAGAGGAAAATCCAAAAATAAATCTCAAAAAGTGAACCAACTGTAGTTTTGTTGCACTTAGCTACAAATGGTTATTTTAAGAAAAGTTTATTATTTTAAAATTTATTACAATCAAAGTCACTGCCATTAATTCCTCTCAAAATAACACTGTCTGTTATGAACACAGTTATTCTGTCATTCCTGCCACTTTCTGAAGAGTTCTGGAAGTCTTCTTTCTTATAAGGAATGATTACAAATAAGTGAGCACTGCTAGGCAGTGCCATCCAATGGAAAAGTGGCCTCATAAAAACATGATGGTGTGGTCGGGCGTGGTGGCTCACGTCTGTAATCCCAGCACTCCAGAGGCTGAGGCAGGAGGATCGTTATGAGTTTGAGACCATCCTAGGCTACAAAGTGAACTCAAGGCCAGCCTAAACTGCATAGAGATCCTGTCAAAAAGACAAAAACACCCCAACCAAAAAACATGATGGTACATCACTCGTCTGCCTTATTCACAGGCTCTGGCATTGTGTGACTTCCAGCTCCTCCCCAAAGTCAAAATAGCAACGAAAGGTAAACATTTTGAATACATTCAGAATATCCAGGCAACTAAACAGTGGACCTGAAGATATTCATGAAAAAGGACTTCCAGAACTGCTTCAGAGAGCAACAAGCTGCATGCCTGTAATCCCAGGATTATGCGGAGTTTGAGGCCCACCTGGCTCTACACATCCATAGCAAGATCCCAACTCAAAGAAACAAAACAAAAAATAAAAAAAACTTAAAATGCCATTCAAAACCAAATATACTGTTGTTCACTCATTAGTGGATGATTTCAGAGCTAAAGTGGCTTAGGTAAGTTACATTTGCCACATTTTACTAACACTACTTAACAAATCCATAAGGATAGTAAACACTGCAACAAGCCTTTACCCCTGAAGAATGTGAGCCCCTGGTTCTTTAGATGCGAAAAAAAGCCAGAATATACTCTTTCATTCTCCCATTTCCCCACACTTCAATGACAAAGTGGTATGTACCTCAAAACGCTCATCTTCACAACGATAAATATGTTCTTCATACTGAGTCTTCTTTGAACTAACAAATGTGGAGTCCTCAGACCATGATGGGAAGGAAACCCAGGTGTCATTTAAAACCTTTGGGTAGAAACAAAGATTGAAACAAAAGCCTAAAAAAACAGTCAAATAGAGAAGAAAAAAGAAAAAAAGGAAGAAGACAGAGGAGGAGGAGGAAAAAGAGAAGGAGAAGACAACGGTGACAAAACTCTAGGGAGGGGAAGAAACAGGTAGCATGATTTCGTAAATGCCACCTTTAGCAAGTTTATCATAAAATACCAGTGAGCTAAATGTTCTGAATCTAAGCATAAAACAAAAGCTTTTTAACAAGAACAGAAGCTAGGCACAGTGGTACATGCCTATAATCCCAGCCCTCAGGAGGCTGAGGCAGAACTGCTGTGAGTTCAAAGCCAGCCTGCAGTACACAAAAGATTGTCTCAAAACAAAACCCAAAAACACCAAAAACCAAAAACAAGGACAGAGAAGGTTCCTAATTTTGTCATTCATATAAATTTCCTAAACTCAGCATCACTACTTCTGAGAGAATACTGTGGATCCAGCGCTGCTGCTTACCTCTTTACAGAGTGGAGTCCGTCCTGTACACTTGGGCTGCTGGTAACTTTTGGGCAGGGCTCGATAGCTGGAGCCTAACCTTTTACAAGAGGCATAATCTATCTCCATGGCAATGCCCTCTGTAGCTCTTTCCTTTGGAAAGGTTTCCAAATGCACAGACTCCTTATAGCCCAGAAAGTTTTTAAACCAATTAAACAATTCAGGGAATTTCCTGGGGAATCAACCAAAAACTAGTAAGTCATCAGAGATGAATATAGATATCCTGAGGTCTATTTACCATCACTCAGTGCTAGGTCAGAACTAATACCAAGGATATTGTCTAAGTACAGTGATCTCCTACCTAAGAAACAAGGTTTCTACCTAAGAAACAAGGATTCCCTTTTCCTTAAGAGAATGCTCTCAGATCACTAAAGGTGGTAATAGAACAGGTGCACTCAAACTATAGTAGGCAAACATTCTTTAGACTAAGAATATGACTTCAGTGTTCATATAATTCTTAAATTGTCAAATATAGTTAAGATTCTAGAACCCCAGGAGAGACTCCTCTATTAACATCCAGCACTGATCAGAGAAACAGAAGACCACTAGGCTTCAGCTATGAATCAACTGATTCTCCAATACTTTCTGCCTATTTTCTCATCTCTAGAATTAGACTAGTAGATTACTCAGGACTCTAGACACTAACATTTTAATCAACTGACTCACCTTGATTAAATTAGCTTTGCTTAGTACATGCTCTCTCAAATCAATTTCCACCTCACTTCCATCCCAGAAGAACTAGGGGCTCAGCCGCTTGCTTCACTTACCCTAGAAAAGGAGAAACTAGCTGTACAAGTTCAGCCCGAGAGATGACCTCCTGGTTAAAGATAACAAGACAGCGCAGGAAATTCTCATAGGCCTCTGCACTCCGCAGAGCCTTTCGGACCTTACAGAGACAATAGAAAGAAAAATGGTTACATAGCTGGGCATGGTGGCACATGCCTATAATTCTTGAACTTGGGAGACTAAGGCAGGAGGACTGCCTCATCTACCTAGCAAGACTTGGTTTCAACAAATGTTACGTGAGGAATTGAGATCCTAGCTAACTTTTCACAAATTGGGGAAATTTGATCTGCTATTTGATTGATACTTAGTCTCCTAAGATGTGATAATGATTATCTTTGGAAAAGTCATATTAAAAGGAAACTTAAAATACTTATGAAAAAAAATTAAGGACGCCAGGTCTAGTGCATACACCTGTAGGCCCAGTGCTCAGGAGGTTGAGGTGGGAAGATCACTGAGTTGGGGCCAGGCTGGTGAGTTCAAGCCCAACTTGCACTACACAGCAAGACTTTGTGTCAAACAACAAACACAGAAAACTTATGGATAAAATGTTATTTAGGATTTGTTTACAAATAATCTAAGGTGAAAACATAAATGAAACAAGTACATTGATTCAGCTGGGAATAGCTGAAGCTGAATGATAGGCACATAAAAGATCATTTTATAGTTCTCTTTAGCTTTTAAATATGTCTGAAATTTCCCATAATAAAAAATGTAGAAGTGAGATCTTGGATAGCCTTCCTACATGCTTGCTTCTCCACAACACATCAGAACTGCCCAAGCTTTTGCTGCCATTCCTAACATGTGTCTGCAGCAAGAATCATGGTCAATATCAAGAACCTCTGTCAACAATTGTCAAACTAGTTAATCTTGAATGGTGAGCTTTTAAAATAGGGTACTTCTGTCCGTGACCTGACCCTTTTCCTCACTCTGTTTAAAATACTGAACATTTTGCTATCTCAAAACCTAAAAATATTCAGTGGCACAGAAATCAATGAAATCAACTAATCAACATGAATTTCAGTTCAAAAGTGTATAGCACTGAACTATTTCAGTGGACACTGTAGACTACCACTGAACCCTGTGACTTATCAACAAGTCCAGCGATGGACTTTTGTATTCTTTTATAAATAACTACCCATAGGCATTGCATGACATAGGAACTTCACTCTGCAGTTCAGGCTGGCTTTGTGCTCCCTTTGCAGCCCAGGCTGATCTCGAACTCTCAATGACTCTTCTGCCTTCTGCCTTGGTCTCCCAGGTGCTGGGATTACAGGCGTGAGACAAGGAGTTTGTTTTAAATCCCATGTTTGTTGGCTGTTTAATTTTTATTAGTTTTTAAATACTTAAAAGTGTCAGAGTCTAAAACCCTACATACTATCCTAAATTGCGTTTGAATTTTATTTTATTTTTTTGTCTTTCTGAGACAGGGTTTCACTCTACTGGCCTCTATCTCAGCAATTCTCCTGCCTCAGCCTCCTGAGTGTTGGGATTACAGGTCTACCATTGAATTTTAAAACAAACTGCAGATAGTCCATGTATACATACTTATGTATTCACCAAGTTAAGCCGAAAGAGGAGGTCAGATCCACTCAACAAGAGACAAACTAAGATCCTACAACACTTTATACAGCAATAGTCACTCAGATTGCCAAAGTTAGAAACACTTGGAGATTTTTGAAAACATCCCACCAAGTGTCTTTCAGATTTCCCACCAACTCTCTACTGTACATACTTAAGTCCCTCTATGGGGTAAGGAAGGAACTCAGTGACAGAGCATACCCAGCATGCATAAGGACCTATGTTCAATCTCTAGCTGCTCACTCCCCTATGCCACTGTCTGCAATAACTGATGAAGGCATCAGTACTGTTCATTACAAACACATGGATATCTACAACACTGCATGCCAAACAACTTTTTTGAGAGGAACAGAATACATTCTACCATAGAAAATGCTGTATTTTGCCACAAACTACTTCACAAATTTCTTTAATTACAGAACTACTTGTAGGAGACTGAAAGGCCCCACTATCTAAAAAAAGAAAAAGCCAGAGAGCTAGGATTTTAGTTCAGTGGCTGGACACTTGTCAACATGCATGAGGCTCTGGATTCCAGCCTTAGCTCTGGAGAAGACAAAAAACAAATCACTCACCTTATCAAAAAATAATGACTCAGTTCCAACACCATGCTTGCTTGCATCTGCCATGGAAGAATCCTTTAGGCTGAGTAGTTTGGGTTTCTTCTATAAAAGAGGAAAAATACAAATATACAAGATTCAAATGGTTCCAACACTGAAACCACAGCTGATAAATGATCACAGCATTATTGTGCCAAACTTTGAGAATGAACATCCTTCTTTTTTTTTTTTTTAATTGGTACTGGGGATCGAACTCACGACTGCGCACTTGCAAGGCAGGTGCTTATGCCGCTAAGCTAAATCCCCAGCCCCACATCCTTCCTTTTTACGGAAGCTAAAAGTACCTTTATTCAAAATCTACTGCCACCACCTTCTTTTCTTACTGGTTAAAAAGCCCTAGAATTGGGGCTGGGGATTTAGCTCAGCAGCACAACTTGCCTAACAAGTTCGAGCCTGTGAGTTCAATCCCCAGTGGAAGGGAAAAAAAAAAAAAGCCCTAGTATATACTGTCTAGAGTGAACAAAAGGCAAACTTTTAATAACATTTCAATTTAAAAGTTCATAAAGAAAGCATAGTTTATTTTCCTGAAAAAAAGGAGTAATTATCCAAGCACTCTGGAAGGCTGACGCAAGAGAAACACAAGTTCAAGCCCAGTTTGGGCAACCAAGTGAAAACTTCTCTCAAAATAAAAAATTAAAAGGGCTGGAGATAGAGCTCAGTGCTAAGGCCTTGACTTCAATCAACAGTACTACAGGAAAAAAAAAAAAAAAAGGCCAGGCGTGATGGCTCATGCCTGTAATCCCAGCACTCGGGAGGCTGAGGCAGAAGAATCGTTGTGAGTTCGAGACCAGCCTGGGCTACAAAGTGAGCTCAAGGGGGCTGGGGATTTAGCTCAGCAGCACAAGCATCTGCCTTGCAAGCAGGTAGTCGTGAGTTCGATCCCCGGTACTGATAAAAATGAAACACACACACACACACACACACACACACACACACACACACAAAACAAAGTAAGCTCAAGGCCAGTCTGAACTGCATAATGAGACCCTGTCTCAAAAACAAACACTTGTTTAAAAATGAATGAACAGGTCATGATATAGCCTTATCAGGCAAAAATTTAAAGATTCATTTCTTACCATCTGCGAATACTCAAACTATGAGAAGTAAAGCACATTGTTGACCATGGCCATTTCAGAGTGTACTTTCTTAGGAGCACTGCTTATCCTGCCTAGGGAAAGCATGTGGGAAATTCTAAGTTCCAACATACTGTTTCTACCTGTGGGCTATCAACTGCAGGAGGAAATAACAGAGCTTATCTTCTGAGCCGATTTCTGCTGCCCACTTTACCAAAGAAACCTTTACAAACACTTAAAAAACAAGAGTCTTTCTAAAATACAGGCAATACCTAGTATGTTAGTCCTTTGCTTTGAATCATTCACTTATTCCCAAGTCCTCTCTTACTGTAAGAAGTTCCACTAGACTTAATTCTTTAATTCAATTCTGTAAACATTTCCCTCCCCTCTCTCATATTTTGTAATGTTTTACAATTTCCAGACAACTTCACTGTGTAATATACTTAGTCCTCTCCCCATGACAGCTGCATGGCATTAAAGGGAGAAAAGCTAGTACTTTGGTGCTGATTGAAACAAGCAGCAGCATGATGGGTCACTTGTTAGGGGTTTCAGATCTCTCTGCTATAGCTCAAGGGTCCCAACATGGAGATTCCCATGACAGATAAAATGTGGAACCCATCAGAGAACCTTGAGCAGGAGAGCCCTCAACAGAGCTCTCACAAAGCAGCTGCACTAGATTCACAAGAGGGCTCCACACATCACTCACATATTTCTCAAATAATTACCAAGTTCACGAATCTTCTTTTTTAGCAGTAGGCAGGTCTAAAACATCAAATGCGAAAGAAAGTTCCAGAAAGTCTTGGAAACAAACAAACAAACAAACAAACGGAATGACAGTTCAAAAAGAAAGATAATACAGAGGGGAAAAACTCAGAAAAGCATAATAATTCAAAACAATAGATGCTAATCTAACACTTTTACAAAGCCAGCTAAGAAGCTGTGTATATGGAGTTTCTGTGACCTATGCCAGCAATACTCAGTACTGACTGTCACACTGCTGTGCATTCACATAGGACCACTCTGGCATACCTGTCCACACAGGACTCTTTCGGAACCCAGCTGTGGGTGTGGGTTCCTGCCACACTTACCTTCACTGGAGGGGTGGTTCCCGTCCCAGAGTGCCTGCGGATCTGGCAGCCGTTCTGGCTGGGTCTCTGCGGTTTGTTGTTCAGCTGTGGTTTCTTCACAGTGCCTCCATGATCATTTCTCACAGAATCAACCTTCTCCGCAGTTGTTTTGCTTAAAAGCTGATTAAGACACATGAGATTAATGCTCTGATCAAAGCAACTAAGAATCACCTATGAAAGTTACCTTCTGATCACAGCTTTTTAACTTGTCGAATACATAATCTTGAATAGTATAATTTTTCTAAATGACGCTTACCACAGAACTGTTGGCATCTGGCAGGAATTGTCCGAACTCTGACAATAGATCTTCCTGGTTTTTAAAGAGGCGAGCCACCTGGGCATATACCTCCTGCTCAGTCAAAGCGGGGGTGTAGTTTCCTCCAGCTTCCTTGGCATTTCGCTGCTCTTTCTGAGGAATTACAAGTGGGAAGAGGTCATTATTTGTGGTCTCCTGTTATGTATTACACACTACTGAACATTTCTGGGAGTCTGAGACTTAAGTATTATATTGTCTACTTAGGCGGCACAAAAGAAAGTCTATGTCCTTAGTAACTACTTTGACTGCAGGCTTTTCTTTTCTTTTTTTTTGTCTTTTTCCTTTTTATAGGTATCGGGGATCGAACTCACGACTGCCTGCTTGCAAGGCAGGCGCTAATGCCACTGAGCTAAATCCCCAGCCCCAACTGCAGGCTTTTCAAATTAAGGAAGATGATGCTAGTCAATTACTTCTTTTTAAAATTAGGCACCAGATCGACCTTGTAAAGAGGTCATAATTACTAAACGACAACATGACTTCTATCTGAGACCCACTAGATCAGCTCTCTGGAGAAGGCCCCTGACTGCAGTTTCCCCTACACTGACTCTTCTCAGTTTGAAGGAGCTAGATAGAAACTATGCCTCTTTTCTCCTAACTGCAGTCAGGGGTACCTCTTCTTAAAGTAAGGAATACTACAGACAGCTAAATTAGGGAGAAATATATTAGGCAGTCAGACAGGGTTGGGTGCATGAAGATTCAGTGCAGAAGATGAGAATACATCAGGCCTGTGGCTGGAAGTGCAAGTGAAGATTAAAGTCACAGGCTAGTTTTACCTTCTTCCCTAATGAAGAAGGCTAAAGGCTTGGGATTATTGGCTTCACCCTTAAGATTTTCCATTATCTCCCACCCATTAAGCCTAAAACTATTGACCAAGGTTTATTATGCCATTGGCATGCTTTTGCTACCAATGGATCATTAGCTAAACAACTATACTTGCAATCTTGTTGGTTAATCTTAATCCTGACTCATGTTTTTAATCATAAAACTTCCTTCATGGTGGGTTCATTGTCAACCCATTTGGGACCACTGTCTCTCATGAGCTATCCCATTCCCTATTCCTTTTCTCCAATAAATTTTTCTACTCTTAAAAAAATAAGGGCAGTAAATGTGAATGGCCAGCATGCCACTAACTTGATAAAGCACAAAACACTAGAAAACGTTTTCCTTCCTTTACTGTAGATTAACCAAACTACACAAAATATATACTCTCAACTTCCAGATAAAATAAAACAGGCATTTGTTTCATAGGCCAATGAGTTTAAAATCCCAACTGGATGCTACAGGGCAAATAAAACTGTTCATAAACAGGAATCACAGTTTCTAACTGATTAATACCCAATGAGAATCAGTAGGGATAATAAGGGCTTTTCAGGTTCTTAGACTACCTGCCTCAGAGGGTGGCCTGGTTGAAAGAGACTGAAGGGGCAACTATCTTACCTGATAGGTGTGTAAAATCTCCAGGAATGCTTTGTAGATGTCTGGCTGGCCCTGGAATCTATTCTTGATCTTATTAACATAGTTGATGGCATGATTAAACTCCACAGGCTGATTGTTCTGCAAGGATGGGGCCGTTCCCAACGAGATTGTCACTGGTGTATGAGGCTGGACCGGTGGAGACCGTGGGGATGCATATGGTGGGACAGGGGGAGTCTGCTGACTGGCTGGAGTATGTGCTTGTAGTTGGGAAGGCTAAAAAGAAAAAAGTCTTTATTCTCCTCAGGAGCACAGAGAAAGTTAAGTTCCAACTAAAAAGAAATGATGTATTTGATTAATATCCTTTTTTTTAAAATTCAGGACAAGCCATTTTAGGCCTACTCTAATCATACTGGACATGGGGGGGGAGCTGTTGAGGGGCTCACACATTCTGATATAAGTATCTCAGTATCAAAATTTCTAAATACAACCTTTAAATTGGAGCCACCTTCAATTACAGGAAAGTGTTTTCATGTGCAATTTTTATTAGCTCAAGGGGTATATACAGAAAAAACCTCATCCTATACAGATGTTTAATGACAAAGACAACACCTCAATTGTTGAAATAACTTCTCATAAAGATGTCTTCTACACCAGCTCTGTCCAGCACAACTCTTATCATGATGGGAATGTTCTTTATTTGCACCATCTTGTATAACATCCTCTACCACATGTGTTTACTGAATACCTGAAATGTGGCTAGAGCAATTGTATGTGTCTGAATTACGTTTAGATAGTGTCATTATGTATCTATATATATTATATATATAACATATATATTATATATTATATTATATATTATATATTATATATTATAGTTGGGTTCAGGATCTAGAACACGCCATTAGCCAGGTGTGGCTGAGCATGTCAGCTTCTCAGAAGGCTAAGGCTTGCTTGGTTGGCAAGTTCAAGGCTAGCCCAGGTAACCTGTTGTGATACTGTTTCAAAATTTAATTTAAAATGAGCCGGGGATGTAGCTCAATGGCAGAGTATCCCTGGTTCTTGAGTACTACAACCAGTCAACCAAATTTAAAAATAAAAAGAGCTGTTATAATTCAGTGGTAGGGGTCAGGGGTATAGCTCAATGGCACTGAGGCTGTCTGGCAAGTATGAGAGCCTGTTTGACTCCTGGTACCAACAAAACAAAACAACCAGTGGTAGAGAATTTCTGGGTTTAATCCTCAGTACTATAAAAACCAAAACCAAAACCAAAACCTTACCATCAACATCTTATTAACCTGATGACTTAATCTGGTCAAGGAATAACTACTGTAAAATACTGGCTATGAAGACCTAATCTGCCTATGATAAGATTTTTGAACTCTTATTTTTTTGGTACTGGGAATTGAACTTACGACTTTGTGCTTGCCAGGCAGGCACTTATGATGCTGAGTAAATCCATGGCCCTAAGGGGACCTTTTTTTTGGAGACAGGGTCTCGCTATGCAGTTAAGGCTGGCCTTGATCTCATTTTGTAGCCCAGGCTGGCGTGATCTACCACGCCCAGCTCAAGGTGACCATTTTTGAGTAAGATGTAGTGCCTATGCCTATAGTTCCAGCTACCTGAGAGGCTTAGGTGGGAGTATCACTTAAGCCTGAGGGTTTCAAACTAACCTCAAAATCTCATCTCAAACAAAAAAAAGACCATTTCTACTTGTGGGGTTAAAGTATTCTGGGTTTTAAAAGAGAAGCTGGGGACAGATTGTCAACTGATACAGATGGATTCATTTTTTTGAGATACATTTTCACTACACAGATTTGAGTTGGTTTTCAATTCACCATGAAGCCTAGGCTGACCCGAACTCCCAGTAATTCTCCTGCCACAGCCTTATAGATATGCACCACCATACCCAGCCTGTTAATTCTAAATAGGTATCTAAATCTGTGGTGTGTAAACATGAACCATGTGACAGTGAGGTGAGGACTGCATCTTCTCTGATAAAATCTCTCAGCCTATATGTCTAAGCCTTCTAGAGGGTACAAAGGAAGGGGCTTTCTAGAGGATGCATTTCACAGGATGTAACATTGTCCAAGTGCTTACCTTACTGACTTTGGCAGGTGGAGGCTGAGGAGCTGGTTGGGCAGTAGCTGGGGCTGATTGGGCTGAAGGCTGGGAAGGATGTTGGGGTGGTGGCTGAGGCTGGGGCTGGATGCCATGGGTAGGGATCTGATGAACCTGGCCAGGAGTTGTCACGTTCACCATGTCATTGGTCTGCACCTCAATTTTGTAACCAGGTGGCAAGAAGGTGTTGAAGCCCATGATCAGGTCAGGGTGGCCTTTGAATAGCTGGGACACACGACTGATCACTCCTGGAGTGTCAATGCTAATTAAAAAAAAAAAAAAAAAGAAAGAAAAAGAAAAAGAAAAATGAGTGGCAGGCTTGACAAACACCCTAGGAAGAAAATAACTTTTCACTAAGTCATCTCTAAACAGGAAAACAGATGAACTGAAATCCCAGTTATTTAGCTTTAGACTCAAAGGCGCTTGATCGCAATTTTGAACAAAAGCGCACTTATAGTAACAATTCTATCAAACAGGTATTTACAGACGAGCTACAATTCCCAATCTGCAAAGCCCAATCTTTCACATACCAACATAAAATTGCAAGGCATGTCAGACAAGCATGGTAATGCACACCTGTAATCTTGGAACTTGGGAAGCTAAGGCAGGCAAGACTGCTGTGAATTAAAGGCTGAGCTGAGCTGAGCTGAGCTGAGTTGGGCTATCCACTGAGTTCAAAGCTAGTCTGAAATACAGTGAGATCCCATCTCAAAAAATAAAGTTAAATCACGGGTCATATCTAGAATGTTCAGATGACTTATTCTCTAGGAATAGTAAAACCATACCAGAATATCAGGGCATCTTAAATTAACTAATAAATCAAGTAGCCTAAATCATTAAAAAAATGTTACTACCCTGATTGAGATGAAGCACTATGGAAAATTTATCAACAGGGAAAAAAATTAGTGGCATAATTTCCACCAATAGGCCAACATATAAATACATAAAGTAAAGGCGAGATTCTGAAAATTCAGCCTCCAAAAAGGCAACAGCTAAGGTAGGACTAAACTATATTCTCCCTCTAAAATCAACATCCCAAGCACAAACTTAAGTGCAACACACGTGTCTTTTACCTTTGAGATTTAAATTCCTTCATTATGTCAAGGAAATCATTGTAGACCTGAGGCTGACTGCCAAACTGTAGCTTCACCTGGTCAAGATAGGACAACGCATCCTCCACCTGAGGCAGGCACAAATCTCAAAGTTATAAAAAGATTATAAGTCAAAAACAATTTTAAAAAACAAGTGATTTAGGCTAAATTAACTCAAAACAGTAAATAAAATATAAATATGCACAGAAAGAATTAAAATGTACACATATGCTACTAATAAAATTCAATCTTAAAATATAAAACTTATATTTTAACTTATAGTTATTATAAATGATTTAACATATTTTTAGCTTTGCTTTGGATAATTCTGGAAGGATCAGTGACTGCTAATTCCATTAATACATTATCTATTTATTCATTTTGTTAGGATTCACTAAGGTGCAAAACAGCAGGCTCAATGTATTCATTAAGTACTCAATGACAAATATACTATGGCCCCATTCCAGGAAGCTTGTTCATGGAAATCACAAAATAGGAAATCATAGAATGCCCAAAGAGCACAGGGAAACAACAATGCTCTCTTTCCAAACAGTAAAAACATTCAGGCTATAATGGATAAACTGAGGCCTGAGTATCAGTCAAAGCAGGCAAAAATGAAGACCAGCAGTAAGTCAAGAAAGGCAGCTCAAGAAAAATCCCAGGCCAGATACCCTGTAGTACAAGTTGGAAACAGTTTTGTTTGGCTACACCCTAAATCCTGATTAAAAGAATAATAAGAGATGAAATAGAAGCAGGACTTTCTTCTTCCTTCCTTCACCATCCTGAAAGGACTTGTAAATATTTTTCAGAAGAGTTTAAATCTGTATCATCCGCATATTTGGCCAGTGTTGAGGGAAAAAAAAATGGTGGGAAAGCACAACAGACTGAAGAGAGGTAGAAGACCAGTAGCAGCACAGGGATACCTGGATAACCTTGTGAGAGCGGTGGCTGGAATTAAGAGTACAGGCCAAATAACAAAGCAGCACACGGATTCAGAAGCTGTCTAGAGTGACAGGATCTGCAGACTGGTAAGACATTAGGGACAACACAGAACATTCAAAAGTAACCCACAATGAAGAGGAAGAGTTTGAAGGGCTATAAAGTTATGAGGTAGATTTAGGATAACTTAATTTTTAGTTATTTAGCACATTATCTAAGGGAAATATTCAGTAGATATTTCCTATGTTCGTTGGGATATTTTGAATTATTCAATATATCAGATTTAGGAAAGTTCCCGAAATACTTGGTTTGACATAAACCAACTTTTTTAAAAGCCATATTATGAAAGAGAATATTTTGTTTAAATACACCATTAAGCGGTGCAATAGTGTGAATGTGTCCCCAAACTCACAAGCTGAAACTTAAATCACCAAAGTGAAGTGGGATCTTTAGGAGGTTGAGTCACAAAAGCAGAGCCATTCTGCATGGGGGAAGCAACTAAACAGAAGGGCTGGAAGGAACCAGTGCTGGACCCCTTTGCCTTCTAAGTGTCTGACAGAAGACAGTGCAGTAAGTCACCACCTTAGAAGCAAAGACTGGGCCTACATTAGACACTGAACCTCCTGCACCTTGACCTGGGATTTTCTACCATCTCTCTCAGATATCTTATGAAGAATTACTCAGTCTCAATTATCTTGTTAAAGCAGCACTAATGGATTGAGATAAATGGCTGCAAGAGCTATCTAAGCTAGGTGCAGTAGTCATCCTGTAGTTGCTACTACTTGATTTTTTCTTTTTCTTTTTTGGTACCAGGAATTGAACTCACGACACCTCATATTTGCCAGGCAGGTGCTATGCCGCTAATCTAGTCCCATCCCTACTACTTCAAAGGCTATGGCGGCAAAACCTCAGGTACCACATCTCCATGGGATGTGGTTAGTCAGTGTTTCACAGCAGACTGTATACTCGGTCAGTTCCTATGTATTTTGCTACATTACATTTATAAATGACATTGGCAATTTATGTTGACAGTCAGTAGACTACTTAGTTTGTATTAGAAACTTTTCATACTGAAATGCTTCATTAATGGCCCCAAAACTGAAAGTCAATATATAGTAGGGAAAAAAACCTTCAGAAGATAGAACAGTATTTACTACATGATTAAAAAAAATGTTACAAAAAGGAAAAAAAAGATAACATACCCTAATGACTACATAAGAGAACAAGCTCAGGAACTCAAGGAAAGAAGTTGTGTGTGATATGTGTACATCTACAATACAAAGACATTTCAGGTCACAGTGAGTCATAGTTTAAAAACTAGTAAAATAACACGTGCTTAAAAAAACAAACAAAAACAAAACAAAACAAAACAATCAAAACAGAAAACCAGCATGACACCTATACATAAGAATAGTGAGGAAATTACATAATTATATAAAATACAGGTCAACTCTAGATGAAAGCATGTACACAGTTCCAGGAACCACAATTCATGTTTAGAAGCTATAGATCTAAGGGGTAACTTGGGGAGACTGCTGGTGAATTTGCCTGACTCACTTCAACAGGTATTTATTATAAAGGTATATAATATCCCTTCTCAAGTCTGTGGTTTTGCTGGAGACATAGTAAAGGAACCTGCTAAGTAGGGGCCAAATATCTGTGCTGCTGGCAATTTAACAAATGATCACAACAAACATTATTCAAAACCCTCTTTGTTACTTGTCCACAAATGTCCACCAATGATGAAAAAGTATAAACAATGTTGATTCTTAAAATAACCTAAGCATTCTCATTGAACACTATCATATGATATAAACAGTTTAGTGAAGTTGATCAAAATGCTTGTGTTTAAAGTGTTTAAAGACTGATCCAACAACGACAGGCCATGTGGAATCCTAAGTTAAATCACATCAAGATAAGAGAGTATTGCCCCTTTTCCTCATCAGAACTTTCCCCAACAAGTTATTGTACTTAGAATACAGTGAAGGGCTTGTAACTAAAAAACAGAACAAAAAATACCAACTCTACCCTCAACTTACTCATGACCCAAATCCAAAGCCCTCCTTCCCTGGTTTCTAGAAAACAAAACACAATCCATAAACCATACCCTCGATTCCAAGGCGGTACCCGAATGAAACAGACTGCCTTCACAGAGCTCATGGAGAAAGACCACAGGAATAATCATATTTTCGTTAGCTTAATAGCAAACTTACAGGCTTCATTTTGGAAAAAATGGCCAGGCAGGGTGGCACACACCTGTAGTCCAGCCTGGGCTACATAGTGAGTTCAAGGTTAACATGAACTAGATAGTGAGATCTTGTCTTTAAAAACAAAATACAAAATGAAGGCATTAACTGAAAAATACTGGAATGAATTGCACTGTTTTAAAAACCAATTTTCAATCTCAGTGAAATGCACAGTTCACTGTGGTATTATATTCTGTGACACAGCCCTCACTCTACAGGCAGAGTGGAAAACCTTTCTAATGAAAACACAAAGTTTTCCCAAAAGATCCAAAAATGCATTCTCTTTACAGTCTATTCTTTAGTCAGTTCTTGATTACTTAAGCCCACATAGATGAAAAACTAGATTTCTTCTATATAGCTTTGTCCTGGTAAGCCTCATGATATGAATGTAGCATTTTATGCCCTTAGGCTAATATTCAATAAAATTTCTGAGGACGACAATCATGGAAAAAACTCTGTAGTACAAGACATTCCACCTATCCTCAGTGGTTAGGTGTCAGTCACTCAGCGGATGCCTGAACCTCAGGTAGTGCTGAATTCTAGATACTTTTTATTTTCACCTTATCACATAAAGGAAGCTCTTTACAGCTTCTCTTTAGCATATCTGAACTGCCATCATCAATTATTCTTGTACCTTGGGGCCATGATAAGTAAAATGAGGACTATCTGAATGCAAAAACTGTAATACTGTGAGAGTCCATCTGATGATCTGATAGCCAACAGGGCTATGACATGACCAACGGACAGGGAGTATACAGTGCAGATATACTGGACAGATGGATGACTTACATCCCATAGACAGAAGGGCAGTGTAAAATTTTGTAACACTACTTAGAATTGCATGGGTTTTAAAACTTAAGTGTTTATTTCTAGAACTTTCCATTTAATATTTCTGGACAACAGTTGACTATAGGGAACTCAAACAGCAAACACCTGAACTACACAAAGTAACCATGGATTAAAAGGATGATTGTATCAAGGGAACCAGAAGGTGGAAAGGTTTGCAACACAGAGATGTGCCCTCAAAGGGATACTGTTCATTCCTACCTGTGACTTGATATAATTAGGCTATTATGATCAAGCAAAGGCATACTTTCTTAACTCTTTATACTTTTAATTAATATTTTCTTTACTTGATTTAGAAAAAATTGAAACCTAGAACACTTGCTGCACCAATCACACATTTTGAAAAGTTACACTGAAGAGATTAAATTATTGACAGATACAAGTTCCAATCCTTCAGAGTGCCTCATGCACTTCAAAGCACTAAAGCCTACAGGATGTATTCAGCTTCATGATTACAGTGCCCACCAACTTCATCCAAAAGCAGCACAAACTTTACTGAGGAAGGGTTTGAAGATGCCACCAACTTAAGTCATTCATAAAGAGAAATTAAAAGATGAAACTGGAAGACATAATACTGGCTTGATTAAAGGACTGTAGCCAATAATGAGTGTGCTCAATAAAGTCTTTTATGATACTAAGAGCAGTAAGTTTGAAAAGAAGTACCCAAAAACTATACTTTAAAGTTTATGTTGCACCAGGCATAGTGGTGCATGCTTTTAATCCTACCACCTGGGAGGTAGAGGCAGAAAGATCATCACAAATTTGAGGCCAGCCTGGGATACATAGTGAGTTCAAGCACAGCCTAAACTACATAGTGAGATCTTGCCTTAAAAAAAAAAAAAAAAGTTTATGTAGTGTGAAAACAGCCCTTCAACCGTAATAAGCCAAGTATCATGCATTTATAGTCCATATACATTTCTTAAGTGTATTCTTTTCTTCATTAGGCACTAGTACCATAATGAGAGGCCAAAATGAGAGAGCAGGTTTCAAAATAAAAACAAAGTGAAACTTCTTAGTACTCAACACCTTGTCTCTTGTGCTACATTGTAATAGGCTATGTTGTAATAGGCTGTATTCATTATTTTCTAAAGATAAACCTTTGACCCAAGAAAAGAGCTGAATCCCACCTTGAGCCTCTGAAACTGCTGCTGCCCCTGCACTGGTGCGACTGGTGGTGCTGGATGGGCATGGCTCTGGACTACCTGGCTTCCATGGGGCTGCACAGCTGTTGGGTGATGGTGGCTGCTATGAACTGCTGCTATGGTGGGCCCATGGCTGCCAGAGCTCTGTGGTACAGCTGAAACCTGAGGTGGATAAAACACAAAAGAAATTTCTGTGCATTCTTCTCTAAATCCATTAAAAGAAATAACCCAAACCCACAAAGCATGCCTACATATCTCTGTGTGCACAGTTAATTAATGAGAAACCTAAATTTCCCTGAAAGGAAATTGGTGAAATAAATTACAGCCACCTGTAAGAGAATCTTTATAGGTATTAAAAAATTATATAGCTTAATACTTCTTAAACTGTCTTCAGTAAAGGTCTAGTTTTTCTTAAATTCCAATCTGTCATGAACCATTACTTTTATAAAATACCATACAAATAAATTAATGAAAAAGGACAATAAAAATACGTAAGCTCATAATTTTCATTATTATATTCTATAGATATAAATTATGATGTCCTCTTGCTATGTTACTTTTGTACTTATTAGAAGCTAATAACAACATGTACAGGTCACCTAATAAGAATTGGACTTTTGAGTAGCCCTGATAAAGATGTATTTTTATATTAAAAATATTGTAAGCCTAGATAAAAAATATATAGCAGAGTATTACCATTTAATTTATGAAGATGGAATTGGAAAAGGTTTTTTTTAAAAATTCATTGTGCTCATTTTGCTTATCTTTATACTCATTAAAGTATTAGTCATATGCTGCACAATGACATTACTGCCAACAATGGATCGCATATGTGGTGTCCCATAGGATTCTTTTTTTTTTTTTTTATCCTGTAAGATTCTAATGGAACTCCAAACTCCTACTATGCATGACATTGGATCAGGCATTTGCAACATAGCTCCCATGTCTGTGGTGACATGGGTATAAACACAAAAAACACACTTATTGCACTGCTGCCAACTGCATCAAAGTACAGCATGAGTATGCACAGCTCATAACACCTGATAATGATGAGTGATATGGCTGGTTTATATATTTGTTGAACTTCATCACTACTTTCAAATGCACTCCTACTTATTAATAAAAGTGCACTGCAGAAAAAAGTATGATGCGTTCTGCTACCAGCAGCCTCGCGTCCTATCGTGTCTCCTGACTGGCAGGGACATGTTCCTAGGCTTGCGTATGAAGTCTGTGAGGTTTGCAAAATGACAAAAATCAGCTAACAACTCACTTCTAATTAGGTGCTCCTATTGGTAAGTGAAAAATATTTAATTAAGTTGTTGGTAGTTTGGCCTCAAATATATTTTTCTATTCTGTTTCTCTCAATCTATTGTTTTCTTACAAATTCAGAAGTGAAATACAAGCAGAAGTCCCTTCCATTTCTATTATCAAAAAATACCAATTTATGACTTATGGAGCATTTTAATTTTCTTATTTCAAAACTCTTCATCACAGGGCCAGAGATCTAGCTCAGGAGCATAAGTGCGTGCCTGTCAAGCCCAAGGTCATGAGTTCAATCCCTGGTACCAAAAAAAACACCACAAAACTCTTAATCATTAAAGATAATTAATATTGATATATGATTGCTTCATCCCCAAAATAAGGAGAATAAACAAAATGAAACTTAAGTTTCTTTAAGCAATATAGTGTGGACACAACGTAAGAGAGAATAAGCCTTTTTTTCAACCCCACACAAGTCTATTAAAAAAATTGCCCTGGGGTAGGGCAGGCAACTATTTATAAATCTACAATAATAATATAAAACACACCAAGAGTAAAAAGAAACTACTTAAATGATCTGACAAGTTCTAACAGAGGAAAGGCTATTAATTTGAGTTTTTATAGTCCAGCATACATGCTTTTTAAAAGTTTTACAAAATTATAGGTTTTTATAAGACAGCTATAGTTTATAAATGTTTGGGACTGCTGGTTTTATATAAGCACATTACAATTTCCATGTAAGAATACACGTGACAACCCCTAGTACACGAAACAGTCACAAACCTGCTCAAATAATAAAAATAACCACCCAGGGAAAACAAGCAAGATTTTTTTCTCCTAAATCCCAACTGAAAGATTCAATCTATTGCTGGATATGTCTCACACCTGAAGTCCCAGCACTCTGAGAGACTAAACAAAAGGATGGAAAAGTTCAAAACCAATCTGGGCAATTAGCAAATTAAGGGAGACTCTTTTTTTTTTTTTGGTACCAGGGATCAAACTCATGACCTCTCACTTGCTAGGCAGGCTCTTGTGCCACTGAACTAAACCCCAAACACCAAGATTGTCTTAATAGTAAAAAAATAAGGCCAGCGATATAGCTCAATATGAAGACTTAAATTCAATCCCCAGCTTAAAAAAAAATTATTCTGTTTTCTGACTGCTGTCCTAGTCCTACACTGCAAATATTCTACCACTTCAAAAGAACCCTGAGGAACACCTAAGGACTCAGCTTTTCCTCCTCAACCTCCCTATGATGAGTATTATCACTATGTATATTTACAATGTATTAATAAAATAAAATAAATTTAAAAAATAAAAATAAATTCCTACTAATAAACTTCTAGGTCAAAAAGTAAGCTGTCTGACACATGGCTAGGGTGGCAAGTCAGTGGCAGAGCTCAGGGAAGAGCCTGAGCTGCAGTCTACTGTGCAGCTAGCGTGTTTATTATCCAGTATATAAGGTCCTGGGTTCCATCCGCAGTACCACATGCACACGCACACGCGCACACACGCACACACACACACACACACACACACACACACACACACACACACACGGGAATCATAGACAGTGGCTCCCTCTGTGAGTAGGGAAAAGGATCAGAATTAAGATACACAAACTTCAAAGGCCATGACATTTTTAACAAATGTAATGTTGAGTATAGAAGTGTTTACTATTTTTGCTATTTCATACACCTTAATCATTCTATTTCAAATCAAACTTAGTGAAAAGTGTTTTAACTGACAGTTACTGATCCTCCTTTACTCCCAGTCCTGGGCTGGCCCAGCTCACCTGGTAGCTGGGTGTCACTGAGTACTGAATGCCAGTGGCTGACTGCATGGTCTCAGACACTGCTTCATACACAGGAGGCGCAGGGGCAAGCACACGGTGCTGGTGAGGAAAAGCCTCTGTGCCACTAGGGATCCTCCGCTGCTGGGCTGCATACACTGGTGACTCCTGGTCCTCCAGACGCCGCTTCATTCTGCGTTCATGCTCAGGGATGCACTACAAAGCCTGCAGAGAGCAAGCACAATGACATGAAAGTCAACTTATCTCAAAATTTTTGACAATTGAGGTCTAATTTTTAAAATATCAATTGTTTCACAATTGAATGCTATCACAGAAAGAACATGGGCCAGGAATAATATGATAAAAGTTCTAGACTTATCAATTTAAGATGCCATGTAATTTCAACCAATGTGTTGTTTCTTGTGATTTTAAGTTTTGTAACTAGAAAAAAAGTTAGAATAACTCACTTTATGTCACTGATGGCAAATCTATAGCATATGTGCTTCAGTGAACACACACAGCCTTCTCTGTCAGCCCTTGAGCTAATGTATGAGTTAATTTTTCTAAACTAAAACCTCAGTTATTCAAGTTTAATTGCAGTGTTAACATTTAGCAACAAGTAAGTGAGCTCTGGGTTGCAATTTGGGCATTCAGTTCCTAAAAGGTTCACCATCACTGCTCTAGGTTTCTTCTGACTCTAACAATGTATAACAGAAGAGAAGGTTTTAGCTGAAATTTTTTTTTTTTTTTTTTTTTTTTTTTGTGCCAAGGATTGAACTTGCAACTTTACACTTGCCAGGCAGGCACTTTCCCCTCTGAATTAAATCCCTGGTGGCTTAATATTTTTGTAGAGTACATTTTATATCTAACAGGACACAAATAGTACTTTTTTTTTGGTACCAGGGATCAAACTCACAACTTGGTGCTTACCAGGCAGGTGCTTACATCACTGGGCTAAATCCCTAGGCTCATACATTGTTTCGTTTCATTCATTGATTAATTCATTTATACTGGGGCTCAAACTCATGACCTTGAGCTTACCAAGCAAGCACTTGATCTGCTGAGCATTAAATCTCTGGCTCTCACCAATAGCACTTTACTCAATCATCCACTTGGATCTTTTCAGAGTTTTTCAACATCAGAATGCACCACAGTTAGAAAAGCTAGGTGTGGTGGTCTTATTTGTAATCCAAGGTCTCTAGAGGCTGAGGCAGGATTGCTGTAAATTTGAGGCTGTCTTTGGCTACATAGTGAATTCAAGGACAGCCTGAACTACTATGTAGCAAGACCCTCTCTCAAAGAAAAAATTCAGTGTCAGACAGACAGACAGAGAGAGAGAACAAGAACATGAAAGCAGGGCCTGGCATCACATTCCTCTAATCCCAGCTATTTGGGAGACTGAGATAAGTGGATCCTAAGCCCAAGGACTGAGGAGTCTAGCAAAATAAAAAGGGCTTGGGGACATAGTTCAGTGGCAGAGTGCTTATGAAGAGAGAAGAAAGAAAACAACATAAAAAAGAAGGAAAAGAGGAAAAAAGAACACGGCAGGCAATTAAGCTTTCAGGAACCATCCCAAGACAACCTGAGGCAATGCCTTACCACTTTGCCATTTATAGAAACTCTTCAGCAAGACATCCCTACTGTATTAAGAACATGCAAAATGCAGGAATAGTGGGAGATTTAGTAATCTCTCACAAATATGTATGCTCTCTCTCTCTTCTTTTTTTGAGGCAGGATTTTACTATGGATTTCAGCCAGGCCTTGAACTTTCTCTGCAGCCTAGGCTAGCCCGAACTCATGGCAATCCTCCTGCCTCAGGCTCCCAAGTGCTGGGATTTACAGGCGTGAGCCACCATACCTGGCATAAAACTTGTTTTGTAAATGGGGAAAACAGCTTTTACTTAAGTTTCTAGGTCCAATCCTTACCCTCCCACCCCTATTCCAGGAGCACACATCCCTGGAGGGGCAATGGACCAAGACAGGCCTCGCGCTTTACCTGCTCTGTCTCACCATCTTGGCAACCCGCTTACTACTTCAATCTTCACCTCTGAAATAGTATTTGTCTCTCTCCCTCTTTTTGTCTTTTTGAAACACGGTTTCATTATGCAGTTCAGGCTGGCCTTGAGCTCACTTTGTAGTCTAGGCTGGCTTCAAACTCACAGTAATCTTACTGCCTCAGCCTCCCAAGTTCTGGGTAAAATAGCATCTCAGGTTCTTATACTTCACAAACTGAAGTCAGACCCCAACACAGTAGTGCAATTCTTTTGTAGTAAGCAAGCCATTTTTAATATTATCTTTTTATGAAACTCAAGCTGCAAATATGCTGTGGCCTGTAACTTTAGAACAAAGGACTAAGTCGCCCAAGGTTGTGTGTGATAATATGCTAAACTCAGTTAACTGGAATTGAACACAGCCTGCTGACTGATGATGAGTATAAATAATTTAAAATATCTTAACTGGTTCTTTTCCTAGTATGAAGTACCACATTAGCTTGATAATTCAAAAACTTTCAAACTTTTTTTTTTAAGTTTTGGTACCAGACATAAACTCATGACCTTGTGCTTAACCACGCAAGCACCTAAGGCACTGAGCTAAATCCCTGGCCCTTCAAACATTTTATTTTTATCTTTTGGTATGGAAGACTGAACTCACGACCTTGTACTTGCCAGGCAGGCACTTATAACACTGAGCCAAATCCCCAGCCCCTCTTCAAACATTTTAAAGGCTGGAAATACAGATTTACACAAACTACATGATACATGAAAAGCCACTGTGATACCTGAAAAGTCATCTATGAACACTAAACCTCAACTCATTTTGAAACAAGGTACTGGGTCTCATAAGTGGATGGAGTAATTCCATTTTCTAGTTGCCTCCCAAGTCAATGGTTTCACTCTGTTCATGTGCTCCCTCCCAAGACGGCTGCCAGAGGTCTGCAGCTTCTCTCTCCTCATGAATCCTTCATGCTGCTTTTGAGATGCCTTGCCTCAAACATAAACCTGGACCCAGCTGTAAATCCACGCCTGGCTTCCTATCACTTACAGACACAACTCCTAACTCTTTATTTAGTTCAGCCTACAAAATCCCTGCTTTATAATCCAGTGCAGTGTCTTGTCCCTTGTTGTTCTAGCTATTCACAAGGCACAGGTGGGTGGATACTTTTGCCTAAGGGCTCATGACCAGCCTGGGGAATATATCCAAGATTCTGTCTCAAAAACTTCCTGAGGCACAGGCACCTGCCTGGCAAGCGAGAGGACGTGAGTTTGATTCTGGGTACCAAAAAACAAAAACAACACAACACTTCCTGAACCATGCCTCAAATCCATAAGTTTCTTCAAAGTAGGGTTCTTTTCAACTTTATTTGCATTCCCTGCCGATTTAACTATACTCAGATATGGTCACCCCTTGGCAGCCACAAGGGACTGATTGTGGATGCTCAAATTCCTTATATAAAATGGTATATCCAGGAGTGGTGGCACACGTCTGTATTTCTAGCACTCTGAGAGACTGAGGCAAAAATCACAAGTTTGAGCCCAACCTGGACAGTTTAGTGACTTGGAGAGACCCTGCTGCAAAATATAAAAAATTAAAAAGGCCTAGGAATGTAGTTCAGTCCAAAGGCCCTGGGTTCAATCCTCTGGCCCACAAAAATCAAATCAATAGGTGCTGGGAATTTAGCTCAATGGCCAAAGCACCTGCCTGGCAAGCCTGAGGTTGTGAGTTCAATCCCTGGTACCACCACCACCACCACCAACAACAACAACAAAAGAGTAAGTAAAATGGTATATTATATTTACCTATAGCTTTTGCAGATCATCTCACATACTTTAATCTGTAAATTATTTATAAAACTCAGTATAATGTAAATACTATGTGAATAGTTGGTATTCTATACTATTTAGGCAAAAATGACAATGAAACATGTCTGAGCCAGGTATGGTGCTACAGGACAGCAACCCCAGCTACTCATTAGGCTGATAAATTTGGGGCCAGCCTAGGCAAAACCTAGTGAGGATCTACAAAATCTAAAGTGAAAATAATATAAAGGATTGGGCATATAGCTCATTACCACTGTACGTTCAATCTAGTACTCCTGCAACAAGCCTATACATATTCACCACAGAGCTCCCCGCCCAAAATTTCTTTCTTTCTTTTTTTTTTTTGAGACGGGGTCTCGCTATGCAGTTCAGGCTGGCCTTGAGCTCACTTTGTAGCCCAGGCTGATCCTGAACTCGAAACGATCCTCCTACCTCAGCCTCCTGAGTGCTGGGATTACAGGCGTGAGCCACCACGCCCGGCAATATTTCTTATGTTGGCTGACTGTGCTGAATTCTCAAATAACAGCAATAGTTTACATATAATCAGTGTTCTCCATTCTATACAATTTACAAGTATTAATTAACCCAACAACCCTACAAGCAAAGTAGCTGCTATTTTCTATATAAATAAGGAACCCAAAACACAAAGATTAAATAAACTGCCCAAAGTTGTACAACTATTACGAGGCAAAGCTGAGACATAAACCCACAAAATCTGCCTTCAAAGCCTGGACCCTTAATCATACCATGGTTCCATGTCTCCTAGAACTGAAGCCTCTGTTTACTTATTTCAAGCACACGTGCCTCAGACAACTTCTGCTTTCTTTAACATCACACACTTAGCTAAACCATGCTTTCTGCAGTCTCAACCTAGTAGAAGCAAGAATAATCTGGTAGCATTCATTCATTCAATTAGCACAAAATGAACAGATATAAACATTAAAGAATACTGTCTCTTGCCTTCTGAAATCTTAAACCTTGCAGGGAAGCGATATACTGTACAGCCTCAATAGTAATAAAAGAAATATAAGTAAATGATATTTACCCCAAGACAACTGGCAAAAATTTTTAAATGATGATAGCTAGTGTAGGTGAAGAGTACAGAGAAATGGTGAAAGTTTTGAGGGATGTAGTCTATTTGGTAATTTATGGGCATCTACGCACTTAAAATGTGCATATCCCTTAATCTAGCAATTCTACCTCTAGATCTGTATGTCCTACACATTTACCAAATATATCTTTTTTGTTTGTTGACTGGTTGGATTTTTGAGACAGGGTGTCACTTAGTAGACTGGGCTGATGTTGAATACACAGTGATCCTCCTGTCTCAGCCTCTTGAGTGCTGAGATTACAGGTGTGCACCACCAAACTTGGCTGACAAGTGTATCTTGCAGAAAAAATCAGATGTACCACAAAGCAAGTACTAGAAAAATAGCAAAATCTAGGTAGCACATCTGAGTGTTCACTATAAAAATTCTATAAACTTTGCTGTATATTTGAAAATAGTCAATAAAATCTTGCAAGAAAAAGCCAACAATACAAACAATAAATCTGGAAAGGAAATGTGCAGTTAGGGAAATACTGTATAAAAATAACAGTTCAAAAGAAGAGTCTGTGCCAATATTGTTTGGACAATTAAATGCCTCTGTCTTATACTCTGTAATTAATTTAAAGATAACAATCACAATATTAATCATTATTACTCTATTATCTTGTTTTGAAATTTGTTTCTTTAAAATAAAATTTTTACAAAATTTATAGCTCAGGGGCTGGGAATTTAGCTCAGTGGCATAAGTGCCTGCCTGGCAAGCATGAGGTCATGAGTTTGATCCCCAGTACCAATAAACCCCACAAAACCCCACAAACTTATAATTCAATTACATCTGGGAAATCAGAGACGAATCAGGACATAGAAGGTACATAGTACGAAATTAAAATATTTCAGTTACTTCACAGACAAAAACAGCTATTTACAACCTTTGCGAACCATCCACCCCACAAGTAATTGCCAAATGCCTGTCAAATGCCAGGCCCCTGTGCACTGTAGTAGAGTTCCAAGACTAAAGAAACTTCTGCCTCCCAACAACCAAGTTTTCCATGCACGATTACTGCTAGTTGATGTGCTCCTTACAACAGTCCTGCCAAATGGGCAGATGCACTGTGAACCCTCCTCGGTTGAGGGAAAATGAAGCTCAAAGAAACCAACTTACGGTCACATATCTGGGCAAAGAAACAAGAGGTTAGACTCCTTTTTTTGGTTTTTGTTTTGTTCCTGGAACTGAACTCAAGACCTTGCACTTGCCAGGCAGGTACTGTGTTACTGAATTAAATCCCCGGCTTTAGACTCTTCATGAAATATATAACCAACCTATATTAAGAAAGCTGGGGGCTGGGGATTTAGCTCAGCGGCATAAGCACCTGCCTTGCAAGCAGGCGGTTGTGAGTTCGATCCCTGGTACCGATAAAAATGAAAAAGACAAAAAAAAAAAAAAAAAAAAGAAAGCTGGATACACTATACAACTCATTCAGATTTGAAACTTATACTATTATCGGAAGAATTATTTTTTTCATAATTATTTTTAAGAAAGGAATTAATTAGAGGTAGAAAACAGAAGAAACACTAACGTGAAGCGCACTCAACAGTCATCTGGGATGTGCTGTAATAAAAAGTGGGAAGTAGAACCAAACTATCATGCAAAGGAATCATAATTTCCAAATAAAACAAGCATAGCAGGGTGATTTGGACCCAACAATAAGCTTCTAGAGAAGGCTGGAAGTCCAACAATTTCTTTCTTTTTCTTTTTTATAAGTTTATTGATACATTTTGGTTATACATAATGACATTAATCATAGCAAATTTGTACGTGTGCATGATGCCTCTTGATTCTTTTTCCAATCCCACTTCCTTCCCTTCAATACCTCTTCCCCTCCTTATTTACAAAAGCTTTGTTTTCATTTTTTCCTTCTTTTTCTCGTGTCCCTTCTTTCCTTTTCCACTCTTCTCCCTTGTTCCCTTTCTCATTAGAACATTTCTTCCTATTTCCCAGTATCTATTACACATTTTGGTCCTTATTTACACTTTGGTTTCTCACACTAGAGAAACAATGTGGTATTTATACATATGTGTCAAGCAAATCTGACATTTTCTGAGAAGTGCTAAAGAGACGTAGTAAAAGCTAACTATAAAGAACAAGAAATATAAAGGTCAACTTTTCTAGTTCTACAACCTAAAACATTTCTGACAACACTAAAGAACTGATGTCCTAGAAATCCACATTTTTATTCATAATTATTAAAATCCAAAGGAAAAATTCAACATTAAAGAAGCTTCTTATCTTTTTCACTTAAATTTAACAAATAACTGCCTCAATGAGGATCACTTTAAGGTGGGCGTGCTCAAAGTACTAGTGTATGAAGACCGAACACTGCCCTGTTCCAAAAACTAGGATGATTATTCACTTTAAGTGCATTTAATTTATTGCTGACTTCATAATGCTACGTTCTTTTGTATTGATATACTCTGAACTAGACCATTTCAGTTCCTTTAAAGTTTTAAAAATACCCAGTATTGTATCTTTTATTGGTAGTCAACATCACACAATCTCATGTGTCCTAACTTAGCTTATTTAAAAGAACATTCAAAAACTGGGAAGTTTCTCTTCAAAAGCCAAGAAGCTTGTATTAAAGTTTTAAATGAATGTAACCTGATCCCAGCACAATTGTCCACAATGATCAACTTTAAACCTTGTCTTAAAGTCTGTATTCAAGATTGCCTCAGGAAGCAGATAGGTCGCACAAAAGGGAAGAATTAAAAGGGAACACAAGGAAACTCTTTGGTAAAAAATTGTTCATTATTTTAATTGTGGTAATAGTTTTATGAATATATACAGGGAAAAACTTACCAAATTATATACTTTAAATATGTTCCTGCCCCCTGGAAAAAACCCAAACAAACCAAAACTATGTCTAGTTTATTGTGTATCAACCTTATCTCAATAAATCTTCAATTTTTTAAAAAGATCTGCCTCTGGGTAAGAAATGGAAGCTATGATGAATACCTATAACCCCAGCACTAGGGAAGCTGAGGCAGGACTGCAAATTTGAGGCAGCCTGGGCTGCATAGTGAGTTTAAAACTGGCATGGAATATGTAACAAGGCTCTATCTCAAAAACCAAAGAAAAGGGCTGGGGCGCACAGTGCCTGCCTGGCAAGTGCACGCATGGTCCTGAGTTTGATTTCCCATGAATGAATGAATGAATGAATGAATGAAAGAAACAAAGAAAGAAAGAAAGGAAAGGAAAAGAAAACAAAAGATATGAAATTTATTCCAGAATAAATATGAGATACTCTAGAGGTCCCATACTGTTTAGAATTACAGCCCAGCAAAACATGAACAACTCATTCTTCACTAGGGAAAGAGTCTACCCAATTCACCTCCCTTAGAACATTTAGCAATGCTGGAAGACATTTTTGATTGTCATAATGGGGCTGGGGAGTAACACTGGAGTTTCATGGGTACAGGTCATTTACAGGACAGCCTCCCATCAAACAAATAATCATTTGGTCCAAAATGTCAACACTGTGCTGATCCAATGATATCCCACTAAGCATACACCTCTGTGGTGTGACTATGGGGTGCATTTTTAACCAAGCCAGTATAAGATGGTCATGTTGGTAGTACAAAGATATTAATGCTTTCTTTATGACATAGCATTTGTCTTTAACCTTCAGAAGTGAGAAATTACAGACCCATATTTTTAACCTAGTCTTCTATTTCTGAAGATGTAAATACCCCAAACTCACAAAATTCTTCAAAATATAACTACTTAACTGTCATGTATGAATCTGGAACACTGTTGTTTTATAAATTTTGATTCTAGGTTTCAGATATATTTCTGATAAGGTTCTCACTTAACATTATTTCTAAGTGTGTGTGTGGAGGGGGTTTCCTTTTTATTCTTTCAGCTCTTGCATCCATCAAATACAATACTTGACAACTTAGTTCCTAATTTTGTTAAAGTTGTCTCCATTTTATAACTACAAGCTCATTTTTAGACTGCCAAGCACCAACACAAATGACCAAGGCAGTGTTTTTTTTCTTATCTATGCCATGCTTCCTTCCGAGTCACCTTTATATGTACATCTGTCTTTGGTGTTCTTCCATTAAAAAAAATACTACACAAGTCTTGGTCCATAAACATCTTAAAAGATGAATGCATATATCTTTATAATAAGTAGGTATAACTTTGAATCCCGTGAAAGCAAAACAAATCCACATCCAAGGCAGGTACTACTCAAGGTTGAGGCACAGGGATGACGTGTGCCCAGGGCTCCAGGCCAGCTTGGGCAATACAGCAAAACCCTCTTTGAGCAAAGTTCTGGGTTAGACTCTCAACATCACCAATAAGTAAAATAAAGTGAAAATTACACCATGAAGTTCTCCCTCTTGAATGACTACAGATGACCTTTTTCTTTTTTCCTGAGAAGTATACTGTGCATTCATAAATTCTCAAGTCTGAGAATACCCGCCTCAGGCATCATTACTGAAGACTGAGTTGACAAGTAGGTTTACACTGGATTTTACCACCATCATTAAAGTGCTGCTGTCACATTATGTTCACCTACCAGTCCTCCAATAATTAGGAAATGGCTTGTCAGTTTTCTTCCCTTTGCCATTCATTACAGGTAGAAAATAAAAAATCATGGATTCTCAAATATGTTCAAGGGGACTGGGGATAGAAGTCATTGCCACAAGTGCCTGCCTAGCATGCACAAGGCCCAGAGTTTGATTTTCGATTCCCCCACCAAAAAGTTCAAAGGTGGCTGAAAACTTGTAAAAATAAAAGAATTGTCATCTACCCTCCCTCAGATTCTCCAAATGTGAATACCTCACACAATGTTTAAGACGGTGTCTCCCAACTTCCTTTATAGCTATCATGCTTTGGGCAAGGCAGGAAGCAAACTAAGTGTAGTAGTGATGATATATTTTACTATGGCATAATCCTCCTAGCCAATTCCACCCGTCTCCTATTTTCCTATTTTAGTCATCTGAGACATATTTAAGAACCAATGAGTAATGATGAAGTAATTCGTAGAATGATGAAATATCAAAGTACTTCAAAGATTCTAGAATAATAAGTAACTATAACATATATAACATATCTTAACATACTATAACATATCTTAGCTAACAACCAAATGAGTTTATTCCTTAAAAATAAAAGCAACTTTTCTCTTTGTTCCTTTCAAGACTTGCAATAAAGAATAAACCATGAGGTAAATCTTGACAAGGTACTTACTACTGCTCAAAAAGAAAAACACTAAAATAGGGTCTGATGAACACTGATGTTATAGTTCCCACTGTTGTGGGCAGAAAATGAACAGGAAACTACTTCACTTAAGTTACTAATAATTATCAATATAAATTTTTAAACTTATTAGATAGTTACATGGTTTTATAAGATGTGCTTAAGGCACTGAACTCATGGTCTTTGACATGCGAGACAACGCCCTATCAATGAGTTCAATCCCCAGCACTACCCATACACACAAGGAAAAATCAATGCACTTGGGTAATCTTAGTGAGGGTAATATAGCAATTCTTTGTATTATTTATGTAAACTTTCTGAAATCTAAAATTGTTTCAAAATGAAAAGCTTAACAAATGTTAACTACAAATAGCAGGGAGTACAAACCAAGCACAGTATACACACCTGTAATCCCAGCACTTGGGAGGCTAAGACAAGAGGATTGCCATGAGTCTGAGGCCAGTGAGTTCAACACCAGTGAGACCTTGTCTCAAAAAACAATAGGGCTGGGGATTTAGCTCAGCGGCATAAGCGCCTGCCTTGCAAGCAGGCAGTTGCGAGTTCGATCCCCAGTACCAATAAAAAAGAAAAAGACAAAAAAAAAAAAAAAAGAGGACAGATAAATAAGCTAAGTGTGGTGGCACACATTGGTAATCCCAGCACCTTAAGAAGCTGAAGTGCAGGATGCCAAGTTCAAGCCCAGTTTGGACAATTTAGTGAGCACTTGTCTGAAAAACTCAAACAAAATTTGAGTATGTAGCTCAGTATGGGGAGAAAAAAACCCAAGAGAACAAAAGCTGGACAGAGCAGTTCGTGCCTGCATTCCAGCACTCTGGATGGTTGAGGCAGTAAAGCTGTAAGTTCAAGTCCCACCTGGGTAACTCAACAACATTCTGTTCAAAATTTTAAGAAGTTTGAGATATAGCTCAATGCAAAGGTTCCATTTCCAACACCATCAAAAAAAAAAAAAAAAAGCCTTGTATCCTCTGCTCCCTGTATCTACATACTCCCCTTTCTGTGGTAGAAACCAAATTTTCATTTACACATGCACATATTCTGTAATATTTACTGAGCACACACTTGCTGTGTGCTGAGTAACCTAGGAACTGGCAGTATGGCAATAAAGAAAACAAAAATCCTATCCCTCAAGATAGCTTAAATTTTAGAGACAAATTTTTTTTTTTTCTGGCAACACATTAATTCCCCTCAAAATACACCCCCCCACACACACATCCCATTGTTCTGGCCAGTTTCTGAAGCAGTTCTGGAAGTTCTCTTTCATGAGTATCTTTACCTGTGCTGCTATGGCTGCCTTGAGGTCTTGAACTAATTCAAAACATTCACCTTTTATGGTCACTTTGACTTAAAAGTCACATTTTGCCAGATCCACTGAATCAGGTGGATGAGGACACAGTGTCATGTTTTATAAGCCTGCCTTTCCTTTGGATGACACTCAGCAGCTACACTCAAAATATTTTTTATCACAGCTCATAAAGACACTCAGAAAAGACATTTCTGAAACTGCTTTGGAAAGTGAGTAGAACAATGGAATGACTGTGTTTGGACCAAAAGGTAGTAGTACCACGAGGAGGATTAGTGACAATGTTATATAGTGCAACCTGACCTTTAACTCACTTTTAGGCCAGGCTGGCCTTGAAGTTGCAGTGATCCTCCTGTCTCATCCTGTCTCAGCCTCCTGAGTCCTGGGATTACAAGCATGTGCCACCATGCTTAGTTTTTGTAGTGAGCCTCTGAAGCCAGAGATTGATCACATGTGTGGGGCTCAAACAAGGCCAGTCCAGATAAAAGAGACCAAAACAAGCTATATAAACAAGTTGTTCCAGCACCAAGAAGGCAAGGGGCCCAGGCCTGCCAAGCAAGGACAGAGGTTGCTAGGCAGAGGGGCTGAAATTGACATCATCTTTCCCAGTATATAAATAAAGGTGCTACAGTGGTTGAACAGTTCCTTTCTTCCCATCAAGAGGATAAGGGCTCCACCTGACCCCAGCTTTGTCTTTTCTTTATTTTTCTCATCCTCTCGCTGGTTCCCAAGAACCTCAGGAGCCGCACTGGGTCGCGGCAGGTTTTCATTGAAATAATTTTGAAAAATTTAAGCATTCACTGTATATTTTGGTCATACCTTTCACTTGAGTCAGGACTGGGAGTAGCTTACCATAATCAAACACATGTTTCTGTATCAAGTAGGACAGCCTAGATCAGATTATGCTTCAAAATTAGCTGTGGAATAAAACATCACAAATAAACAAAAACCTTCCATTTTAGAATTGCAGATAAAGGACTGTCCTGATTATCTTTCAACAGCCTAGATGACATCAAGTCTAGCCCTGGAGACCATCAGCAGGAGTGAGCAAGGGTCTGCTGTCAGTCACGATGCTGGTACACACGAGTAACGTGCAGGGGTATGACACACAAAGAGTTCCAAGTATAACACAGGAAGAAGGCAAAACAAGGATACAGGTTAGAAATCTCCACCAGTAAATGTCTAACCTTTAAACCAAATGTAACTAGATAGAGGTAACCTCTACTCAGAAAAGCTTTACATGCCATTAGAGTTCAGTTCATCATCTACTACGTGCCAGCATCACTCTGAGCAGAGATTATGAAGCTATAAAGAAAGTTCAACCCAAAGCCAGCCATGGTATTGCACACCTGTAACGCCAGCACTTGGGAGGCCTGAGGAAGCAGGAATACTGCAAGTTCGAGGTCAGCCTGGACTACAAAGTAAGACATTGCATCAAAAAAAAAAAGTTCAGCCTGAGCATAGATGTACTATGAACTGATAATGCAGCTCTCCCTAATGACCGTCAGTTTGCCCTACAAATGTGTAAAGACAAAATTGTCTACATTTGGTTTAACAGACTGAGAACAAGTACCTTGCAGCTAATTTTCTGAAGACAGCCAAAATGAAATTTATATAACTAAAGGAAGTCAAGATTTTCTTTTTTAATGTATGAGTTTTCTTGTTTTCAGTACTGGGAATCAAACCCAGGGGCACTCCACTACTGAGCTACATTCCAGCCCCCTTTGTTCTTTAGTTTGACAGTCTTGCTTAGCTTCCCATATAGGCTCAAACTTGTGATCCTAACTGCTTACTCTCCCCAGAAGCTAGGATTAAGGAGTGTGCCAATATTCCTTTAGTAGTATGTTTTTTTAAAAAAAAAAATTAGGTGAATGCTAAAGACAATCAGAATTCATATTTAAGAAAAATGCCTATGAGGAAAATAAAATTCCACGAAACAGCTATTTGTTGTTAGATGGATTAACATAGCTAACTTACTTAAACTGTAATAAAGAAAAGGGTAAGAATCCTAAAATTTAGCTTCTAATTTTTAAAATAGCAGAAACAGGAAAGCATGTAAAGAGATAAAGCACAGCATTAAGAAACAATAATTAATCGTATGAATATTCTTGAGAAAGACAAGGTAATATTAATATATGCCAAGCCCGTAATTTGTCTAATGTAAATCCTAAATAAAGTCAGGATATGCAAACTGAAGAAAGCACCATATACTCTGCAAAAGTGATTTCCAGACAGTTCAACTTTAACATGGTATTATGCCCTCTTAATATTCCAAAATGCCCTATCGCTACACTTTGAATGAGATCTCTGCTATTAGATCTCTCTCCTGGTTTCTCATGCAGGGTTCCTCCTTTTAAGGAGACTCTCTTTCCCTCTGAATTCCCTACAATATTTTGTGCTTTATTTCTGAATCCAAGGCCTCACTCTTGAGCTACATTCCCAGTCCTTTTACTTTGAGGAGACAGGATCTCACTCAGTTCCCCAGGTTGGGGCCCAGCTTGCGATCGTCCTGCCTCAGTCACCCAGAGTGCTGAGTTTACAAGAGTATGCTACCATAATCAGTTTACTTGTCCGAAGAACCACCTCAAGTCCTATTTTTACAATCTTTTTGTGTGTATATGGGATACAGGGATCAAAATTCAGGTACCCTACTTCTGCCTGCTCCTTTTTGAGACAAAGTCTTGATAATCTGCTCAGACTGTCCTTGAATTTGTGATCCTCCTGCCTTAGCCTCTCAAATTACTGGGATTATAGGTGTGTTCCACCATGTTTGCTCCTACTTAATTCTTATGGAGCCCATGACTTACTGACATGCAGTACAGTCATATCTCTACTTGCCTTTCTTTATGTGAACGTGAAGTTCTTGGACATGAAGACTTCCTGTGTTAACCCAGGGCTATTTAAGCAGGAGTGCTGCCCTAGCACTCAGAGACGGAGGATTCCACGTTCGAGACCAGCCTGGGCAACTGTCTCAAAATAAAAATTAAAAGCTGAGGGTAGAAATGAACTCAATGCAAAGGCCCTGGATTTAATCTCTAGAACTGCTCCCTCCTAATGAATGTACTTACTGCTGAACTGTATCTTTAAAGATAATCAAGATGGTAAATCTTATGTTATTTATATTTTTATCACAATTAAAATCTTTTAAAAAGCAAACTGTTCTCTTTTGTTCCCTTTTCCTAGACCAGAGATAGCGGAAGCACAGAATTAAGAGACTCTGGAACCCAACTGCCAGAGTTAAGATCCTGGCTTGGTCACTTGCCCTGTTTCTAACCTCTGTACCACCACTTCCTCACCTTGACAACATCCATTTCATCGTTCTCATCCAAAGCTGTCAAGAAAATTGAATCAGTAAATGGACTGCCTCACACAGTATCTGGGCCACAGTCAGGGCTCAGTAAATACAATCACTTATTATTCTTTCTTTCTTTTTTTTGGTACCAGGGATTGAACTCACAACCTCGCACTTGCCATGCAGCCACTGTGCCACTGAGCCATGTCACCTGGCCCAGTTGCTTATTAAGTGCAAGGAGGAGTCTAGTTTTAAAAAAACATGTACTGTACTATGTCCCCCCCCCCCAGACAGTCTCACTATGTAGTTCAGGATGGCCTTGAACTAACTACATACCCCAGGCTGGATTTGAACTCCCAGCTATCTTCCTGTGTCAGCCTTCATAGTGCTGGGATTATAGGCATGTTGCCACCTGGCCTGTACTAACATTTTTTAAAACATACAGAAAGTAAAAATTAACTCTTGACTGATGGAATTATCCACAAATCTGGAAATGCTTTGCCCTATTAATTGCCCTGGTCATAATCTTTTCATTCTAACTGAAGTTCCAAGGAACTAAGATCCACCCTGCATAGCTCTCCAGCATACTGTCTCAATGCACTGAAGATAAAAATAAGACTATATGCATTGTTAGGAATCTTATCAAATTACTACCTAATTCTTTCCTGTAATCAAAACAAAACTTGCTCTTTAGATGAACTATTAAAACCCCTCTGAATTAAAAGAAAAAACCCTCTGAATTACAAAAGGTCAGTCCTGCTAGTGTATTTAACTCTAGAGAAAACAGCACAGGATACTGATATTGGGAGAATTAAGAACCATTCTTACTTGAATTCTTAAGTTCTCCGTGGGACTGACGACACTGTAAATTAGGTCCCCCGTACACAGCACTGCAAATAGTGGAAATAATAATACTAACCAAACTTTCCTCAAAGGGCAATCATTCTCCACTATCTTTGTCAGTTTATAACATCAACAAAACACTCAGATTTTTTGTTTCCACACCAATTCTATTAGAGCCATCACTAAGATGCTATCACCAGCCGGGCGTGGTGGCTCATGCCTGTAATCCCAGCACTCGGGAGGCTGAGGCAGGAGGATCATTTCGAGTTCAAGACCAGCCTGGGCTACAAAGTGAACTCAAGGCCAGCCTGAACTGCATAGCAAGACCCTGTCTCAAAAAGACAAAAACAAAACAAAACCAAACAAAAAAAGATGCTATCACCACCCTGTAACTTCCTTACCTGAGGATCTTACCTTCTTCATGAATATACTACAGGACACCAAAAGTTTGATCCCCACTAAGCAGAGCACAATCCTAGACTTCTTTTCTAAAATGGGCAAGGTGGTACTTGCCTGTAATCTGGGTACCTGGGAGGATCACCATGAGATCAAGGTCAGTCTGGCCTACACAATGAGTTCAAGACCAGCCTGAACTATACAGCAACCCTTGTTCTCAAAAATACAACAAAAAACAAACAAAAACTTCAATCTAGATAATGAACCTATGGTTCATTGATATGTTGGTGCATAAATAACAATGATTCTGCATTTACTTTCTCAGGATAATGTAAAAACTAACATTAAAAAAAAATACAGTGTGTAAGGGACTGGGGATTTATCTCAGCAGTGTAAGCACCTGCCTTGCAAGCAGGCAGGTCGTGAGTCGATCGATCGATCCCCAGTACTGATTAAAAAAAAAAAATACAGTGTCCCATTATGTAGTCCAGGCCACCCTCAAACTCCATATCCTTCTGTCTCAATCAGCTTAATTTTTCATAATAGGATGAAATCGTGTATCCAGTTGGAACAAAAACTTCATCCAGTCTGGGCTATGGTGGTGCCACACCTGTAGTCCCAGCTCTCAGGAGACTGAGGCAGGAAGATAGCCACAAGTCTGAAGCCAACCTGAACTACAAAGTGAGACCCTGCCTCTAAGAACCAAAACACAAAAAAACCTTTCATTCAGCTAGGTGTGGTCATGAAAGCCTGTAATCCCAGCTAGTTGGAGACTGAGGCAGGACTGCCTACGAGTTCCACACCAGCCTGGGCAACTTGGCCAAAGTGTGTCACAAACTAAAATTAAAAAGGCTGGGAATGTAGGTCATCATTCTCAGAGTGCTTCCCTAGCATGCACTAAGTCTAGGTTCAATTCCAGTACCTAAGAAAGGAAAAACTCATCTGCTGTTAGGAGCAACTCTCCAATATGGGAGGATAACATTACGGAAGTCAGCAACAGAACAGTGTGTTTGTTCAAGATTTCATTCTATTAAAGAGGTCAAGGGGGGCCAGGGATTTAGCTCAGCGGCATACACGCCTGCCTGGCAAGCACAAGGTCATGAGTTCAATCCCCGATACCACAAAAAAAAAAAAAAAAAAAAAAAAAAAAGGTGAAGAATATTAGGCTTTGCAGAACTGAAAAGTGGTCTTGATGGTTTAACAGAATTATTTAACACCAGAAAAGACTCTCACTTGTTTTCCTTCGATTGCAACAGTTGAAGTTAAACCTACACAGTAAAACCATCCATATCGTGAAAGCACTAAAAATGTTAAGAAATTGAGTATTCTAGTCGAAATCTGACTTAAACATCGGGGTTAGAGTGTGGCTTAGTACTACAACGAGTGCTAAGCCCTTTCCTAGGTTCAGTCCCCAACAGCAAAAAGTAAACATTAATTTTTTAAAAAAATCACCACCTTTAAAAGTAGCTTTGTGATTAAAATGTAAATCCGACCCTTCCTGTTATAAATTTCAGCCTTGTGAAGCACAGGTAGGTCCTTCCACTCTCTACAGTTGAATTTAAAGTTCTAAAACACTGAAACAGGGGCCAAGCCTAGCTATCTTACCACCATCCCATTGGTGCAGAGGAAGCCCCGCCCCGCACAGGCACAGTCATTGAACATCAAGGGAACTCCAGGAAAGGTTGTCCCGACCACATTTTTAGGGCTTTACTGACTGCCCTTCCCCCATCACCACCAGCGCAGAAGCGTGGTCACATCACCAGCTGCACCAGACCGCGGACTGTGCCCCGAGAAAACCTTGAGCACCTCTTCCCGGTAATTACAACCGAGAGGAGCACCGTGACCAATCTCCCACGATACTAGTAGTATGATGCTATCCACTCTGAGGGGTGCGAGGCGGGGGACATCAGCTGCGGTCCTCGTGCCCCAGGAAGAAGGCATGGTTGAACCTCCCAGAGTACGCCCCGACACCTTTAGAGCTCCAGCCAACAGAGCCCCTCCCTCCCGCGGGACACGGCGGAGCAGACGTAGGCGCCTCCAGTCCCAGGCAAACCAGACAGCGGGCTTTCCTGAGCACCGCCTCCCAGCCTAGGAGGCAGAGACCTGGGTGGTGAGCAGGGGAGGAGTTAACAGGGGGAGGGACGTCGGGCTCAGTACCGCGCCTCTGGCCAACCGGATCCCAGCACATAGAGGACGCAGACCTCAGCCCCCTTGCAGCCGCGCCCGGAACCACACGCGGGAGACCCCCTCCCGGTCCTCTCACCCGGCAGGCGCAGCGCGGCTGTGGCCAAAGCCCCGCCCACCGGGGAGGCGGTGCCTGCCCCGCCCGCCCGCGGAGCCCCTACCCCGCCCCTTTCCCCACCACCGCACGCGCGCACCGGCCCCGCCCCCGAGCGCGGTCCAAGAGCCCGCCCCCTCCGCGCACCGGGGCTGCGCTCTCCTCCCCCTCCCGCGCCAAGCGCGCCGCTCCGCCCCCGCCCCTCACATATCCACACGCCTCCCGCCCGGCGCTCTACGGGAAGCCGAGGAGGTCAGCCCCCCCCAAAATACACGCCCTCGAGCCCGGCGTTACCCGCCACCCAGGCTGCCGCCCGAATCCGGTCCAGCATGCTCTCACCGCAAAGCTCCTCAGCCACTCGGTGCTGCGCGTCCCCCTAAGCGTGAGCCTCGCACTCAGCGGGGAGGCCCGGGAACAGCGCGGGGCGCAGGCCCGCCGAAGCGGACTGGCAGCGTCCTCTCGGCTCACGGAGCGGTCGCAGGCCCTGGCGCCCAAACTGGGAAGGAGGGAGGGAGGGAGGGAGGGAAACTCCGAGGGGGAAAGGGGAGGGGGGAAGATGGAGAAATCGTCTCCGCCGCCTCTACCGCCGCGGCCGCTTCTCTGTTACCCGGGAAATCCCGCCCACTCCCCAGGCCCGCCCCGCCGAGGGAAGGCTCAGCTTCGCTCTGCCACAGGGCACAGTTTACGTTCATCAAAATCTTAGCCAATCACTGTGCCCCGCCTGCGTACGTTCCGCCCCTTCCCCCTTGGCTGGGAAGGGAGGGGGAGCCGCTCATCTTCTCCACGCCCCTATTGGCGCGGAGCGTCCCTAACTCAACCCCGCCTATTGGAGATGGATCGCTGAGTCCCACCCCCAAGCCTCCACATTATTGGAGGAAGCGAGGAAGCTCTTTACATGTCATTGGAGGAACCCACATGACCCGCCCCTTACCGCCGGAACCACAGGCCTAACAAATCGGCTCCCGCCTCCGCCGGTCTTCGCATTGGAAGCTACCTTTGGCTCTCCCACTGCCCTAGGAAGGTAAGTAACCGATGTAGGGTAAAATGTCCGTAAGTGAAACAGGCTCCTCCCACCACACTGCCGGCCAGGCCCCGCCCCTTCAGCAGTCGGATTGGCTATCTCAGCACCGGTGGTGCCCCCATTGGACGCAGCGCCCGTCCAGGAAGGAGCCGGTTCCGCCCCGTGCGAGAAGGCTGAGCCTCGGCAGTCCTTTTGTGGAATGTTTACACTAGAGACTGAAGCTCAGAGTTCCAAGGCCCGGGACAGAAGGGGTGCGCGGCGCAACAGCGAGACTCGAGACCCTTCGATTAGCAGGCAAAAGGTGATAGTATTGCCACCCCGGAGGATTCGCGTAGCCAAACAATGAACAAGTGCCTCATCCTTTCCACACAGTCATGTTTAAACTTAGGGATGCTGCCTTCCCGTAAACACCAGTACCTGGAGCGACATAGCAAGCAGAGTACAGAATTCAGCTTTAGAGCCCGCGGCCAGGGAAGGCTGCACATTTCCCCCTTCCTATACCTGCTGGCTCGGGAGGGCAGGGATCTCTGAACTGGGCGGCCCCTAGAACCCGCTGCCTTCAGACCCTCCGGAATATAGTGCGGAAGAAAGACACTCACGATTTCCCGGGCAGATCAGGAGGCTTTCTTAGGCTGCAGGAACCGAGAGCCAAAGGCAAAGATCTCAAGAGACCACAGAAAAAAAACCTAAGAGATACACTCACTCAAAGCATAAAAATTCTAGAGTTAGTGTTAAAAGATTGAACAGATTTCCACTGGCGAGTGCCCATAGTCTCAGCTTTTGAAAACGTTGCAGTAAGACCGCTGGCGTCCAGGAGGTATGGACAAAATGAGTACTATAGCGATATCCATTTTAAAAAGGACAGCTGTTGGCCGCCTCCTTGGCCAAACTGTGTAAGTGGCAGTTCCTAAGCCGTCTCTGGGTAAAGAATAACGCCACGAACACAAAAGGTGCTTGCGGTAACTAGTTACTTTTATTTATTCACCAAATGGGGCGTGGGCCCGATCTGGCCTTGCTTTGGGGGCGCTCTCGCAGCGCCAGGAGAAAGGGCGGGCCCAGTGTTCCCGCTTTTTCCTGCAAAAAGAGATCCTTCCAGACGTAGGTCCACCAGTCCTCCCCAGGCGATCCAGCGGATACGGCTAGAAACCGGTGCTGGCAACAGGTGGCTCTGACTCCAGGGATAGCCTGAAGCCGCGAGGCCACAGCAGAGTTGCGAACTCCACGAACAGCCAGCAGGTGGGAGCAGCCTACCACAGTAACCAAGCCAAGCCTGACTGGAGCCAGAGCTCTAAAAATAAGTCAGACCGACGCAAGCGACCCCAGGCCAAACCGCTCGGAGCTCATGTGGCCGCGGCACTTCGGCTGGTCTAAAGCCACCTTCTTCCCCTGAACTGCAAGCCACACGCGGCATCCGGACAGCAAAGCCACCCCAAACCCACGACAAAGTTAGGCCATTCCCACGCTCTCCTTGGCCGCGGGCACGAACCATCCTGGATTGTACGTGCTCAAAGGAACTAATCCTAGGTTGTCAAGACTTTTGGAGACGGGCAGCTAAAGACACGGCCAGCTTCCTCAGGGTTGTTAGGCTTAAGCTAAGGGACGCCAGGAAGCACAGCCGACACGCTATGGCATCCAAACTTCAATGCATGGTCCCGGCCATTGAATTACCCCTCTTTTCCACGCCCGCAGAACCTCAGAGGTATGCGTCTCCCAAATCCACTTCATAGGTTAACGGCCTAGCTTCAACCCGGGGCTTTAGATCTCAAGTCTTGGAGGAATCTTTGTGTGCTACCAGTGTTTCCCGCCCCGCCTCCCCGGCGCCGAGCTCCGAGCCCCACACTTCCGGGCGGGAGGGCAGTTGGAGAAGCTGGGCGGATCTCGTCCATGTGCGGGGCGCCCTTCCGATCTCCGGAGGGGGCGGACTTCCCCTCTACGCTCACTCCTTCGGAGGGGGGCGTGACTACCCAGTCCGCCAATCAGAAGGAAGGGTAGGGTTTTGCGCCTGACGTCAGGCGCAGAACTCCCCTCTTCCACGAAAAAAAATCCTAGCAGCTTAAACACCAGCCCGCCCTCCCGATAGGCGGTGCTCAGGAGAACTCCACCCAATCCACATCCCAGAAGGGAAAAAGGGCGTCTCACCCAACCAGTGGAAGACAAGAGGAGGCGGAAGCTCCGGGGAGCTCGGGGTGGGTTGGGGGGGGGAAGAAATGGCCCCGCCCCTCGGGTCCCCTCCGGGTCGCTTGTACAAGCTGCGGGCAGAGCAGATAGTAAACAGTCTGGGCCGGCCAGGACGTCGTAAGGGCTCGAGGACCTGGCTCAGCCCCACCCTCGCCCTCGTCTCCGTGGCTAGCGTGGGAGCGTCCCCACGCCTCCCGCCCGCTGATGCATTCCTTTCCCGGCCTCTCGCGTGGAGTTTTCCCGGGCGCCGACCTTCACAGCCCCTTGCAGGCCACCCTCATGGACACGGCCGGGCGCTAGCGCTAGTCGGCTCCGGATGGAGGGGACCAAGTCACAGCCGGGAGGGAGTGGGCCCCCCACACACACACACGAGTGGGCGGAGAGGGACCCACTCGGCGCTGCAAGGCTCGACGGAGCGCGCGCTCGGGTCCACGCCCCGGCCCAAGTTGGAGCCCGGGGTCGGCGAGGTAGGACGGCTTCCTGAGCCTCTAACAACCGCGACTCGCAACTTTGCCGGGGAAGTCGCCGAGCACTGTTATTAGACCGGCGTTGGGGATGTAGGGTTGCTACCGGCTCGGCTCTGCCAACTTGGGCTCCCGGCCCCGCCTCCGCCCCGCAGCCCGCCCTTCGCAAGGAATTCTCCGCCTTGTTTTATACAGTATTTTTTTAAGGAAAAATGGTACAGCCTGAGCGGAGGCTTGCCAGCCGGCCGAGCCCACCCTTGGCGCAGCGATACCCATGAGGCCGCAACTAGGGACCCTCCACCCCACCAGGAAGCCCGGCGGGGACACTGGCGAGCGAGTGGCACCAATGGGCTTCCTCCCGGCCGCTTCCCCTGCCCCGCTTTGGCCCCCAGACCCGAGTCCTCCTGCCTCGGCCCCGGGGCCCGCGACGCCCACGCCACCCACACGGGCGGCAGCCTAGGAGGCCAGCGACCCCGGACGCCTGGAGCGGACCGATGGGAAGCAGCTGTGCACATACCTTCCGACCGGCGAGGACCCTGGGCACGCCCCCCCATTCACCATTGGCTCTCACCCCTGTGGCGTCGCTGGGCCCGCCCCCTCCGCACCCCGCCTCTATGCCCTGGAGCGCCCCCTCCCTCCTAAAGATAATGAAGAAACCGCCGGGAGTGGGAGGCATAGAGGCTGCGAGGGGCCAGGGGCACAATGATTCAGGTCTAGGATGGGGACGCTGAGAAGAGGCACCTCATTTTCCTTCCCTCGCCCAAGCCCCTTTGAGCCACGCAAAGAGACTAGCAGTGACGCCCTTGCAATCGGCTGGAAGGTACCGGCAGAATGGGTTCCGCTCGCTCTGTTGGGCGCCTACAAACAGCTATGCGAGCAGGAAGCCTTAGGTTCGAGGACACCCGACATCGAAAACGGGCGGACGGGCGTCTCCGTGGCCTGTTGTGAGGTGAGAGGTTCATTCCACTCTCGACCAGGAGTAGATGCTAGAAGAACCTGAGGCCCGGCAGGAATGTGCATGTAAACAGATATACAGAGGCGCCCAAGAAGGAAACCCCCGGAAAACTCTTGGAGGAGGTAGCATTCAAGGTGGGTTTGAAAGATTCATCCAGCAGAAATGAAGAGACAGGTTATTTTCAGCAAAGGTCAGGAAGGAAGGCAAGGGAAACCTTAAAGCCTTCACATGTACTGTGGCTCTCCAGGCTTGGAGAGATGAAAACGTAAAACTGGGTTACAGTGGTTGGACTTGCACAGACCCCAGGACTGTAGTTGAAAATACCTCTTAACTCGCAGCCCGGTAGGTTTGGAGGGTGAGCTAAGGGAGGGTCATCTTCCAGGAGTGGTGTGGAGACTGCAGAACTACATCTTGTGGGTGGAACAGGCTGGGGAAATCAAGAGAGGCTTGTGGTCTTTGTCCACACCACTATTTCAGAAGACTTTCCCACCCTCTGCAAGCGCTCAAGTTAAAGTTGACTGGGATCTTTCCCTCCATGGTTTGCTGTTCATCCTGACTTCCAGTTAGAAGTTTGTGAGCCAGGACCACTCGGATGTCTGTGTTCAACAAAACTAGAGCTAAAGTCAAGGATGCTCTTGTGATCCAGACAGACTTTCTTTAGGCGCTGAGGGAAAAAAAAAGACAGTGATGTGGCTTCCAGATGCATGTGCAGGTTTGGAGGGCCTTGGCACCCTAGAGGCAGAAGAGAATCCTGATAAACCCCTGAGAGAAGACTGAGCCAGGGCAGGAGCAGTGGACAAGAAAAACTAATTTTTTTGAGAAAGATTGAAGGGGTGCCTTTTTCAGTGTGGGCAGCAGAGGAAGGAAAAAGGAAAAGGGCTTTACACTTAGCATGGCCAATGCCTGGTGGTGGTATCCTAGGCCAGATCCTTCTTCCTTGGGGGTCTTAGCTTTCCTGTGAAATGGTTTGGAAAGCCAAAACAGGAAGATGACAAGTTCAAGGCCAGTTTGGGCAACATAGTGAAGCTCTGTCCCAAAATAAAGTATCAAAAGGAGCCAGGTTACCAGCTCAGTGACAGAGTGCTGGCTCCACATATGCAAGACCCTGGGTTCAGTCCCTAGCACCACCCAAGGGATAGGTGCTAAAGTTGAGAGATGGGGCATTTGCCACTAAACAGAGAGAGCAGGTAGGAGGAAGTGTTGGTTTAGGAAGGGCATTGGGTCTCTTGGCTGCAAGCATGGGGTGGGACCCACAACTTGGGGACAGGATCACTGCAAGAAAGTCATGCTGAGGAGGGAGGCCTAGCTAGCATGGAAGTCACAGTCCCCCTGCCTTGGGTGCAGATCGAGTTTACCTGTATCAGAACAGATTCCCTTATGTCTAATCCCATCTCAGGTCCCCATTGTGTCTTCAGGGTTCTGCCCTGGATGTATGTGTGATGGATGCTGTGTTATTAGAGGGGGGTATGGTTCAGAAAAAATGGTCCAGATGGATGTTGAGTCCTTGGTTGTGCATCAGCTTCCTCCTGTCTAGCAGCACAACATTGCAACCCTTGTCCTGTTTTAAGGACTCAGCATGATCCTAAGATGAGCTCTGTCACCTAATGAGAGTTTGAGCTTCCCCTCCCCTCTTTTTCAGTGCTAGGGATGGAACTTGTGTGTACTAGGCCAGTATTGTCCCATTAGCGCCATCTATGGCATCTGTAGAGCCTGTAGTCTGTCATGTGATTGACCCTGAATAGCAGGCATGTACTGTGAAGGAAGTTGTTTCTGGAGGATTTGCAACCTCAGAGGTTAGCCACCCTGTCTTCCACCCTGAAAACCACCTAGACCAATCTGCTGGAGGCCTCAGGATTGTTGCCCCATTCCTCAGGCTACCTGCAAGGACAAAACTGAAGGGATCTGAAATCTGGGTAAGGGACCACCCCGTTGGGGAACCGCACTGGGAGGCCAGATTCCAATGCCAGGAGGCTTCTTCTGTATGAAGCTTTCTCAAGGTTTTGTGAGTTAAGGATTGTCCATACTTACAAGTAAGCAAAGTGAGCCTCTGAGCAGGGTGGGCCTTTCTGGGTCCAGCCCATACACCTTTTTGTACCTTCAGGCTGGTAACCCAGGGAGCACCCTGTGGATACACTCTGCCTCCCGTCCACTCCATACTCCTCACCTCCTAACTCCAAGGACAGTTTGTCCCCAGGTAGTTCTACATTTCTCATCTCTTCCAGGATGTTATCTCCAAAAGAAGATTTGACTTCTAACAATATGGACCTAGCCCAGTCCCCAGCTCACAGCACAGATGCTCAGATCTCCCACACTTCTGACATCTGAGTCTGCCTCACAGGTGTCACACACACTGCTTTCACAAAGGGATTCAGTCACAGTTCTCTAGGTGCTTCTGGTAAGTGGTGATTAAGATATTTAAGACTGAGGCAGAGGATCATGGCTGAAAGTTCAAGGCCAGTATGGACTACATAGTGAGATGCTGTCTCCATAAAAAAAGAAAAAAGACACTTAGGGCCAAGCATGGTGGGCACATGCCTGTGATCCCAGCTCCTCAGGAGGCTTAGCAACCTTGTATCAAAATAAAGATCTGGGGGTGTGGCACTCAGTACTAGAGTGTGTTGACCCAGCTCTCTGAGGGCCTGAGTCCAACTCCCAGTTGGAAGAGACAGGACATATGACACATTTAGGGCCTGTACTTGAGTGATCACCAGAGCCCATCTGTGCTAGATGACCTCTGCCACTGAGGATTATGCAGGAAGAGAATCTAGCGACCCTCAAAATCTCCCCTACATTGAAGGGAAAGTCCAGCAACTGTCACAATTCTAGTGTAGCAGTTTCCTAGCTAGATAACTTCAACAGATTGTTTTTTGTCAGTTTATCTGCAAATTAAGAGCAGAAATGCATGAGATTTCAAATGGGGCAAGCCAAGCAGTTGGCAAAGAGGCCCAGAACTTCTCTAAGTTGCCACCAAGCACTGTGGCCCTCTGATGCTAAGTCTCTGGACTTGCATACTGAACGACCAAGCAGCTCCCTGATGAATAATCTCATCTCTGTAGCAAGCAGCCAGCTTGGGTTCCAAGCTCAGTTGCTCAATTGCCTTGCTCAATTGCTCTGAATTCTGGGTAGCTTTGGAGGTATGGACATTTTTAGTGGTTTGACCCCTGCTGCTCACTACCTAAAGATGTCTCCTCACCAAGCTTTAGGTTGGCCCTTTAGTCACTATTAACCTAGGTCAAAAAGATAAATAATAACAGCAAGTTCCCCAGTCTATCAGGCTTTATGTTTTCAGTGTTTCCTTCTGTATACCAGTTGTTTAGTGACTTGGTTTAAAGTCATCAGGTTCCTTTGTTGAAGTGAACTTTTATTCAGAAACCTGGTATATAAACCACACGGATCCTCCTTGTGTAGCTGGCACAATGCTGCCTGAGCTCTGTAGCTTCACCTCCCATTCAGCCTCCTCCCCACACCCCCACCCAAGAGAGCCTCTCATGAACCTAGCAGACCTACCTCTTCATCCCTCCCTGCCCTGCCACCCAGTGGCCTATAATCCTGCAGCCTGACCATGTCCTCTTTTATCTCAGACTCCAAGGGCTTTACTTTCTCCACTCATCCCCAAAAGCTGGGATAGCCTCCGCGGGTCTGTCTTGTCTCACCTCCCTCATCCCCTGTGACTTCACCTGTGTCTATGGCTCATCTAAACTAAGTCTCAAAGTGACATTTCTAACCTGACCATCAGACTCCACATTTTTTTCTGGCTGCTGGCCTCAGAAAGTGTTCATTAAAAGTCAAAGAAGAAAGCCAGGCACAGTGACACATGCCAATAGTCTCATCTTCAGAGGCTGAGGCAGGAGAATCCCTTGAACCCAGGAGTACAGAGACCAGCCTGGGGGCCAGGGATTTAGCATAGCGGCATATGTGCCTGCCTGGCAAGTGTGAGGTCGTGACTTTGATCCCCAGTACCAAAAGAAAAAAACGACAAAAGCACAAGAACAACAGAGACCAGCCTGGGTGATACAACAAACCTCCCAAACAAGAAAAAAGGACAAGAAAGTAAAAGAGACTCCACAAGATAAAGTGGTTATACAGTCAGTGTTAAGACTGAGTATGGGTGGGTATACCTGTAATCCCAGCACTCAGGAGGCTGAGACAGGAAGACTGCTGCAAGTTTGAGGCCACCCTAAGCTACATAGTGAGACCCTGTCTCAAAAAAAAAAAAAAAAAAAACTGCTAGCTCAGGTGCCAGGGTAACTATGTCCACCACAGTTTGGGCCTGTGCTAAAGCATTCTGGGTTTAGGTGTGGGAGGAAGGACTTCAGCAGCAGGGATGGAATTGCAGGAAATGTGCCAGTTTTAGAGCACAGGATTTGTTTGCAGACCTCAGCACCTCTCTGGTCCATTCTGAGAGGAAGAGTTCAAGACACTCACATTCCAGATGTCATGTGACTGAGACTGGGCCAGATGCCCTCCCAGAGAGAGCTGGTGAGAGCTTCTGCTGCCCCCCCCCCCCACGGCAATTCAACAGCAGCTTACAGGTCCTGACCAGGCCTGAGAGAAATCTGAGATGGAACTTGGGGGCTCTGGGATACTCAGTTGGTGCCTGGCCTCTCAGTGGACCTTAAAGGCTAACAGCACCAGGAATGGGAAGAAGGGTGGGATCTGCTTTACATCCAAGTTGGGACAGGTGGAGGATGGAGGGAGGAAAGGAGGTTGCAAGAGCTTGAAACTGGAATGGAAACAAACTGAAATCCAAAGCTGCTAGCAGGAGCTGACCTGGGAGGGGCTGGCAGCACCTCTGGGTGACTGAATGCCTGACAGGGTGGGACTTGGGGTGAGAGGACCAGAGCAGGGGGCTCTTAACAGGAAAGGAACTGGGCTATACTGAGCGCCTAGCCATCTAGGAGAGCCTTTCTGGCTGCTCTGCATCTGGTCCAACTCCCCTAGTACTCTGGTTTTCAGGGATTCCTGTAGCTTCGTCCAGCTCCCTGATGCTTGACGCACCCTTTGAGGGGACAGCTTCATGTCCTCAAGGCCACCAAGGAAAAGCCCTACTCTGCCACTCACCTGCATATTGTTTCAAGACCAGCTACATCCTCAGCAACCCCTCAGGCTGAGGATGCTGGGACCCTTTTACCTCAGGAGTCCCCTCTTCATGGACAGTGAAGAGCAGGATGAAGTGAACAAAACAGAAAATAAGGACAATGGGCGCTATCATTAACTGGGGACTGTCAGAAGGTACACAGTACTGTCTTCTCCCCTGAACTTGGGCCCTTCCTGCAGGACAGCCACAGCTTCCTCAGCGGGCTCCTTGCCTGCTGCTCCTCTACCTCCTTAATACATTGGCACAGGCCAGGTGCACATGGGAGAACACTGCAGCAGCTGGGGTCCTCAGGTGGCTGAGGCAGGAGGACTGCTGAGCTTAGGAGTATAAAGAGCCCAGGTGACGTAAGCGAGCCTGCCTAAAGAAAACCTAGAAGGTACTAAAAACAGTAATAGCTGTGTGTGTGCATGCACACATGCACATGCAATGACTTAAGTCCAGTCAGGGTTGTGAACAAAGTCATCTGTTTCAACCTGGATCATCTCGTCATTCACTCAGCAGCCTGCTAGGTGGGCTAGGAATGTGTCGCGAGGACTCCGTATAATTCTGAGTTTACAGGGCAGCAGGGCTCCACCCTCTTCACTTGAGTTTCAGGGCACCTCCTCCTTCTAACCTTTATCATGACCCCAGTTCCTAGACATCCCTGCCTCCGTCCATAGAACGCATGCTTGCTCAGGGCAAGGGCTGGCTCATCTGTTCTGCAATTCAGCTCCTGTGTAAGGAAGCAGACCAAGGAGAATCTGTTGGCAGGTTAGCAGACAGACCCTCAGAGGCATCTAGGAAGAGCAGGCATTCTGGAGTCCGGGTTGTGGCTATAGCACATGAACATACCCTGAGCACTTCTGAAGGTGAGGAAGCTCATATTCAGAGGAGCTCTGGACAGTTCCTGGGCTGAGTGAGTGTTGGGGAAATGGCTCAGCATACTCTTGGCCCAGAGCTGCCCAATGGGCAGAGGGAGTCAAGGCCCACAGGCAGCAGTTATATGGGATGGGGATGCTCCCAAAGGAACAAAGCTGCTTCCTCCCACAGAGATGGAAACAGCTCAACCAGGGCACTTGTGCTGGAGTCTCAGGAAACATGAGCCCTTTGGTGGTGTTCTGTACACCAGAGGACCACAAATCACAAGGTTCTGTCTGGGAAAACTATTGTCAATCTTGTCACCCTCAGTCTAGGAACATGGGCTCTGAGCTGCCTAGGCTTTTGAATGTGCTTATGCTCTTAAAAGAGGAGAGTACAAATGAGCACCTGCACTCGGTATCCAATGGCACAGTGCTATTGCTTCCCATGTCTGCCAGAGTGCAGTGACCATAGGCTGTGAATGCACTGGAGCTTCAGTTTCTGAGCAGATCATGAAATTCCTCGGTGCTTACCTCCCCCCTCTATCAGAGATGGGAGGTGAAGCAAAAAAGAATAGCATCCTGCCCCACAGGGGCACTGAGTCTGTCACAGAGTAAGCACCAAGGAGCACTGGTCCCTGACTCCTCTGTCCAAAGGGGCACAGTCTACAGACAAGGTGGGCAGCTCTCAGAACTGACAGCCAGTCACAGTGGCACACCACTGTAATCCCAACAATCTGGGAGGCTGAGACAGGAAGGACACAATTCAGCCCCATTGTGGACAACTTAGCAAGACTCGGTTTCAGAATAAAAAGAGCAGGGGTGCAGGTCAGTGAGAAGGCGCTCAATTCAATCCCCAATACCACCACTACCAAATAATAAAAAATTGAGCAGTTCAGACCCTGAAGTGTGGGTCACCCCTGCCTCCCCAGCCATCCCACACCAGCTCCTGCAACCCCTCCTCACCTTCCCAGCCCAGCCTGCTAAGTGATGAAACTAAAAGGGTTTGATCATGTTGGTATATTTATATGTAAATACAAAACTGTATCACTGTAAGATATTGAATATGAACATTACAATTATTACTGAATCTGACTCATTCATTGATGTTAAATACAAAATGAAATGATTGTAAAAAATAAGAATATACACATTCAGAGAGCTTATTACAGTATAAAATTACTGAGGTCTGATCAGCTGCCAACCTCATCTTCTATTGGGTGGAAGGTTTTGGGAATCTCAGGAACTCTTGGGAGTACAGAATGCTGAGGACTGTCAATTCCATCCCTGCACAGCAAGTCGGGTGGCTAGAAGCAGGCAGGGACAGGTGGGTGACAGAGGACGGTGTTTAAGGGGACACCAGCCATCCTGTGAGAGCTCTAGGGCCTGGAAGATGGCATACAGGAAGAGATGGGCATCTCAGACAGGGCATAGGAAAGGAACCTCTAGCAGAGGAAAAACGGACCTGTTTATTCCCTGCGAGGCTTTCTCCCTCACCTCTTGCTCCTCTCCTCTCCCTTCCTATTCAGACTTCGTACCGATTGCTTTTGACTCTACCTGCTGTGGTTCATCTCTACCCTGTCCTCCATCCCTGGGGTGAGAGAGGAAAAGGACAGCCTGGCTTCACAGTGCAGGTCTGTTCCCCAAATCAGCAGAGTAAACAGAGGAAAAGCTGTTAGATAAGGGCCATCCAGGATGAAGTACACCAGTGTCGCCACAAACCAGCCTTCTCAACTCAATGGACAAAATCCAGAGGGGCAAAATCATCATCTGAGATGAGGGCCTCAGTGGGAGCAGGGAGGACAGAGGTGTGTGTCCCACCCAAGCCAGTCCAGGTAAGAGCAGGGCCCAGGAAGCGAGGAGCCCTGAACTGTAACACGGAGCCTTAGGAACATCTACAGAGAAATGTGTGTGTATATGTATTTATAGAATACGACCATATTATCACATAATATATATTATATACACACATACATATGGACCCAGACGTGGGTGTGCACATATGCACACGCACACACATGGAAGGACAGAGGAGACCAGACTACACACCCTATGTATAAACGTGCTTGGCACTCAGGCAATCTCTAGAATATGTAACTTGGTCAAGCTCTCTGGGCAGGAAGGTAAATGCTCACAAACCTTCCCACCAAATCCTAGCAAGGGAAGGTGGGGAGACAAAAGACCTCCATCCAGGAGAAGAATGGCATTGGGAGGGGGAGGAGGCCCCTGCCCCTTGCCTTGGGACCCTGACATATATCAATAGCCACAATTTGGTTTTAATAAGGCACAGTTCAATAGCAGGTGCTAGGAGTCAAGAACCCATCACTGCTGGCCCTTTCTCGTGGCAACTCCACACATCAATCTGGCAGAAGGAAGAGGCTGCCTTGTGTGCAGCAGGTGCTGGGAGCCCCAGAAGAGGCTGATCATGGCTTCAGCAGAACTGATGACAACCTAGAGGCTCAGCGGCGTCCAGGGTGGTCTAAGGGAGGCTGGCCAGCAGACAGGACCCTGTGGGGCAGTTACTGATTCTCCATGGCCAGCGGGTTATGGCCAGAGGATACCATGCCCTCCTTTTTTGCCCATTCTAGTATTGCCTTGTAACAGAAATAGTACTGCTCGGGGGTCTGGATGCAGTAGGCCCTCTGGGTCCGCATGCGAGACACTGTCTGGAACACATTGAGGGTGCCAAGCTCCTCCAGCTGAGCCAGGCAGATGTCCAGTGAGCAGAAGGTACCTAAACAAGAAAGGAAATGGTCACCAGAGTTGAGCTCTCCTATTGTCGTCTTTCTACTAATATCTCGGGTGAATGAACTCAAGGCAAGGCATGCATGCAGGGGCCCAGGTAGAGGCCACGGGAGTGCTAAGGGTCTCTCATCTCTCAGGAGATGCACAAAAGGAAGAGTAAGTAGGCCGGTGTCAAGAACTTCCTATCTCAACTGCAGACACAAGACCCACCCCCTCTCTAGAGGCTGCCTCTCACCCACAGGCTAGGCCAGGGTCCTGCAGTACACACCCCTAGGACAGCAGCTGTTGCTGGCCACAGGATGGACAGCATAGCACAGAGCAGGAGTCCCAGGAGAGGGGCTAGAAAGAAAGAGCAGCCAGCTAACCTCTCTGGACCGCCCCCCACAGAAATGGCAATGACAAGGGACAGGTGAGGAAACAATCTTGGTCCTGTGGTGGGCCAGGGTCAATTTCCAGAGAGTCTGGTTTGTGAAGTATGTATTTTGGCTGTCACCACACAAGGGGTCCTAAGCGGACACAAAAGGGGCATTTTACCACAAGAGGTTAAGTGAGTCTTTTTTTTTTTTGGACTTTTTCATTTTTACGGTACCAGGGATTGAACTCACAACCGCCTGCTTGCAAGGCAGGTGCTTATGCCACTGAGCTAAACCCCCAGCCCCAGTTAAGTGAGTCTTTTTCATCATAGATGCAGCTGAGAGCTCTGTCCTTCCACCCAATCCCTGCCCTGGGTGCTCTGAGGCTGCCCCAGTGTATCACCTGTCCTGCCGATGCCTGCACTGCAGTGGACCACAATGGGTGGCTGCCCCTTGGAGCGGGTGCCCATGCTGCTGATAGCCAGGCTCTGCTGGCTCCTGACAGCCCTCAGGAAGTCAATGAGCGATGCCGCTGAGGAAGGTACACCATAGTCTGGCCAGCTTAGAAATTGAAAGTGGGTCACCTGACGTTTCTCCCTCTCCTGAAATAAAAAGAGCAACATGAATTAATAAGGTTGGATCTGCCTGCCCTGACTGTGGGGCTTCTCTAGGTTCTCAGCACCCCAGTGTCCCTGACACCAAGGCTTCTGTCTACCATGCTCAACTTGCCCCACATCACTTCTTTACTCCAAAGAAAGGCTCAGTGTGGGCTGGGGATATAGCTTCAGTAGCACAAGAAGCTACCTGGCAAGTGCAAGGTCCTGAATTCGACTCCTGGTTCCAAGAAGAGCGTCAATATGCAAAGGCATTCTAACAGGATCCAGGTTTCTTTTTTCTTTTTTTTGGTGGGGGGTACCAGGGATTGAACTTACAACCTCAGGCTTGCCGGGCAGATGCTTGTGCTGCTGAGCTAAATCCAAGACCCATTAGATTTCTTTCTTCTTTATGGTGCTTGGGATTGAACCCAGGACTTTTGCTTGTTTTACAATTTTTATTTTGAGACAAGGTCTTGCTAACTTGCCCAGGCTGGGCTTAAAGTTGCAGTCTTCCTGCCTCAGCCTCCTAGAGTGCTGGGACTACAGGCATGCACCTCCCTCTTGGCTTAGGATCCAAATTTGTAATGCCAGTTGTTTTTTCTCTGTAATGTCACTGTTTTATTGAGATGATAGGACTCTCCCAGCTCTGAACTGAATACCGTCATCTTGCTCCCAGAAAAACAGAAGCTATAGGGGCTGGGGGTTTAGCTCAGCGGCATAAGCACCTGCCTTGCAAGCAGGCGGTCGTGAGTTCAATCCCTGGTACCGATAAAAATGAAAAAGACAAAAAAAAAAAAAAAAAACCAGAAGCTATAACCTCTCTAGTAGCCTGTCTACTCCCTCTGGAGTTTCTGTATAGTACAGACTCTCCCCCAGATCCAAGAAGGGAGAAAACAGGAACTCAGGTTTACCTCTGTGTTGTGAATTTCAAGTGTTGTTTTCTTATAGTGGTCCCTGTTTTCCACATGCAGATTGGTCACCGTGAGGAAGCCAAATCGGATCTGAGTGTCCTTTACTAGGGGCCAATACTGGCCACACTTCCTCTTGCCACCTTCTTCAAAGCTGAAGATACAAGACACAGGACAAAGTCAGCTGCATCCCTCACTTCACAGCAAAAGCCCACATCACACCTGCTGTCCATGAGATGTCAAAGCTATCTCCTACCCTGCTTTTTTTTTGTCTTTTTTTTTTTTTATTGGTACCAGGAATCAAACTCATGACCGCACCCTTGCAAGGCAGGCGCTTATGCCATTGAGCTAAATCCCCAGCCCCTCCCACCCTGCTTTTAACTTGTACCCCTGCATCTTGGCAGACAGAAGGAACCCACTTAATTCTAAATGGATGAAGTGTCTGCATGTGCTCATTTAAGACACTGATCACACACCTGCTACGTTATTTAGTCTTCCTCTCGATACCAGTGGCACTTCTCACTGAGCTGGGATAGCATGAGTGGATGAAAAAGCCAAGGGGGAAAAACATGGTGGTCAGAGAGCACATGCTGGCCTTGCCCTGGCCACTGTTCATTCTCCAACAAGGGCTTCACTGACCAAGGAGGGAAGATGGTAAAGACCACCTTTAGAAGCCCTCGGGTCCCCAAATGGCTCCTTATTCTCCTGTCCAAGCAGACGGGGCTATGCTGAGCCCTTGAGAAGGGTACAGAACAAGAGTTCTTTCTGTCTCCTTGTCTGAAGTCGGTAATAGTCAGTATGGCAATACTGATGGAACTAAGCGTTCCTCCAAGTTGGCAGTGGTGCAGGGCAACATCTCAACCGTATTTCTGGCTCCAGAGCTTCCTGTCTAACCAGCTCTTTCCCACCTGTCATTCTTCCCTTTGCCTATGGGGGAGACACCGACGAGAGGAGTGGACAGCAGAGGGAACCTACCAATTCAATGGCCAGGACAGCAGAGCCCTCTGGCATTGGCCAGGATAAGCGGAAGTGCCTGTGTTCCCAGGACTTCCTTAATAGCCAATGCCAGGACCCCAGAACAGGGTCAGCATGGCTATGGATTAAGGTGCTAGTATGTGATATCCATCTGTCTCCATTATCCCCTTAGCTAAGAAAAAGCTGAAAGCTCCAACTCTTTGCCATGGCCATGACTTTCCTAACCTTCAGTTTTGTTTTGTTTTTGTTTTTTGAGACACTGTTTCACTGTGTAGCCCAAGCTGGCCCCAAACTCAACAGGGATCCTTCTGCCTCAGCCTCCTAAGTGCTGTGATTATAGACAAGCATGCACCACCATGGCCAGCTCTTCACTGTTTCTTTTCTTTAAAAAAAAAAAAATTTTTTTTTTCCCAGTTTTTGAGACAGGGCCTTTTTGAGACACTGGCCTTAAACTCATGGGCAGTCCTTCTGTCTCAGCCTCCTGAGTACTGGGATTATAGATGAGTGCCACCATGCTCCACTCACCTTCAGTGTTTCTAGAAGCTAAACATCCTTCTTGAATTAACCTCACTAGGGTCAGGGAGGGTGGGGCCAGTGGGGAAAAAGCTGACTCACCGGGTGGTCATGACAATCACCAAGACCTTCTGCTCCCACACCATGAGCCAGAAATCATGATAGGTGTTTTCCAAAGGGCCTGTCGGAGAACACAGGGGTGTGAGCACAGGAAGTCCTTCTTTCTTACTCCCAACCCAAAACCTGGCATCAGCTCATTGCTCATCTCTGTATACCCTGCTTTCCAGTCCCTGGAGTGACTGCACCACCAGCACTGCACGGGAGGGTTAGAAATGCAGTGTAGCGGGCATGGTGTCACACACCTGCAGCACTCTGAAAGGCTGATGCAGGAGGTTCACGGTTCAAGCCTGGGCAATTTAGTGACTGAACAAGACCCTACCTCAAAATAAAAAAGGGTCAGGGTTGTAGCTTGGTGTGAAAGCTCCTGAGTCCAATTTTTAGTACAAAACAAAACAAAACAAATCACAGCAAAAAGCACCAGTTAGCCATCTTGTTTAGTGGTCCCCACATGGTGGAAGCACTACTGTGCACACTCAGAGCTCAGGGCTGCCTGTGGCCATGTCTCTATCCACAGCGTGAGCTTCAGCCTCCATAACTGGTTCCCACTCTCCTGCTGCCATCATCTGCAACCCCGGCTCCCCCTTTACCATGGGCTTTATCTTTCCACTTTCTCATCTTTGTTAGTGACAATGCATTCTTACAACATCCAGTCTTTAGAATCTGAAGCCCATCAGATTTTGCATGTCCTGCATCTCCCAGATCAATCTCCAATCAATCTGCAGCTGTTCTGCACTCAGAATGCTTTCTGCGTCCCTTTCCCCATGCCAACCCACTCCTGTGCTGCGATCTCACTGCTAGTCATGGTTTGGCTGAGCTGAGACACCACTTGAGCTTTCCCAAAGTCTCTCTCTGCATCCCCACCAGCTCAAAGGTTTCAACACAAGCTGCTCAGGACACACCCACCTCTTCCAAGCCTATCCACTTCCTATCTGTTTCACTCACACCCTCCTTAGCTCTCAGATTACATCGCTCCTTGAGGGCTCCTCTGCTCTGAGCTTTCAAAGACACAGTTCTTTGGGTTCTTAGCATTTGACCTAGAGTTGGCACCAGTAATTTTACTTCAGGAAGACAGGCCTTATAAACATAGTTTGAGGACAAGGGCCACACTTGTCCTTGAGATCAAGTTCCCCTGTTACAGTGAGAGCCTGCAGAGGCAGGCACCTGGTAATAAAGCTGCAGTTCTCTGTGGACCACTAACCCTTTTCACCAAGAGAGTGAGCAACAACATTAAGCCCCTGTGTTCTCCCAGCTTTCCCTCTGCTCTCGGGAAAGCAAGGCAGCAGCAAGGTATGATGGAGCCTGAAAGATTGCCAGCTCCATTCTCTTTTTTGCTAAAATCTTTAGTAAGCCCCGATTCCTTATGACACTAGAATCCCCTGTCTGCAGACACAGAGGCCCCACAGTATGCTGGGGCTAGTAATGTATGAGAAAGAATAAGTCCTGCGCTGTGCTCAGCAAGTGCTCTGCCATGCAGCCACAGCACAGCCCTAGACTCAGATTTTACAACTGGTTCTGTCGGGGAGGAAACTGGGTAAAAAGGAAGAATCAAGATATAACAGGTACTAGTACAAATTCCCTATGATGTATGTGACCATTATGTATGTCTGAAGTGTACCAATAAAATTAATTAAGAAAAAAGAAATTAAGAACTGGTAATGTACAACCTGTGCAGTGCATGTTTCTCATGTGTGCAATATCCCATTCCTTTCTGGGCCACCCACATGAGTGTTACCTTTATTGGTGACACTATGGTGAATCACTTAAGGAACTATTATCGGATCTCTCATTTTATTTTTCCACAAGCCAGTGACACTGTACAACTGGATTACATTTTGTTTTCATTTCTGTTTGAAATCAGGTCTTGCTAAGTTGTTCAGGGTAGCCTCCCATTTTCAACTCCCCTCCCGCTTCAGCCTCCTGAGTAGCTGGGATCATAGTTCGCATATCACGATGCCTGGCCTGTCAGATCTGTTACTGACCATTTTCTGCAATAGTCACAGAATTTTAAACCCCTATGGCAGCCTATTTTGTCAACCGGTGTCACAATTTCCTACACCACCACCACCACCACCTTCTTCTCTTCTTTATGCTAGGGTTTGAAATCAGTGCCTTGCACCCATGCTCTATCACTGAGGTGTGTCCCTAGCTGCCTACCACCTTCTTTGAAAATGAAGTTGTCTTCTTGAGAGAGGCAGAGGCATAGTAGGCAAGTATGTCATCTCCATCTGAATTCTTCCTGTTTCCAGACTGCCCGGTTCAGAGCGCTTCCTGGTGTGTGCTGTGATGATTTGGGGCCCAGACCCACACTGCTTGTGCCTAAACTGGACTCAACTTCTGGGAAGTACCACTGCCAATCCAGACCCCTTCATGGATGTGGAAAGCATCTCATGGCCCTACACCTTTGGCTTGACCACACTAAGACACAGAACTGAAAGAAACAAGCAGGCAGTGTCTGTGGGCTTAAATTTCCAGTTCATTTCTATGCTCCAAGTTTCTGAGCACACATGGTACAGAAACCCTATACCTCCCATGTGCCTTCCTACCACCACCAATCTTTACAAAAGGCCAGGATTTAGTAGCTACAGCATAGACTCAAATCATGTTTTCTTTAAAAATTATGGCATCATCTGGCACAAGGCAGATGGCAAAAGACCAACATGTGAGGGCCGCATCAGCTTACCCTGGGTGCCAATGTAAGCATTCTTCTGCTTGTAGCCATCCATGAAGCTGGCGTTGATGTAATCTGTCTGATGGGAAAGAGGAGACATCATTGTGTGCATGGCAGGTAGCGTCTGAGTTATAGAATGGGGTCCTAAGTAAGCCTAATCCCCAGTGTGAGTGTGTTTTTACTGTCAGTGGACAGTGAAGGGTGATAGCCAATTCAAACCTCACTTCATCAGTCAGGCTGGGACAACTGAGTATCTACGTGCAGAAAAATCAAACAGACTCTGTCGTGATACCACACACAAAATTAACTCAAAATGGACCAAAGACATAAAAGCAAGAGATTAAACTATAAAACTCTTTGGGGCCCCGCATACAGCTCAGCAGCACAGTGCCCACCTGGCAAGTGTGAGGTCATGAGTTTGATTCCTGGTACAAAAAAAAAAAAAACAAAAAAAAAAAACACTCTTTGAAGAAAATGAAAGAATAACTTCGTGATTATGGGGCTGGGCAAAGTCACTTATATATAACACCAAAGTCACAAGAAAAGAAATAAACTGGACTGCAGTAAAACTAAAAACTAGGCAGAGCGGCACACATCTATCCGAGCACCCTGGTAGGCTGAGGCAGGAGAAACTCAAAGAGTTCAAGCCCACCCTGGGCAATTTAAAGAGATCCTACTTCAAAATAAAATAAAAATGGCCAAGGATGGTACTGCATGCCAGTAATCTTAGTACTTTAGAGGCTAAGGAAGAAGGATTGCTAAAAGTTTTAATGATAACCTAAATAAATAAATAAATAAGGGCTGGGGATAGAGCCCAGTGATCCGCCTGGGTTCAAGTCCCAATACCAAAAAAAATTTTTTTTTAATTTAAAAAAAGCAAAAAATTTTGTGTCTCAAGGGACATTATCAAGTAAGTGAAAAATCAATCCACAAAATGCATTTATTTAATAAAAAACTTGTACTTCCAAGTGTGGTGGCACATACATACATGTAATCCCAGCACTTGGAAGCTGAGGCAAAAAGATCACCGCAAGTTTGAGGCCAGCATAGGCTACATGGAGGCCAATATAAGCTACACAGTGAGAACTTGTCTCAAAAAAATAAAAATCTTGCAACCCTTAGAATTCAATAAGGGATGATCCAATTTAATATTAAGCAAAAAAGTCATTTTTGAAAGGTTTTGGCCCAGACAGGACGCTGTAGCCAGGAAAGCCACAACCGGAAGCAGGAAGCCCCATCTTGCCCTTCCCCTAGGAAGTTACCTGTGACGCCATCTTCCCGCCCCTGGGAATTTACATATGGCGCCAAACCTAGGACCAATGGGCTACCTGTGTATCCCTAATGCCCGCCTTAGGTTCCACCCCAAACCGAGGCTATTTACAGGCCCCCACGCCACGTGTCCGACGGAGAGATCGCCGGACGCCAGCGGTGGGGGTGCCGGTCATCTCTCTCCGTGTTCTCAGAATAAAGGCCGCTTTTTATTTTATATTTCTCATCTTTTGTTAATATTTTTCATCTTTTGGAAATAACCCTATCAATTTTCCCATACATTTACAGATGGTCAAGGAGCACACAGAAGAATGATAAGCATTATTTGACACCAGGGCAGACACTACTTTGAACTCACTAGAATAGTTACAGGTTAAAAAAGATAAGTGTTGACAAGGACGCAGCACAATCAGAACCCTCATGCATGCTACTGGGAATGTAAATTGCAGTCACTTTGGAAAGCAGGCTAGCAGTCTCACCAAAGACTAAACAGGATTACCCTATGACCCAGCGATCCCACTACCAAAGAAAAGGACTACATAAATCTACTAATTTATACCAATATTCATAGCAGCACTGTTCACAATGGCTAAACAATGGAAATAATTCCAGATCCTTCAATGAATGCATACATGGATCCTCTGGCAACTGCAAGGAGTGAGGAGGTGCTGGTATTTGTCACAACATGGATGCACTGTTATTCCACTGATATGGAAGTGTAGAGAGAGAGAAAACAGTGACCAGAGGCACTCTATGGTAAAATACTTGCCTACTGAACATAAGGCTCTGGGCTTATCTCCAGCATCTCAAATGAAACACCCAAACAAAACAGATTAGGGTGGGGCTGGGGATTTAGCTCAGGGGCATAAGCGTATGCCTTGCAAATTTGTAGTTGTGAGTTGGATCCCCAAACGGATGATTAAAAAAAAAAAAAAAAAAAAAACACACAGATTAGGGTGGGTTAGAAGGAAATACGGGTGATAGCCAAGGACATAGGTTTCTCTTTGGGATAAGCTTTGCTCGTACAGCACGTGAGTTATATCTCAATAAAGCTGGTGGGTTTTTTTGGTCTTTTTCCTTCTTATCGGTACCAGGGATTGAACTCACGACTGCCTGCTTGCAAGGCAGGCGCTTATGCCACTGAGCTAAATCCCCAGCCCCAAAGCTGCTATTTTGAAAAAACAAAAAGAATCTATCATATCTTGTAGCACATAGCAGAGGGCTAATGGGAGACAGACCCACAGCCTGGGCAGGAGCACCCATCTACTCTGTGGCTCATGAAAGATAGGGACCAGAAGGCAGAAGTTGCCACTGTCAGCACAGCAGCAGAGCAGGTCAGTGTCCAGCCTTCTCCACCAAATGAACTCCCACAGAGCTTTTTGCCAGCTCAGAGAGGTCAGGCAAGCTCCTGAACCCTTTTGCAGGGTCTTCATCCTCCTCCTCACATCCTCAGTCTCATTCACTTAACTTCACTCTCATTAAATTATAAAGTCTCAGCCAGTCTCCTTTAGTCTTGGCTGACCAAGAAAGAAATGATGGCAGAGATAGTTTCAAGTCTCAGTGTAAACTGCTGAGAGTAGAAAAAACAGGCAATTACTAGACAGAGGCATGCAGGGGCATCAAGTAAGAGACAAGAAGTCTCCACAGACACTGGGCATGATAGGGCACACCTGTAATCCCAGCACTCAGGACACTGAGACAGGAGGATCACCTTAAGTTTGAGGCCAGCCTGGGCTGCATAGTGAATTCAAAGCCAGCCTGAACTGTGTAAAACCCTGTCTAAAAATAAAAATAAAAATGAAAGTCTCCATGGCCTATCAGGGAAAAGCCATAATCTATACCACTCTACAGAGGTCAGAGTAGGTTCTTCCTATAGCTAATGCCTTTTATCTAGAGGGCATGAGACCTAAAAACAGTCAAAACTGTGTGTCCTCAGGCCACGCCCTCAGGACAGCACTTTCCTCACAGTCAAACACAGTCAAGGGTGTGCTGCTGCAAGGCCTCCAATTCAGCCAGTCTATCTCCTGACATAGTATCCCACTATGTACTCAGCCTCTCCACACTCCTCCCACAGCAGCCAGTACTGACCTCATGGCATCAACGCTCCATTGGGCATGGGCAATGCCACTGAGCTGCTGGACGACCTCAGGAGACCAGGCCAGCTAGACCTCACCCACCCTGACCAAGATGCCACTTCTCACTCCAGCTGAGTGTACACCTTCAGAAACCCCGTGGAGAGGATATAGAAAAGTACAAGAGTCTCTTGTTGTAAGAATCAACACTGTCACTAGTGTGTAAGCATTCACCCCCTGAGCTGCCTATGTAATTGGAAAAGAATGTCACCTCTTTAAAGGAGACTTAGATGGTGCATAACTGTAATGTCAGCACTCAGCAGACTGAGGCAGAAGGACTGACATAAATTCAAGGCCACCCGGGGTGACATAGTGAGTTCAAAGTAGGGCTGAACTACACGGTGAGACCCTGTCTCAAAAAAACCAAAAAATATTTTTTGATTTTAAAAATTGAAAAAAAGTAAAAATAAAAGAGATTTACTATTATTTATCATGAAGAATATCAATTTTCAGTACCCTGGTCTCTAATAGCGCCTGACTCTGGGAATTTACATCAGCAATTTCAGAGTGAACATCATGTATTAAAACAGAAAATGACCTCTGGAGACAAGTATCAACCGAGGGGCAAAATGCTGCTATAGAAAGTGTTTGTGTCTTCACCTCAAACTCCTATGAAAATCCTACTCTGCAATGTGATGGCTCTGGGGAACACAGCTTTGTGAGGGGACTAAGCCTCAAGAACCACTGAGATGCATCCCTTACAAAGGGGATTAGAGCCTTCATGAAACACAAGAGCTCTGAAAACACACACAGGTAATGCACATACTAACTGGTTTGACTGTGCCATTCCGTGCATGCATGAGTTTTTGTAAGCATATTTCAAAACATTACATTGTAAGTCATAAATATATACAAATTGATTAATTAAAATAAACAAATATCAAGAAACAAAGTGAGAAAGAATTAATTCTAAAAGTAGAAATACTATTGGAGTAGTTTGTCCCTGAAACTAAATAAGTAATATCCAGAAAAACCAAACCAAATCCGAATCTTCCATTTACTGTGGAAATAAAACCTCTGCTAGTATTTGCAGTAAGGAAACCACAAATCAGGCAAAGATATTCAAATAAACTATAGGATAACTAGAATAGTTTCCTGGTCTCAGGATTCACTTCTTTATGTATTTTCTGTCTATTACAATGCCAGGCACACTTCTACAGAGTGGACACAGAGCAGTCAACAAAACAGATAAACACAACCCAACCAGGGAACTTCCATCTTTTAAAGCATGTACAATGACAATCTCAGGTCCTAGCCAAACACTAAGCTAACACTCCGGCATAGAAACCCTTTGCAAGTACCCGTGTCAAGAGAAATCAAAACTATGATCTTAGGATACCAAACCTCACATCCATATATGGTCAAATACAATGATTTCTCCAAATATCATCTGCAAAAGCATGAGCAGAAGGGGGCGGGACGGGGATGTAACAAATGAGTATCATGTTCATAGGGCCAAAATTTAAACTCCTTTCCTTTGAAATAGCAACCTTGGGGCTGGGGATTTAGCTCAGCGGCATAAGCGCCTGTCTTGCAAGCAGGCAGTTGTGAGTTCAATCCCTGGTACCCATAAAACGGAAAAAGACAAAAAAAAAAAAAGAAATAGCAACCTTAATCAATTATTTTTTGATGCTATAGGACACCAGAAAATACTGGCATAGCAAAAGGAAATAAAGAAATACAATGCCCATTTAGATGTTCACCTAATTTAGAACACCATAAATTTAGAAGTAGTTATAAACAGGTTACATTTCAAGAGAATTTTTTAAAGGGATAAATAAATGATTTTGATATATAGGATGCCTGAGGTGCAAGATGAATGAAAATTAAAAACTAATCTATAGGTTACTTCGTTTTTGGTACTGGGGATTGCACTCATGACCTCAGGCTTGCCAGGCAGGCACTTGTGCCACTGAGCTAAACCCCCAGGCTTATAGGTTAATTTTAAATCCTAATAGGTTTTTCTAATTTAGAACACTTGCCAGTGATGATACTGTGATACTTAAAGACAATGTACACGGCAAAACCATGCCAGACTGACTTTCAAAGCAGTTCAAATGATGGCTGAGACACTCATGTTATAGATGCATGTGAAGAGTAAAGCTTCACTAAATATCTCTATTAATACATGTATTTTTTAACAGCACAGATGTCAAACTGATACATTAAATAACATAGTTATCCAGCTGATTTATGTATCCATGCTGGGATTATAGACATGTGCCACCATGCCCAGCTTTCAACATGCCTTTATAACAAAGCAAAAAAAGCAGAAATGACCCAGTGTTTACTAGCCCCACAATATACCAGACCTTGTATTGTGAGTGTTCACATAAAGAATTTCATTTATAAGCCACACATGGTGGTACATGCCTGTGACCCTAGTACTCTGGGAGGCTGAGGCAGGAATATAGCAAGTTCAAGCCAGCTTGGGCAACGTGGCAAGAAAGTGTCTTAAAATTTAAAAAAAATGATGAGTTGATGTTGTGCAGTGTGAAGGCCCTGTGTTAAATCCCTAGTATAAAAAAGAAAAAAACTCATTCACTTTAATCACTTGTGACTCAGTACTATTGGGTGTCTAGGATCAGAACTCAAACTTCATTTTCCTGGATGGTTTCCTGGTTCTTTTTCTATTCTGTTGCAGTGATGGCAAACCTTTTAGAGGCCAAGTGCCATTTAAAAGCTTGGACAGGTCATGGTTAATGAGTCATGGCTTGTGATGTCATCACTTGGTGCTGGTATACCTCCCAACCACGTATAAAGTCCCTACATGCACTGTTACCCTATGCTTGGCTATTGGAATGACATGGTTCACAAGCCAAGAGACAGCTCTGCGTGGCTGCTGTGGCATGTGTGCCACAGGTTCATCACCAATGGATTAAAGTATCAATACGTTTCACTTTGGAAGAGGCTTACTTCCCCACAGTGCTCCAAATAAGACTGCATCTGTCTACCTGAGTGTGGCCACTTCGTTTTGTCAGCTTCACTCGAGTTTGATCCAAGCAGGGGACATCTCGATAACGGTTCTTCTCTAGGTTTTCTGGAGACCTAAAGGAAATGAAGCAGACAAGGAAAATTTAGGAAAAAGTAAGGATGGTGTGGTGGCACACACCTGTAATCCACGCAGTTTGGGAGGCTGAGCAGGAAGATCACAAGTTCAAGGCTAGTCTGTGTTACCTAGCAATAATACTGTCTCAAAATTTACAGTGGTGCTAGTATGTGTGTGTGCATACATACATATACACAAGGGGTGGCAATGTAAAAAGCTGGGCATCAATCCCTGCTGGGATAGAATGTGGAGTTCCTCACTCTAGTGTACATGGCTCCTCATCATTCGACTTCATTTTCTTTTTGTGCTAGGTATTAAACTCAGGGCTTCAGGCATACTAAGCATGTGCTCTACCACTAAGTCACACCTCAGCCCTGGTCTAGCCTTTTTATACATATACACTGCTAACAGAAAAGTGAGAGGGAACCCACACAGACTAGGACAGAGGTCTGCACTGTTGAGGGGGTCTGCTATAACAAATACCCAAAAGCCAGAGCAGCTTTGGATGTGGTAAGGAGCAAGTGTGGGAGAGATGTGGAGGCACATGCTATGCAGAGCAGTCCGCAGTGCCACCAACAGAGCAGCAAGGGCCATTCTAGTGAGGCTCAGAGGAAAGTTTCCATCAAAGCCTTGGTCTTAGAGTCAGAGACTGTAATCAGAAATGCAGATAAAGGCTTCTCTGATCAGGCAGAGCACCAAAGCCAGTCTAGCTGCACATAACCATTTTATTATTTATTTATAAAAAGAAGCTCAAAATCAATTTCTTTCTTCTCTCTTTTTCTCTCTTTGGCCCTTCTCCTCACTCTTCTCTGTATTAGGAGCTGGACCCAGGGCCTCATACATGCAAGGTAACCAACCCCAGCTCTGTTTTAAAAATTGTATTTTGAAGCCGGGCATAGTGGCACATGCCTATAATTCCGGCATTGGGAAAGCTGAAGCAGGAGAATCATTTCGAGTTCAAGGCCAACCTATCTACAAAGTGAGTTCAAGGCCAGCCTGAACCACATAGTGAAGCTCTATCTCCAAAAGACAAAAAGAAAAATTGTATTTTGTGTGGGGCACGATGGAGCATGCCTAGAGTCCCAGCACTCCGACAGCTGATGCAGGAGGATCACTGTAAGTCTGAGACCAGCCGGGGCTCCACTGTGAGTTCAAGCCCTGCCTGAACTGCATAGCATGACCCTGTCTCAAAAAATAAAATTCCCAGACTAGCCTCAAATTTGCAATCCTCCTGACTCAGTCTCTCAAATAGCTGGGACTGCAAGTGTGTATCATTATACTCAGGTAAAATAAATCTCTAAATTCCATTTTAACACGATGGACTGACCCCACTGGGGCTGGGGATTTAGCTCAGCAGCATAAGCACCTGCCTTGCAAGCAGGTGGTTGTGAGTTCGATCCCTGGTACCGATTAAAAAAAAAAAAAAATGACCCCACTCTATCCAGCAGCTTTTCTGAAATGCATTAAAGAAACTATTCAATACAGAGTCAAAGAGCAACAGTGGAGACATCAGCAGACAGAGATTTTAACCTGTTTTGGCAGAAAGAAGAGATGAGCAGATTTGGAAGACTTGGTCAAATGCAAGAAGCTAGGGCCTAAGAAGTACTGATGAAAAGCAAAAACAACACCCTGGAAGATAAGATAAAACAAAAGGGTAAAACAGAAAAAATTTAGCACTTGCGAGGCTGAGGCAGGAAGGAGGGTTGCTGCAAATTCGAGGCCAGCTGGTGTTACAAAGTGAATTCAAGGCCAGCCTGAACTATATAGTGAAACTCTGTCTCAAAAAGAATAAACAAATAAACAAACAAAACCACAATTAGGAGCCGGGCGTGGTGGCTCATGCCTGTAATCCCAGCACTGGGAAAGCTGAGGCAGGAGGATGGTTGTGAGTTCGAGATCAGCCTAGGCTACAAAGTGAGCTCAAGGCCAACCTGAACTGCATAGCAAAGACCCTGTTTCAAAAAGAGAAAAAAAAAAAAAAAAAAAAAACACACTAAGAAATGAAAACCCAAATGTTCCATAGTTATAATCACTGCTCCATTCTCCCTGTTCTGTTTTATACTATGTTCATATTTGGGCTTGTATCCTGTCTCACATGCAAGAGAATACAGCAGTCTTATCAGGAGAATTCTGTCATCTGGTGTTGTCTAACAGGCTGTTTGATCATTTCAACTTGAAGCTCATCTATCCCAACAATTTCCAAGCAACCCTGTAGGACACTAAACCTAAGTGAAGGACCCTGTACCTAAGTGAAAACCAACAACAAATAAAGATCTCACACATCTAATAATCCTAGCACTTGGGAGGCAGAGGCAGGAAGACTGCTAAGAATTCGAGGCCTCCCTGGGTTACACAGTAAATTCAAGATCAAGGCCACCACTACATAGCAAGACTCTGTTTCAAACCCCTCCAAAAAAAACAGTCCTAGAAATGGAGAACACAGACCTTCAGATTAAAAAAATCCATCAAGCACCCAACATCATGAATTAAAACAATGGACTCACACCAAAGCCTATCCACTGAAAAATTTTTAAATTGAAAAGATTAAATGTCCAGGAAAGGAAAAACAAAAACACAACAGATTAGTTAAAAAGACTAAGAAGGAACAGAATAATAGACTACTCATGGCATCACTGTAAAAGCTCTGAGGCACAATTATTTCAAATATAGAAATCTATGCTTAGCAAAATGCTGTACAAATGAAGAAAGAATAAATATGAGATCAAAAAGCAAGACCACCAGGAAAGCAGAAAAGCTGCAGGATGAAAGAGGTGTAGATCGAGGCTACAGCTTAGACTGGAGCCAAAGAACAGAAAGTTTTGAAGTCAGGGCTCTAGGAATAAAATGAAACCAAATGAGTATCTGACGCATTTGATCATTGAAAAGTAATGACAGTATAAAATAAATCTTATTCAGCACACAATGATGAGGACAAGTATACAAAAAGCAAATGAAAAATTTAAGTTAGTCCAGAAGAAACAAAAAATAGATGTGATACGAGTAATATGTTTGATCATTTCACAGTGGGTCACTTAATCTCTGCAATTAAAAAAAAAATGAAAACTGTAAGGTACATAAACGATTACTCTTTTCTTTTTTTTTACATCTACATTGGCTCAGCAAAACAATTACTCTTGATCTGATTAAAATTATGTAGCCTACTATAAGCCTTGTGTGATGGTACACACCTGGAATTCCAGCTACACAGGAGATTGAGACTGGAGGATGTTAAGTTTGAGCTCTGCCTGGGTAATTCAGCAAGACCCTGTCTCAAATTAAAAGGCTGAAGATGTAGTAAAGTGGCAGAGCACCCATCAGTTCAGTCGCTAGAAAAATAAATAAATAAATAAATAAATAAAGCATATAGTTAAATTGGGGAAATAAAAAAGAACAGCTACAGAAGTGAAAAATTAGCTGGGTGTGATGGTGCACACTATACTCACAATTGCCCAGCTACTCAGAAAGCTGAGACAATAGGATCCCTTGAGTCAATAAGCCAGAGTCCAGCTTGGGCCACACAGTGTAAAAAGAGTTCAAAATGGGGCTGGGGATTTAGCTCAGCAGCATAAGTGCCTGCCTGGCAGGGCAAGGTGATCAGTTCAATCCCCCATACCAAAAAAAAAAGTTCAAAATGAAAAACTATAGGCAACAGAATTGTGAGCAAGGCAGGAGACTCATGTCCATTCTGTCATTGTTTTTTTTTTTTCTTTTTTCTTTTCTGTAGGTTTATTTTATTTTATTTTAAAGAGAATAAAACTAAACAGAATAAAGCCAATCCAAACAAAACAGTGCCATGTGCAGGCCGTTGTGGGAAGAACCAGATGTCAACCTTTTCCCATGAGTGGGTGCCATTTGTGGACTGTGGGGGAGAACAAGAAGCCAAGCCCTTCCTGGAAGTAAGCACCATGCATAAGCCACTCGAGGGAGAACCAGACACCAGCCTTTTCCTGTGACTCAGTGCCATTTGTAGGCTGTCGGGGACGAGAACAAGAAGCCAATAAGAACACAGCGCCATGCATGGGCCACTGAGGCCAATGCCTTCCAGTGTATGGGCTGGGAGACCAGAAGAGCCAAGGTTCGACACCCTCTACTCCCATAAGTAACCGGCTGATCCAGAGAAACACAGGCTGCAATGATAGCTATTGAGGTTGCTTGTAGTGTTTAGTGTTACTTTGCAGGTCTAAAGCTGGTAGTAGTCTGATCACCTATTCAGAGGATAACAATAAGCAATGTAGCATCTCTGGGGGAACCTCCTTCTGACGGTGGCAGGCACTGTTAATTCCCTATTAAAGATTAAAAAAAAAAAAAAAGACAAAAAAACCAAACCAATGAATGCAATAAAAACTTCAAAACAAGATAGTAGTAAATCAAGACTGGGGATTTAGCTTAGTGGCACAAACACAAGCCTGGCAAGTGCGAGGTCGTGAGTTCAATCCCCAGTACTGCCAAAAAAACCAAACAAACACGATAGTAGTAAATCCAAAATGGCTACCATAATGTATCTTGTTATCTTTGAAACAGCTGCTGGCCATGCCATCAGATATAATAAAATCAAACAAGACAAAACACAATAAAACCCAACCAAAAAAACAATGAAAATGACACAGGACTTCAAAACAAGATTAATAGGCTGGGGATCAGTTCAGCGGCATAAATGCCTGCCTGGTAAGCACAAGGTTATGAGTTCAATCCCCGATACCAAAAAAGAAAAAGAAACAGCAAGTTGGCTTGCAGTCAGGCTTCAAAGGCCAAGTCTGTCAAAACAAGATAATAGGAAATCAATAGTGACCACCACAATGCCTCTCGTTATCATCAATATAGCTGCCCCTAACATCAGACACAATAAAGTCAAGCAAAACAGGACAGAATAAAACCAATCAGTTTTTTTCTTTACACTGTTTGGTTTTAAAAAATTATTTGCATATATCATCAATGTCAACATCATGGTTGTGACACTACACTAGAGATTTGAAAGATGTAACCACAGGGGAGAAGTGTGGAAAGGGTAAATGTGATCTTTTTACATTACTTCTTGTAACTGCATTTGAATCTATAATAGCCTCATAATAAAAAGTTTAATTTTAGGGGCTGGGGATTTAGCTCAGCGGCATAAGCGCCTGCTTTCCAAGCAGGCAGTCGTGAGTTCGATCCCTGGTACCGATAAAAACGAAAAAGACCAAAAAAAAAAAAAAAAAAAAAAAAAAAAAATCCAATGGAAAAAAAAAGTTTAATTTTGGGAAATGCATATCAAAACTCATTAAGATTCCATCTCACTCCAATCAGAATGGCTGTCAAGATATAATCTTGTAATAAATGCTGAGGAGGCTATGGGAAAAAAGAAACCCTTTCGTACTGCTGGTGAGAATGTAAATTAGTATGGCTACTATATGGAAATCAATACAGAAGTTCCCAAAAAACTATAAATGGAGTTACTCTGTGAACCAGCTATACCACTCCTTGTTATGTATGCAAAGGGATTAAGGTCAGCATACTATAGCGAGACCTGCACACCCATGTCTATGGCAGCACAGGTCACAAAGGCCAGGGTATTCAACCAGTCAGGTGATCATCAATAGTAATGGATAAAATCAAATGTGGTTAAAAAAAAAAAAAAATCAAATGTGGTATACACACACAATGGAGTGTATATACCCCATCCATAAATGAGTGTGCATATACTTACCTATAAAAAAAGAATGAAATTTAGTTATTTGCATAAAATGGATGGATTGCACATTATGATGTAGTTCTCCCTAGTAGATGGAATCTAAAAAGATGAAAAAAAAAAAAAAAAAAAAAGATGATGAAGAAGTAGAAAAAAAACTTACCAGACAACAGAAGGGGAACAAGGGAACAAGGTGGGGTGGGGGTGTGTGTGAGTGGGTAACAGGGATGACTATGATCAAAATACACACACTGAAAGAAAAAAAAACGTGAAACTGGGGAGGAACAGGACAAGGGAGATGATGGGGGTGATTAAAGTATGTTAATAGCATACTCAAGTCTACCAAAATGAAACTCACTGAACTGTACAGCCAGTATGTACTAGTAAAAAATGTGAGGAAGGAAACGGGTCAAAAAAGTATAATTAAAAAAAACAAATAGGAGGGGGTTCCTGAGATATAGCTCAGTGGCATAAGAGCCTGCCTGGCAAGTGTAAGGTCCTGAGTTTCATTCCCAGTACCAAAAAAAAAAAAGCTGTAGCTGGCGTGGTGGCACACCTCTAATCTCAACACATAGGATGCTGAGGCACCCACACAGTGAGTTTAAGATCAGGGCGAACTAGACAGTGGGACCTTGGTCTCAAAAAATAAAAAAATTCACAAAACCATATGGGGAGGAGACAAAACGGTCGGAAAAGCTTCTTGTTCCCCAGCCTTGTGGGCTATAATAAATACTCGAACATACCTCTCATAACCAGAGTCCTGAGGAAAGCGGGGCGCTTTTACAGGAGTTAGCATTCAGGAGCCTTGGTATAAGACACAGGCTGATGAGGACCCTGCATCTCTACCAGCCAGTGGAGACTCTACTATTCAACAAAGAGGCAAGATGAAGAAGTTGTGTCATCAGTCGGGGCACACAGTCTGTCACACAGCAGCTGGTTTGGGTGATGCAAAGCAGACAACTCTAATCTGAGGGAGCACAGAGGCACTGCAGCCAGTCAGGAATTCCTGACTGCATGCTCCCTGCTCTCAGACACTTCTTCCGTTCAAGACTGGGAAAGAAATCTGATATAAAGAGGTCCTGAGTGGACAGCAGGGGACAAAGCTGTGTTAGAGAAAAAGCACACTTGGCCATATTGGAACCTAGGATGCTGGGAAAGAAAGCAACCTGCTCGCCTCCCTAGTAAGCAGCCATGAGCCTACCGAGCGTGTGGGCTGAGAATCAAACATCCCATCCTGCTCCCCCCCCCCCGCCCCCGCCATTAGCAAATAGGAGCCAGAGGTCTCAGCATTTCTTGGGAGGCTGACCATATGCAATACAGCAAATATGGGGGATTTCCTTCTACCTTCTCTTTGAAGGTAAATATTGTTATCATTGCTTTGCTTTGTTCTGGTTAACTGTATTGCTCTATTCAATATTCTTTTTTGATAAGTTCTATAATGTTTTGCATTTGGTTTGATTTTGCTATACTTGATTGAATGGACAACTAATATGAAGATAATGAGATATACTATGGTACCTATTACTGTTATCCTGGTAACCTGCTGTGACGTTCTATACTAATTTCACTGCATTGTCTCAATTGGCTTTGTCCTGTCTTATTCTGTTGTATTTTACTACATTCAAATAAACAAAAAATTAAAAAAAAAAAAAAAAAGGAAAGCACACTCCCCCACTTCCCTTTCTCATATGTGCTCTCTTTTCCTTTCAATACTATTACATTTTTTTCATAGTACTAAGGATTGAACCCAGGAGCACTCCATCTCTGAGCTAGTTTCTCAGTCCTTTCTTTAAATTTTGAGGCAGGGTCTAAGTCACCCACACTGGCTTCCGAGTGGCGATCCTTCCGCTTTTAGCCTCTCAAGTAGCTAGGACCTCAGGCATGTGCCACGACATTGGGACTACTCTTACTGTCTCTGCACTTTCCCTCCCTGTGCTTGGAATCAAACCAAGGACCTTGCATATCCCAGCTCAGAGCGCTGCCAACAAGATCTGTGCCCCAGCCCCGTCTTTGCACTTCTGTCCCAATCACCTCTACTCGGTCTCTGAACACATTATTTGCCTCTTTCCTTTGCATCTTCTTCATAGACACTGAGGGAGCTAGACAGAATGCTGAGGGACAGTGTGCTGACAAAATCACGGAGTAGACCACAGGCTCCCAGTCACACATTATGCACAGGGAAGCAGAAGGGAACAACTATGTCACCCAGAGGAGGGACTTCTGGCTAAGGTGGAATCTGAGCTTCATACCCACTGGGACCGCTTCCCTAAATTCCAATAGAGCTCATTAGTTGGAGAAAATGGTATTTTTGCTGCAGTTGATTAAAATCTCATAAGACATAGTAGAGCAACATTTTTTTTAAAAAATGAGCTATTGCCAACAGCAACAAATCAGTCACAAATCAGAGGAACAGATTAGCAGATAGTTTTGAGGTAGGATTTAGTCAAAAGAAACATTTCAAGGGCCTGGGATTTAGCTCATCCGTGTAAGCACCTGCTTGGCTGCTAGAGGTTATGAGTTTGATCCCCGGTATCAAAAAAAAAGAAAAGAAAAGAAAAGAAAAAAAGATCCTAATAAGTTAAGTTCCTAAGAAACAATTTTCTCTTCTGACCATGGATTCTTTGAAATGCGCCAGCCCAGTGTTTCAACATGTAACATTTTATTCTAACCTTGGGTAAGCTCTGGGCAGAAACTGAATAGATCAGAGCTACCTGAGGCCAGGAATACAAAGAAGCCCATTTTGAGTCTTTCTTTTTAATATCTGCATTTCAGGAAAATATCCAAAGACAAGTCTATTACTAAACTTACAGTAATTCAATGCTGATACCAAACACCTCTGGAACTGACAGCATGGGGCATGGCAGCAAGCACCAAAAGAGGAGCCAGCCTTTCTGAACAAGAGCTGTCACCTGTGATGCCACTCCCTAACACAAAGAAGAGCCTCTGTCAAGGATGGTGGGCTAGGGACATAGCTCAGCAGTAAAAGCACCTGCCTGGCAAGCACAAGGTCCTGAATTTGATTCCCAGTACCCCAAAAAATAGTTAAAAAAAAAAAAAAAAAAGAATCCAAAGCAAGGTCCTGAGTTCGATTCCCAGTACCAAACCAAACAAAACAAAACGAAACCAAAAAAAAAAAAAACAAACAAACAAAAAAAACCCCAAAAAACTGATAATTAAGAATGGACCATGTCTCTGCATCTTAGGGAACGTCAGTGACTACTTACATGGAACAGTGGAAAGTGCCAACCGGGTTCTGCCGACAAATGTCCTCGTACTCTTCATAGATCCCTTGCTTCTGCCTGCTGTTAACATAGTCCACTAGCTCGTGGATGGTCATGGCATGGGGACCTGGGACATGCACTGAGTCCCAGTCTAAGGCGCACAGGATCTCATCAAAGGGATCTGGGTGGCCATTCACCTGGGGCAGGAATTGGAAATTCCACGTGGCAAGGTTGATTCTGACGTACCCACCCAGGTTTTCTGGAAGGCACTCCCTGGGCAAGTGCTGGGTAACCTCAGATGACTTTAATATCTGAATCTGCAAGGCCAGAAAGAACATGTGAGTATGGGGGAGGGGAGTGACACACAGAGAGTGAAGAACAAATATGCTGGCATTAGCTTTGGGGAATGGGATGAAATTTGCTTGAAATACACAATGTGATCAGAAAATAACGTAAATGCTTAAGAGTTTTTTAAAATTTGTTAAAGGACATATTACTATTAATCTCCCTTTAAAAAAAAAAAAAAAAAAAACTCCCTCTTGCTTCAAATACACTTATCCCATTGTTTTCTCTATTTGCTGAAGCAGTTTTGGAAGTTTCCCTCCTATCTTTAGTTATGCTATCCTGGTTGCCTCAGTATCCTAAACTGATTCAAAATACGATCTTCCATGGTCATTCTGACTCTAGGGAAGAGCCAGAAGTCACCCAGTGCCACAGCAGGTGAATAAAGTAAATGAAAACACAAGGTAATGTTTTTATAAGCTTGCCTTTCTGTTGGATGGCACTTGGCAGAACCACTCACTATATTTTTTAATGATACTTTCTAAAGACACTCATGAAAGAAGGCTTTTAGTACAGTGTCAGAAAGTGACAAAAATGATGGGTAAATGTGTTTGAAGTGAACGGGACTATTTGGAGGGGGATTAATGATAATGTGCCTTTCATTGAAATGCATTTTTCAAATTCAAATTTAAACATCCACCATTTACTTTGATCACCTCTTGTACTATGCATAAAAGAAGCACACTGTCCAGTTCCAATACCTTGTTAAAAAAAAAAAAAAGAAGCAGACTGTAACTCATCTGCCTATAGTTAAAAGTCCTGTGAATTCTCAGATAAAAGTCTGAATTCACAGAACATCTAACATTTATTCCTGGAATTAGGGGCCCTGGTACAGATCTCCCAAAAAAAGGGATAATGAGCAAAGGCTGCTCAACACCATCACACACTGGCACTTTGCTCTCTTGCCACTGATAACGTGTAGGGAATGTTATTTTTGTTAGCCCCATACAAAGGCAACCAGTTCTTGGTCTTCAGTTGCATTTTATTCTCAGGTTGGTATGGGTGTTCAAAGACATTTCTATCCACACAAGACAGGGCTAGTCCCCAGTAGAGGGAGGCCAGGAAAAATCCTAGATAAGTAATCATAATACTTCATTCTGTTCTCTGCTTGGACTCAGCCATGCTGAGCCTCGATAGCCTCATGAATTCTCCCTGGAATCTCTGAGGAGTGGGAATGCTACCTCCTCCTGGAAATCCCTCCTTTCCTCCTCTGCCTCTGCAGGAAGCCCTTGCCAACAAATTGAGACTCTCCCTGGGTCTGCAGAATGGCCTGGTCCTCTGTCCCTTCTCTACCCTCTCCCCTGAGCTTTTTTTCCTCCTCAGGACCACCGCTCCTTGCTCCTTGTTCCTTGCTCCAATGGGTAAGGAGAGCCTCACTTAGGTTTAATTCCCAGGCCCAGCTAAGGATCAGGTGCTCTGTGGATTCTTAGTTTAGACATGCACTCATGAGTCCTGTAATTCAGATGCAAGATGTGCCTGAAGAACCCCTAACAGCGCTCTTAGGAGATCTCTCTCCTGCTGAGTCACAGTTCTCTAAGCGCCCTCTGCAGTACCCAAGTCTTCACTTGCCCCTTTGCGACCCAAGTCACCTTAGCCATAAAGACTGCAATGCTCACTTAACTTCATAATTCCTTACCACAATCTCTGCTACTACTTTTCCAAAACAAATTTTTTTGTAATTTATCCTATTATACCAATGTTTCATATACTTTCTCATGAAGGCTGTAATCAGTGGATGAACCATAATCTTTGCAGTCCTGAAACACTCAGGAAATTTAATAAAATTTAAATAATTTGAGTTAAAACTGGAAGCAGTGAGCTGTTTAAGAAAATACGACAGGAATAAAAGTAGGCGGAGATATTATGAAAGAGTCTCCCCTTAAAACTCTAGTGGTTAAAGGAATGGATGTGGTAGTATTAAGTGCTGATTTTGATTCTTGCTTTTTGGGGTTTTTTGATGCTAACTAGAAAGCCAGGGATTGTGTATGTACACACACTCTACCCTACAGCTATACTCTCACATTTAAATGCTGGGAAACACTGGAAGCCTGTGCAACTCTGGTCTACCTGCCCTTAAATACCTCTCTCCAGGATACTCTTCAGCCTCACTAACAGCCAGCTAACAGAGCTGCTCCCAGCACCTGGGGACCTCACAGGAGCTGACTTCACAGTAGATGAATGAAAAAAGAAAGCAGGGAACATGTAAAGGAGCAGAATGGGCTTCAGGAGCCAAGCTCTCAGGAAGGTAGGAAAGGCTGGCAGGATTTCGGCAGTACAGACAGGATGCTCGAAGGTGGGCTCGCCTTACCCTCTCCCGCACTTTGTCCTTCAGGACGCTGATGATGGAGTAGGGAACTCGGAACCAGAAGGGTGCACCCACGATCAGTACCTTTTTCAAGCGGGCTGGAAACGCTCCCTGCAGAGGGAGTAATAAAAGTTAAGCCTCCTAGGGCCAAGGACTCTTGAGCCAGTTTTTCTACAGCCTAATTCAGGTTTTGATAGCAACAAAGAATTTAGTTAAAATAAATAAGTTAGAAGCTGATTCACCTTTAAAAATAATGATGTTAGGGTCATGTTTATTACAAGTGTTATAGAACAAAAACTATGCCCAAATTTTTTCTTTCTTTCTTTTTTTTTTGTGCCAGGGATCAAACACAACCTCGAATTTGCCACTTAAGCCACTGAACTAAACCCCCAGCAAAATTTTCTTTTCTTTTTCTTGATTTTTCCAGACAGTCTCACAAGGTAATTTAGAGGCTGTTCTTAAATTCACTACGTAGCCCAGCTGGCCTCACACTCACACTGATACTCATGCCCCAGTCTTCTTAGTGCTGGGATTACAGGCTCATGCCACCACACCTGACTTATGCTAACTTTTCTGATGAGCAGTTATCCCACACATATCACACATCAGCCTACCTGCATCTATTGCAGAAAGTTGTGTGTGTGTGTGTGTGTCCATATGTGTGGTACTGGGGACTAAATCCAGGGCCTTCACACCAAGCTACACCCGCAGTGCCCAGTGGTTTTGCTGAGACAGGGTCTTGCTAAGTTGCTCAGACTGGACCCAAACTTGCAATCCTCCTGCTTCAGCCACTCTAGAGTACTAGGATTATAAATGCATGCCACTGCCATGCCTAGCAAGTTCTACTCATTAAATTTTTTTTGATATTAAGGATTAAACCCAAGCCTTATACATGCTAGGCAAGCAGCCTTACTACTAAGCTATGTACCCCACCCTTTGTTTGATTTTAAGACAAACCCTTGCTAAACTGCTAACACGGCGTCAAACATGCAATCCTCCTATTTCAACTGCCCAACTAGCTGGGATTATAGGTGTGCACCACTGTTTCCAGGTCTACTTATTAAACTTAAGGGAAAATTAGATTTTGAATAAACTGAACATAAAAGAAATTTCTTCTGTAACTTTTCACTTAGTCTGATGTTTGTGTATGCAGCATTTATTTTTTCACTCATTTCTTCCTCTGGGTATTCATTTATTCAATCAATTAATAAACATAATCTAGGCTGGAGATGCAGCTCAAAGCTAGATGTATTGCTTAGCATGTGCAAGGCCTTTGCTCAATCCCCAGCAGTGCAAATTAAGTAAATTCCTAGATAAATATGATCTGGTGTGGATAAGTAGCAAAGTGGTTCAAAATGGAGATACATAGGACTACACAAACTCAAGGGTGACTGATGGTTCACCCTTTACTCAGGGCTCTGTATCACTCAGCCATCGGTATCCCAACCCTGCTTGGGAATGGGATTCCATGCACTAAGCTGGCATTCTAACTCCTGTAGAGCCAAATAAACAGGACACTGGTTAAAAAATCTCCTACTCCATTCTCTTATTTCTTCTTCCTTTTTTGAGACAGGGTCTCACTATAAAGTCCAGGCTGGCCTTGAGCTCACATTGTATGTAACCCATGTTGGTCTCAAACTCATAGTGATCCTCCCACCCCAGGCTCCCATCCTACTCTATTCTTATTGAATCTACTCTTGTTGCTACTTCTATGAGCCTAATTCTCAAGCTGGTGTGTTACTCTTCATCGTGTTCTGTTACTCTTCAGTTCTATAGTCTGAGAACTCACATGCTCCCTTCATGGAGAATACACAGCATCCACATTGAAAAGGGTCTATTTAAGAAAGTCTAAGAACCTGTATCTGCCATTAAAGATGCAATAATTTATTTCAGATTCTAAATATCAAAAGAGCCCCTTTAAATGCCATAGCAAAAACTAGTTTGGAAAGCTGGGTGTGGTGGTGGATATCTACAATCTCAGCACTCAGGAGACTAAAGCAGGAGAATAGCTCTGAGTTTGAGGCCAGCCTGGGCTACACAGTGAGTTCAGGGTCAAGACCAGGTTCAACTATAAAGGGAGACTCTCTCGAAAAACAAAACAAACAAAAAATAAGCAAACAAAAAGTGAGTTCAAGGCCAGCCTAAACTGCACAGCGAAATCCTATCTCAAAACAAAACAAACCCCCAAAAACTCAAACATAAAAATTTACAATGGCGGGGTAAGTATACTCAAAGGAAAGGGTTGTGGTTTGGGTGGATTAAGGTGTCTTTTACAAATTATTTTGAGAATGTTTACATTCTCCATATTTTTCAAGAATGAAATTAGTTGGGGGGACATGTGACCTTTAAATTGAACACAATGTCTGAAGTTTACATCAACCCTAAGTCTTTTCCCAAAACAATAAAAAGGAAAAAGCCTGGCATTTGAAAGAGAGTAGAAGCTGGGCATGGTGGCACACTCCTGTAATTCCAGCACCCAAGAGGTTGAGGCAGGTGGATCACTGCAAGTGGAGACCCGCCTGGCTACAACGTGCCCCAGGGTCAGTCTGAACTGCATAGTGAGAGCCTGTCTCAAAAAAACAAAAAACAAATAAACAAAAAAAATGAGAGTGGAGAGCATCCTCCCTGGCCTACCTTCAGCAGGCTGAGGACTTTTTTGCCAAGATCCAGCTCAAAGTTGGTGTAATTAGAACCGCACATGTCATAGATAAACACCAGGCCATTCCTCTGCGTCTCAAAGCTGCAAACCAATCATTGAATAAAAACATTTATTCATTGCAAATATTTTATTCAAACCAATACAGATCCTTACTTGCTGTTGACTTGGAACTCTAGAAAATTATGATGAAGAAATTATTTGATTGGACTCTTCATAGGTAGCAACACCTATTTAGAACTGAGCATACACATTCATCATGGTGGCGGGATGGGGCCTGAGGGGTTACTAGAGATGACACCACCCTATCACTGGGCTATATCCCATTCCTTTTTATTTTTTCAGGTCTTACTGATTTGCCCAGGCAGGCCTCAAATTTATAATCCTCCTGTCTCAGATTCCCAAGTAGCTGGGATTACAGGCATGCAAACCATGACTGGCTTTTGTTTGAGATAAGGTCTTGCTATCTAATCCAGACTGAATTCACAATGTAACATCAGGAGGCCTTGAACACATCTTATATTTTAGGCTACCTCAAATTTACATTCCTGCCTCAGGCCTCTTAAAGACTGGGATTACAGGTGTGTACCACGATGTCCTGTTTTTCTTCCCCCTCACTTCATTCTTTTAACAAAATCCAAAACAGAAGTACCCACCCAGGAAATAACATGTTAAAAAATTGCTAATTCTGAGCCAGGCATTGGTGGCGCACTCCTGTAATCCCAGCACTTGGGAGGCTGAGGTAGGAGAATTGTTTGCAAGTTTGAGACCAGCCTGGGATACAAAGTGAGCCCTAGAACAGCCTGAACTGCACAGCGAGACCCTGTCTCAAAAAGACAAAAAAAATAAATAAATAAAAATAAAAAATACTGCTAATTCTAGTCAAACATGGTGGTGGTGGTGGTACAAGTACAAAATCCCAAGCTCAGGAAGCTGACTCAGGAAGCTGACTCAGGAAGCTGAGGCAGAAGCACAGCTGCAAATTCAAGACACACCTAGGCTACATAATGAGTTCAAGAGCAGTTTAACTACAAAGTCTTAAAATACAAAACCAAAGAAATCTAATATTAGCATAAAATCAGTGATATCACAAGGCCATGAATAACTTAGCACATAATTATTGAGACTAGCAGCCAGGCAAGGTGATGTACAATTATAATCCCAGAGTTCTGGGAGGCTGAGGCAGAAGGACCACAAATTTGAGCCCAGCTTCAGCAACTTTTGTGTCTTAGCAAGAGTCTATCTCAAAATAAAAAAAAAATTTTAAAGGAAAAGTATTGATAATAACTTATTAAAGTCACAGTAAAGAATTTTATTTATGACAAGTTGAAGAGGTGAAGGAACCAGTGAGCAAGTTAGGCCTTAAAGCAAAGGCAGGATTCAGTGAAGAGGTGGAGAGAGACGAGACCATTCTGGTTCAAGGCAACAAGGGGAAAAGGAGATTTTCCACTCACTGGGGAGAATTTTTGCTTGGGGAGTCAGGATCAATAATCTGAATGGCCCTGTGCTCCCCAAGTGGAAGTATAGAATTTCTCATCCTCTTTCCTGTGACTGATCATTAGATCTACTTTCCAGAATAAAGATATTCTGAAATGCTTCTGTAATGAATGAAAGACTTTCTCCTCAGAAATCCAGTATTAAGGCTCCTCCTTGGAAGGTTTGGAGAGTGGGAACACTCAGGAAGGTGTGGCCAAGTCCTACTCCTTCCAGTGTGAGTGTGAACACCACAAGAGGCCCACACAGGGCAGTGTAATATTAGCATCATGGCTGCTTATTATCAGGAGGAGGCTGGTTTTATATGCTGAATAAATATAACCCAAGCAAAAATTATCATAAAAATGCTTTTGCAAGGCCAGGCAGGGTGGCATATGCCTATAATTCTAGAACTTGAGAGGCTGAGGCAGGAGGACTGCTGCAAATTCAAAGGCAGCCTGGATAACACACAATAGTCCTATTTTCAGACAAAGAAACTGAGGCCTCAGAAGGGCAAATGCTCTACCCCTAGGATATAATCCTAGGCCTAACTTTTTTGGGGGGGACAGGGTCTCACTAAATTGCCAAGGCTAGCCTTGAACTTCTGATCTTCCAGCTTCAGTCCCCACCAAGCAGCTGGCACAGCAGGTATATCCCACTACACTAGCCCCAGAAGCTTTGCGTGTGTGTGTATCTGTATCTCTTTGTATGTTTGTTTCTTTGAGACAAGGTCTTGCTATGTAGTCCAGATTGGCCTTGAACTCACTATGTAGCCCAGGCTGGCCCTGAACTTGTGGAGGTACTCCTGCCTCAGCCTTCCCAGTGCTGGGAATACAGGCACATGTCTCCACACCTGGCTCCAGAGGTTACTGATAGTAGCAAAAAGAACCAACACTGGTCATTTCCTCCTCTCTCTCCTCCAATAAGCAATTCTTAATGCATTACCAGTTGCTGACAACTGACTTTCTTAGCTTCTGTTACCCTGAAATAGAGCTGAGGTGATGAAGACACAGTATACCCAACATCCTGATAGCACCTTGAAATACACCACACCCCAAGAACATGGGTTGCTTCCTATTGATAGCAATGTGTATCCTCGGGTAGGGAATTGAATCATGTCAAAAAACTGTCCACTGGAGAATTGAATCATGTCAAAAACTGTCACTTTCCTGTCTGGATGTGGGCCACCTACAAGATAACAGCAGTGCTCACCTATCAACAGCTCTGTCCAGCAAGTAAAACAGTGCCTGGAGGACCACGTGTTGGACTGACTTGTGGGGATGGTGCAACCTGGCAGTGAAGAGGGCGATGGAGGCTCCTGTGGGGTCCCGAACATTCTAGAGCAAAGAAAGCAGGAAATATTCAAAAGTCAAATGGGAAATGCAATTGTCACTAAGGTTTCTACCCTGAAGAACACTTGCTGCATGAAGAGAAGGGTACTGGCAATGCTGCCTGGATCTGCCTCTGCCCAGAAAGAGAACAGTAGGATCCTCCTAGGCCTGATTCTCTCAGTGCCTACTGAACGATATTCTTGTGGTAAGGAAAAAAAAAAAAAAAAAATCACATTTTCATAGATTTTTTTTTTTTGAAGAGTAGATATATTTATTGAGAGAAAGAAAGCTTCTATCTGAAGAGAGACAGAAGGGGTCCCGAGTGGGCTACCAAGGAATTTTCATAGATCTTAAACTGCAGAGGAATCCAAGGATGGTTCTGCATGAACTTTGTAACTAATTTTCCAGGAAGGATGAGAAAAAAGCCAACAGCAAGAGACAATCATACAATAGGATCCTGGTTCCCATGCTGTCTACCTTACAAGCTCATTCTCACCTGAGGCCAAAGGTCCATTAAACAGGACAGGATGTAGCTTAGCACATACAACTTGAAGGCCGTAACTAACCTTCACAAACCAACAATGAAATTCTGTTTGTCTACTATATACGGGTTCTCTATAATTCAATTATTCAGCTATTACTTGTAATTATAGTAACTATGGTCAATAGTAATTCAGTTATTACTAGAACAATTCTGGGCCAAGCTCCGTGGCTACTTCACAACTGTGCTTTACTGTGACTAAGGTATCCAGGAAAAACATCCAACCAGGACCACAATTACAAAAAGTAGGAACAAGGCTGGGAATTTAGCTCAGCAGCTCAAGTGCCTACCTGGCAAGCATAAGGTCCTGAGTTCAGTCCCTGGTACCAAAAAAAAAAAAAAGGCAGGAACAAGGCATGACAAGTCCATCAAGACTCACTAGGATGGTGAACTTCCCACTGAGGATCTCAGAACGGAGAGGTTCCTCATGAGGTTTCAGCTTTACGATGCCTTCCTTCCTTCGTGTCTCCTGAAAAGGAAACATAGCAAGATGAAGTAATATGAGGATAGTACTGCATATCCAGGCCAGCCTCATGTGACCCCTGAATCTCCATGAGGAAAATGGCAGAAGTAAACTCAACTGGGCATTCCTTTGGAGCCTTCTTCCATGTTAACTAAATGTCATCAGAATTCCTATCTAGAAGAGCCAGGCATGATGGTGTATCCTTAGTCCCAGGGCTCAGGAAGCTGAGGCAGCAGGATTGCCACAAGTTCAGGGCCAGCCTGAACCATATAGCAAGACTGTGTCTCAAAAAAAAAATAAAAACAAAAACTGGGCATGGTTCATGTCTATAATCCTCAGACTTGGGAAGTGGAGGCTGCAGGACTGCAGTCATTTTAAGGCTAGCCTGGGGTACACAGTGAGTTCAAGGCTGACCTGGACTACAGCAAGACCCTGTCTCAAAAAGGAGAGAGAGATAGAGAGACAGAGACCCTATGCAACAAAATATAGGGGGTAGAATCAGAGATAGAGAGAGACATATAGACAGACAGACAGACCCTATGCAACATTAGAATGCAGGGGGTAGAATCAAAGGACAGAGAGAGACAGACAGGCAGACCCCATATGTAACATTAGAATGTAGGGTAGAATCAAAGAGAGAGGGAAAGAAAGAGAGACACCCCCATATGTAACATTAGAATATAGCGGGTAGAATCAAAATCTTTAAACATGAAGCAGCACTGATCCTGCACCAGGACACTGAGATGGTGACCAATACTGTCCAGAGCTTGCATCCACACACAGCTGCCCAATGGAGGCCTCCCTATCTTACGGGAACTCCCTACACTGACCTCCAACTGTAGCACTGAGACCTCCTTCTGCTCACCTCCACTGGGTTCCCCATGCTGGCTTCCAGCTCCCTCACACTCACCCCACTGCAGTCCGATTTCCTCCCAATCCAGCCACTATGCTCCAAGTTCCTGCTTCAGCCACCAGGACCTTCACATCACTGATCCAAGTGGACATTCCAGTCCTCCCATTACATGACAAGCTTGACCAAGGATATTATCATCCTCTGCAGACTTTCCCTACCTCTTACAAAAACCCTTTTCTTGTTAGTATCTCTTCTACTCTTAAGTTCCCTCTGTGAGCATTTATTTCATTCACTCTGCAAACATTCAGAGAAATACGTGCCAGGCATTAAGCTAAGTGCCTGGTAAATAAAACACACCAGGTCTTTGCCTAACATCTTCTCTGACCTATCCCTAGATCAAACTCAAGTGCCTTCCAAGACACTTGAAGTCTGCAGTGAAGACTACACTAGTGGTGGATCAAGGGAGAGAGCAGTCCTGCGCAAAGTGTTCTGGTCCAATTTTCAGAATGATACTGGACCAAGAAAAGTGCAAAGTCTGAGGTGAGCACTGAACCCTACACATCTTCTGTTCTTTACACCCTCTTCAAACAACGACCTCTACACTTCCCATGGCTCCAATATCCAGTTCTACTTTCTGCATACTCAGATGGTTATTTTGATTTTAAAGAGTGCCCCCTCCCCGCTTTATGGTACTGGAAATTGAAACCAAACTCTCTGCACTGAGCTACACTCCCAGTTCTCTTTTGTCAAGTTAGTAAACTGCCAAGCTGTGCTCTTCCTGCCTCAGCCTCCTAGAATGCTGGGATTACAGGAATGTACTACCACACCAAGCTAGACCAGAGTTCTTTTCTGAACCCTAAGCTCATGTTTTTAACTATTTAGGCATCCCAAAGGCCCCTCAAACTGAACTCCTGTCTCCTTTCCACACACTTCTGGGCATCAATTTGGCAACACTGCTGCCATTCAACCTGTGTCACGGTGGATCTGCAGGGTCCCCTAGGACTGCACATGCTCAGCACTGGCTTGGTGGAAGGGGACTGGCTCAGAAGGCACTGTATTCACCAGTAACAACCCCAGGTGCAGAGCTGAAGGTCTGCTGGGAGGCAAGGGCTGGCAGGGAGGCAGAGAGGCGGTCCTTGGACACGCCAGGGACAGGGGCTCTCCCTCCAGCTCCTCCCTCTCCTCTGCCCCATTGGGGGGCCATTCTCCTCTGAGGCTGACCCTTCAGCCATGCCATTTTTGGATCTATGCCTGCCAACTGAGGACTGAAACATCTGAAACTGTGAGCTGTGATCAACCACTCTTCCTTTAAGTTCTAGATTGGGTGTTTTGTTTCAACGACAAGGAAAGTGACAACGACACCCACCCAAGTCAGACCCTGGACTCCTTGCTCCCTCTTCCCTCATACAGCGGCTTTAGCAACCTGTGCCACTCCTGTTACTTCTAGAGGTTGTCTGTTTCTCTCGCTGTCCCCTGACACTGTGCTTATCAGCACTGTCACTATCTCCTTGTGAGTACATCAGCCTTCCCACTGGTCTCCGTCTCCAGCACAGCCCTTCTCATGTATTCTGCAAAGCAGTGGAGAAACCTGTACAGAGTGCAGAAGTAACTGCTTCACTCCACTGTCAGTGTCTTCACAGTCTCTCTGACCTTCACTGACTGGCAAGTCCAGAATGGCCCTGAACTCACTATGTCAGGCTCATGCTGGCTGAGAACTCATGGCAATTCTCCTGCCTCAGCCTCACCAGTGCTGGGATTACAGGCCTGAGCCACGATGTCTGGCCAGTATTTTTCCAATAATGCTGCCAAGTAAGAAATTAAACATAGGCTGGGGATTTAGTTCAGTGGCATAAGTGCCTGCCTGGTAAGCACAAAGTCATGAGTTTGATGCCCATATCAAAAAAAAAAAAAAAAATCAAACACACACAAAATCAAACACTGTAATGACAGAGTCAAACTGAGCCCCCTTACAAAACAAAAATCAAAGATAAAGTAAATGCTGACAGAGCTCCATTACATGCTATGACATGGACAAAGTATCACAGTTGCCTCTTTTTCCCCCTAGGGTTAAAGCTCTTTTCCCAAACTACCTAAACCCATCAATCATCTGAGGCCAGGTCTCTAAAAATCCCAGGGCAGTCAGTGGAGCAGGTGCCCCAGAAGCCAGCAAAAAGTGCTTCAGCTCAGACTCCAGCAGGGTGCGCCAGTACTCCACACTAAGGCTAACGGCAGGCTTCTTCACTGTCTTAGTCCTCACAATGTGTCCTGTCCAACTCAGTGCATTAACGTGGGGGTTCCCGTAGCTGCTCCCAGACTCAGCCATTCCCAGCATTCCTGGACACAGAGCCACTCTCCCTGGTGGAGTAGAACAGCAAGAGAAGCCTGGGATCACAGGTCACCTGCCCAAGCCACATACTCTGTAGGAGTGGAACAGCTCGATGGCCCTGAGCACATTGAACTTCCTGGCCATGAGGAACTTGACAGCCACGTTCCAGGAGAGTGGGGAAACATTGTGCTGGATGGTCCACTTGTTAATTTCTTCAAGAAACTGCTTGGTGGCCTGTTGACAAGGAAAGTAAGAGTAATTAGTATGAACAGAACATGACCACTGAACCAAAATCAAACAGGAAAAACTATTATTCTTTCCCCAAGTCAGACTAATCCCAAACTTACTATGGGGTGGGGGTAGAGTGAGACCAAAGGGAAAAACAGGTGAAACCAAACACAGTTAAAATTCATGAACATCTTAAGGCCAGAAGCCAGAGTCCCATTCAAATAACAGGACTTAGCAGAAACAATGAGGGGGTGATGGGGCTCACTGGGCTCTATGTACAGGCTCAAAGCCAGGAAACCAGAGCCTTCTGGACACCAGTGTGCTTCTGGACAGAAGCCCAGAGCTGGGAGAGGATACGGAAGAATGGGGGACATTTTCATCTTCACCCGTGGCCTCAAGCTGGCATGATGCCTCTTTCTAGAATTCATACTAACACTGTTCCTCCTTGCATCACAACCCGTTTCTGCTTCAGGAGAACTACCCTTCTGTTTCTTTCAGGATGATTTAAATAGATTTTTTGGATGTACATTTGATTTGTTAAAAACTTTCTGCATGGCTACTCTGTCCCTTTCATCCAGAAACTTTTCTCAGCTGGTAGCCTTCAATATGGCCAAACAGATGAAAATTCTGAACTTTAATCATATCCCTACTACCAGTCAACCTACGGTTAGGGTGTATTTATCAATATTGAGAACCTACTATTTGTCAAACTAATTCCTGTTAAGAAGAATAAATCATACAAAAATGACATTTACTGGGGGCTGGGGATTTAGCTCAGTGGCATAAGCGCCTGCCTTGAAAGCAGGCAGTCATGAGTTCGATCCCTGGTACCGATAAAAATGAAAAAAGCCAAAAAAAAAATGACATTTACTCAACAGGCATGAGACCAACTTCCTGTATGATCATAGGCAAAGTAAACCTTGCTTCAGCAATTTTTCAGCTGAAAAATACAAGGGGAGAGGGTAACAGCAGCGATCGACCTACTTCAGAGATTTAGGAAGAGGACCCACTTTCCACACACAATCCAAACTGTTTAAACGCTTCCGGGAGAACATGGCGGACAGATAACAGCAACTACCGGCGGCTCTCTGAAAGACTCGGCTCAGAAGCCAGGAATGGTGCGGACTAAGGAGACATAAGCAGGTGGAGATATGCTCTGCTGACTCAGGAACGAACTGGGCTGAGAGAAGCCAACTTGGAATGCAGTCCTGGTGCTAAAACAGGAACAGAAAAGACTCGGTGTGGAGGCTGGAACCGCGCCATTGTAAGCGGCGATTTGGGTTTCCCGCCGCGCAGCGGCTGGCTGCCTCTACAGTGGCTCGGCAAGGGGAGAGACGTGCAGAAGCTCTGAGAACGGCAATCTGCGAACGGCAGGGAGGCGTGCACTGACTTATGGTGAGGTGAGTGAGAGAAACTGACACTCTACCACAGTTTGACTCCAGCGGAGGACTTTCTGGGCCCGAGCAGTCCTGCGGGAGCAGGGCGCGGTGGCGACTCCAGCCACACATCCTCCTCTCGGGCGGGATTGGTGAAAAGTGCCTGGCCTGCGTGACGCTGCCGGCGGACCTGGTAGACTGTCCCAACCCAGATCCCAGAGCCTGACGGTGGCCGGGAGGGGAGACGCGTAGGCTGCCTGGTCCGTAACTCCCTGGTGCGCAGCGGTGAGCGGGAACACCTAACTGGCGCAATTCGATCAGGCTGTGGCTGACTGGGAGAGAAGCTGGGCCTCTTATATAAGCTTGCATATATAAGGAACAGAGAAGAAGAGGCAGCATGGGAAGAGGCAGCAACAAGAAAGGCTCCTCGGCCCCCAATTCTGAGAAACAGGCAATAGCAGACACCGCACCAATACACATAAGGCACCATATAGAGAGCCTCATAGACCAATTCAGGAATGAAGTTATCAACGACCTGAAGCTAGAAGTATGCAGAATAGTTAGAGAAATGCTAAGCACCACCCAAGAAAAAACAGGTGGTGGAATGGAAGAACAGAAAAAAAGGGGAGAATTGTTTGATGGAGAAAACAGAGAAAGCATAGAATACGTGAAGCAGGTTCAAAGGGACTACCAAGATACTAAGAAGTCTATCGAAGACTGGCATAACAGCTTGAAAGAAACTAAGGACAGACTATCTGAACTGGAGGGCAGACTTGTAATATGGGAGAATGAAATGAAAAACTTCTTAAAAATAACAAAGAAACAAACAGCAATAATACAAAGACAAGAAGATGATAAGAGGATCCATAACTTAAGGATTAAGAACATAAAAGAAGAAGTAGGGATGCAAACAAGTGAACTACAAAAGCTACTCACAGAAATAATCCAGGAGAATTTTCCTAATTTAGCAAAAGGTAAAGATACTCAGATGTATGAGGCATACAGGACCCCAGCTACCTACAACCCAAACAGAGCAACACCCAGGCATATAATAATAAAAATTCCAGAAATTCAATACAAGAACAGAATATTAAAAGCTGTAAGAGACAAGAAACAGACCACTTACAAGGGAACACCCATCAGAATTACAGCAGATTTCTCTGCACAAACCATCAAATCACGAAGAGCGTGGGGGGAAATAATTCAAGCATTGAAAGATAATAATCTCCAGCCAAGATTGAGATATCCTGCACAACTGTCCCTGGAAATTGATGGAAAAACAAGGTGCTTCCAGGATAAAGAGGAACTGGGGGAATTTGCAACCACCAATTCAACTCTACAGAAAGTATTGCAGGATATTCTAAAAAAAGAAAAATACAAAGAACCCAGAAATAGTGGCGGGGAGGCCACAACAAATGGAGCAGAGAACAAAATGAAGAAGACAAACTGACAGCTACTGACAGAAAAAGAGCTTAACAGAAATGAGGCAGAGAAGATTGGATGATAGGAACAGCTATTTTGGAGAAAATGACATCTTAATAGGTAATACTGATTTAGTATCATCTTGTTTTGAAGTCTCATCTAGCTTTTGTCCTTCTGTCTCCAATGGTCTAAATAGGCTGTATCTTATTGGATTTTATTATGTACGATAGTATAAGCAAAAACCTTTTAAAGACAAGGAGATTATACAGAAACCATTGTTCATTTTCTGTTAGTCGATTCTAAATACTCTGTAATGCTGTCATTCTCTTGAATGGTTTTACATTGTTTTGATATACTTAATGCTACAGTATACGAAGTTGTACTCAAGGATTTCAAAGAAAGAAACAATATGGTAACTACTTTTAGGTTAGGATTATCTGGCGGTGAAACACTATTCTGCTTAAATGGTTATGTTTTGATCTGCGCTGTTTCGTTGTTATGCCCTCTTTTATCTCAATCTCCACTCCATTATTTACTTTTTTATCTTTATCCTTTTAATTAAAGGAAAAAAATAGCAGGATATATTATAGTAACCCATTTTGACTTTTCATTACCTTGATTTAAAGCCCTGTATTACTCTCACCATCTGGTTTTTAACTGATGTTCCCCTATTCTGTTTTGCTGGATAGTATCAGGTTCGAAAGTTTAGGCATCAGCTGTGAAGATAATGAGATTCATTATGACGCCCATTCTTGTTGACTTTTAGCTACTTTTGAAGACCTACAATGTCTCCAATGTTTTGGTTTTGTCGGTTTTATTCTTTACTGTTTTGTTCAATTGTATTATAACTAATGATATAGGCAATTCTATTAGAGATAGCGGGAGACATTATGGTAACCATTGTTGATCACCTGTATTATGTTTTTACATTATCTATTATGTCCACCCTTTTGACTTGACCGATTCTGTTCTGTTATGTCTCATTTGGTTTTACTCTCTTCCAAAAAAGTAATAAGAACTGTGGGAGCAATGAAACCCAAAATGTGTAATAGTCATGGTACAAAAGAGAGGAAAAGAAAGTGCTCTAAACTATATAACTGCATGTATATTTAAGTGTATAAGATAGAAAATGATATCACAGAGTTTTATTGGATCAATGAACAGAACTGTTTGCAGTATCATTGATGGAATGTCCACTTTACAAGCTTTAATTTTGTGACTTGAACAATTATTTCTAAGATGACAATATGTAATCCATTAACTAGTGATTTCCTACTGTTCATTTTTTTTCTGTAAATCTGTATAACTTGTACCCTTTCCCTGCTTTTTTTTTCTTTTCTCCTTAAATAAAATTAAAAAAAAAAAAACAAAAACAAAAACAACAAAAAAAAAAAAAAAAAAAAAAAAAAACAAACTGTTTAAACAACAGACTGGACTTCAGGAGACTCAGCATACCTCTCACAGCCCCAACCCACCCCCATTTCTAGGAAGAGATGCAAAGAGCCTTAGAGATTGTGCCTGAATGTCAGAGCCTTCCAGCTATAGCACAGTAGCTTAAAAGCTGCACAGCAGGGGCTGGGGATTTAGCTCAGCGGCATAAGCGCCTGCCTTGCAAGCAGGCAGTTGTGAGTTCGATCTCCGGTACCGATATAAAGGAAAAAGAAAAAAAAAAAGCTGCATAGCAAAGCCAATGGGCACAGAGCATGGAAACAGCCAAGGAATAAAGGCCGGAAAGAAAAACTTTCAGATCCGCTCAGCCCCACAGCAACTATGCCAGACAAAAGAAGTGAGTTCAGGGGAAGACAGCAATTCAAACCCAAAATGCGCCCCAAGGAAAAGGCTCCATGGCCTCTTAGGGATGAGTGGTTGGCGTCAGAATGAGAAAAGATGGAAAGAAGTGGTCACATAAAGATTCCAGGAAAAAAACCTCAGTCATTCAGGAGGTCCCCTCAAATTCTGTAAATGGAATCTGTGTTTTGGAGAACGTATTAGCTTTCCAACCCAGCCCTCTAGTGGGCTCCTCTGATACTGCTTACAGCACACAGCACAGAATAATCAAACATTTGCCCACACGGCGTACCCAAGCATGTCATGTTCCTAATAAAAATAATGAACAACCCAGCTACTCAGGAGGTTGAAGCAGGAGAACAGCAATTTCAAGGCTAGTCTGGAAAACTTAGACCTTATCTCAAAATAAGACTGTCTAAAAAGGGATAGGGATGTAATTTAGAGATCAGGTGCTTGCCTATCATTCATGAGGCCCAGGATTCAATTCCTACTGCTGAAAAAAATAAAGAAAATGATGAACAGATAAATCAATGTGTAGGTAGGACAGGAAAATCTAAATGGCCAGGAACTGACACGTGTTTATCACATATCCAACTGTAAAGATGACTTTTCACTTTCCACAGATAAGCCATGGACAAATATTAGATAAAGGTTGGCAGGTTTCACACACTTCTTCCCAAGTATATCTTGTCTTTTGTTTTGTTTTGTTTTGTTTTGTTCTGGTTTTGGAGACAGGGTCTCACTGTGCAGATTGGCCTTGAACTTGCTTATGTCTCAAACTCACATTGATTCTCCCGCCTCAGCCTCCCAAGTGCTGGAATTGTAAGTGTGCACCACCATGCCCAGTCTTTTTTGGTTGGCTGGTTGGTTGGTTTGTTTTGAGACAGAGTCTTGCTCTTATGGTTCAGATTGGCCTCAAATTCACAGAAATTCTCTTGCCTCAGCCTCCTCAGTGCTGGCATTAAAGGCATGCCCTACATGCCTGGCTGCCTTCCTCTTTAGTAAACTTGATCCTGCAAAGTTCTTAATGTCCTGGACTCCCAAGGGCTGCTGCCTTGAGGTGACTTCTGTCCCCTTGCTGTCAGGATGTTATTGTTGGCTTTCAGTGCAGACACAAATCCTCCTGCTTTGGCCTAAGCAGGCCTTACATGCAGTCCTGTGTCCTATAAACAGTGCTACAATATTTACGGATAGCAAACAGGCCACCTACTCTGCTCAGCTTGGATTCACCTCCTGCACCATCAACAATGAACAGCCCAAGCCTAACCCAGTGGTGTAGGTCTGGAATACTTGAAAGACTGAGGCAACATGACAGAAAGTTTGCCATTAGCCTAGGCAACTAGTAAGATCCTATCTCAATTTAAAAATAAGAGCTGAGGATGTATGGTAGACAAGCTGCCTAGCATACACAAAACCCTGGGTTCAACTGTCAGCACTGGGGAAAAAAATCTGTTTTAAATCATCCTCCTCAGTTTTTTCATCAGAGTTATGTTTACTCATAGATTCAGCATAACCACTATGAGTACTGGCCACTTTAATAAGCGACACACTGTGCCGAAGGGGTAACTGAAATTTTTCAAACGAGTATTCGGTACATTTCCTGATGAAAGACAGAATGGGCCAAACAACAGCTCACAGCTAAGAAATACTTTAGCTCAAGGTCAGTGGTTTGAATCTAGCCAGGCTTATGAGTAACTACAGTTGTTAACATCTGGCAGCCGAGCACTTGTCACAGTCCAAATGGCATTGGTGTTCCTTTGGAAAAGGTCTGCATTGATGTTCAAAAAAAATATCATTATCACTTACAACCCTCCTCTGCCCACCCTCCTGGTAAGGTGCAGATCTGATCCACTGTGGTCAAAGGCTCACTCTAATCATGATCTCCCACAATCATGTTTAAATAAATGAAAACAAGTTTCCCGACCATGGCCATAAAGCTGAAGAAGGTGCTACAAAGAGCTGAGTGAGCCCTATCTGGGCAGCCCCTGCTGGTACTGAGACAAAGGCATCACAGAACCAACACTGCGTCACAGAGTCCTTGGGTCACACTGGACTCAGAACAGCTGCCCTGTGGAGATGAGCAGGGGAGAGTGAGGGGCTGCCAAACCACAGGGCAAGTGTGCTGGGGCTCGGCCTCAGGGCTCCAGAGCCACCTAGGAGACAGTAAAGAGTCCTAGATACAACAACTTGCTTTTCATTCTACCACAGAGATACACTCACACCCATGTGTATGGCAGCACAGTTTGTAATGCTGAACGCTAAAAACAGCCCCAATTCCCAACAACCAATGAATGGACAGAGAAGATGTTTCTGGAGTACTATTCTGCCATTATGAAGGATAAGCCTGAGACATTTCTAACTAAATGGAGACATCTTGAGACCATATTCTTAAATGAAATAAACCAGACACACATGTAAATACTGCATTGTTTCTCTGGTGTGAGAAATCAAAAATGTAAATAAGGACCAAAATGTGTAACAGATACTGGGAAATGCAAAGCAAATGTTCAAATGGGAAGGGGAACTAGGGAGGGGGGAAAGGCAAAGGAATAAAGGAACAAGGAAAAATATGGAAACAAAGTTTTTTTTTGTTTTTTTTAATTTTTCTTTTAAAGTTTTGTAACTAACAAAGGGAAAAGGGGTTGAAGGGACAGCAGGGGAGTGGGAAAAAAAGCAAGATATATCGTGTAGCCAGGCATGATGGTACACACCTATAATGCCAGCACTCAGAAGACTGAGGCAGAAGGATTGCTGTGAGTTGAGGCCAACCTGGGCTATATAACCGAGTTCCAACACAGCCTGCACTACATAGTGCGTCTTAAAAAAAAAAAAAGATATATCATGTACAGGTATAAATTCCTTATGTCAATGTTATCATTATACATACCTAAAAAGCACCAAGAAAAAAAAACACCTTGCTTTTAGCCAGGGGTGGTTAAGCATCTTGTAATCCAAGCATTCAGGAAAGGCTGAGGCAGATCACCTCAAGTGAGTTCAAGATAGCCTGGACTACAGAGTAAGACGCTGTCTGAGAAATAGAAGAAGAAGACCGTCTTAGTTACTTTTTGCATTGCTGAGGCAAAATACTCAACACCTAAAGTTAAAGGAGGAAAGGTTTATTTTACAGTTTCGCCCATAGTCAGCTCCAAGGCAAGGTGACACAACAGAGGGGTACCAAAGGAGAGGCAGTCCACAGGGGATAGCAGGTGGAAAGCAGCAAGCAGCCTTCCGCCCTTTAATAGCCATCAGGGCCACAAGTCTTCTGGGTGGTGCCACCCACTCAGAGAAGGGCTTCCCATTCCCACACCTTGAACAATGCTAAACCAATCAGTGAACTAATCCAATTACCATACCCTTATTCCACATTCATACACTCTAGATGCTGCCACCTCCAAAAAGTCCACTTGCAAATACATGAAGCTTTGGAGGGACATCCAGAGACCAGCCATAACAAGGACATTAAAATAAATAGAAAACATCTGCCTCCTGAGATATCACCTCCGCATTAAGGAGCAAACACGTTTGGCAAGAGTTTAGAGTTACGAAGTTTGGAGTTAGAAAGAACCTGTCCTCTCTCTCACTGTTGTGTGTTACTAGACACATCACTCACCCCTTTGAGCCTTACTCTCCTCATCTGGAAAGATGCGCTGAGGGAAACAAGGAGAGAGCAGCTACACTGTACCTGATGCACATTCTAATGAATGAATGACGGCACATTCTCTCCTTATATCCACTATTCCATGCTTAGTCTGCTTCAGTTCAATTTCCTCTACCCACTGTATCCAGAAGCATAAATGTAACAAGAAACTTCAGAATGTGTGCAGTAACTGCAACAAGTCTTTAAAGATAGAAGCTTAGCCAGGCATGGTAATGCATGTCTGAAATCCCAGCACTCAGGAGGCTAAGACAGGCAGATTGTCTTAAATTTGAAGCCAGCCTAGGCTATACAGTAAGTTCACAACCAGCCTAAACTACCTATGTAAAAAAAAAAATTTACTTAATATGAAAATATTATCTTCACACACCTGTAATCCCAGCACTTGGGAGGCTGAGGCAGGAGGATCACTGTGAGTCTGAGGTCAGCCTGGGATACATAGTGAGTTAAAGCTAGCCTAAACTATATAACAAGACCCTTTCTAAAAAAAATAATAAAATTTTAAAAATTTAAAATTTAAATAATAAAAAAGTTCAGGGGCTGGCAATTTGGCTCAGCGGGTGTCTGCCTTATAAGCACGAAGTCATAAGTTTGATTCCTGGTACCAAAAAAAAAAAAAAAGTAAAGTTCAAGATTGCCAGGCATGAGATGATTACCCACTAAAAACCTGCTGGGCAATTTAGTAAAATCTTGTCTCAAAATAAATTTTTAAAATTGAGATGTAACACAGAGCTAGACTGCCTGTCTTGGATGCAAGAGGCCCTGGATTAGATCTCCAGTACCACAAAAAATAAACAAATTAAATAAATAAAAATAGTAAGAGAGAGAAATCTTAAAGATTCTATAAAAAGCCTATCACAACTAAATAAATGAGCTGGCTGTATTAGCATTCACCTATAATCCCACCAATTGGGAGGCTAAGGCAGGACGATCTCCAACCCCCCCCATCCCCCACCACCCCCACCACCCCCCACCCCCCGGTACCTGGGATAGAACTCACAACCTCGTGCATGCCAGGCAGGCACTTGTGCTATTGAGCTAAATCCCCAGCTGGAAGATCCTAAATTTGAGCCCAGTATGGAGCACATAGTGAGACCCTGTCTCAAAAAGAAAAATATATGAGTTTGTCAAAGTTACAAGGATACAGTCAATATACAAAAATCAGTAGCACTTCTCTACTCTAACAGTGAACAATCTGAAAAGGAAATTACAAAAACTTACTTACAATGTCATCAGAAAAAATAAAATACTGGACTGAGGATTTGGCTCAGTGGCATAAACACCTGCTTGGCAAGTAGGGGGTTATGAGTTTGATCCCCAGTACCAATAAATAAATAAATAAATACTTGGAAATGAGGCCAAGACATGATGACAACCAAAGCATTTGTTGGAAATAATGAAAGCAATTGCCAGCTAAGAGCAAAGTCCTGAGTTTGATTCCTGGTACCAAGAAAGAAAAGAAAAGAAGGCAACAGTAAGTGGAACACACCAGTGTTTGTGTCTTTAACCTCCAGGCAAAGGTGGAGATGCACAACTGTGAGCCCAGCACTTGGGAAGTTGGCCCAGGCAGACTGAAAATTCAAGTCCCACCTGACCAATTTAGTCAGACCATGTCTCAAAACAAAAATAAAAAGAGGAGCCAGGTGTGGTGACATATCCCCATAAATCCGTCATTCTGGGAAGCTGAGGCAGAAAGATAAAAGATTTGAGCCCAGCCAGGGCTAACTTGTAAATTTGAGAGACCAAGTCTCTAAATAAATAAATAAATAAATAAATAGAAAAAAAGAAAGCAAGCAAAGAAAAGAAAAGAAAGAAAGAAAGAGAAAAGAAAAGAAAAAGGGCTGGGGATGCAGCTCAGTGGGAAAGCCCTATCCTCAATCCTCAGTGCCACACAGAAATAAAGCCAAGCAGGAGCTGCCTATGGTGGCACATGCCTGTAATTCCAGCACTCTCGAGGATGAGGCAGGAGGATCTGCGCGAGTCTGAAGCCACCCCAGGAGGCTAGTCTCCAGAGAAGCAATGTCTCCCAGCAAGAGTGGTCATCTCTTCTCAAGACAGGAACTGTCCCCTTAGGCAATGCTAGTCTTGCACAGTCCTACAGAGCCAGGCCTCAGACACTAGGCCAGGATGACTGCTGCCAGCTGTGGTGACCCCCTTAACTGGTTCCTCTTTTCTACAATCCCCAAGCTCTGGCAGAGCCATGAAGACAGACCTCCAGCCACTCACTGGCTTTCACAAAATGCTGTGCTGATTAAGCCTCCTTTTTTGCCCTTCCCCACTGCTCTCCCCTGCTCTGGCTTTCGGGACCTTGATCCTTCAACTCCAGGCAACCGTGGTCAGTTCACCAAGTAAAGAATTCTGTTAGGGGCTGGGGATTTAGCTCAGCGGCATAAGCGCCTGCCTCGAAAGCACAAAGTCGTGAGTTCGATCCCTGGTACCGGTAAAAACGAAAAAGCCAAAAAAAAAAAAAAAAAAACAAAACAAAACAAAACAAAAAAAAAGAATTCTGTTAACATTTCAGTGGTTCATCATCTGCATCCTGTCTTCCTCCAATGTGGTCAGCTGATTTCCACTCCCTTCTCCTTTACCGTCCTTTTTTATTTACCCTATTTACACAAAATAAGTTTTTTTGTCTTTTTCTTTTTTTATCGGTACTGGGGATCGAACTCATGACCACACACTTGCAAGGCAGGCACTTGTGCCCCTAGCTAAATCCCCAGCCCCAAAATCGTGGCAGGTGCTTATGCCGCTGAGCTAAATCCCCACAAAACAAACTTTTGTGAAAAAGTTGTTTTCTCCTTTAAAGAATTTTCTGAGACTTTCCTTCAAAAAGGCTGACAAAATATGGGATATATATATATTTTAATGCCTCTATTTTTTATGATGTCTTTGTATAGGATTAAGCTGTAAGAAATCCTATACAACCAGGTGTGATAGTGCTTGCCTATAATCTCACCATGTCATGAGTTAGAGGCCAGCCTGGACTACCCAGTGAGTTTAAAGCCTGCTAAACTACATAGTAAGATCCTTTCTTAAAAGAAATCCTATACTTCATACTTCCTGGTAAAGTAAGACTCATGATTCATAAATTCATCTATTAAGTGGGTAAGCATTTTCACTTTCTCATGGTTCTTCAATGAAGTCTTCTCTCGTCTAAATAACGAGTTCCTTCAGAGAGGATATAGCAAATATAATTTGTTTACAAAAGGTAAATCACAGGTATGGTGGCACATGCCTATGACCCCAGCTCAGCAGGCTGAGGCAGGAGGATGGCAAACTTGAGACCAGCTTTGGCAACTTAGGGAGTTTCTCTGACTCTCTGTCTCTTTTCCTCTCTGTCTCTGTCTTTCTCTCTCTCTGTCTCTCTTCTCTCTCTCTCTGTCTCTCTTCCTCTCCTCGCCCCCCCCCCCAGATAGGGTCTCATAATGTAGTTCAGGCTAGCTTTGAACTTACGTAGCCCAGGCTGGCCCCAAACTTGCAGCAATCCTCCTGTGCTGGGATTACAGTGCCACCATCCCCAGCTGAGGTCCTATCTCAAAATAAAAAATGACAAGGTCCAAGTATGTAGCTCAGCAGAACACCTGCCTACCTCTTGATACAGTATTTGCTTAAGCTTACAGGAAGCCTTGAGTTTGATTCCCAATACACACACACACACACACACACACACACACACACACACAAATACACATACAACACAATAGATAATCATTAATACGACTAACTTCAACAATCTGGATAATAGCATTCTGGGAACTGAGAAGCAAGGTTTTTGGTTTTTTTTGTTTTTTGAGACAAGGTCTTGCTTTGTAGTTCAGGCTAGTCTGGAACTCACTATGTAGCCCACGCTGGCCTTGAACTCACAGCAATTCTCCTGCCTCAACCTCCTGATTATAGGCATGCAGTACTACGTTAGGCAGAACAATATTTTAAACAATATCCACTACAAACGTTGCATAATAGGTATTCACAATTCTTCTTTCTTTAAAAGATAACGAATAATCTCAGGACACTTTTATTCTGATATCCAGGTATTGCATGATAGAAAATCTCTTTCACTTATTAAGAGAGCAAATAAAATCCAAACTCAAAGCTCTGCAAATCCCTTCAGAAATGCTAAGGCCAAATTACCATGAAGAAAGGACTAACACCTGTCCTCCTGAGGAAAACGAACATGAATTGTGCCGAAGTTCAGGACTCTTCATCTGTTACATCAAGCGTTGCACAAGGACCAAAGAAGAAAGGTAATTGCTAGAAAAAGATTAACATTGCACAGCGCAGGCAACAGCAGGAAACCAGTGTTACCCAGACCAGGCTCCTCACAAGAGTCTACAGTCTCAGGCACCCTGAAGGGTCAGAGTTAATTGAGCTATTAAATATGAAAAGTCTCTCCATGTTAATGACTTCCTGCAGGGAAGGAAAGGGCCAAGGTTTATCGGCACTTCACTAGCCAAGTGTAAAGGCGCCTGTGTCTGACAAGCAGAAACTGCTCTATAACTTTCCATAGGTTTTTTTTCTGTTTCCTGTGGTTTGTGGTTCCTTTCCATACACAATAAGGCATTAGACACATGTTACATTTAAGACAAACTAGTCCTGCTCATTGTTAGAGCAAGACTGCACTAACACAGGGCAGAGAACACAGTCCATCAGTGGAACACTGACGATACACGAGAGGACAAGCTGTGCACGCAGCATATTCAAGAGAACCAGGATGCTCTGTCCCAAGGCATTTAGCTACTTAACAAGTGGCAGAATTCAGGTTTGGAGATTTGATTCCAAGTCTTTTCCCATTTTGTAGTCTTTCCACTTCACTAATCAGCCTTGAGAAACACAGCCATCTCAGTGGTAATATATACATGTTTGTCTGAAAGGGTATACAGGAAACTGCTAAAAGCTGGGCCAGGTGCCCCATGCATGTTATTCTAGCACTCTAGGAGGCTGAGACAAGAGGATTACAAATTCGGGCCCAGTCCCAGCTACTTCGGACCCAGTCTCACAGTTAAAAAAAAAAAGTATTTAAAAAGGGATGAGGGGCTGGGGATTTAGCTCAGCGGCATAAGCACCTGCCTTGCAAGCAGGAGGTCGTGAGTTCGATCCCTGGTACCGAGAAAAAGAAAGAAAAAAACTTAAAAATTAAAAAGGGATGGGACATGGCTCTGTGTGAAGGCTCTGAACTCAATCCCCAGTACCAGAAGGAAGGAAGAAGGAGACAGAAAAGAAACTGGCAATACTGGCTGTCTTAGAAGAAAACTAGGTGGCTGGAAAATACTGAGAAAGGATATTTTCATCCTTTAGCTTTTTCATTTCATTTTATTGATTTTTGAGACAGGCTTCTCACTTGAACTCCTGGGCTCAAATGATTGTCTCACCTCAGCCTTCCAAGGTACTATAGATGGGTACCATTGTTCCTTGATTGTTTACGTGCCTTACTAAGTTTGAATCATGTAACTACATTACTAAAGTAAAAGTACATACTAATTTTATAATAATCTTTAACTAATCTATACTTAATATGAGTTTTTCCCTCCCTTCCCTTCCTCCTCCCTCCCTCTCATTTTCTCTTTCCAGAGTCTCACTATAAAGCCCAAACTGGCCTTGAACTTGCAATCCATCGGCCTCAGCTTCCCGAGTGCTGGGATTAGTTTTATATCACCATGCCCAGCAATTATGAACATCATATTTGTTGGGGGGGGGTTGTCTTTTTGAGATAGGGTCTCATTATGCAGTTCAGGCTGGCCTTGAGCTCACTTTGAAACTCAGGCTAGTCTTTTTTTTTTTTTTTTTTTTTTGTCTTTTTCCTTTTTATCGGTACCGGGGATCGAATTCACAACTGCCTGCTTCAAGGTAGGCGCTTATGCCGCTGAGCTAAACCCCCAGCCCCTCAGGCTAGTCTTGAACGTGTAACAATCCTCCTGCCTCAGCCTCCCAAGTGCTGGGATTACAGGGATGCGGCACCACGTTCAGCTGTTTTCTTAATTTTAAACAATACCATCAAATGAGTTTTTAATGGTCTTAACTTTGAGGTAAAAGGAAATGAGTTAGTGGTCTCTAAAAGGGCTAAAGGGCTGTAGGTGGTTTATGAACTGCTAGCCCAAGGCAACAGGGCTCCACTTGCCTTCAGGGAGCCTATGCCAATAACACATCTACTACACAAGCAGAAAACTTGCTGCAAACTTGAAAACTATGCTCAACCAAGGCTGCCAAAGAGGATGAAGAAAGAGTTCCTAGAAATAACGAGGAAATGATTCCGCAAGAAGACAAGTGTATAAGTAAACAGCTCTATATTGTCATAGCAGAAAATTCATGTCAAGAGGTTGAAGGAAGAGAAGAACACAAAAGTGAAACAGAAGAAAGCAAATCTGGACAAGGAACAGGAAGCTCCTTCCCACAAGTAGGAGCAAAGCCACACAGCTTCCCCGCAGACAGGGACCTCTGGGTTGGCTGTCACCATCCACAGAGGAACTCAGAGGCAGCTTGCCAGCAGCTACCATTTAGCTGCTAATGACAGGCTGGGCCATATAACCAGAAGACACCTTCAAACTCTTTATGGGGAGAAAAACTGAAAAGACTTGGTAGACTCCAGACTGGGAGAGGATATTAGTAACTGTTTTGAGACAGGTCTTACTATGTAGCCCACATGGCCTTAACTCATGGTGACTCTGCTGTCTCCAATAAACTGGGAGTTGGTTTTCCAAGTCATTCTGGGACTTTCATCCCCTTTCCCTACTGCCAAGCTGAGCTTCCATTTATTCATGCTCAGGTCAGCCTTGATGGCTTTCACTGCCTTTCAGGTAGACACTGGCCACATGGTATCTGCATCTACTGACATGTGAGCCTGGGCAAAGGCAGAGGCCACTTTCATGACACTACCCACACGTTAGCGCATGCATGGCAACGGATGCTTCTCTGAGAAGTCAACACCTCCTGCAAGGGTGCTGTTTGCAGACAGCAGGAAGAACATGCTTGAATGCTTGCCAGCTGAGTCTAAGAACTTCCAAGTTGAAATAGGGGACAAAAAAATTCCTCTGGGAGAGGGTACCAGCAATAACAGAAGAAACTCAATAAAAGAGGTGATCATTAAGTATTAGGAGAAAATATCTTGGAATTAAATTGCCAATATCTTACTTAACTTCAGACATGTATAATAAAGATACGAAAAAAAATTTTTTTTTGGGTACTGGGGATTGAACTCACAACCTGATGCTTGCCAAGCAGGTGGCTTATGCACATTGAGCTAAATCCCCAGCCCCAAGATTCTTAAAAATTCTTAAAAATATATACTATATATATATATATATATTTTTTTTTTTTTTTTTTTTTTTTTTTTGAGACAGGATCTTGCTATATAATTCAGGCTGGTTTTAAACTTCAGATCCTCCTGCCTCAGTCTCCTAAATGCTGGGATTACAAGTGTACACCATCACTCCTGGTTTATTTTTCATTTTGAGACAGGACCTTGCTAAATTGCTCAGTCTGGCCTTTAACTTGTGATCCTGTTGCCTCAGCTTCCCAAGGCTGGGATTATAGACATGCATCACTATTACAGGCAGCTAAATTAAGACAAAAATTAATAGGCAGTCAGACAGGGCTAGGCCCTCTAGGGAGTCAGACGAGAACACATCCCCTCTAGGGAGAAGACGAGAACACATTAACACTGGGGTTGGAGATGGATGGAAGAAGGCGACCTCAAGACTAAAGTCACAATGGTCAAATTTACGAATTCCCAAATTTACATATTCCCTTTGAGAATGAAGATTTGAGATTACACTATAATTGATACCACCCTTTTGGAATTTCCTATAGAAATTATCTCACTGGGGCCAAGGATTTAGCTCAGCGGCATAAGCGCCTGCCTTGCAAGCATGAGGTCATGAGTTCGATCCCCAGTACAAAAAAAAAAAAAAAAAAAAGAAATTACCCCACTAGGAATAAACCACCCTCTTTCACCACTAAGACTGAGACTATTAAAATTAAGACTAAAGACAAGATTAAGACCGTAAAATCAAATTCTACAGATTTCTACCTCCCAAAACATATAAAGGATCCCCATTACCAAATGTGAGTGCCTCACTCCTTCAAGCACCCGCAATCTCTTTGAGTGCATCTGTACCTCTCTCAATAAATCTTTCCCACCCTTAACCTCCTGTTCCTTGGAATTCATGCTTTGAGTCTATGAAATGTGAACTCCATACATTTGACATTCAGCAGATTGGAAATTGTCTCTCTCCTGTATCATCACCACGACCAGCTGACATTAGCATTTATTCAGTCTTTTGCAAAGACACAGTTGTAGGCTTTAAGACATTTTAAATGTGAGGAGATGGAGGTCCAGAGAAGTTAAGGTTTACCTTGCAGGTCACACTGCTTATGAGGGCACAACCAGACTCCAACGCCTTGTGAACTAATGCCCACATTCTCTCCGCTGATTACTCTGCACCATCCCTGTCCCTGTGCTGTCATCAGGGATGGCAAGGAGTGCACTGGTGACCAAACACACACACACATGGTGACCAAACCCAAGGCCTGACAGTTCTGGAGTACTTTCTTCAGTTTTGAATGCTAAGCCCTAACAGGGTCATTTGACAAATTAGAATTGGTCTCAAAACCTCAGTAAGGATACTGGGTTACTCTGACCATACAGAAGCTGCTTTAGCTAACAGAGTATCTCTACGGTAAAACAGAACATGGATTTAAAAAATCGAAACCAGATGAATCAGTGGGGTAGATGGTACTCAGGCCTGTTATTCCAGCACTGTAGAAGGCTGATGAGGAGGCTCCCAAGTTCCAGCCCACCCTAGGCAATTCAGCAACTTCATAAGACCTCTCAGAATTTTTTAAAATGGCAAGGAAAGGAGGTAGGCAGATAGCTATTGAGTTCAAGGCCAGCCTGAACTTCACAGTGAGACTGTCTCAAAAACAAAAACAAAAAACTAGGGGCCAGGGATTTAGCTCAGCGGCATAAGCGCCTGCCTTGCAAGCAGGCAGTCGTGAGTTCAATCCCTGATACCGATAAAAAGGAAAAAGACAAACAAACAAACAAACAAAAAAACTAAAGGCCAAGTGCTGGGCGGTGGGGCTAGGAATGTAGCTCAGTTCAAAGGCCCTGGATTCAATCCCCAGTATACCTCCCCACCCTCCAAAAAAAAATGTATTAAAGGAAAAAAAAAAAGCAATAGGCTAGCTGGGTACAGTGGGGCACCACCTGTAGTCCCAAGGAAGCTGATACAGAATCTCAAGTTTGAAGGCAGCCTAGGTAATTTCACAACTTTTTTGTGGAACTGTGACTTGAACTCGGGACCTCGCACTTGCCAGGCAGGTGCCATACAGATGAGCTATATCCCCAGCCCTAATTTTGTGACTTGTCTCAAACTAAAACCAAAAGGGATGGGGATGTAGCTCAGCAACAGAGTGCTGGTTTAGCACATAAAAGGCCCAGCATTTATATCCCAGTACCCCAAATAAAAAAAGAAAAAAGGGGATACACATAGTTGGCCAGGAAACTGCAATTAGGCAATGTCAGACATATCAGAGATGGATCCCAGACCTCAGTCATTTCAAACTCAATCAATATTCCCAAAGCAGGGAAACTCTCAGGAGCAAATCTATAATGCTCACAACATAGTGGCAGTCCACCAGCTTACTGTAGTCTAAAAGCCCTTTGTAAACCTACAAAGAATGGAGCTAGAAACACTGCCAGAAATCTGAATGTCCTCACTGCAGTGCCCCATTTCCAGTTCCAATTACAACTGGGCCTCGTTCCTTGGCAGGGCCCAGACAACGAAATCTGGTAACTCCTAAATCTAGATTCTCAGGGCCACCCGACACAAGAGTGGCATAAGCTTCCCCACAGAGCAGTCTGGTCAAATCTGGCTGCCTTCCTGAGTCTGGACAGTGTGGGTCTTGCTTCATTCAGCACTTTTACCAGGTGAGGCTGTCCCCGGAGAGTGGCATCTGGGAACACACCAAGTATCCAGTGCTCCCTTTCAATCACAGAACCATCCCTGGTTCATTTCTATTTCTTAAGCCGACACAGGCTCTGCTATTTCTTTGGATGAGAGAAATCAGGACAAATCATAGTCACTGAATGCTCTGCCTTACGGTTCCTCTTCTAGGGAATAGTGTGGTTCCTATCTGTGCAATGATTCCTGGAGTCTTATCCAGACAGACTTGCTTGTATCTTGCTCTAGAGTCAACTTGTTCCCTTCTTGAGTAAGCCTGAAGGTTCAAACTCACTTCGAGATGATCTCCTAAACACCACAACAGTAACGTGGGACCTGCATCACTGATTTCCAGACTGGAACACGCATGTAGAGGCTCTTAAAATACAGATTATTAGCCAAGTGTGGTGGCACATACCTGTAATCCCAGGAATCTAGAAGACTGAGGCAGGAGGATTCCAAAATCAAATCCACTTTGTTTAGGAGGTTTCCAAGTTCAAGTAACTTAACAAGGGTCTATCTCAAAATAAAAATTTTAAGAGGGAGGAATGAGTATGAGAGTAGGGTGTAGCTCAATGTAAAGGGCCTGGATTCAAGGCCCAGTACAAAAAAAAACAAAAACAAACACCCATATTACTGAACCCTACCTCCAGAGTTTCTGATTTAGTATGTCGGGGTAAAATTTCAAAATCTGCAGTGTAGCCAGGCATGATGGGATATGACCGCAATCTTAGCACTCAGGAAGCTGAGGCAGGAAGATCTCCATGAGTTCGAAGCCAGCCTGGGCTACATAGCAAGACCCTGTCTCAAAAACAAAATAAAACAAATCAACAACAACAAAAATGCAGTATCAACAAGTGTCCAGGGAATATTACATTCCTATGAGGATCATACTTTGAGTCACAGTCCTTGATCAACAATATTTCAAGTCAGTCACTCACTCACACTGAGGGGAGGGGAGAAAGATTCTCTCTCTCTCTCTTCCTCTCTCTTTCTCTATCTATCTATATATACATATCCATTTGCACCAAAAATTTCAGTGCTTTGTCCTACAAGAAAATTCTCCAGTCTACACAATAGATCTCAACTGAATCTCAAAGGGGAAGTATTCGGGTGTTTAAAACAAATGACTGAGCGAGACCTTAGAAAAAAAAAGAATTAAGCAATTGTACCAATACTCATGATAAATGTGATCACTATGTTCTGTAAACACATAAAGTAAAAAAATTAGCCAGGCATGGTGGTGTATTCCTGTAATCTCAGCACTTGGGAGGCTGAGGCAGCAGGATCACTGTGAGTTCAAGGTCAACCTAGGCTACAAAGTGAGTTCAAGGCCAACCTGATCTGCATTGAGACCCTGTCTCAAAAAAAAATCAAAAAAGGACTAAATAAATAATAAAAAGATGACACTTTGCATACTAACAGTTATTGACATAAGATACCAAGAAATTGCACTTTAAAAAGGGATTTTGAACTCAAAAGCAATAGCAAGCTGAAGCAAATCTCTCCTTTCCTTTGGTTCACAAATTGCATGGCTAATTATAGGCACTAAAACCTGCACAGCTTTTAAAACAGTACTTAGCAATTTTTTTCACCGTGATAAAATCTATCACAATGTTTATCATTTTTACTATTTATAAGTGCACAATTCTGTGGCACTGTGACAATCACACTGTTGTGTCATCACTACTACCTACACCTAAAACTTTTTATCATGCCCAGGAAATTCGGTCCCCTGTAAATAGCAACCTCGCCTTTCAACTAGGGTTTCTACATCCTGTCTGCATGAATTTGCCAATTACAAGTCCTTGTATAACGGGCTCCTACATTTGTCTTTCTGTGCTTGGCTTAATTCACTAAGCACATTGCTTTCAACATCCATCCATATGCAGTACATACTATAATTTAACTCCTTGGAAAGCTAATGCCCCATTACATGCATATATCACATTGTATCTGTTCACCTGCTGAGAGATGCCTGGATTCCTCTGCCCCAGCTAAGAAAGAATGCTGCTATGGATAGGGAAGTACAAGTATCTCTTCCAAGCCCAGCTTCTGCTGATTTTTTTTCTTTTTTTTATTTTTCCTTTATGAGGCAGGGTTTTGCTATGCAGTTCATCCTAGGCTTGAACTCACTTTGTAGGCCCAGGTTGTTCTCACAATTGCAACAATCCTCCTCACTCAGCCTCCTGAGTGCTGGTATTACAGGCATGAGCCACCACACCTAGCTAAAATTTCCTTTTTTTTTTTTGTTTGAAGTTTTTCTTCAACTTTATATTTTATTTATATTTATTTATTTATTGTATATTTGAGACAGGGTTTCACTACCCAGTTCAGACTAGCCTTGAATTCACTTTGTAGCCCAGGCTGGCCTTGAACTGATAGCTACCCTCCTGCCTCGGCCTTGAGTGCTAGGATTACAGCATGTGCCACCATGCCCAGGTTTTTTTTGTTTGTTTTTGTTTTTGTCTTTTTCCTTTTTATCGGTACCGGGGATCGAACTCACGACTGCCTGCTTGCAAGGCAGGCGTTTATGCTGCTGAGCTAAATCCCCAGCCCCCTTATTTTTTATTTTTAAACAAGGTCTCACTAAGTGGCCCAGGAAGGGCTCAAACTTGTGATCTTCCTGCCTCAGTTCCCAGCATTATGTGCATGCACAACCATATTCGGTTGGGTTGTTTGTTTGTTTTTGAGAAGGTAGCTTGTGGTGCTAAGGATCAAACCCAGGGCCTCAGGCATGCTGATTTGGGGGGGGGGGGTTGTTTTGTTTTGTTTTTGGCATTTTGAGACAGGATCTTGCCTTGCAGTTCAGGCTGGGCTTGAGTTCATTTTGTAGCCCAGGCTAGTGTCAAACTCGAAATGATCTTTCTGGCTCAGCTTCCCAAGTGCTAGGATTACAGGTGTGTGCCACCATGCTCAGCTCAAGCATCCTTTTTACCAGTAAGCCAATCCCCTGCCCAAACTTTTTCTAAAGGCAAAGCATAGACCTTATGGACAGTCCTTGTATCTTCAGAAATACAGCTAAAGATCTAGATGGACCCCAAGTTCCCAATCTCCACTGAAGCATTGTCATTTTCTTTCATAGATACACTTACAATAAGCCCATATACCTCAGGAATGATCAATAAAACAGTGTAGCCATACCCCTGCAGGGAAACTTGTGAAGAGCTGAAATCAGAAACACCAAAGGAGAACTGCTTCCTGTATCCATGGGTGCAGGTGTGGTATGCAGGTACATACTACACAGAACTACATGCCACCAGAGAAGCTCTGCGCTTCCAAGTGTGAGCATCCTGTGCTTCTTATCACAAAGTCAATCACCAAAGCTCCTGAACTAGTCCTCTATCCTTTCTTACATTTTTATGAGCCCATGTCACAGTGCATAATAATCGCAACCATCATGAGCTGGTGGCTAGCATGTGTATCACACAGCTTAACCCGTTCCATTCCCTTCAATTTTAAAAACAATCAATGCCAAGTACAACATTGCTACCTGCTTCATGGGCTGCGTGAGAAACAAATGATTTCAATACAATGTCTTCATTCTTCAGCCAGCATATTGCAAACCTTCAAGACACACCCAAAGGACGCAGGAATTGACATACTTCATATAATAAATAGCTCCTCCTCCTGGGCAGGTGCTCTGTGATTCAAGAATTAATAAAGAAAACCACAAGGCAATTTCTCAAGAACAAAACACAGAACAAGGACCAGACACATAGTCACAGACAAGTGAATGACTGCTGGATAAATGAACAAGCTGCAGTGCCACTGAGGATCTGTAAGAACTTCTCACTTTCAGGTGACATTAACAGGAAACAGACAAGAGACTGGCATTAATAATGACCTCCCTTAACACAGAAACAGTAATTTTCAGGCATCATTCAGAAATATCTGGGTTGGGAAAATAAATCACACTACACTATCATGCCTGGGTAAAATAACAGGGCTTTGCTGGTCAGGTAAAATCCCTCCATCTCTGAAAACCTCTGCAAAGGCTGTGAGAATGCTGTTGTCATGCTACAAAACAATTAGTTGTAGGCTACAGTTCTTCAGTACGTGAAGCTGACTCCTAAAACTTGTATCTGAGGACACTATTTTTGGTTTTGTTTTGGTTTGCAGTGCTGGGAATAAAACCCAGGGCCTGTGTACCCTAGGCCAGTGCTCTGCCACTGAGCTGAATCCCTAACCCTGAGGACGTGTATCTGAATAAATACCAAACATGTCAAGCAAAGGCCTATCTTTAACTTAAAAAGGCAGGAACTTATAGCTACTTCTAACTACACAGTCATTCAGAGATAAGCCTCGGTTTCTCAGCCCTGCCACTTCTGGCATTCAGGGAACCACACTAAGCACTGGAGGAGACCCAACAACAATGCTAGTTTCCACTCGCCCAAAGCCAGAAGCCAGAAGCACTGTGGGTGAGGATCAAAGGTCTCCAGGTATTAATAACCAAAACCAAGATAAACAATGGAACGAGACGTTTTTTGTTCACAGGGCTGTTTAAATAAGGTATGTAACAAATATCACTACTCTCCAGTATAGGTCTCACTACTAAACTGTCCAGGCTGGTCCCACACTCCCAATCCTCCTGCCTCAATTTCCCAAGTAGCTGGGATTACAAGCGTGTGCCTCTCATAGGGCCAAACTGTCACTTTAATTATTTATTTTTTTAAATGGTGGTGGACACTGAGGATTTTTGTTAAAACAAAAAGCTAAAAAAAAACCAAAAAGCTTTGGGACCAAGGACATAGCTCAATGGCACACATGCCTGCCTAGCAAGTGCAAGGTCATGAGTTCGATCCCTGGTACTCCCCCTAAATATTAAAAACTTAAATAAAAAAAACTTTATAGGCAAAAACCTAGGCCATTTGGGATATGACGGTGAAGTCTGGAATTTCCAGTTTCACAGTGAGCTACATTTCGATTTCCATTTGGAAGCAGTCTCTCAATAAGTTGCCCACGCTGGCCTTGAACTTGTGATCCTCCTGCCTTTCAAGTAACTGAAATTACAGGCATTCACCACCATCTGGGCCAAATTGCTACTCTTTACACTCTAAGTGTGAGTCACTTTTAGTATCATCAGATGACCTTTTAAAGTTTTATCTGGAGCTGAGAGTGTAGTTCAGAGGCAGAGCACTTCCTTAGTGCATGTATAAAAGCCCTGGGTTCAATCCCCAGCACCAACTACACACATACAAGTATACACACATGTATGTGTGCATGCCTATATACATTGCCTACACATATACATGTAATTATAGGGTTGTTTTTTTTTTTCTTTTTGTACCAGGGATTGAACTCACTACCTCCCATTTGCCAGGCAGGCACTTAAGTCACTGAGTTAAATCCCCCGCCCACACATACATGTATACACACACACGCATGCATATACATGCATCACCTATACACATATACACACATCACCTATAGTACATATATGTAAACATATGCATAAAGTTTTATCAGAAAAAAGCAGGAGAAGAAGCACCACCAACAGAGAATACCACTGATGATCACACAAAAAAAGAAAGAAATCAATGAACCAATGTGTTGCATAAAAAATATTAACAACATAAAAGAGCAAATGCACTAGAAACAAGTGGCTTCTCTGTCATCTTCGCTTTTTTTTTTTTTTTTTTTGAGTAATGCTAGATATTGAACCTATGACTCTCACATACAAGGCAAACTAGGTTACATCCTAGCCCCATGACTTAGAATTCTTATGCTATCTTAAAGTTTTATTTCATTTTTCTTCCTTTTTCCATCTGAAAAAAATCATTTTGTGTGGAACAGGGAACATACTATTATCACTAGTACTTACTGGGCATTTTGTAACTATAGGGGATTTTATGTATTTAACTGAAACAGATCTGCCCTATCTCTTTAAGGAAAGACAAAAATGGGTTCGGAAATATAAAATAAAATGTCCAGGGTTACACAGGAAGCTGGGATTCCTGAAGTTTATACAAGACTCTTCACTACCACAACCCAAAAGGCCTAGGCTTCACTTGTAAAGCTGTTTTTAAAAAAAAATGTCAGACTGCCAGGTGTCATGGCACATGTCTGTAATTCCAATATTCAGGAGGCAGAGGCAGGAGGGGCTACTGAGTTCAACAAGACTTGGCCTTTAAAAATAAAAACCAAGTACACTGACACATGCTTTAATTCTTGCATTCAGGATGCAAAGAGACAAGGATCATGAGTTCAAAGTGAGACCCTGTCTCAAAAAATAAAAATCAAAAATTAGAGGTGCTGAGACTGGGGGTTTAGCTCAGTGGCTTAGGTGCCTGCTTGGCAAACACAAGGTCGTGAGTTCGATCCCTAGTACCAAAAAAAAAAAAAAAAAAATCGGAGGTGCTGTAGTACAGGTCTATAATATCATTCTGAGAGGATGAAAGGCAGGAGAATCATAGGTCCAGTTTGGGCAATTTAGTAAGACTTGTCTCAAAATTAAAAACAAAAAAGGAGTGTAGATTAAATCACCAATACAACCAAAATAAATAAATAAAAAGCACATAGCAAATCTTTAAAAGCCTACATTTAAAAAAAAGACTGGTTGGAGTAACTGTCTATCATGAATTCATACATTACGAATGACATATATCTAAATAACAATGCCTGCCAGCCAGGAGTGGTGGGGCATGCCTATAATTCCAAGCACTCCTGAGGCTAAGGCAGGAGGATTACTGGGGGCTGGAGATTCAAGGCCAGCCTGGACTACACAGCAAGACCCAGATTTGAAAAAAAAAAAAAGAACTACAACAAAAAATGCATGCCAAAACAAATGTAAAGGTAAATAAAGATTAGATAGGCGGTTAGGCAAGACCCACGTAATACAGAGATCAGTGTTCCCTGACGCTTTAGGCTTAAAAAAGTCACAAATGGTTCTCTAGCACCCTTAGTATAGGAGTCGGTCTGGGTTCAGAATAATCCAATTCTCCACTGGTTGGTTACAGTATTGAGGTTCAAAACCAGAGTCTCCCACATGCTAAGCACACACTTACACCATTGAAATAGACCAATAGCCTTGTAACCTTGGTTTTATCTGTGCTACCTGATCAAACTAGATAAAAAGAAAAGAAATTCTATGTCTTGGATGGGCTTGATATTTCAGAGGAAAGCAGGGCATATTAGAGATGGAGTTTCCCAGAGACAAAATAAATGCTTTTCTCAGAAGCAGAAACTAAAGAAAGTTATCTTAGTGCCAACTGGGGTGTCTGGAATATGCTCGTCATCTCAACTACTCAGAAGGCTGAGGCTGCGGGATTGTAAATTCAAGGCCAGCCTCAGCAATTTAGTAAGACTCAACATAAGAATAGTCGGGGCTGGGGATTTAGCTCAGTGGCATAAGCGCCTGCCTTGTAAGCAGGCAGTCATGAGTTCGATCCCTGGTACCGATAAAAAGCAAAAAGACAAAAAAAAAAAAAAACATAAGAATAGTCAGGCATAGTGGCATGCTCCAGTAATACCAGCACTTGGGAGGCTGAGGCAGAAAGATTGCTGCAAGTTCGAGGTCAGCCTGAGGGCTACAAAGTGAGCTCAAGGCCAGCCTGAACTGCAGAGTGAAACTTCTCAGGAAAAAAAAAAAAAAAACATCAAACAGGAAAGATTTCTGTAGACTGCGGAGTGCCTGTAATCACAACACTTGGGAGGCTGAGGTGGGAGGATCCTTGCCTGGGCTACAAAGTGAGCTCAAGGCCAGCCTGAACTGCATAGGGAGACCCTGTCTCAAAAAAGACAAAAAAAAAAAAAAAAAAAAAACAAAAAAAAACTACCTGTCTGCATAGGATGAGAATGGGGGAAAAAAAAAAAAAACTACCTGTCACTGAAACATCTTCCCTTATTCCAGAATAGAAACAGAAAATGGTGATATATTCCAAAGGCCAACAAGTGTGACTGAGGAGTTCTTGTGCAAGAATATAAAGGAGAGCCGGGGATTCAGCTCAGCAGCTTAAGTGCCTGCCTGGCAAGCGAGAGGTTGTGAGTTTGAATTCCGGTACCAAAAAAAAAAAAAAGTGAAAAGGAGGAAAATGTTACTGATTTGGGAAAACAAAATCTCCTATCCTCTGAGATACCAAGATGGATGATGAGAAAGTATAGCATGGCCAGCTAGAAATGCACTGGGGGTTACAGTTGAACAAAGATTAGGAGCTAGGATCTCAAATCTTGGCACTGTGAAGGTCCAGCCATTCTGCAGTAAAACAACAGAGCCTTGTGCTTAACATTCAGCAAACAGCTGGCATAATGAGGCATACCTGTTATTCCAGTAATCCAGAAAACTGAGGCATGAGGATGGAAAGTTCAAGGCCAGCCTAGACAACTAAGACCCTTGTCAAAAATAAAAATTAAAAAAAAAAATTTTTTTTTTCCAGGCGTGGTGGTTCACACCTGTAATCTTAACACTCAGTTGACTGAGGCAGGAGGATCCCTGTGAGTTCAAGACCTGGCTGGGCTACAAAGCAAGTTCAAGGTCAGCCTGTACTACATAATGAGACCCTGTCTCAAAAATGGATATTTTAGGGGCTGGGGATTTAGCTTAGCAGCGTAAGCACCTGCCTTGCAAGCATGCAGTCATGAGTTTGATACCCGGTACCAACAACAACAAAAAAAGGATATTTTGAAATTGTTTTATTTTTTTCTCTTTAGACTTGAAAAGAAAAAAATAGATTGGTAAATAAATAAAACAATTTTTTAAAAGGGAAAGGGATGGACCTTAGTCATAGAGTGCTTGCCCATCATGTGCAAAGTCCTGTTTCAATCCCCAATATACAAAGAAAAAGAAAATTTAGAAAACAAAGTTAAGGGGCTGGGGATTTAGCTCAGCGGCATAAGTACCTGCCTTACAAGCAGGTGGTCGTGAGTTCAATCCCTAGTACCGATAAAAAGTTAAAAAAAAAAAAAGAAAATGAAAGGGCCCATCTATTCCCAGAACAATGACTACAATGTCACCCAAACATTGTGTAAAGTACTGTATCTGGGAAAAGACCCTAAAATTTGAAAAAAAGAAAGAAAGAAAAAAGAAAACAAAGTTGAAGCACTTAAACATTACTGCCTACTTCAAGACAGTGTATTCAAATCAGAAAAAGGAAACTGAAATGTACTAACCCACCTAACTTTTACCTCTCTTTTTTTATTAGTATATTTTAGAAACACATAATGATTACCTCTCCTTTCTAAATAGGATACTGAGTGGTTTGTTTGTTTGTTTGACTTGGTTTTTTTCAGCCAGAGTCTTGCTAAATAGTTAAGATAGTCTTGAATTCACTATGTAACCTACACTGGTCTCAAATTCACAATCCTCCCACTTCAGCCTCCCATGTCTTGGTCTGTACCACATGGTTTTACTTTTTACTTCATTAGCATTAGACCATCAGCTTCCTGGGAAAATTTCAGGTCCTAATACTCACAACAGAGCACTATGAAGTCCAAAGACTTGCAACATGCTTAGAAATTAAAGAGTAACATTTTCACATCCAAATGAGATTTTACCTCATTGCTAATTACACCATTAAGCTCTAGCAGTAAGGAAAATAACAAGACTTCACTTTTCCAGCCACTCCTTTGGGAACAGATTTAAAATAGGACACATAATTTATAAGATTATTTTATAACACTGACCCAAAAAGTCAAATGCAGAAGTGTGCAGAAGATGTGTCCACATACTAGAGACCAAAAGAATCCAGCTGAGGCCCTGGATTCCACAGCAAAGTCCTACACAAGTCCAGCTGAAGACCTGGAGTCCATGGCAATGTCTTCCATGAGTCCAGCTTGAGGCCCAGAGCCTATGACCATGTCTCATGCAAGTCTGTATCAAGATCTGCACTGGGAAGGCCCAAAGATCAACAGTGAAAACTAGAAAATCTGTGTCAGTGGGATGAAGGATCTGTGCTCAGGCTGAGGGATCTGCCCTAGAGCCAGGGATGGTCAAGGTAAGGACCAGAGAACCCCCACACACAAGAGAACCGCAGCCATCCCCAGAGACAGCAAAGTCCGAAGCTCCTCTAGCAATGAGAACAGCTGAGTTCGTATCAGGAAAAACAGCATGAGGATCTTCTTCAGGAGAGCCAACAGCACACCATCTTCCCCTCCAGGTCTCCTTTTATGCTACTGACAACAATCCTCCAGTGGGCCTTACACATCCAGAACCACACCGGTTCGGTTCAGCTGGGTGTTACAAGTTGACCATTAGTTAATCCATACTTTCACTCTCTGAATGGCCTCAGTTTAAAATCATGAATCACGTGGCCACTTCCTGGGGGACAGATGACATTTAGCACAGGACATGTGAGACTGTGGGAAAAGGGAAGTTGCCGGCCACAAGAAATAAGATAAAACCCCTGCCCTCGGGAAGAATGCCAGCCATCTCTGAAGTCCACAGACAGACACTTAAATTTATAACATTAAAAGAGTCTATTAAAAATATAAAAACCACAGGATGGAATTAGACTTTGAAGACCCAAGGTAACAACTTTCTGGTACTCATATAAACCGATACTAAGTAACAGTCCCCAGGGTAAATAGAAATACTGTTTCTCTTTGGGATTGGCTTAGGCTAACTTAGCCGAAAAGTCCACTGATTCATATATATTCAAAGGCAAGAAATACAATCGTAGCTGACTTTACTAAGTCCTCACTATGTAAGCATTGGGCTATATAAGCTCTCTACTACATTTTCTTATAAATCCTAACAACTCCATAAGCTTTAAATAACATGAACTCTAAAGTAAGAATTTTCTTGAGAAATATGCTGGAAGTATGGCATAGTGGAATAGCCTTGTCTTGCATGCATTCAGCCCTGGGTTTGATCTGCAACATATATATACCAATAAAGTAAAATAAAACCATAGCATCACCTGATTTTGGGGGTGATATGGCTCCATCGTAGAGTACATATTTAATACGTGCAAGGTTCTGCATTCCACTCCCAGCACATACAAAAAAAGATGGGAAATGGGAAGAAAATGCTCAAATGAGAAGGGGAACAAGGGAGGGGGAGAGGGGGAAGGACAAGAAAATAAAAGAATAGAAGGGAAAAAATGGAAACAAAACTTGAAAACAAGGAGGAGAAGAGGGATGGAAGGGAGGAGAGAGGAATGGGGAAAAAAGAAGCAAGATATATCATGTACAGGCACAAATTCCCTATGGTGAATTTGATCATTATGTATATCTAAAATGTATCAAGAAAAAAAAAGAAAAAAGAAAGAATTTCTTTAGAGGCTTTCAAAATAAAATGTAAGTAGATTATTTGTTATAACAACTAGGGCTAGGGTGAGATTCAGAGATAGAGTGCATCCCTAGCATCTGTCAGGACCTGGGTTCCATCCCCAACACTGAATGAATATGTAATACAGAAAGGAAATAATGAATTACTTCTTTTTCTCCATAGTGCTGACAATCAAACCCATAGCATACGCATGTGCTCTAACACGGAGTTATAGCACTAGTCCACAAGTCACTTTTTTTTTTTTTTTTTTTTTGGTAGTTTCTCAATCCTAGCCCTTGAAAAAATTTTTAAAAAAAAAATTTTTTTTTAAATTTTGAGGCAAGGTTTTGCTAAATTACCTAAGCTGGGCTCAAACCTGTGATCCTCCTGCCTCAGCTTCCCAGAGTCCTAGTGGATTTTTTTGTTTTGTTTTGTTGTTTTATGAGACAGGGTAGTTTAGTGGTCTTCAATTCACTATGTAGTCACTAGGCTGGCCAACAATCCTCCTGCCTCAGCCCCTAGAATAGCAGGATTACAAGCATGCAAAACCAAACCCAGCTTCAACTCTGTTTTAAGCAAGTTTTTTCCAAGAGTCATTTCATCACAATTGCTTGTATAGAATATACAATGTTTCTCCTGATCATACACAGTTCTGAGTAAAGATTTTCCAAATGTTTTCCTCTGTCTGCATTTTTAAACTTTTTTTTTTTTTTTTTTTTTTTTGTGCTGGGACTCTAAGTCTCGACCTCACGTTTGCCAAGCAGGCACTGTATCCCTGAGCTATATCCCTAGGCCGTTAAACCATTTTTCTTTCTTTTTTTTTTTTTCATCTTTTTCCTTTTTATCAGTACCGGGGATCGAACTCACGACTGACTGCCTGCTTGCAAGGCAGGTGCTTATGCCGCTGAGCTAAATCTCCAGCCCCCGTTAAACCATTTTAAAAGAAGCAATAACAAGATCAAATATATGTATATCAACAAAATCAATATATGTATATCAACACAATACTAAAACATACAAAATTAGCAGCCAAATATCCACTTAGGTGTCTAGTAACTTGCCTGACTGCTTCATGAGAAATAATGTAGGACAAATAATGTAAGATAGAGAAAATACTTGCAGAAAGAGAGAGTAACCTCAACCTGGATGGCAATCCAGGTTTCATCACTCGCTAACCATGTGCCCTTGAGCAATTTCTTTCTTGCATTTTCTTGTTTCCAAAAGAGAGTATTTAATTCCAATCGTGGGAGGATTAAGTGTATTTGAAATGCCCAACACAGGGCCTGACTCATAACAAGAGTCTGGGAAACAGTTACTGTTACTGATACTATTTCCTTGTTATTCATGTAAACTCCTCACAGGTAAATGGTATTTTTTTCTTATAACTCCAGTGTAGGCGCTAGTTATTAAAGAACTGAAAGAAACAAAGGTAAGAGATATCAAAGTTACAAATGAGGATTTGTACCATTCAAGAGAAGCTTAGATAAGAAATGGCTGTTGACTCATGTATGCGCATGTGTGTGTGTACAGTACTGAGCATGGAACTCAGGCCTTCACATTGAGCTATATCCCCAATCCTTTATTTTTTTTTTAAATTTTGAAACAGGGTCTGGCTAAGCAGTTAATCCAGTGTCAGTTAACAATGTCCTTATTTTTATAAGCCATTCTCAAAGGAGACGCTGCTGCATACAGATCAGGAGAACTGCCTTTCATTCACTCCTGAAGTACTTTTGAATGTCCACTCAGTGCCAGTCAGGCCAGGAAATGTGCACATAAAAGTGACAAAAGCAAAAAATTCTAATTCTCCTGAAGCTTGCAGTCATGAAATCACAGAGATAAGGACAAACTTGTGATAAATTTTGGAAGGACAGATGAATGACAGCCAACGAGAAGGGCCTAACCTAACTGAGGAGATCAAGACAGGCCTTCTGCACAGATGGGAGAGATCAGGAGCAGAAGAGAGAGGAAGGAACCCACACGACAGGGTTCCAGCTCACACAACCTTCCTGCAGCAGCACAAGATAGCAAAACTGCAGGACCACAGGCCAGTGTGTCCACAGCAAAGATGACGGAGAGATGGCAAGGCTGCAGGCTGCACAGATCCCAACAGCAAAAACACCACTAAAGGAGAGGCTGGGATAGTTCCATGGCAGAGCGCTTGCCTAGCTCCATCAGGCCAAGCTGGATTCAATCCCCAGCACCACTAAAGCCAAAAGCACAAAAGGGTTTTGTGAAGACAGTCAGGTCTGCAATGAGACTTTGGCTTGTGGACTACAGATTGCTCAGGTAGGAAGAGGAGCTCCTATGAGACTATAAACAGTACTTTAAATTAGGGAGAAGGAGGTGGCAGTGATGGGAGGAAGCTGACAAATCCAAGAGACATTCAGGAAACTCCGAGGATCATCAGCATCATCTTGAAACAGCAGGACAAACAGAAGCACACACCACTGTACAAGACAGTTATATTCCAGAAACATCTGCAAGGCAGTTCACACTGCCCCAAAAAGGGAGGGCCTCAGGGTACTTTTGCTTTTCCCTGAAAATGTGTTAATCCTCCGCAGTCCCCTATTTACTTATGAAATAAGATTCAAAAAGAATTTTTGCTATTTCCAAATGGACTCTCGAAAGAAGAAAAATTTTCCAATAATGGGATATTTTAAAGGCTCCATCATAAAGTTTGAAATAAACTCCAAATGAGCTCCAAAACTGGTTGGCGCAATGGGGCATTATGGAACAAATGTGTCATTTCCTATGACAACTCCTATGTTAAGACTGATGTCAATTCACTGCTGGTTAAATATTTCAAAGAAATTTTAATAGTTAAGAAAATGCTTATGCAATATTAAACTATTAAAATATAAGAGTACCAGGTATTTCCATAATTAGAACAATGCTGCTTTTATGTCTGTATTTCAACATTTTGAAAGGCCTGTAGAAATTTTGGCATTTTGTAGGGGGGATAATGTGATTATGAAACACTCAATATTTTAACATTTAATTTCCTCATTTTAATTTTGTTATTTGCCATCTAATGCCATTTTCATAGAAGACTGATGCATTTAGGTCTTTTTCGTTTTGTTGTTTTTTGAGATGGTTTCAGCTATATAGTTCAGGCTGGCTTTGAGCTCACTATGTTGCCTCCACTGGCCTAGAACTTGCCTGGATCCTTCTGCCTCCTGCCTCAGTCTTCCAAGCACTAAGATTACAGGTGTGCGCCACAATGTCTGGCTCATTTAGGTCTCAGAAACTTCAAATATAACCCAAGGGAAAAAAGATTTAAGAAACCTGTAAAGTCAACCTAAAGGTTAACCTTAAGATTGCCCCAATTCTAGCAGGATGGACTCACAGGCCAACTGCTTGCACTAAAGTCTGACTAGCATTTTAATAACACCCAACTGCAGTGACCAGGATATTATCATGGGTACCAAACAAAATTCTAAAATGTTCTCCCTATGTTGATTTTATCTCAAGGCATCAAAAGGCAAGATTGTGGTCTGAGGCCAAATGTGAAAAAACGTCATCACCACAAAGGATGGGAGCAGTCAAGGGCTTTTTAAAACCAGGTCTCAAATAAGGCCACCAACCAGTATCAATCAATTTGTGAATCTAAGGTGTCTGCAGTCGGAGACCCATCGCGCTGGCCAATGTGAGCGCCGGGAACAAAGGCTGGGGAGCTCATTTTCTGCTTTTTTCATGGATTTTATCTTATTTGCTTATTTGTAGAGGAGAACCAGACTATGTCTGCGTTTGCCTACAGCTCTGGCTGGACGCGGGCAATTCCAGGAAGCACACAGCAGCGCCCTACAGCGTCCCCCGGGAGCGCCAGGTCCCCAGGCTGAAGGGAAGGCAGGGTGGCCCGGCGCTGGTTTCTCCTGGACCAAGACTCGACTACAGGCACTGCATCCTCGGGGACAATGGGGCGCGGCGGAAGCTCCGGGGGTGCAGAGTCTGGGTGCGGGGGCCTCCAGGATCCTCTGGGAATTGGGGGGCATGTGAGCCACTGGGAGGATCCGGGCCCGCGCGCAGGGCAGGACTGCGACCCGGGGACGGGCAGGCCAAGACACACCCGCCGGGGCTGCTTACCTGCTCCTCCTCCGGGCTCAGCTCGGGGGCCAGGCCGGGCCGGGGCTCGGCTGCTGGCTCCATCCCGCTGCGGGCACAGCACCCGAGGGCGACAGCCCGCCCCTCAGCGGCCCGCAGCGAGCGCACGCATGGCCGCCCTTCCCGCCCGCGTTCCTCACGCGCCCGGCCGGCCGCACCGGACGCGGCCTGCGCTGCACCGCCGCTGCCGCGGGGGAGGGGAGGGGAGGGGCAGGGGCGGAACAGGCGGAGGTGTGGTCAAGCGCGGAAGGGGCGGGGTCTAGCGGGCGCCCCTCCCCCACGCCACCGCGCGGCACCCATTGCGAAACCTGCGACCCATTCACAACCAGCCCGCGGTAAGCGGGCGCCGCCGCCTGGGGGAGACGGAGAGCCCGGAGGAGGGGCGGAGAGGGAGAGTGGCTCGGCGGAGGGGAGGAGGAGAGAGAGAGGTTGAGGAGTTGGGAGAAGAGTAGCGCGAGGGGGAAGGGAGAGAAAGGACAGAGAGGAGGGGGAGGAGACGGGAAAGGGGTGGCAAAGAGGGCTGAATCCGTGAGGATGAACCCTGTGGAGGAGAACCTAGTTACTCCCGGGGTGCCCCTGCCGTCAACGCCGCGTCCTCAGCCATTTCCACGTCCCTTGCAGCCTGAGAGGCCGTGGGAGAGACAGCTGCCTTCTCCAGCGTTCTCCACCTGACCCTGCTGGCTGTATCCTGGAATCCATCACCAGTGTGGCTAATTTTAATACCTACATCCCATTTCGGATCTCATTGAGGAATCATGGAGACTTTACAAAACTTTGATCATTCGGGCGCAGCGAAAAGCTTGGGGCTGTCCCGGGAGTCGGGATACAGGGGACACTGTTGGAGTCAGTTTGGGGGCTGAAGTCACAGGGAAGGCAGCGCTGGGTCTGTTTGCAGTATTCCAGACTGAAGATAAATATTCCCAGAGGGACCCAAAGAGCAAGAATGCCACAGCCAGTCCCACGAGCTAAAACCCTGCAGCCGCCCAGAGATGCAAGGCAAGGGTGTTCACACAACGGAGAGGATGGGTTCCACATGCCTGTAACCCCAGCACCCTAGCAGGTTGAAGCAGGAGGATCCCAAACTTAGGGCCCAGCCCAGGCAATCTAACGAAACTATCTCAAAAAATTTTTTTTATTTGTTTCGTCTTTTTGAGACAGGGTCTCACTATGCAGTCCAGGCTGGCCTTGAGCACACTTTGTAGTCCAGGGTGGTCTCAAACTGGCAGTGATTCTCCTGCCTTAGCCTCCCCAGCGCTGGGATTACAGGCATGTGCCACCTTGCCCAGCTCTATCTCAAAATTAAAAAAACATAAAATAAAAAGGGCCAGGGATGTAGCTCTGTGCAAAGACCCTGGGTACAATCTCCAGAACCTAGGGAAAAAACGCACTGAGGGAAGGTGCTCATGCTCCCTCCTAGGAGTTGTTTGAAAGAGAGTCTTACTATGTACAGTCCAGGCTGTCCTCAAATTCATGATCCTCTTGCTTCAGCCTTCCCAGGGCTAGGATCACAGATGTACATCACAATACCTGGCTCTCAGACTTTTTTCCAGATATGGTCAAGTTATGTTACCCAAGCTGGTCTCAAAATCTTGTGCTCAAGAGGTCCCTCTGAGTGGCTGAAACTCCACCCAAGCACCCACACCCCTCTCTGGTCTTAAAGCAACCCCTCACCTCACCTCCTGTCTGCATGATTGTAACAGCAGCTTCAGGCTGCCCTAGGTAACAATCAGAAGAGAAATCTCTGTGTTTGAGTCGGCTTCTATCTCAGCTGGCTAAGTTTCTCTTTTGCACCACAAGGCTCTAGATTGGACAGAGCTCACTTCAGTACTGTACCACTCTAGTGTGTAGTTCTGTGCCAGGCAACCGGCTGTGAACACATGGCATGGTGTATTATGAAACTAGAAAAGGAAAGACCCAACAATACACATGATATGTTGTGATTTGAATACAGAAGAGGGATATGTATTTACCGGTAAATATAAAAGTTCTAGAGGAATGCACAAGAAGATAACAGTGGCTTTCAGGAGAACTGGAAGCCTAGGAAGAAGTAGAAAGGAACCAGGTGTTGTACACACACCCATGATCTCAGCACTGGAAAAGCTGAGGCAGGAGGATCATGAGCTTGAGGCCTACATACTTGAGAGTTGATCGCACAAAGGGTGGTGGTGGGTTTACCTACATGAACTTCTGTGCATTTTATTTACTTTTAATTAAAGTAGAATATACAGAGTAAAAATATAAGTGTATAGCTTGGTGAATTTTCATAAACTGAACACACTCATGCAATATCACATGATGAAGAACCAGGACATTCCCAACCTGCCAAAGCACCATATGCTCCTTCTGGTTCCTGCTGACCTGAAGGGCAAACTTTATCTTGCTCAAACAGCAGTTTTTTCCACATGTTGAAATTTTGCGTGTGTGTGTAACTTTTCTTTAATGTTTAAGTAGTAACTTAACACATACATTTTTTTCTTCTTCAGATGGAGGAAAAAAACAGGGGAGCCTAAGTAGAACAAGCCACTGGCTGGATAGAGGAGAGGACACAGTCTCTTTAGACTTCTTTATATCAGTAACCTTGGGATGTGAACAACTTTTCTATCCATAGTCCTACACTCATAAATCATACTACACTAGAACTTGAATCTGAGTGCTATAACTTCTAGTCCATGGATCACATTAAGAAAACAAGAGGTCAGGGCTGGGGATTTAGCTCAGCGGCATAAGCGCCTGCCTTGCAAGCAGGCAGTCATGAGTTCGATCCCTGGTACCGATGAAAAGGGAAAAGACAAAAAAAAAGGAAAATAAGAAAATAAGAGGTTAAGCTGTGGGAGCCAGAAGCCTGCAGCCATGTTTCTTTTGGGAGGCACAGCTGTGCAGGGGCGAGCAGCTATGTAGGTCAGGGCTCTACAGAATCAAAGCCAACAGGGTCTCATAGGACAATGCTTGAGATGTACATCATAAAATGCTAACTGCTAGCTTCACTCTGAGAGGATAACTCTCAGGAGGCCTGAAGTCCAGAGGCAGTTTCCCTGCCACCTTCCAGAGACCCAGAGACTCGGTTGGGCGCTACCAGTCTACTCAATCAGTGCCCACAGGCTGCACAATGGTCTGCATTGGCAAGTGATCAAAGCAACATAATGACCACCACTTGGCAAATAAACTCCTACATATACATCCACTCCAGTAAGCTAACCTTTATCTTGTTTTGGGGGTCAGGTATTGAGATGCACACCTATAAACCCAGAACTCAAGAGGCTGAGGCAGGAGGATCACTGCAAGTTCGAGGTCAGCCTAGGGTACATTATGAGTTCAAGGCTAGCCTGAACTACATAGCCAGACCCTGTCTCAAAAAAAAAAAAAAAAAAAAAAAAAAGAAAGAAAGAAGAAAGAAAAGAGTGAGGCCAAAAATTAAGTAATCATAAACAAAAAGAGAGGGTTGGGGTTTAGCTCAGTGGCATAAATGCCTGCCTGGCAAGTATAAGGTCATGAGTTTGATCCCTGCTACCAAACCAAAAAAGAAGAAAAAGAAAGAAAGAAAGAAAAAGGAAAACTTTGAGGCCAACCTGCACTATACAGTGAGACTTGGAACATCCTCCACCCAAAAATTAATATTTAAAATTTAAAAGAGATGGAACATGGGCTAGGGATATAGCTCAGCAATATAGTGCCTGCCTTGCAAACATAAGGTTTTGAGTTTAAAAAAATTGATATGGAATAATACAGCCTAAAGTGCTTTATCAAGCATGCACAAGGCCCTGGGTTCAATCCCCAGTACTCTCTCCCAAAAGGGAGAACACTATATTTGCTGTATGTGTTCAATCCAATTGGCTGTTGCTCAAATTACTTCTACTCATCTACCCTCACCTGAACAGAACAAGGTAGGTGGATGATGATTCTCCTCTTACATGGAAACACATGAAGTGGATGGCTCTGCCTGCTCGCCTCCTCTCGGTGTCAAATGCTTTACTTGGCTTCATGGCTGAAATCTGACAGTTGAATCTTGGGAGAGGGATGCTGTGGTTTGAATTTTTTTATCTTTGTGCTTGCTTGGATTGCTTGCTTTCTGAGACAAGGTCTTCTGGTCTTGAACTCACTATATATTCCAGGTTGGCCCCAAACTTGTGGTGATTCTCCTGCCTCAGTCTCTTGAATGTTAAGATTACAGTTGTGGGGCTGGGGATTTAGCTCAACCGCATAAGCGCCTGCCTTGCAAGCAGGCAGTCATGAGTTTGATCCCTGGTACGGATAAAAACGAAAAAGACAAAAAAAAACAAAAACAAAAAAAAAAGATTACAGTTGTGTGCACAAACACCTGGCTGGAATTTTTGTTTTTAAAATTATTTTTTCTTCTTTCAGTAATGGAGATTAAATCCCAGGTCTCACCCATGCTAGCTAGGTTTGTGCCACTGAGATACATATTGACCCTCCTTTCACTAAGACAGTCTTACTAAGTTGCTCAGGTTGGCCTCAGACTTGTGATCCTCTTGCCTTAGCCTCCCAGAGTGCTCAGACTTACAGTCATGCACCACCATGGCCTGGCTGGCTGGGGGTTTTTTGTTTGTTTGTTTTTCTTTTTTTTTCTTTAGTCCTTTTTTTTTTTCGTTTTTATCGGTAGCAGGGATCCAACTCACAACTGCCTGCTTGCAAGACAGGCGCTTATGCCGCTGAGCTAAATCCCCAGTCCCTCTTTTTTTGCTTTTAAGCCTAAGTTTCAGGTCTCTGTCTAGAAATCCTATTCTTTGCATTTTTCACCTTGTTCACCAGACAAATCTGACTCATTCTTAAGGTCTCAGCTCAAAAGTCATTTCCCCAGTGAGATCTTCCTTGATGAGTCCCTTAACTGAACTAGATTCCAGGTTTGTTTTTTGTTTTTTTGTTTTTGTTTTTGTTTTTTTTTTTGTCTTTTTTGAGACAGGGTCTTGCTATGCAGTTCAGGCTGGCCTTGAGTTCACTTTGTAGCCCAGGCTGGTCTCGAACTCGCAAGGATCCTCCCACCTCAGCCTCCCAAGTGTTGGGATTACAGGTGTGCCATCACACCCGGCCAGGTTTGTTTTTTTGGTTCGGTCAGTCAGCCAAAAAGCTCCTGTTCATTCAGAGCAACCTATAAAAGCCATCTTGGAAACAGGTGACAAGAGTTTTGTTTGTTTGTACCAGGAATCAAACTCAGGACCTTGCACTTTCCAGGCAGGGACTTATACCACTGAGCTCTATCACCAGCCTGGCAAGAGGGGTTTTATACTCCCTAAGAGACAGGACCATGAAACACGCTGTTATCTATGTCACTAAAACCAGCTGCTCAGTTAAAAGCATAGTGGGCACTGATCTGTGGGAAGCTTTCCACTGCTAGGCCACGGCATTGAGTAGCTCTTATAGATGCACTGACCATTCGGGGTCTCACGCACACAATTATCTACAGAGAGAGGGCTTTGGGGAGCAGCACTTCCAGGCTACTTCATTCTGAGTATAGCTTGCCTAAGCTGCTATTGCCAAGGGCTGCTGGACTGATAAAGCTGAAGACCCAGAACAGAACACTTAGAAGATGTCAGGGACTATAAACATCTACATATGACATCCTTGGCAGAGGAATGCAGAGTCCCTAATGTAAAACTGAGCTACATTCAGGAAGGGGCTTATTGATGGAGCTGAATGCTTGAATCTGCAGCCAGCAGAATCTGGGATTGTTGCTGTATGAGGGTTCTTCCTTCAGTTTTAGAGTCAGTGGATAGACACCAAGGTGTGTTCCTTGGGATGTGCTGACTGTATGTAATTGGGTTCTGCCTGCCTGGATATGTCCTTGGAGAGAATCGATTCAAAGACATTGCATGTCACACAAGAGCTGACCAGAGCCCTCTGAAACTATCCGCAAAACACTGCTCTGCTATGTGCCCTCTTCTCTAGTTAGCAGAATACTAGAAAGCAGAGGCCCCAGGAACTGGGACACGCTTCCTGAACACACAGTAGAAACTCACTGGTTAGCTGCAGATACCCTCTCATTTGCACAGCCTTCTGAGCTCTAGCTCACAGCCTGAGGGCTTCCTCACTTCACTTGTGACATAATCTCCCAGGCGTCCTGTCTCTCCCTAGCCCCCTCACCCAGGCCATGCTGAGCCTGCTTCAGGCTCAGGCACTGGGTCTGTCCCACTCAGGATGAACAGCTACTGCCTGTCTGTGCCCCTCTGCCCCTCCTGCCTCTCCACACAGAACCCTGATCCCTCAGCTCGTGTCCCTCTTGTGAGTACCCTCCCTCTGCCTCCTTGGGTCCCTGGCCCATGCTCTCTGCATGCTTCTACCCTGGGCACCCATTTCTCTACTATGACATACCCCACATATACCCTATGTGTTCATTTCTCACTGGACTGTGTCCCCCTCAAGGACAGGGTCCTGTCCACCCTCAAAACCCCCTCCACAGGGGCTGGGGATTTAGCTCAGTGGCATAAGCACCTGCCTTGCAAGCAGGCGGTCATGAGTTCAATCCCCGGTACCGATAAAAAGAAAAAAAGTGTAAAAAAAAAAAATAAAAATATAAACCCTCCGCAAACATTTCAGGGACCTTCCTTGAGGTTTATCTGCTGGTGGGAAAGAAGTGGATGAGTTCCAGTAGCATTTTACCTCAGGCCATGTAAACCAAAGAAAGTCACACTCAAATACTGAGAACTGGTAACACTCAAATACCGAGAACTGCAGTTCCTGGTAAGACCTTTCAGAAACATGCCACTGCCCGCAGAAGCACCTGGCAACAGCAGAATAACTGGGTGCTGAGAGGGTAAAATGGGCCAAGACTGGAGTTTAGGTACCCTGCTGGCTGGGGTAGAGGTTGGGGGTCACATCTGCATTCTTAAGGATTATAAGCCATTTCTGTTTTTGTTCTTTTTGTTGTGGTTGTTTTATTTTTTGTTTTTTGGGGACAGGGTTTCACTGCATAGTCCAGGCTGATCTTGAACTGATGGTGATCATTCTGCCTCAGCCTCCCAAGCACTGGGATTCCAAGGTGTAAGCCATCAATGTTTGGCTAACAACTTCTAAGAATTATACATATTTACATTGCAGATCTCAGATACACTTATTGCAGTAGGAACTGTTCAATCCCATGCAAATGCCACCTCTCTAGCTGCCTGACTCAGCATTTTATTTTTTATTTTTTGATTCAGCATTTTAAGATAGGTGAGAAATAGTTGCTACTGGAGTAAAACCAAGTCACCTGTGGTGATCACTGTCCTCCCTGGTACCCCTCTGAGCCTGTTCCCAACTCCTCAGGAGGCTGCCTGCTTAGGTTTCCATGCAGCCTCCAGGCTGGCCGGGGTCCTGGGGAGGAGGGTGTGTGGGGGTGGACAGGTGCTCCAGCTCATAGTGCCCAGTCTCAAACGCCTCGAGTGTGAGCTTCTCCCTCGGGTCCTTTTGGCTTCTCTTGTGCTCAATGATTTGCTGCAGCTGGTGCCCTGCATACTCCGGCTTCACGGTCAGGGGGCCGTCGGGTACAGCCACGCCCAGGATGTCTGATACCATGTAGGGGCGCAGCCAGCCCACCAAGGGTGTGCTTCCGGGGCTGTAGTGGGTCTGCCTGTGATAGAAGAGGAGTCCGTCTACCTGTGAGAGGGAAATGGGGTCACCATGGCTGCTAGAGTCATACAGAAATCTCATGGCTCCAGCCCTTTTCTTAGGAGTCCTTGTTTCCCATGAGTGCAGTATCTCTAAGTGAAGAAATGGCCTAGAAAACTAAATTTTAGAAAATAAAAACCCAAGTAGCACCCTCCTATTAGAGGGTGTTTTGCTTACTGGGCATGGTGGCACATGCCTGAAATCCCAGCACTTGGGAGGCTGAGGCAGGAGGAACTTTGCAAGTTCGAGACCAGCCTGAGCTGCAAAGTGAACCCAAGCCCAGCCTAAACTGTAAAATGAGACCCTGTCTCAAATAGACAAAACAAAAAAAAAAACCCAAACAAAAACTAAAAAAGAAAAGAAAAAGAAAAACAGAGGGTGCTTTCCTCCCCCTTGTCTTACTCCTAACCCACCAGGACGGTCTTGAGAAGGGGTAGAAGTCTGGGCCCAGGCTCAGAGCACCCTGAGGGAGCCCTAAAAACATGCAGTGAGTATGAAGCAGAAGTCCAGGGCTCCTGTCCCTAAATTCCAGCTACTGCCTACCACCCGAAAGTCTGGTACACAGAAGGACAGGACTCCAAGGTGCCAGGCTGCAAGGAGGGCATACAAGCTGCCAGATCCCCGCTTCCCTGCCACTCCTGGCTGCCTACACCTCCCCCTAAAGTGTTTGTGAGCCACATTCTGGGAAATCCAGCTTTTCTCAACGGGAAGACCTCCTACAGTCCCACATTGTCTTTTCCATGACTCAGTGACTCATCTTTAAAAAGCATTTCTTGCCACTGGGGTATAAGGGTTATAAATAAAGACAGTGTTCTCACCACCTTCCTAATTGACTCCCAGAAATGAAGGCAACTCAGCCTTTGCCATTTCCGCATCCAGGAAGCTGCATCCTTTATAAAATTAGATCCACGCAAGCCATTCCATGGGGGTGACTAGGCAGAACTGTAGGGAATGCTGGGCAGAGAATCTGCTTGCTGAGGGTCACTGCAGGTTGAGGATGACAAAAGACTGTCCAAGGCCTTCTGGGGACAAGAGGCTGTTGGTGCTATAATGGGTCAAGTCTGGGCAAACCGCTGATCAGCAAGAACTGCATCCTGGGGACTTGTGCTTTGGGCAGAAGATCAGGATCCAAACATTTGCAGCAGCCACAGATGCCCATGTTTCATAATCAGCATGGTGGCCACAAGGAGTGGCTGTTCTCATGCTTGTGGCAGGAAGGCACAAAAGAAGGTCCCAGGGATAGAGGTCCTTGCCCCTCTCTGGGCCTCAGTTTCCCTTCCAGGGCTCTGACTCAGCTATGGCCTGGAGGGCTGCAAGCACATTCCTTCCCCTAAGTCAGCCTCCACCCCTGCTCTGACATAGCACAGTGGAAGATGTCCTAAAACCTAGTAATTGAGCCTCTCTGTACCCTATGGTCATATCAGAGCAACAGAGAGGTCAACTCCACTACCTCGAAAGGGAAATCCATAGCCAGCACGTTACATAGGCTCTCAGGAGTACAAGGGAAATTCTTCAGTCCCACAAATTTAAACTGAAATGTAAATGAGAACAAGGAGTTAGTGCATGTTACATAGGATACTGGTGCTAGCAGCTGAAAACCTCTACTCACATTTTCAGTCTCATCCTCTCCTCACTCCTCCCATCCCTCAGCCCTCTGACTGGTCAGTATTTCTCCATCTTTGTTTACATACAGGGATCCTCCAGGGGCAGGAAAATCATCTGGGAGTTTTTAAGAACTCCTGATGCTAGCCAGGCGGGCGTGGTGGCTCTCACCTGTAATCGCCTGTAATCCCAAAACTTGGGAGGCTGAGGCTGAGGTGGGAGGATCCTTTCGAGTTCGAGACCAGCCTGGGGTACAAAGTGAGCTCAAAAAAGAACTCCTGATGCTGGGCTGGGAGATGCAGCTCAGCCAATGTTTGCCTGGTATGGGCAAAACCCCTGTATTTGCTCCAGAGCATCACAAAGAAAAGCAAAAGCTAACAAACAACAAAAAAAATTTCAAAAAACAAAAATAAAAACTTACTGATGGTTGAGCATGGTGGCACATGCTGCACCTAAAATCTCAGCTATTTATGAGGTTGAGGTAGGATGACTGGAAGTTCAGCCTAAGCAAATTTGTAAGACCTTGTCTCAAAATAAGATTAAAAAAAAAATAGCTGGGTATATGACTCAGTGGTAAAGCGCTGGCCTATTGTGTATAAGGGTTCCATTCTCAGCACTGCATATCATCCCACATGCAAATGACATATTTTTATTTTCTGTCTCCTATGTTTCTCAGACTGGTCTCAAACTCCTGGGCTCAAGTGACCTCCAGCCTTGGCTTCTCCAGAGGTGGACACTGCAGCTATGTGGATCCACCCCCAACAGACCCTGACACATTCTAAAGTCATTATTGGAATGGCCAAGATCTCTGGGTTGTCAAGGTGGGTTATGGGGCCACCAGGGAAGCATCTCCTGACCCAGTTCTGCTCAGTGAAATGAAAGATGAATGAGATGAGGCTCAGCCACAACAGCAGTGGTTCCCAGGTGCAGCCCACAGACCCAGGGATGTTATTAGCAACCTGCTTTTCAATCAGGAGGGTGGCACACACCTGTAGTCCCAGCATTCTGGGAGCTCAGGCAGGAGATTCACATGTTTCCCCCCAATAAGGGCAACTTTCAAGACCCTGTCTCAAAATAAAAAGAAAAAGAACTGGGCTGTTTCTCAGTATGAAAGCTCTAGGTCAGTGTTAGCATTGGATTTTGTTTTTATGTTATTTGTTTATTTATTTTTGGTACCGAGGATCAAAATCATGACCTCACACTTGCCAGGCAGGTATCACTGAGCTGAATCCCCTGCCTCAGTGTTAAAGCACCTGCCTAGCATGCAGGAGGCCTTGGGTTCAACCCCTAGACCCACAATTACTATATCAGTATGAAAATATTCTCTATCAACCATTGTTTAGTATGTGCCTGCCATAAGTATTAAGCTAGGAGGACCTGTATACTTTTATTTTTCATTTATTTTTTTGGTACCAGAGATTGAACTCATGACCTTTGCATTTCTCAGGCAGGTGCTGTGCCACTGAGCTATATCCTCAGGTACTTTTATCATTTGGTTCTTACAACTTTATAAATAAGGAGACAGAAACGCTATTTTGCAGATGATGAAATTAAGGCTAAGAAAGGTATTAACCTGGTGATTATTATTATTATTATTTTTTTGTCTTTTTTTTTTTTTTTTTTTTTTATCGGTACCAGGGATTGAACTCACGACTGCCTGCTTGCAAGGCAGGCACTTATGCCGCTGAGCTAAATCCCTAGCCCCGATTATTATTTTTTAAATTAATTTTAAAAATTGTTTGTAGCCAGGTGTGCTGGCACACACTTGTAATCCCAGCACTCTGGAGGCTGAGGTATGAGAATCATCTCAAGTTTGAGGTCAGCCTGAGCTACATGGCGAGTTCAAGGCCAGCCTGAACTACATAGTGAGATCTTGTCTCAAAAAAAAAAGAAAGAAAGAAAAATTTTTCTTTGTAGTGCTGGAGCTCAAACCCAGGACCTCTGCATGCTAACCAATTGCTCTGACACTGAAGTACACCCAGTTTTCAACCTGATCATTATTGGCCACTTAACAGGGTACCCCAAGCATCACTTGGGAAGCACATTTGTTTATATGCTATCCCGAGGGTAAGTATCATTTCAACCAGTTGAATTTGATATTGAATAAATTTGATAAAATTGTCATTTTTATATTCCCTATTATATTATCTTATAAAAAATAATCAAAAAAGCATATTTTGGTCATCCTATATTTGTTAGACTAGTAAGTGGTTAAAGCCACACATGGAATTCAAATTGTTCCAGATTGTTTTCTTACGATCTAGCAGGATCTAGCTGTTGAGCCCACACTCTTCCTATTACACCATGCTGCCTCAGAAAAGATTCACAATGATTCTGTGTAGGTAACAGACCAATTCAAATCAATCCCTATAAAGAACTCTGTGATTTGAACAGCCGGCCTTACAGGATTGAGCTTGGTTTTCTCTCCTAATCCTTCTTCTTCTGGTAGCTTTGACTGCATCCAGTAGAATCGGAAATCAGTCTGCCACAGAAAAAGGAAACAGGAGGGTGAGATACTGCTCATCTCAAATGCTAACATAAACAAAATATTCTGTACAAAGGCCTAAACACCCTTTTTTGGCAGTTCCGGAGACTGAAACCAGGGCCTCACACATCCTAGGCAAATGCTCTATCGTTAAACTGTATCCCCAACCCTTTTTCAATTTTATTTTTAGACAAGTTCTCAATAATTTGCCTTAGCCGACCTCAAACTTGTGATCCTCCTGCCTCAGCCTTCCAAGTAGCCATGCTTACAGGGGTATGTCTCTGCACCTGGTCCTAAACTCTTCTGTCATTGCCCCATTCACCTAAATCCACAGCCAGGAAGATATTCCTCAAATTGTTCCACACTTTTTCTTATTTTTTTTCAGACTTCAGGATAAACATTTGTCACTGAATATGTGTTCCATGCCAAGCTCCATACAAAACTGAGCTCCTCTCCAGCCCTCTAGATGCTGCAGCATCCTTATCTCCATTTCACAGTGAGGACTCTGAGGTCACAGAGGGTGAGTCACTTGCCTGGGTGCACAGGAAGCCTAGGCCTCTCTAACCCCTAGGCACATTATGCAAACCCCTCTGCTTTAGAAACTACTATTCCCGTGAAACGTTACACAAACTATTTTATTCTTTGAGTTACACAAACTACTTTATTCTTTGAGTTATTGCTGTATATCCTTCTATGGTTATGCAGAGTTAGTACATGTTACATATGATATTGTCATTCGTTCAAATTATTTTGCTTCTGAGCAAGACGTGTTGTGTGTGTCTGTAATTGCAGCACTCTGGGGGGCTGGGGCAGGATTGTAAATTCAAGCCTAGCCTAGGCAATTTAGTAATTCAGTGAGACTCTGTCTCAAAATAAAACACTTTAGGGCTGGGGCTTTAGCTCAGTGGCATGAGTGCCTTCCTGGCAAGCGCGAGGTTATGAGTTTGATCCCCACTATTGAGAAGGGCTAAGTAATGAAGGAAAAAAAGGTACAAGTTCTTTATGATGAGTGTGATCATTATGTACATCTAAAATGTACCAATAAAATCTGAATGAAAGAAAAATGGACTAAGTATACAGCTCAGTGGGGAAGTCCTAGACTCAATCCTCAATCCTGGAAAAAAATATATTTTTTGCTTTTAAGAGTTTATAACATACATAGTCTTTCCTTTGTCTTATACAACCGTAAGTAGTTCTAGCTACCAAACTCGGAAGTGGTCAAGGTATATGCTAGAAAACTCTTGAACAGAATGAAAGGGAAATACACTGGCTTGTCTATGCCAGGCTGAGGACCTGCTCTGTTCCTGGGCAGGGACCTTAAGCTCTGTACTCAGCCTCTACACGTAAAAGAGCAGGGCAGTCACCATGCTGCCTTAGGGACTGCTGTGGGGATTTAGTGCACTACTGCCCCAAAGTGCTGGGCAATGCAGATTCTACAGTTTAGAGGGAGTGAGGGTAGGGAAAAAAGTAGGCTATAGTGACAACTGGTTTCTTCCCAGCCTTCAGGTTATCACAAGCTATTCAGAAAACAGACTCCATAGTCTCTAATCCAGCAGCCTTGACAACATGCATTTCTAAAAGCTTTCTGCTAAGTATGAGGCCACACAGTGAGAACCACTGTGCTAAAGGAAGTTCAAAACCCTACACTGCACAGCACAGACAGGGAGGGAAAGCTGCCAACAGCCCTGGGCCAGGCTGAGCACCACGTTGGGGGAGATGAGAAAGAGGAAAGGAAGGAGAAGCTCCTAGCTGAGGCTTGGGGGTGTACATGCCTGGAATCCTAGCATTCAGGAGGCTAAGACAGACGATTGCAGAGAACCTACACAGTGAGACTCTGTCTCAAAACACAGAGACAGAGAGAGAGAGAGACACACAGACAGACAGACACAGAGAGAGAGAGAGAGGAAGAGAGACAGAGATAGAGTGACAGAGACAGAAACAGAGACAGACAGATAGACACAGAGAAAGTAAGAAAAGACATTCTTCCTGGGCATGATGGTGTACACCTGTAATATCAGCATTTGAGAGGCTGAGGCAGGAGGACCATCATGAGTTCAAGGCCAGCCTGAACTGTACAATGAGACTGTCTCAAAGAGAGAGAGACACTGCAGTCAGGCTGTGGGGGAGGAAGGAGCAGAGGCAGTAGGAGTCTATTGATGGCACTTTCTATGCCACCTTCTCTTCCTGGTGCCACCTGTATGAAGTACCATCCTCATCCTGTGATCTCTCCTGCCAGCAACCTGCCCATCCTTTGGAGAAGGGCGAGGGGGTGGCTGCAGCTGTTCCATCTCTTTCCTCCTCAAGAATCGATATGCTTCCTTTAGGTCCTCTCACACCTGTCTTTGAAGTCAGCTGATTTAATCACCCTCGAAGGTGCAGGGAACATTAGACAATGCTCTTGATGTACCACATCCTGTAGATTCTAAGAAGCTGGTCATGAACCCAAGCCACAGGCTGGGCCACCTTCCCAGGAGGAGAGGGGACAGGAAGACTTGAGGGGAGGCCCGTTCTCACCTGGCAGTCATAGACAGGGTGTCCCCTCCAGCACATCACATCCAGGACATAGTAGGTCTGGCTCACCTCGCTGTAAATGCAATCTAGGATGGTGTAATCTACAGAGACAGAGCACAAGGATTCCGCTTCCACCTGGGCCCCTGCCATAGTCGATAGAGGCCCAGATGATCCCAGAATCACAGCAGTGGCCAGCGCCAAGGACAGAGGACTCGGGAGGGAGTGGGTTCAGGGCCTGGCTGCTTCCTGATGTACACCTGGGCAGGAGCACAGAGGTATCAAGGTGACCCTTCAGCCTTCAGAGAATTCTGACAAATTGGAACACTTTGTGAAGCTCGAGTTTGAAAGAAAGTAATCTTCTGTTTTGTTTACAGTTTTTTTTGTTTTGTTTTGTTTTTGGGACAAGGTCTCACTATGTTGCCTAGGATGGCCTTGAACCCTGGATTCAAGCAATCTTCCTTTCTCAACCCTCCCGCCCGAATAGCTGGACTAAGAATATGCACTACCATGCCCAGCTTAATTACCTTTTTCATTAGCACATATTAGTTATAGAGATTAATAAGTTTCAGTTTGGTGGATTCCTACATACTTACAGCAAACTCTGACAAGTTCCATCCCCCCATATTCCCTTGCCCTTCCTTTTTCCCTTCCTGTTCCCTTTTGCTTCTCTAACAGTCCCTCTTCCACTAGCACATCATCTGTATTTTTTTTTTTTTTTTAAGATTCCACTTATGAGGGAAAAAACATGATACCCTTCTAACTCTGGCTTATTCCATTTAACACAATGGTCTCCAGTTTCCTGCAAATAACATAATGCCATTTCTTTTTTATGGCTTTGTAACACTCTGCTGTGTACAAGGCATGTTCCACACGTTCTTTATCCAGCCACCTCCAAGCAGGTGGCCACTGAGGCTGATGCCATAGTTGAGCTATTGTGAACTGTGAACTGGGACACAACACAAATCAGGCTGTGGGTTCCACTACAGTGTACCAACTTTGGTTCTCCTGGGACACACAAGCTGTGGCTCAGCTCAGTCCAGTGCTATCCTCATTTGGATCTTTGAGGGATCTCCACACTGGCGCCCAGAATGACCATACTCATTTACATTCCCATTTACAGTGTATAAGGGTTCCTTTTTCCTCTGCATCCTCACCTGACATTTATTATTTTCTATATTCTCTTTTTTTCTTTGCAGTGATGTTGGGTATTGAACCAAGGCCCTCTGCACAGAACTGTACCCCTGGCCTTTTTTTTCTTGTATTTTGAGACAAGGTCTTTCCAAGTTGCAAGGTTATCAGGCTGGATTTGAACTTCAGATCTTACAGCCTCAGTTTCCCAGTGCACCAGGAGGTCAAGCTTGTTTTCTGTATTCTTGATGATAGCCCCTCTGGAAGTTGAACATTTTTTCATGTACTTCTTGGCCACTTTACAATTGCTTTTTTTTTTTTCTTTTTCTCTTTTTATTGGTACCAGGGATTGAACTCACGACCACCTGCTTGCAAGGCAGGTGCTTATGCCGCTGAGCTAAATCCCCAGCCCCTTACAATTGCTTTTTAAGCTCTTATCAAAAGCACTGTGTTACATGGGTTAAATTAACTATATGTAGTTGCTGCCATTAAGGAAGGTATAGTCCAAGCCAGGTGTGATAGCACATGCCTATAATCTTGGTACTTGGGTGTCTGAGGCAGCAGGATCCATGGTTTGAAGCCAGCCTTAGCTATATAACAATTCCAAGGTGACCTGGAGACCCTGTCTCAAAAGAAAAAGAAAAAAGAAGGGCCATGGATAAGTGGTTTACACACCACACAGCAGCCCAGTGCTTAGCTAGGCCAGGAGCCAAGAGTCTTGGCTGGGATGAGGATGATGGAAAATGGAGATTTGGGGAGGAGTCCCAGCAGCAACTCACTGCACCACACTTGACAACCTTTCAGGGACTTTTACTAATCCCTGATCTCTCCCCTTGTCGTGGAAGTCCATGGTGTGTTGACTTTGAGCCGGAGATTGATGGCTGGCACAGCTGCATCTATTGTGCAGCCCGAAACCCCAACTGTAGGCAAATAGTGTTTCCCTGCAGTTTCCACAGAACACTGGTAAAGGGGCCTGAGCACAGTGCCAAGCATCGACCACTGCACTGATTGACAAAACAGTGTACAGGGTCCTCACACTGGTACCTTTGGCGGTGGTGGAGTTTCGTCTGTTGCCTCCGGGCAGAAGAGAAGGAAATCTGTTGACGCAGTAGCCACTCTTGGTGTAGGCACTGGTGGAGCCCTGTAGGGACAAAGCTCTGTTATGAAGTTTCCTATATCTGCTTTGGCCCCTGTGCCTGCTCATGTCCTCCTCTGCAGGGTTACTAGCCCGTAGCAGCTCTCAAGGTGGCTCTCTCAAGCCCACATGGAACACGTGGACCGAGCTTGTGGCACATGGGAAACAGGCACAACTCACCCTGGAAGCGACGATCAGGGCCCTCTTTCCAACAGGGCATACGACCAAAATCCATTCTTGCCCCAAATCTGAAGGGACATCGATCAGCCACTCAGACAGCATCAACTGGGAACACAGTAACACAGCGCTAAGCTAGACATGGTTGTGCACGCCTGTAATTCCACTCAGGAGGCTGAGGCAGGACAGTCATGAGTTCAGGCCACCCTGAACTATATAAGCATAGCCTGTCTCAAAAAGCAAACAAAAAATAGCACTCAGGAGATTGAGGCAGGAGGATTACTGCAAGTTCGAGGCCAGCCAGGGCCAGCCAGTGAGTTCAGGGGCAGCCTGAACTACACAGCAAGACCTTGTCTCAAAACAAACAAAAACAAAACGAAACGAAACTAATAAACAAAACCACAGTGCTAAAGATGATCAGGGTAATGCTTAAATACTGCAAAGACCAAGCACCTGAGTTTCAAGATAATCAACAAAGAGAGGAAAAGATAACTGACCCTATAGTGCCCTTTCCAATAACCAGCAGTGGTTCAGGGCCACACCTCAGGGTAAGGAAGGCCCTGCCCTGGAAATGCACAGGTCACACCAACATTTCCCAAATGGCAGTTACAAATGCTGTTCCAAGGACATGGTAGCACATGCCGAATTCCAGTTATTCAGGAAGCTGAGGTAGGTAAGTTCAAGGCCAATTTGAGCAACTTTTTGAGATCCTGTCTCAAAATAAAGTAAAATAAAGGGCTGGGATAGAGATCACAAGGTCCTAGATTCAGTGCTCAGTACTCCAGAACATAAATAAATAAATTGATTAATTAATAAAGATATTAGGAAAGTGTCTATTTCCATTAATCATGCAACCACCAACTGCTCTTTCGCTTTCCTTATGTAGCTTAGGAAGCCACACAGGCACCCCCATGCCTGGCTCTTCCTTCATATTTCCCAATGCTGTCTTCTTACACACTCTGACTCCTTTGCCCAGATGTGCTGCCCCACAGTCCTACTAAAAGTGATCCCTGTGCCACCTTCCCTGCTCCACTCTCTGCTCTGTGTCATATGGTCAGTCACATCTTCCTCCATCTCCTCCTCATCCTTCTTTTTTCTGTTGGTGGCTGTGATCACAGATGAAAGCAAGTCGAACAAGGGTGATTCCAGTCTGGTCATCTCTGGCCCACTCACCTGATTAGCATAGCGCTTTGGTAACTTCTTGCCAGTGTCAATGTCCATTTCTGTGTCATCTTTTGTGTCTTCGTCCTCACTTTCCATCCCTGTCCAGTCATCTTCAGCCAGCCTTCTGGCATGGTTCACATAATCCAGCCGCTTGCTGGAAGAAAAAAAAGCACAAAAAAAGCTGTTGAATCTATCCAAAGATACCAGAGTTCATGGAACCCGAAGGCTCCAAATCTGGGAGCAGTTTGGCAGATCCCGTGGGGGCACCATGTGACAGAATTTCCTTTGCACAGCTAGTGATGGCTGCCTCATGGTCCCTACATAAGAAACCTCGCAAACATACTCAGCCTTCCTCAATTCCTTAAGAATGTACAGAGCAAGACATTGAGAGGAATTTCCCAGGCTTGCTAGCCAGGCCACTGAGCTGACATTTGCCCAGCCACCCAGCCAAGGTAAGATCTCATTTTCTGCCTGGCAGACACTACATTCCAAAGGCCCTGGCAGGGAATGAGGAAGCCCCAAGACACAGAGAGAAGTCTAAAGTGAGACAGTGCTGAGCTTTCTACTTCAGACAGTGTTCTGAGAGGCCAGGTCCTTCTTCCTTTCTGTCTAACTCTTGCGGAAGGCCATGTCTTTTATGATTTAATAGTGTTTACCTATTTGTTTCCCTTTACTGTCTTTTCTTTCTTAAAATTACATATTCTACAAAGTTGGGGAAATTGTAAGGCAAGAAAATGAACCTCTTGAAAATTAAGTGTTTCAAACTGATTTGGAAATACCACATAACCGCCTACACTAGATTCTGAAAGGGAGGCAGGAATTGGACCACCACAGCTGAGAAACCAACACAGGTGGATTGTTCTTAAACATACACGCTCCTGCACAGCCATGCAAAGTGCTCGGTAGTCTGTTCTGTCAAGATTGAAAGCGAGCTGGTGCCCGTGCACATGTGCAAGAGGATATGTGTCTGGGGTATTTCCCAAGCTATGCTGGTGACCACAGAAGGACAAGGCCACATATCCCTCAGTAGGGACCTAGGTGGGTTACTGTAAACTTTTCCTTCAATGGGACCAGAAAGAAGGGCTAATGCGGCACTTTATGAACTAATCCAAAAACTTTCCAAAAAAACACTGTGTATACTGATTCTTATGCTTTTTTATTTTTATTTTTGTATTTTAGATAAAAAAAGACAAAAATAAAAATACTGAGACAGAGTCTCAATATGCAGTTCAGGCTGGCCTTGAGCTCACTCTGTAGCTCAGGCTGGTCTTGAACTTCCAAGGATCCTCCTGCCTCAGCTTCCTGAGTACTGGATTTACAGGTATGCACCACAATGCTCAGCTTATGCTGTTGTTTTTGTTGTTTAAAAAAAAAAAAAAAAATGGAACAACTGCCAAGCTAGGGATGTAGCTCAGGGTAGAACACTTGCCTATTATGCACAAGGCCCCAGGATTAGTCCCCAATACTGCTGAAAATAAAAATTGAGAAAGGTCATCTATCCATACAACTCCACACACCAACCATTTCTGTACAGAATACCCTCAAAAAGGTACGTAAGGAGCTAGTAACTCAGCACAGGAGCTGGGTGAACAGGGATGGAGCAGAGAGGGAGATTTTTCAGCATATCCTCTTCCACATATTTTGTGCCACATGAATGTATTATATACTCCAAAATAATAAATCACAATGAAAAAAAGGAAGAAAAAGAGAAGAGTGGCCTGACAATGTGATCTACTAGCAACCCGAGGCCCCAGGGAGGATCTGTTAACCCATCTGATGATGCAGCACTGGGTGAAGGCAGACACTGCAGTGGGAACTGCAGCTCTAACAGTTTCTCCTCATCCCTAGTTCTTTACTCCATAAACCCAAAGAAGCCCGCACTGCACTCAGAATAAAAGGACAGGCCATGTCTTCCGAGCAGCCCAGTTTCAAAGGCTCCGGTGTGGCTCTTTTCTGGCTGCTTTTCTGGCAGTAGAATGAAGAAGGGAAGGGACTTCCTCCGAGTCAGCTCCCAAGGGCTCCAGAGAAACACGTGGGCCAAAGACCCGGGAAGACCACACGGATTCCAGGACTCAGCGTGTGGGAGAAGCCACACATCAGGGACCTGGGAATGTGGGGATGGAAGTCTAGGCGTGGTGTTCACAAGTCCCTAAACTGCAAAGCTCAGTTCTGTTGTCAGGAAAAATAGCACATTCTTACCAAATAATTGAGTTTTTGCTTTCAAACTTTAGTCTCTTCCTATTACCTCTTCTTGTCCTAAACTGGGGATATAGGATAAAGGATAGTGACCTCTTCCAGTATTTATCCTCCCAACCCTGAGGACAGGAAGCTCAGTCTACTAAGATCTCCTGGGAGACATTCTGCAGACAGCCTAGATCCCTGATGCCTCCCACCCCCCAGCCTGAGAAAGAAGCCGGAGAGTTAAAGCATGCTTACGATTTCTGCAGCTCTAGTAACCGGCGCCGCCGCTCACTCTGTTCCAAAGAGCTATACTTGGACTTGTACTGGGACAGGCGGGGGTGGGGGGTGGCCGTGCTGTTCAGATCTTGGGACACAGAGAAGCTACCAGCCAGGGCTTGACTCAGCTCCTCCATCTTCCCTGCAAAGCAAAAACATAGGAAAAAAGGGGCTGGGGGTTTAGCTCAGCGGCATAAGCACCTGCCTTGTAAGCAGGCGGTTGTGAGTTCGATCCCCAGTACCGATAAAAATGAAAAAAGACCAAAAAAAAAAAAACATAGGAAAATGGTTCATTCATTTGTGTCATCTCTTGTGTATAGGCAATTATGATGTAACATGATGGCCACCTTCCTAAAAACCCCACTATTGTCTCCAGGACAAAAAAGGAAGTTAAAGAGTAAATGAGCTACATTTTAGCAATATTGTTTTAATTTATAATGATATTTCAGTAATGGTTAATTTGATATTAACCATTAATATATTTTGTTTTTATTCTTTTTTTTTTTAAACCGGGGATTGAACTCATGACCTTGTGCTTGCCAGGCACAAGCTTATGCCACTGAGCTAAATCCCTGGCTCCTGATAGTTCTTTTTTAAGGGGCTTTTTCTTGGCATTTTTTAAAGCTATTTTCTTTTTTGGAACCAGGAATCGAACTCAGGACCTGACACTTGCCAGGTAGGTGCTATGCCACTGACCAATATCCCCAGCCCTAATTTGACAGTTTTGAGTATAAGAATTACATACCAGCCATCAATCACTAAACAAATCTAAGCCTTGGTTGAATCTGCTTGTTTCCCATCTCCATAAGCCCTGTCATTTATGTTTTTAAGATGAGGCTTTTTTGGCTCATGTGCCAATCATCCTTTATCACCATCCTTTACTACCACTGATGCCCATTGACATGAGCATGTCTTTTTTTTTTTTTTTTTTTTTTCCAGTCTTTTTAGAGACAGGGTCTCACTATGCAGTTCAGGCTGGCCTTAGGCTCACTTTATAGCCCAGGCTGGTCTCGAACTTGCCACAATCTGCCTACCTCAGCCTCCCAAGTACTGAGATTACAGGAGTGTGCCACCATGCCCAGCTCATTTTTTGAAATAGTTCAAAATAGCCATCCCTCAGTAACAAAACTTTCGCTGGGCATGATAGCATCCATCTGTAATCCCAGCACTCAGGAGGCTGAGGCAGGAAAATTGCTGAAGATTGAGGCCAGCCTGGGCTACACAGTGAGTTAAAAGCCAGCCTGGACTCCATAGTGAGACTGTCTCAAAAAACCATACCCACACATCAAAGTAATAAAACTCTCTCATGCAAATTGTATGTAATTGTTGTTAAATTCTGTAATAAATGCCAACTTAAAGAAACTTAGTTCCATATTGGCACAAAAGCAGGAATATGGATCAATGGAACAGAATAAAAGATGGAGAAAAAAACCCAGGTACATTCAGCATCTGATCTTTGACAGGGGAGCCAAAAAATGCATGCTGAAAGAAGATAGCCTCTTTGATGTTGTTTCTTATGGTTACATCAGAATCCCAGTTGCCTAAGAAATAACATTAAGCATCAACAAATGGAATCATAACAAATTAAAAGGTGTCTGTCCAGCGAAGGAAACAACCAACACAGTGAAGAGACAATCTACAAAACGGGAAAAAAAATTTTGCTAGCTATTCTTCAGACAGATGACTAATATCTAAAATACATAAAGAACTCAAAATAATTAGACATCCTATAAAATAAAAATAAAAGACCTGATCAAAAATGCACAACTGAGGGCCAAAGGTGTGGCTTAGAGGCAGAGTGCCTGCTCAGCAAGTACAAGGCCCTGGATTTGAGCCTCAGCACCACCAAAAGCAAACAAACAGAAAAAAAGAAAGGAGGAGGAGGAGAGGAAGAAGAAAAATAGGAAGAAGAGAGGAGGAGGAGAGAAAAGTGGGAGAAGAAAATGGGGAACTGAAATGAATAGACATTTCTCAGAAGTACAAATGACCAATAAATACACGAGAAAATGTTAAACATCTCTGGCCATTACAGAAATACATATTAAAACACTAAGATTCCACTATACTCCAGAAAGAACATCCACCATTAAGAAATCAAATAATAACAAATGCTGATGAGGCTGTGGGGAAAAAAAAACCCTTTTACATTGTTGGTGAGAATGTAAACTAGTCCAACCACTATATATATCAGCATCGGCATTCCTAAAAAAAAAAAAAAAGAAAAAGAAATATTATTTGACCAAGGTATTTCCCTGCTAGGCATCTTCCTGAAAGAGTCAAAAGCATACTACAGTGATACAACCATGTCTATAGCAGCATAAGTCATAATAGCTAAAGCCTGGAAGTAGCCTATATGTCTGTCAACAGATGGATAAAGAAAATGTGGTTTTATGCAAAATGGAGTATTATTCTCTCATAAAGTAGTATACATTTGAGTTATTTATAGGAAAATGGATGCACCTTGAGATCATAATGTTAAGTGAAATAAATCAGAAGTGAAAGCTTAAAAAGTGCATGGTCTCTGTCACATTTGAAATCCAAAAAATATAAAGAGCAAAATAAGAAACTAGGAAACAGGGACACAGATCTTTTACAAGTGCTAAGAAGAACAAGAGACAGGAGGAGGGGGACATAAAAAAAGAATTAAGATGTGTCATGTACACACATGCACACAAACACACACACACACACACACACACACACACACACACACACACCCAAGTGCCAAAATCCCCAAACTCAACAGTTACTGTCTCACTGTATAGTTCTAATTAAAGGGGGCAGGTTCCAGGGCTCCCCCGTGAGGCTCACATGGAAAAGAGCCAGCGTAGGGGCTATGGATTTAGCTCAGCAGGCATAAGAGCCTGCCTTGCAAGCAGGCAGTCGTGAGTTCGATCCCCAGTACCAATAAAAAGGAAGAAGACCAAAAAAAAAAAAAACAAAAAAAAACAAAAAAAAGGAAAAGAGCCAGGGTACAGAAGATTAGATTATCTAAAGGCCAGGACTCCAGATGCAGGAAGACTGATGTGTAGCACAGGAGGCAAACAGGAAGTAGATGTCTTCGGGAGACAGATCACCCTGGTGGGCCCTAAGTGGGAGTGGAAAGAGGAATTAAGTCACACTTTACCACACTACTGTGACTGAAGGCATGAGGTGGCACAGGTATTTTCTCAGGACCGAATATACACCTCAGACTACAAGAATCAAACACTCAAAAGTCCCACAGCTGGGTTAGACCAAGCCTCCCTTCTAACCTAAATCAGAGGCAGGGCGAGGTCCCAGTGCTGTGGTACCAGAATTATTAACAGATGTATCCCAGAGTCTCCATAGCTGAAATATAATTCCAAAGGCCTCCACTCAGCCAATGAGTTATTTTTCATTGCACACTGAAAGTCAGATGTCTTTCTTAATTTGAAAATTAGGTAACTTTTTTGTCTTTTTGAGACAGGTCTCATTGTGCAGTTCAGGCTGATCTTGAACTCATGATCCTCCTGCCTCAGCCTCCTGAGTGTTGGAATTATAGGTGTTTGTTATCAGGCAAAGACTCTGCCTTTTTTTGTCTTCTTATTTGGTACAGCATCTTGCTAAGATTGCCCAAGCTGGGCTTAAACTTGCAATCACCCAAGTTGGCCCCTCAGTACAGTAGTTGGGAAAGCCCAGCCCACCTCACCCATTTTTAAGTGTACAGTTCTGTATTCTTAAAATTCACACTGCTGTGCAGCTAATCTCCAGAACTCCTTTCATTTTGCAAAAGTGAATTTCCATATCCTTTAAACATGAAGGGAACTTTAGTTGGTAAGATCAACAAATAATTAGTGTGAATTTGAGGTGTCTTAAAGTAACTGCAATGGAACCAGAAGCAACCACTTAGTGGATAATGTTGAGGTGGAGGGGAGGGGGATCTGTAATGGAATGCCACACACCCATAATAGCAATCTACTTTTTTATACTTTCTCATATTTTTTGTGCACATTTGAAAATTTCAATGAAAAAGTTAAACCCAAGGCCTTCACACTGAACTCCATCCCCAATTCTTAATTTATTTGAGACCAGGTCTCATTAAGCAGTTTGGGCTAGTCTTTAGTTCACTATATACCCCAGGATGACCTTTAAGTCTTGCAGTGGTCCGTCTGCCTCAGCCTCTTAAGTGCTGGGATTAAAGACTTGGACCACGAGGCCTACCCTTTCCATTTTTTAAATTTTGAGACAGGGATTTTTTAATTGCTAAACTGCTCAGGTTGGGCTGGAACTTGTGATCCTCCTCCTAGCTCCCAGAGTGCTGGGATAACAGGCGTGCACCACTATATCTGGCTAATAAAAGTTTTACACACTGTCACTCGTTCATCAACGTAAAGACCAAATTCAAACAGCTTTATTAGACTTTGTCATGTTTCATCTTGGTGCTGGCTCCGGCAGTGCCAAGCACCACTGCCATCCTGGCCTGGGGGCGGCTCTCTGGCCCTTCCTTAAGGTACGAACCGTTGGCTCCTGCTGTCACTCCCAAGATGCAACTGTGCCCCAGAGTTCGGACATTAGCTAGGTACAGTCACCCCCACCCCACCTTCCAACCCTAACGCCCCAATCTGCCCGGCCCCTCCCCAGGGACCACGCATGACTCCGCCGTTCTCTCGCCCAGTTCCTGAGCTTTCCCAGCGACCGGGTCTTCTCCATTTAGATCCCGACACCACGTGTTCCATAGGGGCTTTAGCAAGACAGCCCGGAACACAAGACAGCAAAGGGGAGGCCTCAGCCTGGACCTGTCCCTCGAAGTGACACCGTAAGAGACCAGAGTGGTAAGTCAAACGTGTGGGGGGGGGAATCCCAACCCAAAACCGCAGGGCAACTGAGGAGCTGACGAGGCCCACGCACAAACTCAGGACTCACCCGACTGACAACAGTTGTGCGCGCCGCCGCCGCCGCCGCCGCCTCGGGAATCCACCAATCAGCTGCCCGGTTCAGGAGGACGCCCAATCAAGATACCCGGAGAGGGCCAGGCCCGCCCCCTCAGTCTGGCTGGCTAGGCAATTTCCGGTTCCTTCAGCCGCAGGGCATGCCGGGAGGTGAATTTCCACCTGCCACTCTTTTTCTCCCTACGAGGGTGGGGCTGAACCTGCTTTGGCTTTGCCACGGGCCCTCCCCCGGCATGACTTGGCCAGGCGTAGGCCACATTCTTAGGCCTCCTCTCACCAACAGGAGGAGCTGCGAGCTTATGGCTGGGCATTGTCGGCTCTCCAGCCCCAGCGTCCACTGTCTGTGTATGTATGTGCTTTCCTCAGGGTAGTGCCATTGGCCTGGATGACTCTCATTAGACCCCAAGTTTCGGACTATCAGACGTTTCTTCCCCGTTCGCCCTTACAATTGATCACAGCCCTTTTGTTGAGGTGGGAGTTTCTCTTCCTTACTATGGTTTGGCAGTGTTGGTACCTGCCTCGCTTTCATTCAAGTGGTCAGCACCCAATCCAAGGGTAGCATTAGGTGAACCACGCTTTCAGGACTGGAGCTCAGCATCAGGGATTTGGAAGTCACCGTAAAACTCTGGTACAGCCTCTGTAGGACAGGGATGAGATGTAAAAAGCATGGATTGCTATTTATTAGATGCCTATGTTGATAAAACTGCACAGAAAAAAAAAAAACAAGACCTACAATATTGGAGGAAAACATTGAAATGGAGAAAAAAGGCCCATAAATCCACATATAAATGTCCAGGAGAAAGATCCAGGACCTTCACTCATACCTAGCTGAATAACATCCCATATCACTAGGAAGAAACAAAAACAGCAGCTGGAGGCCAAGCCTGGTGGCACCGAGCTGTAATTCCAGCACTCAGGATGCTGAGGCAGGAAGATCACAGTGAATTCAAGGCCAGTCTGGGCTACATAGTTCAAAGTTAGTCTGAACTACAGAGCAAGACTCTGTGGAAACAACCAAAATAATATATAACTAAAAATAAAACTGAAGCCAGACATAGTGGTGCACACCTGAAATCCTAGCACTTGGGAGGCTAAGGCAGGAAGATCACTGAGTTTGAGGCCAGCCTAGGCTACAAAGTAATTCAAGGCCAGCCTGAACTGCATAGTGAACTCTTGTTTCAAAAAGACAAAAAAATTAATTTTAAAACTGTACTGAATTTAAAAGACTTATTATTATTATTGCCCTCCCTCAAAATTTTTCCCCTTGCTTACTTAGAACATGTCCGTTCTTGCCACTTTCTGATGAGATGCACTGTGCACTGTGGGTGGAATAGCCATAGACCTTTTCCACTTGTTTTCCTTTGTCTTCAGGCAGTGTCTCACTACGTAGCGCAGGCTGGCCTTGAATTTAGCAATTTTCTAGTGTCAGCCTCTCAAATACTGGGATTATAGGTACATGCCAACATGTGTGGTTTTTTTTTTTTTTTTTTTTTTTTTTGTCTTTTTCGTTTTTACTGGTACCAGGGATCGAACTCACGACTGTGCATGTGTGGTTCTTGCCACGTTCTGAAGCACTTTTTGAAGTTCTCTTTTATCAGGCATCATCAAAAATATAGTGACTGCTGCCAAATACTAGCCAATAGAAAAATAGGCTTTGTAAAAACATGACGATATATTCTCATCCCCCTTATTCACCAGAAAAGGTGACTTCTGGCTTTTCCTCAAATCAAAATAACTATGAAAGAAAAACATTTTGAATCAATTCAGGCTATTGAGGCAGCAGGACAGCAAAACTAAAGACAGGAACTGCTTCATTCGGTGGCAAAAGCAATGGCATAAATGTGTTCCAAGCAATTAAAAGTATTTTGGTAGGAATTAACAGCAATGTGTTTCTTACTATAATATAATTTAACACAAGCATACTGCATATTTCCCAACCACATGTAGCAGAGGCCTGAGCTCTCCTCCTCCCTTTCAGGACTATTCCCCTGGCTTGTTCGACCCCATACACACAGCTGGGGCAGGCAAGCCAGGGAAAGCAGGCAGGAGGCGCAGTGCAGGCCAGGAGCTGCTTTCCCTGCAGGGTCCCAGTTCTGGCTGCTTTTCCAGTTTTGATTCTCCTGACCCTTAATCAATGGCTTGGAGGTCACTAGGCAGGGACCTGCACACATCCATTTGGTGAAACCTTACTTGAGGGCTTAATGATATCATGGTGACAACCTTATTTTTGGTGAACATGTGCTATATGTCTTGCACAAATGGAGAGGTAGGGAGTCCAGTTTTTACCTCCCTTAGTCTTCACATCCTATTTCCTTGTCCTGTTCTATTTTAGGTTGGTTCTCTAGAAATGGAGCCAGAGGCAGGAATTTTTAGTACATGTGATTTATACAGGGAGTGCTGGGCAGGAAAAATCTCTGAGGGATAAGGGAAGCAGGGTAGGGAAGAAAAAGATGGGAGCTAGGGTGTGGGTTCAGGTAAGATCCAGTTACAGTTTGACCTGCTATGCATTGTGCCATAGTACTACCATGAATCAAAGTTGTTGGTTTTACATATGTGTGTGTGCAGTAGCATCTAGGATTGAGTCCAAGGCCTTTGCATTGAACTGTATTCCCTTTTTTATTTTTGAGACAGGCTTGCAAAACTGCTAAATTTTCTATGATGGGCTTAAATTTGTGATCCTCCTGCCTGAGTTTCCCAGAGTGCTAGGATTATAGGTGTGTAACACCATGCCCAGCCAGATTTCACATTTGTTTTTCACTGGCTGCAGGTGAATGCTGATAGAGGCATGTGACCTCTTTGGTACTGAGACTCAAGGCAGGGCAGACAGTTCTCCAGAAAAGGGTGAACAATAGATACAATAGCTATACCCAAGACATTCCCTATATTTTTTTGGCCTGATGAAAGTGGTAAGCTTTAAACTCTTACAATTTTCCTGGAGCTCATCTAAGTGTACTTGTAGGCCAGGCCAGCCTCAATCTTGCAGTGATCCTCTTGCCTCAGCCTTCCAAATGCTGGGATTACAAGTGTGTGCCACCACTCCCAACTTTGTAGGAACTAATTTAGTCCTTTTTTTGTGGCCATGTTTGGGAGTTTGGGATTGAGGTAGGTCCTTGTGTATGTTAAGCAAAAGTACTCTACCACTCTACCACTGAGCTGTATCTCTAGCCCTCTTATTTTTGGAAATTGGGATCACACTCATGTCCTCGCACTTACCAGGAAGGTGCTTTGCCACTGAACTATATTCCTGGCCCTCCAACCATTTTTTTATTTTGAGACAGGGTCTGAGTTGCCCAGGTTGGTCTCAAATTTGTGAGGCTCCTGTCTCAACTTCCCAAGTAGCTGGGATTGCAGGTATGTGGCATCATGTCTGACTAATTCTCCACAATTTTTTTTTAACTTTTTATCAGTACCAGGGATCAAACTCACGACCACATGCTTGCAAGGCAGGTGCTTATGCCGCTGAGCTAAATCTCCAGCCCCTCTCCACAATTTTTAATGTATCACCATTTTTTTTTTTTTTTTTTTTACTTCCCATCTTCTTTTTTACTTTTTCTTTCTTTTCCTTCCCTGCTGTGTTGGGGACTAAACCCAAGCACTTGTGCATACTAAACAATTGGTCTACTACTGAGTTATATTCCAAAACCCAATTATTTTGCTTATTTTGAAACAGGGTCTCACTGTATAGCCCAGGCTGGCCCGAACTCACAGTGATCCTCCTGTCTCAGCCTTCTAAGTGCTGGATTACAAGCATGCGTCACCACACATGACCCTAAATCACATTTTTTAAACCCAAATTTGTAGTTAAAGAGTTTATGGTCAATCTGCTGGGCATGGTGGTACATGCTTGCAATCCCAGCACTTTGGAGGACTGCAATTTTACTGGGTAAAGTAGCAATCTGGAAAGATGCTTTCATAATATAAAATATAAATAAAGGGCTAGGGATGCAGTTGGGTACAAACAACCTGGGTTCAATCACCAGCACTGAGAAAAAAAGTTTGTCAGAAGTCATTTTATGATTTTTCTGAAAGAAGCTTTTCTATCTTGTATTTTCCTCCCAATTCCTAGAGCCAGTTTTTTTTTTTTTTTTTTCTTTTCCTTTTGAAACGGTCTCACTAAGTAGTTCTGGATGCCCTCAAACTCATGGTGATCCTGCAGTGTCAGCCTCCTGAGTGCTGGCATTACAGGAGTGCCCCACCAGCCAGTGCCCCACCATTTTTTTGGGTACATATTTGTCATATATATTGATCACATTTATACCTGTATATAATAGGGAATTTATACCTGTATATAATATACCTTCTTTTTTTTTTTCTCATTCCCCTCCCCTCTCTTCAACCTTTCTCTTCATTTACAAGTTTTTTTTTTTTTTTTTCAAAGAAAATAAAAAATCATTTTTTCTAGGTCAAACAGAAGTGACTAGGCTGGGGATACAGCTCAGTGGCACAGCACCTGCCTGCCAAACGCAAGGTCTTGAATTCAATTTCCAGTACCAAAAAAAAAAAAAGAAAAAAAAGTGACCACAGCCTGGCTACATACAAGAACTCAAGAGACTCTGAATGGTATGTAGAGTTTACACAAAATTTTATAGCCCAAGAACAAAGCAAGTCATAAATCACTATATGGGCGTGAAGAATAAGCACAGCCTAGAGAGTGGGGTGACCTCCCTACCCATTTAGATGTCCTGGGTTCTTGGCGGGCAGCAGGTAGAGGCCAGGGGTCTGCTTTCCATAACAATGCAGTGCAAACATTAACCAATCTCCACAGTGATAAGACATCAGGTCAGACACAAAGCTTGGCTGCATGTGGCTATTTCTCTAAAATGCCTTGAGACAGCCTGAGATCATGACGTAGCATCCCCTCTGCCCATAAGAGGAACTAGAGCTGCTGTCCTGCACCAAGCAAGTGACAGAGGCGAAAAATACATCCATCGGTACATGTCAGATACAATAACTTCATGTTTCCCAAAATAATTAATTCCAAGGGATGACTGAGTAGGAAAATTTATTGGGTAATAGGAATTCAGACAAGGAGCAGCTCTCCAATGGGTTGCCCTACAAAAGCTTTGTTTCCATTTATTCCTTCTATTTTTTAACTTTTCCATTCCTTCCCATCCCTCTCCAACCTCCCTGTTCCCTTTCCCACTTGAATGTATTCTTTCTACTTTCCAACATTTATCCTCCATTATGCTCTTTACACTTTGGGTTTCTTGCACAAAATAAATGAGAGATTTAAACTTATGTGTCTTTTTATTTCACTTAAAATTATAGTCTCAAGGTGCATCCATTTACCCATAACTATCTCAAGTTAATTCTTATTTATGGCAGGGTAATACTCCATTGCATACAAATACCATTTTCTTTATCCATTCATTGGTTGATGGCATATGGATTATTTCCAAGATTTAGCTATTATGAACTGTGCAGCTATAAACATGGGTATGCTTGTATCACTGTGGTATGCTTTTAATTTGTTTGTTTTCCTTTATTTGAGACAGGATCTTACTATGTAATTCAGGCTGGACTTAATTGACTAAGTAGCCTAGGCTGGCCTGGAACTCATGGCAATCCTCCTGCCTCAGCCTCTCAAGTGCTGGAATTACAGTCCTGTGCTATTATACTTGGCTCACTTTTTAACTCTTGGGAAGACACTAGACTCAGTTTCTTTCAAGGCAAGGTAAAGAGGGAGCATCTCCTTGGATCACAGGTACCAGCTTCAACTGCCCCAAGGTGCCCATCTAGTTGCCTTGCCTTTCCAGGTGTGATGAGCACTGAGGTCCAGAAGGGCCCTGCCTCCCACAACCACCTTACTCTTCCCTGAAATCTATGCATCTGGGTGCTCCTTCAAATGGGCAGACTGTGCCCAGCTACCAAAGCTAGGGGTTAGAGCTCTCTCTCCCTCACTACTAAGCAGATAGATGGTACCGAAAAAAACATGGCCTTTGAGGTCTCAGGAACCTGGATTTAAACTCTAGCTTTGGATGCACTCTTGTCTCATTTCACAAACTGACAAATATGGATACCACCACTTACCTTATATAGTTTGTTGAAAGAGTAAATGGCAGATTCTTCCCTAAAGCTTTCCCAGTTCCATGCTTGCTGTCCACTCAACATCTCATCTGGCACTCTGACAAGGCCAATCACACTGTCTAGTGTTGCTGCTTTTCCCTGCTACTTGTAAACTCAAATTCTGAGATCTAAACTCAAGACACCCCTAAGGGCTGGTATGCAGAAATCTCTTAAAAGGGACATGATGCCATCCACCAACTGGCAATACAACACCGAGTAATTTCACCTATCTCTGCCTTAATTCCCTCATCTGTAAAGTGAAGAATAATTGGCTTCTCCACTTCTTGTTGAGGGAGCGTCGCATAGATTAATACATGCGTCACACAACTGTCCCTAAGATACAGAAGCATTTGCCATTATTACCCCATGGCACCTCTTTATCATTTCTACTCCAAATGCTGTCTCACGCTTGGGGAAGCAGAGAAATCATATCTAAAAGCCAATTCACCGCCACAGCTTTCTAGTTTCCCTTTTTAGTTGTAAAAGGGATTGAACCCAGGGCCTTCACACTAATCTATATTCCCAGCCCTTTTCTATTTCTGAGACAAGGCCTTGCAACGATGTTGCTACCAGGTTGGGGCTCAAACTTGCCATCATCATGCCTCAGCCTCCTAGAGTGCCAGGATTACAGGTGTGAATCACCACACCTGGTTTATAGAAATCTGGAGTAAGCCAGGTGTGGTGATACATGCCTGAAATTCCAGTACCCAGGAAGCTGAGGCAAGAGAGTATCGAGTTCTATGCCAGCCTGACCTACATGAGATCCAGGCCAGCTTGGAATACATAGCAAGATCCTGTCTCAAATAAATAAATAAATGTCTGGGGGGTAAAAGTCGATATTTTCTCTACCCTCTCTTTTTAATTCTCTTCCACTTCTTTTTTGCGTGGGAGACATGGACTCCAGGACCTCCCACATGCCCAGATTCCTCTACTATTTCTAAGAACATCTGTTTCCTGGAACCTCCTGGGCCACTTCTAACCACTAGATGGCCAAGCTGTAAAGTGATTATTTCCTTAGGCAAGCAAACACTCGCTCCTCTAACACAGTATTTATGGGACTGGAATATCAACAGGAAGTCCTGTAGGGAAGAGCTTGGCCAAAACACTCATTCCAGTAAAGGGATGGGTAAAGAGATAAATTTGCTCAGCACTGTGCAGCATTCTACAGCCTCCATGTATGGTCCCCGTGGCAGACCTCACCCACAGAGGGGTCACTGCTGATCCCACGACTCCCTCTGGGTTCCTGAGCCAGGAAAAGATATAGACATGAATCTCTGTAATAAAACCAGACAAATAAAAAGCTACATTTACAAAGCGGGTGGGCCATTTATTTGTATCAGGAAAGCGTTCCTTTAAATACGGGAGGAACCCTTACCACGAACGTTTCATCCACTTTAATGGCAACTTGGGCCCAAACTGTCCATCCATCACGGCTTACGATCAGAAGCAAGTATTCGACTTAAATAAATTGAAGAAACTGTTCCTGCCACAAGATGATAATGGAAACAGGAAGAGTAACGTTCCTGCTTCTACACAGCAATGTCTTCTGGTACTGGAGGCTGACAATCTCCAGGGAGCAAAAAACCGCTTCCTATCTTCTAAGTAGTCAGTTCTGTGAAAATTCCCTGGCGAACAGGAGCGACCCTTCATACCTCGGCTTGTGACCTGCAGTTGCGGCAAGTTCTTGAAAATCCTCAACTATGGGACACTTGTCTAGAGCACTCTCTGATCGCCAGTCAGGCGTTTCCCAACATGAAGAGACAGCTGGAGCAATAGGGAGAGTCACTAGGCATCCAGATCAAAGTCATCACGCTCCTCATTGTACTCCAGCACGTGTCGCTTGATCTTGGATGAGTCCACCCAGGTGACAAAGTCTTCCATGCTGCGGGTAACAAGGAAGGCCGGGTCGGTCACCACGTCCGGGCCCACGCGCACGTGGCCCTGCTCCACAAAGGCCACAGCGGCCTGGAGATGCTGCGCCATGCGCAACTTGAGAAGCACCGTGGGCAGGCGGCGGCGGCAGAAGGACGAGGCCGTAACGAAATCGCAGAGCTCCAGTGAGCCGCGCGTGGGCACCAAGCCCAGAGCATAGAGCTTGTTTAGCAGCGCGGCGGAGGCGCGCACACGGAACGGGTCGCGCTCGGGCAGATCGCGCAGTCGCCGCGCCAGCTCGCGCACCGCCCGACTCAGCTGGTTGTACTTCGTGTAGTCCTCGCGCCGCTGCAACCGGTAGCGCCGCAGCACGCGTAGTTCGTGGAGGTTGTGGTCGGTGACCTCCCAGTTCAGGAAATCCACTTGCTTCAGCAGCTTCTGCTCGTGGAACTTCAGCTTCCGCACCATGATGGCAGCTGCAGAACAAACGCCCCGGAAGCTGCCGCTGTCTTCAAACGCCCACGTGTCTTCCGCCTCTGCACACCAAGATTGGGTGGTCCCGGAGGTCATGGACCAATGAGATTGGGCATTTAACCACTCCCGCCCCGCTCTTCCATTGGCTAAAAAGTGACTACGCCCTCCTGTTAATGTTTTGCGTTTTTCTCCTACTCCCTCTTCTTTCAGGGAGGAGAAGAGGCGAACCGGCTGGGCGGTCGCAGAGCGGCCCTGCCCGTTTCCTAGCAACTGAGAGAGCGTCCAACGTCCTGTGGTTTACTTTAAAGCTCTACCTTTTGGAAACTCTCAAGACCGTCGCCCCTGAAGAGCTAAAAAAGTCAGTCCCGGGGAAGAAAGGTGACTGCCAGGCACTTCTCATCTGGGTTACCTTTGCCAGTGGTCCGTTAGGCTCCTTCCTCGTGAAGACCTTTCTCGGGCAGGGGTCCCAGGGCTGACCGAATGGTCCTGTCTCCCTCCACCGTCAGGTCCTCAACCCAGGCGAGATTGATTGCGCCTGCTAGGGAGGCTGGGCTGCCCCGAATCTGCAACTGATGATTCCAGGGTCACTGCCTACGGATCCGCTAGAAAACCCTCTGGAAATATTTTTGTTTTTCGTGGTACTGGGGTTGAACCCAGGGCCTCGAACATGTTAAGCAAGTGCTCTTCCACTGAGATGAGGATAGGTATTTTTAATAAAAGTGTCACGTCACTCATGAAATCCAGCGAATTTGAGAAACTTAGAAAACTTGGACTGCACCTGCAAGCCCTAACACTTTAGTCTGGGTTTAGAGGAATTAGCCCCACAGGAGTGGCTTTTTGGACAGTGAGCAATGAGTTAAAGCTGCCTGGACTGGTCCGATCTAACAATCACATCTGAGTGCGGCGCTGCCGGATGGATTCCTTTTTTAGCCAGGACTTTGACGCCACCTAGCTTCTTTTCGGATCATTTTTGTTTTGTGCTTTTCATTGTCTTTAAATATAGTGTTTGTATCTGGAAAATAATACATATGTAACATGTAAGTTTTTTTTTTTTGTCTTTTTTTCATTTTTATCGGTACCAGGGATCGAACTCACGACTGCCTGTTTTTTTTTTTTTTTTTTGAACAGCGTTGGTATTTGAACGACTGCCTGTTTTGCAAGGCAGGTACTTAGGCCACTGAGCTAAATCCCCATCCCTTACATGTAAGTTATTATGCATAACGAATACTCATGAACCCAACAGTTTAAGTACACATCACCAAGACCTACCTGTTTCACCCACTATATTGTTGATTATTTTCTTTTGTTTAAAGAGAATTTTTTTTTTTTTTGTCTTTTTCCTTTTTATCAGTACCGGGGATCCAACTCAGGACTGCCTGCTTGCAAGGCAGGCGCTTATGCCGCTGAGCTAAATCCCCAGCGTTTAAAGAGAATTTTAACATTATACATACATCCCTAAATACACTGTAGACAGAAATATTAGGCCCTATTTCTGATCTACTGTATCTGAGTCTGCTTTTTTTTTTTATGAATCTGCATTTTTAACAAGTTAAATTTGTGTGCATGCTGACCTTTGGGAAATGTTGCATAGAAACAAGACACTGAGGTGGATGTGGTAATGCAAACCTGTAATGTCAGCACTCTGGGAGACTGAGGCAGGAGAATCACAAATTCAAGTCCAGCCTGATCATTTAGCAACTTAGTCCCTGTCTCAAAATAGAAAAAAATTAAAAAATGGAGAATGTGGCTCAGTGTGAAGGTTCTGTGTTCAATTTTAGCATTGCCAACAAAATAAAATAAAACAAAAGAGAGACATACTGTGTAACAGTTCATATGTACAGCTGTACTTGCTTTCAATCTTGCTATGTAATAGGCCATTTTTGACTCTTTAACCCATTTATTTTTCTGTTTGATTTTTTTTTGAATTTTTTTGAGGGGCTTTTTTTTGTTTGTTTGTTTTTTTGAGACGGCATCACTATTCAGTTCTGGCTGGCCTTGAACTCACTACGTAATACAGGCTGGCCTCTAACTCAGGGCAATCCTCCTGTCTCAGCCTCTCAAATGCTGGGACTACAGGTGTGTATACCATGACTGGTTTACTACTAATATCCTGTGTCTCCTGTTGCACATATGTACTAATTTCTTGTACACACTGGAATAGAATTGCTGTTTGACCTTACCAACTTGTTTTCCAAAGGGCTAATGGGGTTGTACCTATATACCTTCTACCCATGCATGAGGATTTTTTCTGCTGCTCATTCTCCCTGATGCTTGGTTGTTAATTTAAACAAATGATCTTTGCACTGAGCAACATCCCCAGTCATTAGTTTTTTGTTGTTGTTTTGAGACAAAGACTCACTGAGTTGCCCAGGCTGGGCTAGATCTTAAAATCCTTTTGCCTCAGTCTAAAGTAGCTGAGATTAAAGATGTGTGCCCTTGTGCCTGACAGTTTTCAAAGTCTTTGCCAACCTGGTGTGTATTTTTATAAGACAGAGTCTTGCTGTGTATTTACTTCAGACTGGACTTGAATTCACTATGTAGCCCAGGTTGGCCTCCAACTCATGGCAATTCTCCTGCCTCGGTTTCCCAAGTATGGGTATTACAGACATGTGCTATCATACCTGTCTGGATTGCTGACTCTGAAGATGAAAGGGGGCCAGAAGCCCAGAGATGTGGGCAGCTTCCAGGAAGATGGAAAAAGCAGGGAGAGGAAGTATCCCTAAGGAAGGCACACAGCCCTCCCAGTAGTTTGATTCAAACCCAGTTAGCTCCTCTTTGGATTTCCAGTTTCCATTTTTGTGACTTTTATTTTTCTTTTTGGTGTTTTGAGACCGAGTCTTGCTGTGTAGTTCAGGCTGACCTTGAACTCATTATGCAGCCCAGGTTAGCCTCAGACTTGTGCAATCCTTTGTTTTTTGGTACCAGGAATCAAATTCACAACCTTGTGTTTGCCAGGCGCTTACACCACTGAGCTAAATCCCTGGCCCTATGGCAATCTTCTTGTCTAAGCCTCCAGAGTTCTGGGATTACAGGTATGCACTATTATGCCCAACTCAAGATGACAAATTTGTATTGTGTGAAGCCACTAAGTTTGTGGTTATTTGTTATAGCTGCAAAGGAAAACAAGTACAGATCGTATACTTTTTTACTAATTAATTTGGAGAGGGTTTTTGTTGTTGTTGTTTTACTACATTGAGGTGTTCTTTTTACAGACAGTATATTCTCCTTAGCTGGTTATATAGGGCGTACATTTCATTTCCCAGTTTGTATTTTACCCTACCCTCATATTCCCCAGCCTCCCTTCCATCTTCAGTATTTTTTTTTTTTTTTTTGGTCTTTTTCGTTTTTATCGGTACCGGGGATTGAACTCACAACTGCCTGCTTGCAAGGCAGGCGCTTATGCCGCTGAGCTAAACCCCCAGCCCCACATCTTCAGTCTTCTTTATAACTTAAAAATAAATTATCCAACAAAGCCTTTTAACTTTTCTAATATATTAGGCTACTTTCTGACACTCATTCATCGGTTACTTCCTTGTAAAAGTTTACTAATAAATTGAATGTGTTTGCAGTAGTACTTTTGGTTAATTTCCTTCTTTTCCAGACAATAGACTTAATAAAGATAGTTATCTTTCCATGTCTGTGGGGGCTTGTCCCAGGATCCCAGGAATATCAAGAACCAAGGAAGATTAAGTCCCTTGTATAACATGGCATGGTATTTACATAGAACCTAAATATATCCTTGCATAAACTTTTCTTTTCTTTTTTCTTTTTTTTTTTCTTTTGCTAGTACTGGGGACTGAACCCAGAACTTTTGCACTGACCTACATACCCAGATCTTTTTTTTTTTTTTCTTTTTTCTTTTTATCGGTACCGGGGATCGAACTCACAACTGCCTGCTTGCAAGGCAGGCACTTATGCCGCTGAGCTAAATCCCCAGCCCTAATCCCCAGCTCTTTTTATATTTCATTTTGCACTGACTCATTAAATTGCCCAGGCTGGGCCTGAATTTGCAATCCTCCGGGCTCAGCTTCTCAGAGTGTCCCTACACTTTAAATAATTTCTAGATTACTTATTTTAACTACAATGGAAATGGCATGTAAGCTGTTATACTGTGGTTTTTGTTTTTTTTTTTTTTTTTTGTCTTTTTGAGACAGGGTCTGTCTATGCATTCAGGTTGGCCTTGAGCTCACTTTGTAGCCTAGGCTGGTCTTGAACTCACAACAATCTTCTGCCTCAGCCTCCCAAGTGCTGGGATTATAGGCGTGAGCCACCATACCGGGTTTATATTGTGTTTTTTTGTGGGTGGTGACAGGGAAAAAAGTGTAGGTGTGTTCAGTACAGATGTAACTGCCCCTCATCCCTTTTGAGACGAGGTCTCACTATATTGCCCTGGCTGGCCTTGAACTCATGGCAATCTTCCTACCTCAGGCTCCCGAGTACTAAGAACACACACTTTTGCCATCATTCCCAGCTAAGAAAATATTTTTTATATATGTAGTTGACACTTCTCTCAAGACACACATCTTTTGCTGGATGCGTGCCTATAAACTCTCAGCTACTTGGAAGGATGAGGCAAGAGGACTTTCAGTTCCAACTCATCCCTGACAATTTAGTAAAAACTTGTCTTAAAAAAAAAAAGCCTACATCTTGTTGGCTACCATTCTGGTCTAGCCTACCCCAAACCCTCCCTGTTTAGCTTCTTCCCAGCCTGTAGTCCTGTTTTGCTGGCCTGATTCCCAGTGAGATCTGCCTAGAAGAACTGGGCACAGTGCTCTGTGCTGCTGAATCTTGGGGTACAAACAGGAAGTCAGGGGGAGTGCTATTTCCTCTGCACAGATCAGAGTCCCAGCAGGAAAGGGAACAAGCTCTGACTGGAATAAAAGGAAGAAAATGGAATCAGAGAATGCCTGCCAAAGGAGCAGGCAGGGTGCAGGGAAACCACAAGATTAGCACAGTTTCCGATGCTCATACTGTGGGTTGTCACCCCGAGGTATGAAGTGGGGGGGGGGGGCGGGTTCTGTCCATTGCAGGGTAAGTGCTCTCAATGAACGTAGAAATAAGGGTGACCTGTGAGGGTCAGAGACGTAGCTCAGCAGCATAGCACCTGCCTGGCAAGTGTGAGGCCCTGGATTTGATTCTTGGTACAAAAAAAAAAAAAAAGGAAGAAAAGAAAGAAAAAAAAAGTGATGTGAGGGCAAGGTAAAGGCACCTGGACCAGATGTGGGGGTAACTCTGCAATGGATGGTCTATAACTGTGTAGCCAAAATATTTGGGACAGGACTAAAGACACAAGGGTGGTGGCTGGAGATCCTGCAGTGGAGCTGCATGGAGCCCTCACCAGGTTTGCAGAAATTCCATCAGCAGTACACAGTGATACCACACAGAGTATTTATGTCCATGCCAGCACTCACTCTCCTAAAGGAAGTAGCTGCTATTGTTTATCCAGTTTGCAGGACCTATAACAGGAAGGCCAGAGGAAGTCCACACTCCTTTGACCTATGGGCCAAAATTCCAATTCTGGTTTTTCAACTGGGAAAACTAGTACCTGGGCTCCCAGGGTTTGTACATAAGCCTGCTACTTAGCCCTGCATTACACTCATGAAATCAGGTTTTGGAGCCTGCCAACTCTGTCCTTCAAGACAGCTAAACGTGGGTACACGTGAGTCCCTGTTTTCAGCAGCCCTACCTGTGCCAGTTGTTGACAAGCAGGAAGGGTAAGAATGAGAGGAAGTTCTAGGTAGGGGAGTCAGCAAGGCTCCAGGGCACCTCCAGAAACATCTTCCTTTAAGCACCTTCATCTCCAGAAAGCTATCCTTGATCCATGCCCCTCCCAGGCTGGCGTAGGTGCCCATCTCATGCACTTTGTATGCCACACATAGGACATAACTGAGGGTTCTAGAAGATAATGGTGACATTTTACTTCTGGGTTTTTTTTGTTTTTTTTTTTTGTCTTTTTCATTTTTATCGGTACCAGGGATCGAACTCACGACCGCCTGCTTGCAAGGCAGGTGCTTATGCCACTAAGCTAAATCCCCAGCCACACTCCTGGGGTTTTTTTTGTTTTGTTTTGTTTGTTATTTTTGGTACTGGAGATCGGACCCAGGAGCTCCCCTTATGTAGTTAAGTACCGTTTATTCTTAAGTCTTTTTTGTTGTTGTTGTTTTTTAATTTTTTGAGACTGAGTCTCACTGTGCAATTCAGGCTGGCTTCAAACTCTGGGATCCTCATGCATCAGCCTTCCAACTGCTGGGATTACAAGCTTGTGCCAGCTGGCCCAACTTTGTTTTACTCATTTTTCTGTAGCCCAGAGCCTAGCAATTATTCACTTAATGTTCCTGGGTGGGTAGCTGGACTGCAGGAACCAGGAGTGTCCACTGTGCCCAGCACAGTATCTGGCAGGATCAGTGCCAGGCCTTCCAAAGCCCATTGGCTTCTTCCGAAGCCCGTGTCCTAGGCCTCCTCTTTCTCCTGTTGCTGTCTAAACAACCACCAGTTCCCGCGAAGGCCTGTTCCCAGCCGCAGGCTCTCCTTCTAGGGAGCCGCTCTGGGCGAGGTGTTTCTGCCCCTGTCTGGGTGGGGGAACCAGGACCCCTAGGGGAATGAGTCCTGGGTTTGACTTCGGGGTCGCACAGGCCACTACAGCCCTCTACAGCCCTCGGGGTCACAGTCTGGGAATCGGGGGAGGGGTTTAAGAGAGAAAGAGGGTCAAGGGGGAGGGAATAAAGTGGGGAGGGGAAAGGAAGAGAGGGTACCCGCCCCCAGGGCGGTCGCAGCCTCCAGTCTCGCCAGCCAAGCGCGCTTCCAAACTCGTGAAGTTCCCCGCACTAGCTTGGCGGACTGGTAGGGGCGCCCGAACCCGTGGGCATGGGTAAGGGCCCCCCGCGATTGCTGACCCCTCGGTCTGCGGGCTGGGCGCGCGGGGCTCGGGTAGGAGCTCAGGAGCGCGGGTCCCAGTCCCGCCCGGCCGGGGCGGAGCCACGTGTGCCCGACCCTGGACCGCGGAAGTAGGAACGCTGCTCCCTCCGCCCCCTCTCCCCACCGCTCACCTCCGCCCGCGTCTCTCCGGGACGCCACCTCCCGGAGTCGCCTTTCCTTCTTCTCCTTCTGCTTCTTTTTTTTTTTTTTTTTTTTTTTTTGGAGTTGGCTACCGGCTGGAGGGGCTGCGCGGCGCGGCGATAGGGCTTACGGTCGGACGGACAGAGGGACAGAAGGCCGAGCCCCTGCAAGCCGGGCGCGCGTGGGACCGTGTCAGGGGCCCCGGGACTGCGTCCGCTCGGGCCAACCCTGGATGGGGTCCCGGGACGCCGTCGGGCTCAACTGCGGGCTCAGGATGCAGAGGAGATAGGCAAACAACAGAGGCCACCGAGCAAGTGTCCAGGAGTCGCTCTCTGCTCCCCGGCTGGCCACAGGCCAGTCCTTGGGAACCAAGGGAGCCACTGTCGCCGGGGGTCGTGGAGTTGGCGGCCAGCGTGTTGTGCAAACCTCGGTCCTTGTTTTCCCGGCCCAGTTCGTTGGGAGGCCGGACACATCCACCCTTGGAATTGACTTAGGAAGGTGCTGCTTTTCTCCTTATTCCTCTTGGATTTTCTGGATTTTTGAAAACCCAGTGGCCCAAGAGGAGGAGGAGGAAGAGGAGGAAGAGCACGAGGAGGAGGAGAAAGAGTAGGAGGAGGTGGAGGAGGAGGAGGAGGGAGGGCTGATCTTCAGAGGAATTCGAGAGCCTCCCCTAGCCAGAGCAGCCAGCAACAGCTGGGAGCCAGTGGGAAGGACTCTGCCTGCCTTTCTGGGACGGCGGCGGATTGTTTGGAGGGAGCTTTTTTAATCTTAGAACGTTGTTCCGGTCGAAAGTGTTGAATTCTTGCTGTCGCAGAGCTGGTTTCTCCAGATCACTTGACTTTTCCACTGCGAGTGGGAGGAGGGAGAGACTCTTCCTCCCCAAGGGCCGCCAAGGAGGGGAGGAAGACCAGGGTTAGAGCCCTGCTTGCTCACAGGCAATGTCTGAGACCCGATGGGGCAGTTCCTGGGCCATGGACACTGCTCTGAAGAAGGGGAGGCTGGATGGAGTCTGTGGGTGCTGAGACACGGCCTCAGTGGCCCTGAGAGAGCGCCTTGTAACAGGTATTGAACTGCTAGTGCATTTTGGTCATCTTGGTCGAGGGTACAATCTTCTTCCCATCTCTATCCACCATTAGCACCACCATGGCACTGAAAGGCAGAGCCCTCTACGACTTTAACAGTGAGACGGAGGGGGAAATCAGCATACGACAGGATGAGGACCTGGTAGTCTTCAGTGAGACCTCCCTGGATGGCTGGCTTCAGGGACAGAACAGCCGTGGGGAAGTGGGACTCTTCCCTGCCTCCTATGTGGAGATCATCCATCCTGGCCTCGGTACCAACCATGCCGACTACCCTGGCTGCTCTGCAGGCTCTCTGGGCACCCAGGTGAGTGCCTATGACAGCTCTAGCCAAGCCAGGAGCAGTGGTGGCAGTGGCTTCTTCTCAAACCCCGGCAGCTTTGAGGATGATGATGACGATGACTGGGATGACTGGGATGATGGCTGTACGGTGGTGGAGGAGCCTCGGGCTTCTGGACTGGGTACCAATGGGCACCCCCCACTCAACCTTTCCTACCCAGGTGCCTACCCCAGCCGGCACATGGCTTTCCGGCCCAAGCCGCCCCTGGAGCGGCAGGACAGCCTGGCGTCTGCCAAGCGGGGCAGCATGGTGGGGCGTAACCTCAACCGCTTCTCCTGCTTCGTGCGCTCTGGTGTAGAGGCCTTCATCCTTGGAGACGTGCCTATGATGGCCAAGATCGCAGAGACCTACTCCATCGAAATGGGGCCCCGTGGACCCCAATGGAAGGCTGACCCCCACCCGTTTGCCTGCTCTGTGGAGGACCCCACCAAACAGACCAAGTTCAAAGGCATCAAAAGCTACATTTCCTATAAACTCACTCCCACTCATTCAGGCTCACCTGTCTACCGGCGCTACAAACACTTTGACTGGCTGTACAACCGCCTGCTGCACAAGTTCACAGTCATCTCAGTCCCACACCTGCCCGAGAAGCAGGCCACCGGCCGTTTCGAGGAGGACTTCATTGAGAAGCGCAAGCGGCGACTCATCCTCTGGATGGACCACATGACCAGCCACCCTGTGCTCTCGCAGTACGAGGGCTTCCAGCATTTCCTCAGCTGCCTAGATGACAAACAGTGGAAGATGGGTAAGCGCCGTGCAGAGAAGGATGAGATGGTGGGTGCCAGCTTCCTGCTCACCTTACAGATCCCCACGGAGCATCAGGACCTGCAGGATGTGGAGGACCGTGTGGACACCTTCAAGGCCTTCAGCAAGAAGATGGATGACAGTGTCCTGCAGCTCAGCACCGTGGCATCAGAGCTTGTACGCAAGCATGCAGGTGGCTTCCGCAAGGACTTTCAGAAACTGGGCAATGCCTTCCAGGCCATCAGCCAGGCCTTCCAGATGGATCCCCCTTTCAGCTCTGAGGCCCTCAACAGCGCCATCTCACACACAGGCCGGACCTACGAGGCCGTGGGTGAGATGTTCGCTGAGCAGCCTAAGAATGACCTTTTCCACATGCTCGACATGCTGTCCCTCTACCAGGGCCTGCTCTCCAACTTTCCGGACATCATCCACCTGCAGAAAGGTAGGCCCTGGGCAGCCAGGGGACTTCCCAAGCTTGGTGCCCCACCAGACCCTGGGATGGAAGTGGCCTTGGAATGGGGCAGCTCACTGTGTCTGCCTTTAACTGTCACTCACTCAACAAACATGTTGGGAATATATTCTGTGCCAGCTCTCCTCATACAGCGACGTATTTACCTTTCGGTCAGCTCACTCGTTTTTTGTCCTGTCTGGTTTATGCTGTCTTGCACAGTAGTGGGCTGGGTCCTGGGAACACAGATGACCAGGCCCCAGACCCAGATAACAGGAGCACTGTGTGCAGCCTGTCTTCCCACTCCACGGGTGCTGGACTGCCTTGGCTGCTCTGAGTCCTCCTCCACCCTCGCTCCTGAGCTCCTATCTCTGCAGGAGGATCCCTGTCCTCAATTTGCAGATTACAGAGATGCAAGGAGGTTGCACAGGGAGTTGTGGCCCAGCTGGGACTGTCCTTTCCTCTTGCCACCTCCCAAAAGACACATCTACCTTGGCAGCCTCCCAGGCCCAGCCATGTTTTTGGTTCCCAGAGTCCTGTCTGTTGGAGGAGGGACAGGATGGGCCTCTGCCTGTCACTACTGGGCTGCTGGGCCTTGCAGGAGCTAACAGTGAAATGACTCATTCAGGTCACAAGGGGGCATGGGCAGGCTTGGGAGCGCAACTGGGGGTACAAGGTACTGCTCATGGGGCCCAGCCAATCCCCCTTCCCAAGCATGGCTTCTCTTCTTGGCTGCAGTGTGAATCAGGGAGTGAACCTGCAGGTGGCAGTCCTGGGGACAGTGGCAGGCAGATGTCAGAAGAGGTGTGGTCCTCCCTGGGGCTGCTGGTAACTCTAGAAGAATGGGGCTGGACTCTGAGGTCAGGCCTGGTGGGTGGGAGCTTGACTCTGGGTGGGGCAATGCAGTCTTGATGGAGCCAGGGGGCCTGTGGGTGCCTGTGGAGTCCGGAGTCCTGTCGTGGCTCTTCTTACCAGCAGAGTGACTGGCAAAATGTCTCCCCTCACCTCTCTTTCTCCTTTTTCCAAGACCCCTTTCAGCTTCAAGGGACAAGGTCTGAGTTCTAGTCGGCTCTTCCCCAGTTCACCCATGCTCTGGGATGTATTCCCCTGTACCACTCCCCTCCCGACCTCAGTTTCCTATTTATGGACAAAAGAAGGAGCTCTATGAGCTGTCAGGCCTTGGAAAGAGGGAGTGGAGGGGACCTCAGTGACCTAGCTGCAGAATAGTGCCTTGGATCTGCACCTGGGCAAGTGCCTTCCTGGGCGGAAATGAGCCTCACCTGCACCAGGCCTGGGAAAGCTGGTTCGACCAGCTCCTCCATGGCCTGTTTCTCTGTGGGCAGCGGGAGGCTGGGCCTTATGATGAAACAGCTACCACCATGCTGCTGCTGGGGCAGAGCAGGGGCAGTGAGGTGACCCATGCCCTGGGGCACTCAGGGCTCTGGGCTCATATTGAAGCCCCAAGGCAGGGAGATGGAGCTGAGAGAGGCTGTGTCTAGGTCCCTGCCTGAGGTATTTCTTCTGACAGTTGGGGCCACTGTCCCCTGGGATGGCCATGCAGCCTGAGGTGAAGGCTGGGTTCCATATCCTCACCAGGACCTGGCCCCTGCAAGTCAGGTTCCCATGGGCTTCCTTAGGTTCTGGAATCTAGCCTGGGGTTCAGGGTGAATGAGGGAGGAGGGCTTGGAATTGTTTGAGGCAGAGCTAGGCAGGTTTTGGGGATCTCAGTCAGAGAGGCCCTATGGATGGAGACATTGGGTCTTAAGTCTGTATAGCCCAACCTCTGTTCTCCTCTGAGGTTTTTGTAAGTGGACAACTATGCCACCAGAAGCCACTGCTATTGTGCATTGTGATCTCGAGGGAAGAAGCCTGACATCCACCTCCAAAGCATCCTGAGCTCTGGGTCCCTGGCAGGTACAGCCTGCAGCTACTCCGGATGGGCACTGTCACAGACGTGGGAGTACAGCTGTGTGTATTGTGAGGAGTGGCCAGGAGCATCACATGCGGTACAGTCTGTCCCATGTCATGGCAGGGGAAACTGTAGCCCAGAAGGAGCAAGGGTTGCTGCAGGTGGCACAGTGGGGACCGGGGGACCTATCAGGGACCAGGGGTTCCCTGATTGGTTGATCCAGCTCTCCTTCACTTCTGGGACCTGGCTGTCAGGCAGCCAGAGACCTGGGGGACTCTTGGTGACTTCCCTAGAGTACAGGAGGGATGCTGAATGGCTGCCCTGCCTCCAGCCTGCCCTGCTGGGTGAGAGATGTTAGCTTCAACTGGTCCTGACCCCAGAACTGAGTCACAGGGTGGGGAAATTACAGAGCAAGGTGGGACCTCTGTTTGTCCCCACCCCTACGACCTTTGCCCCTATCCCTGGCTCCTTTGAATACCTAACCAGCACCACAGTAGGCTCCTCCTTGCTCCAAGGGCAAAGACAAGAAAAAGCCTTTTGAGTACAGATCCACCCTTCTTAACACCATGCCTTGTGCAGGCAGATGGGGTCTAGGGCCCTCTGTGTCTCTTCAGGTTGCTTCCTCTGGCAGAAGCTTACCTGCACTTAGTTTGTCCTGCGGTTGTTTTTTAGGCTTTTTTCCCTCCCTTGCTCTCTTTGTTTTCTGACCTTGTGTGTATGTGTGCATTACCGATTGAACTCAGGGCCTTTGCACTGAGTTACATCCTTATCCCTTTAAATTTTTATTTATTTTAAGAGTCTTGTTAAATTGCCTGGACTGGACTTGAACTTATGATCCTCCTGCTTTGGCCACCCAATGTGGTGGGGTTATAGGTGTTTCCATTCAGGCCTGGCTTCTGGATTTCCTTCTTATGGCACCTCCTGTCCCTTGCACCTTCTCCAATCCCTGTCTGTGCTGGGCTCCTGCAGTAGAGGGCTATTGGGCTGCTGCAGAGGGTTAGGCATCCCTGACTCAGGGCAGGAAGGAGGCTAGGAGTCCAGAGGCAAGTATCTGCCCCTCAAGACTTCAGTTTCTCCTTTTAGTTGGGAGCAGGAAGCAGTGCCCTCTGGGGTGTCTCCAGCTCTGAATTCTCTTACTGAACCCACCCTGAACCTCAGGGTGATTCTGGCTCTGCTGCCCATGGCCAGGCTATCCGTGTGGAGCAGGAGCAGGGTGCTTGAGGAGGCAGACAGAGGACTGCTGGGGCTGGGAGCGGAGCCGTACACATTTCTTTGTGTGCTTTTGGGGCAGCCAGGAGCCTCTGAAGTGGAGTCTGCTTCCAGTGAGCAGTTAACCATGCAATTGCCAACAAGAGACAAATGCTGCCCCTCCTAAAGGCTTCCAGTTATGTCCAGCATGGATGGCATGTAGTAAGTACTCCATAAAGAGAATACCATCCTGAAGGCCCCAGGGGGCCTCTTTGAAGGAAGAGAGTATCAAAGCGTGGGTCCCAGGAGCTCAGGGTGGGTGCTGCCTTCCATACCCTGCCTGTCTCCTCCATTGTCTTTGTACATCATCCTGTTCCTCAAGGGTGAATGCCAGGCTTAGGTAGGTGACGTCCTCTTCTTGCTGGCTTAAAGGCAGAATCAGTCACATATCTTCTAACCCAGAGCTGAATCCATTCACCAATTGCTCGTTATTCTTCAGATTCTTCTAGGATGGGTTCCCTGCCCAGGTGGATTCCCCACTCCTGCTCACCTGTCATCTGGATATGACAGCAGTTTCCTCTAGTCTCCTGGGGCTGCTGGATGTGGGAAGCACTGTTCAGGTGGCCTTTGAGATGCTGCTTTAGAAGCAGCAGACTGGGGCCTGGGGATTTAGCTCAGCGGCATAAGTGCCTGCCTTGCAAGCCGGCAGTCATGAGTTTGATCCCCGGTACTGATAAAAAGGAAAAAGACAAAAAAAAAAAAAAAAAAAAGGAAGCAGCAGACTGACAAGCAGGTGGGGGGCCAGTGGACAGATGAGACCAGGTAACCTTTTACCAGTGGAACTGGGGAGGCTCTGGTATAGAAGCAGCATCTGATCCAGGCCTTGAATTATGAATGAGCATCCAGAAGGCAGAGGTCCACAGATAGGAAAGATCTGAGAGGATTTGATGACTGCAAGGTTAGAGTGGGCGCAGGAGGTGGGTGTGCACCTTGGTCTGCAGGTGGTAGGAGGTAAGAGGGTACCTAGTGGGGGGGTACTTTGGGGGCACTGTGGGCCAGATTCTGGGGAGCAGTGTCGGGGATGGTCACAGCAGCCCAGGGATGGGGGCCACCCTCAGGATCTGGGCCAGTGTTCTCTCCAGGAGGTCAGGATAGAAGGTCAGGGCAGGTGGGCAGAGAAGGCACAGGTTGAGAGGGAAGCCAGGGCTCTTAGGAGTCTCCAGAGGTTATGGGAGAACTAGGAAGGCTCCCTGGAGGAAGTGAGGCCAGGTAGCATTGGAAGGTAGCATGTGAGGGTGAGACCTGCACTGGACATTTGGGAACTGTGCAGGCCTGGAGTAGCGACATCTAGCAAGGCCGAGACTGCTCAGCACGTGCCACTGGTTTACGTGTACCGGAGTGTGGAGGGAAGCTGGTGTGGTGGATACTGCAGCAGCAGAGGGCAGGCCATGGTTTGAGCTCAGGAGAGATGATAACACTGCCTTGGAGCCTTGGAGCAATGTTATCCCACCTTGTGGTGGCTACAGGTGTGGCCACTGAGTTCTCTCCCTTCCCCTGCCTGTCCTTGTCCACAAGGCGCCTTTGCCAAGGTGAAAGAGAGCCAGCGCATGAGTGACGAGGGCCGGATGGTGCAGGATGAGGCAGATGGCATCCGCAGACGCTGCCGAGTGGTGGGCTTCGCCCTGCAGGCTGAGATGAACCACTTCCACCAGCGCCGTGAACTCGACTTCCAGCACATGATGCAGAGCTACCTGCGCCAGCAGATCCTCTTCTACCAGCGTGTGGCCCAGCAGTTGGAGAAGGCCCTGCGCATGTATGACCATCTCTGACCTCATGGTCTCTGCCATGGCCTGGTCACAGCAGGGCTGGGGCCTGGGTGGGCGAGGTGGATGGGAGAAGGGACTTCGGAGCAGTACCAGCCAACCTGTCTCAGAAACAGAACAGGGCAGAGCCAGGCCATCCTTGCCACCCCTGTTCACTCAGTGTCACTGTGGTCCTGGGCCATTTGCTATGTACCCATGGGAGCCCCCATCCAAGGCAGTGGTCAGATACAGCATCAGGCAAAGGTGATGCAGTGTGACGGGTGGCTGAGTAAGAGGCTCCTGGAAGCTCCCAGATGAACCCAAGCATCCTGCAAGCAGAGTAGGCAATGTTCCAGCAGAATGTCTTGATGAGACAAGTGAAAAGGACCCACCAGACAGTAAATGGCAAGAAGGACTTTTGGGGAAAGGATTCCTGTGGGGCCTTCTTTCCCTTACCTTTCCCAAGCATGTTCAGCGTCTCCTCCGTGGAGACTTTTCCTTTCTTTCCCTGCCCCACTCTGTACCCTGCAGGAGGGGCTGCAGGCCACCTCCCTCCTGCAGGCCTCTGCTTCCTTTCCCCTGCTGTGTCTCCACATTCCCTTGTTTGGGGGCCAGGCAGCCTCTTTCCCCAGAGCTGGGGGGCAGGACAAGCCACAGACCACAGGCCATGGTGGCGCTTTCCTGGAGGGAACACCCTCAAGTTACGGGATATTTGAGTTCCCCAGCAATAACTGCCTTGCTGCAAGCCAGCCTAGACCCCAGCTCCCAGGAGCCTTGGCCAGGGAGGTGTCGTCTCCCGGAATCCTTTCTGTCACACTGTGGGAGCCCAGGGGAAAGCCAGGGATTCCAGTTCCCAGCCCTTGGAAGCTTCTAGTCACCTCTGCTGTCTCCAGCCTGTGTTTACATCCTCTAGGGTTGCCACTGCCTCCCCCAGGCCAGGCTGAGCAGCAGCTGGGGGAGCAGTGATTTTACGCCTATGCCCTCCAAGGAGATCTTGATCGGCTCCTAGCTGCTGCTGCTTAAATTTTTTCTCTCTTTTTTTCTCTATAAACCTTCTACTATTAAGATGACAAGAGCACAACTCTTTCTGTTTGGATCCTGGGAGGGCCGAGGATGGGAAAGGCTGGACCTTGAATTGCCCCTGGGAGCCACTGGACAAGGTTTGGCAGTCATGGTGGGTTGTTTTGACCACAGACCCCTTAACAGGTAGAGAATGAGGAACTGCTGGGAGAAGCTAGAGGTGACCGGGACCCTGGGTGGTCTGCACAGCTGCTCAGACCTCGCTGTCTCTGGCTGTAAGATGGAATTGGTCCCATGCAGGGTTTGGTTGTGCCTCTCCATGTGCCTAGGGTTGTGGGAGGGAGGACATTCCCGGGTACTTTCCATGCCCCTGGAGCTACATCCAGACCTTGTCCTTGGAAAGCCCCAGTCCAGGGAGGGGTGGGGACATTCAGAAACTGTGTCCCTCCCCCATCATCCGTGGGTTCCTTCCTTTGTGGTGACTCCACACTGGCAACTGAAGCGGCCCCACAGCTGGGTGCCAAGAGCTGTGTCTCTGCCATTGCAGAGTTGAGCAGGATGGACACAGTAGTCTTCCGGTAACCAGGGGAATGGAGATGGGCTGGGCACCCCTCAGTGTCAGAGCTGCCAGGGAAGCCTTGCCAGGCCAGCTCATGACAAGAGATGGTCACAGACCCTGTTGTTTAGGGCAGAGTGACCTCACAGGAACTTCTGGGACAAGTCCCCTGGCCCAAGGTCAATATTAGGTTTGGGACTTTTTGAGGAAATTTCCCATCCTTGCCTTCCTTTCTTCACTTTTTGACCCATCAGAGGAGTCAACTCTGTCCTAACTCTGATCAGCTGTGATTCCCTGTGGCATCTCAGGGTGCAGAGTATGGCAGGGACAGGGCCTCCTTCCCAAGGCAGCTGGCAAGCTGCCACCCTCTCATGTCCTTTCACTGAGAGGGGTCACCTCCTGTGCCTGCCATCCTAAGGGCAGCGCTTAAGAACGGCTTGGACCTCAGAGAAGCAGGAAGTAGAGGCTTGGGTTAGGCTAGGCATTCTGAGGTCCCTGGGTGAGGAAGGTATGTGGGGTGAGGAGTGGGGCATCATGGCCTCTCTCTTTGGCTTTTTTCGGTCTGTGTGGGTTGGGGTATTGGAGAATCAAGGGTTGTTCCGGGCTGGTCAGAGCTCTTCTTAGCAGAAAACTAGGGGATCAGTGGGAGAGGTGGGGACATGCTGGAAATGGCAGGGCCCACTGGCATTAGGTGCATGCCAGCAGATATTGCAGGCTGGGCTGGGTCCAGCTGCCTGTAGTTTCCTTTCCCACTTTGCTCTGAGTAGGGTGGAAGACAGAGTCTCTTTCTGTCCTTGGTGGCCATCAGTACCTGCGTGGGGATGGGAGGACTCCTAATCTCCAATTCTGACCTGGCCAGGGAACTGGAGTTTGCTGTGTGACCTCATAAGGGCTGAGGATGAAGTGGACTTTGGATCCTGTGTCCCATTGCCCCAGACACAGGAGAGCTGGGAGTCTGGTGCTGTGGCTGTCACACTGGCTAGAGCAGAGCCAGGCCTGAGAGACCTAGATGGTCCTGGCAGTACGGTGACAGAGCCACATGGCCATCCATGCAGAGACATAGTTGAAAGCCACAGAACCACACACAGTCCTGCTGCTTGTCCACTGGCCGAAGCTGGCCATGCACACTTGGGCTCACATGTCACACCCAGCCACACTGCCACACAGGCATAGCCATAGCCATAGCCACGTAGGTGCCACTGTCACAGTGTCTAGCTCAGCCACTTTGCCACACACATGCTCACAGCCTTAGTGTCACACACACTCAGCAATAAACCAAGTCACATATACAGTGTGTGTGGGTGTCATGCAACCATGGCTGTTCCTAGGCTACACCTGTGCCCCCTCCCTGGTCCCTTGGGCAGCTCATCAGAACTCTGAAGGACAGGCAGCCTGCACGCAGCAGGTGTCCCTGAGGAAGGGAAGACAGGAATAGTCCTGGGGCATGTGCCTTGAGAGACCTGATGTTGAGTGGATGGACCATGCCGAGTCCGGCTCTTCACCTCACAAAGAACAATCCTGAGGCCTAGGGATACTGGGGCCACCACTTCACCCAGCAGGGGGGGAGACTAGGGCCAGATCCAACTTTGAATGGGCTCTGCAGGCTGGCCCTGCCTGCCCTAGGCCGGCCCATCCCCGGAGCCAGGCTGCTCTGAAGTCCCTGGCTACACCCACCTCACAAAGCTCCAGGCATCACCATCTCTCCAGTCCCAGCTGAGTGAGTTACTCTGTATCTGCAGGGCAGGAAAGGGATGCGGTGGGCGGGCCCAAGATGGGTGGGAGGGACTGGAGGGACATTCCTGTGTCATGTCCTCCCAAGCATGTGAGGAGCAGGCCCCACTGCCCGCTGAGTCAGGCCTCTGGAAGCTAAGCCTGCCCCGACCCACCCCAGCAGGCAACATATCGCATCTCGCTGGCTGTGAGACCCTGGGGTCAAGTGGGAATTCACCTCCCTCAGTGGAGCTCTGAGCCCTGAAGGCTGATTAGCACCCCCCCATCCCCCCCACTCCCCCGCCCTTTGGTTCGACTAGCCAACCCCAGCATAGTGCAGTCTGTTTAAAAAGCAGTTCCTCACATAGCTGTGGCTTCCTTGGTTTGCATGCCAGTCTGGGTGACGTCTCAATTCCATTTCACAGACAAAGACACTGAGGCTTAGCCAGGGAGGATGGGACCCACCTAGGATCCCACAGCAAGACCAGCTAGGGCTGAACTGGAACCCAGCTCTCTGGCTTCCTTCCAAAATTTGAACTGATGGAAGTCAAGGGAAGAGGCAGTGGCTGATCTGCTTCGATCTCCTTGGGAGGGAAGGGGCTGGGGATTAACTGCACGCTGGTGAGACAGCTGCTGAAAGGAGATGGGACTCGGGTTCGAGGTGTCTGAGGGTGGAGTAAGTCCTGGCAGCTCCCCCTCAAACACACCCTGGGACAAAGTCTGAAGGCAGCGCAGCATGTGATCATGTGATCGCCACAGTGAGTCCTGCTTCATTTTCCGTCTTCCTTGGGTTTCTCTCCACCTGAGCATGGTAGAAGAGTCTTCACTATGGTCCAGGACCCCTGCATTCACAAGACTTCCATGTGAGCTTTGGGGATAGCACATTTGAAGACTTTGGTCAGGACCCCAGCACATTTTTTTTTTTTTTTTTTTACTATTTTCATTTTTGATACCGGGAACCGAATTTAGGGCCGCGCATTTGTCAGGCGGGTGCTGCGTCACTGAGCTACATCCCCAGCCTGGGACCCCAGCACTTTAGCTCACTGATTCATTCAAGACAGTAGCTAGTCCAGGCCAGCCTTGAATTCACTGCGTAGCCAGACCGCCCTCGAACTCTCCCTCTTGCCTCAGCCTCCCAAGTACCGGGTTTACAGGTGTGCACCACCGCGCTGGCAGAGGTTTGTACACGGAAGCCCACATGTTCCAGTTCAACTGTACACTACATTAAAGACTTTGGTTTATACTTGAAAAGATCTTGTCATGTACATACTTAATTAAAATTTATTATTTTTGGTGTTGCCTTTCGTTTTTCAGTGCTGGGGGTCAAACTCAGGGTAAATACTTCTCCACCAAGCTACACTACAGTTCTAGTCTGGTTTTCTTTCTTCTTTGGTGTTTTGTATTTTGTTTTTGTTTGGTTAGTAGTTTTTTGTTTGTTTGTTTTTGCTGTGGGTGGGGGACAGTATCTTGCTATATAGAACAGGCTGGCCTTGAACTTGAAGTTCTACATCTGCCTCCTGAGTGATGGCATTCCAGGTGTGTGCCGCCACACCCAGCCGCACCCCCTATCTCTCCCTCTCTCCCTCTCTTCCTCTATCTTGCTCTCCTCTCCCTCTCTCTCCTTTTCTTTTGGTGGTCTGCTCTCCAGCCCCTGCCCCTGGCTGCTGCTTGCAGAGTAGGCCCCTGGCACCGGGGTGCCGGGCAGCACTGGGTGCTTGACTCCTCCTCACTCACGTCTGCCTCCCTTACTTGCCCTCATTGCTCTTCCTGAGGCCCTGAGAAAAAGGTTCAGCCCCTGTGGCTTGTGGTCCTCATTTCACAACCCCTGCCTCACAGCCAACCGTGCGGGAGGCTGTGGGGCTGCTGAGAGGCTTAGATCTTGCAGGAGTCACACGGACCTGGCTGCTTCCTCAGGGTCTACCTGAGAAGAGGGCAGAAAGTTCCAATGCCCTAGGTCTTCCAGCCACGTTAGGGCTTCTCTCTTCCCAGTGAAGCCCACGGTGGACATAGGTGCCCAGTATTTCTTAGCTATCCTATGTGTAGAGATTATCAGGGTCATTTTACAGACCAGGAGCTGGGGCCCAGCAAGGGAGGTGATGGAGCAGCAGTGGTTGGGGTGAGATGGTTCCCAGGCTGAGGAGTAAACGGTCTGCGGCAGTGGTCAGAGGCTGACTGGGGTACTCAGGCCCCTGAGCCTCATCTGGGTGGGCTGAAGCCCCTTGCTGCCATGGGCAGTGCTCTGGGTGGGCTTCTGAAGTTCACCCCCTGGTCTTGCTGTCCTCTTGGCCTTTCCCTCCACTCCTAGAGGGGACAGCAGGGTGTCAGGGCCAAGCCCAATCCCACCCATTGAGCTCTTGCTGTCGATCCAGATCCAGGGATGTTAACTGCACAGAGCTTCCGTTTCTCTTTTATAGCACAGAGTTCCAAGCCACAGGGAGGGTTCCTGACAGAACACGTCAGTGGCAGTGCTATGCAGCCAGGCCTTGGCAAGGAGCGGCCAGGGTGCCAGCCCCTGGCAGAGTGGATAGATGGGTGGGACCTGGAATGCTGGCACCCACCTCACAGGCAAGATGATAACGAGCAAGCTGTAGGCCACAAGTGGCTGCTGCCAAAGGGAGACCAAGCCCTCTTTGACCCCTGTTCTGGATTGCCACCCTGTCCCTATGGGGTGAAGCCTTCTGGAGGCCTCCTGCCTCTCATGACATTTGTTGGTCCAGGCAGGACAGCCTGGAAAGTCATAGCTGTCACACACACACACACACACACACACACACACACACACACACACACACATCCCAGTGCACATAGCAGCATAATCCAGGCACACCTTGAGCTCTCCTAGATGTCGTCATTGGGTGACCTTGGTCAGGCCAGTGCTCAGTCTGGGTCCCCAGTGCTCCAGTGATGGTTGTCATGATTACTCAGGGCCTTACATTCACCACTTGCTGCCGTCCTGTCGCTGGCGTGCCGTGTCTACAGAGCCACACAGGCCAGCCAGGAAGGCTACGCCTGAGGCTGCAGCAGCAGGCAGTTTTTAGTCTTCCTTAGTGTCATCCTGGGGCTCTGTGCCCAGGGTGGGTGAGCTCTATCATTGCCCTGGCAGTCTTAAACTTGGAGCCCCTTGTGCCAGTGTTCTCTGCAGATGGTGGCCTGGGGCTCTGAGTCACTCTCAGGAGCTTTGGCAGCTCCTCTGTGCAGGCCTGGACTGAGGTTTGCCTGTCTCAGAGTAGAGCCATTTCTGTGCTTCTGGCTGCCTTTCCAGGGCTGCTGGGCTAGGCCGGGCCAGGCCCCAGTACACAGAAGAGTTGGGGAGCAGGTGACAGATACTGGGGGAGGTGGCTGTGCCTTCACATGAGCAGGTACCAGGGCTGAGGGTGTGGCCCACAGAGAGCACCGAGCAAACATTCATGGAGCCATGATTTCCTGCCTGGCCTCAGTGCCTACTCCGGGCAGGTGGTTGGCAGGGAGGCCGGGTGGTGGCCTTGGGTAGGGTACTGGTTGCTAAACATCATCAGGGTCTTCCTTCTCCAGGACCAGCATGGGACAGTGAGGAAGCAGAGAAAGGCTGGGCTGGAGGGAAGGAGGGTCCAGTTCCTGTGGGGCAAATAGAGGTTGGCGTGACAGTGATGGAACTGTGGTAACGGTGATGGGATCTGTGCTTGGCTGAGGAGAGTCAGCATGACCTGCGATCAACACTAATCCATCCCAGTTTCTCCCACAGCATCCGTTCCAGGGTCCTTCCTCTGCTCACACCCACAGGGATCTCTCTGATCCCACCTGGGCCCCTCTTCCCTTTGCCGTTGGGTCCTGGATCTCCTGTCTCTTGTTGTCCTCCCTCTGGGCTTGCTGGCACCTCAGGCCCTCTGAGTTTGATGTCTGGAATGTTGTTCTGCTCAAGTAGTGTGCTATTTGGACCTCAGTGAATTTAGGCTGCTGCTTAAATGTCACCTCCACTGAGAAACCTTCCTTGACTATTCCATCTAAGGAGTCCCCCTGGTCCCTTATGCTGTTTTCTTTATTTCACTTAATACTGACTTCCAGTTATATAAATGTTTATGTTTCTCTTATGGAAAACTTCAGACATGTGCAAAACCATAAACCCATACAATGAGTCCCCAAGTGCCCATACCTCAGATTCAGCAGGGGTCAATATTGGGCCCGTATTTTTATCAATCAGTTAACTGGCTGTACTGCAATCCCACAGCCTTTACACTACGCTATATGCTCAGTCCTTTTCATTTTTAACTCTTGAGACAGGGTCTCAATAAATCACTACGTTGGCCAGCCTGGACTTGAACTTTCCATCTTTCTGCTTCAGCCTCTCAGGCTCAGTCTCCTGCTTCAGCCTCCCAGAGCACTGGATCACAGGTGGACTTCAGCCAGGGTTTTAATCCCTCTTGCCTCCCATGCCTTCCAGCGAATTCCACACATCCCATCCTCTGCAGATCCTTCTGTGCAAAGGTTATTATTTTAACTTTGTCTCCTTCCTGCCTGTCTCCCCCAGGCGTCTCTGCCACGTGTCCAGCAGAAGATCATCACAGGTGACTCTGGATATCTGTGACCTTGGGGACAGTGCACATGTAGGTTGAGGTTTGCACATGCCTGCTGTTGTCAGTGCGTCTGCACACGGTGGCCCTGTGGACGCATGTGGGTGTGCACATTTGTGTTGCACTGCAGCTGGTGGCTGGAGACATGCCTCGCCCCTGATGTCATCTTCCACACCCCCAGGACCCAGTGACTTACTGTAGGTCAGGCATGTCCCAGCTCAGCCCTCTGTAGGCCTGACAGCCCCTCCTTGTCCTGTCCTTGCACGGCTGTCCCCACCACTGGCCTGGGCAATCTCTTGGCTCCTGGCACTGAGGCCCAGCCCAGCTGGTCAGTGCCAGCTGGGCACGGAGTGGGGTATGTTTGTGTGAGGGCACAGCGTGGAAGACAGAACCCTGAGACAGGATCTCGAGGTCTGATTCCATCAAGCTTAGCCACTAACTTACTGTGTGACCTTGGCCTAGTCCCTGTCTTCTGTCTCAGGTCCTGGTCTTAGAGGCTGAGGGGCTTCAGTCCGTGTATCTGAAACTCCTCTGTGCAGTGTGCCTTTCGTCTCCCTGGGTACCTGACTAAATGCAATCTGACTTAGCATCTGGACCAGAGCTCTTAGTCTTCATTTTTTTTTTTTTTTTTTATGGTTCTGGGGATGGAACCCCCAGGGGCAGGAACTCTACCAGGGAGCTACACCCCAGCCCAATCTTTCATTCTTGGTGGACTCCTGAGCAATGCTGATGCTGCTGGCTCATGGCCCCCACTTTGGGCCTCAATCCATCTTGTTTGAAACTTCAGGAGCCAGAAATGGTCAGGAGGGCATCTTGGGATTAGCTCTGGGCTCTGGGATAACACAGCCAGCATTTCTCAGGTTGGGCGGCAAGGGTATTCCTCTTTTTGAGTAGAAAAGCCCCTTCTTGGCCGCTGGGCAGATTACCCAGGGGTTGTTCCTGTCTCTGTCTGGGCTCTTGTGGCATGTGACATGTGAAGGAAAACAATACAACCCACTAATTATCCTGGTGGCCACAGGCAGTGATGCCCTTTATGAGGACAGAAACTATCAGTTAAATACTGTAATTCCTTACACCAAGGATGCAGCATAACCAGGCAGTCTTTAAGCATTTCCAGCTGCTGGCCATCCTTTTGATCTAAGGACAGAAGGAAGCAGAGGCAGCTTGTCCTCGATGGCCAGCTCCTGCTGCTTGGTGAAGGTGCCCATCAGGTCTTGGCAGTGACTCCTTGGAATCTCTGGGGCTCTTTGGGAGGGGCTGGATGGGACCTGTCTGCATCTCCCAAAGCATGTCTGGCACAAAATGCCCTGCCAGTGTTGAATAATCTTAGTGGTAGCTGCATAGTGATAATCTGAGAAGACCTTAGTAGGACAGGGCAGTAGTCTAGTGGGTTGTTTCCCCTCTTGGTTCCTCCATTTGCTAAGGCTACCTTCTTGTGTGACTAGGACTGGGAGACCCCACCTGAGAATTCTGAAAATCCGAAGTATTCCATTCACTTAAAACCATGGCTTTCTAGGACTAAGGGGAAGATGCTGGCAGCCCCAGCATTTCCCATTGGTCAAAGGAGGTAGGGTAGGGGAGAGAGAAGCTCCTCACTGGATTCCTATTGGACAATGAATGTTCCAGTTCAGTAGATCCCACAGCTGCGATGGCAACCCCACTTAAAGGGCCAGTTTGTAGAAAGGCTCAAAGGAAGCTCCTGTGAGCAACTAAGAGATTAAATGCTTAGTGTGGACAGCAGGAATCCGGGGATCTGTGTTCCTCTGGCAAGCAATCCCTGTACCTGTGGGCTCACCATTCCCTTTGCAGCTCTGCTAATGTCAGCACGGGCCCCCTAATGGGCAGGGCATTGTTCTGGCCCTTTGAGTACTGAGGGAGGATAAAGACAAGGCACATAAACTTGTGAAGTTGGTAGGTGCCTGCCCATGTGTGAATGCACTGCACTGGTAGTACTGGGCTGTGCCATGGGTTGAAGATTGAAGATTGTGTGTGAACCTATGTTCCCATACACACCCATCTGCACAAGTGCACACCATGGTTCATGTGCGTATAAAGCAAAGGCAAAGACCCTCCCTGAGTTGCTGAACATGTGTACCTGGCATAGCTCCCATCTCCAGCTCCTTCCAAGAAGGGGGTGGTGTCACCTCACAGCATGGAAGGCAGCCTTCTTAAGCTTTGGGATGCCATGGACTGGCCAAGGTTTTACCTAAACCAGGCCCCAGTCCCTTGCTGGGTTCCCAGCTCATGTGCCAGAGAAAGACCCTCTCCCTGACCCTGGAGAGGCTGCTGGCATGAAGCCTGGGTGCCAGTCCACTGTCCAGCCCAGGCACGGAGGAGCAGAGCTGTGTCAGCCTGTGCCAGCTCCCTGGGGGCAGGGATGCCGGCTGGGAACAGAGCTGGTGTCGTCAGCCCTCCGAGGAAACTGGCACTAGGCCAGCTCCTGCTTGCTGGGTTTGTCAACCCTGGCTTGGCTTACACTGCCAGGAAAACTGGCTGCTCTGGATAGAGCCTGGTCCCAGATAGCAGGTCTCAGCCCTGAACTCCCATAGGGCAGGGCAGGCATGGGGTGTGGAGACATCCTCTGCAAGGCCTTCCTAGCCTGGGGTGCCAGGGAGACCAGGCTTGTCCTGCAAGCTCAGGGTACAGAGGGGTCTCTGGGGGCACAATCACCCTTCTTGGCGGCAGTGCTTTTCAGGGTGGCAAGAAGAGCCTCACTGGATCAAGGTCCTGTCTACCCTACTGCTACCTTGCTGTGATTAGCCCATCCTCTGATCCTCTTTGATTCCCCCCCCCCTGTCTTTTGGTACGCTTTCTACCATAATATACCTGGTTCCAGGTTTCCTGCCCATGCTCCTGGGAGGGGAGAACCAGAGCTGGATGATGTCATGTGTCCACACTTGGGGAGGGCAGCCCTGGAGCAGGACGGAGGGAGTAGGAGTTCCACCTCTAGCCCTTTCTCCTGGCTCAAATGTTACAGGTGCTGGGTGCAGGAAAAAGTCACCCTGGTCTCCAGATGCGGGTCAGGGGTTTCTTGGGTCCTCAGTATCTTAGGTCCCACCTCCAACCAAAGGACAACCCAGGCTTTCTGGGTTATTTTTGCTTCCTTGCCTTTTTCTTTTTGAGCCTGGGAGGGCAGCTCCCATGTCCACTCTCTGCACTGTGTCCCAGCCCTGGAGCCCCTGCTGCCCTCTCCTTACTAATCCAACTGCACAAGGAGCTGATGGAGGAGACTCAGGCTGAGAAACCAGGGTCAGGAGCATTTATTTTTCTTCTTTCCTTGAAGAGGAAGAACCTACTCCACCTCTACATCAGTCAGGGCTTGGGTTTTGTTTCAAGCACTGGGCCACCTGTCCACAAGTTGAGGGGAGGAGCCCTGGATGGTGGACACATGGGGCTCCCCAGCTCGCCTCATCCCACTCAATACCCCGGGCTGGGTGCTGGCCCCATGGAGTGAGGCTGCCAGGTCCCAGGGCCTAGCAAGTCAGACAAAGCACACATTGTCGAGAGCTGCCCAAGCACCATTTATCCAGATTGTAAGGATCAAGGACCCCACGCAGCCACCTCCAGTCCTCGGGGGTGCACAGGCACTGCGGTGGCCCAAGGGCCATACATTGGCCCAGTCCACTCCAGGCTTGCTCAGTCTTTGGCCCATCACAATAGCCCCAGAAACGGAAGTGCTCCAGACTCTTCCCCCATCCCAACCCTGGAGGGTATGTGTGCCACCAGGCCCTGCAGGCCCAGCACCATGTTAAATAGCTCCCTTGCAACCCACTTCTGAGCACCCATCCACCCTGCACCCCAAATATATTATTCTATGGGTGGATGCCTTTTGGTGTGGAGAGGCTCCCCTGCTACCTCCAGCCCCCCCAAACACCATTTCCCTAAAATCCCAGAGGCAGAAGAGGCTACCCCAGCCCTGGTTGCAGTGGGAAAGCCAGGATCTGATTATCCCCTCTGCCCAGCCCCTCTCCAGGGCTCTCTCTCCTCCTTTCCCTCCTGGCAGCCTGGGTCAGGCGACTTACCCACAGACACAGACCCAGGACCAACCAGAGTCTTGGCCCACCAAGGTGGTTGCCCTGGCTTTGAAAGTCAAACCAGCTCTAGGACACGGGCCTGACTCAGCCACCTCTTGCCTCGGCCCCATGGTTCTCCAGGTTCTGTGCGCTGGGAGATTCTGGCTCGTGACTACATCCATCTGGTATTCCAGGGCAGTCCCTGGCATCCACCACTCAGCTCTCCAGGTCTTGCTCTGGGAAAACTCGCAGTGCCAGGGTATGGGAGCAGGGCCTACCCGCCAGCACTATCTACCCAGCTCACACCCAGTACTGGCCATTCCTGAGTGCAGGGTTGGGTGTCCGGCAGAACTGCAACAACTCAGGGTCAGGCTGGCTTCCTGGTGGGGACCCCTGGCCAGGCACAGTGGTGAGTGGGATGGCCTGGCCTGGCTCTACCTTGCGGAAGGTCTCTGTGTCACCAGCAAGGCCATTTCGGGGTTTGGCAGCCAAGACCTGGACGTCATGCTTGCCCGTCTTGTTACGCTTGCGGAGATAAAAGAGCAGTGGCAGGATGAGCGCCACGAGCAGCAGGACTAGGCACACAGGGACAATGACGCTGAACATGTTGGCTTCTAGGAAGCCCAGGAAGCCCCCCCTGGCCACGGTGGGCACTGGGCTGGATGCTGCTGGAGCCAGCCCCCCCATGGGGGTGCTGCTATCCACCTTCCCTGCTTCTATCCGAGTGGCCTCAGGGACACTGAGCAGTGCCACTCTGTAGTGCCGAGCTGCATCATAAGGTTCTGTGGCAAAATCCAGTGAGGCCACAGCAGGTGGGACATCACGTGCCCATAGCTCCAGAGTGAGGCTGTCCCCTGTGGGCCTGGGTACCTGACCCTCTGGCCTGTCCACCTCTAGCCCCAGCCTCCCAGCCTCCAGGTCCTGCTGTGTGAATTGGTCCACAGGCTGCCCACTTCTGGGCTCTGTCTGTGCTCGGGGGACACGCACCACCCGCCCATGTCGGGGTCCTGCCAGGAGCCGAAAGTGGGGCATGCTGCCAGTGTGGTTGGCTAGTTCGCTGGCATCCAGCACAGTGGAATCCAGGCGCAAGGTAGTACCCTGAGGCCATGGGCCCTTTGCACCCACATGCAGCAGGGCCCTCACAGTGACATTCACTGTGGCAGATGCGTTGGCACCCCTGGCCAGTGCCAGGACTCGGAAGTGGTCACGAGAGGAGGAGAAGTTGGTGAAAGTGAAGACTACCTCCCCCTGGTCCACCTGCAGCTGGCTGAAGGCTGAGGCAGGCTGCCCGCTCACCAGCAGCTGCCCATACTGGGGGCCCTGGGTAAGGCAGTAGGTCGTGTCTGGTTCTTCCTGGTCCGAGATCACCCGGAGCTGTTGCTGGCTCAGCGAGGCACGTCCTGAGGCCTGAGGCACCTCCAGGGGAGCCTGCAGCTGTATCTTGATGGCAGATGGCAAGATGTCCACAGCCAGGGACACAGGCAAGGGCGGGCTGGCCCCATCAGACACGCTCAGCTGGAAGACGCCTGCCACACTGCTGCCATTGGCCACGAAGGCCAGCCGCCCTGCGTCCACATCGGCCTGGGTGAAGTGGGTCACGGGCCCTGGGCTGACCCCCACCAGGCTCAGGAAGCCATTGTGGGGAGCTCGCTGCACCTCGTACAGGATTTCCCCTGGGGCTGAGTCTGGGTCTACCACGCTCAGCTGGGCTCGGGAGACAGGAGCTCGGGAACCTTGGGTGAGCTGGAGGGGCACTGAGGCCTGCGGCTGAGGCGGGCGTTCGTTCACATCCCGCACGGTGATGGTGAAGGCCTCCATGGTTTGGGGTCCCACCACCAAGGCCCCTGCTGGGCCCTGGAGGTGGGCGCGGAAGTGGAAGCCATCATGCTGGGTGCCCCCACCACCGTGGGCATACACCAGCTCCCCTTCGGCTAGTTGGCTCTGCAAGAAGTGCGGCCTCCCTGCGTGGAGGGGCTCCTCAGACACCAGCAACTGGCCCCGCGTTGGAAACTGTGTTACCTGGAACAACACATCATGCTTGGGACGCTGGGGCGCGGGAACACTGGCCAGGAGGTTGGAGGCATCCAGGACAGCCACAGTGATCTTGGCCCGCTGGCCCTCGGAGACCCACAGACCTGGGGGTGAGACATGGGCTATGAAGGCCCAGCTGCTGAGGAAAAGTTGTGGGCTTTGGGGGTCCCCAAGGCCAGGGTTGTGCCTCCAAGAGGGCTTAGCATCCAGGATGTGGCTCAGGGTGCCAGGGAGGACGAGGAGTATGAGCGGCTTGATCCCTCAGCCTCCCACCCAGCTCTGCATAATTTCCCAGATCCTGGGGCCTGAAGGAGCCACTGAGCTGATTATCTCTTTCTTCTGGGGGCCTCGTCCTGTGTCCCCCCTTCCCAACCCTGCAGCTTCTTGCGCTGTTCACCTTTGTTTCTCCAGAGGCGGCTGGGGCGCTGGGGACAGGCAGCCTCAAATGACACGACCACAGACAGCACAGCAGCCAAGTCAGGGGCAGGGGGTGAGGACAGCAGGAGCTCGATGGTATCGTGAGCTTCCCAGAAGGGCTCAGGGGACGCCTCCTGCTCATACAGCACGTTCCCAGCAGACACCTGAAGGGACACCCTAGTCAGGGTGACAGCCCCGCCTATGGTGCTCAGGACCTGGCACCAGAACCCAGGTCTGTGCGTACTCTGCTTTCTGCCTCACTAGCTCAGGGATTCACAGGCCATTGTTAGGCCAAGCCAGGTGCCTGGGTTCCACCCCAGCTCTGCCAGCAGGCAACTGGCCCCCGGGGATGCGATCCTTTCCCTGGGGCACCGGCTTCTTCTCTCCTGCCAACTGAGGACACCACGCCTTCAACTTCCTTTCCTCCCCCAAGGATATCAGTTTCCCCAAATGGATTGTTCTCTTCATTATGCAACTGCACTGTTCTTTCTTCTACCTGAAAGAAAATCGCTCTGGGATTTACTTTTTCCACTCCTCCTATTGCGTTTCTCGCAGCAAAATTCCTCCAAAAGAACCATCTACACTTCCATCTTGGTGTCCCCAGCTCACTTTAATGTCACCAAACCTGTTCTGGCCCAGAGTTCGATTGGACTGTGCATAAGATCCAGAGCTGGGGCTATAATACGTGGGGCACCCCTTTCGCTCCCTGGGATTGCCTCTTCTCTCGATCCTGCTGCCCAGCACTTCTCCCTGGTCCTGGGGCATAGTCCCAGGTCCCAGGCTGTCTGTGTGCCCCTTGGGGGCTGCTCCATGGGGACCTCTTACCTTGACCCTTCTCTCAGCTCGGGACTCAGATGCCTATCCTCATCCTTGTTGGCAGCTCTGTCCCTGTGGAGTCCACTGGTGTCACAAATCCCACTGGCCCAGGGCTCCTGCTCAGTGGCTCGGGCAATACACTGGCTTCTCCCTGCCTCCCAGAGTACTGCCTCTGCCTGGACCGTGGCAAGAGGTTCTCAACAGTGTCCCAGCCCCACCCTAAACGTGGGAGCCAGAGGAGCCTTTTACAATGCAAGGGGAACTTACTCTTTTTCCTGCTGACGTGAGGTCTCCCTATGTTACCCAAGCTGGCCTAGAACTCCTGGACTCAGGCCATCCTCCTGCCTCAGCTGCCTGAGTAGCAGGGAGTACAAGCATAAACTGACATGCTGCTTGTTAGGTAACTTGAATGCTCCAATGTGAGGCTTTTATCTCAACTCTCCTTCCCATAGCAACTCCACACCAGTCACACCTGCTGTCCTGTAGGGCCACATCAAGTGAGCAGAGGGCGGCCACATCCCTGCCTGTGCTTTCTTCAGGTGGCATCACATGCCAGTAGGGACCTGGGTTCTGAACCCCTCGGGACCACCCTGAGCCGTTAGCACCCACACCTGCTCACCCGTCTGGGAAACCTGGCCCTAGTGCCAGCAAGGTTGAGGCTGCTGCTTTGGGGTCACTCTCCTGCCTGGTACCCAGGCACAACATTCCCTCCAGAGGGTGTCTGTCCCCTCTCCTCTGGGTCTGCTATGTCCCCTCCCCTCTGAGTCTGCTGTGTCCCCTTGGCTTATCTTCTGTTTTCCCCTTGTGGTAGCCACAGGGAACAGTTTTCCTTCTCTCTGAAAAACAGGGCTTGCGCAATAGGGGGCTGGGAAGTGGCTTGCAGAAGCTTGGTTTGTGCAGGCCCACGGCGGCAGGCAGGAGTAAGCCGTCCAGGAGCAGGGGCGCATGCGGGGCGCAGCCGCTCCTCCAAGGGTCTCAGGAGACACAGAACCAACTCTATGAAATCTCCTGAGAGCTCATGTTGACAATTAAAAAAATACAAAAGGCAACGCATGGCCAAATAAAACCCATCTGTGGGCCAGATGTGGCCTGCAAGGACCAGGGGCCCAGGATGACGGGCAGTGGCCATGGAGCTGGAGGGGCCTGGAGAGGAAGGAGAGCCTTGGCTGTGGGGACAGGCAGTCCTCAGGCATGGCAGCAGGAGGTGCTGTCTTGGTTTGCTCTGGATAAAGCCAGTGGCCTCTGTGAACCTTAGTTTCCTTATTGGCACAGTGGGGATACCATATCCCGAGGTCTGCAGGACAGTCCTGCCTGGTGCTGCCAGTGGCCCCCTGGTGGCCATTCAGTCTGGTCCTCCCTGTGATCACTGGGGTGTTGGGAAGCTCTGTTTCAGATGGGCACCAAGGGCTGGAGAAGGGTGCTCATGGCTGGTCCTGTCCTATCTACTTCCTGGGCGTCTGATGACAACGCTGTGATCACTCAGGGACCCCAGCAGCTACAGCCAAAGCCCGCTGGGTCCTTCATTGTGGGCCACAGCAGCAGGATGGGCACTGGGCCCAGGGTACCTATGGGATAGACCCTGGGCAAGGCCACTTCTTTCTTTCTTTCTTTTTTTTTTTTTTTTTTTTGTCTTTTTGAGACAGGGTCTCTCTATGCAGTTCAGGCTGGCCTTGAGCTCACTTTTTTTTTTTTTTTTTTGGTCTTTTTTGAGATGGGGTCTCACTATGCAGTTCAGGCTGGCCTTGAGCTCACTTTGTAGCCCAGGCTGGTCTCCAACTCGCAAGGATCCTCTCACCTCAGCCTCCCGAATGCTGGGATTACAAGCGTGAGCCACCATGCCCAGTTTGAGCTCACTTTGTAGCTTAGGCTGGTCTCGAACTCCAAATGATCCACCTGCCTCAGCCTCCAAGCCGGGGAGGCCCGGCTAAGGCCACCTCTTTTCCATCTGAGCTGCAGCCTGGAGAGTGGGGCTCTGAGGAGCGTGCTGGGTTCAGGAGGGCTCCCAGATCCGGGGACATGGGAGTCAGGGGGGTGTGTTTCTGGTGCTCAAAGATGGAGCCAACTCCGTGCCCCCCAGGCCTTTCCTCACCCGGACTAAAGCGGACCCTGCTCCTCTCACACAGTGTTGGGTGCAGGTCAGAACTGGGAAGCAGCTGCCCTCCTTGCTGGTCCCATAGGAGCTGTGCCTGTAGCCATCCCAATAATGGATGGATGAATGGACAGACAGACGGACAATGGCTTGCTTCCCACTCAGCCACCCCTGCTGCTCCTGGTGGGCACCCACCAGAGCCAGCTCCAGGCTCATCCCTCTTCCTCCCTGAAGGAAGCAATGCTCTCTACTTGTTCTTCTATGAGTCCCTTTCTACCTCCAGGACCCAGCTGTGGCTTCCTTCTGGAGGCTGAGGCCCCAGCTCTGTCCGGCAGCCTAAGCTCCTGTCCCTTCTCTGCCCTGATTGCTGGGCCCCCACCTGCATGTGGTCCCAGCCCTCAAGGAGCTCAGCACACTGGCTGGAAAGGGCAAACTGTAGCCACCTAAGGGCTGGTGTCATCAGCAAGGTGGCTTCAGGCCAGCCCTTACCTCAGCCTGAGTGAAGTTGATCAGGGCTTCAGAGGCACTGCCCTGCTGGGCGTGGAGCAGCCGGCCAAGCCGGGGGCCATGCAGCACACGGTAGATTAGGTGCTGGGGGTCAGTGCCCAAGCTGGAGCTGGCACTCAGGCTGTGGCTGCTGAGCGGCTGGATGGACTCTAAGGGAGAGACAGGCAGACAGACAGACCAGAACTGTGAATTATGATTAAGACCGCTGGGCCCCTGAGGCACAGTATGAACCCTGTGGGTGCCCTCGGCTCTGCCCAGTGGCCTGGCCCACCTGGACAGACGGTCAGCATGCGGGAGCCCTCCAGCGACAGCTGTGCCTGCTTCTGAGCTGTCACTCGGAAAAAATGGCCCAAGGATTCGTGCTCCCCATCGGAGAGGTTGAAGTGGAAGCCTCCGTCCAGGGCTCCTGGGGACAGGGAGGGGTGAGTCCTGCTACCTGGCACGGAGCCCACCCTTTAGAACCTTGTGGCCTCCACACTCACCTCTGTGGGAGAAGAGCACCAGCCCGGTGTCCAGCTGGGCCTGGCTGAAGTGGTAGACCTCAGTGCCTGGCGCTGCCCGCAGTACCACCTGTCCATTGCTGGGCTGCTCAATGCTGTAGACCAGGTCCTCAGGTCCTGAGTCGCTGTCTGTGGCCCGCAGGGCCTCGGCGGGGATGGGCACGGTGGCCCCCTCCCACAGCTAAGGATACAGCCTGTGAGGGGTTCACCCTCCTTGTCCCTCCCAGTGCCCTACTTGTGCCACCCTGGGATACCCACTGTCACCCTGGTGCCTCAGGCTCTCTCCCCTCTGTCAGCCCTCACACTGCCTGGCCTCCAGGCCATCTTGTGTCCCTTCAGCTGGGAAGACCCTTGTTCATTTGGTTTTGTTTGTTTTTTGAGACAGGGTCTCAGTATGTAGTTTAGGCTGACCTCAAATTTGTGGTGATCCTCTTGCCTCAGCCTCCTGAGTTACAGCCTTCTGATTACAGGTGTGTGCTAACATGTGTGGCTAGAAAGGTCCTACTCTTACTCCCACCAAGTTCTCACCCCTAACACCCTAGACTGGTAAGCAGTGCTGTTCAGCAAGGCTTTGCCTCACACTTGGGACCACGACAGGGGTGGTGGCTGTGGCCAGCACAGGACCCTGAGAGCCCCATTCTCCTTGCAGTGGAGAGAGAGCGGAGGTCCACAGAGCAGAGGCTGAGGGCTGTCCATTGCCCTGTGTGCAGTGAAGGGGGGACCCGCAGGCCCCTGCTCACAGCGGCAGCACGCTGTCCTTGGACTGTGCTCTGTGGCCTAGCGGCTGTGACCCAGGAAACAGCCCCCGGGAATTTTTGGCCCCTCCCTCTCACTGCTGGGAAGAGGCGTCAACGAGCAAAGGAAGCAAACACGGGTGGATGGCGCCACCTGATGGCTACACGTCCACACAGCAGCCTGGCTGTGGTTCCAGTCCGCGTTTAGCCTAAATTGCATCATCTGCCCTTGGCAGGAACTTCACACATCGCTGTGCGCGCGACTTTGGTCAAGCTGCATCTCTTTCTGTCCCATCAATGTCTACTTTTGTGACCACGGGATTCTATCCCTTCTGGGTCCCAACGTCCATCTCTGGAGAATGGCACACCCCTGGGCAACAGTGGAATAAGGGGGAGAAAGTGGAGAACCGAGAGGAGGCCGTGACCGCTGGAGGCGATGTGGGAACGCACTGGTCCCCACCCCAGCCCACTCTCAGAGATTGTAGATTGTAAGGAGTTTCCCGGGCGTGCTGGCACTGAGCCATAGGAAAGCTGCCTGCTTCAGTCGAGTCCAGGGAACTGCAGGGCTGAAGGGTGGCCATGCACAAGGCTGCCCACTGCACCCAAGAAAGAAAACCTTGCACCCCTGTCTCCATGCCTCTCCTTCCAAAAGGCATGTGACAGTGACCTCATTTTGCAGGGCAGGAAACTGAGGCCCAGAGAAGGCTGGGAAGTAGGGGATCCTGGCCTTTACCTAAGAGTTGAGATGGGTGTGGTCCTGGGGTGCTCTCACCTGCAGGCCCATGTTCGTGGTAAGGACAGGGGGTTGGTCATTAATCGGCAGGATGGTGACAGTGAAGGTCACTGGCTGGCTCTGGCGGTCCATCTCTGAGGCATTGGCCACCAGGATGAAGCTGTCAGTCAGCACCTCACTTCCGTCGTGCACGTATCGGATTTGCTGCTCCTCCACCTGTGGGCAGTGGGAGGCACTCAGCCCAGCACCTGTGCACCCTGCTGTGGTTGTGGGAGGACCTGGGTTCTGCTGAACCTTGGTTTCCATAGGTGGAAAGGTCACAACTGTCCACCCCACAGAGGGGGCAGACAACATTGTGGGCAGGCAGAGTGACCCCACCCCCGCCCCCATTGTGCCAATGGGAAGGTACCTGGTGCTCCATACCTCTCTCCAGGAAAAGGTGTCGAGGACCCCATCTTTGGGCTGTCCCTCCCTCTGCAGGGCTCCGTGCTGGGGAGGCTCTAGTACCCGAAGGCTGAGGCTGGGCAGCGTGGGGAAGTAGGGACCTGTGACTTGCAGTAGTGGTGGGGCCAGGGTGCGGGCACCACCCTCAGACACGCTGAAGTTCTGCCCTTCCAGGGGGATGGTGGTGGGTAGAACCTCCAGCTCCATGCGGATGCCCTCCAAGGGGGTACCCAGCCCTGAGGCCACGTCCAGGGTGAAGGTGTCACTCCAGGCCTCAGGGTGGGAGTGTAGGTAGAGGACCTTGCCGGTGGCTATGGCCTCCTGGGAGAAGCTATGCACTGGGGCCAGGCTGGGTGCCCCAGCTGTCGCGTGGGACATCATCACCAGGTAGCCCGAACTCGGGGGGCTTCTCACCGAGAACACGATGTCTGTGGAGGGGACCCCCTCTTGGTCTGCCTGTCAACAGGGGCCATAAGGGACTCAGGGTATAGCAGAGGAGCCTGGGCGTGGCCCCAAGTAGCAGGACCAGCTCAACTTCCATGCCCCTCCTTCCTCCGGCTCTGCTGTTCTCACACAACACCCAGACACGCAGGTCCCCTCATCATGCACACACATGCACGCATGTATGCACACACACAAACACAGAGGCTCCCCTGCTCCATCCAGCCTGGCACTGCTTTGCCAGGAGCCTGCAGCCCGAGATACTGCTATTCTAGACTGTAACCAGCAGAGGGCACCTGGCTCTTCTTTCTCTCTCTCTCTCTCTCTCTCACACACACACACACACACACACAAAACACAACACACACACTCACACACAAAGCACAACACACACACACACACACACACACACACACACAGCTGTGTGCCTGGCATTCAGAGGCAGATACGTGTGGAGCAGATCCCTGAGCACTAGGGCACCACGGCATGTACAGGTGCAGACCCAGCCTCACCACACCCAGACACACAAGCTCGCTTGGCCAGAGCTGGGGACCGGTTCACTCGTCCATGCCTCACCTCCAGCTGGTCCTGCCTGATCTCAGCCACCTCCCCCTGGAAGACGTAGATCTTCTCATGCCGGACCAGCTGCAGTGGGGCTGGGGGGCTGTCAAGGGCAATGGTCACTTGGAGGGTGGCTTCTGTGTGCACTGGCCCTGCCTCCACCCATAGGCCCAGGCTGTCACGGGGGCTGAGGCTGCCATTGTGGCTGTAGAGGATGGTGCCGTCCAGCAGGTCCTGCTGGGAGAAGGTGGTGGCCGGCTGACTGGCACGGAGCAGCTGCCCCCAGTGAGGACCGCTTGTGATGCGGTAGTGGACGTCATCCCCACTTCGGATGTCCAGATTGGTGTCCAGAGGGAGCATAGCGGTATCAATGATGCCGTGGCCTCCCTGAGGGACCACAAGCCTGGAGCCATTTGCCACGTGGAGGAAGGGCTCCGAGGCCTGCACCTCGAGCATGGCTGTGGCCTGGTGCTGCCCATCGGACACCTGAAGCTGCATCCAGCCGTGGTCAGCCCCTGAGTGTACAAACAGGACCCGCCGCCTCCTGAGGTCCTCCTGGGTGAAACGGTAGATGGGCCGTGAGGGCTCATCCACAGCCACAATACTGCCAAATAGGAGGTCCTTGCGGGTCAGCACCAGCTGGGCATCTGAGAAGCCGGAGTCCATGTCACTGAAGGCCACGTCCTCCGTTGTCAGCAGCCGCCGCCCACCCCGGACCACATGGAACACGTGGCTAACGGTCTGCACGGGGGCATGGTCATTCACCGGCTGGATGGCCACTCGGAAAACACCTCGGACCTCCTCCCAGGCCATGTCGCCACTGCCCTCATCCTGGCGGGTGGCCACAAATGGGATGTCGTCTTCGGTGGTCTCAGAGTCGTCATGCTGGTAGAGCAGCCGGCCATGCAGCAGGTCTTCGTTGGTGAAGGATGTCACTGGGGTGGCCTTGTCCTGCGGCTCCCGCCACGCCAGCCGTCCATGGCGGGGCAGCTCCATAACCTCATAGAGGTAGCTTGTACTGTTGAGGCTCTTGACAAAGAGGTGGTCAGCGGAGAGGACAGCCTCCCCACCCTCGGGCACCAGGAGGAGGACGTTGGTGAGGACAGGAGCATCCGGGTCACCACCGATGTGGACAGGGAAGGTGTAGAGTGGTGAGAAGTGTGGTGGAGCCGTGACTCGGAAGAGAAAGGCGTCCTCGATGGGCTTGGAGGTGCGTGCTGTGGCTGCATAGGTCACACGCCCAGTCCGCAGGTCATCCTGGCTGAAGCCCTGGCCAGCTGACAGCCTTGTGCCCTGCAGCTGCAGGTTCCCCTTCCTGGGGACCTGGACCACCTCATAGTGGAAGCTGCTGGCTCTTGGGCCAGCTGCCTCCTCCATGGTAGCCTCCAGGTGGGCCGTGGTGAGGGTCTCCGGCTGTGTGGTCTGCGTGTGCAGTGGCTCCAGCTGCAGCATCCACACGGTGGCCCTCTGGATGGTCACCGGGAAGGAAAGGTTGCTCAGGGTCTCCTGGCCCACCTGCACCTCCAGCACCAGGTTCTCCACGGTGTTCTGGGCATGGTGCCGGGGGTCAGTGCTCAGATACCGAACCCGGCCCTGTTCCACATCCCGCTGGTGAAAGGCTTGTGTGACCCACCACTCGGCGCCCTCTGCACCGCCTGCCCCCTGCTTCTGCAGCTCCCCGAACTCCAGGGCACCCACAACACGGAACAACACGCTCACGTCCTGCCCCACAGCATTGGTTTCCACTGACAAGTTGGCGGGCAAGATGGGTGCGGCAGAGCCCTGTGCCAGGAGCAGCCCCGTGCTGTGGCGGATCCGGATGGCTGGTCGCATGGCCACCACATTCAGTATAGCCGGGCCACTGGCCTGCAGTCCATCACTCACCCGGAATGTCAGGGGCTGTGCGGGGCCGCCTCGGTGAACATAGACGATGTCGCCTGCCTCCAGCTCTCGGCAGGAGAACTCAGGCGCTGGCTCCCCAGGTCGATCCCGGTGCTCCACTGGGAGTCCCGCTAAATCTCCCAGGAGTTGGAAGGTGAGGCTCTCGCAAGCAGAGTCTGGGTCATAGGCCTGGAAGACCTCAGGCCCCAGCGGCTTCTGTGTGTGCTCCAGGATCATCATGAGGCTGCCGTTTGGGAAGATGACACGAGGCGGGTCATTGGTGGGGTTGACCTGCACGGGCAGGAGGTAAGCCTGGCCCCGCCGCAGGCAGGAGGGAACAGGCACCCGAGCTGTGACAGTCACCTCTAGCACCAGCTGGTCAGAGGTGTCCTCCGCACCATCGTGGACAAAGCGGACCTTGCGATTGACCACATCCAGCAGGGTGAACATCTGCCGTGCCCGGGCTCCCGGGATGTCGAGCTCCAGCTTACCGTGCCGAGGGCCCCGGGTCACGCTGAACAGTACCTGTGACTTGCGCAGCTCGGCCTCCTGCAGGTCCAGTGTGGGATGCACGTGCTGCCACTCCAGCCACGCTGTGCCACCCTCGGTCACCACCAGCGGGCTGATGGTGAGCAGCTGGGTGAGGTTGGTGAAGACAGGGGGAAGCCCAGGTTCGGGGACGCACAGCTCGGGCAGCTCCATGACCGGCCACTCCTCAGGCGCCTGGGTGGACAATGCCTCATAGGAGCTGTAGGCATCGTCCTCATACTCGTCCTCATCCAGCCTGCATCCGGCCGCCATGCCTCGGGTCAGCACAGCGTGGCGGAGCCCTTGCCGCTGGCCATTGACCATCAGGTCCTCCAGGCAGCCCAGCAGGGAGGTGTTGGTGGTGCCGGGTGCCAGGCCCAGGCGGTGTTCCTGGAGGTGACGGGTGGCCTCTGCATCCAGCCCCCCGAGGAGGAGGCTGCCACGCGGTTCTAGGTAGCTGAGGACCCCACGGTTGGAGGTGCGCGTGGGGTACTGGTCCACAGAGATCTCTAGGCGGTGGGTGTCCATGTGGACACTAACCTCGTGGGGCTGCCCATCATCCACGGGGACACTGTTATGGAGCAAGACAGTGCCCTGGCCCTTCTCCACCACAGCCCGCAGATGCCCTTCGAATATGTCCACATAGATGAAGTCCCCGCGTTGGCCACCCGCCTGGAAGGCCAGGGGTGCATGTCGGCTCCTCGTAGTAAGGGTGAACTGCAGGGTGCCCTCATCCTGAGTGCTCCAGGCTGGGAAGGCCGCCAGTGAGCGGGGCCCAGTGAAGCCCAGGGCCACATCGTCCCCAGCTGAGAACTCTTCAGCACAGCCCTCAGGCACATCTGGGGTCAGCGGGCGGAGGAGGTTGCGGCCGTTGAGGGTGGTGGTGAGGAGACAGCCTCGCAGGGGTCGGCTGGCCCCCCTCATGTAGGGCAGGCTCAGGCTTCCAGAGCCCCCAACAAAGAGCCCATACGGCACATCGAGGGCGCCTTCTGGGACCCGGCCGGAGGCATTGAACAGCCCATCAACCAATAGCTCAGCCCAGCCATCTGAGACAGTGAGTGCCACAGAGTGGGGGACAGAGTCGTTCAGCAGTACCTCTGCCAGGGTCTGCAGCCTCAGCTTCTCCTGGCCCAGGACAAGCTTGACCTGAGGAGACAGCAGATGTGGGCTTAAGAGAGGCACAGAGACCCTGTCACCCCTCCCCCAACACAGGCACCGTAGGTTCCCTGGCAAAGGGCTTACTGTCCACTTCTCTTCCTGTCAGCTCACAAGAGCTCACCAGCATGAACTTGGCTAGCACCTGCTGGCCTGAGGCCCTGATGTGAGCCAAGTACAGTCCTTGCCCACAAGAGACTCACACAGAGCAGGATCCCTCCTCTGCTTCCACAGGGATAGTTGGAAAGCGCAGCCAACGTTTCAATTAAAAAATGCATTACAGTTGGGGATTTAGCTCAGTGGCACAAGTGCCTGCCTTGCAATCATGCAAGGTCGTGAGTTCAATCCCCAGCACCAAAAAAAGAAAAAAATCATTATAAATGACACATTGCCATTAATCCCTCAAGATCCTGTCCCTCACTGTGAACACACTCATCCCATCACCCTTGCCACTTTCTGAAGCAGCTCTGCATGTGCCTTTCTGTTGGGTGGCATTCAGCTTGGCAGTCGTTACATCCCAGCTCATACCTCACAAAGGCATTCAAGAAGGAGAACTCCAGAGATGCTCCAGAGAGTGGCAAGGATTTTGGGATCAGGGTGTTTAAAACAGGGTGGGGGTTCTGAGGAGCTTTCAGGGCAATGTGTTTCACTGTAAAAAATGCAGACATTTGCCATATATTTTGATCACATCTGGGGATGTGGCTCAATGGTAAGCACTTGCCTAGCATGGGTGAGGCCCTGGATTCAAGTCCAATATGAAACAATTCAACTTATACATTAAATCACCCTAGAATCAAGGAAATTCTTCCTCTGGAATGCTGGGTTCCTGGGATGCTGGGCTCTCTGATGAGCTCCTGAAGAGGCAGAATTCCATGGGTCTATGAAAGACCCTGAGGCTCACTGCTCAGCTATGGGGCCACCAGATGCTTTGAATTTTAGTTTTCAAACTGGCAACTCATGGGTGATTGCTTGTCTGGCACAGGGGCTCCCGGGCTCAAAAGCAAAATAGAGAGACAAGCACCCCTGTAGAAGGGGTGATGGCAGAGCTAGGGAGCTGGGAGTAGAGGGCAAGTGACTGGTTCTGTATAGTGATCCTGGCAGAGCAGTTGGTGGGGGGGCCTCAGTGCCAGGCTGCACCAGACCAGCATGCAACAGTGACACCTTGTGGCAGTGGGGACCAACTGCAGCAGCGGACGGACCAGGCCACAGCTCTGTTCCCCTGGGTGTGGAAGCAGGTGGCTCCTTCAAAGGGACACAATGCTAGGGGGATGCTTAGGAGCCCAGGAGAGGGGACCTAGGCCAGTGAGCACCACTGGGGAAGGGATGTTCACCCAGAGAAACTGAGGATAGGCAGAGACGCAAGGGCCTACGGCAAGGGACTACAGATGGCCAGGGCCATGTAGCTGTTCAGGACCCTTGGAGCACAGAGTGCTGGCTCAGGATTGGGGTGATAAGGCTAATCTGTCACACTTCGTGGGATCTGCTGCCTTCCCATGGTGGAGAACATGAGACCCCAAGATGGCCACTAGAAGCCAGAGGAGGACTTCTGTCCCCATCCCTGGATGGTGCTGACCTGTAGGCGTCCCGCGTGGAGTTGCAGCAGCAGGTGGTCATCCTCCCCAGCTGCCAGGAAGAGCAAGGCCTCAGGCTGAGCTGTGGAGAACTGCAGCTGCAGGTCCACGTTGGCCAGGGCCGCGGCCACAGGCACCTCCAGGTGGCTCTCACCGAAGAAGGAGGCTGGGGACAGACAACTGTGGTCAAGACTTGGATGTGGGCTTAAGGGAGGGGCTTGGGCCCATGAGCCCCAGGGTCCTCCTGGACGGCACTGCCTGTGGGTACCTGCTGGTCATAGCTACAGGCTCCAGAGGACATGACCTCAACTCCGTGCAGCCCAGACCGGGCTGTGAAGGTACTAGACCCTGAAATTCCCATCAGCTCAGGTCTCCTTTCTGAAGGTGTCCAGGGGCAGAGACCCTCACCACTTCTGCTCCCTGAGTCTCAGAGGTGCCTCTGTCTTGGGTCTATCCCCTAATTGTCCTAAGAGGAAGTCATCCCTAGCCTGGTCAGCAGCTCGCAGCCCCTGGGAATGGAGGCACAGGACAATCGCCCCCAGGTACACTGGTCCCCATGTACACTCCTGTGTGACTTCCCTGGTGGTGATGCTCGGATAGGCGGCCTCATCCTTCCCCTCTCTAGGCCAGCTTCCAGCTGCTAGGGGCAGGGCCAGGTCTGAGTCTGCCAAGGAGCAGGGCCTGGAGGCCAGATGGAGACCTTGTGCAGTGTCAGGCCCGAGGCGGCCCGGACTTCCGCCATTCCCCGCTATTGCTTCCTGCTGCTGGGTCATTACCAGTCCCTGGGGAGTAGGCAGCTCTGGCCCCTTTCCCAGCACAGCCAAGAATCCAGGGCTGAAAACCTTGGAATTCTTCCTTCCCAGGCCAAGCCTGGGCCTGTGAGGACGGGGCCTCCCCAGGTTGCAGTGCAGGGCTGGGCCAGCCTGGGGTGGGTGGACACTGGGGAAGGACACTGCTCCTTGGTACAGTTCCTCCTTGTCTGTCGTATCTTCCTTTCAGCAGCTTCCTGAAATCAGCTCCCTGAGTCTTACCCGCTCCCATGGTTCCTGGGTTCACCCTTTTCACAGCAATTAGAACTCAGTGTAACCCTAACTCTGCCTGCAGGTGGCAGGGGCTGGAGCAGACATCCCTGGAAGCCCACGAGCTGCTGGCTTTGGTAGGGGCTATCTGGCACTGACCACATGCATGCTGGTCTCTGGCCAGCCAAAGCCAGCTGACATCCGCCTGAGGAAGTGGCATGTGCCTTCTATGTTCCGGGGGTGACATCCAAGACTCCCCTTTGCCCATGCTGGGTTGAAAGCCCCCATGGCATCTCCTCCTTTTGGGCCAAGGGTGACCCCACCACTTTTATCTGGGAGCTGAAGGGATCAAAGAAGAATGCAGAATACCAGGGCAGGTGCAGCTTGTGGTCAGCACACCCGGGCAGACCAGGGACCTGCAGCTGGCTGGTCTTCTCTGAAGGTTACAGTTCCTTTTATTTTTTTGAGATAAAGCAGGCTGGCTTCAAACTCTCAGGGGTCCTTCTGCCTCAGCCTTCCATAATGCTGGGATTACAGGCATGCCGAACCACAACTGGCCCAAGGTTATTGTATTTTAGGAGCAGACCACAGCATGCCCACAAAGGGGAGCACAGACAGAGAATGGGGCGCACTTCAAGGGCTGAACGGCTCATGGCAGCTGGCGAGAGCTAAGCGCTACCTTCCCAGGGATTTGGGAGCCAGGCGATATTGCCCACAGTGGGGCTGTTTATACACGGGAGAGAGGTGGACATGGTACACTGGGGCTCCCTCCATCCCCAGGAAGCCTGTGGCTAACCACTGACCTGCCTGCCCCTGCGAGAAAGGCGTCTCTCCCCCCCTCACATACCCTCAGACCCAAGGTGGCGCCCCCTCTCTGCAGCACGGCTGGAGCCAGGCATTGGGCCAGGCAGGAACTAGAGTCCCTGGCTGCTCTAACCACTGACCCACCCATCCCTCCCTGAGGGAGAGAGTGGAGGTCTGTTTGGCCTGGGCGGGAAGGGAGGCAGGAAGCTGGGGGTTTTCCAGAGAGCTGGGGTCTGAATGGGCCCATTGAGGGGCCAGGTCCTGCTGCTTCCTGTGGGGCTGGGCGGGCCGGGCGCACACTGGTGGCCTTGTGCCGCTGGAGCAGGCCAGGCAGCCCCTGTCCCCACACAGGGCCCTGAGCCCCGCTGGCTGGAGTTTTGGAAACTCTGACAGCGCTGCTCCCAGCTTGTTTTCCTTCTGTCCCTTTTACCAACCATGGTGGACTAGAGTCGAAGGAGCCTGTCTTGGTAGTAGGTTGGGGGGGGCTTTGATGGAGAGGGAGGTGTTGGATAAAGAAGAAATGAATCAGGAGTCAATCCTGGAGGACTTCCTGGAGGAGGCAAAGGTGCCATGGGGGAGAGAAATAGGCAGTCTCTGAGGTGGGCAAGTGAGGGGTCAGCAGGGATACCCCTCACTTGCCCCTCTGAATGCTTCAAAGTAGAGGGAAAAGCAGCCCAGGGCAAGCCAGTACCAGGGGAAGGGGAGGGGATGGGCTAGGTGAAGCCTGCTGCCAGCTCTGCAGGATCAGCAAGAGCAGTGTTTTCATAAAGATTCCAGCTTAGCCCTGCAGCAGCCAGGCAACTTCTTCCCTCCCAGAGGAAGTGCAGTCTGGGCCTCAGTGATACTGTTCTGTGAAATGGGCACTTTGCCGGTGCCTTCTCCTCCTGTCTGTGGGGGTCTACCCTGGGTCCCTACAGGGCCAGAGGTGTGCCCTCATGTGGGTGTACAGAGGGCTGAGAGGAATATGGGGCACCACTGGTGGGTTGCTGCTGAGCCTCAGCCTGGGTAGAAGAGGACACCCCAGTGCCAGGGCCAAGGGAAGAAGGTAAATGCGGCGTGTGTGGCAGCCGCCTTGAGCAGGTATGGGGCGTGTTGGGGCTGTGCACATGTGTGTGCGTGTGTGGCTGCTGGGTGTGTTTGGGGTTTGCGTAAGGCTGTGTTTGTGCACGCGCGTGTGGGCCAGGCGCTGCTCGGACAGAGCTGCGATTGTGCCCGGGCCCATCCCGTGTGCCACTGCTTGGCCGGGCCACCTCTGTGAAAGGGGCCGTGTGTTCCTGGGGGCACCCACCCAGGTCCGCAGAAGGAGGGGCCTGCCTCCCACAGAGGGGCCCAGGGCGGGCAGCTCTGTCTTTCCTTCAGAGACCCCTCCCTGGTGATGAGGCCTGGTGGGGGCCCCACAATCCACCCACGGCAGGGTGTGGGTTGCGCCCTGCGATTCCTGGGTGTGAGGGAATGGGGACCTAGTCCCAAGGCCTGGGAGCCCTAATCCTTCTGATGTCCACCCTGCATCATTAGCAAGCTGCTGGGACCAGAGGTCCCCATGGGCAGTGCCTCAGCCCTGGCTCCCACTGGACACCGTGGATGCCTTTTTTGGTGGGGGCCGCTGCAGACTGTGTCCTCTCGGAGCCCTCGGGCCAGCTCCCATCTCTCCCGTCTCTGTGCCATCTCTCTGGTCCCTGCCTCTCCTCTCCTTCCCCTGGGCTGTCTCTGGCTCTGCCTTTGACTCCCCGTACCCTCCCCTGTCCTCCTGCTGCCCCCATCTGAGGGCAGTCGAGAGACCCAGGCTCAGATCCTCACTGCCCCGCCTGGGTACCCACTGCCAGGGAGCAGCATCCCCCACGTCAGAGCTTTCTGCAGCTGAGCCCACAGCAGGCTCGGTAAGAAGCACCTTGAGGAATGGCAGAGCCTGGTCGGTCACCTGCCTGCCCCCAGCACCCCATGCCCCAGCGACCGGTCCCTGGGTCCCTGCTCCCACCACCAGCCTGGACACCGAGGCAGCTGGCATGTGTCACAGCCGCATTCTTGGGTGTCTCGACTGCCAGGCTTTATAAGGAAGAAGTATAAGGGCCAGATGGCATGGCTGCAGGGTGCCCAGGGCCCAGGAGATGATCGCAGGGGCAAGTGGGGACCTGCTGATCACTCATTCGTCGCCTCCTAACCGCTGCTGTACAGTGCTTGAGGATGTAAAGGACAGGGAGGCCAGAGAAAAAAGCAAAGCTTAGGAGAAGCAGAGTCTCTGGCCCCAGACTGAACTTGGCGTGCAGAAGAGGCAGTAGGAGCAGGGTGCGGCAGGCCAGGTGGGGGCTCTAGGGAGCTGGATTTAGATTCTTCTCGGGGCCTGGGTTTGGCATGGGGTGGCCCTGCTGCCTCTGGGAGGGCAGTCGGGTGCGGCCTAGAGTCTCCAGAGGCTGGAGCATGAAGGGCTCTCTGTCCACCCTGCTGCGGGAAGTGTGAGACACCTGGGGCTGAAAGGCAGCTCTGTGCAAGCCCTGAGGTCACCCAGCTCGGGACTCCCAGACAGATCCCCTCCCCTGCATTAGCTGGGACCTTCGGAGGGGGGGCGGGGTTTGGACTGGCCTTTGGGCTCTATGCGCTGCTCTTGGTCTCAGCTGGACATTGAGGAGCTGCAGCTCGTGAACCCTCAGGCCTTGAGTGTCACTGTGTGTAGGGTGTGGAGGGGAGATGGGGCTCACAGGTTGGACTCTGGGTATGGAGCAGGACTCAAGGGTGCCTTCCTGTCATGTTAGCCACTGCCCAGGGTCACTCGGTAAGTGTGCCAGCCCCTCATAAACCCTTCCCCAAGCTCCTGAGGCTCAGTTACTCCAAATCAAGCCAGCATCTTCTCCCCAACTCTGTCCTGTCAGCACCAAGGGGAAGGCTACAGGGCACAGACTCTGGGTCAGACTAAAGATAATGAAGCCTGCCCTATGGTGACACTGTGGTCACCAGAGCAAAGGCTAGACTTCTGCCCTCCAGAGTGGCTGCCTAGGAGCTGCCCTCATACCTACAGCACCAGTGGTCACTGCTTTCTGCCATCCTGGTTCCAGATGGCATTCCTAAAACAGGGCCATCGTAGTGGCCTATGACTGTTTGACCCTTGCTGGTACTGGCCTCTTAGCTACTGCATCTGGGCATCCGCTGGTTGGTTCAGAGTCAGTGCTACCCCTCTGAGGTCACAAACCCTCCACCCTAGGCTGGGACAGAGCTGGGTGCTTCAGGGCAGGCAGCTGCAGGAACAAACAGGTCTGCTAGGGTCACAATGGGCCCATCTCTCCTCACTCCAGGAACTCTTGAGCCATAAAACCCACATCCAAGGTCTCTGGGCTTCTGGTGCCTTAAAGGCCACAGAGCCCAGGATCCCAGAGTGGTGTAGTCAGCACCTAGCCTCACCCTGATAAGCTCAGGGCCTTGGCTACCAGTCCTCGAGTCACCCACCCAAGGGCATGTGCTAGAGGATGCTTCCAAACTGGGGTCCCTCTGGACGATGAGCCTCCCCTGCCTCCAAGAAAGGGGTGGGTGGAGTGGGGGAGGAGGCCCAGAGGGGTAGGGCCACACCCTGGGCATCCAGCCATGCATCCCGGCCCCAGGTCCTGTGCACAGAGGAAGTGGGAGATCTGAGTCCACCAGGATGGAGGCGGAGGGGAGAAGCTGCCTCAATGCAGGCTTTGTGAAGCCTGAGAGCCACCAGGCGAGCAGGGTGGGGCTGTGTGGTGGGGCGGGAGGCCAGGAGGCTTTTCTCTGCCTTATAATTTTCCTCCTTGCCAGGAGACAGGAGTTTCCAGGCCTTTGCCACGCCCCTCCTCTGGCACCCCAGGCCCTAGGGGAGGTGGGACCGCATCCTGGCAGATATGTAGGGGAGCTCAATTGGCACAGGGATCTGAGCCCAGCAGGCCCCATGGCAGCATCTCAGGGGAAAGTGAGGTTTAGGGAAGGCCTTAGGGAACAGGGGCAGAGCTGGGGGACACGGCTCCCGAGCTGTGTGCTCTGGGTGTCAGTGAAGGATGTGTGCGACACTTCTGTGCCCCAGAAGTGTATGAGCAATCCAAGAGCGGTGGTGAGGAGGTGTGGGGGTGGCCTCCTGCAGGGAGGACAGGCTTTTCCCCGTGGCTCCTGGCCGCCTCTGCAGAGTGGCTCTGCCTCTGCTGGGGGAGCCATGAAAGCCAGGCCTGCCCCCTGCGCCTGGAGGCCAGGGCGGGTTCTACCCAGGCAGAAAGTGCTAGACCAGCCCCGAGGACAGACCTATCTTGGCTGGTGCCCTAGAGCCTGGGGACAGTGAGTTACACATGTCAGAGGCAGACACGGAGCACAGCCTGGCCAGTGCTGGGCCTGTGGCCTGGAGTCTGGAGACCAGCTCTGCACAGCAGCCAGTGCCCTGGAAAACACCACCATCTCCACCCCGGTTCCTGCCTCACACTCAGGGATTGGGCTTGGAGTGGGAGACACAGCCAGTGTCCCGCTGACATCCCCCAAAGGTTCTCTGTGTTTGCCTGTCTCTTTCTCCCTCTCTTCTTCACTCAGAGACATGCTCCCACATCCTCTGGTCTCAGTTTCCCCAGTGATGAAAAGGGACCTTGGAGACTGGTCCTCATCTGGACCAGGGCCCTCCAACACAGCTGGGAGTGGCTGATAGAAAAGTGTGGCCATAGCTGGTGATGGCATGCACACCTGAAATCCTAGCTGCTCAGGAGGTTGAGGCAGGAGGATGGCAGGTTCTAGATCAACCCAGGCAACTTAGTGAGACTCTCTCTCTCAAAAAAAAAAAAAAAAAAAAAAAAAAAAAAAAAAAAAAAATCAAAAGGGCCGGGGATGTAGCTCAGTGGTAGAGCACCCCAAGTCTGATCCCCAGTGCCACCCTCTCACAAGAAAGGTCCCTACAGTGGGGACAGGAGGTTACTCTGATCTAAACAGCCACAGACACAGCCAGGTGGAAGCTCTTTTTTGCTGCAGAAATCAAATCTGAGGCCTCATTTATACTAAGCTCTCCTTCACTGGCAGGAAGTTGCAAATGACAGGACCCATGCCCATGTCACCTGCTCAGGGCACCTATCCATCCCAAGGCCAGGGATGCTGCTGATGGAGGAAGTGTTAGCAGCCAGGGGAATAGAAGGGACCAGCAGAAGTAGTGCCCCCCCCCAAGGGGAGGGCTTCTGCCTCGCAGAGGCCACGCCCTCTGTTCCTGAGGGTGCCCTGTCATTGGCTCAGTGTCATCATCTCCTTCCTGGCCCAGATGTCCCCCAGCAGAAGGGCACTGTCTCTTTGCGGAGGCTCCCACAACTCTGTCTAGTTCTAGCCTTTGGACTGGACCCATGGCCAATGCCTCCTAGACCTCAAGGCCAGGACCCCCAGAACCTCTGGACCTCTCCCAAATAGCAAGCTGCATTCGAGCTGCCCCTCTCTCCACTAGTCACCACCTGCAAGGGCTGTCCTCTGCCCTGGGTCCTCTCCTCCTCCCTCCCCACGGCCAAGGACACCCCTCTTCTGTCCTGCTTGTGGTCCCCTGGCTCCCTCTGCCTGGCCTTGGAGCCATCCTCAAGCCAGGTGCCCACGTGTTCATTCTCATGAGCCTCCTGTCTCCCGATGCTAGGAGCAACTGCACTTAATCTAAACTGGCCGCTCCACCATCCTGCTGTCCTGGGTGCCCCTGGTGGCTGCCCATTGTCCTGAACCAGCCCTAAGCGCATGGCCCAGGACAGATGACCCTAGGTGACCTTGCTCTGCTTCGCCGGGTTTTAGACGAGGCCCCATCCATCCTAGGGACTCCCCCAACACACCTTGGCCTTATTGGGTGCTCTGTCCCCAAGCTCTCCTTAGGAGAGGCCCCCATCCATTCAGCCCAGTGCTGACTCTGCAACTGGAGTGCAAAGACCTTGACATCCCACTTCCTTCAGTTCTCACTAACACTGAGCATCTTCCAGTGGGGGAGGAAGCTAGGAGAAGGGAGGGGCCCAGCAGGGTGGACGTGGGACTGCTGAACCCTCAACTGGCCTGGCCCAGGGCTTCTTCCTGGCCCCTCAGCCTCTGGGGCCCCTGTGCCCAGAGGCAGGGGCCTGACACAGTGGCTGGGCAGGGTGGAGACTGACCCAGCCTGGGAGTGCTTTTCTGGGCTTGTGGTGACCAGTTTGGTGCTTGTTTTTGAAGAAAATAGACTCTGAACCCCTATTTATAGCCAGAGGCCCTTGCCACAGCCAAAGCTGGTTATGAGGCTGTGCAGACCCCGCTTCCAGGGCTGGGTGGCTGTTCCCAGGCCCTGTCCCCATCACCCCAGAAGTGCCTGTGGGGTCCTGACATGCCGGGACAGGATGTAGCTGGGAGCGGACCTGGGGGAGGGGATGGAAAATTTCTCCCTGACTGGTCCCTGGGGCCCAGAGTCCCGTGTGGGAGTGGGTGGAGGTGGGGGCTGTTTTGTCTGCCTAGAAGGGCTGGTGAGTGCCGGGGCGCCAGCCGTGGAGAGGAGCTTCTGGCTGCCATGGACACTGGGGAAGATGACAGAAACCAAGAGCAGCACCAGAGGCAGAGGTGGAGAGACAGAGAGAGACAGAGATGGAGGAGGGAGACAGAGGTGGGAGAGAGAGTCAGGGACAGAGGAGGGAGAGAAGGAGCATGACGAGACAAGGATCTGAATGAAGCCCAGGTACTGTGAGCAGGGGACCTAGAAAGGAAAGGGCCATCTGACCTGTGCTCAGCCCTCCTGGGCTCCAGGCAGGTGGCAGAGCTCAGCTTGGGTCCAGGTGAACAAGACCCAGCCTGGAGCCCATTTGGAGCCCTCTGTGCCTACAGTCCCATGAAACATGGCCAGAGCCTGCCACTGCCACTGCCATCCCTAAAGGACTGTTCTGGCCAGGGGCACAGGGGACAGCACTGGTCTCTGCTTGCTGAGGTGCCATGCCTGCGCCTGGGAGGCTCATACATGCCGAGGCCTGGCTGGGCTCACACCTGCTGTGGTCCCTGCGTACCCCCTTCCTTGGTCTTGCCTTTTAGGGGCTGTGGTGACAGCAGCTTGGGGTATGTGTCACAGAGCCAGAGCTACCACAGTGACTCAGACCTTAAAAAAGGAGCAGCCCGGGGGGAGGACTGACTCAATCAGTTCTGGAGGGCTGGGTGGGTCTGGCGGGCACTGGATGGGGTGGTCTGGGCCTATTTTTGGCTGGGCAGGACTGAGCCAAGGGTTGGAAGACAGGATCGGGGGTGAGGAGGAGGGTGAGCCTCGGATCTGTGCCAACTGAGGGAAGTGGCTTCCCAACGGCGGCGAGGAGCCCAGGCAGCCTGGCTGCTTCTCAGATCATCCAGGACCAGCTCGCCCTGCTATGTGGCCCAGACAAACTGCAGAGCCCGTGTCCTGTTCTTGAAAGAGGACGGGATTTCAGAGCTCAGAGAGGGCCAGGGGTGCCCAAGGCCAAGAAGAGGGCTAGTGAGCCCCTGGTCCCAGCATCTCCCCTGCCTGGAGGACCTGGCTCCCAACCCCATGCCACCCAGGAAGGCTCAGCTGGGGTCCAGATGGGTGGCCAGTAGCACACGGGCTGCAGATGTCAGGAGACAGAAATTCGGCCGGGGGCAGACACCTGGATTCCATTAATGCACATCCGGGGAGCTGCCCTGCCTCAGGTCCACAGGGAAGCTACTGGGTGGGGGAGAAGGGAAACAGTTCATCCTGGGGCCTTGGCGCTTATTCAGTGTCCCGCTGGTTGTCCCTGCTCACCCCCAAGGTGGTCACCTCCTCTGATTTTCTCAACTCTGAGCTCAAATGCATCTGCAGGCCTCAGGCAGCAGCAACTCCGCAAAGTGGGGCCCTCACTGTCCTGGGTCTCAATTTCTGCTCCTCCTTATGCAGCCACCGTGGCTTATCACGGGTGACGGTAATGGCCCCAGGAAAGCTCTAGCAGCTGTGTCACCTTGACCAAAATCTGGGTGTCCAAGAGAGGGCCCCCGGCAGGTTGGCGGACAGCAAGAAAAGACAAGCCGTGTAGGATGAGAGAGCAGGTGCTGCCCCTTCTCCCTGCCCACTGGCTCTCGGGACAGGGTCCGAATTCTACTTGAAGTCCAGCCTGAGCTCTCTGACCCATGCTAGTGATCACCGAGTGTCTGGCCTCCTGCCTGGCTTCCTGGTGAGCTGAAGACACAGAGTGGGGAGCGGCAGGGGCCTGAGTCAGGGCCCACGGCTGGGAAGGGAGCATATGCCAGACTCCAAAAACGGTGAGTTGTTCTTTCCCTACAGGGCTGAGGCTGCTTCTCTGGCCTTCCTGCAGGAGAGCAGCCTGGCCTGGGGCCCAAGACGCACATAGCCAAGCGCCTAGAAGGGCCAGTGTCATGGGAATCGGCGGCCCAGGACCCTGATATTTATAGCTGCCTCTTCTGACACAAGGGTGGGCAGGGCAGCTCTTAGGTGGGAACGGAAGTAACTCTCCTCTCCCCATCCCCTCTGGTCCCAGGGGAGCAACAGGGAGCGAAGCCCCACCCTGTCTGTGAGGCCTCAGCTACATCCCTGGAGTTGGGGTTTGAGCTTTGAGCAGCATGGTTGGCTCAGGGCCTGGACCCCCACTGGGTGTCAGACTGATTGAGGTCAGGCCTTGGATGTAGAGGGCAGGCAAGTGGGGAGACCGAGGCAGGGCCCTTGAGAGCGGCAGAGGCCCTGGTCTCAGAGCCCTCTGTGGTTTGGAGGCTGGAGAGAGCTATGCACTGGGGGAAGAGAAGGCCAGAGACTCACAGCCCCTGGGACATGGTGAAGAGTGTGTGGATCAAGGATGACATAGATGGCCCAGGGCACAGAGGCTGAGACACTGGGTAGAGGAGGCCAAATGGCATGGTGACGGGCTTGTGGGCCCTGAAACAGAGAGGGTATGGGGCAGGAGGGGCCTGGGACCTGGGCTTGGCTGCAGGGAAGCAGGGTCTGGGTTGCCTTGAGTCCCAGCTCCCAATGGTACCCAGGAAGGACATCACTGGCGACTCTATCTTGATTGGGATTCCTTGAAAGCCAAAACGCTTTCAGCTCCCTCCCCCCATATATATCTCCCCAATACATAGCCAGAGCATGAACTGGGATGGCTTAGCTGCCTCTGGGTGGGTGCAGGTGTGAGCCTTGGGCTCCTGGAGGCAGAGTCTGAGGCCCAGTAATGTCCACAGTTCAGCCTTGTACCCAACAGTATCTTGGAGAAATCAGACAGGATTCTGCCAAGCTGGTGGGGCACCAGCTTGCTGTCCCGAGCCCCGTAGTGGCACTGTGAGTCAGGAGGTGTCCCCACTTTCCCTATGGGAAAACAGGCTCAGGAAGAAGCAGGACTCCCCTCAGCTAACTCCCTGGACACAGGCCATGGTGCTGTTGCATCTGCAGTACCAGTGGGCCTTCCTAGGCCAGAGAAAGACAGTTTCTTGAGCTGCCAAAACATCTGTCCTTGTCCTCATTTTTCCACAACCACTGTCCTCATCTCTCCAAAGCGCACCCCCCCCCAGCAAAGCCCTTCCAGAAAGCCCCACCTGCTGGGCAGCAGGTGCAGCACATTAGGCCCAGATGTGGGTTGCTGCACTCCAGAGGTGGCACAGTGTCTTGGCCAGGGACAGTGCCTGTTGACCATTGCTTTTTCCCACTCAGCACCTGCCCACACATGGCCAGCTCTGCCAGCTCTGAGCTGCTTTGGCTAGGATGCCACCCATGCTCATGCATGACCAGTCTCAGTGTGTCACGGAGGCTGCCTCCCTCCCAGCCCTTACAGCAAAGACCCACACCCAGCCCCATCCACACTGGTTTACAGAAAAACGGGGCTCAGAGAGGCAGCTGCATGCCTAGAGTCACAGTGTGCCTTTACCAAAATGGGCACTGGCCTCTTAGCCCTTTACCTCTGTTCCCTGGTATGGGTGCCTTGCCCATTGGACCAGCTGTCCACACCATGGGTGTTTCTGGAGACCAGTGCCCCTCTCTCACAGGGCAGCAGCATCCTCCTGAGCAGAGGGGTGCTGGCAGTGGGGAACCCTAACCCCAGACAGGATCCAGGCACTGCAGTGTCCACACAAGCTCCTGTTCCTTCCAGGACGACTCTCACAAATACAGGACTGTGCAACACAGCCAGGGCACCCCCACCCTGCTCCTGGAGGAAGGGTGCGGGCGCTGGGGAAGGCACTGAGGAGAGAGGGGCTGGGGAGGGAGCAGGCTGGAGTCTCAGTTCTTGCTTATTAGCCCTTAGCTGGAACACGAGTCCAGCTGGATACAGCACCTGACCTTCTGTTCTCAGTGCCCACCCCACCCCAGTGCCACCCAGCTCGGGTTGCCAGGTGGGTGCTTGGAGAGGGAGGCAGTAACCTCTGGGGTCCTGGTCCCAGGCAGGGGTGTGGCATTGACCGGAGGCCGGTGTGTAGGTGCCTGTGTGTCTGCATCTGTGTGAGTGCCAGGAAGCCTGGTTTCAGGGGCTCTTTCCAACCCCGCACCCCTCTGGGCAGAACGCCCAGTTTCCAGTGCCCCTAGCTGCCGAGAGTCTGTTGCTCCCCCTCCCCACAGGCGGGGCCCACCTGCCCCCCCCCCAGCAGCACTGAAAGCCCTGCTTGTCCTCTGGCGGGCATTGGGAGCAGTCAGTTACCTGGGCCTAGCACAGCTTCTCGATAGTGCGGGCAGCCCCTGCTGGAAGCCTGGAGCAGCAAGACGCACAAAACCAAGGCTACCAGGGTGTCCCCAAGGGTGGCCTCGGTGCCTCTGGTTCTCTGAGTCATTCCCCAGACGGCAGGGTTTTCTCTGGTTCAGCTTCTTGACCTGGTGCCCCGGATGCTATGAAGACCCCCCTTTGGCTTAGCCCCATCCGGGTGGCCTGGGGTCCCCACCCGGGCCCCTGATGTGAGTCTTCCCTCAGCCTCACATGGTCTGCTTTTCAATTAGCCAGGGAAGACCAGTAGGGCCCCTGTCCTTGAGTGCTCTGCGCTCATTCTGATTTTTTTAAATTTTTCAGACAGAGGTCACTATGTTGCCCAGGTTGGCCTGAAATTTCTGTGTCCAGAAAGAAAGATGTGATCCTCCTGCCTCCTGCAAGTTAGTTAGTCCAAACAACTGGGACTAACGACCAGTGTGCTCCATCTCAGCTCACATCTATCCTGTCCCTCCCTGTGCTCGTTCCTTTTCAGGGGCCGTGCACTGGGAGCTGGTACCACATTTATCATCCACATGGCACACCAGGCGGGACTCTCCATGCGCACTTCGGTTTCCAGTGAGACTTAGCACACTCAGCTCCCTCTTGGGGACTCAGTTTCTCGATCTGTGCAGCTGGGAGTTTGGCCTGTGTGGTTCCCAAGGTACCAGCTGTGCCAGCCCACAAGGTAGGTGCCATGAGCTGAGATTGGGGTCTCCCTGGGTGCCTTGCTCAGGGACCAGGGCATGGGGCTGAGCCATCCTCAGGGTGGCCTGCGCCTGTAGCTGAGGTGGGGAATGGAGGCTGTGCCAGGCATGAGGACAGAGACGGGCTTGTCTGCCTGGCACACGGGAAAACACCAGCTCTTTCACCCCTCCCCATTTCCAAATCCTTCTAAGGTCAGGGTTGGCTTCCCGTTCTAAACCTCACAGGCGCCATGCTGAGCTCCTGCCTTAAGACCGTCATGGATGCCCCCCTGCCAGCCAGGCACATCCTGCCATTTAAGGTGCTGGTGCCCCAGCCCAGGGCTCTTCCTGGCCCATGCTCGGAATATCTTCCAATCTCAGCACCCTCTGCTTGCTTACGCCCACTCTGCCCAGGCTGAGTGCTGCCCAGGCCTGCACCATCCACCACATCTTGGCTCAAAAGCCACCCTTGCTTCACCCTGGCTTGCTCTGATTTTCAGATCTTTGCATCAACAATCACAAAGGTTTGAGTTTTATCTACTTCTCTCTCTCTCTTAAGTCCTCACTATGTGGTTCATGCTGGCCTTGAACTTGCTTATATAGCCCAAGCCTGCCTTGAACTTACAGCAATCCTCCTGCCTCAGCCTCTCAGGTGCTAGGATTATAGGCATGTGCCACCATGCCTTTCTTTCTTTCTTTTTTTAAATTTTTGGCACTAGGAATCGAACTCGACCTCATGCTTGCCAGGCAGGCACTGTGTCGCTAAGTCATATCATCAGCCCCAATTTTCTGTCTCTGGAATGAATCCAGATTCAGCTCGTGTGCCCTTTTTGCCCAGCACAGTGCCCACGCAATATGGGTGCTAGGGAAGTATTTTAGAATGGAGTGCAGGCATCTCTCTTGGGTAGAGGCTGAGGCCTGGTGAACTCTATCTCCTTGGACACCCTTCCTTATGTCTGGAGTCCACCCCTTACTCAGGCCAAGACCCACAGCAGGAATGGGGAGCTGGGTACCCGGTTATGACTCATCCCCTCCTGGCCACTCCATGATGCCCTTCTGCAGAACTGGCTTCCCCCTCTGATGGGAGCAGGGTGTGGCCCGAGCTCCTGGTGGAGAGACTTGGGCTCTTCCTCTCGGGAATGGTCCCAAGGACCAGGCTGAAGCCCTGATTCACGTAGAGCAGGAATGACAGATGGGCCCTGAGGCCACAGATCCCTGACTAGACCATGCCTGCCCCCCTGAAGGAAGAGCACTGTAATGCTGGGATTCCTGGCACCGTGACAGAGGGGCCCAGCACCTCTCAGAGGGCAAACTTTCATTCAGTCTTTGTAGGGGTCAGGTCCCAGGAATGGCAACAGGGCGTCCTGGCAGGGGTGTCTTGGCTCTCTGAGGGATGAAGGGCATCTGAGGGGCCCCAGGCCTGCTCCTGTGAGGCTGAAGATTGGGTGGTCTCCTGGGGGAGAGAGGGGAGGGAGCCAGCCACCCCCTACTCCCGCGGGCAGGGCGGGGAGGGGGAAACATGGCAGAAGGAGTGGAAGGTGCATGAGAGGCTTCTGGGGACAGGGGCTGCTCAGAGATGCCAGGGCACTCAGGCAGTGCAAGGTGGTTCCCTGTCCATCCCCGCCTAGCAGTGCCCTCCTTCGAGGCTGGCAGCCACTTCTCACTTTCACCCCAAGCCTGCTTGGTAACCACAGCCTAAGGGCACTGGGTGACCAGGGGGTGGCTGCCTGCGACATTTGGAAGGCAGAGCTCTTCCCCAGCGTGCTGACTCTCCAGGGCCCTTCACGCATCCTAGATAACCAGTACCTTGCCTCAGTTTCAGAGCTTTCCCAGCTCCCGTCCTGCCCGCGCCAGGGAGGAGCTCAGAGAACCCTTCAGAGGCAGCGAGCGGGAAGACCTCAGCCTCACTCACCTGCAGACGCGGGTCCAGTCAGCAGCGCCCAAGTGAGCACCACCAGGGCCAAAGCAGGCGCGAGGCGCGGGGGCCGCGGGCAGGGGCGCATCGCCTGGGCGGCGGGGACTCCCGGCAGCAGAGAAGGAGGACTTGGGACTGCAAGCGCGCTCTGGGCTGGCGGGCGCTCACTGAGCTGGGGCGGGGAGGTGCGGACTCGGCTCAGGGCGGCTAGCCGCGGAGGCGGGGGCTCCCCGTCTGCACCCACCCACCGACTTTCTTAAAGGGCCGGTGCTGCGCTGCTTCAGGGACAGGCCCCACCCTGGAGACCTGGGACAAGATCCCAGCAGGGTCCAGACTTGGGAGTACCCTGCACCTCTGCTGGGACCCCCAGATCGCTCTGGGAGGAGCTTGAGCTTCCCTCCTTCTATCCTAGTGGGGACTAGGGAGTGGCTGGGTGCTCCACACACTCCAAGCCTAAGGAGAAAGCCTGCTTTGCCTCTGAGCCCCCGGGGAACCCAATTCTATGTAGTGACCACTGCCGCCTGGAGCTTCTCTGCCCAAAGGGCCTCAGTGTCCAGTCACAAAGAGACATCTGGATTCCCTACGAGCCCCTTAGTCTCTCTGCAAGGTAGGTGCCTCCCCCCATGTATGGGGTGGGGAGTGGCTCCTAGGGACAGAGGTCCTTGCAGACCTGGGGAGAAGAGAGCGCAGGAAGGGATCAGCTTTCCAGCAGGGGCTCCTCCTGAAGTCTGGCCCTGGATTTAGCTCCTACCTAACTGCTCCAGGCCTTCTCCTGGCACTGGCCCAGCAGTAACTTCTGCTGGTCCGAGCAGGACTTGGAGAAAGGGCCATATTATTATCCTGGAGTTTCCAGTGCCTGGAGCTCTGCCTGCCTGTAGCCTGGCTCCAGTGCCTGTGCTGCCTGACCTCGGGGTCATGACAGAGAGGGGATGGGTGAACACCCCTGATTGCTCCTTGCTTCACCACTCAGATCTTTCTAGACCCCCTCTCAACTTGCTCGCCTGCCCCAGCCCCTCCTGGGCCTGGCCACAGCTCCCAGCATGTGCAGCTCTTCGAAGTTTGCAAAAAACTGAGCCCCATTTTGCTGATAAAGAAACTGAGGTAGAGAGAGCAAGGAACTAGGCCAAAGCACACCCAGCTGCAGGGTCCTGACCCGAATCTAGGGGTCTTGTGGCCACCATAGCGCATGTTGCTGCCAGTCCCCAGGATGGTTATGAGTTCTGGTCTCAGATCCAGGCAGACCTGGGTTCAACTCCAGCTCTCCAGCTTTCTGATCTTGAACAAGTTCCTTTGCCTCCTGTGCCACAATTTTCTCATTTGTAAATCTGGGTTTATGAGAATAAAATGCGCTAAGGTACCTCAGTGCCTAGCACACAGTAGGTGCTCAGGACATGTCTGTCATTTCTCCCGCATGCTCTTGTGTTTTCATGTATTTATTTACTTACCTATTATATTTTATTTATTATAGAGTGCTTCACAAATTTGCAAGTCCTACTTGGGCAGGCTCATGCTAATATCCACGGTATCTTTCCAATTTTAGTATAGGCGCTATTTTTTTTTTGGCACCGGAGATTGAACTCATAACTGTGCATTTGCAAGGTAGGTGCTTATGTTGCTGAGCTGAATCCCTGGTGACACTATTCTTTTTTAAAAACAGTCTTGTTGTATAGTTCAGGCCACCTCCAAACTCACAATCCTCCTGTCTTAGCCTCCTGAATGCTGTTTCATAGTTTAAATACAACTTACACACATCTCCTCTGTTGATGGGAACCCCACACCTCTGCAGGGGCAGCTGCATACAGTAGGTGCTCAATAAATACCTACTGGGACTGACTTACCCTTCTGTGGGGATTTTGACAAGCCTATAAGTTCTCATCTGGGCCCCCTGGAGACCTGGGGCTGGTGCTGTGCCGTGTTGGCCTAGGTGGCAATGAAGCCATCAATTCTATAGCTTGTCCCTCATCTTTCCTTCCCTGAGTCAGCGAGACACCTGGTCCTCGTTAGGGGCTAATTGCAGCCAAGTGTGTTGCAGGAAAGGAGTGGTGGTTGGAGCCTTCATTTGGAGGGAAAATAATTTTATTTTCAGGAACCAAGAAGGGCGAAGGCTTTTTTTTCTTTGTGGATCACAAGCTTGGATGGAGATGTTCCCCTACCCGCCCGTGTCCTCTGCCTTCCCTGTCCTGGCTTCTCCATCTTTCCTGATCCCCACCCAGGATTCAGCTCCCACTGCTCCATGTCTGTCTGTCTTCCGAGCCTCCAGACAGGAGCAGCTGCCACAGCTGGCATTCGGGTTGTTGGGATCAGGTTTGAGGCAGGATCTGTTCAGAGCCTCCCTGCCTTGTTGCTGGCCAGTCAGAGCATCACAGGCCCAGGAAAACAGTGTAACCTGTGCTGCAGCCAGTTGGTTGCCAGGCCTTGCTGAGAGGCCTTGCACCCTGGGGAAGTGTGTGCGTGCGTGTGTGTGTGTGTGTGTGTGTGTGTGTGTGTGTGTGTGAGGGTGGGGGGTGAGGAGGACAGAGCCCTGGGGTACAGATGAGAAAACTGAGTCTCTTGGTGCAAAAGTATTGCTGGGGCTCCAGCTTGGCCTTTGTTCCACCCCCAGCCCAAGACTTGAACCCTGGACTGAAATTGAGTAGTGTTATATACAGGTGGACTGTGGTAAAGTTGAGGCTCTGCATTGCCTTGAAACTGGTCCCTGGCTGCCTCCTCTTGTCTTACAGCAAGGCTGTTGGATGGGGCAGTGCTTTCAGCTCTGTGGTCCCCTCCCCAACCTCCTGGGGGAGCTTATCCTGGGCAGAGCTGCCCTGGGCCTTCCTGGCAGCTTCAGGCCTGGCTCTTGCCTCCCTTCGTCTCCAGCCTATCCTCTGTCTCGCCTAGGCTTGGGTCAGCCAGGCATGCTGACCCCCCTGATGGCCCCTACCTCCCTGCCAGATCTCTACTTCTCCAAGAAGCTGTTCCAGCCCTTCTTCTATACACCGGCCACGGTACCAAGCTCTGAAGTTTTCCTGATCTCTGAGGCCTGTCTATCTGGGTCAGGGGTGTGTGGATGCCTCCCCTGCTGCCCCGACTGCCCTCTTCCCAGTAGCGCCTAGGACACACGGAGTGGTGGAAAAGTGAAGAATGCTTCTGTGCACAAGCGAAGGAGGACTTAGAACTCTCTGAAGCTACTAGGACCTGGCCTATGTGCTGCCTCAGTTTCTCCAAAATAACAGAGAGCCCAGCAACACCCACTCCCCTGCCAACGTTCAGCCAGGCACACTGGCCAGGCATCTCTGGTTACTGTCACCCCCAGAGCTTCTTGAATAAGTATTCCCGCTCTGTGGTGCTTGTCTGCGGCCTCAGCTGTGGTGTTAGGCACTGTGACTGCCAGCCCCACCCGAAGAGCTCGTGCCAAAGCCAGTCTGCTAGTAACGGCGTGTGCTTGTGCCCTAGATGGGGCAGTGCCGGAGTAGGACAGGTTCCAGCTGCCCAGGCCCTGTCCTCTGGGAGTTGGTCTCCAGCCATGGAGGACCAGAGCTACCTTGGTGTCAGGGGAATGCCAGCTGAGATGCTGGTTCCTTGGCAGTCTCGCACCCAGGAGCTGCATAGTCAGGGTCCCAAGCCAGACTTGGACCAGGGACTCTTCTAGGAGCCGTTTTGCTCCTGCCTCTGGTTGAGGCAGTGGCCTCCTCCAAGTCCAGCAGCCAGGCTCCTGTGGGGCGGGCGGAAGAAGCAAGTCCCAGCAGTTACACAATTCAGGAGCTGGGAAGTTCTCTTTGCCACTTTCCAGAAGCTGGAGTGGTCCCCAAGGCAAGGAACAGGTCTGAGCCATGTCCAAGCCATGCTAGGAAGGTGGGGCTGGAGTGTGGGGCTCAGGGAACCTCTGGGAGCCTCTGTCTCCAGGATCAGGCGCTCCCTACCACACCATATTTACAAAAGCTTGGGCTTCAGGGGCTGTGAGCAGCTGGCCACAGCTGACATCCCTGGGGTTGTGCTATTTCTGAACATTAGTTCATGCAGTTAACCCTTGCAGCACCACCAGCAGAGAGGGACCTGGGAGGGCCCGGGCAGGCGCTGTCTGGGTGAAACTTGTATGGGGCAGAGGACTTGGGGCTGGGGTGTGGCTTCCCAAAGAAGGCTGAGAAGCTGCAGGGTTTGGACTGGCGCTCACATTGGGTGTGGAAGACCAGGCCTGAGCTGGCAGCGGGCAGGGCAGTGGAAAGAATGTGGGCTCGGAAGCCAGACATGGTCTTGCCAAGCCACTTTGGTGTGGCCCTGGGAAGCGTGTCACCTATCTGCACCTTTCTCCTATCCTCGAAGTGCAGAGCAGCCAGGGTGTGTAGAGGAGAGGGTGCTAGAAAGTGACGGACAGGCCAGGTGGTTAGAAAGTGACGGTAGTTCTCAGGAGTCTGGGAGGAGAAGCAAGGCTAAGACCAAGAGACACCTGGACAGGTGAGAGTGGACAGGGTACTTAGAACCCCACACAGTTATCCCCACTACACAGGAGGCTAGAGCAAGAGAATGACAGGTTCAATGCCAGTTTGGGCAACTTAGGCCCTGGCTGTTATGGTTTATATCTAGATATCCCCCCAAACCTGGTGGGCTCATGGTTGGGGTTTTTAGAAGGTGATTGGATCCTGGGATTATAACTGATTTGCTGTAGGAGGTGGGGCCTGATGGAGTGAGGGTGGGTCAGGGGTGTGGCCTGGAAAGTTTTTCTGCTCCCTGGTCCCTCTTGTCTCTCTGCTTCCTGTCCACTGCGCAGTGAGCAGCTCTTCTCCGCCAGGCCCCTGTGCCATGCTATCCTGTCTTGGAGCTAGTGAACAAGACTTTTGTTTTCTTTTGGTACTAGGGGTTAACCCAGGGACTCAGGGTCTTGTGCATGCATTATAGACCAAAACAGGAGCCCAAACAATCCTCCCCTTCCTTAAATTGTTTATGTTGGGTACTGTGTTCCAGCGATGAGGAAAGTGATGAAGACATTGTTTCAGAGTAAAAAACAAAACAAAAACTGAAAAAGGGCTGGACTGTAGGTCAGCGGTAGGGAACTCTGAGTTTTGTCTTCAGCATCCTAGACTTCAGCCCTCCTGGCCACACCACCAGTTGTCCTTGCATAGTGAAAACCAGTGTAGGCCAGGCTCCAAGACACCTTCAGTGACCCCACCTGTTGCCCTTCCTGCCCTTGTGTGTGAGTAGAGTTGGGCTTTGTGGCCCAGAGGACAATGTGGCTTCCAGGTCACAGAGGAGGCATGACTTGTGCTCTGCTCCCTTCAGATGGCTCATTTGAGGACAGCATGCAGCCTGTGGTGACCTGTGTGGGGTGAGCTAAGGCCTCTGGCCAGTAGCCCTTCATGGTGTTAAGCCTTCTTTGGTGTGGACATGCAAGCTCTGTCATCTTCAGATGACCATGGCCTTCCTGACACCAGGAGCCAGAACCCCAGAAAAATCCTTTCTAAACCACTGTGTGGCAGTAGGAGAGTAGTGTTTTAAATTGTTAGTGTTAGAGGGCAGTTTGTTACACAGCACATGATGACTGATACAAACATGCATGCTTGTCCATTGAGCCTGACATGGTGTGTGCCTGGGACTCAGGAGGCAGGGCTGTCCTCCTGGGTTGGGGGTGCTATTTCCCTAGCTGGTCAGTTGTGCAGCTCACCCATTCAGTATTTTCTAAGCATAGACCTGGAACCAGGCACTGTGCTAGGGGCTGAGACACAGGGGAGCTACACACAGGAGTCTGAAGTCACTTGGGGATTAGTTGGATGTGGGGAGTATGAATGAGGGAGGGTCTGGGAGAAGCCTGGGCTTCTGGCTTGGGCACTTGGATGGAGGGTGGTGTTGAGCACTGAGACCAACAGGGTGGGAAACCTCAAGACAATCTTTGGGTGTGTTGATTTGAGGTGCTCGGGGAAATGTGGGTGACCCTGGGCAGACATTGAACTGTGAGTTTAGTGCTCCTAAGAAAGTCTGATCCAGAGAAATACATGTTCAGAGATCGTTGGGTAACAGTGCTGGAATTGGAAGAGGAGGTGGACAGTCAGGAGAGAGGACTGTAGTACAAAGTGAGACAAACACCAAGGCTGAGCCCAGAGATGCTGATGTATTTTTTTGGCTGAAAAAATTTCTTTCTGGTGATACTGAGAGTGGAAATCAAAAAGCTCTGAGCTACATTGCCAATCCTTTTTTAAAATTATTATTCTGAGATAAGGTCGTATCAAGTTAGGTTCAACCATGCACTCCTCCTGCCTCAGCCTCCTGAGTACCCAGGATTACAGATGTGTGCCACCATGCTGTGTGTGTGTTTTTTTAAACTGGGGATCAGACTCATGACCTCATGCTTGCCAGGTAGGTGTTTGTGCTGTTGAGCTAAATCCCAGGCCCATATTTTGCTCTTTTGAATTTTTTATTGACATAATTTCAGACTTACATAAAAGTGGCCAAACTACTACAAATATTTTCCCACACAATTTCACCTGGATTCCTTCCTTCCTTCCTTTCTTTCTTTCTTCTTTCTTTCTTTCTTTCTTTCTTTCTTTCTTTCTTTCTTTCTTTCTTTCTTTTTGATTTCTTGAATGTTAGTGTTTTATCCCATTTAAAGTGCTTTGCTATGTATAGACATTTTTCTTTTCTGAACCATTTGAGAGTGAGTTGCAGAAATACTCTTCCTTTTGCCCTGGGCAGTTCTAAGAACAAGGACAGGTCTTCCACAGCATGACTGCAGCTATCGCCATCAGGAAATCAACATGGGAACCAAATCAGACCTGAGCCGCAGGTGTTTATGTCTGGTTTTGCCCATTTTCCCAGCAATGTCCTTTGTAGCAAGAGAAAGTGCGGCTTCCTGGTCCCCCTTGGTTGTCACCTGTTGAGTGTCTGTCATTGAGGCCCAGGACTTCAGTCATCTATCTTTCATGACAAGGACAGGCAGTTATTCTGTAGAGCGAATCTTGATCTGTGTTTTTTTGGCTTCTTCAGGATTGTTCAGATTCTAGGTCCCCCGTAGGGAGACCCCAGAAAAGATGTCTGTTCTCCCAGAAGCAACTGGCACCTCCTGAGCCCTCACTAGGATGTCCCTGGTGCCACTTGGTGAGGGGGTTTCCATTCTCCCTGTGTGCAGAGTTGGTTTTTTGGTTTTGTTTTTGTTTGAGGCAGCGTCTTACTGTGTGGCCCAGGCTGGCCTCAAACTCATGTCAATCCTCCTGCCTCAGCCTCCCAAGAGCTGGGATGACAGGCGTGCACCACCATGCCTGGCTGGTTTCTCTCTGTGATAAATCATTCCCATCAGTGCTGAATGGTTTCATGGAGGCAGAGGAGCCAGCAGAGAATCTGTGAAAGTGTAGGGACTCTGGGAGGAGATTGTGGGACAGGAATGGGAGCTGGGTGAAGACACTGTGCTCAGTCATTTTGGTCCAGCATGGAGCCCAATCTGGAAGAGGGGGAAGTGTGTCACAGGCAGTGGCTGCCACACACAAGTGGGGGCCCTCTGGTCAAACTGAGGCTGGGTGGGGCTATGGGCCCGAAGCCTCTGTGGTGAGTCAGAGTGCAGGTAGGGGTGCAGAGATCATGCCAAGGGTCCCCTTAGAAGTTGGTCCAGGTGGAGGAGACACTGGGGCAGGAAAAGTTTTTTCTTTCTTTCATTTTTCTTTTTTTTTTTTGAACCCAAGGCCTCTGCACTGAGCTAATCCCTAGCTCTTTTCAGTTTTTGAGACAAGTGTCAGTAAGTCACTAAACTGGCCAGACTGGGCTAGAATGTGTGATCCTCCTGCCTCAGCTTCCCAAATGCCGGGATTACAGGTGGCGCCACACCTGGTTAGGGAAGATTTTAGTAGTCTGTGTGGCGGGAGGTACCTTGGCTATCACAGTGTGGCTGGAAGGAGCAGACAGGAACAAGTGTGCTGAGACAGGAGGCTGGTGAGCCCCAGTGGGAACTGGATGTAGGGACATCAGATATGCAGGTCTGGCATGCTGGGGAGAGTCTCCATCTGATGGCCTCAGTTCTCTGCTAGGAGCAAGAAATGAGGGGCTGGAGGAGGGTAGGGAAGGAGCAGAGCTGGGGATCACTTGTGGGGACGGGGTGGGCAAGCTGGTCAGAGTAGAGGGCTAGGTCAGTGTGCTGGCAGGCAGGAGGGCCAGGGATGAGGAGGAGGGCTGGGCATCGTGGGTTTCCATGATGGTGGGCTCAGGCACGTGTCAGCAAGGGCCTGGCAGGAGATCCAGAGTCCCCAGGCTTGCTGTGGCGATAGCACGGCTGGAAGGCACTGGCCACAAGGAAACCAGGGCCCGATGGGAGGTGGCCCTTGCACCCTCCTATCTCAGGTGGCCTCTGGGGCAAGCTGGCCTGTGCTGGAGATGAAGAGAAGGGGTACTGGGGAGGAGGGGGCCGCTCAGTGTGCATAGGACAGAGGGAGGAGGCTGTGCCACCCCTGGATGGCTCTGCTGTCCAGGTTCCCAGACTGTGTGACCTCTGAGTAGCGTTGGCTCCCTGAGGCCAGGCTATGGTCCCCAGCAGCCCCCAACTTCGTATGTTCCACTCAGCTCCTGCACCAGGCTACTTTGGAGGAGTCCTGACCTTTGTGGACTTTGGCTGGCCTCAGTCTCCTTCTCTGTGCCTTGGTGGTAACGACTCCTCAGTGCCAGCATCCTGGTTCCTGGAACAGGGACCTCTTGCTCAATTTAGATCAAATCCCAGTCTGAGTCGCACATGTGAATGACAGGCCTGGTTCCAACCTCCCACATTCTCAGGATGGGGAAGAGGTCCCCCATTTGCTTAGCCCGAGACCCTCAGTCATGTAGGGGCTGTAAGGGAAGTGGCTGGGGGGTAGGGTTGCCCCTTCGATCCCTATATTTGCCAAGTATCCTTCAACTAGAGCTGGATCTTAGAGACAAAGTAGTATCCTTGGGAAAGGGACCGACAGACACTTACATCATTGTGAGAAATAGTTGGCTTAAACATTTGCAAGGAAAAATAATTTTTTATTTTTTCCCCCAGTCCTGGGGATTGAACCCAGGGCCTCAGATGCCAGACAAGTGTTGTCCCATGGAACCACAACCTCAGCCTGAAAAACAGGCTTTTACGGAAGGGAAGGCTCATCCAAACCCGAGTAGACAGATGGCAGCAGGTCAAGGGGAAGGACCTGCCACCCATCCTTTTCCATTCTGGTCCACAGCCTGGAGCACCCACTGGGGCCCAGGAGGAAGGCAGGTGTCCTAGGTTCCCCTGGCTAGCCTGTGTGGGGATCAGGGTTCCACAACTGGGCTCAAGCATAGAATTCCACGCCACGGCCCGCTGCCACGGCAACTGGAGAAATAAACACTCAGCCTTCTGTGTCCAAGTTCTGCCGTGACATCACCAGCGCCCGACGCCGAGGAGCTGGAAGAGGACACCTTTTTGCCCAGCCCCCTTTTGTCCCTCGCAGGGGCATCTAGCTTCAGTTATGAGGCTGCCCAAGGGAGCTAACAACTCTGTGTTCTATGGCCAGCACCCAGAAAAGGAGGAGCAGCTGCCCTCAAGGCAGGAGGTGAAGCAGACCCCTGTCATCATGGCCCTGATCAGAGGTGAGAGCCACCCTGTCCATCCTGGGCTTGGCCTGCTGAGGTGGGGGCCCCCCACTGTGAACTCCACAGGATGCTCTTAAAGCCTTAGGGAACATATGCTGCTCTATGCGAAACCCAAGGCCAGCAGTATTAGCTACTTGGATTTTATTTTTTTGAGACAGGGTTTTGCTATGTTGCCCAGGCTGGCCTCAAACACTCAATGATCCTCCTGCCTCAACCTCCAAGTGCTAGGATTACAGGGGTGCACCACCACTCCTGGTGAGATTAATATTTCTCATCTTTAATGAGCCTCAATATTCTCATCTTTAATGTGAGAAAATTAGGAATATTCCACCTTACCAGGTGGTCAGGGGGGTTGAAGGATCCCAGTTTGGGGCATTTGGCAGTGGCAACAGGAAGAGTCAAGAAAGACCCTGATGTTCTCAGGGTACCCTGGGTCTGGGCTTCCTGCCTCTGACCAGGACCCTGTCTGTCCTTCCAGGTCCGGGGCCCGCCAAGTACCTGCGGCCATCGTGCACGGGCTACGTGGCTCATGACAGCTCCATGGTCCGGGGGCCAGTGTTCACCTTGCACAAGAAGCACTCAGAGAAGCGTGAGCGGGTGTCCCCAACATGCCAGGAGGTGGGGTGACAGTTGGGGCTGGGGACAGGAGAGACCTGGAGCTATCTTCTGTGGCCACGGACATGGGAGCCAGGGTCTGCCCTGAGAGGGACAGAAGGAGGCTTCCTCAGTGCCCACCCCCAAGGCAGATGTCTCCAGGGGACCAGAAAGGGACACTGGCACCTGTCTGGCAAAGCAGGGCCCTTCAGCTCTGGATGCCTCATGCTGTCAGGGGGGCAGCAGGGACGTGGTGGGTGCAGCAGCTCTAGGGCGGAGGAGCAGAGGCCACTGCAGACCTGAGTCTGCAGGAGGAGAGGCTGGGCTTGGAGTCGAGGTACCTGTTGGGCTCCTCCTGGGGAGAGGCAAGGGACTCTCCGGCCTGGCCTGGGCTTTTGTCAGTACTAACAGTAGCCATGTGGCTGTCATTACTATCGGCTCTGGTCTTTGACCAGCTCTGCATTGTTCCTGCAGTTATTCCGTTCCCCTGGGTCAGTTCTTCAGAATGTCGGTCATGCCATCAAAGTCCTATTTCACAGATAAGCAAGTTAAGGACCCAGCACCCTAGAGGTGCAGGAATCTGAAGAAAGTCCTCCCTCTTGTTGGGAGGGGACAGTCTTGCCTGGAGGAGGCCAGGCTTCTGACGGTTCCTCTGTGACCACCCTGCAGGGATCACAGACATCTGTAGCCCAGGACCCTGCTATTGCTTGGATCCCAAAATAACCCGCTTTGGAATGTCCAGCTGCCCACAGGTGCCCATGGATGGCCGTGTCACCAGCCTGCGTGAGTGGCGCCAGGCAGAGGTGGGGTGGGGAGCTTGGGGCTGGGAGACCCTAGCAGGAACAAGGAGGAGGGTGGATCTGGGGATGACAGCATCTCCCGCAGTGTCACGTCAGCATCACACTGTAGCCTCACTTTGTGTCACCGTGTGTCACGAGGATCCGTCGTAGGCTACGCCCAGGCTGCAGCACTGTCATGCTAAGCATCCTTACCTGTGCTGTCCTGGGTCCAGGGTACCACAGTGAAAGCCTGATGCTGACACTGCAATGACATTGGTGGATTTTATGTCATGACAAATGTGTCACTGTCCTGCTGACCTTGTACTGTTCCCTCCCCGGCCTCACACTGTTCCCTTCCCTGCTCCCGAGGTGCCCAAGCAAGGCCTCAGCTCTGACCCCAGGCCCATCAGCTGGGGCCAGGGACAGAACCTCTTCCCTCCTCCTGTCATCCTCAGGTCTGAGCCCCACACTGGCCCCCTGCCACTATAATCTGGAGAAGACCCATCCCCCCGATGAGTGCAGGGCTCCCCAGTACTCCTTTGGCTATCGGTGCCCAGTTCGAGTGATGGATCCCAACCCGGCCCCCAATTGCTACCAGCTGCCCCTCTCACTGGGGCCCACCACCCCCGTCCACCGGTCTGCCCCTTGCTTCAGTCTGTTTCCTGTAGTTAAGAACTGGTTCTACTGGGAGAATGTGGCTGGGGGTCCTGGGCCAGCTGCACACGCCCGGCCAGAGCCCTCCGTATACCAGAACCGCAGCCCGGCATACAGCATGGCACGACGCCACGCCTACCCACTGGACCACACACCACGGCCTGGGCCCGGCTCCCACGACGTGCAGCAGGTCACCCTGCACAAGCCCCGTGCGCCCGCCTTCACCATGGGCGTCAGGCACTCGGCCCACCTGTGCCCTCTGGTGGTGGACATCGGAGACTGAGCCTGCGGCTCACCCTCTCCACCCTACAGATGTTATTTTTCTATTCCGGCAGACCTGGTGCCTGCATTAGATAAATATTTGTGTGTTCATTTCTGCCTTCTGCAGACATCTTGCTGCTTCCTGGGGACCCTGCTCCTGTTTCCTGGCTGCAGTCCCAGGTGGCTGTGAGCTGGTCCTGTCTACGAGTTCCTGTCCGGCCCATAGGGGCCAGGCCCTGGGCAGTGCGTGAAGAGCTGAGGTCCTCCTGACTTGGCCCCATCACACCGTGTGGCCTTTGTGGTCCTGCTCTCTGAGCTTTGGGGCAGGAGGAGTTGGTGGGAAGATGCTAGGTTCCCCCAATTCTAGGACTGTGTGTTTCTACTCCTGGCCAGTGGCCCACGTCCCAGGGAGGAGCAGGCAGTGGGGACAAGCAGAGACTGTGTGGAGGAGAACAAAAGAGGGTAATGAAAGTGTGCAGAGGGGACCAGAGGCTGAGGGACAGCGAACAGGGTAGGGAGTCAGAGTGACTGAGGCTTGGGGTGTGAGAGGCAGCGCTGATCTCCACATAATGCGTGGGTGGCTTGCAGGCTGGGAGCGGAGGCCCTCACCAGGTGAGCACAGGGCTGGCAGCGGGCTCCAGGGAGGAGAGAAACCTGTGGAGGAGGTATTCCCTTCGGGTAGCCAGGAGGGTCTGAGGGCCACAGGCTCCCGTGAAAGATCTCTCATTGGTCCCCAACCGTGGAAGCTCAGCTGGCAGAAGAGTGGCTGGCCGGGGGGGGGGCAGTGCCAGTCTGGACTGTGTGGCTGCTTTGGTTGGACAGTGCCAGCTCTCCTGTCACATGGGGGCTGGGGACTGGCATTTGCTGTTTGTCCTCATGTAATGCCCATCACCCCAATTCTGGATCAGGACACCCTGGAAGCAGCCCGCTCCAGCTCCTCTCATTGCACCAAGAGGGAGATGGGCCAGGGAGGGCGAGGGGGGGCAAGGAGACTCAGCCGCGGTGGCCCAAGGCAGGGCTGGATCCTTCTGCAGCCACTGTCCCAGGAGATGGAGATAAAAAGCCACCTCAGGGCCAGTGAGGGAACAGAGTGGCTCATCCTAGAACACTCAAACTGTATTTAGGTTATCACTGAAAATGAAGATTGTGTTGAATAAGTAAACCCGAGTTTGGACAGAAAAGTGCAGAACAGCTTTGAGATAGATTTTTCCAAAACCCAGTTTGACATTTAGGAAAGAACCTTCCACCCTGCTTGCAGTCCTGCCATCGAGATGCCACCGTGTCCCCAGGCCCTGGGTTTGTGTCCATCCTGTCTTCCCACAATCCTCAGCAAAGCCAGCCAGGCTGTAGAAAGAGCAGGCACAAGGGGACCCATCTGTCTCGCAGCCGATTAGAAAGATGTCATTTTGCTGACAGTGCTATTTATCATGGCAGCTACATAAATTAGTGACGCTTGGCTGGAAGGGCTGGATGGGGGTGGGGCTGGCAGGTGGTGGTAGCTGAGGAGACTGTGTCACCAGGGCCACCTCGGAACCCCATCCCAGGTCCAGGCCCTTGCTGGACACACGGGGAAACTGAGGGCCAGGGCCTGGAAATAACTTTGGCTATGTGCTAGATTGATGGCCTGTCTCTAAGGTTCAGGTGTGTGACCGGGATATGGATCAGTAAGCGACCATGGTCAATGTTCATCTGTGACCAGGGTCATTGTGGGGATGAATACTTATCTTGAGATAAATCTTAATTTTTGACAGTTTGAGATGGACCTTATCTCCTCACTGCCACCAGCTACGGGTAGGAGTGGACACTTGGCTCCAGGGATGGAATGTCCCACAGGGCAGGTCATGGTCCCCTGGGAAGGGAAGGGAGGGGGAGGAAGGGTCAAAATGGAGATAATGAAATGAGAGATTGGAGTTGACCTTTCAATGAAGCAGCAACCCCCATCTCAGGTCAGCTCTCCTGACCCTAAGGCTGGGCCCCTCTTCTGGCTTTGCAGGAATCCCTTGGTTGATCCTTCTAGGACCTGAACTTGTTCATTCAGGTCATTAAGCCCTGGGACTGGCACATGATCACACAGACTTGATCATTAGTCATTCAACAAACACCACTGGCCTCCAGAGTTCAGGGGATGGCTAAGTGGGAGAAGAAGGAGGGTGGGGGCTCAGCACCCTTGTCTCTGGGGACACAAGTGGCCTTGGTGATGAAATTGCAATCACGGGACCCTGTGGGATGCTGACAGGGGACCACCACGCATTGCTGGAACCCAAAGGTCAACCCTGCAAATTCCCAGGAGCTGAGGAGTGGGGACCTCAGGCCAGGAGCAAGATGGGGGCCCTGTGTTCGGGGACTCATGGACTCCTTGTGGCATATGGGTGAGGACTGTGAACAAATACATGCTCTTCACATGTGCTAGGATGCCCCCTCCACTGCCCGTGAAGGAGCAGGATCCAGCGCCAGCCCTGGCTGGAGAAGCTGCCTTACCCACCAAGACCAGCCAAGGCCTCTCTTGCTCAGCTATCCGAGGTCCCAGCCTCTCTCCTGGTCCTCACTCCTGGTGGATGCAGTGGTGAGGTCAAGGTCACCTCCTGGTTCTCTGTGGAGGAGCCACCTCCCTCCCACCCTGGTGTCCCAGCCTCCGCCTCTGCCAGGCTCTCCTCCTGCTGGCCTCTCCCCTCCTCCTCTCTCCTCTTCCCCTCCCCGCTCCCATGTCCCTCTGCCTTGTTTATGCTCCAGAATAAAGATCGACATTTTCAATTACTCCAAATACTTTGGCCATCCCAGGAGGCTCAGGCAGGAAGGAGGAGTGCATGAGTGTGCATGTGTGTGCATGTGTGTGTGTACAGCTTTCTTCCCAGTTGGTGGGAAGCAGTGTTTCCTTTCAGGGGAGGAAGGGAGACAAAGAGGAATAAAAAGCAGTGGCCTCTGGCTGTAAACACACTGTGGCAGCAGGTGGGGCCCACAGGAGAGGGGCACAGTGGGCTGGGGCAGAGGGGAGAGAGAGGTTGGGGCCCAGAGAGCATGGGGCAGGGAGGGGGAGCTGAGCCGGGTATTGGGGGGTCAGGAGGGAGCCCCTGATGCGGAGGGAGCATCCCTTCTCTCATGGGTGGGACACCTGCCGGGACCGAGTTGTGGCTTCCTGTCCAGCACTGCCCCATGCAGGCACGGCGGGGCGGGGGTGGCTCAGAGGGGCAGAGGCCTGTCCAGCACTGCCAGTCAGGCGCTCAGGACTCCACCTCAGACAGCCAACTGGGTCTCCCTTTCTGCAGCCTCTGCTATGGCACAGGGGCCGCAACAGGGCACTGGGGCCTAGGCTATGGCCCCTCTCACTGTGTGACTTTGTGCAGGTTCTCCTTTCTTGGGGTTCTGGTTCCCACACAGAGGGCTCTGGGACAGTGCTGGGCCCTGGGGAAACCACGTGTCTTGATAGGAGACTGGGCCCAGCCTGGTGCCTGCTGCCACCCTGTGATGAAAATGGGTACTGCAGGGCTGGGTCTGGATGACTTGTCAGCTGGAGGTCGTCAGGTCTTCCCTGCCTGTCTGCAGGGGTCTGGAGAGGGGAGGGACTCACCCCCATGCATCCAGGGGGGAACCTGGGATGGATCAGTTTTGTTTTATTTTTTAATTTTTGTTTTTCTGAGGCAGCGTCTGCTATGTAGTTCAGGCTGGCCCTGAACTTCCTATGTAGCCCAGGCAAAGCAGTCCTCCTGCCTCAGCCTCCAGAGTGCTGGGGCTACAGGCAGGCATGTGCCACCATGTCTGGCTTGATTGGCTCTGAAAGGCCCTGCAGAGGGGTGAGAGCAGCAGGTCAGGGAGTGCAGAACTCAGGCTCTGCAGCTTCCTTGTCAGTGTGGGCTGGGCTCTGAGGGTGCGGGGACTGGGAGGGCATGGGGCTGTATCTGGCACAGGGCAGGTGATGAGGACCCTCAGGCCTGGGAGTCTTTCTCTGTGCTGCTTTTCATGGAGGAAAAGTTATTCTTGGCAGGAAACAGCAGCATCAATCAGCGGCAATGGGGGGCTGACAGGTGGCCCCTCCCCATGGCTGGGCTCGAGGCGGACTCATAAATCCCACTCCAGGCCGGGCTGTAAATCCCTGTGATTCACACCAGGCCCTGGGAGGACGGAGACACAGAGGGCTCTGGGACAGGCTGTCCTCTCCCACGCACCAGGAGGAGATGGGTGTCAGAGAGGAGCTTATTGAGAGGCTGGGGTCTCTTCCCCTCCCCAGGAGATAGGGTACAGAGCTCCCCAGGGAGACCCAGGACAATCTGGAGCCACCTCTGCCTAAGCCAGACCACTTCTGCCTTCTCAGTACCCAGTGATTCACCCTCGGTTGCATAGGAGGACACTATCCTCTGCTATTTTGGGGGGCCTTGCTCCACCTGGCCCACAGCAGCTGCTCCAGCCAATTCTCCTGTAATGGTGATTAGGACGTCGAGGTAGGAACATCACTGTGTTTCTCACTCCAGGGGGCCCTGGGGCCCTCAGTCCCCTCCCCCACAGGCAGGAAACCTGGGACACATGGTCACAGTCACCCGCTAATGTATGCTAGGACATTTGTCACATTCGGATGCTCACTCTTAACAGTTCCCTTCAAACCAGCTTACTCTTTAAATTGGAAATGGGTATTTTAGTTATGTCTTAAGCAATATTTGTGAAGTCAGAGTTTGATGTGAGATGCACATGAACCCAGAGGCACAGGCGCACACACAGCACATATACCAAGGTGTGCAATCAGCACTCGGGTCACATGACTCCCTGAAAGACACACCCTAATGACTATGTACGTGGCATTTACATTGTATTGAGTACTGCAAACAGTTTGTAGACGAAGGGCTAGAGCTGGCCTGTGCAGTAAGGACTACTTGCACAGCATTTATACTGTATCAGGCATCGGTAAACAGTCTCCAGAGGGTTTAGTGTTGGATGATACAATGTAACAGTCACACAATATTTACATTGTGTCTGGTATTGTAAATAATCCGCAGAGGGTTTTAAGTGCTTGGGAGATGTGCACAGGTTAGATGCAAGTGTTAGGTCATTTTACACAAGGAGGTGGAGCATTTAGGGGCTTTGGTATTTTCAGGGCATTCTGGAACCAATCCCCAAAGATAGTGAGGGACAACTGTGCATGAAGTAGATGCATGAAAATAAATACATAGTTAGAACAGCAGATAGCCAGGTATGTCGACATGCCTGCAATCCCAGCTCCTTAGGAGGCTGAGGCAGGAGTGTCACGAGTTTGGGCCCAGCTTGGGCAATTTAGTGTGTCTCAAAGTAAAAATTATAAATGAAGGCTGGGGTGTATCTCAGTGGAAAAGTATTTGCCTAGTATATGTGAGGTACCCACGTACTAGTCAAAATTGTCACATGTCATCAATGATGTGTGTACCTCTCTGTGAGGAGAGTGGCTCTGGTCTGCGCTTATTTTATGGACAAGGAAACGAAGGCCCAGGAAAGGACGGGGATTTGCCCAATGTCAAACAGCACTGGCATTAGTGGCTGGCTCTTGCCTGCCAGACTGGTGCTGGTTTTATGTTCCCTGTTGGGGAGGCACACTTAGGGGTGGGGCTTCCTCTCCCTGAGCCTGTTCATAGCCCAGCGCGCTGGTGAAAGCTGAGTTCTAAATGGGAGGGGCACATTGGCAGCTGAGCCCTGGGAGCAGATCGACAATAGGCAACAAGACTTCTGGGTCTCCTAGGTCTCCTGTGGGACCAGACAGCGCGCCCTGGCTATGCCCAGGCTCCTGCACCGCCCAGGAAGGGGGGAAGTGGACCCTGGGCCTCTGGGAGGGAGAGGGGGCATGTGCAGCCTTCCCCAGGGAGCTGCTCACTGCAGAGATCATTAATGGCACCGGCTCCCATCTGGGAAGGAAGAGAGGTGGCCTCATTAGTGAGCACCCACCTCAAACCACCTCCTCCTCCCTGTAGGCTCCTGTGGCCACGCTGCCACTGGCACCACGGCTATCTCACCTGGGACAGGAACCAGCATCAGGGCACTGAAAGGAGGTATTGCAGGCCAGCCAGGGTGTGCAGACATGGCATACAGACATACGCACACCTGTGCCCTGCACACTGCATTGTTCTGGGTGCAATTGCATGCTCACAGACATGAGTGTAAACCCAGAGACTGCACAGAGCACACACATGCTTGGGCACACTATGTGGGCTCACAGGCTCCTGCCGTGACGTGGACACACAGAGCAGACGTGTCGAGGTCTACAATGCAGGGCACAGGCACGCATGAAGACCTGTGCACACTTGTCTTCAGGAGTACATGGGCCACACATGTGTGTACACAAGAGACCTGATCAGGGCACTGGGTGTAATGCTGTGCACAGGGACACCTGTGTGCACATGTGTGTGCACGCAGAGCCCACCGCATCCTGCCTTTCTTGGAATCTAACAAGGCCCAAGGGGCAGGAGCTGGCTGAGTCCCAGGGGGACATGAGGAGCCCAGAGCTGAGGGGTGGAGGACACATTCAATTAATTCATCCCTGGAAGAGAGGGGAAGAGAGGAAGGAGGGAGAGGGAGAGACAGGAAGAGGAGAGTGCTGAGTAAGGGGCAGCTAGGAGTGGGAGGAGCCACAAGGCCCCTCCATCCGAAGCTGTGCCAGCTCCCACTGTACCTTCCAGGGCTGGGGGGACAGGTGGCCTAGGAGGCCCTATCCTCACCCCTGGCCCACGTCAGCCCAAAAGGCAGTGTTGGGGAGGATGGGGGTAAACATAGGTGGGGACTCTGGGGGAGAAAGGATGTGGCCAGGAGAGAGGGGAGGGAGCCTGAGAGACACAGAGTGGAAAGCAAGAAGGAAGAGGGGAGAGAGCACCAAGGCTCAGGGAGCCAGGCAGGCCCAGGACCCCCAGGGGTCTGCAGAGAAGCAGATGGAGCTGCCAGACTGGGTGGTGTGAAGACACAAAGGTCTGGAAATGGGAAGGTGAGACGGAGGATGCTGTGTGACCCTGCCCGGTCACCCAACCTCTCTGAGCCTTGGCTGCTGTTCTGTGAAGTAGGGGTCCTGACTGGACCCTGAGGGGACCCTGGGGGTCCAGGGAAGACGGGCTGGGCCACTCTCTCCCTCCACTTCTGTCCAGATCACAGGAGCCTAGGGGTTGGGGGAGCTTGGTAAGGGCTTGGGGGACTCAGGTCCTCTGGAAGCCCCCAAGTTGGGAGAGCGGAGGGAGAGGACACCTCACGGGGTCACTCAGTGTAGTGATGGAGCAATTGCCCTGAATGGTGAAGCATAAATACCCATTTCCAGGCACCTGCTGGGTAGGAGCGCAGGAGGGTATGTGTAATTTACCAGCCTGCCCCCAGCATAGGCACGTACTTAACTGGGTGTCAGGAGACTTTCTGAGCGGGTTTTATGAGTGCCAGCTGCTCCTGGGTCCTTCTCCTGGAGAGGTGATTCCCTGGGAGGGGCGGAGCTGGTGCTCCTTCCCAGGCCTGGCCCACTGTCCCCTGCCTGTGTCAGGCTGGGCGCGAGCCCAGCTCCAGGCTCCTGGGGAGAACTGGAGGAGGCCCAGGCTGAGGAAAAATGCCACCCTGGGTCCTATGCTGGAAAGTGGCTGTGAGGGAAAACTGAGGTCCAGAGAGGAGAATGGGGGGTGCAGCAGAGTCTGGGTGCTGGAAGGACACAGGTAAACCTGAACCTCTCTCCAGGCTGTTGAAGATGTCTGTTGTTCTCATGGGCAGCAAGCATGGTGTGGGTGCCTGAATCCTGCAGCCTCCATATTCTTTTCCTTTGGGCTGGGACACTGGACTTGGAACTGTGTTTATGGGGCTCCCCTTGCCCAGCCAACCCCCCTGCCCCAGAAGCCCAGTAGGGAGGCGGGTGGACTCACCTGCAGCACTCTCCAGTGTCTCCTGGCTCCTCCTTTCCTGACAACTGCCCCAGCCTCTGGCAGGTGCTTCCCTCCATAACTTGGGGTGCTGGTGGTGGCTGTGTTCTGGCTGCCATAGAGGGGTGCTCTGTTGTGCTGCTCTCTGGCTTTGCTCCAGAGAGGCACTGGTTCTAGTTATCGGCACTTCCACTTGGCCCAGGGCTGGTGAAGGGCCATGCTTAGCCTGTGGGGCTGGGCATGTATGTCTTCTATGTGGAGGCCCAGGCAGGACCTGAATCTGGGGTGGGCAATTGTCCCCAGAACAAGAGGTAACAGGAGACCATGGCCCAGTCCCAGGCAGTGGCTGAGCTGGGACTCCAGCAATGTCTGCTGCTTATAGGGCTTGAGGTACACAGGTGAGGAGACTGTCCTGTTCAGGGCACTTAGAGTCCCGTGCAGAGGTAAGGAGCCCACACACTACCACATGTGAGGCATAAGATCTTGGGGTACATGGAGAAGGGGGGCATAGCTCCAATTGAGGAGAGGGTGCTCCATGGCAGGGTGATGTGTGATGTGTGCTTCTGGGTGGGGATGTTAGTACATGGTTGGACCCAGTGTCCCTGGACACATCCCAAGTAGAGTCATTGGAATAGCAGGATTCCACTCTCACCCAGCCTAACCCAGTAGGTGTGGAACAGGGGGGCTGCCCAGCTCTGGGAGGCCTCTCGTCCAGCAGGGGCTACTGTCGTTGGGCCAGCAATCAGAGCCCTGGAGTGTGCTAGGCAGGGAGCAGGGCTGGTGCTGAGCTGCCCTGCTTGTCTGGGTGGGGTGGCCAGCCACTCACCTCCCTGCTGGGCTCCCAGGCCTGCATCAGAGCAGGCTCTGCCCTCTTGAGCCTGATATCAGGGCTAAAATTAACCCTGAAGCTGAAGGGGCTGCAGAAAGGCAGTCATGGGAATGCCCTCCTCCGCTTCCTCTCAGAAGTTGCGCCAAGTTCCAAAAGAGAGGGACACCAGCCTGAAACCTGAGTCATTCGACAACAGTGGCAAAAACTCCAGCGAGGGCCGGGGATTTAGCTCAGCGGCACAAGCACCTGTTGGACAAGTGCAAGGTCATGAGTTTGACCCCCACATACCAACCCCCCCCCAAAAAAAAAACCAAAAACAAAAAACAAAACAAAAAAACTCCAGGGGGCACCCTTCTGACCTGGCTCCTATGAAGGAACTTTGGGCTGTAGGGGCTGAGGCAGGAGGGTGCTGCCTCACTTTCAGATGTCCAAGTGGCAGTCTGGGGCCCTGGGACCCACAGAAGGGCCCCACTCTTGATTCATTTGTCCACCTCCTGATTCTTCCCTCCCTTGGTTGTCATGGGAACCCAGGTGGCTTAAGTTTTTGTGAGCCTGGGCTCTGGAACGAGATGGTCAGTGGTCAGGGGCACACAGCGTATGGACTCCAGCCTGGGCTCCGAATGCCTGCCTCTCCCCAGGTTCAGAGCCTCCTCCAGGTTCTGCCTCATTACCACACCTGGCCTCTTCTTTACCTCCTTCCTCCTCCCTCACCCAGCTTCTCACACTCAACAGCCTTAGAGCCACCAAGTCCCAACTCCTCATTCCACTGCAGTTATCCCTGAGGTCCATCCCTGTGCACCAGCTCCTGCCTCTCACCGGACCAAAGTGGTCATCTTCTCGCTGACCTCTGTCCTTCAGTCTGCTCACCGAACTGTCATCTCTAACCCTCAGTCCATCACGTCCCTCTAGCTCCAGCACCATGAAGTGGCCACACTGACCTATGGACAAATTCCTGCTCCAGCCCAGTGTGGCCAGGCCAGCTCTTCCTTGGGCCTCTTCCCGGTGACACAGGCAGTTTAGCATGCTGAGTCCTGCCTCAGAGCCATGTTGTGAGGAGCAGTAGCATCTCTGAGGAATTAGTGGGTGGATCTTGAATCTGGGTTCCATATGGGACACCTTTGAGAAGCAAGACACATGTCTTCACCTTCTGGAATTCACAAGCCTCACCTCCAAGGCAAGGGCTCTGAGAAGTCCTGGAGTGGAGAGGTCTGTTTTGCTTTATTTAATCACAGAGTTCCAGAAAGTGGGATCAGTTCAAGAGTGAGTTTCCCAGGACCTACTTTAGACTTCACAGCCCACCCTACCTCCCGCTGCCCTATCCTTTGGGATCTGGGGTCCTGAGGGCAGGACTCCTGTGGGGTACTTCCTGGCCTCAGGCAAAGTAGGCCCTGGGAATCCAGGCTGCCCATCAGTGCCTTTCTTCCGGCTCAGTCACTTGGCTTGCTGTGTGGTTCCAGATATGTTTTCTGTAAACCACACAATCTTCTTTTCAAACCTGACCTGGTTGCCACACTGAAAGCCTGAGAAATTTGACAATAGATATTCTGCATTGTAAGCTTCTCCTCCAACAGGGAGACCCATCAATGTAGGTGAGTCCCCTTGTGAGGCCTCAGAGTGGAACCAGCCTTTTACATGCAGAGCACCCATCTGTGAGCTGCAGGTACAACCCCATACCTGCTGGACCCCAAGGCATTCGGATTTCTCACTCTGCTGGGGGTATCATAGGGACCCTTCTTAAGGAGCCCTCTTCCCTAGGGTGACTCATATCCAGCCCAGTCCCTTCTAGAAACATCCTTTACGTTCTCTGGAGCAACAGGTACTGGCTGTGACTTTAAGCAAACTGGTCTACCTGGCCTGGGCAGTGGCAATGTGGTGCTACTGATCATGCTGGCTGGTTGGGCTGGGTGAGGTAGTGGCAGGGTTACCTTTAGGATCCTCTCGTGTCCTGCTGGGTGTAAAATCCCTTCCTGCAAGAGTTAAAAGCCAGAGCAGTGTGGGACTGACCATGCTGGTGCCTCAGAGCCAGCTCCCCACGATAGAGAGTTCTCTAAAAATAGTTTGGATTTAGCTCAGCGGCATAAGTGCCTGCCTTGCAAGCAGGCAGTCGTGAGTTCGATCCCTGGTACCGATAAAAACGAAAAAGACAAAAAACAAAACAAAACACTGTAAAAATAGTTTGTTCACTGTGACTGCAGGCCATGGCTCCTGGAACCTGGAAAATCTGGCTCAGGATGGGTGGCCCAATCACCTCTCCCATGGCCTGCAGCACATGGTGTCCAGAGGCAGGGCAGCGGTTGCTGAGCTGTGAGGACCATGACCCTGCCTGGACAGACCATAAGGGCACAGACTCCCGGCTCCAGGAGGAAGCCTACTCCTACCTCCCCTACTATTTGGGCAACTGAGGATTCCCTTCCTCAGCTAAGGACTGGTGCCCCTGTGTAGTTCTGTTCTGGGGAATGAGGGAAGCCTGATGGTGGGCTCTGTCTAGGCTGGTTGCGAGGTCTCTGAGCTGGTCCATTGCCAGCCACTTAGGCATATCCTGCCCTTGAACCTCTCTTTCCCACCCCACTCCACTCTTTTGACCTGTAGGACCCTCAGGGGTGTCTTCTTCCTTCTGCTCAGAGCTGGTGCCAAAGTCTCCATCCCTGCCCTGGGGGATCTTAAGCAAAGTGATATTTACAATATTAACCATTTTATTGCCTGGGCCAGGCCCTTTGATGATTTCAATAAAATGTACAGATCCCTGTTTAGGAAAAACACATAACCAAATTCCTAACTCAGTAAAGTTTCAGGAGTCATGAGCTCCCCAGAAGCTCTTCTGTGCAAGGCTGAGAGCCCATGCCATCCTACATGGTAATGATGGTCGGGGTCATTTTTTGGGGCAGCAGCGTGTGTCCAAGAGCAGCAAGTGGTTGGCCCTCTGAAGCCCCAGGGCAGACAGCATGGGTGTGAGGGTGTGCAGGAAGCTTTCACAGTCTCTTCATGTCTTCCATCAGTCTTCCATGCTGACTCCCGAAGGCACAGGCAGAGGATGATGCAGACATGTGAAGCTGGCTTCTTCCTGGAAACCAGCGGCAGCGGGAAGGTGCAAACTGGACTTTGTCTCTCTGCCTATTGTTGGCATGGGTCCTTCAAGCCATTCCTGTTAGTCATACTAATACAACTTTAAGGCAGGGTCCCTTGGCCCCCTTGCACTGTATCTGGCCATCCTTTCTTTATGGCGAAAAAACTGTGAGTAACATATTTTGAATTTGGCATGCTCCCTCCCAGTATGTTAATTAATATATACAAATGGTTTTAAAGGTCCAAAGATAAACAGCTGTTTGTCCCTGACTGACCCCCACCCTGGCAGCACGTGGTGGGCAATGATTCCTCTGATATTTCTCTCCCTCCTTGGCACCCGCCCAGCCCTAGTTGAGCTGCAGTCTCGGCCCTGAGCGTGGTGCCTGATGTCAGGGTGCAGTGGCCACCAGTGCCTAAGAGGGTGAGCTTTGTCTCCGTGGCTCACTTGTCAAACTCTGTGGCTCTAGCTGCTAGTGGTCTTTATACCTGCTTAGCTCTCCAGTGCTTCTATCTCTCCCCTTCCTCCCTGCCTCAGTGGCCCTTTACTGCCTGCTGGGGGCAGTTTCCTAGTGCAATCTGTGCCATCATCTCCAGCCTCAAACTCCTCCCTAGCCCCAAGTGAATGCAGTGATTTTAGAACTAAGGTCAAAGGAGAGAAAGTTGCGTATGATTCATAACAATTAGGGTGCAGAGAAGCAAAATCCTCCACCCTAGATAGGAGGTCTTCAAACGGGGTCTAGGATTGGCCTCAGGCCTGTGAGGACACTGCTCACAGGCCATGGAGGGGTGGGGTGGAGGAAGCCATCTCCTGCAAATGCATTGAAACCAAGGCCTCACAGCAGGTTTGACAAGCAGACGGGAACAAAGGCTCTGTGATCCTGGCTCCCATCTTCCCACCAGGCTGGCTGGAGAGAGGAGCTCCTGAGGGCCAGGAGGAGGGGCTGCTGGGCCTCAGGGAGTCAGGAGAAAGCGCTTCCAAGCTGCTCCTTTCCCTCTCTTCTGCCCTGTGCCCTTTGCCCATGACTGTGGGGTGAGATGTGTGCCCCGCACCCCCCCCCCCCCAGTGCAGATGCAAGCCTGGGCTTCTGAGTAATTCTCTTTTCTTCCTCCTCAAGTGGCCTTCAGACACACAGAATTGGTGTTGTCACACTCCCGATGAGCATGTGTTGCTTGGTGTGTCTGTGTGCTTACACTAGCGTGCTGGATACCTTCGAACTCAGAGCCCTGCACAACCCAGACCCTTAGCAGTATCTGTACTTGCCCGTGCGCCCTGCCCTTGCACACCCCTGTCTCTCCTCAGTTGTAACCACAACCCTGAATTTTGTGTTTTTCATACTTATGCATTTTTTTGTTGTATCAGTTAAGATCAACTAAGCCCAGGAACAAAAATAACCCTCAGTCTCAGCCGCTTAACCTGACAAAGGTTTATTTTTCTAGCTCGGCAGATTGGCAAAGGGCTCTGGTTATTTTTTAAAAATTATTAGAATATTTTTTGCTGTATGTGTACCTACACATAGTGCATCATGATTCTTTTTACTTAGAGGCTCTGCTTATTGCAGACACCTGGGACCTGGCCTGTAGCACAGCCACCGTCTAATGACATTACCATTTCCACTCTCAGTTCTGGGCGCTGCTCTGACAGTGAGAGAATCGGAACTGTGCACTGACTGCTTGTAGAAGCTTCTAGTCAGGAGCAACACTGAGCACTCTGATGAGGGCCCACGAGGCCCTGCTCCCCCTCTCCCAGGCCATTGCCAAGGTCAACAAGGCTTTTACCTGGAACCAAGGAAGAAACCAACACATTGCTGTGTTGCTTCAGCCTTTGTGAACTTTATAAAAGGTGCATTGTGCTGCGTGTGCCCTTCAGAACTTCGCTTTTCACTCAGCATTGTGTTAGGGAAAGTCATGGTTTTGTGGGGTAGCTGGTAGTTGTGGTTTTTAAACTTTCAATCAGGCCAGCTTTGCACAGAATGACTATCTGCGTGTGTCCATTTTCCTTTCAGGGTGCGTTTGGACATTCCAGGGCCCTTTCCCTGCTCGAATGGATGCTGCTGCTGTGAACAATTTCTCTTTGAAGCTTCGCTTTGATTTCATCATCCAAACTGGAGGTTTTGAGCTACTTACAGCTCCCCAGCCTAGAGCTCTGTACAGCTCTGGCCTCAGATCCAGGTCCACGGCCCAGGTGACTGGGCTGCCCTGTGATGGGTCTGCGGCACCTTATCCCATTGCCCCCAGCCTGTGGACAAATGGACACAGATGTGGCTGCTCTCTGCACACAGCTGACCACTGTGCTCTGGAAAGCTCCTGCCTGTCACCAGGACAGACCGGGGCAGGCATGGACAGCAGGGCACATTTGGAACGTAGGTGATGAAGTGTGTGCTGTGCTGGATGCTAGAGACACAAAGGATGGCTTATTTGCAAAGCAGACATTCATAGAATTTCCTCCACCTGTCAGCACTCCGGGACCCCAGCCACCAAGATGAAGGTTCTACTTGCAAAGACTTTTGTCCAGCTGCAGGAGCAGGAATGGTTTCAGACAAACTCCTGTGCGATCTACATGGGAGCTATGTGTCCTGTCAGTCTCTTTGGGGTCTAAGAGGTCTAAGTGCTCAGCCATATATATTTCCAGATTTTGTTTTGTGTGCACCTCCCTCTCTTGTGAGTGTAGTTTTATTTATGTCACTTTGGCTCCTCTGTCCTGGAATGCAATAGGAACCCAAATCTTGATTGGTGGATCATCATTTTTATAGATCATAAAGTTCCTAAGCTAAAACCTATGTTTTAAATTCTTCTAGCTGGGTCACTTTAAAATGTCCCTGGAGAGATGAGGTAACTAAAGCTTTCAGTTGCTCTTTCATTTTCTCCAAGTCCTTGTCTCTCTTTCTCTCAGTTGCTGGTAGACCAAAATATCACTGTGCTCTCTCGGGAAGCTAACATTAAGCATGACCCTAATATTACAGAGGCCCCTACTGCTTCCAAGCCATGGCTCACATCCAATTTAAATGTTGAGAAGAAACCCAGAGACTACTCTGACCAGCAGTGTGCTTCTTATGTTCACTTTAATTAATGCTTTGCAAGCTGGGCTTGGTGGTGTATGCCTGTAATCCCAGCACCCAGGAGGCTGAGGCAGGAGGTTTGCTGTGAGTTCAAGGCCAGCCTTGACTACATAATTCAAGGCCATTTTGGGCTCTATAGTGGGACCTTATTTCAAAAAGGAATTAAAAAAAAAAAAGAATACAGTACAGGAAGCGATTTGGGACCTTTATTGTGATCTTAGGCTGTCGAATCTAGCTGCATGTCAAGGAGTTGGCCTCATGGTATGTGACCCAGGAAATGGGCACTTTGTTGCAGGAAGCTCAAAGGACATGGCACCCAGAGGAAGTGGCTCCAGTTCTGCCCATATGGGGGACATAGGAGGAGAGTTCAGAGAGAGGGTGGTGCCTGTGGGGTGCTGAGGAGCCTCAGGCAGAAAGAGAAGAGCTGGGTTCCAGGCCAGGGGGCTGTGCGTGCAAAGGCAGGGACATGGCAGGACCTGGTGCTTTGGAGGCAGTGAGTCCTCTGCAGAGGATGCTGCAGAGAATGTGATTGGTGGTTGTGGGGACATTGTCTATGCTCAGCAAGACGCTCATTCTCTTCCCATCCCAGGGGTGCGGCATCCTGAAATGAGGGTGTAAAGAATAATAATAATGCTCAACCAGAAGCTGAAAGTAAGACCCTGTGGGTGAGGAGCGGTCAGTGGGAGGAGGAGGGGCCTCAGGCAGGACATGATGGGCCATCGCGGTTTGCCATTTTAACCATGGTAGAATGTACCGAGTCAGTGGCAGCGGCATTAAGTAGAATCACCATAGTGAGCGACCATCATCACTATCCATCCCCAAAATTCTTTCATCACCCCAAACAGAAGCCCTGCATTCCCCTGGGTGCAGAACCTCAGCCCTCGGGGAGGGTGATGCAGGAGGATCACACACTTGAGCCTTGCTTGGGCCACTTAGTGACTTAGTAAGACCCTGTCTCAAAAAACACAGCACCAAACAAGACAAAATAGCTCAATAAAAATCAAAAGGACTGGAGATATTTGTGTGAAGGCCCTGGTTTCAACCTCCAGTGCTAGAAAGAAAGGAGAAGGAAGGAAAGCAAAAGCTTCCCCTGCACTCACTGAGCAGTGACTCCGCGCTCCTCTCCCTACCCCTGTGGCCTCCATTCCACTTTCTGCTTCTGTGAATTCACCTATTCTAGGTTCCCACATCAGCAGAGCAACTGCGGTGTTTGTCCTTCGGAGTTTGCTTTACTTTATTTTGCATAATGATTTCGGGTTTCACCCACACTGTCACATGTATAAGAGCTTACTTTCAGCTTCTGGTTGAGCATTATTATTATGGGATGGAATTTTGCCTTTTTTGGGCAGCGCAGGGCTTCCTGGTTGAGTTCTCTGCAGAACCTGAGGGTGAGTGCAAGCCGTATAGGATGTGCTTGACCCTGTGGGTGAGGAGCGGTCAGTGGGAGGTGGAGGTTGTGGTACTGGGCCTGCCATAGAATGTGGACGATCAGAGCCTTGGTGCAGGCTCCCTTTCCTTTCTTCCTTCCCTGGAACCCCGGAGGCCTTCTGTTCTCTGCTTTTTTATCCTTTGGGCTGGTTCTGGCTGTGCCCCAGTACTCTGGAAGTCCAGGTCTCTGGCTTCTCTTTCCTTCCTCTGTCCCCAGAAGGGGCATGGAGAGTGGCTCCATGGATTTTGGAGTAGGGCCAAGGGGCAGTCTGCTGCCTTGGGGCAGTCAGCACCTGCACTCTGTGTCCTCTCTTGAGCGTGTCAGCTTGTATCCTCCAAGCAAGCACCCACCCCTCCCACTCAGGCTGGTTCCCTCTGCAGAGACAGGGTTGAAGGAGACAGAACAAGCCCCAGGGGTGTTGCTAGGAGGGTTATAATCCAGCGGGATGGGCTGGGCTCTCTGGAGTCTCATAGCGTTTTTCAAGACCTGGCCACTTTATTACCATGTCGCTGAGCGATGGGGCTCGAGGGAGCTGTGGCTCCAGCAGCCGTGCTCCCTGCCTACGATTGATCAAGCAGCAATTGGGCAGAGCAAATTCCTGCTGCTTCCTGCCTCTCCAGCTTCTTCCTCCCCTCTGCTCTCCAGGTGTCTCCTCTGGGCAGTAGAGAGTCATGCCCATGGCCATGTGGCCCCAGGAGGGACAGCTTTCTCTGCACTGTGTGGCCTGGTGGTGGCTCACCCTCCCAGGGGCCTCATATTCCCTCTCAGAGCACAGGGCGGGGCCGGTGTGCTCTGAGGTCCCTTCCAGTCTTGACTACTCTGTGATATTTTTTTAAGTCTTCAGAGTGAATTGTGCAGTGATTTCTCCAGAGACTGTGACAGTGTGGGGGAATAGGGTGGGACACAGGTGACCACAGGAGCCACAGTGGGGAGAGCATCATTCTTTCCTCCTGGAAACACTCATTATCGGCCCCAACCTGGTGACTGTTTCCAAGGTTGGAAGAGTTGACTCTCTGGTGTCAGAGCACATATGGGGTTCCATCTTGGCTCAGTAAATAGGGTACAGCACTCCCAGATTGAGATGGCCAGGCAGGGCAGTGGATGACCCAGTGCCATCTCCAGTGCCCCACCATCATGAGCCTGCAGCAGCAGGGGCAAAGCCGTGCTCTGGAGGCCCCCAGGGAAGGACATTTCACAGATGAGGGAATTTATTGGGTAGGGTTTTATAGGCACAATATTGGGCCAAGTCACTCTGTGAGACGCTGTCAGTGATTTACTTTCTTCCCAAGCAGGTGGAGATGTTAACTAAAGGACGCGGGGCCACAAAGATGAACGATGGCTTTCTTGACAAGGGCTTTCCCCTCTTTGGCTGGAATACTCTTCCCTGGACTTACAAGACAGCTTCCTGCTGCTGCCAAGAATGCAGGTGATGTGGGGGCTCTGGTCAGCTCATAGCTCCCTCTGGGCCAAGATCCTGTGGTCCTCCCCACTGCCCCGGCAGGAAACCTGTACTGCTGGATGCTGTCCCCCAGGGCTATATTGGTCCAACCAATCCTGGGGAGGGGGCGCTCAGGAAGTAGGCACCATCTTCCTGGAGGGGTGCGGGCACTCGGCAGGTGGAGTAGGAACCCTTATTCTCTTTGTTGTGCTGGTAACTATGGCAGGACCACGGACAGTGCCCACACCCCTGAGCTCCCCAATAGCCCTGTCGGCTGCCCATTTCACTGGGCATCATGAAGATAACCATGAAGCAGGAATCTTGAAAGTAATTTGGCAGATTTCTGCCCCCCCCCCCTGGTTGCAGCATTCATGCCCATGTTTCAAGTCCATCATAAAACTTTCTAAAATAAATCACACCTAGTGGGGTTACTCAAGTAAGTTGTAAGTCCCCAAGGGTAGACACAGTTACACTAAGACGTTGTGGGCTCAGGGATATGTACTTCACTTAGATGACCTGGAGCTTAGAGATCCATCCCCACTGGCACAAAGAAGGCTTTATGGTATATGAAGATGCGATTTTGCAAAAACAAAGAAGGAGACTAAGCCCTCACCTGTGAGCCAGCCACACAGCCCCTGCTCCCATGAGCAACCTGCTGATTTGAAGGAATTATTGTTTGGTCAACTTTGCAAACCTAAAGTGGAACAACTATTTAGAGGGCAACAATATGCAATATGGTAACCATTGTAGATTTCCTATGGTCTTATCATTGTTTTGACTGGTTTTATTGCTCTGTTTTACTTCCTTTAAAATTAAATTTTAAAAAAATGTGAAAAAATAAGGATGCAATTTTGCAGGATGAGTGTGAGGCACCAAATGATTTCACTTCTGCTCCTCCCTGTTGCTTTTTGTTTCCTAGCTTTAAAACTTTTGCCCTTTTCATTCTGTGTGTGTGTGTGTGTGTGTGTGTGTGTGTGGTGGCACTGAGGGACTGAACCTAGGGCTTTTGAACCAAGCATCCTGTTTTATTTTTTGCTTTGATACAAGGTTTCATTCTGTCACTCATTAGGCCAGGCTGGGCTTGTGTTCCTTTCGCCTCAGCCTCCAAGAGTGCTGGGTTTCAGTTTTGTGTCATTGTACCCACCAAATTTTACCCTTTGCTTCATTGTTTCTTCCTTTTACTTTATTTGGGCAATCCTTTTTTTTTCTTTCTTTTTGAGATAACCCAATATATGTATTTGATTTCCTTTTAATAGCTAAAGAAATCCATTCAAAGGTATACATTTACTTCCAAATATTGTTTTAGTCACATCTCACAAGCTACAAATTGTATCCACAATCTTCAGTGGTTACTCTTGGTTCTCCTCCCGCAATTTTATTTTTGGTACTGGGGATCGAACTCACGACTTTGTGTTTGCCAAGCAGGCGCTTGCGCCACTGAGCTGAACTCCCGGCAACCCCCCCCCACCCCAGGTTTTGTGTAGTAAAATACACTTAACATAACATTTACCACCTTAACCTGTACAGTTCAGCAGTATTAAATACATTCATAATGTCATGTAACCGTCACCACCTTCTATCTCCATAACACTTCTCATCCTGTGAATCTGAAACTCTGCTCATCACACAGTAATTCCTCATCCCTTTCCCCAGCGTTTGGCACTCACCATTCTGATTTTCTGTCTCCATGAATCTGATTACTCTAAGTATATTATATTAGTGGAATCATACAGCATTTATCGCTTTGTGACTGGATTAATTCACTTAACATATTGTCTGTAAGATTCAGCCATGTGGTAGGCTATATCTGAATTTCCTTCCTCTATGTGGTCCACGCCACATTTTTCTTAACCGTTCATTTGCTGATGGCCTTGGGTGACTTCCCTGTTTTACATATTTCAAATAAGGTTGCTATGAACATCAAGGAAAAATGCCTATTTAAGACACTGCTTTCAATTCTTTGTGGAATTTATTGAGATGCTGAATTGTTGGGCCACATCTAATTCTATTTCCCACTTTTTGAGAAGCTGCCCTATATTTTCCACAGTGGTTGTACCTTTTTGTATTTCCATCAATGTGGGACAATTTTCAGGATAGATAATATGGTAAGCTACAGATAAAAGCTCATCATTACTAAACAAGTAGATGGCATACAATATCTCTGATGAGGATGGAATTCAGACAGGAAAACCACAGACCAGTATCTTGTAGTAATATTGATGCAAAAATCTTCAACAAAATACTACCAAATTGAATTCAGTAGGATATGCTTTAAAAAAAAATGCTATAAATGACCAAGTGGGATTAATTCTTGGAATACAAAGATAGGTTAACACATAAATCAATCCTTATTAGCATATTAGCAGAATTAAGAGGAAAAATAAATGATTATTTCAATTGATGAAGTAAAAGCATTTTAAAGATTTAACATCCTTTCAAGATAAAAAAGAAACACTTAATATAAAAGGAAACTACCTCATTGCGATAAAATGCATATATGTCAACTCCACAGCAAATGTCATACGTAGTGGTGAAAGATGGAAATTTTTTCATTTCAGGTCAGGAACAAGGGAAGGAAACCCCCTGTCAGCATTTTTACTGAGCATATTAGCATGCCCGAGGTCCTTGGGTTGATCCTCAGCAGAAAGAAAAAAGGGGATGAAGTCAAATGGTCGCTGTTCATAGAAAATATGATCTTTCATGTAGAAAGCCCTAAGGATCCCACACAACACCTGCTGAATGAAAAGTAGCATGATACAAAGTCAGCATACAAAACCCAGTTGCATTTCTATACAATCACAATGAACAGTTTGAAAAGGAAATTGTGAAAAATGATTTCTTGTTTAACAGCATCAAGAAAATAAAATACTTAGAAATTATCTTTACCAAAGAGATGAAAGACATATACAAGGCTACAGTACCAGTGCTGATTCCGTGGCGTCATGATGTGAAATCCAGCAATACTGTTATTCTTTGTTCAGAGTGATTTTAGCCTATTTGGTTTTGTTTAATTTCAACATACGTGAAGGTATGGACAGCTATTTTGAAGAGAATGAGAGACACTATGACAACCATTGTTGACTTCCCTATTGTCTGATCTTGAAGACCTAAAACGCCTTCCTCATCTTGTTCAGATCAGTTCTATACTATGTTGTTTCATGTGAATTCTCGGAATGTGAAGAAATGGTCAACTATTTGGAAGAAAACAAGAGACAATATGATAGTGAAGAGCTCTGATTGTCTTGCTTTGAAATTTATGTCTCTTACATTGCTTTCTGTTTTGTTGTGTTTAATTTTACTCTCTTTAAAAAAAAAAAAGACATGTACAAGGAAAACCACAAAACTACTGAACGAAATTAAAGAAGATAGGCCGGGTGTGGTGGCTCACGCCTGTAATCCCGGCAGTTGGGAGGCTGAGGCAGGAGGATCGTTGCGAGTTCAAGACCGGCCTGGGCTACAAAGTAAGCTCAAGCCCAGCCTGAACTGAACTGCATAGTGAGACCCCGTCTCAAACAGACAAAAAAAAAAAAAGAAGATATAAATAAATCAAACACATCTTGTTGTTCGTGCATTAGAAGCATTGATATTGTTTAGATGTCAGTATTACCCAGAACAACCTCCAGACTCAATGCAGTCTTTTATTTTATTTTAAAAAGCAAAACAGAAAAAAGAGTAGAAATAATACAGAATTTCAAAAAAGGGAATTAACACTAGTTAATATATCGCATACTGTTGTCTCAGAACTAGTTGTTCAGATTACACAATCTTTATCAAAATCCTGATAATGTATTTTGCAGCAGTGGAAAAAGCTATTCTAAAATTCATATGGAATCTCAAGGGGACCTGAAGAGCCTTGAAAAAAGATAAACAAAGCTGGAGGGCTGATGCTTCCCAGTTTTACTGTTTATTTATTTTTAAATTTTTTATTAGCCCATGTTTGCAGTACAGAATGATTGTTCCCCTTGTGTGGAGTTGGTGGTGCACAGGACACATTTTAATTCTTTTTCATCCCCCTTCTCCAGTGAGAAAGATCTATCTCCCTGATTCCTATTATCTATCTATTTTATTTTGCTTTTTATTTATACTTTGGGTTTCTCAGATAAGAAATCATGAGCTATTTAACCTTGCTTGCCTTCCCAATTTTAAAACTAATTACAAAGCTACAATAATCAAAACCGTGTGAGACTCAGTGGATGTTGGTAGGTAAGTGGCCCTTTCTATTAGATATGACTGATTTATTGCGCTCTTTTATTTCTTTCTTCTGTCTGATTGCTGTAGCCATTGTTGAGGTTGCAATCTCGAGGGCATTTAAATTTTAATACACATATAAATTCTAAGTCTGGGTGAATATCATCCTTCTCTGCAGTGAAGTTTTCAAAATGTCGTCTAGAATCTTAGTTATGGATTTTTCACCGAGTTACAATTATGGTTGTTAAATTATTGTTGTGAATGGCCCACAGTCATATATACACGTGTATATTTTGTTCTGACCAATTCATGCACTCATTCCTATTGTTTTGTATTTCTTCCTTCAGGAGCACTTTGCCTTTTGCTGAAGTGCAATTCTCAGGATTTGTTTCAGTGGAACTTTGCTGGCAGTGATCTCTTCCTGTCTTTATATGCACAAAAAAGGTTTTATTTGGTTTTTAATTCTTAGTGACTATTTGGCTACAAATAAATTTTATACTTCTTTTTTAAGGATAACAAATGCTTAGCACTTTGAAGAATTTGCAATGTGTTCCCCCTTCTCCTCTGGCGGCTTCCTATCCTTCCTTCTTTCTTCTTACAGTGCAAAGGGTTGAATCTAGGGCCTCCTGCATGCTAGGAAAGTGTTCTATCACAGCTCATTAAAAATTTTTTTTTGCTGGGTGGTGGCACACTCCTGTAATCCCAGCACTGAAGAGGCTGAGGCAAGAGGATTGTTGTAAGTTCAAGACCAGCCTGGACTACACAGTGAGTTCAAAACCAGCTTGAACTGCATAGTGAGATCCTGTCTCAAAAAGACAAAAACATTTATTTTGATAGGAAGAAATCATTCCAAAGGAAAGGGGAACTAGGGAGGGGGAGGGAGCAGGGGTGGGTGGGTGGGGAAGGAAAAAAGGAAAAGAAAATGAAGGGAAAAGAAAATGAGAAAAGAAGGATAAAATGGAAATGAGGCTTTGTAAATAAGAAGGGGAGAGAGGAGGGGAGGGGAATGGGAAGAAGAAAGAAGAATCAAGATATGTTATGTACAGGTACAAATTCTCTATGATGAATGTGATCATTACGTAATCTAAATTGTACCAATAAATTTAATAAGTTTAAAAAATTTTGAGATAGAGTCTCGCTAAGTTGTTTAGGCTGCCCTTGAACTTGGGATCCCCCTGCCTCAGGCTCCTGAGATGACCACAGGCATGCACCGCCACACCTAGCTACCTTCTTTTCTTCTCATTGGGTCATTCATATTTTAAGATCTTTCTTTTCTATGCTGTGTTCTGTGTAAATTCCTAATATTATCAATTTATAATTCATTAAGCTTCTCTTTGGCCATGTCTAATCTAGAATTTATCCAATTATTATTTATCTCCAAGAAGTATATACTTTCTTTGTTTCTTTCTTTCTTTCTCTCTCTTTGTTTCTTTGTTTCTTTCATTCTTTCTTTCTGAGCCAGGGTCTCATTAGAGTTTAGGCTGGCTCACTGTGTACCCCAGACTGGCCTCATACTTGTGGTGATCCTCCTGCTTCAGCCTCCTAAGTGCTGGGATTGCAACAGCAAACAGAACACCAAAACAACTCTTAGAATCTGGAGGCAGATTCATTTTACATCGACTGATATGGATTGGATTACTCCCAAAATATCAGGCCCTGTTCTCTGGTGGCCTAGGGTTTATATGGGATAAGCAAGCAGGAAATACAGAGGCAGAATGGCTGGCTTATATAATGTGCATCACAGTGACCAGCTATGCATCACAGTTGCCAGCCATTTCTGAGACCGGAAGCAACTGGAACTGGAACAGGAACTATTACCTGGGCAATAAGAAACTGAGGTCTACTGGTTTGGGGAGCGCATTTTCCATTACAGGACTGCAGATGTGCACTACCACTCCCAGCCGGGCTCCTTTTCATACTTACCTATTCTTGGTATTTGTCTGTTCTTGTTTCCTCTCCTCCTCCCTCCTCTTTTATTTCCTCATGTTTTCTGTGCTAGGGATTGAACCTGCTACTCAGAGCTTTATATTTGCTGGACAAATTCTCCAATGCTGAGCTATACCTCAGCCTTTTTATTTTTTGTTTTGAGAGAGGGTCTTGCTAAAAGGCCCAGGATGTGTTTGAACTCATAACCCTCCTGCCTCAGCCTCTAGAGTAGTTCAGATTACAGACATGGCTTTCATATTTCTCATTTCTTTTCATAGATGTTACTTTTCCTTTTTCCTTTCTCTCTCTCTCTCTCTCTCTCTCTCTCTCTCTCTCTCTCTCTTTTTTTTGTCTTTTTTGACACAAGGTCTTGCTGTGCAGTTCAGGCTGGCCTTGCCCTCACTTTGTAGCTCAGGTTGGTCTCAAACTTGCAACAATCCTCCTGCTTCAGTTTCCCAAGTGCTAGGATTATAGTCCTGAGCCATCATGCCTGGTTCATTAAGTATGTTTTCTAATTGTTAATTTTGCTTTTGCATCAGTATTCACGTGTTTGAAATTTTGCTCCATAAAGCTCATCCAGAGGGGTGGTTTTTGCCTGTTTCTCCATCTTTGGAACTATGATTTTTACAGTTGCTCTCCTCAGTTCCCTTAGATCCACTGCATAAAACCAGACCTTAGATATGTTCATTGTTTTCTAAAATCTTAATTTTTATCTCCTTTATGTTCTACTGCCTTGGTTTGGGCTCCAAAACAAAACTCCCCAGGCTGGGAGCATAAAAGACAGACATTAACTTCTGCCAGTTGTAGGGGCTGTGAAGACAGAGATCAGATGCTGGCTGGCTTGTGGTCCGTGAGCCACTTCTGGCTGTGTAGACAGCAGGTCAATATTCACAGGCAGAAATAGCTGTTGGCCTCTTTTTATTCTGGCGCTAACCTCACAAGGAGGCTGGAGCTCTCCCACCCAACTCAGACATGACCACCAGCCAAACCCTCCTCTTCCTGCCGTCACAGGAAGGGTGGAAGCTCCAGCCCATGTGACGGTGACTTTCTCACATAGAACTGCCATGATTCCTGTGTTGCATCATAAACATGTCCTCTTGGCATCGCAAACACTGTCCCAAGGGTCCTTGTGCCAAGGGCAGGGATCGCCCTTAGCATTGTGAACTGGGGTCCCCTGCCCATTCCCCAGCAGCTGTCCTTAGGGAAGAGCCCAGGGCAGTGGCATGGGGCAACGGGAGCCCTGGCTGTTCCCGTCTGCTGAGGCGGATACCTCCCCTCCACAATATGGGGCATGAGCTCCTTTGTGCCAGCAGCCTTCCCCACTAGCAGCCCCAGCACACTGTGAGGAGAGGTTGCACCCCAACATGGCTCCAGACCCAGTCACTTTATTTTTTCTACTCAAGATTTCCTTGAAAACTAGGTGGGGTAGCACAGCCTGTAATTCCAACACTCTAGGAGGCTGAAGCAGGTGGATTGCAAGTTGATCCTGGCCTGGGCAATTTAGCAATTTGAGACTGTCTCAGAAAAAAGAGGAAGTGGGTGCTGGATTTGTAGCTCAGGGTGAAGGCTGTGAGTTCAAATCCCAGTAGTGAAGACACAGCTCTTTGGTTCTCTTAGGCACTTCCTATTGGGCCACAGGCACAGAGTGCTAAGTGCTGAGCAGGGCACAGGCCTCTCTTTGACCCCTGGGCCAAGTTCCCAAGATGCTCTGGGGCCTGACATGGCTGCTAACTGGCACATATCTTCTGAGGTTCTCATTTTACAGCTTCTCGACTGTTTCCTTGAGCATCTTCAAAACCCTTGCAAATGGGTAATGGGGCTGATGGCCTTAACCACATTTTCCAGAGGAGAAGCCTAGAGCCTTGAAGGGCGAGGGTGGTGCTTCTTGAGGATAGCATGTGCCCCACTCACCAGGGATCATAGTGTGCTGTGGTCTCAGCTGGGTGCTCTGGGCAGGGTGGAAGAGTCTGCACTTGCAGCAGGCTCTCAGGGGTTGTCACCTGCTTGAGCAGGGAGCCACCTATCCTCAGTGTGGCTCTGGCCTGTGCCTGTGCCTGCACCCTGTGAGCCAGTCCTTCCAAGTGAGAAAAATAGGTGTGGGGGAGGGCTTGTCCAGGGAGAGGCGCTGTCCCTGGCGGCCCCTGTGGAGACTTCCTGAAGAAGAGGACCGAGGGAGTCAGCCAGCAAAGCACTGTAACCAGTCAGCCAGCCGTCAGTGGGTCTGTTGGAAAATTAATTTTTTAATTAAAAACATCTTTTTTTTGCCTCTTCTTTCCCCTTTGCTTTAATGTCTCAGTCAGGAGTAATTATGAGTTGCTCTGGGGAGACTGAACCTTAGAAAAATTGTTGGTGCAACTGCTGAGGAATTTATCCCATTAACTTGGGCTCAGCCTTTGAAAAGAAGAGAAGGAAGAAGAAAGGGAGAGAGAGAAAGCTTCCATTCTCCTCCTGGTGGGAAACCTGACCATAGCCTCTGGGAGGCCAAGTGGACTCCAGGCTGGGGCTGAAGCCTCCCCCACAGCTGTCCCTGTCCCACCCCTCCAGCCTTTTCCTAATGTGGAAGGGAGATGGCGTCTTACCTGGGGACATGAGTTCTTTCCAGGGATGTCCCCAGCAAGAGCAGAGCGGACTGGACAGGAGGGACAGCCTACCCCTCAGAAGCTCTGGAAACTGGGCTGCATCCCAGAGTCCTTGGGAGGCTGGAGCTGAGCTCTGGCCCTGGCTCTGTCAGTCACCCCCTAGTGGCAAATGTGACCCCCTCCCCAGGGTGGAGAGTGAGCTACACCATTCACATAGACCAGGAAAGTTTCTGTCTTTCCACACTGTCAAGATTTATTGAATAACAATAAATTCACAAGCTCCATGCGTTTCCCCAGCTTCAATTTGCTGAGTGCTCTAGATTTCACTTGATAGCTGTGAACCGGGCAAGCCCGCATCTTTTGTTCAGATCTTAATTATGAACATTGACAGCTCAGCAGTCACATATCACACTTCACACCTTGGCACACGGGTCACAAAACAGCCAGGTGAGGGTTGGCCATGGCTGGGGAGCCCAAGAGGTGGAACTGGCACAGTCAGAGCCCACAGAGAGGTGGCTGAGTCTGTGCAGGTGGGCAGGTAAGATCACAGACGTCAGAGCTTGTGTAAGGGGCAGATCGTGTTCAAAGCCGAGTCCGGAGAGCCCAGCAGTGTTGTGGCCCGTGTCAAGCAGAGATGCTGGAGTGAGTTGAAGCTGAGGGGCAGAGAACCAGAGTGTGTCACTTGTCACTGCAACTTGTGATGCACTCATCAGATGATCTGATGAGAAGACAGAGGTGCTGCCTCTGTCCTGCAGTGCTAGGTGACTCTTACAGAGCCCAGGGGAGGGGCTGCATCTTCTGTGGGTCAGGATGTACCATGAGCCCAGGGTTCCTCTGATGTGACTTTCATATGGCATGTGCCCATGTGTTCTGGGTTACCGGTGATAATTTTTATGGACATGATTAATTAATCAGCTTGCGTCTTATGATTGTGCTGTATAGCAAGGTGTTGTTCTTCTCAATAAGTCTGGTATCCAAAATTCAGTGGCTGTCACCAAGCCCTTCTGCCTCAACCCTGCATCAAAAATTGCCATCTGATATGGCCAACCACTGCCATATCAGATGGAGTCACTTAGGGCAAGGCACAGCCTGAGGGCTGCTGCTCTGTTCCACAAAGAGCAGTTCAGATATTCCTGCTAAGCTTCCTCACCATGAAGCTGGAAGGATGTTCCAGAGAAGGACGGGTGAAGGCTGAGAGGAGCTGGGAGCAGGCCAGGGAGGGAGGCTCAGTGTGGGGTATGCCTGGCTTCTCCCAGCAGAGACATCAGAGCCACTGCCTGCTATCGGCCCATCCACAGCCACCACTTGGGACCCTGTGAAGGTGAGATTCAGGGATCCTCCTGGGGTACACATCAGCCTGGATTCCCTGAGCCCTCCCAGGGCTGTCAAGCTCCCTGCCCAGCTGCAGTCTATGGAGTGGGCTCCAGTGGGCATCTATAGTGCCCTCCACCCCTCTAGCTGAGCCATCAAGGCTCTCCTGCAGCTGGCTGGGAAGCCCTTGGGCAGTAACAGCCCCTCTTGGATCTGCCTACTGCATGGGCACTGGGCCAGGGCAAGACCCCAGCTAATGTTCTTTTCTCCAAACATTCAGTAAGAACTCTGAGAGCCTTGTGCCTGAACGCCTCCCTGGCACCTCTCCTGCCTGGTCCTAGACTGGGAGCTCTTGAGAGTACAGTTGTCCTCCCCTGGGTCTCCTGCTAAGCTCAGGGCAGGACTCAGAACATGGGAGTCACGTTGGTACACACTGTGATTTGAATACCAAAGTCGTCTCCTCTTCAAGGGACTTTTAGTCGTCATACTCCAGCAGTGTCATGGGCCCTACTTGAAGGTGGACAGCGAGGAAGAAGCAGATGGATTCTGTTCTTGAAGGTCAGTAAGCAGAGAGCAGGGTGACAGACTATGTGCAAGAGGAGAAGGGACAGGAAGGACTGGAGGACTTGAGCAGGTTTCTGGGGCAGGGTGTTCGGGAGAGAAGTGCTCAGGGGAAGTGGGGGGGCAGTTGGCTCTAGTGTGATGCAGGGACCCCAGGGGATGAGGGCTGCCCTGTGTACGACCTGTTGGTTGTGTGGTGCCTTAAGAGACAAGGTTAGACAGCCCAGAGACTGCAGGTCGGGTTCCCAGGTCTGTAACTCATTTCGAAGGGATCAAGGATTAGTCTAACTTTCCTTATCTGTCCAATGGGTACTGGGCTGCATCATCCCAGAAGGGCCCCTCTCCATGCTCCACCTCTTGGAATCTTTAGGTTTCTCTGGGATGTGGCCAGGGAGTCCCAGGTCTATTCTGTTTGATCTAGGTTTAACCCTTTAGGCACCAGAACCTGGGAGTGCAGCCTGCCTACCTGGAAACCCTGCGCTGTGATCTGGTGGGAATACGGCTGAAAGGGGTGTCCTCTACTCCCAGGAGTTTATGCCTTTGAACTGCTCAGGCATGAGGGGAAATCTGAGCTCAGGATCATCCTTTTCCAGGATCTAACAGGTCCTGAGGACAGCCAAGCCCCACCATCTCTCTGCATGACTAGCTTCTTCCTGCCCACTGGCTTCTCCAGACTACTATAATAAGCCTTGCCAGCCAATCTGCTCACGCCTTCTCTCCTGTGAGGCAGATGTGACCAATCACATTGGCCTGGTTTCTCGGTTACTAGGTGCTGGAGGCTGCCTCGGTGCTGCTGAGGAGTGTGCGTTTAAAAGTCCAGTACTGGTTTGGAGCCAGTTAGGGAGGTTTTGGGCTCCAGGAAGATGGGTTTAAGATACCTGAGGGTTCTGCTAACCAGCCAGGCTGCAGATGCTCAGGGGAAAGAGAAGCCCCACCCCTGTTGGGGCAGTCCTGGGGGCAGGTTCCAGGGAGGGTGCTGAGGAAGGCTTTCCAGAACCTGCCTGTCCCAATCTCGGGTGTCCTTTTTTCCTCCCAGGGGGTCTCTGTCATTGGACCCTGTCTGCAGCCTCTGCTCTCTCAGAAGCCTCTCTGTTTTGATGCCAGCCCTAGTGCTGTCCCACACTTCACACTGCTCCCCATGTGCCCATAACTCACGAAGGCATTGGGGGCCCGTGTCCCCTTCCAGCCTGAGTCCTGGCCAGACAACACTCTGTGGCTCCAGATGCTGGGTGGAGAGGACCTGAGAAACTCAGCAGGGAGACTCAAGGTCCTAGGTGGGGAACAGAGATTTGGGGTGTCTGTGAAATCCTGCCAGTATGCAGGCATGCCTGCCTGATATCTCCGTGCACGTGTGACTCAGGGAGAGTGACAGGTGTTCCTGTGGCTTGGACTTATGGATTTTCTCACCTCTCTGCTGTCTCCCCATGAGGAGGCCTGGGTCCTGGGTCCTCTTTTCTGACCCATCCCACCTCATCTATCACAGCAACTTCCTGATGGAAAATAGTGGGACTCCCGCAAGGTGAGAAAACCCAGACTCTCCATCATCCACTGCCACCCATGGGTTCCCTAGCGGCCCATGCATCATTGGTTTGACATTTCCTGGGGCCCAGACCCTGCTCCAGGGCTGTCCTTTCTAAGAGCCCACTGGGTTAGAAGGAGGATGGAGCCAGTGGCTGCCCCTGTCTCTTGTTCCTTGGACAGCCTGGTGTCTTCTTTATTTTTGGTACTGGGAATCAAACTCATGACCTCACACTTGCCAGGCAGGTGGTTATGCCGCTGAGCTAAATCCCCAGCCCCCCAGACCAGTTCTATTGGGTGCAGCCCAGGTTCATGCCAGGCCTGTCCGTGTTTCCTGGGCTCACTGACCTGGAAGAGGAGGAGGCGGCCTGGGCCAGGTTAAGATCCTGTCCAGGAACTCTGCTCCTGTCTGCAAGAAGGAAGCCATAATCCTGCAAGACGGGAGTCATAATGCCTGAGGTCCAACAAAAGCACTGAAAGGGACTCCATGGATGGTAGGGTTCTGGGTGCCCACTGTGCTGGCCCATGAGGGCCTGGATCCTTGAAGTATCTAAGGGTAGAAACTAGATCTGGCTCATGCATGGCTCACATGTACTTTGAAAAATTAAAATCATGGCCAGCATTTTGGAAATACTTATTTTCTGAGCAAAGTCTGGATTATGGCTTCTTTTGAAAGGTCATAAGGCCTGCAGTGCCAAGGTGGCTGGGGACTTCAGGTCAGCTAGGCCTGTTCTCTCTGGCCCCTCCTCAGTGGACCTACTTCCTGTCACCTGCCTGCCCCCGGTGGGTGGCATTGGTGATCTCTAGTCTTTAGAACAACTGGCACTGTGGAAGGGTTCTGTGTTCAGGCAGTGCTCTGGGCAGATGACTGCAGCCAGGCAAGAGTTTTGCCCTGGGTGTGACTGCTTTTCTTCTTCAGGAGGATGCAATGCTGAGACCATTGCCCCCACGGTGGGTCCTTCCAAAGCCAGGAGCCAGGATCTTCCCCGCCCATCCCTCAGCCAGGCTCGCCCATTCTCAGGCAATGCTCTGGGCTGTGAGCAGCTCTGTATGGAGCTAGCTGTGTGGGGTAGGCCAGAAAGTGGCCTGGCCCAGGTCTGGGACTTGGCAGGTGCTGAGTACGCACTCTAAGGAGAAGGTGAGGGTCCCCAGCAGAGCTACTTTGTGAGGGCCACTTAGCACTGTATCCCCAGCTGACTGGGGCTGGATACAGTGGCAAGGATGAAGGGCCTGTGTCCAAGCTAGGGGACCAGGAGAATGTGTGTGTGTGTGTGTGTGTGTGTGTGTATGTGGGGGGAGCAAGGACAGAGATGTGGCCCTTCCTTCTCGTTATCCCCACCCTGGTAGTGACAACACATTCTTTTCCAGGAGCTGGACCTGTTCCTTTCTGGCTTCTCACTGGGATGGGAATGTGGGGTGTGGAGGAACAAACAGTTTCAGGGTTGCTTTGACCTGGGGATGGCCCTGTCAGCACTGTGAATGTAGACACTCACAGACCCCCCACTTTTACCCAGGGGTAGCTTGGAAGCACAGAAGGCATGGGGGTGTTCCAGGTACCTGGCAGAGCAGGCGGGGCTTTGAGGCAGAGGAGTATACAGTCTCTGGAAAGGGGACCCTTGTCCCTTTACCACTGCTGCCATCAGGCTGTCTTCTGATGCAGCCACGAAGACCACCATCCTCTCATTGGATGTGCTTTCCGGAGCCATGGGCCAGGGTGGATGCATATCTGCTGTGGTTGCTTCTCAGAGAGGGGGCTCCCCACGACAGGTGATGGTAATGGTCATGCTGGTGGCACCTGATGGCATTTACTGAACATCCAGGGTAACCACCTCCAATTTTGGGCCTACAGGCCAGACCATCTCATTGAGGTACATACATTTTTTTGTTTGTTTAGTTTGGGGATTTTTTTGAGACATGGTCAGACTGGTTTCCTACTTGTGATCCCCATCCCTCATTCTCCTAAGTGTTGGGATTATATCCTTTACATGGAACTTCAGAGGAGTAGAGCCATCCACCAGGAGATGTGCCCTCCCTTCACATCTCCACAAAACTAAGAAACGCTGACCCCTGTGTGTTCAGAGGAATAACCTGTGTTAAGGTGTTGATTTCCCTCCTGGTTTAAAGAATGTTTCCAGGGAACCAACATCAGGGTCTCTAGGCTGCACCAGAGGAGGCATTTCTGGACCCCGGAGCATGCCACAGACAGCTAGGAGGCAGGGAGGGAGAGGACTTTGGGAATTGGCAGATCTTGAGAAATCATGGTGTGGAGACAATAGGCCTTGCCCAGATCATTCTGTAAACCACAGCCTCATGTTTCTGCCTGGCCCAAGGTTGTGTGTCCCCTCTCTGGAGCAGGGAGGAGCCAGGACAGCTCAGGCTGCCCACCTCTGTGCTGTCTGCTGTGACTCAGGCATCTCAGGTCTGCACAAGGCACATGCAGTCAGGTGTGCCAGAAGTGCCATACCCCATGCCATCCTGTCTGGCTCTGGCCAAGCAGCCAGCACCTGGCCGTTTGGGTAGGCAGGATGGCGAACAGCCTCTGCTGCCTCCCTGCCTTGAGTGTATGACATGATACTCTCTTGTCATGTGAAACGGTGATAGTAAAGCATTTCCTTCCCAGACTACTATATGTGAGAATTAAGTGTCACATATGCACACACTTAGAGTTACAAGATGTTATCATTTTTTAACCTTAAGCATTTCTGTCCCAGTTTTGATGCACAACCGTTCTCCCAAGGTTCTCCTGATCTTGCCCCGAAGTCAAAAATTGGGAAGAGGCAGACATTTCCTGGGCTCGGAAACCAAAGCAGCATCTGCCAGGCTGTTGAGGAAGTGTGGGCTTGGGAGCCTGGAGGTTGCACTGCCGTTGGCCCTGGGCCCTGGGCCCTGAGACAGGCTGTGGCTGACACTAGCTCCCTCCTTTTCATTTCTCACAATGCCAGGCACGGTCTTCATAGCCAGAAAGCCCTGGGCTCATACCTTGACTCTGAGGCTTCCAGACAACGACACTGGGCAGATCAGTAGGCTTTGAGTCTGCCCTGTTCTGCTCAGGGTACAGCAAGGATTGAAATGAGCACTGCAGGCACAGTCTGGGCACACGAGCATGCTGGAAGTGGCTCGCAGTAGTGGTTGTCATCTGGATGTCTACTTAATGTCTCATGCTGGGTCTCAGTGACTTCCCCTCTCTGGTGTGGGTAAGGCACTTGCTCCTCAATTGCAGGCTTAGTCCAGTTCAGTGGGCTCAAGAAATTTGGAGCCGGCCCATTCTCCACAAGAGTGGAGGCCAGGCTAATCATCTCTAATCAGGGGCCCAGGTCTGATCATGTCTTTGTCCCTTGGCCCTCCCTGGTACCCCTGCCATACACCTTGACCTGTTCCAGGGGCAAGATGTGCAGAAGCATTTGTCTTATGAGCTGCTTGGGGTGGACAAGGATAAACTGAGTGGATTCCAGGCCTTATCACATAAGTTATCTCATTCATAATTAGCATTGAATTAGCCTCTCCTTGGTGTCTAGTAGGAAGCAGTTACACATGTTTTCTTATTCAATTACCCAACGGCCTCTGGAAGGGGTTATTAGTACTAATTTTATTTTACAAGTGAGGAAACTGAAGCCCAGAGGGATTGACTGATGCTTAGGCCCACTTGCAGGGGTTTTTGGGGTGTGGGGAAGAAGTGAGCTCAACTTTGTGATGTGCTTAGCACAGTGATGAGATATCCAATGAAAGCTGTCACCTGTCATCCTGGGCTTCAGGACCCAGAGAATGTACTGATTTGCATCAAATGTGATATGCATTTGAGCCATGTTTGATTTTCAGGCATTGAGAGCTGGGGGGCGGGCATGAGACTGGTCCTTGCCTCTGTCATCACTAAGGTCTCAGCTCATTCCTATGGCCACCTCCGGGCAGGACTTCTGGGGCTGGGCTATGGAGTCACTATGAGGTGGTGTCTGGTGGTCACTGGTGGATAATGTATTTGGCCTAGGAATTGAGCATGGTGTAGCCCCTTGATCCTAGGTGGAGGACATGGCCAGAGCTTTAGGACACTTGGGTTCCTTTCTTGCTTTGATCATAATCTCTCCAGAGTCCCCTTGGGCACAGAGGCCTGGCTTGCAGTACAGCTCTGCTGTGGACAACTGATTCACCGTTGTGCTAGCGTGGGGATCTTTGCCCCTCCCTGGCTTCAGTGCCATCTAGAAAGTGTATCAGGGCAGCAGGACTGTCTGTTCTCTGAGCACATTCCCAGCACTGCCACGTGATGTGGTCAGTGCCCCAGAGAACCCTGCTTTTCCCCTCTGTCTGCCCTGTTGGAGGGGATGGAGCTTAGAGTCACAGAGGACCTGGGGCAGAACAGGTTGTAGGGAAGGAGGCAGAACGAACCGTCCTAGGTGGTTGCCAGCTCCCTGGCTTGAGCAGCTTGGGGTGCACGTTCTACTGAGATGGAGATGAAAAGGCAGTGTGGGAAGGGATGAAGAGCTCCATTTTAGATGCACTGCATTTAGGATGGAGCCTTTCGGCCAGCAGGGAGTGGGGTTGGAACATGACCCAGGGATTTGGGCTTGGGCTTGAGCCCGCACGCCGGAACACACACACCCACCCACCCACCCACCCACACCCACACACACACACACACACACACACACAAACTGAAGTGTTCTGTGCACAGGCTACTGAGGGCTGGGAGGGTCAGAGAGGATTTGTGTGTGGCTCATAGCCAGGCTTTGGAAAGCAATTGGATTATGGGGTGCAATAGCTGACCTGCTGTTAGGAGGTGGGGCTCTGTGGGAGGAGGTGGTCACTAGGGGTGTGGCCTGGCAGGGTCTGCCTATCTGTCTGTCTGTCCCCTATCCTGTCTCTGCTTCCCTGCTATTATGTCCTGAGCACTCTCCTTCACCCAGGACTTCCACCATGTGGCTCTGCCTTGGAGCCAGCCAACTGTGGACACAAACCCCTACAAACTGTGAGCTAAAATAAACCTCTCTCCCTTTAACGTGTGGGTGTTGGGTATTGTATCCCAGCAGTAAGGAAAATGACCAAGACAACCTCAGATGGTCCTGCTCTTGGCCTGGAGCCTGACACAGGGCCAGGAGCCTTAGAGTCATGGGACTTAGACCTCCCCCTGTTCTGACCATCTACGGTCATGCTGCAAATAACCAGAAATAGCGAGACCTCTGAGGTTGTGGGCTGCAGCACTCTGAGCCAGGACTGCTCCTTTCCTGGACAGATCTGCCTCTAAATCCCCAGCTGGTTGGTGCTGCGTCGTTGGTGTAGACACCGATGCCCTAGGCTCCTGTCCTCCTGTTCCACACAGAGGGAGCTCACTGGACACTTGTCTCCTGGGTGGAAGGGGCTTGTGGTCTCTGGAGGGGACCCTTCCCCTGCTTAGCAGAAGGCTACTGTGCCATGTGGCATGGACAGAAGGTCAGGGAGCTACTGGGCACACCAGGCTGCAGCGGTGGCTGCAACAGCGGGCGCCAAGTGCTTGCAGTGAGTATGCAGTGTCAAATGGGGTGCATTACTCTCCCTACAAATTAAAAATTAAAATTAATCAAACACTCAAATTGATTTCCTTCCCGTCTGTTTGCTCGGCTGTGCCAGTCAGATGCCAGCCTGCCCACCGGGCTGAGCACATCCCAGACTCATGCAAAAGCTGGTGGCTCAGCCTCCTGCTGGGGTCTCGGGAAGACGAGGCAGACTGCAGCACCTGAGTCCAGCCTCAAGAAAATTGGGAACAGTCAACTCAGCCTGGCACCTGGCCCTGTCAGTGGGTGCTGGGGTGCCAGAAGGAGGCCGTGGGTAGGAGGCGGGACTCTGGGGAACACTCCTGGATCCTCACTGGGCCAGTTGTGCCTGTTCTCTGGCCTCAGTTTCTCTGTGGAACAGGAGTACAGTTCCAGCACTGGTCCCCCCACTCTGGCCCAGTCAGCCAGAAGACCTGGTCTCCACTCTCCCCAGCCTGGCCCGTGCTTGCCACGCAGCAGTCGTGTAGCATGGAGGCAGGTGGGTTCTGCCTGGGAAGCAGACTCTAAGGGAGATGGGCCAGAGGGTGTTTATGCAAAACCCACAGGAAGGGGAGAGATGGGCTCCACACCTTAGCTGTCTGTGCAGGGCTGTCTGCACAGAGGGGCAGGAGGCACCTCGTGGTCTTCCAGGCCCAGCAGCAGGAGAGGGGTCCAGTAGGCTCAGAGCTTCTGGACCCTGCAGTGTTCCCTGCACACAGGTTGGGAGGATTCCCTGGGTGGCCCCTGCCAGCTGGCAGCAAATGGCACTGACTCCTGGAAAGGCCTTCATGTTCCCTGTTCCTGTCAAGTGTCATCCTTTTTTTCTTCTCTTTTTTTGTGTAGTGGGGTGATGGCTGCACTCGAGATCGAAGCCAAGGCGTTTGCCCTGAGCTACATCCTCAGTCTCTTAAGACAGGGCCTCACTAAGTCACCCAACTGCCCCAGCTGGGCTCAAACTTGCAAACCTTCTGCCTCACCCTTCCAGAGTGCTGGGCTTATAGATGTTACCACCACACGTGGCTCCATTCTTCTGTGTTAGATCCTTTCCCGTCCCTCTCTCACTAGACCCAGACATCCTCCCACTGTGTTCACGGGTCTCAGTGATCCAGCTCTGCCCTGTCCCGCCACCCCTAGACTTAGGTTCATCACTCCTGTGCGCCATACAGGGTGGAAGCTGGGCCCTTTGTTTAAGGCTGCAGAGCAAAGCTGGGGCGGAGATTCAAGCTGGGACACAAGGCCTGTGTGGTCCCAGACAGGAAGCAGGAAAAGGAGCGATGGTGGGGTGCAGAGTGGAATGGCTGCCTGTGTGGATGGCGGGGACTCTGGGGAAGGTTGTTTGTGTTGCCTGTTGTCCCTGAGGCCCACCTGGAGCCCTTCGAAGCCCCAGAGGTGAATGGGGACAGAGCAGGCAACCGTGTGAGCTCATCTCCCAGAGGCCTCAGAGAATCTGGCATACGTAGAGGATGTGTCCCAGGAAGGAGGGACAGGGGATCCAAGGGGAAACTTGGGGACAGCTGCAGCATGTGCCTTGCTCCGAGTCCTGCCTTATTGGCTCCCACGGTGCAGAGGGGGACGCTGACGCAGCAGCACGGGGTCCACCGACACCGTGGTCTAAGGGCTCTGCGGGGAGCTTCGCACTGGGTGGGGACGCGGTTTGGCTCTACTCTGTTTCTCCACTTCCAGCTCCTGTCAGCAGGGGGAGGCTGTGCTGCGCCGGCTGCTGCTGGAAGAACAGAGCCAGGACCAAGAGGTGGGGTTTCGGGGAGGCAGGAACACCAGGCTTGCCTCTGGTGCACTAAAGCCGAGGGTGAGACTACCGCTTAGAGTTGGCGAGTAACAGCTCCTGCTGATGCCTTGGAAACAGGCTGAGTTCAAGGCTCACCTAAACACACCTGGCACCCCCAATTCTCACGTGCAGGTCTTTGCACACGCTCTTTTTTCGCTCCAAAAATTGTCTATTCGGTTCCTTTGAGCCAGTTCAACTTCTACGCCTCTTTTAGATATGGTTTCATGGTCACCTCCTCCAGGAAGTGTTCCCGGACCTCCTCCCCCAAAGGCTGTACCACACCTCCTTTCTCATTTCTGACCGCAGGACTGTGAGTAGCATCCCTGTACCTAGTACAGGCTAGGCCACACAGTAGATGCTTTGTGAACATCTGGGCAGAATGCACCCTTCTATGGGACTGGGGAGCACAGGGCTTCTGCGGGAAGTATGTGTGTTGACAGGGTGGGTGGGGGAGTATTTTAGTCCCAGGGTCCAGGGAAATCTGGGATTTGAAGGGTCCCTGGCAACTGCAGAGCGCTGTTAGTTTCTGCTCCCCTTCCCCATCGTGCGGCTGGGATGCTGAGTATCCACCTCACGATTTCAGAGCCCCAAGGCAGTATCTCAGCTCCCAGAACAGGGTATGCCCGGACATAGACTGAAGCCGGTGTCCTTCCAAGGAAGGATAAACTTAAGCGCAGAGAGGGGCAGGCATTTGCCCAAAGTCACACAGGGGGACCAGGCAGCCTCCCTGGAAACCCTGATCTTCTGGAAGGACAGGTGCTCCCCACCTCGGGTTCAGATTCTGTACTCCTGACCCTGCTCCCCGGCCCCACCGTCTCGCGCCAAGCACTTGCGGCCAGCGCGTCGTCCTCTCTTGATTCACCTCCGCCCTGGCCAGACCCAGCGTGCGCTGCACCTTTAAGCCCCGGCCAAGGAGCGCGTCGGCCAGGCCCCGCGCGGGACGTCGGCAGGGGCTGCGCGGCGCGGTGCTCCAGCGGGGAGGGCGGTGCTGGGAGAGCGGAGGCCTGGAACGGGTGGGGACAGGTGGGGCAAGGAGAGGACCAAGCTGCAGGGCGGGGTGGGGAGGGCACACGCGGTTGCGGCGCCGGGAGGCGAGGGGTAGACGCTGCGAGGCGCCCGCGGTGTCTTCTCCTGGAGCTGCGGGCGACCCGAGGTGGGGCGGCCCGGGGAGGGGGCGAACGGGGCCGCTCGGAGGGGGCCTCAGCCGCGGGAGGGCGCGCGGGCGCGCGCTCGGGTTCCACCGGCGTCGGGCGCGGGATCGGGTCCTCCGCGCACCCGCCGCGCGCTCCCCACGCACACACGCCCTTCCTGCCGTGCCGCCGCCACTATCGCGCAGCTCAGCCCTGCGGAGCGAAGCCGGGCGAAACGGACCAGAGTGGCGCCCGGGATGCGGGTCCGGACCGGGGGCGCGCGCGGACTGCGCGCCTGGGACGGTGAGTGCCGAGGGGTCGAGGCTGCGCCTGGGCTGGGGAGCGGGGTGCAGGGTCTGCCGCCGGCGTTGCGGTGTGCGCGGCCTCTGATTGGGCGGGAACCGGGGTGCGGTGGGGGTGGGGGTGCGCGCGCCCGGAAGGCGGTGCACGCGTGGGGCCGGGCCGGGTGGATCGCGCGCCCCGCACCCTTGCGTGACCGCGCCCTCACCTGCCTTCGCCGGGACGGAGACTTGGAGCAACTTCGCCCTGCCCCGAGCGGGGCGGACGGGGAGAGCCGGGAGGGGTGGGAGGGAGGCACTTTCTGGGTGCTCCAGGTCTTTCTTTCCAGGGCAAGAGAGGCGAGGCGGAGCGGCGCAGGGGCGTGAGCTGGGCTTTTCGAGGGCCGAGCCGTGCTCCGCCCTTGCCATCCGCGAGCCCAGCCCCAGGCTTGCGGGGTAGCTGCTTGGGTGCTGGATGCCTGTGACCCGGTAGGGTCAGGCAGGAGGGTCAGGCAGGACCACGCGGTGACAGGCCCGGGGCAGCTAGGCTGGGGCACGCGCGTGCAGTTGGGCAGTGGGGGGCGTGCGGGGACTTTGTGTGTGTGTCCCCTTGCGTGCCTCGTGCTCCGAGGGACTGGCGCTGGAAGAGGAAGCTGCTCCAAGATAAGCCCCACAGATCCAGATGCCCAGGAGCCCCCGCGGGGTCTCCAGGCCCTTGGTCTGTGTCCACTCCCTGCTGGGAACCATGCCCCAGCCTGCCACCCTGTATGTGCTGAGCTCCTGTCATTGTGTTCCTTGCCTTGTGAGTCTCCATCTGCCCACCGTGTGGATCAGGGTGCCTTCCTGCAGCCCCAGCGGTGTGCGCAAAAGATAGCATGAGATGTGGGCCAGGCTGATGCCCGTGAGAAGGAGGGTCATTTGTGTCCCCAGGATTGAGATGCTCAAAGAATGGTCAGAGATCAGGCCCCTGCAGGCTTTCCCCTTACCAAATCCTCCTTGGTCGTATCCTGCTTAGGTCCTGCCTCCTGTGACTGCTGACTGCTGACTGCTCAGGGATTCTTCCAGCTTGGGCTTCCCTGGGGACAGAAGCTGTCCTCCCTGGCAATCCTGTGGCAGCCAATCTCAGCCCGAGGCAGTTTAGCCAAGGTCCCTGTCCCCTTGACATGGTCGGTGAGACTGTCTGTCTCCAGTCTGGTTGTGTTTCCTAGACTTGGGGCTTCAGTCTGTGTTCTCCTGGAGGTTTGCAGTCCTGGTACGGGTCCTGAAATGCTCAGCACAGCTCTGCTATGTTAGGGATCAGGCCCCCACCCCCTCACCCTTCCAGTGGCCCTGGGGACCAAGTAGTTCACCCTTAGAGAACCATGTTTTCTGTGAGATCTGCATATGTACTGGGGTTGGTGAGGGAACCCTGGTGGCTCCTGGAGGCTGCAACATAGGCTAGAGCTGTTGGCCCTGGTACGCCTGTGACTGTCTCTCTGGGGTAGGCTGGGCTGGGCTCCAAATGCCTCCTGGCTTCCTAGGCCTCGTCCTGCTCCATCCCTGCTGGCTTTGGCTGGCTCCCTGAGAATCTCACTGATGCAGTCTTTCTTAGCTGTAGGTTTCTTCTATCAGCTCAGCTCCCTCTTTCCTGTAACTCCTTAGGCTCTGGACTGTTGTCTCCTGGGTGTTACCAGTGGGTGGAGCTCAGCCACTTGTGTGGGCTCAGCCCAGCTCCTGCCCTGGAGGTGGGTGACTTGCCTTTAGTCCTAATAGGGTGAGCTCTCCCTATGGGGCCCTGAGCCTGGGAGACAGGCTGATAGGACACTTCTCTGGCCCCGGTCTGTGCTGACAGAAATAAGGAGCCCAGCTGGTGTTTAGGGACAGCTACTCTCCACCCTGGCTTCGTGATAGGCAAGGATAATACCCTCTCCAGCCAGGCCCCGGCCCTGCCATCTTGTGTTTAAATGATTAAATTACTGCAATATAACAAATTCAGTGATAGGAAGTTGATGCTTAGGCTATAGCTTGGGTGACTTGAGTGGGAAAAATTGTTCCTGACCACTCAGGCTTTCTTGGGGTGTCTGGGGGGCACTGTGGCAAATCTGAACACCTTCCATGGGCTTCTGGGGTCCAGGCATGTCCCAGCCATCAACCGTTGAGCCTTGCTCCTCCTGCCCAGCATCCTGCACTTGGGGCTTCCTTCCCATTCATGGGCATCTGCTAGTTTACATGTCAGGCTCTTCCCTGGGTGGGCTCTGAAAGGGAACCAGGCTTGGGCCTCAGCCTAGTGTGTGAGTGGAGAGGGCAGGGACTGCAGAGGCACATGGGGAGGGCGCAGGGGTCAGTTCTGATGCACCAGGCTGGAAGGCCTGGGCTTGCTGAGTGAGCTGTTCCTGGCACATGGTAGGTGCCCAGTAAATCTTTGCGAAGTCTATGACTGAATGGAGAATGCAGGCAAGGGCTTGGAGGCAGATGGCCCAGCCTTGGTGAAGACCTGTAGGCAAGGCACATTCGGCTTGGTGGAGAGCGCAGTGCCCATAGGGCACAGTGGGCACTGAGCAGGTGGCACAAGACAGAAAATGGTCTGAGGAGTGCAGGCCAGTTCCCCAGTCAGGGTTCTGTGTCAGGGTTCTGGTTGGGATTCTACATTGAGTTTGTGGTGGAAGCCAGAGGTGGCAATGGGTTCCCCAGGCTGCTGTGGGTACCCTAGCTGGAGGTGAAGCCATCAGCAGGGACAGGGATCACCTGGGCCGCTGCTTGGGCATGCAGACAGCAGTGGCAAGTATCAGGTCATAGATGCAGCTCTGGCCCATGTTGCTTGAGTCAGAATGAGGCTGGTGGGCCTAGGGGCTGAGAGGAGCAGCAGGGCTAATTGACAGAGGAGCTTGAGGCTCAGAGAGGGGTGGCAAATGCAACAAAGTCACATGACAGACTGGGTTTGGGCACTTGAGCTTGGGGTTTCCTGGGTGCTGGGCAGCGGGGGTGGGGCTGTGGCCTCTGCAGAGGACGTCCTCAGGCAGTTGCTTTGGCCATCCAGCTGTTGGGGAGCATATGGAGCCATATGGCCATATGAGGGGCAGGCGGGTCACTGAAGGAGGGACAACGGCTGCCACTGTGACTATCTGGATCTACGTGGGCACTGCCAGCCCCCAGGGTCAGGTGGGAGGAGGCCAGGTGGACCCTTGTTCAAGTTGGTTTAGATACAGGGGTTGGGCTTTGGCAGGTGGCCCAGTTCTTGCACCCATCTGCCAGGGCAGCTGGACAGGCGGCTCCAAGCCCAGGCCTCATCCAATTAGCTCTAGGCCAGCTGGGCCAGCTGCCCCCTTCTTGAGGCTCTACCCAGCTTGGATGGCCCTACTGGTGGCACAGTGGCTCTACAGCTTAAGTCTCAGGCCTCCATGGGGCCTGTGTCTGGATATGGGCTCCTCACATAGCCTGGGGGAGGGATCAGCAGGCCTGGGCTGGATGCCAGAGGAAGCTGGGTTGATTCAGGATAAGAAGTGAACTCAGGTGAGTTATTCCCCATCCGGAGCCTCCCTGACCCCTGCAACGTGGTGAGAATGCTACTCACCTGGTGGAGGTGCCAACAGCATGAGTAGAGATAATCTCATGCCACAGTGCAGTCTTGGGCCCTGTGAGCTCATGCTTAGCTCTGCAGGTGGAGGGAATGGGGAGTCCTGCTGGGTTCACTGTACCGGTGGAAGTCGAGGGGAGATTGGCTACTGTCGTTTTCCCCGACACACTTGCTTAATAATTTCACTGTGCTTATCCATCTCTTGTTTGGCCCTCATGGCAGTTCTGTGAGGTGGGCCGAGCCTTGCCCCAATTCTCGGATGAGCCAAGCAAGTGACCCTGTAGGGAACTCCGTGATGTGCCTGGACCCTGTCTGTCAAGGACCTCCTGGCCCAGAATTCCTATTCCGGTCAGACTTCCCAGATGTGCCAGGTGGGGATGAGAAATGGCTTTGTCCTTTGTTCTAGCAGTTCTGAGGACCGACTCCCACAGCTGGCATGAGGGACAGCACTGGCTGCCCTCTGCCTGCCCAGCTTGGGGACAGGCAAGAGGAGTGAGGCCCCAGGCACAGCCACCTTGGCAGGGTGTGCAGATCCTGGACTCCTCCCTGGGTGGCTGTGTGACCTTGAGGAAGTCCTGTCCCTCTCTGAGGCTTAACTTCTCCCTTTGTAAACTGCAGAAATTTCTTTCCCATCCTGCCCACAAGGCCATGTTTGCGGCTTTAATATAAACATGTATTTTTATAGCTTGGTGGGGACATGGTGACTGTGGCTGTCCTGGCCTACTGTTTCCTATGCTGCTTCTGTGATTCCCCTGTTGGCTGCTTCCTCTCTGGCTGTGCTGGCTGCTGTGGGGGCAGGATGTGTAAGCCTGGTCTTGGCCCCTGGATGCTCAGCCTAGGAACCGCATGTCCTTCCTGGTACACGCTGGCAGTTGGGGTCTTTCCAGGGGCCCTGTTCCCCGGACACCAGCAGCCAGACTCTTCAATACCCTCCCTACCTCATCCTCCTGCTCCAGTCCTGTAATCCTTTGTGTTTGGGGGACCAGATCCCACTCATCTCCCCTTCCACAGACTTCCCCTTTTCTCTGATATGACCTGTGCTGTCCCCTTCAGCTTCGAGTCCTGCCCTAACTCAAGCAGATCCCCCGTTTTCTGAGACTCAGCCCAAATGCCACTTTTTAAAAAACACTCCTGGTTACTCCTGCTGACAGTTGCCCCCTTCTTCAGCCTTGGAGCAGTGTATCTGCTTTGTACTTGGGGAACATTTGCCTATTTGCAGGGCACATCAGTATGTGAGGCCTGCAGGGCGTTTGTCTTTGTGGCTTGGGTTTCCTTGGTGGCAAGGCTTGGGCTCATCCACCTTGTGTATCTGGCACGTCCACGGGCCTGACCGGCTGATGAGGCGCACAGTAAGTACTCCTCTCCCTGGGGCCTCTGTGGCTGCTGCCACTTCCTTGCTGAGTGGTCCCTCCGGCCCTGGTGTGTGGGTGAGGCCCAGGATGCCTTCTGAGTGGCTCCTGAGTTACGGGCAGCTTTCCTGCTGAGACGCTCACCGCTCACCACAGACCCAGCCCTCCCTCCCCTGGAGGCCTGGGCGGGGGTGCCCAGAGCTGGCCATACATAACTCTCCCCAATGGATTGAATGGCATTCTGCAATTACTGATTGATTATTTGGGGTACTGATAATTATTCTCCACTGATTGGCAGAGGCTGGCCTGGTCAGCATTGGTGTGGGTCAGCCCAGCCAGGTTGGGAGATTGAGATCTTGGCTGTTTATCCCTGGCCAGGGAGCTTGCTAGCAGGAGCTGTAAAACAAAAACAAAAACAAAACAGGTGCAGACTCCCGATTCTCCAGCCTATACCACCAGGAGCCAGATAGGGAGTTGGGAAGGGCAGGGAATTGATGTAGACAGGGAGTTTCTGCTCGCCGCTGTCTTGCCGTATTTTCAACTTTCTTTATTTTACTTTTTTTTGGAAACAGGGTCTCACTATGTAGTCCAGATTGGCCCTGGACACATAATATAGCCCTGGCCAGCCTTGAATGCATGGCAGTCCTTCTGCTCCAGCCTCCTAAGAGCTCATGTTACAGGTGTGTGACACCACGCCCAGCTCCTATCCTCTTTGTTTCTCTTCTTGTCTGTCCTGGCTCTGGGACTAATCTTGCCCAGTTGTTAAGTGGGATTTCACCTGTTTTGTGGGCATCATTTTTGCCTTTAAATTAAATGGCCGGGCTTCGACTGACTTGTCCTCAGCTGTGCTTAGCCCGCCTTGAGTGGGACTTTCTGAGGTTCAAAGCGGGTGGTGGCCATGTGAGCACAGGGCCAGCATGGTGATGCCCAGCCCAGGGCAGGAGACCAGTGTGTGCGAGGGCGGTGGTCACAGTTACAGCTGCCTCCGGAAGGCACAGGTCTGTTTTCTGCATGTACTAAGCCTTCTAAATGTGGAGCTGGGGCTCAGTGGAATTTGTGCAAAAGCGATTTCTCAGGAAACAATATAATGGCGATGGCAGGGGGGACATTTAGCCTACTTAGGAGACCCAGTTGCCTTTCAGGCACAGGACATTGTGGGCGCCCCGTCACGTGGTCTGTGTGCTTTTCTTGTTCCTGTTTTTTACTTGCTGTTAGGAACACGGCAGAAAGGCAGAGAGAATAGTCCCCGGGAACCCCAGATACCCTCACCTAGATTTAACAATTGTTGACATTTGGCCGCATTTAGCTTTTTTTTTTTTCTGAAATATTTTAAACCACATTATGAACGTCACGATATTTCATCCCTAAATAGTTCAACACCCATTCCTAAACATAAGAGGAAATATTTCTGTCTAGACTCCACGGTTACATATTTCTTTCTAGATGAGGATGGAGACTGAGGCCTCAGGGTTGGCCTGTTCCACCTGGGGTCACATAGCAGAGGAGAGGATGGGGACCTGGAGATAGCTGTGGTACCAGATCAGGCCTGGCCACACAGGTGGGCAGGGCAAGGTTCTGTGGAGCTGGGCAGGTGTGGGTAAGTGGACCCTGTCCAGGCTGGCTCTTCTGCCCGGAAACAGGAAGTAACCCTTCTTGGGTTAATTGTCTCTCTTCCTTTGTTTGCTGTGGGGATTAATCAGCAACTGCAGCATCAGGAAAATGCACAACTTGTTTATTGTTTAATTTAGGGGAATGTTATCAGGCCTGGCCATGCAGGTCCAAGGGAGCCTGGGTTGGCACAGGAGCAGGGCCATCGCCAGGAGCCACCTTCAAGGCAATGGGAAGGCAGTGGGTGGGGCTGGCTTGGCAGGAGCAGGGGTGGGATCCGAGTGTGGACAGCCAGGGGTTCTTGGGGCACTGCGCACTCATGGTGGGGACTTGGGACTGAATCTGGGTTGAAGATAGAACAGAGATGGGGAGCAGTGCGGGGGTCCTGGAGCAGGTGGGAGGCTGGAAGGGCTCCAGCCATGCCGAGGAGCCTTCTCTATTCTCCTGGCAGGCCTGGCTAGGACCCTCATTTATCCTGGGGGATCCCCTGTTCTCCGGGGAGTGCTACACCCCCTTCTGCCCTCTGTGTGCGAGGGGAGGCCTCGGTGGATTCCCTGAGATTGGCCTCCTGCATCCTTCCCAGCCCCTAAAATAAGGAGATCCTGACTAGTGCTAGGGTGGGTGGTGGGCCAGGGGATGGGAGAAGGGTGACAGGGAGCAGAAGACAGAGACATCAGAACACCTTGGATCCCCGCCAGGCCTGTGTGTTCCCTGTGGTGGGGGTGCAGAGGGAAATTACCTAGAGGGGAAGCCCAGGGAGGGCTCACCCAGGTCTGTCACTTTCTCCGGGGTGACTGTCTCAGTCACTGGAGAAAGGAAGTGTGGAGAGTCAGGTAGGAAGTGTCAAAGGGGAGGGCCCACACCCTGTCAAGCCCTGCTCTGCCCCCATTGGCTGCTAGAGAGGGGAGAGAGCTCCACACCTACAGCCCGGAGACAAGGGACACAACCACGGTGTTTCCACTCTGACTGCATGTTGGGTCCCCGGGGAGACTTACTGTCACTCATGTGCACACCTGCCCTGTGGGTGGACTTGGTTAATTCCATTTCTTTTCTTTTTCTTTTTGGTTTTCTGAGACAGGGTCTCATTGTGTAATTCAGCTGTCCTTTAACTTACTATGTAGCCCAGACTGGCCCCTAACTTGTGGTGACCCTCTTGCCCAGTCTCCTGAGTGGTTTTATTCCATTTCATAGATGGAAAAACTGAGGCTTGGTGAGGTTGGTGATGAGGCTAGAATCTGAGCCCGGGGCTGTGACTTCCTGGATCACGGTGCCTTTGAGGTCTGGTTTTTCCTCTCAGCTGTCTTGCTGACTGCTGCCACCTGGGTTTGGGCTAAAGAAGGTGCCCACAGGTGGAGCTTCAGCCTGCAGGCTGAGGGAAGGCCAAGCCTCTGTTCACCGCCTCCCTCTCACCCAGCAGACTCTGCGGGCTCAGGCTGAGGCTTATCATGCGTCCAGGAGGAATCCTTCCTAAGCCAGGCGGAATAAGAGGATGCTGTGCTTGGCATTGGGCTTTCTGTGTGTTTGGAGCCCGCCAGAGCCTCCCGCACCCTTGGCTCCAACTGTGCCCTGTGTGTGTTGGCTCATGGCAGTGTGGTGGCTCGGGCCCCCCCCCCCATGAAAATATGGGACAGGCCCAGCCCATCGTTCCCTTTCTCCCCCAAAACAAATCCGTAATTTGTGTACTGTTGCTGTCCTGCCCAACAGGCAGAAACTGGGGTTCCGAGAGGCCCTGGCTTTCAGAAATCACTCAGCCTAAGAGTGGAGTTTCTGGTGTGCTCCTGGAGATGCTCACCTGTGTGCATGGCATGCATTGGGGTCTGTGCTGTGCCTGGGAGGGGGGATGGGGTGCAGGAGAAGGAGGAGGCTGTGCTTTCTATGGAGTGAGGTCCAGGTTGTGGACCAGGGCCAGCTGAGGGAGGTGTGCTGGGTGCATGCCCTACTTGAAGTCTGAAGCAGTGTGATCTAGGCGTCCTCAGGAGGGCTGCACATGCCCCTGTGCAGGATGAGTCCTACTGGTGTGGTGTAGCATGGCTGCCCGGAAACTGGGCTGGCTGTGTGCCATGTTAGGCGCGACTGCAGCTGAGGCTGAAAAGGGGATAGTCCATCTAGGGAACATCCTGGATCCTGACAGGATTATCGGAGGCCAGGCCTGAGGTTCCTAGGGCTGGGTCTCTAGGTTGGGGCTGGGGTCGTGGGTGAGGAGTGGGGGCACCCACTATGAGTGCCCCTCTCCTTAGGCCCAAACCCTGTGGGTGCAGGCTGAGGGGGTGGGTGCCTGTTACTTGCACCCCTTTCTTTCCCTCTTGGAATGGGGGGTGGAAGTGGGGAGCAGGGGTCCCTGGCCCTCTCAGCCCCTCCCTCTGTGGCTGTAAATATTTTATCTCCACCATCTCCACTGCCGAAAATTGCTGCTTTTAACGCCTTTTTTTTTTCTCCTTTTGCTTGATACAAACGAATGCTGGAAAAATTCCGCGTTGGGCGCTCACGCTGTCGCTTCTGCTTGTGCCCAGAGTCCCCTCCAAAAACTCTAATTGCTTTTAAGCTGTGATAGTTGGCAAAAGCAATTTTCTTTACATTATGAAGGAAGGAGGAGAATCCACCATGTTTTCTTCGTTTTCTTTCTGACTCTTACCTCTCATTTTGAGATCCCCCTTGCGGCTGTTACAGTCTTGGGGGAGAAGTGGACTGGAGGAGATGTAGGCAGGAGGCAGGGACATTTCACTGCCTGGGGCTCAGTTTCCCTGTTACGCAGTGGTCACAGGTCCACTAGCCCATTGAGTAGACATTTCCTGGGCTCATCCCTTGGCAGTCGTTTGAAGGCTGGGACCAACTGTGCCCTATGGGTCACTTTGTCCCCAGGGTGTAACACAGAAGTGATGCATGGCAGGTGCTCAGTACAGAGTGGTGACTGGAGCAGTTGCCGTGCTGTGAGCCACACATCTTGCCAGTCCTGGGGCTGTGCGGGATGGATGGATGTGAACTCATGGACTGAAGACTGAGTGCCTTGCATTTCTGGATCACTTTGGGCCCCTGTGAGCACAGAACCAGGCTCCTGGGGTGTCAGGCAGGAAATGGTGCATTTGGAGAGCAGCAGGAGTCTCACAGGTGAACTGGGGCTGAGGAGGAGAGAATCCAGATGGAAGTAGCCAGGAAGGGTGAGATCTAAGGACCAGGCCTGGCTGGGGCTCGGGTTGCTGGAGCTGCAGTGGGTGTTGTATGACTGGCTGGCCTTGCTCAAGGTGATAGGGAGCTATGGGGCGTTCTCAGCAGGAGGGTGTTGGGAAGATCCCTCTGGCTCTGCAGTGGGGGAGAGGGGTGCCAGCTGGGGAGCCCATGGAGGTGAACCTGTAGGGAAGTCACCTGCGTCCTCTGCCTGTGCCTGGGTCTTCCCTGGGCCCTGGGTAGGGTCTCAGTTGTGGCAGGTCAGCGGGGTCTCCAGTTCCGAGGTCTTCATTGCCAGGGTCAGGTTTGTTTCTCCTCTGTATTTCAAGATGTGCAGCCCTTGACAATTTATGAAACCCACTCAGCTTGGTGTGGTGGCCCATACCTGTAATCTCAGCACTTGGGAGGCTGAGGCAGGAGGATTGCCATGAATTCAAGGTTTACCTGAACTATATAGTGAGACTCTGTCTTAAGAAAATCCAAACCAAACCAAACACATAAGGCAGCCTCAGCTTTACCCTGGAAGCTGTCCCTTGTGGTGGGCTGAGCCCACAAAACAAGGGGCAGCACCCCACTGGGAGATACAGATCTTACATGCCCCTGGGTCCTGCAGATGGGTGGAACTGGAGCAGGACTTGAACCCAGATCTCAGGGCCCCAGCCTGTAGCCAGCCCCACCTCTACTTCGAGCCCCACTCCGGCACCAGCCCACTCTCTTCCTCCTCTCCCAGGACCCGTGGTCCTTCCCTGTTTGTGGAGCGTGCAGGGCTTTTCAAAAGCATTAATGATAGAAAATAAATTGGAATCGGAGAGGAATCATCGCCGGGTGTTCTCGGAGGGCCGCCTCTGCCCTCGCGCCTCTCAGCCATATTGAAGCCGGTGGCTGGACTGGAATACGAATGAGTCTAGGGCCTTGCTACCCTTAATCTGCTGGGGAGCCCTCCCAGGCCAGATGGCTGGTGCTCGTGCGCCAAATCTGTTTGCAGTGAGGCCCCACAGCCTCTGGCCATCAGCAGCCAGGACTGATTTCTCTGAGCTAGAGTCACACAGTGGCTCAGACCCTAAGTCAAGTCCTCTGTGGGCAGCACAGCTCTGGAGTCAGGCTCCCTGCCTGGGGATGGGAGGCACATTGCAAGCCAGGACCCTGACAGCCTAGACCTTCCTTTCCAGGAAGCGCCCCCACCAGGATTGCTGCCCTGTGCACCCTGAGCTTCCTAATCTCAAGCTTTGTGTGGTCCCTGGAGCCTCCAGGGTCAGGCAGGTGGTGAGTGGACTGGGCTGGGTGTGATATGGTGGGGACCAGGCAGACATGAACACTTGGGCTTGGGAGTTCTTCATGGGCACCCCTGCTCCAGCTCTGCTGAGTCGATGGTGCCCTGGCCTGCAGCACAAGTCTCCTCTGCCTGCTTGCAGGAGCCCCCAAGGGCAGGCCCAGCTGGGTAGGGTAGGCACCTGGACAGGCTTTCCCTAAAGCACCAGAGGGTGTGGGGCAACTCTTGCCTAGAGATGGGAAACTGAGGCCCAGAGGCAGGAGTTGAGAAGACTGCCTTACCCAGGTCCTAGTAATCTTCACAACAGGGAAGGAGGCCATTTCTGTGCTTCTGTCTTTTTATTTCTTTGTTTTTTGAGACAGGGTCTCACTGTGCACTACAGGCTGGCTTCAAACTTAAAGCAGTCCTCCTGTCTCAGCCTCCCAAGTGCTGGGATTACAGGATCCAACACCATGCCTGGCTTTTACCTGGAAGAAACTGAGTCTTAGGGTGGCTGCAAGCCTGCATTTTCATCATCTAGGTGAGACTGGAGCATCTGCCTGTTTCCTGCAGGAGTGGGAGGGCTGAGGGGAGGCAAGCAGGGGGTCAGCCAGGGCAGGAGACCTGGGACCCTGCTCCAGATCTTCTACTAACTCCTAGTGTGACCCAATCTAGGTCAAGGGAGTTGGGTTCACTGAGCCTGCGTGGCTTTGGCCTGGCCCTGCCCAGCATTCCTCTCTAGTCTGCAGCTCCTGTGGCATCAGCCTCTTGTTCCCTGAAGTCCCTGCAGTATGGGAGCTGGTGATGCAACATTCATCAGGGGCCTGGGTTCTGCCTATCCAGCTGGCACTGCAAGACTATGGGGACGACCAGGACCTACCCCAGCTGGTGGAGTGGGAAGCTGAGGGAGGGCTCAGGCCACTGCCAAGTATGTGGCAGAGTGTCAACCACACTCTGTATAGATCCTTAGTGACCTCCAGGCATTAAACAGGAAGCTGAGAAAGGCTGACAGAGTAAAGTAAGACTCCAGGCTGCCACTCATCCCTCTATCTCTGCCCCATTTCCCTGGCCCTGCCACCCTTTGGTGACAGGGAGCAAATGTCCTGTCTGTCAGGACAGTACCCTTCCTTCTTCAGAGCTGCCTCTACTTCCTGGGCCTCATGCAGGGGCCTGGGGACTAGGACCTGTGTTAGTCTCTGTCTTCCAGATGCCCCTCTCTGGGGCTGGGATGGCCCTGTTCCTGCTCTGGGGGTGAACATTTTCGGGCTGTGGACCCCAGGGTTTGGGTGGAAGCTACTGGCCCTGTATCTGAGACCTGGGCCTTCTCTGGGCACCCCTCCTGTGCAAATTCTTTCACATCCAGTTTGCGTTCAGAGACCCTTCCTGGTGACCCAGGTGACATAGTGCTACCTGTTGTCCTGACCAAGGACAGGAAGCTGGGTGTCCCAGGCCCCAGGCCACATTCTTCCTATGCCAGTTGCTGCTTTGTGATGGCCCCCTATGTGCCTGGTTTAGGCCAAGTGCTGTGACCATTCATTCATTCTACATACTTTTGCCCCTGATGGCCCTTTGGGCCAGCTAGGCTTTGGCTGGGCTTTGGGGTGCAGGGGATGAAATCTCTCCTGCTCCTGGGGAAGCTAGACATACCTGCAGCCTTATCTTGGGGCTGAAAGCAGGGACTCCAGAGGCCTCTCTCTGCCTCAGCCTGTAGGGCAGGGCTTGGAGGAGTTGGTTGACAGGGATGCATACCCATGTTGGAAATAGTGGGTATCAAGGGGGTTAGGGACCCCATCTGGATGGTGGGCAGTGTGGGCTGGCACAGGGTGAGGCCTGAGGCCTAGGCCCAGTTGAAATGGGTCTTCCAGACTCTGCTGGGCCCAGTAAGGAGCCTGGCAGAGCAGTGGGGCCATAGGGCATGGGGCAGGTCCCTGTGTGGCTGGATTGAGTGCTGAGGGCCTCCCAGCTGACACAGACAGGCAGTGGACCCTTGCAAGCTCTGGTAGTCACTCACGACTGGTCAGGAGGAACTGGCTGGTCCTTCCATCCCTCCCCTGAGGGCCTCAACCTGTGTCCTTGAGAAGGCAGGCTGAGACAAAGCCCTGCAAACCAATGTTTAAGGGTGGAGACCTTGGGGACCCCGGGAGGCCTTGCTCCCTCTGGGCAGTGTCCTCTTGTTTTATTGATGGACTTGTAGCTGGGAGAGGCATTTTCCACTGACTTGGACTCTAGGGGGGTCTGCAGCCTGAACTCAGGTTCACCCCCTGCTCCTATCCTCTTTTCAAGCCTGCAGGGTGCCTGCAGAGCCTGACACATGCGCATGCACACACACACACACACACACACACACACACATGCGTGCGTGCGTGGACACATGCCCAGGCCGCTGGACCATTCCCTTCACATACACACTCCTCTTTGCTGTTGTTCCTGAGTAACCAGGATTACTCCCCAGACTGCATGTCCCCACAGACTGTGAGCACTCATGCCTGTTCCCTCGCCTGAATGGGATTCTCCTCTGTACATAGAGAGAGGGGATATACTCAGCATCTTCATCTTCCTTTTGCTCCCACTCCTGGTCAGCACAGGCACCTCCACCCGCCCCATTTCTACACAGGTCCCCTGTGCGTTCCCTTTCACTGCAGGGCTCCCCTCAGCCTCAACCCAGAACCGCCCTGCCCTTTCAGGCTGTGACTTTCCCATCCTGGGGCCCAGAGTTGTACTCAGGAGCAGAGGCCTGGGTGTCCCCCTTTGCCAGCCTGGATAGCTGTGAGCCTTGGACACCCTCTGCTCCTTCCAGCTATGGTTTTGGGGAGCCTCACACAAACCCTGCCTCCTCCAGCCAAAGTTCCCACCGTGGTCCCCTTCCAGCAAAGGCTGCATGCTGAGATCTGCATTTTGTATGAGGTTCTGGGCAGGGTTAAAAAAATCCATTCAGTCGTCATTGATTTTGTCTTTCTGATTACAAAAGAAAAATCCAACAATACATTTGTGGACAGTGAAAGTCAGGAAAGTGCCCTGGTCCCACCCCGAGGAAGTGGTCACCGTGTGTGTATAACCGCCCAGCCTTGTGGGCCACATAGTGACAGATCATTATTTATCAGCCTCAACAGCTGCTGGAGTAGCGTCATGCAGCCTGGTTTTCCCTGTGCCACACATGGATGGCGGTGGTCTGTGGGGCGGCTGCAGCAATTCCAGGGTGCCTGTGCTATGTTTCGTTTCAACCTGTGCTTACTGATGAACACTGAGGCCCTTTCTACGTTTCTGTATGCTTTCGCCATGGTTTTGCGTGAGTGTCCTGGAGCGTTTTGTTGTGAGCACTTGTGCCATTGCTCCTGTAGCAGAGATGTCTAGCAGTGGGGTTGTGGGGTATGCAAGCTCAAATGTGAATCAGTGTTGCCAAATCACCCTTCCAGAGATGGCGCTGATTTCCCTCCCTTTGATACACTGTGAGTGCTCATTTCCCCTAGTCTTTGCCAGCACTACTTGTTATAAATCATTTTAACTTTTCCTGATCTGATGGGCAAAATATGGTACTGTGTCATTTCCATTTGCATTTGCCTGATTTCTGGTGAGATAGAACATCTTTTCAAACGTTTATTGGCCAATTTAGTTCTTCCTCTGTGGATTTCTAATTCACTGCCAATTTTTCTCTTTTGTCTTTTTTCTTATTGATTTGTAGGGGCTCTTTGCATATTAGTGATATTTTCTTCCACTGTCTCACTTGCATTTTAACTTTGTTTATGGTGTCTTTTGCTGTACAGATGTTTTACATGTTTATGTAGATGAATTTGTCAAATTTTCTCTTTATGGCTTCTGGATTTAATGTCTGGCATAGGAAGGCTTCCCCCATCGCATAAGATTTCATTTCAGATAAGAGTTTTATTGCTGAAAAACCGCCACACAGCCCTGGTTTGCCGACTTCTTCCCAGCTGTGTGTCTGCCCTCTCCGCAGCTGCAGACGGCGCTGGGGGAGGACCCATCTGTCCAGCCTCTGTCTCAGCCTCTCCCTCTCGTCAGGCACCTTTGGAGTTGTACTGTTTGTTCGGTGGGCTTTGTCTGTTGTGTGCTCTGCCCCGCTTTCTGTTCCCTGTTTTCCAGCCACCAGCTGGTTCCCTGTCAGGCAGCAGTAACTAGAGGTGCTGGATGGTGGTGGTGGCCTTTGGTGGGTGGGGGACAGAATGGTAGCTCTCAGGGAACATGCCTCTTTCACCCTCTGCCCTGCAGTCAGCACAGTCACAGGCAGGGCAGGCCAGGCTATCTTCATATCCAGACAGCCCCTCCTGCACCAAGAGGAGTGTTCTTCTTACGCATCCCTGGCCCAGGCCTTTCTATCCTGCCAGTCTCCCCCTCCTGCCATTCCCATGCTGAGCTCTCTTCGGTCCACCTAGCCCCCTTCTGAGTCTTGGTTTCCACTGTGTGAAGCAGATTGTGGCTGCCAAAGCAGAATCCATGGAGTGCTGCAGAGCTGGTGGGTATTCCAGCCAGGGCCTGGCAGGGGGGTCCCCCTTCCTGTCTCAGTTTGGGGCTCCCAGTGCATACACACACAACCCACATGTACACATACATGCATGCATGCACATATACACACGCACACCTGCACACACACATTTAGTACGCTGTTGACAAAAGGATGAGGACTTGGGTCCCATCAGGTGGCAACCAGTGGGACTCTTGTTCTCTGCTCAGCCTTGGCTCCACACAATGCCTGGCAGATGGAAGGTGCCCAAGGAAGAGAGGGCAAGGAAAGGATGAGGGATGCCATGAGAAGCCATGTGCCAGCCTGTGTGTCCTGGTGGCCCTGGCTGCTGGTGACTGTAGAGTGTTCACCAGCTTCCACCAGTAGAACGAAAAAACCCAAGACAATCGTTTTATTGAGGAAATATTTATTTCAACTCCATTTTGAAGGTTCCAGCCCATGGTTGATTGGCTCAAATGCTTCAGGTCTGTGGTTGTGATGTAGGACATTGGAGTGGGACACTTGTCCGCATGGTCAGGACACATGACAGTGACACTGGGATCCCACAGTTTTCTCAGAGGTCCACAGCAGTGACCTAAGAACATCCTACTACTCCCTGCCTCCTGAGAGCTGCCCTGGGGACTGGGCCTTCACACCTGGCTTTGGGGATGGGCAGCATCTGCACCACAGCCAGGTGAGAATGGGGACCCTTACAGCCACCTGGAGATGGGGTCTTGGGTGGGCATTAGGGTCCTGGGTCTGGAGGGCAGTGGGAGGTCAAGCAGAAGGCTGGGAGGTCTCAGAAGTATGTGACCTAACCTCCCAAGAACTCTGAACATCTGTCCTGGTGGCCTTCTCCAGCCATGAAAGCACATCTCATCTCTGCCCTCGAGACCTCTGTCATCTCTGTCTCAGCTCTAAGCACACGGGAGGCACAGGACAAAAGCGGAATGAATGAATGGGTAGATGAATGAATGGGTGGGTGAATGAATGAGCAGATGCATCAATGAGTGAATGTGTGAATGAGTGCATGCCTGAGTGCCAGCTAGCGATGCTGACCTGAGGACTCAGGTCTGAGGACAGGGAGGTCCGGTCCTACGCTTGGCTTTTCAGCTGACTTGGGCAACCTCACTGTGTGGACCCAGTTCCCATCTGTCTAATGGGTGTAGGCCTCTGAGGCTTTGTGACTCTCTTCAGGGATTCCCAGAACCACACCTCCTTATGTGACATTCTCATCAGAGTGTCCCCCGGTGCCAGTTTGACTCCCCAGTCCTGCATGTACCATGCCAGGGTCCTCCAGTCCCTGTCCCCTCCCATCTCTCAGGTTGTCCTGTGCCCATTTGTTCTGTTGGGCTCCACCAAGGGTACAAAGAGCCAGGAGGCAGGTGGGCTACCTCCACTCTGCCATATCCCCTCCACTCCCTTGGCTGCAGGGCCTGTGACCAGAATTCTTGCCCTCCCTGGGCTCTGGTACATGAGCAGGCATGTGTCCAGGACAGTGCCTGATTCCCCACTGCGCTTGCCCCAAATCATTGTCATCTCTCCCGTGGTCCCATTTCCATAGCAACTTCTTGCAATGCCGCGAGAGAGTGGGAGCGTCCAGGAAGCTCGGGGGAGGGAGGAGACCTGTTCAGTGTTGGGAACATGGCAGCCAGGGCCTGGCGAGAGCTGTGGGGACAGCCTGCCCTGCCAACTCAGGTGGAACTGGACGCAGGGCCGCCAGCCAGGTGGTCTGGAGCTCTGCCAGGGACAGGGCTGTCCATGTTGGCCTGGGCCTGGTTGGCTTGTGCCAATCCACAGGAGGGAGCCAGCTTGTACAGCCACAGAGGACACCCCTCCCTGGCTGGAGCCTGAGGAACTGTCTAAGCTCTGGCTGCCTTGCTGTGCCAGGCTGGCATCATGTTGCCCTGTCCTGTCTTCCAGGATGAGCAGTCATTGGGAGGCACTGCCCAGGGCCATCAGGCACAGGAGCATCATTTGGGACTGGAAAACCAGGAGCGAGCAGACTCCTGCTTACCTGTTGCTACTGATCTGTGGCTGCGTGGAGTCCCACGTTGTGCTTGTTTCTGTGCCCCTGAAGCAGGAAGTCCCCCCTCCCTGTCCTCTCTTCGCTTGTCACATGGCTGCAAATTCCTTAGCATCATAGGCCTGGTGACACAATGACTGTGGGAGTCCTGACTATCAACCCTACCACCCACTGTAGCAGGAGGCCCCACAGTCCTTGTGCTGCGTGGGGAATCAAAGGCTAGGAGGGCGCGGCTCCGCCTCGCATGTGCTGCCTGGAGCCCCGGGTTTGAGGCTGTCACCCTCATGGTGGCATGGTCTCTGGGCACCACCTGCATTTGTGCTTTCTTAATCCTCACCTTGGCGTTGACCAGCATCTGAAGGTGGATTACCACAGTGCTCCTCGAGCTGCACATCCGTGAAATCATGCCTGGAATGTGCCTGTCAGGTTTTTTTCTAATACACAGAAAAATAAACAAACTCCTACAAAAATAAAAATGTTTGTCTAAATCCCCCTGTGCACCTGGAGGTGTGTGTCACAGACTTTGAGAAACACAATGTCTGATGGAACCCCTCAGTGACAGCTCTGGAAGACTTCTGTCTGAGGGGGGGAAGGGAAGGCTTTGCCGAGAGCCACACACACAGGAAATGAAAAATGGGGCCACCTGTACCCCTGGCCTTCCAGCTGGGGTCATTCCTACCCCTGTGAAGCTGGGGCCGAGCAGGAGCCAGGATGCCCGCCGTTCTCCTCATGCACTCTGGTCCTGCTGGCCCCTGGAGTTATTTGAAGAGGAAGCAAAGCAGGAGAGGCTGGGGAGGGCGATGTGGGAGTTGAGGGTCCCTTGGGGGCTGGACCCATGAGGTATGGGCCTGGGGGGTGGCAGTGCTCTGCCTCCCATCTTCTCCAGGGCCACCCTGGGGCCAGCTGGGGGCCGAGCCAGTATGGAGGGCAGCAGTGCTGGTGCTGGACACTTTGCTGGGCCTGTGTCTCTTCTTTCTCTGTCCTCATTTTCCTAGCAGGAAGCGGGAGTCCCCATCCTAGGGATGAGGGAATGGACTCAGAGACAAGACTCCCCAAGGTTTCAGGGCCCCATTGCGCTGATGCCAGACATCCTGTGTGATCAGCTGCTGAGAGTAAACTGAGGGTACGGGGAAGAATAAGTACATCCTGCAGAAGAGGGCGACATGTGTGGATGCGTCAGTATTTTTATTTTATTTTAGTACATGTTTTCAATGTGTAATGAAGGCACTCACTCGGGGCTGGAGATGTAGCTCAGAGGCATAAGCACCTGCCTTGCAAGCAGGTGGTCATGAGTTCAATCCCTGGTACGGGGGGAGGGGGGGAAAGAAGGCAAGAAGGCACTCACTGTGGGGAGTTGGTGCATGTACACAGCGTGTCCTGCATCTTTTTTACTTCACATAGGATGGGATTAGACTGTGTGTGACTCCCTGCTGCCCATAGTGGCTGACAGCTGTCTCCTCTCTCTGTCCACAGCCTCCTGTACCCCCAGGGCCTGAGGTGCTGGTGCTGCTTTACAGAGGGTGACTCTGGCTGGTTGCACCCAGTCAAACCCCAGCTGGAGGTAAGAGCCCCGCTGGGCCACTGGGCAGGGTGGGGGTGTCATGGCCCTGGGCACGGGGGCTATAACGTGCTGACAGGGCCTCTTCTAGGTCTTCCATCTCCCTCCTCAAGTAGCTGGGTCTGCAGGTCTGATATGGGGATGCCAGGCCCCTTGCCAGTGCTGGCCAGCTCAGAGCCTGGGGCACTACTGCCACCACCTGCTTTAGAGGACAGACTGCTAATAGGTTCTCCAAGCAGGGAGTTCATAGGCAGGAAGGCACTGTCCTTGGTTCTGTCATACTGTTGACCAAGTGCCTGCTTGCATCCAGGTCAGAAGGGAGCAGGAGCATGTGGTCTGGGACAGACAGGGTCCAAGAAATTGTCACGAGGCTGCCTTGGCTTCGACGCAGGGAGTTTGATAGGCTGTGTGTCAGGCAGAGTCAGTGTATGACCCAGAGGCCCCTCGGTCAGGTGGAGCCCAGACCTGGGGAGTATGTCTGTGACAGCACTGGCAGCCAGGTGACCTTGGCTTTGTATGAAGAAAGCAGATGGCCATGTGGTCTATATCATGAGGAGCAGGACTCTGGGAATAGGGGAGTGATGGACCCTCCCACTCCATGTCCTGTGGGAAGGGACCTGGGGATCTTTCCATGCATTCCAGGCTGGCCTTGAGCTCACTGTCAGCCCAGGCTGTCTTTGAACTCATGGCGGTCCTCCTGTCTCAGCCTCCCAAGTGTTGAGATTACAAGCGTGCACCACCATGCCTGCTCTGTCTCTGTTCTTGACAGGTGAAGGCTGCAGAGACACAGGAAGGCTTGGGATGGCAGCTGGACTGCGTGTCATCCTCATTCCTCACCTCCAGGGGGTCCCTCCTCCTGCAGGATGGGTGACAGCTGTGTGGGGTCCAGGCCCAGCTAGCCCTACCCCCCCAGCAGGGAGTGGGCGGGCGTGGAGGAGAGTGCCTGGAACTCCTTCCCTGGCACTGGGCACCTGGCCTTGCTCTGAAGTCGGCTCAATTTCATCAAAATATCCCTGCTAATGAGCCAGCCCTATGGAATGAGCTGCTAATTAGCCCCTCTGGTTCAACCTGTAATTGTTGCTGGAGGGAGAGAGCCTGTCCAGGGCTTGGGCAGGCAGTGGGTGGTGGGATGGATGGGCTGGGCTTCACCCTGACCCCCAGGCAGCAGCAGACAGCACCACCTGCAGGGATGGCAGCCAGGCTCATGGAGGACCCTGGTGGGAAGCCGGGGTGGGGACCAGGCTGGATGGAGGACACTGGAGTCAGTGGCAGCCGGTGAGGGGGGACTATTGCAGGGCTAGACCCCTGGCTGAGCCTTGGAGCCTGAGGGTCCTCTTAAAACATCTTATTTTTCTGGTTATAAAGCCTAATGGGTGTTCTGTATAGAAAAGTGCGAGTGCTCGGGTGTTTTGCCCGTCAGACTTTTATAAAATATGTATTTATGACATAATTGGGATCAAGCTGTACTTGCTGTTTTCTAACCTGCCTTTTGCACTTAATTCTACACCCAAATCATTTTCCCTCATTAAATGTGATTCTGTGGTGTGACTTTTAATGACAGCGTAATGTTCCAGCCCGGGCGTGTTGAGGCGTGTTGAGCCTGTTCTCTGAGTTGTGTTTTGTCAGTCAGTAGATCTGGGGCACTGGAGTAGGGTGTGAAGATTGTGACCAGTGGGGCAGGCTGAGGCTCTGAGGGCCAGTGATGCTGTGGAGCAGGGGTGTGGGGCTGCGCTGGGATCTCAGCCCCTGGAAGGGGCCAGGTGGGCATGGGGCCTCTGAGTGCCTTAAAAGTCCTGGGGAGGCCTGGGTTTCCCCTTGCTGTCCCCACCTGACGTGTTCTCTTGAGTGTGGAGTGTGGAGGGAGAGGTGGGTTCGCAGGCTGCACATACTTGTGTGTGGTGGGGTTTGCATGGCCCCTCTGTTCTCTGGATGTCCTTGTGTGTGTGTGGGGCACATGCCAGCTCTACAACTGGTTCTGGAATCCGCACAGCTACTCAGACAGAGCCAAGTGACTGCAAGGGGATCCTGGAGGCTGGACAGGGCCCCTAGGAAGCACAGCTGTCTGTCTTTTCTGGGAAGCTCCCCAGCCCCGGGTGGGGCTCCGTACGTCACCAATGGGTATGTCTATTTCTTCTCCCCAGTCTGCAGGGCCTCCCAGCACAGTGGCCATTATATCACTGTTGAGGGACACAGCGCTGTGCCCAGGTGACTCCTGTTCACCGGGTGAAGGGTAAGGGTATGGTCAGGCTGGGAGGAAGGACTTCCTAGCCTCTGTGTCCCCTTCCTGGTGTCCTGGGGCAGCTGCTGTCATCCCCAGGCCTCTGTCTACCTGGCCAGGAGGTGGAGACCATCTTGCCTTTCTGTGTTTACTGCACACCTGTGGTTAGGCTCAAGGAGAGTGTGACCGGGTTGGCATTTGCTTTTGCTTGCCCTTCATCTGCAAATATCTCTTCAGTGCAGCTGAGGTGCAGCTTGGATCAGGTGATGGCTTGTCCCTTGAGAGACCCCAGGCTTTGGGACAGGCAGATAGATATAAGTGGCTGACTGCAGGTTCCTGTCCCAGCTCTGTCACTCAATAGTGGTGTAACTGAAGTGATGTACCTGTGCTGCTGGGCCTCCATTATGGAATCATAATGGCATCTGTGTGGTGTAGACTGAGTAGGTTGAAGCCCATAAAGGGCTTGGAGTGGTGGCTGGAACATAGTAAGTGCTCAATAAATTCGACTTGGCACTGAGCCTCAGGGAGAACAGCAGAGGGCATGGAGAGGGTCACAGGCTCCTCTGGGAGCCCAGAGGCTGGTGTTGAGGCAGTGTGGTGTAGGTGTCACTATTTTAATCCTTTATAGCCATTTGTCCCTCTTGGTTTCAATGGGGCTAGAGAGAGAGGAGGGAGGAGGAGGCCAGTTTCAGTCCCTGGGGGCTGGGGACCTGTGCTGGTGGCCTAGGGCACATGCCGGTGGCAGGCTGTCCTGGTCTGTCCATGCTGCCTCTGCCCATGAGGAAGGGTTGTGGGGAGAGGGTGTGGGTGGTGCCTGGCACTGAGTTATGTTAGCCTCCAGCTGCAGACAGAGGCGATGTATGGGGAGCCGAATTAACATTCTTCCTGGAGAAGTTAACAACTTCCTAATTAGAGGCCTGGCATTGGTGAGGTGCTTGAGGCCTTTGCGGTCGAGAGGCTCTTCTGGGTAATGAGAGGCTGCCTGGGTTTGGAGTGGGCCCGGCTGTGCCTGGAGGAGCGCTGGAGAGCCTGGCCTGGGCCTTCCTGCTTGGTGGTGTGGGATGTGGTGGGGGGGGGGCAGAGAGGAGGGACTGGCCCCAGTTTCTCCTGTGAACCCCCCGCCTCCCCAGTCTGAACAGCCACCCACACTTCTGCCGTCCACCAGGACCCTGTGTCCACCCTCGCCTGTCTGCTTGTGCTGCCCCTGCTCTTTCTTATCCCTGCCTGGCTTCTCACTGTGTAGAGTCCCTTTGGCTGGCCAGCTCCTGACACCCTGGCTGAGCTCTGCAGACTTGGGTCTACCTGTGAGGGCATCCCTGGCAGTGGGGGCAGGCTCCTTTTGCTCAGGCCTGGGTGTGATGTGAGGCAAAGAACATGGCCTTGGCTGCTCACGAGTAACCCGACTGGCAGGGGGCATAACACCTTTCTGGTTCCTGAGTCCCCAGGTTCTTGCTGCCCTAGCCATGCCCACTGCCTGACCCAGCTGTCCCAATGGCATCTAGGAGTGGGGTTGTTACTATTGAGGGTGTCCAGCACCCCCTCTCAGTGCTGCCCAGCTGGCTTCTGAGGAGACCCTTGGATCTGTCTACCTTGGAGTTGGGGACTTGGGGTGTCTTGGAATTGGATATCTAGGGGTATCCTGGAACGGGGAGCTGGGGGTGTCCTGTGTGTGCTAGGCAGCTGGAAGGTACCAGGTCCCACAGGGCTCTGTCTTCATTGTGGCTTGGAGGTGGCTCTGACCATTCCCTCCACAGATGAAGATGTGGGGGCTCCTTGATGCAGGGTGACCCTCAGCATGAAGGAATTCTTGCTATAAAAGTGGTCTCTTTCCCTGTGTCCCTGGGGAGGAGTTAGAGGAGACATTGGCTATGCCCTCCCATCAGGGAGCAGCCCAAGCCTTTACCCCCAGCCCTGGCAGCAGCCAAGGTCATGCAAGGAGATGGTGCCACTTTTGCCTGGGTGGGTGGAGGATGGCAGTGTCTTTAGCCCATCCCTGCCATCCCCTCCTCCCTTCTGTCCTACTTTTTGGAGCTTCTCTGCCCAGGCTCTCTACAGACTTACAAGATCACAAGAGTCTGGCCTTGGAAAGGTCAGCCAACCATGCCGCACCCCTGAGTCCTGGGCCGGTGGTGGGGATGGGGATAGGGCATACGTGGGTTGGGGACAGTGAGCACAGGGCTGTCTGCAGACTGGGAATCCTGACCTGCTGCTCTAACCCATTTGGGGAGCTAAGACCTTTCATTCAAGTCCCAGCCCTGTCACTCACTGTGTGGCATTGAGCAAGGGACCCAGTGCCCTTGGCCCTGTCTCTTCCGGAGTGGCACTGATGACTTCCCTAGGGGTCTGAGGGCCCTGTGTTGCTGGATGACATCTCAGTGGGAACAGGCTGGGGGTAGGGGCTGGCTGCTATCCAGCCTGCTCCTTGGGCAAGTGATTTACACCTCGCAGCCTCAGCTTTTCAATTTCTGCAATGGGCACTATGCTGCTTATCTCACCGAGATGTTCTCCATCCATGGGAGCCTTCTGTTTCCTCCCTGAGGCTTAATGCACCTGTCTTTCCTGTGCACACGGGCTGTGTGGCCACCACAGAATGAGCATGTGTTTCAGTCTCTGCTTCTGGTAGTTGCCTGAAGTTAAGGACCAAGGAGAGATGTCATGAGCCCCTGCAGAGGGAAGAAGAGAGGTGAGGGCTCCTGGGAGTGTGGTCTTTGGGGTTCAGCAGGATCTGAGGTTGCTTTGAGAGAGGGGCTGGGACACCTGTTTGGAAACAATGTAACCCAAGGCTAGGCAGAGTAGTGGGTGGCCAGGGACCTGGTAGGATGGAGAGGTCCCAGCCCTGGAGTGTGAGGGCCCTTAGGCCGAGGGTGGGACAGATTGCCTGCGGCACAGGGCAGGGTATCAGGAGCTGGGATCCCAGCCCGGAGCCATCACGGGCCCTGGGGGACAGTGGGGGTTCCATGTCGGGGTGGGGTAGGGCTCAGCACTGTGAAGGCATTGTGAAAGTGGGCAAGGGGCTGAAGACCTGTGGGGTCAGCCCTGGAGGTTCTGCCCAGGATGGGGGCAGCTTTAAGCTAGAATGAAGGCTGCTGGAGGGCAAAGAGCAGGAGCATAGGGGAGCTGTGGTGATCCGGGCACCTAGATTGTGGCCACCCTCTGTGTGCTAGCAGGACCCATGAGTGGCTGCTCTGAACCAGACTGCTGGGTGTTGACACAGCCTGGTGGAGGGTGGCAGCGTATGGCTCATTGGAGGTGCCGGAGCTCAGGCTGGGTGTCGGTCAGAGCTGAACTCCAGGTGTCATCATTTACTCCCTGCGCCCTGGTGTTTAGAGGGGAGGACAGAAGATTTCTTGGAGGGTCAGATGGTTGACACCGCAATGCAGTCTCCCTGGCTTTGCCTTCCTCAAGGAGGCTGAGAGTAGCCCTGAGTCACACAATACTGGGCAGAGGCCATGGATGCTGGCAGAAGAGACCTTTGCTCTGGCCACCCCACCTTGGAGTCTAGTGGTCCCCACCACATCTGGCCAACTTTGGGGTTGGGGATCTTCCTGGCCACAAGTGTCCTCATGCCTGAGCTGCTAGGGGAGGCTTTGAAATCCCTGCCCCAAAAGGAAACCTCTGTGCTCCTTCAAACAGTGACAGATTTCCCTAATAAAGAAGTGGCACACTCAGGCAGACCCTAATGAATGGAGTGACTTCCGGAATTAATCCAGGATGGATGGGCAGGCACTTGGCTGGGAGTGTGCGGTGGATATTGTGACAGGTTGTGTGCTGCAAGAGGAATCATTCCTGCTGTGCGGGATGAGGGGAGGCACCATGGGCCGGGTACCCACCAGTTCCAGCCCTGCATCTGCTCTTGGTGGGCTGGTGTAGACTCCAAACCTGACCTTGGAGCCCGAAGAGTCTCCTGTATCATGCTCTACACCTGTGGCTGGGCAGAGCCTGGGTGGGAGAGATACCAGTTCTTGCTCTGCCATGTAGGCTCCTCTTCCTCTTCTGTCCATCTCCCAGCTTTGGCCCACCCAAGGGAGGCTCTCATCATGCCTCAGTTTACCTTTAGGGGCACCCACTTCCTCCTGAGTGCCCTAGCTTCAGGCATGGCAGCAGCACCCTTCCTGGGTATTCGAATGTGTCTTTGTATACAACAGGAGAGGTCCGGAGGCAGAGTCAGTTTCTGCTGTCAGGTGCATGAGCTTGAGGAAGGAAGCTAAGGGTCAGATGGGGTGTTTATCCTGCATCTTCCTCCTGCTGGGGTTGTACCCAGAAGGACCCTTGCTTCCGAGTCACCCAGGTCCGGCTAGCATTAAGGTACAGATGGGCTGGGCATAGGTCCCCTCCTCCGGCCCTCAGGGCCTCAGATGTGGTACTGTGTGACTCTGGGTCCCCCTCAGTCTCCCTGGGCAAGGCGAAGTCAAGGGAGAGCTAGGGTCCAGCTTCTCTGCCTCCTGACTGGGTGACCCTGCACCCCATGGTCCTCAGTACTTCCCTTTGCTGGGGTGGAGCCTGTTTCATCCTCTCTGTGTTCTCATTTGTCCTAGAAAAGGATCCTTGGATTTGTTCCTGTTGCACAGAGAGGGAAACTGAGGCTCCCAGAGGCACAGGGGATGGCCATGTAGGGTGCCCGGTGGGGAGCATCTGCTCTGTGTCTTTCGGATGCTGCTCTGGCCTCTGCCTGGTGAGACTGGATAGAGCTGGTGGCAAGAATGCAGGTGCAGGGTCCCAGGAGAGGGGAGCCATGGATCATGGCCAGGGCAGCCTTGGAGGAGCAGGGCCGCTGGTGCCCTGAGGTGTCGGAGATGGCCGTGGCGTAGGAGGCTGAGCGTCTGGGCCTGGTGAGGTCGTTTGGCCATGGCTCAGTGGAAGGCAGCAGTGTATTGCCTCCCAGATGGGGATCTGGGGCTAGGAGAGGCAGGGAATCATGGGCTGGACTAGAGGAGTGGACCCTGTCCACAGTCAGAATTGCAGATCCACTGTGTGTCTGCAGCTGCTCTGAAGGGACTTCTTGTACCTGGTCACTATTCCCCAAGGCTGAAGAAGGCTTTGCCCTAATGTGTTGGGTTGTTTTTATTATCAGGCTCCCCAACTTTTTATAGAGTCTCAGTATGCAGTCTAGGCTGCCTCAATCCTGCAGCAATCCCCCTGCCTCAGCCTCCTGACTCCTGGCCTTATACTAGGCTGGCACCTAATCTAGCGTTTTTGCCCGTTGTTTAGATGAGGAAACTGAGGGACTCATCTCAGTCCTTAAACTGCTCATAGCCTTCTAGATCTCTAGTATTAAGAGCAGAGACCAAGAACCCAAGTGGAGCTCAGTAGGGAGGTGGAAGGAAGACATGAGGTCCAAGGATACCTCCCACTGATGCTGGATGTGTGTGTGTGTGTGTGTGTGTGTGTGCGTGTGCGTGTGCGTGTGCGTGTGCCTGTGGTGCATGTGTTTGAGCGTACATGAGTGGCGGGCCCATTAACAAACAGAAATAAATTAACAAGTATTCAACCCACCAAATGTTCCTTCTGTTCTGTATAATAGAGCATGGGAACATAATTTTCCCCTGGAGCAATTTGCAACAGCTGAACCTGTTCCTCGTTTTCCTCCAAAAACTGCTTAGAATTCTGGAATGCTTGTTGATTTCGGGTCCTTTTCCTTTCTGGCTCTTGTCCCCAGGCCCCAGGCCACTTCCCTTCCCTTCCTTGTGCCAGTCCTCAATGGAGCCAGATTGTCACAGAGTGAGTTTCCCACTCTGCAGATGGGAGGTGCCTGGGAGCAGCAGCTTCGGCCAGGGCTCTGGCCGAGGGTAGGGGGACCGCTGGTGCCCTGAGCCATTTTGGTGAAGGAGATGCCCAGGGCTGGCAGATGGGCCAGCAGCTTCCCACCAAGACTGCCACAGACACGCTGTGCAACCTTGTGCCACTCATCACCTACTCTGGGCTTTGTTACCACCCTGAAATGGACCAATTTGCCTGCATCTCCCCAGGAATGCTTGGTGGCATCCAGAAGGTGACATTGATGAGCACCATCTCCTCTTGAGGATACCAGGTGTGTGAGCTGGCAGCACCCACCCCACCCCCTCCCAGACCTTCAGATTTGGGGTCTCCTACCTTGTTTCTAAAAACCACAGGGCCGGGCATTTAGCTCAGCAGGTAGAGGCACCTGCCTGGCAAGTGCTAGGTCATGAGTTCGATCCCTGGTACCACACACACATACACAGAGACAGAGAGATAGGGGAGAGAGAGAGAGAGGAGAGAGAGGAGAGGGGAGAGAGGAGAGAGAGAAAGAGAAGCTCATTCTAAAAGGCACAGGGCACATCTCACTTTTAAAAGCAAGTTCATTTTAATCAATTTTAATTAAACTGACTTATAGAATGTGTATTTGCTTATATATTTTGTTTGTGCATGTCCTGATGTTTGTCATTCAGAGCCTGGTCCAGATGCCCGCTTCCAAGCTGCCGCATAGGGCAGGAGCTGGGTAGGGGAGGCCGTGCTTTCGGTTTCCTCTGCCAGGGGCAGCAGAGGCAACAGGAATCTAGGGTTCAGGACCTGGGATCGTCCCACCTCTTTGCCCTGCTTCAGGGCCCTGGCTGGACTGTGGAGAGTGCCTGTCTGTCTTCTGGGCCAGTGGCTCCTGTGCCCCTCCCTATGTTTCTGGGCGCCGGAGATGAGGGTGCTTGTGTGGTTTGGATCTGCTGGGGGCCTCTTTCTGGCAGCAGGTAGAGGAGAGAAGGGAGAGGGATGTATCTGGTGTCTGCTTACAAGGACACTAATCCATTGGATCCGGGTTGCATCCTTATGACTTCACGTAGCCTGAATTCATCATTGGGGCTGGAGCATAAACATGAGTGTAGGGACACCATCTGCCCATAATGTCACCCCATGCCCTGTCTGTATTCAATGCAGACTGTATGCTCACTTCCTGGAGGCCCCTTCTAGCACAGGCCTGGGATATGGGTGCTGTGATGCTGACACAGATGGGATTGCTAGGCTTAATAGGACCCACCCCAGCCTTGGCATGTGGCAAGGTGGGTCCTATTCCCTAGCATCCCCACATCGGGCTGAAGCTCATCCACTGTGCCTGCTCTGGCTTTCACTGCCCACAGGAAGAGTCCCACCCTCAGCCCTCCCAGCTGAGTCTCTGTCCAACCCTCTGGATCCCAGGACCCTAACAGAGTTGTATTTCTGATATGTGTACCTCCACCTCCTCCCGCAGGTGTGAAGCTGTTCCTCCAAGGCCAGTGACCTCCTGCTTATCCTGTGTAGCCCTTCTGGGCCTGCCTGTACCCAGCTTCTGTGCAGCTCCTGTATGCTGGGCTTTCCAGCACTTGCCAGGGTGGTGTGGCCCAGTGCTGGGCTCTAGGAGACTGGGTGCCCGCTCTCTGTTATCACCTGTGGTGCATGGTCAGTGAGCCCTGTAGCCTGGCACTGCCCAGGGTCTGATGACTGCCACCATGGAGGGAGGCAAACAGCGAAGGAGACAAAAGAGTGAAATCTACCCAAGGTTCTTGATGACCTCAGGAAGGAAGTGCGGGGCTGGGTGGCCTGGGAAGTGACTAGATGAAGACAGAGGACATGAAGGGCTTTGTTGGCTCTGGGGAGGGCACTGGGGACAGAGGAAACCCTGCACATGGGAGCAGCCCAGCCTGAGTAGGGATAGAGTGGGGAGACCCCGTGGCTATTGGGGGTAAATGTGCAGATGACAGACTGTTGTAAGGACTCTGGATTCTGGTACAAGGCAGGCGTTGCTGCAGAATGTGACAGGAGTGACGAGCCCTGGTGTGGATCCAGGGTCCTTCTCCCTCCTGTGCCACAGGAGGCAGAGCAGAAGCAGGAATCCAGGGGAGGCTGTGGCAAGACCAAGGGGCCAGTGGCAGGGAGAGGATGCTGATAGCAGCCCTGAGTGGGTTTGCAAGCAGCATGCAAGCAGAGGAGCCAGGAAGACATGGCCACAGGGTGTGAGGGACAGGAACAGGGGCCGGAGGAGCCCAGGGCACTGCAGCAGCCAGAGCCTGGAAGAGAGGAACCCTGGAAGAAGACAGCTCTCTGCTAAGCACCTGGCTCCGGGAATGCATTTCAAACTCCAGCTTCTGGAACTTCAAAGGGACCCTCTGCCGGTTTTTTTTTTTTTTTTTTTTTTTGAGACTGGGTCTTGCTATGCAGTTCAAGCTGGCCTTCAACCCACTATAGAGCCCACACTGACCTCAAACTCAGGGTGATTGTCTTGCCTCAGCTTCCCTAGTACTGGGATTGTAGGTATATGCCGCTAGGCTGGCTCCTTCTGGGTGGTTTGGTACAGTTGCCTGGGGGCACTTGTATAGTGACACAGGCCCAGAGGAGAAGATAAAGGGCCTCAGTGTCCTGGGGCCCTTGGAGTATATATCTGTACTGTAGGGTGAAGTCAGAGGCTGACCTATTGCAATGACCCATAACAGCACCTTCTGGGGTTTTCCCACCTTGGTCCTTACTGAGGCTGGGTGGGAGCTGGGTAAGCCCAGCACCCCCTCCAGCAGTTCAGCCCCAGGACCTTTGCAGGGCTGAGTTCCTAGAGAGAGCAGACCTCCCTGCCTGGCTTTGAACCCTGCTCTTCACTTGTGAGCTGGCCAGATAGTGATGTCACAGTGTTGACCTCTGGGCCAGCTGAGGCTTAACACTGTTAAAACACAGAAAGAACTCAGACAGCCAGGGCCTCCCCAGGCTGGCGTGAGGTGAAGATCAATCTGAATGCAGACCAGCTGTGCCACCCCTACTCTGGCAGAGGTGAGATTTCCCATGCAGCTGTGGGACCTGCTTTGTGAAGGGCCTGTCTTGGGGGACCCCCAGATTGGGGATCAACTGTCAGCCCCTTTTTTTCCTCCTGCTATGGCCCAGAGCCCTTGATCTCCCCACTCCCCCACCTTGCTGAGATCAGTTGTCCTGGAGGAGGGGACCTGTGCTGATGACCTCCCTGTGGATCTGGGGTGGCAGGGATGCTGGCCAGGGCAGCTGTAAAGAGGGCTGTGTGCCCTTCATGGTCACAGCATTTTCAGGGCCTGTTAAAATCTGCAGGGAAGATGGACGGTGATAATTACAGCCCAAACCTTGGTCCCCTTGAAGGGAAGCGGAGAGGGGCTGGAAGGGTAGGGAGGGGCCAAACTTTCTGATAATGTGTAAACAGTGTGTCTCCCAGGAAACAGCAGTGGTGGTGGCCACAGGCTGACTGATGGGTGTGCTGTCATATGGGCCTACAGAGGCTGGAGAGGACACTGGGCGGATTGGATGGGCTGTAACTCACCAGGCCTGGGGCTCAGGGATAGCCAGCTGCACTGATGAGGGGATGGGGGTGTTGGTGAGGGGCTACAGCCTGCAACTGGCATCTGGGGGACAGTGGGTGTCTGCATGGTCCAGGGGGAGCCCTCAGCCTCTGGCTTATGGCTCAGGGCCAGCTGTAGGACTGACAGGGAGATGTTTTCTGAGTTAGGAATGTTTGTATGGGCCTGAGGGGTCACAGACAGAGGGGGCAGTGCAGAAGAGCCTCGCTTCGCGGTGTGGGGCTGTATCCTAAGAAGTAGCGAGGCTGGTTTGAAGGAGGGAGTGCTAAGGTGCAGGACCCAAATTGCCAGTCACTGAGGCCAGAGATTTCCCTGAGTTGCCCCATTTCAGAGAAAGCCCGGGACAGGCCTCCCAGAGAGCTCCTGGTCCTTATCCCAGCACAGCCCTGACTTGCTGTATGACTTCAGCAGGACCCTGGCATCCCTGGACCAGATGGGGAGCAACTGTTGTTTCCTAGTCTCTGGGCTCAGTGCCGCTTGGGGCTGGGGAGGCGGTGAGGAGGACACTGCCTGAGAAGGGAGAGGAGTGCAGGGCTTCGGGGGTGGTCTGGAGACCCAGAGGAGGGGTAGGGGTGGGGCTGCTCTTTGCAGAGCATCCCAGGCCAGGGCATCCAGGGACTCTGAGGAGTGGCTGTGTGTGGGCTGGGCCTAGCGTGCTTAAGGTGGGGTGGGAGCCTCATTTCCCGGAACTCCCCCCACCAACGTGTGTGAACCCAGGCCAGTGCCTTTTCACCTCGACTGTTGCAGGATGGCTGCGCAGAAGGCAGAGAGCTTCATGTGTCTTCCTGTATGTGGAAGGATCTGGGGCAGGGGCAGGGGCAGGGACTGCAGGGTCAGAGGCTGGGCCAGGTGGGCTCCCAAGTAGTAGAGGTGCAGGGGCGGGGTTCCAGTAGGGTGTTCCTGCCTCATGAGACTGCTGTGGCAAGTTAAGTCAGTTCAGGCACGGGGTCGGTGTGGTGTTCATTATGTTTTAAACCAGAATTGAAAGCACTCCAAGCTCCAAGCAGCCCTTGCCCCCACAGCCTGGGCTTCCAAGCTGTCTGTCTGGGCCAGGTCTCCTGGTGACAGAATCTTCAGCCTGTGATCTTCAGTGACTGGGTACCCATTGCTCAGAGGTGAAGACTAAAGTCTTGAGGGGAGAGGGTTTCTGAGCCTTACTGGATGGGGGCCTTTGACCTGCCCTGTCCTCACCCACTGTTTCCTCTCTTTTCGAGACATGGGGAGGATGCAGTCCGTGGCCAGAGCCAAGGTGTTACCCATAAATCAGGGGAGACTGAGTGGAGGGAAGGCTGAGGGTCATAGGAGGAAAGGGGATATCGGAGCCCACTCCTCAGCCCCCAGCTCGGGGGACGCCAACACTGGGCTGGTTCCTGCTAATTAGCACCTTAACCAAGTGAACCATGCCCAGGCACTCTCCATGCCTGCTCCTAGACAGATAATTACAATGATTTTTTGGCTGCTGGGGGGTTTAGGGGGCTTTTCTGTTTTTTTCACTGTCCACAAGGATTTTCAAATCTACCCACTCTCGCCTCATTTGGAGAAGAAAAAAGTGTTAATGGACCTTTTTCTGCAGCTGAGAAGGACAATTTATGATAGAGGTGACAAACTTCATTTTAATGAGAGGCAAATTCTGCCTTGTTTTAAATTACGGTGCCCCTCCTCCACCCTGTCCATGGATTTGGGGCATTGAGAGAGGAGGCTGAGGTGTCAGGTTGGCAAGACCGGGGTGGCAGAATTCTGGCCCCCAGGATCCCTATGTCCAGCTGTCCCATGAATCCCTCTTTTGAGATGAAGGTTCCTGAGGACTGCTGTGGCCTTGGTTGACATAGGAGCTGAGGTCACAGAGGCTAAAGATGAACCCTCACACAGCTGAAATCTGAAGGGTTGTAGTGGGATTTGAACCCTGGGTCTGGCACCAAATTCTATCCCTCACACTGGCTTTCTTCTCACTGCCCCCCTCCAGGGCCGGAAGACCACACATGTATAGCTGTGTCCCGGTCCACTCTCGATGGGGTGGGGGCACAGGTTGGGCTGGCCAGGCAAGGTGTCTTGGTGCTGGCTGCCCAGGTTCCTCTTCCTGCACAGAGAGGCAGCTGGGAGGTGGAGTGCCTAACTCTCTGGGGGTCTCAACATTTGGGACTCCTTGGTACATTTGGTACCAAGCTCTGGTACCTGGCTGGATATGGTGGTGGAGTGACTCAAGCCATCAGGGTTGAGAGGCCAGGCTGCCTCAGAGGTGCTGGACCAAGCTGGGACCCGGAGCTGGATACAGAGCTGAGCCTAGCTTGCTTCTCCCTGTATTGCTGCTTCTGTGGGAAGCCATGGCTTCTGGGGTACTCAGGATCCCAGCCCCAGTCTGGCCTGAGTCTGGCCCAGTTTTAGGGGTGGTTGCTCCTTGGGAGCTCCAGCAACACTAGGTCCCCCTATCTGCAGAGTGGGTAGAGGGTCCTGGTTGCTGGGCCACCTGGGGGCTTCTTCCATCCTCTCTGAACTGACTATGGGAATCTGGGATTTAGAGGCACCCAGACCCCAGCTTGCTGGGTCAGAGCACGGCCTCCACTTCTCCTTCCAGCCAGAGACAGTGTGAAGCCTGGGGTCTTTGCCCTGCAGGCCCAGAAGAGCATCATCCCTGCCCCTCATAGCAGGAAAGTCCCCACCCTTCACTGGAAAATGGACTAAAAATGTTTCCTTTAATCAAATGCAGGGAGGGTACATATGTGGGCTTTTTGACACCCAGAGTCCTTGAGTGTTGGGTTGGAAGGAACCTTCCAAGCCCCAAGGCTGCCTCCCCAGGTGTGTGATGCTGTCACCACACTTCTGTTTGTCCTCACTCTCCTCCTGACTCAACTCTGTTCCCCATCTCTCTCTGGCTTCCATTCTGGCTCTGTGGCTATCTATTGGCTCAGTCACTGTCCTACCCAGCCTGGGTGTGGCTTGGGAGGGGGAGGAGCCAGATCCTGGCAGAGCTCTGCTCACAGGCTGACCTGGCCCCTGTGTTGGCCGCCAGATCTCCCAGAGGGTCCACAGAGGAGACAGGAGAGAGGTCAGGGGCACAGGGATTGGGTAAATATGGTCAACACTGGCTGGGACCCTCAAGTGATAGTCCAGCTAAGGCAGAGGGCAGAGTGGGTGTGGCCTCGTGGATTTGTTCCCTCCCCTTGAGCCCTTGTTGAGTTTTGATGAATTCCAGGCTCAGTACCCATGCACATCAAAATAGTTCTTGCTGGCTCATGGGGCTTTTTACTCAGAGCCACCTGGTGTGGTCACCTCCTCTGTTCCAGGAAGAGGGCACCGTGCAGTTGTTAGCCTCTAGTGCAGCTCTGGCCCTGAGTGTGAGCTGGCTGTGGCTGCAGCATGGGTAGGGGCTAATGAGGCTCAGACAGGCCTTGTACCAGGGCTAGTAAGTTGTCCATGGGCCGTGGGAGCCCTAGAAAGATCTGGAGCCATGCAGGCCTGAGTGACAGGGCAGGAAGGGATATGGCTGCAGCAGGCCCAGAGAAATCCCTGGCAGAGTCCGTTCACACCCTGGTGCCCCTCCCCAGGTTGCAGTGCCTCATCTGACCTGATCAGGGAGTGAATCTCAGGTGTAGATCATGCTGGCAAGTAGGCATTGATTTCCATTAACAGCCTGGGTCAGCAATTGCTCTTTCTGCTGTCCTCCTCAGATGGCCTGGCCCTGGGCTTGCCTGGTGCACTGTGGGGAGCAAAGCAGGGAATGGGGCAGAGGAGGGAGGGGCAGACACCCTTATGCCCCATGCCCTGACATCTGGGCTACTGTCACTTCCCAGTGTCATCTAGGTACACAGGGCTCTCTGCACAGACCTGGTTCTCTCCTCTGTGCCTCTCCTCACAATTTGTATTTATTGCTTTATTTGCTTAATGTGAGGCCAGAGGCTGCAGCTGCTTGGTTCGAAGCTTTGTCCCCAGTGCCAGAGACCAAGGAGGCACTCAATAAATATCTGTTCCAGGAAGCTGGGAAGGGGGACTCGGTGGACTTCTGGCTCGGGTAGATTTCCTTCTCTGGAGCCAGCTGGGGAGAAGAGGAGGAGGAGAGGATGCTGAGGTGACCGGCGCAGCTCCCCAATGAGACAGGAGACGCTCTTGTGGGCGACAGTTAACTGCTGCTTTATTTACGCGGGCTCTGGTTTATATATTTGGCTGTGACCAATCACAGGCTGCCACGAGGAAGCAGGGCAGGAATGGGACGCAGGCTCTGGCTAATATATCCAGCTGTGGCCAATCAGGAGTTGCCACAGAGTATGGAATGAGCACGAGGTATGCACGGGTTGGCTAATTTAAAGAGGGACGTAGCGCATTGCGGAAGCTGGCGTGGTCCTTAGTCCCGGGTGGGGTATGGTATGTTGAGCGCCTGCGCCCAACACTGAGGTTGCCCCTATCTGCCTGGGAACCCTGCTTCTGCCCCTTAGTGCAAGGGAGGTACCTGGGGTTTAGCAGGAATGGAGGCAGGCCCTGCTGGGGGTCTGCAGCCTGGCGGTGGGGGGTTGGGACTGAGGCAGTCAGTTTAGGATGACAGAGTTATGTTGGAGCTGGAGTTAATACTTGCCCATTTTGGGGCGAGGGAGGAATGGGAGGCTTTAAAAATTATCATTCATGCAATTCCCAACATTTCCCATTGGGTCAACCTCCTTGCAACATGACTAAAGTACTGTCAATTTTCTCTTTTGAGAGACCACTGCCTGCTCCTTGTGACTTGCCTGGGTTTTGGGTTATTTGGGTCAATGCAACATGTAGGTATGATGTGGTGTGTTGTGGGTGGACACTTAGAATGTGTCCCTTTCACCTCGGAAATAAGACTGCCCTGTGTGTGTGTAGGGAGCATCCTGGTATGTGTGGAACTGCCTGGCCGGAAAGTGTAAGCTTTATGAAATAAGGTCAAACGGTTTCCTCCGACTGCAGCAGCGACTTCTGATGTCCCCAGCCAGAAGTGGGAAGTCCTGTTCCTCCACCAGCATTCACAGGTCTGGCTCGGCTGTGAACATAGGCTGTGAACATACCGAAGGTGGGGTCAGGCCTCGTGCTTTTCCTTGGCATCTCAGAGCTCCACTGGGCTTCCGCAAGCTCTGTCACGTGTTTATCGGCCCTTCAGGTCTCCTCATCTGACAATTGCTTGTTCTTATTATTTTGCCTTTTAAAGAACGTGGGTGATTCATCTTTTTTATTATTGTTATTGATTTGAAGAGTTCCTCGTGTAGCCTGGGAACGAACTTTTTGTTGGCTGTCTGGGCTGCAGGTCCATTCGGTGGGCTATCTGTGCCTCGTCTTTTCCCTTTATCATACCTTTTGTTGCAAAGATGATTTAAATTGTAACAGTCAAATTTCTCACCTTTATGGCTCCTGCTTTTTATAGCTTATTTGGAATGAGCATTTTTTTAAGGCTCTTGATGCATATTGCGAAATTATCACTGGCAAAAGGTGTCCTCATTTGCCCTTGGAATGGGCCGAGGGAGGACAGGCGTCTGGGAGCGTCCAAGGTGGGTGAGAAGGCAGAGGAGAGAGATCGTGAATGAACAGGAGGGAAAATGCTCTGCTTGACTCTTGACTCCGTCCTGAGAGGCCCCTCTCTCCGTTCTCCGTTGGAGAGCTGAAGTCCCCCCTGGGGCGGTCACAGGTGACTTTGATTCAGGCTTGGCTCTGGCTGCGGGGCTGGGCTGGGAGTTGTAGGGCTGCACGGAGCGTGGTTAATTGGTGTCCAGGGAAGGCGAGAGCAGCAGGAGCTGTTCATGGAGGCATTGCCAGGAGTGCAGCGTTTGTGCCTCCAGAATCACACTGTTTGGGGACTTGGCCGGGGTTTGGATCTTGGTATCCTGGGTTCTGGCGATGACTCTGTGGTCTGGGACACTCCTCTCTCTGAGCCCCACTCCTGTGTCGAGTGATGCTCAGGTTGTTCCTGTGGGCCGCAGGGCCTTGTGAGGTGCAGAGATCCTGAAGCCACAGACAGTTCCCTGGTGGTGGCAGGCTGGTCCCCAATGAGGCTTAGAGGAGGGATGAGCACCCAGGCATGGCAGAGTGGGCTGTACCGGGGACACTCAGGGGCCATTAGCAGGGTTGGGCAAAGTCAGAAATGGAGATAGGATAAGCCCAGTACCCCTGATCTCTGTGTGTAGTGTCTTTTGGTAAACTGACTTTGGCCAGGGAGAAAGGGCTGGGGAGATGTTGGGGCTGGGCTGATGAGGGCCACCCTGTCCTTGCCTCTGTTGACCAGTCACTGTCCCTTCTCACTGGACTGGCTGTTTTGTCTATAGCCCACCCGGGCCTGAGGGGTTAATTTTGCTGTGCCTGAGCGTGGCAGCATGCAAATCCATACACTTTCATAAACTGCTTAATTAGGCGAATGTTAATGAGACGTTAATTACTGTTGTGCCCGCGGATCCCACGGAAACGAGGATTATGTTTCTCTTCAAACATCCCGTCTTAATTATAACTTGTGCTCAATTCTGCAGGCTTCACCAGCGACAAGGGTGGAGCAGGCTCCTCCCTCTCTGGGCTGTTCTCCCCAGCTCCTGCCTCTGGTCCTTTCTTCATTGCTTTTGTTGGTGAATTCCTACTGTGTGCCAGCCATGTTCCGAAGCTGGCAGCAGTGGCAGAGGGCAGTCTGACCCACTGTGGGAGTGGGTTGCTGTCTGTGGTTGCTGTCTGGGTTGTGACAAAGCTTTGATGGGTTCCCCAGGCGCCCCTTCGGTGACATCTTGGGCAAGGACTAAGGGACCCCTGCCCCGCTGTGCCCTGTAAGCCTGGAAGTTTCCAGGCCCCCAGCCCTCCTGCCCAACCCTCAGTGAGGAGCGAAGCCTTCCCTAGCATTTAATTACAGCAGCAGGGGACGACTTGGCCAGAATGTGCTGAGCCTGACTGGAGCAGAGGAGCAGCCTTTCTAGTGTCCAGACATCTTAACCTGAAAGCGTACAATCACGGCACAAAGAGCTTTTAGCCTATTGTGTGTATTTGTCCAGTTACACCTCAGTCCTTTAAACTGGCTGCTGTGTCTCCAGACAGGAAAACAAGGAGCATCCTTTGCAGCGCCTGTGATCAGCAAGATGGCTGGGACGGCCTTTAGTCACAGGCAGTCTGTGCCTCCACATTGGCCGCATGTCTTGTCTCTTGGAGTTTGGTGGGAGGTCTCTGCATGCCTCATGAAGTGCACTGGAGCACATTTTGAGTTTAATAGAATGGCCTGGTTTTATTTTCCTTTTTTGACTTTTTGAGACAAGGTCTTTCTATGTAGTTCAATCTGGCCTTGAACTCACTGGGTAGCCCTGATTGGGCTTGAACTTGTGGTGATCGTCTTGCTTCAGCTTCCTGAGTACTGGAATTACAGGCTTGTGCCATCAGGCCTAACTAAAATGTCTTGAAGGGTTCTGAAGCAGTGTCCTGAGAAGGGGACTAGGGCACTTCTGTGGGTCACCATGCCTTTCTTTGATGTGCAGACAAGACTGGGCATTAGTTTAGATTGTCATATGATGATCCAAAGTGCTGAACAGGCATACAAAATTGCTTCTCAATGCCGTGCTTTTGAAGAAGAATGGCTAGAATGTGCACATAGAATTGGGAATACCCAGGTGCAAAAAAGAGCGCAAGATAGAATATCATGATTTAATGGAATGTTTGCTTCTGCAGGAAAAAATAAAACACATGAGTACCATCAAGAGGCAGTGGGATAAGCTAATAACGGAAGGGATGTGCACCCCTCCACCTCACCGCTTGAGTAAGGGGGTGCCTGGCCCCTGACCAAGGCAGCTGCCAATGGCTAGAGGCTGATATTCATGCTATTTTTCACTGGAAGAATTGTGTACTGAAAACCTCTGTCAGATGTGTAAAAATAAAGCGATATTTAAAAAAAAATAAATAAAATGGCTTGAATTTTAAACAAATGATCACTTGTTAAGAACAACAGAATAAAATTTCTGTGTCTGGGCACTTCTGGCTGTGTTCCTGGTGTCGGCTTTGCTGTGAATCCTGTCTCCCATCCCACTGTCCCCTTCTCCCCCATAGTCCTCTTCCTGCAACCCAGTTTCCCCAGCCCCAGGCAGACACGAGGCAGGTTCAGGGACCAGGGGTCTCAGGCTCAACCTCCCCAGGGACCAGGCAGAGGAGGGGGAGTGAGAAGAGCAGGCAGGAAGGTGAGGGACTGTGGGGGACGGGAGGTCCACCTGCCAGCCCCACCCAAAGGATCAGGACCACACAGACACACACTCTCTGTGTGTGACCAGGTGAGTATTTCCCAAAAGAAGCCAGAGATCCATGTGGTTTGTAAAAGCTGGCAACTGAGTCTAATGTTCTAAAAACCACAGAGCTGGGCAGAGACAAGAAGCATCCCAGTGCTCAGCTGGGCTTGCTTCCTGTTCAAGGCCCTGCAGACCCCACTCCCCACAGCTGTGTCCCACTGTTGCCAGCCCAGGCTGCCTGGGTTCCCTTCTGTCCCTGCACCCTCCCAGCCTTTGGGGTGGGGAAGAAAGAGCTACCAGGTGTGCATGAAAGAACCAGAAACAGGGCTGCTTCGAAAAAACAGGCATGAGTCACCGCCGCACACACCTTTAAGGAGGAAAAAGCAGCCACCTCCTTTGCATTGTTACCAGGGCCCACTGGGAGGGGCCCCAAGCCCTGGTACTTTCTGGGGCACAGCTGCCTTCGAGGTAGGTGCTGACTGGCACTGGTGAGTGTGGTTGTGGCTGGGGCTCAGTGTGTTAGCTCAGTGGCAGCTTTAAGAATAACACAGGAACTCTTCCATTAAAGCCACTGCATCGTCAAATGACGTGTTTTAATAGGACACTCAATTAGATCAAGGTTCCTGTGACGATGCAGACGCCCCCACAGAACAGGCGCTTTTCTCCCGTCATCAGCATCTAGTGTGGTCCCCGTTCCCAGCCAGGTGTGAGACCTGTGCTGCTCCTGCCTGCCCTGTGCCTCTGAGATGAGGGGACAGTGCTGTGGTGAAGGGGGTCCCTTGCTGAGCACCTACTGTGCACAGAGCCTGTCCTTGGAGCTTCTGTGTAAGGCCTGGTCACCTCCTCTTTCCAGTCCTTGGTGGGCATGTGTGAGTGAGGGGGCCCAGTCCCCAAGAGGATTCCCCATGGCCCTGGCTCCAAGCCGCCCCAGGCTGAGCTGGCTCTGATAGGTGTTTTCTGGACAGTGGCCCCATCTGATGACCCGCTGGACTAGGTGTGCTCACTAAGATCTTCCAGATGAAGACACTGAGGCAGGGGGAGGGTCACGGCAGGGAAAGCAGGGATGGGAGGGTGCCAGGCTGGGCCCAGGAAGCCAAGCTCTTAGCTCAGGGCCCATCCTCAGGCCTCAACTCCTGTGAAGCAGGCTTGGACTGTCCACACTCCCCTGAGCTCAGCACTCTTGCTTGTGGAGTGGCTGTCCTAGGTGGGCATCATGACGGGAGAGGGCACCTGGGACACAACAGAAGAGGCAGCTTTGGAAGTTGATGAGGACAGTATTTTTAGTGCCAGATTCTTTGCAGGTGAGGAAGCAGAAGCCTGGAGATGGGGGCAGCCTGCCCCTGGGGTGCCTGGTCAGGTGGGGAGCAGGGCTTTCTTCCACACCCATGGTCACACTGCCTTATTTATTCCAAGACAAGGCTGGGGATGGTGGTGTTGGAGGAAGCCTACTAAGCCCACTTCTCCTTTGCCTTTATCTCTCAAACCACTTATACTCTCCCGCCCATCTTTCACCTTCCTGTTATCCTTAAAAAAAAAAAAAAAAAAAAAGCTGTAAAGGAGGGGCAAAAAAGGAAAGGGAGGGGAGGAGCAATTGACTTAAATGTTTAAATTAGCCTCACTTTGCTGAAAGCTGGGTGTCAGGATAAATCCGTTCCTACAATGTCATAGATCTTTTCTTGAGTGGGAAGTTGGGGAATAAATGAATGTTCTTCATATATTATTACAGCCTGACACTGCCAAGGCCGAGAGAGGTACCCGCAGTGATTAAGGAGCCGACCTGGCTAATGAGTGGGCCTGGGCTCCTCATGGGGCTGTGGCCGTGTGCCGAGCCATGAGGGACTGTGCTGGTGAGGGCCCAGCTCCTGGAGCTCCTGCAGCCCAGGCATGGGCACACTGTCCTCAGGAGAGGAGAGGTGCAGAGAGCAGGATTCCACTGGGAGTGAAGAAGGCTAGATAGAGCAGGGCCCAGCCTGGATCGCCTGGGGCCTCTGTAGGGACAGGCACCTGTGCACTCCTGGTAGCTGGAGCTTGGCTACTGCAGGATGAGCTGCACCCTGTGTAACATGGGGAGGATACCTGGGAGTTCAGTGTTTTGCCACATGGAAGCCACTAGGGAAGGCTTCCTGGAGGAGCCAGGATGAGTCAGAACCTGGAGGATAGAGAAGAAATTCAGTCTGTGGAGGGGAAGAAGGAGGAGCCGAATGGGTGCGTGTGGTGCCAGGAAGAAGGAGCAGCCAGGGAGCAAGTGCCAGGGTCCTTTATGCAGAGGGGCCAGGAGGTGACCTGAGGTGCCTGGTGGCACATGCTTTATAAGCACTTGTGAAGTTGGGGGAAATTTCGTGGTGTTAAATACAAAGTGTGGCTGGAGCCTGGTGAATGTCGGCAGCTCTGTTCACTAAGCTCTAGGTGTGGGCAGCTGTGCCTGTCGTTGTGCCAGTGACCAAGAGATGAGTTCATTTGATGGATAAAAACGTAGGGGCACAGGGACTGGACTCCAGGTCTGGCTTCAAGACATTTTTACCTCTGTGCCTCAGTTTCCCCACCTGTACCATGAGGGCCTAGAGGATATCATCTTGGATCTGGCTTCTCTGCAAGTCTGGCTTTGGGTTAGAGCCTGCTGACCTGAGCTCCAGCACCGGAATGGAGTCCTGGGCCTGACCTGCTGGGGGCTTCCTCCTCCTCCTTCAGATTTCTGGGGCTGCTTCCCTTTTCCTTCAGGCCAGTGGAGGACCTGTCTGGGTTGGGCATTGGGGGTGGGAATAGGAGCCCTTTGCAGTGTGTACGTTTTCATGCTTCTGGCAAGGATGGAATGGGACTTTCTGGAATGGCTTGGTCCCCTTTTCTCAGGCCCAGCCTTTGGAAAAAGAAGCCACACCTCTCTTGTGCATGACCCTGAACAGATCTCTGTGCTCCCCACCTACTTGTCTGCCCCAGGCTTTGCAGCCATCCTGGGGCCTGCAGACCCTGAGGCCTTGTTTTACAGGAGGAGAAAGTGAGGTTTTTTGTTTTGTTTTGTTTTGTTTTGTTTTTTTTTGGTCTTTTTCATTTTTATATGTACCGGGGATCGAACTCACGACCGCCTGCTTGCAAGGCAGGTGCTTATGATGCTGAGCTAAATCCCCACCCCCCAAGAAACTGAGTTTTATGGAAGTGTGGTGTGAGTTTGCCAAGGGGCAGGGCAGCTGTTTTTGGCCACAGTGGCTTGGGCTTCCCTGACTTCTGAGGGGGCACCCAGAGGGGAGATTAGGCCCTAGATTTTTCTGTAGATGCCTTCTTCCCAGGTTAGAGTGTAGGCTGTGATGGATGTCTGACCACACTGGGTGGGGGGCCCTGCGACCCTGTCCTGGGAAGAGGGGCTGCCTGTGAGTTAATTAACAAGGCAAAGAGCAGGCGCTGGGACTGGAAGGTGTTCAGTGACTGCAAATCAGAGTGATTGTGATTACTGATAATATGGCATTTCTGCTGTTGCAGAGATGATGCACAAGTGGACAGAGGCCCTGCCAATACTTGGTCCTCGGAGTGGTGAAACATCCCTTCCTTCCTCTCTCCCTCCCTCCCTTCCTTCCTTTTTTCTTTCTTTCTTTCTTTCTTTCTTTCTTTCTTTCTTTCTTTCTTTCTTTCTTTCTTTCCTTCCTTTCCCTTTCCTTTTCTCCTTTTCTTTTTTCTTCTCTCCCTTTTCTCCTCCCTTCCTCCATCTCTCTCTCCCACCTTCCTCTCTTTCCTCCTCCTCCTCCGTCTCCTCCATTTCCTCCCACTCTCTTGGCATGGCCTGATCCTCTTTTCTGGTAGCCACTGCCTCCCCACCTGTTTAGAGAGGGAAAGGATGAGCAGCAGTTCTCACCCAAGGGTTAGTGCCTCATTTTCCACTCTGGTGAGTGGGCCCATGGGGAGCTGTGCCCAGGTGGGGTGGTACCCCTTTCTGGATGGCCAGCTTCATTCCATCGAGGCTCTGGCAGACACCATGAGTGTGTGTGCTGGTGTGTGCACATGTAATGTGGCTACTCCAGCCCCTCTGCCATAAGACAAGTTTTCAGTGTGGCTCTTGGTCCTTGGCTGGATTTGGTTTTCTAATGGCAGAGGCTAAGCCTTCTCCACCAACCAAGTGCACAACCCAGTGTGGCAGTGTCTGCAGTGTCCAGCAGTAGTCTGGAGACACAGGCCACTTCCCTTCCATCTCAGGGAGGTCAGCGCCTGGCTCCTTGCACAGAGCTCTGAACAGAGGTCATGTCACGCTGTTTCCAGCCCTGCTCCCTCAGTTGAGGACACTAAGGTCCAGAGCCTCCTGTGTGTTCCAGGGCAGGCCGTAGCTTTAGAGCCAAGTCCCTGCTACAGCACAGGAGCTTTAGAAGGACATCCTGGTGTTGAGACGCATCACAGCACCTGCTGTGTGCTCAGGAGTGCATGAGGTGTAGCCTCCAATCTCCCTTCTCTCCACCATAGGGGACCCCCAAAACAATGCTCCACCCACACCCTGGTGTGAGCGAGTGGGGTTTGAATCACAGTCCGGAACCATGGGCTTGACTGGGAAGGCTGAGGCAGAGCTGCTTCCTGTGGGACAGAGCAGACAGGATGATCCCTCTGGAGATGTGGAGGGAAGAGAAACAAGTATGGCCACCTAAGAGGAGCCAGAAGGCCATCCTGTGTGTGAGGGATGGTGGTGGGAAATTGCTCAACAGGGTCCGGCTGAGAGGATATGGGAGGCAGGTGGTGCTCCTGGTAAGGCGCTGGCTCCCACACAGACTCGTTTTCCCCTGTGCTCCCAGCTCTGGGACCCGGCTTGTGCCACTGTCCACCTTACCTCCTGCCCCCTTGATGGGGTGGCTGATTTCACCTGGAGTGACAATGGTTTGGGTGGTCAGTGGGGGCCTTGGTGCCTCATTGCCTGGCCTGTGGTGGTTCCCATCTGTGGTGTCTGTGAGAAGGGTGGGGTGGAGTCCCTGGGCCTATCAGGGCCCAGCCAGTGTGGGCCTCTCACTGCCCATGCATGTGTGCTGCTTTGCCAGCTTCTTAAGTGGTTTGCCAGACATCATGGGGCTGTGTTTGGCTGTAAAAGATGAAATAAGGTCCTTGTGAAGAAGGAACAGAGTCTCTGCTAATTAGCTCAGCTGCTGCTCTTAGGAAAAAAGTCTGCGGAGTTGGGCTTTCGGGGCTGGTGGAGTAGTGGGCTTTGTGGGGAGCCTGCCTTGGGGAAATGGTGCATGGAGAAGGCTCAGCCTCTGCCATTAGAAAACCAAATCCAGCCAAGGACCCTCTGTCCTCTATCCACAGAAGTGTCAGCCTGGAAAGGCCTTTCAATACCTGAGTTCTGTGTTCTGACCCCAACTCTGCCACTTAAAGGCCTGTGTCCTTAGATGAGGGACAGCTGACCTTCGTGGGTTCGAAGTCACCTTCTCCAAAGGATGTGGCTCTATCCTTCTGTGAGACAGGGGTGTGTGTGACTTGAGTGGGAAGACAGATCAGGCTGCCTAGCATGTAGTCGGGACTTAGAGCAGGCTGTTGGCCTCGATTCACCTCTCAGGGCAGCCTTACTGCAGTGTTGTCTCAGCCTGGTTCATGATGGGGGCACACTAGCCCTCTGGCCAGCATGTGACTTCCTGTGGAGCAAGATCCTAACCCCTAACCCATAACCATAACCCTGACCCTAAATCTAACTCTGACTCTGACCCTGACCCTGACCCTACCTTGATCCTGACCCTAACCCCAGTGCCTATTCCCCACTGTGCAGACTGGGGCTGGAAATTGGGCCTGAGAGTAGCACCTGGCCTCTCCTGTATGGCTGGCAGTGCCCCCTCCACCTCGGACTGCTGTGGCTACCCCCTGTTCCTTTTGGGGTTCCACCCACACATAGCCCCACTGTGGCCTTGTCCCTGTCCCTCTGCTACACTGATCTTCCTGGAGATAAGGAGGACTAAGGAGCCATGACAAGCAAGAGTGCTCAGGAGAACAGCTGACCTTGCTGAGCGCACAGGGTTCCAAGTTGTCCATGAGGGTGACACCTTGGCTGTATGGATGCACAGATGCCAGGGCCCCACCCCAGAATGTGGCCCTCCAGTTGCCCCTTGCCCTGCCTGTCCTCCTCCTGGCTTAGCCCAGTCTGTCCCTCAGGTGGGCCCCATGTGTGACTCTGGGCAGGCTCCACAAGGACAGAGGCTTGGGTCCTGTTGGCCAAAGTACTTCTGGCACCCAGGAGCCCTGGCCTGAGGTAGGTGGCCCACCAGTATGTAGAGTGGTTGGATGAATGTGTCATGTGGGTTAAATGATACCATGCAGGTTAAGTACCCGGCACTCCACCAAGTGTGTATTGAGTAAACAGAAGGATGTGATGCAGTGGTCATTGTCTCCTGATCCCTGGGGTTGGGGGCCTGGTCCAAAAGCCGGCTTGGGAGGGGCAAGGCAGGCAGAGTGGTGATCTGTGAGCTCCAGGAGGAGGTAGCTTGGGGACGGTACTGGGCTTTAACAGGGGCATGGAGCTGGGGATGGGTGCACGTGTGTGTGTGCACACGTGTGGGCGGGTGTGTGTGTGTGTGTAAAACAAATAGCTGGAAAATGAATTTAATTATAAGGCACTTTTAATAGCTATTTATATTTAATCCTGCTAATTCTGCATCTTGTGTCGCCAAACTGTAATTCTATTCTTCATATTCATTTGCTGGTGAGAACTCGGGAGAGGGAGGAGACAGGCAGCCTCTAGAGAAGGCAGTGGGTTCCCCACCCTGAGGCTCAGCATCCCCAGCTCAGCCTCGGGGCTGCAGGGAAGGATATTTGGGATGTGGGCTGGGGTGAGCTGGTCAGCAGAAGGATCCTGGCTCCACTTCCCATTAGGCCTGGTGTTGGGACTCTGGGGAGACTAACCTTTCCCATCTGTGAAAGTTGGCAGGGGAGGCTCAGTCCTCTTTGAGGGCCTCTTCAAGGGCCCCAGTGGAATAAGGACTGGACTGGCAGGGCTCTGGCCTTTCCTGGAGCATCCAGTGTGGCCTCCTGGGCAGGGCTGACCTTTCTCCTGTGCAGCTTCTTCCTCAGTTCTGGACCTAGGGGAGCGCTGTGTCTCTGCAGTAGCAGCTGCTCTGGGGTCTGGGGTCTTCCTGTGGGCAGGGTATGCAGGGCCCTGGAGGGCTCTTGTGCGCTGACCCTGACCCTTCCTTCCTGGCCGGCCTCTCTCAGGTTTCCTCCTGGGGTCCCTGGAATCCTGCACACCAGGCTCACTCTCCATTTCACAGGCAGGGGAACTGGGTCCCGGGGGCTCTGGGACACCATCGGAATGTGGATCTCTTGCTCCAAAGTCAGTTTTTTGGTACTCCGGTGGCTCCCAGGGATCCTTCAAAGGAAAGTAATGGGACTGTATGACCTCCTTAGGGGTGTCCGAGAGCAGAACCAGGAGGGTATCCATCCCCGTTCTGTATTCCCTGAGGGCCCAAAAGGCCCACCCGTGAGTTCTTTAGTGGCAGTCATGGTGACCAGTGGCCCAGACAGGGGTTCGGGGGGACATGGTGGCCCTTTCTGGGTTTACTAGGAAGGAGAAAGCTTGGCTTTGGATCCTGGCTGCCATTTGCTGGGCCTTGTGACCTTTGGCCAGACACTGTTTCCTGAGTATCAGCATTGTGGCAACTGCCTGGGGCAGTGAGCGCTGGTGTCACCTCCTCTGGTATCACACCCCCCCTCGCCCACATCTTCTGGTGACAAGTGTGGAGGTGGGTAATGACTAGGCCACGGTTTCTGGTTTCTCCCCGGGATAGTCTCACTCTAATAAGAGACGTTAATGCTGCTGAGCCCCTACGGAACGATGTTTCCCTTTAATGGTGACATTTCAGGCACTGTGACAGTGCGTGGAGACACTAGCGGGGGCTGCCTGGCTCGGCTCTCTAGCCCTTCCCCACCCTCCTCAAGGCTCCGGTCAGCAGCTCGTTAATTTGATTGAAGGGTTTGTTCCCAGCACTCTGGCCAGTGGGTCCCAGCCAAGAGTTAACCGGCATCTGGTTGGCAGGGCCAGCCTGACTCCAGCCCTTCTGTGCAGCCCATGCAGGGACCTGGGGTCATTCCAGAAGTCCTGTCCAGCACTGGGGTCTGGTGTGACTTGGTCCTATGGTCAGCAGCAGCAGAGGGGAGGAGGTGTGGGCTCCTGTTGGGCCTGGAGAGGGGACAGAGTGACACAGGACTTGGATGGATTGGCAGTGCATGGGGACAACCCTAGGCAGAGGACAAGGTGCTCAGAGTGACTTGGAAAGGTCCTGAGGCAGAGGCGCCTGGGGTTGGGCTTTGGGTCTGGCTCCTGTCTGGCTTTTACAGGTAATTCCCGTGAGACCTTGCGTGTGTCTATGTCACTGCTGGGCCTCAGTGTTGCCATCTGTCCAGTGGGGAGTTGGGTCTGGAGCAGCTAATCCTGGGGTCCGCCAGCACCTTTTGTTACCAATTTTGAGAACCAGGAGCTGCACAGGGCTCAAGATGGGGGTCTGCTGCTCTCCGCCTGCCGTTAGCATCTTGGAGATGAGTCCATCCCCAGCCTCCCCAGCACGCCTCAGGATTTATTTCTTCCTGAGTGCTGCTATCCATCACTTTAGCCTTGCCGCCAGTGGATGCAGCTTGCTCCTGCTGGATCCTCCGTAGGGTAAGGCTCCCCATTATCCTACAGGCAGGGCTTTCTCTCCTGCAGGCTCCCAGGTGGCACGGAGACAGTTCTACCTTTCATGTCCAGTCATGGGCTCAGGATCCTTCAAGGAGTGTGTGAAGGAAATCCGGGCCAGCTCCTCGGAGGAGGCAGCTTTGGATCTCAAGTGTAGCTGGCCAGGAATTGGACAGCAGAAGAGGGACTGCTCTTCAGGTTTTTGGAGGGATGAGATCCATTGAGCACTCACTGGACTCTGCCTGCAGAGTCCCCTGTGGTCTTGCAGGGGTCTGTGGGCTTCCTGTGGAGAAGGTCTCCAGATGGAGTCAAGCTGGTGTTTAGTGGCCCTGGGGGACAGCGGTGCCTGGTGCGTGTGTGGGGCAGGGTAAAGGCTGTGAGTGCTGCCCGCTGGGAATCCTGGCTGTGCCCCTCACTGTGTGTGACTTTGAACATGGTGCTCTCTGGTCTGAATTCCTCTCTGGACGGGGCACAGAAGGGACTCAGGCGGGTGCACTGATCACTGAATTTATGCTGCGTGGCCTGGAGCAGCCCCACCTACCTCATGTCTGCTTTCCCTAGTCAGCTTATGGATCCCCAGAGGCCACGGCCCCAGTGCAAGCTGAAGATGGCCACAGGAGGAGTAGGACCCGGGCGACGCTCCTCTTCTTCTAGGGCTCTGCAGCTTCCTCTGCTCTGGGTCATCCCAGGGTCTCAGAGGTACCTCAGTCCACCAGTGTGGGTGCCACCTTGGGAGGTGTTGAGCCAGGGCAACTTCTCTCTGGGGCTCTGTGAGGACCCTGTCTGTCTCCCGAATTGCCCTGTAGTAGGTGCTTGGGGAACACTTGCTGGTTGGTTTGATGGGTCAGTAAGGGAAGGGGGGTTACTTGGGTATCCCTAGGACCCCTTCAGTTCCCCCTCTTCCTTGCCTGGGTGGGAGCAGCCCCAGCTCTGTCCCTCGCCCAGGCATTCCTCTCTCCTCCTGCACTGTGGGTCTCTACCTGCCTCCTGCATCCCGCTGTTCCCCGAGGCCTGCTGGCCTGAGGTCCACCTGTGCTTTCACAGTGAACCATAAAGGTCCACTGTGTAAAGGTTCCTAGAGGGGAGAGCAAGGCACATTCCCTCTGTCATCCAGGAGGCGATTCTGTTTTCGCTAGGGAGGAGGCAAGCTCTGCGGGCAGGCTGTCTGGGGTTTGTCTGTTCCTTTAGAAGGAAGTTGAGCTGAGAACTTAGCCCAGGGATCTGAACACCCCATCTCTGGACTTTATTGGGTAGGGGCAGGCACGTAGGGTGTTATAGGTGCTGGGGATGCTGGGCATTTCACAGGTGGGCACATGGTGAGGGGCAGGAGGGGGACATGGAAGGAGGGAGGCAGATAGAAAGGAGAAGCTGGGGAGAAGTAAGGGCTGTTGGGTCTCCCCACAGAGCCTGAGGCTGGAGGGGTAGGGAAAGGGGGTTCAAGAGAGTCAAGGCCTTGGGGAGTCAGCTCAGCTTTCCCACCTCCCCCACCAGCTTCTGCCTCTCCCCTACCCTCCCGTCCCCTCCTCTCTCATCTCCTCTCTTTTACAAGGGTCTTGCTATGTGTTCACGCTGGCCTTGAACTCACTCTGTAGCCCAGACTACCTTGAACTCTGGATGGTCCTCCTGTCTCAGCCTCCTTTGGGGCTCTGTGAGGACCCTGTCTGTCTCCCACATTGCCATGCAGTAGGTGCTTGGGGAATACCTGCTGGTTGGTTTGATGGGTCAGTAAGGGAATGGGGGTTACTTGGGTGTCCCCAGGACACCTTCAGTTCCCCCTCTTCCTTGCCTGGGTGGGAGCCGGCATACACCACCACACCTGGCTCTGCCTCTCTTTCTAGAAGGGGTCTTGGGCCCAGCCTGAACTGGGTGCAGGGGCTCAGGTGGTCAACCAGCCCCATAGCAACCCCTATCTTGTGGGCACCTGGATGAAGGCCGTACTCCTCTGCCAGTGTATGGGGGCTGGTACCAGCTCAGCCTGCTGGTGGGGGCCCTGCCCCTCCTCTCTTCTTTATCAGGCTCTTTCCCCTCCCTCTGCACCCCAATTCCCATGGGCCCCTCTTCTCTCTGGTATCTTCTGAGGTCTTGGGAAACCACAGAGTTTGATGCTGAGCAAACTTTCCCTGCTCTGCTCTGGAAGACTGCGGCTTTGGTGCTTGGAGGTGGGCAGGGCTGGTTACACTGAGCTTCCTGTGCCTTCAGCCACCCCTGATACCCAAAGAGCCTGCAGCCCCAGGGGGCCTTTGTGGGGAGGCTGAGGCAGGAAGCACTTACCTGTGGAACCACAAAGTCATGTGGCTGCTTTCCTTGCTGGCAGTGGTGGCTTTGGGCCCTAGGGGAGTGGCTGGCCGCAGCACCCCACCAAGGTGGCCAGACTTCAGCTCTCAGGCTGCTCTGGGGATGCTGGACTCTAGGCTGAGGATCTCAGGAGAGATAGCAGGGGTCTTCCTGAGGCCAGAGACCAAGGTGTGTTGGTAGAGGGTGCAAAACCAAGCCCAGCCAGAGCAGATTCCAGGGTTTTCCTGATGGGTAGGGAAAGGGCTGACTTTTTTCCTCTTTTTTTTTTTTTTTTTTTTTTTTTGGTCTTTTTCCTTTTAATCGGTACTGCGGATCGAACTCACAACTGCCTGCTTGCAAGGCAGGCGCTTATGCCGCTGAGCTAAATCCCCAGCCCCGAGGGCTGACTTCTTAACAGGGGTGCAGGGTAGACCTCAGCTTGGGCACAACTTACCCTGTGGGTGCCCCCTCTCAAACTCTCTTGAGCCTGACCCCAGCCGCTTTCTCTGTCCAAATCCTTGTGCGTTCTCAGCCCTGACCCTGTAGACACTACTCTCCTGGTGTCTCTGGCCTCTCTGACTGGGTCAGAACCTGGAACCCGCAGGGAGCTTCCCAGTTGTCTTCTACCTCTTGGCACATGGTCCAGGCCCTGGGCATGGGCAGGTGGCCGGGAACACTCAGGAGGCCCAGTATGGCCGGAGCGTGGCTGGAGAGGAGCACAGTGTTCAGGCCCGAGTGGGGTAGCAACTCCCACTCTAAGGCCATGGAAGCAACATTTGAGCTCCACTGTGAAGGGGAGCCTGGAGATAATGAGGCCTCAGGGGTGGAGGTCAGGCTGAGAAAGGCCTTGAATGCACGGTGAGTAATTTGGGATCTGACCTCTTTTTCACTGTGATCAGAGAAATGGGACAGGGGCCTCCATTGGGCAGCATCTTTGGAGAGTGGACCTCTCCAAAGAGTGGAGCCCCTGCCACCTCCACCAGTCGTATTTAGAGGATGCCTCCTTGGGAAGTCCTTCCTGAGCACCCTCTGTGCAGCTCTTGACCCAGTGCTCCCCCCCATACCTAAGTGTGACCTTTGGTTGATGACTGCCTCTGCTACCAGGCCTTAAGCCCACAGTCAGGGCACTGAGGGTTTGGTGGGCCCGGGCCCCTAGCTCCCAGCCCAGTGCCTGGCACAGAGTAAGTGTTCAATAAATGCTTGTGTGTAGGATGCCAGGTGAGTGGCTGTGAAGCTGGGGGGGGGGACTGGGGTAGGAACTGAGCTTCCTGTGTTGAGGCAGCTCCTAAAGCCTGGCTTGCAGGAACAAAAGCCACCACTGGCAGTGCCCCAGTGGGCCAACCACTGTCCCTCTCAGGACCCTTTTTCAGAGCAAGTGGGTGAGCCAGCTTGTCACCCCAGGCTGGCTGGGGACTCTGGGAGTGGGGATTGTGGGAGGCTGGGCATTGGTGGGCCCAACTCTGACCTCACCAGCATTATTTTTAAAACCTGCCAGAGAAAGGGGATATTTTTAACCTTGGTCCCATGCAGGTGTCTCGAGGGAGCTGAGAAGGGCAGGAGATGGGTGGAGGATTGGGAGAGGAGCAGGAGTGCAGGGCTGGGGCTTCCAAGGGAGGCAGAGCAGCCCCAAAGAACCTAAGGACAGCTTTTTTGTCCCCAGGCCTTTTAAATTTTTTTAAAGCTCCAAACAGCAAGAGGGGCAGTGGAGTTCATTATATCGAGTTATCTCCTCTGATTCAGGCAAAGATCAATCTTCCGAGGCTTGCAGCTCTGAGGGGGGAAGGGAAGAGAAAGAAAATGGGAGGCAAAGGAAAAAAAACTCCCTGGACCAATTTCCGCTGGCTAACGTGATTACTTGGCTGCCTGGCAGCAGTGCCAGCTGTTGGCAGGCATCCTGGCCCCCTGCCAGCTGTGCTCCACTGCTGGCTGCCCCCAAACTCCCTCCTAAATGGTCCAGTTGGCAAATGTGAGCACCTAGACCTGGGGTGGGGGTATTGAGCATGGCATTCTGGGGAGGCTTCAGGCCCCTGGGATCTGATGTGTATCCGGGGCTCTGGCTGCTGGCCTGTGCTAGTGTCCTGCCCTACTTATTCCCTCTTCTTCCTAAGGCACATTGGGTGGGGCAGCTTCTGCAGGGAGTAAGAACATAGGCTTTGGAGGCAGATAGAGGTAGCTCTGCCCATCCATCCACCCACTGACCATCCATCCACTCACCCATCAACCTGCTCATCCATTAGTCCATCTGTCCATGCATTGACCCCCCCACATACCTATCCACCCATCCATCCACCTATCCACCCATCACTGACCCCCCATACTCACCCATCCATCCATCCATCCATCCATAAACCTGCCGATTTATCCATTTGTCCATTGGTCCATGCAGCCACCCATCTACACATCTATTCACCCACTTATCCATGCATCCATCCATCCATCCATCTATCCATCCATCCATCCATCCACCCATCCATCCGAGTTGCCCACAATCCCCAGAACATGAAGCACTGCATGTAGTACAAAGGTGAACAGCTGGGCACAGTCCTCCTGCCTGGCAGGGTCAGTTAAGATAAGGAGACAGATAAAGAACAGGGACACACATGTGTAGGGGTGATAGTGTCAGGTAGGTGCAAAGTCATGGAAAGTGGAAGAGACCAGCGGCATCTGACCTCGGAGCTAAAGCGATCCCATGTGAGTGCAATGAGAGAACACTCAGCAGTAGGTACAACCCAGGCAAAGTCCTGGCCGGGCAGCGCATAGGAGCTGTGCTCCCTGGTGGTCTGTGTGTGTGCGCGCGCGCACACACACACACACACACACACACACACACACACGCGCGCGCGCGCTTCTGTACAAACACAGAGTGGAAGTTCCACACCTCAGGGACAGCAGTCAGCCCTGCTGGAGAGGCACTCGGGAGGGGAGTGTTTACTCTGCAGGCTTTTGTGTTTGAAGCTTTTAGAAAGAGAACGCTTGCATGTTCTCCTGTACGGTGCTTGGTTAATAAGACGGTAAGAAGTAAAAGGGACGAATTTGGTCTTTGCCTCCTTCAGGAAGCCTTCTGTGGCTGCATCAGCCCTCACTCTGCCCCCAGCCTGGTGTCCCCAGTTGGAGTCTTGCTTCTTTCTGTGGCTGCTTTGAGTCAGGCGCACATGTGTCCCAGTTATGCCGTGGTCTCTTTTGCAATCTGCACACATCTTCCCAGCCAGCGACTCTCAGTGTGTGACTCCAGATGGCAGCAGCTTGCTGGAAATGCAGGTTCTCGGGCTGTGCCCTGGACACAACAGTTAGAACCTGGGGAACCGGTGGCATGCTGTCCTGGTGACTGATAGACTTGCCTCTGCCCGTGAGGACATCAAGGCACAGTGAAGGGAAAGACCCAGGGTCACAGGATGAGCTGGTGACAGTGCTGAAATGGGGCCAGGTGGAGGTGCTGGGCAGAGGTGGAGGAGAGGCTCAAGGGGCTCAAGGCTCTGAAGCCCAGCCCTGTGTGTCAGGATCTCGTACTGTGGGCAAGAGTAGATGGGGGGGGGACTCCTTATCCCAGCTGCCTGCAGCTGGCCATGCTGTGGGGAGGGAGCAGCTGTGGGCCTGTGACATGGGTCTGGCATCTGAGGGCTGCCCAAGGGCTCCTGGAGGACAGAGTTCAGGGCTCCCTGCTCCCTCTGCTCTAGGCTGGAGACCAGGAAAAATCTCTGGCCCCAGGCCCTGCCTATGTGAGCTGAGCTGCTGCTGTGCATTGTGGGTGAGCAGGCGCAGGGATTCTCAGAACAGTGTCCTGGGGCCCATTTCTTTTCCCCAGCCTTCTGTCACCCTTCCTCCTCTTTTTGTCTACTGAGCCCCATCTTTTTCTTCCTCTGCCATGGTCCTGGGGGATATGAGTCACTGCGTGAAGAGGTAGAGACTGGGGTTTGGGAGAGAGGGCTACTTGGTCTATGGGACCCAGTCCTGGGTGTGGGGGCCCAAATGTGCCTGCTGAGGCAGCTCCACCTCCTATGTGAGAGGGGAGATGGTGGCATCCTTGAGCTTTGGCTTTAGGGATGGGGAGCTGTGGGGGGCTCGAGGGCCTATGTGACAGCCCACAGTTTCTCATCTCAAGGGAGCTTCCAGCAATGCGTCCTGGGCATTGTGTTAGAGATTGAAGGCCATGCACACAGTTGGTGCTCAGTAAATGCTAAAATGTACAGCAGTGATTTAGCTGCAGAGCCTGGGGGAGCCTGCAGGGCCTGGACCTAAAAGGAGTGTGGCCCTCAGCAGCTGAGACCCTTGTGCGGGACGGCACAGGCTTTTGTTGTAGATGGGGGCCAGCCCGGGCCACCTGCCTGGAGGAGGGAAAGAACGTTGCTAATTTGCCACAGTTGCTCACGTCTTTCTAAGTCTCCAAGAAACCTTTCTCATTCTTTAATTAATGAGCTCATTCATCTTGGCAACAGCCACCAGTGACAGAAAGCAGCTTGTTCCTTCAAGTGCGGACACCGAGGCTGGCAGGTGGGGACCAAGACAGCCACCAGTCTCTCTCTTCTACCTTTCGTGGGGGCAAAAACAGGCAAGGGGGTGGATGGGTTTACATACAGGAAGCTGGCTATGCCGAGCTGCCTGTCCATGCCTGGCCGCAGAGGAGGAGCCCGGCTTGGAGGCTGCCTACCACAGTCTGCTTTGTCCCGCCTGGGAGCTGTGTGGCTGCAGGCAGATCTCCCAGCTTGTCTGTGCCTCAGTCTCCCCACCTGTCAGTGGATGCTGTATCACTTCCTTGTGGGGTGCTGGGAGGAGGAGGCAATGTGGTGCCACAAGAAGCCTTCTGCTGTGTTCTGGCACATGTAGGGGTGTCTCATGATGGGGCTGGTGGCTGTGGCTTTCCTGGGTCAGCAGCTTGCTGTGGTTATGTCCTGGGACACCTTGGTTTTGTGGATTGGGGGGTGGCCACTTGGTACCTGTAGCCCTCCTCTGGGTATCAGTTACCAAGGCTACCAGGGACACTGCTGGGCAGAGGATGTGGTGTAAGATTGGGTACAGCTCCTCCCTGCCTCAGTGACAGCAGCTCCGAGCCCCAGATGAGGGTGGCACAGGGGTAAATTCAGAAGCGTGAGGAGGTCAGGAGGCCACCATGGCACAGGAGACAGCACAATGATTTGGGGTGGCCTGACAAAGAGGGAGGAGGAGCAGGGTAAGAGGAGTGGGTGGCATAGGTGCCACACACACATAAACCCATGCGACACCACCTGTTCTTTGTGTGGTGGAGGGACGTCATTCAGCCTGTCCCCATGTGCCCAGGGAATGCCCCTGTGGGGACCACGTGTTGACACTGGCTGTAGGAGGCAGAGCTGGATCAAACCTGCCTATGTCCTGTGTGTGGCTTTTGTGCCAGGCTCTGGTTGACCCGGCACGCATGTGTGTGGTCTGTGTGTGACTCTCATCTGTAACAGGAAGCTGTCTGGGACATGGAGTGGTGGGTGCCTCCCTTGTCTCCTGCAGGAAGGGACCTGGGGCCTGGACCCAGCCTGGTCTCCTGCAGGCATCTGTGACTCTGCCTGGGGTATGTGCCCCAGACCTCTGCCTCCAGCTGCAAAGAAAGCACTGGGGATGTGGCTGGGAGATGCCTTGGGGCAGGCCACGGGATAATCGCCAGACTTGCTGAGTCCAGGATTGTTAGTCGGGTGAAGACCCTAGGCACGGCTTGTCCGGAGGCAGATCCTTTCTACTGCCAACCTGGGAAACTGAACAGGTGACTGAGAGTCCCAAATCACAAGGGAAGGACAGACATAGAACAGGCATTCCCATTCCGGAAAGGGGATGTGGGCAAGAAGGGAGGGCTGCCTGGTCCCAAGTAAGCCCCACTGCAGCAGAGGTCACAACTGGGTGTTAGGTAATCTCTGGCTCCAGGTCCCATTCCTGGGTGAACTGGGTAGAGATTGGGACCCCAAGACTTCAGTCATCCTGCAGCTTTCCTGGGCTGGGGCTGTACCCTGATAGTCCTGCCATCCACGTCGTGGGACTCGGATAAGTGGTGTCCTTGTGGGGCTCCCTGGGACAGCTCTGCCCCATAGCATCTGTGTGGGCTCAGGGCTGTTCACAGTAGCCGGGATCTGGGCGGCGGCCACCCTTCCCCACAGTACTTGCGTCTAGAATGGCCTCCGAGGTCTGCAGCTGGTCCCTCTGGGGTGGCAGGTTGGGCCGCTTGTGCACATGGGGGCTGTCCAGGAATTTGGGCAGCAGAGTTCGGAAGCAGCATAGGCAGTGAATGCCGAGGTCCAATGGGCACCTCTCTGGAAACTGAGTCCCCAGGTCCCGGCTGGGCTTGTGGGTCTGAGTGCCTGGTGCCCTTCCCCCCTGTCCTGAGGTCTCAGATTCCCGCTCCTCCCACCTGCAGCTATCTCTTCAGCCAGCAGAGCCACAAGACGCTTTCTGTTGTGTCCTGGCACATGTGTGGGGGTCTCACTTCTATTTCCCTTTTCTCCCCGACCTCCTTTTCATTCTTCACACACCAGGCTGGAAACTTCCAAGTTTTGCTTTTTGCTTCTCTTTTTAATTATAAATCCCATCTATAAATCATTTCTCTGTTCTCTCATTTCACTGTGAGTGCCTGAAAGAAGCCACGCGGCACTGGACGCGTCGCTGCTCAGATGTTTCCTCTGCAGACCCCGCTGCTGCCCCGGCGTGACACGGTTCCACTGAGTTTCCCCAGCAGTGTGGTGAGGATGACGGTGGCCTTTGCTTGTCTCCCTCATCTTCAATCCCTTCAGGCTCCCACCAGACGGCCCGCTGCGCCCACAGCTTGGCAGCATTCTGGTCCGAGAAGTTTCAGCTGCTCGAGCCACTTCAGAGTCACCCTGTGTTTCTGTCCTGAGCCCTGCAGCTCCTCAGACTTTTTTGGCCCTGCCTGTCACCCAGCTCCAAAGTTGTTTTCACATCCTCTGTGTCTGTGGGAGTCACCCTCCCCTTCTCTGGTGCCAGGTTTCTGTGTCCCTTTAGTGACACCACCAGAGTACTGGAGACCCAATAATTTATAAAGGAAAGGAGTTGATGTCACATGGTTCTGGAGGCTGGGCAGTCCAAGGTGGGGGTGGCACCTGGCGAAGCCCTCTGTCACGTCATCTCAGCATGGAAAGCGGGGGCCAGGAGTGTGAGTGTACACAAGTGCATGGGCTCACACATGTGCATGTGGGATGTGCTAAACTTAATGTCATTACAAAGTCATGATAATGATCCCACTCCTGATCAAACTCCAGGATGTAGTCAACCACCCGACATCACATGGGACACCTGGTGTGAGGTGGGTACTTGGTAAAGTCCAGTTGGGGTTGTCAGTATGTTTATTAGTAGGGATAGGGCGTTCCAGGGTGATACAAGCAGCTTCCCAGCTCTTAGCATCTCAGCCAAAAGGGACAGGGCTGAGCCTGCTTCAGCCTCCCTGCCCAGCCAACACTCCAGCCCCAGATTTTCCACCCCCTGAGGAGTCGCTTTGTATGTGTGAGTTGCAGGGTGGGCAGACAGGAGTCACCATCTTCCATGTTGTCTTCCATGGTGTCTAGATATTCAGACCTGCCTTATGCCATCCTGTATCGGTGAGGGCTTCCAATCACATATGTGACACCAAAGCAGCCACAATTCAGGGCAGGGAAGAACAGTGGCAGGTAAGACACAGAGTCCAAGGTTCCTAGTGGCCAGAATGAAAAGGGAAATAGGAATTATGAGCTTGCACAGCAGCAGGGCAGCACAGTTCCCTGGAAGAGGGGAGTATTCATCCACTTTCCTGTTGCTGGGGCATAATTTACCTATCTATGTGCATATGCATATATGCACGTTTACCTATCTATGTGCATATGCATATAGATGTGTTCTGTGTGAACACGTCTATTGTGTTTTGGGTATGTGTCCATCCTGTGCACACATGTGCTTGTGAATAGGCAGGTATGCACACCTGTCCCTGTATGTGTGCCCTCATGCCTGTACTGCATGTTTATGCCTGTACACATCCACACGTGTGCCTGTACACGTGCATGTATTCCTGTATGTGTGCTTGTATCGTGTGCAAACACGTGCACATGGATGCCTGTACGCGTGTGCCTGTATGTGCACGCGCCCTGGCTGGACCCAGACAGAAGGAGGAAGCGGCCTCTGCGCCCCCGCGCGCCTGCTGGATGCGGGTGGGAGAAGCCCTGGCTGACGGTTGGCGCCCACTCACTATATATAGCCGAGTACCGCACGCACGCGGCTATTTCTATGTCCTTCCTCCTCCCGGGGCAGGGGGAGGGGAGAGAAAGTAGTCCACCTAAAAATACCACCGGCAACGCATCACACTGCGCGCCCCCAGGCCCGCCTCACCTTGTGTGGAGCCCTGCAGCGGTCGCACTTCCCTGCCCGTCACTGTTCCTTTTGCCTGCTGCTGGGGCTGGAGCCTTTTCACCCCTTGTCCACAGTGGAGAGACTGGACCTGGCCCTGGAGTGCTGCAGTGGGCCCACTGGCTCCTGGTTGAGCAATTCCTGCTGCTGGCCGCCCCATACCCAGGTTTGGGTGTGACCTGTCTCTGCCCTGCCAGGACTTGGCTCTGCTCTGACTTGCTGCCCACCTCCTGCCTGAGGCTCAGTTCCCTCAGCTAAAGTGGGACAATCATCCCGCTTGTGTGTGAGGTGGAGAAGTGCAGGAAAAGGCCCAGGCCATGCCAGGCTGGGGGTGATGCTGCACAAGTGTAATCTCAGTACTTTGGGAGGCTGAGGCAGGTGGATCTCAAGTTCAGGCCCAGCTTGGGTATCTTGGTGAGACTGGCTTAAAAAAAAGGAGTGGGGGCTGGGACTAACTCAGTGCAAAGGCACTGTGTGTACTTGTCCAAACTCCAGTGTTACAGTCGGTCTTCAGTGAAGTCACATAATATACAATAAGACCCAACCCTAGAAGTCACTGTGATTATTATCCTCTACCCCCATCCTGAACATGAAACAGGACTTTTCCCCTGGGAACGTTTTGAGGGCAGAGTCAACCTTACCCAGCATGCATCTGATGCTCAAAAGGCAGGACTCTCAGGTCTGCCATGCTTCTGCCTCAGCCAGGTTTGCTGCTCTGTGGCTACCTTGGTCTTCACACTTAATCTTCTTAATAAGTGAGGCCAGAGCGGATCACCCAGGATCCCTGGATGGTAAACTCAACATGAAGAAGAGGCTCCTAGCTCCTCTGGGCTACTTCCAGGTTTTTTGTTTTGATTTGAGACAGGGTTTCACTATGTAGCCCTAGCTGGCTTGAACTTGCAGCAGTCCACCTGCCTCAGCTTCCCAAGTGCTGGGATTGCCGATGGCTCCAGATGTCCAGGTGCTAAGGGCCTCTGTCCACCATTTCTCCTACCATGCCCAGGGTACCTACAGGGGCCTCTAGAAGGCTCGGTCATCAGTCCCTGAATACCTCTTCCCGGTGCCATCGCCCTGGTCTGGCTGCTGCCTCCTGCAGGTCTTGCCTTGGGAGGCACTGGAGGCTTCCCCGGCATGTGGTCACTAATTGCCCACTGGGCATGGTGCGATGGCCGGGGTGAGTGTGTGCACCTGCGGGCTGGTGGAGAGACTGGGATATTGAACCCCTGCACTCAGCAGCAGGCATCTGACAGGCACTCCTGCCGGACTTGCTTCCCCTCTGCCACTCTGTCCTCCACTGTGTGTGTTTTGACCTCATGTCATTGTATCCATACTTTAGAGTCTGCCTGGAAAGATAAGGGCCCTTTAACAAGCATGACCGTCAAATGTTCCTTGCTGCTTCGAGTCTTGCCTGCTTCACTCTTCAGAATGGCCTTGGGTAGGAGCTAGCATTACCCTTTGAATGATGAGGATGCCTGGGACCCAGAGAGGTCTGGTCATTGGCCTAATGTGATACAGCCAGTAGGGCCAAGCACAGATTTGATCCAGGGGCCACCTCGCTGTGAAGCCAGTGGTTTTCCTCTTTCCTCCCCTGGGCAGGGCCTGGGTCTGCCCCCTGCTGCCCCCAGTGAGAATGGCCGTGTGCTTTTGTTGGGAAGGCTGTGTGTGTGCTCAGGGCTGGCAGTGAGGGTGTTCAGGCCCCGCCAAGTGAGCTGTCTCCAGGCACGGCTGAGCTTTACGGGGACATTAACAAGCCATTTAAAAAGTGCTGACAACATGCATCAGAGGCCCCTATTTAAGATGTACTAAAAAATAAGCACCTTTCCAGGAGGAGCTGCAGTGTGTTGGGTGGAACACATCCGTGGTGTCACCGACACATGTCGCCCTGCAGGTACTGGGGCAGTGGTGGACCCAGTGACAGCAGCCTCACCCTTCTGGGTGGCCTGGGAGGGACAGGTGCTTGGTGCACAGGCAGCAGTGTTGCTTGCTCTGCAGGGGCTGGCGGAGGCCTGCACTTAGGGTACCAGGTGCTGGAGTGGCTGAGGGGCAGAGCATGTGGCTTGCTGCTGGCTGCCTGTCTCACAGAGGGGGCTGCTGTGGGGGGGGAGGTCTGAGGTGACACACACTGGTGGCCCCAGAGGTCCCTGTGCTGTGTCCTCTCCCCTCCTTACTCCAATTCTGAGCAGACCAGAGTGGGCTTGCATTAGCACGAGCTGAGCACTAGGGACACAACTGTGAACAAACAAAAATAGAATCAGACCATCAAACAAACTGAAAAAGCAAGAAACGTGTCTGGCTGCGGTCAGAGCTCACGGTGATCAGGAGGGACTGAAAAACTCCAGGGTTGGCAATGTTACCGGGCTGCTGGGCACCCACTGCCTCAGGGCAGCCGGGACAAGATTTTAGAATGGACCCAGAGCACTCGGAGGTTGAGGCAGGAGGATCCTGGTGAGTTTGAGACCAGCCTGGGCTACAAAGTTAGATCAAGGTGAGCCTGAACTGCATATGAGACCACGTCTCAAAAAAAAAAAAAAAAAAAAAAAGACCCAAAACAAAAACATGAAGCCAGGTGGACCATGCAATCCAGCACTCTGGGAAGCTGAGGCAGGAGGACTACAAGTTCCATCCCAGGTTGGGTATCTTAGTGACTTAATGGGATCCTATCTTTAAATAAAAAATAAAAATAGAAGGGACAGATGGGGTGGAATGCTGCTCAGTCCCGGTAACACATAGATAGATAGACAGACAGACAGACACACACAGACAAGAACACAGATGCAGACACACACATAGGTTGAGCAGGTTGAGGAGAGAGTGCTTCCCCCTTTCTTGGCTGAGGGTGCGTGGTGGCACTGCCAGTAGTGGCCATGTCACATAGGAAGGCCCTGTGGCAGAAGCTCTGATATTGAGCAGGACACAGGGAAGTGTTGTGGAGGAGGGACTGCAGGAGGAGGCCAAGCCTTGGGGGGGTCTATGAAGGATGAAGAGGATTTGTGGTGTGGACAGATTTGGGACCATAGCAGGAAATGGGCCGGACTTGGGTATAGGTGGCCTGGGTGGGTATGAGTGAGCTCACTGTGGCTTGGGGCAGCAGCCCTGGCACCCTGGTCCCAGGCCCACTGCATTCTGTCCTCCCCACTCTCTCCTCTGGGCCTGCTGTACCTGAGGTGACAGGCGAGGTGGCAGCTCTTCTGTCCCAGGGGTAGGTAGCCTGGCAGAGGCTGGCCCTGGAATATGTCCTAGGTTGGGTCCTCAGGCAGGGGGCACCATTGGAGACCCAGTTGGGGCACGCAGCAAGTGTCATGTGCACATCTCCCTCTGAGACCCGACCCTGGGAGAAGCTGGTCCTGAGAGGGCTGGGGAGCAAGAAGAGAGAAATTGTTCCTTTTGCATAATGATGACGGATTATGACAGCCTGCTTCTTTAGTCTGAAAAGTATCTATGGGATAAGGACTGCTCTTCTCAATCGGGGTAATTATGTTAATTAAAATGCTTCCTTTATAGCAGTTCTGATTAATAAAAATAGTTCCACTGCTTTCTTTAAACACCCTAACCTTCTGTTACATGGCGAGAAGGAAGCCTTTCCTAGCAACAAGTGATTCTCCCTGTGGACTTGGAAAGGTGACTGCTGCTGGGGTGGAGACAGAGGGGACCCACTGGTGGCTGGACTGGCCATTGCAGCAAGATGGACTGGGACAGGGGGATGGGTCTGCTGCTGAGTTTGTGGAGAGGGAAAATGCCACTTACTTATTTCGTTGCTGGCTATTTCCTCTGAAAGCCTGGGGGTAATGAATTAGCTTATTGTGGGGAAATGTGACATGTGGGGATGAAGGTGCCCTGGCCAGGCATGCTCCTGAGTAGGGAGTTGGGTGAGGATGAGCACGGGGGCTGGAGCCGGCATGTGACAGAGTCCCTGATAAAGGAGAGGTGGCGGCTGTCATGTGTGCTCATCGGCTGTCCTGTGACCAATTACCTGAGAAAATCAGCTTTAGGAGAAGCCATGTCCTGGCTCACGGCTCTTGAAGGTGCAGTCCAGAGCTTTTGCCCCATTGTTCCAGGCCTGTGTGAGGCAGAACAGGTGGTAGGGAGCGACCTCAAGGCCACTGAGAAGCAAGAAGAGACTCAGGCTCCAGGGACAAAACGGCCTCTCAGGGCCTGGCCGAGGACTCACTTCCTCCACTGGTAGCACCTCAAAGTGTCCTTTGCCCAGGGGCCCATCCAAGCACATCCGTTACGGGTTAGTCCATGGATGGGGCCAGAGCTTTCCTGACCCCACTGCCTGCCAGAGCTCTGTCCACGCATGACTGCTGCCAGGGGACCGAGCTTTTGGAGGACATTTCAGGTCCTAAACTTAACCTATGTGCTGGGGGGATGGAGCAGGGGCAGGAGTATGGAGGAGAGGACATGCTGAGCCCTGTTACTTTCCCCCCAGGCACAGCACCTAAGCCTCAATACCTCATTGGGCCTAGGTCACAGAGCACAGGGTGGCCAGAGGCAGAACGTGTCCCAGGAAGTGTGTGTGTGTAGCTGTGGGTACTGTATGTGTGAGAGTGTGTATGTGGCTTTGACTGTGTGCTGTGTGTGCATGGGAGACTGTGTTGTAAGTGTGTGTGTGTGAAGTTTGCGTGCATAGCCCTGTGCCCCAGATGTACATCCCAAGATGGGGTGTCTCAGTTGCTTGAATGAGTGGGTGAAAGCTCCTGGAGTAATCCACAGTTCCTGGAGTAAGGGGAGCATTTGAGGGGCTCTCCATTGTACTGTGCCCATTTTTGCGTCCCTCAGAGAGCTCAGCCACAGCCATGCTGTCCCGGGAGGCAGGAGAGGGGACAGGGCATAGGTGTTCTCTGTCTTCTTTTCCTGCCCCGCTCTCTGTGGTGCCTCTCCTTGGGTCCTGTTCACTGTCCCCTCCCACCATGCTCCCTTCTTGGAGGACTCCGGCTCCTGTCAGCGGGTGCCAGCCCACAGCCAGCCACCCAGGCCCTTCACAGGTGCCCATCCTCCACCCCCTGCCCTCCCTTTTGCTGCTGGAGGTGAGGAAAGCAGAGCTTGGGCTCCTCGGGGATGCTGCTGTGGTTGGGGGACCCCTGCCACAATCAGGGGACTCCTGAAACTGCCGTAGCCAGAGGGCAGGGACTCCTCCAGTCTCAGGAGGCCACAGAACCTGGTTATTCTTGCTTTGGGGTGACGAAGGTGGCTGTGGCCAGGGGCTCAAGCTGAGGGTCCCTCTGCCATAAGAAGTGCTAGGGGTCCCTCTGCCAGGAAGGCCTCAGGCAGGATGGATGTTGGGGCCAGAATCAGACTGTGTCTCTGTGTGTGGGCGTGTCTCTGTACACACCATGTGGACATGTCTACACACGTGTGTGTGTGTGTGTTGTCACATGGACGTGCACGTGTGAGTGGGTATGCCTGCCATCTACCTCCCTCAGTCCTGACCCAGCATGTGCGCACACATATGTCTTCCAGGGGTGGAGGTGGCTGTGGGTGCCACTAAAGGGCAGGGCGGCCCCTCTTTGGGCCTTGGTCACAGTGGCTGGGCAGGTGGGGACAGTTTGTGGCTCATGGGACAGTCCTGCCCAGAGGGTTTGAGGCTCAGAGAACTTTGGGGGCCTTCAGGGCTGCAGCAGACGCAGACGCGGTTCCTGGGTAGACACAGTCAGCTCCCCTGTGTGTGAGGCTGGGACCCGCAGCCCTCTGGGCCTGCCTGGGTGTCCCCCTCTCACCTCCACCGTATTTACGTGTCTATTTTATGATTTCAATTTTTAATGCCTCTGCTCTTTGAAGACGCTTAATGCTTTCGAGTGGAACATTTCCTTCCAGGACCTGCACGCAGATTGAGGACAGAGCAATAAATCAACTAATAACTGGAACCTCATTTTCTGCTCCTCGGCAGAGAGTTAACCCCTGCCTGGCTGCTCCCCTCTCTTCTCTCCTCTGCTCCTGGGTGGGCGCCAGCAGCTCAGCAGGCTCCTCTTCTCCTAGCACCCTCCTCCCTTTCTCCCCTTTCTTTTCTTGTTTTCTCTTCATCTTTACCTTTTCATTTCTGTCCTGCTTCAAGCAGGTAGGAATAGAGGAAATGTCTGAAATTGGGGGTCCTGGGGAGCCTTGGGATGGTGTGCAAGCATTTGAGCATTTGCCAGGACCCCTGCCCCTGGCTATCCCTAGTGCTAGCCCAGTTTGGCCCTGGCTTGCTGTGTAGCCTAAGGTGTGTGTTTGACTCTCTCTGAGCCTCAAAGTTGCCTCCTCTGCAAACGGACAGACAGCAGCAGAGGTGGACAGTGCTCATGGAGGCCACAAGGGAAGGGAGACTCAGGATGGAATAGGAAGGGTTGTTCACTCGTGTGTGTGTGTGTGTGTGTGTGTGCGCGCGTGTGAGGGTTTGGGTGTGTTCACTAGTGCTATGTGTATGCGAGCACATATACTTCTGCACAAGCCTTGGCCAGCAGGGTCTGGGGCACCATGCCCACCCACCTCAGATAGCCAGGGCGAGGGCCTAAGGTGGGGTGCAGCGTGGGCCAGGAGAGGGTTGAGCAGCAAAGGCTGCCCTGGTGCGAACCTAGCTTTGCCATTTGCTGCTGTGTGGCTTTGGATGAGTCCCTTAGCCCCTCTGTTCTTTTGTTTCCTTTTTATGGAATAGGGAGATGTACCCTCCTGCATAGCTGTATTAGGCCAATTGAGCAAATGAGTTGTCTGTGAAGGGCTTGGCATGTAGCAAATGTAGTGCTGTGTTTTGGGGTCGTTACTGTAGGACCCCCTCCACCCCACTGACAGTGAGACCCCAAGATCTACTACGAGAATGTACCCAGCTCTCCAGCCTGGAGCAGGCAAGAGGAGCCCAGCACCAACCACAGCAGCCAGGAGTGGCTGCCTGGAGATGACGTCCTCGAACTTGGCCTCTGCTAGGTGGAGCGGAAGGGCTGGGCAAGAGCGAGGGCACCTAGAGTGCCAAGGCCCAGTGGAGGAGGCAGTTTGAACTGGTATCCATTTATTCTGGGACTCCACTCCATTATGGCTGAAATCCCAGCACTGCAGGGCTGGAGGCTGACAGCCAGCTGAGCCATGTCCCTGCTGGCAACACGGGCGTCCTACCTCTCAGACAGCTGATGGGATTCTGTTCATCAGAACAGTGACAGTCTGGCTATGCCACACTCTGGTCCCCAGCCACGCCCTGCCCAGGGCTGCACCACCCAGCAGGGCCAAACTGCATAAGCTACGTGTCCTCAGCTACGTGCCCAACACAAAGTGTGGCACTGTCCCTTCCCCTTGGGGCCACAGTCACCTGTAGAGAAGGCAGCCGCCCACTCCAGCAGGCCTGGTCCCAGGGGCTCTCTGTCCCAGATGGCCAGGCCATCACCGGCATCCAGGACGAAGGGAATGAGCGCCACAGGAAGTATTTGGTTTCCAGTGTATTTAAACCGACTCCACCAGGTGATAATTTTAGCACATTATGGCTGACGTCTTCCTGGGGCCATAAAGCAGCCAACTTTACTGCTGCAAGCAGCTCCAACCAAGACGTGGGGGATTAGTGTGTCGCCGAGTCATCTGGGTATCAGTTATTGTTTGGGGGAGAGTGAGCGTGTGGGTGTTCAGCGAGGGCACCCTCCTGATGGTGATGAGCTGGCCGCCTCCGGGAGTGGGGTGCTGCTGGGATAGCATGGCTGTGTACCTACTGTGTGCTGGGTGATAAGACTGCATGCTCTCCAGGCTGGGGGTGGGAATGGGAAGCCTGGGGACACCTCTGTCCCTCAGGAAGCCCTGCATGGGAGAAGGGGTTGTGAGGCAGAAGGGTGCTACACACAGGTATGTGGCTCCGGGCCAGTGTATTTCCTAAAGAGCGATGCGGAGCTCCTGAGAGGTTAGGCAGTGAGATGGACCTTGGGCTGCTGTAGGGGAACCAGAGCAGGTGGACACAGTGGAAGCCATAGGAGAGAGGGAGGTGGATGGCTCCAGACCCACCGAGTAGGCAGAGTTGGGAATGAGAGGGCCTGTGAGGGCAGGGCAAGACCCCTTGCCTGTTGGCTGCAGCTGCTGTGGCCTTTTCTTGAGACAGGGAGGAGGGTACAGCTTGAGACTGCGTCTCGCAGTCATCACTCCCCAGTGACCTCGCACAGAGCTGTCCTGGGGGTCAAGCTTGGACGTGAAAGAAGCAGGGCATGGGGACATGTGTGTTGAGGTTTGTCAAAGAGCTCATGTCACCAAGATCACTCTGGGAGTTGTGCAGGTAACGGAAGGAGGAGCAGGCACCACAGGAAGCTGGGAAGGTGCCCCAGGGGACCCAGGGGTGGATGGAGTCCTGGAAGCCAAGAGATAGTTGCTCCAAGAGGACAAGGTCAGCACAGTCACCACACTGTGATGGCAGTGCAGTCCACTGGCCCTGCTGGCGTCTGCCTAGGTGGACGGGCTCCCCCATGTGTGCATGTGTGTGTGTGTGTGTGTGTGTGTGCACAGCTGTGCATGCATGTGGGTGTTTCTGTGCTGTCTTATTACAGCCCTATGGCCTCCATCAAACTCAAGACTCAAACCAGGCTCCCCACAGCCCTCTCCCTGTGGATGTGGCTGCCGTCTCAGTCATTTTGCTGTTTCATGAGTGTTACATAAATGAGTCAAGCACTGTAGAACCTCCTGAGGTTGATTTGTTAAAACCTCTGTAATTAAAGGAGATTCCTAAAGGGTGGCAGACAGTGGCATGTAACTTTGCTGATGGGGAGGACAGAGGATCTGGCAACATAGCAATGTAGATGAAAGATGTCCCCAAATCCCCAGGGTCTGGGCATGGTGTTGGGGCCCATGCTGCATGGGGAGCCGAGAAATGGCGTGAGGCCTTACAGAGAGTACTGGGCCCACAGAGGCTGTGGGATGCCAGTTGTGGAGAGGTGGCTAGTGACTTAAGCTCTGACCCCTGAGCTGTGTTGGGCCTGATGGTGGCTGAAGACTTGGAACTCTCAGGGGCTTGGGCTTCAGAGCTCATTTCTTCCAAAGCACTTGACTTCCTGCTTGGGGACCAAGGTACTAGTTCACTTAGGGCTTATGAAGGGCTAGGCAGGGCATTGGAGGTTGATTACCCTCATGTTTGCAGACCCTGGCTGGGCACAGTGCTTTGGGCAGAAGGCATGGGGTGTGCAGGTCTCGGGAGGAAGAGCCATGGGCAGAAGAGAGAGGGCTGGGTGGGTGGGGAACTTGAGGCACAGAGGGGCTCTGGGTGCAGGGAGCCCACTCGCCTGCCCACACTACGTGTGCCTGGCTTGGACAGAGCGAGGAGCCAGGAGCCAGGGCACTCAGAGGAGGTGGACTTGGAGGCAGCGTGTTGCAAGGCCCAGTGTGGCATCTTCCCTGGGGCAGGTCAAGCTTTTCCAAGCCTTCCTTTCTCTGCACAGTGTACTCGTAACAGCACCTGCCCCAAGCTGGTCTGAGGATTGAGGAGACGTTAATGCATATCCTATGAGTCCTGGGGCCACTGCTCATGTAGGAGAATGAGCTTAGAGAGAGCAAGGGACCTGCTAGCCCTCTGGCTGCCTTGCCTCATTCAGGGCCTGGGCCCCGGCCCCAGAGCCCATTTCCTCCCACATGCTTGCCAGGTACACTCCCATATCTCCTTTTCTCTCCCAAAATGTGTGCTTTGTCCAGTGTTACACTAGACACTGCAGCAGCTCCATGAAGGAGGCAGGATGAGGCCTCATTCCCATTTGGCAAGTAGGGAAACTGAGGACAGGGTGGTGTCTTCCCTCCCTGGGGCCCCACGGTGGCAGAGGAAGGTGGTGGAATCTTTCCTATCATCCATGTTTACCACAGGGAACATGTATGTGACACTAATGCCATTTCCGTCCTTAGGCCACAGTCCCCTAGGGGTGACAAGACAAAATAACAAGCACAGATTGCACCATGAAACGTCGGAACCAGGGCAAGAAGCACATGTCCCAGGAAGTAGGGGTTCGGGGCCAGAAGTTCTCAGAGACAGAAAAGAGATCTAGCAACAGTGGTGGCAAAGGAACCGGCTGGAGGGGCTGGGTGTTGAAAGGCAAGGTGATTGAGCAGAATGGGGGAGAGAACAGGGTCATCCTGGGGGGCTGAAGGGGAGCTGGGTGAGAAAGACCCGGGGTTCAGAGCAGGAGGCTGTGCAGCCAGGGCAGGAAAGGCCGAGGCAGCGCAAGCTAACTCGTGTGATGTCTCAATCCTCTCTCAAGATCGGTGAAGCAGAGCCCTGAAGGCTTGTGAGCAGATGCCAGCTGTGGGAAATTGGCCAGCAGATCCTCCAGGGCCTCGAATGCCCACAGCTGCCAAGAGCAGAGTCCAGGCTGTGGTGGGTCGGCCCACTGGGGCTGCCCCAGCCTGCCTGCCCCCTCTGGGCTGCAGGGGTCCTGCCCTGGAGTCTCCTGGAGGGAAGGACCCAGGCAAAGACACAACTCCCCAGCAAAGATGCAGACTTGCCCAGGGAACATCAGAAAGCAGAGTTTCAGGAGACCCTTTGATTTAGAGAACCAGGTTTTGGCATCAAACTGCGATCAGAGAACAGAGGCAGCCTGCCTCCCTGTGCAAGGCAGTGCTGCAAACCTCATTAATCTGATGCCTCTGTGTTCAAAGTCGCACCTAATTAGAAGGACTTGAGGCTCTCTGCTGGCTGGCTGGCCCATTGTTCCTACTGGACACAGCACACCAGGTGACTTAAAAGTCCACTCCTCATGTCTCTTGGCCACTCAGTGCCCATTAACCAGCATTTAGAGCCAGCTGCCTGGGCTGGGAAGTCTACCTTGTGCTTTCAGCCTGTCTGCACTTTTTTGAAGGTCTCTAACCCCTTGGGCAGATGGGGTAGGAGCTGGGTGTCCTGCCTGTCCCCAAGGACAGGGGAGCTCCTCCTCAGACCAGCCCCTACCCAACTTCACCATCTGCCCCTCCTCCCACTCCACTCCAGCTGCCCTTCTTGGACCAACTCTCTTACACATTTGTCACCTCCCCTGTCCTTAGGGAGGCCTAGGTTGCCCAGGAAGAGGTCAGAGTTGGTCTGAGGGCTCACTGTGGAGTTTCCCAGGGTGGTCCAACCTGCACAGGCTCAGTCTACCCCTGTTTTGTAGCTCACCCTCCTCTGTGCACATAAGAGGTGCTCAGTGAGCACTTGTTAGCCCAGGCATCCTCTTTTGGAGAGGCTGGTGACTCCACCAGACCACATGTGGAAGAGCACAGCACCTACCACAACCCTGGAAGACTCAGGGCAGTGTGGAGAGAGGCCTCTCTGCAAGGTCATCGCTTCCAGTCTTCACCGACTGTGCCCAGGGGGATGCGTTCTGGAACATGGAGCCACCATTGAACCAGGCAGGGAAGATTCGAAGGGAGATGGAGCCAACATTCTAGGATCCTAGACCAGCTGCTGGCTCCACTGGTTGCAATGCTCTCGGGAAGGAATTTGCCTCAATTTCCACATCTGTGGGATGGGATGGGACAGGTTAACCCTGTTGGGCTTGGTTCCCCAGGCTACATAGGGTGGGGTCTAGCAGGAGACTGGATGGGAGGTTGTGCTGGAAGCTGTCCAGAGGAGCTGCTGGGGGGCTGGAGGCCTCTTCGTACACCCCTCAGAAGGTGGGGTTCACTTCCTTTGGGGCTGCTTTTCTACTGCTGGACAGTTGAAGTTGCTTTAATTTTCTGGAGCCATCATAATAAATCATCATGAATCTGGTGGTTTAACCCATCAGAGCTTGCTCCTTGAAGTTTTTGAGGCTGGAAGTCTGAATCAAGGTGATGGTGTTGTGCTCTTAAAGACCCAGGGTGGGAAGAGGAGCTCCCCCAGCCTCTTCTGGCCTTGATGGGATGGCTTCTGGGAGGCTTTGCAGTCTCTGCCTTGGTCTCGTCTGAGTTCCTCCCCTTGTGTCTGTGAACCAGTTTTCCTCTGCTTGGACCTAGTGACTGGGCCAGGACCTCTTTAGTCCAGTATGACTGCCTGGAAACCAATGATGTCTGCAGAGACTGGGGGGACACTCAGGGCCTTTGTTTCCTTTCTGAGCTCAGACTTCTGTGCCATGGGGTGCTGGCCCTGTACCAGCCCCACAGCCTTGCACCCCTTACTGCTCTTCAGGGAACACCAGACCATGGTGTTCCAGGAACTTTTCTGGCTGGGTTCCGTTCTCCTGCCTGGAGAACGCCTCGTCCATTCTGTTCTGTCGTGCCTCTCATATATGCTCCACCACTGTTTCCCTCTGATTCCCAGCCTGGGTCCTACCGATTACCAGCTGCCTTGCTGTCCAGCACATAAACCCTATACCTCATTATAGGAAATTTCTTTTGGATGGCCTTTAAAACTGTCTCAGCGTCTAGAAAAACTGTAATTACCTCTTGTGAGACAGAGATTGGGCGAGTTGGTGTCACCGCTATCAGAACCACTGAATCTGGTTCCCTGAATTGGTTTGCCATTGGAAGAGAGCATGTCCTCTTTGTTATGCTGCCCTTTCAGCCCTTGGACATTCTTGGGCTACCTGCCTCTCCTGCAGCCACTCTCTGGGAGGAAGAGCTTTCCCAGTGGTTCTGGGAGATGGCACTGACATTGCCATCCACCAAGCCAAGAAAAATGTCTCCTATGGCGTGGGAGTGGTCTTCGACAGGTAGAGATGGAAAAGAGGGTCCAGTGTTGCTGTTGGGTGGGTGCCAGCCTGGCCCAGCCACCCAGCCTCTGGGTGGCTCATTGTCTCTCAGTGCAGACTGCTTCTCAAGCCACAGGCCTGGCCTGGGTGCCCCCTGCACAGCTTGCAGGGCTCTCCTTCCACTCACCCCGAGTGTGGGCTGGGCTCCAGGATCCTGAGGAAGCTCCAAGGGGCTGCAGCTGTGGCTTCATCTATCTTGGGAGCTGTGCATGGCATAGGGAGCCACACCACCATCATGGACCAGCAGGCAGTGGTTAGAGATATTGGGTGGACTTCAGATCCCTTTGGGACTTGTGCTGGACCAAGGCACACAGTGCATTGGGACCCTAGGGCACTGTCTCCACTGCCAGGATTTCCAGCTCTCCCTGTCCCAGGCTCAAAAAACCTGGGAACTGAAAGCCACAAGAGCAAACGTTGGGGACTGTGTGCCTGTTCTCATGAGCCTTCCTGACAGTTCTCAACAAGAGTCCTTGTCTATGAGTTCTTTGGAAGATTTCAGGGTGCAGTGGTCCAGCATTTGAATAAGATCCCAGCAGGAAGGGGGCAGAAGGAAGCTCAGCAGGGAGCCGTGACTGACATGGGGCAGCTGCTGGGAAAGGAAACTGTGAGTGGGAGTAAGAGCTGCATGTGGCCAGATCACAGCCACTCCAGGGGCCTAGAGGAGATCGGTGCACCTGGCATCAGGGGAGCCGGTGGCAGACTGGTGGGGGGAGGGCCTGGCAAACACACCACCTAGGGTGTGTGTTGGGCTGATTTGGGGCCTGGGGTCTGTCCAGGGTGCTGAACCAGACCCCACCCATGTGCATGGCCACAGCCCACCGGGACACCTCCACATGCCCTTTCCTCTGGCTGAGACTCAGTTTCCTCATCTAGAAATTTACAACCCTGATACAGTGGCCTTGCTGGGAGAGTGACGGAAGGGAGCTGGTCCAAATGGGGCAGTAACAAGAGGTCAAAGGCTTCTCCTCGTGCCCTGGGTTGGAAAGCAGTCCCCTGACCTCAGCCTCAGGCTCCATGAAGAAGGGTGGGGCTCCCACAGGAACTGGGAGAGACAGCTTGTGTTGGGGGTCTGCACCCCAGAAACCCTCATCCTGGAGACCTGGATACCTCATGCTGCCAGTGAGCAGCTGGGGACCTGAGAGGGCAGGAAAGACACCTGACTGAGAACACAGTGTGTTAGAGGAAGATCCCGGAATCCCAGGGTCATGTCTGCCATGACCAGTGGCCCTAGATGCTGCTGATCTTAAACTGAACACTGGTGAGACCCAAAGGAATGGTGCTTAATGTGGGATCTGCCACCGTGGCCCTGTGCTGGACTGTGTCCTGGCTCCATGCCGAGTTGCCAGCTCTCTGCGGTGTCCCCTGAGACCATTGTCCCAGGAAAGACTTCTCAGGCCCCACTGGCCACCTCAGGCTGGGTACCTCACCCAACAGGGACATGGGACACTTTGTGGGTATGAGCTGCTGGAAGCCAAAGGAGAGACCCCTCTGCCCACACCCTTGCCGCTCGTCTGTCTTCTCAGTCTTCCCCACTGCTCTGCCCCAGGCTTCCTGCTGTCGCTTGGTGCTCTGTGGCCTGCAGGCCCTGCCTGGTTCTGAGGAATCCTGCTCTTGGCCTCATGCTCCACCGGGAGCCTTGCCCGGTTTCAGCGGGAGTGGCCACTGAAGTGAGGCTCAAAATGCTTGGCATCGTCCACCTCAGGGCCTTGACCGCTGTGAACACCCTCCCCATTACTCCTTGTCTCAGCTGCCCAGGCAGTGCTCAGGCCCAAGCAACCCCTCCACAGCCAGGGCAGCCAACCTGGGAGTTGGGGAGGAGGTGCACTGGGCCTCAGTGCACCCTGAGCTGTCAGGCACCAGGTGCTTGTTTAGAGCCTGGCACAGAGCATGCTCCGGTGCCTTAGCAATTACGTTATTATTAAGAGTAGCAAGGGTGTTTGTCATTATAGTATAAGAGTCCTGTTTCACAAGGAGCCAGGTGAGGCTTGGGCAATTAAAAAGCCACCACCTCCAGGCCAGATGTGGTATCACTTACCTAGGAATCCCAGTATTATAGAAGGCTGAGACAGGAAGATCCCAAGTTCAAGCCAAGCTTGGGTAACTTAGTGACTTAGTGAGATCTTGTCTCAGAATAAAGCATTTAAAAAAAACAACTGAGGATGTAGCTCAGTGCAAAGACACTGAGTTCAATCCCCAGCTCTGAAAAGAAAGAGGAAACCACCTCTTCTGTGCAGCCTTTCTGGCTATACCTTTCCTTGGCCTTTGACTTACACCGTTCCCTCCAGTGGTGTGGGCTAGAAGGCAGGGTGGATTATGGGACTGTGCCTGGGCTGTGGATGTGATGAGGAAGCCTGGGAGCAGGTTGATGCGCCAGGGAACCTGTCTCCTCGGGACCCTCTGGGGTGCCCTGTCTCAACCTTCCCTGCCCCAGCCATAGTCACTGGGTGCTGATGTGTGCCAGAGAGGCCCCTGGCCCTGCAACCTTGGCCTGTGCCTACCACCAGGGCAGGATAGGTAATGGCTACTCTGCATCTGCTGTGTGCCAGGTGCTGGTCTGGGGCTTTTGGGACCAGTTCATTGTGATGGAAGGGAGGGGACTTCAGGGTCCCCAGCAGCATGCATATGGATGCTTCGGGTTAGGCTGGGCCGAGGGGAGGAGCTGACCTAGGTGGTCCAGCATGGTGGCTCCTGGGGAGGAGTCAGGGAAGTGACTCTTTGTTTTGCCTGGCCCATCTCTGGGGCCCCCGGGAGTTGTCTCAGAGGAGGGTGTTCCTCTTCTTGGCTTTTAGCACCTCACACGTTGGTTCTCCCAGGCCGATGTCTATGGGTACTCTTGTCTGCAGGGACTCCCTGCCCCTGCCCTCTCTGTGCCCTCTGCATACACCCATTCTGACCCTGGCCCTGCCCAGCTGCCCCTTCCTGCTGTGTGCCTCAGCCCCCCTTCACCCTTGCCAGCTCCCTACCCCACCAGGGCTGAGGTTCACCCTGCCCCACCTGTGCTCATGCCTTGCCAGCGGTCCCTTTGGCCCAGTTTTTGTCTGGTATCTGCCCTGCTCCTTTCCCAGCCCTGCAGGACACCTCCAAGCTGGACAGCTGCTGTTTTCTCCTGAAGCTCTGGGGCAGCGTCTCTGATCTCAGTTTTCCGTTGTGCTGAATGGGCCAGGTGGTGCTGGGGCATAGATGGCACTCAACAAGTGCTTTCTGGATGATGAAGTAAGCAATCAATGCCAGCCCTGTGGCCTCATCCCAGTACTGTGAAGATCAAAGTCACCCATGGTCTTCAAGAGCTGCGCCAAGTTTGCATGTGGTGTGTGGACTTCAGGCAGCTGGTGCTTGGCTGACGTCAGCACTGCTCATGTAATTCTGCCTTACTGCGGGCTGCAACACCCCTTGTCAGCCCAACTGCACCCCAGGGCCTGTGATGTCTCCCTGGCCACCAGCTCTATTCTAACGTGGCCCACACTGCCCATCTTTTGTGAATCCATCCTCCCCCAGGCAGCCAGGAGGGTCTTTTTGGAGCATAGACTGGGCCCTGTCACCTCCACTTAAAACCCTCAGGCTCCCAGTGACTTTTGGGGTGGAGTCAGCCCCCTCCTAAGGCCACCCCTTGGACCTTGGCTTGGGCTGCAATGCCCTCCTTGCTACTTCCAAGCCAGCTTCTCCTCCTCCAGCCCCTTCCAAGATCCTTTCCTGGAAGCCTGTGCTAACCGACTGCACTCCCGCAGCTTGGAGCCATTTCTGTCTGCCTTGGTCCCAACAGTCTATGTGCTCTGGATGCAGGACCCTGGACATTTTGTACTGTTCATCCTCAGGAAGATTTAATGGGTGCTTGATAAATGAATCAGTGAATCACTAAGTGAGTAAATGAGTGAATGAGTGATTGAATGACAAGCAACTCCTGCAGGCTGTGGAGATCCCGGGCTTGACTTTTGGATCTGCGGCAGGGTGTAGATGGCACAATGGGTCTCTGCCTGCCACTTGGAGTTCTGTGGGCTGTGCTTTCATCTGGATGTGGTCCTGGCTTGTCCTCCTGGGCCAGCTGTGTGGCCTGTACCACTGTGGCCTATGTCTGTGAGGAGGCATCCTGGACTGTCCTGGGTTTCGCCATAGTTGGTGGGCAGTGCTGGGTGCTGTGGGCAGAGATACTATGTGCAGGCCATCCCTGTCTGGTGGCCCATGCCTGACCCATTTTGACCTTTGACCCTCAGCCCCCCACATGCAGGCCAGTCTCCCCTTCCTGCGCCTGGGAGCTCTGCTGGCCTGGGCAGCTCCCTGCCTGATATCGCCTGGCATAGAGCCTCACCACCTCGATCCTCCATCCTGCCCAGCACTGTCTCGTGCTGTCCTGCTGTGGGCTTGGCCACTACCTACTGCTGCTGGACAGTGTCCTGGGGCCTCTGGCTTCCTGGCCTGGCTGCTTTTGGCTGCCTTCTTCTAATCGTCACCACCCTGGACCCAGCTTGTGTCAGATGGGCAGTCATTCCTGCTCGCAGTTCCCACAAGTCTTTGCCTCCAAGCTGCAAATGCCGACAGGGTCCTGGGTACCTGGGCCTAGGGTGCAAGTGGGTGGAGATGAAGAGCAAATGCTGCGGTGCCTGGAGGAGGAGAGACTCAGGTGAGGTCAGGATGACTTCCTGGAGGAGGTGGCAGGCAGCAGTGCCATCGAGGGTAGAGGGGGTCCTCAGCATAGGACCCTCCTGATGCCCACCCTCCTGGCTCTGTCTTGCTCCCTACCCACACCCACATGGCCAGCTTTTGTGCAAGAATAACTGTGTTCTCCCAACAGACAGGGACACAGTGGCTCAGACATGCCTGGGGTCACTGGACTGGCCAGGGCATTGTCAGGCCATGACCTGGAGTCTGGCTGCCTTTATGTTCCCAAGGGAGGGGGTGGGAGGGATTGGGGTGGCACCTGCTGCAAGTGGCAAAGCAGCTGGCACAGTGGCTTTCCAGGGAGGGGTGCCAGGAGGGAGTAGGTAGGTCCTGCCTCCTCCTAAAAGCCCCACAACGAGGGTTCCCCCCACCGAGGCAGACAGTCACTGCTCCGAGGATAATTCCCCTTCTGCAGAGATATTTAGCCTAATAGGAGCCGACAGATCATTCAGGGCAGTAATGTACTCGGCTTTGAGTGCTTAGTCTTCTGGCCTGAACTCCCAGATTAAAGGCTGCGCACCCACCCGCCCCATGCCCTGCACTGGTGCGCATGACCTTGACGCAGGGGTGGGGTGGGATTCTCCCCTGTCCCCTCCTCCTCTTTGCTTCCTCACTCCTTCCCTTCCTCTTAGGGAGAGAAAGAAGAGGTTTTCTTAAGTGTCCAGTGGGAAACCGGTTGCTGAAACCTTATGGGCTCTGAGGGTGTGCAGATTTTCAGCTGCCTTGGGGTGCTCGGCTGGCTGTGTGGGGTTGGCAGACAGGCTGGGTGCTGGACCCCAGGCAGGCATGGCAAGAGGTTGTGCCCAGGACAGCACTGGCCCTCACCCCTGCCTGGCTCCCTGCCGGGGCTTGCTCGAAGGGCCCCCTTGTCCTCAGGAGGAGCAGAGCACTGCTAACCGTGGGCGCCTGGTGACTGGTGTTCTCAGGCCTGGGCATCCAGGAGTGGACAGGAACCTAAGGCCACATGAGAGGGTAGAAGGCAAGGAGTGGCACTCAAGGGCCACTGCTGCTAATGGAGGGGCTCCAGAGCCCCTCCCCACCCCCAGCCCGGCCACTGGGTCTCTGCTGCTCTTCATCCCTTTGCTTCCCTCTCCTGTCTCCCTCTCTCTGCCCCATCTGCACACCAGTCTGTCCATCTGAGGGGCTTCACACTTCTGTAGAGGTGGCAGGGAGCACAGGGAAGCTCAGCATTTGGGCATCAGCAGTCCTGGGTTCAGATCCAGATGCCAGCTCTCAGAATCCTTTTCTATTCCGTTCCATCTTTTGAAGTAGGGCAGTTCCCTTCATCTTTCTGAGCTGCCACATGGCCTGCAGTTACCCTGAGGGCTCAGTGTGTGACAGTATGGGGGTGGGAGGCAGTGCCTCCCCTCAGCAGCCCCAGTTCCCCAGGGGACACCTCGCCTCCTTCCAGACACCCCCTCTCTGCCCCTGCAGGGGAAGTGGAGGAACAGGATGCTGTACAGGACAGGAATGCTCCTTCTGGCTCCAGGAGCCTCAGTGGCTATAGCAGGACTGCAGGGGGGTGGAGGGAGGGAGAAGCGGGGTTCCCCACGTTTTGGAGCAGTTTGAGGACCCTTGGCATCTGGGGAGCCTGTAGTATGGGGAGAGTCCAGCTTTTCCTGGGCAGGAGTTCAGGGTGACCCTGGGGACAGGAGGTGAGATGGTCCGTAGGTGTGAGGCCACCTCTGGGGCTGATGATTGATCCCATTACTTTTCTGGGCCTCAGTTTCCACACCTGCAGAGTAGGACTGACAGTCACCCTGTCCTGTCCTCTGCACAGACTGAGGGTCCAGGTGGAGGTGGGCAGTATCCTGCACTCTGTAACTCAGTCACAGTAATCACTGACTCTGGGTGTGATGCTGTGCACCTTTGGCTTTGCAGCACCTGTGGTGACCCAACCATTCAGCCCTGGTTTATGTATTAATAGAATCAAAGAAACCCAGGGCGGAAAGCAACTCTGCCATGTAGTGTACCACCGTAGTGTGGCCCCGAGTTTCCGCTCACCTGCCTGCTGGACTGGGAGCTCACTTCACCACACCCAGCAGAGATCTGTTTCTCTCCTCACCTCACCGCCTCCTCTTGTCAGGGACCTGAAGCCCCAGGGTTCCCCTCCTGCCTTCTAGCCAGATGCACGGTGGCTGAGTGTGGCTCTCCCTGGAGCCACTGACTGATGAGCACTGTGACCCAAAACCTGTTATAGGCCCCACCCACTTTGCCCAATCCTGGGTTGGGTGCAGGATCTCTGCCTCCCTAATCCACCTCTCCCAGGCTGGAATTGCCTTCAAGGCTCATCCTAGTCTCTGCCTGACAAGCTGACAAGGCTCAGCCCTTTGAGCTGGGGAAGCCAGCCTGACCCACAGGCCCCATTCCCAGCCCACCGTTCCTTGACTCATTCACAAGGGTGTCATGAGAGCCTCGGCCGTGGCTGGTGGAGTCAGTGTCACCCTTGACATGCATGCAGTTACCCCTGCAAGACTTGGAGTGACCTGCATGGCCTCTTACTAGAATAGACATGAAGCTTATGATTCTGCCAAAATGGGCCAATTAGTCCCCACCCTTTTATTGTTTTTTTTGAGACAAGTTCTCATTATGTGGTCCAGGGTGGCCTTGCACTCAAGATGATCCTCCTGCCTCAGCCTTCTAAGGGCTGGGAGGACAGATGGGGTGCCAATATTTATAAAACTAGTTCTTGACATACATAATTTTGCTGAATCCTCATCTGGCTTGTGTGGGAGGATTGGGGTTGGCACATTAAAGACAAGGGAATTGAGCTTTGGGAAATGAAGTAAGCCCAGTACCCTGCAGCTAGCAGGGGGAGCTGGGCCTGGGATCTGGGATGCTCAGGCCCATCTCCAGCTCCTCCCACGTGCTGCTTCCTGCCTGGTGTGCACTGTGTCCCGTCCGCCTCCTCACACACATGGATTGCCCTGCGCCTGGTTCATTGGGTCCTGCCCGGGGCACAACCTTGCCCCTGCAGCCCGAGGTGAGGTCCCAGCTTTGCCCTTCTAAGAGCTAGGCTCAGGACTGGAGAGGAAGACGAGCCCCAGCAGGGTGTGAGGCTCCGTCGTGCTAGGTAGGGGTGAGGGGTTGGCTGTATGGGCCGCACTTCTACTTGCTGTTTTTATGTGATCTTTAACCCAGGGTCTGGTTGTGGCAGCAGTGCCTGTCTGTCGCTCAAGATCAAGGAGTCGTCCTCAGTTCCCCTTTATCCTGCCCTCACCCCCTATATCCAAGGCCACCTGGACAGCAGCCATCCTGGAGCTTCTGTCCCCTATCTTTGCACCAGCAACACTGACTCCTCATTCTCAGGCAATTGTGACAGCCAGTCCCCTGGTTGCCTGTACCTGGGGACAGCCCAGGCTCCACTCAGCAGCTGGGGAGCCCACTTTTATTTTTTGTTTGTTTTTTGACACAGGGCTTTACTATGTATTCCAAACTGGCCTTGAATTCACCATGCAGGCCAGGCTGGCCTTGAACTTGTAGCATCCTCCTGCTTCAGCCTCTCAAGTGCTGGGATTACAGATGTGCACTTCCACACCTGGCCCTAGGGAACTTTCAGCCATGAAGGCAACATCACTTCACTCTCGGGTTAAAGGCCGCAGTGCGTCTTCATCTTTTCATCGCGCTTGTTGAGACCAGATCTCAAGCCAACATTTTGGCCCTTAGAGCCTGGCTTTCTTTCCTACAGGCTCCATTTCTAGGGTAAATTCAAATGTGATCTCTTCAGGAAGAGCTTCCTCCATCCTTGGCCTGGAGCGACCCATCCTGACCCAGCTTCTGTACCATCCCAGATGTGATCCTCACAGACCGAGCCACCCCTGGACCTGTCTTGTTATTTGGTTCCTGCTCCTCTGTGCCCATGGGATGGCACCAACCTTGTCTACTGTGTACCCCAGTGAACTCTAGCGCCTATACAAGGCGAGCAGTCAAGGGTGCTCAGTGTTTTGTGAATGAATAGAAATGTGGAAAGGAGAAGTGACAGCTGGTGCAGGTGGCACTCCGGCCACATACAACAGTGTGTGTGTGCACACGCGTGTGAGCTCCAAGGCTCCTGCTCTTCCTGCGCGAGGCTGTGGGCACCTATGTCTGACTCAGCCTGCATGCGACACTCGCACACACTCACGCCTGCACCCAGGTGTGTTACCTGTTCGCAGCAGCCTGGCTCCTGGCACCCTGCACACCCTCCTGGTCCCTTCCTCACCTTTGGTCAGTTTCCCATCCAGGACTGGCAGGGAGTCCTTGCTCCAGGCCTCCACCCATTGTCTGTCATCTTTAGTGGTCAAACAATGCTTCCGGTCACCTCTGCTGTGGGTCATGCAGGTGGCCCAGGGTCTGGTACTGTCATAGCCCTGTGTACAGAGGACTCCCCAGGGACAAGTTCCTGGATGATCTCAGGGGTCTTAAGGCTGCTTTGCCAAGGGCTCACGGACACGTGCCCACAATGGCCGGGAGAGGTGACACCATCCACAGGAGTGGTGGTGTGGGGTCAGGGCAGTGAGATCTCCATGACAGTGCTAAGTGTAGCAGGGAAACCCGAGGCCACCATGGATAGGCCAGTGGGTCCCATAGAGGGTGGGCCGGAAGTGGAGGAGCTGGCTTCTGGACTTGGCCTGACTGCCCTCTGGCTGTGTGACTTTGGGCAAAGCCCAGCCCTGTCTGGACCTCAGTTCTTCCAGGTACTGTGGCCAGAAGGTAGCAGGAGTTCATCCAGAGCTGTGCCTTCCAGTAAGTGACCTCCAGCCTCATGTGGTGATTTAAATTAACATGTAAATTAGTTAAACTAAAACAATGAAAATGTGGCCGTACGTTTCAGTACACAGTGCCATGGCAGTGACTGCCCTGGGCAGCAGTGCGGGCTCATACGCCTGCCTTCATACGAGGCTAAATCTGCAGCCCTCTCTATTTACCTTTTTCCTTCTGAGATAGGGTCTTACTAAGGCTCTAAGTTGTCAGACTGGGCTCGGATTTGCAATCCTCCTGCCTCAGCCTCCCACAATGCTGGGATTATGGGTGTGCACCACCGCCCCTGACTTGCTGTGCCTTTAGTGGAACCAGGAAGACATGGGGTGGCCATGAGCTGAGAGGATGAATTATGGTCTGTGGAGTTTAGTGACTCTCCAAAGGCCGGGACCTCTAGACAGGTCTTGAACCTGAAATTGCCACACCTGCTTCTATCCCAGAAGCTTCTAGGTGGCCTTGGAGAGACGGGTGGCCCTTCAGAGGTGGGTCATGAGGCAACCTGCGAGCTCTCTGCTGCAGTGCCTGAGTCCTTCTCTGGATGAGACCAGCTCGAGTGGGGTTCCCTGTGAGTCCTGGCTCTGTGGAGAGCTCTTGAACCCCATTCTCTGCAGCACAGGACCTTCCGGGCACAGGGGCCCCAGGGTGGGAAATGCGGTGCCAGGAGGATGTGAGGTGAGGCTCACCTCACCAGTGTGCTGTGGCTGCTGCCTGCCAGGTGTCCCTGTCCCTCAGGAGCCCCCTGCTCACTCTTGGCTTCTTCCTCCCTTCCAGGGACCTGGTGGCCATGTCCCAGCTGTCCTGAGTCTGGGGTTGCAGAGTCTCCCTGCCCGCTGGCCATGTCCAGCCCCTGACTGGCTCTCAAGTCTGTTCCTCTCCCCAGCCTGGCCCCAGGGGACCCTCGGCTTCAGGACTCAACAGGGTACAGCAGCAATTATGGTAGGTGGCATCCCTGTCTTGCCCCCCTCCTGCATCCTGCGCAAACCTGAGCCGTCTTCCTAGATGAGAAAGAATATCTTTGTGAACACTGTCAGAAGGACAGATTAGGTCATAAGTAGCAAAAGCAAAACAAAAACAAAACAAAACCCTCTTGTTTCAATAAAGAAAACAGTGGTGTGGACTTCAGGTAGGGCTTGATCCAGTGGCTCGAACAATAGGAACAGGGCCTGGTTTCTGTCCGTATTCCTTCTTTCCTTTCCCTTGGTGATGGCTGTACTCCTAGTGGCATTTGATCAAAGCTGTATGGCAGCAGTTTCTAGGGCAGTATTTTTCTAGGCTTAAATCTAGGGTGGTGGGTGAAGAAAGATCTAGGAGTGAGCAGCCTCAGAGTTGATCTTTGGAGTCCTGTTGGCAGGACTTGGATCATCCTGAACCTTTACCTGGGTTCCTGGGGCTTGGCAATGCCAATAATCTATCTTGCCTTTCCTTACTCTCTGCCCTGTCTTTTCAAGGCTTATTTCAGGTTTTCTTTTCCCAAGGAGCTCTGCTAACTTTACAGCCAGGGTTGTCTCTGTGATCCCATCTTCCTGATGAGAAGACTGAGGCCAGGGTACATTTCCCCAAATACTCCTTGGGTAACAACATCTTTCTCCCTCTTTTTGCCTTGGTTTCCAGGAAGCTGCAACCACTTGTGGCCCATTCCTGATGAGTGCTCAATACCTTGGTCTCTGGCTTTACCTTTATCTCTCTTATTTTTTTTTCTTGTCCTAATTTCTTCTTTTTCTTTTTACTTTGTGTTGCTTATATCCTCAGCATCCTCAAACTCTTCTGAAAAGAGGCAGAGCATAAACAATCAACAGCAACCAGAAAGGAAGATTTTGGCAGAGACCAAAGGCAGAATGTGTGCAGGCCTTGCCTGGGCCAGGGCCATGCAGTCCTCAAAGAGGCACCGAAGTTTGGCCTCAGTGGCCAGCGGTAGTCCCCGCCCTGCCCTCCGTGGCTAGGACCAGTATTGTTCTTCCTGCCCTCTCCTCTCCCTTTGCTGTCTTATCAGGAGCTAATGAAAGAGGCTGGGAAACCCAATCCTCTGGTAATTAAATTTACTTAACGGGTATTCAAGTGGAGTAATGAGAAGTTTAATGCAGTGATTAGATTTTTCTTTAATTAATTAAAATGAGAGCCATGTGTCTTGCCAGCAACCATCTTGACCCTGCACTGAGGAGGAGCTGGCAGAGACATGGGGGGCTTGACCGGGGTGGGCAGGGGTGACGCTGCCCAGGCTGTGCGCCGAAGCCCGCACGGGCCACGCTGATTCCGCTCCGGTTTGCGAACCCTGTGAGGGCCAAGCTCACGCTGACCCGATGAGCTAGTTCCTGAGGCTCCAGGCTTGGTCCTCAGAGAGCTGGAGACAGTGGCCCACAGGGTCATCCAGGGGGTCAGCACGGCTCTCCAAGTGGGGACACAGGAAGCGCGGCCCTGGAGCCCCTTTGCTGTGCTTAGGCAGGAGCTGGGTGCCAGGGAGCAGAGTTATCTGGAAAGCAGTTCAGCCACACAGTGGGGCTGGGGACAGGCAGAGCGGGGACACAAGGCAGCTGGGCACAGAGGAGGACATGTTATTTTCCAAGCAGGAGGTAGGGCGATGGGGAGACCCGAGGTTTCACAGTGGGCCCTGACTTCAGCTGTATACTGAGCCCTGATCCTAGGGGGGTAGAACCTTGACCCTGGAGAGACTGAACCTTGATTCTGGCCCTACACTGAGCTCTGATCCTGGCTGCATACTGAACCCTGGTCCCTGGTAGACTGAACCCTGATCCTGGCCTTATATGGAGCTCTGATCCCAGATGAATACTGAGCCCTGATCCTGGGCAGACTGAACTTTGATCCTGACCCTACACTGAGCCATGAATTGTCATGGAAGGGTCAACAGAGAATCAGGTGCTGGGGGAGGAGGAACAGCCTGTTTGTCATCCCCCGGCCCAGCTCTGCTGCCCGTGGGCAGAACTGTGGTGCCAGGCCCCGCGCAGGAATGGGGAGATGAATCAGGTCCTGTCCCTGCCCACTAGCCCGCTGGGGGAAGTGTCAAAAAAACAAGTGATCAGAGCTGAGGTGGGGGTGGCTCAGGGGACAGGGTGGCCCAGGAAGCTGTATTTGGTGTTCGTGTGGGAGCAGGTGGGGGAGAGGAGCTGGAGTGGTACCAGGGGAGAGGAAGAGGATGGTACTCACAGAGGAACTGGGGGCTGGGGCAAGCGGCTCCCGTGAGAACCTGACCATGCCCCTCAGCTTGGGGTGTGAGACAGTTGGTCACACTCAGGGTGCTGAGCTGGTGAGCAGCCTTGGGAAGACCAGGGAAGAGAGGTGGGCTTTCTGGTGGCCCACAGGATCTTGCCAGCATCCAGGCCTGCACTAGGGGGCTCCTGGCAGTGAACCTGCTGAGAGCTAAGATCCCTCTTCTTGTCACCTGGTGGACATAGTCCTGGCCCTGGCAGGGCTGGATCCAGCTGGGGGAGCCTGGGCCATTAGATTGGCACCCAGGTGAGGGGAGGAGCTCCCTCAGAAATGGGCCATGGTTGGGCAGGGGATGGGGCCCTGCTCAGGGTCTGGGTCTCTATCCCTCTATGCATATAATGTGAAGAGCCGGAGATCACAGTGTTGAGTTTGTTCTTAAACACAAGACTGTGCTTCTGCTGTCTGGATAGTCCCCTGGGTTGGGAGATTTCAAGGGTGACAGGCAGACACCCTGGGGAGCACCGCCCTAGACATGGCTGCTCTTTCTGGTCCTCAGGTGCTGCTCAAGCCTCTTTGCAGTTCAGAAATCAGGGTCACTGGTGTACCAGGGTGGGAGCTGGGCAGTTGCAGCATGTGTGAGGGGTCCAGCTGGTGGCCCCAAGCCCTGCCCCACTTCTAGGGGCCCTCCTTGTGGCCCCAAGGGCCTTGTCTTGCTCCCTCCCCACACATCCCTGCCGTGGATGCCATCGCTGGCTTGTCACGCGCTGCCCTCAGGCTGCAGGCCTCCTCCTGGCCTGGCAGCTGTGTTGTCCCCGGGGCTTCCCAGACCTGCTGTCTCCAAGGCCCGGCACATAGTAGGTGTGCACGAGTTAGCTGGGGTTCTTTCCTTACCTGCCTCTCTCTCTCTCTCTCATTCTTTTTGTCCTGCTTTTGTGGTACTTGGGGTTTAACCTAGGGCTTTACACTGAGCTATATCCCAGCCTTTTTATTTTTTGAGACAGGGTCTTACTAAGTTGCCCAGGCCTCGCTTGAACTTGTGACCCTCCTGCCTCAGCCTCCCAGAGTGCTGGGATTACAGGCATGCACTGTGACCCCGGCTCACTGCTTTTCCTCCACTGTCTTGGTGGCTGGCCCCTCCCAGGGCTGATCTCAGTCCCTGTCCTCATCCAGCCCTGAACTGACTTTAGCCTTGCCTGGGAGAAGATGCCCACTTCCCCATGCATCCTGTGCCACACCCAGGTCAGGGTGCACTGCTGTCAGGGGAGGTCCCACGCAGGATTCGTGGCTGGTAGGGATTGGTACCAGGGGACAGTGTGACTCAGAAGACATTGACAGGCACCGAGGCAGTAGACAGTCCAGGAAGAAGTCAGAGCACTGCTTAGCAGTGTGTTCTCTGAAGTGTGTCCAAGAAAGCCCCCTGTATTCCCTTAAATCTCCTGTGGCAAGGCACTATGACTGTTGATTTGGTATCTCCTTCTACAACTTTCTGGACCGTTATAAACATATTTATTGCATGTGATTTAAAAAAAGAAATGGAACCATATTTGCAAATCACCACAGCTTCCATTTTCCCCTTACAGTGTATTGTGAGCATCCGTCAATGTCACAGGACACAAATTTCCCTATCCTTTTTAATTGCTGCCTAATATTCTATTGTTTGGGCCCAGTGCAATTTATGTAATGACTCTAGGGTTGATGGATATTTACGTTGTCTCCCATTTTTCACTCTCTCACATAATGCTCCCAGGAACACCTGCATCTATGCATCTTGCTGACACATGGAGCCATTTCTACAGGACAGATTTCCAGGTATCGAGTTGCTGGATCCACAGTGCCTGTTTGGTAAATTCTGAGTTTATGCCATGCTGCTCTTCCTAAGGACAGACAGGGCCACTTTGGCTCCCACCCTTGCTATCTGAGCATTTATTTCACACTGAGCATGGTTGATTTTTTTGATTTTTCCCCAAATTGAAAAATTCCTCACTGTGGTTCAAATTCACTCTGCTCTTTCCGTGCAGCAAGGTCTCTGGGTGCAGTTATTGGCTGTGTGCGGGTCTGTGTGAGTTGCCCATTAGGTCTTCTGCCTACCCTGATTTCCTCTGTGCCTTTTCCTTATTGATGTAAAGGAGGTTTTGGTGTATGAGGAGCTCTGATATTTTGATCTGTTACTTGCATTGGAAATATTTTCCCTTGTCAACCGTTTGTCTTTTTAAGCTTGTTTATGGGCTCTTTGGCCACACAGAGGCTTTAGATCTTTATTTAGTCAAATCTTTGGACTTCTCTTCAGGGCGTCTGAAGTTCACGTCTGGCTGGGAAGACTTCCTGGAAAGGTTTGAGATGAGGAAAGGGCATCTGTAGAGGATGCTGGATAGGCGGGGGCAAGGGACAGGAAGCTGAGACCACGTGGGGCTGGAGAGGGAAAAGAGGACTCTGGGGTGACACCCAGGTGTTTGTCTTGAGGACCGCATGACTGATGCCACCACTGCCAGCACCCTGAGTTGGAGACAGGACTAGAAAGAAATACATGCGGTGTACATGAGCATGTACCTTGGCAGGGACACACCTGTCAGCACACGTGTGATCACACTTGAGTGCACATGTGCACACATGATCTCACACATGTGTGTGACTAGAGGCTCAGGAGAGGGCGCATCTGTGCTGTGTCTCCACGGAGAGGCCATCTGCCTTCTGAGACCTCTGTGCTCTGTACCGAGGGCCCAAAGAGTCACCGCATGTGTGCACTCTCCAATTTCTACTGCAGTGTGAAGTGTGGCTTTCAGACAAGGACCAGAGCCCTGACGCTTGGTGACTTGCAGAGGGTCACAGAGCTGGAAAGTGTCGGAAAGAGGATTCTTTCAGCCAATTTAGAGAGAGTTCCTTCCAATGGCCTAATGTGACAACCCTGTGTCCCCAGACTCTTAGGAATAATGTCTGGAGCCAGATGGCCTGGGTCAGATGTGCAGCCCTGTCCTTAATGAGGCAAGACGTGTCCGCTTCCTGTGCCTCCTGGTCTCCCCTGAAGACAGGACAGCGCCCCCCACCATGTCTGTGGGAAGCACTTGACACGCCGGGTTCTTGGGCACCATCGATGGTGATGATGGTGACAGCCATGCAGTGCTCTGGCCCTTCACCTCTTTACTGTCCCTTCCTCCTCCCCCTCCAGTCTCCTCCCCTGTCCGCTCCTTCCTATGGCAGCTCTTCCTCTGTTCCCCACTGGAACTTCTGTTGAGTTTGAGCCCTTGTCCTCTGTCTTCAGCCCAGACTTCTGGCAAAGAATGAATTAAAGCCTAATCAATCTGCAGAACCCACTCAGAGGAAAGAATCCATGCTGCTGTCAAGGACTGGTCCCAGAGCGGGTCTGGCCAGGGCCCTTTCCCCGCACTTGTGCTCCTGTCCTGACCTCTGAGGACCAGACGGTTCAGTCACAGCCTCAGAGAGGGTGTACTGGTGCATTTCAGAGCCAGGATCTGAGCTGACCCCAGCCCAGTGGATCCTGGATCCTCAACCAGGATCATTACCCAAGACCCAGCCTGTGGAAAACACAGGCAGAAAGTGTGCACAAACACACAGTGTCCCAGTGTCCCAGTCAGTGAGACCCTGCCCTGTCCTCGAGTAGTCCCCAGATTGGCCTTTGTGGATTCCTCATAACCCAAGAATTCCTGATAACCCAAGAGAATAAATCCTCACGGCAGGGGTAGGGGAAGGGGGACAAACGCAGTGGAGCAGTGACCTTGTGTGATTTTGTCTTTGGTAACTTGCCTGTCACACCCTTTTCTTCTCCACCAAGAGGATGGCGAAGCCTGATCCAGCCCTCTCCAGGTAGTGACCACACCGTACTGTACCTCAAAGCCTCTGAGACAGAATCATCTCCAATGCCCACTTCCCACCGAGCCTGCTTTTGTCCTGGGATGTCTACCCTTTTAAAGAGCCACTCCCTGCTCCCTGCCAGCCTCCACCACCAGCACACACCCCAGTCCCCTTGTGAGGTGCCAGGCCTTGCCACAGTTCACAGCCACCCTGGCCCGAGTTCAAATTCAGACAAGCTTTGGGTGTTTGCAGACAAGCAGCACGATCAGTATCCAGTGCACCCACGCCAGGGCGTTCCTGAGTTGGCCCGAAAAGCCATAGAGATGAAGTCTTTCTAAGGATGCTATACTGTACCAACTTTTCAGGGAGGGGTGACTTCTGCGGCTGCCAAGTCATGATTTTTGGAAAAAACGAGAAGTCGCAGGGTGTCTATAAATAGGCGGGGGTGGGGTTTCCCAGGTTGCTGCCTGTGCCAGTGTCATGTTCAGGGGTTGGGGCCGCCTTTTCCTGCCCTCTGTGTTGTCCCCCCAGAGTGCACAGCATTTAAGGTGATAATTGCCAAAGGAAAATGATGCTAAGTTCAAGACAGAAACCTTCAATTAAGCCTGCAGCTCGTTGGCATTTGGTCCTGTGGGCCCCCAAGGCCCAGTGTGTGTGCAGGGCCGCCCGAGGGGGCACCTGAACCTGTGTCTGGGAGAGGGCTCTGAGGGTACCTGTTCCTTCTAAACCCAAGTCCAGGCCTTGAGTGTGGTCAAGGCCTCAGCTGTTGTGGAGAGGTCCCCCTGTCTCAGCCCATGCCTCCCTCCTCAGTGTGGGGTTGTTCTGTGGTGGGGCCGCCTTTTCCTTGGGGATAAGGAACTCTTCCACTGCAGGGTTAATGCTTTACAATCTCCTCAGAACTCTCTGCTTTTGAGGCTCCCAAATAGTGAGTTCAGTCCCTCAGCAAGTCGATCAAATACATTCTCGAGTCAAACGCTCAGGTTATATGGCACTAGGGGCCAGCGCCCTCTGCAGTTCATTACAATGGTCCCCATCTCTCCTCCACCCCTTACTCATTGACATCCCATGACCACCTGGGAGGTGGGAGGAGCTCTGGCCCACAGTCCCGCAGAGACCCAGGGAGCCAGAAGTTCCACCATCTTCTCTTGTAGGTACCCCACTTGGATCATGTGGCCTCAGCTTGGCAGAGAAAGGATCGGTAACAAGGAACACACATGGTGACAGCCTGCGGTAAACAGGACCTGCTGTGGTCCCAAGGCTGTCATGGGAGCCCTGTGACAGGTGGGCTCAGAAGGGCCGAGCTCACAGCTTGCTGCTGTGCACCCCACTGGGTGTGGCATGCTGGGCTGTGTCTGTGAGTCCAGACTCTGACTCCACAGTGCTGGAATTGAAAGCCCCTTCCTAGCCATGTGACAGTGGGCTCATTCTTCCTCTGTGCCTCAGTTTCCTCCTCTGTAAAACAGAAGTGTGTATATAAACTGTCTTATCAGGACAACTGTTACGAACTAAATGAATTAATATTTATGAGCTGCCTAACAGTGCTGGGACAGTGATAATGGCTTTTAGCGCTAGCTGCATGACCAGCATCCGGGTCTGGTGGATTCTGGTGGAATAGTTCCTTATCAGGTTTGGAGAATGCTGCTAGGTGCTCACCAGGAGGATCCAGCCCCTGCACAGGCCTGTCTTTGTAGTGGTTTCATTCATCCCTCAAACTGTAATCACCACTGTTCACTGGTGCATGGATGAGCCGCGGATCCTACTCGGTTACAGAGTGGAGCTCTGGCCTGAGACACCAGTGAGTCTCTGTTGCGCTGTGCTGAGTGAACAGAGCCAAACCTGGGCTTCCTGTAGCTACCACCACTCACAGACGCTGGAGGAGCCGAAACTAGGACTGGGAACAGAGCAGCGTTGACTGGGGCAGGGCCAGGGCTGCATGGGCACAACTCCTGGGGATGTGGGATGCTAAAACTGTTCTGTCCCTTGGGGGCACAGCTGGATGCAGTTGTCAGCACTCACAGCATAGATTTTACTCTTGGTTAATTCATTCTCGATAGCCCTCCTGGGGAACAGAGCTCACTGTGGGACTTTGAAACCAGGGAGACTGAGGGACAAGTCAGTGACATACTACGGTGACAATCCGCACGAGATCAAGGGCTCTTAGGTGATGCATGGGCTGAGAGCTGTTGAGTAGGGGCCAGGCTATGGGGACTGGGGACTGGATGAGACCTTGAGTGCCAGACAGGGATGTTTACACCCTGGACAGTGATCAGTTGGAGCCAGGCTGACAGGCAGGGGTGCTGAGCTGGGACTACATGGAGATCACAGGAAACCACCTCGGTCACACTAACTTCCTGCTCTTCCCACAGTGCATGCGGAGACTGTGACGGACAGGCTGCCACCGCCCAGGCCCCCAGAAGCCTGTCTGTTTGCCTCCCAGCACCATCTGACCCAGGTAGGGAACAACGAGGTGGCTCAGCAGCTTCAGGCTCTGCGGGACAAGGCCCTGGGGTGCAAGGACCTTGGTGAGTGGCCCTGTGGGGCAATGCGAGGACACAGCTGAGATCTAAAGCACCTGCCCAGGATGTATTGTCTCCTAAGGTCCAGGGTTGCTGCCTCATGCCTGGCATCTGTGACTACTCAGGATCTGCCTCCCAGTGCCCCTGGCAGGACCCTGGCCACTGTTTCTCTGACTTTTTTGCTACCCAGGTACCCTGCGGCAGGAGTCCTCCAGCACACTATACCCCGTCCAGCTCCAGAAGCCAGCCCATCTGCACCTTTGTCTCTTGCTTCTGGGCACCACAGCTGAAGACCTTTTATCCCCCAGGGGAGGGATGAAGTGTTGAAGGGAGGCAGGGTTGCCAGAAAAATGTATGTTTGTTCAGCTGAGTTTAAACATCGGGCCAATGAGAGGTTATTTTTTAGTGTAAATCTGTCCCCAGTACTGCATGGCACATAGGATTTTATTTGCTATATAAAATCCTCCCCACTGGATCTACACTCACTTGCCAGACTGGCTGCCCCCAGAGCCCATGGCAGGCATCCCACTTGGCTCAGGCCATCATTGGTTGCCCTGGGGCAGAGCCCAGGTTGGAGAGATTAGAAGGTAGGGTGGGCAGGGCTCTGTGCCAATGAACAGAGCCACAAAAGAAATCAGGAATAGAAAATTGTCACCTGGGTCAGGAACCCAGTGTGTCTGGAGATCCTGGGGTTGGGAGCAAAGGAGATGAGGCTGGGCCAGCTTCTGGGAGCTGGAAATGTCCTGCTTCTGTGTCCTTCAGCAGGAGCACTGTCTTCCTAGGTGCAGTCATGTTTCAGATGCCAAAGGTTACAGGTTCCCTGGATGCTATTAATCCATTTCCTACCTGCTTACTCACCTGGCAGGATGTAAAGTGTGCAGTCAGCCTCCTTCCCAAATCCCCACCTCCTTAGCTGATTTGATGACTGTTTCAACATGGTTAAAAGCAAAAGCACAGGAACATGCTGGCTATAGCATCCTGTCCATCGAGCTCTGTCCATAGAGCCCTTCCCTGTCCTCTTCCATCCATCCTACGGTCTGCAAACTCCTGATCAATTATTAATCCTGTCGCCGGCCCCATAGATCGTTCCAGCTCTATTTATAACCCACTTGGGGAGTCTCTGAGTTTGAGTCTGAGAGCTGAGGTAGGGACCTCAGGGAGTGTTTCTGGAAGTGATCTGCCAGGGTCAGATGGCATGGATAGTTGCACATTTGGTTGGTTCTGTGGGGGCCAGAAAAACTTCCAGAAGCTTGTGCCAGCTCATGCTCCGGCAGACCGGGCGAGTGGCTGCCCTTGCCAAATACAGGCGTTGCCAGCCATTGAAATCCCTGCTGATATCATGAGCCAGAGGAATTTACCTTTCTTTGATGCTAATGCCGCTGTAGGGCCTGTTTATTTGTGCTTGCTGGCCGTTTCTTTCTCCATTTGTGAGTTGCCTTCTCCTGCCAGGTCCTCCGATCATTTTTCTTTGCATGTGTCCATTCATTGAGTGAGTTATTTGTTGAGCACCTACGACGTGTGGGACACTGTTTTGGTTAGGGATCTAACAGTGAACAAAACTGACAAAAAAATGCCTGATCCGCGGAACTTCCGCTCTCACGGCAGAGCGCCAAGCAAGGGAAACAGATCCATGAGTGCAGCATCGTGTGTGCCAGGGGGCTGGAAGCTACGGAGGAAAAAGGAAGCGGAGGAAGGGGGAGGATGGGCACCCTGGATGAGGCCGTCACCAGAGGTGGCACTGAAGAGAATGAGTGGTGTAGGTGTCTGGGAGGAGTGCGTCTCCGATGGAGGTGCCAGTGTGCATGACTGAGCTGGGGACGGGCCCCGCTGTTGGGCATAGCCGGGAGACCCATGTGGCAGGGCCAGGGTAAGCGGCATGGCAGACTTGGATCAGGTCGCACAGGGCATTGTGGGTTTCCCAGGACTCTGGTTTTTACCCAAGTGGAAAGGGGAGCTGGGAGATGCTCAGTTACAGTTGACCAGGCCTTCTGGTGGTTGAGAGGCAGGAACATCAGTGATTGAGGGACAAGTGAGGGCTTGATGGGTTCCCGGGGCACAGTCCAGGCAGAGCTTGGAACTCATTGGCAGCCCAGGTGAGGGGCATGCGGGAGGAGATGAGACCCACAACGACTCCAGGGACTTTGGTCCAGGTCTGGATTGAGAACCCCTTCTCCAAAATGCTTATATGTCTTGGATTTTCTTTGTATTTTGGGATATTTATATATACAGCACAAGGTATCTTGATGATGGGACCCAAGTCTAAGTGCAGAGTTCATGTATGTTACACACACCTCACCGACACAGCCTGGAGGTCATTTTGTACAAACTGTTTAATAATTTTGTGCACAAAAGCAATCAGAATGTCCACACAGAGGAGGACAGCAGAACATGTAGACATGCCCCAGTCGCAGTAGGACCCAGCCTGGACCACTGATGTGTAAATTGTGGGCTGCCAGGACCTCCAAGGGAAGCTGTGGAGTTGATAATGGACACAGGAAGCTGATGTTGGGGCCAGGGCTGGGCTGGAGACAGAAACTTAGAGCCAACAGCTTGAATCTGTGTTCATTTAAAGCTACAAGCCAGATGATAGCGTGGAAGGATAAGTGTTGACGGGATGGGTGGCCCAGCCCTGACAGCTCCGTTAGTGGCAGGATGGGGAAGACAAGCCAGTGTGATGTCCTGGAAGCCGAGGGCAGGACAGATGTTGCCCATGTGTCAGATGAAGAGGGGAGAGAGGGTGTAGCATCCAGATGAGATCTGACCATGGCAGGGCGATGACAAGGAGGCCACAGGGGGCCTTGGCTTCAGTATGAGGAATGCAGTGAGATGCAGCTCACGGTTTGCAAGACTAAATCAATTCATGAGAGGTTAAAGAATTTAACTCTTTATTTGTTAGGCATCGAAGATAGTTTTCATGGGTGGTTTTGGTTTTCTTCTTTCATTTAAAAAAAATTCTTTAAAAGTTTAAAATTGTCCTGTGATTCAAATTTGTCACTTTTTTATACTTTGGGTTTTTCATATAATAGAAACAATGTACTATTTAAGCTTTTTTTTTTTTGTCTGATTCACTTCAGTTAACATTATAGTCTCATTATGCATCCATTTTCCTACAAATGACTAAGGTTATCTTCTTTACGGCCGAGCAGTATTCCCTGTGTGTAAATACCACACTTTCTTACCCACTGGTTTGTTGATGGACATATAGGCCAATTCTAAGGTTTAACTATCATGAACTGTGCTGCTATCAACATGGGTATGCAGATATCCCTGGAATATGATGTCTTTAGCTTTTTGGGGCATAGATATCTAGAAGAGGAATAGCTGGGTTGAACGGAATTTCAGTTTTAAATTGGTCACTCTTTTTTCTAACTTCAGTTTCTGGCCTTACCCACTGAACTTTTGTCTTATTTTTATTTTTACAATTGTCAAGTATTGTTTTCTACTAGTTTCCAAGAGTTGAAAATACATCTCCAGTTCATCTGGGATGTGTCTGTGTGTGCGGTGGGTGTGAGGCAGGGATCAGATGAGCGGCCAGTGGCTCCGTGCCTGGATCTGTGAAATGTCCCATGGTCTCATGTCTGTTCAGGCCTTGCCGTTTGATTCCATTGATCCTCACCTGGGGAGAGCTTTAGGATGCTGAGAGAGAGACTTGGTGATCGATGGTGTGGTGGTGTGGGGAGGCGGGAGAAGGGGCAGAGAGTTACCTTCTGTGTGGGGGGAGGCAAGGGGGTTCCTTGGGGTCCTGCCTGCTAGGTGCCTGCCAAGAACATGGTGCCTTACCTGTCACCTGGCCAGTTTGCATCGGAATTCTGAGAGGTTGGCATCTGCAGATGGAGACACTGAAGCTCAGGGTAGTGTCACCTGCTGTCCACTGGTACCACCTTGTGGGTGCAGCTGAGACCGGAAGGCTCCAGGCTCCATACCTGTGTTCTGTCATTGGTGCAGGGGAGGATGGGACAAGGCTCAGAAAGGCCAAAAGAGTACCAGGCACAAATGGCCCCCTGCACCCCACTGTGCATCCTGCCTGCTATTTGGCTCAGTCTCGAAGGTTTTCCCATTTCCAAAAGTGACTTGTTAAGACTGAAATACTCCTGGCAGGGAATCACATGTTAAGATTATAGCTCACATCTTCATTAGCAGTTACACCTTTCCAGGGCTTAGCTGACAGCGAGGACACTGGGTCAGAGGGCCGGGGACAGAATCTGGGTTAGGAACAGCCCAGAGGAGAGAAAGGGCAAGTGCCCAGCAACCCACACTATCACCTCTCCCCCTGCCTCTAGAGGAGGGGACCTGGCTGGGCTCCAAGAGGGAAGTGGCCGCTATAGTTATCCAGGGTGCCCATCCCAGAGGAGGCGGGCAGGCACTTGGCTTCATGAAGGTCAGAAAAGCAGACATCCATGAGCCACCAGGGCCCAGCTGTCAGAAGTGACTCAGAGGTGGGACCTTTCTCTGACACCCACTTCCTGGGTGTGAGGAAGAGGGGGGAAAGCCATCCAGAGCCTCCTTCAAGGCACAGCTTGATCTGTGGCCAGGGCAGGTTCAAGCTTCAAGGAAGCACAGGATCAGGACCTAGACAGGTGCAAGGTGGGGACTTTCTTCCACCTGCTGCCGTGTCTGAGCCCTGAGGATGGAGCTGCTGGCTGCTGGTCTGAAACTGAGGCTCCTCTCCTCAGCTGTCTGCCCTGGGCTCAGGGGGCTCATTACTGTGGCTTTGGGGCCCACCCTGCATCTTTGGGGCCCTCTTGCCGCCTACATGATGGAGACAAGGGTACAGCTAGGGCATCCTGCAAAAGGAAAGTGATGGAGACTGGGAAGAGAGAATCTTCCCATGACCTGGGGTCAGGCAAAGCACCCAGAGAGGGGCCTGTGTGAGCAGAGGCTCTGGGTCAGGCCCTGGCCGAGATCTAGCCCTGACCATTTCAAGCTGTTTGGCTTAGTTCTGGGGGTCCAAGAAATAGGAAGCCCTGAGTCAAGAGGCCATAGCATAGCAACCTTCATCCTGTGCCTACCATTCCCTGCCCAGGAGACTGGCCTGGCCATCCTGTGTCACACTGCACCTGAAGGAGACCTGGATTCATTTCCCAGTTCTGCTTCTACTTGCCACATGATCTTGCGCAAGTGATCTTGGACCTGGGCCTCAGTGGCTTCCCTGAGACCAGGCCGTGCCTCTGGGCAGAGTGGGCCCAGGGAAGGTTTGCCAAGTATGAAATTTGGCCCGGGGGTGTGTTTCTGTGGTCACTGTCATGGCTCAGGTGACGGCCCTTGGGGAGCTTCTCTGGGGATGCAGCCAGGTCAAGGGAGTGAACAGCCAGTGTGTGAGGGAGATGGATGTGCAAGCTGGAGCTTGAGGACTGGGAGCAGCTTGTAGATGTGCTTTGCTCCCTCTTGAGCAACTCTTTAAAATTGAGTTATAATTCATGCAGCATCAGATTCACCATTTAAAAGGGTATAATTCAGCCTGGTGGTGCTTGCCTTTAATCCCTGAACTTTGGCAGGATGAAGCAGGAGGATTGCTAAGAGCCCAGCTGGGGCAAGTTAGTGACTTAGGGAGACCCTGTCTCCAAATATAAACTAATAAAAGGGAGGGAATGCAGCTCAGTACAAAAGCCCTGGGTTCCATACTCAGTACTAATAAGAAAAGTGGACAATTCAAACGTTTTGGTATATTCACAAGATTGTGCCAGTTCCACCAATTCTAGAGTGTATCCATCATCTGCAGAGGAAGCCCCATCTCAGTGGGCCACGGTTCTGTGTGCTCCCCATGCCCTGGAAGACACGAGCACACTTTCCTCTCAGGATTTGCCCATTCATGTAAATGGAGTCATACAACATGTGACCCTTACCACCATCTCTGTCCCTTGTCCTAAGGCTCACAGTGCCAGGATGGGGACCGTTGCCTGTTCCTTGTTGGGGCTGCTGGATGGTGCATGCCGTGGTTGCCATAGCTACCTCTCTACTCCTTACTGGACAGGTGGGGCTCCAGGTCACTGAGCCCACACCTGTGTCTCCAGCTCTCTGGATCTGTTCCGACGAGTGCAGTTGCTGGGTCTGGACAGGTTTGGGTCCAGATGTGTGTGCCAGGGCACTGCAGCCCCTTCTGTCCCACCTTCCCACCTGTCTTCACTCCTGCCTGGGCCCCTGGGGCATCTAAGTTTCCAGCCCTGGATCCAAGGGCAGTGATGGAGAAGAACCCAAGGTGTTGCTGACTCTAGGCAAGTGTCTGGGGGGATTTGGCAGGGTATACCCTGAGCTGGCCAGTTCTAGGGCTGGAAAAGGAAAGGGGCCAGGTTTCTGGGTAGCAGCTGGGATGTCCTTTCTGCTTCCTCTCTGACCCCTTGCTCCTAACTCAAGGAAGATGAGGGAGAAGAGCTGGTGCAGAGGAGGGTTGGCATAAGATCTTTCTTCTCAGCTGAGAGCTGCAGACTCAGAAAACCTAGGTCACAGGTGACCTTGAACCAGGACCCGCCAGGTCTCAATGTGGCATTGTCTCTCTCTGTGCTTCCATGCCAGGAGCAGGTGAGGTGGCACAGACCTCACCAGCGCTGTCTTGCCCATCGACTGGCACGAGGCACAGGCAGAGCGCTGGCCCCAACCAAGCGTGCGCACCCCTGGGTTTCTGCTCCACCACCTAATGGGTAATTATCTCCTGACATGCATAGAGGCAAGGAAGAGATTTTTCTGTGAAGCAAAATCTCCCGTGAAATATTCAGGCCACGCTGGGCTTTGCTTCACAGCCAGTCTAATCGCTGCTGCTCTGCTGGGCCCGGCTGGAGAGGCTGCAAGTGGCACAGGCTGCGCTGGGCCTTTTATTTCCCACTCAGCAGAGAAAGGTTCCCAGGGGCTGGGAAGAGCCAGGCTCGGTCCTCAGATGCTGTGTGTGCATGTGTGTGTGTGTACGTGTATGCATCTGCGCATGCATGCATTTGATTCTGTGCATACTTGCTTCTTCCTCTCTGCACCCAACCGTGTGTGTGGGGTACATGTCTGCCCTGCCTGGTCTGAAATGGCCTGCCCATTTCTTCTGGGATCTTTGGTGAGGAGCTGGGTGCCATCTGTCACTCATGGGTGCAGAGAGGCATTTAGAGGGGGATTTTGAAGACCCTGTCCTGGCAGAAGCCACCACAGAGCTCCAGAGTGGCAACAACAGAGGGTGTCTTTGTATCTTGCCTCTGGAGGCTTTTAGGGATTTGACGTGGAAGCCCGGGCTCACCTGGGGAATCCCCAGCCACTGGAGTGCAGAGTGGCCCGCAGGGATCTCATGGGTACTGAAGTGCAAGCTTGTGTTCATGTGGCCAGGTACACTGCGATGCACAAAGGGCCCTATTGCTGGCACCTGTGGCCCATGTGTAAGAAGGAGCAAGCCCACCCGAGTGCCTGTCTCCAGCTGCAGGCGTGCACCAGAGCCTGGATGTGGCCAGCAGTGCCCTGGGGACACGCACTCCTCACACTTGAGCTAGGACTTTCTGCTCCTGGGTCCGGGCCCTGGCACCCCCACCCCCATTCTGAGGTCTGGCTTCCCTGGGGACAGGCCTAGTTAATGTGTGGGGACCCTGGTGGTGGGTACTAGGGGACAAGTGGACATCAAGGCGACTGCTCACACTGGCAGAGGCTTATCAGCTCTTTCCTGAAAATGGTTTCCTCCCTGTGCTACTTGTACCACCCTGGATGGGAAACTCACTACCTCCCAGCAGCTGCAGGGGCACCTGTGAGACTCTGTCCAGAAGGGCAACTTCAGGAAGACTAATAGTGGGGTCAGGATGGGCTCCCGAACCTTAACTCCCCAAGGCCTGGGCTCTACTCAGCAGCCAACCCTGAGGTCCCTAGTCTTGGCGGCAAGGCCATGCCTGAGGACCTGGGGCCTTTGCCTTGTCATCAAGAGCATCTTTCAGCTATTAGCGATGGCAGCCGGGGATTTGGGAGGATTTCTCTCTCATTTCCCAGGGCTTTCAGCAGCTAGCCTCCTCCCTCCCCCTCTCCCTCCTCCAGCAGGGCTGAAAATTTGTGTACACACACACACACACACACACACACACACACACACACGCACTCATGCACGCACGCTTGCTCTGCGCACACTCACATGGCTCCTGGGCAGCAGAGGGAGAGGCAGAGAAAGAAACTGGGTCGCCCTTCTAGGAGAGCTCCTGTACCCCATCTCCCTGCACAGCCTCTGTGCTGCACCCTCGAGCTGTGCTCTGAAGGCCATGGCTGACCTCACCAGATGCCTGCCTCAGCTTCCCCTTCCAGGCAGCCTCCCTGGGGCTGGGCATTTCCTGGGGAGGTGTTACCCTGAACAAGTGGCATACAGGGTGACATAGCTGTCCCCACCCCTCTGGGCTTTGCACCTTAGCTCTGTGGTTGGGGTGAGGGGCCCAGGTCACTTCATTGCGGTGCCTACAGAGAATGCCTGAGTGGTGGTACCCGGCAGCGGGCAGAGATAGAGATGGACCAGGCATGGAAAAGGAGGAGGCTGGTGGGCTTCCGGAGGGAACATGGGGATGGGTCAGTGCGGGGGGGATGGTTGCATTCTTGGGGGACCTGGGCTGCTGCCTCTTTCTTAGGAGCCTGTGGAAAGAGCTGCCCACTGCTGTGACCCAAGGATCCTGCCATCTCCAGTTTCCTCCATTCTCACCTCGTCCTGAGAGCCCTTCTCTGCTCAGCGGATGCACCCTGGCCTGGCTGCACCCAGGGCTCAGAGCCTCTCAGGCAGGCATCGGAGGAGCAGGGGTAGGGACAGCAGGGGTGGTGGAAGACAGGAGCAGGGACAGCAGCTTAGCGCCACCCTGCCTCTCTGCTGACCCAACTCACCCCCCTCTGTGTGCACCAGGCACCCATGGGCCCTGCACCTGGGGACATGTGTCTCCTGGTATGAGTTGGAAGCTGGAAAAGTGGATTCAGCCCATCAGCCTACAGCCTGTTGTTAGGAGAAGGGCCACTGCCCTCTCCTTTAGCCTCTGTCCCAGGGCTGTGAGGGGCCCTGGAAAGGATGAGAGGAGCAAAAATGCAGAAGGAGAGGCAATTGGTGGGAAAGGGGCAAGGTCTGGGTGGCGTGGGACATGTGTCCCTGTCCCCATTGTGCATCCAGCAGTGTTTGAGCCCTGGGACCCAGAAGGGATGTCTTCTACCTTCACCTCAGGGTCACAGCCCAGCAGGATAATCACAGTGACTGTGCTGGGTCTCATAGGAGCTTCGTATGGCAAGGCGGGCACTGTCATCCCCATTGGGTGTGCACAAACTGAGGGCCAGCTGTGGCCTGCACTGTGGCGGGTCCCCCAGGCAGGGATGAGCTCGGGGAGGGCATGCATGACCCTGCTGCGCCTTCCTGCAGGTCTGAACACACATTTACGCTTTCCCCCTGTGCTGTAAGAGCTCATTAGCCCAAAGGCCCGGCCTCTCCTCTGCCCTGCTGCCTCCCATGCTGGGCCCGGAATGTGGACCTCAGCCTGCTGATACATGCCTCTCCTGCCCAAGGCCTATGTGAAACCAGGTCCCCATCCAGGACGTCCGTCCCCTCATGGCTCCTGCTGTCCCATGCCTAGTAAACTCCTTTGCCAGCCAGAGGGCTTCACCTTCTCGCCAGCCCCCAGTGACCCCAACCCCAGCCGCATCTCCCCAAGTTCTCCCCAAGTGCGTCGCACTGCACATGACCCTCCTGTTTCCTCCAGCATCATCCTGGGATGATGCCTTGGGCAGGTGTCTATTCCCTTCCCTGTGTGCCTGCAGTTCCCAGCGCAGGCTTAGAGAACTAGCTCCTGGAGACACTCACCCTACTTTCTCTGCCATCTTGGGAGTCCTGAAATGGGGTGCTCAGAGACCTGAATCTTTCTCCTTGCGTCTCCCACACAAGCAGTTCAAAAATTACTATCACCTAAGACCAGCTGGCCTCAAATGAAGATAAACAGGAAGCAGGTGGCTTTTAAACTAATTCACACTAAGGCGTGTATGACTAGGCATAGCTTTTTCCAACTACAGTGTGGTACATCGTAGCCATAATATTGGTAATAGTAACGTTCAGCTCTTACCATGTTGGGCAGGTTCTAATGCTGTATTAAATTCCTGTCCCGTATTAACCCACTAACCCAGACAGATGCTGATGAATAGAAAGACAAGGGAAGGACGCAGCTGGCTGGGGGCCAGGTGGGAGGCCAGCCTCTCCTTCCTCCCAGCCTCTTTCTGGTGTCACACTTTCATCATGTCAGGCATCGGCTGGGGTCACCTTGGGAGGGTGAGGAGGCTCTGCTCTGCTGGGAACCCATGGTTCTCCATGGGAGGACAAGGCAAGAGCCCCCTGGGATCTCGAGGCAGCCCCCAGGATGACCACAGCACTGAGGTCACCTTGCTGGTCCCAGAGGGTCAGAGGCTCTGCAGAAAGTGGGATCCACATTTCCCAGTCTCAGGGACTGCACCTCCGCCCACGCCCTGTGCCCTCTGTGATCCCGGTGTGACTCCTTTAGGTCTCAGATGACAGGGTTAGGCACTGTGGATTCTAACAGGAAGTCAGTTGCCACCCATCCCCCAGGGTGGCCTGTTGGTCCCCAGGACCCCCCTCTCCAAGCTTCCCGTCGTCCACCGGCTGTCAAGGTCAGGCTACCGGGCAGTGCAGGATCGATTGGGAGACTCCGCTCTTCCATTAGAAACCTCCCAGCTGGGCAGGCTCTGTCCATCAGTGGCCACTGCCAGGCCCCTCCTGGGGAGGAGGCTGGCGACACCCAAACCTCCCTGGCCCCACCCACAGCAGGCCAGTTGGTTCTGGACTCAGTGGGTTCTGAACAGACCTTGCCGCACACAGCTGTGTGACCTGGGCCAGCTCCTTCCCTTCTCTGTGCCTCTACATTCTGACCTGGTCAGATGACCTCGGGATCAGTGAGACACAGTGTGGGAACCCCCAGGAACCCACAGTGTGGGGCCTGAGTCAGGGGTACCATGTGGGGACATGATGGCTCCTGCATCTTCCTGCAAGCCAAGGAGCTGTTTAGAGGAGTGGCATTGGGCTGGGCCTTGAAAGGTGACCATAACCTCAGGTTTGGGGCATGATGGTGGCATCCGGCAGAAACCTACCAGCCCTCAGCCCAGATCCTGTTACTCAGGGCTTCCTGGGTGACTGGCCAGTTGTCCCGAGACCTAAGTGTTCACCGGGACTGGAAGTCCCTGGGCTCCTAGACAATCCAGATCTGGGTAATCCTCAGCCTCCTTTCCCTCTGGCTCCACTGCAGGCGGCCTGCTTGCCTGGCCTTGCTGTGGCTTTTCCCTCTCTTGGGCTGTTCCCTCCCTGCCACCCTCCGGGGGCCTGAGCAAGAAGATCAGGGTGACCTCTGTGTGCTCAGTGCTGGCCCTTTTTCTGGGAACAGTGTGCACATGTGGGAGTGAGCATGTGCCCGGCTGGTGTTTGTCAGGTGAATTCACGAGGCACAGACATTATTCTGTTTCGACATAGACCTCTTCTACATAGACCTACATAGGCCTCGGTTTCCCATCTGTACCTCGAGGGACTTTGGCCGTCCCAGGGAGGAATCTTCCATTTTCGAGGAAGGGGACAGTGCCCAGGTTGGTGTGAAGGGCCAGGCACATAGGGTGGACAGAGGCTGGGAGAGGGGACTGTCCCCGCCCTCACCACCTGGCATCCTGTCACCCTGGGGGCTGTTCCTGTGTTGGTCCAGCCCTGGGGTTGGGGGCATCCAGAGTGCTGGTGCCGACTGCCAAGCCCCACTCCCCTCCCGCCCCCGTGAAGCAGATGGCCCGAGCCTAGGCAGGCGCAGAGATGGGAACTGGCATTTGTATGTGTGTGGTTTTTAAAAAATCTGACACATTTTTGTCACGTCTTGGTGCATCAGAACAGTAAAGGAGGCGGGAGTGTGAAGAATGTTTTAACTCGAGACTTTGTAACAGTTCCAGTTTCTCGGGGCCTCCTCCCCCTCCCCGCACCCCTGCGGTGGAGCCTCCAAGCCCATCTGTTTCCCAAAGCCGCCTCCCTGCCCCCATCCCCTCCATCAAGGGGGAGACAGGATTAGGGGAGCAGCACAGGATTTGGAGGACCCCAGCAGTGAGGAAGGGACCTGTTGGGGATCCAGCCTGACCCAGACCAGCTAGCTGTGTGGCCTGGGTAGTTCTCACCTGCTCTGGGCTCCATCTCTGTGCCCATAGAGGGTCAGGTCTTTCCCATTTGGGGTTCCCCTACTCTGACATGCCCAAGAATGTCAGGTTAGGAGGTTAATGACAGTGCTGGGGGTGCTGAGACAGCTGGGTCTGTTCCAAGCACGCGGCCCCTCTGGCGGAGACAGCAGCGTTCATGAAGCAGGGCACAGTGGATCCAGGTCTTTACCTTCCTGCCCCCCTGCCTCCCCCACCTCACAGTGGCTCTCTGAAGGTGACCAAGGCTGACAGAGGTTGAGAGTAGAGGCTCTGGAATTAGACAGAGTAGGGGTCATCTGGAAATCCCGGGTATCCCTGCTGGCCCTTGTCTGCTTCTTGGTTCCTTGGGGCCCCAGGAGAGAGGCTAGCCCCACAGCTCCCGAGCCTGGCTTCCATTTCATTAGTTATGGAGATGCCAACTGGCCTGGAAAGCTGGTGCGCATGGCAGTTCAGGGGCATGAAGGGGCAGCTCCTTAGTCCTATGGCTCAGAGGCCAGAGCTACTGGGCACTGGGCCATCACTTGGGCTGGGGACAGGCAACTGGGACTGAGTGCCAAGGACAGAGAAGCCACCCCTGGTGGTGAACCCCTGAATGCAGACAGCAATGGAGGCAGGGTGCCCCTACTTGGCACCCTGATCATACCTGACCAAAGGAAGCCCCTAAGTGTCACCCCATGTCCCTGCATCCTCTGTTATCTGGTGGGGGTGACATAGGATAGAATCGTGAGCTGTGGCCAGGGCGGCAAGGGGACCAGCGTGGCCCCATTGCAGCCTGGCCTGGACCCCAGGCCTGGCTGAGTCAGGGCCATGCGAATCTCACCAGATGGGCACAGGGCGGCTGTGGGGGGAGGAGCCAGAGTTGCCATGAGAACCCGCATGCTGGCATTTCCTCTTTTGGGGAGGCTGAACCATATTTCACAGGCAGTGTAGGCTTCTGAATCCCATTTCTCTGTGTTTTTTAGGAAGGGAAAAAGGGCAGGGGGAGGGGGTGGAAGAGGCGAGGAGGGAGAGGACTGGAGTCAGACAGAGGGAGCGTCTGGGGCTGCTGTTCCCAGAGCTTGGCCAAGCCAGAACCAGGTCTGGGGGCCCTCCTGCCCCCTGCCCAGGACTTAATGCTGAGTCTCGACCTTGCTGGTTTACTCAGACAGCGCTGTTCCTGGCAGGTTCAGCTCCCACCCTAGTCCAGGACAGGAGTCCACCCCACATCCCATCAGAACCCATCAGCCAGACCCCACAGAAGCTTCCCTGGAAGATGGGGAAAGGGGAGGAGAGTGGGGAAGCCTACTTAGGAAGGCCTGGGGTACCAACAGGGAAAGGTATTTCTGGCCAGGGTTAGGGCTGTGTGTGCTGACACATGTGTGAGGAACCAGACAGCAGCCTCAGTTTCCCCACTCTGTGAAATGGGATGAAAGCAGCAGTCTAGAGGACCAGAAAGGCCAGAACAGAGCTCCCTGGGCAGTAGCTACTGTTGCTACCATTGTTCAGGATGAGCTCCCTGAGCATCAGGTTGGGGTGGGCGGGGTACAGGTGGGGCTGCTAAGCAGGGAGCCCAGCAGAGTGATGCCAGCTCCCTGGCTGTGACCCTAAGTGAGACCCACTGAGAGCCCTCAGCTCCAGGCGCCATGTCTAATAACCACAGTCCAAGCACGGAGCCCACCTGTGAGCTGAGAGCTTCCTTATATTTCACTCTTTCTTTGCAATACCAGAGGAGCAGCTCTGTTCCCAGGGGACACCCAGGGGACTGAGGCTCAGGGAAGGACACTCATGGTCACCCAGCTCAGACCCAGTGTGCACTGAGGCCCACATCTCTAAGGCACCCAGTGAGGGTGGCAGGGCTGCGGTGCGGCACGAGTGGAGGACGGGTGTGTGCCTGTGCAGGCCCTGTGCCCCGCCGGGCCCTGCCAGCTCTGGTCTGACCATGCTTGGCCAGGCCAGATGGCTGTGAGAGCCCGTGATCCTGGCCTCACATGGGTCAGGACTAACTCGATTTTGCCACTTACTTGCTCTGGTTCCCGCCACCAGGAGTCATGAAAATCCTCTTAGCTTCTACTTCCTCATCTGGAAAGTGGGGTACCCAGTAGGTAACCCTGTATCTGTCGGTTGAGATGAGGTTTTGCTACAATAATAGACACCCTTAAACCCTTTGTGACTCAGGCTCCCTTTTCCCCTTCGATGCTCACAGGAGAGTGTTCCTTATTGTCACTTAAGACCATAGGCTGCTGGGTACCCAGCACCTCCACGTGTGCATCCGTGGTTACCATGGCAACAGAAAGAGGCTTGGCCGAGGCCCTGTTGACTCTTCAGGCTTCCTCTTGTAAGGGACTTGGTAACTTCCAATAACAATTCATTGACCAAAGCAAGTGATGTGACCACACCTACTTCCCAAGGAGTCTGTTCCTCATCCTGTGCCTAAAAGGAAAAAACTGGGATCTTCATAAACATTCCTGTGTGATGGTCACATGATTCTACACCCACTGACTGAACTGAAGGAGGGGTGGCCCTGGCCATGGGATGGACCTAACAGGCCTTAGCCCCTTTCCCCTTCACCCTAGCTCCAGAGAGGCCCAGCGTCCCTTGGTTTACCTGCCCATCTTGCTCAGATGGGCCATCAGGGCTGGCGACATGCTCTGCCTTGAAAATGAAGGCCTTCGCCTTTGGGACACAGACAGGTGGTGACTTCCTCAAGGTACTGGCTTGATGGTGGCCAAGGCAGAAAGAACAGACGCCTCACTCCTGGTCGCATCCCCTCCCCACCCTGGGGCCTTCTTGAACAAATAAAAAGCAGCAGATACCAGCAATACCTTAACTTTATTAAGGGCTCCATGAAACCCAGATCAAATTACTCCTGTAATCCAACAGGAAATTCAATTCCTCTCAACAAATGTTCCATTCAACGCTGGGAGGGCCTGTGGGGTCTGGGGGCCCACCTGGCTGAGGACCCTGCCCCTTTCTGCAGCTTCCTCCTCCTTGCTGGGGGCCACAGGACTGTCCTAGAGGCCAGGATAGGCTAGGATGAGTTAGGGGACAGTGAAGAGGGACAGCCACTTAGGACCTGGACCACTTGAGTCCCAGTGGAGCCAGAGCAGCTGATGAGGCCTCAAGATCCCTGGAACACAGGGCCACCTTGACCTGTGTCTGAGTCCATTGCCACAGGCTTTGGGACCTTGGGTGACTTCCTCTCCCTCTGGCCTCAGTCTCCCCTCCCCACCTTAACACTGGCTTCTGAGAGCCACTCTGCATGCCAGCATTTGCCCCTCCTCCAGGTAAGGCTATGCCCATGTGTCCTGTCCTTGCCCTGTGCCCATGAGTCAGACCCTGCCCTCCTGGCTAGAGCTCACAGTCACATGGGTCAGCAAGACAGGTACCCAGGCAAAAGCTGGGTCAGGAACAGGCAAGGTGCTCCTGGGAAGGTGCGTATTAGCAGGTGTAGCTATTTCCTATCCCCGCCCCTCTGGGTCTGCTGTTGACACCTGGGCTGGGAACCTGAGAGGACTCCCCAGTGAAGGAGGAAGGGAAACAGGTTCCTGGTGAAGGACCACAAAGGTGAAGGGCACTCAGGCGGGTGTGAGCGCTGACACGGAAACAGGATTCTGTGTTCTGGCAACACATGTGTGCATGTGCACCATCTCCCTCTGCAGCTGCAGCAGAGGCCAGGGCTGGGAAGGGACTCTTGTACCCAGGGAGCCCAGTGAGCCAGCGAAGACTGCAGTGATGCTCGGGCACTTAGCATTAATGAAGCACTGTGGTGTCCCTGTCCTGCTCAGTCCCCACAGAGGCCCAGTGAAGGAGTCTTGTTCCACTAGTCCCTCGATTCACAGAGAAGGGGGAGATTTACCCGAAGGCCTTGGGGATCTAGCACGCCTGTGCCGAGCATGTGCCATTCGGCCTCGCCCGAGGACATCTCAAGCACATGGATCCGGGTCTGGAGGGAAGAGAAATGGGTCTGAGTCTTCCCATCCTGCTTCCCCTGACTTCTCCGGAATCTGAGATGTGTCCCAAGGCCTCCCTTCCTCAAGCCCGAGGGGCTGGGCACTCCCGAGACCCAAAGACCTCAAACCTTACAACCCCAAGTTCCCAATTCCTGTGAGGCTTTTTCCACTTGACAAAGACCAGGCAAAATGAGTCATTTTGACAGGTACGGGTCCCTGTGCCAGTGCCTGAGACTCCATGGGTGGCTGCACTGCTCTCCGATGGTGTCCTCGGAGGCCTGTGTGCCTTCTGTGTTGGATGCTGTCAGGTGTCATTCTGGGAACCGCAGACCCAACCTGGCACCTGTTTCTATCCCTGTGGATTAGCTCAGAGTGTGGCTGGAAGATATCAGGGCAGTGGGCACAGTGTGGGTCTTCCTGAGCCAAACTGGTGTCATGACTGCATGAGATAGATTTGGGTGCTAGGCATTGAACCCCAAGAAGGAGCTGTTACCTCTTCTCTAGCTTCAGGTTCTGGGTACATCCAGGCCCCTCCCCCAAGCCTCAGGTTCCTGTGGCCTCCCAGGTCAGTGACTGTCACTTGCCATTTTTAGGTCAGTTGGGTTTCATTAGCTTGTTTAGCTCTTTCAATAGCAGCCTGCGAATTAGCAGAGAGGAGGTGTTAACTGCCTCCCAGAGCTCCACGCTGATTTCCAAATAGGCTCATTCAGTGCCATCAGTTGTTCACTTATTCAGAAAGCATTTTCTGAATGTCAGGCCCAGGGACACAGTGGCACAGAAGGCTGTGGGCTCAGGGACACTGTTCTGCAAAACGAGAGCTTCCTCTTCCCCCGGCTTCATCGTCCGCTCCCTGCCTTGTACATACTGTCTGCCCCAGCTGCCCTGCTGCCATCGGGGCATCACTTCCCATGTTCCTCTTGCACCTGAGTCCTGCCTTGGAAGTCCACCATGGAGACCTGAGGTGATCATGGACACCTCATCCTGATCCTGCATGGGCACCCTGTCCTCTGCAGCCTGCCCCTGCAGTGCTCTGCCTCCCGGTCAATGTCCTGTCCTGTGTTAGCCATGCAGATTCCTCTGCAGGACTTTCTAGCTGCCTCTGACTATACTTCAGCCCTCTGTCCTGGCCCCATGTGGGTGTGTGCACCCTTTTGCACAACTTCTGTGTGTCTCTTCCTATCCTAGGTGTGGCTTCTGAAACCAGAGAAACGGAATCCAGGACAAGGGTCCTGCCAGGATTGAACCCATTGCTGGGTTTGGGGCTCTGATGGGCTGACTCATGGCTCAGCCTAGACAAAACCTGCAGGGTCCAGGCTGCCCCCTGCTGAATGCCCAGGGTTGCCATGGTGACCCTCTGCCGGTCTTCCCTGCATGGAGACAATCATAAAATAACAGCAAGGACTCTTTTATTCTATGTCCCACCTGGAAGCCATTTAAGCCTCTCCACTTCTTTTGACACATAATAATTTTTTTTTTGCTTTTAATGTTATCCTGAAATCCTGCCCCCCATACACACTTTTAACCTCTGGGCATAGTCTTAGGAGGCTGTAGTCTTAAAAACCTGTACAGGCACAGGCAGGCACATGCTGTATACATGTTTGCATGCTGCACCATGGATGTAAGATGGACCTCACCAGCTCATCGATGGCAACACAGTTCTGGGGACAGCACAGCCCCTCACCTCTCTTGCTGTCCACTTGACAGACCACAAATCCCCTTCCCCACTGACATCACATCCCTGGAAAAGACGAAGCCTTGGGATTTTAGGTTCCCTGCCAGTGTCACCTGAGTGGAGCTGGCAAGGAACCTTTCCCACTTTCCACAGCAGCCCTGGCCTGACAGAGCTGGGGTGGGAATTAGAAGCACGTCGTTTTTATGCTTTGTGTTGTCCCCCGGCCCAGGCATGAGCAGGGTTGGGAGCCATCATCCTCACTGGGGGATGCAGCTGTGGGAGCCCCTGCAGTGTACAGAGTCCAGCCTGCCAATTTGGTGACCCCAGCTCTGCCCTCCAGCTGGGGCCTTTCCTCAGCCTCCCCTGACCACTCCAGCTGAAGGTCCTCAGCACCCACAGTGCTGGGACCCCAGCACTTTCTGTCTCCATCCCACTCTAAAATGTCAGTCTCTCTCTGCTGTGTGGCACTGGCTCCTCATTTCTCCATGGTAACATCCAGCTCTGGTGGTCAGTCCCTTGGTGCAGACTCACACAGGCCTCAGATGCACATGTGTGTTCCCAGCATCCAGACACAAAGTCCGCTGTCTTTCCAAAGAGCAGAGCTGACATGGAACGTACGTACTTTGAGTTCTTGAATGCAGGTTGCACCCTTGCCCTGAACTTTGCCATTTGCATGACCAGTCCCGCTGCTCCACTTACACAGGACAGCCCAGAAGGGTCTTGGATTGGAGGGGTCCAGGCTGCTGTCCTGTGTCCCCCAACACCCTCTCCATGTGCAGGAGTGGGGTCCTTCCCTAGATGTGTAGTAAGCCACTTCAACAGCTTTGGACTGCAGGCTACAAAGAACCACAATGGCACATGCAGAACTGAGATTGCCTGGCCGGGGCTAGGGGTGCTCCAGGTAGGTGTGCAGGACTCTGAGCACCTCTAGATGCGTGACAGCAGCTTTGAGTCCGGATCTGTTTCCTGTCATCCCTGTCCTCGGGGGTCCACTGATCAGTGGGCAGCAGAGAGCAGGCTAGGGCTTCAGAGAAGCAGGGAGCTGCCTTAGGGTCCCAGCCCTAGATGGCAGGGTGCATAGAGTGACCTAGGAAGGGGTGTGGGTGTGGCCCTGAACCCTCACTCCACTTTGGTTTTTGTTGCCTGAGACTCACCTGACCCAATCTCCCTATTTCACAGAAGGGTCTCTGAGCCCCTGCAGGGCAAAGGGGACACACACATTTCCTAGGACTGTTTCAGCTCCACCAGTCCTCCTTGTGACCATAGGCCAATGATCTCCTTCTTCTGAACTTCAGTTTCTCCTCTGCAAAATGTCCCCAGCACTGCATGTGCCTCATTGGTCTAAGGAGCGCGATGTGTCTAGCTGGTACCTGGCAGGCTGCACCTGCTGCTGGAAGGCTGGCTCCTGGGGTCAAACGCCATGGCTGGGGCCTTGGGCTCCATCTCCACGTCTGAAAAATGAGATCAGCGGTGGTGCTGAGGGACCATTTTTCCATTCCTGAATCCAGAAGCATCCCACTTACTGCCCTTCTCTGACCCATCTTTCCTGGATGACCTGGAAGAGGACCTTGGAGAGGAAGGGCAGGAGGGGCGAGGCAGGGACCACGCCGTCCATCATTAGTAATGGTGCTGTCAGTTTTCCTGGAGCAGGGGAATCTGCAAAGTAGTCAAAAAAAATATTTCCTCTCTGACTCCAGCAGCCCAGCTGTTCTCTTACAGGAAAAAGGCTGCAGGCTGAAAATAAAATCAAGGAACACTGATGGGGACACAAGAGAAGAGAAGAGAAGAGAAGAGAAGAGAAGAGAAGAGAAGAGAAGAGAAGAGAAGAGAAGAGAAGAGTGTATGGCAGGAGGGCAGAGAAAGCAGACCACAATCATGCCATTCCTGCAAGACATTTCCTCCAGGAAGACCTCTGGGCTTCCTTTCTTTAACGCTGATCACAGGGCCTCCTGGGAGCAGGACCTGCCCTCTCTGGCTTGTGCTTGGCAGAAGGACTGGGTTCTTTCTGCTCTGGCTTCCTGGTGTCTTCTGAAAGATCTTGGAAACTAGGGACAGAGCCGGGACCTAGTTCTTGAGCTCAAGGGCTTTGGGTTCTCAACTGCCATACTCACCTAACGCCGCCTAGCCCCGCACCTTCTGGCCACGGCTAGGGCCTGCCCTTCGGCTCCACAGTCAGTGCCTAAAGATAGGCGATTCTCACCATACACCCACCTCCAGGCCTCGTCCTCTTCCTGCCCATGCTTTTCTATGAAAACTGGTGCTGCTCGCTTCTCTGGGATGCTGAGCCTGTGCCTCTGTTTCCCCACTGGCACTGTGGGAATCCAGCAGAGCCTTCCTCCCAGGACTTGTGGACAGGAGGATGGGGTGGAGGTCCAGCTGCTGTGAAGGAGCACTTGTGGGTGCAGAGGAAGGGCCTGGCACCCGCCAGGAACCCTGGCTTCACCATGGCCCATGGTGGGGCCTGGCTGTAATCAGACCCCACTTCCCCGTCCCACCTTCCTGGTGCTCCTCAGGGATTGAGGGAGGAGGTTTCTCTGGTGGGCACTGGAAGCCATGATGGAGAAGGAGGCTGAGTCTAAAAGACCTTCCTTGGGGAGACAGCAGGGTGGGGTGACCCCCAACACTTGCCTGTGTGATGCAGAAAGCTGACAGACTTGGACCACCCTCCTGGGAGTTCCTGACCTGTTTCCCCCACCTCCCACAGAGTTTGGGATGCAGAGGACAGAGGAGCTGAGCCTTCTGCTTGGCTGTGAACCACAGCCCTTTCTCCTCTCCCCTCTCTCCCCTACTTAGCTCTCTCAGTTGCCATGACACTGAGGTGCCAGGAAGCAGGACTGCTCTGGGGACAGAACCAGAGTGAGCCTATGGGACTGTGTGTTTGGGGAGCTCATTCTAACCTGGACACTGTATATTTGCTGGGCTTGCAGCTGGTGCAAGCAGGAACCCCAGGCAGTGGAGGTGTCTGAGGGCACCCAAGCTGCCCTCCTCCATCCTCATGAGCCAGTCAGCACCCACCCTGGGCCACGCAGTCCCAGCAAGGTACTCTTTGGCTCCCCAGAGAGATCACCAGCCTCCTAGAGTGCTAGTGGGACCCGTAGGACTTCTTCAGGATGCAGAGTGAATGCCGGTGGCATATGACTGAAGACTGCCCTGGTGGCAGTGCAGAGATCCAGGGGGACCAGCAGAACAGTTCCTGATGCTTCCCAGAGTCAGGCAGTAGCTGGCATTTATCCTTAGCCAGGAGAGGCGTTCACCCATTCTCTCCACCTGCAGCACCTGCGGTGGATGCAGAAGTGCCCCATGGCATTCAAGGGGGCACCTGTGGAGTAGGGCAGTGAGATCTGCCCTCCCCTGCTGTGTGGTGACCCTGAGACATGGAGAGTGGTAGGCGACAGGCTTGTGGCATACCTTACTCTGCCCTGCTCACCTGCTGTGTCTGGGTACCCTCCTGCCTCAGCTTCCTGGAGTGTGATGTCTTTGCAAACTGCCTTACCAGGCCCTGCAGACCCTGATCTGGGGGCAGGTGGTCCTGCCTCACCCTGCCATGGTGCAGGACTGGCACTGTGGGATGAGCTGCCTCCCCGTATGTGTGTCTGGGTGGCAGTGGCATATAGGGTGCAGGTGGTGTCTGTGGTGTGTGCGTCATCAGGGCCTTCCTGAGGGCACAGCAGGCCTGTCTCCCTACTTGCTGATGCACCACAAGCATGGTGCAGGTATTTATGACTGGCTTTCATGCCCCAGCAGGTGGTGTGAACATGCTGTGCCTGGATGTGTGCACCCTGCTTTGATCTGAGGCTGCAGGGAGGCCCTGGTGTCTTCACCTTGGGCTACCAGAGACAGAACCCCACCCCAGTCCTTCTATCCCAGCCTTGAACCTCTGATGGTCATGGGTGCTAGGACTGACCACAGCCAAGGAAGCCATTCCCTCTCCTCGCCTGTTTTCTCCAAGTGGTATGGCTGGAAAGATCAAGGGAACCAGCCTGGCCCGTGCCCCTCAGCTTCACAAGCAGCTTGTAAGAGGTTGGGGTGCAGTCAGCCTGGGCTCAGCCCTGCCTTGGTGTGATGTGATCACAGTGGATCACATTCAGTATTTTCTTTCCCCCCTGCTGGTGCTCTCTTCCAAGGCCAAGTTAATTTCCCAGGTGACAGAACAGCCCCAGGCAGGAGTGGGCCCAGGCAGAGCAAGGAGAGGCTGAGGTCTGCCCTAGTGACCTAGGAAACAGGCCTCCCCTCACTCCCTGGCCTTGAGGCTGTGGGGTCTGGGCTCCCAGGTAACCCAGCAGAGACAGGGTGGGACTGGTGGTGCAGCCCTGTTCCTAGGCTTTGTGGGGTGCTCTTCTGGGATCCTTTCCCCTGCAGGGTGAGTGCTGCATTCAGGAAGGGAACCAGGCCAGAGGGAACTTGCCTGAGTGCCCCGCCTGGAGGAGTTTGGATTCCAGAGCTTTTTCCAGCCACCGCAAGCTCCTGCAGGAGTGCAGAAAGCTGGGTGTTCTGCCTGGAGGCGGCACCACACCCTAAGGAAGGAGTTTCTTCTTGGTCTTGCTGCTTCTGGCCTATGCTGGCTCCATGGGAGTGCAAACCTGGAACTTTGGTACTTAGGATGGGCCAGTGTCAGTGCCTCCTGTCCCTGACCTCTGGGACACTTTGTTCATTTGTGGGGGGGCAGCAAGAAGAGGGGGACAGCCAGGAAAGACATAGAAGGTCTCCTGGCTTCCTCCTGTCACCTCAAGCCACAAGCCTATACCCTCCTGGCCACAGGGTGTAGTATGACCATACATCTACATGGTCAAGATGCCCCAGCAGCTATGGGCTCCTGGCACTGTGCAGGGGCCTGTCACACACCCCATGGTATGTGCTGTCCCTTGCATGTGACTTGGGTGGTCCTAGACAAGAGATGTCCCCTCTTGGTGGGGAGCTATATCTAGGGCCCAGAGGGACCACCCAGGTCCAGAGCTATCCTTGGAAGATTCCCCATCTGCCCTCTGACCAGGTCACCTGACTGACTGACACAGCAGGAAGCACCCCAACTGCCCCACCTCTGTGGGCAGGGGTGGGTGGATGCTGGGAGCTGCAGGCTGGGATGAGAGCTCTGAGGTGCCACCTATCCACACCAGCAGCTGTTGCAGCACTGAGCTTGGGGCCAGCAGCTGCAAGGAGAGGCAAGAGACCCCAACTCTGGCTTCCTTTGTGTTTCCATGCTGAGCAGGCTCCACTGGCTGTGGGACTTCTCGGTGCATATGCAGAGGAAACCTCAGGACAGACTGAGACTATGGAGATAACACAGGGTGCAGGGGGACCCGGGAGAAGAGGCCCAGGAAACCACTATGGAACCGACACTCACTGGGTCAGGATTGCAGAGGGGGGCCTTTGGACTAACAAAGGATGGGTCAGACACTGGGCTACCTATGGAGGGCCGATCTGTAGTCCCCAGGGCAAGGTGGGGGACAGGGATGCCTCCTTTAGGCCCAGACTGCCCACCTGTGTGACCCTCAGTGGCTCTGAGCATTCGGTGAGCACAGAGCCAAGCTGCAGCTCCACCTCCTAGAGGGGCCTCAGACAGCTGACCCTGGCCAGGGGGCAGTGGGTTCCAAACTCTTTACCAGGAGGAGCCTCAGTACCCCGTCCAGCCTCCCTGTGCTCTGGCTCCAAACCTGATTTCCACTTTCTTTGTCCCCTTGCAGTGGCAGTGCCCAGGGTGGGCCAGGCCACCTTTTTTACCTCCGTAACCCCTCCCCTCTTGTTCTGAGTTCAGGTCTTAGTGGAGTGTAAGCAGCCTGGTGAGGGAAGCCTCATTAGGCCTGATCATATTGGCAGGTCCTGTGAAATAGGGGTGGGGAGGAAGGGGCACCCATTCGAGAAAGCCCACTTGGCACTGGCCTGTCCTGTCATCCAGCTGTGCTCTCAGGAGTCTTGCACCACCTCCAAGGTGTACAAGGGAGTCTCCAGGCAATCTAGCTGGACAGTGGCCCAGAGAGGGCAGGCAGCTCCCCTGGGTCTCACAGCCAATAAGTGGCCTTTGGGAGGGGCCTGGATGACCCTGGCATCCGACACCAGTGGCTGGTCCCTCCCAGCACCCAGCTCTTAGCTCTGGGGCTCCTTGAACACGGGCATTGGCACACCCCATTCCCAGTACTCACAGCTGCAGCCTCCTCTGTGGGCACCACACATCTCCACATGGGTCAGTAGTGGGCTGTGGGGTGTGGGGCCAGCGGCACTCAGCCTCTCGCCACGCCCACCCCCATCTGTGTCCTCAGCATCGTCATCGGGCGGGTGTGGGGGAGTGGATGCCATGCCAAGCTGGCCGCCCCTTCATCCGTCTCAGCTAACAAGCTGTTCATGGGTGTGACGTGACACCTGCTTTCTTCTTTCTGAGCTCAATAATTTATAGGCATATTAGTGGCCGGGCGGCTGCCCTGGGTCCCCGCCAGACGGGACAGGCGCTGAGGCCTGGTGCCTCTGCCGATATTTACTCTCTCCCACCATCAATTATTAAGGCGCCTCTTCTGCTTGCACATAATTACATGGCTTCCAACTCCCTGCTCTCCAGCCTCTGCAGAGGGACCGGCCTGCTAGTGGGGCTGTGATGGCAGGGGGCATGGCAGCCACCGCAGCCTCATTGTCCCCCAGCCGTGCTGGACCCCCCTTAGCCTGCATCACTTCTCTAGGGCTGGATGTTTCCTGCAGCCCAGGGTCAGGCCTCTGCACCCTTCTGCTCTCTGTGACGCCGCCCTGGGCGCTGGGTGCTGGGCACTGACTGGCTCCTTTTTTGTTTTTGAGACTCATTTTGTAGTCCAGGTTGGCCTGCAACTCAAGGCGATCCACTTTCCTCAGCCTCCTGAGTTTTGGGATCTCAGGCATGTGCCACCATGGCCAGCCTGACCGGTTCCTTTTTGCTCTCTGGTTTCAGCACGGCCATCGTTACCTCCTGAGTCCCCGTCCCGATCTGTACGGTACAAACACCCACTTCTCTCCCTGCTGCCTGAGTCATGATGGGTCTTGCTAGGCCATGGCCTTTTGGTGTACAGGGAAGGCTGTGGAAATGTTATGTTGAATGAATGAATGAATGAATGATGTCCTGCCTGCCTGAGCACCAGCCTCCCCTCCCATCTGGAAAGTCTCCCTGACTCCTCCTCCTCCTCTCAGTCCCCACTCCCTGGTCAGAGTTGAGCTCCCCACCCCACCCCGTGCCCACACCCAAGAGCAGGGTAGGATGCACCTTAACCATCCCAGCTCTGCTGTGTGGACCCTGCAGGCTGCTCACCTGCCCTATTCCTGTGTTCTTGCTGGCTGCGTGGGGACAATAACAGTCCCTCCTCGGAGGGTGAGGTTGAGGTTGGCTTGGGAAGTTATAGAAGCACCTGCACAGCGTCCCCATCACAGCTGCCCAGCAGTGTCCCTTGCCCTCAGCCTTTCTGTCTCTGTGACCTGGGCCACATGAAGCTGAATCAAACTGAGTTGCGCCGGATTGAATCGTCCCACTCGCACCTGCAGTTGTCCAGTCTCCGTGGTGCCACGTTCCTGCTTTGTTGCTGGCACACACCATGGCTCGCTGGTTCTCCGTCTGCCAGTTGTTACAGATCAGGGTGGAAAGGGAGTGAATCTCTCCTGTGAGATAGAGGATGGGACAGAGGCCAAGGACTCCCTGCAATTATCTGAGGTAGGGAACCAAGCTCCAGCCTCCTGCTAGACTCAAGAGTCAGGTGTGTCTCCCCAGAACACCAGCCTCAGTTTCCTCCTCTGTAAGGATAAGTAACGAAATGGCATGGATCCAGTGAGCTGCTGCCTCTGGGCAGCACCCAGTGGGCTTGCTATTTTCCTTGGCACTGGCATCCTTTTCCTGTGTATACGACCCCACACTGTGTTTATCGGGCTTGATGTTTTTCTAAAGTTTATCCCAATGGGGCCCCTGTGTGTATCTGTTTTGCTCCCTGTGGCGTCTTTGGGGTCCCCCATGGTGATGTTTGTGACTCCTGCATCCCTGTCCCCATTGCTACTTGCATTCTACTTCATGATCAGTGTCACATTCCATCCATCACTCTTCCTGGGGACAAACGCGGGGAACTTCCGGGGTCTCAGTGTGACAGACAGTCCCTATGGGGGGGCTTCCTGTATCTCTTGTTTCTTGGGAATGCACACTCAGGACAGGAATTGTGATACAGACTGCATCTCCGATATTTCGTAGACACCAGGGATGCCGTGTCCTCCCTCACCGCCTCCCCACCAGCAGCAGGTGCTTCTGCCCCTGCCCCTGGGAGGCAAATTGTTACACCCCTGAGCAGACAGCAGTGTCTCAGTCATCAATGGCTGGTGACAAACAGCCCCCAGTTAGTGTGATCTTATCTGGAAGTGTGAGCTCCTATCCGTGAGGACTTCTCAACTGGGCTGCCTACCACATGGCAGCTGCCCCTTCAGAGTAGACACAAGCCATAGAGAGAAGGCACTCAAGACAAGTCTCCACTTTTCATTGGCAGTAGAAGTCCCATTGCATTGGCCATATTCTGCATGCCAGAAGTGAATCTGTCAGTCCTTCTCACACTTGTGAGGGGAGGGAATTATAGAATGGGGACACCAGGAGCAGAGACCATAGGGGTCATCTGAGGGCTGCCCATCACAGAGCAACTGAGGCCCAGAAAGATGAAGTGACTTGTCCAGGACCACACAGCAGTTAAGAGGCAGAACGAGAACCCACGACAGCCTGGCTCTGTGACTGGGCTGCCTTTTACTTCCATCGGTAACACGTTCTGGCTTAAGTTAATAAACAAGTCTCCAACTCAGCAGAGCTCAAGACGGGCACTTAATGAACAGATCTGCTAATAGTGCTGCCTGTTGGCACACATTAGCTCCAGCTCCCCCTGACACGTGCCTTGGGGACAGCGAGTCGTCTCTCAGGAGGAGCGGCTTGGCCAAGCACAGATCCTTGGATCCCAGAGAGCCAGGAAGGGTCCCTTTCTACAGACAGATTGCTTTTGATATTTGCATTTTTGTTTGTGCTCTCAATTTAATCTTTTTTCTTTAATGGACTGTATGCTTCCCTGGCTTCTTAAGGCCACTGACTGTACTAACCCATAAATCAGGATTAGAGTAGTGGGGTTTTCCTGGAGGGCTTTCAGTGTGTGGGGCAGACATGCCCTGCTCACCTCTGACTGCAGAGAGTGCTTACTCCTTGGTAACCATGGGCACCACATCCAAGCAGCCTGCTCAGTGTGGCGAGGCCCAGGACAGGAAGCCTCCTGACCTGCTGTGGCTGCGAGGTTTTCACCTGGAGTTCTCCAAGGGCCTGTTTGCACCCACAAGAGAAGGCTACAGATGACATTGCTGGTGGATAGTGACACGTTACTCATATGGGCCCGCTCCAGTAAAGGTGTGAGTAGCCCATGTGCTGAGCTGAGTGGAAATGAGAGTGAGGATTCAGGAGTGTCCCTGTCCCCACAGTAGTCTCTTCTCTAGCAGATCCACTGGTCCCCGCTCTTGAAGATGAAGGGATTTTAGTTTATGCATGTGGGGCCCTCTGTCATCAGGGCTCTGAGCTCACTACGTTGGAGTTGCCAGAGCACTCCAAACCCTCCAGGTGTTCCTGATTCTCAAAGTCTGGAGAACTTGGTTCTGCTCCTCAGCATGGGGTAGTGGAAAGGACCTCAGGAGATACCCGACGACAGCAGAAGGGGCAGGGGCAGGGTGTATCCATCACTGTGCACAGGATACCTAGTGACACCCATGTTGCTCAGACACCCACCGAGCTTAGGCTGGCTTCCAAGCAGGACCCACAGGGAACATTAAATCATGGAGGCCCCACGCTGCCCTGTGCTGGGCCCTGCTAGATACTCCGTAAGAGTATCTAATCAAAGAGGTGCCCAAGGAGAGGCTCAGCTGGGAGAGGAAGAGGAACAGGGTTAGGGAAGCAGGGGTGGTTTAGAGCCCTGAGTTGCTCAAGAAGGAGGAGGAGGAGGATTCACGGGGGTAGGAGACCAGTTGTGATGAGAAAGCCAGCAGTAAGTAGGTGCCGGGAAAGAGGATGTCTGACTAAGCAGATGGGCTTTCCACCCCCTGCCCTCACTGTCTCCGTCTGCACCCACCACAAATGTCCTTCAAGTCAACTATCATGGGGAGTCCCCTTCTTCTGTGCCCCCATGTCTCTCCCTGTACCAGCAGAATGGTGAGCAGGTGCATGAGACCCTCTGGGAGCCACCTGCAGGCTCTTAGGGAGGGATCAGGAGAAGGCAGCGAGAGGCTAAGCCTGGCTGCAGCTCAAGGTCTGCTACCAAGAGGGGACTTTGCTGTTAGCATTCCAGTTGCCTGTCCCTGTCTGCCTCTGCAGCAACACCAGCACAGGGCTCTGACCTATGGATTTCCTGCCACTTCTCTACCCTTCCATGACAGCCCGAGGCTCCAGGACTTCATTACACCATGGAGGCTTCAAGAGCCAGAAGGCTGGGGCTTCTGCTATGGCCCCAGGGACTAAATAGCCTGGCTTCTGGGACTCAGCCTTCTAGGAGTACTTGATTCTCCAAGAGCCTTGGTCCCCACTGTCAGTGGCCCTAAGCAATCCCAGCCTACATCTAGTGCATCATCAGGGAAACAGGCCCAGAGAGGGGCCATAATCCCTCAAGGGTGATAACTAAATTGTAGCATAAAGGAAAACACAGGTTTCACCTGACAGCGGCACCCCACCCTGCCCCTGGCCCTGCACGGCCAGCCCAGCTCCCACTGCCTGTCAACTCCGTTTTTCTTGCTAATTACAGGTTTCCACAGTGACTCCGCTGTCCCAGCCATTTTAGAGCTGTCGTTAATTTCAAGTGCCTTTGGAAATAATCATCATCGTAAAACCCTGCAAGGTGCTGGGACGCAGGCTGCATAACCAGCCCAGACCAGGTGTGAGACAGAGCTATATGTGTCATTCTCTGTGCCCCTGGGGATCCCCATCCCTGCCAGAGCCTGCCTCTTGCATGCCAGACTCCCAAGCACAGAGGGCCGGGCCTGGGGAAGATGAGGAATAAGTCTAGCTCACAGCCTGGCTGTAGAGGGCTGGGTAAGTGCCAGATGGCCCTCCTGTCCCCTCCCCAGAATCTCTTGGCAGTCTGCATCTGGCCTGAACTGGGACAGCTGAATTCTCCCCCAAGAGCCAGAGCCTCTGGTTGCCCACCTGTGGGACACACAGCTTGGCTAGCTCCTGTCTGCAGACTGGGAAGGGTGGGGGATAACATGGGCCATCTCATCTGGGGGGGGTGCAGAGTGGAAAAGCTAAGTCTTAGTTGGATTTCAAGGCAGGATTAGAAACCAGGAGGAGGGCATGCCCAGCAGGTGGCCCTGCACAGTCCTGCTCAGCGCTGTGGGGAAATGTGCACCCCTGGGGTGGACCTCGTGGTTACTGGACAGGGCTACCCCGACGTTTCAGATTCTCTGCGAGCCCTGTGTTGAGGACTGCTCAGCAGATGGGACAGAGAGACAGTTGTCCATAGCTGGACCCAGGGAGCCCCTCCAAATGGATCTGGAAAGCCAGATCAGGATTGGGCCCAGTCTGAGCCCTTGAAGGCCCTTTCATGTTGTCCCTCCACCAAGCCTTGCCTGGCCCATAACTTCCATGGCAAGTGACAAGGGTGTGGGTGTGGGGTCATTTCCTTTGAGGACACAGGAAAGTAGAAGGCCTCCCGGATGCAGAGAGACAACTGTGGATCTGGAGGACCCCACCCCAGAACACCAGCCTCTGCAGTCAGCATCCAGGGCAGGCTGGGGCGACAGGCTGTCCCCCTTTTCCCAGCAATTCCTGAGGCAGGCAGCAGGTGAGCCGCGGGCGGGATCCGGGGGGGCTGCACTTCGCCTGCGTCAACCCAGCTCCAGGAATAGCCCCGCCCCCGCCGGGTCTGGGGAGCCGCCATGCGGAGCCTGAGCGTCTATTTCTGTCACTGTGGGAGGTGGCGGGAGGCGGGCACTCACAAACAGCCGGGAGGGAGGCTGAGAGATGGGGAAGGGGTCTGAGCAGCAGCTAGGTGAGAGCCTAGCCGCCTGCACTAGGCCCAGCAAGGGAGGGGACTCCTGGGTCCCTCCCACCTGCAAGTCCCTCTGCCAAGTTAGCCTCTTCCCGGTTTGAGTCAGCCTGGAAGGCGACTCAAATCCTCTGCCCATGCCTTGCCAGCTGTGTGACCATGGACAAGTCAAGTAACCTCTCTGAGCCTGGTTGCTGCTCTCCGTCACTTAGGAACGGCTGCAGCTCTGTTCTGGACTGGGGGATGGCACCTGGTGGGAAGGGGCCCTAACTGGGCCTGGGATGAGCATGAATATGACACAGAAGGAAGGAGCCTTCTCCAGGCAGGAAGTCCAGAGCAGGGGTGAGGCAGTGAGACCGAGAGGGACCCAGGATCAGTTTCCCTGGAACAGGTCTGTGAGACTCCGGGGTGGAGGGGGTTTGGGTGGGGCTGGGGAGCTGCGTCTCTGTGTGGCGGGGGATTCTGCAGGGAATGTTAGCCCAGCTGCTGAAGGGGATTCTGAGAGCAGGGTCCGAGTCTGCTTGCAGAAGCTGATGGCCTTAGCTTCCTTCCCTGCCTGTGGGAGCTCCACCCTGTGGACTCCAGGTGTCAGAAGCTCTGTGCTTGTGGGACACAAATGTGCTAACAGAGAGGCTGGTGGAGTCTGTGTCGTGTAGATGGTTCTGTTGGAAACTGGCTTGGCTCGCGGCGCACCTGCCTTCCAGGAGGTGGAGGGATGTACAGTGGGCACGTTCCCAAGGGAGCCAAGACACCCTAAGATCTCGGTGTCAGCCAGGTCTCTGGGAGAAGTCTGGCTCCCCGGGGCATCTTTAGATGTGGCATCAGGACCCGATGGATTCCCTGGACCGGACCTTTCCAGAGCCTGGTCGGGCACAGAGCCACCCAAGCCGAGGCTCCGTGCGCCCTCTGCCGGATGCTAGGAGCGGCTCTTGGGGCACAGCCATTGTCGAGGCCCGCGCCCTCTGCAGGACGGGATCTGGGCCGACTGGACCCGGCGCGAAGGCGCACGTGAGGCTAGGGCTGGGTGGAACACGGAGCCCCGTGGCCGCTAGGATAGGGCTCCTGGGGTCTTTGCGTGTATTTCCCGAGGAGGGGACCAGGACCGCGGCCCTGGGTCTGTCCCCTCTCCTGCTGTCCTCCAAACAACCCTGGTCGGGTGGGGGGCGCTGTTCCCTTACGTGCTCTGGTGCGTCCACGCGGCAGTGTGCAGCGACCCCAGTTACCACGTGCGGACACGCGCCCTCGCATGCACACGCGTGTGGCCAGGTTCGCTTCCCTGCAGAGTGCGCGCACCCGACGAGTACGCGGGCTGCACTCCAGGTCGAGCTGGCTGGGGACCCGCAGGGAGCCGGACCGGGAGGGCGCCGCTCGGTACAGGAGGCGAGCGAGGACGGGCGCGCCCCTCTTGCGGGGCAGGGCTGGCGCGCTCTCGCCCCGCGCCCCCTCGGCTGGGCGGCCGCGCAACCTCCTCCTTCAGTCCGTCCCTCCTCCTCTGCCGGTCCCACCTCCTCCTGGTCCCTCCCCCCAAGCTCTCCAGCTTCTGCGCTCCCTCCCTGCGCCGCGGCAGCGCGCGGAGCCCGAGCGGCAGCCGGGCGGGGACCGGCGCGGGAGCCCGAGCCAAAGCAGGAGCGGGCGGCAGCGCAGGCGGCGGCGGACTGGGACCCGGTCCCCGCTGCGGGTCCGGGTCGGTTTGGGTCCAGTGCGGGGCGCGCGGAATCCTCTTCGTGCGCTCCGGCTCTCAGCATGCGTGGCCGCAGCTCCCCAGACCCGGTCCCGGCCCCGCGGCGCAGCGCGCGCTGCCCCCAACCCGGCCCCAGCGGCACAGGCGGCGGAGGCTCCGGGCCGGCGCGGGGCGCAGAGCGGGGCGCGTGGACGCTGCGGCGCACGACCTAAGCGCCGCCAGCACCGCTGGCCGCGGCCTCTGCTCCCGCCCGGGGCTGGTGGGCTCCGTTCCCGCCGCGTGGGGCGCACGGCCCGACCAGGACGCCCCGCGAGGGCGCGCGGGCTGCCGGGCGGAGGAGTCGGAGGTGGAGAAGGAGGAGGGGACGGAGGGGGCTGGGCAGGGGCCGGGGCCGCGCCGGCGGGAGCGACATGCGATTGGCGACCGAGCCGCACGGACGGACGGCGCGTCCGAGATGCAGGTGAGCCCCGCGCGCAGGCCTCTGGCACTATGGCCGAGCTGCACCCTCCTGGGGATGCAGGGCACCTGGTGCCACCCGGACCGCTCTGGGGTCTCAGGCCTGGTCCCCTCCCAGACCTCAAAAAGGATTCTTGTTTTGCTTTAGCTCTAATAGATTCCAGGCTGGCAGGGCTGGGACCTCCCCCGCCCCTGGCGTCCCATACCTTCCTATTGTGACCCTGGTCACCCTAGAGGACAACACGCCCCCCCGCCCCACCCCATCAGTTCTAAAGGGTGCCCACCTGGGTGGACCTGGGATCCCGCCCCCAGGCAGTCCTCAGCACCTGGCACTCCCAGCCAATGCACGGGTGAATAACCGGCTTTCTCCACAGCTCCAATCTGGATGAATGGCCGCGCCACCCCAGGCTCCTGCGGGTGACAGGGGGACGAGAGGGGAAGGGGAGGGAGTCCTCGGAAAGGACCTCAGAGCCATTTAGGGGTCTCCCCTTTGTCTGCCTGCAGCCAGCTTCTCACCTCCAGCTGCCCCACTTTTCCTTCAGGCCAGCGGTGGGAGGTGGGGACTCGTGGAGAGGAGGTAATGAAGAGCTTGCTGCACCCTCCCCCCCCATGCACGCTGGGCATCCTGCCCTCCAAGGTGCCCCTAGGAGCTCGTTCTCCTATGTATTCCACTTTGGGTAGGGGGTGGGGCCAGGCCAGTGGGCAGTCCCTCTGTGCTGTGGCCGGGGTCACCGTTGTACAGCACCCCCTCTTTGTTCTCAGATGTGCTGGGGTCTGAGGGGAGAAGGGATACATGGGAGGGCAGGGGCAAGTCTACCCTGGTGGGTGGAGTGCAGAGACCCTGAGGAGTGGGCAGTGTTGTCCAGGCCAGGCCCTTCTGCCCACCTGGCTCTCCCTCGATCCTCTGCTGGGCTTGTGCAGCCAGAAGAGGAGAGCACCACCAGGTTTCCCTCTGGGCTTAGTCCTGCTGGCCATGATGCCGATGGCTCCTGTGGGGGGGGGGGGGTGTTTCCCATGCTTGGGGACCCTGGAGCACCCAGCTGGCGGAGAGCCTGGAGCTTCTCTGGGTTCAGTGAGGAGCCTGGGTGTGTGTGTGGGGGGGGGTGGTGTTGCACTGCTCCAGGGCCTTTGTCCTAGTGTGGCAGGGGGTGCCAAGTCCAAGGAGCTGGGACAGGAGCCTCTGTCCTATTTTCCGCCCCCCCCCCAAGCAGAGGGAGAGGGGAAGGGAACTCCTCCAAACCAGCTGAAAGAGGGCAGTGTCAGAGAGGGGCTCCTGGAGGGATACCAGAGGGGGACAGGCCCCTAGGAGGCTTTGGTGTTCCTGCCCCTCCCTCCTGCCACCAGCTGAAGTGTATGATGGCCTGGGGTGCAGGGCTCCCCAGCCTGGGTCAGAGTGGTTCCCCATCAAAGTCCAGCTTTTCCGGGATGGGTGTGTGCTGCCCCCTGGGGCCCAGGATGGAAGGGAGGTAGAGCAACCAGTTTACCCTGCAATGGCCTCTTGGATCCGTGGCTGAGCCCTGAGGGTCTCTTCATCCATGACTCTGAACACCTGTGTTCATGTCTTTTAAAATGCAGAAGTCCAGAGGGAGACTGCCAGCCTCTCCCTGGTGTGGATAGTTGTGCAGTGTAAAGTCAGACAGGATCCTGGGGCTGTGATGCCTGTGGGGGGCAGAAGGCGGAGTGCCATGGGTGGGCTGGGTGCACCTGTGGGATGGGGTGATTTTGTGCAAAGTCCCCTGAGGCCTGAGGCAGTGTCAGGCGCAAGTAAGAAAATGAGCCCCAAGAGACAGGGTCTCTGTCTTGCTGTCCCACGCATGGGACTCTGGGGTAGGATGGTGGTCCCTGTGTGCCTCCCTGTCCTCACCCACAGATGGCCTTCTGTTCCCCCATTCCCTCACCTGGACTGGTCCAACATCCCTACCCAAGAGCCCTGCTCCTCTCCTCCCCTGGCCCTTCCTCCAGGAAACTCCCTGATTGCTCCAAATCCCCGATCCTCCTCCAGGCACCCACCCGCCTTCTCAGCCTGTTCACTCAGCCCTGCTTTGTACTTCCCAGCCGAGCTTCCTGCTGGGCTCTGGGCTGGATGTTTCTCTAGCTCCCGTAGGTCTTTGGGCACCCTGGGAAAGAGCAGTGTCCATCCCTTGGGCTCTCTGCCTGGGGTGAGCAGACATGGGAGGCCTCAGCTCAGTGGGGTACTTGGGGAAGGAGGGCCCCTCCTGGGGCCAAGGCAGGCAGGGGCTTCTTGGTGGAGGGGGCTGGCAGCAGGGAGGGAGGGTCTTTGTAGAGGGAGTGTGAGAGGCAGGGTCATTTCCAAGTGTGTTTGAGGCATGCTCGATTCTGACCTTTGCTTATGCACTGCATGCGTGAATGAGTATGCTTGAGTGCCGATACTCTGCTCCTGTGTGCTTGATTTCTTCAGTCTTCTTTCTCGGTGACGCTGTCAGAGTGTACACCCTGGAGCCAGGGCCAGCCCCGCCACTGCCTGGTTGTGTGGCTTTGGTCAGCTTCCTTATTGTCTCTGGGCCTCAGTCTTTTTTAATTCCATTCCATGGGGATAACAGGATCTACCTGGAAGACAGTGGTGACAGTTGAATGTACTAATAATGTAAAGCGGTTAGGACACCACTGGGTATACAGTAAGTGACTAATAAATGCTGGCTGCTCACAGTTTCTTTCTATGGTTGCTCTTGATCTTACTCTTGGAGGTGGCACAGAGATTTGCTAGTTAAGGAAGGAGAGCCAGAGGGGTGGGGTGATATGCCTGGTCTCCAGCATGCAAGCCTTCAGCTCACCTGTAATGTCCTCCTGGCAGCTGGGAATCATGCATGCCTTGAGCCTAGCACAGCTTTTAACAAAGTAATCCACATACTTCATGTTAATTCAGGCAGCAGTGCTAATGTAATGAACACGCGACACTTTGACACTTTGATAGTGATACTTGTCTTCAGTTTGCCCTTGACATTTTAATAGTGATACTTGTCTTCCCACGTACTTCTCCACACTAGCCTTGGTCCCTTTTTCTGTGGCACCTAGCACCCCACGTTACGGGTTGAGCATTTTCTTGCCTCTTTAAAACCATATATGTGTATATTGCTTAATCTGGGTTATTTTTGAACTTTATGAAAAGCACAAGAGCTATATATAGGGGTGGGTGTGTCTGGGGGTGTGGCTGAGAGGCAGGTTGCCTCGCCTGTGCAAGGACCTGGGTTTGATGCCCCACACCACGAGAAAATGAAACAAAAAACTGAACATGTAGTTCCCTGGAATTCACTGTTCTCTTCGTCTTAGTCTTAAGCCCCATCTGTGTGGTTGCACCTATTCACGGCCACCATTCATTCATTTCCAAGATGTATGGTGCTCTGGCGCCAGGATGTCGTGTACTATCTCATCCACCTGTTCACGGGCTTTAGTGTCTCACCCTTTTCGGCTCTCACGCTCCAGACATTCTTGTCCCACCTCCCAACATGGCAAATGTGTAGGCATCTCTGGAGCCCACAGCTAAGAGCAGAATTGCTGGGCTGCAGGGCACATTTATGTTTGGTTTTCATAGGAAATGCGCTAAAGTGTTTTCCAAATCAACCACTCCAGTTTAGGCTTCCCCCAGCTGGAGGTGAGAATCTCTATGGCGCAGTGTGCTTTGGGCCGTCCCAATGCTTCCTAATCGAATGAGTGTTAAACAGTTTTGCACCATGGCCTTGGCTTGATTCTGGAATTCAGGGTTTCTTGTGGTATGAAACGGTAACCTATGCTTACTAAATAATTGGCCTCTCTGAGCCTCAGTTTCCCCAACTGGAAGGATGCTGTCTATGCTAATCCTGATCTCAGGCATGGGCAGGGGTCATCAGAGAAGAAGGGACACAGTGTGGGCGAGCATAGAACCGCATATCTGGGACCCCCACAGTGCTGTGTCCAGCCAGGGATGGGCAAGGCTGTCCCAGCATGGGAGACGGAACCCCCTGCTTCCTGCTCCATCCCCTCTACTCTGGTACCTGCCTTGGGGCCTGGCAATGTTGAGTGCTTAGCAAGACCGTTGTGACAGTGGACGGAACAAATATGTATTTGCTTCTCCTTGCTACCCCGAGGACTTTCTCTGACTACCACAGCCCCTGCAAGGAGGCTCCTGGGATTTCAAGGGTTCCCAGGCCCCTGGTTGCCCAGAGGGGAGCTAATTGGGAGCAGCTCCCTCTGCCAGCCCCAGGCACTGATGATTGATTCTATGCCACCTCCCCAGCCCGGGCCTGGGCCCCTGGAGCTGGTTGGAGCCAGGCGCCAGGGCTGGCGGAATAATTATGCCTATTTCATGTGACACCCAAATTGATTGCCGCCAGGGTGACATTACCAGGGCATTGTTCCCGTCTCCAACCTCTTATTACATGTTATTAGGGTGTGTGGTGTGTGTGTGTTTTTCTATTTTTTCCCATTTCAGGGAATTAATCTCTCCCTGCACCTCCTCTGTTTCCTTCTGCAGAGAACCTGCTCTGGCTCTGGGAGGGGCTGGGGCCTGGCCCAGATGCTGTCTCCGCCTGGCCTTGCAGGGCTGCCCGTGAATGCGGGGCACTTGGGCACATCTCAGAGCTGAGCAAGGCTACTTGGGTATAGACCCCACAGGAGTCTTCCTGCCTTGTCTTTTATCTGTGATCTTGCTTGCATACTTCTTGTGATGAGCTACTCACTCACTATCAAGGCAGGTCTTCCATCTCGGGCCATCTGTTGACCAGCGATGGCTCACGCTGAGCTGAGTGGTCCTCCTGGTTGTCTTGTGGGTAGGTAGCAGAGAAGGCAGAGGGCTCATCACCGCCTTGCTTCTGAGCTCAGTTTACCAGGCTGGAAGGATGGGCGTTGGCGAGGGCTTGGCAGGTGGTCAGTGGAAGGACAAGTGTTTGCATGGTCAGAGCCAGGAGTAGGCCAGTGCTTTTATTTATATCTGCCAGTGCGTGTTATAAATAACTTGCTGGACCTTGGTTTCTGATGTATTGGGGGCTGTTTTTAATCTTTTCTGTTTCTGAAGCAGAAATAAACCACACGGCCACCCATCCCTGACCTGGCCCTATATGAGGACAGTGGCCATTGCTGCAGGCGTGACTGGGGATGGAAGGCATGACGGGGGCCACCAGTGGGGGGCCTCCTAGGTCCAGGCCATGAGATGCCACAGGGCCTTGGATGCATCCCGGATGCTTTTGGGCCTCAGTTTCCTCACCTCTGTGGCGGTCCCTGAGGGTGTTGTGGCCCTGGAGTCAGAAAAGCTAGGTCCTTAGGGACGGACAGTGGCTTGGTCCCTCCTCATCAGAAGTGGGTGCTGTCAGAGGGTGCTAGGATCCTGCATACACCAGTGGCTGTCCCTCCCTCTGCTCTGCCCGCAATCTGTCCCCAGCCCAGGGCAGGGCCAGCACCCACATGAGAGGTGTATGACCCACGATTATGCAGGCCTCCAGGCCCTCAGACCTGAGTCAGAGACAGGCAGCTTGCAGACATGATGAGGACTTGGTGGTCACCACCTTGGGTAATCATACCCCTCACTCTGCCCCTCATTTGTAGAATCTGTCAAATGGGGATGACAAACCAATGTCATGTCATTGTCATGGAGAGAGGTGTGTGCACCATCAGTGTCCTGTGTGTTTGATGAGGCTGACCTCAGTACCCTGCCAGGGCCACCAATACCATCCCCTCCTGTCTGCCTGGTGCTGTGAGCTGTCCCCCACCCCCCAGCCCAGGCTCCTCCTGATAGGGTGGTTTGGCTTGAGCCTACTGAGGTCATGGGGCTCCCAGGGGTGGGCATCTGGGAGGGGCCTGTGGGGGCTCAGGAGGTGAGAGACAGCCAGTAGGCATGAACAGAGGATCCTTTGGCTGCTGGCCTGCAGGGTTGGGCAGAGGCCTTCAGGATGCCCCTGTGTCAGAGAGTTTGGGTTGACATCTCAGAGACTTCTCAAAGGAGACATGGGGCTGAAGACCTGGGTGTTTCCCAGGCGCCTTCAGACCACGCCCATATAGGTATTAACCCCACTGTACCCCTTTTTGGGATGGTGCTCAACACAGAGAACCTAGTAAAAGGGCTGGTGGGTCCAGAGTGACTAAGCCTCACCCCAGGCTACAGGACATACATGTGTGGGCTGGAGCCCAGGCTGAGACCCATGAGCCCTTTGCCCTGTGTTGGCCCAGAATCCAGCCTCTCCAACCCACCCTAGATCCTCCCTGCACAGCATCCACTCCTGGAGGGCAGAGCCTATATATAGTAGCCTTTAAACACTTAAGATGTTTTGACAATTAAAATTCATAATTTATTCCACAAATGGCCTGAGGCCTGCAGGCCCGGAAGGTTGGGAGCTCCTGGGACAGCTGTGGGTGATGGAGCAGTCAGGGACCTTCTTCCCTAACCTGCAGGGGCCAGGTGCTTGCCCCAGGGGACACAGGGGGTCCAGGGCAGCTGAGGGTGCCTGATGGCTACCCAGATAACAGCCACACCCTATCCAGAGGCCAGGAAGTCTGCCCATGAGAGAGAAGTTTGTCATTCTCAGGAGGGACCCTCGGGGCAGGGGCTGGTGGCACTGGGCTAGGGAGGATGGGCAGGGGCAGGCAATTTCACAAGTGTGTGTGCACGCGCACACACACACACACACACACATGCACTGGGGGCCCAGCAACCTTTTGCCAGAACCAAGAGCAAGAGGAAAATAAGGAATTATACACGACAAAGGATGTGACCTCAATTTTCTTCCAGGTTGAATTTTCCCTGTTGAGGATGGCTAAGGAGCAGAGCTAGCAGAGGCAGTGGCAGGGCCAGTGGAGGGGGGCACACAGGGACACCAGATTGCCCTGGTCTGGATTTCTCCTGAAGGAGCTCAGCCTGATCACTGGACACCTCCTCCCCATGTGCTGGTGGCAACCTCTGCAGTCCCTGGCGCTCAGCCTAACCCCAGGATTACCCTGGCTTGGCGGAGCCTCCCCATTAGCAGCTCAGACCTGGGCCATTAGCAGCCATTCGCACCTCAGTGGGGCTGAGCCCCAAGCCGGAGGAGCAGCTTCAGACGAGTCTAGGGACCATGTAGGCAGGGGTGTCAGAGCCATTAGGAGTCTCTTAGTCTTAGAGGAGCCAAGTCCAAAGTACTCTTCAGCCCCACGCCTGTGTTCCAGTGTCACTGCCCTCCCCGTCAATGGGGACATCCAGTGGGGAGTTACCTTGAGCTCCTCTGCTCTGAGCCTTTCTTAAACCCAGACTAAAGGTTGGATGGCCGGACCCATGTCCACTTCACAGTGTCCTCACAGCTGTCCCCAGGGTTGTATAATGACTCTGCCCCTTTGGGGTGGGAGAAGCCAGGCCCCACAGTGCCCCTGGAGAGAGGTAGGGGGCCTGCAACATGCTGGACAAAGGATGTCCTAAGACTCTGAGAGGACTCAAGAGGCTGATCCCTGCTTCTGGGGCAGCTGGGGGATGGGCTTGAGACAATGACACATGGTACCAGCCAGAGGGGGAAGCTGAGTCTCTGATGCAGGCTCTGGCCCCATCTCCCCTGACTGTAGAGCCCTTTCCCTGCCTCCAGCTCTGGGTGCGTGCAGACTTCCCTGCCTCTCTCCTCTCCTGGCTCTCTTTCCTGTCCCTGCTCTTGCAGTGGTGGAGCTGGGTGGAGCCCTGCAGCCCCTTCCCTGTCTGTCTCCTCTCCTGCCCCATCCCACTGCAGACTCAGCCATAGGACCAGGGTCAGCAGCAAGATGAGCTTTTGTCACCCACCCTGCTTCCTAGAAAACAAGCAGCTGGGTCACCAGAACCTTGGAAAGGCTTTGTGGGTCAGGGACCAGGAGCCTGCATGAGGATCTTGAGGCCCAGCAGCCCTCACCTTCCTGGCCTGACACCCCACACTTTCCCTCTCCCCAGGCAGCTCTGGGTCCAAGCAGTTTTCTCACCTATAAAATTCGTTCCTAGGAAAGCTGCCATGAGGTCTGAGACAGCGAGGGTGAAGCCCAAAGCTGGTTCCATCCATTTTCTGCAGGGGTTGCCTGGGGCTTGTGAGGACCTGGCTGGTGCTGTGGGGCTTCCATAATGGCCCACAGCTTCCCTCAGTGGTTCTCCAAGCCCCCCATGGGTGCCCCCATGTCCCTTCCCTCTTCATCAGTTATCCTTACCACCCTGCACCCTCGGGTGACAGCCAACATAAGGCCCTCACTGAGTCTTCACATGGATCCTTCCAGCCCCTATGAAATTGGGGTTTGAGGCTGGAGACCCCCACCTTGTGTCACCTAGCCAGGTTTAAGGATGTCCCTATGCAGCTGGGGGAAGTCCAGCTTCTGGAGTTGTCCCTGCCCCCAAGACTCTGGCCTCAGACCATCCCTGCCTGCAGGGAAACAACCAGCCAAGGTGGGCATTGCCTGGAGTCACAGAGTCTGGAACATGGGTGAGGGTGTGGCTGGCATCCCGATTGTGGGTCCTGCCTTCTGCAGCTGAAGTGGCTCCCAGCGCTCAGGCTGCTGCGGGACTGTGTCATGCCCAGGGCATAGGCATCCTCTGCTTGCTTCTGATGTTTATTGTCTATATTTATTGGTCCAATTTTTAATTCTTGCCCTTGTGGGAAGCTCTTCAGAGGGCAAGGTTCTGAAATAAAACACTGATTAAAATGTATAAAACACATCTCCTGGCCACTGCAGGGGTGGCTGGCAGGACTCACAGTACCGAAATGGCAGATGACCCCCAGATTCAGCCTCCCCTGCACCCTGCGGACAGGGACCCTATGAGGTGTGAGAGCAGGACGTAGGCCCAGTGTACTGTGCTTGTGGTGATCCACCTCTCTGTATCTCAGTTTCTGAGCCATTCAAGAAAATACCCCTAAAAGACAGGGATGAGGCAATGCCCACATGCCCATGTCCTCAGCTTCAGGGTAGCAGTGGCACGGGGCAAAGCGGGTCAGTGTTTCCACCAGCCTGTTTAAATTTGCCCAAGCGCCAGCTCCAAGGGGAGCCCCATGGGTAGGCTTGTACCCCTGAGACTCACCCGTGCACATGCTCTTTTCAAAGAACCTCCTCGGGTCTGCTCTGTGCTGACCTTGGGCAAATTCGCCCAGGATCCTGACTTGGGTTCTTTTGGAGAAGCACTGAGGCTTGAGAGCAGATTTCCCTCTTCATTCAAGTCACTAGGGAACTCTCAGCTGTTGCCATGATGCAGGGTTTTGTGGCCTTATTAACTAGCTTGCATTCTTTAGCTTTATCTCTGTCATCTTGTAGCGTCATGTTTCCATCTTGGCTCAAATCAGCTTTGGAACAGAATGGGGCATCAAGCAGTTACATAGTATCATTGCCTCCAGGAGTTATACAGTATCACTGCATCAGATGGTTGCATAGTCTCTGCATCTGGCATTACATGGTATTGGTACATCTAGGAGCTACACAGTATCACTGCATCTAACAGTTACATAGTATCCTATCCTTGCACCCAATAGTTACATAGTGTCTCTGCATCCAGCAGTTACACAATATTACTGCTAAGAATAAAGTGCTTCAGTGTTGTAAACCAAGGACAGAATCTGATGGAGCCAGTCACGGATGGCTTCATGGAAGAGGTGGCCTTTGAGGTTATATTCTCAAGGACTGCTGGGACAGTACCTGGGACAGTTCTTCCAAAGGAGATGGCTGAGCAGCAGGAATAGGTGAGACAAGTAGACAGCTGGATGACTTTTCTGGGAGTGGCAGGAAAGGTGGTAGATAAGTTGAAGCCAGACGGGGAAGGCTTTGAATGCCAGAAAGAGGTCTGCACGAGGCACTTGTCTCCAGCAGGGTGGCCCGTGTCCCTTGCTGTCCTCGCCTCGGCCTCCTCCCACATCACCCACCAGTCCAGCCCTGAGCTGGGTGCTAAAAGTCCTATTTACTTCTTGAGGTCCCCAGCTGCACACACTGCGCCAGCCCCAGCTGCCAGCCCAATTACTTATTGATCGACCGTCAGGATGTTTGCTTTTCTGGTGGGTCACTGGAGCGTGTATGCTGTGGAAAATGGCCTAGTGGGGGCAGGGTGGGGAGAGACTGAGCCCCAGGAGCATCTGGAGAGAGGAAGAGAGAGGGTGAACACAATCCCTGGGGATAACGTAGCCTTACAAATTCCATGACAAGTCACTGACACCCGAAGTCCTCTCTGGTTAATCACTCACTTAGTTGGTCAACAAACAGGAAGCACCTGTCAGTCTCTGTGTCTGGCAGATCAGAGCTCCTGTCCCACATCTGCGGCTTCTGCGTGTCCTTGGGCAACCATAATCTCTTGGACTTTTGACATTCAGATGACAAGTATGGATGACTTGTGGAAAGGAGAAGCGGTGAGGGGATTGTGGGAAGTGGACAAAGTATCTGGGCTGGGCCAAGAAGACCTCCCTTCCCTGTGCTCCTGAGCTACAGTACCCCTCAGGGCCATGAGTGGTACAAACACGGCCACCATCCCCCACAGTGCTGCGTGTCTTGGCACCCAGCTGGCCTGGCACCCATTGGGCCAGCCACTCAGGGCTGCCTGTCCTCCTTGGGACAAGTGACCACTCCTCCCTCAGGTCGCAGCACATGGCCCTGATGCTAGGAGGGAATGGGAACCCTGAGAACAGGTGGCTGATGATGATTGGAGGTCTATGGGGGACTCACTTCCCTCGGGGGATCTGGGGAGGTCTCCTGGCCGTAGGGTTTCAGCAGATGGGGGCTGTGTCCCAAGAGGAGAGTGGAAGTCATGGCTGGGCAGGGACAGGAGCCCGCACTCTGCCAGGCCCAGGGACCCAGAGGAAGGGAAGTCGGGGCCTCTGCAGGGCTGGGGATGTGCAGGTTCGGGGACGAGCTGAGAGATGTTTGGGAGCTGGAACCAATGGGGAAGAAGCTGGTCATTCCCTGGGTCTCTCTGAGCTGTCCTGCTGTGGGGATGGCAGGGGCCCACACTGGGGGAACCAGGCTGATAAAAGAGGGTGCCCCCAGCCTCGGGAGCCGACCCTGCAGCCTGGGGGCTGCTCCCAAAGATGCTGCCTTTGAACCCCTTTGGTCCCTGTGAGCCCCAGGGTGGCTCAGCAGGGCCGGCTTTGTCCCTGAAACTTGGCCAAAGCCTTGCCTGTAGATGGTAAAGGAGGTTGTACTGTCCCTTTCCTGACCCCTGTTGTTCCCAAAGAGGCTGGCAGGAGACCATCTGGCCTAGACAGCTCAGTGGCCAGTGTTCCCCGTCACTCTACAGCTGCCTCTCCATCTCTGCTGGGGACACCTGATGGGACAGGAGGGCTCAAAGGTAGGGGTCCACTGGCTGCTGCCTGCTCTCATGCTGCTCCTGTCCTGTGCTTGTTTCTGGTGTAGGTGAGCGAGAGGATGCTGGCGGGGGGCGCGAGGAGCATGCCCAGCCCCCTCCTGGCCTGCTGGCAGCCGATCCTCCTGTTGGTGCTGGGCTCCGTGCTGTCTGGCTCAGCTACGGGCTGCCCACCGCGCTGCGAGTGCTCCGCACAGGACCGCGCCGTGCTCTGTCACCGAAAGCGCTTCGTGGCAGTGCCCGAGGGTATCCCCACCGAGACACGCCTGCTTGACCTGGGCAAGAACCGCATCAAAACGCTCAACCAGGACGAGTTCGCCAGCTTCCCTCACCTGGAGGAGCTGGAGCTCAATGAGAACATCGTGAGCGCTGTGGAGCCTGGCGCCTTCAACAACCTCTTCAACCTGCGGACACTGGGGCTGCGCAGCAACCGGCTCAAGCTCATCCCGCTAGGCGTCTTCACGGGCCTCAGCAACCTGACCAAGCTGGACATCAGCGAGAACAAGATTGTCATCCTGCTGGACTACATGTTCCAGGACCTGTACAACCTCAAGTCCTTGGAGGTCGGGGACAACGACCTCGTCTACATCTCCCACCGCGCCTTCAGCGGCCTCAACAGCCTGGAGCAGCTGACGCTGGAGAAATGCAATCTGACGTCCATCCCCACTGAGGCGCTGTCCCACCTGCACGGGCTCATCGTGCTGCGGCTGCGGCATCTCAACATCAACGCCATCCGGGACTACTCCTTCAAGAGGCTGTACCGGCTCAAGGTCCTGGAGATCTCCCACTGGCCCTACCTGGACACCATGACCCCCAATTGCCTCTACGGCCTCAACCTGACGTCCCTGTCCATCACGCACTGCAACCTGACTGCCGTGCCCTACCTGGCCGTGCGCCACCTGGTCTACCTACGCTTCCTCAACCTCTCCTACAACCCCATCGGCACCATCGAGGGCTCCATGCTGCATGAGCTCCTGAGGCTGCAGGAGATCCAGCTGGTGGGGGGGCAGCTGGCCGTGGTGGAGCCCTATGCCTTCCGTGGCCTCAACTACCTGCGTGTGCTCAATGTGTCGGGCAACCAGCTGACCACACTGGAGGAGTCGGCCTTTCATTCGGTGGGCAACCTGGAGACCCTCATTCTGGACTCCAACCCGCTGGCCTGCGACTGCCGGCTCCTGTGGGTCTTCCGGCGCCGCTGGCGGCTCAACTTCAACCGGCAGCAGCCCACATGTGCCACGCCTGAGTTTGTGCAGGGCAAGGAGTTCAAGGACTTCCCCGATGTGCTCCTGCCCAACTACTTCACCTGCCGCCGCGCCCGCATCCGGGACCGCAAGGCCCAGCAGGTGTTCGTGGACGAGGGCCACACGGTGCAGTTTGTGTGCCGGGCAGACGGCGACCCGCCACCTGCCATCCTCTGGCTCTCTCCTCGCAAGCACCTGGTCTCGGCCAAGAGCAATGGGCGGCTCACGGTCTTTCCTGATGGCACACTGGAGGTGCGCTATGCCCAGGTGCAGGACAACGGCACGTACCTGTGCATTGCGGCCAACGCGGGTGGCAACGACTCCATGCCCGCCCACCTACACGTACGCAGCTACTCGCCCGACTGGCCGCACCAGCCCAACAAGACCTTCGCCTTCATCTCCAACCAGCCGGGCGAGGGAGAGGCCAACAGCACCCGTGCCACCGTGCCTTTCCCTTTCGACATCAAGACGCTCATCATCGCCACCACCATGGGCTTCATCTCCTTCTTGGGCGTCGTGCTCTTCTGCCTGGTGCTGCTGTTTCTCTGGAGCCGGGGCAAAGGCAACACCAAGCACAACATTGAGATTGAGTATGTGCCCCGCAAGTCGGACGCTGGCATCAGCTCGGCGGATGCGCCCCGCAAGTTCAACATGAAGATGATCTGAGGATGGACCGTGGGGGGCAGGGACCCCTAGGGCCTGTGGGGCAGGGGCAGGGGTCTGGCCGTTGCCCACTGGCTCCTGGTCTCCTCTCCACCCCCCTTGTGCCTCCACATACACTCCTTCTCCCTTCTGGCCCAGGCCGGCTGCCCCCTGCCAGCCCTCACCACCACCCTCTTCCTACCAGGACCTCAGAAATCCAGGCCTGGGGACCCCAGCTTCACAGGGGCATGCAGTGACACAGACTGGATTAAGAGCCGGCTACCTGACACGGCAGAGTCAATAATTCAGTTTTAAAAAAAGTTACGAACTTCCTCTGTAACTTGGGTTTCAATAATTATGGATTTTTATGAAAACTTGAAATAATAAAAAGAGAAAAAAAAAAAAAACTATTTCCTATAGCTAGTCGGAATGCAAACTTTTGACGTCCTGATTGCTCCAGGGCCTCCTTCCAACTCAGTTTCTTGTTTTCTCTTCCTCCTCCTCCTCTTCCTCCTTTCTCTCTCTTCCCCTATGGGGAGGGATCACTCAGGAAAACAGGAAAGGAGGACACAGCCCCTCCCTGCTACTTTGCTGGGTACCCCCAGGAGCAGCCAGGCCACAGGTCTGGGCCAGCACTGGGCTGGTCTTTTATAGGGAGTGGGAGACAGAGACAGGGCTGCCTGTGGAGTGGGGGGCTGTCTGCTGGGCTTCCAGGCGGCACTGCCATGGGGAGATAGGGGCCAGCTTGGGGGTGGTGGAGACTCTGGATGGGGCTGGGGTCCTCCCAGGAGACAGCATGTTCAGTGGAGAGAGCCAAGGGCCAGAGGCAGGCCTGAGCCCTAAACCATGGTCCTAGCTCTGCTGCTTACTGGCTGTGTGACCTTGAGCCCCTGCAGGCCTTTAGGCCATGTCTCCCCATCTGTACTGTGGGAACATCCCCCACCCTGCCTACCTCACAGGGCTGTTGTGAGGAACGATGAGATGATGTATGTGAAACACTTTGTAACCTGTAAAGCGCTGTGCACATGTGTGGGTGACTCCTCTCTTATGGTCGTTCTTGTCTCCCGGTGGGAATGGGCTGCTGGGGACATCTGCAGGGAATGGGTGGGGTGCCAGGGAGAGGGTCCAGGCTGTGACTGAGGCCCTGGCTGGAGAGGGGATGCTGGGCCTGGGCTGCATCGTATACCCCACCAGCTCATCTAGTAGCCCCAAGGCTCAAGCCCCGCTGACTGTGCCCTGAACATGTGCAAGCCTTCTTTCACCAGCACTTACCGGGCCCCAGTTGTATGAGATGGTCTTCCTGTGAGTGTGTCAGTCTGTGGAGACTGGGTGAGCCCATCCTGGGGCCACCCTTGGGACTACCTGGGCCAGCTTGCCTCTCCTTTCAGTAAGCCATTCCAGGGGCTGTTCAGGGCTTTTCAGCGAGTCCTGGATTTGGAGTGGGGGCCCCTTGGTATCCCCAGCTGGCCAGAAAGGCTGTGCAGTATCCCTCACTCTGTCTGTGCTCACTCTGTTTGTGCTCATCAAACCAGACCTAGAGGTTCTACATTTTTCCCTGGAGAGGGACCTCACGTGACAGGGAAGAGCCAGGCAGCCCCACCGAGGACAAAAACCCTGGGCAGCAGAGCTTGTCCTGCAGATCACGCACTCACCAGTTCCTTGTCTGTCACAGGGAGGGCACAGGGTCAAAGGGCTAGCTGCTCCCCTCCTAGTATCTTTTTTCTCCTGGAGACATCTTGGCCCTCAGGCTACAATAGAGCATTGGAGGATGCACAGGCTCCACTGAAGGAGGGGCAGGGAGGCCAGCCCAGTGACCAGGATCTCCCGTAGGTGGCTTCTCCATGCAGGCTCGGTGCACACCAGGGGCTACACACCTGGCACCTTCCAGTTCAGCCCATGCAGGGGCAGTGTGGGGCCAGCACTGAGCCATTGCTCAGCCATTCATTTATTCATCCATTCACTCATTCATTCTCAGGCATCCCTGAGGGGCTGCCTGGTTCCTGGCTCCAGCTCATGCAGTTTACAAACCATAGCTGGGCTGTCCTACCTCTGCCTACCTACTCTCTGCCCATCTCTCACCTCTGCCTGGGACCTGTGGGCTCTGGGGAAGGCCTGGACCCCCCTGAACAGTGGCCTTAAGCCCTGGGAGAAAAGAGATCCTCTCCCATAAGAAGGTGGGGCATACAAGTCACTCTGGCTCTGAGCCTGGACCAAGTTCCAGCTTTGGTCCTAACAGCACCTGCCTGGCACAGTTCCTTCACACCTCTGAGCCTGTGTCTTCCAGCTATGAATCAGAGCTGTCCTGACCACTTCGGGTCTCCAGGAGGATCAGATGAAGATGTAGGGTGCAGGTATTGGTTGGTGCTGAGGCTGACACTTAGGAGGCCTATAGAAGGTAGTGGTGATGGCCATGGTCAGGCATGTCTGCTGTATAGATGCAGAGGGTGAGGACCAGAGGTGATGACCAGGGCCTGGGTCCAGGTCCCAGAGCCACAGATTTCTAAACCCATGTCAAGGCTTTTCAGAGCTGTGCAAAAGTTGGGAGCACTTTGGGGTGCAGGGGGAGTAGGGATAGGAGTCCTCAGACATAAGAGGCACAGGCAGCCCCACGTACAGACGCAGCAAGAGGCTGATCAGATCATAGGAGGCTTCAGGGAGCCCACAAGCCTGCTCACCACCCAGGATCCCAGAGCACAGGACCCCGACCCCAAGGTCTGGGAGGCAAATCCCCACAAGGGGCAGCCTATGGTGTGGGGGTGGAGGTGCTGCTCAGGCCCTCAGGTGCCTCGGTTTCTGCTGAACAGTGAAGTCAGGGGACCTACTCTCCTGGCTCCATGGGGAGGGGATGTCCCTGAGGAAGCTTGAGAATATGAGCAACTTACTAGGTTTTCTTTTTGGGTGACTGAGTGCCCAGGGTCAAGGGCTCAGCCTAGGAGTCGGGAGGCCTGATCAGTCAGGCACAGCTCCTTCTGGCAGTGGAAGCTTCCCCTAGAAGAGAGGGGATCTAAGCCTTGCAAGCTTCTGGGGGGCATCCTGGGGACTCATGGTCTGGCACTCCTGGCCTCCAGGAGCTGCAGGCATCCCTTCCCTGGCACACTCCCGGCCAGGAGCCTGAGCCAGCAGTGAGGGGGGCAGAGACTTCCTGGATGCCCACTCCCTATCCCAGGCCTGATGCCCACTGCAGGCCCCATGAGGTTTGCAGTCAGGGTGTTCTGGCCCCCCAAGCTTGTGGGGAGCTACTTCCTGCTCACATGCCAGCCTAGGGCCAGAGATGCAGTCTGAGGCAGTGCTGGGCAGGCAAGGTCTGGAGTCCTTAGCCCAGCCTGCCTTTTAGGATCCCTGGCAGAGCTGAACCCAGGCCTGATCCCCCACAAGATGACCCCCAGGACAGGGGCCTCAGGGGGCACAGCACACACTGGGTCCCTCCTGGCTTAAGGAGGATAGGAGGCTTAGAAGGGAAGGAGCCCACCTAGCACTGTACACCCTTCCCACCACTGAGCCCCATGTGCAGGGTGGAGTTGAGAACCCTGCTTTCTGGTGTCAGAAGATTAAAGGCAGTATAATAAAGAACCCATATGTGTGGCACGACACACATGTGGGGGACACTAGTGACCACTATTATTAGTTTCATGGAAACTCAGGAACTGGGCCTGTGAGTCCACAGAGCGAGAACCCCAAACAGGGGAGGCTGTGGGCACGATGGGAGCAGCCCAGGGACTGGCACTCCATGGCCCCAGCCACGCTCAGCGTCCTGGGGAAGGAGGCCACACATGCATGTCATGGCATGAGTCAGAAGGACAGTTCTGGAGTCCCTGGGAAGTTCTGTCACCTGGTGGCTTAGGGACCATGAGGTTTTTAGAGCTCAAAGTCAGGTATCATGGGGTACAAGCCTCAGGGGGTACAGCACAGACAAGCTGGAGTTGAGATTTATTGGAGCCTCACAGAACCTGACCCCATAGTCCCCCACCTCTCACCTCGTTTTGGTGTCCTATGATGACATGACAGCCTATAGTTATAAACTCCCAATCCTACTTCCAGTTCAAAACTCCCAGCTCTAGCCTCCTTTACTGTCTGGCTTGATAGAGTCTCTGATTGCTTCATCTGTAGGCTCCAGAGGAAAAAAACCTGATTGGTTTAGTGCCCAACCATTGGATTAGTGCCTTGAAATCAGGTGCCTATCCCCTGTCCAATCAGCTGTGGCCAGGAGCTCACCTTTCCCATGCCAGTATCAGGTAAAGATGGTCCAGAAGGGGTCAGGGATAACTGTCGGGTTCTGTTTCTGTATAACAATCACCCCAAAACTTAGTGTTTTAAAATCACAACCATTAATTTGTATTACCAGTTCTCCAACTCAGGCAGAGCTTGGAGATGACAGCAGCTCTTCTGTTTAGTGTGATGCTGACTGGGGAGACTTGACTGGGCCAGTGATTTGAAGTGGCGTCTGACGCTGTTCCTTGCTTGCTTCTCATCTCCATGCCCACTCCAGTCTCAGCTCTACCTTGGTGAAAATGGGCACTGCCAGGTCTCCTGGAGGCCTGGGCCAAGACACCCTGCACCTGGACTACTTTCTGTTGGCCAAGGCAAGTCCAATGGGAGGACCAATCCCAGCTCTTGTTAGAAGCTACACAGTCACATGGCATCCTGTGCAAGACACCAGGGGTGCCACAGCCACCTCTGGAAGGAGCCCTGCATAGGCATCTCTGGGTCTCTTGTTTCCTGCCAGGACTGCTCATCAGTGCCCTGGGCTCTGCAGTTTACCCTTGAGTAGGGGCTCAGAGAGTGACAGTGACCAGCTAAGGGTCTCCAGCTCATAAGTAAAGAGCCAGAACTCAAACCCAAGTTTTCTGCCCTTGGTCCAAGGTCCTTTCCATAGTAGGCAGTTGTGGAGCAGATATGGGGTGGGGATAGAGCAATAACCCTAACAGCCACTGCTCCTAAAGGCTGTGCCAGGCACCAGCTACACACTGCACTGCACTCTCTTACTTAGTCCTTCCCTGAAGAGGTCTGATAGGTACCTGTTGGGGGATCATAGAGGCCTCGGGAGAAGGAAGCAGTGAAAGCCCAGCCTGCAATCAGGTAGGTACTGAGGCCAGGATGTTCTCTGATACTCAGATTGCTGCAGCATGGGTGGGTGATTGTGTGGGGTGCAGACTCTCAGTTCCCTGCTGCTGGCTCCCAAGCCACAAGGCCTCTCTGTGGGCCACCAAGACCACAGCACAATATGCAAGGCCTTGCAGCTGTTTTGGCACCGAGGAATCTGGCCCTGATGCCTGCTGGCAACTGGGGACCACTTGGGGCACAGTGGCCATGTGGAGCTGGTTGCTCAGCCTGCAAAGGGATTTCCAGTCTCCTATAAACCCAGGGTGGCTCAGCCTATGTCCCCAGCTCCGGCTCTGTCTCAGTGCCAGGTGATGGTGTTGGTATCTGGAAAGGATAGGGTGAGGTTTGGGAGTCACAGGAGCGGTGGATGCCTGAGTGCTCAGACCCAGCCCTCACCACTCCCAGCTCCTTTGTGTTCCAGGTTTCATGCCATTGCCAAAGTCACACAGCTAAGTCACGACTTTTGGGGATGCAAAAGGCTCCAATTCTGTAGATGCAGGACAGGGAGGGAGTGACAAGCCAAGGCTAGGGAATGAGCCCACCTGGGCTCAGATGATCCAGGGGTGCAGTGAGAAGCCAGCCATCACTGTATCCAGAACACTTCCATAGGAGACACAAGGTCTGACTGACCAGGTTTGGGGGTGGTTAATCAGGTTGTAGAGGAGGGGGCAGCTGTGGGCCAACTTTGCCTCCACCCTGCAGACATCTACATAGCTCGTTAAAAGAATATGGCATCGTAAAGAGCAGAGACACCAGCACAGTAAAGCCTCGGCCCCTCCATGCCTGCCAGCCTTGAGTGGAGCTGGGGACACTGCAAGGGCCCAGGGAGCACCGCGGAGTGGGAGGGGGCAGGCACTGGTCCCCTTCCCACAGCACACAGGGCTGGGTAGGGGGAAGCTGCCTGAGAATTTGTCCTTCCCCAGCCCTGTCCAGCCCCACACCAGGGCCTGCCTTGTGGGGTGACCTCACCGAAACCCAAGCACCCCCGTGCAGACCCTGCCCCCCAAGGGCAGGAGCAGCTCAGCACTGTTGGGACCCCTGCTCCCTTGGTTCAGAGGCATCCCCGGCCCACATCCTCAGCTACGGGGCTGCCAAAGCGAGACAGAATTACAGCCTCTCTGGCAGGAGGACATTTACGACCGGGCCCTGCGCCTGGCCCATAAATCCCACTCTCCAACATGCACGGGCTGCGTGTTCAATCACCTGGAACTGTTCGAGCCACCAGCCCCAGCCCTAGCCTGCTCTGGACCCACTCGCCTGTCCCTGACCTGCTCAGGCACTGTTCCAAACAGAATCAGGATGACCAAAGCTCCAGAGGCTCTGCCTTCTAGATAGTCACCACCAGTTCCCCCAGGGGTCACCTCTGTAGAGCGTCTCTGTGTCCTCTCAAGTAGATGCTGACCATGTGCTAGCAGGTGAGTCCCTGCCTCAGTTTCTCTTGCACGCAGCTGGCAACATGGCCCAGAAGGAGCAGCTAAGACTCTCTGCTTCGTGCTAAGTCAGGTGGTGCCAGCAGCGACATGGGGATTGGCAGAGGCCTGACAGCAGGGTGGTACTGGGCTTGCCTGCAGCCAAGAGCACAGCCTTTGCCTTTCTCCAGCAAAAGAACTGGAAGTCACAGAGATACTGCAAGGTTGATGGCCGCTGCAGCCACCCAGAGACACAGAGGCCTTCTGGAAGCTGGGGTAGCTGAATCGGCGGGAGTGCTGATCTGCAGCCCACAGAAGAAAGGCTTTCCAACATGGAGGCTGCATGACTTGGGGCTCCTAGGGAGCACCTCTGGCTGTGGAGCCCAGTGCCTCCCGAATGGGCAACTCAGGGACAGGAATCAAAGGCAGGCGCCTGCGTTTCCAGGGTGCCCACACCCTCTGCTCTAGTTCCTGACATAGGATAAAGCAGATCTGCTTTGAACACTGCATCCTTCTTTGAAGTCTCCCCTGTGCCATGGGAACCTCCTTCCGATTGGCTCTTGACGCTCTGGTGAAGGCAGGGTAGGTCTGTGTGTGGGTGGCTGGGGAAGCTGAGACAGTGTTCTAGGCAATGGGGAGGTATGGCAGGTTCTTGAGTGTGAGAGGGACACATTTCAAAGTTTAAGGAGGGATGCTCTGAGGTATGAAAGCAAAGAATGCAGAGACCAGAGCTCCTTGTAAACGGACGAACCCCCACCCCGGCAGCATATGTGTGCACCCAGAGCTCACATTTGTGTGGCCTGAGTTCCCCCACACAACCACGCAGAGGTTTGTGCGCATGCAGAGCCTTTCCACAGGCCCCACACATAGCACACACCAGGCAGTGACTTCACATCAGGCACTCTTGCTTGCTGAGCATTCACATCAGTGCAAGGACTACAGAGCAGCACCCCCCACTTCCCGCCAACGGGGATGCAGCCTGGCGCACCCCGGGCTGAACCGCACATACTGGGCCCCCTCAGAGACCCGCATCCCACCCCTTCCTGTGCCTCCCTTCTTCCAGGGCATACAGGCAGCCAGGCTGGACCTGTGTGCTTGGTGCTCACACACCCCGCACGCACATGTGAGCCTTAAAAAGCACACGTGCAATGATCCACTAGAGCAAAAGCCTGGAGCCTCGCCCCGCCCTGCCAGTCGCAGCCGGCCAATGAAAGTTCTCTGGGCACTGTCTCCTAGGTAACCAACTGGAGTTGCCCGGCTACAGGGTGGGAGGGACCATCGAGAAGCCTGACCATGGCGCTCCACCTCCCCAGACCTGCACTCTTTCCAAAAGGGTAGGAAGGCAAGGCGAGGGGAGCAGGAGTGGTAAGGATGAGTTAGGGGCACCCGGATATTGAGACCAAAATAAATCTGGGCAACACAAGTCCTTCTGGATGGGATGGGACAGGTGAGCATCCTGGCCAGAGCTGCTGTGTGTGGCTGGCTGTCTGGGGTCTGGGAGGAGACCTGGCCCAGTGACTGTAGGGAGCCTCGACAGGTTGGTCCTGTCTCCTCTCTAGGGGATCCTGAAGAGACTGAGTGGCCCAAACATGTGCCTGTGTGCACACACACACCTGCACACACATGACCATAAACTTCAATCCATGCCATAGGTCATTGGCTCTGCTGCCTCCCTGTGTAACATTGAGCACGTGGCCCATGTGGCTTGTGAGGAGTAACATTGAGCACGTGGCCCATGTGGCTTGTGAGGAGTAAACTAGATCACGCTTATGAGGCCTTTAGAACAGAGTCTGGTACAAGTAAGTGGCCAATAAATGTCTGCTTGTGCTGTTACTGTTCTTCTGAAATCCCCACATAGTGCATGCCCAGCTCCATTCAGATCATACAGGACAGGTATAGATCCCTGGAGAGGTGGCCCTGGGAGTGCAGGAAAGGGATTTGTCCTTGCTGCACAGCCAGACCCCTTCCAACACCAGGAAAATGACAGGAACAAAACAGTAAAGTTTCTTGGAAGCTCGAGTCTGGTGGTGGACACAGACCCCAACCAGTTGATCCCTCACTGAATGTAACCACTGTGGTCAGTGATGTGTACCGGGCATTCTGAGAAACTGTACTGGGTAGGATGGGAGCAGCTCAGTGGCTCCTAGATGCTCTGCAGCTGGCTAACAAATTGACGGTAACTACAAAAGCGATCAAAGCTCAGGCTTCTGAGCAGGGCCCTGGTATTTATGGACCTGACCCTTCCACAGCTTCTCTTCAGAATGTCCTCAAATGGTCAGCCCCACCCCATCCCGGCTCCAGGGTTCCATGCTGGAGGCAGGCAAGCTGCAGCCCCCCACTCCCACACCGCAGTGGGGACCCTCTCTCTGCCCTGCTTTGCATAATTGGCTTCCGGTGAGATTCGATTTGGCACACCCTGCTTTATGCCTCTGTTCTGCGCTAATCAGTGGGTGCCCTGGGGCACATTACTGAACTGCTCTGTGAAAACCAGGATAATCACTCCCCCGTGCAGGGCTGTTGAGAAACTTGGACGCAGTGCCCACAGAAAGTGCCTGGCTCCAGGATGTCGAGTAGGGCTCAGGCTGGGCTGCACTGTCTGTGTCCAGATAGGTTCACCACATGGGGCAACAGGCATCTGTATTGTCTTCAAACACGAGGTCTACAGGGCAGAGGCTCAGGAAGCCCAGGCCAGCCCATGGACAGGAATGGGGTAGGGGTTGCTCCTCTTTCCCTTAGCTCCTTTCTGCAAAAGGAGTGGCTTCCTCGGCTGCCTTGACCCAGGTACCCTAAGACAAAGCAACTCCTGTGCACTGCTCCAAACTTCCAAGAGCACTGTGCTGGACCAGGATGGGATCAGGTGCTGCCCAGTTGTGTAACCTCACTTTAGTCCAGTCAGCTAAGACAGAGCCAGAAGGGAGCCAAGACCAGGCTAGGTGATGCACACCTGTAATCCCAATTTGGGAGGCTGCGGCAGCAAGGTTGCCTCCCTGGGCTCCATAGTGAGTTCAAGGCCAGCTGAACTACCTAGTGAGACCCAGTCTCCAAAAACCTAAATAAGTAAACACCAGTCCCTAACTCTGATTTGCAGGGCTATCTCACAGGAAATGCTGGGCATTTCCTGGGTAGCAGGAATTTCAAAGCTTTCCCAGGTTTTCTAGCATGCACCAAGGGACAGCTCTCCTGGTAACCAAGTCCACACAGCTGGCATCTTCCAAGCCCCTGGTCAAGTGAGCAGTTCGCCCTCTATGGTCTAAATCAGCGCAGTTTAAATTGGGCCAGATTCCCAGGCCCAGGCCCATCCTACTGGGTGGGAATTCCTGGTGAGGGGTATTCTCCACCCTCAGCACCTTGGATAGTGAGGCAGCTGTAGGGCGGAAGCAACCCAGCTGCAGTGAAAATGTCCTCAAGGCAACGAGGGAATAGAGTAAGCCTTCAGGCCAGTGTTGTATAGCTGTCCTCAGTATCGGGTGAAGCAGGGGCCTGACTGGCTGCACAGACACTGCTAATGGGGTATTGGGACTGGGGGACCCAGAATGCCAACAGATTCCTGGAGCTGAGTCTGAAAGAGGCATGTCTATGAGCTACCAAGAGCCGCCTACCCAACTCAGAGCACTCCATGCAGAGCCTCCAATTTTGCTCTTCTCTGTGGTCCTCTGAGCCTGGCTTGCATGGGTCACAGCATAGTGGCTTTGCTGTCATGCACCAGGGGTGCCCTCCCAGTGAATTCCATGTTTTAGCTGAAAGTGTTTCTTGTCATCTTAGGCCTGGTGTCAGTTTCTGTTTTGGTGCCTGAGTGGGTTTCAGCCCTCTGGTTGCAAGGTGACAGAAATTTTAGGAAGCGTGGTTGCAGAAGAACCAAATTGAGCACCTGTCTGTGCTGCCTCCCTGGGCCTGGAAGGTCTCTCACACTGGTCCCCTCTGTCCATCAAGCTTCTTGCTCTCATTTCTCACACACGTAGCTGACCCTGACCACCCCTATGGCAGTCCTGCCCGGAGCCAGCTCCTCTGTACTTCTTTAGTACCTTGATTTCAAATTTCCACGAGACACTTGCTGATTGGCTGACTTTGAATCAGGTGACCTCAGCCCTGGGCCAGTCTGCTGAGGCTGGGGAAAGACTGCCTGGGTGAATCCCAGCCCCTTTCCAGCTGGGGAAAGGGGAAAGGGGAAAGGAGACTGGTGTAGAGAGGTTGTAACCGCTGTCCTGGAAGCACCCAGAGAGCAAAAGGGACTTCAGAGAGACCCCACCTTGTTCTAGATCCGGGACATCTTTTTTGAAACTCTGAAACATGAGAGGGTCACTCATGGATGAGTGTCAGTGGCACCCCATTTCTGCATCAGAAAGTTGAAAGCTATGTGGAGGTTTCTTTCAGCCAGGGAATGAACAGGCTGTGCCAGTGGGCCCAGGGGCTGCTGAGGAGGGACCTCAGGGGTGACCCTCACCCTCAGGCACCAGCTGCAGGCCTGCTCTGCATCCTGTCCAGATCTTTCCAGTAAATAAACATTGACACTTTCGATATCATGTTAATTTCACAGGCGGCTGCCCTGCTGACAGCTTGCATACTCCACCAGCGCCTCTTGTCAGTTTTATGCTCACAGCGGACACCAGCACTGCTTGCAGGCCACTCGACGTACAGACATAAAAACAAATGGCTCAGAAAGCACAGGGGAAGTGATGGAGACTGTGTTGCCCAGGCTGGGAAATGCAACCTTGCCTGGGGGGCCCAGGCTGACTGAGACAAGGATCAGGCAGAGGGCTCCAAATCCACTCATGTGACCTTGGTCCAGTCTCCATCCCCTCCGGAGCTGCAGTTATAACTTCTATGAAATGGGCTTGATATCTCCATACTCTTCTTTGGGGCCTTAACCAAGTCCTGGGCAGCCCCTGCCTCTCAAAGCTCCCTAAACTTCCAAGAGAACCCCATCCTCGAGATGGCTTTCGCCCCAGGAAGTGGTTCCAACAGACTTATCCCCTTGTGCACCTGGGAGGACCCAGGACCACCAAGCAGAGCCCAGGCAGGACCTGAGGTTCCAGCTCCTGCTCTTTCGATAGCTACTGGCCACAGAAGCCAGAATCCAGGACTATAGTCTACAGGGGTGTTGAGGTGGGGACGCCTACTTTGTCCAGAGCCTCCCTAACCCAACCCCTTGGAGCATTTAGCATCTTCTCCCCAGGCATTGCCATGAATTCTCATGCGTGTGCATGGGTTCCTGTTCTAGGTTGAGCTAGGGCGCACTTTCTCACCCATTCTCCCTTAACATGAGGGCCTCCTGTGCTCCTGGGCATCAGCCCCTCCTCTGATCAGCTGCCCAATGACTGTCTTTGCCAATGCCACCCATGGGTGCTGAAAGCAAGGGAGGCAGTTGGCTGGATACAGAGCTGACTCTTCCTGCACCCTTGCACCAAATGAGAGGGACACTGGTATCCCCCAGTTCTGGGTTGGACAGTGAGAGGGACTGAGGCTGGGTCATGACAGTGACCTGCCACCCCTGGTCTATCATCCACCTCCTGGAGTGAGGTCTCTGTGGCCCAGGGGTGGTGACAGGGACCAGGGCTGGGCCTCTCTTCTGGGAGCACAGCTGCAGAGCCCTGCAAGAAGCAGTTCTCACCCACCCACTCCTGGCGCCTGCATGAGCTCAATAAAGCCTCCTTAATGGGCTAAAGTGAATTGGGGTCATTAACGCTTTTATCAGTGGAGGCAGAGGTGGCACCTGCCCTCCAGGCCTGGCCCTCCTTCTAGGGAACTTGGGCAAGGTCGTTGCCTTCCTCAGCCTTAGGTCCCTCACCTGTGACCTGGGCCACATTCCCCCATCTCCTATGCCCCTACCGAATGCTTCCTGTCTGCTCAGAGCCCCAGAGCCCCAAATCCCCGGCTGTTTTCCCGCCCTCAACCTTGCACCTGGCAGGATGCCCGTGTTTCCAACTGCTCTCGGAGGAGAACTAACCCTGCCCCGCCTGGCCAGCATCCGGGCAAACCCTGCACCTAAGTTGCCCTTCTGGGGAGGACTTCTGATTCCTTTGGCAGAGGTGGGTGCCCTGCAGAACCCCCAGGAAGGAGGTCAAGTTCATGTAAATGGGAGAGAAACCCCACATTACCCCGGAGGCATTGCCCAGACTCCCCTGCAACAAGTCAGCAGGAATTTAGGGGTCTGGTGCCAGCCAGCGTCCCTCCATCACCTGCTACACCGGGTCCACAGGCAACTGTTCCTTACCACGCTGTGCCTCACCCAGGGACTCTAACCCTAACTCCAACCCTAGGGCAGGGGCTTCTGGTCAGGGCTTTGTCCTGGGGCAAAGGCAGAGCACAATTCTTCCAACCCCCCACCCTGTCCTTGCCCTACATCTTCAGCCTCATTAATGGTTTACAGATTTTTTTCCTCTTTAATTGTGACTCCAGGAACAAATAATAAACAAGAGAGGGAGGAAGGAGAGAAAAGGAAGCTGCTGTTCTTTGGCTGCTGTGTGTAAGCTCAGGCTAGGACAGGACAAGCAGACGGAGGAGCTACAGAATAGTTCCCCATCAGGACAGCACTGCATCCGCCCAGCTTCAGAACTCCCCTCATGGGCTGTGCAGGCCTCAGAGTGCAGTCTGTCGGCGCTTGCATGGAGGAGTTGCAGGCCCCACTCTCCCTGGCCTGGAGAGGAGTCACTTCCTAATAATCAATCACAGAGGCAGTTTAGTGGGGGCAGGGGCTTGACTCAGCCACAGCTTCTGACCCTCACCACTGCCTCCACCCTCAGACATCCTGCAAGGAGGAAACCAAGGTCCAGAAAGATCAAGTGGGATCTTTCCAGGGGAAGCGGGTCTGATGGCAAAGCCACAACTTCTGTTAACATCTTGCTACCCACAGTGTCTCCTGCACAGCCTCCTGGGTGTGGCCTTCATGCCCTTGTCTCTGCTGCTAAGCAGGAGGGCACCTCTGTTTCTCTCCTCTCCCTACCATATATGAATAAGGCAGGGCCATCAGTCCCCTTTCTGGTCCCCCTTTTTCCCCTCACAAACTGGCAGAGGAGAGGGTCAGAGAAATTTGATTCCAAGCCATCTTAAAGCAAAGCAGAAAGGATCCCAAATCCCCTTTCAAAAAGATTACAGGGATGTGGGGGCTGGTAGTGAATGCCTATAATCGCAGCAATCAGGAGGCTGAGGCAGGTGGGTCACTGTGAGCTCCAGGGCAAATTGGGCATGGCAGTGCACGCCTATAATCACAGCACGGGGAGGCTGAGGCAGGAGGATCGCTGCAAGTTCGAGACCAGCTTGGGCTAAGTGAGCTCAAGGCCAGTCTGAACTGCAGAGAGAGACCCTGTCTCCAAAAAAAAAAGGAAAAGTAATAGGAAACAAGTGAAGTTAATTTTAACAAGATCACTTACCTAAGCAAATATATTCATAACATTACCATTTTAACATGTATTCAATATATTAAAATTAATGAGCTCTCTTACTTTTTTGTGTCCTGGTTCTTCAAAATTTGGTTCATATTTTAGACTTGCAGCATATGGGAAATTCAAACTGGTCATATTTTTTGTGATTAAACAGTCATCTCCCATCAATGGCCGCTGTATTGGTCAGTACAGGTTGAGTGGAGAAATGCACAGTAAACAAGATGAATCAGTAACCTGTCCCCAAGTTTTAAGGTGATAAGGAAGGAAGGAAAAACACAGCAGGGAAGTGGGCAGGGATGTTAGTTTAGAGTTCCTGACTCCTGGGCTGCCCCTAGGTCAGTAGGGCCAAGGATCCTCTAGTTTCCAGGGGAGTAGAGAAGTAGGATACAGTGCTCCCCAGTCTGCTTGGCACCAGGAACCAGTTTTGTGGAGAACTTTTTCCATGAATTGCGATGGTGTTTCAGGATGATTTGAGCTCATTACATTTATTGTGCCCTGTATTTCTACTACCATTACATTGTTATATATAATGAAGGCGTTATGCACTCACCCTAATGCAGATTCAGTAGAAGCCCTGCACTTGATTTCCTGCAGCTAGATGGTACCCTCTGAGGATGATGGGAGACACACCCGAAGTGTGTTGCTTATGTTCCGTCCACTCTGTAATCTCATTTCGGTTGCTGTTGCTGCAGAAATCCTACTTCACAAAGAGGAAGTAGGAGATGGAAGCAGACTTGTCAGTGCTTCTGTGGTAACCTCACGACATTCTGCCTTGACTTTAATCCAGGATGCTTGGAGGTTTGAAGTTGTCTCAGACACACTTTTTAAGGCTGCCATCATTTGCAATCTCTAGCACTTAAGCCTCTTCTAGCATGGACAAAGTCGATTCCCTCACGTTAGTAGTCACAGATGGGTCATGAATCCATTCCGTCCCAGTTCAGGGGTATTTTACAGTTGGGATGTGAAGCTCAAACTCTTTTGAAGCTGAGATAGGTGATCACTAGCCAGCTGGCTCAATCTCTTTCAAAATCTCTGCTGAGCTGGGCATGGTGGCACACATCTGTAATCCCAGCACTTGAGAAGGAGGCAGAGGAAGGAGATCAATGTAAGTTTGAAGCCAGCCTGGGATGCAAAGGAGACCTTGCCTCAAAAGAAAAAAAGAATCTCTGCTAATGTTTGAAATATCAGAAATCCGGTGTTCATTTATCATGTCCATAATTCCAGTTGAATGCAACCACTTTATGTGCTGATTTGAACACAGCTGCTCTTTTCTCTTGCAGTGACAGATTGAGTTCATTGAGCAGGTTGAAAATGACACACGAGTGAGCAAGTTTTACAGCCCGTTCTGTGTCCCTGAACTAGGTTGGCGGTGGTGCCTGTTTTTCCAAAGGAAATCTCTGGAGGGGCTTTTGTAATTCACAGCTCTCACCCCTGACCTTCCTTTAGAAAGCCACCTCCCTGCTGTGTAGAAGAGGGGACACTTGTGCTCTGCATCCATTTCCTTGCAGAGCTGTGGCCAAACAGACTTGAATTAAAGCCCTGTTCTTTAATGTGGTCAATCCTTTTAATCACATTCTGCAAAATGTTGTTAAGTGCAGGTGACACTTTTCAGCTTGCCAATATTTCTCTCCAGGTGACACAGCTCATAATAGACACATTCAGAAGTGATCCCTCTGACCCGAGGAGTGAAACCAGAAAGCCACTTAGTCATAGCAGTTGCTCTGCCCGTGATAACCAACACAAAACAACTCATTCAGTTTTCCTGACGTGCAATCACTCAAAAGCCTGCACAGTTCTGCAACTCTGGTGTTGGTTGACAACAAAAGTACACATAGCATCCTCATGCTTGTGCTCCTGAAAAATACATTGCACAGACACAAGCATTGTTCCTTACTGGCAACACCAGTAGATTCACTGGCCTGAGTTTTGTATCACAGTGACTCATGAATCCTTTCTAAAATTGTGCCTCAAAATCCTCTGCCGTTTCATCAGTTTGTCTAGTTATGGTGCCAGCTAAAAGAGGAACTTGTGCCATCTTTTGAATTGCAGTCTCTCCTAAAAGTTCAGGACAAATGTCCCTAGCAGCAGGCAGGACCAACTCTGCAATGGTAAGACTTTCTTTTAGCTTTCACCCTGCAGTTAGCTACTAAGAAGGAGGCTTTGGGGGCACACATATGATGAAGCAGTGGCCTTCAGTAATTCCTCCTGATCTTCATGTTCATGTTATTTTCTTTTGAAAAACTCAAAGGCTTATTTTTCAATGCAAGGTTCTTGGTCTCCATGGAATGCAACAGTTTTAAAGGTTTCTGGCTTTGCTAGCTAGCCAGTCACCACATATTATACAAGGCAGATTTGGAAAATGTGAATGACCTGGGAAATGAACTAGTAATTGGTTTCATTTTACTTCTTTATTCGTTTTCTTGGCACCAGGAATTGAACTCAGGACCTTGCACTTGCTAGTCAGGTGCTATGCCCCTGAGCTATAATCCTGGCCCAGAATTTGTAATTCAAGTAGGGCTCTCAGTATTTTCCTTTAAGTGCAGGCTTCCTTTTGTTGGCAGTCTTAGTCTTCTGCTTTCTCCTCATTGGGTCTTTCCCTCTTTTCAAAGCAGTTCTCCAGGGACCTTCGTTCTCTGCTCATTTTGGTGAGGGTTAGCTGCAGGCCTCAAGAGACACGGTGCAGGAAGGAGCCACAGGCGCAAGTGGTTAGTAAAAGAGTAGGCAGTCACACAGACTGAAATAGGGGTTGCATTCTGACATAAAGCTGCCACCGAATGCAGCAGCAATTGAAGTACATCAACTCACTTGTCACTGGAAAGCCTGCCACCGGACGCAGTCTTATTGTCACTCATCACTCACAGATAAGGTTTGACCTGAGTCTACCAGCAGGTGATTTGTTATGGTCTCTGTCTCTGCTGTGTTTATCGGCATTTGTAGCTGCTCCTCAGCACTGGCATCACTGCCTCAGGTGTACCTCAGATATTCCAGCATAGATTCCAGAGCCCCTGCTACAGTGGACAAGAGCTGAGAGGTGTCACGCTCAACCCCTGCCCAGGGCATGGGACGCCTTCCCAGCTCTCAACAGACAGCAGTCAGCACTAATTAGTCACTTTCCTGATGGGGAGATCACTCACTGCCTCCTCCAATAGCCTGTTTCTTTCTGCTGGTGTCTCTGATTCACCCCTCTTCCTCTTGGACTTTACACCCAGAGTGATATGTTATGGCAAAATAAGTTTGACATAAAATTTATGACAGCAAATTATTGGAGGGTATTCATTGGAGTGATTTATGTATTATTGAGGTGATATTTATAGAAAAATATTTTCATACTAAAACCCTGAAGTGGATCCGATCCCCACTGCTCTGAGTGTGTGTGTGGTACTGAGGATTGAACCTAGAGCTACGCTACATCTCCAGCCCCTTTTTAACTTTAAGATAAAGTCTCATTAAGTCACTATGTTGCCAAACTGGGCTCAAACTTACTATTCTCCTGCCTCAGCCTCCCTGCGGACTAGGATTACAGACATGTGCCACTACGCCAGACTGCCCACTGTTCTTCAGGTGAAGTCCAAAGGCTCTGCATGCGGCCAGGAATTTAGCTCAGTGGCATAAGAACCTGTCTGGCAAGGGCAAGGTCATGAGTTCAATCCTCAGTACCAAAAACAAAACAAAACAAAGTCTCTCCATGGTCTGCGTGAATGCATCTTCAGAATGCTTTGGGGTACATGTAACAAAATACCCCCCGGGTGTCTGCTGAGTCCATACAGAGATATAACAGCTCCTCAGATATGAATCTGGGACAAAGTGGGCCTCAGCCTTATTGGTTCAGTGTTCAAAAAGTGCTGCACCATGCTTCTTCTTCCATTGGCTAGAACTAGATCACATGTCCCAGATGAACCAATTGCTGGCTGGGAACAGAACAGCCAACAGGCAGCTCTGCCTCCTTGATTTGTGGCAAGTCCCGACCCCACTGCATTGCTGGGGGAAGAGCAGAGAGGATGATGGGATGCCCCACGTGGCAGCCCCTCTTGCCCTGGCTTCCCTCACTGTGCCCTGCGTTAGACTGCTGTTCCAGCTTCCTCTGGCCACCTAAAAGCTGCCTTCTGTCTCTGATCCTTCACAGCCACTGTTTCTTCTCTTTGGACTACCTTTCACCTGCTCTGACTTCATTCCCGCCTCTTCCTGGCTGCCTTCCAGATATCGTCCTCCTTACAAGACCATGCCTAGTCCCCAAGATGAGGATGAGGACTCCATGGAGGACAGGAACACGGCAGACTCACTTCGCAGGGCCAGAGCAAATCAGCACAGAGAGATGCTTACTAGATGCTCTCTGAGTGCCACTGACCTCGGTTACTTCTCAAGGCAGAGTCTGAGCCTGGGAACACCAGGATTTCTGTGCTGCTCCATCTGAGCTGTGCCCAGGACAAGGAGAGAGCAGTTTGAGAAACTCAGGTTCAGATCCAGATCTGCCACTGACCTTGGACATGACCTTGGCTAGGTCTGTGCCTGCCAGGTCTTGGAGAGAGTGGGTGGGCGGACCACTGCGCTGGGCAGGAAGCAAAGTCAACACTGGCCCAGGCCACTGCTGGACCTCTCAGCCCATGGTGTGCAGAGCCCACACGGAGGCAGCCTCCTCTGCAGGGAGGTCCAGTGCTGAGTGGGAGGCGGGGAGAAGGCAGAATTGAAATTCCATCAGGCGCTCACAGTGCCTGCTCCCAGGAGCCCCTGCACCTTTGTTCCATTTAATCAATATGTAATTAAACTGAAATCCCAGCTTAAGAATTTCCAGCCATGCTAAGACCAGGCTTTCTGAGGGCCTCACAGAGCCCAGGCTTCTGTCCTCCAGCCATTAGTCCCTTGCTGGCCTGGCTGCCCCCGCCTTGCCGGACCTCAAGGTCACCTTGCCCAGCCCTACAGGGCATCTCTAGAGGAGGAGCACGTGGATCTCCATCCCTGCCCTGGGCCAGGGGTCTGCTCACCCTCGTGGGAGAGGAGAACTGCTGAGAGGGCTGCAGATGGCTGGAGGCTGCCTGCTGCATGTGTTCCTCCATGGTCTGAGCGGCCACGCAAGGGCCCCCGCCAGAGCACTGTGGCTCTGTGGGCTGTTTCCCAGGTGCCACCCATACTCTGGCCTCTTCAAATGCATTAATCATGCAGTCATCGAGAGCTCTCTGGACTTAGCCATTACTAACTCCGTGTGAGGACAGAGAGAAGCCCAGAGCCCATGCCCCAGCTGGCTGGGCTAAGGCTAGGATTTGAACCTGAGCGGCGCTTGCTCCAGACCTCTGGTTCACAAAAGACCCTGGTGTGTGGGCCTCGGCACACAGGGCCCTGGATAACACAGTCCACGATGCCTGCGCAGCTATGTGGCCTCTACAGATGAAGACCACAGAGAAGTGACCCGTGTGGTCACCACTCAATGGTACCAGGCCCTCATACTCTGGGCTCTGTGTGCAGGGCCCTGCCTGTGGTTAACATCATGCAAGGCAGGGATAGAACTAAGCTTTCTGATCACCACACAAAAAATGGAAGAGATGAAATGAATTTTAAAATACAGCTTATTTAACCCAACGCATCTAAAATACAGTCCTTTCCAATTGGAATCAGTGTTAAACACTATCACTGGGTGTCTTATGCTGTCTGATTGCTCTGGTTTACACTGGAAGCCTGGGCCAGCTCAAGGCAGCTGCATTTGGGGTTCCCATGGACCCATGTGGCTAATGGGGCCCGCACTGGACAATCATAGCCTGTGCTCTCTTTCGGTGAACTGAGAAAAGAAAATGCAATTCCTGGCCTTGGAGCTATGAACTCACTCTGGAGGGCAAATCCCACCTCAGGAGTCTTTGGATGGAGCAGACAGCACCCAGATCCTGGCTCTGTGGAGGTGATTTGGGGACACAATGGCCAGTGGAGTCTGGGAGACCAGAAAATTCAAAGAACCATTGAGGGCCACAGGGCCTTAGCATGGCAGTGTCAAGGAGACTCAGGGAACTCACAGCTGAGAATGAGCTCTGTATGCACCATAGCTCAGAGATCCCCAAACCACTCATTTTCAGGGTCCTCCCTGAAGGATGGTTGCTAAACTATCCTACTCTGTATTATTCTTTAAGCCAGCTTACATAGAAAATGTATTTGAAAAGACATCTTTCTGTCAGTACCTTGAGAGAAAATCCACTCTCAATTTTCATAAACAGAGGGTAAGTGTGAAAGCAGACATGGCATAGATGATAAATAAACCCCTGCATCCTAAAATGTGAGCTCACAGAGCCAGCGTGGAGTCTGAGGCCTGTGGCTGTGGGTTTGGTGGGTGGGGGCTGACAGGAATTAGAGGCAAGGGGGCTCACGGCGTCAAGCTGATTTCCTCATTGTTCCCCAGAAGATTTTAACTTCAGTGGAAACAGAATAACTCTACAAGAGAGAAAAGAGCAAAATGAAATTTTAAAAAATTACAGAAAAGTAAAAAGAAAAAATCCCAAACCACTTGTCCTCCATGTGACAGGTGAGTGACTCCATGACTGTACATGACACAAAAGCCTCTTCCCTGCCACCCAAACCCAACTCCTGCCTCCTTCAGCCCATGCGCACGACCTGGGCATTGCCTCAGCCTCCTCATGCCCTCCTACTCCTGCCCATCTCATGTCCTCGTGGCAGCCAGAGCAGCTGTAAAAACAGCCAGTCCCTCACCTCTCTCCTGAGCTCCCGGGTGGTTCCACTCTCTGAAGTGACAGCCAGTCCTTCCTTCCATGCCCTTGCTCTGTCTCCATCCCTGCAGCCCTAGAGCGCTCCCTGCTTCTGCCATGCCATTTCCTTTGCCTGGTTTGCCTTCTTGCCAGGGTCCCACAGCACCCCCTTTCCTCCTTCAGGTCCCAGCCTTCCCTCCCTCAGTCTGTCCTGCCTGGTACCCTTAATTCGAAGCTCCAGCCATCACCCAGCATTCCTGGTCTCCGCCTTGACTTTATCTTTCTCTCCAGCCTCCATCAGTGCCTACCAAATGTACTTTGGGACTTGCCCTGATGAACTGCCCACGTGACCCCATCCTCATGAGCCCGCAGACTTCTGTAGGGCAGGAACTGTTGTGTGTGTGCATCACTGTGTGTCCTTAGTGCCTGCAAAGGCTCGGCAGGATGGAGTGGTGTTGAATGAGGAGCAGCCCTTACCCCCTCATCACCATGGCGAGCAGCTTTGCCATTCCTCTCCCCAAATCACAGATGGGGTGACTGAGGTCAGGGTCACCAGCCGGTAAGCAGGGGAATCAAGGCCCCTGCCACAGAAGGGAATAACTGGGCAGGCCCCAAAGCCACCTTGGAGACTGCCAAGGGGAGTGTCTCCGAAGACCCAGTGATTGCAGTTCATACACTTTCATGTCAGCAGCTCTCTTGGCCTGGTCAGGGAAAGGCCAAATCCCCAGAAGTGTTCGGGCTTGTGCTCAGCTTCAAAGTATGGCCCACACCCTCCCGCTCCAGGGCCTGGCACATCTGAGTGTCACACTGGTGCCAGGTCCCAGCCTCTGCTCTCTGTCCTCTGCCCCTTGAAAAGGGGAGGCACATTCTCCTGTGTGACCACAGGGGATTGGGAGCCCAAGGGGGATCTAGAGGTGCAGCCTTGTAGGCAGAGAGACAACAAAATGGGAACATAGGCTTTGCTTTCCTGGACTGAAGTGTCCCCTCCCTGCCAGGGACTATTTCCAGCTGGCACCTTCCCTGTGCATGACAACATCAGGAGCAGAGACTGAGCTGAGGGTGGGAGCTGGGAGTGGATTTGGGAAGTGACCTCAGGGTGCCCTTGGTGGGCAGCAGGAGAGGAAGACAGGAAGGGAAGGAAGCTGAGATACTGTGCATTCCTGAGAGGGTGACAGCTATGGCAACCAAGGTGTAGTCTCCCCAGGGACTTCTGAGCAACTTCAGAAAGCCACCTTGGAGCTGTCCTGCCCATGGGTGAGGAAACAGGAGGGTTTACTGCTGCCTCTCGGTCCCCTGCTGAGGCTGCTCCTAGCCGTGACAGCTCCTGACATTGCTAGGTTACCCAGTCTGAGGTTGAGTCAGTTCCTGGAGCTGGAGGAGACCAAGGTGAAGAGCTGCAGGTGCCCGAGGTGGGTCTCAGTGCAGGCATGTAAAAGCGGGGCTGCGGTGTATAAGACAGTGCACGCTGGAACGTTGCATGTTCTCCAGGCCTTCACTGCCTTTCTTATAAAATAAGGCTGCACCAATCCCTCTCCAGGGTGGCTTTGAACCTTGAATGGGATGGTAGCCCATGCACTGCACACAGAAGGGACTCAGTAGACTGTTTTCCTGCTCTGGAGACATCCCTCACCCTCTGAAGGCCTTCTATGGGCCTGGGTGAAGGAGTCAAGCAGTTGAGTCATCAGTGGCTGCCAAGAGCAGTTCCCTCTACACCTAAGCTCACTGGACAGACATGAATACTTGTTGTCTGGTGATTATTTCAAGTCACCTGGTCCCCAGGAGGTTGTAGCACTGCCCTAGGAGTCCATGGACTGGCACTACTGGTCGGGCATGGTATCTTGGTCCATTTGTGTTTTTTACCAAAATTCTGGAGGCTAACTTATACACAAGAGCAGTCTATTTCCCATAGTCCTAAAGGCGGACAAGTCCAACACTAGGGTGCCAGGGATTCAGGTTGGACAAGCTCCATAGCCTCTTCTCTGTGGGCATCTATCTGATGGGTGAGATCCCTGCCCCACTGACCTAGCCTCTCCAGGTCAGTATCTCTTGATACTTGGGCCTTGGGGACTGAGTTTTGGGTGGTCAATTCAGCCCAGAGCACAGAACACAAGGTCTGTGAGTCATGATCCAGGACCTGGAGGACAGCCCTGTTCCCTCCTGCTCTCGACATGGACTGTCTAGAGGCCATGGCCAGAACCAGGAAGGTCAAGATGGGGAGACAGAGGATCCAGAATATGGAGCCAGCTTGGTCCCGGATGACTGAAGATGAATCCTGTGCGGGGGACAAGGTGTGTCTCTGAGGCTTGCTGCCTCTTGCCCTGCAGGCTGGGCAGCCCCCTTTGGAGCATGGCTTCTACCCTGCCCTGCCCAGTGGGTTCCACCTCAGCTCATTCTGTGCACACACCCTGAGGTATGAGATGGTGGGAGGCGTGGTGTGGGCACATCCATGGTGAAGATTGGCACAGAGCTGGGGTGGCACAGAGCAGGGAAGGGCCCAACCTGTGTCGGGGGTCAGAGTACAGAGGCCACGTTGTCCCCAGAGTCCTGTAAAAAGAAACCTGGCCTTTCAGGCTGTCAAGATGGGAATCCTAACATGTTTTACTGAACAGTTTGTTGGCCTGATTTATAACCTTAAATCCCTGCCCATGTCATAGGAGCCTCCACTGACACTGTCATCCTAGGCCTCGAAAATGTCAGGGGAGGCTTCAGAAGGGTTGGGCCCTCACCAATTGCCTGTTCTGGGAGGGCAAAGCAGCCCCTCTACAAGGTGACTATGGGCTCAAGACCCATTGTACAGAGGGCAAAACAAAGTCCAGAGTGGGTAGGGACTTGGCATGTGGCCCACGCAGTGCGGGCACTTGGCTTGTGTATGCATGTGTGCACTGTGGTGGGATTTTTTTCACATTTTTCCTGCATCAAGGAAGATTCTTTTTTTGTAATGATGTTGACCTGATTAAAAATTTTATTGAATTTCACAAAATAATTTCATATACAGCAGTCACTGGGGACCTGCTAGAGGAGGAATTGGCAGAGGACAGTAGGAAATGAGGGGCTGGGGGATAGGGAGTAACAGGTAGCTTAAAAAGGAGCAGTCAGGAAATAATTCACACCCCGCAAGGACTAGGGGGCAGGCTGTGCCATTGAATCTGAATGCTCTCTGGAGGCTGCCATGGGGACATTAATGTGGGAAGGTTAATGTGGGAAGGCCCTGGTGCACCCACAGGCCTTGCAGAGGACAGAGAACTTGGGGACAGAAGATGGACATTCACTTGTCCCTCCACCCTCTCCCCGCCAGGGGCACTGGTCGGTCACCTATGGAAATGTTGAGGTCTTCCTGTCCTTGAGTCCCAGGGCCAAAGCCAAGTGAGCCTCCAGATGGCAAAGACCTGGGGACAGCCCCTCCTGCTGCAATGACCATGCCACGGGCACCTCTGGGGACTCACAGGACCACTCTTTGGGCTTAGGTGCCTACAGGCTAAGTGACCTTGGGAAAGAAACTCATTTAACCTCTTGAGCTTCAGCTATTTCACTGTAGGAGGTACAGAGCAGTGAGAAGATTCTAGAACACAAAAGATCTCTTCAAAGGGCCTGGCACAAGCAAGGGATGGTGCACACACCCAAGCACCCAACAGCCAAGGCAGGAGGATCGAAAGTTCGAGGCCCGCCTAGGTACACAGAGTTTGAGGCCAGCATGGAGCGTGGGACCACCTGTCTCCCAGGGTCTTGACAAATTCAAGATGGAGACAAAGCTGGCCTGAGCAGCCCAAATATTAGCCATGTTACTGGGTAACCGCAGCCATCCCTGAAAACTGGTGTCTACGGAACCAGAACATGGAAGGAAACATGATCACCCGGGGCTGGAGCCAGAACTCACCCACCAAGCTGAGCCCAAGAGGGATGCTCAGATTCTCTGGGTGCCACCCGCAGGAGACAGGAGACAGGAGGCAGAGATGGGATTAGCGGTTTCCTGGGGACTCAGCGGCTGCCTACAGCTCACAAGAGAGCTGTCCCTCTGTGTGTGGAGGTGGGGGGCACAGATGTCCTGCCTCTCCCCATCACTCATGCTGTCTCTGTCCCAGCAATGTCCCAGGAGACCTAGAGCAGGGACAGGTGCCTGCACAGAGAGAGAGGTACACCACTGCACAGTGACACCAGTGGGCACACATACCATGTACACAGACAGACATACTCGCTCCTGCTCCTGGCCTGCCAGAAATGCCTCCATTAGAGCACTTTGTGAAGCCAGGTACAGGCCTGCCGTCCCAGCCCTCAGGAGGCTGAGGCAGGGGGATCGCCTCAAGTTAAACTACATCATGAGTAAAGGTCAGTCTGAACTACATAGCGTGACCCTATATCAAAAATAAATGAATAAATAGCAGCTTGGCATCTGGTATCAGAAGCCCCTCTTAGCCTTGGTCCGCTCCCTCCTCCTTTCCTTCCTTCTTTCTGCCAGAAATCCTCCACCGGTTGTCGGTGGTCGTGAGGAGCTGCTCCCCTGGCCTGGGCTGCGCCCCCCCCCAGCTCCTCCCCCCTCTTCTCCCTTCTCCGGCTTGAACACCCCGCCATCTTACAGATAAAACACACAACTCCTGTCCTCCTCCCCTTCCTCCTCCTCTTAGTCTTTCCCCACTTCTTCCTCTTCTTCTGCCCTCCCTTCTTCCTCCCTTTCTTCTCTTCTTCCTCCTCTTTCTCCTCCTCTTCCTTCTCTTCCACCTCCTCCTCTTGGCAGCCTCTCTCCACTCCCGCCTCTTTCACAAGTTCTGCTGCCCAGGTCTTGAGGGCTATAGGCTCCAGGCTCCCTGGCTCTTCCCTGCACAAGGACAAGCCTTAGAGGACGATGTCCCAGCCTTCTCTTGCCTGATCCTCACACACGTCCTGTAGTTGGGGCCCAACAGTTACTGGGGATCATGTGTTGCGTCACACCCTGTCTAGTGTCCAGGTGCCTACGTGGCTAGGTTCAAGTCCTGCCATGAAGAGGAGGCTGCTTGGCCTTTGGGTCCCCTCCTTTTCCCTGTCTCTGGGGGCCCTGATTCTCTCCATCCAACCTCTACTCTCAGTTCTCATAGGGGGCCTGACTCTGTCCTGGCCCCCAGAAGTGGACATGCGACCTAGACCTGGGTGACAAGAGAGCCACGTGAGAGCAAGAAGACTCAGTGCTCAGCAAAGGAGTCACATACCCCAGGTTTGGTGCCAGAAGTTTCTCACACTGGAGCCCCTGGAGTGACAGGAAGGGAGCCAGGGTGAGTCACCAGCGGGAAGCGGGGAGACAGCGTACTCCAGACAACTGAGGAGATTCCGGCTCTAGCTGCACCTAAAGTCCATGTGCCCTGGATTTCTCTGTTCCTTTGGGCAATACAATCCTGTTTCTTTTGGCTTTTTCATTTCCTTTTCTCCTCCCTCCCTTCCTGCCTTTCTTTCCAGTGCTGGGAATCAAACCCAGGGCCTTGTGCAGGCTAAGATGCGCACACTTAGCCACAGAGCTACAGTTCCAGTCTTTGTTCTTTTGCTTGAGCTGGCATCACTCGTACTCAAGAGCCCTGCAGTAATGGATGAGCCACCTCCCTTGGGGAGGGCTGGCTGCTGGGTCGGTCAGTTGCAGTGCTTGCCTGTGCCCTCAGGGCATCATCCCAGCCTTCAATATCAGGGGAGAAGCTGAGCCACTACAATGTGCCCAGCCTGCTCTTGCACTCTTAGCAAAGAGGGTTTGGTACCCCAGTCTGCTCTTGATGAACCTACGTGGAGCTTTCTTGGGGTCCCCATACTTTCTCTGCACCAGGCTTTTGTACCTGGGGATGGGGACCTGCGTCAGTCTCACAGCTCCCCACTCTGCTGCAGCCCAGCTCTCCAGGGACTGAGAGCCTTGCATGCCCAGCCTGAGCCCAGTGCGGGAGAGACAACAGGATCTGACAAGCCAGGCACGGAGACAAGGAGAGCAGGAGGGAGCAGGCAGAAGAAAGGGCCACTTCAAAGCTCATAAAATCACAGAGAATCGGACTGCCCAGGAGGCTTGCTGGCTGCTTCCTAAATTATGCAGATTTGTGCAAATATTATGCAAATCAACCACGAGAAGGTGGCAGGGGGCACTCGCTGACAGCCAGGCTCTGGAGCCTTCTCATCAGTCAGTCTCAGTCCAGGGAGGGGACGAGCTGCTACCCCACAACCGCTGTGGGGACAGATTCTGTTCCTCCCCTGGTCCTGCCCATGTCTCCCACTTGGGGGCTCCTCCCCCTGATATCTGTGCCCTGCCCTGGGCTGCCAATTCAGAGAAACACCAACAGCTGGCTCTGTCCAGTCCCTGGGTCCTGCTGCCCCTCCCCATTATATAGATGAGGAAATAGAGGCCCAGATCTAGAGACCTACCCTGTCCCTTGAGAATCCACCGGTCCTGGTCCCTACCCATTGCCTCCTGGAAACACTGGCCACCTCCTCTACTTTTCACCATGCACAGATCCTGGATGGTTTTCCTCGTCTCATGGGTGCACCTGGAATCCCACTACATGTGGGGCTTTTGTGGGGTTCCCTCTCTCTGGACCTCAGTGTCCTGATCTGACCAAGTCCAGCCACTCACTGAATCCCATATCCGCATCAGGCTCAAGGCTGACAGGGCTCCGGAGTTCATGGCTAGGTCCTCCCCTCCTATATCTCTCTACGTGTCTAGATCAGGGCAGAACCCGGTTCAGGTTCAGGTTCCTGGCTCTGTTCTGGGAGGAAGTCATCTCTGGAGGACCTAAGGGGAGTGTAGCCTCAGAGCCACATGCCTGTGCATGGCCCTAAGGTCAGAGCCAGGCCAGTGGGGAAACAAGGAGCTTGGCTGTGCAGGGACAGGAGGGGTCAGCAGGATAAGGGGTCTCAATAGCTACCAAGGGTGCTGCGCAGCCCGCCTTCCCCTGCCCAGCCTTTGGAAATACGTGTGTGTGTGCATTTGTGTGTGTGCGTGTGTGTACGTGTTCTTAGAATCATCTAATCTTGCACATACCTGAATACGTCTTCATGTGACCTGTGAACACATTTCTACCACCCAACTCTACAGCATAGCGCTCCTATCCCCAGCAGGCACTTCCACTGCCACCGTCCTGGATGGCATGATGGCTCAGGCCTGGTCTCTCTGTGTCCTTCCCTCCCTGGTCCCAGTCTCCAGCAAGAAGCTGACGCGGAGGATGTTGCCCAGCCCCAGCGCCAGGCAGGAGATTGGATGAATTATATCTCCATGGTAGCCTAGGGAAAATATTGACCTCCTGGCTAAATAGCCAAATTCCATGAAAGCTACAGCTCCAGACCAAGAAAATCCATCCATGTTTCATAAATATTTGAAAGTATCTGACTGATTATCACCCAGTGATGGCGCAGCACGGCGCTTGACGGTGGGCAGGACTGAGGCTAGGCCCATGCCCCACCCTTAGAGCCCCACAGTTGTCTGGTGATCTGCTAAGAGCCATCTGGAGTCGGCCTTGCTCCTTGCTGGACCCACAGGACCCAGGCCGGGCTGGAGAAGGAGGAGTGGGAGGACGGGAGGCTTCCTGCTCCACACTGCATCATCTTTGGTTTTTGAAACATGCGAATGTGTTCCCTTTTCAAAATAGGAAATAAAGCTTTAACACCATCTCCCTAGCCCTATATAGATGTAGTTGGCCAACAAGGAAGAAATAAACGTGGGAAAATATGAACGCGGCTGGGGGCAGGGACCATGCATTTTTTTTGGTTTAATGCCGGCTTTTCAAGGCCCTCATGTGCCCCAGCCTGCCTCTCCCCAGCCTCTCTGAAACACATGTCCATTCCTCAGCACCTGGGCCCATTCTTTCCCTCCCACCCAAACCCCCAGTCCTGGCTATTTTGGTGCTGTTCCCCAGCCCTTCCGTGCTCCCTGTTGCACCACCATTGTCCTTTCCCGAGGCTCTGTCCTCACACAGGGATGGCTGTGGTGGCCTGTGGTCCCCTCCCCCTCCTCCAGCGCCTCCCGTTACTCAGGGAGTCAGGTTTTTCCTGCCTCAGCCTTTCTTTTGGACCTGGTGTCTAACCTCCATGGGGAGGCTGACACAGCTGGATGTCGCTCCAGGCCAGGCCACTCCACATCCAGCCCTGCCACCCCAGCCCTGCCTCAGGTCCTTGGCCCCTGCACACCTCCCCTCTCCTCCCCAATTCCTTGCTCTGCACCCAGAAAATACCTACTTCAGGCTTCAGCGCAGGCCTTTCTTTTCCCATAAATATTTCTTTCCTGAACCCTGGCCTGTCCGAAAGGTCCCCTTTTGTCTTTCTATGCTGAGCTTTTCCTATAGAGCACTTACCTTGATGGCCTGCGTATTTGTTCTTTTATACATTTTTCTAGTCATCTATCTCCTGCACCAGATATTCATCCTAAAAAAGAACTGAGCCTGTATTTTACTGACTGCTAGTGTGCTGTGCCTGGTACAGAGTAACTAATCAAACAAATGCATGGATAAGTGGATGGACAGACGGACAGGTGGAAGGATGGATGGTAGGGATAAGGACAGCCACATTCCGTTTCCCCTGCAGGGGGAGGAACACAGGCTCTCTGCAGAGGACGGGAGGTAGGACAGGGAGGGCCCTCCACATTGCCCTGGCCTGGAGGGTCGGGCAGGCTGGACCTCAGGCTCCCGGCTGGCCTGGTCTGTGTGTGATGCGCACAGCAGTGATGCTTGCCGGGTGCCCATGGGGGAGGCGAGGCCTCTCGTTGCTGCAGATTTGTATTCCTGCCGACTTTTATTTCAGGCCTTGTTTATTTCTCCTTAAAACTCGGCTGCTGTGCCAAGAGTCGTCCCCGAATTAGCTGCCAGTGTGTAATTTTACAGCTATTACCGGGGTGTTTCTGTGACTTGGGTAATAACGAGGGAAATATAAACAAACAACAGCAGAGTGGTTTAGCAAAGAAGCCGGTTAGCCCAGAGCTCTGTGGCTTGGTTTCCAAGTGGAACAAATGCCATCCTTTCCCTGTCCCCACTCCCTCTACCCCTCTAGTCCCAGCAGGGCAAGCATGGGGAGTGGACCACCCCAGGGTGCTAAGCCTCAACCCTGGGATCCTCCTCTCCTTGCCCCACCCCCCCCCCCCAGCTCCCAGTAAACAGACCCACAGAGGTGCAGCCTCCACCCACAGCCAGGCCCTCTCACTCCCCTCCACAAAGGCAAACAAAGCCCAGTCTAATTATGTGATATTTCCCTTCTCTGGTGGCTAATGCACCAAGCACATGTGACATTTTGCTCTCTTTCCCCTATTATTCTTGCTTATTATCTGCTGCTGCCAGAGGCAGTGGGCCGAGGTTGGCGCTGGTGCTCATTGGTCCCAGGTCCTCTCCTCTTTGGCTCTGGCCCTGGTACTTTCCCTCAAGAAAGATGAATCTTGCAAGCCTGAAAAGGGAAATGGGGCCCAGTATCGATCTGACAAGGCAGGGCTCCCTGGGCTCCTGATTTCAGGGCCAGGGCATCAGAACACCTCCATGTCCTCTACATGACTCCAGGTCTCTGCTGTGTTCCTGTCCCCTCTGTGCCTCAGTCTTCCTATATCTATACCAAGAGAAGGTAGAATTTGACCCTTAAAGTTCTTCCTGTTCTAATACCTAAGATAAGCTGGGCATGGTGGTACAAACTGTCTCACTACTCTGGGAGGCTGAGGCAGGAGAATCACAAGTTTCAACACAGCCTAGGAAACTTGCTGACTTAGTGAGATCCTATAACTAAGCAATTAATCAATAAATCAATGCTAGGGATGTAGCTTGGTACAAAGGCCCTGGATTCTGTTCTCAGCAAAATAATAATAACAATAACAATAATAATATTGATGATGATGATAATATAGAACATATCAAGGACTATGAGGGTAAAGGGGAATTTAGAATTTTCTTGTGTTATGTTTTAGATTTTAAAAAAATCACTATTGTCCTTTGAAAACAAAATTATGCATCCATAGGAGGAGCTTGGGAAGGTGATTAGATCACAGGGCACTCACCTCTCCATGAGTTGATCTGTAGCTGAATGGGGTGTTGAGGGGTTGAAGGAAGGTCCCTGGAGCAATGCCCCTTTTTCTTTCTCTGACTTTGCTCTGTCTGTTTCTTAGCTGCTGTGAGGTGAGCAGCTTTCTCTCTCCAGGCCCTTTCACCATGATGTCCCTGCCTAGGAGCAGTTTACCATGGACTGACCCCTCTAAAACTGTGAGCCCAAATAAACCTTTTCTCCTTTATGCTGTGTTCAGTAGCTGTTTTTTTCCAGCAACATATAGGTGACTAAAACAGGGGTGAGCTTGGCCCAGAAGCAGAGCAGAGTCAGGTAGCCAGAACAGAGGAGAGAGAGCTGGAGAATCCACATGAAGACGGTTGGGCCTTGGTTTCCAAAAACAGTCACTAAAAACACCAACAGCAGTTTCCTTTCAAATAATCATTTTTGAAAAAAAAAATTACAAGAAAGAAAACAAAAAATACCAAACTCTCTCTTGCCTAGAGCCAATCCCTGTGAATAGTATGCTTTCCCCAAGAGCATCTGCTCTGTAGATCGTACAGCACAGACTTTTTTAAAAAGCCAAACGGGGTCATGGCATGCATATTGATCGGCCACTAGGATTTCTCTCACTAATATATCACGGCCATCGTCTGGGTCAGTACCTATGTATCGATCTCATTGTTAATGGCCGTAGGGTGTCCCACGGCACCACTGGTCCTCGTTTATACCTCCAGCTCCACATTGATACACATCTGGGCTGCCTCTGGTCTGGAGCTCAGTTTGGGAAACTATAAATAATGGTTGCCCGACAGCTGAGAATTTAGCATTGTAGGCAAGCATTCCTGTATTCTGCCCACAGCCTGCAAGTCAGTGGGTGGGAGTAGGTTGGGCTGGTCCCAGGTAAGCCCCTCACAGATCTGTATCCAGGAGAAGGTGGGAGTCTGCTGACCTAGGATGGCCTCCCCTGGAGGACTGAGCCCTTTCCTTGTGGCCCCTCATCCTGCAGCAGCAAGCTTTGGCTTGTCCTTGTGCTGGGAGCAGGCTTCCCGAAGTTAAATGGAAGCACGAAAGGACTCCTCTGGTCCATACCTGGTGTGGACGCACAAATCACTCTGCACGTGCCATTTGCCAAAGCTAGTCAAGAGGCTAGTCCAGAGGTGAAGGTGAAGGCACAGACTCTGCTTGTGATGGACTGAACTGCAAAGTGACATTGGCAAAGGAGTTACAGGGAGGTTGTTAAACTGGGGCCTGATTCACCAGAGAGCCTGCTACAAATGTTTCTGAGATGAACAATTTGTGCCTTTATATTATGGTTCTATCTACTCCAAGAGGCTGTGGGCTGGGCCTGCTGATGCCAAAGGAGGGATTGTAGGTTATCCCTTCTCTGCATTCTTGAAGGAAGGTGAAATTGACAGTTTGTAACTGTCCCCCAGAAGTTTGCACCTGGGATTACTCCCATCGACTCTCAAAACAGATAAATTGGAGGACAGATGGAAAAGCTTTAGGGGAGTTTCCTGTCTCCACAAAGTCACCCCCGGATGTGTCACTGACATGTGCTGATGCCAAAAGTCTTGGAAGATTAAGGATGATGGTGATCATGGCAGAAGATGCAGAGCCTGGCTTGGTGCCAATCCAGCTCTCTCCAGCCTCTGACCCCACAAGCCTGGCCTCTCCCAGCCTCGGGCTCACATTCGGTCATTCGATCCACACTGACACAGGTCCAACATCATTCTCTTGCATGTTGGATATTCCACTGTCCCATCCTCACATGACAAAAAGATCATCTCTGTCCCCATTGCCAACGTCACTTTGCAGTTCAGTCCATCACAAGCAGAGTTGGTGCCCCCGCCTTCTGTTAAGGGTTCACGCTTGATGATGCCTGTTCTGAGTTTTGACAGTGAGATGCATTTACCATCCTAGTGCCATACAGAGTAGTTTCACTGCTAAAACAAAACAAAACAAAACAAAAAACAAAACAAACAAACAAAAAAACTTCTCTGCTCTACCAATTCATCAATCTCTCCCTCAGTGTCCTGGCAGGCAGAATAAGGCCTCTGTAGCTCACCAGAATAAGGCCATGTCATTGGAAGCACACAGTATATAGCTTTTTCAGTTTAGTAATGTGCACTAACGTTCTTCAATATTTTTTCATAGTTTCACAGCTCACTTCTTGTTAGCACGAAAACATATTATGTTGTATGGTTGTACTATGGTTTATCCACTTAACTACTGCAGGACATTTGGTGACCTCCAAGTGTTGGCACTTAGGGGCAAAGCTTCTGTAAACATCCATGTGCAGGTTTTTGCACAGACATAAATTTTCAGTTCATTTGGGTAAATACCAAAGGGTCTAACTTCTGGGTCAGAAAATAAATATATGATTAGTTTAGTAAGAAATCACCAAACTATCTGTTTGCACCATGTTACATGTACCATTTTACATTCCTACCAGCAGTCGCTTACATTTTCATAGAAGTTCTAAGATTATCTTATCAGTTTCTTCGAAAAGCCATCTGAGATTTTGTCAGAGATTGCTTTATAAAGCAATTTGTGAAATATTGCATTCTTGACTACATTGTCTTCCAATCCATGAACATGGAATGTGTTTCCATTTATTTTAATCTTTTTTAATTTCTTATAGAATATTTTGCAGTGTTCAGGGGATACTTGGCTAGATTAGTTCATTAGCATTTTATATGTTTTGAAACTACCATAAATGAAGTCATTTTCTTAATTTTCTCATTCATTTTCAGTGTATAGATGTACAAGCGACCACTGTGTGTTGATCTTGTAAGTTGTGCCTTGTATATATCTGACAAAGAGAACCCTTGTTTCAAGTCACATCGATGCACCTTAGGTCAGCTATTCTTTAGCTCACTGTCGGTGGCCCTAAGCTGACTCCACAGCATTGTCTTCCTCTCTCCCCAGGGGAGCTGCGTGGCCACAGACTCCAAGGCTTTGTTCTTGCATGGAATTCACTCTCCACTCAATCTGCTTGGGAACTGTCTGTGTTGCTTTGGAAGCCACTCCGGTCTCTACTGCTCAGTGCCCCTTTCCCTGATGCCTGCTTCCCATCGCCACTCTTGGCCACCACATGTCACATGCTGCCTCGTTCTGTTTGCTTACATCTATCTTCCTCCTGGGACAGTGAGTGTCTTGATGGCCAGGCTCACCAGGAGGCCTTGCACACGTGGCAGTTAGGATTGACTGTAAGAATGACAAGGCAAGGAGAAAGATACAGTGACTTCCTGTCTCCTGCTTCTCTGTTTCCTGCTCCTCTTTTTTTAAAAATTTTTATTTTAAAGAGGATAAAATTAAACAGAACAAAACAGATCATAAGAAAACAATGTAAGAAACACAGATTTCAAAGCAAGACATCTTCACTGTCTATCATATTGTCTCTTGTTTTCTTCCAAATAGTTGTCCATATCTTCACACACAGTATGAATATATACCGAACAAAATAGTACTAAACTGATCAGAACAGGATGATGAAGGCGTTTTAGGTCTTCAAGACCAGACAATAAAGAAGTCAATAATGGCTACCATAATGTCCATATCTTTACATATGTTGAAATTAAACAAAAGAAATTAGACTAATATCACTCTGGACAAGAATAATAATATTGCTAGATTTTATATCATAATGCTACAGAATTAGCACTGGGTATTTTAGTGTCTCTTTTTCTTTAGAGTTCATTACATCACGCATTATATAATCTATTCTCGTAAGTTGTTTAGAAGTTCTACACGTGTGAATCTCTACATGTACACTTATCCTTTTTGATCTGTTTTCCCCTATAATACATAAAGGATGGGTATACATGTTTCCTGCTCCTCATGTGGTTCACAGACCACAGGGAAGGCTTAGCACAGCCCAGCACCTTGACCATGTAGCCAGTTACTCTTTGGTATGGTATCTCCTGTGCCTCCAGCCACACGCATGTCTAACCAGGAGGAACCAGTACAAAGGCTCACACTCTCAGGACCAGCAGAGTGGCAGGTGGGAATGTGTCTCTATGACTGACCCTTCCAAGCTTGGCCACACTTGCTGTCTGCCGGTATCAGCCTTGAGACTGGAAGACGCACAGGGCAGGGGAAGTGTCCCCAGCATCTACCAGACAGAGGTGACCAATGGGCATGAGAGATAGTGCTGTAAGACTCAGGTGCTGGTAAAGCACTGGCCACACTACCAATTGCCATGGGCATTAATGTCCTGCCTGGAGTGGTCCTTGGATCATCTGGCCTCTGACTGCCCCCTTCTCAACATCCAAGCCAGAATCCACCCATCTGTCCCTGTCTACCCACTCCCCGGGGAGCACCTGGTCCTTCCCTCACCCCTTCCCCCATGAGCTGCACCTGCTGCATGCAGTCCTTCTGTCCTGCATCTCAGGCACCCCTGGAGGACAGGGTTGGGCTTCCTGTAGCCTCTCTTCGATCCTGGCCTCTGTGCTGGGCACCCTGTAATATATGGGGGATTCTGGTGGAATTTAATATGCCCACTGCAGTACACAGTCAGTGATACAAGACACTGTTACATAGGAGCTCCCTGGGAGTTGGATAGCAAAGTCTGTGCTCACCTTGTTTTTACACCCATGACCACAGAGCATTACTATTATCCCCAATGGACTGTAAGCCCTTGGGAGCTACTTGCTAAGGTCACACAACATGACTCACCTCTGGGCACACATTAAGGGTGGAGAAGGACTAGAGATCAAAGACCACTTAAGCCAGACGATCTCTCTTGATCTCAGTTCCCCTGCCTTTGAGCCCTTAGATCCCAGCACATAATAGATGCCCAATAAATGTTGCCTGGAACCAACATGCATATGAAATGTGAGGGTCTGAAAAGAAGCAGATCCAAGATGGAGACGTGTCAGGCAGCATGAGAGGTGACACGCTGGCCTAGGCTGGCCATGCCCTTATCGGAAAGGACACCAAGCACTGTGCCACCTCACCCACCGTGTCTTACTCTGTCAGATTAGCCCTGTCCAGCCAGCCGAGGAATCTGGCAGTCACTAGAGTAGGCTCACTATCTCCCCAGCTTCCCAGAAAGAAGCCTTTATCAGCAAACCCTGCTTTTGAAAGCCCTGATTGTCACATAGCCCCATCAAAAAGGCTGGAAGGCAGGCCATCCTCAGCCGCTCTGTCCCAGCAGGCTGAGCTGGCTCTCCACGATGGTTAGCGGGTGTATATTTTAAAATATCTAAATGCAGCTGAAAATAAAAATTATTTATACTCCCCAACCAAGCTGGCAGCGCTTTAAAGTGCGCTGAGGACGCCCCTCCCTCCCTCCTCTCTCTAGCTGATAAAGGGCCGTAAACAAGGCTGACACGTTTATAATAACCTTTTTCTTCCTCTCCTTCCTCCCGCTTCTGGGCTCCCAGCTTGGCCTCTCATTCACACGCTATGAGGGATAATTTTTTATTATTCTGCCATTAACAGAGAATAGAGAGTTTGATGGGGGGAATAAAACGTCAAATCGTTCAGAGAGAGAGGGTGAAGAAAACAAGCCAGGAACTTTTATTTTTCCACGTCAGCAGTAGCGATTGGGATGTTGCCATCACAGATGAGGTTTGGGAATTTATTTTCTGGGATCCTTTCCTCTCCTACCTATCTTATTTCCCACTTTCTTCCCCAAAGGGTCTGGGCCATGCCACCAAGGTCTGGTTGAGTTTTTGCCCCAGGCTGCTGCTAAAGGGACCTGGGGAGCTTGGCATGGATGAGGGGTGCAGCTTGCATTCCGCCCCTCCTGGGTCTGTGCATGGCTGGGAACAGCTGTGGACACTGAAGACTGCCAGCTTCTGGTTGTACGATGAGCAGGGTGGGCAGCTAGGAGTCTCTGGAATGATTCCATCTCCAGGGCACATGGGAAGAGATGTGGGCAGAGCTTGGGGTGCCAATGACACTAGTCAGGAATCAGAACAGGTGCTCTGGCACAGCAGAGTCAGGGTGCTAGCTGGAGAGCCCCACAGCCTCTGGTGGTGTGATATTGGCACTGGGGAGATCATGCCTTCCTAGGGACGTGGGCAGAGGGCACACCAAGCCCCTCTGTAACAAGGTCCTTTCTACAGAGCCAGGAGCACAATGCCCAGAGAGGCCTGTGACTTTCAGAGCCCATGGAACTCCTGTTGGCCTGGACCCCAGCCACACCCTCTTCTCTGGCTGGGTGCTGGGTCCAAGGACACCCTTCCCACAGAATCCTCCTTGGTAGTCTCTAGGACTGTGCTGAGTTGTGGCTGCCCCAAGGTTGCCTCTATGAACAGCGGTCATGGAGAGAAGGAGGCTCCACACGGCCCGAGATTGTCTTGTCCAGCTGCTACCTCAGAGGGAGCCAGATGATCTCCTTCCAGGACCTGGCTGCTGTGATGGCATACAGAAGGGTTGGGCCATGGAGAGGAGGGGCAGGGATAGGGTCCAGGACAGGGCTGGTGAGCCTATAGCACACACGAGTAGCTGCATGTCTGTTAGCATTAAAAACTCCAAATAGTTCACCATCATTGGCCCAGGCCTTCATTGGACAACTCCAGGGGTGCCATTACCTTGTACCCATCCTGGATGGCATATATAGTCAGAGATCTGGATGCCAGAGGCATCATGCAGCCCAGTGGTAGGGATGTGGGCAGGTGTACCAGTGTAGGGACACCCTGGGGAATTGGGAGAGGTGGAGCCCAGTTATCCCCAGGGCTCCTAGGCAGCAAGCTAATCCTTGTTGGAGGGAAAGGGAAGTCACAGGGGCCAGGGCATGGTGCCCCAAGACACTTATGGGCAGTAAGAGGCAGAGTGAGATGACCACAGGCCCCAGGCCCTTGCCACTCTGGCTTCTGCAGAATGCAGCTATCCTACCCTGGCAGGACAGTCTTCCCATTCAGCCCACTGGACAGCGGCCCACAGTGGATCCCTGACATCAAGCAGTCACCTACCCTCTTAATAGATAAGGACACCTCGGAGGACCTGGCTTAGCTCAGCAGACTTGACACTTGTGATGAGCTCTCTCTATCCCTGGATGGCTGTGGGGAGGGGACTTTCTCCCTTGCCTGCCTCCACCTGCACTGTACAACATGCTTTCTTCCCTCTATCAAAGGGACATCTGTCTCTCTGAGGGAGGGAGGCAGTATCCTGGGAACATCTCTGGGCTTTGATGTCCAGCTCTGACCACTTGAGTCAGCCAGCACAGTCCTGCCTGCTGCCCAGGGAGCTGTGCCTCCTGCTGTGCTGGCGCCTTCTGTCCCCACCAGCAGTCAGACCAGGGCAGTCTGTTCTGGAAGCTCCTTCTGGCCACATCGTGGGGCTCCTGGGGGCTCTGTCCTGGGCTCTGCTCCCTGGGGCAGAATATGATCCCACCCAGGGGTTCATCTATGTGCTCATCTATGAGCTGCGTGCTCCCCGTCCTGTGAGGGACACCGCAAGCCAGGGCCTAGTTGCCTCCCTCTGTCTGTGCTCCACCTCTGGACGAGCCCTCCTTGCCTTCTCTGCTGTCCCCTAGTGGGCCTGGCCGAGGCCAGGGACCAGCCTGCACGAAGTCTCAGGGCTGGAGAAGCAGGTGGAAGAGGGCAGGGATTCCGGTCCCCAGAGGAAGTCTTGAAATTGGGATGAAATCACAAGAGGCTGAAATCTTTCTACCCAAGCACCGTGTCCCAGAGAAGAGTGTGGCCTCCAAGGACAGCAGCCAGAGCAGGGGCAGTTGGGTAAAGTGACCCTCTGTCCCTCTGTGCAAGGGCAGTGGCCCCAGGAGGACATGTGACTTGTTCCACTCTGAGCTGGGGGTGTAAGACAGCCCTGGAGACCTTGTCCTGCTGCTGAGTGCCCATAATTTCCTAATGTCTTTCTGTCCCTGGGTAAGAGGACCGGGACCCTTTCAGTAAGGGGGTTCCAGTGAGAAGGATGTTCAGAGCACAGGATTGGGGAAACCCAGTGCTCTGTGCTTTGAAGCTCTTAGCTTAAGAGGAGTGGGCATCCAGAGGGAGTTGGGATTCTCACATCCTAGGTTCTGGGCTTACCTTGGACACAGTCCAGAGATGGAGCACCAGAGACAGGGGAGCGGGGAGTGCTGCTGCCTGAAGCGATGTGGCTCACGTGGGGGCTGTGGACATTGCCATTTTGCAAATGCCTGGGACAAGAGTGCTGGGCAGAGGCTTGGTTGTAACCGGGACAAGAACACACATCTCTTACATACACGCATACTCCTTGCACATCTCCACAGTACTGCACAGGCCATATGCACGTGCTTATACACATACACATTTACCACATGCACATGCGCACATATGACACAACACATGCAGAGATACACACACACGGCCACCTGTGTGTGCTCTTATTTGCACATTACGTGTGTGACGATCATACAATACACTATGCACAGGCATGCACATGCAGACACACCAGATGTACACGGCCCCATCCCTCCCCCTGGCACAGGCCCCTTAGGGACTGAGCAGGGTCCCCAGCATAGGCAGAACACCCCCTTCTCCACTCGGCACCTCCACTCTGCTCTGAGATCTTGACTCATCAGGCCCTCCCATCTGAGTTCCACACACACAGTGGCAGGGCCTCTGCTCTGGCCTGCTCTGGCCTTCTGGGGACTTCTCTCTTTTAGTCTTGAGGTTTCCAGTGTCCAGAGCATGGGGGAGCAGAAAGGGAGGCAGGGCTGCTCTCTCCAGTCTACAGATTCAGCCAACACAGCCAAATGGGTCTCTAGAGCATCCCTTCCCACACCAGCCCCTATCAACTGAGGGCAAGGCTCAGGCCCCAATCTAGCAGGGACCTGGAGTTACGAGTGCTGGACCAGGAGAGGCCGGAGCCTCATCCAGCTCATCGGATCTGGGTCCTGGTGGACACAGAGGATCAGCAGAAGTGGAGATGGCAGGTGTGTGTGTGTGTGTGTGTGTGTATGTGTGTGTGTGTCTCCCATGGGGAGAGCAGTGGCTTGAGCGGAGGCCAGATTGTGGGAACAGGCAAGGTCCTAATGACACCACTGGTGAGCCTTGGGCCTGGGCACTGAGTACAAGGAAAACAGCCTACAGGGGCCTGGAGCCAGGCCAAGGCCTTGTCCTCGTGCCAGGGAGCTCTGGCCTCCCGCAGAGAAGCAGCCTAAGAACTTGAAGCCTCGGGTCTCTGGGAGCCCAGCCACAAGGCGCCACCTTTAAGGGGTGCAGGCCAGGTCCTGAGTGTCCCTGCAGGTGCCCTGAGGTAGGTGTACTCCCCAGAACCACCAGAGTCCCTGCTTTATGCTGGATGGAACTTTATTATTTGGGCAGTAGTCACCAGTCATTCAAAGTGACTGTTCCCTTTGGCTAAAGCGACAAGGAGGTACTCAGCATACTGGGCAGCAGCAGCCCTCTTGCCTGGGTACAGATCTGCTGAATGTCAGGGGTTGGGGTCCCCTAGAGCACTATCTTGTTTAAGCATCCTCAGTCCAGGGTCCCTGTGGGGCTGGGAGTCCAAGGCCAAAGCATTTTGAAGACCAGGTTCATCAAGGATGCTTTGGCGATTCCAGACTCGATGTGTTTTAGTTTGTGTCATGACAGCAGCCCTCGCTGTTATTATTGATGTTCTGTTTGTTTCAAACAAACATCTTGCGGCATCCAGATCAGTGGTTTCTGGGTTGAAAGGCTCCAAGCTGTGTCTCCCCCTAATGGGCTTGACCTCAAATGCTGGCACATTATTGCAGCTGCCAGACACACATGAGGAATGGCGGCCTCAGGGGCAGGGACCAGGAGACCCCACCGTCCCAGGCAGCTTGGGAGAAAGTAAGGGACCCGGTAAGTGCTGGAGAAAATACTTGGCCAGCTGGGGCCCTCAGGACTGCAGGCCAGGCAGGGTCCCTAACAGGGTTGTGGGTGACTTGCTGGGGATCAGTGACCGGAGATCACTGGGGATCACATGACCTCATGCCCTGCCTGGGCCTTGAGCTGTCCTGGAAACTGAGGCAGAAAGTTCTGTGCCTCCAGAACCCCAGTCCTGGAGGCCCCATTCCTGTGACCCAGGCTTGGCAGCATCTGCTGGTCTGGTGCCCCACAGAACAGGAGCTGCTGGGGCCAAGGCTGGGAGAGCCACACTGACCGGACAGTAAATGGGGCAGGGAGGCCATAAATCCCAGCTCAGCAAACCTGCCCTGCCTGGCTCTGGTGGCACTTAATTCACCTACGGCTGTCACAATAATTTTGTGGCTGTTCGCCTGGGCCTGTGGGGATTGATAGCCCTAGAGATCTCCTGTTCTTTAAGCCTGGCCGGATGCCCAGCCCCACCCAGAGGGTGGGTCAGAGCAGATGCCCTGCCTTTGAGTGTCCCTGGCAAGACCCATTCCTCACAACCCTGGCCTCTCACCCCACTGTGTGTGGGCAAGGGCAGAGTCCCTAAACTGGCTGGCTGCTGGCTGCAGGGTGGGCTCTCCCTCTGAGGCCCTGAACGGGAAGGCCACCCTTTCTGCCTCTCCTCTTCTCTGCAGACCCTGCTGCAGGTCAGGGGCCAGGCATTCATTGACTGCACTACCTCTACCTGGGTCCCTCCGCGGCCTGCTCTGCATCCAAATGAAGTCTAAGGCCAGTGATCATGCTGGATTATCCGCATAATCCTTCCTCCAAGGCCTTGGCAGGCTTTAAATGAGGGATGATGATGTCTCCTGACCTTGAGGCCATGGAGCGAGAGGAATACTGATTCCCTGCACTCTCTCCCCAGAGTGCCTAGACTTTGCCCTCCACAGCAAGCAGAGGACAAGACTTCCAGCCACCTGGGGTGCCCCTGTCAAGCAGCACCAGCCACAGGGCTGAGCCAAGGCTTCTTTTGGAACCGGCCAAACCTGGGTTTTTAAATCTCAGTCTTGTCCATTCCTCAACATGTGACCATAGGCAAGATGTTTTGCCTCTCTGAGCTGTTTTCTAAGTGTCCAGCCCAGGGGCTGGCCCATCTGTGGACTCAGTGAACGCTGCTGCCTTTCTCAGGTCTGGGGAGTCACCAGGGGTGTAGGTCTCAGAGGAGCCACCCAGAGGAGAAAGTGCTCAGCTCACCCCACTTCTCTCCTGTGGCCATTCTGTCCAAATAGGAATGACCAATGCTTCCTGGGGCAGCAGCTGGATGGGGCTAAGACTGAGAGGAGGTGGCCTGGAGCCCAGGCACTTCCTGTCTCTCCCAGCCCAGCCTTCCCAACTCCAGTGGCTGGGTTGGCCAGACTGCCCAAGGGAGGCCCCCGTCCGGCCTCCACCAGCTGCAGCACCCAGAGTTGACCCCAGGCCAAGAACCTGAGTCGGTGGGGAGACCAGAGTCCTCGCCCACCTCAGTAGATATTCTTGGAGGTTGAAGCCCTGGCAGTTCTCACCCAGGCCTGAGTCTCCCACAAGACACGCTTTCTGCCTGGCAGCTGGGTGTTGTCCTGAGCCTTGGACCCAGGTGCTCAGCCCCTTGCAGGCTGAGGTAGAGCTTGTGGAAGGAGTGGGTAGGCTCTGCCCCTTGGTCTCCAGGTGGGGACAGCAGGAGGAACAGGCCAGGGGCAAAGGACCCAGAGGAACTGACTCCCAAGCACAGATAGGAGGATACAGGTAGAGAGTGACCACAGCGAGCTGCTCACCCCTTTGGGGTAGACTGACCCAGCTCCATTTTACAGACAAGACCACTGGGGTTCCAAATAGGCCATGTGTGCATAAGGTTCAGGCCCAGAGGGACAAGACAAGCCATCTGGGGCTGGGGGAGCATGGGCCAAAGTGGTGCAGGCAATCTGTATGGGGGAGTAGGAGTGAGGCGTGACCTTTTCTTCTCCCGTAGCTCAGGGAACCTAGATGCCCAGTGGGGAGATATGAGGTGACTGAAGCATCCCAGTGTATGTAGTAAGGGTCCTAAAGCTGGGGCTCCTCGAGGCCCAGGCTCTACCTCAGGCTCTAGGGGGCTGAGAAGAAGGCCCAGCCCTCTAATAAAGTCTTCTTTGATTGTGTTTTCGTGACCTTTGTAAAAGGCAATTGAAATTCTAATTGTCCTGTGAGTACCAGTGGAATCAATTAGACAAGAGCAGCTAATTGTATGGGGAGGGGCAGGAAGGATGGGGAGGTACAGGCGCCCAAGCCCCAGGCCCCAGCCAGGCGCCCGACTGACAGAGGGCCTCCAGCCTCCTGTGCTCCCCAGCTGGAAGGTAGAGGTGGTCAGGGTCATCAGTGTGAGCATGAGGGGGGTGCATGTTCTGGGGCCAGCAGCACAGATGGCTCAGTGGGGTGTCCCCCATGGGTCGAGCCCACTGGAACTCCAGCGCCACTGCAGCCCCACAGCAGGCTTCCTGCCTCCTCTGCTGGCCCTGCTCACTGCCTGCCCTGAGCCTCGTCTCACTCAGTCTGCAGGCCATCCCTGGGCGGGCTCCTGCTCCGGGACCTAGGCTCTGACTCCCCGGGGCACATGCATGCCCGGACACACACTTGTCACAGAGTTTTCCGCACCAAAGGACCCATCACTATGGGGCTCCATGGGGCTCAAATGCAGGAGTCCCTGGACCCCTGGCTGAGGCACACTTCCTTCCACACTGTTCCCTGGCACAGAGGAGCAACGAGTGCCCTTCAGGCTCTAAAGGTCACATTTATAAAGTGTGCTTTTGGAAGGATAAAACAACACAGTGTGAGGAAAGTCCAGTAGTAGAACTGATACACAGTAAGTGCTCGATAAATGTTATTTGTTACAAATACACAACTCCAACTATCTCACCTGCTTCCCTCCACACACACACCAGCAGCAATGCTAGAGTGGCCTCTCCACAGAATGTGCCTGATTCCTCCCTTTGTCAGTTGTGCCTGGCACCGAGGAGACCTCCATGTCACTAAATCCTCCTGGCTCCCACGACCTGAGTGCAGGTTTCCCTAAAAGGATGCCGTCTCCTCTAAGGGTCAGCCTGTGGGGCATCAGCAGGCGATGTCACAACTACACTGTCAGACTCCAGCGTGCACCTTGTGCCAGGCACCCAGCATTGGACTTAAGTGAACACACATTAATCCTTGTGACAACCCCATGAGGGAAGCACTATGGTCACGTCCAGTTTACAGATGGTGAAATGGGCCAGGCGTGGCGACACAGGCCTGTAATTTCAGCACTCAGGAGGCTGAGGCAGGAGGATCACTGAGTTTGAGGCCAGCCTAAGCTACATAGTGAATTCAAGGTCAGTCTAAACTACACAGCAAGACCCTGTTTGAAAAAAAAGGAAGGGTGACATGGTGGCACAGGGAGGTAAAGGCATTTGACCTTGGTCACATGGCAGAGACAGGTAGACATGGGATGGAGTCCAAGTATCCTGAATCCAGAGGCTGGGACTCAAGCCACCATGCTGGAAGCCCTGATTACACGAGGGGCAGCTACACTCAATGGACCACGTTAGGGTGAGCATGTCATAGGAAGCAGCCACCCAGGAAAGACAGCATTGCAAGCACAGCTCCACCCGAAGGCTACTCTTCCTTCCAGGGCATCTGAGTCCCCTGGTTGCACAGTGTTGACCATAGGGACCCTTTGGGTGAGCTTGAGTCTTTTTGGCTGTGGCATTCAAGCATTCCCATGGCAGCTGGGAGCTGCAGGAGAGCTGAGAATCCCCGGGCCTGCACATTGCCAGTGGTTTATCTTGCTGTCTAAGTCACTTTCCTCAACACTGGCTCAAAATACCTGATACTCGTAGCTTAAAAGAGGACAGAATAATGTTGGCTCATGCTTTTAGTCCATAGTTGGCTGGGTCCAAGGCAGAAGGCATGGCAGAATGGCCTGATGGAAAGGAGCTGTTCACCACACGGTGACCAGGAAGCAGGTAGCCACCCTTCTGGGTCACCTCCACCCAAGGGGCCACCTCCACTCCTGCTAGGCCCCATTTCCTAACATCTCTAGTGTCCCATGGTCCAGTGCTCTTCAGAGCACCCATCTAGGAGCGCAGGAGGTTCTTAGGGGGTGGATCTGGATATAAACCATGACATTCGCCTTCATTGCTTCAGGCTGGTCTTCTCTGGCACTACTGAGCACCCTCTCCCTCATCCTCACTGCAGGGCTAAAAAGAGGGAAGAGCACATGTCTGCAGAGGGCAGGAAAACCTGCTCCTTCGGACTGAGCCCAGGACTCAGTCTACTGTCAGGTCAAGGACTCTATGTGACTGGGACCTGGGCTCAGGAAGTGGCTGAGACCAGCGCTCAGGATCAATCTATTATGAAGGCTGGGGTTTAGTTCAGAATCTGAGCCTTAACCTTTTTCTTCGCTTCCTACTTGATGAGCACATGGCCTGGCTCCTGGACACTGCTGGAAAAACCAGGTGTGAACTGTTGGCTTGGAGGTAATGGGGTCCTCCCTCTTACCTATAGAAGGGCTCCATCTCTGGCTGTGGTCACACTCCCCCAGCCCCACCTTGGGCTTCTTCTAGCCTCCTTTTGCCCATGTCCCGAGGGGCGGGCCATCAGTTGGCTGGAGACATTTGGACCCCTACCTTACCCCAGTCCCTTTCCCCTAATGTCTCTGCAGGTTTCTCAACTCAACTGCAAACTGGACACTACCCCGGAGCCTGCTTCTCTCTGATGTCACCCAAAGGTATTTGGCGACCCAGCTTGAAAACAAGCATTGGCTTTGAAACTCAGGAGACAGCCCCCAAAGCTCTCCATCCCCAGGATGCTTCCTTCCTCAGAATGACTTCTTATTCAGACACAAATAGCCCCTTGATGGTCCCCTTATGCTTTCCTCTACGTCCTCCAAACCACAGCCAGAGTGGCCCAAGTGTGACTCTGGCAGCTCACACCTGCAGTTCAGTGGGGACAGGTGAGCTCAACAGCCACGTGACTGCATCAGCTGACAGCCCAATAGGGGTGGCCTCCCCAGGGTGAGCCCGGGAGGACAGGAGGGAGACAGCTGTGCAGGAGAGTGGAAACCAGGTACCCACACATCACTGAGCCTCAGAAAAGGAGGTGCCAGGCAGGTGGCTAGTGTGACCTTGGTGAGACTCACTTTGTGGAGGAGACATTAATATGGGGAACAGAGAACTTGGCCCAGGGGGACACAGTGACCATGGCAGCAGTGAGCTGAGGTCCAGGGAGGTCTTTGTTTTGAATAATGGAGCAGACCCACCACTGTCCGCCCCCCCCCCCACCCCGTGCCCGGCTCTGTCCACTCTCCTGGCCCCACCCACTTGCCTTTGAAGACTCCTGCTGGCAGACATGGGAGGAGTGCCTCAGGCAGATGGTCAAGTCAGATGGGAGAGACCAGCTGAGCTCAGTGTCATGTGGACTGGCTCAAGGTCACCCAGATGCCAGCAGCAGGCCCAGGAAAGGATGCTGATGGCTGCTCCTGTTCCCTTCTGAGCTCAGTCTTTACCAGAGCTGGGAGTCTGTGCTCTACCCGCCCTAAGGAGAGGAGGAGCAGAAAACTGGACAGGGGCAAAGGATAGGTGCTGTCCTTTCTGAAGCTTCAGGAAAGGCTGGGCAGAGACAGCTAGGAGCTGTTTATTCAGTCAGAGACCTTCAGGTTCAGAGCTGGGAATCCGTGACAGCTCCAGGTCCCAGACCTAACCCCCGCCCTGGCAAGGGATTCTGGGCTCTTCCCTGTCATCTCCAAGCTGCCGACTGTGACCATAGAAACTGGGCGAGTTGTCCCCAAGGCCCTCCTGCCATCTTCCTCGAGGTGAGAGGCAGGGAAGTCCGGGCCAGGGCAGGACCGAGCTGCGTGGCAGCCCTCTGCCTGGCGGAGGACGTGGCTGTGAAATGTAAGTAAAACCCGAGGCTAATTTCCTCGGTCAGAAGGAGGAGGCACTGCGGCGTTTTCAAACCCTAATTAAAGCGGCTCAGGCGGTGTAACACCAAAATCAGTTCCAAGATCAATATTGCTATTCATTTAGAAGTGTAACGAGGTTAGAGAGGTGAGCAAAGGAAATAATTAACTCATTTGCAGCCTTTTTAAACAGAAACAGTCATTTTAATCTCCAGGGTAATTAGCTATGCTCTGTCTATCAATCATGACCAAGGCCAGTATTTTAAGTATTTGATTAATGAAGGAGGAGGGGCTAAGGCCCTTGCCCCTGCCCCCCACACACTGGCCCACAGATCTGCAGTGACCCCTGGGCAGACACAGGGACCCTTCTCAGAGGTTCAGGCCATCACTGCGAGTGGCCAGAAGGGAAGGACTTAGGAAACAGCAGCCTCCCTAGGTGAGCAGGTCCCCAGTTTTATCTGTGAGAGGACAACTCTACGCCACAGAGAGGACAGCAGATAGGGGCCCCAGGTCCTGCTTCTGACTTGCAGGTCTGCCAGCTTCTCCATGTCTGGGCAGTCTCAGAGGCCAGCAGAATAAGCCAGGTCTCTGGTTCTAAGTGCCCAGGGACCTCTGGCCACTGGAGGGCAGCAGAGCCCCAGGGACCCCTGAGCCCAGGGCTGGGCATCCCGAGGGCAGTGGCCAAGCAGAGCTGTTCCTCTGGTTCCAGCAGCTCTAGATGGGAAGTCTGCACTGGTGCCATCCTGGAGGCTGTGTGCAGTCTGAGACGGGTGCTGGGATTGTCGTCCCCACTCAACAGAGGGAGACTGAGGCCTCTGTGAGCGTAGGGACTGCCTGGCCCCCACACCCCCCTGGCCCTCACACCAGGAGGGAGGGCAGAGATGACCCTGCTGTCCTTGGGCTGATCCAACAGCTGGACTTAGTCATGAGCACCAGCCAAAAGGGTCCTCAGAGACAGCGGTCTCTCCTTTCACGTTGCAGACAGGGAAACACCCAGGAGAGGCAGGGGGTACTCTGCTGTTCCTATTCAGTGTTTGAGAGAATCCCGAACCCAGGGTCAGGACCTGCTGTGCAGTCAGGAAAGGATGTAGAAACAGACGGTGGACACTCATGGGGCTCCAGTTCCTGGAGGAACTGGCCACTCCCTGGACCCCAGTGAAGAGCACGCCCAAAGGAAACCCAAAGGAACACGAGGAGCCTGAGAACAGAGGAGTCAGGCATGGTCCCCACAGGCGACGCCAGTCAAAGCAGCAGGCAGAAGGGTAAAGAGGGCAGTGCCATGGGTGTAGTGCGAAGTCCAGAGGGGTTGTTGACCTGCAGGCTCTGGGCATGGGGCTGTCACTGCCTCAGCCTGCTGTGTCCATGTGAAGCCCTGTGGGAGGGTGATGTCGCCGTGCCTGGGCACTCTCCTTGGCCCTATCCCCCTCTCTGGAGTAGTGGTGGCAGAGAGGGGATGATGCCAAAGTGTTAGGCACTCAGGGGACAGGGAAAGGGAGACACTGATGGAAGAAGGAGGAAGGTGGCCGCTGGCTGAGTCCTCTGGCCTTCCTTTCTGAGAATACCTGGACCAAGGCTGCAGGTCCTCAGTGCCCTGTACTTGATCCACACAGCTCATCATCACTGCAGGGTCCTCTCCTTGCTTGCCTCCAGCTCTGGGAGGCTCATCCCTTCGCACAGCTCTTAGAGTCTCTTCTCTAGCTGCTGGCTTCAGCCGGAGCATCCTAAGTGCCCTGCCTGGGGGTCTTCCCAGGACATCACTGGCCCAAAATGTTACGCAGGCCGAGCACACTCTGTTATTATCAGCCGACTGGCAACCAGGGAAGGCCAGAGAGCTCGGCTGGCTTCCAGCTGGCATGGAGTGTGGGGAGCCTTCTGTCCTGGCACTGTCTCCGTAGGTTGGAGGAGGGAAGGGAGGAAAGAAGGAACAAGGAAGCAGAAGGAGGAAGAAGAGGAGGAAAAGGAGGGAGGGCAGAAAGAAGAAAGCTAGGACCAGGCCTGGAGCTTGGTTGCTAGGGGCAACAGCACTGCCATTTGGAGAAGGGACCAGATGCTGGGAAGGGTGCAGGAGGAGGGGCGCTGGGCTCCAGGCAGTAGAGCTGGCCTTTGGGTTTGTGTGAGGGAATCCTACAGTTGGGACCCCGAGTGACCAGGTATTTCCAGTGTGTGTGTGTGTGTGTGTGTGTGTGTGTGTGTGTGTGTTGGCATGGGAGGGGACTGGGCCAGCCTCATTTGTAACCTTCCTGTAGCTGTTCTCAGGCCCTAATTTGTCTTGGACTCCCGAGGTCAAGCAGTTGCCGGGGCTGGGCCAGGGCTGGGGAGAAGCTTAATCTGGCACCGGTGATGGCAGCCAGGTGCGGGGGACCCAAGGAGCCCCAGGCCACCCTCCCTCCTCTTGCCTCTATGCAGGGGAACAGCAGGCGGTTGCAGAAAATCATGAACCGAAGACACCAGTCCTCTGAGGCCTGCGATCATCCCAGCTGCTTCCAACTTCATTTTCCCCGTCTATAAATGAAGCAAGTACAATAACTGTGCCCCTGAATGTATCAGCATTAAGTCCACACACATATGGTTTAAAAAAAAAAAGGATGTTTTTGCCTTGCATTTACTATGTACCAGGTAAGGCTCTCCACCCCCATTTTCCACAGCAGTAAACTGAGCCATAGAGACCTGTCAGCAGGAGCCACAGGAACAGTGCAAACTGTAAGACCCGAGCTTTCCCCATTTCTTGATGTTGCCTCTACTAGGTCCTAGGAGCAGAACCAGTAACCCTGGACGAGAACTCTAACATCCATGCCTGCTCCCCACATGCCCCGGACTCCTGTACCATGAGCCCCTGCTTAACCCACTCAACTGCATCTGCTTGACCAGCTAGCCCGGTGACATCCGAGTCCCCGTCCAGCATCCAGCTAAATCCCGGCCCTTTCTCACACCTACCATCTGCCCCATGTGCTTCCTGCTTGTCTCGCCTTTAGATTAGGGCTGCAAGGTTAGTGTCTTGGAGCAGAGGGGAACCCCGGAGCACCTTATGACCTAAGCTCTCATGTCCCCGGGCATCATCTCTGCCGAACTTTTCCTATCAGATTTCCAGAAGAACATTGCCCTCCACCCAGGAGCAGGTGACCAGGCCCCTTTTTGGAGAGTAGAAGCTGCCTGTCCCCTCTATGCCTGACACCTCCTGCAGGACCCCTGGACTGGAGTCACGGTGTCCTCTCATGTAACCGGAGGGCCAGAATCAGAGCCACAGCATGCCGCCACCTAAGGGACACCCAGTCTCTCTTGGCCTCCTGGGCCTCTAAGTTCAGGCTCTTTTTCTCATAGAACCCAGGCCCGTGTCATTGAGGCTTTTCCTGAGGCCTCAGCCATGTCTGTGTGCTGACAGCCACCCTGTTGGCAGCTCCAGCCTTGACTTCCTGAGACTAAGCTTCTGCCCCCTGCCCCCTGCCAGTCTTCCTGACAGTCAGCAGCCCAAACACAGCCATCTGCTCTGCCCCAGGGCAGCCCTAGTGCCCGGCACACTGGCTGAGGGTCCTCTTGCGGTGTCCAGGCTGACCCGGAGCAGGGTCTCCTGGTGTAACTCCTGGCCATGTCCCCGAGTCTCACTGTCCCTGTGGCAGGAGCCGCTCCCTGCCGCACTGCCCTGGCCTTTCCCACACGGAGGCCTGGCCCAGCTTCTCCCACTGGACCCTGTCCAGGGCTCCCCGCCTCAGCCAAGTCTGGCTCCTTGCCAGCTTATGCTTATGGAGGCTTGGCAACAATCTGTGCCCCTGCCAAGTCTAGTGCATCTGTCACTGTCCTCTCTTTGCATCTGTGCTGCCCTGGGCAGCCTCACACAGGCTGCTCCTGGCCCTCGGGGTCCCCTCGCCCTCACGGCACTGTCCATTCCAGTTTCCTGCAAATGTGGAATCAGTCTGTCTGGTGCTACCCAACATGGTGGCCACTGGCTGCTGGAAACGTAACCAGTATATCTGAGGCACTGAATTTTAAATTCATTTTTAATGAATTTGGATGTAAATGGTAAACACATTATGGCTGCTGAGTGAGTAACGCAGTTCAGGAAGCTCTCCTGGACCTCCAGGGCTGGACCAGGCACCCCCAATTATGCTCCTGCATGCTTTGCTCTCTGGGGTGTGTTTCGCCTGTCTCTGCCATGGCCTTTGACCCTTAGAGGCCCCTCCTGTCATTCGTGACCTCCCCAGCTCCAGGCTTGGCAGTGAAGAATCAGTGAACTTTCTGCACCCAGAGTCATGCACGAACTGGACCTTTCACAAAGACCAAATCCAGAGACACTGCTGGCGACTGCAGTGTGTGTGTGTGTGTGTGTGTGTGTGTGTGTGAGAGAGAGAGAGAGACAGACAGACAGACAGAGAGAGACAGAGAGAGAGAGACACTGCTGGCGACCGCAGTGCCCACATGTGCAGGTGCGCACACCCCCTAGCCCTGCTGGGACTGTGCAGCCCTGTGTGCCTGGAGACAGTTGTCTCTTGCAGATGCGGGCCCTGGGCTGGACAGGAAGTGCCTGTGAATTGGCCTCTGTGCAGCTCAGACCCTGAGCTGCTTCATCTGCATTGCAGACGAGCCCGGGGTGCAGGAAGAAGGGCCGGGGCTTTGCTGCCAGGATCTGTGCAGCTTACCTGTGCGTGATCAGACTGTGTGCACCAGGCAGGCTCGGCACAGGCCATCTGAGGGGTGCCCCAGCTCTAAGCCTGGCTGGCATCTCAGTGTTTGGGGCTCCCGCTGGGGTCTAGAGAGGGCTCAGGCTTGCGCTTCCACCATTCTCCACTCCTCTCTCCTCCAGCTCAGGCTCTGTCCCCTCTGTGTCCAGGGTGGGTCCCTCCACACAGCCATGCAATGGCCTTGTTCAGGGCTGGAGAGGAAGCAGGCTGGCACCTCCCTTGGCAAGTTCTGATCTGGTTCCCACTGTACAGGTCGAAGATTGGCCATGGTTTGAGAAGTGAGGCGGATAGCAGTTCCCTGTAGTCAGTCAGCAAGCAGTGCCCCCACTGGGGACAATCACCATTCTACCAGGCAGCTGCTGCCTCAGCCACCACTGTCCGAGTCTCTTAAGATGGCACTGGAAGGGTGGGTGCATCAAGATCTCCCAGCCCTCGATGAGAACCCCCTGCCAGGGCCAGCTCGCAGAAGCATCAGGTCAGAGCCCTGGGAAGACAGGAGCGGGGATGTGGGTGGAGCCCTGGGCAGCGCCTCCATGCTAGGCTGTTGTTCTTGCCCTGGGGGAGGGAGCTGGAGTGCTCCACACACGATGATAGGACAGGTATCGGTCTTCTGCTCCCTGTGAACCCCGCAGCCACAGTGATCCTCTCACCCAGACAGTTGTGTGCCTTGACTGTGTCCCCACGCCAGCCCTCCCCTGCTGGCCCCGCCTTTCTGGTTCTCCTTAGACACTAGAAACTGCAGCAGTGAACACAGTCAGGAGTAGGAGGAGTCAGGGTCTTCATGCTATCAGGAGAATGTGAGGGAGGCAATTTCTGGCCCCCTCAGATGGCTCCCAGATTGCAGATGCGCGAACATGTATGCACGCATGCGCACGTGCGCGCAATCCTGACAAACTAAAGCTGCGTACCACAGCTTGGGAACCTAATACCTCCGTCTCTCTCTAGATAGTTCCCAAAGTGGTTAGATTTATAGGCTCTGGGGAGATCTGCAAGAAGGGCCCTGTGTAACTTGCTATTTTACTAGTCCATATGACCATACTCTTTCAGAATATTCTTTGAACTTGTTATAAATTACTTTGCTGGCTGTAACAAAGATCTAGCCACAGTAGCCTAACCAAATGTGTTGTGTCATTTGGTTTCCCATATCTGGAAGACAGCCACCTATGGGATGGTGGTCCCACCATGTCGTCGATATTCGAAACTCACGTCTTTAGGCAGCATCATCCTTACTTAGCTATTGGTCTTCGGTGTCACCTCATGGTCCAAAATGGCTGCTGGGATCCAGCCTGTCTGTATCCCAGGCAAAAAAAGAGTAGGCATTCTTGGAAAAACCCCGTACTCTTTCTCTCTATTGAAGAACTTCCCCAGGAATCCTCTCCAACTGTTCTCTTGTCTATGTCTCCTTGGCAGGAGAAGCTGGGAAATATAGTCTTTCAGGTAGACATGTTGGCCCCCAGATTAGAGCAAGTGTTCTGCTACCACAGCAAAGGGGATGCGGGGCTGGGTAGACAAAAGCCGTCAGAGCCACAGTTCCTCTGTGTTATTGTGTTCTAGGAACTGGACGGAGTTAAGGGAGAGCTGGACCCCAGCCCACCCACATACTGTGTGTCCTTGGATGTACTTCGACCCTCTCTGAGCCCAAATGTTGGTCTTCAAAATCCTGACTGTCATGAAGACTAAGTGAGTGTGCATCTCAGAAGCTGTGGGATGGTATGGAAATGAGAATATTCTTGATTCTACTCTCATCTGTGTAGCCTTGTGGAGCAGGCAACACACAGGCTTCAAGACACAACCAGATTCCTCTGAGCTCTGCTTTCATCCACAGTATGAGCCTTGATGAGCCCAGCCTCAGCTCTCACGTTGATTATTGACTGAGCCTTGATCCCAGCCTAAGTTTAACTGCTGATCTTAGTTTTAGGCTGGACCCTAACACAGGTTCTGCTGGTCTAAGCCCTTCTTGATCTCTGAGTTCTAATAAACAGAGGGGGCTGTGGTGGTGGCACCTACCTGTATTGTCAGCACTTGGGAGGCTGAGGCAGGAGGATCTCCATGCATTTGAAGACAGCCTGGGCTACATACAGAGTTCAAGGCCAGCCTGGACCACATAGTCATATGTGATAGTGTAAAAATAAATAAAATAAAAAACAGAAGGGCCTCTTCAGTGGCCCCCATAGACGTCGTGTGCAGAAGGCACACTATCCTCCTGGCACTGGATGCTTCCCTCCTGACCCCCAAGCAGGGGTGAGGACAAGCCCAGCCTGTGGGCCTGGGCAGGAAGAGCCAATTGGGTGCCCAGAGGAACTAGGAGGAGCCTGCAGCCCTCCTGCCCGCCCACTTGCTATCCAGCCAGCAGCCTGCAGCTGGAAGGGGAAGGTATTGAAATTTAAATCAGAGCCAGCCTACCCTCGGCTTTTCTCTGGCTGGCTATCTCCTCCTGGGGAGAACGACAAACTGACTCAGGGAAAGTGATAAATTTTCAATTTTATTTTAAAATATACCAGATGGGAGATTTTATTGGAGCCATAAATATGTCAAGAGCAATGCTGGTGAGCGGTGGGCGATGCCCCTCCGTGGGGCCGTCTCCTGTTTAGAAATTCCATCAGATTCTTAATAAGATGCCCAGCTCGGCAGCAGCAAAATAGTCTCTGTATTAAAGCAATTGAATTTCCATTTGCCAGACGTCTTGCGCCCTGAGCTTCCAGGTTCCAGGGGTGTCGGGTTGCTAAGCCGATTCTAAATGAGCCTAAACTAATAACTGAGTGGCATGTGGAGAGGACAGAGGTGGGACAGAGGGTGCTGTGTCGCCAGTCACGGTCATGTCAGGGGAGGACGGAGGAACAGGAGGGACCAAGCTCCCCGGTTCTACTCTGGCTGCCTGCCCCATTGAAGGCCCGGTTTCTGTTCACTAAGGGGAAGCTGAGGCCTGGAGAGGGCATGGTGTGGCGAGGCTCTCTCACCAGCATCACTCCGGTTAGATGTCCCCATTGATCTGCCAGTGCTGTCTCTGTCGGGGAGGCTTCTCACACCCCATCTCTCCCCAGAGCAGGGACCCCCTAAAGGGGCGGAGCTTCAGCTGTCTCTTTGGGGAGAAGGTGCTGCGTCCTGGCCTCCTCCCTCAGCACCCTCATGCTGTGGAGACCCCAGACTCAACCTCAGTCCACTCCAGCTCTTCCAGCTCAGAGTCCATGCAGACCCTGCCAAGGATGCCGGGAAGAAGAAGCCTCTCCATGCTGAGCTTTCTTTCTTGAAAATGGTGCACACCCAGATACCAATGGCCAGCAGAGATGGTGACTATGCCGCTGCCTGGACCCCAACTCCTCGAGCCTTGGCAGGAGACTGTCACAGATACTCCGCAGAATGCTGGCTCCCAAAGTGACAGTCACAGCTTCGTTGCTATGACAGGTATCCTCCTCCTGGGTGTTTCCAGTGGACACTGACCTCCCTGTGGGTCTGTGTCTCCAAGTCCTCCCACACGGGGCCACTCGATGCTGGATTAAAGCTGAGGATTTTCCACGTATTGGGGGGACCAGACACGGCTCCCGAGTAATCAGCAGAGATTCCAGCCTGCTCTCTGTTCCCTGGTTCTGTGACCTCTATGGCCTCAGTCTCTCCAGCTGGGAAGTGAGTGAATCAACCTATCGTCCCTCCTTCCTCTTGGAACTGTTGCATGAACCAGAGCTGCAGATTACTTTCTTTCTTTTTGTCTTCTGCAGGGCCTCAGGCATGCAAGGCAAGAGCCCTACTGCTGAGCTGTCCACAGCCCTTTTTAGATTTTAGTTTGAAATGGTGTCACCAAGTTGCACAGACTGGCGTTGCACTTGTCATCCTCCTGCCTCAGCCTCCTGAGTAGCCGTATTACAGGTGTGTGCCGCCATGTCTGCTGAAAGATTTCAGTTGCATTCTTGGGCTCTTCCTCCGGTCTCAACTAACACCCAGCCCGGCCAATCTGGTCTTTCCCAGGTACAAGCCCTGTGAGAAATGGGGTTGGGGATAGCTGTCGCCACTTGATGGTGACTGTGGTGAGGAGGCAGACCTGGAGGTGGCCCTGAGCGAGGTCAGGGCAGGGGCCATGCCGGTCTCACAGGATGCTGGCACAACAAGGTAACAAGCTATCAGCACACAGAGTGTAGCAGCGGGCAGAGGCCAGCCTGGCCCAGCCCCTCACTGACGCAGCCCTGAGGGACAGTGGCTTTGGCGGCCTCCTGTTAGAGAAGGTGCAGCTCTGCTCTGTGTCTTACAGGGAGGGACTGCAGACCCGAGCCACTCACAGCCAGGAGCTCCAGCCCCAGGGTCTGCCCTCCCACCCCCATGCACACCTGAGGGACAGGGCCAGGCCTGGGTAGACAGGAGGCTCCTGGGGGCACAGAGGACCATGATGGACCTCAGCGCAAGGCCAGGCTCAGAGCAGATATCCAGCTTTGTCACGCTGTTGGGCAAGTCCCATGGCTCCTGGGCTGGTGCTGCTGTCCTTGGTTCAGAGGGTGAGCTTTGAGATGCACTGAGACCCATCCCCCCTGCAGGGGGTGCTGTACACCACACTGATTGGTGCTGGGGAGACAGTCATGTAGAGCAAAGCCAACAAAAGCCTGTGAAGGGCTTCAGCATCAGGGTCTCCGGTGCAAAGGCCCTGGGGCATGTAAGGCAAGCAGGACAGCCTTGGCTGGAGCAGGGAGAAAGAGGACTAGGGCAAGAGTGTAGGCCTTGTGTTGAGATGGCCATTGAAACCTGGCCTCCAGGTTAACCTGAAAGGCTCAAATGGGGAGTTTCAGGCTCTCCCCAGAGTGGCTCCTCCCTTAACTGTCTGTGAGAGAGAGCTGGTTGGGCTGGGTAAATGGGAAGTCACGGCCACCAACCTGGAAGTGACAGTCTTTTAAACTGCCAGTCCTGAGGATCAAAAATCCATTTGTAGGCCAATAGAGCCTGGGGAAGCCACCAGGGCCACCGTGGCAGCCTGCAGCTGAGCTACTGGGATTCCATAAAGGCCTAGGGTCCAGTCAGAGCCTTTGCCAGTTCAGCCCACGGGGCTGCCACTTGCAGCTGGGTCACATGTCACTCAAGCAGTGAACATCAGTGACCCAGCAGCAGAACTGCTGCAGTGAGGCCTGGGTTCGGGGCTCCTCCTGCATGTGCTGGCTGGATCCCTAGGGAGGCGGCTTGGCCTTCCCCAGCCCTGGCTCCTTTATCACAACCCAAGGAGCCTTGTACTCCTTTCTTGGGGTTGCAGGGACAATGGCACAGGAAGAGTGCAGCTTTGTCCCCTCCAAGGGAGTGGCCTCCCCAGCTCTAGACACACAGGGCTAGCATTCCCGGTCCCCATCCTGGCCCTGCCAATTATTAGCTCTGTAGTCTGAAATACATCACTCGACCTCTCTGCACCTCATTTTCCTTAATTTCCAACATGGAGTTAATAACAACCTTCCTTTTCTGGAACAGCTATGGCAATTCATTACCTAAGCACGGTGGTGGGCGCCTGGCTTGGTGGAGCTCGACCGTGGCCACATAGGCTCCCCACAGGACAAGTACAGGGGGCATCCTTCCTAGGCAAAATGTGCAGTGCCCAACTTGCATGACCTGGCTGTGGTATCCTTTTCCCTTGAGTGAAAATGGATGGTGGGAAGCTGGGGCCCGGGTCCCCAGGGCCACTCATGTTTCTCTCTGGTCCCCTCCCCGGAGCTGAGCCTGCCCTCCCTGCCCACTGACCGCGAGCTGCAGAGGCAGCCAACCAGACAGGCGCTTTTAACAGCTTCCCATGCGGTGGAGCTCAGTGAGCTTGGGAGGCAGTCAGTTCCAAGGTTGGTGTGACCTTGAAGCTTGTCCCCTCCCAGGGAGGAGCCTGGGGCTGTGAGACGTGAGACGGGAACTCCAGCGCAGAGGCCCTGGGGGCTGAGCTGAGGAAAAGTCTTAAAACAAGGCTGAGGACATGGGGGATGCCCCCTCTGCCCCTCATCCTCCCCACGTCACCCTCCAGGGCCCCTCAGAAGACCGGATCTGTGTCCCTTGTCCTGGGCGTCTATAAGAACCAGATGTCTCCCTGTGACATGCATCCATGAGCAGAACCCACCATGGACCATGGTGTGCTTTCTGTGGCTGTCTCGTCTCCTGCCCCCTGTGTGGCCCCGAGCCATTTTTGTGATTCACTCAGCACCAAAGCTATCATTTTCTGCGAGACTGGAGCTCTATGAGTCCACTTGTCAGACTAAGAAACTGAGGCATGGTGGGGGGGCAGCCAGGGAGGCAGAGGCAGAGGGCCGGAACTTGCTACCAGTTCTAGTTCTCAGCCCCTGCAGAGCAGAGCGAAGGGTCAGGTTCTCAGGGCCCAGCTGGTGCTCTCCAGACCCCAGGGAGGACTAGAGCTGGCAGCCCCTCCCAACCTCCCTTGCCCCTTGCCTGGGTCCCTTCCACACATTCCAAGATGAGCATTCTGAGAGTTCCCAGGCCACCCAGGGAATCCCAAAAGCATGAGGGGTTCAGGCCCAGACAGCCGTAAGCGGGGACCAGGCTGTCACATTCCAGGCCTAGCAGAGCCAACTCATGCCTCTCTGCCTCATTTCCATCTGTGATAGGAGAAGAGTCTGGACTGGAAAGTTGTGCTGGCTCACAGCCGGGGGACCCAGCACAGGCAAGGGCTGTGCCCTCGTCGTGGGAATGTGGGGACCCTGCTGCCGGTCCCACACTTGGAGGCCAAAGCCTAACTTTCCCACAGGCTGCCAGCACCCTGAGCGTGGAAACTGCAAGCGTGCAGACGCCAAGCAGAAAGTAAACAGAAAGCCTGGAGGACCCAGCACCCCGGCCGGGCCCAGCCTGGGCAGCCCTTAGGGAGCAGCCCTGGTCAGCGCACATTCCGTACAAGCCTGTCTGGGCTGGCCTGGGGCCCACGGTACAGGACTAGTCAGCTGCAGGCTGCCCCAGTGTGATCTGAGAGAATCTCTGCTTGGAGCTAGGAAGTGCTGAGAGCCAGGCTGTGATAGGAAATGGCACTGTCGCAGCTCAGGGCTTGCCTGGGCCTCCCTGTTTCCTCTGCACTGTGGACCTAGCAGGTCACCTGCTTTCTAAGGTCCTCCTCACATGCTGATGGTTGGACCTTGGAGAGTGGCCACAGTGGTTCACTATCACCAGAAGAGGAAACAGACTCTAGTCCATCTGGAGGAATCCACGGGCACTCAGTCCCGGCTCTTCCTCCCCTCCACGAGCCATTGGGTCCCAGTGAGTCCCAGTGAGGCCTGTCCCAGGCCGGCCATGTGGGAGGCTGGTCCGCAGGTGATGAGCCTGGGCCTGGACTGGCACTGGGGCTCAGGTCAGTCCTCCCTGTGCCCACTCCAGTCTCCTCTGGGCCTCTTCAGCTGTGTGGAGGGAGAGGCTGACCTGTGGAGCACGCTCCTTTCTGTGTCTGCTGGCTGCTGTGGGATCTTCCTTGGGCTGAGACTTGCTTTGGCACTCACCCATCCCTGTGCAGGACAGGGCTCCTGCTTGGTTCTTGCCCCCACCGACCCCCAGCAAGACCCTGGGGCTTGAGAGAGGATGGCTCTGTCACAGCCTGGCTCAGCTTGGGTGCTCAGGATGGGCCCCAGGCCAGGGCTGGCTTCTGGGCTCTACTCTGCTGCTCATTGGCTGTGTGACCTTTGCCAGATGTGCCCTCCTGGAATGTGGGCACCTGCTGTGACATGGCAGTGTGACTGGTCCTCCCTGGATTCCAGCATCCAGCCCCTGTGACTCCTGCCTGGTGCAATGTGTCTGTGATGTCTCTTCTTGTCCCCACCTCCTGGATCTCTCTTTCAAGGGGGCTGCCTAGGAATCAGGACTGTCAGCCACCCACGTGGCCACACAGTCACATGGGAAAGTGGCCTCACATCTGCACCAGAGTGCCCTTCCTGCTGAGGCTAACACCTTAATCCCCTTACACAAAGCCCCAAAATCCCTCCTGGGAGAATGGGGGGGGGGGCGGGGAAACACACACAGTTGCAAATTGGCTCAGTCTTGAGAGTGTATCGGGAGGAGCTCAATCTCTGACCCACTCACTCTGCCCATGCTGCAGCCCGATAAGACGGGGCCCACACACTGGCCTGCCACCCACCTCAGTTTCAGGAGCCCCGCAGCTCAGGGATCGAGAGGTGCCCATGGGTCCCTCTCCTCCCAGGTGACTGACAGCAAGCACACAGGTCTGGGCTGTTCTGTGCCTCAGTGGACTTGATGGCCTGACTTGGTGCAAGCCTAGGCATGAAGGCTAAGGGGACACAGTCAGAGGAGATGACAGCACTCACTCCCCAGGAAATTAGTAATTTAGTAATTAATAAGCTCTCTGCAGTGAAATCTCAGCGCAGCCAGAGCTGGGATTTCAGGCACTAGCAGAAGAGACCATTTGGATCAGGACTTTTTTTTTTTTTTTTTTGGTATCGAGGGCTTGAACTCAAGGCTTCACATTTGCCAACCAGGCACTTACACTGTGGAGCTAAACACCTGGCATTTTTGGTGTTTTAATGCTGGCCTGAGATTGAATTCAATGACTTTACACTGAGCTACAGTCCCAGTCCTTTTTAATTTTGAAACAGAGCCTTGCTAAGTCAGTAAACTGCCGAGGCTGACCTAGAACTTGTGATCCTCCTGACTCGACCAGCTCCTAGAGTGCTAGGATTTCATAACACCCTTCTCTAGGAAGGTTTTTGGGTAGCCAAAAAACCCATGGCTCTGTATGTGGGTAAGCGGTCAAGGGCAGAAAGAGGCAGGTTGTGCCAATCAACCGCTCTGTGAACCCGTTTGTTATGCCCTGGAGTGGTGTAATCCCAGTTTGTAAATTTGTAATCCCACCACTGGGAGGCTGAGGCAGGAAGATCACAAATTCAAGGTCACCCTCAGATACATAGCAAGACCCTGTTGCAAGAAACAAAACCCACCTTCCCATTGTGCCCGTCTCTACAGCCATTATGCTGAGCCAAGCCACTGTCACCCCTGGCTGGGACCACAGCAGTCTCCTGCTTGCTCAGCCCACTGTTTTCCCGCCCTCTTGAACCTAGAGCCCAGCAGCTAGAGAGGACTCAGGAATGTACTTCAATGATGTCACTTCCTGCCTAGACCCCTCTACAGCTTTCCATGTTTGCTGGGGGAAAATCCAATGCCTTACAAGGAAAACAATCCCAACTCCTTACAAGGGCCTGGGTCTGGGATGGCTCTTCCCACGCCCTCAGGATTCTCTATACTCCAGACTCAGCAACCTCATTTCAGTTCACACAGTCCTTCCCTCCATGTCTCTTCCTTTTTGATAACTTTTTTTTTTCATAGTACTAAGAATGAACCCGGGGGGGGGGCTCCTGCATACCAGGCAAGCACCTTCCGCTGAGCCAAAGTCCAGCCCTTTTGTCTGAGGGCGAAGCCCAGGGTAGAGCACTTGCCTAACTTGGGTGAAGCTTTGGGTTACTTAGTGTCTTTTTCTTTTTTATCAGTACCAGGGACTGAATTCACGACCACACGCTCTCAAGGCAGGCCCTTATGCCGCTGAGCTAAATCCCCAGCCCTGGTTACTTAATTTCTCATACTGAAAACAATCTGAGTTCCTGCTTTCAGTGATTTTGTATATATACCCAAAAAGGAAATTGCTAGATCACATGGTAATTTTTAATTTTCTTTTTATTTGCATTTCTAGGGATCTAATTGAGGCCCTCACATGTACTAGGCATGTGCTCTACCCTCACGGCCTTCTAATTTTCATTTCAGTGCTGGGGACTGACCCCAGGGTCTTTATAGAAATCTACATTTCAGCTCCTTTTATACTTTTTATTTTGAGAGAGTCTTAACAGGTCACTAAGTTGCTTGGGCTGGGCTCAAACTTTTCATCCTTTTGCCTCAGCCTCACAGAGTGCTGGAATACACGTGTGCACCACCACCCGGCTCTACTGTTAATGTTTGGAGGACCTGCTATGCTGTTTTCCACACCAGATGTACCATTTCACATTTGCACCAACAATATCCAGAGTTCCAGTTTCTCCATGTCCTCATGATATTTTCACATTGTGTCTGTCCCAGTAGGTCTGAGGAGGTCTCTCACTGCTGCTTGGTTTCGCCTTTCTCTAGTGGTTACCAGTACTGGGCATTTTTCTGGGGCTTTCTTGACATCTATGTATCTTCTTTGAAGATGTGTTGATTCAGGTCAGATGATCTTATGTTGATTGGGCTGGTTGGGTTTTTCTGTTGTTGCTAAATGCAGAAGTTCTTTATATATTTTGGATAGTATCTTAGGGTCTTTGACATTTATTTATTTATTTTTATATATTCTTTCCTCCTTTAAGCACTTCCTGTCTGAAACAAGGTTTTACAAACATTGTTCTCTCCCTGCCTGGCTCTAAATCAGCTGTTTCCCCAGTGATTTCTATGGAGATGCTTTAGTTAGAAGCAGACCTGGGTTTGGGTTTGCTCTGGGAGGCTTACTGTTCTTAGCCCTAGGTGATCAACACCTGAGCGTGTGTGTGTGTGTGTGTGTGTGTGTGTGTGTGTGTGTGTGTGTGTGTGTATGTGTGTATGTACGTGTGTGTCTATGTGTATCTATTTCTAGATTGATATACTCACATCTATACCTCTGTTTTCAACCCATCCCCACAGGATACATTCTGATTTTTCTCTCTTTTCGTATCTGCAGCTCCTTCCCTGACAATAACAAGCCTAGTTACACCTCATCCCTCTGCATTTACCCTCTGCTCAGTGCCCAGATGTGGCCAGGCTCCAGACCTTGATGGCGGCCATCCTTTCCTGGCTATCTCCCTGCTCCGTCCAGCCCCCTGCAGTCTTCAAGTGTTGGTGGAAGGGCAGAAGTTCTAGTGGCTTTTGACCAGATTATTCAATTATTCAGAAGCAAGTGAGCATAGCACTGCAATTCTGCCCCACGTCATGGGCTTGCATTTGACAGACCAAACTGTGACTCCCCTCTGTTCCCGTGTTCCTGGGATGCTCCAGGTCCATGCTGGCTTGAGATGCACGCCCCACATCTGTGCAGCCAGTCTGCTGGTCCAAGGTGGACCACCACCAGAGCTGTTGATAGTAGGGGGTTACAAGTGGCCATGCTGTCCTGGGCCCCTCCAGCACTTGAGCTCTGCCCAGAGATCTTGGACTTGGCTGGCCTGCGTAGGATACAGTAGCCTTGGGTGTCCCTCAGACATGCTAAGGGGGTCCACCAAGACTATCCCTGGAGATCAGGCTACCAAGTGGAGGAGACTGGTAATACACAGGCACTTTTAGGTGGGCACACCTCAGTGCACTTAGGGTATATTTTGTATGTCCAAATGCTTTAGAAGTTCCCCTTTTATCTTGGCCACACAGCTAGGGAAGGGTTTGCCTGCCAGTGTGGCTTCCAGGCCTCTCCACTGCCATAAGATACATAAGAGGGACAGGAAACAGGCCCTGGCCAAGCCTGACCACCAGGCCTCAGCCATCTAGGCAGCCAGCTTGAGCACTGTGCCCAGCTCCTCCCAGCCCAGGGTCCTTGGGGATGAGCACTCAGGGAGGCCTGCTATGCTCAGGGCCTCGGGGGCATCTGGAGGAACCTTACCCTCAGGGAGCTCACAGCCTACCTACGGACACAGGGCCATGTCCCTGGCTGGGAACTGAAGCCCTGTACACCTATAGGTGCTCCTGTCTTCCCAGGCCTAGCATGCACAGAATAAGATCCTGGAGTGAGGGAAATCAGGCAGACAAGGATGGTGGAAAGTCGGGTAGAATCTTCCAGACAGGCTTTCAATGGGCTGTTTGATATGTTCAGGTTTGAGAGGCCTGAAACTCAGATAATTTGGGAAAGTCTTTGAGAAAAAATGATACAAAATTGTGAATATGAAGTGAGGTTCAGAGCTTCGCTGACTTAGACATCCCCTTCTGACTACCCTACCCTCACTGGAAACCAGATTGAGACACTGCTCTCTTCAGAGTACAGAATTCTCTCCCTTTTCCCTCCTAGCGCTCTTGAGGGCAGCACTTCTGTCTTCTTCACACCTGGCCCTGGAAGGATTGACCTTAACAAGCATTAATAAGGCAAACAGAAGAAAGGAAGAGAGGATGAGATTGCTTAGGGGAACAATATATTCGATTTTAATTATGTACAGGCCACTTGTATTATTGTGTTCTAGTTCTCCCAGTTTACAGCTAGGGAAACTGAGGCTGAGGGAGGGGAAATGCTTACTTGAGCTCCTTGGTTGCTAAGGGAAAGAGCTCAGTTTGGGCCTGGCCTTGTGCTGCTTTTTCTGTGGAGGGATGTTGGGGTGTCAGACAGGAAATGGGAGCTGGGGAAGCCATGTCCCACCAGAGGGGAGATCTGAGGGGAGTTCCCATGTGGATATCTGAGAAGAGATTTCCTGGGACAGGGTCTGGTGGAAGGGGCAGTGTGGGCGGGACACACACTCGACAAAAAAGCAAGGGGGTGAGGACCATATGAAGCCAGGACTCAGGAAGATGTGAGCCCCATGACTCCATGGGGACCGAGATGAATCCAGTTCATAGCACTGTAGTCCACAACTCTAGAGTGCTGCCATGTAGCCAAACAGGCTAGGCGCTGGGGCCCCGAGGCAAACCACAAGGCAGCCCTGGCCCAGGGAGCCTGTGTGAAAACAGTCATCCTCAATGATGAGTCAGAAGTCTCAAGAGGCCCAGCCAGTGTCACACGCATTCAGAAGGGGAACAGCCCCACTGAGTCAGGGAGGGAGGTGGCTGACCGTCAGAGGTGGCCCTTGACTGCCATTGCTTGCCCTGGCTGAGTGCCCATGTTCATCAGGAGGTTGTGCACAGCACCTTACAGTTCACAGATGGGTAAGGTCCCTAAGCACAGGCAGGAATCCAGGACTCAGCAGGTAGACTCAGAGTTTGACTCTGCTGCATTGTGAGGGCCATGGAGGGTGGGCAGCTTCCCCTCTGCCATCATCTGTGACCTGGGTTTGGGTAGGGCCACACACAGACCTTGATTTAAGGGCTCAGGCCTGGAAAGGAAACAGGGCCCTCCCCCCAGCACATGCAAATCAAAGCAGGGCCATCCCGAACCAGACAGTGACAGCAGGGAGTCCTGCCTGCAGTGTTCTGGCTATGCAGCAATTCTAAAAAATGGATCACTTCTTCCAACTTTTCATTTGTGCCCTGATTGGCTGGTGCCGTACTTACACAGCCTGTCCAGGGGCCCATCTTGTCCTGGCTTGGTGCCACCATTTCTCACTGCTCCAGCATAGATGTATAAGCACAAGGTCTCAAAGGAGCAGAAAGACCCCTAGCAGTGGCTTGGTGGCCTGGCTTGAGTAGGATGCAGCCCCCCACCAGCCCAGACTGTGGGATCAGCCCCTTAGTCCCACTGACCCTTAGCTCATAGCAGCTCCTTCATGGGGACACAGAGCACAGGCTGGAACAGGGGAAATGAAGCCATGGAAAGGGCTATAGTACAACATCTGGCACACAGTAGGTGACAAGTAGTCTCAGCTATGTATAGGTGACTTTGGGAGGCTGGAGCCCTTAGCTGTCTGGGTGACTGTGCAGAGCAGAACTTTGGCGATGTCTAAGACAAGCAGGGACTTTAGTGAGGTAGAAGCGGCCATGGCATCTGGACCTGGAAGTTGGGGTCTTTCCTGCCCAACTTGGCTTGGTGGTTTTGCCTTGATTCTTGGCTGATTCTTCATCCTTGGAACTGTCCCATTCTTTATCTTTGGAACTACCCCTGTCTCCTCCCAGCCACCCAAGGAGGACAGCCAGGAAGTGTGCACAATGAGCTTATTGTTAATATCAGACAACAGAAATAGCCTCGCACTGGAGACTGCGGGCTGGGACCAGAGCACAGTGCGTTGCTGGCTTTCTAGGGGAACACTGACTCACAGAGGTACTCTTGGGGGTGGTGCCCAAAGCAGAACCTCCACCCCTGATCTATGCCCAGCGTGTTCCCTGTGTATTCCTCCCTCATCTCCTGGCCTTTGCCCACTCCTCACCACTGCTCCCCTCTGTTGGGGGACATGCTGCCTACCCCACCCCAAACAGGAAGTGCTGGGCATGGGTACCCTCATGGTTGGTAGCCTTTTGTTCCTGGCAGGGTAACTCTTGAGGTGTCAGAGACAGAGATCCCCTGGCATCAGGCCAAAGCCACCCTTGTGTGATGTGTCATGCTACACTCTTGCTTGTGTCTTTCTCTGCCTCCTGTGCCACTTCCCTATTCCTCTGCTGTCTTTTCCTTCTCAGCTTCCTCACAAATGACTCAGGCTCCGCGTCAGGGAAGCCTCAACTAAGAGAAATGAGCTAGACGGGTGGGGTTGGGGAGGCTGCCAGATAAAATGTGCGATGCCCAGTTCAAGCGAACTTCAGATGAACAAGTAATCTCTTACCAAACATTGCCTGGAACTTGCTTATACCAAAAGACCATTAGTGACATTCAGACTTAACCAGATGTCCCGCCTTGGTGAACTGCATGTTGGTTCCTACTGACTCTTCCAGCCCTAGGAGGGGCAGAACCCCACAGAGAAACATCAGAAGGAAGGGGCGGGGGGGGGGCGGGGGGTTCTGTCCTGGTACTGCTCCCTTCCCAGAGAGCTGCTCCAGGAGAGTTGGGACTCCGAGATAGAAGGCGGATTTTGGAAACAGTAGCTGCATGGCCTGTTCCAAAGGGAGAGGGAAGGCTGGAAGATGTCCAGCACCAGGCTGGGGGGCTGGCTCTAGCTGCCCTCTCTGGACAAGGGTCCCCACAGCCACTTCTTCTGCCTCCCTGACTCTGGCTCACAGCCTGGTCTACACCCCTGCATCCCCTGCATTTTTCCAGCTGGTGAATCCAGCTGAATCTGTTTTTGACTATGAAAGGAGCAGGAGTTCGCTGGTGAGGATGTGGGGGTTGGTGTGTCCAGTTGGTTCTCTCTTCTTAGGACATGCAATGTGGGAATAGAGAGAGAGGCAGGGCCCTGTGATCAAGCTTGTTGGTTACCACATTGCCCAGGTGTGACCTCCCCCATGGCTTGCTTTACCCAGCTGGGCATCTGGTGATACACAGAGCTGCCTGAAGCCCTGGCCTGCAGGCTGTGTCCAGGGAAGATGCCCCTGGCCATGCCTGCTTTGGTGTTGTGATGAAGGTGGGTCTCAGAGGAACTTTTCAACTTAGGCCACACTGGCAGCATCTTGGAGTACAGCCTAGGTCAGGGGATGCTTGTGAGATCCACTCCAACTCTCCTGCTGTCCTCAGGGAAGACGAGGGCCAGGAGGTGAGGCCTTAGATCAGGGCCAACCCAGGACTTGGTGGGTAAGCAGGAGCTCGTGTCCCTGTGAGTCTGTATACAGCACCCCAGCCTCAGAGGTCAACTCACATACATGGTGCCAGTTCTGAGGACCCTTTAAACTCAGTCACTCAGCAGGGACGCTTCATGTCCCTCCTCCCCAACAGAGAACCAGAGAACACAGAACCTGCCTGCAGCGGAGACTGCCCAGCCAGCCCTTATGCATAGTTCCCACCTGCCAGTCTGCTGCACACTTCTGCTTTGTCTATGAAGCTCTGCTCTCTGATGGCCAGTACTTCCCCACCCCCATCCTGCTTTTTTTTTTTTTTTTTTTTAATCGGTACCAGGGATCAAACTCACAACTGCCTGATTACAAGGCAGGCACTTATGCCGCTGAGCTAAATCCCCAGCCCCCACCCTGCTTCTTGACAAAGCACTCCCACACCCATACCTTCTGCTGGCCCAGTAGGACCTGGTATCTGCACTATGTTCCACAGCAGTATACAGAGCATCCACAGTGTGTGGCATTGGTTTGATCCCTGAGGGAGACTCCAGTCCTGTGGGGAGCACCTGTACCTTTGGGCAACCACTCTGGAGAGGCTAAAGGCACCCGCACTGCTTACAAAATGCCAGACTGTTCAAGCAGCCAGAAGCGGGCCCTGAGCCAGCCCAGCTGCGGCTGGGAGGAGAGGGAATTAGGCCTCCCAGGCTACAGCTCCTGATCTCTCCTTGTAAGCACTGTCCGCTCCTCAGCACCTGGGAGGAAGACAGCTGGTCTGTCTATGACCCTGACTGTCCTCCTCCTCCCAGGTCCCACATTTTTGCCAGATTTGGCATGCAGGCCTTTGATCACCACCCTACCTAGAAGCCCCCACATCCACACCAAAGGACCCACAGAGGGTACATGGCAAGCAGGGTAGGACTAGTTTCTCCTTAGTAAATGTGTCCTTACCAAGCCTCCTCCAGGGCCCCAGGGACACCGATCCTGTGAGGAGGTATCCTCCTCAAAGTCCTGGCTTGACAATGAGGGCACTGGACTCTGAGTCCAAAGACCCACATGGCTGTATTTTCTCTGCAGCTTTTGAATGGTGTGCTTGGTGGGGCTGCCATGCACAGCTGCACTAGCTGAACACTGTCTGGCCATCAGAGTGGGGTCCAGAAGCCAGCAGCAGCACTCATGTGACATAGATGCTTGTCAAAAATGCAAAGTTGGGAGTTTAGCGCAGAAGTCATTTTCACCAACAAGGCCAGGTGGGGCCCCCTCAAAGCTTGCATTCTGATCCTAGGGCCATGGTGTGGGACTGCTCGGAGCCCTGTGGTGAACTGTCCCTGTCTGGGAGATCATTTCTTCTCTTTGGGTCTTCTTTTCCCATGTGCCACACAGAGATGCCACTTCCTGTCCATGAGGAGAAAGTAGGGAGCACCTGTGACTACTCTGGCAGGGCTGGCTGGGTGGGCAGAGTTTAGAATTGTTACCTCCCCAAAGATTCACAGGAAAACACAGTCCTTAGGCTTTGGAGCTGAACAGGATTTTAGAGAATCTGCTGCTCAAGCAGATGTCCAGCTTCCACACTGTTTTACAGATAAAAACTGAGGAAGGACAGGTAAAACAGTAAGCTGATGTGACTGAGCTGGGCTTAGAGCTGACTTGTCTACCTCACTACCCACTAAGCCCAGGCAGGTGCTTGCAAGTCATCAGTCAATGCCTCGTCCCAGGGGTAAACTAGAGGGAGCCTGGACAACCTGCTTCTTCCATAAAATAGGATGCTCAGGTCAATATTGCAAGGGGACAGTGCTTTCTCAAACTTAACTAGGGAATATTACCTCTTTGTAAGCGTGTGTGATGTGGCTGGGCATTGTGCTGAGCCCAGGGATACAAGATGATGTAACCCAAGGATGGGACACAAGACTCTATCCCTATCCTCATGTTGCCCTCAATCTGGCAATGACACATGACATAGGTACTGGAAAAGTCAACAATCAGCCCAGGGACCTACAGGGAAGCCTAGCTACTGGAGGTCTTAACAGAGGGGTGGAGAGAAGAATGAGAAATGGTGGGGTGGAACAGTGCTGGGAGATTCTACAATATGCTGGACCATAAGTGTGGAGCAAGGCAGAGCTCAGATAGAGAGGAACAGAGATGAGTGTGTGGCAAGTAGAATTTCTCAGGGTAACGGAGAAACTGGGCTGGGTAACTGGTTCAGAGCAGTGCTGTAGCTTGGCATAACTGACACCATCTTGAGCCCTACAGTTGACCCAGGAAAATGGGATCTAAATTCTTTTTGTTTTTTTTGGTACCGAGGATCAAACTCATAACCTCACACTTGCGAGGCAGGTGCTTATGCTGCTGAGCTAAATCCCCGGCCCCGACCCAGGAAAATGGAAAATCACTCAGGGTTACAGGTCTCATGAGAAAAGCAAAATGAGCTGCACCTAAAGGAGAAAAGCTAACCTGCTCAACAAAGAAGCAGGATACAGGTGTCAACCAAAAATTAATGTAAGATTCTAGCTAAATTATTTCCAACAGGATGTCTTTTTGTGGTTCTGCTTTAAAAAGCTTTGTAACTTTCCAGTTCAGGGCCACTCGGTGGGACTCTGAAACAGGGGTCTCTATGTAAGTGGTTGCTGAGCTCAGCTAATTAAATTCCAAATTTGTCAGTTTGGCTGCTTGGGTTCCTATATTGTTCATGAACCCACTTCAAGCAGTGCATCACTTTTCTGTAGGAATCAGAAAGCCAATATTGTTAGATCTGCAGTTCCTAAATTCTCTATTCCAGCTTTTTGTCTTATGCTGTGGCCAAGAAGCCTTGATGGGCAAGAAGTAAAATGTGGCCACATCCCATGTAACTATTTATAGACACTGAAAGTTGAACTTCATATCATTTGCATGTGTCATAAAATATTCTTTTGAGTTTTTTCAATCATTTACAAATATAAGAACCAGTCTTTGCTTATTGGCTGTGTAAAAATGTGGTGGCCAGATTTGACTCAAGAATCATAGTGTGCTCATTTCTGATCTGGGGTCATATTCTACAGGGCACTAAATGCCATCTTCAAGAATCTTTGTTCTTGGGCCGGGATTTAGCTCAGTGGCTCAAGTGCTTGCTTAGTAAGCATGAGGTTGTGAGTTTGATTACCGATACAAAAAAAAAAAAAAAAAAGGAATCTGGTTCTTTGGGGGCTAAGCTTTAGCACAGGGGTGAGTGCTTGCCTAGTATGTGCAAGGCCTGGGCTCCAACTCCTGCACTGAAAAAAATATCTAGTCTTTTTCCAAACCAAAGTCAGATGTTTGAATCCATAAGATTTAGCAATCTCCAGATTATACCCCTCCTCCAAGACATTTCCTCTCCAAGAGTGGCTCTCAAGATCCCAGGAAGCACTCCATTCCATAATGGCCGTGTTTTTTTGTTTGTTTTTGAGATAGGATCTTGACATGTAGTCCAGTCTGGCCTTGGACTTGCTGGAATCCTCCTGCCTCAGCCTCCTGAGTGCTGCGATTATAGGTGTGAGACATCATACCCTCAGGCTCTGGTTGTGCTTTTTCTGAAAGGGAGGACTGGGGAAGGTGAAGGTGGGGGTAAATTTGTCAGTTAGTGTTTAGGCTTGTCAGCCAGAGATATTGACCATTCATCTAAGTCAAGTCACTCATTAATGTTTGAGTCTAGAGCTGAGAGCTGAAGATCATGATGGTTTTTAACCGGCAATAACAGATTAGTCCAGGCAGGAGAAAGGAGTCAAAGACAGAGGCCTGGAGTGCTCCATTCCCAGAATCAAATGGAAAAGCAGGAAAGTCAAGAGCCAAGAGAGCTCATCAAATTTTGATCTCAGGGGCTAGGAGGACAGGGTCACTTTGGAGAGAGGGAGGTGACAGAGCCCGATAAGGCTGTGTCCTGGGAGGAAAAGAGAAGGTCTGGGGATGTGGTAACATGGAGGACTCTGGTGACTTAGCCAAGAGCAGCTTCCATGGGGAAGAGTGTGTGGGAGTCAGAGAGAACAGAGGTGACATCAGCTACTCTTCAGAGACTTCCTAGACTGCAAGGCAGCTGAAATGACACATTAGTCATAGGGAAAGATCAGGGATGGAAATAAACTCAGCAAACTTCTACTGGGTGCCCACAGTACCCAGGCTCAGTGCCAGGGCCCAAAGATGGGAAGAGACAAATCTGGCAAAATGCACTCCAACAGACACAGCACAACATGGGCACAGATAACAAGTGGTATTGGCAAAAGAGACGCTGGGGCCACAAAGTTTATGGCTGAGGATTGGGAAAAGCATCACAAGGTTTCAGTGTATCACTGGCTGGCTCCAAGGCAGGGTGGATGGCAGACGGGGCATTGCAGAGGAGAAACAGTTCATGTCATGCAGAAGGTAGCAAAAACAAGCAAATGAAGGGCAACCACAACTCTTTTACCATATCCATGCTACCTGTAAGGGCAAGTAGCATTCACACCCTAATCCTAGTGCCCTTGATCCTAGCATCACACACTCTAGATTCAACCACCTCTGGAAAAAGCCCACTTAGGACCATATGAAGCTTTGGGGGGACATCTAGACACAGGCCATAATAGGTGGGCCACAAAGCTCTTCACTGAGTCGAAGATACCAGAGATGTGCATTTTGGGAGAGTATGTGTTTAATTTTGGACAGATTGAGTTGAGCGTTCTGCAGGATTCCAGATGGGGAAGGCCCAAGGAAGCTGGAAATAGAGATCAGGAACTCTGCAGAGGGAGGGGCAGGGCACAGATTTGGGCTGAGGACAGAAGGAGGCAAAGCTGGTCCTGAGGAAGGGTGGCCAGGCACAGGGGTTGTTTCAATAAGGGGGTGTTCTGACTGGACCTGGGAAGATCCCTGAGTCAAGTTTTTTGATTTAGGAGGGAACAATGGAAGCCATAATTTATTTGAACAGTACACACTTTATTTATTTATTTAGATTTAAATACGGGATTCAGGGCTCAAAGTGATTGTCTAGTTGCTTATATATTCAGCACCGTACAGGGTCAGGACTACGCAGAAGCTGAGAACACTCTCTCTCATAGTAGAATGCCAACTGGCATGGGGTAGAACTCACAGTCCAACCCAAATCCCTCAGGTTCCATGGAAAGATGGAAGCCAAGGGATGATAGACAGTTTTGAGGTGACACGGAGGACAAATGTCCTTGCAGGACCCAGAGGGATATCTCTCTACTGAGATTCCTGTGTGCCAACAGCCTTTCCAGGTACCTGAGGCAGATAAAAGCTTCATTTAGCAGATACATCTGCAAGAGGTAAAGACACCTAGCTCAGGCCACGCCAATGCAGACAGGTGGTGTGCTCCATGCCACACACCGGCCTTTGAGGGAGCTAAAGGAATGCTGCCAGCAGGGTCTGGGGACCTTGACCTTCTGGGGTAGGAATTGGGGGAGCCATACCACTTCAGCTAAAGTTGCTAGTTTTGCAGAGTGTAAAATTACAGCACAAGTCCCAGAGAATAAACAGCGTCTACACCCCATTAAATACAATGGACTTTTGCTATGCACTCCAGATGTGCTCAGATTGAAACTAGCTGAGCAAGAGCTGCCCTGTGAGTAAAACATATCACACACGCTGCCTCCCTGCTTCCAAAAAAGAAAAACTCAGTACAGGGGGAAGAAAGCGCCAGCAGCAGCTCTGCAGGCTGGTGGCTCAGGCTCTGGTAATGAAGTCTTTCTGGAAGGTAAGAAAGGGCTGTGTGCAGTGCTATTTTTAAACACGCTAGAGCAGCATACAGATTCCTGCATGGGCACTTTCTCTGGCAGAGGAGGGGCTTGGGGGAATGTAGTCAGGAATTTAGATGCTATTTATTGTATTTCCTTTTATCAGTCAAATGATTTTCCTATTTCCCACCTAGATAAAGATCTTCCGCTCAACGCTCCAGCTTGTTGACCTTGTCAGGACTACTGTTCAGTCTAGAAATTGGTCCCAGAGAGAGAAGGGCATTGTGTTGTTAACACACTGTTTGGTGGATTGGGTTTTCCTCTTCTCTTGGCAGAGAGATCAGTTTACTAAAAATAAATAATTAAATAAAGGCCTTCCCTGAAACTAACCCTGAAACAAAAACTGATTGTCTTATGTTTTTTTTTTTTTCTTTTGCAAAACTGAAAGGTTGTTCACGAAATTTGATTCAGCAGCCTTCTCCCCAACCCGGCCTTTCACCAACATGCACACTTGTGTGTGTGTTCGCATGCGCACATACACACGCACACCGCATGGCTCCTACGGGCTCCTACGGAAGCAAGCTCACTGCAGCCTACTACCGAGTCATCCTTGGCAAGCAGTGGAGTGGGGGCTGGGTCTAGCTGAACCAGTGTCTGGGCTGTGTTAGCTCTGAGTCTCTTGGAGATGCCAGCATGCCAGACTGGAGCTGCTGAGCTTCCACTCTGCTGGAAGCCTTGAAGCCAGCCAGATCCCTGGAAGCTTTCTCTTGGGCATGCTTCCCCCATTGTCTTGCCTGGGCCTGTGGGCCAGGTTCACAGGCAGAGATCATGGGGCCCAGCAGATGCTGCAGGAGGCTAAGGTGTTTTTGTAAATCTGTCATTTCTGGCTCAGCCATAGCCACAGAACATGAAGCTGGTGGAATATAGCACCATGCAGGCACATGATAGAGCAAGAAGCTGCAGCCCTGTTCACCACAGTGCACCCACTGTTGATTCTCAACCAGGTCTGGGCCTTGTAGGTCTACAAGGTTTCTGGCCATCATGGCAGTGCTTCCCAGGCAGACAGCAGAGGGCGCAGGTTATCTGGGCAGCACCATCCTCGGCTGCCCTCCTACACATCTGGAAATGGGCTCCACGACTCTTTCGAAACACTGGCCGAGTATTTGCCTCTGTGAGATGCACTGGCACTCCAGAGAGCATACAGACACATCCAGAATTCGCAAGAGCACTCATGGAATGCAGGGAATTTGCCTGGCCAGAGCAGCTGGCTCCATGAGTCTTGGGCTTGGGCTTGCAGGGAGGAATGCTTGGACAGACCACCTCTGGTCTGAGCCTTCGCCCTCCCCGCCCACGGGGAAAGGAAAAGAAAGCAGTAGGAGACCTCCCAGATCCTTTCTCCAGGGAAAAAAGCTGGAAATGCTGGCCTTTTGCCACCCCCCTGAAGGCAAATGCCTCACATTTTTAGGTCCTCAGGTAACTATATATTCCAAGAAAGCATTTTCCAAAATAACAAGTGATTAGAAATACTGAAGTGACAAGCAGATGACGGAGATGGAGGAGCAGCAGAACTGGAGGAAGGAGGGCAGGGCTGGAGACAGCCAAGGGCCCTGGCTGCTATTCTGAGACCTCTCCTTAGACTTCCAAGAGTTGCATGCATTTAAACGTCCACATTTCCCTGCAGAAGCCAGCAATCTGTGCTTCTCTGGGCCAAACTACACATCAGACTAATATGGTGTGGGAGAAGTATGCTACATTCTTTTATGAACAGAATGTTAACATCACCCAAAATCAATATTTATACCCAAGGACACAATGAACTGGCTTGTTTCATGCTGCATGGGCTTGAGACAGGAACATTTAGAGGAGTCCAGAGGTCAGCCTTCCCCTCCCTGAAAGGCAGCTAGATTGAGGCTCTGGCATCCAGAGCATTTTCTGCCTGGAGACCATGCTCAGTTTCTTCCTGCCCCAGCAGCCCTCTGTCTCTCAGGATTATGAGAGGAAGCCAGAAGTAGCAAGCAGGCAGGAATTGGTGGCATGGTTCAGGATGCAGGGCAGCATCCTGTTGGGAGTCAGGTGTCTCCTGCTTTTGAGCCTGCAAATGGAGGAGGTCAGTACTGCAGCCAAGTCTTTCCCACCAGCATCAAAGTCAGAGCTGACACAGCTTCACACGGTCCCTGGATGGGGGCCCTCCAGGAGCTGGAAGACAAGGACCAAAGAGAGAAGAAACTTTTTCTTTGATGCTGGGGATAATTCTGGACGGTTATCCTTGCCAGAGGCAGCCATTATGAGAGGTGGAGGCTGAGACTTCTGGCCTTAGGAAGCTGTTTTCTTTCAGAGGCCTTTGGGAAACTCCACCAAGCACCTTAGTTTCACCTCATTGCTGTTTGTACTTTTCTGCCTTTGGAAGCTACTGGCCCTACAGCCTTGAGTCAGCTGCTTGCTCCTCCCTTGTAAAATCCTTACCTAATTACAAAAGCAAAACTGTTCCCAGAAGATTTAGTGTTTGCCTGCAACAAAGCATCTGAAAATGAGAGTCTCTTGCAAAAGGCAGGCTCAGTTGGGCCTTCGTTTTGCAGAGCAAGCAGACCCACTTCATTTTCAGATTAGATGCTGAAGGTTATCACTTTAACAATAGCAGTTGTTTCTCATTAAAAGCCTGCAGCTCATTACGGCACATCCTTCAGAAAGACTTTACTGCCTTAACAGGCATGATCTTTAGCAAAGACCCTATGGCTCATGCTTGAGGTCGAGACATGATTAATCCTGGCCCTGTTTAGCCATGGGTCAGGTCTTCAGATGAAGTCCTTCTTTGCATGGTCCCAGTTCACAGTCTACTGTCAACAACACTTCTTCCTCTGTGTGGTTAGCCTGCTTACTTATGTGGTGGGCTTGGGTCTGTCCTGTTTTTTATTCATTTGTAAGAGACAATCAGTAAACATCCCAATCACATTTGCTATAAAACCCGCCAAGATAAACATATTCCTCACTGGAAGGAATGTCTAATGTCTTCTTTATGTACATAAAGCCCCCATCCCTGCAGAACCTCCCAGGGTAACCTCCAAGGAAGTGCTCTGAACAACTCACCATAGAGATGCTCCCTGATTTAAGCCAACAGAAAGCGTACCCAGGTCCAGATGGGGGTTCTAGTGTCAAGGGTGTGACAGTCAGGCGTGGCAGCAGGGCAAAGGGTAAAACAGGGAAATCTTGTTTGGGGTGGTAGAGAGAGGTGGGGTCTGACTTTGCTGGCAGAGTGATACCAGGAAAGCACTAACAAAAGAAGCTTGTCTGGAACACTGCAATAAATGTCATCCCAGCCCCAGACCTATCTGTAAAGCCCTAGTATGTCAATAGAAATGCTCACTTAGTACCTAACAGGCATGCCTCTCAGATGAGGCAGTCACAGGGCCTCTGACTGAATACCCATTTACCCCAGTATGACCCTCTCTGGGCTCTGCAGCCTGGGAAGCGGTGTGCACTCATCCACCAGTGGCAGGCTCCTGGCCTCCTGCTCCTCCTCCAGGCTGTTCTTCATCTTGTTCATCCCACCACTGAACAACTTAATCGTCCCCTCCCCTTATTCCACAGGAACGAAGCCACAGCGACAGTCACCACTTACCTTCTGATTTCAATGCCGGCCCTCTATCTCCACTCTTTGCACAGTAGCCACGACTTAATAAAATTTTTTTTTTGTATTGCTGGAGATTGAATCCAGAGCCGTGCCCTTACTAGGCAAGTGATCTACCACTGAGCTACAGCTCCAGCCCTAGAGGAATTTTTTATAACCACCAATTGGGCTATATTACAAGTCTCTCTGATGTTCCATGAGTTCCCCCTGTATTTGAAGAATATCCCAAGCCCTCAGGATGGTCTACACAGGCTGTGCGGACTCACCTCTTTTCCTCTCCCTACTTTTCCTCATGGCGCTCTTGATTCTCTAATTCTTCTTAAGCACCAGGAGAAGCTGGCTTCATGCTCCCTGACTGTACCCAAGCGTCGCTTTCTCAGAGGGGCCTTCCCAGACCCTGTCATCCACAATGGCTCATGGGCCCTTGCCAGGAGCTCTTGCACTCCTGCTCTTCCCTGCACTGAATCCTGTGCAGCAATGTGATACCTACTTGTGTTGGTTTTGTCACGTTTGCCCACTAGATAGTAAGGCCCATGTGAGTAAGAACATTTCTGTCCCACTGGATTCCTAGTGCCTTCCACAGAAGGCAGGAAACAGTTGAACAAAGAAATGGAAACAAGGCTAGAGATGTAACTCAGTGGTGCAGCACCTGCCTGGTAAGCATAACATCATGACTTCCATTTCTGGTATCCAAAAACAAAGAAATGAAAGCAGACAGTACAAGGAGAGCTTCTTAGAGGATGTGAGCTGCCTTCCTCTCTGGTTGAAACTGCCAGGCCAGCCTTTCTACTACCACAAGTTCTTCTACAAAGGGTGGAAGAAACCAAGACAGACCCATTGCTCCCTCCACTCCATGGGTTCTTCTGTCTCTCATCTGGCCTGTTCATCACCAGCCTCCTAACAGTACCTCCACGCAGCCTTGAGTTCCTTAGTTCTGACCCTAAGGGCCACAAGCACAGATGGGGGAAAATCACATCCTGATTTCACAGCCCTCTAGCTGAAAAGTTGTATTTTCTTTGATTATAAATTTTGCCAACCAATCCCAATAGGACTTTAAAATTTGCCACCAGTAAAATCATAGATATTTTCATACAAGATTATAGCAAACGTTGAGATATCACTTATGATCATTACTACTTCAAAATATGTTTATTATTAAAGCTGTGGCTAGATCATGTTGTTTAATGCTTTAAGAAGTACAACTATGACCATATCACATTTTTCAGATTTTTGGTAACTATATTTCAATATAGTAGATTTCCTTTGTATATTTACTTGTATTTTATTTTGTGACGTTAAAAATATTATCCTCAGAAGGATCCACTAGATTGTCAGAGGGTTTGTGGCAGGAAAAGGAATAAGAACCTTGATCTAGTTTTTCTTTATCTTGGGTCACTGCCTTGCAAAAGCAGCCTTCGTGCCTTCCCTCTGTTGCAAAATCAAAGCCAAATCCCCTTAGCATGGTGTTCAAAGCCCCTTTAGGGCCCATTTTCAAAACACTTCATTTGCTTCATTTTTTTATCCATTCCCCTGGATACGATCTGTTTTCCACTCACACTGAATTACCTGAGAGCACACCAAAAATGCACTCAGATCTCCAGACCTGTTTCTAGTTTCTCTTAAAGAACTACTCTTCTTCTAGGGCCCAGTTCAAAATCTCACCCTGCTAAAGCTCTTTTGACCTCCCCTGAATCCTTCTTTGTATTTTCTGCAGTGTCTTGCTCATAGCTGTTTGCTCAATTATCAGACCCTACTAGAGTGAGCATTTGTGTCTATTTTGTTATGTCAGGAGGTTCCCCCAGGAGAGGGCCTTCCTCAACTCCATATCCCAAACACACAGTAAGTACTTAGAGTTATTTGAATGAACGGATCTAAAATATTCCTCCTCTTGAGGAATCTATGAAGTAAAATCTAGTAAAATCTATGATGACCACATTAGTCTGTCCTTAAAAATAACTTCTTTTGATAAATGTAACATAAATTCACTTAAAAAATTCACCAGCCCCGAGAGAGGTTATCACTGGATGTTCCCCAGCCCAGATTGGGCTGCCTGACAGAGGGTGAAAGCAGCTCCCACCACCACACATTTGCTGAGCCGATAAACCTCCTGGCTGTGTCATGATGTTGTCTCATATTTCCCTTCTTTAGAAGATGCCAAATATATTTTCAGCCTGTCTCCTCCAAGCAGACACTTTCCATTACTCCCCAGGATTTTCTAACCATCAGGTTATGGTATGATATTTATATTCTACAGCACTCAGTTGCTTTTTGCCAATCCTAAACAAATGCAGATGTGGTTTTAAAATTTCTTTTCCTAAGGAGCTTGAAGAATTAAAATGGAGACCATTCCTTAATTTCATAGTTCAGTGAGCAGCCCAAGTAGCAGGGTGTTTGTGTGTGTGCACGCGTGTGCAGAGAAGGGAAGGAATCCTAGCAAATACTGACCTGGAGTAGGTAGTGTGTGGAACCACAGAATTTTAAGAGCTGAAAGGAATTATGAAACTGATAGCAGAGAGGTTTTAGCTCAGTGCTTTGACGTTGGTGGAATCTTAACTTCAACCAGTCCGAAACAGAATTCTTCATTTTTCCTCCATGTATTTCATTCCAAAGTCTATGCCACCTCAGATAATCATACTTTCTGCCACCCACCTGCTCAAGCCAAAAATACTAGAGCCACTGCGTGTTTCCTCCTCACCCCTATTCCTGTCCTGGGAACTGAAGCTAGAGCTTAGGCAAGTGCTCTCCCACTGAGCTATGTTGCCCAGTTCTTTGGGATTTTGAGGCAGGGTCTTGTGAGATTCATACTGGGCTTGAATTTGTAATCTTCCTGCTTCAGCCCCTAGAGTAGCTGGGATTACAGGTATGCATCATCATTCCATGGCTATGGAATCCTTGATTTTTTTCTTCCATTCTCAACCAATCTTGTACAGCTTTTCTTCATCACACTTCCAAGATCTACCCTAAGCCTACCTGCTCCTTGCCACCTCCAGGCCAAGGTGCTGTCACTGCTCACTGGGTCCCATGCCAATGTGCTATGTGGCCTCCCAGTTCTTCTCTTGCCTTCCATGATTCTCTATACAATGGTGAGGTCCTTAAAAATCCAAATCTGACCTTGTGATTCACTGTGTGGAACTCTCTCCACATCCACTTGCAAAACAATTTCAGCTCTTTATCACTCTCGTGAGTGCCACTGTATCTTATGTTCTGTGTTCCAGCCTTTCTCCTATTCCTCAGAATTCCAGAGCCCTTTCCTGCTATTCATTCCCTCAGCCTGTCCTATGACAGGCTGTGTAAAGTCAATCTTATCTTTCTTCAAAAGATACTTTTCATGGTAATCCCAGCACTCTGGGATGCTGAGGCAGCAGGATGGCAAATGTGAGCCCAGTCTGAGGAACTCAGCAACTTGGTGAGATCTTGTTTCAATGCAGAAAAATAAAAAGGGATGAGGATGTAGCTCAGTTCAAAGGCCCAGAGAGACATTTTCAGAAAGGCTTTTCCTTTACCTTAGTTCACAGTTTCACTTTCCTCAGTAAGACATAAACTTCACAAGGACCTGGGCCCAGAAAACACATCCAAAAACACTATGGAACTGTGTGCTGCTGGTTTGGGCTCTGGGGGTGGTGGTATCCTGTTAAGCATTGAAACTGTGGGTACAGTGAGACACTGAGCCAGGATCCTCTGGGTATCAGTTCTTTCTTTACCTGTTCAGTGTGTAACCACATCTCATCCTTCTTTGTCCGCTTGTAAAAGTATAGCAGTCCTCCTCTATAAAGTTGGGACAGGAATTAAATGACATAGTTTATATAAAAAGCAGAACAGAATGGTTTACTTGCTTTTTTTTTTTTTTGTCTTTTTCGTTTTTATCGGTACCAGGGATCGAACTCACGACTGCCTGCTTGCAAGGCAGGCGCTTATGCCGCTGAGCTAAATCCCCAGCCCCGGTTTACTTGCTTTTATCTCCTGAGTCTTCCATAAATTATGTCTATATATTTATCTTTTACTTTGCGACAGGCACTACTTTGTTTTACATGAATTACCCCACATAAAAACTCTATAGGGAAGACAGGCATGATGGTGGCACATGCCTGTAATCCTAGCCCTCTGGAAGGCTGAGGCAGGAGGATTTCAAGTTCAAGCACAGGGTGGGCAATTTAGCCAGACCCTGTCTCAAAATAAAAAAGTAATGGAACTCAGTGTGAAGGGTCCAAGTTTAACGCTCAGTACTGTGAAAACAAAAAAAGCAAAATGAACTACAAAGCACTGGGAGGGGATATAGCCCAATGATGCAGCCTGGGTTCAATTCCCAGTACTGCAAAATAAATAAATAAAATAAATTTCATTTACCTTCCAGTTAAAGTCCTTATTAGTTATTAATCTCTCAAGACTCAAATTTACTTCCTTTTGTACTTTGACCTCTAGTCAGGCCTAGTGGGGCACATTTGTAATCCCAGCCTCTGGGAAGTGAGGCAGGAGTATTTCAAATTTAAGCAATTTAAGGACTTAACAAGACCTTGTTTTTTTAAAAAAGTTACCTTTATTAAATTTTGTCATGCAAGCTATCTATTTGTACTACATGTGTTATGTTAGAACTTTTTATGTATCCCTATTAGCTTATCTTTCCTATTGGAATTATCTGAAATCACATTTTATAAACACCCTTACAGTCTCTTAACGGAGAGCTGAAATGAAGATGAGCCAATGTTTATAAAGCACACTGGCTCTTAGGTGTTGGGTGAAGTGTTGGAAATACACTGTGCCTAGTTCTTTTTTTCCCCAATTGACCCAGCACTGTGGGTGATTTACAAAATCCCTTTTACCTGGAAAATCTGCATTATCTGTCTTAATTTCCCAGTGCCAGTCTTATGCTTTGCAGATTCCTTCTCTATTTTACCTTTTGTGAGTGTGCACCTGACCTTCCTTCTAATCCTTATCTTTCTTTGACTTGGTACAGTAACTAGTTTATGTTTACGGATCTGTAAAGGATATAGTATCTGAGTACAGGCTGTGTCAAAGGTAAATAATAATAAAAAAAACCCCCTTGATTTGGAGTTCTCAGTTGCAAGACAGGAAATTCTTTCAGAAGGCAGGAAGTACCTATGAGTTTTTCTGTCAAAAAGTACTTCAATATCCCCACCATCAGGGGGAGATTATCCTGATGTTGTTTTAATCCAGCAGATGCTAAGCAGTTAAGAGAAAGGGCACAAACAAATAGGGGAAGTATTACCACCTGTTTATGTTGACTTTTGCTACACAAACCTGGCCGCCAGCTGTTGAAGGATAGGGAAGGCAGTAAAGTGAGATCAGGAAATGCCAATTCAGACTGAAACTAGTTTGTTTTCTAGTTTGGGGAATGGAAAAATGCCAAGTGACAAAGGAAAGATAAGACACTACATTCACTACTACAGCTGGACCGGGCTTGGCACAGTCATACATGAATTGTGACATTAACTTCAGTGCCTACTCTATGTTCATTTCTTTTTCTCTACTAAAGCTTGTACATTATTGGGGCCGGACACAAGGATATGACATTTCTTGGATGTGACTGGATTCTGGCCAAATTAAGTGAAAATGTTGAGCATGATTTCCAGGAAGACTTGGAAATCCAGGTTTGCTTGCCTGATTTGTCCTTGCCTTCTTTCCTTCACATTGCCAAGAACTTCAAAGGGATGGCTGTTGGCCAAGTGGCTATATCGGATCATGAAGTGACCTTGATAAAGAAACTGCTGTGGTGCAGACCACAGTCTCCATGCTGGTCTCAGGCTGGCATGCGTTTCTAGGAGGCCAATCTGCTTCTTACTGAAGCTGTTGCTGATCTGGATTTCTGTTAGATGTAGTCAGACTCCATCCTAACTGATACACTGGTATCTCACGATGGTTTCTGTCCCCTAATTCTGTCCTTCTATCTTCTATCCAGGAAGCTAGAGTTGAAACAAAGCAATGTCACAAAACTGGCTACCTGGAGAGCAGCAGGCACTGGAAGCCAGGCCACCTTACCCTAAGGATCTTAAAAGCATTTCCTTTAAACATATTTTGACTGAATAAGTAGCAGTTATTTTTTAAAAGCAAGCATTTAAGCACAACTTATTTCTGTCAAAAGATCTATCAAGGGGACTTCAGAGTCACTGACTTTAAATACATCCTCCAAGCTGCCTCAGAATACTACTGCCACATTAAAATAAATTAGGACTCACTGTATTATTGTAACATACATTGAAGAGCTGAATTTTCAAACAGGTGAAGACACATTTTGAATAAGCAATTAGTAAAGGAATGTGCTACTGTTTTGAAAGCCTAACAACTTGGTGATTAATGTGGAGTTGACACAGCCTTTATGAAGAAAAAGCAGCAGTAGGATATTTTTACTACAATGCAAGTAAAACTGGATCAGGTGGATTCAACATAAAAAAGTTTTAATGAGACAAATGTCAAGCAAGCATATCAACTTCCTTAAAAACAAAGAAAATCTAAAAGTTTAATTACAAAAACACTTGTACAGAAAACTTGGCATTTCAACAGTTCCAAACACATGTACACAGTATTTTTTCTATAATCTGTCAGAAACAGAACACCTCGTCTCCCTTTCCTCAGCTGCTCGTGTTTTAATAAAAAGAAAGAAGGGAGCCTTTAACACTGAATAGGCAACAGCTTATTTCTTAAGAGAACACGTCAGTGCGGAGTGTCTACCAGTCTCCTGGGACACAGCAACGGGATGTTGTGTCAGCCCATTACAGCACAAAGAGGAGGTAGCACAGGTCTCTCCCCACGACCTCACAATCCCACAACACCATGAAGCAGGTATGCAGCTGCTTCAGTGCATGCGGTTCCATGTTGTAGGGTGCTCCCGAGCGCTGTGTCCCCCTGCACATGCATGCGTCCAGTCACTGTGAGGTGTCCAGCTAGAGTAGCCTTCCTGGCTACAAAATCAGTGCTGCTGACGTTGCAAGAAACTGAACACAAAGCAGAAACAGAAATATAGAGAGGAAAGAAGACAGGGCAGATAGCATCTAGCAGAAGGCAGACCAACTTCCAGAGCCAGCTTTGACGTCCTTCTGCCACAGACAATGAGCTCTAACTTGGACTCAATAGACAAGGAATCTAAGGGGCAAAAACAGTAAGATGAGAGAAAGGACATGGGAAAATAGAGAGAGGCAGGAGAACTGCTGGCTTTACAGCAACAGAGAATGAAGGAAGGGGTCTTATTCTATAAGCTGTCAAGTGGTGGCAGGTGGGCTTCAGTACACAGAAACTGTATGTGTATTCACACAAGACATCACAAAGCAAGACTTCTTGTTGTTGCTCTTAATTTCCTTGGGGCTGACAAACACAGGCAAGAAGATCACAGTGTTAAGAGGAAATGGTGCAGCTATAGAATGGGATTTCTAGCTTGCATCTAGGCTTTGGGGTACACTATAAAGGGCCACACTGCCATCACCTGCCTTCAATGGTGAGGTGCCAAGCCCACAGGCCCAGCATGCTCTGCTTTGGTTCCAAAGATCTCAGCTGCCACCTTCAGCCTTGTGCTCTAGAGCGTAAAGAGAAAAGAAAAAAAAGACCCTGAGGAGATAATCTGAACCCTCTTCACTTTTGCTGTTAAAAAGAAAAAATTCCTTACTAGGGAGAGGGAAGGAAAGACGCCTCCTTTTGTACATATTCAGCAGTTAATGGATATAGAAGGAAGACAAAGGACATCAAATTCTTCTGTGCCCTTTCTGCCAGCTCAAGAGACTATTTCCAACACTGCTTACACCTAAGTCCATGACTCTCACACCTCATCGAGATAGGGATTACCTTGGGTTTCGCTTACGATAAACTCTGGGCTTAAAATAATAAATACCAAATAAAAACTACTTTTTCCCCTGCTCTCTGTTTACCAATGACCTTTTCCTCAGCAAAATGCTCCACAAGATACGGCCAAAGATGAGGACAGAATAGCCTTACTGGGGTGGGGACACCATGTCTGTGCAGGAGCACTGCCCAGAAAACAGCAGGCAGCTCGGGGAGGATAAAGGCACCTTCCCCTTCAGGGCAGCAATCACAAAGCTGCCTGTGAGGGCTGGCACCCACTGAGCACTGTGTGTGGTGGGGAACACAGGGCTTCCTCCACAGGGCACTGTCAACAAGAAGCTCCTCTCTTTGCAGTCACTGCGGGCAATGATGGGAGAAGACTGGGGCCATCCAATGAAAGAAATGCTCCTTCAGAGCCCTGCTGAGCAACTGAGCCCAGGGGTCAGAAGATAGAGATGTACAACTTGGTGGGGAAAAAGGGAAGCAAAAATCACCCAAAGGCATTTAAAAAAAAGTGACAGCTAGGTGAGAAAATGAGCTCCAGTGATAAAAAGGTCCAATTGGAACTGTGACAACTAGGAAGTCTCTGCTGTGGTGGTTTCAGTCACCCAGTCAGCAGAATATATACAGATCTGCTTTAACAGAGATGGGGATGACAGAAGACTCGAACACTAGGAAGAGTGGCTGTACACTTTCAAAGCTTGCCGAGGATGATCTGTAGGGAGGTCTCACACACGTGCCCCCTGAGCTACCTGATCTGGCTTTCTGGGGTGAAGCGCTGCACTCACTGAGAATTCTTCACAAGCACAAGGGTCTGTGGTTCTTCTGGATCCCCACACAGTTCCAATTTCCACGGATGGCTTCTCTTTCCGCACAAGTAAAAACACGGGACATGTGGGAGCTGTGAGACCTGTATATTTGGGAGGGAGACACCACAAATGTAGGTGCTAATGGGAAGGTGTTAGGGCTATGAGCATATAGGAGTAAACATCAGGGACAAATCTGAAGGGGGAAGTAGTGTCCCGATCAACACTAGTTCTCTTTAAGCATAAACTCCAGAGTACCTGCACATGTCGGAACATGTTGTACACATATGACCAATGTGTTTTCTCATAGTGATAAAAAGGCAACCACACAAGACTTTTTTTCAGTTTTGAAACAGTAAAGTATTTATCAATTGGTTCAAGTGAAACTGGGAAGCACATGCATTTTAATGGTTATGTTATGTGGTCACCCCTTAACTTTAAATTAACCCCCTGGTCTCCTCCCAGTTTCACTTGTGCCACAAGATGATGACAGATGGGGTAATTTTTCCATTATTTATCTATAAAAATAATGCTTAAATGGACTGACTAAAATTTTGTAATATTATAATTACTAGATTGGACTTTTCCCCATTTATCTTAATGGTCTGGTGCAAGATTTTTTCATTGCTTTTGACCTCTGCCAGCTGTGCCTCCTTACAGCCATGTCTTGGAAACCCACTGAATGGAGGGTTAGGCATCTGTACTCATCCTCTCAGGTATTTTCAGGCAGGGCATCTCATCTCTTTGGAATTCAATTTCTTCATGTATAAAACACTGGATTTCTAAAGGCCCCTTCCTGCTTTATTATGCACCCCTAAAACTTGTAGACCATTAGCTTCCCTTTACTCACTGGCTCCTGACAGTGGAATGAACCCTTTGCCAAGCTCATGTCAGAGTAATTAATTGCAATGTGAGTGCTGGGGACATCGGGCCTAGCTGTCTGTACATATTTGTATAATGAGGCCAAGCTTGTATTAATCACAGGCTTCATAATTGTTCCATTTGACAGTCTGGGAGGTGACGTGGGGAACCAACTATTCATAGTTATGTTTGCATGGCTAGATTGTAAAAAGCTGTAGTGATATAACAGTTTACTTGCAGGTATTTTTTCAAGGACAAAATATTTGTAGGTTAAAAGCAAGGAGAATGGCAACATACAAGGTTCTTCAAAGAGCCCTCCAAGAGCAGACACTGCAACTTACATTAAGGTGAACAGAGCTTCAGGAGGGCGTACTGGCATCATGCTTAAAGTGGAAACTACTTCTAGCTTTCTTGTTGCACTCACTACCTTACACCTAGGCAGGAGACACTACATTATCAATTACTGTTTTCCTTCACCATCATCTTGCTGCTTCTCCTGGCTCTCTCTTTTCAAGCCTAAGAGAGTGCTAATTGGAAACATCCCATGAAAATGAGGATGATGAGCTCCTGAAAATCCCAGGCCTAGATTTACAAGCTGTTCCATTCCTAAGCAGCAGCAGTAAAGCCACTTCTTATTCTACAGGGAGTCCAGCCAACTCCTAGTAGTAGAGTCTGCTCCATCTGGTAAGCACTAGAAGGACAGTAATCCTTTCCCTGTTCGAGCAAGGACCAAGCTTCAGAGTAATGAATTGTGTTGTACAGTGACCATCCAAGGGCATGACCAAGAAAGATAAAGACTTCTGCCTTTGTCTCTGCTAGCAGATGTTGCCTCATTTAGATAAAGAATTATGAGTTTTATTTATTTTTATACATGTTGCTCACAGTCCAAGCCAATCTATAACAAAAATTAACTGTATGAGGGTACTCCTAGATCTGCAGTGCAAAGATTCAAATCTATGAGGCTTTGAAGGAGTTTCTGGCTGTTGATTCTCATTTAAATGTATGGCAGATGACTGTTTGGTCCAACTCAGAATTCCACACTATTTACAGGTTTGTGGTATGGGACAATTTAATTCAGAGACCACAGGGCCACCAGTTTGGGGAATGATTTACTAAAATTCCACCCTATCTCTAGGAATCTGAGTGTACTAATACTTAAGCAATGTTAACTGATCATTGACCATTAGTACCAAATAGTGTACACAGGCAGATCCTTTCTGGAAATGTGCTTCCTGACTCATTTAAAAAGTAATTTGTGATAGCTTATTTTCTTTTTCTTATTTCATTTATTTTTTATTAAAGGTATGAACTATTTCACTATATAGTAGTCCACAACATTTAACATGTTATAGTCACTCTTCTATCAAGTGATGAATGTGAATGCTTATGTAGGCATGCATATATACATATGTGTGTATATATATATGTATACATATAAAATGTCTCAGTTACCACTTATAAATCATTAATATTTTCCAGAGAAAAGGAAGATTAACTATTAAGTGGTATTTTGTTCTGAGAGCTGTTTTGGGAGAGATTTCCTTTTAATTCTTTAGCCAGTCTTCAAAATTCTTTGGGAAACTAATACCTACTGAAACCATACTCTTTCCATCAAATCATTCTAAAGTACATATGAGAAAAAACTGACTTGATTCTGTTTCTAATAGTATTTAGACTTTTAGCAACCAGGTAATAGGACTCTAAATCGAACCTCCAGCTCATTCCTTCAATGCAATTTCAGGGTTTCAGCAGGACTGTCAGGGTTTCAGCGTACTGACAGTACGCTGCCACAGAAGCATTCCAGCAATGAGTACTTACCATTCCCTAGCGATCAAGCCTGCTCACAACTTCCCGCACTGTAGCTATGATGTTTTCATTGTCTTGGGGGTTCGCTAAAATAATACTGTGCAATCTGTTCATATACGAATCAATGGTATCCACTGTTGGTGTCTCACCACTTCCTGAAGTGAAAGAACAACAAATTAGGCAACTCCTTCCATTCAACTCAACTGTAAAACATTTAAGAGAATTTACAGCAAAAGAAATTGTGATTCTAATGTGGTCTGATCCACAAGCAGATTTTAAATTTATAAGACTTCTAGACCTCAAAGTGAGGAAGCTAATCTACATATTCTAAATAAACAAATGGGCTACATAATGCAGCATATGAGTAGCTGTATGTAACAAAAGGTTACAGACTGCCAGCCTCCTGCTGTCCTCAAATGGGAGTATATAAGGAACACCAGTGTTTATTTTTACTTCCTTCTCATGAAAGCAACACAGATAAAAGGAGATGAAATACATTAAAAGATAACTCTCTTCTCAGGATTTATTTCTATTGTTCTAAAAATCAAATAAAGCTTAACAGAAAGCTAAACAGATTATATTAAAATAAGAGGTAGACAAAAATTTATATGACCAGAAGGCCTGAAATTTTGGATTATTTTAGCCAACACTGACTTTTTTTTGTTGTGTGGTACAGATTGAAAGCAGGGCCTTGCATGAATTGGGCAAATATTCTTCTACTGAGCTACATCTCCAGTCACACCCCTCCTTTTATTTATTTTTCCCTTCCTCTTTTCTTGAGATAGTTTCACTATGTAGCCAAGGCTGGCTCCTAACAATCTTTCTGCTTCAGTGCTAGGATTATAGGTATGTGCCATCACGCCCAGCTAGTACTCACAGTCTAATACATGATCCATAGAAAATCTTTTTTTTTTTTTCAGATTAGTATATGTTTGTGATATACAATACTACAGAAAATCTTGAGGAAACATTTTATCTTACTGCTTTTCTTTTTAGGGATATTTTAGGCTCCACATACCATCACCCACAAAAACAGCCACAGCCCACCCTGCCACTGTAAGTCCTAGGGAGGGATGACGTTACCAGGCAGGGGCATGCTGGCAAAACTGCTGGTCAGCACCTGCCGCAGGGTCTCCAGGTGCTGCTGCAGGACTGTGTTGCGGCTGCGCTCCTGGATCACGTCCACCTCCAGTTTCTCCACAGCTGTGCGCATGCTCTCCACATGTTTCTGCAGTGCTGCATTCCTTTCCTCGAACTCCATGTTGGACTTCCGGAGCTGGCGCAGCTCAGCCTCGCGTGCTGGGAACCCGTCCAGAACACAGGGATCATGAAGAGTCCTGGAGGGGTTCCATGCCTCTCACAAGAAGTTCAACTTAGTGGCTCTCATTAGCTACCCTGCCTCATCTCCTAACTCTCATTACTGCACTCTAGATCACAATTTTAGCAATGAAATGCCAGCCCCCCGGAGTGATTTTAATTCTTAAAGCTGTATGTGCTGCACATAAGACTGTAGCAAACAGTGGCAATTCCTGAAGTTTGTTAGATTTTGCTTTTTAAAGTTGTGCAGTTTGAAGCCCAAGGAGATAGCAGGGTGGACCCTAAGAGGCTGGCCAGGCCCAGCTACATGGTACTCATCTGCACTGCAAGGGGAGCAGTTCTGCCACCACACATTGTGTTGGGCTCCCATGTAAGCTTTTACTGGTACACAGAGCTCCAGCTACCAGTTTGGAAGCAACTACACTTGTGATTTACATTTGTTTTTCTTGATCTAGAGACCAAGGAGCCTTACAACACTGGCCTGTCTTTCCTTCACTGGTCTTTGAGTAGCTAGTGAAATGGAAGCAGAAGGGCTATCACTACACTGCTTTTGAGCACTGAACTCCTCTGGAGAACTAAATCCCCTGTCAGAGGCCCAAAGACACAAAAATACTGTAGTGCAGAAGTTACCTTTGCTGTGGTTCAGGAACTCCTCTGTAAATATAGGAATGTCAAACACAGATCGCTCCTTGACTTCTGTTTCTTTCTGTCAATCAAGAATGGAAGTTAATTCTTAAAAGCTGAATTAAATAGTAATGTCTGAAGCACAATGATCATATCTTCTTTAAAGCAATAGGGTGAGCAGCACTTGTGAGGCTGAGGCAGGAGGACTGCCGTGAGTTTGAGGCAAGCCTAAAACTAGACAACAAGATTCTGTCTAAAAAAAGAAGAAGAAGAAGAAGAAGAAGAAGAAGAAGAAGAAGAAGAAGAAGAAGAGGAAGAAGAAGAAGACGACGACGACGACGACGAAGAAGAAGAAGAAGAAAAGAAATAGGGTGAGCAGGAGTCAGTGTGAATTTGTGAGGGGACTGTCCTCCCGTTTTCACTGGAATTAGAGCTTCACAGAGTTCAAGCAGTTAAGTAGTCAGTTTTCTCAGAGGTACAATTGCTGTACAATGAGCAACGTTAAAAAAAAAACTGCATTCCTCTAGTAGAGAATCTGGACACCATTTATTAGTTCTATGCTTTAAATACTCAACAGTATACATTTGTAAAAGGGGCTGGGGCAAGAATCAAAAACTTGGTCATAGAGGTAAAATACTCTCTGAGATAATTTGCAGAGGGGACAGTAAGAATTGTAAGCAGAGCTCTGCCAGCCATGAGCAATAATATTGGTATTCTACCGCCACTTCTATTTATCAGAATAGAATAGTCTATATAGAAGAAACAGTCTATCTTTGGGGCTTTTGTAGACTTTCCTTAGGAAGAACAAACAAAACCAGTATGTCAGAAATAACCAGGCTCTAAGAAATAACAGGCTCTAAGAATTATGTGAGCTAGGAAAGGAATAATAAAGCCTGAAATTAACTCACTCATAAGCAATAAAATAAAATAAAATAAAATCACTCACAAAACCACTGCAAAATAGATTCAACAATGATCCTTAAGAATAAAATCAGTATTTCAAGATGCTTTGGCTGCCACTTCTACAATGAAATTTAAGTTGAAAATATAATGAATATAAGTGTCTTGGTGTGGTGTTCAAAATCTTGCATAATGTGAGATGGTAAAGAGAACAGTAGGAAATGAGTATGGAAGAAATTGCTAGTGAACTCTGAAAATTCTGAAACCTTTATAACGTGAAAACAGTACACAAAATACCTAGAATTCCTTCTTATAAAAACATGCTTAAATTAGAGATGGGCTGTTACCTTTTCTATTTGTTACCACTACTCTGCTTTTGAAAGCAAGAATGCCCTGGTGCTCAGCAGAGCCCAGCAGTCTGCAGCCTAGGAAAGCACTGGCATGGCCATGCTCTTGTGTCAGACCTGTTCTGCCTACCAAGGGTGATGAGGTGCGGCAATGGACTGCCAGCAGCAGCAGGCAAGACAGACCCTGAAGATGGAAATCTGAAACACTCAAGGGACCATTTCAGAGCACTTAGCTTTTGCTCTTTTTTTCTTTCCTACTGAAAGAAAACAAAATTTCCCAGAAAAACTTAAAAATAAACAACCAAATTATCATTGAAAGCCCTAAGTTTCAACATGCAGAGCTCTACTTTGTGCCAGTTCCTAGCGGATTTCAATGAGAACTAATGTGGGCAAGAAAGACTGGTTCCAGAAGGGATGTTAAACACATTTCAACTCTGCTAGTTCACCATATGCTTTAATTCTGTTATTGGGTTTTTGTAGGAAAACAGGAAACTCATGATACTCAACCACAACACGTACAATGCACGCTAGATTCAAGAATAAGTACACATTACAACCAAGTCTTAGGATTTTAATCATCTTACCTTGTCTAATCTCCTTCTCCATCACACAGGCATATATGAGATCCATATATGCTATCCATTTTTGTATCTGAGGGATAAGTGTGTGTGTATGTGTGCATAAGCGTGCACGCTGGGATTGTAGCGATGGTGGTGTTTGCCTTCTATTACCATGGTACAAATGAGCCTGCTCCAACGTCTTGATTCAGTCTGGTAATTCTGTTTTCCTCTTTGCCTGAGCTGCCCATTTTGTTAAGGGCAGAGGATAGCCCCACACAGGCACACTAACACACTGCCTTTTGGTGCAGATTCTTAAGAGTGCAAAATAAGAAACATTAAAACAATTAGATGAAACTGTTTGGCCTCTGAAAGCAACAGAGAAATTCTACTTAACGGAAGAGTGGTAATAAAAACCATCAGTACTCTTCCATTACTGAGCACATTACTCGGCATGGAGAGGATCCTCCTGGGGGCGCAGATACACTTAAGCTGCTCCAAGGATTGCTCAAGGGATTAAAATCATAAGGACTTGATTACCTCCTCACTGAAAGGGTCTAATTTGTTCAGGCTGAGTGTCATTTTGTCATTTCTCATAAATTAAAGGAGAAACAAAATTATTGTTTCTATCCTTTTCCTCACACTGAGGTGTAGACACTTTGTTGAGAGTAACACACAAGCTGGCCTGGCTTTTGAATTGAGAGCGACAAGAACACTCTTCCCTGGGTTTTCATTCTATATACTGAGAGAAGGGTAAAGGAACAGAGGTCTTTTTGAACTGAATCTATTTGCTGTGATCTAGGCTTAGGGCCAGAATTTCAGAGTGTGTGATATACTTTTTTCAAGTGTCCTTTACTCTGGGGAATGCTCTTAATATTGTGTACCATGCTGAAGTGCTCACTGCCGTGCAGAACGGCTTTCAGGTCACCATTTCTTAAGCTCTTAGATGCTCTCTCCAGTACCTACCTAGATAATAATGTCTCAGGGAGCCAAGTTCCATTAGAAATACACTATATTTCCTTACTATTCACAAAGCAATCTCTGTCTCTCTCCTTGTCTCTCTCTTGCCATGGTGCTAGGAATAGAATCCAGGGCCTTGCACATGCTAGGCAAGTGCCCTACCACTGAGCTACACCCCCAAACCGCAAACCAAGTAATTTCTTAACTAACAACACATTTTGCTGACATCTCAGGCAACGAGGCCCACTTTCACTTTTCAACACTGTATAGTTTATCCCATATAGCGCTGCATTGTGCTGCCAAGAGTGGTAGACTGTGGTACAGAGGCCTGGGTTTCTGCCACACTTCTGCCTCTAACTTGGTTCCATAAGTGATTCTGGGTATACTCTTTCCTGTCTTAGGCAAGTTACTTCCCTCACAGCCAAAATAAACTGGCTGGCAGAGAGGATCTCTGAGATCTTAGGATTTTAAGAGGAGCACAGATCATTCTATTACATTCTCATTTTACTCTTCATAAGATAAGGGAAGCATGCGTATGTAGAATCTACATTTTAGGAATTTTGCAAGATACCTGCTCTTTTGTTAACTTATTCATAAATGTCCAACACCTGCCTCTACAGGCCCCCATAGCCCAACAACAAAGAACAAAATGGTGGGTCATCTTTAAGTTAATCCTTTTCCTCATTCCTTCATGGAACCTTCTGTGGTTGTTTTTCAGTTATAATGCTTTTCTGGTTTTCTAAACTATTATACTAAAAAGTTATAGTTATAAAAAACAGTACATAAACTGTTTGAGACTGAATCTTGCTAAGCTGCCCTTCTGTCTCAGCCTCCCAGAGTACTCAGATTATACACATGCCACTACACCAGGCTAAAGATAGTTTTAAACAGTGTTTAAAACAACAATTAAAAACTTTCAAACCAGTTGTTTAATACTACAATTGTTCTGAAATTATCTAGTTCAGGAATACTAATGAAAAATAAAAACTAAAAAAGTAAGAGACATTAATTAGTTACCAACCTAAGAGACCCTTATCGTGATACGGGCATACTGGCGGACAGATACACAGAGCCACCATGAACACATTTGGGAAACTACCGCTTACTCTTCCACCTACCCACAATTTCCCCCACTGTCTTCTCTTTGGTCACCTAGTTTTTAGTCTTGAAATGAAAAAAAAATCACAGAAACTAGTATCTTTGATGAAAAGGTTTACTTTTCAAGTAAGAGCATCTATAATTGATTAAATTTATTAATGTCATTTTTTCTGACTGTAATTATCAACATCACTGAACACAAAAATGCTATACATAGCCTGACCAAGAAAATTCATACTGATGAAATGAGTCAGAAATTGATTAGAAAATGTGAGCTCTAATGTCTTAGCCTATTTTCTAAATTTTCTTCTGTAACTATTAAGGACAAAGATATAAAAATGGAGAGGACAAAACTAATACAGAAATCTCATGATATTGGTGGTTAGGTACATAGACAAAGAGGAAAATAAGAATGAACTGTACAAGCCTCTGGTAAAATGCAAAGCTTACAACATTATTCTACTGTCATTTAAATACAAAGTATACATACAAAGTTTTCAAGCAAAATATTCATAACACTTCATTCTAATTAAAGCACATATATATGTTATATATAACTATACTATATTTAACCAGGATTTATATGAACAAAATGCTAATGTTTACTATGCTTCTCACTTTGTAACTTGTGAATCTGAATCTTATTTTTATATTTTGGAAGTTACCACCACCAAATTATGTATGAGGACTATACTCTCAAAATAAATAAATTGTTAATTTGAAAAACAGATTTCTGTGATTTAGTAAAAAAACTTACTTGTAAGGGTGCACCTGAGAAATTCTTTTTTCAAATTCTCACTATTATTTCAAGTTAACTGTGGGTTTTTGTATCTCCTCCATGCAAGACTGCCATGTTAGGTGATGGGTTGGATAAACAAAGAAATTAGAATTAGTTTGTCCTCAAAGAGCTCATATTCCAAGAGTGTGAATAACAGAGGTTCTTAGATAACTGCAAAATCAGCTCAGCTAAGTGGATAAGATTAAAACAGCCCTGAAGGTTAAAGAAAGCTGGAGGAAACAAGAAAATTTTAAAGGAGAAAAAACAACTGAAATAGGGTTTGAAAGATGACTGAAGATCATGATTGGGGATGTAGATCAGCAGCATAAGCACCTGCCTTGCAAGAATGTGGTCATGAGTTCAATCCCCGGTACCAATAAAAAAAGAAAGATGACTAGGATTTTGAGAGCCTGAACTGTGAGGATGGGGGAGGAGCAGCATGAAGAATTCTGTGAGAGAGGGAAAAGAGTCTCACACAAGGCCTAAGAGCACAGGCCTGAGGCAGAGCAGGATGGTATCCCTGAGGAGAGAGATACTGTAGCAAAGGTTTGTAAGTATTTCGAGCTAAGGTATTCGGAATAAGAAGCTGAGACTTATTTACAAAAGATTTGACAGCTGAGTTTGAATGTGATTTGGAAAGCAATGAGGAATTACTGAGCATTTTAAAGCATGGAATTACTGAAGATTTTCTTTCTTTTTTTTTTGGTTCTAGGGAGTGAACTCAGGATCTTGCGTTTGCCAGGAAGGTGCTTAATCCCCAGCCCAGATTTTATTTTCTTACACCCATCTATACACATGGCACAGCAACACAAATTGCATAGACAACACACACAGGCCCAAATCTCCCATACACACAGGATCACAGGTCTAAATCCTGTCAAGGGAGTTGAACCGAAAGTGAGGGATAGGAACTACTCAGTTATGTTCTGCAGTCAAGTGGTTCATTTTAACCAAATGGAGAACTTCCAAAGTAATATCTCTGTAGAGTAAGACTATGCTATGTGATGATGATAAGCTATGGTCAAGTTGCAGTTTTTAGCTGGCTTTAACTTCTATACTTCACTCTAAATTCCAGCCACTATCACCACTGAAAACCAATAACATTCTTAGATCACATGAACAGACTGGGGTTAGAAGCTGTAGTTCTAAGAGACTTGGATCTAAATGTCTACCCCTGAGCTGAAGCAACTCTTTTAGTCTGTATTATGGGACTGGAAACAATCTGCCACAAACAACAACAACATCAGCAGCAATCCAAACAAAATTTGCAGCATTTCAAACAGCAATATATGTGACAGGTAGACAGAAGGCTAATTACCTCATGATCATGGGTTGCCTGTCGGGCTGCATCTAAAAACAGGAAAGACCAAGAAAATATTAAGTTGAAGGAGAAAACAATAGCAAAACCCAAGTATATGACTGTGGCAAACTACAAATCCTGTTGGTACATGCAGGCTCTCACAAACTGTAGCATTTTTCTCCCATGGCTTTATTAATTGGTCAGCTGACAAAAATTAAATGAAACCCATACCTATGGAGTATACCATTTGGCACATGAGAAAAGCAGACAGTTCTCACCTTTGAGGAGAACAGGGTGGGAGGTAGGCAGGAAACACACACCAAGGGCTGTTTGCACAACACTATGGTTTGGCAGGCTAGATGCCCAAGAATGGAGAAGATGCATTGGCTAAGGAATGACAGACTAGCTGTGGTTGTACTCCTCTAGCAGTGTTTCCTGAAGAAGGGGAGTTGGAAGCAAAACTTGTAAGGGTGTGATGAACAATTTATCAGAGAATAGAAAACTCTAAAGACAAGGACTTTTTCTATTTTGTTCACTGTTGTGTCTTGAATACCCAAAAGAGGGCCTGGTATTTAATAAAAGGTGTTCAATAAATACTTTTTGAATGCATGCACGCATGACTGAAGAGGAGCACTGGAGGCCAAGAGAAGTGGCACATGGAAGGCTTAGCAGTATTAGAGCAAGCCAGTTACATAGTTTAATAGACATGTTTAGGGGAGAAAAATACCTATGAATTATGAAAAGAGGGGTAGGCAACTAACAGTGATTTAGTGCATGAACCAAACTGCTCATCTCGGATATAGAAACTCATTGAAATTTCCAAATGAAGGCAACTTGATTTTAATAAAATTCCAACACTATGTTTACAAGTGAATTTAAGATAATACAGCAATGAGAGAGACACATCTTTTATAGCTGTCACCATTGTCAAGACAAACACAGATGTATTTGGCTTAGGTTCTGATACCTTGCCGATGAGATTTGCCTTTCTGCCGGTCCTGGGTTTTTCTACTGAAGACCTTGTAGGCCTCGGTCTTCTGGTACTGCTCCAGTTCCTTCATGTAACGCTCCTTATCTCTGTCTGCTTCATCAAGGTAGCGCTAAGGGAAAAAATCTGGAATTATACTCAAGAGCGGGTAACTTATTTAAAATATTAATTTTCTGTTAGAAAACTGAAATGTGGAAGGAAATAATCCAGGGAATATGCTTTAAAGGAGAATCAGAAAAGCAAACATATAAACAGAAGAAAATCTCAATTATGAAACAGATTAGTGATTTTTACTTCTTAGATCATTTACTGTATTTTCTAGACCCATGACAAATTCTGCTGAGATCACTCTTGCAATAAACCCATGAAGATGACTACCATTGTTCTTCCAGTCCCACAAAAGGAATACTACTTGATTTTTCTACCCCCGTTGATACTGAAGAATGCCCTCATACATCAATTGGCTTTTTAAGAGCCAGAGAGCCAAGTACTATAGGCAAACAGAAACAAAGAGCATTAAACAAACAAACAAACAAACAAAAACCCCCTTATCCTATGGACCTGAAAATGGACAACCTTAAGACAGCCTACATCCATATGTTTTGTATTCTGCTATTAATTAATTTTAAAAGTCAACTGATTTATTAGGGTTATTTTGTTCAATACTTTGTCCTTCATTCATCAAATTAAAGACACCGCTGATATTTTAAAGACAAATCAGGGTCAGAAATTATATTAAAAACTTTGTCTCACACAAGAATCAGATTAAGGGACACTCAACTAGTCAAATCTGGGACAATGTAAACACCAAGTTAATAAAGTATTTTGTTAATTTAAATTATGAAGTCGATTTCTATAGTTATTAAACTAGGAATAAACTGTTCTTGTGTATGTGATGCTCAGAAGGATATATCACCACCTATGCAATACTCTGACCAAGGATACACAACTCTAACTCCACTCTTAGCCTTAGGAAATATCACTCAAGTTCAAAAGGAGGACTGTTCTGTTACCAAAATAAAACAAAAAAACCCCACCAAAAAACAAAATCAAACAAAAACAAACAAAAAGAAAAAGTTAAAGAGATGTGACTAAAGATGAAAAGACCTGTGACTGGAATCTGCACTGAAGGGGACATTGTTAGAAAGAAATGATATACGGATGATAGATTACAATATTTTATTACTGTAGTTATGTAAGAGAATATCTCTATTCTTAGGAAAGAACTATTAAACTATTTAAGGATAAAGAGATGATGTATGTAACTCACTCTAAAATGGTTCACCAAAAATTTGTATGTGTGTATATGTTAAGGTCATGATAGCCATGAGCTGTGTGGTGGTGGGGGGCTGAGATGGGTATGTGTAAGCATGAGCAGATATGCAAATGGAGAAATGGGGTAAGATGTATTAACAACAGGTGAAGCTGCAGAGTGGGTATTTGTATCTGGATGTCTGCTGCAACTTTTTGTATATCTGAAATTTTCAAATAAAAATGTTGACAAGACCAAACACAAAACTCTTATCCCATGTAACCAACAATGATTATCCCCAGAGAAACTATCATTATTTTGCTTTTATATTTATCTGCTTCTGTGCTGTTCGAAAAATCTAACTAATGAGCAAGCATTCAATTTAAGATAAAGAAAAAATAAAGAATACAGTATGATTAGCCTATGATCTCAATGATTTGTAAAGCCAAAACAATGAATGATACAAATTGCTTCCTATTAGCTTGGTACCACAAACACAGAACTTCAAGTTGTAACTTAATTTGACCCCTTTGAAAAATCTCTGAATTCAATTAACTTCCAAGGGAGGATTGTTTCTGAGATAAAATCAAAAGCAGGCTGAGAATCTGCAGTAAGGACAATCACCTGCTTTTCCTCAGGAGGCAGTTTACTCCACTCATTGCCTAACATTCTTGTGATTTCTGGAAACGGGACTTCTGGTCTCTTTGCTCGAAGCTGTTCTCGACGCTCATTCATGAACCGAACATATCCTGTAAGGGGAGATTTGGGCGCATTGCTGTCCCGAAGAGGTTTCTTCCTCTTTCTTCCCTTGGACCAACCTCCTCGTTTACTTCTTTGCTACAAAACAAAGTAAAAGAAAAACCAAAACTAAGCAACAACAGTTGCTTAATAACACAAGTTGCATCAACAAACACAATAGGAGTAGAGTGTGTTTTCGTGTGACTGTCTAGTCAAAGCTTTCCAATTGTGTCACAGGTACAAATAAGCACAATGCCAAGGACTCTAGGTGGTTTGCTCGGAGACCCTTTTACATACCACACTACAAACTGCTGCCTCAGGGACTATTTCTGGGCTGATCAATCATGGAAGCTCTGGCTTTCATATACTTAATAGGTCCAGTTTCCTGACAGGGGAATACTTTGAGAAATGCAGCAGTGCACACAGCACTGTGTCAGAAGTAGACGCCCTCAGAGTAGATCAGAATAAGATGTCACATGCACTGGGCAAAAGAAGAGACAAGCTGTAGCACAGGGATTAAAAATAATTCATGAAGGTGTTTCTCACTGACATCATTCAAAACCAGTTTGTTTTTCATAGCAGAGAGCGCAAAGATTTTTTTTTTTGTCTTTTCCTTTTTTATCGGTACCGGGGATCGAACTCACGACCGCCTGCTTGCAAGGCAGGCACTTATGCCACTGAGCTAAATCTCCAGCCCCGGGCACAAAGATTTTTAAATTAATATCTAGGCCTTAGAAAAATTTCAGTAATACATCCAAAATGAGGTTTGCTAATTTGTTCTCTAAGAAGTATATTTCATAAAGTCAGAGTCTTTATAAAAAAGTCAAAGATTAAATCAGCTTTAAAAGCTTAAAAAAAAAAAAAAAGAAAGAAAAGGCAGAAGTACTATTACCTGGTCTTTTGCTTGGCATTATGAGACCAAAGGAAAACACTTAGCTCATCAGCTAATGTTTTATAGACACAAGAATTCATATTCCAGAGAAGAAAAAGATAAATAAAAAGGAACCAAAAAAGAAAAAAAAAAATCTCATTGTTCACTGTGGCATTGCAATCCTCCAAATATACAGTATATAAACTGGTGTGAAAATTCACCATTTGGCAAATGGTGCATTTGGTACTAGCTATTTTTTTCTTTTTATGTTTTTGTAAAGCTAGTGACAATAAAGCTACTACGGGGGCTGGAGATATCTGTAGTTCAGTGGTAGAGGGTGTTCTTGGCATTCCCAAGAACCTAAGTTCAATCCCAGCACTATGTACATGAAAAAAATAAACAAATAGTTTCAAACATTCATTATGATCTTTAAGAATGCCAACAGAATATTTTAGACATGGAGGCACATACCTATAATCTTAACACTTGGGATGCTGAGCTAAGAGTATCTCTAATTTGAGACTAGCTTGGCTACCTAATAGGGTCTGTCTATAAATCAATTAATGAACAATCATTGGTGTTATTTTGTAAAAAACAAAAAACAAAAATGCGTAAAATGTAGATAACATAATCAGTTGTTTTCCAGGACCAAGGGCAGATCGTCTGAAACCACTTGGAACCTCTGTGTGATTCACAGAAAGTTGGCTGCTACAGTAAGGTGAAGGAGTTGGTGAGTTGTGTGAATCTTCTGGGTACACATGGATGGCTCCGTGCTGCAGGACTAGATAATTACAGTGTGGTCCTGAACAACGGTATGTGGACTTCTCATTAATTATTTAAGCCATTCATTTATTTAAGCGTTAGTTGAACATATGAGGTACCTAAAATTTCTTAGGCAAGGTGAAAATGATTTGTTATTAAAATCATTAATGTGGTTCTATTTAAACCAAGAAATGTGAGACAGAACACCTCAGGTGTCAGCCTATAATATAAGAAGGTCAGCTGATACACACACCTTCCTGTCTTGCAAGCAGGCAGTTGTGAGTTCGATCTCTGGTACCAATAAAAAGGAAAAAGACAAAAAAAAAAAAAAAAAAAGCTGATATACACACCTTGACCAATACCTCTTTTGTTGACTAGTTTCTACACAAGCTGCAGAGTGCAAGTGACATGTGGAGCTTACCTCATCTTCATGCCGCTGTTCATTGCTTTCTGCAGCATTTGAAGACTCATTCTGAAGCAGCTGGCCTTGGGAGAGATCCTCCACAAACTCAGTGTTGTTAGCGGACGATGGAACTCCACTGCTATAGGGAACCTCTGAGTGTGTTAACCTGAGTAATGAGCCAGAAGTGCAAAAGTTCACTATCAACGACACTAGAAACTTCTCTTCTTTAGCAAAGTTCAAGACAAATTTTCCTGCCAACAAAAGTGTATATATACATATATACATATATATATATATATATATATATATATATATACATCTCCACAACAATCTGTGTAAATGTAAGTGTCTCTATAGGCAGTACGGGCTGTTAAAAATGGTCTCCATACTTGATCAAACCAGGTCAGTTCCATGAAGAAATTGCCTAACCCAAACAACTATAATTATCTTTTCTAAAAACTGAACTTTTCTCTCAACTTAGACTTCATGCTTTAGCTCTGAACATACAAGAGTGTGGCTTCTTTATGCTACCTTTTGTGGCTCTCTGGTGGGAAGGGGAAACACCCAGTGGATGAGATGAATAGGAATGGGAGTTATAGAGATAGTCTTGCCCGTATTGCAGAAGACACAGTTCTTAAAAGGCATAAACAGCAACTCTTATGGTACTTAACATAGGCCACTTTCTTTTGGATTCTAGTGTTTACTAATAATCACATCATCTAAAAAAATAACAAGATAGCTTAGTAAGCTCAAGTATAAATGTATGTGTGCATGTGTATCAACCCTTCCCCTCAGTTCTGGGGATTGAATCCAAGGCCTTGAGTATGCCAGGCAAGCACTCTACCCTGATCCACATTCTAGTCCAAGGATAAATATTAATAAATCAGGTAGATATACTTTTCTGCCCTCACTAACATATTCCAGATGACTTAGAAAAAGAGTCTCATCCATCTGAGAAGTGGACAAAGAAGGTAAAGATGATGGCAGAGTCTTAGACTAACAATCTATTACACGTGGATAAAGGAATGGAAGAAAAAGGAATGTCACAGGGAATTATTTTTTGAGAGGAAGGATTGGGAATATTAAGGGAGGCAAAAAAGGGACAGAGTAATATTTAGTACGTACTCTGAAAGAATGTACACTCCATAGCACTGTAGGTAGTAATTATAACGCAGTATAAGCACTGCAGTAGAGGTCTATAAACAGTGCCATAGAGATAGAGGTACGAGCATAAGTTTTGTATGTATAGAGAAGATGTTAGAAAGATTTCACAGACATCTTGAAAAAATGAGCAAGCATCTATCAGGTACACAACACTGCAGGCAGACAGGCACTCTAACTGAAGGGAAATCCAAAAGAAGACAAATGCAATACACTAAGTAAGAGATAATCATAGGAAGAATAGAGAGTAGAAGATAAAAAAGGGGTAGCATGGAGAGAACTTAATGCATAGTAAAGGAAAAATAAGAATAAAAGATAATTCTGAGGCTCCAAACTGGTGATTATGTACTTAATGTTAACCATGAAAAGAACAGTGTGTGTGTGTGTGTGTGTGTGTGTGTGTGTGAGAGAGAGAAAGAGAGAGAGAGAGAGAGAGAGATAAACAGATCAGAAGATGTTAATTTTGAAATGCTTATAGCATGATTATGTGGCCATATCACAGAGAAGTGGAAGTGCTTTGGGGGAACAGAAATGAAGACATGAGGGACAACACTTGAGAGGCCACTGCCCAGGAAAATAATGGGCAGTACTAGATATTCTCCAAAAAGACAGTGAGAAGGAGGAGAAGGAGGAAGAGGAGGAGGAGGAGGCGGCTGTGGAGGAGGAGGAGGAGGAGGAAGAGGTGGCTATGGAGGAGGAGGAGAGGAGGAGGAAGAGGAGGAGGAGGAGGCGGCGGAGGAAGAGGAAGAGGCGGCTATGGAGGAGGAGGAGAGGAGGAGGAAGAGGAGGCGGCTGTGGAGGAGGAGGAGGAGGAGGAAGAGGCGGCTATGGAGGAGGAGGAGAGGAGGAGGAGGCGGCTGTGGAGGAGGAGGAGGAGGAGGAGGAGAAGGAGAAGGAGAGGGAGAGGGAGAAGGAGAAGAAGAGATCAGGATAGAACATGGTTACACCAATACTATTTAGGAGCAAGTGTTAGAAAAGCAACCACAGGGAATTAAAAGAATTTGGAGAACAGTGTTGCAGGGAACAAGGCAGGAAAACTTTGAGGAAGGAGGTTGTTAACCAAGTAAAAAGCTGCTAATGTCAAACAAGATAGGTGAAAAAGATTTTGCTACATTTGAAGACCTGTAGGTTGCTAGCATTTTTAGAGAGTATGGCTTAGTAGAATCAGCAAAGTAAATATTAGTTTTCAGTGGACAGAGAAAGGAATCAGAGCAGATGCACTATACAGAAAATGGAACAAATGACACCTTTTTTTTTTTTTTTTACATTTCCTGGGAAGCATACTACATGACTTGAAGTAGGAGGTTCTTAAAAAAATATGTAAAAGAAGCTATGGAGCCAGTTGTGGTGGTACACTCCTATAATCCCAGGACTCGGGAGGCAGAGGCAGGAGAATTAGTATGAGCTTGACACCAGTCTGGGCTACAAAGTGAACCCAAAGCCAGCCTGAACTGCATAGTGAGACCCTGTCTCAAAAAGACAAAAAGAAGCTATGCAAACAATGTTAACCATGTTTTCTGAAATGAAGTGCCACCAGAGACCCATTTGATCTTGGTAGCATTATTTTTCAAATATTTTAATCATTTTGGATGTCTTAGGCAGCCTGTCTTTCACTGTTAATCTCATTCCAATTTTAAATTATTAGCTTTTGTATATTATTCATGCAGTAATATATGAAAACTAGCTTTGGGAAAGAGTACTCATTGTACTAGCTATTTTCTTTGTTGTTGGGGCACAATACCCAATACCCAAAACTAAAGAAATCTATTTTGGCTCACAGTTTTAGAAATTTCAGTTCTTATATGACCAACCAGTTTCAAGGCAGAACAGTACGGCAGGAAAGTGCTGCTCATAACATGGTAAACAGGAAACAGAGAATGACTGAAAGGAGGAGTGGAGAAGAGAGATTTATCCCTCCAGGAAAAGTCCCTAGTGATCCCCTTCATCGTTCCACTAGAGCCCAGTGCCTAACAGTAAGTCACCTATAACACTTCATAATCAAATCACTTTTCAAGTAAAAGTGCAAGAAGTCCTTAGGAACATCTACATATAAACTACAAGCTTCTACCCCTGGCTCTCACAAGTCTCCTGTGCATCTCTTTATGTAAAATATATTTAGTCCATGTCTAAGAGTCACCAGTTTCCTGAGACTCAAATCAAATCTTAACTGCAAAAATTTAAAAAACCATTAAACACTTTCAAGATACAACGGCAGGAGGTAAACATTTCCATTGTAAAAGAGAGGAATGGGGAAAAGAAAGCAATGGGGCCAAAGCAAAACATCCAAAATGATTAAAATATTTGAAATATAGGAGTGCAAATATTAAATCCTATAGCTCAGTGTCTAGCACCTAGGGCTACTGTGGTGTGATGTGAACTTGGGCAGCTCCACCACTGAGGTACTGTGGTTAGCTGTAGCCCTCAGGCCTTTTCTCTTGGCCTGCTTGGGGCTCACTGCTTGGGGCTTTCCTTAGTTCCAGGATCCTGGTTTCTCCAACTTCCTGTAGCCTTCACTGTATTTCTGGCTTCACTTTCACACCTTAAAATACATACCTATCAAGAGTCACTATATGGCCTCTCAGGCCTTCTGAAATCTGGGTGGAAGTCTACCTGATCCCACAATTTGCATTTTGCAGGCAGGTGAAAACAGTATTATTTGGATGATGCCATGGTCTGTTGCAGTTTGGAGTAGTAGGCTTCCTTGTATCATGGCTGCAGAAGTCTCCCAGTGTCTGGAGGGTTGAGTGAACCAAATTGGGGGAAATTTTTTCAGAGCACAGTGCCTTGAAACTCTCTTCTCAATTCAGTATAGCCTACGGCATTCCAGCTCTACTTTTTCAGGCCATATCTCCAAATCTTTCCTAACTCATCTCCTTCCAACAAGCCAGTTCCAAACCTCTTGAGCCACATGGCCAGGTAAAGTCACAACAATAATCCCATTTCTGGTACCAAATTCTGTCTCTGTGATTTTTTTTTTGCTGCTGAGTACTTGACACCCAAAGTTAAGGAGGCAAAGTTTATTTAGCTTACAGTTTGTGGAGATTTCAGTCCATAATCAGTTGGCTCCAAGGCAGGGTGGTACATGACAGAATAGTAACAGTTTATGGTGCTGGCATAAGACACCAAAAGCAACAAGCAAGGGACAAGGTTCTGTTTCTTATATTGTATGTAAGATATTTGCCCGAGTTCGCATGTAGCACTCACAAACTATAATCCCAGCATCGTGGCACCAATTTATCACACATTATATTCAACCAACTCCAAATGAGGCTTTGGGGGTAACATCTAGCCACAACCATAACAATACTAAATTTAAAGTCATTTTCTAGCCCTTATTTTTTCAATCTATCAAAAGTATCTGACAAAATAAATCTCTTCCCTTTCCTTGAAATACAATTTTTATTGGGTTTAGACCCCTGAATTCCTTTGGTTTTTCTTTTACCCCTTTCACTAACTGTAGTTTTGGTTCATTCTTATTTTTGCTTGACTTTTTTTTTTTCCTTTTGTGGTAGGGGGGATTGAACTCAGGGCCTTGTGCCTGCTGAGCAAGCACTTTACCACTGAGCTACCCAGCCCTTCTGTTTTAACTTCTAAATGCTGGAGTCACTTAGAGCTCAGGCTTTAGATTTTTTTTCTTTTCTAGCTGCACAGTATTCATTGGTTTTCACTTATAATATCTTCTAATAGCAATTCTAATATCAGCTATATGCTGATGATCCCAACTTTCTCTTTCTAGCTTAAGCCCCCTCTAACTTCAGAATCTTGTAGTGACTTTTGGCATTCCCATTTAAATACCTAATTAGCACCTGAAATTTAAAATTTTAAAACTAAGTTCCTATACTTTCTTCAGTTGCTTAGGCCAAAATTTTGAAATTGTCTTGTTTTTTTTCCTTCCTTCTCATATTGCTCATTTCGTTTTTCAGGCAAATCTTCTGGTTTTTTTTTTTTTTTGTCTTTTTCATTTTTATCGGTACCGGGAATCGAACTCACGACGGCCTGCTTGCAAGGCAGGTGCTTATGCTGCTGAGCTAAATCCCCAGCCCCTTTCAGGCAAATCTTGTTAGACTTATCTTCAAAATATGTCTAGAAGTCTGTACTTCTTACGGTATACCCCTATTAATCCAATGAAACACTCCAATGAAGTTTTTGCCTCTACTATTCCATTAGAAATATTCCTATAAAAGTTATCAGCAATGTTCTTCAGTACATCATCTCTCACTTGATTATCTCAAGAGTTCTCTAACTGGTCTCTTTGTTCCAGATACTGTTTTCTTCACTATTCTCAACACAGTTACACAGATCCTATTATCAAGTAAGGAAAACCACATCCTTCTGTTTGAAATCCTGCAATACTCTGCCATCTCCCTCACAGTAGGAGGTATGTTTACTCTTACCCTTAAATTCCTACATGATCTACATCCTTCCTACTTACAGTGATCAGCAGCTCTGACCTTACCTGAGAGCTTGTTAGATATGTGGAATCTCTACCCCCAACTCAAGACTTTCTAAATGAGAACCTACATTTTAATAAGACCACTAGGAAATTCATATGCACATTGATGAAATATTTATCCAGGCTTCTCCTGCCCCACTCTTAGTGCATAGCTGCCATGATCATACCTGCCTCCTGGCTATTTCCATAAGGCAGAAACATCTTTACCTCAGGACTTTTGCCTAGAAAAATCTTCCCTAGGTAACTTTGGAAAGGAAGTTTCCATACTTCCTTTAAAGCATTATTAAGTCACTTTCTCACTAAATGCTTTTTGGGCCATTTTGTTTACAACAGCACCCCTAAACCCTTCTGATTCCTCTTTATCACTTTATTTTGTAATCAAGGGTTTTTACTGACTTACCCTGTTCACTGTCTGCCTTCCCCTGAACAATTTGAGCTCCAAAGAGTAGGATTTTTGTTTATTTTGATTGTTGCTTTAGATCTAATGCCTGAAACAGTCTGGCATATAGACATTGAACCTTTTATTGAATGAATTAGGCTTTATTAACTAGGCTGCTTTTGGGAAAGTACTGGAGAACAATTTCATCAGAGTAGAAAGGTCAAAAGGCAGATACTCATGAGTAAGAAATGAATGTGAGGGAAGGAAACAGAATTTCAGAGTATAGTCTATTTTTTTAAAGGGCTCTAAAGAATATTAAAATAATTCATCTTATGGACTAGCTAGCACTTTAATCTATTAGTGAATATATTCTTTCTTTGGCAAACAGCACTTAAGTATCTAGAAAAGATAAAAATTCTAGTGGAATAGAGACTTTCAAGGAAAGAGGTAGACTACTGCTAACTCTTTTTTTTTTTTTTTTTTTGTCTTTTTCGTTTTTATCGGTACCAGGGATCGAACTCACAACCGCCTGCTTGCAAGGCAGATGCTTATGCCGCGGAGCTAAATCCCCAGCCCCTACTGGTAACTCTTTTCCATATTCCTTTATATATTTGTTCAGAAATCCCACAGAAAAAAGACAAGAGTAGGGGCAGTACAAAATGAAAGTCAGCTAAAGTACCTATGCATCTTGAATAAAACTATCACTAAAATATCTGACTTTTGAGAAAAAACATTTTAATATCTATGGACACTTGAACAGAAGATGCATTGCTTTTTGAGAGCCAGTCCTGTGGCTGGTATTTTCTTAATGGTGACCACGTGATTTTCTTAATCTGGAGTCCCAATGTTCATTAGGCCTCACACTGTTTATTCTACCACTTCACAGGAATCAGAGCACTGCAACAAATGGCAGAGTACAAAGCAGTTTACAATAGCTCTCATTCTCTTTGAAAAGCACAACAAATGCACCTTCTATTTTTATAATACAGAACAGTCTCTTTAGCCCCTTTATTAGAAGCTTTCTTTTGAAGCCTGTGCAGACTCAAGTGTTCCCAAGCAACTGCTTACCCAGTGGTGGCCAGATCATTACTCTCCTTGGAGCCATCTTCATCTGCAAAAAGGGGTGGTAGGGTAGAACTAGTCATCAAGCTTTCCATCTGCCTAAAAGTAAGAGTGAGTTAAAAAAAAAAATTAATGGCTTAATTACTTCTGGTTCAAATTCCACAGATTTAAGAGCCAGTCTTTCTTAACTTTTGTCATATCGGCAGAATGGAAACTGACCTAAATACTTATTTTCCTGACCAGGACACATCAACTTAAACTCTACGGTTAATGAGCTTTTAACTACTATGGTCTTAACTGACCAGACTCAAAAGAAGCCAGATTTTAATAACTGACACAGTTTGAAAAATTAATTTTATTCATTCAGAATATCTTCAAGAGTATTCTTCACCTCATGTAGTAACATTAAACAGAATAGCTTAGACACATTGCAACTCTGCAAAGCATTTAACTTCTTTGAGCTACAATTTCACCATCTTAGATACAGAGAATGTTGCTGACTTAACCCGATAAGGTTATTAGGAGGGATTAAACTGAAAGTGCTTCATAAACATGGAAGGCTAAGAAAGTAAGTGCTTTGAGTACTATTATATAAAGAACAGCACTGTTATTATACCATCACCAGTTTTTAGTGTCACATGAATCATGCTAAGATTAAATGGTGACAAACTGAGCCTTCCAAAAGGAAATAATGCAAAAAGGAAGTGGAGGATGGAAGGCATACTGATGTGGTTCTGAGTCAAGGCAACCACATTTTCAGGTCATAAGTATGCTCCACTTCACTATCATAACTCACAGCAGAAAGAGCATGTACCTGGAAACAGGAAATAGCTAAGCCTAATTGAAGAAAACAAATAAATCATCAGAGCTTGGAGTTATCAGACTGAAAGGATAAAAGGACAAAGGGACAAGGAGAGTAATTTCATTTAGCATATCACTACAAAGAAAGATTTCCCCCTTTCAAGGCTTACCACTAAAGGTTTCACCCCATAGAGCTTAAAGCAGAAGCCGCCCGTTCATCATGGAAGTGATACTCACACAAAATATTTAATAGTGACCCCAAACATCAGCCACTTAATGAAACTACAAACTACTCAAGAAAAAAGGGCCTCAATCAACTGGGAGAATGAAAAACAAATCATGAGAATTGACTCAGGAGCTCTCTCAGCAGTTCTTTCAGGTGCTGCTGTGAAGAAGACCTAGTGAAATGGCAATTAAAGAAAGCACAGCAGCCTAGCAGAGCTGAGCCAGTTCAATATACTGAGGGCAAATGAGAAGAAAATGCAGATGACACACACCACATCCTTCATGTTCAGTGAGTAATTTACTTCCTAAACACTAATACTGATGTTTTATTTCTTGTTCTTACTCATTTTCACTTCTAAATTTATTTAGCAGCCCATGTTCATAGTTCAGTGTAACAACAACAACAACAACAAATCTGTGTAGAGATCTTACAGGGGTCAGGAGCAGCCTGGATGGCAGAGTAAGGAACTAAGTAAGGAGCTGACTCTATGCACAGGACACTTGGGAAGAGTTTGCAGTTCCTTGCAGTAGGGTATTTACAAGTGGAATGGCTCTAACAAATCCTGCAGAATTTCACTGAGTATGTTTTTTAGAATGATTGTGATCCAAGACTACGTAAGTTTTAATTTACATTATATAAGACAGTATGTAGGTTTTCAGGGCTGCTAATGATATAGGACTTCCAAATGATACAAGGGAAATATGATCACTCCCAAATTGCTAGAAGTCAGATACACGGAGTTTGTGTTCTCCAAAATCAAAGATGAACTCTAAGGAGCCACAGAGGTTAAGAGTATGAAAACTTTGCTGACAGAGACAGCTCCTGAGAGGTAGAAGGGGCTCCAAGTGGTTTGCTAACAAGTTCATTTCTGAAAGGAAGTTTTACAGAGCAAAATCACAAGGTGGGTAAAATGTGGGACAAAACTATGATCATCCAATGAGATTACAAATATAGCTGGTAAGGTAATCTTGAAGGAAGTCACACAGCAAGTGTACATGGAAAGAAAAAGGACCTTTTCTGGAAGAGATGGAAGTCAGGAGGTTCTGGTCATCCCCTTAAGTGACTAATGGCTATCTAGCCTTTATTGGACCAGGTGATACCAATTACAGTATATTCTTATCCCTTAGGCAGTCATGTAGATCTGGTCATTCCATCTTTATCTTGAGGCCTAGCCTTCAAGATGTGCCTCCAGTCACAACTGCAACATATTCTCTCATCTTTTACACTGATCCCCTCAAGGGCCTAAACCTGTCTGACTGCCTATAATATTTGTACTTAATTTAGCTGTCTAAAATACTAACATCACCTACACAAGTGCCAATGCTCATCTTATCAAAACTATTAATTAGATACCATACAGCCTCATTGTACTTAGTAAACATTCACACAACATGGTACCTATGCTAATACCTGCAGAGGACTCAGGTCCTAAACGTGTCCTCAGAAGCTACTGGCTTTTCAAAACCTTAAGATTTAGTATTTGAAGCTGCTGGCACGGCTCTATCACCTCAAAAGGAGACTGAAGTATCTTTTCAGTATGCCAGCATGATCCTCATAGAGTACTCCCCAGAAATCTTTAGTCACTTTGAAATATGGAGAGCTGGCTGAATGACATGGTCTTAATGACATACAAACAGATCACATAAACAAAGGAAGTTCACAGAACACAGATTTCTTTTCCTCCCCCGCTCTTAAGTTCATTTTATTCAACCCATATGGCTTCAGATGCATTTTTTTCAGTGTTACTGAGTAGTCAGGCCCCTAAGAAATGAGTAATAAAGTGGGTGGAAGGTGAAGGGGCCAAGATCAACAAAAGAAGGAAATGCAGAACCATCCAACGAAACCCAGAGGCCTCTCAACTAGTCCAATTAGTTGAAAATGACTCCTAAGAAGAAGGCTTGTTATCCTGCAAGAAAGTGCTTTCATCTTGTCTGTGAGAGGGGGCCTCGAACTGAATCATGGCCAGTAAGCCTCTGAATGCTAAAAGCCCTTTAAGAGCAGCATCTGTGTCTGATGATGTCCCAGTACAGAGGTCACAATGAACTTTGAGATCCCTTGCAAAGCATTTAAGAAATGTGATCAACAGTGTTCTGGAAGGAAAAGGAGAATTTGTACAAAGTAAAAGCAATATATGAGTTTGCTTCTCCACTGCAATTTTAAAGGTGTTGTTTTCTTGCAGTAGGGATTTACCTAGTAAAAGCTTCTACCTATAGGCTTCAAAAATGCTACTTTGAAGCTTACACTTTTCATCATGGACTGAACCTTAGCTTTGGAAATCTAAAATTTTCACGTAATATTAACACTGGAAAAAAATGGTGTATAATCTAAAAGACATTTAAGACATTCTGAAATAATTATAAAGCATTTTACTGAGTACTAAGCATATTTCCTGACCAACGAACACATTCTCTTTAATAATATGGGGAGTCACACAATAATCACATCATTACTTTGGTCAATACAGGACCAAAAAAAATAAAAAAATAAAAAAGAAAAGAAAATTAGGTAGAGTTGAAGACATATTTCTCAACTAAGCTTGCTCTAGAAACTTTTCTGAACAGTAGAGATGATGTTACCAATACTAAGACTATGCTGTACCAAATGTGTTGGGCAGTGTTTGGAGTGTAATTTGCACTTCTGTTTTCTGAGGTTGACTCTTTTCAAGTGGCCTTTTCTTACTTTTAAAAAGTTAACTCCACTTCATTAGATCTTTTCATGGAGAACATCATACTCCTTCCCTACCATCTCTTCTCCAATCACAAATCTCAGAGCTGAGAGGTGGGATTCTGCTCTCTTTATTTTCCAAACTACAACCCTTATGTGCAAAACTCTGGGTTTTCCCCTAAGTTTATGTTTTTATACACTAGATGGAGATCACCTCTAAGTTTTGGTCAAAATAGAGGAGAAAAATCAAATTAAAGGGTTCTACTTCAAATATATGGCATCCAATTACAAAAAGGAACTCAATATGCTCAGTAATCTTTCTACATGTTCTTAGGATATTTCCCAACTGCCACTCTTACGAACTCAGCTTGGACTTAAAACCTCCAACTCAGGCTCGTCTTTTTACATTCCCCATTCCAAGTTACACCAAAAGGCCTCCTAAATCCTTCCATTCCCTTTTCTTTTCTTTTCTTTTTCTTTTTTTTTTTTTTTGATATATAGTCAGCTTTCTGTATCTGTAGATGGTTCCAGATTCAAACAAGGTTAAAAATAATTGGAAAAAATTGCCTCCATACTGAACATGTATAGCTGCTTTGTCATTCCCGAAACAGTACAGGATACAAACTATTTACATAGCATTATGCTGTTATTAGGTATTATAATCTAGAGATGATATGCATAGGGTATATACAAATATGCTATTTTATGCATGGGGCTTCAAAATTCCTGCATTTTGGTGTCCATGAATGGTCCTATAACCAATTACCCATGGATACCATGGAATGACTATGATTTATGTATCAAAAAAATCACCACTCTAAAGCATACATTTGGTTGTTTTTACTATATTTATATGGTTGTGTAATACCACAATCAATTGTAGGTCATTTCTATCACCCCTAAAAAGAAACATGGTATCTATTAGGAGTCCATGTTTTTCCTACCCCTCTTAGGCCTAGGCCTAATCTACTTTCTATCTTTATGAGTTTACTTACTCTGGATATTTCACATACAGTAAGCAGAAACAAATGCTATGTGTTCTCTTGCTTTCACTTAGTATATGGTTTTCAAGACTTATAACATATAGTAGGTGTCAGTATTTTATCCTTTTTATGGCTAACAATATTCCATTATACAGTATACCATACAATTATTTTGTTTATGCACTCATCAGGTGCGATTCTGCTCTTGTCATTTTCCCAACAATGACCCTTATTTGCAAAGCCCTGGGTTCTTCCCTAAGCCTTTGTTTTCATACGCCAATGGAGATCACCTCTAAGTTTTGGTCAAGACAGAGGAGAAAAAGCTGATAGTTTTATTTCTACTTTTTGGCTACTGTGAATGCTACAGCTTACAAACATCCATATATAAATTTTTAGGTGGACATGTTTTCAGTTCTCTTGGGTATGTATCTAGGGATAGGGTTAGGGTCGCTGGAACGTAGTAACTCCGTGTTTAACAAGAGTTAACAAAATATTTAAGCAACAGCCAAACTGCTTTCCAAGCACCTGCACCATTTATATAGTCCCACTAACAATGTTATTAGGAGTCTAATTTCTCCAAAACCTCACCATACTTGTTACTGTCTATCTTTTTAATTATAGTTGCTTTACTAGGTTTAAAGTGGTATCTCATTGTGGTTTTCATCTGTATTCCCTAATTAGTAATGATGTTAAGCATCTTTTCATACTCACATGGCCATACGTAAAGTATATCTTCTTTGAGGACTATTTTAAATCCCTTACCCACTACCATACTTTTCTTGATCTGTGAAAGTTCTTTTATATTCTGATACTACACCCTTATCAGATACATTATTTGCAAATCCTTTCCTGGGTGGTCTTTCTATTGTCTTCATAGTGTCCTATAAAGTAAAAAAAATTGTTTCTTTCTTTCTTTCATTTAGGAGTACCAGAAATTGAATGCAGGGCCTTGTACTTGCTAATCCAGTATCCTAATAGTGAGCTATACCTAATTGTGAGCTATACTACCATCTCTTTTGCTAGGAGGCTTTGAACTTGCAGTGCTCCTGCCTCAGCTTCCTAATACAGTGTTGGGATTATAGGAATGTTCCATCATGCAGGGCAAAAATTAATTTTGAAGCTTTATTTATGATTATTTTTGGTTGCCTGGGCTTTTATTTAAGAAACCAATGCCTAATCCAAGGTCAGAAAGATTTACTCCTGTGTGTTCATCTAGCTTTCCTTCAGAGAGAGAGAGAGAAAGAGAGAGAGAGAGAGAAAGAGAGAGAGAGAATATATATTCAGGATCTCAAATCTACACAAAGAAAAAAGAAGCATCAGAAAATGAGTAAGTGAAAGTAAAGTTTAAAACTGATTTTCTTCTTTTTTTGTGGTGCTAGGTATGGAACTCAGGGCAAGTATGCTAGGTAACCATTCTGTACCTAAGTCCTCAAAACTTGCATCATTCTTAGCTGGGCATGATGGTGCACACCTGTAATCTCAGCAATTGAGAGGCTGAGGCAGGAGGACTGCTACACATTCGAGGCCAGCCTGGGCCGCAAGAAACCCTGTCTCAAAAAAAATCCAAGGAACAGGAAGGAGAAATTAGGAATATTTTGTAATTATGAGGCATTTGCATTTGTGAAATGGTATACTGTTGTGAAAAAATGGACTTAGGTATAAAAGTATATAACGGCAAACTTTAGGGAAACCACAAAATAAAAAAGTGTAACTGATATGCTAAGGAGAGCAAATCGTATACAAAATATTGCATTAAAATCAGAAAAAGCACACACACACACACACACACACACACACACAAGTACAAAACGGCAATGAGCAGAAAGGAACAATGAATAAGGCAGGTATTAGTTCCCCTATATTAATAGTAACATTAAACATCAATGGTATAAATATATCACTTAAAATACCAAAATTGTCAGAATAGATTAAAAAAAGACTCAACCATATATCATGTATGAAACAAATCTTTAAGGCATATAAAAATAAAGGGGTAGAAAAATATACCATGCTGTCACCAATCAAAAGAAAGTAGAAGAAATTTAGACAAATGTTTGTGTTCTGCAAAAGAAAACAAGAAAATGAGAAGATAAATCACGTAATGGGAGAGAATATTGGTAAAAGACATCAGATAAAGTACTATTTTAGAAATAGGCAAAAAACCTGGAATACCTTACCAAAGAAGATAAACACATAGCAAACAAGCATATCAAAAGATAATCAACATCATATGTAATGCTGCATAATGGCAAATTAAAACCACAATAAACTACCACTACACACCTATTAGAATGATCAAAATCCAAAATACTGACAACACCATATGGTGGTAAGGACCTAGAGCAACAGGAAGTCTTTACTGTTAGTGGCAATACAAAGGGAATAGCCTCTATGGAAAACAGTTCAGTGGTCTCTTGCAAAACAAGCCACATTCTTACCATGATCAACCAATCTCTCTTTTTGATACCGGGATTTGGACTCCTTGTGCTTGCCAAGCAGGCACTGTGCCACTGAGCTAAATCCTCAGTCTAAATTGCTCTTTCACCTTTCACAATGAACTAAAAACTTGTTAACTACCCAAAACCTGCACGTGGAAGTTTAAAGTGACTTTATTTATAACTGCTCAAGTCTAGATACAAACAAAATGCCCTTTAGTAGGTGAGTGCTAAACTATGTTCCATCCAGACAACAAAACATTCATTCAGTGATAAAAGAAAATGGGTTATGAAGCCACGAGAGACACGGGGGAAACTTAAGTGCATGTTCCTAAGTGAAAGCAGTTGAAGTAAAGGCTATATACCATAAATCCACCTATCTAACACCCTAAAAAAGGCAAAACTATGGGGGGGATCATAAAACAATCAGTGGTCACCAGGGTTTGGGGTGGGGAGCATGAAAAGATGGAGCAGACTTTTAGGGAAATGTAACTATCACATTGTAATACATTTGTCAAAACCCTTAGCATATACACCACTGAAGTGAACCTAATGTAAACTATGATAATGATGTGACAACAACAAACATACCCCAGAATGTTGTCAGAGGGAATGGTTGTGCCTATGTGGGGATATGTAGGAACTCTGTACTTTACCCTTCATTTCTGTTGTGGGCCTAAAGCTGCTCTAAGAAATAAAGTTCACTCATAAAATATAATTTTTAACATAAAACTGATATACACAGGTCTAGGAATAAATACAACTGACTTCAGTATGCATACAGATTTAACTGGAATTAAGTGGAAGGACAAAGGCTTGCTAGTGTAGTCTACCAGCTGTGAACATTGAGCTAAGAACATTCAGTAGGCCATGGGCATCAATCAATATGTTTTACAGCAGGAATGAGAACACTGGGTAATCCCACCAGGCAGTTAACTCAGGCTCAGTTAAGTGAAATTCAGTTAAGAACTTTTTCACTGTAGGGTTTTAAATGGAGATGAGAGTAATTTGGGAATAAGTATAGTACTTACTTGGCACAGGGGGCTGGAATGGGGAGGCAATTAGTACAGAAGGCTCTTGAAGTGATGGCTTTAAGAGATGGGCATAAGGTGGTATGTTTGGCTGGTGGCTGGGCAGAAAACAGAATTCTTTATTCCTAGAGTTTACAGCTGAGGATTCTATAATTATGACTATTACTGATTTTTAAAAATGTCAGTAGGCTACCTTATGAACTAAACTATAGGGAAATTGATCCAGTCAAATATTTATCAGGTATCTAGGTATCTTCTATGTACTGGAGACACAGCAGTGATTAAAACAAGCAAAAACTCCTGTCTTCATAGAGTTCATGGTATACTGGACAGCTAGATAAAACAATATAAAATAAATGATACATACTTATAAGTACTAAGAAAAAAATGGACTAAGGAAAAGAGGTTAGAGAGTTCAAGAGATGGGAATTTCTGTAATTTTATACATAGATGCTAAGAAAGAAAGACTTCATAGAGGGGACCTTTTCAGGAAGTCAAAGGAGATAAAACAGCAAACTCTGCATTTATGTAGGGAAAGAGTGATACAAGCAAGGGAACAACCAGTGCAAAAGACTATGCCAGGTGTGACCAAAGGAGGTAGCAAAGAGGGATGGACCACACTAATGACAAGGTAGTAGCCTGAGAGCTAACTGGAGTACCAGATTATGTAAGGCTCTGAGATTTTAGTAGGATTTTGGCTTTTCGAGATGGGAAGGTAACTAGAATGCTTTTGAGAACTAGGGAAGGCATAGAATGTAGTATTTAAATATAATCACTGTGCTACTGCTGTTTTGGGAAGAGACTGCTGGGTGGAAAGGAACAAAGGGTGGAAGTAGGGAGATCATGTGGGAAGCTTCTACAGTGACCCAGTTGAGAGATGATGTTGACTTAGAGCAGAGTAACATTGAAATGGTAAGAAACAGTCAGATTTTTAACATATTTGGAAGGCAGAGGTAATCTAAATTCATCTCTAGCTTTCAGGTGCTTTGGTAGTCTTAACATTTGATTAATTACAAAGGTGGGTGGGCTATACTGAAAATAAACTAGTAATTTATGAAAGCTAATATGGTGATTTTTTTCATCACAAATTAAAAACAATACAAAACAAAAGAAAATCTAGCTTCATCCAAAAAATGCTTGTAGATTATACAACAATGACCATCTGTTGATTACCTTCACTAGGCAAACAACACAGGTCTTGGAACTGGGCATGATTGTGCAGACCTATGATCCCTATGCTCTCAGAGGTTGAGGCAGGAGGATCTAAGTTGAGTCCCACTGGGCAATTTAATAATTTAACAAGAGCCTTCCTCAAAATAAAAAGGTTGAGGATGTAGCTTAGTGTGAAGGCTCTGGGCTTAATCTTCAGTACTGCAATGGGAAAATAAAAAGACTGTGCTCGGTGTCAAGCAACATTAGCTTTGCTTTTACAGAATTTTAGAGTCTGTTATGCTTGATGAGGAAATACTATTCTCAAAAAAAAAAAAAAAAAAACGAGAGAAAGAGAGAGAGGAGGCCAGCATTAGAAACAAATATGCACTTTCCATCTCCGTACACAATTTTTTTGAAGTAAAAGTTTTGTAAACTTGTGAATCAGATATATTCTTAAAAATCAGATGCACTAGAGCATCAAAAGGAGCTGTGCAGAGTTTAGATTTTTTTCCAGACAGCTGGTTCATTGTACATGCCTTTTTGCCCTCAATGGAACTCTGGAGAACTGTCACTATGCGGACACAAGCTGTACTGTGAGGGAAAAAAAAACCTCACAAAAGGAAAGCATCCAGAAACAAATAGTATTTTGTATCAGCTTTATGTGAGGCACTATGATAGCAAAGGACAAATAAAACATACTTTTCTTCTGCCAGAGCAAACTTGTTACTTTATAAGCAGGTCTTTTAGGGTCACAGTCCACCTACTTGGCTGTTTCATGGCGCCTATTGGTCCCAAGCTGCCATTCTTACACAGGCTCTTCACTGAAGCACTGCTTTTATTATTAGCAAACAGATATGAAGGCCCAAAACAGACAACATGGGCCAGCGCCTCCACTGAGTGTTAAAGTCACACAATAAAATCTGGCATTATTTGTCAGTGTAAGGTATTCTTCTCTTCCTGGGACAGTGAAGTACCCTGAGGCAGTAACAAAGCAGGTAGGGATGACTGGGAGATGCCTGCATAGCCAAATGCTAGTTAGGAGGCCATGGGTACACAAAATAAAGCATTATCAATGAATTTGAATTCATATTTGAAAAAAAGAACCAACCTGGTTCTAATCATACAAAGTATAAATGGTTAATAATGGTTAATGTTCCTTTTTTTTTCTTTTGAGACAGGGTCTCACTATACAGTTCAAGTTGGCCTTGAGCTCACTTTGTCGCCCAGACTGGTTTCAAACTCTCAAGGATCCTCTTGCTTTAGCCTCCCGAATGCTGGGATTACATGCCTGGCCATAAGTTGAATCAAATATGGCTTTTTTTTCTGGTACCAAGAATTGAACTCAGGACCTTGTGCTTGCCAGGCAGGTTTATGCCATCAAGCTAATATCCCCAGCCCTGATGTTCTTGATTGATGAAGATATGTGTATTTTTCACTCCCTTCTTAGTGATTCTAATAAAGTTTCTCAGAATAGAAGAATTTAAATTTATCAAGGAAAGTACATTCTAAAGAAAAGCTGAAAAATATTTTTTAGGCTGTATTTTGTGTCATTGAGCTGGGTACCAAAAATACAGGGCTAAGCGGGGATTTAGCTCAGTGGTGGAAGTGTCTATCTGGCAAGCGTTAGGTCCTGAGTTCTATTTCTGGTACAAACAAAAACAAAAACAAAAGCACAATACGGAGGTAAATAAGATAAAAATAACCACAATCAATCCTTATCCTTTTAAAGTTTAGAATCTAGTTAGAGACAAACAGCTAAAAAGTAGGTGGAAAGGCCATAGTGTATAAAGGTACATTTACACTTAAATATATGAGCAAAACAGAGATTGAGCTTCTGTACAAGTGAAGCAACCACCAAAGATAACTGCTAATTATCATAATAAATTCAGAGGCTCTGGAAGGAAACAGAAAATAACAGCTGAGTAAACACCTGACAAGAAAGGCAGCACTTGGGTACTTAAGTGTTTGGAAATTCAGTCTCATACCAAGGCGGAGAGATGCAAACCATATGACTCAGGTTTGAAGTCTCAGGGAGCAATATATAAGAAATGAGAAGAAAAAGTCATTATATGGATTCAAACAAAAAAATTATCAGTTCACAGTTCTAGGGCAAGGGTCTTTATTTGTTCAAGGAACATAGCTGTATCTGCTTACACCTCACACCATTCTTCCTCAATCCTGCAGCTGTGAAACAACAAACAATGCTGAAGGGGAGGGACAAATGTTTCTTTTATAGGCAATAAATCCTAAATCTTACACCATCTCAAAGCCAATGAAAAGTGCAGGCAATGAGAATATAGTCAAAAAAGAAAAACATTTATAAAAACTGTAGTGCAGTACAGGGAAATGGATAACCATCAAAATGTTCATTTTCATCAACTGACTTACAAATTAAATTCTCTTTAAAAGAAAAACAGAAGATGCAGAGTAGTAGGGGAATTTCCTCAGCCACAAATGGAAAATAAAAAGAAAACAGTGATCTTTACTACTATGAATTGTAAAGTGAAATCCAAAGCTCTTACCAAACAAAAAAGGCATCACTGTAATGTGCTTACCAGTTCAAAATAAAAGACTCAGAAATGCATTTTGCTGCTGGGTGTGGTAGGACACGCCTATAATCCCAGCACTAGGAATCCTTTCCAGTTCAAGACCAGCCTGGGCTGCAAAGTCAGCACAAGGCCAGCCTGAATTGCATAATGAAACTCTGTTTCAAAATGATTTTTTAAAAAAATGCATTTTGCTATAAATCTTGCTTTTGAATTCTAAAGCACACAATGTTTAGGACTTGGGAAAGTTATCGAATAAACATAAAATTCAAATTTGACACATGTAAAGCTTTTGAAAACTAGTTTCCTAGAAACACTTCTCCTGTAATAATTTACCCAACATGACATCAACCTTCACACAGAGCCCACCGTGCCAACTGGCACAAGTGATTTTTAAACTAACACCTCTGATTTATGAGCTTCTAATTTAAAAAAGTTAAAAACCATATTAGCAGTTTCCTAATAGAATAGTAACCCAACCAGAATAATTACATCACTTCAAGATTCTTAATGTTTTGTGTATTTACTAAAATCTCACAAAATCAGTATTTTCTGAGTGACCTATTGTCATTCAAAGGAAGGTTTATTTAGTTCATTGAGTCAGGACTAGGTCTTAGAAAATCAGAATTTGCAGAATAAGAAGGTGAAGATATAACTCACTGACAAAGCAAATGCCTAGGATGTGCAAGGTCCTTGAGCCAATCCTCAACACTGAAAAAAAAATTACATGAAGCTTTGCTCTTTTTCTACATTAAATGCACTCCTTGCCTGTGTTACCACATACTTTTGTCAAGAGGAAAAATCTACTATGGTATCAAGTAGAGGCTTAAATGATTATCTGCTTTTCACACCCTCATTTGTAAAATGGGGCTACTATCTATTTCAAAAAGATATTTTGAGGATCAAATAAAAGATTTCTCTGCATGTTCTGCAAATAAGAAAAGAACATGAAAGCTATTTTTTGTTAACTGTTACAAGGTTTCTAATGAAATATTTATAAGGAAGTATATTATATTGTATATTAAAAGAAAAGACACATTAAAGAAAAATGGAAAGGAAACATCAAGGTTATTCAGAGTAGTTATGTTAGGGTGGCACAATTATGAATAATTACTTTCAAGAGTATGTTTTAGCTCCCAACTTTCAGTTACATGATTATGTTAAAGGAAGTGGAAAGTATCATAAAGAATCAGACTTCTGCTGGGCATGACAGTGCTGGCCTGTAATTTCAGCTACTCAGGAGGCTGAAGCAGCAGGATCCCAAGTTTGAGGTTAGCCTTGGCAACTGAGTAAAAGTTTCTCTTGAAAACAAAAAGTAGTCTGGGGACATAGGTGTGTGGTAGGGCATTTGCTTCACATATGAGTGGCTCAATCTTCAATACAGTAATGCCAAAAATAAAAAACCCAGACTTTTAAAGTTAATTTCATATGCAATACAAATACATTTTCCAAATATGCCTGGCTTTTACACAGAGCTAAAATTTTCTTTACCTAGATCCTTCCTATTTCTCTTTCCAAAATCAAACCAAACCAAACCAAACCAAAACAACACACCAATGAATGAGTCCCTAGCTTATTGCTGAATGAAGCCTTACTGATAAAATTTCTAGCCAGTCTGTCTGTCTTTCTCCATATTCAGCCCTACAGGACAGCAAGGAGTTAACCTGCCTAGCAGCATGGACAGTATGAAGGGATAGTTTATAAACATCACGTTTTCCATTAAAAATTCACTTACATTCTACATTTAATTTTATAAAGTAGCCTGGCAAGCACAAGGTCTTGAGTTCAATCCCCAGTACTGAAAAAAAAAAAAAATTATAAAGCAGTGTTTATTTCAACATAAAAACTGATGTTAAATTATAGTAGCCAGGAAACTGATAGGTAGTTGATAAATTTCCGTATCTAGGGAGAAAAGTGTTGTTACTTCTCTACTGTCCATCAACAGAATGACAAATTCCTATTCTTTTTTTTTTTTTTTCTTTTTTTTCCATTTTCTTTTTTGTCTTTTTCATTTTTATCGGTACCAGGGATCGAACTCACGACTGCCTGCTTGCAAGGTAGGCGCTTATGCCGCTGAGCTAAATCCCCAGCCCCGACAAATTCCTATTCTTGATTAAACATATACACTAAACCATTTATATGCTGTTAACCTTATAGATAAAATTACATGAAAATACACTGAAATTATCATAGAAAATTCCATTTAATTATGGGAAAAGAAACCACGACACGGAGCCTGACATTACCTTAGAAGGCTTGATTTTGAAAATTACAATGTTCTGAGGTTGATAAATGTATATTCTTATGTTACTAGTAATTAACTTTTTATAAACAGGTTGCAATTTTATTTCTTAGTAATATACCTGAAGAGAAATCTCAAATGTAATATACCTGATTCATTTCTAGCTCCACTGCCATCTGCTCTCAGAAATCTGATTTCAAATTGTCTTACCTTCTTACCTGAAAAAGAACAGCTATTGGTTCTCTTAAGCTCCTCATTACAATACTTTTCCACAGAAGACTTCTCTAGAGTCACTACAATTCTCTTCAGCTTTGGCTCTGGGCATTTACTAATGTTAGAATATTTAAAAGACAAAACTGATGTACTGCAATCAAGACATAGCAATGTGAGGCTTGAGAAGGAAAATATAACTGCACATTCCTACATAACTCACTCAAAGTGCAGGAAGAAAATAAGTACTTTCAATTGTTGGTAAAGGATTATGTGGAATATAAACTCTAAAAAGGCAACCTGAGGTGGTAGGAAGAGGTCTCACTGAGGTCAAGAAATTTGAGCCAGGCTATGCCACTAACTAGCTGTGGCTTTCTGGGAGCACTAAGGCAATCTAGCCCAAGGTTTTCTAACAGAAACATTCTAACATTAACAATGAAGAACAACTCAATTCTAAATTTAATTATGTCAGAATATACAGAATACCATGACATAGTACACTTCATGCACAGTTTTTAAAGCATGATAAACATTTCTGGGATTTTTGTTGTTGTTGTTGTTGTATTGAGATTGAACCCATGGCCTTTGCACTGAGCTACACTGCTACCCTTTTGCATTTATTTTGAGATAGGGTCTTACTAAATTCTCTATGCTGACCTTGAACTTGTTGTGCCTCAGTCTCCTAGTGTGCTAGGACTACAGGCATCTGCCATCACAACCAGCTTGAATTCTTTTATTCATATTTATTTCCTTATTTAGTTAATATGCGCTACAGTCAGACTGCCTGGATCCAAATCCCATCTTTTATTTATTAGCTGGAGAACTTAGGTAAATTAAAGTCTTGGAAGTGAAGTTTTCTCAACTGTGAGAACAAGGATGGCATATACTGTACCACTGATGGAAAACCTTTTAAGAGCTTTCAATGATGATAGATGGCTGCAGCATGCATGCTATAGTTTATCACCACTCATACGCATATATAGTACCATGTGAGTTTTCTAAAGAAGTAATCGACATAAATGTAGTAGTACGTTGACATCATGAGGTATAAATAATGATATCATTAATATAATGATAACATTCTTTCCAAAGTATCAGGCATTATGTAAGAGTCTTACACGTTTAATTCTGTTTAAGTCTCACAACAAGTATCAGGTACAGTGGCAGTACCTATTAGTACCTATTTTATGGAGACAAACCAACCCAGAGAAGAGTGACTGCCCATGTTTACTGTGCTAAACATATGGTGATTCATAAATATTTTAGGTGTCCTTTCAGGAACACAGTGTTGCACTTCCTCAGTGCCTCTGAGATTAGGTAAGCCCATATAACTCATCAATGACTATAAATGACTGATTCATGTAGGCAGAAAATGTGAGTCCATAACCAATTTGCTATGTTCTCCTCCTCCAGTACAGTGGTCACCCTAGTATATATTATGATGGAGTTTATGCCAGCCTAGTTGCATAAGTGACCAAAACAGCACACAGTCTTCTATTGACCCACTATGGACAAGTAACATAAATAAGAGAAACACAAACATAAACAAGATTTTGTGACTGTTTATTTCCACAGCAGTAATATAGTACTTTCTAATCTTCATTATTAATTTTCCTATTTAGTATCATCATTTATTTATTCACAGATACTACTAAAAGTTTAATAGGAAATTATGGGAAAAAATAGTGTGACTCTATCCACTTATTTCCTTGTGTGTGAACCAATGAAAGTTCACCATTATCTAATTTAGTTCTACAAATTATAAATTATTATTATTATAATTATTGTTTTGGTACCGGGGATCGAATTCATGATCTCACATTTGCCAAGCAGGTGCTTAAGCCACTAAGTTCCCAAATTATAAATTATTGTGTAAGTATCTCTATGACCTTGGGCTAGGCAAAGACTCCTAAAAGAACTCAGGGCACTAACCACAAAAGAGAAAAATGTTAAGGAGGGATTGAGAATGTCTGCTCATCAAAATATCATGTAGAAAATATGAATATTTAAGCCACAGATTGAGAAGTTACACCTTCGACACAGATTCCCAGCAAAAATTCATATTCAGAATGTATAAAGAACTCCTACAAATCAGTAAGACAAATCACCTAGTTTTAAAAAAGGACTACATAAAAAGCAAGTAATTCATAAAACATTGTTCAAGTGACCAGCAACCATACATAGAAAAAGAAACCACCACACTCTCATGAGAATGTCTAAAATAAAAATGAATGGTAATATACAGTGTTGGCAAGGAAGAGCAGAAACTGAAATTCTCCCATGCTGTTACTGGCAATTTAAATGGTTCAATAACCTTGGAACATTGTTAATAATACCTGCTAACGGGGCTGGGGATTTAGCTCAGCGGCATAAGCACCTGCCTTGCAAGCAGGCAGTCGTGAGTTCGATCCCTGGTACCGATAAAAGGGAAAAAGACAAAAAAAAAAAAACAAAACAAAAAAAAAAAAAACCTGCTAACATACACACCTATTTTATGAATCAGCAGTTCCATTCCTAACCACTTAAAAGGTTTACCCTGCGCATCACTCAAGCAGTGCATTTGTTTACATACTGACTATGCTGAACACGGCTTGGCCAGGAGTCACTTCAATCAGTTAATTCTTGTACTGAATTTCTCATTTTTATATTTTCTACTATATTATCTTATAAAAATTAACAAAAATGCTATTTTTGGTTATGTTGTATTTAAATAATTGGACTGGTAAGTCATTAACAATATATCCTACCGAAATGAGTGCCAGTACTCAACAAAAATGTATGAAAATGTTCATGGCAGCTTTCATTACTACAGACTCAAAGTGGTCTTTTTATCAACAATGACACGGATACATGATATAGTCTTAAAATGAAATCAGTGCAATGCTCTACAGACTAACTAATATTACATGCAACAAAGACACATTTCAAAGACTTATGAGCAGAAGAAAGCCTGACCCCAGAGGGTAAATATTCTGTGAACCTACTACTTATATGAAGTTCATAATAAGTAAAATCTCTTTGTGGTTGCCAGAAACCAGAATAAGGTTAGTTCTGGTGGAAAGAGAGGGTACTAACTGAAGAGTCTCTTGGATAGCCCAAAACATTCAACACTGAATTTATGCATGTAAACATTCACTGATCTGTGTAATGAGTTTGTAGATTTTTTTGTACTTTAATGTATATGCCACAGTTTTAAAAAGTTGGAGGGAAAAAAGCATTCATTTAAGAACTGCAGGATTAGAAGATCTTACAAAGATCAGTGGGTCCAATACACACTCAGGGCTCAACTCCAACCTGAATGTCTCTTTACAAAGCCTTTCTTTGTAATAAACTCCAAACCTAGCCCCAAGGAGCTTCTCTTTGATGGGGTCTCATTCTACCTTTTGGGTGAGTGTGTTTCTGTTTCTACATATATCCCCTTGTTTATCCCGAGATTTACCTAATGACAATAAGATGCCTTTTAGATCCTAAAAATTTTCTAAAACATTCCAGGATTCTGTGCTCGTATTAATGTAATTTCATGTGTCTCTTTCTTTACATTTGTATTCCACTTTACTCTTTCAGTAATGTTTTAACTTTAATAGATAAGTAGTGCATAGATTTTTTACTCAAAATAGGAATGCATATATCAACGTTTATACAACTTGCCTTTTGCATGCTTCAAGATCACAAAGGGAAATCACTCACTGTTTAATATTAAGATTTTAGAATATCAGAGCTCCTCACAAAGGAGAGCTAGCTCATTTGGATTTGGGAAATGCTTACCATTAAATGCTTAAATGAGAATATTGAGTCGACTGTGATTATTTTGATCTACACATCATGAAAAAGGATGAATACATGCAAAACACAGGTTATGCCTAAACTAATAAATCATAATAGATTTCATGAACAAACAGAAAAGCATTTCCCTAACCTCAACGAGCCAACTGAATAACTCATGGAATATGTACTTTAAGGCATCCAGAAGTCTCTACAGAGTTAAATTTTAGGAGATAAATGTAAATGCTGAGTGATATTTTTATACTTGAGATGATGTGTGTTCACTAGTAGTAGTATTTAGGCTTAAAAAACGAGTTCTTGCAGTTGCCATACTATTATTTCATATTTATGACTGTCCTTTTACTGGTATAATCTCACAGGCTTATTGTTCATTCTTTATTGCACAGGCTAGAGCATAACTAAGACAATTAATTCAAGATTATCTGCATTGTGAAATATAAAAAGTAAATCTTGACTACAATTATAAAAACTATATTCACTTTGTAACTCTGGGTAAGTTTGAGGCACAATACATAAAAAAAGATGAGAAGGAAAATTTGCTTTTGGTAATAGTTTACTGTAGTCCTGAGAGAAGTTCTTGAATGTCATGGCTTTACATGAGAAAAGGTGTCATGAAATTGATAGCTTTAGGAGCTGGCATACAAATACAGAGACCAGTAAAATGCTGGAAGACAAGGAAAGTAACATATCAGATTAAAGTAGGGTATTCAATTATTTTCATCAACAATACTAAACTGAAGACTTATCCGGTACATTGCTCAATGCTGTACTGATTTTCAAAGAAGAAACCTAAATGTGAGAGGGTATCCATCCTATTCAGGTTATTCAGCACTTGACATCAAACTATCAGTGTTTCTCAGTGCCCTCAGAGGTACAGGCTCCCTGTTTTTAGTAATCTCACACTTGGCACTTAAAACTCTAGTATAAAGAATCTTATCACTTTGTGCTATAATTTCTTGTGCATTTATCTGTCCTTTCCATGAAACAAATCAAGCATGCCCTGAATGCCTTTCTAGCTTCTTCAATGACTTTGGTTTTCTTGCCATAATTTTAACATCTCTTGCAATAATGGCTATTTCTTTTTTTCAGATTTAAACAATCTGGTTCTAAAAAAGGAACAAAAGCAAAGCTCATAACAAAATTCTTTATTAATTTCCATCTTCCGTCTAGCAATGGTCCATTCACTTATTTTTTCCTCATAACCAAGCCACTTGAAAGATTATTCCAATCATTGCTGCTAATGAATCTGAAGCCTATAGAAATCTGGTTTCTAACCTTACTATTTACAGATACTGTTTTTTTTTTTTTTTTACTATTTACAGATACTAATAACCTCTAAAACACTAATTTCAAACGACACTTTTGAATCTTCACCCTGTTTGGTTTCTAATGGGCCCCTGATGCTATTTCTACAAATTCTATTCCCACTGTTGCCTACCCCGCTGCCCGGGGTATTAATCATTCTGCCAGGGTCTTTGCTTTCTCCCTCTCTATTCTCTTCTAGTGACTGGTCTCAGTTCTAGGGTCTAATAACCACAATATTGATGACATTTAAACTCCTTTCTTTTGAATTCTGGGCCAAGATCTCAAACAGCTAAGATGATTATCTTCTGTAACATGTAAAGAATGAATCCATGCTCTCTTTTCCTCAAAATCAGTTCCATTTTCCATGTTCTCTAGGTCATTTAAGGGTACTACACTTACTCTGTCACTCAGTCTAAAAACCTGGGAGTTGTTTTCAACACTTCCTTCTACCTTTCCCATCACAATCAATTCCAAACCAAGCCCAGTGAATTCTGCCTCCTCTCCTACAGTCTATCGTAAAAGCTTTTTTAAAATCCGATTACTCTAATAGCCTCCTATCTGTTCTTCCTGTCTCTTGTCTGCTAGTGATCATTCTAAAATACAATAGAATTAAGAATATTTCTTGTTTTAAATCATTTCAAAGGCTACCCACTACCTTCCTGTTTAAAAGCATAAGTGTTACACTTGTTTTGGTAGCTTAAATTTTAAATGCTTTACAATAAAGATATTACTTTATTATTTGAATAACTGATGAAATTTGGCCATGTAATAGTGAATGACCATGCTTAAAACTAGTTTCAGAAATTAAAAAAGAAATGTTAACATGTTTAATGAAACAGAAAAATAAAAATTTAAAGCAGTATATTAAAAACAACTAAATCTTCTCACATTGCAGTCACATCTTTGGTATCTTTTATTCTTCAAGTGTCTGCATTCTTGAATGAAACATTTTACAAATTTACTCCTCTGGTGAGTGAGAGCCAGCTGATTTGCCAAAATGACTAATATGGATGTAATAAGGATAAAAGGCTGCCCTGATCTCCACTACTCCTTAACAAAAGAATACTAAAATAACCCAGCTATTATAAGAACAGATGTAATAAATGAATATCAAAAGATTTAAGGGTCAACTTATGAAACTACTTTTTTTTTTTTTTTGGTACCAGGGATTGAACTCACAACCTCGCGTTTGCCAAGCAGGCACTTCTGCCACTGAGCTAAATCCCTGGCCCCTTTTAACTTTTTTTTTCTGTAACTACTTTTGATGGAGTTTTACTCTAAACTTTCAAACTAGGAATATTACTTTCCACAGTATCATATTTAAATACATGTTTCAGATCTTCAAATTAACAGGTTATCAGATAGAGCTACTTTTGGTATCTTTCATAACCCTCTTAATTACAGTATCTATCTTCTTTCCTGTAATACATTTCTGTTGCAATCAACTCTAAGACCTCTTGAGAGAGAATGTCACACAGTACCATTATAAATGCATTACCAAGTAAGGTAAGAGAAGCTATAAACCAATTGAGATCCCATGATGCTAGTTATACTTCAGTATCCACTTTCCACTGACTCCCAAAACATGACAGCTCTGTTGTAGTAAAGTGGGTTATAAGTTTTGGGTGATGTAATTTGCTTGAAAGACAAAGAGAGCATAGAAAGATGATTATAGGTTATAGGAGATTACAGAGCTGCAGCTATAGTTCATCTTTATTATGAATATTAAGTAGAAATAAACATGAAGCCTAGTTAAGAGTTAAACGTAAGTTTTTTTGGTCTCTAAAAGAACACAGTTTGAAAACAAACCTGTATTTTAATTACAATTACAATATGGAGAAAAGTCCTCACAATCATAGTGTATGCTCATTGTTTTTTTCTCTTCTGAAACAGTTCATAAAATGATGTACTGACTTATACCTACTTATCCTATTTGCAAACAATATTCTGAATTTCACATCTTTGAACTCAAATATCCTTTGGATGATGACCAATTGTTAATTAACAGTATGTTATCCTTGATGTATAAAAAGAACCAGTTTTACCACACACTAGACATTTTAAATTTTTTAATAACAAGGATAAAATTGTATCAATTCCTTTCTAGTTTTCCATCTAACCCCTTTGAGTAGCCATATTCATTTATAGGCCAGCCCTCTAGGGTAGGATGTAAACAGAGACCAGGTCCAATCCTACATATCAGTATTGTTTTACTTACCTAAGTAATTTTTTTGCACAAAGAAATATAGCTCTACTCATGTGAATGTAGGTATGGAAGAACTGCAAAAAAAAAAAAAATCTATTCTTTGCCAATGATGGTGCTGTGAAACAAAAACTGAAGAAGACATAAGAAAAGGCTGTAAGTCAGAAAGGTATAGTTGACTCAAGTCTTTCTTTGGGCAGTAAATGAATCTATACACAATCCTTAGTATCATGTACTGCCTGAAAAAGATTTTAATTAAACACTAGGGAGAAGAAATCTGCCAATTAGAATTATCCAAGCAGTTTGTTTTGCTAGGAAATAAATGGCTAGCAGCTGACATTGTATTTCTGGCAAAATAAAGCTGCTCTTTCCCCTTTTTAGAAATGAACATAAAAATCACTTTTACACTTATTTAATATAGTCCCTAAATAGGCAATTAGCTCGACAAGATTTTTTAAATATAGGAGAGTTCTCTGTATTTAAAATCTTCTCATGCTCTCTACAGCACAAATGTACCATATGTGTATAATGTACATAGTGCTGCAGAAATAACTTTGATACTCCCCATACTCCTTCACCAGCTCTGGAGTCAGTGATCTACATTTTAAAATCCCAGAGAAAGATTTGCAGTAGCAATCAGAGGATTATAAGATTCAGAAACATATTCAGTCATAGCTGGCAGCAGATACTTATGAAATCTTAAGAGTTCCTAGTTTTATTGACCTGAAAATAGTTATGAATCTGATAAATCTTGAAATATCAATAAATAGATGAAGTTTTAAAAAGTACTGTGCTCAGAATAACAATTTTGCTAATGGTAGAATTATATACTAAAGTTAGAAACCTGGCCATTTCTAAGCATTCAAAATTTTCCTTATCCTTTCTCCTCACCATCAGAGCCCTGCACTCGCTAACATGCATATAAATATTCATCACATTTTCCTAATTTATAGGAAGTTTCTAAACACAGTATCAAGACTTTAGGAGTACATTACAATGCATCATTTACTATACATTAAGAAATGATAGGGGCTGGAGATTTAGCTCAGTGGCTAAGCACATCCCTGCTAAGTACAAGGTTGTGAGTTCGATGTCTGGTACCAAAACAAACAAATAAACAAACAAACAAATGCTAAATTTGTAATATATTTCTTTTTGAAATTTACTTGGACTCCCCTCCCTGGTAAGCAGTGTCGGTGTGGCAGATTGTGGCCCTTCCAGGGGGAGAACCACCAGTGGCTCCTGAGATCCGTGCCATGTTGGAGCTTAGGACCCTGGGAAACCAAGCAAGAAGCTCACCTTCCTGGTAAGCAATAGTGAACCTACTGGTGCATGGCCTAGAGTCAAACATCCCACTTCCCCTACCCTCCTTCTCCTGTCCCCCCCGTTAGCAAAAGGGAACCAGAAATCTGAGTATCTCCTGGGAGGCTGACCATGGCAAATAAGGGGGATTTCCTTCTACTATCTCTTTGAAGGCAAATATTTTTATTACTGTTTTGCTTTATTCTGATTAATGGTATTGCTCTATTCAATATTTTGTTTTGATAAGTTCTATAATGTTCTGTATTTCTTTTTACTTTGATATACGTGACTGAAAGAACAACTACTGTAAAGATAACGAAATATACTGTGACACCTATTACTGTTATCCCGGTAACCTGCTGTGAAGTTCTGTACCAGTTTCACTATGCAGTCTCAGTTGGCTTTATTCTGTCTTTTTCTGTTGTATTTTATTACTTTCAAAATAAAAAAAAAGAAAAAGAAAAAGAAAAAGAAATTTACTTGGACCAAAACTGTGGTAGTAGAAAACTGGTATTTAAAATTTTATTTTGAGGCCAGGTATGTTCTGCACACCTATAATCCCAGCACTTGGGAGGCTGATGCAGGAGGGTTGCTGTGACTTTGAGGCAGCCTGGGCAACAAAGTGAGTTCAAGCCAGCCTAAATTGTATAGTGAAACCCTCCCTCAAAAAGACCAAAATAATTTTTTTTCTTTTGAGGGAGGCAGTTTTAGGGACTACATCCTGGGCTTTGCACATGCTAGGCACTATTTTACTACATAGCCACAGCTCATTCTTTTTTAAGACAGCGTCTTGCTAAGTTGCCTGGCTAGCCTTGCACTTGTGGTCCTCCTGTCTCAACCTGCTGAGCAGTTGTGATTACAGACATACTGTACCAAGCTCAGTTTTTCATGAGTTTTAGAAAATGCTAGTGCCTGAAAGCTGCTTAAGACTGTTAGATGTATAATTTTTTACCATACATAAAATACTTTATGGAAATCAGCTTTAAAAACAATTATCTTATTAAAAGCTAGGTCTAAGATGAAGAAAGCAAACACAATATAGCTAAGAAAATGCAGAATATGTTGTAATATCAACTGATAACAGGCTTACATAGCCTACAAAGCATTTAAGATGACATTCACATTGTGAAATGTGGCTACTTTTGTCTTATTCTGATTAAAAGATGTGATATACTTTTTGTTGTGGCATTATGGCATACTTATACGACCAGCTAATAATCTTTAAACAAACAATACTGCAATCTCAGTAGCAAGCAAATGCAAGTAGATGACCTTTTCATTGTAGGGCTTTAATTTTTTTAAATCACTGGCTTCTAAGAAAGACAAATCTCTTAGCCAACACTGTTCTGGAAAACTGATTTTAGTACTAAAATGCTCCAATCTAAGAAATGTGGGTACATGTACCCCTCTGGTGGCTTGAATAATACCTGTCCACACCACCATGTTTAGGCAGCAGTGAGACTGGCTAATCATTTAAACTGTCTTCAGGCCTGACAGTGATAGTGATTTCTCAAGACAGGAATTTTGAAAAGGACCAAGAAAGTAAGCAATCCTTCTATGCACTAGCGTACAGCACACACTTAGAAGATAGTTCTTAACCCCACAGTTGACCTTAGTTAACTAAGGTTGTATGATGCATTTTCCCATTTACTATGTATTTCCTAAACATGTAACAGGTACTAGATATACTAGCAATACAACAGTGAAGAGTCTCTCCCATCATGAAAATTAGTTTGAAGTGAAACACATTAAGCAAATATACCAATAAACAAACTAAAACTGTGACAATGCAATGAAAGAAAAGAACAAAGTCATGGAACAGCAGAAGATGTCATTTAAATGGGCAGGCAGGGAGAGAGGCTCTCTGAAGAAGCAATACATAAACTGAAAGCTTCATGTTCAAGAGGTACACCCCATCATGCTGAGGAAAAAGCTTATTAGGTACTGAGGAGGGAAGGGATTTGTGCTCCAGAGGAAGCAGGCTGCAGAAAATGAGTGGAGAAGACTAGCAAAGAGATAGTCAGGAACTAGGTTCCATGGAGCTAAGTTAAAGATTTGGATTTTCCCTAAGGTTTAAGAGCAAACCTTTGAGGAATTTTAAGTAGGATCTAAAGGATCCTACTAACTTATTTGTAAAGAATGGGTGTGTAAGGATGGGTAGGAACAGAACTAGAAAGACCACCTGGAGAACTACTGCAGTGGTCCACCACTGCATGTTGGGGGCTTAGATAGAGCTATGACCTTAAAGGTGTAGTGAGACTAGACAGGAGCAGCAGAATCTTGCAGTGGTATGGATGGGGCTGTGTGTGTGTGCGCGCACACACACACATGTATGTGTGATGGTCTCAAGATTTCTAATTGAGAAATTTACAGGTTGAGATGTTAGAATCAGAGGAAAAACAAGCAAATGTAAGTTTAGGCTAGGTTCATTTTAAGATGACTTGAAGACAAAACATCAAATTGGAATCTGTACATGAGAGAAGTCAGAGTGGAGAAAGAAGTTCAGGCATATTCAGCAAATACTGTAAGTAGTATTTCAAATCATGAATGTAAGGCATAACCTAGGGAGAAATAGTAGATTAAAAAAAGAAGCAGGGCTGTGTCCTGAGGAACTCAATAGAACTTCACAGCATCTGCATGATGGTAGAAGAGACAAGATAAACATAGAACAAATAAACAGAAAATATAGAGCTAGTAGACATCTAAAATGGCATCTCTAAGCAGAGGATTTGTTAAGTGTCTGGAGAAAGATACGCAGGCAGAAAGAAGCATACTGGTCACTGAGCTGGGAATGAAGAGGTCATATTCAAGGCACTGAGGTCAAGATCTCTGAGCCTGTAACTGAATAGGGGACTTTTGGCACAAACTCCAGGCTTTTTAGGTTTTAGAGCCAAATGGTGACATGATGTGTATCAACTACCCACTAGAGAGCCCGCTACAGAGCCAGGTATAAGGAGATGCCAGCTACAATTGGATCCTGTGTGCTGTGCCCCATAATGTCAGACCCCAGTGGTGGGAGCTTACTTCCACTTGATGCTAGAGTCTTTTCTGGTTTTTGTGAAAAAAAAATTTTCCCCCTGAATGTTCCCTCACCCCTGAAGATTAAATAGAAGGTTGCAAAGGAGACTTATAAGATATGAACAGAGGCAGTGGTTTCAAAGTATTTCAAGAAAAAAGCAAGCAAGCAAAAAGCAAGCAAGCAAGCAAGCAAGCAAACAAACAAACAAAAACTGTTGTAATCCCAGCACTCGTGGAGGTTGAGAAGACTGCAAGTTTAAGCACAACCTGGGCAACTCAGTAACTTGGCAAGGCCCTGTTTCAAGTAAAACAAAACAGGTGGTGGCGGCTGAAGATGTAGCTCTGCATGAAGGTCCTAGGTTCAATCCAAGAAAAGGACTGAACCTCCCTCTCAAATGTTGCTAAGAGATTAAATAAAATGTTATTGACGGCAGAGAAATTACTAGTGATCTACCTTATGATGGATTGTATGTAGATGTATAGGAAAGTAATTCTGTATATATCTGCACAGTAACAGGTTTAAGTATATAATCTAAAACAAAAATTATTAAAAGTCTAAGTACAGTTATATACATTTGTATTAGTTACAAATGCATCAGGATAAACATTACTACAATCTAGGAGTCCCTCATCTTACTCTCTTCCTATTCACCATTACAGCAGAGGTTTTAACCTTAGATTTATTCTGATTGTTTCATATACACATCTGTATCTTTCTTTTTTAGCTCAGTATTAATCTTGGCCATCCTGTTGAATAAGCAGCTCTATTAACCCCTTCTACTTGGATGGTCAGATAGACTACTAAGAATGCTATGAATATTTTTGCCTTTTAGTGAATACTTCATAGATTTTTGTTGGGTGGTATACCTGGGAACAGTGAAGTTAGAGGTATCTGTAACTGCTAAACCAGTGATGGTGAACCTTTTTAAAGCTTTCAATGACACAAATAACCCACTGTAGCACACTTGCCACTGCACTAAGACCACAAAGTCCAACTAATTCCCCAAAATGTTGTAATTCTTTATGTACCTACCAGAAACATTAACTCTTATGGTTCCACATGATCAGTACTTGTCAGTCTTTTCAATTTTAGCCATTTCAGTGGATATATATCATTACCTCAGTATGGCTTAAATATGCATTTATTTGATACAAGTATGACTACTGGGGTGCATTTTTTGTATACTGGGAATTGAATATAAGGCTTGGTACATTCTAGGGAAGTGCTCTATCATTAAGTTAAACTTCCAGTTCTTAAAAAAGTTTTTTTTTTGAGACACGGTCTCCCTCAGTTTCTCAGACTGGCCTTGAACTTGACATCTGTCTGCCTCAGCCTGAGTAGCTGGGATTATAGATGCTCCAATGCACTGGAAGCCTTTGGAGCATTTCTTTTGTAGTGTGCCTATTCAGTTGGCTATATGGTCTAGTAATTACAGATATCTCTAACTCCACTACCCCAAAAGAAATCTGTATGTATGCTCACTAAAAGGAAGAATATTTAGAGTAGCATGTTGTCTCAAAAGGAAATTTATAAGGCTCTTCGAGTCCTTTGTTGGGGTCCAGATATTACAAATACATACACTCACTTACTTTTTCACCCTCATACTGCTATCTTTTGATGAACCAAGTGTCTAATTTTAATACAATTTGGCTTATTTTTGGGGTCTTCATCTACTCTGAGATCATGAAAATATTTTCCAGTTTTCCCTAAATTTTTGTTTTATCTTTCACATACTACAATTCAAATGGAATTGAGTTTTGTATGTACTGTGATGTAGGGGTCAAAATTCATATGATTGTCAGGTTTGGGTGCCTAGGCTTTGATGATCTATACTCTAGAGAAGAGCTAGAATGAGATTAAGGTTATTTTTTTTTTAACATTTGTAAGAATTTTCCAGGAAAGTCAATTAGGCCTGATATTCTTTATATAAGAATATAAAATTATGAATCCAATTTGTTTAACAGATAAAAACACACTCAGATGTTCTATTTTGTTTTTTTTTTTATCGGTACTGGGGATTGAACTCACAATCACACACTTGCAAGGCAGGTGCTCATGTTGCTGAGCTAAATCCCTGGCCCCAGATGTTCTATTTCATGTGTCAATTTTGATAAAATGTACCTAATGATTTCTTCCTTTCACCCAAAATTTCAACTCTGTCTGCGTAACACTGTTTAAACCTTTGTAACACACACAGAATCTGTAAGGATTCTCTATTCTTCCTATTAATGTTTTCATGATTTCTTTTTTCTTGATCAGTATTACTGAAAGTCTGTATCTTATAAAACCTTTTAAAAAACTAACTTTTGCTTTGTTAGATAGTATTTCATACTGTATACTTCTTTTTAAAAATTTTTATGAGATATTAGGGACCAAACCAGAGATGCTTTACCACTGATATATACCCATATTCCACTAGCTTTTCATTTTTCATTTGGAGACAAGGTCTTGCTAAGTTATCTAGGATACTCTCAAACTTGTGATCTTTCTGCTTCTTAACATTTGGGGAAGCAAGGATTACAGCCACATGCCACCACATTTGACATTTTTTTTCATTACATCACTTTCTTCTTTTCATTATTTCCTTTGTTCTACTTCTTTTGGGTTTAATTTGTTGATTTTTTCCTGAACTGAGTTATATTTTGATCACTGATTTAAATTTTGATTTATATTTTGATCACTGATTTAAAACTTTCCTAATATATGAACTTAAGGGTATAAATTTCCCATTGAGAATAGATTTAACTGATTCACACATAGTTTGGGATGTATTTTTATTATCAATTTGTTACAAATGTGTGCTTCTCCTATTTTTCTTTCTCCTTCAATAATAACATGTATATTAGATTTTTTCATCATTTTTCCTATGCCTCTATCATAGTTTTTGTATTTCTCCTCCAACAAATTATTCAAAATTACCAGCTTAATGCAATACAAATTAATTTTCTTATAGTTCTGGATCTTGTGCAGCAAATAATATAAGGGTAAAATAAATTCAGAAAACTGGTTTCTTAGTGTTGTCTTTCTCTCCAGGCTCTTGGTCTTTTAAATCGTTATCTGTGGGTCTCTAACTTCAATTTTTGTCTCCTCATCTCCATGAGATTAATAGCTTCTCCTCTGCTTCTAGCAGAAAACCTTTGGTAACTTTGACAAGTTTTTATTGTAGGTTCTTGTGATGCTCTGAATATTAAATGAGCTATGTCTGAAAGATGCTCATAACAAAACAGTATTTCTATGTGTTTTGTACTTTGTACTGATTAATTAATTATTTTTTGGTACCAGGGATCAAACTCACCATCTTGTGCTTGCCAGGTAGGTGCTTGTGCCGATGAGGTAAACCCCCTACCTGGATTTATTAATTTAATGTAGATAGTATTACTATTTCCAAGATCACATATCAGTAAGTGATAGTTAGGATTTCACTCTAGAGCATCATTACTTAATAACTACTCAATGCTGCTTTTTTTTTTTTTGGTACCAGGGATCGAACTCATGACCTCCTGCTTGCCAGGCAGGCGCCTACACCACTGAGCTACATCCCTGGCTCAATACTGCTTTTATAATTACACTGATCTCTTCAATCTTTTTACTTTGCTTTTTTTCTGTTTATTTCCCCCTTTTCATTTTTGTAAAAGCATTTAATAACTTCAAAGTATTTTAAAAGAAGCTACTATGAGAAATGAATGGTTGGCCATTTGCGGACTTGGGGGAGAGTGAACAATGGCTGTACCAGCAGACAAGCCCAGTCTGGGAACCAGCACCATGTGTAGGCCACCGCCATACTAGGTACAGCCTGATCCTAACCCCTTTTGGTGCAGGCTGGCAAGCAAGGGGTATGCCCCCCCAAGCAACCTGTTTATCCTGAGAAACACAGGTGCAATTGGATGCCTTGTGTGCTTTGGTGTTTCACTAACATTGCAGGGTTAGGGCCCGAGGTCTGATCATAGGTTCACAAGATACCAATATGCAGTGTGGTTTCTAGGGGGCATTTCCTGAGGGTTGGTAGCCCTTGTTGATTCCCTATGGTCTTGTTTTGAGGTCCTCTATCATTTCTATGGTTTTGTTGGTTTTATTCTCTTTTGTTTTGTTTAATTCTGTTAAACCTGATGGCAGGAGACACTATTTCAAAGATAGCAAGATATATTATAGTAGCAATTTTGAATTTACTATTGGCTTGCTTTGAAATCCTTTAATGCATTCATTATTTTGTTTTGTTTCTATTCCATTCTGTTCTGTTTGATTTTTACTATGTCCAAAGATATCTGTGGCTATTTTGAAAACATCAAAAGAAATTATGAAAACTATTGTCAATTTCATGTTTTGAAGTTCTGTATCTCTTACACTGGTTTATTTTGATTGGTTTATTTTGTTTTATCCTCTTTAAAGTAAAATTAAAAGTTAGAAATGAATGTCTATTAGTCTACTGTCTATTATCTATTAGGTAATAATTTGCTTAACCACTATTTCATCATTAGATATTTAGAAGCTCTCAATGTTTTAGATAGCGTAGCTGTCAGTGCTATTAACTTTTGTGCTTTTAAATATTTTTTCTGTAATAAGCCCTGTAAGAGGAATGACTCTAAAGTATGAAAATTTCATACTACTGATATGTGACACTGTTAGCAACAAAAATGAAAGGTCTGTGTCAACAGAAAGCTGTGGAGCAAATGAACAAAAGCAGCAGGAATGGGAAAGAGAGGGGAGAAATGAATTCTAAGGCTGGGAAAGAAAAAAGTACAATAGCTAGAGGCCATTTCTGTGAAGTAAGGGCATTAGTTCATTTAAGACGGAAGATGATGAGAACTCAGTTTTTTAAAAATTCATACACTTAAATACAAATGTGAGTATCATTAAAAGAAAGCATTTCCAAAATAGTTTTCAAAGATCTGTGTACTCTATCCCAACAATGGAGGAACTGATATGAATATAGTATTACTATGTGAAGGTACTATAATACTATATTCATATCATAGTAATACTATGATATGAATATAGTATTACTATGTGGAGGTTACAGATAGTCTATCTGGGACATCACAGTTCAACCTGATCTTCAGTATTATTTGTCACTCTAAGTTATTATTAAACATTCAGTAATATGGTACATAGACTTTTATTACTATATTTAAGGTACATGGATAAATGATCTTTTTAAAACACTATCATTACATTACATAATATAAACAGAAATCACAAAATCACCACAAATGTTATTCTTTTCATTTAGTTCAATTTAGTAAAATGGACCAGAAAGTAGGTCTGAGTTTCAGTGCCCATTTTATCACTTATTTGGTATGTAAATGTGGACAATTATTGCCATATCTATAGATTGGTACCATATTTTATCTCACTAAAGCTAAAATTGGAACATGATGTCTTTCGCTTTATATTCCTTATATAAAATGTCTTATAAGTTGCTGAGACACATGCGGCCCATGGGTTCCCTGGTTGAAGGAATGCAAGAGAATGAGAAAATGAAGAGACAAAGCTGGGGTCAGGTAGAGCCCTTACTCTCCAAATAGGAGGAAAGGAACTGTCCCCTCGATGCAGGGGCATTTATTTATACCTTTTTAGCAACTTAATGTCACATGACACTGCACTGTCCTAGCAAGATGTTCAGATGTCTTGGGGCTAGGTGTTTTCAGGGACAAAGCAGCTTCTTCATGTGGCTTGCCCTAGGCACTCTTTGTTCTTGGGATAGCCATGTTTCAGCCTCACATGTGGTCAATTTCCAGCTTCATGGGCTTCAAACAGTAAGTATATGCTGCTTGTGTAAAGTGTAAAAGTGAAATCTCTCTTCTTATTACCACATCCCATGCTTTGAATATATAGCTTGTTACTATCCTGTGCTGCTTAATGACACATGTTCTGAGAAATGTGTCTTTAGGCGATTTTGATGTTATACGAACATCATATTAGCATGTTTACTTACACAAACTAGATGGTACAACCTGCTGTGGCCTCTGTGGTATATATCATTGTACATGTAGTTTTTAGTTGACTGAAATGTCATTATATGGTGCATGAATGTATCTTACAAATACCCTTGTTACCAGATTACTTTTGAAGCTAACTGTTTAAAAGGTTACTTTGTGGCACTCTCTTAGGTCCAAGGTATTTATTTGCTCTTTCTACAGTCAGAGAAATCCAACCAAAGGCAGTTGTTTTTCTAACACTGCCTTCCTTCCTCTGTCCCTGTGGCTCCCATCAAAGCTTTGGGGGCAGGATATACCTCATTACCAGGGAGAAACAGAGAAAGCCCTGGAGGAGCCTACCAAGATCCTCTTCTCTATACTGGAGGCTCCCTAGTGTGTATATGGGTGGGTGACAAGTTTGGGGGGACAAAACTCTCAAAATAGTTCAATTAACTAGTCTGCTATCTGCATAGTGTCAGTGCCTGCTTGTCTAAGTTCTACTCATTTTCTAATTTACATTCTTCTGGTAATGTTTTTCCTTTTTCTGAGCTGTAGCAATCTGTCCCCAGGAAATTTTAGTAGTAGTAACACTGAAGGAGAATAAACTATAAGAATAATCACTGGTTTGACAAGATTTTCATTGAAATCCTTTCTCAATCACTTACTGGGTCAGTGACTTTGGGCAAGTGATTTAATTTCTGTAAGCTTCAATTTTTTCATGCCAACATGCCAAATTACTAGATAACATATGAAGCCAGGTGTGGTGGTACATACCTGTAATCCCAGCACTAGGGAGGCTGAGGCAGGAGGATGACTGAAGCTCTGAGGCCAATCTGGGCTACATAGTAAGTTCAAGACCAGTCTAAATTACATAGTGAGACTCTATCTCAAAAAACCAAAAGGAAAAAAAAAAAAAAAAACACGTGAAAACATCTAGTATAATATTAAAAAAATTTAATTAAATAGGAATTGGAATTATGAACTAGTTGAAATTAGAGGATGGTTTCAGTTTTTAGGTCCCTGGAAACTCATATCTTTTAAGAAATCATTTCAAATGGGGAAAGCAAATACAAAGACTTTGAAATCTCTCATGTTTCAAGAGATGCCAGTTCCATGGTAGGGTAACATACTAAAAATAGGAACTATGATGATATACACCTATAATTCTAGCACTCTGGGAGGTTGACACAGGAGAACTACAAGTTTAAGCCTATTCTAGGCAATTAATAACTAATAAGATCCCATCTCAAAGAACAAAAACAGAAACAAAAAACCAAAACAAAACAAAAAACAGGAACCAAAAATAATAATTTTATGCCTATTCAAGTAGCCAAAACATTTTGCTCTTGAAACCTTTGTGAAAATGTATTGATGAATGTTGCTGTTGGCATCAAAAATTACCACACTCTGTTAGAAAAACATAGCTATTGTACTGAGAACTGTAACATGACTCTATCTTTAAAACTAATAATCCTACTCAAAACTAGTATTCTGGGGATTTAGCTCAGTGGTACAGTGCCTGCCCAGCAAGCCTGAGGTCTTGAGTTTGACTCTCGGTACCCAAACAACAATAAAAACTAATAATAATCCTACTCCTAACATTATATCCTAATGGGTTGGGGGTTTAGCTCAGCGGTACAAGCACCTACCGGGCAGTACTAGGTCATGAGTTTGATCCCTGGTACCAAACAAAACAAAACTAAATAACCTAAGAAAATTAAAAAATTGCTATAGTTTTATTTAATAGTGCCTGGCATAAAAGGTACTTAAAGTACTTCTTCAAATGAATACCTACTCTGTACTGACTTTTCCAAAATGCCAGCTCTTATTCCTCCTCATTAACTGCTTTAACTGTCTGGGGGTAATTTTATAATTAAATTCTATTATCTTTGTCTGGTCTCTGTTCTCCCATCTTCGGTAGAAACTTCATGTTGATTGCTGCCATCCTCTGAATTCATTTGACTTTCACATAGAAACTGAATGGTCTTAGTACTACAGCTCTGACCTCATCAGGAAGAATCTGGACCTTTCCTTAAGAGCTTAAGCTGTCTTTCTCCTATGTAGTCTAACAGTGCACCTTGCTGCCTACTTTATTATGACAAAGGATAGCCACAAGCTAATTCACAACATACTTACATGTGGAGTGTCATGGAGCAGCATACTTCTTGGCCCAGACCTAGGCATTTCTGTTTCTCTCTACAAGCCAAGGAAGAATAATCCCTTTCTTACTTTCATATCTTGATTTTTTCATTCTACCCCCTCTGAAAATCTTTCATATTTCAAGACTAAGTCTCTTCTTTGAGAAAATGTTAGTGGTTTTCAATACACAAGGTTGTGCAACTACCACCACCACTATGTGATCCTGGAACATTTTCATCACATCCAAAAGAAATTCCCATATCCACTAGCAGTCACTTTCCATATTCATCCATTTACTGTACTTTGCATTTTTAGGCTTGTTCTAGGCATCTCAGATAAGCAGAATCAGACTATGAGGTATGATTAAAGATACAATTAATGTTTAAAGAAACATTTATTACATAACAAGACATACTGCCATTAATCCCCCTCAAAATACTCCCTATCATTTTGGACACATTCCATAGTTCTTGTCACTTTCTAAAGCAGTTCTGAAAAACTTTTTTTTTTTTTTTGTCTTTGGCTACACTGTCATGTTGCCTTGATGTCCTTGAATGATTCAAAATGTTTACCTTTCATGGTTATTTTGACTCTGGGGAAGAGTGAGAAGTCACAAAGTACCAGACCCAGTGAATAAGGTGAAGTAGGGTACATTATAATATTCTCAGGAGTCTGCCTTTCTGTTGGACAGCAGCATTCACCATACTTCTGACCACATCTCATAAACACACACACAAAAAAGACTTCTAGAACTACTTTAGAAAGTGGTAAGAACGATGGATAAGTGTTTTAAGTTGGGGGAAGTATTCTGAGAAAGATTAATGGCAATGTGTCTTTTGTGATGAATTTTAAAATTTAAATATTCACTCTATTTTGATAATACCTTGTATGTGTCCTATTGTTTTTGGTTTCTTTAGTGTAATTATTTCAGTGTTCATCCATGTTACAGCATATATTACTACTTTGATAGTTAAACAATATTCTACTGCACTGCTATATTACATTTTGCTTATTCATTCAACTGATGGACACTGCAGTTCTATTAGTTGGCAATTACAAATTATGCCACTACAAACATTTGCATACAAGTGTACACTGTAAACATGTTCATTTCTTTTCAAGATACACCCAGTAGTGCAAATATAACTGTAAAGTAGCCATATAAATGATATCAAAATCTACTTGGTTTCTGAGTTCAGACAGCAGGGGATATCTCTAACAATGCAAAAACTCAAAGTACTGAACTCGCCATTCCATTGCTACTGAAACATTTGTCTTCTTGAGTCAAACACACATTATTTATAATTTATTTATTTCTTTCCAATTAAATTGAAGGCAGCTATCAGATTTCATGGTATAATCATATAATAGATGTTTAATATAGGTGTTGTTAATATACTTACACCTTAGTTAAAAATAAAGAGAATGATGGCTTATATACTCCTATTCTTCAGGCATTTGAGTGTCTATTATAAGCTGATCACTATACTTGAGGCTGAGTGAAGTAGCAGATAAAAGTTACTTATCAGATTCATCATAGTCCACGTACAAGTTCAGCTCCACACATTTTTACTGAATGCCTACAATGTGAACAGAATTGCTTCAGGAATGATGGTAGAACCAGAGAAGAAAAGCATATAGTCTATAGTCTTTTATGGGAGTATATAAACTACATATAATAAAAAATAGCAGGAGCACTGAATATTAATTGCAGTAAGAGTGATATAAAATATTCTGAAGAATCAATGAAAAGAACATATATTGTTTGGGATAGTGGAAAAAGGACAATATTTCTTGAAGATAATACTTGAGAAAGGGTCTTAAAGGCAGCATTTGATAGATGGGGATGCCTAGGAATAAGGAAGTATTTTAGACAGAGGATAACACAAACTGAGAGAGGTGAGGTACATTTCATACTGTTTTCCAGAGATCATTCTGTTTGGAATATATACTTGGGTGATAAAAGATGCAATCAGTGTAAAGGCTCTTGAGTAGGGTCATGGAGTACAGAGGCTTAGTGCTTAAATACATTTAAGAAAAACTATTAAAAGCCTTCCTATAACAATTCAAATCCCTGGATGATTTAATTTTTTCTTGAAACTTCTGTGTATATTTTCTAAAGTAATCATGGAAATTAGTGATTTCTTCTTTCTAAAAGAAACAAAAAATAAAATCCTGATGATTTAATGAGTATGCTGATGGAACACAATGCAAAATCCTAATAGGCAATCACTATATATCATGCTTTTGGGAATATGTAAGACTTAAAGCAGACAGGTAGGCAATTCTCAATAATCAGAGTGACTGAAGCAAAAGTAGGAGTAAAATAGGAGCATTAATTGAGCTCCTAGCACAAGGATTGTGCCAATGATTTACATCTAATATCACTGTTCCACCAAACCACCCCATTTAGATTTAGGGTGACTGACGCTCAGGATTACCAAACTAGTAAAATATGAAGACTAGTTTTGAATCCAGGGCTGTCTGGTCACCTGTTTAGTCCAGTACTGTTCACTCTTGTTCACACAGTTCAAAGCAAGCTCAAACGATAGTATCATGATACATATAGAAATGAAAGGGGCTAAATCTTTAATATACAGACTTACATGATCTGAGGAAAGGCAGAAATATTCTTATGTTTAGAATTGTTTAGAGATCAAGACCAAGAAACGAAATTAGGGCTACATCCTGATCTGGTCTGAACAATGATTATAATATACAACCACTTAGGAATTCCAGGGAAACACAATTCCAGTTGTGTATTCTGAACTGGGAAGTAAACACCAAGAGAATATAGATATTTGGCCTGCATTTATGTATTTGAAGTCCTAGAAAGTGAATGTCACACAGCAAGAACTAAATTTTGTGGAAATTATGAAAAGACATGTACAGGGAATTTTTATTTGAATACTCTTTTTTGTTTGTTTTTGTTTTTTGAGACAGGATCTCCCTATGTAGCTCAGGCCCGCCTTGAAGTCAAGGTGGAACCCAGGATAACCCCAAACTCTCGACCATCATCCTGCCTCAGCCTCCTGAGTGCTGGGATTACGGGTAAGTGTTGGGATTCCAGGTATGCATCATCATGCATGGCCATTGAATATTCTTTAAAGTAGTCAAGCAAAAACAGTAGAGCAGTAAGTTTAAAAAACATTTTAACTAGGATACTCCATTTAATGCTCAATTCCACGGCAAACCATTACCACCAAAACAAGAAGCAAAAACCGTGTAAGATATAAAATATAAGCATGATTTTACAAAGACAGACAAAAGAATGAAAAGGGCATAATGCATAGCACCTCTTGAGAGAATCACTTAAATGAGACAGAATCTATAATTTAGCAGTGTACTCAAAAAATGCTTCTGGAAAAGAAATCTAACCAATTACTCTAAAAAACAGGTAATTTATTACAAATGGCAAGTACTGATACAAAAATCTCAAATCATTAACTCAAAGAAGTAACAGTATAATAGCAAGAGTTTTATTTTTCTAATTGTGACACTATGTTCTTGTTAGGATATGAAAAGAAAAATGCAACAAATGGGAATTAAGAAAGAACCCTGAAAAACTTTTGGAAGACAGGATACAAGCCTCTTCACAGATACACTAAAAAAGAATAAAAACAGTATCCACAGACTTTCCCTCTGTGGTTTTTTTTTGGTACTGGGAATCGAACTCACGACCTTGAGTAGGCTAGGCAAAAGCCACTTATGCCACTGAGCTAATCCCCAGCCTCCCTCTGTTTATTTTTGTATTTTTATTTTTTTGTCTTTTTCCTTTTTATCGGTACTGGGGATCGAACTCACGACTGCCTGCTTACAAGGCAGGCGCTTATGCCGCTGCGCTAAAACCCCTAATCCCCCGTCCCTCTGTTTTTTAGAAGCTTCCACAATATTTCTCCTTTGATGGAACCAACCAGTAACTGTCACTTGTCAGAAAATGTCTTCTTCCAGATATGTACTTTATGTATTGTTTTCTCCTCAACAGATAATTCTTCAAGCTGCTCAAAGCTTTCGGCTGCAGCAATTTTTCTTATTTCTATTATACTGCATGCCTTCGTGAAGTATTATGAGGACCAATTTAATAAATTCCTTGCTTTCCAAAAAGGCAATGTAGTATACTGCATCTCAATCAACATTTTAGTATCATTTTCTCTTCTTTTAGTTCTACAATTCCTCAACTACGATTTAGTTTGCCAGAGTGTCAACATCATACTACATTAATATAGAAGATAATGCACACTTTCTAGTCAATTAATAGGTACTTGAGGCAGTCCTCATGCCCCTAACCTCATGCCCTAACCCTGTTAGACACAACAGGGACATTATTTAGTCTTGTCTTTTCACTCAACTGCTGCTCTAATTTTGTGGTCTTTTAAAAGATAACTGCTTTTAGGGGCTCTGGCTGATTTTTCGAGGACCTGGGATGGAACCCAAGTCTTCAAACAGTAGGCAAGTGCTCTATCACTGAGCTACATCCTCAACTCATTAGAATGATTCCTTAAAAAAGTGTACATAAGGTTAAATTACTTTTATTTTCATAGTTTGAAATGTTTTCTAATAAACTCTAAACCATGTATCTTTAACTGGAATTAAAACTACAAATTCTGAGGCTAGAATTAAGTAAGAACCTCAAGGAAAAAATACACGGGTACTATAATTTCAATAATTTTTGAAAAACATTGCAGTTCTAGGTACAAATGGTGGATATCCTGAAATTGTTGAGATGTCAATTGTTGAACTGTAAAAAGACTGATTCTTGGGCTGGGGATTTAGCTCAGTGGCTCAAGCACTTGCCTGGTAAGCATGAGGTTGTGAGTTTGATCCTTGGTATCAAAAACAAACAAACAAACAAACAAAATTCTTCAGTACACACACCCCACATACTGCTACTTGACAAATGATAAGGCATCAAAATTGAGTGTTTATTACCAATTCACGTACCTTTCCTTATACAACAGAAGACTGGAAGTAAATTCTTTTACTCATCTTTTGTCTTTTGTGGGCCAAGCTCACGATCCCTGCATCATGCTTTAAAACCACAACGAACAGACAGCAATAATTTTTAAACCACTGCCAATTTAACTCAACTACAAAGGGAAAAGATGTACTAAAATACAACTTTCACAAACGTTACATACCAGCCTCATGAAAGAACATTTAAGGCTGAGGAAGTTGTTCTCAGGTCAAACCTGCAACCTCAAAACCAAAGACCTAAGAATATAGGGGACCAATTACTTCAGTTAAGGCAACGCCAAATGTGACTACTTCGTACACTTGCTCTCAGCTAAGATGAAAATGCCCCGTAATTTATGTGATCAGTCCTCTAGGTAAAAGGCCATGCTTTTTATCTAGCGTTCTTGCTGCACGTCACTCCAAAAACTCCATCAAGGTAGACGTGGGGTGGCACGCAATTCGTGAGTCATACCAAAAAACCCAAAAACTGTGTTCTTTTATAATGAATTTTAACAAGGGATTTTGTATTCTTTTAAGAAAGCATTAGGAAAATTTTGCTATGGAAGAAATTTTCCATCTCATACGTAGAAACCTAACACGTAACTCAGCCTGCAGGTTGATGATAGTCCTGAAAAAAATCTCACTTTTGACACGAAAACACTCTCAAGCTATGCGAGGCAGTCTTTGGCGAGGGATCCCAGCACCAGCTTTTTAGGCCCTCCCCAGCACGGGAAGTGGGTTGGATACCCCCAAATCACCATCCGGCACCGCAGGAAGTGAGTTCTGTTCCCCCCTCCCCCAGGAGGTATCCCTCCCTACCCCCAACCGGAAGTGAGGCGCCCCCATTCAGTCGGCCTCTATCCGAGACAAATCAGCAACAGCAAGTCGATGATCTTTAGTCAGAGGACGAAGGACACCACGATGGTGGCCACCCCCAAGCTCGCAGAGCCTACTGACCTGCAGACGACACAATAACCCGAGGCCAGGAGCTAATACGAGGCCCTGGACAGAGCACAGTTCCCTCAGCCCCTCTCAGTCACCGCTGCTTCTCACACTCGACGTCTCATAGCGCCAGAGGAATCACTCCGCAGCATTTTATTTTGATAGTCTTTCTTTTTCTTTACCAAAATCGCTAACAAACCCCAGACACGTAACTTATCTGATCACGATAACACTTAAATTGGCTCCGGTGAGGAGAAAAGTGAAATATTACTCCCAATACCTTCAGAAAAACGAAGGGATTATTTTGTTCCGGCGCGGTGGAGGACTATGTGATGACGCAAGGCACGTCGCAGAGCCTCCTGGGAGATGTAGTTTTGTGTTTATGGCAAAGGCCCGCAGAGTAGAATTTAATTTGATAATTACCAAATACTGTACTGGAGTACTTGAAAGCGCCTATTCGGTATTGGAGACTGGCTTCCATAAGGAGATCCGATATTCAAATAGACCAAAACTTCTTTTCTCTTCTGGTATTTAATAGAACCAAATTTTTCCCTCACAAGGGCCCTAGGTCTTGATCGCCCTGCCCCCTCGCTCTGGACCCGCCCCTCAGCCAATCAAGTGCCCTCTAGGTCTCTTCTTCCGCCTGTTGGAACGCCAGAAGGCGGGGCCTCGTGGAGACTGGGTCCCTGAAACTGAGGGGCGCTCTGGGAGAGGGCGGTGCGCGCGCGCGTGCTCGCCCCTCCAAGGCGGGCGAGAGCGCGCGAAGGGGCGGCGCGCGGGGCTGGGAGAGCGCGCGGGCTGGTGGGCCGGGCGGGCGGCGGACAGGCGGCGGGCGGGAGCGCGCGGCGGACGCGGCGGCGGCGAGAGTTACAATACTTACTTGTTGTTAGTGTCAGTCGCTCGGCAGCGCGGCCACGGCCAGCAGGAAGAGCGCGGACGCGCGGCAATGGTGGTCCCCGCGGCGGCGAGCGCGCCCCTCAGGTAACGGAGGCAGTCTGTAGCGTGCCTTCGCCCATCGCCTCGCGTCCCCCGGGGTCCGCCCGCCTGGTCCCGGCTCCCAGTGCCCCCGAAATGAGGCAAAGTTGAGACCGGCGGCGGGGACGCCCGGGCGCGGTTGAGCGGCGCGGGGAGAGTGAGTCCTGGAGCGGGCGCGGGAGGCTGGGGCAGGAGGGCTTCTTGCTGCCAGGGCTACGCAGTCTCCCTGTTCCCGAGCCTGGTGAACCGCTGAGCCTGGATGGCGGCGGCAAGACTGAGCCCCCTTAGTACAGGCTGGCTGGGAGCTGGTTGGGAGCTGGCTGGGTGCTTGGGTCTAAGTGGTGCGGCTCCGTTCCCTCCCCTCACCCTTCCACGCATCCGTCCTTGCAACTTTTCTCTCCTCCCTGGGAGGGGAGCGCGTCCATCCCGCGTCCCCGCTGTGTGCGTCCTTCGTCTGGAAGCCGGGTTTCTTTTTCCTCCTCTGGTTCCGTAAAAGACTGCTGACAGCGACGGGAAAGAGGAGCCCTCCCCATCCCATGGTACTCCTCAATCCGTTGCTTTTCTAAGATCCAAGTTTAGGAATCAGAGCTGTGGAATGGAGTTGTTGGAAGGCTGGCGATGATGGTGATGAGTTAGAGGAAAACTATGATTTCATCCTTATTGGCCTTACTATAGAAAACCTAATACGTTTTTCTTCTGCTTCTGTTGAATGTGGTGAGATTATACATTGAATTAAATTTTTGGAGACTTACATAAAAGACTATTTTTAGGTCATTGGATAGGGTACGCGGGCAGCTTTTCATCTGAATTGTAATTGCTTTGAGGATTCTGTTTTGGGGCCTACCTGCTATTTTTTTTAAACCCCAGCCACAGTGTCTTTTTTTTCCCTAATAAATGAATTGATGTAGTAATGTGTGTAGTGCGAGAACCCTTATTGCTCCCTGCAGTGTGAAAGTGGAAAAAAAAAAAGGAAGTGAATTATCCACAAGGGTAAAACTTTCCTGAGCAATCTTGATTTTCACTTCACGATGGCTCCTTTTGTAATCTCAGAACATTTCTGGATGGCTCAATTCGCTGAATACTCTAATTACTTTCGAAGTGCCTGGCTTTTCTCTTTGGTGGCTCATTTAGTAAACTATAATGGCAGGTGCAGTACATTTTCTTAGCTTCGGAGATGGAAACTCATAGCCTCAGTGTAGAGGTTAAATTAAGGAAGAATTCATACCTCTGCTATGGAGTTAGGCGGCTAAAGACGAACTCACAAACTATGGGAAAAAACAACCCCCTTCACGGAGGGGAAGAGGAAAATACTTTTGTCTTTAGGGAATAATGTGACTATATTATGGTGGGGGAATATGTCAGAATCTTCTTGAAAGCTTTTAATGTGTGACCACCCCCTCCCCCTTGTTTAGGGGCTGACACTGATGTTTGGATTTCAGTGTTGGGAGAAGTGTTTTGGTGAGAGGAACAGATAAGATTGCTTGAAACTGTTCAGATACTAAGACTGTTCATTTTGCTCACTGCTAGTGCAGAGAAACTTCCACAGTAATGTTCTTACTCCATTAACATTCTGTCAGAATTCTTTTTCTTTCTTTTTTTTTTTTTTTGGTAGTGGGGATTGAACTCGCGACCTTGCACTTGCCAGGTGGGCGCTTATGCCACTAAGCTAAATCCCCAGCAGAATTCATTTTTAAGTGTCTATCCTGAGGCCCATAAAGAAATAATGCCACTCAGTAACTATTTCCTGATAAGCACATTAAAAGATGTGTTCCTGAGATGCATACTCATACAAACATTATCTTAGTACATTTATGGTAATGTAAATATTTAAGGCTTAGAGCTTAAAAAGTTTTATTTGCTTATTTGTGTACATGCTTTTTGACGTCTAGCAGTGCCAGCCATATTTGCCAAATAAGCATCAGCCATAAATTCATTGGCACATTTCATACAATAACTCTTCTAAATGGCTCCATGGTGAAGCATCATGAAATTAACATTGCCTTCACAAGAGAGATTTGTTGTTTTTAACAGCAATGATGCTCTGCTTAAGTGAAACAGGTGCTAGGCTCTAGTTGCTTTTAACCTGCCAAATCATACTCTTGTTGTTGTTGTTGTATGTATTTTTTTTTTTTTTGTCTTTTTCCTTTTTATTGGTACCAGGGATCGAACTCAATGACTGCCTGCCTGCAAGGCAGGCACTTATGCTGCTGAGCTAAATCCCCAGCCCCTGTTGTATGTATTTTTTAAACAATTTAAAGAACTGTGGCCCCAGCATGCCAGTGAGGGGTTCAAGGTTTCACATCGCTGTGACAGATCCCTGTTTTCACTGTTAGAGGCATGTGTGTGTGTGTGTGTGTGTGTGTGTGTGTGTGTGTATACACGTGTATGTGTGCTTGTGATGAGCGAGCTCTATTTTCTCATTTGTTGATCTCTTTATTGTGATTCCTATTCAACCTATCCCTTTGTCTTTTTATTACTAGAGCTCCTGGTAAAGTTTAGGTGCTTTCCTTTTAACTTCTAGGGTGGGACTAGGTAGTTCACATTTGTCTGACAAATGGTCCTTGGCCTTCTACATACCAGGTATGGTGATAGAATTGAGAATATGGAAAACTATAGCTCTTTTTTCCAAGGAGCTGCAGTTTAAGAGGAAATGATAGCTGATAACCAGCAATTACTGTATGGTGTGGTTTGCTATAGGTGTGTGCACAGGTTCCTATGAATATAAACACAGAGGAGGGGTCAGACTTAGGTTCTTGATACTGTGGTGTTCTAGAGTCTTGGAGGGATATCTGAGCTACTCTTGAATAATCCACAAGTTAAGTAGGTTCAAACGGAAGGAAATGATATATTTTACCAGTGCCATCAGGTTGCAATACAGGGCACAAACCTAAGTCTTCTATGTAATTTAAATGTTTTTAATGAACCATATTTTAAAAAGTAATGAATACATTTTTATAATATTTGATCCTATATATGTAAAATATTATTTCTTCATGCAATCAATGTGGTATGGTAATACTGAGATGTGTGATATTCCATTTTTTATACTACCTCTTCAAAATTGTAGCCCATTTCAGTTTGGAATAGCTCATTTACATACTTCATAGCCACATGTGAACACATAGATTTAGAATAAAGGCAAATGAAGTAATAATTAAATCACAGATTGTAAACCAAGTTTAGAAGTTTTAGGTTCATTCTGAAGGCTATGGAAATTTAGTTCAAAAGAAGGAAAGTCATGCTGTGATTTCAGACTTATTTGCAAGGAACTGAATGCTAAATTTGAGAGGAGCAATACTAGAAGCAATACTACTTAGAAAGCTATTCTTGATGCGAATGAGGGATGATGTTGAGGGAGAGGGATGTCAGAGATTTAGCAAGTATTAATAAGATAGAGTAATCTGATTATAGAATTGAGAAGGATTGAAAGATGAGTCTCTTTTAAGACAGTCTTGCTATGTAGTTCAGGGTGTCCTTGAACTCACTACATAGCCTAGGCTTTCCTTGAAGTCTTGCCAATCCTCCTGCCTCAGCCTCCTAAATGATGAGATTACAGGTGTCTACCACCATGCCCAGCCTAATGATAGGATTCTTGTATTTGTGAGCTGCTAGGTGGATGGAACCAGTAGCTGAAGAGAAGCTAGCCACCTGTGCCAGACAGACCAAAGATAATAAAAGGAAACTTTGAGGAATTTGTCACAGGAAGTTGTGGGAGGATATTCAACAGTGTATCCTGTTGGGTGTGGTAGCACATGCCTATAACCTAAACACTTGGGAGGCTGAGGCTAGAGGCCAGCCTGTATCACATAGTGCGTTCAAGGCCAGCCTGAACTCCATAGTGAAACTCTGCTTCAGAACTACAACCCCCCCAAATATCCTGCCTTGTAAAGGACAAGTAAGATAAGGGGTACATAATATCTCTGGGATGTGAGATTAAGGAGTTTTAACTGTAGTTGTAGCTAGAGAAGTTGGCTACATTGTAATGTATTCAGGGGGTTGAAAAGTGAATTGTAGCTAGATTGTAGCTAAAAGGGTAACTAATTGAGAAGAATACAGTGTTGTAAACAAAGGACTCTGAAGGAAAATATAGAAAAGAAGATTAGAGAAGTTTGTTTTTTTAATTACAAGGGTATTTGGCCTGCTTGTGGGATTAGAAATCCCACCAATGGAGAGGAAGAATTTCAGAGGAGGAATAGAGACAGACAGATAGATGGAGACAGACAGAGACCAATGTGATTGGTGGAAGCAATGATTTAGAGGCAGAAAGGGGAGGATGGGTTGCATGGCATAGATAAAAAAAATTGGCCCGAGCAGGAAGTTGTCTTAGCAATGATCAGAAAAGAGGGAAGTAAAGATGGATGGCAGTGTAAATAAGTTTGAAACTGATGGGGCATGAAAGAGAAGGAGTTGACGTGTTCATTTTTGGTTACCAAGGAATGAAGGTTCTTAAAAAGAGTATGGGAGTTTATAATAATTTTACAAGGGCATTGGGGGAAGAGGCAGACAGATACATGACTAAGAAACTAACAAAGTATTGAGAAACTGCTTGAGGTTATAGATTTTGGATTTGTAATGGTTACCAATTTGCATGGTTGTTTTTCTCCAATAGTGATTAGTTTGATAATATCTGAAGAAACTGTTTCCCTAACCTTTATTATTGTTACCCTTCTAGTTTTAAAAATGAACAGTTGGTGTTCAAGCCTTGGTTCAATTTGAGTTTGGTTGTTATCCACTGCTTTGCTGATTCTGTTTGGTAGAGATATACAAAGGACAGTTGGTTGAGAAAATTAATGACACTGAGGTTGGGACTGAAATGAACTGGATTCTAGGCTGGATCAGTAGCCGAAAACCTGGAAGGGGATGTTCTGACTGGGAGAAAATGGGAGTGTGAAAGGTTAATGTGAAGCAAAAAGACAGACTGAAATTTTTAAATTTTTAGAATTTTTAAATTTTAAATTTTTAGAATTTTAGAGGTTTGTTGTTAATTCAGGAAATGTTTATTGAGCATCACGTATGTGCTTGGTGGTACTCTAGAGGCAGAGGTTATAGTAGTGAATTAAACAGCCAAGCATCTGTTATTATAGTATACTAGGAGTTGATAAAGCTGTAGAGAAAAGTAAAGCAAGAATCCCAGAGTGTGTATATTTAAAAAGACAGTGTCTGGGAAGGATTTGGTCAGAGCAAATACTTGAAAGGGAATATAAGGCACATACTAAATAGAAGACACATTTGCATAGATCCTGAAGCAGAAGGGTGCGTTTCTACATCCTTGGAATCCTAGGACCCAGGTGCTCTAACTGGGGTGAACTGAAGAGGAGAGCAAGGTAAGGTCTGGGAGATAATGGGTCCAGATCGCAGAGCCTATGGGCCATGTGAGAAGGGAACCATGACAGGGTTTCGGCTAGAAAAGTGATATGAATGGACTTGTGTTTTTGACTGTAGTACTGAAACTAGTGTAAGGAGATAAAAAGAGTAGAATGAAAAGATGAAGTAGGAGGCTCTCTGAAAACCTTGTTGAGAGGTTGTGTCTTGGACCAGCAAATCAGAGGCAATTGGATCTGTATATATTTGTAACTTCTATTTTGCAATTACTTTAAATGGACAGGAAAGTTGCACAGATCTGACATAGAGTACCTTTATATCAGTGTTTCTTAGCCTTAGCTAGCACTCTTGATATTTGGGACTAGCTAATCCTTTGTTGTAGGGGTTGTCATGTGTATTATAGGACTTAAGCAGTATTCATGACTTCTGTCCACTAGATGCCAGTACCATGTCCCCAGCTCTGAAAATCAGAAATATCTCCAGATTATTGGAACAAAATCACGCCTGTTACAAACTACTACCATGTATATGCCAGCTTCCTCTGTTATCATTTTACAGCCACGGTGCATTTATCAAGCTGAGAAATTGACATTGGTGCTCCAAGCACCATTTGGATCTTATTTGTATTTTACCATTTTTTCCACTAATATCCTTTCTCCATTCTATCATCCTAACTAGAATACTTCATTGTTTTGGTTGTTAGGTCTCCTTTGTCTCTTCTAATGTATGAGTTTCTTGGTTTTCTCTTATATTTTTGTCAGTTATTTTGTAGTTGTTCCTCAGTGTAGGTTATCTGTTGTTTTTTCATGAGTAGAGTGGGATTGTGTGATTTTTGAAGAATACCATAGAGGTGAAATGTCTTTATCACATCATACAGGAGGCATGTGATAGCAAATAACTGGTGATTATTTTGCTTAAAGTTTTATCTGCTAAGTTTCCCCACTGGGAAGTTACTCTGGTTACAAGAAGCAAATTACTAAGTCCAGCCTACACTCAAGAGGAAAAGAATTAAACTCCACTTCCTGGAGGGAGGAGTAGCAACGAATTCATGGACATATATTAAAACTACCACAGTGGCTGATAAATATTTTGGGAGGGAAAACTTAGGACTTTGCCAGCATCCTGTTTCTCTCTAATAGTTTCAGCATTCATCAGTAGATTTTGTTTGCAGTAATTATTGTTATGGTGTTTATAAGGTAATTTTTTGTTTTTATCATTGTTCTTACATTTATTAGTTGGAGTTCTTCTGTGAGGAAGGTTTGTCTTTTGTCTAATCATTTATGAGTCCAAATTCATAGGCATTTATTGTATTATTAGGGTTATAGTTTAATGCTATTCCTATTTATTTTGCTTAGATTATTCTAGCTTTGGCCATGGGGAGCTCTTATTGGTTGACCTCTGTGTCCTTTTGATATGTTCCTATCTTTTGTGTGTATATAGTCTCACTTCTTTACTCTCTGGGAACTACTGGATGCTTTGGGCTTGTTTTTTCTGCCTCAGTCCTAAGATAATTTCTTCAAGGTTGTTCTGGTTCTTATAGTTGGAGAATGGTATCTTGAAGCCAAGATGTGAAAGGTAGGCATGCTTATTGCTACTGTAGTGTCATCCCTCATAGCTTTTCTTAGTGGACAGAGAAAAGGGAGTAATACGTGCACACACCTTGCCCCCATGCACTGCACATCTATTTCTGTATATACCAAGGACACGTTCATACTGATATCTTTTTTCTGTAATTAGGTATATTTTGATCCAAATAGGTTTACTGATGGATTCCGTGTGGAATCTTAGGAATCAAGAATAACTTGGGGGTTTCCAGCTTAAACAACTGCAAGAATGGCGTTGAAGATGGTTCAGGAGAGAGCAGACAGGTTTGTGGGAAGAGTACAGGAGTTCTGTTCCATTCAGGTTATATCTCTGAGATAGCTAATAGACATGCAGACAAGAATGTCTTGTCAGCAGTTGAACATCTGAATCTAGATTTCAGAGGAAAATGGCCCAGGCTGGATATGTTGGGAGTTGTCAGTACAGAAAGATCACCTGAAGGATGAACATAGCTAGGGAAAGAGAAGTACAAGGGTTGACCATGGGTCATTCCAGTCACAGATGACATGAGGAGTAGTTCTGCATGATAAGAGCTGCATGTAGTTACAGGGTAGACTTCATAGCCATCATTAATAAATACTTAACTCAATACTTATTATTTGCAAGATACCAACTTCTGGTTAGTATTACTCTCTTCTTCCATAAATTTGCATTCTACAGTAAGACAAATCACAGGCTTACAAAAAGAATAGCAGTAGAAGGGAAATACTAGATAGTGGTACAAAGTACTGGTGATGCTTGTTAGAAAACATAGACCAAACCAAACAATGATAGGCTCCAACATGCACAAGCTGCTTTTAAACACTGGTGTAAGCTTGTATCAGTTGGGAAATGTGTCAAGGTTTCACATACTAGTAATTATCAACCAGCAAAAGTTCTCCGTATGTTGACCTCGCTTTCTTAGGTTGCTTCTCCTTTTGCTCCCCTTTCATTATAAAGTGTTGGGTTAATAATTGTGTCTGTAGTTTACTGGCTATCAATGAAGCCACTCAATGACCTGGTCAGGAGTGTTTCTGCTGCACTTGACTTTTAAACTACTACTTCTCTGCCACCATTTCACAGTCAATAGAATGCAACTGAAGATAATATATATCACATGTTTCCACATAAAATCAAGCAAAAGTGGACTTAAAAGCTTATATGAGTATGCTTCCCCCACCCTGCTTCTTTTATAGATGATAGATGATTGTAGACATTCATACTTACCATTTTGGTTATCAAAGTTAAACACAAAATATTATTTTAGAATTTTAGAAGTAATTTAAACACATACCCTAGTAAACTGAGGTTTTAGTTAAACCACTTTAATTTGTATCCAAAGTGGGTGGGCTTTTATTGTCAGCTGATAAGAAGTAGTATAGCATGAAGCAGGTGAATGTCATTTTCTAGTAATGATTTAGATGCCAATTTTAGAAACTAAAAGCTATGTTTTAGAAACTATGTTCTAAAAGCTATGTTTTAGAAACTTAAAAAGGTATATCTACTTTGTAGGATGGGGGTGAATGATCACAGGATTCCATCTCAGCTTTGCCACTGAATGGTTGGCAAAGCTTTGGTCTATATTTTTATGTCTCAAGGGATTGAATTTATTAGATATGAGGAACTTCAGTGTGTTTATATGCCAATGGGATGAACCTTTGTGTTGAGTGCAAAGACTGTTTGATCAACATGGTTCCCAGCACATAGTAGGTAATGGAAATGCTAGTTGAACCATAGAATACAACTTGGCCCTTATAAAATAAGGCAAGAAGATTTAGTTAGCTTATTTAAGAAAACATAAGAGTTTATCTGTGGGGGCTGGGGATTTAGCTCAGCTGCATAAGCGCCTGCCTTGCAAGCAGGCAGTCGTGAGTTCGATCCCCGGTACCGATAAAAAAAGAAAAAGACAAAAAAAAAAAAAAAAAAAAAAAAGAGTCTATCTGTGGAAATATAGAAGATCATCAACACCTGTTTCAAAAACCTCTACTTTCATAGGTTCAGTAACACAGAAGAAATGGACAGATTCCTAGAAACATATGAACAACAAAGCTGGGTCAAGAAGATGTAAAACTGCTGAATAACCCAATTTCTATTAATGAAATTGAAAATGTAATTAAGTCCTTACCTACAAAGAAGAGCCCAGGCTCAGATGGATTCATTGTGAAATTCTACAAGAAATACAAAGAAGACAATGCCAATACTCCTCAAACTCTTGAATAAAACCGAAAGGGAAGCAGTTCTTCCTAAGTCATTCCTAGAAGCAAATATTACTCTAGTACTTAAGCCTGAGAAAGACCCAACTAAAAAAGAGAACTACAGGTGAATCTCCCTAATGAACACACATGCAAAAATCCTCAGTAAAATATTGGCAAACAGGATGCAGCAAATCATCAAGATTATATACCACTACCAAGTGGGATTCATCCTAGGCATGCAGGGATGGTTCAACATATGTAAATCAGTAAATTTTTTTTTTAATTTTTAATTTTATTTAAGGAGAAAAGGAAAAAAAAGCAGAGAAAGGGTACAAGTTATACAGATTTGCAGAAAAAAAAATGAACAGTAGGAAATCACTAGTTAATGGATTATATACTGTCATCTTAGAAATAATTGTTCAAGTCACAAAATTAAAGCTTGTAAAGTGGACATTCCATCAATGATACTGCAAACAGTTCTGTTCAATGATCCAATAAATCTCTATGATATCATATTCTATCTTATACACTTAAATATACATGCAGTTATATAGTTTAGAGCACTTTCTTTTCCTCTCTTTTGTACAATGACTATTACACATTTTGGGTTTCATTGCTCTCACGGTTCTTATTACTTTTTTGGAAGAGAGTAAAACCAAATGTGACATAACAGAACAGAATCGGTCAAGTCAAAAGGGTGGACATAATAGATAATGTGAAAACATAATACAAGGTGATCAACAATGGTTACCATAATGCCTCCCGCTATCTCTAATAGAATTGCCTATACCATTAGTTATAATACAATTGAACAAAACAGTAAAGAACAAAACCGACAAAGCCAAACCATTGGAGACATTGTAGGTCTTCAAAAGTAGATAAAAGTCAACGAGAATGGGCGTTATAATGAATCTCATTATCTTCACAGCTGATGCCTAAATTTTCGAACCTGATACTATCCAGCAAAACAGAATAGGGGAACATCAGTTTAAAACCAGATGGTGAGAGTAATACAGGGCTTTAAATCGAGGTAATGGAAAGTCAAAGTGGGTTACTATAATATATCCTGCTATTTTTTTCCTTTAATTAAAAGGATAAAAAATTTTTAAAAAGTATTAAAAAAGTAAATAATGGAGTGGAGATTGAGATAAAAGAGGGCATAACAACGAAACAGCACAGATCAAAACATAACCATTTGAGCAGAATAGTGTTTCACCACCAGATAATCCTGACCTAAAAGTAGTTACCATATTGTCTCTTTCCTTGAAATCCTTGAGTACAACTTCGTATACTGTAGCATTAAGTATATCAAAACAATGTAAAACCACTTAAGAGAATGACAGCATTACAGAGTATTTAGAATCGACTAACAGAAAATGAATAATGGTTTCTGTATAATCTCCTTGTCTTTATAAGGTTTTTGCTTATACTATCATACATAATAAAATCCAGTAAGATACAACCTATTTAGACCATTGGAGACAGAAGGACAAAAGCTAGATGAGACTTCAAAACAAGATGATACTAAATCAGTATTACCTATTAAGATGTCATTTTCGCCAAAATAGCCGTTCCTATCATCCAATCTTCTCTGCCTCATTTCTGTTGAGCTCTTATTCTGTCAGTAGCTGTCAGTTTGTCTTCTTCACTTTGTTCTCTGCTCCATTAGTCGTGGCCTCCACTATTTCTGGATTCTTTGTATTTTTCTTTTTTTAGAATATCCTGCAATACTCTCTGTAGAGTTGAATTGGTGGTTGCAAATTCCCCCAGTTCCTCTTTATCCTGGAAGCACCTTGTTTTCCCATCAATTTCCAGGGACAGTTGTGCAGGATATCTCAATCTTGGCTGGAGATTATTATCTTTCAAAGCTTGAATTATTTCCCCCCACACTCTTCGTGATTTGATGGTTTGTGCAGAGAAATCTGCTGTAATTCTGATGGGTATTCCCTTGTAAGTGGTCTGTTTCTTGTCTCTGACAGCTTTTAATATTCTGTTCTTGTATTGAATTTCTGGAATTTTTATTATTATATGCCTGGGTGTTGCTCTGTTTGGGTTGTAGGTAGCTGGGGTCCTGTATGCCTCATACATCTGAGAATCTTTACCTTTTGCTAAATTAGGAAAATTCTCCTGGATTATTTCTGTGAGTAGCTTTTGTAGTTCATTTGTTTGTGTCCCTACTTCTTCTTTTATGTTCTTAATCCTTAAGTTATGGATCCTCTTATCATCTTCTTGTCTTTGTATTATTGCTGTTTGTTTCTTTGCTATTTTTAAGAAGTTTTTCATTTCATTCTCCCATATTACAATTCTGCCCTCCAGTTCAGATAGTCTGTCCTTAGTTTCTTTCAAGCTGTTATGCCAGTCTTCGATAGACTTCTTAGTTTCTTGGTAGTCCCTTTGAACCTGCTTCACGTATTCTATGCTTTCCCTGTTTTCTCCATCAAACAATTCTCCCCTCTTTTTCTGTTCTTCCATTCCACCATCTGTTTTTTCTTGGGTGGGGCTTAGCATTTCTCTGACTATTTTGCATACTTCTAGCTTCAGGTCGTTGATAACTTCATTCCTGAATTGGTCTATGAGGCTCTCTATATGGTGCTTTATGTGTATTGGTACGGTGTCCGCTATTGCCTGTTTCTCAGAATTGGGGGCCGAGGAGCCTTTCTTGTTGCTGCCTCTTCCCATATTCTCTGTTCCTTATATATGCAAGCTTATATGAGAGGCCCAGCTTCTCTCCCTGTCAGCCACAGCCTGATTGAATTGCGCCGGTTAGGTGTTCCCACTCACTGCTGCGCACCAGGCAGCCTACGCGGGGGCCCGCCCCTCCCGGCCTCCGTCAGGCTCTGCGATCTGGGTTGGGCCAGCCTACGGGGTCCGCCGGCAGCGTCACGCAGGCCAGGCACTTTTCACCAATCCCGCCCGAGAGGGGAATGTGTGGCTGGAGTCCCCACTGCACCCTGCTCCCGCAGGACTGCTCGGGCCCAGAAAGTCCGCTGGAGTCAAACTGTGGTGGTGTGTCAGTTTCTCTCACTCACTTCGCCACAAGTCAGAACATGCCTCCCTGCCCGTCCTGTTTTCGACTCCATTCGCAGACTCCCGTTCTCAGAGTTTCCGCGCGTCTCTCTCCTTGCCGAGCCGATGTAGAGGCAGCCAGCCACCGCGCGGCGGGAAACCCAAATCGCGGCTTCCAATGGCGCAGGGTCCAGCCTCAGCAGCGAGACTTTTCTGTTCCTGTTTTAGCACCAGGACTGCATTCCAAGTTGGTTTCTCTCAGCCCAGTTCGTTCCTGAGTCAGCAGAGCATAACTCCACCTGCTTATGTCTCTTTAGTCCGCACCATACCTGGCTTCTGAGCCTAGTTTTTCAGAGAGCCTCCGGTAGTTGCTGTTATCTGTCCGCCATGTTCTCCCGGAAGTCCGTAAATCAGTAAATTTAATCCACCATATAAATACAGCCAAAAGTAAGAATCACATGGTCATTTCTGTAGATGCAGAAAAAGCTTTTGATAAGGTCCAACACTCATTCATAAGAACCTTACAGAAAATTAGAATAGATGGTCTTTACCTCAATATGATAAAGACCATCTATGACAAACCAACAGCCAGCATCATATTAAATGGCCAAAGACTGAATGCCTTTACTTTAAAATCAGACACAAGACAAGGATGTCCCTTATGACTGCACCTATTTAACATACTACTGGAAATACTAGCCAGAGCAATTAGGAGAGAGAAATAAAAGGGGTAAAGATAAGAAAAGAGGAAGTTAAATTATCATTATTTGCAGATGACATGATATTCTATATAGAAGACCCCCCAAAACTATTGAAAGTCTTCTACATATAATAAATAAATTCAGCAATGGATATAAAATTCAGCTGGATATAAAGTCAATACTCAAAAATCAATGGCATTCATATACACTAATGACAAAATCACTGAGAGAGAAATAAGAAAACCCACACCCTTCACACTAGCATCCAAAAGATGAAATACTTAGGTATTAATCTCACGAAAGAAGTAAAAGATCTATATGGGGAAAATTATAATATCCTGAAAAAGAAATCGAAGAGGATCTCAGAAAAATGGAAAGATATCCCTTGTTCATGGGTAGGAAGAATAAATATTGTGAAAATGGCCATTCTCCCAAAATTGTTATGCAGATTCACTCAATCCCCATGAAAATACCATCAACATACCTCACAGATCTAGAGAAATCACTCCTAAAACTCATCTGAAACCAGAAGAGACCTAGAATAGCAAAGGCAATTCTAAGCAGCAAAGCCAAGGCAGGGCGCCTCACAATCCATGACTTGAAGTTATTCTACAAAGCAACTGTAATAAAATCAACATGGTATTGAAATAAAAACAGATCTGAAGATCAGTGCAATAGATTAGAAGATACAGCCACAACTACCAACACACTCAAACACCGTATCTTTGATGAAGGAGCCAAACATGTTCACTGGAAGAATGACAGTCTCTTTAATAAATGGTGCTGGAAAAACTGGCTCTCCATATGCCAAAAACTAAAACTAGAGCCATGCCTATCACCATGTACTAAACTAAAATCTAAATGGATCAAAGATCTGAATATTAAAACAGAAACACAAACTATTGGAAGACAAATTGGGTAAAAATCTTTAAGACATAGGGGTAGGTAGAGAATTCATGAACAGAAATCAAACCACATGGGAAATACTTCCCACAGTCAATAACTGGGATCATGTCTTACTAAAAAGTTTCTGCATGTCAAAAGAAGTCTCCAGCACAGTGAAAAGAAAACCCACAAATTGGGGAAAAATCTTAGTGAGCTGTCCCTCAGACAAAGGACTTCTGTCTAAAACATGTAAAGAACTAAAAAAAATCAGACCCCCAAAATTCAAAGACCCAATCCAAGAGTGGGCATCTGAGATGAATATACAGTTTTCAGATGAAGAAATACAAATGGCAAGTAAATACATGAAAAAATGTTCATCACTGGTCATTAGAGAAATGCAAATTAAAACCATACTGAGATTCCATCTCCAGAACAAATGGCAAGGATCAAGAAAACTACCAACAGAGACTTCCGGGAGAACATGGCGGATAGATAATGGCAGCTACGGAGCCTCTCTGAGATAGCCAGCTTAGATTCCAGGAATGGTGCGGTGTGGGGAGTCCTAAGCAGGGGGGAGTATAACCTCCGACCCAGGAGCAAACTAAGCTGAGAGAAAACAATTGGAAATGCAATCCTGGTGCTACGATTGGAACAGCTGAAGTCTCGGTCCCAGAACTGGAACCCGTGCCTCTGCAAACTGAGGCTTGACTTTCCTGTCGCCGCTGCTGCATCTGAATCGGCACAGCAGAGATAGAGATGTGAAAGCTCTGACAGTGGGAGTCGGTGAACCAAATTGAGAGCAGACCTGGCGGAGAGCCCTGCATCGACCTGCAGTGAGAAGAACGGGGACCCTTTCATAGATTATGCGGCTCCAACAGAGGACATTCTGGGACCGGGCATACTAGCCTGATCAGAATGCTGCAGTGACTTCAGTCACATATTCCCCTCTCAAGCGGGATTGGTGGGGAGCACTTGACCTGGGTGATGCCGTGGACTAAGACCCAGTAGGCTAGCCCAAACGAGGTCCCTGTGCCTGGCAGTGCACCCTAAATGCAGTGAAGCCTTCAGCAGCAGGTTGACTGACTTGGAGAGGCAGACTCAGCATAGGCTGCTCTGGTCTGTTGTCTCCCTAGTACACTGCAGTGGGCAGGAACACCTAGCCGGCATGATTCAAACAAACTATAACCGACAAAGAAAGAAACTGAGTCTCCTATATATGCTTGTATGTAAGAAACAAAAAGTATGGGAAAAGGGAGCAATAAGAAAGGGTCCTCATTCCCCAATCCTGAGAACACTGATCCAGGAAAGGTAAATGCAAAGGAGAATAAGGACAGAAAACATGCAGTATCAGGAATGGCACCAATAGACATAAAGCAATATCTCCAGGACCTCATAGACGAGTTCAAAAGTGAAGTATTTAATGAAGTAAAGCAAGATATAAGTAGAATAGTTAAAGAAATGCTAAGCAACTCCCAAGAGAAAACAGATGGTAGAATGGAAGAACAGAAAAAAGGGGAGAATTGTTTGATGGAGAAAATAGAGAAATCATAGAATACATGAAGCAGGTTCAAAGAGATTACCAGGATACTAAAAATAAAAACTCTATTGAAAGCTGGCATAACAGCTTGAAAGAAACTAAGGATAGAATATCTGAACTGGAGGACAGATTTGTAATGTGGGAGCATGAAAGGAAAACCTTCTTAAAAATAACAAGGAAACAAAGATAGAAGAATGATAGGATCTATATAACTTAAGAATGTAAAGGAAGAAGCAGGGATACAAACAAATGAACTGCAAAGGCTAGTCACAGAAATAATCAAGGAAAACTTCCCTAATATGGGAAAAGGTAAAGATACTCAGATTTATGGGGTATACAGGACCCCAGCCACCTACAACCCAAGCAGAGCTACACCCAGGCATAATAATCAAAATTGCAGAAGTCCAATGTAAGAATAGAATATTAAAAGCCATCAGAGACAAGAAACAGATTACTTACAAGGGAACACCCCTCAGAATTATAGCAGACTTCTCGGAACAAACCATCAAATCACGAAGAGCGTGGGGCAAAATAATTCAAGCTTTGAAAGACAATAACCTCCAGCCAAGATTAATATATCCTGCACAACTGTCCCTAGAAATTAATGGAGAAACAAGGTGCTTCCAGGATAAAGAGGAACTAGGGGAATTTGCAACCACTAATTCAACTCTACAGAACACTGCAGGGCATTCTAAAAAAGAAAAATACCAAGATTCTAGAAACAGTGACAGAGAGGCCACAGTGAATGGAGCAGAAAGCGAAATGAAGAAGACAAACTGACAACTAATGACAGAAATAGAGCTCAATAGAAATGAGGCAGAGAAGGTTGGATGGTATGAACAGCTATTTTGGAGAAAACAAGGCATCATAATAGCTATTGCTGATTTAATATCATCTTATTTTGAAGTCCCGTCAAGCTTTTGTTCTTCTGTCTCCATCATTCTTAATATGTTGTATCTTATTGGATTTTATTATATGTGATAACATAAACAAAAACTTTTATAGACAGATAATACAGAAACCATTTTTCATTCTCTGTTAGTTGGTTCTAAATACCCTGTAATACTGTCATTCTCTTAAATGGTTTTACACTGTCTTGATATGTTTGATGCTACAGTTTACGAAGTTATACTCAAAGATTTCAAGGAAAGAGACACTATGGTAACTACTTTTATGTTGGGATATCTGGTGGTGAAACACTGTTTTGCTTAAATGGTTATGTTCTGACCTGTGCTGTTTTGTTGTTATATCGTCTTTTATCTCAATCTCCTTTTTTATTATTTATTTTTTAATTTTTATCTTTTTAATTAAGGGAAAAATAAATAAAAAATAGCAGGATATATTATAGTAACCCACTTTGATTTCCTATTAACTTGATTTGAAACCCTGTATTGCTCTTACCATCTTGTTTTGACTGATTTTACTCTATTCTGTTTTGCTTGATAGTACAAACTTTGAGAGTGTAGGCCACAACGGTGAAGACAGTAGGATTCACTATGATGCCCATTCTGGTTTGACTATTATCTTCTTTTGAAGTCCTGTAATGTCTGCAATGTTTTGGTTTTATTGGTTTTGTTCTTTACTGTTTTGTTCAATTTTATTATAACTGATGATATAGGCAATTCTTTTTAAGATAGCAAGAGGCATTATGGTAACCATTGTTGATCACCTTGTATTTTGTTTCTACATTATGTACTATGTCCATCATTTTGATTTGTCTCTGTTTTGTTATGTTACATTTGGTTTTATTCTCTTAAAAAAAAGTAATAAGAACTGTGGGAGTAATAAAACCCAAAATGTGTAATTGTCATTGTAGAAAAGAGAGGAAAAGAAAGTGCTCTAAAGGATATAATTGCATGTATATTTAAGCGTATAAGATAGATAACCATATTACTGAGTTTTTGTTGGATCATTGAACAGAACTGTTTGCAGTCTCACTGTCCACTTTATATGCTTTAATTTTGTAACTTGAACAACTATTTCTAAGATGACAATATATAATCTATTAACTAGTGATTTCCTAGTGTTTATTTTTTTTTGAAATTCTGTATAACTTGTACCCTTTTTCTGTTTTTTTTTTTTCTTTTTCTCCTTAAATAAAATTAAAAAAAAAAAAGAAAAGGAGAGGTTGTGGGGAAAAAGGAACTCTCCTGCACTGTTGGTGGGAGTGCAACCATTGTGGAGTGCAATCATTGTGGAGGTCAGTCTGGAGATTTCTCAAAAATCTGGGATTGGAATTTCCAGTTGATCCAGCTATTCGGCTTCTAGTCATATTCCCCGAAGAACTGAAAACATCATACCACAGTGATATATGTGCACCCATGTTTATAGCAGCACAATTTGTAATAGCCGCATCTTAGAAACAACCTAAGTGTCCATTAACTGAGGAATGGACAAAAAAGTTGTGATATTTTTATACAGTACAGTACTACTCAGCTATAAAGAATGATCAAATTGGGCTGGGGATTTAGCTCAACGGCATAAGCGCCTGCCTTGCAAGCAGGCAGTCGTGAGTTCGATCCCTGGTACCGATAAAAAGGAAAAAGACAAAAAAACAAAACAAACAAACAAAAAAAAGAATGATCAAATTGAGATATTTATAAATAAATGGATGCAACTTGAGACCATACTTATAAGTGAAATAAATCAAACTCACATGTATAAATACTGTATAATCTCCCTAGTGTAAGAAATGGTAAGAGTACATAAGAGTTTATGGTAATCGTGATTCCCCATTACATTACTTTGGAGCCTTATAATGTTCCCATTCATTAGCTGGAATGATTTTATCCTAGGTTGTTTGATTTTATTATGTATGATGGTATGAACAGCTATTTTGAAGAAAACAAGACATTATAATAGCCAATGCTGATTTAATATCACCTTTTTTTGAAGTCCTACCATGCTTTTGTTCTTCTGTTTCCATTGGTTCTATAATGTTGTATCTTATTGAATTTTATTATTTGTGATAGTATCAACAAATCTTTTATGGACAATGAGATAATATAGTAAGCATTTTTCGTTTTCTGTTATTTGGTTCTGAATGCCCTGTAATACTCTCATTCTCTTTAATGGTTTTATACTATTCCGTTATGTTTGATACTATTGTGTATAATCGTATACTCAACTATTTCAAGGAAAGAAACATTATGGTAGCTATTGATATATCGAGTTATCTTGTGGTGAAATACTGCGTTGCTTAAATTGTTCTGAGCTGCTTTATGTCCTCTTTTAATTTCTAAAATGAAAAAAATTTTAAAAAACCATAAGAGTCTAAAAGCTTCAGTTGTATAAGTCAGAGTAAAGGCAAAATAAATTAAATGTATGGTAACATCGTCATCTGAAACTAAGCCAAGCAGTATCTTTCCAGTGGCTCATAAACTTGCCCTCCAGGAACAGTCAAGAGTTCTAGTTTCAGGAGTTATATTGTCTGGATTTGAATCATGGCTCAGCTATTTACTAGCTATGTGGTCTTAAGTTAGTTTCTTAATTATGCTTCAGTGTCCTCATTTGTAAAATGGGAATAATACTCGTACCTACTTTATGAGGTCCTGAGGTAAAATCAGAATATATATCATACACATAAATATATATAAATTTTGACATACTAGTGTTTAATTAAAGTGTTCTAAAAATGCTAAGAGACTAGTTATCTTAAAATTAAGGTTTTTCAATTTCTAGAAAATCCCATGCACTGAGTTAATTAAAGGAAAAGGAACTCTTGTGAACAAGGAAAAAAAATGCTGCTAGGAAATACAAAGTGATATACTGGAAATATATAGTAATGTATTGACTTTTTTCTTTCTTTTTTTTTTTTGTTTTATATTGGTACTGGGGATCGAACTCAAAACTGTGCGCTTGCAAGGCAGGTGCTTATGCCGCTGAGCTAAATCCCCAGCCCTATAGTAATGTATTGAGACTGAATAAGGAGCTTTCTACTTCTGTTCTGTCCACGTTTTTTTCTTGTGTGGCAGATTTTTTTGTTGAGTGCTTACCTATGGGCTCTCATGAGCATATCATTCTCTGAGAGTACTTATACATAATACTGTGGTTAAGAACATGGACTCTGGATCCATGCTGCCTGGGTCTGAATTTGACCTCTGCAATTTACAAGTTGTTACAACCTTGAGGAAATTTTTTTCTTTCTTTGTGCCTTAGTCTTCTCATTTGTAATGGGGGTAACAGCAGTACCTATGTCAGAGGGTTTTTAGTATTTGACAAGTGATTAAAATGCTGCTAAACATAGAATCATGTATTTGTCATGTAAGATAAAGTATAGTAGAAATATTACTCTTAAAAATAAATGGAGGTGGGTAGTCCTCCAGTTTATTTACTTCATCTACTTTAGGTTAACAGGAATACTTTTCATTATTTAAAATTAGAGCTTCTCTCTTAATTTTCAAAATTGACTTGGTTACCTATTATAAAGCAAGATGTCCTGCTAGAATTTTTAAATAATTTGAGATGGTGAATTGAATATGAAGAAGATGAAAAACTGCCTCTTGACAGATATGCAGTAGTATTTTTGGATTTTATTTGTCTATGCAGAGGGTGTGCTTGTGGGAGTATGAAAGAAGATTTAAGGTATGTGAGAAGCAGTGGAAACTATCTTCATAGTGCCACTTTGCTCCTTGACTTGAAAAATTATTTTTACAGCATTATTCTTGATTTTCATCATTTGCCAATTGGGAGCTGGCTGCATCCACAGTACTAACAAACTCCACAATTTAATATTTCAAATAAACTGCCAGATCTTTTTTCAACTACTGGTCCTAAAATTGTAAGAACTTTTTGGTTTCTAGGTTCTATGAGAGAGTTAGTAGACTCCTAGAGAGTGGTGAGAGAGAGAGAGAGAGAGAGGAGAAAGGCATAGTTCGATAACCTCTTTTCTTCTATTCAGTATATGGCCACATTTAAATTGTTTCTGATTCACCCCTTTCTACACAAATGTAGCCTGTAGAACGACAGCATCTGACTGTGTAAACCATGCCATCAATGGCATAGAAATAATCTAGAGACACAGTAGTTTCTAATTGAAGCAGATGGACTTTTGAGTTCTTTAATGTCATCTCACATGTATTTTTTAATGTATCCTAATGAAATTTTGATCCATTTATAAAGGCAACTTGTAGTTCTCTTCAGTTTTACATTCCAAATGTCTAGCAAGACATTTTGTCATCTGAGAAAGGATATGTTCTATATTCTTTTGTGAAAGGGAGATATGTACAGGGCTTTACAACTAAGTACATGCTAATCTTCTTTAATTTTCTATGAGATTTTATGGTGTGAGTTTTTATGGATTTACTTTCTGACTAGGAAACTGAGTCCTGCTATATATAATGAGTTCTCTCTAATTCTTTTGGCTAAAGACCTGGAGTATAGTTTGATATTGCATATTATACCACGTATCTATCTTTCAAACATTGATGGCATTTATGATAGGAAAAATCTAATTTTTATTGTAGGAAAATACAGAATATGTTACAGGAGAGAACTGTCCTTCTACCATCCAGATATATTAAATGATAATAACTTGGTACTTTTTTCTCCCATTGTGTGTGTGTATGTGTGTGCACAAGCATATATTTTAAAATATTTAATTGATACCATACTAAATATAGTAGGGATACAGTTTAAAAACCAGTTATAATTAGTATAGTAAACTGGTCACACAGGCTAGATGAGGTAATCCTGCCCTTTTTACTATGGTTTTGATTATCAGATGACATGAATGGAAACTAAATCTTCTTCATCTTTGTGTCTGGATTTAGCACAGGTGCCATCATGGGAATTTATGGCATGTGTGCCACAGTGGGCAGGCAGAGCTCTCTGTTGGCATGCGAGCCAAGTTGCCCCAGAAGCATTTGTTTTTTCTAAAGAAAAATTTCAGTATTCAGGTTTAATTGCTGTGTTGGCACTTTGTGATAAATAAGTGAGTTTTGTGTCGCAAATTGGGCACTTGGTCTCTAAAAGGTTTACCATCACTGGTATAGGGCCTGATACTCTGATACCACATAAGTACTAAATTCAAAAGCTGTAGTTGTGTAGAAGAACTAACTAACAGAAAGCTGTTATTACGCTTACTATACTTAGTTTGTACTATTTTACTTTACAGGATATGTGGTGGCATACGCTTATAATCCCAGCATTTGAGAAGTTGAGGCAGGAATATCATGAGCTCCTGGCAGGTTTAAGCTAGAAGTTTAAGGCCCATTTAGATGACTATAATAAGACCCTGACTTTCAAAAAACTTCTATACTGGAATGTAAGAACTGTTTGATCATTATTTTCCCATATAGTCAAACAATAGGATTGCCTATCATTCTTCTAGTTTTATTTACTATGAATATCTTGTTCATCAGGTATCATGCATAAAAAAATGTGTTTTAACTTACTTGAAAAGATGTTCAACCCTTCAATATCTCTACCCTTATTTAGAATAAATGGTTTTTTTTTAATATTGGGAGGTACATTTAACTTTTCACTATATGCAATCTGTCAATGTAAAAATCAGAAGTATTTGAGAGACCAATACAAATTCATTGGAGGCAAAGTAGCAATATTACTAAAATGTGGTCCTAGTATTCAGAAGAGCCTTAAATAACAAGGGCTCTCAATTTCTATAATGGTCAGAATTCATCATCTCCCTCTGTGAGGTATGCAGTACTTTGTAATTCTTATAATTCTTATAATGAAATTAAACAAAAATATGATGCAAAAGACCATCCCCCAAGAACAGCTTTTCAGTGGTCTTCATGAGAGCATTAGCTTTTTTTAGCATCAACTCTGATTGAGTTTCTGTAACTGGCCACTCACTGAGTCATCATCTGTAACAATTGAAAATTTGGATATTTCCCCTTTGTTAGCATAATTGTTCAGTACAGTGACTTCCTTTTATCTATCCCAAGTGGAATAAGTAAGCCTCATGTAAAATAACATGTGCTGTGTGAAAGTCTGTTTTACTGTTTCCTGGGAGCAAATGTGGTAACTTTAGGAAGCAGTTGAATGCTATGTACTAGAACACCATTAACTAAATGACACACACTGGGAATGGTTTTGTTTTCATTATATTTCCTCATTTTTACCTTCCCCCAAAACCTTAGAATATTTTTTAACATGTGTGACAGAAAGATAATCAGATCAAATAATGATTTTCTCTATATGACAGTAAACACTAAAATTTTTAGTAAGAGGAGGTTTAGAGTATATTACTAAAAAAGATTTATGCAGTGATGATGCAGACATCTAGTCCAGAAGAAAAATGAAGCATCTATTGATTGGATACAATGATTGGCCTCATTAAGGGCAAAGAAGAGGGGAAGAGGGAACTTGTTTCTTCTCATCCCTGTTGATCTGGTTATCTCCTGGATGATTAGATATGTAGTTTTTAAATACCCTCTGCTCGACTGGGCATGGTGGCACATGCCAGTAATCACAGCATGCAGGAGGCTGAGGCAGGAGGATTGCTAAGTCCAAGAAATAAAAACACACACACACACACACACACACACACACACACACACACGCTTCTGCTTATTTCTGTTCCATTTTGAGCTTCTTGTGCTTAGAAACAAGGGAAAGAGAATCGAGATCTTATCTAGTAATGGTTAAAAGAAGATGCTTCTGGTGACAATTTATTGTAATCTAGTTCTAAATATGTTTGTTATTAGGTCTCTCACATTCTAATCCAAATCAGAAAAACTATCCTAGGAATGAATAATTTGGTGTACATCTTTATGTCTATCAAATTATAGCTCCTGTGTTTGACAGTTTGCTCAGCTAAACTTTTAAATTTTTCCTTCTTTTTTTTTTTGTATTGAGGCTTGAACCTAGGGTCTTTATACTGATCTACATTCCCAGCTACACCCCCCAGCTGTGCTCCAACTTGTGATTCTCCTGCATAAGCTTCCATGGGGGCTAGGAGCATAGCCAGCACTACCATACCTGGCTAATTTTTGGTTCTTTCATGTCAGTGTCTGATAAAGTGCAAATGAATAATAATCTGGAAAATAAAAAGATGTGTTCATAACTGATTTGGGAATTTAGTTCAGCTGTGAGCTACAATTTTTGTGTTGGTTGTTTTTTATTTATTGTGTATGAATACCATATTTCTTTTATCTCTTCATCTATTGATGGACATATAGGCCACTTCCAAGATTTACCTGTTATGAATTGTGCTGCTCTAAAGATGGATATGCATGTGCCATTGCAATATGATATCTTTAACTGTTTCAAGAACCTTCCTAGAAAGGGAATAGCTAGGTTAAATAGAATTTCTATAGTTGCGTTTTTGAGGAACCTCCATGCTAAGTTCCAGGGTTGTTCTAGTTTACATTCCCACCAACAATGTAGAAGGGCTCCTTTTCCCCTGCAGCCTCACCAGCATTTATTATTTGAGCTCTTGATGATGAGCCATTCTTTCTGAACCCGAGGAACTTTTTAAGATTATCCAGCAGAGGCCAAAGTTCTTATCTTTTTGCTTTACATCTTACATGGAGTTGCTGAAATTCCCAGCGTACCTTCCTGTTAGGTCATGCCTCATGGAAAGCTGACAAACAGTTCATGTCTTATTTAAGAGTTGAGGATCTGCATCCAGACCTCTTTGTAGGAATTGTGTTACTACCATTTCTCTTATGTGTAATCTTCAGCCAGTTATTTATTTTTAGTTTCTTCATCTGTAAAATGGAAATAAAATAGAAATAATGTTATTTTTGGATTACTAGTAGCAAAGGGCTTCAATAAGACTGGTGCATAATACCATTGTTCAATAAATACTAATATTAACTTGCTTGATATGAGTACAATTTATTACTGCTCTTTCTCATTTCCATTCTAATATGTTCCCCTGAGGAAGGTGAGGCAGTGTAGAGGTGCAGCTGGTGTCACGGGCGTGCTTTGTAGGCCTATGCATGTCTGTAGAGGTGTGTGGAACATATGACAGCATGTAGCTTCAGCTTCTAATGCCCTCATCCATCACTGTGTGTCAGGTGGGAAACAGGTGGGGAGCTTTTACTCTGGAGAACTCTAATTATGCCCCAAACAGGCCATGCTCAATTTGGTAGTGTCATGAGTTTTAGTATTTGAAAACTCAAGAATTGCTACCATGAGATTTAATCCTTTCTTTTTCTATATCCTTCCTGCTTTAGCTTGTACAATTGAGAGAATATGACACTCCACTTCCCACACAGATACCCGAATAGCTCTGACTGCTGAAACATTAGGTGTCTTATTGTCAGCACCTAATTTGTTGCTGTGGTACTAGATGTTTAAAATTTTTACTCTTATCTAGGTTTGAAATCTAGCTCTGCCAACCTTCCTTTTTTTATATATCAAGTAGTATAAAAGTATTCACTTCATAGGGTTGTTGGGAGGATTAATAACAAATACAAAACACTCAGGATACTGCCTGGCATGTAAGAAATCTCAAATAATGTAAAGTTACTACACCTATGGTCATTATCAGCATGGTCACTGTCCTATTTCAAATCAGTGATACAATTGATATAAGCTATAGTAGCCCTCATTTCTGCTTGTAGCTATGTGTTTAAATGAAATGTAGCAGCTCCTTTCTTGAAATATACTGTAAGCTTTCTATTGCAGTCAAATGTTACTTCCTTCTAGGGCATTACAGAACTGTTAGAACGTCTCTGTGAACTTTGAAATTTATTTTTCATTCATTTCTGCTCTGATCTTTATATTTTCCTTCCTTGTACAAGGTATTCCTATACTATTACTTTAATTCTTTCATGTGTGTACCAAGGGGTGATGTAGCTGGGTCATAAGGTAATTACATTTCTAGTTTTTTGAGGAGCATCCATTATGATTTCCATAGGGGTTGTACTGGCTTATATTCTACCAGCAGTGTATAAGTGTTTCTTTTACCTCGCATTCTCACCAGCGTTTGTTTTTTGTATTCTGAATGATAAAGTCTTCTGATGAAGTGAGATGGAATCTCAGTGTTGCTTTTATTTTGCTCCATTTTTCTAATGGCAAAAGATGCTGAACATATTTCCATATACTCATTGGCCATTTGGGTTGTGTTTTGTTTGATTTGGTATTGTAGTACTGGGTATTGAACCCAGGGGTTTGTACTAAGGTAAACCCCCAATTCTTTTTATTTCATTTTGAGACAGAATCTAAGTTGCTAAGTTGCCCAAGTTGGGCTCAAACTTTCCTCCTGTCTCGGCTTCCTATAGTGCTGGTGTTACAAGGATACACTACTGTGCCTAGCTTATTTGTATTGAGAAATGTCTGTTCAATTCATTTGATCATTGATTGGGCTATTTTTAGAATATAATATTAAGTGAAAAAAGTCAGACACAAGTTCAAATGTTGCATGGTTTCTCTTATGTGAGAAATACAAAACAAAATAGAAAAGAGATAAATAGAAAATAGGAAAAAGTTCATATACTTCCCCAAATTACAAGTTTCATTAAAAAAATTTCTGTATATATCCTAGTTGGTCTCATCTGTACTACTAGTTTATCATAGTTTGTTGAAAGATTTGTTTTCTTATCGATTTGTATTTTGTATAAATCTTTTTGGTATATGTCTTTTTTTTTTTTTTTTTTTTTTTTTTGGTATGGGGGATTGAACCCGTGACCTTGCGCTTGCTGGACAGGCACTTATACTGCTGAGCTAAACCCTCAGCCCCTATGTCTTGTACTCTGAGTAACTACTGTAAAGATAATAATATGCAGGGTAGGAACTGTTGTATTCTCTTATTTATTAAATTTTGCTTTATTCTTTCATGAAATAAGAATGTTTAATAATTTCACTGTATAATTTGATTATATCTCATAGCTCAGAGGCCTTGGGAGTTCAATCGGTAGGACAAATAAATAGATAAAAACAATAGTGCAAGATATTAAAAAATGTCATCTGTACTCATTTATTGAATTGACAGAATTAGGAAGTATCTATAGTGCTATTGGTTACAGAGTTCTGAACTGGCCTGTGAGCTCATTACTTGATAACAAAAAATTTCTATATAACTAACAGTTATCAAATTGTTTACCAATTAGTCTAATTTTCTTTTCCCCCCTTTAATCTGAAAATATTCCTCAGTGATAGGGGTATTTACATTTACAAATGAGGAAACCAACGCTCAGAAAGGTTAAGTCATCTGACTAAATAGCAGTGACACACAACTATTTAGTGACTCAGTGTTGATTTACTCTACACTCTTTGCTTAAAATTGAAAAGTTGAGTAGTGGGTTTAAGGATAACTCAAAGTACAGTCCTTTCCTAGCATTCTCAGGCCTTGGGTTTGATCCCTAACGTCACAAAAAACAGCAAAAACTGTTGAACTTCAAAATTAGGGTCAAGTTTCTTTCTTGGCAAAACTTACGATATAACTAAATGAAGGAATTAGGCAAAAGAAGGCAAACAAGTAGAAGGAAGATGTGAATAAGATTAAATTGATAAATACGAACTAACTATAAAAAGATAGAAGTGGCAGAGAATAAGCATCTTTGTTATAAAAAATTTTTTGCATAGATCTGTCTGGTGGAGAATTTTTTGATAGTGTTAAGTTTTAACTCAGAACTCATACTGAACCTTTAGAAGTTGAACAATAAGGATACTAGTAGTGGAAAGGGAAATGTAAACATAGAACTATGTCTTTTACAGGACCCCCAAATTCAAAGACCCAATCCAAAAATGGACATCTGAGATGAATATGCACTTCTCAGATGAAGAAATAAAAAAGGCAAATAAATACATGAAGAAACAGTCAACATCAATGGTCATCGGGAAGTGCAAATTAAAACAACATTGAGATTCCATCTCACTCAAGAAAGAATGGCTGCCATCAAGAAATCAACCCAGGGGCTTTTGTGATGTCATGCTGCCGCCTGCCTCCCTCAATCCTTGAGCTCACAGAGTGGGGGCCAGAGGGTGGGGCCGAGGCTGGGGAGAAGTGGAGAGGAAGGGAGGGACCAGGGGTGGGCGGGAGACACGGAGAACATCTCTATATGGCGGCAGTTCTGTCGGACCTGGCTGTCTGGCTCTCGCGCTCAGCCCTCGCCCGCTCTTATGGGGTCTTCTGCAAGAGGCTGACTCGCAGGTTGCTCTTCTTCTTTGATCTGGCCTGGCGGTTGCGCATCACTTTCCCATACCTCTACATCGTGGCTTCTGTGATGCTCAACGTGCGCCTGCAGGTTCATATTGAGATCCACTGAAGGCCATACCCTCCCTACAGAGTCCACACCCTAGGCTCACCACGGCAAAGAACGGAAAGCATGAGGGACAGAAGAGGGGCCCTTGGCACCTGCATGGCCAAAGCAAAGGGGAAGGGAGGAGGGGACTGGGACAGACTGTCACACAGCCTCAAGAGGAGCACGCAGGAGGGGAGCCCTTGGCCTGCACATTGTCCTTCCCAGCTGAACACGCCTGCAGTTGACAGAAATGAAAACTCGCAGAGTGAAGTGCTGTCCTTGGAAAGGAAAAATGGTCTGAGTGAGTCCGACCTCCTGCCTCCCACTGACAGGGTGTTTCTGTATTTGAAGGAATCCATGGGAAGAAATTCAGCCCTGGCAGTGGTTCCCAGCAAGACTGTGTGTCTGTCCCAGGTCCTTGTATCTGTCCCTGTGGGACAGTGCTTTGCCACGCTGCCCCACGCTATTAGGGAAGCTGTGCAGAGGAACTGGTCAGGAAGAGGCCCCGGAGCCACGGACAGCCACAGAGAACAGTGCTCCAGCGGAGAGCCCTGGGTGTTCACGCCACCAGGCCACTTGCAACTGGGTAGTGAGAGTTTCTCAGGGTGAGCCGGTGAGGACTGTTCCTGAGGGGCAAGGCTCTGAGTTAGAACTGTCCTGCCTGTGTTCCCAACTGCCTGGTTCACTGCACTGTACATCCTCGAAGCCTCCTGAAGGATGAGACAAGATGTGACCACCTCCATCAGCTAATGCCTGTGCTTTCAGAGCAGATGACAGGTTACAGGAACATGCTTTCAAATATAAATTTTACTTCAAATGGTCTTCAGATCACACTGGGGTTATTGGCTGTATAACCCTTGACATTGGCAAATCTAGTAGGCCATAGTTAAGGTACAAGCAGAACAATAAAAATAGTAACTTAATTTTAAAAGTTGTCTTAGAATGATTTTTTTGCATTAAATCTGGATGTCAACAGTGCAGCCATTCAGTTCCTGTTTTCTGCTAGACAGACTTTCTAAGTCTAGTATATACTTGCTAAAAGGTAATTCAGCAGGAAATTTTTGAGCATGTTTTAAATTGCGATTGTAAGACAAGAATTGGGAAACCCTTTCAAGAGGCTATTGATATATCCACTATAATATCAGCTGCGAACATGCTTACCACCAAGTTCTTTATCTCTAATACCGAATCTAAAGGGCTGTTGTCCTAGATATTGTGTGTCTCTTCAGCTGTTCTATCACCAAATGGAAGTGGATCTTTGTAAAGTTTACCCGCTGTACTTTTATGAAGCCTTGCTGAGTTCGTGGTGAGCTGTTACTATTTCTGCATTTTGTAGATTAATTTTGGTCTGCAGCAAAATTGGGTTCCTTACATGTCTTTCTACTTGAAATGCAGTTTCAATGGAGGCCCTGTGGTTAAAGTTGCAATATTCAACTTAGAATAATTTTCTCAAGCTAGGATTCCTAGCAGTGTTACCCAAAGTAAAAAGGAACTTGACTCTGCTGTAGCTCAGCTATAGAGAAGCAGATAAAGTATTTTCCCTTACAAAAGTTCTCAGATCCAAGGAGTTGAGTCTCTTTTTACACTAAGACTTTTCTGAAGTAACTTGTTGATAACTTTAATAAAGGCCACTACTTAAGAGTGTTATTTTTAAGGACTACCAAAGCGAAGCTAAAAATAGTCATTCTGGGGAATAATTGCATATATCAATTTGTATTGTGTGTTAAATTACTATGTTGTGTGCTATTTTAGTGTTTTGGTAAAATGGAAAATTAAACTCTGTTCTTTAGCATAATAAATATGTCTTATTTAAAAAAAATCAACCAATAACAAATGTTGGCAAGGATGTGGGGGAAAAGGAACGCTTCTCCACTGTTGGTGGGAGTGTAGACTGGTGCAACCACTGTGGAAATCTGTGGAGATTCCTCAAAAAACTGGGATTGTAAGTCCCATTCTACCCAGCTATTCCCCTTTTGGCTTTTTTCCTAGAAAAATTGAAAACATTATGCCACAGTGATATGTGTATATCCATGATTATAGCAGCACAAATTTGTAATAGCTAAATCTTAGAAACAACCTAAATGCCCATCAACTGCAGAATGAATAAAAAGATGTGGTGTTTTTATACAACGGAATATTACTGACCTATAAAGAGGGATACCCTTGAGGCTTTTATAGGTAAATGGATGCAACTTGAGACCATACTCATAAGTGAAATAAATTAAACTTACATGTGTAAATATCATTGTCTCCCTAGTGTAAAAAACAGAGTAATATCCAAAATGTATAATAGATATTGTGTTAATGAAAAGGAAAAAAAGTGCTCAAAAAGGAAGAACAACTGGAATAGGGGAGAAAAGGAATAAGGGAAAAATTATATGTAAATAAATATATGTATATGTATGTATGTATATATATTTACAAGACAGATAACTATACTACTAATCTCTTCATCAAAAAGAACAGTTTATGTTTTCATTGTTTGATCATTTGATTATTTTTTTCATGCCTAGATCTTGTAACCTGAGCAGCTACTTCTAAGATAACAATACATAATATATTAACTAGTGTTAATTTCCTGTTTTTTGAAACTCTGTATCATTTCTATCCTTTTTTTTTCTTTTTAAAATAAATACTCCCCCTTGTTTAAAAAAATGTCTTTAAACAGAAACTGGTCAAGAGAGGTGTTAAATGTGTGCTGACTAATGGTTCAATACAGATACAAGTCAAGAAGGCTATGTATAAATATTTTTTGATGCAGAGAGAGAAGATTCAGGTAGGCTTTCTGGAGTTTGTCATCATAGTATTATGTTTCTAGAAAGGAGATCACAATGTGGCACTTCTCTATGATGTTTTAGGGGGCTCAAGAGGTGATTCTAAGTGACTGACTGCTGCACACTCCTGAAGTGCTCAGATTGGAATTTTCTGGTCGCACGATTGCAGGTCATTGATATTCTGAAGTCACTTAACGTGCTCACGTTTGAACCCCTATTAGAGCCATAAATTCTGTGCCTTATGATCCTAAAAGGAATTTTACCTAATTCTTTTATTTAGTTAATAACATAAGTTTTGCTAGGCAAAAGTTTGACCCTAAGTTTGAAATTCTACCTTTTTCTTTCTTTTTTTTTTTTTTTTTTAATGGTGCTGGGGATCAAAGCCAGCCTTGACTGTTACTAAGTATACGCAGTTGCTAATATTCATATCAACAATTAAAATGACCTTACCTGTCTTCTCCAGCCAGTCTCCTGTAACTTCTGGGCTTGACAAGGAGGCTGTCATCCACATAGTTGTCTGAAAATCAAAATGCCAAGGTCATTTTTGATTCATTGACCCCTTCATCTTTGCATCCAACAAGTGGTGATTCTTCCATTAGAATATATAATTGCTTCTTTTTCTTCATCACTCCTAATTTATTTTTATTTTTGCTATACAGTAAAAGATAATGATTGCTTGTTTTTTGGGAATTTTCATAAGCCTCCCCTAGTAATTTTTTGTAACACATTTCTCTGTGTAGAATCTTTTCATTCCACTTAATTTAGTTACTTAACTTCAGTTTTATTGCTAAGTGTGTCACACAGGAATTTATTTCCTATTAGAGCCATAGTTCAGTTCTAAAAGAAGAAATACACATTAGTCAGGGTTGGCACAAGAAGAATTGAAAACATCAGTTGTTACAGGTGATAAAATCACTTTTCATATGTGATTTTTTTCAAATTTGAACAAATCCATCTGCTTTGCTTTAAACAAAAGTTAAAATATGCTTGAGGATAAATACTTGTAATCTACTATGAAGGAATTCCTACCTTGTAAAATTATTTTAGGAAACAGCTAATTGTGTTTGTAGGAAAGCAGTGAAGTTTTGGTCTTCTGAAAGGCTAATAAGGCATCTGCTCATTAACCATTTTCAAAGTGGTAGGTTTTTTTAAAGATTTTTTAAAATTTTAAATAGATTAAGACAAAAGAGGACAGAACAAAGCAGATCAGAACAAAACAATGTAAGCAACACAGCACTTTGAACAAGACAACCGAATATTAACAGTAGCTACCATAATGTTTCTTTGAAATAGTTGAGCATACTTCACATACAATAGTATCAAACATAACAAAATAGTATAAAACCATTCAAGAGAATGAAAGTATTAAAAGGCATTCAGAACCAATAACAGAAAATGAAACAATGGCTACTATATTATCTAATTTTCCAGAGAAAATTTGTTTATACTGTCACACATATTAATATCCAATAAGATACAACATGATAGAGCCAATGGAAACAGAAGCAAAAAAGCATGGTAGGACTTCAAAGCAAGATGATATTAAATCAGCAATGGCTGCCACAATGTCTTTTTTCCTTCAAAATAGCTGTTCATACTATCACACATAAAAAATCAAACAGAACAATAAAACCATTCCAAACTAGTGAATGAAAACATTAAAGGCTTCCAAGCAATGTAATGGGGAATCATGATTACCATAAAATCTTATATATTCTTACCATTTTTTACACTAGGGAGACTATACGGTATTTATACATGTGAGTTTGATTTATTTTGCTTATGAGTATGGTTTCAAGTTGCATCCATTTATTTATAAATATCTCAATGTGATCATTCTTTATAGCTAAGTACTCCATTGTATAAAAATATCACAACTTTTTTATCCATTCCTCAGTTAATGGACACTTAGATTGGTTCCAAGATCTGGCTATTACAAATTGTGCTGCTATATACATAGATGCACATATATCACTGTGGTATGATGTTTTCAGTTCTTCTGGGAATATGCCTAGAAGTGGAATGGCTGGGTCAAATGGGACTTCCAATCCCAGCTTTTTGAGGAATCTCCAGACTGACCTAGTGGTGGTTTTTTTTTTTTTTTTTTTTTTTTAGGCAAAGAAGATTTTATACTTTATTAATATAATTTAAGGGGACAGATTTTATTTTTGTAGAAAATATCAGGAATGTACACTCTTAACCATTTTCTTGTAGAATATGTTAAAGGGCATAGGAGATAATTTCTGCTAGAGGTTTGTTAGGAATATTTATAAATATATATGTCTTCATTTTGTTCAGAGTTAGCAAGTTTACTGTTTTGTTTGATGAATTTTTAAAATGACCTTTGGTAACTGAGTGTGGTGGTGGCACATACCAGTAATCCCAGAATTTTGCAAAGCTGAGGCAGGAGGATGGCAAATTTGGACCCAAACTGGGCAGCTTAGTGACTTAGTGAGACTTTGTCTCAAAGTGAAAAAAAAAGGGCTGGGGTACAGATGAATGCCAAGGCCCTGGATACACTCCTAATATGGGGGAAAAAATAAAAGATCTTTGATAAGAGGCTCCTTCCCATTTGCTAATTTACAATGTATTTCTATTCTGCAACAAACCAAACATATCTTTTTATCTTAAAATGTTATACTAATGTTATACTAATGAGTTTCAACTCAGTACAAATCTAGACAGAGCAGTATGATGGAAAGGTCATCCTGTGCCGAGTCTGAGTGATGGACAACCAGCACTGCAGTGTGGGGAGAACCACTACTCTGTCGGCTTCACTTTCTATGTAGTAAAATCGGAGTAGAATGAGGACTTTTCCAGCTCTGCAGCTGTGATTTTCTGTCCCTTGAATCCCTTCTGAGCTATTTTCTTGGGTAGATGTTCCAGCATATTTTCTGTTTTCTTACCTCATCCTATGCTGAGTTTTAGAATTTTTTCCCCCTCTGACTGAAGTTAAGTGGGGGATGTAGCTCAGTGGTGCAGTGCCTGTCTAGCAAGCGTGAGGTCCTGAGTTCAATTTCTGGTACAAAAAATAAAACAAAAACAAAAACCCTACACAAATACAGAACCTACAATCATAATGTTACTTTTATGTTCTTAACAACAGAGCAGAGTTGTTTCTAAAATAAAAATCAAATAGTGAGGAAGAAGCCTTTAAAACATTGTGTTACAAAGAACTATTCTAAGAAATATTTTGGCTGCAGTATAATGACATAGTTACGGGCATAACTGCTGAAGCCACTCCAGCTGGGTCCACCTCAGGTTTTACCATGTGCTAGTTTTGTGACCTTGGGCACATTACAATAATAGTACCTACCTTATAGGCTTTCTAAGGAATAAAGTCTGAATAATACATGCCTGATCTACAGTTATATATATATCTGCTATTATTTTTATAACTGTGTATATAGGCTCTCCTATGCTATCTTTATTAATTGCCATAATCTTATGAAAGTAATTCTATTATAATCAGGCACAGACTGAATGTCTGCCCAGAGAGAAAAAAGACTCCTTTGCTACATCTACATTCTTAACCTTGGAGTATGAAAATTATAACATATAAGGATTGCAATGGAGGTAACAACCTAAACTAACTTATTATTTGCTAGATATTTATTGACTTGGTAAATTGCTGAGTTAACTCTGCTTTTTTTAGTACTTCAGGAAAGTATCTTTTATGTGTGCTCCAATTAGTGTAAATATTAAAAAGTTAATTCCATATTGCAAGAGTCACTTAAGAAATTCCTTAAGCACTATCACCTTCCTTTCATAGATGGACAGTGGAGACAAAGATAGGGAAATTTTATCCTGAGTATTTTGAAAAAGACCTGATGTTGGCAAACTTTTCCTGTAAAGAACCAGATTATTCTGTGTTCCAACCACCAACCTCTGCTGGTACAGAGCTGAAGCTGCCACAGACAGTATGCACAGTCATCCCTCTTATGTGGGGCTAATCTTTCCAACAATCCTAGTAGACAATACTGAAACCTGTGTGTACTGCTTTTCCTTATCAAATGGAGACCTTCACTTTTTAACGGGCATATGCACACCATTTTCTTTATTTTGTGGCCCCTCCTGAGTAACACAGGGGTTACTGCAACACAAGCACTGAGGTAGGCACAGCCAGGCTGAATACCACAGTGACTATTATAGAACTAGTGGGGGAAGCACACAGGGTGAGAATACACTGGACAAGAGTACACTGGGAGGAGTGGGAAGGTATGAGATTTCATCCTGCTACTCAAAATAGTACATGGCTTAAAACTTGCATTTTTTATTTCTGGAAATTTTTATTTAATATTCCAGACTCCAATGGGCCTGGAGTAATTGAAATGGCAGAAAATAATTGCAACTAAGAGAGGGCTGACTTTGTAACTGAATGGGCATGGCGGTTTAGGTAAGCTTTGTCATGCAGGCCTAGTTTGAGACCCCTATGTGGATCCGATGGAGAGCTCTATGAAGGTGCTTGGTGCACATGTTGGTGAAAAGAGCTATTGAAACAATCTGGCAAAGTTGAATACTCATGTATAAGGGGGTCACAATAGCATTTAGGTGAAAATAAAAGTAGTAGTGTAAAATATCATGATTATTGAGAACTACTAGGAGGTTCCTAAAATGGCACAATGGTGCTCTCAGTGTCTGCTTAAGAGTCTTGCATGATACATTATTAGTTTGGAAGTTACTGTTTGTTTAACTACATATGCAGTGTTTTTTCCCACATCAGTACTATACATTGAACACAGGTGTACTCTGCCACTGGGCTACAATCCCAGCCATTTTTATTTCTTAATTTGACACATGATCTCACTAAACTATATGTGATTCAAACTGGAAATCCTCCTGCCCCAGTCTCGCATGTGAAGACTTCTAATTATTTTAGTATATTTAAAAATGATAAATGGGAAATACATTCTGAGGAAGATCTATACAGTTCTTATATGGTTCTTTGGTAAGTGGGTATTTGGGTTGAGTTTCTATTTTTCACTGTCTTACTCACCAAAGTTTGCCAAAACTTGATTGTCTTTGGAAGAAAAATGGTGTTATTGCTATTTCTTGTGCATGAGAATATCTAGAACAGGTGATGGGCAGCAGGGAAAAGGTGAAAGTAAAGGATAAAAATGTAATATTTTGTTGAGTTTGTATTTTTATACTAAATTTCAAATCTAGTTAGGTTTTGGTTCTCACCATAGTCTTTAGAATACTCGATTTTCTACTTTCCATATACTTCCTCATGTAAATATGGTAGGTGTCATTGAATTACAATTAGTATTAGCTTTACTAACATTTTTTTAATTAAGGTAAATCATTTTGTTAGAAATTCATTCATTTTTGAGACAGGGTCCCAGTGTGTGACCAAGATTAGACTTTAATTCACTATGCCTCAGCCTCCTGACTTCTGGAATTAAAGCATGTGTTACCATGCCTGGCTGGAATTTCATTTTCAGGTTCAAGGTTGCTCGTATGTTTATTTGCAGCCTGTATTTTATACTGCTAATTGTGAGTAGTTACTGGGAGTGGAAAGTTTGATTTGAGCTGGCATAACTGAGTCAAGGTATACCAAGTGATACAGTAGAACTCCTCTCCCCAGTATTAAACATTCTGTTGTATATGGGGTTGCAGCCACCTTGAGACTATCACTGGCTGTGGTCTTGGATTTTGTTTTACTTGAAGCTTCCTTTTGCTTTTCACTCTAGTGACATGAGGTGGCTGTGTAACTTCCACGTGAATCCATGGAAGGAACAGAGTTTTTGAAAAGTATGCTGATCAGGTTTTGATGTATCCTTTAATAGTTACCTTGCCTGAGAAGATCCAGGGAAAAGGGAATTGAATGGCTCAGATTTTAACTGTGAATTCTTCATAAGGCCGCTGCTCTACTACAGTGGAATATCATTCTGTATTTAAAAGAATGATACAGAGTGATTTAATATTTTAACTTTTTAATCATTCAGAAGCTGGTATATTTCCCAAATAGATTAACATTTTAAGTTCTTTTTAAGGAAATTTGCTTTTGCAGCATTATAAAAGTTCATTTTTGTGGTCAGATAAACTCATTAATCTCTACATGAACTTGTTGTGAATGCCTACAGAAATTTCTTGTGTGTTTAATCTCAGCTGGATCCCTTTTAAGAAGCCAGTACCCATGTTACAAATATGCTTAAAACTGTCAGGCTAGTAAAAAATATAGGTAAGGTTTTAGATAAACTAGAAAAAGAAAAACAGAAGTGCTATATGAAGAACACAGAATGGACACATAATGATCATTTTGGTATCTATAATGTGGCAGTTACTAATTAGTTTTGCAATTGACAGTAGCCCTGTGAGAAGTTTGTTAAGAGATTTGTATAAAGGAGGGAGCCTCATTCAGACTTGGTGTGGGTTAAGGAAGGCTGTATTTAGGGATCTCAGAGGAAAGATGTTAGGAGGTATTTCCAAGAGAAGGGCCTGAGCCCAACCTACCAAACAGGTTAAGGGAGAGAGTGGTGTATGAAGAAACTTAAGTCAAGCTATGGATGTATGAGGGAATGTTAAATACTGGGCTCTGCAGATATTCAGTAGAAACAGCTGGTAAATGAGTATGTGGAAAGTGATGTGATAAAGGATGAGGTTGGAGAGGATTGTTAGGTTTCCAGTATAACAAGGAGTTAGAACTTTTCCTTCCTGGTGTACCCTCTTTGATTTATTAAGTGTATCTGTTAGCCATACTTGCCTCACTGTAGTGAAAAAAGAGGAGGAGTTTTGCTTGAAATGCCTGTGATTTAAAAAATTATATAGGGTTCATTTATCTTGTAGAGTATATTTAATAAAGTGAAGAATTTATGAAGATTATCTTAAAGCCCTAATATTTAAACTCTTGATTCTGGTTCTGGCTTTATTAACTCATTTTGGCAAAGCATCTGATCTTTTTTAGTCTAGCTTCCAGGTCAGATAAAAGTAGATTCTCAGACCCTTGTTTTTGCCCTGGTTCTTTTTATCAAAGTGGGGGTGGAAGTAACTATAGCTAGGGAAGGCAAGCAGAGAGCCAATTGCCATCAAAGCAGCAATAATGTCTAAAATGAATACTTCTCAAATTTTCTTCCAGGGTATTTTGGGAGAAAATGCCAGGAGCGTAGAGTGTTATAATTGAAAAGGATGATTTCCTGATGGTTGAATTTCAGGCACTCTGTAACCTGGGTAGAAAAGGAGGATCTTGTACTTTACAAGTGAACTCTTTAAGATTGCCTTTTGTCCCTTAGGGAAGTTAGAAAAACAATTACTGTGCTTACTCCCACCTATTTCCAGGATAAACTGAATTTGTAATAAAAAGGTGAAGTTTGTTGGTAATGTCAGATTGCTCTTTACTTATTTATTTTTTTATGTAGTGCTGGATATCACAGTCTCACACGGGTAAATGTGTGCTCCACAACTGAATTTTATCCCCAGCTCTCTTCTTTACTATTCTTAAAACCACTACCTAATTCTTTATGGACCAGTCATCTTGGGTTGAGCTAGTCTCATTGCATCTCCAGCCTCTTTTTTCCTTTTTAAAATTTGAGATAGGGTTATTCCTTTATTTAAAAGCCCACAATAACATTCTGTTGTCAGTGACATTTTCTGTGAAGGGGGGATGGAAAGGCTTGGAATGTACTTGATAATGGAATTTAACCTAATAGGGCAACATTATCTCATATTTCTTTGACAGAAGACTATGCACATAGTAAGCAGAAGGAGGATAAAAAGGCTTGTTGCTTTTTAAAAGTCAGCAGTCTTATCTCCTAAACTGCACTGGTCATGATCAGCATTCAGTGCTCAGAGGGTTGCTATGCTTGCTGATGTACGTTCTGCACAGCAGATTTTCAGGTACACAAGTGGTCTGACCTAATTGTCAGACCTTTGGGCTTTCCCAGCCTATGTTATAAGGGTAGCTGTGCTGCAGATTAATACTAGCTCCTAAGCCATTATTTACTTGAATTTTGTTGTTGTTTGTTTTGGTTTTTTGGAAAGAAAAAGTGAAATGAAAGCATTTTTGAAATGTATGTTAAAGACTATCACAAAAACCAGTGGAGCAAAAAAGCAAAACAAAACAAACAAACAAAAAATTCCCCTCCAAACAAACCAAACCAATCAAACAAACAGAAAGAGATAAAACAAAGCTGAGGTGTTTTTTTTCCCCCAACCATGCATGGAAATGTAAAGACATATACTGAGAAATTGCCAAGAGAGAAAAGTCAGTTTATAGAATTAGAAAGCAACACAGCTGAGGGCAAGGTATGTAAATGTGATTAGCCTAAAGATTGAAATATAGCATTATGGATAGGATAGAATGATTTCTTGAATCTATGTATGATTGGTTAAAATGGATACCATTGTAGTGAAATCATTTTTTCCTAGATAAGTGCTGCTGTAGGTAGAAAAATTGACTTTTGTAAGAGCTTCTAGCCCCTTTACCAAGTGGAGTTGAATCTCATTATGAAAATTCTGGACCTAGCTAGTCATCTCAGAGATCTCTGTGGGTGTGTCCTAATGTTGGAAGGCCCCTGCTTGGCAGGGAACAGTTCTGAGTCTACACGTACTCATTCAGAAGAAGCCCCCTGCTCCTCCTAGGTTGAGTGTGAGGAATCTAGGTCTGTTCTGTCCAGTTAGAATATGCCTTGCTTCCACATGTGTCCCAGAGTTATAAGCACAAAGATGTTTGATAAGTGCTACTTTTGCTGAATTATATACAACTTGGGACCTGTATATATTTCAAAAAATTTTTAAAGACTTTCTCCTTATTACATAAAATTTTTTTCTTGTTAATTCTTCAATGAGCACTTCAGAAGTGATTTATATTCTTTCATGACTTTTAGTTCCACAGAGAATGTCAATTCATGGACCTCACAGAAGAACTACACAGAATTTTGCTTCTTACAGGAAGATTCGTAGAGAGTTCCCTAAATCTTTGCACTTCCATTTGACATACATGGTACTAAACTACTTTCATTTCATTGGGGGAAATGTTTGCATTCCCTCAGATTTTCAGAACTACTATAGGTTGCTTTCTTCCTCTTGTTACCTAACTGAACACAGTTAATTCTCTGCCAATATAATTTGTAATCCCACTGGAGAGTACTGCAATGCTTTTAGGCAAGTTCCATTTAAGCAGATAGAGCTCTTTAAAAACAAACCAATTAAAGAGTCTCAGCAGAGGTATAGTTGTTTCTTGCAGATCAAGAAAAGATGATAGTGGGAAAAGCAGGATCCTTGGACTGAAGCCGTCCATGTGAGCAAAATGTATTTCTCTTGGCCGAGACTATATCCTTTTTCGGTGAAAGGTCCATGAGTGAATCAACAGACTCCACCTTGGGCAGAGATTTAGGTTCTTTTGTTGTTTGACCCAGGTTTGATCTTCAGGGTTATTTAATAACATTTTAGGTATATTTTGATTTATTTGCTTTCTGATTCAGTTTTTGATATGTCTATTTTGTGGGGTCAAGGAGAATTGGCAATGTGATTTTCAAAAGGGCTTACGGTATTTATTGCAGTAGATAACTATGCATTGGTATTGACATTTCAAAAACTACTGTAAAGACATAAATTGCTTTAAGCTTATATTTCACAATAGAGTTTAAAATGCCTTACAGTATCCACAAAGAGAAAGATTTTATTTTTCAAAAACTTTAAAGATGTAACAGGTAGCTGTAATTAAATGTGATTTGCAATTGCATAAATTATAGCTTGAAATAGATTCTTGGCTGGACTATTGAATTCCTTATTCTATAAGAGGCAAGAATTTCTGTGGTCTCTTTCATTTAGCCTTTACTTATGCATTACATAATCCATATATACCAAAGAAAGGTAGATATTCTTTTGATAGTTCACTAAAAACTGTAGTGCTTCAAAAAACTGTTACATGGCTAGTATTTTCACGAGTGAAATAAAAATTACAAATTTGCTTGTTTAATTTGCATGCATCGTACATAGTGTTCTTATACAGAATCAGTGCATTCCTACAAACTGATAGTTTTAAGAAGTATGGCAGGCAATTTTTTTTTAACTCACATCTAAGATAATAGTACATTCAAATTATAGGCTAGTTGTCTGGTATAGTGGAAAGAGGAAGAAGTAGCCACCCTAGTTTTAACTTGCCCAGTCTCATAGCCACTATTGTGCAAGGAAAAAGCTGTCTTTGATAAAACCAATAGAACTTCTAGAGCAAGTGCTGTAGGTTGAGTATCCTTTTCTGAAATGCCTAGAACTAAAAGTGTTTTGGAGTTTGGATTTTTTTTCAGATTTTGAGATACACACACACACACACACACACACACACACACACATATTGGGGATGGGACCCAAAGCTGAACACAGAATTCATTTGTTTTATACATATCTTATATGAGTCTGAAGGTAATTTTAATACAGCAGTTGCAGTTCATTGTATTTGTCTATGACTTGTCAATAGGAAGTGAGGTATAAAACTTTCCACCTGTGTTGTGTTGGTACGCAAAAAATTTTGAATTTTAGAACATTTTGGATTTAGGATTTTCAAATCAAGGTTGTTTAACCTGTACATGTTAGTGAGAAGAATCTTGGAGAAAGGTTGTCTTCCATTTTTCCCTTCCTCATTTTCACTTTTAATCTTCATTTATCTAGGTACCTACCCCATACTGTATTTTGCCACACATAGCACATTGAACTATATCCTCACCTCTTTTTATGTTTGTTTTTTTAATTTTTCAGATTCTTGCAAGTAGCCCAGGCTAGCCTCAGATTTGTGATCTTCCTGTCTTAGTCTCCTGAGTAGGTGGGATTGCAGGCATGTGCTACCATTCCTGGCCATTTAAGTTATTAATTTGCTTGTCAAATGCTTGTTGTATGCCTTTGTTAGCTATGTAGTGATTTTTTTTTTACATAGCAGTTTATGTAGTTCATTTGTTTCTCAATGATTCAAAGTGCCTGCTTTTTTAAAAATCAACAGCATTTTTTTTGCTTAATTTATTATGTGTATTCATGAAAGTTGGAGGAAAGTTATTTTTTAGTTCTCTTAGTTACGCTTTCTTTTGTTTTTAATCATTTGCCCTGATTGAATTCAACTACTTTTGCAACTCTTTAGTAATTTTGTCATTTATATTGAAGTGAGTTTAATGAAGATAGAATTTTATTATAGCTTCTTAGTTAACAGTGTCCTTGACTTCTCATATCTGGGTCATGATTACTAAGTTGTGTTGTTGCCTTAGATTTCTAGATCGTCTTATCTACAGTGGGTTGTAGCCCTAAGTTTACCCATGTAGAATAATAGCTGATATACTACGAATCTTCTCTGCTCCCTTGGCTTGCTTTGATCGCATTGTTGGTCAGTGGGGTGCTGAACCCAGCACAGGGCTATGAAGTAGTCAGTTATAAGTTTGCATCTTTATTCTGCCACTTTCTAATTGACCTTTGCAATGTTATTATCTAGTATCGGTTCATTATTAGGAAAGTAAAGATGATACTGCCTACCTTGTATAGGCAGTAAAATTTAATAGTGTGTATAAAGAACCTTACATTCTGTCTAACGGGATGTGTAGGTATACAATAAATGATAGCTTCAGGCACTATTGCCTATTCTTTGAATATGCTTTCTGTTTGAATTCATATGGTAGAATAGTATTAATAGTCAAGATTTTTTGTAACATTGCTTCAAAGATTAAAGAAGTGAGCTTTCATTATAATTAAGATATATTGTGATCTAAATTCTAATTTTCTAATTTAATAAAGAGATGAAGGTCGTCTTCTTTAATTTCTCATAAATAAATACATGATACTTTTTGGTTGAGATTTTATCACTGTCTAGAATTTTGTATTAACATATAGCATAGCATTGTTTTATTATAGATTAAAGGGACAGTGTTGAAATTAGATATGCTTTTATTTTTGCAGCTATTCTATCATTATTTTTAACATTTTAATTTTATGTCTCTCTAAAATTCCTGACATTATGACTGGAGGATAAGTTCTTTGCTGGACAGTAAGCTAAGACGATTGTCATGCTGTCACTTCTTTCATAGGGTTTTGAGTAACTTGATTTTAATGTGTAACATATTTTATCAATGACTTTCAAAATTATTATACATTATCAAACACTTATTAAATTATAATGCTAATTTAAACTTAGATTTTACATACAAGGTAAATTCCTACAATCAGAAAATTCCTCATAGTGTTCTAATTATAATTAATATACTAAGTAAAATTAATTAGAAGTATCTGAAGCCTCTAGCAAAATCTGTAATTAGACATGCCATTTAAGATTAACTGATTCTTCTCATTATTACATTTTTCTCTCTGCTTGAGTTAATCACTGTGCTCATTCTTAGTGATACCTTTCTTCCTGAACAAGACACCAGCTTGCATTCACTGGTCACTGTGGTCCTGTTGTGGAGATTTTGGTTTCACAGAAATTTTGTTTTTATTTATTGTTGTTATTTTTGGGACAAGGTCTGGCTAAATTGCTAAATTGTTCAGGGTGGGCTTGAACTTTTGTCTCAGCCTCCCAGAGTGCTGAGATTACAGGTGTGTGCCACACACCTAATTTATTTATTAATTTTGAGGGAGGGTCTTGCTAAGTTGCTCAACCTAGTCATGAATTTGCTCAACCTAGCCATGAATTTGTAGTCTTTCTGGGATTACAAGTGAGCGCTAATGTGCCCAGTTGGAACTTTAACATAAAGAAAAATATGTTTGAATCATATGCTCTGTAAAGTATCACATTGAAGGTTTTTGTCTACATTGTCAAGTTTAGCACTCATTTTATCAGCGGTTGAAAGCAATCATAGAAAACAGGAAAACATGCCCATTTTTTCTTCTCTAGTACTTAAGGATCAGGATCTTTCTTGCTGCTTTCTTTGTTGTTTGCATAACTGTGACTTTGGGCCGCTGGTACAGCTGGTATATCTTCAGTTCTTTTGACAAAGAGTTGAAGCACTAGATTTGGTCTTAAAGGTTCTCTCCCTTCTTTATTCTGTATCAAGCTTTCCTGTTTAGTTGCTAGGCTTTAATGGTGATAGATTAGGCCACCAGCAGGTTCCTTAGAACTGATGAAATTTAAGGCAGGGACAGTTCAACAGAGTATATTACAAAAGTAGATCAGCACTTGACTTTAATATATGCTGCTGTGTACCATCTAAATATTACTGCTAAGAGGTGTTTAGTCATTTCTGTGGAGAGTTTAGAATTCTCTGTAAGAGATAGAATATTGTTGGAGAAGTACTTAGTGGAAGTGTGTAAAAGGTAGAGCAGAAGTTGCATGAGTCCTTTTTGGAAAACCAGGTGAGATTTTTTTTAAGGAGTAGAAATTTGCCATAGCTTTGAAGAGGAAATTCTAAACAAACAGAGGGGAAAGTAACATTTGCAAAGGCATAAGTGCACAAGAGCATATAGCAGATTCAGAGATTAATAAGTAGGAATAGTAGAAGATGATGTGTTATTCCAATACTTGATTTATAAGTTAGATAAATATGTATTGAGATCATATTTATGTCTTAGAAATTGCTCCATTTTGGATAGAGAATTGATGTAATGTTTGATACTGTTTCTTACGTTATATCTGAATTATTTTAGACATGAGAAAAAGAGGAGGTGTAGGAATTTACAGAGCAGGAATACAATTAAAATTTCTCTCCTGATTCACTGAGAAGCTTCTAATGAGCATACACAGATTCAAACAGATTGAAGATCATGGTAGTTTTTTCAACGACATAAAAGTGTTGCCCACGAGGCTTTTGGCTGACATCATGAAACTAATTTTGCTTAATGGCTATTGAGGCCTATAAATTCAGATGTGCAGAAAATGCAGTAAATTACCAGCCTGTCAGATTCTGGTAGCATGTCATCTTTTATCTGAATAGTGGCTTTTGTTTCTAGATTGTCAGTAGCAAGTCTGTGGACCTCGTCAAGGTTCTATTTGTACATGCACGAATAATCCAATTCAAAGCCATCTAAATATAGTAAATTGACAGCAGTGAAACAATGTATCGTCTTATGCTTATGGAATTAGGAAATGCATTTCTTCTCATTTGAGAAAGCTCTTGAAATATGTCAAGCATTTGTAGTGGTATAAGTTCTGGCCTTATTGCCAGAGTTGGTGACTCACACCTTTGAAATATAGGGAAGTCATATGGAGAGCAGAAATAACATTTGCTTTCTGACTGTCCAGCTCAGTGAATGACTTGAAAGCACCCACTCTGTGTTTGGAATTGTGTGAAATGCAAAGGTGAACAAATGGCATTTTTCTTAGTATCAAATTATGTAATTTTTCCTCTCATAAGCTATATTTAGTAAAAATGACTGTCTTGTTTGTGTATATTTAGACAACAGTAAAGTATGTTCAGGCAACAGTAAAGGTTTGATTTACTTGCTAAAAGTTATTTCAAAGAGAGTTTTAAAATAGTTTAAGGAGTTGATAACTTCATTTTACCACACTTTAAATTAGTGTTACTTTGATTTATTATTACTCTGTATAATTATAAATGAAGAAAAGGAATACTTTCAGTGAAACATATATTCAAATATTTTTAATTTTGCAGGTATTTAGATAGCATCTGGATTTGGAGTAAATATTGACCCATTGCTGTCCCTGGAATAAAAGAAACCAAAATAATGAGCAAGTGAAAATTTCTGAGCCTTTTTTGGTCAAAAGAGAATTGGGTGTTATGAAAAGACAGAATTCAACCTAAACTGCACTGAATTCGCATTTGGTTTTGCAGTGTTGTATTTTTATGTTCCCAAAGGCTATCTGAAAATCTACTTAGGAGAAGACCACCTAGTTTGAACATTGAGCACCAAATTAACATATTAAGATCTCTGGTTGGTGTAACTTCCTATTCATTGTTAGGAGTGGGCAAAGCACCTTAGAAATTAAGGGCATTTTGGGGTTGGGAATTTAGCGCATTGGTAGAGAACATGGAAATCTCAGGTCCAATCACTAGCACCAAAAGAAAAATAGAAATTAAGAGCACTCTGTATTTCATCATATTATTTGGTTGTAATCAAATCTAGAGCAAAAAGGCAGTAAAAATCTCTCTCATAACAACTTGTTCCTTTTGTATCCTTACTCATTCCATTTCCACTGCCTGGAATGCCATTTTGTTCTCTGTGCTTTTAGCATCGTACTCAGTCTTTTCTAAAGCTGTAGCTAAACATTTCCACCAGGGGTGATATTTTACTCCTTGGTATTTCTACCATTTTGTTTGTTACAGCTTTTGGGATATTTTTTTGTTGTCTGTATTGTGTACCTGAACTTTCAGGATATTTTTTCCTTTCATGTTATGTGTTTCTTTGTGGATTGTAAACTTCTTGAAGATATCATCAGTGTTGAACTTCAGTGTTGAATTTCTGTGAAGGATGGTAAGGATTTGCAAGAGCTAGATAAGGGAGGGGCTTGTCTATTAGAGAGGAACTTCATGAACTGAAGTTCTTAGGATAAAAAGAATAAGGGGCTTTTTCAGTAATGCTAAAGTAAGTTCATTTGCTTAGTAAGGGGTTTTTGTGAGTAGAATAGAGGAAGATAAAGCTGGGAATATAGAAGATGACCCTTGATGCTGAGCTGACTGTCTTTGTTTTGTTGATTAGTTGTGTATAAAAGTGGCTCAGTGGAGTGTTGGAGAGTATGTTTACTTGCTTTCCTGTGCCTCACTGTTATTGCAGTTTGCTCCATTAGTGGAGAAGGGAACCTCTGACAGGATTTGAAAGGGCATGGGGCCCAGGACACGGTTGCCCTGGAATACAGAAATCTCTGGGTCTTAGTTCTTTAGTAATGTATGGGGAGAAAAATGATCCTAGAGTTTCCTTCCGCTTCTAAAATACCATGATATCATGGTACACATTTAAACCTCTGGAGCAGAGCCACCACCATGACCTATTTCATCTGTTTATGAATTGTTTAGTTTAGAGGTCACCAAACATTTTGTAAAGAGCCAGATAATTAATATTTGAAGCTTTGTGGCCACAGAATGCCTCTGTTGTACATTCTTATTTATTGGTGTATAGTCTTTAAAAAATGTAGGAAGCAGTCTTAATTCAAGGCCAGATAAAAGCAAGCTATAGGCTGAATTTGGTCTCCAGGCGATAGTTTGATTCTTGAATTGATTGATTGGAGTCCTTATTATGAACTTAAGGTTTCTAGAATTTAAAAACTCATACATGTTTGGTGATGGCATTTTCCTATCAGTCTATATTTTCACTGGTTATATTTTTTTAAGTGTCAAGGAAATGACACTTACTGAGAATTATCCATTTATTTGCTTTCCTCTAGTTTTGATAATTTTGCGTTGCAGACTTCCATTTTTGAGTGCCTTAAAAAATTCCTGATATCTGAGACTATTATTCAACTAGAGAGATTGTATTCTCACTGATCCATATTGTTCTACCAATCTTAATGATTATTGGTAGAAATAATGTACTTTCTTTGTATTTTATTATAATTATGAAAAATTGAATGTTTTTTGAATGAGTCCAAACATCAAACTTGGAAAAAAACCATCATATTAATTGTGATAATCAGCTAGTGATTTACTTATAGTAATCATCTTCTCAAAATCATTTCTGAATTAGAATTTTTTGGTCCACATCTGTGAGATACATAAAAATGTGTGTTTAAAAATTTTTAATTACAGTAAAAGTCATTGCCATTAATCCTCCTACCTCTGCTTTCTTTTAATACACTTAATCTTATCATTCTTGCCATTTTCTGGAAGTCTTTTTTTCTTGAATGTTTGATTTGTATTTGATTTTTCCAATATTTCTTGCTTCTCTTTGTTTAATTTATTGTCCAATTTATCACTTTCTGTGTTTTGTTCATATTTTTCCACAGCTTTTTGGAGTTTTAAACTCTTTGCCCTTTTTTTTTTGGTACCGGGGATTGAACTCATGACCTCACCCTTATGCCGCTGAGCTTTGGCCCCTCTTTGCCTATTTTTATAACAGTAAAAGCCTTTAATCTTTAAACCAGGCTATCCTATAATCCCAGCTACTCAGAAGAATTGTAAAGTCTAAGTCAGACTGGGCAATTTAGTGAGACTGTTTCAAACTGGCAGGGAACTTATGTGAACCCATGGGTTTGGTCCTGAGTACCAGGAGCGGGTAGGGTGCAGAAATTTTAATCCTGTCAGTAAATAAATGTGCAAAACTCAAGTAGATAGTTGTCAATGCACATAATCCTTGTAAACATGTTCATATGTTAGAATAAAATCAGAAGGTTTTATGTATTCTGTATTAAACACTGTAGTGAATTTAAGCTTATTTTCAGTATTAGGTAAACAATCATTAATGCAAATAATTCTTCACAAACTATCAGTTTCCAGTATAAAGGCTGTGAAGACATGTGGTTTGCAGACTGGTGATATTGGCACATTCACTGTATACAGGGGTCATTTGAGAGGCAGATCTTGCTGAAGTTTGAGGAAACACCCAAGTGCAGAGGCATCAAACCCTGTACCATTCAGAATGCTGTTTGTACATGAAGATATGCAATAAGTATTAAATTAATACATTATGAAAATCTCAGACTGATTCTAGGCTTCAAGCACTAGTTCCCAGTAAAATATCAAATAAAACATAAAAATTCATGCCTAGTTAAAGCATTTTGAAAGCACAGAACCTATTAAAAAATTAAAATTATCTATTTCCTGTGCAAGGTAGAGAACTATGAACATTGTACATGTTCCTGTTCTTTTTCTGTGAAAATGTATTTTACATAACAAAGTTAATAGATGAGCATTTTCTTGTCAAACATTTTTATATCTAAAATCAAATTTAATAAAATAAAATTTGTGTACAGCACAGTTTGATAAGGTTTTTAAAATTTTTTTTCTAAAATTTTTTTACTGTGTTGCCTAGGTTGGCCTTGAACTTGAGATCCTCCTGCTTTAGCCTCCTGAGTAATTGGGATTTCAATCACTTGCTACCACATCTGCCTGTATTTGATGAATTTTGATGAACATATACATCCTCTTGATAACTACAGTAAATCAGGGTACAAAACATTTCCATCACTGCTAAAAGCATTTCTTAAGCCCTTTTCAGTCAATTCTTCCATGTAGCCTATGGCTTACATAATCATTGATCTGCTCTCTATGATTTAAGATTAATTTTACCTGTTTTGAAACTGCATACATAAATATAACAGATACTGCAGAGTTCCATGTATTCAAGCAATTTCTTCATTGTATAATTCTCCCATGAGTCATAAGCTATTTTGATATACTGTTTAATATTCTAATTTATTTAAATAATCACTTAGACATTTAATAATATTGGCCATGTCATTTTTTTCTCCCTGTTCAATTCAGATATCTGTCTAACTTAGAATTTGTGCTATAGACCATTGTGATTTGTCAGAAAACCTAAGGTGAGATATTTCATGGATCCATTTGCCTTTTAAAATATATTTTATAATGAAAAAGAAATGTTTCTGAAAACTTTAAGGCAACTCTTAATGTCTTTTCCTCTGAGAGTTTTAATAGGAAACAAATATTTGTCTATCTAAACGCTATTCATTTGAGGGGAATGTGACTAGAAGAAGTTAAGCTGATTCTAGCAATAAAACACTTCAGTGAAAATGTTTCTATTTTTTAATATTCAAGAATTGAGTTTACACTACTGTTCTTTGACAACATTTGAGAAGAATAAAGACATTATAATCTGATATTCTTAAAGACAAATCTTTGGTTTGTTAAGTTTAATAGATTTTAAAAACTGCTATTTTAATGGGCCAGTTAGTGAGTTTTCTACCATTCTACTCTTAGACTTGATTGCTTTCTATGAATTTCGATTTCTGAGGTCTATGTAAAAAAGGTACACCTATTAGTATGTTAATAGTTGGTTTTTATATGAAGTTTCCATTTTATAGAAAGCTTCTATAAATAGCATTCTTCTGTAGAGGTAAAATTATAGTTGGTTTCCTTTTCTTAGCTGTCTTGGCTCAAGTTCTGTTTTTTCTTTTTTACTAAAAAAAAAAAAAGTTTTTTTTTTTTAAATGGACCATTGTAAGTCTCTCATTTGGTCTTTCCACTTGGAGCCCAGTTGCTCTGCCAGCCATTCTTGTCACTGTCAACACAGCATTTTTTTCCCTAAAAGAAAAATATCAACATGTCAGTCAGTTTTTAGAATCCTTCCAGTGTCTGCACTTGGCTTAACTAATATTTTGCAGACTGTTTCACAGAGCATTATCATCTGTTCTTTTCCCATGTCATAGAGTCCTAGACATGGTACGTTCATATGATAGCTTTACTGAGAAACAATTTACATCATAAAATTCACCTGTTTAAGGTATATAATCTAGTGGACTTTATTTACAGGGGGAATATAACCATTACTGCAATCACTCTTAAAAGTCCTCATTAGCAGTCACTACTTGTTCCTGCCTCCTTAGTGTCTGCCAGTTACTAATCTACTAGCTGTCTCTCTAGTTAGATTATTTTGGACATTTCACATAAATTAGTAGTATAGTATGTATATAGTATGTGGTCTGTGATTTCCTTCACACAGCATAAAGTTTTCAAGGTTCATACCCATTGTACAATTTCTATATATTCTGGCCAATACTTGTAAATTTAGCTGTGAGTGGAAAAAACAAATTTAGGGTACGACATAGAGAGGATCATAGCATAATTTTTGATATAGGAGAGATCTGAATGTGTGTGTGTGTCTGACCAGGGAAGAGCAAAGTTATGGGATAAAAGAGAGAACAGGTTCCCTGCACAATCCTGCAATTGGTATGAGGCACTATTTTCCTGGAATGGCTTCATTCTTCTGAGGGCAGGGACTCCTTTGGAGGCATCTAGAGATGAATTTGTGAGCGCTTTGGAAATGGAGTTTCACTTTCCTCTTGAGAGGAAAGCTAGGTCTTCAACTTGACAGCCCTGTGGTTGGCAGTGTTGTAGGAAAAAGAGCTAAGATACAGGATTTGAGGGAAGTTGTAAAGGTTTGGATTAACTGCATGGGGCATGAGAAAGGTTGCTTACTGGAAATACAAAAGTTTTCAGGGATCTTTTTTTCCTTTCCCCCCATGTAAATTGAAACATAAAACATGAACATGATCAGAAGTTGAGATAGTATGAAAGGATTGAAAACTTTTCACTTTAGGTTCTCTGTCTCTATTTTCAGAAGAAACTACCAGTATCTAGAGAGAGAGAGAGAGAGAGAGAGAGAGAGTTTTAAAAAATTTTAAACCAATAAAAATAATGATAGAGAATTTCATGACAAGATTAAAGGAAATTAACAATGATTAATATATTGTATATTGTTATCGTCAAAGTAGTTGCTTAGATTACAAGATACAGGCATGAAAAATTGCTTAAACAATATAAGCACAAACCATTTCTTTAAAATGAAGTAAAAGAAATTAGTGAATTATCTTAACTATCTTGTGTGTGTATATATATATATATGTACATACAGATGAATATATTCTTTTTCTCCACAGCCCTACTAGTATTTGTTATTGGTTAATTTCTTGATGAGAAATGGATAAAACTGTATGTGTGTGAAAAAAAAAATATATATATATATTATATATATATATACACACATTCTTTTCCCTTCTTTGTTCCTTCCCCCCATCCTAGTTATTCTTCCCTTTTAAGCAGTTTATTTCCCTTTCATGACATCTGTTGTAGACTTTGGATCTTATTTACTCTTTCAGTTACTTACACTGTGGAGACAATACAGTGTTTACACGCATGAGTCTGATTCATTTCACTTAAGAGTATGATCCCTAATTGCATACATTTACTATAAAAGCCTTGAATTTAACCTTCTTTGTAGCTGGGTAGTGCTCTATTGTATAAATATGTATTGTATGATATCTTTTTTTATCCATTCCTCAGTTGGTAGACATTTGGGTTGTTTCCAAGATGTAGCTTTTACAAGTTGCACAGCTACAAACATGGGTGTACGTATATCATTGTGGTATGATATTTTCATTTCTTTTGGGAAAATATCCAGAAAGGGAATAGCTGGGTTGAATAGGATCTCTAATCCTAGTTTTTTGAGAATCGCTACAATGATTTCTACTGTGGTTGCATCAGTCTACCCTCTTACTCACAGTGGAGAAGAGTTCCTTTTTCTCCATAGCCCCACTAGTATTTGTTATTGGTTGGTTCCTTGATGATGGCTGTTCTTTCTGGGATGAGATGGAATCTCAGTGTTGTTTTAATTTGCAATTCTCAAATGACCAATGATGTTGAACATTTTTTTCATATATTTATTTGTCATTTGTATCTCTTATTTGAGAAGTACATATTCATCTCAGGTGCCCATTTTTGGAATGGGTCTTTGAATTTGGGGGCCTGATGTTTTTCAGTTCTTTATATATTCTAGATAGAAGTCCTTTGAGGGACATTTAACTAAAATTCTCCCCACTCGGTGGAATTTTTTTCCACTCTGCTGATGATTTCTTGTGATGTGCCAAAACCTTTTTATTAAGAGGAGATCTCCATTGTTGATTCTGAAGTACTTCCCATGCAGTTTGGGTTTTGTTCATGAACACTCTGCCTTCCCCACATGTCTTCAAAATTTCTACTTTTTTTCCCATTATATTTAGTGTTTCTGTTTTAATATTTAGCTCTTTGACCTATTTTGACTTCAGTGTATGGTGATACAGATGGGTCTAGTTTTAGTCTTTAGCATGTGAAAAGTCAGTTTTTCCAGAACCATTTATTAGAGACTATTTTTTTCTTCCTGTGAACATATTTGTCAAAGATAAGGTGAACAAGTTTGTCTGCAGTTGTGTCTACCTCTTCTAATCTGTTCAGTTGATACTCAGGTTTTTTTTTTTTTTTTTTAATTTTTTTAACAGTACTATGCAGATTTTATCCCAGTAGCTTTGTAATGTAATTTCAAAGGTATTGTGTGATGATGCCTCTTGCCTTGCCTTTGTTGCCAGGATTGGTTTTGCTGTTCTAGGTCTGTTTCCAAACAAATTTTAGGAATGTTTTCTCTAATTCTGTGAGGTGTGCTAATGGTATTTTGATTGGATTGCATTAAATCTGTATAACAGTTTTGGTAGTATGGCCATTTTCACAATGTTGGTTTTTCCTATCCATGTGCAAAGGATATCTTTCCATTTTCTGATATCTTCTTCAATCTCCTTTTTCAGAGTGCTGCAGTTTTCAATGTATAGATCTTTTACTTCCATTGTTAAAGTGATTTCTAAGTATTTATTCTTTTTTTGGATGCTATTGTGAAGGTTGCAGTTTCCCTAATGTTTCTCTCAGTGAGTTTGTTGTTTGTTTACAGGAATGCTATTGATTTTTGAGTGTTGACTTTGTATCCAGCTGTGTTGCTGAATTTTCTTGTTAAATCTAGAAGTCTTTTGGTGGAGGTTTTGGGTTCTTTTGTGTAGAGTATCATATTATTTGGGAATAGTGATAGTTTAACTTCTTCCTTTCCTATCTTTATTCTTTTTTGTTTCTCTCTCTTGTCTAAGTGCTCTGACTAATGTTTCCAGAACTGTATTGAACAGCAATAGTGATAGTGGATATCTTTGTCTTATTTCTGATTTTAGAGAGCTTTCAATTTTGTCCTTTTAATATGATGTTGGTTGTTGGGTTGTCACAGATGACTTTATCAGATTGTGGTAAAAACTATCTATTCCAATTTTCTGCAAGGTTTTTATCATGAATGAGAGTTGGACTTTTATCAAAAGTTTTTTCTGCATCTATTGAAATCATCATATAGGGGCTGGGGATTTAGCTCAGTGGCATAAGCACCTGTCTGTCAAGCGTGAGGTCATGAGTTCGATCCCTAGTACCAAAAAAAAAAAAAAAAAAAAAAAAAAAAAATATATATATATATATATATATATATATATATAGTTTTTGTCTTTGACTCTGGTGATATGGTGTATTACATTTATTAATTTGCATATGTTGAATCATCCCAGCATTCCTGGGGTGAATCACACTTGGTTATGGTGTGTAATCTTCTTGATGATTTGCTGGATTCTGTTTGCTAGTATTTTATAAAGGATTTTTGCATCTTATGTTTATTGGGGAGATTGGCCTCCCTGTCTCTCTCTCTCTTTTTTGTTTTGGTTGAGTCTTTCTCTTTTTGGTATCCAAATAATACTTGCCTCCAGGAATGAGTTAGGGAGTATTACTTCCCTTTCAACCTCATTAAAGAGTTTCAGGATTATTGGCATTAAATCTTCTCTAAATTTCTTGTAGAATTCAGCTGTAAATGCATCAGAACTTGGGGCTTTTTTTGTTGGTATGTTTTTAATTAGTTTTCAATTTCATTAACTGATACTGGGTTATTCAGAATTTTCATGTCTTCTTTATTCAGCTTTGGTAATTCATATGTTTCTAGGAATCTGGCCATCTCTTCTGTGTTTTCTATCCTTTGTGAATAAAGATTTTGAGGTAGATATTGTTGATTTTCTTCTGAATTTCCACAGCATATGTAGCAATTTTTCCCTTTTTATTTTTTATTACATGAAGTTGAATATTTTCTTTTTTTTTTATAAGGTTGGCTAGGAGTTTATCAATTTTATTTATCCTTTGAAAGAACTAGCTCTATGATTCATTAATTCTTTGTTTTCTTAGTCTCAGTTGCATTAATTTCTTCTCTGATCCTTTATGATTTTCTCCCTTATATGGGCTTTGAGTTTGATTTGCTCTATTTTTTCTAGAAGGTTGAGCACAGCATTAGGTTCTTTATTTGTGCTCATTCTATTTTCCTGATGTGAGAATTCATCACTATAAGTTTCCCTCTTAGGATGCTTTCATTGCATCCCACAGGTTCCAGGTACTTACCAGTTGTACTTGTATTTTTATTTGATGGTAGATATTGTTTAATTTCTTCTTTAATGTCACCTGTGGCCTACTGGTTGTTCAGGAGGGTGTTATTTAAATTCCATGTGTTATGGAGTTTCGCAGTTTCTTTTGTCATTAATTTCCAATTTCACTGTACTATGGTCAAATAATATGCATGGGCTAGTGTATGGTGTATTTTAGAGAATGTTCTGTGTGCCGCTGAGAAGAATGTGTATTCTGATGTTGTTGGGTGGAGTACCATGTAAACACTAAGTGCATTTGTTCACAGGTTTGGTTCAGTTCTGTTATTTGCTGATTTTTTGTCTAGTTGATCTGCCTTTTTGTGACAGTGGGGTACTAAGATCCCCTGTTACAATTTTGTTATTGCTTGAATTTTCATGTCTATTAATATTTGTTTTATATAGTTGGGTGCTCCCATATGTGATGCATATGAATTTATGATTGCTATCTCTTTATGATAGCAATCATAACAATACTGTGTAACAAGTATGTTAGGGGAAAAATTCCTTGTAATCATTCTTAGTTTCAAGTTCATATTGTCTGCAAATTGAATTGTAACCCCTGCTTTTTTTCTGGGTTCCCATCACATGGAGTATTGTTTTCCGTCCTTTGACTTTTAATGTATGAGTTTTTTTTATAGTTAAATGTGTTTCTTGCATACAGCATATTGTTGGCTCTTATTTCTTGATCCATTCTACTAGTCTGATTTGTTTGGTGAATTGAGGCCATTTTCATTGATGGTTATAACTGATATGTATTGGCTTGTCTTTGTCATGTTATTTTCACACTGTTGATTCCCCATTTTCCCCTCTGTTCATTTGGTTTCTTTTTGTTGTTGTTCTTGGAATTGTGTTTATTTTGATCTCTGTTTAGAATATCTTCCAGTACCCTTTCTAGTGTTAGTTTGGTGGTCATGAGTTTCTCTAGGGGTTCTTTGTCATGAAAATATCTTTTTGTTTTTTGTCTTTTTCCTTTTTATCGGTACCGGGGATCGAACTCACAGCTGCCTGCTTTCAAGGCAGGTGCTTATGTGGCTGAGCTAAACCCCAGCCCCGTCATGAAAGTATCTTATTTATCCATTAATTTTGAAAGATAGTTTGCAGGGTGCCACATTCTGCACAGTTCTCAGTGTTCCAGAGTGAGGATGGTAAGAGGACAGAGAAATAAGGACAATAATTGGAATACAGAAAACGGAGGCTGTATGGAGCCCTCTCTCCTGATGGAAAGTAAGGAAGGAAAAAAGGAAGAGAAGGACAGAAGGAAGGTCCAATTGCTGCAGGGCATTTATTGATACTTTGGGAGGTTGAATGTCTTGTGACACTTCTCTGTGTAATAGCTTATTCATGTGTCTTGCCTCAGGCACTCTGTGTTACACGAACTAGAGCAGCCTTTTCATATGACTTGCCTCAGGCATTCTGTGTTCTTGAGGCTGACCTTGCTCCAGCCGCCACAGGTGATCTATCTGCTTCAGCTGCTCCTCACAGCAAGGTACATCAGTCTGAGTTAGAAGTTGTTTTCTTTTAGGACTTGAAATACTTCACTCCAAATTCTTTTAGACTTGAGGGTTTGTGTTGAGAAATTTGGTATATGTACATACTGAATAAATCATTATATGTATTTGTTAAAGCAGGGTTATCTTTAGAACTTAAATATTTGAAAGTGATAATCTTTTATTATCATGTTCAATGTATGTCGGAGTTTAAGTGAGTTCTTGCTTTCAGATATTTGCTCTTCTTGTGTTTGGTCTTTTCAATAGTACCCCAAGAAACGTTACTGTATCACTCTTGTAGCACATGCACAAGAGATTCTCTTGGGCATGTGTCTATAAATGTAATTACTGGACTAAAGGGTAACAAATGGTAAAGCTAAGACAATCATACAAGACTTATTTCCAGGGATTGTTTCATTCATTTTACATTTGTTTTGCCCTCAACATCAGTGTACAGGAAAGCTTGTTGTTTTCCTGTTTCCCCAGTACTTAATACTTTTCAGACTTCGTAAGATTGCTGACTGAATGGTCTAACATAATATCTCTTATGACCCTTTAAGGAAATTTTAAAAACTGAAGTAGAATTTTCAGTTTTACAGACAGAGTTTGAATACACAGTTCAATGAGATTTGACAAATGTATATACTCATGTAATCACTCTTCTGTAAAACTTAGGACATTTTATTACCTTTTAACTTTCTTTGGACTCCTTCCTTGACATCTTTTCCCTCACCAAAAGGAACCACTGAACAGTTGAGGTTTGTTAATCTGAGTTTGACTTCCATTACATTAATTTTTCTTTGGGGCAGTACCACAGTGTCTTGATTATAGTAGTTTTCTGTTTTGTTTTTCTTTTGATTTTTTGGTACCGGGAGTTGAACTCACAACCTTACCCTGGCCAGGAAGATGCTTATACCACTGAGCTAAATCCTTGACTTGATTATAATAGGTTTTAAATACATTCTCAAGTCAGATAGTATGTTGTCTTAATTTTTTTTATATAGAAAGACTAAAGAAAACAAAATGGGTAGATACATTCAGAGAAAAAAATAAACAGTAAGAAATCACTAGTTGATGTTTACATACTGTCCTTTTACAAATAGTTGTTCAAGATACAAAAGTGAAACATATAAAATGAGAATTCAAGCAGCGAGACTGCAAATAGTTCTGTTCAACTATCCAACAAAAACTTAGTGTCTAATGTCACTCTGAACAAAGAATAATACTATTGCTGGGTTTCACATTATGACACTCTAGGATCAGCACTGGGCACTTTACTGTCTGTTTTTCTTCAAAGTATTTGTTCACTTCATCAGATGTCATAAGATCAGTTCTCATAAACTGTTTATAGGTTCTACACATGCATAAGTCTTAGCATGTATTTCTATCCTTTCTATATTAGAGGGAGAAACAAAGCAAGCCAAAACAAAACATATTCCTATAAACACATGAAACGAAAAAGACATATAAGACCCTTGTACAAGGAGTTCTACCATAGTTCCTGTGTTGTCTCTTGTTATCTTCAATAGAATTGGCTCTATCATCAAACATAGTATAATTTAATATATCAGTACATACCAGTATTAATAAGAATACAACTTTGTATTTATTATAAAACTTCAAAAACAGGCAGTAATCAAACCAGAATATGTATCATAGTGAGTCTTGTCATCTTCAGTGTAGTTGCCTATACTCTCAGACTTGATACTATCAATCATATCAGTTTTGAATAAAATCTGTCGATACCAAACAGCAATCAAACAAACCAGATTTAACTAAAATCAGTCATGATAAAACATTATAAGTCATATAGAGCTCCAGATTAAGTTAATAGGAAATTAAAAATGATTACTGTGCTATATCCTGATGTTTTTAGGATAGCTGTGTCCTCAAATCTAATGCAAGTAGACAAACTGGGACAGAATAAAATCTATCCATGCAGAGTGGTGCTAGTAATGTGGGTTATAATTCTTGATACACTATTAACAATATCTTCTGCCATTGTTTTCTAACGCTTTCACTTCCCCAGGGTACACTGTGCATTTTTGGGTCTGACCAAGACTCTTGGTTTTAAATTGGGGGTGGGAGGGCAATCTGCTATTTACTTAACTGGTTCTGAATTGTCTCTCTCCTGGGCTTGATCTCTAATTGTATTCCTTTACCTATTAAAGCCTGTCTTTCCAACCTATGTACAAATACTGTTCTAGTTGACCCTATTACTCTGTGGTTCTCTGTCACATAGAGCATTGTTTTCTCATATTTCATTTTCAGCCCATGTACTCCTTTTTATATTAATTATATTTCCTATCAATAGCATCTCGGTGGACCCTGCCTCCTGATCTACTCTGCGTGTGGTTCTTTTTTTTAATTTAGTGTATCAAGGCTATCTATATTAAAGATTATAACCAACCTTCTCTGCCTCATTTCTGTCATGCTCTTTTTTTTTGCCATCAGTTGTCCTTTTTTTTTTTTATTTTTTTAAGTTTTTATCGGTACTAGGGATCGAACTCACGACCGCCTGCTTGCAAGGCAGGTGCTTATGCCACTGAGCTAAATCCCCAGCCCCTTGCGATCAGTTGTCTGCTTATCTTCTTCATTCTGTTTTCTGCTCCATTCATTGAGGCCTCTCCTGCCACTGTTCCTGGAATCCTAGTACTTTTCTCTCTCTCTCTAGAAGGCCCTGCAGTATTCTCTGTAGAGTTGGATTGGTGATTGCAAATTTCCCAAGTTCCTCTTTGTCTTAGAAGCTTGTTTCTCCGTTAATTTCTAGAGACAGTTTAGCAGGGTATATCAGTCTGGAATGGAGGTTATTTTCTTTCAGGGCTTAGAATATTTCACTCCAGGCTCTTCTTGATTTAATGGTTTGTGTCAAGACGTCTGCCATTATTCTGATGGGTCTTCTTTATAGGTGATCTGTTTCTTGTCTCTAAAAGCTTTTAATATTCTGTTCTTATATTGAATTTCTGGGATCTTGATTATTATATGCCTGGGTGTAGCTCTGTTTTGGCTGTAGGTGGCTGGAGTTCTGTATGCCTCATACATCAGAGTATCATTTCGTTTTTCTGTGTTTGGGAAGTTTTCCTTAATTATTTCTGTGAATAGCCTTTATAGTTCCTTTGCTTGTACCCTTGCTTCTTCATTCACATGCTTTATTCTCAAGTTGCAGGTCCTCTTGTTGTTTTCTAGTCTTTGTATTGTTATTGTTTCTTTCCTTGTTATTTTTAAAAAGTTTTTCCTTTCATAGTCCCACACTGCAAAACTTTCCTCCAGTTTGGATAATCTACACTTTGTTTCTTTCAGGCAGATTTGCCATCTTTCCATAGAGTTTTTAATTTCCTGGTAATCTCTTTGAATCTGCTTCATGTATTCTATATTTTGTTTATATTCTTCATCAAATGGTTCTCTCCTTTGTTTGAGTTCCTCCCTTCTTCTGTCTGTGTCTGCTTGAGGCATGCTTAGCATCTCTTTTATTAATCTTCTTATATCTTGCTTTACTTAGCTAAATATTTCCCTTTTGAACTCATCTATGAGGTCCCGAAGATATCTCTTTATGTTCACTGGTGCTGTGTCTGATATTGCATGTTTGCTGTTCTTCATTCTCCTTTGTATTTACCTGTCCTGGGTCAATGTTTTCAGGGTTGGGACCTGGGGACTCTTTGTTGTTGCTTCCTCTTCCCATCTTTTTTGTTTCTTCCAGGGGGCCCCTGTTTCTTTCTTTGTTGGTTACAATTCTTCTGGAGCACGCTGGCTAGGTGACCTTTCCCACTGCAGTGTGCTAGTGAGTCAAGCTGCTGAGGCCTACGCTGTATTACTATGTGCCGCCTCCCCTCTAGGTCAGCTAAACTTCTGAGTTTTCATTGCGTTAGTGTGCGCCACCACCATAGGGAATTGATTCGGATAACCTACTGGGTCTCAGCCAGGTCACATGACCCAGACCTAGCTCACTCCACCAATCCCGTTCAGGAAGGGAACAACTGACTGAAGTCACTCCTGCCCTTTGTACTTGCCAGTCCTTCCTGGTCCCAGAATGTTGTCTGCCAAAGCCCCCCTTTCTGTGGAATGGCTCCACTCCTGTCACTCACCACAGGTTGATACAGGCTCCCCACCAGCTCAGCTCTCCATTCGGCTGGCTGACCCCCGACCTCAGTGTGACTGCGCCTCCAGTGACTCAAAGCAGGGGGACCTTGGATGGCTCAGTAAGTCGCCTGCTGCAGCAGGAGCACTGAACCTTTAGCTGTTCCAATAATAGCACTGGGACTGTATGTTTTGATTGGTTCCTCTCCCTTTAGTTTCTTCTTGGGATGAGAGAATTCATCTCCCTCTGTTCTGGGCTCCCCATGCTGTATTATGTTGAATTTTAAGTTGACTATCTCAGGGAGCCTCTGTAGCCAGGTGTTATCTATCCACCATCTTTGCTCCACCTCCTCTTTAATTTTGTTTTTTAAAGAAGATTTGTTCTGACTGTTTGTTTATGTTGTCATGTGAATTTTGGAATAAACTTTCCCTTATAAATTTAAAGATCAGCTTTTCATTTTCTGCAGAGAAGCCTGAACTGTTCACTCCATAGATCAATTTCAGGAGAGCAATAGCCTATGAATATTGACTCTCTCTCCCCTTGTTTCGGTTGTCTTTAGAGTCTTAGAGCCATGTTGTTTTAGTTTCCATTGCATGTCTGATGTTGTCATAATGACATTTTAAAATGCTTTATTCAAGAGATATAGAATTATAAATATATATGCAATGAATACCAGTGCACCCAGCTATGTGAAAGAAATATTAAGGGACATGAAAAATCAAATAAACACTAATATAATTCTTTTGGGGGCTCAGTACTCCACTATCACAAAGAAAGATGAACCGGACAAAAAATCAGCATTGAACTATTAGAACTGAACCAAACTTTTAAACAAATGGACTTAGTAGATATCTACAGTGTTCCACTCCATAACATCAGAATATACATTCTTCTCAGCCCCACACGGGACATTTTCCAAAATAGACCATTGGCATAGAACATGCTTAAGTAAGTGCAGTGAAATTGGAAATTAATGACAAAAGAAACCACAAGAACTTCATAAATACATAGAAATTAAATAGTACTCCCCTCAACAACCAATGGGTCACCGATGAAATTAAAGAAAAAACTAGGCAGTTTCTACAATTAAATGATAACAACAACAGTACAGCACACTAGAACTTATGGGACACAAAGTAGTCCTAAGAGGAAAATTTATAGCAGTGAATACCTGTTTCAGGAAGGCAGAACAAATACAATTAAACAACTTAATGGTGAACCTCAGAATTCTTGAAAAAGTAGAGCAGGCTATGCCAAAAGCTCATACTAGGGAGGAAGTTATAAAGGTCGAGCAGAAATTAATTCATCAGAGAAAAACAGTACAAAGAATCAGTTAATCAACAAGTTGGTTCTTTGAAAGATTAAATAAAATTGACAAATCCTTAGCCAGCTTCATCAAAAAAAGGCAAACCAAAAGCCAATGTCATACATACAATGAACAAAAATTGAAAGCTTTCATTCTAAAATAAGAAACAAGACAAAGATGTTCACTTTCTCCACTCTATTCAACATAGTCCTGTAAACTTTTAGCCAGAGCAATGAGATAAGAGAAATAAAAGAAATAAAGATAGGAAAGGGAAAAAAATTAAACTGTCATTTGGATTATATCTTACAGTCCAAAGAATTAATTTAAAGATAACAATATGTAAAAAAAAAAAAAAAAAGATAACAATATGTAATGTATTAACCATTGTTACTTTCTTAGTATCTTGTTTTGAAATTTTGGGGGTTTTTTCCTCTTCAAAATTTAAAAAAAATGCTTCATTCCAGATATTCATTACTGCTATAAAAATAGAATTCAGTGTTATACATTGTCCTTTATTAGTTCTAGAGATCTAGTGATTTTTTTTCTTTGCAGGTACATATTAAGAGTATGCAAGTTAAGGCAGTTTGATGTATGTTAGTCTGTATGTGTGATTTCTTCTCCATGCCCTACTTTACTCACTAGAACCATCAGTGCACTATTGAGCAGTGTTAAGAGTGGACCAGGGTGGAGCTGTCAGTCTTTCACCAGAAAGTATGGTAGTGTCTTCAGTTTGAAGACACTTCTGTGTTTACAGAGTTTTTTTTCACTGTGAGTAATGTTCCATTCTAAGTGTGGTGTTGATGAGTTTTAAGAGAGGATGTAATCATAATGCTTTCATAGATATAAAATGAGCACTTGTCAACTATTTTATTTAGCTCATTAATTAATGAAACTGGTAAGATATTAAAACTATTTCAATGGAAAATTAAAAGAAATACTCATTTATATGTAGAAAAGAATGCTGAAGTAATTTTTCAAATAGATATAAAACTGGTCTATCTGCTGGGCAATTATCAATTTCATCCCACTGGACCCAACTGGGTTGCTTTTTGTAGGCAAGAATAATATACAGTATTATCAGTTTTCTATAACTTAGATTTGAAAAATTAAAAAACAAAGTAAGTGGATGCATCAGCTAGGGAGGACATTCACTCTTTTTTTTTTTTAATTCACTTTAAAGTCTTGTACTTTTTTTCTGGCAGATGTGATCTTGCTTTAAATTGTCTTGGTCTCCAGTGATATTGAACAGTGTTTTCATATACTTATTAGTTATGTGTATGAGTTATGTGTGAAATGTCTTGACTCTTAATTTTTGGGGGGGATACTGCAGATCGAACTCATGACCTCACACTTACCAGGCAAGCGTTTGAGCCACTGTGCTAAATCCCCAGCCCCTTTAAAAAATTTTTTTTTGTTTTTTTGTCTAATTTTTTGTTCTAGCATTTTTTTTCATGGTGTAAGCTAATGCTTTATATGTTGTTGATAATAAAACATTACAAGTTGTATGTATTATGAATTGTTTAACTGGCTTATAAGTTGGATTTTTACCTTTTAAGGGATTTTTAAAAAATTAACATTGAATTCTTTATAATTTGAGTATAGCTACATTTATTTTATTTAAGAAACATTTCCTTGCTCCAGAATCAAAAGATACCCATCTTCTCCATTAAGTTTTTCTCATTTTTTAATATTAAAGTCCTTAATCTATATGGTGTTAATCTTTCATATGGTTGCTTAAGCTGTTCTCACACTACTGGGCTCAGCCTCCTGAGTAACTAGGACTAATGGTATACACCACCATTCAGGCCCAAATTTCACTTGTTTTATAAACACAGGTTTATAAATGTTTGTATCCCCTGAACCAAATGTTTGTATCCCCTGAAGTTCATATGTTAAAAATATGACTCTAAATGTGCATTAGGAGGTGGGACATTTGGAAGATAATTAGGGTTACATAAGAGATCATAAAGATAGGGCCCTGGTCCAGTGGGAGCAATGCTCTTGTGAAGAAAAACATCAGAGAGCTCTGCCCTTCTTTGTGTCATGAGATGATACAGTGAGAAGCCAAAAAGAGCACCCACTCTAGCTTTGACCATGCTGTCACCATGATTGTGCCAGTCTCAGAAGGAGGGAAAATAGTCTTCCATTCTTTTAAGCCACCTGGCCTATGGTATCATGCTTTGTTACCCCAAGAAGACTAATAAATTTTGTTTTTTCATTTATTCATTCATTGGTGCTTGATATTTTGCTTTGTGAGGGGTTCAGGTTTATATCAGTTCTATTGATACCGACAATAAGAATTGGCTGTATTGGGAATTGAATCCATTCCTTCATACTGAGCTATATCCTCAACCCTTTGAAAATTTTGAGATAGGGCTTGCTGAATTTTCCAGGTTGGGATTGAACCTGTGATCCTCCTGTCCCAGCCACCATAATGCTGGCATCTGGTCACGTTTTAAACTGTTTCTCTTGAGGAAAAAGAGCTGTGTTAGAAGGAGGCCTTCCTCACATTACAGTTGTGGAGATCTAGGCTTTGTGTTGGAGAAGACGGGGACATAAAGCAGCGGCCAAGGAGAGTTAGCTTGTAAGCAACTCTTTTTCTTAGTTCCTAATTATTTCCCAGAGGTCTCAGGACCAGATGTCTTGAGTAATGCACATGAGAGCCTACATTGCACGCACATTGATGCCATTATACAAGAAAAGCAAAACATAACTTCAGTAGTTTCTTTTCTGGTTTTTAATGGATTCCTGGCTCTTGGTTTAGACTAGTGCCACCATTTGCACATACCGGATTCAAGTGGATCCTACTTAAACTAGCAGTTTCTCATATTTTTCTCTGTACTTCCTGTGTAACTTCTCCACATCTGATATGTTGAGGGAGAGGAAATCAGCTAACCAGCATGTTTGCAGGAATTGGAACCAATGTAAACCATTTCTTTGCTTTCTTAGACTTTCTTTGTATTACTACAGATAATTTTTTTTTTTTTAGAACTCAAAATGGAGGGCTTCAGGACTTCTCAGTCAAGTGCTGAGGCTTCTAGGTCTTTGGGTAGACTTGTTCTGTACAGTTTGAGGCCCCCAGTACCAGCCTTATGGAGAAGGAGGCTGGCATTAGTGAAGTGCCCTAATACTGTTTCTGCCCAGTGATGCCTTACTGAATGCTGGCCCGGCCAAGGCTAGCTGTTTGGATTGGGAGCCGAAAAGTCCATTAGTGGTGTGACTTGCTCCATTCTGCAAGCACCTCTGACTCAAAGTGCTTCTCTTTTGCTTAGTAATATTATTGTTACTTCTGACTCTGGGCGATCATTCTTGTTCAATATAACCCATGAAATTTTAGGTCTTTTGTAACATCTTTCATGTAAATTTGTACTCTATTTGAGCATATCCATACTACATTAAAGTTTTTCCAAATTACATCAAGGAAACTTGCTGCTCCAGGAGAACATACTTTATTTATTTATTTATTTTTGTTTACTGCCTCTCATAACTCTGCTGCCTTCATGGAATCAGTCTACCACACCATTGTACTGTAACTATACATTCCATTGTTGTGCCTTTCCTTCTTTCTAGACTGGATGCTTCCCATGCAAAGGCAAGTTTATGTTCATTTGTTCCTTCTATCCATCTATCTATCTCTCGCTCTCTATCTCTGTCTCTGTGTCTGTTTGTCTCTGTCTCTCCTCTGAGCACAGGATCTGCCAGATTTACCACAGAGTACACATTCTGTAATTGTTGAATTAAATGAGTACATAGAACAGTACTTAAAATTTATAATAGGAGATGCTACATTCAGAGCAGAGAGAAAATTATATACTCACAATTATGTACTCGTAACCAAAGGTATGTAAGTTCTGTCTTTTCTTGGGATGGTTGGAATAAATGGTATATGGTGGCTATTTGTAGAAAGGCTAAGATCACAACCTATGTAAATTGTTGAAGGGATTAAGATTTTTATTTTTTAGGAAATGAGATTTCATTATGTTGTCTAGATTGGCATTCTTTCCTAATCTCAGGAAATCCACCTGTTTCAGCCTCTCCAGTAGCCTTGACTACAAGTGTACCATGTCAGCTGTCAAAAGATTTCAATAGGAAGAATTTTAAGCAGTAGATTAACTTGGCTAATGTTTTATTTTAGTATAGTTTTGAAAATAGAACGAAGGATATTTTGAAAAGGAAAAGCCATTTAGAAGGCTGTGTTGTCAGACAGGAGATAACTTGAAGAGGTGTAGACTCCAGAAGTTACAAGAAGAACTTATAGAAATTGATCATTGATTAGATCTTAGAAGAAGTGGGTTAGCAATCAGGGAGACTCCTCGGCTGGGCAATTATGTGCAAGTGGTGCTCCTCACCTCCAGTGTATACTAAGGTATAGAAAGAACTTGTGGGTTGGAAGATGGAATTTACAAGATTTTAATTCTAGTTTTTTCTGAGATTGTCAAATGGAAATGTGTGAATCTCTGCAGTCTTTGGAGGTGAGGTAGGGGCATATGTGCATGCATGCATATCATACAGATTTTGAGGTTAATAGAGTTTTTAGAGTGAAGAAGAAATTATTGACGATTGAGGACAGAATTCCCAAGGATATCTAGATTTAGTGGCAAAGTACAGAAAAAGGTACTGGGAAGAAGATCAAGAAGGAGAAACCACAAGAGAAACTGTTAGCAGAGGATTTTACAGTAACACTGTTGGCTTCCTCTCTACCTTGAGACCAGATTTTCCTTTCTGCATCATGTATTTGATCTTTGTTCCCAGGCCTTTTTTTTACTTTGAGCATTATCTGCTGGGAGATATTGTGGATGAGAAATAGTTTTATTTTTGAACCCAGCAGTTGCTGGCTTTGTGTTTTAAAAAAAAAAAATCTTTCCTCTGAATTCTATTAGAAAACAAGTTCCTCTTTAGGTTCATCTCTATACCTTGTATTATACACGTGGCAAAACCACTTGACACTTAGGATGTTCTGGCTGCAGTCACCTTAGTTAGAATTAATAGTTCACCAACATTTTCAGTTTTTTTTTTTATCTCGCCAGAGGCAATAGTTTTGTTAAGTTTTCTGCCATTTCATAACAAAGATCTTTTTTCTTCAGCTCCTAATAACATGGTACCCCTTTGCATTAAGACCTTTGCTAGCTTTTCATAGTCATTGGGCTTTTGCTAGTGACATCCTCCAGACCCTTCCAACTTGTACCCACTATCCAGTCTTGAAATTAGTGTCATAGATTAGGTTTTTGTTGAGTCAGCACTCCAGTTTCATATTTCCAAATTGTATTTTGGCATCTGTGGTTGTGTAATAAACTACCTCAAATCCAGCCCAGAACTTGCATTGACTTTTCCTAACCTAGCCTTGGAATTCACTCAATGTCACTTTCACATTCTGTTGGTTACAAGCAAGTTAAAAGCCAGCCTGAACTTAAGGAAAAAGGAATTAGACTCCCCAAATTTGTACGGGAGTAGCTCTTTACATTATAACGTGTGGGGACCTGAAATTGTGGGGGACATTTTATATCTAAACCATAACATTCTGCTGCTAGTCCCTGAGACTCATGTGCAGGTCTTTATGCAAGGTGTATGTAGTCTATCTCTCAGAGTTGCCAAAGTTCTGACAGTTTCAGAATTGCTAAAAAGTCTGAAGTCTCTGTTGATACTCAAAGAGAAAACTCTTAGCTTTGAGCTCCTATAAAAATTAGAACGAAATTTAAACACTGATGACATACAGTGATACAGGAAAAATACTGTAGTCTCATTCCAAAGGGAAGAAATAGGGGGAGAGAAATCAACAGGACCAAAGCAAGACGGAAACCCAATAGGGCAAACATTAAATCCTGTGGCTTAAAATGTGTTTGAGTACTTCCTCTGTGGGCCACAATAGTGGCCAAGGGGGTTGCTCCTGGCCCTGTTAATGTTGGCACTCTAGACTCAGACCTTGCTGGGGCTGGGATGAGGGCCTGGGGCAGAGACTGGCCATGTTGAAAAGGTGTTGTAGTCTGTTGCAGTGCTGGGGTGCCAGTTTTAGGAGAAGAGTTAACTTTAACTCTTTGGTACCAGCTGGTGAAGGCAATAGACAAGTATCAAATCTTGGTGTGACATCTACAAAAAGAGGTCCAAGCTCAACACAATAATTGTGAATTCATAGAACAAAAGAAAACCATAGACAAAATTGCATCATGCTTGAAATTGTGAAGTGTGGCTTTATAGTCTACATAGTCCCAAGAAGAATTTAAATTGGAGTACCTAAAGAAGCTAGGATTAATGGTAAAAAATATTCTTACAGATGGCACATCCAATGTGATAAAACAAGTATTACTGAAGATGAAAGACCAGGCAAATATAAACAGTTATAGTGGGGAATCTCAATACCCTACCATCTCAAATTCATCACTAGATAAAAGCTAGCAAAGAAATACCAGTGTTGAACAAAACCTTTAATCAAATGAACTTAAGCACTTAACCTAGACAGTGTTTGTTTACTAACTATGTAACTATGTATACTACTAGTATACAACTATGCAATAGTTGTATACTAACTAACCTAAGCATTGCCCAGGCAGGTGTCATTTCAACCAGTAGATTATTGTATTGAATAAATTTTATAAAATTTGTCATTTTAATATTTAGTTGTCTTATAGAAATTAACAAAAAAAATGCAATTTTCAGTTATCCTGTTTTAAATTTGGACTGGTAAGTGATTAATAGATATCTAGTGTTCAACCCAGCAACAAAATACACATTCTTTTCAGCAGTACGTGGAACTTCCTCCAAAATGGAGCACATAGTAGTCCATAAAGTAAGCACAGATAAATGTAAAAGAATTGAAATTATGCCGTGTCTGTTATAGATTATAGTATATTACAATTAGGTATAATGCAAATTATGCAAATTCTTGGAAACTAAACACACTTTTTAAAATTAAGTTTATGGTATAATTTATATATGCATCATGATATTCATCATAGGGAATTTGTACCTATGTGTGATATATCCTGGTTCCTTTATTTTTTTTTTCCGTCTCTTCCCTTCTCTTCAAATCCTCTTCCCCTTCTTATGTACAAAGTTTCATTTCTATTTTGTCTTTCTTGTATCTATATAACACACTTTATGATATATATAATAGCCACATCTTTTTTATTCATTTCTCAATTGATGGGCATTTGGGTTGTTTTAAGATTTAGCTATTACAAACTATGCTGCTATAAACATGGCTACACGTTACCTGGTATGATTCTTCCAGGAAGATACCCCATGGGGGAATTATTGAGTCAAATGAAACCTGTAATCCTAGTTTTTTGAGGACTCTCCACACTAATTTCCACAATGGTGCACCAGCCTACATTCCCACTAACAATGAGAAGAGTTCTTTTTTTCCCCACAGCATTTGTTATTAGTTGATTTCTCAATAAATGTCACTGTTTCTGGACTGACATGGAATCTCAGTGTTAATTTGTATCTCTTAAACGGCCAGTGATGTTGAACATTTTTTTCATATATTTATTTGCCATTTATATTTCTTCATCTGAGAAGTGTGTATTCATTTTAGATACCCATTTTTGTAATGAATCTTTAAATTTTGGAGGAGGTCAAATTTTTTTCAGTTCTTTATATGTTCTAGATAGTAGTGCTTAGTTTGAGGGACAGCTGACTAAAAAGTTTTCCCCTTCTATGGGTTGTCTTTTCACTCCATTGGTAATTTCTTTTGCTGTGCAACAGCTTTTTAATAGGATGAGATCCCGGTAGTTGATTCTTTGTAGTATTTCCCATGCAGTTAGAGTTTTTAAGCAATGTACTCTTAAACAATAGATTGCAGAGAAATTAAGGAAGAAATAAAAGTTTCTAGAATTAAATGATGGTGCCATTACAGTGTTCTAGCAGTCCCAAGAGGAAGTTTTTAGCTGCAAATGCCCACATCATGAAAACAGTGCAAACCCAAATAAATAGCCTAACAATGTACCTCAAGGATCTAGATAAACAAGAACAGTCCAAACCCATAGTCTAAAAGAAGTTATAATGATCAGAGCAGAAATCATTAACAGTGAAATTGGCCCCCCCCAAAAAAAAAAAACAATAAAAGGAAGCAGAAAGAGTAGAGGAGTGAGACAGAAAGAGAGGCGGACCCTTCCAGGCCACATCCACAGTGACCTGCCTCTTCTGACATGTTCTGCCTCTGCACAGCAAATGGGCTATACCACCCATAATTCACTTACCTTTCAAAACTTCACCTATAAGCACATGAGATTTTGGGGGACATTTTAGACCTAAACTATAACACCATTAATCTGTATAACCTATATTTTTTTTAAAAACTGTGAAACAAAAATTAGTAAACCTGAACAAGAGATGCAAAAGCAAAGAAACTAACTTCATTAAAGTACTATTAAACTATTTTGATCTTTTTAATATTTGCTTAATATAATACAGTTAGTGTTAGGCCAACTAGCTGAAGTAATTTAGAGGTTGGAAATAATTTATTTTTCTTTCTAGATTCATGGATCTCCTGAATTCTGTCTAGAGATCCACTGGTCTCTAGATTGAGAATGCTTAGGTTAATGTGCTGGTTTTAGCAAAAATCATTTTGCTGTGAACTAGGAAGTAAATTTCTATGAGGGAAAGGGAAGTGAGAAAGTAGATCCTAAAAGAGATGATACCATAGGGTAAGTTCTTTATACTAACATTTTTGTTTTTTGTTTTTTGAGACAAGGTCTCACTATGTAGCCCAAGCTGGCCTCATGAGCAGAGATCCTCCTGCCTCTGCTTCCCAAGGGCTGGGATTACAGGCATGTGTAATCCTTGTAACCCTTGGCCCTAGCATTTTTCTTTCAAGCTAAGAGTTGTATTTTTTCAGGTACATAAATGTGTTCATGTGATGAGAGGAAGAAGCCAGTGAAGAAAGTTGAGTATATTTGAAAGATTTCTGAAACTGCACTGAATAGGCAGCAATGCATGTTAGGTAATGGATGTGTAGGTGCTGTTCTATTATCAGGTTATGTGGCATCTGAGATATATAAATAGGTATGATGAGTTTTGACACAGAAGCAGGGCAGGTACCTAAGGGTGTTGCAGTGGAGGTTCTGGGCAATATGAACATTTTGTGGGATTGAATGTCGAGGAGAAAAAGGAAATAGAGTTAGAAAACAACTGGGTGGGTAATTGAAAGTGATTGGGTACAAAAGACAGTTGCTACTGTACATTTCGGAGTTTTTCTTTGCTTTTTTGCCTGCTATAGATCAACGATTGTCCTTCCCATGGATATTGATACAAAGAACAGTAGAATGAGAATAAAATGCATTTACATATTTTGACTTCTGTATAAGTTTAGCATATATGTTTGATACTTGGAATGTCTTTGTCACAAAGGCAGAGGAGCTTCTTTTTCATGGTTATTGTGTTGATATTGTAAAGCAGTGCTTGTATTTGCTGCTTCCATACTTACAGCTGGATGGCAGTTGTATAAAGGATCCATAGTTTTCTTTGTTATTAGCCAACAGATACTTCCTGCAGTGTTTTGCACACTGAGTATATTTAACGTGAGGATAATGCATCTATGTACACTAATGAGAAAGAACAGTACAATATAGGCATTCATTGTTGTACTATATAACAAATATCTGCCTTTAGTCCACATGCTGATGCATGATTTAATTTGTTTTTATCCAAGCTGTTATCTGCACCTTGCTGGCTTATCTGCCATCCAGGTGTTTTGTCTGTCAAATAATTACTTCAAATCTGCTTAAAATTTTTTCTACTTCAGGTTATTACTACATATCATAAATAATCTTAGGTTATGATAGTGAATTAAACATGAATATGGTATGAAATTGTTGATTTTATATTTAGAAGTATTTTTATTTAGAAGTATATTTAGAAGCCTTTAAATTTTTTTAAATTAAAAATTTCCTAGTTTAAATTGTGGCCAGATGTCTAAGCTCCTTCTAGCCTCCATCTCTCCTCAGCATTGGTCCGTTTTCTGTTCTTTAGCAATACACACAACGTGTATGAGCATCTGTCTGGCACTTGGACTTGGGCATTTGAGCAGGGAATTCTGGGGTTCCAGGCAGTGGAAGGCAGTCCCTGGAGGTGAGACCTAGTAAGGTACTACTTGGGGAGAAGTGTGGCCATGGCAGGAAACCAAATCTTATCACTTTGCTCTAACAGTTATAGTGATTTTAATAATCTTTTAATGGGTCTTCCAGACTTCATCCTCTTTTCCCCTGACTGTTTTTTCTAATCTTTTTGTTACATAGCCAGAAGATTTCTCTGAAATTCGAACTGTTACTGCACCTGCTGCCTAAAACCTTGCAAAGCTTCATATTTCATGAAGTTTAGATTCAAACTTTCTCATATGGTCTTTTGAAGATCCTTTGTGTCCTGTTTTAACCACCACTTTTCATCCTTACCTATTTTTTTTTTTTTTTTTTTGAGCTCAATAGTTGCTATGCCAGGTCTTTTTCTTATCTATGTAACTTTGCATGCAGATACCAACCAGATACATATTTTCTTAATGACATTCATGTCTTGTCATGAGTTTGTTATTTAAATGCTGTATTGTTCAGTTGAGTTATCTCCACTGGAATCTTTTTCATTAGTTTCCTAGCCTGCCTGTCCTTTCAGCTGCATGATAAATGCAGTACTTGTAACATAATCATTCCATGAGACTGAATCATTTTAACTACAAGAACTGATTGACCTATTTTCAGGTAAGCTTGAAAATTATATGTGAAAGAAAGGACAATTTAAAGGATTTATTAGGTATGTGAGTATTAAGAGTCATTAATGATAGAAATACAGACATTTCTTGTTTAGCGACCTACCTATTTAACCACCATTTGGATTGTGACCTGCTGGTTGGATTTACAACCTGTCTCTTTTTTTGTACAGTTCTGTGCATCTTGTTTGTAGAGCTTCAGTATTTTTTTTTGTGCAGTACACCTTCTTTATTCAGTACTGTAATTACATTGATTGTAGATTGCACTATAGTTTTATGTTCTGTTGTACTATACAGTACTGCATGTAAGAGTCCTGAAATAAAAGCAAAGTCATCCAGTCGGAGTTTCTTTACCATTTCTTTGTCCTAAACATTGTAATGTACATACTATATGTAGTTCCTTACTTACTGACTGTGGTGGTTAACTGATTAATTGTCAGCTTGAGTTGGGATGCCTAGCTGGATTGAGTCAGCATGGTCCTGGGCCTGGTAGACCCATTTTAAGGAGGATTATTGTCAGAAAGATATTTGTTGGAAAGGTATAAAAAGGACACTAGGAAGGAAGGATTTCAGCTGGTCTTTCTTGGAGGATCATACTTGCAACTGCTTTTCTTTGGAGCTATTTTGGTAGTTTTTCTTCCAAAGAGCTTTGACTGTTTTCTTTCTTTGGGGGAGCTTCAATCCTTATCTTAATCTTGGGTGTAGTCTGCTGGCTTCCAGTGCAGGTCCTTCAGCCTTTTAGCGCAGACATTTCAGCCTCCAGCCTTAGCCTTTGGGCCTTTCTGGTGCAGTTTAGTCTTAAGGATCCTTAGGCATCCTATATGGACTTGCATAGGACATTGGCATGGACTCCAGGGCTTCTACTGGATCCTTTGGGTCTCCAGTGCACAGATAGACATTTTGAACTCTTTTGCATCTGACTCTAGTAAGCATTGACTAATACAGGGACCATCAATTCAATCAATGACCTAGTTGTAGGAGTATAATGTGTAATTCCTTATTAAATGAGAAATGTCAGTAGTGGATAACTTGATTATGATAAAATAACCAACAACTCAATAACTCAGCTATCCTAATAAAATATTTGTTAACAGAATAAAGTTTCTGCCATGTACTAAAGCAGTATTAATTGAGGTTTTAGTTTGGGAAATGTGTCACTTATTGAAAACTTAACTCTTACTATAACCATTTTTATGTATACTTGATTCTTTCTGTTAAATCTAGCGTGAAAACATTTGTATCTTTATAGTATGACTAAGAAATTATTAACTGAATGAAAGAATGACTGCTTGCTAAGGCACACATCCTTGTATGAGTCAAGTTATGAATGAGAAAGACTTTCAGTCTGTTTTCAGAGGCATAGTATTAAGTAACAAAGGTGCGGTCATGCTCCAGTCAGAGTGACTGACTTCGGTGTGAGTCAAACGAACCATCTTATCGTGAAGATCAATTGGATCTTACATTTGAAAGTGCTCTAAAGAAAGTTATCACATTAGGAGGTAAGCATGATTTTAGTCCTCTTTCTGCTAACTTTTTGACTGTAGCAGTCACACTCCATGAGCTTTTTGTTTCTAGTTAAATAACATTTACATTATATTCAACTCTTAAAATTTAGAATGTACTATTTTGTCCTTTTTCTAACCTCTGCTTACTGTGATTATCAAATAAGACTGGATCCCAACAATCTTCCCCTATTCTATTCAGTTTAATAATTACTACTAATGTAGTAAAGATGGGTAGTATTAGCCTAGTTTCACTGATGGAGAAAGCTGAATCTCAGGCACATTACACAGCGAATTGGTGCTAGAAGTGGGATTCCAGATCAGGTCTCTGGTGCCAGTAATCCTTTTTCAAAGCAGGTGGCTTAAATGAAGATCCATTGCCACATACCTCAGCTAAAGCAAGCTTATGATCCCATTGTTGTCCCTTGCTTTTTCTCAAAATGAACAGTTAATGTGTCATTAAAGTGCTATAGTATGGGGCTGGGGATATAGCTCAGTGATGCAATGCCTGCCAGGCAAATGCAAAGTGCAGGGTTTCATTCCCAGTCCCACATACACACAAAAATGCTGTGGTAGAACAATACTTATATTTCATAGCATTAATCATAATTTGGAAATTAGCGCCCTTACAAAATGTCTTCTTAGTATTTTGTAACATGCATAGTATACCTGGATCTCTTTTAGCACTGAGTAATATAGTTTTTCTTTCAGTTAAAGGTAAGCCAATTCTTTTTTAATAGGGATGTCTTAATTTTAAGATGTTATATCATTTAATTTTTATAGAATTTTTAAACCTAAAGGTTGTTTTGTGCTTTCTATAGAAGGAAAACAGGTCAGTGTACTTACTAAATTTTTTTTCATAAAAATATCCTAATTGATTTTGTAAATTTAGGAAAAGTGGTAGACATCCAAAGATTTTCCATAATTTCTAAAACTTTGTTTTAGGTGGGTGTCTTCATAGTATCTGTTATTTATGTTAAAATTTTTTAGAAACCTCTGGACTATCTGAAATAGGTAGGTCCAGTAAGAAGTAAGACAAACATATATAAAAACATTCATTCTGACTGAGAGTTCATTTGTGAGTACAGTTGTTGGTTTCATTTTATAAACATGAGATGCCTGCTTGTCTGGAACTGCTGGCCTAGACAGTGACCTTGTTTAGAACCTGAAACAGGATTGCTCTTTGATGCTGAGCCTTTCTGATTAAAAAGCCTCTGTCACAGTGGCATTTCTTTTTTTTTTTTTTTTTTTCTTCTTATCTGTACTGGGGATCGAACTCATGACCACCTGCTTGCGAGGCAGGTGCTTATGCTGCTGAGTTAAAGCTCCAGCCCCAGGGTGGCATTTCTTACCTCATGTTCACTTTTTCTATTGAAAGTTTCCTAGTGATCATTTTGTCTAAAATTAAGTTCCATGAATAGCTCATTGGTCATGGTTTTATTTTTATTTTCTCAAGTGATGACTTTGCAGTGGTGTGGCACTTTGAAACTTTATTTGCTGCATTCTCAAAAACATTTGAGTTCCCAAAGCTTCACTCACACCAACCTTCTTTTCTGTTCTATGAATACACCATGTCCCTTCCACTTTTAGGGTTTTTCGTATTTGTCCCTGAACAAGGGACTGGTTCACTGGATCCTTCTAGGCTTAAAGTCTCAGCTTGAATGTCCATTCTACAGAGATTTGCTTGATGACTCACTATATGTCTATGCTTCCTCAATCTTTCTTTTTCCTTTTTAATATAAAATTTTGCTTTATATTTTTTAATTTCAAGAGAAAAATAATAAAAACAGTGATACAAAATTTCAAAATAAGCTAATAGGGAATTAGCAATGGTTAATCTGCATATTGTTATCTTCAAAGTAGTCGCTCAGATTACAAAATATAGGCATGAACAATTGATCAAACGATGTACGCACAAACCATTCTTTTCAATGAACCAATAAAAATTAGTAGTATAATTGTCCTAGGTTATATATATATATATGCTTTCCCTTCATTCTTTTCTTCTTTCCCCTATCCCAGTTGTTATTTCCTTTTAAGCAGTTTCTTCCCCTTTCACAATATCTATTATACATTTTGAAACTTATTTACTCTTTCAATTACTTACAGTAGGGAGCTAATGCAATGATTATACATGTGAGTCTGTTTATTTTACTTATGAGTATGGTCTCAATTTTTATCTATTTACCTATAAAACCCTTGAATTTATCCTTCTTTATAACTGAGTAGTACTCCATTATATAAAAATACCACATTTTTGTTATCTGTTCATTTATCGATAGGCTTTTGAGTTTTTTTCCAAGATTTAGCTATTACAAATTGTGCTGCTATAAACATGGGTGCACACATTTAACACTGTGGCATGATGTTTTTATTTCTTCTGGGAAAACACCTAGAAAGGGAATAGCTAGGTCAAATGAGTACTCTAATTCTAGGTTTTTGAGGAATCTCTACCGTCTACACTTCCACCAGTGTACACTTCCACAAACCGTGGTAAAGGGTTCCTTTTTCCCCATAGCCTGACTAGCATTTGTTCTTGGCTGATTTCTTGATGATTGGCCTTTTTTTCTGGATTGATATGGAATCTCACTGTTGTTTAAATTTACATTTCTCGAATGACCAGTGATGTTGAATGTTTTTCATATATTTATTTGCTGTTTGTGTTTCTTCATCTGAGAAGTATATATTCTTCTCAGATGCTCATTTTTGGATTGGATCTTTGAATTTGGGGGTTCTGATGTTTTTCACTTCTTTATATATTTTAGATAGAAGTTCTTTGTAGGACAGTTGCCTCAAATTTTCCTACTCTGAGTTTTGTTTTCCCTCTGTTGTTGATTTCTTTTGATATGAAAAACCTTTTTAATAAACTGAGATCCCCGTTGTTGATTCTTTGAAGTAATTCCTGTGCAATTTGGGTTTTGTTCATGAACATTCTGTCTACACCTATATCTTTAAGATTTCTATCTACTTTCTCTTCCAGTATACTTAATATACTTTCTGTTTTAATATTGAAATCTTTGATCTATTTTGAATTTAGTTGAGTGCATGATGGTACACATGAGTCTAGTTTAGTCTTCAGCATGGGGAAAGCCAGTTTTTCTACACAATTTATTAAAGAGGCTTATCTTTCTTCCAGTGAATATATTTGGCCCTTTTGTCAAAGATAAGGTGGCTGAATGTGTTTTTAGTTGTGTCTACATCTTCTAATCTGTTCCATTGATCTTCATGTCTGGTTTTTTGTTGGTACCATGCTGATATTATCACAGAAGCTTTATAGTATAATTTCAAGTCAGGGTTTGTGATGCCTCTTGCTTTACCTTTGTTGCCCACAGTTGGTTTTGCTTCTAAGTCTCTTTTGTTTCCAAAATGAGTTTTAAGAATGTTTTCTCTATTCTGTGAGGTATACGAATGGTATTTTGATTGGATTGCATTAAATCTGTAAAACAGTTTTGGTAGTATGGCCATTTTCACAATGTTGGTTCTTCCTATCCATGTGCAAAGGATATCGTTCCCTTTTCTGATATCCTCTTCAATCTGCTTTTTCAGAGTGCTGTAATTTTCAATATGTAGATCTTTTACTTCCATTGTTAAAGTGATTGCTAAGTATTTCTTTCTTTCTTTTTTTCGGGATCCTATTGTGAAGGTTGCAGTTTCCCTAATGTCTCTCTCAGTGAGTTTGTTGTTTGTGTATAGGAATGCTATTGATTTTTGAGTGTTGACTTTGTATCCAGCTGTGTTGCTGAATTTTCTTGTTAAATTTAGAAGTCTTTTGGTGGAGGTTTTGGGTTCTTCTATGTAGAGGATCATGTCATTTGCGAATAGTGACGGTTTAACTTCTTCCTTTTCTATCTTTATTCCTTTTATTTTTTTCTCATGGCTAATTGCTTTAGCTGATGTTTCCAGAGCTATATTGAATAGGAGTGGTGATAGTGGACATCCTTGTCTTGTTCCTGATTTTAGCTTTCAATTTTCGTCCACTAATATGGTGTTGGTTGTTGGTTTGTCATAGATGGCTTTTATCAGATTGTGGTAAAGAGCATCCATTCCAATTTTCTGTAGTATTTTTTTTAATCATAAATGAGTACTGAACTTTATCAAAAGCTTTTTCTGCATCTATTTAGACAATCATGGAATTTTTGTCTTTGGCTCTGTTGATATGGTATTTTAATGCTTCCCTAATCTTGTTATATACATGACTGTGTTTTGTTTTCTTCTTAGTCTCTAATCACTAATTGAATCTCTTTCCTGTTCATCTCTTTTAGTAGGGACAAGGGTCAGTCTGTCTTGTTTACTGCTGTGTCTTCAGCACCTGGAACAATGTCTGCCACTGTGGGCATTTGAGTAAATATTTGTTGAATAATTAAGTGAATTTTTTTCTGTTGGTTATTTCTCAGAATTTCTTTTTATTCTTTGAAAAATAAGACACAATTTTTTAAAAACTGATGTTTATTTGTTTATTTTTGTGGCATTTTTCTTTATTTGCTGTTCTGTCCCCTAGTAGATTATTTTGGAGAAAGGAGAAAATATTGTAATCCTCAAACTCTGGGGATGTGATTGTTCCAATCCATATGCTGCTTACCAGGTGGGTGTCAGAGCTGATGCAGCCTAGTCACAAAAGCAATTAACAGGTAGGAAAATGAACTCCTAACAGCTGCTTTAGTCTTGCTTGGGTTGGCCTCTTCCCCCAAGGAACTGTCACTGTCAACCTAGCAAAATGCAATTGCTTTCTCCTAAACATTTTTCTTTAGGATTGTGGAACAGAAGCATATTCCAGGTTTATAAAATGAGTTAAAATGTGTCAGCAGAATAGAACAGAATAATGACCTACTGCTGCAATCTGAATTCGAAGTCAGGCAGCAATGTGTATTTCCAGAAGAGATGACTTTGAAACTGTGTCACTTTTAGTTGTATTTAAATGACTTTATTATGTCAAATGTGTAGATTTAATAACTTACTTATGAATGTTGGTGAGTGAAATGACAATTGTGTAAAATATAATTTTTATCCTCAGATCTTTGGTTTATGTTATAGTCTTTAAAGCCTTGTTCCTTCAATTAACTCCATGAAAAAAAGCAGGCATTTTTCAGTGAATGCTACTTGATTCCCTACCCCCAGCCCATTTCATTTTTCCAGCTGATAGTTCATTCAATACAGATTCCTTTTGACCATGATAGACTTGTGTTATGTGCCATAATTGATGTATATTTGCAGGCTCTTAAACTGATTTAAATGAGTTTTATATCAATAGTGTGTCAGTTCTGGGTTATAATTGATTCATGCCTCAGTGATATGAAGTGTTATTGGTCTGCCTTGGTCCTTTTTGGTAAGTTTTATTTGACATGATTCCCACTCTGAACTGGTTGTGAAATGTGCTTCCTTTCAAGTTGCCTTCTAATCAATATCCTATTCTTCTCATGTCTTTGGAACCTTTGGCCTCTCTTAGAACTCAAAGAATTTGTGTCATTAAATTTTGCTTTAAGTATTTTGTTGAAAAAATTAAGAGATGCTTCATGCAAAATGAGGGGAAACTTTTTGAATAAATGTGATAAGCCTTTAAAAGCTATCCAGTTGTCTAATGAAGAACAAAAATCACATACACTTCCTAATTGATGCAGAGAAAGCATTTGATAAGACTTAATAGCCTTTCAGGATAAAACCAGTCAACAAACTAGGAAAGAAAGAAACCAATTCTACATGAGAAAGGGGATTTATGAAAAGCCGACAGCTAAGTTTATATTCAATGGTGAAAAATTGTAAGCTTTTCCTCCAAAATGAGGAACAAAGCAAGGATACCCAGTCTCACTGCTTCTATTCAGCATAGTGTTGGAAGTCCTAGCTAGCATTTACAAAAGAAGATCAAAGGTATTCAAACTTGAAAAGAAGATGACAGAATCTTATGTGTAGGAAACCCTAAAGATAACACAAGAATTGTTAGAATTAATAAATTCAACAAAATTGATGGATACAAAGCACAAAAAAGTTATACTTCTATACACTAGCAATGGATGATTGGAAAGGAAATTAAGAAAGCAATTTTATACAAAAAATTTAGGAATAAATTTAACCAAGGAGGCATGAATCTTAAACACTGAAAACTAAAAACATGGCTGAAAGAAATTAACGAAGACATAAATAAATGGAATTTCAATACTTTTATGGATTTTACATGTTCATGTTAAATTAACAATGTAACATTGTTAGATACTACCAAAAAACAAGTTGTAGATTCAGTGCAATCTCTATCAAAATCCCAATGACTTCTTTGCAGAAACAAAAATTTATCTTGAGTTACAGATTCTCAAGGAAGCCCAATAAGCCACTTCCTACAAATCTTGAAAAAGAACATTAAAGTTAGAGATTTAATACTTCTTCATTTTAAAATGTAAGACAAAGTTGTGATAATCCACATAGTATATGCTAGCATAGAGACAGACATATCGACGAAAGGAATAGAACAGATAGCCCAGAAATAAATCCTTTTATATGTGATCAAATGATTTTTCCAAAAGAATGGGAAGACTATTCAATGGGCAGAGGATTTTTTTTTTTTAAACAAATGCTGGTGAGAAAACTGGGTATTCATAAGCAAAACGTGGAGTTGGAGCTTAGTATATAGTTTGCATAAAATTTAACTGAGCCAGGCATAGTGGTGCATACTAGTAATCCCTAGCCATTTGAGAGATGAGGCAGGAGGATTGCAAGTTTGAGACCATCCTGAAAAAGTTAGCAAGACTTTATATTTAAAAAGAAAAAAAAAAGTTGGAGATGTAGCTCAGTGTATTTGCCTACTTTGTTTAGCTGCTGAGTTGAGTATCCAGTCCCACAAAAACCAATAAATGAACGAATACATACATACATACTTGCTGATTGTGGATCAACGACCTGAATGTTAGAGCTAAAACTACAAAACATTTAAAATAAAATTTACATAAAAAGTCTCAGATTTGGCAGTTTTTGGATATAACATCAAAAGCACAAGCAACAAAAGAAAAATGGGTAAATTTGACTTCATTACAATTAAAAAACATTGCATGTTAAGGGGCATAATTAATGGAGTGAAAAGAGAACTTACAGAATGGAAGAAATATTTGCAGATCATTTAGTAAGAGATCAGTGCAAATACCATTGAGCTAAAACCCTAGTTTGTTTAAGTTGTTTTTAAAATTTTTATCTTGAGACACGTTTTGACTAGGTTGCCCACACTGGCCTTGAACTTGTGATTCTCTTGTCTTAGCCTCCTGTGTGTAGGATTACTGGCAAGTTCCACTATGCTTGTGTAAAATTCAGCATTACTTTTGAGATTTAGAGAATGTTTTCTATTGTAAGGAAAGAATATTTATTTCAAAATAATTCAATGTTGAGGATTAATTTATCATGTGTTAATTTTATATTAGCATAGATATTTAGGTTGCCAATGTTAGCATAGATATGGTTTTTTGATATCTGCCTGCAGGTTTTATTATGGGATGTGTGTTTTTTAAAGAGGCTTACTAAATTGGTTTTAAAGAATTATTTTTTGTTTAAAGAATTTGCTGGGGGATAGGTGTTTTTTAAATGTACTCATTAAGGAGATTATATTGTTTGCATGGTGTTCTTTAGCTATCTTTTTAAGGATGCTCAACAGGAGATCCCAAGACTTAAAGTATGCCAGTAATCGCAGAGCATACCTTTTACAGATTGTTTTCTAAGCTTTGTAAGTTACAAATGTTCTTTATTATAAGCATAATTTTCTGGAAGAGGGCATTTTGCTTCGCACGGGAAGGGTTGAACCTAATTATCTATTGCTGAATATGAATGCAGTAAGGTTTATGCATTGAAGGCAGAAACTGTCAGATCTTTGCAGAGTTCTCTGTGACCTAAATTAAAACTGTACCAAACAGGACTGCAGTCTTTAGAGCAGGCTATTTCCATTGTCTGCTGTGTTAATTGTGCATGCTAACTTGTCACAGCTAATTTGACTATCATTGCTCATTTTATACCCTTTGCTGTATAGTTTGAGCCCAATAGCTAAAAATCCCAAAACTACTACTTCACACATTTGAAAAATAATGACCTCTCTCTTCTCCCAAGATCATTTATTATGGATTCAAAAAAGCTGTGTAATGGATCTGGATTATTTTTCTATCAACACCCTGAAAAATTTGTTGTAGTGTTAAGCATCATTGACAAATTCAGTTGTAATTTAATGAGAACAGACTAATATGCCAAAAGCATTGATTTCTAAGTCTTTATTCTTCCTAGCCAGCTCTGTTAAATGAAATGCTAGACTAGTTTCTTCCCTTTGCATCCTCTTCAAAGATGAAATGTTTTCCAGATTTTGTCTCCTCTCCCCTTTTCCTAGTGAGATTATGTTCACAACTGTACTATAATAAAAGGGTTACTGATTAGTGAAGTTTTTCCTACTGAGATATGTAGTGATCAGTTGTATGTACTGCCATGCTTTTAGGATGTAAAGTCTTGGACTCAGATTGTAGCTTGGTGTTAGTATGCTTACATAGGTAAGCTAACATGTATGCTTACATGTAACTTGTATGAGGCCTGGATCATCCTCCAGCACTGCAGACAAACAAATAAATGTGTGTGTGTGTGTGTGTGTGTGTGTGTGTGTGTGTGTGTGTTATTTCTGTCACAGGAATAAGTCCATCCATGGTAAAGGTTTTGTACCATGGGTCTGTAAGAGTGCAAATTCAAAAATTGATTTGTCGTATAATCTCTATGCAAGACTATATTTCATCTTCTGCTTGGGATTTTATATTTAGGATCTTAACATTCTAACATGTTATACTTTTTGTGGTTTTAAAAAAAATTTTTAATTTTAAAAGTAGTAAAGAACTACTAGACAGAACAAGACAGAAAAAGAATAAAGCCCACTGAGGCAGTGTAGTGAAATTGGTACAGAGCTTCACAGCAGGTTACTGGAATAACAGAAATAGGTATCACAGTATATTTTGTTATCTTTACAATAGTTGTTCTTTCAATCACGTATATCAAAATAAAATGAAATATAGAGCTTATCAAAACAGAATATTGAATAGAGCAGTACCACTAATCAGAATAAAGCAAAACAGTAATAAAAATATTTGCCTTCAAAGAGATGGTAGAAGAAAATCCCCCTTATTTACTATGGTCAACCTCCCAAGAGACGCTCAGATTTCTGGTTCCCATTTGCTAATGGGGGACAGGGGAGTGGGGTAGGGGAAGTGGGATGTTTGACTCTAGGCGGTGCACCAGTAGGTTCACTATTGCTTAGCAGGGAGGTGAAGTGGTTGCTTGGTTTCCCAGGGTCCTAAGTTCCACCGTGGTGCGGATTTCAGACGACACTGGTGGTTCTCCCCCTGGAAGGGCTACAGTCTGCCACACCACCGCCGCTTACCAGGGCTACTTTTTGGTTTTTTAAGGTACTAGGGCTTGAACCCAGAGCCTTCACTCTGAGCTGTATCTCTGTCCATATGTCACCTCCCAACTCTAGCAAATTTTTTTTTTTTTTTTTTTTTTGAGGCAAGATCCAGACTGGGCTGAAACCTGCTGTTTTCCTGCTTTAGCTTCCTAGAGTGCCAGGATTTTAGGAATGTGCTGTCACCCCTGGCTGTACTCATATTAATCTCAGGATGATCTTGTCAGTCCTCAGGATGAACCTCAGATTTACTGATTTAAGAAATCATCACATTCTCACTTTGGTCATATAGTTACTTTACAATATTAATTGTAATCTTATTCTTAATTTTTAAATTAACACATCCTGAAGTTTTATGTTTTCAAATGATGCATCATTTTTGGCTCCTTTCAAAAGGAGCTATTAATTTTTTCTTAGCAAATCCAAGACTTTTTCCAAGTGGAGCTTTTATGACCATGTTATCGTATCCCAGTTGAGTTTATTTATACTTCCTCTTCTCCCTTGCCTGCATCCCAAACTTTAGGAGCACAGGCAGAAGAATATAGTCATACTTTTTGGCCTACTGAGGGTTCATCTGGCCTCTTGATTCACGATTTTGTTGTTTTTCTCACTCATTTCCCTATCATCACTTACTTTGCTTTCTCCTGTAAGCATCCATTCTAGTTAATTTAAGTCTTTGGATATCTGTGTACTTTTAGAAAATATATGGTTCCACCTATATATAGAAGTTAATAATTTTCATAAATGGGCTTTGGACCTCACATTATTTACCACTCCCCACTCCCACCCGTATCTCATTCAGGCATGTGTTTAAATGATCCCTCCTTTTGCTGTTTAGAAGTCTGGTCCATTACTTCTGACTGCTTACATGTGTACTATGTGACTATCTTGGACTGTTGGTACTTGAGGGTGTTCCACTCCATGTACCATAAACAGTGCTGCACTGATAATCTTCAAGACTATCTGTGCGTGACTATGATTGGTGGATTTTTGGTCTCCATTTTAAAGTTAAGTGTAAAGTAAAGTATTGCTAGATTTTTCTTTAGACTGACTAGATACTCTAGTGAACACTACTTGAGGATTCAGATTCTTCTTCATGTAAACAATTGGGACACCAGCCATTTGCTGACTGTGGTAGAAGAGAAACAGAATTCTCTTGAAGTGAGCCCTCCCTGCAAACTAGCACCATGCATAGGCCACTGCAGGTGGGAAGACAGGAAGACCCCAGCCCCTTCCAGCACATGGGCTGGGAAGCAAGAAGAGCCAACACCGCCCCCCCCCATCCCACCTCATCCTATAAACTACCGGCTGATCTTGTGAAACATAGGCTACAATGATAGCTATTGAGGTGAAATGCAATTTGATGCTTGTGGTGTCTGGTGTTTCACTAACTTTGCAGGTCTAGGGCCTGTGGTCTGATCATCTATTCAGAGGATCACTGTATGCAATGTGGCATATATGGGGGATTTCCTTCTGAAGGTGATAGCCATTGATTATTCCCTATTGTCTTGTTTTGAAGTCCTGTATCATTTTCATTGGTTTGATGGGTTGGGTTTTATTGTGTTGTTTTGTTTGATTTCATTATGTCCGATGGCATGGGCAGCTATTTCAAAGATAGCCAAATATATTATGGTAGCCATTTTGAATTTACTGTTGTCTTGTTTTGAAGTCCTTTATTGCATTCACTGTTTTGTTTATATTAGTTCTATTCTGTTCTGTTTGACTTTCACTATATCTGAAGGTATCTGTAGCTATTTTGAATACAACAAGAGGCATTATGGTAACCATTATTGATTTTGTATTGTTTTGAAGGCCTGTGACACTTAGACTGATTTGTTTTGATTGGCCTTAATCTGTTTTATTTTGCTTGGTTTTATTCTCCTAAAAAAACAATTGGGAAACCAAGTTGGACTGAAGATGTGCTTTTATATATGATTAATAAGCTGTCAAATTATTTATGAGTAAGATAAAACCTGAGTAGAGTACAATTACCCCTTTATTCTGAAGGGACCCATAGGTGGAAAACCTACCTTTTTTCTGGTTGAGATCCCCATATGAGATGCTTTTTGTGACAGAATATGAGGGTGAATTCATATGACCAAATTGCTGCCCACCAGCGATAAGGATATTTTAGTTCTGCAAGGTATGACTGATTAGATCTGTGTGCTCATTATGGGTTCCTGGACGACAAGCATGAATATGATTCTGTGCTTTTGAAGCTCTGTGGTTCTAGGACAGGTGAGCACAGAACTTATGTTTATCTCTCCTTTCAGAAGATCTCTTTATGAAATCTCTTTCATGGGTTTATTCCTTGGGTTATTGTTACTTTTCCTTTTGTTTTTAAAAATAAAATTAAGGCCCAGTGCCTATTTCAGTTCCCACCAGCATCATACCTAATCTGATAAAGATTCCCCAGGAAGGAATATTATCAGTGTCAGTATGGTGTTTGTTTCTTAAAGTGGATAACTAGCATAGAATGGGTGGTATGTTGATAAATACCTTTGAATTGGTGAAATGGAAATTGGAAAATACTATCTAGAGTATGGATTAAAAAGGAGCACGATATATAGTGATAATGTAGGTAATTGTGTTTGGTGAAATAGTAGAATAAATGCAGTTTCCAATTTGTATCCATATAAATTCCCATTGAGAAGACAAGTAGATGATAGATGCATGGGGTGGCTGTATGTGTATTAGAAACTAGAGCTTGGTGCTACTTATGCCAGGAAGCCCAGAATAATTTTTGTTAGGCAGCATTGCTGATGAGCCTACAATGAAAGAAGTAATTGAGGCCTCCCCCTCCCCAGAACCTTTTTGAGAGAGAAACCTTAATTTGGGAGAGGTAAAGTTCTTGATGCCTGGTCCTACAAGCCACAGCACTAAAGCCTCTCAGACTGGACATAGTGGTCCTTTGTGAACAGTGTTCATAGATCCAGACTTTGTTCATAGCAATGTGCTAGAAGGAGCCGGTCCAAAAAGTTGGCTTTGTTACTAAATTCTCAGTTACCAACATCCCAGCCTCATCTTTTCTTCAGTTGCTGATTGCACAGCAGTTAGTTGAGGTTTCTATTATCAAAAAGCTGGACATCCATAATTGTAAAAGCTGGACATCCATAATGAAAAGAGAACAATCTAATAGAATTCTTAAAATCTCAGTTGCCAAATTAAAATCAGTGCATGCAGTGATCAGTAAATTAGATAACTGATAATCTTCCCCTAACTGCAAAAGATGGAGAAATAAAAATGATGAGAAAATAAGGTAAAAGGAAGATATGTCAAGAGATGTAATGGACAACTAGTAGGAAATCAGAAATAGAGCATATGCATTGTTTCAAGGAACAATAGAAAAAAAAACATGCTGATCCTAAGTTAATAGAAAAGGAAATATGAAAACATTTCCTGCTGGACTTTTCAAAATTGGAGGAAATTCTGTTAGAGACAGTATGAAATGAACGGAATTATTGGAGCCATAGAGAGCCAACCTATAACATCGCCATAAAAAAGCGGACCGCTTGGGCTTTGTGGAGGAGTTGCCGAGGTAAGTCCTTCTAAGTATTCTCCTCTTCTGAGAAATAGGGCAAATAGGTATAATAAAATACAAAGTCAGCAGGAAGACCTTCCTCTTCGAATAAAGGTTAGTCAGGGCTAGAAAGACTGCATGGTCAAAGTAACTATAAAAGAGAAGAGTAAATTATCATTATTTGTAGATGATATGATTACTTAAATGTTTAAGGAAATTATTTATAAGCCTGTTTGAATTAATGCTAAGTATGCAGTTTGTTATAGTCCAAATATACTGGTCAGTAATTTTTTTAAATATTCAAGTGATATGTAGATGCTAGAATAGGAAAAAAATCCCCTTACATATTTCAAAAGAAACTGTAAAATTTTAGAAATTGTTTTAGAAAACTTATTTTGAGCAGCCGGGTGTTGTGATAGGTACTTGTAATCCCAGATTTTGGAAGGCTGAGGCAAAAGAGTCGTGGGTTTGAGACCCATGGGGTAAATAGCAAGACTCTGTCATTCATAAATAGATGAATACCCTTAAATTTATAAAAAATCATAGAGACTTGAATCAAGTGACTAAAAACGTTTCTGGATGAGGGAGACCCATTATAATATGAATTTTCTCCAAATCTATGAATTTAATATAATTGTAGTCAAACTTCTAATTACCTTTTTTTGATTCTAAGGTGGGATAGAATAGGGGGATTTAATAAACATTGCCTGAAATTGATATAATATATACTTAAAGAAAAAATTGCAGGAATATATTTGTAAAGTTGAAATTCCATTACTGTATGTGATTTTTTTAGAAAGTCTATTAATGCCATGTGGTGATGACTAAATGGAACAAGCCAGAGTCCTGAAAAAATCTATACTGTATTAGTGTATGATAGTGATGTCATTTTAATTCACCAGAGAAGGAATGATTTAGTGAACAAATAGTGCTAGGAAATTTGGTTTAGAAGTTCCAAAAATATAAAATTAGAATTGTACTTTATACCACAATCTTAGATTCAGTAAGGATTAAACAAATTTTTCAAAATAGAATTAAAAACTGAGGAAATAAACCTGCAAATACATAGTTAATTAGTGGTAAAAGCCTTTCCTAATTGTATTTTTTGCACTGTGGGAATGTAACCAGGACCATATATGTGTATTAAAAAGCTCTGTACCATTAAACTGTGCTTCCACCTCTAATCCTTTCTATGTTTAACATCTAGGACAATATTTTTCTTTATATTTTGATAAAAAGAGACCCAAAATCCCATTGCCAGTGAGAAATGTAGACTTATGTTATTAATGATAGGATAAATTGATACAACTATTCCCTAGGTCACTTTAGAAAAACATGGTAGAAGCATTCATGAGCTAATACTCCCCAACCCCCGCTCTTTATTTTGAGACAAGTCTTGCTATGTTACCCAGGCTGGACTTGAATTTATAATCTCTGGCTCTGAATATCTTTTACTACAATGATTTTACTTCAAATTATCTAACAAAATTATCAAGAAGATATTTTCAGATATGTACAAGTGTTGTATACAGTGTACATAAGGATATTTATGACTTTGTATATTTAAAAACACTCAAATACTCGAAATAGAAAACATAAAAATAGATCAAATATATTTAATATATGTAATGGAATGGTATGTAACAGGTGGGAATGTTTTATCAGACAACAGTAAGCATCAGGAGCCAAGTGTAAATTTTAAATACATTCTGGTTCTAGTTGCTCACGGGATAATTCATCCACAAGAACATTTTTGTTCTGGGACCTAGAGATCAAGAGTACTGAGTGGAGAACAAATGAAACAGGCCATTTGTTTGCCTTCTTGAACTTATATTTTTGGTCAGTAGAGATGGAACAGTAAATAGTCAATTGGTGATATGTGCTATGAAGAAAATTATAGTAGTTAGTGTTATAACGACGTACCACAAGAAGGAATATGGGAAGATTGCAACTTTAAATGAGATGGTCAGAAGAAGGCTCTGACAAATGACAGTTGATTAATGTATGTGCTGCTGAAGCAAGCAGAAAAAACACAGTTGATTAGAGAACTGAGAAGAGCTATGGAGGAGGAAAGCAGTGTTGGTCCTTGAGGGGTGATGTTCCTGGTGGAGAGAATTGTGTGGTCCAGCAGGAGCACAGAGATCAGCTTAGATGACCAAAGTGGGGAGTGTATGGGAAACAGAAGCTGGAGGTAAAAGAAGAGGGTGTGATGCGATGAGAAGTCACAGTAGGATTTTGAGGAAAGGAATGAAATATGGCTGACATTGGCTATTTGGGGTGGAATAGGCTGGAGAGGAGCAGGAATGGAAGCCTGGAGATAAGAGCTATTATAATCACCCTGTGGAGAGACGATAGCACCTTAAGCTAGTGGTGACAAGTGCTCTGATTCCAGATTCATATAACGAAACCTTTTTGGAGCAAAGAGTTGTACTAACATGCTAATAGTTAGCAACATGTCCTTGAGTAAGAATTACATGGGATTGTTGGTGATTTCTTACACAGGCCAGTGTTTTTCAAATCTTCTGTAATTCTTATTTTTAAAATCAGAAAACAAGAATGACTTCTACTTTTACTGTATTTTTCCTGATTTCAAACTATTTGATGCATTTAAAACTTGAGTATATGTGCTGTCAAAGCAAACACACATTTAAAACTTTCAAGATTGATGTTTCTTTCTCTAGTGTTATGCATTTTCTCTCATCTTGAGAGTCAGAGGGTGCATAGGACCGACCTAAATTAGAGCTAAGATGTTAACTAGTGAATTAAATTGAGGAAGATAATTACACTTTCAAGCTAGACTGCCCAGCATTTTTCCTGTCATCTTTGTTTTCTTTTATAAACTGTACAAACTTGCTTTATTATAATCACTGATAAATTCAGTACTGTAAGAACATATTTTGATTGATATGTTCTCTTCTTACCTCATTACTAATGTACAATAATTCACTGGAGCAGTGTATATATATAGCTCAACAGAACCTTGATCATCATGTTTGATCATTCTTGCTAATGAAGGGGAATCGTGTTGTTGATTTCCTGGAAACCTATTGTATATATCATTAGAAGGAACTATAGTTTTCTGGCTTATTCTTCTGGTTTGCTTGATTATACCAAGTGTTAAACACTTGTAAACTAACTCGTTTTAACTTAGATGAAAATGGTCCAGAATGTGGTGACTGGCAGAGAGGGGGGTAAAATTTTAATCTGGAATTCATACATGGCTGCAGACCACCTGGAATAGGTTGAGTTCCTAAACAGTGATTCAACAAAATCCTTCCTTATCTGGAGCATAACTTGAGTGTTCTGTTAGTCAAGAATGGTAAACTTTACTTTATTTGGCAATGTTTACATCTCTAACAGTGGCTAGAAAATGGGAATTCTGACTTTTTTGTGTATGTGAGGAACATTATCAGGTGACTTGAGGGCATTGCCAAGATAAAATTTTGTTTTGCTTCTCATTTTGATTTCAAATCATGCTTTACAAGTTAATTACAGATTTGTATGGCATTTGTTCTATAAACAGCGAAATTATTTAATGGCCTATTAGGTACACGTTAGTTCATTAATGGAAAATAAGATTTATTTCTTTTTCATGAAAATAGAGAAATATCTCATCTTACAATTAAGATTCTGAAGAAATCTAATGCATAAACTATTTTTGTAGTCTGAAACTTTCATGTCTGTCTGTATTTACTAAACAATTGATATGGCGAATCAGTGTTTTACTATGTTTGACTTATTTTTCTTCATTTGTGTAATTGATGTAAAGGTTTTTCATTCAGTTTACTAATGATTTAGAACTGGTATTTTGGTTGAAAACAATTCCTGTACTTCAAAAACAGCTGTCTATAATATTCAGGCTTCCTTTGGATTTCATGCAATTCGGAAAAGAAAAAAAAAATATTCAGGCTTCCTTAATTCCTTAGTGACTTTTCTATGAATTGTAGGTGACACTAGGAAAGAAAATGTTTTTGACACCATACAGAGTTGGTTGAATCCCAACACTGTCAGTGAATATCCGCCAGAGACTGTTCAACTACCTTTATTGTAGATTTCTTGTGATGTTCTTTTAGCATTATGCCTAGTATATGGTAGACAGCCAGTAAACGTCTTCTATTTCCCTTATTTCTTATTTTACATTTGTCTTTATTGAATAGAGCCTTTGATAACCTTGTTACAGTTTAAAGTCATTTTTATAAAGAACACATTTAATGATGAATGGAAAGAATATCATTTACTAAATTTGATCTGTGTAATGTCCGACTTTCAATTAAGAGATTCCCCCCTTCATTCTTTTTGATGTCTTTTGTGAAGTTTATAGCATATTTGTATATTTGTTCCAGAAAACTTGTAAGATTCTTGTGCTGGAAGCTTTGTTTACATTATTTTTATTCTTCACAACTGTATAAGGTAAATAGGCTTTTCCATTGAAGAAGAAATTGAGGGTTATATCAGCAAAGCTTTTTAAAATGTGCATGTACTAATGGGCCAATCAATGGATTGAAGTCCATGTGGTATACTGTAAAGTGATCTTTTGAAGTGTTACTAGAGAGCGAAGGTTCCATTATCAGATTAAAGTCATCTCCACTGGGACTGCAGAGTAGTGGCCATAAAGAGTCTGTGAGGAAGCTGAGCTGTTGTTTTGATACTGGAGTATCCTCAAAGTCAGTATGAACTGTTGCTGTTTAAGGGCATTGTGACTAACATGTGTTTCTCTTTCGTTCTTCTTTATAATGTGCTTGGCAGTTAATTCTTAAGTCTTCAAAAGTGTGAGTACCTTTATTCTAATCATTTTATTTTTGGCTTTTGTAATGTTGCATTTTTTCTTAAACAGATTTTTAAATGACTGATTAGTTTTTAAAAATATAGCATGCATATGTTTTTTAAGAAAACATTTCATATAATATTTTAGTTTCTTTGGGTTTATGTAAAACAATAGAGCAATAGTTAATACCTAGCTTTTCTTTTAAATTACTTAGTTTGAGTTTTAGTGTGCTTTATTATTGTTTGTATAATGTTTCACTCATGTTTAATACCAATCAGTGTCAAGTATGTTTATATCTAAAAATTTTGTTTCATAATTATATGTACCTTATTTATGTGAAATAAGGGGTGATAAAGAAATTCAGACAGGTTTAGAATACACTAGAATCAAGTTTGAATTTTTATCTTACTGGCATAGGAATTTCCAATAATTTATTGGATTGTATCTTTATTTAACTAGCTTTTCAGTTTAGATATATCCTTGACTGAACAACAATTTGGTTAATTTAGAATCATAATCCAGGGAGCACAGGGACTAGTTTAATCTAACTTGCATCCAAGTATTTGGTTCCGTAGTTATTAAAACATCAATATACTGTTTTGTTGGCAATCATTTGGGGACACTTTGGTTATTTTCTGAGAAAAAAATTTTAATAGTACTGTTTGTCCAGTGGTATATATTTACTGTAGAAAACAAAGAACCACATATGAAAAGTTTGTATTTTATTTGTGTATTGTAAACCTGGCTTTAAATTTAGATGATAGTCAAATATCATATTCTGGGATAAATAGTATTGGGTGTAGTTTATTGTGGAGTATGTTCGCTTGAGAGATAAATAATAGTGGGCCTTGTTGGTACTGTTTTGCCTCACTGAACAAGTTTTCAAAATTTGGCACCTAGAATAGCTTTTATCGCGTCCACTAGTACTGTGAGCTAATTTGTCACCACAATCTTTTTTGCATACATTTTGTACATCATGCTAGTTCCTACATAGAATAGTATTTCTATATAGATTGATTTTTTTTTTTTTTTTTTTTTGGCCGGGGGAATGTGAGAACCTGTCAGCTTCAGAACTGTCTAAACATATTGAGGTGTTGACGTTTGAATATTGCTGGGTTATCAGATCCAGGAGCCAGGAATTTTTTTCCATTTTAGATTACAGGAATCAGTTTCTATGATGAATGAATGAATGAATGTTTTCTACATTCAGAGAATTCTGTCATCAGGTGGAAAATACAAATTGAAACAAGGAAAGAGGTTTTCAGAGCAGAGCTTTTTGGCTCTTCACTTTGTATATGGCAGGAGAAAGTACAGATTAATTTTCATTCTTAGCAAGTGCGAATAACTGTTTTAATATGATTCTAGCAATTTTTGTTTGTTTGTTTCCTTTGGAGTTACTTTGTCTCCTTTCATTTTTTCTAAATTAAAATTTCAATGTTTATTCCTCTATTTTCTATGATTATAAAGATCCAAGATATTATGGTTTTTATCACTAGAGAGTAATTGAAATTGTTATTTATTAATGGTTTTGAAAGTCTTCTTCATCAAAGTTAATAGACTGCTGATGTTGGAGTTTATTATCTCATTCTGTAAAACCCAAAGATGAACGTGTGTGTGCATGTGTGCGAGTGAGTGTGAGTGTGTGTGTGTGTGTGTGTGTGTGTGTGTGTGTGTGTGGTGGGGAAAGCAGGAGCGGATGCTCCGTGCCCTCCATAGATGGCTAAAATGGCTTAGCAGATCAGGTGATGAGAATGCCTGTACTCTGTGAAGAGTATTTTGAGGTCAGATTTCTCATACAATTTAGAGTGCTTAATAAACAAATTGAAATTAGTGTTAAATTTCTGGACTGTAGAAGTTAGTCTACGGTTACATATTTTTTTAAATAACAGAAAGCTATCAGTTTTCTGTTACACTGTTACTTTATTTTTCTATTTTTTTGAATCTCAATCCATTCATCAAAACTAACTATAGAACTAGGGATTTAGCACAGCAGCATAAGCACCTGTCTGGCGAGTGTGAGGTCGTGAGCCCAATCCCTGGTACCAAAAACAAACAAACAAAAAAAAACCTAACTATATAAACTTACTAAACATTTATATTGTTTACATTTCAGGATGAAATTCTTATAAAGTGTCTTAGTTACTGTGAGGTGGCATTAAAAAATTAGTGGATAGGACACACCTGGGTTTTCAGATCAGTTAGAAAAGTAATCATTAGCTAAGAAAATCTGATTTATGTATTACTGAGAGAAATCCAAGACCTCACAAATGCTTTTTTAAAGTCAGTCAGAATAGAACAGTATTTCTTGTTGGGATGTTAATTTACTAAGAAAATGTAGACTTTGCAAAGAGGTTAACTGTTTCTGTTTTTTCAGTGGCCCTGTATCTGCCTATTTATTTTCTCTATATAAAAGTGTTAGAGAGCACAGCTCTACTTTTTGCCATGGTCACACTAAGGGAAGGGTTTTTCAGAGAATATATTCTAGCTGGTGATGTGGTTTGTTGTTTTTTTACCCCATATTGTCTTCAGATTTCACTCCACATGGGCCTCAGGAATTCAATTTTTTTTTTTAATTTAAAAGGAAAAAGAGAAAAAAAAGCAGAACAAAACAAAACAGTGTAAGGGTACAAGTAATACAGAACTACAAAAAAAAAAAAAACAACAAAAAAAAACAGTAGGCTATCACCAGTTAATAGATTACATGCTATCATCTTAGAAACGGTGTTTCAGGTCACAGAATCAAAGCATACAAAGTGAACATGCAAACAGTGAGACTGCAAGTAGTTGTGTTCAGTAATCCAATCAAAAATATTAATATGGTCATCTATTTATCACACCTAAACACCCTTGCTTTGTATCCTTTAGGGCACTTTTTTTTCCCCTCTCTTTATTGCAACAAAATTTACACATTTTGGGTAGGAATTCAATTTGATACATCATTGTTCCACACCAAATTATCTTACAGACACTAGTGAGACAAGTACTTTAGGTCTGTTCTACATGGATACAATATCAGGATTATTCTTAGCCACTATAAAAAATAGTATGAAAAACATACAGTAGATAGGTTTAATAATGCATTTACTCAGCAAAAATGTATAGAGCTCGTATTTCATAACCAGATAGAGGTGTAGAAGTGAATAAGTCATGATTCCTGCCCTTGAGAATCTCATTGTCTGCCTCTCAAGTTTTAAACATTGGTATAAAGAAGTGAGAAGCTCAACCTGCTAGATGAGATAAGGTGATTAACAGCCGTGTATGAAAACCAGTGAACTGTACAGATCCATGTGCTCACAAATGGTTGGAATTGATATTCTACTTTCCATCTTTTTTTGCTTTTAAGAAAAAACTCAAAAAACATCTCAACTATATAGTGGAATTGTTTCTTTGTAGAGATTTTGCAGTGATTATCAAATGTTTTCATAAATATTTCCTTGGGGCCTACTGGGTACAAATCTCATGCTAACACTAGGGATATTAAATGAATGAGAAGTTTTTCAATTCTTCAAGAAGTTAGTGGGAGAGACAAATGTATATGCCAATAATTATACTATAGTGGACAGGAAATTTATATATATATATATATATATATATATATATATATATATATACACATTTTTTTTTTTGTACCGAAGATTGATGACCTTATGCTTGCCGGGCAGACAGTTATGCTGTTAAGCTAAATCCCTAGCCCTAAGTTGTTTTGTATTTTTTTTTTGATAGACATGGACTATTTTATTATTGAATTTTGTACCCAGTGATTTCGAGAGAATAAGATCAGTGTTTTTCTTGGTATTCGTGACAATAGGGAAAAAAGAGAAATTTAAGATCTTAGACCAAATTTGTGGATGACTGAAGGAGGCCGCCATCCCACTTGATGATCTTTTATAAGCTCTGTTTTACATATATTTGCAATTTCATTGATAGTTACTAAGAGAAAATATATATATATAATAAAGCATAAGAATATTTATATTCTAAAGAAAGCGTTCCATATTCACAGTGCAATTTTATATTTTCCATTGGGAACAGCTTCCCTTTTGCAAATGATGAAAGTGAACAGAGAAAGAGTTAAGGATTATTTACAGCAGTACTGCCTGAAATGGCAGGCGTTTTGTTCTTTTCTGATTGGGCAGGAAAGCCTGTAACATAAAAACAGACAGTTTGGTGGGGGAGAAATAACTACATATTTCAGAGAGGTGAATGATGCACAGGATTACAGAGGTCTACATTTGTATATTTTATATATTGGTCAGTTGAAATAAATGGAGGTATCCTTCCTCATTCCTTAAAACACCTTAAAAAGTAAAACACTCAAAAAACTTTTTATCTCTGTGTTTGTCTATCTGTTAGCTGAAGTCACTTTTCTATTAGTGTCTGGAGTTTCACAAGCTACTCTTAGAATCTTCTGTGCTTCTGACAAAAGCTTCCTGTCTGGCAGTCACAACCAGTTTTCTTTTCCTTTATTTTGTTGTATTTCAGTACTTTCAAAATCAGTGATTAACTCTTTGTTTACTTCCAAGATGATGACTGCAGTTACTCGTGTACATATATTTTTTCTTATGTAGGAATGTTTTTTCAATAACTTTGCTCTTTTTGAAATTAAAGGTGTTTGTAGATCATTCAAAAGATTTAAAGCCTGAAATTCACAAGTAATGCATGGCTATGCTTTGTTTTAAAAACCCATTGCCCCCTTTTCTATAAGCATACTTGAAAGAATGCTTGCTCAGCATTTGAGGTGTCTTAGGTTCAAATTCACATTAGTGCCAAAGAACAAAAAATTTAAAAGGCGATTCTTATTTCTAAACATAGAGAGACCTATTACATTTTGAAGTATTATATCGTAGTGATTATTATTGCTTTTGCAGCCAGAGATGACTTCAGAATGTACTAACTCCTAAGTCTTCTTGGTTCTGGATCAAGCCTTGACAAAGTTCTATGTTTTGAATTAAGGTTTTTAAATTTTGATATCATCAGAAAGCTTACAAAATATTGGTTTGTAATCCAAGAAGGCAAATACCAGCTCTGACTGATGAACATTGGCTGCCTTGATCACCTGTTGATGGCTCAAAAGCTTGTAGGGGACATTTGGGAAGGATTGGCACAATCTATTCAAGTCTGACAGCATCACAAACTGGAATGGGAGGGAGTTTTTATTATGTTGTCTGAATTCATCAAGGAGCCTCAGAATAAGTATTTATCCCTTCTTGTAGACTCATGAGTCATTCCAACCCTAGTGTTCTGTTCAGATAGCTTCAGTGGGGTCTTCACTGTCTTCTAGAGATCCCATTCTATTATTGAACATTTATTAGGAGTTCTCTCCTATAGTATCCCTTTCCTTTCCAACCTTCCTTGAATGTTGTATTGAACATTCAAGAAATATAAGAGGTTTCTAGCAAGGGTAAATTATGAGTTTTTAAATGTCATTTATTCTGTTTTTCTTGGCTATTAAAAATTTTTTATTTCAAAGTAAACAGTGACTTGAAGTGCAAAGAGGACCTGTGTAATTTTCATTCACATTGCATCAATGCTAGTGTCTGCAAAACTATTCTTTATCTGTAGTGCTCTCTCTCCTAACTACCCATTTATTATCACTCTTAATTTTATCTCCCCATCACTAATCCCTGGCAGCCACTAATCTCGTTTCTGAAATTTTGTCATTTCAAGAATATCATATAAATGGAATCATGTAAAACTCTTGAGCTTGTCTGATTTCACCTAGCACAATTCTCTTGAGATTCATCCAAACTGTATCAGTAGTTATGCTGTTTTATAAAAAATCTTTACTGGTATCTTTCCTAAAACCATAATAAATATTCACGTAACTCTGTTAACTTTTGAACTATTATAGAAATGATTAAAGTTGTAAGGCTATGCAATTTGAATTCAGTTATATGTGGTACATGTGGTATGTTGACTTTGATAATTTATAGTTGAATTGTTAGGGCTGACAATAAGACTGAGTCCAAAGACCCCATTCTTTTGATGTCACTAACTGATTTATGACCACACCCTTATAGGTCAGGCCTTTTGAGCCTCTTCCTCAATGGTGAAGGCTTGTCTACCTGAGAGAGTAATTGTGAGGATGAAATGAGACATGAAATTGGGAAATACATATTTTTCTAAATCATGTTAAATGAAAATAAACATGTAAAGTACAAACTAAAAGAAAATAATACTGAAATTTTAAATGTAGCTGTTACTGATGCAATAAGATTGACGAGATTTTTCAAAAAGAACATTTCGGGGGCTGGGGATTTAGCTCAGTCAGTGGCATAAGCGCCTGCCTTGCAAGCGTGAGTTCGATCCCTGGTACCGATAAAAAAGAAAAAGACAAAAAAAAAAAAAAAAAAAAAAAAGAACATTTCATTTCCATTCTTTCTGCAATTAACACATTTTATCTTTGTTTTTCTGTTTATAAAAATGGTGGCACATGCCTGTATCCTAGCACTTGGGAGGCTGAGGCAGGAGGATCATTGTGAGTTTGAGACCAGCATGAGCTACAAAGTGAGTTTAAGGCCAATTTGAACTGCATAGTGAGACCTTGTCTCAAAAATAATAATAATAATAATAATAAATACCAATTAAAAATTGAGATATGGCCATAAATGTGTTCACTAGAAAGCAAAAGCCTACTGGCATCATTCATGAAAAGTTACTATTATGAACTGTTGTAGGTTCTGTTTGTTTTTGTATGCACAGGGTAAGCTTTTGTTACTAGTTATTAAGCCAAAAATTTGAAATTTGCTGTGCATATTGTTTGGCATCTTGCTTTTTCACTGTGTTAGTTTTTCTATTACTATGCATTTCTTTCTTTCTTTGTATTTTTGGGACAGAATTTCACTATGTACATCAAGCTGGCCTTGAATTTGTAGTGATCCTCCTGTCTTATCCTCTCAAGTGCTGATATTATAGGTGTGTGCCACGTAAAACTATTTGCATGCCCAGGCTATGCAAATAGTTTTAATAGCTCTATGATTATTTTACCGTCATTTACTCAGTTATCTGAATGCTTGGTGTGTTTAAGGCTCCATGCTAGAAAAGCTATAATAATTTATGATAGTTACATTTTAAGGAGAAGATAGCCTTGGTACCTTAGATTATAGACGTGTGCCATAACATCAAATAACCTTAGATTTTGTGTCTGTCCTTATTTTAGGATCCCACCTAGGATAATGCTTTAGGTTTAGTTTTCAAGCTCTGTATAGCTGTGACACTTTCTCAGCTATTTCTTATTTTTTTATGTCCTTGGCAATATTGGAGAGAGCTGGTAAGGTATTTTTATAGAATTTCTCAATCTCTACTGGGATTTGTTTAATACTTTTTTCATGATGATATTGGGGTTATGGGGTTTTGGAAGGAAGACAAAGCTAACGTGGCATCATCATTGTATGTCAAGAATACCTTCTGTCAATGTGATTACTACTGTCAGTAACCAGCTGAGGTAGGGTGTGTTAGGCTTCTGCTCTACAAAGTTATCCACCTCCATAACTTCCTTATACTCCTTAAAAAGGAAATCTCTAAACACAGCCTGAACCTAAAGAGTAGGGAGTTAGGCTGCAGTTCCTTGAGGAAGTATCTTTTATTTATTTTTTGATTCTGGGATTGAACCCAAGGGCCTTGAGCAAGGTCATTATGTACCACTCAGCTACACACACAGTGGGAAATGAATATTTGAAATTCTTCTGCAGAGGATATTTGTCTGTTTTCCCATTTACTTACTTAATGAATCATTTATTCTAGTACAAACTCATGAAAATTTGTTTTCTGTCACTGAAAGATGCTCTAAGCTTATCTTGTGTATTTCCTGGTACAATCCTATAATGAGCCATTTTCCCAAGGAGTTCTGCTTCCTTTTATTGGGAAATGGTGTTAGAAACCAAATCCCAGTGTACGTTTTTTTTTTTTTTTTTTTAATTTTTTTAGTCTACATCATCCGGTATTCCCAGGCGGTCTCCCATCCAAGTGCTAACCAGGCCCGCCCTGCTTAGCTTCCGAGATCAGACGAGATTGGGCGCATTCAGGGTGGTATGGCCGTAGACTAGTGTACTTTTTTTTAAAACTATGATTCTTCTTGTTCTGGTTTTCCTTCATTTTAAATTTTTTAAAAAAGATTTCTGATAAATCAAATATAAACTCTGCCATGTCAGACGTATGCTGAATCATTAAATATACTTTCTAAACTACCTTGTCTTTCTTTCTTCCTTTAGACATCTTTCTGTCCTGGAACACAAGACTGGCCTGGGAAATATAAGTCTGTTGGCAGTGAGTTTCTTTCCATAATCAGAAGCCAAAAGGGAGCTAACTTTGGGCACTTTAGCCTTTTTCCTGCCAGGAATGTGGAATCAGTCCCTGGAGGTTTAGCATGAGTGTGGAAGCAATTGCTAGGGAATGCACAGAAAGAACCTTGGTCTGTGATGTCACTGCTGACCTGCAACTGAACTATCCCTGGTCTGCCCAAATCCAGACTCTGTGGCCTGAAAGAAAATAAAGTCCTGTGTGTTTTAAACTCTGTTCCTGGGATTTTCTGTAATTGCGACCCATTGTACAGCTCTCAACCAATTTAGCTATCAACCTAGTTGGCAGAATTATTACTCATTTATTTATAAAATATTTGTTGAGGACCTACCATTAATAAGGCTCCATAAAATAGAACACAGGGGGACTGTATTGTGGTTATTTCTGTTTCCTCTGAATTCAGAGGGAATTGTGGTATACCGAATAAGATAATTACATCAGTAACTACAATGAAAAATGGAATTTAATAAAATTATTTATTTGGTTATAATTACCCAACTTCTGTCACTTTAATCTATTTTTCTTAATACACTCTTCTCTGAATAAGCATTTGGTCCAGCCCTTTCTTTTTTCTATAACTCTTTATATCCATTTGGTTACGACTTTCCATTTTTCCTACCTTAGAAATATTTATATCCCATTTTTCCTCTTTTCATTGCGCCTCCCAGTGTTGTGACATGTCTAGATTTCCTTCATGTAGATGATACAAATTTTCCTACCTGTTTCCCTACCCACTATGTACACCCTTCTTCATGATACTGGCTAAGCAAACTTTCTAAACAGGCCTTATTTTTCTCTTCTATAAAATTATATACTGACTCTGCACAGTCTATAGTGTAATGTTCAAAGCATTTTCTTTCTCTTTAAAGCCTTTCAGGATCTGACCCTGCCTGGTCATCTCATAGTAGTGTCTACACGCAATTCATCCCACAGGAGACAGCCCCAGCTTCATTCTAAACATTTAACAATTTCTGTCTTTAGTTTTCTATGTGCTTGTCTCAGAACATTTAAACTTGAAATTCTTACTACTCCCATTGTCTTTTAGTCCTTTAAGACTCAAAGATGGTTATGCAGAAGACTTTCCTGAATTCTCACCCTGTCTCTCTGAAGAGTCCTGTATCCTTATCTTGTAACTCGGGCAATTATGGTATTGGAATCCCTCCTGAGTTTCTCTACCCTCATCTCCATTACTATCACTTGCTTATTCTAGGCTAACAACACTATAACCTATTTAAATGGTCTCTCTACTCCTACTTTGATAACTTATAAAATCTTATTATTTTAATTGATGTAATCATACATGGGGCTACAGTGTAACAATTCTAGACATGTATTCAGGGTATGATGAATAAGTCAGTAATGAGCATTTTCTTCTCCTTAAACATCATTTCTCTGTGTTGTGAAGCTTCAAACCCCTGTCTGCTAGTATGAAACATATAATATATTTTTGTGAACTATAGTCAGCCTGTTGTGCTGTGGAACATTAGAACTTAGCTCTTCTCTTGAGACTCGCTGTTTGAATTCCCACTTCACATGTTCCATTTTTGTATCTTGAACAACTATTTGTAAAACGACAATATGTAAACATCAACTAGTGGTTTCATAGTTTATTTTTTTCTCTGAACGTATTTATTATTTCTACCTGTTTTCTGTTTTGTTTAGTCTTTCTTTCAATAAAATTTAAAAAAAAAGAACTTTGCTCTTCTGTCTAAATGTATTTTGATACCTGTTACCAACCTACTCTCTATCTTCCCCTCCCATTTTTCCTAGCCTCTAGTAACTACTATTCTATCCTATCAAATCAGCTTTAAACTTCTACAATTGAATGAGAGCATGTGGTATTTGTATTTCCATACCTGGCTTAGATCATTTAGAATAAGGTCCTTTAATTCCATCTACATTGTTGGAAAAAACAGGATTTCAGTTTATTGAAATATTATTCAATTTATGGCTAAATAATATTCTATTTTGTCTTTGCATTTTATGTATTCTGTGTATGGGTTTGGATGAATGTAAATATAGAAAGCCTTTTTTTTTTTTTTGAGACAAGGTCTTGCTATACAGCTGAGGCTGGCTTTTGCACTTGAGGTGCCTCAGCCTCCTATATGCTGGGATTACAGCATGTGGCGCCACACCTGGCAGGAAGTCTATTCTTTATTCAAGTACCCAGTGGTTTTTTTTTTTTTTTTAAGCATCTGATCTGGTAATTATCCTGTATTTAAAAACCATTCTTTGATTTTCTAAGAGTCTTAGGCTCTAAACTAAAACCTAATGTCCTACATAGGTTTGTTTCTGCTCACCTATAAACCTCACTTACTTGCTTTAAATATGCCACATTTCATTTAGATTTCAGATATTTATAGCTCCTCAGAATATTCCAACCTAGATCTAAATCAGAGTTCTTTGTTACATGTTTTCATTACCTTATTTCTTGAATACTTAAGCAAGTTGAAAAGCATATAGTTGGACTTAGTTTTCAATACTGACTGTATCTCCTATCTTTAAAAGCTTTCTGCATCTACCCGTGTAGAAACCTTTACTTGTATATATACAACTTCTCTTTTTACTTATCCCATTAGATTACAGTCCCTGAACACTTCATGCTCAATTCCTTAAATATGGCTCTTATCAATACCTTAAATTCCTTTGCTCAGAACCTTTTCTACAGCCCAATTCAGTTTTCTCTCATTTTAGTTCTGGTTTCTTTGTTGTGTTTCTGTATTTTAGTGAAAAATCCATGAAAAGCAATTGTTTTCTTTGTCCAGAAAAGTTCCGAGCAATGTGAATTCTGCTTAAATGGATGTTATGTCCAAACTAGGAGCATAATGCATTTGTGAAAGGGATGATTCAGAGACTCTCAGAACCAACACTTACATTTTTTTTGTATCAGTACTGGGGATTGAACTCACACTATGCCACTGAGCTAAATCCCCAGCCCAAAACTTACATTTCATATAGTTGTGTGAATTCTTTTTTTCTTTTTATCGGTACCGGGGATCGAACTCACGATCGCCTGCTTGCAAGGCAGGTGCTTATGCTGCTGAGCTAAATCCCCTGCCCCTTGCTTGTCTGAATTCATAAGCTCCTAAAAACATTCAGATTTGGTCCTAAGTTTAACATGTATTATAAAGCTATAGACTGAGGGTATTATAAAATCATAGACTGAACAGTTTTTTGTTTTTTGTTTTTTGTCTTTTTGAGACAGGGTCTCTCCATGCAGTTCAGGCTGGCCTTGAGCTCACTTTGTGTAGCCCAGGCTAGTCTCGATTTTGCAACAATCCTCCTGCCTCAGCCTCCTGAGTACTGGTATTACAGGCGTGAGCCACCATGCCCAGCTAGACTGAACAGTTTAAAGACATTTTGACTTACTTTGTTGTAGTCCAGTTGCCTCTATTCAGTGTCATTTGGTTTCTGAGTGTTCCACCTGTATGTAAGGCACTATCTTCCACGTAAGGAACAAAAACCATATTCTTTTTTTTTTTTTTGTCTTTTTCTTTTTTATCGATACCAGGGATCAAACTCATGACTGCCTGCTTGCAAGGCAGGCGCTTATGCCACTGAGCTAAATCCCCAGCCCCAAAAACCATATTCTTACAACTTTCATCTACTAGTTTTAGTTTTTAGCACTATTTGTGGAATGACAGCTCATATATTTGAACACACCTGCTATATCTCCTCAAATAGGTTTTCTCCAGGAAGAGTTTAGCTACCATAGTGCCCCCATGTATCATGGCTTCCAGTTCATTTATCCATTTGAATATATAAAATTGTGAATTTTTGGATATTTTGAATTACCTATCACTGTGTCCCTTCTTTTATATAAAATGAGCAATAGGTTTTTATGGTAACCAAAAATATACAAGAGCAAATTATTTGAGAGAACTTACTGTTTATTCGTAGATGAGAAAAAGCAATTTATTCAGAATTTGTTGGTGGCTTAAACATGGAGTAGGGATGTAGGATAGTTGGGTAATAAAACTGGTATAGATGATGACTGATCTGCTGTATAACTACTTCCTTCACTTTATTATACCATTAAATTTACATATCACTATCATTTTCATTCTGTGATCAGCTCAATTTTATAAATACAGTATGTTCAGCATTTTGTCACCCATGACAAATAGATTGTTGCTTCTTTGGAGTTGGATCTTTTTGTGAAGATGGATTTTTCCCTTGCTGGAAAGCACACTTTTTTTTTTTTTTTTTAAAATGAATTCTAACATATGGCAGCCTTATGTGTTGGTCTTCCTGTCTGTGCAGGAGTACAGATTTACCACTTGCTGCTTGAATTAAGAGAGTCAAAAGTAGTGGTGGCAGTTGAACTTTCTATGAACCATAAAACCTTGAAGATAATTTGTCAGGCGTTTCTAAGGTTTCTCTTTTAAATTTCTTTTATCTTACTCTGAGATGAAGCCCCCATAAATGACAGAAGACATGTTCATCTTTTATAATAACTGAAACTTGTTCCGTTTTGATCTATTTTAAAAGTGTTTTTGTTTGTTTGTTTTTTCCTGGAACTTGTGGCAGTCCCTCCTACTTCAGCCTCCTGACTTCTGGAATTGCAGATTGGTGCCACCATGCCTGGCTCCTGTTGTCATCTTTTGTTCCTTAAGTGCTAATATACTAATATCAAGTGACAATTTTAAAATGACTTTACAAATAATTGTTTCCAGCAAAATTGGAAAGAAGAGTATTCTCCCTTTTACCTGATATTGTCGTTTGATTTCTACCTCCAAACTCAAACATTTCAGATGAAATTGATACATTTGCAAAGGAAAGCTTTTTCTGGATATTTTTTTGGGGGTAGTGCTTTGATTTTTGCCTTTTAAAATGTAAAACTTTTTCATACTGTTGTCTGTTTAGTCCAGCTTTGGGTATAAGTTTCAATAATAGCAGCATCTCAAATAATTCCCCCCCCCATCATTGTAACATTTGTTGAAAGGACCTAAAAAGGTCCTTGTGTAACATAAATAAGCATTTAATTAAGGGATACTGCAGATGGTACCAGAGTATGTGAAGTGAAACGGGGCTGCTTAATCAGCCACAAAAGCTATTTACTGCTTCATAAACTTCATTGCCCACTATCATAAATATTATTACTGTTCTAGGTCTTCAGAAAAGCAATGAAATATCAAAACTGATTTTACTCTACCGCTAAAGTATGAAAGGTTTTCCTCGTAACAGAACTTGTAATGAAGCTGATATTTGGGAGAAATGTTCATAACTGAAATTTATTAACTGGAATGAGATTAGAAGGCACTTAAGTACACAGGAAGTATATTGAAAATGAAGCAAAGGGGGAAAAGGTCTTTCCTGAATCGGAAGTTATGCTAGGGAAAGGTCACATAGTATTGCAGTATGTTTATTGAGCACCTACTGGGCCATGAGCTAAGTGATTCTTCCTCACATTAGCTTTAATCTTCATAGCACTTCTGTAAATGCAGTTGATTTCAGTTTTACAAATGAGGACAGAGAGGCTCAGAGACAAGTCACACAGGTGTGTTTATTATGCTTGTGCTCTTTCCACTACCTCTTTGTATAAAATACAAGGGTACATTAAAATAGGCATTTTAAATATTTATTCTGCTAAATACTGTTAGTATACTTGACAAGTTAAATTGTACCATTAGTCCTTAAAATTTGAATCTTTTACTTATTTTGTATTTAATATGTATTAGTGTACTCCTAACGTTTACGTATTGTGAAAACTATAACCAAATGAGAAAATCCAGTATTCCCCTACAAATTTACAAACTAAATATTCTAGTCATATATACACAAAATTTATGAGTAGAATCAGAGAAAAAAGTTTTCTTTTCCACGATTTTGTAACTTTTTCCCAGAACCTTTCCAAATTGTCCCTCTCTGTGGAGCTGAGGAGGTACACACACCATCTTGGATGTAGAATCGTTGGCATGTGAATGACCTAGCTTAAAAGGACAGTTACGGCAAATAGAGGTCATGGTGTTGTAGTGATGCGACAGGACGCTTTATGCTGTAGAAACTTATGGAAGGTAGTATTACACCTCCTGAAGCAGGAGGGGGTTTTTCAGATAAAATGTCACTTAAGCTACAGCGAAGGGAAGCTCGTGAGCACAAAGTCTAGGGGATATTGGTTTTAGGGTATTAACATCTTATTAACTCATGTGTCTGTATCTGTAAATCAGTCACACCACTCTGTCTTTTGTAACTCACTATGATTCTGGAGATCTTTTATTTTGGTAATGTTTTCAAAAGACATTGTGGGTTGTTTGTTTTTTTTTTGTGGTACCAGGGATTGAACTCACGACCTGGTGCTTGCCAGGCAGGTGCTTATGCAGCTGAGATAAATCCCTGACAAGACACTGTTTTTTTGTGAAAATGTCAACATTGGAAGTTTAATATGCTTATTTAAGACAATTTGTTCATCATGCATCCAGTTTCCTCATTGTATACCTGAAGAAGTTAGGGCCATGATGCACTTAATGTCAGAGACTTTAAAGTGTCAGACCTTAGCTTGATTATTAGTCATAATTTTTGTCTTGAGGCTGTAAAGTTTAGTGATGGATTTTGTTTTTGTTTGTTTCATTTTGATCTTGCATACTGGGGATTGAACCCAGGACTTTCATGTTGAACTGTATCCCTAACCGTCTTTATGTTTTATTTAGAGATAGGGTCTTATAAGTTCCTGAGTTGTCTAGGCGAGACTTAAACTTGTGATTCTGCTGCCTCAGCCTCTTGGAATACTGGGATTACAGGTGTATGCCACTATGCCTGGCTTAGTGGTAGTTTAATAATAAAAAATAATTTATATTTCCACTAGTTCTTTCTTTGGCTTTGGGAGGGAAATGATTGAAGAGATGTGAAGTAGTAGAAATATGCAAGATGGAATATGGACAGCAATTTATTTAAGTAAAGTATGTGGAACATTTACTGTAGAAAGTTCAGCTTTATAAAGTAAAGTCACTTAATTTCTCAAGCTATTTATGTACATGTCATCTTATAATGTATAATATAGTGTGAGGACAGCAAATTTAATAAAAAGCCTCACCATGTGAGGTAATAGTGGGAGTGGAATTTGTAGGGTTGCATTTACTCATACATTCTTCCTTTGGCCTTTTAACTGAAGAAAAATTGATGAGAAAAGCATGAAGTTATAGAGTTTGGAATTGGGATGCTTTCAGTTGAGTGTAATTATCATAATGTATTTTATCCTTGAAACTGAGCCCTGGATGACAGAGGGAAGCAGCTGAGGCATAAGAAAATGCCAGAAAGACAAAATAACCTTCAGCTAGTCTATAAAAGGAATGATTAAGCAGTTTAAAATGTAAATGCCAAGTTCTATCACACAGCTATTTCCTCAGATTTTAAATGGTCATAAATGTTCTTTTTCTGGCCTCAGAAATGCACTTCAGTTTCTAATGGTATAGGAAATTATTCTGCCTACAGTCAGCCTACTTGTAGTTGCCCTGCACAGGACTTAGAATTTTTTTTTTTTTTTTGTCTTTTTCCTTTTTATCGGTAGCAGGGATCGAATTCACGACTGCCTGCTTGCAAGGCAGGCGCTTATGCCACTGAGCTAAATCCCCAGCCCCAGGACTTAGAATATTTACAGATAGTTTCTAAAAAACAAAATAGATGATACAAAAAGTGAAAGGACAACAAGTGTCCCCAGTATTCCCACCTAAACCTGAGAGTTTATACGTATGTATACGTATGTAAGAGCCATCTTGATTCCTCCTCTTACTCCTTTAAATTCTAACTAGTTACTCTTCCTTCATCATCTGTCCAAGTGCTTGAAACAATCAGGATCAAGACCAAAAAGTGGCATGACTAAGCAAAAATGTACTGCCATTACAAGGTCAGTAAAAGGAGGTGGTGGTGGCATGTGTATCAATCTTATTAGTCAGAATAATCAACAGTGTATACAAAGTGAGTGTGTTAGGTTTGATTCCTTTCTTGTTCTAAGATTCTTAGCAAGGCCCTAATGCACCATTCTCCCTCAAATGTACTCATTCTGTATTTATAGTACCCTTTCCACCAGTCAGGTTATTTTCCAGTAAACTCTAGTAATTTAGAGTTAGTTAAAACAATAATGATGTGCCAACTAGCCACCTCTTAGAATGGTCAAAGTCCAAAACACTGACAACCCAGCAAGTGGAGCAGTAGGAACCCCTTTATTGGTTGGTACGCATTCAACATGGCATTTGGAAAATAACTTGGCAGTTTCTTACAAAATTAAACATATTCTTACCACACACATTAGCAGTCACACTCCTAGGTCCTAGGTACTTACCCAGCTAGTTTGAAAACTTCTATCTATACAAAACCTGTTTATAGTAGCTTTATTTGGAGTTGCCAAAAATTAGGTTCAGCCAAGATGCTCTTCAGTAACTGAATGGATAAACTGGTATATAGTACAGTAGAATATTATTTGGTGTTAAAAAAGAGCTATAAAAATTGAAGACATTAAAGGGAAATATTAAGATGATAATAAATCAACTCTAGAAGATTATAGAAAGAATTTTTTTTCAAAGACAGGTTCTCACTATGTTCCTAAGTTGCCCAGGCTGGCTTCAAACTAGCAATCAAACATGCTAGGATTATAGTACAAGCATGTGCCACCACACCAAGCTGTAAAATGAGTTTTTAAAGAAAAAAATCTTACAAAATAACATTGAAAACTTTATATTGGATAAGATTTGGTTATTATTGCTTTGTGTTGGCCTGTGCATTGCCAAGGGTAGAATTAGTGTAGCTTCCTACTGGGTCCCACTGCCAGATAGAGGAGAAAGAGAAGTGGGTTCTAATGAGTACCATCCTGTACCCTCTTGATCTACCTATCTGCTACCTAGTGTAGTGGAAGTTTAGTTTCCAAAGACTGAGGTAATGATATAGGGGAAATAAATAGAATTGTCAACCTGCTAGTTGTCAGATACACCAAGTTCATGTTCCCCAAAATTGAAGAGTGAATTCTAAGGAACAGTGCAGGTTAAGGGTAGGAAAAATTTTATTTAAGGAGACAAAGATAGGTTGCCAATGAGCCCACTTCTCAAAAGAAGTTTTGTAGAGCTGAATCAAAAGATAGGTACAATGTGGGTCAAAACTATGATCAATCAATAAGGTTACGAGTATAGACGCTTGGGTAATACTGATCCAATGGGGAAGCAGTTCATATAGCAAGTTTACATGGAAAGAACAAAGACCTTCCTCAGGAAGGATGGATCAGAGAGACTTGGTTTCCTATTAACCTGATTTGAACCCCAGTATTGCTTTCCCCATCTTGTTCTGATTATTCTATACTCTATTTTGTTTGATAGTATCAAGTTTGAGGGTATAGGCAACCACTTTGAAGGCAATAAGATATACTATGAAGCCCATTATGATTTGACTATTATCCTTTCTTTGAAGTCCTGTAAGGTCTCCAGTGTAGATTTTATTGGTCTTATTCTGTACTGTTTTGATGAATTCTATTATACCTGATGATATAGGCAACTCAATTTAAAAATAGCAAAAGGCACAATGGTAACCACTTTTGATCACCTGGTATTCTATTTTTGCATCATGTACTGTGCCCACCCTTCTGTTCTAATTGACTCTGTTTTGCTTAGTCACGATTGGTTTTATTCTCTTCAAAAAAAGTAACAAGAACTGTGGAAATAATAAAACCCAAAAAGTCTAATTGTTATTGTAAAAAAGGAAAGGAAGGTGGACTAAGGGATATAACTGCAGGTATGTTCGAATGTGTAGGATGGAAAACCATATTACTGAGCTTTTGTTGGATAATAGAATGGAACTGTCTCCAATATCACTGTATGAATGTCCACTTTATATGCTTTAATTTTGTAATTTGGACAAGTGTTTCTGGGAAGATAATGTGTAACCTATTAACTGGTGATTTCTTACTGTATATTTTTTTTTCTTGAAATTCTGTATTACTTGTAAAAAAAAGAAAGAAAGAAAGAAAAATGAGGGCCAGGACTAATTGAAATCCTTGGTATTGTTTTATTAGTACAAGTGGTTATTATAATATCTACTAGTATTTGTCATGTCACAAATTACAAAACATAGATTTTTAGAACCATTGAATGTTATAGTTCATAAAACAGTATCATTGTGCTTCTTGAGGAAAAAAACACAGATTTCTTTATTGTTTTATCACATATCCTGTGTCCAAAGCCTTAGCAAGTTGTAGAAACATCTCACTGTACCCTAGGAGAGCCATTTTCGACTCCCTGACCAGTGCTTTGACAGGTGAAAGTCCTCTGAGGTGGGTGACCTGCCATTGGGCTGGAGTGGTGCATGCTTGGGGAAGAGGCTGTCACAGGTGCCAGGAACTCGTGCTTGGCTGGACTGCTAACACATGTTTATAACAAAATACATTTTTTGTTTTCAGCTTTGGAATGAGTTTGAAATTAGAATATACTGCTTCTCTTACTATTAGGAGCATTGAAAACATTGATTTGAAGTAGCTGCTGTGAAACTTTTTTCTGTGAATAGAGTAGTTTTTCCTCATGGCACCCATCAAGTGAGCTACTCCACAGTTCACGTTCTGTGTGTATCTGAGACTAATTTTAGCAAATACACATCATTTAAATTCTTTTACATTCAATTTGATAGCCTAACAGAATGGCAGTGAAGCATAGTCTGGACCTTGTAGATCTGTGCTTTTTTTTTTAACAATTGATTACTTTTGATTAAGTCTAATTTTGATCATTTTAGACTAAGCTAGAATTTTGATCTTTGATGTCATGATATGACAGCGATTGATCTCCTGGGGTATTTTTTATGCTATAGTATTGGGTATTTGAGTCAAGGTTCAAAGTCCATGTGGGGTGTGTGTGTGTGTGTGTGTGCGCGCGCGCGCGCGTGACAGAGAGAGAGACAGAGACAGAGACAGAGAGGGAGGGAGGGAGGGAGGGGCGGAGAGAGGTATCCTTCCTTCCCTGTATTCTTTCCTTTGTTCTTTATAGTATTTTACTTTTTCACTTTTACGAAGAAAAATATGGGCCCTTTTGAGTATGAGGCCTTTTGATATCTATCATAGTTTGTTAACTTTAAGTAAGGCAACTAGCTAGTTGTGGGGCCTGAATAAAGTGAGATGACTAGCCGTAGTGGTAAAACTTAAGAATAGACAGTGGACTGTGATTTTGGACAAATAATGAACTTCCTCAGCCAGCACAGAATGCAGACCACCCCCACTTAAAACCACTACCTACTAAGTTTCTAAATTTTGAGAACATTGTAATGCAAATTAACCAGTTTCTTCTGAGGCCCCAGTTTCCTGTAAATCCTGTATGTTTAAGAACTAGGTTAAAAATTGGAGGCACAATGATCATTTTAAACCCACAGGGCCACTAAACAATTGAGCAATTCCTATGCTTTGTTTATTTATAATTAGCCCTAGAGCTGGGAGCCATGTGGCAACCCCTTTTGGGCCCCCTCCTGGAAATTCAGGATCCATTCCCTCTTTTCCAATAAAAACTTTCAGAACTTCCTCCTTTGGTTTGTGACTTCATTCCTTGTGACTTCATTTGCAGAAACATGAACCCGGTATACCTGGCATTACTGCTTTACACAGAACAATAACCTGCTAAAGAAATGAAGGCATGGGGCTGGGGATTTAGCTCAGTGACATGAGTGCCTGCTTGGCAAGTGCAAGGTCATAAGTTTGATCCCTGGTTACGCGCGCACGCGCATACACACACACACACACACACACACACACACACACACACACACCCACCAAGCAACCAAAGAACTGAAGGCGCCAAGGATTTAGCTCAGCAGTATAAGTGCCTGCCTGGCAAGCACAAGGTTGTGAGTTTGACCCCTGGTACCAAAAAAAGGCACCCTTAAGTCATTCCACACTGGCGCGTTTACCTCTCACTTACCCTGGATTCTGTCTTACTCTCCTGTCCCCTCTTTTTCTCCTTTAGTTTAGTGGGGGGTTTTGAGGGGAGCATTCAGCATCAGCTCAGGACTTCATGTGTTGTATATAAGGAAGCACTCTACCACTGAGCTACATTTCCAACCCTTTTTTCTTAGTTTTTAATGAAAGATAATAAAAAGTATTTCAAAAAATGATGGCTTAATGTGCTTTCTTTTTCCATTTGCAAAGTTAAATGTTGAAAATGACATTTGTGGTAAATATATCAACTTTTAATTTTGTAAACATTGAAAACTAATTTATCTGTTCCAGGTATCCCAAATTTTCTTTGTAGGGGAAGCCTTCACTGTATAATTGTTAGCTAATGAAGCAGTACAGACAGATAAAACAGGAGAAGATACATCATCTCCCTCCTTTTGTTTCAAAACAAAATTCTATGTAGGGAAACTGGGTAGATATTACTATAAAATATAAGCTCATTTTTATGTTCTGACATTGGGGTTTCTTGTTGAAAGATGTTCTATTATAGAAACAATTGTAAAATAATAAGTCTGATCTGCTAGTTAGAAATTTTTCAGTTCTTTTCATGACTTCATGATTCTTCATATAGCACTATGCTGGCATTTACCAGCCTTCAGTCTTGAGGCAGTGTTTTACATTAAGATGAGTCAGTTTTCAGTGTTAAATAATTTCATGGTACTCTACACAGAAAATAGTTTCTGCTTAAATCAAGATCTAGTGACTCTATAATGATAAGGTTAAGGTTATTGAATGAGAAGTAGTGGTTAATTAAACAGACTTGACAGAAGACCATGTTCTTGAGATCATCTGTCATCTCCAAGTCCAGGAAAAGTGAAGGTGCATCAGTTCTCACTGTAATCCTCTGCATAAATTTAGAATTGTCACTTTTTTCTTCCTTAGTTTTAGCTACAGTTTTATGGTGCATACACCATGCTTCTGTTAATATAGTGTTCTTTTAAATGAAGAAATACACAGCTTAATTAAAGCAGGCTGTTGATACATCATTTATAGAAATAAGTCTGACTACCAAAATGGCCTATGCAGATGAGCCTTAAGATTACCCTAGAAGTTGCTCTTTATTAGTTCAATCAAAGATATTAAAGCCAGAGAAAAGCTAGTCTTTAGTATTTCTACTAGTTTATCACTTGATTTAACTTAGAAATACTTTTAGACTGGCTACTTTAGTATTATTCATTCATTGGTTATAATTATTAATTGATAAATTGGGACTTGATGTCAACTGTTCTCTGGTAACCTATTTTATTTGTCATACTATGCCTTTCAAATTGTGTATGTCGTGTAACTGTAACAAGACCCTGACTTTATTTTACAAACTATTTTCTGTAATGTAAATATAAGGCATAGCTTAGTTTCCTATAATAATAAAATAATAAAGGCTTAGGCCCAAAACCCATCTCACCAGAAACTAATGATCAGCATTCATATTATGTATTAAAAGTGTGTATTGGTTTACTTTATTAGTTTTATTTATTTATTGGTTTATTGGTTGACAGTATTTATTGGTTGATATTGTTGGTGAACTGAGTGCACTATTCATACTACATAAGAACTGTAGTTTTCCTTTCAGGGCTTAACAAGGCCATTGTATTTATAATATGTGTGTTTGTAGCATTTTACACATTTCAGTGTATATTCCTACATCCTTAGAAAATACCCTGAGAAACACATAAGTTGTCTTTTAGGCAACATTCAGCAAGATTCAGTGTTTTGCTTAGATAGAAATTTAGAACTCTTGATTCTTTGTTAATGTTCTGTCTGCTGCTTTACAGAAAAAGTGGTAAACATGCATTATTTCATGACAATAGATTTCAAACCACTATAAAACTAATATCTTATTTGTGTAGCACTGGCAATTTAAAAAAGTATTTTATTATTTAAAAGAAAAGAAATTAGGAAAGCACAGGTCAGATGCTATTGTACTTACTGCATTTTCCTTTACTAACTCATATGTTCAGTAGATACAAAGTACTATTATGCATAGGCACTGGAGTGGTTGTTAAAAAACAGAAAGGTCTCAACTCCCAAGGAGATCAAACCATCAAGACATATTGGCTTGCTTGGCTGATGTGGACAGTGTGACATTAGCCAAGTTTGGGGACAGCCCTGAAAAAGACCTTTGTCTCTCCTATTAAGATGGTAATTATCGTTGCTATGAGTATAGAAGTAATGCCTGCATCTACTGCAAGCAGCTTTAAATCAATAAATCAACACACCTGGAGTTGAGTGTTTGTGAAGGTCCTACACTGGGCATCTTATATGGAGAAAAACGTAATGCCTCTTTATTTATTTCTTACGTAGATCCAGTTTTCAATTAATTGTGGTGTATCTGTCTCAATTTTTTTAGAATGGAAAAATAGTATATACCAATGTAGATAATGGTATAATGGCTCCATGTCACACAGGTACAATAGTAATAAATCAATCTCTCTCTGTCTCGCTCTCTCTTTCTCTCTCTCTGTTTCCCTCTCCAATGAAAGTTATTAGAAATGTGTGAAAGTACTCTGGGAGCCTGGGGAAAAAAGTGACTAATTTGTAGTGGAGGCTATCAGAAAAGGCTACAGAGAGGAGGAGGTAACGTCAGCAGAGGCTTGTAGGCAAGTAGCAAATAGAACAAAAGAGCATTTATAGTGAGACAACTAACATGTATAATGGGCATGCTATGTGCATAGCACATTCCTGTAGTCCCAGCACTCCGGGAAGCTAAGGCAGGGAGATCACAAGTTATAGCATGAGACCAAGTCTCAAAGGAAAAAAGGGCTGGAGATGTACTGCTCAGTGCAAATGCCCTAGATTCAATCTTTAGTACAGAAATAAATAAATAAAAATAAAAAACCTTTAAAAACTTCTAATAGCCCAGAAACAAGAGTAGATCGTAGCCTTGTGCTTGCTTGGTAGTTATTTATGCTATTGAGCTAAATCCCCAGCCTAACAAGAGTAGGTAACTGTGGCTGAAATATAGACTATATCAGGGACAAGTGTTCAGTAGAGGAGTATACAAATGCGGTTTGATACCAAATCGTGAATGGAAATCTATACCATACTAATAAATTTGAAACTATCATACGGATACCAAGAAATGAAAACTCTGGTAGTTTTGGGTTTTAGGAAATACTGATGATTTAGTTTCAGACTTTGAGTACTGGATAGAGAAGGAAGACAGAAAATTGTTAGTGGTCCATATCATAAAAGGGCCTTTGGTGATAACTTGGCAAGGGGAAGATGTTTTAGTGCCTGCAGATGTGAACAAGGGAGACAGCCAAGGAATGACTTCTGTGGATGTGATGCTGTTACTGAAGAAAGAATATAGCAGAGGCATGTCTGAGGTGAGGGCATGTGAAGAGCTTGGGTTTTTGTTTTTTTTTTTTTTTGTAATAATTTATTTCATCTCACTTTGAAATATTTAAATATTGTGAGATTATAAATGTTATTTCTTTAAACATTGTCAGTATAATAATTTACAGGAATTCCATTTTTAGGCAATACATGTATGCCATTAATAAGTACATGAAATGTAACAGTATTAGGGATCTGATTTTTTTTTTTTTTGAGCTTTGTTTTAAGTTTGAAGCGCTGGTAGGAAATTCAGGCAGAGATATTCAGTATGCTAAGTGGGAAAGTAGAACTAGATGATGGTAGAGTATCATACTAGAGAGTTCTACAAGTTATCTTTCTTGGCAGATAGGTGATATGTTCATATATGTAAACATACATCTTTAGACAGTTCTTATTCACAGATTCTACATTTTCAAATTCATCTACTTGCTCAGATTCATCTATAATTCCCAAACCAGCACTTGTGGTGCCTTTGCCATTATTCACAAAAATATGCAAGAAGGAAAATAACAGCCAACAACCAATTTTAAATAGGAAGGTAGATAGATACACACACACACACACAAATATATATACAGAGTCTGCAAAAAATTATATACACACATTAGCAGTTTGACATACTAATAAATGTCTGGAAGCTAATGACTACCACTTTTAGTTCCTCTTGTAATTGTAGAAGTCAAAGGCAACTTGTATTAATCTCATGATGTCTCAGTAAATTTAATATAGTTTTACAAGTTTTTCTTTTCTTGTTATATATTTTTTGGCAGGCTATTCTACTCTTTTGTAAGTAATCTTTAAATTTATATATTAAAGGCATTCATCCTACTACTTTATATGATCATAAAACATACAAAACTGTCTTAGTCAAGAACAAGTACATACCACATGAAAACAATTTATGATTGTACATCAGATATATGATTCCATATTTCCTAAGTCAGAGGGTGTTTCGTAAAATAGAATATTGATGAAACATAGGTGATGCTGACTGACAGCATCTGAACTATCTTCTGCAGCACACTTAAGCATGACGAGGTTATCAGTGTTATATTGGTGAGTTGCCAGTTTCTTTTATGCTTGATATTATTCTTCCTAGCACATTTGCAATATTAGTCCCTCTTCTTTTACAGAGAAAAATTTTGTAATGTTTATGTGTGAGGAGATTTCATAATCGAGGACTAGTGTATATGCATTCATATCTGTCAATTTGCTTGAAAGCAACAACTGAAAGGCATTTTTTTACCCTCATTCACAAATATTAGTTCATATCAGCAGGAGTGTTTTAAAATGACAGGTATTATATGAGAATGAGAATTACCGTAACTTCTGACAATTAATGTTATGTTGAAAATTAGCATTCAACTTTGTATCTCACCTTTTACTTTCTGCACACTTGAAAATAGAGTTGGCATTTATAGCACACAGTACAAGAAAATGTAGAACTCTATGCAACAACTTTTGTACTGCAATGTGAATCTGTTTTTATTAGCATATATGTGTTTTCTAATCACCTTTCCTCCTTGGTATAGAAGATGTACATTTGGTATTACCTTAGATAGTATATAGTTAAATGTTCAGCACAAAACTGATACAAACTTGCATGTGGAGGTGCTCAATTTGGAATGGCTGAGTTACTTGTCTAGCATATGACTTTGATTTGATCCTCTTCTGCCTGGTTTTAAAATATTTCAGTGACATATATGCTCTCACAAGCTGGAATTTGTGATCTTCCTGCCTCAGCCTCCCAGTGTGATGGGAGTACAGGCATTGGCCCCTTTGCCTAGTTACCAGGAATGCTTTCTGTCTTTTTGTCTTTCTTTTGACAATTGTTGTGTCACTAAGAATGACTATAAAAGCTGACACCACTGTCTGGTGCATGCCCAAAGTCCCAGCTATTCTGATGCTGTTGCCGGAGGATTTAGAGTTTAAGGCTAGCTAGATGCCTTGGCAAGCCCCTGTCTCAAAAGCAAAGAAGCAAGCAAACAAAAAAGTGTTACAACAGCATTTGTTTCCTCTTCTTATTTTTGGTAGATGATCTTAATTTTCACTCTTCATATGGAAATACCTTATAGATCTATTTCTCTGTATTGTGACTTGTTTATTTAAGTTTAAGGACTAATATCTTTTATTATATACATTCAGGAAACAAACTACTTGCAGTTGAACTGCTCTGTAAATTGTACATTTAACTTGCAGTAGTTTTCCTTTTTTGCTACTGATTTGGAGCAACCTAATTTTGAAATATTAAAGCTTACTTTGTAAGATTGACTAGTCCTTAACATTACCAAAAGGATATGTTACCTTTTTCCAATTTGATTAAATAATGCAATGTAGAAATATGCTGTAATTTGAGAATATTATATAAAGTTCTTCAGGATGTGCAGATTAACTGGTGATACATTCTCAAATGTATAAGAATGTATAGGAGTGACCAAATGATGAAAATAACTCTTTTCTGAAACATTTCTGATGGAAAAGCAAGGTAGACTCTAAATTGCAATTGTGCCATAGAATTTCAGAGATAAGTATTTGAAAGTCTTGGGTTGTGGAGTTTTAAGTCTCTTTGTAAGGACAGCTACATTTGTGAGTTTGTTGTTTATTGCCCCTCCAAACCTTGTCATACAAATGGCCTGCAGCATTGTCTGACTATATTTGTTTCTTCTATTTCTTCTCTGGCTTTACCTATGTAAATTATATGCTGCTTTGTCATTAGTTTACCTAGTATTATACTTAGTTGGTTTAATAATCATCTCCTGAGTGTTTGTTGTAGTGAGTGAGCTTGGTATCTTAGGGAAATAGGCTCTGGTTAGGTTTCCAGACAATCCTAGACCTGTTTCTTGAAGAATAACTGGTGCATTTCCCTTGTGGGAAAAGGGCATAAAAATAGATTGACAAAGAGAATAGCTGCAGTTCTGGGATTGACATAGTTCAGTGTTGCTCTGGTCTGATGAAGCAGAAGACAAGAAATGAAGCTGAAGAGATAAGTTTGGGCCAAACCACTGAGGGGTTTGTATGTCATATGTGGACATTTATTTTGTAAGTGAACTTGGGCTGTATTCTGTGAGTGATAAGTTGCCATTGAAGGGTTTGGCATCTAATAGTGCTTGATATACAAAATTGTTATTTTAAACCAACCATTTTGGCTACAGTTGTCCACATTACTTTTCTCTTACTGCTAAGGTAAAATATCCAACAGCCAAAGTTAAAAGGGGAAAGGTTTATTCCCCTCACAGTTGTAGAAGTTTCAGGCCACATATCAGCTGCTTCCAAGGCAGTGTGGCTTGACAGAGGAACAATGTGGAAAAGAACTAATACATGATAAGCAGAGACAGCAAAAGCAAGCAAGGAAGGGGGGCAAACCTCTTTCTATCCCTTATAGTGAATCCAGTATACTGGGATTAGGGTAGTGCCAGTGCATTCAGTGGATTGATCCAGCAGTCACCCACCCTTATTCCCAGCACCCTTAGGCCCAGCATTGCACTATGAACCAATCACACTTTCTAGATTCAACCACTAATGAAAAAAATCCTATTACTGCATGAGGCTTTGGGGGGACATCTAGACACAAACCATAACAGCAGTATATAAATTTGAGATGGGATAAAAGTATATATGCCATGAATATATCTCAGTGGCATAGTACCTACCTGGTAAGTACAAGGTCCTGGGTTCGATTCCTCATACCAAAAAAGGAAAGAAAAAAAAAAGACCAAAAGAGTAGTGGTGTATAGATGAGTTACACTACTGACTTGGTCATATTGAGAGAAAATGATGGGGGTTTGGATACTGTTGATAGGGAGTGAGTTCACCATATAGACAGAAAGTGCCCAAAGTAGAAATCATTACAACTTGAAGATGATTGGCAAAATGTGGGATGATTGCCAGACTTTTGGTTAAAATTTGGTGGTGCTGCTTATTGATAGGAACAGATTTTAGGAAATGTGAGCAGCTCAGGATTGAACATATTGAGACTTTGTACCTTCAGGCAAAAGCATCTCTAGCAAACAAGTGGACACATGAGTTTGAGGTTCCCAGGAAGACCAGGATTAGGAGAATTCACTTGAATGTCCTCCCAGTCCCAGTGGGTATGCAGATATTGGGCAAAACCCCAAACTTTAAAAGGGAAGAGTATAAGAGGAATGTGAGAAAGAAACTAAAAAGGAAAAAGCCCAGGGTGTGTTTAATTGCTCTTTATTTATTTACTTATTTTTGGTACTAGAAATTGAATGCAGGACCTCACACTTGCCAGGCAGGCACTGTGCCACTGAGATATATCCCTGGCCCCTAATTACTCTTAAAAGGAAACAGTTTTCTTCCTTTTGTGTGCTTAGTGACACCTTGAATAGTATCATATTATGTGATATTAAATGATAGATAGTGTTTAATTTTGCCACCTGTTTTGTTTAGCTAGAAAACATTTCATTTACTTTGGAGTTTTAAAAAAATATTTAGTTCTATGACTTGCCAAGGACTTTTCTTACAATTTTTTTGAGTGCTTCTAGGTAAGATGTTACTTTCAAATGTTCTCTCATTTTAAAATAAAATAATCCCCCAGAGTTAGGTTTTATTCTTTGCATTTTGTATTTGCAAACCTATGGGTAAGAAAGACTAAATGACTTATAAACTTTCTTACCTGTTTCTATAACTCCAAAAATAATTCTTGAAACCACTGATGATCTATTTACAGGCTTAAATCAAAAAGATAAATGAAAAGAGAAACAATTTTAAATTCTATTTTGGTTTCATTGGGAAAATTACTGTGATCCAAAAACATTGGTTTATACTAAATTCTGCATATTTCTATATATGGTTCACAAACTAAATTCTCTCTACCTTTCTGTTCATAAACAGAATTGGATAGGAACTGAGTCAGATTCAATAGTTAGGTTCAGTGTTGACCTAACGGCAAAATTTGATTTAGTTCTCTTCCTGGCTGGGTACCTTTAGGTCCTTAAAAAATGCAGTGAGACCTTACTTAATTCTTTTCATTCTTCTCAGACACTATTCTTTATTTTCTTGTTAATCAGGAGTTTGTATTATATGATTCTTAAACTCCTTCCTGGTCTAAAATTCTAAAAGTTCATACATTTTTAAAAACTCAAGAATAGAGATTATGAGCTGGGCGTGGTGGCTCACACCTGTAGTAATCCCAGCACTCAGGAGGCTAAGGTGGGAGGATCCTTGAGAGTTTGAGACCAGCCTGGGCTACAAAGTGAGCTCAAGGCCAGCCTGAACTCCGTAGTGAGACCCCATCTCAAAAAAGACAAAAAAAAAAAAAAAAAAAAAAAGAACAGAGATTACTTGGAGCTCATTAATAGGTTTTACAGATCTAAGGATAAAAGTCTGGTTTCGTGACTTACCTAAAATAATATGCAACATATACACGTATGTGCATTTTTCTGGGAAAGCAGTTTACAGGTTTTTCTTCAGATTTTCACAGTTTTGCATCACTGACCATTCATCTTCTATCCCTAAAATTAACAAAGGGTAGCTCCAGAAGCATCTTTGCATTATGTAACTAACTACAGTACTTCATGCAGTTCCCTGGGTAGTTAAGTCATCTATAACAGAGATATTGCTATTCTTTCAAAGTCATATTTTGAAGTAAGGAACAAATGTATTTATATTAAAGGAAGTGTTTACTTTTTGGATTTTCATCATGTTATGTTTTCTGGTCTATTAGTCAACTAAAACACCTCTTGGTTATCAAATAGAATAAAAGTTTGATTCTGTCTTATGGTGAATTAAAGAATGCTCAGTTTTAAGGAGTAATTCAAATGTACTTCACTAATATATATTCCCTATCTGCCATCTTCCTTTAGGAAAAGAATATTTGAGGTCCATTTGTAAAGAAAGAAAGGGAAGCAAGGACAGCCCACCTAGAGTTGGAGCCAGTTAAACGAGGTTTGTGTGTTTTCTTTCCATTATGTAACATATGTCTTTCTGGTTTTAAATCTCTCTTAATCAATATCTTGCTTTATTCCAAGAGCAAATCTTCTCATTTTAAACCTTGCCATAGTTGGAGGAGACAAAGATAAAAATGGTATGCTCCTTTCAAAGTATTTACAACCTAATTGTGAATATGAAAGACAAGTGATAAAAACTAGATAATCTCTTTTAAAATGACTAGCTTGGTAAAGTTTGGTAAATTGCTCAAGGTCAAGCTCTTAAGATAATCAAACTGGGACTCAAACTGAGATCTGTTGACTGCAAACCGTATTTTTTACAGTCACAATGCCTTTCATTTTAGGTATAGTTTGTTGTGTTATCTGTTGGTTACTAAAGTTGAGAACCAGAACCCATTCATACGTATTTCACTTAAGGAAACTTTGTGAGGAAGTGAACAAAAGGGAAAGCGTCTGTATTTTCCTAAAGTATAAATTAGAGAAACAACTAACACTTGCAAATGTGTACTATTTTAAGGCCTTTAGGTACACTAACTCATTTATAGCTCACAATAGCCAGATGACAAAGTTGGCATTATCATTTCTCACAAAAGACTAAATAAATTGCTCAAAATCACATAGCTAATTAGTAATGATATTGGTGAAAGAGTTTTGGCCCAGACAGGACACTGTAGCTGGTGAAGCCTTAGAGGCAGAACCAAGGAACTCCTATCTCCCCCACCTCTAGGAATTTACGTGTGACTCCATCTTCCCCGCCCCCTGGGAGTTAACCTATGGTGCCAAACGAAGACCAATGGGCTACCTGTGCATCCCTGATGCCCCTTTAGGTTCCACCCCAAACTGAGGCTACTTACATACCCTCCACGCCACGTGTCTGCCAGAGAGAAAGCCGGACTCCAGCTGGCGTGGGTTTTGGTTTTCTCTCTCCGCGTTCTAAGAATAAACCCCTCTTTTGTTTTATACTTATCATCTTTTGGATATAATCTTATCAATAGGGGAATGAAATCCTTAACCTACTATATGCCCCGTAAGAGTTCACATTCTCTAAAGTCGAAGAATGAATTTTAGGAACAATGGAGGTTAAAATGAGAAATATTTATTGAGAGAAAGAAAGTTTTTGTCTGGGAGAGACAGAAAGGGTCCCGAGTAGGTTGCTAAGGACTCTGTCTTTTTTAGGGATTTTTTAATAGAGTAAAATCATGAGATGAGGTGGGGAAAATCTAGGAGCTCATGAGGAAGAGGGGCATGAGGTGGGACAGAGCTATGATCAATAAGTTTTAATTGTTCAGGTAAAATTGACGAAATCAGGGACAAATGGGGAAGTGAGTCACGTAATAAGCGAGCATTCTTACGGATCAGTGACTCTTTCTGTAGGGAGTTGGAATGGTGATTTCTAGCTTCTCAAGGTGATCCATACTTAATCCCTCAGGTTTATACTTAAGGGTGTGATTGCATTTGTTTTCCTTCTGTTCTGAGACCTGGCCCACAGCAAGAGGTGTGTGTCACCTCCAGGGTCACCAGACATCTGGTCCTCTATGCCAGCTTCTTTGAGGGCCTACTGACTGCCTTTAATATTTCTTGGATTTTTTTTTTTTTTAATCGGTACTGGGGATCGAACTTAGGACTACTTGCTTACAAGGCAGGCGCTTATGCCACTGAGCTAAATCCCCAGCCCCCTACCTTTAATATTTCTAATTTGCTCAGCTGCTTATAACAGTAACAAAAGCATAATCAAAACCCTTCATTAGAAAAAATTAGAGTTTAGCTCTTGCCTATTGACTTAAAATTCATACAAAGTGAACAAATAACTGGACAGTTCAGTCTAAGTACCTGCGGCTGTTAGTGTCAGTTGTAAACACTTTTAATTTGGTTATTACTAGCTGGATCATCTCACCAAAATGATATTTATATCTCCCTAATAAGCTTTTCACTGTAGCAAGTTGTAAAAGTAATTGTTCAAGTGGCATAATTCTGCTTGAATAGAGATTTTAAATTCATAGAATAAGTAGTGACTATGTCAGATATTGTATGTGGACATGAGCAACCTTTATTTTACTGTTTTGGTACCCAAATTGTTGTTCCTTTAAAAATAATTGATTTCCTACAGTAAGTGATAGTGTGGTGCTTTCTCTGCAAATATGAAAATTTGATCACTAACAGAATCTTTTAATTCTTTTTCTGTATTAAAGTTTTTTTTAAAGATGATGAACTGCATCTATTTGAAATAGTAAATGAAGGAAGGTTTGTTCGCTCGGATGGTTCTAATCAACTAATAAAGGATGAGTTTTTTATAGCACAAAATTTGAAAACATACAATTTGTCTTAACTTAGAGAAGAAAAATGTATTATGTCCTTTCTGAAGTCTTTTTTTCCCTCAAGATTTTTTTTTCCAACAGAGGATTAAACTTACGATCTTGTGCTTGCCAGGCAGGCTCAAGATTTCTTTTTTTTAAGAGTCTCTTGCCCAGCTGTTAATATTTTTCAACCTGGTCTGCTCCACAGAGTCCAGTCACACGAAGCCTAGCCTCTCAGCCTACTCCCTTTCTCATACCATGACAGATGGCAGAATTCAGGGAAATGACATTTGCTGCAGACCTCAATAGAGCTGTTTTTCTTTCTCTTCTTCCTTTCATCCTTTCTTGTTTTCTTTTATAGTGCACATTAATAATGCAGAATGGAGAGGTTAATTTTTAGGAAATTGGTAAATGAGTGTAACGTATCTTATACCAGTTGTGATCATATACACCTTTAACTCCAGCACTTGCAAGTTTGAGGTCAGCCTGAGCTACAAAGTGAGACCCTGTCTCAAAAAGAAAAAAGAAAAGAAAAAGGTTATATTAACATATCTTTATCATTTTCAATCCCATGACTCTGTTTCGTTTCTCTCTCTTACCATGTCAAAAAGTCTACCTTCTATTTTCTGTCCTTTCCTTTATTTTTTTTACTTACATGGTTTCTTACATAAGAAAAAACATGTGACATTTAACTGAGTCTGAATTATTTTGCTTACATGATGGTCTCTAGTTCCTTCTACTTCTTGCAGATGACATGACTTCATTCTTCTTGTAGCTGAATAATATTCTATTGTGTATATACATCACATTTTATTTACCCATTCATCTATTGATGGGAATCTAGGCTGTTTCCACAATTTAGCTATGGTGAATTGTGCTGCTATAAATTGGTACATTATATCTGATAGGTAATTATCACTATTGTATCCTGCCTTTAATTATTTTCAGATTATACCCAGGAGCAATATAGTTGGATCAAATGATATTTCTACCTGTAGTTTTTGCAGACTCTACATCCTGATTTCCATGGGGTTGTACTAGTTGACATTCCCACCAACAAGGTAGAAGGGCTTCTTTTTCTTGCTAGCATTCCTTATTTTTTTGTTTGTTTATTTAGGTTTTTGAGACAGCATCTCCTATGTCATATAGGCTGGTCTTGAACTCAAGAGTAGCCTCAAACTCCTTGTGATTCTCCTGCCTCAGCCTTCTGGTTGCTGAGATTACAGGTGTATGATGGCTCATTTGCCAAGTTTTGATTGGGTTAGTTTTTAAAAGCTCATTATATACTCTGATTAATACTCTATCAAAATAGTACCTTGGAAAGGTTCTTACCTATTCTGTAAATTGTTTCTTCACTGCTTCCATTGCTACACAGATGCTTTTTAATTTGTTATAATCTCATTTGTTGATCTTTGACACTATCTCTCGTGCCATTGGAGTCCTATTTAGGTAGTCTTTACCAGTGTTTCATGTGTTTCCCTTATGCTATTGTCCAGCGATGTCAAAGTTTCTGGCTTTATATCCAGGTCTTTTACTCATTTTGATTAGTTTTAGAACAGGTTGAGAAATAGGGATATAGTTTCAGCCTTCTGTATTTGGATATCCAGTTTTCTCAGCACAATTTGTTAAAAGAAGCTGTCTTTTCTTCAGTGATGTTTTGGTCCCTTTGTCAAAAATTAGATAGCTGTAGGAGTGTGGTGTTGTTCCTGTCTCTTTTGTTTTATTCCATTGATATTTACATCTGTTTTCATGCCAATATCATGTTGTTTTTGTTACTTTGGCTTTGAAATATAACTTGTAATCCCGTATTGTGGTGTATTCAACCTTGCTCAGAATTGCTTTGGCTATTCTGGGTGTTTTCTGATTCCACATAAATTTTAGGATTGTTTTTCTTGCTCTCTGAAGAATATTGTTTATATTTTAACAGGAATTTCGTTGAATCTACAGATCACTTTTGGTAACATGTAACTATTAATTCTGCCCATCCATGGGCAGGCGAAATCATTCTGTCTTTTAATGAGTTACACTCAGTTTCTTTCTTCAGCATTCTATAATTTTGATTGTAGAGATCATTCATCTCTTTGATTAGGTTGTTTCTTGGGTATTAAATTTTTCTAACGTTATCATGAATGAGATCACCTTCCTAATTTCTTTTCTGAGTGGAGTCATTGTTTGTTGTTCAGGAACATTACTGATTTTTGTGTGTTGGTGTATCCTACTTGTGATGTTAATCATGATATGGCAACTTGAATGGATTAAGAAATGCTTAGCAGATTTAGTGGAGCACAGTTCTGGGTGTGTGGGTGGATGAATGACATGTAGGCCAGTAAACAGAGAAGACCCACCCAGATATGCAGAACACAAATTAATAGACTTGTAGTCTGGATGGGATAAAAGGAGAAAAGAGAAGGAAGTTTTCCTAGTATTTAAGAATTCCAGTATTCTCTATTACCTTTGGACACCAGTCTCCCATTTCTTCAGGTCCCCAGTGCTTCATACTCTCCAGGAAGTGTCCATGCCTTTGACCTTGGACAGACACTGCATCCTTGATCCCTCTTGTTCTGTAGTTTCCATCTTCTTGGCCTGAGCAGCTTCTGGATCCTCCAGGTCTCCAGAGTGCAGATGGCCACTGTGGACTCTTATCCTCTGATCTTACCTAATAAATGCAGAATTACACATACATTTTCTATTGATTCAGTTCTTCTAGAGAATCCTTACTAATACATTGCCACTTTGCTGAATTTGCTTATCAGATCTGAAAATTTTCTGCTGGAGTTCTTTGGGTCTTGTATACAAAGAGTCATATCTGAAAATAGAGCTAGTATGACATCTTCCTTTCCTATTTATATCCCTTTTCTTTCTTTCTCTTGCCACATTGCTCTGGCCAAAGTTGTGGGAGTTGGGCTTCTTGTTTTAATCAAGATGTCAGTTTCTTCTGGCCAGCAGCTTGTTCGAATGTCATTACAGTGATTTATCTGCCTTCTAGCTTGTTCATATTGACCTGGGTGAACGTCTCTGAGCTTCCTATAAATGCTGCTTGCCTCTATTCTGCCTAGGTGGATTCAGCGGTATTTTTTAATTCATAGCTTTGTGTGTGTGCAAGGGTTTTTGCACCATTACTTTAAGGTAAAAAAATAGAAAAAAGAACTTCTGTGAAATCAACTTCTTTCCAGTACTTGATTTTTAGTCTTTGTTTTGAGATAACTCAGGAGGAGCTACTTTCCAGAAAACTTGAAACACAAGACGTAGCAATTTCATTAAATTTTACTTATTGTAGTATAAGTGTATCATGTTCATCCAGATTGCAGTCAGTTTAAAGGACTGCTGCCTGCTTCTCATTGGCCAGCTATAATTTGGTTGCCTTAATAAAATTGTTATATTTACCTAAAAGCTTAAATTTTTTTTTGTTGTTGTTGTTATGTTTTGTTTTTTAAGATGACTGGGCTTTTTTCTCTGATTTGTGAGTTTTCCTGGTTTGGCTCGAGTCTTAAAGAATTCCTGATTTAAAGTTGTGTGCAGGCCAGTCAGGCTTCCAGGTTGGTGTCTCATTCATATTAAAAAAAATGATAATAACCTTTGGTACATGTATGGCCTTATGATTCAGAAAGTATGGTTTTAATAGAGAAAAACCTTTTAAAAACTACTTCTTTCTATGAAGAAATTATTGAAACACTCGTTTTTCCCCCACCTCATTGACAAATCCGGTAACATTAAATTGCCCAATCTTGAGATTGATGGATTTACTATTAATATACATTTATTTCTTTTTTTTTTTTTAAATTTTTTTTTTTGTCTTTTTCTTTTTTTATCGGTACCAGGGATCGAACTCGCGACTGCCTGCTTGCAAGGCAGGCGCTTATGCCGCTGAGCTAAATCCCCAGCCCCTATACATTTATTTCTATGTAACCTGGTTGTGTACCAGAGACTTTTTAAAAATGATTTTAGTTCTCATTAGATATGTAGAAATTTGAGATGCTGTCAGATCCTTTTTGTTGTCATCATCAATAAACCTAAAAATGGCAGTAAAGGAAAAATACAGAGATATTGATTTCTATGTATATGCATATGTGCATGCTTTTGTGTGATCTGAATACTCAGGAAACATGATAAATTTGACCTATACAATCCATCCTAAATACATTATTTTAAAGTTATCTTGGTAATGAAATTATAAGAAAATCTTGATTACATTTCCTCTCTCGGGTATTACTTAACAAATAATTATATGTTGCTCAAGACTTTATTTTACATATGTTTCAAAGAATTAAATGGCTTGATTTATATTTTCTTTTTCTTTTTTATCGGTACCGGGGATCGAACTCACGACTACTTGCTTGCAAGACAGGCGCTTATGCCGCTGAGCTAAATCCCCAGCCCCAATTTATATTTTCAATACTAGAAATGAAGGCATTAAAGAAGAATTATAGGTTCTTTTGAACTTTATTTTTAAAGATCAGTCCATCTCTGGTTGCCCAGTTACTTGAATTTAATCAGAGAAAAATATCAAAGAAGTATAAATATTGAAGGTGTCAATTTAAATTTTGAGACATATATGTGTCACCTGTTTTTCATATTTCTCCAAGTGAGAAAATTAGATCATTTTTTTCCTCCTACTTTTTTTTTTTTTTTTTTTGGTACGGGGATCAAACTCATTAACTTGCGCTTGCCAGGCAGGTACTTATGCTGCTGAGTTAAATCCCCAGCCCCTGCCTTTCTTTCTGAAATAGGGTCTTGTGGGTTCAGGTTAGCTTGGCCTTGCTATGTAACATAGACTGGCCTGAAACTTGAAATCCTCCTACATCAGCCTCCCAATTGCAGGATTATAGATGCGTATCAATATACCTATCAGTATGATTTTCAAAGATTATTCTGTTATATGAAATTGAGAGTATTCTTGAGGTAGACATTCATTTGCTCTTGGAAGCCCCCCCAAATCAGAAAGTAAAAGACCACTAATTGCAATTTCTTTTCATTAAAGACAGTGAATTTGTGTGTAAAGTTATATGAAATGTCTTACGGATTTTGCTCATTCTTCTGTATATTTCAATAGACAATTCAGTAATCTGAAAGATATGAAATAGTACTAATCTGCAGATTATCCTTAGGAATAATGAATAATTGCAAAAGAATTATGAACTCCAGATTATTTAGACATAAAAAATAAAGTGGATCTAATAAAAAAAATGGCTTACTTTTTCCTCTCCAGGAATGTAAATATCATATATATTATAAAATTATAGGTGCCATTTTGCTAGCAGGAATGCTGACCCATAGACTTTTGTTTTTTAAACATAGGAAATAATCTAGAAAAGGTCTCATGGGATAAAGGGAATAGAGATTTTGTCTGGCATGAGGCCTGATTATTCCAAAAAGGAAAGAGTACCTCCCAGGGATCATTGACTCAGAGTCCATAACCAGGGTCAGATGGTCAGGGCTCATAAAAAAAATGACATAAAACCAAGGACAGGAAATGTTGAAAGTAAAGCATATTGTGTGAAGCAAGTTTATAGAGCTCCTAGAAAGGTATTATGTTCTTTTTCATTGTGAGGTAAAAATTCAACAAAAGTGTGAAATCAGAGCAGGTTTCAGAATAGAAAGAGGCTTCAAAAATTGTTTGATTATCCCCTTTCATTTTAAAAAAAGAAATGCAGGGTAAGCAGTTAAATTACTAATGCAAGGATCACAGTGACAAAGTAAGACTAGAATACTCTTTATCTGTTAAACAATTTAACATGAGTTAAGGTTGGTGGCACATACCTATAATTCCAGTACTGAAGAGGCCAAGGCAGGATGATTTTGTATTTGAAATCAGTCTGGGGTACATAGCAAGATCCTGTCTAAAAGAAAAAAAGAAAGAGGTGAGGAAGAAAGAACTTTAACATTTTTGGTAAGAAATTATTTTTCTTATGGTTGTTATTTTTTTAAAGTTATACCTAATAAATTGACCTTGAAAAATAAGTTCTGTGAGCTTTCACACAGCCTCATGTAACTATATTACAGAAAACACACTTCTATTGTTCCAGAAAACTTCTTTGGGCTTTCCTTGCTTTGATCAAAATCTCTTGCTACCCTAACCTCGGGCCATACTGCTCCGTCCTCCCTCTCTCTAGTTTTGCCTATTCGTGCATGCTGTACAAATGAAATTATTCCTCTTTTGAGAGGAACTTTTATCTCTTATGTTAGTATTTCTGAGATTCATTTAGATTGTGTATGTTGGAACTGGGCTCCCAGCAGGAGTGAGTTCCTACTCACCATCCTGAGCTCTGGGAGAGTTTAAGATCTTTGTACCCAGTAGTCAAGGATGCACCCAGCTTCCAGCCACACTAGACTGGGCTCTGCAGGTTTCAGGCCTGCCTGGGCTATGCCCAGTGACCTTCTTTCAATGTGGGGGAACTGTGCTACTGGAGGGGGAACTGTGCTGCCAGAGTAGGTGAGTTTCTGCACACCATCCCAAGCCCCGGGAGACTTTAAGATCATCGCTCCCAGTGATCAAGGACGCACTCAGCTTCCAGCCACACTATACTGCAGGTTTCAGGCCTGCCTGGGCTATGCCCAGTGACCTTCTTTCAATCCAAGGGAACTGTGCTGCTGGAGGAGGGAACCGGCCTCCGTACGGGAGTGAGTTTCAGCTCACCATCCCAAACCCCGGGAGAGTTTAAGATCAACGCTCTCAGTGGTCAAGGATGCGCCCACCTTCCAGCCACACTAGACTAGGCTTGGGAGATTTTGCAGTCCAGCTACATTACACCCAGCAACCTTCTTTAATCAGGAGAGTGGAAAGCACATGAAGTGAGTTCTAGCACATTGGTCCTTGCCCAGGGAGAGTTCTGGACTATCATCCACAGTGGTTAGGTGCCCGCTCAGCTTACTGGAACACTGGAAGTGACACGAGAGGTCCTGTGGGCCTGACTGGACGATGCTCAGCAACATTCATTCAGTCCCAGGAGCCCAGGGCATAGGAGACAATTTCCAGCATGCCCAGGGAAAGCCTTGGAACAACACTTAAAACATAGAAATATAGGGAAATGACAAAGCAAAATACCAAAATACAATCTCAAACATCAAGCCGATCCCAAGAAAGCCTAGGAGCCATGTACATGGAAGAAAATATGTGCCATACACCTGAAATACCTGAAATAATAGCAACTGAAATAAAGAAGCAACTTCAGGAAGTTTTAAAGGAATTCAAACTAGAAATAATCTCTCAGGTAAAAGAATAAATGATAAAAATTATCAAAGAGATGCTGAACACATCTAAAGAAGACACAGTTAAGATGTTGGAGCTTAGGACTCTGGGAAGCCAAGCCAGTACCTCCCCTCCCTGGTAAGCAGCGGTAGTGTGGCCCACTGCAGCCCTTCCAGGGGGAGAACTAGCAGTGTCTCCTGAGATCCACGCCATGTTGGAGCTTAGGACTCTGGGAAGTCAGCATCTCCCCTCCCTGTAAGCGGAGGCAGGGTGGCAGCCTGCAGCCCTTCCAGGGGGAGAACTAGCAGTGTCTCCTGAGATCCATGCCATGTTGGAGCTTAGGACTCTGGGAAGCCAAGCCAATACCTCCGGGAAAAAAAAAAATCCATGTAAATTATATTAAGTTGCAGTACACCAAAATGTAATCCCCTATTCTGTGCAATTTACATGAACTTATAAAATCATTTTCAGATTCTATAAAATAAAAAAAAACTAATATGATTGATAGTATCAAGTTTGCGATTATAGGCAACTACACTGAAGAAGACAAGACCCTACGATATACATTCTGGTTTGATAACTGCCAGTTTTTGAAGTTCTATACTATATACAAAGTTGTGTTTTTATTAATACTGTTATATACTGATATATTCAGTTATACTATGTCTGATGATAAAGCCAGTTCTATTGAAGATAACAAAAGACAACACAGGAACTATGGTAGAAGTCCTTGCACAATGGTCTTATATGTCTTTTGTGTTTCATGTGTTTATAGGAATATATTTTGTTCTGTCTTGCTTTGTTTCATTTCTACCTCTAATATAGAAAGAACAGAAATACATGTTAAGACTCATGCATGTGTAGAATCTATAAACAGTTTATGAGAGCTGATCTTATGACACATGATGAAATGAACAGATACTTTGAGGAAAAAGAGTCACTAAAGAACCCAGTGCTGATTCTGGTGTGTCATAATGTGAAACCCAGCAATAGTATTATTCTCTGTTCAGAGTGATATTAGCCTGCTTGGGTTTTTTCTATCTCAACACAATTGAAGATACGGATAACTGCATGTATGTTTAAGTGTATAGGATTGATAACCATATTTCTAAGTTTTTATTGGACAGTTGAACAGAACTGTTTGCAGTCTCGCTGTTTGAATTCTCACTTTACATGTTCCATTTTTGTATCTTGAATAACTATTTGTAAAATGACAATATGTAAACATCAACCAGTGATTTCTTACTGTTTATTTTTTCTCTGAATGCATGTATTATTTCTACCTATTTTCTGTTTTGTTTAGTCTTTCTTTAAATAAAATTTAAAAAAAAAAGAAGACAGTTAAAAACTAGAGGGACAAAACAAAAAGATAGAATCTCTGGATGAACAATATACGAAACAAACAGAATACATGAAACAGATTCAAAGAGATATACAGGAAATCAAAAATTCCATTGAAAGTTGTCAAAACCACCTCAACGAAAGTGAAGGTAGAATTTCAGACAAGATTAGAGCTAGAGAACAGGAAAGGAAAGATCTTTTATTTTATTTTTTTTTTATTTAAGGAGAAAAGAAAAAAAAAGCAGAGAAAGGGTACAAGTTATACAGATTTACAGAAAAAAAATGAACAGTAGGAAATCACTAGTTAATGGATTACATATTGTCATCTTAGAAATAATTGTTCAAGTCACAAAATCAAAGCTTGTAAAGTGGACATTCCAACAATGATACTGCAAGCAGTTCTGTTCAATGATCCAATAAAACTCTGTGATATCATTTTCTATCTTATACACTTAAATATACATGCAGTTATATAGTTTAGAGCACTTTCTGAGGAAAGATCTTTTAAGAATAACAAGGAATCAGGAAATAACAATCCAACAGCTGCAAGGTGATGCAAAGAAAAACAACATAAGATTGGTAGGGATAAATGAAAAAGAAGGGGATAACACAACATCTAAAAAAAGAAGAGCAAGTCAAGCCCAAAGCCAAAAGAAGGGAGGAAATTATAAAAATCAGAGCAGAAATTAATGCAATAAAGACTAAGAAAACAATCCAAAAAATCAGTGAATCAAAGAGTTGGTTTTGTTTGAAAGAATAAATAAAACAGATAAGCCCCTAGGAAACCTTATTAAAAAAGGAAAGAAGAAGCTCAAATTCATGCAATAAGGAATGAAAAAGGTGAAATCACTACAGACTCTGTGGAAATACAGAAGATCATCAACACCTATGTCAAAAACCTCTACTCTCATAGGTTCGATAACAGAAGAAATGGACAGATTCCTAGAAACATATGAACTACCAAAGCTGGATCAAGAAGATGTAAAACTGCTGAATAACCCAGTTTCTATTAATGAAATTGAAATGTAATTAAGTCCTTACCTACAAAGAAGGGGGCCCAAATGGATTCACTGTGGAATTCTACAAGAAATACAAAGAAGACTTAATGCCAACACTCCTCAAACTCTTCAATGAAACCAAAAGGGAAGCAATTCTTCCTAAGTCATTCCTGGAACCAAATATTACTGTAGTAGCAAAACCTGAGAAAGATCCAACTAAAAAAGAGAACTACAGGTAATGAACTCCCTAATGAACACACATGCAAAAATCCTCAATAAAATATTGGCAAACAGGATATAGCAAATCATCAAGAAGATTATACCATACAACCAAGTGGGATTCATCCCAGACATGCAGAGATGGTTCAGCATACATAAATCAGTAAATGAAATGCACCATATCAGTAAAGTCAAAGTAAGACTCACATGATCATTTCTATACATGCAGAAAAAGCTTTTGATAAGGTCCAACATTCATTCATGATAAGAACCTTACAGAAAATTGGAATAGATGGTCTTTACCTCAATATGATAAAGGCCATCTATGACAAACCAACAGCCAGCATCATATTAAAAGGCCAAAAATTGAATGCCCTTACCTTAAAATCAGGCACAAGACAAGGATGTCCCTTATCACCATTCCTATTCAACCTAGTACTGGAAATACTAGCCAGAGCAGTCAGACAAGGGAGAGAAATAAAAGGGTTAAAGATAGGAAAAGAGGAAGTTAAATTATCATTATTTGCAAATTACATGATATTCTACATAGAAGACTCCCAAAACCCCATTGAAAGTCTCCTAGATATAATAAATAAATTCAGCAATGTAGCTGGATACAAAAATCAATACTCAAAAATTCTATACACTAACAACAAAATCACTGAGAGAGAAATAAGAAAACCCATACCCTTCACACTAGCATCCAAAAGATGAAATACTTAGGAATTAATCTCACGAAAGAAGTAAAAAATTTATATAGGGAAAATTATAATACTCTGAGAAAAAAAATTGAAGAGGATCTCAAAAAATGGAAGGACATCCCTTGTTCATGGGTAACAAGACTAAATATTGGGAAAATGGCAATTCTCCTAAAACTGTTACAAAGATTCAATGCAATCCCAATGAAAATACTATCAACATACTTCATAGATCTACAGAAATCATTTCTAAAATTCATCTGAAACCAGAAGAGACCTAGAATAGCAAAGGTAATTCTAAGCAGCAAAGGCAAGACAGGAGGCATCAGAATCCCTGGAATTATACTACAAAGCAACTGTAATAAAATCAACATGGTACTGGAATAAAAGCAGATCTGAAGAGCAATGGAATTGCCAGATGTGATGGCTCACGCCTTTAATCCCAGCACTCAGGAGGCTGAGGCAGGAGAATTGTTGGGAGTTTGAGACCAGCCTGGGCTACAAAGTGAACTCAAAGCCAGACCTGAACTGCATAGCTAGACCCTGTCTCAAAAAGCCAAAAAAAGATCAATGGAATAGATTAGAAGATACAACCACAACTACAAACACATTCAACCACCTTATCTTTGATAAAGGGGCCAAACATGTTTCCTGGAAGAATGACAGTCTCTTTAATAAATGGTATTGGAAAAACTGGCGCTCCATATGCCGAAAACTAAAACTAGACCCATGCCTATCACTGTGTACTAAATTAAAATCTAAATGGACCAAAGATCTGCATATTAAAACAGAAACACTAAATCTATTGGAAGACAAATTGGGTAAAAACCTTGAAGACATAGGAGTAAGTAGAGAATTCATGATCAGGACTCAAAACACACGGGAAGTACTTCCCAGAATCAATAACTGAGATCAACTCTTATTAAAAAAGTTTCTGCACGTTGAAAGAAATCTCCAGCATAGTGAAAAGAAAACTCACAAACTAGGAAAAAAATCTTAGTGAACTGCCCCTCAGACAAAGGACTTCTGTGTAAAACATTTAAGAATTTAAAAAAATCAGACCCCCAAAATTCAAAGACCCAATCCAAAAATGGGCATCTGAGATGAATAAACAATTTTCAGATGAAGAAATACAAACAGCAAATAAATACATGAAAAAATGTTCACCATCACTGGTCATTAGAGAAATGCAAATTAACCACACTGAGATTCCATCTCACTCCAGAAAGAATAGCCTGGATCAAGAAAACTGTCAACAAATGCTAGAGAGGCTGTGAGGGAAAAGGAACTCCCCTGTACTGTTGGTGGGACTGTAGACTAGTCCAACCACTGTAGAGATCAGTCTGGAGATTCCTCAGAAAGCTGGGATTGGAAATTCCATTCGACCCAGCTATTCCACTTTTAGGCATATTCCTAGAAGTACTGAAAACATCTGACCACAGTGATATATGTGCACCCCTGTTTACAGCAGCACAATTTGTAATAGCCAGATCTTGGAAACAACCTAAGTGTCCATCAACTGAGGAATGGATAAAAAAGTTGTGGTATTTTTATACATTGGAGTACTACTCAGCTATAAGGAATGATCACATTGAGATATTTATAAATAAATGGATGCAATTTGAGACCATACTTATAAGCAAAATAAATCAAACTCACATGTATAAGTACCATTATAGTCTACATAGTATAAGAAATGGTAAGAGTACATAAGAATTTATGGTAATCATGATTCCCCATTACATTGCTTTGAAGCCTTATAATGTTTGCATTCATTAGTTGAAATGATTTTATCCTGGTTTGTTTGATTTTATTTTCTGTGGTAACATGAACAGCTATTTTGAAGAAAACAAGACATTATAATAGCCAGTGCTGATTAATAGTATCTTACTCTGAAGTCCTACATGCTTTTGTTCTTCTGTTTCCATTGGTTCTATCATATTGTATGTTATTATGTGTGATAGTATAAACATTTTGTATGGAAAATGAGATAATATAGTAGGCATGTTCATTCTCTGTTATTTGGTTCTGAATGCCCTTTAATATTTTCATTCTCTTGAATGGTTTTTTACTATTTTGTTATGTTTGATACTACTGTATATGAAGTTATGCTCAACTATTTCAAATAAAGAGACATTATGGTAGTTACTGTTAATTACGGGTTGGGTTGTAAAATACGGTGTTGCTGACATTGTTCTGTTCTGATCTGCTTTTTATGTCTTTTGTCTAAATCTCTTTAAAATAAAAAAATAGATTGTGTATGTTAGTGATCTATTCTTTTAATTGCTAAGTAGTGCTCTGTTATATGACTATAAAACTATTTGTTTAGCTCATAGGGAACATTTAGTTGTTTCTACTTTGTTTTTAGGATGTTCTTAAAGCAATTTTAAGTTCACAGCAGAATTAAGGGAAAGATACAGAGATAGCTCTGTCTGTGTGAGGGTATGGCCTGCCCATCTCCATTATCTACATCTCCCACCAGAATAGTGCATTTAATAAGCCTACAGTGAGACATTTTCATTACAGGTCCATGGTTGGCAGAAGGGCTCATTCTTGGTAATGTAGATTCTGAATAACGGATGCATACATACCATAATAGTATAGTAGACAGTGTGTTCCTGCCCCCAAGTGCCTCTACGTTCTGTTCATTCATCCTTTGCTACTTTCTCACCTCTGGTGACCTGCTGGTCTGTTTACTGTTTTCATACTTTTGCCTTTTCTTGGTTGTCATATTTTGGAATCATACATATGTACTCTTATTTAGTTTGACTTCTTGTTTCTCAGTTTTTAGTTACTAGAAATAAAGATGCTATTCTGTTTCAGGGTGTTTTTTTTTTTTAAGAAAAGGAAAATTTACTTTTCTTTTTTTTTTTAGTATTGAGGATCGAACTCATGACCACATGCTTGTAAGATAAGTGCTTATGCCACTGAGCCAAATCCCTGGCAGAAATTTTTCATACAGTAAATCCTGATAATGAGCATATAAAGAATTCACAAAGTTCTTTTCTTTTCTTCTTCCCCCCCTCCTTTCTCTTTCTTTCTTTCTTTCTTTCTTTCTTGTACTGGAAATCAAACTCACTACCTTGCACTTGCCAGGAAGGTGCTGTGCCAGTGAGTTATATTCACAGTTAATTCCATTTTAAACCTTTTATCCTGAGATAATTATAAATTTGTAGGACGTTGCAAATCATGGTACATAAAAACCCACGCACCAAGTTTTTCCTTTATTAGTTGCATGTCATATCTTATGTGACTACAGAACAATGACAGAACCAGAAAGCTAATACTGATGTACAGTATTAGTTTTAAAGACATTTACAGTTGTGTGCAGTTCTGTGGCATTTTATCATGTACATAGATTCACCACAGCCATGGTGATGTAGAATTATTCCATTGTTGCAGTGGTTCTTCACCCCTATCCAAATGCTGTCCAGGATGGACCCTAAATAGGTGCCTGCAGTTGTGGAAAGTACCAAATACTGTGTAAACCATGTTATTTTCTGATTGCAGATCTTAACAACCTCAGTATGCAACTTTCTTCTTTATTTATTGAGAAATCCCACTTTTTCTCTTAAAGAAAACACTTTATAGCTTGTCTTTTATGTATCTGACTGGCCAGCATCACTAGTGTTCAGTAGTATCTCCCCTTTCATCCTTAATGTTGGTGATTTGTATCTTCTCTTCAGTTATGCAAGGAGTTTATCAGCTTTGTTAATGTTCTTTCAAAGAACTACTTTTTTATTGATTTTTCTGTGTTTTTCAGGTTTGTATTTTATTGACTTCTGTTCTTTGTTATTTGTTACTGTCCACTTAGTTTGGCTTGTTTCATTTTTCTAGCTTCTATGGTAAAAGCTTAGATAATTGCTTTTAGGCTCCTAATAAAAGCATAGACAACTGTAAATGTCTTTAAAAGCATCTCATTGATTGTGATATACTGTTTTTTCCTTTCATTCAATTCAAAATATTTTAAAATTGCTTTTGTGGTTTCTTACTTGGCTCATGGGTTACTTTGGCAGTATATATTGTGTGATTTCAAATATTTGAGAAATTAGCAGTATTTTTCTGTTACTGATTTCTGATTTACTGGAATTTTTTTTTTTTGTCTTTTTTCCTTTTTATTGGTACCGGGGATCGAACTCACTTGCAAAGGCAGGCGCTTATGCCACTGAGCTAAATCCCCAGCCCTTGTTACTGATTTCTAATTCAATTCCATTGTGACAGGAGAATGTACTGAATATAGTTTCATTTTTTTTAATTTATGAAGACTTAGTCTTGCTTCAGCAGATTGCCTGTCATGATGAATGCTTCATAGACATTATAAAATTTATATTTTGCTGCTGTGGTTTGGTGTCTGTAGATTTCACTTGAGCTAGTCAAGTCTTCTTTATGTGTGCTGTGGTATACGTGGCCTTGTAATTAATGAAATAGGAATGATGATGTCTCCCCTGGTAATTGTGTCTTTTCTCCTGTGTCAGTTTTTGCCTCATGCATTTGGTACTTTTGGTGCTTTGCACATGTCTATTTAGGATTCTTCGTTCTAAATACATTAATCCCCTTTTCACTATGAAATTCTATTATCTCATAATATTCTCTGTTTTGTCTTCTACTTTGTCTGATACAAATAGGGCTTTCCTAACTTTTTTTTTATTTTAATTTTATTTAAGGAGAAAAGAAAAAAAAAGCAGAGAAAGGGTACAAGTTATACAGATTTACAGAAAAAAAATAAACAGTAGGAAATCACTAGTTAATGGATTACATATTGTCATCTTAGAAATAATTGTTCAAGTCACAAAATTAAAGCTTGTAAAGTGGACATTCCAACAATGATACTGCAAACAGTTCTGTTCAATGATCCAATAAAACTCTGTGATATCATTTTCTATCTTATACACTTAAATGTACATGCAGTTATATAGTTTAGAGCACTTTCTTTTCCTCTCTTTTGTACAATGACTATTACACATTTTGGGTTTCATTGTTCCCACGGTTCTTATTGCTTTTTTGGAAGAGAGTAAAACCAAATGTGATATAACAGAACAGAATCGGTCAAGTCAAAAGGGTGGACATAATAGATAATGTAAAAACATAATACAAGGTGATCAACAATGGTTACCATAATGCCTCCCGCTATCTGTAATAGAATTGCCTATATCATTAGTTATAATACAATTGAACAAAACATTAAAGAATAAAACCGACAAAACCAAAACATTGGAGACATTGTAGGTCTTCAAAAGTAGATAAAAGTCAACGAGAATGGGCGTTATAATGAATCTCATTATCTTCACAGCTGATGCCTAAACTTTTGAACCTGATACTATCCAGCAAAACAGAATAGGGGAACATCAGTCAAAAACAAGATGGTGAGAGTAATACAGGGCTTTAAATCGAGATAATGGAAAGTCAAAGTGGGTTACTATAATATATCCTGCTATTTTTTTCCTTTAATTAAAAGGATAAAAATAAAAAAGTAAATAATGGAGTGGAGATTGAGATAAAAGAGGGCATAACAACGAAACAGCGCAGATCAAAACATAACCATTTAAGCAGAATAGTGTTTCACCACCAGTTAATCCTGACCTAAAAGTAGTTACCATATTGTCTCTTTCCTTGAAATCCTTGAGTACAACTTCGTATACTGTAGCATTAAGTATATCAAAACAATGTAAAATCATTTAAGAGAATGACAGCATTACAGAGTATTTAGAATCGACTAACAGAAAATGAACAATGATTTCTGTATAATCTCCTTGTCTTTAAAAGGTTTTTGCTTATACTATCGTACATAATAAAATCCAATAAGATACAACCTATTTAGACCATTGGAGACAGAAGAACAAAAGCTAGATGAGACTTCAAAACAAGATGATACTAAATCAGTATTACCTATTAAGATGTCATTTTCTCCAAAATAGCTGTTCCTATCATCCAATCTTCTCTGCCTCATTTCTGTTGAGCTCTTTTTCTGTCAGTAGCTGTCAGTTTGTCTTCTTCATTTTGTTCTCTGCTCCATTCGTTGTGGCCTCCCCGCCACTATTTCTGGATTCTTTGTATTTTTCTTTTTTTAGAATATCCTGCAATACTCTCTGTAGAGTTGAACTGGTGGTTGCAAATTCCCCCAGTTCCTCTTTATCCTGGAAGCACCTCGTTTTTCCATCAATTTCCAGGGACAGTTGTGCAGGATATCTCAATCTTGGCTGGAGATTATTATCTTTCAAAGCTTGAATTATTTCCCCCCACGCTCTTCGTGATTTGATGGTTGGTGCAGAGAAATCTGCTGTAATTCTGATGGGTGTTCCCTTGTAAGTGGTCTGTTTCTTGTCTCTGACAGCTTTTAATATTCTGTTCTTGTATTGAATTTCTGGAATTTTTATTATTATATGCCTGGGTGTTACTCTGTTTGGGTTGTAGGTAGTTGGGGTCCTGTATGCCTCATACATCTGAGTATCTTTACCTTTTGCTAAATTAGGAAAATTCTGGATTCTTTCTGTGAGTAGCTTTTGTAGTTCACTTGTTTGTGTCCCTTCTTCTTCTTTTATGTTCTTAATCCTTAAGTTATGGTTCCTCTTATCATCTTCTTGTCTTTGTATTATTGCTGTTTGTTTCTTTGTTATTTTTAAGAAGTTTTTCATTTCATTCTCCCATATTACAAGTCTGCCCTCCAGTTCAGATAGTCTGTCCTTAGTTTCTTTCAAGCTGTTATGCCAGTCTTCGATGGACTTCTTAGTTTCTTGGTAGTCTCTTTGAACCTGCTTCACATATTCTATGCTTTCTCTGTTTTCTCCATCAAACAATTCTCCCCTCTTTTTCTGTTCTTCCATTCCACCATCTGTTTTTTCTTGGGTGGTGCTTACATTTCTCTAACTATTCTGCATACTTCTAGCTTCAGGTTATTGATAACTTCATTCCTGAATTGATATATGAGGCTCTCTATATGGTGCTTTATGTCTATTGGTGTGGTGTCCGCTATTGCCTGTTTCTCAGAATTGGGGGCCGAGGAGCCTTTCTTGTTGCTGTCTCTTCCCATATTCTCTGTTCCTTATATATGCAAGCTTATATAGGAGACCCTGCTTCTCTCCCTGTCAGCCACAGCCTGATCGAATTGCGCTGGCTAGGTGTTCCCACCCACCGCAGCGCACCAGAGAGTTACGGACCAGGCAGCCTACGCGGAGCCCGCCCCTCCCGGCCACTGTCAGGCTCTGGGATCTGGGTTGGGCCAGCCTACCGGGTCCGCCAGCAGCGTCACACAGGCCAGGCACTTTTCACCAATCCCACCCGAGAGGGGAATGTGTGGCTGGAGTCGCCACCGTGCCCTGTTCCCCCAGGACTGCCCGGGCCCAGAAAGTCCTCCGCTGGAGTCAAACTGTGGTCGAGTGTCAGTTTCTCTCACTCACCTCACCACAAGTCAGTGCATGCCTCCCTGCCTGTCCTGTTTTCGACTCTGTTCGCAGATTGTAGTTCTCAGAGCTTCCGCGCGTCTCCTTGCTGAGCTGCTGTAGAGGCAGCCAGCCGCCGTGCGGCGGGAAACCCAAATCGCGGCTTCCAATGGCGTGGGGTCTAGCCTCCACACTGAGGCTTTTCTGTTCCTGTTTTAGCACCAGGACTGCATTCCAAGTTGGTTTCTCTCAGCCCAGTTCGTTCCTGAGTCAGCAGAGCATATCTCCACCTGCTTGTGTCTCCTTACCCCGCACCCTTCCTGACTTCTGAACCAAGCCTTTCAGAGAGCCTCCGTATTATCTGTTATCTGTCTGCCATGTTCTCCCGGAAGTCCAACTTTCTTAAAATTTCAGTTTTCTATCCTACATTTAATCTATTTTTTTTCTTACTGTGGGATTTGTACAGCTTATATTTGGGGCTTTTTATTTCATTTTTGTTTTGTTTTGCTTTTTGTTTCTGACACAGGATTTCACTACATAGTTAAGGGTGGCCTGGAACTCACTATGTAGCCCAAGCTGGCCTTGAACTTGGCTGCCTTTACCTCCTGAGTGCTGGAATAACAGATATGCACCATGCCTGGCCTTTAACTGACCTGATATATGAACAAGTTGAGTTGTGATCAGAATTTTAGTTTTAATTTGTGACCAAAGTTTTGTGTTATGACCTAAATGTGGGCTGCTTAGACTTCCAGATGGTCTCAGGTACAGATTAAACCCTTAAAGAGTTCTGGAAGGATCATTGCTACATCCTTTCCTGTATAGAGCTAATTGAGAAATCCTGGGCCAGTGTCTCTCTAAGGACACTAAGATCTATCCCTATATAGAAGAGAGACTTTGAAGGCTGTATAGAGGAACCTGAACCTTCAACTGACAATTTGAATTACAGTCAGCTCAGGAATGAATTGAGTTTGTAAGTCAAGGGTTCACTGGATTTCATTTAAATTGAGTATTTAGATGATTTATATTTATTATTTATATTTATTAACATGTGGAGATTTAAATATATTATTTTGCTATTTTGTTTTAAGTTAATTATGCTTTTAGATTTCATTTACTCTCCTCTCTTGGCTCATTTGCTCCTCATTTTAATGTTGGTTATATGATTATAGTTGGCCTATGTAACTTGTGATGCACTTAAGTTATATGCTATTTCTCATTCAAGGTAAAACCTTTAAAAGAGTGTTCTTTCATTGTCTTGTAAGCACTATACTTTTCTCTCTGAGCTTCATTTTGAATAAATTATATTGCTCTACCTTCATGTTCATTAGTATCTTTTTTCTTCAGTATGAATACTACTGCCAGTCTATCCTGTGAATTGGATTTTAAATATTATAATTTTTTATCTCTAGAAGGTCTATTTTGAAAATTTTTTCATTTCACTATTCACTTTATTTGTTTTCATTTATGTCCTTGAATATAAAGCATAATTATCATAGCCCTTTTAATGTCTTTGCCTATTATTTCTGTAATTTCTTGGTTTCTGTTTATTTACTGATCTTTATCTGGTTATGAGTCATATTTTCCTGCTTTGTAGACTGCTGAGTAACTTTTTACTAAATCAAATATTTATAAATTTTACATTCTTGAGTTCTTCATGTTGTATCCCTTTAAAGAGTACTGGATTTTTTTCTTCAAAGGTATTTTTGTATTTACTTATTCGTTCATTCCTTTCTAGACTTTAAAACCACTTAGATGGTAGTGTTTATACTAGGGCTGTGTTCTCCTTGCTTTATGATATGATCCTTTTGGGGTCTCTGCTAATGCCCTTGTATATTCAGTGAAGTTTCTCCCTTCTTACTAGGGGAAACATTTAAACTACAGGAATTTGGTCTAATGTTAGCTCTGGGAATCATTCATGTTATACATCTCTGATAGGTCTCGTTCCTTAGAAGTTCTTTCCTAGTCTCAAGAAATTTTACTCTCTGATTTCCTGGTCTGTATGTAGCTAAAACATTTGAGAAAACACTTATTCAGATTACTGGGACACTTTCCCTCCATTCTGGAGCTCTGCCGCATAAATATCAGCCATCTTGATCTCCTTGCACTTCTTTCTCTGTCTCTTAAAGTCAGCTAGATTGCCAGGCTCTATTTGGATTCTCCTCCCTGTTCTAGAATGGAAATTGTTTCCTGGCTGAGAACCTCCGTGGTGGTAGGGTTGGCCTTGTTTATTTCCCTTTTCTCAGGGATTCCAGCTCTGCCTTGCCTTTGTCTGAAAATAGTGCTTTTCTTTATAGTGTATTGTATTTTGTTTGTTAGGAAAAAAAAATTCTTGAGAGCATCCACACTTTGCATTAAAGCTTATTCTAGAATGAGTCAAGGTCTGCTTCTGACCATGGAGTAGTAAGGGGTCCTGAGTGATGATTTTACCCATGATTCCTTTCTTTCTTCTCAGTATTGTTATAAATGAGCCAGTGTCCACCACAAGAACAATGCTTTTTTTTTTTTAATTCTGGTAACTCATTACAAACTTTAAGTCAGAAATAGATTAGAAGAAAATGACACATCATATCTAGTACATTTCACAAAGCAGAAATATGAATTTCTTGAATATAAAAATTGCCTCAATATTATAGAATAATTTAAATATAAAAATACTGTTTAACATTCCATTAGGAACATAAAAGAATAAAATACCAGTGGGTTAGTAATAAAATTAAGCATATGATCTAGTGTTTTAAAATATGCATCCTATAATTTTAAGGGCCCAATTAGTGTATATTTTAGATCTCATTGGTATACAGTCCTTGTCACAACCATTGACCTTAGCCTTTGTGGTACAAAAGTATCCATGGGCAATACATAAACAAATGAGCTAGCTATACCCTTATGAAAATTTATTTATGGGGAAAGAAATTTAAATTTAATAGTTTTGTTTTGTTTGAGATAGAATTTGTTTACATAGTTTAGGCTGGGCTTAAACTCATGGCTTCTTTCTTGCCTCAGATTTCCAAATACTGGAATTGCAGGGGGGTACCACCACACCTAACCTACTACAATTTTTATATCTCAATACTCTTTTGATTTTTTTCCTAGCTATTTAAAAATATAAAACCTTTTCATAGCTTACAGGCCATACATAAACAGGTGACTGGTTGAACTTGGCCCAGGAGTCATGGTACCACAACCTCTGTTGTACATGATTAAAAATCTCCCAGTAAACAGTAGGATTCCTAGTACACCAGGACATTTCAATTCTAAATGATACCTTAACTTGAAACTATTTCCTATTATTACATTAAGCAAAGATCACACAAATTGTCCCCTGCAAGGAATGAGAGAAGCTATGTAGTGTTGAAGCTTCTGTCAGAAGCTGAGTACATACCTATACAATAATCTCAGCTACGTGGAGGCTTTAGGAAAAGGCTAACTTGAATTCAGGAGTTTAAAACCAGTCTGGGCAACACAGCAAGACCCCATCTCAAACAAATGCAAAAGTTATATCAGAGGTCCTTAGCCAAATAGAGAATTGAAAGTAGTATCTACTGTATCTTATTCCCAACTTGTACCTTTTTTGTTTTTAATCATATAAAGCTAAATTCCTTCCCTCTTACTTTGTTTCAATATGCTTATTATCAGTAATCCAAAATTAGCACATATTTCTGTATCCTAAATTTAGTTATTTTATGATGAAATTTGCCTAGCTTTAAAGAACAGAAAGTTCCCCCGCTTCGTGTCATTTTTAACTTGATTCCTGCATTTGTAAAATATCTTCTCTATAATGTAGTTAAAACACAAAATACATTCCAAAGAGCATTTGTTTCATTCAGCTATGTGGCTTAGAGTTCTTAAAGTATACTTTTTGATATCCTTATGAACCAGGATTGGTATCAACAGAGTACTAATTTGTTGTGTTATATCATATCCTTAATTCAAACCACATCTTAGAAGAATGATTATGCATTCCTTGTTCCATAACCTTAAATGTATTTCCTTTCCTTTCTTTCTCTCCTTTTCTCTCTTCCTCCTTTCATTTCTACTTTAAGGTAGAAATGAAATTAAGTTTAATTGAAGTTGTGTTAAACGATAGCCAAAATCTAGTGCCATGGAAGTTCTGGCAGTTCTGATGCTTTTAAATCTGCTGATATGTCTGTGAGTGAGTGGCACAAGGTTGCCTATAGTTGTAAACTCAGATTAGTTTTCTGCTTGTGTATCTTCATTGTATTTCCCCAAAACATTAGGACACGGTTCAGAAAGAAAATTGGAGACTTATTTTCTTTTTCCATGTTGAGAAAGAAGAGCCTTTGTTTTCAGATAGAAAATAAAATATTAAAATTGGTTGGCTACAATGAATAGAGAATTGGCAATGTTAATAAGAAATTTGAAATGTAATTGTTATTTCACTGTTGTCATTGCATGGGAATAATCAGCAAATAGGTTTAAAATCAGGTTGATTTGAGGGTTAGGGGTGGTATTGATTCTCAAGAGAATTTTCTCACAAATTATCTCTTCATCATTTAACAGTTCAGAAACCTTTATTCTATGACTATTACACACTAACTCTTCCTCATAACTTGTGTGCCCTGTGCCTGGAAATTTCTTGTACTAAGTACAGCACATTTTCTGTGGTTCCAACTTGAATACCATCTGTTCAAAGGGCTTTTGATGCACTACCTGGAACAGCATCCTCATCTTCCCAGTCTCCCTTGAACACCTAGTTTTTTTCAGAGCACTCACCATCGTCTGAAGTTAGTTTCTTTAGTCTCCCTCAGAGGAGAGATCTTGACTTCTTTTTCTCTCTAGCTCTAGTATGTAGAACATTGCCTTTCACTGCAGGCCCTACACATATAATTTATAGCTGGCTTATTGAAAAGATGAGTAACTGAAAGTATGTCTTCTGTAAGATATATAGAAATACCTGGCAGGCTGGTGCTTTGTGAATTGTCAAAAAGGAATACAGTGAGAGTAACTACATGGGTTTATTTCAGATCTACTTTTTCTTCAAGCGTTTAGCCATGTTATGGTTCCATGAATGTCATTTTAGAAATGATTGGGTGTTTTATGCATTTACTTTTTAAAATTTTGTAAACATTTTAAACTTATAAATCAGTCTTAGGTATAGTTTTTTCCTGAACTACTTAAAAAGTTGCTCTCATGGGGCTGGGGATTTAGCTCAGCAGCATAAGCGCCTGCCTTACAAGCAGACAGTCGTGAGTTCGATCCCCAGTACCGATAAAAAGGAAAAAAAAAAAGTTGCTCTCATTATGTCTTGTGTCCTGTGAATATTTTAGAGTATATTTTCTCCAAATCCATTTTCACATATAACCAAGACAAAATAATAGAAACAGGAGTTCAGTGTTGAATGCACAGGTCCACACTACTATGCCAGTTTATCTGGCATTCAGTGGTATAAACCCTCAGAAAGAAGGGAGCAAAAATCTGCATTTATATTTCTTTTAATTATTCACATGTATAAGAGGAAAGTTAATAAAGTCTAGTCAAAAAACAGCATTTGCAGTGGAAAGAATATTTCAGCAACTGTTAAGCTGATATTTCTGACCAAATTTGGAGATACATTTTTGGTTTTTGTTTTTTGTTTTTGGTTTTTTAACACATCAGTGTTTTCAAAGCAATTCTAGAAAGGTTGCACCTTAGGAGTAAAGACTATGTTTAAGGCCTCAGTACTTGTTTCAGGGACTTGTTTCAGAACTAAGGACAAAACTGAAATATATACCTCCTAATAATTATGAAACTAAGCATCTAGAAGTTCAAAGTATCTGCCAGCATTTTAACTGTCTACTAGAAGGAAAATCTATTCTTCAAGCAAAGCTAAAATCTAGAGTATATAGTATATCTTTCATATTGTCCAATGTGTAATAAAAAATTACTGTACATACAAAGAAAAGGATTATTCATAGATAAGAAAGGATCAGTCCAGATGTAATCAGAAATAATAGTATAAAAAATCAGCTATAATACATACAGTTAAGAAACTTAAAGGGAAAAGTGGACATAATAAAAGTACATAATTTCTCTGTAAAAAGAATTAGAAACTTTTAAAAGAGACAATATAGAACTGGACATATACTACTTGAAATGAAAAATGGACACACTTAACAGGAAATTAGATAGAGTGCAACAGAGGATTACTTGATGACAGATCAATAGGAATTATTTAAAGAACAAAGAGAAACAAGGCTTTAAAAAAGACTAGGTGATTGAAGAATGACTTGTGAGATAACAAATGATCAAATCAGTATCGAATTGGAACCGAAGAGAAGAAAATAGTAAAAAAATGTTTTGGAGAACTAAGGGTTAAAAATTTGTTTGACAAAACAAAACAAAACATAAACCTAGCTTCAGAACCAAGAACTTCAGTGAACTTCAAGTGAAATACATATAAAGAAAACCAAATCTAGATATAGTATAGCCAATACTCTGAAAACCAAAGATAAATAGAAAATTTCAAAAACAGCAAAAAATGAAACACTAGGGCAAATAATGCTAGCCACCTTGGTATAATGGAAACCAAAAAAATCATAGAATGACATCTTTAAAGATTTGCTTAAAAATGTTCTAGTGGGCATGGTGGTGCATGCTTGTAATGCCAGCATGAAGGAGGCTGAGGCAGGAGGACTGGCATGAATTTGAAGCCAGCCTGGGCTACATAGTAAATTCAAGGCCAACCTGAACTACATAGCAAGATCTGTCTCCAAAAAAAAAAAAAAAAAAAAATCTAAAACAACTTTCATTTTAAAAATCTGTAATTCAAAAATGTCATTCAAAATTGAAGATGAATTAGGTGCAAAAGAGTTTTTAGACCAAAGGTCAATAATATCAGACATGAAAAGAAAAACCACCAAAAATGATAAAATCAAACAGATGTGTTTTTTGTTTTGTTTTGTTTTCTTCTGATGCTTTAAAAAGAAGGCTGCTTTAGCTGCTTGTGGTAGCACACATCTATACTACTAGCACTCTGGGAGACTAAGGAAGTTCACAAGTTCCAGCCCACAATTTAACAATTTACACTCAGAATTTTATAAAAAGAATTTCAAAGAAAACCTGAGTTTACAGCTTAGGGCACAGTCCTTGGGTTCAATGCCCAGTAATGGATGGAGACTGGCTTTTAAAGCAAAAATTAGAGCACTTTATTGTGGACTTTTGTAAGTAGAGATTTAATATATAATGAAATTACCAAAAAGGATGTTATAGTATATGGAACTATATTGTTGCAGGTTTTATGTTGGTTCAATATAATTAGATTAACAAAAATATTGATTTTATTAATGTAATCGTATAGTAAGCCTTTACATATTAAGTAAACTGTGATCATTTGAGAATGCATTTTATAATTCTTAGAATGTCACCCACAGAGCAATTAAATTAAAACATCAAAAATTAACTGAAATTAAGGCAGAAAAGGGAGAAACAGGAACAAAACAAAATAAAAAGTAAAAAACAATAGAGCTATAAAACATCAAAGTGGTAATTTTGAACAGTCTTTCCAGTAGTTAAATTAAATGTAAATGTATAATATAAGTGGAATAAATCTCCAATAAAAAGTTAGAGATTACCAGACTGGATGAAAATGTAGGATCCAACAATATCTTATCTGTGAATCATGTTCCCATCAACAGGACATAAGGGTTTCTTTGTGGCCACCACTACCTCAGCAGTTTTGGTTTTGTTTGGTTTTGTTTTGTTTTGTTTCGTTTTGTTTTGGCTTGGCTTGTTTTTGATAATGACCGTTCTGACTAGAATAAAATAGAATGTCAGTATACCTTCAATCTGGGTTTCCTTAATGCCTAAAGATATTAAACATTTTTTATGTAGTTGTTGGCTATTTCTACTTCTTTTGAGGAGGGTCTGTTGGGATCATTTGTATATTTTGTTTGCATTACTTATTCTTTTGTTGTAAACAGTTTGAGTTCTTTATGTGTTCTGGATATTTATGCTCTGTAAGCTAGATAGTTGACAACGGTTTTCTCTCATTTTGTAGGATGTCTTTCTATTTTGCTGATAAGTATTGCTTTTATTTCTTAAGCTGTTGCAGTCTGATTTAGGAAGCTGCTGCTTGCACCATTATTTTGAAGTGTTTCTCTTACATATTTTTTTCAAATAGCTTCAATTTCTGATCTGTCTTTAAAATCTTAGTTCCGTTTGCAGTTGATTTTTGTACAGCGGAGCAATAGGGGCCTAGTTTCATTATTCTACATATGGATACCCAGTTTTCACAGCACCATTTGTTCAGGAGGCTGTCTTTTTCTTCAGCGTGTTTTTGGCATCTGTGGCAAGAATCAGTTGGCTGTCAATGTGTGGGTTTTTCCTGGGGCCTCTATTCTATTCTGTTGGTTTATGTGTCCATTTTTATGCCAAAATCATGCAGTTCTTATTTACCATGACTCTGTAATATATTTTGAAATCAGGAATTGTGATGCCTTCAGCATTACTTTTGGCTCAGGATTGCTTTGGCTATTTAAGGTCTTTGTGCTTCCATATGAATTTTAGAATCATTTTTTCTAATTCTGTGAACAATGTTTTTTCTTTTCTTTTTGCAGAACTGGAGATTAAACCCAGGGTGTTTACACTAAGCTGTGCCCTCATCCCTTTATTTTTATTTTTACTTTGGGAAGGCTGTGGCTAAGGCACTAAGTTCCCAAGCTGAGCTCCAGTTTGTAGTCATCCTGCCTCAGCCTCTCAGAATGCTGGAATTTTAGGATGTGCCCAGAAAGCATTGATATTTTGATGAGGATTGCATTGAGTCTATGGATCACTTAGGGTAGTATGAGCAATACTCATATTTTAACAGTATTAATTCTCTCAATCTGCGAATTTGAGAGGTTTTTCCATAATTTATGTCTTTTTCATTTTTTTCTTCAATGTTTTGTAATTTTTGTAGTCTTGTGCTTCCTTAGTTAGGTTTAATCCTAGATATTTTTTGAGGCTATTGTGAATGGGATTGTTTGCCTGACTTCTCTCGCAACAAACTTATTTTTGATCTATGGAGAGCTACTAATTTTTGTATATCGATTTTGCATCCTGCTACTCTTCTGGATTTGTTTATCAATTCTAAGTCTGTTGATGGAATATCTCGAGTTTTCTCAGTATATAATCATATCATTGGCAAATAGTGATAATTGGACTTCTTTACTATTTGTATCCCTTTTATATATATATCTCTTACCTGATTAAAATTTCTAGTACTATACTGTACTGAAAAAGTGTGGTGAGAGTAAATACCTCCCTTTTTTCCCCTTCATATTGGAGAAAATGCTTTGGGTTTCTTCCTATTTAGTATGATGTTAGCTGTGCATTTGTCATGTATAATCTTCATGAACCTTCTGTATCTATTTTATTTGTACTTTTTATCATAAAAGGATGTTGAGTTTTACCAGAGGCTTTTTCTATATCTATTGAGATGATCATGTGATTTTTATCCTTGATATCCTGTATTGCACTTGTTGATTTGTGTATACTGAACCATCCTTGTATCCCTGGAATGAAACCAACTTGATAGTGGATATTTTCATCATAAATAACCCAGATATGTTGATTTTAGATATTGTTTGATAGTAAACTTTACAAACCTTTAATTTTTAAAGTCCTGTTCTGCTGTCCTAAAGTTTATTGAAGGATTTAATTCTATAATATGTAACACAGGAATTATTTTAAAATAATCATATTTATCTTTTATTTTCTACTAACTCTTGGACTTATGTTCTTTATATTTCATATAAAGACAAATTGATTGTTGAACCAGTTTTGAACACAGAGTCAGAAATAAATAAGAATCTACAACATTAGTTTGGGGTGAAAATTCTACATTTTATACTTACACTAAAACTCACAAGTAGCTAGTGAAATACTTGCATTTGGAGAGAGCTACTTCATATTTCCAGAGACTAGACCAAAGTTGGTTTGTGACTTCTAAAATTATATTTTTACCAAGGTGATGTAGGGCTTAATGATTTCTCAGTAAAGTAATATCATATTCTTCTAGCAAAATAAGTTCACAAGCACTAGCAAAAAAGTCTTAGACAATGTCGAGGCATCAGTGCTTTTATAGTTCAAGTAAGTGACCTAGTTCCAGAATATAACATAGACATTCTTGGGTACATGATGTTCTGTGTCCACCTAAGCAAGGATCTTTCTTCTTAAATGAATTAGATGAATTACAGCTGTCGAGAGGGTGAAATTAGGAATAGCCAGAAGAAAATAAAGATAATCAATATATATGAGACTAGTTTACTCTCCAGTTTAGCTTATTTTTTCCTTTAATTTTTTCTTTTACAGTAAACATTTCTATCTTCAGAATGTAAGTTAAGGAATGAGAGGCAAGGAAGAAAGGACATTCATCTTGGAAAGATTCAGAGCACTTTGAAATTTTCAATGAATGTAACGCTAGCTGCTAATACCCACTTTGTTACTGGAATGGAAGTGCTTCAAATTTAAACGGTAACTAGAAATCTACCATGTTATGTTTCCACCTGGAACATTATGCGACTTCAAAGGATTTAAATGTTTACAAATGCCAAACTGCAGCTAAAGTTTCTAGTTTTATATTTTAGCATTATCAGGCTTTATTTTCATCCATAATGTTTGTTCAAAAGAATTCTCCCCCACCCAGCTTTTTAATTTAAAAATATAAGCTTATTTGAGAAAGAATGGGATATATATTAGCACGTTTCTTAAGTCTACTCTCACCAAATATTTTTTTTTTTTGCTTGCATGGAAATAAACCATGCAGAATAATGATTCAAGTTCATGAGTCATTCTTTTCATATATGCAAAAGGTTTTTGGTCTAAGTTTTATTTCATATTGGTTGTATTGTTGTTGTTTGTTCCTTGACATCTGGTCTCTTTTTCTCCTTTCATATCTGATATGTTATTTTTATTTTATCTGTATCGTCTCCTTTGCCCCTCTCTACCTTTTAAAAAAAATCACCATGTAGAACTGAGAGTCACAAAACAAATAAATAAAATATCCAGAGAAAGCACAGGAGAAAGAAACATGAAATGATTACAAATTTTTCTTGCTAATTGCAAAAACAGTTAGATTTTAAGTATAGCGAGATGCAATCATATAGAAACAATATTATCAGTCTTTTTAAATTTTCTTGATCTTAGACTGAAATTATTTCAATGCATGTTTTACAAAGATTAAAAATTTATAAATTCTTAATAGTTTCCCAGTGAGCAGTTATATCCACAAGGTATTATTAATTTGATTTTGAGGGATAATCATTTGTATGCATGAGTCACTACGTATTAGTAGTGAGAAGGTGATAGTTACTAAAACTAGTGCCCTGCTGTGGAATGTAGCTGTGAAAAATCACTCAAATTACATTATCTTGTGGTAGTCCTGATGTGTCTAAGGAATACTGGATCTGTCTAAAGGAAATGATTCAAGTTCATAAGTGTAATATGGATAAATCATCTTCTAAAGGATGGATATTCTAATCACCTTTCCCCATGCTACCATTAACCATGATAAAAATATCTCAACAGTGATGTTTTTAAGAATTTTCCAGTTGCAGGATAAACCTCTACATGTGGCATAATAAAAACTTTTCTGAGATTTTTGTCACTGATAGTCATGTAGCCCCATTCAGTGCATTTTAAATGTCTTTAACTTCTTTCAAGTCCATTAAAAAAATGTTCTAAAGCTCAAAGAAGCAACCTTTGAAAAGCAGAAATAAAGGTGCTCAGTGTTCTCTTAGTCAGGTATTTAGTAATATGTAGACTATGTATTTTCTGCATATTAATAATATGTTAAAAATCACCAAATTCCCTACCTTTTTCATTAATCCCTTGCTTGCTCATTTAATTATGGCTTTTATAAATTTATATAATCTGTTTCATTACCAAACTAAAAGCATGTCCTCACATTTTTGTACCATGATATCCTTGTAACACTTTAATAAGATCCTAATTCCATTTAAATCCATTTATTAGTTGCTATGGATAGGATCATTGAAGTGCACTTTTTCTAATTAATTTCTATTTTTTTTGCTACTGAATTTGTTTTGAGTGGTAATATATAGGAACAGATTAGAAAACAACTTTACCTCCTTAGTTGTACAGATTTTAGTTGTAAAATTTGCAAAATTTATAACTTACATAATTAGAAATTCAGATTCTCAGTTTTGTGTACTAACTTGGCTATTTTGTAGTAACTAAACTTTAAAGAATGATATTCTACTCATTGTAATGATAAGGTTAAATCAGACACCCTGTTTATTTAAGTTCACTTTATTAGGTGTAAACTGTGGCCATTCTTGATGGCGGAGTACACTGCAGGAGAAAGGATCATTTCAGTCAATTGACATCTGTCTAGAATCCTAAGCTCATAAAGCTTGATAGACTTTTGTTTTGATTTATGGGATTTTTTTAGGTTTGGCTTTTTTGTTTGTTTGTTTGTTTGTTTGTTTGTGTTTTTAAGACAAGGTGTTGCTATGCACTTCAGGCTTGGGCACACTTTGTAGCCCTGTAGCCCAGGCTGCTCTCAAACTTGCAACAATCCTCCTACCTCGGCCTGCTGAATGCTGGGATTACAGGAGTGTGCCACCGTGCCCAGCATTGACAGACTTTTAAAGCATCCTTTACAGTATCTGTCCTTTATATACGGAATCCTATGTATCATTTTCCCAGACAAAATTGAGTGTGTAATAATAGCAATCAAAATGCATGGAGGACTTACCATATGCCAGGCATTGAGATTAGCTTTTAATATGTTGTCTTAAACCATTGGGCTGCTTTAATAAAAATATGTTAAACTAGGTGGCTTAATAATGACAGAAATTTATTTCTCACAGTTTTGGAGACTGGGAAATCAAGATCAGGGCACTGACAGATTTAGTGTCTGGGGAGGGCTGCTTCCTAGTGTATATTCACTGTGTCCTCATAGGGAAGAAAGGGCTAACCTACTTTCTTGAGTCTTGTTTTAAAGGCACTAAACTCTTTCATGAGAACTCTACCCTCACAATCTAATCATCTGCCAAAGACCCCCACTTTCAAATACCCTATGTTGTCAACATTCATAAACACTCATTTGTAGTTTATATACATGATCCTTCAGCCTCACCATTCTGTGTGGCATAGTTCTATTATGAAAAAAATTCATTTTACATATATGGGAAACTCATTCTCAAAAGAATTTAGTTGCTCAAATCAAGCAGCCTGTTAGTGATAAGAGTTAGGACTGCCTGATTCCATAGCTTGAGCTCGTAACCAGAATTTTATTTCTTTTTAAAGACTTAAACAGATCACATTGAAGTTGTTTCTTCTTTAACTAGTCGGTAATCAGGAAGTGTTATTATTAGTAGCAATCTTACTGCAACTCTGTAAAATTATGCTTCCTTGATATAGGAGAAATGTATTATGTTTCTTTTGTAGCATCAGTTTTATTTAGTCAGTAATTTCCAATTGTTTTGATTATGTGCTTGTTGTAGTCAAGGATGTACACAGAGAACAATTAGGATCAAGACGTGGAGTTTATAATATCTTTATAATGGTCACCGGGAGTTAACACAGGAAAATGCAAGAAATCTATCCACAACACCAAAGACATAGATTATTTAATCAAGAGCCTAAACCCCACAGCAATGTCCCACATGAGTCCAGATAAAAATCCAGAACTCAGGACAATGCCTCCAGGAGTCCAACTGGAGGTCCAGAGCCCACAAGAAGGACTCATGCCAGTCTCTTACGGATCTATGCCGGGAAGACCCAAGGGTCAGCGGTGGAAGCCAGAAAGTCTATGCGAGCAGGATAAAGGAGCTGTGCTAGTGGGATGAGGGTTCTATGCTGGAGCCAAGAAGTCACACTCACAACAAAGACCAGGGCTATCCTGAAAGGCACCACACCCATCCTCAGCAACACGGAGGCCCCAAGCTCCTCCAACGACAAGCACTGTTGGGTACATGCCAGGAAGCAGCATGACGAGCTCATCCTGGAAACCAAGCAGCACATGTCTTCCCCTCCAGAGCCAGGAAGCAGTGTTCAGTGTGTGGACCAAGGCTTCTCCAGGAGAACTAACAGCTCAGACAGCAACTCGTAGGAGAACCCACAATGCCTCCTTAATGCCTCAACCCTCAACACCTCCCTTCTCCACTTGTTTATCCTGGCAACTTTCCTCAGGTGGAACATCTTTGCTCAATGCCATGCGGATGTAATCCATCTGGCGTTAAGTTGACCACCAGTTCTTAATCCATAACAGTGCTTAATGTGTTATGATGTAATATAAAAAGAAAGACGTATCATAGAACTTTAAATTAACTTGACTTTTGAAAAAGTTTTGAAAAGTATACCACAGTGTAAAGTTAAACTACTTGAAGATGATGATAGTTGTTCCCTCATTTAGTTAAAATAAAGGCATAGAAGAAAGAGAAGGTTAAGAGGTATTGGTGGGGGAAAGCATAAAAATTAAGTTTATAGTGATCTATTTTTCCTTGAAGTCTTATTTGTCCATCTTTTTTCTTTTTATGCTCAGAAGATTCTTTAATGTTTTTCAATCTTAGAAAGTTTATACCTCCATTAAATATTAAAATGTTAGTAAATTCATAGCACTATTTAATCTTATTGGCATATATTTTCTGTTCAACTTATGTATTGTCACTTTCAAATAGATCTTATTGTACTAATTGTAGAAAATACAGTAAAACTTACTATCAGAATTCTACATAATAATGCATTTAGATTCAGTATAATACTACATCTAAAATACATGGTTATAATCTGTTATTTCTAAAATTTAGGTGACCAGGCAAAAAAATATGGAACAGCTAAAACAATTTTCAGAGTTGAAAAACTGAAGAAATCACTCTACTTATTTAGAAGATAAAAAGCCACAATAATCCACTCTGGTAATGATAGTAGAACAGATATATAAATCCATAGGTTGGCTGGTTGTGGTGGTGCACAGTGAGGCTGAGGCAGGAGGTTTGCTGTGACTTCAAAGCCAGCTGACACTGCAAAGCAAGAGCCTGTTTCAAAAAACTAAGTAAATGAGTAGACAGATAAATGAATAGATGGATAGATGGATGGATGGATAGATAGATAGGAATAGACAACCTAACTTCACATGAGTATTAGCCAGCTGTTTGAATTTTGCAAAAGTATAAAGAGAATTCAGTCTGCCTATCAAGAAAAAGAAAGTAAAAACTTAAATCTATGCAATAAGGACTGAAAAGAGGGAAATTAGTACAGACCCCATGGAAATTCAAAAGATCATGAACACCTGTTTTGAAAATCTCTACTCACATAGAGTGGAAAACACAGAGGAAATGGACAGATTTCTAGAAAAATATGAACTACCAAAGCTCAATCAAGAAGATATAACAATTTTGAATAACCTTATATCAGCTACTGAAATCAAAAACATGATTAAGAACTTAACAACATTTAATGTGCAGACTTTATGGAAAAAAAAAAATGTACCAACAAAGAAAAGCCCAGGTCCTGATGTATTCATGATTGAATTCTATAAGAAATTTTAAGAAGATTCAATGCCACACTCCTTAAACTCTTCAATGAAATTGAAAAAAAAGCAGTCCTCTCTAATCATTCTTGGAGGCAAGTATTACCCTGATACCAAAACTAGAGAAAGACTCAATCAGAAAGGAGAACTATAGACCAATCTCACTAATGAACACTGATGCAAAGATTCTCAATAAAATACTGGCAAATAGAATGCAGCAAATCATCAAGAAGATAACACCATGACCAAGTGGGATTTATTACAGGAATGTAGGGATGGTTCAACTACACAAGTCAATAAAAGTAATATACCACCACATCAACAGAGCCAAAACTAAAAATCGCATGATCATTTCAATAGACACAGAAAAAGCTTTTAATAAAATTAAACACCTATTCATGATAAAAACCCTACAGAAACTCGGAATAGACGGTATGTATCTCAATCTCATAAATGCCATTTATGACAGTACAACAGCCAACATTATACTAAATGGACAAAAACTGAAACCCTTCACTCTAAAATCAGGAACAAGACAAGAATGTCCATTATTACCACTCCTATTCAATATAGTTCTAGAAATATTAGCCAGAGCAATCAGACAAAAGGAAGAAATAAAAGGAATAAAAATAAGAAAAGATGTTAAATTATCATTATTTGTAGATGATATGATACTTACCATAGAAGACCCCAAAAACTCCATTAAAAAACTACTAGAGGTAATAAACAAATTCAGCAGCATAACTGGATACAAAGTCAACACTCGAAAATCAATAGCATCCCAGTACCCAAAAACTCACTGAGAGAAAAATTATGGAAATATCACCTTTCACAATAGCATCTAAAAAAATCAAATACTTAGGAATCAACCTAACCAAGAATGTAAAAGATCTATATAGTGAAGGTTATACTACTCTAAAAAAGGAGATTGAAGAGGATATTACAAAATGTAGGGGTATTCCTTGCTCTTGGTTAGGAGGAACTAACATTGTGAAAATGGCCATACTCCCAAAACTGTTATACAGATTCATGCAATCTCTTTTTTTTTTTATCGGTACCGGGGATCGAACTCACAACTGCCTGCTTGCAAGGCAGGTGCTTATGCTGCTGAGCTAAATCCCCAGCCCCCAGATTCATGCAATCTCAATCAAAATACCATTAACATACCTTAAAGATCTAGAGAAAATATTCCTAAAATTCATCTGGAAACAGAAGAAACCTAGGATAGTAAAAGTGATTCTGGGCAACCAAGGCAAGGCAGGAGGCATCTCAATTCCTGACTTGAAACTATACTACAAAGCCACAGTAATAAAATCAGCATGGTACTGGCAAAGAAATAGACCTGAGGATCAATGGAATAGATTAGAAGATGCAAACACTACTACAAAGACACTCAGCTACCTTATATTTGACTAAAGGGACTAAACATGTTCACTGGGAAAAAGATAGCCTCTTTAATAAATGGTGTTGGAAAAACTGGCTTTCCACATGCTGAAAATAGACCCATGCCTATCACCACACACTAAACTAAAGTCAAAATGGATCAAGGATCTAAATATTAAAACAGAAACACTAAATCTACTGGAAGACAAAGTAGGTAAAAATCTTGGAGAAATAAGGTTAGAGAGAGAATTCATAAATAAAACACAAACCACTCGGGAAGTACTTCAAAGAGTCAACAACTGGGATCTGATATTACTAAAAAGTTTTTGCACTTCAAAAGAAATCACCAACAAAGTGAGAAGAAAACCCACAGAATGGGAAAGAATTTTAGCCAACAATCCCTCAGACAAAGGACTTATATCCAGAACATATAAAGAACTGAAAACATCAAGCCCCCCAAATTCAAAGACTCTCTCCAAAAATAGGGATCGGAGATGAACACACAGTTCTCAGATGAAAATATACAAATGGCAAATAAATACCTGAAGAAATATTCACCATCACTGGTCATTCAAGAAATGCAATTTTAAAAGTGTTGAGATTTTATCTCACCCTGGAAAGAATGGCTGCAATCAAGAAAAAAAACTGATAATAAATGTTATCGAGGATGTGGGGAATAAAGAACACTACTCCACTGTTGGTGGGAGTGCAACCACTGTGGAAATCAGTATGGAGGTTCCTCAAAAAACTAGGATTGGAATTTCCATTCAATCCAGTTATTCCCCTCCTGGGTATTTTCCCAGAAAAATTGAAAAGGTCATGTCACAGAGATATTTGTGCACCCATGTTCATAACAGCACAATGTGTGATAGCTAAATCTTGGAAACAACAATAATGCCCATCAGCTGCAGAGTGGATGAAAAAAATGTGGTATTTTTATACAATGGCCTACTACTCAACTATAAAAAATGATGATCTTGAGGCCTTTATAGGTAAATGGAGGCAACTTGAAAATATCCTCATTAGGGAGACAACATGAAGGATGTCAGGAGGATATTTAGAGAAGTAATAGCTGAAAATTTCCCAAACATGAGATCAGAAACTGACATCAGGATCAGTGAAGCATATAGAACTCCAAACAGTCATAACCAAAATAAAACTACACCCAGACATATAATAATCACCATCCCAGAAATCCAACACAAGAATAGATTATTAAAAGCTGTCAGAGAGAAAAGACAGATCACTTATAAAGGAAAACCTATCAGAATCACAGCAGACTTCTCAGCACAAACGATAAAGTCAAGAAGAGCATGGAGTGAAGTATTCCAGATCCTAAAGCAAAATGATTTCCAACCAAGACTGATATATCCTGCAAAGCTATCATTCAAAATAGATGGTGCAATACGATACTTCCATGACAGAGAACAGCTGAAGAACTTCATGAACACCAAACCAACCCTGCAAAAAATATTGAAAGACAGTTTAGATACACAAAGGAAAAAACCACTAAGCAAAGCAAATAATTAAACAGAACAGAAAGATAAAGATGCAACAGCAGAGAGATAACATTCCTACAATTAACCAGCATTTAACAGTAATAACCATTAATGTAAATGGTCTCAATGCACCAATCAAAAGAAACAGACTAGCAGAATGGATCAAGAAACAAAATCCAACCATATGCTGTTTACAGGAAACCCATCTAACCCAGAAGGATACTCACAGACTGAAAGTCAAAGGATGGAAAACAATTCTTCATGCAGCAGGAATCCAAAAAAAGGCAGGAGTAGCCATTCTGTTTGCAGACAACGTGAACTTTAAACCAACAATGACCATAAAGGACAAAGAAGGTCACTACATACTCGTAAGGGGAAAACTCCAAGAGGAAGAGATAACTATCTTAAATATATACGCACCAAACTCCAGAGCACCCAGTTATATAAAACAATTATTAACAGAAATGAAAACTCAAATTATCAGTAACACAATTGTAACAGGAGACCTTAATACACCACTGACACCAAGGGACAGATCAACCAGACAGAAAATGAGCAAAGAAATAACAGAACTGAATCACACCTGTGAACAAATGGGTTTGATAGACATATACAGAATGTTCCACCCAACAACATCAGAATACACATTCTTCTCAGCAGTACATGGATCATTTTCTAAAATAGACCATATATTAGCTCACAGAACATATTTAAGCAAATGCAAAAGAGTTGAAATCATCCCTTGCATATTATCGGATCATAGCGCTCTGAAATTAGAAATTAATGATAAAAGATACTGCAAAAATTCCGCAAACACATGGAAACTAAATAACACACTCTTGAGTAATCAATGGGTCACAGAAGAAATTAAACAATACCTAAAAGAAAATGAAAATGCAGATACAACTTACCGGAATCTGTGGGATGCAATGAAAGCCGTTCTGAGAGGAAAATTTATTGCACTGAGTTCCCACATCAGGAAAACAGAACGAATACAAATAAATAACTTGATGCTACACCTCAAACAGCTAGAAAAAGAAGAGCAAGTCAAGCCCAAAGCCAAAAGAAGAGAGGAAATTATAAAAATCAGAACAGAAATCAATGCAATAGAGACTAAGAAAACAATCCAAAGAATCAACGAATCAAAGAGTTGGTTCTTTGAAAGTATAAATAAAATCGATAAGCCCCTAGCCAACCTTATTAAAAAAAGGGAAGAAAAAGCTCAAATTCATGCAATAAGAAATGAAAAAGGAGAAATCACTACAGACCCAATAGAAATACAGAGGATCATCAACACCTATTTTGAAAACCTCTACTCTCAAAAGTTTGATAACACAGAAGAAATAGACAGATTCTTAGAAGCATATGAAGTACCAAAGCTAGATCAAGAGGATATAAAACTGTTGAATAACCCAATCTCTGCTAATGAAATTGAAAATGTAATTAAGTCCTTACCCACCAAGAAGAGCCCAGGCCCAGATGGATTCACTGCAGAATTCTACAAGAAATATAAAGAAGACCTAATGCCGACACTCCTCAAACTATTCAATGAAATTGAAAGGGAAGAAATCCTTCCTAAGTCATTCCTGGAAGCAAATATTACTCTAGTACCAAAACCTGAGAAAGACCCAACGATAAAAGAGAACTATAGACCGATCTCCCTAATGAACACAGATGCAAAAATCCTCAATAAAATATTGGCAAATAGGATCCAGCAAATCATCAAGAAGATTATACACCATGACCAAGTGGGATTCATCCCAGGAATGCAAGGATGGTTCAACATACGCAAATCAATAAATGTAATCCACCATATCAATAAAGCCAAAAATAAGAATCACATGATCATTTCTATAGATGCAGAAAAAGCCTTCGATAAGGTCCAACACTTATTCATGATAAGAACTTTACAGAAAATTGGAATAAATGGTCTTTACCTCAATATAATAAAGGCCATTTATGACAAACCAACAGCCAGCATCATACTAAATGGCCAAAAATTGAAAGCCTTTACTTTAAAATCGGGCACAAGACAAGGATGTCCTTTATCACCACTCCTATTTAATATAGTACTGCAAGTACTAGCCAGAGCAATTAGGCAAGAAAGAGAAATAAAAGGGGTAAAGATAGGAAAAGAAGAAGTTAAATTATCATTGTTTGCAGATGACATGATACTCTACATAGAAGACCCGCTAAACTCCATTGAAATACTCTTAGATACAATAAATAAATTCAGTAATGTGGCTGGATACAAAATCAATACTCAGAAATCAATAGCATTCCTATACACGAACAACAAAATTACAGAGAGGGAAATAAGAGAAACTGGACTATTCACATTAGCAAGCAAAAAAATGAAATATTTAGGAATTACTCTTATGAAAGAAGTGAAAGACTTATACAGTGAAAATTATAATACACTGAAAAAGGAAATTGAAGATGATCTCAGAAAATGGAAAGATATCCCTTGCTCATGGATAGGAAGAACAAACATTGTGAAGATGGCCATTCTCCCAAAACTGTTATACAGATTCAATGCAATCCCAATAGAAATACCATCAACATACCTTATAGATCTAGAGAAATCACTCCTAAATTTCATCTGGAACCAGAAGAGACCTAGAATCGCAAAGGCAATTCTAAGCAGCAAAGACAAAGCAGGAGGCATCACAATCCCTGACTTGAAGTTATACTACAAAGCAACAGTAGTAAAATCAACATGGTATTGGAATCAAAAGAGAGCCGAAGATCAGTGGAATAGATTAGAAGATACAACCACAACTACAAACACACTCAACCACCTTATCTTTGATAAAGGAGCCAAGCAGGTTCACTGGAAGAACGACAGTCTCTTTAATAAATGGTGCTGGAAAAACTGGCTCTCCATTTGCCGAAAACTAAAGCTAGACCCATGTCTATCACCATGTACTAAATTAAAATCTAAATGGGTCAAAGATCTGAATATTAAAACAGAAACACTAAATCTATTGGAAGACAAATTAGGTAGAAACCTTGGAGACATAGGAGTAGGTAAAGAATTCATGAACAGGACTCAAACCGCACGGGAAATTCTTCCCAGAATCAATAACTGGGACCACTTCTTATTAAAAAGTTTCTGCACATTGAAAGAAATCTCTAACATAGTGAAAAGAAAACCCACAAACTGGGAAAAAATCCTAGTGAACTGTCCCTCAGACAAAGGATTTCTGTCTAAAACATACAAAGAATTAAAAAAAATCAGACCCCCAAAATTCAAAGACCCCATCCAAAAATGGGCATCAGAGATTAATAAACAATTTTCAGATGAAGAAATACAAACGGCAAATAAATATATGAAAAAACATTCAGCATCACTAGTCATTAGAGAAATGCAAATTAAAACCACACTGAGATTTCATCTCACTCCTGAAAGAATGGCCAAGATCAAGAAAGCCACCAGCAACAAATGCTGGAGAAGCTGTGGGGAAAAAGGAACTCTCCTGCACTGTTGGTGGGAGTGTAGACTGGTGCAACCATTGTGGAGGTCAGTCTGGAGATTTCTCAGAAAGCTGGGACTGGAAGCATCATTTGACCCAGCTATCCCACTTCGAGGCATATTCTCAGAAGAACTGAAAGCATCATACCACGGTGATATATGTGCACCCATGTTTATAGCAGCACAATTTGTAATAGCCAGATCTTGGAAACAACCTAAGTGTCCATCAACTGAGGAATGGATAAAAAAGTTGTGATATTTTTATATAATGGAGTACTACTCATCTATAAAGAATGATCACATTGAGACATTTATAAATAAGTGGATGCAGCTCGAGACCATACTCGTAAGTGAAATAAATCAAACTCACCTGTATAAATACTGAATAGTTTCCCTAGTATAAGAAACGATAAGAATACATGAAAGTACGTGGTAATCATGATTCCCCGTCACACTGGTTTGAAGCCATATAATGTTTTCACTCATTAATTGGAATGGTTTTAATTTGGGTTGTTTGATTTTATTGTCTGTGATACTACAAATAACTATTTTGAAGAAAATAAGAGCATAATAGCTAGCGCTGGTTTAATACCATCCTGTTTTGAAGCCCCATCAAGTTGTTGTTCACTTGTTTCCATTGGTTCTAACATGTTGTATCTTATTATATCTTAATGTATGAGATAGTATAAGCAAGTTTTTTATAGACAAAGAGATAATATAGAAATTGATGTTTGGTTTCTGCTAGCTGGTTCTAAATACCCTGCAATAATTTCATTCTCTTGAATGGTTTCACACTGTCTTGATAAATTTGATGCTATAGTATGCGAAGTTAGACTCAAATATTTCAAGGAAAGAGTCACTATGGAAACTACTATTAATGTCAAGCTATCTGGGGGTGAAACACAATGATGCTTGAATTTTTTGGTTCTGACCAGTGTTGTTCTATTGATATGTTCTTTTTTATCTCAGTCTCCCCCCTTTTTCTTTCCTTTTTTTAAAATTAATTTATTTCTTAGTATCTTTTAACTAAGGTAAAACTAAATTAAAAATAGTGCGATAGATTATAGTAATTTTTTTGTTTCCCTATTAACCTGATTTGAATCACCCCTGTATTGTTCTCCACATCTTGTTCTGACTGATTTTATTATATTCTGTTTCGCTTAATAGTATCAAGTTTGAGGGTATAGGCAACCATTTGGAAGACGACCAGATATTCTATGATGCCCGTTATTATTTGACTATTATCTTCTTTGGAATCCTATAAGGTCTCCTCTGTGGTTTTATTGGTCTTATGTACAGTTTTGTTCAATTCTTTTATACCAGCTGATATAGGCTACTCTTTTTAGGATAACAAGAGGCATAATGGTAACCATTATTGATCACCTAGTAATCCTTTTATTTATTTATTTATTTTTTTTCATTATATACTATGTCCATCCTCCTGATCTAACTGACTCTGTTTTGCTTTGTCGTATTGGGTTTTTCTTTGGTCCATCTTGTTTTGTTTTTTGTTTTTTGGCTTTTTAAAAAATCTTTTTTCTTTTCCTCTTCAAAGAAAAAGTTATAAAAACTGTGGAAGTAATGGAAACTGAAATGTGTGATTGATAGCATAAAAAAGAGAGGAAGGAAAGTGATCTAAAGGATATAATTGCAAGTATATTTAAATGTGTAGGATAGAGAACCATATTGCTGAGTTTTCTTTTTAGATCATTGAACAGAACTGACTGCAATCTCACTTTATTAATCTCCACTTTGTATTACTTTAATTTTGTAATCTGGACAGCTGTTTGTAAGATGACAATGTGTGATCTATTAACTGGTGAACTCTTACTGTATGTTTTTTCCTCTTGAAATTCTGTATTACTTCTAGCCTTTTACTGTCTTGCTTGGTTTAGTTTTGTTTTTCTCTTTAAATAAAAAAAAACTTGTAAAAAAAATAGAAAAAGAAAAAGTAAAGCTGAAGAATGAAGGAGAAACTGGCTCTGCAGAGTGAGCTTGGATCAAGTAAAAGAGGAAAAAACAAGATAAAACTATATCCTGGAGAAAGCAGACAGGCTGTCATGAGGAAAGCCCAGATAGCAAACTACTCTTAGTGTCTGTTTCCTTTTATGCTGTACAGATCTCAAGGACACTTACAAGAACCTGTGTCTAGGAGTCCTGAGGCTTGGTGCTTGGATCCCATGCCTCAGGCTGATGTCAGGGCTAAGCCAGCCTATCGAAAACCCTAGCAACAAGTCCACATACAGGGCTTTGGGCACTGTTCTGCAGTGTGTTCCAGGATTTTGTAATTAACAGATCAAGCTTACTTCCCAGCCAGTTTTGCTATACCCTAATCTCTCATCTCAAGAACACCAGAAATCTGACTTGATATTAGGCAGTAAGAATGCTAGAAGTGTCTCCTGATAAAACGACTTGGTACTCTAAAGGCTGTTGAAGGCTTGCACCAGTCAGGGGGAAAACTAGGGCAGTAAAATGTGGTTGAGTTTGGTTAGTTTTAGCTCTTAGTATACTAGCAGCTATCCATCCACCATCACCACCCTTACCCCTACAGTGGCAGCCAGCCAGGTTCTTAGAGCAGCTTGCAGACAGTTTACAGGTGGGTACAAAACACTCTGCTCCCGATTTCAGAGAACTGACTGCTGATGAGTGCTTCTCCAAACAGAGGTCAAAAAAGAAAAAAGAGGCAAAATAGCCTCTCATTGTTTCAACTCCTCTCCCTCCAAATGAAGTGAGAACAGCCTTCTTTCCTCCTTGCCTTTTATTTTTGTTTTTCCCCTTTTGTGATCCAAATATTTAAGACTAAAATATTTAGAATCAACTGCATAGTGGGGAACATTAGAAAGTAACTCTGTACGCCCAGAGAAAAGTGCAGGCTCACAAGACCCTGGAAGACCTGACATTTACATTTCAGGCTGCTATTTGCACAATTAGCTTACCATGATTAAAACAAAACAGCAAACCTTGGAAAAGGAGTGGAATCTGATTTCCACAGTCATGTTAGTGAACTCTGTTATTATAAAAAAATATTTGACACAAGTTCCTTAACAACTAAAGAAAGAGTTGTTTTGGCTTTTGATTCTGGAGCTTCAAGTCCAAAATCAGGTGATCTCATTGGTTTGGGCCTCTGGTGAGGGTAGCAAATCATAGGAGAGCATATTAGAGGAAATGCTTCCATCTCAAACAGGAAATAGATGGGACTAGGGTCCCACAGTTGTCTCTGAGTGTACCCTTCCGATGACCTAAGGACCTCCCACTAGGCCTCACCTATTAAAAGATCACAGAAACTCACAATGCTGTCAATTGAGGGAGCAAGGTTTTACTGTTGGTCTGAAGTCAAAGACCTATAAAGAAATTAATATCAACAAAAATAAATACAATGATGACTATAAAAGCTAGTATTATCATGATAGAGGTTTATAACTCTACTTTCTGTTTGCTGCACAATTTAAGAGGAATAGTGACTTTTTAGAGTCTTAATCTCAAATCTAGAGTTTTATTTTTAGTATGTAATTGTATTTTCTAGTCTATATAATTTAAGAGACTTGAAAAAGAGAACACTCGAAAAGTTACATCTCCTATTTCAAAATGGACTCCTAGGATAAATAATCAAAACTGTGTTACAAGTATACAGAAAAATTAATGAAATAGTATAGAAATAAATGCTCAGTTATTTGGCAAAATGATCTTTTCTTTTCTTTTTTTTAAAGGCATGTTTCACTATATGCTTCAGGCTAGCCTTGAACTCATTATGTAGCCCACGCTGGCTTTGAATTCATGGCTATCCTCCTGCCTCAGCCTCTCAAGTGCTCGGATTACAGGTGTGGACTACCATGTCTGGCTTGTAAAATTAGTTTTGACGGGGGTGTTTCAGTGAGGGCAAGGACAGTCTTTTTGATGATTAGTGCTGGAAAATAGAATATCTACATGCATAGGTTAAAGTTGGATCTTTACATAATGCCATCAATAAAGACTATCCACATAGGACCAAGACGTACTTGTAAAATTCTTAAAAGAATATTTATGACAAAAGTTTCTTGACATTGTATCTGGCAGTGATTTCTGGGATATAACAGCAAAGGCAAAAGTAACAAAACAGACAAATTGGACTTCGTGCAAATTTTTGTTCAAAGCACACTATCAGTGGAAAAAATATGTGTGTCTCATGCATCTGATGTATGATTAATATTCAAATTATATAGAGAAGTTTTAAAATTCAGTAACAAAAAAGACAACTAACATGACTGTGGAAATCAGATTCCACTCCTTTTCCAAGGTTTGCTGTTTTGTTTTAATCATGGTAAGCTAATTGTGCAAATTCAGTAACAAAATGGACAAGCAAGTTGAATAGGTATTTTCTAAAGAAGATATGTACATGTCTAATAAGCACGTGAAAAAATGCTCATGTCACTAGGGAAATAGAAATCAAAATTATATTGGGATCCCATCTGACTCTCATTAGGGTGGATACTATTAATAAAACTGAAAATAATTAGTGTTGTTAAGGATGTGGGGGAAACTGGAACCCTTGTACACTACTAATGTAAAAGTAGACTCAAATAGTGGCTGTGGAAGATAATATGGAACTTTCTCTAAAAATTAAAAATAGAATGGTTCAGCAATTCTGCCTGCAGGTATGTATTCTAAAGAATTGAAACAAAGGTCTTAAATATTTGTACATCTAAATTCATAGCAGCATTATTCACAGGAACTAAAATGGAGGAGCAACCTGTAAGTGTCCATCAATAGATAAATGAATAAACAACAATGGATGGATGAATAGATATATAGATAGATAGATAGACAGATAGATATAACTCAGCCTGAAAAGGAAGAGAAGCTAAAATATGCTACAACGTGGATGACATTATTGGGACATTATTCTCATTGAAATAAAGCAATTACAAAAAGACAAATACTGTATGATTCTGATTATACAATATTTAGAATAATGAAAATGACAGAGACAGAAAGCAGCATGGTGATTGCCAGGGGATGAGGGGAAGGAGTGATGAGAATTACTAAAGGGTATGGCTTTTCAGTTTTACAAGATGAGAATGTTTTTTGGATAACAGTGATGATGCACAAAATAATATATGTGTTACCATGTAATTATACAATTAATAGTTAAGATGGTGAATACTAGGTTATGTGTGTTTTACCTCAAATATTTTAAGGACTAAGCATGTATAGTATTTATATGAGAGGGAAAGAGAGAATGAGAATGAATGGTTTCTTTATCTCCAATTTTACATTCTTTATGTTGTTGTGAAATCCTTGAATGTTTTGCAGTCAGCTTGTATTTTTAAAGACAGAAAATAAATTTTTTATTTTTTAAAAAACATACCACAGAAGAGTCGCTGACATTCTCAGTTAGTAGTAGAGACATGCTGTTGTGCCGCAGCTTTGTTCTCACTACTTAATGTGCTACTGTCTTGTTAAATCTGCATTGTGTTTGAGAAGAATATGATTCCATCGTTCTTTAGTTTTTCAAATATGTTTTTAAGACTTTTGATGAAAAAGAAAAAATTATTTCTGAGGGCTTGCATCCACTCCAGCATTAGATTTTTGCAGAAAAATAATTAGAGCAGACATCTTCTCTGGGAGAGTAAGTGATCAAGAAATGAATGTATAATGTGTAAAAATTCTTCCTCCATACTTGAGTTGCCAACAAGCTATTAATGCTATAAAGCAGTGATAGTGACCAGTGCCCGTACTGCAACCCAAAACCCAGTTATTTATCACAGAGTGCCAATACTGCAGTTAAATCTGAATGCTTGGCTGCTAGTTTCTTGCCTGGAGTTGCTTGGCTCAGGTGACAATAGAGAGGGCTCCATATGCCTGCTATGGCACCTATACAATAGCAGATTCACCACTGCCCCGTAATGGGAAAAGCTATGTGGGAAAAGCTCACCTTTGCTTTTATTTTGATAGGTTGTTTAGTTGGGGGAGTGTTAGTTTGTTTGTTGGAATATTAGGAATTGAACCCAGGGATGTCCTAACACTAAGATACATAGCCAACCATTTTTGTTTTTGTAATGGGAATTGAACTTAGGACCTTGCACAAAATTGTGAGGTAGGCATGTGTGCCACTGAGCTATGTTCCCAGCCCAACCCCAACCATTTTTATATTTTATTTTGAAATTTGGTCTTTCCAAGTGGCCCAGGCTGGCTGTGAACTCACAATTTTGTAGCTCTCAAATTCTTTTTTTTTTTTTTTGGTACCAGGGATCAAACTCATAGCCTTGCACTTGCCAGGCAGGCACTCTTGCTGCTGAGTTATATTCCTAGCCCCGCACAATTCTGTATTATCCTCCAGAGTAGCTGGGGTTGTAAGCATATGCCATCACTTTCAGCTTCTTAAGAGTTCACCTTTGAAAACAAAAGATAACCCAAAACATGTTTGTTGGAACTGGGTCTTTTGTTTACCTTTTTAGAAGTTGTTTCAACTATGGTCAAGCATTAGGGTAAGGGATGATAGAAAAGATTCAGGAATCTGACCTGTAGCAGTTATGAAGGAGAAGATTAATGGGCACTTGGGGAACACATTTTACCCTTTGACTTATTATGCCAAATATAATTAGCAGTAAAGATTTTAAGTGTATTGCAATCACTTGAAATATCATTAAACATACAAGTGATTGAGAGCATAATAAATGCATACATCCCACTTGTTTCTGTTTCTGAAGGTAAATTCACTCACAGTATTTTTGTAACAGTGAAAACCTGGGAATATGTAAAAGCACTTACAATAGACAACATAGTAATTTCCAGTCCCACTAGTACTTTAATTCTGAAGTAACCCTCTTTGTTCTAGCAACAGAAAAATGGAGGAAAGTAATAACATCATCATTCTATGTTTGTAAGGATACAGATACATGAGAACCTATCTGTTGTACTGGGAAGTATGTGAAATGTTTCAGTCACTGTGAAAAAGTTTGATCTTTCCTCAAAAGTTAAACAGAATTATTGTTAGGCATGGTGTCATACACACATGAAATCTCAGCACTCAGGAGGCAGAGGCAGGAGGATCACCGGGAGTTTCAGGCCAGTCTAGGCTACATAGTGAGTTCAAAGCCATCCTACACTACATAGCAAGACCTTGTCTAAAAGCAAACAAAAATAATTACCATGTGGCATAGTAGTTCTAATTCTAAACATATTAAAAGCAGGACCTCTAAGGGGCTGGGGATTTAGCTCAGTGGCATAAGCGCCTGCCTTGCAAGCAGGCAGTCGTGAGTTCGATCCCTGGTACCGATAAAAACAGAAAAGACAAAAAAAAAAAAAAAAAAGCAGGACCTCTAGAAAATATTGTAGAGAAGTGTTCGCAGCAGTGCTATTCACAGTAGCCAAAAAGTAGAAACAACATGAGTGTCCATCAGCAGGTGAACAGATAAACCAATTGTGATAAGTTGGTAGCAGAATACTATCTGAAGATTTTCTAAATATTTAGAAAATGACCCACTTCTAAATGGTGTATCAGTCTAAGAGGAGCTCAGAAGGAAAATTATAAAACATTTTTAGTTTAGTGAAATAAAATAACATATCAAAATTTGTGGAATGCTTTTGAAGCTGCTAATTTAGAAGAGGGAGAGAAACATAAGAACTCAATGTGTCACTAAAGTAGAAAAATGTGAGCAAATTAATTCCAAATTAAATATAAAGAAAGGGCTAGTTAAGAGCGGCAATCTCTGAAATAGAAAAACAAAACCAGTAGAGAAAAACAGGGGTATTTAAAAGTTGGTTCTCTGAAAAGATGAATAAAATTAAAGCATTTTGTATTAGTTATTTTTTTTGTCCCTGTGACCAGATACATAAGAAAAAGCAACTCAGAAGATGAAAGATTTGTTTTGCATCACGTTTGAATCACGTTTTCCGAGGCTTCAGTCCATGGTAGGCTCCTCCTTTTGCTGTGGACTGAGGTGAAAGGCAACGTCATGGGGGAAGGTACAGTGGAGTGAAGCTGCTCACCACATTGCAGCCAGGAGGCAGAGAGCAAGGGAAGAGCCACAAACAAGATGCAGGCCCAAGATCAGACCTTCATGACCCAGACCCAGCAGAAGGCCTTATCTGCTTAAATTTCCATCACCTTCCAATAATGCCATCAAATTATAGTATCATCAATGGTTTAATCCACTGAGGAAGTTAGAACCCTCATAATTCTGTCTTCCAATCAACAATTTAAAAGGAAAAAACCCCATATGATCATTTCAATAATTAGATACTTCATCAATTCATGATAATAAACCTCAGTAGCTAAAAAGAAAAGGAAGTTCCTCAATGGTAAGGGGCAAATAAAAATACCCTACAGGTAACATCATAGTGTTGAAAAACTGATGTTTCTTCAGATTAGGTACAATCCAAGAAGGTCACAGGCTGTTTAGTAGGCAAGAGAAAAGATAAACAGTGCTACCTTGGTGCTCATTGTTGCCTGCTTCCTGGAGGTGTGTCAGTTACTTAAAGCTGTGGGCACCAAGCAAATTAGTTTGGCTAGAAAGTATAATGAATTATGAGACAGTTGATACCAGGAATTCTAGCTTGTGTGCATGAGTACCAGGACAAAATTTTTTCATCAAAATGCATCAAGTACCAAATTTAATATGTTTCAATCAGTTGAGTCCCAGGGTACAACTGTAAAAAGAATGTAGATTGAGCATTTTCCATTTTTTCTTTCTTTCTCTTGCTTCTAGCTGCTTGACATTCTGTACAGTCTCTATCACGTAAGGAAATCAGGAATTTCTTCAATGACTGCTAAAACTGTAAGAATGAAAGAGGTTTCTTTTTTTTTTTTTTTAAAGGAAGTCTCCATCATACTGTGCACACGGAAAAGAGGCGTTGCATGTGACCGCCTTTGCCAACCATCAGTGAGTTTCTAATACACATTCCTATGTCTTTTTGAAAAATTATCTATTGAAATTTGTTCTCTCACTTTTCTTAAAGCAAGTACTATTATTCTCCTGAGTCTTCTATCACATAGCAAGCACGTTGGTGGAAACTGCTTTTCCATAAAAAGAACTGTGCCACCTACTCTTCAAATGCCACTGATTAGGAAAATCATTGATTGATTTTTCCTGGGGAATAAATTAGGCTTTCTCTTGAGAGTGAAAAGAAAGAAATGAGATGTAAAGAATGAAGATGGCTGAATGTTATGAGAAAAAAGTTTATGCAGTTTCCATGGAAACAACACCGTAGGCATTCAGAACAGGAACTTATATCTCTGCATTCGTCAAATATAAATCAGATACAGGTTGCATTTATTCTCTTTCTTGGCCCAAATTTAGTCTGGCATGTGGTTATATAAAATATGCTCCTACTTTAGTATATTTGCTTAATGTTTGCAGGAATCTGACAATACATGGGTTGCCATGTTTTTAAAATCTTACACGCAAGGCACAGAAATAAAATTAGGGAAACAATTTTAGCAAAAAAAAAAATTGTAAGCAACAAATGGCAGCACAGTCAGTGCCCACTGCTAGGCTTCTGAAACTGACTTTCATAATGAACAGAGCTAATTAATTTTCTTTACTGAAATGTACTCACATTTTGGATTTAATTGGCACTAGCTAATTCTTTGTGGGTGGTATCAAATACAGAAAATTTATAGCTTGACAGTTTATTCTTATTTAACATGTGGTTTCATTTCTGGAGCCGAGTAAGACACAAGTGTTTCTGAATGATTTTTAGACTTTTCTGGCAGAAAACATCAGTTGCCTTTAATTTCATGCTTCATAAGTGAGGCATGATGGACATCTAGACAAAGCATACATGAGCTTTGAGGATTTGGAGAATTTGACAAAAAAACCTCCAAGCTTCAATTTTTTTTTTGGTAACTAATTCCAACGACAATGCCAAGAATGCAAACTCTATCTGCAGCCACCATTGTTTCTTGGGCTCATGAGCAGTAGGAAACTCTGAAAACAATTAGAATAGGTTCTTTGCATGGAAAACAGTGTATTATCCATCCGACTCTACTACCTTCATGCCAACTTTGTTAGCTGTTTTCTGTGTTATCCATTTATCACCCTGTGTATTTTCTCTTCTATTAGATTTCCTCAAAGATGTGCACTTAGTAAACAGACAGCCTAGAGGCATGATGTCTTTTTAAAGCAATAATTGGTAATAGTCCAATAAATTTAATAGTAATTTAATGAGACCAAATAGTTGTACATATTAAACAGTGGGAAAGACATAAGCAGCAAACGTAAGCTTTAAGTCAAAACAGCATTTTGACAGTATGATATAAAATTTTAAAAATATATATGCCCTGGAAACCAAAACTTGTGCTTTGAAGAATTTGTCTTAAGGAAATAAAGTTATATAAAATGATTAAATTAGAAGAATATTTTCTTTTTTTTTTGTCTTTTTCCTTTTTATCGGTACCGGGGATCGAACTCACGACTGCCTGCTTCCAAGGCAGGCGTTTATGCTGCTGAGCTAAATCCCCAGCCCCAGAAGAATATTTTCTAAACCCTATTTAAAATATGGAAATATTGGAAATAACGCAAGCATCAAAGGGATGGATAAGTTTAGGATAAATCCAGTGAGGATATATAACCATATCAAATGATGTTACAAAATAATTTTTATTGATATGGAAGAATATTCCTGATACATTGTTAAGTGAGAAAAGCAGGAGTTTGACAGAATTGTATTAAATCTATAGATCATTTTGAGGAAAAATGTTGGGTCTTCTAATTGATAAGTATAATACTTACTAGGCACATTTATTTAGCTCTTTGATTTTATACTTTTCAACCTAGAACTCTGATACCTGTTTTCTTACATCTATGTGTCCAAGGATTTATTTTTTACCTTTTTGCTTGTTTGCTTTTAGAGTTGATCCAAAATGTATTTTTGTACTTTTTGTTTCTGGCAATATATTTTCATGTTTAGAAATGCAATTTTTATATGTTGATCTTGAATCCTACAGTCTTCTAATATTCATATATTGGACAGTTTTGTTTTGTTTTTTCTAATCTGTGTACCTCATTTATTTTTCTTGCCTTTTGTACTATCTAGAACTATAAGAATATATAGACTGTGAATGATGAGAATATATGTATCCTTGTCTTGCTACCTTTTGTGGAGGAAGCAAAAGAGTGGAGGAACTTTTTCCCTATTAAATAGAAAGTTAGCTATAGGTTGTTTCATAGATGCCTTTGCCTCATGTAATGGAAATTCCCTTTGGTTCTAGTTCCGTGAACATTTTCATTATGATGGATGTTACATTTTGTCAACTAAATTTTCTGTATCAATTGGTATAATTGCATGGATTTTTTTCTTTGAGCTAGCTGTTAATATAAACAGTTACATAAATTTTTTAGTATTGAATTTGTATTTCTAGAATGGGCTATACTTAGTTATCATGTGTTATCCTTTTCATGTATTAATGGAACATCTCATAGGTGATTTTTGTGTTTCTTATGTTTGAGATTGAAGACTGTTGGCCCAGCCCCCCCACCCCCCAAAAAAAGAAAACAACTGGGGACCAAACTCAGCATTGGCCTAATTTGATTAGTTTTTAAAAAATATTGTTTGGGCATCAGGATAAAGCAGAACTCCTAAAATGCATCTGTAGATCAGAATCTCATGGCCAAAGCTGCAGCTGCATACTGTGCAGAGGACTCCAGGTGAGGAGGCAGTGACCTGAGCTGTGCTGCCTTTGGTCTGTGTCATGAGCTGGGATGCTCTTCTGTGCACACTGGCCTGATCGTGAGAGTGTTAGGGTGTGTTATCATGAATTTGGGTCCATTTTCCTAGTTGCCTTGCACTTATTCTTTGTCATACCTCAGAAAATTGAAATGAAAACCTAACAGTTGTATCAACTTATCCTAATGATGTAATTACAGTGTTAAAGCATTTTCCATGTTATGGAAGAAAACTGCAAGTAGGGTATCTACAGCCAATAGCTGCTGTCCAGGTCATCTTTGGAACCAACTTTATCATGAAGAAGTAACACTTGAGTCTAAAATTGATGGATCATCCAATCTAAAGACAAGAATGATCATGACAAGTTTTGAAAATGAATTGCATTCAGAATCACAGTACATGCATAGAATAAGTAGGATAGCTCCACAAAATAAATGCATTGTGTTTCTTTATTTTGTATCTGTTAAACCTGCCATTCTAGAATTATGAGATACCTAGGAGGAAGGTGTTATAATATGTGACACTAATAAGACAACATAATGTGTTTCCAGATCACAGTGTTTCTCTTGACCCAGTGTATAGTCCATAGCCTTCTCCATTATCAGCATCCTCTATTTGTGCCAACAAATTGGCACATTTGTTATAGTTAATAAACTTCGATGCATCATAATCCATTGCAGTCCATAGTTTAGGATTTAGCTTTGTTTTTTACTTTGCATAGATTTGGACATGTATAATGACCTATATTCACCACCATAGTATCATGTAGGATGTTTTCTTTGCCCTCTGTTCTCAACTCTTTCATCTTCTCTGATATCTGGCAATCACAGATCTCTTTTTACCATCTCCATAGTTTTACTATCTCCAGAATGCCTTATAATTTGAATCATATAATATGTGGCCTTTTCAGATTGACTTCCTTTACTTATATGAATTTAAATTCTTCTTATATCTTTATATGACTAGACAGCTCATTTCTTTTTAGTGTTAAATAATATTTTCTGGGGGCTGGGGATTTAGCTCAGTGGCGTAAGTGCCTGCCTGGCAAGCATGAGGTCGTGAGTTCCATACCTGGTACCAAAATAATAGTAATAATAATAATAATAATAATAATAATAATAATGTCTGGATGCACTGTAGTTTATCCATTCACTTACTGAGGGGTATCATGATTATTTTCATGTTCTGGCATTTGTTGATAAAGCTTCTAAAAGACCTATGTTCAAGTTTTCATGTGGGCATTTGTTTTTACATCCTTCAGGTAAATACCAAGAAGCATAGTTGCTGAATCATATGACAAGAGTTTGCTTACTTTGTAAAGAAACTGCTATACTTCTTCCGACATGGCTACACCATTTTGTATTTGCAGAACTGAGAATGGAGCTTAATGATAGAGCACTTTCATAGCATGCAAAATTCCCTGTGTTTCAGCCCCAGCATCACAAAATAAAAAAAGAACAAATAAAAATAACAATCATACTTAAATGTGTAAACTACACAGTCAGCTATTTTGCATTCTTACCAACAGTGAGTACCAGCTTTTGCTGCTTCATATCCTTACTAGTATTGGTAGCCTCTGTGTTAATGGCTTTGGCCATTCTAGTAAGTGTGCAGTGGAATCTTGCCGTTTCACTTGCATTTCTATGGTGACATATCATGTAGAACATCATTTTAGGAATGCTCCTTTGTCATCTGTAGGTTGCCTTTGCTGAGGTACATGTCAAGTTTCTTGATCCAAAAGCTTATACACCACATGGTTAGGTACTCACAACCATGACTCCTACATCCCTGATATCAGAATCTGCCTTAATTACTTAATTACTTAATTTAACCCTGAGGCACAATATCCAACTTCCACAGTTATAAGGATGAGAAGTTAATTTTGTCTCCTGTTTCAGCCCATATTGGCTGGCTGCAAGTCAGAATGGCCTGGGACAGGCTATGCCAGAGGAGAGCTACTCACCTCAGGGCGGACATGAAACCGGATGTGAAAGGAGGAATCTAGAAAGGAGATATAACCTTCCAGGTCACACCCACAGTGACCCACCTCTTCCAACAACCTAACAGCAAGTCATCTATAACACTCTATGACCCAGTCAACTTCCAAAGGGCCTGCTTATGATACATCAGACTTTGAGGGATATGTAGATAAAAACCATTACAGGAGAAAAGGTTTTATTTTTTCCCCCATTTAGTATGTTGGTAATAGGTTCATCATAAATGGCTTTTATGAAATTGTGATAAAGTTCTCAATATGTATCTTTTCGTGGTTTAATCATGAATGGATAGTTTGTAAAGGTCTTTTCTTCATCTGTTGAGATGGTCATGTGATTTTTGTCTTTCTTCTGATGATATACTACTTTTATTGATTTATGTATATTGAACCACCCTTGTATCCCTGGGATAAAGCCAAAGATAATGTATGCTGTTTTTAGTGATTTGTTAGATTCTGTTTACCAGTATGTATTTTGTTGAGGTTTGTTGCATCTATGTTCATTAAAAAGATTGGCATGTTGCTGTTAGGTCCTTTCCTGTTTTGGGTATCAGGGTGATACCTCCAGGAATAAGTTTGGTAGGACTCCTTCTCTTTTATTTTCATTGCAGAATTCGAACTGTATTGGTGATACATTTTTCCAGAAGTTTTGGTAGAATCTATTTTCTTTGGTGTAGAGTTTTTATTACTACGTCTATTCATACCTTATTATTGGTCTATTCAGAGTTTTTAATAATTCTTGATTCCCTTTTAGTAATTCATATGTATCTAGCATTTTCTCTATTTCTTCTAGGTTTTTAAATTTATTGGAATGTAAATTTTTGAAGTAGTTTTACATAATCCTCTAGATTTCACATTAGTGGTTATGATTTCACCTTTCTCATTTCTATTTGCATTGATGAGAACTATAACCTCTGTTATGGTTCTTTCCATTTTTTTGGTAAGTTTGAACTAGGTATTTATTACTCTTATTATCCTTTTAAAGAATTAACTCTTGATTTGTTGATCCTTTTTATTGTTCTTTCTCAATTTCATTAATTTCCACTCTGATCTTTACAGTTTCTTCTTCTAACTTCAGATTTGGATTGCACACATTTTTCTAGGATCATGTATAATTAGGGTTTTTTTTTTAATTTGAACTTTCTGAATTCTCTTAATGTGAACATTTAGAGCTCTAAACTTCCTAGAACTGCTTTCCTTGTGTTCCATCAGTTTTTGAATGTTGTGTTTCCACTGTCATTTGGTTCTGTCTGCCTCTTGTGCTTCACTGAATTTTTTTTAATTTGGAAAGTTTTCTGCTGTGATTTCAGTGAATACATTTTTTAAGCCCTTTGTCTTGTCTCTTGATTTTTCCTTTATTCCATAATTTTGATACTGGGTTTTGTTTGTTTTTGTTTTTGCTTGTCTTTTAGTATCTGTTAGATTGAGCTTGCATGTTTTCTTGTGGCTTTTAATCTATCATTGACTTTAGGATCTGCCAATTCCACCTTGTCTTCGATGTCTGATACTCTGTCCTCGTATTGGTCAAATGCTACTGATACTTTTTATGGAATTTTCATATTTTTATTTCTGCTTGCTTTTTTTTTTTTTTAAAGCCAGTCAAATTTAGCAGTGGGGCGGAGGTGGCATACCAACTTTAGTGACACTAATGTTAATAAGTTCTGATAACCCACTGCCATCGGACCAGCCTCTGCTTGCTTTTTTTCAGTCAGTTCTAATTCTTTACAAACTGGTCATTCATATTTTGTATTATCTTCTTTAATTTGGTTAGCTGACTGTTTGTTTCTTCAATGTTGAAAATTTTAATCTGTAAAATCCTTTGTCTGATAATAAAATTCTCCTTAAATTAATAAAATATTCATTTTAATGTGAGAATTCATAAAATTCTCACTAAATATTATAGGAATTTGCTTATGTATTTCTCCACTGAGCTCTTCAAAATGTTGACCATTTTGTTTTTGAGTTCTTTACCTGTAACTTCCTCTACTTCAGTGTCCATGAGATTAACTTTGGGAGAGTTAAGGGTCTGGGGAGCTGTCTTTTTGCTTTTATATCTCATATTTGTGTTGTTTTTGTTTTACAGACTGAAGATCAGTTAGGGTAGAAACATTTTCACTATTATGGAGACTTCTTTGGTTAGATCTGTCTCCCTGTGATGTGTCCTTGTGTTTGGTTATGTTTTGATGTTTGCTCTCCTTTTTACTCTACTCAGGATGAGGGTCTTTTGTTGAGGGTCTTAGTGTCTAACCTTCTTTTGGGGGCTCCCCAGCACCACAGAGACAGGAGAAAAACACAGTTATGTTGATGACACAAAGACAGACGGTATATTGGCATACAGTAGAAACTAACAGCAACAACTGTGCCACTATTAACAATAGAAGAGAACTGAGAAGTAACAGTGTAGTCAACTAACAAAGCTTAATAACAATAATAATAATAACAATATTAATAATAATAATGGAAGCAGTAGGAAAGGGAAAGTACATGAAGGGAAAGTAAAAGAAGTAAATTTTTTAAAAGAGAAAAATGATACAAACACTCCAACTAAAGAATAAAATAAAATTGATTAAATCAGGTGAAAATAAAAGAAACAAAAAACAAAAAAAAATTAAAAAAAATAAAATGAGCAAAATAAAGGAAAAGTGAATAAACAGAAAAATAAAGAAAGAAAAAGTGCAGTTAGTCCAAACATTCCTCCATGCCTATGAGCTAGTGGTTTCTTTCTAAGGCCTTCAGATACAAGGAATCCACCAGATTCAGGGAAGAGATAGTGAGGTGCTACTAGGTCCTATTTTTGTTTCCACTTTTTTTGTGTGTATGTGCTTGAGTCTTACCTGTCTTTCCTCCTGGGGGGGGTCAATCCTTAGGGCTATATTCTCCCCAGAAGCTCTTAGTGTTTGTGTGTCTACCTGTGCCCCAAATCATAGCTGTCACCACCCAGCTTTACAGCCTGTGGTCTTGTGAATTTTCCTTGGTCCAGAGGCCCCTCTACCTGTACATAGCAGGCTATGACAATTGTCTAAGTCCAGGTTTGTCCCCAGTCACATTGACAGATGAGGAAAACAGATCGCAGCAGCAGTAAGCAGTAGACAGCAGCACTTCCCTGGACTTAATGCTTTCAGACCTGGCCCCCTCAGAAAATCACACATAACGGGCTTTTTTCTCCTTCCTAGTCTACGTGTGCCACTGTTTATACTTCCCAGAGGGTCTGTGACCACCCTGCCCCTCTCCACAGTTGTCTCTTGCGGCTATCCTCCCACCCAGTCACTGAGGTGGAGTGTTTTCTTTTCCAACTCTAGCTGCTATGTGGAAGGGGTCACTTTCAGAGTAAAACCTACACTGTGTTTGCAGTGTACTGGAAGCACGGGCTTCTCTTAAGTTAGAATTACTAGCTAATCTCTTTTGCCTTGGGGCTGCCAACCCTCGCTGGGCTTTACCTTGTGTTCCCAGCAACGAGAATTGGTTTTGTGTGTTAGATGGCAAGGAGAAACAAAGGCAAGAAGAAGCAGAGTCACACATTTGCTAGTCCCGTAGATTAAACATAAACCAGCACCTTTAGCCTCAAAGCTTTTACAGTATTCTACTCCTATACATATTTTATAGTTCTCATCTATACCCCAATGTCTTTTTTGGAGATTCCTTATCATTTTGGGTCCATGCTGCTTTTTCACAGTTGTATTTGATGCTATATATTCTTTGGAGGAGGACAGAAAGATTATTTTTAGGTCCTTGTAGTAGCAAAAGGAAGTTGCAGTATGTTCTCAGCATACCATCTTGTACTGCAAGTTTCTAAACAGATATGCTTTGGCACAGATATATGGACAACACTGAATATACTTAAAAGAGAAATGTGTTCTTCTCACTATACTTTTCTTTCTGCTCTAGTATGATCTCAAGTGTCTGTCCAGGGCTTTCTAACATTAGATGTTCATTACAGACCGTTTAAGTCTAATTCCACAAACTGTATTTTAATTTGACTATGATGAGAAATACTAGCATTGTAGAAGAACTACAGGCTTTAAGACCAAATTTAACTTAAAATACCACTCTACACTTCTAAAATACAGCTCTATGACTTTAGGAAAAAGCTTTCATTTCTTGAGTCCTTGAGTCTCATTTGTTGTCTACTATTGGGATTAATGTGTAGTGAAGACTAGAGATAATATACAAGAGAGACTACCTCCAGGCAGGCAAACAGCAAATGGTTAATATATACTAATTTTTCTAACATAATTTATAAGTAAGCAGATAAAAAAAAGTGGGATTTAAATGAACAGTGAGTAAAATAGGGCATGTTTATATGCTAAAATCTTAAAATGACTAAAATTTAATTACGAATTAATGTAGCTGACAGTCATTACCAGATATTACAAACTGAGTGTGACTGTGGGATTTATAGTGTTCTGCCACATTTCACTGTCCCTCCTGGGGTTTTTTCTCCCCTTGTGTTTTTATTTCAATGCTTTTGAAAAAGGCTGCTCTCTAGGCTCTCATAACATTCCTGAGCCATTCCTCAATACTACATTTCCAAATTTGAAAGTGAAAACAGTTTAATAATAATAGCAACCTGATTATGTTTTGAATATTTTGCAAGAAAAAGATTTAAGCACTTTTAAGTTGTCAAAGATGAGTAGAATTACAAGAAATATCCAAAAAGGATGGGAAGCCCCCAGAATACTACTTATCCATGTTCATTGCCTAGTGGTACATTTTGTCTGCATGTCCCAATGCTGCTCTAATTATATACATCAGTCACAACCTAGTAAGGTATCTCTATAAAGTCTAAACAAAGAGGAGCTAACAACCCAGAATCACCAATATTTGAGTAAAACTACATTAGTGTCATGAATAAGGGTACCACATTCTACAAATGAAACAAGTTAATAAAGAAAGCAAAACAGACTTTAGAGTATACATAATTACTATCCTCAGAGCTAGGCACAATGGCATTATTCATTGAAAAATAAAAGTTTAGAGCTTTTTTAAAGGAATGATTCAAAAACAGGGGCAAAGATTAGAAAAAGTAAATTGAAAGACAATGAGGATATGATAGTTATAATTATATTGATTATAATTATAATAAACTATGATTGTATTTATTACTTCTCATTAATAGTCCTGAATGCAAAGAACAATGAATGTCTTCAGAATTCTTAGGGAAAATAACTTTGAACCTAGAATCCAGTATCTATTCAAATAATAAAACTGAGGTTCTTTAGACATGGAAGGAGTCATGGTAAATATAATTAACAGAACAAAAGAGGATGAATGTTGCACCTCAGAACCATTTGGGAGAAAGAAAAATGGAAATCAGAAAACCCAATAACATGTAGCAAGCAGGAAAAGGAAAAATATAGAAGCTACAAGAAAGCATGAGAAATAGAAGCATACTACAGAAAGATTATATTCATCTATGAAAAGAGAACCTTTCAAATTAAGTAGAAAATCGCTATTTACAAGAGGCACATAGAGCATAAGTAAAAATATTCTTCACTTAACTACCAAGTTTCTCATCTGTCACTAAATGTCAGTTGCTGTCATCTGTCAGTTGCTAAATGAGGAATTGTAGATAGTTTGTGCATCATAATGTTCAGAACAAAGAAATGATGAATGGAATCTCTTAACTCGATGATTTTGTTTTTATTTGCACAACTCTTTTTTTTTTTTTTTTTTGTCTTTTTTCTTTTTATCGGTACCAGGGATCGAATTCACGACTGCCTGCTTGCAAGGCAGGCACTTATGCCGCTGAGCTAAATCCCCAGCCCCTATTTGCACAACTCTTATATGCAGTACTATAATGTACCACAAAATATAAAACTACGATACTGTCCTGTACAGTACCATCAGAGAAAACTGCAGTACATACTGTAGAAGAAGCCACCGTAAGACCACACTGCTGCCTGCATTGAAAGTCCAGCTTCACATGCTAAGTCTCAGCCAAGGGTCCTAAGTCTGAACTGCACTCCTTGGTTCTAAGTCCAGACAGTCTAATACAGGCAAATCATTAAATGAGACAAGAAAGTGGGGGAAGTTAATCAGGCAAGTAAGTAAAAATAGTGAGCATGACAATTGAATTCAAAGCAAAAAAAATTAGTATTTTATTAATATGAGTTCATTTAGTAATAACTTTGACATGAAGAAAAGAAAGCTAATAGAGAAAAACAATTGTGACTTGATGAAAGCCGCAGTCATTCCAGAAAATAATAGCACTTCTCAGAGAGTGACAGAACAAAATTAAAAAACAAAAGTATGTTTGAAAAGAGCAATTAACAACCTTGATTTAATAAATATATGGAGAAAAATATTTATTTCAAACATAAGGGAAACATTCATATTAAGACACAAAGAACATCTGCATAGATTTTACAAGGAAAGTGTACAAGTCATGTATACAGACCACATAAGGTAAAACTGGAGAAGACAAACCAACAAGCCCGTTAAATTTTTAGGGGAAAAAATTGAGTAAATGAGTAAAATTAGAATTCACAAACATTTTTGAAGTGAATGATGTCAAGAATCCTATGTGTGAAAAGCATGAGATGCTGTCAAATCTTAGAGGAAATGTACACTTTTTAATTCATTTCTTCAAATATTAGAGAAACTTTAAGTGTGTAATCATTTGATAGCCATTTATATTTAATGTTCCATGAATATTTTAGGATTAGTAATCTCTTCTGATGAAGACATACTTATCTAAAAGTAATTCATATCCTTTCTGTAACTTTTTTTCCTTCCTGTAACTTGTTTCTTCAACTCATCTTAAACATCTTTTTAAAAATTATACTCATAGTAAAATCCCACTTAAAATTATTTTCTGCAGTCAGCATTTTTGCACATCAGTCCATCTCTATATATGCTTAAAGAGTATGGAATGATACTCAGCCAGTGCTAATGCTTTTTCTCTATGGGGTATTGGTTGATTGCTTTTGCTATTTTGTGCAGGGTCTCAGAATGTACTCAAACTGCTGGACTCAAGCAGTCTTCCTGCCACAGCCTCCCAAGTAGCTAGGACTACAGGTGTATGCTACCATACCCAGCTATTTTGTAGTTTTATGTATTACTTACATTTTGTAAAACTTAAGACTTATAAAACTTAGTAAAACATTTTGTAAAACTTAAGATTATTTGCTTAAATAAATGAATTAAACAATTTTTTAAAAATTTTTTTAATGAATGATAAAATAATTCAATGAAAATAAAGAACCAGATTAATAGAAGAGCAGTAATCTGGTGGCTATGTTCTTTGGTAAAAGATAAATAAAACTGAAGTATTGGCAAGACTGAAAAATAAAATATGCCAATCATTAGGAAAGAAGCATATCTGAAAATACAGACATTTATAAATTATAAGAATTTTATACTGAGGGCCAGAGACTTGGCTCAGTGGTATAAGTACCTGCCTGACAAGTGCAAGATCATGAGTTCGATCCCCAGTACTGAAAAAAAAAAATTTATGCTGGGCACAGTGGCACATGCCAATAATCCTAACACTTATGAGGCTGAGGTGGGAGGATCACTGTGAGTTTGAGGCTAGCCTGCGCTACAAAATAAGTTCAAGGCTGGCCTAAACTGAATAGTAAAACCCTATCTCAAAAAGATCGCCTCAAAAAAGTTCTATGTGCAGGTTTACAGTAATATGAAAGCCAAGACATATAAGTAATTTTCAGAAAAATACAATTTACTCACATTGTCCCAAGAAAAACAAAAATCCCTGTTAACTATTATCAGAAAGAATTGAAGTGAACTTTGACATTTGGTCCTTATTATAGCTCAGGTTTTATAGGTAAGTTCTAAAAACCTTTTAAAGACACTTATATAAAGTTTCATAATGTATAAGAAAGGTAGGACCCCAGCCATCTGGTTTTATGATATTAACAGTAATAAAACCAGACATAGGTGTAGGAGAAAAAATAAAACTATAAACCTTTTTTGCTTAGGAAGCTAGGGCTCAAAAATTATAAATAAAATATTAGCAAATTGAAGTCATAAATATATTATTTGCATAGAATTTATCCCAGAAACAATAGTTTTCAACACTATAAAATCACTTTGTGTAACGTGTTAGTTATTAAATGAGAAAATTATGCAATCATTGTGGTGGCAATGCCCCTAAAAAGCATTCAGTCAAATGCAACCATGTGATTTTTGCATAAAGACAGCTAGATCAACAGAACAAGGTAATCATTCTGAGTCAGACCCATGTTTATCTCACAATTAAAATTTACAATAAATATATCATTTTAAATCAGTAAAAGAATAGACTACCAAAAAATGATGTGCATTTAGAAAAATAGATGAAACCTCCCATACAATTCACAAAAATGCAAACTTCCTTATGACCTGGTACCTTTAAAAAGTTAAAAATACAAATGCTAGACTTTAAAACATATTTTCACTGAATAAAACAGAAAATCATATCTACAATAAAAGTAAAGGAAGGAAAGAAGAGGAAATAGGGAAATGAGCAAAGAACATAAACGGAGAAGTCTGGGCATTATGGCATATAACTGTAATACCAGCACTTGGAAGGCTGAGGTAAGAGGATTGTTGTGAGTTCTGGACCAGCCTGAGCTACAAAGTGAGCTCAAGGCCCACCTGAACTCAGAGACAAATATAAACAGAGATTCACAGAAAAGTAATAAACGTTAGGAAAGATGTTCAGTCTCAAGTTTGAAAGACAATAAAATGTTTTAATATTCCAGATTGGTAGGGCTGTTTTAAGTTAATGTATCTAGCTGTACCAAATGTGTTGGGGAAATGGATAGTTTCTTAGTAATTGTCAGGTTGTAAAGTTGTAGAATTTGGCAGTCTTTTCTGTACCCTTTAGTATTTATAAAGAAGTTTCAGATATATTCTTCTTTAATCCTGAGGCAAGTCATTTGTCATTATTTTACCTTTGAGGTTTAGAATTGAGAGAGGACACATGACAGGACTGGATTTCACCCCCTCTACTAGTGCCAGCACTCCCTTGTGCTGCTGGATGAAGGACAGTGTGAGCCAATACTTGAAACTCAATACATGTCACAAAGTAAGCCTTTGTGATCAAAGGATGATTGAAGGAAATGCTAGAGATTGTACCTCAAAGATAAGTTGAACTAAAATCATTAAGAATTTATATACCCTAACATAGGGGGTTAGGTTTTTCCTTCATGAATGTTGAGGATCCCTCAAAGGTTTCTGAACTGTGACTGAAAATAATGTGAATAGTGGTTTAGGAGGGGAGTGGCAGGAAGAGCAGTGAGATGGCCAAGGCAGTTGTTTAAGCGAGAATATGAGGGTAGCGCAAGGGGCATGGGTGTGGAGGGAACTCAATATGGAGCCCCCCATCAGCACATCAAAAGGACTGTTCTCAGCTTGACATGGTTAGGTCTGACATACATTAGCAATAAGTAGTAAGATTTAAGTGATGAACTGGATTGGCAGAGAGGGCTGACAGGGAAAAAAGTAAGAATTAAAAATGGCTCCCAGCTTTTGTTTGAGCATTTGGTATATGTTGGTATGGTTGACTGACATGGGAGGTTTTTGCGTGCTAACAGCTAGGATGCCAGCATTTCTTTTGCGACTTTAAGGGTGAGATGCCTCTTAAATGTCTAAGTAGAGCTGTCAAGAAGGCAGTGTGCAACAGAAGTTAAAGGAGAAATACGGAATAGAGATGAAATCTGAGAGTAATAAACGTAAAATTTGATATCCAAAGCCATAGAATGAATAAAATAACTTACAAGAATGGAAAAGGAGGAAAAAGCTAAGGAGTGGTCTTGATCTCTTCAATACTAGACTGAGAGGTTTAGTAGAATAGAAGCCTGTGAAACGTAATGCCGTAACCAGTAATGTAGGAAGAAAATCAAAGGGGTAGAATGTCCCAGAAGTCACAGAAATACTCCAGGAAGAATGGACTGGCTGTTGGGGTGGGGGTGGGGGATAGTTCTTGGTAACCTTAACTAGCAGAGTTTCAGATGCTAGTGGAATTAATCTCTGAATGGAGTGCATTGAGGAGATGGGACAAATGAAAAATACTCTTTTTAAGGACTTTTGCTCTGAAAGGTACTGGCAGAATACAATGGTACCCCTAGGTGATATGTTTTGTTTTTTAATATGAATGGGATTGTGGCACATTCCTATGCCAGTGGAAGTTACCTGGAATAAAGAAATGAATGATGCTGAAAAGAGTGGAAATGCAGGAACAGTCCTTGAGAAGCCACAAGTGAAGGAGATCCCAGACACAAATAGAAGGCGTGTCAGTTAGCTTTCTATCACTGTGATAATGCACCTGAAATAAAAATCTTACAGAAGAGGTTTCAGTCTGGGCTTTGCCTGTGGGGGCAGGTGGGGATCATCTGGGGGGTGGGATCACAATGGTGAAGCAAAGCTGCTCACAGGCTGGGAAGCAAAATCAGAAGAAAGGGCTAGGGTTCCTACTTCCTAACAGTTGCGTCACTCCCCATAGCACCACAAGCTCTAACATAACTGTTGGAGGACCTTAAGATAGAAGCTATAACAGGATGAGTGAATTTGAAGAGGAATGATGAACATTTCTTCACTTGGAAAGCTGTGAAAGACAAAGTATATAGCATGTTCCGTTGGGTTGGAAGAATTTTTGGAAGATGAAATAAGATTCATCTCCCAGGATCTGTATTTGTACTAAAGTATTAGGCAAGGTTGTAAGTAGTAAGTTACCTGGCAGGAGGATTTTAGAGATTTGAGGAAAAAGGAAAATTTGTGAGATAGTTATCTGAGGTTGACAAAATATATAGAGAGAAAATCAACTGAATTCTGTGTCTGACTGTAGTAAGTCTCCATTTTAGATTTGTGGCAATACATTTCAGTGACCAAAGTCAGCACAGTTTGCATGTGTGTGTGTATATATGTGTTTTCCTGTAGCAAAAACAGCTGTAGAGTAAGCTATCATTGGATTGGCATTTTATAAATAGAATGAAAGACAAGAGAGTGTTTACAAAATGGAAACATAATTATTTATGGAATTTAGTCTGGGAATGGAGGGAAGTAAACATTGGGATTAGAAATGATAAGGGTGATGTTTTTTAAATCTTGGTGAGATCCAAGAATTGTTGGAGAAGGATCTGTAGTCCAAGCAAGCATCCCAGGTGAATCTGATTCATGTACACAGTGGGCCACTCTTAAAATAGTGTTGGATCATAAGGGAGCATTAGAGCAAATACTTCTGTTCATATTTCACATTTGTCTACGTAAACACAGGCAGAACTGCTTATAAGGTAAATTGTTATACATAGTGGCACATGCTTATAATCCCCAGCACTCAGGAGGCTGTGGCAGGAGGCTTGCTGTGAGTTACAGTGTAAACTACATAGTGAGACAGTGTCTCAAAACAGCGAAACCAAACAAACAAACCAAATTAAGTGTATAGATAGATATGGATCATCAAGGTCTCACTAATAAATAGATTACAGGAAATGAATATTAACAGTTTTGTATTGTAAGTTTAGCTTTTAAAATATTAAATTAGATAGCTGTAATTTTTTTCATGTGATTATTTTGCCCAAAGATTTATCCATTTATGACATTTGAAATTTAAATATTTTATATGCATATGAAAGTTATACTCTAAAACCTTTTTTGAGGTCCTGTGGCTGGAGGGCTGCTGCAACAGCACGGCCTGGCTGGTCCTGTCCTCACCATGAGCCTACATAGGCACCTATGTGCAGGAAGCTTCTCATTCAGCGAGACTGTAGCAGTAGTACACACCATTAAAGAAACAGTTCGAATTCAGAATGACCTCCATGCACAGGCAGGGAAGTATGGGGGTGAGCCTTGCTTGAAGGCTGTTGAGCTGTTTAACCGCATTTGCCATCTTATTATGGAAACTCAGTATGAAAAGGTTCTGAAGAAAGTCTCCAGTTTTGCTCAAGAACAGAATGAGAAGATATCTGCTCCCCAAGGCCTCTTCCTGGTGGGCCTTGTGAGCTAGGACTTGGAGTAATTGAAATGACCATTCATGAAGACAGGCATGAGCAGCAGGAGATAAACCATAGCATAAAAGACCCTGCTTCCCGCTGGGATCCTGATCTATGCACTGACCCGTCACAGATTGGCCCCACCTCCTCCTCAAGCATCATTCCTTTGGATCTACTGCCAGAGCCATGGTGCCATTTACTCTAAGGACTTTCTAAAAATTTTTACCTGGAGTGATCTCTGGTTGCTTAGTATCCACTTTGTGTCTCCAAAGTGAGTAGGCCTCTTGTAATCTTTTGATTAGTTTCTGAGAAGACACAATGAAGCATTTTACTTTTTCATGCAAAGTTGTTTAGTAAAATATGCAATTGATCAGTCAATGCAAAGTTTTACTTCTCACCTACACCAGTACCACTTTATTCTGAGGCCAGTTTCCCAGGTGGCTTTTCGCTTCAGCGAGTCCTTAGTGTTCGGTCTGATTCCCTGAAGTTAATAAAATACTCTGTTTGAGGTGGATACATATGATTGTGGTTTTGTTAATGCAGCTTCCAGATTTCAAAGAACTAGCCATGTAACTATGATTCAAATCCTAAGATTGATTTCTACTGGCCAGTTTCTCAAACTGAAGCTCATGGAAGATAATAATGTATGTTTCTTATTTCATTATATAGGTTATTCCTAGTTAAAGCAGTACTTAATGCAATTTCCAATTATTTTCTTCAAACATTTTTATGTTATTGCATTACTTTGAATGTTGGGAAGATGTGGTCTGTGTTACTTGGTCATTACACACATAAGTAAGCACAATAAAATGGATGCTAAATCATCAAATGCATAAATGTCCTTGCTGTGTCCCTGAATATGTAATAAGCAAGTGTAATACAAATTTTAATGAGTTTTGTTATAAATGTAACTTATAAGGGAAATTTTTGATAGAAATAATACTATATATTACTAATTTTTAACCCTACCTTATGATTCATATATAATATTCCTTGTATTTATGTATACCACATATGTTCAGTGCAGAGATCTTATGATTGGTTAAAGTGAGTTAAGTGACTTGCAAGTTAAACCCTCAAGTTTGAGTCTGTATTTCTAGCCCTTCTTTGTCAGTGTGTTCTTACTATTGGGTTTCTGATGCCCTTCATTCTCTTGAGGTTTTGAGAACACTGTATTTGAGAGAAAGTTAAGAAATACATTAGGAAAAATGAAACAGCTAAAAGTTTTACTTTCAGAGATAGTGTGGGAGTGGTACTGGATTTATTCTTTCAGATTTAATCTTTTTTCTAGCTCTAGTAGTTACTCGGTAGACTCCATAGGTCTGTGTAATATTTTAATTGTATAAAACTCCTTTGTTGTTTTATAGCATCTAATAGTATATCTGTCTTTAAATCCATTGTAGTAGCTTATATGGAATATTAAAATACTGGTAAAACATTTCTTTAAAAAAACTTTTGCTACAAGAAAAATTCTGATTCTTTAGTTCCATTTGGACAGTTTATCAAACTACAGATGTCATCTTTAACACTGTCTCTACCTAACTTGGCAGCTTGCTCTCAGCTCAGCTTTGTCTGTATTTTAGCTGCCTTCCTTTGCCTGAAAAGCTATTACAGTTTCCTGTATTCAATTAAATTTACATGCAACTTAAAAAACTTGATGATAAGTGGACTGAGCAGCCTAAGCCACTAAAGATTCTTTTTTATTGAAACTTTATGTTATCTTTTCGTATAGTTTATTTCTAAGCTTCAATGAAAGAAGTGCTGTGAAATTAGTAAGGCCTATTATAATTTTTCTCCCCCAAATCTGCTCTCATTTAACCCACTGTTTTGTAGTGAATTTGGTGGAGGCTTTTTTTTCCAAGTACCTTGTATCATTGTAGTGTTACTGTAATTATTAGATGCATTTGGGCAGGTACCTTGGAATTCTTAAATGCATTGTTAATGCTTTTCTCTGGGAGATAAATTCAATTGCCAAATGTTATATAAGATTAATGCTAAGCTGGGTTTATAGAGAATATAATGAAAGTACAAAATGAAGTTCCAGATCTTAGTCTTCTTTTTAGATGTTTATGTTATGCTCCTAATTTGCTTTTCATTTCATATTAGTATTGCATGCTATAAACCAATCTGTGCTTCATGCTGTCTTATAACTATATTCCACACTTTTTTTCTTTCTGTGCTATTTTTTTCTACCTTCTTTTCAGATCTGAATAATTTTCCCTTAATAAGAATTATCTAAAAAAAAAAAAAGAATCGTCTCAAATGCTGTCAGCTACGTGACACCTTTCTAGATACGTTCTCCACCCAATAAGTACCTCATAATGATACAGTATTGTTCCTTGTTTTAAAGATTGTTTTTATTATTCTCTTCCTTACTTGAAATTAGCTTTTTGACAGCAATGTCTTCTTTTAGTAATCTTTATATACACTGTGTCACACTGTGACACAAAATATTTTGTAGTCAACAAAATATTTGTTGAATGAAAGATGAGAAACAACTAAAGAAAAAGAATATGTGGTCAAAAGGGTCAGGAGTCAGAGAATACTAAGACAGAAAAGAGCTTGGCACCGGGGCTCATGCATAGGGACCCTAAGTAAATGCAGTCAGAGGAGACTGTGGGAGTGACAGCCTCCACTTTTATATGCTGCTTTTCAAAATGGATGAACATCTAAGGAGAACTGGCAACACCTCTTACCCTCAGCCACTCTAGTTGCAGTAGGGTTGGTTACTCTAGTCATTCTGGAAGTGGTTTTCTAAGGGACTCTCTGCTTCAGAATGAGCAAGTGGATTTTCAGCTGCTGGAATGAGAGTCTCTGGAGTAACCTGATAATAAAATGCTGAGCTTTCTAGGGCCAGCACATGGTGAGTCAGAGAGAAGCCCCATGCAGTCCCCTGCAGTAGAGCACATCCCCTAGAAGGAAGTGCTGCTGGTTTAGACAGTCGGATGAACATCCTGCAGCCAAAACCAGTTTATCCTTCAGGGTCTAGGGCTTTTGTTAAGTTTAAGGGTCTACTAAAATGCTAAAATGCTTTATTGTCTTTTAAAATCAAAATGAAACCACCTTTTAATATTGGACAAAATAGTTTACTGTATGTTATTAACATGTTTGTTTTCATACCAAAGCAATCACAAAATGCAATTAATTTTTAATTTTTTTGGAGGAAGGGCCAAAATAACAACAGTGTCATAGTAAAGTCCTGCCTGAAATCTACCCATCTGCTCAGGCTTGGTGCTGGAGTGTGAGACAGCAGCAGGCTCTGAGGATATGTGTGATGTTGCAGTCCAGTTGTTTTCCCCTCTGCACCTCAGTGTCTTTATCCATGTGATGAGGTGTAACCAGGCCAGGGCTAGTGTAGATCAAATCCTCTTAAACGAAGTTACCTATCAGAAGCTTTGGACAAGTTGCAGGCACAGCAGTTTATCTAACATGACTATTATTAACTCAGGTTTGTGATAACCTGTCGTGACACAGAACAGGACTGGTAGCCTATACTTTTTGTAAGCCCAGCAAAAAAAAAATACAAGATTAGAAATATTACCGCATGAAGAGTGTGTCTTATAATGCAGCTGGGAAAAGATTAGAAGCAGTAAAGTGCCTGGTATGTTGTAAGTGCCCTATAAACATTTATGAAGTGGATAAAATAATGATGTATAGAGAACATTAGTTTATGTTCTTCGTCAATAGAAATACTTTTTATGAGATTTTTTTTCTTACTTTCTGCAGAAAAATAGCGTGAAACATTTTGGAGAGGATTGTATCTCAGTGTTTAAATTTCATTTCTATAAATTATAAGATTCTGAAGATTAAGCCTAGAGCTTTTTAAGATGTTTTCTATTTATTTATATGGTTTTACTCTTCCCTGTCTAATCCAAAATATGTACTGTATTACTATTAGAACAATATTCTCTATCTTTTACTTCTTCAGCCTGTAAATTGTTTATCTTTCAGATTATTAGTGGAACATCAATCCCTACCTGCTGTTCCTTTTCCACTCAATGTGCTTCATAGCACTTTTCTGCTCTAACCTACTTACATGTCTAGGGATTTTACACGGATAGAAAACAGTAAGATTTCATCACAGTGCCAAATATGGAGTCAGGATAAATTTTCTGAAAAATAAGTATAGTCATGTGCTATGTAGCAATGTTTGTGTCAATGACAAAGGACATATACAGGATGATCCCATTAGACTGTGTCACTTTGTGATACCCTCCCTCACCATCTTAGTTGCCTAAACACACTCTGAAATTCGTGTAACAGGATTGCCTAACCACACATTTCTCATGCATAGCCTTCTCATTAAGCCATGCATGGCTCTGTTACAAAGTGAAAAATTACCTCTATATTGTCCTGGGTTTTTTTCCAGTCTAGTAGTAAGTACACATTCCCTCTTTTGTGTACATCAGAAGTACTGAATTGTTTTTTAAAAATAGAGATGTTTCAGATGAAATCCATGGCTGTGTAACCTGTATTTACTCAGATTACAAAATATAGGCATGAAAAAATGACCAAACAATTAAGGCACAAATTTCTTTTTAACAAACTAACAATGATTAGTAGTAGTATTATTTATCATATATGTATGTTCATTTCCCTTTCATTTCTCCTTTCTCCAATCCCAGTAGTTTTCTTTTTGAGCAGTTTCTTCCCTTTTCACTTTCTCAATAACTGTTGGACTTTTTGGATCTTATTTACTCCTTTAGTTTTTTACACTAGGGAGACCGTACAATGTTTACATTTGCTAGTCTGATTTATTTCACTTATGAGTATAGTTGCATCCATTTACCTATAAAAACCTTCAGTTTAGCCTTCTTTAATGACTGAGTAGTATTCCATTGTATAATACCACATCCTTTTTATCCATTCTGCAGTTCATGGGCATTTGGGTTATTTCTAAGATTTAGCTATTACAAATTGTGCTGCTAAACATGAATGCACATATATCACTGTGGTATAATGTTTTCAATTCTTTTGAGGAATACCCAGAAGGAGAATAGTGGGTTAAGATTAAGTGGGACCTCTAATCCTAGTTTTCTTCAGGAATCTTTACACTGATTTCCACAATGGTTGCACTAGTCTACACTCCCACCAACAGTAGAGAAGAGTTCCTTTTCCCCCACAGCTCCTCCAGCATTTGTTATTGGTTGATTTCTTGATATCTCAGTGTGATTTTTAATTTTCATTTCTTGAATGGCCAGTGATATTGAACATATTTTCATATATTTATTTGGCATGTGTATTAATTTGTCTGAGAAGTATGTATTCATCTCAGATGCCCATCAAAAGAGAATTTATGTAGCACTTCAAAACTTTTTTTTGCTTTTTTGGAGGAGGGATAGTGCTAGGGATTAAACCCAGTGCCTTGCTAATGCTTGGCAAGCACTTTATTTTTTTTTTTTTTTGTCTTTTTCGTATTTTTATCGGTACCAGGGATCGAACTCACGACTGCCTGCTTGCAAGGCAGGTGCTTATGCCGCTGAGCTAAATCCCCAGCCCCTTGGCAAGCACTTTATCACTGACCTATCTTCACGCCTAGTCCAGTTTATACACTTTGAACTTTCCTCCAAGTGTGCATTTGGGCTTCTTAGAATGCAGTGGCAGAGAAAGAAGGTGGCATTGTGGTCATCAGTTCCCTGACATCTTCTGGAATAGCTAATTATTTGTGGAGTTAGTTTTAAAGTTATTCTTTGTCTTATTTGAAGAATAGGTACATTGCTATATTATGAAATGACAAAAACTTGCTAGTTTCAAACTCACTTATAGGACAGTGGGGTTTTGTCAGTGAAGGAAGATATGAATGCTAATTCTCCAAAGTGGCAACTTCATCATCATATGGCAATGGGTCAGTATGTGCGGATTTGTAAATGATAGTGTTTCAGATGTCTTTTTAAACCTCACAGCTCAAAACCAAGGTTGGTTTGGTTTTACTTGAAATGTGTTCAGAATATTTAACTAGCACTATTGGGGGGGGGGGAGAGCCACAACAGGATCAGAAAGAGACCTACTATTCTATTTCCTGGTAATGGCCTCTTATGTCTGTACATCATTACCTAAATATCCTTTTATTTTCACTTACCGTGAACTTGACAGAATTAAAAAGGATGTATTGATGTTCTTAGTTAAGGATTCAGTACTTAAACCATAATACTAAACATAAATATTTAATTTACATAAACTTTGTATCACATTTATCAAGACCATGGCTGGTTGCATTTTCTCATGAAATGGATATTCACAATGTCTTCTCACTCAAGAGGCTTCCTGTTTATCTACTTCATTGGATTTCATCATAGAATACAGTGAGTGTATTTAATGTTTTAAATTTAAACATCAAAGATGCTAGAGATTACATAGCATCATGCTTGATGTGTCCTAGTTCTAGGATTTGTACATATATAAATTTATACAAACATGTGCGTTCATGCACACAGGTTGTATATCCCTAATGCAAAAATTCAAAAGCTGACATGTTCTAAAATCTAAATTTTTTTGAGCACTGACATAACCACAAGTGAAAAATTCTATTCCTTAAAACTTTGTTTCATTTCATGTATAAAATTATTTAAAATACTATATACACTTGCTTTCGGGCTGTGGATATAAGGTATGAAACATAAATGAATTTTATGTTTAAGCTTGGCATCACCAAGCTGTGGCATTATGAATATGTGTTTATTCCAAAATCTCAAACAGTCTGAAATCCACAGCACAGGTCTCAAGTGTTTCAGATAAGCCATACTCAGCCTGTGCGCACGCATGCATATATACTCATACACAACAAATTGTTTTGTAAGCCTCTACTCAGATTGCACCACTGCATATTTCTGAGCCAGAAAACCTTATAGGACAACTGATTGCTATAACTATTTTTAAGCAGAAACCATATTAGAGAGGGTATAAGTAACAAACTGTACCTTAAGAGATCTTTGACTCTAAGCAGTTGGAATCTTGGCGTTATTTAACTGCAACCTGTCCCAGTGTAACACCAGTTGGTGAATTATGTTAGGAAACATCTACCATATACAGGCTGGAGGAAGATACAAGTTAAATCAGCTGTCCTAGAGAATGACTTGTACATGCCCTATACAGGTGCAGAATAAGAGCCACATACTAACAAGGACAATGTAGGGAGATGCCTGAGAGCTTAAAACTATGAAATCAGATGACTTGGCCTGAAATTCCAACTTCTCTAACTATGAACCTGGAAATTACTTCAAAATACTATTAGTAAGGTTAAAAAAAAACAAAGTCATTGCTTTGAGGTGGTGAGAATTTTGCAACCCAAAAGCTAAGACATTTGAGTTTTGATTTGTTGAAGAATAGGGAACCTCTTTAATAGATAAGTTAAGGTACATGATTATTATTTTAGTGACTGTCTCTTCAGTCAAAAGATAAGTTAACAGATAAGTAAAGGTACATGATTAGTATTTAGTGATTATTATTTTAGTGGAGAGAGTAGGAGGGCAGAGAGGCAAAAACACCAGCTGGAGACTTGCCAGGGCAGTCCAGACCTGGAAAGTGTAACTATGGAAGAGAAAAGAGACAGGCAGGACCAAAATAATCATCCAGATTTCACAATCGATTGGTGTTTTAAAACATCTTCTCCCTACAAATGGAATAATTCAGCAAAATTGTAGAAATTGCTGATGTAGCAGCTCAGTGGAAGTCTCCTGTAAGTGCTGTCAGAGATGATAAACTGGGGACTCCAGCTGGTAATGTGTGCATTCGCTCCCAGCTTCCTTTGCCCCTTTGTACACCAGAGCACAACAGGAGATATGGGCTTATCCCTGTAGGAAGTGTCTCCATAGGAGATGCTTACTGAACCAAGTGTCTTTGTTTAGAACTAATTGACCCTCCTCAAACAGCATTTGTAGAGCTTACCCAAATTAGGCAGACTTTGCCCATCTGATAAATCAGAGAAAAATCAAGGTCAGCAGTCAGGTTGGAAAGAAAGCATAGAAGGATGTTTCTGTCAGACAGAAGAGCAATGTGCTAGTAAAAACTAGGTAATTATGAAAACTTTATTACCATTTTAACATGAATTATGTTAGTTGGGCGAGCCAGACTTTATGTCATTTAAAAATCAGATAGCCGGTCGTGGTGGCACACACCTATAATCCCGACACATACCTGTAATCCCAGCACTCAGGAGGCTAAGGTAGAAAGATCACCGTGAGTTCAAGGCCAGCCTAGGCCACATAGTGAGACCTTGCCTAAAAAAAAAAGGTTGTCAGTATCTTGATCTGAATTTGTTTTTCTTTGGTTGGAGTCTTGATGTTGAAGTAGGAAAACAGATAAATATTTTTAAACATTTTTGAGATTTTTTTTTACTTAGATCTTTTAAATTACTATTAACAATAAAGCAGAAAGAAAAAAAAAAAGCTTACAACTGATTGGAGAGAATTCCTTAAAGACATATCATGGATTTTGACTAAGAGCCAGTCTGCATAAAAACATCTATTAAATAGTTCCTAGAGGCTTTACTGATGTAAGCTAATTTCTACCTCTTTAGACCAGCTTTGGCCTTCATCTAATCACTTTCAGCTGAATTATAATTGAAATTATTTTACTGGAGATGTATCTTAGTGCTTAGCATGTGCAAGGCGCCAGGATCAGTCCCCAGCACTGCCGTGTATGTACTAAGACACAAACCGGTTCCGTAGTACTACAGTGAAACCTAAGATTGTGCGTCCAGCAAGCATATAGGTATTAGCAATGCTGCTGGTTAGTGAATTCTACTTTGAATAGCAAGTCTAAACAGTTTTTATTTTTAGCAACTCTCTCATTACTCTGTAAGGTTACCTCTGTGTGCCCTTTATTTTGCCACTTCAAACTGTTGCTTTTTTTTCCTACCAGCAAAAAAAATTGCACATAGAGCGTGCCCCCGTTATAGGGGGACCCATGAGCATTGTTGGTGCAGGGCTATGGTGTCCACTGCGGTGAAATCTTTTGTAACTTCTCCTGCCAGAAAAATTTATAATCACTGAGACCAGTTGACTAACAGATTTTTCTGTTTTAACTAAAGGAATGTTTACATAGGACCTGGGCTCTGTGACTTTGGCCAAGTTACTTGATTTCTTTGACCTTCAATTTCTTAGTGTCTGATACCAACATGAAAGGAAAATTCTCTTAGTCTGTAAAATGTTAAGGTTTTTAAAATATCAATGATTACATTAGACACCTGGCATAGTGTACTGCGTGCCAATAATCTAGCAGGCATTTAACACTTTTTTTTTTAATTTTTTCTTTTGTTAAAATTTTATTTTAAAGAGAACAAGACCAAAAAAAAAAAAAATGAAGCAGAATAAAGTCAATCAAAACAAACCAATGAGAGCTATACAGAACTTCAAAACAAGATAATGCTTCAGAATCAACAATGGCTACCATAAGGTCTCACGTTATCTGAAAAATAGCTGTCCATGCCATAAGACATAACAAAATCAAACAAAACAGAACACAATAAAATGAATCAAAACAAAACAATGAAAGTGATATGGGACTTCAAAACAAGATAATAGGAAATCAATAATGGTTACCACAATATATCTTATTACCTTAAAAATAGCTGCCCATATCATCAGACATAAACCTTCATAATTTTTTAAAGATATTTTATTTATTTAGACTGGTAGGAAAAATACAAAATGCATTGGTCATTTAAAACATGTAGTCTCCCTTCTTAAAAATCTACATTCATTAATCTTGTTTTCTTTTTTTTTTTTTTACCATAATTTATCTTGCTATCTTTTTTTTTTTTTATTTAAGGAGAAAAGAAAAAAAAACAGAGAAAGGGTACAAGTTATACAGATTTGCAGAAAAAAAATGAACAGTAGGAAATCACTAGTTAATGGATTACATATTGTCATCTTAGAAATAATTGTTCAAGTCACAAAATTACAGCTTGTAGAGTGGACATTCCATCAATGATACTGCAAACAGTTCTGTTCAATGATCCAATAAAACTCTGTGATATCATTTTTTATCTTATACACTTAAATATACATGCAGTTATATAGTTTAGAGAACTTTCTTTTCCTCTCATTTGTACAATGACTATTACACATTTTGGGTTTCATTGCTTCCACGGTTCTTATTACTTTTTTGGAAGAGAGTAAAACCAAATGTGACATAACAGAACAGAATCGGTCAAGTCAAAAGGGTGGACATAATAGATAATGTGAAAACATAATACAAGGTGATCAACAATGGTTACCATAATGCCTCCCGCTATCTCTAATAGAATTGCCTGTATCGTTAGTTATAATACAATTGAACAAAACAGTAAAGAATAAAACCGACAAAACCAAAACATTGGAGACATTGTAGGTCTTCAAAAGTAGATAAAAGTCAACGAGAATGGGCGTTATAATGAATCTCATTATCTTCACAGCTGATGCCTAAATTTTCGAACCTGATACTATCCAGCAAAACAGAATAGGGGAACATCAGTTTAAAACCAGATGGTGAGAGTAATACAGGGCTTTAAATCGAGGTAATGGAAAGTCAAAGTGGGTTACTATAATATATCCTGCTATTTTTTTCCTTTAATTAAAAGGATAAAAATAAAAAAGTAAATAATGGAGTGGAGATTGAGATAAAAGAGGGCATAACAACGAAACAGCACAGATCAAAACATAACCATTTAAGCAGAATAGTGTTTCACCACCAGATAATCCTGACCTAAAAGTAGTTACCATATTGTCTCTTTCCTTGAAATCCTTGAGTACAACTTCGTATACTGTAGCATTAAGTATATCAAAACAATGTAAAACCATTTAAGAGAATGACAGCATTACAGAGTATTTCAAATCGACTAACAGAAAATGAACAATGGTTTCTGTATAATCTCCTTGTCTTTAAAAGGTTTTTGCTTATACTATCGTACATAATAAAATCCAGTAAGATACAACCTATTTAGACCATTGGAGACAGAAGGACAAAAGCTAGATGAGACTTCAAAACAAGATGATACTAAATCAGTATTACCTATTAAGATGTAATTTTCTCCAAAAAAGCTGTTCCTATCATCCAATCTTCTCTGTCTCATTTCTGTTGAGCTCTTATTCTGTCAGTAGCTGTCAGTTTGTCTTCTTCACTTTGTTCTCTGCTCCATTCGTTGTGGCCTCCACTATTTCTGGATTCTTTGTATTTTTCTTTTTTTAGAATATCCTGCAATACTCTCTGTAGAGTTGAATTGGTGGTTGCAAATTCCCCCAGTTCCTCTTTATCCTGGAAGCACCTTGTTTTTCCATCAATTTCCAGGGATAGTTGTGCAGGATATCTCAATCTTGGCTGGAGATTATTATCTTTCAAAGCTTGAATTATTTCCCCCCACGCTCTTCGTGATTTGATGGTTTGTGCAGAGAAATCTGCTGTAATTCTGATGGGTGTTCCCTTGTAAGTGGTCTGTTTCTTGTCTCTGACAGCTTTTAATATTCTGTTCTTGTATTGAATTTCTGGAATTTTTATTATTATATGCCTGGGTGTTGCTCTGTTTGGGTTGTAGGTGGCTGGGGTCCTGTATGCCTCATACATCTGAGTATCTTTACCTTTTGCTAAATTAGGAAAATTCTCCTGGATTATTTCTGTGAGTAGCTTTTGTAGTTCACTTGTTTGTGTCCCTACTTCTTCTTTTATGTTCTTAATCCTTAAGTTATGGATCCTCTTATCATCTTCTTGTCTTTGTATTATTGCTGTTTGTTTCTTTGTTATTTTTAAGAAGTTTTTCATTTCATTCTCCCATATTACAAGTCTGCCCTCCAGTTCAGATAGTCTGTCCTTAGTTTCTTTCAAGCTGTTATGCCAGTCTTCGATAGACTTCTTAGTATCTTGGTAGTCCCTTTGAACCTGCTTCACGTATTCTATGCTTTCTCTGTTTTCTCCATCAAACAATTCTCCCCTTTTTTTCTGTTCTTCCATTCCACCACCTGTTTTTTCTTGGGTGGTACTTAGCATTTCTCTAACTATTCTGCCTACTTCTAGCTTCAGGTCATTGATAACTTCATTCCTGAATTGGTCTATGAGGCTCTCTATATGGCGCCTTATGTGTATTGGTGCGGTGTCTGCTATTGCCTGATTCTCAGAATTGGGGGCCGAGGAGCCTTTCTTGTTGCTGCCTCTTCCCATGCTGCCTCTTCTTCTCTGTTCCTTATATATGCAAGCTTATATAAGAGGCCCAGCTTCTCTCCCAGTCAGCCACAGCCTGATCGAATTGCGCCAGTTAGGTGTTCCCGCTCACCGCTGCGCACCAGGGAGTTACGGACCAGGCAGCCTACGCGTCTCCCCTCCCGGCCACCGTCAGGCTCTTGGATCTGGGTTGGGACAGCCTACGGGGTCCGCCGGCAGCGTCACGCAGGCCAGGCACTTTTCACCAATCCCGCCCGAGAGGGGAATGTGTGGCTGGAGTCGCCACCGCGCCCTGCTCCCGCAGGACTGCTCGGGCCCAGAAAGTCTGCTGGAGTCAAACTGTGGCTCAAACTGTGGCTGAGTGTCAGCCTCTCTCACTCACCTCGCCACAAGTCAGAACATGCCTCCCTGCCCGTCCTGTTTTCGACTCCGTTCGCAGACTCCCGCTCCCAGAGTTTCTGCGCGTCTCTCTCCTTGCCGAGCCGATGTAGAGGCAGCCAGCCACCGCGCGGCGGGAAACCCAAATCGCAGCTTCCAATGGCGCGGGGTCCAGCCTTGGCAGCGAGGCTTTTCTGTTCCTGTTTTAGCACCAGGACTGCATTCCAAGTTGGTTTCTCTCAGCCGAGTTAGTTCCTGAGTCAGCAGAGCATAACTCCACCAGCTTATGTCTCTTTAGTCCGCACCATACCTGGCTTCTGAGCCTAGTTTTTCAGAGAGCCTCCGGCAGTTGCTGTTATCTGTCCGCCATGTTCTCCCGGAAGTCTCGGCATTTAACACTTAATAGGCACCCTGACCATGATGGAATGAAGCAAGCATTGAAAACTAATTCTCTGTTAGGCATTTATTGTATTAGTAATGTAGCTAATAAAAGTTGTGAATTGTTTTCAGGAAAAGAAAATAAAAGATTAAAGTTGTTTATATTTTTACTTTTATGTTTTTATTTCATATTTAAAAAAAATTGTTTGATTACTTTAAAAGACAAATTGCCTTGCTGAATGTCCATTAGAATTCTTGTAATGGAAAGGATATTGAATTTTAAATTCTCAACTTTATTTCTAAGAAACGAAATAATTCCTTTCTATCCTAATCTGAATTTTTTAGTCCAAGATAAACCTAAATAATAGTGTTCTTGCTATATCTTTTTTTTCTGAGTAGTGTGGTCAAAGGAAAGCCATCAGGAACAACAACACAGCTAGCGCCTTGAGGAACATGACAAAATTGACACTACACGTTAATATACTCAGAAAGCCAACATTTGTTCAGTTACTACTAATCTTTTTAGGCAGCACCTTTGATTTGGCACTGAACTACTGCAGGTTATCATAGAACTATTTTTATTTGCTGCCAAAACCCTTCACAAAACTTCCTAGTTGCATTCTGAAATACAATCATATAGTTTCTAATGGGGTTTTAAATTTCTCTTTTGCTTTCTCATATTAACTGCTTTCTTACAATAACCATAAAAATGTTTGCCCTGTTAGATGCTTCATTAGCAGAGGTTCTTTCCAACAGCACATGTGTTCCAGGGAAATCTATTAGCTAGATTACATCAATGAGAACGCTAGCTGATGGGTTATTCATCTGTAAGAAAATATTCTCTCAGTATCTCTGGGTTTAGCAGTGCAGATCCTCACTATCATTTGTCTTACTTCAAAACTAATTGAAATCAGCCAGCCTATGTTTCAAAATATCTACACATATTACCAACCATCTGGCTGCTCACAAATGATGAAGACATTTAATATAAAACCTAGTTAATGCACTACCTTCTCACCTCGAGAGAACAGCTTTTGCCTAGGACACACATAATCTTACTTTAGCATCAATCTGCAACAGGGCAGTCATTTGGGTCCCCAAACTCATAACAATGTAATGTAGTCCCTCCCAAGTGACTGGCTGTATGATAAATGTCAGACTGATCTTAGCTGGGCTCATTCAGAACTGCAGTGACAGAGCATCTCTGTGTGCCTGGCAGATCTAGACTACCTCGAGTAGTCTGTTGCCTGTAGGTAAAGGGCATGCACAACTGTTTTTAGTAAGTTGATGTTGTTTTTTTTCTGTTTATGAAAGCAATAAATATTAAATAAAGTATATACTTTTGATAAAAATTTGGAAAGTGTATATTTCCATATAACTATTAGCCTTTCAATAGTTTTAAAATTGGGTTTATTGTATATTATTTTTAGCAAACTTGGGATTATTTTCCACATAGTTCCCCTTCCCCTCCCTGCTTCTCCACACTATTCTGCACCCCTCAGCACTCCTCCCCTTCTTGCTTCTACTGGGGATTGAACCCAAGACTTTGCATATGCTAGGCAAGTGCTCAACCACTGAGACATTTTTTTAAAATGAAAATTAAAGCAATTTAAAAAATGGTACAAAATTTCTAAATAAGATTGTAGGAGAGCAACAATGGTTAGTATGTTGCATATTATCTTCAAAGTAGTTGCTCTTATTACAAGATATAGGCATAAAAATTGATCAAACAATATAGCCACAAAAGTTTTCAACAAACTAATAGCAGTTCGTAGTATAACTATCTTAACTAATATATGTTTTTTTCCTTTCCCCTCCATTTTTCTCCTTTCCCTCATCCCAGTTTATTTTTTCTTTTGGATATTTGCTTCCCTTTCACAATATCTGTTGTGATTTACTCTTTTGGCTTCTTACAATAGGGAGACAGACAGCATGCTGTTTCTCACATGTGAGTCTGGTTTATTTCACTTATGAGTATGGTCTCAAGTTGCTTCCATTGCCCTATAAATGTCTCGAGTTTATCCTTCTTTATAGCTAAGTAGTATTCCATCATACAAAAATATCACATCTTTTTTATTCACTTGTTAGTTGATGTGCATTTGGTTTGTTTCCAAGATTTAGCTATTACAAATTGGGCTGCTATAAACATGGAAGCACATATATCACTGTGGTGTTTTTAATTCTTCAGGGAAAATACCCAGAAAGGGAAATAGCTGGGCTGAATAGGACCTCTAATCCTAGTTTTTTGAGGAATCTCTACACTTATTTCCATAGTGGTTGCATAGTCAGCCACATGTTTTTTGAGACAGGGTTTTACTAAATTGCCCAGGCTGACCTGGAGCTTACAATCCTCCTGCCTTAATTTCCAGAGTAGCTGGAATTACAGATTTGGCCCGCAGCAACTGGCCTGTATATAGTTTTTAATCTTTTTAAATGTAGGACTACTTTATGAATATTTTCAATTGCATAATCATCTTCATTTCATTACCTGTATAATATTTTGTCACATTATACATTGTATATTATCTTTTTAAAATTTTTTTTATTTTTCTTTTAAAGGGGGTAAAATTAAACACAACAAAACAGAACAAAATAGGATATAAGAAAGCAATGTAAGAGATACAAATTTCAAAGCTAGATGACCTGAGATCTTCACTGTCTATCATATTCTCTCTTATTTTCTTCCAAATAGTTGTCCATGTCTTCACATATAGAGAATTCATACAAAACAGCACATATAAAACTGATCTGAACAGAAAGAGGAAGGCGTTTTAGGTCTTCAAAACCAGACAATAGGGAAGTCACTAATGTCTGTTATAGAGTCTCTGGTTCGCTTCAAAATAGCTGTCCATAGTTTCATGTATATTGAAGTTCAACTAAACAAAACAGGCAGGGTGGGAAGAGTTGCTTGGTTTCACGGCACTCCAGGTCCCAGCATGGCGTGGGTTCCAGTAAACGCCGGTGGCTCCTTTCCTGGGCCACTGCAGCCTGCCATGCTCACAACCACTCACCGGGGGAGAGAGATTGCTTCAAGCCATTGCTTTCTAATGGATTGACCATTTCACTGCCCAAGTTCTGAAATGGCCAACAGACCATCTCTTTAGAGAGAAAGACATCTCTTTAGGCTCCTGCTTGAAGCCAACAGCGTCAGGAAGCTGCCGGCCTTGATTCAGGGCCAGATACTGTCTTAATCTACCTATTCCTTATTATGGGACATTGAGTCTGCCTCTCATTTCCCTATAAGTAGCACTGTAACTTATTTATACATATATATAATTGAGCATATCATTGCCTTCCTTTAAGATAAATTCCTAGAAATGAACTGTAAGGTCGCAAGTCATTTTCTATTTTATTTTTATTAGTACATACTTGTAGTACATAATGTTTACATTTCTTATGGGAGATCGATATGTGCACATAGTACATCTTAATTTGTTTTTTCACACACCCCCATTTTTAATATATATCATTGCCTTTACGATAAATTCTTAGAAATTAACTGCAAGATCAAAAGACATGTATATTTTAATGTACTTTTCTGTTTCTTTGTGGTCTGGGGATGTTTTGGTACATATTTCCTTATTGTTATTGGAGAAAACACTTTTTTGGTACTGCTTTTTAGACATGTATAGAATATACCACTGCCTAAATAACAGTTAAGCGTGGACTTACTTTTTCATTTTAGAGCTATTTGATGGATGTAAACTAGTTCCTCCTTTCATTTTCAATTTTAGTGTCTTTGAATATTAATGAGGTGGTGTACTAGCAGTACCATAATTACTTTTGTTTAGGTATTTTGCATAAATTCCTCATATACCTATCAGTCTATTCATGTATTAATGAAAGGATATCCTAAACCAGCAACATATTCTAGCAACAGGACTGCAGCTTTATTTACAGACATTAAATTTGTACTTCTACCTTGAAGCTTTGGATTGAGTTGCAATTTTAAGCTTATCAAATTTCAATGTTTACTACATTTTTTTATTAACCAACTTTCCTAAAACTGTACAATTTTACCAAGATCTTCATCATCATATTTTACCAAATTTCTCTTGAAACATTTGAACCACCAGTTCTTTCACTAGGGAGCACACTTTGACCTATATATCTACTAGTTAGTCATGGCCATCTTTCATCCCCATCTCCCACTCCTGCCTCCCCCAACCCCTGTAATGCTGACAGTTAAATTTAGGGTCCTCATCTGTTGAAAAACTAAATACAGTTATATTTTACTTTTGTTTTAAATTGCTAACCTTTGTGAATATGCGTATTTTTGTGGAAGAAAGGAATATTGCTATTTGCATTCTTTTCAGGATGTAAGAAAATTGTATGAGTAAGAAAGTTACTTAACAACTGTTAAAAGTATTGCCTATTAGGGGCTGGGGATTTAGCTCAGTGGCACAAGTGCCTGCCTGGCAAGCGTGAGGTTATGAGTTTAATCCCTGGTTTCAAAAAAAAAGAGTATTGCCTATTAATAAATAAATTTTAGTATATAACTAGGGTAGTTTAAAATTAGAGTAGAACCACTGAATTAGGAGTCTTAATTAGTTAATGAGGGTAAAGTGCTTTGAAGATAAAGAGCATTTTCTAAGTACTATTATTGTTTTGATGGAATTTTATTCTGTGTTAATGGTAGCTTGAAAGTAATTTTTACTTACAGTATTCCCAAACAGAAAAATTTTATTTCTTTTCTGGTCCTAGGTCCTTTGGTGTATAAGGACACTGATGGGACTGCAGCATGTACAGCCCTATAATTAGGTTTGCATTAATGACTCCTTAATACTCTGTTGGGACGTAGGTTTGGGAAATAAGATTGGTTTTAATTTCCTGCTTGTATAGGTGTATCCTGACTAAACAGCACTTATTTTATCATGTCAGATTCCACAGCTCTTATAACCCAAGCTCTAATTTTTGCTCACTTAATGAATGTTTCATGCATATAAACAAATAATTTTATGTTGATTTACTTTTATAATAATTCACTATTAAATAATCAGTTAGTATAGTCGCTGCCTAATACAGTAACAGTAAAATTTAATCCTTTATGCTCATTCAGACTGTTGAAGAATTTCAGGGTCATCAATTACTTGCTGAATCATCTCATTTCTATTCTTTTTTCTATTCCCTCTGCCAGTACCTTATTACCTCCCACGTGTACTTCTGGAACTGCTTCCTTATTAATCTTCCTGCTTCCAATCATTCTTCATATTCCAAGTCATTTTATATGGTATGCATAGATCAATCTTAATCTAAAATTACAGATATGATTATATTATACTTCTGCATAAAATATAAATAGACCATATTCCTAGATTTACCTGTTATTTATCAATTTACATAGTTTACCTAAGCCAGCAATATTTCTCATCTCTCTGTTCATATAATTTCTTACTGTGATTTTGAAGCAAGGTCTCACTAAGTTACTAAGTTGCCCAGGTTGCCTCAAACTTGCCACATAATTTACAGGTGTTATCAGTGAAGGGGAGAAAAACAAACAATAAACAAAACAGTGTTTCAGTGCATGAAAATCTCAGCAGAATAATTAAGACTTATGGGGAAATAGAAACAATGATAAAAACCAAATGAAGAGTCTAAAATTGAAAAATACTACAGTCATACCTTGGCACTCCACTGCTTTGAAACTCATCAAATATGGTACTTGTGGATTTTAACTCAAAAAATTTGTTCCAATACTCACCATTTGTTTTTTTTTTTTTAATTTTTTTTTAAAATTTTATTTAAGGAGAAAAGAAAAAAAAGCAGAGAAAGGGTACAAGTTATACAGATTTGCAGAAAAAAAAATGAACAGTAGGAAATTACTAGTTAATGGATTACATATTGTCATCTTAGAAATAATTGTTCAAGTCACAAAATTAAAGCTTGTAAAGTGGACATTCCATCAATGATACTGCAAACAGTTCTGTTCAATGATCCAATAAAACTCTGTGATATCATTTTCTATCTTATACACTTAAATATACATGCAGTTATATAGTACAGAGCACTTTCTTTTCCTCTCTCACCATTTGTTTGATACTTAATATGCAAGCTAGAACTTGTGTCAGTTGCCTCACGACTCACTACTCTTTCCAACCAAAAAAAGTCATTTTTGATACTCATCACACCTTCTGGAACTAATCAACAACAAGTACTGAGGTACTACTGTATTTCTGAAATGAAAAATTCTTGAATAGACTTAGCAGCTGAGTGATGCACAGAGGAGAGTAAATGATTTTGAGTTGATCAGTGTTAATTATCCAAGATGAAAGAGAGAAAGACTGGATGTGAATGGAAATGAACAAATCCCCAGAGATCTGTTAGATGGTATTTAATGGTCAAATGTCCATGTAACTGGATACCAGAAAGAGTGGAGGGAAGAATGGAGCAGACTAAAGGTTGAAATTTTCCCAGATCTGATGGGAATGTAAAATAATAAACTTAACCAAGTCAGTTAAACATGAAAAAACCCTTGCCAAACTTATCATAGTCAAAATGTTGAAAAGCAAAACAGCAACAAAAGAAAAATGACATGTTACATGCAAAGAAACAGCAATCTGATTAATTAAAACCAGTGAGGACTAAAGAGAGTGAGACAGAGTATTTAAGAGGCTGAAAGAAAATAGTCAACATAGATTCTATACTATATGTAGTGAACTTATTATTGGTAATGATGGCAAAATAAAGACATTTTCAGATAAAATAAACCAAGAGAATTTACTACCAAATCTTCACCACAAAAAATGCTACAGGAAGCATTACAGTGTGAAGATAAGTAATTCTGCAAGGAAACTTGAATCTTTAGTAAAGAATAAAGGACATCAGAAATATTGACTATCTGGGCAAAAGTCAAGTATTTTTCAAACTATTTTACATCTTAACTTCTTGATATATAACTAAAATTACATTATTTTGTGGGGTTTATGAAATAGTCTAACATTGATTATAACCAGACTATAAAAATTTAAGGTTATATATTATCTCTAGGGACAACTATTACAACGATAATAATGTGAAGTATAAAAAATATAAGAAAATTGAACTGAAATTCAACAAGAACATATGAAAATGTTTGACTCTTACAATAGTGCTTCAAAAATACAAAAAGCAAAAACTGACAGAATCAAAGGGCAAAATAGTTTTAGAATCATAGCTGATGTTAACACCATCCTCTTATTAGTCCAGCAAGCACATAGATGATCTGAACACACTTTTAGCCATCTCACTCCATTTGATATTCATCAACCAATGCACCAAATAATAGCAGAAAGCAAATTCTTTTGAAGTGCACACAGTACATTTACCAGAATATACTATAGTCTGGACCAGAAAACAAATCTCAGATTTAAAAAGATTGGAACCACACATAGTTCATTTCTAACCACAATGAAATTAAATTAGAAATCAATAACAAAATAATAAACACATAAGTTTTTATTTGATCAGAAGACATTGTAAGAGTGCAAAAATATTTTAAGCTGAAAATTAAACAAAACATATTAAAATTTACAGAATGCCCCCACAAATTGTTTCTGGAGAGAAATGCTGACAGAAGAAGGAATCAATGATTTAATTGATAAGACAGTTGTACAATTTATGTTGAAATGCAAAAGGGCTAGAAAGCCAAATCATTAATTAAAAAAGAACAAAGTTGAAGGTTTTTAATTAATCTGATTTTTAAGTTCTTTTAAGGGTATCTATGCTAATCAAGGCAGTGCCCCACAATGGAAGAGACAGACAGACCTGACAAACAAGGACATCAATAGGAAAAAAAGATTGAGAAATAGATACATTCTTACATAGTTGGCTTTTCTTTTTTTTTAATTTAAAAGAAATGTAGTAGGGTAATTTAATGGGTAGAGGATAATATCTTGAACAGTTAGCTGTATGGAGAGAGTTTCCGAAGTCCAGCTCTCTTCTTACCTCTCACCAAAACAAAAATTAACTCTGTGGACCATAGCTCTCAATGTAAGAGCTAAAGTCACAAAACTTACAGAATACAGAAGAGTGTGTTGGTGACTTTGGATTTAGTGAAGATTTCTAAATTAGACTTTAAAAAGCACATAAATTTATTTTAAAATTTTAAAAAAACGTATCTTATCAAATCATGAATCTGAGACAAAAATTAACGAACTATGTACTGTGGTCCAAACCCATCCAACTGCTTGTTTTTATAGACAGCGGCTGGGGGAGAGGAGTTTGAGGAATCAGGGTACAATTGCCTTGCTCATTTGTGTATATATTGTCTGTGGTCACTTTCATACTTCTAATGACAGAAACCATTCGACTGTAAAACTGGTTTTTGCTATAGCCTTTAACAGAAAATATTTTCCAGACTCCAATCTAAACTTGTTAAAAAAAAAAAAAACTAACCTAAAAAAGGAAAAGTAAATTGAACCTAAACAATGAAAGGAGTAATAACAGATCAGTTAGATTAGAAATACAAGAAAACCAATGAAATCAAAAGCTGATTCTTTGGGGAGAAAAATTAATAAGATACAAGTTACCAATACTGAGAATGAAAACAGGGACATCATGCATTCTTCTGTCTTTAAAATGGTAATAAGGTAATGTAATCCTTGACTTAACAATGATATAACTTGTGAATTCTCAGTTTTATGAGCATGTGAAAGAAATACATTGTTAGATAGAAACTATATTCCAGATTTTGGTCTTTTTCCAAGCTAGTAATAGGCAGTTTGATATTCTTGTGATTCTGGGCAACCAATCAAGTGCAGAGAGGCATAGAGCACTTTTTTTGAGTAAGAGAATTCTTCTACGTCTTCATTGTTGTATGATTACCCAACTATATATAAATTTAAAAAATTATCCAACTATACACTTGCAATCAGTGGATTTTATTGCATGTAAATAATGCCTTAATGAATATGGGGGGTGGAAATCCTGTCTATCCTTTAAATCCAGGCTTATGCCACCTATTTATAAAACCTTCATTTATTCTCTCCGCTGGGGGCAAGGTTTCATCTCTTTGAACTCCCAGAAATCCACATTATTCAAGTCTTCAGCTACTACTGATTATTTTCTATGTTCTGTCATTTTATGCACACATTTCCACTCCACTACCAGTCTAACATTTTTGAGAACAGAGATCATTTTACCCCATTCCTTCACAGCCTGGTTTTTACATATCTTGTTCTTTTTCTTAAAAGCACTAGATAGAATGATATTCCAGTTAATGAAGGGTTCCAGGTAATTGTATTTTAGTCTTTTCTGACTTCAAATAAGCTACTTTAGAAATATATTTAGCATAGGGAATTGTGATCTTTCAGAAATTCCTTTGTTGAAGAAAATAGTTTCAGACCCCATAATTGTTCTTCCTCATACTTGATCATAAGAAAATGTTAGTTTTATAAAAGTATATAATCCTACTAGAGTGAGAAACTCAACTGAATAAATAGTAATGAATGTTTTATGAAATACCTGTGAAGAAAAAAATGTTTTACATTGTTTTTAATGATCCATTTTCAGGGTAAATTGTGATCAGACATGTTTATAGTATTTTGCTTCATATTTATGTGCTGAGATGAGTAATTTTGCTGGTATTAAATTAACATTACTTAGCCAGAATTGAACTGCCCTCCTTGGTGTATTAGTGGAGCTATAGAACATGCAGTGTGCAGAATTTCATCCATATTTAATATTGTATGGTACATTAAGCCATCCTATTCCTTTATTTGTGTGACAGTCTTAAAACTCTGCTGAAAGTTTATTTTTAAAATCCATTGTTTTGAAACATTTTATAAGATAAAATAAGCTTCCCCACCTTGAGAAACAACATGCCCTAGAGCACTAGGGTCATTAAACTTTCTGGTAAAGGGCTGATCAAACATGCTAGGCCTTGCAGACCACACGATCTATTAAAACTACTCAGTTCTGCCTTTGTATCATGAAAACAGCTGTAGGTCATATATCAATGAGTGGGCATGCCTATGTTCCAATAAGGCTTAATTTACAAAAACGGACAGCAAGCCAGATATGACCTATAGACCAGTTTGCTGATCTCTATCAGAGTAGCACAGATCTGGAGGAAGAGAACCAAAATGTGATCCATTCTGTGAATTATCTGATATTGGTTACTTTTGCTTAATTTCCTTATGAATTTTTCTTTCTTATTGGTAAGATAAAGAAGTGAGACTATAGAGATCTAGCATCCTATTTTAAATGTTATTCTCTCCCCACCCCAAGTTAAACCCAGGACCTTCACACTATGCCTACAGCCCTTTATGTTTTATTTTTTGAGTTCGGAACCTACTTAGTAATCCAAGCTGTCTCCTGAACTGGAGATCTACCTTAGCCTGCCAGAGTGCTAGTACTACAGCTATGTGCCACCATGCCAGGCTTTAACTTTATTATATTTGGTCATCAAAATTTTTCTGGCTTAAATGTCCTTTTTCTGAAAGATAATGAAATAATCTAGGGACAAAGTCCAGACAGAGTCTTGACTTTATGCTGAATGTAGCCTGGATTTTAAACATTACACACATATTTCTTCTTCCTTGATAGTGTGAGAGAGCAAGCCATTGGCTTCTACTTCAATAGAATATTAATAAAATAAAAGTTTTAATAAACGTTTCTTATATATAGGGGGTCTATGAATTCACTGTAGGTTTTGAAAAATAATTGCATTATATTGCCTTTTATAACATGAGAAATATTCTAACATAAGAATAGCCACCTTGAGCTGGGGATTCAGTGGTGTAAGCACCTTGCTGGCAAGCACAAAGTTGTGAGTTTTGATAGAACTGTGGGGGACCAGCGGTGGCTGAAAAGATAAGAAGTATGAAATATAAGTGACCTTTATTTTGAGAATGTGGGGAGAGACACTCCCGATCCCCTGGGGTGTGGCATCTCCACCCCGGGGTCAGCAATCTCTCCATGGAACACGTGGAGTGAGCACCTAAATAGCCTCGGTTTGGGGTGGAACCTAAGGGGGCATGAGGGATGTACAGGTAGCCCATTGGTCTTTGTTTGGCACCATAGGTAAATTCCTAGGGGTGGGAAAGATGGAATCACAGGTAAATTCCTAGGGATGGGGAAGATGGAGCTCCTTGGTTCCGCCTCTAAGGCTTCACTGGCTACAGTGTCTTGTCTGGGCCAAAACTCTTTCAAGTTTGATCCCCAATACCCAAAAAAAGTGATACAAGAATAGTTACCATCTTTTATCATTTACTCAAAAGTACTCAATTATCTGTTTTATATTTGTAACAGAGATAGTTAGTATTACTAATTCCTATTTGACAAATGAGAACAAACATTCAGAAATATAAATAAATAACCCAAGGACATATAGGTAAGGTAAATGCCAAAGCTGAGATGTATTCATTCCTTATTTCCCCTGTAGCAAATTTCCCCAGACTTAGTGGTTTAAAACAACACAGATTTCGTATCTTTCAGTTCTTGGGGTTAGCAATCTGAAATAAGTATGAGACTTATTCAAGCTAGAATTCAGGGTTTTATTTATTTATTTATTTATTTTGTCTTTTTCTGAGGTGGGGTCTCGCTATGCAGTTCAGGCTGGCCTTGTGCTCACTTTGTAGCCTAGGCTCCTCTGGAACTCACAAGGATCCTCCCACCTCAGCCTCCCGAGTGCTGGGATTACAGGTGTGAGCCACCACACCCAGTTTAGAATTCAGGTTTCAATAAGACTACATTCTTTCCAAAGACCCTAAGGGGGAATCCATACATGATAATAATTTCACAGATTCTGGAGATAATATGGATATTTTTGGAGACTATTACATTGTCTGTCACACTCACTGGAGGAAAAAAATCATGAAATACTGGGTGTTTTCCTCAGCATCTTCTAAAAAGGCAGAGTTATCATCATCTCATTGTACAGATTAAAGATCCTGATTCAGAAGGAGTGTGTGACTTTGCAACAGTTTAGTAACTAACTAGACTGAGGGGCTTTTTTAAGTCCTACAAGCTTTCTACCAGATTATACTTTTATAACATTTTTATCAGTATTAAGCATTTGATGTTAACATAGGTATATTGCCTTCCTGTCTCCAGATAATTGAACTTGAATCCAACCCAAATTAGACTTGATTCAATGCCCTTGCCATCTGTTAGGCTGTTTGATAGTTTCTCCTATGAAAAGCATTTTCTCCTGAAGGGTAAAGAAATAAGATCAGGATAAAATAGATGTAGTCTTAACTTCACTTGGGTATTGTGAAAATCTTTTTTTGCTAGTGTTTATGCTTACAATAGTAACTGAAGGTACATAGAAATCGTAGACTTTTCTATACTTTATATGTCATAACTTTTTATATTAAAAAGATAAAAAGGTTATGTTAGACTTGACTTTGGGGGGGGTGAGTAGGCGATTTTGTTGAGATAAGATCTTGCTACATAATCCAGGCTAACCCTGTATTCAATATGTAACCCATGATGGCTTTAAACTTGAAATCCTTCTGTGTCAGCCTCTGGAGTGCTAGGATTAGCGTGCCAACCCCATCTAGCTAGCCCTTTTTTTCTTTTTAATTTCTAGTTTCAATTTGTTTTTCTTTCATCAAACCTTTTGACAGTTACTTATTTTCTCTCACTTATGTGCCAATAAATTGTTGAATGTTTACTGTAAATTTACTTGCTAATCTGTAGACACAACTCTTTCTTGCTAATCTGTAGACACTTACCTCTTATTTTCAAAAATGTGATAATAAAGCTAAATGCAGTGTGGCATGCCTGTAATCCCAGCACTGAGGGAGGCTGAGGCAGGAGGATCACAAGTGTGAGTCCTGTCTGGGCAATTTAGCAAGAAGAAGCTCTGTCTCACAGCAAAGTATAAAAGGATGGAGGAGATAATTCAGCATAAGGACTGTGGGTTTAATCTGCAGTACTGAAAGAAGAAGGCATGGGAACAGAGATAAAGAAGATGAACATGTTAGTTAATAATAACAAGTAATCTTCATCCCCCGAAGAAGCTGCTGACTGGATTGAAGGGCTTGGAAAATGATCCAGAGAGTAGTGGTGTCCTTTCTCTAGAGCTACTGGTGGTTGAGCCAGGAGAGTAATCAAATCTAGAGTGGAATAGGATATGCTCAGATCAGAGGCAGACAAGCCTTGTAGAGCTACTGAAGAGTTCAAAAACAGCATAATATGACAGTCGAGTGGGACTTTTTAGTGGTTCAGACCTGGGTTGAAATCTCAGCCTACTACTTAAAAGCTGCATTGGGAAAGGAATTTCATATCTTCACCCCATCATTTGATCATTTATTAAAGTGGCTATAAATCTTGCCCATGAGGGCTATCATATGAATTGGAGAGATGGCGCACATAGTTGTGTTAGAAAATAGTCGTTATAAGGATAAAAGCAACAGACTGAAGTGCATGGGTGCAGTGAGTAGCAGAGTTCATGTTAACGTATAGTTGGAATTATGCAGGATGTCACCTTTTCAGGTTGGCTTCTTTCATTTTATAATGTAAAAAATTTTGCCATTCTTTCTTTGGGTAGGTTATGCAATTATTTTTACTTTTCCATCATGTGGGTGCTCTGGCTTGAATGTGATTTGTCCCCATCAAAGCTCATTTTGGAGTTTGGTGACCCATATGTTGGTGGAACAGAATTTGGTGTTTGAATGTGAGTGAGGTGTTAAAATGGGATTGGTTCCATTTTTCTGAGACAGATCGAGTTCTCCAGGACTTAGATTAGGTCGGTGATGTAAGTTGTTACAAAGTTATACAGCAGACCTGCCCTCCCTGTCTTCTCCTTGTGCATATTTACTTCCCTCCCACGCGCTCTTGCCATGTGCTATATGTGCTGTGCCATGAAGAAGCATGAGACTTTCTTTGTATGTGGCCCAATTCTGAATTTTCCTGTCCCCAAAAGTAGGAGCAGAATAAACCTCTTTCCATTATAACTTATTCACTGTCAGGTATTCAGTGACAGCAGTGGAAAATGAACTAAGACAAAGCACACTAATGCACATCTGTTTATCTATGTACCTGTTGAAGAATATGTTAGTTGCATTGAAAATTACAAATAAAGCTGATGTAAACATTTGCAGGATTAGTTTAGAGATACAGTGGTACCTTGGTTCACAAACTTAATTCTTTCCACGATTTTGATCACAAACTGAATTAGACAAGAAGTCAATCAAATTACCCATAAGATCACCATTAAACCTAGCCACTGAATTTGGTTTGGTTATCATTCATTTTGGTTTGTGACCAGAATTGTGAAAAGAATTAAGTTCATATACAACATGCCACTGTAAGTTTTGTACTTCTCGGTGCAAACAACAAGCGTTAATGGATTGTATGGTATGGTAAATTTATATTTCTTTCTTTTTTTTTAAATAAACTTGCAAACTGCCTTTCAAAGTGACAGTACCATTTTGCATTCCCAGCAAGCGTGAGAGTTTCTGTCCTCCACATCCTTGCTCAGCATTTGGCTTTGTCAATGACATGAGATTAGCATTTTCCAAATGCTTTGATTTGCCATCTATGTCTTCTGTATCCATCTCTTCAGGTCTTTCATCCCTTTTACTTTGGAATGATTTTCTTATTCAGAGTAGAGCTCTTTGTAAATTTTACATATCCTTTATCACATACGTCTTTTGCAAATATTTTCTACCATTGTGTGGTTTATGTTCTAATTCACATCAAAGAATCATTCAGTGAGCAGGAGTTTTTAATTTTAATGAAGTCTAGCTTATTGATTCTTTCATGGATCTTGCCTTTAGTTTTGTACTTAATAAGTCATCACTAAACCCAAGGTTAACTTGATTTTCTCTTGTTATCCTCTAGATATTTTAATAGTTGTGCATTTTACATTTAGGTCTGTGACTTATTTTGAGTTAATTTTTGTGAAGGTTGTAAGATCTGTGTCTAAATTCATTTTCTTTGGAAGGGAGGGATTTTTTTTTTTTTTCAGTGCTGGGATTTGAACCATGCTGTGCGAATGCTCTAATGGTGTTACATTCCAGCCCTTTAAAATTTTTTTCATTTTGATAGGGCCAGGGATGTAGTTTAGTGGCATAAGTGCCTGCCTGACAAGCACGAAATCGTGAGTTCAATCCCCGGTACAAAAAAAGAAAAAAGAAAATTTTTCATTTTGAGACAGGGTTTTTCTAACTTGCCCAAATTACCTCAAACTGACATCTCCTGCCTAGTCACCCTAGTAGCCACTGTCCCTAGTGAATTTTTTTTACATGTGACTGTACCATCATTCCAGCACTATTTGTTGAAAGGAGTATGTTTTTCTCATCTTATTGTCTTTGTCAAGATTGACCATATTTGTATGGATCAATTTTTGGGCTCTGTTGTCTTCTATTGACCTGTCTCTTCTTTTGCCAATACTATACTGTCCTAATTGCTGTACTTGTGAGGCAGGAGATTAGGTTGTGGAAGACTGGCTGGGGAGGGAGATGTGACCTGTTAATTACAAGATGCTAGGACACATGGGAACAGTTCTCAAATCCCTGCACATTAAACCCAATCAGAAAGTGCCATCTTCAGTTCTCAGGAGAACTCAAGCAGGTTTTTGTAGGATGGCCTGGTTCTGGCATCAGCCCAAAGAGTGGGAAGTACAAAAGGACAGTCACCATTGAGTTCAGCCACTGTGTTTTCTCTTACACAGTGGCCTACTCTCATCCTATAGACTGCACTTAATTTCCTGCTTTTAGTTGGCCCAAACTTGCTCTGCAGAACATGTTTCTTTTCCTACCTTTTATAAATGTAAAACCTCACTACTTTTTGCATTTCTCTTGATTAGTTCTTTACTCAGTACAGAAAGAACCTAGACCTTGCCTCTAGAAGGAAACTACAGTGCCCCACAAAATGCAATAGCACTTATTCATTGTGTTTCTGTCTAATAATGTCAGTCTTCCAACTTTGTTCTTCAGATTTGTGTTGGTTCTTCTGTGTTGTGTTCTTGATTATAATTTTTTAGATTATGCTGTGAATTAAATTTCATCATTATGCTTTAGTTACATTTTCATTAAATAAAGTGCTGGAAATCCAACCCAAGGCCCCACATGCTAAGCATGCAAGTCCTCTACCACTGAGTTATATCCCCAGCCTAACTCTAAGTGATTTCTTAATTTTTACAGCTATCGTTTCCCGGATCTTCATCTCTGTGTGTTGTATATATGCCAAAAGGTATTACTCAAAGTTTGGTCAATGACCCCAGACCCACTGAAGCCAGATCTGCAGTTTTACAAGATAACTAGTACCCCATAAGCATATTAAAACTTAGGAAGCTCTCCACTTAAAAAGAAAAAAGCCAGCAAGTTTTACCGAACTGTGATTATGAGATAGTAGCTTTACATTTTAGGATTTTTTTTTTTTATAAATTGCAAACTACATTCAGGTTCTGAAAGATTTCTTTTTCACTTATTTTGACAAACTGTTTATTTCCAAATTACTGGTTAGAAAAGTAGAAGACAAGTAATGAAACTGAATAAAGCACATGTACAATAGAAACTGAATGTTAACAGTGGTTGTTGTATGCTTGAAAGATCTTCAGTGGGGTCAGGTGCTTTTCATATCATTGTCTTGTATTGAAATGATTTGCTTTCTTGCTTCTTTTTATACTTTTTCCTTTTAAACAGCCTTCAAGGGCCAAGAATTTAGCTCAGTGGCATAAGTGCCTTGGCAAGCACAAGGTTATGAATTTGATCCCTGGTACCAAAAAATAAAAATAAAAAATAAACACCATTAACTCTTGTACCAATAGAATCATACAGTTTACCTCTGGAGTAACATTTTACAAATGTCATTATTAAAGAAATCACAGGGTTGAGAGTCAGACCTGAGTTTTCTTAGTAACTCTGCTACTTTCCTGGTTTATGTCTTTCAGCCTTAGGGTTTCCTTAGTTATAAATTAAAGCAATGGTACCTACGTTAGAATTAGATGAGGTGACATTATAATATAGTTTTTAGGGGCTGGGGATTTAGCTCAGCGGCATAAGCGCCTGCCTTGCAAGCAGGCAGATGCGAGTTCAATCCCCGGTACCGATCAAAAGGAAAAAGACAAAAAAAAAAAAAAAAAAAAAAAAAAAAAAAAATATATATATATATATATATATATATATAGTTTTCAGCGCAAAGACTATACTATCTCAATAAATGTTAGTTTCTTTCTTTTCTCCTACCCTGCAAAATCAAGTTAGATTTCCTCATATAATCATACTGTAACGTGGGATCTTTGTTGTTACGAATTATGTGGATGCTAGCAAATGTTTATCATTTCTTTTCAGATTTACATGTATAAGAGTAAGTGTATCAAGTTCAATTTAAGCAACTCAAGATTATTGTTACTGACTTCAGGAACAAATTCTTAAAAGATTTCATTACTGTCTTTCAAAATTTAAGACTTATATATTAACTCAGATTCATTATCTAAACTGATAAACCTTTGTTTAACTACCATTGCTTCCCTACTTACAGACTTCATCCTTTTTTCCCATGAAGTCATGAGTAATTCTGTCTCCTTTTGATCAATCAAGACTCTTTGTAGTATTGAAAGTATTGTGTGAAGTAGAGCGCATTCTAAATATTGTCTTTTCATCATTTTTGGTATATCACTGGGGAAAAACTAATTCAGGGCCTATTTTCATATTAATATATTCATGGCCCCTTTCCAAGAAATTTCATGTACCTTTAAAGTAGCCTGACATTTAGCCAAAGGCATAAATGACTAATTGAGAGTTGGATCTTAAAAACAGAAGCAGAAGTAGAATCTCCAACCATCACTGTTTAATGTCATACTTAGGCCACCCTACCTCCCACTTTTCATGCATCTTACCCAGATTTGGTGTTTGTTCTTGACTGCGATATTGTTCCAGATCAAGGTAGGCTTTAAAATGAATGCAGGCTTCTGGTTAGAGCCACTATGAGTGGGTGCTGTATTCCTTATCATGTAGCTATTCACAGAAAACTATTCATATCTCCTATGTTCAAGAAGCATCTTGAGGGGGCTGGAGGTTTAGCTGAGCGGCATAAGTGCCTGTCTTGCAAGCAGGCAGTCGTGAGTTCGATCCCTGGTACCGATAAAAAGGAAAAAGACAAAAAAAAAAAAAAAAAAAAAAAGAAGCATCTTGCTTCCTGAATTTTTTTTTTTTTGCTAAGACTTATGGGGTATTATTGATCATTTGTGCCTTTTACAGTTAAGCAATAGATTATTTTTCAGAGTAGTTTGAAAGTTGTCTCAGTCTACTTGGGTTATTACTTTCTCTTTGCCTTCTCTTCAGGTAGTCATGGAAAACCAGAAATTATTGAGGCTGGGAATGTAGCTCAATGGTAGAGCATTTGCCTAGAATATATGAGGCCTTGCATTTAATCTTTAGCAGTGCTAAAAACAATTACTAAGCCACTGTAACTGAAAACTTTGAAAGATTATTCAATCATTACATAGAAATCTCTTGATGAAAAAAGTTCATGTTATTTTGGACTTTTAATTATGTCCAAATTAATTAAATTCTGCTTGAATAATGCATAAATTCTCCCTCTCATTTTTAGGCAAGAGCCCAGAGGAAGTAATAAAATAAGAATGTCCTTTACCACTAGGGATGCCTTTCTGATCTGTAACTACATTTTGTTGTTTCTATTATTGGTTTACCCTCCTCTAAGGATTCTTTTGGGTGATATTCTAATTTTAAGCAATAACCATAACTATGCATCATAAACAAGCGCAGATTTCTCAAAGTCTTGTCCGCTAGAACCTATTTTGGAAAGTGAAGTATATTGTCTTACACTTTAAAGGTAAACACCCCAAAAAGCACATTTTCTACCATAATCTAAACTCTCCAAAGGTAGTCATATTTAACCTTGTTTCAATTAATTTTCCCTTCAAATTGCATGTTTAATGTACAAAAATATTTTCACTGCCATTTTTTGTTTTCTGGTTGATGAGTAACATTTATTGGTGTTCACTGTACAGCAGCCCAGGACCACGCTTGTCTCCCCACACGCCTTTCTCTTCACTCTCCTGTGTTGTCTCTGCCTTGCTTCCTCCTTACCTAAGCATGTGCTCCATTTTCAGTGCCTTCAGCAAAGCAGAAGCCATTGTTTCCTAGTAAGCTCAGAGAGATTTGGGTAATTTTCTTTCTCTAGAATATGTTTGAGATTTTAGAAATGTGAAATAATAGAAAGAGTGATGAGTGGGAAAAAATGTTTAAATGACCTCTAGAATTTCTTTTCCTTTCATAGAGTACCTAGAACTATTTTGAGACCCACCAGTAGGTACACCGTTCTCCCCAATTCTAGCAGTATTTGAATAAAATCAGAGCATGGTCACTAGCATGCAGGATGCTATTTGCAGTATTTTTATTCCTTCAGTGAGCTGAGCTTAGGCTTTCACTGCCTGACAGACAAGTTGGGGAGGAACGGAGTGGGATGGAGAGCCCCTTTTGATTTGTCCCTCACCCACGATAGCTTTAATAGACAGCCTTGATGAGTTTGTAAGATCTCTTTGATACAGAAACCATAAACCTAATGTTTAGCAGGCACCTGCTTCTGAAGGTTAAGCAGATCATACAGGGACAGCCGAGCTCATTGCTGCTTAGCATGAAATATTGAGTGATCCAGAGGGGGACACAAGAGTGATGGAATTGCCACTGCAGATAATTGCAGGAGACACTTGTGAGTGCTGCACAGTAAATCTGCACCTTGTGCACACACATTTCAGGGAGGCTTCCTCAGGCTCAAACATCAGCAACACATGTCTAATAGGTGCATTCATTTTCATATGCTCATTCATGAATAGTCCTGATTAATTAATACATGTCACCATCTGGTACTTAGTGAGACTATTCATTTTTTAAATGTTGAAATTGCAGGGAATGGTGCACACCAATTAAAATCCTTTTAACTGGATCGTATTGGTATAAGGTATCTGCGTAGGAGGACTTCATTGGAATTCAGCATGCATCTAAGGGTGCACACATAAGCCCAGAGTCAATTAGAACAAAGGAAGTCAAGAGAGGGAAAAATGAAGGAAGAGCTGTCCTTTTTCTGAATGTCTGCAGGGCACTCGGCTTTCTCTTTTTGTTCTGCTGTTTTTCCTGTCACTTGTCTTGATTGTCCTCCCACCATTTGTTTATCATGGGTTTCCTTTATCTCTTAACTTAAATTTTTATCTTCTTTGTTTTTGTCCCCCACTTTGGGTCTCCTCTTTCGCTCTCCATTTTCCCCCAGTCACATATACATTAAGACAGGAGAGTTGGGTTGATAACTATGTGATGATACAGTAAAATTTCAACTTTCTGTGTCCATTGACAGAGTCATTTCCTGGCTGTAAGTTTGAGATCTAAATCATTAAAATATTTTTTAATTAGAAAAATAACTTGTACTTTATGACCTGATTTATTTTTTAATACAACCTAAGGTTTGGGATATATTTTTCCTCTTCTTTTTTATTTTCTAAATTTGTACTAATGAGCACTTATTTTATAATTAAGTAAAGTTTTAAATAATAAAACCATTTGTTTGAAAACCTTTTAAAAGTACACTTAACACTTCTGTTGTTTTTGTACCTTGTTAAACATGGGGTACCGGACATGGTGTAACGTATTTTTGATATCTTGCTATAATTAGTGTCAACATCGAATGCAATGATGCCCTTAAAGGATATAGGGCTGTTTGCTACACTGAAATGCTCTTTGAGTGCTTACATTTGTTTGTTTTTTTATTTCTTCCCCTTTGCTGTCAGGTGGTCCACTTCTTGTCTCAAGGCATCTATTCCTTTCTAAGTTATTTTGGTTTGTGAAACCAAGTAGCAAAGCATTGTTTATTCATTTGTTCAGGAACCATATATGCCAAAACCAAATGAGAAATATCTCTTGTCTTTGATGAGCTAAAACTAATGAAGGACAAGAACATATAAATAGCCATAAATGCCATGTGATACTGTCTTAGTTACTTTTTACTCGTCGCTGAGACAAAATACCTGAAACCCAAAGTTGGGAAAGGAAAGGTTTATTTCTTACAGTTTTTGGAGGTTTCAGTCCACACTCACTTGGCTCCAAGACAGACGGGCATGGCTGGGCCGCCGTGCATGGCGGCTGCAAACAGCAAGCTGGAACCAGCAAAGAGCAAGACACACCTTCTTCCTGCCATTACATCACATCCTGGCTCCACCCCTATGTGGGTGGAGCACTGACACCATCAATCCAAGCAGTAGACAATGAACCAATCACAAATACACAACGCAAACTCATGAGGCCTGGGGGACACAGACATAAACCATGACAGATAGGAACTTGGGAAAAGAAGCAGTTAATTTTGTTGTTGATGTTGAGTCAGGGTCTTGCTCGTAGTTTAAGCTGGTTTTAAACTCGCAGTGTAGCCCAGGCTGCCCTCAAACTCTGGTGGCAGTCTTCCTCCCTCACCCTTCAGAGTGCTGAGATTATCAGTGTGTGCCACCACACTTGGCTATAGAACAGTCAATTCTGAAAGGAAAATGTGAAATCTCAAAGGGAAGTTGACATTTCACTAGAGCATCAAAAGATCTGTGGAATTTTGAATAGTTGTTATATGACTGGGTGTGTATGAGATGATGCTTTAAAAATGGAAAACACATAAATTTATCCTTCTTTACAGGCAAGTAGCACTCCATTGTGTATGGATACCACATTTTCTTGATCCATTTTTTCTGCTGATGGCCATAAAAGGCCCCTTCTAAGCCTGAGCTATTATGAGTTGTGTTGCTATAAACATGGGTGTGGGTTTATCACTGTAATACAAGGTCTTTAACTCTTTGGAAAGATGCCTAAAAGGGGAACAGCTGGGTTTGATGGAATTCTAGTTTTAGTTTTTTGAGGAATTTTCATAACAGTTGCACTAGTTTACGTTCTCACTAGCAGTGTGCAGAGTTTCTTTTTCCTCAACCGTTCTTTCTGGTGTAACATGAAATATCAGTGTCTTTTTAATTTGATTTCTCTGGTGACTAACTATGTTGACCATTTTTTTCATGTGGTTATTGAACATTTGTATTTTTTTCTTCTGAGAAGTGTTTGTTCATTTCAGTTTCCTAGTTTTTGAATGGGATCTTTTTACCCAGTTTTTGAGTGGGGAAAAATCTAATTTTTTTTGAGTTTGTCCTTTTTGATGAACTAACAGAGATTAGTAGTATAGTTAACTGTCTTGTATATGTATATACATACACACATATGTATATGTTTACATATATCTATATAATCTTTTCCCTTTCCTTTCTCCTTTCCCCTATCCCAGTTGTTCTTTTTTAGCACTTTCTTTCTGTTCACAATACTTATTGTACATTTTGGGTCTCATTTACTCTTTCAGTTTTTTTTAACACTAGAGAGAAAATATGATATTTATACATGCAAGACTGGTTTATTTCACTTATGAGTATGATCTCAAGTTGCATCTATTTACTTGGAAAAGCCTCACGTTTATCCTTCTTTATAGCTGAGTAATACTCAGTTGTATAAAAATACCACATCTTTTTATCCATTCCATGATTCATGGTTATTTAGATTGTTTCCAAGACATAGCTATTACAAATTGTACACATATATTGCTTTGCTGTGATGTTTTCAATTCTTCTGGGAAAATACCCAGAAGAAGAATAACTAGATTGAATGGGACCTCCAATCCTAGTTTTTTTGAGGAGTTTCCACACTAATTTCCACAATGATTGTCTCCACTCCTACCAACAATGGAAAAGGGTTCCTTTTTCTTACTTTGTTTAGTTTTCAGCTGTCTTCTGAGTAGGTGATCTTGCCAGACTTCCACAGAGAAGAGTTGTTTCTTTACTATCTGTGGGAAATATTTCTAATTATTTGAGGTTTTTAAAGAACTCTGATTGTGGTGTTGCTAAATTTATGCTAATGATTCAAAGTAGTTTTTAACACAAATTTGCACTTATGTGATGTTTAGAATAGATTGTAAATTTTGGTGGGGTTTTTGTTTTTGTTTGTGTTTTTGTTTTGTTGGTATCAGAAATCAAACTCAGGCTCTCACACTTGCCAGACAGGCATAGTGTCACTGAGCTATGTCGCTGGCCCTAGATTGTAAATTTTGAGAAAGATTTATTTGTATTGCCAAACAACACATTCTGTGTCACATACATCTGTATGTCTCTGGGTAACCCCTTGATCTAGGTATGGAAAAAGACCCAGCAGCCTGCATAGCAGTGTGCATAGTCAGGGTTTATACGTTGTGTAACTTTGATTTTGTTACTTTTATCATATAATGAAAATCAGTCATTTTCATTTTAAAAAGTACATAAGGATTATAAAGCCTAGAATGTTTGAGTGATGTGTATAAATTTACACATGCAATTACTAATGACCTTACATGTTACTCCTTTGTCTTCAAGATTCTCCTATTTGATGGGTTGTCACAACAGAAATAGACGTGCTACTGGCCCCAGCACTTGTTCAGGAATGGGCTATATCCCACCTTGTCACTTTCCATGCTGAGAGTCATTAGCTGTCCTTCACAGTCTAGTGACAGAGACCAAGGCAGGTACCCTCACTGAGAATACAGAATCACCATAATTTTGCTGGAGATGATTTAGCTTTTCCTCCATCAGATCACAGGGCTCCTTGGGTATTAATATCCAGCCACTCCCAGAACACAGCTCCTGTCTTCTGGAGTACAGTCCAGTGGGGCCCAGGTTCTGCCCAACTGTGATGCAGATCCTCTGACCCTTCTCCTGTCCTTCATGTTCCGTCACTGTCAGTAGAGTTGCTGTCTTAGTTACTTTTCTTCTTGTTGAGACAAAAATAGCAAGCACCTAAAGTTAAAGGAGGAAAGATTTATTTCTCACAGTTTATAGAGATTTCAGTCTATATTCTACCAGCTCTGAGGAAGGTGGCATGGCAGAGGATCTCATAGGAGAAACAGTTCATGGCAGGCAGCAGACAGCAAAGCAGCAAAGTTGCAAGCATCAAGCAGCCACCACAGCCCTCTTTCTGTCCCTTATAGTCTATCCAGGCTACACTCCTTAGAGTAGGTAGCACTCACTCCCAGAGTAAACCTTCCCATTATCCATACCCAAAAACTATTTCTAACTAACTTGTGGACCATTTTAGTAATCATATATCCTTAATCCCAGCATCAAAAACTCTAGATCCAGCCACCTCTAAAAAGCCCCACCTATAACCACAGAAAGCTTTGGTGGACATACAGGCGCAAACCATAACAATGCCACTCAGCCCAAATCTTAGTTTCTTCCTTTATCCTGTGATGAAATATAGCTACCAGAGAATTTTTTTACCTTTTTTATTTTCTCTCCCATCCACTATAGCAGCCTTCATCTTTTGTATTTTTCCCCTAAACCATTTGCACTCAAGGTTTAACATTAAGTTTATATGAGAAAATAGCAATGAAAGATGCAGATATTTCAAATGGAAAGAATTTTTAAGCACATAGAACATATTTGCTATTTCCATTTAGGCCTCAGGGTTTTTTTTATGTTTTTGTCTTCATTATTCTCTACAGTTGACGCTATCTTGATTATTCACACTTGAGTACTATGCCTTTAGGAAGAATCTTCCTGAGTTGGTTTGTTTGTTGTTATTGTTATATGGTTTGTTATTTTTGCTTTGTTTTTTGAGGTAAAGTCTTGCTACATTTCAGACTGGCCTTGAACTCACTATGTAGCCGTAGCTAGCCTTGAACACACAGCAATCCTGCCTCATCATCCCAAATGCTAGCATTGTAGAAACACACCACCATGCCTGGCCTCTTCGTAGGTCTTCAACTAGAGAGAATCCAAGGTCATCTTCAGTTCTTCTTCCCCAGTTCCCACTCATGTTTGAATCTTACATATTTGGTCTCTCAAATGAGTCCCTGTCTGTTAATTTTCACTTCTTCTACATTAGTTCAAGGGTTTTTTCTGGCACAGTATTGTAATAACTGAACTACCATTCATTGCCTCTAGCCTTGCCTCTTGTCAGGGTATTCTTTCCATTTTCACCTGAACTCTTGAAGCTTAAGTTGTATTATATTACCCTGTTGGTCAGCAACTCCTTACTGACATATTCTGAATGCATCTCTTAAAACTGACGCAAAACCCAAATCCAAGATAGGATGCTCGAGTTTCTTTGTAAGGCAGTCTCCCAGAACTTAGATTGCATTTTCCATGTGGAAGCAATACGTGGAAAATAGGCTAACAAGCCAGCTGAAACTTCAAATTAAACCCTCCATGATCACCGAGGCCTACGTTTCCATAGAAATAACCTCCCAGATGTCCAATTGGTACATCAAGATGGGGTATGGGCATACGTTGAGGAATTGGAAGAGAACACTCCCTTCTCGTTCTTCTCTGGATATACAGATTTAATAACCACGATAAAACCTAGTATTTGTCAGCTGCCTAAAATGAGTCAGCCTTGAAGTAAGACACTTTGTATATATTTGTCCTCATTTCCCTAACTGCTTTGTAAAATAGTTATATTCTTTTAACAGATGCTTAGCAAATTAATAATTTAAGTAATATCACAAAAGAAATGCTTACCTGACATAAGAGTGTGGGGGGCTGAAAAGATAAGAAGTATGAAATATAAATGACCTTTATTTTTTTTATTTAAGGAGAAAAAGGGAAAAAAAACAGAAAAAGGGTACACGTAATATAAAATTTAAAAAATAAACAGTAAGAAATCACTAGTTAATAGATTACATATTCTCATCTTAGAAATAGTTGTTCAGATTACAAAATTGAATCACATAAAGTGGACTTTCAAACAGTGAGCGTGCAAACAGTTTTGCTTAAATGACCTTTATTTTAAGAATGCGGGAGAGACCCCCGACATCCTGGGGTGTCCCCCCCCCCCCCCGTTGGTGATCTCTCCGTGGAACACGTGGAGTGAGGGCATACATGTAGCTTAGGTTGGGGGTGGTGCCTGAGGGGCATTAGGGATGCACAGGCAGCCCATTGGTATTCTTTTGGCACTAGAGGTAAATTCCTAGGGTGGGGAAGATAGGGCCACAGGTAAAACTCCTAGGGATGGGGGAGATGGAGCTCCTTGGTTCTGCCGGAGGCTTTACGGGCTACAGTGCCTGTCTGGGCCAAAATCCTTTCAAAGAGAATATTGTTAAGCACTACTTTTCAAACTTTAGTAATTCATAGACTCTTTTAATTGAAAAAATAATTGCAGACTCTCAGTATTGATACACGTTATTATAATTTTGCTTAAATACAAACAAACATAAAATTAGGTATATATTTCTCATATTTATACTTCTTGTTCAGTTATAAGCCAAAACAAATTAAGTACAAAATCCAATAAAACAAATGAAATGCAAAATAAGGTTAATATAATATGATAAATGGTGCTTTACTGAAAGCAAATTGCTGCTTATGATGTTCATGCAGAGCTGCCTGCCACTCTAGTTTCCTTTATGGCTTTCATTATTGTTGAGTCTCTTCTTGTGCTACATTTCTTCTAGGATATTGAAGATCCAAGATTGGAACAGTACACAGTGATTGCATCATGGTGTCATTTTGTCCTTCACAGGGTGGGACTGAGTCATTTACATATTAAGTAAGCATTCTTTTTTATTATTTCTTAAAACTAAAGTGGTGTGCTTGGCATTACCATACATATATGGAAATCATATTGTCGTGCTAAGTTAACAAGTTGCCATTGCAATGACCTGGCATATGTTTATATTAATTTATTATAGATAAAAACTTCTTAAAGCAGTTTTGAATAACTCATAGACCCTTGAGAATACATTCTAGATCCCAGTTTGAAAAAAATTTTTTAATGTATTTTAAATCCAGTTTGTATTTATAACCATTATAAAAATGATTCTTATGTATTTATTACAATAGATTTTCCAAATACCTTTACAAGAAAAAACTAGTTTATTATATTTCCTTAAAGCAATAAATCTATATTTCTTCAAAGTGTTATATAATTTAACTTTCATAAATGTAGATATATTAGTTCCCTTTAAAAGTCTAAATGATAAATGTTTCACAGTATTATTGATTATTCTTTTCTAAAGCTAGAGAAGGGAAATTTTAGTTTAACTGAAAAAAGAATACCAGGGCTGGAGGTTTAGCTCAGCGGCATAAGCTCCTGCCTTACAAGCAGGCAGTCGTGAGTTCGATCCCCGGTACCGATAAAAAGGAAAAAAAAAAAAAAAAGAAAGAAAGAAAAAAGAATACCTTCTACCAAAAGTACTAGTCACACAAGACAATAAAGTCTCCAAGAACAGTGAAGAGTCACAATGACATTTGTCTCATGTTGCCATAAACATTGAAGTGGCCTCTTTCTCAGAATAATCAATTCTCATATTTCTCTTTCCTTCCCAATTTCCTTTTCCCCTTCTCAGTTTCTTTGAGTCTTGCATTGCCCTTACTTCCCTTTTTTCTTATTTGCTTTCTTTAATGCAAAGGTGACCTTCTCTTCACAAGAAAGGCTAGTTTGTTACGATACAAACTAATGGCTTAATTTATTCTTCAGCCCATCTTTCTTCAGTTGACAACCAGCTCTGAGGGTAGGGGCAGTGCAGTGTAGGAATGCAGCAAGATGACTTCTAGCAGCACCTCACCCTTCACTCTAAACCAACCACTTCAGTGACCCCTCCAAAGAAGACTGGCTCCTAACTCGGGCCAGGTTGGACAGAAGATCAATTTTGATTTGCCAGATACTATTCATCCCCTCAACACTGTGAAGCACAAAAGCACAACTTAGGGATGGATATCTAAGTGACTGTTTTGCCTTTACAATAAGCTTTGGACCTGTCCTTTTGAGTACTGAGCTAGGAAATGTGTGTGTATCTACTTGCAACTCTTCTATGTTCACAGTGAAGTCCCCTGTGCTGGACAGTGCAGCTGCTGCTGAGTGGACCTCTTGGGGACTGCCATGAGATGTCTAAAGCATCCTCCAGATTCCAGAATGGAATTTATATAGACCTGCACTCTGTAGCCTTAGAAAGTTCCAGTTTCTTCATCTGTAAAGTAGTATGTACATCAGAGCTTTTGTGAAAATTAACTTTTCCTGTGTAAACTGCTTCAAATAATGCCTGGTACTGTGTAGTCAGCAAGCACTTATTTAACATTTACTGTGGTCCAAGCAGTCCAAGAGATAAAGAGATGAAAATGATGTAGTCCTGCCTTATAGGAACTTACATGATTACAAACACAATGTGGCATTGTAATAAGGAATTTAGGGAGTCAGGAAATCCTCATCACACAGCTAAAGCTTAAACTGGATCATAAAGGACAAAAGAGTTTTGCCACTTGGAACAGAATTAGAGGAGACACATTCCAAACTGAAGAAACATATTATGAACACAATAGATGTGAGAGACTGTGGAATCTTGGCTGTGAGATAACATTTAACCTCCTCTCCTGTGCATACCTTTCTAAGCAGGAGGCTGAGGTGGGCTCAGGAAACACAATAACTAGGAAGAGTGTTATTTAACTGCTTTGTCAAGAATTCTTCAAGAATTTAAACTTATAAAACAAGGTGGGAACTGAGGAGTGCTGCTCTGCTGTGGTGCACTTACTGTTACACAATTCTAACACTGAGATGACTACCATGTCACAGGAACAGTAAACTATTGCAGAAAACTTACGTGGTTAGAACAAAAAGCCTTTGTCTTTTAATAGACTTTTTATTAGATTTTCATAGTAAACAGGTTTTACTTTGGCTTCTTATTTAGACAAGGACCTCAGGTCTTCAGATCTTGTCTTTGTGTAATAGCAAGGAACTGTGACTTTTGTTGGGGGGAGTCTAAACCCAAGAAGATTCTTTCCTACTCATGGAATTTCTATTTGTGTACCAAATTAAATCTGTATGTTATCTCCTGAAAAACCTCTTCCTGCTGCTTTGCTTTCGCTTCCTCTCCCCGCCCTTTTAGTCATGTACTGAAAGCTTTGGCAACTGTTGGAGGTGTCAGGTCAGCGTTTTTTACTGTGGAAGAAGAAAAGTTTGGGAACAATGACGTGGCCATATTTGTCACATTTTCCTTTGCTTTTTTTATACAAATGACCCACATGTTCCATTACAAAAGCTTAATGAGAGCACGTTGGCTTATAAACTTTACACTCACATCCTAGAGACAGATTACTGTGTACATGACATATAGAAGATAGTTCCTCAGTGAGTGTCCTTAAAAGCCCATGTACAGCAGTGAGGATTCCTGACTCTGCCTCCAAGGACAGGGAAGATTTTATGGAGTGAGATAATGGTTTGGGGGAGCTACAGGGTTAGAGAAAGCTTTGTCCTCTTTTGCAGTGAACAGATTCTCCTTGGGTGTCTTTAGGGGTTGCTGTCTGTGTAAGGTTTAACAGACTACCTCCACATACCCTCTTCAGGAAAGGGAACTGTATCTAGTTTGAGGATCTCCAGCTTCTTCAGCTGACCAGTTTCAAGACTGAAATCAGGTGTGGATTTGATTGTTTTATATCAAATGTACTTGAAACTGTTGGACTAGAAGCAAACTAATTATAATTGTACCACAGCAGACAAAGTAAAAAACAGTAATGTGTTCTTAAAAGGCTGTCGCAACTTTCAGGGAAATAAGTTGTTCTTGAATAGCTTTATCTAGGGTGTGAAGGACCTGGTCCTGGAAACTCTCAAATATGAAATGGGGCTTTGGATCATGGCATCCTGGCTAGCTAGTAGGGCAGCTTTGGCCATTCTACTCTCCCATACACCATTTCATCCAGAGGATCTGCTTGGAGATTGTAAGGAGCAGATGAACTTTTTTATCAGACATTCCATTTGGGTGCTCTGTATCACACCTGTTCTGGAAAGTAAGGAGGGGCACTGGCATGGGCTGTAGGGCCTCCTGGTTAAGTGCTCCAGGAGACACGCATCTTATTTCTCAAGCACAACTCTAGTGACTCAAGTTTCCAGTTAGGGGAGCGTCAGATTTGAGCAGGGAAAGCTGCAAGTTATTGATTGCCACTGAAGTCATTTCACATAGGCTGTACAGCCCCAAGCTTGCTCTTTGGATAGATCTGCGTCTGGTACAGGTTCTCTAAGAGCCTGGTAGCAGTTAGAATAGTTTTGAAGTGTCTTTATATGTGCCCATACCTAATTAGTGTTGCAATGAAGCCCTCAGAGTTCAGGTTTGTGGCTTAGACAGCAGCTCCATCTGGTGCTCACTGAAGGTGTTTGCTTGGTTCACCTCCTGGGGTGGAATCATGAATACAGATGTGCGCAGAACTGGTAAAGTTGTGAGAGCCAAGATGAGTTTCCCATGCAGCACAGACTCAGGTTGTGTTCCTGCAGAGTCTTGTTCAGCAGTGCTGTTGATAGTGTGATAGCTGCTGATCAACTTGGTAGCCAGCTTTGGACTGGATTCACGTATACTCAAAGTGGGAAATTAGTTTTCATATTTATCAGTCTTGGAAAAAGAAAATATGTTACTTTCAAAGAGAAAACTTAACCCCTTATTGGGGGTGAGCTTAACCTGAGAAACTATTAGTTTAGGATATCTTATTCTTTTGTGTTCAGTGCCACGTAGTATTAAATATGTAGGAGATATATGCATTTGTGTGTGTGTACGTATACATTTAACTTCTTAATGACTGGCAGCAACTGACCTGTGTTAGTTTGCTTTTCCATTTCTGTGACAAAATACCTGAGATAAATACCTTAAAGCAAGGAAAGGTGTATTTCAATTCACAGTTTCAGTTCCTAGTCACTTGTCCCATTACCTTTGTACCTGCAGGGAAGCAGCACATCATAGAGTGCCTATGGCCAAGGAGGCTGCTCACCTCACAGTATCCAGGAGGGGTGACCAGGATCCCAACGTCCCCTCCATAACATTCCTCAGTGACCTGACTTCCTTCTAATAGCTTCACTTCCTGAAGACTCCAACACTCAGCACTCCAACACTCCAGCAGTGTTACAGGCTGGCTGCCACACCTTTAGCATGTGTGTCTCTGTAGGACATCTAAGAGTCAAACCATAACATGCCCTAGACTGTTAATAAAAGTTACTTCTGAATAATAAAATTTCACATTTCCTGTTCTCTTTATACTTCAGAAGAGTTCATAGTAACCATGTACAAAAGAAAAAATAACTTTAAAATAAAACATATAGATAGCTATAGCCTTGTGTCCCAGTACCAGATCTCATCCACTGTGTGAACTTGGGAAGGTACTGTCTTTTCAGGACTTGATCCCTTGTCTGTAAAACAGAAGGACTGAACTAGGGCCCTGCTCAGTTTCACAGTCTGAGGTGTTTGCAGTTGTCCTCTCTCTTTGCCCTCTTCTCAGCCTCTGCCACACTCCTGTGTCTTTCCACAGTACTATCACATTATCTAGTTTCTCTCATCTTAATGTGAGGGAATCCTTTCTGAACCCCCTCCTCCTGTTCCCCTAGCTCTTTCTTTCATTTTCCCACCTAAGCTTTTTGAAAAAGTTGAACAACTTTGCTCTGTTACCTTACTATTCAATTCTCTGCAGTCTGGTTTCCATCCCAGAATATGTAGTATGTGCTGAGGTCTCTGAGGGGCTCACATGGCTAAGTCCAGAGACACATAGATGTAACTCCTTCTCCATTAATTCTCAGCAGTATATGAAACTTTGTCCTTCCCTCTAGGTGATATTTCTTCCTCTGGCTTCTGTCTCATCATACCATACTGTTACTTTTCTGTTCTTGCAGGAGCATTTTCTTTTCCCAGAGTCACCCACCAATGCCCTACCCATTTGATGCTGTTTTCTTTTTGGCCTACATGGTTTTCTGATAATAATTCCCAGAAAAGTGAGAACCATCAAAACTCTCTCTTCTGTGTCCCAAATTTTTTAATTCAAATGCCTACTCTGGTTTTGTTTTTGTTTTGTTTTGCTGGTTTACAAAGTATGAACTTAGAATCTTTCCCTCCTCTGGTGTTGTCTGTCTTAGTAAGTAGTTCCCCACATCATCAGAACACATAAACCCAAAGCCTCAACACCTGTGTTCTCTCCAAATCCCGTCCTTCTTAAACCTGCCTTTCTCACTAGGCATGATAGCACACATCTGCAATCCCAGCAGTCAGGAGGCCACGGTAGACAGATCACTGTGAGTTTAAGGGTAGCCCGGGCTGCATAATGATAGTGAATTCAACTCTGAATTACAAGAGTGAGACCCTGTCTCAAAAACTAAAATAAATTTTTTAGAAATTAGATCTACCTATCTCTTCCTTTCTTGAAAACATACCCTAATGCAGATCCTCATCAAACCTTTATTTGCCCTGTAGGTCTGTAGAGTCTTTTTGCTTCCTGCCCTATCTCTGAAGTTGATTTTCTGTGTAGCTTCCAAAACTGTCTTTTGCAAGTCAGTTTTATTCGAGCTTAACTTACATATACAGAAGTTCAGCTTTAGAGTGCACCTGTGTAAGTTATGACAGACACTTGTTGTATAACCACACAATATTTGCATTGTTTCCAGTTTCTGTCTGTAAACCTTTGTGTACTGTAAAAAGTTTTAGTGTAAAAAGAAATTTTCAATTATGTTGGGCAGATACCTAGGGTTGGGATTGCTAGGATGCAAATTTATATTTAACTATGAGAAACTGCCAAACGTTTCCACAGCGTCTGAACTGTTAGAATTCCCACCAGCAATACATACTGTAAGAATTGCTCCACATCCCACTAGCACTAGCCAGGTTTTTGTTTTGTTTTTGCTTAAATCATTCCAATAAATGTATAGTGGTAGCTCCATGTAGCTTCAACTTGCATTTCTGTATAACTGGTGATATTTAGAATCTCTCACATTTTTATATACAGTTTGTATATCTTTGGTAAAGTATCTGCTCCAATAGTTTACCTGTTTTTTTTTTTAATTGGGATTACTTCCTTTTGTTGAGTTTGAAAAGTTCTTTATATATTCTAGATAAAATGCTTAGATAAATGCACTTTGCAAATAATATTTTATCTGTTATTAGTATCTTTGGCAGACTAAACACTTTAATTTTTATAAGGTTCAAACTATGAGTTTATTCTTTTCTATATTTGGTTTTGCATCTGCAGACTCCACCCAACCTGAAATCATAAAGGTCCTTCATTTTTTTCTCTAAATTGTATAACCACATTTTAGACTTAGTTTTTTGGTTTGAGTTAATTCATGTATGGTGTGAGTTACAGATCAAGGTAGAGTTCATTTCGTTGCCTACAACTATCCAGTTATGCCACCCTACTATTGAAAAGACTGTCTTTTTCACTTTTTTCAAGAATCAGTTGACTGTATTTGTGTGGATAGTTCTGGACTCTATCCTGGTCTGCTCCATCAAAGGTCAGCAGCAAACATTTTCTATAAAGGACCAGATAGCAAGTATTTTAAATTTTGCAAGCAAAAGGCAAAATGAAAGTTATTATTTAGGTACTTGTATAACAAGAGTGAATAAATTGCTATAAATTTTTGGTGAAATTCAAAACATAATGAAGTATAATTTTTTTGTTATACAAGAAGGAAAGTGAAATGGATAAATTTTATTTTATTAGGTTCAAAATTAGTGTTTCCTCCCATCAAAATAGATCATAGCTAAAAAGAACCAAACAGAAAGGTATTTTTCCACCCTCCCCCAAAATATTATTTTTTTCTATAACTTTTGCACTATTTCTTAAATTTTATGTATGATATTAAGTACAGCTGTGACCTAATTTTTCCAAATATAAATCCCACAACACTTTGGGGAAAAAATGGATTACACCCAGGTAGAGTGACACATGCCTGTAATCCTAGCATGTAGGAGGCAGAAACAGGAGGATTACCTCAAAGTCAAGGCCAGCCTGGGCTACATAGTGAGTTCAAGGCCAGGCTGAACTACTTAGTGAGAGTCTATCTCAGAAACCAAACCAAAACAAGAAAGATTACAAATGTTCATCTACTAGTGCATATCTGTAGTGGAATCATACATATTTGAACTTTGAAAAATATCTCTTCACACAAGTGATACATATACCTGTGAAAACCATGCTTTGTAGAGTGCCAAAACTACTGCAAAGCAGTCTCTATTATAAATCCTTAATTCTCTTACCGTAGCATAAAAGTAGTCTTGACAATGTAAACAAAGGAGAAGGACTATTGCAATTTCATATCATTTTTACTTATCACAAAGCATTCTTCCTTTGATTTGTTTTAACCATTTAAAATTATCAAAAGCATCCTCACGTTGGGAAACAAAACACAGGACCAGCTAGATTTAGCCTTGGAGCTATAATTTGCTTACCTACCCCTTGTACCGCTCTCACCCTATCCATGTTTCTATCATTTCATAAAAACCATTATGTCAAGATTACTATAGCTTTATACGGTATAGAATTCAGATAGTGTCAGTTTTCCAACTTGTTCTTTTTAAAAATTATTTCTTACTTTACTGTATAAATTTTATTAAGAGCAGAAATATTTATTGGGAGAAAGCAACCTTCTGTCTGAGAGAGAGACATAAGGGTCCCTAGTTGATTGTCAAAGACTCTGTAATCTCTAGGGATTTTTATAGAATAAAACCATGAGGTGAGGTGAGACTAAAATTGGGGAAAACTGGGAACTTGTGAGGTAGACAGGCTTTAGGTAGGACAGAGGTATGGTCAGCCAATAAATTTAATTGTTCAGGTAAAATTGACCAAATCAGGGACAAATGGGAAAGTGAGTCACATAGCAAGGAGCATTCTTACAATGACTCTCTGTAGGGGGTTGGGATGATGACTCCTGGCTTCTCAAAGTGATCCAGATTTAATCCCTAAGGGTTCTACTTAAGGGTGTGATCGCATTTGTTTTCCTTCTGTTCTGAGACCTGGCCCACAGCAAGAGGTGTGTGTTTCCTCCAAGGTTACAAGACATCTGGTCCTCTGTGCCAGCTTCTTTGAGAGTATAGCCCTGTCTGACTGCCTATAATATTTCTAACTAGCTCAGCTGCCTAGAACATTCCCTACTCCCCCTTCCCCATTCCCCATTCCCCATTCCCCATTTCCATGAGGGAAAAATGAGCGATGACTGATCTAGCTTCTTAAGGCTGAAAGGGGTCGTAGTTAGTGACCAGCAGTCAGAGATACTCTACAGAGCTTCTAACTAATGGCCTTCAGTAGATATCAGGCATATTCATCTTAAGTGAGTGGGTGTACAACTTTAAATCTGAAGGAGACAAAGCCAAAGAAACAATTAAGTATGCATGGGTCAAATAATAGAATCAACAGGATTATTATGAGTAATAAACAGTTAACTGAGTTAACAAACAGTTCCACCAAGAGGAGCTAGTAATGGCTTCCTATAAGAAGGATAAGGACAAGGTCTAGGAAATTTTAGAATCTGACAAGTCACTGATTTGTCATTTAATATGTTGAACAGTTAATTGAGATATTAGCAAAAGTCTTTATAATTGCATAAGTGCTCCTGTGCTGTTAGAATGTCTAATGCCATCTGATTTGGGAGGATGGCCTATTTTATTAATTTTATCTTTTTTATTTATCAGAGAGATCAACTGCAATGTCATTTAAGACCTATGGTGTGTAGTTAATTAAGGCTTCAATATGCATTGTATAACCTTTTGCTGGACATGATCTGGTGGATCCAAGTGAAAGATATCTAAAAGAAATCTAGCATATTTGTTATTGGTTTAATCTGTATGATGCTTCTAGGCAAGAACAAACTTTTAATCAAAGCATATATAATCAGAGAATATATGCAAAGGTATATATATATATATATATTTTATATATATGCATTAGCATTGGAGTTGACAGGTAAGTTTAGAAACTGTTTCCAAGTTATAGCAAAAGGTCTTAGGACCTTTTATTGATGGAATGTGACATTCTGTCATAAATCCCTCTAGCTTTAGTTATAATTATCTCTAAATTTTTGATAATGTAGGAGAACCATATTAATACATTATTTTGGCAAATGAAACTTAAGCTTTTATATATGAACAACAATATGTACTATAGTTGTAAAAACTAGTCTCAGCATCATTTTGATTACTTGGCAACTTGGATATATATTTGTATTACAGCATTTATACAGGATAAAATTTCTCCCAGATTGGAGTCAGGCTTTTAGGCATAACTAAGAGGAAGGAGTGAAGAGAAAGTTATCCCAGTTACAGTTTAAGCAACCTATATTTTAGTGACTGTATTGAGGTACAGTACCTGGAAGGAATACCAGATTTGAGGAGGACAGAGACAGGTGCCAATGTCCAGCAATCAGCTGGGGTTTTTTTATTTTTTATTTTTTAACCTCTTGTCAGGATTACTCAGGGCTCCTCTGCAGAGATGACAGGCAGAGATGACAGTCTGGCCAGAGGGAGGCAGCAAGTTGCCCCCAAGGCCCTTTAGTCCTGCTGGACCAACTGATAGGGTGGGTCTGGACACTGGGGTCCGGTGATCCCCTTTGCAGTCAGAGCATAGCTTGGGGGTCTCTTAAGGCACTTCCTCTTAAAGTGGCCTGGCTTGTGGCAGCAATAACAGGTAGGTGTCATCATCAGGCTCTTCTTGGAGCCCCGAGAATCAGACTTAAGGTCTGTGTTTTTAAGACCACAATAAAGGCAGCCATTTTTTGGTCTCTTTGTTTTCTCTCTTTGGTTTTCTCCCAATCCTGATTATAGAATACTAAGGAAGTAGTTTTATTAGTGCCTCTGATAAATGATCAAGAAGTCAGAGAAGTTTTTACCCTTCTCCCGAGAAACAGCTGACAATTTAAAATAACTAAAAGGCTTGGTTTTTGTCCTTCGTAGACTTTGGAGAATATACATTTGAAAATGTCTCCTGTATTGTTGTCAGGCCACTTGGGTTCTTGGGTGGGAACAGCTTGTGCACCAGTGGGAACTGATAGTTCTCTTGGCTGTCTATCTTCTGGCCTTTTAAAATTAACCATATGATATTTGTCTCTAAATGCAGTAGCAGCTTGGAATGCTACTTGTCTCTCACTGGAAGTCAATGTTTGATTTAAAAGTAACATTACATCTTTCCAGCCTAGCTTATGGTTCTGAGTAAATCTTCTAAAGACATTAATGTACTTATCAGGGTCATCTGAAAGTTTTCCTAGTTCTAGCTCAATTTGCTTTAAATCACACAGAGAAAGGACCTATGAATGAGAGTGGTCTCATAAGGATTATTATTATACCTGGAGCATAGATAAGAATTATCTCAATGCAAAGAAAGTTTGAATATACAGAAATTCTAACCACTTTTCTCTTTCTTATAGTATGATTTTAGTTGTAAAAGTATATCGTAATTAATACTTGACTCTGTATTCCATTTTGGATGTAGAGGTAATTATGCCATGTACACATGCAGAGAAATACCAATTGGCTCTTTTTCAACATGGAAAAGTTGAATATCTTTTAGTGCTTAAGAAAACATTCCAAAGGAGTAAGGGGCTTTGGCATTGAGTTGTCCACATCTCCATCCAATGATCTCAGTGGAAGAACTCCAAAGGATATAGGGGAACAAAACTCCTGACCTGCAATATGTCTGGAACAAGTTCATGTTCTCTAAAATTGGAGAATGAATTTTAGGAACATCAGAGATTAAGAGCAGAAATATTTATTGAGAGAAAGAAAGCTTTTGTCTGAGAGAGAGACAGAAGGGCTCCCACATGGGCTGCCCTCTATATAAATTTTAAAGTCAACTTGACATACGGAAAGTTATGCTCTGATTTTGATTGGAATTATGTTGAACCTAAAGAGCATTTATGGGAAATTGCTATCTTAGTATCAAAAGAACTTGGTAAATCTCTCCATTTATTTGGATTTTCTTTGATTCTTTTATCAGTGTTTTATAACTTTGCCCATATTGATCTTGGAATTTGCACATATTTTGTTAGGTTTATACCTATTTCATGTTCTCTAGCCAGAGAGGTCTTTTTAAAAATTCAGATTGTAAACTGGGCACAGTGGTGCACACTTATAATCCCAGCACTTAGGAAGCTGAGGTAGGAGGACACCACAAATCTAAGGCCAGCCTGGGCCACATAATGAGTTCAAGGCCACCCTGAACTACAACATATGAGACCCTGTCTCAAAAAAAAAAAAAAATGCAGATTGTATTCTGTTGTTTCCCCTATTCAAAACTGCTCTGAAGTCTATAATCTGTGAAAGCCTAATGTCCTTACCAAGTCCGGCCCCTTCTCTGTTTTTCAGCTGAATTTTATGCTACTCTTCCCCTCATTCACAGTGTTCAAGTCTCAGATGAGGAGGAAATGGTTTATCTACTAAAGGGTATCATTGTTAGACTATCTTAAAGGGTACACACAAATGTTTTCAAACACAATCTACAAATGTGTTTTAACCTTACTAGGTCACTGGCCTCTTTCTATTTCTTTAGTCCTTAAGTCTGTAAGTCTCCCACTAAAGCAAAATGCTTTAGAACTGTTGGTTATGAAGACCTTTATGTATATTAGCTAAAGAAAATATTTTCATTCCTTAGCAACATACTGAAACTTGGGAAAAAAAGGCGAGTTTAGTGACAGATTAAGGATTGTCACTGTCATTGTACATGGATGAAGTTAAAATAGTTTTTACAAGCCTACTGCCAATTTATTACAGTATTCAAAGCAGAAGCATAGGACTGTCCTGGTGTTCTGTGGGAAGGTCTGCAGCCATGAGCTTAGGATGAGAGAGCGAGCCACAGATTCATTGTTTCAAACAGACCTTAAAACCAATACATTTAATCAACCAATGTTTATTCATTATGTTAGACACACACAGATGAATAAGACTAACCCAGGCCTTAGAGGAGCCCCAAAACTAGTGATAAAACAGATGGTTAAAACTGAAGTGCTTGTTCAGGGAGCCATAGTTCAAGGGGCTTTAGTAATCCAAGGAGAAATGAACAGCCCTCCGGGATTACAACATAGTATGACTGGTTGGTTTTCAAGACATGAGGCTGGAAGGGGAGGCAAGGACCGTCTTATGAAGGGTTTAAGGACTTTCATCCCATTCTTTAGCTCAGACATTTACCTCACTGTCTTTAGAATCACCTTGGGAACTTGTTAGAAATTCAGATTCTTGGATTCCTGCCCCCTGAGATTGATTAGAGCAATGGTGATTCCCCAGGAGGTTCTCAGCTGGCAGTCCTCACTAGGCACACTAACATTTAGAAGCCAATGCGTGAGGTAAAATTTAGCCACAGAATAGTTAAGCTCATTAATAATATGATCATATTAATATTTTTAGAAAGTTAAATCTGATAGTATTGTAGAACCATGGAATCACCTGAGATTAAAAAGCAAATTCTGAGTTAGTAGGTCCGGGGTTGGATCTAAGGTAACTACATTTCTAACAAGTTCCCAGGTGAAGCAAGTGTTGCTTCACCTGAGAACCACACTTTAATTAGCAAAGGGAATCGAGGATGGATTAGAGTGAGGTAAGATTATAGTATGGAGATCAGCTAGGAGCTTATCATAGTAATTCACATAAGAGATAGTATGTGATCTACTATGACAAAAATGGGTTCCAGGGAAATGTAATATAAAATTTTCAGTAATATTTGGAGTTAAAAGTAGATGAAGGTTAGCTATCTAGGTGGGTATCAATAATATTAAACAAAATATAAGATAAAGAAAGAATAAGATGGGGGCTCCAAATGTGGAATAGGGCTGCTTAGAGATCAGTTTCTTAGAGTTGAGAAATGAATAGCCAGAGGAGGGTTCATTTTGAATTCACTGAATTTAAGAGTCTATGAAGTATCTAAAATTCTAACAGTGGATAGAAGAAACATAGAGGACTAAAGAAGTGATAGAGATTGGTTGAAAACAGAAAAAACAGCATGAAAGACATTTCCAGGCAGAGTGGAAATAGCTCAGTGATAGAACATTTGCCTACCACAAGTGAGACCCTGACTGTGATAACCAGAACATAGGGGTAGGGGAGTGCATTTCTAGGAAATAAATGCCATGGCAAAGATTCTGAATATTTCCAAGTGTTCAGGCATGGTGTCAGTCCTGTAATCGCCACTACTCTAGAGGCAAGCTTGGGCAATTTAGCAAGGCCATGTGTTAGAATAAAAAATAAACAAACAGAACTTTGGGTGTAATTCAATGCTTGAGTACTCCTGGGTTCAGTTCCCAGTACTGAATATGAAATATAATGTAAAAATTATAGTTAAAAGGCTAACTTCCCAAGATGCTGGCAGGAAAGGAAATTCTAATGATTACAACTCACTTTATCTTTCAATCTTTTCATTTAAGTAAAGTTAAAAACTAGAGTCACTCATGATGGTAAGCCTCTCAGTTTTCTCATTGTTTTTTGTTTTTTTTTCCTCTCACAGGTTGATCATTCATAGAAGAGCTGCAATAACAACATAGAGAAGGTGAAAATTTAACAAAAGTTTTGCCATGCACTGAAAGAAAAGTATTGTCTGTGAAGCTCTATTTTTTAAAATGTCTGCTTGTAACACCTTTACTGAACATGTTTGGAAACCAGGTGAATGCAAGAATTGCTTTAAGCCTAAAAGCTTACACCAGCTCCCCCCAGACTCTGAGAGGCCACCCATCACCCATGGCAATGTGAAAACGAATGCCAATCACAGTAACAACCACCGCATCAGGAACACCGGAAATTTCCGGCCCCCTGTGGCTAAAAAACCTACAATAGCTGTGAAGCCCACTATGATGGTGGCAGATGGGCAAAGTGTATGTGGTGAGCTTAGCATCCAAGAACACTGTGAGAACAAACCTGTTGTCATAGGGTGGAACCGAAACAGGATTGCCTTGAATCCGAAACCACTTAACAATAATAATGAAAATGAGATTGAAGGATTTAGCCATATTCCTAAACCTTATGACAATAATGATAGTGCAAAGAAGGTATCAAATAATAATAATGGACTAACTGAAGTGTTAAAAGAGATAGCAGGCCTGGATACTACCCCCCAGATAAGAGGAAATGAAACAAACTCCAGAGAAACATTCTTAGGAAGAATAAATGATTGCTACAAACGCTCACTGGAAAGAAAGCTCCCACCAAGCTGTATGATGGGCGGGATAAAGGATTCTCAGGGCAAGCATGTCATTCTGAGTGGGAGCACAGAAGTCATCAGCAATGAAGGAGGCCGCTTCTGCTACCCAGAGTTCTCTAGTGGCGAGGAGAGTGAAGAAGACATTCTTTACAGCAACATGGAAGGGGAGCATGAGAGCTGGGATGAGAGTGATGAGGAGCTGCTGGCCATGGAGATCCGCATGAGAGGGCAGCCTCGCTTTGCTAACTTCAGGGCAAACACTTTATCTCCTGTGCGATTCTTTGTGGACAAAAAATGGAATACCATCCCTCTACGAAATAAGTCACTGCAGAGAATTTGTGCCGTGGACTATGATGACAGCTACGATGAGATTCTGAATGGATACAATGAAAATTCTACAGCCTCCTGTGGACAAGGAAGCATTCAGAGTATGGTGTCCTCAGATTCCACATCACCGGATTCCTCCTTAACAGAAGAATCACATTCTGAGACAGCCAGTAGTTTATCCCAGAAAATTTGTAATAGGGGGGTGTCTCCTGGTAACCCTGGAGAGTCTAAAGACATAAAGGAAAATAATCAAGAGAAAGACTTGTCACAGGCCTCCAAAAGCTCCGTAAAAGTTCCAGAGACACACAAAGCAGTCCTTGCTCTTCGATTAGAAGAGAAGGATGGCAAAATTGCTGTACAAACTGAGAAACAAGAAAGCAAAGCCTCTACAGATATTGCTGGGCAAGCAGTCACCATAAACCTCGTCCCTGTAGAGGAGCAAGCGAAGCCCTACCGAGTTGTAAATCTGGAACAGCCATTGTGCAAGCCATATACTGTCGTAGATGTGTCAGCATCCATGGCCAGTGAGCACCTTGAGGGTGCTGTCAGCAGCCCTAAAACCAAAAGCTCATCCTCCACTCCAAACTCACCAGTAACATCGCCTGCATTAACCCCAGGACAAATAAATTCCCATTTCCAAAAATCCAGTGCAATCCGATACCAGGAAGTGTGGACTTCCAGCACCAGTCCACGACAGAAGATTCCTAAAGTGGAATTAATTCCTGGCGGAAATGGACCAAATGTCCCTCCAAGGAAAAACTGTCACAAGTCAGCACCTACTTCACCCACAGCTACAAACATTTCCTCCAAAACCATCCCCGTTAAGTCACCTAATTTGTCTGAAATAAAATTTAATAGTTACAATAATGCTGGTATGCCACCTTTTCCAATTATCATTCATGATGAACCAACTTATGCTCGGAGTTCCAAAAATGCTATTAAAGTTCCTATTGTTATTAATCCAAATGCCTATGACAATCTAGCCATCTATAAGAGTTTTCTGGGAACAAGTGGAGAACTCTCAGTGAAGGAAAAAACCACAAGTGTAATAAGCCATACTTATGAAGAAATAGAGACTGAAAGCCAAGTGTCTGATAACACCACTGGCAAACTCACTGAAAGTCCCCAGGCTAAAGCGTTTTCAAACAGCACAGAGCGCAAAAAGGGCTCAGTTGCACAGAAGGTTCAGGAGTTTAACAGCTGTCTCAACAGAGATCAGGCTTCCCCACAGAGAAACTATAGTTCTAGCCACAGCTCCCCAGCGAAAATCCAGAGAACCACTCAAGAGCCTGTGTCCAAAACAGAAAGCACACAGGAGTCTCAAATGCCAGCCAGCACTGGCAGCACCAGGGAGAAGGCAAGCACCGTGCTCTCGCAGATTGTAGCTTCTATCCAGCCCCCCCAGTCACCTCCAGAAACACCTCAGTCTGGCCCTAAAGCTTGTAGCGTAGAAGAGCTTTATGCCATTCCTCCTGATGCAGATGCTGTGAAAAGCATGCCTAAGAGCACAGCAGTCCGGCCCAAGTCTCTCTTTACATCTCAGCCTGGAGTTGAGGCCGAAGCGCCTCAGACCACAGAGAATCCCAGCACCAAAGTGCAGAAAGACCTATTTGCAAAGCCTATCACCTCTCCTCCCTCCAAATTAGTGACCAGTCCCCAAAGTGAGCCAGCGCCCCCCTTCCCCCCACCACGATCCACTTCCTCTCCTTACCACGCAAGTAACCTTCTGCAGAGGCATTTCACCAACTGGACAAAGCCAACCAGCCCCACCAGATCCACAGAAGCTGAATCCATTTTGCACTCTGAAGGCAGTAGGCGGGCAGCTGAGGCAAAGCCTAAACGCTGGATATCATTTAAAAGCTTCTTCCGCCGTCGGAAAGCAGACGAGGAGGATGACAAAGAAAAAGAGAGAGAGAAAGGAAAACTGGTGGGCCTTGATGGCACAGTCATCCACATGCTGCCTCCTCCTCCAGTTCAGCGCCATCACTGGTTTACAGAGGCAAAAGGAGAGTCTAGTGAGAAGCCGTCCATTGTGTTCATGTACAGGTGTGACCCTGCCCAAGGCCAGCTCAGTGTGGAACAGAGCAAGGTCGGGGCTGAGCAGACAACAGGCACAGAGAAGGATAGAACAGAGAATGTCTCACTGCAGAACTCAGAGAAAAAGAAAAATAGTCATACTTCTCCATCACAGATTCCTGAGAAAGTTCCCAGGTATGTAAAACAGGATGACAGAATACGGGGAATCTTTAAACACATTTTCATGTGTAAGTTTTTTATATCTTTTAAGATTGCACAAGAACCATTTCTGTTTATATAAGTAGCACTCTGTGCCCATCATCCATCTTTATAACTGTATTCCAAGATTGGAATATTATTAAAGTGTTCTTACTGCGCTGAACAAGGTTTATGACCCTGGTTCTGTAGCTAAAGCAGCCTGCTGCATTCCAGTGAATGCAGAGGGTTTTAACATAGAAAAGCAAAAATAGCACCATAATAGTAATAAATAATACATTGTTCTGAAATGTTGTGAATAAACAGAATCAAATGAATGCTTTTCCCTCACTATAAATGAAGTAAAACTCTTCGAGCAGTTCTTTTTTGGCTTTTACCAAGGTGTTATCTCCAGATGTATTACTTTAAGGGACTATTTGATTTTTTATAGCTGTCTCTTTCTGTTCTCTCTTTAAGTGTCGTGGGGAGCAGGGTAAGCAGTTTAAAGATACATAGCATGTAGGAGAAAGAAAGGTTGGTTCTTAAGAGTGAGGTTTGATGGTTTGATGGTACAGCCCCATATCCACATGAGCTTTCAGGCATTAGTTTTCTTTAATACCTTAATAACTTTCTACTGATCACCTACTCTATGCATGGTACATTCCAGATACTTTTCTTAAATCCTTGTGAAGCCCTATAAATTAACTATTTTTTTTAGAAGAAGAAATGAAAATTAGGACAGTTAAGAATTGGTCAGAATTGCAGAGCTAGTACTTGTCAGAATTGGAATTGATACCCTGATAGTTTTACTCTAAAATGTTTTCTTCCTAAAATTTTTCATCATTAATGAGTATAACGTCCAACAAAGGGCTGGAGATATAGCACAGTGGTAGTATTTGCCTGGCATGCATGAGGCCCTAGACTTGGTCACCAGCCTGCAAAAAGAAAGACAAATCAAAAAGTAAACTTAAAATATTTTAATTTACTTGTGTCATTTACATCAATAATTTAAGGTGCCTGTTTTTCTTTCTCATTTGTATTATAGGCACAATTAATTAACTTCCATTAAAAATAAGGAGCAGTTATCTCCTTGACACATAGGATGATTTCCTTATACTCCCTGCTCATTTTATTCTTTTTTATTTATTATTATTTTATTATTTTTTTATTTAGGGGGATATCAGGGATCGAACTCACGACCTCACACTTGCCAAGCAGGTACTTATGCCACTGAGCTAAGTCTCCAGCCTTTCATTTTATTTTTAAACAATAATATACTCTGAATATTTTAATCTTCTGATTCTGAGTCTTTCTGCCTCCTGGCTTATAGTAAATATTCACTATCTGGCCTGCTTTCTCTCTGGCAAGGACAGCAACCCAAATTGATTCTTACCAGTTTTTCTTCAGAAAATTATAAATGAAAATGAGGTGAACTCTTCACTTTCCTAGCAAAATGTTAGGAAGCTTTACATATATTCTTCACTAAAATAAGCTTTTTACATACCTCCAAATATGTCAAAATGTTGGCAAGTTCCTGTTTTCCTTAAATCCATATAATAAAGCAACGAGAATGGTGGTAATGTATTCCTGGAAATGATAGTCTTGTCATTGATGGCTGAGTGTTTTCCATTTTTGCATGTTCAATGATAGAATAGTAATAAATGCATGTATTGGCAGCTACTATTTTAATTTAGAAAAGAGGCAATTTAAACTGCACACATAGTTGGTATTTCCTAAAAGGGGTAGCAGACAGTTCCTACAGATTGATAAATGGCTTTACTCCTAATTGAGTATGGCTGTGGTGAATTTAGTCACACCCTGGATGGCAGAGCCCAGCAATGATTTGGCCTTTCTTCTGCGAAATGTGACTCTCCTTTTACTGCATGCCACTATATGTGGGCTCTGGGGCATCCCAGGTCTGAAGCACGGCAGACTACTGACTGTCCAGCTTACATTTCACAGATTTCTTGTATGTGGGCCAGTCATATCTTCCAGAATGTATCAGTTTTTATAGGTAACTTTCCAACAGATGCCAGGTGAGGTTGATGCTGCTGGTCCTTGGACCACATTTTAGAACCACGTGTCTCACCATCATTCTAAATATCCATGAAAAGCCATAATGAAGCTGTTCCTAGAGGCACATTTATATTTTCTTCCTTCATAATGACCCAAACTATGTAGAAAAAGAAGTATTCTTACATTGTTCTTAACCTTATGAAAAGTTTAAAACATGAATATGCATATTGAAAAAATACACAATTTGCTTTTTAAATAATTACCTCATTTACTTGGATGTGCCATTGGTATTTACTTGAAGCAACTTGAGAGGAAAAACATTGCAATCAAATGTCAGCATTTGTGTTTCTGGCTTGATGGCAGTGTGAGCATTAAATTACCATCACACAGCTAGGAACATGCTGCTTGAAGAAATGAAAATGTAGTATTTTAAAATATATATAAATAAATGAAGTTTCCAAATCTAAACTGTGTATAAGGAATGAAGAATGAAAAAAAAAAAAAATACTGGAGGCCAGACCCCAGGCTCTGAGACATAAGAGACTTTATAGAGCCTTTCCTTATGCACTTAGAGTCATCTGTTTGACTTTTCTCGAGATACAAATATAGTATAGTATGTGCCCTTAGGTCCTGGAACAGTAGGGGCAAGAGTATTGTTGAAATAATGGACTTGTGTTCAACTTCAGCTTTGACTCTCTGTCTGAGCTTTCAGTGTACTGACCTAAGTGATACCAATCACATAGAATTAACTAGATGATTCATGAGAAACATGCAATGGGCTTGGCACACAAATTGAGTCTGACGCATACTGGGTGCCTTCAGATGTCAGTAGCTCTTCTGCCCTCAATGCAATAAATGCTAAAGGCACAGAGAGAAGAGAATGGAGACAGAGCAGGCAGAAGCAAGATGTGACTGTAAAAGGATAATGAATAGCCTAGTAGTTCTAAAACAGTTGACCTTATAGAGTTAGACAGTGGTTACCAATGGCTGGAGTGCTGGGGGGAGGTGGTGGTGTGCAAAGTGAGATGATGTCAGAGGATACACAGTTAGACTGGATCCACTGCACAGCATGGTGGCCACAGCTGATGCATCATGTATTTCCAGACCACCGAAGGAGTAGGTCATCATCACAGAAAAATGATAAGCAGACGAAGTGATATGTTAATTATTTTTCTTTCCTCTTTCTACAGTATATACATTTGTTACTATATGTACTCAATATCACTTTATACTCCATAAATGTATACAATTGTTATTTTGCATTTAAAAGACTAAAAACAAAAAATCCAGTAGTTCAAGTATGATCTCAGTGAGATCAAACAGTGACCATACAAAGTTTAATATTGATACAGTTTAAGTCTCAAACGTCATCAAAAGGCACAAGGCTAAAGTTTTGCTTACCAGGCTAGAGTGTTCCTGGGAGGAACAGAGCCTTAGTGGAGTCTGCTGAGAAGTGAGGTCACTGTCCCCCGTCCTTTCTTGTCACTTTGCTTCTTCCACATTCATGCCTTCCATGACATGGAACCTCATCAGAGGTCCAAAGGCAGTGGTACAAGCAACCATGGACTGATGCTTGTGAAACCATGAGTCAAATAAACCTTATTTCCTTATAATCTGGCTAGGCAAAATACAAACACACTTGTCTTTGCTGTTGACCTTTGTACCGATGGTGCAGAAATAATTGTGGGCTTAATTACTTGCATTAAATAAGTCAAAGCCACGGCACCATATTGTACTAAGAGTTTAAAGGAAAAAAAAGTTCTCTTAAGTATGCCTTTTATGAAGAAGTAAATTTTACTGGCTCTCAATTGTTGAGTAACTGCTCTTTTTTTAATTCTATGTGATGAAACAGGGCCTGCATGTAGAGTACTCTGGCTGCATACCAAAGTATGATGTGTGTACTAAAGAAGAAATACTTGTGAAATAGTGTGAATTAGGACCTCTCTTTCATAGACTACTTTGAAGGAACAGAAGGCAGACCAATGACAGTTATTCAGACAAGTATTTGGCAGATATTTTCGTAACAGTGAACATAGTGTGCCTGTTCAAAGGGAAACAGCTTGACTGTATTTGTCGTCAGTGATAAATGTCAAGCTTTCAAACAGAAATAAGAACTTTTAAAAACTTTTACCTGACCTTGACATCTTCCTAATACTTAGATACTTTCCAGGTGAGAGTGGTGGTAGAATTAGCAACAAGTTTTTAATATCATAATAAACACTTGGAGGATCTGCATAACTCAGAAAATCAGTAATTTCCAAATAACCACCAAATGATGCACAAAATTATACATGAGTACAAGATCCATTCAAACTACAGTGTAGATCATTGCATTTTAATATAACTGAGTACAAAAAGTCCATTTGTATGGGTTCAGATTTCACATTGCAACTAACCTTTAAGAAACTACCACTTAGGGCCAGGGATTTAGCTTAGCAGCATAAGTGCCTGCCTGGAAAGAGCGAGGTTTTGAGTTTAATCCCTGGTACTGCAAAAAAAAAAAAAAAAAAGAACAAATGGGAAACTACCACTTATCAAACTCTGGTACAATACTACAGGATAATATCCAGTTATCTAAAAGGCTGCTGGGGATTTAGTTCAGTAGCATAAGTACCTACTTTGCAAGTGCATGATCATCAGTTCAATCCCCGGTACCAATTTAAAAAAAAGTTAAAAAGCTATTAGATGCTCCTTCCTTTCCCACATATAATTCTGGATGAGACCAGAATTATTTTTTGCATATTCTTTAATCAAAGCAGTGAATCACAGCAGATTAAATACAGAAGCAAATATGAGAATTGGGCTGTCTTCTATTAAGCTATATATTTTAAAAGATTTGAAAATATTTAAAGAAATTTTAATGAATTAACTATTTTTAAATTTTCTCAGTTTTAATTCTATTATAAATGCCAAAAGACATAATATGCACAAATAAGAACTCTTCTGGCTGTCAGTTTTTAGGGACTTTATATTCTGAGACTAAGAAGTTTAGGAATTGCTGGAGCAGGCTATAAAGTTGTGATGGAAACATTTTTAAAAGAAGGTACCATATTTTGTTTTAATTTATGTTTGATTTTATTTTTAATTTTCTGGCAGGAGTAGTAAGTGGACTGGAAGGTATTCTACCTTGGGTAGAAATATTTCCATAGGCATCATTTCTATCTAGCTACTTTGATTTTTGTTGTTGTTGTTGTTTTGATTTTTGTTTTTTATTTTAAAGAAGGCAAAATTAGAACAAATCAGAACATAGGAAAGCAATGTAAGAGACATAGATTTCAAAGCAAGACAACCAAAGATCTTCACTATCTATCATATTGTCTCTTGTTTTCTTCTAAATCGTTAAGCTAGATATTTATGTCTTCATATCTTCATATTATGATATATTCATATCTTCACATATGTGAATTCATATAAAACAACATAGTATAAAACTGATCCGAACAGGACAATGAAGGCATTTTAGGTCTTCAAAACAGGACAATAAGAAAATCAACAGTGGCTATCATAGGGTCTCTCATTCTCTTAATAACTCTCCATACCTTCACATATGTTGAAGTTAAACAAAACAGACTAAAATCACTCTGAACAAAGAATAATAGTTTTGCTGAATTTCACATCATGATGCTACGGAATCAGCACTGGGTAGTGTAGTGTCTATTTTTCTTCAAAGTAGTTGTTCATTTCATCATGCGTTACAAAATCAGTTCTCATAAACTGTTTATAAGTTCTATGCATGCATGAGTCGCTACATGCATATCTATCCTTTCTGTATTGGAGGGAAAAACAAAACAAAACAAGACAAAACAAAACAAATTCCTAGAAAAACATGAAATGAAAAATTCATATAGAAGCACAGTACAAGGTGATCTACAGTGGTTACTATGCTGTCTCTTATTATCCTCAATAGAATTGTCTATATCATCAGGCATAGTATAATTGAACTTAGCAGTACATAACAATATTAATAAAAACAAAACATTGGAGACATTTTAAGACTTCAAAAGCATGTATTCTCAGACTTGATACTATCAATCATAACAGATTCAAATAAAATCAGTAAATGCAAAACAGCAATCTAACAAACCAGATTCAAATAAGATCAGTCATAATAAGACAGTGTAAGTTATACAGGGCTTCAGATTAAGTTAAATAGAAAATTAAGGATGATTACCATTATATATCCTGCTATTTTGGGGATAGCTGTCTGTGCCCTCAAATCTAGTACAAGTAGACAGACTGAAATAGAATATAATCCATCTAAACAGAGTGGTGAGAATAATGTGAATTTTAAATCCTGATACACTATTAACAATATCCTCTGCCTTCCTTTTTAAAACAATTCCTCCCCTTTCATTCCCATAGGGTGTACATTTTGGGTCCCACTAACTCCCTCAGTTTTTAGATTGGGAGGTCAACCTGCTATTTATCTAAGTGGTTCTGAACATTTTTACTCCTGGGCTTGATCTCCAGTTGTATTACTTTACCTACAAAAGCCTCAAGGTTTTCCTTCCTTATAGCTGAGTAGTTCTCTACTGCACAAAAGTATCATGTCTTTCCAACCTGTCTGCAGTTACTGGTCTAGTTGCCCCTATTTCTCTCTGGTTCCCTGTCATATAGAGCATTGTTTTCTCATATTTGACTTTCAGACCATTAACCCTCTTTCAGGTTAATTATATTTCCTGTACAGAGCATCTCAGTGAACCCTATCTCCTGATCTACTCTGCCTGAGTTTCTTTTTGTTAGTGTGTCAAGGCCATCTATGTTAGAGATTATAGCCAACCTTCTCTGCCTCATTTCTGCCATGCTATTTTTCTGCCATTGGTTGTCTACTTTTCTCCTTCATTCCACTGTCTGCCCCATTCATTGAGGCCTCTCTGCCACTGTTCCTGGAATCCTGGTATTTCTCTCTCTCTCTCTCTAGAATGTTCTTCAGTATGTTTTGTAGGGTTGAATTGGTGGTCACAAATTCCCCCAGTTCCTCTTTGTCATGGAAGCATCTTGTTTCTCTATTAATTTTGAGAGGCAGCTTTGAAGGGTACATCAATCTGGGATGGAGGTTATTTTCTTTCAGGGCTTGGAATACTTCGCTCCAAACTCTTCTTGATTTGATGGTCTGTGTCGAGCATCCTGTCATGATTTTGATGGGTTTTCCCTTCTAGGTGATCTGTTTCTTTTCTCAGACAGCTTTTAATATTTTGTTCTTGTGATGAATTTTTGGGATCTTGATTATTATATGTCTGGGTGTAGCTGTTTTGTTTGAAGGTGGCTGGAGTTCTGTATACCTCATAATCTGAATATCATTTCCTTTTCCTATGCTTGGGAAGTTTTCCTTGATTATTTCTGAGAATAGCTTTTGTTTACCCCTGCTTTTAAACTCACATTTTGTATTCTTAAGTTATAGATCCTCTCTTGTCTTCTAGCCTTTGTATTGCTACTGCCAGTTTCCTTGTTATTTTTAAGAGATCTTTCCTTTCGCAATTAGACATTGCAAATTTATCTTCAAGTTTTGTTAATCTATCTCTAGTTTCTATTGGGCAATATTTCCAGCCTTCGATGGAGTTTTAATTTCCTGGAATCTCTTTGAATCTGTTTCATGTAGTCTAGATTTTCTTTATATTCTTCATCAAACGTTTCTCTCCTTTTTTGTGTTCCTCCATTATTCTGTCTGTGTCTTCTTGAAAAGTGCTTAGCATTTCTTTTATTAATCTTCTTGTATCTTGCTTTACTCAAATTAATATTTCCATTTTGAGCTCATCTATGATGTCACAAAGATATCTCTTTATGTCAGCTGATGCTGCATCTGATATTGCATGTTTGCTGCCCTCAATCTCTTCTGTATTTACCTCTCCTGGATCAATATTCGCTGGTTTGGGGGCTGGAGGCTTTTTCTTATTTCCTTCTGTTGTCATGTTTCTGGTTTCTTCCATACAGGTGTATGGTAGAGGTCCCAGTCCCTTTCCTTGTTGGTTGTGGCTTGGAATAACAAGCACACTGGCTAGGGATTTCTACCCTCTCCAGTTTGCTGTTGGTCATTGAGGTGCAAGCAGGGGCAGTGTATGCTGGTCCTTCCCCTCCAAGCCAGTCAACCATCAAAGGCCTTCACCACATTAGTGTGTGCCACGCATCTGGAACAGTTGGGACAACTTTGGGTACAATTACGTCCCTGGCTATTGAGGCCCAGCCAGGGGCATGATGCAGCCCAAATAGATCCCACCAGTCTGCTCTGGGCAGGGATCAAGCAACTGAAGTCACTGCCATTCCTTGTTCATGTCTAACCTGCTCTGATTCTAATATGTTGTCCAGTTGATCGCCCCTTCCAATGGAAGGGTCTTCTTCTGAGCACTCACTGTGGGTTAGTACAGGTCTTTACACCAGCTCTGTTCTCTGTTGGGCTTGCCAACCCCCAACTTCAGTATGACTGGGGCTCCAGTGGTGAGCATGTCACACCCTCAAGTCTGGGTGGCTCCAGTGAGAGTGCTGTGGCTGCAAATCTGAGCTGCTCCAGTGGTAGTGCCATGACTTTGACCGGCTCCTTTCTTTTTAGTTTCTTCCTGGGTTGAGAGAATCCATCTCCCTCAGCTCCTTTCCCTTTAGTTTCTTCCTGGGTCAAGAGGATCCATCTCCCTCTGTCTTGTCTTCTCCAGTATGTTTTATTCAGGCATCTGAGCTGTTTCTCTAAGGGAGGCTCTTGTATTTTGCTGTTTACTGATCCACCATCTTTAGCTCTGCCTCTATCTAGCTACTTTGGGTGAAGAGAAATTAATCTCATGATTAGTCTGGTCTGTGACCAGCAGGGAATTTATCAGCTATCATTTTGAAAGTGATGCTTACCTACCCAGCTCCCATCCCTGAACTCTTTGGAGTTTGTAACTAAAGAAATAATATTGCATGATGGGGAAAATGCAAACAAACCCTGGAACCAGGCATTTCTGACTTTACCAGTGAGTAATTGTGACTTTTGACTATTAAGCTAAGGTTTTTCTATGTGTAGCAGGAATAAATAATAATACCTAACTTACTAAGATATTATGGATAAGATGGATAATCTCTGACAATATCTAGTAAAAGGAGTTGGCCTGTTTACAGAATTATGCTTAAGGAATCAGAATTTAGTATCATCCTTTCGTAATGTTTCCCCTGCAGTCTATTCTGAGAATAGCCACTTGCTGTTCTTAAATAAATCCAGTCACACACCCCATTGTAGAAGACCCAACAGATGTACCTCCTGCTCTCTTGTATGAACTAAGCCTCTTGCTCATGAACTTCCAGTTATTCTGTCTTCCTTTCCTTATGAACACTTCGTATATAATGTTGACCTTGCAGTCAATACCACAGAATTGCCTTTTCATGGAGTCTTTTTTTTTCATGAAGTCTATCTTAAAATGGATCTGTCTGTTTTAAACATTTTATCTTAGAAAATTTTTAAAATAACTTAAAAGTAAATTAATATAAAAATTTTACTACACAACCATGTATCAGCAATTACCAATTTATGGCCAATCTTATTTCATCTGTACTTCCTTCTTATTTCATTTGTGCATATTTCAATTTGTAGGCCTAACAGATAAGCTATTTTTTTATCATAACCACGTATTAAAAAAGATTCTTTAAATCTTAATGACTAACCTCTGGATAAACATCATCTAGTATCAAAATGTTAAATACTGTGTACCTTCTGATACTCCAAAATTGGTATCCCCATTCCCAACCTCTTTCCCGTAACTCACATGACTCTGTTGTGTTTGTGTCTCAAAGTCCTCCCAAAGCCTCATGCAGTCATGGAGGATGGAGTGTTTTCAAATGTGACTGAATGTAGGGTATGTGATGCTTGGATTAAGGATATGTGATTTGTAAATCAATCCACTGATAGTTTGGCATAGTTCTGGTTAGGAATAAGGGTGTGCTGTACCCATCCTAGGATAGGTAGTCTGGATACAATATAAGGGACAGAGTCTTGTCCTTTCCTTGCTTGCCTTTGCTATCTCCTGCTGTCATAAACTGTTTCCCTCTGTCAAGACAGCCTGTCTTGGATCCAGGTAATAATGGACTAAAACCTCAGTGAACTGTGAGCTAAATAAACCTTTCCTCTCATAACTTTAGGCATTGGGTATTTTTATCTCAGGAATGAGAGAAAAGTAACTAAGACTCTTTATCTGATATCTCCACTTCAAAAGGACACTACAAATGAAGCATGTGTAAGAAGAAACTCTTAACTTTTCCCTCTAAGTCTGTTCCATTTGGAGTATTGCCTTCTAGGTTAATGGCTTGTGATCCATCTATTTGCTTGTGCCGGAAAACTAAGAGTCCTCCTTGATTCTTCTCTTCCCCTCTTTCTCTATATTTAAAATGTCATAGTCTATTGATTTAAGCTGTAAAATATAACCCAAATTGACCACTTAGCTTCTGTTTCTATCATTCTAAAACATCTTGGCTCCTTTTCTGATCCTCAAATTTACCAAACATTATCTTTCTTTAGGCCTTTTTTTTTTTTAAAATCAAACTCTCCACCTCACACTTACCATGCAAATGCTTGTGCTGCTGAGCTAAATTTCCAGCCCTGCTTTAGGCCTTTTTAAATAGCTATTCTGTTTAGAATGCTTCCTTCAGATCTTTGCAGGGTTGGTTCTTTATCATTCAGCTATCCACTTAAATGTCACCTCCTCAGGAAGTTTTCCACCTCCCAATCTAAAACAAAGTCCTTCAACCTTTAACATCCTGTCACATCATCCTTTTATTATTTTAGATTAATAGCCAAAATTTATTGCCATATATATATATTTCCTTTAAAAAATTAATACAAAATAATATTTTTCTTAAGAATCTAGTATAATGATTAAGAAAATAACTGTAGGGGTTGGGGATTTAGCTCAGCGGCATAAGCACCTGCCTTGCAAGCAGGCAGTCGTGAGTTCGATCCCTGGTACCGATAAAAACGGAAAAAAAAAAGAAAAGAAAAGAACTGTAACATTCCAGCCAAAGTGAGGAATATCATCTGTCACTTGAATGCATCTTGGTCTTTAGCTCATCTTTGTAACCTGCCACTTGTGAACATCATGCTTCTACAGCAATTAGCAAAGATGTCCAGTGTGCTACTCTGGGAGTCTGTATAAATCAGGTTTCTTTAGGACTCCCAGAACTGTCTTAGAAATTCATCCATGTCTAGCACATCAACAGTGTCTAAACTCCAACCAGCCAACTTCTGATTTGGACAGGAAGATGGGATTTGATATACCTCTGCTCCTTTAGGAATGCTATTCATTGGTGTAAATCTTCCTTTACCTTTTTCAGGCCTTCTTGATTTTCTCAGAGACCTCAGAGCTAAACTGTTGTTACTGTTTGGTGCTGTAATGTTCCCCCACAGACTTCTGTGTTCAGCGGTAGGGCCTTTAGAAGGCAATTGGATCATGAAGACCTGTACACCTCCATCGATTAACCCACTGATAAGTCCTAGCTGAATGTGTTGTTAGGAGATGGGGCCTGGTTCACTGGAAATGTGACCTAGAAGGGTCCGTTTGCTCCCCAGCTCTTTTCTCTCTTCTTCCTGTATGACATAAGCAGTGCTCTACTATGCCCTCTGCCATGCCACTTCTGCTTTAGAACTGCTTGATCCTGGACTGAAGTATGAGACAAAATCAACCACCCCTCCTCTAAGTTGCAAATGTCTGGTTTTTTGACCCAGTGATGAGTAATGATTAAAACAACTATCTTCCCCAATAATCCAAGGAGTTAAACCTTTCAGTCAGTGCTGTAATCCTCTCCAGGCCCCAAGGGTCTGGTTGACTTTGGCCCGTGAGCTAAATCCAACCTAATGCCTGTTTTTGTAACATGTATGCTGTGTGTAGTTTCTGTGCTACAACAGTATAGTTAAGACTATATGGCCTGTAAAGCCTAAAATATATTGCTGGCCTTTTACAGAAAAAGTCTGCTAACCCCTGGACTAATCTCTAATATCAGATTTGTCTGTGGTTGTCAGGAATGCTGGTGGTCTATAACCATCCAAGCCAAACTCTAGAAAGGACTGTTATCTGCTAACGTAACCAGGGCTTGGGTCTCTGTGTGTGTGTGTGTGTGTGTGTGTGTGTGTGTGTGTGTGTGTTTGTGTGTGTGTTCATGTTCATAATATGGTAAAAGAAAATTTAGACACTTGTTAGACTTTGATAAAATACGAAGTTCTTCTCAGGAACATTCAGATAGAAGCTTGACTTTAATGTTTCAGTTATATCTTAATTTGCATTTTCTCTACTTCTTACTAAAAAAATCCTATCAAAGTCATCTTTACACATTAAGAACCAAACTAGTCTGTAAAAATCAAATTCCTACTTTTCATAAAGAAAAACTAATAGAAGACATGGCTGAAAGTAGCTGCTTGTTCTCTTGGTCACATGTTCTTTTGCTCTGTGTATGTGTAATGATCACATTTATATTTGCTGACATATTATTCCTGAAGTTCACATTAGCTCATGAAGTCCTTGTTGTTGACTTTTAAATAAACATGTTTTAGAATAAACTGGTGGGGCTGGGGATTTAGCTCAGCGGCATAAACGCCTGCCTTGAAAGCAGGCAGTCGTGAGTTCGATCCCTGGTACCGATTTAAAAAAAAAAAAAAAAAAATGAAAAAGCAAAAAAAAAAAGAGTAAACTGGTAAATATCTTATCCTTGTTACAGGATGATGCAGAATGGTTAAGTATGGGTGTACTACAATGGGTGTAGTCTTCAGACAGGTATATGTTTCTTTTGGGAGGTGAGTGATATAACTCCAGAGAAGTAAACTGGCTTTTGTAGAGTCTCAGAACTGACATATCTGGGAGCAGGAGATATAACTCAGTGGCACGAGTGCCTGCCTGACAAGCACAAGGTCATGAGTTCAATCCCTGGTAACAAAGAACAAAACAAAACAAAGCAAAAAAAACCTGACATGATCTAAAGCGAAGAATCAAACTAGGAATTTAGTGTTGTTTGCTTATTTCCTTAATGACTGAAGTTAAATAGCAGTACTTAAAACACTCTCACTCCCATTATGGCAGAGCTGCCCAACAGCTCTAATATGTCCATCCCACTTTATAAAAACATAAAGTTTCATTAAAACTCCTGGCCACTCTGAAAGTAGCTGCAAAGCCAGACAGTAACTTCAGAGTCTGTTAGGAGCCCTAGGTGATTTTTGTTGCAGTACTAGTGGTTTTTATTGAGTCTGTTAGTGTTTTCCCTGCCTTTTAAAGCCTTCACAAGAACCAGGCATAGTGGCACATGCCTATAATCCCAGCAATCAAGAGGCTGAGACAGGCATCCTGGACTGCATAGTGAGTCCAAGGCCACCCTGACTTACACACTGAAACTCTGTCTGAAAATCAGAAAGCCATGATGAGTGTGGCAAGGCATGTCTATGGCAAATAAGGGCCATAGTGTCGATGTCACTCCCGGCCGGCAGGAAGGACACACGACAAAGTCTGGCAGTGGACAACCTTTTCTTTTATTTTCTCTCCGTACAGCCTGCCCTGGGATCGCTCCCAGCCGAAGCCTCCTCTGGTCCGCTCCCCGCGGCTCCTTTCGTGCTTCGCTCCGAAGCCTCTACCTGTCCGCTCTCCGCGGCTCCTTCCGGGCTTCGCTCCGAAGCCTCTACCGGTCCGCTCTCCGCGGCTCCTTCCGGGCTTCTACTTCCCCCCAGGGGTGGCACCAGTATATATACGGATACAGTGTCCAATCATATTAAAGTAAGCAAGGCAAGCTGATTGGCTAACATATTATTGAGCGGGTTGTTTACGCGGTAAGCAGGAAACTAACGTGCTCGATGGGAGGGGTAATCTAACTCAGGCTTTACTCTTTACCACAGGCCGCATGATCGCTATATGCGGCGGCTCGGCAATGTGGTGGCTCCCAACACCATAGTATACTGATTCCCTGGCCTGTCAAGCAGTCAAAGTAAAGTACTAGTTATTGGCATAATTATTCACTCTTAAAAGCACAGGTCAATGTCCTAATTAATACATTCTCCTATCGATGTCATTTATACCCATTTTGCAGATAAATAATCACGACATGGACAGAGGAACATTGTGGCAGAGCTGAAATTAAATTTGAGTTTTTAGTTTCCAGCCCCTCCTTCAGTTCTCTAGGCCACAGTTTCAGTAGGTGATTACTAACATACTGTAATAGAGTATTGATTAGAGTCACCAGGTAATAATTGAAAGCCTAACTCCAGGACAGTTGATCCTTATATTGTACCTCTATGATGATGATTTCTTAATAGCAAAGAGAAAGGCTTATCTAAAACAGAAGAAGACAAAGAAGACGACGAAGAAGAAGAAGGAGAAAAAGATGAAGAAAGTAATGACAATGATGGCACAATAGTTAGCCCTGCCCCACTCCTAACATTCATGGGTGAAATCACCTCGGGAATCAGCCAGGTGGCCTTTCTGTGCTGCCAGCACATGTCAAAGCTGTGCTGCGCATCCGAGAAGCTGTCCTGCTCATCTCTCTCCCAGTGGGAAGAGGGTTCCCCAGCTCCCCTTGCTTGCTGCACAATGGAAGCTGCCTTGCACCTGTCTCCATGTCGGTTCAGACAGAAGTTCTGCAGGCTCGAGTGGGTACAGATCTTGGTGATATTCTCTGCTGCCTTGCTGCCTGGTGCCACCGGGTTTAATTTACTCAGCTCTGCTCGCTAGGTGCTCTCTGTAGCCCACTGCATGGGTAATCTGAAGGCCTTAGAGCAGTAACACATTGTGGGGAATTGAGGGTGAGAATAATTTTTGAAGACTGAAGTTTGGAATAGATAAGTTTCTCTGGAGCTAAGGGATTGTGTCTCATGAAGTTGGGAATAAGGGTAGAGAAAGCCTCATTGTGTTAGACTTCTAGGTGGCATCTAGATGGCCGAGAAAATCTGGCAATGGCTGGAACCTCAGAACAGCAAATCAGAAGAGGCGTTTAGGAAGAGGGCCTGGAGGTGGGGAGAAAGTGCAAATGCTGGGCTTCTTGTGGCAGCTTTTCCAGCCACAGGAGCTTGCCCTTCCTGCTCACCTCCATCATCTTTCTTACTTTTAAACTGGTCTTCCGCCAGTCATGACTTATCACAGAAATCGAAATTGTCATTTGAGGCCAGATCTTCATTTCCTGACATTTTGTGAGTATATGTAATTGTATTCTAATAAGCCTCAGAGAGTTAAAAAGAGTTGCAACATATTAACACCCCCTTTTTTAATAGCACATGATGAATTTCTCATTAGTGACTATTTCTCCGTTCCTACTGATAACACTTCTGAGGAATCATGCACCATCACTTTAAATTTTCCTACCATTTTTCATGCCTTGTTCTTTCTGTCCTCGTTGTCCTTTTCTTTCTGAGAAAGAAAGGCACTGAAGAATAGTTTCTCAGACTCTAGATCTGGGCCCAGCTACATGAGAATTTCCTGGAGTATATATTCATAAGTACAGAATCCTAGTCTATCCCCAAAGCTGCCAAATCTCTGTAGAGGGGAGCGGAGAACCTATATCTTTAACAAGTTCTCAGGGTAATTCTCAGACACATTAGAGCTTGTTGATAAACCATTGACATGATATTTTTAGAATATTGACTTCGGAGTTGTTGAGACCTGGGTTTGAGTTTTGATACTTATTATCTATGTCTTAGGCAAGTCACTCAGATTCTTCATTTATAAACTGAGAGACAGAATAATGTGCCTGTTTAGAGGACCGACTAGAGCTAAACTCCAGGTTTGAATCACAGCTCTGCCAGTCACTAGCTGTTTCACTGAGGCAAGTGATGAAACCTCTTTGGGCTATAATTTTTCAATTTGTAAAACATAGATAATAACCTCCCTAGTAAACTGTTATTAGACTCTAACTGAATTTATATAAAGGGTTTCTTCTCTGCCCTCCATGGCAATTTGATATCATCTAGAAACATTTTTGGTTGTCAAGATTAGAGAAGTCAGGAGTGGTTCTATTGACTAATGTGTAGAGGTGAGAAATGCAAAGAATTATCTGGCCCAAATATGTCACAAGTTTCACTTTTGAGAAACATGGCTTAGACTATAATAAGTTCTACGTTAAGTTTTGGCTACTATTATTATTGCTGCTGTGGGAATAACAAGTCTTCCATAAAGTGTTATTGCTCAAGATAATATATTTAAATATAGTGCCTCGTGTAGCAAATGTAGAGGTGGTGGTAGAAGTGATTATTATGAGGCCAAGTATCCATAAGCATTCTATAGAGCATTTCCTATTTATAGAAATCCTTTTGCAATGTAAATAGTGACTCTTTTGTGTGCTTAAGATTTTTCAGAGTAGAACATATCTGTCATTATGACTTCATATTTCAATCATAGCTGTATTCTTTTCAAAGTACTTTTACTTCTTTGTTTTCATAGTCAAACATTTATTGAGTCTCTTAATATGCCCCGGGTGCCTGTGGAGCCACTAGAGTGGGAAAAGCACAGGCATTAAAGTCACGTCCCCATACTGGATTCCACTACAGGACTTATGTGTTCGTGGGCCATTTATATGACATATAAATGTCATATATATGACATTGAAATGACTTAGTGACTAAAGTAAGAATCATTGTACTTATCTTGAGGTGTTTTATGAGTTAAATGGAAAAGTGCACATCTTGTGTAATGTTGATTACAAGCATGTTTAGAGTCTGTAGATCTCACTCATGTCCTGTATCCATCCTCTCTGCAAGCCTGCAGTGTTCTGGAGAGTGAAGACTACTTGCTCATCTCCCCACTCTGACTCAGAGGGCAAAAGGAGGGAAGAGGAGAGTAGGGGAAGTTGTTCTGACTTGCTTCGCCACTGCTTGTGGGTACAGAAGAAAACCTAAGACCCATACCCTACCTTGGCTGCCCCTTAGCAAGGGCTGTGTGTATTTTCTTTTAAGGTCATATCTTTTCAGGAGTTATACATGAATATCTAGTCACATACCCCGGGACTGAGTCAAGGCTCAGGGGGGATGCTAAGGAGCAGCTTCTGAACCCTGTTATGGAGAATGGCAACCTTACTTCCCTACTCTTTTCTAAAATGAATTTGTTTTTTCTGTTAATTTATGCAAGTGCCATTCTGACTTTGTATATGGTTTCTTTTATTTGTTTGTTTGGTTTTGGTTTTTTTGAGACAGAGTCTCATTATTCAGTTCAGGCTGGCCTTGAGCTCACTTTGTAACCCAGGCTCGTCTCAAACTCATAACGATCCTCAAAGATCAGCCTCCTGAGTGTTGGAATTCTAGGCTAACTTCATGTTTTATAGGATTTTGAAACTAATTTTTCTTAGTATTGTGAAGGTGACAGTGATTTACAGTGGACTATTTATCCACTTTGCTGTCCTGCAATCTGGTCACTTAGAGACACTTTTAATTTGCTATTCACATCTTTTTTGTTGTTGTTGCTTAATGAATCTGTGCAGTGTTTAGTCTATTCAAGTCTCATGGCTGCCAGTTTTCCTATGCCATTGCCAAACCATTTCACTCACACGCAGAGGAAAGCTTTTGTTTGACCAGAGTCTGCCAGATATATTAGCAGGAACTCATCAGATTCCATTAAAAGTTAATCTCAGTTCAGGGGAAGCAGGTTAAGGTTTTCAGTCAAAGACTACAAAGGCTTAGTGGCAAATTGGAGATACTAGATAATGATCAGTGGACACAACACTTTACAACTCAAGAAATGCCAGTGATTAGAAAGTGTTGCAAAATCAAGTTGGTGACCAAGGTAGGATTAAGAAATGTCACATTCCTAGGGGGTCCTAGAGTGAGGGAGCCAAAAAAAGAAAACAAAGTATCTTTGCACCCCTTCCTTCCAACAGAGTACAAGAGGTGTGGGTTTGATGACTTTGAGCTGTCCTTCTCCTATGTTGCTGTAGATCTCATTTCTACAAAGATCCAGAAATATGTAGCTCAGAGGACCAGTACCAAAACTATAAAAATTTATTTCTGATGTACTTTAGTCCAATGTTTAGGGGTCAAAGGTGGTTTTTAAAAGCACATATTTCTTCTTTATTGGTGGTCCTTGGTAGTCAGAGACACATGTACCTGCTGCAAGGAGCTGGTATGTTATAAGAAAGATTACCATTTCTCCCAACAAGCAGATGGTCTCTGAAGAATGATTTTGTTAACTGTTCTTTCTGAAGCTGGATGCAGGTAGTTGAATTTGAAGGTAAAGTTGATTTGAAATGTTTGGATACCTGAAGGCCTTTATCTGTTCTAATGTAGAATTTGATTTGCCTTTTTAAAAAGTACATTCAGACACTTAACAGAATTTTTACAAAAATCTGTCTTAAACAAATTCGCCAGGAAAAAAAAAGAAAAGGATTATTCCATCTGATGGTGTAATGATTAATCCTACCACCTGGGTAAGCCTAGTGAGCTTCCCATAGGAGATCTGCTTCTGCAGCTTTGAATTATGTATGGCTATTGCAGACTGATGAAATAGAACCTGCCAAGGGATTTGTTTATATAACAAATCTGTAACAATGTTACTGTTTTCTTTGAGCACTTAACATTTATTCCACATGTTCAGAAGATGAGCTGTCTTTGTGGAGTTTATGACATGATTTTAAGTGTCAGGTCAGACACCCCAAATAGAAATTAAAAACTGGTCACTAAGCCGGGCGTGGTGGCTCACGCCTGTAATCCCTGCACCCAGGAGGCTGAGGTGGGAGGATCGTTGCGAGTTCAAGACCAGCCTGAGCTACAAAATGAGCTCAAGGCCAGCCTGAACTGCATAGTGAGACCCCATCTCAAAAAAAAAGACAAAAACAAAACAAAAAAAACTGGTCACTAATGAAAAGTTGGTGGAAGGGTTTAAAAGTCAGTCCTCAGTGTTTTCTAGGGCTCGATTTCAGAACTCCTTTGAATACCAGACTTTCCCTATGTAAAGTGGTGTCATGTTCATGTATACCCTACAGCCACCCTCTTTTGGATTTTAAATCTTCCCTAGACTACTTATAATAACCTAATAAAATGTAGGTGCTATGTGAATCACATTATACTACTTTGTTTAAGGAATGATAGAAGAAAACCCATAAATATTCAATAGAGACTCAGTTTATCTCCCAAATGTCCTCAGGCTACAGGTAGTTAAATCCAAGGATGCAGAACACAAAGATGCAGAGGGCTGACTGTATAATCAAACATGTGTCCTCCATTATGAAAGCAGAATGATAACCGAGGATCTAGGACGGAGAGTAGGCTAAGTCAAGGTTTGACCCAGCCTGAACACTGTAGTTGTTAACACATTTTGCCTTGCATTGCAAGACAAGGAATTGTTTCAACAATGAATTTAAGCAGCCGAAATATAAAAGCCACAACTTCCTTTTGTGGGCCATTTATCATATAACTGCTCTGTGTTATAGTAATGAATGTCAAATTTACTTATGGGAATATCTAGTTACCTTGGACACTATTTTACTATTTCAACATGTACAAGAAAGTCTTGCGGATATCTAGTAATTATCATTTTAAAGAAATTTTTTATCATCTGTCTCACAGATGGAGTGGGGAAATGTTTAATTTCTCCATTATCTCCTTCCTGATAGGTCAAGTTTGTCCAGAAGAATAAAGTAATAGAGAAATAAAAGCCATTTTTAATGTTTCCCATTTTTAAACCAGTACTAAAACCCATTTTTAGTATTTTCCCATTTTTTATGCTTTCTTCATTACATTAAACATTTCCCACTGAAATGTAGGTTGGTAGTAAAACATTTTGTTAGGAGATAGAGGTCGTGTTTGTAAATTATCATTTTAGCATTTGGGAGGATCTTCTGATTTTATGTCTAGGAAACACCGATATTTTAATTGGTGACCTAATGTACCTGTGCATTCATTTAGCATGTATGTATGAAAACTAGTCTTTATCTAGAATGTGAGCTGTGCTACCCTGGCCTCAAAGAGTTAATAAAACTGGCTGGCTTTCCTTTCACTTGGCTCCCCAGAGGTAATTTGGCACATTTCCCAGACCAACCCCTAAGGTAAAGGTCAAGGTGCAGTGGATGTTACTAAGGTGCAGAATTTGAGCCTCTTCTTATAGCTTGTCTGGTGTGTAGCTTTCCAGTGGACTCTGGTTTATCAGAGTTTCAGAAAATGATTAACAGACTCAAGAAGACCCTGTGAAAATTTCCTTTAATGGGGAATTGCGTGAGTGAGTACAGTGGGTGAGTTTTTGCTATTGTTTTTTAGCATCTATGTTTTGTTTCGTAGGCACAAAGTTATTGTTACATGTATGCAGAGCAGGCCCAGAGACTTCCTCATAGGTTAATAGCAGCTTTTCCAGAAGTTTTTACAGTTGCAGAACTTACAGGTCTGGCAGGAAAACAGAAAGGTGAGGATGGAGGCCCAGCTCCTGAGCCCTTCACCAATCCTTTTTGACAAATGGAGAGAACTTTCTCTTGGTAAGACCAAAGGTTGGAAAAATAAAGGAAATGGGCATGTTACAGCAATTAGAAGCCCCCAAACAGCTTTTTAAGAAATCTCTATATCTAATTCCAAAAGTCAAAGAGAATATCAGGAACTTTAACATTTTTCCTTTCAAAGGAGAGCTGGTATTTTTGTTTATTGCTTTGAAATTAGAAATGACTTATATTAACCTTTGCCCAACAAAGAACATTTTCAGTCTCCTAAAGTGTGTTTATAACTACACAGTGATATAGTCTTGACATTGTGTGCCTGAGTGTCTTGGAAGTGTCATTTTGCTTTGCCTTTGCTGATGCATTAAAGTAGATCCCCCTTATTACCTTGATTTTTATGATGTCTCCTATGATGAGAAACCAGTTTTGTGTGGAGCCTCTCTTCTGTGTCAGTGAGGCAGCACTTTGAGAAGCAGCACCATGCGTCACTGTGCATGGCCTCCTTCATACAGACTACATGGTTGACTGTCAGTGGAGCAGCTTCTTCCCATCTCACTGTCCCCAAGAATTGGATCTCGTATTAGAACTTCCAGTTCATCGCACACTGCTTGGTATAAAGAGACCGATGGCTCTTCTAGTTTTTAAGTTGTACATCCAGATTTCAAGACTTTTTGTCTGAGATAGGGTCTCACAATGCAGTTCAAGCTGGCCTTGAGCTCACTTTGTAGCCCAGGCTGGTCTCAAATTCACAACAATCCTCCTGTTTCAGCCTCCCAAGTGCTGGTGGTACAGGCACCCAGACTTATTTTTCTGTCTAGACATATGCATAATTTTCATAATGAAAGATTGCTCCTTTGAATCTGCATGCAGCATATGTTCTGATGATACATGGTCAAACAAAGAACCCTCTTTTAAAGAAACTTATAAATGTTACCATGACTCACTGCTAATTGTAATAGTGTGTTTCCTTCCCTTCTCTTTGCCTCTAAAGAAATTGGGAAGAAGAGCTGATGTGTGTGTGATAGCCTAGGAATATTTTTCAGTAACTCAGAAAACGTAAAAATGCCTGATCACCCCATTGATATTTTTCTAACTGGTCTGGTTTCCTGTACTAACTTTTAATGACCATTAAATTCCTTTTTACATCATAGTGACAGAATTAGCACAGTTCCTGCAAGCTGGAAAATGGGAAGAGGTAGCTGTGAGTAGGTTAGCAGAGAATACAAAACCACTGTGACCATTCACTGATTTGTGACTAGAATGATGCTGCAGATTCATTTTACCAGGTTAGCAGAATGTAGAACTTTCTGTCCTATTTGCTGCACGTATACATCAAAGCTTGATACTCTGTCCTCCTGACAGTAAGATCATCCTGGCCTCAGGATACATGCCAAACAGTTACTTAATTTCATTATCTAAATAATCTAATTTTAACTTTATTCCTCATCCTTTGCTAAATAATTTTTTTCTTTTTTTTCTTTTTTTTTTTTTTTTTTTTTTTTTTGTCTTTTTCGTTTTTATTGGTACCAGGGATCGAACTCACAACTGCACACTTGAAAGGAAGGCACTTATGCCGCTGAGCTAAATCCCCAGCCCCTTTGCTAAATAATTTGACAGATATTTTAGTGTGTAGTAAATATTATATACTAAAGAAATACTATGTAGTAAAGTATTATTTAATATAGTATTAGAGTATCATCATCTAGTACAATAAACATCAAATAGTAAGTATGCCAGATGCTTTACTGAATTTTTTTTTTGTACCAGGCTTCGAACTCATGACCTCACACCTGCCAGGCAGGTGCTTACACCACTGAGCTAAATCCCCAGTCCCTGCCAAATGCTTTACTAATATTGAGTCTTTAACCAGATAAACATTCAGCACCCTCTGCCTCACTGTCACCACCTAAGAAAACAATTGTTCCACTCCTTGCCTGTTGTTCCCATGTTCCCTTTAACCTACCATACCCCCACTGCCAAACTGAGTATGTGTGTTATAAATCAAGGAAAATGAAGTCTCATCTTAGTGCAAGTATTCCTTGTACACAGAAGTAACAAGTGTGTTGGGCCTTAAGACCCATTGTTGTAATGACAGGACCAGTTAACCTTTATGGAAAGTATATCTCTTGCTGAATTTTAGCTGACCTTTTAAATACCGGTGTGACAGGTTGTCTGATTTGTTACAGTCATGTGACCCATGAATTGGTGGAAAAATTTTCTCATCGGGATCTAAGACCTCCTGCAAAGCAAGATGGAGGGGGCTGCACTTCCATCTCACCAGCACTGCCACCACTTGACCCAGAAAGAGAAGAGGAAAAAGAAGATACTTCAGAGCCTGTGGACCTGAACCCCTGTAGTGCAACATACAGCAATCTAGGTAAGTACAGGTGTCATATAAGTGGTATATAAACTTCACCTTTTTACGCAGTAGACAAATGTTCTGTTTTCCAAGAGAGATGGTTTTCATTGCTCTGTGGAACAAAAGTTGGACTACTGGAATTATAAAATTTAAGTCATCTTTCAGACACAAAATTGAATATTTTTAAATTATGGTTAGAGTATAAAAATACAAGGTTACAGATGCCCTATTAAGGATTGCTTTCTTCTACCTAGTTCATTTTGAAGCTGCATGATGCCCATGTATTGTCCAGTCATCCTTAAGTGCTTAAATGGCTATGAACTTGATCCCACAAGGTTTAATGCATGGCTAGTTGCTTCTTTGCAAAAGTAATAGCAATTCCATTAGTTCTGCAAACTAAGGTCTTGGAGGATTGACTTTTAAAATTTTTTCATTTTGTGGGGCTGGGGATTTAGCTCAGCGGCATAAAGCGCCACCTTGCAAGCAGGCAGTCGTAAGTTTGATCCCTGGTACCGATAAAAAGGGAAAAGACTAAAAAAAAAAAATTTTTTTTTCATTTTGTTTTTTTCCAAATGGAACAAATACTTGAGGTGTCATTTGGAACTATTTTATTTTATTTTATTTTATTTTATTTTATTTTATTTTATTTTATTTTTGCTACCAGGGATCAAACTCATGACCTTATGCTTTCCGGACAGGCGCTTACATCCTTTTTTTTCTTTTTAATATTTTACACAGTCCAGAATCATTCCATAAAAGTCAGTTTGCCCTTTTTGTTTGTTTGTTTGTTTGTTTGTTAATAATGTAAGGAATGGGAAGACAGATATGGAAAAGACTAAAACTGTGGCATTTATTTCTGAAAATTACACTGTAAACTGGACTTAGGACAATGTAGCATAGCAAGAAAAAAGCTAGGTGAGGAGTTTGGAGAGTCAGGTTCCTGTCACAGCCATCTCCCTGACCACCTGTATGGTTGCGGGCTGCTTTAAAAAGCTCAGAGCTCTTTCTTCCTCTGAAAAGAGGGGACAGTAGCTTCTGCTTTGTAAGACTGGTGGTGGAGGAAGTACAGTGATATCTCGGGTCACAAATGCTCTTCTTTGCAGTTTGGTTCTTAAACAAGGTCAATCATGGTGGCACATACCTATAACCCCCAGTGCTTGGGAGGCTGAGATAGAAGGGTCACCATGAGTTCAAGGCCAGCTTGGGGTACATAGCCAAACACTGTCTCCAAAAACAAATGTTTTTTGGTAAAGTTTTGTTTTTGCTTGCAAACTTTGCTTTGGGTGACAAGCACCACCATAGCTCTTTTCTACACACAAATGTGACCATTTTTTCCAAAGTCATAGAACAAATTAAGTTTGTAAACTGAGGTAGCACTGTAATTTGTACATAGAAGTGTTTAATAATTGTGAAACATTTTTATTCCCCCCCCCAAAAAATATACCTTTCTTTCCCCTTTAAATATGTTGGACTTGATAACCAGGATGAAAAATGTTTATTAGATGATGTTGAATAAGCAGAACAACAAAATATAAATCCAAAAAGCTGTAGGCTCCCTGTTCAACCGATGACTGAAGGTATGAAACACAAAACAGGCTATAGGACCCCAAAGTGGCTACGTAGAGCTGGAGGGGAGATGAGAGATAGCAGCAAAGTCCAGGTGCAGCCTCTTATGTCCATCATCATAGCAGAACAAAGGGGCATGGTTTGGATTTGTTTTCTAACTTCCATATTTCTTATATAGTTCTAAAAACTATTTTTTTTTCCTGAAAACTACTTTTAAACCAACAAAAAACCATCTTGGCTGGAATAGGTCTTGAACATCCTCTTTAAGAACTTGCGTTTGGGTAGGTTGGATCCTTAGGCAGTTTCTCCCCACAGAGTGAGGGAGCAAGGGCTGTGGTGCACCAGGCCCACCGCGGGGGCTCCTGACTTGGGCAGCTGCATACCTGCCTATAGCGGCCATGCTCCAGGGCTCATCACATGTCATTTTTCTTGTCCTCAACACAAATAAAGTAAACCTTATTTTGTTCATAATTGGATTATTAGATTTTAGAGCTGTGCTATCCTAAGCAATATCTACCAGCCACATCTGGCTATTTAAATTTATTAAATTATAAATAAGTCTTCATTTCCCAAGGCTCACAACATTTCAGGTACCCAACAGATCTACCTGGTTGGTAACTGCTGTGTTGGGCCGTGAACCTGTAGGACATTTCATGTCCCTTAAGTTCTTTTGGGCAGCACTGCTTTAGAGAAAGACATGTATCGTCCCTCTGAATTGCACAAAAGTCATACTGGTCCTCAGGCAGCTTGGAACTCTCTTAGAAGGCCACCCCTTACAAAGTGATGGATGACTGCTCTGAGTGATGGCCACATGAGATCGCAAAATGAACTCTAACTTATAATACTTTAATCCTCCCCAAACTGGATTTTAGAAACTGTCTGACACCACTGTGATTTCCCAGAGAAGCAATAGGTTGTTTTTTTTTTATTATCAAACCTTCACCGTTTCTCCCATATAGTGAGATGTCTAGATATGCCTTCTAGATGTCACTTTTTCTTCTCAAAGTATCTGGTAGAAAAATTAGTCATTGTGTTTTATGTGACACACCTTGCTACTTCATCAGCCTGCTAAAATCAGGAACATGCAATGAATCTACTCTGCTAGAAATAAGTTGGTAACATTAGCTCTCCTTCATTCATTTTGTAACTGAGTATTCCATACATTGCTTTTTAAAAAGATCTATCAAGTCTCCCTTTACTTGACAGGTTTTTGGCTTACTTCTCTTTCTGTATTCCTACAATTTATCACATTATATAAAACACACGTGAAGTGCTAAGAATCTGTTTGAATTAATTAGCTAAAAATGACTGTTACAGTTGACTTGAAGATTGCCAGATGAGCAAAATCTGCTATACTCATGAAAAAGTTCAAATGCAGTTTATGTGTACCACTAATCAGCTGGCTTGTCCTCCCCATATGGGATTTTATCTATAACTTTTCTAATTAAGCAATTACCTAAACCTTGCCCCTATTTCCTTTCTGTATGTCCCTCAAGAAACTGTATGTTTCCCATTTTTCTTACTTTGACCATGTCTTAATACTGTACTCTTCAAACAATGAAAACAAAACAAAAAAAAAATATCCTGTCTCCAGAAGTTGTTTTGGCAGTATATTGAGTTTCACTGTTAAATTTTAAGTGGTGGAGATAACATAAAAGAATATCATTACAATACTGGCCTTGATGTTATAATTATGGAGTAATATTATTATAAATGCCAGCCTTAAAAAATCATTCTTAAGAGTACTTTATTATTCATTCATTTACTCAACAAATAATTGAGTGACATTACTTCAGATACTGTAGAACTAATTATTTGAACCAAAGATAAAAGAACTGTTCAATTTTTGGTTATCTGGATTTTTAAAATATATCTGTATTAGTGCATATTAATTTTATAATACAATAGTTTCAAAGCATATATTTTCATTGTATCCATTCCCCCATTCCCTTCCCCCTTATCCCTTCTTGTTGGTTAATTATAACCCCCTTCTCTGTTATCTGAGGCTTTTTTAAAAAAAATCAACGACTGAAGTTAATAGCTTTGAACATTTGTTTGAGCATTTGTTATACTTCCTAAAATTGTAATTATTTCTATTTAAAAGAAATCATAGACATGCATCCCTAAGTTAGCTATATTCACATTTAAAAATAGTTTCCCAGGGCCTGAGGATGTAGCTCTGTGATAGAGAGCTTGCTTGGCATGTACATGGTATTTGATTTCAATTTCCATCACTGGAAAAAAAAAAAGTAGCAATAGTTACCACATCCTAGAATTAGCTGACAGGATACAATATTCAAATTACATAGATAACTTCCCCCAAATAAATAGTCTCTGTTTTTGGAGCAGTTATGACCAATGAGGCTGTGCAAGCATTGAGTTTGTCAGCTGCTACACCACTGGCAATCTTTAAATTGGTCTGTTTATTTCAGGCCATGTCCAAAGTGGTCTTTGGAGGTTAGCTTTATTTTATTGTTTATCATGAAAGTGATGTCCCCTATGGCTTGCCAATTATTGCTGACATTTGTTATGGGGCATGGCTCAGTAACAAGGCCTAGATAGATTAGGACCCTTCCTCCTGATGATCTCATGCCTGCTGCCAAGGGGATGGCACACTGTTAGGACCAGCCCATGGGAGATCCTACTCATTTGACAAGGCCGATGCACAGGGTTGGCTTATGACATCTATATAAACTGCAGTCTGTAGTTCCAGTTTTGGAGATGATCATTTCTTCTTTTGTCTTCTCTCTTCCCATTTTCATCTATATTGTGTGTCTTAAACCCTGGAGAAAAAAACTAAGAACAAAGATTGAAATTAGAATTAACATAGGAATGTGTTTCTTTTCCTAGAACTTTAATACTTTTGCTTAGCAAACATTTGTTGAATAATATCTCCCTGGTACCAGGTATAGTATTGGAAATATTACTGTAGGCTTCAAGGATTCCTGGTCTTTGGGAGAGACAGACATTACACTGTTAGGGATCCTCATCATAATCACCATATAGTTAAAGGTTAATAAAAGCATATACTCCAATGAGTCTGGGAGGAGGTCATATATAGTGTATCTTTTACCTATAAGAAATGGAGAGCTGCTAAAGAAATTTGAATAGAAGCACAATCAGGATTTTTAGAAGATCAATCGAAGAGTTGACTGTGAGGCAGCTGGAGACAGGGAAAATGACCAGGAAACCCACCAGTCCTGTCTTGTAATAAGCAGCTAATTATGGTCAAGGCTACTCTCATCTAAATGGGTCATCATTAAGGGCTTTTAATCCCTGTGGCTGTAATGTTACCAGGTCATAAGCAAATACATGTTAGGTATTCTTAGTGTATCTTCAGTGATACTGCCTTTCAGTAGACTACTATAATGATGTAGTTACTGATTTTTTCAATATGCAATTGTCTTTAAAGTACTGGTTTTAGAGATATTTTTATATTCATTATACCAATCCTGTAGGTCCTAAGACCCCTATATCAATCATTTCCTTCCTGAGAAGTTTTAAACACTCTTTAGCATCTCTGAATTAGTGTTGCTAAACAATTCTCTTTTCATCCATCTTTCATCGTTTGCTTTTCAGAGTGTGATATAGTACCTTGTCTACCAGTCTGAAGATATTTTTAAGTGGAGAAAAAATAATGAGGTAGAGTACAGAAGCCCAAAAAAGAAGAAAGTAAGGTCTGAGTGTGGTTTAGTCAAACGTATTTGTCCAAAAGAACTTTTTCAACATATATCAAGGCATGATTTAGAACACAATCTATTTTTTTCCTGGGTATGCCACAAAAATGTGGAGTATGTGATGTTATATCAGGCCTACTGAAAACTGAGCTTGGTGTCTGGCTCCAGAGGCTTGAGAAGAATGTACAGGATTAAAAAGTTTAAAATAAAACCAGCTAACATACCAAACTTTTAAAACACTGACCCAGATGATTGAAATTCAGTTAGGAGAACTTGTCTTTCATGGAGGGAAAAAACCTAAAAACACAAAGCACTTTAGACTTAGAAGAATGTCCTGACCTACTTACGTGGACTGTGGAATGTTTGTGGTTTCATTTGGAAGGAATAAGCTTCTGATTCTCATGTGGAAATCTCCTTAGCTCCCAAGAGATCATATACTGCTATTTGGGAAGAGAAGCCATGTTAATTTTCCTTATTTCCTTGCTACCTTGGCTGTCCATTTCCATTTGAAATGATGGCCGATTCTGTTGACTCTCTGCCAAGCAGCCAGTTACTGCGTACATGCTGTGTGCCTCATAGCACTCCAGGTTCTGAGTACATGTAAAACGATAGACACATGGGCTGAAAAGACTAAAAATGCTATCACAGAGCAAGAACACAGAGGAGAGAGTGATAGTGCTCAATATGATACTGGGGAACAGAAAGTAGGGAAAGTTTCATTTGAGCTCGGCAGAACACCTTTGCTAAGGCAAAAATGTAAAAACAAAAACATGAAGCATAGCTGGACATAAAGGCACACACATGTCACCTCGGCTCCTCAGGAGGTTGAGTTAAAAGGATTGTAAGTTCCAGGCCAGCCTGGACAAGTGTGTGAGACCCTGTTTGAAAAAGGGTGGAGAGGGGCTGGGGGTTTAGCTCAGCGGCATAAGCGCCTGCCTTGCAAGCAGGCAGTTGTGAGTTCGGTCCCTGGTACCGATAAAAAGGAAAAAAGACCAAAAAAAAAAGAAAAAAGAAAAAAGAAAAGAAAAGAAAGAAAAAGGGTGGAGGATGTAGCCTAGTGCTATAAAGCACTTGCCTAGGGTACACAAGATCCTAGGCTTAATCCTTAGCACTATCAGAAAAAGGAGAAGGAGAAGGGGAAGGTAAGGGGAAGAGGAAAGAGAAGAAGAAGGAGGAGGAGGGAGAAGGTGTGATTGGTATAGAAGGGCTGATGAGATACAGTAGTAGATAAGGCAAAGAGCTTTGACCAACACGTTGAAGAGTTCACACTGTATTCTCCGGGTGGTGGGAAATAGAATAGTCAGCTTCTTCCACCCCTGTGATAAGCACTAAAGAGCTGCTCATGTGTTGGACCTGTCTCCCTTGATGGTTCTGAGGTAATAAAAGGAAAAAAGGAGGGGTGAATAAAATACTTTTGTAACCTTTCCTTCCTCCTGTATCCACAGCTATTTTTGTTTTTTCTACTTGGGAGAAATGGGTAGTAAATGGCAGCCCACAAAGCCTTTTCTTGAAACAGGCAAAAGTGTCTGTGGCCATGCTACACTGAATATGCCACATGTCAACTGAAGTGGGCAAAAATAGGCTCATATTTCTAGTTATTTATTTGTTTATTCCATCTCTCTGTCAGCCAGATTTTTGGTTGTCCCTCGGCACACAAATGAGACTCATCTTATATCCTCGGTGAGCAGCTCAGAGGGGAACCCAGTGGGCACTCAAGGCAAATGTTCTAAGTGCTGAGAGGGAAATGTCCACCTGGCAATTTCAGATCCCAGGCAAGGAGAAGTCAGTTTGGGGGAGCCAAGTAGAAACACTCCGCAGAAGCAGAATGTTTCAGAGTGAGAGGAGTCCCTACCTATCTTGTGTGAGATCCTGGATTCAATCCCCAGCAACACCTCCACTCCCACCCCTCATAAAAGATCAGAGCGGTGGGAAACTATTCCTGGAAGAAGGTCAGCATGGGCAAAGATGCAAAGTATGAAGAAAAAATAAAGTAGCCAGAATTGCTGGAGAAACTGCAAGCTGACTTCGGGATGCAAGAGGAAATGCCGCAGGAGAAGCAGGTACACCAGGGCCAGGTCGTGACCAACTCCGTGGTTCACTCAGAGATTTGGATTTGATCTTGAGGACAAGGGTTTTTAAGCAGAGCAATGCCATTATCGGCCTTGCTATTTGAAAAAGATCTTTCTAGCAGCTAGTGAGGTAAAGGTAACAGGAGACTGGCACAAGGGGAAGATGACAGGAGACGGTCACAGTCATCACTCAAGGATGATAAGGTCTGCACTGGTGCAGTTCACTACTTTCAACTTTCCTGTGGCACCTCCTCTCTGAAAGGTCTGGATCAGCAACTGAAAAGTGCAGGCTTGTTACAAAGTATCTGACTTATTGCATAAATAAACCATAGTTCTGACTTATCACATTAGCCAAGGAAAAATACGGCAAGGGCAATTCCAGGAAGAGGGCCTCGTCTTGAAGGAAGAGTCCACGAAGGCCGAGTCCCTATGTCCTTGGTGATGTCAAGGTCACTCAGGAATGAAAACATGCAACTGAAAACTGAATTTAGATGTTTTCTAAACTTAGATTAATTTGCTTTACCAAGATACAATTTACATGCCACAAAATTCACCCTTCTAGAGGGGTACAGTTCAGTGAGTTTACTGTATTTTAATTTTCCAATCATCACTACTATCTAATTCTAGAAAATTTTCATCACCCCAAACAGAAATCCGATAATAGTCACTCTCCATTCTCCCAGTCGCTGGTAACCACTACAATGTTCTGTCTCTGTTGTTTTGTATATTACTAGATATTTCATGAAAGTGAATCATACAACCTGTGGTCATTTCTGACAGGCTTCTTTGACTTACCACACAGTTTTCAAGATTCATCCATGTAGCATGTATCAAAAATTCATTCACTCTTCTTTCTGGCTGAAAAATACTCAGTGCTATGGCTATCCCACATTTTGTTTATCCACTCTTGGACATTCCCATTGTTTCTACTTTTTGCCCAGTGTGGATAATGGTATTATAAACTTACCTGCATGATACCTTGAGTTCAGTTCCCAGCACTGGGGAGAAAAATAATATAAAGTTTTCTAGTTTTAGTTCTTACATTTGGATCTCTGATATAATTTGAGTTAATTTTATATATGGTGAGACAGATCTGACTTTATCTTTTTATATGTGGATATCCCACTGTCCTTAGACAGTGAGTAGACTGTTCTTTCCCTCACTGAATCATTGTGGCAACCTTGTGAAAAGTTAATTGACTATTAATGTAGGGGTTTATTTCTGACCTCTTAAACCTAGTCCATTCATCTTTATTTCTGTTCTCATGCTATTAATACAGTTTTAATTACTATAGTTTTCTAGTAAGTTTTAAAATCAGAAATCAGTCTTGAAAAAGACTAGTTTTTGCTAGTCTTGTATATCCACATGAATCTTAGGATCAACCTATAAATTTCTGCAAGGAATCCAACTGGGGTTTTGATGGAGATTGCATTAAATCTGTAGATCAATTCAGGGAGTATTTTTGGGTTTTTGTTGGTGGTGGGGTTTTTTGTTTTTTTTATACCTGGGATTGAACTCAAACCTCACGCTTGCCAGGCAGGCACTGAGCTTTATCCCCAGCCCATATTTCTATTTTAACAGAACTAAGTCTCTGATCCATGAGCATAAACACCATAAAATTAGTTGTTTTAATAACATAACTAATTTCCATATATTTAAGTTTTTACGTTTATCTGGTCAGTATTTTATCTTTCAGTATACAAGTCTTGTGTTGTTAAATACTTTATTCTTTTTGATAATAATGTAAATAGAATTGTTTCCTTCATTTTGGGATTATTCATTACTAACATACAGAAATCCAATTCATTTTTGTGTTTTGATCTTGTATTCTGAAATATTGCTGAACTGGCATATTCTAAGTTTTCTGTGGATTTCTTAGGTTATGTCATCTGTGAGTAGAGATACTTTTAGTTCTTTTTTTTTTTTTTCTATCTGGGATGTTTTTCTTTCTCTTTCCTAATTTCCCTGGCTAGCAGCTCACATGCATTCTGTCCTACAGATGGTAAGAGCAGAAATCTTCATCTTGATCTTAGGGGGAGAAATATTCAGTCTTTTGTCATTAACTATGATATTAGCTCTTGGCTTTACAAAGATGTCCTTTATCAGGTTTAGGCTGCTCCCCTCCTTTTTTTTTTTTTTTTTTTTGAGTATTATTGTCACAAAAAGCTATTAGATTTCTATCAAGTGCTTTTTCTGCATCTTTTCTAATGACCATGTGAGAGATTTCTTTTCCCTTTTATTAGCATAGTTTTCATACTGATTAACTTTCAGATGTTAAATCAACCTTGAGTTCCTAGAAAAGTCCCACCTTGTGATGTACAATCTTTTTGAAATGTTGTTGGACTTGGTTTACAAGTATATTGTAAAGGATTTTTGCAGCTGTGTCCCTCAAAAATATTAACTTGCAGATTTCTGGTAATATTTTTCTCTGAGTTGGTTATCTAGGTAATGTTGACCCCTTATAATTGGATGTAGAAAGTATTCCTTCCTCCTATATTTGAAAGAGGTTATAAAGGATTGGTATTAGAATATTCTTTGAATATTCTGTAGAATACTCTTTGAATATTCTGTAGAATTCACCAGCAAAGTCCTCTGGTCCTAATTTTTTTCTTTGTGAGAAGTTATTTATTTATTTATTTGTTTATTTTTGTGGTGATGGGAGTCAAACCCAGGTATTCATATATCCTCAGCAAGCACTATAACTCAGCCATATCCATCCACTCCCTGAATTTTTAAAATTATTCAATGTTTTCCTTGTTATAGGTATGCATATAATTTTACTACTTTTTCTCTTTTAGCTCTAAATATTCAGTCATTCAAGAAATTCGTATTGAACATCTACTTAATCTAGAACCTGATCTTGGGACAGAGGTTACAAAAATGAATAAAATAACCCCTTAACCTCTTGGAGCTTTGCTTTCTCATATTCTGTCTCTCATTCTCATGTTCTCTTCACCATGTACCTGTTTGTTTATTTATATTTAATGTGACACTAGCGCTTGTAAAGGTATTGTTACATGCCATTGGTGGAGAACAGAGATCCTTAAGCATGCTCTACATAGTGGTTTACACTCTCAGGTATTCTTGAAAATTTTGCATTCATGAAAAATGGAATATATGATTATTATTATGTTGCTATTATTATTGTTATCACAGTATAGGTCAGTGTGTATCCTTGGCATTCTAAAAGGAAACCACTACCTCTGCTATTTATGCCACCCATTGCCTACCACTCTCTGATCATCAGAGGGAACATGTGTCAATTTCCTAGGACAGCTGTAATGAAGATTGTGATGGGTCGCTTAAAATAATAGAAATATATTCGCAGGCCGTTATGAAGGATAAGCACCTGAAATCACAGAGCTGTCAGCAGGCCATGCTCCCTGTGAGGCACAAGGTGGCGTCCTTTTACACCTCTGCCCAGCTCGTGATAATGCCATCAGTCCTTGGCATTCTCTCACTTGCAGTTGTTTCACTCCAGGCCGTGCCACTATTACTACATGATGTTCTGACTGTTTGCCACTGTCTTCATGTGGTGTTTGATTCCAGAGAAGACACTAGTCATGTCCGGTTAGGACCCACTGTAATGATCTCATCCTTACTTGATCACGTGACTATTGCCCAATGAGGTCATGTTCATAAGGTATCAGAGGTTAGGTTTTTATAAAAGGAGAGTTCTTAACAAGGAATTACGCTTTCGCTCTGAGATCTTGACTGACATGACCAATTGTAATAGATTTTATGGAAGTTTCATGGTATTTTCTCTGATTTTAGAAAAATCTCTCCTCAGGGCTGGGGATATCACTCAGTGGCACAGCACTGCCTGTCAGGCCTGAGGTCATGAGTTATATCCCTGGTGCTTAAAAAAAAAAAAAATCCTCTCTTCATTATATAAGCTCTGAAGGTATCAATGAAGCCACACATGTTTTATCTTCTAAGCATCAGTGTCAGATACTAAGCATAAATAGGGATTCAGTGTAAAAGTTCCAAAAGTAATACCTGTTAAATCATGATGTGTATATGCTCTCCTTGTAAAAAGTCACATGAGTTTGTGAATGACTAGAACAGCAGTTATCTGCTATGTACACTTGCCACAATCACAAGAACCTTTTAGACTACTTTAAACAATGTCAGAGTCCATCTTTAGTGAAATAAGATGACATGGCTAATGTAACTGCATTTATGTTTATTAGAAAATGCTGTATACATGACAAGCTTTATACACGTGAATATAAAGTGACAAATCCTGCATACAACACAGCATTTCTTTGGAACAGTGCTAAAAGAACAAAACAGTATCTTCTGAATCCTTGCCCTATTGCAAGTTTCAGCTGTTTTCAATAATGCTTCCAAGCATTTTTGTTTGTTTGTTTTCATTTTTATCGGTACCAGGGATCGAACTCACGACTGCCTGCTTGCAAGGCAGGCGCTTATGCCGCTGAGCTAAATCCCCAGCCCCCCAAGCATTTTCTTGATCCACAAATGTTGTCATGTCCACTCCATCACAGTGCAAGTGTTTGTGAATGAGGGTCATTCCTTAGTATCCTGGTGTAGTGAATTATAGTGCTCTTGGGCAGAATTAGAGTCTGGATCCCTTTTTTTTAGAAACAAAGCCCATCACCCAAACTAGTTCCCTGTTCCTCTGCTAGAGAAATCCTGAAGCATTATTTATGTTAGTTGTTCCCTCTAAGTCTTGGACTCAGAGCTTCAAAGCTATGAGTTTTCTCATTTTGAATGAAAGCGCTAAGTCTTACATTTTCCATGATTACCTCACTCATTTCTACTTATTTCATTTATGAAATAGAAAATTTCATTTAATTGTTCTCTTTTCTTCTTTCTGATAAAATATTATAGGGCAATCCAGAGCAGCAATGATACCCCCCAAGCATCCACGGCAGCCAAAGGGAGCTTTGGATGATGCCATTGCCTTCGGAGGGAAAACAGACCAAGAAGCACCAAATGCTTCCCAACCTACACCACCCCCATTGCCAAAGAAAATGATCATAAGAGCCAATACAGAGCCAATCTCCAAAGACCTCCAGAAATCCATGGAAAGTAGCCTTTGTGTCATGGCTAATCCTACCTATGATATTGATCCTAACTGGGATGCCAGCAGCGCTGGCTCTTCCATTAGCTATGACCTCAAAGGACTAGACATTGAGTCCTGTGATTCCTTGGAGAGATCTCTGCACAAGGAGAAACCTGTCCCTTCTGCTGCAAACAGCATCTCCAGTTTAACCACTCTCAGTATTAAGGACAGGTTTTCTAACAGCATGGAGTCTCTGACCAGCCGACGTGGCCCCTCCTGCAGACAGGGCCGAAGCATTCAGAAGCCGCAGAGACAAGCACTTTATCGAGGACTTGAAAATCGAGAAGAAGTAGTTAGTAAAATCCGAAGCCTTCATACAGATGCCTTGAAGAAACTGGCTGTAAAATGTGAAGACCTCTTTATGGCCGGACAGAAAGACCAGCTCCGCTTTGGGGTTGACAGCTGGTCAGACTTTAGGCTGACCAGTGACAAACCATGTTGTGAAGCAGGTGATGCAGTTTACTACACCGCTTCATATGCAAAAGATCCACTTAATAACTATGCAGTCAAGGTAAGAAAATATTATGATTTCATTGTAGTATTAAATATTTGCAAACATGCTATTATTAGGAGGGGTTCATTTTTCTTTGCCTCTTTCCTTCCTCCAATTCCTTCATTCTGCAAAAGTTAAGAGTACCTGCTGGAAGGTCGACTTGTTTACATTTAGGTGAGAAAAGAGATAATGTAGAGAGACAGTTTCAACAGTGTACTGCATACTAAGGTAGAGATAAACAGGAGTTCTGTGGAGTGCCTGGAAGGACCTTAACTTGGACCCAGAAGTCAGTGTAATCTTGAAGGAAGTATCCCATGAGCTGTGGTTAATTGCATAGGTAGGCTGCCTATAAAGATAAGATCTGTTATATATCTTTCACTCTGTTTTTGCCTTTATTCTATCCCAAATAAAAGAACCTTGTCTGCACCCATTATGTAACTTCTCTGCTTCCTGAAGAAATGTTTTTATAGAGGTGATAACTAATACTTGTTGAACTTACGTTATATTATTTAATTCTTCCATCAAATCTATGATGGCAAGATCGTTTTTCACATTTGAGACATGAGGAAAATGGAGCTGACAGATAACTAAGTTTGGTTAGAATCACACTGCAAGCAAGTGGTAGACCTGGAATATAAACATCACTATCTCTGAGTCATACCCTACACTTTGTCCTGTATATCATGTGTACTACCCTTTCCAGACAGCCACTATTGCAAGATGTCTAGAACTCGTGACATCAAGAATTCTCACTGAGTTACACTGGCTATAAAGTGAACTGTAGGTTTCACTAGTGTAAAAACCATGGAATGAACTGTGGTGTCCAAAAGATTTGGGTTCAGACCCTAGCTCGTTTTGTCAGTAATGATCCTTGTCATATTGAACCATCCTTGATAATTGCTCATTTCTTTCTCTACCATTAGCTCTTCTCTACTTTAAAAGAATAGCAACCTTTGGGCCTCCATTTCCTCTCTTTCAGCTGTTTACAGTGGTAATCCATCTACTTTATGGGACTGAGGTAAGGAACAAGTGAGATAATGCAAGTGAAAGGATTTGGAAAACACAGAGCTTTGTGTGAGCCTTAATGTTCTCAATTTCCGTAGTTCCTTTTTTCTGTTTCTATTCATTGGTTCAAAAGCAGTTAACATACCGAAGTGACTTTTACCTGTTAATTTGGCTTGGAAAGACCAGATGTATCTTAGTAAATTAATGGATTAGGTAAACAGTTGGCCTTGCCTGTCTATCAGGACAGAATATATGCTTGGGCCAGACCTTAGGCTAGTGGATCTCCACAGTTGCAGCACCCTTGACTGTCTGTGGTAGTGGCACAGTGTCTCTGCTCCAGCCCATACAGTCAAATTAAATTGAAGGGTAGACCGCAGACAGCGGATCTAGACTCCAGTTTATGTTACTTGCTGGTTCTAAAAAGGGATGTTGAGATTCTGAATAGCGTGTAAAAGATGTTACACCATTTGAGGTTATGGCGCCTTATCTTTCTTGGGTCTTTATTACTACAAGATCACCAATGCAGAATGAGTACATTTCAGAAAGGGGCACTGAACTATCCCTTCTTTCAAAGCAACTGAGAAGTAGAGCTTGATTAACTTTATGTATTATTGCTGTGCACTCTTGTCTCTTTCTTAAATCAATGGTCTGGTATTGATTTCTTTATTTCTAATGATGCAAAAGCAATCTCAAAAGAACAGGTGGCAAGTGATTATATACTGGTAGATGTTGGCAGGTTGGGAAAGGATGTTTTACACTAAATGCTGAATATAAATGTCTCTTTGAAGACCCTCTGGGCATTTCCAGAATTGCCCAACTGATCATAAAATCTTACAGGAATAAACTTTGAGAACCTTTTGCAGAGATAAACTCTTTGGGCTCATACAAACAACTCCTTTAAATATTTGTCATCTTAAAATATTCCTTCCCATACTGATGCAATTTAGGGTAAGCTAATGGGTGTAAAGATCTCCTAAAATGTTACAAAGGAAAGTCCCTGCTAGGATTTAGTAATTTGAAAGCCGAAGAAAATACTATTACCCCTGCCACTTAACCACCAAATCCACTGTCATTATAGAGCACTAAAATATTTACTTTGTATGTAGTCTTAGTTTGCTCAGTCTGCCATAACAAAATTCTATACACTGAGTGGCTTAAGCAGCCAAGATCAAGATTTTAGCATATTTGGTTTCTGGTGAGGGGCTCTGGTGAGGGCTTGTAGACATCCACCTTCTCTGTGTGTCTCACATGGTAAGGAGAGAGAGCTGAAGAGGGAATGAAAGCTCTTGTGTCTTTCTTATAAAGACACCAGTCCTATCATGTCCGGGCCTCAACCGTATAAGCTCATTATAGACCTTGCTGCCTTGAGAGAACTTCAGCATATGAATTGGACTGGGTGGGCACCATAATTTAGTCTATAATATTTCATCCTTCTCCCTCCCAAATTTATGACCATTGCCTGCAAAACACATTGTAGCACCTTAAAAGTTTTACTCCATGGGGCTGGGGATTTAGCTCAGTGGCATAAGCACCTGCCTGGCAAGTACAAGGTTGTGAGTTTGATCCCCAGTACCACACACACACACACACACACACACACACACACACACACACAAGTCTTACTCCAGAATCAAGTCCAGAGTCTTATGTAAATACCACCTAAGTCCTGTTATGGATTGAAATTCAACGTATGACTGTCATAAGGCAAAATTTCTCCCCAGTTGTGAACCTGTGAATCCAGACAAGTTATGTCCAACATACAACTACAAACAGACATAGAATAGAAACATTCCCATACTAAAAGGAAGAGGTCAGAAGGAAGGGATGATGGGTCCAAAAGTCTAAAATCTAGCAAGTTAAATTCCATTAAATCCTACAATTTGAGAATAATCCTCTTTGGTTTGATATCCTGCCCTCCCGGCTCACTAGGGGAGCAGTGTCACCCCTGTGGGTCTCCGTGGTGGCTCACAGGCAGGCTGACCTTCCAGAGCCAAAGAAACCAAGGATACAACAGCCTTGTGCACTGTACCTCAGAGGAGAAGAGCCAACCTGACATCTCATTACCTTTGGGGTTACTCTCCCCTTTCTTTGAAGAATACTGCACTTCACAGCCAAATAGCTCTATGGTCCAACCCTATAGAACCCAAGAAGTCTAGCAGTCTCCTTTCATTCCCAGCCCACTGTTATTCCCTAGTTCAGACTGGCAGTGTTTTTGCTGATACAATCCCATCCTTGTTATTCCTGGCTTCTGCTGAGATGGCTGATTAAACCTGTGAATCCCCCTGTGATCTCTTCATCACATGACAGTTGACCTACACCCTCAGTGTCCTGTAAAGCACATGTTTTTACAATTTTTGTAATATGGGTAGAACAAAAATTTTCCACATCTTTTAAGTTTTGATTCCTTTTTTATTAAATTTTCATTCTTCAATTCATCCATCTTCTTTCCCAGTGTATTATAAGCACTCGGGAGGAACCAAACTGCTCCTTCATCACTTTGCTTAGATCTCCTCAGCTAAAAATACAATTATCTTGTAATTTCTATCTTTTACAAAACATTAGAACATGCTTCTGATGTTTCTTTTTCTGGTTTCTAGTGACCATAGTGCTCGTTTCCATCAAAGACCACAGCAGAATCCCCCTTTCTGTCTCACAGTCCTGGAGGCCACATAGGCCAAGAGCAAGGCCCTGACTGACTGGTGCAGGTCCTTTCGCCTGCTTACATATGACCACCCTTTCACTGCGTCCTGATGTCATAGCAGCAGAACATGCCAGCTCTCTGTATCTCTTGCCTAACCTTCCTCCTTACAGATTCTTCACCCGTTGCCCCCTTACTGGCCTACATGTGCAACCACAGTAAAGATTAGAGCTTCAACATGGGATGGAGTGAGGAGATTAAAAGTTCAAGCCATAGTAGAAGTTGTGTTTGCTCTAAAGTAGACAGTTTTAACTAAGGGCTTCTCCTGGATTTACACATTTTCCTATTTCATATTCTTATTTTTATTCAACATGAATGGCTTCATTAATTGTGTTAATGTTAAACTAAAAAGCATTATAGTACAGAATAAAGAACTTTTGCATCATCTACCCTGGCCCAAGCTCTGATTCTGTCTTTCTATATTCTTAACAGGTCATGTAACCTCACTTGATTTTCTTATCAGTGTACACCAACTGCACTACCTACTTCATAAGATTATTATAATGTTCATATTTATGTAGTGAAAGTGTTTTTAAACTGGAAATGGTGGTGCATCCCTGTAATTGCAGCACTCTGGGATGCTAAGGCAAAAGGATCACAAGTCTGATCCTTATCAATACCTTGTCTCAAAATAAAAAGTAAAGGACTGGGGATGTAGCTCAGTGTGAGAGTCCTAAGTCCAGTCTCTAAAGTGGAAAAAAAATTTGTGTAAATTCTAAATTATATATAAGCCTTAATAAAATAATGTATTGTTATTAATAATAGAAAATTACTGTTCCATATTTTACAGATCACTATTATTCTTCAATACTTAGCAGATTTAGATAGGTTCTGCACCTAGATATTTTCTTTCTCATTACTTCAAATATATGAACATTTTTTCCCTTAAATTTATGAAAGAAGACTACAAAATGTTACAACCTCAAGAATTCGGGTGCTGCCAAAAAAATCAAACAAATTAAATGGCTGATATAAAGACACAGTTAAATAAACTGTGATATATCAACCCAATGGAATGTTTGTAGCCATTAAAAATGATGATTAAAGGGCTGTATAAAATAAAAACATTTGTTGTAAAATCTCATAGAATACTAAAGAGGATGATCATAACTTTAAAAAAATTGATCTGCAAAATGGTAATACAGAATAATTCTACGTTAATGGTGGTAACTATAGATGATTTTTATCTTGTATAAAAATGTCAATAGGTCTTTTCAATGAAAAATACTGAAGTGTTAGAATCATTTCACACTGTTTCTTGAAGGCGTAGGTCTCCTCAGTTATTTCTGTACTTCTATCCTCTAACATAAATTATAAATAGCTCCTATTTCATGCTTCTTGGCTTTTGCACATGCGGGCTTCTCTGTCTGGACTGCCTTTCTGGGAGGCAGCGTGATACAATGAAGAATCTCTGCATTGTGATCTGCAGATGACCTAATTCAGAATCACTTGAGAGTTCTCATTTAAAATGTAGTTTCCGTGCCCCCATCCCAGTCAAAATTGCAAGCAGGGAGGCCTGGGAACCACATTTGTGGTACGCACCCCCTGGCTGTTTCCCACATACAAAATGGCAAAGAGTTGGGCTTCTAAGTTAAATAGGCTTCAGTTGGTTTTTTGTTTGGTTGGTTTTTGGTTTTTTGAGATAGGGTCTTGCTATATAGCCCAGGATAACCTTGAACTCACAGCAGCCAGCCTCCCAAGTGCTGGGATTACAGGTATGCGCCACCACACCCAGCTCAGACTTCAGATTAAATACGTGGCTTTAGCTATGTTGGCTATGTTGCTTTAGCCACCCAGTTACTTTCCTTTGCTAAGTCCAGTGTCTTTGTCTATAAGATAGGGGGAAAAAATACTTCAATTTTCTTAAAAACAATGTTAAAAAGTCACAAGGTGCCAACATATGCATAGTGGTGGCACAGCATGAACTATCTGATAAACAATTGCTATCTATTCATCCATTCTCATGTACCTAGAAGGCGTTTATCTATTCTTAAAGAATCCAGTTCTGTGATCTTCTGAATACCTGGTGATAGCTTTTTCCTGTGTACCCACAAGATACCTGCTAAATTTCTCTATCATTGTACAATTTTGCTGAGTTGTATAATTAGGCAGGACTATGGTCTATCTTAATTTTTTATTTTATTTTTTTTTACTCGGTACTGGGGATCAAACTCATGACCGCACGCTTGCAAGGCAGGCGCTTATGCTACTGAGCTAAATCCCCAGCCCTCAGGACTGTGGTGTACAATTACTGGAACATGCCTTCCTTCCCTGCTGTTCACATCTAACCTTCTCCCGAGTAGGGATCATGGTTTATTAATCCTTATCTTTTCAGCATTAGGTACAATGTCCTGCACATAATGGGCATTCAACAAATACCTTGACCACTCAAAACATTTACTATATAAAACATTGTGATACTTGTGTGGATTTATAGAAATACATATGAGTATGACAGAGTCTTGCCCTCAAGGAGCTTTCATTCTAATGAAAAGACAAAAGGATAAATAACTCTTAAAACAAATTAGAATGAAGTTTCATGGTGGTCTCCAGAGAAGTAAAGATGAGCAGAGACTAATGAATGTAAGAAATTATTAAGACTTAACTCAGGCCCACTAAGAAAGGGTCTCTGATCTCCTCTTTACACTCTTTTTTATAGTGTGTAGAAAAAATAATGGGAAACAGTATGGTGCAGAGCCTGGGGACCACATTTAGACTTTGATGAGCTTAAGAGATTAGATTTTATTTTACACTTTGTGGGAAGCCATTAAGGATTTTTAAATAGAAAAATAACATAGGATTAATGATTTTGGAAGAATGCTATGATAGAGGAGGCCAGAAGGACTGGATGCAGGAAAGCCAGTCATGCTATTGCAGGATTTCAGGTAAAAATGTTTCCCTAAAATAGGAAGAGGAGGGCAGATGGCCCAAGTGCTAAAGAAGGCAATAGGCCATAGCCAGTGAGTTGAGAGTAACAGTGCTCACATTCCAAGGTAGAGCAGCCCCAGAGGAGAAGGATGCCATAGAAATATAAGTCAAAAAACTCATAAGGTGAGCTCTCGGTAGGGCCTTTAAATGGGGCTGAGAGAAGCCCAGCAGCCAGATAAAGACAAAGAGTACTCAGAAGAAAGGTCAAGCCTAGAAATACGGTTTCCTGGTTCTCTTACCATTTGATTTAGTTCCAACTGTAGGGGGAAGGGAGAGACAGAGAGAGAGACTGACTGACTGTAGCAGAAGAGTCTGCAAGGTGGGAAAAGGCCCATTCCTGGCAGTGACCCAGAGCAGGAGCAGTAGGAAAAGCAGCAGCAAAGACAGGGTTTCACCGGCCAGAGTCCAGGGTCTCAGAGGACTTGAAAGGAAGCAAGAGCTCACTCCTGCTACATTTCAAGCAAATCCAGTCTTGGTGACAGTCAGGAGGACACCAGAGAAGAGTCAGGGGAGAAATGGGATGGGAGGCCCTGGGGGCACAGCCTGCCTTTTAAGTAAATTTTTCAGTGAAGGAACAAACTGGTTCCTAAACAGTGTCTTACCTTCAACTCCTATTTCCATCTCAGAGCCCTGCTTCTTTTATCCTCTTCACCATTTGGTGATCTAGCACACAGCAGATGAGACTATCTGTCTCTGTGGCCAGCAGGTTGGCTCTCCTCCAGCCCTGAGCTCCGATTTCTAAATAAAGCCAAATAGACTCAAGCATGAACTTTACTTCCCTGCTCACTAAATAAAACTTACCTTGCCTTTTCTCTCTTTCAAAGAATCTGGCAACTGGCAAAGCCATCAAGGTAGACTAAAGTCAGCATTAGAAGGATGTTTACCACTCTACACAGGGAGAACTAGCCAGTGAGGAAAAAATCACTTTTGCATACAGACAGTAGATTCATAGCCAGCTCCCTCCTGACTCCTAGGCAGAGAGAACCTTCCCAGTTCATCATACTTGCATCAGTAAACTCACCCTCCTTTGCTTCCGTGTTGTTCCTGAAAGGATAAAGGGCAGCCTTTTCCCAGAAGCAAGTGGATGCTGGTGAAATTAGGGCTCAGTCACCCTGACACATTTCTCTCCCTTCACTTATGAGATCATGTCATAACAAACGCTGCCATGAGAAACCACACAGTAAGTTCAGGAAAGCTAGTTTGAAGAAGATGCTAAAGGTTTCACATAAGCAAAAAAAAGTATAACCTGAGGTTTTTTCCCCAAAAGTCCCAATACTGATACATCTTCTATAGGAATTTTCTCCTTGGAAAGCAGTCAAGTCTTTGTTCTCAAGGAGAAGGGCCCATGAAGCCCAGGGAGGAGAGACATTTCTGACAACAGCATGGCTGCCCACTTCCTTCCAGCTGGGCCAGATTCTTAAGATCGTATACAAGTCAAAGTGACAAAATATTATACAGTTGCCTTTTTGAATTTCTTTTCTTGGTTACAAAATAGATTTCTTGGGTACACAAACATTTTTACACTAATTCCAACTGGGCCCAATTAAAATCTTGTAATAAAAACTCCAGCTCTCAGTGTCATTTGCTGGATGCTGAGAAAGCAAGACACTAAATGAAAAAGTGTTAACTGGAATAACTGGATAACTTAACCACCAGTTCTGAGGGTCTGCATCAGCAACTAATTACTGACTTGGTGGTAAGGACCAACCAGAGTAGGAAACCACTTCCACTTGTGGAATTTAACACTACAATGTCTAACATTGGAGCTTTGCAGAAAGTAATCAGCAGCCAGCTTCACAAGTGAGAGTGTCTACTTCATTTCATGGTCCAATGCCTACAGAGGTGCTAAAAGATCTCAGCTGGGAGCTGATTTGGAAAGGAGATGCTTGGGGTACTTATGTGAACCTGAAATCAGAATGAATTGGCTAGCAGGAAAGGGTTGCTATGCCTTTAATTAATGAGGCAAGAGGACAGATTGGGAATTATAAATTGGGAAATTATTTGAATGCTTCATCTGAGCTCAGAGCTGATTACTGAACTGCTCTGGACTGTTTCTCTAATGTGAATATCACAAGGCATCATTCTGTCGGCCTAAATTACTACTTGAGGAATACAAACAATTTTCTTTTTTTGACCCACAAGTTGGAAAGTGAAAAGATTTGATAATATAAGTCAAAGTGATAAAATCTTCTACAGCTACCTTCTTGAATTTCTTTCCTTGGCTTCACAATGGGTTTCTTGGGCACATGAACATTGTTATACTAATTCAAGCTGTAAAATATCAGGCCTGCCTGACAGGGCTAATACCAGATGCCTGCAGTATGGAATCCTGAGTATCTGGGGCCCAGATAACATTTTACATATTAAACACTTCATTCATTTTGAATATAATTGTACCAGCTTGACTGTGGGATCTTGCCTCTAAAGCTCCACATAAAGCAGTACTTAATGTCAGTCAGTAATTAGCATGTGTTTTTAGAGTAAGGTTGGACCAAACACAGGGTAGCAATGTAGAAGGTGCAGGTTTTTGTTCTACACTGTCCCATTGGCAAGTGTGCTGTTGTGTCATGCAGCAAAGTAGCACAGATGGTAGAATGTGTCTGACCTTCAGTGTTTCTCATTTTTGTCCCTCTACAATTCATTCTCTACAATATCCGTCTCACTTAAGGTTCACTGAGGCACTGTAAAACGCATGGTGTGAGATGGAAATGAGATTCCCTGCTGATAAAGTGGAAGTAGGCTGAAGGCACACTGCGCCCATAATAGAAAAATAAAAGCTAATGTGGACTAGTTTAGAAAAGTTTAGAAAAGTCCTGTGTTTTGTAATTATTGCTTTCTTGGGGGGGGGGCGGTTTGAATGGAATGACTAAGAGCCATGTCGTTTTGTGTAATTTTGTGCAGTGCAGAGTCTCCAAGCCTCCAGAGCAGCACAGGCTCAGCAGACAGTCCTCACTGATCCAATTTTACCCAGGGTGTGTTGTGGTGGGTCATTTGTGACCACTTGCTAGTCACATTTGTCTGCTGTTTCCTCTCCCTCATTCCCTTGCCAACTTCCCTCTGTTTTCTAAAATGTGTTCATACGTTCTAGCTGCTCTGAGTGAATAAACCGTATGGCTGTGCTGGATCAGATGTGGCCTGTTTTATATAGATGAGCTGAACACATCCTGTGTGCCTTGTTCTGTGCTAGGCTCCAAAGACACAAGTATCTGCTCTGAATTTACAGTAAAATGTGATAACTGCAATAGGAGGCAAGCTAAGGAAGTAACATAGAAGTTACACAGAAGGGAGTTTAGAGTATTTAGCACTTTCTGTAGCAGAAGTAACACCTGAAGGGCTCTGAAGGAAGAAGTAGGAATGTTTCCAGCAATGTGGGTGAAAAGGGGGTGGGTCCCAAATGAAAGTAAAGGGTAGGAGCTGAGGAGCTAGCTACAGATAGTTCAAAAGCAAACAGAAAAGAGCTGGGAAATAAGAGAGAGGGAGGCCAGGACTTCATCCTGTAAAGATAACAGGAAACTGCTAGGAAACTTCAGTAGGCAATAGCAATAGCAGATTCTCGTAAGATGCTCCTGTACTCAGGCCTGGTGGCTCAGAAGCAAGAGGATCACAAGTTCTAGCCCAGGGCTGGGGATTTAGCTCAGCAGCATGAGCACCTGCCTTGCAAGCAGGCAGTTGTGAGTTCGATCCCTGGTACCGATAAAAACGAAAAAAAAAAAAAACAAGTTCTAGCCCAGCCTGGGCAACTTAGCAAATTAACAATACCCTGTATCAAAAATAATAATAATAATAATAACCAAAATGCCAGAGATGTAGTTCAGTATGAAGGCCCTGGACTCAATCCCCAGTACCACAGAACAGAAAAACAAAAAGATCAAAAAGATGACTCTGTGGCCATGTGGAAGGTGTATTTAAGGGGAAGCTATGAAAGGCTCAGGGGGACCCATTGGAAAACTTCTGTGGTAGTCAGGCAAGTGATAGTGGTGAGAGAGAGAGAGAGAGAGAGAGAGAGAGAGAGAGAGAGAGAGAATGAGAGAATGTAAAAGTTATTTAGGAACAAAATCAGTTGGGCATACAGAGTGAAGACAGAGGAAAAATCCAGGGTGAACTTGGTTTCTCATCACTCTGTTGGGACAGACCCTTGAGAGAAAGGGTCAGGAAAAGAATGGTAAAACCACTCCATTGGGCAGCTATCAGTCTGGTCACCATGCCATCTGGGTTTGCCCAGTGTCTGTCCTTTCTCCTGCCCCTCTCTTTGGTTGCCTTAAACTGAATGTTCCTGGAAAGGCAGTGAGCAGGTCCTCTGCACCAGTCCCAGGTGTCAGGGCATTCTGGAGAGGTCAGTGGTGTTACACACACATGCTTCCTTTTCCCTCCAACTGCTTATATTGCAGCCTTACAGTCAAACCCCCACACTCTACTTTATGGAGTTAGCTGTCAGAGGTTGAAGGTCTTATTACAAACATAAATGCTTTGTAACGGCAAATTTGCCTCAAAGGTATACAGAGCAGTTGCCATGAGCAACACAGAAAATTAGCCCCTGAAATGAAATGATTGTTTGGAATTAAAGTTTTCAGGTTGTGTGTGAGGAACCATTGTCCAGCTCTGTTCCCTTGCTAAGATCAGGCCTGATTGTTACATGCGGTGAGCTGGCTCTAAGGCCTCGGGAGAGGGCACTTTGCCTGTGATTCTGGAAGCTTTTGATTTTTGTTTTTTCATTTCCAGCAGTGATTTGTCAGTGGCTAAGAGTTCCTACCCCTGTATTTAGCAGTCTTGTCTGGATGCTTCTGATGCTGCTGTCACAGACAGAGGTGCTAAGGAGCTGTCAGATAGATGTGGGGATGCTCAGTTGACAGCAGTCAGGTTTGGTTTTTTTCCCCTTTCTCTTCTGTGTCCTCACTGATTTTGTTAACCTAAACAGTGTGTTATTTGTATGGGAGGAATGGGTCCCCAGATGGCTGGTTGTGTGTCCCCTTTGATTTTCCTGACTCCTCTGGAGAGGGACTCCTGCAGGCGTGCCCTGTGGGCAGGGGAGCAAGCGGTCACCTGGGAGAAAGCATCTCCTCCTGCTCGCCCTCTTCACAGGAAGCATTGCCACCATCTCCCCCTTCACAGAGCAAAACTGTGTCCAGAAAGAAGCGCCTGCTGTATTTCACAAGATGGCTCACCCTTCAGCAGCCTGGTTTTGTCCTCCTGCCACACAATTTACAAGTAAAGGATACCTGGACACTGATAGTGCGGCTCCCTCTAGTGTCTCTGGGACTCAGCTTCCTTTGTGTTTTTCTTCCCTCAGAAAATGTCGACAAGCATAGACTCTGCCAGAACTGACAGCATTTCCCATACATAGTCAAAGCAAAACTGAAGTAATTTTTTTCTCTTAGAAAAGGAAGCCTTACGTGAGGATACATGACTACTATAGCTCCCGTTTTATTCCTATTTTTTAAATGTGAGGGCGTGTGGGAGCCCTGTGGAAGTTATTCTTTGGGGGAAGTAAAATCTTTCTTAAGGTTCCTCCAGCTCAATCCATCTACCCTTTGTAAGGAAAGAATGTGAATTACTTTCAAGGAAGATTAATGAAAATGAGAAGCCAGGAAGAAGTTACTTTGATCCCTGATAGAGAAAATATTGGATGGGGGTAGAGTGGAGGGTGGAAGCAATCAGAGCCCTGACTATTTGTTCTGCAAAGAATGGCTTGTTTTCTGAAATAACTTTTGGACTAGAAATTTATCATCTGAAGTCAGGTCATTTTTAGTTGTTTTTTTAAAAGAAGAAAGGAGTCAAGTTATTAATATTTGAAAAATGACTACTATGTGATGCATAGAATAATATAATACTCCTACCTAAATTAACATCATTGCAGGGTCCATAATACAGATTTATGAGGTACCCATCATGTGAAATGCTATTATGGAAATCTCCATAATTCTGTGTTTGGGTTGTAACAGGCTTCACAGTAATAAGCCAGTTAAAAGCCCCAGCCCTTCCCCTTCTCGCTCCAGTCTTCTCCCATTTTCATTTGCCCTTAAACTAGAGCAACCTTATTCTTCAGCCTGTCTATGGAGGGTAAAACGAAGAGATAAGAAAACGCTGCCCACTGGGGTTGGCTAGCTGGGCGGGCCATTTTCTTTTAGAACATCCAGAATGGTCAACAATTTATCATTTCTTCTTCGTAAATCACTTTGATCCTTTATCTCAAGTTGATCTGTGAAGCTAAACATAAATTCTAGTTGTAATGTCCATGTTCTTATCTACTCCCAAAGCTCTGGAGGACCTTATGGAAATGCATATGTCTGTGTCTGACTGTGTGTCTAGATAAAATTAGAATACCATAATTAGAATGTCTTCTGATATTAAACTTCCAGGTGGCAAGGACTTTTCAGTGTACCTTAGAAGTGAGAAATAACAGACGTGTTATTCACAAGCATAGCTTAGCCTGGACTGTGCCTCTCTGGTCTTGTGAGGGCTGACCCCAGCATCATGGTGCTGGCCTTTAACAGTCACACATTAGCTGCCTCTTTCAAAATTCTGGTCAGAAAGCTTCACTGCTGTGGCAAATGTCTTAGGATGCAAAACAAAACTATAATTCTCTGTCTTATTCTCTGTTTGAAAAGATATGAAGATTCTGTAAGATTGCATCACTTTAAACATTTTTAGGTTGCCTAATCACCAATGTTATATTTGTTGTAGCACACAAGTGTATTCTGCATACTTGATACCATTTAACCCTCACAACTGTCACACAAGTTAGGTTTCAGGGCTTTTTTTGCTCTGAATGGTTTTGTTGGATGTTTTTTCTTTGTGTTTGCTTGTTTATTTATTTTAATACATATGCAGCTCTTTTTTCTTTTTTATTTCTGAAACAAGGTTCTACTAAATTGTCCAGTGTGTACCCAAGCTTGTGATCCTCTTGCCTCAGCCTCCCAAAATGCTGGGAGTATAGGCAACACACCACCATACTAGGCTTTAGCATTTTTATATTGTTCATGTCATTAGGGAGGCTGTGACCCAGAGAAATTAATTAATCATGCTCAAGATCCCACAGCTGAAGTTTAACTTTTAATCTCATTCAGCTAAACTGATGGAATTTGTAGACTGTTCAGACTGAAGAGTTGGTGCCTTTACATTGTTGTTCCAGCAGGCAATGTGATATTGAGCAAAGTATTTAAACTGGCAATGAGGTTAATGGTGCCAAGTGCTGGATCAACTCCTATACAACTACACGATGACTATGACAGGATTTTAAATATATGGTGACAGGCATCCCGCACAAACAGGCAGGCCTTTGCTGGCCATGTGACACCCCTCACACAAGCAAGGAAACAACCGTCTACCAGCGTCAAGCTAACTCCACATTTTTCTTCCTCTTGGCACTGGACAGCAGAGGTGTAGACTAACCAACCAACGTGATCCTGGATAAGGACAAAGCCCAGGGAAAGGAAGTCAGCCCAGAAAGTGAGCAAACCCAGTGAGAAAGTATGGACCTGCCCAGCAACTTTAGGGTCTCCAGTGTTTCCTTTCCAAAGTGACTGGGTGACAACCACCGGTGACACCACAGAGAGGGAGTGGGCCACACATAGACTCCCTAAGAAGTGTAAGCTCAGTCTGGGAAGGACAAGGCCATGCCTTCTTTAGGAAGCAATGAGACCGGAGAGTGTCCACATTAAGTCCAGCGATCCATGTGAACCCCACACAGCCAACATCCAGCAGGCCCGAGAAGGCTGATGGTGTTTCTCATCTACTAATGCCAGCAAGGACACGCCTGGACTTGGATGGTGACCACAACCTGGGGTGAGCAGACACAGTGCCTCTGTGCAGGGAGGACGTCTCAAAAACTCATAGCCCCTGATGCTAGGCAGAGAAAGTCCTGACTGGCTGGGTTCCAAGACTGCAGGTCCTGGGAAGAAAACATTCATTCAAAGCAGAGGAATTTTTCTTTGACTCAACATTTTTTAAAATGTTTTTTTCTCTTCATCAGGTTTTTTAAGGAATTAAGGTGTTTTCTCCCATTTTTTCCTCTTTTTCCTCTTTAAATTTTTTTACACTTCTTTCTTATCTTTCCTTTATATCCTGTTTTTGCTCTTTATCTTTTTTTTTTCTTGCTTGTTGTTTCCTATGACTGTTCTTTAACATGATTAAATTCCTTTGACTTCTCAGTGGGACCACTGATCTCGCTCTCTCCTCCTCCTCCTCATATATCATTATTTAGTTTCTCAAATTTTGTTTTTCATTCTCCATTTCCCCACCCTTTCTACCTTTATTTCTGTAACTATGGAGCTTTATGAATTACTAGCCAGTTAACATTATGCTATTAGTGTAGAATACTGTTCTAATATTAGCAGGGGTAAAGTTGTTCCATTTTTTAGATATTTACTATAGGTCAGTATGTGGTGTGTCTTAGTGTTCATGCTCTAATTATAGATCTCTTTTCTGCAGTTAAGAGTAATACATCCTTGACCCTTAGGATTTGTCAATATTCAGTTTGTCTTTGATGCTATAATTGATGCATCATTTTATTACCATAGTCAAGGTAACATAATTGTTGCTATTAATTATTTTCTTGGAATGCCAGTATCTGGAATGCATTGGGATCATTAACAATACTCTGACCTATTCCTAGAGAACTGAATGGTGGTCCAAGTTTGCTACAACTTCCCATATCAAATAAATGGAGTCGGTTGGACTGTAAGACAGAGATAAAGACCAATAGTTAGCTCTGCCCAGAGGACACCACTGAAAATCAGACATTAACTAAGATGTCTGTATAGTGGAAAGCTTTGTATCTAGTATGATCAACTTCAACAAGGGAGGGGGAGAGAGAAACAAGGCAACAACAACAAAATGCCTCCAGGAACTCCCAGCTCCACCAAAGCTGATCCATGGGGCATCAAAAGGAAGGAAAATAAAAGCCATGTAGCTGGAGTATTTTAAATAATATCAGAAAAGGCAACAAAACAGATCAATAAGGCATTTGGCAAGCTCAGAGAAGTGAACAGATAGTGGGCCAAATAAAACAATCAAGGAGTTTGTAGTACATACTAATAAAAACTTAGCAGAACTAAGCAAAACATAAATGACCAGCATAAAATATAATTACAGTTTATAAAAAGGTACCAACTAGAAATTAGGGAAATTAAAAATTATAAGAGCACAGATGTGACCAGTGTGAGGACAGAATGTCAAAACTAGAAGACAGGGCTGCTATTGGTGACCGAGTAATGAAAAACACCTTTAAAAAAAAAAAAAAAAACAAGAAAGATGAGTCCAAATATGGATGCAAAGAAGACAAAGATTAATTGGAACTAGTGAGAAATCAGAAGATAGCACAAATGGCATTATAAATCTATTAATGAAATAACAGCAATCAGAAAACCCTCCAAATAAGGGAAAACAGCATATAGATAAGTGAGGCATTTAGAACCTCAAATAACTATAATAAAAAATGAATCTCTCCAGGAACATCACAGTGAAAATCTCAGAAGTCCAAGACAAGAACAGAACCTTAAAGGTGGTTAGAAAAAAACAACATATCACTTATAAAGGTAAACCCATTAAAATTATAGCAGACTTCTCAACACAAACTTTAAAGACCAAGAGAGCTGGGAGTGAAGTGTTTCAAGCCCTTAAAAAAAAAAAAAAAAAAAAACAATTTCCAACCCAGGATAATATGTCCTGCAAAACTATCTTTCAGAATTAATGGAGAGCTAGGATAGTCCCAGGATAAAGAATACGTAAAGAAATTCATGACCACCAAACCAGCTGTCAAAGAAATTCTCAAGGATATCCTAGGAAGAAACAATGAAGCTAACAATGACAGAAGTTCCAGTAGAATGAATATGTCACTTAGGGTGAACAGTAAGTGGAAAGGAGAGATAGAGAACCAGCAACAAAAAAATCAGGCAGTCAATGCCTGTCAGTAATAACGTTGGTAATTCCCCATTCAAAAGCCATAGCTTGGCAGAATGGATCAAGAAAAAAAATCCAGCAGTGTGCTGCATATTTAAAAAAAAAAAAAAAAAACACTTAACCCAGAAAGAGAGTCATAGACTAAAAATCAAAAGGATGGAAAATAATATTCAAGGCCATGAGAATCCAAAAAACAGTAGATATAGATAATTATAATGGTGGACCTCAGTACCACACTATCACAAATACACAGACAAAATGAACAAAAAAAAATCACAGTTGAACAAAACCTTCAAGTAAATGAATTTAATAGGTATCTACAGTGTTCCACACAGCAACAACAGAATACATATTCTTCTCGACAGGACATGGAACTTTCTCCAAAACAGAGCACATACTAGCCAATGAAGCATGCCTCAGTAAATATTAAAGAACTGAAATTATACCAAGCATATTATCAAATCACAACACAATGAAACCAGAAATCAACAACAAACACAAATTATGCAAATATATGAAAACCAAGCAATATCCTCTTAAACAAACAGTGGGTTACAGAAGAAATCAAAGAAAAAAGAAGAAGCCGTACAACATATCAGAACTTAGGGAATACAGTGAAAGCTGTCCTAACAGGGAAGTTTATGAATATGTTCCTCACAAAAACAGAGCAAACCCAAATAAATAACCCAACAATACATCTCAGAGTCCTTAAAAAAAAAGAAAAGAAAAGAAAAAAAAGAATTGAACCCCACAGATAGTACTAAGAAGGAAATTATAAAGATGAAAGCAGCTGGGCATGGTGGTACGTACCTGTAGTCCCTGCACTGAGGTGGCTGAGGCAGAAGGGTCGCCAGGGGTTTGAGTCCAGCCTAGACTACCTAGTGAGTTCAAGGCCAGCATGAACTCCATAGCAGGACCCTGTCTCAAAACAAACAAGCAGAAATCAATGAAATTGAGATCAAGTAAACAATATAAACAATGAATGAAGAGCTGGTTTTTGAAAGAATAAACAAAATAGACCAGCCCTTAACCACTCTACCAAAGAAGGACAGAAAAGACACAAATCAATGCAAATAAAATGAAAAAAGTGAAATCATAATCAGTACTGGTAAAATCAAAAAGATGACTGACAATTACTTTGCAAACCTGCTTGCCAATGAATTGGAGAATTTACAGTAAATGGATAGATTCTTAGATACATATGAATTAACAAAACTGAACCAGAAAAAGATTTAAAAACTCTAAATAGGGCCAAGGATTTAGCTCAGCAGCATAGGCACCTGCCTGGCTAGCACAAGGTCGTGAGTTCGATCCCCACTACAAAAAAAAAAAAATTGTGAGCCCCAAAAACTCTAAATAATCCAACAACAAGCAGTGAAATAAACCTACGAAGAAAAATCCAGGTTCCAACAGACACACTCCTGAATTCATTAAGAACTTCCAACACCAGTACTCCTCAACCTCTAGTGAAATTGAAAGGGAAGGAAGAAGTACTCCCAAAGCTATTTCTGGAAGCTAGCATTATTCTGATTCTAAAACCAGGAAATGGACTCAACCAAAAAATACACAAATAATAAAAATAAAAAGAACTACAGGCCAATCTCTTTAATGAATACAGATGCAAAAATGGTCACAAGATACTGGAAAATAGAAATCATTAAGTGATCAAAAAGACCATTCATCATAACCAGGTAAGCTTCATCCCAGAGATGCAGAGATAATTCACCATCCAAAAATCGATAAGAAAAGCAGAAGCAAGGACATAAAAATCATATGATCATCTCAACAGACACAGAAAAAGTCTTTGACAAAATCCAACATCCTTTCATGATAAAACTCTGAAGAAAATAGCTATAAAAGGACTTTATCTCAATTGGATAAAAGCCATTTATGCCAACCTACTGCCAACATCTTATTAAGTGAGGAAGGCTGAAAGCTTTCTAACATTAGGAACAAGACAAGGATGTCCATTATCCCCACTCCTTCTCAGCAGTACACAAAACATTAGCAAGAGCAGGTAAGCAGGGAAAGGAAATAAAAGGGATATATGTAAGAAAGGAAGAAGTCAAATTGTTATTTGCAAATGGCATGACTCTTTACAGAGAAGACCCAAAAATTCCACCAAAAGACTCCAAGAATTAATAACCAAATTCAGAAATGTAGCAGGATACAAAATCAACACAAAAGTCAATCACATTCCTACATGAAATAATGAATCTACTGAGAGATTAGAAAATGAAAATTGTGTTCACAATGGCACCAAGAAAAAATACTTAGTTGAAAGAATGTGAAAGACATCTACACTGAAAACTACAGTATTCTGTAAAAGGAAATTAAACAGGACATTAGAAAATCAAAAGATATCCCCCTTCCTGAATAAATAGAACCAGTATAGTCAAAATGGCCATTCCTCTAAAGCAATCCTAATCAAAATAACAACTGCATTCTTCACAGATTTGAAGAGAAGAGTCACAACACAATTTTTTCTCCACCTACATTTTATAGAGGTTTACAGCCTGGACTCATTTGGCAGGTGTATGGATGATACTTTACATTGGCCCAAAGACCTTATTTCATAATCTGTCACCTCTTGTGTTACCTTCCCATTGGTTAGGAGAGTGACATATAATGACCAGGTAAACTAGGTTTTTAAACTTTTGAATGAATGTCATTGTGATGATAAACCTTGTGTGGTACAGAGTGAGGATGAAGGAGTTGGTTCTTTGAAAGAATAAATAAAATAGACAAGCCCTTAGCCACTCTACCAAAAAGGACAGAAAAGATACAAATCAATGCAAGTAAAAATGAAAAAGGCGAAATCACAATCAGTACTAGCGAAATCAAAAAGATTATTGACAGTTACTTTGCAAAACTGTTCGCCAGTGAATTGGAGAATTTATAGGAAATAGATAGATCCTTAGATACATAGGAATTACCAAAACCTTTGTCCTTACTCTGTCAGCAGTTTGTATATATTCTCTCCAGTGTTAGGTTTTCTCTTCATTATATTGGTTGTTTCCTCTGCTGTGCTGAAACTTCTAAGTTTAATATAATTCCATTTGTCTATACTTCTTTTTGTTACCTGTGCTTTGCTGAGGGAGGGGTCCCAAATATTTTTGTCCATTCCAGTGACCTGAAGCATTTCTTCTGTATTTTCTTCTAGTAGTTTCATAGTTTTAGGTCTTGTGTTTAAGCCTTTAATTCATTTTTAGTTGATTTTGTAACTGGTGAGAGAGGTGATTTTGTAACTGTGAAAGTCCAGTTTCATTCTTTTGCAGGTTGCACCATTTGTGAGGTGAGCACCACACGGCTTATAGATGCCTGTGAGAAGTGGTGAGCAACAGCGTGACCGGCACTCGGCACGGGGCTTCCGAGACCTTATCTAAAGACTTCACTGTACAACTGCTTGTTCCTAACCGGTCCCCTTCCAGTTAATCCTTCTCAATATCTCGCAAGGGTGGATACGAAAGTTTGAGTTTTAAGTCACATTATTTGCTTTCTTCTTTCAGATCTGTAAGAGCAAAGCTAAAGAATCTCAGCAGTATTATCACAGCTTGGCTGTCCGGCAGAGTCTGGCAGTCCACTTCAACATCCAGCAGGACTGTGGTCATTTCCTCGCCGAAGTTCCTAACCGTCTGCTTCCCTGGGAGGATCCTGATGCCCCTGAGAAGGCAGAGGATGAAATGGAAGAGAGGGCAGAAGAAGTGAAAGGAGAAACTGGTGGGGGAATACCAGAGCCCGGCTGTGAAACTGAGTCATCCCAGAAGGAGAGTCAGGAAGTCCCGAACAGGAAGCAGAGAAGCCACGTTGTAGTCATCACCAGAGAGGTTCCCCATCTCACTGTGGCCGATTTTGTGCGAGACTCTCTGACCCATCACAGCAAAAGCCCAGATGTGTACGAGAGGCAGGTGTGTCTGCTGCTGTTACAGCTGTGCTCTGGCCTCGAGCACCTCAAGCCCTACCACGTCACACACTGTGATCTCCGCCTAGAGAATCTGCTGCTTGTCCACTACCAGCCAGGGAGAGTCACCCAGGGCCCCGGGCCTGCAGAGCCCAGCCTCATCTCCTCTGGTCCCTCGAGGCTTATTGTGAGCAACTTCTCTCAGGCCAAGCAGAAGAGCCACCTGGTGGATCCAGAGATCCTGCGGGACCAGTCCCGCCTCGCCCCGGAAATCATAACGGCCACTCAGTATAGGAAGTGTGATGAGTTCCAGACAGGCATCCTCATCTATGAGATGCTGCACCTGCCCAACCCCTTTGATGAGAACCCTGAGCTGAAGGAGAAGGAGTACACACGCGCAGACCTGCCTCGCATTCCTCTCCGCTCCCCGTACTCCCGCGGCCTGCAGCAGCTAGCCAGCTGCCTCCTGAACCCCAACCCTTCTGAGCGCATCCTCATTTCTGATGCCAGAGGCATTCTCCAGTGTCTCCTCTGGGGCCCCCGTGAAGACCTCTTCCAGACCTTTGCTGCCTCTCCAAGCCTGGTGCAGAGGAACGCCCTGTTGCAGAACTGGCTGGACATCAAGAGAACCCTGCTGATGATCAAGTTTGCTGAGAAGTCCCTGGACAGGGAGGGTGGCATAAGCCTCGAGGACTGGCTTTGTGCTCAGTACCTGGCTTTTGCCTCCACAGACTCCCTGGGCTGTATTGTGAAGATTCTGCAACCCCATTAATGTGGCCAGGATGCTGCTTATATTACATGTCCTCCTCTTCATGTCACCCCACACTTCGCTGTCCTGTTCTTCACCCAGAACTCAAAGGATGGAGAGAGCCCTCCTGTTCCTGTCCATGAACAAATGGGTCCATTCAGGAGCTTCCCCACCGCTCCAGATCAAGTAAGAAGCTCTCTTAACTATAGAAGTGCAGCTGCACAGACAAATGGGAGCACCCTCCATCCTCACAGTCCCCTCCATGCAGTGAAAACTGCAGGTGCATCTCCTTGAAGGGACCCTGTGGTCTGAGCTCAGGGAGCTGTGTTCGGTTCCCGTGTAATTCTGACAAGCACTCGTCTTTTAGCAGCAAGTATCTAGTCTCGCTATCAATAGCCAGATACAGCCAGCCTCTGCCAGCATCTAACCAACTCTCCAGCGGCCATCTCCTTCCTTTCAGTTGTCAGTAACGGAGTCTCTACCATGCAGACCTTCCATTCTTAGCATCAGCTCCAGTTTTGTTTGCCAGGACTGTGTCCTTTGTTCCAACAGGCAACAGAAAGAAAAAGAGATTCCTGTCCCGTGGGCCGGAGACCCATTTTCATTTCTGTTACCTGTAAGTGTGTGCACTGCACAGAGAATGGCCTTAATAGCCTCCCCTCTGCTGCGACTGCCTAGTTCTTCACCTCTACTCTGTCCCCACTTGTGGCCCATTACAGAGCTGACCCTTAGTGGTGTCACCAATGCCTCAGCAGGGTGCAGCAAGTTGAAAGCTTATGAATAGCTTGCAGGGCATGAGAAGATGATTTTCTCGCATGTGCAATTCACTAGGGGCCACAAAGGAACAGAGCTTAAAACACCATGCTTTCATTGCTGTCAGAGCTGTCAGTATTGGCCGCCAAGGTCAGCAGGGCCTGGATCAGAGCTCTCCTCTGAGCAGTGATTGGCCAGCTTCCTCCTATCAGTAGCCAGGATTAACTGGTTGACCAAATGCTGTACACACAACCCTAAATGAAGTAGCATCCATTTATCTCTGAGGCCTCCTTAGATGGCAATGTGAGAGACTGACTACTGCAGTGGTCAGAAGACAAAGGGAAATGGTCACTGATGAGACAGCTGGCCTCTTCCAGAGAGTCTGCGCCATGGCCTGAGTGGCACATTGCTCCCAGGACTTTGAAGTGACTCCAGAGGACAGCTCACAGGAAGGCAGATGGCTGAGGGGCTGGCTGAGAGCTGTCCACCATGGAGCCGTGCTCCTCTGTGATGGATGTATGTGCAATTTCTGTCTGTATTTCTTAGCTGTATATTACAGTATTCATGTTGCAACTTCATCTGAAGCAAGATCTGCAGAAACCCTTGCTCTTTCCTCTGCACCAAGCCGAGTATTCCTTCCCCCGTGTGTGCATGTGCCCATTTGTTTATTCAAAACTGTGAGTATCTGTTTACTTCAGCTTCGAGTCCCAAGAGTCGCTCACACGGTGTGTGTGCACACATGCTTAGGGCGGAGGCCAGGCCTCAGGAACAGCCTGTGGAAGGGCCAACAGACCTGTGCTCTGCAGTCAGTGAGGCACTTGGGCCCTCCTGCCTGTGTGCTTTCCCAAAAGCCGAGATGGACTGTGCAGTATTACTTAGATGGCACATTAGTGGCCTTGGAAATTTCTAAACTCTTACTATTTTAACAGCCTTTCATGTGATTCACCTGTATCAAAGAGGATCAAGAAAGGAAAAGAATGTTTTTTTTTTTTTTTTAAGAGAAATGACATCTGCAAGGTTCTATCTATAAGAGACCCTTGCCCTCCAGGACTTTCGGGAAGGCAGGCTGGCTGGCCCTGGAGTCTTGTCTTCTCTGCACAGAGGGCAGGCTTGGTCCCTCTGTCCTGTGGCTTGGCTGCCTTGCTGACAGGTGGTATTTGGTTCAGCGTGCAGAGCCACGAGCACATAACTCCTTGCCTGATCATGCACTGAGCGGGCCATACACAGACCCTTGCCCACGTCAGCACCCCCACCTACGGTTTGCAAATTGAGACATAGCTTCTCAATGTCATTCCGCGGTGCCTTGCCCAAGTAAATTTGAATGTTGACTATTTAATGAGGTTACATATTTAATGCAGAATGTTCCCCGGTCCCTCTGTTTGTTCTGTCCAGAGGTAGCTTTGTTTTTTCCATTTTCCCCGCTACGACTTGGATCCAGTCTCCCCAGTAGAATAGGATGGGCACCTCCACTACCACTGTCTGACAGCACTGGGAAACTGAGCACCTCTTCATACCACATGAGTCTATTACTGTTTTTATGACCACACTTGTGAAGAGCCCAGGATGCATGCCAAGGAGTCAAGAAGGGCCTCCAGCCTCTTCGGACAATGGCAAAGGAATGTGAGGGGAAGAGAGAGAGGAGGGAATGACAGGTTAGAGCAGAAGAGAGAAAAACTATTTCTAGGCAAGATGCACATCAGATGGTCCTCAGAATATTTCCAGAATAATGAAATGCAGTCTAACATTATGAATGCTTTATACTTCCATTTTAATTTTGATAGAAACTTGGAATTCATTTATCAACTGGAAATTCTGCCCTCTGTAGACACAGTTACACATTTTTATACATATATGTGTATATGAGTTTTGGATTGCAAACAGCATTGAATTTTTTGTCCAGTACCATCAAGTTACTGTCCTCAATACTGATTGGAGTGTTTTTCTTTTCTGTTAGAGTCTGTACTATGGATTCTTTCATTTCTGTTGAGCATTTGAACAATTAAGCAAGCCCTTATAGAACAGCTCCCTAAGCCACACAAGCATGAACAATCTGACATGTTTGGGTCCTGGGGACCCAGTGACTGGAGCAGCTGGGACCAGGCGTGAATGTATCACAGAGTGCCTTGTTGGAGTGCAGCGCTGCCCTGGCAGGATGAATGGGGTTCTGTAGAGAGGACAGGGTGGCAGAGAGCCCTCTAGAAAACGTATAGCAGTGTGCTGTGCAGAAGCTAAGCATGAACAACCCGGGTGGGAAAGGCTGCTACAACCTGTGGAGCCTCAGTGTGAGAACCGTGAGTGGGGCCATCAGCTTGGGACTGCAGTGCCTGGCGATGTCTCTCAGGACATTTCCTCAGGGCGAGCTGGGTGAGGGACGCACGGAACACAGCACCCGCACCACCTAATTACTGAAGGGCTGGGAGTGAAACACATGAAGATTTCGTGTCAGACAGGCAGAGACTAAGTCTGCTTCCAGGCTCAGAGGATGCCTGTGAGCATGTAAAACTCTGAACCTGTAAGAAAGCCAAGGGCATTTCTGGGAGTACAATTACCTATAATTATATTTCAAAGTTTCTAGTATTAGAAAATTTCCATGCAAGACTTTCAGAGCGCTTGGAGTAGCTCAGCATAAAAGGATTGTACTCAGCTTCCTACATTGAAATGGTGAACAATCTGGCACTGAGCAGTCATGTGACATTTGATTTTGCTGGGAATCTGCAGTTAGCATTTTGCCATAATTTTACTACAAGTGATGGGGAAACACGTAGTCTAGCCCTCGAAGCTGGGTGGCTGCGCTCATGTATTTCAGGTGACAGCAGCCGTGTGAAGTGTGAGCACCCTTGGGAACCTTGCCAATGGAGAGCACTGAAGCTGTGGTCCAGGGCAGGTGCTGCCCTTGCCGGGATGTGCACCAGAGCCAGCTGGCCATGCTCACCCCAGCACTGCCCCTAGGGGCAGAGCAGGAAGCCAGGAGAGCCACGGTGCTAGGTTGTTAGCTAGAGAGGATACCAAAGAAATCAGTCTTTCTGTCTAGATGTTTCTCAGATGGTGAGGCTAAGATACTGGGGAGGAGAGTCCTCATACATTCCATATCAGCTCTTTAGCTGGTAAAGTAAGTCCATCCTCAAGAAAGCACCTGTTCTCTTTTAAGAAGTCCATCTTGTGTATTAGAAGAGGAAAAAAGATTGCTGATGGTGCTGGTCCTGGTGATGGTGATGGTGATGGAAGAAGCCTGGGCAGACAATGAAAATCCTGGTGTCTAAGGAGACGGAACCTCTCCCACCCAACCATAGCATGACTGGCCGAGTCCTCGGCATGGGAACATCACGACAGAATGATCACGAGGCCCAAGTGTGTGTTTGTTTTAAAGATATAAGGTAGTTTTAGTAGATATGTTTAAAGTACTCTTGGGAGTTTTCTTACTACATTGTACCATTTTTATAAACCTTCCTATGAAGCTGTTTAGCATTCAGCATCCTTCCACTTAGTATTTATAAGTGCCCAGACTGTACAAGGTGCTATACAGTTGTTACACAGCTCCTCTCCACAGCTGTTGGAAATTAGCATAGACTTCCGCATCGACACTGCCAGAAGCTTTGCCAGCCCAGGAGGTGCTGCAGGGGCCTGCATTCCAAACCCCCATCACTCACTCACTCCCAGGGCCTCTGGTCTCTTCCCCATTCCACACACCCCATGGTTTTTGTTTTTTTGTTTTTTTTTTTTTTAAATCAAGAAAGTTTCAGGGAATCAAAAGAGGTCAGAAGTTTTTTAGCCTAGCAGAACTACAGAGGTATATATTTTGCTACGAATATTATTCTAGTACAGGAAACCCACTTTGCCCACTCGTGTGTGGCTGGTATGTATGTTTGCAGTCTTGAGTGTTACACCAGCACTGAGGCTTCGGAGTGGCCTTGCGGGAAGGTCATTCACACTGCTCCAGCAGGCGCTACCCTTGCTGACTGTTAAGAGTGCTGCGTGTGAACGTGGGCTGGGATTTCTGTGGATGACGTGCAGGGCATTTTCATGTGAGATCAGAGATCAAGAAAGAAGCAAGATGTCTGCCGTCTGAACCGTGACGGCTCTCATTCCAATCTCTAATTCTCCAGGGCCCTGCTCACACTCTATATTTGAAAATCTTGTTCTCTTGCTCTTTGCAGGGCTTTACTCTCCACTTACATGTTCTAGAATTGTATAAATCTGACAATAACAGGTCCCCTGTCACCAGTGGTGCTGCCTTTTGGTTTGCTGTGGTACTTGCTGTGTACTCTGTGGCATCGTGTTACTCTGTAAATAAACTCATTTTAATATGCACTAAAAACCAGATTTTTTGCCTTCATCCTTTCTGCAACATGTACACACTAATGCCAGGACAGTTTGGACAGGACGGACGCTTGTCCTTAAAACAGAAAATGACCTGCCCTTGGGGTACTCTCCCCTACTGGCCTGGAGTGCATCTTCCCTTTGGTCTCTTTCTCTTCTGTGAAAATTAAGGCAGGGAGAAAAGGGAGCCCGAAGCTCCCTCAGCCCTGAGAAGCCACAGGTTTGCTGTATGTGGTCGCCCCCTGGTGGCCAGTCTCCTGCAGGCCTCCGGGTCTGCTGCACTGTGGGGAGGCCTGGCTAACTGCTGACTTTCCTGGAATCACAGAGCTATGCAGTTAGTGTGAGCAAGAGCAGATCTCAGAAAGCAGGGCCCACAAACTCTGCATCTTTGGCCTCACAGAGGCCAATGAGCTGATAGGCTGGCACTCTGGTAGCAGGCAAAGAGTTGAATTAGTGGTAGTAACAGCTCCTGTGCTATTGGAGTGGGATAGAGGAACATGCAGATTGGGAGGCGTCAGATTTAGAACCAGTCTTAGGGTTCTGGTCCCTGCTGTGGATACTGCCTGAAACCTGCATTTCTGTTCTGCCTGAAGAAGCACCCTAGAATTTGAAAGCCATGGTTTAGTGACCTTTCTAGAAAAGTGGCTACCAGATGAGAGTTTTGTATTGCCAAGGAGCAAAACCCACATTTCTATGGACCTACACTGTTCCCAGGGCCCAGGAGGATGCCACCAATCAGAAGGAACATAGGAGTACACAGGCTTCTAGGAGACAGAAACAAGGGAAGAACTGGGCTGGGGCTGGGAGGTCAAAGGGGGGCGCCCTGGGGCCTTGGGCTGATGGCCCTAGCTGGACAGGGCAGAGGGGAGATGGGGGTCAGCAGCACCAGTGGAAGCATAAGCTGCTGATTCTCTACACACCTACTCGGGACTTTGGAGTAGGAGTCACCTACCGCCTCTCTACCACCCCACCTGCAGGGGACTGTTCTGGGAGCTCCCGGTGGGAAGCCAGTGAATCTCATCTCACTGGGTTGTGCAGAGGCCATGGGCCACTGACACCTGCCTGGAGCTGTAGAGTAACATTTTTCAGCCCGTGCCACAGAGCCTGGATTGCTTTCGCACCAGGTATAAATGGGCTGGGAGCTCCTAGGGTGCAGGGGTCCTACACATACACTGCTGCTGCAGGAGCTCCGCCTGCTCTCCAGGGCCCAGCAAATCACACTTCCTTGTAAGGGAGCCTGCGCTTCATTAGCGCCTTAGGAGACAAGAACTGTGGGTCACAACTTGACATCAAGAGTAGCTCAAGGCAATGACAGTTGAAACTCTAAAAATTAGATTTCACAATGGGTGGGGGCAGGGGGATTGATTCCACAAGCTGGGTCTCACATTGCAGATCTCCAAGAGGAGACAGACCGCCTAACCCTAGGCACGACCCAGCTTCTGAAGATCCCAGGTAACCCTCTGTGCACATGTGCATGCACACACACACACACTCCATGGAGTACCTCTCTGGCCCTCTGGAAAGTACAGGAAACAGCTGGAAGGCAGAGTGCCGTGGCTTCCAGTCTCAGCTAATGAATCCAAGGATCTTGGAGGGCTGCTGGGCAGTCTGCAAGCATGGAAACCAAGGCCCTCTACAGAAGCAGCCACCTTTCCCAGAGGAGCAGAGACTCTGCCTTGGGGTGCAGGGCAGTGCTCTCCTGTCTGGCCCCTGCTCAGCAGCCAAGCAAGAGCGGGAGTCTGAGCCAGAGCAAAACCTTCCAGCCGATGGTCCAACCTGATGGTCCATCTGATAACTCACCCTTGCCACAGAGGCGTTTCCTTCTTCACTTCCCCCAGAGGCAGAGGACACCTAAGCCTCTCCAGTGGCTGCCTCTCCACCTGCAGCCAGGACTCTGGCTGAACCAGGAAGAACCAAGTTTCCACCCTGCCCAGCCTTCCCTGCTGCACCCCTGCAAGGCTTTGCACACCTCCCCAGGGTGGGGGTGTTCTGTGCTTCTGAGCTTCCCTGGCAACTCTTCTCTTCAGCTTCCCAAGGGCAAGGCAGGTGTCAGTTCCAGGTACCTCTGTGTCCTGGCCTGGGCACTGCCTACCAAGCCCAAGTGCAGTTCAGAGAGCACAGAAATGACTACAACATGCATCTCTCCGTGGCTAGCTGTCTGCCCCCAACCCCTGCCATTCAAACACCATATGCAGATCCTTTCTTCTTATTTTGCAGATGAGGAAAATGAGGCCCATTTTCACTCACCAATCAATGCTCATTTTACAGCTAGACTGTGGACTTAGGCCGTGCTGTCCTCCCCACACCTGCCAGCTGTGCAGGGCACAGGCTTTGAGGACAGCTGGAGTGAAGACAGCAGGAAAGAGCAGCCTGGGGGAGGCAGGGGGACACTCACAGGATGGGGCTTTGTGCTTCTGTTCTTTTCATCAAGTGGGACCCAGCTGAAAGGGTCCCTTACCAGCTCTTAGAGGCAGGCAGGCTGGGGGGCGGGAGGGTAGGGATTGAACACAAAATACAGTAGAAGCTTCTGCCCAGAGCTGGGGTGCGGAATGACTCCCTGTCCCTGGAACCCAGAGACAACCTGCTGAGCCATTTATCCCCAGAAAGAGGAGGTCCCAGAGTGTGTCTCACCTCACCCCAGGAAAGCCCTAGGTAGGACCCTGAGACCAGCCTTTGTGTCCACACTGGGTCAGCCACAGCCTCCCTGCCCTGGGGGCCAGAAATCTCTTGGATGGAGCTTGGGCATATGTCTTAGTTTCTGTGAACCCCACCATCCCTATCTGTGGAAGGGGCCTTGCCTGCGCCCCAGGTCTCCCCAGTACCAGTACTCCCAATTCTGCCCCCACTTTGACCTCCACCTACCTTGGAATGCCAATGCATCTGGCCTTTCAAAGTGGACAAGGAAGGGCCAGTGACCAGTGACCAGGAAGGGCAGAGGACCTCAGACGCTGTGCCTGGCAGATAAGGGGGTGCTCTTCTCCTTGGGGTGCTGTGCAGCGATGCTGGCCGGGGCTGCTTCCTACTCTCTAATTTTACTTCCACCACAGCCCTGTGAGGTCCTTTCCAGAATCAGCTACATTTTATCAACAGGAAAACAATTTCATTTGCTCAGGTTGCCGGTGAGGAAGATCTGTCCCCATTAGTCTGGCTCCACCCAGCCACTGACCAGCACTCAGGCCACCCTCTCTGCTTTTCCTACTGTCCCTGCCCCAGTCACCAGTGGCTTCATGGTGCCCAGCTGAATACCAACTGCTGATCAGGCCAGCAGACAGCTTTGAGAATCCTTGCCCCCCACAGTTCCTATCCCCTCTCACTGCTCTCCAGGGAACCTGTCAACCCAAAAGTGTTGGAATGACTCCCACGGAAACTCTGTCACCCACCGGCCACCACCTTGTCCCAGACTGAGCTCTTTGCCTAGTGCTGTTTCCTGGAACACCAACTACAGACTGAGTACAACAACAAACTGGCCCACAGCTGCTGGCAGGAGGGCTGGGGTTGGAGCCCAGGCCTGGCTGGCTGGCAAACCACTCCTCTCTGCACCATCACAAGGCCCCCATCTAGCAGCCAGGTCATGTCCTGTCGCATCACTGTGGGGTGGCAGAGAATGTGAACAGGAAGAAAAGGGTCGCCATCAGATCCAGGTCTCCTTTCTATGAGACCCGAACTAGGCTTTTGCAGTCTCCAGGCAGGCACCAATCGCAGCTCTGACCCACCTGCGACCCTCTTGGGAGGCCCTGAGCAGATATGCTCCCCACACTTCGGCAGGTGGGGGAGGAAGGCAAAGCTTGTCACACAAGTGCACAACACTATCCCCCAGCAGCTATCTGTGGGCTTTACCTCTTCTCCAGCAGGGGCCTTCAGAGCAGCCTCTGGACCCACAGAGCAGCTGAGTGGCCACCAGCCTCTAGGAAAGATATTGTCACCTCAGTTCCCCGTTCTCTCTTCATTGGAGAGGGGTTATCTGACCCCCTTCCTCACTTCCACTCCTAGCCTGTCATGGGAATCACATGGGGGCTCCACTCAGACAAAAAGTGACATTGGGAGGCACAACATCTACAAGTCATGTCTCACTCGACTGTACATCATAGACACATTGAGCTTCTTGAAAGCAGCCTCTCCCACTAAAAATGATACCATTCTACAACACCGGTGTAAATTTTGTTATTTCTGCATCTCTGGCATTCAGTCCCATGCCGACTCATGACTAGAAATTTGAGAAACCAGAGAATTCTCCTGAGAATAATAAAAGGAGATGCAGATCATCAAATCCTCTTCTCAAACATCTTAATAAAGTTTGAATTTAAAATATCAGTGGGGTTTTTCTAGGGTGAGAAACTAAGAAATCATTCTCAGAGTCACTTGGAAGAATGAATAGATGAAAGAAGCACAAATTGTTGAAACTGAGAGCTCAAATGTTGAAGCATATGAAAAAGCTATGGATAATAAAATGGTATGAGATAGGGTAGAAGCAGAAACAGGTCAACATACCAGAATAGTAACCCAGGAATGAAACTGGCATCAAAATGGAATCTAGGATGAGTAAAACACACTGCACGGAAAGAAAGAAAGGAAGAAAGAAAGGAAGTCATAGCCAATAAATGGGAAGGGTCCCGTTGCTTCACAATTTGGAAAATATTATTCTGCACACCGTAAGCCAGTATAAATTCAAACAGATCAAACAAAGAGTTATATACACAAAGAAAAGGAAAAGAGAAAAGAAGCCCTAAGAACTAAGTCAATATCTGTTTTATCTCTCATTGAGAAAGGATTTTTTTAAGCCAAGAAGCAACAGGAGGCCTCTGAAAGGAGAAGATCAATAGGTTTGACTGAAGATGATAAACATTTGTCCCCCGAAAACATTAGAAACCACACTGAAAAGTAAAGAACCAGGAAAACTATTTCAACAAATGTAACAGCTATGGGTTAAATTCCTGAGTTACCAGGAGCTCACACAAATCATCAGGAACATGGAATGCCACCAGACGGAGGACAGACACAGAAGAATCCAAAGGTTTAACCTTTTGAGAAATAAGAGAAATGAGAAGCTAAGATGGCTTATCTAAAAAACCTTTTTAATAGCCTTTTCTGATTATAAAAGCAATTTTTTGTGATAGACAATCCGAAGAATAGAACTGACCCACTAGGTCACCGTTCAGAAATGATGGCCACTATGGCACACTACATATCCCGCAAGCATTTTGTGCTGCGCCTTTTTCTTCTTTAATGACTGTCTTCCTGTCATCACCTCCTGTGCTGCCTATGAAGTGAACAAAGCTCTTTTTCAGAGGACACTCGGTGCCAGTGGCGGCACATACGATTTGGTGCCAGGGCAATCAATAGGGTGATAAGGGGCTAGGGTATCAGGAAGACTGCTCCCGGCAGACAGGCTGGGAGGTGGCACTTTTAGGTCTCCAAAGTCAGAGAACCAGGTTCTGGGGAGCTTTGCGTGAGGCAGGTCTCCAGGGCCTCACTCAAGTCCAGGTGTTCAGAGGTCCCAGGTGTGCTCACAAGGGGCCTCTCTGTCCTGTGGGCTTCAGCGTTCGCCTTGGTTTAATGGTGGCTACGTAACAGGGTCACGTCAGGATGAAAGAACATTGTGCAGGAGATGCTGGCTGCCTGGCCCCAGCAAGTGCTCAGTACCGGTAGCACACAAGAACCAACCCCAAGTGGGCATCATTTTGACTTCCGGTTTTTATAACAAAGGCGCTGTGTGTTCAAATCTCTACCCCGCCAGAGTTGGAAACCGCATGTAGCTTTGGAATGGCAGCTTCCCTGGTTTCAGACACCTCCTGCTGGCTCTCAGACAGCTCTGAGCACCTCCTGCCTACTCAAAGTGACACAGTACAGCAGAGACCACTCGGGTCCAGCCCTGCTCCACCCCCAGCCTACCATCTTCCCTCCCTGGCTCCAGTCCTTTCCTGGGGACGCTGGGCTGACTTCAGCCCTGCTCATAAGGCTGTTGACATAATAAATGCTCCAGTCCAACGTACTTGATTCTGGGGAGATACATTAAACACATTGTAGAAACATTTTAATTGAATTAGATTGTTTCCTGAGTATAATAAATGTGACTTAACTGAGGAGGCTGGGTGTCTTTGGACCTATCAGTCCTCTGTCAGTTTAATGAGGAGGTGAGTGTGGCTCCTCTTGGTCACAAGTCTGATTTAAATTTATCGTTCTTGCTAATAAAGCGATCGGGTAAAGCAATCAGCAAGCAGATTATTTCGTATATCTAGGTTTCAGAGCTGCTTCACCCAGAACCACTTGATGGACCTGGTTGGCAGTCCTGAGCATGACCCAGTTCTGCTACCTGAGCTTAATGAGCCTCTCAGTTCTCTAGGGAAGGAGTTCCAAGTTCTTTAGGCCTCACTTGGTCTCCCTGGTCCCCTCAGAAGGCAGAGCTGCTGGCTCCCAGGGGCACGGCCACCTGAATGGCCAAAGCTGGCAGGGCAGGTGAGGCACCCCCAGGCCCTCCAGCCTAGAGCAGGCAACTGCAAAGGGACAACAACGCCTCCTCATGGTGTAGCAGCGAAACTGCAGCCTAAGGCCATACTGTGAGGCCTCAGTAGTGTCCTAGCATCTTCCTCTACAGCAGACTCAGCCTGGGTCGCCCATCCCTGCCAGGAGACATTAGTCCAAGGTCCAAGGTTCTCAAGAGGATTGCAAATGGGGTGACAACAAAGGAAGCCGCCACACAGAAGACCAAGAGTGTTGCCATGGGCCTGTTAAGGGGAAGGGGAAGCCAGGAAGTCCTGAGAGGTGAGGATTCTGGAGGATATGTAGTTTTCCAGGAAGTCAAAACATGAAGGGCTCCCCGACAAAAGCACTGCACAGCAGGGCTGAATGCACATGGCACCCCCCGGGAACACGAAGGGGCTCGGGAAGAACTCTCTAGCCATGGAAGCAGAGAAGGTCCAAGGAAGGCAGGTGGAGTGCTGCTCACTTAGCTCAGGACCCTGGGGACAGGGGGCCATTTTGCTGGACACACCTGGGAGGTCAAGCCACATCCTGGCTTCCTGGCAGGTCAGAATCCCCCCCACCCCCAAGACTCAGGAGAGCTGAGCACCCCGACCATCCTAGGGCTGACAGCTCACCTCTATCCCTCTCCAGGCCACAGCAGTGCACAGGGCCAATAAGCACTGCAGCCAAAGAGGAGCCACTGTCCGAGCTCACTGAGCACAGGGGCAGGGGCACCACTGGCAGTGGGTGCCTGACCTCACATACACACCTGTGCACCACACAACACACACAACCACACACACGACAAACACACACAGACACACAGACAATGCTCAAACACAACACACATACATGCCACATGCACACGTGACACAGACACATACACCACAAAGACACACACACACACACACATCACACACGCCAAACTACACATGCACACTATACACACATCACACACATGCCACACCACATTCCACACATGGACACATATACATACACACCACACACAGACACACATCACACATGTCACACGAGACACACCACCACACAGTACACACACGCGTGGATGTGCCATGTTCAAATGGGCCCTGCTTGACTCTTTACCCAAAATCATCTTCATGACAAGGCACCAAGAGTCTAGGTTTCCCAGCATCAAACCTCCTTCTCCACAACACGCCCCTCCCTGGCAGCCTGTCCCCTCTGCATCCCACCAGCCCCTTTGGTGGCAGAGGCCTCCCCTGAACCCCTGGGCAGGGCCCGCTTCAGCCCCTTGCTGATGGCTGTGCTGCCTCGGCTGTGCTCCTGGCTGTCCACAGAGCCTCTGTTATGGATTAAGAACTGGTGGTCAACTTAATGGATTACATCAGCATGGCATTGAGTGAAGATGCTCCATCTGAGGAAAGTTGCCAGGATAAATAGGTGGAGAAGGGAGGTGTTGAGGGTTGAGGCGTTAAGGAGGCATTGTAGGTTCTCCTACGAGTTGCTGTCTGAGCTGTTGGTTCTCCTGGAGAAGCTCTGGTCCTCTCATTGAGCATTGCTTCCTGGCTCTTGAGGGGAAGACATGTGCTGCTTGGTCTCCAGGATGAACTCCTCATGCTGATTCCTGCCACATACCCGACTGTGCTTGTCGTTGGAGGAGCTTGGGGCCTCCATGTCGCTGAGGATGGCTGTGGTGCCTTTCAGGATAGCCCTGGTCTTTGCTGTGAGTGTGACTTCTCGGCTCCAGTGTAGAACCCTCATCCCACTAGCACAGCTCCTTCATCCTGCTGGCATAGACTTCCTGGCTTCCACCGCTGACCCTTGGGTCTTCCTTGCATGGATGTGTAAAAGAGACTGGTGTGAGTCCTTCTTGTGGTCTCTGGGCCTCCAGTTGGACTTGTGGGAGGCATTGTCCTGAGCTCCGGGTTTTTATCTGGACTCATGTGGGACATGTGCTGTGGGGTTTAGGCTCTTGCCTAGATAATCTATGTCTTTGGTGTTGTGGATAGATTTCCTGCATTTTCCTGTGTTAACTCCCAGTGACCATTATAAAAATATTGTAGGCTCCATGTCCTGAACCTAGTTGTTCTCTGTGTACAACCCCTGACTACAACAGCCTCCCTAAGGGAAGTGTTGTCCAGGGAACACAGCCCACCCCCGGGAGCTTGGCCACCCGGGAAGCTCACAGAGCTCCTTCCTTGAGCCCCCCTCCCCATGTGCACCCTACCTCTCTGGCAGGCCCCTCCTCACCCTTTGCGCCTCCTTCTGGCCCCTTGGGGCTACTCGTGGCACTAGGTGGACGCAGGAGGACAGCAGGTAGACCTAGCCTAGCCCGGGTCCAATCCTGCCCCAGCCCCAGACAGAGGCAGAAAGGGCCTGCCCTCCCCGTGCCCCTGGGCACATCTGTCACTGTAGATGTGCCATCTCATCTCACTCTGCTCTGGACACCCTGCTCAGAGGGCAGTTCCAGGTATTTCCAAGTCCTTCTTGGGGTCACATCTGACTTCGGGGCTGGGGCTGCCTTAAGATAAGGTGCCACTCTTCATACAAGGTACCCACCTGGGGAAACGGGAGGAGTCTGGGCTACAGCTATCACCTGCTGGCTGCATCGGGCAGAGCTAAACTCAACCTCCACTCCCCGCTCACCGGAGAGCAGGTAGCGGGTCAACTGGCTCCCGATTGATGGGCCTCCTGTCCCCTCCCTCCCTGTAGGAGAACCCAGCTGCTGGTGCCAGATTAATGGCCACAATTAAAGCAAAATGCCCTTGCCGCAGCCGCTGTCCTCCCACACCTGTGTGCCGGAGCTGCTCCAAGCCCGGGAAGGGAGATTTGTAATGAAATCAGACAGGCCTCTTAGCTCCCGATGCTATCGGGGCCCAGGGGAGAGGAGGACTTATTTCCTAATCGCCCGCCAAGCATCTGTCACCCACATACACAACAATGTCATTCCTGAATGCAGCAGGGACCTTTCAGAGGGTGACTGTCACTGGCGTGTCCGGCTGCCTGCGCCTCTGTGACCCTCATTGGCCCCTTCCTTCCTGGGCTCAGGCTGCACAGACATTACACACACACACACTCCTCCCTCTCTGACCCTAACTCATTCACGAATCGCCTTCTGTGTCCCACTACATCGACAGAAGGGAGAGAGAAACAAGGACGTCTCCTAGGGTCAATGGGGAAACAGAAAATCAGCAGCAGGAAGCAGTCACTGTGACCATCTCCTAGAGCTCACAGCAGAGAAACAGAAAGCCCACCAGCCGTCAGTGCCACACAGCCGGTGACTGCCACAGCCGCTCTAGCTCCTGAGAGCTGTGGAGCTGCCCAGGTTGCAGCAGGAGCTGCCACTAAGCTGGCTTGTCCTCAGTCTGTGTATGTGACTCAGAGAGGAGCATGGGCAGCCTGCTCCAGATGAGGGTGCTGAACCCCACCCCACCCACAGAGGTCAGGGTGCCGGCTCAGCCTGCCATTCCAGAAACTTTCCCTGCTGTACTGGCCATCACAGCTCAGCCAAAACACCGATGCCCTGATGTCCCCTTAGAGTCTTCTGGGGAAGAGAGTGCACCGGTGTCACAGCCTGGCCTTGTTGGAGCAGTTAGGGACCCATCTCTCTTCCCTTACCTGGTTTCTCAAAGCCAACAGTGTACTCTGACACCTGAGACCCGAGGAACAGGAGTCCTACATTCCTGTCCTGTGTGGCTACTGTTCCCAGTCCCTGCCTAGGGAGGGGGCTCTACCCCCACCCACCAACAAGGCTGAAGTTGTCTCAGGAAGTCCTGTGTGCCCGGCTGCCCTCCACCACACACATGTGGCCTCTCTGGTGAAAGCTCCTAGAAGTTGCATGGTAACTTCTATAGGATTCACATCCAGCACAGGTGCAAATCCAAGGTGCTGGGTTCAGTGGGTTTTAACAAAAGATTACATTGTGTCACTGAGTCCTCCATGGAGATGGAAGATGTTTTATCACTCCTGTGCCTCTCCCCTCCCCAGAGATGACCACCTTGACTTGTAAAATAATAGATGAGGTGTTCCTGTTCCAGGGCTTCCAAAAAGTGGACTCTCACAGAATATATGCTCTTTGGGGTCTGGCTTCTTCCATTCACCAGGATATCTGGGAAACTTACCTTGCTTCCTGTTCGTTATTGAGGAGTATTCCATTGTGAGGACAGATTTATTACAGCTGTTCTGTCTGTTTCGTCTGTTGGGAAACATTTAAGCTTTCCCAGTGTTTGCTGTGCTACTTTTTTTCAACATACCTCATACTTTTCCTGGGCAAGTACATCTAGCAATGGAATTTGCAGGATGGCCAAAGTGCCAAACTTTTCCAAAATTGCTGATCTATACTTCTTCCAGCAATGTATGTATGCATTTCTGTTTTTCTATCATAATTTACTCTATTTCTTCAGGCAGTTTACAAAATTTAGTTTAACTCAACATTTTCCAAACTTACTGAGTTTGGAAAGAATATATGTATATATTCTTATTCCTTAAAAATAAGACTTAGCTAGAAAATAACCAGCCTGTAGAGCTAGAGATCAAAAGTGCCAGCCCCAATCAGCCGAGGGCCTTACCTGCCATCACCATCTCTTGTTCAGTGGCAGACCACTTTTACATTTCATGGAGTTGGTGTAGAATCTGTTTTGGAGGATGCAGCTTCATTTGTAACCAGGATGAACCAAGATCCTAGCTACAACCAGAAATCACTAGATACAGGAGTCAGAGAAGCTCAGAAGACTAATTACTTAGAGATAACTTTAAAAAAATAACATAAAAATGGATCCAATAGTCACCAAATAAACAAAGAAGAATGATCTAAGATTAATTGGAATAAGGGAAAAATCAGAAGATAGCACAAAGGGCATTTTTTAAAAACCTATTTACAGAAATAATAACAAAAAAGCACTCCAAAAATGGAGAAAGAGACCAACATATAGGCAAGTGAGGCATACAGGACCTCAAAATTGCCATCATGAAAAGAGAATCTCTCCATGTCACAGTGTAGTTCAAAAAACCAGTGAAGTTCAACATGAGGACAAATCTTAAAAGCTTTTAGAGAAAAGCAATAAATATCAAGGTAGACCACTAGAATTATATCAGACTTCTTAACACAAACCTTAGGAGCCAATACGACTTGGTGAGCAGTTTTTCAAGCCCTATAAGATAACAACTTCCAATCCAGACTTATATATACTGCAAAACTTTCCTTCAGGACTGATGGACAAATAAGTTATTTCCATGACAAAGAACACTTCAAAGAATTCATGACCCCCAAACCAGCACTTAAAAAACTTCTCAAAGATATCCTAGAAAGAGACAATAAAGCCAACTATGCCCCCCCCCCAAAATCTAGTAGAATGATTACAAGAGGCAGGGTAAACAGTTAAGTAGAAAAGGAGGAAAAGAAAATCAGAAACAGAAAAATAATGCAACGATGAGGAGAAGATACTACCTTGTAGTCCTAACTCTCAGTATGAATGGTCTCAGTTCCTCAATCAAAATATCAAAAGATACGGATTGGCAAAATAGATCACAAATCAAAACCCAATGATATGTGCTATACAAAAAAATTTCACAGTTTAAAAATCAAAGGATAGAAAAAAAAATATTCCATGAAATAAAAAGCAAGACTACCCCTTGTAATTTCAGATAAGTTAGATTTCAAGCCAAAACTGATCAAAAGATGCAAAGAAGGTAACTATATATTGGTTAAAGAAACAATTTAACAGGAGGAGACAGAAATTATAAACATATACGCACAAAACACCAACACATCCAACTTCATAAAACACATACTACTAGATATAAAAACACCAGAAAAACGCCAACACAATTATGATGAGGGGGTGCCCTCCGTACTCCATTGTCACAAAGAAACCAAAATAATAATCAGACAAAAATATCAATAAACAAATATCAAGGCTGAACCAAACCTTTGAGCAAATGATCCCAATAGATATCTGCAAGATGTTACTCCAATTAACAGATTATACATTCTTCTCAGCAGCACATGGAACTTTTTCCAAATTAAATCACATCTTAGCCCATAAAACAGGCTTAAGTAAATACAAAAGAATCAAAATTATCTCACACATATTATCAGGTTATAGCACAATAAAACTGAAAATCAATGGCAAAAGACACCACAGAAATAAAGCAAATCCATAGAAACTAAACAATAGTCTCTTGAATAAATGGATCACAGAGGAAATGAAGGAAGACATTACACAGTTCTTAGAATCAAATGATAACACCAATACAACATACCAGGACACACTCAAGTAATCCTAAGAGGGAAGGCTACATCTGTGAATGTCCACATCCGAAAAACAAAGCAAATTCAAATGAATAACCTAATGATGCACCTCCAGATTCTACAGAAACAAGAACAGTCCAGGTCCAAACCTAGTATAAGGAAGGAAATTATAAAGATCAGAGCATGTTGTGGTCAGGGTTTACAAGGGAAAAGATTAAATACAGAATACAAAATGTATAGGACTATTTCACCCAAAGAGTCTAGTGCAAAAGAGTGTGAGGATCTGTCCACACGTGAGAGACCCGAAGAATCCAGCTGAGGGCCTGGATCCCAGGGGCAATGAGTTCAGCTGAAGATCTACAGCCTATGGCAATGTCCTCCAGGGGTCCAACTGGAGGCCTAGAGCCAATGACAATGTGTCATGTAAGTGTATTAAAGATTTGCACTGCAGGGGCTGGAGATTTAGCTCAGCAGCATAAGCGCCTGCCTTGCAAGTGTGTGATCGTGAGCTCGATCCCTGGTACCAATAAAAAAGAAAAAGACAGGAAAAAAAAAAAAAAAAAAGATTTGCACTGCAAAGGCCCAAAGGTCAGTGGTGGAAGTTAGTAGGTCTGCACAAGAAGGATGAAGGATCTTGGGGCTGAGGATTTAGCTCAGCGGCATAAGCATCTGCCTTGCAAGCGTGCAGTAGTGAGTTCGATCCCCAGTACCAATTAAAAAAAAAAAGGAAGGTTGAGGGATCTGCACAGGAGCTAGGAAGTGATGCTTAAGGTAAGGACCAGAGCTCTCCCCAAGAGACAACAGCCACCCTCAGCAACAGCAAGGTCCTCCAATGATGAGAACAGTTGAGTTCGTATCAGGAAAGTCAGGATGACAAAATTCCAGGAGAACCAACAGCTCACCATCCTCCCCTCTAGTGCTCCTTTTATGCTGTTGACAGCAGTCCTCAGGTGGGCCTTCCACACCCAGCACCGCAGGGATTCAGTTCAGCTGGTTGTTACAAGCTGACCATTAGTTAATCCACCACAGAGCAAAAATTAATGACACAGACTAAAAAAATACAAAGAATCAGAGAGTGTGTTCCTTGAAAGAATAAGCAAAATAGACAAACCCTTAGCCAATCTTACCAACAAAAGGAAAAAGAAAAGACCTATATCAATGTGATTAAAAATGAAGGTAAAATCACAATGGGCTCTGATGAAAATCAAAAGATTATTAGTAACTACTCTAATGAAGTCAGAAAAAATGAATAGATTCTTAGCCACATATGAACTACCAAAACTAAGCCAAGAAAATCTAAAAATCTTAAATAATCCAATAATCAGGCAGTGAAATTGAAGAAGCAATAAAACAGACATCTAAGAAAGGCTCAGGCTCAAAGGCTTCAGTACCAAATTCCACAGAGACTTTAGAGAAGATCTAATGTCAACAGTCCCCTACTGAAATCCCAAGGGAAGCAGTATTCTGAAAGTCGTTCCTGGAAGCTAGTATTTCCATGGTTTCAAACCCAGAAAAGGACCCAACCAAAAAAGAGAATTACAGGTCAATATCTAATGAAACAGATGAAAATGCTCAAAAAAGATATTGGCCAGCAGGGAGCAACATCATGAAAAAGATCATACGTCATGACCAAGTAGGCTTCATCCCAGGGATGCAGGGAGAGTTTGACGTATGTCAACAAATGTAATTCACCACATAAACAGAAGCAAGGAAAGAAACTGGATAATCATGCTAGCACAGAAAATGCCCTTGACAAAATTCAACATTCATTCATAATGAAAAAATATATATTCAAGAATATCTCAATCTGATAAAAGCCACTTATGACAAACCTACTGTCAACAGCATAGTAAATAAGGAAAACCAGGGGCTGGGGATATAGCTCAGCAGCATAGGCACCTGCTCAGCAAGTGCAAGGTCCTGAGTTTGATTCCTGGTACCTAAAAAAAAATTTAAATAAATAAAGAAATCCAAAAACTTTCCCTCTAAAATAAAGTAGACAAGTATGTCCATTATCACCATTATTTTCCAATATTGTTCTCAAAACATTATCCAGAGCAATTAGGAAAGAGAAAAAAGTAAAAGAGATATGCACAACAATGAAAAAAATCAAATTATCTTTATTTGCATGAAGAGGACATGATCCTCTTCATACAAGATCAAGTGATATAGTTTTAATGCAATACTATTGAGTAACCCTCCAGAACAAGAGAAAACAGTCCTAAAATTCATATGTAACTAGAAGAGATCCAGAATAGTGAAAACAACAAGAACACAGTAGGAGGCCCCACAATCACAGACTTTTGAGTTATGCCACAAAGCTACAATGACAAAAACAGCATGGAATGGGAAAAAAGAGACATGTGGATGATGGAACAGAAGAAAGGATATAAAAACAATGCCAGGCACCTCATCTTTGACAAGGAACCAAAAAAACCTGACTATCTACATGCAGAAGATTGAATCTAGACCTGTATCTCTCACCATGTACTAAACTAAAATAAAAGTGAATCAAAGATCTAGATATTAAATTAGGAACACAATCTACTGGAAGATAAAATAAAGCTTTTGAAGACATAGGCACAGGCAAGGGTTTTCTGAAAAGAACCCAAATTGCACAAGAACTACTAAGAACCAACAAATGGATCACATAAAATTAAAAAGTCTCTGCACAGCAAAGAAAACCAAGTGAAAAGACAACCTACAGAGTGGGGAAAAATTTTGTCAGCTATTCCTTGAACAGAGAACTAATCTCTAGAATATATAAAGAACTCACAAAAGTTAGACCTCTCAAAATAAAAGACCCAATCAAAAAATAAACTGAAATAAACACTCCACAGATGAGTACTCGTGGCTAACACATGAAGAAATGTTCCAGCATTGTTGGCCACTAGAGACATGCAAATTAAAACAGCACTGAGATTCCATCTCCCCCTGCAGAAAGAATGGTTGTCATCACGAAGTCAAACAAATAAATGCTGGCAAGGTTGCAGGAGTAAAAGGAGCCTTTCAACATTATTGGCGGGAATGTAACCGTCTACAACCACTGTGGAGAAATCGGTATGGAGATTTCCCTCTAGTCATCTTCCTGCAAGAGTTAAAAGACATCATGTTACAGTGATCCGTGCATGCCCACGTTTATAACAGCACAGTGCCTCAGAGCTCAATCTTTGAAGCGGCCTACACGTACAGCGACAGATGACTGCATAAAGAAAATGCTTTATACACAGTGGAGTACTATTCTGCTATAAAGAAGGATAAAGTTTAGTCATTTGTAGAAAGGTGAATGCACTTGGAGACCGTAATGTTATGTGAAATAAATTAGACACAGTTTAAATGCTGCATGGTCTCTCTTACATGAGAAACCCGAAGTATAAATAAAGAACAAAATAAAAGATAACAGGACAGAATATGATAACTGTTTTACATATCGGAAGGGAGGTCCAAGAAATGGAGGAAAGGAGGAGTGGGGAAGAGATACAAAGGAATTCAGGTGTGTTATGAACAAGCAACTAATGGCCCATGATGAATGTAATGATCCTGTACTGCAAAAGTGTAGTACAATTTTTTAGTTTAAAACATTTTTTAAAAACTATTTGAAGCCTTAAGAATGAGAAACAGAAGCGATTTCCCTAGCAGGAAGCTAAAATGCTCTCAAAACATTAAAACCTTATGTAAGCACTCTGTGAAAACTGGAACCCCACAGGAGAGGCCTCCAGGAGACCTGTGTCCCTGGAGAAGAGAAGGTTAAGTCCCGCACAACGGCAGCACTGTGAGACCCCCTAAAACCTCAGGACCTCCCATGCCGGGTAGGGGACACATTGGTCTCATCCCCCAGGAGGCGTTGTGACGTGGCAGGTGAGCTGCGGCCCGCAGCTGCTGCCCCTGGTGGCTGAGGTGAGGCAGAGGCCAACCCAGGCCAGCTATTTGCAGGTGTGAGGCAGCACCCCAGCTGGTGCATGCGACAGGGCGACGGTTGCAGCTGGTCATCAGACTGCCTGCATGTAGAGGTGCTTCAGATCAGCACAGCGCACTTTCCCAGGGTACATGAGCCCGACTGGGTGTGTCATTCCCTCCTCTCCCACCTTCCAGAGCAGCAAGGGGTCCCCATGTAGGGGTGAACTTGTTGCTATTGTCACCCACACACTGCAGGCTCCAGGTTCTCTATCACAGAACGTGGACCTGCACCAGGGACTCCAGTACGTCCAGCCTGGGACCACATCGTCCAGCCTCTTGCTCCAAGCCTCCAGCCAGGGCCGATACCTGCAGCCGCCTCTGTGCAACCATCCAGCCTCTGCTGGGTCCACAGACTTGGTGAATTTGCTCCATTAGTACATAATCACTCTGCTGTCCTGTTCCTCTAGGAAATCCTGACTACTATTGCAGGGTATCAGCCAGGAAGCTGCACAAATGTGCCCGCTTAAAAACAGCAGACATTTGGCTGGTGTTATGGTTGATACATTGTGTCAACTTGAGAAGTTTGGAAGTATAACTGAAGACTCAGCAGGGAGCCAGGATCCTTACTTTGTAAATATCTTCATTCTGTGTAAGAGGAGGACACAGAGATTTTGTGAGTGCTATGCCCAGCCTGAAGGTGCAGGTGGCCTGTGTACAGTATACAGAAGGAGAAGCAGCTTGTTTCCCCATTTAGCTCTGGCTGCTGCCTTGAAGTGCTGCCCCAGTGCCATACCACCTGCCTTGTGGCCAGCTCATTATGGACTGAGACCTCCACAGTGAGCTAAATAAACCTTTCCTTCCTTAATTTTGGGTTTTGGGTATTTCGTTCCAGCAACAAGAGAAAAATAACCAAGACACAACCTGGTACTAGAAAGGGGTTGTTGCTGTGACTGTAGCTGACCATGTGGTTCAAGAACCTTCAGGAATGGCTTGTGGGAAGTTTTAGGAAAGTTCGGAGATGTTGCCTGAAAGAATAGCCCTGGAACAGCTGCACGGGAGGTTCTGGTCAGAGCTCAGGAGACCAGAAGGCTGATAGAAAGCCTGCCAGTAAAGACCAGGCTCGGGAGGTTTCTGCTAGGAAGAAGGACTGCATTGGTTGTTGGACTCCAGTTGATGTGTGTTATGGCTTGGCAGAAAGTTTGCCTGCATTTTACTTGTGGCCAGAGACTTTGCCTAAGACTGAGATGAAGGGCAATGGACTGATTAATCTGACAGAAGAAATTTCAAGGCAGTCAAATGCTGAGGTGGTGGCATGACTATTATTGGGCGCTTTTAGCCAGGTTTATGTTATGAATCAAGAGCAGAAGCCAGCAGGATGATTTAAAATTTTGTGAGTTTGGCCAGAAAGAGAGTTCCACTGTAAAGATAGAACTGCGATCTCCTTTGCTGAGAAGAAACAGGAAAATAAAAAGGACGGCCTGGGAGGATCATGGGAAGCCATGGTGGGTGTCCACCCTTTACAGCCTCAAAGGCTTTGCTTGGAGGAGAAAGCTGCAAAAAGCGTGTTCCACAATAGCGGCACCCGTGCCAGGTTCCAGAACGAAGACAACATAGAAAATCTGTTCCTCACAATCAGATTCAGATGCTCAATGATCCAGGTACTTGACCCCTAAAGCCAAGAGAAAGGAAAGCCTGGCCACTGCTCCAACTGCCAGCAAATTCCAGCGTTACCACATGGTATTGGTTTTAGCTGCATACAGAATGTACAAGCCCTGAGGTTAAAAATGCTTCCACCTCAATTTCAGAAGATAGCCGGGGAGACCACACAGTGTGCCCTTGAGAGGGCAGTGTGTGATGCTGTGAGTGTGAAGCCAAAATTTAATAAGCTTCATTTGTAACCTCAAAGCAAATTTTTTTCTAAATCTCCGTGAAACAATGACAAAAACTAAAAAAAAAAAAAAAAAAAAAAAAAAAAACTGACCAAGTACCAAGCTATAAAACTCAGTAATCAAAAGTGGAAATCATATGGATCACATTCCCTGATTATGCTCTAGTAAAATTAGAAATCAACAACAAAAACAATTCCAGCTGTGGATGCACCCCTGTAATCCCAACACTTGAGAGAAAGAGGCAGGAGATCACTGTGAGCACAGTTTGGGCTCCATTGTGAGTTCAAGGCCCAGCCTGAGCTACAGTAGTGAGATCCTGTCTCAACAAAGCAAGGATAAAATACAGATAATGCCTTTGCCTCAAATCTAACCACTTATACATTTTCATACACTTCTATAAATAGCTCAAATTAAATTAAAAATAAAATATAAGCAGTTTGAAATTATTGATGAGCATATTTTATATCAAAATCTGAAGGTTTTTCAGAGTAGCAGTTGTGGACGTAAATGCTTATGTATAAAAGCTAGTAACTTGTTCCTTTATTACCCAAATATTTCATGGGCATCCATAGCCAACCAGCATGGCTCTGAGTGCTAGGGATCGAGCAGTAATCAAGAAAGAAAATTTCTCTTTCCTGAACTGGCATCCAACGAGTCATTTTAAAAATTACTTGGGGAGAGAGGGGGGAATATCCTGAATATTCAAATCAAGAAGCTAGGACAGCACAATAAAATATTCACGGAAAATGAAGAAGAGAAAGAGAACATGTGCAAATTAATGACTTAGAAAAATAAGGCAGAACTGATAAAATTACAATTTAATTAGACTCTGCTGAGTCTAAGAAAAAAGAGAACACACAAATGCGTATCATTAGAAATGACAAAGGGAATAACGTAGCTGCAGATATAGAGGAAATGGAATAGATTATAAGCAAATAATATGCATAACACAATGTCAAAAATTTTGAAAACTTAGGTAAAATAGATTTATGCATAAAAAGAATACATTTTTAGAAATATGTAAATTACTAAATTGGTTCACTAGGAGGTGGAAAACCTAAGTGGTTCCATAACTACAGAAGAAATTTAAACACATAAGTATCCAGGTGATTTAAAAGTGAAACTTGGCCAATTTATGAGGTACTGATAGTGTGTGTGTGTGTGTGTGTGTGTGTGTGTGTGTGTGTGTGTTACAGGGGATTGAACTCAGGACCTTTGCACTGAGCTACATTCTCAGCCCTTTTCTATACTTTTATTTTTGAGACAAGGTCTCTAAGTCACCAGATTGCCCAAGCTGGGTTCAGACTTGCAGTCCTCCTGCTTCAACTTCCCAGATTGCTGGAATTATGCCATGTCCATCTTGATAATTTTATTTAAACTGTACAGAACATAAAGATGGAGAGTTACTCTTGTAGGGCTAGCGTAGAAAAATCTGATGTGCAGAACAAATATTGAAACCAAAACTACAAGCAGGGAGACAGGGTGCAAACTGCATGGAAGGGGCTACAGATGGAAGCACCGTGTGTGTTCACTTGGGCACAAGGTGACCCTGTCACTCCATCACAGCAGCAGAGGACACCCCCCATACTGTGGTCCTGCAGCCCACATCCCTGCTCCCGGGGGTGCTCTGCACAGCCTGTCAAGGAAGAGCACTGGGCAGGGCTTGCGCATAGCAGGCACCCAGAAGGTCCAGCTATAGTGTCACTTCCCTCTCCACCATGACCCCGAAGACAGTGGGACAGTGGGAAGGGAAGTCCTCTCTGGGCCAAACGTCGAATATCATATGGTGTGATATTCCCTGGAGGCCAGAAGGCCAGGATATAGATGTCTGCATTGGGTCACGACTGCAGTGACTGGTCTGGTTGCTCAGGGCCCCAAACCAACATGCCTGGCAGGTGCCAAGGTAGCCCGGAGAAGGCAATGTGAATAGATCACTCAGAATCAACTCAGAGAAGAGATGATTTGTGTCCCATGCAGATGGTCCCAATGACTAGGTAGATACAATAACCACACAATGCATCCTGCTCTCCTGTCCCCAACATGCCTGTGTCCACTCAGCAGTAAGGTGGTTCTTGAGGCAGAGATAGAAGCCACTTATCCAAGCAAGGACCTTCATCCCTTCCAGAACTGAAATAGCCACTTCCAGGAGCAGTAGAAAGTGCAATCTGACTTCAGGCTGGTCAACAATTTGATGGCCAGTTGGTCATCCTGGGCTCCTCCTGCATAGAGATCCAGGATGTCCTCTCTCAGATAACTACTTATGTAGGAGTGGAACTTGAGTGTCCTCTGCCTCATGTTTCCATCAGTGCCACCACTGGTAGCCTGGACCTACACTATCTGTGCTTTACAGCAACCCACGCAACACTGAGCTGCCCAAAGAGCCCACTCTGTGGTCCAGGCAATGAAGCAGGGGTTGAGGTCCAGGGATCACGGCACAGGGGCTGCAGAAGGATTGCTCACAGCACCCACCTGACAGCGCCTGTGAGTCTGGGACACTGTCCTGCAGAGTGTGGTCAATAAAGCATAATCAGAAACCAATCTGGGGACCACGGCATGTGTATGGGAACTGTGTCTGTCTGTCTTCTCTATTTTCCTTCTCCTCTTCTTATTCCTTTTTTTTACTTTCTTTCTCTCTTCCCTTTCCCTGTCTTCCTTTCCTTTCTCCCTTCTTCCTTCCCTCACCTTTTTTGGTGCTAAGGATGGAACCAGCGCCATGGGCATGCTGGCAAGCATTCTACATTGCTGAGCTACGTCCCACCCCGTGCACTTTGCTATTGAACCAAATAACCACCTTTCAAAAAATGTGCTTTGTGGACAGACCCACACCACCACAGGCTGGATGGACTCACAAATCTATAAATTCCACGCCCAAGCCACAGCCACCTGCCAACTCCAAGCTACATCTATGTTTTGTCTCCCCTCTCCATGCAGCTGCAACGATGCCAACCAACCCACTGACCTGATCATGGGTGAGACAAAGCTCAGAAACCGAAGCTGTACAGGCAGCTTGGAAGGGAAGCGGCCACACTGACAGCAGACCCCAGGCAACTCCACGTCATAGATCCTGCACACATGGCCATGTCAAACTGCCAACTGCTAGATAGCTCGGCACCTTGGTCCCCTCAGCACAGTGCCACAGAGAATGACAACTGACCAACTAACCTGACAGTGGATGAGGCCAATGCTCCAGGAGAGAAAATAAGCCCTGAAGAGTTAGCAGCTTCAGGAAGAAAAACAGACAGGCCAGCAGTACTTAAACCCCAAGAAAAGCCCACGACTGTTGTAAACTACAAAAGCAGCTTGGGGTTTTATTCTAGAGCAGTGGGGACAGCACGTATGCTACAGCAGGCTATTTGTATCATTGAAAGCTCTAAAAGGTTTGTTATTACTGCTCTAGAGTGACCTCCTCACAGCAGAAGAGCACTGGAGAAGAAATCCAGTGCAATTAGTGCCATATTGCCAGAGTTTGATCAAGCATCATCTTGAAAGAGTTCAATTATGTGGGACTGAGCCATGGAACGCCTTTAAGACAGCATCACTCCAGGACTTGCAGTGTCAGCCAACCACAGAGACTGGGTGAGAGACAGTCAGAAGAGATAACTACATAGAGGATGAAGTTTAGATGTAGATTCTTTGAGAAGTTCCCACTCAGGCCAGAAAGGACCTGTATTCCATGATGGGAGCCAGGCCCAGCAGGTCTGGCTTTTGAAGGCAACAGGACCTGAAGGTGATGAGATTGAGTACAGCAGTCTGCTAGAACCCCCTCCCCACTGCCTACATCCAGCACAGACCACGGGTCTGGTTTCTCCCAGGGATGCATCTTGGCTTGTACCGTTGCCACAGTCTGGGGTTTACAGACAGAAAGGCCACTAGGGCAAGGAGTGTACTCATAAACCCACAAGTTACAAAGCTGAGCAGAGAGGACTGTGACTTGCTGGCTTCCAAGTCTGCAGGATCAGCAGCACGGTGCCTGCCTGGCAAGCAAAAGGAGCTAAGTTTGTTTTCTGGTGCAAAAAAGGAAACAAGTCCTCAGGCTCTGGAAGGAAACTATCCATTTGGAAACACAGAGGGGTTTTTAGACTCATTTTCTTTTCCTTTGTTTATTTTGATTTGATTGGTTTGGATTCTTTGTTTCTTTCTTTTTTTTTTTTTTTTTTTTTTTTTTTTTTGTCTTTTTCCTTTTTATCGGTACTGGGGATCGAACTCACAACTGCCTGCTTGCAAGGCAGGTGCTTATGCCACTGAGCTAAATCCCCACCCCGGTTCTTTGTTTCTTATATTCTTTTTTCTCTTCTTTTTGTTTTGGTCTTTTTATTTCTTTTCTCATTCTCTTTTAATTTGCTTCCTTATTCTTTTTTCTCTTTGGTTTACTCTTTCTTTTCCTTTTTCTCTTTACTTTTAAATAATACTATTAATTTCTTTTTACAACTTAATAGGAACTTTAGGGGATTTAGCTCAGCGGCATAAGCAACTGCCTTGCAAGCAGGCAGTCGTGAGTTCGATCCCCGGTACCAATAAAAAAAAATTTTAAAAAAATAGGAACTTTAGTTCACTTTTATCATCTCCTTCTCATCTTCCAGTGTGTAATTTTTCAAATTTCACTTTTTCCATGCTCCTATTCCCCAAACCTGCTATCATTAATATTATAACCATTGTGCTCTGTTGATCTAGATATGTAACTCTATTACTGTTGAATTCTGTTCTATTGTTAGTAGAGATAAAGTTGTTCCAGTCAGTAGATATTTACTGCAGATCAATATCTTGTTTGGCTCAATATTTTTATTTCAATCATAGATCTCTTTTCTATAGTTAAGAGTGGTACACTATTGGTTCTTAGAGCACAGTATATATCCAGTTTATCTTTGATGTCATTGTTATTGCTGATTTTATTGCCATAACCAAGGTGACATAATTGTTGCCAATAATTATGGGAATCAGTATGAAGATTTCTCAAAAAACTGAAATTAGAAATTCTATATGAGCCAGCTATCCCCTGCTGAGTATCTTCCTCCAAATCTTACATCATCACACTACAATATGGGCATGCACACCAATATTTATGGCAGTATACTCGGTAATAACTAAACCCTGGAAGCAGCCTATATACTCATTAACAGACAATTAAAGAAAATGTGGGGGCTGGGAGTTTAGCTCAGAAGCATAAGTGCTTGCCTGGCAAGTGCAAAGGTCATGAGTTCAATCCTCAGTACCCCTCCCAAAAAGAAAGAAAATTTTTATGTAAATTTATATGTATTTATATGTAATAAAATACTTCTCAGATATAAAGAATGACAAGTTGGAAATATTTGTAGGAAAATGTATGTATATTGAGTAAAATAAATCAGATGCACAAGCTTAAATACTATATTGTATCTCTCATTTGAGAGAGGCAAAGTACAAACAAAGAAAATGATAAAGGATGGCTAGAAAAGGACAAAAGGACAACTGTCTTATAATAGATAAGTGGTCCAAGGGAACAAGGGAAAGGGGTGAGGAGGAGGAAAAGGAGAAAACTCACAGAAGATGCAACTAAACAATAATGAGGGGACATGAGAGGAATAAAGATGCACCAGGTACAGAAACCTAATAACTCTAATTAATTGTAAACACTATATATCATAACATGAGCTAAAACAAATAATATCAACAAGTACAAAAAAAGGATAGGGGACCCTGAAGAAGAGGGAGAAGGGGATTAAAAAAAGAAAGATGCTATAATATGTACATGTAACCACCCCCAAGATGACTGCAAACTGTGTGAATCTCAAATATGTACAAATAAAATAAAGCAAGATATCAGAGTTGAACCAAACCTTCAAACAAAAAGACTTAATAGATATCTATAGTGTGTTGCACCCTACAAGAGAATACACACTCTTCTTAGTAGCACACAGAACTTGCTTAAGGGGCTGGGGATTTAGCTCAGTGGCATAAGCACCTGCCTTGCAAGCAGGCAGTTGTGAGTTCGATCCCTGGTACCAATAAAAACGAAAAAGACAAAAAAAAAAAAAAAAAAAAGAACTTGCTTCAAAGCGGACTTTCTTAGCCAATAGAGCAAACTTGAGTAAATGCAAATGAATCAAAACTATACTGTGCATATTAGCAGACTGTAGCACAGTGAAACTAGAACTCAGTGACAAAAGAAAGCACAGAAATTATACGAACACACGGAAACTAAATAATACTCGCTCGAATAATCAATGGGTCACAGAAGAAATCAAAGAAATAAAACAGTTCCTAGAATTATGTTATAATGCTAATACAATGTACAAGAATTTATTGGATGCAATGAAAGCAGACCTAGAAGGGAACTTTATAGTTTGAACACTCATATCAGAAAAACAGAGCAACACCAAATAAATAAACCTTATGATGTACCGAAGACCTAGAAAAATAAGGACAATCCAAACCCAAATCTAGAATAAGGAAGGCAATCATAAAGATCAGAGCAGAAATCAATGAAATTGAGACTACGAAAAACAACACAAAGAATCAAAGAGCTGGTTCTTTGAAAGAATAAACAAAACAGATAAACCCTTAGCCAATCTTACCAAAAAAATAAAAAAAGAAAAATCAATGTAATTAGAAATAAAAAATAAAATCACAATGAACATCACTGAAATCCAGATTATTAGCAACTATCTCACAAATCTCTATGCCAATTAAATGGACAATTCAGAAGAAATAGATCAATTCCTAGATATAAGTGAGTTTCTGAAACTGAACCAAAAACATTTAAAAACCCTGACTAATCCAATAACCTAGGCAATGACATTAAAAAACTTACCAAGAGCCCAGATCCTAAAGATTCATTGCCAAATTTTACAAGAACAAGGAAGATCTAATACCGGTGCTCAAGTTCTTTTTTTTTTGTTTTGTTTTGTTTTTTTTTTTGTCTTTTTCTGAGACAGGGACTCACTATGCAGTTCAGGCTGGCCTTGAGCTCACTTTGTAGCCCAGGCTGGTCTTGAACTCACAACGATCTTCCCGCCTCAGCCTCCCGAGTGCTGGGATTACAGGCATGAGCCACCATGCCCAACTCAAGTTCTTTAATGAAACTGAAAGGGAAAGAATCCCAATCCCAAAATTATTTCTAGAAGCTAGCATTACCCTGTTTTCAAAACCAGACAAGTATCCAACTGAAAAAGAGAAGTATGGGCCAATGAACATAATAATGAACATAAATGGAGAAATCTTCAACAAGATACTGGCAAATATAATGCAACAAATCAGCAAAAAGATCATATATTTTAACCAAGCAGGTCTCATTCCAGGAATGCAAGGATGGCTCAACATATGCAAATCAATAAACACAATGTTTCATATAAATTGAAGCAAAAATAAAAATCACAGCATCATCTCAATAGACACAGAAAATCCTTTGACAAAATTCAGCATCCATTCTAGATTTTTAAAAAAAACCTGAAGAAAAAAGGTGTGAAGGACCTCATCTCATTCTGATAAAATCTACTTATGACAAACTTACTGCCAACATCATATTAAATGGGTAAATTTTGAAAACTTTCCCCTGAAGTCAGGAACAAGACAAAGATATTTACTGTCTGCATTCTTGTTCAACATAGTCTTCAAAACATTACCCAGGAAAGAGAACAAAATAAAATAGATATATACGGGAAAGGAGGAAGTCAAATTTTCATTATTTGCAGATGACAAGATTCTCTACATAGAAGATCCAAAAAATTCCACCAGAATACTCCTAGAATTAATAGCCAAATTCAGCAATGTAGTGAGATATGCAATCAACACACAAAAATCAATACCACTCCTTTCAACCTATACTGAACTCAATAAGAAAGAAATTAGGGAAACAGTAACATATTCACAATAGCATCAAAAAATGTTAACCACTTAGTAATTAATGTAACCAAGCAAGTGAAAAACTTCTACAGAGAAAATTACATCACTCTCAAAAAGGAGCTGGAGAAGGACATCAGAAAATGGAGAGATGTCCCCTGTTCCCAGACAGGCAAAGCCAAAATTGTCAAAATGGCTATACTTCCAAACTGACACACATATTTAATGGAATCCCAATTCAAACAGCATTCCTCACAGATAGAGAGAAAAAATCCTAAAATTCATATGAAACAAGAAGAGACCCAAAATAGCAAAAACAATAATGAGTAACAAAGACAAAGCAGGAGGTATTACAGTCCAGTATTACAAAGTTATGGTGATAAAAACATCACGGTACTGGCACAAAACCAGACTTGGGAATCAATGAAACAGAACAGAGCAATGATGCTGAATGTTTTAGACAAAAGCACCCAAACTGCAACCCAAAACTCACTTATTTATCACAATTTGCCAACACCACCATTAATACTAAGGTTTTAGTTTAGAAAAAACAACTCATGAGAGCCAGATGCCAGCCCTCTCCTGTGAGTCGGCACCATTCACAGACTGCAGGGGAGGAGAACAAGAAGCTAAGACCTCCTGTGAGTTGCCTCCATGCATTGGCTGACTGGGGGAGAGCTAGATGCCAGTCCTTTCCAGCGCGCAGGCAGGGACACAGTAAGAGCCAATGTTCCTCTATACATACCCTGTAAGTAACCAGCTGATCTGGAAAAGCACAGGCTGTGGGGATAGCTAACGAGGTAAAATACAACTCAATGCTTGTAGTGTTTAGTGTTTCACTGACTTTGCAGGCCTAAAGCCAGTAGTATTCAGAGGATATCAATACAAAATTTAGCATGTATGGGGGAATCTTCTTCTGAAGGTGGTGGCCATTGTTAGTTAATTCCCTATTGTTTTGAAATACTGTATCATTCTCATTGTTTTGTTTGGTTGGATTTTATTCTGTTTTATCTTGTTTGATTTTGTTGTACTGATGGCATGGCAGCTATTTTGAAGACAAGAGGCATGATGGTAACCATTGTTGATTTCCTATTATCTTGTTTTGAAATCCTGTGTCACTTACACTGGCTTTATTCTGTTTTATTTTGCTTGGTTTTATTCTCTCTAAAATAACATTTTTAAAAAAAAGACAAGACAAGACAACTCATACATTAACATCTTTGGTCTTAAAAGCAAAACAACACGTGTGCCATCAGTTCCCCACCACTGGAATAAAGAAAACAGAAACAGTGCAGCAATTCAGCTATTTGATCTTTGACAAAGGAACCAAAAATATGTACTGGAGGAAAAACAAATGGTGCTAGAAAAATGTTTGTCCACATGCAGAAGGTTGACTCTAGACTCATAGTCTCACCATATCCTAAACTAGAACAAAATGGATCAAAGGCTAAATGCCGAAACAAACATTCGGCTAGAAGATAAAATGGGTAAAACTCTTGAAGACATAAACATAGGCAAGGACTTTTTAAACGGAAACCCAGTGGCACAAGAAATAATAACCAAAAATTAATCAATGTAATATGAAATTCAAAAGCTTCTGAGCAGCGAGTGAAACTACCAACAAAGTGAAGAGACAGTTGTTAGAAGGGGAAAATATTTTTCCAGCTACTCTTCAGACTGACAACTAATATCTAGACTACACAAAGAACTAAAAAAGTCAGACCCCTGAAAATAAAAGACTTGTCAAAATTGAAATGGACAGGTACTTCCCAGAAGAACTCCAAATGACCCGTAAATATCTGAAAAAATGTTCAACATCATGGGCTTCTGGAGAAATGCAAATTAAAACATTGAGATTTCATCTTACTGCATAAAGAAATCAAATAACAACAAATTCTGGCAAGCTTGCAGGAAAAAAGGAACCCTTCTTATTGGTGAGAATGTAAACTAGTACCACTATAGAAATCAGTATGGAGATTCCTCAAAAAATTAAAACTAGAAATACCACTTGACCCAGCTGTTCCCCTTCTGGGTATCTTCCCCCAAAGAGTTAAAAACATGCACACTCATGTTCATAGCAGCACAACTTGTAGTAGCTGAATCTTGGAAGCAGCCTATACATCCATCAACAGATGAATGGATAAAGAAAATGCTGCATTTACACATAATGGAGTACTACTCTGTCATAAACATAAATTTGAGACATTTGTTGGAAAATGGATGCACCTTGAGATCATAATATTAAGTGAAATATAGCAGACACAAGCTTAAATGTCACATGGTTTCTCTTACATGAGAAACCCAAAATGAAAATAAAGAGCAAAATCAAAGATAAGTCATAGGAATGTGGGATATTTTTTTCATTTGGGCTGGGGACAATAGTTGTAGGAAGGGAAAAAGGAGAAGGAAAGGGAATGAAAAAAAAGCATAAAAAAATGGAGATAGAGTTTTTGAAAAAGGGAGGAAGACCAAGAGATGGGACAGCAGGAGGATGAAAAAGGAAGATGTGTTATAAAGCTGTACCAACTTCCACGATAAATGTGACCATTATACCGGGTGTGGTGGCTCACGCCTGTAATCCCAGCACTCAGGAGGCTGAGGCAGGAGGATCGTCGTGAGTTCACGACCAGCCTAGGCTACAAAGTGAGCTCAAGGCCAGCCTGAACTACACAGCGAGACCCTGTCTCAAAAAGAAAAAAAAAAAAAAAATGTGACTGTTATTTACTGCAAACCACGCACTAACTCAAATGTTTAAAAATTGCTTGTTGCTCCCATAAGTCTACATCTGCTGGTTTAGACTGTCAAGTCCTGGGTGTAAACTTTCACGATGGGATGGGACACGCAGCAGCTCCACTGAGTGGCATTTACAGTGTAGGCAGCCATGACGCGCCCTGCATCCCCAGGTGCCCCGGTCTGAAGAGAGGACCCGGCACAGGCTGGGATGACTGATTCAGACCTGTGCTGTACAATACTGTGGTGATTCAGCATTTGAGACGACATGAATTAATTTAAACAAAGCTGGCAGTTTTGTCCCTGTGTCACACGAGTCACATTTCACATGGTGCTCACCTGCATGTGGTTCTCAAGTCAGGCAGAGCATGGAACATTTATTTCCACCACGGCAGACGCTCGAGGGTAGTGGAGAGGCCACTACACAGGGCCTGGAGATTGCAGTCACCTCCGGAGCCTCTGCCCTGCCTGCTGGCCCAGCTTTGTGCCGTGGCCAACACAGAGGGAAGGCACAGCACCCCTCCTTAGGCCAGCTCACCAGGGCACAGCTGCCACCATGTCCAGGCCACCTGCAGCCAGCAGCGGGTGCTGCACATGCGCCCTGCGCGGCCCACTGTGTTTTCTGCTCTTTGTACTGTGCGTGTGTTCACGTACTTTAATGAATTTCTCTCAATCTCGCCTCTAACTCACTATGTCTGCTGAATATCAAGACAGGATTGGGAGAGAATTCAAGGCAGAACAGCCTCCGTGCAGAGACCCAGGGGAGCGAGGCAGGCATTTCAGTGCCAGGCTGGATACGCATGTGCGGCACCAGCCGGGCTGTGGCTGACTCGCGTGGTGCTGGAGTCTCGATCCTGTAAATCGCCTTCCAATGTTAGTTTAATTTGTCAGGTTCTGTTGTTTGCAAACAAAACCTTCAGGGGGCACAAAGGGTAAACACTGACAAGGACTGGACTCGGTGACGGGTGCACACAGCTTTTGTCTTGTCTTCCTTGAAACTTCTAGAGAAAACTCTAGAAAACTTCTAGAGAAAACTCAGGAAACTTCTAGAGAGATTTGCTCTAGAATAAATTACAGGACATTATGGTGGTGGACGGCCATGTTTACCCTGAAGTCACTTCCTCCTTCTCCTATTACAACTTCCTTTTTCCTTTCCCAGTGCCTTGAAGAAAATTCCAATCAGCTCCTGGCGCGTCACCAGTGCCCGCCCTAAGCACCGCCCCCAGGCCAAAGGTTTCATATCTCCCCTACTCTATGTTCCAGTGGAAGGAGACAGCCCAGCTACCATGGGTTGTGTGCTCCTTCCCACGTTTTTACTTCAATAAATCTGTTCATTTTGTACATTTGCTTCTCTATTGTGCCAGAATAATCTAACAAAAACACTGAAGAACTGACTGGCAGCCACATACAGAATTGCTTTCCTATTTATCAGCTTGACTTGGAAAGCAAAGTTTTTTAAAAACCAGAAATTGAACTCACAATCTCATGCTTGCCCAGCCTACATCCTCAACCCCAGAAAACAGTGTCTTTAAATCCTATCTTCAGTGTAAAATCTAGCCAGCCCATGCAGCCCTTGAGTGCTGGGATAACCTGTCCCAAGGAGCTGGGCAGCCACAGCAGGTGTGAGGGTGATGGTGTATGAGCAAGTTTGAACGCAGATGTGTGCAAACAGTGGAGGTGCACAGGGCCACTCATTCCTCCCATGCCCAGTGTGGCCTAGACCAAGAGCTGCACCAGCTGCCACCAGGAATGATCCATGAGCACAAGTGGGAGGACAGAGCAGGAGGGACCAGGCGACAGCCAGATCCCCAGGGGGTGTGATCAGGCTAAGCTGGTACCATTTGGAAGCTGCCTTAAGGAAAGTCATAGAAATTATAAATGCAGCAATGGGTATGAATGTGAATACCCAGAAATAGAAAGCAAGCAAAGCAAGCAGCCTCCACCAGGGAACATGTATTACAGAGCCTCTGGACAGTGCAGTTTTTAGAAGTGCTGAAGACAGCTTTGTGATACTTTTCCACTTGTCTCTGGCTATATGTGCTCCAATTTCCTATAAGGGGATTAGAAAGAGAATTCAGGGTTTCCCCTGGGGTTGTTAACTCATTTGTTGTCGCGTGTTATTTATTTGTTTTTGGGTTTTTGAGACAGGATCTTGCTATGTAGTTCAGACTGGCCTTGAACTCACAAGGTGTGTACCACCATACCTGGCCCATTTATTTTATTAGCAGTGTTACAGAAAAGTTTCTTTTAGCTTTGTGACTTATTGGTAAAGTCATTTCAATTTTTAGATTTATTATCCCATCGGGAGAAACTTTTATCAATTTTTAAAAGTAATGAGCTGTAAGATTTGAGGGTATTTCAAGTTTTCTTGTAGGAAAGACCAAACCTAAACACTCTGAATTGATGGCTCTCATTAACCAGAGCAATTCAAATGCATTCTTAAATTGCTACTACATTGCTCAGAGCCCATAATTGTGTAATAAAATTACTCTCATTTTCCACATGCTGTATTAAGTGATGAGTATGTGCGGGAGTTTTGTCACTTTAACACTTGTTTCTCCAGGCTGTCTTTTCATGCACTGGTGTCATTTCTCCCAGAACTGCTGAACCTATCCGGACAGAAAGCATCAGATACTCTGAGATGCAATCCTGCACCCACGGGTGCAAAAACACCAGCTTCACACAGACACACACACACACACACACACACACACACACACACACATGAGGATTTGTTCTTGTAGGACTGCAGCAGTGTAGACAATGGCTCCCTGAAGGAACTGATTTTGCACAAATCCCATTCAGGGAAGCAAGGCATAGTATACTTGCAACGTATGTGCTGCCTGACTCTCAGCAAGGGAGACATCGCCTTACCAGGGCAACTGTGAGAAAGGCATCCTGAGTTCAGGTGGTGGAAGCATTTCCCACACCCTGGCTGCTAGTCCTATACACTGCAAACCTTGTTCTTCCTGCACAAACCACAGGTACAAGCATACTCAACTTTCCTCCGACCTCTGTCTGCCCCACCACGGCACAATGATGGGGGTGGGGCACGAGTGACATAAGGAGCACTGGTCCTGGATCCTCTTATGAATCACCTTGACCTGGAGCAGCTGGTGACCAATTAGCCATGCAGAAGCGACTGTAAACTACACAGACACAGAGCAATGAGTCAAAGAAGCAAATCTTAAACTCCACCTCTTTGGCCAGATGCCAGAAGTTCACAGCCATTCAAGGAGTGGAAACTGGAGACTGGAGCAGACCGAATGGAATCCTAACTGATGTAGCTGAAACTCTTCACTTCAGCAAGGTGTGCAGGGTCCTTTCCACTACAAGCTACCAAAACCCCTGAGGAGGGTCTCGGTCCAACCCACCTGGCAACATGGCACGTGGATGCAAAATAAAGACAAAGAGAGAAAGTTCCGCAGTTGCGGAGCTCTGGGATCGCCCAGTGTTCTCTGTGGAACAGAAAGCCATGAGTTCCAAAAGTTCATGGCTTTTATTGCTATCAATCAGGGAGGTGGGTGGGGGTCTCGGCAGAGTGTTAAGGAAGAGAAACTTATTGGGCATTGGCTGTACTGGGTACAGAGGTTCTCTAATTAGCAATGTAATAGATCACTTGAATCATGCAAAGCTGGCACATTTACTGCCAGGAAGGATTAATACTTACTGAGTCCCAAGGCCTCGGCTGAGATATCATCTCATGTCCCAGTCCTGGAATCTCACAGGCTCCTGCTCAAACCCTCATTCTAATGGAGGGAGGTGATTCTCACCTGGACTGAATCACATGCTTTTAACCAATTAAGGGAGCATTTGGTCCAACATAACAAGCTCTGCATATCACAGTGAATAGGGCTGAAGGAGAGACAAGGGGCTTCATTTCTTGGGACAGCGCGGCTTAGCAATCTCCAACAGCACGCATGCATGGCAGGTCCTCCCCAGCGTGGGGGCCTTTGGCACGAACTGAATTGATGGCACAGTAGTTCTTCCAATGGCTCAGGCAACATGAGTGGGAATGAGGGGCCAAAACCTTTCCTATTGATCTCTCTCCCATAGGCACTCCAAGTCTCAGACAGTGCCCCTCTGCTCACCCTCATCTCCTCAGCACAACTGTCAGGCTGAAGGGCCGTAAGCAGTGGCACATAGTGAACAAGTGACACCACGCAGCCCTCTGATGTCCCAGTATGGCGCTGCCTCTAGTCTGGCTTTCCACACTGGTCCCTCTGTGTTGTCTCCCTCCAGGGCTGCAAGGATGAGGAACACCTCCTGGATCAGACAGTCACGTGCCGATAGGACATCTATCTGTCACTTGAAGACTCTTGTGAACGGTAACTTGGGTGAGGGATAAAGTATTGTAGTCTCCATCAGGCAGGAGACAACACCCATGCATTTACTAGTTTTCTGTTTGTTCAAAAGGATAAAAGGTCTTTGTTGCAAAATCTTTTCCTGCACCCTGAACATTCTGTTCCACTTGCTTCTGAGTCTGGACTGTCACCTGTAATGCTTTGTCTTCCTGTCACTCAAACTGTTCTCTTCTTCTGCCCCAATCCACCGAGTTGCTCTCCTGTGCCCATGGATGTCACATAAACTTTTGGATAAAGGCTACAGTTTTCACTTCTGAGGTTTGATTTACAAAGCTGATGTCAGATAGAGAAAACGGCTCTTGAACAGCAGGCAGCCTGCACTGGGTCCTAACAGAGAACACAGTTGGGATCATCTCTTCTCTGGGGTCACTAACAGAGGGAACAAGCCTTCCTGGAAACCTCCAAGGAGTTAACAAGAGCCCACTGAGGCAGGTCCAGGCTGATTGATAAGTTTATTTGCGAATTCCAATTTGAATTTGTATTTCTGTCTGATTAGCATGCTTAAAACATTTCTTGTGCTTTGGGAAAGTTTTTAAAACACAATTACCAGACTGACTTGCTCTTCTGCTGCTTTCTGCTTGTGGTAAGATAAGGATGCCATCCAAGGTCTCTTGGAAGTGTATTTTTCAGTCAGTCCTAATTGGAAGGTAAACATTTATAAATTAACTGAGACAAAGGGGAAATAAGTATACCAGGACATTTTAAAATCTAAGCAGCTGTTACCAAAGAAGCCCAGTAAATAGGAGAAAGAGGGGAAATATGCATGTTTGGTTGTTTAAGTTTTACCTCTTGTTTTCATTAGACCTAAGATTGGATCCTTCTAAACCTTCTTGTTCCTCAAATATGGTGAAGCTGGGTTAGAAGAAGGGGATTATGGGAGATGTGGCATGGAAGGGTCTTCCTCTCTCTCTCCCCCTTGAGCTCTGTTTCCTGTCTGCCATACCCTGAGCAACTGTCTTTTGCCATGCCCCTCTCCCATGCTGCCCGGCCTTGAAGCCACCCATCTACAGACTGAAACCTTTATAAACTGTGACACAAAATAAACTTCTCCTTTATTTGCTGGTGTTGGACGTGGTGTCACAGTAATAAGAAAGTAATGAAGATGTGGGCTAAGGGTATCAAGCCAGCATCGGCACTCTGGGTGTCTTGTCTGGGAAAACGTTCTATGGCTTAAAGAGATTTTGTGGGTCCGAAGGAAGTGGCACTAGTGCCCATGTAAGGCCAGACATATCTGCTGCCAAAGTCCCAAGGAGTTCAGTTTTACCAGGGGATATCCTTGGGCCTAACACCTCGAGAGCCAACCCAGGGGATGCCCCGTAAGTTTCCTACAAACTAGCTCTTGTCCCTCCCGCCCACATGGGATGCCTCATGTGTTCCCCGCATGCCTCCTCAGGCAGCCGGGACAGGGTTGACCCCAGACCCTCAGGAATAGATTTCTATTTCTGTGTAATACTGTTTGACTGATATATAAGCTTGGGGACCAAGGGACCTGGCCCCCAAAGGGTAACCCAAGTTACGACACCATATTCTAGCAAGACCTTTTGTGCAAAAGACAGGGAACAGGTCCTTCTGGATCCTAGGAGCCTATGTTCAAGCCTTCATAGCCCTAGAGCAAAAGCCTGACCTGCTAGGGGGCTGGTCCCTTGCTGGGAGCCTATGCTGCTGAGGACCGCCCCTCCCCAACCCCTCCTGCCCATGGGCAACTTCCCTATCACTCCATACTGTCAGGGTCCCCTAGTGACCAAGACGACCTCCAGAGCCACCTCATCCTAGATTCAAGTCTGTTTATCATCAGGCGCAGACTCAGGAGACTTGACTTCTAACCCTAACCCTAAACAACTGCAACTGCAACTTCTGGTATTAAGTATTGCCCTGCTGCCTGCATCCAGCATAAATCTGAGCTCCAATTGTCATCCTGATCTACCAAAGACACAATTCAGTGTGAGCAGCCTGTGGTAAACACAGGGGCTCCTGGAATGGGAAGATGCCTCACAAACCTACAGGCCTTCAGGCTAGGTAAAGAGACTGAGCCTGCCTAAATGCCAAAACCGTGGACCCTAAAAGGAAACCACTCCTTCAAGAATAAAGAGAAATGCCTGTCAAATGTGAGGTCATGAGTTTGAACCCTGGTACAAACAACAACAACAACAACAAAAAAAAAAAGAAAAAAATGTTTTGGACATTGTTTTCTTTTTTTTCTAATCTCTCTCTCTTTCTCTCTGTAATTTTAACTTTTATTCTTTATATTATTTCTTTTGTTGTCTTTTTTCTTTATTTTGTATTTCTCTTTTTTCTGTTAATTTTATCTAATTCTATAAATATCCTTCTACTCCATATTAGGACATTTAGTTTTGTTTGTTTGTTTGTTTGTTTGTTTTTGAGACAGGGTCTCACTATGTAGCCCAGGCTGGTCTGGGAACTTACAACAATCCTCCTGCTTCAGTCTCCTAAGTGCTGGGATTATAGGCATGTGCTACCATGCCCAGGTTTGGGGATTTTTTAATCTCACTTTTCTTTTCTTCTCATCTCCCATTGTTTAATTTAAAAAATATTTACTTGTTGTATTCTCTCATTATACTATCTTTAATAGCATAACCCCCATTAAGCTTTATTAAACTTTAGATAGTTAATTATATGTTCCTACCGTTGAATTATTTTCCGTCAGTAATAGAGGTATAGTTATCGTATTTAGTAGATATTTGCTGTAAGTCAATATTTGGTTGGTCTTAGGTTTTATACTATAATTATAGTTTTCTCTTCTGAGGTCTTTTGGTTCTTATACAATATCTAGTTTGTCTTGGACAATGTTACTGTTTGTTGCAGATTTCCTCCATCCGGCCAGGGTCCCATTGTGGTTGCTATTACAGGTTTTCTCTGCATGCCAGGACCCAGATTACCTTTGTAACATTAATAATACTGAAGTCTATTCCCAGGCCAGTTGCACTGAATCCCTTATTCCAAATTAACAGAGGTGTTGGAATTTGAGATAGAGGCAAGGAACCTTAATAAACCACACCCTGAGTGCATTGCTAAAAAGCAAACTACACCAAAGCACAAAACAAACAATAGATACATGAGAAGACAAAGCAACAAAATGCCTCTGCAAACTCCAAACTCCCTCTGAGCTGATTCATGGAGCATCAAGTGAGAGAAAAGCAAAGACCACGCAGTCAAATTATTCGAAAGGATAACAGAAAGGAGACTAAAAAGCCAGATCAATGAGGTACTCAGCAGGCTCACAGAAAATAGGACTAATCAAAAGTTGGAGCTAATAAACAAAACAACTGGGAACTTAAAGAAAGCACTAATAAAAAGCTCACAGCAAGCAAGCAGGCCCAAAGCTAGCAAACAGGCTCCTGTTGGCCACACTGCACAACCGTCCACCAACTCCAAGCCACATTTACAATTTGCTTCCCATGCTACAGGGCACGATGGGCATGGACTAATTATCCAACCTGATTCTGGATGAGGAGAGAGGGCAAGCCTGGACAGCAGGCAACCCCAGCAAGAAAGTGCAGACCCAGCCAGCAAATACAGATTCCAGTGTTACCCTCCCATAAAGACAACCACAGGAGAGCACCATAGAGAAGAAGTGGGCCACACATAAACATCCTGAGACATGAACCAGGCCCTGAGAGTATCCACATCAAGTCCAGTGATCCACGTGAACCCCACCCACAGCCAACATCCAACAGGCTCCAGAGGGCTGATGGTGTTTCTCATCTACCAATGCCAGCAAGGACATGCCTGGGCTTGGATGGTAACCACAAACTGGGGTGAGCAGACACAGAGCCTCTGGTGCAGGGAGAGCATCTCAAAAACTCATAGACCCTGATGCTAGGCAGAGAAAATCCTGACTGGCTGGGTTCCAAGACTGCAGGTCCTGGGAAGAAAACATTCATTCAAAGCAGAGGAATTTTTTCCTTGACTCAATCTTTTCTTAATTTTTTTTTTTTTTATGTCTTTCCTTCCTTCATTAGGTCTTAGGGGGGCTGGGTTTTTAACCTAGTAAAAGTAAAGTAACTTTTAAAAAGGTTACTTTTTCCTTGTTTTTTCTTCCCTTTCAATTTTTTCTCTTCTTTCTTATCTTTGTTTATTGTTTGTATCTTGCCCTTCTTTTCTAATCTTGTTCTTTCTTTCAACTGTTTTCTCATAATATTAATTTCTTCTCCTCAGCAGGACTCCCATATCACTTTTTTTCTTCCTTCTTATATATCATTGATTTTTTTTTTCAAATTTTTCTCTATTCATTCTCCAGTTCACTCCCTCCACCTTTACTGGTATAACTACTAAGCTTTATGAATCTCTAGATAGCTAGTGAACTTTACACTATTATTATTAATTTATTATTGTACTGGAGATTGAACTCACAACTTCGCATTTGTCACGCAGGTGCTTATACCACTGAGCTAAACTCTCAGCTTACACTGTAATTGTTAAATATTGTTCTAGTGTTAGTAAACTTGTTCCACTTAGTAGATATTTACTGAAGATCAATAGTAGGTTAATATTTGATTTGTCGGGGCTGGGGATTTAGCTCAGAGGCATAAGCACCTGCCTTGCAAGCAGGCGGTCGTGAGTTCGATCCCCGGTACTGATAAAAATGAAAAAGACAAAAAAAAATATTTGATTTGTCCTAAGTATTTATATTATAATTGTAAGTCTCTTTTCTATGGTTAAGGGTGGTACGTTATTGTTCCTGAGGAATTGTAAATATTCATTTTACATTTGATGCTTTAATTGATGTTGGTTTTATTACTATAGCAAAGGGACAGAGTGGTTGCTATTAATTGATTTTACTGGGATGCCAATATCTAAATTGCCTTGAAGTCATTAACAATGCAATGGCTCAGTCCTGAAGAACTGAGTACTGGGCCAAATACATTGCAACTTCCCATCCCAAGTAAATAGAGGTAGTGAGATCCTGATATAGAGGGAAAAGCTGATAGGTTAGCTACACCCAAAGAACACTTCTATGAAATTTAGAGGCTTCCATACTAGAAACAATATTCTCACTATAATCAACCTTCAAGCTGAAGGAAAGAAGGGAGGAAGGAGTGGGGAGCAGCTGAAGCTGGAGATCAATTGCAGGTGTGGGGCAAAAGCAAAAACAGCCCTGAGAACAGGAGACCAGAGGTGAGCCAAGTACACAAGCTGTTCTAGCTCTGAGAACATGAGATGCTCAGGCGAGCCATTCAAAGTTGCAAAGGAGAAAAATTAAAATTGACATAAGCCTCTCAAGTATATAAATAAATGCTCTGCAATGGTTGAGCAGTTCCTTCCTCTCCACAGGAGAGAGGGCTCCGTGTGACCACAGCTTTGTATCACTTATCTTTATTTATCCATCCTCTAGCTGTCCTTCCTCCTGGGAACATCTAGAGCTGCAGCCAGTAACAGGAAGGTAGGATGGAAAAAAAGAGAACGCCACAAAATGCCAAAACTGATCAATGGTGTATCAAAGAAGAAAAAACAAAAGGTGCAAAACCAAATTATTCAAACAATATCAGAGGAGATAAGATAGAATAATAAGGCATTTGACAATCTCAGAGGATGTAAGTAAATAGATAACGGGCCAAATAAAACACTCAGAGAGTCCACAAACAACAATAATAAAACCTAGCAGAGCCAAACAAAACAATGCAAAACGCAAATGACCAGCATAGAAAAGAATTAGAATTCATAAAAAATGCACCAAATAAAAATTCAGGAGATTAAAAATTCTATCAAAAGCATGGGCAGCAGGAGTGACCAGTGTGAGAACACAGTCTCAGAGTTAGAGGACAGGTGTGTTGTTGGTGATCAATTGATGAATGATGCCTTAAAAATAAGAAAAGAACATTAAAAACAGATCCCAAAGCTCCTGATGATACAAAACTGAATCAAAGATTAAATGGAATTAGTGAAAAAGACAGCAAGACAGCACAAATTGCATTTAAAAACATGTTAGTAAACATGTTACTAGCAGAAAACTTTCTAAAAAAGGAAAAGAACTTAACAGAGATAAGTAAGATATATAGAACCTCAAAGAGCCATGATCAGAAAAAAAATCTTCATATCACAGTTAGACTAGCATATGAACAGAACCTTCAAGGCATTAGAGAAAAGCAACAAGTCTTTTATAAAGGTAAACTCGTTTGAATTGCAGTAGATTTCCCAACACAAACTTTAAAGGCCAGCAGTGCTTGGAGTGAACTATTTAAAGCCCTAATAAAAGAAAACAATTTCCAACCTGGGCTGAGATATTACAAAATTATATTTCAAAATTAATGGAGAATTGATATTTCAATGATAAATCTAAAGAATTAATGACACAAAATCAGCGTTACAAAAAATTGTCAAGAATATTCTAGAAAGAAACCATGAAGCTAACAGTGACAGGTCTACTACAGGGTCTACTAGAGCGAATGCACCAGGTAGGGTGAGAAATTAAGTAGAAGGGAAAAATAGGGACTCAGCAATTAGAAAATAAGAAATAAGTCATTAGCTTTTAGCAATAACTCTCAAGGTGAATGGTTTACTTTCCCCAATCAAAAAACACAGATTGGCAAAATGGATAAAGAAACAAAATCCAGCTGGGTATGATGCTGCACACCTGTAATCCCAGCACTTGGGAGGCTGTGGGAGAGGGATCACTGTGAGTGTGAGGTCAGCCTGGACTGTACAGCAAGCTCAAGACCAGCCTTAACTACGTATCAGGACCTTGTCTCAAAAAAAAAAAAAAAAAAAAAAAGACCACAAACAAAACAAAATCCAATTATATGCTACATATAAGAAACATATTTAACCCAAAAAGAAACTAATAATTAAAAATCAAAGGATAACAAACTGCTGTATGAAAGGAACCTGGAAATAAAAGCAGGAATATGTGCCCTATATTCAAAGTGCCCTATATTCATGCCCTATATTCAAGCCAAAACTGATCAAAATAGGAAGGGTACTACCTGTTGATTATGGGACAATTCAACAAGAAGAGATAACAATTATTAACACATACACAGAACAATGACATACCCAATTGCATAAAACTACTAGACATTAAAAAATAAGATAATCATAAACATAATTATACTGGAAAACCCCTAAACTCTGCTATCAAATGGACAGACAAGTAGATAAAAATCAACAAAGAAATATGAGTGAAACCTTTGAACAATGGTCTTAAATAGATACTTAACAACTGCTCCACCAAACAACAACAGAATGCGCTTTGTTCCCAGGACCATGTGGAACTTTCTCAAAAATAGAAGACATACTAGCCTATAAGGAATGCTTAAGTAGATTAAAAGAACTGAAAATTTCCCATGCATATTATCAGATCATAGTACAATAAAATTAGAAATCTACGGCCAAAGAAACCACAGAAATTATACGAACACGTGGAAATTAAACAATACCGTCAATGAGTCACAAAAGTAGTTCAGGAAAAATAAGACATTTTCTAGAATTAAATGACAGTGACAATACAATACACCAGAACTTATGGGACATAACAAAAAAAGTTCTAAGAGAGAAGTTTATAGCTGTAAATGCCTACAAGAAAAAGAAAGCAAGCCCAAATAAGGAACCTAATGGTACTCTTCAAGATTCTAGAGAAACAAGAACAATCCAAATTCCAAGCTGGTTCAAGGGAGGAAATTATAAAGATCAGAGCAGAAATGAATAAAATGGAGTAGGGTATAGTGATGCATGCATTTAATCCCAGCACTCAGGAGTCTTGAGGTAGGGCTGTCATGAGTTTGAGGCCAGCCTAGGTTACACAGCAAGACCCTGTCTCAAAAAATTTTTAAGTATTTTTTTTAAAAAACAAATGAATAAAATAGAAACTAAAAAAGAAATCTAAGAATTAATGAATTGAAGATTTGGTTTCATGAAGCAGTGAAGAAAATAGACAAACCCTCAGCCAAATTTACCTTAAAAAGCAAAGAAAAAACCCAAATCAATACAATTGGAAATGAAAAAGGTGAAATCACAACAGAAACCACAAAATTCAGGTTATTAGCAAGTACATCACTAACCTCTTTGCCAATAAATTGGAGAACTCAGAATACAGAGATATCTAGATAAACATACATGAACTACCAAATGAAATAGAGAAGACGTAAAAACTTGGAAAATCCAGTAACACACTGTGAAATTAAAGCATTAATAAAAACGTACCAACTAAGAAAAGCCTGGGTCTTCATGGATTCACTGTGAATTCTACAAGAACTGCTAGTAAGCTCACAGTCCTCAAACTCTTTCATGAAATAAGGGAAAGAGTATTTCCAAAGCAATTGCTGGGAGCCTTTCAATCCAAAACCAGACAAGGCTCCCAACAAAAAAGATAAATACATACCAATCTTTTTAATGAATGTAGATGCAAAAATCTTCAACAAGATATGGCAAAATACTGTAACAAATCATCTGTTTTAGTTAATTTTTCATTTCTGGGACAAAATACCCAACACCCAAATTTAATGGAAGAAAGATTTATTTAAGCCTACAGTTTCTACAAGTTTCAGTCCACAGTAGGCTGACTGTAAGGCAGTGTGGCATGGCAGAGATGAAACAGTCCATAGCAGGGCAGGCAGAAAACAGGAGGCAGGGAGCTTCCCCTTCCCTTTATAGTTCACCCAGACTACAAGCCTATTGGTTGGTTACACCCATGCTCAGGGTGGAGCTTCTGTTGTTAATAAATAGATTCAGCCATATCCAGAGCTATGCTAGACCTATTAATGCACTAATGCAGTATCACACATCCATAACCCGTATTCACACATTCTAGATCCAGCCACTTCCAAAAAGCTTCACCTATAAATGCATGACAAGGAAGTCATGACAGGACACAGGATTGGTTCAACATACATGAATCAATAAATATAATCCAGCATAAACAGCAACAAGGATAAAAAAAATCACATGATCACCTCAATAGATGCAGAAAAAAGCCTTTGACAAAAATCAATCATCCTTTTAATGTAAAAACACTGGAGTATACATAGAAGGACCTTATCTCAATCTGATTTTAAAAGTCATTTATAATAAATGTACTGCCAGCATTATATTAAGTGGAGGGAAAGTCAAAGCTTTCCTTCTAAAATTAGGAACAAGACAAGGATGTCCTCTATCAACACAGTACTCAAAACATTCGCAAGAGCAATTAGGCAAGAAATAAAAAGGGTATGTATAGAAAAGGAAGAAGTCAAAGTATCATTTGTATATGACATGATATAACATAGAAGTCCCAAAAAATCTCCACCAAAAGACTCCTAAAATTAATAACAAATTCAGCAAAATTAACATTCAAAAATCACTAATGTTTCTGTACACCAATAATAAAATCACTGAAAAGTTAGGGGGGAAATAGCATTCACAATAGCACTAAGAAAAAATAAATACTTAGGAATTAACCTAACAAGTGAACAAAAGACCTCTACAAAGAGAACTACAGTACAGTTATTCCTCATTTAATGACCTATCTGTTTAATGACTGCTCAGACTTGCAACCAAGGTCAGCTGTTCAGACTTACAAACTGCTGCTCAGACCTACAACCCATCTTTTTTGTATAGTTCTATACATCTTGTTGATAGAACCTCAATGTATTTTTTGTACAGTATGCCTTGTTGATTCAATACTATAATTTTTTGCTGACTCTACTGTTCTACTCTACTATAGTTTCATGTTCTGTTATACATCACAGTACTGCATAGAAGAGTTGTGCAGAGAAAAGTCAAGTCATCAGGTTGGAGTTCGTTTGATCATTTCTCTTCTGAATATTGTAATATGCATACTATATACAATTCCTAATTTAATGACCAATTCACTTAATGACCTAGTCACAGTAATAGAACTTGGTTGTTAGATGAGGAATGACTGTACTCTGAAAAAAGAAATTGAAGGGGACATCAGAAAATGGAAAGATTCCTCTGCGCCTGAATAGGCAGAATCAGTATAGCCAAAATGGCCATACTTCCAAAGCTGATACACAGATTTAACACAATCTCAACCAAAACACCAACAGCCATTCTTTTTTTTTTTTTTTTTTTTTTTTTTGTCTTTTTCATTTTTATCGGTACCAGGTATCGGACTCATGACTGCCTGCTTGCAAGGCAGGCGTTTATGCCGTTGAGCCAAATTCTCAGCTCCTAGATACAAATCTTACCAGGTAGTAAACTAAAATCACAATTGTTGTAGTCAGAGGTTGTGAGGAGAACAATTAGAATCAGGACATGGAGTTTATAATATTATTTTATGATGGTCACTCAGAGTTAACGCAAGAAAATACAGGAAATCTAACCACAACACTATAGACATAGCATATTTAGCCAAGGGTCTAAATCCCACAGCAATGTGCCACATGAGTCCAGATGAAAACCCGGAGCCCACGACAATGCCTCCCACAAGTCCAACTGGAGATCCAGAGCCCACAAGAAGGACTCATGCTAGTTTCCTTTATGGATCCATGCTGGGAAGGCCCAAGGGTCAGTGATGGAAGCTAGAAACTTTATGCCAGCAGGGTGAAGGAGCTGTGCTGGTAGGTGGAGGGTTCTACACTGGAGCCAAGAAGCCACACTCATAATAAAGACCAGGGCTGTCCTGAAAGGCACCACAGCCATCCTCAGCGACACGGAGGCCATGAGCTCTTCCAATGATAAGCCCAGGAAGTACGTGCCAGGAAGCCAGCCTGATGAGTTCATCCTGGAGACCAAGCAGCACAACATCTTCCCCTCTGCATCCAGGAAACAATGCTGCATTTAAGGACCAGAGCTTCTCCAGGAGAACCAACAGCTCAAACAGCAATACGTAGATGCCTCAACACCTCCCTTCTCCTTCACATCTCTATTTATGCTGGCAACTTTCCTCAGGTGGAACATCTGTGCTCAGCACCCTGCTGATTTAATTCAGCTGGCATTAAGTTGACCACCAGTTTTTATTCCATAACAACAGTGTCTGTGTCATAACATAAGTTATGTCTGTGTCCCCCAGGCCTCATGAGTTTGCATTGTGCATTTGTGATTGGTTCATGGTCTAGTGCTTGGATTGATGGTGTCAATGCTACACCCACATAGGGGTGGAGCCAGGATGTGACGTAATGGCAGGAAGAAGGTGTGTCTTGCTCTTTGCTGGTTTTAGGCTTGCTGTTTGCATCCGCCATGAACTGCGGCCCAGCCATGCCCGCCTGCCTTGGAGCCAAGTGAGTGTGGACTGAAACCTCCAAAAACTGTAAGAAATAAACCTTTCCTCTCCCAACTTGGGCTCCAGGTATTTTGTCTCAGCAACGAGTAAAAAGTAAGTAAGACAAACAGTGAATCAAAGAACTAAATGATAAAATAGAAACATTTAATATCCTGTAAGTGAAATAGGTAAAACTATTCAAGGCATAGGTGTTGGCAAGGTCTTTCTGAACAGAACCCAAAAGATACAAGAAATAGTACAAAATCAACAAGTGGAATTATACTAGACTGAAAGACTTTCCTTTTTTTTTTTTTGGTACCAGGGATTGTGAAAGGGTTTTGGCCCAGACAGGACTCTATAGCCAGAAAAGCCTCAACCGGAACCAGGAAGCTCCTATCTCCCCCACCCCTAGGAATTTACCTGTGATGTCATCTTCCCCGCCCCTGGGAACTTACCTATGATGCCAAACCTAGGACCAATGGGCCACCCGTGCATCCCTGATGCCCCTTTAGGTTCCACCCCAAACCTAGGCTACTTACATACCCCCCACGCCACGTGTCCGCCAGAGAGAGAGCCGGACTCCAGCGGTCCAGGGTGCTGGTTCTCTCTCTCTCCGTGTTCTCAGAATAAAGGCCTCTTTTGTTTTATATTTCTCATCTTTTGGAAATAATCCTATCAGATTGAACTCACAACCTCACGCTTGCCAGGTAGGCGCTTACACCACTGAGCTAAATCCCTGGCTGAAAGAGTATTTGACAGCGAAGGAAAAAACCATCAGTGGGAAAAGACAACATGCAGAATGGGAAAAATTTTTGCCAGCAGCTCCTCAGAGGACTAATATCTGAAATATATAGAAAAATAAAAAACACTAAACCTCAGAAGAAGAAATTCAAATGACCAATAAGTCCATGAAAAACTGTTCAACATGTCTCATCATTAGAGAAAAGAAAATTAAAACAACACTGAGATTCCTTCTTACTGCATGTGATCAAGAAATCAAATAATCAGCCAAGTGTAGTGGCACATGCCTGTAATCCCAGCCCTCAGGAGGCTGAGACAGGAGGATCACTGGGAGTTCAAGGCCAGCCTAAGCTACATAATGAATTCAAAGCCAGCCTGAACTACATAGTAAAAACCTGTCTAAGAAAATAAAAGAAAGGAAGAAAAGAAAAGAAATCAAATAATTAATGCTGATGAGGCTTCAGGGGGAAAAAAGAAAACTTCTACATTGTTGGTAGGAATGTAAACTAGTGCAATCACTATGTAAATCAGTATGATGATTCTTCAAAAAACAAAAACTAGAAATTCCATTTGACCCAGCAATTTTTGTCCTAGAATCTTCCCAAAAGAGTTAAAGATAGCATATCACAGTGATACATGCATATTTATGTTTATAGCAGCACAATTCATAATAGCTAAATCTTGCATGCACCCTATCTGTCCATCAACACATGAATAGATAAAGAAAATGTGATATTTGCACACAGTGGAGTACTACTCTGCCATAGGAAAGAAAAACTTGAATTATTTATAGGAAAATGGTGCACCCTGAGAGCAAAGTATTAAGTGAAACAAATCCAACCCTCAAGCTTAAATATCCTATGGTTCCTTATAAAGAAACCCAAACTATAAAAAAGAGCAAAATTGAAGATAGATAAGAGGAAGTAGGAACATAGATCTTTCTCAAATGTAGAGGGGATCGGGGAGGCTGAAAATGGCGGCGAGCTAGGGGATCGAGCGAAGAATCTCTCCAGAGAATTCAAACTCAAAGATAAAAAAAGACAGCATGGAGAGGACCAGACAAATCGATAGCGATTCTTATTAACCAAGACAGTACAACTGGAGGATTTAAAGTCGTGCTGAGACCGGAGGCTACAAATCCCGCGCCCTTAAATCAACAAACAGACTCGTGGACCCAGCACGAAAAGCTGAGTTGCTTTTGGAGACCGCGGGAAACTGAGACCCAGATCGAGACTCCAAGTAGCAGCCAGTTCTGCACCTCTGCACCAGAGCGGATGTACAAAGCTCTGGCGATTCAAATCTAAACGGTGCACAGAAATCTGACCGGTCAGCGCTGAGCCGCGAGTGGGGGAAAAGTGGACAGCTTGGTGTGCGGCGGTCCCGGAACCAGGACTTGCACCGGACTCTGGTGAGTACAGAAAACCCCGCGGCTGCTGGGTTTGGCCAGAGAACAGCTGGCCCGCCACCACGGGGAAATCAATAACACAGAGTCTGGTGCAGACATATTAGCCTGGCGGCAGAAATCGCAGCTTGGTGACATCACCAGGTCCCCCTGTCGGGAGGGCTGGTGGAAGACATCTTGAGTCCTGGCAGAGCCTGATTACTTGTTGGCTTCAGCTCCACACAGAGAACTTAGTGGGAGCCATCTTTGTTTTGGGCAGATCTGCTTTTCTGGTGCACCTATCACAGAGAGGTTTGGAAGAGAACGGCTGGGACCTGGGCAGAATCCTGTGCCATTACTCAGCTGCTTCTGATTCAAAGAGAACTGGCAGGAGCTTCTGGGGCTAAACCAAGCCTCTGCTTGGGGCCCAATAAGCAGATACAAAATAGTCACAACTCAGTGACAACCAGAAAGTACAGCCTAATTTATGAACTAACTGACACAGAGGCTAGAGACTAGACTGTACCGCCCCTACATCCCAGCCTACCCCAGATAACAGCAAATTGGGGAGGACAGCAAAAACTCAAGCCAGCACGCTTCTGAAAGGCCCTAAGCAATTCGGAGAGGGCCAGAGAACTCCAGGACAGTCTGAAAGAAACCAGAAACATGACAAGAGATAAAAATTAAAAAAAACCTCCAGCTGTTCAACAGGAGAAATTAAACCCAAGAGAACTAAACACTGAAGAGAACAAGCACAGTAACCATCCTCTACTCGACACAGCATCAGCCGAAATTAAAAAGTACTTACATGATCTCATAGAGGAATTTAAAGATGTACTCCTGATCCAAGTGAGGCAAGATATAAAGAGATTAATTAAAGAAATGACAAGCCCCGCCCAAGAGAACACAGATGGAAGAACTGAGGAAATCAGAAAAGAAAGAGAAGCATCTGAAGAAGAATTTAAGCATAACTTAGAATACATGAAACAGATCCAAAGAGAATATCAGGAAACTCAGAACTCCATTGAATATTGGCAAAATGCCTTGACAGAAACTAAAGACAACCTTCTGAAACTTGAAGAGAGATTTAGGGCTTATGAACGTGAAAGAAAAAGCCTCTTAAAAATAACAAGGAACCAGAAAGAAGCAATTCTAAAACTGGAAGATGATAAAAAGATACATAACCTAAGAATAAAGAATGTGAGTGAGGAAGCAGGAACATCCAAAAATGAAATACAAAAAATATTCACAGAGATATTAAAGCAAAATTTCCCACGTATAGCAAAAAGAAATGATATCCAGATAAAAGAAGCATACAGAACGCCAGCTACCTACAACCAAAACAGATCTACGCCTAGGCATATAATAATTGAGATCCCAGAAATCCACCAAAAAAAACAGAATATTAAAAGCAGCCAGAGAAAGGATGCAGGTTACCCATAACGGGAAATCTATCAAAATAACAGCAGACTTATCAACACAAACTCTTAAGTCAAGAAGGGAGTGGGGAGAAATATTCCAAGTCCTGAAGGAAAAAAATATGCAACCTAAGTTCATATATCCGTCAAAACTCTCTCTAAAAATTAATGAAGAAATAAGATACTTTCAAGACAAGGAGGAACTGTGGGAGTTCGTGGCCACCAATCCAACCCTACAGAGAGCGCTGAAGGACATTACAGAGAAAGAGAGGAAGAGATATCAGGATTACAGCTACAGTGGCAGAGAAGCCTCAGTGAACGGGGCAGACCATGGAATGAGGGAATAAGGTGGACAAATTATAGCAGAAAAGTGGAGTAGCAGACATGAGGCAGAGACGGTAAGCTAGTCTTTGGTAGAGACAGCTCTGAAACTATATTTAAAAAAAAAAAAAAGCAGAGGTCATTGCTAATGGTGTATAACGATTTAAAAGACACAGTAGTCCTAGTGACACATTTAGATTGAATTAAATTTGTTCTGGTCTGTCCACTCATATCAGATTTGAGGACACAGACCTCTAGAACCAAAAATAGCAGGTTATACCGCGGCAACTATCCTTACTTTCCTATTGACTTAGGCTGAAATTCTGTATTACTTACATTGTCTTACTATGACTGATCTTAATTGTATCTGAATCATAAGACTATTGGTTGGCCTTGACTGATCCTATTTGAAATCGGTATGCGTGTTAGAATCAACCCTAAAAGTAGAGGAAACTACTCTGAGCATGACAAGATGTAAAGGATATCCATACTGGTATGAATCAGTAACAGCTCTCAAATACTACAATGCAGTCAAAGATAAGTTTTTATAAAAATAGGTGATAGTATGTTTAACTATAATAAGCCAGTGTTGTCGACAAATCTATTGAAAATAACAAGAGAAAACATAGTAGCTACGGAAGATCATTTATATTATAGTTTTATAAGTCCTATCCATTGCATGTTTATTTAGGAAATTGTTTCGTTGTCTTGTTATGACTTGGTTTTCCCTATAATACAGAGAGGATAGGAACAAATACTCTGAGGAAGAGACCTGAAAAACCCGAGGCTTATTTTGTAGCATTATAATATAAATTCTAGCAATCTATTGCTTGCTGATTAAAATGACTCTGGACTGGTTTCTTCAGCTCAACTTCAGCATATGCAGAGATGAGGACGGCTATCACAAAGAGAATGAGAGATGCGATGGTAGTTGGTATTGTCTTCCCTAATTTGGAACTTGAGGACCTAAAAAGACTCCATCATCCTGTAATGATTTGATTAGTTCTATAATAAGCAATAAGTATAGAAAGTGGGTGAAGTTAGGGACAACTATTTGTAAGAAGCTAGAGACAGTTAGATAAGGTAGATCTCCAGTGGACTTGCTTTGAAATCTGTATTTCTTTAAATTGTTTTTTATTTTTTTTTAAAATGTTCTGTTCTGTTTTGATATGGTTAACCTTATCCTCTTAGAGATGTAAAACAAATAGGTGGGACTGATAATCATATTACGGAGCTTTTGTTCGGCCATAGAGCAGAATGGTTTGTAGGGTCATTTTTTTTTGAATGTCATTCTATATACTTTAATTCTATAACCTGAACAGCCATTTCGAAGATGACAATTTGTAACTTATCAACTGGCAATTTCTTACCTTTTGTTTGTCTGTAATTTAGAATTATTTCTACCCCTTTTTTTTTTAATCTCCTTTATTTTTTTTTCGTTTCCTTTTCTTTAAATAAAAAAAAAAAATGTAGAGGGGATCAAGAGATGGACGGCAAAGAAAGGCAGGGGAGGGGCTGGGGATTTAGCTCAGCGGCATAAGCACCTGCCTTGTAAGCAGGCAGTTGTGAGTTCGATCCCTGGTACCAATAAAAAGGAAAAAGGAAAAAGACCAAAAAAAAAAAAAAAAAAAGAAAGGCAGGGGAGGGAAAGGGGATGAAAGAAACTAAGATGTGTGATGTACTTGTGCCAACTCCCTATAAGGAGTGTAAACATTCTGTGTACTAATACAAAATGTGTACTAATACAAAAAAGCTAAGTGAATTAAGCAAAATGATAAAAAGCACATAGGACCAGTTTAGCAAAGAACTAGAGTTCATGAAAAGCTTCCAAGTAGAAATCAAGGAGTTAAAAATTATATTAAAGATATAGGCATCAGAAGTGACCAACATGAAGGTAGAATATTAGAATTAAAAGATAGATGTGGTTGTAAAGACCAAGTTACTCAACTACACCTTAAAAACAACAAGCAAACATGAAAAATGGATTCAATGGCTGCTAGATGACACAAAGAAAAATACTCTGATTCAAAGAAATAAGTGAAAAGTCAGAAGACAACACAAAGGGCACAAAAAAAAAAAAAAAAAACCTGTTAACAGAAATAAAAGCAGGACCTGGGATTTAGCTCAGCCGGTACAAGCACCTGCCTGGCAAGCAAAGGTCATGAGTTTGATTCCAGTACCAAAAACAAAACAAAACAGAAATAAAAGCAGAAAACTTTCCAAATAGTAGGAAAGAATTAAATGTGCAGATAATTGATGCATATAGAGCCCCAAATAGGCACCATCAAATAAAAACCTCTTCTTGTCACATCACAGTCAAAATACCAAAGTCCAATACAAGAACACAATCATAAAAGTTGTTTGAGAAAAGCAATGAGTCACCCACAAGGGTAAACCCAAGAAATTTATGGCAGACTTTTCAACATAATTCTTAAAGGCCAGGAAGGCTTGGAAGGAAATCTTTCAAGCCCCAATAGACAACAACTTTCAAACCACAACTTCCAAACCAAACTAATATGTCCTATAAAACTTCTTTTCAAAATTGATGGAAAAATAAGGTATTTCCATGATAAAGAGAACCAAATGTTGGAGATTTAGCTCAGCAGCACAAGCACCTGCCTGGCAAGCACAAGGTCATAAGTTCGATCCCCAGTACAAAAAAAAAAGAAAAGAAAAAAGAAAGAAAGAAAAAGAGAAAGAGAAAAACCAAAACAAAAGCAAAAACCGTGATAAAGAGAACCTTGAGAAATTCATGACAACCAAACCAGCACTACAAAAATTCTCGAGGATCTCCTAGAATGAGACAATGATGCCAAAGTAATCCAGTAGAATGACTATGCCAGGCAGAGTTTGCACTTAAGCAGAAAGGCAAGAGGAAAGGCAATCAGCAACAGGAAAATAATGTAATGACAGGACTTCAGTAAAAACTTTTAATGTGAATGGTTTCAATTCCCCAAACAAAAGACACAGACTGGCAGAGTGGATCAAGAAACAAAATCCAGTGATACATAGTATACAAGAAACATTTTAGTCCAAAGAGATGCACAGATTTAAAATTCAAAGAATGGAAAACCATATTCCATGAAGGAGGACCCTAGAATAAATCAGAAGTAGCTATTTCAATTTCAGACAAAGTGGATTTCAAACCAAAGTAGATCAGAAGAGACAAAGAATATGTTTGCATATTAAGAGAACAATTCAACAGGAATAGAAAACAATTATAAACATGTATGTCCCAAACACTGTCATGTCAAATTCATAAAACAAATGCAACTGAACATGAAAAATCAGATTAACACTTATTCAACGATAATGGAAGACCTCAATACCCCACTGCAACAAATAGACCAAGTAGACAAAAAATTAATGAAGAAATACCAGAGCTAAACCAAAACCTCAAACAAATGAACTAAACAGGTGTCTACAGAATTTTCCACCCAACTATAGAATACACAGTCTTTTCAGCAGCACATGAGCCCTCTAAAACAGACTATACATGCTAGTCCATACAGGAAGTTTAAATGAATGCAAAAGAATCAAAATTATCCCATGCATATTTTTGGAGCATTGTTCAATAAAAGTAGAAATAAATGGCAAAGGAAACCACAGGAATTATGCAAACTTATGGAAATTAAATAATCAGTGGGTCACAGAAAAAGTTGGAAGAGATCCTTTTCCTAGCTGTCCTCGTGGTAACACCAAAAGTCAACACCAATGCAGACCTTCCCATCTGTGTAGATAAGCAGTTTCTTGGGAACTGGCCTGCCTCATAAGTCCATGGCACCTGTGGGACCCCAACATCTCCCCTTCTGATGTATAACTACCATCCTCCTGCAAGCTCACCTGGCTGCAAGAAAAAGTCCACCACCGTATCTCTTCTAGGTACTGCTCTTTACTTCCTCTGCAGAAACTCCCAATAGCACCCTTTACCTTTGATCAAATGGGGAGGTGTACAGTGGTCAGCACCTTCCCTCCTGTCCAGTCCTTCAACCAATCTAACTTTCCAGTTTAGAAGTCTATCTCTAATCTGGGGTTCTCCTAGATCAATTCTCATCCAGGCCAGCTTCAGGAGATTCCTCAAAAGGCCCCAACTGACTCTCCCCTAGACATTTGGAGTTTTGCAGATTAATAAGCCCATCCTCAAATGTGTGATGCTGGGTTGGGAATCCTCCCAGGCCTCTGCTGGCTGATGGACCCTCAGGTGGCTCACACCACCATCTTAAAGTCATCTCTGGCACTCCACGAGTCATGGAAGCAAGAGTTGAGGTAAAAATAGAGGCTCAATAACAAAGTTTAAATTCTCTGGCTGGGCTAGTTTTGCAAATCAGGCAAGCACTGGACCGCCTTTCAGCTGAAACAGGGGCGACTTGAATGATGCTCACTGAGGCCTGCTATTTGTGGATAAATAACTCTTAGAAGGTAGAAACTGGTCTCACAAAACTGGAATACCTAATAAGATATAGGAGAGGTCCCATAATAATCCCAGTCAGGGTAGCCAGTGGGTTTCTCTTTGCAGATCCCTTGGTGCTGGAGCCTCTTGAACCTTTCTCACCTGAATGCATCCTCCTCATCCTCCTTTGGATGTTTGGCCCATGCATACTTAAACTAATCCAGATGCCCTCCTGCCAGCTTCAGGCTATACTCCTTGAATGTGTGCTTGTCCTCACCCATACCAGCCACTCCCTACTCACAAAGATTTCTTACTTCTGGATGCAACTGGACAATTCTCTGAAGATGGAAAATATGAGATACCTTAGGCCCCACAGCCAGGGACTCTGGCCATGGTCAGCAGCATATAGCTACTGAAGATAGACCTTCATCTCTCAACTTCCCTAAAAGATTACAAGGACCAAGGAGTAATAAAAGTAACGGAGGGAGAGGCGCTCCTAATACAATGATAGCATCATCATTGTCCACAGAACCAATCATCAAAGTGTTATTTTGGACCAATCAAAAACTTGCTATTTTCATTCCTTCCTTAGAATCTGGTGCTGTTTATAGGAGTAATTAGGAGAGGCTCTTTTTCAATCCCTCATTTGCAGGAGGCCTCAACTAATCAAAAGACACTGTCCAATCTTTCATTTACATTTAACAGGAAGCAGAATATGCTTTTTGATAGGATAGTATATACATGATGTGATGCCAAGTGAATGCTTGATAGGGTGACTTTCCAATCCCTTATTTGCATGAAAGGGAGGTAACCTGGAAATTCTGATGCAAAAGACCCCTTTTCCCTATATGGGGACTCTGAGAGCCTTTTCATCAGCTGGCTATCACTTTTCGGAGTGTCCTTCTGTTCTACCTTCAAGAAATGTGCACTTTTCCTCTCTTTTTTGTGTGTTTTGTCCAGTTCTTTATTCAGAACTATACAGATCTGGAAGGAAGCCCCATGGGACCCTCCATCCAGTAATAGTGGGGCTACCATGGCCCACTACTAGAGCTTTTCATTATTTTGCTTTGCAAATGGGTCTTGCTAAGTTGCCCAGGCTGGCTTCAAACTCACCATCCTGCCTCAGCTTCCTCAATAGCTGGGATAATAAGCACCTACCACTTCATGGTATTTCTTGATGCAGCTGTAACAAACCTGGGGTCCTGTTCCCCTTTTACCTAAAGGCAGTATATATCTGTGTCCTTGCCAGGGACACATCCACTGTGCCCACTCTTTCCCACAGTAGCCTGGAAACCTTTTATCCCATGAAATGACACATTTAAAATTCCACTGAAACCATGATGTCTCAGGTGTCCTGTGATTGAGACACCGTGGGCTAAAGAGCTAGGTTTGGCCTGATGTGGTGGTGCAACCCTGTAATCCCAGCACTCGGGAGGCTGAGGCAGGAAGATCACTGCAAATTTAAGACCAACCTGAGGTACACAATGAGCCCAAGGCCAGCCTGAACTACACTGCGAGAACTTGTCTCAAAAAATACAAAAAACAAAAACAAAAAAGAGCCAGGTTTGCTTAGAAAACAAATTTCCAAAATTACAAAGGCCTCCTTTACTCCCAATAGTGGTTTTTTTTTGTTTTGTTTTTTTCCAATAGTGGTGTTTAGACACCTAAAGATCCATCTACTAGGAGCCTGGACATAGGTAGGCTATGGGGTCCGGAGCTGGGATATGGAGGGGAGCATAGGGGTGAGCTATGCACAAGCCCAACTCACAGGCCAGGCCTTGCTCACCCTTGGGATGAGCCCTGAGGAAAGCCCAGGGCCTGCATCTAGAAAGCACATGTTTGGCTAGGACAGGGTGGGGTAAAGCAGGCTCAGGGGACCCTAGTGTTCTGCTAAGGGTTTCAACGCATTGCTAGCCCGAGGCTGAACAGGGTCACATAGAGGAAAGAGCTGCAGCCTTGGAGCCTGCTCTGTGTCCCGCTGTGGGTGGAAGCAGGTACGGTGTCCACAGGAATCCAGGCCTAGGTCCCTGTCATCATCTTCCTGCCCTGTGGTCTCTGCTGAGAAGCCATTCCACCCTTTCCTGGGAAGCCGGAAACAGGACTCTGCTCCAGTTCCTGGAATTCTGCTCATCTCCTCTGCCCGGCAATGATCTAGCCGCTGAGTGAGCAGTCAGAACGTCTGCCACCTCCCCTCCCAACTCCCTGCTGCTGCTGCCTGTCTGTAGTTCTGCTGACCCCTCACCTCTCTCCTGGGGTCCTCCTTGCCCACAGTCTGAGCAAGGTCCAGAGTAGGCAGCTTCCCTCGTTCCCCATGCCATAGGCATCTGCCACCCCTTCCAGCCTTAGAGGAACACTCAGTCTCTCTTGGGAAGCCTGGTCCCATCACTGGCCTGCAGGGAGTGGGAATAGGGACTTCATCCTCTTATTTTGCTGACCCTCAGGCTCTCCTGGCTCTTAGCAGAGCGTCCCACTCCCATGCCCATCCTTTCCTCCTACTCCCAGTGCCCTGGATCTGTGCCCCCGCCCTGGGATAATAAGCACCTGCCACTGGGCCTCTGGAGCTCCATGTGGCTCTTGGTTCACACTTCTCCTCTGTCCTTTTCTCCTCCTGTATTGCATGCCTTGCAAACTGCTCTTCTAATTCCACTCCTGCTCCCAAGCTCCCCATTTCGACAGCCTTCCCTGACTGACTCCGCAGCCTGGCTGCAGCATGCCACCAGCACCTCACTAGGTCATCTTCTCTGCTAAAGAACTTTAAGTGTCTGTCTTGCTTTTCTCTCTCCTTCCATCTTTATTGGGATGTCTTAGATATACTGTCCTGATTATAGGGCCACTAATTAGGGGCAGTGCCTCCTTCCACAGAGAGGTTTTGGTTTTGGTCAGGCAGTCCAGCAGAGATGATGCCCAGCATGTCCATACCCAGGAAAGCAGTGGTCAGTTTGTGAACACATGTGTACCTCCTTCCTTCCATCAGTGGGAGGTGATGGTCCCTTTTCTGTCCCCTGCAATTCCCCATCTGCACAGGGACATGGGTAGTAGGGTCCCCCAAGCCATGATGAAGGATAAATTGGAACCACCAGCTGCATTTCTTATAAAATCACTGTACACTTTTTCAAAGCTTAATTTTCACTGATACACAAAAATTGATATAGGTGTACATTGTGGAATGTTTAAGCCAGGTTAAACCTGTTTGTTGCCTGGAAACTTACCATTTATGGTGAACGCTTTCAAAATCTTTTCTTGTAGGTTTGTATTTTCTACTTATTTTTTTTTTAGACAGTCTTGCTATGTAGTTCAGGCTGGCTTTACGCTCATTCCCTACGCTGCCCTCAAACTCATGGTGATCCTCCTCCTTCATTCCACTTGTTGAAACAGTGTTCCATTTTTCACATGTAATACATTTCCTCTATCCATTCATCAGGCAATGGGCACTTTGGCTATTTCTATTTCCTGACTTGTGAACAATGCTATGAGAAACATGGGAATGTGAAGCATTTTTTGTGTTAATAACTCAGCACCTCCTTTCATTCTCACAGTCACCCAGCAAGTCACGTACTTTACAGATGAGAACATGGAGGCCCAGAGAGTCTTGGTAATTTGCATAGGATCACACAGCAGTTGCAGAATCAGGCTTTGATTTTAGGGCAGTTTGATGCCAGGGCCAGGCTGCTCCCACTGATGGGCATGGATCTCTGCTATACATAAGGGGGCAGCTTTCATGATGGTGCCTCCCTGGCTCCTCTGACTCCTAGGAACAGCCTGGGGCTTGGGACACAGCTGGGCCCAGAGAATAAAGAGAGCAATTGCCTGTATGGAGCAAGGAACAGGAAGCAATGCTTGTGTGGTTGTATACACACATACATGGGGAGGAATTAGCAGGGGGCAGAAAGTCTCTTGCCAATCTAAGCACTTTCAACGTACATCACCCAGCATTTCTAGGCTGGAAAGAGCCAAGTTGTTAAATCAGTAAACCATTTCAGTTAAAACTCAAGACGTAGAGAGTAGAATGGGTTGCCTAGGGCTGAGGAGGTGATAGATGATATACGGACTCAGGAAAATTAGTTTGATTTTTCTTAGATATACCACACAGCCTGGTGAATCTGACCAATAATTCAGCATTATGCATTTCAAAGTCATTAAGAGAGTAAATTCCAAATGTTCTCATCACCAAAAATGTTAAATATTTGATGGATATGCTATCTTGATTTAATAACCCCACACTGTGTTCAAAATCATCACACTATTTTGTGCTCCATAAATATACACAACTATAGTTTGTCACTGAATAATAATAAGAATAATTAAGAACTTGGCATGGTGGTACACACCTATAACCCCCGTACCCAAGTAGCTGAGGCAGGAGGATTACAAATGCAGACCAGCCTGGGTTACAAACTGGGCAGCCTGAGCTGCATAGTGAGACCTTGACTAAAAAAAAAAAAAAAATATATATATATATATATATATATATATATATATATATTATATATACACACACACATACACACACACATACACACACACACACACACACACACATATACATAACTTAACCCAACTGCAAGTCTGGACACTAAGATAAGTGTCCAGTATGATAAGTTTTAATAGAATTCTCTAAGTGAAGGTAAGGCACCATCAGAATCAGGTTTTGGAAAGATCATTCTGGGAGATGTCACATTCTAACCTGTGCCCCTTCGCTGTTTCATTCTCAAGAGGAAAAAAATCTGCAGAACAATTCTGGAAATCAAAACTGATAATTAATTACCAGGATCTTCCAAGCAAAACAATCTTTTGCCTGTGCTTCAAGTAGGAAGCAAAGCAACCCCCTGGTGTAAATGAAGGCAGATACATTTAATCCTTCTGCTACCCAGAGGCCCCGCATCTAACCAGGAGGAAATTGCCCAGCTGCCTCTGAGCTTGAGAACTGCTGTTTTTCAGGCACCCAGAGAAGTGTCTCAACAAATCCTATCCTTCTTGCCTCTACCTCTCTACAAATAAATGAGGGCAATCTCTGAATAACAAAAGAAAGAGAGAGTGGGGAGACTGGTGCTGACACTCAACATCCCAAAGGGTGGAAGGTCTCAAGGTAATAGGGGGTGGGAGCACAGCCAGGGGAGGCCTGGGAATGATAAGCAGGATTGGTCACACTTTCACATGCACCAGTGATGTGGTTTGGCGGAGACCAGGCACTGAGAGCACCTTCTACAGAGCAAGCAGCCAGAAAAAGAGCAGCACATTAAGCCCAAGAAAGTACTGGGAAGGAAATAAAGAACAGTAATGACTGAAATAGGAAAACAAACAACAGAGGAAATCAACAAAGTCAGGGTACATTCTTAGAAATGATGAGCGAAACGTTAAACCTCTAAAAAAGGGCAATGGCACAAAAGCTACAGTAGGAATCATTAGGGAGACAGTAGGTGGGTAGTCCACATCCTACAGATAATGATGAAAATAATGGAATATTATATGAAAACTAGTGCAATAAATTTGACAAATTAGGTGAAGTGTGAAAACTCATTGAAAACATAACCTATCAAAGGTGATGCCAAAAAATCTGAAGTCCTATAATTGTTAAAAAGACTTAATTCATTATTTAAAAAATTCTCACATAAGCAAGTTTTGTAGTCGTGTGCTTTTATCAGTGAATTCTCCCAAACAGGAAGGGAAAAACAATTCCAATCTTATATAAATTCTTTCAGATGACACAAAAGGAAAAAATACATCCTATCTCATTTTATGAGGCCAATATAAGCATGGTTTCAAAGCTTAATACAAACTTGAAAAGAAAGAACTATAGGCTACTATTTCTCATGAACATAAATGCAAAAATCTTAAAGAAAATATTAGTGGACCGTACACATTGTTGTATAAAAGTGAAGAATACATTATGACCAAATTGGATTTATTCTACAAATTTTGTTTCGTATTTGCAGTGCTGATGGGGACTTGAACTCAAGGCCTTGATCTTGCTAGGCAAGCACTCTACCACTGAGCTCATTCTAAGAATTTAAAGGTAATTTAACACTAGAAAATCAATATGATTCCCCAGATTAACATAACAGAGAAATCATGTTGATATAGGGGACTGAAACTTCCGACATACTATATGTTCGGTGTTCTTTAAAACTGAAAAATGCATTTTAGGAATAATGGAGGTTAAGAGCAGAATATATTTATTGAGAGAAAGAAAGCTTCTGTCTGAGGGACAGAAGGGGTCCTGAGCGGGTTGCCAGGGACTCTGTCTTTTCTAGGGACCTTTATAGAGTAAAATCATGAGGTTAAATGGGTTCAAGGTGGAGAAAAGTGGGAACTCGTAAGGTGGGCATTAAGGTGGAACAGACCTAGGGGGCTAAGGATTTAGCTCAGCGGCATAAGTACCTGCCTTGCAAGCACGTGGTGGTCCTGAGTTTGATCCCTGGTACCGATTTAAAAAAAAAAAAAAAAAAAAAGGTGGGGCAGACCTGTGGGCAACCAGTAAGATTAACTGTTCAGATGAAACTAATTAAATCAGGAACAAATAGGGGAGCGAGTCATGTGATAACCAAGCCTGCTTTAACAGGAGTGACTCTTCCACTTAGGGGGTTGGGATGGTGACTCCTGACTTCCTCAGAGTGATAGAGAACTATTTGGACTGTCAATCCTGAGGATGTGGTTGTATTTGCTTTGCCTTTTGTCTTGAGATCTGGCCGACAGCAGGAGGAGCCTGTCTCCTCAGGAGTCACAAGGTCTTTGAACTTCTGCACTGGCTCCTTGGAGGGCTCAGCCCTGTCTGACTGCCTGTAATATTTCTAACTAACTCAGCTGCCTGTTACAGTATCACCTCCATAAATGTAAAACAAAGCATTCTATAAAGTTTAATGTCCATTTATGATTTAAAAATAATTTTTGAATAAACAAGGAACACAAAATTGGAGGGAGAGGTAGCTCTGTGGTAGAGTGCTGGCCTGGCATGTGCTCGACCCTGGTTTCAATATCCAGCCCCAAAAAAAGAGAAAAAGAAATTAAACAACAAAGGGCATTTATAAAGCTCTATAGCAAACACCATAGTTAGTCATAAAATATTGAAACATTTCTTCTAAGATTGGTTCTTCTAGGATTGGGAATAAATCAAGAAGGCCCAGTATCACTACTTTAGAATTCATAAAATTTAGGAAGGTTGATGGACATATTGTCTATATATTTTAAAATATAGACGTTCTCTTAACCAGTTGCAATTAGAAAGCAAAATTCTGGCTGAGGGTTTAGTTCAGTGGCATAACTGCCTGCCTGGCAAGTGCAAGATCATGAGTTCGATCCCCAGTATAAAAGAAAGAAAGAAAACAAAATTCTAAAAATGAAACTATTTACAATAACACTAAAAAAACAACAGACAAATCTAGTGAAAGGTATATAAGAATACATACTACATCACTGACAGATATTGAAAAAGATCTAAATATAGGGAAAGAGAGAATGGATTGACAGGAAGATGCAAACATATTCACAGCAGTAGAGAACGTAAAACCTGGACATTACCTAAATGTCCCTGAGCTGTAGGATTCATTGATATAATTAATGCCAGCATTCATGAGAATACATGAATGCTACAAGCAGCAACATGGATTAATTTCATGAATATAATATTGGAAAAACCTAAACAGAAAAGACTGTGATTCTACATGACTCATTATTTCCTTTACAAAACACTTAAAAACAAACACAAACGATAACATCAGGATCAGTACAGGGACTACACTTGCTGGCGTTGGGGTACAATGGTCTGAGAGGGGATGGAGGAAGATTTCTGGGTGTTAGTCACTTTCTATTTCTTGATCTGGGTGGTGGTTTCACAACTGTATCACTTTGTTAGAACTAAGCCGTGCACTTGCTGTTCGTGTACTTCTCTGGAAATATGTTTTAACTTAGCAAAACTTATTGGAAAATTATATAAAGTCTTCTAAAGCTCAGTGGTCTAGTTGAACTGTTTCATCGGTGGTTTCTGAGCATCATGCATTTAGTTACTTATTTAATTGTCTCTGATTAGTACTGTACGAGAGCTGGGCACAAAGGCCCACACCTATAACCCTTGCTTGAAGCTGAAGGAGGCGGAAGCAAGAGGGTTGAAATGACTTTATGAGTGTTATTCCTCATTCTGCAGGTGAGGAAAACTGGGGCCCGGAGAGATTAAAGCAACTCAGCCAAGGTCTTAAAGCACTGCCATGTATCAATTGGTCTCAGGCCTTACATTCTCCATCAATGCTGTGTCAGCTGGTCAACTTCTTGTTCCTCTCCTTTCCCATTTCCTGGAAAAACGTTTCTCAAGCTACACAATTCATTTCGCAATTCATGTAGCATATTTACAGTGTTTGATGACACAAAAGGCAATAACGACTCCTATCGTGTCTCAGTACTTGCCAATAATGGACAAAAATTTTAAGAGCTTGCAACACTGAGCCAGAAAAACAGCTGAACAAAGAGCCTTCTGTGTTTGTCAGGAGACAAGGAGCTGTGAAGGCAGCGCAATACACGTTTCCACTGCCAAGAAATGTGCGTGATGATTTTCTGCATCTTAAAACCCTGAATCTAGTAATGCTTTTTAATTGGCAAAGAGTAATACACTATGCAAATGCTAGGTATTACCCATGCCTAAGCACCTCTTTACATTATCTTTTTTTTTCCTAGCAGCTGTTAAAGTGTCTTAGTTAACTATGCATAAAATTTGGAATAATCAGTGAATTCTCAGCTATATAAAAATAAAGAGAAAAGTATTTAGGAAATACATCTAATTACTAGCAATAGCTATCTGTGAGTTGTAGTTTGAGCTGTGGTCTCAGCTTTTCAGTAATGAAAATGTTACAGGCAGCTGAGTTAGCAGTATTGTAGGCAGTCAGACAGGGCTGGACCCTCAAAGGAGCCAGGGCAGAAGACCAGGTACCTTGCAACATTGGAGGAAACAGACACCTCTGCTGTGGGCCAGGCCTCAAAACAAAGGGCAAAACAAATGCAAACACCCTAAGTATAAACATTAGGGATTGATATTCTAAATAAGTATGGATCACTGTGAGGAAACCAGGAGCCACCATCCCAACCTCCTAAGGAAGAGTCACTGCTGTTTAAGCATGCCCGCTTGGCTTGCTATATGACCCTCTTCTATATAAGCCTTGCTATATGACCCTCTCCACTTGTCCCTGATTTGGTCAATTTTACCTGAATAATTAATCTGTCTGGTTGCCTATCATTTTGTCCTGTTGGAGAGCGTTGAAGCAGAATACATGTGCAGAGCTGTGGTATGGCCAGGCAAGATCAAACTGAGAACAAGGAAACACTTCAGGTGGCAAGATAGACCCCAGCTGAGGCCACCTAGAGACTTTCTGGATAGTTTTCCTTAATCATCTGTTGCTGTGAGGAGGCCTTGAACCCCTCCCGAGATCCTGTTCCGATTTCCTCCATTGTCCACTCAACTTCTTGCTTGTTCTGATTAAATACAGGCTGCCTAGCATCAGTTGGTCTGCTGGCTAGCAGAGTTGCAAGCTCTGCAGAGGATTTCACTCCTGCAGCCCTAAAGACCACGCTGCATGTCTCATTCCCTTGAGCCTTCACCATGTACCTGTTTGGGGGGGGGGGGGTCTAGGTACAGACCCCAACATTGTCCCACCTCACGCCTATCTGCCTTGAAAATTCCCATGTTTTCCCCATTTTGGACCTGCCTCACCTCATGGTTTTACTCTATAAAAGTCCCTGGAAGAGACAGAGTTCCTGGCAACCCACTCGGGACCCCTTCTGTTTCTCTCAGACAGAAGCTTTTTTCTCTCAATGAATACATTCTGCTAGTAACCTCCATTGTTTCTAAAATTCATTCTTTGATTTTAGAGAACATAAACTCGTACCTGTATGTCTATACAGGAGGTTGGGAGTTTCATTTCCCTATATCAAAAATATGTTAAGTTGAACAAGTTTTAAATCAGTTTGGAGTTTATAGAGTGTGTGTGAGTGTGCATGTGTGTGTGTCACTGGGGGTTGGATCCAGGGCCTTCACACTAAACTATATCTCCAGCTCATTTTATAACTTTTTAAATTTTGAAATAGGTTTTCATTAAGTCTGTAAGTCGCCCAGACTGGCCTCAAACTTTCAATCCTCCTGCCTCAAGCTTTCCCAGAGCTGTGAATACATACCTATACCACCAGGCCTGACTACAGCACATACATTTTTATATAATCATGTAATATTAAAATATGATATAGTTATGACTGGTAGAAACTGTTTATGATTTTTTTCTAAATGTAGAGCAATATTTTTTCTTCCTTCTACTTTTTTGGAATTTGCCAGTTTTTCTACATCACTCATTACATTAGTCAAGATTCTTGTTTGTTCTGTTTAAGACATGGTCTCCCCTATGTACCTCATATTGATCTTGAACTTGTGATCTTTCTGCCTCAACCTCTTGAAGCTGGGGGGATTTCAGGTGTGCTCATAAACCCTAGAAACATTGCAACAGCCTGGAGCACAGGAGGATTTATTGTAGGAGCATTAGGTTGCCCCAGCATCTTTCAGAGTGCTGGAAATCAAGCAAGGTTTGACAGCCAAGGCCCAGGGGAGCCCAGCCAAGGTCAGACACAGGGACTGCCTAATTAGGAGACCATCGCTGGCGTTGCTATGGGACTCTGGAAGCCACACTGTCATCAGAATACTCTCTCTATGTCCCTCACATCTTTGAGTCACTCTGTCAAGGTCCGTCTGAGACAGGGTCACCAATGTACCAACACCCTTCACATTTGGTTGCTCGAGTACTGGGGTTTATGGCCTGGGCTTCCCCCAAATTTGTAAGGTGGGTCCTCACAGGGTGCTCAAAGGGTACTCAAAAAAGGAAATGTCTAATATAAGTAATTATTCCACATATATATGATTATGCATGTATAAAAATATTTTTTTTATTTTGCAATGTTCCAAGTCAGGCTCCAGAACATCTCTGATCAAGCTACAAGCACCACAAACAGGTATTACTTTTATAATGGGAAAAAGTTAATATTTTTTTGATAAAAGACACTTTGTACCACACACATGCATGGAGCAGAGTGAATAGAGAGCACCGGAGCAAGCTATGAGTCAAGGGTCAGTCCGAGAAGGCAGCAGTGCCACACCTTCCCATTGTCCCCCAGACAGGTGGCCATGGTCAGTTGCAGTGACACACAGCAGGTTCCTGTTTCTAAGGAGCCTGCCGCCCCCTCAGTGGCTCTTTTGTGTACAAAATGCTGTAGCAGCATCTTGGCCATAGAGTAAAATCAGATGGCCTGGGCACTGTGCAATAGGAACTTAAGAAGTTCAGGAGTTACTCAAGAAGGTGGATTTTCCAGGAAGGAGGAATCACTCAGCGGGCAAAAAGGGTCAGTGAAGGACAGTAAGATACCTGGGTCTTAGCCTGGGTAAGAGGTGAGTTTTACTAGACCAAAAGACACAGGTAGAGGAGGTAGAGGAGGAACAGGCTGGGAAGAATGACTTCAGTTGGGGACATACTGAGTCTAGAGCCGTGAATTACCACATGAGGTTGCTGTCCCTGTTGCATACCTTGACAGCAGCATTTTGACCTGTCATTTGTGCTTATCCCAATTGCAATTAAATCAAGGGTGCTGGGGAGATAGCCCGGGGCTACAAATGCCCAGGGGCCTAAGCCTGGGCTACATCCAATAAGTGCAAAAAAAGGGAAGTCAGAGAGGCAGGTGAGGACTAAGAGAAGACATGTTCTAGAAGCTAAGAGAGAGGACTTTTAAAATGTGAGAGGTTAACATAGTCAAACAGTGGCTGTGTTATAGGACAAGCCCCACCGCTGATCATGATACACAGATGTTCTCCTCTGACAGCTCTGAGTGTGCACATTGGCTTAATTCTTCCAACTTTGTCCATGGATAATATCATCATCCCTCACTAGCTGAAGATCCCAAAACCCAAAGAGGGCATTCAACTAGGACACAGCTGGGCTGTGTTTGGAATCAGGGTTCTCTGGCCCATAGGTCTGTCTCCCAACCAACATGTACATTTAACTTAGTGCTTTTTTTCTTTACCATACACAATACCTCACCATAGGTAATTTATAAAAGAAGAGAGAGGTTCATTTTGAATCACTGTGCTGGAAACTGGAAGTCCAAGGTCTACTATGGCAGAGAGTCGAGAGAGTGAGTGCTTTAGAGGCCAAATGTGCAGAACAAGCTGCTCCCTACAGAGTGAGAACTTATTCTCCTCCCTCCCAGTAAAACCCAATCATCTCTTAAGGTCCTACCTCCCACACAATACCCTTACTATGTAATCTAGTTCCATGATGGGCTCTGGAGGGGGCAAACTAGGCAACTCTGCTCCCTCAAGAGGATAAAGATGGGTCACTGGTAACATGGATGAGAACTGTTACATTGGCAGACAATAAGGCGAGGTCAGAAGTTCAGCTCTAGGGGGACTGGGGATTTAGCTCAGCAGCATAAGCTCCTGTCTTCCAAGCAGGTGGTCATGAGTTCGGTCCCTCGATTAAAAAAAAAAAAAAAAAAAAAAGATTAAAAAAGAAGTTCAGCTCTGCTGCACAGAGAGGTCCAGCTGTTTGGATATTGTTCAGGAGAGGTTAGGTAGATCCTAAATTAGAGCCTACATTTTGACAAGCTCCTTCCTTAGATGGTATGTGAACACACTAAAGTTTCCCTGGATCAGATATTTAGGAACTTTGGTTGAAAGAAGAGAGTGAAAATGAAACAAAGTATCCCATGAGCTTTTTTTTTTTTTAAAGATAATCTAACTTTATTTATTTATTTATTGTGGGTAATGGGAATCAAACTCAGGACCTCTTGCTTCCCAGGCAGGCACTATATATTCCCCAGCCCAAGGCGTTTGCTTTTAGGGTGGGAGACATGTGACAGTTTATAAACCCAAAATCGTATTTTGCAACCCTTACTGCACAGTAGAATCACCTGGCACAGACTGTGAACCTTTCAGAGCTTTTGATGATAACAAACTGCCACTGCACGCGTGCCATAGGTTCATCACCAGTAGGGCTTCTGAGAAATACATGATTTTCAAGGCTTGGTGCAGAGAGTCTGGAGTTTGCTGTGCAGCTCAGGTGACTTTAATGGGTACAGGATTTGAGACCCACCCAGGAAAAGAAGCACAGGATAGGATGAAGGAGTGGGTATAGAAACGACGAATGGAGGGGGCCTCTTGGGAAAATGGAGAGGAATGGGGCACAGATAAAGAATTGCACAGCCGTTGGGAATAGTAAGAATAAAGCAGAGAGATCTTAATTTACAGAGGTTAGGGATAGCGAGAAGACACTCAAAGGGAATGTATCTGAGAGCCAATAATTATGTTTTCAAAACATTTTAATTAACCAGGCAAAATGGTGCACACTTGTAATCCCAGCACTCAAGAAGCTGAGACAGGATTACTGAGAGTTCGAGGCCAGCCTGGGCACATAGTGAGTCCAAGGCCGGAATGAATTATATAGCAAGACACCGTCTCAAAAAACAAACCAAAAAACCCAAGTAACCTCAAAAAAAATAACACAAATATTTAACGAGGTTACGCTGTTATAACTTGAGCCCCGGTATAAAATCCAAGGAGGCAAGAGACCGAAAATTTAGTGGCAAAGGCTTTATTTCCAGGCCTGGCGACCAGTCTCCGGGAGCCAATTTGGAGACCGTCCCCTAGAAGCTGAAGGGAGGACTTTAAAAAGGGGCTGGAGGAAAGGGCGGGGGGAGAGAAACAAAGAAACCTGTAGAGCCATCAAACTTGTTGACCCGAGTCTGGAAACTGTATTGCTGTCTATTTAGCTCTGACAGTCTAGGGAGTTCCTGGTGTTTTTTAAATTACTCCCATCCTGCAGACTGACATTATCTCAGAGTGGCACGTCTGCAGCAATATTTGGAGAAGAAAGTGGAGAGTTAATTATCTCAGGACAGCTTGTCTTCACTAGTGAGTGCGAAGGGGTCACAAGTTATGAGAGGCTGGAACTTAAGTTTTACAAAGACCTGATATCTGACTCATTTGATACATACAGAACAAAAGGAAAGCACCGATTGGGGTTTGGGCCATAGTATTACCCGGTAATTTGTTTAAGCTAAGCAGTTCTTAAAATTGGGGCAGGCTCATTTTACAACAGATCATCACCGGGTCGGGGGGAGGTCACCAGAAACCCAAATTCTTTATGGCCTAGATAGATAGGTGAGGGGAGAGGGAGGCAATAAGGCGCCATACAGAACAGAAAACGGCGGTAATGTGTCAAGGTCAGGGTAAAGGGTTGAACTCACACGCAAATCTCTCTGCACACAAGCAGGTTACTTTAAACAAATGTAAATTAATTGCCATTTTAGTTTTCCTTAGCTCTTTAGCAGAGAATAGAGGCTCCTAGCAGTGATTAACAACCCTTGTTAGCTTGTTTTAGCACAGCTTCTGTAGTTTGTAGAGAGCAACAATGGTTAACATATCAATTAGGTGAGATTCTTGCAATTCTTTACAGAGGAGAGTGTTGCTCAACAGATCAATTAGGTCCCTTAACATATCAGTTAGGGAAAAAGGATAAAACAAACACATTTAGTAAGCCCCTATACAGGTTTGCTATAATACACATATAACAAAGCTATTTTCTTAGGGTACAACATTCCCCACTGATTTTAGTCAGTGTGTCAAATCATTGACTCTTTAGCATCTGTTTATAACCTTGTATGTGTCTTTAAAATTATAAGCTTTTAAGAACTTTGACATAGTTTATCAACTTGTTTATAACACAAGGCCCAGTAGGAGGATTAACAAAGGTCTTGTAGCTGTCATTAAAGCTGTTAACCAAAAGGAGAAAGAAAACCAACATTTAAATTTACTCTGTTTTATCATACAAGTAACAATTTTTAAGTTAGACAGAGGCCTCTTTGGGGTCTCTACAAAGGAGGAGAACACAAAATTATCAGTTATATTAGACAATCTTAAGCTTTAAAGTGTCCTTGGAAGAAATGACAGTTTATTTATCCGCAGGCTAATGGTCTTTTGAAGCTGGGACCTGTCTGCAGTGGGAACGTTGAATCTAGGCAGGCTTTCAGCTACTTTGACGGTCCATTGCAGCTCAAGTGATTTATGGTGAGGTCGCTTGTCTGGGTGTCTAGGCTCTTTAGCTCGCAGTGGGCAGCAGCAAAATAACCAGTGGATGGAAGTCAGAGCTGGCTAAAGAGTCTGGGGGAGACTTAATAAGATCTTGATTAGTTAAATCAGCTAATTTTTAGAAACCTTTAATGATAAGAGGAAGATCTCTTACATAAAACCTCAAAAGAGGAAATATCTGCAACATAGGGGATGCATCACGCACACAAAGGGGCAGAAGGAAAAGAAACTCACCCAGTTTTCGCCAGTTTTTAAGGCCATTAGTAATTATAGTCTTTAAAATATAACTTATCTTTTTATCTCTCCTGAACTCTGAGGCTGGTAAGCCCAATCGAGTTTTCTAATTGATCTGCAAAGCTTAGGTTAATTTGAGTTATTAGGCTATAAAAGCCAGGCCATTGTCGGACCCCATGGATAAAAAGGGAGACCAAATCAGGGAAACTGCTATCAGAGCTGACTCAGACTAAGTAGAAAATGCTTTTACTCATCTAATGAAAGTATCAACCATTATAACATTTATATCCTTGAAGTTTTAGGCTTTTTATTTTTGTAAAATCTATTTTTTAGTATTTTTTAGGCATAGTCCCATGATAACCAGTGGTTTCTATTTGTTGCAGTACTTTTAGATTTACCAATTGGCACTGAGGGCATCTGAAGCTCACAGACTGGGCTAGCTTGATATTAGCCCCCGGGAATCTCTCGGAAGTTGAGCTGCCAGATGCTGGTCTTTTTAAGTGTAAATGGGCTCTGACAAAGAAAATAGGTGGGATCAGCAGTAATGTCAAGCTTATCTCAATCCCCACTGATTTTGGGGCTCTCTGGCTATCTTTTGGAAGGTGGCATTTGTCAAATTATTTTTTCCTATAACAAGATCATCTTCTGCCCAATGGCTTATACAGCAGATAGTAGCCACTCTCTTTGGCATCTAGATGGCAGCCAACAAGTCCAAATTTGGGGAGCAATTTTAATCTTTTGACTCCAGAAGACAATAAACTCCATTTTTGATAAAGACAACTTGAGGCCTCAGTGTGGGCAATGGGTTTAGCCCACTATGTTGATGTCTCTGGCTCTAAGATTTGTTCCCATAGAACCTGAGATTTTGTGTAACGGCAGCTCCCAAGACCCGCTTACCTTGATAGACGTAGCTGCTTCCATCAGAGAAGTAGGATGGAACTCTAGATAGTAGCTTATCCACTAGATAAGGTCGAAGTCCCGTGAGGTGATCAATGACCTCAGTACAATTGTAGTGAGGCAACGAGGGGTCATCCTCAGGCAGCAAAGTAGCCAGAGTTTGAAGCCGCTGTTTTCAGAAATAGTGCCTGATAATGTATGGCTCAGGAATTAGAAATCCGTCAGTCTGATGGGGCCTTGATGAGAGTCTCCAGGGAACAGGAAGAAACAAGAGTTTGTGTCCAAAAGTCAATTTTTAAGCCTCCTTTATGAGGGGGCCACTGAGGAAATCACCACAGACAGGGTGGTCATCTGGTTGTTACAGAATCAAGTGTCTTGGAAAGGTAGACAACAGACCTCTGTCAGGGTCCCAAACTCTGGATCAGTCCTGTGGCTCCTAGAAATTTTGCACTTGTCTTTTAGTCACAGGGACTGGAATTTGTTAGATGGCTCACAACAGCCAGTGTAGTCTTTCTTTGTGTAGACTGGTTCTGACAAGTTCAGGGGGACTCACATCCAGAGCAGTTACTTTCTCGGCTGGCCCCTCTGATGTGACTGCTACTCTTTGAGTGGCCTGATCTGCCAAATTGTTTTCTCAGGTGAATAGCAGCAATCTGCTGACAGCCAGACTGCTGCCAGCAAATCTAGGATCTTTGGAGCCCCCCCCCCTTTTTTTTTTTTTTAAATCTTAGCTCTGGCGGAGGTTAAGAGACCTCACTCCTAATAGATGGCTCCATGTACATGTATAGTAGCAAAAGCATATCTACTATCAGTATAGATGTTTACCCTCTTTTTCATGGCTAGTTTTAGTACCTCAGTCAAAGCAATGAGCTCCACCTTTTGGCAGAGATGCCAGGCTCTAACCGCTTAACCCAGAGTACCTCCTTTTGGTGGTCACTGCTGCCCCGGCCACTCATCTGCCTCTGCCGTTCTGGATGAAGCTGCTTCCATCTGTGAAATTCCTCAGGTCGTTGTCAGGCATAAGGGTGGCGGGGTTTAAAGTTGAAGAAGTCTTGAAAACTACCAATTCTGGGTCTAGGAGCAGGGCCTAATAGTGTGAGATTCTAGCACTCACATTTTCGGGAGGGGTTTTGATAAGAGTCTCTAAACTGTGGGAGGTCACTATAGAAATCTTCTGTCCAAAAGTGAGGGTTTTTTTTTTTTTTTTTGGCCTCTTTTAAGTAGCATTGCCACAGCGGCCAGAATTTTAGGCATGGAGGCCACCCTCTTGTTACTGGATTGAGCCTTTTGGAAAGATAGGGCTATAGGCCTCTTTTAAGAGCCAATGTCCTGGGTTAGGACTCCTTTGGCAATGCCCCTGAGTTCATCTACGAACAAGGTGAATGGCTTGGCAACATCAGGGAGTCCCAGGGCTGGGGCCTCTGTCAAGGCCCACTTGAGCTGCCGCAAGGTCCAGTTTACATTTATCAGTCCAGTTTAGTGAGTTTTTCCCTTAAGGGAGCCCTACAGGGGGTGAGCTGTTTCAGTAAAATTTAGAATCCACAGCCTGGAGTATCCGACAGCTCCCAGAAATTCGCGCACCTGTTTCTTAGTTTCTGGGAATGGGATCTGCAATATAGCCTGGACACTTTTTTTAGACAAAATCCTCCTTTTTTTTTTTTTTTTTTTTTGCAATTTGTAGTCCAGATGAGTCACAGCCTGACAGCACAATTGTGCCCTTTTAGTCGAGACTTTATAGCCTAATTGCCCCAAAGTCCTTAACAGTTTCTCAGTTGTCTCTTGACAAGCTTACAAGCTTCTGTGGGGGTCGAGGCTATTAACAAGTCATCTATGTGCTGGAGGAGCACTATCTCAGGGTGTTTTTTTCTTAAATTTTAAAAGGTCTCTTGTTAATGTCTCATCAAAAAGAGTGGGAGAGTTCTTGTAACCCTGAGGTAAATGTGTCCGGGTCAGCTGTTCTTTTACCCCTGTATCTGGGTCAGTCCATTTAAAGGCAAAAAAAAATTGACTCACCAGAGTAAGAGGCAAAGTGAAGAAAGCAACTTTCAGGTCCAGAACAGAGTACCAGGTGTTCTCAGGATTTGGCACTGTTGGGTATAGACTCAGAACTCATGCATTAACCTCTCCGAGATCCTGTACAGAGCGATAGTTGTTTGTCCCTGGCTTCAGTGACTAGAAGCAAGGGCATGTTCCAGGGAGAGACACAAGGAATGAGAATATCATTGTCTCTTAGCCTCTGCATGTGGACTTTAAATCCCTTTCCGGGCCTGCAGGCTTATCGGGTATTGTCACAAGCAGAAGGGGCATGCTTGGGGTAAGAGCTCCATCAGAAGGGGGACTTGGCTGACTGCTAGCCCTGGAGGATTGTCTTCTGCCCAGACTTCTGGAATCTCCTGATTCCATTTGCCCAACAGTTTTAACTCTAAGTCAGTTGTGAGGACTCAGGTACGCTGGACAAATTTCCCAGTAGACGGTAATTTTTTTAGTTTTAAAAGACCTTTTGTGCTATCTCCATCAACTGGCTGAGGGGCATTTTTTTTTTTAAACTCTCAAACCTTTGTAATCTTTTTTCTAACATGTGGGGCCGACTGAGTTGCAAAGAGACCAACTGGCGATACTAGGGAAACCTCCTTACCTCTGGATGTCCAATCGGCTTGGGACAAAAGGACAACATGGTTTTGGCATTCCATATCAGAGAGCAGGCTTTATCTGGATGGCACACCACCTTTTGTCCCAGGGTGCCACCTGGCAGGCCATCATTTTATTAAAATTACATACTTAATAAAAAGAAGCTTTTTCATAGGTAACAAAATTGTGCCATATAATCTCCCAGAGGTCCACAGCACATGTGAAAACTTATATCTTATCTCTTTTATCATCTATAATCTCATATTAATGGAAACACTTTGCAGCAAAGGTTTAGAATCTTATAAATAAATCTATCAAAACTGATCCAATACTGTCAAACTTTGAACACATTTACTTCTTGTCAAACCTGTGGTCTTCAGTACTATAAACCAAGACAAAATTTATATCATCTCGAGCTTTTTATAACTTACAATATACCTCTAAGTTTTATCTTTTTTTTTACATTTTGGCACAGCAGACATTTTACTTGAAGACAAACCACTTTCTTTGTCCCTCCTTTTTACTATCACCAGTCAATTATCTTTTTTTTTTTTTTTCGCTTCTCAGACAACATTAAAACTCTCAACAAAACCCTTGAAGTTACCTTTTAGTAGTCTAAAACATATTTAATTAATTTTATGTCTTTTTACCACATTAAAATGCTGGGTTTTTTAAAGCTATAACCTTTTAACTGGCTCAATTACAGTATGACCTGGTTTTTACTTGGTAAAGTTGATATGATTTTTAAAAACCATAAATATACACATATATGTGCACATATATTTACTTTTTAACCAGAAAGAAAAATATTCCTTTTAAAAGGCATGCCAAGGTTGCAAGCAATCAGTTGAAGACTTACATATTAAACAAGGCGCCACAACATTAAAGACACAAACAAAGGGTGCTTTTTGCACAGTTTGGTGAGCTAAAGGAAATAATTTTTCTTATTATGAAGCTTGAATCTAATAAGCCATATGGATCCTGCAACAGAAATGGGCAACAAGCCCCTAAGTTAGTAACAAATCCAAACAGGCAAACAATTTTAAAGAACAAAAACACTGCACATCAATATCTAAATCCCTTTGTCCATTCTGGGCTCATAGAAGGGGTTCCTAGGAGAGAATGTTCTGTTAGATTTAGGGTAACCAAAAGGAGAACAATTAGAACAAATGGACAAACAAACAGACATACAAGACGAGACAAGCTGCAGCAAAAATGGCCTTTGCCCAAAAATTAGTCAAATTTTGGGATCTGGAAGAATTAACAAATTAACCAACAGAGTGGTTCCTCACCCGGGGCAGAGTCACAAATGGCAAAAACCAATTGACTCTGTCCTCAGGAGGTTTCACTTCCCAAATTAAGGGCGTCCCCTTCCAAACGGAGCTGTTCCCCACCCGGGGCAGAGTCACAAATGGACAGAATTTGTCCTACAAACCAACTGACTCTGTCCTTGGGTGGTTCCCGCTCCCAAATTGAGGGCGTCCCCTCAAAATTACAAGTTGACCGCGGCCCAAACAAATCCTCCAGAGCACTTACTTTCAAATGTTCAGAAATGAGTCTGGGGTCTTGCTTCCATCCCGGACGAGCCCCCAAATGTTATAACTTGAGCCCCGGTATAAAATCCAAGGAGGCAAGAGACCGAAAATTTAGTGGCAAAGGCTTTATTTCCAGGCCTGGCGACCAGTCTCCGGGAGCCAATTTGGAGACCGTCCCCTAGAAGCTGAAGGGAGGACTTTAAAAAGGGGCTGGAGGAAAGGGCGGGGGGAGAGAAACAAAGAAACCTGTAGAGCCATCAAACTTGTTGACCCGAGTCTGGAAACTGTATTGCTGTCTATTTAGCTCTGACAGTCTAGGGAGTTCCTGGTGTTTTTTAAATTACTCCCATCCTGCAGACTGACATTATCTCAGAGTGGCACGTCTGCAGCAATATTTGGAGAAGAAAGTGGAGAGTTAATTATCTCAGGACAGCTTGTCTTCACTAGTGAGTGCGAAGGGGTCACAAGTTATGAGAGGCTGGAACTTAAGTTTTACAAAGACCTGATATCTGACTCATTTGATACATACAGAACAAAAGGAAAGCACCGATTGGGGTTTGGGCCATAGTATTACCCGGTAATTTGTTTAAGCTAAGCAGTTCTTAAAATTGGGGCAGGCTCATTTTACAACAGATCATCACCGGGTCGGGGGGAGGTCACCAGAAACCCAAATTCTTTATGGCCTAGATAGATAGGTGAGGGGAGAGGGAGGCAATAAGGCGCCATACAGAACAGAAAACGGCGGTAATGTGTCAAGGTCAGGGTAAAGGGTTGAACTCACACGCAAATCTCTCTGCACACAAGCAGGTTACTTTAAACAAATGTAAATTAATTGCCATTTTAGTTTTCCTTAGCTCTTTAGCGGAGAATAGAGGCTCCTAGCAGTGATTAACAACCCTTGTTAGCTTGTTTTAGCACAGCTTCTGTAGTTTGTAGAGAGCAACAATGGTTAACATATCAATTAGGTGAGATTCTTGCAATTCTTTACAGAGGAGAGTGTTGCTCAACAGATCAATTAGGTCCCTTAACATATCAGTTAGGGAAAAAGGATAAAACAAACACATTTAGTAAGCCCCTATACAGGTTTGCTATAATACACATATAACAAAGCTATTTTCTTAGGGTACAACAACGCATGGTGTGGCACAAGGTACAAATATGTAGTCTTCACCTCAGATTGAGGGACGAGTGTGAAATACTGCAGTGTAAAAGAAATGCTTTATTAATATTAAAAATCTCGGTTCAAAGTTTACTGCCCAGGATTAGACTAGACAGTCACCTTGCCCATCTCAGCCTTGCCAACTCGGTCGCTAGCCTTTTCCATTCCGGTAGCTTTCCTGAGAGCTGGATGAGAGTCTGGCACAGTAAATTCTCCATTAACACGACTTCACTGCTTCTCTCCCAAGTGCTGATGGTTTCTAGCCTTTCTAAGAAAGAGTGGGCTAGGTAGAAAGACAGCGCTGTGCGGGCTCTAAATCATCTACATGGCCTAGAGCTTCTCAAAATATCCATTAGAATCCAAGGGCGACCAGAGGCCAAGCAAAGGGCAGAGGCTTTGGATCCTTTAAGAGGCGAGGCCTCGCTCCCGCTCCGCGAGAGTGATTGGCTGAAGCGGCTGTCAAGGCCGCGCGGGGTGGGTGACAGGAGGGGTTGCTAGGGAACCACCCGGGGGACTGTGGCGGCTGCGCCGAGGCGCGCGGTGCTTGCTGGGCCGCGCTACGCGGGGGTCTACAGGGGGCGCGGCGCAAGCCGAACAGCTTCCGGCGGGGAGGCGCCGCCGCCATTGCCGCCGCGCTCGGGAGCGCCGCCCCGCTGGCCGCTGGGGGTCCGCGGCCGCTGGCGCCATGGGCCAGTGCGGCATCACCTCCTCGAAGACCGTGCTGGTCTTCCTCAACCTCATCTTTTGGGTGAGCGGGGCCGCCGCCAGGCGGAAGGGAAGGTCTCGGCGGGGTCTCCAGCCGGAAGCGGGAGGGTTCGGCCCGAGGCTGCGTCGCGGGGTCGTTCCCGGCATTAAAGAGGCCCAAGTCGGGAGAGAGGCGGGGGCTCACCGCTTCTCCCCCAGGGGCTTGCTGGCTCAGTGCGGGACCCCTGTCCGAGCCGCCCGCTGGCGGGCGCTGTTCCTGTGCGGACCCAGACTCGACCCAGATTCTGTTCGAGGCCGAGTTCCGCTCTGCCTAAGCCCCGCCGAGCCCAGGCAGGCCATCCTTGCGGATCCGCAGGGCGCTGCTGAGCCCAGTAAGGGCTCCAACTTCAAGCTCTTTGTGTACGGAGAACCAGTTGGCAACTCATCAGCCCAGAAACGGATGAGGTCAACTTGGGAAGTCAAAGAACTGGACCAGGAAAATCGTTGTCTTTGATTTGGTCGTGGGGCGGCGGCGGGGGTAGGGGTTTATAGCCTGAGGTTATAAACGAAGGTTGAATGTGACTCAGGTGTCACAGAATTTTGAAGTCATTAGTACTTTTCCGTGAAAGGCAGCTTATGAATTTTACTTGGAGCTGCCGTTAAAGAAAAGGGTTTATAAGCATGCCATCTTTAGTCCAGGTGTTTATTTTGCCTGGCACTTTTGTGATAACGTGTGTTGTTTCTGTCACAGTCTCCACCCTCCAGGCCATCTGGACCTTGCACCCGGATGAATCTTGAAAACACACCCTCTTATCACATCGCTTTCTTTTCCCGAAAAACAAAACAGCTTTAGTAGGGAAATAAAGTTTAGCTACTTCACCTGTATTGCAGCTGAGTTTTGGGGCCCAACTGGCCTGAGCTTTGTCTTAAGTATTTGCTTGCTGAACAGTCTCTGTGTCCACAGTGCCCACAACACTGCTTTAACATTCCCACTCACCAAACTTTTGTGTCCGGCCTGTATTCAGGTCCTCCCTCCCACAAATGTATGTCATTCCTTCGACTCCCTAACAAAGAAATGAAGCCTTCTATTTGTGACTGTTGTGGCCTGAAAGCATAGTTATACATTATAAGGCACTTACTTTGGGGGGATTTGTGGTGCAAAGGGAAAAGTCCTCTGGGTGATATAGATCCTGTTCAAAATTCTCCGTGTGGGCTTGGGAGTTCCCTGATTTCTTTTCCAAGTAAGGCAATATTTCTCATGAGTTTTGAGTTTCAGGCCTTTTTAAAAGGAAAAGTAATATACAGGGATCTCCAAGTGAGACTCTGTGTTAGGCAGTGAGACATTTAAGAGGCAGAAACTTGGCTTTGGGCATAACTTGATTTTCTGGGTATATTCCGTTTTTGAAAAATATGTATTATGTGAACTCTAGGCTATTCAAATTCAGAACTGAAGGTCGTGTTAATGTTAGAAAATAATGCAACACACAGATTTTTACTTGCTCTAAAAGATTAAATGATTGCTCAGGAATCTTCTGAAATTTTGTTAGGGGAAGTATGTACTATTATCATTTATTCCAATAAAGTTGGTCGTGTTGTTGAACTTCTTAGTGGGTTATTGCTAAAATTGAAATCATAGGGTTTAATAACAAGTATCCTGTAGTAGAATGGGAAAACTTGGGTCCTGTGGTGAGAAAATTGGGCAGAGATGAAGGAGGAAAAATTGTGATACAATGCCACATAACCAATGAGGGACACATTATTAGGTGTGTCATCTAACATATCATTAGTTTTACAGACAAACTGTTGGAATTTGATGATAATAATAACTAACATTTGAGCATTACGTGCCAGTCTGGGAGTGTTACCATGCTTATTTTACAGATGAGGACATTAAAGTTTACTGAGTTAACAGCAAGTGGTGTTAGAACAAGTTGTATAGCATTTAAATTTGTATAAAAAAGTGCCAACAAGGAAGTATGCTTTTTTAAAAAAGTTAACCATTTCTTCATGGGAAGTTGTGATACATTTAGTTCTGATAAGTACCTTCTTATGATAATGGCTCCACCCACCTTTTAATGCCTTGAATGTATTAAGTGGACAAGTAAGCGTTCTCTACAAAGAGCCTTTCAAAAATTAGGTTCCCTTGCACAGCTTTAGTAAAGATTTTGTTACATTGGCTTTTCACTACCAGTTGTAGTGGCTGATTGTTGTTAGATTTAATTCTTTGGCAAAGTCTCTTTTTCTATCGGTACCAGGGATCGAACTTAGGGCAGCACACTTATAAGGCAGGTGCTTATGCCACTGAGCTAAATTCCCAGCCCACACTTTACATCTTAATAGCCTGGTTCTGTTGGCAGTTTGTTCATTGAGCAAACTGGAAAATGGATTGTTCCAGAAATACTCGGGTTTGGTGTATATAGTTTTGAACAGTGGAGTGTTTTAAGAATGGCACTTTGCAGAGGCAGTAATTAGAACAAGAAATAATCATTTAAAATTTTTTGAAAATTGTCTTAATGGAAGTAAAAGGTTTTTCACCAAATTCCAGAATGTTAGTTCTGGTTGGTAGCTTGATAGAAAATTTTGGACAAGTGAAAGGATGTACAACTTGAATCTTTTTTAATGGGATGGTGTAATTTTGTTATTTTTGAGACAGGGTCTCCCTATATAGTTCAGGCTGGCCTTAAATTTCTGCAGTTCTCTTGCGTTAGCTTCCTGAGTACTGAGATTACAGATGTGCACCACTACAACCAGGATCAGAGTGGTGTGACTTTAATGTCTTAATACTAGACTCATGATCACTTATTAAAGATTAGCAGTGTTTGAGGTAAATGACTAAGTTTTGAAAGCTATTGTAATAAATAGTCACTAGCCTGTTCTATAGTCTTTGTACCAAGGTAAAGCAGGATTCCTAATTTGGTAATTCATTTGATCTGACCCAGAAGACCTCATCTAAAACAAGTTTAAATTGGTACTTTGTAACACCATGTTTTATTCTGTTAGGTTAATTGAGTAGTGAAGACTTAGGTAGATTTATTTTTCTACCTTATTAGAAAAACCAGTTGCCTAGTATTTATTTTTGGCATGTGTTTATCTTAAGTGTTACAGGGGCTATCTACACTTGTGATACCTGTATAGGTGGTTGTGTTTCTTCTGCTCTAAGAGGTGGTAGTGTATTTGAGTGATAGTACTTGTGCTTGTGTTGTATAGCAAATGTGAAAGACAAGGAAGACACCTGTTCTTACTGAACTAAGACAGATTATCTGTTTAGTGTGGAGAATTAAAAGAGGGCAGTGTGATGGAGATCAGCTTTAGGTTGGCAGAGAAAGCTTCTCCAGCAAGGTGACATTTAATATAGCATGTAAGAAGTTACCAGGTTGGGGCGAATTGAAGAGGTGGAGGATTCAAAACTGCAGGAGCAGCCTGTGGACCCTGAGGCCAGGATGCACTTGCCATGTTCAAATTTCCAAGAGAAATCCTATACCTTCATGCTTTTCTTTGGGAAATAGAATTATAATGAAATAATCCAAGTGTTTTCCATTTTTTCACAAATTTTGTGTATAGGTTGTGTTTTCTAGCACATCCTTAAAATTTGAGTTGGTAATGCAGAGTTTTGCAGTTTTACATCCTAGAAGTTGTTTTTCTTGATACCTGATAAGGAGGGGCATGGAGGCTTGATTTTGAAACAGTCTCCTCCTGTTGTCTAGGTAGGCTGGAACTTGACATACTTCTGCCTCAGCCTTCCAGTGTGTTGAAATCTCAGACATGTGCTACCATGCCCAACTATGAAAGTTGCTTTTCTCCTTAATTTTTCCTGTTTTGTATGTGTCGTGACAGGTTATATTACTAGAAAACACCGTAGGCTAACTTTTTTTTTTTCCCCTGTGCTTGCCTTTGAATTTCCTAGGAGAAAAACTTTGTTAAGAGCCACTCATGATGCATATTGCAAATAGATTTCTTAATTTGGTCTTTGTGTGTGTGTGTGTGTGTGTGTGTGTGTGTGTGTGTGTAACAGGAATCAAACTCAGAATCTTCTGCTTGCCGGGCAGCTACTATGCCCCTGAGCTGCGTCACTGGCTTCTTTGACAGTTGAGTCTTTCCAGTCTTGGTCTTGTGTCTGCTGACCAACTGCCCAGTGACCCTGAGTAATATGTGGAACTTAGAATAGTGCTCTTTGGTTGCAGTTAAAGAAACAGATTGCATAGTAGCTTTTTGAGTATTTATTATTCTTTGAAATATGTGGGCTGGGGACTTAAGTTCAGGGGCTTAAGCATCTGCCTGTTAGGCACAAGGTCATGAGTTCGATCCCTGGTACCAGAAAAAAGAAAGATGTTACTGAATTACATTCCATAAAATCAAATTCAGGTTGGGGTTTTTTGCAGAAAATTTATTCCTTAAAGTTTGTACTTGGCACCAAACAAGTATGCCCTAAGAATCATTGGCTTACTAAGTGAACGTTGAATATCTTCCCCTGCTCATTGTGGAGCAACAGAGTGAAGAAATAAGTTCCCTCTGTCTGACAGCTAATTGAGAGCAAACTTTTCCTTGAATGTCTCTAGTTTTAGCTGTCCTCCAGTACTCACAGGTGGCCTCAGATCTTCTTTTAAAAATACTACTTCTCATCCCCTTCTTTACCCCATTCCTTTTAATAGTGTGGCAGATCAATAGATAAGAAAAATTATCTTCATTTATATGTTTGTCTTTAATCTACTTTTGGGAGTAAATATTGACATATTTATATTGTTGATGCCACTGAATTAAACACATAACCCAAGCCTAGACAAACTGTCATGTAAAACTTAAGTAGTCTAGAATCCTGTAATAATGACTCTGTGGTTGAGTAGGATAGGGCAACAAAGATTCAAGACAGTTTAAGAGTCTGAAAGAAAATTCCACTTAAATTCGCACTTTTGACCCCAAAATCTGTAAGTCTGAAAGTAGCCATTTTATATGTTAACATAATTTGGTTGTGGCAACTGGTTGATCTTGTTTCACTGCCACCTGAGCTTTTGATTCTTTCTACTGGTAGGTATGAATTGTATTAAACAGAACAACTTTGTTAACCCTTCAGAAGCTCTTCCTGCATATTGTTAAGGGCCAACACCTGACCCTCTGACATATGCAGTGTTAAGCTAGATAAACAGTGATGACAAACATCCATCTAAATACAGAAAAATTAAAATAGAGCTGAGTAAGGATCATGATCTTTAAAATACAATTTGAGTAATAGCAGTTTAAAAGGATTAAAATATTTCTTATTTAAGAGTAAGGATAATGATGGCAGTGACATTGATGATGAAAGTGGCAATGCTTTACATCCTGGTCCAAGTAGGATTTTAAAAACTATCTATTTGGTGATATTTATGAAAAAAGATAAGATGTACTGAAAGAATCAGAATCATGTTATGCAATAAAAAACAATCAGTGAATCAAGTCTATGTAGACTGAGGAAAACTGGTAAATAGGCAGGTGCCTAATATATTTGGATCTAAGATAATCTGCTTTATGTGGGTAGTTTAGAACATCTAGGAAGTCATTCATTTGAAAACCATCTCAGTTTCAAACAGTTGAAAATATTTTTCTGTTGTAAGATCTATGTGTATACACATGTATTTAGGAAGACACTAAAAGGTTTTTTTTTTTTTTTTTTTTAAATCGGTATTGGGGATCGAACTCATGACCGCCTGCTTGCAAGGCAGGTGCTTATGCCACTGAACTAAATCCCCAGCCCACTAAAAGTTATTTTTAAAAAACTAATACCTATAATTCCACCACCCAGAGAAACTAATATTAACATTTTGGGTTTTAAAAATTTCTTTGCATACATACATGTATTTTTCCCTTCGTATACAACAAACATTCTGTACTAAGTAATGCTTTATCAGAATATTTCAGGGTTATAACACAAGCATACCCGTTTAGGACTTCTGTGTTTGTTGTTATGATTTTGGTATGATTGGGCATACACTCTGCACAACTCTTTGTTTCCATCTGCCTTATTTGTAAGAATCTAAGGATAAATTCCTGGGAGTGGAATTAATAAGCATAAAAACATAACCTAGACCTAATGTGGATTGCAGGTTATTCTTTGTTAACTTGCATCCTCACTTTTTTTAGAATACTGCTTGGCTGTTACTGACCAAGTTTTAGGTGGAAAATGTCATTATTTTATTAGCTTTAGGAGTGTTTGATAAAGCCTAGCTTTAATTTCTGAAAATTTCTCTTCGAAGTTGATAGAGTAAATGAAATGTGTAGGTGATGGCTTAGTAAAAGGAGTGATTGTGTTTAGTGACAAAGTTTTATCAGTAAATCAGAGTTTAATAAACAAGATACATTTGGACTAAAAGATGTAAGATTTTTAAGTTACTTGTAATAGTACAAGGATAGAATTTGGGGAAGCTTTCAAATATGTACTGTATAGCATTACTACTGATTCTTTGGAGAAAAGTTAGGCATATAAACTAGTCAGGCTACCAAGCATGATAAAAAAAAGTAGTGAATATTTAATATTTTTAATTTGAGTCACAGTCTTGCTTTGTAATTTAGGTCACCCTCAGACTTGAAGAAAATGTCCTACCTCAGCCTCCTAATCAGTGGGGTTATAAATAAGTGCCCAACTATTTTAAAACTTTATTATTGAAAGAAATGGTCGTCTATGGCTATACCACACTGAACGTGCCCGATCTCGTCTGATCTCGGAAGCTAAGCAGGGTCGGGCCTGGTTAGTACTTGGATGGGAAAGAAATGTTGTAAGCCCTGTCAAAATCCTCCTCACTTCAAAAAGGCCCATTTGTGCCACTTCCTGGAGCAGTTCTGGAAGTCTTCCATGAGTGTCTTTAGTTGTGCTATTGTGGCTGCCTCAGTGTCCTGAATCAATTTAAAATGTTTCCTTTTCATGCTCATTTGACTTTGAGGAAGAGCCAGAGGTCACACAGTGCCAGATGTGGTGGAGAAGGTGGATGAGGATGTCCTGTAATGCTTTTATGAAGCTGCCTTTCCTTTGGATGACACTCAGCAGTAGCATTCACTGTGTTTGAACATATCTTGTAAGGACAAGAAAGGACAGCCAGATCTGCTTCTGAGAGGTGACAATGGGCCTGGGCCTGTTGGAGCCAGGGGAAGGATGTTGAGGGGGATTGATGGCAGCTTGCTCTTTACTGTAAAGATGTATTACAGCTCCAGAGTTGGTTTTTTGTTGTTGTTGTATTTTTGGTACCAGGGATTGAACTCATGACCCTGCGCTTGCCAGGCAGCAGGTACCACTGAGCTAAATCCCTGGCCCTCCTGTTATTTTTTAAAAGAAAATTTGAATGACTTTCTCAGACTACTTTCTAAACATCAAAAAAGCACTTACATTAGATTGAAATTTCTTTAAGAGATTCCACATTTGCATATATAGAATGCTAAAAAATATAAATGAAATAGGATACTTTTACAATTCAAGAATAGCTTGGTTCATGGAAAAGCGCTGGCCCTCCTTAAGTTTTAAAATCCTGTGACTTAATTGGAAGCATTGTCATATTAAAGGGTAAAGGGAAATGATTTTTAAAATTACTCTTCCTGTAGTTTCTGATGTCAGCCTTTCCCCTAGAGCTCCTTTCACCTCTTGTGAAATGGAAATGGATGAATATTTTTAGCCCTGGCGTGGCTCCTTCTCACAGGCTCAGGTTCCCCCGCAGTGACTGTAGCATTCAGCTGCATCCATTTCTCATTCCTCTCTTCTCCTCTGTCCTGTTGCCCTCGGCCCCTCTCCCCTGCTTTTCTGCAACGGTGTGACTGGCAAAGCCCAGATCATTTGGTAATTTCCAGTCACATTACAGCCTTTAGTAGGAGAATTTAACACTTTCACCTTCTATTTAGCTTTTCTAGTAGCCACAAGTTCTACTTAAAAGTCTAAGTGGCTGAAGGTCCCTGTGTACACTAGGTAGGAATTGCTTGTGTCTCCCTCCTGTCTTGCACATTGTCCCAGTCCTTAGGGTGGGTCTCATATCACCAGCTGGATGTCATTAAGGCAGTTGCTCTGTGCTGTTTTTAGGTCTTCAGCTGTTCAGATGCTTGCTCTATAATGTCAGAGAAACTGGTGACATTCACAAGTATTTCATAGCTGAAGATAAAAGCACCATAAACAGATTTAATTAAAAGAAGAAAATTTTGAAGTTGTCTTCAATTTAGGAAACGATTTAGGTTATATTTACAAGCAATTTGATTTATAGTTTCATATTAGCAGTTTGCACTTTGGCACATGTAACTGGAATGTAGCTCCCTCCTATATGTTGCCAAAATAGAACTCTAAGATTCTTAACTTTGCTGTGTAAGTAACGTTAACTGGTTTGCAGCATGGGAAAAGAAACTATCCTATCAATTTGATGAGGATAAGCACGCGCAAAAACATTACCTCTTCCTGGCCTTCGTTGGCATTTGTTTGAGTCTGACCGCACCTGTTAAGTTTTCTGCTGCTTTTTGGAGTGGAGGGGCAGTGCAGGAAACATTTCACTTGGCCCATTCCCAGGCAGCAGAAAACTCATCATTTGCTCTCTATAGTGCTAGTTCTTCCAGGCCCTGTACTTTCAAATAACTCTTTAATATCTAGGGGTCCATTTCTCTTCAAATTCTTGTTCCTTGGACTTTTCTAGGTAACATACGAATTTCTTGAAGAAATTAAAAAATTTTAATCTTTGGCATAAATGGGTTAATTGTTATACACATATCCCCCAGATGTCTTTTTCATTCAGATTTTGTAGGCTGCATTTACTAGCTGGGCATACTGATGTGTACTTGTAGTGCCAGCTAGTCGGGAAAGTGAGGTGGGGGAGTTGCTTGAACCTAGAAGTCAGGAGGCAACCTAAAAACAAAACAGACTTCATTTACTAGAAGCTTAGAAATAGAATTGATTTTAGTGTATGTGCTGCCAAAGTGAGTATTCAAATTCACTTCAATTTGTGCCTTTTAAGAAATATCACCTTTAGAGTAAAAAAAAAGAAGTTAAGAATCTTAAGGATGGACAATTAGTGAAAACATACAGGGCACAACTTGATTAATTCATATTTAGGATTTCTTGTGATTTAGCCTGAGGACTGATCACTTTAGCAAAGTGTGTTATGCTTATATGCATGTGTGTGTATAGCCAAGAAAAAATAGTATTTTAATAAAAGGGCATTTATTTCAGCAGTCACATACATTTGTAATAAATGCACCAAACTAGTCTGTTTCTTCTCTTTTCTCTCCTTTGCTTGTCTTCCTCTTATAGTAACATTCCCCAAAAGCCTGAGTGTCAAGGCCTTCGAATGCACATTGTAAGTGCAGCATTTATTTTTACTGTCAAGTGCCATTTATAAACTGATGTATCATGAGTGTGATGGCCATCAGAGTTCAGTAAGCAGAATTAAGCTACTAAGTCATGTTCAAATAGTGTACAAAAAACTGTAGGAGCCCGGAATGGTGGTGTATACCTGTAGTCCTAGGCTGAGGCCAGGAGTTTGAAGCCATCCCAAGAAGCATAGTGAAACTACTTGGGGTGTGGGGGACTTTGGATGGAAGAGAAGGTGTGTGCGATGGATATACGAGGACAGATTCAGGGGAAGAGGTTAGGTGAGGTGAACCCAAGTCAGTCTTGACTGGTATTGCTAGGTGCCGGGTTGCTGTGCTGTGTGATTTGCAGAGTAGAGAAGTGAAAGGTTGTGTGGCCCCTCTGGAGGTAACTGTGCTCTGACTTTTGGTTTTTGACAGGGGGCAGCTGGCATTTTGTGCTATGTAGGCGCTTATGTCTTCATCACCTATGACGACTACGACCACTTCTTTGAGGATGTTTACACGCTCATCCCTGCCGTGGTGATCATCGCTGTCGGAGCCCTGCTTTTCATTATTGGGCTCATTGGCTGCTGTGCCACAATCCGGGAAAGCCACTGCGGACTCGCTACGGTAAGCCTGTGCCTCACCGGGCACTTAATATCCCCACAGGGCTCTCGTCTGTGTCACTGCTTCCAGTATTAAGCATGAAGCATGGTAGACTCCAAGGCTCCTATAGTGGAACGGAGTTGGTACTTGTGCTAAAAAAGCCTCTAGGAGTTGTTCCTAATAATTGCTTTTGTCTTTTTAATTTACAGTTGTCTTTAAGAACATTAAAATGACTCTTTTGTTTTTTCTGTTAGTACATGTTTACAGTAAATAATGACTATATTTCTCATGTGAAGTTGGTACTTGGACTTAGCACATCTTCATTCTTCTTTTAATCCCCTTCCCTTTTGCAAAAGATCTCATAATTGCTTTTTTAGCAAGAATATTTAGATTTATTTTTTCACTCTTGCTTAATTTTTTACAATATTTTCTTACAGTTTGTCATCATCCTGCTCTTAGTTTTTGTCACAGAAGTTGTCGTAGTAGTTTTGGGATACGTTTACAGAGCAAAGGTATGTTGTCTGTTGTGATTCACATAATGATATAAGTGGTGATGTAGGTTTTTCACGTAAAATAGAACCAGTTTATTTTATCAGAGCTAGCTTTTCTTTTGCCTTATTTCTGTTGAGCTGTTGTTTCAAAATGTCTGAAGTTAAAAGTGTTTACGTAGCAAGACTGCTAACCTCGTTTAATATAGCAGAGTACAAATTCTGTTGTTTTTGATTATGGTGTTTAACTTTCTTTAAATTATCTCACGGTGAACTGCAAATAAGTAGATGATCAGCTGAGGGTTTATTCAGAATTCCTGTTAATGGAGTCTCCACATTGAGGGGAATGGATATAGACTTTGTGTTCTGAGTTCATTTTACAGTACTACTTTGAAAAAAATGTCTCTGTCCTAGACATAGGAAAGATGCGTTGAGTTGGGATTTTCCTACCACCAGCCCTGGGGACTACACTCTTGCTGACTGGAGTACCAAGGCAGTGCTGTCAATACTTCCTGGCTTCTCCTTCCCTTTTCTTGATCATTCCCTCTTCTTTCCCTTTCCTGTTTTGCTTTTGCTTCCCATCTAAAGTACCTAAGACTACACAGGCTATTTTAAATTAATTATGGTGTAATTTTAGAACCATTATAAATGTAGAGTCATTCTCATTTTAATTTTCAGTTTAAAGTCAAAGGCATCCTACACCAAGTGGATAATCAAACAGTTCCTGGAGAAGAAAGAGATTGTGTAACTGTGCCCCCAAATATGTCTCTACCAGTGACCCAGTTATTAGATGAATATTTCATCACATCACTGTTTTAATTACCAAATCAGTTGCTTTAGAGACCAATAAGAGAATCTGGTACAAGTAGACTTCCATTAAATGCTGCTTGCTCACCACTCTTTTAATGGGCAGTAGGAAGTTCATTTCCTGCCCCATTTTACGTACAGTGGGAAAACACAGCTGCATTCACATGAAATGCTACTTTTTTTTTTTTATTTATTTATTTTTATTTTTTTGTGGTACCGGAGATCAAACTCACGGCCTTGCACTTGCCAGGCAGGCACTTATGCCACTGAGCTAAGTCCCTGGCCTTAAAGTGCTACTTCTAAGGACCTGTTTTTACCTGCTAATTACTTTTGTGTATTTGGTTAAATCTAAACACTGAAAGATAAAATCAATACTGATAGTATTTGTTTTGAAAATATGAAGGCTTCACAGTCATTTGATTTTTACATCTTTTAGGAAAGGAAAGTGAGTGGGTCATCAGGGAAACACTGAAAATTTATTTGCCAAATGAAAGGATCCATCTGCAGTTTAGGATATCCTTCCCAGTGCTTAGTTGCTTGCTTTTTCCTGAACAGATTGTTCGCGTGCCAGCTTACATGCCAGCTTTGAGTATTTTTAATCTCTGTGATAGAATGTCTGAACTTTCTCCTGTCAGTTTGAATCTGTAGAGAAACGGGATCGGGGATTTAGCTCAGCGGCATAAGCATCTTCCTGGCAAGTACGAGGTCATGAGTTCAATCCCTGGTACCAAAAACAGGAAAAATAAAATGAATCTGTAGAGAGATAGAAAGGGAAACACCCCACCCCCACTAAAATTAATCTAGAGAGTTCTGGCAAATTGGAACTGCCACATAGACATCACCTTTGACTCGTGTTCTTTTTAACAATATATTGGAAAGACTGAGTTCTTTGTTTTGGTTCAGGTCGAAAATGAGGTTGACCGCAGTATTCAGAAGGTGTATAAGACTTACAATGGAACCAACCCCGATGCCGCCAGTCGTGCTATTGACTATGTGCAGAGGCAGGTAAGCCTGCTTGATGTCAGGGTGTGTGAGGGCTGCTCTTTCCAGGGCAGCATGAAAAGAGCTCTGCTGCTACTGCCTGGGCTGTGTGCCTTCACAGCTGTGAAGAACCTCAGGGTCTGTGTGATCTTTTGCTCCGGTCTACACCTTTAAAGTTTGTTCTGCGTCCATTACCTAGTCAAGGCAAGGAAGAAGTATCTTAAACGTTTTAAAATTATCTGACTCCCCCACCAGGACGATTAACTAGATAGATGGCAGAGAAAGAAAGTATGTACTCCAGGAAAGTGGGAATCCAGGTGGATTCTGTGAGAAGTGAGAGAGGTTTGCAGGAACCTATAGAAAACAGGGTCAGAAAGAACAACAGACAAAAATGTTTTAAAAAACGCATATGTATGTGTTTTGAAATACATGTAAAAGTGGATTTTTGTACTTATATAGATTTTTGCACCAGTAATTTTGCCTCAGTTGCCAGCTTTTTATCAGTCTTATTTCATCTGCTACCTGTACATTTTTATCTTAAGAGTGTTGAAACAACTCTTAGACATTACAGAGAAAACATTTTAAATAACTTTGTCACTGGAAATAATTTAACTCAGAACCAGACAGATGTTCAGTGTACAAAACAGGAAGATTTTCCTTAGCTTGGAAGCATCTCTTGTAGGCAGTATGCTTTTCATGTGGAGCTTGTGTTGCTGTTTAAAATGAAAATCTTGGTCCCTTATTGTGAGTGCTCAAGTTAGCCCCTGTGGCTGGTGGCTGCATGTAGGACCTTGTAGACATCTCGAGTAGCTCTCCAGTTTTTAGCATATGTGCTGCTGAAACAAGCATTTTAAAGCTCTGTGGTATGCTAAAACTCAAGCCAAGCATACATGTTTGGTAAGAAGTAAGTAATGCCTATGTTGTCCTCCAGCTGCACTGTTGTGGAATTCATAACTACTCAGACTGGGAAAACACAGATTGGTTCAAAGAAACCAAAAACCAGAGTGTCCCTCTTAGCTGCTGCAGAGAGACTGCAAGCAACTGTAACGGCAGCCTGGCCAACCCCTCCTACCTCTATGCTGAGGTGAGCTGTGGCAGGGACCAGGGTCCCTTCTAATGACCTCCTGTGATGTTCACTGTGTCCTTCCTAACTGAAACTTCTTTCTATCTCTGTTCTTTTTTAGTGCCACTTTGTTGTAACATACTGTCTTTTGTTTTAGTTGCATTTCTGTAAAAGTTATTCTAATCACATATTCTTTGTTTTGTTTTGTTTTGTTTTGTTTTCTCTGTTTTGAGTTTCTCTTTTTTTCATTGCTGCCAATGCGTAGTAATCTGTGACTGTAGCTTATACTTTGAAAAACGACTCCTGACAAGGATGACTTGACTGTGTTGCAGGGGTGCGAGGCTTTGGTTGTGAAGAAGCTGCAGGAGATTATGATGCATGTCATCTGGGCAGCGTTGGCCTTTGCAGCCATCCAGGTAAGCTCAAGCACAGCTGGCCTGGGAACTGGGGTCATGCTTGGCTGTTTTCAGCTGTCAGTCTGAATGAGTTCAGTCACCAAGGAGAGTGAATCTTGGTATGTATTGGTAACTTAGAAGTGATTGCAGTACCAGCCTCTTGATTGTAGGCCTAAAACCAGAATGGTCTAAAGAATCCAGAGATCTGGGGTTGGGAGAGACTGTAGGCAAAGGATCTATCTTTGCTTTACTTTTTCCTTTGACTAGTGAGTGATCTGTTCAAAATATAAACAGTTATCATAGTATATTCTTGGAAGGTATCTTAGTAGGACATCACGGAACTTTTAAAATTCTGCTTTATTTCAGTTTGGAGATGGAAAGCTTTATTTCCAGCCTTTTAGTATATACTTTCTAGTTCTTGAGAGTCTGTTTGAGACAGGCTGTTGCTGTGCTGCCCAGGGTAGTATAGTACTTGAGGGTTTATTGACTGTTGGTTGATTGTGTGGTTGATTCCATATGTCCTGCTGTGTTGCCTAGGCTGGTCTGGAACTTTTGGGCTCAAGTTAGCTGCCTGCTTCAGCCTCCTCAGTAGCTGAGACAACAGGTGACACAACTGCACCCAGCTATTTGAGGGTTTTGGTATACACGGCCTAAATCAAAAACAGTATCCTCTCATTCTAAAAGAAACATCTGTATTGCTTTACAGAAAAGATCTCCCATTAAAACAGGTTCTCCTTGGGCATGGTGGTGCACTGCTATAATCACAACACTCAGGAGGCTGAGGCGAGGGATTGCCACAAATTCAGTGTCAGCCTGGACCACATAGTTTAAGGCCACCATGAGGTGTATAGCAAAACCTTGTCTCAAAAAACCCAATAAATATGTGCATACATACAAACTGGGATTCTAGCTCCTTTTGTATTTATAGAAAGTTCTTTTAAAATGACAACCACCTAGAAGTCCTTGACATTGCCATTGCTGGTACCTGAGAGAACCTGTTTTCCCAACTCCTACCATTGTAAGCAGTCTTTTTCTGCCCTAAGAATAGTTATGAATTAACTGGTAATTGTTTAATTAACCTCTCACTTTTATCTGTTCTTGGGTGTTCCCCCTCCCACTCTGCAAAAATAAACAAATGAATACATAAAAGTACACCTCTCCCTCTCCCCACATAAAGATAGATAATAGTCACTTTTCTACCCAGCACATCTATCCACACTCCTGTCTGCTCAGGTACATACTGTTGTCTGTTAGGGATTTTGTTAAGGGAATGTCTTAGATGATTCTTACAGATGAAAATAGCCAAGTATTTGAAAACAGTTGAAATCTTTGGCACCAAATCTAGTTTTCAGAATATTTTGATAGATCCTGAAATAGCCTTTAGAAAGTGTAGATTTTTAATTATTAGATTAAAACCGATATAATTGCTGGTGTAAAGGTAAATTAAATTTACTCGTATTGCCTGCTGTTTGGAAACTTGAACAGAAGCTAATATTTTTAATGGGAAGAGCCTGTGAAATGGCAAAGAGGTGATTGTTTATTTTGATGGTGTTCAAACAGCCCAGAAACAATTCATTAAAAAGCCTCCCTGTATTTGGTATGGTCTCTACCCTTCTAAGCATTTGCTTTGTGGCACTATGTAGCAGTAGTCTTGTGATCAACAGGGAGATATTTCATATTTAGATTGTCCGTGCAAACAAAATCATTTAGCTACAAAAAATGGGAGAAGTCTTTTCCCATGTGGAATCTTGGTGTGGGCAGTCTGTGTGTGTAGAAGACTGCTGAAAAGCGCCACTTTAGCCGTGTCCCTCATCTCATTAAGCTTATTAGCCAGCCAGATATTTATCTTCACTAAATATTTCTCAGAGGGAGCTAATAAATATTTTAACTAGTTTCCTAATTTAAGTGTGTTTGCCACAACTATTTTATGCTTAAATATGAGTTAAGCTCATAAGTTACTTATGAGTTAAGTAATAGCTGGTAAAAATTAGATATTTTCAGTTTAACAAGGGTAAGGCAAGGATCCAGAGCATTCACAGGCTCAAAACCTAGTGGTTTTGAAAGTGAAAAACTTTGATTTTTAAGGGAAAAAATGCATACATTTAAAATGGCAAGAGAATTTTATATGCTAAGAGTGCCTGTAAATGTTCTATGCTTTTGGTATGTTTTTTTAAATTTTATTTAAAAGGAAAAAGAGAAAAAATAAAACAAAACAAAGCGGTGTAATGGTACAAGTAATACAGAACTACAAAAAAACAAAAACAGTAAGAAATCACCAGTTAATAGATTACATATTATCATCTTAGAGATAGTTGCTCAAGTCACAGTATCAAAGCATACAAAGTGGACATTCAAACAGTGAGACTGCAAACAGTTGTGTTCAATGATCCAACCAAAAACATTAATATGGTCAGCTATTTAACACCCCTAAACACACTTGCTGTTGTATCTTTTAGAGCACTTTTTTTCCCTTCTCTTTTTTACAATAAAATTTACACATTTTGGGTTTTATATGCTTTTGGTATTCAAAAGCTGGTACAGATCGTGTTCTCGGTATAGGAAAACAGAACAAAAGCAGAGCTAACTCATATTTGTGAGTTTTTGTGCTTATACATCAATCCCAATACAGAATTTAAAGCAAAAAAGAATGCTTAAGAGATTTTCTATTCTTTTCTCCTTTGTTTTGCAACAAATATGAGAAGGAGCAAGGATAATATAACTATGACCATCTCACAGAGAGTGGTAAAACTAAAGCTTGAGCCCACATTCCATTGTGCTGTCTCCAATTACAGATCTGAGAACTCAGGTTCTCAGAAAGTTAGATTCTAAGTCTCTTAGGAATACTCACTGTTGACATGTTAGCTGGACAAAATGAGATAGAGTGGCAGACTGGTTGAAGCAGAGGCTGATTTTGTCTCCTAGCTTGCAAACCCTAAAATATTTAGAAACATGGCCTTTTAGGGCTGGGGATTTAGTGCAGCAGTATAAGCACCTGCCTTGTAAGCACATGAGTTCGATCCCTGGTACCGGTAAAAAAAAGAAGAAGAAGAAGAAACATGGCCTTTAGAAAAAACATTGGCTGACCCTTGTTCTAGTCTAGTTAAACAGTGTAGGTTCAGGTAGGACCAAAATGACCAAGAAAGAAAAATCTGAAAAATACTAGTTAACTACTACAACAAGAGTTTTGAATATAAGTAAGTGAGGTTTTTACATTTTAGCTGCGTTATTAAACAAGATGTCTCACTTCTCTGCAACGTCAGCCTTTTGAATTATCAAATGACCAGTTATGTTTTCTATTTAAAGGTTATAGGCCTCTCTCTGTGTTGATCCCAGTCTCCCTCTATAAAGCCAGTGCTGTCAGTTTCCATGCATCCTTCCAAAAGCAGTTTGTACTTACTGCTTAAATAGTTTGTACATAGAAAGCAGTGAAGATTGTATAGTGCAGTCATGAGACATAATAGAGCACCCTTATGTGTTTTGCCTGCTGTCCTTTAATGGTGCCTTGGCAAGACTGAAGTGTGAGCCATGGGTCTGTTCAAGTCAGCACACACGTGCTTGGGTCCTTAGAGCTTGTGGCTGGTGTAGGCTTCAGACTGCACTGCCTTCCAAGTACTGAGTGCTTCCTGTCCGACAGAGTTCCCCCACTGTTTTTCACAGCAGTGCCACCTTCTTCCCTTCACCTTGACAACTGATAATCACACCTCTAGTTCTAAAGATTTGTCATTTCAAGGTGTTATATAAATGGCATCTTCTCATTTACACCTTCTTAAAAACAAATTAGTATCTTATAGATCTGTTTTGTTACCAGAGCTGTGTTTCTGTTTTATGGATATAATTTATCTAATTGACTTTAATGAGCTATTATGTAAGTCTCACTATCACAAAAATGGAAGTAGTGGATATCCTCTGTTGTGCATATTTATGATCTAGCAAAAATTTATAACTATGACCCAAGGGTTGGAACATAGCAGTGAATTTTGACAGTAGTTCAAAAGTTTTTTTCCAGGGTTTCTCCAATATGAAAGAATTCTTATGCTTGAATAAGACCTATTTCCCCACTCTTGCCACCTGCATAGAATGTCATAGGACATTTTACTTTGGCAATCAGTTTTATAAATCACTGTTCATCTTTGTATTTAGTAAGATGTTTTGATGTGTTTGTTTTGGTTTGGTTTTTAGATTTTGTTTTACAGTTGCTGGTATATGTGGTTAGGTAGATTACATATTTACATATTGCAGTGGAAGTTACCATTGGAAGAAATAACATTGGAGCTAAGATATTCATATAGTATTTTCTAAATCTGTTGTTGAAAATTTCAGTATAGCAAGGCTTTGGAAATGGTCCTATGATATCATTGATGAGGATAAGTAATTATGCAAGTTTGCTGTCCTTAGACTTGTTCTCAGAGGGGTATGTGGGCATGCATGTGCAGTTGAGAGAGATTGGGGATTGAATACACAGAGTTCACACTGACCTCCATGCCCATCTCACTTGCTTTATTTTTCACTTTGAGACAGGGTCTTACTTACTGTGTTACCCAGTCTGGGCTGGAACTTGAGATGCTCCAATCTTGGCCTCTCAGAGTGCCATGATTGCAGTCGTATGCCACCACACCTGGTGTAAAGTTTTATGCTGTGTGTTTCTTTCTTTCTTTGTTTGGTACTGGGAATTGAACTCAGGACCTTGCACTTACCAGGCACATACTTGTGCCACTGAGCTATATTCCTGACCCTATTGTGCCTTTTAAGTTGTTTTTAGATCAATACAAGTTGATTTAATTCAAATGAGTCAGGAAAGAAGTGGAACTTGCTTCAGTGAGTGCTGACTCTCCAGCAGAGGTGAACCCCCTGAAAAGAACATAAGGAGGGAGTAGGAATTTTTTCCCCTAGCAAATCAGTAGTTTCTAAGTTAAGCATTTTTTTTTGATGCCCAGTTTACTAGTGCCTGGGAGCCAATTGTGTTTGATTTTATAGCTATAAGACTATTCCAATGGGATGATGAACAGAAATGTATTCTTCAGGAGTTAGACACTGACTGTGTCTAGCTCTAGCATTGGGTTCAGCTGTTGAATCGGTTCTCCCAAGTGTCTCTAAGGGGTTACGTGCATGAGGAAGCATCAGCACATCCTGGAGCCGTGGAGTGGACAGCAAGCAGTTCTGTGTCCTAAGCTGTAGAGTCCAGACTCAAGGAAGGATGAGACCTAAGTATGCAGCAGTGAGCCGTGGAGGGCTGGGTGGGGATGCCCTCCTTCTCTGTACTTAGTGATCGCCTCCAACCTTGGGCTCAGAGTCTGCTAAGGGGTGAGGTATATTTTGCTGAGATTACATTGATCCCATATATGCAGGGCTCTGCACTTAAAAATTGAGTAACTCAGGTCTTCACTGTCAGTGAGGGGTGGGAACAGCAAGGTCATGTTTATTTAGTCCTTTGATTACTGTTTAGAGTGTTCTGTGTAAACTAGGTCAAAACTTCTAGAATCATTTTCTCCTTGACATAGCTTAACCATCTTGCTTATGTAAATAAAGTAGCAGGATGTGACTTTATTACTGGTTCAGTATGCTACCATAGAAAGATTAGAGTCTATGAAAATAAAACGAGGAAGGAAGAGTGAGCTTTAAAAAAAGTGTGTGATTATCTAATGCCACAGAACCATACCTTGATTTCAAAAATAGGAAATGTGAAAAAATGTCAGACTGCATTTCTGGCATCCGGAGTAGGGTCCAGCACAGGGCTGCTGGGATACTGAGTGGTGTGGTGGTCACAAAGCCTGTTGTCCTCCCAAGATGGAGATGATTGAAAAGACCCCATATGTGTGAGTTGTCTTGGTCATTTCCTCCCTAGGCCTTTGCTACCTGCCGTGGAAGCACTTACCTATATGTATCTAATTAAAATGAAAACATAAAGCGTCATTCCTTAGCAGTGCCAGCTGCGTTTCAAATGTTGAGTGGCTGCCTGTGGCTGGTGCTACCATGTGGGGCACAGGGCACACAGAGAAGGTCCCACCGCTATAGATGCTTCTTTGGATGGCAGTGGGTTGGTGGAGACACTAAGGACCCTGATTCTGTTTCATCAGGTTCCCTGGTGTGAAATGAGGAAGCTGACACTTAGTATTTCATTCCTTTGAAAATACTGTATTTATCAGAAACTCTTCCTTTCACCGTTACTGTTTTTTGATGATTTCAGGACATTGATCCTAAAGGGACTTTCAGCCTTTCTCGTTGTTCTTTCTCTGCAGCTGCTGGGCATGCTGTGCGCCTGCATCGTGCTGTGCAGGAGGAGTAGAGACCCTGCCTACGAGCTCCTCATCACCGGGGGTACCTACGCCTAGCAGAGGCCCAGCCTGAGCCCTCAGTCTTGCGTGGCTTAGAGGTGGACTGAGCAGGTCCACTGTGCTGGCTCCGAGTTCTCTGGTTGAAGCGCATGAATGCTGGTGTTGGGCAGAGCACCTTGGCTTTTCATACCCACCCACTTAGTTTCCCGCCCATGGCTTTCTTTGCCTCATTCTAGCTGACACTGTATTTCCGTGGGTTTTAAGTTTGACAGTCAATGTTCTTATTTCAGAACTATTTGCAAGTTGTATAGTGTGGTAGGATAGAGGCGGGTTAGGGCTGCTTCTGTGGCCTCCAAGTAGTGATGGGACTCTGCTATGGGACTGCTGGGTCCTTTCTGTCTTCACAATGGAGAACTCATGCCTAGAGGCTTTGGCGGGAGGAGAGGAAGCCAGCTGTCTGGTAAAACGAACACCAGATGGTGCCCCTCATCGGTGTCCTTTACAGATATATACTGTAGTCCAATAAGGTAGCAACTGTACAAAGCGGCTAAGATAGATTTTAGATCACACAGCGTGTATCTTTGTTCATCTTCAGAATCAGACTGGTCTTTGAAATTAGTGGTTTTTAATCAAAACTGGCTTTACAGGAGGAGTGTAGTGTATGCACTACTATTGTAAAACAATGCGTGAGTGTGTGTGACCGAGCCCACCATCATAAGTCTTAAACTCGTTAAAGGTAATGTACTCATGTAGACAAGCAGAATAGTATGTAGATGTGGATCTCAATTGTAAATAGAAAATTCTAATTCAATAAACTCTGTATCAGCCCTCAATAGTTTTTATTATTTTGGGGATGTTTCAATTAGTGTAATGTTTCAAATACTAGCATTGTCTCATTTGCCTGTTTTCATTATATCTGCTGCCAAATTCTAAAAGCCTTGGTATTCAAAACACTCCTGATGCTTTCCTGTCTAGCATATTTATAAATAATGGAATGCTCTGTGCTAGGCCAAGAGACACCAAGAGAAGCTGTCCTTGCCCTCAGGGAGTTGGGAGTCCTGGCCCTGAAGATGCACAGAAGCAAGTGATTTCCATACAGTGCAGTGGTAGAGGAAGAAAGAGCACAAGGTGCCTGGAGCCTTGAAGACAACTTCTGGAGCAGAGCCTGGGCCTGGAGGTTACACAGGGTTTGCGGGAGGAGGGGACGCAAGGGCATGACATGGAATAAGCAACTCTTGTGCCTGCAGCCTCACCTGCGTGGTGAGGGAAAGAAGTTGGAGATAGACAGCTATTCTTTCAACTACCAGATAGGCAGACCTGTCCTATGTACCCTTTCCTGCTACCTGGGAGAAGACTGTTTCTCCCCTGCTCTGCCGACTGGATCCAGTTCAGCCTTGTTAGCAGTGAAGCTACACTGATGGCATTGGGTTTAGGTAATGTTTAGTTCCCAGCACTCTTTATTTTGGAAAAGTAGTTTTGCGTTACCTGGGAACCACTGGAAGAGCTTTTCCAAAGTGACCAGTGCCATCAGATTCAGTCCCTGCATGCTTACCTCCTGTAGTCCACCCATTCATGGAGCTAAACCCTGAGGTTTGCATGACCTTGAGAAGCTGTAGCATTCACTTTTAAGGAAGCATAAGGGAGCACTCAATGCAGGCATGGTAAGCAGGTGCCAGGGTACCGGGTGCCAGGGTGCACCCTAGTGCTACCAGCGACAGACTAAAAGTTGCTGATAATAGCCTATTGCCTTTTTTAAAAAAAGATTTTATTTGGAAATAATTTCAAACTCACAGAAAAGTTACAAGGATAAAAACTGTATTAAGAGGCCCAAGTGTCCTTTACCCAGCTGTATCTGCTAATATTTGTCCCATTTGACTTATGATCGTATTTTTGCCTATGTGCTTGTTTGCTTTTGCCACATAAGGCCTGGGCTGTTGTTCATGGTAATTCGGTGGCTATTTCCTAAGAATAAAGATGTCTCCCAGGTCACAGTATCGTTACCAAAGTCAGTGCATCCAGCAGTGACACAGCAACCTACCCCTCACATCCCAGCTGACCTCGAGGTGTCTGTTGCAGTTCCCCTGCAGTCCTGGATCTGTCTAGGACTATCTTACATGTGAAGCATTTCCATAGTTTTGTCTCTTATAGCATTGACATTGAGGAAGCACACAGTCTGTTATTTTAAATGTTGCAACTTTAGGTTTATCTGTTTCCTGCAGATTGGGTTAGCTGTGGCATTCCAGATAGCTGGAACACAGTTCAAGTCCTGTGTGTTGCTGATACCATGTTGGGAAATCACAACGTCTGCGTGCCCCATCCTAATGATGTTAATTAGTCACCTGATCTAATGAGAAAGTGTAAACAGGAAAAATTTGATAACTGTTCACTGTGTAAAACGTGGTTAACTACTAAAAAACCCCTGTAAGACAGCTTAGGAGGAAACTGCTCCAGGGAAACTGCCCTGTGCAGAAGAAAAGCTCACTAGAGGCGCGCCCACTGTGAGTGAAGCCACAGAGACAAAACCTGCCGTAAAGGATGCTGTGGAAACTGTGTGTACGTACCAGAAACAGAGTTCTTCCTTGACACCACCACCCCTTCAGTGCCCTGTGGCCAGGCACCAGAGCAATGTCCTCCCATCAATGTGACCAGGCAAGGTGAATTTGAATAGAGGATCCCTGAAGTGGTGGAGTGGCTGTTTCCCTTCCAACCTTTAAGCATCTCTGTAGCCATAAGCATTGATGGTATAAACAGCCCGCCCGCCAGGGCTGGCACCCAGTACTGCCTTACCCTAGACGATCTTTCCGGGCTCAGTGCTGTGGTCCAGTGCTGTCCCCGTTTGCCAGGCTGTCCACCCTGTCTTCCTCACTGCCTTTTCTGTATGTCTACTTACACCCACAGAGACCGATGGAGTCCTGCTCCTGTCAGCTGGCTATGATTGGGGGGCTTCCTGAAATACTTGGGCCAGTGAGCCCCTTCAAATTGCTCCATGACCCTGCATTGTGTGAAGTGCTTCTATTGCTTCTGACACTTGTCTGTGATCCATCTCCCTTTTGTAGCTCAGATCAGTTCTTTTTGTCTTATTGATAGATTTTTGTCTTTATCTTTTTCAGAAAATTTTTTTTAGCGAAAATAATTGGTGCTTTAAAAAAAGTTAATAGAGCCAGGCAGGAAAATGGTAAGCTTGAGCCCAGCCTGGGCAACTCAAATCCTGTCTCCTGGTAAAAAATACAAAAGGCTGGAGATGTGGCTCAGTGAGAAGGCCCTAAATTCATCCCCTACCCAGTGCTATGTACATACACACACACTGAAGTGATAGCGTGGATCTCTAAAGAACAAGGCGCACACAGTTGAGCCAGTTAGGAGTGATGTATGTCTTTCCAGCCTCTTCTGCATAGACAGAAACAGGCTTTGTGGTTGGTTTTGGTTTTGGTTTTGAAGTTACTGGAAGTTTATTCCACAGGATCTCTTCACAACACTGTGGTCATCTTGCTGAGCTGGAGTGTAGGATTCATGCTTACTTTGTCAGTTGGGCAGATACAGTAATACCACAGTTAACAACGGACAGCCCTTGAGCTGCTTCAGCTTTGCTGCTGTGAACAGCACCATCTGTGCAATCATGCAGCACCTAATAGGAATAGGTTCTGAGAGCGTGTGGTCAGTCGCTTCTGTCATGGTGTGAACGTTGGAGAGTGTACTTAGCAAGGCTGGGTGGTAGTCAGTCACCCCTCATGGCCCTGCTGCAGTTAGGACACTTGGTGAACACGACATCAGAGGTGCTGTGGTGTGGTCACACCTGCTGGCAGTGTACTAGTGTACGGATTACAGGGCTGTGCTCTCAAGCAACAGTGACCAGCCTTTTGCTTGTCTCGACCACATCAAGTGATGCTGAATTGTCCTGGGCTGCATGTAACGTGCATAATAAAGCTAATATATGTCACAAAACTTTTTTTTTTTTTTTAAACTGGTACCAGGGATCGAACTCATGACCACATGCTTGCAAGGCAGACGCTTATGCCACTGAGCTAAATCCCCACCCCCGTCACAAAACTTTTAAAAATGTTTTTATTAATGGCATTTTTTCCCCAAAATATTCACCAAGAATATTGGCATTTTTAAAAAAGCACAAGTGGCCCATGGACTGGAGACGGAACACACCTAAAGTCTAGTATATTAAGCCCATAAACCAGTAACAATGTTTTACCATATCTGGCCCACACTGTACATAGTTGTTCATATTGTACGTTCCTACAACTGTGCACCGTGTATGTTTATCCCATGCCCAAGAAATGGCCCAGTTGCCAGGACAGCCGTCACATGGCTAGGCAGTAAGGGCTGTGGTCGAGGGGATGTCCTTTGTAGACCGTCGATGAGAACCTCTTTCTGGATGAGAACCTTGGGCAGGCATTGCTAGTTGATGCACATCTGCTACAGAGTAACATGCAAACTGCTACCCCCTGTGCTGGTTCCAGGCCCCTTCATCACTGTGTGCTGTGCATTTGTACAAGCTCATGGGGAGATTTTGACTGCATAATGAATTTACTCTGTACCAAAAACTATATGTAAATTTTTCATAGATCTGGCCAGTTGCTCTCCAGGAGGATAACGAGTTTATCTTCCCAGTTTCTACATTAAAGGATGCATTTACTGACCCTCATTGATGCTTCTAGTGTTACCAGCCTTCATCTCTAATTCCAGTCTGGCAGGTGAAAGTACGTATGTATTTGAGTGTTAAGTCAGGCCCAAAAGTGTTTCTGCTGTTGTTATCTCCTAGGTTTTCACTTTCTATCCTTTGCCCAGTTTTTGTTTTGGTTCAGCTTGATTGTCTTTCTGGGTTGGTTGTTTTTTTTTTCTCTTCTCAGTATGGAGCCCAAACTGGTCTTGAACTCACTGTGATCCTCCTGCCTCAGCCTCCCAAGTGCTGGGATTACAGGTATGGGCCACCACGCTTGCCTTTCTCTTGCTCCGGGTTATAGGCTATTGTCTTGGTTATTTTTTGCGGATCTGTAGAGTTCACTTGGGCTCTGTGAAGCTCAGTCTGTTGCTACTGTGAGTGGAATAACTCCTGCATTTCCTAGTGGACTGTGGTGTGTGGGGGCATCTACTTTGTGTGTTGGTCTTGTATCCTGCACACTTCCTAGTTCATAAAAATATTTGTCCCCTGGTTTGTTTTAATTGTGGTGCCTCTGGGTTCTCCTGAGGGAATTACTCAGTGCCTTTTCTAAGACCCATGTGCTGTGTTCCCATCCCAGGGTGGGAAGCAGAGATCCAGGTTCCGCCTGACCAGGCCAAGGATGCCTTTCTGCCAGGGCCACCTGGACTAGAATGCTGTAGGATATGGGGGTTCAGTGTGGACACCAGTGTTGTTTCAGTCTTACCACCATCAGGCAAGGCCCAGTGACACAGCCACTCCTGTTCTAGAATGTGCTAAGCTGAGAGCTGCTGATGAGAATGGTTGCAGTTTGGAGGATGTAGACCTTGTGAAAAGTGGCCATCCCTTGCTTTTTGTTTTTCTTCTCGCATTAACTACAGATCAAGCCTTTGAGCTGCATCCCCAACTTATTGTTTAAATTTAATTTAATTTAATTTTATATTTTATTTTGCTGCTGGGGATCGAACTCATGACCTCACGTTTCCCAGGCAGGCACTTGTGCCACTGAACTAACCCTCCAGCTGTTGTTTAATTTTGAGACAAGGTCTCACCAAGTTGCACAGTCAGGACTTAAACTTGGGATCCTCCTGCCTTAGCCTCCCTAAGTGGTAGTCTCTTGGCTTTAATTAAGATTTGACGGTTGTCTAATTTGAACAGTATGGGGATAACAACTTGTATAGCTCTATTAAACCCATCTTATTCATTATGAAATTGAGTCCCAGAAAAACCATGATGGATCACCCAAGGAGGTGATGGCTGGCTTCAGATAGTGACATTCTGACCTCATCCCTCTGCCCCACACTCTGTCAGGAAGAGGCTTCAGGTGTCCATACCCAGTTTCACATAGGTCAGCTCCTGTGCGCCGGAGGATCGGGGGAGGAAACTGCCGAGGGGCTGGGTCTGACTTGGTTTGATTTCTCTGGTGCTTGTTCTCTGGCTGCCCAAACACTGGAGAACCATGCTGTCATTTAACACTTGTTACCTCTCAGCCAGCAGGCCCACAGCCACCCCGAGCCTGTCAGAGCTGATGATGAATATCCAGGCCAAAGGTTTCTAAAGAACGGTTGTGGTGGAATGGGGTGCTCCATCAAGACCACAGGTGTTTTCAGGGAGTAGGTGACACCCGGTGCCTGCCTGTGCTCCTGTTGCCACCTTACTGCCTACATGCCCTGGGTCCCTAGTCGGGCCTGTTTTGGGCCATGTGTGGGCCCTGTCCGTGTGCCATCTCCCATTCCATGTGAGGCTGGGGCAGACCCTCACATCCCTAAGGCCCAGCTCAGAATCTACTACCGACCTCTCCACTTCCCATCCACTTACCGTGCCTGACTGGGTGTGCCCCCCACCTTGCTGGTGCTCATGCTTGCCTATCTTGACTGCAGGCCCCCCCAGAGACCCACCCATCCTGCCCCAGGAATCTTAGTCTCCCATCCCATCCCACCATGTTCCAGAGGTGCAAGTGTCCTTGTAGTGGTTTGCCAGTTTCCAGCAGCTGGGACCAGCTCTCTTCTCTGTCCCCAGTGGGATTGGGGCTGGTGGGACTATGTTCCCACTCCTCTGCCTCTGATGAAGGGATCCAGCAGATGAGGAGGATAAGAACACCTTTATTCCCAGGAGCCAACCCCTGGAGAGCAGCCAGCATCATCCTGGCCACAGCCAGAATGGGTCGATCAGAGCTTCTCCAGGTAGGACCCAGGGACAAAGCCACACTGTCCGTTGTGTTCAACTGTCCACCAGCCATCCTCCCCCTCCAGGATGACTGTCAGGATGTCCCCCACAGAGATGTCCAGCTCCTCGGAACTCTGGGCAGAGATAGCAAGTGTGAGACCAGAGGGACCTGTGAGGGCTGTGGCCCAGCACCCCACCCCAGCAAGGAGTACGTATTGGGGTGCAGTCAGCTGAGCTGCACTGGGCCCAGGCTACCTCTTTGGAGGCAGGCAGGATGCAGGTATCTCCCCGCCTGCTACAGCTACTGGCAGAGCACAGGGGAGTCAGGTGCTCGGCCCACCCGAGCCAAGCAGATGCTCTTGCTCAAGACTCACCAGGTAACTGACTCTGGCTACCACTCATGCAAAGGCACCCAGTCATTGTCCTGGCCTGGTGTCCTGCTGGGGACTGGACTTGGGGTCTGTGTCCCTGCATGGCTTTGGATGCCACAGCCCACACTCAGGCCCTGGCTGCAGAGGCAGTGGCCACTGCCCTGCAGCCCTCCCCTCCACGCAGGGAGTAGACTAGACCCTCAGCTGCCTCCAGCAGGCTTTGGGGACATAGCTGATCAGTCCCAGCATGGCCAAAGGACCCACTCTGGCCATGTAGTTCTCCCTACTAGTAGCCACAAGGCAGGACCCTGAGCCAAGTGGCAGAGCCTAACCCTCCAACCCAACATGAGTACAGAGCAGGGCTGGCCCCCACCTGCGCTGCATAGTCATACAGCACCCGGTAGTCCCGGGCTGTACAGTCCTGGGCGGGTGCCTCCTGTACGGGGATGGCGATGTCCGCGTAGACACACTCCTTTCGTTCAGGTGTGGGTGTCAGGGTCTCTGTGGAGGCTGAGAGGTGAGGCTGGGCAGGCCTTTTTCTCAGGACCATCCCTGGTAACCCTGTCTACCTTCCTTGCTATTGAGAGAGACTATTCTTTCTTGGGGGTTATGTCTGCCACATGGGTCCCACTCCCACCCTGAAGTCATAGATAGTTTGGGGACCCTCTCCCTGCAGTCATCCTATTACCCGCACGAGCTTTCAAGGGTGTGGTCTTTGGACTTCCGTGCAGCAGGCCAGAGAACCTGGGTGGGGAGAAAGGCAGTGAGTGCCCTTGCCTGGCGGGGTGGGGGAGCAGGTGAGGCAGGCGAGCCACAGAGCACCAGGATGTCTGCCAGGGCTCGGCCCCCAGCATCTAGCATACACATGACTTATGGGGCGTCTCCCCAAGGGTGTTTGTGTACTCCTGTGCCTTTTTCTTCTCTGACACTTCAGATCCTAACCCTGTTCACTTCAGGCCACTGTGGGATCGCTGAAAACACTCAGATCCCCATGCCTGTGGGGCAGGAGCACTTGCTGTGACACCCTGCTGGGGCTGTCACCAGACTGGACCAAGCTAGCCCTCTGGCTGTGACCCTCAGCAGCCAGACCCAGGTCACACACAGCCCAGCCCAATTACCTTGGCTTCTGGCCTTAGGAGCTCTGAGGGTGCAGGCTCTGCTCCCCAGCCCATGTGTATGGAGGCTGCCACCACTGCAGCCTGATATTCAGGGCCCAGCCAGGCTTACAGTGGTCCCCAAGGGACGGGAAGCTGGCATGAAGGCACAGTCATGGTGAGTAATGGGATGTAATTACGCAGTGCCTAGACCCCTGTACCCCAGACCCCCTGAGGCTGGGCTGAGCACATCCTGCCTCCGGAATTCCCTGCACTCATAGGTGCCACATAGACAACGGGAGAGTGGCAGAGCCCCTGACTCCACCTGCTGATGCCATGGTTGCTCACCTCTTTATCATGCCGCAAGACGGTTGCACGCCAGGGCTGCCAGCTGACAGGGCGACCTCCTGGTCGTAGTCATTCTGGTAGGGCCCTGGGACTGAGAGGGCATGCCCATGAGGTCCAAGGTGGGCGGCTGGACCTGGGCATCCGCCTGTTACGACAAACTGGCCCCCAATTCTGCTACTCTTCTGAGGGTGCCACTGCAGGCACCACAGCGGATGAATATGCTGGGACCAAGTAGGCTGGGATGGGGCTGGGGGCCTCCCTCCAATCCCCATCTTCATCTTTCTTCTGAGAACCCTGGGGTGCTCACCTTAGGGAGGCAGCAGGCGGGGACCCACCACCTGTGGGACTGCGTCAGCCCTGACCTTTGGAGGAACTGCACTACCCAGTCTTCCCCAACCCTAGGTCCAGACAGCCCTGCAGCCTTCTAGGCCAGATGGGCCTTACCCGGGGGCTTAGTACCTGTGCCCTTGGCCTGGAGGAAGCTGTTGAGGTCAGCATCCACATTGCAGCCTTCCAGTGCCAGCCGTATCTCCTCATAGAGCTGTGGTGAAAGAGGACAGAGGCTGCAGACCTGCTGTTTGGGCCCCTACCCAGGGCCTTGAAATGAAGGACTTCCTGACATCAGAGCCCCAGCCAACAGCTTCCTGCTTCCTGAGCACTTTCTGTGTAGGGGTCATGTCTACCTTGTTTGTAGGAAACTCAGAAAAGGGCAAGGATGAACCCACAATAAAGCAGTGCTGCAGGCAGAGTGAACGCAGGGACCTGGAGGCAACAGGCAGCACCAAGTGCTGCTCAGAGTCCGCATGCTTAGGATGCTGGGAGCAAGGCTGAGATCATACTCCTGCCTGGCACACAGAGGGCCCAGTGGCTGCAGACCAGCCCTGGACACCTCCCACCTGCCACCCACCTCATCATCCTTGACGCACTGCATGGAGAGCTGGTTGCAGTGCACCCACAGGGCATTGCGCAGGGTGATCAGCCGGTCCAACTCCTGCAGCTGGAAGGCCTGTGGGGGACAGGAGGGACTGCAGGGTGGGCCAGGTGGGGCTGACCAGCCAGGCACTGAATCTAACAAGCCGGAAAGACTACTCTTAGGGTCCCCAGCCCACCCTTATCCCCTCTCTGGCTCCCAGGAGGTGGGTGAGCCCCTGGGGGCTCCCAAGGAGGCCAGCAAGAAAACACATGGCCTGAGCCTGAACTCTGGTCCCAGGTGGCCGTTGCAGGGCTCAGGAGCTGAAGTTTGCCTAAAACTCAGCTTCACTTGAGCCTTAGCCACAGTGCAAGACAGGAAGCTAGGGCACAGAGCCAGGTTCTCTGGGACAGGAACGGCTCAGGCTCAGAAAGCGACCATGTCAGGGCTGCAGCAGGGAAACAAGAGGCTTCAGCCTGGTCTCACCTTGCAGGTGGTCTGGTCCTCCTGCTCCCACTCCACCTGAACCTTCTCCAGCTGCTCGATGCTCTGCTTATATACCTTCTCTGCAAGCACAGGTGGCTCAGGGAGGCCACAACCCAGACCTATCCCCACCTGGAGCCCCAGAGGAGCTTTGCATGCAGGGTCTCATGAGTTGATGCAGCCCTTCTTTCTGCGAGGGCTGACTGGGGCCCTGAACACAGTGCAGAGTCCAAGCCATTGGCTTGTCTTGCATTCCCTTTCCAGATGGGAAACTGAGGCTCAGAGAGAGTCCATGCTCAAGAGGAGGTTGAAGGGGACATTGGAGCTGCTGGGCAAGGAACCCTGCAGGCTTGGTCTCTGGTCACCTGTACCCAGCCAGGGCTAGTGGAACAGATGGAGAACCGTGCTGGGTGGGGGAGCCATGTGTCCAGGAGGTTTTCTAGTGTTGAGTGGAGGACAGAAGGCTTGCACTTGGACATATTGCTTAGCTTTTTTTTTCTTTTTTTCCCCAAGGTGCATGAATCCAAATTGCTTAGCTTTCTTATGGCTCAATTTCCTCATCTGGTAAAAGGGGCTGTCTGTGGGAGGGAGGACCCAGGCCTACATACCTGCCTCAGTGACTGCATCCTTATACTGCTTGGCCTTGTTCTGGCTCTGGAGGGTCAAGGAGAGCTGTACTGAATCCCTGCCTGTTCACTGGGCAGTAGCTCTCACCACAGTTTCACATTGTACCACCCAGGGGATCTCAGGATGATCTAGGTACCTTGCATCATTTGCTTTAGCCTCCTCCAGTGGTCCCCAGGGAAAGGGTACAGGCCAGAGACTTCAGCTCTTGGCCTTGTGGCTCTAGGATGGAGTCATGGCCATAGGGTCCATGGCTCTGGTGCCCTCCTTGTTCTAACCCACCCATGGGCCCTGCCCCTTGGGAACCTTGGCTCATGGGCCTGTGCACTAGGTGACATTGTACTGGGCCCGGGGGCTCTTGACACCTCCACCCTGCCCCAAATGGTCAAGAGCTGGGCCTGGAAGGCCTGGGTTTGGGTCCTTTCTCTGTAGCCTCCAAACACTGTTGTTCCTGGTGTACAGGGCCTACCCTGAGGACTGGGTCCCAGATACAGCTGGAGATGACAGGGGACCTTGTATCCAGGCCCTGAGATTCTAGGAAACTGCACAGAGTCTGGGGTCTAAGAGGGACAAGCCTCTTCCCCTCCCCACCCTGCAGGGCCTGTGGGCTCCTGTGATCCAAGCACCTTCTCCACTAGTTTCTGGCTGGCACTGTTTCCACTGGCACTGATGCGCTCGCAGGCCTGTTCTGCGTCATCCGCGTCCCGACACTTCTGCTCGTATCTTTTCTTACACTGGAGTGTGGAAATAGGGACTGAGGGCCAGGCAGTCCTGTTCTGGTCCCCCAGAGCCACCCATCCCAAGCCCAGACTCCCTGTCCCTGGTAGGGCTGTGGTGACATGGGGCATCTCCACCAGGGACAGAGACCTGAGAGTCAGAGATAAGCAGCCTTGAGGCAGAGTGCTTCCTACTGGGATAGGGCAGTCACACCTGGCCAAGCTCATCTGCTTCAGTGTGTAGTCCCCAAGGAGGCACCTGGGGGTCCCTAACACCCTTCCCTCCTGGCATCCTGTGGATACCACCCAGAGTCTCTTCCCTTGTCCTAGGATCCCCAGCTGACTGTGGTCACCTCATGGCCACTGTGTGGGGCTCTGTCTGATCGTTTGGACCTCTGAAGGCCACTGATCTACTAGGACAGTGGAGGCAAACCTATGGCACACGTGCCTCGGGACTGTTTCTGGTTCACCTTCACTGCCCTGGGGGCCCTAGTATCCACTTGTAGCACCAGCAGCTGGGCATGCAGCTGGATTCTGGGTAGAGGTAAGTGTAGCTTGGTGTCCCCATATGCATGCCCCTCACCTCTGTAGCCTTCTTGTCAAGTGACAGCTTGTTCTTCTGGATGCGCTCCATGATGGCCTCGTACTGCAAGCAGGGAACATGGAGCCCTGAGCAGGGGCCATGATCTTGGATGCTCCACTAGACCAAGAGGATGACTGTTCCTGCTTGGAGGCATGGCAGCCTGCTGGCTCTGGGAGGAGCTGGGCACCAAGGGCCACCTGCACAGAGCCTGGGCTCCACCAGAGAGGTTTCCCTGAGCAGGGACAGGCACACAGACACAAACCAAGACAGAGATCTCTTTCTTCATTCACAACCTGCCTCCTCACCGCAGCTGGCACATGTGCCCTGGTGCCCCCATATGTGCCACGTCCACACTCAACTGCTCACGTCTGCATACCAACTCACAAGCACAGACCTTTACACAGTGAACTCCTTAATACTCAGCCCATACATGGCACAGTAGCCCCTTGTTCAGGTGGAGGAAGCAGGCGTTGGGAGCAAATGACACCTGGGTGCTACTGTGCCTATGTCTCAGGGTTGGGCCAGCTCGGAGCCCAGGTCGGGTGGCCTGGTTGCAGAAGTGCAGGCTCACCCATGCACACACACACACTGAGACACATGCACCTAGGGCCAGATTGAGGACACAATGCAGCTACCATCCCCTGCAGAACACATGGCCAGCTGTGACCCCACATCCCTGGCTCCTGGTGGCCTCAGGTGCTCTGTGTGCTCAAGTCCTCACACAGGACACTGCCCTGCAATAGGCTGCAGCTCTACTTCCCTGCAGTGGGCTGATGGGGCTGCAATGAATTTTTGCCCTACAGCCTCAACTCTGTCTGTGAATCGAGTTCTCAACATTTACGAGCTGGATAAAGTCCCATGCTACGGTGGAAAACAGGCACAGGGAGGAAAAGTGACCCAGCCTGGCCCACTTTGGAAAGGAGCTTTCTTCCCTCAGCAGCATCCTTGTTTTTCCATGCCCATTCTAACTCTGCAAATACTCCTTTCTCTCTGTGTCAGGAGCGTCTGTTACCCTGCCTAGCAAAGCCCCTTCCTTCCTTTGATAACCAGCCTCCACCTACCCCTCCCATGAAGCAGGTGCCACAATCCACAAGGCCCTGCAGCCTCTGTTCACATGCCTCCTGCCTGTTACCCCAAGGCCAGCCATCCCTGCACTGGTGAGAAGGGGCTTCGGCTGCTCAGCTAACCCACAGCCTTCACCCCACAATCTGTTCTACCCCTACCCTGAGGCCCAGGGCTGGTGTCCAGGGATCCCTTGGTCAGGCTAGTTCTGGACACCTCCATGCTATCCCCGAGCCCTGCAATCCCTGTGGCAGGACAGTCAGATCCAGCACCATTCTTTCTTGCTTGCCTGGCCATGCCCACACCGCTCTGGTCACCCCACCTGAAGCCTGGGCCACACTGCCTCACCTTGCGCCTCTGCTCCTTCTGCCGCTCTCGGAACAGCTCCAGGCTCCGCAGCTCCTCTCGCAGGGTCAGGGCCAGCTGGAGGTGTGCTCTGCCCACGTTCTCCATATCTGAGGGCAAGCCTGCCTCAGCCTCCCACAGCTCTCCTACCCAGCCCGCCCGGCACCACTCCCCTGTTCTTATCTCCCTTCCAACACCCTCCCTTAGCCTCGTAGCTTACTGCAAAGCCAGTCACAGCCTGCCTCTCTCCTAGCAGATGCCCACCCCTTAGTTACCCTGCAGCTTGAGGTGGGGATAGTAGGGACTTACGCTGCTTCAAGGAGTCAAAGGAGGCCCGTAAGGTGCTGCAAGACAGAAAAGACTTGGTCGCCAGGGAGACCATGTGTGTAAATCTGAAATCCTAGGTGGCCTGGTGCTCTTTTATGGGGGGGGCATGACGCAAGGGACCCATGTAGTAACTGAATCATGATCATCCACATAAACCCATCCTGGATATTCTGGAAGGGGAAGCTCTCTGTGGGAATTACAGAGAAACAACCTTTCCACTGTGGCAGAGGAGGGAAGCAGGGATGCCCTCGCCTCTGCATCCCTCCTGATGCCCTCTCCCTCAAATTATCTCCTCTCGGTATCCAGAATGAGGCTGAAGCAGGAGGGGGCCAAGGTCAGACCTGGTCTCCCCAGGCAGGTGGTGCTCAGAGAAGGCTTGCCTTTCAGGAAGCTCAGCCTGCCACTCTGACCTCAAACCAGTCTAGCTTCCCAGTAGAAAGAGCTCTTCCTGTCCTCTCCCCTGACATGGCCTGTGCCACCTCAAGTCCCTGCTTTGGCATTCCTATCCTTTTTCTACCTGGCTCAGATGACCTAACCAGCGCCTCCCTGCACAGAGAGCTGTGCCGATGGGGAGCTGGCATCCAGGATGGGCTTGCTGCTCATCAGTTCCTCAGGGATGGCTTCATTCTTGCTGAGCTGAGCTGAGCTGAGCTGAGCTGAGCTGAGCAGAACAGAACAGCAATCACAAAAAGTATTTTTGGGAAAACCGCAGTACTTTAGGTCTATAGCAAAAGGAGAGAAATTCGAGCCACACCCTTTAAAGGGCTGACCTCACAGGAAGCTGGCTCAGCCCTGCCTACCTCGATGCTCCGACCTTGGCCTATGAGCTTCCGGGAACCAGACACCCAGCCTGTCACTGCCAGGCAGGGTAAGCAGGAGACAGCCAAGCTTATGGGGTACAAAGAGGGTGGAGAGAAAGGGGAGCCCCATCTGGGTGGATAAGCTTCCCTGTGTCCCGTATTGCCCCTGAGTTAATAGCCTGCAAAAGAGGCTTGTGCCACAGTCATATTTAGATGGCAGAGATGTCCCAGTGCTCTACCACATGGGGCTTCAAAGGAAGCTCCCACCTGAAGCTGAGGGACATTGCAGAGCTGAGGTGTGGGAACCCTGGTTTCCTTTCCATCCCCCTCTGCTCGTTATCCTCCAGCCACTAAGAGAGTCTTCCCCACAGACCTGGGCTCCCCTATTTAGGGCCGGGCCACCAGCCAGGCCTCCCTCACATGTGTCTATGCCATGGGCCAACATGGTGCCCACTCACACCTCCTACAAGGAGCCTCCAGGCTGGCACAGAGGGTGGCTTGTGGATAACAGGCCCAGACCATGAGGACTTCCTGGAGGGGGAGGAGGAGGAAGAGGATCTCTCTCCTTGATCTGGGCTCTGTCTCAACCTATGGCACACAGAAGGTGCTCCATAGTTGCTTTCAGGACAAATGAACATTTGATGGCCACTCAGCCCAGTTAAAGGAGTGACAGCAGCCTCACTACCCTGGTGTGTGCCATGTTGGGCAGCAGCAAGAACCACTGAGGCTGCTCTGTGCAGACAGCAGAACTGCACCGTGGCCCTGGCAGGGGGATCACAGGATGGGCCCTGCCAGGACCCCCAGCCACAAGTAGTGCCAGCCACTGCATGTCCTGCCCAACCCGGCCGCTGCTGGCTTCTCCTGCTTCCCTCTCAGCCTGCTCTGGGGGCCAAGTTTTGGGCTGTAGGCCTGAGGGTTCCTTCTTTCTGGTTTTTTGGAGTCAGGGTTTTGCTATGTAGCCCAGACTACTCTTGAACTCTTGGTGATCCTCCTGCCTCAGCCTCCCAAATGCTGGGATTACAGGTGTGCACCACCCCACCCTGCTAAGGTCCTTTTTTTGTGGACATTGCCATCATCATAAGGGCCCAGAAAGGGAAACTAAGTCAGAGCCTTGCTCAGCCTTTCCATCCCCCTAGCTCAGCTACTCCTCACAGATATCAGCTTCTCCTTTCATACTATGAGTCCCAGTGACTAACAGTCCCCTGGGGATGGCTCACAGGCCCTAATTCCCACCCTCCTGGCCTGGCCCTAGTTTTCTCTTGGAAAATCCAGCTCTCCCTGGTCCTACTCCCAGCCCCTGGCCACTGCATCCCAGTCCAGGGCGAAGGCAGATGGGACATGGGCTAGGAAGGGGCACAGTGCTGCTAGTGGGTAAGCACAGGCCTGCATGCTCTTCCCCATGCTGGGCCTCCGAGTGTGATCTCCCCAGCTCCCACACTCCTCAGGCTTCCTCTGGCCTCCCCAGGGTTTCTCTGGCATGAAGAGCCAGGGGAGAGGACATGGTGTCTCTGCAGGCTCAGGCCTCAGTCCCCTGTTCAGAACTTAGCCCAGCACTCTGAGCACCAGCCTCCTCTGACCCATTTAGGAGTGTCCACACCTTCCCAAAGCTACTCTGACCCCCAGCTCCAGTGTCCAACCTCAGCTATCCTCTCTGTCCCCCACCCAGGCAGGCACACACTTCATCATGGCCACTCCCCAGGGCACCCTTCCAGCTGAACCCTGGACCATTTAACCTGCTGAGGAAGGGGATGTTCCTATCTTACCACTGAAGGTGACAGTGGTGTCCCAGGTCCCATCCTCGTGGGAGAGGAACAGGCCCCAGAGCCCCAGTGTGTCCCCACCTGACTAACTCTCCATCCTAGAAGCCCAGTCTGAGGCATCGCTGCAGGAGCTGGGACAGGTAGACAGGGCCATTTCTGACCGCTAGGACTGAAATGGGCCTGCTGGACTGGTGCTGGCTGGGCTGTGAGCAGCTAGAGTCTGAGAGCATTGATGGGTCCTCCCCGCTAGCACCTCAGCTCAGTCACCAGGCACCACACAGGGCCTGCATCTGTGAGTAGTCCAGATTCCCCGGCTCTTCCCGGCTACTCTGCAGCAGAACACCAAAGAGACGAAGTCCCAAAACCCCAGCCCAGCAGGGACTGCAGCTGTGCTGGGTGCTTACTTGATCGCAGTCTGCCTTCCTGCCTTCCGTGCCATCTGTACAAGCTCCTTTCCGTACCGCTCCTCTGCCTGGGCCCTGTGAGGCACAGTGGACATTGCTGTCTTCTCTCAGGCTCCTCTGCTGGCCTTCCGCAGGACAGCTGCTGGCAGAAGCTGGGGCCCAACCTCTGCACTTTGGGGATGTGTGGGTTCCAGACTGAGGACTGCTGTTGAATTTTGGCTTCCTGGAGCAGGGTGCCCAGCAGCAGCCCAGAGAAAAGGGGCCCACCCTGGCCACCCTGGCTGCCCCGCACCTCTGCCGCAGCAGCTCCTCCACATCCTTGCACATCTTTGCACCATCCAGCAGCCGCTGCAGCAGCACCTCATAGCCTGTGTGGACCACGGAGTCCCTGCCCTGAAACACAGGACACAGGGACATGTGAGCTTGGGGCAGGGTGCAGTGCAGGGTGTTGGCCTGGTTCACTGGGGATCCCTTAGCCACACCTGGAGTAGCCTTTCAAGGTCAAGCTCTTGGAATCTAGCTGTGACTTCACGATGCACCCAAGAGGTCATTCACATTGGCAGAGATGACAAGCAACTGGACAGGTTGTGCCTGGTGTCAAAGCTCATAGTCCAGCACACAGTAGCACCAACATGGGACACTGCCAAGGCCCTGGGACCCCCGTCAGCCCTGCAGTTTACACCCACGAGGGTACCCTGTGCTACTTTAGCCCCATCATTTCACTGTCTAAAGGAAGAATGGTTGTGCAGTGACCCAGCTTGGCGTGGTGGCCAGGCACTGATCACGAGCCATCCAGCCAGTGTCACTCCCCAACCCTGGCCTCTGGGATAACAATGGCATGGTGGGTCCCGAGACACTGGACATGTACCCAGCTCTGTGGTAGCCACCTGCACAGCTAGGACAGACCTCTTGAAAGCCCAGTTTTGCAAGGTGGGCACCAGGGCATGGCCAGAACTGCCATGTCCCTACCTTGTTCCTGTCCTTTTAGTGCTAAGGAAGGAGCCCAGGGCCTCACACACAAGGCCATCACCCCTGAACCACCCCAGCCCTGGATCAACTCCCATAGGAATGCATAAGGGGCATCTTGAGGTATCTTGGGTTCTGGGTAGAAGGCTGAGCTGCATGCAGCAGCTGGGGGCTGTGTAGGGCTGCAGAGATCAGGGGCCCCCTCGCCCAGGGCCAGGCACCTGCTCCCAACCTTCCTAACTCAGTGAGGAGATGAGTCCTGGTGTGAGACAGGGGCTCTTTCACTCTTGAGTCATCTGGCCCCCATTCTGGGGTGCTCGGGCCAGCAACTGGGCACCAGGCAAGCCCTGAGATTCAGCACTGAATCTGCACTGCCCTCTAAAGCCTCGGAGGCTGGGAAAGGATCACACGCATCATATGCCCACCCCACAGAGGTCACTGGGCCCTGCTCAAGGTCAGACACACTTAACCTGTCTACCAGGCAAAGCTGGGCCTATTTCCCCTGCCCCCAGCCCCTCAAATTATGGGCATGAGAGGAGAGTACTTCATGAAAATTGCGGGGAGCTTCCTACAGGAAGAGGTGTTGGAACCAGCTCTGGGGAGACTTTAAGATGTCAAGAGAATCAGACACAGGCAGAGGCAAACAGGCCCTCACTACAGGTCGGCCCACCCCTCGCCCACCAGCATAGCACAGAGGTCCCCACACTCCTGTCTCCCCCAGTATACCGCCCTGCGAGCTCCTGTGGGCCATGGTGTCTGTCCCACATCCAGCCTGGTGCTGTAGGACCCAGTCTTGTCTCTGGTTTTTGTGCACAATGCTTGCTGGCTAAGTGACCAATGGACCCCGCTGCCTCTTCCTGCACAACTGTCCTCCCTCTGGACTGCAGGTTGGAAGCCGCAGTAGTAGGCGAGGAAAACAAACAGGAGCCTCAGTCCCTGTCCTTGCTGGGAAGGAAACCACAGACCCGCAGAGGACAAAGGAGAGGAAGGGCCCCAGTCGGGATGGGGTCAGGGTGAGAAGAGGTCCTGGTTTCTCTCAGGGTCCCTTCCCCTGCCCTCGCTGAGGCCCCAGAGCGGGAGACAAACCATGCAGACCTACGCTGGCCATCCTGGAACCAGAAGAAAGCAGCACCAGCCCACAGGTTGAGTTCTTAGGAACGCAGTCCCCAGAGTGCGGACGCTGGTGACTTCTGTCCCCAGCACACACAGGGCATCATGAGCCATAGGCATGGTGACTGGTGACAGGGCTGTTCCGAGGAAGCACCTGACCCAGGGCTGCCCAGCCCCCTTCCATGCTGCACCTCCTCCTGCCCACCCCCAGCTGCACCTCCTCCTCTCCCTCCTCCCTGTCCTCTTCCTGTTCCTCAGGGGTCTTCTTGGAACCCGAGGAAAGGAGGAACCAATATTTCCACCCAAAACCTCTCTACTGCAGACCTACCATCCAAGATCCAGGGCCAGAACCACGCCAGTGAATCCTAACCCCAGCCTACCCACCCTACCTCTTGCATCTGACCCATACCCAGCCTCTGTCTCCCCACAGCTTTGCCTTCTGTGCGTTCAAAATCGATCCATGGGTCACATTGTGCCCTGGGCACTGACCACAGGAAGGACTACAGTTGACCATATGCACCTTTCACAGCTAGGGCTCCCCAAGGCCTCAGAGCTATTCTTAGGAATGAAGCCATCAAAAGAATAAGACCTTGGTCTCTGAGGCCCCATAGCAGAACAAAACCCCACCTCCACCACCCTCCAGCCCACAGTCACATCCCTTCCTGCTTCCTCTTCATCGCTTGATTGTAGTTGGCTTTAAAAACCCCTAATTGTGCAGGTCTCACGGCTGAAGATAACATGCAGTAAAACAAGGCAATGAATGTTTGTTTTTGAAAATTTGTTACAGTAAAAGACACATTGCCATCAATTCCCCTCATAAGCCTCCCCCTCACTTTGAACACATCTCACTGTTTTTGCCATTTTTAGAAGCTGCTCTGAAAGTCTTCTTTCATGAGTGTCTTTAGTTTTGTTGTTGTAGCTGCTTCAGGGTCCCAAATTAACTCAAAGTATTTCCCTTTCATGGTTATTTTGACTTTGAGGAAGAGCCAGAAGTCACATGGTGCTAGATCCGGGGAATAAGGTGGGAGAGGATGCACTGTCATGGTTTTTATTTGATGGAAATTGCTGTGCCAGAAGCAATGTGTGACATGGAGCATTGTCATGATGGAAAATAAAACCATTTGCCAGTGTCTCAGGCTGTTTTCTGCACACATCGTTTCTTAAATGCTCTAATTAAGTCCTGATAATAGAGTTTATGGTAGTGTTCTTGGATACAGGCTCAGCTCACAACATTCTACCAAGGTCAAAGAACACAGTCGACATCACCTTGATAGTTGTCAGGTCTACATCAGCTCTAGGAGCTGAGCCATGGCACACCTGGACATTGGATCTTGATAGATGTGCTTTTTCATACAAAATGTGGGTGATTTCCATTGGGAACGCTCTGACCCTTGGTCCCAAGATAATAACCATAGCCCCAAGGGTCATCTCCTGTGATAGCATTTCTTAAAAAGCTGCAATCAATCTGAAGCAGCAGGACCAAGCAACTCCCACGATATGGACAAAAGTCTCACACTGATGGGTGATGTACAGCACCCCATAGGACACGATTCTCTCAAGCATAGCTCATAATCCTGTGACTGCACCGAGCAAGCTGGGACATCTCCCACAGTGTCAGGCTCTGTGGGATTTCATATTGAAGGTCTTGACTTTCCATCGGTGGCACTCGGCCGCAGCACTACTGTAGGTTTCCATTGCGTCTTGTATCATTATCTCACATGAGCTCTGCAGTAGACAACGCCTCTGTGGACTATGATGATTAGGGTGGCTTAGGACACTTTTCAGGAACTTGATAGTGGTTTTGCCCAAACTCCCAGTTCTTATGAGCTGGTGCAGGTGTCTAGTGGTAACCTTTGACATCAGGCCCCAGGATCTCCATCCCCAGACCATCCAGTGCCTCCGTATTCTGAACATGTGCTGTGTGAAAAACCGTGCAGACTGATGCGTGGGCATAAACTGCCAAACCTTTCCCCACATCTTAGGTGCCCTGCATCTGCACCCTATGAATCTTCCCAAACTCCACCCTTGGGAGGCAGATTTGAGGCTGTGGGGCTCCCACTCCATGCTTAGTCATCCTGGAACACATGGTCCAGTGATGGGCAGGGGCTGGGGGATGGTACAAAACAGGCCTAGTTTGGTTACAAAATCCCCACTGACCAAGTCTGTGCCACACACCATACCAAGAGTTTCCGGGATGCTCTCTTTGAAAATGCCACAGACCTAGGAAGGCAGGAATACAAGGAGGAGGCCCAAAGAGGGGAGGTGACAGCCAGCAGCCACTCCACTGGAAAAGGGTGGGGTTGGGTTTGAAACTCAGGTCAGCCCATCCCCCAACCAATACATGCGTTTGGTAAGGGCTTTTTATTATCAAATATGAAAAAATGTTCACTAAGATGCCCATTCTGGTTTGACTATTATCTCCTTTGGAAGTCCTGTAATGTTTACAATGTTTAAGTTTTATTGGTCTTATTCTCTACTGTTTTGTTCAACTTTATAATACCTAATGAGATAGACAATTCTTTTTAAGGAAACAAGAGGCATTATGGTAACCATTGTTGATAACCTTGTACTCTGTTTTTACATCATGTACTATGTCCATCCTTGGTTTTGACTGACAGCTTTGTTTTGCCATATTTGACTTTATTCTCTTCCCAAAAAAAAAAAGTAATAGGAACTAAGAAGTAATAAAACTCAAAATGTGTAAATTTTGTTGTAAAAAAGAGAGGGAAAAAAAGTGCTCGAAAGGATACAACAGCAAGTGTGTTTAGGGGTGTTAAATAGCTGACCATATTAATGTTTTTGGTTGGATCATTGAACACAACTGTTTGCAGTCTCTCTGTTTGAATGTTCACTTTGTATGCTTTGATACTATGACTTGAGCAACTATCTCTAAGATGATAATGTGTAATCTATTAACTGGTGATTTCTTACTGGTTTTTTTTTTTTTTTGTAGTTCTGTGTTACTTGTACCCTTACACCTCTTTGTTTTGTTTTATTTTTTTCTCTTTTTCCTTTTAAATAAAATTAAAAAAAAAAAACAAAAAAATGACCTTTTTTTGAGTTTTGTTTTTTGAGATGGGATCTAGATATGCCCTCGAAGTATCAGTGATCCTCCTGCCTGTTTCCTGGGTGCTAGGATTCTAGGCATGTGCCACCACACCTGGCATGAAAAGGTGACTTTGGAAATGAGTCCTCAGATCCCATCCACCTCTAAGCAGAGCTGTGTTCTGGGCTATATTTCAGTCATTGGCCTCTCAGGGGCTCACTATGTGCCAGGCTGGGGGTGGCAGGTGCCTCCTGAAGGCCCCACAAGGGAGATGTGGTTTCAGTCTTGTTACCGCTGATATGTGGCCATGGCTCCAGGACATGCTGCAGAAAGCTCATTACAGAAGGTGGCTACCAAAGTGTGCTGACCTGTCCTGCCCTTGGAGGGCCTCAACTCCTGCCCCGGTGCCCTCCCTGTGGGGTAGAGGAGCCACCTCCTTGTTCACCGCTACTTCCTCTTCTCCTGCCCATATCACTCTTGGTGGCTGCGAGGTGGCCACAGAAATCAAGCCCCCAGCAAGCCACTTCCCTTCCTGGTCTCCCATGGGAAGCCACCTCTCCTGGCCCTGACAGCCTATAACTTAGGGCCCAGCCCCCATGGAGGACACATGTCATAGAGGGTCCAGCCAGGTTTGAGAGAAGGGAAGCAATGTGACCTACCAGAGGTGTTTCATATCTGGTCAAGGCCTCTCTGAGCATCGATTTCCTCCTCTGAGGAAATGGGCCACATGGAAACAGTGAGCTCAGGTCAGAGCTTAGCCAAGATGGACTCCAAGCTCCACTTACAGCTGAGAACACTAGGACCAGGAGAGGTCACTAGTCTGCTGGGGCACAGTCAGGACTTGCGTCTTAGCTCTTAACCTCCATCCCTCTGCCTTCCTGCAGAGGCCTGGGCTCAGGCCAAGCACATGGAGCTGTGCAGCCTCTGTGTTCTGCCCTACCTGCCAGAGGCCATGCCTGATTAGACAGAATCTTCCATCAGCCCCAGGCCCTGCTTGGACACTGTTCCCAACCCTAGGGTGCATTCACAGTGGACAGAACCTCTTCAAATGCTCTGTCAGGTACAATTCCAGGACATCCAAACCCACAACCCAGGAGGGACGGAGAGGCCTAGTTTTGGCTCCAGCTCCAGCCTGCCAGGAAGAGCCGGAGTCTGGGTGAAGTGGTTGTGCCCCCAGGGCCTCCAGATCATGGAGGGACACAGGGAGAAATGGCTCCATCCCATGGGGGAAGGGGCAGTGTGAACCAGCTGGCTCAGGGAGCCCTAGGAAGGTGAGGGTGCTGCAGCTGCTACAGGGATGGACAAGGGAGGCATAGCACCCAGAAACCAGGACTGAGGTTCCTGGGAACTTCATGTGGGGTTTACAGGTAGCTAGGAAAGCTACCTGCTAACCCTGTTTGGGGAGCTCTTTGGCCAGGAGTAGGGGACTCCAAAAGCAGCTGTGTGGAGTGCACTGATGGGTGTCACTGAGGGACCAGAATCGGAGAGCTGCAGGGAAGCAGCAGTGGGCATGGGGGGTTGAGGATAGATGTTATTGTTTAGATCTAAAATGTTCCCTGTAGACTGTTGTGTTTGAAAGTGATGATTGGGGCTGGGGATTTAGCTCAGTGGCATAAGCGCCTGCCTTGCAAGCAGGCAGTCATGAGTTCGATCCCTGGTACCGGTAAAAATACAAAAATACAAAAAAAAAAAAAAAAAAAAAAAAGAAAAAGAAAAAAAGAAAGAAAGTGATGGGATCTTGAGGGCTCTACCTTTGACAGTGGGTTTATCTATTCTGAGACCATAATCTAGAGCATTGTTAGGGGTGATGGGAATAGGAAGTGGGCCATGGAGGCGAGTCCTGGAGGATCAGGCCCCTGGCTATGTCCCACCACACCTGCAGCCCATTGCCAGGAAACCAACCACTTCTGAAACCGGGAGCCAGAAGAAGCCTCTCCTAACTTGTCCTCAGGTTTGACCCGAGGGGTCAAACCTGATGGGAAGTGAACACACAAAGTAACTGACCCAGGTGTGTGGCCTGCAGCACCTGCCACCTGGGGGCGCCATCACCAGCTGTAGCAGCACCAAGGACCTGAGCCCTGTCACCCCTTCAGAGGTGTTGCCTGCTCCTTGTCCAGCCCATTGGGGACACCAGACCTGCTAACAAAGTGGTGAGGGGACATCATGGCACTGACAGCTGGCCCCTTCCCTCCCTATTCGAGGCTTCCCATGTATCCAGAAGACCAGATGTTCTCAGCTGAGGCCTGGGGTTTGGGAATCAGGGCTGGCCTGGGCAACACCTTAAAATGTGCAGAGAGCTCAGCGCATGCCAGGGGTAGGGCTGGGTGAGCTCAGGAAGGCAGAAGAAGGAAAAAGTTCTCTGCCTAGCCCACCACATTCCTACACGTTCCTCCAGTGTCTGCCATGTTTCAGGGCTCTTATGTTTTTCAACTCTTTTCACAAAATCATCTTTTATGAAGTGAGCAAAGATAGAACAGGGCAACTGGATGTCTTTCCTGTCACCCAGAGACTATGGCCAGCTCACACCCACCAAGGAGCACAGGGCACTGGCTACTTCCTCTTCCCTCCCCTCTCCTCTCCTCCCATTCTCATTAGCTGCCACCCTCCTCTGGGCTGCTGTCTCCTGTGAATGGAGGAAGCCAACCACAGGGTGTGTCAGGGGACCCCAAGGGTCATGCTAATGAGAGGTGAAGGTGTGCTGGGCTTGCCTCTGAGGGGACCAGGCCTCGCCCCGAAGCACAGTGTGCTCAGAAACACAGGCTGAGGGGTGCAGAGCAGCCAGGGAGGCCCCAGAGGATGTGGCTTTGTGGCTGCCATTTCCTAAAAACCATACTATGTGCTGTGAACTCAATGATGCATCACCTGACACCTTTAAATCAGCCATGCTGCCATGTCCCCACTCTCCTGATGACAGTGCTCTGAGGTGGGACGGTTTTCCCCACACCATGAACAAGGAGGCTAGCTGGGGGCAGCTGCGCTCCTCCCCACTGGACTGGTTGGCAGGCTGAGGGGCCATGGCCTGGAAGGATGTATGTGAGGATGGATGGCCCAGAGAATCCAGGAGGAGGGACAATAGGGAGAGGGTCCTAAGGCCAAGTCTCACCTACACATCCACGTGGGGCCTGTAAACGGGATACCCCTGGTTGGTGTCCCCAGAGTCTCAAGCCAGGGCTCAAGCAGCAGAGCCAATGAGGCCAACTCCAGGTCTGTGCAGGAAGAAAGAGAGATCTTGAATCTCAGGGCCACAGATACAGGGCAAGGAGAACTGCATCGCCTACTAGGCTGCTGCTCATGGCCTGAGAGCAGGTCAGAGCTCCATGGAGAGGACCCAGCCCCAGATGTCACCACTGGCTTTTATCCAAGTGCCTCCTACCCAAGGCTCCCTGTAGGAGCAGACTATGAGTGGCTGGTGGCTGTTCTGAGACAGTCCAGGCTAGAGGTTGGGGAGAGAGGCCTAAGAGGGCAAAGACGGACCCTACTTTGTAGAGACTATGACACGTCCATGTGCTGACATGAGCTACTCTGGGCCCAGTGGAATTTAAAGTTAGAAGTCCCCACGCTAGGTGAGGTAGTGTACTCCCCATCACACCAGCACCCTGGATGCTGAGATAGGAGGATTCCAATTTGAGCCCATGGGGCCTGAGAAAGTCATCAATTTAGAAAAACCTGGTATGGGGGTAGGGTGGGGATGTAGTTCAGTGTGAAGGCCCTGGTTCAACCTCCAGGAGAGAGAGAGAGAGAGAGAGAGAGACAGACAGACAGACAGACAGACAGACATTTTTAGCTCACCCAGCCCCCCACCGCACCCCAGCCTGAGCCTCCCAGTCTCACAGTGCTTCACCACCACCACCACTACCGAAGCCACCAGTCTCTGAGACACCGCAGCCCATTCTGGGCTCCCACACACTGGGGAACCACACACCTGCGGCTCAGCCCCTGGGCCCTGCCTGAGGGAGCCCTGCAGCTTTCCATGTCATCAGGAGTCCTCCAGGGGGGCACACAAACACAGGGAAGGGACAACTTGGCAATTTTTCTCAGTCACACTGAACACAGGGCAGTGATGATCCATGCACAGGGTGGGCGCTCCTGGCACTGAACCAGGTCTTCCTGCATGCAAAGTTTTGTTCTTCTGCATCAGCTTCCTTGGTTATGAGGACAGGGAGATCCCAGACTCATACTACTGCCTAGGCTGTGAGGTCTTGAAGGGCCAGCTCAGTGCCACCTTTTCTTCCTTTCATGAAGCCTAGATGTGCAGATAATGTAGAGAACAACAGGGACAGTGTGGGGATGGAAGTCCAGTGGGGCAGGGGCCAAGGGTAAGTGGAGTGGCAGCTGAGAGGGAGGAGCAGCCCGCAGTCTGAGGGTCAGGACCTAGAGTGAGGGGCAGAGCAGGATCTGGGTTCAAGTCCAGGGCAAGGGAGTCAGCAGAGTGGAAGCCTTGGGGGGTGGTGCAGAAAAGCACAAGCCACATCCCCCGTGCTCTGAACTCCAAGTGAGGGAGGGTGGGAGGGGCCTGACAAAGGCCCAAAGGAGCCCTGGAAATGGCGGCCATGGGAATGGATACATATCAACCATGAGTCCACTGGGAAGGAAGGAAAAAAGCAGAACTTCAGCTGAGTCCTCCCTGAAATATCCAGCTGGACCAGGTCCTCCAGTCTCTGGGCCTCAGTGGTCCCATCAGGAAACCTGGATGAGCACACATTCCCTAGGCACTGGCAGGGGTGCGCTCTGTTCATAGCTGTGAGGACCCCCGGCTTGGGGCTTTCTCATAAGGCTGAGATGGAGCTGCAGGGTCCCACACCTGCCCTAGCCCCTTTCCTGAGGGCCATAAGAGAGTCCACAGCCTCTAGAGGACACAGTGGCCTCTGCCAGCCTCAGTAGTTCTGGGCTCTGTCTGAGCTCCCTCCCAGCCTGAGCTAGTGGGACCCCAAGCCCGGAGTGGAGTGAACCACAAGTTTTCTCATGCTGCCCAAGCCATTAACAACATTAGTGTCACTTTCAAACCCTGACCTTCTAATGACAGAGGGCAATTTATACTACATTTGGAGGGAGGAAACAGAGACTCTCAAAGATGAGGGACTCATCAGGGCTATTGAGAATCTGGTAGAATCAAAGGGAAGCATTCACCGGGTTATAAGGCCAGAGAGAGATAAAGATGGTGCCCTCTACCTTGGAGCCTGGGAATGGCTTTACCCCCAGCAGGTCACAGAGCAGAAGAGCTACCCCCGAGGCTGGGAAGCTGGGCTACCTGAGGGAGCCCTGTGCCTAGAACCATTCACTATTGATAGGACTCAGGTCAGCACTTCTGGAGCCTCCGTGCAGCAAGCTCCTTCCAGCTAGGGTTAGGACCAGACCCTCTGCACTCCCACACTGAGGCTTAGTCTTGGCTCCTGGCCCTGGCATCAACCATACGGTTTCCTGTATTAACTTTCAGGCTCCGTTTCCATCCTATTTTGCAACACAGTGAGGATCATCACAGACATGGCCAAGACAGCACCTGCGTCCTGTGCTGCCCCGGCCTCTACCCCCCTTGCCTATCTTTCTTTAGAGTTTGTGGCAGCACCAGGGATGCCAGGCTTCCTGCTGATTCCCCCTGCCCATCAGCCCCAACCTGGTAGCCTGGACTGTCACTTGCCAACTTCCTGGACCACCTACCACATGTCATCTAGAGTCTGTGTCTGGAAGAGTGGGCTTGGAACTCGTCCTGACCACAGGACAGAGGTGTAGGCAGAACCAAGAAGGGAGTCCCTGCTGCTTCAGAGGCTGTGGTGCTCAAAGGCAGAGCCTGAGTCCTGACTTCCACAGGACCCTCAGGTCCAGGCGGGCCAACACCAGGGTAGACCTCAGTTTCCTGATGCGTGCATAAAAACAGTGATACCAGAAGGCAGTTTTCCCTCCAGATTCTCCTAGCAGACGTAAGGTGAGAGTGGGGGGTCTCACCCCTGCCCAAGGAGTCAGAGGTGGGACAGCCACAGGGAGAGGCCAGTCACCCCACAGCCTTTCATGGCAGGTGGATCCTTAAGTGAGTCAAGGAAGGGGTGTGATAGAGTTTGTCACGTTCTGGTGACCAGTCTTGGCACGACCATCTCAGGGGGCCCCAAGCCTCAGTTTCCTCACCTATAAAATAAGATCAACTCAAGAATCTCTATTCAGGACCCAAACAGCTAAAACAATTTTGAGAAAGAACAAAGTTGGAGGATTTGCTCTTCTTGATTCCAGAGTTTACTACAAAGCTACAGTAATCAAAATAATGTGTGCCCTCATAAGACAGGCTCATAGACCCATCAAAAACAGAGCCCAGCCATAAATACATCAGTGATCAGCTAGTTTTTGACAAGGGTACCAATATCGCTCAACAGGGAAAATGACAGCATAAATGGATGGGGTGGGAAGGCTGGATATCCACATGTAAAAGAAAGAAACTTTGCCTCCTACCATACATAGCAATTATTTATTTATCTATTTATTTATTTTTCCCAAATCCATTTTATTTCAAGGAGAAAAAGAAAGAAGGTAGAACAAAAAAAAAAAAACTTAAAATTTCAGAACACGTCAATTAGGGGGCAATAATGGTATTATACATTATGTGTTGTCATCCCCAAATCATTCACCCAGAGCACAAGACTTCTGCCTTCAATTGTCTGAGCAATACCAGCATAGATCTTTCTCTTCAGTGAACTCAGAGAAATCAGCAGTGTAACTATCTTAACTATTTTTGTATGTATACACATACACATATGTTGTTTCTTTTATCTTCTCACACTAATGAGACAACACGATGTTTACATATGTGTATGCTCAGAAATTAATCCAAAATAAATTATAGGCCTGAATAAGGACCTAACATGGTGATTTCTTTTTTTTTTTTTTTTGTATTTTCATTTTTATCGGTACCGGGGATCGAACTCACGACTGCCTGCTTGCAAGGCAGGCGCTTATGTCGCTGAGCTAAATCCCCAGCCCCAACATGGTGATTTCTTAAATATGATATTAAATCAAAGGCAACAAAAGAAAAACTAGATGAATCAAACCAGCAAAATGAAAAACTTGTGCATCAGAAGGCAGCATCAAGAGTATGAAGGGACAACTCACAGGAGCGGGAGAACAGAGCTGCAAACCATGTCCCTGGTAAGGAATAAGCATCTAGAGTACATTTTAAAAACCCCTGTAACTCAACAACAAAAAATGGGCAAAGGCCTTCCATAGAATTCTCCAAAGGTGATACCCGAGTGACCAACAAGCATGAGAGAAGGTACCTGACACTGTTGATCATTAGTAAACACAGAGCCACAGTGCGACATTCATTTCATGCTCACTAGAATGGCTACGATGGTAAGCGAAAAAATTAACAAGTGTGAGGGAAGGATCTGGAGACACTGGAACCATTTCGTGTTGCTGATGAGAATGTGAAATAGAGCAACCACTAGGAAAATGAGGTTGGTAGCTGTTCAAAAAGTTAAATATTGTGGGGTTGGGGTATAATTTGGTGGTAGAGTGCTTTCTGGGGATGGTAGAATGCTTGCCTGGCAGGCATGAGGCCTTCCACTCCTGGCCCACTTCCCCAGCACAGGAGAAAAAAAAAAGATTAGTTAATTCTGTTACGTATGTTCACCACCAAAAACCAAAATATAACTCTGCTGTGTAAGGTTCTGAGTTTGATTCCCAGCACTTAAAAAAATAAACAAATGTATGATCCAGCAATTCACTTCCAAGTTTAGACACAAAAGAACTGAAAGCAAGGAACCACACAAACGCTAGCACACCGATTGTCACAGCAGTAGCACTCAGAGTAGCCTAACGGCAGAACCAGCCCAAGCCTGCATCAATGGAGCAATGCACAGCCAAGGAACGGCCATCTAGCCATTGGTCTGTGCCAGCACCCCCCCAACCATGTGTGTATGTTGATATTATTATTCTATCAAAGGGAGGAAAAATAATGTGTCACAGAATGAATAAAGACATACTCTACATTAACTAAGCCAGACACAAAAGGACCAATACTGTATAGCTTTACTTAAATGAGAGCTAGAAAAGTCAACTTCAAAGGGTGAGAAAGAATAGAGGTCACATGGTGGATAGGGAGGGAGTGTTATGCTTACATCTTAAACGGGACTCCAAGGCTCTGTGTTGAAGTCTTGGCCTCCAGACTGTGGTACGAGAGGTAGGGGAACTTCAGGAGCTGAGGCCTGGTGCAAGGGTGTCACTGGGCAGAACATAACATGCCCTGGAAGGGATGCTTAGACTCCAACTTCCTCTACCTCTCTTTCTCTTTCTCTCTCTCTTTCTCTTTCTCTTTTTCTTTCTCTTTCTCTTTCTCTACCTCTTTCTCTCTCTCTTTCTCTCTCTCTCTCTCTGTCTCTCTCTCTGTCTCTCTCTCTCTCTCCTCTTCCCCTTTCTTCCTCCCTCCCTGTCTCTCCCTCTTTGTCTCTGTCTCTGCTTCTGGGTCACAGTGAAATGAAGATTTCTGCCCAACACATACTCCCCACCATAATGATCTGCCTCACGATAGGCTCTAAGTAACAAGGCACATGGGTACCTTCCCTTGCTTGAAGCCCATGACTTCTGAAACCATGAACCAAAACTTTTCCTCCTTTGAAGTTCATTTTCTTAGGTATTTTGTTATTGTGATGAAAAACTGACTGACCCAGAAAGGGGCAGGGAGCCATGTATATTGCAGAATAGAAATTCAGGGTGATGAATGGCTCTGGAAATAGGTGATAAATGTACTTTAATGTACTAAAATGGGGCTGGAGATTGTAGAATGCTTGCCTGTGCAGGGCAGGAGCAGTAGGGAAAGCTGAGCTCTTGGGCTCAGTGTACAATGGTCATCAAAGAGCCCATCCTGCCTCAGCCAGAAATAAAACCAAAGGTGGGACTGAGGACTTGACCAGTGAACACTGCAGTCCACAAACTCTGGAGGTGACCGCTGCCTGTGTCACAGAATTGGAGCAAGCACAACTGCAAACCTGTCTTTTAACACCAACTATGGCCAGCCACATCCTGGAGAGTGGACACTGTGGAACCGAGCTGTTGGTCCCCAGAGCGCCTGTCAAGCCACAAGTGTGGCCTAAAAATACTGTCATGGCCGTGTAGATGAGAATGGCTTGGTTTTGTTTTAAAATATTTTCACAACATATATCATCTATGTTTATTTGCAGAAACTTGGGGTGGTGGGGGAAGAGAGCAAATCAACTGCTACCAAATCTGCAGAAACCAGTGCTCATATGCAGGGACCAGGCTTTTATCTTATGTGAGCTATGACTGAGCCCAAAGCAAACCAGCCAGTCTCCTTATGCTGCAAGGGCCCAGTGGATCAGGGCTGAATTCATGTGACCTTGGCCTTCCCTTGACTTGCTTGTGCCTGATTCCCACTGTGGAGAGGGGAAGATACTGACTCTTTCCTTGCAGGCCGTCTGGGGACACAAGTGATGTGGCTGTCATGATGCCTGCCGTGTGATAGGCACCCAACAAATGGACACTGTGGCTGCTCCTCTAGAGCTGAATTAAGCAGTGGAAACAGAACAAAACCATTATGAAACTTGAAATCAATGCCCTCTGTATCATTTTGATTTAGGTTTTTGAATAAGCAATACTTTTAATATGTCTCAAAAACTACAGTGTGAAGAAGTCTCTATATGACAACACACAGAGCCACCTGGCCTTGTCTCTTGTCCACCTGTCTTTTATTCTCCAGAGAGTGGCCACTTGACTGGGTCCCAGGATGTGAGCCCATGCCAGGGCCAGTGCTGGTTCCCCCTTCACCACAGGCTGCAAAGAGACTCATGATTCAGCTCTACACAGTTTACGGTAACACTGTGCTCACAAAATGCCCTTCCAAAATGCCCTCTTTCTTCCTGACATCAAGGCAGCTGGTGGCTCAAAGGCTGACAGCCTGGGCCTCAGTCACCACCTCCTGCACTATCTACACAGCCTGCTGCTCCTCAGTTCCTCTCGGCCTTCAAGTCCTCCCTCAAAGCTGGCACGGGTGCCGGGTCCCCACTGCAGGCTCAGTGACCTCTGCAGCTCTCTGTCCCTACTTCCTGTATAAAGGTTCCCACCCAAACAGAGGACTATCAGGGGCTTCAGAGCCACTGTTTATACCAAGAGTGAGAGCAGGCCCCTCTTCCATCCCAAAGTGCCTCCTGTGCTGAAAAGTTCTCCATAGGAATAATCCTCAGGGAAAACTCTATATGATCAAAGATCTCCCCTGCATCACACCCCCGGGTAGTACATTGCTGGCATAACCTACGTGCCCAAAAATAGGGGATTGGGTAAATATGTCATAGTGTGGCCACCGAAAGCAAAAGCTGGAGAACAGAGCAGCCGTGAGCCGTGGCGCTGCTGAAGATGAGGACCCCACACCCACTCTCGCGGCTTCTCTCCCAGTTCATTCTGAAAAGCACTAGGGTTGTCTGCTGCTGAACTTACTAATGAATGGTTAAGATGGTAAATCTTACGGGGACAGTTGAACAGTTGGTCCTTGCCCCACCCCTCCCCCCAGTCAAATTCCCAAAGGGGAGTATGGGTTTTTGGTAGTCTACATACACGATCCACAACTAGCCGGGTGATGTGGACCTGGCTGGCAGGAATTCTGCCCAAACTTCGGGCCTGTTTTGCGTTGTATAGTTGAGCCTAACTCAATTCACTTAATTTACACTGAATGGAGTGGGTGGAGCATAGAGCCTTTCCTTGGTTTCCAGTGTGACTGGTCAGGTTAACCACAAGGATGCAAATTCCTGCTTCATGTCACTTCTGGTTTTCTGATTGTTTCGTTTTCCTTTCAAATGATTTGTTTTCTTCCTTTCTTTCTTTCTTTCTTTCTTTCTTTCTTTCTTTCTTTCTTTCTTTCTTTCTGGTCTCTCTGAGACAAGATATAACTGTGTACTTCAGTTTGGCCTTGAACTCAAGGCAATCCTCCTGCCTCAGCCTGCTGAAGCTAGGATTACATGGGTGTGCCACCAAGCCCAGCTATTTTGAGATGGTCTTGATGTGTTTCCCAGGTTGGCTTCAAACACATAAACCTCTGTTACACAATGGATTTGGAAATGCTTTCAATTCCCTTTTACTGTATCTACCAGAATAATTTCTTGTCAACTGATGGGTGCTTTCACTTTTAACTAATATGTCGCATACAAATAACAGGGACAAACTCTTCAGCTGAATACACCAGAGAGACCACTGATCTACTTTACATTATGTACCTTACTGCAATTTAAAATAAAAATTTAAATAGAAAAAAAGAGGGAGAGAATACAAAGTTATGCACATGATCTGCCTGTTCCTGTGTAGGAGAATTTCACAGAAGCACAGCACCCTAGTCTCGTCACCCAGAAACAAGAGGTAATAAGGTGGGGTTTCCCCTCTTTTCTTCCATTTTCCCACTGTCCTTTTTAGGTTCTTGTAGTCATTGGATTGTTTCTTTACAAGGTAACTCTTTAGCTTTAAGAGGCTAGGGCAGAAGAAGTGCCCAAGAAATGTCAGCCTTAGGGCCAGGGGGACAGGTTCTGGAGCAGGGAACAGGCAGTTGCAGGACAGGCCACAGTAGGGCCCTCAGTGCCTTTCTCTGTCACTTCCTAAATGGGGAACCGCAGAGTCTCAAGACCAGGAAGGGGAAGAGGCACCATGGCTGAGGGACACACGAGGACACAGAGGAAAGGGGTGGGCCTGGCCCAGCCTCGCCCCACTGTCACCCCCACCAAGTGGCAGGGCTCTCACATGCTCCAGGGGTGAGGAGCTTCCAGGTAAAACTACATCTCAAAGACAGTCAGAAGACCCCTGTCAGAGAAGCACTCAGGTCTGCTGTCCCCTGATCCTTAGGGGCCACCCTGAGAGGCTAGGCCCTCTGGCCCTTACCTTCCTTTTAAATATCCCCCAGGCATGGATCTCAGGACACCTGACCCAGAACCACAACTCCAATTTTACAGCGACACCCAGTGATCCTCTTCAAAGGCCAGATGGGTGGTACAGGGATCTAGGACATTGCTTATTTCAGAACACACCTGTTCAGGCCCAGCTAATCAAGACCCACAGCACACTACTGTGACCTCTTTAGGGACAAGATCATCTCATGCATCTGATTGGAGAAGAGTCTGGGGCAATCTTCTAAACAAAAACTTACTCAAAACACATCTGGAGAACCTAACGAACCTGGTGGAGGATAAGATGCGTTTGGGAGGGTAGGTAAACTGTCCATTCATTTATTCTACATTCACTGGCCTGCACCCAACTCCCCCCTGTACCGGGATCCTACTTGAAGAGGCAGTGCAGGGCGGGACCTGGCCTTCCCTGTCTTTCCTGCCCTTTGACCCAGTGTAGGCCCGGGTTATAGGAGATGGAAAGCCTTTCAGAAGGGAGGCTGAGATGTCAGCTCAATCATGTCTGATAGGTCCCACTCTGAGGTTCAGCCACAAACTTCCTGCGATGCCGTTTGTCTTGCGCATTAACAGAAATCTAATTATCCCTTCCTGGGCTGCAGCCCACACATATCTCACCCTCCTCCCACAGCAGCCTGCATCGGTGTCCCGCTGAGGCCAACAGCAGCTGCAGAAACCACCATGCAGCCTCGTGGACAGCTCTGAGGAGGGCCCAACAAGAGATGGGGTGACCATCCCTTGCTGAATCTCCTGACCACTCCTGAGCCACTATATCTGCTTTTTATAACTCCCTTAACTCCATCTTGGCTACCTGTGATATGCAAGGCTGCTTCTAACCACCTGGGTCCACCAATGTGTTTGTCACCAACTGTGTTCTGGTCCCAGGTGAATGGCAGCTCATTGCTGCTTGCTCTGATTGTAACACATTAGTTCACTGCCCTGACTCCAAGCCACAGGGCTTCTCTCATGAGCAAAGTTCATAAGCACTGGTGACCTCAGGTCCAGAGTTTCTTTCCACTAGTTCAGGATCTCATTCCCAGCTGGGTTCTGCAGGTTGCATGGCTTCTGGCTTGGAAAATGGGAAGAGGCCCCTGGAGGGCAGTTTCCACTGCTGGAAAGATTCATCTGTGAACTGAGCTTCAGAACTCTTCTCTCCACCTCGCCCGATCTTGCCCCTCCAGGAGGTCAGAGGACAGAATTCCCTCCACTTTTCCAATGTGGACCCCAAGGCCCCAAACCCAGTGGTATGCTATGTCCATGGGGGATAACGAAATAACCTTGCTGACGTCAGCATGGAGTCAGCCTGGTAGGCTTAATTCCAGCTCTGTGACTTTGGGTAAGTCCTTTACATGCTCTGTGCCTCACTTTGCCCCTCTGATGACTGGGATAACAATAGGGCCTACTTCACTGGTTTCCATAGGGAATTACACCAGTGACTATGTACACATTACTGAGCATGGCACCTGCCATACCTCTAAGCTCAGTAAATGTGCATTGTTTTTCTGCACTTGGCCAGCTGGGCACAACAGGAGGACACTAGGACCATGCCTCTGGGGCAAGTGATGCCCATAGTGACCTACTCTGACCCTTTCTAGAGAAGCTAGCCCCTTATACAAGCCCAGAAGCCAGTCCCGGGGATGAGGAGACAGCTGGGCACTGTGAATATGCCACAGCCCAGAGAGTGACAAGTGCAGGCATGGGCAGGATGCCATTCAGGAATCTGCTACACTCGACATTACTCCCCCTAGGCTCTGCCCCGGGGAAGGTGCCAGGCCAGGGAACCCTGGTGTCTGCCTGGGTGGAGCCAGCTCTGCCCTTGTCAGCTTCTCTTGGCTGGGCCTCTACCCTCTGGGTAATGATGGGGAAACTGAGGCCTATCAGTTCTGCCCGTAGAGCAGTGCACAGGGGAAGCAGGGCACTCACACGGAGCTGGCCCTGAAAGGAAAGAAATCTGGCTGTCTTGCCACATTTTCCTGGCTGCACCCAGGACAGGGCACTGAGGCTGGCAGGGTGGAGTGGCTGAGCAGAGGGCAGGGAAGTCCTATTCAGGGATTGAAGGGGGAACAAGCAACATAACCACATCCCCTCTCCAACCAGAGAAGTCTCCATTGGTCCCCAGGAGCTGAGGGAAGACCAAGGACAAGTGGAAAACAGTATGGGACAGAGTTGTACTCCACTTGCAGGCTGTTTGGACTGATGAGCCCAGGTAGTGCACTATCTTATGGGCCAAAAGCCTGAATTACAGTTGCACGGAATTTAAGAAAGCAAGCAAGGCACTGCCTACTCTGACTGCCTCCTTTGAGGACCCCCAAGGTCTGCAGGGAGCAAGGAATTGGGCAAGGGAAGAGAGCTACCATTTGATGTGCAGCAAGGTGCTGGGACTTTCATATTTAGAACGTCTGAAACTGTTTGTTTGTCCTTATCTCCCTTATACAGACAGAGAAATTGAGACACAAAGATATCAAATGATTGACTTACTCAGCTTGTAAGTCACAAGGCCAAGGTCTGAACCTGTATGTCTGCCCAGACCTCCAACCTGTCCTTCATTCCCTACCAGCCTGGCCTTCTCAAGCCCCTCTTGTGTTGGACTCTCCTGGAAGCTCCCACTGCAGGGCTGTAGCAGAGGGAGCTCCCCATCGAGCACAGAGCAGATATTGTACCCAAGTACCCCACAGCCAGTGCACAGCCAGTGATCCCCTTACTTTCTGCTCAAACAGGACAGTAGCCCAGGCCACCTCGAAGACAGGACTAAAATATCAGCCTCTATTTCATGAGATTAGATCACTCACTGCCTTGGGACATTTCAGCCCAGATGGCCTGGCGGCCTCACTCACCCAGGAAGCATCTCGGAACTGCAGCTGAGGCATCATCCTTGCGTCTGCTGTGCAAAACTTGTGCTCCTGCCTGGGCAGGGCTACCCGTGGCCAAATGCCAGAAGCACTGTCCAGACCTCCTCCTGTCCCAACAGGCGCTGACTGCAGTATTCAGAAGACAGCCACAGGCCAGAGACAACTGACACAGGGAGGGAAAGAGCTCAACCTGTTTTGTTTGGGGCTAGAACCAGTGGAGAATGAGGAAGGAGCTGTGGCCAGGACTGGGAGGGCCAGCAGAGGCGGCCCCTTCAGCCTTTGCAATGAGGATACAGGCCAGGTCCCAGGGCAGGGAGCGGGATGCCAGCCCTGGGGGAGGCAGGGCCGGCAGCGTGAGGCAGGCTGTGCACCAGCCAGGCAGGCAAGCAGCCTGGGGCCTGTGAGAAAGGCTTGTGCAACCTTCCAGGCCAGCACCAGGGCCCACGCCCACAGGAAGTAGAGCTGCTGTGCTCCCCTGTGTGGGCCCCGCCTGCCACCTGCCACGTTGCTGCCTGCCCCTGCTCCTGCCCCAGCCTGGTTTATAATCAGAGCTGTAAATGCAGGGTGCTCACAGTCCACTTACAATGTGAATACTAGGGACCCAGGACCTCAGAGGCTGTCACTCATCTGCCCAGCCTCACTCCAAGCCAGGCCCAGAAAGGCAGGATTCTCATGGCTCCCCCAGGCCTGCAGCATCTATTTCCTCCAATCCTGTTGCCTGGTGTCCCAAGTCCTGTCCCCAAGGAACTGATGGTCTGGGACAGACACAGCTGTGCTTTGGGGGTGTAGAGCACAAAGTGGTGGGGCAGGGAATGGGGTCAGTAACCAAGGTATCCAGGACCCCTGGGAACCCACTCACTGCCCCTCTGTAAGTCCTTTTGGGGCAGGGCTGGAAGATGGAGTCTTCAAGCTCAGTGACTGGATTCAGGCTTGAAAGATAGGACCATAAAGGCACAGAGACAGAAGCTGTGAAGCCCAGGTTGAGACCCAGTTTTTGTTTTATGGCTGAGGGGCCCTAAGTGACCTTCTAGCTCGCTGAACCTCCAGCAGTCACTCCTAGTCTCTGGAAAAGAGGCAGTATCAAGAACACTTGGAGAACCTCTGGTTTGGTAGAGTGGAACCAGTGCCTGCCCCCTCTGCAGGAGGCCCAACCGGGGTCACAAGACCAGGGGGCACCGGCGAAAAGGAGGAGTCAGGAGTTATTCATGAATCACTGCTCTCCCTGGTGCCTGGCTCCCAGTTGCCTGAGCTAAAAAGACAGACAACTGCTGCAGAAAGTTCCCACACGCCACTTACCCTCACTGGGGATTAGAGAAAGGACAAACCCAAGCCCTGGAACAATCACCCAGAGGGAATGTGTCTCAGAGCAGCAGGGAGCCTGTCATTCCAGGATCCTTGGGCTGGAGGGAGGGGGAGGGAATAAACACCTGCATAGCTTTCTGTTACTTCCAGTTGCAGATGCTACTTACTGTAAAGTCATCTAGGGCCCCGGCAGCCACACACTGAACTGAACCTCTCTTCCCCAAGATGCCACCTGAGCTCAGTTTCTCCATCTGTGGGGTGAGTGCACTAGTTCTGCAGGCGGGCTCCACACTCTCTACAGCCTCCTTGTACTGGTCGAGCTTCCCAGCTAGGCTCCCTTCTGTCCTGCCAAGTGTTATTCCCATTACCTCCTACCAGCATCAGCCAAGAGCCTACCTTTCCTCTCCCAGGAGGCCTCAGCCCACTCCAGTTTCCACATCTCAGGCCTGCCCTGATCTTCCTGCTCCAGGCCATCCCCCACCCCATCCCTCTAGGATGGCCACAAGGGGCCCACACATGATCCTTCCTTTCCCAACCACACAGGTCCAGCAGGGAGACTCTGGAGCAGTGGCCATGTACAACTGGGGAAAGAAGTAATGGGACAAACACTTGAAGGTGTCAGCCAGAAAGGAGTCTTTCCCTCCTTCCCTGCCCCCTACTTTTGCAGCTCCCAGAGCCATCACTTTGGTTTGCACATCACTGGGCTCTTTGCAGGGACCATTGCACACAGTCCACCTCTGCCCGTGCTCCTCCTCTACAGATGAGCAGCTAGGGATGAGTTCACAGAACTCACCCCAGGTCTCACAGTTATGAGCACGGCCAATGCGGTAACCAGGTCTGTCTGCCCCAAAGCACACGCTCTCAACCACCATGGTTGTCCCCTCACAAGAGCCTCTGTTAAAAGGGTTTCATCTTTTCCCTGCTTCCACTGCAAGAAATGCTCACTCAGTTGACAGGTGGCCATGCAGCCCAGGGAGGTGTTGGAGCTGACTGCTTCTGGGCTGAGAATGTGGCTGTGGCACCTGCTCTTCTTCATTCACTGCATCATTTGCATCCACTGGAGATGCTTTTGGCAGCAAGGATATAAACAGAAGGCTGGCAGAAGGGAGAAGACTATCATCCACACAATGGTCTTCAGGCAACACATCTTCTGAGGAAGGTGACTTAGGGCTCAGGGACCCTTTCTCTGAGTCTCCTTCATCGATGATCTTCTTCTTCTTCCTCTGCTAGGCACCAAGGAGCTGCAGCATCTTGAGTCCCTGACTCCAGAAGTGACCACATCCAGGCAGAAAGCAGAGGTCTGCTCATATGTCCTATATCCTCTGTGTTCTGCACCTACCTTGGCCTCTAGGATACCTCCTCAGGCTCTCACAGCCCAGCAGCAGCCACGTGGCACTTTGCCATCATTGCCATGGCAATGGGATCCCTGCATGGGGTGACTGAGGATGCTGGTGCCAACACCCTAACCACTAGGGCCTTCTCCTCAGCCAAGGCTCTCCGACAATGGTGATCACTGCCCCCATGCCAGGGCCCAGTGGGGAGGTATACCTGGTTTCTGCCTCCAGGGGCCCAAAATGGAAGGATTCTAGGAAGATCTCTTGCTACAGAGGACAGCTGGAAGGGATGAGGCCAGAGAGGGTGTTGTGATCAGAAGAGAAGGATGAAGACACTGAGGCCAGGCACGCTACAGGAGGGTGACGCAGGATGGACATCTAAGAACCCTCAGGAAAGGGAACTGTGCAGCCTAAGGCCTCTCCCATCAGCCCCCTCACCCACACCCCCCACCTCCCCAGCTTTGTACAAATCATTGCCTTTTAGCCACTGTCCCTGCTGCTTTGAGACACACTTGTCTTGAGGTCTGGCAGCTGTGCCTGGCAGGGCTGTCAGGGAGGACCCCACCCAGGTGGAGCCCCAGCTGCTTTGCATAGCTTTTGAGTATCTCTGCTGGCAGAATTCAAATAGCAGTAGGCCCAAGAAGCCAAATTAAATGGTAGCAACAGCTGTGATTGCAGTGTTGATTGCCACAGTTGGCTACCTGGTAGGTTTCAGCCCTGAAGCCACTTCATTCAGCCTTTGGGCCACAGAAGCAACAAAGCAGTGGCACTGGCCACACTGAAGGGAGCATCACTGCCTAGGGTGATCTGTGTTTGCTATTCAGTGTCACATTCCCTCCAGCACGGGCATGGTCATGAACAAGTCCCATCCCTACTCCACCTCCTGATGTGAGCACGTATGCGACTCAGCGAGCATTGAGTTTCTCTGCTGGCCGCCAGACTGACACTTTCTCAGGTTGGGGATGGGGAAGTTGAGACATGTACCCCATTTCCCACGGGCCTGAGTGCAATCCCAAGGCTGTTGGGAACATTGTGCCAGGATCCATGAGATACCTGGGTTGGAAGTAGAACCTGCTAGATGTGCCAAGGGGTTGGCAGCCTAGGCCAGGGTCAGCACCGCTGAATGGGAACATAAAACCAACATGAGCCTAAAGCATGAGCCTGGAGCCTTCCAAAGACAGGAGGAACCGGAAGCTCCCTGTGGCAGCCAGGCTGTGAACAGAGTTCATGGCACTGCTGCTGCTTGAGGGGCATTTGTTTTGCCCCTTCCTTTGCTAACATGCTGCCTGGGTAACACCAACCTCTCTCTGAGAGCCTTCCATGTACCAGTGGGTTGTGGCCAGGACATCCCGAGCAGTGTTTATGATGTTTCTCTTGGCCAGCTAGAACACAGGTCTACTGTGTTGCTCCGGAATGCAAAAAGCCAGCCCCTCTGCAGTGTATCACCAATGTTTACCTAGCCTTCTAGTCCTGAGACAGATGGAGTGGCAGACAGTGGAATGACCATGGACAGATGCCCTGCAGAGGAGGGACAGGCCAGAAGTCCCTGCACAAGGGACTACACAGGAAAGCCGGGTCTTGAAGAGCATTCCAGAGTGACAGTAACAGCCTGTAGGTTCTCAGTGTGTCCCCCTGAGCACTTCCCTTTGTCTCACTCCGTCTTCCCAACAGCCACGGGGGTGGTGGTGGTATTGTAGCCTCATTGGATGGATAAGGAAATGGAGGCTCAGAGAAGTCAGCCACTCTGTGATGTCCCTGCTACAGAAGGTCTCTCATGCCCCAAATGGAGCGGGGAGATGAGGGCAGGTCAGGAGAAGAGGCTGAGGAAGGAGGGAAGGAGAGGAACTTGGCTTCAGAGGAGGAAGTAGGGAGGATGGGCCCTGAGGTGGCCCTGGGGCCCTCTGATGCAGGCTTGCTGCTCTGACGCCAGGAAACCTTCTTGCCCGGAGTCCTCAGTGGGGCAAAGGGCACAGATGCACTATAGCTTTGGGCTGTCAGGTTGCTCCAGGACAGCAGTTACAGAAATGAGATTTCTTCTACTCACCAGCTCTTCAGAGATGCCCAGAGCTTTCAGGTTGACTCATCCGCACCTGAGTGACTCAGTTTCTAAGCCCTGTGAGGATTCGGAAGCTGGTGCTGGTCAGGAACACAAACAAAAGCAGCCACAGTGGGGGCTGGGGATTTAGCTCAGCAGCATAAGTGCCTGCCTTGCAAGCAGGCAGTCGTGAGTTCGATCCCTGGTACCGATAAACAGGAAAAAGACAAAAAAAAAAAAAAGCAGCCTCAGAGACGGGCAGGGTGGCCATGTGGCAGCCTGCAAGGCACGTGGAACTGCTTCTAGAACCCTCTCCCCGTAAGTTTCTAATTTAGTAGGAAAGTGACTTGCTCATAGGAAGGCAAGCTCAATTTCAGCCCAGAGGAGACTGTCACTGTCACTGAGAACCTAGAGTTCAGGGCCTGGGCCATCCAAGGGGACAGACAGCCATGCCTAGAAGCAGGGCAGGGATGCCCACCATGTCCAGGAGTTGGGGCTTGGGTATGCGGGTGCTGGACATGGCTTCAGTCTCTCCATGCTGGAACTTGGTTTCTTCACACAGGAACTGGGAGGCAGGGATGATAAGCCCATGCTACTTAGGGTCACTCTAAGCTTGGTAAGAAGTTGCTAATGTGCCTCCCAAGTGTCTGATGACACAAAAGCAACACAGGTTTTCCAAGGCCCTCTTCAGATCACTTGTAAGAGGCATATGGTCTCCTGTTCTCTACTCCTTTTTAGTTCATAAATTTAATTTTTGTATCTTTTTTTTGGGGGGAGGGGCTGGAGATTGTCCCCAGGGCTTTCACACTGAGCTACATCCCTAACCTTTTTATTGTTTGAGTAAAGGTCTTGCTAAGTTTCTAAATTGCCCAGGATGGGCTCAAATTTGAGATTCTCCTGGTTCAGCCTCCCAGAGTGCTGGAATTAAAGATGTGTGCCACGATGTCCAGCTATTTTGATATAATTTTAAATTTAAAGAGCTCAAAGAACTCCTGCCCCCCCCAGTCAAATTTGTTAGATTGTTTTACCCCCTTATTCTATTGTTTTCTATCTTTATGTATATTGTTTTTAAAATATTATTTAAGTTGAAGGCACAGCAAATTTCTACCCCTAAATTCAAATGTACACTTCTCAAAACAAAGGCATTCCCTTATGTAACCACAGGACAATTTTCAAAATTAAGAAATGTGACAGCAGACTGGATGAGTACCTCAGTGGGAGAGAGCTTGTTTAGCAGGCATGAGGCTCTAGGTTTGGTTCTCAGCACCACAAGGTCTGGAAGGAAGGCAGGAAGGAAAGGAGATGGGAGGGAGGCAGGGAAGGATGGGGGGAGACAACAGCAATACGATGCCATTGCTGGACGTGGTGGAGCCAGCTGTAATGCCAGCACTAGGAAGGCTGAGGCAAGAGGATTGCCACAAGTTTGAGGCCAGCCTGAACTACAGAGTGAGACCTTATCTCAAACAAAACAGAACAACCAAATACAGTGCTATTGTCTCCACATTTGAATTTATTCCCATTAAGTATAACACCATGGAAAGCTATTTTTTCTCCTGGTCTCCTTCAATCTGTGATAGCTGGCCAGTTCTTCATACTTCCTTGACCTCGATACTTGGGAAGGTCACAGTTGGGTCACTTTGTGGGTTGTCTCTCAGTGTGAATTTATGCCCGGTCCTTTCCTCAGATTAGGTTCAGGTGACAGCCATGGTCAGGAGCAGGCCACCCACAGGTGGTGCCCTCTTGGCAGCTGGGTCTGGAGGTTGGGCTGCTGGTTGTCCTCCTACAGGTTGCTAAAGTGGTGTACCACTCTATGTTTCACTGGAAGCTTCTGCTGAGTCTCTCATAGAAAAATTCTTTGAGGCTGTATAAATACACAGGTTCTGGTCCTCTTCACACCACCACCCACTTGTTTTAGCAGATGCTGGTGAGTTTCAGACTCCAATATCTCATCTACACTTACAAGGAGATTCCCCTCTTCCTGTTGATTCACTCACTTACTTATATTAGTGGGACTTGGGAACTTCTAGTTCATTCAGTGGGTTATAATCCATTACTGTAATTGTGCTTTACAATGTATAAATTGTCCCAGATTTGGCTAATGTGCGTCCTTAAGGTAGTGTCTTAGTCACTTCCCTTGTTGCTGGACAGTTTAAGGGAGAAGAGGTGTCTTTTGGCTCACATTTCAGTCCATGGTTAGCTGGCTCCAAGGCAGGATGGCATAGCAGGGTGGGCCTACTAGAGAAGAGTTGCTCACCGCATGGCGGAGAGGAAACAGAGAACTGTGAGGAGCTGGGAAGGGACATACTACATCCCAGACCATGCCCCAGTGATGACTCTTTCATTCTTTATTCTCTAGCATGAGATATTTCAGGCTCATTTGTAAAGTATTTATTCCCAGCTCTGCAATCAAACTTTCTGGAAGGTTCCTTGATTCCTTTTAGTACAGGTCTTGTGGTGACAGCGAAACTTTTAGAAATCAAGTGCTCAAACTACAACCCACAACTCACATATTTGTCACAGATTGCCAACACTGCAATTTAATGTGAGAGAATCTTTTTTTTTCCCCTGGTATCAGGGATTGAACTCATGGCTTTGTGCTTGCCCAGCAAGTATTTAGGCCACTGAGCTAAATTCCTGGACCTTCCAATTTAATCTGAATACTGAAGTTTCTGGTTAGAAAAATGTACTCATACATTAATTCTTTTTGTCTTAAACACAAATAACACACGTGCCATAGGTTCACCACCACTGACTAGAGCTTTGGCTGGTAACACATTGCGTTTTGTTTTGTTTTGACTCAGGGTTTCGCTACACAGTCCAGGTTGGCCTTGAACTTACTGTGTCGCCCAGGCTGACAAAAATTGTGATCCTTCTGCCTCAGCCTCCTAAGTGCTAGGATTATAGCTGTGACACCATCATGCTGGGATTCAGGGACTTCTCTTTATCTCTTGTCTCCCTGAAACTGAAACAGACAAGCACAGAGCAGGCAAACCGAAAAACTTTAGTTTATTGCTGCCACTGAGCCCCTGTGAGTCTTGACGGTTTGCAGGAGCCTGGGGGTATGTGAGTCTTTTACTGCCACTAGCAGCACTGTTAGGAATAATAAGCATCCACATTCATCCATGGACAGGCACGACAGAAGGACAGCGGAGGCCTGGAGGCCTGGGAGCTAGAACGTTAGCTTCTTGGAGGATCTGGGTCACGTCTCTTTTCAGTGTTGCCTCCTATCCCCAACCTCAAGGCTTCAAGAAACAGGGAAAGAAGGGAAATGACATTCTCTGCCTAAAATAGAATGATAGAATGATACGACACTCCAACCTACCAGGAAGCACATTAGCAGCACCAAAACCAGCACGGGAGAGGAGAGGAAGTGGTGAGCTGTGCAAGCAGGACATTTCAAAACCTCCGGCCAAAAATCAGGAACCAGCAGGCTCAGAGGATCTGATGCTCCTGACCGAAACTTCTTTGGTTCAAGTGCAGAGCTCTGTTGTTTGATTTTTTTCTTCCTTCCCATGTTTCCACAGCCTGTGGAGACACAGCCTTGCACCTCTGTAGTTTCCGCCACAGCTGCTCTACACTGTTGAGCAGGGGCTTCTCTGCCCACTGCGTGGTAGGCACGGAGATGTGCGATCCAGGTCCCTGTTCTCCTTTGCCCTGCTGTGGTCACCCCTTCCTTCTCTCAGACAGGGTGCCAGTACCTGCCCCCAGGGCTTCCTGGGTTCCCAGGGCCCTAGACAGATCATCCCTCCTGACAGGGAACCTGCTGCATAGGTAGGAAACTGATTCAGGGCCAGGCTGGGTGGAGCCATTCATTCTCCATGGCAACCACTGTGGAAGGAGGCACAGGACTTCTTCACATAGTAAGCCAGTCCCAGCAAAGGTGGGCTCTGTCCAGAATCACACAGTGAGCTGGTACAGAACTGGGTGCCTGGCAGAGCCCCAGGGCCTGCTCTTGCCCTCTGCCCACTTTTGAGGCCCTCATCACTTATCACTTGTGGCATCTGTTATTGCTTCAAATTAATAACGTCAATATGAGACTCTTTGGCACCTGTGTGTTAGACTTAAAATACTTCACTTATTTTTAAGACATTAGGGAATACCCCCCCCCCACACACACCCTGTCCTGTCCCCATATGAGGGATTGAACCCAGGGCTCATGCATGCTAGGCAAGTGCTCTATCATGGACCTACATCCCCACCCCATTTTAAATTTTATTTTGAGACAGTGTCTTGCTATGGTGCCTGAGCTGGCCTTGACTTTGTGATCTCCCTGCCTCAGTCTCCTGAGTAGCTGAGATTATAGGTTTGTGGCACCCTAATTCCTAGGGGAACATGTTTTTAATCTAAAATCAGGACATCAACGTCATACTCCAACATGAGTGTACAACATCTCATCTATGGTAAGTTTTTTTTGTTTTTTTGTCTTTTTTTGAGACAGGGTCGCGTTATGCAGTTCAGGCTGGCCTTGAGCTCACTTTGTAACCCAGGCTGGTCTCGAACTCACAAGGAATCCTCCAACCTCAGCCTCCCAAGTGCTGGGATTACAGGCATGAGCCACCATGCCCGGCTCGGTAAGTATTTTTTAATGGGCAACTTTTGCATGTTCGCGCAGATTGGAAGGCATTTCAGGGGTATTTCCAATAACTCAGTGCTCTTTTTAAATGTACGTGAAAATTCTAGAAGTTGATTAAGGAATGGTAAACTTCAGTTGGAATGGAATGTACTGTTCATGATATGTTTTATCCTTCAGATTATTTTTCAGCTTCACATTGCCTTGGCCCTGGGTTGGGATGATGAGTGTATTCTAAGCAGGAGGAGGCTGGAGAAGGAGGATAATTTTGAAGAAATTGCTGAGAAATGCTGATGCTTCTTTTCCCCTCCAAACTCCTGCAAAAACCATACCAACAATATCACACCTGAAAACAATTAAGAATAATTTAATATCATTAAAGCCCAGTCATGTTCAAATTTCCAGTTGTTCTTCAAATGTTACAAAATGTTATTTATATTTTTAAAATTGTTATAATCAGACAAGCCTCACACACTGTGATTGGTGATATTTTTCTTAATATTTTAACAGTCAGTTCCCTTTATGTGTCTTTTTTTTTTCTCGATTCCTTTTTCCTCCTTCCCTCCACCACATCTCTTTTTTAAAACTGCAATTTATTTATTCTTGTAGTATTGGGGATTGAACCCAGGGCCTTTACACTGAGCTACATCCCCAGTTCTTATTTATTAAACATTTTAAAATTGTGAGACAGGTTCTTACTATATCAATAAATTGTCTGGCTTTGTTTTAAATTTGAGATTCTCCTGCCTCAATCTCCCTGAGAACAGGGATTATAGGTATGTGTCTTCATGCTTGGCTACAATTTATTTATTTATTCAAGACTAGCTCATGTGTTTTTTAGAGGGCCCCACAAAATTAGTACTGATTAAATCCCCAAAAGGTTCTTTTGTCTTGTTGCCTCTCTTTATGATATTAGCAACTTTTTTTTTCCTTGTTTTTCTGAGCAGGGTCTCACTGTGTGGTTCAAGCTGGACTCAAACTCACTTTGTAGCCCAGGCTGGTCTCGAACTTGCAACAATTCTTCTGCTTTGGCTTCCTGCATGCTGGGATGACAGGTATGTGCCACCACGCCCAGTTTAGCAGATATTGTTGAGCTGGCATTTTTGTGGATTGTCAGATGGCGTTACCTCAATTTCACCATTCCTTCTTGACGTACTAGCTGAATTACTTCTGTAAAGTGAAACTTCCCCTCATCTCATGATTGCTCACCCAATAGTACAGTTTACATAGGAGCAGCAGCATAAGTGCTCAATTACTTCTGTTTTCAAAACCTTAAACACTCCGAAGATGACCCACGAGATCTTTTTTTAGTACCATTGTGAACTCTTGGAGTTAAACATTGGAGTGCTTCAGAGTGTCGTAGTTTCACATTTATTGGTGCTTTAAAAAAAAGTGTCCCATCTCTGGCAGGAGGGAGCCTCTCCTCACTGATTGCTGAGTCCTTTGAATACTTTCCTGGGAGTCTTCAAAGACTTCAGTGCCACCTGACAGCTAATGAACTAGGCTGTTCTTGTCCATTTCCTGTCCCAGACCTGGATGGGCTCCATCATTTTTTTGTATTTGTTTTTCAAGGAACCCTTGTTCTTATTGGGGAACGGTATTTCAAACAGCAGCCTGCCACTGGGATGCTTATGGCTACTGGAATAGGATTTTTCAGAGGTCAAAGATACGAAACACGTCTTTTGTTAGTTTTGAAGATAAAACACATCATAAATCCATATTAATAGCTTCTGTTCAAATCCAGGGCTATAGAGTTCCGCAAAACCTCTTTCTTCTCCAGCTGCTATCTCCTTTCTCCTGGGTCAAGAATCTCATTTCTCAAAGACACCAGGAATTTTAGCATTGCAATTTCACAATGGATTTATCGCTCAGTGTAAACAAAACAGTATTATAGCACCAATCCCAATTCTCAGCCAGCCAAGAGACTGTTGGAAGCAGTTTGGAATATTTTGTTTGAGTATTTGCAGCTCTTTTCATCTGTGATTATGTCCCCCCTCAGGGATAAGCAGACCAATTACTGTGTTTGGAACAGTTCCTCTGCGTGTTCCCACCACCAGCAGATGCACATCCACGTTCATTTGTTTCTTTTTAGGGATTCCTTTTTTATTTAATTTTGTTTTTTACTTACATGAAATAGTTCTGTGGCTTCAAAGCCAAATATACAAAAGAAGGTATATTCAAAGAATCCAGCTTCTGCTTCTCTCTTTCACTTTAGCCCTTCCCCTCCCACACCATAGCCCTCTTCTCACGGGTTTCTTCCCATTCTCTGTCCCTTTCCGGTGTGAACACACACCTCTGTACAGTGATGTACTGGCAGTCCTGCCTTCCTTAGGCAAATCTCACATACGGGCCTTTTTATAACCTTCATATAAAAAGGTAGAGATACAAATCTTCATGGTCCCCCAAGAGCCTCCTGCACTCATGGTGAGACTTTTGGGAGGTGATTGGATCATGGGGGCGATAGCAGAGCGCTGTTAGGAGGCAGAGCCTGGGCAGAAGTCAGCCCTGGGGCGCGGCACGGACAGGCGTGGCCTGCAGGGTGTGGCTTGGTTCATCTGCCTTCCGGCCCGCCCTTCTCTTTTTACATCTTGTGTGCCACGCTCTGGCTGTGAGCAGCTCTCCTCCGCCTTCTGCCATGCTACCTGCCTTGGAGCCAGCTGATGATAGCCTGAAACGTGAGCCAAAATAAATGTCTCCTCCTTTAAATTGTCCTGGAAATGAGAAAAATGATTAAAGCACTAATAATACATCAAATATGAAGATAGGTCCTCATTCTTTTTTAGTGCTGTCTGGTACTTTTCTGCATGGCCCCGCCAGTTAGTTTGACAAGTCCATTAATAGAGCGTTGGACTCCTTCCCATTTACAAATCATCCCAGAATTAGTGCATTTTGGGTTTTGGACTGAGTTGTTGCATACAAATCCTAGACATTGTGTCATTTCACAGAGGAGTCTCTCGAAGTACAACACTGTCACCACTCTCCCCGGCTTAAAACCCACCACCGGCTCCTGATCCTGGTGGGTGATATTCAACTCCTTAGCTCAGAGACCCCCAGGTCCTGTCCATCCCAGCCATCGTCCTCCCTCTCTGCCACTGTCCCCAGCACCTCCCACACCCTCTCCCCTGAGGAAGCCAGCACCACCTTTCCTGACTCTGTTGCCCGCACAGGCTCTGATCTCTGTGTAGAAGACTTCATATATTTTTCCTGTCCAGGAAAAGTAGGCAGCAACCTGTGTAAAGCAATTGTTGATGCAGGGACAACCTGGATTGCAATCCTTTTATGTTCATCACCCCGTCCTTTGATGGTGTCTCAGGCTGGGGCCAACTAAATATACCCTCCCTGATGTGTGTGCTCAGTAAATGTTTGTTGAATGAATGAATAATTTTCTTTCCTTTTCAGTAAATAAAAAAAAGCTCCAGATCACAGCTGTGCCTCTTGCCAAGCAGGAAGCTGCTGCAAATCTCCTTGGTGTTTTTCTTTTTGTTTCCCTTCTGAAAGGAAAGCATTTTTTACTTGTTAGATGTTTAGAGCTATCATCACTGTGGGGGAAAAAAACCTTTATAATCCAGAAGCTCAAGTAGTCCAAGAATTTTATGACAAAAACTGGTTCTTTGGGGGGGGGGGGATCAACTGTCAGAGCCAGCAAGTGTTAGGCAGAGCAGGGAGGGCTCTGGCTGGATGCTTCCACGGCAGGGCTATGGCCCTCTCACACTTAGCCTCTTCAGCACTGGGACAGTCCTGATATTCACTTCTGAGACCTTTCCAGGGTACTCAGGGATGCCTTCAACATGGAACATGCCTGTGATCCCAGCACTCAAGGAGGCTAAGGCAAGAGGATCACAAACAAAGAAACTAAGAAACAAACAAACAAAAAAGATGAGTGTCACATGGCATGGCCACACCAGCTCTATCCAGGCCCTGCTTGTTGGCACCGGCCTCTGCTTCACCTGCGTTCTGTCCCATCAGCATCAGTGCTGCCTAATGCCTGGCACATTCTCCTTGTCAACCTGGATCGCAGCCTCTGTCCTCTGCTGGCTGGTCAACCTCACCCTCAGCATGGAAAGCCTTCCCTGCACCACCTCAGGGAGGGGGTCTGAGGCATGTGGCTGTACAAGCTCAGATCTCCATCCCCAATAGTGCCCTTCTGGTGAGGCTACACCAGGACCCCTCCAGGACCCCTAACCCAGCAATCACCAAAAGGCTCCTCCTTGATCAGGTTTATGAATGACACCAATGTGTGTATTACCTGCATTAAACATTTTAAAATGTGCAAAATATTGACCTCAGAGCAGTGTCATGCCTTAGATGAGAAACACCTTAACAATAGCCTCTGTCGCCGTGGCCACCTAGACTCAGGGAGTGCTTGAAATCAAAACGTCTCTTCCTGGGGTGGGGATTTAGCTCAGCGGCACAAGCTCCTGCCAGCTAAGTGCTAGGTTGTGAGTCTGATCTCTGGTACCAAAAAATCCCCCCAAAACCAAAACCAAAATGTCTCTTCCTGGTCTTCTCCTTTGTCCACATCCTCTTATCTCCCCATTCATTTCAGCTCCATATCAATGTTCAAGGGCCTCTGCTTCCCCTTTGATATTTAACACACCATTACCTGCCCTAAGCAGCTCTTTGTCAAAAGTGAAAATGTTCTATGGTCATCACCTCAATTTGTCATGCTGCTTCTTCAAATGGCGCTTTGTTTTAAACAGGGTTGGAGTTGTTGTTTGCTTCTTTGCAGTTGTGAGTTCTCACCCTTTGTAAAGGTGTGAAGATTCGATCAGGCCCCAGCAGGTTTGTGATTTCCTCCCTGGGTTCCAAAAGCTCTCCTCTGTCCTTCCTGCCTGTCACAGGGCTCTCAGCCAGTGGGGTGGTTCTCAGCAGCCTTACATGATGAGGCGACTTCACAGGTGAAGAACTGGGGAGCAGAGAGTCAGACTGAACTCCAGGGAAAGCAGTTTGAGGCACACACTGATCAAAGAATACTGAAACCCATGATCCTAACTGTTTTTTGGAAATCACCCTGGCGCTAGTTGAAGCATAGATTTCGGGGCTCCCCCTAGAGTTCTGATTCAGAATGTCTGGATTGGAGCCGAACCTCCCATGCCTCCCTATTTCAGGGCTACTCTTCAAGATCCATCGGATGAAGGGACCAGAGGGACACCCGTGGAAGTGAGGTGTGGAGGGCCACAGGTATTTGTAGGGCCCCAGCAGGAGGTGGCTCAGACCCTAACCCTATCTGGGCCACCTGCACTTCCAGCTGGGTCCTTCTGAGTGCCAGCCTCTCCCCCTTGGATGGAGGTGGAGCGGGACACATTTATCCTGGCCCTGCTGAGTATTTCACCTCAGGGAGAAAGAAACCTCTCCTCTGGGCCTGATTTTGGCCTCTAAGAAAGGTTTGACAGGATGACAGTCATTTCCTCTCAGAGGTGGCAATGGTCAGAAAACAGAGCCCCAGTTAGAACACCTGGATGTGCAGAGCCTCACAGAAGCCAGGCAAGCTCTCAACCCCTGAGACCTGAGATTCTAAGAACTGCCATTTCAGGAGATGGGGCTCCTAAGGGAAGAGAAGCCCTATCATATAATAACATTCAGACAGGAGATCTGCAGCCCTGGAGCAGCCAGTGGGAAGCAGGGAGGGAGCTGGTTGTCACCAGGAGAAGAGGTGTTAGGATTAGGGGGTTGTGTTGCTTTTAAATGTTTGACACCACCAGAGCATCAAAGACTGACAGCCAACTGTGAAATTTTTTGGACCAAGAGAGAAGGCAATTTAGTTTCAGGGGTGGGAGCTGTCAATTGGTGGCCAATAGATGTAGAAAAGGAACCTTATCTCTGGTTGCTTAGCTCCGGCTGTGGAATTCATCTCACCTGCAGCCTGCTCAAAGGCTGGCCTTTTGTTGCTTAGAAAGTCGCTTTATTGCCACCTGGAAATGCCAAAGTTTTCAAACCATCATCAGCTTCTATCAGAACTTAGATGGGCTTTAATGAGAATGCGTGGAGTTCCTGTTGTAACCTTTAAGAGAAACTGCCATAATGCCCACCGAGGTTTGAGGGGGACTACGGGTGACAGAACTGACAGTGGGTTGCAGGGCTTTCCATTCAGCCCTGCTTGCTTTGTCTCTCTATATTACCTAGCAAGGAAATAATTTCCTTCTAGTTTTTTCTGGTCCAAGCACTCTCCCAGGAGAACACAGTCTGCTTCTTTATTGAATAATAAGCCCCTAAAGCCTGTTAATAAAAATTAAAGTCCATTTAGAAATTAATGGTAAGAATCAATATAATTCACACGAATCATTCTTTTGCTACCTGATAGGACATGAAATGTATATTGCCTTCCTGAGCTTGATGCAGGGCTTGCTTTTCACTGCTGTGTCAGATTGGTCCTGTTGATGATTCTGTCACCACAGTGTCCCCACCATCTGTCCCTGCTGTCACTGACCTACCCAGGGCTCATTATTTTTCCCAGATGAGTCCACATTGTAGCAGACAGCCCAACTCCTCTTTCCCTTTTGATTCTGCTAATGATCCATTCTCTGCACACTTCTCAGGCCCACAGGATCAACCCTGCACTCCTCCTGGGGTGTTGTGGACCCCTTATCCCCCCTGATCCCTCTGTAACTTCACTTGGTTCACTGCTGCCCTCTGAGAAGCTGTGCTGCTGCCCAGAGTGATGGGCAGCACAAAGATGAAGGGGAACGTGCTCTGCCAGAGGTGCCAAAAAAGAGGCTTTTAGCCACTCATTCATTCATTCCCTAACTCAGCAAGGGCTTTTAGGGTACCTATTATGTTCCAGTCACTGTTCTAGGTGCATGAAAAACATTAAAGAAGAAAACCAAAAGGCTGGGCTTCCTGGGTTCTCTTCATTCTAGGAGGGTTAGGGAAGACCCCCACCTTGTAAAGGACCCGCTCTCTCCCAGTCCCAGTCATGACAGGGCTGGGGACCATGCCTGAACATAGTTGGGGAGAATGTTTATCCAATCCACAGCACAAGGACTGCAGGACTTGGGGGGTTGGGAGAGTAAGGAGGGCCTCACAGCAGGGGTCTTGGGATTCCTTGCAGGGGTTCTAGCAGGTCCATCTCTGACTTGCCTGATTGCTATTCCAGGGCCAGGCCCAACCATGGCAGTCCCCAAATTCCAGGTCCACGCCTGCACAAAGACAAGTGATGTGGCTGCCTGGTCATAATGTGTCACCCAGGGAGAGCTCAATAAACAAGAGAAGAAGAAGAAAAGGATGGAGGGATGGGGAGAATTTTTTTGGCTGATCACACAGATTCATTGGAAGTCACATTGGAAAATGCAAAGAGTTCATTTGAGTTCATTTCAAACTAGCACTGCTCTCTGTAAAAATATCCACATCATGAAATTTCTACAGACTGTTTTTTCTTTCAAAGTTAAGTTGTTAAATCCATCATCCTCACTTGAGTTCCTCTCGTAAAAAGGCAGAGTTTCTTCCTGACTGTTTAAATCATATTCCTCACTGGCTGGTTATGTAACTTAGGAATGAAAACAATGCCAAGCCTTCCTTTCCGTTTGTCCCCAGGGAAGTGGGGCGTGGGGAGCATGCACAGGATGCTCATTGAAGAGGAGGTACAGAATCAATAAAATCACTACTGTAAAGCAATCTAATTAACTTTTTCTTAATTAACTGGGAAATATAAAATTCTGCTCAATCAGTGCATCAAGTATAAAGCTCACTCCAATTCCAGGAGTCGCTAGGGACAGCAGGCCAAGACATCTCAGACCTGGAAGGAAATGTAAAGACCCACTCATCTGATTCCTTCCTCATTATTCTGCTGAGGAAGCAGACCCGACACACAGAGGGAGGACACCTGGTACTGGCCAGTGCCTTTCCCAACTGGGTTCTGCAGCTGCATGTGGGAGCCACATGGAAAGCAGATCTAAGACAGGATTCTTCAAGCCACCTGAAGCATCCTAGAGACACGAGGCCCATCCTAGCTCAGTGATGGACACAGAATTAGCATGGGCAAAGCTCTGGGTTTGATTTACAGCATCAAAAAATAGACTGTGATTTTTTTTTCTGCAGGGGAGGTGTAGGCAGTATGTGATGGCATTTCTTTGTCACAAAGTGAGACTTGGGTCAGGAACATGACTGAGCATCCTGCTATGCAGAGGACCCTCCCTTCTCCCCACAAAGAATCATTCAGACCCAAGGGGGCTGGGGCTACAGCTGGGAAATCCTGAACCCGACCCAGCTTTTCACACCAGCCACTGACTGGATCCTCCTGGGCCATCTTAGTCTAATGGATCATCCAAAAAGTAATCTCATGTGGCTGAGTTTGAGAATGGCTGCTTAAACTCCTACCAGCTGGAAAGGAAGCAAACAGCCAGTTGCAGCCAGTTGTGCTATGTGTTTCAGAGAAGCTGAATGCAAAGTCAGTCCAGGCCCCAAACCTTGTGGTTTCTTACTGGGGAATCAGGAAAGAGACAAAACCAAGGGCGACAGCCGAAAAGGGTCACAGGAGGAATGAGGAATGAGGGGACCTGAGGGCTCTGCCCAATCTGGGCTGGTTGGTAGTGACCATTGGGTTCACTTTCTGCTTTGTTTTTTCAATCTGCTACAACTGGATTTGCCTCTGAAGACCTGTCACTCTCTTACGCATCACTCGACGTGACTGGATAGCAAAACATAAAGCACATTTTTGATATTCTGAGTCTGGAGAATACGATTTTGATATGACTGAGTCTGGAGTCATTGTTTTACTGTTTTTTTTTTTAATATTATACAAGTTTTGGCTAACTGATATGATTAGGGAATAATTGTCCCCCAACAGCTATTGGGGTAAACCTGACTTTCCCACCAGGAAATGGAGTTCCTGAGAGTATCTGTCAGATTCCTTAACCCCATGTTATTTTTCATGGCTACAAATGTCCTCACTTTTATTTGGAACTCCAGATGTGAGTCACAGTCTTTTTAATTTATTTTGGTACCGGGGATCAAACTTATGACCTCATGCTTGTCAGAGAGGTGCTTATGCCGCTGAGCTAAATCCCCAGCTCCTCTTTTTAATTTTTAAACTAGTCACTATTTATTTTCCTTTTTCTCTGGGCAGCAATTTTTAATCATAGAGCCCTGGTACTTCCTTTCTAAGGACCATCATGTTGGTTTCTATCATAAAATGAAATTCACAGGTAGTATAACATTATATATGCAATTTTAAAATTATTATTTACTTATTTTTATTAAAATTTGTAGTAGTTAACTTAGCCAGCGCTATCTGTTCTGCAATTGATGAACAGCTAAGCTGTTTCCAGTTTGGGATTACTAATACATATATTGTTTCAAGTATTTATGCATGGGTTTCTCTTGGGCTGAGTCATAGGAATGTTTAGCTTCATATTTACAGATATGTCAGACTGCTTTTGAAAGTACTTGGCTGCCTATTTCTTTTTAAATTGGACGTATTGGTTTATTTATTTATCTTTACATATACACAGTTTTTAATTAATTAATTGATCTGTTCTTGAGACATGGTCTCGCTATCCAGTTCAAGCTGGCCTTAAAATCTCTGTGTAGCCCAGGTAGGCCTTGAACTCTCAGTGATCCTCCTGTCTCACCCTCTTGAATGCTGGGATCATAGATGTGCACCACCATGCCTGGCTCATATGCATTTTCTTTATCTGATCCCGTCCTTCTGGCGCCTGCTCCAGGCCTAGAGGTTCATCTTCACCAGTGCTAGCACCAGTCTTCCTATGGCCTTTGGCAGGAGGAAAGAGACAAGTGTTCATTCCCCGCCCCCTGAGATGCCTACAACACTGGCACAGCAGAGGTCACAGCTCCCACGTGGGCAGAAGGGGTTACACCTACCCAGGCGAGCCTCTCACATTAGAGAAAACTGTCAGGTAAGCTCTAGATAGTTACTGAGTGAACAAGGCCCCTGCTGTTCTTTGCCGCAGGGTGAATCACCAGTGCCTGCTGGTCCCTGCACCAGCTCCTGCCTCTGCACACAGCGTGCCATTCGGTACCTGGGCACCCTGGCTGACACATAGTGTGACACTGTGACTGTAACAGGATGGAGAAACGAAGTACATGTCACTAAAGGGGGTAAATACTTAGTCGTGAGGCTATCAGAAGATAGACAGTCACCTGTGAATAGGCCAAGTGCAGACGCAGAAGGCAGGGGCAATGTCCTTATAGTTCTCTGGGTTTTCTGAATGGTGACAACTGAGAAAATTTCTGAACAAAATGAAGCATCATTTTCCTCTGATACACAGAAGCCATATTTCTGGGAATTTAGCAAACATTAAAATTGTGTAAAAAAGATTTCATTTAAAATGAAATTTAAATTTTGATATTTTAGGCTCAGATGATTTTATAAGCAGATCTCTTACCCACTGGGTAAGAGACAGCATGCCAGACAAAGAATGACCAGTGCTTGTGTGGCCCTGCCCATAGATTGCAGCTGACCTGAGATCCCTGACTGCTTACAATGCTCCCAAATGTCCCAGCGGTACTTTGAGGACACTACAAGACACTGACCAACCAGAGAAGCCATCATAGAGCAGCTTTGTGGCAAGAACTCACTTAAATTATTTTTTTAATGGGTTTATTCTGATACGATTTTCACACAGTAAAATTCACCCATTTAAAGCTCCTAGTTCAATGATTTGTGGAATATTGGGAGAGGTTGGGCAATATCACCACAATCTCACTTCAGAACATTCTCATCATCCCAAAAAGGAACAAGGTGCTCATTAGCCAGCCCTCTCCACCACCACCCCCAGCCCCTGGGAACAAAGATCTACAGTACTTCCTGCTTCTGTCTATCCACAGTACTTCCTGCCTCTAGGGTTCACATAAAAGGACTTACATACTGCTGTGTTTGGTGATGACACACTGAGAGACACAAGGCAAGAGCAAGCAAGACATGCAAACATCAGTGGAATCCACTGACACTTGGCAGTGCTTTTTCTCTAACGTTTGCCTCATTAAGATCACTTAGTAACTATCTAGAGCTTACCTGACAGTTTTCTCCAATGTAAGATAACACAGACTCCTACCTAAACCTTTATACTTTTTCTTTTTCCACATGACGTTTCATAAATTACACATTCTCTTATTTTTAAGTGTAGCGGAAGGAGAGGGGTATTAACGCAAATCGTTCTCCTCTCTTTGTGACTTTGCCTAGCTGTTTAGGATTATACAGGGGAAGGGCTGGATAGCAGAGACTAAAGACTAATTGCTATGTGGCACCAAGGTAAAGTGACTGTTAATGGCCTAGCTGGCTTCCCTTCCTTACCACTAGGAAGTTAGTCAGTCCATAATTAAGTTTAATCAAGTTTTTCACTACAAGGAACTCTTAGAAAATAGATCACTTGGCTGGCGTTGTTTGTTGTAGATGAAACAACAAAGCATTGATTTAGATAGACCAGCAGTTGGCATAAGAAAGACCCTACGTAATAGTTTTCATGTATCATTTTAGTGGGACAATCTCTCTGTGTCTTTTATCAACCGCTAATAGTTCAATAATGGAGCAAAATAGTAATTGGAACCTGGTCTTTGAAGAAAAATATCTCTGTACAACACAGAACAAAAGTAGAGTTTTTTTCTAAAGACATGAAAAAATAATATTAAAAGCTATAGGATTTTTAAAAATCCCTTTAGCCACTTTTAAAATAGTTTTATAAATTCGAATGGTTTTCTTTCTACAGCTCATGAACTATTTGATTACAATGTAAAATAAAGATAAAGCAAACTCTAGGTATTTTCTACTACTTATTTTTCTTTGTATTTGGATTCAGTTCTTTTTTCCAAATAAAATAGTGATGGTTTAGTAGCTGCTCTGGAGGGCCTTGCTTGAGCTACTAATTGATATCAGTTTTTTTTTTCTTTTTCCTCTTTTTTCTGGTACCGGGGATCGAACTCACTACCACCTGCTTGCAAGGCAGGTGCTTATGCTGCTGAGCTAAATTTCCAGCCCCGATATCAGCTTTTTAAAAAAAAATTGTACTATCCAGGAAATATGGCTAAATATATTTATGCAACAAAAGCTCAAATGAAGCAAATTAGTTGTTACATTTGTGTAAAGACTTTTGACTCTACCTGCTTTTCCTAAATCATTTGCCAAAGCAGAAAACATCATAAAAGTTTAAGTAGAAATTTCTTACTTTAAAGGAGAGAACACAAAAACCTTAGAGAAACAATGCCATAAAGGTATCCTCACATTTAGAATTATAAAGGATTGGTGTTTGGGAAAAGCCAGAACCTGAGAGACAATTGTTAGGTAAATGTGAATCAAGCCACAGTGAAATCCATTAGGATGGCTACTCTCAAATGACAAGAAACCACAGAGGGTTCTGCTGGGAGAAGCTGGGTCTTATGTGCACTATTGGCAGGTACGGGAACAGTGGTGGCTCCTCAAACAATTAAAATCAGGTGTAGCCATTCCACTTCTAGGTATGTAGCCAAAAGAACCAAAACCAGTGACTTTAAAGAACTTGTACATCCATGTTCATAGCAGCATTATTCATTATAGAAAGTGGAAGCAACCCAAGCACATCCATGAAAGAATGGATAAAATCAGCAGAATGTGAATACACACACAATGGAATATTACACAGCCTTAAAGGGGAAAGCTTTACAATGTGCCACAATATGCATGACTCTTGAGGACATTACACTCAATAGAATAAGCTGATCACAAACAATTGCACACCAACATTGTATGCAAAACTTCTGGCAAACTCTAGGTATATTGCAGTATTTGTAATGTATGTAGAGGAATCAAACTACAAACAAAAAGCAGAACACTGTCAGATGAGGCAGAGGGAGTCAGAAAATATTGCTTCCTGGATAATTTTGCAAAATTATGGAAATGGCTGGCAACACAGCTGCACAGTATTAGGAATGTATTTAACACCACCAAACTCTACACTAAAAATGACTAAGATGGGAAATTTTGTGTATTTTCTCACACTACAAATTTTTACATAAAAAACTACATGGGGCAAGGGAGATGACAGGATAAACGATTCAAAGTATGTTAGTTGTATGTCTGAGCCTTCAAAATGAAGCTCATTGATCTGTATAATCAATATGCCATTAAAAAAAGTGGGCAAAAACTATAGGCAGTAAAGACCAATGGGTGCCAGGGAATGAAAGGGGTAAGTTGGCAGGGCACTAGATGTTTAGGGCATCTAAACAATTCTGGATGATACTGTGCAGTGTACACACTGCCCTATCCTTATCCAAACCCATAGAAAGCACATGGTGAAATCTAGGGTAGTCTATGGGCCCTGGGGGCTATGATGTTAATCCAGGTTTGTATCATGCTGGTGGGCTATGGATGGTGGGGCAGGGTATGCAGCTGGGGAGAGGGGACAGTATTTGGGACTCCACTCGCTGCTCAGTTTTGCTGTGAATGAAAAACTGCTCTGAAAAATAGTACTAAAAGGAAAAAAAAAAAAAAAACCAGCCAGGTGTGCTGATGCACACTTGTAATTACAGCACTTGGGAGGCTGAGGCAAGAGGAATGCTGTGAATTTAACACCAGCCTGGGCTATATAGTGAATTCAAGGCTGGCCTGAATGACATAGCAAGACCCTATCTCAAAAAAAAAAAAGGAAAAAAATCTACCTGTGGAAAAACTATATCCTATCAGAACTGGGGGAAAAAATTTCCTCTCTTCTCTCTTTTCCTTACCCACCCCAATCAAGGGTGAATAAAATGATCTAAAGGAGGTTAAAAATGAGGTGACTAGGCGAGCACAAATGCTAGGCAGGTATGATTTTAATTTCAGCATAACTGAATTTTAAATGTAATAACTAACTAGGGATATGGGTGATTCCAACCTGCTTTTTGTTTTTTTGAGATAGGATCTCATTGTGTCACCCAAACTAGTCTTGAACTCCTGGACTCAAGAAATCCTCTTGCCTCAGCCTTCCAAGTAGCTAGGATTACAGGCATGCAATCTTTCAGTTGGCTTTAATTTGCATATTTTTAAAGATTGTCTCTAGGATTGGAGATGTACTTCAGTGCTACAACATATGCTTAGCATGCACATGGTTCTCAATTCAATCCTTTGCCTTGCCAAAAAAAGGGGGGGGGGGGGAAGAAAAAACATTATTTCTAGCCCAAACTGCAAAGCCAAATATCCTACAAGAGCAAATGCTCTGTGGTGGGTATACATTCAACTATAACATAATTCTTTTATTTCAAAAAAAGTAATATAAGGATATGCAGCAAGAATAGTTTAATAGTTTTAATCTTCACTATCCAAATGAAGAACAGATGAGGCAAGATAACGCATAATACTATGAAAGCTGTGAAGTAAGGTTTATCTGGAAAAAAGAAAACAAACATATAAAAAGACAGGACAGTTCATTTTTAATCAGTCAAAAATGAGAAGAGTTCTAGACAATGTTGAATTCCACTCACCGGAATGCTATAGTTATACATTAAATATAATTACTATCTATACATATGCAAAAATATAAAGTTCTATTTCATACAACAAAACCCTTATGGAAACCATTTTAAAATTAACTAGAACTTCTCAACATTAATGTGTAAGGTTTAAGTCCTTCTAAAGTTTCCTTTAAAGGTCTGAAAACAAATGCTAAACCTAAAAACACTGTCCTTCCTTGTTATTCCCCAAAATCAAATCTACTTAGAACAAAACAAGAATTGATAGCTTAGTCACATACTACTTAAATAGTAATATCATTCAGGCATGTCTAAAATCCTCCTTGTTTTCAAGTATGGAAATGGAACTCGAATATTCCACAATATCGTACGAAACAGATGGAGTATTTAGGAAAGACTTTGTGGTCCTATGGCAAAACACTAACATTTTATTTCTTCATTATGTTTTGAAATAAATACCAGGTTTTAGTTTTGTTTTTCTTCTAAGAGGCCAAAATGATAACCCACATTAAGATCATTTTAACTGTGGTAAGACTTACTAGTGTAAAATACAACATGGATATTTTATCACAAAAGTAAAATTGGAAACAGATTATAAAAGGATCCCAGCCCCCTCTCAGATGAGCTGAGATCAGAGCTCGTCATGGTAGAAATAGTCATCATGCAGCTGTCTGCCATAATCCGTGGCTTCGCTGGTGAGAAACAAGTCCTGGTTTTCCAGAATCTCTTCTTCAGACAGCTTTTTGTCACCATTTAAATCCATTTCATCTATTAGATGAAGAGCCTTAAAAACAAAGTAAAGCGAAGTGTCAATCGTAATATTTTCAGCAAAAGGTTCACATTTGGGTGACTGATTTGTCAAAACCATTTAGTTGTGCAGAGGATTCATTAATGCCTAGTATCTACAAATACTACATGCTACAACTGCTTCTGCCTCCTGATTCTCTCATTATCTCATTTCTTAACCTGTGCTGGCTCTGTATACTCTCCACTCAAATCTGATCCAGTATATTTTAAGGGTAGGCAAAATTATGTTAGCTACTTTAAACCCTTCTGAGTAACACAAACTATTATTCTATTTCCTATATTCTCAGATTAACATGTTACATAATCTTCTTGTCTCTTTCGATGACTTACCACTTAGATGAGTTAATTCAAAATGCAAGAGTAGGGGCTGGGGATTTAGCTCAGTGGCATAAGCGCCTGCCTTGCAAGCAGGCAGTTGTGAGTTTGATCCCCAGTACCGATAAAAAGGAAAAAGACAAAAACAAAACAAAACAAAACAAAACAGTGCATTGGGTGATGTGTCTGTGATCTCAGCTACCAAAAGGCTGAGGCAGGAAGACTTCAAGGCAAGGCTAGCCTGGGAAATTTAGTAAGACCCCTTGTCAAAATAACAAGAAAAACACAGCAATACATCATTCCTAAATTTTTTCCATCATTACTCCTTTGCCAACTTAAGATTCTCAACTTCATTTCTTAAATTTTTTTTCTTTCCTTTTTTGGTACCGGGGATCGAATTGGTCTTGCTAGGCAGGCTTTTACATCGGTGAGCTAAATCTCAGGCTTAACTTCATTTCTAAATGATGGTACCTAATTTAGGAGGGAACAAGAAACAGGCATTCCTTAACACTCACCTCCTCTTGTGCAATGCCCTGGTTATTGGGTACCACCCAGGACAACAGCTCTTGCAAGTCAAGTCTTCCATTGTTATCCTTGTCATAGTCATTTACGAATCTGTCTTTCTCAACAAGTATCCACTCAGGAGCTTCACTTGCAGCTTAATACAAAAACAAAAACAAAAAACTCCACAAATATATTCTTGTGTACAGAAGAATATCACATGCATGCAGCAAGAAATTTGGTATATTTCTAGAATAAAGAATGTGAATTGAAAGTTTACTAAAGGGAACCCAGTGAAACAGAAATACTTAACTGAAAGGTCCTGAAATACTAAGTACAAATACATGGTAATTTTCAAAAGTGACGGTAAGTCCAAACAACTCATAGTTTTAAAATCATTGCATATTATTACAAGCTAGTACTCCTGCTAACTGCTACTACTTGTTCTGATATCTAGCTTTCCAAAACTCGAGTTGGATAATGTTTTTACATAAATTATTGACAATGTAGTTTCCTACAAGCTCTTACAAATTACTCCCATACATGATATTAAAATGACAGTCGCAATAAGTAAGTGGTGACCAATTTTAAAAATTGCATTGTTTAATACTTTTAAGGAACAATTCTGCAACAAGACAGCAGCTTAAAGAAAAAGTTCTCTAATTTCAAATACTTGGTAAGGCACCATTTATAGTCTACATATGGCAGTGGTGGTAAACCTACACCATGCATGCTATAGCAAGCTGTTTGTATCACTGCTCTATACTATTCAAAGAATTTTTATTCTCTTTTAAGGTCCATATGTATGGTGCAGGATTCTGTTAAAAAACAAAAACAAAAATACCTTTACTTTCTCCTTTGCACTGAAAAACAACACTACATTTATTGGAAAAGGAAAATATTTGTGACCAGAAATGGAAATAAAAATGAGCAAGACAGCATCATTAAGAAGCTGTAAATCCCTGCTGAATTTGCATCACAGTTAACAGCAGAACAAGGAGGAACCAGGCACAGCTCCTCTTGTTCCATTTTCTCTGTCAAAGACAGTTCTCAATGGGCAAGGTTGGTTTCCAGTTTACTCCATAATTCCATTTTCCCTCTTCTTCCACACTGCCCCTGGTTACTCACTTGGATCCCGCCTGTAATCACCAAGAAATTCTTCTAAACTAACAAATCCATCACCATCTTTGTCGTGTTCTTCTAAAGCCTCCTGGATGACAAATTCCTGTAGCAAGTTCATGAAAAAAGAAAAATTAATCATAAAATCCCACTACCATCTGAATCAATCCTACTATAAAACCTCAGGAATCGTCACTTTGGCTGATCATAGTTTGACGATAATCTTTTAAACACTGGAATATAGAAGCAAGAATAAAACCCAAGCACTGCAAAACTTTATTGTTTAAAATTTATCTATCTTTTTTTGAAACATGGTCTCACCATGTAGTGTAGGTTGGCCTTGAACTCACTATGTAGCTGAGGCTGGCCTAGAACTCACAGTGACCCTCCTGTAATTTTAGGAAATTCACAGATCCTTCCTGTAAAGCTAATCCTTGAGTCTCTGTTAGAGAGTCCTGACTTCTGTCTGTAAATTCTGTAAGACTCCATTTTAAAAAGACAGTGTCACATGCTGTTTCACACACTGTGGCCTAGAACTCACAGTGACCTTCTCTTGCCTCAGCTTCCTGAGTGTTACGATTATAGGCATGTGCCACCATGCCTGGCCACTAAATAGCTTTGCATGCAACATCCTTTCTTTCCTAATATTGTGAAGAACCCCACTTTCTTTCTTTCTTTCTTTTTTTTTTGTCTTTTCCTTTTTATCAGTACCAGGGATCGAACTCACAACTTCCTGCTTACAAGGCAGGCACTTATGCCGCTGAGCTAAATCCCCAGCCCCCAAGAACCCCACTTTCACTAAGCAGCCTCAGCACCAAATGCAGGCTCCTATTTTCCTGCACACTACCCTTCCTCCCAATGGTGTTATCTCGGTACCTGCCTTCTTTCATGCCAACCTGAAAACTGCCTAGAAAGAATCCTACCTTATCTCTGCACAAGGCTGCCCTTCCTCCAGATCTGAAATGTGCCAGTCTCCCTCCTCCCCTCTCCTGTAAAACCTCCACTCCACTTCCTTGCTGTTCTCCCAAATCCTCACTCTGCTACTCTGTACCACCCCTAGTCTGCTTCTCGATCTTCTCCAGGCTTCACTCCACTCATCTTGGACCAGAAGGTGAAGCCTTTCGAGTCAAGGACAGTCCTGGGCTGGCTCCTCACTACCTCCCTCATTCCCTTGCAACTCCATGCCCTTTCATTAGGATGCCAACTCTCACCCTGCAATCACTCACATGCCCTTCTCATTTCTTCCACAACCATAAGTTCTAAGAAGATATAGAAGTATATTCCTAACCCTTTTAAATTAAGATTTGCTATTTCAGAGGACCCTCCCTTCAGCTTGGGCATCTGCTTGTGCCCGTTTCCTTAACCTGCTCTCTACAGCACTGTCTCTACACACCTTAAACCGTTGCTTTCTCGGAGGCTGTTAACCCTCCCATGCTTCCCAGCCTCCGTCTCCGGACCAGCACCACATCCTCACCTGAATCGCCTCTGCCTCTCCCCAGCCTTCCATCTCAGTGTTCCCTTGTCCCCTTTCTTAAAGGCAGAGCCCTCAGCACCTTCCCACTTCCTGTGCTTTCACTGTTAGCTTCTGCTCTCCCCGGCCTTTGATCTCCCTCTGTGAACTGCACTGATCTCTCATCTCCCTCCTGATTCTCTTGCCCCTAGATGGCCTTACGATTATTTCATCATTCTTACCACCTTCCTACCCTGCCTGGCCAGCTGTCATGAAAATACATTCTCCAAAGTCTCCTATTCCAGACAAATACCAGGTTTTACCTACATCTGTGTGAAACAGCATGTGACACTGTCTTTTTAAAATGGAGTCTTACAGAATTTACAGACAGAAGTCAGGACTCTCTAACAGAGACTCAAGGATTAGCTTTACAGGAAGGATCTGTGAATTTCCTAAAATTACAGTCCAGTGTTTTGTATGATGAGCATGTAATTTTTCTGGGCCAGACCACATTTTCCATCAAGTTCTTAGGAGAGTCTGGGATCCAACACAATGATTATTTCTTCATTTGAGTAATGCTGGGAGGCAAAAGACTTACTTCAGCAATCCTGCTGTGGTTGAAAGAATTTCTGGGATTGTATGAACGAAGTATCTTTCAAGCTAAACTTGTTAAGTTTTACTTCAAAGCAGAATCACTTAGTTGATCTTACACCCTTGTCTTTTTCTACATCGAACACACCCTTCATGCAGAAGGAGTCACAACAATCAAGGCAAACGGGAATCAATGAAGTTGCCCTTGAAGGGACTCCACATCACAGCCACACACCTCAGTGCTGCCACTTCTGCAGCACAGCATGGGAAGCACAACTGACATGCCCTATTCTGTACCACCTTTGTCACCACTGTACCTGAGCTGGAAACTTCAGAATCATCTCTAACTCAATGCTTATTAGTCAATCAACACTGCTGTTAGTGCTTTCCTTTTTTTTTTTTTTTTTTGTCTTTTTCGTTTTTATCGGTACCAGGGATCGAACTCAGGACTGCCTGCTTGCAAGGCAGGTGCTTATGCCGCTGAGCTAAATCCCCAGCCCTTGTTAGTGCTTTCCTTAAACAGTCGCTCAGATCTCATTCTGCCCTACCTCTTTATACTCCAGGACCATGTCATAGTGCATCTATTTCCTGGCCGTCACTGCTGTTCCCTGCCATCAGTCAGCTGTCCAGATCCTCCCAACTGCAGATCCACGTCCTCAGCTGCCACCTCAGTACTCAACTGGCTCACTCCAACTTCGCTCTGCCACTTAAATTATGCTTTGCACTGTTCTTAAACTAGGTCATATATTTTGTGCCCGGTTAGAAATGAGCAACTTCACTTTAGTGGCAAGAGAAGGGTACTTAAGAGTGCCATGCCACTGAGCAGTGGAGGAAAATGTCTCTGCCACAATTGTTATTCAAGGCAGCACATTCTCCCAAGGACCCATTTCACAAAGGTCCCTGTCTTCCATCCCTGAAAGGGCTAGGGAAGCCAGCCAGGTAGCCATGGGCTGATGCTGTGCAACACAGCTCAGTATACATGCTTAGTCTTTTCATAAAACTATTTGATTATCTTTCTTTACTCTGCAATCTGCAGACTTCTGAGGTTTTTTGTTTGTCTTTTTAAGACAGGATCTTGCTATGCAGTTTACACTGGCAGCTCACTTTGTAGCCCAGGCTGGTCTCGAACTTGCAATGATCCTCCAGCCTCAGTTTCCCAAGTGCTGGGATTATAGGAGTCCACAATGTCAGGCACTGTGGGTTTCTGTTTTGAACAAGCTTGTTGAGACACAGGAGGGACTCAATCAACATTTGTGTTAAACCTGTATCTCAAGTGAGGTTCTGAAGAGCTAGGACTTCTGTTTCTGTGGAGCTGTGGAATGGACCTGGATGGGCCCAGGGCTCAAACAGGTCAGTGTTTCTTTGTGCTGAAGGGAGACGAAACAGCAAGCATCACTAGCAGATGTATTTCCTGGCCGCCCTACAAAAAGGGACCCAAGGGTTTTCTTCCAGACTAAAGCTTTCACAGGTGATGATGTCAGCTATATGAAAGTTCTAGTAAAACCTGAAGACTATGAAAGTCTAAGGAAAGACTCGACTGGCCTGATAGCTTTACAGTTATGTTACAGAAAATAGCCAGAGGAAGACTGCTGCTCAGACAGAGATTTAAGATTTAAAAACAAAAACGAAACCAAATTGTAACCAAACTAAAAATCCTTCCCAAACCCAAGGCTTTCCCTTCGGCAACCTGAACACCACCAGAAACTCTTCTCCCCATCTCAATCTCACATGATATGAATTTAGAACCATTTTAGATCTCACTGTTTCTTAAAACTCTGATGATGTTACAATTCATTTTAGTGGCCTGGAAAAAGGTTTTAAAGTTCAAGTCACCCAGTAGTTCCCTCAACCTTCTGCTTCCTTACCATCATATAATCAACTTCTTCAGGGTGCTCAAAAGCAATAAATTCTTCAAGGTTCAAACCAGAATCTGCATCCTGGTTTGCTTTCTCAAACCGCTTCTTGTCCTTTAAATGAAGCTTGGGGGGGGGGGGATTGAACATATTTAAAAAATCTCATTAGTACCACATCATTACAAATATTTTGAAAAATACAGACTATGTGAAATTTGAAGTGCATTGGCATATATCTATATTTATACATTCCTCTGAGGGATTAAGCAAATAAACATGTTAGAAGCTAACAGAAAAATAAGCTGTACAGTGAGACACACCTGGGCCCTAAACCCCCACCGTGCCACTCCCTGGCTAGGGGACACTGGGCAAACTGGAACTTCTCTGGTTTCTCACCATAAATCTGGGTAAAAAAAATCTGTTAGGCATGCAGTATGCAGTACTAATTACACTATCATGTAATTAGTAAACTTAAAGTATTGAAGTATTTTTAAAATGTCATATACTATTATTGATAGAAAAACCCATTAATGATAGAAAAACTAAGATTGGTTTGATGAAAATCAGAAATACAGCTAAAGTATATTGAATTTGGATCCTCCCTGTTCTTTCTATAGTACTATCTGCTTTAATAATTAATTTCAATACTTTTTTGAGTGCCATAAAAATAATAAGTTTAGCCCATTTGGAGAGTAAAGAAAACACAGGTCCTTCTTTCTTTTCCCTTTTTTTTTTTTAAAGTATGCTCAAATAGTAAAATCATTCAGCAGATATTGGGGACAAGGAATTGGACTTTTTCTTTTTTGAAACAGGGTCTCAGTAAGTTGCCCAGGATAACCTCAAACTCGTAATCCTCCTACCTTAGCCTCTCAAGTGTGGGACTATAGGTATGCACCACTGCGTCTAGATAGAAGCTTATTGATAGGTTCCACTGTTAAAATATAAAAGTTCTAGTCAGTTTTTTTAAAAAACAGTCAGGAAACTGCTATGTACCTAAATATCAGCTGATGCCTAGTGCACATTCATCTCTTCTCCCGAAGAATTTATCTTTTAAAACAACTGGGATTCCACAAGTTGATTATATTTACCCAGTTATGACAGAAAAAAAATTGTTCCTAAATAGCTGCTTTTTTGAATTAATTGGATAAATTCAAATAACGAAGCCAAATAATTTGCATTTTATGTCTAGGCTTAATGTGGGGAAAAAGCAGACAAACAAGAATCTGAGGTACTTTGTGGAATCCTTCAAATTCTTCTTCCTTAAGTCACTACTTGAGATACCAAGTGCTTAGATTGCCCTATGAAAGAACCCTTCAATCTGGAGCCAAAAGGTCCATCCATGTTCCAGCAAGTTGAGCTAAGTTTGACCTCATTTGCCCATGAAGAGAAGGGTCTCTTTCAGCAAGCCAAGACTGCTTAAAAATAACAGCAATGAGAAAAGGAAAGCAGTATTTTCTAGTTCACATTTCATGATCATTTGAATACAATTTAAGATCATCTTATGTTAAATTTAAAATGCCAGAACAAAGGAAGAAAAAATTTTTTCGAAGTGGCAAATTAAAAAAAAATAGTACAAAAACAATGGTCAGCTTCATAAAAATCTCAATACTGTTTTTTCTGCATAAAAACCTTGTACTCTAGTGGAAGGTAAAAGTGCTACACACAGCAATAAAATGAAACTACTATAATCATTTATTTTTACAGTGTAACAGAAACTTGCAAGGAACAAAACTGCCACCTTTTGGTAGACTAATGATTTTACATGAGGAAATATATAATTTGTGATCCTAGAACAAAACCGGTCTTGAAAATTCTGACCAGCCATGTGTTGAGAACAAATCTTAAATAAATGTCGCTCCTCCATGCAGAGTCAGCAGCTGACTTCAGAAGTTACAGTAACTCAGCTTCTGCCAAGTGGGCCCCATATTTTATCCTGCTTCAAAGTGCTGACTTTCATTGTTTATCATATTGTAGAGAAATACTTTCTTAGACATTTCACAGTCTGCTGGGGTCCTGACTACAAGTCATCTATATTCTGTTATTTGGACTATTAAAAATAAGATTCAGGTATCAAGTTGAGTTTAGTTTGTGAGATAGGGTCTCATTCTGTTACCCATGCTGGTCTCCAACACTCCAATGATCTTCCTGCCTCAGCCTCCCAAGTGCTGGGACCAAACATATGGTATCCAGTTTGATGTTAGCATTTTAAGAGATTCCCGTATAGAAAATTTTGTTTTATTCAGACTTCCATTTACAGTGGTACTTCAATTTACAAACTTAATTAGTTTTACGATTTGAGGGAAGATGGCTGTGTCTGTGTTTGTGTGGAAAAGATGGCTGTGGTTGTATTTGTCACCCAGTGCAGTTTGCCAAATGAATTTATTTGCAAAATGAACTGTTTGCAAATAGAAGCACTTGTGAACGGAGGTATTACTGTACTTTCATTTATGTTATGTATACGATTTTGGGACTGATTCATTCTTCATCCCTTTTTAACTTGAATAACACACGTCTCTGAGTTTAGTTCTACAACACACATCAATTTGTAGATTATGTAGTGTCAAATTCTACAAAACGTATGACTAGAATTTCACAAAGAGGCCTACTACTATGTAACTTGAGACCACGCTCAGAGTGAAATAAATCAGACTCATATGTTTAAACATCATATTGTCTCTTTCATGTGAGAAACTGAAAGAGTAAGTTCTAAAATGTACAATAGGTATTGTGAAATGGGAAGAAATTGTTCAAAAGGAAAAAGGACTAGGATAGGTGAAAAGGGAAAGGACAGCCAGGGAAAAGGGAAAAAATGCAAGTCAGTTATACTACTAGTGTTTCTTAGTTCAGTAAAGAAGGTTTGTGCTAATATTGGTTGGAGAGATTTTTATGTCTATATCTTGTACCCTAACCAACTATTTTAAAGATAACAGTATGTATTATTGTTATTCTCCTATTATTTTGTTATGAAATTTTGTTTTACCATTTTTCCATTAAAAAAAGATAGAGGCCTATTTTCCTACTTAAAAAGTACATGTTACTAAGATCCATCTAACTCTTTTTTTTTTTTTTTTCATCTAACTCTTTTTTTTTTTCTTTCTTGTTTTGTTTTTTGGTACCGGGAATCAAACTCAGAACCTGGTGCTTGCAAGCAGGCACTTGTGCCACTGAACTATAACTCAGCCCATTTAACTCATTTTAAAAGGTAGTCTTATCATCAACATGTACTTGGTGGGGAACATTGCATTAGAACAGACATTTTTTTCTTTTTTGGTACTGGGGACCAAACCCATGGCCTTTGCACTGAGCTACATTCCCATTCCTTTTGAATTTTTGAGATACGGTCTCACTAAGTTGCTAATTTGCCCAGGCTAGGCTCAGACTTGCAATCCTTCTGCCCGAGTGTCTCTGAATGGTAAGATCATAGGTGAGGACCACCATGCCTGGTTTAGAAGCAGGCACCTTTTGAATTTTAAAATTTAAATAACTATTTACAAGTAGTATGCATTAATGAATAAAGAATCTTCAAAGCAACCTTTTAATGTCAACACCATCATTTATTATATCATCTCCAAGGAGACAAAAATACCTACTTTTTTTTTCCTTTTTTTAATGGTACTTGAAATTGAACTCAGAACTTCTTGCATGCTAGGCGAGTTCTCCTCCACTGATGGTCATCCCAGCTCTTTTTAATTTCTAAAACAGAGTCTCTCACTAGTTTTACATTCAGGTGAGGCTGGCCTGAACTCAAAATCCTCTTGCTCCAGCCTCCTGAAGTGCTAGGATTATCTCCATTTATTGGCATGCCTGGCTATACACATTTTGGTGGAATAGCATGACATCTTTGAAATAGCAGTAATGACAATGACAATGATGATAACTAGTAAGATTTTAAATCTCTTATTCTCTGGCAGAGAAGTTATAATATCACCCCATGGTTTGGTTTTAGAAGAGTCCCAGAACTCTAATGATGCTTTTTTTTTTTTTTCTAATGATGCTTTTAAAGTAAATTAATCCTCTTAGGAAAGTAGAAAACTTATTAGACAAATGAAATCCAAATCTCACTGTTACCATTTGTTTTCTCTGCACTACCAAGCAGTAAAAAGACGAATTCACACTCTTCAAGCCCTTAAATTCTTAATAAATCCTAACTCATCTAAATCTAAAACTCATATAGTCAATAAATGCCTAAAGATTCTCAGAAGTTGACTGAGTACAAGCTTATGTGACTGGTACATGCTTTCTTTCACAATAACCTTTCAGAGAAAAATAAAGCTACTGTACTTTCTGGTCCAACTACTATTATTTATTACTCAATCTCCATGTTGTTATCTTCCCCATCTTCAGAGACAAGGAAGTTGAGGTACAGGGAGGTTTAATAACTTTCCCAAGACCTGGCTGGAAATGCCAGGCAGACTGGCTCAGGGCTGGAGCCCTTAACCTATGTCCTGGTGGCCTATGGGTAGCTTATGAGCAATCATTAGCAGGGTAGCAACAACATGGATTTAGTGGTGATTGTGAGTTCAAGTGGCCAACACGATCCTAACATAAACAGCATGTACAATGGTAAATGATAGGGTCACAATAAAATTAAAAGGTACATATTCAAATAAGATGAGAAACAGAAAAGGCAAAAACATTTTCCCATCATCTTGACAGATGTCTTGAGATAGACAACTTGCAGTAAGTTGTTAGGTTTTATTTTTATTCTTTTCCATGTACAAACTACCTTTAAAAAAAATCTTTTAAAATTACCTTTACATAGTTATTTTATTTAGCAAGCTTATAGCTATTTGTGTAAATACACTTTTGGCTTAACAGATTTCTTAGAAGTTTTAATAAGTTACTTCTAGGGGCTGGGGGTTTAGCTCAGCAGCATAAGCGCCTGCCTGGCAAGCAGGCAGTCGTGAGTTTGATCCCCAGTACCGATAAAAACGAAAAAGACCAAAAAAAAAAAAGTTACTTTTAGCTCCTAGATAAAAATTGTCTTCCTCATCTGTTTAAGCCTATATTACAAAAAATTATATAATAAAATACAATAGAACTCAAACTGATAGTGAATCTTCAAAAATGACTTATTTTACATATTGTAGTGCTATATAAAACAGCACTGATGTCCCTAAAAAAATTAAAATCAAAAATAAACCAACAATGTTATATCTAGGTACATATCCAAAAGAATTTAAAGTAGGATCTAAAAGAAAAGGTGTGCCACAGTCAATGTAACATCATTCATGAGAGTTGAAAGGTTTAAACTCAAGTGTTCACTTACTAATGAGTGGATAAACAAAAGTGATATATATATACACATATGTGTGTGTGTATCAGAACGTTATTAGGCTTTTTAAGAACATGCATGACTTTTCTAGGCAGCAAATTCTGACATGTGCCTTAATGTGGATGAGCCTTGAGGATATTACACTGAGTGCAATAAGCCAGTGACAAAAGCAAATACCATATAGGAGGAGGCTACCTGGAACAGTCAAGCTCAGATGGAAAATAGGCTACGGTTGTCAGGCAGGGTTGGGGCTGGGGCCAGAGAATTATTGTTTAATGGGTACAATGTGCACAGAGTTCAGCCTTGCAAAAGAGTTTTGACATTGATTGCAGAACAAGGGGCACATACATAACAGTACTGAACTGTGTGCTTAAAAATGGTTAAAATGGGGCCTGGAGATTTAGCTCAGCAGCATAAGTGCCTGCCTTGCAAGCACGCGGTTGTGAGTTTGATTCCTGGTACCGATAAAAAAAAAAAATGGCTAAAATGATAAATTTAGTATTTGCATTTTATCGCAATTAAACAATTTTTACAAGTGAACCACTTCATATAAATCTGTTTTAAAATGGGAATGGAAGTTGGAGATTTAGTTCAGTGGCATAAGCGCTTACCTTGCAAGTGCGTTGTCATGAGTTCGATCCCCAGTACCAGAAAAAAAAGATATAAAATGGGAATGGACCAATATAGCCTTCTTTGTAAATAAGAAATAAAACTGTTTAGTGAAGTTAAAAATAAAATATTGAGATACGTACTCAAAATAGATTAAGAAACCAGCTCTGGAAATGGGGCCAAATAAGTGAGACAGCTGAGAAAACCTGGCTAGAAAGGAAGTCATCAGGATGAGCACTGGAGTGACACGGGTGACTGCTAGGAGAACAAGACAATCCATACTGGCCCCTAGGCCTCTGTACTCCTGCATAGGGGAGAAAAGCAATAGATGTTATCAAGGAACAACTGGCACATGAACTTACCTGCCTGAATGACTCCTCCTCCGCATCGTCCAGAGCTGTGTTCTCATCAAAGTCGATCACCCGGTCGTACATCTGAATGTTATACTCATCCCAGGTCACAGTGCCATCGCTGTTTTTGTCATACTCAATAAACTGTTGTTTTGCTTCTTGCATGGCGTAATACTTAAAAGAATTCTGAATCCACTGGCTGAGCTCGCCTATAAAGGTTTCCCAGAACACAATGAATATTGGCAATGATTCTTTTCTTGGGGTGATAGTTTCTAAATTATGTGAAAGGAACAAAGGGAGGGAGGAAGGGAGGGAGGCAGGAAAGAAATTCCATGTTTGGAAATACTGAAAACCAGTCTAATAGTGTCGATAGAAATAGGAGTGGGAAGAGTTCTGCAGAGGATAGGAACACTGTAATGTGAGATCTCAATTGATGTGAGTGCTGAGTGCAGTTCAGGTCTGTTTTTTCACAGATATATACCAAATCCCTAAAAACAGCCTGCCTCTAAATGTTTACTCAATCAATTACCAACTTGTCAAAAGAGCACTTTACTTTTTAAATATATTATCTGAAACATTGCAGATAACTTTTGCTAACTATCGACCTCTCAGCAAGTATAGTATTTGAGTAATAACCTATTTATTTTAATATGTACTAAAAAACACTTTTCCATTTATGAAAGGAATACAATGTTTTCACTTGAAATAAGTTTTATGTGCCAGGCATGGTGACACATGCCAATAATCCCAGTACTCAGGAGGCTGAGACAGAAGATAGCCACAAGTGTTTAGATCACCACAGCCTAATAGTGAGCTCAAGACCAGTCTAAATATGTGACAAGACCCTGTCTCCAAAACAATTTCTTTCATGTGAATTGAATAAAAATATATGGTAAATAACCCAAATTGTGAAAAGGTACTCAAGTTTCTGAACTTGGACAGATACTTACAGTATATCCCTTTGAACATGACATAAAGCATCCAGAAGCAATTCTGACAAATAGATGACAGCTATGATTTGTATGTACCCTTATCACAATAGCTGTCTGCCTTAAGGTTGACAGTTCTCTTAGTGGAGGTTCTGAAACAGGCCTCATAGCTAACTGGAAGAGTATGGATTCAAACCTATGTTTGGCTTCAAAGCCTAATGCTTTCTAATGATTTTTGCTCACTATTAAGAACTTCTATCTCATTTTTTTTTTGAGATGGGATCTTGCTATATTGGGCAGGCTAGTCTTAAACTTTTGGGTTCAAGTGATCGCCCTACCTCAGCTGGGATTATAGGCATATGCCATAATCCTGGCATAATAGCCACAAATGTTGAGATCACCACAGCCTAATAGTGAGCCTAATAGTGAGCTATTAGGCTGTGGTGATCTGAACACTTGTGGCTATCTTTTGTCTCAGCCTCCTGAATGCTGGGATTATTGGCATGTGTCACCATGCCTGGCACACAAAACTTACTTTAAGTGAAATCCTGGCTTAATAACTGCTACTTTTCACAACCCTTAGAATCCCTTGCTAGCCTTCAACATGCAGATTAGCAAAATTATCCTGAAGGTTCCCCAGTAGAATGCAGGTTTTCATAGGCAGCACAAGTCTGGTTTCTCCTTTATTTAAAGAGATTACTGTGGCACGGAAAATAGCATGGAACAGGGATCAGAAATATGGCTTCATATTTCAGCTTTGCCATATGGTGGGAGTCTGTCTTCTCAAATATTTGGTTTTCTATTCTGTAGAATTAAGACTTGGACTAAATGCCTTCTGAATTTTTTTTTTTTTTTTTAAGTTTACTAGTACAGGGCTGGGAATTTAGCACAGTGGCATAAGCACCTGCCTGGCAAGTACGAGGTTGTTTGATCCCCAGTACCACCACCACCAAAAAAAATAAATAAATAAAAAGTACTAAATATTTGGACATATCTAGGCTCTGACAAATCAACTTGGTCTGTGTGTATTTGTAACAAAACATAGACCTATTCTTATTTTAGAGGAGAGCTCAGAGATTTTGTTTGCATTAAATAGAAGAAACAAAATCCTAATATTCCTGTAGGTAGCACTGTCAGCACATCCATACTCACCAATTTGGCAATTCCCTCTCCAACACATCATTCCTTGGATGTTGAACAACATTTAAATGAGTTATAGACAAAGAACTAACTTATAGTCAGTAGTAACCTAAATTTTTCTTAAGATCAACATGGAATATTGATATGATTCATCAACTTGAATTAAACGGGATAGTTGCAGATCAATTTATTTAGAACACTGTTTTAATAGTTTGTGAATTTTCTGACTAGAGAACTTACCAAAAAGTATTCAGAGTTTCTTTATTTTTGTAAACGGAGGAAAACAAAAACCGAACTAAGACTAGATATTAAGAACTGAATTAAAAGCAGTATACCTGAGTTCTAGCCCTAGCTTTGCCATGTATGTATTTTAAATACTCTTTTAGACTTAAATTTCTACAGAGGTAGGGACAAGGTGATCCTAAGACCTCTAAAAGCCCCATACCTTGTCATATTGTTATAACAGACACAATTCATGTGCAACAAGTCTTCTTTAAAAAAGAAAATTCTGAAAATTCTAAAGAAGTACTCAGAGTAGCAGTAAGTCCTTTAATGTAAGGCTTTGAGGCCTAGATTTATAAAGTGAATACTGTTGTGAGGAAGAAAGCTAGTCTCCAGGTATGATCTGCACATCCCTGTTTATCTACAGCTGGACACCACGCTGTTGTACTCGGTCACGTACCTACTTTCCAGGTATAAAACTTATTGTCACCGCACTTAGAAAGTGTGGGACACACATACAACCCATAACCCTGTTTCGATGTTCCTCTGTCTCCCACAAAGGGATCTCTCCCCTGCTGGTCTTGTGGACCGTCCTTACTTTCAGTGAGAAAGGCATCTGAGTCCGAGTCAATTTTCTTTATGATGGACCGTAATCGTTTCTGCTGCTCTTCGTGGTCAAGTTTAACGTATTCGTCGACTTCTTCCTTTGGGGGAGGGGCACACAAGAGGACCAAGGGTTACCAGCTGCGGGGCACAATGGTGGGGACACAGGGATGAGCGGCCGTCCTGGCCAGGGGGCCTCCGGGAGACTCACGCCTGCTCCCCTCCGTGGCCCTGAGGGGTTGGGGGTGCGGTCCAGCGCCCTGCCGGTCCCGGGACTCCGCAAGTCCGGATCCCGAGTGTCCACCCGATCCCACTGTCGGCGCCCCGCAGGCCTCGCCGCCGCCCCTTTGTCCGGACAAAGCCCCGGCCCAGCCCGGCCCACCTGGCCGCCCAGCAGCGCCTCACGGTCGTATTCGGCGCGGTGTTCGCCTGGCGCGCGGTGCAGCTCCTCAGCCTGGCCGGCGCGGGCCGACGCGGCGAACAGCAGCAGCAGCAGCAGCCCCAGTGCCACAGGCCCCGGGCCCAGCCGCATCGCGCCGCCGCCGAGGGCCGGGACACGCGGGAGCGAGGCAGGGGCGGCCCCGCGGGATATGCAGGCAGGCGGTAGGCAGGCGCCAAAAGCCTCGGGAGAGGGCGCGGGGGTCGCAGGAGCGACGCAGAGGTAAAATGCAATCGAGCTCCAACCGCGAAAACGGCCCGGTACAGACAGAACTGTGAGACCTGGGTGCCGGGCCCAACCTTATATTCACGTCGAGAGGGCGGGGACGCCATGAAGCACCTCTGATTGGGCCTCGAGATTCTGGGGGCGGGTCTGCGCAAGGGGGTGGAGCTCGGCAGTCCAAGGGGTCCGGGGGAAGTGGGCGGAGCGCTGAGAGGGAGCCCCTGGGTGCCTGCTGCACCCTAGGCCTTTTCCTTGCTTTTTCCTGGTCAAGCTTTGGGAACTATGAGCGTCCCTCTGGCTTCCTCACTGCGAGAGGTTGGAGATTTTGCTGAAAACAGTATAATACCATGTGTGTCCAAAACGTTGGCTTGAAGAGTCCAAGAGTATCCCACTTTCCAGTCTTTACTGTATCTCTACTTACTTATTTTACTACAGCACTCAGTAAAAACTAGGAAACTGAGTTTCTGATGCTGTTTTTCTAATTACAAGTTACATGATGTTGACCAAATTACTCTGTCCCGGAAAACCTATTTGCTCGTGTATAAAATGGACATAGTAATTGGGCAGGGTGTAATCTCAGCACTCAGAAAGGCTGAGGAAGAGGGATCACAAATTCAATTCCCCCCTGAGCAATTTAGTGATTTAGTGAGACTCTATCACAAAATTGAAAAATTAAAAATAGGATGTGGTTGTAGTTCAATGTGTATGTTCAATCCTCAGTACGAAAAAAATAAAAATAAAATGGGCATAGTAAGAAGATAACCTTAAAGAATTGTAAAGATTAAAGTAATATGTTTCAAACAGTAGCTGACACATAAGGTCAAGTGTTTAATAAATGAAGCTTTCATTCATGTGGGTAGAGAAGCAGGACATGGTAACTTGGAAGGATAATTTAGCAAGTGACTCGTGAACCTTTACCACCTCCCCCAGAGCTTAGAAGCTCAGAGAAATTTGTAGGCAGCAGTTTGAATGTTTTTGTTTACTGATTGTTCCACTTAGGATCAGATCTTTTCACACACAAGAAAAGGCTTTCTGGGCCCTCTTTCACTTCTCATAGCCTCTGGATTGGAAGCAAGAATCCTTTTCTAAACTGAAAAACTGAGTAGACACAAATTGCACAAATGCTCTGGGTCTGGTTGGAATTGTATGGTGTGGACCAGAGACCATTAAAAGTTTGCAGAACAAAATGTGTTCAGCCCTATAAATTCAGTATTGCTATTATCAGTGTAGAACAAAGTTTTAAATTTCAGAGGGTAAATACAGGCAATATTGCACAACTAATTTCATTAAAACAAACAGAAAGGCCAATGATGGGAAAGAAAAGCCTGCACCACTGATCATTTTAATTTTAACTTTAGTTATGGGTTTTGATGCAGTCTTTAAAAAAGATAAATTCCCCATTTAATACAAAGAATTCAACTTTGTACTTACTGTTCCCCACTAAATTTCTTAGTTGGTTTTCTGAGATGAGGTATATTAGTTAGGGTTCCCTAGAGGAGCAGAATCCATAGAAATAGATGCAGAATTATGCAAGGGGATGTATTAGATACATTACAGGGTCAGAGGTACAAGTTCACAGTGCCCTTCTCTGCACTGGAGAGCCAGAGGATTCAGGAGCTGCTCAGCCAAGAAGCCAGAAGCCACAGAACAAGAGGGATCAAGGATATAGCACCAGTTCAAAGTCTGGAAGCTCCCAGGAGAGTTGCAAGTGCATGTCCGCATGAGGTTGAAGATGCTGGAGATCTGGCGATCCATGTTCCAAAGGCAATGGCAGCATAGGCCACATCTGAAGCCCTTTAATAAGAAGCCCTTTAATAATTTCCTTCTCCTCCCTACTCATTTTTTTTCCATCCAGGTTACAAGTCTATTAGTTGGTACCACCCACATCTTCAGTTTGTGGCCTACATGTCAGTCATCCATAGACATTTGTTTCCTACCCAGTTAAGCTGATATATCACAATTGATGATAACATTAGAGGGCCACTGTGTTGCCTAGACTGATGTGGAACTCATGAGCTCAAATGATCCTCTTGCCTTACTCTCCTGAGTAACTAAAGAATAGGAATATGCTGCTGGTTTGCTAAGTAAGAGGAAACTCAGACTATTTTCTGTGGTGAGGCCAACTACAAGCAGTAAGATTTAGAGTTTATGGAAGACATTCTAAATTCCAGGACTCCACTGATGGAAGGTTGGGCCAAGGGGAATCTAATGGTATCCAAAGAGGCAATAGGGTAAACAACATAAAAGCCCAAACAACTGGAGGCCTGGGTTCTGTGTTCCTTTAGCTCTAAATGAGCTGGGGGGTTTTAAAACCTCAATCTGCTGTGCGTGTGCGTGTGCGTGTGCGTGTGCGTGTGTGTGTGTGTGTGTGTATTGGTTTAGCTCAGGAGATCTTGATTTGAGATCTTTGGACTACTAATGGGTCTCTGCAGGGGGTTCAGTGGTGTGTTGATGCCAAATCCTATGCAAAAAATTTTAACCTATCAACATTTCTGGGTAGAAGCTGTATGGCTTTGATTCCATCAGCTTTTCAAAAGGAACATTTCAAAAAGTTAAGAGTCCCTGAGATCTCTAAGCAACTCTCCACCTCTTAAACCCATGATGATTTTTAGTGAGGATGGTTTGCAAACAGATCACAGTAAACACTTTGTTCAAGAGAAAAAAGACAGCCATTGTCATTACCTGTGATCAATCTATTATTTTTAGAGAAAAACAAGCATCTCAAATAAGTAAATGCCCAAAAAAGCAGATAATCCAGAGATCAGTTTTCTTGATCTATTAAAGCACATGACAAGTTTTGTTTTTGCTGAGGTTTAATTTAAATATTATGAAGTGCACAAATCTTAAGCATATAGTTCAGTGAATTTTGGGGTGTGGATACGTATCTCTGAACCTACCCAACACCCAAGGGTCCTTTTTGCTTGCCAGCTATCATTTGTGTCAAAAGTATCTGTGATTCTGTTTTATCTTACGTGAGTTTTTCTGCTCTTGAATGCTAGTTGGCATCAGACAACACTGAAAGCCATTAGGAGTGTGTCCTTCTGCTTGATGGGAAGGAGCATGGTGCAATGGAAAGAACACAGGCAAATTTGAAGTTTTGTTTTTTTTTTTTTTTTTTGGTCTTTTTCGTTTTTATCGGTACCAGGGATCGAACTCACGACTGCCTGCCTGCAAGGCAGGCGCTTATGCCACTGAGCTAAACCCCCAGCCCCTAACACAGGCAAATTTGAAATCAGAAGCACAGGGCGTGAATCCTTGGTCTCCATAGCTCACCATACAAACCTTGCACAAATGGCAGTTCTTTTTAGACTCTGTAAAAATGGAATAATAGAAACTCATCTGATAAGTTTGGTATGATTACTATATTAAATACTCTTCGTAAAGTAGATTCATGGGGAGAAGCTCAATTTTTTTCCCTTTAGAAAATCATAGTTAGCATAGGTATTTCCTTATGGAGGCCTTCTCTAATCCCCTGGCACTGGACACTGCTGATGGTTTAGATCTCTCTGTTCCATCGTGTACTCTTTGCCACGACTTTGCAGTTTTCTGCACTGCTTGTTGGCTTTGTTGCAAGATTCTGGGAGCCTTAAGAACAGGAACTGTGTCATTTCTCCTACTGCCTTTACTGATAAGAGTTCAGTAATTTTTTTGTACCAATTTAGCTATACCGATCTTCCTTCCGAAGCATGTACTATTGGTACTTGCCTTAGCTTTAAAACTATTCAAAAAAGGAACTTGTAGAGGTATTACCTTTTGAGTTTGGTAAAATGTGTTTTATAAGGAACAATGGTTTCAAAAACATGGCAACACTTAATATATGGTGTGAACACTTGTGTTAAAGGCTTTTTCTACCATAATGAAAGAGATTTGATACAATAAACAACGCAATTCACTTGTAGCTTTGTACAGATGGGAAACAGCAGACAAAGGAACAGAGGCAGGACAGTGAATGGGTGGACAATTTAGAGTGAAGGATAAAGCAATTAGAAGGACTTTGTGGGCTGTTAAATCTTTTGTCAGTCTTTTTGTCAGGGAAGAAGGAGATGTGAGAATTCCAGGGTTATAGTGGTGTTTAGAGAATGCCGGGCAATATGTAGGTAGGTGGGCATGTAACAATTCCTAGACAGTAGTTGTAAGTACTCTACGAGTGTGTGTAATTGATTATATAATCACAATAATTTATCAGAAGTTCTTCCAATAAATTCAGTTTTCCCTAAAGTAAACACAGATCTGGACTTGGGATATACATAATGGTGCTTGCCTAGCTCTAACCTCAAATAGAAACTATCCTCTACTTCCAGCAATTCACATTTATGGCCCTTGGCCAGTTATATAGGTACATCTCTTGTGCTAAAGGCAGCCCAAGTGCACAGATTCAGTCAGATCCCTGACTTGCTCCCTGAACCCAAAATGAAGTGTCTATACTTCCTGGATGACCTGACATAATTATTAATCCTTATGCACTCAAAAAATATCTCAGAGTGGCAATAAGTTGTAGGGTCACTTTACCTTTGGGCCTCACATTCAAGATGTCTAGCCCTATCCCTGGTCTCAGGTCCTCCCAAGCCTCAGTCTTTATTAAACCTCAGAACTCTTTTCCACCGGTTTCCCTCAGGGTTTCAATACAAGTCCTTGAGGTCTTAGTCAAAAATATTAGCAGTAAAAATAAAGCACAGAAAGAAATAATGAGAGAAAGAAATAAAAGAGAGAAAGAAAGAAAGAAAAAGAAAGAAGAGATGGAATTCAGCTAAATACGATAATGACAGAAAGAGCAGAAGGAATAAGGCTATGGTTTAAGGAGTGGCCTATGAATTATAATAATTGATTTACTTTTGACATTACCAGTCCAACTCAGAAAATAGTTTCGTGAGAGGAAATCCACAACTGATAGGCATGGAATGACTTTGAAAGACAAGTTTATAAGTGCTGGAATGTTTGTAGGAAGGGAACTCAGACATTGCTTTGTGGTCGGTCACACCATGCCTTCCAGCCTCCTGTGATCATCTGATGGCATATACGAAAACACAGAAGCCCTGTGTGCAACTTCATCACAGAGAGTGTGCTTTGTTCTGTTTTTTGATTAGGGGTCAGACTCAGGCCTTTTGAGGTTAGTTTCTATTTAAAAATAAAAGGTTTGTGTTACAACATAGTGTGTAAACAAAGGAGTTACACAAATAATGCCTGCCTATTGTTTTGTTTTAAGAAAATCAGTATTCACGAGTAAGCAAAAGAAAAAAAATCACAAATCTTATTCTCATGAATAACTGCCATAAACAGTTATAATGTGCAGCTTCCCAGAGTTTTTACACAGTATACAGTTTACATTGTATGATCAAAAACTACAGTGAATATTTAAAATTTTGAAAATATTACAGTAAAAGACACATTGCCATTTCCCTCTCTGAATACTCCTCTTTGCTTTGAACAAATTCATACCATCATTCTTGCCACTTCTGAAGCAGTTCTGGAAATTCTCTTCCCTTAGTTGCATTGTTAGAGCTGCCTTGATGGCTGAATTCAAAACATTTCACAGACTTTGAGAAAAAGCCAGAAGTCATAGGTATCGTATCTGGTGAGTAGGGTGGATAAGGACACACTGCCATGTTTTTACAAGCCTGCCTTTCTATTGAATAGCATTTGGCAGTAGCATTCACTGTATTTTGATCACACCTTGTAAAGACACTCACAAAAAAAGCCTTTCAGAATTGCTTCAGAAAGTGATAACAATGATGGGATAAGTGTGTTCAAAGTGAGGGGAATTAATGGCAATGTGTCTTTTTAAAAAATTCAAACATTCATCATACCTTTTGATCACATCCAGTATTTATCTTTAAAGGCATCGTCTTAATCCACTGGTAAAGTTATAACAAAATATTCAGGACTAGATGATGCACACACAATGGAAATGTATTTTCATAGTTCTGGATACTGAGCGCTCCCAGGTCAAGGTGCCAGTGGCATTGGTATCCAGTGAGGATTGCTCTCTGTTTCCAGTTGACACCTGGTTGCTACATCCTCCAAATGGGAAGGATGCTGTGTTGCCACCTGTCGGGAGAAAAGGAAGGGCAAAAGGCGTTACTTACTCAGATCTTTTGAAGCCTCAGCACCAGGCACCTCCAATAGGCTGAGCCTCTAGTACTCCCTTGCTTCAGGGATTACATTTCAGCATGAATTATCAGGGCCAAAAAACATTTAAGACATAGTGGTCATATGTGCCTTATGCAAAAATAGAATGGAGAAGAAGCTTCTACCATTAATGAAATAACTCAAAAAAGCAAAGGAATATAGTCCAGAAAGACCTAGAAGGCCTAGGAACCCCCTAAAAATCTCAGCAAATGTCCACATTTTATCTCAGGTGTTCTCTCTGGCAATTCAGTTTTATCTTCTGGCTCCCTGGTTGTGTCTCTACCTCCCATGACAGGTGTTGCTTCACCTGGCTTCATCTGACTTCTGGAAACAGTCATCTATTTTGTTTGTTTATTTATTTTTTATTTTACTTTAAAGAGAAATGAATAGACAGGATAACAGGAAATTAGCAATGATTAATATATTGCATATTGTTATCTTCAAAGTAGTTGCTCAGGTTATGAGATATAGTCATATAAAATTGATCAAACAATATAAGCACAAACCATTCTTTCCAATGAACTAAAAGAAAGTAGCAGTGTAATTATTTTAGCTATCATATATATATCTTTTTTTCCCCTTCCTTCTTTTCTCTTTTCCCCCTTCCCAGTTGTTCTTTTCTTTTAAGCAATTTTGTTCCCTTTCACAATCTGTACTGTAGATTTTGGATCTTAGTTGCTTTTTCAGTTTCTTAACACTATGGAGACAATTTGATGTTTATATGTGCAAGTTTGCTTTACTTCACTTATGAGTATGGTCTGGTTGCATTCATTTACCTACAAATACCTTGAGTTAATTCCTCTTTATAACTGATTAGTACTCTATTGTATAAAAATACATCTTTTTATAATTCCTCGATTGATGAGCATTTGGGATGATTCCAAGATTCAGCTATTGGGCTGGGGATTTAGCTCAGTGGCGTAAGTGCCTGCCTTGCAAGCAGGCAGTCGTGAGTTCGATCCCCGGTACTGATAAAAAGGAAAAAGACAAAAAAAAAAAAAAAAAAAGGAAGATTCAGCTACTACACATTGTGCTGCTTTAAACATAGGTGCACATATATCGCTGTGGTATGAAGTTTTTAATTCTTCTAGGAAAATACTAAGAAGGAAAATAGCTGAGTCAAATAGGACCTCTAATCCTAGTTTTTTGAGGGATCTCCACATCGATTTTCACAATGGTAGACTAGTACACCAATCTACATTCCTACCATTAGTGGAGAAAGTTTTTCCCCATAGCTCTGTCAGGATTTGTTATTGGTTATTTCTTGATGATAGTCTTTCTTTCTGGGGTGAGATGGAATCTCAGGACTATTTTAATTTGTATTTTTTGAATGACCAATGCTGAACATTTTTCATGTATTTATTTTAAATTTGTACTTCTTCATCTGAGAAATGTGTATTCATTTCAGATGTCCATTTTGGGACTGGGTCTTTGAATTTGGGGTACTTGATTTTTTTTCAATTCTTTAAATGTGCTAGATAGAAGTCCTTTGTCTGAGGCCCAGTTGGCTAAAATTCTTTCCTACTCTGTGGGTTTTCTTTTCACTCTGTTGGTGGTTTCTTTTGATGTGCAGAACCTTTTTAATAAGACGAGATCCCAGTTGTTGATTCTTTGCAGTACTTCCATGCAGTTTGGATTTTGTTCATGAACTCTCTGCCTACCCCATGTCTTGAAGAATTCTACCTACTTTCTACCTACCTACCTACCTAATTCTACCTACAATCTCCAGTAGATTGGGTGTTTCTGTTTTAATATTTAGATTTCTGATTCATTTTGACTTTAGTTTAGTGCATGGCAATAGATATGAATCTATTTTTAGTCTTCAGCATGTAGAAAGCCAGTTTTTCCAGCACTGTTTGTTAAAGAGACTACTTGTCTTCCAGTGAACATGTTTGGCCCCTTTGTCCAAGATAAGGTGGCTAAGTGTGTTTGTAGTTGTGTCTGCATCTTCTAATCTATTCCATTGATCCTCAGGTCTTTTTTTCCCCCCAGTATCATGCTGATATTATCACAGTAGCTTTGTGATATAATTTCAAGTCAGAGATTGCGATGTCTTCTACCTTGCCTTTTGTTTCCCAGGATTGCCCTTGCTATTCTAGGTCTCTTCTGCTTCCAAATGAATTTTAGGGATGTTTTCTCTCGATCTGTGAGGTATACTGATGGTATTTTGATAGAGATTGCATTAAATTTGTATAATAGTTTTGAGAGTATGGCCATTTCCACAATGTTGGTTCTTCCTATCCATGACCAAGGGATATTTTCTGATACCTCTTTGATTTCTCTTTTTTTTTTTCAGAGTGCTGTAATTTTCAGTGTATAAATCTTTTACTTCTTTTGTTAGATTGATTCCTAAGTATTTCATTCTTTTGGATGCTACTGTGAACGGTGTAGTTTCTCTAATTTCTCTCTCAGTGAGTTTGTTGTTTGGGTACTAGAATGCTATTGATTTTTGAGTGATGACTTTGTATCCAGCTCTGCTACTAAATTTGGTTATTAAATGTAAAAGTCTTTTGGTGGCACTTTTGGGGTCTTCTATGTAGATTATTATGTCATTTGCAAATAATGGTAATTGAACTTCTTTCTCTCCTAGCCTTATTTCTTTAATTTTTCTCTCATGTCTAATTGCTCTGGCTAAAATTTCCAGCACTATATTAAATAGGGGTGGTGATATTGGACATCCTTGTCTTCTTCCTGATTTCAGACTGAAAGCTTTCAGTTTTTTGTGTATTTAGTATGGTGTTAGCTGTTTGTTTGTCATAGATGGCTTTTATCAGATACACAATCTATTTTGGTATTGCATATAACAAGCTGGACCTTTGAGTTCTCTCCAAAATATGATTCCTATCCTCTAAGAACTTATATCATCATATCCTATGTGCCCTCATTAAACAAGTTCTTACCAGGCCCTCCCTTAATAGGAGAGTGGAATTAGAACATGAATGTACAGGGAGTGTGAAAACTGATGTTTTCTATTATTTATTCTGCTACAGTGGGCAGACCTCAGACTCCTGCTATCCAAACCTCCTTTGAAAGAGTTCTCATCCATGTACGTGGTAGGGGAGGTTTCCTATGTATTTTGAGGCTGTTGATTGCAATTTCTTATATATATTTTATGTATAAGTCAATCAGTAATATTAATTGTGTAGTGTGGGTCTTTGGTGGCTATACTGGTATTTTGTCTGCTTAGTACATATCAGTTACTGAGTGATATGTTTCATAATTTCCCACTATATTTGTATATTTATGTTCTTAAAGTTTTATTAATGTTTGTTGTATATTTTGAGGCTCTGTTTGTTTTAGTTTGAGACAAGTTTTCACTAATTTGCTAATTTTCCCAGGCTGGGTTCAAATGTGCATCCTCCTGTCTCAGATTTGCAGAGTGCTGGGATTATAGGCATGTACCACCGCACCAGCTGAGGCTATATTATTAAGGACTAATATGTTTATGATTGTCATTTTTTCCTAGTGAAGTAATATTGTATCACTATGAAATTTTTTCTCTATTCTTTTTAAACTAATACACAAAGATATAAAAGTTGTACTTATTAATGGAGTACCATGTCATGTTCCATACATGCATACACTACGAGATATTTAAATTGGGTTAAACTTCTCTATATCTGCAAACATTGATCATTTTCTTTTGAACACCCTTTCTTATAGCTTTTGCAATGTGTAGTACAGTATTGTTATGTATAATTAGGATACCATGCAATAGTAGACAAAGCTTCTGTTCCTAACTGTGATTTATCATTAATGTTTTTTCCAATCCTATCTCCCCCATTTTTCTATCTTTAGTTGTATTTATTTTTGTCATAAAGACTACTTTGTGTGATGCTATAATTATATCAAGTATAATTATATCAAGACTTTTGATTACTATTTATGAGTATCTTTTTCTATTAATTTACTTTATTTTAAATTTTTTTTTTGTCTTTTTCTTTTTTATCAGTACCAGGGATCGAACTCACAACTGCCTGCTTGCAAGGCAGGCGTTTATGCCACTGAGCTAAATCCCCAGCCCCTATTAATTTACTTTAAATCTCATATGTTGTATTTGTTTGTTTCTTGAAAAGAGAATGGAATTTTGAGTTCAGCATTTTAAGTGCAATATTTATTTCATTTATATTCAATGTAATGACTGACAAGTTTAAAGTCCATCATTTCTATTTATTTCCTACTTGTTCAATCTCTTTTATGTTCTACTTTTTCTCTTTTCTTGCCTCATCTTTTTTTTGTTCTGGGGATTGAACTCACAACCTTGTGCTTGAAAGGCAGGCACTTATGCCACTGAGCTAAATCCTTGGCCTTCTTGCCTCATCTTAATTCATTTTTTGTTATTCTGCCTTTTGTTCTATAGCTTGTTAGCTATCCACTTTTTGCCTTTCTTTTAGTGTTACTCAAATTATAGCAGGTACTCTGCATATGTGAAAATTTCTTTCAAAGAAATTAGAACACAGTACCACTTTCTGAACAATGCAAAGACCATAAACCCTTTATTTATTACTTACCATATATTTTTCTGCTATTATTTTCATATATTTCAATTACTTCTGTGAACAGTGTTAAACCCCACAATACAGTTATTACTATTTCATACAATCAATATTCATTTAGAATTTCTCACATATATATCCTGTCATTGCTTTTTTTTAACCTGAATCTCTAGAGAGAAGATCCAGATAGAAACATACCTAAAGAACTATTCTGTATTTCCTTTAGAGTAGGTCTGTTGTAGATTAATTTTCCCTGTTTGTGTTTATCTGAAATGTCTTTATATCAATTTAATTTCAAAGCATGTATTTCACTAGGTATTAAATTGTAAATTGGCAGTTGTTTTTGTTCAGTGCCTCCCTAACCTAAGAAAAGTATCTACAAAGCTATTATATCTAAAGGTAAAATATTAAATGCTTCCCCGCTAGGACTAGTAAAAATATAAAGACATTCACTGTTTTCCCTTCTATTCAATATTGTACTAAAAGTCCTAGCTAGTGCAAGAAGACAAGGAGAAATGAAAAGTGTACGTATTGGAAAGAAAGAAATACAATTGTCAGAATTTGCAAATACTATTATTTTGTATGTAGGAATTCAAAAGGAATTTATAGATAATCTTCTATAATGAAATAAGTAATTTTAGCAATACTACTACATATGAAGTTGTACTACATACAAGATTGATCAATTTAATTTCTGTTTCCAGCTAGGAGTAAAATTTAAAAACAATACTCTTTGCAATAGTCTGTAAAAAATCAAATACTTAGGATGAAGTATAATAAAACATGTGAAAGTTCTCTGCACAGCAGATTTTAAATGACTTTTAGATTTAGTGTTCTAAGGGATTTTGCCTACTATACTATGAGATACTCTCCCATTATATTCTAAAAGAGAAATGAAATAAAATATTTTTAAAACCCAAAGCATATACTATATTCAAGGATTAGAAGATTCAATAATATAATTGGCAGGTTTGAAAAAGCAGAGGAATTTTAACCCAGTTTATGGAATAACTGAGAAGTCAAATACTAGACAATGAGATAAACCACAGATTAATGATATTGTACAACTGCTACTACTTCTAGTAATGGAGGGACCACAGAGCGTAATTATAGTCAGAGACCAAAACTACTAACATTCAAAAGCTAGAATCATGGCAGGAAATGTGGATCATGAAGTAAAGGATTGTTTAGTAGGAGCTGGAGATACAGAGGTAACAGAACCAATACTGGAAATGCTACCTGAGAAGGGAGTGAAAGAAATAACAACATTTCCTTCATTTTGCACTCCAGTGTTCTAATAGAACCTTCTATTGGCCAAATTTACCTGGAAGCCACTTGCCTAGGAATCCTGGGAAATGTACTTCCTCCAGGGAATGTAGAAAAATCAGAAAATGAATTTAAGAACAAATAGGCAAGAAATTATCATGGTCCACACCTATTGCTATCCAACATATTTATCTCCTACATTATGACAACTCTGTGCTTCTAATAGCATGTGACTGACTATACATTTCCCAAATGAAGATGCCCTGTGGTGTCTTCAACATGAATGAGATTAGTGACGTACACTAATTGGTTAAGCAAAATACCATTGGTATATTTTATATAAAATAGTATAGAAGGGAGAATTGGTTAATTTTAATGTAAAATAAGAATGCATACCCTCCTCAGTCATTACTTTTTTTTTTTTTTTGCCTTTTTCCTTTTTATCAGTACCAGGGATTGAACCCACGACTGCCTGCTTGCAAGGCAGGTGCTTATGCCACTGAGCCAAATCCCCAGCCCCTCTCAGTCATTACTTTAAACCACTTATAAGCATAAAGTTGATACTTATCACTTCCTGCTGTCACTACTTTTTCCCATATTCCCGTTGCTCTTAGTCTTTGGCTAGTTGTGGACCTTTATCTTGATAGTAACACAAACCTTTGTTCATGCAGGATCTGAGTTCTTGGTGGTCTTGCTTTTCTTGAGTCTTGTCTTTATTGAGTTCTCCTTCTCGTATTTTTGTTGAAGATGGAAAAACAAAATGGGTCTCCAGTAATTTCCTAGGTTTTTGCTAGGGTCTTCCATGTCCTCATTGCATACTTCAACCCAAATTTCCCTTTTTAATTGTAACTGACTACTCCATCCTGTATTGTAAACCCTCCTCTGCATGTTGGTTTAGTGGCACGAAGACCCTAAAATAGTCAGGTGACAGTTTCAATTTGTATTCAACAACAACATCATTATGTTCCTGGATGATGAAAGCACATTTCTCTTTGGAATTATAGCCCATTAAGGAGCTGCCTCTCCCCATTTCCCCTCAGTCTACCTGAGTTTGCCCATAGCTGCAGTATATAATGGTTCTCTTTCTCTAGTGCTTTGACAAAGGAAAACACAGTCCAGGAATATCAAGAAGGTAATGGCCTATGACTGGTAGTTGGTGGGCATATGCCTTGCTTTCTCATCCTCCAGAAGGATAATCCTAACACTTGTTTCTCCAAGGGTTCTTGATGAGATTGACCTTCAGTAGTTCACAATGGTCATTTGCTCGGTATTACTGATCTCATCTCTGACTCATTTTTCTATTTTTTCCTATTTATGCTCACTGGAATCACCTCTCAGATAAGCTACCTTCTCCTAAGATCTTTTCTCTGTACAAGAACAAGAAATAGGAACAAAAATCTATAAACTAAGAGAATCTAAAGTCGTGGAGAAAGGAAACTAAATTTTGTCAATGGGTCATTAGGTTTAATAGTTTCCAGAACCTGGGTATTTTGGTTGTAGAGGAACAGCACCATCTGTTGGTCACTGGCTCCAAGAATCTGCTTGAGCCTGTAGGACTGTGCTTGATCTTGCAGGACATATCTCACCAGTGGTGCACCAATTATGGCTTCAATTTGCCATTACACCAATCTACCAAGTCACTTGTTTTCAGATGATGAAGTGTGTAATAAGATTAGTCAATTCTAAGAGGATGATCTTGTTTCTCTTGCTTTCAAATGAGATTCTTGATAAGAAACAACCAAGCACATCATAAAATAACAATGAATCATAGGATTATGACATGTCATACATCCACAGGTGGTGACACTGTGCAATCACTTTGGATATTGAAAGCAAAGATGTGTTTATTCTAGTGAGGATAATCTCCATCCCTCCGTGATGAAAGAAATCTAATATAATCAACATGGCCCCAGTGTCCTGAGGAGTGGTGCTCTATATATCAGGGACACCATGTTAGCTCCTGCTGTTGTCAGGCTGGTCTTCTGTCTCAGAGAAGAAAGTCCATGTTGTCAATACCATTGGTGGCCTCATCCTGGCCACAGCTAGTAATGCAAGGGTCAACTTCACAGGGTCTGGCATCACTTAATAAACAAGTTCACCAGTGTCCACAGAATAAGTCTGATTGTCCATTTGACTATTCTGTGGGGGCCCCTGGGTAAGCATTCACGTGGAGCACAAAAGTTTTCTTAATACTCATCACTTCTGACATGTCTTCTCATACCATTTTTCCTTAGATTTCCTTGTTACCAATACTCCAATATTGTTTTTACAAGTCTCTGAGTAACAGGAAAAACCATTAGCCATTACCTAGGAGTCAGAATGGATCTGGGGCTCAGCTCATGATTCCTTCCAAGTAAAGTGGACATCCAGATGTGCTGTCCACAGTTTTCCCTCACCAAGAAGATTGCCTTGAACCGTTTTATTTCAGAGCCATTTCTGAATAGAATAGTAGGATCACAGTAATCCATTTTTGACTGATGGCAATGTATTATGCGGACTTATCTTTAAACCAGGTCTAAGTTTCTTTTCCTTCAACACGGAGTGACAGATAACTTTTCCTGGAGTTCTGTGTCTTTTTGATGTGTTCAAGCCTATTCTATATATCACTTTTAATTGATGATGGGTATGCATACCCAATCTTATGACAGTTTATGACAAGTAACTCAGATTATATCAATCGTATGTCAGAGAGCCTCTTTCTTTATTTTGGAACAGAAACTCCAGTTAAGTAGGCTGGCTGGGTCCCTGGCAACAATGGGTTGTCAGAGGACTGAATGATAAAGTGGCCCTGAGAAGGAAGAGTGTTTCTTCCAACTACTGGTATAGAGAATTTTGGTATTACCATGAAGTCAGCTTACAAAAAAAAAATCTTCCTATCAGCATTTCAGAGACGGTAAAGAAAACTGACTGGTTAACTCCTTCAAGGCCCACAACAATTGAGGATAACTCACTCCAGTAAGAGGTCAGAATTGAGTAAGATGCCCCAGTAGGGAGAAGGAATGAATCTGCTGTTTGTTACATCCACAGTTACCCATGGCTCCTGAAAGGTGATGAAGATGTCCTTGTGTGTGGGCCACACAGGCCACGTTGGGCACTGTCATTCACCATCAGGGCATTCTTCCCTGGTCACCATGATGGTGGATGAGCTCATCCCATTTCGGGAATGAGGGCAGTCTCTCCTCCAGTGTCAAGGGTCTCTATCCGTGTTCAGGCAGGCTCAGCAAAAACTTGGTGACTTTTGAGGGCACTTCTTTGCCCAGTGCCCTGATCACTTGCACTTGGAGTACTCAAATTTACCTCCATCACCCTTTGGATTATCTTGATTCTCCTTAGTGGCATAAACTTTATTATGAGCCTCACTTATCACGTTAGTTTGGTTTTAGCCTGGTATTTCTCTGTACCTAACTCCCATTTGTCCTTTTCTTTGTCAAGATTGTTAAAGACAGTGTAAATCACATTGACCAATTGACTTATCCTAGTTTATAGGCGTTTTGTTGGAGTTTCCTCCCAATATCTTGAATTGATTGGTTAATAAAATACTGTCCCAAGATAATTTGGCCCTTTCTAGTCACCAGGATTAAATTAGTGTATTTACAGAGTTATTTTCAAGTTGGTGCTGGAAAGCAGCAGGATTTTCATCAGAGCCCTGAGTGACATCATAATTTACAGGTGTGGACCTGTCCTTGTCTATGCCCAGTAAGGCAGCCTGAATATATAATCTTCCTTTGGTTTTTCCACTCTCAGTGTTGTAATATCACCTAGATCCTTCTTGGGGTCCAAATAACACATAATTAGCTGCTTATCATTGGGTAAAGCTCTTCACTGGCCTGTTTTGAAGCTCTTATAATCCTCTTTCTGTACTAGGATGATGTAGACATCTCATCAGGTCAGGTCAAAAGCCATTGTCAGAGTGGTATGGGATCAGTTAGCACTTTTTAGAGTCCTCTGAAAATTTTTCCCAGTTTCTTTGTGCATTGCTAAACATCCATGACTGAGGAAAAAGATCTGAAGTCAGAAGTAAAGTACCATCTACATCTGTCACTTTTTAAAAGGTTAGAATGGTGGGAGGCTTAACTGTTGAGTTTTCTGACAGATCCAGACCTAGTATGGGGTAGGCCTAGGAGGTTGTCTTTATTTCCTGGGGTGGGGGGTTTGGCTGTGCAGGTTGGTAAGAAGTTAGCCTTTGGGAGGGATCAAATTTATTCTAGGGACTGCATGAAAAGGCATTCAAGCATAGAGTCAGGTAGCATGGATGTGGCATTCCCTATGAGTCTGTGGACAGGAACAATAAGAATTATGTTTTAAGAACCTTACAAAGTTTCCTCTGGATCAGTTCTTGACCTGTGCTGCCTCAGGGCATCCTCTGATAAAGCTAAACTCCATGCCATTAGGTCATGGGAACTAGAAAGGAAAAATGATATGAATGAAAAGGAAAGATGAAAAATGCACAGCTGCTCTTTCACACATGCCTCCTGGCATAGAATTCTAGGAATTTCCATAGGGTCTTTGTTTTTCTTATTTCTGTCTCCTTAGGATAAATACAGGGGGAGGGTTGGCCCTGGGATGTTCCCAAATTCAGATGAGTGGAGGGGGAATGGGCCCATAGCTTCAGTCATAGTAAGACACTCCTCATTTAATGATTGTTTTGGGGGGTTACTGGGGATTGAACTCACAATCTCATGCTTGTCAGGCAAGTGCAGCTTTTCCCTGGCTAGTTTGGGATTGTGATTTTTAAAAATTTCATTATTATTATTTTTTGTTTTAAAGAGAATAAAAACAAAACAGAACAAAGGGGCTGTGATTTTAAAATCACGCACTAACTGATCAGTGTTATGCCGCCTATTAATAGGTTAAAGGTCATATGTGTCCTCGCCGTGGCTTTCACGCGTTGGCTTTCATGCGTGCGGCTTTGAAGTGCACCTCTGGCGGACTGAGGTGATGAGACAGGCGAGGGTGTGCACCGAAGAGCCGAGACGGTGGTGCGAGCCATGCACATATAATGAACTGCGCGGCACAAGTCCTAGCAGTACTTCCACTTTCAGCCCGGTGCTCCGGTGGTGTGGACTCAACTGCGCCTGCGTGCCGGTGCCGAGAGTGCGCCAGAGTCACGTGGCGCGCCGCAGGCCGTCCGGCCCCGCCCCTCTTAACCATCCCGCCTAGTCCCGCCTCTCCCCGTGGGACGCGCGGAGCCGCCCGTACTGCGCAGGGCCGCGAGGTGAGTGTCTGAGAGGGTCCTGGGGCGCGGGCGGCGGTGGTGTGGCGGGGCCGGGGACAAGATGGCGGCGCAGCTCACCTCTTCTCACCTGGGCGCGGGCGGAGCGGGGCAAGGGCGCCGCTGGGGGCGGGGAGCCAGGCTGCTGAGGAGGCCGAGCAGTAGCGCGGTGCGGGCTGGCAAGTGTTCCTCAGGCCCCGGCGGGGGTCCCCGGCTTTGCAGTGTCTGGGCTGCTGGGGTCTCGGAATCCCCTCTTCGTGCCTTAGGGACAGGTGGTCGCCATCGTGGGCTCGGGACTCTGGGCAGGCTCGGATTTGCAGAGTCTGCTGTCACCCAGGCCTGTCTCCTGGGGTCGCAGGCCGCCCTCCCTTGTTGCGGTCCTCCTGGATCTGTCTTCACACCTTACCGCGCGTGTCTCCCACTCGTGCCCCGGGAGAGGCCGGATTCGGTATGGGCTCGGGGTTGTGAGACAGCGGCAGAAAGAGCGCTCCATGCTGCACCTGCTGCTGTCAAGCGCCCGCCTGCCCAAGGTCTGGAGGCTTTCTGTGCAGGTTTCTCATTTGTGTCAACTTACTGTCCTGAAAACGGCAGTTTCCTGTCTTCATCTCACAGAAGTGACAGAGATTCCTTATATAACTGTAATTTACAGGTTTATTTAATCAACATCACTTGTCCTAAGCAATCCAAGGCGGGGCTGAGAGTTTATAGCTTGCTCCTCATCACCGGCTGTCAGATCTGGGACTGAACTATCTGAGCTCAGTTTAGTAGTCTAGCTAGAACCTCACTCTGGCCTAGCTTTGATGCTATTTTCTTTTCTGTAAACTACTGTGTGTCTTTTACTCAAAATGTATTGTCAGAGATTGAATAGTGAAATCATTGGAGTAATAACCCATCAAAGAATTATTTTTATTACTTAATGTGTGTGTGTGTGTGTGTGTGTGTGTGTGTGTGGTGTTGGGGATTGAACCTTGGACCTTGCAGAATGCTATGTAAGCATTCTCTCACTGAATTATATAAATCGAATTTTTAATGTGAGTTGGAAAGTTATCTTTGTGGAACAAAGGATGATATGGTGCCTTCAAAAGCAGACCAATCTGAGTTTGAGTCACAGTCTCTCCACACTTGTCCTTTGGCAGATTAATTTTTCTAGCCTTGAGTTTTCCTGTTCTGTAGTGTAGGGATAATTTGCATCTCATAAACTGATTGGTAGTGATAACTGAGGTGTCTGTAACATTTAAAGCAACTTCAGTGTTATGGATTAAAAATTGGTGATCAACTTAACACCAGCTGAATTAAATCAACATGATGCTGAGCGTAGATGTTCCATCTGAGGAAAGTTGCCAACATAAATAGAGACCTGGAGAAGGAGAAGAAAGGCATTGTGGGTTTCTCTTAAGTGTTGCTGTTTTGAGCCATTGGTTCTCCTGGAGAAGCTCTGCTCCTTACATCCAGCATCACTTCCTGGCTGTGGAGGGGAAGACATGTGCCTATTAATTTCCATGACAAACTCATCATGCTAGCTTTTTGGCATGTACTTGACTGTTCTTATTGTCAGAGGAGCTGCAGACCTCTGTGTTGCTGAGAATGACTGTAGTGCTTTCCAGGACAGCCCTGACCTTTATTATGAGTGTGACTTCTCGGCTCCAGTGTAGAATCCTTAATGTACCAGCACAACTCCTTCACCCCGCTAGCATGGACTTTCTAGCTTCCACCGATGACCTTTGGGTCTTCCCAGCACTTATCTGTAAAATAGACTCTCATGAGTCCTTCTTGTGGGTTCTAGACTCCAGTTGGACTCGTGGGAGGTATTGGCGTGGGCTCTAGGTTTTCATCTGGACTCATGGAGGACATTGCTATGAAATCCAGGCCCTTGGTTGAATATTCTGAGTTGTTAGTGTTGTGGACAGATTTCCTGTACTTCCTTGTGTTAAACTCTGGGTGACCATCATAAAATAATAATATGAATTCTGTGTCCTGATTCTAATTGTTCTCCTCACAACCCCTGACTACAACATTCAGCAAATACTGTTCATTCATTTTTTCCCACTCCTGTGACCTGAGTTTAAAAAACTGTGTGCTTATGCCATTTGACATCCTATAATAAAATACCCTTGGCTGGCTTATTGATAAGAAAGATTTGTTTTTCACAGTTTCAGAGGCCAGGAAGTCCAAAATGAAGGTGCTAGCAGATTCCAGCTTTGGTGGTGCCCTTCTTCCTGGTCCACAAATGGCAATTTCCAGCTGTATTCTCTTATGGCAGAACGGGGAAAGATCTCTTTCATAGGAGACATTAATCTCATTTTTGAGGGCCCTACCCTCTTTTCAGTTCTTATTTCCCAGAGTTCCATCACCTTGAGAGCTAGGATTTCAACATGTTAGTTTTGAGGGGAGAGAAATATTGAGACCGTATAGTACTGTATTTAAACATCTAGTTGTGGAGCATAATCAGTGTTACCATACAAATGTGTTTGTAAATAAATAATTTTGTGGTTGGGAATCTCAAGGATATAGTGTCTTTAGCAGGTTTAAAAAGTGCTGTTCCTTCATGCCTCATTAGCACTTAAGAATCAAATGATTAATGTGATAGTAAAACAATGCCTTCATTCAACTCCTTTTCAGGACCTTCTTTTTTACTATAATGTTTATTTATTGGTACAGAGGATTGAACTTATGACCTTGCGCTTGCTAGGCAGGTGCTTTGCCACTGAGCTTTATCTCTAGCCCCTTTTCAGGAATCTTTCAAAGGTAAATAAGATGAAAGGACTTGAGATTCTTTTTTTCACATTCGTGCCCAACTACAGCTCAACCTAGTTGTAAAGGAGAAGAATCACCTTTGAACATTCCTTATACACTTAGAGAGCAGTGGTGTTATTTAGTGAGAAGTTTAACAGAATTTCTTCTAATGGTGCAATCTGATATCTGTTATGGAATTGGCATTTCTGAAATTGTAGATATGAAAACTGCAAGTGACTTGGATAATGAAAATTAAAATACATAATTAATAAAATTCTGAGCCAGGAGTGGTGGTGCACAACTGAAATTCTAGCACTTCAGAGACTGACACAGGAAGATAGCTTCAAGTTTGAGGCCAGCCTGGGCTACATACTGAGACCCTATCTCAAAAAACAAGTTGTGTTTGCAATTTCAGCTAGGCAGTGGCCTTTTTCACAAATATGTTTGGCTTTTACTGATTGATAATAGGTTTTGTAGAATTTGCCTTAAAAATTTATTTGAAAGAGGGTCAGGAATATAGCTCAGTGGCACAGCACCTGCCTGGTGTAAATGCCTTTGGTAATGTATTCATGACAGTATGTATAGAAATAATTGAAAACCTCACTAAGGAACAAGGCATTAGAAAATGGCCATATTATTCTTCCAAATACTCATTTTTAAAAACCATAATACAGTTTCTTTCCATTTAGCAAAAATGTGAAAAGTTACTGATAATTTTATAATTTTTAAAGTGCATCTATAACAACATTTTTTAGGTACTGGACTCAGAAAGCCATACATGCAGATTTTCTTAAACTTAAAGAAGCAAAAACATGGGTGATAGATTTTGTGAACATTGAAGAGTAACTGTGATTATAAATCTCAGTTTTCAAATAATCTGTTAGCAAATATGTGAACAGTTCATAAATGTGCTATGCAATTTCAGCTTGATGAACCTGTGATTTTAGAAGTAGTGCTCTTAGCAGGCTTCTCCTGCCTATGGGCTTGCCATTTAACTCCTCTCTTCTTTACAGCCTGTGTATCCAAACTCAGAAGATGAAAAGAAAGAAACCTTTCCTGGCTCTTAGGCAATCTTCACATTTCTGTCTCTAGGACTCTCAGATGTCTCTACAGATATTCTGGGACTGCAGGACAGAACTGAGACAATGGAGGCTTCGATTGCCATAGGCACCAGCTTGTTCTGGCACCTTATAGAACCAGTCAGTCCTAGTGTTCATTCCTTGATATTGACTTCTTTTATTTATTTATTTTTGTGCTTGACCATTATTTGCTGCAGCCCAGAGCTTCTCATATTGCATTTATTTGAATACCACTGCTAGATCCACATTTACTTTATTTTAGCTGCTTTTACATGTATGCTGGTGTTAACGAATTTTCTTTTTAAAATTTAAATAAAAATGTGGTTAAAGATAAACTATGTAAGAAATAGGATGAGTGGTACTTAGTTAAGAAAAATAACATAGAAGAGCAACTAAAATTTGGGTTAGAAAAAAGTTTTTTGTTTTTAAAGCAGCTTTATTACGCTATATTTCACATATGTAAAATCTATCCATTTACAGTACAGACTTCATTGGTGTTTAAAGGATTAACAGAGTTGTGCATCAATTACCAAAATTAATTTTAGAACATTTTCAACACCCTAATGTGAAACTCTGTAACAGTAGTTATTCTCTTTCCATGGCGCCATCTTTCTTCTTTTTCCAACTTGTCCCTTGCAGCAGCCCACCACTAATCTATTTTGTGTTTCTATAGATTTGCTTATTCAGGATGTAGTACATTATGAAGTCATATATTTTGTGGTCTCTTGTGTTTAGATTCTTTTGTTTGTCATGTTTTCAAGATTTATCTATACTGTCTCATGTATTAGCACTTCCTTCCTGATTGTGATTGAATCTCGTTCTATGTGTGGGCATATCATGTTTTTTTTATCCATTTGTCAGTAGGTGGACACTTGGGTTGCTTTTGCTATTATGAGCAATGTTCCTATGAACATTCTTATATAAGTTTTTGTGTGGACTTGTATTTTCATTTTTCGTGAAGATATAGTAGTTCTGAGTCCTGTAGTAACTATCATATTGTTTACCGAATCAACTATACCATTTTAAATTCCCACTGCATTGTATGAGGATTCCAGTTTCTCCATATCCTCTCCAACATTTTTGTCTTTTTGATGGTGACTTGGTAGATGTGAAGTGGTATTTCATAGTAGTTTTGATTTGTATTTCCCTAATGACTAATGATTTCGTCATCTTTTCATGTACATATTATCCCTTCATGTACTTTTTTAAAAAAATGAGGACACAACCTTGTACCCAGTGTTATTTAACCTGATATGTGTTTTTGCAATTTATCTTGTGCACTCTGTCTCTCAATTGGCATTTATTATTTTTTTGGGGGGAGATATGTTTTGAGAGAGGGTCTCGGTATCTAATTCAGGCTGGCATTGAACTCATGGCAAACCCCTCCTGAGTCCTCAGATTATAAATATGTGTAGTCCCAGCTTTTAATTGGTTTCTAAATTCATATTAAGAGGATTATCCCCTAGAAAACCTTTGTGATATTTAAATACTCTACTGTGAAACATACATGCCTCCTTATACAATGGTATCTCAATTCACAGACTCAATTCTCTCTATGATTCTGGTTGCAAACAGAACTGGGTAAGAACCTCAAATTTTCTGATAAGGTTGACACTGAACCTACCTATTGAATTTGATTTGGTTCTTGTTCATCTTAGTTTATAACCAGAATTACAGAAATAATCAAGTTTGTGAACCAAGGTACTACTGTATTTATTAATATACATATTGTAGTACCTGTTTGTCCATAGAATTATCCTGGATTTAAGCAAGGGACAAAGAAAGAAAATCATGTATTTCAAGTGCATGATTGACTTTCAGCTTAGAGGTAGAGACAGTAGTCTGTCAAGTGCCAAATTGAACAGTAATGCAGAAGACATAGTGATAAAAAGACCAGGCTGATAAACTATGTGTCTTCACTGATTGCAGAATGACCAAAAGGAGGTATTTCTGCATAATCCATGAGCCATCTGGTGTTCTTATCTTTTTTTTCAGTCATGTGAAAAGTACCTACTGTTCATAAGGGACTGTGGTAAGGAGGGGAAGAGAACACTGAATTAGTGATCCTTTCTTCAGCATCTTAAAAGGTAGTACAGAAAAGCTCCCTAATGTAAGGGAAATTGGGAAAAGAGGGAAATATTGGGAATCTATTATGTGCTTGGTTTTATATATTTCAGAAATAATTTGGGTACTTATTTATCAGGTACTGTTTTAACTAGTTGAACTTTGAACTTCAGCATTTTTCCATTTAACTTTGTAAACCAGAGGTCATACTATGGAAGAGAAAATTGTGATTCTATTTTGTTACGTGTATTAATATTCATTCCTTGTATTGGTATTATTCTGTAATATGGATAAATTATAATTTAATTGTGTATTCTTCTATTGATGGATATTTGGGCTGTTTCCAATTTTGGGCAATTGTGAATAAAGTTGGGATGAACATTTGTATAAAATGCTTAGCCTTAATTTTCATAAATGAAAATACTATTTACAGGGATGTTAAATGACTTCTCAGGGTCACATAGCCAGTGAGTTGACTGATTGATGACTATACTTTTTTCAGTATATCGTGTTTTCTCCACCTCTGTAGAGGCCAAGGATTCAGGTAAATGGTGTGTGAGTTCATATGAAGGCCTGTCAGCAGGGATATAAAGATGTACTGCCTGGGCTGGGGATACCTTGGAACAGGGGGTTTGTGGATCAGGCACAGACCCTTGCTTACATCCAGTGCCAGGAATAGAAGTAGTTTTTTCAAAGGCCAGTGGTCTGAAATGGCTTTGGAGAATTGATAGGCTTTGAGTGTGTAGAAGGTGAGAAGATCAAACAAAATAACCAGAGATTTTGTTTGTAGTAGGGCTGCATTCATCAGTAAATAAATAATATCTACTCAGTGTCACATGCTGGTCTGTGTTCTGGGGCTATAGCAGTAAAGGCCTGTAAGCATCACAGATCTTCTGTTCTATTTATTACAGAGTGGCACACAGCACACTTAGTAAGTAAATGACCTGAAGTTTTAAGTGTTCTAAAGGAGGAGGGAGATGAGGAGTGCCAGTGGTGGTGGATAGGTTTATTATTATAATTGACAAAAATTATACAATATAAATTTATAGTATGTTTTGTTGATATATACATCACTAGTATCCTCTCATTTCAACTTGAAGAACTCCCCTTACTATATCTTGTAAAGCTAGGTTAGTTGTAATGAACTTGCATAGCTTTTGTCTGGAAGGGCTGCAGTTTTAAATCAGTTGCCTGCAAAGACCTCACTGAGAAAGTGACATTTGAGCAAAGACTGAGCAGTAGCGTTCCAGATTGAAGTGCAACAAGTGTGAATCCCTGATGCTCCAGTGTGTCTGGGAACATAAAGATGACAGTGAGTGGTACCGAAATGAATACAAGATGGAGAAGAAAGGGAAAAGAGCAAACTCAGCATTTGGTGGCTGAGCAAACACTGGTTTTCACCCTCTGATGGAACGGCATTATATTTATAAAAAAATGCCATCTTTATTGAGATATTCATATACAAAATAAATCACCTGTTTAAAAAAACCTGCATTTACAAAGTTGTAAATCATTACTGTGATGAATTTTGGAACATTTTTATCAACCCTATACTCATTAGTGGTCACTCTTATTTCCCCGCAACTCTCTTACCTCTGGTAATCACTAATCTGTGTTTTGACTCTCTGGGTTTGACTGCTGTGGACATTTGATATTAAATAGAACCATGCAATATGTTGTCATTTCACTGAGCACAATGTTTTCACAGTTCATCCCTGTGGTAAACTGTCCCAGCACTTTATTCCCCTTTATAGTCAGATGATATAACATTATATGGATATTTAGGCATTTGTTGATTGATAGCCATGGTATTTGTTCCTATCATACATAATGCTGAATGAACATCTGTGTATAACTTTTTGTGGGGACATATGCTTGCGTTTGAGGGACTGCTTCACCCTACCCCTGGGCTGGGATTGAACTCAGGGCCTCATGTATGCTAGGTATGACCTAGATTTTTGTCTTAGTTACTTTTCTCTCATTGCTGGGACAAAGTACCTGACACTCAAAACTAAGGAAGGAAAGGTTTATTGAGCTCACAGTTTGTACACACTTTATAGAGGTTTCAGTCCATCATCAGCTGGCTTTAAATCAAGGTGACATGACACATGGGGCAACTCTTGAAGGCAGCAGAAAACAGCAAAAACATCAAGAGCAAAAGGGGAGAACAAGCCTCTTCCTTATACTGTAAGCAGGGTACCCCACCCCCCCATCCCATGGGTATAGCACGCAGACCGTCTCCCTGCCTTCTTGACAAATAAGGACCCTGGCTCCCTGCTGAGTTGCTTAGTTAAACTTCTAAAATGCCCAAGTTGACACTTTATCAACTATACCAGTTTTTATCCCAAAAGGGAGTCTGGTTTTAGTTGCTTCTTTTCTTTGTTCATTGGCTTATGATAGGGTTAGCCATTTTTCCTGTTCCTTTGTGTTTCTGTGCTTTAGATTTAAGTAAAGGTTTGGCCACATTAAGTAGGCTCCCTAAAAGGTAAGATCTATTCAATGTAAATACATAATTGGTAAAGATAGTCTTAACTTGGGAGGCAGAGGCAATGTATGGGTCAGGATATAAAGTGTATGCATACTGTAGTAAAAACAGCTTAATGATTTTGGATTGGAATATGTTACCTACTCATGTAAACAACACTTGTTTTTTCCATTTTAGTTTTTAAAAATTTTATTTATGCTGCTTGCTTTGGCAGCACATATACTTTGTTTGTTAATTTATCATTGTCTTTTTAAGACACTTGTAGCCTAGGCTGCCCTTGAACTCACTGTGATCCTCTCGCCTCAGGCTCCCAAGTGCTAGGGTTACAGGTGTGTGCCTTTACACCTGGTCCCATTTTCTTTTGTTTTTTGGAAAGCATTAAGGTGCTGTTACTTAGTGTACAGTATTTAAAGCCTGTTATATCATAGTCTTAGTTACTTTTTGTTAGCTACTAACAGGCAGGGAAAAGGAGTGATGTTTTTGAGTGTTTAATGTGAAGTGAAACTCATGAGGTTGAGCTTTATATCTTTTGATGAATACATTTGATTTTCTGAAAAATGTCATAACTAAAGGTTTATGTGTATTTTTTATTTTAGGTGTCATACCCCCTGGTTTTAGATCTTGGCACAGAAGAGATTTAAAGATTAAATATTGGTAAATGATCTTGGCACAGAAGAGATTTAAAGAATGATGGTGAGTGATCAGGCTGACTTAAGACTAACCATGGTTTTCCTCTTTCCTCCATCCACTTGTCACATATCATCTTTTTAAATTTAGCCTTTGCTTCAGGAACTTTTGCTGTGTCTTCAGGCATGTCCTTACCCCTTGTGGGACTAGGATAGGCATACAGATGATAGCCAGAGTCTTTCATGTCTTAATAGTAAAGAGTTATGAGAAGGTACAGGCCAGGACGCTTTCCCATCAGGGCCCAGTCCTGAAGGGAGTGTACTCTCCCCAGGCCAGGTAGGGCTGAGCTGACCAGCTGGGAACTGATGTGGCAAGTCTGTCCAGGGTAGGGCGCTAAAGTGAGCAGCTGCCTGGCATGCACACTTTTACTTTCCAGCTCAAGATTTCTAGGCAGTTCTGATTATTTTCTTAAATATCTCTGACTGAGGAAGAGGAAGAGGAATGGAGTTAATGGGGAATGCAGTCTGTCTAGACACTTCCTTTGGGAAACATGGTATGACTACCCTTAAACACAAGTAGATACATTTGTACTCTGGTTTTCTTAGCATAAAGGCTGTGAATCACCCCTTATATCCCTCCCCTCATTGTCTAGGTGTATAGAGGGGGAACAAGTTCAATTTCTGAGTCTCTTTCTCTTAATTTCTGGTTATACAGTGGGTTACTGATTTTGTATCTTATTTTTGGTAGGTGGACCCCTTCAAACTTCAGTGTGGGGCCCAAGGCAGAGTTTCTTTCTGTGGTGCAAAGATGGTAGTGCACCTGCCTGTGACCTTTCTTATCCCTCACATTTTATTCTGCCCCTTAATTCTAAGGTTTTGAGCTTTCATATCTGTCATTTTCCTTTCGCCTGCATTATTCTAAAAATTCTCACAGTGAGGTTATTTTGGTTATAAACTGAACTATTTGAAAGTATATGAAGTCAGTGTACTCCTTGATCCCAAAATACTTCAGTGAGCATTACCTAAGAAAAAAGATATTTTCATAATTATATAACCAAAATTCATCTATCAAAATTTGGACATCTGTTATATAATCCAGAGCAGATACTTGTCATCATCTCAGTATCTCTGAGTGTTTTATTTTGATCTACTTAGTTGTAAAGAGTCTGGTCTCCTTTAATCTGGAACAGTTCCTCAGCCTTTCTTTGTTTTTCTTGGCTTGGCTAGTTTTGAAGAATTATTCAGTTATTTTGAAGAATTTCCCTTGATTTATATTCTATTTCTTCATGATTGGAGTCAGCATTCGCATTTTGGGCACCATATTCCATGGTAACAGTATGTTCTCAGTGCACTGTGAGGTGTCTGATGGGGATGCAGCCTGCTCAATGTTAACCTTGGCTACTCAATTAATAGAGGGAATGGCCAGGCTTTTCTACTGTTAGATTTTTAGTTCTTGGTGGAAAATTTTAATCTTTTTTAAAGTCAGTTTTTTTAAAAAAAAGTTAATACAATTAGTTGTAGAGAGCAGTGGGTTTCATATCGTGTATCTGTGTATGTATCGAACTAATTGTTTCCTCCATCAGCCTTTCCTTTTCTTCCTTGCTCCTGATCTCCCTCAGCTTCTTTCACTTCTCTTTAAAAACTTTTTTCTAGATTCCTCACATGAGATATTTGACTTTCTAAGCCTGGCTTGTTTTACTTAACATGACAGCTCTAGTCCTATCCATTTTCCTGCAAATGACATGATTTTTTCTTTATGACTCAGTACTATGCCATTGTGCATGTATATCACATTTTCTTTGTTTATTCTTCTGTTGATGATGGAGGCCTTTGTTCTTTTTTGTTTTAGGTCATTTTAATTAGACTTAAAATCTTTGATATTGTCATTATTTTGCTCATATGTGGGTATATTTCTATTTCCTCTAATTTTTTTTGTTTTCAGTCATTTACTTGTTTTCTGGTATGTTTGCACATTTTCCCAAGATGGAGTCTTACTGTTACCCAGGATGTCCTTGAACTCCTGGGTTGAAGTGATCCTGCCATATCACCTTCCCTAGTAGCCAGGCACACACCACTGGGCCTGGCATGTCTAGTAATTTTTTATTTAAATGTTGGACATTTCAGATACTCCTTGACTTACATTGGGGTTATGTCTTACTACACGCATTGTAAGTTGACAGTACTTTAAGTTGGAAATGTGTATACTACACTTAACCTATACCATAGCTTAGCAATAGACACTGTGTACAGTGTTGGTGGTTTACCTTTATGATCTTGTGGCAGTGGGAGCTGCAGCCTGTGGCCACTGCCAGCATTATGTAAGAGAGAGGGATAGAGAGAGATACCGAGAGACACACAGAGGGAGGGAGGGAGGGGGAGAGAGAGAGAGACACACACACACAGACACACACAGACACGCTACATAGTACTAGCCTGCAAAAAGATTGAAATTAAAAATTCAAAGCAGAATTTATAACAAAATGCATATCATTTTCATACCTTTATGAAGTAAAAAAAAATCACAAATGGAGCCATTAAAAGTCAAGACCCATCCGTATTGATTGACTGGGCAAATAATTTGATGCTTAAAATGATAATGTCTTGTTCCTAGATGATTTATTATGTTTGCTGCTGATGGTTAGGGGCACTGACAGTTGCAGTTTGTTCTAATCCATTCAAGGTTGAGATGGTTTAAAACTGGTTAATATATTTATGGTTCATTATTAATGTTAGAGTGAATTTACTTTTAATTTCCAGTCTGAAGCCTGATATGGCTTTGGACACATTTTGTCTCCCTACTTTACTTGGGTTCTCTGCCATGACTGCTTCTTTGAAATTGCAAACTTACTACATAGCCCAAGTCGGCCTGAAAGTTAAGATTGTCTCAGCCTGCCAAGTTCTGGGATTACAGATGTATCCCATCACACTTGGCTCTTGATTTATGTTTTTAAGGCATGCTTAGGAGATAGATTTAGCAACTTTTAACTTTGGGTATAGATTAATGTGCTAGAACAGCATCCCTCAAGCATAGTTGCTCAGACCAGGTGTTTATTTTTTTCTTTTATAATCCAGCCTGCCTCAGTTTTATCTTTAGCAAGATGTAAAATACCAATATTATGGTACCAAAAGTTACCATAAATTACTGAACAGGAGTCCAGCTCGTCATCTTGTAATACTTGGGAAATTGTACCCGTTACATGGTTTGTCAGTTAAGTTTCATAGTTTGTATGCCAGCATTACTATTTGTAGAATTTTAATGTACTCATGGTATTCACTGGTAATCTTGTCTTCATGTTGTCCAAAATATGAAGGGTTTTGGTAGTAGAATTTAAGAGAAAAAAAAGACTAAGAAACCATTTTTATAAATGTATGGGAATTTCATTTTATGGATAAGCAATAGTTTGGATAGATCTTGAAGAAAATGTGTAGAGTAGAATGTTTGGAGGCATGAACATTTATTTATTTTTTTTTTTATGAATCTTTTTTTTTTTTTTTTTATTGGTACCGGGGATTGAACTCATGACTGCCTGCTTGCAAGGCAGGTACTTATGCCACTGAGCTAAATCCTCAGCCCCTAACATTTATTTATTTTTTAATTTAAAAATTTTTTTGGTACCAGGGATTGAACTCACGACCTTGTGCCTGCCAGGCAGGCACTTATGACACTGAGATAAATCCCTGGCCATGAACATTTATTAAGGAGTGTTCATCGCCATTTCAAAATGATGATAAAAGTTGTTAGCCTAGAAATTATTGAAATTTGTTTTACCCTAAGAAACCTAGGTTTCTTCTCCCAGCCTAAGCGCAAGTCTCAGAATATGTAGACTCCATGAAGTTTCAGTGCACTTGCTTTCTTAAAGTGGGTATTGTAAGGCTCAGATGTAGAGATTGTGACTCAACACTGATGTTTATTGTTTTCAGTTGAAACAGTATTGAACTGTGCTCTGTAAAATCTCTAGACAGCACTAGGTGGCACACTGTGACTTTGGGTGGAAATACACATATTTTATTGAAGTCTCTGGTAAAAAAAGAACCTAGATAAAAATACTGTTTGAAATAGTCATTTATTCGGTTATGAAATACCTCAGACTTATTTATTGCATTTCACATCCTGATACATAAAGTGCTTAAACTATTAGTTTAAGTTGCTGCTGACATTTTTGTAAGACTTGGATTATTAAAAATGATTAGGACTGGGGATGTAGTTCAGCAGTACCTCACCTGCCTGGAAAGTGCAAGATCCTGGGTTTGATTTCCGGTACCAAAAATACATAAATAGATAAATAACACTTTATGAGTCTTTACTGAAAGGAGTTCCATTCAGCATATGTTATACAAAGCATGTGCGCTTTAAAATGAAAAATAGCTTTTCAGTCAAGTTTAGTAAGATGAATAGTGTTTTTACATATGAAGATTTGAAATTAAGAATAGTTAGGTGCAGTGGGGCACATCCCTGTAATCTCAGCACAGAGAGGTGCTGAGATAGGAGAATTGCAAGTTTGAGTCATGTCTAGGCAACTTACACCATGTCTCAAAATAAAAAATAAAGAGGACCAGAGATGTAGCTCAGTAATAAGCGCCCCAGGATTTGATCCCCAGTAGCTTGTGCTCACACTCTCTCTCCCCAAAAACAAATGTCACTAACTCAGGACTGTATACAGAATACAGAATAATTTGATGAAATTTATGAAAGAATGAAAATATTTGTAGACGAGTATTAGATCTGAAGATTTCTGACCTAGTATTACTGCAATAGTGTTTCTTGGGGCCATCCATTTAGTTCTGTGAAGATCAGTACTCTATAAAGATTTCCTGAGCTAGAAAATGATGTTTGGAATAGTGAATTTTATGGCCTAATACATATCTGCATGTAGAAGATACCTGTGTTTGCATAAATTATCTGAAGAAGAGCTGAAAGTAGGACATTTCTTTAAACTTGTTCATTTGACCTGGAATGAACAATGATGCTTTTGGTTAGAACAATGCTGAGATAACCTGGATAATGGATGGCAGTAGAATTTAGGTAAAACTCAACTCACTGGGAGATATCCTTAGTGAATGGAGAGGTTTTAATGGTGCTATACTGATTGGAAAGTATGGACAAAGTACAGAAGAGACCATGTGAAAATTTTGCAAAACTAGAAGGCTCAGGATGGAACTGGGAGAGTGGTCACAGGGTAATGTATTCTAGTGAAAACTTAATAAGGTAAGTAAATGCCAGGTAGATTCCAGGTTAAAGTCAGGGCCATGAAAGGGTGTGGGTGCAGGTGTTTATGTTAAAGTTTTAGAGGGGAAAATACGGGTGTATTTGGTTACCCATCTTATACACAATGAAAAAAGCACAAGGACCAACAAAGACACACTTTTATCGGGATGTATAGTTTACTCAAGAGGTGGACTGCTCACAGCCAGTGGTGTCATATGGTGTCCTTATGGGTGCCAGTAGTGCTTGAACTCACAACACAGTAGCAAAAGCAATTGGCAGTGAAATTGTGTAGTTCAGTATGAACTAGAGTGGTTATGCAGTTATGATGTAATGCTGCATCTTTATATTTGTTTATGTTTCTCTGAACTGTGAATTACGTGCATTTTCTTAACTAAACCTGTGTAGTCTACATTTCTGTGCATACTTTTTTTTTTTTATTTTATTTAAGGAGAAAAGAAAAGAAAGAAAAAAAAACAGTGAAGGGGTACAAGTTATACAGATTTACAGGAGAAAAAAATGCGCAGTAGGAAATCACTAGTTAATGGATTACATATTGCCATCTTAGAAATAATTGTTCAAGTCACAAAATCAAAGCTTGTAGAGTGGACATTCCAACAATAATACTGCAAACAGTTCTGTTCAATGATCCAATAAAACTCTGTGATATCATTTTCTATCTTATACATTTAAATATACATGCAGTTATACAGTTTAGAGCACTTTCTTTTCCTCTCTTTTGTACAATGACTATTACACATTTTGGGTTTCATTGCTCCCACGGTTCTTATTGCTTTATTGGAAGAGAGTAAAACCAAATGTGACATAACAGAACAGAATCGGTCAAGTCAAAAAGGTGGACATAATAGATAATATAAAAACATAATACAAGGTGATCAACAATGGTTACCATAATGCCTCCCGCTATTTCTAATAGAATTGCCTATATCATTAGTTGTTATACAATTGAACAAAACCGTAAAGAATAAAACCGACAAAACCAAAACATTGGAGATATTGTAGGTCTTCAAAAGTAGATAAAAGTCAACGAGAATGGGCGTTATAATGAATCTCATTATCTTCTCAGCTGATGCCTAAACTTTCGAACCTGATACTATCCAGCAAAACAGAATAGAGGAACCTCAGTCAAAAACAAGATGGTGAGAGTAATACAGGGCTTCAAATTGAGATAATAGAAAGTCAAAGTGGGTTACTATATTATATCCTGCTATATTTTTCCCTTTAATTAAATGGATAAAAATAAAAAAGTAAATAATGGAGTGGAGATTGAGAAAAAAGAGGGCATAACAGCGAAACAGGGCAGATCAAAACATAACCATTTAAGCAGAATAGTGTTTCACCACCAGATAATCCTGACCCAAAAATAGTTACCATATTGACTCCCTCCCTGAAGTCCTTGAGTACAACTTCATATACTGTAGCATTAAGTATATCAAAACAATGTAAAACCATTTAAGAGAATGACAGCATTATAGAGTATTTAGAATCGACTAACAGAAAATGAACAATGGTCTCTGTATAATCTCCTTGTCTTTAAAAGGTTTTTGCTTATACTATCGTACATAACAAAATCCAATAAGATACAACCTGTTTAGACCATTGGAGACAGAAGAACAAAAGCTAGATGAGACTTTAAAACAAGATGGTACTAAATCAGCATTACCTATTAAGATGTCATTTTCTCCAAAAAAAGCTGTTCCTATCATCCAATCTTCTCTGTCTCATTTCTGTTGAGCTCTTTTTCTGTCAGTAGCTGTCAGTTTGTCTTCTTCATTTTGTTCTCTGCTCCATTCTTTGTGGCCTCCCCGCCACTATTTCTGGGTTCTTTGTATTTTTCTTTTTTTAGAATATCCTGCAATACTTTCTGTAGGGTTGAATTGGTGGTTGCAAATTCCCCCAGTTCCTCTTTATCCTGGAAGCACCTCGTTTTTCCATCAATTTCCAGGGACAGTTGTGCAGGATATCTCAATCTTGGCTGGAGATTATTATCTTTCAAAGCTTGAATTATTTCTCCCCATGCTCTTCGTGATTTGATGGTTTGTGAAGAGAAATCTGCTGTAATTCTGATGGGTATTCCCTTGTAAGTGATCTGTTTCTTGTCTCTTACAGCTTTTAATATTCTGTTTTTGTATTGAATTTCTGGAATTTTTATTATTATATGCCTGGGTGTTTCTCTGTTAGGGTTGTAGGTAGCTGGGGTCCTGTATGCCTCATACATCTGAGTATCTTTACCTTTTGCTAAATTAGGAAAATTCTCCTGGATTATTTCTGTGAGTAGCTTTTGTAGTTCACTTGTTTGTGTCCCTACTTCTTCTTTTATGTTCTTAATCCTTAAGTTATGGCTCCTCTTATCATCTTCTTGTCTTTGTATTATTGCTGTGTGTTTCTTTGTTATTTTTAAGTAGTTTTTCATTTCATTCTCCCATGTTTCAAGTCTGCCCTCCAATTCAGATAGTCTGTCCTTAGTTTCTTTCAAGCTGTTATGCCAGTCTTGGGTAGACTTCTTAATTTCTTGATAGTCCCTTTGCACCTGCTTCACATACTCAATGCTTTCTCTGTTTTCTCCATCAAGCAATTCTCCCCTCTTTTTCTGTTCTTCCATTCCACCATCTGCTTTTTCCTGGGTGGTGCTTAGCATTTCTCTAACTATTCTGCATACTTCTAGCTTCAGGTCATTGATAACTTCATTCCTGAATTGGTCTATGAGGCTCTCTAAATGGCGCTTAATGTATATTGGTGCAGTGTCCACTATTGCCTGATTCTCAGGATTGGGGGCCGAGGAGCCTTTTTTGTTGCTTCCCTTCCCCATATTTTCTGTTCCTTATAAAATGCAATCTTACACAGGAGGCCCGGCTTCCCTGCCTGTCAGCCACAGCCTGATCAAATTGCGCTGGCTAGTTGTTCCCGCCCACCGCTGCGCCCCAGGGAGCCGCGGAGGAGGCAGCCTACGCGGGAGTCGGTCGCTCCTCCAGGCCACCGTCAGGCTCTGGGATCTGGGTTAGGCCAGCCTAGGGAGTCCGCCAGCAGCGTCACTCAGGCCAGGCACCTTTCACCAATCCCGTCCGAGAGGGGAATGTGTGGCTGGAGTTGTCACCGCGCCCTGCTCTTACAGGACTGCCCGAGCCCAGAAAAACCTCCGCTGGAGTCAAACTGTGGTAGGGGATCAGTTTCTTGCTCACCTCGCCACCAGTCAGTTTTCCTCCTTGTCCGTCCTGTTTCCGACTCCGTTCGCAGACTCCCGTTCCCGAGCTTCTGCGCGTCTCTCCTTGCCGAGCTGCTGTGGAGGCAGCCAGCCGCCGGGCGGCGGGAAATCCAAACCGCGGTTTCCAATGGTGCGGGGTCGAGCCTCCACACCAAGATTTTTCTGTTCCTATTTTAGCGCCAGGACTGTATTCTAAGTTAGATTCTCTCAGCCCAGTTCGTTCCTGAGTCAGCAGAGCATATCTCTACTGGTTCGTATCTCCTTAGTCCGCATCATTCCTGGCCTCTGAGCCGAGCCTTTAGAGAGCCTTCAGTAGCTGCTGCTGTCTGTCCGCCATGTTCTCAGGAAGTCCATCTGCATACTTTTGATAAAATTTAATTTTTTATACTAGGTATTTATGGTGGTAAATGATACTGTTATTTACATATATTTTATGCATTTGTGACTTACCTTTTTCTTGAATTTTCATTATTTGTAGGCTGCAGGGTTCAAATGCTAGCTTTTTTCAAATTCTTGCAAATCAAAACAAACAAAAAATAAAGGATCTATGCCTGGGTGGACCTGTTAGTTCATACCTGTGTCACACAAGGTCAACTTTATTTCCTTATATTCTCTTCACTGTTTTGCACGGTGCTTCAACAAATTGTCATTTCCCAGTACAGAATGCCAACAAGCTAGGCTGGCAAGAACCAGAAGAGGAGGTGAAGTCACCTAGTGGTAGACTGGGATTTTGGGCCAGGCCAGTAATAAATTTGCTCTAGGAAAAAATGTGCTGTGTAATGTGGTGTTAGGATTCTTTAGAATGCGTTTCTTTTTATGGATACTCAGCTTATTAAAAACGAAGCTGTTTTCTGATACCATTCATTAGTGGCGAAGCAATACCTTTATTTTACTGTATCTGGCTCTGCTCTGCCACAAGGTCTTGGTGAAGCTGAGTTTGTAGGTTTGTGTGGTTTTCAGGCTAGATGGGACTAGAGCATGCAATAAATTATATATATTATGTGAAATAGTTTGGATTTAAACATTTGTGATTTAAAATCATTGTTACAGATATTATTTAGATCCCAATAACTTGGAGATGAAATTATACAGCTAATAACTGAGTTAAAGATTACTTCAGCACTATCAGTAGTGAGTAAAAAGAGGATTTTCTAAAGCATTTTATGCTGCAAAGAGCTTGCAATGGAAATATATAGCATATGTGTAAACATGTTCTCTTTTGCCTAGACCTGTTGATATGGAAGCAGTAGTGCTATTATGGGTATACAGTGATGGTTACGTTGCTTATGACATTTCTTTAAACCTTAGATTGTATCTTCTTGAAATAATTTTTTAATTTTAAAGAGGATAAAACTAAGGAAAGTAAAACAATAAAACCAATCAAAATAAACCAATATAAGTGATACAGGACTTCAAAGCCTTGTGAAATCAATAATAGTTACCATAATGCCTTTTGTTTTCTTCAAAATAGCTGCAGATATTTTCAGACATAATAAAAAATCAAACAAATAGAAACAATAAAAACAAAACAGTGAATGCAACAAAGGACTTCAAAACAAACCAATAGTAAACCCAAAATGGGTACTGTAATATGTCTTGCTATCTTTTAACTAGCTGCTCATGTCATCAGATTTAACATAATGAAACAAGACAAAAGAGAATAAAACCCAACCCAGTAAACAATGATATGATTTCCAGACGGGATCACCTCCTTGTGGACTTGACTGTTTCCCCGGTCAGTCCACCAATGGTGCTGATTCATGGAGAGAGACCTGGGTATGGCTCTCCCCACTCAAGCAGTGGCCTGCACATAATGTTGCTTTCCAGGTGGGGATCACCTCCTTCTGGGTCTGGTTGTCTGAAATAATTTGTTTTTAGTGTTGTAAAATTTATTATTTTTGTACCTAAAGAAAAAAATTTATGATTTGGTTTCTTTTATCTGTTTAATCATGTTTTAAATACCAAACTAGTTTTAAATGTTTGCTTTTTGAGTAAGTGTAGGAAATAATGAATTTGTTGAGTATATTCTGTATATTGATTAATATAATCCCTAATAATCCAGTGTTCCTTTCTATATATAGGCGTCATTCCAGCGCTCTAATAGTCATGATAAAGTAAGGAGAATAGTTGCAGAAGAGGGTCGGACAGCAAGAAATTTGATAGCTTGGAGTGTTCCGCTGGAAAGCAAAGATGATGATGGTATGTATTAAAAATTATTGAATTTTTGGGGCTGGGGATTTAGCTCAGCGGCATAAGTGCCTGCCTTGCAAGCAGGTAGTCGTGAGTTCGATCCCTGGTACCAATAAAAAGGAAAAAGACAAAAAAATAATTATTGAATTTTTGTTGTAAATTGGAAAGGTAGCATGGTGTGGTGCTGTGTGCATGTAGTCCTAGGTACTCAGCACGTGGAGGTGGGAAATAGTAGAGTTCAAGGGCAGCCTGGGCAACATAGTGAGACTCCATCTCAAAAACAAAACACAATTAGGATCACAATAGATCGAAAATTCAGTGTTCACATTTAGAACTCTTTGGCAAATTAGTATAGAGTAAATAAAATATTTTTATTGCTTTTGTATGCAAATAGTTTAATAAGTGTTATTAATCTTGCTGTTTCAGGTAATAATGAGATTGGGTTTGTTATATTATGGTTGACAGATTAGGGATTTAAATACTTATAGTATACAATTTATTGTATGTTTTACAAAGAACTAAAGCAGTCATGACAAACCTTTTAGAGTTTTCAACAGTACAAACAGCTCCCTGTGGCACATGTGCCATAGGTTCACCATCACTGAATTAGATTGCATACTGTAATTCAGTGGTACAAAGATGCATAGCGCATACAAGGCCCTGGGTTCAGTCACTATCACTGGGAGAGTACGGGGCAGGATGGGAAGAGAAAACCCCAAAAGATTGAAAGAGAGGAGTTTAAAGGTTTCCAACAGAAAGAAATGATAAATACTTGAAAAGATGGAAATGTTAATTAGGCATTTTGTACATATATCCCATATATATGTGCAGTTATTATGCATCAAAAATAAAAGTATTTTAAAAAATTCACTACAATACTATGGTTAGTACAGTTTAACACGATCATTTTTAAAGTAAGAGCTCTTTCTTCAGTTCTCATTCATAATTGAAATGGACTTTTTTCTTTTCTTTAGACTCCTCCCTTTGATGGCTAGGGCCAGGATGATTCATATACCAAATGAGGCCTCATCTTGAAATTTTCTGATGTGTATATATTTATAAATTTAAATTTGTGTGAACTCATGGCTTGTTGTATTTAATGTATTAATCTATTATTCTTTTTATTTTGATGCTCAGACTGTTCTGTATTTGTCTAGTGAATGGGAGACCCTTACGGCACCTTATTCTTTTGATATTTTTTGGAAATCATTCTTCGAGAGCATCCTTATATAACAGATGTTCTAAACTATACAAGAATTTCCCTGGGCTGGAAGTATAGTTCACTGACAAAATGCTTCATGCATGAGTGCCTGGGTTGAATCCCTTCTGCCACAAAAAAACCAAAACCCAAGAAACCACCCATGTTTTGTTCTTTTTAAAATTTATTTTGCTTTTACTGTCTTTTACATTTTATTTTTATTCAAAAATTTATTTTATCTGTTTATATCTCTGGTGTGTTTATAGTTTATTCTTACATACCTTAGATCTAATTCAACTATTTCCCTAGTGGCTAACAAGTCACCCCAATATCACTTACTATAAAGTCTCTTTGCCTCAGCTGTATGAGATTTCACCTTGTCTGTAGATTGAATTTCCACATGTACTTCTATTACACTATCTGCTTATTTAACTCATGTATGAATACTATCCTGTTTTAATTGTGGACACATTACAGTATTTTAAAATATTTGTTTGGACCAACTTCTCCTTACAGATTGTCTTTTTTTGAACTCTTTTTAAGACAGTTATTTTAAATCACAAAAACTGTCAAATAGGTAATTAACTTTATCTTTTGAAATTCAGCTCTTTACTGAGTAATCTTTCCAAAGGAACTTGCTGTTGCTTTTTTTTTTTGATAAAACATATCAGTATTTACTTACTACATAAGTAAAAAAATGTTGTATGCTTCCTGTGTACTATAAATATTATATGAAGTTTATTTGTCCCATTTTTGTGGGTTAATTTCAAAATACTCCAAAGGTATTTTTATTTTAAAAGTTTAAAAGTTTTTATTAAAATAGCATAAAAGAAAATATAATGAATCACACATCTGTGCGTAATCTGGTTTTTCATATAAATAATTGACTAATACAATTTTACAACTTCACTTGTTGCAAAAATTATAAAATTATGAGCAAATAGAATTTTAACCTTTGAAATATCTGCAATAATGACAAGAAATGCTAATATTCTTTTTTTTATGCAGTACTAGGGTTTGAACCTAGTGCTTTCCACTGAATTACACCTCCAGCCCTCATCTTCCTATTTTTTTTTTTTTTTCTGGTACTGGCATAGAACCCAAGGCATTCCCACTGAACTACGTCCTTGGCCCATTTTTGTTTTGTAATTTGAGACAAGGTCTCAATAAGTCATTAATTTGCCCAGGCTGGACTTGAATTTGCAGTCCTCTTGCCTCAGCCTCCCAGAGTGCTATGATTATAGGTTTGTGCAATATTCATAATTTTTGATAAGAATTTTATATTGTTAAAACTTTGCCACTTAGAGGAAAATGTTTAATTTTAAATAGCAGCTTGTTTTTGTATTATAGCTACAATACATACTCAGATGTTTCTGAGGATAATTGTTTTAAACAAGCATTACTTGCTTCTGTGAATTGTTTGTTTTTCCTGTGTTGCTTGTTCCAAACTGTTTTTTTCTGCTGGATATTCTATTTTTCAGCATACCTGCTAATACATTGTTTTGTATGATAAAACAATGTATGAAGGGCCTCCTTCTGTGGTAGAATAGTGAAGAGTCCCGCTTATGTCAGATGAGTTAGTAGATATCTATGTATTATGGTTCATTTCACTTATATAATGGCAGATACCTGCCCAAAATTATAGTGTGAAAAGGAAAATCATTGTGTTGTACATTATAGAACTTTGCTTTTGTTTTGAACTGACGTCAAGAATAGTGAATACCAAACAGTAGTTAGGGCTTTTCTTGTTTGAAAAAAGAAATAAGAAATATTAGTCTGACTACAGAAATACAAAAAAATGGAAAATCTCCTTTTTCAAAATGAAACTGTATTTTATAAATCAGAGAAACTGATAAAAATATTGAGTTTTATATGGTTAAAACATAGCCTTAATTTTATTAAATAAAATTTGAATTCAAGGAAGTATTTTTTTAGACCCTCATATAAGTCGAAAACTAACAGTAATTTGACCTGATTTTTAAAATTTAAGATTACTTGACCTCTTTAACAATCAACTTATTCCTGTTCTGAGAAAGCCATTTGATAAAAACAATTTCTGGGACTTTCTTTTCTTTCTTTTTTTTTTTTTTTTTTTGTCTTTTTGAGACAGGGTCTCTCTCTGCAGTTCAGGCTGGCCTTGAGCTCACTTTGTAGCCCAGGCTGGTCTTGAACTCACAATGATCCTCCTGCCTCAGCCTCCCGAGTGCTGGGATTACAGGCATGAGCCACCACGTCTGGCAATTTCTGGGACTTTTAAAATTTTAATTGGCTTAGTAGTTCAGATGGACTTTGAGTAGATTATACTATTCTGTGTTCTCTGGATAAAAGTTATATATTTAGTATGAATTATTTGTATAGTTTAGGTGTTCTGTTCTCTATTCTTATAGTTTAATTTTGTATTATCTGTTCATTGGTCTATCTTTTCTTGTCTTGAAGGAAAACCTAAATGTCAAACTGGTGGAAAATCTAAGAGGACAGTTCATGGCACTCATAAAATTGCTAAACAGGTAAAGCATATACAACTTTTGCTTATTTCCTTTTAATTGCAATTCCAAAATATATTATAAATTTGAAAAATTTAATTTTTCAGAATTTAAATATTATATATTTTAATATTTTATGTAAAAATTTAATGTAATTTCTTTTATTCAACAAATGTGTATATTGTATTCACTGTTTGCTAAACACATTACAAATATAAATTATTTGGCTCTTACAACAACCCGTTGGAGTAGGTATCATCATCCTGACAAGATGCTATTGTGAGTTTACAAAGATGATCTCCTCACACACAGAGACGGCAGTGGTAACTTTTAAAAAAATATCTTTTATCTTTTTTTATTTAAAAAAATTATTGTTGATGCCTCTGTTGTGGGGATAGGGTTTTTTTTGCAATGAAATGTTCATTAGAAATCCATCTTTCAGTCATATGAAGTTTTTGTTTTACATAAACACATACTAATGTATTTTTCATCTGTAGCTAATAAGGGAAACAAATATTCTGTTACAGTTAATTGGAGCTGGGGGCACAAACTAAATGGACAGAGCATCTAGAAGATTAAATCCAGTGGCATGAGGAAACCTGAATGCCCTGTTTGTGTGGGAAGCAGACTTGGGCTGATGGTGTGAAGCCTTAAGTTTTTGGAACGCTGTGCCCTAGGAAAACTGGAAGAGCTAGAACCTGCCTGGGCTGGTGGTCTGTGATAGTTGATATCTGAAGACAGTGCAGACTACACCCAGGAGTGACTGTAACTCATGACTGGGTCAGTCATAGTCCTAAGTGTAAAGTGCTGTAAGGCCCCAGTAAAAGACCTGTGCAGGGGGCAGCATAGTGGGCCAAATGATGATAACCATAAAGGTGAAAAAGGTAGAGAAGTAAAAATAGAAACTCAAACTCTGAATAAGTCTGCAAAATAAAATACTGAAACACAAGAAGTAAATGTAGACAATATATTCCACAAATAAAATTATTTATTCCTGAGGTACTGGTAAGAAAAGGACATTTTTCTAAAAAGGTCTTTCAAATAAATGGGCTTAAAGGAAAGAATGGCTGTAAAGCAAAATTGAAAAATTATGAAATAGAATGGGTGAATATTAATTTTTAACATTTAAAGATAAAAGTAAAGCAGAAATCTTGGAAATGATATCTTATCAGTGAAACATTGAAAACATACAATTAATGGAACAAATGATGTATTGGAAAAAGAGTACTGAAAGAATTTCTGAAGTAGAAGACATTGCTGGAGGAGTGTTTAGAATATAGCTTAGAGAACTAAAGAGATTGAAAATATGAAAGAAAATTTAGGATTGAGAAATTCTAATACATGTTTTCTAAAATTTTCAAATTCAAGTAGGCATGTCAGATACTTCCCTCATTTTCTGAGTTTTCAAGAGCTGCAGAACATAAATGGTGGAACTGAAGAGGACTGTTGTAGTCAGGGGTTGTACACTGAGAACAATTAGGATCAGGACATGGAGTTTATAATATTATTATTATAATGGTCACTGGGAGTTAACACAGGAAAATGCAGGAAATCTATCTGCAACACCAAAGACATAGATTATTTAGTCACGAGCCTAAATCCCACAGCAATGTCCCACATAAGTCCAGATAAAAACCCAGAGCTCAGGACAGTGCTTCCCACGAGTCCAACTGGAGGTCCAAAGCCCACAAGAAGGACTCATGCCAGTCTCTTTTTATGAATCTGTGCTGGGAAGACCCAAGGGTCAGTGGTGGAAGCCAGAAAGTCTATGTCAGCAGGATGAAGGAGCTGTGCTAGTGGGATGAGGGTTCTACGCTGGAGCCAAGAACTCACACAGCAAAGACCAGAGCTGTCCAGAAAGGCACCACAGCCATCCTCAGTGACACAGGCCCTGAGCTCCTCCAACAACAAGAACAGTCGGGTACATGCCAGGAAGCAGTGTGACGAGTTCATCCTGGAGACCAAGCAGCACACGTCTTTCCCTCCAGAACCAGGAAGCAATGCTTGATGTGAGGACCAGAGCTTCTCCAGGAGAACCAACGGCTCAAACAGCAACATGTAGGAGAACCCACAATGCTACAACGCCTCAACACTTCAACACCTCCCTTCTCCATCTATTTATCCTGGCAGCTTTCCTCAGGTGGAGCATCTTCACTCAATGCCATGCTGATGTAATCCAGGTGGCGTTAAGTTGACCACCAGTTCTTAACCCATAACAAGGACAAATAAAAATAGATGTATTCTAGAGAATTTTTATGAATCCAGAGTTAAGAGAATCTTTAAAGTTACCTGGCATAAAACCATAGAATAATGACAGGTTAATAGCAGTCTTATTTTTTTTTTTTTTTTGGTCTTTTTCATTTTTATCGGTACCGGGGTATCGAACTCACAACCACCTGCTTGCAAGGCAGGTGCTTATGCCGCTGAGTTAAATCCCCAGCCCCAATAGCAGTCTTATTACTGACAATGGAGTAGCATCTTCAAAGTTATGAGGCAAAATAATTTCTATCTCAGAATTCTATGCTTAGTCAAATGATCATTCATGTGCACGCATGAAATAAATCCATTTTTAGAAATACAAAGACCAAGTATTTTCCATTTTCGTATTCCATTTGTTCTGTTCTGGCAGAATACAACAAAAACTCGGCAATTTATAAACTCTAGGGTTTATTTGCTCATGGTACTAGAGACTACAGAGTCCAAGCAGAGAGGCCACACCTGATGAGAACCTTCTTGCTGAATCCTGGCATGGCAGAAGGTATCACATGGTGAGAAAGTACTGTGTGAATGCACGAGAGGAAGAGGGCTGATCTCATCCTTTAGACATACACCATTTCTCCATAACAAACCCAATGCCATGCCCGTGGCATGCATACACTCATGTGGGATCTTAGAGGCCCCCACCTCTCCACACATTGCTTGAAAGCATCACATTTCCTGCACATGGGTTTAGGAGATACATTCAGACTGTAGCCACCATTTTACAGACTCTTCAGGAAAGAGCTGTCCGAGTCGTACTTCACAAGAAGAAAAGGAAGCTTGGGAGCTTGATAAAAAAAAACAAAAAACTATAATATGTATTAACAAATCTTATGAACTATTGATGGATTTAAAAAAAAACTCAACTGAATTTAGAAAGGTGATACTACAACTGAATATAACTGTAGTAAATGGCATTTCTTAAGGAAAAGAATAAATGCAAGCAGTTAGAAAATTTTGACATTGCTGTTTATTTGGAAAGCTGTGTAAATGTGCTAGCAGTTACTTTGGTGCTCCTTTTTACTAATGGTCTGTTCATCATTAAAGTAACTTAGTGATGCGATTTAGCTCAGCAGCATAAGTGTCTGCCTGGCAAGTGTGAGGTTGTGAGTTCAATCTCTGGTACAAAACAAAACAAAACAAAACAAAACAACATCAGATTAACTGTAACAGATTACAGTAACTTTAATCTTTACTAAGGCTTATCTGGAATAAAGATTGACCTCATGAACCTGCCCCTTTTGTTTAAGGTGAGAAATTTGTTTTGGTAAAATCAATTATCATGTAAGCTGAAAAGTATTTTTAAGTATTTATGTTGAAAAATGGACTTTGTGTAAAAGTGCAGTCCCTGGGAACACTTGTATTTATATATTTTCATGTTTTATTTTATTTCACCAGAATACTGCAGTAGACTGTAAAATAACATCTGTAACTGGAGATAAAAACTTTGATAAAAGTCCCACTAAATCAAGACACCCTCGGAAAATTGATCTAAGAGCTCGATACTGGGCATTTCTTTTTGACAACCTTCGCCGGGCAGTGGATGAAATCTATGAGACTTGTGAATCAGATCAGAGTGTGGTGGAATGCAAGGTCAGGATGCCTTGGGATTTCGAATCCATTCAAGTAATATCCAACATGATTATTTACCTCACTTCTTATTAGTCTTAATAATAAATTCTGTATGTTTTCCATTTCAGTAATTCTTATGAGACCTTGTTCTTGGATCTTTACATTAAAATCGATACTATGCTTGAGGTTTTCTTGACTGTGAAGAGTGCTTTTTTGTTTTGTTCTTGGAATGAAGTACTAGATATTTTCATGTTTTATAAAATATTTGGTAAAAAGCACTCTTGATACATAGTCAAGGAAAGAGTGAAAGGGTTCTCTACACAACACACACAGTGGCAGTTATTTTAAAAAAATTTTTGTTATCTGTTGTTTTCCATTGTTACTGTAGGTGGCAGTAGTGAGATTTTCACATTCTTTGGGTTCATGTTTAATGTCTTCAGCTGGACATTGCTTCTTTTCTGTTGAGATACTTATCATTCTAATTTACCCTGGTCAGGGAAAAGTGAAATTGATGGCTAACCATAAACAATCCTGGGTGGGATTGGGATGTCATTGTAAGGTGTGTTTTCTAATTTTAGATAAACTTGCATTTGTAATAGGATATTAAACAGACACGGGGTAGTCTATCTAAAAATTCAGTAAAAAGCTTGGCTTTTCATAAATACAAACTATATGTTATATTGCTTTTCATTGAATGAAATTATTTTGAGAAAAATCAGAGTGATTCATGGAATTATTAAAGAGATTATTTGTATTTCAATAGTAAACATGATTGAAAACTCTGAAATTCATTATTTAGTATTTGAAATATATAAAAGGTCAAAGAAAAGTTACACATTGAGACAGCAGCTGTGTTTCCTCTTAAACTGGAAACAGCTAAAATAAGATTGGTTTGAAAATATGATTCATCAGAAGCAAGTTTCAAAGTGAACAGTAGTTGGAATAGATAATGTTGTTACTGTCAGTCTGTAAAAGTTTTATGTTTTAAAAAAGATTTTTAAGTAAAATCATATTCTTGAATTATAATGTTTCTGTGTGTTGTTGTAGAAAGCATTACAGGGTGAGGTCTGAATTATTTGAATTGTAGAAAGCATTACAGGATGAGGTCTGAATTTTTTGCAAAAAAATGAGCATATGGCCCTAGGTAATCTCTAGATGAACCTTAGAGATAATCACATTACCAGAGATTTTGATTTTTGTGATTAAAAATAACAAGGGTGACTAAAGAAGTCAAATTTGTTTGGAAAATGTGTGCTTCTTGGAGAAAGGGAACGGAGTGGCAATGGTGTCTCCTGATGAGCAGACTGTTAATCTGCTTCAAGAGGGGAAGCTGGACATGGCCTTGAGAAAGGAGGTTTGTTTCTGGCTTCAGCATTACTTGTTACCTAAAGCTCTGTGAAAGCTTAACAGTCATAGAAATGTTCTGTGTAAGTTGTTTGCCAAGATGCTCAGAGGCTTATGTTGAGAAATTAAATATGGGAATGTAAAAGTTATTTTTGTTTTCTGTTTTACTCTTTTGACCCTCTGGAACTTACAGGTGGTGATGTGAAAGATAGAGCTTAACGTATAGACCAAGTACATGCTGGGAAGATAGTAACTAGTGCTCCTTTTTCGTTTTTGTTTCATTCTGTGCTTATTATCAAAACACCACCATCTGTTGTCTCTCTTGGTTAGAACCTTCACAGGATATATAACTCAGGAATTTTTCCTCATTTTTCAGGTGATTTCAGCCCTTATTTTGGTGATGCAATGAAAGATTTATTTTCATGTATGATTTTTGTGTTGTAGCCTTAATTAAATAATCACAGTTCAATTTTGTGCCTCATATGTAAAATGCAGTTAATAACATTTATTGTATGTGGTTCATATAATAAATGTAGCATGACAGTGCAGAGTATCTTGTTGTGCAGCATTACTGGTCAGAGCCACCTACTGGTTTGTGAAGTTCAGGGGTATGGCTCGAGGAAGGGGAGACCTGTGCTTTTATTGATTTACTGTGTCTGCAACAGTTAAGAGACGTGAGAGGAAAGAATGCTGGGAACATACTTTACTTTTCTTTCCGTTTCCCATTTTAGCCTATGGGGAACTAGACGTGTATTTTTGGAGGTGTGATGATATCCTTAGATACACATTGTGTGTATCCCCTGTGTCTTAGAGATTTTATAGCACACTAAGCTCACTTATTTCCCTTCTATTCTAAGAACAAAAACAAAACTAACCATAAACTATTTCTCTACTTTTCCTTTTTGTCTCCTTCATTTTTCTTCTTTTTTTCTTAGTCAAATTTCTTGGTAGAGTTTGCTATATTTTTTACCTCTGTTTTCCTACTTCCCTTGTACTCATTAATCTGCTCCTTACTGGTTTTGTGTCTTGTTGAAGCATCTGTAGGTACTCCAAAGGTCATTGCTCATGTCTGCAGTGCTGAGTCCAGTGAGTGGTATTCAGTTTCTCCAACCATCTCTGAGCATCATGCATATTGCTGACCACTCCCCTCTTTTTACAGCAATCTCTCCTTTGGCTTTTCCATATTGCCCTCTGCTAAGTTTTCTTTTTCCTTTTTGGCAGCTACTTCTGCCATCCTATAGTCTTTCCTTTTTTTGCCTAACTTTTAATTTTTGGGAGGTCATTGTGCCTCATTTTAGACTACATTCTTGACTCACTAATTTAAACTTTTTTCCTCTGTGTTCACTAGACAATGGGTTAATTTGCAATTTGCTTGCTGGTGATTCATAAATTTATAACTAATTTCTGATTTTCAGAGCTGTATGTTCATCTTGCCTACCTGGCATCTCTACTTAGATATCTAACAATTTTTTTAGTTGCCATATCAGATGTGATCAAACAGTATGGAGTAGCCAGGTGTAGTGGCATATGCCTATAATCCCTGCACTCAAGAGGCTGAGGTAGCAGGATCACTATGAGTTTAAGGCCAGCCTAGGCTACATGGTGAGTTTAAGGCCAGTCTGAACTATATAGCAAGACCCTATTTCAAACAAACGGTATAGAGAATGTTTACATTTAAATTATGACAGTAAAAGACACATTGCCATTAATCCCCCTCAGAATGCTCCTTGTCACTTTGAACTTACTTTTCCCATTGTTCTTGCCACTTTCTTAAACAGTTCTGGAAGTCCTTTTTTATGAGTGTCATTAGTTGCACTGTTAGGCTGCCATAATGTCCTGAACCAGTTCAACGCATTTACCCTTTATAGTCATATTGACTTCAGCAACAAGCTAGAAGTTGCATGGTGCCAGATCTGGTGAATAAGATGGATGAGGATACACTAATGTTTTTATTTGACAGAAATTTTTATAAATATTTGATAACTAGGTATGATCAAAACATGTTGTGAATGTTTAAATTAAAATTTTTTTACCGTAAAAGATACTTTGCCATTCGTCTCTTTAAGATACTCAAAATACTGTCACATTTACTTATCCCATCTTTAAAGCTGGGAAACATATCTTGTCTCACCCTTCATGTCATGAAGCCATTGTCCAGTAAATTTATTTCTTTCATCATTTTTTCCTAAATCGTCACAGTCCTTCCAATCATCATGTTTTCTGATGATACCATCCCAGTTCAGGCTGATGATAGAATACTTGGATCACCACTGAATTGGATTCCCTGCATTCTATCCACACATTCTTACAAATGGATATAGGCAGAATGATAGCTAAATAAGCAAAAATGTGCCTCTCTTATTCCTTCAATTATAGATCTTCAAAGGTTTCCTTTTGCTGAATGTACTGGCACACATTTGTAATCCCAGAACTCTAGGAGGCTGAGGCAGAATTCTAACTCTGAGCCTAGCCTTCACTAACTTAGTGACTTAGTGAAATTCTGTCATTGTCTTAACATTAATAGGTATATTTTCTTCTCTCTGTATCTATAGCTGCTCTTCTTAGTCTTATTCCAGCTATTTACTCTCTGCTGTCTGCCTCATTTTAGACTACATTCTTGACTCACTTAAAGGCTTAAAATAAATTTTATGGGCTTAAAATAAAGTTTTGCTTAAAATAAATTTTGTAGGCTTAAAATAAAGTTTTGCTGTTTGATTGGTCAAAAAAATCAATTTCTCCTAGGCATATAGTTTTCCAAAACATTGTTCTGGGTTCTTAGGTTGTAGACATAACTGAACTGCCATTTTTTAGTCTATTTAACGTAACATTTAATTGACAATTTTTATTAAATCTGATCCTCATATATATTATCATTACTAGAACATACATTTTTTTCCCTTTTGGATACTACTTGTGGCTACAATTGCCATGTCACAGCTACTATGGGGATTAACCCAGCTTAATTTGTCTGGGCTAACTTCCTAATTATGGTAACTTAATTTTAGGATTTTGTTATGGTTTGAATATGGATGTCCTCTCAAAACCTCATGTAGTCATGAGGTCAGGCTTCTGGAATTTGTGATTAATTCATGGTCCAATTCTGGAATGATAGGTGTGAGTGCTATACTCAACTTGGAGTGAGCGTGGCCTACAAACAATGTAAGGGACAGAAAGAGTCTTCTCTACGTGCTTCTCCTTTTTTTGATTTTGTTGCTTTTGCTGTCTTCCACTGCCATGAACCATTGCCCTCTGCATGTGTCACTCTGTCTTGGAGCCTGTTGAATATGGACTGAAACCTCCACAAACTGTGAACTAATAAACTTTTCTTCCTTAATTTTGGGTATGAGATATTTTGTCTCAGCAATGAGAGAAAAGTAACCAACATAGAATTTTACTTTTAAACTATTTCTTACCAGTTTCTTTGTTTCTCTAGATGAAACATGTTTTCTTTTTTTGTCAAATGCAAAGTTTCTATGCATTCATTTTGTGTGTATATGTATGTGTGTTCATATTCACAAACCCTTTTTTCTAGTGTCTATACATTGCTTTTTGAAGACTCATTACTTTGCTAATCTGTTGTCCTTTTTATGTCTCCTCTAGTTTCTTTTTTTTTTCTTTTTATGGTCCTTCTTACTGATGACATTAATCTTTTGAAGCACAGTTCTAATTATATTATCCTTCTGCTGCAAAACTTCTATATTACCTGTATAGTCTTCTGAATTCAGAATAGATTCTCATCATTTTGGATCTTGAAGCCTCCTACTGCATGATCTTAGATGACTTTTCTAGGCTTGTAAGAATCAGTGCTAATCTGCCTGGGTGGTCATTTCAGAAGAATTCAGGAAAACAAAATCCTCAGGATCCAGAACTAAATTCTAGTACTTCCTATAATATAGGAGGCTTTGGTATCTTACTAGTAACTGTTTATTAAGAAAGTATTTATATCTTGTTATGGAACTGAGATTCTACAACTGAATTAAACAAACTCCTCCTTATTGAATGTAATCTCAGTAGCAGGCACCTGTTGCTTTTAGAGGAAGAAGGGAAGTGGGAAGAGAGGGAATGGAGTATGGGGAAGTGATGTTTATTCACATCAATTTGGTGCAAGAAATTGAACTGGAACTGGAACTCTGAACTGCCCTATTTCTTTCTGTTGAACTCATTTAGTGCTTAATTGTATTTTGAGGATATCCTGGGATGCCTTTCTACCCTTTTCATTTTTAGGTGTGACTTTTGGATGAAGTCTAGAGAGAGATAAGTAGCCTGAACATTATTGTCTTAAACATTGAGATACCTTCATACTGTGATTAGGTAACTGTGTTTTGAGTTAGCTGTTATTTTGGTTTTCTGAAAATTCTTTTGATATGAGTTTCCTGCTATTGTGGGTACAGTTATTGTTTGAGATTTCTAAGAGATACGTTTTTTAGGCATATAATGGCAACTGTTTCTAGAGTGTATGTATTTTGTTCCATTGATGGGACATAAATTTGAAGACTAAAAGGTTTCTGAAAAGCAAAAATAGGGAAAAGTAGGTATTAGAATTTAAGGACAATAATGTTCAAGTTACTTACCTCTCTCTAGACTTCATCCAAAAGTCACACCTAAAAATGAAAAGGGTAGAAAGGCATCCCAGGATATCTTCAAAATACAATTAAGCACTAAACTCTAAATAGTATCTTTTTTACTTAGCCACATTTGGGGTTCCGGGATCCATGTATATAAATAATCTAAAGATACTGAAAAACTATTTTGTTCATGTATATTATTTTGAGTAGAGGTTCTGTAACTTTTCTCTAATTTACTTAAAGATGGTTGTGACGTGAAAAAGATAAATTGCAGACACTGGTTCAGTGTCTATCCCACTTACACTTTACTGTCTTAACATAGATAAGTCACGATTATCATACAGAGTTGGAATTGTGTCTCCTCCCAAGTTAGATAGGACTGCCCTTCACAGCTGTCCTGGGAAGGGACTAGTGCGTGCACTGGTGGTGAACTTATAGCATATGTGTTATTTGTTTTTCTTTTAAACATAAGATGTTAATGTATGTGTTATTTTTCTAAACCAAAACCTCAGTGTTCAGGTTTAATTGTAGTATTGGCACTTTCTAATAAATAAGTGAATTTTAGGTTACAGTTTGGGTACCTCTAAAGAGTTCACTATCACTAGACTAGTCAGTCTTGTCAGGGTGATGAGGGCCATCAGAAATGTCTGTGCTTTTGTCTTCACTATTGTTTTTTTTAACCAGGATTTCTGTAGTGGTGGTGGTAAGCAGATCACAATTCTTAACTGTACCAACAGAATCAGGCTTTTAGGTCCTTGGTTTTTAATGTAATTGTGCTCTGGCTTCTGCCTGTCTGGAGATGGCCTTTTCTGAATCCTGTACTCCTGATATAGTCATCTATGTGAGCACTGTCAAGGTTTGGCTAGTCCCTGTTGCTTGACATTCTGTCTATGTCTTTTTTATTTTTCCTGTTTTTATCAGTACCAGGGATCAAACTCACGACTGCCTGCTTGCAAAGCAGGCGCTTATGCCACTGAGGTAAATCCCCAGGCCCTGTCTATGTCTTCTAATAGTCTTTCTCAAGTCCTCTTAAGTCTGCTCAGGTGTAGCTCAGACTCGAGCCCCTTATTGAAATGACTTCTGCTGCAATTGAAATTGTACTTTTTATCTTTCTGTGATTCTTAAAAGAAATTAAATACACTGTAATCCATAAAGATAATTGAGTAAAGCAAGAGGAAAAAAAAAAGAAGAGAAACATTGAATTTATAAAGTTTATTGAGTAACAATCATGTTCTGATGTTTGGGTGAAGGCCATTTAGTAGGAATTGACTGATGACCTGGGAACAAGTCAGGAAGTTGGAGCCGATTTTGTTGGGGGATATATCCTACGTAGAGTTCTTAGGCAAGAGACTGATTAGTTTCTGCTTTGGAAGAGGATAATGTGAGATCTAGGTGGTATCCTGTGTATGTCCCACATGTCTTCCTCTTTTGCTGTTTTCTTTAGTATTTAATAGAGGCCTAAGCTGGGATGATGGCACATGGCTGTAATACCAGCACTCTGGGAGACTGAGACAGGAGGACCATATAATTGAGCCGAGGTTTGGATTACTCTGCTATGGACATTCATTGCTGTGTTTTACCAGTAGCAGTGGCACAGGTGTGAGGAAGGAATCACATTTCAACACAGGAAGCTGGAGAACCTAGGAGCCCAAGGAACATTCTGAGGGGTCATTTTAATTGACTTAAAGACTCCCTGCTAGGTCTTACCTCTTAAATTTCTGCCTGGGTCCAAGTTTTCACAACATGAATTTAGAGAAAATACACTTAAGTCATCAGTATATCAAGGCAGTGGGACATTCCATAAGAGAAAAACATCTAAGGAAGTCACCTTACAAATGAGTTAAAATTAAAAATTAGCATCCATGTTTGTGAATGCTTATGATCCCAGCATCCTGGGCTGGGAGACAGAGACACGAGGATTACTGGTTCAAGCCCAGTCTGGGCAATTTATCAGCTTAGTGAAATCTTGCCTCAAAAATTTTTTAAAAGAAGAAAAAAATATTTTAAAAGAGCAAATGGTGTAACTCAGTATGAAGGCCCTGAGCTCAATCTCCAGTACCATTAAAAATTAGTTTGGCAATTACAATAGAATATGTGTATCACTCCCAGGCAGTTGCTCTGAAAGGATTTAGTTGTGTGAAAATACTATAGTTTCTTTAGCAGATTTTAACTTACAGGTTTTTGGTTGACTGTATTATGTATCCTTTGCCTGAGTTGCTTAGATTGAAAATTAAAGAGAGCTATTTGAAAAAAAATGAGTGATTGAGGATTGAAGATGAGATACAGCATTATTACTTGGGTTTTGAAAATTGTGTACTTTTCATTTTTGCTTTCAGATGATTTCCCTTTTGAACTATATATTTCAGTATTTATTTAAGGTAGATAAGGGTTCTTAAAAATAGTAGCTTTACAAACGTGTCCATTTTGATAATGTACTTTGATTTCAGTGAGTTTTCCCTTTTGTCACTAACTTCTCATGCAGTGCATGTCCCCTCTTTTGTCGCCCAGAAGTCCGCTACTGTGTGGTTCTTGTTGCTAAACTGGAGGCTGTATTGATATCCTGAGCCCAAGGGGCTGTGTGTTCATATTGTGTGTCAGGAGGACAAAGGGATGGCGCCAACCATCCTGCTCTGTGCGCCAGTAACTAGAATTAATTACCAACCAATCAAATCCGTTGCAGCCAATTGGTAAACTAATTGGTAATTTTAGCTGTACATCTATATGTAGTTATCTGAATGCCTATAACATTACTCTCAGAGCTACTTTTGTTCTGCTTCATCCTGCTTGACAAAATGGCCTTCATAGCTTTAGGGAGAAAGATGTGCATCAGTGACTGTAAGGCTGCTCCAGCTGCTTGTCTTGTTTGTATTCCCTTGTTCATGAAACATGACTCAGGTTACCACGCATGGTACCACTCAGATCATTTTTGATAATGTCGAACTTAAACATTCCTTAAAATAGGCTGTTTTAACTCCCAAACGTACTTTCTGTCTGCCAGCTAGTATCAGAAATGTGGCAGCTTGTATTCTTGCCCCATAGTTTTTTTTTTTTTTAAGCATAAAAGGGAAATTAGTATAAAACCTCCAAAATAAATTTTTCTGAATTAAATCTTTCTGTCTGCACCCTAATATAGGTGGTTTAAGTCAAATGAATTTAATTAAAGAATTTGAATTATATTAGAATTGAGAGAAGGAAGCCAACTAAATTTTTTAATTTGCCCTTTTCCTGATTGTAGAAGATTTTATTACGAGTGATTTGGCACTGAGGATTACCTTTGAAAGAAGATAAACAATGCTTCTTTGTTCAGAAGTCTTTAAAAGCAGAATATAACTTTTATTACTGAGATGGTACAATATTTCATTTGTGAATAATCTGGCATGCATTTATTACTAGTCTTGGGTCTGATTGCTAAAGTATATCTATATACTATTTAGGTCTTTGTCACTGATTCCACAAAGTTAAGATTTAGCTGTGGAAGAATAGTGTATTTATTTTAGAGAGGATCATACTTATAGCTGATTGGCTTTTTATGATGGTTATTTTTAGAGACTACTGGAAAGCTGTCTTTTTGGTAGAGTGCAGTCTGTAGTCTGCTATGATGAGAATTGGTTGGTGAAGTGAATAGGTATGAATTTCTTTGTCTTATGCATTTAAATGACAGTGTTGGCTAATATGCCAATACTTACATACATGATCACTTGATAGCAGTTTCTCCTTCCTAAGCAAATGGGCAGATCTCAATGACCTGTGTTTTTATACTCTTTTCTTACATAAAATTTAAATTGCTGTTTAATTATTCAATACCAAATTTTTATTTTTAAACTTACCATTTTAATTACTTTTGATTAATTTAATTTTTAGAGAATTATGAGACCCAAACAAACGACACCTGGAGAATATATGCAGTCACAAACAGCTTGTCAGTAGACTGGTTTCGAATATATCAGTGAGCATTTCATCTGTCTCAATATTTCAAGATGTGTTGCAAGATGAATTATGTCTTAAGTGACTGGTGAAGTCCTATGTGAGATAACCAAATCATGTTTTTAGTTATTCTTGAAGATTTATGAATATACAAAGATATAACAAAATGACTTTGAAGTAGAGTGTGAATTTTGCAGTACATAGATGGCTAGATGTCAATTTGAAACAAGGCATTGTTAAAATAAAATCCTTGAAAAGTGGTGCCATCATTGAATATATATCTTTTTTCCCTTCTATTTGTGCATGTTACTAATACAGAATACTAACAGAATAGTAATGGATGTTTTAGGGAACTGGTAGATGCATATTACATATCTTGATCATTTTCAGTTCTTTTACCCTCTTTTCCTTTTTCTCACCCCCTAATCTAGTTTCTTCATTTTTCAGAGTACCTTTTCATTTCCTACCAGTACTCATTTATCTTATTCACTTATATTTTATATTTCTTTTATAAGGGGAAATATAATAATATTCTGAGTTTAGCTTTTTTTTTATTTTAGAGAGAATAAAAATAAGCAAAGTAAAACAACAAAACCAATCATAATCAAACCAGTATAAAGTGACACAGGACTTCAAAACAATATGGAATCAACAATGTTTACCAAATATAGATACCTTCAGACATAGTAGAAATCAAACAAAACAGAAGAGTAGAATAAAAACAAAACAATGCAATAAAGGATTTCAAAATAAGACAACAGTAAATCCAAAATGGCTACTGTAATATATCTTGCTTGAAATAGCTGCCCGTGCCATTGGATATAACAAAATCCAACAAAATGAAACAATGAAACCCAACCCAACAAAACAATGAAAATGATACAGAACTTCAAAACAAGATAGTAGGGCCTGGGGATTTAGCTCAGCAGCATAAGTGCCTGCCTTGCAAGCGTGCAGTTGTTTGATCCCTGGTACAAAAAAAAAAAAAAAAAAGCAAACCAAAATAGTTGGAAGTTAACAATGGCTACTATCTTCAGAAGGAGATGCCCCATAAGATGCCATATGTGCTGTTCTGGATAGATGATCACACTACTGGCCTCAGTCCTGCAAAGTCAGTGAAACACCAAACACCACAAGCACAAATTTCCAGCTCAAGCATTTCACTTCAATAGCTATCGCCACAGCCTGTGTTTCTCTGGATCAGCAGGTGGGGTGTGGGGAGGATTTGGATGTGGATTGGCTCTTCTTGTTTCCCAGCTTGTGCGCTGGAAGGGGCTGGGGTCTGGCTGTTTCCTGGTGGCGGTGAACTGGTTTGCAGGGAGGGCTTGCTTCTTGTTGATTTCTTGTTCTCTCCCTCTTGTTCAAACCCTCCGAGTTTGGTTTATTTTGCTTAATATAATGCTGTTCAGTTCATCTGTTTTCCTTCAGATGACAGGATTTAATTCTTCTGTGTGGGTTAATAATATTTAACTGTAGGGGCTGGGGATTTAGCTCAGCGGCATAAGCGCCTGCCTTGCAAGCAGACAGTCGTAAGTTCGATCCCTGGTACCAATAAAAAGGAAAAAGACGTAAAAAAAAAATTTAACTGTATATATGTGCCACTTTTTAAATCTTCATCTGTTGATGAGTATCTAGGTTGTTTCTATATCTTAGCTATAGTGGATTCTATACATGCATATGCATGTATTGCAATAATATTGCTGTCTCTTTTTTCTTTTGAGAATATACTCAGGGGTGATATAGCCAGATCAAATGTTTTTTCTATTTTTAGTTTTTCAAGGAATCTGTGCCGATCCCTGTAGGGGTTGTACTAAATTTATGTGCTCATCAACAGTGTAGGATGGCTTCCTTTTTCATCCCCAGAAATCCTAGTCAGTATTTACTATTTTGTTGTATTTTTTGTTACTACATACTTGCAGTTCATGCAGTTTACAGACATTTTGGGAAGTGGTTACATATACACATTACAGCTTGTTTTTTCTTTTTTTGTCCCCTTCCCCCTTTTTCCTGCTTCCCCTCCTCCTCTGGTTCCCCTATCCCCTTTTCATACCTGTTGATATTATTTATTTTAGCTCATGTTATGGTATGTAGTGTTTTCATTAATTGGGGTTATTACATTCCTCTATCTAGCACATCTTTATTTTGCTCATTTGCTCTTCACACTCCTCCTCAGCCCCTTCCCTTGTACACTTGAACCACTTGCCTATTGTGAGAGATATGTCCCTTTGTCTCTTTCTATCCATCCTTTATCATTTTCTTTGTATTTTGTGTCTCTCAAGTGAGACATACCATACAGTATTTAAGGTTGTGTGTCTGGTTTATTTCATTCAACATTATATTTTCTTTTTTTCCCCCTTTTTTTGTTTAAGGAGAAAAAGAAAAAACAGAGAAAGGGTACAAGTTATACAGAATTTCAAAAAAAATAAACAATAGGAAATCACTAGTTAATAGATTACATATTGTTATCTTAGAAATAGTTGTTCAAGTTACAAAATTAAAGCATATAAAGTGGACTTTCAAACAGTGAGACTGGAAACAGTTTTGTTCAATGATCCAACAAAACTCAGTAATATGGTTATCTATCTTATACACTTAAATTTATATGCAGTTATAGTCTTGAGAGCACTTTCTTTTCCTTTCTTTTGTACAATGACAATTACACATTTTGGGTTTTATTACTCCCACAGTTCTTAATTTTTTTTGAAGAGAGTAAAAACAAATGTGGCATAACAGAACAGAGTCAGTCAAATCAAAGGATGGACATAATACATAATGTAAAAACAAAATACTAGGTGATCAACAATGGTTACCATACTGCCTCTTGCTATCTTAAAAAGAATTGCCTGTATCATCAGTTATAATAAAATTGAACAAAACAGTAAAGAATAAAACCAAAACATTGGAGACATTACAGGACTTTAAAAGAAGATAATAGTCAACCGGAGTGGGCATCATAATGAATCTTACTGTCTTTACAGTTGTTGCCTATACTTTCGAACTTGGTACTATCAAGCAAAGCAGAATAGAGGAAAATCAGTCAAAGCAAGATGGTGAGGGCTATACAGGGTTTCAAATCAAGTTAAAAAAGGAGACTGAGATAAAAGAGGTCATAACAACAAAACAGTGCAGGTCAAAGCATAACCATTTAAGCAAAATAGTGTTTTACCACAAGATATCCTGACATAAAAGTAGTTACCTTAGTGTCTCTTTCCTTGAAATCTTTGAGTATAACTTCGTATACTGTAGCACCAAACATATCAAGACAATGTAAAACCATTCAAGGGAATGACAGAATTACAGGGTATTTAGAATCAACTATCAGAAAATGAACAATGGTTTCTGTATAATCTCCTTGTCTGTAAAACTTTTTGCTTATATTAACACATATAATAAAATACAATAAGATACAACCTGTTAAGACCGATGGAGACAGAAGAATAAAAGCTTGATGGGACTTCAAAGCAAGATGATACTAAATCAGCACTAGGTATTAGGATGTCTTGTTTTCTCCAAAATTGCTGTTCCTACCATCCAATCTTCTCTGCCTCATTTCTGTTGAGCTCTTTTTCTGTCATTTGTTGTCAGTTTGTCTTCTTCATTTCGCTTTCTGCTCCATTCATTGTGGCCTCTCTGCCACTGTTTCTGAAGTCTTGGTATTTTCCTTTTTTAGAATATCCTGCAGTATTCTTTGTAGAGTTGAATTGGTGGTTGCATATTCCCCTAGTTCCTCTTTATCCTGGAAGCACCTTGTTTTTCCATCAATTTCTAGGAACAGTTGTGCGGGATATATCAGTCTTGGCTGGAGGTTGTTATCTTTCAAAGCTTGAATTATTTCCCCCCACGCTCTTCGTGATTTGATGGTTTGTGCCAAGAAGTCTGCTGTAATTCTGATGGGTATTCCCTTGTAAGTGATCTTGTCTCTGATGGGTTTTAGTATTCTGTTCTTATATTGGATTTCTGGAATTTTGATTATTATATGCCTGGATATAGCTCTGTTTGGGTGGGGGTGGCTGGGGTCCTGCATGCCTTATACATCTGAGTATCTTTACCTTTTGCTAAATTAGGGAAATTCTCCTGGATTATTTCTGTGAATAGCTTTTGTAGTCCATTTGTTTGTGTCCCTACTTCTTCTTTTATGTTTTTAATTCTTAAGTTATAGATCCTCTTATCATCTTCTAGCCTTTGTATTATTGCTGTTTGTTTTCTTGTTATTTTTAAGAAGTTTTTCATTTCATTCTCCCATATTACAAATCTGCCCTCCAATTCAAATAATCTATCCTTAGTTTCTTTCAAGCTGTTATGCCAGCTTTCGACAGAGTTTTTAGTTTCCTGGCAATCTCTTTGAACCTGCTTCACGTAGTCTATGTTTTTTTCTACTTTCTCCATCAAACAATTCTCCCCTTTTTTTCTGTTCTTCCATACCACCATCTGTTTTTTCTTGGGTGGTGCTAGCATTTCGCTAATTGCTCTACTTATATTTTGCTTTATTTCGTTAAATACTTCATTTTTAAACTCGTCTGAGGATATTGCATGTTTTTTGTCTTCCTTTGCGTTTCCCTTTCCTGGATCAGTGTTCTCAGGATTGGGGACTGAGGACCCTTTCTTGTTGCTTCCTCTTCCCATACTTTTTGTTCCTTCCATACAAGGGAATGTAGGAAGCCCAATTTTTTTCTCTTTTTTGGTTACAGTTTGTTTGAATTGTGCCGGCTAGGTGTTCCCGCCCACTGCAACGTACTAGGGACACACGGACCTGGGCAGCCCCTGCTGGGCCTGCCCCTCCAGATCAACCTACTGACGGCTTCACCGCTAGGGTGCATCTCCAGACGCTGGGACCTGGTTTGGGCTAGCCTACTGGGTCTTAGTCAGTGGCGTCACCTAAGCCAGGCACTCCCCACCAATCTCGCTTAAGAGGGGAATATGCAACTAATGTCACTTGCTGCACCCTGTTCCAGCAAGTCTGCCTGGTCCCAGTATGTCCTTTGCTGGAGCCTCCTACTCTACGAAAGGGTCCCCTTTCTTCTCACTCACCACAAGTTGATGTAGGGCTCCCTGCTAGTCCTACTCTCAACTCTGTTTGCAGATTCCCGCTCTCAGAGCTTTCGCGTGTCTCTCTCCCTGTCCTGCAGATTTGGACGCAGCAGCAGCAACAGAAAATTCTAATCACAGCTTCCAGTGGCGCGGTAGCTTCCGCACTGAGATTTTATCTGTTTCTGTTATAGCACCAGGATTGGATTTCCAGTTGGTTTCTCTTAGCTTAGTTCATTCCTGGGTCGGCAGGGTGTATCTCTCCCCTGCTTAGGACTCCTCGTACCGCAGCATTCCTGGATTTTAAGCGGGGTATCTCAGAGAGCCTCCATAGCTGCTGCTATCTATCCACCATGTTCTTCCAGAAGTCAACAACATTATATTTTCTTGGTGCATCCATTTACTTACAGATGTCTCAAATGTGTCATTCTCTATAGCCAAGTGCTATTCAATTATATATAGATGCCACATTTTCTTTATCCAGCCATCTGTTGATGGGTGTATAGACTGCTCCAGGATTTAGCTATTATAAGTTGTGTTGTTACAAACATTGGTATGCATATATCACTGTAGTATGATGACTTAAGCTTTTTGGGGTAGGTACTCAGCAAGGGGATAGCTAGGTCATGTGGAATTTCTAATTTAAATTATTTTTGAAATCTCCATACTGATTTTTGTGATTGTTGTACCAATTTTCATTACCACCAACAATAAAAGAGGATTCCTTTTTGCCACAGCCACATCACCATTTGTTTTTGTTTTATTTCCTAATGATCGATATTCTTTCTGGAATGAGATGAAATCTTAGTGTTGTTTTAATTTGCATTTCTCTGATGGCTAGAGATGTTGAACATTTTTTCAAGTATTTGTCAGTCATTTGTATTTCTTCCTGTTTAAAGTGTCTGTTCATTTCTTTATTCCATTTCTTGACTGAGTCTTTAATTTTAGGTCATTTAGTTGTTTTGAGTTCTTTATATAATCTAGATATTAGTCCTCTGAGGAATAGCTGACAAAATTTTTTTTCCCATTCTGTAGGTTATCTCTTTGCTGTACTGATTTTTTTTGCTGTACAGAAGCTTTTTAGTCTGATATAACCCATTTATTGATTCTTGTTATTTCTTGTACAATTGAGGTTCTGATTAGAAAATTCTTTGCTATGCCTATGTCTTCAAGGTTTTTTTTTTTACCTATATTACCCTCTAGAAGGTTTAATGTTTTTGTTCTATTGTTTATATCTTTGACCCAGTTTGATTTTAATTTAGTATGTGGTGAGAGAGACAGTTTCATTCTTCTATAAACAGGTAACCAATTTTCTCAACACCACCTGTTGAATAGGCTATCTTTCCTCCAACATATGCTTTTGGTCCTTTTTTCAAAGAGCAAATATTTGCATATGTCTGGAGAAGTTTCAGTATCCTCATTTCTGTTCCATTGAACCACATGTTCTGGAACCATTCCCTGTTTATCACTGTTGCTTTGTAATATATTTTGTAGTCAGGTGTTACTACGCTGCCTGCTTTGCTCTTGTTGGCCAAAATTACTTTTGCTATTCTGGGTCTGTTCTGGTTATGTGTAAATTTTAGGGTTGTTTTCTCTAGATCTGTAAAGTATGTTGTTGGTATTTATTTTGGGATTACATAAAAAGATTCATTTTTATCAGTTTTGGAAGTATGGCTATTTTAACATCATTGGTTTTGCCTATCTAGGAGCAAAGGACATCTTTCCATTTTTTGATGTCCTCTTCAGTCTCCTTCATAGTACTATAGTTTTATTTGTGGAGGTCTTTTACTACTGTTACGTTTGTATCTAGATGTCCCCTGAAAACCTCATTCATCATAGGTAAGGTTTTTTATAGGTAGCTAGATTTAGATTGGTTCTATGCTAGGCTCAATGCACTAGGATTAGGGATGTGAGTGCTACCTGCCCTAGGTTTCTTGGATAAGACATAAGAGTTACAAAGACCTATGATTGTCCTTTGTTGCTTTTCTTGTCTTCTGTTTGCCATAAGCTGGTTCTCTTCTGTAGTGCCCCTCTTCTAGCCACCTTGCCCTAGAGCCAGCCATTTATGGGATGAAACTTCTACAAACTGTGAACCAATAAATCTTTCCTCTTTATCTTTGGGCTTCAGATACTTTGTCTCAGAAATGAGAAAAGTAATTAAGACAACTTCCTTCATTAGATTAATTCATAGATATTTCTTAAAGAGACGTGGTAATATTTTCATAATTTCCTTCTCATCCCTTTCATTGTTGGTGTACACAAATGCTAATGATTTTTGTATGTTGTATTATATCCTACTACTTTGCTGAAGTTAATTATTAATTTTAAGAGTTTTTGGTAGAGTTTGTTGGGTCTTCTATGAGTATCATGTTATCTGTAAATAATGATAATTTGAGTTCTTCCTTTCCTGTATGCATCCTTTTTATTTCTTTCTCTGGATAATGTTCAAATATGATGTTGAATAAAGAGGTAATAGTGGGCATCCTTATCTTTTTCATGATTTTAGGACGAATGCTTTTAGTTTTTCCCCACTTAATAATGCTGGCTATTGGTTTGTCATAAGTAGCCTTTATCATATTCAGGTATGGTCCTTCTATACCTGTTTTCTTTTAAGTTTTTTGTCATGAAGTGGTGTTGAATTTTGTCAAAAGCCTTTTCAGTTTCTATTGGCATGGTCATGTGATTTGTGACTTTGCTCTTGTTTACGTGGTGTATTACATTTGTTGACTTACATGTGTTGAACCACCCTTACATTTCGGGGATGACACCTACTTAATCATCTTTTTGATAATGTGCTGCGTTTTATTTCCTAATATCTTCCTGAGGATTTTTGTATCTGTATTTATTAATGTGAGCGTTGATTGTAATGAATTCTCTTGGGGCTGCTTTCATAGTGTCCCAGAGGTTTTGTTGGAATTGTACAGTCATTAAGTTCCAGAAATTTTAAAATTTCTTCTGTGATCTATTGGTTCTTTAGGAGTGTATAGTTAATTTTCCAGGAGCTTCTGCTCTTCTGAAATTTCTTTTGTCATTGATTTCTATTTTCATAGCACAGTGGTCTGAAAGTATGCATGGGGTAATTATAGTTCTTTATATTTACTTAAGCAGGCTTTGTGGGCTAGTGTGTGATCTATTTTGAAAAAAAGTTCCACATGATGCTGAAAAGAATGTATACTATGTTGTAGATGTGTGGAATACTCTGTATATATGCATTTAGTCCTAAGTCTGTATGTTCCAGGGCATGGTTATGTCCAGGGACACAGTTGCACTGACCAGGAGCTGGTAGGGATGACATTAGGGAAAGGGCTGGTTGTTTGAACCTTGGACCCAAAGCAGCCTTTTGGCTGTTTCACACTGTCAAGTTCCCAGGGTGGATGAGGGAAGGATATTCACAGGAGACTGGAGCAGTTGAGAGCAGACAGAGGCTCTGTTTCCTCCAATTTTGGCCTCTTTGTTAAAATGTAGATAGCTGTAGGTGCCTTGTAGTATTTCTGTTTTATGCCATTTTTCTACATGTCTGTCTTTATGCCAGTAGTATACACACACACACACACACACACACACACATACACACACACACATACACACACACACACTTACATATATATTACTTTGACTTTGTAATATAACTTAGTCCTGTTTTTTTCTCTGTCACATTCCTGTGGTTACCATGTGCCCACACTCACTTTGGTTCCTCACCAAGCCACTGTCCTCTTTTTCCTAGAGAAACCTGAGCTTGGAACTCACTGCTCCACTATGTTATCTCAAAAAATCTATTTTTTGTATTCTTTATGATAGCCATTCTGGCTGAATTGAGGGAGACTCTCAATGTAGTTGTGACTTTCATTTCCCTAATGGGTGAAGATATTGAACAGTTTTTATATATTCATTTATATTTCTTTATTTTGTTTTATTTTAAAGAAAAAAACCCAAATAAAATAGAATAAAGCCAATCAAAACAAAACAATGAGAGTGATACAGGACTTCAAAGCAAGATAACAGGAAATCAACAATGGCTACCATAATGCCTCTTGTTATCTTCAAAATTGGTGCACATGGAGCTGTGGATGTGGCTCAGTGGTAGAGTTCTTGCCTTGCTGGTTCAATCCCAGCACCACATGAAGGAAAAAAATATGAAAGGTTTTAAAACTAAAAAAATAACAACAAAAACCCCAAAACTTGCTGCCTATACCATCAGACATAAAATCAAACAAAACAGAACAAAATAAAACCAATCAAAACAGAACACTGAATAAGACAAAGCAATAAAATGGAACAGAAAAAACAGTGAGAGCAGTAATTGGATTTCAAAAATAAGACAAGGAAATCCCCCATGTTTGCTATGATATTTATTTTCATCCTCTTAATAGATGCTCAGACTACTGGTCCTAGGCCTGCAAAGTCAATTAAGCAATACAAACATTAAGTTGTTTCTGTATCTCAGTTGCTATCAACTCAGCCTATCATCCGAATGAGCTGGATGCAGGGAGAGCGGGTGCCCGAGGTGTTCTTGTCATCCAGCCCATGTGCCGGTTGGCTCATGGGAAGGATGAGTTGGCTTCTTATTACTCCTCCCAGGCCCAGCATAGCTTCCACTGACTCACAGGAAGAGCCAATTGGTTTGTTTCTCCTCCTTGGCCCTGTATGGCTTGTGCTGGCTCACAGAAAGGGCAAATTGGCTTTTTGTTATGTCTCCCAGGCCTAGCATGGCCTTGTTTATACTTCTCTTGACAAGTGTATATCCAGTTTGTTTTCCCACTTTTTGTGATGAGTTTCTTTGGGAGGTTAATTTGTTTGAGTTCTTTCTGTATTTTAGATATTAATTCTCTATTACAAGATTACCCAGAAAAGTTTGTTGTAATTCTCTATTACAAGAGTACCCAGGAAAGGTTGTTTCCTATTCTGTGGCCCTTTATTCTGTTGTTTCCTTTGCTGTGTAGATGCTCTTTAAAGTAATTTACTTGTTCTTTTTTTTTTTTTTTTTTTGTCTTTTTCCTTTTTATCGGTACCGGGGATCGAGCTCATAACTGCCTGCTTGCAAGGCAGGCGCTTATGCCGCTGAGCTAAACCTCCAGCCCCTACTTGTTGATTCTTGATATTATTTCATGTGAATTAGAGTCATGTTCAGGAAGTTTTTGTGCCTATGGCTTTAAATGTTTCCCCTATGTTATCTTCCAACACTGTTTACGTTTCTTGTTTTATATTTAGGTCTTTGATATGTTCTGAGTTGGTTATATTAGAAGGTAAGAGATAGAGATTTGGTTTCAGTCTTCTGTAGGAGGACTACTTGTTAAAGAGTACTACTTGTTAAAGAGGCTCTCTTTTCAACAGTGTATGTTTTTGGCCCCATTGTCAAAAATCGAATAACTGTAGGTGCTGTATTGCTGTCTCTTTTGTTTTATTCCATTTTCTATATGTCTGCCTATATGTCTTTTTTTTTTTTTGTCTTTTTCCTTTTTTTTGTCGGTACCAGGGATCGAACTCACGACTGCCTGCTTGCAAGGCAGGCGCTTATGCCGCTGAACTAAATCCCCAGCCCCCTATATGTCTATCTTAATATCATGTTGTCTTTGTTACTTTGGCTTTGTAGTATAACTTGTAATCTGGTATTGTGATGCTGCCACACTTGCTGTTTGCATAGGATTGGTTTGGCTATTCTGAGTCTTCTCTGACTCCATATGAATTTTAGGACTTTTTTCCAGCCCCGTGAAGAATGTTGTTAGTATTTTAACAGGAATTGCATTGGCTCTGTAGATTGCTTTTGGTACCATGGCCATACCAACAGTATTAATTCTGCCAATTCATGAAAAAACGGAAGTGGCTATCATGGTTGTCCACTCTATGCCCTGACCTGTGTCCTTTATAGTAAATGCTTTTATGTTGCTCTTCCACTTTTACTTGGCTCACACTTGCAGTGAAGAGCCAGTTTCTCCCTCCCTCTTCATTTTTACTTTTTCCAATAAACTTTGTTACTGAGAAACAAGGGAAGTCTTTCTATTTTCTAATGTCTTCTTCAATTTCTTATTGTTCTGTAATTTTAATTGGAAAGGTCTTTAACCTCTTTGGTTAGGTTAATTTTTAAGTACCTAATTATTTTCAAGCTATTGTAAATAGCAATGCTTTTCTAATTTCTTTCCCAGTAGGGTCTTTTTTGGTGTACAAGAATGCTATTGAGATCTGCACTCCATCTCGCGAGCCAAAAGGGCACACAATGATCTCCATCCCATGGGGAAGCCTTGGTGTGTCGCTCTGGGACTGGTAGGGCCCTGCCCAGCCTCCTACATCACTGGAGGACTCAAGGGAAGGTCTTTGTAGGCCTATTAGGAGCACATACAGTGACCCCCAAGTGGCCTGCAGCCACCTGCGCTCCACCTCCTGAGCCAAAAGGGCATGCAGCGATCTCCATCCCAGGGAGAAGCCTTGGCGTGTTGCTCTGAGAATGGTAGGCTGCCTTCCAATGTCCCATATCACCAGAGGACGCACCAGAAGGTCCCTCCAGGTATATTTGGGCCCTGCCCAGCAACCCCCTAGTGGCCTACAGCTGCCTGCACTCTGCCTCATAAGTCAAAAGGGCACACAGTGATCTCCATCCCAAGGGAAAGCCTTGGCATGTTCCTCTGAGACTGTAGGACTCTGCCCAGTGACCCCAGTGGTCTGGTGAGGTCTGTCTAAGGACCTCCACTTAACTGGGGAAACTCCCTGCAATAGAGTTAGATATTCTCAACCCAAGAAACAACTGAGACCTTGCCTTCGGCTTCCCTAAGGGAATACAGGAAAATGACAAAATGAAAGAGCAAAATGCAATCTTTTTTTTTTTTTTTGTCTTTTTCCTTTTTTCTTGGTACCAGGGATCGAACTCACAACTGCCTGCTTGCAAGGCAGGCGCTTATGCCTCTGAGCTAAATCCCCAGCCCCGCAAAATGCAATCTTAAACCTCCAGTTCATCCCAAGCAAGCCTAGGAGACATAGACATAGAAGAAAATGTAAACCATATACTTGAAACTCTGAAATGATAGCAACTGAAGTAAAGAAACAATTCGAGGAATCTATAAAAGAACTCAGAACAGAAATAATCTCACAGGTAAAAGAAGAAATGATAAATGCAATGAAAGAAATGATGAACACATCTAAAGAAGACATAGTTAGGGGCTGGGGATTTAGCTCAGCTTAAAGACAAGATTGCAGCGAGTGAACAGGGAAAGATATTTTAAAAATAACAAGGAATCAGGAAACAACAATTCAACAGCTGCAAGGTGATGCAAAGAAAAACAACTTAAAATTGATAGGTATAAGCGAAAAAGAAAGTGACAACACAGATGCGATCAACAGAAGTAATAGCTGAAAATTTCCCAAATACGAGGATGGAAACTGAGATACAGATCAGTGAAGTATATGGATCTCCAAATAGCCATAACCAAAATAAAATTACACCCAGACATATAATAATGACCATCCCAGAAATCCAACATAAAAACAGAATATTAAAAGCTGGTAGAGAGAAGAGACAGATCACCTATAAAAGAAAGCCTATCAGAACCACCACAGACTTCTCAACACAAACAATGAAGTCAAGAAGAACCTGGAGTAAGGTATTTCAGATCTCAAAGGAAAATGACTTCAAACCCAGACTGATGTGCCCTGAAAGCCTGTCCTTCAAAATTGATGGAGAAATAAGATACTTCCATGACAAAGAACAGGTGAAGAACTTCATGACCACCAAACCAACCTGCAAAGAATACTGAAAGACATTCTAGATAGATATAGGAAAAAAACCCCTAAGCAAGGCAAAAAATTAAACAGAGAGGAACTGTAAAGAATTAACAGCAGAAAGATAACAGGTCAAAAATAAACCAATACATATCATAGTTATTACCATTAATGTAAATGACCTCAGTTCACCAATTAAAAGAAACAGTGTCAGAATGGAGCAAGAAACAACATCCAACCATATACTGTATACAATAAATCCATCTAACCCAAAAGGAAACTCATAGACTGAAAGTCAAAGGATAGAAGACAATACTTCATGAAACAGGAACCAAAAAAAAAAAAAAAAAAAAAAAAAAGCAGAAGCTTTTCTGTTTGCAGGCAATGTGAACTTCCAACCAAGAATGATCAAAAGAGAAAAAGAAGGTCACTATATACTAGTTAGGGGAAAATGTCAAGAAGAAGAGATAACAGTCTTAAATATATATGCACCAAATTTGGGAGCACCTAGCTATAGTAGACAAATATTAACAGAAATGAAAAATTAAATAAGCAATAACACAATTATAATGGGAGATCTTAACACCTCATTGACACAGACAGAAAATCAGCAAAGAAATAACAGAACGGGGTGACACCTGTGAACAAATGGACTTGGTGGATGTATAAGAGTGTTCCACCCAACATCAGAATATACATTCTTCTCGGCAGACATGGGACATGCTCTAAAGTAGACCATGTACTAGTTCACAGAACATGTTTAAGTAAATGCAAAAGAATTGAAATTTTCCCATGCATAATATTGGATCATAGCACCATCAACTAGAAATTAATGACAAAAGAAACTGCAAAACTCCACAAAGCACATGGGAATTTAATAATACATTCCTGAGCAATCAATGGGTCACAGAGGAAATTAAAGAAGAAATTAAACTATCCAAAAGCAAATGAAAATACAAATACAACCTACTGGAACCTGTGAGATCCGATGAAAGCAGTGCTCAGAGGAAAATTTATTGTGGTGAATTCCCAAATTAGGAAAACAGAATGAACACAAATAAACAACCTGATACTATACCTCAAACATTTAGAAAAAGAAGAGCAAGTCAAGCCCAAAGCCAAAAGAAGGGAGAAAATATAAAGATCAGAAATCAATGCAATAGAGACTAAGAAAATAATACAAAGGATCAATGGATCAAAGAATTGGTCCTTTTTTTATTTAAAGAGAAAGAAACAAAATACATGGAGATAAAAAGGGTAGAAATAATACAGAATTACAGAAAAATAAATGGTAAGAAATCACCAGTTGATAAGTTACATGTCATCTTAGAAATAGTTGTTCAGGTTACAAAATTAAAGTATGTAAAGTGACATTTAAATAGTGACACTGCCAACAGTTCTGCTCAGTGATCTAACAAAACTTAGTAATATGGTTATCAGTCCTACACACTTGTTTTTTATCTTAAAAGGGTGAGATTAAACATATCAAAACAGAACAAAACAGTTCAAAAAGAAACAATTTAAAGAAATATAAATTTCAAAGCAAGTTCCACTGGAATTCTTCACTGTTTATCTAATTGTCTCTAGTTTCTTCCAAATAGTCGTCCTCAACTTCACGCACATTAAATACATACTGCATATTATAGAACTAATCAAATTACAAGATAATGAAGGCTTTTTGGGTCTTCAAGATCTGACATTGGGGAAGATAATAATAACTACCATACTGTCTCTCATTCTCTTCATAGTAGCTGTTCTTATCTTTACATATGCTGAAATTGAACTTAAGAGACTAGACTAATATCACTCTGATCAGTGAATAATAGTATTGCTAGATTTTATATCATAATGCTACAGAATTTGCATTGGGTTTCTTAATTTCTTCAGAGTATCTGTTCATTACAACTTGCGTTATATAATCTGTTCCCATAAATAGTTTTAAAAAAACCTTCTCATGTGTGAATTTCTACATATATATCTATCCTCTGTGTATTATAGGGAAAAACAAATCATAACAAGACAGCAAAACAAATTCCTAGAAAAACATGCAATGCAAAAGACACATAAGACCACAATATTAGGTGCTCTGCCGTAGTTACTATGCTTTCTCTTATTATTTTCAATATACTTGTCCACATCATCAGGCTTAATATAGTTAACCATAGTATTACATAGCTATTTTTATAAAAATACAACTTTGAAAACATTGTAGGACTTGAGAGCTGTTAATAATCAAAACTGGTATGGATATCTTTTACATCTTGTCATCTTCAGGGTAGTTGCCTCTACTTTTAGGGTTGATACTATCAAGAATACCAAATTCAAATAAAATCAGCCAAGGCAAAACCGCCATCTAATGAATCGGATTCAAATAAGATCAGTCATAGTAAGACAATGTAAGTAATGCAGGGTTTCAGTTTAAGTTAATAGGAAATTAAGGATAGTCACCATGGCATAACCTGCTATTTTTGGGTCATATGTCTGTGCCCTCAAATCTGATATGAGTGGACAGACCAGAACAAATTAAACTCAAACTAAACAGGATGATAAGACTACTGTGTTTTTAAAATCCTGATACATTATTAACAATGACCGCTGTCCTTTTTTCTATAGTGTATCAAAGCTATCTATACTAAAGATTATAGCTTACCGTCTCTGCCTCATGTTTGCTACTCCACTTTACTGCTATAATTTGTCCACCTTACTCCCTCATTCCACTGTCTGCCCCATTCATTGAGGCCTCTCTGCCACTGTTGCTGGAATCCTGGTATCCCTTCTTCTGTCTCTCTCTGGAATGTCCTTCGGCACTCTGTGTAGGGTTAGGTTGGTGGCCATGAACTCCCACAGTTCCTCCTTGTCTTGGAAGCATCTTATTTCTCCATTAATTTTGAGAGAGAGTTTTTCTGGGTATATGAATCTTGGTTGCAAATTATTGTCTTTTAGGACTTGGAATATTTTCCCCCATTCCCTTCTTGATTTGAAAGTTTGTGTTGATAAGTCTGTTGTTACTTTGATAATTTTCTGTTATCTGCTTCTTTTCCCTGGCTGCTTTTAGTATTGTTCTTTTGGTGGATTTCTAGAATCTTGCCTATTATATGTCTGGGTGTAGATCTGTTTTGGTTGTAGGTAGCTGGTGTTCTGTATGCCTCATTTATCTGGATGTCATTTCTTTTTCCTTTACTTGGGAAATTTTCCTTTAATATATCTGTGAATATTCTTTGTATTTCATTTTTTTTAAGATTCATGATTTTTTTTGTCTTTTTCCTTTTTTTATTGGTACTGGGGATCGAACTCACGACTGCCTGCTTGCAAGGCAGGCACTTATGCCGCTGAGCTAAATCCCCAGCCCTTCATTTTTTTTTTTTTTTTTTTTGCTTTCCATCCTTTGACTTTCAGACTATGAATTTTCTTTTGAATTAAATGTGTTTCTTGTATGCAGCATATTGTTGGATCTTGCTTTTCTTTTTTGAGGCAAGGTTTAGTGAGAAGATATCTTTGAGAAGTACTCATTTCCTGGAGATCCTAAATACTAGCAATAAAGCTACTTCCGATAAGCAATTTATGAGCATCTACCCAGAAAGTAAACTAAAAAAAGTAGAAAATGAGAAGACACTCAAATGAGATGCAACCCCAGACATCTAGTTAATCAAAAGCAAGGTCTAGCTATGCAGTTCAGACTGGCCTTGAACTCACCATCTAGCCTGTGTTGGCCTCAAACTCACAGCTTCCTGAGTGCTGGAATTACAGGCATGTACTATCAAGCCTGGCAGGACCTTGCTTCTTGAACTATTTTGCCGGTCTGTTTCTTTTGGTTCATGAGCTGAGGCGTTTAACATTGACCTTGAGATTATAATTTATGTGCATTGACTTTTTAATATTATTTTCTTGTGATACTTCCTTCTCCCTGTTTAACTGCTTACTTTTCCTGGTGATACATTCTTTTTCTTAAATTTTATTTAAGGAGAAAAAGGAAAAAAAAAAACAGAAAAAGGGTACAAGTTATACAGAATTTCAGAAAAATTAAACAGTAGGAAATCACTAGTTAATAGATTACATATTGTCATCTTAGAAATAGTTGTTCAAGTTACAAAATTAAAGCATATATAGTGGACATTCAAACAGTGAGACTGGAAACAGTTCTGTTCAATGATCCAACAAAACTCAGTAATATGGTTATCTATCTTATACGCTTAAATATCCATGCAGCTATATCCTTTAGAGCAGTTTGTTTTCCTGTCTTTTGTACAATGACAATTACACATTTTGGGTTTTATTACTCCCACAGTTCTTATTACTTTTTTTGAAGAGAGTAAAACCAAATGTGACATAACAAAACAGAGTCAGTCAAATCCAAAGGATGGACATAATACATAATGTAAAAACAAAATACAAAGTGATCAGCAATGGCTATTACCATAATGCCTCTTGCTATCTTAAAAAAAGAATTGTCTATATCATCAGTTACAATAAAATTGAGCAAAACAGTAAAGAACAAAACCAGTAAAACCAAATCATTGGAGGTATTTCATTTTTGGTTGCTCCTGCTTCCTTGCTCACATGCTTTGTTCTTAGTTATGTATCCTTTTGTCATCTTCTAGCCTTTGAATTAATTCTTTCTGGTTCCTTGGTATTTTTAAGAGGTCTTTTTGATCATATATCATAAATATCTCTTCAAGTTTCAAAAGGCTAACTTTAGTTTCTGTCAAGGCATTTTGCCAGTGTTCAATGGAGTTTTTAGTTCTATGGTAATCTCTTTGGATCTGTTTCATGTATTCTAGGTTATGTTTAAATTCTTCTTCAGAAGTTTCTCTTTCTTTTCTGATTTCCTCCATTCTTCCATCTGTGTTCTCTTGGGAGGGGCTTATCATTTCTTTAATTAGTTTCTTATATCTTGCCTCACTTGGATCAGAAGTACAGTTTTAAATTCGTCTATGAGGTCATGAAGGTATTTATTTATTTCGGCTGATGCTGTATCTAGTATTGGATGGTTACTGTGCTGGTTCTCTTCTGTGTTTACTTCTCCTGGGCTTATTTTCTCATGTTTGGCTGCTGGAGATTTTTAAAAAAAATTTCTATCTCTTGTCATGTTTCTGGTTTCTTTCAGACTGGAGTGTTCTGGGGGGTTTCTGGACCTCTCCATATTGCTTATGGCCTTTCTGAAGTGTGCTGACTTGAGTTTTTGCTGCCCTCCCCAATTTGCTGTTATCTGAGGTAGGCAGGGATGCAGGGATGGTGCAGGCTAGCCTTCAGCCTTTGTGACAGTCAGTCCGCAAGTTAGGCTGTACCTTGTAGACATCACAGAGTCGCGACTATTTTATATCTGCTTATTGGGTCCCACCCAGAGGTGTGGTTCAGCCCCACACCTGCCAGTTCTCTCTGCACCAGAAGTGGCTGACTAATGTCACTGTGGCATAGGGCTCTGCCCAAATCCCAGCTGTCCTCACCAGACCTCTCTGCGCCAGGAGCAACTGACTATCTGATGTCACCAGGGCGCTGGGTCTGCCCAATTCCAAGATGTCCACCACCAGTCCTCTCTGTGTCACTGACGCTGTCACAGCGCTGGACTGTGTCCAATTTCAAGATGTCCTCCACCAGACCTCTGCGCCAGGGGCAACTATCTTATGTCACCATGGCATGGCCTCTGCCCAACTCCAAGATGTCCTCCACCAGACCTCTCCGTGTCACTGATGCCGCTGTGGTGGCGGGCTCTGCCCAATTCCAAGATGTCCTCCAGCCAGTGACAGCAGCTGCGGGGGACCCAGTCCCTAATACTCACTGGGTCTCAATGTAGATCTTCCTCTTGGTTCCACTGCACATTGTGCCGCTTGTCTTCACTGCGTTCCTGGCACAGCATGGATCGGTCAGAAAACTGCACGGTGTCTGGCTTCGGAGCTCTGGAGCTTCTCTTAGTCTCCTCCGGCGCAGCCGGGCTGCCCTGGCTGTTTTGTGGGGTCCCAGGTCTCAATTTCCAGCAATCGGCAAAAGCCAATATAGCTTTCCTCTTGGATCCACTGGTCAGTATGTCGCGTTAAAGGTGCAGCATGCGCAGACTCCTGTTATCGGCAGCCGCTGTCTCAGCACAACCTTAAATCCTCTAGCCGCGCCTAGTACAGCGTGGAACGGGGCTCAGTGAGTACATCAGGCTTCAGCTCTCCCTCCACACTTTTCCTTCCTTTTCCCAGTTTTATTTTTCCCTTCGGTTACCGCCATGGTTAATAAGAATCGTTATCGATTCATCTGGCCCTCTCGATGTTGTCATATTCTAGCATCTAATATAATTTCTCTGCAGTGACCATCCACCTAATCCCCTAGCAAGCCACCATTTTTTTCAAAAAATTGGTCCTTTGAAAGAATAAATAAAATTGATAAGCCCCTCACCAACCTTATTTTAAAAAGGAACGAAAAATCTCAAAGTCATGCAATCAGGAATGAAAAGGATAAAATCACTACAAACCCTGTAGAAATACAGAAGATCATCTGTACCTACTTTGAAAACCTCTACTATATAGACTTGATAACACAGAAGAAATGGACACATTCTTAGCAATATACAAACTATCAAAGTGGGACAATGGATGTAAAAGTGCAAATAACCCAATTTCAATGAATGAAATTGAAAATGGAATTAAAATGTTACCAACAAAGAAAAGCCCAGGTCCAGATGGATTCACTGCAGAATTGTATAAGAAATTCAAAGAAGACTTAATGCTGACACATCAAACTGTTCAATGAAATTGAAAGGGAAACAATTCTCCCTCTTTCCTGGAAGCAAGTATTACTCTAATACCAAAACCTGAGAAAGACCCAACCAAAAAAGAGAACTACCAGCCAATCTCCCTAATGAACATAGATGTAGAAATTCTCAGTTAAGTACTGGCAAATAATGTAGCAAATCATCAAGAAGCAAAGATTCATTCCAGGAATGCAGGGATGGTTCAACATACGCAAATCAGCAAATTTAATCCACCATATCAATAGAGCCAAAAATAAGAATCATATGATCATTTTTTAGATGTAGAAAAAGGTTTCAATAAGGGTCAACACTCACGATAAGAACCCTACAGAAAATCGGAATAGATGGCCTTTACCTCAATATTATAAAAGCCATCTAAAACAAACCAACAGCCAGCATTATATTAAGTGGCCAAAAACTGAAAGCCTTTACTCTAAAATCAGGAGCAACACAAGGCTGTCCTTTATTACCACTCCTATTCAATATAGTGGTGGAAATACTAGCCAGAGCAATTAGACAAGAGAGAGAGAAAAAAAGGAGTAAGAATAGGAAAAGAAGTTGTTAAATTATTATTATTTGCAGATGACATGATACTCTACATAGAAAACCCCCAAACTCCACTGAAAGACTCCTAGATATAATAACTAAATTCAGTAATATAGCTGGATACAAAGTCAACACTCTAAAATCAATAATATTTCTATATACAAACAATAAATTCACTGAGAGAAATAAGAGAAGCTACAGCCTTACCAATAGCACCCCCCACACACACACAAATGAAATACTTAGGAATAAATCTAACAAAAGAAGTAAAAGATCTATTCAGGAAAAATTGTAATAGTCTGAAAAAAGAAATTGAAGAAGACCTCAGAAATTAGGCATACCTTGTTCATGGATAAGAACAAATATTGTGAAAATGGCCATTCTCCCAAAATTGTTACACAGATTTAATTCAATTCCAATCAAAATACCACTAGTGTACCTCACAGATCTAGAGAAATCATTCCTAAAATTCATCTGGAGCCAGAAAAGACCTAGAATAGTAAAGGCATTTCTGAGCAACAAAGGGAAGGGAGAAGGCATCATAATCCCTGACTTGAAGTTATATAAAATCAGTATGGTAGTGGAGTAAAGACAGATTCAAGATCAGTGGAATAGATTAGAAGATACAACTACAACTATAAACACACTCAGCCACCTTATCTTTGATAAAAGGGCCAAACAGGTTCACTAGAAGAAAGATAGTCTATTTAATAAATGGTGCTGGAAAACAGATACTCCATATGCCAAAAACTAAAACTAGACTCATGTCTGTCACCACGTACTAAGCCAAAGTCAAAATGGATCAAAGATCTAAATATTAAAACAGAAACATTAAATCTGCTGGAAGACAAGTAGGTAGAAATCTTGAAGACATAGGGGTAGGTATAGAATTCATGAACAAAAATCAAACCAAATGGGAAATACTTGCCTTCAGCAACTGGGATCTCATCTTACTAAAAAGGTTTTGCCTGTCGAAAGAAATCTCCCACAGAGCAAAAAAGAGACCCATGAATTTTGAAAATATCTTAGTCAAGTGCTCCTCAGATAAAGGACTTCTATCTAGAACTTATAAAGAATTTAAAAAAATCAGACCCCTGAAATTCAAAGACCCAACCCAAAAATGGACATCTGAGATAAATACACGGTTCTCAGTTGAAGAAATACAAATGGCAAATAAATATATGAAAAAATGTTTAGCATCACTTGTCATTAGAGAAATGCAAATTAAAACCACATCGAGATTCTATCTCACTCCAGAAAAAATGGCCAGGATCCAGAAAACTAGCAACAATAAATGCTGGAGAGGCTTTGGGGAAAAAGGAACTCTTTTGCACTGTTGGTGGGAGTGTAGACTGGTGTAGTCACTGTGGAAGTCAATCTGGAGTTCCTCAAAAAGCTGGGATTGGAAGTCCAATTTGACCCAGCTATTCCACTTCTGGGCATGTTCCCAGAAGAACTGAAAACATCATATCACAGTAATATATGTTTACCCATGTTTATAGCAGCACAATGTTTAATAGCCAGATCTTGGAAACAAACTGACTGCAAGCCCATCAACTGAGGAATGGATAAAAAAGATGTGGCAGTTTTATACAATGGTGTACTACTCAGCTATAAAGAATGATCACATTGAGATATTTATAAGTAAATGGATGTAAATTGAGACCATACTTGTTAGTGAAATACATCAAATTCACATATGTAAGTACCACATTGCCTCCCTAGTGTAAGAAATGGTAAGAGTACATAAGATATAATATAATCTTCAATAAATAGACTGAAATTGTAAGAATCTGCTCAAAGCTGAAAAAATAATATGTCAGGGAAAAGGAGGAATAAGAGAAAGGGAAAAGAAAAAAAATCTACATTTGTATAAACACAGTTAAAATGGCTAAGATAATTGTGCTAGAAATTCTATAAGTTCTTGGAACAAAATAGTTAACATTCATCAGTTTTACATGTTTGTATCTGGTGATTTGAGGAACTTTTGAAGATCACTATGTAAAATAACAACCTTAGTTCTGTTCCTACTGTCTTGTTTTGAAGGTCTGCATCATCATTGTTTTGGGTGCTCTGCTATTGTTTTTTGTTTGTCTTTTTTGTTTCTTGTTTTTCTAGTAGTCTGTTTGATTTTGTTTTGTTTTTCCCTCTAATACTGAAAAGATAGGTATACATGTAGAGGCTTATACATGCCTAGATCTTTTTCTAAACAGTTTGTGAGAATGGATTATATTATGTGTGATGAAATGAACAGCTAATTTTAGGAAAAAGAGACATTATGGTATCCATTGCTGATTTCCTATTGTTGTGCTGTGAATCCAGTAATGCTTTTATTCTTTGTTCAAAGTGGTTTTAGTCTGTTTTCTATTTTTTAATTTCAACATACATGAAAGTATGGACAGCTGTTTTGAAGAGAACAAGAGACATTACAGTAGCCATTGTTGATTTTTCTATTGTCTGGTTTTGAAGGCCTATAATGTCTTCATGACTCTGTTCTGATCAGGTTTATACTATTTTGTGTTTTATGAGTTCATTATGTGTGAAGATATAGACAACTATTTAGAAGAAAACAAGAGACATTATGGTAGCCACTGTAGATTTCCTGTTGTCTTGCTTTGAAATCTGTGTCCTTTACATTGTTTTCTTCTGATCTTCTTTTTTCTGTTTTGTTGTGTTTTGTTTTACCCTCTTTAAAATAATAAAAAAGAATGTTATTGATTTTTTTGTGTTTATTTTGTGTCCTACCACTACTTAATTTATCAGATATAAAAGTTTGGTGGCGGAGTTTTCTGGGTCTTCTGTGTAAAGAATCATACCTGAAAATAGGGAAAATTTTAATTCTTTCTCTTTCTGGAATGCTCCAGCCAAAGTTTTAAGTACTGTAAACACAGGTGGTCAGAGTGGACACTCTTGTCTCATTCTTGATTTTAGAGGATGTGCATTTAGTTTTTCCCTACTTCAGATGATGCTGACTGTGGGTTTGTCATTCTGATTTTTGTATCAGCCTGACATAAGGTTCTTCTATAAGGTAAGTCCCTGACTTAACAAACAAGTTCCATTGCAGGGGAATTGTTTGTGACTTGGATTTGTTTGTAAGCTGTCAAAATCTTATGTAGTACAACTGCGAATGTTCACAACTTGAATGTTGTTAAGTTGGGGATTTGCTGTACCTGTTTTCACAATTTTTTTTGATCCGAAGGGACATTGGATTTTATTGAAGGCATTTCCTGCATCAGTTGGGATTATCATGTTTTTTTTTTATCCTGGATTCTGTTTATGTAGTATAGTACATTTATTGATTTATTGATTTATATAGGTTGAACTATCCTTGCTTCCTTTATATGAAACCAACTTGGTTATGGTTTTAATGTGTTGTTGAATTCTGTTTGATGTGCTCTTATTGAGCATTTTTATGTATGTGTTCACCAAGGGTATTGGTCTGTAGTTTTGGTTTTTTCCTTCCTTTTGTCTTCCTTTGCTTTCTCCTAGTTATTCTCATTTTTTTCCTTTTCTTCCTTTTTCTCTTGCTCCTTCTTGTTGTCCTCCCCCTCTTCCCTTTTTTTCTTCTTTTCCCCATTATACTTCCTCTTCTTCTTCTCTTTCTCCTCCTTTTCCTCTTCTCCTGCTTCTCCTTCTCTTCCTTCTTTCTTCTTCCTACCCTATCTGATTTTAGTATTCATGTACTTCTGGCTTCATAGAATGAATTTGGAAGCATTTCTTCCCTTTTCATTACTTGAAAAATTTGAGGAGATTAATATTTGTTTTTTTCTGTAGGTTCAGTAAAAATTCATCAGTAAATCCATTGGGTCCTATTTTAGTTTGGTAGACTATTACTGCATCAACTTCATTGCTTTTTTTATTGGTCTGTTTAGGTTTTTAAGATTTTTTTGGGCCAGTTTTGGTAGGTTAACTCACACAGTTGTCCCCACCCATACACATATATTGATATAATGTGTAACGCCTGTCCTAATTAAAGTAACTGAAATAGGGACAGACAATTAAAAAATGAAAATGAGAGGAGACCACAGTTTTCCTGCTGTGTTGATCAGGATGAATGGTCCCAGTGACTGAATGTGTCATTTTCTAGGCCACTGTGTTAGGAGATAGACTCAACCAGGTTTGAGGTACACTCCATCCAATTGGGCCTACCATACCTTGATTCCCAGGCCATATCTCTCTAGTCTCTCCCTAGTCTTGGGGAGACACCAGTCCCAGCAGAATCATTAGTATCTTCCTGCACTTTGGAATGTTGATTATAATTAATGATCCTGAATAATATTACTATTACCCAAGCTCATGGCTTATGTTTTGGTTCACTCTTGGTCTTACATATTTGATAGATTTAGACAAATGTACCGTGAAATTTATCTAGTATTATAGTGTCATATAGAATAGTTTGTTTCCTAAGAATCCTTTATGCTCTGCATATCCATCCTTCCCTTCACCCCAACTCTAGCATCACTGATTATTTTATCATCTCCATAGACTGCTTTTTTCATAATTTTATAGAGTTAAAATCATGCAGTGGTGTAGCTTGTTCAGATTGGCTTTTTTTACTTAGCTATATGCTTTTAAGTTTCCTCCATGTCCTTTCATGACTTGATAGCTTATTTCTTTTTAGCTAAAATTAATATCTCATTGTCTATAGTTTATTTGTTCACCTTTTGAAGGACATCTTGAACAGTTAATATTCATATTAGATCAATTTTACATGTCTATACCTGTTATATCTTTTTTTTTGTTGTTGGAACCAGGGATCGAACTCATGACCTAGTGTTTGCAGAGCAGGTGCTTATGCCACTGAGCTAAATCCCCAGCCCTTAAAAGGTCATTAATTATTGTCAATAATTTATAGTCTTTATTCTTAGTAATCTTTTTAAATTTTTTTTGGGTATTGGGACCATACTCATGACCTTGCGCTTGCCAGGCAGACGCTAATGCCACTGAGCTGAATCCTCTGAAGGACATCTTGGTATCTTCCATATTTTAACAACTGTGAGTAAAGATGTTATGTACATTCATGCACAGGTTTTTGTGTGAATGTAAGCTTTCGTTATTTTGGGTAAGTAACAAGAACAGTGGTGGCAAACTATAGCACCTAGGTGCTACATATAGGTGGCTGTATATATCGTTGAAAGCTCTAAAAGGTGGCTGTATATATCATTGAAAGCTCTGAAAGGTTATCAATAAATAAAAAATTATAATGACTTGACCACATGGTAAAACTATTTTATTTTGTAAGAAATCAGTGTGCATTCCCACTCGCAACAAATGCATATCCCAGTTGTTCTACTTCCTTCACAGCATTTGGTGTATTCAGTTTCAACAACATTTCCTGTGGACTGATACATAATTGAATATATCAAAGTGAACTCTGCATGATTAAGGCCAGTTTTCAGTTTGTTTTGATTTGCATTTCTTGATAGCATATGGCATAGAGCATCTTTTCACAGATACATCTGTATATTTATGTACTGTATATATTTTACAAAGTAACTGTTAATGTGGTTAGCTCATTTTTTTCTTTTTAAAAATTTTTTTTATTTTAAAGAGATTAAGACAAAACAGGGCATAACAAAGCAGATCAGAACAGAACAATGTAAGCAACAAGAATTTCACTGGAAGATAACCCATAATTAACAGTAACTACCACAATGTCTCTTTCTTTGAAATAGTTGAGTATAAAAAAAGAAATAGTTGAGTATAACTTCATATACAATAATATCAAATATAACAAAATAGTATAAAAACATTCAAGACAATGAGAGTATTATAGGGCATTCATAACCAAATAACAGAAAACAAACAATGGCTACTATATTATCTGGTTTTCCATAGAAAATTTCTTTATACTTTCACATGTAATACAGTCCAGTAAGCTACAACATGATAGAGTCAATGGAAACAGAAGAGCAAAAGCATGGTAGGACTTCAGAGTAAGATGATATTATACCAGTACTGGCTATTATAATGAATTGTTTTCCCCAAATTAGCTGTTCATAGCATCACAGTTAATAAAGTCAAACCAACAAGGACAAACCCATTACAACTAACCAATGCGATCATTATAAGGTTTCAAAACAATGTAATGGGGAATCATGATTACCATAAACTCTTATGTACTCACCATTTCTTACACTAGGGAAACTATACAGTATTTATACATGTGAGTTTGATTTATTTCACTTATGAGTATGGTCTCAAGTTATGCCCATTTATTAGTAAATATCTCAATGTGATCATTCTTTATAGCTGAGTAGTACTCCGTTGTATAAAAATATCACATTTTTAAAAATTTATTCCTCAGTTGATGGACACTTGGGTTGTTTCCAAGATCTGGGTATTACAAATTGTGCTGCTATAAACATGGGTGCACATATATCACTGTGGTATGATATTTTCAGTTCTTCTGAGAATATGCCCAGAAGTGGAATAGCTGGGTCGAGTGGGACCTCCAATCCCAGCTTTTTGAGGAATCTCCACACTGACCTCCACAGTGGTTGCAACAGTCTAGACTCCCACCAACAGTGCAGGAGAGTTCCTTTTTCCCTCACAGCCTCTCCAGCATTTGTTGTTGGTAGTTTTCTAGATCCTGACCATTCTTTCTTGAGTGAGATGCAATCACAGTGTTGTTTTGATTTGCATTTGTCTAATGACTAACGATGATGAACATTTTTTCATGTATTTATTTGCCATTTGTATTTCTTCATCTGAGAACTGTATTCATCTCAGATGCCCATTTTTGGATTGGATCTTTGAATTTTGGGGGTCTGATTTTTTTTAATTCTTTATATGTTTTAGACAGAAGTCCTTTGTCTGAGGGACAGTTCACTAGGATTTTTTTCCTCAGTTTGTGGGTTTTCTTTTCACTATGCTGGAGATTTCTTTTGACATGCAGAAACATTTTAGTAAGAGGTGATCCCAGTTATTGATTCTGGGAAGTATTTCCCGTGCGGTTTGAGTCCTATTCGTGAGTTCTCTACCTACCCCTATATCTTCAAGGTTTTTACCCAATTTGTCTTCCAATAGATTTAGTGTTTCTGTTTTAATATTCAGATCTTTGATCCATTTAGATTTTAATTTAGTACATGGTGATAGGCATGGGTCTAGTTTTAGTTTTCGACATATGGAGAGCCAGTTTTTCCAGCACCATTTATTAAAGAGACTGTCGTTCTTCCAGTGAACATGTTTGACCCCTTTATCAAAGATAAGGTGGTTGAGTGTGTTGGTAGTTGTGGTTGTATCTTCTAGTGTATTCCGTTGGTCTTCAGATCTGGTTTTATTCCAGTACCATATTGATTTTATTACAGTAGCTTTGTAGTATAATTTCAAATCAGGGATTGTGATGCCTCATGATTTGCTTTTGCTGCCTAGAATTGCCTTTGGTATTCTCAGCCTCTTCTGGTTCCAGATGAATTTTAGGAGTGTTTTCTCTAGGTCTGTGAGGTATGTTGATGCTATTTTCATTGGAATTGCATTGAATCTGTATAACAGTTTTGGGAGAATGGCCATTTTTTTTTTTTTTTGTCTTTTTCCTTTTTATCTGTACCGGGGATTGAACTCATGACTGCCTGCTTGCAAGGCAAGCGCTTATGCCGCTGAGCTAAATCTCCAGCCCCAAGAATGGCCATTTTTACAATATTTAATCTCCCTATCCATGAACAAGGGACGTCTTTCCATTTTCTGAAATTATCTTTGATTTCTTTTTTCAGGGTATTATAGTTTCCGCGTATTGATCTTTTACTTCTTTCGTGAGATTAATTCCTAAGTATTTCAGTTTTTAGATGTTAGTGTGACAGGTGTGGCTTCTCTTATTTCTCTCTCCGTAATTTTGTTGTTAGTGTATAGAAATGCTATTGATTTTTGAACATTGATTTTGTACCCACCTACATTGCTGATTTTATTTATTATGTCTCGGAGTCTTTCAATGGAGTTTTGGGGGTCTTCTATGTAGAGTAACATGTCCTCTGCAAATAATGATAATTTAACTTCCTCTTTTCCTATCTTTATTTTCTCTCTTGTCTAATTGCTCTGGTTAGTATTTCCAGTACTAATTTGAATAGGAGTGGTGATAAAGGACATCCTTGTCTTGTGCCTGATTTTAAAGTAAAGGCCTTTAGTTTTTGGCCATTTAATATGATGATGGCTGTTGGTTTTCATAGATGGCCTTTATCATATTGAGGAAAAGACCATCTATTCCAATTTTCTGTAAGGTTCTTATCATGAATGAATATTGGACCTTATCAAAAGATTTTTCTGCATCTGTAGAAATGATCATGCGATTCTTACTTTTGGCTTTATTGATATGGTGGATTACATTTAATGATTTACATATGTTGAACCATACTTGCATGCCTGCAATGAATGCCACTTGGTCGTGGTGTATAATCTTAATGATTTGCTGCATCCTGTTTGCCAATATTTTATTAAAAATTTTTGCATCTGTGTTCATTAAGGAGATTGGCCTATAGATCTCTTTTTTATTTGGGTCTTTCTGAGGTTTTGGTACTAGAGTTATTTTTGCTTCCAGGAATGACTTAGGAAGAATTGCTTCTCTTTTGATTTCATTGAAGAGTTTGAGGAGTGTCGGCATTAAGTCTTCTTTGTATTTTTTGTAAAATTCTACAGTGAATCCGTCAGGGCCTGGGCTCTTCTTTGTAGGTAAGGACTTAATTACATTTTCAATTCATTAATAGAAGTTGGATTATTCAGCAGTTTTACATCTTCTTGACCCAGCTTTGATACTTCATATGTTTCTAGGAATCTGTCCATTTCTTCTGTGCTATCGAACCTTTGAGAGTAGAGGTTTTTGAAATAAGTGTTGATGATCTTCTGTACTTCCACAAAATCTGTCATGATTTCACCTTTTTCATTCCTTATTGCATCAATTTGAGCTTTTTCTTTCCTTTTTAAAATTAGGTTGGATAGGGGCTTATCAATTTTATTTATTCTTTCAAAGAACCAACTGTGTTTCATTGATTCTTTGGATTGTTTTCTTAGTCTCTATTGCATTAATTTCTGCTCTGATTTTTATAATTTCTCTCTTTTTTTGGCTTTGGGCTTGACTTGCTTTTCTTTTTCTAGATGTTTGAGGTGTAGCATCAGGTTATTTATATGTGTTCGTTCTGTTTTTCTGATGTGGGAACTCAGTGCAGTAAATTTTCCTCTCAGGAGTGCTTTCATTGCATCTCACAAATTCCAGTAAGTTGTATTTGTATTTTCATTTGCTTGTAGGTATTGTTTAATTTCTTCTTTAATTTCCACTGTGACCCACTGATTGCTGAAGTGTGTATTATTCAATTTCCATGTGTTTGTGAGTTTTTTCCAGTTACTTTTATCATTAATTTCAAGTTTCATGGTGCTATTATCTGATAACATGCATGGGATAATTTCAACTCTTTTACATTTATTTAAATATGTTCTGTGGGTTAGTATGTGGTCTATTTTAAAGAATGTCCCATATACTGCTGAGAAGAATGTATATTCTGGTGTTGTTGGATGGAACACTCTGTATGTCTATCAAGTCCATTTGTTCACAAGTGTGATTCAGTTCTGTTATTTCTTTGCTGCTTTTCTGTGTTGTTGATCTGCCCCTTGGTGTCAGTGGTGTGTTAAGGTCCCCTGTTATAATTATAGTATTGTTTATTTGATTTTTCATTTCTATTAATACTTGCTTTGTATAACTGAGTGCTCTGGAATTTGGTGCATATATATTTAAGATTGTTATCTCTTCCTCTTGAAGTTTTCCCCTGACCAGTATGTGGTGACCTTCTTTATCTCTCAGGATCATTTTTGGTTTGAAGTTCACATTGTCTGCAAACAGAATAGCTACCCCTGCTTTTTGGGGGGGTTCCTGTTGCATGTAGTATTGTTTTCTATCCTTTGACTTTCAGTCTGTGAGTTTACTTTTGGGTTAGATGGGTTTCTTGTAGACAGCATATGGTTAGATGTTGTTTCTTGATACATTTTGCCAGTCTGTTTGTTTTATTGGTGACTTGAGACCATTTACATTAATGGTTATAACTGTTATATATTGGTTTATTGTTGACATGTTATCTTTTTGCTGTTGCATCTTTATCTTTCCATTCTGTTGGTCTGCCTTGTTTAGTGATTTTTTTCCTAAGTGTATCTAAACTGTCTTTCAGTATTCTTTGTGGGATTGGCTTGGTGATCATGAAGTTCTTTAGCTGTTCTTTGTCATTTAAGTATCTTATTTCTCCATCCATTTGAAGGACAGTTTTGCAGAGTACATCAGTCTAGATTGGAAATCATTTTCCTTTAGGATCTGAAATACTTCACTCCATGCTCTTCTTGACTTCATTGTTTGTATTCAGCAGTCTGCTGTGATTCTGATAGGCTTTTCTTTGTAGGGTGATCTGTCTCTTCTTTTCAACAGCCTTTAATATTCTATTTTTATGTTGGATTTCTGGGATGGTGATTATTATATGTATGGGTATGGTTTTGTTTTGGGAAAAATTCCATTTGGGAATTTTTCAGCTATTACTTCTGTGAATAGCCTCTTGATATCATTTGTGTTGTCCCCTTCTTTTTCATTTATCCCTATCAATATTATGTTGGTTTTTTTTTTTTTTTGAATCATCTTACAGCTGTTGGATTGTTGTTTCCTGATGCCTTGTTATTTTTAAGAGATCTTTCCTGTTGACTAGCTGCAATCTTGTCTTTGAGATCTGAAATTCTATCTTCACTTTTTTTGAGGCGGTTTTGACAACTTTCAATGGAGTTTTTGGTTTCCTGTATATCTCTTTGAATCTGCTTTATGTGTTCTGTTTGTTTCTTATATTGTTCATCCAGGCACTCTATCTTTTTGTTTTGTTCCTCTGATTTTTTTTTTTTTTTGTCTTTTTCCTTTTTATCGGTACCGGGGATCAAACTCACAACCGCCTGCTTGCAAGGCAGGTGCTTATGCCGCTGAGCTAAATCCCCAGCCCCTGTTCCTCTGATTTTTTAACTGTGTCTTCTTTAGATGTGTTCAGCATCTCTTTCATTATTTTTATCATTTCTTCTTTTACCTGGGAGATTATTTCTAGTTTCAATTTCTTTAAAGCTTCCCAGAGTTGCTTCTTTATTTCAGTTACTATTATTTCAGGCGTATGGCTTATATTTTCTTCTGTGTACATGGCTCCTAGGCTTTCTTGGGATGGGCTGGATGTTTGAGATTGCATTTTGGTCTTTCCTTTTGTCATTGTCCTATATTTCCGTGTTTCTAGTGTTGTTCCAAAGCTCCCCCTGGGCATGTTGGAAATTGTCTCCTATGTCCTGGGCTCCTGGGACTCCTCTAGTAGCGTAGCTCCCTCCTTGGGCAGCAAGGCCCCCACATTAAAAGAAGGTTACCAAGGGAGGCTCAGGCAGGCCTAAAGCCTTCTCAAGCTTCGCAGCTCCCCGCTCCAGCAGCAAAGCTCCCGGACAGAAAGAAGGCTGCCAGACAAGGTCCAGGCAGGCCCGATCCTGCCAAGCCCAATCTCTTGCGGCTGCGAGCCGAGCGGGTCCCCAACCACCTAGAGCAAGGATCTCAAACTCTCCCAGGGGTCCAGTGTTGTGCAGGCATCCACCTCCTGGGTGGCAAAGTTCCCCGGGCTGAAAGAATGTCACCTGCACGTGCTAGACAGGCCCCAAACCTTCTCGACAGTGCAGCTCCCTCCTTCAGATAGCAGCAGTGGGCGGCAGTGCTCCCCAGACTGAAAGATGGTCGCAGGCAAGTCCTGAACAGGCCTCCGCAGGGAAGCTCCTTTCTCCCAACACTGGCTGGGGCGGCGGCTTTCCCTGGACAGAGAGAGGATCGCCAGCAAGGTCCCGGTTAGCTCATTTTTTAAAAATTTTATTTTTAAAGAGGGTAAAATTAAACAGAAAAAGTAGATCATAAGATAAGGTGTAAGAGACACAGATTTCAAAGCAAGACAACTGGAGATCTTCACTTTCTATCATATTGTCTCTTGTTTTCTTCCAAGTAGTTGCCCATATCTTCACATACAATGAATTAATACAAAATAAAATAGTATAAAACTGATCAGAACAAGACGATGAAGACATTTTAAGTCTTCAAGACCAGAAAATAGGGAAGTCAACAATGGCTGCAATAATGTCTCTCATTCTCTTCAAAAATATCTGTCCATACCTTCATGTAAGTTGAAATTAAAAAAAACAAAAAAATCAGACTAAAATCACCCTGAACAAAGAATAATAGTATTGCTGGATTTCACCTCATGACCCTACAGAACCTGCATTGGGTACCTTAGTGTCTCTGTTTAGCTCATTTTAAAATTGGGTTATTCTTTCTCTTTATTATTGAGTTTTAAGTGTTCCTTTTGCACTTTAGCCAACAGTCTCTAGTGCATGTCTTTTGGAAATATTTTGTCATTCTGTAGCTTGATTTCCTCTTATCTTGGTATTGTTTGTATTCAACTCATTACTTTTTTCTTTCATGATTTGTGCCTTTGGTATTGCATCTAACAAGTCAGTGCTGTAGTTAAGATCAAGATGAGTTTTGTTTCCTGTGTTATCTTTTAGGAGTTCTATAATTTTTTATTTAATATTTAAGGCTGAAATTCATTTTGAGTTAATTTTTATGAAGAACATGATCTGTGTCTAGATTAAATTTTTGTATGTGGATGTATTGGTTAGATTTTCCATTGTTGGGACAAAATTCCCAACATTCCCAAAATTCCCAATTTAAAGGAGAAGAGATTTTATTTAGCTCATGGTTTTAGAGAGTTCAGTCGAGGTCAGTTAACTCCAGGGAAGAAACTTTCTCCAGAGAAGAAGGGCATAGTGGATCAATGCTACTTACTTCTTGGGTGTCTGGGAAGCAGAGCAGGTTGGAAAGACTGCCAGAGAGAAAAGGGCACAAGCTAAAGATCCCCAGGTCACACTGCTATCATCCAGCCAGACACAACTAGAAATGTGCTACTAATTTCCTACGTGATTCTCAAGCCAATCAAGTTGATAGTTAACATGTTCATGATGGGCCTAATCCATATGTCTCATTGTAGAGTGACTCTGGTTAATTCATGACTATCCCATCAGGCAGCATGAGACAATCCCATTAGGGTGGTACAGTAGCTAGAACAGTAATGGACTGTCCTAATGACATTGATGGTTCAAGCTGACAGAAACCCAGTAAGCATGTCACAGTGGATGTCCATTTGTTGAAAAGACCTTCTTTCCTCCATTGTATTGGCTTAGTTACTTTGAAAAGATTAATTGACTATATTTATGTGGGTTTGTTTTGGAGCTCTGTTCTGTTTCTTTGATGCATTTGTCTATTCATTTACTAGTACCATATTTCTTGCTGTATTTTTATAATATATCTTGATGTTGGGTTGTGTTTGTTTACAAAGCTTGTTCTTTTTTAAAATAGTGTTGGCTAATATTTGCATAGGCATATACACTTTAGAATCAGTTTGTTGATATTTACAAAATAACTACTTGAAATTTTGATTGAGATTGCATTGAATCTCTTATGAGTTGGGAGGAACTTATGGGTATGGACTGTATTACTGGAAGACAAAATCTCAAAGGCCATAGTCTCCAGTGCTGAAATCACACAAGAGCTGGGCATGATGGTGCATGCCTGTAATCCTAGCACTTGGGAGGCTGAGACAGGAAGACCACTGGGAGTTTGAGGCCAGCCTGTGCTACACAGTGAGACACAGTGAGACCCTGCCTCAAAAGGGGAAAGAAAGAAACCCCAGAAGATCAAAATCTGTAAAATCTAAAATCTAGAAAGATCAAAATCCTGATGGTTTAATTCTAGGAGAAAGAATTTAAAAAAATTTTAAAAATACAGTCATTCTCATTTTAAAAAGGAAATTTCTTTGAGAAACAAAAATATGAGTGAACACTTCATAGGTTACTTTACAGAATTAAATAGGCAAAAATAAAACGCATACTTTGCAAGCATAGCACTTGGGTATTGTCATGACAGTTGTGTATGCATAACAGTTATGAATAGATGTATGGTATTCCCAAAGAAATAGTTCGAAAAGTGAATTGTATAATTATGTATTACTGTTGATAGTAATTATTTTCACCTAACTTTCTTACTGTTGTCAACTGAAATTCTGTGATTGAGAAACAATCAAAGTAACCAAAAATCATTGTGTCACTATTACGTATATTGTCACCCAGAAAGTTTAAGAGCTTCAGAAATTTTATCTTTCACAAATACATGTCCACAAAAAAGAATTTCTTTTCATTTACTGAGGCAGTTTCAACATTTTGATGTAAAAAGACAGTGCTTACACACAAAGTCAGCATTGTGATAATGCATTTCAGTGGAGATGAATTTGCAGAAAATAGTAAAATGTGTTAGAAGTCTGTAAATATTTTTATACATTTTATCCCCCCAGCATTGGAAATGATGCAAAGAGAAAATGTATATATACCATAATGAATTGTAAAAAATAATAGGGATTGTTTAAAGTAATGAGAATGGAAAAAAGAAATAGAAAAAAGCAAAAGAAAAAATTAGAAATTTCGATAAGAAAAAGTATATTACAGGGACTAGCAGATTATTGGTATTTGCAGGGAGGTATGTAGTGTACAGAAGGTGGCTCACTGTCATGATCTTTAACCAGATTGTGAAATTGTTCTTTGTGATGAGTTTTCTTTTAGGGCATGACTCTCCTCGGCACCCATTTTTTTTTTAACATGGTACTGCTCTTTTTAATTCTTCTATGATGTAATATATACACTGACATAAACGTTTCCTATTAAATTTTCCCACCTTCTGTGCCATGCTTCTATGTTATTTTGGGTACTTGTAAATCTGTTCTGCACACATTCACATAGAGACCACATTTTTGACAGAAATACTACTACTGATTGAACAGCAACACCACTGTATTGTATCTTTTTATCCTACTGTGCACTTAGTTATTTTTGAAGCAGCCAGTAACTTCTTTGGTTTTTTTAGGAAAATGTGGCTAAATAATTCATTGAAAACTCTTAGAATTCCATCAGCTGGAAGGAATGCCAATGCAGACAAATTATCTTTAAACAGAAGTTTGTGTTGTTAATATAACACACCATCTATTCCTGGCTGACTCCCTAACACTCTTACATAGACAGCAAAATTAGAACTGTGATTTTTCAAGATTTCAGATTTCAGAATTTGAGTATTTGTGATTTTTAAATATTTAGGATTGTGATTTTGGCAATTTTATTTGGGACTTTCAGTGTTCAGGGTTATGATGTTTAGGGTTATGTCTTTTAGAATTATCAACATCAAGAACTAATATCTTAGTAAGTGTTAAGTCTTTTTCTCTACGAACATGGACCATTTTCTCTCTTTTTGCTTTTGTTTTCTTTTTGAGACAAGGCCTCACGTGTGATTAAGGCTGGCCTCAAACTCATGGCAACTCTTCTGTCTCAACCTCCCAAATGCTTTTATTACAGAGGTGTGCCATGATGTCCAGCTCTCAATTTATTTAATTTTTATTGTCTTGATGTAGGTCTTGTACATATTTTGCTTGATTTATATCTAAGTATATCATATTTTTTAGAGCTTAGTACAGCATTGTGTTTTTAAACTTAGTTACATATTGTGTAAGTCACTTTCCTGTCAGTGGGACAAAATACCTGACACCAACACCTTAAAAGAAGAGAGGTTTGTTTGGCTCCTAATTTCCAGTGAGTTCAGACTATGGTTGACTGGCACCAAGACAGAGTTGGTATGGTAAAAGGGCCTAGTGGAAGATAGTTACTTGCTCCATGGCAGCCAGGAAGCAGACAAAGAAGAAAGAAGTAGGGAATAAAATACACTCATCAAGTCATGTTCCCAGTGACCAACTTCTAACCAGACCCTACCTCCTAATAGCACATTTGCCTATGAACTTACCAATAGATAAATGTACTGATGTATGTCATGCCCCATGATCTAATCAACTTTCAAAAACTCCTCTAAACACATTTGGGGATCATTTTAGATCTAAACCATAACATTCTGCCCTTGATCTGTAAAAGGCCCAGTTCCATCTCATTATGCAAAATGTATTTAGTCCATGTTAAGAGTTGGCAAAGTCTTAACAGTTTCAGCATTGCTGAAAAGCATAAATTCAGTCTTCTCTGAGACTCTAGGCAAACTTTTGACTATGAGCCCCTTTAGAAATCAAAGAAGAAAATTAAGTGTGTCTAATATGTAATGGCACAAAATAAGATTCCTATTCCAAACGGAGGAATAGATGGATAGATGAAATCTAGCAGAGAAAACATTAAAGCATAACTGAAATCCAGCAGGGAAAACATTAAATCCTATAGTTCTATGTCTGTATAGTTCTATGTCTCTATCTGTGTACCCTTGATGGTCACAGCCCTCATGGACTGGCTCTGCCCAGTGCTTGCTGTTTTCTTTAGCAGACATTTCACATTACTGGCATCTGCAAATTCCTTGGGGGTGTCTTCTATATTTTTGGCTTCTTGTATTATCTTTTCAGGGGCTACTGGCAAGGACTTTGACCTTGTTATGCATTTTTACATGGCCTCTTAGACCTGTTTCTGAAATGTGGGTGGCAGCCTCCATGACCCCATATACTTTGCATTCTGCAGCCTAAAGAATTGGCACTACATGGATGGCACCAGTGGCTGTTGCCAGCTTGAGTAGTAGCCTGACCCCTTTTACCATAATTGCAGTGCCTCAGAGTGCCTACATAGCTGATCTCAAGGAAATGCTTCCTAGGCTTTTGCAGTCCTGAATTAGCAGGGAATGTGGGGACTATAAACTCTTTCAAAAGAGCTTACCATTTTTCCCTCTTGAGCATCCAATAGTCCTCATGCAAAATACATGGCTTCTTTTCAATGCTAATCTTTTCAGCAACTAACATATTGTTTTACCAAATGGAATGAAAAAAACTAAAAGGGCAAAATTAGATCAGTACATTAGGCAGCCTCTTCAATAAGTATAATGTAAAACTTAATACATAAGTCCTTCACTGTGATCGTTTTTTTCTTGAAACATTTTTATAATTTTTATTTTAAAGAGAATAAAACCAAGCAAAATAAAACAAGCCAATCAAAGCAGTGTGAAACAGGATTTCAAAACAAGATAATAGGAAATAATAATAATTACCATAATGCCTCTTGTCTTCAAAATAGCTGTCAATATCATCAGACATAGTAAAATCAAACAAAACAGAACAGAATAGAACCAATAAAAACAAAACAATAAATGCAATATAAGACTTCAAAGCAAGATTATAGTAAATCCAAAATGGCTACCATTATATATCTTGTTATTTTTGAAATAGCTGCTCATGCTGTCAGATACAAAAAATCAAACAGGACAAAACAGAATCAAATCAAACTAAACCAAACAATGAAAATAATACATGACTTTAAAATAAGATCCTAGGAAATTAACAATGGCTACTACCTTCAGAAGGAGATCCCCCATAGATGCTGCATTGCATATTGTTATCTTCTAAGTAGATGACTTTAGGTCGGCAAAGTCAATGAAATACTAAACACTATAAGCATTAAGTTGTATTTTACTTCAATAGCTATCATCTCAGCCTGTGTTTCTCCAGATCAGCCACTTGAAATGTTTTACTCTCACAATGTAAGTTAACTTTTTTGTTTAAATTAGGAGGTGTTAATGATGCTGGATAACTATGTGAGAGATTTCAAAGCACTGATTGACTGGATTCAACTTCAGGAGAAGTTAGAGAAGACAGATGCTCAAAGCAGGTAATGACCTCTGTACTCCTAGTAACCAGCAATTTCAATAGTAATCATTGAAATTGACAGAGAATTTAACCTCAGATTGACTTAAAACATGTGAAAACTTCAAAGTTTGGTTCTGCATTTCTCATTTGGTTCAGTAACAGATGCTTCTTCAGTTCCCTGCCATTGCAAGATACATTATTCAGGATAGCAATTTAAGTGTTAAATTCAGCACATTTACTACCCTCTGGGAATTTGTAGTCTAAGGATATGATAAAATTAAACTTATTAGTACATAAGACTATTGTGAATATTCAGAGAAGAACATTTCTATTTTGGAGGATAGATACTGGAAGATTTCACCGAGGATGCAGAAGTATTTAAATGTGATGGATTTTACTGAGTGTTCGGGCCTTCAAAGGAAGGGAATAGGTTACAGTATGTAAGTGCTGACCAGTGGTAAAGTAAAAATAAGTAGAGAAAGATATAGTATATCAAAAATAAATAGGGAATAATATATCTTCCCTCTGTGGCAGGCAATAAAAAAAATTGATTTTTGGTTAGGAGAGTAATGGGAGATAAAAGCTCTTTTAAAATAAGATTCATTTGACATCTGCATGTAGTATCTGGGTGCTATACATCAGGCTCAGGGATCACGGTAGACCAACACAATTCCTGCCCTCATGAAGTATTTAGTATGTGCTGTGGTCTAATTATGTCCCTCCAGAATTCTCATGTTGAAATATGAGCATAAGGATGAGAGTATGAGGGAGGGATGAGAAAGGGAAGTTAAAAAAAAAATCTAAAATTTGTTATGTGCATGTACCAACTCCCCATGATGAAAGTAATCATTATCTGCTACAAATATGCATAAATAAAAATTAAAGGAATTTAGTCACCAGTATGATAGTATAAAGAGGTTGAGTCTTTAGAAGCACCCTTTAAATTATGAGGCTGCTGCCATGAACAGAATGCCTTTTTATCCTGAGAAAATAGACTTAAGCTGCCTCTTTATTTTGAATTTGACTTTGCTTCAATTTCAGTAGGTGAAACCAGGCAGTAAAAGTCATCTTTTATCTTATCTTAATATGTTAGTCCCAATAGGGAACCAAAAGTGTAAAGAATTCCTTAGAGACAAATCTAGGAGAGCTGGATCTCCTGGAAACCAAAATCAGAGAAAATATGTGTTGATCTTTTAAATATTTTTGTTTCTCACATGATGAAAAGTTTTAATTTTTTAATTGTCTGCTTCATCTGTAGTCTCTGGGTGGGTTTATATCAAGCAGTTTTACCTTTATTAGTTAGCAGTTGCCAGTTGGATCTAGGGGTACATTTTTTCAATGGGTCAAACTAAATAAGATTAGTATACTGATTTGTTTGACTTGTAGCTGGATTGCCCCTGTGAAAATAAGCAGAGCAAAGTATGTGGAAATAAAATGGAACAGATTTACAAACAGAAGCAGAAATGAGAGAAATCATATATTATAAAGAGCTCAAGGGTATTGCTTTACTGTCTGTCTATTCCAGCTCTAATCCTCCTGAGCCCTGATTATAGCTTTTCTTTCCCTTTGGAAGTCCCTAATTTGCTATACTTTATATTTTTACAATAAGTCTTTTTTTCTTTTTCTTCTCAGTTTTAGTTTAATTTAGGTTTCTAGGTGTGTTTTTTGGTACTAAAGAGGATCTATAATGTAACACACTAAAGGCATTTGAATAAACCAATTAAAGAAAATCATGCTTTCAAATTCCAGCCAGCCAGTGGTGGCTGTATTCAAGAATGTATTGAGAAAATTCAGAGTAGGTCTAAGCTTAACAGAGTGATGGCTTTCCTTGTCCTGGTACCATGGTTCAAAAATAAACCTGACACATCTCTTGGTACCTGAACTAGTTAGCAGCATTTCTTCTCTGCCTCATGAGGCAGTGCCAAAATATGCAACCTAATTTAAGGAATACAACCTTAAATTTCCTGTAGATGGCATTATTTGTCTTACTTTAAGTCATGTAAAACACTTATTTCAGCTTGATTTGAGATTTAAATATGAGAATTGTTCATTTTTAAGAAGTAAATATTGGTAAGTATTTATATATTTGCATTATGGATCATCAAACAAAGGTAGAAATTACAAAGGAAAATATTGGTTCATTTGATTTAACAAGAAGAAAACAAGCCTTTCTATATAAAAACAATTGAAGGGCTGGGGATTTAGCTCAGTGGCTTGTAAAAGGTCATCAGTTTGATCCCTGGTTCCCCCTATCCCCCCAAAATTGGAAACAAAATAATTGTAACCTCAATGTCAACAGAATGTAGCCATAATAATAATAATAATAATAATAATAATAATAATAATAATAGCATGCTAGTCAACTATTTCAAGTTCTTTAGAAAGTAGTACAACTCCCATTGCAAAAGGGTTAAAGACAACAGTATGCAAATTCCAGAAGACAAAATTCAAATTGCTGATAAGTTACGATAATAAACATGTATAATTAAAAAATGAAAGCAATGTAATACCATTTGCCAGAGCAGTTTTTAAAAGACAGTAGCAACTCTTGGCCAGGTTGAAGGGAAATGAACACTTCATCCAGTGAGAGTATTGTATGTTATAACATTTCTGAAAGATGATTTAGCAATAAATTGGCAAAACCTTTAGGCTTTTGAATAATATTTTGTCTGAATTTTGTTTTTTAAAAATATCACTTTTTTAAATGAGAAGTGAAGAATGCTTTTACCAAACTGAGTAGCATCAGCTACGGGAGACCATGGTGGTGACAGGATCTGACTGAGGGCATGGGAATAGAAAAGACATTGCTCAAGGGGACATTTTGGGGACTTCATCCTGTTGGGTGATTGCTTATGGGGCCAGTGGTAATGGGGCACAGAAGTTAAGTTGCATTTTTAGCTTTCCTGATAAAGAGCAATGAAATCACTATGTTCCCTGTTTTATGGGCGATTATGTGATAAGAAGTTGACTTCATATTTTCCTGTGTATTCTCCATTTAACCCTTACCCTTTGTATCTGGATCCTTTTTGCATCAAACTTGCCTTTTAATGTATTTTAGCTGGGTATGTGGAGTTTGTAAATTCTAAAGTGTACCTCAAGTCTTGGTGACTCCATAACCTTTTAGAGATAAGTAGATCTCTTTCCCCAAGTGCCTGTTATAGCATATCTCAGACCATGGACCATCTGTGATTTCTCATCAATAGTATGGTAACTTTCTGAAGCAGTGCTATAGGAAAAAATTGAGACTCGATTATGTTTTCACTTACTGCCTATCAAGAGAAATTGTTAGTTTGTTTCTCCTTTTTCTCAGTTAATTTAATATACTATATGTCTTGAATTGGCAGACCAACATCACTTGCATGGGAAGTAAAGAAGATGTCTCCAGGGCGTCATGTGATTCCAAGTCCATCAACAGATAGAATAAATGTAACTTCAAATGCACGAAGAAGCTTAAATTTTGGGTGAGCTGAACTCAAAAAACTACCAAGTTTTGTATTACTGTCAGTTATTTTCTGTGATAATATAATATTATAAAGCATAATATTTCACATAAAAATACCCATGTATGTGTTGTTGTGTTAAGCAGAACGCTGAGCACAGCTATTATTCCCCAAAAAAGAAGACATGTTGATGCTGTGTACCAGTTAGCACTTCCAGGGGACACTGAAACACCAAACAAAGCTCATATACTATCTTTATTACCATATCCCATATATTATACAATGCTGTATGAAATTAGTGATTAAATCAGGAAAAGTTCATGAATCTAGTTTCCTTTCTTTGCTATGGTAGTAGTATTTTCTATTAAAAATCTAGTATGTTTCATACATATTTAACATTTCACTTTCCTATTTAGTTTATTAGTGGTGTTTCTTTTTTTTCTCTAGGAGTTCACCTGGCACAGTGGTCACTCCATGTATGGCTTCTGCAGGTGTCAGCTGGGCTGACAAAGTAAAGGCTCATCACACAGGCTCTTCCTCTTCTGACACAGTTCCTGCTCAGCTGTGCCCACCCATGGCCATGCAGAAGGCATCCCGCAGAAATGGCAAGTGATTTTGAAGTGCCCTTTGTGTGGTAAACAGGTGGATGCAGATATTTATACTGTTCAGAACTGGTCCTAGTAGAATTAGATATTAATCTTTTTACATCTTTTTGTGACATGAATTTGCTTAAGTTAAAATCATAATAAAGGTGTAGCTCAGCGGTAGACTGCTTTCCTGGCATACACTGGGGCCTAGATTTGATAGCTTGCACCATGAAAACACAACTTGCCAAAATCATGAAGTAATCTTGAAAACTGGACATAATAGCTAGTTTTCAGCACTGTATGATAGTCAGTGGACAACTTTGTGGTTTTTGTTTGCCCTGAATAAACTTGAAGAAGGATGGTACCTTTATCAGTTCATTTATATGATTCCTTAGACTTTTTTTTAACATAATGTAAAAAAAAAATACATTGTTCTGTTCTTTAGGCAGTATATGTTTCTATTTAAACTAATTTATATGTGATCATTATTTGGGTACTACAAAGTAATCTATTTACCTTTACTCACATATTTATCATACCATTGAGATAATTAAGGAACATAAATAGAAAGTATGTAATTATGAATGTCTGCCTGGGATATTTTACTTGTGAGAATTTCCTTTGTAAAACCATTGTATACATAAGGAAATCCTATGAAGGTTGGGATGTAGACATAATAACTAGTAACAGTGCGTGAATATCATGAGTGAAGAGTACTTCAGAAGCTACCTCTGTTTTATCCATTGTCATGTTCCTATGGAACTTTTTGTTTCAGAAAGAAGTCGTTTATTGCAGATGACAGAGAAATTGTTATCTTTATATTATGAGTCTGCTCTGTTCTCATTTTCCATTTTGGTCTCAGGAAGTTGTGTTGGCTGATTTCAAACAATATTCTTCATTTTCACCCATTATTAATACCCTTGGTTTTTTCATATAAGCTGACTAGTTGCAAACTGACAATAGACAAAAGTTTTGTATATGTATGTTTATATTTGATTAGATTTGCTTATCTATAAATATAATACATTATTTACTTTATACAGATAATGTTATATTATATCATATAATATATCATTTTATTATGTTATGTGTTTATATTTTATTATACCTGTTTCCTGGTGGTTTAACAAAATACCAAAGGCTGGGTAGTCTATAAATAAAAGAGGTTTAATTAGCTTGCAGTTTTGGAGGCTGGAACTCTAAAGGGCTGGTGGCTTTCTCAATTCATCCTCTGGTGAGGGCCCTTACATAGTGGATGGTCTCATCATGACTATCGTGAGAACAGTTATATAGTGACTGCAGGCTAGTGAGCAGTTCAGGAATCAGGTTCTTTAGTTCACTCTTTTGTGAACTAACTGGAGTTCCACAAGAATTCCATTTAAATCTCTTCCAGGGATAATACCCCTAGTGAACTAAGGTCCTCCCATAAGTCCCTGCTTCCTGATGTTCCACTTTCTCAGCACTGCATGTTGAAGACCAGACCTGCAGCATATGTACTTTGGGACAAAGCAGATCCAAACCAGAGCAAGTTCTTTATCTTAGAGATGTTGCAGAATTCACCTATGGGACTCTTGAATTTTCAGAAACAAGTTAGGTTTATTTCAAACTGCTGTGGTCAGTCAGCTTTTTTTGCCTTTGAAACTGCCTGACTGGCACCTATTCCTTTGTTCCCTTTCTCTTTTATATCCCTGTATGAATTCACAAGATCAGGGGTTACCATGGATATCACCTTTTGCAGCACTATCATTGCTTTAGAATGTTACAAAGACTCTCTTTACACATCTGGTTAATTGACACAAAGTGTGACATTGGGCAGCTTCCTGTCTTGAGATCAATCTGTTTGTTTCTCTTTCCATAGTTTTTATGGCCAGATAAGGGAGGGGAGGAGGCTTTTGAGGGTTTGGCCAAAGTTCACTTGTTATTTGAGGTCTAACTGCTAACTAAGCATCTAAACTATGATCTATAGGTCATATTATAAATGAAGTTTTCAAGACTAGGGTTTTGGGGCAGTTTCAAAACACAAAGGCAGAGAAAAAACAAATAGTGAGGGTTACAAACATCCTCACAGAGAAAGGTAGGAAAAATGTGGAATCATGAAGCTTTAACCTGAGAGAAGTATGTTATAAAGTAAAAAAGCAAAAAATGTATTTTTTGTTATCATTGCTACTACTAATTTTTTTCTTGTTAAGAGATAAAGTAAAACAAAACAATAAGAATAATCTTGAATTTCAAAAAAAAAAGTAGGACATGCTTAAGTAAATGCAAAAGAATTGAAATTATCCCATGTATGTTATTGGATCATAGTGCCATGAAACTAGAAATTAATGACAAAAGAAAATGTAACAATTCCACAAACACATGAAACTTAAATAATACACTCCTGAGCACACAGTGGGTCACAGAGGAAATTAAAGAAGAAATTAAATAATATCTGCAAGCAAATGAAAATACAAATATAACTTACTGGAACCTGTGGAATACAATGAAAGCAGTCCTCAGAGGAAAATTTATTGTGGTGAATTCCCACATCAGGAAAACAGAACGAACACAAATAAACTACCTGATGCTACACCTCAAACATCTAGAAAAAGAAGAGCAAGTCAAGCCCAAGACAAAGGAGGGGAGGAAATTATAAAGATCAGAGCAGAAATCAATACAATAGAGACTAAAAAAACAGTATAAAGAATCACGAATCAAAGAATTGGTTCTTTGAAAGAGTAAATAAAATTGATAAGCCCATAGTCAATGGTATTTAAGAAAGGAAGAAAACCCTCAAATTCATGCAATCAGGAATGAAAAGGGTGAAATCACTACAGACCTGTAGAAATACAGATGATCATCAATACCTACTTTGAAAACTCTCCTAGGCTTGATAACACAGAAGAAATGGACAGATTCCTAGACACATACAACTACCAAAGCAGGATCAAGAAGACGTAAAACTACTGAATAATCCAATTTCAAATAAGGAAATTGAAAATGTAATTAAAACCTTATCAACAAAGAAAAGCCCAGGTCCAGATGGGTTCACTGCAGAATTGTACAAGAAATTCAAGGAAGATTTAATGACAACACTCCTCAAACTCTTCAGTGAAATTGAAAGGGAAGCATTTCTCCCTAACTCTTTTCTGGAAGCAAGTATTACTCTAACACCAAAACCTGAGAAAGACACAATCAAAAAAGAGAACAATAGGCCAATCTCTCTAATGAGCATAGATGTAAAAATTCTCAATAAAATACTAGCAAACAGAATGCAGCAAATCATCAAGAAGCAAATCATGACCAAGTAGGATTCATCCCAGGAATGAAGGGATGGTTCAACATACACAAATCAACAAATTTAATCCACCATATCAATAGAGCCAAAAACAAGAATCACATGATCATTTCTATAGATGCAGAAAAAGCTTTTGATAAGGTTCAGTACTCATTCATGATAAGAACCCTACAGAAAATCGGAATAGATGGTGTTTACCTCAATATGATAAAAGCCATCTGTCTTGGTTTATGTCAATGGCCCCCAAGCCTCCTGCATTTGCATTGTGCATTAGTGATTGGTTCATTGTCTAGCACTTGGATTGGGGGTGTGAGTGCTACACTGGCCTAGGGGTAGAGCCAAGATGTAATGTAATGGCAGGAAGAAGGTGTGTCTTGCTCTTTTGCCTGTTTCCTCCTTGTTTTTTGGAGCTACTATGAACTGCAGCCCAGCCATGCCACCCTGCCTTGAAGCCAACTGAGTATGGACTGAAACCTCCAAAAACTGTAAGAAATAAACCTTTCCTTTCCCAACATTTGGCTTCAGGTATTTTGTCTCAGTGATGAGTAAAAAGTAACTAAGACACCATTTATGACAAACAACAGCCAGCATCATATTAAATGGCCAAAAACTGAGAGCCTTTACTCTAAAATCAGGAGCAGCACAAGACTGTTCTTTATCACCACTTCTATTCAATATGGTGCTGGAAATAATAGCCAGAACAATTAGACAAGAGAGAGAAATAAAAGGATTAAGGATAGGAAAAGAAGAAGTTAAATTATCATTATTTGCAGATGACATGATACTTTACGTAGAAGACCCCAGAACTCCATTGAAAGACTCCTAGATACTATAACTAAATTCAGTATTGTAGCTGGATACAAAGTCAGCACTCTAAAATCAATAGCATTTCTATACACAAACAATAAAGTCTCTGAGAAATAAGAGAAGTCACAGCCTTCCCAATAGCATCCAAAAAAAAAAAAAAAAAGAGAGAGAAAAACTTAGGAATCAATCTAACAAAAGAAGTAAAAGATCTATTCAGGGAAAATTATAATACCCTGAAAAAGAAATTGAAGAGAATCTCAGAAAATAAAGACATTTCTTGTTCATGATAGGAAGAACAAATATTGTGAAAATGGTCATTCTCTCAAAATTGTTATGCAGATTTAATGCAATTCCAATCAAAATACCACCAGCATACCTCATAGATCTAAAAAAATCATTCTAAAATTTATTTGGAGTCAGAAAAGACCTAAAATAACAAAGGCAATTCTGAGTTCAGAATTCATGAACAAAAATCAAACCACATGAGAAGTAGTTCCCAGCATCAGTAACTGGGATCTTGTCTTATTAAAAAATTTTTGCTGTCGAAAAAAATCTCCAGCAGCGTAAAATTGAAACCCATGAACTTTGAAAAAAATCTTACTCAACTGTCCCTCAAAGGACTTCTGTGTAGAACTTATAAAGAATTAAAAAACATCAGACCCCTGAAATTCAAAGACCCAATCCAAAAATGGGCATCTGAGATGAATACACGATTCTCAGCTGAAGAAATACAAATGGTAAATAAATATATGAAAAATTGTTCAGCATCATTGGTCATTAGAGAAATGCAAATGAAAACAACACTGAGATTCCATCTCACTCCAGAAAGAATGGTCAGGATCCAGAAAACCAGCAACAATAAATGGTGTACAGGCTGCGGGGAAAAAGGAACTCTTTTGCACTGTTGGTGGGAGTATAGACTGGTGCAGTCACTGTGGAAGTCAATCTGGAGGTTCCTCAAAAAGCTGGGATTGGATATTCCCAGAAGAACTGAAAACATCATATCACAGCGATATATGTGTACCCAGGTTTATAGCAGCACAATTCATAATAACCAGATCTTAGAAACAAGCTATATGCCCATCAACTGAGGAATGGATAAAAAAGATGTGGCATTTTTATGCAATGGAGTATTAATCAGCTCTAAAGAATGATCACATTGAGATATTTATAAGTAAATGGGTGTAATTTGAGACCATACTCATTGTGAAATATATCAAACTCACATATGTAAATACCATATTGCCTCTCTAGTATAAGAAATGGTAAGCGTACATAAGATATAATTTAATCCTCAATAAATACACTGAAATTGTAAGAATCTGCTCAAAGTGGAAAGAAAATAATATCCCAGGGAAAAGGAGGAAAAAGAGAAAGGAAAAAGAAAAAATATCTAAATTTGTATAAATACACCTAAGATAGCTAAGATAATTATGCTACAAATTCTATAAGTTCTTGGAACAAAATAGTTAACATTCATCAGTTTTGCATGTTTGTATCTGGTGATCTGAGGAACTCTTGAAGATCACTATATAAAATAACAACTTTAATTCTGTTCCTGCTGCCTTGTTTTGGAGGCCTATATCATCATTTTTAAGGTGCCTTGCTATTGTTTTTTATCTGTCTTTTTTGTTTCTTGTTTTTCTAATAGTCTGTTTGATTTTGTTTTGTTTTTCCCTCTAATACTGAAAAGATAGGTATACATGTGGAGGCTTATATATGCCTAAACTTTTCCTAAACAGTTAATGATAATCGATTATATTATACGTGGTGATATCAACAGCTACTTTGAAGAAAAAGAGACATTGTATTATCCATTGCTGATTTCCTATTGTTGTGCTATGAAATCCAGTAATGCTGTGGTTCTTTGTTCAGATGGTTTTAGTCTATTTTCTACTGTTCAATTTCAACACACATGAAGGTATGGACAGGTATTTTGGTAGGCTTCAATTATTTGACCCTGCGTTTCTTTAGCATTCTCACAATTTTTAATTGAATACTTAACAGTGTATATTAAAAATTATGGAACCTTTTCTTTAAAGAGTTGTTGATTTTCTGTTTTTCTGGTTTTAGTCTTGCAAGATGATTAAAAATGAGCAGGTCACTCTAATCCCATCAAGGTCTGATTTGGGTTTTGTTAAAGTTGATGTGGTTTGGTCTTGTCCTTTCTCCTTTTGGATTCTCAGTTGAAAACATGAGTATTTGTAAAGCCCACTATACCCCTGAACGTTAGTGTTTGTTCTGTGCTGTACAGTTGCTGCAGTATCTGCGAAGGTCATTAGCTTCCCAGCTGCTGCTCTCTGTTGGGTTTCTTGGAGCCTTGCCCTGTGTATGCAGAGCTGAGTATTTGTCAGGCAACTTAGAGGAGATTGAATGCAGGTTTCTTGGCTCATTCCCTTGCAGTACCCCACTTTTCAAAACTTTGGCCCCCCAAACCCCAGTTGTTTTAAACTCCTTGTTTCAGCCAGTCAGGAATGCTGGTCTTTGCTAGGAATCATTTCTCTTGCATACTGAATTCCAGATGTCTTTGGGCAGAATCCTGGATGGTATGTAGACCTGATGTCATCATTTCCTTGTCTTGGGAATTGCAGTTCTTCAAACTTGCCTACATTGGTTGCTTTCCAGTGCCTCTGCACAGTTCATTTATATATTTTGTCTAGCATTTACAGTTGTTTTTGTCAGGAAGAGAGCCAATTTTGGTGCATGCTAATTTGCTATGGCCTGAACTATAACTAAAACAAACATGCCGTGCCAGCAACAAAGCACCACAAGCTTCAGGTGATTTATAGAACTCTGTTGTCATTGACCGTAATAGGATTAACTAAGAAATCAGTGACAACAAAATAGCTTTTGAATTCAGTTTTGGAGAATAATTTTGAATAATGTTTACTTCATTGATTTAAAGAGGTCATCACAGTGCAGATTTGTAAAGTGAACCTAATAAAAGTGAACATGTAAGAACCTGTGAGATAAAGCTATGTTTTGAGGAACATTTTTAGCCTCATTGTATATATTTTAAAAGAATAAAAAAACTAGTATACATTGTATCCTTGTCTTCTTTTTTTGGCACTGGGAATAGAACTCAGGACCTTATGCTTGCCAGGCAGGCACTGTAGCCTTGTCTTGATATTAGAAAAGAAAAAGTTAAATCCAAAGAATGTAAAAAGAAAGAAAATATATGAGTGATAATAGGAAAACTAAACAAAGCCAAAATTAGGTTCTTCAAATAGATTAATAATGTGAATAGCTCTCTCGTCACACTGATCAACAAAAAGAAGAGGCTAGATAGAATGTTGGGAAAGAAATTAAAGATATTGGTGACATCCCACAGATGTTATTAAAGATAGAAAATCTAAAGCAGTATATATTAAATTTGGAAACAGCAGAAATTGACAAATTCCTTGAGAAACACAAATTAATATTTATATTACAAGTACTAGAAAAACTTGAAGGGACTTGTAAATATCTTTAAAAAAATATGAGTGTATAGTTAAAAATCTTTTCACAAAGGAAGTTCCAGGTCAAGAAGTTTCATCCATAATTTTTTGCAAACCGTAAGATAAAAGTAGTATCAGTTTTCTAGAAAGGTCTTTTTAATGTGCATGTAGCATACCCTGATTATCAAAGCCTAGTAAGAAAATTATAATAAAAATACCTCGAACATTGGTGTGCATATTCTGAACAGAGTATTTGTGAATTAAATATTGTGATAAATAAAATTAAAACTATATTCAAGCTGGAATTATTCCAAGTCTCTTCAATTACTAGTTTTATTGATGTGAATTTAGTGCAGCTTTATTAAGGGCATTTGTAACATTTAAAATTTATAAGTATAAAAGTGTGGAATTAAATATAATTGTTAGTTTTGTGCACTTCTTTCCCAGTGTTATTCTAAGTATTTAGAAGTTCCCTGACAGCTTAATTGCATGCTTTACTGTTCTTAAACATTCTTTATTATGGGAATAATTTTTCAATACAGTTTTCTCTGAAGGTTCATTAAAAATGTGATTTGTCTATAACTACTTTCTCAGTTTCTAATAACCTAAGTTATAGTTTTTATTTTGATATGCTCCTCTTTTTACTTGCTTCAATTATTATTTCAATTTATTATATTATAGTGTTTATGTTAGCTATCTTACTGGATAATGGATTAATTCCAAGTTTTAAGCAGTACTTCTAAAGGAAGCTTTTGAAGAAAGATGTTTTTCCTTCCTTTTATAGATAAAGTGATTAATTACAGTGCTTATAAGGGTGAGCTACTTAATTTAACTGGAAACTAAAGTCTTTTATTAAGCTTTATTAATTGTGTAGTTTGGATTTTTTGTGGTTTATGTGGTTTTATAATTTTATGATTTTTCTTATAATTTGCATTATATGTTTTTAAAGTTAAACAGATAAAGATTGAATACTGGATATTATATGCTTAAGGTATTACTATTAATTTTGTTGAGTATCACACTGGTAGAGTTTATTTTAAAACAATTTCTATCTGTTAAGACACATACTGAATTTTTTTTTTTAATTTTATTTTGAAAGTAGTAAAAATGCAACAGCACAAGACAGAACAAAGCCAATCGAGACATTGCAGTGAAATTGGTACAGGATTTCACAGTAGGATACTGGGATAGTAGTAATATGTACTATGGTATATCTCTTTAACCTCACAATAGTTGTCCAGTCAATTAGGTATAGCAAAATCAAACCAAAAATAGAACATTATAAAACCCAATTGAGAATACTGAATAGAGCAAAAGAAACATAACAAAACAGTGAAAACAACCTATGCCTTCAAACAGAGATAGAAGGAAATCCCCCATATTTGTTATACTGCATAAGGTCATCCTCCCAAGAGATGCTGAGACATCTATCCCCGGTAGCTATGGGGGGGGGGGGAGGGAAGGGTGCTTGATTTTCAGCCTGCATGGCAGTAGGCTCACAGGTAATGGTTCTCTGCCAGGCCCACGCTGCAGGCACTTACCAAGAGGGCGGGTGAATAAGCTGCCTGAATCCTACCGTGGCTGGATCTCGGGAATACCACATACTGAATATTTACAGAAGAAATGATGTGGTAACTAGGATTTGCTTTGAAATATTTCAGAAATAAAAACGAAGAAGAGGAGACTGATGAAAAAAGATTGTCAGCCCTCTCTGTAATTGATTGAATCACTTTATGTATCATGCTTCTGTTGTGGAATCTTAAGACTCTTTGCCTCACTGTATATTGTAGATGTTTCTGTTGCATTTCCTAAAAGTTTTACTGTTTTACATTTTACTTTTAACTCTGTGATCTGTTTGCAGTTCATTTTGGTATGAAGTATATGCTATGGTTTGAATCTGGTTTGTCCACACTGAAATTCATGTTGAAATTTAATTCCTAATGTAAAGTTATTGAGAGTTGGTGGAGACTTAGACATGATAAGGTTGTTAAAAGAATTGAATTTTTTTCTTGGAGACATGATTTAATTTTTCACCAGATTTTATTATGAAGTGAGGCTTTCCCTTATGTTCCTTCTCTTTTGCACACACTTGATTGCCTTTCCATTTTCTGCCATGAATTAAGGAACCATAAGGCTCTTGGACTTCCAAACCTCCATAATCATGAGCTAAATGTACATCTTTCTTTCATAATTTATCTAGTCTTAGGTATTCTGCTATAGTATCAGAACTAAGACAGAATGAGTTTTAGGTCAAAGTTCATGTTTTCACCTATGGATATCTGCTTCCTCCACCATTGTTGGTTAAAAGTTTTTCTTCATTGAATTGTTTTTTCAATTTTATAAAAAAGCAGGTGGCATATTTGTATATATTGCTGGGTTCGGTATTTTATTTAAATGAATGTATGTCTGTTCTACTGATTCTACACTTCTTGATTGCTCTCTGTTGGTCCAATCCTTAACATCAGGCAAAGTGTGATTGCTTCTACTTTATTCTTCATTTTCAAAATTGTCTGTGCTATTTTAGATAATTTATCTTTAAATTATGAAAGAAGATTATCTAGGTCAAAAAAATTGCTAGGATTTTGGTAGAAAGTGCATTGCATGTACAGATCTATTTGGGGTTAATTGATATTTTCTGCACTGAATCAATCTGTCTATGATCATGTTATGTCTGCATTTTTCTAAATCTTCTATTTCCTTACTCTTCTAATTTGCAAGACACACATTCTTTACCATTTTGTTAGGTTTACTTTCATCTGTTTCATTTTTGGGGAGAGGTATAGTTTTCATTTGGAGCTTGCATGTCTGACTTATTTCACTTCAGTTTTTCCTTTATTTGAGAATGCTTTTGTTTCTCTTCAATTCTAAAGGATATTTTTCACAATTTAAAATTAATGATTGACGATTCTTTTAGACCTTTATAAGTGTGTTTCCTTCTTGGCTCCATTGTTTCAGACAAGAAATCTGCTGTCATTAGAATTAATGTTTCTTTATAGTTAATATGCTTTCAAGGTTTTTTTCTTTAGTTTTCAGAGGTTTATGACTTTGTCTTTAGTTTTTAGAGTTTAATTGTATTATATCTTAATGCAGGGTTCTTTTGGTTTATCCAGTTTGAGATTTACTTTATTCCTTGAATCCATAGGTTTTTTTCCTCTAAAGTTGCAAAATTTCAACCATTGTTTTTTTATATGCCTTTTCAGCCTTATGCTTTCCTTTTGAGTATTATTATATATGCAGGAATGATGCATATGTATATACAGTTATATATATTTTGTTACTGTCTCATAAGTACTGATGATAAGTCTTGAACTGTATGACACTTTTTCAGTGAAAATGGGGCACTAACTTGTACTGCCTTGTTGGCTCCTCTTGGTTGCATAAATTCAGGTCCCTGACTGGCCCCACTGCTGCTGTGGAAGGAGGATGGACTCATTTTGTTGGAGGTCATTTTGTTGCTATAGGTTGGGGTGGCTTTCCTTGGAGAGCTCCCTGCTGGGCTCTGTTGACCTCAGATGAGAGGGAGAACTCAAGTACAAGGCAGACATGGCTCTCTGTAGTTCTTTTGCATCATTGATGGTGATTATATCTGAAGCTCAGCTTTCTGTGTTGCCTTGGGTGAAGGGCAGAGCAGAATGCTGACAGGTTTACTTTCACAGAGAGTCATGTTGGATATGAATGGAATCTGTGTTCATTGGGTTCTGCTGGCATTGCTTGGATAGGGAATTGGAGTGCCACTTATTTCTGTTAGGTGGAAAATAGAAGTTACTGTGCCTAGTTCAGGCCCACTGAACCCATGGGCAGGGCTTTTGTCATTTGACTAATGTAGAATGAATACTGATAAAAATTCATTGTTTTATTAGGCTACTTTGTTTCCTGTCTTCTGGCATGGGAAAACAGGTTTTTCGTGACAAATACTTTGTGAATGTATGTGGGTTGGAAGTTTTCATGGTATCCTGTTTGGAATATATAATATGTGATAAGTATACTCAGAGAATTTACCTGTGCATTTCTTTTCAAGGCCCAAGGTAGTCTGCTTTCTTTCTGTATCTCAGCATCTGCCTATCCTTGCTATGTTTTATTTTTGTTGTTGTTGTTGTCTTTTTCCTTTTTATTGGTACCGGGGATCGAACTCACGACTGCCTGCTTGCAAGGCAGGCGCTTATGCCGCTGAGCTAAATCCCCAGCCCCCATTTTATTTGGTTTTTAATTGTGAGGATTTCTAAATAAGGTAGGGTTACTTCATCTTGGCCAGAACTGGAAGTCTTTATACTAGACTATAATTAATTAATAAAAGTCTAAAATCTTAGCTATACACATTCATTGTACACATTTATTCCTCCTATTTAAAATGTTTTAGAGGAAGAGCTTTATTTTTGTTAGTTATTTTGCAGTTGACCTTGGACATAGGCTTTCAGCTTTCATATATGAGTGATGAAATATTAGACTAGATCATTTAAGGTTCCTTCAGTTAATATTTTGTAGTTTTATGATCATTAAAATAGTTTGTTTAAATAAAGGTATATTATTATTATTGCTGAGATAGAGGAAAGAACTTTGGCGTTGAAGGTGGGGCTGTGTCTGAATTCTGTAAGATGGAGAGGCAGGTTTTACATAGCTGTTAGGAGCACAGACACCAGAGCTAACATGCCTGAATTTGCATTTTGGATTTACCTTTGTTAGGTATATTATTTTGGACACATTGCTTAGCTTCTCTTTGTCTTAGTTTCTTTATTGATAAAATGGTAGTGATAGTGATAGTACTGACCTTACAGGCTTGTTGTGAAGATTCAAGGAGTTATCATGCACAAATGCTTGAAACAGTGTTTGAATGTTTATTATTATTTAATGTGTGGCCTTTGGTTAGTTTTAATATGAATTACAGTTTTTGCCATCTATAAAGTAGGGATCATTATGTGTGTGCATATATATTAAATATATATATTTACATCTTGCTCAATATTTAATGTCACTTATATATTATTTTGTATTTAATATAAATTAAATTGAAAGTGCTTTATTTCATAGGTTTCCAAATATTTTTTTCTGAAGCACTCTTTTTACTAAAAATAGTTCTCTAAAGGAGGCTTGATTTATTTTCTTTCCACAATTGCATAGAACGGAAGGATGCTGAAGGATGGAAGACTGTACAGAGAGGAAGGCCTGTCCATTCTCGATCAACAGCAGTGGTGCCAAAAGTGTCCTTAGTGACAGATGCTTCAAGGTTGAAGGATGATGCTAATAAAGAAAATTTATGTCTTTTACCTGAGGAAAGTATACAAAAAGGTGACTTTTTTGGAGATAGTTCTTCTAACCCTGTAGAACCTCGGTCCAAAGATTCATCTCACTCTTCAGACTATTCTCTTGCTGAGAGAACCCAGGTAATATATTCTGCAAACTGTTTACTACTTCCTACAAAGGATTTGTGTTGGAATGCCTCATTTTTCTACTTCATTTTCACCTTTATACTTTGTGTAATTTGATACCTACAGAATGATTAAAAGTGTAGTATAGTGAACTTTCCTCCAATATATTGTTCCCCCTTGATTCACAAACATTTGCTATTTTTAAAATCTTGCTATGTATATTTATATGCTAAATGTTTGAGACTAATGTGCAAATAATAACCATTCACCTTTAAATTACAGCATGTATTTCAAATATCAAAGAAATTATTTTGCATAAATATAAAGTTCATGAAAATTGACATTTATACATTGTCTAGTTTATAGTCTGCATTCTGTATTTTCTTGTTTCCCACTAATTTCTTTTTTGGAATTTTTAAATATGTGGACTAATGATCCAGTCCAGAACCATATAACACATTTGATCTTGCTTCTTTAATATTATTTATTGAGGACATATTCCTCAGCTCTTTCTTGTATTTTATGACTTTTGAAGTTTGAAAGAAAAGAATTACATAATGTCCTTTTTATTTGTTGCCCATAACTTAGATTAGGTAGAGCCTTTCTTATAGGAATAAAGTCAATTTAGATAGTGTCATATGTGTAGGAATTTACCTAGTTTTCTTCTTAACTTTGATTGCTTAATTAAGGTGATATCTTTATTAACATTGACAATGAAAGTAAAATTTTTTAAATTAATTTTGGAAATCAAACTCAGGACCTTGCACTTGCCAAGCTACTGCTGTACCTCTGAGCTATATTTCTGGGCCCTGTAGTGAAATTTTTGACTTGTTCTACTTTAGCTTCCTTCAAATGCTAGTATTTACATAACTGTGAATAGTATAAGCCTGGCAGTATAGGTTTCTTCCCCTAGCATGAAGGCTAACCTAGGAATAATGCATTGGGTTACACTGTTAGGAAGGTTACTAAGTCACTAGCCAATAGAGACTTTTCTGCTCCATTATAATCTTGTGGACCTACCCTTATATATGTGATTTGTGATTGACCTAGCATATGACTGTACATATTCTGTGTTATAAATAAATCCAGCTATATTTGAAAAAACCCAAATGCTAGTATTCAGTATAAATTTTATTATTCCAAATATATTTCTTTTGTCTCTGTAGTTGAAGTTTGATTTACTGATTTTATGAGCACTAAATGATATAATTTTATGTTAATTGACTGAAAACAGGAGATATTCTTTCCATCATAGAAAATATTTTAAGTAAAAGTTATATTTTTAATTAATATTTACTGTTTAAATTTTTCTTTTACATGTACTAATAAAAATAAAATTTTTCTTTTTATCCATAGCATATTTTTTTGCCCTTTAGAAATACTCCTCAGCTTCCTTGTTTTCTTTTTTAATTATAGGAGCTGTTAATTCTACATTATTCTTTATGTGATATTGCTCTTTAGGGTGTGTATTTTTTATGCCTGTGCAAGATTGTAAACTGATATCAGGTAGCTTTTTAATTTCTGACAATAATACAAAACAGCCTAGACACATGGGAAGTAGTCAGTTCATTATGTAAGTTACGCTTAAGAAAATCTTTAAAGGAGATATTTAATGAAGAAATCTCTTTAATTTTAGTTAATAGACACCTAGCATTCCTGCTAAGGTTTTTAAATCTAAAAATACAACTTTATATAAACATGCTGGTTTTGTGTAGTGAATAAACTTGTATGATATTGGGATTCAGGAATAATTCATACATAGAACTTAATAATTAAACTATTGCTAAAATGTTTTAGTATATTATAAAGTGCACTGCTTATAGTTTCAAGCTTTATGATCATATTTGTTTTTTGCACTATCATTCTAAAAATGGAATTTAGCATATCTTTTATCAAGAGAGCTTTATGCTTTAGCTTTGATTTTGTTACATAAATGGTACTGCATTTTTTAAAAACAGTCGAATATATTGTAAACATTAGTAATGCTAATATAAATATTGCCAAGAAGATTATAAACTAGGATGACTGGCATATAAATAATATTGATAGCACTATAAACAGTGTGATACAATTCAAATAATGCTTATGCTAAAATCAACACTTTGGAACACTTTAGGTCCTGACCAATAGTAGAATTTCTAAAGTAGTTTATAAGACTTGGCCAAGTTTAATATTTGTGTAAATAATTAATCAAACTGGGAGTTTTATCATCACTGCAATGTTTGTCTAATGTTTATTTAAGAAGTGATGTGAATTTCAAGTTCATAATTTTAGATTGTAATCCTTTGTCTTGGTGTATAATTGAAAAGCAAAACACCATTCTCTATTAGAAAATGAAAATAAAGATTTAGTTTTATTTACTAGATTAGAAAGTTTTTTAAAAAAAATATATATATATATATATATATATATATTTGATCTAAGCCAGTTTTAAAAAATTATGATTTTTATATTTTTTGCAGAATTTGTGTGAATTATTCTTAGTGGTCAATAGAGAAAATATCTAAAGTATGTGAATTCATGATGAGATTCCATATATTCTAAATCTATACTTTCAGTGCATTCCTTCCTCTTTTAGTTTGAGGATTAGTACCATGAACCATATACATTTTATCAAAGATATTATTTCGAGGTCAAGTTAGTATTATCTGAAGAGAGCAAGTTTTATGTTTTTGAGTAAAATGCCTCAAAGTTATTTTGGTAAAAACAGTTTCAGGATTTTTTTTCAAAAGTGCTGAATACCCTCATGGTTATTAGACAACCTTGACAAAAATCTTCATAGTACATTTAGTTGAATGATTATAACATGAAGCATTGTATTTGTGATTGAATGTATTTATGGAGAAGAAATACTTTTCAAGAAGCAACCTTCTAAAAGACAATTTAATTACAAGTAGTATTGGATAAATTCTGAGAGTTGTTAGAACAATGCCCATTAGGTATTAGGCCTGCAAATAAAATTTGTGTTTTTTCCTTTTGTGGCACCTCATACAAAAAAGATGAGTGAGTTGTCCATCTGCTAGTACTTCTTACCATTGAAAGGTTAAACAGAACCAGCTCTTCTAGAGTTAAGTAGTTAGTTGTTTTTTATTGTTTCTGATTCACTCTGTGAATATGTTTTGTTAGTTCACAGTGAATACAGTGGATGATGCCAAGAGTTCTGGCAGTAGTCAAGACTGTTCTTTGCAAACTTATGAAATACCTGCTGTTCATATTGATGAAGAGTGTGTCTCAGTCACTCAGCAAGCTGACACAGCTCCTTTACAAACAAATGAAGAAAACCTTCCGCCAGAGAAAGAAAGGATAGAAAGTGAAATGGATCCTTCAGATATTTCAAATGTGAGTGCTGCTCACTTGGTAAGAACAACTTATCAGAATTCTGTATAAATACACTAAAAAAGAATAAACCTTAATAATAATAATTTGTACTATTTGATATATATTTTATAAAGAATTTTATGTTATTTAAGATAAGGTTCTTAGAGTGATTTTTTTGGTATAGTTGATTCTTTTGTAGAAATAGAAACTAAGAATAAGAGAATAAAAAATTATTTTAAATTATTAAGTTTATATATCATTTGAGCATTGAGAAACTAAATCTAGAATCATGAACCACTGGGTTCAGTCCTAAGCACTGCAACAGTAACAACAATGAAAAAGAAAAAGGAATCTAACTAAAGTGATTAAAGTCTTCATTTCAGTGTCTGGCATTCTGATGTATGTTGCTTACTAGATTTAGTCTTTAAAATCCTCTTAATGGATTACTTTAAATATCTACCCTTACTTGGTTAGAGTTGGTATTTGAGATGGAATTTTATTTACTGTTCCTATTCCAGAATCTCTAAAAGCATATTAATTATATATAGGTATGTGTATTTGAATGATTATTTACTTCTACTTTTCCCAGTTTATGTTCGTATTAAGATACTTGACGTGGGGGTAAGCCAAAATAGGTTAGAGAAGTTTCAGACTATTATATAATGAATTTGTATTAGCTTTATTTGCCTCTTTTCAACTCACCATAATTATTTTGAGGCTTATCCACATAGCTGTGTATTAATAGTTTATTCTTTTCATCATCTTTATTTAAGTTATAATTTGCAGAACATACATTTCATCCATTTAAAGCTATCATTGTTTTTGAGTTGTGTATTCATTACCAGAATCAATTTTAGAATATTCTTCATTTCAGAAAGGAACCAAGTGTCCATTAGGAGTCATTCTCTTCCATTGCCATCTCTACCTTCCCAGCTCTGACGGTCCCTCTCTGCCTCCTGTCTGTATAGTTTTGCCTCTTTTAGACATTTCATAAGAATGTAATAAAATATTTAGCTCTTTGTGACTGGCTTCTGTTACCTGGCATAGTGGTTTAAAGATTCACTCATGTTTAGGTCAGTACTTAATTCCTTTTTATGGTCAAGTTATAGTCTAGTGTATAGATGGATATATGCTACATTTTATTTATCTGTTCATCAGTTGGACATTGAGGTTGTCTTTGCTGTCTCATTATTATTATGAATAATGCTTCTTTAAACACTTGGGATTTTGTTGTGGTTTTGTTTTGTTTTGTTTTTTGAAACAGTCTTTCTATGTAGTTCAGGCAGGCCTTGCACTCATTATATAATTCAGACTGTCCTCCTGCCTCATCCTCCTGAGAACTGGGATTACAGGTGTGTGCCACCACACCTGGCCCTGCTTTAACTGATGATTTCCAAGCATATTATTTATATTATATCTGCATATTTTTAAGTTAGGTATTATACACCAAAATGCATTTTGATTTTATATATAATATTTTTTAACCATTACAGCATATATTCTCTGTTATACTATTATAGTATACTATTTTTGCTTTATATTTACTGATCATGTTTGATTTGTAACTTTTGAATCTTGACCTTCAAATGAAATTCACAACTTTTCATTAATAATTTATTTATGTAACTTTACAGTTTCTCTCACACAGCAGTCTGGTAAAGAAGGTAAGTCATGGATTACTGTTGCATTTTATGGAATTACAGGTAGGTCTTGGTTTTGAGACACTTCAAGTCACACAACTGGTAAGTGGTTGTGTCTGTTTTGGACCAAGGTCTTATGATTTTAGGTCAATAAACAGTTCTCCATGAGAAATGTAATCATTATATACATGTACTGCAAACATGTAGTACTAATAAAGAATACAAATTGGAAAAACATTTATTATTTTGTATAGTGTTCTGATCATGGTTAGAATATAAAGAAATATGCTTCACTGTTCAGTACGGTGATAAGTCTTTTTTTGTTTTGTTTTGTTTTTACCTTTTTAGTCCATGGCAGAAGTCCTTGCTAAAAAAGAAGAACTAGCAGATCGTCTTGAAAAGGCCAATGAAGAGGCCATTGCTAGTGCTATTGCTGAAGAAGAACAGTTAACTAGAGAAATAGAAGCTGAAGAAAACAATGACATTAACATTGAAACTGATAATGACAGTGATTTTTCTGTGAGCTTTTAGAATTTTTAACTTAATTCTTCAATTATGTATAGAAATAAAATGATTAGAACAAGGAAGACTTAGATTTCATCTATTCTCATTTAAAATTATTTCTTTAAAAATCATTTTGGTAAGATAGATTATTTTCATGGTGATTTTGATATATAATAAGCAATAGCAAGTTTAAAAAATAAACTACCATTATTAAGTAATTTTATGCATGATCCAGTTATTGAATTGGAAGTTATTATTCTCATTTTACAAATTAAGTTGATTCTCAAAGCAAGAACTCAGTGTTACTCAGATTGTCATTTTAAAGAGTAAGAATCTAACTCTTACATTATAACCAAGGGAGAATGATACACTGCTTTACTATCAGTCTCTTATATATAAAGGGAATTTGTTAAAGAGTTAAAAGTAACTACAAGTTTTGTGTTTCATGTATTTTGTTATTAAATTTTATGCCAGTAAATAATCTTGAGCTCTGCCAGTGTGTACTTTATATATTATTTGTTTATTTAATGTAAATTTACTTCTTTTGTATCTGCTAATCATTAGTAGGTACTTCCAATTTATGAGCTGTGGTATTTTAACTTGGTAATTATTATGATTACATAAGGTATGTAGCTTTTTTCTGGTTTTAAACTATTATTAAATGAAATATATTAAAATACATAGGTCAATTTTATGTATAATTTTTTAAAGTTAGTAATAATCGTGTCCAAAAAATAATTTGCCATTTTCTCTTGTTATATTTTAGGCCAGTATGGGCAGTGGGAGTGTATCTTTCTGTGGCATGTCTATGGACTGGAATGATGTTCTTGCAGATTATGAAGGTATTTGTGTGCTTGTGTATGTATGTGTTGGTAGGTACAGCAGCATATACTAGATTATCTTTCAAGCAATTTTTATATAAAATAATTTAAGATAGAAATGTTACAGACTGTTAAAGTCTGTTCTCAAATGTTGGTAATTGTTAAACAATAACAGTATTTTATTTGTTTACTTGTTTGGTTTGGTTTGATTTTTTTTGAACAGCTCGTGAATCTTGGCGCCAAAATACATCCTGGGGGGACATTGTAGAAGAGGAACCTGCTAGACCTCCAGGGCACGCAATTCACATGCATGAAAAACTTTCCTCACCATCTCGTAAAAGGTTTGGTGTTTGAGAATTAATTTGAAATGTTTTACAGGAGGGAAACCAGCCGTCTTTGACTATTACATAGAGTTACTACATAATCTTTTTTGGCAAATAACTTCAGAACAGTTTGAGATCCACTGAAAAGTGACAGTGCTTTCCGAAAATGCTAGGTCAAACTGAGTTTTGTATACTTTAAGACCTTTGAAGTCACTATTTTTAGGTTATTATGTAAACATTTGTCTCTTATTCATTTGTTTTTATTAATAGAACAATTGCAGAATCTAAGAAGAAACATGAAGAAAAACAAATGAAAGCACAACAGTTAAGGGAAAAGCTGCGTGAGGAAAAGACATTAAAGCTGCAGAAACTTCTGGAAAGGGTGAGTTTTTATTTTTTTAGGAAATTATGGTAGTCTTAAATTGGTGAGCTTATTTTGAAGTAGACTTTTTTCTTGTTTTAGATAAGCCAAAAGAAGTATAAAATAATTACATTTGCTAGGAAATAAAGTCATTTTTATCTATTAAATTGAAGGTTAACTGATTTAAAAAATTGTCTTTGCTAAAATGTATAGTAAATTGATACTTTACCAGGTTGGCTTGGGGTTTTGAAGCAATACTTTGTCTTTTGTCATTTTTATTGGGAAGTTTCCTTGGGTGGGCTTGCCCAAAGTGTGGAACGACTTCCTAGGACAGTTTTGAGGTGGAGATTATTAGAATTCTTATGTGTGTTTGGCCTGTGGTCAGTCTTAGCCCGTGACGCTCACTTGGTTTTATTATTGTTAGTGTGCGTGTGGGTCTATGAGTAACCTCCTCAGCTACAAGGGTTTTAAGTTACCACCCAGGCCCCAGTGCTGTAGCTGTGTGCATATTCACTGCTGGCCCTATAGTCATTTGCACAAATCTTGGAAGAGGCAGCGAATCTGAAAGTTGTGGGTTGTTTTAGATGATACAGTAAGAAAAAAAAAAATAACAAAAAAAAATTTAGCTAATCTAAATAGAAACTAAAGAGTCAAAATCAGAAATGAAAGTATAGTCATTACAATAAATGAGACAGATAAAACAAATACAAGGGACTGTTATAAGCAACTGTATGCCATCTCCAGAACTGTGAGAGTAAGTTTGTCTTCTTTGTGCCATTAACCTGTGTCTGCTGATCTAAGCAAATGGAGACTCAATGTATGAAAAGTGTGCAACATCGTAATCAATTGGAAAAATTTAGTATTTGGTAAAAGGCAGAATGTCCACTCCCATCACTTTTCCCAACATAGTACTAAAGTAAAAGTAAAAGCAGCCATGAAAATAAAATAAAAAGTGCATTTAAACCAGAGGTAAAATTATCTATATTTGCAAGTGGTATGATCATATCCATAGAAAACTTAATAGCTGCATAAAAGAAATAATATGCAAATTCAGTGAAGTTTCAAGACATGCACTCAATCTATAAAAATTAATGGAATTTTTATATACTTACGAAATATCTGAAAGAAAAATCAGTAACATAATCCTCTGTACATAAGCATTAGAAAAAAGAAAATAATTGGGACTCAAAAAATATTAAAGGTTGTTCACTCAAAAAATAAAATATTGATGAAAGAAGATACAAAAGACATAAGTGACTCTGAAAACATCTCTTGTTCATGGATTGGAAGAACTAATATTGGTACAAAAGCCATACTATCTTAAGTAAACTACAGATTCTGTACAATCCCTATTAAAATCCTAGTGATGCTTTTACTTTTTTTACAAATGGAAGAATAGATAGAAAAATAGAAAAAATAAAGCCTGATATTCAAATGGAACTGCAACAAAACTCCAGAGATAATTAAGATAAAAACATACAGATTCTAACAGGACATAATAACCAGTACAGAGGGGCTGGGGATTTAGCTCAGCGGCATAAGTGCCTGCGTTGCAAGCAGGCAGTCGTGAGTTCGATTCCCGGTACCGATAAAAAGGAAAAAGACAAAAAAAAAAAAAAAAAAAAAAATCAGTGCAGAAATAAACGGCAGTTATGACCAGAAGATCCTTTGACAAGGATGCCAAAAACACAGGATGGGAATAACTTAGTATTTCCAACAAATCAGGAAACAAATTAGGAAAACTGGATACCCACATGGCAAAAAATGAAATTACTCCATTTGACTTAGCTATGCCCTTCTAAACATTTTCCCAGAGGAATTAAAAGCATTGTATCACAGTGATGTATGTGCAGCACAATTTGTAATAGCTAGATCTTAGAACCAAAATGTCTATCAATTGAAAAACTAATAAAAAGAGATGTGGTCTTTCTATATACTCAGCCATAAAGAAAGTAAAACTGGAGACTTTTATAAGTAAATGGATGCAACTCAAGACTACTCATAACTGAAATAAACCAGGCACACATGTGTTGTGTTGTTTGCCTAGTGTGAGAAACCGAAAGAGTAAATAAGATCCAAAATGTACAATAGATACTGTAAAATGGGAAGAAACTTCTGAAAGAAAGAGAAATTGGGATGAGGAAATGGAGAAAAGAATGAAGAGAAGAGCAAAAAATAAATAAAAAATAGTTAAGATAGCTGTACTACTAATTTCTCTTAGTTCATTGAAAAGAAAGATTTGAGGGGCTGGGGATTTAGCTCAGCGGCATAAGCGCCTGCCTTGCAAGCAGGCAGTTGTGAGTTCGATCCCTGGTACCGATAAAAAGGAAAAAGACAAAAGAAAAAAAAAAAGAAAAGAAAGATTTGTGCAGTATCGTTTGGAGAATTAAATGCCTATATCTTGTACTCTGAGTAACTAATTTAAAGATAGCAATACACAATGTATTAACCATTGTTATCCTCCTAATATCTTGTTTCAAAGTTTTGATTTTTTTCTTTAAAAAAATGAAATTAGACACTCATCTAAAACCATACACAAACATCAGTGTAAAATGGAGTAAAACTTAAAGCACAAGTGCTGAAACCATAAAATATTTTGAGGAAAATAGAGGGAAGTCTTCTTTATGACATTTGTCTTGGCAGTTACATTTTGAATATGATACCAAAAGCACAGGCAACACAAGCAAAAATGGGGAAGTAGTATCATATCAAGTTAAAGCCCTCTATGCAGCAGAGAAAAAATCAACAGAATGAAAGACAGCTTACAGAACAGGAAAAAATACTTGGAAGACATGTCAACTATGGCCTTATATCCAAGTAGTTAAGGAACTCACATAACTCAGCTGCCATAGAACAAATAACCTGATTCAAAATGGTCAATGGACTTAAATAGATAGATCTTAAAAGGACAAATTCAAATATAGAAAGCTCTTCAACTGTTATAATGACCATGAAAAGGCAGATAAATCAGCAGTGAGAGAACACCTCACACTGTTCCATTTCTGTAACACAAAGGCAGAAGTGAAGTGTGGGTCAGGGTGTGCAGAAAGAGCCCTTATCTGCCTCTGCTGGGAATCTAAGCTAGTACAACCATTGTGGTTAGCAGGATGGAATTTTTCTCAAGAAGTGAAAACAGTACAACTGTATAATCCAGAAATCTTTCTGGTACATAGTTAAAGGAAATGGTGTCAAGGCCACAAAGAGTTATTTGTGCACCCGTGATCATTGTAGCACTGTTCATAATTGCCAAAACGTGGAAACATTGTCTGTTGATAGATGAATGTATGAATGTATATATGTGATATGTTTATATATCTGCATCTGTTTATATAAATACAAGCATACTATTGAATGTTAGAATAAAATTCTGCTATTTATGGCAACATGGATGATGCAAGAGAACATTAAACCAAGAGAAAATAAAACACTGTTTTGGTTATTTTTCTCTCATTGCTGAGATGAAATACCTGAAACCCAAAGTTGAAAGATAAAAGGTTTATTTGGCTCATAGTGTATAAAGGTTTCAGTCCATAATCAGCTGGCACCAAGGCATGGTGGTTTGGCAGAAGACCATTACAGAGGAGAGCAGTTTATGGTGAGCAGACTGTAGCAAATCAGCAAGGGAGAGAGACAAGACTGTTGCTCTCCCTTATAGATTCAGCCATCTCTCAAAATCCTGCCCCTTATAACTATATGAGGCTTTGAGGTGACATCTAGACACAGACCATAACAAAACAGAGAAAGAATAACTACATGTTCTTGATTTATACATAGAGTCTGAATTAGTCAGATTTATAGAAAAGGACAGTAGGGTGATGGTTGCCAAGGATTGGTTGGAGGAGAAACACAGTGATGCTTGGAAAAGGCACCAAATTTTCAGTTAGGCTTGATGAATTTCCGGAGATGTAGTAGAAAAGCATCATGTCTGTAGTTAACCCAAACTTTCAAACAATTCAAATACCACAGAAAAAGGTGTATCTATCTTTTAATGTAGAGATTTTCTCATTAGAATATATATTAATTTTTCCTAACAGGGGAAAAATTTAATAGTACTAGTGAAAGGTGTCAGGTTTGAGTAAGTGAAGCTTTAATTGAAATTTACAAAAGAAAGTCTATGAGTACTTGAAATGTCTAACTTGATCAGTGTGGTGTAGTGGAAAGAACTTAGGCTTTGGAAATGGCCAATCCAATTCCCTTCCTGATTTTTACTATATATTATATGGTAAAATATACTATGAAGCCCTGAGAAAGTTATTTTACATTATCACATTTCTGTTTCTTGAATGATAAAATGACAGTTAGTAGCATGTTTTGATGCTTAAATGAGGTCTTTATATAGAGAGAAACACTGCTAGAATGGCTGTTGCTCAACATGCAATCTTATTGTTGCTTTTACATGGCAGGTGTAGATCACTTAGTCACTTACGCTGTGTCACAAGTTGAATTCAACATTCAATGTCTTTTTTTTTTTTTTTTTTTTTTTTTGTCTTTTTCCTTTTTATTGGTACCAGGGATCGAACTCAAGATTGCCTGCTTGCAAGGCAGGCGCTTATGCTGCGGAGCTAAATCCCCAGCCCCCAACATTCAATGTCTTAAAAAAGAAAACACTTTTAACCCACAATTTCACTGAAATTAGTAGTAATAATTGCTTGATAATTCTTGCACTGGATCCCTGATGATTAAGTTGTGTTCAAGCTTTCAGTTGTGGACATGGTCTAGGGTGGGAGGGTCCACTTCCCAGCTTGCCCATGCAGTCACTTATAGGCTTCATTTCCTCTTTTACTATTACTGACTAGAAACTTTGGTTCTTGCCCAGTGGCCTTTCCTTGTTCCAGATGCTTTCCTAAGATGTTTAGTGGTTTTCCATAGAAAGTAATCAGAGAGTAGAGAGGAAAGAAAGAGTACAAGAGAACTGATAAAAAGGAAGCTTTACTGTTTTTGTAACATCACTTTGGTTACATCCTAGTATAAAAGAGGAGGAGATGGCACAAAGTTTTTAATACCAAGTGGTTTAGATAACTGGGAGCCATCTTGGATCCTGAATGCTACAAGTACCTAACAATGTGACAAAAGATGATGACCATTGTTTTGTAATTACAGGTAAATTATTTTATTACCTCTGACACTTGGAGTACTAATATGCATAGGATTAGCATGTAATTTGCATTGAGAAATAATTAGACTGAATTATATGAATATATATAAAATGAGCTAAGTAACATTTGGTACCTTCAGAAGAGTAATTGAATTTACCATTTAGTGGAAGATAATTTTGATGTTTTTCTTTTAACCTGAATCTTAAGAATTAGTTATTTAGAATGAATAAACCAGATATGAAAAGCAGTCTTCCTATTGTGAAACTGTACAAAAAGTTATGATATTACTTCATTTTTATTTTTTATTGTTTTAAATTTTATTTTAAAGATATTAAAATCCAGCAAAACAAAACAGAAGAAAGCCAGTCAAAACAAAGCAGCCAAATTGGTACAGAACTTCAAAGCAGGATACTAGGAAAACAACAATGCCTACCATAGTAAATCTTGTTATCTTCACAATAGTTGTCCACTCGAGCAGCTATAGCAAAATCAAACCAAAACAAAACAGAATAAAATTGAATAAAGCAAAAACAATCAGAATAAACCAAAACAGTGAGAACAGTGTTGGATTTCAAGGACAAGATAGAAGGAGCTCCCACATATTTGCTGTATTGCATATTGTCATCTTTCCAAGAGATGCTCAGACCTGGCCTCCAGCCTGCAAAATCAACCGGACAGTACAAGCATTTAGTTGCTTTATGTACCTTAGTTGCTGTCAACTCAGTCATTCCTCCAGACCAGTGGGTCACTTGGGGAGGTTAGGATCTTGATTTTCAGCCTGCCTACCATAGGAGGCCCTGATGTTTTTTTTTCCTGGAAGCCTTGTGGCTTGCACAGCTTACCAGAAGGGCTGGCTGGTTGGCTTCTTGTTGTACCCTCCCAGTCCCAGCATGACCGATTCTCCTATTTACTTCATTTTAAATCTTAAGTGAAGTGCTATGACACTACCATATTTCCTATTTTTTAATATAAATAAAATTATATAATGTATTTTCTCATTATATAATAAACTTCACATATTCGGGCAAACATCTATTACTCAAAATGTCCTTGATTTTTGAAGTTTTTTGACTAGATATTTTACTATGTATACCTTTTAATTCATTTCAGTGGTAAATTCTGCCTTCCATTGTATTATGGGTTATTGATTTCAACATTGTTCTATATATGTACTTGCATTTGTATAATATATATTCGTATTCATTCAGTTTCTGCTTTTATATAATTCATCCTCACTAGTGCTGAATCTTATTTTTTGGAACATGGAAAAAGTCTTTTACTTCTTGTATTTGATACAGTTTTAGTGAATGAAAGGCAGGTTTTTTTGTTTATTTATTAATTAATTTATTTTTGTAGAGCCAGGGTTCAAACCCTGGAAGCATGGAAGGCAAATTTTCTATATCCAACCACACTCTCAGCAGTAGGGCAGTTATTATACTGATCTTTAATCTGGAAGAAAACCCTCTCTTCCTTCATAGGATGAATTTTATGTGGATCACATGATTTTTCAGACTTCTTTCATTTTCTAGTCTCTAGAATAAAATCACTTATTTTTCTTGATTATGGTTTATATCAGGGATATTTAGTTTTATGAGGATAAGACATACACACTGTTTTCATTACAATTCATTATATGTTCTGTCCTCATGGTGGAGTACATGGTGGAAAATAAAAGCAAATGTTTCTATAGAGTCGTATCTAGTCTTGTGTTCTAAAGTTTGTGTGTCTATTCAGCTTTCAAAATAATTCCATGAGTCTGGCTCTATTTTTATTATTTTATTTTTGTTGATAAGAAAACTGAGACACAGGCTAAAATTCTGGCCCAGGTTACACAGCTACTAAAAGTAAGTGGTCAAGGTAGATTATGGGCACTAGTGGTCTAGCTTCATAGTCTGTGTCTTCATTCATTAGTCATACTTTTGCAGCTTTTTTCATTTTTATTTATATTTCATAAGACATTTACCTGTTTGCCCTTCTGTTAAATTGTGTATTTTGAAATGAAGAATTTGATAATTTACCGTACCTAGGAGAAAGATGTCCGGAAGTGGAAGGAAGAATTATTAGATCAACGGCGTAGGATGATGGAAGAGAAATTACTTCATGCTGAATTTAAACGAGAGGTGCAATTACAAGCAATTGTGAAAAAAGCACAAGAGGAAGAAGCCAAGGTATATTATAGATGTTTCAAGCACTTAATCATTTACCCAAGTAATTGTTTCAGGTATTATATAATGGTAATAGAAGTTAATGTTTATTGAGTGTTTATTCGGTTCCAGGGTAACAGAACATTTTACTGGCTCATTTAAAATTTACTAGATACAATGTCTTATTTTATCCTTATAATAATTCTATAAAAATATTTTTTACAGCTCTATTTAGGTATAATTGACAGAGAATAAGGAATAATACATACATTAAATATTTGATTTGATGGGTCAGGTATCTACTCTTGAAACTACTGGTAGTATGAATGTAATAATTCCTTTCTTCTGCTCTGGTACTATGCAATTGCTCTTCTGCTTTCTGTTGCCAAAATGTTTGCATTTTCTTAAACTTTACGATAATGGAGTCCTGTAATTTGTACCCTTTCCTTTCCTCTGGCTTCTTTCACTCAGCATAATTATTTGAATTTTTTCCATGTCGTGGTGTGTATTCCTTTTCATTGCCAAGAGGCCTCCCATTGTATGGAAATACTTTTAATTTTTAATCCAGTTACTCATTGATAGATATTTGTTCTTGTCCCAGTTTTTGTATATTATAGGTATAGCCTCTGTGGACATCTGCTTACAACTATTTTTGGAGACTTGTGCTTTCATTTTTCTTTTGCAAATATCTAGGAGTAGATTGGAAGAGTTATGGTAGGTTCATGCTCAAAACAATTTTTAAGCTGGTAAAACTATTTTATATTTGTACCAGCAGCAAATGAGTATACTAGAACATTTATACTAGGTATACTAGAACATTTTGACCAACATGTGGCACAGTTACATGTTTTAATTTTAGCAATCCCATTTTAATATGAATATAATATCTCAAGTTTTTTCCTATTTTTTTGTGTGAAAACACACATAAAACTTACTATGTTTTATGCAATTTAGTGGTGTTAAATACAGTCATAATTTTATATAACCATTCACTGTCCATGTTCAGAAATCTTTTTTTATTTTGTAAATCTGAAACTTTATATTCATTAAACAGTAGCTATTTATTCCTTTCCCCTGCCCGCCAGTCCCTGGCAACCATAGTTTCCTTTTCAAATTCTTTAATTTTTGCTACTTTGTATAGCTCATGTAAGTGGAATAACATCATAATGCCTTTCAAGTCTTCAGTGTTGTAGCACCTCTCAGAATTTCTTTCTTTTTCAGCTGAATAAAAGTTTGTTGTTTAAAATACCACTTTTTGCTTATCCTTTCATCCACTTGTTGCATCATTCTCAATGACGCAATAAACATGAACATCAGTTTATCTGTCTCTTTGAGTCACTGCTTTCATGTCTTTGCAGTATATACCCAAGAGTGGAATTGTTGGATCAGATAGTAATTCATTTTTAATTTGAGCAATAATGCTATTTTCCTTATCACTTATATAATGTTGCATTCCCATTGGTAGTACACAGGGTTCTTGTTATTCTACATAATGTCCAACCTCATTTATTTTCTGTGTTTTTTATAGTAGTCATCCTAATGCACAGCTGGTAGCATTTCATTGTAGTTTTAATTTGTGTTTTTCTAATGGTTAGTGAGTTGAATGTCATTGCATGTACTTATAGCCATTTGTGTATCTTTTGAGAAATGTCTGTTCTAGCACTTTATTTTTGAATGAAGATGTTGAATTGTTGAGATTTTTATATTCGCTATATATTCTAGATATCAATCTCTTACCAGATATGTAGGATTTAAAGTATTTACTTTCATTCTGTGTGTAGCTTTTTTTTTTTTTTTTTTGTCTTTTTCCTTTTTATCGGTACTGGGGATCGAACTCACGACTGCCTGCTTGCAAGGCAGGCACTTATGCCGCTGAGCTAAAATTTTTACTATGTTGTCATTTGATGCACAAGGTGTTTTAATTTTAATGAAGTTGTTTGCCTATTTTTTTAATAAACTTCCTGTTTTTACCTAGTTTTTTCATGTTTTTCTATCTTTGATGTCATATCCAAGGTATCGGTGCCAAATCCAATGTCATAGCTGGGCATGGTGGCGCATACTTGTAATCCCAACATTCTAGAAGCTGAGGCAGGAGGATTGCCAGGAGTTTAAGGTCAGCCTGGGCTACATAATGAGTTCACCCTGTCTCAAAAAACAAAACAAAACAAAACACAAATCCAGTGTCATGAAGCTCTTCTGTTACATGCTCTTCTAAGAGTTGTATAGATCTTACATTTAGGTCTTTGATCCATTTTGAATTAATTTTTGCTTGTAGTATTTTAATTTTTTTCCCTTAATGATATTGGGGATTGAACCCTCAGGCCTTAACATTGCGTTACATCTTCAGCCCTTTTTAAGCTTTTTTGAGACAGAGTCTTGCTAAGTTGTCCAGATTGTCTTCCTACTGTATCCCCAACAACTTTTTTAAAAAATTATTTTTAGATTATTTTATTTGCTTTCCTATTTTTCTACAGACACAAATCCTCAGTTTAACTTTCCATGACAATATAAATGGATTCAGTGCTTACCAATCTTCCACCACTAAGTTGTTTTCACATCTATCTTGGTTTGTTGGAGCTTAAAAGTGATCTTTCCAGAGTGCTCACATGTGTTGTACTCCTTGAATTCTTGGGTATTTCTGAACTTCAGCATTTTTGTATAAATTATGTCTTGGGTGAAGACCATATTAGTGATTCGCAGTATCCTTCCTTCAGGAAGACACTGTTTTGTGTCTAGCATTAACTTTCTGAGGAGAAGACTGTCTGAGGCCACACTGAGTTTTTGCATTCTTTTTTTTTGTTGTTTGTTTGTTTTCCTTTTTATTGCTACCAGGGATCAAACTCAGGACTGCCTGCTTGCAAGGCAGGCCAGTTATGCCACTAAGCTAAATCCCCAGCCCCTAAGAGTTTTTGCATTCTTATAGATAACTTGCATTTACTGTTTGGAAGTTAAAATTTTATTGTTCTTTCTTAATGTTTTATAATGTAGTAAGAACATTCTTCGTGTTGATCTTCCAAATCTACTTTTCGTGGGATAATGTAGGTTCTTTTAATCTTCAATTTGCTTCTTCCCATCAGAGTATGTTTCTTATATTTTATGTTGGAATATTTTCTGTTGCCTTTTTACGTACATAGATACTATTTACCGTTGTCTTTCTATTAGGTAACCTTGACTTGTTCTCCATAAAGCTTATTTATTTATTGACTTGGTCTCAGTTAAAAAATAAATATTAACTGATCAACATAATTCTTTTCATGTTAGTAATTTAAGGGCTTTCTGTCTCTATTCTGTTCCATGCTTTTCCTAATTTAATTACTTCCATCATAGCATTACTTTTCTGCTGTTTATTTCCTTAGCTTTCTAATCGCCATTTATTTTTATTGTTTTGTTATTTTATTGTCTTCTGATTTCTGATTTCTTCAGTGTTGCAAAGTTTGCATAGGAAATTTTCTTTTTTATTTAGTTATATCTTTTTTCTTGATCCAGTTCCCCCACCAGCTTATGCTTATTCTCTTTTGTCTTAATTTTATTTATTTGGTTGGTATAGTAGGTATTATTTCTTTTTCTTTCATCTTGATTTATGCTTAATATGTGAGTCCTGATACAGTATGAATAAGTTTTTCTTTAATGTACTTTTTTTTTTTGTCTTTTTACCGGTACCGGGGATCGAACTCATGGCTGCCTGCTTACAAGGCAGGTGCTTATGCCGCTGAGCTAAATCCCCAGCCCCTTTAATGTACTTTTTATTGTGTTCTTTCAGTATAGTTTGAAAAATACTTATATGGTTGATATACTTATGAAATTGTGCTTATGTAAAGAGCAAAATAGAAAAACAATAAACAGAAGTAGAGAGAAGTTCAGATACTTAAAATATTTCAATATATATGTTAGGATGTTTCATTTATACTAAAAGTTTATCTTAGTTTGTTGAAAAGAAAGTTTATTTCCAGTTGTTTCTTTTTGTAAGTCTTTTTGGTTTATGTTTTGTACTGAGTAGCTGCTTTGAAGATAATGATACAGAGTGTGATAATTATTTCTATTCTCTTACTTTGTTATGAAACTGTTTTTTCATAAAATAAGAAATTGTGTTTGTGGCCCAGAGATTGGGAAAGATGAATGAGAATTGTATTCAAATCTCTTTGTGTGCTTTTATTTATCCTGAGTTAGGTTTTACAGAACAGTATGGATTTCTGATGTCTGCTTCTGTCAGAGTTAGCTCCAGAGTTCACATCCCTCTTTTGATATGTTGTTTTCACTGTGACATGTCTTCCCTCTAGCTTTCAAGAATAAGAGATTTAATCCCAACTGATGCTTTGAGCCTTATCATTAGCCATACTTTACTCCTCAAAGATGTATTGTCTAGCACAGGGTGGGTAAATGCATGGCACGGGTGTTACTTGTTTTTCTTTTAAAACAAAAGATGTTAATCAGTGAGTTATTTTTTCTGAACGAAAACTTCATTATTTAGATTTAATTGCAGTGTTGGCATTTTACAGTAAATAAGTGGGTTTTGCCTTGTAGTTTGGGCAGAAGTTGATATTGAGTGTGAGGATGCTGTGTACAGTTCAGTGTCTTGAGTTTAACTGTCATTCATTTAATGTGTCAAAGGAAAATGTTTTGTTATTATAACTTTCATTCTCTCCAACTGATTCAATTAACATGAATTACCTAATTAACTATAGTGTAGTGAGTGTAATTTGAAACTACAATTGTTTGAAGTAGAACTCTGTAAGATAAAGTTGTATGAATCTTAAATTCTTAAGAAGTTGTTTTGTAAATTAAAACTATTTTCTGAGGCAGCTTCTAAATCAGTTCTTATGAATAAAGCCTGTGAGTTTGTTAAATACATTGGATTATGATTTATTTTGAGGTACATATTGGAAGAAAAACCCATAAGTCACTCATTTTTCTTTGTGCCTTATCATTGGTTTATATTTTATATTAAAACCATTGTTAAGGTTCTTAGTCTTATGATGTGTCCTAGATTAACTTGATTTGAACCCTACTTTCTTTGTGTTTATTGAAGGTAAATGAAATTGCCTTTATAAATACCCTTGAAGCACAGAATAAACGGCATGATGTTTTATCAAAATTGAAGGAATATGAACAGAGACTTAATGAGTTACAGGAAGAGCGACAGAGAAGACAGGTAGAAAAGCAAGCACGCGACGAAGCTGTGCAGGTAGGATTTGATTCTACAAGCATTTGCTGAGCACCATCTCTCATTTCCTAGGCTCTGGGTAAGGTGCTAAGGATCCAGGAGTAAAACTTCCTCTCTGTTCTTGATGTGCATGGTTAACATAGGACTTCTTGAAAACAGTCTGCTGGAAACAGTGTTTACTTTTTCAGATAAGGTTGTCAGCACCTTCAGTAGATGGCAGTCATAGAAACAGAATCTCTAGATGAAGGGTTGAACTCTTAACAGATTATTATCTATTCTTTTCTAATTGGGTTGGGCAAGAATATGGTCCTCTTCTCCTAATAAAAAAAGATGGCTTTTGGCCAAGTATATATAGCCATAAGAACTGGATCATCTTTTTTCTTATGAGAAGGAGCACCTGTCATTTACTGGCCAGTATCACCCGATACTTTACACCTCTGCAGCAGACCTTAAGTAAGCTGCCATTTTCAGGATAGGAAGAAAGGTTAAGCCATGAACTGTTTCTGTTTATGAAGTATTTTAGGTTTTCTTTAATAAAGTATCTTGCCCTTAGATTCTTTTAAGTGCTTACATTTTTGGTATAAAGAACAAATTTGCAGTGTTCAAATACACATTCAAACTTACTGTATCTATTGTAACTAATATTTATTTGTTCTTTGACTTAGTGATCATTTGAGTTGCTGCAAGTTATGTGCCATGATTGGCTTGAGGATATGAAAAATATATGTACTTTTTCTCAGTAGGAAGACATATTCAAAAACAAACTTGAACAGGTTAAGTACTATAATAAAGGCATTTTCATAGCTAGGAGACCACTTTACTCACATAGGGAGTGAAGAGGATATGAGAAAGGGAGTTTTCAGAAGAAGATACTTCAACTAGATTTGCAAAGGTGGGACAGTTGCATGCTGAGATGTAGCGTGGGAGGGCATGCATTCCACACACAAGGAGATAGGAACGATTACTGCGTGGAGAATTGGGGAGAGTAGAGCATAGAAACTTCGTAATGATAGAAATTAGGGATATTGATACTTTCTGCTTCATGTCACTGGTGATTTTAAGAAATTAAAAATGTTAATGTGTTTTTAAGTTTATTGATTATATTTCACATTTATAGACATTAACAAGCACTTTGAGATTCATCCCTGATTTCTGTTTGGTTTGAGTCCATGTCTTGAATAATAAGCTAACACGTGTTAAAAATATAGAATGGTTCTACTAAAGAAACTACCTTGTATTAGTTAAGGCTCCCTAGAAGAAGGGCCACAATGGATAGAAAATAGATGTGTGCTTATGCAAGGGAATTTACTAGCTAAGCCAATAGGATTGGAGATGGGAGAGTCCATAGTGACCATCTCTGCATGCTGGAGAGTGGAAGGAGCCAGTGCTGCTCATCCCAGGAAGATAAAGGGATCAGGGATATAACACCAGCCCAAAGTTAAAGGCTTAGAAGCTCATGATAGAGTCACTAGCAATAATTCTGTTGGTGGGATAGGGAAGACTTTCTGGAAAAGGTGACTTCTTTTCTGGATTTAGGAGAGAAATATATAATCAATATTATATATTTTTAAATGTACATCTTTGATTCCTTTCATTACCTTTTATACATTTGAAATTACATAATTATCTTCAGTTGAAAATGATGACTCGACTCTTGCTTAATAATTTGGAACATTAAAGCTTAAAGGAAAGCAGTTTACTAAAAGTATTAAGGAACTTTTTATGGTAAAAACATTATTGTCTTAAACATCAAATGTTTAACTTTTTCTTCAGAAAGTTCCTATTAGTAAAATAAAGTGTTTGATTATTTAGGGCTGACTTACATTTTCAGTATGACAGAAATTCAAATTCAAAGGCTTCAGATTCACTCAGTTGTAAGACAGGGTCTATGTTCAGGCCCTAAACTAATGGCACAATATTCCAGGAAATTAAAAACTCATTGAAAGCTGGTCAAACCACTAGAGAGAAACTAAAGATAAGCTTTCAGACCTTGAAGACAGGTTTGAAGCTAGTGATAATGAAAGGAAAGATCTCTTAAAAATATTAAGGAATCAGGGGCTGGGGATTTAGCTCAGCGGCATAAGCACCTGCCTTGCAAGCAGGCGGTCGTGAGTTCGATTCCCGGTACCGATAAAAAGGAAAAAGACAAAAAAAACCAAAAAAACAAAAAACAAGGAATCAGGAAATAACAATTCAGCTGTAAGAAAACACAAAGAAAAATTTTGAGTGATGTCAGCAAAAAATCAGGGGTCAACCAATGACATAAAGAAAGACTATTTACAGAAGTAATACCAGAAAACTTCTCAAACATGGGAAAAAGACAAGAAAAGAATATTAAAGACTGTTAGAAACAAGAAACAGATCACCTACAAAGGAAAATCCATCAGAATCACAAACCGTTAAGTCAAGAACTTGGAGTGAAGAGTTTCAAATCCTAAAAGAAAACAAATTCTAACCCATATTGATGTACTCTGCAAAACTATTTTTCAAAATTGATTGAAAGTAGATACTTCATTGATAAAGAACAACTGAAGGAATTTATGACCACCAAACCAATCCTACAAAGAGTGCTAAAGGATATTCTAGAGAGACATAAAGATGATCACGGTTCCAGGAACAGCAGCAGAGGGGTACCACCAAACAGGGCAGGCAAGTGAATGTTGGGGACCAATAGTAGGAGGATAGCTTGGCAGAGATAAGCCACTGCATGCCAGTTGTAACCATTAATGTAGATGACCTCAATTCACCAATAAAAAGAAACACAGGAGAGTGGATCAAGGAATAAGATCCATCAATATGTTGTATACACAAAACATTTAACTTGAAATTCATAGACTGAAAGTCAAGGAAGAGAAAATAATGTTCCATGTGACAAGAAACCAGAAAAAAGCAGGGGTAGCTTGCCCATCAACTGCAGAATGGCTAAGAAACTTTATATAGTATTTTTATACAATGGAAAGTTACTCAGCTGTAAAAGAGGATAATTTCAAAGCACCTGTAGGTAAATGGATGCAGTTTGAGATTGTGCTCATGGGTGAAATGGTTCAGATTCATAAGGATGAACAATCTCCCTAGAATAAAAAACTGAAGGATGGGGGCTGGGGATTTAGCTCACTGGCATAAGCACCTGCGTTGCAAGCAGGCAGTCGTGAGTTCGATCCCTGGTACCAATAAAAATGAAAAAGACAAAAAAAAAAAAAAAGAAGGATGTGCAATAGATATTGTGAAAGTAATAGGGGAGGAAACATCTAAAAAGATGGTAACCACTGTTAATTTCCTATTGTTTTGAGTTCCTGAATCATTTTCTTTTGACCAGGCGCTAAACTAAATCCCCGGCCCTCCTGAATTATTTTCATTGTTCTGTTAGGTTTAGTTTTACTCTATTTTGTTTTGATTTTATTATATCTGATGGCATGGGCACCTATTTCAAAGATAACAAAATACTTTATGGTAGCTATTGTTGATTTCCTGTCATCGAGTTTTGAAGTCCTATAATGCTTCCATTATTTTCATTTATTTTGTTGTTTTGTTTTTATTATGTCTGATGGTATGTACTGCTATTTTGAAGAAAATGAGACATTATGGTAGCCATTGTTGATTTCCTATTATCTTGATTTTGTATCACTTTCATTGTTCTGTTTTGATTGGCTTTATTTTGCTTTTTTTTGGTTCAGTTTTATCATCTTTGAAATAAAAAAAGAACATTTTTATACCAGATTTGATTGTTTTCAGTCTTAAGAGATTGTGAGATTTTGAGTAGCTAATAAACAAGTTTCCATATATTCTGGATCAGTAATGAGACACAATTTTAACCAGTTTATGAATAGTATGGCATACACTAAAAAGTATATTTAATATCTAATTGCATGCTTCTTACAGTCTGTAGTGTGCCAGCTATGTCTCCCTGAAATGAGGGCTTTCCCTCCAATTTCCAGTCTCTCTTTGGCAAGTAGAGGTGGAGAGGAGGGATAGTGAGAATGATTCCTTCATCTTTCAGGCTTCCTGAAGAGGTTTTCCCTAGGGTAGGTAGAGCTTGTCACAGAGGCAAAGTTACCATTGCAAGCTCAGTAACCTATTGGAAATGCTTGAGTATCTTCAAGTGTTAACTGGATAGAAACTAGCTCATTTTTTTCCTGATGTCCTTTACTGAGCCCTTACTATGGGTAAACACTCAGTTGAGTAGTTACCTATGTCAATAATTTAGGATCTCACAGGCCAACAAGGGTCTTTAAGGCAAAGTGACTTTTCCATGGCCATATATATGTAAGTAGGAGATGTCAGAGCCTAGATCAGCATTTTCCATTAATCGTCAGGGAAGGGAAGGGATAGATGGTGTTATATGGAGAATAGATAAGATTGAAAGAAAGGTGTCAGTTCAGCTTGGTAACACAGTGAGCATTAGCAAAATGCTTCTAGGTAGAAAGTACACAAGATAGTATTTCATGTTAAAGCTCACTGTTTTGATGCGGTATCTTCTGCTTTGATGATCATAACTAGTTATTCAGAATTTACTGCATTCCAGGGTCTATAGTAAATGTTATATAATATCTAAGTCCTAAGCAATATGTATAACTGTTATTTATCTTTCAGAAAACTAAAGCAAAAGGAGTGTAACTCCGTAGACTGGATTCACTCAGCTAGTAAATAATGGGACCTGGAAAGAAAACCAGGGAATCTGGCCTAGTGTCCTCTGTCATACCCATTATGATGTATTAAGTTGCCTCTTTTGCCTTCCCAAAAGCTTTCTTCACTTAATTACATGATGAAACCTTATTTTGGAAATAAAATCTATTAACTATAACCTTTTCATTATGTTTAGCTATTTCTATAACTGTATAGTAACAAGGTTTTTGAAATGATTAATCAGAAAATACGTATTAGATTCCTACAGAACATGTAGCAACATAGTGTTTGCTTAAAGTAATATTTCTTCTCATAATCATGTGTAATGCTGCTAAATGATTCATGACAAGAGTGTCATGTTTGATTTTTGTTTAAATTCAGAGAAGCAGTGTATGCAGTAGTAAGCCATAAATATATAAAGTTGAGTATTTAAAGTAGTATGGATGGTATGTCACTTTTAATTACTTACATTTACATGTAATTCTAATACCTTTTAAAAATATTTTGAACATCAGGAACGCAAGAGGGCTCTAGAAGCAGAACGGCAGGCTCGTGTAGAAGAATTGTTGATGAAAAGGAGAGAACAGGAAGCTCGTATTGAACAGCAGAGGCAAGAGAAGGAAAAAGCCCGTGAGGATGCAGCTCGAGAGAGAGCAAGGTATCTCATTTGCTATCTAGATTTTGATTATGAGGAACATTTTACACTGAGTAAATATTTAAATCGGACCTTAAAAAAGCCATTTGATGTCACATTTATTTTTTAGAAATAGTCACAAAAATTTAAATGTACCAGATTGTGATTCTAGGGTATTGTGACATTACACTCAAAATGGAAATTTCTTGCAACTTTCTGTTGTGACTGTTGATATTTTAAGATACTTGATTGAAAAATTGAAATCCGATTTTGGCTAGCTTAAGCAAAAAGGAATCTTTTGGGTATCTGTTAGGGCATGAGTAATAGACCAATTCAAGTTACTTTGGTATTGCTTATGATTTCTTTGGTACATAGATTATTTAAAGGTATGATTTCCAACTGTTTAGGAATATCACACAATTTTTCTGTTACTTATTTCTAATGGAATCTTTTAGGCTAAAGCACGACATTTTGTATAGTTTTGGTGCATAATTTACATTTTTCTAGCCTCCGATGTAGTCTCTCTTGGACTTTCTCTGTGCCCTTTGAAATTACACATCTTCTGTTGCTAGTGAAGGGCTTCTTTCTATCAGTGTGGTAGAGGTAGAGTTCCTACATCTTTGTGACTTACCAAGTTTTAGTTTAGTTCTCTCAACTCTTTGAGAGAAGATACTTGAAGTATCCAAATGTAAAAGGTGAAATGTGTATTTCATATTTCAGTTTTCAGTGTTTCATGTAGTTTGATGCTTATTTAAGTGCAAGGAATTAATCACTGAGAGACTAATCCTTTTATTTTGAAATGTTTCTCTTTGGTTTCTAAACAGTATTTCTTGCCTTAAGGATAATTTTTTTCTGTGATAAATATAATCATAGTTCCTATTTACAAGGTACATCTTATGTCCTTTCATCTTTATCCTATTTGTGTTTTTGTTTCTTAAACATGTCCTTTACAGACTACGTTTAGTTGTGTTTTTGCTTTTCTATCTGGTCTGCTAATTTTTGCCTTTTAATTGGAATATTTAATTGGAATGGAGTACATTGTCACTTGATATAATTATTGATTTTGATTAGATTTATGTCTGTCATTTGATAATTGTTGTCCATATCAAATTTTTTTTTGTCTCCATGTTTACTGCCTTGTTGTTAATAAGCAAGCACTTTCTGGTGAAAAAATTTCAACTTCTTTAATTTGTTTATTTTATAGAAAAAAGGTAAAACAAAATTTCATACAAAGTAATATAGTAACAATATTAATATATTACACGTTATCTTTTTTTTTCTTTTTTTTCTTTTTTTCTTTTTTTTATTTAAAGAAAAGGAAACAAAAAATACATGGAGATAAAAAAAGGGTAGAAATAATACAAAATTACAGAAAAACAAACGGTAAGAAATTGCTGGTTGATAAGTTACACATTGACATCTTAGAAATAGCTGTTCAGGTTATAGAATTATAGTATTTAGAATGACATTCAAAAAGTGACCCTACGTTTGTTCTGCTCTATGATCGAACAAAAGCTCAGTAATATGGTTATCAGTCCTACACATTTGTTTTACATCTCAAAGAAGGTAAGATTAAACATATCAAAACAGAACAGAACATTTAAAAAAACAATTTAAAGAAATACAGATTTCAAAGCAAGTCCACTGGAGATCTTCATTATCTAACTGTCTCTAGTTTCTTACAAATAGTTGTCCCTATCTTCACCCACTTTATATACTTATTGCGTATTATAGAACTAATCAAATCATTACAGGATGAAGTCTTTTTAGGTCCTCAAGTTCCAAATTAGGGAAGAAAATAGTAACTACCATCGCATCTCTCATTCTCTTTGTGATAGCTGTCCCCATCTCTACATATGCTGAAATTGAACTCAAGAAACCAGTCCAATGTCATTCTAATCAGTGAACAATAGATTGCTAGAATTTATATTATAATACTACAAAATAAGCCTCGGGTTTCTCAGCATCTCTTCCTCAGAGTATCTGTTCCTTACATCTTGCATTATATAATCTGTTTCCGTAAATAATTTTAAAAACCCATGTGTGAATTTCTACATATATATCTATCCTCTCTGTATTATAGGGAAAACCAAGTCATAGCAAGACAGCAAAACAATTTCCTAGAAAAACATGCAATGGATAAGACATATAAGACTACAATATAAATGATCTTCCATAGCTACTATGTTTTCTCTTGTTATTTTCAATAGATTTGTCCACAACACTGGCTTATTATAGTTAAACATAGTATCACCTATTTTTATAAAAACTTAACTTTGACAGCATTGTAGGATTTGAGAGCTGTTACTAATAATACCCGTATGGATATCCTTTACATCTTGTCATCCTCAGAGTAGTTGCCTCTACTTTTAGGGTTGATACTAACAAGCATACCAATTTCAAATAAAATCAGCCAAGGCCAACCCATAGTCTTATGATTCAGATTCAATTAAGATCAGTCATATTAAGACAATGTAAGTAATACAGGATTTCAGTTTAAGTTAATAGAAAAATAAGGATAGTTACCATGGTATAACCTGCTATTTTTGGTTCAAGATGTCTGTGCCCTCAAATCTGACATGAGTAGACAGACCAGAACATATTAAATTCAAACTAAATATGGCAATAGGACTACTGTGTCTTTTAAATCGTTATACACCATTAACAATGACCTCTGCCTTTTTTTTTATATAGTTTCAGAGCTGTCTATACTAAAGACTATAGCTTACCGTCTCTGCCTCATGTCTGCTACTCCACTTTTCTGCTATAATTTGTCCACCTTATTCCCTCATTCCATTGTCTGCCCTGTTCACTGAGGCCTCTCTGCCACTGTTGCTGGAATCCTTGTATCTCTTCCTCTCTTTCTCTGTAATGTCCTTCAGCACTCTCTGTAGGGTTGGATTGGTGGCCACGAACTCCCACAGTTCCTCCTTGCCTTGAAAGTATCTTATTTCTTCATTAATTTTGAGAGAGAGTTTTGATGGGTATATGAACTTTGGTTGCATATTTTTTTCTTTCAGGACTTGGAATATTTCTCCCCACTCCCTTCTTGACTTAAGAGTTTGTGTTGATAAGTCTGCTGTTATTTTGATAGTTTTCCCGTTGTAGGTAATCTGCATCTTTTCTCTGGCTGCTTTTAATATTCTGTTCTTTTGGTGGATTTCTGGAATCTTGATTATTATATGTCTAGGCGTAGATCTGTTTTGGTTGTAGGTAGCTGGTGTTCTGTATGCCTCTTTTATCTGGATATCATTTCTTTTTGCTATACATGGGAAATTTTGCTTTAATGTATCTGTGAATATTCTTTGTATTTCATTTTTGGTTGCTCCTGCTTCCTCACTCACATTCTTTATTCTTAAGTTATGTATCTTTTTGTCATCCTCCAGTTTTTGAATTGCTTCTTTCTGGTTCCTTGTTATTTTTAAGAGGCTTTTTCTTTCACGATCATATGCCATAAATCTCTCTTCAAGTTTCAGAAGGCTGTCTTTAGTTTCTGTCAAGGCATTTTGCCAGTGTTCAATGGAGTTTTTAGTTTCCTGGTATTCTCTTTGGATCTGTTTCATGTATTCTAAGTTATGTTTAAATTCTTCAGAAGTTTCTCTTTCTTTTCTGATTTCCTCAGTTCTTCCATCTGTGTTCTCTTGGGCGGGGCTTGTCATTTCTTTAATTAATCTCTTTATATCTTGCCTCACTTGGATCAGGAGTACAGCTTTAAATTCCTCTGTGAGATCATGTAGGTACTTTTTAATTTCGGCTGATGCTGTGTCGAGCAATGGATGGTTACTGTGCTTGTTCTCTTCAGTGTTTACTTCTCCTGGACTTATTTTCTCATGTTGGGCAGCTGGGGATTTTTTTAAATTTTTATCTCTTGTCATGTTTCTGGTTTCTTTCAGACTGTCCTGGGGTTCTCTGGCCCTCTCTGAATTGCTTAGGGCCTTTCAAAAGTGTGCTGACTTGAGTTTTTGCTGTCCTCCCCAATTTGCTGTTATCTGGGGTAGCTGGGATGCAGGGGCAGTACAGGCTAGTCTCCAGCCTCTGTGCCAGTTAATCCATAAATTAGGCCGTACTTTCTGGATGTCACTGAGTTGTGACTATTTTGTATCCGCTTATTGGGCTCCAAGCAGAGGTTTGGTTTAGCCCCAGTAACTCCTGCCAGTTCTCTTTGTACCAGAAGCAGCTGACTAATGTCACTATGGCACAGGGTTCTGCCCAAATCCCAGCTGTTCTCTTCCAGACCTCTCTGTGACAGGAGCACCAGAACAGCAGATCTGCCCAAATCCAAGGTGTCTCCCACTAGTTCTCTGTATGGAGCTGAAGCCAGTACGTAATCAGGCTGTGCCCAATTTCAAGATGTCTTCCACCAGCCCTCCCTACACGCGGACCTGGTGATGTCACCGAGCTGTAGTTTCTGCCCAACACTAAAATGTCTGCCGCCAGACTCTGTGTTATTGATTTCCCCGTGGTGGCGGGCACTGTCCAGTTCCAAGATGTTCTCTGGCCAACCCCAGCAGCCGCGGGGTTCCCAGTACTCACCAGAGTCCGGCGCAGGTCCTCGTCCCGGGTCCACCACACACCAAGCTGCCCACGTTTCCCGCACTCCCGGCACAGCGCGGAACGGTGCACAGCATGCACTCCTGGCACAGTGTGGAGCGGTCAGAAATCTGCACAGTGTTTGGCTTTGGAACTCCAGAGCCTTATACTATCTCCTCTGGTGCAGTGGTGCAGTCCTGGCTGCTACTCGGACTCCCGGGTCTCAGTTTCCCGCAGTCACCAAAAGCCAACACAGCTTTTCCTGCTGGGTCCACGGGTCAGTTTGTTGATTTAAAGGCACGGGATTTGCAGCCTCCCGTTATCAGTGTTCATGGTCTCAGCATGACTTTAAATCCTCCAGCTGCACTGTCTTGGTTAATAAGAATCGCTATCGATTTGTTTGGCCCTCTCCATGTTGTCATATTTTAGCTTCTAGTATGATTTCTCCGGGGAGACTCTTCGCTCGATCCCCTAGCAAGCCGCCATTTTGATCGAATCCTTACACGTTATCTTTAAAGTGGTTGCTCAGGGTTCAAGATATGAGCATAAAAATTTCTGTAATTGATTTTAGTACAAACCTTCTTTTAGTGAACTAAGAGACATTAATAGCACAATTGACTTGCATTTTTTTTCCCTTTTCCCTATTGTGCTTTTCCTTTTCACCCATCTTAGTGCTTGTTTCCTTTTGAACAATTTCCTATTTCACAATATCAATTTCTTTAATTTTTAAAAATATGTACTATTTCAATTATTTGCTTAATAGTCACTCTCTGGATTACATTAATGATCTTGATTTATTAAAATTTACTTAAGGGTTAAAACCGAATTAATTTTGGTAAAATAGAGTGACTTTGTCTGTTGTATTTCCTTGTCCTCTATCCCTGTGTTGTTATTGTCACGTATCTCACATCTTACGTCATAAACTAAATAATACAATGTTATTTTTATGGAGTCCTATATTGTTAAAAGAAACTAGAATAAAACTATGCATATATTCCTTTATATTTATCCACATACTTTACAGTTTCTGATGCACTTCATTTTTTAATGTGTGTATTTGAGTTGCCTCTGTTATTCATTTGAGCAGATGGACCTCCTTTTCTATTCCTGCTAAGGGAATTTGACTTCCAGCAATTGCCTTGGTTTTCGCTTTTCTGAAAATATTTTAGTTTTGCTGGATACAGAGTTCTTGGTTTTTCTTTCGGTATTTTGAATCTTCTGACTTCTGTTGTTTCTGATGAAAAGTCTACCATTTACCTGTTTTCCCGTTCATGTTACGAGTTGTTTTTTCTTCATGCCTTCAGGAAATTCTCATCTTTTATCAGTTTGAATATGATTTACCTAGGGCTGCCTTCATGTTTATCTTTGCCTGTAGAGTCATGTTTTTATTAAATTGGTACATTCTGTCTAGGCCATTGTGTCTTCACATATTCAGTTGTCGATCTTTTTAGGCTTCTCTGAGATGTGAGTTTCTCAGGCTTTCTGTGCTTTTTTTTTTTTTTTTTTTTTTTTTGTCTTTTTCCTTTTTATCGGTACCGGGGATTGAACTCACAACTGCCTGCTTCCAAGGCAGGTGCTTATGCTGCTGAGCTAAACCTCCAGCCCCTTTCTGTGCTTTTGATATCGTGACAGTTGAAGAGTAATGGTTAGGTATTTTACAGAGTCTACCCAATGAAGATTTGCTTGATGTTGTTCTGTTCAGGTTGGGGCTACAGTCTGTTGTGAGGAAGACTCTAGTATTAAGGTGCCATTCTTTACAAAGTGTCATCCTCTTGACCTGACGTATCAGAGATGTTAATTTTGATTACCTAGCAGGTATCTGTGTGCCAGGTTAAATTTAAAATTTCTTTGTACTGTCCTCTTTAGAAGCAGGCCACTGATTGTATAGCCCCAAATGGAAGGATGGGAGTTAGTCTTCCTCTCCTTGTGAAAGTAACTATATGTATTACCTAAAATTCTTCTGTGCAGGACATTTGTTTATTCTTCCTGTATTGGCCATTTTCATTACTATAACAAAATACCTGAGACTGAGTGATATATGAAGATCTTTAGCTTATAGTTTTAGCAGTGTCTCCAAAGAGCATGATGTCAGCTCCAGCCTGGCACTCCTTCGCTATGTCATACTGTGGTGGAGAACATCATGGTGGAGTGGAGTGAGATGAGGTGGTCATGTGGTGAAACAGGAAGCCAGGGCGAGAGGAGCACCCAGTTTGTTCTTTTAGAACTAACCAGGGTCTTCTGAGTACCACATCAATACACTTGGGGCACCACACCCAGAACCAATTCCTGGTGGGCTTCATGTCTGAGAGATCCTATTCCTTTCTACATTGGTCCACCAGACACCAGGCTGCCAGCATGACCTGTGAGACAACACTTCACTTCTCTATTTGTTGTTTAACAGTATCCATATAGATTGAGTTGTTTATTTCATACTCTTCAGTAGTAATCTCACAAATAGTATTTGTTTGCCAATTGTCCCTTTTTTTTTTTAGATTTTATTTAAGGAGAAAAAGAAAAAAAAAAACAGAAAAAGGGTACAAGTTATACAGAATTTTAGAAAAAATAAACAGTGGGAAATCACTAGTTAATAGATTACATATTGTTATCTTAGAAATAGTTGTTCAAGTTACAAAATTAAATCATATAAAATGGACTTTCAAACAGTGAGACTGGAAACAGTTCTGTTCAATGATCCAACAAAAACTCAGTAATATGGCTATCTATCTTATACGCTTTAGTATACATGCAGTTATATCCTTTAGAGCACTTTCTTTTCCTTTCTTTTGTACAATGACAATTACACATTTTGGGTTTTATTACTCCCACAGTTCTTATTACTTTTTTTTGAAGAGAGTAAAACCAAATGTGACATAATAGGACAGAGTCAGTCAAATCAAAAGGATGGACATAATAGATAATGTAAAAACAAAATACAAGGTGATCAACAATGGTTACCATACTGCCTCTTGCTATCTTAAAAAGAATTGCCTATATCATCAGTTATAATAAAATTGAGCAAAACAGTAAAGAATAAAACCAAAACATTGGAGACATTACAGAACTTTAAAAGAAGATAATAGTCAACCAGAATGGGCATCATAATGAATCTTACTGTTTTCACAGTTGTTGCCTATACTTTCGAACTTGGTACTATCAACCAAAGCAGAATAGAAGAAAATCAATCAAAACAAGATGGTGAGGGCAATACAGGGTTTCAAATCAAGTTAATAGTAAATCAAAGTGCATTACTATAATGTATCCTGATATTTTTTATTTATTTTTCCCTTAATTAAAAAGATAAAAATAAAAAAGTAAATAATTAAAAAACGTATATTGAGATAAAAGAGGGCATAACAACAAAACAGTGCAGGTCAAAGCATAACCATTTAAGCAAAATAGTGTTTTACCACAAGATATCCTGACATAAAAGTAGTTACCATAGTGTCTCTTTCCTTGAAATCTTTGAGTATAACTTCATGTACTATAGCACCAAACATATCAAGACAATGTAAAACCATTCAAGAGAATGACAGTATTACAGGTTATTTAGAACCAACTGTCAGAAAATGAACAATGGTTTCTGTATAATCTCCTTGTCTATAAAAGGTTTTGCTTATATTATCACATATAATAAAATCCAATAAGATACAACCTGTTAAGACCGATGGAGACAGAAGAATAAAAGCTTGGTGGGACTTCAAAGCAAGATGATACTAAATCAGCACTAGCTATTATGATGTCTTGTTTTCTCCAAAATAGCTATTCCTACCATCCAATCTTCTCTGCCTCATTTCTGTTGAGCTCTTTTTCTGTCGTTTCTTGTCAGTTTGTCTTCTTCATTTTGCTTTCTGCTCCATTCATTGTAGCCTCTCTGCCACTGTTTCTGAAGTCTTGGTATTTTCCTTTTTTAGAATATCCTGCAGTATTCTTTGTAGAGTTGAATTGGTGGTTGCATATTACCCTAGTTCCTCATTATCCTGGAAGCACCTTGTTTTTCCATCAATTTCTAGGGACAGTTGTGCAGGATATATCAGTCTTGGCTGGAGGTTATTATCTTTCAAAGCTTCAATTATTTTCCCCCATGCTCTTTGTGATTTGATGGTTTGTGCCAAGAAGTCTGCTATAATTCTGGTGCATGTTCCCTTGTAAGTGATCTGTTTCTTATCTCTGACGGCTTTTAATATTCTGTTCTTATATTGTATTTCTGGAATTTTGATTATTATATGCCTGGGTATAGCTCTGTTTGGGTTGTAGGTGGCTGGGGTCCTGCATGCCTCATACATCTGAGTATCTTTACCTTTTGCTAAATTAGTGAAATTCTCTTGGGTTATTTCTGTGAATAGCTTTTGTAGTCCATTTGTTTGTGCCCCTACTTCTTCTTTTATGTTCTTAATTCTTAAGTTATAGATCTTCTTAATCATCTTCTAGCCTTTGCATTATTGCTGTTTGTTTTTTTGTTATTTTTAAGAAGTTTTTCATTTCATGTTCCCACATTACAAATCTGCCCTCCAGTTCAGATAACCTATCCGTAGTTTCTTTCAAGCTGTTATACCAGCTTTCAATAGAGTTTTTAGTTTCCTGGTAATCTCTTTGAACCTGCTTCACGTAGTCTATGTTTTCTCTATTTTCTCCATCAAACAATTCTCCCCTTTTTTTCTGTTCTTCCATTCCACCATCTGTTTTTTTCTTGGGTGGTGCTTAGCATTTCTCTAACTATTCTACTTATATCTTGCTTTATTTCATTAAATACTTCTCTTTTGAATTTGTCTATGAGGCTCCGGAGATATCGCTTTATGTCTATTGGTGCTGAGTCTGATATTGCATGTTTTCTTTCCTCATTCTCCTTTGCATTCAGCTTTCCTGCATCAGTGTTCTCAGGATTGGGGACTGAGGACCCTTTCTTTTTGCTTCCTCTTCCCATACTTTTTGTTCCTTCCATACAAGTGAATATAGAAGGCCTAGTTTTTTTTTTTTCTTTTTTTCTGTTATAGTTTGTTGGAATTGTGCTGGCTAGGTGTTCCCCCCGACTGCAGTGTACTCGGGAGACACAGACCTGGGCAGCCTCTGCTGGGCCTGCCCCTCCCGGTCAACCTACCAAAGGCTTCACTGCTAGGGTGCACCTCCAAGCGCTGGGACCTTGTTTGGGTTAGCCTACTGGGTCTTAGTCAGCAGCGTCACCCAGGCCAGGTACTCCCACCAATCCCGCTTGAGAGGGAAATATGCGACTGGAATTACTGCAGCATCCTGTTCTGGCAAGTCTGCCCGGTCCCAGTATGTCCTTTGCTGAAGTCTCCTGCTCTATCAAAGGGTCCCCGATCTGCTCACTCACCGCAGGTCGATACAGGGCTCCCTGCCAGTCCCCTTTTCAACTCCGTTTGCTGATTCCCACTCTCAGAGTTTTCATACGTCTCTCTCCCTGCCCTGCAGATTTGGACGCAGCAGCGGCAGCAGGAAATTCAAATCGAGGCTTCTAATGACACGGGATCCAGCTTCCACGCTGAGATTTTATCTGTTCCTGTTATAGCACTGGGATTGTGTTTCCAGTTGGTTTCTCTTAGCTTAGTTCATTCCTGGGTCGTCAGGGTATATCTCCCCTTGCTTAGGACTCCTCGCACCACCCCATTCCTGGATTCTAAGTGGGGTATCTCAGAGAGCCTCCATAGTTGCTGCTATCTATCTGCCATGTTCTCCCAGAAGTCACTTGTCCCAATTTTTGACATGGGAAACTGTTTTAGTTGGCTCCTGTGTCCCTTTGATTAACTTCATCTTTTTATCTGTTTTGTTTTGAGTATTTTCTTTCTTATACTACACATATTCCAGATTTGTCTTGTATTTTCCCTATCTAGCCCTCAGATCAGCCATTTTATTTTAGGAGTCTGGTTCCTTTTACTAGAAAGTTGGTTTTTTTGTGGGGGAGGATTGCTTTTTAAAACTAATTCTGTTTCTCTACTGAGATTTCAATGGAATCATCATCATCTTTTTCTTTAATTGTTATGGCATACTTTCATTTAATTACTTAAGCATATTTGTAAGAGCTCCATAGCCATATAGTCATCTGTGTTTGTTAAAACAACATAGGGCTTCAGCAACAGCTTTTTCCTGTGTCTGCCATACTTCTTTATATATCTCTTAGTTCTTTATTGGAAAATAGACATTTTTAGATAATGTATTCAAACAGTTCTGCGGTTTTGCATCAGTGAGTACTTCTTAATTTATTGTTTGTTTTTGGTTGAGTTGCAGAAACAAAGTGTTTTGTTTTGGTTTTAACAATTCTGTCATGTTTTATACTTGCTTTTTGGGAAAAGGATTTACTGATTTCTTCCATATCTAGCAGTCCTATCCCTAATATTATATTTTAAATAAAAAAAATTTATCAAAATAAAATTTATATAAAGTTAAGTAGTATATCAATTTTATAATAAAGAATTTCCTTGGCCCCATGTCTCTCCACTTCAGTTACCATTCCTGTAAAGCACATTACTTTAGCTTCATTAAGCTGAAGACATCTGTTTCTAAGTTGCCTGATACTTTCTTACGTATTTCTAAGTAACATACTTACATTGTGATTTCTTGAATTTTCTGTCCAGAACTTATTTGATTTTCTTCTAAGAATGATGAGGTTTTATTGTTTCGTTTCATATCCTCAGTTTATACTCAGAATTCCCCTTTCCTCATTTTTGATTTGGTTAAGTTCATTTCCAGCAGTCTTTTTACTCCTAACACTGAACAACTTAGTATAATCCAATTATCTTTTCCTTTATATTGTGACTTTTTGTTGTCCCTGAATGAATGATTGCCTTGTGTTTTAGTTTCTTTTGTTTCCCATGCTCCAGTCACGGAATCATTTCCAGACATTCAAAAGGAACTAAAAATTCTAACATATTTGAATTTATATTTGAAATGATAATTCTGTCAGTTAAACTTTTTCTTAGAGATACCTCTGAATTCCTGTGTCCTTTGGTTTCAGTCTGGATTGATCCTTTAGGTCCGTTGGAATGTTGTTATTTTAGAATTTCTTTTCATCTTCCTCTGATGTTAAACTGGCTGGCTCCAGTTTCATTGCTTTCTTTTTATGAATAAACTCTGATTTTGCTGGAGTATATTCTGGAGTACCTAACACACGAACCATTCCTGAGACCTTTTTTAAGACAATGCAAATGATTTGAAAGTGTTTTATTCCATTTTCTACTTGATCAGACACAGAATACTTACTTGACAATTGTTTCCCCTCAGATTTTAGAAGTCACTGGTTGATATCTAGCTTCTCCTGTTGCAATTGAGAAGTTAATTTTCAATGTTTATGTTTCTTTCAAAAACAGGTGTTCCATGTGTTTTGTGTTTATATTCATTGTGGTGGTAGGCATATATAAAATCTGGAGGTTCATACCTTTTAAAAATATTTTTATAAAGATTTTAAAACCTGGTGTTTCTTCCATTATATATTCCTTGTAGAATTTATACTAGCAGTTGTTGGATCTTCTGAATTTAATTTAATTTTCTTATCCTTTTACATCTATTTTCCCCCATCATGAATTTATATATTGTTTTCTAGTTTCTCAGTTTTTCTAATGATTTAAATTTTTTACTCTATATATTTTAAATATATAAATATTGTTTCCTTTATTCCATTTTCATAAATAATATTCTGTTCTTATTTCATAAGTATAACATATTTTCTTGTTTTCAGGTTGTTAATTATAGTTGTTTTGAAAAATTCTTATATTTCTTACTGTTTGTTTGTTTTGAAACAGTGTCTTACTGTGTGGTTCAGCTTGGCCTTGAACTCAGTATGTAGTTCAGGCTGTTCTCTAACTCACACAGCAATCTTCCTGCCTCGGCCTCCAAAGTGCTAGTATTATAGGTATGAGCCATGACACTCAGCACATTTTTCATTCTTTTTTTTTTTTTTTTTTGCATCATTTTTATGTTTTGGTTTTTGTCTTTAACTTCATGTTAGAAATTCTCTTCAAATTCTCTTCAAATGTTCATCATCCACCTCGCCCTGCTTTTTCCCCTTGTCTGTGTTTTTTAATGAAACACTGAGCAGCAGTTTCAATACATTAGTGTTTTAGACTGGACTTACAGACCACTGGGTCCCTCTGAAGTCTTTGGGGAACTGGCCTTTACTTGGAGGATTCCCACTAGTCCTTTTGTTGACTTTTTCTCTGAGCCTTTTGACTTTTTCCCTAAGCCTCAGAGATTCCTTGGGGAAGTCTGCGGGAATGGGAAATAAAGCAGCTACCAGTGCTGTGCGTGCTGAAAGGGGAAGACGCTCTTTGTCTAACCTTTTCAGTGTGGAGATTTGTACTTAACTCCTCTTTTTCAGTGTATTATCTCTCCTCCACCTTGACATTGCTTTGAATACACAGTTCTGTGCATGCCGCCACCTGCAGTCTTCTTCCCTCCTCACTATGTTTGTGGAGAATTTTTCAGTCCTTCATTTCAATCCCTTACCATTATTTTTCCTTGGGTACTTTCTCTAGTTCTGAGTTTTTAGGGAGTTTTGTAGTAGAGTTACTTTTTAGTTTCTTCCTTTGACGGTCTAAATTTCAGGTTTCTCAGATTTCTTTTTCAGTTTCTGAAATAGTGTTCTTCATTGTATGTGGTCATTTCTTGACCTATTCTCTGTCTTTGTGGGGGTTTTGCCTTTTATTGTTGCTTTCTTGTGGTTTAGGAGGACTTTGCAAGGGAATCAAGATAAGTGTATATTTTCAAAATGCCATATTTAAGTGGCAGTTCCAGAGCTAATATTTATATTCTTGCTTAGGTCTAGACACCATTTTCATAGCAAATAATCTCTGTTGTCCCAGCACTAAAAAAATAAAACAAAGACAGAATTCTAGTGCTCCCAAATATTTAATGAGCAATAATCCTAAAATGTAGGAGATACTCAGAATTTTTAAAAACTAGTGAGCCTGTAGAATATATGAGCTTTTGAGTCCTAATTGTGTTTTTTGATTTCCCATGATGTGTTGCTCTAAGTAGCTGATTCTTTTACAGAGACAGGGAAGAGCGATTGGCTGCACTCACAGCTGCTCAGCAAGAAGCTATGGAAGAGCTACAGAAAAAAATTCAACTCAAGGTATGGATATCATATATGCTTAAGTAGAAGTTTTAGAGCATACAAAGGAGCATGATATTAAAATTGTATTTATAGACAAAAGTTGCATTCATTTGTATTAATTTTTAGGTATAAGTCTTCTATGACTGAACTGTGACTCAAACTCAACCATCTGGACCCTACATTTATTTTGATAAGGCAGGAAGCGTCTTTGTGAGAAAAAATTAAATGAAACTTAACATTTATGGATTTACTCAGAAATTGATTAATGACTTGAAGGCATAACTGTTAGGCTTCTGATAGTTATAAATTTTTTTTTCTTTTTCTTTTTTCTGGTACCGGGGATTGAACTCACGACCGCCTACTTGCAAGGCAGGTGCTTATGCCGCTGAGCTAAATCCCCAGCCCCGATAGTAATAAATTTTAATCATTTAGGAAAAAACTAAAAGATGTATTCTTATGTTTCACTTGATTTTAAATGCATAGGAATTGCACAGCTGTAGATTGAAAGATTATGATAAATTGATTTTTTTTTTTTCAGTACTAGGGATTGAACCAGGGCCTACATTTCCTTTTTTTCTGTTTTAAGGAAGGATCTCCCTAAGTTGCCTAGGCTGTGGGCTTGAATATGGTTTACACTTCCAGAGTACTGAAATTACAGGCATACACCATCATACCCACATGCAGAAACTGATATTTTCTAGAAAATTTTTTATCATTGCTACAAGATGTAAGCAGTTTTAGCATGTGAATATTTGCAATATATCACAATTACTTACATGTTAAAGTAGATCATATTTTACTCTACTATTTGTGTGGACCTAGGAAATTAGCATTCATTTAATTATGATGCAGCATATTTATGAATGAGTAAGGTGTGATTCTAGTTCTCAGGAAACTCATAATGTAATGTGAGATTCAGATGCTCAGCAGATAATTTCCATACAGATGGAAGTATACATGAAGTGCAATAGAAGGCAGAGGAGGACATTCCTACATTAATGGTACCAGAGTTCAGGGAAATTGTTTTAGGGAGTAATTTCTAAGCTGATGTTAAAAGAAGGTCGAGTTCAATAGACAAGGGGAGTGGATGGGTGAGTGGAATCCACTCCAGGAGTCATGTGAAGAAGTGTGAGTACACAGGCATAAGTCTGAAATAGTTTTTAAACATTTAACAGTTTACTCCAAGTGTCACTCAGGTCACACATATGTTTACATCATAAACACCACAAGGGTAGATGTCATTTCCACCAGTCCTTGTTTGTACAAGATATACTCGAACACCTATTTGTTGTCTATCTACTATTTTTTGCATTATTTTTTTACAAATATGTTGTATTTTGATGTTTGTTTCTAGTGAAATCTAATAATAAGTTCTGTTTATTTTCCTTTACTAATTTATGTTTTATTTGTGAAAAATAGCCTATACTTTTGTGCTACAATTTATAAAAATTCTTACCATGAGTACATTAGATATAATTTTCATACTTCTCCACAACTCACTGATATTCTTTTACAATACAAAACAGACATGTTTGGGACACTGGGGCTGATAGGAAGAAAGTGCCAAAAGATCTGCAAAAGAAAAAACAGAAAAGAGAGAAATGTTAGTATATAAGAGAAGACAAGTGTGTGTTATGAAATGGAAAGATAAAAAAGACATTTCCTTATTATCAACTGTTTTGTAATACGGAAATGATAGAATTTGAAAGAAGAAACAAAACTAAAAAATTCCAATAGCAGTCATTGATTATAATAATTCTGTGAGTGGTGTTGACAGAGTTGACAAGCATCTAACAAAGCTATCCTATAATAAAAAACAAGGAAAAATATTATAATAAAATATTTATGCACCTTCTAGACCAAACAATATGCAACTCGTTTGTTATTTATTCAAAGTGAGGGGGTTCACAAAGTCATTTACAATTTAGGTTAGGTCAAATAGATCAAATAATTGAAAAATATGTGATAGCAAAACAGCAACCAGGATATTTATCATCAGCGTCTTCACTGTTATGTTTAGTGGGTAAATATTTTATTGAAATTCTACCACCCACAGAAAAAAAAGGAAAGGCCAACATCACCATGTAAAGTGTGTTGTTCAAAGAAAAATAATAATGCAAAAAGAATTCAGATTAGATACTACTGTCCAGATTACATGTTGTGTTGTTATTGACTTTTAAAATATACCACATACAGAAAATTATTGAATAAACTTGATAAAATTGTTTTTATATTTGTTATCTTATAAAATCAATGAAAAAATATGCAATTATTGGTCATCCTGTATTTAAATAATTGCACTGGTAAGTGGTTAAAGAAATTCATTAGTTCCTGGAAGTGAAGAAAATTAGAAAAGAAATGGGCTAGGCAGAGGTTTGTGTAGTGATAAGCTTTGCTGTGTAACTAGGTGTGATTTTTTTACTTGCAAGTCAGCATTTCTCATAGTGTGTTCCAGGAAATACTTCTCAAAAGTGTATGGTTGACAGCTAATTTTTGAAATGCTGCCTGTTGATAACTACATGTATTGAATCAGAGCTCCGCCATGTACTAGAGCCCCGTGGACCCTCTCCCACAAAACATCTGAAACTGTCCCATGGAACATACTTTAGGAAACATTACCTTGCACGTCAGAGATGTTAGGTCTTTGCATAAACCTGTGGCTTTATTGTACAAGTTAGCATCAAAGTAAGATAGCATCAAAATAATCCACATTACTTCTTTACTGGAAATCTTTAGTATGAATACTTTGAATACTTTTTAAATTTCTTGCGTTTGCAGCATGACGAAAGCATTCGAAGGCACATGGAGCAAATTGAACAAAGAAAAGAAAAGGCTGCTGAGTTAAGCAGTGGGCGACATGCAAATACTGATTATGCTCCCAAGCTGACCCCTTACGAAAGAAAGAAGCAGTGTTCTCTCTGCAGTGTCCTCGTAGGTTCATATTAATATCATGGTGTTATAATTTATTACTAAAGTGTATGAAACCATAGAATATAATCTTCTAGTCTCTTTAAAACTCATATTAAGGCATCGCTGAGTGCCATGGATTTCTTTAATGATTCTGAATGAAAGTAAGTAGTCGTATAGGTAATGGGATTTAGAAATAGCAGTGCAAAATTCTACAGCATGCTGTTTTATTAAAATAGTTGATTACTTATTGAATGGTAGTTCAGGCCAAGAAAGGCAATATTTTTGATTCTACACTTGAACCTTAAACTTAGAAGAAATGATATCTGTTAGGCTGACTGTGATGAATGGCATTTCCCCTTTTGATCTTGCATCTTTTTCTAGAGATTCTTAGAATTACATGCTAAGGGAACTGTTTTTAGACCTACTATGTAAATAGTAAAGTGATCTTAATTCGCATATGGTTTATGCTGGACTAAATGTGTAATATCTAAAATTAGATTTAATGTTATGTTGATTTCATTTCTTTAATTTTTTGCTTTTAGATCTCTTCAGAGGTGTATCTTTTTAGCCACATTAAGGGGAAAAAACACCAGCAAGCCGTGAGAGAGAATAGCAGCATCCAAGGACGTGAGCTTTCAGATGAGGAAGTGGTGAGCTTTACTTCTGCTCATGTACAGTTTATTATCTGTCTGATTTTTTGTTATAAAGAATTGCTGTTTACACATATTTCTGTGATATTTAAAAGTATATGTAGTGCCTAAAAATTACTATACTGCAATATGCAAACATCATTTCACCACACATATTAATTTAAGAATTGTAGAAATAAAAATGTAATGGTGTTATTTATATAGTTTTTGCGCAAGAAAAAGTTAATATTTTGATATTTTAATAGTGCAAGACAGGAATTACTCAGTTATGTAGCTAATTTACTAGAAAGCAGTTAACAGTATGTTTTCCATGTAAGTGGCTAATTTTGAACCCATAAACTACTCAAAAATTTTTGGAAATGCATTATTTGTTCAACCTATTGTTATTGTGCATGTGGAATTTAGATTTGTGTCAACACATTTATAAACATTTTTTCTTTCAGTTATTACTTAGAATTGGATAGTATAGCTCAATAATCTATGAACTTGTTTTGTTATAATAGAGAATTTCTAAAGCTACCCAATGGGAAATTCACACTTTTCAAACATCTCTCAAGGTGCCCAGGAGAGATGACTCTGCATTCTGTTAAAACAGTTCCTTTGTGTAGGTGGATGTATCTGGTTAACTTTGTTCTGTAGGTATGGCATACATTAGTAAAATACAGAAATCTTAAATACATAGCTAATGAATTTTTACATATACATGCACTGATATACCACCACCAAATCACAGTTTAGGTAATTTCTTGCTCCCTAGATTTTGTGGCCTCTTCTGTTTATGTCCCCAAAAGGTAACTACTCTGACTTTTTACACCATTAGTCTGTCTTACCTGTTCTTGACTGTCATATAAATGGTGTCATAGGAATGTACTCTTTTATGTCTGATTTCGTTCATACTTAAATCTGTAAGACATTTCTGTTGTTTATGTTCAGCTGTAGTTGTTTTTCTTCGATTTTGTTGGTATTCCCACTGAATAAAATTGGGATTGTCAACTTTATAAATAAGGGCAAATATCATGGGAAGTTATGGAGCTTCTCAGTAGAAAGGTATAAGAAAGGACTTGTAAGAGTTTGTATTAGATGATTAAGGGGAGAGTCAGGTGACAAAACTTGACTCTGGATTGGGTGCTGTTGAGAAGCAGTAATTATGTAGCTGGTTTCTTAATAAATATTATCTAGACAATTAAGCTGCCATTTTCTCATGGATTGCTGAATATGAACTATGCTTGAGGGGAAATTGTACACCATTATTTGGGCTAACTTCTCTGTAAGTTCTTCCTTGGAGGAATTCTACCTCGAGTTCACATCACTTGACAGCTTTAAACTCCCAGTTCTGTCTTAGCTTGTGAAGTCTGACTTTCAGTTTCCATTATTCTCTGCTGTCAAAAATTAGCATCACCCCTTACAAAAAATTCCGGTTGAATGTAGAGTCCACTTCCTCTTCTTAGGGCTCAGACTCTTTCAAGTCTGCTGAAACCTTCATACCATTGTTTCAAACCTACGGCTACATCTTCCTATAATTGCTTTGCATCTTTTGTGCAACTTTTGGAATTGGAAAGTTAGTCCTGTGCAAGCCAGTTAGTTCACTGGAGCTGGAGTTAAAACTCTGTAGTATTTAATTCCTGTGTATGTGTGTTTGACATAACACTTGACGTGTAGTTAAGGTAAGGTCAACAGTTGAATTGAACTGAAAGGTTATACACATTGGGTTGAAGGTATCATGAGAATGGGGTTTAAACTTCTCTTTTGTATATACTTTTAATACACATAAAATGGAATGTGGAACTAATTATTTATTTGGGTTACCTCAAATAACTTTTCACCTTTTACTAAAATTGAGTATTTCAAGAGATTAATATGGAATTTTATTTTACGTCTTTCTTGATATCACTATTTTCTATCTGAAGTTGCTACATAGAACAAATCATCTGCTTACATGTTTTACTTTGAAAATACCTGAAAAATCAATTTTTGTATGTGGAAGAATTTGTGAAGATTACTGTCTTAAATAATTACAAGGTAGTTCCCATCAAAAGGAATCTCTTTCATTTATAAAAACTATTTGTAATTAGGATTTCTTAATCTAAAAGCTAAATATATAATTTAGAAAAAAATTACAAACTTCTATGCTATTATATAAACTGAAAAAAGTTTTGTGTATTTTTATTTTAATGAGAAAAGTAAGAAGGAAAGAATATCAAATTTAGGGACATTGAAAGAATGTGTGATAGTATCTCGTTTGTGTACCTATCATAATGATCTGATATTTAATCATTGTGGCTTGAAATTTGACTGATATATTCATTTTTGTATACTGTTTCAGTTCAAAGGAATTAAATTTTCATAAAGTCCTTAGTTAATTCATGTAGTTATTATTGGTGATAGCTCCTGCTCCCTGTAAAAATGTTCAGTATAGCATATGAGTTATGTGATATAGAAATGCTATTTTACATTGCTCACATGGAAGTTTCATTTTAATCAGTGAAGATATCTATAGTAAACACACATGTTCTACTTAAAGTTATTACTTGTCATTTGTGATGTCTTTCTATTATATATACCTTGTCTGTGACCTTTCTTCTTTGACATAAAAGATTTTATTTATATCACCTCTGACCTAATAAAATTGTGCCTTTGACCCTATGCACTTGACATGTCAGATAACTTACTCTTGATCTTTGACACATTTTACTTTAAGTCTGTTAAACATAAGAGGTGGCTACCAAATAAGAAAGCTTTATTGTTTTGTATTTTCATTGTAATTTAACTATGGAATTTTTCTAGTATTTCTTGAAATATCACAAAAGAACTGTTACATGTTTGATTTCCTCCCTTTAATCATGTTGCAGTTCAAATGATAAAATTATGTGAATTTTAATAGTCAAAAATGATTTCCAGGTATACATGTAAAATTTTAATTTTTGCATTAATTATTAGAGAAACAATAAAATTAATTCTGATGCTTGATTTTCTTGTGGCACAGTTTTCACACCAAGAAACTTATGGTATCTTTGATGCTATCAGAAGCTGATACTAAAGCAGCTGATAGTATTTTTGATGCTGAGTTACAAGAAATACTTTTCAAACCTGTGTGGAATATGAAGTTAAACAGTTGAGTTTCTTTTCAATTTTGAACCTGTGTATTTCTGTATCTGTGATTATGCTTTGCTTTAAAAGTGTGTTAATTGGCTCTGGTCATTAGACTATGTATATATTGAAAATTTTTTTACTTGAGTCTTGAGAAGCTCATGAACAAGATTTACATGAAAGATCTTAACTATAATTTATTGGGTACTTCCAACCAAATGTGATTTTGAAAATGCCAATTAGTGTTTCTCCCAGGGAAAAGCAAGCCAACTAAATGATGATAGAGAAACCAGAAATTTTAAATTAACAAAAATGTAAGGACATTACTATGTTTATTAAATTTAAGCTGACCTTTTTGGTCAGAGTGTGCTTGGTATTGAGGTGGAAATGTGTGGCAAGATTTTGTTCAGAATTGATGACACTCTGAGAAATAATGGCTAATTCCCTGTAGACATTAATTTCCTTACCTTTCTCACCAGTGTTTATAGAAGCAGAGAAGGCACGTCTATTGCATGACAAAAATCGCAAAACTTACAAAATTTTACAATCACGTAAGTTAGTTTTCTCTCAACATTGTTTTTAGGCTACAAAGTATTTCAGCATCAGCTCTTAATGTATTTAGCCCCATATTTCTGCCACCTAAATAAGGTGTTAACACTTTTATTTTCCTGTTTTTTTTTTTTTTTTTTTTTTTTGTATTTGGAAGGGTGGACTGGTACCAAATGTGGATGGTGAGACCAGGGATAGAGAATAAAGGTAAATATTTATTTTTGTGACATGAAGTCACAGATAGCCCTAAAACTTACGCAAAATGAAGTAGCTATAAAGATATTAAGGAACACAGAGAAAAATAATCAGTTAAAATGGTTGTCTCTGGCTGGGGAACAAGCTAAGAAACTGCTTTTTTAGACATCTTAAATTATGTGCATAGGTAGTGTTGCTAAAAGTAGAAGCATTAAAAAAAATGTGTCCTTGTTGCTCAGCAATCTTTTTCATTCTGTCTTAATCTGTGGTTAAAGTTAGATAAATGAATCCATCTGCATCAAAAAATGCCATTTTAGCACAACTGGATAACTGAGTCAATAGTACCCTTCATTTTTTACTCTTTGAATTTTTAAAAATTTGTGTGATGTCATTTGGTATCATTATAAGAAGCCAAATATTGGATTCTGTTTAAGGACCCTTTAACTTTATTGTTCATATAGATGTATATAGTCTTTAAAATGTTTCTAGAAGTAAGAAAATCCTAAATAATTCTAAAACAGGTAGTTTTAGAATTGTAGAACTCACCTGATACACACAGTTAAGGCGTGCAGTTTATTGTATTTTTTTTCCCAGTTTATTGTTAATATACTTTCAACTGTGTTAACTAGCTGAAAAATTTGGAGTGCAAAGTGAACCAGATAGTTAATTCAGTAAATTGGCATTTTAAGCTGAATAAAATTGACTTTATTTTACCTTGTATTCTTTTAATGTTCAATTTTAATTTAGTTTGTCAGTTTTTATAATCATGTTTTATCAAGTTAAGGAATTTTCCTTGTACTCCTGATTTTGTAAGATATTAAGCACAATAGACACTTTATTGGACTTTTCCTTCATCTAGTGATTGTTTTTTAAAAATTGTTTTAATAGTAGCAAAAAGCATTTTCCACAAAACTTAATTAGACAAAGGTTGCTTTTTCTTTCCTTATTAATTAGTTTTCCTAATTTTAAACTCATTTGGTGATTTTAAAAACTACATGAATTTGTTTTAGAATTATTTAGGGCTTTCTTATTTCAAGATTACATTAGCGTCACATATAAGCCAGCTAGTTTTTCATATTTTTGCTTTTATTCCAGGGAACCTGTTGCATAAAATAGAAATTATCTCTTCTTTGAAGGTTTTGGTTGTCAGTACAGTTGTATGCTCTTGATATGTGTCTTCGCAGTAGTTTTCTATTTTAGTGAAATACGCAAAACTTAAAATTTACCATCTTAATTTTTAAAGTTTTATTGTAGTATAATTGACAACTTGTATATATTTAAGGTGTAAAATATGATAATTCAATGTATGTGTATATTGCATAGTGTTACCACAAGTATGTATGTATGTATGTATCTTTGTGAAGCTATTGTGAATGAGATTGTTTTTCTGTTTTCTCAGTAACTTCATTATTGATGTATAGGAAAACAACCAACTTTTGTATGTTATTTATGTCTTGCTACTTTGCTGAACAGTTCTAAGAGACTTTGATAGACTCTAGTGTTTTCTAAGTATAGAATCACATTATTTGCCAACCAGAATAATTTGACTTTCTTTTTTATTTGTGTCCCTTTCATTTTTTTCTCTTATCTGGTTGCTGTACTGATTCCAGTACTATATTGAGTAAAAGTGGTATAAGTAGACAACCTCATCTTGTCCCTCATCTTGGAGAAAATACTTTTACATTTTCCCTATTTGGTATGGTATTGGCTATGGGTTTGTTCTATATTTTTATATTACATTGAATCATGCTCCTACACCTGATTTGTTCAGAGTATCATGCAGAGATGTTGAATTTTATCAGAACCTTTTTCTACATCTATAGATGATTATGAGTTTTATCCTTCATTATTTTTATGTGCTGTATTATGTTTATTAATTTAGATATGTTGAACTACCCTTGTATCCCTGCAGGGAAACCAACTTGATCATGGCGTGTAATTTTTTATAGTGATGTTGAATTTGCTTTGCTAGTACTTTTTTGAAGATTTTTCATCTAGGTTCATCAAGGATATTGATTTGTAGCTTTCTTTTTGTAATGTTCTTATCAGGTTCTGATAGGATAGTATTGTTGGCTTTGTAGAATGACTTTCGAAGGATTCTATCCTTTTCTAATTTATTAGAAGCATTGATTAGTTCTTCTTCAAAGGTCTGATAAAATTCAGCAGTGACTCCATCCAGTCCTGAGTTATTATTTGTTGGGAGACTATTACTGTTTCAGTCTTGTTGCTTTTTTTTTTTTTTTTATCTGTTTAGGTTATTATTGGAAGACTTTTTATTATTACTTCAATTTCATTGATTGTTATTGATGTTTTTTAATATCTTATTGCTTTAGTTTTTATAGGTTCTATGTTTCCAGAACTTTGTCCATTTTTTTCAGATTTATTGTCATATCCAATTTATTGTCATATTGTTTTTCAGAATACTTCCATTGTTCCTGTGAATTTCAGCTGTATCTGAAATTTTTCCCTTCTTGACTCTAATTTTATTTGGGTCTTCTCTATTTTTGCTCAGCTTAGCTAAAGGTTTGTCTATTTTATTTATATTTTCAAAGAACTAGCTTTTTGGTGTATTGGTCTTTTCTGTTGTTTTCTTCAGGCTCTATTTCATTTATTTCTGCTTGACGTTTCATTTCCTGCTACCGATTATGAATTAAGTTCTGATTTTTCAGGACCTTTAGAGTTAGGTTATTTACTTAGGATCTCTGTGTTTTAATATAGACATATTTGTAAACTTTCCTCTTAGTACTGCTTTCACTGTATCTCACAGATTGTAACATTGTTTCTAGTTTCGCCTGATTCAGTGAATTTTGAAATTTTTCCCTATTTCTTCACCCATTGCTTGCTCAAAAGTTTTATTTAATCTCCATGTGTTTGTATATTTTCTAACCTTTCTTTTGCTGTTAATTTGTAGTTTAATACCATTATAATCTGATAAGATGCAAGAAAGAATTTTATTTGATTCTGTGAAGGCTTGATTTTTGCCTAATTATTTGACCTATGGAAAAGTTCCATGTACTGACAAAAAAATGTATTCTGCAGCTGTTGGGTACAATTTGTGTAGATGTTTTCTAGGTTCATTTGATGTATAGTGTAATTTAACTGCTATGTTTCTATTTTCATATTTCAATCGATTGATGAGAGTGGGCTATTAAAAGTCACTCACCATTACTATCTTGGTGTCTTTCTGTCCATTTTGCCTGGTAGTGCTTGTAGTATAAAATTGGGTGCTCCAGTGTTCAGTTTTGCATATATTTATAATAATTATAACTTATTGGTTTATTGTTCCATTGATCAATATTTAGTGACCTTCTTTGTCTCTTCTGATTTTGGTTTCAAACCTGTTTCTCTTCTGCTGAGTTTTCCAGAAGTGATTTTTAATTTTCAGGTTATTTTCATTAACCACTGACAATTTGTTTTCACTCTCCCTTTTTAGTTATATTCCCTTTTAGTCATAGTATTTTCATTTCTTATCCTTTTATTTTATTTTATATACTCTCTTTGGTTTTCTCTGGATCTCTGTGAATAGCTTATGGATGGATTTTGTTCTGTTAGTCTTTTGCATGCTTCTTTTGTGGGGGGGGGAGTGTGAAATCCTTTCTTTTTTATTTTAAAAAGGGTAAAACTAAACAAAACAGAACAAAGCAGATCAGAAGAAAAAAATATAAGTGACACAGATTTCAAAGCAAGACAACAGGAGATCTGGAGATCTGCAGTGGCTACCAAAATGTCTCTTGTTTTCTTCTAAATAGTTGTCTATATCTTCACACACAATGAATTCATACAAAGAAAAATAGTATAAAACTGATCAGAACAGAGTAATGAAGGCATTACAAGCCTTCAACACCAGACAATAGGAAAAATCAACAATGGCTACCATAAAGTCTCTTGTTCTCTGCAAAATAGCTGTCCGTACTTTCATGTATGTTGAAATTAAATAATATAAAACATTAAAACTACTATGTACAAAGAATAAAATCATTACTGGATTTCACAGCATGATGACAGGAAATCAGCAATGAATACCATAATATCACTTTTATTTCAAAAGAGTGCTGTTCAAATCACCATGTGTAATACGATCAATTCTCAACTTTTTCTGAGAAGTTCTAGACATGTTTCACCTACATGTATATTTATCCTTTCTGCACCAGAGGGAAAAACAAAACAAAACAGATTACTAGGAAAATAAACAAAAAAAAACCCAAATAAATAACAATAGCAAATAGCAGCCCAAAATGATAACGATAATAAGACTTTCAAAACAAGGTGATAGGAGCGAACTAAGGCTGATATTTTATATAATGATCTTCAAGAGTTCCTCAGGTCACCAGATACAAACATGCAAAATTATTCCAATCCTATGAATGTTAACTGCTTTTTTCTACTAACTTAAAGAAATTGTAGCACAATCATCTTAGCTATCCTAAATGTGTGTATACAAATTTAGATATTTTCCCTTTTCTCTTACTTTTTCTTTTTCTGCCTTTTCCCTGAGATGATATTTTTTCCCTGTCTGAGCAGATTCTTACTCTTTCATTGTTTTTACTGAGGATTTTGTATCTTATGTACTCTTACCATTTATTACACTAGGGAGACAATATGGTATTTACACATGTGAGTTTGATTTATTTCACTCATGAGTATGGTCTCAAGTTGCATCCATTTACTTATAAAAATCTCAATGTGATCATTCTTTATAGCTCAGTAGTACTCCATTGTATAAAAGTACCACATATTTTTTTATCCATTCCTCAGTTGATAGGCATTTAGGTTGTTTCCAAGATCTGGCTATTATGAATTGTGCTGTTATAAACATGGATGTATCTCTATCACTGTGATATGATGTTTTCAGTTCTTCTGGGAATGTACCCAGAAGTGGAATAGCTGAGTCAAAAGGGACTTCCAATCCCAGATTTTTGAGGAACCTCCAGACTGACCTCCACAGTGGTTGCACCAGTCTACACTCCCACCAATAGTGCAAAAGAGTTCCTTTTCCCCTGCAGCCTCTCCAGCATTTATTGTTGGTAGTTTTCTTGATCCTGACCATTCTTTCTGGAGTGAGATGGAACTTCAGTGTGGTTTTAATTTGCATTTCTCTAATGACCAATGATGCTGAACATTTTTTCATGTATTTATTTGTCATTTGTATTTCTTTATCCAAGAACCGTGTATTCATCTCAGATGCCCATTTTTGGATTGGGTTTTTAAATTTCGAGGTCTGATTTTTTAAAATTCTTTATAGTTTCTAGACAGAAGTCCTTTGTCTGAGGGACAGTTGACTAAGATTTTTTCAAAATTCAGGAGTTTCCTTTTTACTCTGTTGGAGATTTCTTTCGGCATACAAAAACTTTTTAATAAGACGAGATCCCAGTTACTGATTCTGGGAAGTATTTCCTGTGCAGTTTGATTTTTGTTCATGAAATCTGTACCTACCCCTATGTCTTCAAAATTACCTACTTTGTCTTCTAGCAGATTGGTGTTTGTTATAGATTAAAATCTGGTGGTCAACTTAATGCCAGTAGAATTAAATCACCATGGTGCTGAGTGTAGATGTTCTACCTGAGGAAACTTGCTAGCATAAATAGAGACGTGGGAAGGAGAAGGGAGGCGTTGAGGTGTTGAGGCATTGTGGGTTCTCCTAAGTGTTGCTGTTTGAGCCATTGGTTCTCCTAGAGAAGCTCTGGTACTTATATTGAGCATTGCTTCCTGGCTCTGGAGCGAAAGATGTGTGTCATTTAATCTCCAAGATGAACTTGTCACACTGGTTTCCTGGCATTTACTCAACTGTACTTATTGTTGGAGGAGCTCAGGACCTCTGTGTCGCTGAGGATGGCTGCAGTGCTTTTCAGGACAGCCCTAGTCTTTGTTTTGAGAATGATTTCTCAACTCCAGTATAGAACCCTCAACCTATCAGCACAGCTCCTTCACCCTGTTGGCATAGACTTCCTAGTTTCCACCTTTGGGCCTTCCCAGCATGGATCCATAAAAGAGACTGGTGTGAGTCCCTCTTGTGGGCTGTCCACATCCAGCTGGACTCGTGGAGGCATTGTCATGAGCTCTGGGTATTCAACTGGACTCATATGGAACATTGCTGTGGGATTCAGGCCCTTGGCTAAATATCCTATGTGTTTGGTGTTGTGGATACATTTACTGCATTCTCTTGTGTTAACTCTGGGTAACCATCATAAAATAATATTATAAACTCCATATCCTGATTTTAATTGTTCTGTGCACAACCCCTGATTACAACATTGTTTCTGTTTTAGTATTTAGATCTTTGATCCATTTTGACTTTAGCTTAGTACATGGTGATAGGCATGGGTCTAGTTTTACTTTTTGGCTTATGGAGAGCCAATTTTTCCAGCACTATTTATTAAAGACACCACCTTTCCTCCAGTGAATGTGTTTGGCACCTTTATCAAGGATAAGGTGGATGAGTGTATTTGTAGTTGTAGTTATATCTTCTAATCTATTCCACTGATCTTCAGGTCTGTTTTTACTCCAGCATCATACTGATTTTATTATAGTAGCTTTGTAGTATAGCTTCGAGTCAGGGACTGTGATGCTTCCTGCCTTGCCTTTGTTGCTTAGAATTGCCTTTGCTGTTCTAGGTCTTTTCTGGCTCCAGATGAATTTTAAGAGTGATTTCTCTAGATCTTTGAGGTATGCTAGTGGTATTTTGATTGTGATTGCTTTGAATTTGTATAACAATATTGGGAGGATGACCATTTTCACAATATTTGTTCTTCCTATCCATGAACAAGGAATGTCTTCCCATTTTCAGAGATCCTCTTCAATTTCTTTTCTCAGGGTATTATAATTTTCTCTGAATAGATCTTTTACTTCTTTTGTTAGATTGATTCCAAAGTATTTCATTTTTTAGGATGCTATTGTGAAAGGTATCCCTTATTTCTCTGTTAGTAAGTTGTTAGTTGCATATAGGAATGCTATTGATTTTTGAGTGTAGACTTTGTATCTGGCTACATTACTGAATTTAGTTATTATATCTAGGAGTCTTTCAGTGGAATTTGGGGGATCTTCTATGTAGAGTATCATTTCATCTGCAAATAATGATAATTTAACTTCTTCTTTTCCTATCTTTACCACTTTTATTTCTCTCTCTTGTCTAATTGCTCTGGCTAGTATTTTCAGTACTATATGGAATAGGAATGGTAATAAAGGATATCCTTGTCTTGTTCCTGATTTTGGAGTAAAGGCTTTTGGTTTTTGGCCATTTAGTATGATGCTGGCTCTTTGTTTGTCATAGATGGCTTTTATTATATTGAGGTAAAGACCATCTCTTCCAGTTTTCTGTAAGGTTCTTACCATGAATGAATGTTGGCCCTTATCAAAGCTTTTTCTGTATCTATGGAAATGATCATGTGATTTTTATTTTTGGCTCTACTGATATGATGGATTAAATTTATTAATTTGCATATGTTGAACCCTCCCTGCATGCCTGGGATAAATCCCACTTGGCCATGGTGTATAATCTTCTTGATGTTTTTGCTACATTCTGTTTGTCCATATTTTATTGAGAATTTTTGCATCTATGTTCATTAGGGAGACTGGCCTGTAGTTCTCTTTTTTGGTTGGGTCTTTCTCTGGTTTTGGTGTTAGAGTAATATGTACTTGTAGAAACAAGTTAGGGAGAATTACTTCCCTTTCAATTTCATTGAACAGTTTGAGGAGTGTTGGCATTAAGTCTTTTGTGAATTTCTTGTAAAATTCCACAGTGAATCCATCTGGACCTGGGCTTTTCTTTGTTGGTAAGGTTTTAATTACATTTTCAATTTCATTATTTGAAATTGGCTTACTCAGTAGTTTTATATCTTCTTGATCCAGCTTTGGTAGTTCATGTATTTCTAGGTATCTGTCCATTTCTTCTGTGTTATCAAGCCTATGAGACTAGAGGTTTTCGAAGTAGGTATTGATGATCTTCTGTATTTCTACAAGCTCTGTAATGATATCACCCTTTTCATTCCTGATTGCATGAATTGCAGTTTTTCCTTTTCTTTTTAAAATAAGGTTGGCTAGAAGCTTATTAATATTATTTATTCCTTTAAATAACCAACTATTTGATTCATTGATTCTTTGTATTGTTTTCTTAGTTTGTATTCATTTCTGCTCTGATCTTTATCATTTCCTCCCTTGTTTTGGCTTTGTGCTTGACTTGCTCTTCTTTTCCTAGATGTTTAAGGTGTAGCGTCAGGTTGCTTATTTGTGTTTTTTCTGTTTTTCTGATATGGGAATTCATAATAAATTTTCCTCTGAGCCATGCTTTTGTTGCATCCCACAGGTTCTGGTAAGTTGTATTTGTATTTTTATTTGCTTGTAGATATTGTTTAATTTCCTCTGTGACCCACTGATTGCTCAGGAGTCTGTTATTCAATTTCCATGTGTTTGTGGGGTTTTTGCGGTTGCTTTTGTCATTAATTTCAAGTTTCATGGCACTATGATCCAATAACATGCATAGCGTAATTTCAGTTCTTTTCCATTTACTTAAGCTTGTCCTGTGGGTCAGGATATGGTCTGTTTTAAAGAATATCCCATGTGATGTTGAGAAAAATGTATATTCTGATGTTGTGGAGTGGAACACTTTGTATATATCCACCAAGTCCATTTATTCACTGGTGTGATTCAGTTCTGTTATTTCTTTGCCGATTTTCTGTCTAGTTGAGCTTTCTCTGTGTGTCAATGGAGTGTTAAGATCTCCTGTCATAATTATTTTATTGCTTACTTAATTTTTCATTTCTGTTAATATTTGTTTTGTATAGCTGCATGCTCCCTACTTTGGTGCATATTTATTTAAGATTGTTATTTCTTCCTCTTGAAGTTTTCCCCTAACTAGTATGTAGTGACTTTCTTTTTCTCTTTTGATCATTCTTGGTTTGAAGTTCACATTGTCTGCAAAAAGGATAGCTACCCCTGCTTTTTTTGGAGGGGATCCTGTTGCATGGGATCTTCTTTTCCATCCATTAACTTTTAGTCTATGAGTTTTCTTTTGGGTTAGATGGATTTTTTGCATACAGCATATGGTTGGATATTGTTTCTTGATCCATTCTGCCAGTATGTTTCTTTAATTGGTGAATTGAGGCCATTTATATTGTTATAATTATAATATATATTGGTTTATTTTTTACCTGTTATCTTTCTGATATTGATTCTTTACCTATCCCCTCTGTTTGTTTGCCTTGTTTAGTGGTTTTTCCCTATGTCTATCTAGAATGTCTTTCAGTATTTTTCTCAAGGTTGCTTTGTTAGTCATGAAGTTTTTCAGCTGTTCTTTGTTGTGGAAGTATTTTATTTCCTCATCAATTTTTTTTAAAATTTTATTTAAGGAGAAAAAAAAAGCAGAGAAAGGGTACAAGTTATACAGATTTACAGAAAAAAAATAAACAGTAGGAAATCACTAGTTAATGGATTACATATTGTCATCTTAGAAATAATTGTTCAAGTCACAAAATTAAAGCTTGTAAAGTGGACTTAACAACAATGATACTGCAAACAGATCTGTTCAATGATCCAATAAAACTCAGTGATATCATTTTCTATCTTATACACTTAAATATACATGCAGTTATATAGTTTAGAGCACTTTCTTTTCCTCTCTTTTGTACAATGACTATTACACATTTTGGGTTTCATTGCTCCCACGGTTCTTATTACTTTTTTGGAAGAGAGTAAAATCAAATGTGACATAACAGAACAGAGTCAGTCAAATCAAAAGGCTGGACATAATAGATGATGTAAAAACATAATACAAGGTGATCAACAATGGTTACCATAATGCCTCCCGCTATCTCTAATAGAATTGCCTATATCATTAGTTATAATAAAATTGAACAAAACAGTACATCCAAAACATTGGATACATTGTAGGTCTTCAAAAGTAGATAAAAGTCAATGAGAATGAGCGTCATAATGAATCTCATTATCTTCACAGCTGTTGCCTAAACTTTTGAACCTGATACTATCCAGCAAAACAGAATAGGGGAACATCAGTCAAAAACAAGATGGTGAGAGTAATACAGAGCTTTAAATCGAGATAATGGAAAGTCAAAGTGGGTTACTATAATATATCCTGCTATTTTTATTTATTTTTCCCTTAATTAAAAGGATAAAAATAAAAAAGTAAATAATGGATTGGAGATTGAGATAAAAGAGGACATAACAGCAAAACAGCGCAGATCAAAACATAACCATTTAAGCAGAATAGTGTTTCACCACCAGATAATCCTGACATAAAAGTAGTTACCATATTGTCTCTTTCCTTGAAATCCTTGAGTACAACTTCGTATACTATAGCATTAAATATATCAAAACAATGTAAAACCATTTAAGAGAATGACAGCATTACAGGGTATTTAGAATCGACTAACAGCAAATGAACAATGGTTTCTGTATAATCTCCTTGTCTTTAAAAGGTTTTTGCTTATACTCTCGTACATAATAAAATCCAATAAGATACAACCTATTTAGACCAATGGAGACAGAAGAACAAAAGCTTAATGAGACTTCAAAACAAGATGATACTAAATCAGTATTACCTATTAAGATGTCGTTTTCTCCAAAATAGCTGTTCCTATCATCCAATCTTCTCTGCCTCATTTCTGTTGAGCTCTTTTTCTGTTAGTAGCTGTCAGTTTGTCTTCTTCATTTTGTTCTCTGCTCCATTCGTTGTGGCCTCCCCGCCACTATTTCTGGATTCTTTGTATTTTTATTTTTTTAGAATATCCTGCAATACTCTCTGTAGAGTTGAATTGGTGGTTGCAAATTCCCCCAGTTCCTCTTTATCCTGGAAGCACCTTGTTTTTCCATCAATTTCCAGGGACAGTTGTGCAGGATATCTCAATCTTGGCTGGAGATTATTATCTTTCAAAGCTTGAATTATTTCCCCCCACGCTCTTCGTGATTTGATGGTTTGTGCAGAGAAATCTGCTGTAATTCTGATGGGTGTTCCCTTGTAAGTGGTCTGTTTCTTGTCTCTGACAGCTTTTAATATTCTGTTCTTGTATTGAATTTCTGGAATTTTTATTATTATATGTCTGGGTGTTGCTCTGTTTGGGTTGTAGGTAGCTGGGGTCCTGTATGCCTCATACATCTGAGTATCTTTACCTTTTGCTAAATTAGGGAAATTCTGTTGAATTATTTCTGTGAATAGCTTTTGTAGTTCATTTGTTTGTGTCCCTACTTCTTCTTTTATGTTCTTAATCCTTAAGTTATGGATCCTCTTATCATCTTCTTGTCTTTGTATTATTGCTGTTTGTTTCTTTGTTATTTTTAAGAAGTTTTTCATTTCATTCTCCCATATTACAAATCTGCCCTCCAGTTCAGATAGTCTGTCCTTAGTTTCTTTCAAGCTGTTATGCCAGTTTTCGATAGACTTCTTAGTTTCTTGGTAGTCCCTTTGAACCTGCTTCACGTATTCTATGCTTTCTCTGTTTTCTCCATCAAACAATTCTCCCCTCTTTTTCTGTTCTTCCATTCCACCATCTGTTTTTTTCTTGGGTGGTGCTTAGCATTTCTCTAACTATTCTGCATACTTCTAGCTTCAGGTCATTGATAACTTCATTCCTGAACTGATCTATGAGGCTCTCTATATGGTGCTTTATGTCTATTGGTGCGGTGTCCGCTATTACCTGTTTCTCAGAATTGGGGGCCGAGGAGCCTTTCTTGTTGCTGCCTCTTCCCATATTCTCTGTTCCTTATATATGCAAGCTTATATAGGAGGCCCAGCTTCTCACCCTGTCAGCCACAGCCTGATCGAATTGCACCGGTTAGGTGTTCCTGCCCACCGCAGCACACCAGGAAGTTCCAGACCAGGCAGCCTACACGGGGCCTGCCCCTCCCGGCCACCATCAGGCTCTGGGATCTGGGTTGGGTAGCCTACTGGGTCCGCCAGCAGTGTCATGTAGGCTAGGCACTTTTCACCAATCCCGCCTGAGAGGGGGATGTGTGGCTGAAGTTGCCACCGCACCCTGCTCCCGCAGGACTGCCCGGGCCCAGAATATCCTCCGCTGCAGTCAAACTGTGGTAGAGTGTCAGTTTCTCTCACTCACCTCACCACAAGTCAGTGCACGCCTCCCTGCCCGTCCTGTTTTCGACTCTGTTCGCAGATTCCCATTCTCAGAGCTTCCGCGCGTCTCTCTCCTTGCCAAGCTGGTGTAGAGGCAGCCGCCGCGTGGCGGGAAACCCAAATCGCGGCTTCCAATGGCGCAGGCTCCAGCCTCCACACTGAGGCTTTTCTGTTCCTGTTTTAGCACCAGGACTGCATTCCAAGTTGGTTTCTCTCAGCCCAGTTGGTTCCTGAGTCAGCAGAGCATATTTCCACTGGCTTATGTCTCCTTACTCCGCACCCTTCCTGACTTCTGAGCCGAGCCTTTCAGAGAGCCTCCATAGTAGCTGTTATCTGTCCGCCATGTTCTCCCGGAACTCTTCCTCATCAATTTTGAAAGAGTTTTGCAGGGTACATCAGTCTGGGATTGAGGTCATTTTCCTTTAGGATCTGATATACTTCACTCCATGTTCTTCTTGACTTCATTGTTTGTGTTGAGAACTCTGCTGTGATTCTGATAGGCTTTCCTTTGTAGGTGATCTGTCTCGTCTGTCTACCAACTTCTAATATTCTGTTCTTATGTTGGATTTCTGGGATGTTGATTATTATATGTCTGGGTGTAGTTTTATTTTTGTTATGGCTATTTGGAGATCTATGTGCTTCACTGATCTGTTTCTCAGTTTCCATTCTTACGTTTGGGAAATTTTCAGCTATTCTGTTGATTGCATTTGTGTTGTCACCTTCTTTCATTTATACCTATCAATCTTTTTTTTTTTGTCTTTTTCCTTTCTATCGGTACTCATGACTGCCTGCTTCCAAGGCACGTGCTTATGACGCTGAGCTAAACCTCTAGCCCCATACCTATCAATCTTATGTTGTTTTTCTTTGCATCATCTTGCAGCTGTTGAATTTTTGTTTCCTGATTTGTTGTTATTTTAAAAAGATCTTTCCATTCCTCTTCAGTAGCTGCAATCTTGTCTTCAAGGTCTGAAAGTCTATCTTCACTTTCACTGAGATGGTTTTGCCAACTTTCAATGGATTTTTTGATTTCCTGTATATCTCTTTGAATCTGTTTCATGCATTCTGTGTCTTTTATTGTTTGTTCAGGGTTTCCGTCTTTTTGCATTGTTTCTCTGATTTTTTAAATATGCCTTGTTTAAATGTGTTTAGCATTTCTTTCATTACATTTATCCTTTTTTCTTTTACCTGGGAAATTATTTCTGATCTGAGTTCTTTTATAGCTTTCCAGAGTTCTTTGTTTGCTTCAGTTGCTATCATTTCAGGCATTTTAGGTATATGGCTTACATTTTCTTCTTTGTCCTTGTTTACTAGGCTTGCTTGGGATGAACTGGAGGTTTGAGATTGCATTTTGCTCTTTTGTTTTTTCACCTTCCTATATTCCCTTAGGGAAGCCAAAGGCAAGGTTTCAGTTGTTTCTTGGGTTTAGAATATCTATCCCTATTGCAGGGAGTTTCCCCATTTGAGTGGAAGTTCTTACACAGACCTTATCATATTGCTCCAGCTACTTGAGGTCACTGGGTGGGGCCTTGCCAGTTGGCAAACAAAGTGCCAAAGCTTCCTTGTGGGCTGGATAGCCCTATGTGCACTTTGGGCTCACCAGGCTGAAAGCAGGCAACTGCAGGCTGCTTGGGAGTCTCTGGGCGGGCCTGGATAGCCCAGAGAGACCTCCAGGTATTTCCTCCTGTGATGTGAGAGGCTGGGCAGGGCTTTACTAGTCTCAGAGCTAAGGCCTAAAGCTTCCCCATGGGCTGGAGAGTGCTGTGCACATTTTCGGCGTGTGAAATGCAGGCAGTTTCTGGCTGCTAGGGAGTCACTAGGCAGGGCTTTTTTTTTTTTTTTTGGTATTGGAAATTGAATTTATGACCTTGTACTTGCCAGGCAGGCACTCATGTGTATCTGTCCTTTAATTGAGGTTTTTTTAAAAAAAAAAACATATATAGTATTGTAATGTGTCATACAATGTTATTTTCATTGCAGTATGTCTTACTGTAAGAAATTTGAAAATTGGGCAATTTATTTTATTTGAAGCTTTAGGAACAAAGTTTTCTTGGAAATTTGTTGTTTTTAAAGAGCACTGAAGTACTATATAACTGTCATTCTTTAAGTTGTCTTACTGTTAGTTACACAATTTAGTAGGTGTTGACACATGCATGCACCCATGAGAATATCACCATGATCAAGATAGTGAACACATCTTTTTCTTCAAAAGTTGCCTCAACACGTCATTGCTGTTATTGTCTAATTGTTCTCTGAATTTTTTGAGAGAAGGATTTTTAAATCTTTGACCTTAATCATCTATTTCTATTGTCAGTTTTATTAACCTTTGTTTCACATAACTTCAAACTTCATTGTTAGGTGTATAAATGCCAAAGATTATGTTCTTCTGGGTAATTGACCTTCTCACTATTATGAAATGATCTTTGTTATACCTGGTAATGTTCTTTCCTTTAAAATCTGCCTTGTCTAACATGAATATAGTAAACACCCTTGTTTTTCCTCTCGTGTCCCAGTGGTGTACATTTTTCTATATTCTTTTCAGTGTAACACAGAGGCTTGAGTGCCATGGTTATGATGTGATACAACTGACCCTTCACGTGCCTGTTACTCAGTGCTGGGGAAGGCGCCTGATGCTGAGGAGGACTACCTCTGACCACTGTCCCCCTTAAGATTGGTTTGAAAGGTGATGTTATTTGTGATAGATAGCACTATTGTTGCTTGCTTCTTGAAATTATTTCTAAGGGTGAACCTGGTGGTAACCCAGGTTATTGCATTTGAAATCTGAGTATTCTGTGAAAAAAAATCCTTTTATTCCAATCTGTTTCGATCAGTTGAATGATTTCCAGTTGCAATGATGGGCTCAGGCCTATCTTGTTTGTCACAGCATGATAAATTAATAAGCAGTTGAACTCTAGCCCTTTCTTTGAGTCATCTGTTAAATCTCAGATTGGATCAGAAAGGAGCATCAGAATCTGTAGAATGCTTTACCTCATTCATCATCTCTACCTACTAGAAAATTGATAAGAGTATTTGTAATTGTCACAGAATGGCAGGGGGACAGATGGTAGACTATCATCCTTATCAGAAAATAGCTCTTTCTCTTTCTCTTGGTGTCTGTTTTGCAGTATTTCATTAGCTTTATTTATCTCATGTATCATTTTAAATAATGTAATACATAGATTGTAACTGATAAAAACATAAATGTTTTCCTATATCTGTAGAAGGGTTCTTGACAGAATCGAATCTTTTGTATAATTAAAATGGCCTTGTGGTTTAAAAAGTTTTTTGCCATGTATATTTAATTTTTCAAAATCATGTGACATAGAACATCATTTGATAAAAGACATTGTTTCAGACTTTCTCAAATTTACTGTTTGACAAAATTTTAAATAATTTCAATGTAGTGAAACATTCAAAGCTTTTATTCTTTAAAGCATTTCTTGATTAGTTGCTTTTATACTATGCCACCATCTACTAATGTATACTTACATTTGTAGATGTCTTATGAGTTCACTTTGGAGAAAATTCAATTTTCCAAATCTCTGAACATATTCATTCTAATGGGAATTAATTTTTCTCTATGGTATTTTCATTTTTGAAAAAATATTTAGATAATATCTAAGGAGTCTATGTGATATAGCTAATGCCGTTGGGGGAAAATCAGTTTTACAAATCAGTTTTAAAGAGTTCCTTCAAACTCTTTCTGAAGGATAATCTCCTATAATAGTTTTCTGAAGTAGTGATATAGATCAAAAGAACATTAGAGATTCTTGGTTTTATCCTGAGTAAAACTCTGATATCCAGAGAAGTGTTCCTCTTAAGCAGTTAACCTAAGCCTTTGATACACAGTAGGTATTGAATTAAGTATTCATAAATTGAGCTAGAATTATAAGCTGTTTTTAAGATGCTGTATTTGTGAGGGCACTAGTGAGAATATATAGTAAAGTGTTGACTAAAAAGTCTGTGTTTTAAATTGAATTTTCCTTTTCATCTCTCAATTTTCTTTGTCCTATGTTTTTCCTTCCCAGGTGTCTCTACAGCTTTTCTGCTCTCATATCTCCCTTGCTGTTTACTTCTTCATTTTGCAGTCATCAAGAGACACAAATAGACACCCCAGTCCCTGAGCCTGTAGCTTCTACTTTGTCCCTATTCTGGTAGAGTGCAGGGACGAGAGCTAGAAAATTCTTCCTATTCCTGCTATTTACTACTGCACTTGGCAACTTGAAAAAGAGTACAGTAATTTATGATATTTTGAAGAATTTAACAAAACTGATATTTTATTCTTCAATAATCTAATATCATTGAATTTTGGATTGCAAAGTTGATTCAGAAGGTACAGTGTAAAATTGATAGAAAAAAGTTAGTTTCTAAATAAAAAATGAAAAACATTTGTATTTTCTCATTTGCATAGATTTGTAACTTGGCACCTACTCTGGTCTTGCAAACAAAGTTTTGGCTCCAAAATATTAGTTTCTGATGCATGACATTAAATTTCTATTAAACATTTTAAATATTTGAATAAAAATGAATACTTACTAATGTATTTGAATTCATTTATAGAATTATAAATAATCTTTGGTCCCTTTTTCTGAGCAGGCATTTTAATCCTTCTGATCAGGAAAGATTAACATCCTTGAAAATTCTCAGTTCTATAAGTGTATTATTCTATTTTAAAATAATAGGAAGCATAGTTTTTACTTCCATGTGCCATATTTTATGAAATGTTTTTATTATGAGACAAATTAGATGACAGTTTAATAAAAATCCTGTATCATTTTATTTTGCTACTTGCTGTTATTACTTTTGCATTGTTTTGCAAAGATTGCAAAACTTCATGTAGCTTAATTTTATGTCTCTTTTTAAAAATATTGAAATACAGGAGCCTTTAGTAAGTCTGATAGAATATCAAGGTGATACATCTTAGCATGAATTATTTTTTTTAATAGAGTAAATTATGTTGGAAAGGCCAGAAGTTTTAGTCAGGTATGCCATAAAAGGTAATTAAAAGAATAAGAAGGGTACAAAATTAATGAGATCACGTCCTCATAGGTATTAGTTTCCTTATATACATTATTAGTGTTTCATAGTAAAGAAGGATTTTTGAATAAGAATTCACAGCTGTGACTTAGAAGCTACAGTTTGTATATGTGTAATTACATAACCCTCATTGAGTAGCTTTTGTGCTTCTTGACTGACATTTAGAATATTAGAAAAAAGGGAGCTTTAAAATTTGTTCTCAATCTTCTTTTTCTTCCTCCTTTTTCTCCCCTTCCTCCAAGCGTAGGGGGTTGAGCCCAGGGAATGCTGAGCTACATCCTCAACCCTTTTTATTTTGGGATGTGTTTTCATTAAATGGCCTACGTAGGCCATGAACTTTCAGAGTTCTTGCCCCACCTCTTGAGTACCTGCGATTACAGGTAGATGCCACCCTACCAAGCTCTTTGATCTCTTTGTTTCATTAATTGGAAGATTGAGGCTCAGGAAAGTCACTTGGTTATGTATTATAGACTTTATCTTGTGAATTTTTTCATTTATAGTTCTGTGTAGTTTCTCCTCAACTTGTTTTTCTACATCTAAAGGAAAATAATGTCTGCTAGTAATCCTTATTTAGAATCAAAAGTATAAAATGTGACTAAATTCATGTCTGTTTTGATAATAAGAAAGTAGGACTTGCATTGAATAGGACTCCTTTGAGGCTAAAAATTGTATTTTTAAAAGTTATTAGGAAGGAAGGAGATCCCCAAGACTTTTGTAAAGATTTTTGGTCCTGATTGATTTACATTTTGAAAATGAATAAATAAATCATAGTTACTGTGTCCTAAGAGTATATGTTTGTTTCATGCCCTGTGTCATACTAGAATTGTGAATAGGTACAAAAGATGAATGTATTTTCCTCAAGGGTGCTCATTCTTCTACAGAATAAATAATCCTATAATTATAACTATATATAAATTAGCTATAGAACTTGATTTTCCTTATATGTCTTTAATAGCATTAATTTGATTAATTTGATAAAGTTTAAGTAATTCTGATTAACTTTTTTAACACTAAGGGTTGAACTCTAGCCATTAACAAATCTTTTTTTTTAGGCCGGAACTAGTGATCCTCCTGCTTCCACATCCCAGAATTCTAGGATTATAGTACACTATCACACCCAGCTGGCTGTTAACATCCTGATCTAATTTTTTGCCCTTTATAGTCTAGTCTCACACACACAACTGGAAACTGCTTAACAGAGTTGAATCCTAAATTTTTATTTAACATTTTACAATGAACATTTAAAAATTAATCAAGTTTGTATAGTATCATCTTAGTGAGTATTATTCCATAATTTTTATAATTCTCTGATGCTGTTTTATTATGCATCTCACTGTAGTATATTTCTTCATAAAGAATTCTTTTTTTATCTCTCATTTCCTTATGATAACGTTGCATAAGTAAAATTATTTTTACTTTCTTTTACTGGTCATTTATTAAATGCTAATTAGACTAGACTCTAAGACTAGTTGGTTGTTTAGCAAGGTAGACTTACTAAAAAGTTAGGAAACATGACTGTATAGAACAAAGGCAAAGAACACTCATATCTAAAGAGCTGGATTCTGGGACTAGACCAGCAAGACGAACTTCCCAACCTCCAGCTTATAGATGGAGCTACTGGTGTGAACTGTTGTGAACGAAGCAGCTGGGGATGAGGGGAAGGGTATTAGAAGCTTTGTATTAACGTAGCTCCAGAAAGCAGAGTGTGGCTCTTTTAGCCAGCACTGTTACTTAAGAGCTTTGGGTTATATATCATTTTGCCATTTGCAGTTAACTTGGCCCTATTCCATTACCTCAATGTATGAGAGACAAGCAAGTAAGGTGATTGAATCAATACAGATATGTTGCTACTTATTTCAGAAAACCAAAGAAGTTTTCTCTTTTGAAGTTCAAATTATACTATCTTTTACTCAGTGGAAACCTCCAGAAATTTGTTCTCAAGTTCTTTTGACATGGTCAGAATCATATTGGATAGTTTCCTTGCTATCCAGTATGGCACAATGTTTAGATTTATTATCAATCATATTGGTAAGAAGCCTTGGGTGCTTACTGAGAAGTGGTATTTCAGCATCATCAGGTCTGCGTATAGTTCCAGGTTAGTAATTATGAGTAGAATTAATAAAGAAATAAAGTGCATGAAAAAAAAAGAAGATATATGTAATGTGATTTGTATGCATGGATTTACACACATTCATATATACATATGCATATATGTAGAAACCTACATATGTACATATAGATTTATTTTCATCTATTTAAAAGTAATTACCTTATAAATTCTTGCAGTTCAAATTTAGGACTCTAGTTTTGATTAACATCTTCTGTGTTATATCCTGGGTCTGTTTTCTTCCATACAAAATACCCAAGTTTTAAAGAACACAGGACGTGATAGATTTAAAATATGATCACCTTTACTTTATCTCATATATATACAACAGTTTTTGAATAACAGTACTAGTACTGTTAACCATTTTCACTACAGAAAGCAGTTTAAATTTTTACATGTTCTCCCTAATCTTTTTAATAGTAATTCTATGAAAAGTCTAAGATAGAGCCATCACTTACTATGGCTACTAAATTTTTCGTACCTAATTTAGTCTTGTGTTAGTATATGTGTAGTGTTCACCATTTGTCCTTACGTTCATGTTTGTCTACTCATTTTGGTTTTCTGTGGCATTTTCTTAGGAGATTCTTCAAGAGGAACTTAGGGAATAAGTTGCTGAGGTTATTAATGTGGTGCTAGGCCTTAAGCCCGTGGCCTTTGCATTGAGCTACATCCCCAGCCCTTTATTTTATTAATTAATTAATTTATTTATTTTTCAAGATAAGCTACCTAGATTTGGCTCAAATTTGCAATCCTTTTGAAGAAGTTTTTTTTTAAATGTTGGTAGTAATTTATTTGTGCTCTTTGTACTTGAAAATTAATTGTACTTAGTTTTATATTTATAACCCTTAGCTTACATGTCTTTTTACATGTACTAAATGCTTAACTTCATTTTCTTCTTGCTTAAAATATCGCTTTCAGGGAGGTGAAGATAATTTGATTTCTCCCTTGTAAATCAGTTGCTTTTTCCTCCCTAATGTCCAAAGAATTTTTTTCTTTTTAAAAACAGAAATTTTACTAGGATGTGTTTTGTTATTAGCCCTTGAGGGTAGGTTAGTGTTTTAAGTGATCTTTCACTATTTTTTTTTTCATAAAAGTTTTCTTGAATTAAAATTTTTGATCTCTTCTCTTGTTCTAGTTTTATTTTTAAAATATTTTATTATTCTATTATCTATTGTCTGTGGGTTACATCTTTGCCTCTCCAGTATTTTCATTTAGTCACAAGTCACTTTTTTTATTTAAAATTTGTTTCTCTTTCACATTTTATTTGTTTGAGGCATTATTTGTTGTGTTTATTTACTTTTATGTGTCTTTATTTCATTTTCATTTAAGTAGATTTTTTTGTTTTCAGTCCTTGAGTTTTATGACCTAATTTTTTTTTTGCGGGGGGGAGGGGTGCTGGGAATCGAACTCATGACCATGTAGTTGCAAGGCAGGCATTTATGCCACTGAGCTAAATCCCCAGCTCTTATCACCTAATTTTTGAGTTTTTATTATTATAATTTGTATTATTCCCTCATGCTTTGTTATAATTTCTGTTATGTACTTTATCTTACTGTATCAGTCAGTGCTTACTACAGAAACAGATTTAATGCAAGATATACATATGTAAGAATTTACAAGATTGGGTTATCATGGCTGGACACAGAAGTCAGATGTGCAAGAGTGCAAAACTTCGGTCTGCACATTGGAGATCTAAAGGATCCTGTCAAAGGCCTGGAACTAACTTCAGTGTCCTGTGAGAGTCATCAGGAGGTTAAAAGGGTCTGCACTGGAAGACTGAAAAGTTATTGCTGGAGGCTGAAGCGTCTGTGCCAAAAGGCTGAACAATCTGTGCTGGAAGCCAAAAGACGGTGTCCAAGGTGAAGACTGCAGCTTTTGGAAAGAAATTGAAGCAAGTCTTCTTCCTTCATTCCCCTTTTATACCATTCAGGCAACAATCTTCCCTGGAGTGGTTCTTCCATACGAACTATGCTGATCCAATTTGGGCATTTCTTAACTGTCACACTTAGGTTTGAGTCTGTGCATATTTTTTGTTGTTTCCATGATGAGACAGGGTAGAAAGAGGTTCCTTGAGGAGGATATGGGGATCTCAGCTCAACCCATAGAGTATAGGGTCAATAACTCCTCTCAGAAGAGATTCAGGAGGAGCTGTGGCATCCACTTGCCCTGTGGTGCAGGCTCACGAGCCCTCATAGAAGGGCCTTCCAGGACCTCTCAATGTGAGCACAGGCAGATTTATGAGACAGAAGTGGAAGACAGCAGGAAGGGGCTGCAGCTTGAGGAGTGTGAGGGCAGAGCTCTCTAATCTTGAGACTGTGACTGGCCTATGAATAAGAAGGAAACCAGGGCCATTGGTCAGGTCAGGTGAGCCAAGTCCAGAGGTTCATTCTCTCTGTTCTGGTTGTGCAGGAGGGCAGTACTGTCTTCATGAGATGATTATTTCTGCTGAGGCTAGCCTCAGTTTTGTGGGAATTCTACAGAAATCCAGGTGACTATAGGTTTAAAACAACTGCTAGAGACTTCTGGACACTTACTGATAGCAGAATGGTCCTATAAATCTTTCAGACTTGGAAGTGGATGAGATAGGTTATATACATTGTGTGCTAATCAACCTTGTTTTGCCAATGTTTAGACAGACATTCCCTCAGTGATGAACATGCCTATGTGCAGAGCTGAACAGGGATCCAACCAAAGTTTTAAGGTGACAAAGGGAAAAAAATGAAGGTCAAACCTTGTTCTACTAGTTACATATTGCACAAGTGTAGAGTCTGTTTTTTTTTTTTTTAAGAGCAAAAATGACATTTATAACTCCCTGACTGCCTCTGAAGAAAACACAAATCATGCTTTTAATGAGTTAATAGGCTAAGGTCCTGTTTTGCAATATAGAAGTCTTTGTCTCATTTTCATTGCTTGTAAGGTTTTCTTACTAACTTTGGCATTTTGTCTTGTTACTTTTCCATTACATATTTTTACATTGCATTAGTTTTATAAAACTATTTTTCCCTTTGGCTTTAGAGCCAGAGTTTTACTGTGTAGTTCAGGCTGGCCTTGCACTCCCTGTATATCCCAGGGTGACCGTGAGTTTCCTCCTCAGGCCTCCGAGTGCTGGGTTTACAGGCATGCATCACTGCACCTAACTAGTATAAAACTTTTAGGAGTTGTGATTTGGGGTAGCTCTTCTAACCTCGTAGAGATTCCTGTTGTGTTCATTTTGTGTAAAGTATCATGACTTATTTCCTGAAATTCCCTGATCCTGGTTCCTGTTCTGTTTTCATCTATGTATATCCCCTTTGTCTCTATTATGCCCCATTTTCTGATCAGGTTTTCCTGTGAGGCCTATCCAAAAAGGAGGTCTGTGGCTAGTGTGGCTCATGCCCAGGGACCCCCTCATTTCATGGAGACCTCAGTGCAGGCACCTGCCCGTTCCTCTGTTGCCTCTGCCTTTCGACCTCTCTCACTTCAGTTGCTATTCCACCTGGACATGTTGGGTTTTCCACTGAATAACTTTTCCTTTTTTAGTTTTCATTGTTCGCCTTATTGTCTCACTCTGGTTTCTCTTACAAAGACACTGAAACCTATTCCTTTTGGGATCCTCATCACTTAATTTTATTGTGAATATCTCTATGAGTTTTCCTTTCCTATAAAGTGTAATTGCTCTATTTTCACATGGGAATTCAGAGTCTGAAACTCTGCTACCACTGTTCTCAGAATTCTCCTTTATAAGAATTTTAGTGAACTACTCACTCATTGTTGAAAGACCTTTTTACATACTTTTCATCTTTAGGAACCATGTCAAAGTCTTCTTCCTTTTTAGTTCTTTTAACGGTTGTAACAAAAAAAAAATCTGTTGATTATTCTGTGTCACACTCAATAGTGCACCTGTTTTGTCATCAAAAGGTGATCTTGCTATTACAAAAATCAGTATGTATGTGTGTGTGTGTGTGTATATATATATATATATATATATATATATATATATATAATATGTCATTAGAAGCAAATAGGTAAAATCCTGACGTGTTGTCTTACTTACTCTTCTCTCATTGCTAAGACAGAATACCCTGTAATCCAAAGTTAAAGGGAGAAAAATTTATTTAGCTCATAGTTTGCAGAGGTTTCAGTCCATAATTTGCTTTAGGGCAGGTTGGCACATGGCAGAGGCACCACCTTTCATGGCAGTAGAAGCCAGCCAAAACAACAAGAGTGTTGTTTACATAGTATGCAGGCAGGTGTAGTACTTACTCTTAATCCCAGCATTGGACCATGAATTGATCACAAGCTATAGATTCAGCCATCTCTGAAAAGCCTGCCCACATGACTGCATGAGGCTTTAGAGGGACATCTAGACACAAACCATGACACATATTTATAGAAAGCAGAACAAAAGCCTCAGATTCTAAGTCACAGGAAAACAAAATATAAGCAAATGGTCAAACATGTAAATGCTAGTGGTTCAGCTAACAAATTGGCAAAACAACAGAAACGGTAGGTATTGGCAAACTACTTGTGAGGACATAAATTCCTTTTTATGGTTTTCAGTTTGGGAATATTTTCCAGAAGCCTTAAAACTATGTGTGTAATTTGTGACCTAAGAATTTAATTTTGGTGATTTCATCATAATGGAATAATTGACTTCGTGTTTAAATATTAACTCTAGGAATGTTTATTATATTATTAATTATTAAAAAATTTAAATTGTTCATATGTCTGATAATAAGATGTTAGTAAAATTATTATATCCATGAAATGGAATACCTTGTAGCTATAAGCTTATATTGTAAAGTATTAATTTATGGTCAGTATGTATGTTTAGAGTATTATATGCAAAATGGATCCAAAGTTTTAGAAATGTTACTGTTTTATAAAGATACATATTATGCCAAGAAACATACCTATAGAATGATGTAGTCCAAAGTAGTAGTAGTAATTTTTAGATGTTAGAATTGTAGGAAGTTTTATCTTAATTTATCCATGTTTTCTATAATATGAAACAGTTTTGTATTAAGAAAAGTTACTACTGTTAAGTCAACCAAAATATATTATTTGTTTTTAAGGCTTAAAAAATATTTTTTTAAATTTTTATTTAAGAAGAAAAAGAAGCAGAAAGGGTACAAGTTATACAGAATTTCAGAAAAAAAAATAAACAGTAGGAAATCACTAGTTAATGGATTACATATTGTCATCTTAGAAATATTTGTTCAAGTTACAAAATTAAAGCTTATATAGTGGACATTCAAACAGTGAGACCAAACAGTTCTGTTCAATGATCCAACAAAACTCAGTAATATAATTGTCTATCTTATACACTTAAATATTCATGCAGTTATATCGTTTAGAGCACTTTCTTTTCCTCTCTTGTATACAATGACTGTTCTTATTACTTTTTTTGGAAGAGAGTAAAACCAAATGTGATATAACAGAACAGAGTCAGTCAAATCAAAAGGATGGACATAATAGATAATGTAAAAACATAATACAAGGTGATCAACAGTGGTTACCATAATGCCTCCCACTATCTCTAATAGAATTGCCTATATCATCAATTATAATAAAATTGAACAAAACAGTAAAGAAAGAAACCAACAAAACCAAAACATTGGAGACATTACAGGTCTTCAAAAGTAGATAGTAGTCAACCAGAATGGGCGTCATAATGAATCCCACTATCTTCATAGCTGTTGCCTAAACTTTCGAACCTGGTACTATCAAGCAAAACAGAATAGAGGAACATCAGTCAAAACAAGATGGTGAGAGCAATACAAGGCTTCAAATCAAGTTAATAGTAAATCAAAGTGGGTTACTATAATATATCCTACTATTTTTTTATTTATTTTTCCCTTAATTAAAAGGATAAAAATAAAAAATAATAAAATGGAGATTGAGATAAAAGAGGGCATACCAACAAAACAGCGCAGTTCAAAACATAAGCATTTAAGCAAAATAGTGTTTCACCACAAGATAATCCTGACATAAAAGTAGTTACCATATTGTCTCTTTCCTTGAAATGTTTGAGTATAACTTTGTGTACTGTAGCATCAAATATATCAAAACAATGTAAAACCATTCAAGAGAATGACAGTATTACAGGGTATTTAGAATCAACTAACAGAAAATGAACAATGGTTCTGTATAATAGGCTTAAAGTATTTGTGTATATGTATCTGTATGAATGCATATGTAAATGAAATGTCTATTTTAAAGGTGTGATTATGGATAATTGTACATAGAATCAAAATATGGTGCCTGCCACTGTATATTAGCATCCTTAATGATTTCTATTAGACATATAAATTATATTTATTCACAGCTGAAAAATAGTATAATAGGACCTATCACAAAGTTAAAGATGCCATTTAGAATATTCGTTTTACTTAGTGTAGTGATTGAAATTACATGTCAGAAACTACCCTATATGAACAGATAGAAGGAAGGAATGTAGAATATTGAAAAAATTTGATCTTGTAAAGTCAGCTAGTAATTGTTTTGACTTTCAGGTTTGTGACCATGAGCATAATACTAAACCTTTTTGAGGTTTGCCTCTTTATTTGTTAAGCATCTGCAAAATGTAAATGTGTGGTCGCTTGTATTATGGGGTTTGTGAAGACTGCAGGAAATAATGTGTGTAATTTATCCAGACATTGCCTAATCATATAAGTGTCCCATAAACGATAATGTATATGGTGATTCCACCTACAACTTGCATTATACCAAATATCTTATGGGAAAAGGGCCCTTTTCTTTTCTCCACCTCTTCCCTTAAAAATAAAAAATAGGTTTTTTAAAAAACTTGACATATATTGATTGATATACTTATTTGTATCATTGCTTTTGATTAGTTATAAAGTATAAATATAAAGATAATATATAACAGGCCTAGTTTATCAAATAAAAATAATTGCTTTCCTATGTAAGAGAACATTTTCTTCCTTTGATTATGAGATTTTTGGTTTTGGGGGACTTTTATTTTGGTCACCTGATTTGAAAAGTAAACACAGTTGTACAACACAGACTCATTTCCACCTCATTTAACTCTTACTATTTGCAAAGCCACTCATCATGATTTTGATCTAACATTGGGCGAGTTGTTTGTATCTCAGTTTTCTCATAGTTAAAATGGATATAGTGAAAATACATACCTTGTAAGTGTGTTCTAAGGACTAAATGAATGATTTTATATGAAGTACTTAGTATATGGTTTGTAATCCCTTATCGATACGTCTGTTACGTTACCCTCTTTTTTATTCTTTCAGTTAATACATTTTTATTGAATTCTTGCTATGTGCCAGACATAGTCCTAGACACAACAACATCCATGATAGGAAGAAAGTCATTGCTTTTGAGAAACATATTTTAGTGAAGGAGGCTGTCATAAATGTATGATATTAGGCAATGAAGTAGGCAAGACCTGTAAAGAAAAAGAGGCAAAATAAGGACATAGCAAATAATAAATGAGGTGTTTTTTTTTAAGTTTTAATGGTCATTTTAACTGAGACTGTGCAAATTTCTAAAAGAAGAATATTCTTGGCTAAGAGACCAACTTAGTGTCCTGAGGTAGTAACATTTCTAATGAATGTGAAGAGGAGCAGGAAGACCACTACCGATACAGTTCTAGTGAGAAAAAGAGAATTGTGTGAGGATAGATAGGTCAGTGATGTAGGTTATAAGCCATGGCAGAGTATATAGATTTTACCCTAATGTGATGAGAAAGCAAGTTTTGATAAGTGGAATGATACTATTTGATTGGTATTTTTTAAAAAATAACTGGCTGCTTTTATAAAGAAAAGACCTAGAAGTCAAATTATAAAGTGGAAGATCAGTTAAGAGATGATGGCTGTGATGCTGGTGACTTAGATTAGGTGATGGTGACCGGAAACGTGGTTGAATTGGCAGTAACCTTTGGGTTGTACTTGAAAAGAGAATGGGTATGATTTGCTGATGTACTAGATATGTGAATTTATGCAAGCTTTGACTATTTATTGAAGTAGTAAACACTCTGGGTAACTGTGTATACAGGGAGCATAAGAGTTTTGTTGTGGATGTTTTATTATGGAAATGTTACTTATGGAAATTCTTTACCAAAAAGGAGAGTTCTGAAAAAAATATTTTTTTATGTAGCTAATTGGAGTTTAGAAGAAAGGTCAGGAGTAGGAATAAAATTTGAGTATTGTTCATAGGTAAATAGTATTGCAGGCCACCACATTTGAGAGATAAGTTTGAAGAGAGAAGAGGAAAGCTATTATGACAGCTCTAGCATAAATGAATATTTGAAGTCAAGAAGAAAAGGATCCAACAAAGAAGACTTAGAAGGAATAGCTAGTGAATTAGGGCAGTGTAATTCTTGGGAGCCACATGAAGAAAGTCTCAGTGAGGGAAGAGTGCTATTTAGGGCTGAGGCTGCAACAGGAAGATGAGAACCAAGAGTTACCCACTGGTGTTGATAGCATTGACAAGGACATTTGTACCGTTTAAAGTTTTAAGACAGAAGCTGGCTGAAATGAGTTCAACAGAGAATGAGATTTAAAGAATAAAGAAAAAGAAAATAAAAAAGGATAGTCATAGAGGGGGGCTATTTTGAGAAAATTTAAGTAGAAAGAACTTAAGTGATTTAAATATAAAGTGAAAAATTGATGGTGCCAAAAATAGAAACAACTATATACAGGAAGAAGAAATGAGATCCAGTGTACATGGGGAAAATTTAGCCCCAGATAGGAACATGAGTATTTATATATAAAAGGAGAAAAGACATATATCTATAATTTTCCTTTCACAATACACTTGTATTGTGGACAGGTATTTTGTCCAGTCCACATATTTTCAGTCTTTGTCACGCAGGCGCTTATGCCACTGAGTAAATCCCCAGCTCAATTTTTGTATTTTCTAGTCTGTAGAAACCATATATTATTTTAAAATTATCATTGTTACTATTTTATTGATCTTGCAGGAGCATCTTTCCTTGAAGAAGTATATTGTTGATGTTGTGACTGAAAGTTCAGCTCCCTCAGAACCTTTGAAAGATGGAGACGACCGGCAAAAAAATAAAAAAAAGGCCAAAAGGATAAAAGCCCGGATGAACTCCAGGTACTTAAATATTGTTGAGAACAAAGCAAAATATTGTTGAGAACAAAGAAAAACAGAGAGTTTTCATGAGGTGTCTTTTAATGTAAATCCAAGAAAGACAAAAAAAGTTTAAAGTTGTTTGCTTTTGGAAAGGCTTGGAAATAACATTGATGAGCCTAATTTATAGCCACTTTCGTTGATTGAGACAGAAACTACATATCGATCTAAAGCCCTTGCTTTCACCTGTTAAGAGCTCTTCTTATAATTGGATGCCAGAGCCCTGCCAAACTTGTGCCTCCTTCAGCATGCAATAGTATGTTTAAATATGTGTAAACCAAGCCTATTTTTTCTTTCCAACTATTGATTTTTAAATGAAGTATCAAAGAAAATCAATAGCAATCAACAAATAGAAATCTGCTGGCAGTTGTGTCAGACCCCATGACTGGGTTTAATCAATTTGGTTGCCTGTCACAACAAGAAAAAGTTGAAGAAATATCTTAAAATGGAAAGTGAGTTGTCAGATCTGTAGTTTATCATCGGCCTCTGAAGTGACATCTAAAGATCAGACAACCATGTAGTACAGCATTACCTCACTGGCATCGAGTGTCATCTGGTGACTGATGGGTCTCATTGGAGGACACAGAGTTCTTCCTTGGTAGATAATCTAGAGCTGTCTGAGAGAAATGTTCTGAGTATGTCCTTACACTTTTATTCTCAAATGTCCCAAAGATGGAGAAACGTGATCCATGGGATTATAAAAATATATAACTAGAATAATGGTGAATGATAGTTCTGTTACTTCTGTATTCAGAGTATGATCTATCAAAGTGTCCATTTTATGTCAGAGACTCAGTGGTAACTTCAGAGGGTCCATCAATGCAAAGAATAGAGAAGGCTTTTTTGATTTTAGTTTAGAAGTCACTCCATGTTTCTAAGAATAGTTTCACAGTTTACTTCATTTCTAGTTCACACTAAGAAATTACTGACCTTCTGAACTTGTTCTTTGGTTCTTTTTTTCTTTAAATACCTTCTATTTGATGATGATTACCAGTTTTATATCTTTAATTTCACTCAAACTTGATATGTCCGACAGACGTGCTTTTCTTTCTGCACAAAACTCACCATATCTCATAGATTTCTCTGTCTCAGTGAACCAGTTGTATTCTGGCCAGCTGGACCCAAACTTTCTCAGTCATCTGCAGCCTCTCTCTTTCCTCCATACCTCACGTTCTGTCTGATTATAGATAGTACTAGGTTTGCATCAAGAGACACTGGACTTTGATAGCTCTTTGTCATTTTGCTGCTCTCCTTGACACTGTGCTTCCCACCCTTTCTCCAGGTGACTCTAGATCTCTGACCAGCCCCAACTCTCTCTCCATGCTGAGCACCTCACCAGGGAGTCTGGTGAGATTTGGGTCTTGACCATTACTTCTTGAAACCTCAGAGCTTTCATAGTTTGGTTTCTTCTTCCTAGAAAGTTCTACCCACATAGTGGGATCCTTGATTCCCTTCAGGTGTTTCTTTTTCTTTTTTTTTTTCCGGTACCAGGGATCGAACTCAGGACTGCCTACTTGCAAGGCAGGCGCTTATGCCGCTGAGCTAAATCCCCAGCCCCCCTTCAGGTGTTTCTTTAGGTGTGATCTTTCAATTGAGTGCCTGATTTGTTTGTTTTAAATAAAGTAGTACTTTTTTTTATTAAAGAAAACCTTAAAAATACAGATAATCATAGGAAAAAATACCACTGCAGCTTCCACTATTGGCATAGATGTGTTTTTATGTGTGTATACCTGTATCTATTGACTTTTTTATTAAGACTTAATTTACTGAGTGAAATTGACAGAGCTTACAGGTGCAGTTTGAATTTTAACAAATCTAAATACTGATGTAAGCCATATCCATCAAAATTTAAAATGTTTCACAGAGGTTCTTTGTGCTTCTCTGTGGTCAGTTTTCTGCCACCCTTGGCCTGACGCTGTCAGATTTTTTCCATCTCTCATTATTGATTAAAATTTTCTATTCTAGAAATTCTAACAAATGAAATCTCACACCTTTGTAGGTAGCTTTTGCTGAGTGTATGGTTTGTGAAACTTATCTGTTGATCTGTAAATGTAATTTTTTCCATTTTTATTGCTAAACATATCCATTGGTTGGATACTATAATGGTTTTTGTCCCATCATCCCTTGATAGACATTTGGGCTTCCAGTTTGGAGCTTTTTTTTTTTTTTTTTTTTTTTTTTTTTGAGTGGAGGGGAGCTGTTTTGGGGAACATTTTAAAATAAAACTATTCAAGTCTTGGGGTGAACTATATGTATTCATTTATCTTGGATAAATATATAAAAGTTTAATTGATAAAGTGTTTTCTATAGTGGTTGTACCATTTTGTATACCCATGAGAAATATGTGCAAATTTTATTTGTTGCACAGTCCTGCCAGTACTTGGTATTGTTAATTTTAAATTTTTACCTAATCCTAGTAGAAATTTAGTAGTATCTCACTGTGGTTCCAGTTGAGATTCCATGGTGATTAATCATCTATATCAAGCATTTACCTGAGTGCTTTGTAAACATTCAGTATACTCCTTTATGAAGTATCTTTTGAAGATACTACCCATTTTAAAAGTTGAACTCTTATTTTTCAAATTGATGAATATATTATTTTGACTACAGATTCTTGGTCAGGTCCACACACATGGAGAGAGAGTTTTCTCTTAATTTGGAGCTTGACTGTACATTTTCTTGATAATAGCTTTTGATAAGTAAAAGTTTAATTTTTATACTATTTATTTTATGAACATTATTCTTTTGTGTCTAATAGTTCCTGGGCTGTGTCTCAGAGATCTTTGCCTGTCAGAAGATCAAATGATAAGCTCTCATTTTTTAGAAGTTTTATAATTTTATCTTTTGCATTTGGGCTCATAATTCATCTTAAATAAGTTAATAGAAATGATACATAGTACTGACCTAGGTTTATTTTTCCACATAGATAGCCTGTGGTCTAGCACTTTCCTCTTCTATTATGTTTGTTAGCATTTATACTGTTTGGTTAAAAATCTGCACTATGTGAGTCTGATCTTTCTTCTATTCCATTGGTCTCTAATTTCTTGCTTTGAAAACTTTATTAGAAAAATACAGCAGCCCTCTTGTTATGGATCTGTTTCTGGATTATTAGTTAAATTCTGTTTTTTGATAAAGTTATCTATCTTTAGATTACACTGATTATTATAGCTTTATCAGGAGTTTTCAAGTAAAATAATAGAATTGCTTATCTTTTCTTGAGAATGTTTCCATTATCCAATGACTTTTTGCATTTTCATTTACATATTAGTCATCTTATTTTTGTTTATAAAATAAAAAAGTTTGTTTGAATTTTGGTTAAGATTGTATTGACTATACATCAGCTTTAGAAGAAATGGCATAATTATAGGATATGTCTACATTTATTTAGAACTTTTTTTTCTTAGTAATTGTGATTTTCAGTATAGATGTCTAACAAATATTTTGTGACATTTATCTCTAGTATTTTGATGGTTTTCATACTATTGAAAGTGTCATTTTGCTTTATTTTCAATTTCTCTGTTGTTTATATATGGATCCCCAGTTGACTTTTTGCATATTAATCTTATACCCTGACCCACTGTCAAATTGAGTTCTGAGCTCTAATAATTGTTCTGTAAATACATGTTTTTTATATACATAAACATGACATCTGAGTATAAAAGTCTTATTTCTTGCTTTTCAAAAAAGTGTATATTCTGTTTATTTCTTCTTATTGTATTGTGATGCTGTGTATCTTCATTTAAATATAGAACAGAAACCTTAGTCCTTGTCTTACTAAGAAAGCATTCAGTTTTTCACCAACTAAATTATGATGTTAGCTATAAGTTTTTTTCTACAGACAGGATAAGGAAGTTTCCTTTTATTCCTAGTTTATCAGTGTGGTATATTATAGTGATTTTTATAACTTTATTGAGATATATTCCCCACTTAAAATATGCTTGATTTGTGTCTTGAATGTTAGCCATGTGTTCCTGGAATATGTCACTTGCTCACAGTGTATTTGCTTTTCTGTCTTTCCAGATTTAATTTGCTTATCTTTTGTAGAGAAGTTTTACACATATGCTCATAACGTATGTTGGTGTATAATTTGCTTGCAATGTCTTTGTCTTGTATTGGTATAAAGAGAATATTGACTTTTTAAAAAATAAGCTGATTGGGCTGGCTTTAGCCCAGCGGTTCCTTTGAGTCTGGCTTCCAAACTGCCCGGGCAGATTGGTCCGGTGGTTCGAGACCCACAGGCGCTCTCCAGTCCTTTTAAAAAAAAAATAAATAAGCTGATTGCTATTACATTCTGCATTGGGTTGGATGGAGATATCTATATCTATATCTGTATCTATCTCTATCTACATTTATATTTCACCATCAATGAAGTTATGCTTCTTTGTGTTTCAGTCTAAGTAACTAGCATTTTTTATTTTGATTATTACATGTAAATTGTTTAATTTGTGTCTAAAATTTCAAAAATAATACTTACTCTTGCTGGTCCAGCATGTAAGGAGCTTGGAAGTTGCTACTCCATCCTAATAACATACCACAAGCTGAAAAAAAGAAATCAGTTACCCTTATTATGTATATAAAATCAAACCACTGTACTTTGAACAGATAGGTAGGTAGAATCGTAATTTACTAAAATAAAAACCCACAAGCAGGAACTTTTTGTGGCAGTTATAATTTATGGATCACTAGAGATTCACCTGTAGACAACTCAGACAGTCAGACACTGAGGAGCCCAGTCATGGGTAACTTGACACTTTTTATGAGCTTGCTTCTAGAAGTGTGACCATTTTTCCACAGTGAATACTGGAGAAATTTCCTCTGCCTCTTTCAAGTGGAAGAGGAGATTATACAGTATGCTGCAGCTTAAGAAGTTTTGCCGTCTGTTATGGTTGCACACTTCTCTAAGCCGAGCACTCTGGATGACTGAGGCAAGAGAGTCACAAGTTTGAGTCCAGCCTGAGCATCTTAGCCAGACCCTGACTTGAGATTAAAAAAAAAAAAAAAAAATGGAGATGTAGTTCCTTGTAAAGACCCTGGATTCAATCTCCAGTATCGCTAAAAAAAAAAAAAAAAGTTCTGCTAGTAGGAGAAACTATTGAAACTTTAACTGAAGCCTAACCAGTCGGGGTTTTATTAAACCCTAACTGACATAAAGGAAGAAATGAAAATATTGAACTGTACCCTCTGTGTTGAGAAAGGAAAATATTCTAGGATACGCCCCCTGTACCAAAAAATGTAATGCCCAGTTCCAACTTACTCTAGCTATACTGTCCCATCTAAATGTGGGAGGAGGAGTAGAAAACACTTGTTAACACTTCAGAAGCACAGACTCACTAAAAGACTCAGACATAACTGGATGTGGTGGTCCATACCTATAATCCCAGCACTGATAAGAGGGTGAACCAGGAGGACTGCAAGTTCAACCTTAGCCTAGGTAACTTAGCAATTTAGTGAGACTTCTTATTAAAAAAAGCCAAAAAAATAATTACAGAACTATCATAGTCTCTTGTTGTGCCCACATTTTGCCACCTTACTAAAGCCTTAAAACAATTCTTCTGTTTATATAATTCATTATGTCTATCAAGAAAAAATATAAGGCATACTATAAAGTAAAAGTACAATTTGAAGAGAAAGACCAATCATCAGAAGAATTAGACTCAAATATGGCAAGGATGTTATGATTATCAGTTATGAATTTAAAATAACTGTAACTGCCAGGTGTGGTAGCATACACCTGTAATCCTAGCATTTGGGAGGCTGAGGCAGGAAGAGTGCCAAAGTTTGAGGCCTGCCTCGACTACATAGTGAGTTTAAAGCCAGTCTGAACTACACAGCAAGACCAAGTCTAAAAAAACAAATAAATAAAATAACTAATACATTTAAGTCTCCAGTGGATAAAGTAGACATCATACAAGAATAGATGGGCAATATAAGCAGAGAAAGGACATTCTAAGGGAGAATCTAAAGAAATGCTAAAGGTTAGATGATGATGTTTCCCAACCTTGACATCATTTGCATTAGTAGATGTAAGTATTCTGGAATTTTGTAATTTCCTGTGGATAAAATTAACTAATTTTGATCAACTTCAGCTCTTATAACAATAGTAACTCTCATATTCATCATTAATCAGCTCTATGAAGTTATGTATTTTTAATATTTCTGGAGGTGAAATTGCTTGAATATATTCTCTCTGGCCTTTTCTCCTCATCCTCCTTCCTCCTCCTCATTTCCTTTCCTCCACAGTATAATTTATATAGAGTGGGACTTACAGAAATAAATATTTAACTGATTCCTAAAAGCAAATCACAACAAGAAATAATCTACTGTTTCAGGTCAAATTAGAATTTGTGGATTATATAATTGTTGTTATGTGTGCATGAATGAAAGAGTGGGTTTGGTCTCTCCCACCTTTAGCCCTACTTCAATATATGCCTAGTATAACACATATCTTCCTAAGCCTCAGTGTCTTCTTTGAAAAACGTGGATAAATACCATATGAGGTTTTTGAGAATAAATGAAATAATGAGCGTATAGTAGCTGACACAAAACTTGAAACATATTTAACCCTGCATAATGTTTATTTTTCCACCCTTTAGATGAGGTCACAGTTGTGTTCTGCTGCTAAGTAGTTATTTACCCATGTTGATATACCTTAATATTTTACCTGATCATAGTAGCATTCTTCAGTTGAAACAATACAAACATCATGTTGTATTGCAATTTAGATATTTATTTCCAAAAACTGACTCTGCTATTTTGCTTTCTTTATTGAGAAAGTTATAATTTGCATTTTTCACATTTTTAAAATTTTATCTGTCAGTTGCTATTTAGATTGGTTTGTGTTGTGATTTAAGTTTTTCATAGGCTATTGGGCTAATTCTTTGAGACAATCATCCCTTGGATGAGCAGTTATAACATTTTCCTTCCTTATCTCCCCAAAGACAAATAAATAAATCACTATTAATGAACTGCTATAGTGAGATCTGTCTTCAGTTCTTCATCTGTTGAGGACTAGCACCTCAGGTTTAGACAAACTAGAGCCTCCTTACTGGGAAGAAACTGCTGTTGTAGATTTTTCCAGATTTGTGGTGCCTAGTATAAATAAAGCCATAGCAAATCTTTAAGGATCTGGTCAATTTATTTCTATTGTCTTTTAAGTTATTCCTAAAGTTAAATTACTGTTCTTTATTTATTTTTGCATTGTATGTCTCTTGAAGTACTTGTGTAGTTTACTAATTATGCTTTGTAGAAATCTAATAGACTTTCAAATTGAATTATATTGATTATTTAATTTCTGAAAAAAACATTTTGAATCAAGGCTATAAATTGAAAGGTGTTTTAATAAGTCTGTTCTATATCTTTTGAGGAAATATGTAATTCTAAAGGTCTTTCATGATAGCATTGATATTAATATAAAGGAGAAATTTACAAAATGAGAATATTATAACTAATGTAATTAATTTGTGACCTTAAGAGTAAGATTTTATGAAAGGAAAAAAGCACAACTGAGGCTTTGGATTATTATAAAATTATAAAAATTAGCTACAAAATAACTAACAGTGATAAAACCTTTTATTCTTCAGGGCCAAGGAATATGAGAGTTTATTGGAAACAAAAATTTCTGGCTCTGACTCACCGTATAAAGCTAAGTGAGTATTCTTTTTTTTTTTTTTTAAAGTTTATCGGTACATTCTATCTATATAATGTTCATGTTCATTATGCTGAACTTGTACATGATACATTTTAGTTCCTCTTTTTTTCCCTTTCTCTTCTCCTCCCTTAAAACCCTCTTTCCTATCTTAATTACAAAACTTTGCTTCGATTTTATTCTTTTTTTTTTTATTTAAGGAGAAAAAGAAAAAAACAGAGAAAGGGTACAAGTAACACAAAATTAAAAAATAAACAGTAAGAAATCACTAGCTAATAGATTATATATTCTCATCTTAGAAATAGTTGTTCAAGTTACAAAACTGAAGCATATAAAGTGTACTTTCAAACAGTGAGAGTGCAAACAGTTTTGTTCAATGATCCAAAAAACACTTAGTAATATGGTTATCTATCTTATACACTTAAACATATATGGAGTTATAACCTTTAGAGTACTTTCTTTTCTTTTCTTTTGTACCATGACAATTACACATTTTGGGTTTCATTACTCCCACAGTTCTTATTACTTTTTTTGAAGAGAGTAAAACCAAATGTGACATATCAGAACAGAGTCAGTCAAATCAAAAGGATGAACATAATAGATAATGTAAAAACAAAATATAAGGTGATCAACAATGGGTTACCATACTGCCTCTTGCTATTTTAAGAGGAATTGGCAGTTATAATAAAATTGAACTAAACAGTAAAGAATAAAACCAAAGCATTGGAGACATTACAGGATTTTAAAAGAAAATAGTAGTCAACCGGAATGGGCGTCATAATGATTCTTATTGTCTTCACAGTTATGCCTATACTTTTGAACTTGGTACTATCAAGCAAAGCAGAATAGAGGAAAATCAATCAAAACAAGATGGTGAGGGCAATACAGGGTTTCAAATCAAGTTAATAGGAAATCAAAGTGCGTTACTATAATGTACCCTGCTATTTTTTTTTTATTTTTCCCTTAATTAAAAAAAGAAAAAAAATTAAATAATTTTTTAAAAAGAGGATTGAGATAAAAGAGGGCATAACAACAGAACAGCGCAGGTCAAATCATAACCATTTAAGCAAAATAGTGTTTCACCACAAGATATCCTGACATAAAAAGAGTTATCACAGTGTCTCTTTCCTTGAAATCTTTTGAGTATAACTTTTTATACTGTAGCACCAAACATATCAAGACACTATAAAGCCATTCAAGATAATGACATTATTACAGGGTATTTAGAACCAATTGACAGAAAATGAGCAATGGTTTCTATATAAACTCCTTGTCTATAAAAGTTTTTGTTTATCTTATCATATATAATAAAATCCAATACGATGCAGCCTTTTAAGACCAATGGAGAGAGAAGAATATACATTTGATGGGACTTCAAAACCAGATGATACTAAATCAGCACTAGCTATTATGATGTCTTGTTTTCTCCAAAATTGCTGTTTCTACCTTCCGATCTTCTCTGCCTCATTTCTGTTGAGCTCTTTTTCTGCTGTTTGTTGTCAGTTTGTCTTCTTCATTTTGTTTTCTGCTCCATTCATTGTGGCCTCTCTGCCACTATTTCTGGAATCTTGGTATTTTCCTTTTTTAGACTATCCTGCAGTATTCTCTGTAGAGTTGAATTAGTGATTGCAAATTCCCCTAGTCCCTCTTTATCCTGGAGCACCTTGTTTTTCCATCAATTTCCAGGGATAGTTGTGCAGGATATATCAATCTTGGCTGGAGGTTATTATCTTTCAAAGCTTCAATTATTTCCCCCCATGCTCTTCGTGATTCGATGGTTTGTGCCAAGAAGTCTGCTGTAATTCTGATGGGTATTCCCTTGTGAGTGATCTGTTTCTTATCTCTGACGGCTTTTAATATTCTGTTCTTATATTGTATTTCTGGAATTTTGATTATTATATGCCTGGGTGTAGCTCTGTTTGGGTTGTAGGTGGCTGGAGTCCTGTATGCCTTATATATCTGAGTATCTTTACCATATGCCAAATTAGGGAAATTCTGTTGAATTATTTCTGTGAATAGCTTTTGTAGTCCATTTGTTTGTGTCCCCACTTCTTCTCTTATGTTCTTAATTCTTAAGTTATAGATCCTCTTATCATCTTCTAGTTTTTGTATTGTTGCTGTTTGTTTTTTTGTTATTTTTAAGAAGTTTTTCATTTCATGCTCCCATATTACAAATCTGCCCTCCAGATAATCTGTCCTTAGTTTCTTTCAAGCTGTTATGCAGTTTTCAATAGAGTTTTTAGTTTTCTGGTAATCTCTTTGAACCTGCTTTACATATTCTATGTTTTCTCTATCTTCTCCATCAAACAATTCTCCCCTTTTTTTCTGTTCTTCCATTCCACCATCTGTTTTTTCTTGGGCAGTGCTTAGCATTTCTATAACTATTCTGCTTATGTCTTGCTTCAGGTCATTGATAACTTCATTCCTGAACTCATCTATGAGGCTCTGGAGATAGCGCTTTATGTCTATTGGTGCCGTGTCTGCTATTGCATGTTTCTCAGGAGTGGGGGCCAAGGACCCTTTCTTGTTGCTCCCTCTTCCCATATTTTTTGTTCCTTATATTTAAGCGTGTATAGGAGGCCCATCTTCCTTCCCTGTCCCAGCTTCCTTCCTTCCTTCCTTCCCATATTCTTTGTTCCTTATATTTAATCGTGTATAGGAGACCCAGCTTCCTTCCCTGTGGCTTCCTTCCCAGGCCATAGTCTGAATTGCGCAGGCTAGGTGTTCCCACCCACTGAAGCGGCACCAGGGAGACACAGACCTGGGCAGCCTATGCTGGGCCTGCCCCTCCAGTCAACCTACTGAAGGCTTCACCGCTAGGGTGTACCTCCAGGCGCTGGGATCTGAGTTGGGCTAGCCTATTGTGTCTCAGCTAGCGGCGTCTCACAGGCCAGGCACTCCCCACCAATCCCGCTTGAGAGGGGGATATGTGACTGACGTCACTGCAGCTTCTCATTCCGGGAAGTCAGCCCGGTCCGAGTAAGTCCTCTGCTGAAGCCTCCTTCTCTATGGAAGGATCCCAATTTGCTCACTCACAGCGGGTTGATGCAGGGCACCTGGCCAGTCCTGCTCCCAACTCCTTTCAACGCTTCCCACTCTCTGAGCTTTCGCGCCTCTCTCCCCACTGTGCTGACCGGGACACAACAGCGGCTGCAGGTAATTCAAATCGAAGTTTCCAGTGGCGCAGGTCCGGCTTCCGTGCTGAGACCTTATCTGTGCCTGCTGTATCACCAGGATTGTGTTTCCAGATGTTTTCTCTTAATTTAGTTCATTCCTGAGTCAGCAAAGAATATCCCCCCTTGCCTAGGACTTCCTGCCCAGCACCATTCCTAGATTTCAAGTGCGGTTTCTCAGAGAGCCTCTGAGGCTGCTGCTATCTATCCACCATGTTCTTCCGGACTCCGATTTTATTCTTTTTTTTTTTTTTTTTCTCAATTTTTTTCTTTTTTGTTTCTACTCCCATCACCACCTTTCCTTTTAAACAGTTTCCTTCCTATTTCACAATATCTGTTATACTTTTTGGTTCTTATTTACACTTTCAGTTTCTCACACCAGAGAAACAATGTGATATTTAAACATATGTATCTGGTTTATTTCACTTAAGAGTATGGTCTTGAACTGGGGATGTAGCTCAGTGGTAGAGTGCTTGCCTAGCATAGACAAACCTGAGTTCAAGCATTTAGTAAAAGCATTTAGTAAAAGGAGTATAGTTTTAAGGTCTATCCATTTAGGTATAAATGTCTCAAGTTTATCCTATTTATGGCTGAGTAGGGCTGTATTGTTTAAAAAAAGAAAAAAACGTCTTTTTTATGCATTCATTGGTTAATAGGGATTTGAATTGCTTCTAAGATTTAATTGTTATAAACTATACTACTATAAATATGGTGTACATATATTGCTGGAGTATGATGCTTTTAATTCTCTCAAGAAGATACCAGGAAGAGGAATAGCTGGGTCAAATGGGACCTCTAGTCTGAGTTTTTTGAGGAATCTCTACACTGATTTCCATAGTGGTTGCAACAGTTTACCTTCCCACCAGCAGTAGACAAGGGTTCCTTTTCCCCCACAGCTCTGTCTTGATTTCTTGGTAATAGCCATTCTTTCTAGAGTGAGATGGAATCTCAGCTCTGTTTTAATGTGCATCTCTCAAATGAGTAGTGATGTTGAACATTTTTTCATGTTATTTATTTGCTGTTTGTACTTCTTCTGAGAAATGTTATCTCAGTTTGATAAAACCAGCATCATACTAAATGGACAAAAATGAAACTTTTTTTCCTAAAATCAGGAGCAAGACTAGGAAGTCCACTATTACCCTCCTATTCAATTTAGTTCTATAACACTAGCTAGAAAAATTAGAGAATAGGAAGAACAATAATGATAATAAAGGAAGAAATTAAATTATCTTTATTTGCAGATGACATGGTACATAGAAGACCCTCTAAAACTGCAGCAAAAGGCTTCTAAATTTAATAACTGGATTCAGTTGCATAGCTCAATACATTAAAAAATCCATAACTTTCTTGTGCACAAATAACAAGCTCACTGTGAAAGAAATTAGGGAAGCAACATCTTTCCTAAATAGCATGAAAAACCCCTTTCATAATAGCATGAAAAATTAGAACTCAATCTGAAGATGAAGATGAAGAAAGTAAAAGAACTCTACATTGGAAACTACAATACACTGAAAAAGGAGGTCAAAGAAGATAGCAGAAAATGGAAAGATACTCCTTGTTCTTGGGCAGGAAGAACCAAAATAGTAAAAATGGCATACTTCCAAAATTGTTATACAGATTTAATGCAGTCTCAATCAAAATACTACTAGCCTACTTCACAGAGCTAGAGAAACATTCCTAAAATTGATTAGGACCTAGAATAGCAAAAGCAATTCTGAGCAACAAAAGTAAGGGAGAGGGCATCACAGCCTTTGACTTGAAATTATACTGCAAAACTACTGTGATAAAAAACAGCATGGTACTGGTAAAAAAACAGATCTAAGGATTAGTGGAACAGATTAAAAGGCACAGACACAACTCTGAACACACTTAACCACCTTGTCTTTGACAAAGGGGCTAAACCTGTTCACTAGAAGAAAGATAGCCTCTTTAATAAATAGTCCTGGAAAACTGGCTTTCCACATGCCAAAAACTAAAACTAGACCCATTTATATCACCAGGCACTAAACTAAAATAAAAATGTGTCAAAGGTCTAAATACTAAAAACAGAAACACTAAATATAAGGGATGAGAGAATAGGTAGAACTCTTGAAGATATAGGTATAGGCAGAGACTTCATCAACAAAAGCCTGATTGCATAGGAAATGCTACAAAGAATCAACACTGGAATCTCATTAAAAAGCTTTTGTTGGAGAAAAGAAAAGAGATAAAAATATATATACAGGGCTGGGGATTTAGCTCAGCGGCATAAGCGCCTGCCTGGCAAGCCTGATGTCGTGAGTTCAGTCCCCAGTATCAAAAAAAAAATATTTATATAGACACAGATACTATGCTACTAATCTATTCATCCAAAAGAATGATTTGTGCCTACATTGTTTAATCGATTTCTCATGTCTTCATCTTGTAATTTATCTGACTACTTTTAAGATAATATGCAATATATTAATCTCTGTTAATTTCCTATTATCTTGTTTTGAAATTCTGTATCATTTTTATTTCACTTTTTAACTTTTTTCAAAATTAAAAGCATAGCATAGCAAAAGAGATCACCAACAAAGTGAAAACACGACTCACAGAGTGGAAAAAAATCTTAGCCAGCTTTTCCTAAGACTAAGGACTAATATCTAGTACATATAAATAATTGAAAAAATCAGATCTCCCAAATTTAAAGACCCAATCCAAAAATGGGCAAAGTGAGTATTCTATCCCACATTTTAGTTTATTCTGCTTTCTTTGGTTTCTGCCTATACCAAAAGTGTATCTGAACCATCATAACACGCCCATGCTCACAGACTTGGTTTCTGAGCAGTAGAACATCATTCTCTTAACCCTGTGGTATCCCATTAGAGGTTATTTTGCCAAGAGCTATTTGGATGCACCTAGGCATAATTCTCATTAGCACAGTTTGGGTAGAAGGCATGACTGTCATCAAGTGGGTAGAAGCTGGGCACCCTACAAGTCATTTTTAAGTGTACAAGATAGCTACTCACCTCAAAGAATGATCTCAGCTGAAATGTCAATCATGCTGAGGTTTAGCAACCCTATGCTAGGGCTGGGGATATAACTCGGTGGCAAAAGCACCTGCCTGGCAAGCTCAAGGTCTTGAGCTCCATTCCTGGTACTCCCTCTCCAAAAGTGCTAACAGATTAGGTTCTGGAATGTGTGACTGTGCTGGTACTTCCTCTGAGAAGATCTCTTAGGATTGTGCCTGCCGTTAATCCTTAGGAAGAAGAGAATTCTCCAAATCTGATAAGATTTTAGATAAGGATAGAGATTTTAGATAAAACTAAGGTATTTAGACTCGGCCAGTAGAGCATAAAAGTGATGAAACAATAGCTTAAAAAAATGAAAAAGTCATCATTTTGCCCTGTCGAAAAATATTGCTGACAAAGGTACAGTAAGAAAAATTTCCAAAGATACTATTCATGGGAGGACAAATCAGTGTAGTGTTGTTGAGAAGTATTGTGGATTAGCCACATTAAAAAGGCTGCTTTAGATTCTAGGTCACTCAGTGAAATAATGCAAAACATGCCCAAATATTTATTTATGAATATTATTTTTTAATAATGAAACAGTGATGAAACAGATATTCCAGATTGATCAATATTTAGAACTATTTGTTGGTGTAGACATATTATAGACTGTTAATGTAGCCACTATTTACATTACAGTAGAAATACTTTTGCCTATCAGAAATAAAGACTACACATCGGGTAACTACTTTTATTTATTATTGTTTTTGGAATTATTAGCCATTGCATACTAAAATGTTAAAGGAAGTAACAAAATGATCAAGATTATGAATCTGTGTATTTTTTAATTTTATTTTTAAAAGATTAAGACAAAAGAGGACAGAACAAAGCAGATCAGAACAGTGTAAACAACATAGCACTTTACAAAATGACCAGATATTAATGGTAGCTACCATAATGTCTCTTTCTTTGAAATAGCTGAGCATAGCTTCACATACAATAATATCAAACATAATAAAATAATATAAAACCATTCAAGAGAATGAAAGTATTACAGGGCATTAACCAAATAACAGAACCAAATAACAGAATATGAACAATGGTTACTATGTTGTCTCATTTTCCATAAAAAAATTTGTTTATACTGTCACACATATTAAGATCCAATAAGACACAACATGATAGAATCAATGGAAACAAAAGAACAAAAGCCTGGTAGGATTTCAAAGCAAAATGATATTAAATCAGCAATGGCTGCCATAATGTCTTGTTTTCTTCAAAATAGCTGTTCATACCATCACACATAACAAAATCAAACAAAACAAGATAAAACTATTCCAATTAATGAATGAAAACATTATAAGGCTTCAAAGCAATGCAATGGAGAATCATGATTAGCATAAAATCTCATGTACTTAACATTTCTTACACTAGGGAGACTATATGGTATTTACACATGTGAGTTTGATTTATTTCGCTTATGAGTATGGTCTCAACCTGCATTCATTTATTTATAAATATCTCAATGTGACCATTCTTTATAGTTGAGTAGTACTCCATTGTATAAAAATACCACATCTTTTTTATCCACTCCTCAGTTGATGGACACTTAGGTTGTTTCCAAGATACGACTATTACAAATTGTGCTGCTATAAACATGGGTGCACATATATCACTGTGGTATGATGTTTTATTTCTTCTGGGAATATGCCCAGAAGTGGAATAGCTGGGTCAAATGAACTTCCAATCCCAGTCTTTTGGGGGAATCTCCAGACTGACCTCCACAATGGTTGCACCAGTCTATACTCCCACCAACAGTGCAGAAGAGTTCCTTTTTCTCCGCAGCATCTCCAGCATTTATTGTTGGAGTTTTCTTGATCCTGACCATACTTTCTGGAGTGAGATGGAATCTCAGTGTGTTTTAATCTGCATTTCTCTAATGAGTAATGATAATGAACATTTTTTCATGTATTTGCCCTTTGTATTTCTTCATCTGAGAAATGTGTATTCATCTCAGATGCCCATTTTTGGATTAGGTCTTTGAATTATTCTTTATAAGTTTTAGACAGAAGTCCTTTGTCTGAGGGACAGTTCAGTAAGGTTTTTTCCCAGTTTGTGAGTTTTCTTTTCACTATGCTGGAGATTTCTTTGGACATGCAGAAACTTTTTAATAAGACGTGGTCCCAGTTATTGATCCTGGGAAGTATTTCCCGTGAAATCTGTGTATATTGAAGCCCAGAAAAAATACCAGTAGCAACAGTAAAAATAAAAAAAAATCAACTCAGGGCTGAGGATGTAGCTCAGTAGCACTGCACCTGCTTGCCAATGCAAGGTCCTAAGTTCAATCTCCAATACCAAAAAGAAAGAAAGAAAGATTGATCAAGTCAGTAAGATGCCAGTTACCAAATTAATATGCTAATATTAACAATGGGCAAAATTTACTGAGTATTTACCTTATATTAGACTATGTGAGCTGAATCATTCCTAAATCTTACAAGGTTAAGAAAACTGATGTACCAGCACATCAGGATATAAAAAGTAACACCTTTTCTTTGTGATAATCAGTGAGAAAAATATATGTGTCACATATAATTATGAAAAAAACTAAGAATAAACCCAAGAAATGTGAAGGAATCTACAAAAAGAAAAATATAAACATGCTTACAAATATATAAAAGAAGGCTTGAAAGATATTTTTAAAAATAGTCTATCTAAATGGAGAACTAAATGCTTGAGGATATTTAATATACAGCTGGTATGTTTGCAAAGATGGTCAGAAATTGTTGAGCCATTCCTTGCGGCATGCTAATTCTGTCATCAAGGAGTGGATGTTTTATCTCATTTTGTTTTTGTTTTGTTTTTGAGACAGGGTCTATGTAGTTCAGGCTGGCCTTGAACTGACTATGTAGCACAGGCAAGTCTTGAACTCACAGTGATCTTCCTGTCTTAGTCTCCCAAGTACTGAGATTGCAGACATGTGCCACCACATCTGGAAACTATTCTGAATCTGAGACTTATTTTGACCCACAGAAAGCTGCAGAAATCATACTTAATTTCCTAACCTTAGTCTCACAGCACTTATTGCCTCTGTTCTCAGCACTTACTTGCTCTTCTGTCACTACCATGTCTGATCAAACTACATGTGGATATGAGATCATGAGTCACTCCATGAGTGACAGGTCAGTGTCCTGCCTGTCCCTGCTGAGTGCTGCATGTGAGAAAATGAGGTTATCCAGGACCAGTCATCACTTAGCCCATCTCCCAAGTGACTATACCTCTGTTATATGTTACTTTGGGTGACCAGAAGAATTGTCTGAGCCTCAGATTAAACTTCAAGGAGCAAAGATGTAGTTTTTATTTTAAAACACTCATATAGGAAGTAGTGTGCTTTACGGCAGTAAATTACTAATAGAGTGATCAAGGAGGAATTTCAAGTCATTAAAGAAAGGATCAACTATCTGATGGATATTTTGACTGTTTCATCCAGTGACAGCATATTACATATTCTTCTGCAGCTCACATTCTGTGCCATAAAAGACACCTTAACAGATTTAAAAATCATAGCATGTCTGCTTTGAGGCCATAATGGAATTGTACTAAAAATCAATTCCAAAAAATTTGAAGATTAAATGATATGTGCCAAGTAACATATGGCTCAAAGGTAAAATCTGAAGACAAATTTTAAAATATTTTGAGCTAAATGGAAATGAAATAATCTTTGTCCAAGTCTATGGCATGCAGTGAAAAAAATACTTAGAAGGAAATTGATAACATTAAATGTACATATCAGTGATAGAGAAAGACCTAAAATGGATCATGTAAGCTACTCCCTTAGGAAATTAGAAAAGGAAGAGTAAGTTAACCCAAAATAAGCAAAAGAAAATAAATCCTAAAAATTAGTATAAATCTAATTTTCAGTAGAACTTGAAAACATGAAATCAGTACAGAAAATCAGTTCAAATCTGATGCTTTGAAAAGATAAAATTGATAAAATTCTAACCAGGCTAAGAAAAAAATGAAAGAAAATACAAATTACTAATAGAAAAAAAGAGGAGAGCACTGTATATCTCATGGATAGCCACAAAACAATAAAGCAAAATGATGAGTAACTCTGCCCATAGATTTGATAACCTCGATGAAATAGAGCAATTTCTTGAACAACAAAATCTGCTGAAATCATACTGGAAGAAATAGGCAGTCTGAATAAGCCTATCTCTATTAATTTTTTTCATGAATAATTAATAATTTTCCAAGACAGTAAGTACTACCAGGTTGAGATCTGTTTCTGTCAATCATAAGAAAGTAGTGATGTCAGCTCTCTGCACTCTATTTTTGAAATTATAAACAGCTACTACTGCCTAACTCATTCAGATATTAAGGTGATGGGGCTAGCATTACCTTAATATCCAAACTAGAGATATTAGAAATAAAGATAAGTTTAAGCCAGATTGTTTTATAAACATAGGAGTAAAAATCTTCAATGAAATATTGGAAATTGAATCTGACAGTTATAAAAAGAATTAAAATTTATGAACAAGTGGGAATTATACGAGTTTTGAAATGATGGTTCAACATCCTGAAATCAGTTAATACTTATATCACATAACCAGGCTACAATTGCATTATCACGTGAATAGATGGAAAAAAAAAACATTTGATGAATTTGGTGTTACACTTAGTCTAGAATATTTTATGTGACTGTTTCTTTTTTCTTGAAGTTTTTTAGTCTGTTGTTTGTATCCTCACATGTATAGCATTTTATTTTCTCAATGCATTATTTTGCTGCTATTATTGGACATTTTTATTCTTTTTTAATTTTAAAGGGAATAAAATGGAACAATAAAATGAATCAAAGCATTGATAAGACAGTAGGAAATCTGCAGTAGTTACTATATTGCTATTGTTGTTCTCCAAATGGTTGCTCAGACTATTGGCTTTAAGGTTACATACTCAATGAAACTACAGTTCTTCTGAATCAGCTGGTTGTTCATGCGGGGCTGGATTTGGAGGTGTCTCCTCTCTCCAGCCTGCGTGGCACCAGCTGGTTCACAGGCGGGGCTTAGCTTCCTTCCTGGCTCTTCTTATCCGCACTCCGAATGGCTCACAGGCAGGTGAGCCATTGCTTCCTTATTGGCTCTCTCCAATCCACTAATTTTAAATTTATTTATGTGTTATTTAGGGATTTCTAACTTCAGAATTTATGATATTCTTTATTTGTAGTATTGAAATTGGTATTGAGACTGTTCCTTGTTTTTTGGAGAATATTGTGTATATGATACAAGGTAATATATAATATACTGATAATTATCTTTTATATTTCATTATGAGAAATGTCAAATATTCTAAAAAGTTTGAAAGAATTGTATAGTGAAAGTTATGAATTCACTATGTAGGCTCTATGACTGTTTAACATAGTTTATCACGTATGTACTTCTTTCATTACTGGTATGTATCATTTGTTACTTTTTGTTCTTTTGAGGTAAATTTTACATACAATAAAATTTACAGATCTTAAAGATGTTATGAGTTTTGACCAATACATGTATTTGTATAACATGAGCACTTATCAAAGTTATCATCACCCCAGAAAATGTTTATATGTCCTTCCTTGTTAATACACTCACTGTCTTTCAGTATTCAGGTGACCATCCTGATCAATTGCATAGATCCCATATTGGTGTGTCCAGTCCTTTTTGTTGCTGTTTTCCTGTGAGTGGATATAGTCTCAGTCTGTTTATCCATTCTACTGAGGTCTGTTTCTAGGTTTGGAAATAAATCGTGGATAAAGTTCTCATTTCTTTCAAGTGAATACCTGCTCATGGATGGACAGAGCCCTGTGTATATTTTTAGATTCATAAGTCATTTTTTTCTATCAAACTACTGGTACCGTTTTGCATTTCTACCAACCATATGTGAGTGTTTTTATTGCTTCATGTTCATGATATATTTGATATCAGTTTTTAATTTAGACATTTTAAAAAATTTTATTTAAAGAAAGACTAAACAAAACAAAAAACGAGTAGGAAATAATACATACTTCCAAAGAAAACATAAATAGTAACAAATCACTAGTTGATGATTGCATATTGTCCTCTTACAAATAGTTGTTCAAGATACAAATTGGGCATTCAAACAGCTAGACTGCAAACAGTTCTGTTCAACTAGCCAACAAAAACTTAGTAATATGGTTATCAATCCTATACACTTAAACATACATGCAGTTATTCATATCTTCATTTATGTTGAGATTAAACAAACCAAAGCAGGCTGAAATCACTCTCAACCAAGAATAATAGTATTGCTGGCTTTCACATCATGACACTCCAGGATCAGCACTGGGTACTGTAGTGTCTCTTTTTCTTCAAGTATTTGTTCATTTCATCATATGTTATAAGATCAGTTCTTGTAAACTGTTTATAGGTTCTACGCACGCGTAGTCTTAACATGTATTTCTATCCTTTCTATATTAGACGGAGAAACAAAATAAAGCAAGACAAAACAAAACATATTCCTATAAACACATGAAACAAAAAAGACATATAAATCCACTGTTCAAGGAGTTCTACCGTGGTTACTGTGTTGTCTCTTGTTATCTTCAATAGAATTGTCTATATCATCAGAAATAGTATAATTGAATATAGCAGTACATTACAATATTAAAAAAAACAAAACTTTGTAGATAGTGTAAAACTTCAAAAGCAGGTATCAAACCAGAATGGGTATCGTAGTGAATCTTGTCATCTTCAGTGGAGTTGCCTATACTCTCAGACTTGATACTATCAGTCATAACAATTTTGAATAAAATCTGTCAATACCAAATAGCAATCAAACCTACCAGATTTAACTAAGATCAGTCATGATAAAAGAGTATAAGTTATACAGGGCTCCAGATTAAGTTAATAGGAAATTAAAGATGATTACAATACTATATCGTGTTATTTTGGGGATAGCTGTCTGTGCCCTCAGATCTAGTGTAAGCAGAGAGACTGGGACAGAGTAAAACCTATCTAAGCAGAGCTGTGCAAGTAATGTGGGTTTTAAATCCTGATACACTATTAACAATATGCTCTGCTATCTTTTTGTAAGGCCATTCCTCCCCTTTCACTCCGCGAGGGTACACTGTATATTTTTGGGTCTGACCAACACCCTCAAGTTTTAGATTGGGGGGGGGGCAAACCTGCTATTTACCTAAGTGGTTCTGAACTTTCTCCCTCCTGGACTTGATCTCTAGTTGTATTCCTTTTCCTATTAAAGCCTGTCTTTCCAGCCTATTTGTAGGTGCTGGTTGAGTTGTCCCTATTGCTCTCTGGTTCCCTGTCACATAGAACATTGGTTTCTCATATTTGATTTTCAGTCCATAAACCCTTTTTCAGGTTAATTACATTTCCTATAAAGAGCATCTTGGTGGACCATACCTCCTGATCTGCTCTGCCTGTGTTTATTTTTTTTCTTTCTTTTTTTTTTAATGTATCAAGGCCATGTGTATCAGAGATTATAGCCAATCTTCTCTGCCTCATTTCTGTTGTGCTCTTTTTCTGGCATTAGTTGTCTGCTTTTCTTCTTCATTCCATTTCTGCTCCATGCATTGAGGCCTTTCTGCCACTGTTCCTGGAATCCTGGTACTTCCTCCACCCCCCTCTCTCTCTCCTTCAGTATTCTCTATAGAGTTGGATTGGTGGTTGCGAATTCCCCCAATTCCTCTTTGTCTTGGAAGGATCTTGTTTCTCCAGTAATTTCTAGAGACAGTTTTTCAGGGTACATCAATCTGGGCTGGAGGTTATTTTCTTTCAGGGCTTGGAATACTTTGCTCCAAGCTCTTCTTGATTTGATGGTCTGTGTCAAGAAGTCTGCCATGATTTTGATGGGTTTTCCTTTATAGATGATATGTTTCTTTTCTCTGATGGCTTTTAATATTCTGTTCTTATATTGAATTTCTGAGATCTTGATTGTTATATGCCTGGGTGTAGCTCTGTTTTGGTAATAGGTGGCTGGAGTTCTATATGTCTCATACATCTGAATATCGTTTCCTTTTCCTATGCTTGGGAAGTTTTCCTTAATTATTTCTGTGAATAACCTTTGTAGTTCCTTTGTTCGTACCCCTACTCTTTAATTCACATTCTTTATTCTTAAGTTATAGATCCTCTTGTTGTCTTCTAGCCTTTGTATTGTTACTGCTTGTTTCCTTGTTATTTTTAAGAAATTTTCCCTTTCATGATCACACATTGCAAACCTGTCTTCCAGTTTGGATATCTGTCCTTAGTTTCTTTCAAGCAGTTTTGCCAGCTTTCAATGGAATTTTTTATTTCCTGGTAAACTCTTTGAACCTGCTTCATGTATTCTATGTTTTCTTTATATTCTTCATCTAACATTTCTCTGCTTTTTTTTTTTTGTGCTCCTCCATTCTTCCATCTGTGTCTTCTTGAGAGGTGCTTAGCATTTCATTTATTAATCTACTTATATCTTGTTTTACTTGGTTAAATATTTCACTATTGAACTCGTCTATGAGGTCCCCAAAATAGCTCTTTATGTCCACTGATGCCATGTCTGATAGTGCATGTTTGCTGTTCTCAATATCTTTTATATTTACCTCTCCTGGATCAATGTTCTGAGGGTTGGGGGCTGGAGGCTTTTTCTTGTTGTTTCTCTTCTCATATTTTTTGTTTCTTCCATATAGGCATATAGAGGAGGTCTCAGTCCCCTTCCCTGTTGGTTATGGTTCTTTTGAAGTGTGCTGGCTAGGTAATCCTGCTCATTCCACTGTGCTACTGAGGTGCAAACAGGGGCAGAATATCCTGGTTTTTCCCCTCTGGATCAGACAACCTGCTGAGGCCTTCACTCTGTTAGTGTGTGCCGCGAGTAGGGAATTGGTTTGGGACAACTTACTGGGTCTCAGCCAGGGGCGTGACCCAGGCCTAGTGTACCCCACCAATCTGGTCTGGGAGGGGAACAACTGACTGAAGTCACTGCTGTTCCTTGTTCTTGCCAGTCCTGCCTGATTCCAAAATATCTTCCCATTGGTGCCCCTTTCTCGTGGAAGGGTTTTATTCCCAGCACTCACTTTAGGTCGATGCAGGTCCCTTGCTAACTCCTTCTCTGTTGGGCTCACGGACATCCAACTTCAGTGCAACTACACTTCAGTGCGACTGTGGTTCAATGTGTCAAAGTCTTGGGAATTCAGGTGGCTTGATTAGTTGCAGCCGCGTTAGTTCAGGCACTGCAGCAAGAGCTCAGAATCTTACCTGCCTTAATAGTAGCCCTGGGACTGCATATTTGACTGGTTCTTTCACTTTAGTTTCTTCCTAGGTCGAAAAGATTCATTTCCCTCTGTCCAAGACTCCCCATGCTGTGTTATTTTGGCATCTGAGTTGTCTGTCTCAAGGAGCCCCTGTATTCTGCTGTTATCTATCTGCCATCTTTACTGGAAGCCTAATTTAGACATTGTGATGGATGTGTAACAGTGTCTTGTTTTTTAAAATAAGAATTTATCTGCTGACTAATGGTGTTGAATTATGGTACTTTCTAATGGTGTTGACCTTACAGGTCATTCATATGTCTTTCTGTGACACATTTGTTCATATTTTTACCATGTTTATTGCATTGTCTTTCTTATTGCTGAATGGTAGATCTCTGCATATTCATAGAATGTTCTGATTTTTAAAAATCTAAACATAGCCAGTATAGTTATTATCTACCCATTTTATTACCACTTTAAACTAGGAGTTGGCAGAGATTTTTATTGAGTCTGATGGCCATAAGATGTGGTTCTCATCTATTTGATTATTTGTCTTTGTAGTATGAAGTGGCCACAGAGGAACATAAATGCATTATATGACTTAGTTATAATAAAACTTCATTTAAAATAATTTTATAAAACTTTATTCCAAAATAGACAGTGGTAGGCTTTAGTGGTGAAGTATAATTTGCCTAACCTTGCTTTGAACAGTTACATAAGGTTGTAACTGAAATGCTGTCTTATTTCTAGTGTCTTCTCCTTCCCCAAGATTTTGTTTTTTGTATAGGTTCTCATTCTTAAATACTGTGAACACTCATAATTTTGTGTCCTGAAACATTAGTTTTGCTAGTGACAAATCTTGTACTCACAGTTTCTTTTCTTGGGTCTTAAATACTACTAGAGTATCTTCTGCTCTATTTTGTTGTGAATTTAAAGCTTGTCTTAAAATAGAAGGTATTAGGGCTAGGGATGTAACTCAATGGTAGAGTGCTTGCCTAGCAGGTTCAATGCGCTGGATTTGGTCCCCGGCACTTCAAAATAAACAAACATATTTAAAAATATGCTAGAGAATGAACTTCAGACAGTCAAAGTAACAACCAACATTATCAAAATACTGACATTTAAGTTACAATTTCTTTTTTTTCTTTCTTTCTTTTTTTTGTTTTTATCGGTACCAGGGATCGAACTCATGACTGCCTGCTTGCAAGGCAGGTACTTATGCCACTGAGCTAAATCCCCAGCCCCTAAGTTACAATTTCTTGAGGCTAAGATTAACCAGTTGCCAGAAGGAAGAGAATATATATGAATGGACCATATCCCAGATAATTCTACAGTATCAGTGTAAGAAAAAGATCAGAGAGAATGGAGAAAATATATGCTAAAAAAGCAACCATTCACTAATTCTATCAATATTAGGTTATCCAACTGTTGTACATATAATATGGGATAATGTGAAGGCGATTATGCAGACTAGAATTCTGTTATTCCCTGTGACACTGCAAACTCGAATGTCTAGTCTGGAATCAAGAAGGTAGATACAGTATCACAGAGCAGATAAAATCCTTATAGAGGTGACTTTGAATTATATGAATTTACAAGGTATTTTTAAAGAAGTGTTGTATATACGTTTTTGCGTATATGTGTCTGTACACTGTTTTATAAATATATATCTGTATATGTGCACACACTGTCACCTGTTTCTATCTCTGCCCTTTGAAGAGCCCTGGAAACAATGGCCAGCTTGGAAGCAGTGAGCTTCCCTAGTGTTCACCCATTTGGGACTTAACCTGTCATTTCACACAGAAAAATAACAGGGGCTTCTTGGGGAAATCGCTTATGTCAGATTGGAATGTGCTGTCATGTGAGGTGACAAGGAAGCTCTCCAAGACTGCTAATGTAATGTTAGTGGGCTCAGGAACCAACATAAAGTCTCCTACTGGCCAAAAGTGGTACAATTAAAAATTAAGAAAGGATAGTAATTGCAATAAATTAAAGTCATGAATTCATAATATTTTTTAAAAATTGTCACCCTCAGAAGATAGGAAACCTTGTTTTGTTTTGCTCTCTGAAACAAACCCTCAAAGACAGGAAACCTTGTTTTGTTTTGCTTTTCAAACAGGGTCTCACTATATAGTTCATGATAGCTTTGAACTCACTGGGTACCCCAGATTGGCCTTGAACCCACTGAGATCCTCCTGCCTCATCATTTCAAGTGCTAGGATTACAAGCTTGTGCCACCATGCCTGTTTTTTGTTTTTTTTTTTTTTTTTTAACAGGATCTTGCTGTGTAGCTCAGGCTGGCCTTAAATTCATGATGCAACCTACGCTGGCCTCAAACTTGAAATGATTCTCCTGCCTTCCAAGTACTGGAATAAGCATGCTATTGGGATAATAGCCTTGTCCTTATTTTGAAAACTCGTAAAGAAAGGGAAACAATTATACATTTTTTTCTTCTCTTTTCTGTATGAATTTGGTAACTGAATAGTAGATGAATTTTCTCCATATAAATTATTGTAGCGCTGGTCACAGTGGCCCATACCTGTCACTATAGCTCTTCTAAAACGCAATGCAGGGAACTCAAGTTGGAAGCAGCCTGGAAACTTAGCACAACTCTGTCTCAAATTTAAAAAAAACTTGAAGGACTGAGAATGTAGCTCAGTAGTAAAGCACTGACCTGGAAAGTATGAACCCTTCCATTCAATCAAAATACTGAAAAATGAAATTATTCCAGCTCCTAAACGGAAACCTTTTTTCTTTCTCTCCAGTTGTCTGTACTCCTTTTAGAAAAATTCAGTGCTGAGACCATCAGGTGAGGCAGCAGTCTCATGCCGTTTCAGAGCCCAAGTAGGGAGGGAACAGTATGGTTTCCTGATGTGAAGGTTCAAGATCCTAAGCAGAAGGAAGGGACTGTCATTATGGGGAGGACCCTATGGCCTGCTGTGGAGTCAGAGCAGAGCAGACAGAGTCTCCATGGAAGGAGGAGTCTCAGCTTGGCAGAGGGTTCCAGAAACCTAGTAGAGGGCAAAGACCACATACGAGCCCAAATTGGCCAGCAGAGCCAGAACAGCATAGCACAGGCCGTGTGTTTTGAAGAATTGGTGAAATAAGCAAATATATTAAGGATAGTGAAAGGCAGGTTATTCACTGCTTGAGTGTAAGAGTTAAAAATACCATCAGGAGAACAGAAAAATTCTGATAGTGAATTGGACTTTGAGGTATCAATGTTAACATGTATTTCTAATATGTAAACATAGATGTATATGTCTCTGGGTTTGTAAAGTTGTTCATATGCAACTTTTCAATCAGGAGGGTCTAAGAGTAGGACTTCTGACACCACTGGGCACAGTTAGCACATGTGTCTAAGTGTAGGACTGTATGTTGTACTTTTCCACACAGAGGGAAGCCGGTAGCAAAAATAAAATAGGTGTGCTGTAGGGAGCAGTATACATTAATTTATTTTTCATCTTACACAGAACCATCAAAAGGTATTACTTGTTCCTTAAGCTTACATTTAGAAATGGTGTTGCAAACATATTGTTTTAAAAAAAAGAAACCAATAGTCCTAAATTTATTTTGTGTAACTGCCAAAGGAAAGAAGTTAATGTATATATGTCCTCCTAGCTATTACAGTAAGAATAATTATTAGTTTTTAGAGTAGACCCAGTCTCTGTTCTTATATTTTTACAAATCAACTTTGTAATCCTAGTGGATCCCTCCCTTCCAAACTTTTCTATGATAAAAGTTAATATTCCTTAGAGAGGTCCTTTAACATTTCATGTTTACCAGTGACAGCTTAGAATTATTGTTGGAATTTGTTTAAGTTCTGAGAAGAAAATGTCTGATCTTACAACATTCTCCACAAAGCCTGACACATTCTTCTCATGATCTAGACAAGTAGTCATGAAGCCTCCATTTTTCTTTTCATACTAGAAAAATTACCTGCCAAATAACAGTAACCAAATAACAATTTCTATGTTAAAAACTGTACTCTTTTGATATTGTATTGATGTTGCACTGTAGAGAAAATAGAGCTTTCAGTTCAATTTCTGTAGCACTCTATAATTTTTTATAGTATGAATCCAAATCTGATGTTTCTTGTCCTTGAGAAGGCCCATATTGTGGTAGTTATGTGGATGGAGGGAATGAGACAAAAGTTTATCTCATGTTACCAAAGCATCCCCTTGATTTGGCATTCTTCCTTGAAGGTGGGTTCATCTAAACCCCAGATTTGATTTACCTCAGGGGAAAATGTAAGCCTCTTTTATATTGTGAATTAAAATGTTCCTTGTGCTTGCCTAAGTACTACTGGTTTTCAGTTGAATGTGAGCATTCTTGGTAAGAATATAGCTAGATTCTGTTGCTGTGGCTGGTCATTTAGTTACGTAGTGTGCAGACTTTATTCAGCTGAAAGATGAAGTGGCTGCTTACCTATTGCACAATGAACTTCTTTGCCAGTATTTTTCTACATGATAAAGCCAATAGTTTTAATCAGATGGGACCTCAGCCCATATTTGATTAGAAGGAAAAAGAAGTATATTGTTATTATTTTTATTTTTTTCCCTTTTGTTAGATTGAGGACCTGTGCTAATGAGTAATGATAATAGTTAAAGCAGTTTATGGAAAATCTGCTTTAGTGCATGGTATTTGACTCTGACTTTCAAGACCTCCGAAAACAGATACCTGTCTATTCTGTGCCTTTCACCCTCAACCCTTTTAAGATGAAGAAACTGAGATACAGAGAAGTTAAAACTTCCCAGGGATTCATGTACATAGATATGTGCTAGAGCAGAACTTAAGCATAAGTACTTCTGGTTGTAGGGTTTGTAGTCTCACGTACCATACTTTATATGGACAATGTAAGGTGGAACTTGAGCTTATTAATACCTCTTTGAGCTGTGTTTGTTTTATTCTTCTGGTAGGAAATTTACTCATTTGTGAATGATGCTTAATTGACTTGACTAATATGGTCTGGTGACATAGCATGAGATTTAAAGATGAAAGGTTGAAGTGTTCAACCCCAGGAGTAGCTTCTGTCAACTGTGAGGCTTTGGGAAGGAAGTCACACTTTGCTGGGCTGTGGTTTCTTCATTTTTCAAATAGAGATAATATTAGTGGGAGATAAGTACATGAAAGTATCTTGTAACCTTGTTATGGATACTGTTAAGATTGAAAAAGAAATGTCTAGACTATTCGTTGCATATCTATTGAATGTACTTCTGTATAGGTCACATGTCAGGTGGTAAGGCTGAAGCAGTGGTCAGAAAGAAAAGAAGCCTCTTTCCTGAAGTTTATACTCTGTTTCCTCACTGTCTAAAATAGTTTCAAATAATTCTATTTAGTATAATTTAAAATTGATTTTCTCAGTCACACTAATCATATTTCAAGTGCTTGCTAGTCACTAACAGCTAGCAGCTACCATTTGAGACAGTGCAAGTAATGAACATTTCTGTGTAGTTTGAAAACTGCATGGAAGGAACACATGTTGAACAATATTTTAAATTTTAGATTTTAAATAGATAAGTAATTCACTGATAACAAGTGCTTTGAAGGATTAATCAAATAGTAATATTTGTTCTAAGAACAGAAGGGTTAATAGAAATTTTCTAGGTAATTGAGAAGCAGGAAGAAGAGGAATTAAAATCCAGAGAGACCTCTTGCACTGCAGAGCCTGTGTAGCAGGATTAACCCTGCTTAGGCGACAGGGCCTTCCTGGATTATGATAGGAAACGCAAAAGAGAGAAGGGGCAAAAATGTAGATTTTGTGATAGGAGGTGAGACTTTTCTTCTTTTTGTGGCTTTGATTATCTCTATGAAGTATAAGATCTGAGAACAGCAAGAGGGAAAAAAACAAGGATGGAGTTTTGCAGAGGGTGGGGATGTACAAAGCCCATCTTGGGAACCGAGAATATAAAAACCTGCTCTGATTCTTTTTTTAATGGATTTTTTATTTGTACATATTTTCAGTACATACAGTTTACAGTCATCTTGAGAGTACATGTGCATAATACAACTTAGCTTTTTTAATCCCCTTCCCTCCTACCACCCTCCTTCTTCATTTAATACTTTTTCCATTTCCATGCTTGTTGATATTATTAATCTTAGCTTATTTATGTTATATAATAGTTACACCCATTGATCCTGTACATGTTTATCTTTATTGTAATTATTTGTTTCCCCTCCCCCTCAACTATCATCCTTGATCTCTTGGACCCCTTTCCATTTGCAAGAGATCCATTTCCTGTTCACTTCTATCCATCCTTTATTATTCTCTTTGTTTGTACTTTGCCTTACTCAAATGAGAGATACCATACGGAATTCAAGGTTTTGTGTCTGGTTTATTTCACTAAATATTGTATTTTCTAGGTGTATCCCTTTTCCTGCAAATGTTTCAGATTGGTCCTTCTCTATAGCCTAGTAATACTCTATTATGTATAGATACCACATTTTCTTTATCCAATCATCTGTTGATGGGTTTACAGGCTACTTGCAAGGATTTAGCTATTATAAATTGTATTGGTATAAACAATGCATGTTTCACTATAATATAGTGTTTTAAAGTCTTTGGGAAGTATATCTAGAAGGAGAATAAGTGGGTCACAAGGAATGTCTCATTTTAGTTCTTTGAAAAATCTCCATGCTGATTTCCATAATTGTACTAGTTTACATTCCCACCAACAAAGTAGGGGGTTTCCTTTTTCACCCCTATAATGTCATCATCCTTTCCCCTTCTCCTTATCCCCAATTCTTCTCTAATTTAAGGCTCATGCAAAAACAGAGAGCATCAGTGTTTTAACTAGTCCTGCTGGTAGATAACACTATCTTCTAGTTCTGTATTGTGCCACGAAGAGTAGACGTGATTTTGAATACAAAGTGGGTCTGCCTGTGCATTGTCTGCTCTTCCTCTAATCAAGTGCTCCAAATAGCAGTTTCAGATACAATATTGAAAACATCTTGCGTTTCAGATGTTTAAGAAAAAGAATAATGAAGTATGTAGGATCAAATTCATTAATATCAATCTTTCCTGTCATTTTATATTCAAGGCTTCAGCGATTAGCCAAGGATCTTCTGAAACAACTGCAAGTACAAGACAGCGGCTCATTGTTAAACAGCAAGATTTCAGCTTTGGACCGAACCCTGGGTGAGATTGCTAGAATATTGGAAAAAGAGGTATGTAAAAGTTCCTGCTTTTTGGACCTTAATGTTGGACGTCTTTTTTCTCCTTGTTTAATGTTTATTTTTATTAGTGCATTTGCAGTATATAGCGATTACATTCATCATGGCGGGTTGTTGCATATACACAACACACCTTAATGCGCTCTTTTCTAAGTGGACAAAAGGTGTACTTTCCATATATGTCTCCTTCAGTGTATTCCAAAGCTGGTCAACAATTGATGATTATTTTTTATTTGTGTTTCTTTCAGTTGTTTTAATTGAAGTCCCTCTTCAAGTCATGGTTTTCTCAGTTGTCATGTTTTCACCCACACAAGTGAAATTATTTAATTAAGAATTATAATTATAAAGATACATAATTTTATGGCAGTATATATAAAACTTTGAGTTATTCAGCTCATCAGTTTCAACGAGTCCCATAAAATACCAATTTCCTATTTCCAAAAAAAAATTTAAATTTTCTTTAAAGTCTTTTAAGTGTGTCAACAACAATTTAAAATCATTAATGATTTTAAGGGTATTTATTATTTACAATAAAAAACATGAAATATGTAAAAAAGAGATAAAACTATAATAATATCAACTTTTAACATTTTATTGTATTTTCTTATAATCCCTTTATTTTTTAAATTATGTGGTTAATTTTGTCTTAGTTTTATAACATCTTTCAAAATTCTTTGTAACTAAATCAAAACATCAAAACTTAAATTATAATATTTAGGTGTTTTCTGTTTAAGGTACTAGCTATCTTTTATTAGCTACATTTGTTTAAAATTTATTATGGAAAATTGATACATGGAAAAGTATACAATAAAAATAGCACAAATACAGTGAACACCCTTGAACTCTCTGCCCAATTTAAGAGTTTAGCTGTTGCCAATACAGTGCTAGTTCCTATGTGACTTTTCTTCACCCTTTTTTGCCCTCCTCTGAGATAAACTCTTTACAGAATTAAAATTGTATCATTTCCTTATTTTAAAACAATGAATTTATTATTTTATCATACAAATATATTTAATATAATGTACTATTTAGTTTTGTTCATTTTTCACCTTCATGAAATATATCATAGACTTCCATGATTTTTTTCAGTCAGAATTATAGTAATTTTTTAAATTAACATTTGAAAAATACAGTTTTCTTTCATTTATTTTTCTCTGTTGTATTGTAAATACTTCATTGTGGTTTTTTTTTTGGTTTTGGTTTTGGTTTTTTTGGTCTTTTTCCTTTTTATCAGTACCAGGGACGGAACTCACAACTGCCTGCTTGCAAGGCAGGCGCTTATGCCGCTAAGCTAAATCCCCAGCCCCTTTCATTGTGTTTTTTAAAACTCAAGTATTTATTTATTTTGGTACCAGGGATGGAATTTACAATCCATCCCTTATACCACTGAGCTAAATCCCCTGCTCTTTGTTATGTTAATACTACAGTCAGACATCATAATCACCCAGTGGACTTGCTAGACTCAGGTCTCTGGGCCTGCCCTGAGGTTCTAGCTGAGTGGTCTCAGGTTGCTCCAGAGGTTCTGGTGCATCTTTGACACCCAGTGATGCTACCTCTGCTGTCAGTGCTCACAGTATCAACACTGCTGCTTAACTAGAGCATGCACTTCAGGGTGGATTGGCTTGGGGCCCAGGCAAGCTCTAACATAGTGCCCAGGTGCTGCCAATGTCTGACTCTGTAGTCCTCTGTAGGGACAGGAAGGAGCATTGTGGCAGAGCCAGGTTGAGTCTGTTCTCTCTGGGTGTCCCAGAATTCATAAACTATACTGTTAGGTAGTTACATACTAGATGGAATATTGTGAAGTTTGATGTGCCAAGGAAGAATCTCTAATATTTTTTCTGAATTGGTATATTGATTGTTTTTGCAAAATGTAAAAGGATAACCTTGGAATTAAAACGTAGTTGCTTTAAAATGCCAGAATATGCTTGTAATCTTAAGAATATTGTTTTAGATTGAATTATTCACAGAATTTTTAAAGAAAAGCAAACTCTATAAGAAAGGTATTCAGTACTAACATCTACATGTGGTTATTTTATTCACAAAGGGGCAATTTACTGGAATAGCACTGATTCCACTATAATTTTAGGGAGGAAAATGTAGTCTGGCTCCTGATCTAAATGTACTGTGTCAGGAATCTTCCTTTAAAGCTGTCCTCAGAGTATACTACTGGACCACCTAAGAATTTAAACTTTCCCGCAATAAGATACTTTTGCTACTTTTATAACTCAAATCCTTTTTACCTGGCCAACACACATTCACTCTGTAAAGACTTCTATCAAGTGTATTGACATGTCAGTGTAATTCAGCTGGTAGTATTTATGATTTCAGTCTGGTAATTGTAAATAGCCATTCCTTTTTGTTTGGCAAACTGCCTGGAGTAACAAAATCATTAGCCCCTAAGCCAAGTGCCCAGTGAGGGATTTGAAGGTAGCACAGCCATGACTAGGGCTGGAGGGGTGGGTCTTGTGCAGCTCTTATGAAGAATAGTGAAAGATGAATCTTGATGTCTCTTTCCTCTTAGTGTGGGCCAAAAACTGACACTATCTACTATTCATTTGACATATTTAACTGTGTTAGACCTCATGAGTTAAATTTGTGGTGCACAAAAACCCGCTTGTGTTAGAAGGGATCAGGAAAGGGGCAGCCTTGTGTCTCAGGTCACTTCTGACTTTTTGAGTGGTCTTTGCTCAGAAACAAAAAGGTTGTAAGCTCTCTTGCATGTGTTCCTGCTGTTTAAAATCTTTTCTGCTTAGAGAGATTGTGTTGATTCTTGTAGAGTTGCATCGCCTCTCCCAACGGAACATCTGAAAATGCTGCAGGAGAGGTAGATTTTTTAAAAAGCATTGACAAGAAAAAAAAAATTGCTCTACCACCAAAAAAGGGATTTAAAAAGTTGTGCTTCTAAGTGAACAAACACTCCAAGAATGTTTGCTCCACTCTGGCTTATGTATTGAAGCTTTGCAAGACAAAGGGGCAAAAGTAAAAAAACCTCACTTAAAGTCCAAGGGCTGCTGAGGTCTGAGTTCTAATTCATATTTTCTCTGCCTAAAGATAATGCCACAATGGCCTACTCCCTCACATAATTGTGAACATTCTCATCCACCCTCGTGGACTTGATGCAGTGTAGAAATTATAATCCAATCATGAAGTTGGTTTGAAGCCCAAAATCACATCACTTCCATTATTTCAAATTGTAAATTGAGATGAAGGCAGTACCAGATGAATTTTATATATGTTTCAATTTTAAATAATTTAGGAGCCAGAGATAAAGCTCAGTGGCACAGCACCTGCCCTAGCAAGTGCCAGGACCTGAGTTTGATTTCCAGTACCAAAAAAATTAATAATATATTTAATTTCAATTTTATATAGTTAGATTCAATTTGTTACTTAAGGAAATATATTATATTCCTGGTTTCCTATGAATCTTACCATAACTTGATGAACTCACTAAATGCTTTTACTTCATTTTTTAAAATGATGTTAGTCTTTTCTTCTGTTAATATGATAAACTATGTTTAATTTTCCAGTGTTAAACCAAATTTGAATATCTTGAATATATCTAGCTTTGATATGATAAATTATGCTTAGTACATATTACATGATTCTTTCTGCTAAAATTCTGTTTAGGAATTCTAACAAATTGAATCTAAATATGTAAAATTAAAATATATAAAATTCATGGTCACTATAATGAAATTGAAAATAAAAGAAAATGCCTGATAACAATATTTCTGCCCAAAATTGAAATTCTAACTAGTGAAGAAAAGAAGTTGTAAGTTTTTAGAGAAAATGAAATAGTCTTTATTAGCAGGTGACATGAATTGTACATAGGAGATTCAATATCATTTATAGCCACATCAATACTAACAACTTTAACAAGGTTGCAAGACACAAGGACAATACATAAAAGTTAATTATATTCATAACATCAAAATAGTGAATACTCACGTGTGAATCTGTCATGTTTATTGTTTGAAAAATTTGCCATAGGGCTCTTGTTCTGTTCTCTCTGAACTTATTTGCAGATTCAGTGAAACCTCACTCAAAGATTGAACATGTTGGTTATGGAAGTTGAAGTGCAGATTCTAAAATGAAAATATGAAATTTCAAAACGTTAATAGTGGCATACATACTGCCAGAAAAGAATGATATGGGTAGATTGGCCTACTAGGCAGCACCACTTGTTACAGAGCTAGAGCATGGGTGGATACTAGGCCTGGGGTACAGCCAGATAGGAGGGATAGCACAGTTGGATGACTGTGATTGGCAATAGCTAATGAATGCTTCACAGTAGCTAACAGAGAAAGTTTTGAATGTTCTCAGCACAAAGAAGAACAGCTATGCTAGGTACCCTGATTGTATGTTACACATTTTATACTGTCTTGAAACTCCCATTGGATCCCATAGATATATACAATTGCTTAAAAATAAAAGTATTTTTTAAAAAATCTACAGTAATTAGATGATGCATTACTCAAGAATAAGTACAGGAAAGTAAGAATGAAACATGACTGAATACACACATAGTTCTGTTCACCTGTATGTGGTTGCTTCACACACTTGTCTGTGCATCTATAGAAAACAAGGCACCATAAAGCACTCAAAAGTGTGCTCTGTTTAATGAGTGATACTGTAATGATTGAAAGTCCTTGCTTTTAAAACATGTAACCTGATCTCTACCTCACATAATAGACAGTTAATTCCAAATAGATAAAATTTTTATTAGATAGTATAGATTAATATGCTCTTGACCTTGGAGTTTTGTTCAGAAAAGAAAAAGTCACCAAAAATATTAATGATAAAGGAAAACGTTGATAAATTCGATTGCATTACAAATAGGAACTTTGCCAAGGATATAGCTCAATGGCACAAGCGCCTGCCTGGCACGTTCAAGTCCTGAACTCAATTTCTGGTACCAAAAACAAACCAAAAAAAAAAGGAACTTTTGGCCTGCAGAAGTCACCAGGAAGAGAGTCTAAAGATAACAGGATGGGACATTTTTATGAGTATAATCAATGAAAGAGTGACATTTAGAGTATTTAAGGAATTTCTAAGAATCAGGAAAAAAATACCACACACACAGTAGGGAAACGGTCCAGTGGATATGCTGCCCAAAAGAAGAAATTCAAATAACTAATAAACGAATGATAGACCACCTCTTTAATAATCAGGAAAATCCAAATTAAAAACTCAATGTGGTGAAATGATTCCTATATTAAAATGACAAAAGGCTGAAAATATCAAGTATCAGCAACCATGAACATTGTCAGTGCTTGCATGCTGTGATAATATTAAGTCAGTACTACCCCTTGTTCGTTGTGATGTGGAGCTGCTGCCCAGCTTGTCACTTATGGCTACTACACGTGCACCTTAAAGATACCAGTGCGCATGTGCACATGGAGACTACTCCGCCGAGCTCCTCAGTCGTTTGTAATCACCGACTATGGAAAACAGCCCAACGGCCAGTGGGTGAATAGACATTAGGGAATAGTCCTTCAATGCAAAGTTATCCCATCATAAAAATAAGTGAACTATAACTATGGGTGACATTACGAAGGTATTTTATAACTAGTGTTTAGTGAGAGAAATAAGTACCAAAAAATGTGTGTGTATTTTTTTACCTGAGTCCAGTGATAATAAAATTGAAGGAAGGACAAAAGTACCTGTGTCTTGGAATGAATGTATATACATACATACATACATACATGCATGCATATATACGTATACACATGCATATATGTCTATCTATATAAACGACAGAGAAATTTTGAAAAATTTTCCTCATGTAAGTTAGAGTGATTACTCAGAGAAGAGAGTAAGAGATATGGTGAGGAAATACCACATAAGTGCTTTCCTTTATTTATTTATTCATTTAGAGGTCAAGTTTCACTTTAAAACTCTTGGGCTCAAATGATCTTCCTGCCCCATCCTTCTAATGCTAGGACTATTGGACTACCCAGGTGGCTTCTAGAGTGTTTTTTGTCTTCTTTTTCATGGCCAGGTAGGGCTTATATAATTTTCCAATTATAAATATCATTTACATTGTACATAGATTTCTTCTGATGTTTCTGACTTTTCTGCATGTTCATAATTCAGCATAAAACTACTTTTGAAAATTCAAGATAAAATGCTCCAAACAGGAGACTCATTGCAAAATACTTGTTTCATATTTATGAGCTTTTGCAACATTCCTCTCTATAGAAAGACATTTTCCTCATTCTCACCATTGCACTGAACTTGGAACATGTGCACTTGATTTGTATCTGCAGTGGCTTTTCTCATCACTCTGATGATGAGCATCACATTAAAGTTTAGATAGTAACAGCGTTGAGAAGCTGCCTGCAGTCTATCAGTCACATGAGACATTTGTATGCTGTTACTATAAGTAAACAGTTTAAGTAAATGGATTGGACATGGAGTTTGTCCAGTTGCCTTTCTTGACGTTAGAAGACTCAGCCAGATTCAAATAGGGACTCAGCTGCGAATCTCTTGAAGCTGAATAAGCAAACCACATAGCTGGCAGCATCTACAGTTTGAACTGAACTGAGAAAACTCAAACCATAGTTTATTTTGTAATACTTATAGCAAACTTTGCCTTGCTTTCAGGTTTTTATAATTCACCTTGTAAAATTCCCAAACACATACCTCTTAGAACAGTAGAAACTCCACCTTTTTTCCCTCTTTTTGCCAATTTTTTGGCTACTTAGCACACGCCTAGATTGATAGAAGACGAATCACTAAACCTTGAAAGGTTTTTGACTTAATTATATTCAGAAATATGTGGTTAGGTCGGCTGGGCCTTGCCTGCCCTCTACATTCCATAATTCTAGTTGCCTTCACTTCTCTGATATTTAGCTGTGAGGAGCTGCAGAGTATTCAGTACCAGGAATCTTTTTTAGATCCCCTAACTGTTCTCAGGTTACACAGTTGTTTCTTCCTAACTGATAAATAATTTTATGAAATACAGCTTGTATGACATCTCTATCTTGTCAGTGGTGAAAAGTATATAGCCCAAATTAAGTTGAAGATATTTCCCAATTTTCTTCAGCTAGTTTGAGTTAGAATACTTGTATAAGAAAAAATGTGTACTTTAAAAAGAAACAGTAAAAAGAAAGAAAGTGTTTACAGAGGACAATTGATTGGAAAAGAACACCAGGAACTTTCTAAGGTGAGGAAAGTGTTGTGCCTTTGGTTTTAGATGATGGTTACATAAACTTGTACAACTCTCAAAATTCACCAAACCCTAAATCTGTGTACTTTATGTCAGTTGTACTCCAGTTTTAAAAATGCAATTAGTAAGTAATGATTTCAAAATACAAATAAGAGGATGCTTATCTTAGTAAAAACACATTGTTTTAGTTCTCTCATCTGGAATCACTTATTGCAGCTTCCTTGTGAAAAGTTTGTTTGTTTATAAACAGGGTCTCATTATATGGTCCATGTTGGACTTGAACTTTCAATCCTCATGCCTCACTGTTATAGTCAGGGTTGGCAAGGGAGTAGATTTAATACACGACACACAATTTAAAGGATTATTTTATAGTGTTCTCTCAAAAAGTCAGATGTAGAGTAGTGCAAGAAATCTGTCTGTGTACAAGAGACCTAAAGAATCCAGCTGAGGCATGGATCCCAAGGCATGTCCTGCACAAGGCCCGCTGAAGACCTAGAGCCCATGGCAGTATCCTACAGGAGTATAGCTGGAGGCCTAGAGCCCACAACAATGTCTTGTGCAAGTCTGCATCAAATATCTGCAGAGGGAAGGCCCGAAGGTCAGTGGTTAGAAAGCCTGCGCTACCAGGTTTAAAGATCTCTGCCTAGGAGGCTGTGGGATCTGCACTGAAGCCAGCAAGTGATATTCACAGTAAAGACCAGAGCTCCCCTGAAGAGAATAGCAGCCATCCTCAGCTACACTGAGGACCTGAGCTCCTTCAATGATGAGGACAACTGAGTTCATATCAGGAAAACCAGCACAAAAGCTTCTCCAAACCAGGCCAACTCAACTTAACTGGGCATTCCAAATTGACCATCAGTCAGCCCACCACACTTAGCCTCTTTATGAAAAGTACTGTATTAAAAACAAATATACTCATTATAAAAACTTAAGGATAAATATCGACAGTGCTACTTTATAAGGACATTTTCCACACAATTTTTTATTTTCTAATATTTAAATTGACTCTATGGACAGTTTTCAAACCTATTTTTAAACCTTTTGCCTTTTGTAATATTTCTATAAGCCACACTTGCATAAAACAATAAAGACGACCACCACAGTGACTATCATCTGAGAAATAGAACATTGCCAGCAACCAAAAACCCTCTTAGCTATGCATTTACCCCCTTTGTGTGAATCATGGCCCTTTCTCTTAGTTTTACGAAACTATTAATTTACGTTTTGGAGGTCATTTCCTTGTATTTATAGTTTTATCACCCCAGGGTCCATTTCTGAATACTAAATGTTAATTTAAATATGTTTCCTTTTGGATTGTATATAAATGGAATCCTACTTTCTATTTTATAGTATTTTATCAAAATTATGTTTTTTGAGAATTTGTGTTATTGTATACATTTTTCTGTTACTATATATTGGGCTGTTGTATGCATTTACCACAGTGGTATTTATCTGTTCCTCTAGTGTTACACATTTGGATTGGTTTTTTTTCCCATTTTTTTTATTCATGCATATTGGTTGTACAGAATAATGACTTTCATTTTGGCAGATGCCTACATGTACATAATATAGTTTGATCATTTTTGTCACCTTTCTATTCCTAACCCTCCCTCGCCCCATTTCCATATTTTGAGGTGTTTCAATACAACTAATAAATTTTGACCATGTCCATCCTTATTACATCTCTTAAACTCTCCCAATTCCTCTTATTCCTTTCTTTATTTTTTATTACTCATCTCCATTCAATTTTCTTGTCATCTCTTTAGACTTCACGTATTAGGGTAACATGTGATATTTGTCTCTCTGAGTCTGGATTGTTTTGCTCAATCTTATGATCTCCAGATGTATGCACTTTCTTGAAAATACAAACATTTGCTTTGCTTTGTGGCTAAATAATACCCCATTGTGTCTATATACCATATTTTTTACTCATTCTTTGGCTGATGGGCATCCAGGTTCTATACCTTGGATATTGTGAATTGTGCTATAATAATTAAGGGAGTGAAGGTATTCTTTTTTAAAAGTTTTATTTGAAGAAAGACTAAACAGAACAGAAAATGGGTAGAAAATAATACATACTTCCAAAGAAAAAATAAACACTAACAAATCACTAGTTGATGATTACATATTGTCCTCTTACAAATAGTTGTTCAAGATACAAAAGTGAAACATACAAATTGAGGATTCAAACAGCTAGACTGCAAACAGTTCTGTTCAACTAGCCAACAAAAACTTAGTAATATGGTTATCAATCCTATACACTTAAACATACATGCAGTTATTCATATCTTCATTTATGTTGAGATTAAACAAACCAAAGCAGGCTGAAATCACTCTCAACAAAGAATAATAGTATTTCTGGCTTTCACATCATGACACTCCAGGATCAGCACTGGGTACTGTAGTGTCTCTTTTTCTTCAAGTATTTGTTCATTTCATCATATGTTATAAGATCAGTTCTTGTAAACTGTTTATAGGTTCTACGCACGTGTAGTCTTAACATGTATTTCTATCCTTTCTATATTAGACGGAGAAACAAAATAAAGCAAGACAAAACAAAACATATTCCTATAAACACATGAAACAAAAAAGACATATAAATCCACTGTTCAAGGAGTTCTACCGTGGTTACTGTGTTGTCTCTTGTTATCTTCAATAGAATTGTCTATATCATCAGAAATAGTATAATTGAATATAGCAGTACATTACAATATTAAAAAAAACAAAACTTTGTAGATAGTGTAAAACTTCAAAAGCAGGTATCAAACCAGAATGGGTATCGTAGTGAATCTTGTCATCTTCAGTGGAGTTGCCTATACTCTCAGACTTGATACTATCAGTCATAACAATTTTGAATAAAATCTGTCAATACCAAATAGCAATCAAACCTACCAGATTTAACTAAGATCAGTCATGATAAAAGAGTATAAGTTATACAGGGCTCCAGATTAAGTTAATAGGAAATTAAAGATGATTACAATACTATATCGTGTTATTTTGGGGATAGCTGTCTGTGCCCTCAGATCTAGTGTAAGCAGAGAGACTGGGACAGAGTAAAACCTATCTAAGCAGAGCTGTGCAAGTAATGTGGGTTTTAAATCCTGATACACTATTAACAATATGCTCTGCTATCTTTTTGTAAGGCCATTCCTCCCCTTTCACTCCGCGAGGGTACACTGTATATTTTTGGGTCTGACCAACACCCTCAAGTTTTAGATTGGGGGGGGGGCAAACCTGCTTTTTACCTAAGTGGTTCTGAACTTTCTCCCTCCTGGACTTGATCTCTAGTTGTATTCCTTTTCCTATTAAAGCCTGTCTTTCCAACCTATTTGTAGGTGCTGGTTGAGTTATCCCTATTGCTCTCTGGTTCCCTGTCACATAGAACATTGGTTTCTCATATTTGATTTTCAGTCCATAAACCCTTTTTCAGGTTAATTACATTTCCTATAAAGAGCATCTTGGTGGACCATACCTCCTGATCTGCTCTGCCTGTGTTTATTTTTTTTCTTTCTTTTTTTTAATGTATCAAGGCCATGTGTATCAGAGATTATAGCCAATCTTCTCTGCCTCATTTCTGTTGTGCTCTTTTTCTGGCATTAGTTGTCTGCTTTTCTTCTTCATTCCATTTCTGCTCCATGCATTGAGGCCTTTCTGCCACTGTTCCTGGAATCCTGGTACTTCCTCCACCCCCCTCTCTCTCTCCTTCAGTATTCTCTATAGAGTTGGATTGGTGGTTGCGAATTCCCCCAATTCCTCTTTGTCTTGGAAGGATCTTGTTTCTCCAGTAATTTCTAGAGACAGTTTTTCAGGGTACATCAATCTGGGCTGGAGGTTATTTTCTTTCAGGGCTTGGAATACTTTGCTCCAAGCTCTTCTTGATTTGATGGTCTGTGTCAAGAAGTCTGCCATGATTTTGATGGGTTTTCCTTTATAGATGATATGTTTCTTTTCTCTGATGGCTTTTAATATTCTGTTCTTATATTGAATTTCTGAGATCTTGATTGTTATATGCCTGGGTGTAGCTCTGTTTTGGTAATAGGTGGCTGGAGTTCTATATGTCTCATACATCTGAATATCGTTTCCTTTTCCTATGCTTGGGAAGTTTTCCTTAATTATTTCTGTGAATAACCTTTGTAGTTCCTTTGTTCGTACCCCTACTCTTTAATTCACATTCTTTATTCTTAAGTTATAGATCCTCTTGTTGTCTTCTAGCCTTTGTATTGTTTACTACTTGTTTCCTTGTTATTTTTAAGAAATTTTCCCTTTCATGATCACATATTGCAAACTTGTCTTCCAGTTTGGATAATCTATCCTTAGTTTCTTTCAAGCAGTTTTGCCAGCTTTCAATGGAGTTTTTTTATTTCCTGGTAAACTCTTTGAACCTGCTTCATGTATTCTATGTTTTCTTTATATTCTTCATCTAACATTTCTCTGCTTTTTTTGTGCTCCTCCATTCTTCCATCTGTGTCTTCTTGAGAGGTGCTTAGCATTTTTTTTATTAATCTGTCGGTGTCGCTCCCGGCCGGCAGGAAGAACACACGACAAGATCTGGCAGTGGCTAGGTTCTCTTTATTTTCCTTCTCCGTACAGTCTGCCCCGGGATTCTTCCCGGCCGAAGCCTCAACCGGTCCGCTCCCCGCGGCTCCTTTCGTGCTTCTTCTCTACAGTCTGTCCCGAAGCCTCTACCGGTCCGCTCTCCGCGGCTCCTTCCGTGCTTCTTCTCTCGTGGTGGGAGAGGCACTCACTTTTATAGGGTTACAGTGGCCAATCAGTTCAAAGCGCGCGATGCGGGCTGATTGGCTAACATCAGTTGTTGCTAGGCAGACTATCTTACAGGGCGGGTTGTTTACCAAGCAGGAAGCAGGAGATAAGCGCCATCTTAGTACACTCGATGGGAGGGGTAATCTAGCTCAGGCTTTGCTCTTTCTTACAGGCCTCACGTCCGCCAGGTAAGGCGACCAGGCTCGGCCGCGGCTCCCAACATTAATCTACTTATATTTTGCTTTACTTGGTTAAATATTTCACTTTTGAACTTGTCTATGAGGTCCCGAAGATATCTCTTTATGTGCACTGATGCTTTGTCTGATATTGTATGTTTGCTACCCTCAGTCTCTTTTGTATTTACCTCTCCTGGATCAATGTTCTCAGGGCTGGGCGCTGGCAACTTTTTCTTGTTTACTCCTTTTTCCATGTTTTTTGTTTCTTCCATACAGGCATATAGAGGAGGTCCCACTCCCTTTCCTTGTTAGTTATGGTTTTTCTGAAGCACGCTGGCTAGGTATTCCTGCCCACTACAGTGTGCTGTTGAGATGCAAACAGGGGCAGCATATGCTGTCCCCTCTCTTCCTGGTCAGTCAACCTGCTGAGGCCTTCACTACGTTAGTGTACATCGAGCTTAGATAATTGGTTTGGGGCAACTTATTTGGTCTCAGCCAGGGGCGTGACCCAGTCTGTCTGTATTCCACCAGTCTGGTCTGCGAAGGGAACAACTGACTGAAGTCACTGCTATTCCTTGTGCTTGCCAGTCCTGCCTGATTCTAAAATGTTATTCAGTTGGTGCCCTTTTCCTGTAGAAGGGTTTCATTCTGGGCACTCACTGCAGGTGCCTTGCTGGCTCTGTTCTGTTTGGCTTTCTGACCTTGGACTTCAGTGTGACTGCGGTTTCCGAAAGTTGAAGCGGTGGGAATTCCGGCACACAAGGGCACAGAATCTTAGCTGCCTCAGTAATAGCCCCAGGACTGCATGTTTGACTTGTTCATTTTGCTTTAGTTTCTTCCTGGGTTGAGAACGTCCATCTCCCTCTGTCCAGGACTCCCCACAATGTTTTATTTTGGCGTTTGAGTTGTCTGTCTGAGGGAGCCTCTGTATTCTGCTCTTATCTGTCCACCATCTTTACCAGAAGCCCGAAGGTATTCTTATAGTGTGCCCTTTTGATTCCTTTGGGCATATTCAAAGAAATGTTACAGCTGGGTCAAATGGTAGCTCTATTATTTATTTTTTGAGGAATCTCCTTATTTCTGTAGTGGCTATACTAATTCACATTGCCTTCAGCAGTGTGCAAGTGTTCCTTTTTCCCCACCAAATCCCCACCAGCATTTCCTGCTGGCAGAGATGAGATGGTATCTCAAGATACAGTAGTTTTGATTTGTGTTTCCCTAATAGCTAAAGATCTTGGACAGTCTTCATACTGTCCAAATGGTCACATACTTGTTACTTCTGCTGGGAAGTACCTGATTAATTCATTTGCCTATTTAATTGACTAGGTTATATATTTGGTGATGTATCTTGATTTCTTTATATAGTTTACATATTAGTCCTCAGTAGGAAGAATAGTTGGCAGAGGTTTTCTCCCATTCTGTAGGTTGTCACTTCATTCTGTTACTTGTTACCCTTGCTATTAAGAGACTATAATTTGCTGTAGTATCATTTATTAATTCTTGCTATTATTTCCTATGCTATTTGAGTCCTATTTAAAAATTCTTTGCTTGTACATATGACTTCAAGCATTTCCCGGTTTTCTTTTAGTAATTTCAAAGCTTTAGGCTTTATATCTAAGTTTTTGTCCATCTTAATATATTTATATGTAGAATGAGAGATATGGATCTAGCTTCAATCTTCTACACATGGATGTCATATTTTCCTGGCACCATTTATCAAAAGGACTGTAGTCTCTGATAATATATATTTACCTATTTTATACATAATTAAATGGCTGTAGTTGTATGGGCTTGATTTTGTGTTATTTTGTCCCATAGCCCTGTATGTCTATTCTTGTGCCAGTATGTACTATTTTTTATATTACTGTTTGCTGGCATAACTTGAAATCCAGTATTGTGATATTTCTATCCCTGCTCTTGTTGTGTAGAATCACTTTGGCTATTTTGGGTCTTTTGTGCTTCCAACCAAATGCCTCTGAAAGTTTCTGTTCATTTCAGTTACTCATATTTTGATTGGGTCTTTTATTTGGGGGATCTAAATTTTTTAATTTTTTACGTATTCTAGATATTAGTGCTCTGAGGAATACCTGGCAGAAATTTTTTTTTCACCCTATAGGTTGTCTCTTCACTCTGCTGAGGTTTTTTAATTTGACATGATCCCGTTTGTTGATTCTTAATACTGTAGGTTCTGGTCAGAAATTCCTTGCCTATGTCCATGTCTTCAAGAGTTTTATCATTTTTTAAGTCTTCCAGCTGATTGTGTTTGTGTTAAACATTTAGATCTTTAATCCATTTTTATTTAGTTTAGTATATGGGTGTAATCTTCTGCACATGGATATCCAATATTTCCAGCACAATTTATTAACAGTTCCTGACAGTGCTGTATTTCATGTCTTACTGCCAGGTGGCTTTAACCACCAGTGGTACATACATTACTGTCCCATTATTATTTGTATTAGTAAAAATACTCATAAAAGTGATTAGATGCATTGGTACCACCAGTGATACAAGTGTACAAGTGGTACAAGCCATGTGATGGGATAGTCATGCATCTATCAGTAGTGGCTCAACCTTGCAGGAACATGTTTAAAAGACTATCTTTTTCTCCAGTGTTCTTTTTTGGGCCCTTTATCAAAGGTCAAATAGCTGCATGTATGTATGTTGAACTATCCTTGCATCTTGGGAATGAAGCCAATGATCATGATGTATAATCTTTTTAATGATTTAGTTGCATTGTGTTTGCTAGTATGTTGTTGAGAAGTTTTGAATCTATGTTCACTAAAGAGATTGGTCTATAGTTTACTTTTTTCTGTTAATGTTCTTACCTGGTTTTGGTACCAGGGTAATGCTGGCTTCCAAGAATGAGTTTGATGTATCCCTTCCCTTCCAAATTCATTGAATAGTTACAGAGATATTAGGATGAGATCTTTCCTGAAGATCTCTTTCTTGGAAAATTCAGTATTAAAGTCTTGGCTGGCTAGCTGGCGCTCTCTCTTTCTCTCTCTCTCTCTCTGTCTCTCTCTCTCTCTCTCTCTCTCTCTCTCTTTCTTCCTGAGACAGAGTCTCACTATGCAGCAGTTCAGGCTGGTCTTGAACTCACTTTGTAGTCCTGGCTGACCTCGGTCTTACAGCGATCCTCCTGCCTCAGTCTCTCAAGTGCTTGGAATTACAGGCATGAGCCAACACACCTGGCCCTGAGTTTTTCTTGATTTATGACTTCTTCAACTTTATTACTATTTATTGGACAGTTTTTTTATTGGAATACATGTTTTTAAAGTAGTTGCTTGTAATCCTCTAAATTTTGGGAGTTTTCATTGTGATATTTCATTTCTCATTTCATTTTTTTATTCTTTCATAGAAACAACTCATCAATTCACTTAATTCTTTGTATTTTTTGCCCCAATTTTATTGATTTCTTCTGTGATTTCTATTTTTTTTCTTGTAGTAGTTTTGGATTTGGATTGTCTTTGTATTTTGTATGATCTTGAGGTGCATCAATATGTTATTTATTTGGGATGATTCTGTTTTTCTGATGTAGGTATTCAGAGATACAAACGTCCAAATTAGGCCTTCTTTCATTGAGTCCTATATATTCTGGTGTGTTGAATTAGCATTATAATTTGATTGTAGGAAGTATTTGGTTTCTTTGATTTCTTCTGTTCCCCAATGATTACTCAAGTGTATCTCTTATGTTTTGTGTTCGGATGGACCCTCCCAAGCCTCAAATAATCATGGAGGTGGCTGAATCTAGCATTTGTGATTAGTTCATTGTCTAGCACTGGGATTTATGGTGTGCATGCTGTACCCACCACCTAGAGACAGGAAGCTAGCACACATTATAAAGGAGGAAAAGAGGCATGCTTTTCTTCTTCTGCTCTTTCTCGCTTGCTGTTTGTGGCCACCATAAATAGTTGCCTCTTCAGCCACACCATCCTACCTTGGAGCCAGCTGAGTATGGATTGAAACCTACAAAAACCCGGAAGCTAACCAAACCTTTCCTTGCTTCATTTTGGATGTGAGGTATTTTGTCTCAACAGTTAGAGAAAAGTAACCAAGAGAGTATCTTTATGTGTTCACATAATTTCTGTAGTTTCTCTTGCCACTGATCTCTAATTTGATCTGATAATATGCTTGGAATTACTTTTTATTATTTTGTATATTAAAAAGCAGGCTTTATGACCTAGTGTGTTGTCTGTTTTGGAGAAAGTTCTGTGTTCTGCTGAAAACAATATGTATTTGGATTGAATACTCTATAGATATTTACTAAGTCCATTTGTTCTAAGGTGTGGTTCAATGCTTTCATTTTTTTAAATTTTTTGTCTGATTATTCTATTTGTGAAAGTGGGTAGGGAGGCCCCACCATTATTTTATGTTTATGTGATGTTTTATGTCCAATACTATTTGTTTTATGAAGTTGAACATGCCGCTATTCAATACATATATATTTATAATTGTTATTCTTTCCTGTTGAATTATTCCATATATCAGTATGCAGTTCACTTCTTTGTCTTTCCTAATTCTTCCTAGTTCTTCTTTCAAATTTACTTTGTTCAAAAATAGAATAATCACTATTACTTTTTTGGGAGCTTCTTTTGAATGAAGAAATTTTTCTATCCTTTGATTTTTAATTTGTGATCTTATTTAAATATTAAGTATATTTCTTATATGCAGCATACCATTGGGTTTGGGGGTTGATTCATTATGCTAGTATCTATGTCTTGATTGTGGACTTGAGACCATTTGTATTAAGAGATATTACTAAAAGGTATTGGCTGATTTCTATGTGTTATGTTTCTGTTACTGATTCCTTTGTTTTTATTAACTGTTCACCCTCCTTGTTGTGTTCATTACAGTAGGTCGTTGGGTATTAATAACATCATTTTCTCTTTCTAAAATATCTTTGACTATTTTTATAGTGCTTATTTGATGGTCATGAATTTCTTTCTTTTTTATTATTTTAAAGAGGATAATACCAAGTAAAATAAAACCAAGTAAAGCATATCAAAACAAAACAGTGAAGGTGGCATAGGACTTCAAAACAAGATAATAAAAAATCAACAAAAACTATCATAATGCCTCTTGTTATCTTCCAAATAGCTGCCCATACCATCAGATATCATAAAATTAAACAAAACAGAACAGAATAACACCAATCAAAACAAAACAACAAAAGCAATGTAGGACTTCAAAACAAGATAACAGGAAATCAACAATGGCTACCATAATGTATTTTGCTATCTTTGAAATAGCTGCCCTTGCCATCACATATAATACAATCAAACAAAACAAAGCAAAATAAATCCAAACCAGACAGTGAAAACAATGCAGGACTTTAAAAATAAGGTTATAGGAAATTAACAATGGCTATGACCTTCAGAAAGAAATCCCCCATAGTTGCTATATTGCATATTGATATCCTCTAAAAAGATGCTGAGACTTTGGGCCTCCAAAGTCATCAAACAATCATTAAGGTGTTTTTTTTTTTTTAAACCTCAATGGCTATCATCTATGTTTCTCTGAATAAACCAGTTGCTTGCCACATGCTGGCTGGCTCACAGGAAAGGGTAAGCTACTTCTTGGTTCTCTTCCTGACCTACATGCTCACAGGAAGGGGTTGGCCCAGCCCACAATTGTTGCTGGCTCACAGGAAGAAGTTAACTTCTTGGCTCTCCTGGCCTGCCTGACTCTGGCACACAGTGGTCATGAATTTCTTAACATGTTCATGGAAGGTCCTAAATTTTTAGTCAATTCTCTGTTTTTACAGATATAGTTTTATAGGATATATTAATCTGAGTTGAAAGTTATTTGTTTTAGGGCTCCAAGAGCATTCCTTCATGATTTCCTGGTTTTTAAGTTTTGTGTTGAGAAATCTGCAGTGATTCCAGTAGGCTTACTTTCATAGTCTGACCTTCATGATGTTGTTTCCTAACAGCTTTTAAAATTCTGTCATTGTGTTGGATTTATGAGATTTTGACTGTGATGTGTCATAGAGTTATTTTATAATCATGGTTCTTTGGAGGTTCTGTATGTCTTACTTACTTGTATTGTGTGTTAAAATCTTTCTAATAGTTGAAATGTTTTCTTCTGTGACTTAAATAAGCAGGTTTTTGTACCATTTGTGCTGTAATTTGTAATTTAATTAATCTTAGATGGTTATTGTTTGGTGCTATCTAGTAGCTGTTGCATCCATATCCTATAATCTCTTGTTTTTAAAGAGTCCCAAACAACTGATCCTTGCCTTACCTGTCTTACAGAGTGGCCACTGACCAAGAGATATTGATGGCAGGTAAGGCAGGATAGGCTGATTAGGGCTGGAATTTTTGATCTCTGATTTTCAAGGCTGATTATTTTTCATTTAGATCTTATTTAGGGGTAAAGTGAGTAATTGATCTTTTTTCTTTATTTCTTTTTAAAATTACTGTAAGCAATCTATTTGTGTGGTTTTTTGTTGTTTTTACTTCCTCTCCATCAGTGCCCTTCAAATGAACTTTGAGGGAGTTAGGAGTCTTTGGGTGCATTTTGTAGCTTTGTTTTCTTATATTTGTATTGTTTGGGGTTGAGTGGTCCAATGAGGATCAGTTAGAGTGGAAGGACTTTGTTACTATTATGGAGATCTCTTTAGTTACTGTCAGCTTTCCAATGATGTGATCTTGGCTTTAGTTGTGTTTTGATATTTATTTACCTTTTGACTTACTCAGTTTAGTAAAATCAGATCCAGTGACTGAGTTCTAAAGAGAAAATCCCTGCTGGTTAAATCAGCATTAGCAGTTCTAACCATACATTAATCACGTACATTATAACTTGTTTTAATGGTTTCTCCTTTTAATCAATGTCCCATACAGTCTGTAATATATTACTATGTGGGAGGGAAGAAGTTTTAAGAAGAAGGATGAGAGTAAAATAGAGGAAGAGAGAAGAGAAATAATCAGTAGGTGAAAAACAGGAAATTGGATTCTGTTGGAATTAGTTTTATAGGTGGGATAAAGGGGTAGTGTTGAGGCAGTCTGACAGAATTATTTGAGGGAGCAGAAAGATTGCAGAGAGAGGGACTGGTAACTGGAGACTGAGGAAAGGAAGCTGTAAGAACATAAGAACCTGTTCCTATGTTTGGATCCTTTTGTTGGGTTACCCTGAATTGCTCATGAAAGATACTAGTGAAGCACTGTTTACTACTTAATCTCCATTGCACATATGCAGACATTTCGTATTTGTATGCTAGATGAAAGGTGGAAGGAAAGAAAGGAGAAATAAAGATATAAAAAAGAAAGGCAGAGAGAGGAGAAAAAAGGAATAAAGAAAAAAACAGTTACAACAAAACCATGCATTTGCAGAAATACAAATTAAAATGTCATCACATTCTTGTTTATAATGCAGTCGGAGTTAAGCTAGTGCACTCTTCCCCTCTGTGTTCATATGTTAACCCTTGTATCTGGCACTCTCCCCTACCACACCCCACTCTGAACATCACTGTGACCACAAGTTAGCTCTCTCATCCTCCCCAGACCACAGTGGTCTGTTGTCACAGGTCCCTGAGCTGTTCTCATGACCTGCTCAGCTGCCTGTGTTCTTGTTCATACAAGTGGCCCTCAGTGCTCTTTGCTGCAGGCCTCACTCCAGGTGTGGCCACCTGTAGGCCTTTGCCTTCCACTTTTGGATTTTAAAAATGGAATCTTACTATGTTGTTTAGGCTGATCTTGAACTCACTATGTAGCCCAGACTGGCCTTTAATTTGTGGCTATCCTCCTGCATTAGTCTCCCAAGACCATGATGACATTTTAATTTGTATTTCTGCAACTGCATAGTTTTGTTGTTGTAACTTTTTTTCTTTATTCCTTTTTTCTCCTCTCTGCCTTCCTTTTTTTTTATGTCTTTATTTCTCCTTTCTGTCCTTCTTTCATCTAGCATACAAATAAAAGATGTCTGCATATCTGCAAAGGAAATTAAGTAGTAAGCAGTGCTTCACTAGTATCTTTCATGAGCAATTCAGGGTAACCCAACAAAAGGTGCCATCTTGCCAGTCTTGAATTTCTTGTTTTATTACATGCCTATTCAAATATTTTCCTACTAATTTGTAGGAATGCTTCTGAAGTTTTGGACACTAGTATTATGTTGTAAAACTGTACAGAAGAATACTCCCAGTCTTCAACCTATGTTTTTAATCTTGGTTCTTTTGATAAATTACTGTGTAAAATTTATTAATCTTCTCTTTTATGGCTTATAGTTTTTGCTCTTATAAAATATCCTACCTCAAAGTCTAAGGTATTTTTTCCTATATTCTTGAGATTTTATAATTTTCTACCTGCTTTTCATATGTCATCCATGTAGAATTAATTTCTTTTTAAAGTGAGACAAATTTAATTTCATTCTCCTTCCTAATCTTAATTTTGTGAGTACCATACATTGAAAAGACATTTTTTTCCATGGTTTTTTCAGCACTGTCTCTGTCATAAATCAAGTTTTTAAGTACATAGGTTTGTGCTAGTTTCTTTTTTCATTCCATTTGTACCATTTCCCTCTCTTTTGCTCATACTTAATTTTATAAATATTGTAACTTTGTAATTCCTAACCACTTGTAGTTTACTAAATCTTCACTTTTACTTCACTTTACTACAAAAAGTAATATACCCATAAAAGAAGCCATTAAATGTTTGTCCTAGTCTCTTTCCTTATTTCTGGGACAAAATCCCAAACACCTGCAATATGCAATTGGAGAGGTTTATTTTGACTTATGTTTTTCAGTCCCTCATTGGCTCGCTGTAGTGTGGGAAGGTGTGGTAGAAGGGTCAGGGTGGAGGAAAACTGCTTACATCATGGTAGTAGAGTGAAGGGGAGATGGGGGGGGGCTTTCTAGGCCACACCCCCAATGACACTGTCTTCCAGGCAGACCCCACCGGCATCCTACCTTTAAGAAATGTTGTTTGATTTTTCTTTTGAATGTTTGATAGAATTTACCAGTGAAGCTATCTCAGCCTGGGAGTTTATTTGGTAGAACATTTTTAATTACTTCAATCTCTTGTTATAAATCAATCCAGGTTTTCTGTTCTTAAGGCAGTTGTGGTAGTTTTCATGTCTCTAGGAATTTGTTCATTTTATGTAGGTGATTTGTTGACATATAATTGGTCACAGTATTATAATCCTTTTTATTTCTTTAAGATTAGTTGTAACGGTCCTACTTTTATTGCTGATTTTAGTGGTTTTCTTTTCCCTTTAGTCATTTGAGCTAAAGGTTTATCAACTTTGTTGATATTTTCAAAGAAGGGATTTTTGGTATCATTGATTTTTCTTTTTCTTTATTCTCTGTTTTACTTATCACCATTTATTACCTTTTGCTTGCTTTGGGCTTGTTATCCCCTCTTTTTTTAGTTACTTAAGGCATAAAGTTACTGATTTCAGATCTTACCTTCAATGTACATGTTGACAGCTGTGAATTTCTCTATGAACACTGCTTTTGCTATATTTCTTGAGTCTTATTATATTGTTTTCATTTTCATTTATTTTAAATTATTACTTGAAAATATTTCCTAATTTCCCTTGTGATTTCTTTGACCCACTGGTTAAGAATGTACTTGTAAATATTCCAGATTGCCTTTGTTATTGCCAATTTACTGTGGTCAGAGAAGGTAGTTCATATAATTTTAAGTTTTTTAAACTTAAAATTTTTAAATTTAAAGTTTATAGAAACTTTTTCTGTGTTGTATTTGAAACATTTTGAATTATTAGAAACTTAATGGTACCTTCTTTTGGAAATACTTTCATTTTCTTTTGGTGGATAATGAAACTACTACTAGTTTTAAAATCATTTTCCAAGTTCAAATTCTTGGCATCCCTGTTTCCCTGAGCGTTCAGCATGTAGACTGGAAGAATGTTGATTGGGGATTTCCTTCTATTGTGTGCTCATTATGAGAATGAAACTTTTCAGAGTCTGGATGAGAATGATTGACTGTGAGTCATTGTTTTAAGTGTTCTTCAGAGATCAACAAAAACAGCTTGGAAGATTATATATATATATATATATATATATATATATATATATATATATATGTTTTCACTTTTTTCTGGATTTTTAAGTTCTCTGTCACATAGTTTTGTTCTTTTAAGAATATTGGAAAAGGACTGAGGATTTAGCTCAGTGGTGTAAGCGCCTGCCTGGCAAATAAGAGGTACTGAGTTTGATCCCTGGTACCAAAAAACAAAGGGGGGAATATTTTATTTCTCTTTTTTAATTGTTTTAAGCAGTATGTTTATTTATCCAAGTTGGCTATTTTTTAATGATAAAATCATTCTAGTGTCATTTTAAAACCATATTTTTTAAAAAGCAAAGTCCATAACAGAAGAATATTAAATTTTATAAAATCAGGATTTTAGAAAATGACTTTTCCAGTTAGGTTGTCCATTTGTGTAACTGAACATCAACATGTTTCATATTAAGCTATGTTGCAAATCTTGGAAAACAGTGTTGTCATCTTCTCCTTAAAAAGATTCCATACATAGAAAACGTTCCATACATGAAAAGAGTGTGAGATCTGTCTTGGCTGACCTAACCTTGTGCAGGTCCTCATACAAAAGAGCAACCCTGTTGACTAGAACTGGAGACCATTAGGGCAGAGCTGACATATCAGTTCAACCAGCCTCCTACACTTGTTTCCTGTGATTGTTTATTTATTCTCAAGAGCAGAAACAATATTGCATATGGAGAAGGATCCAAGTTCACCACTTATTTAGCTACTGAATCCCTAACTGTGGTGTTAAACCATCTTTTCCTGTAACCCTGCTGAGGGAGAATACTCAAAGCATTTAGATAAAACGTTACACATCCCTCTAATGCCAATTTTATTTATATACTTGAAAGTTAAATTTTAAACAGTGTTTACACTTTTAAATGTTTGTCCATACCTCTGAAAATAACCATTTTAATTATATCTCTTGAAGAAAGCTAATTTATAAAATGCTTTGGGATAAAATAATTTATGAAGAAATTTTTAATATGCATGTCAATTACCACATTAAACTGTAATGCAAATTATATTTAAGGACTAGAATCATGAGTTTTTTATCTTAATTTATCCACATTCCTGAAAAAGACAGCTATAGTGATAAAACTAAGAAAAAATATTAGTTCTTTCTTCTCTATAATATATATAATATATAATGTAATAATAAAGAACTTTGTAATCATTATTATTTTAAAACATCATTATTATAATTTTTAAGAATAGTACATAATATTATTAGACCATTTGAGTTCAACATGTGACTTGGAGTGATTTAACTTTTCTGTAAGAGCTATTTGCTGAAATTTCTGCCCATAGCAACCTGACAATATTCCATCATGCTACTATTTTAAACATATTCTGTTCTTGGGCTTACCTTTGTGATTGATTACCTCATACAGTGAGTAAACACTTTTTAAAAGCACATTTATATAAGTCTAGTTTCTCGGAAATAGTGACCCAAGGAACAAGAAATTGTCTTTTTTTGGACTCCACATGATGTGTGAAAATAAAAAAAAATTTTTAAAAATTGTCTTTACCTGTATAAGGAACTTGATATCAGCTGTCTTCAGTTCAGCCAAGTTCTTTTAAATTAGTAGGGTTCATGCCAGTTACTTTGTGTATTAACTAAAAGAGATAGAAATCTCTTTCCTCCTTAATAAAACATTAAACATTATTTTCTGATTAAAATAAACAGATCATGTGATGGTTAATCTTAATTGTCAACTTCACTGGCTTGAAATTTCCAGAAGATTAGTAAAGCACACTTCTGGGTATATCTGAGTGAGTTGTGGGGGAGTAACCTTGGAGACTGCATCAGGTCTCTGGCCCTTTCCTCTCTGGCTCTTTCTATCTTGCTCTATTCTCTGAAACCACTAGTTTAATCACTTTTTCAATCACTTTTCCTCTGTGATGTATCTGCCTTGGAAACAGCTGACCATGGACTGAAACTTCTGAAACCATGAGCCAAAATAAACCTCTCCCTTTAAGATGTGGATGTCAAGTATTTTGTTGGAAAGTTGATTTATATAAATTATATCATGGAAAATAATGTTCTTTTTTTATATACTTGGAATAAAATACTCATGAAGTTTTAAAGACATTTCTCTCTGTTGCTAGGTGTATACCCACCCACCCTGTGAATCATCCCTTGGAATTCACTTTTCTCTGACATTGTAGTTGGAGAAACTCTACTTTAGAATAAATACAATCATTTATCTTTGATTGTATTCCCAGGAGCTATGAATAAACAAGATTGTTGAAATTTGTGATATGGACCATATTAAATCATTATGGAAAAAGTATTTAAAGGAGACAGATGAGAGCAAAGTTAAAAGCAAAGACTTAGAACTTGGTATTTTATTTTTATATTACCTTGAATGAGTTAATTACTCTCTCATTCCTTAACAATAAAATGTAAGATGTTGACATATTCATAAGAATTGTGTAGCTGCCTGTAAGGGAAATAGTGTGTTTTAATCTGGCAACCAGTAGGCAATCAACAGATGTTGATACACTGCAACTGGGAAGAGCCACTGGACTTTGTAGTTCTATAGTTAAATTCAAATTCTACATCAGCCATGTATTAGCTTTGGAAATTCAGCTAGGTTTTTAATTGGATTTCTTTCTCTGAAAAATAAGCGTAGGATTACATATCTAGCTCATTGAATTGTGATAGTTTGGCAACACCAAGATCAAGTAGTATAACAGAAATGAAAGAATGATAAAACACCTAAAAACCAATTAATGTATGTTTTCACTTTCAAAATCCAGAGAATTGATCAATAGAAATAGAAAAGGCATAAATTGAAATTCAACACTCATTTCTAGTTTTTAAACAATTTTGAGAATTGAATTTAAGTAGAACCTGATAAGATATGATCACTAAAACCCTACATTTATACATTATAGTTAATAATGAAATATTGATGTACCTTGACCAGCTCAGTATAACAAGAGAAATATACATGGTATATACCCATGCAAACATTTTTTCCCTCCTAATTTGACTTTCTGCTGTCTTGCTGGAGAGTGACTATATGGTCTGTCTTTGTCCTAATGGGTCTTCAGGGAAGATGGTCATGGATGCTATGATGTATTTTTCACGGGATACTTGTTTAACCTTGTAAGTAGCCTAAAGCCTGAGTGTCAATCCTGTGATTAAGAACCTCTCACAATAAAGTTTTCTGCACTGGCTGGTGCTTTTGCAGTTCATGTGTGATCTGTGTCCAGTTGTATGTTTTTTTTTAACCAAGATAGCTACTCTCAGAGTACTGGCTGGGAGGAGAGTTAGATTCGGATATGTCAGTCAGGTGAGACACAGAGGAAGCAGGGCCCCAGAACATGTTAAATCGCAGAAGCAGTATATTTCTTGTAGACCCCAGAGAGAGGACAGCATGGGTCAGTGGGAAGGGGGACATGCCTGCTCCACTAGCAAGTGGGGCACTAGTGAAAAAGACCTGAGAGCCTTTGTTGGGTCCAGGATGGCCCTCCAAAACAGGTGCCCAAGGGGACTTTTAATTGGCTTTGAGCAAGCAGATGGACAGCTAATATTACTGGAGCAGTCACGTGGTATATGTATCTGTACAGTCTGTGTAGGGTGTTAGGGTTCATGTGGGTGGGTCATGGAGCTGCCCCAGTTAGGAGCTGGCCTCCAGGAAGGAGTCACATAAGGCAGAAGTCTAGATCAGCCACATTGAGGAGCTGGGAGGCAGAAAACTAGAAACTATCCAAAATAATTAAGCCTTGCTTCTGTTATAAGAAGGTTAAACTTGCATTGAAAGTAGACATCAAAGCAACATAAAATTACTTATTCACTATACATATGGAATGTGTAAATCTAGTTAATAAATTCAGAAAGAATAATAAAGATAGAGAATAAGAGGAAGGGAGAGGGTAAAGGGGATTGAAAATGATCCTGATATGTGATACATACACATATCTGCCAAATGAATGTAAATATTATGAATTGCAAACCTATACCAATGAAAAAAGGAACAATTCTACTTGAGAAAAAGAAAATATTTTTGTAAATTCTCTCATAAAAACAATTTAGGCAACAATCAGTGAATACTAAAACTATTGTTTAGTGAATTGGGCTTATATATGCAACTGTATGTATCATCTGCCTTAAAGAGGCATACCACAATTCACATACTGTGCTACTATTTATTTATTTATTTTGTGCCAGGGATTGAACTCATGACCTTGCGATTGCCAGCAACCACTTATTTAAAATATACAATTCAGTGGTTTTGGTATATTCAGTTTTTCATTCATCACCACAATCAATTTTAAAAGATTTTTATCACCCCAGAAGGAAACTCTGAATCATTATCAGTCATTTCCTATTTCCCCAACTTCCCCATCTGGACACCCACTGAACTATTTTTTGTCTGTATGGTTTTCCCTGTTCTGAACATTTCATAAAAATGGAATTATATAATGTGTGACTTTTTGTGATTAACTTCCTTCATTTAACATACATTCCAAATTGTAACATGTATCAGTATTCTGTTCCTTTTCATTGCCATATAATATTGCATTGTATGTTTAATACATAAAAATATGTATAATAATGCACATACATTATGGGTGTATATATATATATATATTATGGTATTAGACTTCTGTAATATTCCATTGTATACCATTTATCGTTTTCCTTTTTCATCCCTATCTTCATCATTCTTTCTGAATTTATTAACTAGTTTTAACATCTGATATTTCAAGTATTTCCACTTTGACTGCTATAAACATCCATGCACAAGTCTGGAGGTAGGTATGTCTTCTTTGGGCTACATTTCTGGAAGTAGAATCCAAAAATTGTATGGTAATTTTACATTTAACTACTCAGAAAGCCACCAGACTTTATTCAGAGTGGCTGTACTGATTCCTATTAGCTGTGTGTGAAGATTCCAGTTTTTCATATCCATAGTATTACTCCCTTTTAAAATATACCCATCTTAGTAACTCTGAAATAATCTCACATTGTAGTTTCTATTTGCATTGCCTGATGGTTGATATAATGAGCATCTTTTCATGTGCATGTTAGCCATTTATTTATCTTTGGAGACATGAAATGTCTATTCAAATATTTTACCTTTCTTTAAACTAAGTTTCTTAAAAGTTAACTTGTCTGTGTCTATCTGTATTCAGTGTCCCTTATTTGTGCTGTGATCTGCAAATATTCTCCTCCATTCTGAGGGTTTTCTTTTTACTTTCTTCATGAGTTCTTTGAAGAATATCAGTTTTGATTCTGGTTGTAAGATGAAGGTCACAGCATTGATAGCATTAGAAAATACCCTACCTTATTGAGGGCAAGCTTTACCAAGTTAAACAAATGAAGCAAACTACTTTTCCAGTTCTTCTTGCATTAGTGAAGGTGCACACATATAACCAAAGTCCTTCTAATTTGAAGAAATCATATCAGATTTTAAAGCAGTCAAGGGACCTCAGAAGGCATCCATTCTAGTAAAGGCAGTTGGATTATATCCAGTTTCCAAATTTTAACATTAGTAGGCATTAAAGATACAGACAGTACCTCCTATCCACAATGAAACTTGCAAGTATCTCTCTCTTACTGTGAGTAATCCATTCTGGAAATGAATTCTCTCTGTGTGAGTATACTAACTGGGAGCCTCCTTCCTGTTTTCAAATGAGAAAAAGAATGTACTATATGTCAACTCTTAACTCACCGGTAGTTTTCTAAACTATATTCAAACACAGCAAGATACATTGTATAAATAATAGGCATCCATGGTGGGATATGAACTGAATAAAAAATTAGAATAATATGGTGAATAGTATGTTTTATATGAAGAAATGCACTGTACATTCCCTGGTTACATTCAGTACATTTTTCAAAATGATTACATGAGATTCTGGCAAATTATATTTGAAGTGTAACTCACTATACATATCATGTTTAAAATACACTGTGTCGCAACATGTGTATTTTTCTGTGTACAATGAACTGTATTAAGAGTTAAATATATTCTAGTTTATATATTAAAAACCAAGAGGCATTCTGTCAGGTGAAGGTTAATTATTTAAGTATTCTGCAGAAGCATGCCTGTATGAAATGAGTCAGTGTAACATGCCTGGAACCATGCATAGGGTACATATCTTTATATATTCATTATATGTAAAACTTGATGGTATTTCCCATGATCTGTATGCGGAAGACATACTCTTTTTATAGGAAATGTAGTAAAAGAAATGCAGCTGTTTTTCATTCAACCAGTTAAGCTCTCACTTTAAGGAACATAATATCATCTTAACCCAGAACTCATGTGTGAATTCTGGATTCTAATCCTAGCCCTATTGAGGCATAATCTTAGACAAATTACTTCCTTTCCTCAATCTAAAATGTGTCTATGAGCCAGGTGTGGTGGTGCATGCTTGTAATCCCAGCATTCGCGAGGCCGAGGCAGGAGGATCACAAGTTCAAAGCCAACCTCAACTACAGCAAAACTCTATCTTTAACAAAATAGTAAAATAAAATGTATCTATAAGATGACAAATACAAGGGCTGGGGATTTAGCTTAGCAGCATAAGCGCCTGCCTTGCAAGCGTGTGGTTGTGAGTTTGATCCCTGATACCGGTTTAAAAAAAAAAAAGACAAATACACTGAATTAGATCTCTAGGATTATGTTCAGCTGTAAAACTATTCAGTATTATGGTTTAAAATATGATCATATAAGCTAAATAGAAAATATACAGTTGAGTAAAACTGTTTCCAAAGCCTCTGCTTTCTAAATGTTCAGATTCTTCCTAGTTTTTATACTGCATTCATTCTCTGAAAAATCTTGATGTTCATCTCATTCAGAAATCTTACTCTGACATTACAGATTAGGAACCACAGGGTCAAAACTGTTTTTAAGTCAATTTATTTTGTTAATTTAAAAAATGTTACAGCAAGTTTTAAGGAAAAGCACTTGAATAACAAAATTGATTATTAACTTTTTATCATACATATTTCTAGTTGAATGTCTGTAATAGGAAAGAGCAATGAATGGGAAGATAAATTTGGCAATGTTAATAGGCAAGCCCTCGTTGAAGTATTTTTTTTCTTTTTCTAAGCATTACTCTGCCACCAATGAAGCCTTATTATATCTAAGTGTCCTAATCAATAAGGTCATGAAAGATTGATTTTGGGAGCTGTCACTGTGTTTATGACAAGAAGCATATAGAGTCATTTATAGAAGCAGCAGTAATTCTGTTAACCAGCAAGTCAAGAAATAAGCAAGCCATCTTACATGTCTTCATGTGCTAAGGAGACTCTCTGTGATGTCTGTCATTGACACAGGAGAGTAATATTGTTAATTGAATTTCTCTAAAGAGAACCAAAATATACCGTCATGTGGGGGAGGGTAGAAGGACTAAATTCACAGAAGTTTCCAATATGTGTAAGTTGGTTGCATTGATTTTCCTCTGCTAATAGCCTGGTTTGGCCACTGAGTTGTACTCAGAAATGGTAAGGTTGATTACTGCAGCTGCATTTACATTAGACTTTAAAATTATAATTACAGATTATATAAGTAAAGATATAGTTGTGTAGTTAAATTTTAAAAATGAAATATTCTAGCTGTATTCTATTAAAATAATACATGTTTTAAAATGTGTTACAAGCATTTCTTCATTATTCCTCACAAACAATTATAAGGAGCACGTATGTGACATGTCATGTAATGTCATGTCATGTAATACCTTTTTATTATAATATTTTAAAACAATAGCAATAACATTTTTGTTTTTAAGTTGTATAATACATAAATGGAATTATATTCCCTCAAGCAGCATAAATGTAAACAGTTTGAGATATATATCCTTCTCAGTTTTTCCTGTACATGTACATAGATATCTATATAATGTTACTCTGACTTTACAGATTAGGAGCACATTATATCTAAGTGTCCTATTTGATTTTGAAAAAATCAAAATAGGTATGTGTGTATACATAACTTCCATTTCACTAAGCAATATGAGCATTATATACATTACTCTACATCAACATATATAATGATCCTTTTTAATTATCTTGATTTATCTTTTAATTTTAAAATATGGCTACATATTATTTAAATAAATAACTATCCAAAAGAGGATAATTTACCCTGTGAATTATTTTTAAAGACTTCATAGTATTGCATGGAATTAGTTGTATCAGTAACTTATTTTCCAGTTTCCCTATTGATCAGTATTTGTTTAGATTGTTCTAAGATTTTGCTTTCTCATTGTCTCCAACATTACTTTATATATATATCACCAAGGACACTTCCATTTGTACTCCAAGATAGATTTACTAGATATGGAATTGAATTTTTAAAAATTTTTTGGAACCAGAGATCAAACTCATGACCTTGCACTTGCCAGGCAGGTACGTATACCACTGAGCTAAATCCCCAGCACCTCAGGAATTGAATTTTTAAAAAGAAACGTCAAAATTATTCAGAAATGTTAGCAAGTAGTATCTTTCTTATGCAATATAATGGAGTCAAGGAAATTATGTTAAATGGTCACTAAGTATTTTAAATATTTTAAATGAGAACATTTAGATGTATTTTTTTTTATCAGTCTCCTGATACAGGCGCAAGACTTTCTTTGTGGATGGTTCTCTTCTTTGGAGCTCCATTTATTTTTTCTTATATGTGTCATCTGCATATTCCACTTTCCAAGGTTTTTAAAAGTAAAGCAAGCATTTGTAAATTACTCTGAGTTCATGACCAGTTCCCCAGATTTTTACATTTTCTTCTCAGGCCTTTCACTTGTCTCATTTGTGCCTAATTTGCTGGTAGTCTTTTATTAGCAATTTTTATTGACTATTTCAAAACCAGTAATTTTATTTTTCATAGAAATATATTTTCACCCAAAATATGAGTTTAATTGATATTTTGTTAAACTGGGTAATTACAATAAAGGTCAATTAATGTAAACTTTTGGGAAGACATAGAACTGCCCATGCTTAGCATGAAATAGACCACTTGTTAGAAGGTATGTATCAGTCTGCATGTTTTGCAGAAGTAGAGAGTGTTCTAGCACTTTGGTCAAATGACGATTAGTTGAAAGAACTTCCCACCATACCAATTAATATTCCTGATCATGGTTTTTCAGAATCTATTTCCACTTACCAAAGTAGGCATTAGTAACTTGTAAGGCATTTTAAAGCTGGAAAATGTTTGTCAATGAACACAGCAATAAAAATCCAACAAACAAGCAAAAAACAACCTTTTCTTGTCTACTCATATGGTGCTAATATTGTCTAACTCATTACAGTTAATAAATATACATCTTTGCAATATATAAATTAGTCTCTGCAATATACTAAATATATTTTCCTTTCATGGCCTTCTTTCAGGATGGTCTTATTTGTAAGATAAGGGTTCGCCATGTTGCCCAGCCTGGTGTTGAACTTGTACTCTGAAACCTCCCCAGAACTATGGTTACAGGCATGCATCACCACATTCTGCTTAAAATTTTATTCAGAAAGTATATGTTTACTCTGCAAGATACTTTGCTGTTTTTACAAATTGCCAAAAGAGAACCATGGACTTTTAAGAGTCAATTAACTTTTAATACTTGTAGATAACTCTCAGTTAACCCAGTAGGCTAATAAAGACCCACAGTCCTACGACCCTCTGACTATTGAAATCAAAACCCAAATCTCTGGACACTTTCATCATACTAGTACTGAGATGATTCATAAACTCAGGACCACTCTATAAATGACTGATACACTTTAATGCACTCCCTGCAGCCCATACAGAGCATGGGGCTGAATGGTATAAGCTAGGAGTTCAGGCAGAGTAAGTTTCCCACAAGTATCCAAAGAACATGTGCATGATCTGTGCCAATGCTCAAGTGTACACAGGTCTCAACAATATAGCTTCAGATGGGAATTTCCTGTGTTTTTAGCAAAGGATAATAATGTGCCCCCTCACAAGCATGATAAAATCAGTCTATAATCATAAATGTTCCATTCATTACCACAGATCATTACACACAGAATGTGTCTGACACCAGCGTATTTTCATAGCACAATTTAAGACCTATACTTTGAACTGCTGTATATTTTAATATAAATAATGTCCAAATGTAAAGAAGACAGAGACACATACTAACTTTCAAGGCCACAGTTTCTGGGAAAAAATTTGAAAAAAATATTTTGATAACCCTCTGAATTACAGACCAGTTTTAATTCTCACATACCCCCTCCCAAGATGATGTTTTGTACATTGCAATTTCACCAAGAAATTAGAAGGAAAAAAGTTATTCTTGATTTGCCCTAAACTTCTTTTTCTACAAGGAAAAATATTTGCAAAGGACAGATGGATGGAATGGAATTGTGTCTACAGATCTTGCTGAACACTACTACTTGTGTCAGGGATGCATTTTACAAGTGGAATTACACAGTATCTGTTGAAGAACTCCTACCTTCTGTGAGAGGCATAATCTTTGCTTGTCTTTTGAGATCCAGGTTATGGGAAAGCCCTAAGCTGAGCATGAAAGAGAAGATTGTTGTTTCCTTTTCCACTGGGTATCGCAACCTAGCTGAGAAAAGGGAGACTACCAGGAAAGGCTATAGTTGTTACGGTAGTGAACTATGGTAGAACCTCATTTTTCTGAGGGAAACCACATGACAAAATAAAAGCTTATATATCCCATTATTAAAAGACAAGCTTACTGGGCCTAGAAGGATACAACTGAAATCCCAACTCCTCAGGTGATTGAGACAAGAGGATCACAAGTTTGAGATCAACCTAGTTAGTTTAATGAGACCCTGTCTTGAAAAAGAAAGAAAGAAAGAAAGAAAGAAAGAAAGAAGAAAGAAAGAAAAGAAAAAAACCCTGGGTATGTAGCCCCTGGTTTCCATACCTGGAACCAAAAAACTGTCCTCTGGAAGCCTTCCTTATTACTGCCCCTTATAAACTCACCCACTCACACCGTATGTGCACTCATTCTGGAAGGATTGAAGGACTTCTATCCATTATGTTTACTTCTCCCATGTAGGGTAGTGGTTCTCAGTTCTTTAGAATTACTTTGGAATGTTTAAAAAGTAAACATCAAAACTGAGTGTTCTCTGCTTTATTGTCTTGTGGAAATTTTTGTCATAAAAGATTCCACTATTAATTCCAGGATGTGACCAGCACTGAAAATCATTGCTATCAGAATAGACCATTTGCTTGTTTGTCTTCTTATAAAATTGTAGAGTCCTTGAGGATCCTTTTGTCTCTCCATCCATAGAACCTAGTCTAGTACCTGACTTATTGAGGGACACTTTATGGAAAGTTACAGAAGAAACCACAGAATGAGTGGATGGAAAAGATCGCAGGGTTAACTCAGAAAAAGCTAATAACAGATGGAATTTGTGTATAAAAATTTTTATAGAGAAATATAATATACTATTCTAATTTGTTTTTTTTTTTTTGGTGTTTATTTGCTTTTTAAGCCAAGGTCTCACTGTATTTTTTAGTCTATCTTGAACTCCTGGGCTTAAGCTATCTCTCCGCTCAGCCACCCAAGTAGCAGGAGACAGGCCTTCACCACCTTGCCCTTGCCCAGCCTCTTCTAATTTCTTGGTGGACAGATTGAGAAATAGACCAGACACAACTTCATAGACTATACCTTATTAAGAAGATTCTTTTGCCTATAAATATAGTTAAGCTCTATTAATAAATACCTTGTAAAGGATATAAATGCACTTTCATATCATAGTTAGTGTAGGAATCTTGTCCTTTTAGGTCAAAGCCATTTGTGATGCACATTTCTATACTTTAGGACCATGACAGACTTGTTGGAAGAAGTTAGAAAAATACAGTTCCAATTGAGCAAAATACTCTACCTACCTCAGGCCATTTCACCAGAATCTTAGGTAGAAAAATGAGGCTGAGCATCTTGGCTAAGAAAGACTTGGGGAAAAAAGGGGGAAGACCATACCTGGGATAAACAGAAGCAGACTAATGCTGGCTTGCAGACTTGATCAAGAAGTTAGAAGTAGGTTGTGACTGAAGAATAGTATTGTGCTATCTCTTCAAATGATATTTGATGTGTTCAGGAAAAAAATGTAGCAAATCAAAAGAAACTAAAGATTTTGTACTACAAAACTACTAATAAATAAAAAAGCTACAAGAAGCATGACATATATAACTAATATTCTCTGAAAAATAAGACTGAACTAATCAAATGGGAAAGACTAGGTAAACAGAGTCATCCTTTTGTCTTGGATTTTATAGTTATAGTTTTACAATGAGCCTAGTGGTTTTAATTTAAGGTATAATAGTACAATATGAATAGAATTATGTCAGTTTTTATTTTTGCTGATATAAACAAAGTAAAATGTTCATATTCTTTTATTTTCATTTGCATTGCAGGAATATCTACCTTCAACTTATAAAAAAAAGTCTTTGCAGTTAGTCTGTTGTCAGACTAATCAAACAAGATTAATCATGATAAATCCATTAGAAAAAATGAATATTTTATCATATATTGTATGAATTGTTTTGTTTAAAATAATTTAATTGATAGTTATTTTGACTACCAGAAGATACGATTTTGACTTAGGGGACTGACTTTAAATAGATTTTTACTATGCTAAAATGACCTCTAGTCCATTTTAAAGGTTTTTACATGTTTAGAAAATTTAATACATTTGTCCTTCATGTTAAATTTCTCATTAAACTGTATGTACCCCAAGGATAAGGATTCAGCAATTATAAGCATTATAGACTACATAAAATTTATAATTTCAGTCAGCAGTATTCTAATCTTATATAATTTAATCTTATAATTTTAAAGTAATAGACTTTGATTTTGCAGTGTTACAATAATTTAAGACTTCAGGATAACACAAAGTTGTCAAAAGAATTACTGCTGCAGGCTTTTATAAAAGCTGCATAACAGTGATATCAGTAATCATAAAATGAGGATATGAAGAAATGAGATTTCTCAGTTTTAAGAAAATTGTTATAAATTGTATTCCATCCTCTCCATTTAAAAATCATTGGAAAGCTAGAAATTAAAGCTAACTCATTTTAAAATTCTTCCCTAACTTAAAACTGACCTAAAAAAATGTTGACCCCTTTTCTAGTGGCTTCTGTTCCTTTCATTACTTTTGATATTCTTTGCCCAGTTAAGTTGCGACAATATCTTTGATGCGTATTTTTGAAGACTGATGACAGCACTTATGACCTCCCAAAGTTGCTCCCTTGGTGACCACTAATGGTTTATCTAGTGTCAAACAAGATCTTTGTTTTCTTGATTTTAGATAAATTTGCAGCCCACTGCTTCACCAGTCATGATGTCAGTTGTTTACATTTCAGCAAAATGTTTGTCGTAACTTTCAAATACAGGGGAACTGTAGACAGACGGTGTTTATCACGTTGCAGAGGCTGTCAGAAATGGTTGGCCTCAACATAACTGAGTCAAGTCCAGTGTTTATATTGTAATCTGCACACTGTCAACCCTGCTCGCTGTAGTGACCGATTACAGCACAAGATGAACGGCACAGGAGTTTGATACTAGCTGCTCGGTATTGCTCTGCGTTCATCTTTGCACAGACATGCTTTATATTGATGGTGACTGAATTGTGAAAAGAAGCCATTCCAACAGTGTGAGTGCTGATATTACTGTTATAGTTAATGACCCTCTTCTGAAATTGGTAGGTGGAAATTCACATGCAGAAGGTATTTTATATGTGATAGTCTTCTTTGTCATCACCAAGGTGGTCAGAAAAACGTGCAGAGAGGTAGCCTAGAGATCTAAAAATCAAGTGGACCTTTGCTTCCACACAGTGGTCCTGTTAACCATTGTAGCCAGTTAATGGTAGTTTCTCAGTGACAAGCATTTACTTTGTTTATTAAGAGTGAGCTATATGAGGGGGGGTTAAAAAAAAAAGAGTGAGCTATATGTGTAAATTTCATATTGCTTTATATCTGCCCACAGATCACATATTTGTATGTAAATATTGAATTTGTAATACCACACTTCCTTTTTGATGGCTTACACATTTCCTCCTCCTCCCAGGATCTACTTATTCATAATATCAGGCATCTCTATCTTTAGGAAGGCTTCCCCCAGTTTGCTATTGACTTAACATCTGTGCCCAGTTTTGTCATCACACCATAATACATCATTTCTGCTGCATAATATTACTGCTTTTTTTGTTTGCTTCCCTTACTAAACTCTTTAAGTTCCAAAAAGTTAAAGAACCATTTTAATGATGTTTCACTAAAGAAAAAAAGTGTTTTCCATATAACAAGGTTAAATAAGTGTTGAAGTATTTAAATTAGGACATTATTCTCTTGCTTAGAATCCTAACGTCCATGGCCTGCCTTCTTGTGCATTTACTCCCTGCTCCTCATAGGTAGAATCCAAGTAGTGTCTTTGATATGATGCTTGCTCCACCATCTTTCCTTGTTTCCTTGTGATGTTGCTCCTATAATAAGCCCCGATTTCCTCTAATTTCTGTGTTTGTTATCTATGTTTGATTGTCCTGCTTTTTTCAGGGCTACATTTAAGATGCATTTCCTTCAGAAACTCTACAATTGTGAACAATATAATTTCTCAGAATATTGCCAAAATAGAGTGACATGGAAATTGAGTCAAAAGTTAGCAGTAGCCAATAGACTTGAAAGGAAAAAAACTACTAAAGAAAGAGGAAAGTGAGGGGGAATTAATCTTAACAGAGTTTAACTATTATTCATGTTACTCTGTACTATCAGTACAATTATCTGTGTGATAAGAGCAGCACCTACAAGATGACAAATCCTGCTCTATTGCCCAGCTATTACCTGAATATGTGCCGTGGGGTCACAAAACCTCTCAGCCTCGATCTTTTATCTCTGAAGTGGCAGTTAGAGGTTTCTTCCAGGGTTCTAAGTGTGGACTCTTGCGCATAGATGAGAGTTGCAAAACTGATGAGTGGAATTGAACCAGTATGCATCTGTAGTAGTCTTTCAATCACTGTGGAGGAGCCCTCATGGATGAAGGAGATGTACACTCATACCAGATGGAGAGTTTTAAGTTACTGTTTTGACTAAAGAAGAGAAGTACTGTAGGAAGGCAGACTTAAAAATACCAACAGATTTTAGGGCTTGAAGGCCGAGCTTACAAATACCAGCAGAGTTTAATGATTTTTCCTCTGATTGTCTTAAAGCACAATTATAGAGAAGTAGTATATGAGTTAGAATGCTTTCAGAAATCAAAAGATGAAATCTCAGAGAAGATGCATTATTTTTGCACCGCATAATGTTAATGATAGTATTTAAAGTACAGAGGACGTCGTATTTCCAAAGATTGTTTTTCACCCCATTTCTCATCTGATCAGATCCTTCTACAGAAATTAAACCAAAGATCATGGTCTATATGAGCAAGAAGTCAGTGGTTCCTGCTGGAGAACTGGGAGACATCTAATGCTTAGGGGCACTCCATTCAGGAAAAGATGTGGGTTGATGCTAGGGTATGCTCTTGTTGATTTGTGCTCCTCTAGCATTCCCTGATGTCCATGGGACAGGAATCTGCTGAGTGAGAGCAAAGACATGACTTAGTCTTCCAGGTCATTAACTTCACTGCTAACTAGTAGATAAGTCTTAGCTTTCTATGGAATGCTGAAAGCCACCTTTATTCAGAGCCTGAGACACCAGGAAATCAAAGAAGACATTTCTAACCAATTTTATTAAATAGGTGCAGACTAATAACTATGTTTAAGAGTTATAGTGTGCCAGGTACCAGTTCACATTTTTAATATATGTTAACATATATGATCCTCACTGCAACTCTGTTGCACTTATTATCCCAGTTTTACAGATAAAAAAAACTCTGAGAGACAAGATCCCATAGCAAATAAGAGGTGAATCAAAACTTTGAAACACTAGTATTTCATCTTGCTCCTGCTTGTGTAAGCTTGCATGTTTGTGTGACTGTCCCCAGGTCCTTGGTCTCAAAACACTGGAGCAATCCTCACATGGTCTCATTAGTTAAAGTTAAAAGAGTCCTAGGGGGAATGTTGGCGCATGCCTCCTGTGATCCTAGCACTCCAAAGGCTGAGACAGGAGTGTCACTGTGAATTCACAACCACCCTGGCTACAGAGTAAGTTCAAGACCATAGCGAGATGCTCTCTTAGAAAACCAAGCAAACAAACAAAAAAATCCCCTTTTACTTTTAGAAAACAAAAAAATCATTTTTCCAGCCTAATAAGGAAAATAGGCATATCTTTCTAAGTTATGTGATTTTTAATACTTTCTCTACCAACTCTAGTATACTCTTCGTATATTTTATCTCAGAATCCATATATTCTCTAAGTTTACTAATGTTAGAGTGGCCTGACATGCAAACAATTTGGGTTGTGATTGGAATTTTAGTTTTAACTTACAACCAAAGTCTTGAGTTATGACCTGAATGCTGACCATTTATGCTTCCAAATGATCTCAGATACAGATTAAACTTGAAAGAGTTCTGGAAGGAAAAGTACCATATCCTTTCCTATGTGAAGTTCATTGAAAAATCCTGGGCCATTTTCTTTCTTTAGGACTTTGAATTCTGCCTGTATACAGGAGAGAGACTTTGAAGGCTGTGTAGAGGAGCCTGAACCTTCAGTTGACAATCTGAGTTACAATCAGCCCTCAAGAATGAATTGAATTCGTTAAGTCAAGGGTTCACTGTATTCATGCAAAATACTAGCATTTTTTAACCTTACCTTGTTTATGATCAATGTTTTTTTATTATGAGGTTTAAAAACTTCTGACATAAATTTTTGTTATATTCAATTTAATAGTTGCTTTTAGTCCAAAACTGATCTTAAATTGACTTGTTATATTATTCACACATTAATTGGCAAGTTAATGAGTTTAATTTTGACATTTACATACATGTGTATATTATACCTTGATGAGGTCCACCTAGTTTTCTGCCTCCTTCCATCTTCCCAGCTTAGAATGCTACTTTCAGGTCATCTTTTTTTTCCACATATGAGAGAAAACACACAACACTTGTCTTTTTGTGTATAGCTTCTTTCACTAATATGATATCCTCCAGTTCCATACATTTTCCTAAAAATGACCGAATTTCTTTTTCCTGGATGACTGGATAATGCTCCATTGTGTAATATACCATGTTTATCCTTTCATCTGCTAACTGGCACCGAGACTGATTCCGTATCTTAGCTATTGTGAATACTGTTGCAGTCAGCAAGGGTCTGCAGGTCTCTTTTGTATCCTGATCTAATTTCTCTTGGATATAGAAACAGGAGTAGGATAGCTGTAGGATGGTCGTTTTATTTTTAGTGTTTTGAGAAGCTTCCATACTGTTTTCTATTGTGACTATACTAATTTGAATTCCTACCAAATAGCGTGTGATTATAATTATTTTCTTTGTGGCTTGAGTTGAATACACATGACCTCAAACACACAACTTCCATCTTTCCACATCTCCTTTCATCTTTCCTTATCCTTCCTTTTTCCTTTTTCTTCCCTAGAAATTTCTATATGCACCATGGTTCAAATTTACATCCCTGATCCAAAACATGAAATTTGAAATAGTCAGAATCTTTGAAACTTTTTGATATTTGACATGATGTCACATGTCAGAAATTTCATGCCTGACCTCATGTATTGGGTCACAGTGAATCTCAACAAAAATTATTTAAAATACGATGTAAGACTTGAGCAACTATCTCTAAGATGATAATGTGTAATCTATTAACTGGTGATTTTTTACTGGTTTTTTTTTGTAGTTCTGTATTACTTGTACCCTTACACCGCTTTGTTTTGTTTTTTCTCTTTTTCCTTTTAAATAAAAATTTTTTAAAAATACTATGTAAAGTTATCTTGAAACAAATGAATTTTATGTTCAGAACTGGATCCCATTCCCAAGATATCTCATATGTGTATGTAAATATTCTAAAATCAGGGAGTGAAATCTAACTTCTGGTACTAGGCATTCTGAATAAGGGATAATTCAGCTGATACATAAAGCATATATGAAAGTGATGATTTCCAGAGACACAGCCCAGCCACAAGAAACATGTACTCTAGTTCCCCTGGTGCAAAAGCATACGCAGGTTCCAAACACTCATCAAATTCAGTTGTTTGGAAAGAACCATAGGAAGAACAAGTTTCTTCTAACTGCAACCACAGAGGAGTTTAGCTCCCTGAAACAGTTACTTTAAGATAGGGGAGCCAGTGCTTGATACTTTGAATTTTTATCTTGTTCAGACCGTACTTAGATAGTTACAGCTTGAATGGCTCAAAGATTAGGTTACACAGTGATAGTGTCCACTGCTGCTTCAAGAGGATGTGGTGACTAGAAGATAAATTGGATGCCTGAGAGCAAGATTCATGTGGTCATTGAAAATCAAGGAACCACATGGTCATTGAAACATACAGGTAAATTATAGCCTGTAGATAATTTGGTTGGTGGAGGAGACTTTATTGTAATATGTCCTGTCTTTTACTTTTGGGGGATTTTTCAACTAAAAAAAAAATAACAGTCTTTACTATGTAGTATGTTGTATTTAGAAATGAAAATGATGTTTGCAATAGATTCTTAGGAAATAGATTCTTTCAGTGCACACAATGTGTAAACTGTCAGACTGCCCGCAAGGCACTGCAGCCTCATAATTGACTTGGTGAAGTAAAGAGACAGTTAAATACAACATAATGAGCTATGCATTAACACATCTCCTTGATTCCATCCTGGATATTGAAGTCTGCTCTGTGTTTACCGGCCAGAGTGATCCAAAACCACAACGTTCCTCTCCGATCTCCAGTGCCTCCTCTGCGTATTCAGTATAAAAGCTAGCCTGCTTACAGTAGCTTAGAATACTTTGATTGCCACCCCCTTTACACCACTAACCTCCTCTCTGCATTTTCTGTCCATTCTCCTGCTCCATCTGGTCAGCATTCTCTACCTGAACCCCTTGCCTACTCTTTCCTACCTGAAAGGTATCCTCTTGCTGGCTGACCTTCTTTAGCTCTCCTCCAGCACTATTCTAAAGAGATCTTCTCTTACCACTGTTTAGAATTGTTTTTGTTAATGACTATTTACATCAAGTAGGATATAATTTTCACAAAATTAGAGGTTGTCTATGCTTAATAAATACTGTTTGTGACTGTTAGTGAATCAGAATTAAGTATAAGATGCAGTGAGAACATGTAATACAGTAATGGATGTCAGAGGAGACATATTCAATTTACAGTGAAGTGAACAATTAGCAGGCACAAGTAGAAAGTTTTTAAGAGAGTATTTCAGGCAGAATTGCTAAGGACAATATGGAACTTTGTCATTCAAGTGACTGAAACATGGCAAGTAGAGAGCAGGACAGCTGCAAGTTCCAGCCCACCCTGCACAATTTAGTGACTTAGCAAGACTGTCTCAAAATAAAATAAAAAGGCTAAAAATATCATTCAGTGGGGGCTGGGAATTTAGCTCAGCGGCATAAGCGCCTGCCTTGCAAGCAGGCAGTCGTGAGTTCGATCCCTAGTACCGGTAAAAAGGAAAAAGACAAAATATATATATATATATATATATATATATATATATATATCATTCAGTGTAATGGCCCTGGAGTCAATCACAAGTACTACCAAAAAAGAAAAATAATATGAATTCTAGGATTTAGCTAAGGGGCCTGCACTAAAGATTTGGAATCATATAATAAACAGCAGTAGACCTTAATCTCTGAAGTGAAAAAGGGATAGGACAGATGAGAAAAATCTGAGGAATATTATTATCAAAGACTTTGATGGCAGACTACAGCCTTTGCATCAAATTTGGCCCACTGCCTATTTCTCAGTGACCCACAGACTGAGTGGTATATATATATATATTTTTTTTTAATGGTTACATTTTACATAGTATCTTGATTTTGCTTTTAAGCCTAAAAAAACCATAAATATTTACTCATCCTTTAAACACTTCTCAATCCAATTATTTAAACACAAGATAACCAAACCTTGCATTTTCCATTAATTTTTATGACAGTGTAACAAGAGATATATAAATGACAGTTTTATCAAATTTATTCAATACAAGAATCAACTGATTGAAATGACACCTGCCCAAGTGATGCTTAGAATAGTGAATACGTAAACAGACACACTACCTAAATGATGCTCACGGTAAGTTGTTAAGTGGTTAAAAAGATTTTTTATCCCCTGATTTAAAGAGGAAGAGTCTCAAACAACAAATGAATGTTTGTGTGATGGGAAAATCCAAGAGCAGAGTGATGGGAACTAGTGGGAGAGACAGTTTCCAGATAGTTGGGAGACACCTTGGATCATATCTTGAATCATGTTGGCAAAGTGTGTTTATATACTCATACATCACTTCTACCCCAAATACATAAAATTTTTTAAAGTTTAAAGAAAATTAAGAGAACATAGGTCAATAACAAAAATTGGGATTTTTGTGGACCAGAAAAATACTACTTAGAAGCATAAAATAGTACAAATGGCAGAGGCCATAATTCTGTTGCACCCTTGATTCTGAGGCAGACATTAGTAACTGGTGTTTGGTTTCTGTTGACTAAATGAAGCTAAGTGTCCCACAGAGAGCACATTCACAACCAGAGGACAAAGCTTAGGTCTTTTCCACTCTGGAAAGGAAGTTGAATAAAACTGTTAAATGCTGCTGACCGCAGCAGCTTATAGGAAGCTAGAGGCCTAGGGAAAAAGAGAGCACATGGCTTCCCAGCCAGAATGTGACTGAAGCTGCTTGGCAGCTTAGCAGCTAAGCATGCAACTCTTGGTAATACAGCTGGAGCTCCAGGCTCTGCGCCACCAGTTATATGACCTAAAGCTCTGAGTGCCCAGGGAGAGCAACTATGATGCTGCTGGAATAAGTGAATTTAGAGAGAAAGAAAGAATGAAACAATAGCACTGTCACTCCAAATATGCCTATTAAGAAAGATGGCTGTGAAACAGTTCTTTAAGACTAGAATTGCTAACAGAAAATATTAACTTTACACAACTGTCTGAAAAAGCCCCCTCACCCTATGTTGCATTTGAGGATTGAACTTGGGGCCTTCACACTGCCATACCCAACCCTTTACGTTTTTGTTTTATTTTGTTTTGTTTTGCTGTTTTATTATGGAGACAGTTCCTTGTAAGTCACTAAACTGCCTAGATTAGGCTCAAATGTGTAATCCTCCTACCTCAGCCTCTCTGAGTGTTGGAATTATAGATATGTACCACCATGCCCAGCTTTAGAAAAAGATTCTTAAATATATTTCATAAGTTCAAAAAGCTCAATGAAGGTATATATTTAAAAATAACAAAAAAGCATAAAAACTGAGCAGAAAAAACATCAAAAAGAACTAAAACCTATTAAAATATAGTTTGAGATTAATAAACTGAACAGAATAAAATCTAGACCAGAAGTAGAAAATTAGTGAAAATAATATGTAGTAGAGATATCAAATAGTAGAGAATAGTATCAAATAATAAAGAGTAGTATCAAGGAGTATATCCAAATGCAACATGAAAAAGTAAACCCTGAAAAGTACAGATAAGAGTGACAGATTGCAGGGCTCCAGAGACCTTGGTTTGAGGCTCCAGTGGGAGAGTGTGGCTGGGGAGTGAAGTTAGGAATATTCAGTATGGTGCACATAGGCATTTTCAAAAACTGGAGCAAAGCAGGAACTCACATCATAGGGAAACTGTAGAGACAGATAGCAAAGTACAGTTAGACCGATAGAAAAGTTCTTGTTAGCATTAAAAAGTGCAAAAAACAACAGCAAAAAAATGCAAAACACAAGAACAATAGATCAGAATGTATAACTACCACCCAGAATGTTATGTCCAGTGAAAGATGATTCAGGAGTGGAAGCAACACATTTTTAGACATTCAAAGACAAATGTGAGTCTCATATGTTATCACTAAAAGCAAATAAAAATGTGTTTCAGTAAGAAAAGGAGTTCAGAGAAAAGGAATGAAATATATAAAGAAAATATACCAGTGTTCCTTGATCATGTTTTTAAAAAAATTTTTTTTTCTGCTTCTTAATTTTTTATTGGAACATGCTTGCAATATATAATGATCATATGACTTACAGGAAGTTGGTGCACATGCATAAAACATCTTAATTTTTTTTCAGCCCCTTCTCCTTTTCTGTTTATGCTCTCCTTCCATCTCTTGGTCCTCTTCCCTTTTGGAAGGATGTTCCTCCTTGTTTCCTATTATCTATCTTTTGTTTTGCTCTTTATTTATATTTTGTATTTTTCAGATGCATGTGATTTTGAAGCTTGTGTGTCTAATTTATTTCAACATTATGATCTCAAGGTACATCCATTTTCCTAGCAATACCTCAAGTTTATCCTTCTTTATGGCAGAATAGTACTCCATGTGAATACATATCACATTGTCTTTATCCATTTACCTGTTGATGGCCATATGAGCTACTTCCAAGATTTACTCCTGTGACTTGTGCTGCTATAAGCATATATGCATATGCATATACTTTATTTCTTTCAGGAATATACCATACTTAGGGAGGTAATAGCTAAGTCAAATGGAATTTCTGGGTTTAGTTTTTGAGGAATCTTCACACTGATTTCCATAGTGGTTGTATACTACAGCTTACATTCCCACCAACAATGAAGAAGGGTTCCTTTTTCCCTGAAGCCTTACTAGCATTTGTTGGTATCTGATTCCTTGTTAATGGCCATTCTTTCTGCAATACCATAGAATCTGTGTTGTTTTAACTTATATTTCTCTAACTGCTAGAGATATTGAGCATTTTTCAATGTATTTATTACATTTAAACTTCCTTTGAGAAGTGTCTATTCATTTCAGGTGCCTATTTTTTGATTGGGTCTTTTAATGTGGGAGTCTAATTATTTTGAGTTCTTTATATAATCTAGATATTAATTCTTTGTCAGGGACTAGCTAGCAAAAACATTTTTCCATTCTACAGGTTATATCTTCACTCTCTTGTTTCCTTTGCTGTGCAGGAGCTAAAAAAACTATTTTTTTATTTGAAAAAAAAACAGTAATTCACTTTAATAGTCTATCTAATAAGACACTAACAGGGTATATAATTAAAAGTTAAAGTATTATGAAGGCTTATGATAAAAGTGGCAAAATAAGAGTTTAAGAGAGTATATTAGGGCTGGGGATTTAGCTCAGTAGTATAAGCACCTGCCTGCAAGATCATGAGTTCAATCCCTGGTACCCCTCCAAAAAATATTAATCTACCATTGAAATAATTAACAGAGTTAAATTCTAGTGGTGATTAGTTCCTTGACAAGGAATATTTTGTAAGCACACATATAGAAAATACAACTTTACTTTTTCCTGACAGTCATATATTGTTAGCCAGTATTAGTTTGGCTAGTAATTATGACTAATTTTTCACAATTTAAAGAGTCTGTGGTGGTTTATCTGCATAATCCAGTCACTAGGAGATCGTCCCTGTATTTAAACCTGTATTTAATATTCATGTTTGCCTGCAAGATTCTTCAAAATTGAGTTATTATTTCATTCAATATGAATGTTCTTTTTTTTTTTTTTTTTTTTTGGTCTTTTTTCATTTTTATCGGTACCAGGGATCGAACTCATGACTGCCTGTTTGCAAGGCAGGCGCTTATGTCGCTGAGCTAAATCCCCAGCCCCAATATGAATGTTCTTATGTATTAGTAAGTCATTACATGCATAGTTTATAAAAAAAAAAAAGCCTCCAGAAACTGTGTAGCTGTCTTAACCATTCAAGGAAGTACAAAATAAACTTTTCTAAGCAGAACTTTACTTATTTTCTATTTCTAAGAATCATAGAAATAGAGGCAACTATGCAGTAAAGTGTCAATAGTAATTGCTTATATTTTAAAATAATCACGCTTATCTTTTTTTCTATCAGAATTGATAAATGCCTAATAACTCAAATAAATTTATCTCCCAAGAGGAATGATACCCTCTTCTCTGAACTCTAAAATACTTGTATCTTTTTAAGGGCAAGTACCAAATTGTAATTTAACTTATTCCTGCTTGTTATCATTTGTGTCTTCTTTTATACTGTTCTTCTCAAGGCTTTCTGCTACGGCTCTTCTACTTCACAGGGCAGACTGATAAAATCTGTTCGTAATACAGATGTTGCATGAAAAACTGGTTCATAATCTGAGTTTCGTTTTTGTTTTTATTTAACAGCAAAGCATTTTATAGTATGTTACTGCATGTTATCTTGCAAAGCCCTTATAATTTTATAAATTTGCAAGTTAAGTAAAATTAAATAATTGGGTGATTAAGGTAAGGAAGACTGTGTAAAACTGATTGTGTTAGGGTTTTAAACCTTAGTTTAACATAGAGAATCTTATTTCACAGTAGCAGTCATTCCAGTTTCATGAGAGTCAGGAATTGATGGATGTATCTGAGGAAACTGAGTTGCCAGACATTGAATTAATTCATCAAGATCTCATACAACTGTTGGGATTTTGATCATTTGTACGTGTCTGTCTTTTTTGCTGGCTTGTCACAGATGTGGAAAGATATCACCCTCTGTAGTACACATGGCAACATGCTATAAAGTTATTCATATAGAGCATATATAATTTCTTAATTAAATAGTAGTGACTCATCCCCAAGTACACTGTTCCTCTGTTAAAGCACCCACATATGACAAGAGATAGTTGTGTAACTATCTTCCTAACACAGACCCCTTAGTATCTGGTATTGGGTAGGTGCTCAAAAATGTTTATTGAATAAATGATTATCTGAAGTGGTTTCATTGTATTTAGAATTTGGATCCTTAAAGTTGTTTATATTAACATGTAAGTATAGTTTTGAATCTCTATCAAATTACCATAAAAGATAATCAGTGACTTCCCTGGGAAGCAGTAACTAAATACTTTGGTGACCACAGTGTTAAAAATGCTCTGACTGCTCTGAGAAAGAAAAACACATCAGTTTGTGTTTGAACCCAAAATCAGAGATTTCTGTCTGATGCCAGGGTTTCTTCATTTTGTGCAAATGTGTGTTTCTCTAAGACTTTAGCTTAATTACATGTGAATATTTTTATAAAGTGAAAAATGTTTTTATAAAATTGCATTCTCCTAATTTGATTTTATGTATCATGCCTCCTTAAAGCAGTATGTCACTTTTATTAAAGGCATTGATACTTCAGGAGAGCTAAGAGAATCTGCTTTGGAATTGTACATATCTGAAGGGTTTCAGTAAGTTATATTTTTTATTTGACCATTTTAAATATTTTTAGATATAATTTTGAATTATAAAATTCACCCATATAAAGTGTACATTCAGTCAGTGTGATGTCTACTTGTGGGACCAACTACTCTGGAGAATGAGACAGGAGGGTCTTTTAAGTGCAGGTGTTTGAGACCAGTTTAATTCAGATAATGCTGAACATAATTCAGACCCCATTTCAAAATAGATAATAAACAGAGCCAAGTAAACAAGTCATTGATGTTTGGTGTGTTCTTAAGGTTGTACTTTCATCACCCAAGAAAGAAACTATACCAGTCAGTCACCACGCCCCTCTATCCATTCCTTTCATCTCCACTTCCACACTTTAACATTTACACCAATGTTGAAATATTTTATTCCTTCCTTTAGTATGAAAATCATGCATTCACATTTTGTGCATACGTGTGTATGTGTTTCCACTATCTTTTCAGAGATCCACATCCCACTACGTATATGAATGAGCTCCAGATTTAGTAATTTCAGTATTATTCTCTTTCCCTTTTAAAACATAGAGATTAAAAATTAGTATAAAGCTTGATGATAAACTATCACTTTTTGACAGAAATGTTAGTAGAACTCTTTGAATCTGTCATTATATAGTGATTAATGAGCTTTTTCTCTATCAAATTTAGATTACAGTAAACTGTATGTAGTAAACCTCTCTCTCTCATAGTTTGAATTTGGTTTATTCAACTCATACTTCTTTACCTAAATTATTCCTTTTTTTGTTATTGATTTAGACAATTGTAAGAAAAACAAAGTCACAATACATTTTGAATTTTTCAGCATTGAAAATCCATGTAAATGACAAGCAACATTGCATACTGATAGTCTATTTTGATGAACAGAAATGTTATATAAATCACTTGTAACATGGGATTTTTCATCTGTATAATTTACATAAAATTCTCGCTTGCACAAAGTGTTCTCTGAATTAAATTCTCTATATACAAGCAATAAAATACATAATATAATTATGAATAATACATTAACAGCCTTATGGTCAAAATCAGTGGTAAACAAATTGGTAGACTCATGTCGGTGGCTAGATTGTGATAGGACTGCTGAGTAGAGGACTTCCACTATCATCGTCTACTTGTCTACTATCTTTGTAGAGTAATAGATTTCTTATCTAAAATGAAACTTAGGTAAATTTGTATAAATTATACAGCTTCTCTGAGATCATCTTGTATATCAACTATGTACTCTTTGTGTAACCTTTGTATACACCTTAGTATGAGGTATATCATGTATGTTTTTGTGATTTCTAATGCATAAATGGTAAACTCTTACAACAGGAACACAGTGGTTTACTGGAGTATAGCTATAAAGGGCTAACATTACTTTGATTTATTAAGTAATGAAAATTACTTTTTACAGTTTGGTTAACTTAAAGAAGTAAACTGTTTTAGAGGGCTTTTCTGATAAAACATTCAGATGATAGAATTGAATAGTACTTTATGGTCTTGCTTTCACTGAGCTTCTGCTCCTTATATAATTCATGAGTAATAATGAATTGTGTGCCACATTAGAATGTAAGATATAAACTCCATGAAGGAACCATGTCTGTTTCATCTTTCTCTATCACCTAACAGCATAATGATTGCTTGATAAATGTTTATTGAATAAACAAATGAAAATATAAAGCAGTAAGTACTAAAGGAAGAACATGGGGTAATTAGTATCTGGACAGTATACATTCAGGAAAACAGCTAACAGGTATTTCAAAAACATTGTATTTGAAAAGAGGGGTTTCATCATAAAAATGATTAGTCAGGCCTAAAAAGCAAAAAAAAGAGAGGACAATGCTCCTCAGAGGGGAGATGTTCTTGCTGACCATGCTGAAGCAGTGAAAATGGAAATATGGTATTGCTCAGTCTCTAGAAGTACATGCTGGACACACCACCATAAGCTCTATCTGTACCTCTACCTTTAAAAAATACTATTTCTGAATAGTTACAAATGTCTTATAAATATAGGTGGTACATTACAGTTTTAAATTCTGGTATCATATTTATGGGACAGAGTAACCTGTATAAAGTTACTCTTCTGAGTAATGTGTGCATTTTGGCATTGATTGTATTTAAGAACTGCATTCTTCTGATTTATTCCTTTATAGACAGGGAAGTAGTGCTTATTAGTACAAAGTATTCATCTGTTAACTTAAAATAAGTAAGAACCTACTCAGTGCCACACATGTGGATATTAGGGTTATAAAAAAACAGATTCTTCCCTCACATCTGGAAAAGGAGGTCTAATTAGTCAAGACAAATCACATTTTATGTATAAAATGTCAAATGAAATGTGTTAAAGTAGAACCTGTAATATGTAAATAAATCTGTCTGATTTGTACTCATGTCTTCATGTAAATTTATTTAGACTATGTATAGAAGATAACCAAGCTTGCACAGAAAATTGTAACAGTTTTGACCTTCCAGTTTATCTTGAAATAGCAGCAGCTCTTCCTGTAAAGTTGTTCTATTCTTTAAAAAAAAATTTAAAAGGAGGGCAGCGTAACTGCTTGTCTTCTGTAGACTGCCTGTGCGGCAGTGCCACTCACAGGCCATCTGAAACATGATGATGTTTCTGGTCAGACCTAAACTGATTTTGCATAGTACACATGCTGAGCACACAGTATCTCTGTGATCAACTGGTAACTAGCACAGCTCACATATGTACTCGCTCTGGATTTACCTATGTCACCAAGGCTTGGAAAATAAAAGCACACAGCCACAGGAAAAGTCATTGTTAAATTCCAGCTTTCTCATCAAACCATTACAGATATTCTGTGTTTTGGTGCAGTTAGTAGTGTCTGCTGCTGTAGTCTTCTTTGCTGCTTTGTCAGAGAAAAAAAAAAAAAAACCTATAGCTACAAGATTCTTAATGATACACTATGGTATACCATTCTATGGTATACTGATACCATAGGAGTCCTTGTAAGTTCCAAGTTAGAGAAATAGAAGTAGGCTTTATTGTTTGAAGTACATGGCAACCAACATATGACATCTATGGGAAGAAAAATTGCCTTTCTTAGAAAAAGAAGTGCATCTTCTGTTTCTTCTTTCATCTGTATTTATTCCTCTATCTTTTCTATGGGATTAATATTACTGAACTTTTATATCTAATTAATGACAGATGCAGTATTGTCTGTCCAGATTACCTGGTAGCTACTGTTTTATCAACCAAGATACCTTTTAAAATGAAATGTTTCTTGCACCGTAAGAACAAAGCATTAGGCTTCTGCCTCTCCTTTCCGGTTGGAGTTCTAAATCCTGTAACCACCAATAGCTCACTTAGTGCTTAAATGCTACTTAGAAAATTACAAGATTCTTTTTATGCTGCCTGTTATAGTCAGGGTTTACAAGGGAAAAGATTTAATACAGGATCATTTCATAATATTCACCCAATGAGTCAAATGCCAAAACAGTGTAGGAGATCTGTCCACACACTAGAGACCCACAGAATCCAACTGAAGTTCTGGATCCCTGAATAAGTCCAGCTGCAGGCCTTGAGCCCATGGCAATATCCTCCACGAGTCCAACCGGAGACCTAGAGTCCTCGACAATGCCTCATGCAAATCTGTACCAAAGATCTGCACTAGGAAAGCCCAAAGGTTAGTAATGGAGCTAGAAAGTCTGTGCTAGCAGAATGGAGGATCTGTGCCAGCAGACTGAGGAATCTGCACTGGTGTCAGGAAGTGATGCTCAAAGGACCAGAGCTCCCCTGAAAAGAACCACAGCCATCCTCAGTGCCAGCAAGGACCTGAGTTCCTCCAGTGATGAAAACAGCTGAGTTCATATCTGGAAAACCATGGTGACCTGCTTCTCCAGAAGAATCATCTTCCCCTCCAGTTCTCTTTTATGCTGTTGCCAACAATCCTCAGATGGGCCTTCCACACCCAGCACCAGCTGATTCACTTCACCTCGATGTTTCAAGTTAATTAATCGACCACACTGTCTTTACACAACTGAATTTTAAGGCACATTCTATTCCTATATCAAACCAATTGATTTTATACTGTATGTAAAAATGTTTGATTAAAGAGAAGCAAGCGCATCAATCAGTTGACTCTTCTTTCCCCTTCCTCCAGTCAGTAGTCAAGCCTGACTCTTCTACTTGTATATATACCTTTTATCCAGCCAACTTTCTCTTCATTTGAATTATCACTGTTGGTATTAGAACCCTAGTCATCTTTCAGTTGAAATACAGTAATCTTCTCTACGGATTCTTCTGTTGTTATTTTAATCATTTCCAGTATATGTTTTCTATCAGTGGTCAGAGCTATTTTTAAAAGTAAAATACTGATACATCATTCCATGCTTAAAAACCTTTAGACATGGGGCTGGGGATTTAGCTCAGCGGCATAAGCACCTGCCTTGCAAGCAGGCCGTCGTGAGTTTGATCTCTGGTACCGATAAAAAGGAAAAAAAAAAAAAAAACCTTTAGACAACTCTATTGCTGTAGAATTAGATTGGAGCTCTTATCTTTGCATTCTAAATCTCCTGCAAAATCTGTTCCCTGCCTATCCCTCTGACATCATCTCTCAGTATTTCTCCATTCATATGTTACATTATAAACATTTCAGTGGCTTAAAGTTGTTCAATGGTCCCGTGTCCTTTTATCTCTATACATCTCTTCCCCTAGGAAACTAGCTCTCTCCCAACTATTGCTTTCACTTCTTCCTGCCATCTGTTCCATATAAATACATAAACAAATACTTTTGCTTTGTTTAGGTTCCTGACCTTTAAGGCCCAACTCTTGTGTCCCCAACTCCAGACAGTGCTCCCTGCCTTTCCCCTTCTTATATCTCGAAGTATAAGCCTAATGTGTGTCCATCATATGTAGAATTTACTACATTAGGTTGTACTAATCTGTTTTCAAATTTTTCTCAGTAGAATGTGAAGTCCTTTGAGGGCAGTTCCTAGTCATGTGTGCTTACATGTTTACACTATTCAGCATACACATTGGTGGCAGGCAATAAATATTTATTAAAATAAAATTCTTTTACTCTTCTTTGAGACCATTTATTCCCTTAAGACAAACAATCACCAAAATATTCAAAATAGATGCTTATTGGGGCCAAACAGCTTGCCTTTATGGAATGTTCTAGGAATTAAATCACAAAGTTTACTTATTTAGAGAGAAATGTGTAACGTTGAAGGGTTATGTTGAAGCTTTCAACAGTAACTATTTCCTTGTGTTTACTTTTGCTTTTATTTCTCAAGTTTATTGTCTCTATTTCAAGGATCAGAGGAATGAAAAGTAGATGGACTTTTTTGCCCCCAAAAATGCCTATAAATTGTATCATTTTTTGAAAGCAGATTTTCGTTATGTGGGAGGTTTTGGGTTTTTTTTTGTTTGTTTGTTTGTTTGGTTTTTTTTTTTTTTTTGCTATCTATTAGATTTAGACTTCTAAAGCACTGACTGTATATTCCTTGTATATTCTATATAAAACGCAGACTGCTGAATTGATGTATTAAAAACCTGTTCATGTATAACTCTAAGAAAATGACTTATGAAATATACCAGAAAAATCTGGTAAGATTAGGTAGATCACGTACATTTATGAACTGTACAAAATGGCCATTTTTAATTTATTCTATGGCCATCTCTCATTTAATAGTATTTAACTTTCATAAGGGAATTAGATCATTTTCAAATTCTTTCTGAAGTTCTTAGATTTATAATCCTTTTCTATCTTATACTGTTTATTCTTAGCTACTTGAATAATGCCCCTTTTCAAAGGTTCAGTAGTCTTACTCGTAGGAATAATGTAGAGCCATCTCTAATCTAAGTTTGTGGTTCATCATGTCTGTCTAGGTAAACTTCCCAACACTAATTTTTTATATAATTACACTCAATTAATAGTTAATCCAATTAGGTTTGTTTTTCAGTGCATACTGTGCAGAGAGGAAATACAGAATATAGATAAAAACTCAGATTCTAGAGTCACATATATTCCATACAGTTTTAAGATATCACAAAGATCACAGAATATGTCCTTCAAAAACTTTGTCTACTGTTACATCTCTCACTTACATTGACTAAATTGGAAGATATGAAATCTGGAAAAACCTCTAGGGTAGAAAGTGATGTTTATTTAATGACATTATTCTAAATGCTTCCTAGCTGGAGAAGCAGAGAGAGGAGGTATAAAGAAAATAATTGTTACTAACTCGTATGCAGATTATTCAGTCCTTTCAACATTTCCTTGAAATGGGAACTGTGAGTCCTATTTTATTAATAAGAACAGTGAGGCATCAAGAGTATAAGTCTGATGTTATGTGATTACAACTGTAGCAGAAGAATTGGGATTCAATTAATATCTAACTGTACCACTGTTATGTTATAAATATCCACTAATAAAAAATAATGTTAATAAAAATTTAAATAAATAGTTCATTTAATTTTTTGGTATGCATTTAGTAAAAATTTATTTCTAATGTTATACTAAACAAAGATATTTTTATGTTAAGATAGTCATTCTTTTTTTTTTTTTTTTTTTTTTTGTCTTTTTCATTTTTATCGGTACTGGGGATCAAACTCAGGACTGCCTGCTTGCAAGGCAGGTGCTTATGCCACTGAGCTAAATCCCCAGCCCCAAGATAGTCATTCTTATAATGTAGAATTGAACATCAAATAACTTAGGGAATAAATTAGAATATATTGATTAATAAAATTATTTTTAAAAGAAAAAGTTGAGATTCAAACTCTGGCAAAATTATTCTGTAGTCTGCAGTCTTAGCCCCTGTTTTGATGCTTCTAAACAATGACTAAGACACAGTCCTTACCTACAAGGAGCTTGAGGTGTGTAGGACAGTATTTGGTCATTGTCATGGTTTATGTCGGTGGCCGACAGACCTCATGCATTTACATTATGCATCTGTGATTGGTTCATTGTATAGTGCTTGGATTGATGGTGTCAGTGCTACACCCACATAGGGTGGAGCCAGGATGTGATGTAAAGGCAGGAAAAAGGTGTGTCTTGCTCTGTTTTGCCAGTTTCTGCTTGCTGTTTGCAGTGGCCATGAATTGTGGCCCCACCATGCCACCCTGTCTTGGAGCCAACTGAATATGGACTGAAACCTCCAAAAACTGTAAAAATAGACCTTTCCTTTCCCAACTTTGTATTTTTTTTATTTAAAAGAAAAAAGAGAAAAAAACAGAACAAAACAAAACAGTGTAAGGGTGCAAGTAATACAGAACTACAAAAAAAAAAAAAAAAACAGTAAGCTATCACCAGTTAATAGAATACACGCTATCATCTTAGAAACAGTGTTTCAGGTCACAGGATCAAAGCATACAAAGTGAACATTCAAACAGTGAGACTGCAAATAGTTGTGTTCAATAATCCAATCAAAAATATTAATATGGTCATCTATTTAACACACCTAAACACCCTTGCTATTGTATCCTTTAGGGCACTTTTTTCCCCTCTCTTAATTACAACAAAATTTACACATTTTGGGTTTTATTGCTCCCTTAGATCTTATTACTTTTTTTTGTAAGAGAATAAAATCAAGCATGATAAAAACAAAGCTGTCAGTAAAAACCAAGGATAGACATAGCACATGATGTAAAAACAGAGTACAAGGTTATCAACAATGGTTACCATAATGCCTCTTGCTTCCTTAAGAAGAATTTTCTATCTCATCAGGTATTATAAAGTTGAACAAAACAGTAGAGAACAAGACCAATAAAACCTAAACATTGTAAATCTTACAGAACCTCAAAAGAGGATAATAGTCAAACCAGAATGGGATCATAGTGAATCTTATTGCCTTCAAAGTAGTTGCCTATACTCTGATACTTGATACTTTCATACAGAGCAGATAATCAGTCAAAACAAGATAACGGGGGTATTACAGGACTTCAAGTTAATAGGAAATCAAAAAAGTTACTATAATATATCCTGCTAGTTTTTTTGATTTTTTTCCCCTTAGTTTAAAAAAGAAATTTAAAAAATTAAATAATTTTTTAATGAATAAGGGAGAGGTTGAGATAAAAGGGGGCATAACAACATAACAATACAGGTTAAAACATGACACTTTCAGCAACCTAGTGCTTTACCACCAAATAACCCGACTTAATAGTAGTTATCATAGTGTCTTTTTCCTTGCAATATTTGAATATAACTTCATATGCTATAGCATCAAACATATCAAGACAGTGTAACACCATTAAAGTGGATGAAAGCATTGTAGAGTATTTAGAACCAGCTAACAGAAAAATGAACAATGGTTTCTATATTGTCTCTTTGCCTATAACAATTTTTGTTTATACTACCACATACGATAAAATCCAGCAAGATACAACATGATAAAATCAATGGAGACAGAAGAGCCATAGTTTGGTGCGGCTTCAAAACAAGATGGTATTAAATCAGCACTAGCTATTATGATGTCTTGTTTTCTTCAAAATAGCTGTTCATTGCATCACAGGAATATCAAATAGCCCAAAATAAAGCCATTCCAATTAATGAGTGAAAACTTTATAAGGCTTCAACGCCACATCATGGGGAATCATGGTTACCACATACTTTTATATATTTGAATCATTTCTTATACTAGGGAAACTGTTCGGTGTTCACAGATGCAAGTTTGATTTATTTCACTTATGAGTATGGTTTCAAGCTGTGCCCATTTATTGATAAATACCTCATTGTGATCCTTCTTTATAGCTGAGGAGTACGCCATTGTATAGAAATACTATAACTTTTTTATCCATTCCTCAGTTGATGGACACTTGGGTTGTTTCCAAGATTTGGCGATTACAAATTGTTCTGCTATAAACATAGATGCACATATATCACTGTGGTATGATGCTTTCAGTTCTTCTGGGAATATGCCTAGAAGTGGAATAGCTGGAACAAATGGGACTTCCAATCCCAGCTTTTTGAGAAATCTCCAGACTGACCTCCACAAAGGTTGTACCAGTCTACACTCCCACCAACAGTGTAGGAGAGTTCCTTTTTCCCCACAGCCTCTCCAGCACTTGTTGTTGTTGGTTTTCTTGATCCTAGCTATTCTTTCAGGAGTAAGATGGAATCTCGGTGTGGTTTTAATTTTCACTTCCCTAATGACCAATGATGGCGAACATTTTTTCATGTATTTATTTGCCATTTGTATTTCGTCCTTTGAGAAGTGTGTATTCATCTCAGTTGCCTATTTTTGGATTGGGTCTTTGAATTTTGGGGGTCTGAGTTTTTTTAATTCTTTTTATGTTTTAGACAAAAGTCCCTTGTCTGAGGGACAGTTCACTAAGATCTTTTCCCAGTTTGTGGGTTTTCTTTTCACTATGCTAGAGATTTTTTTTGACTTACAGAAACTTTTTAATAAGAGATGGTCCCGGTTATTGATTCTGGGAAGTATTTCCCATGCCGTTTGAGTCTTGTTCATGAATTCTCTACCTACCCTTAAGTCTTCAAGGTTTCTACCTAATTTGTCTTCCAGTAGATTTAGTGTTTCTGTTTTAATATTCAGATCTTTGATCCATTTAGATTTTAATTTAGTGCATGGTGATAGGCTTGGGTCGAGTTTTAGTTTTCAGCAAATGGAGAGCCAGTTTTTCCAACACCATTTATTAAAAAGACTGTCGTTTTTTCCAGTGAACCTGCTTGGCTCCTTTATCAAAGATAAGGTGGTTGAGTGTGTTTGTAGTTGTGGTTGTATCTTGTAATCTGTTTCATTGATCCTCTGCTCTGTTTTGATTCCAGTACCAATGTTGACTTTACTATTGTTGCTTTGTAGTATAACTTCAAGTCAGGGATTGTTATACATCCTCCCTTGCCTTTGCTGCTTAGAATTGCCTTTGATATTCTAGGTCTCTTCTGGTTCCAGATGAATTTTAGGAGTGATTTCTCTAGACCTATAAGGTATGTTGATGGTATTTTTATTGGGATTGCATTGAATCTGTATAACAATTTTGGGAGAATGGCCTTTCTCACAATGTTTATTCTTCCTATCCATGAACATGGGATGTCTTTCCATTTTCTGAGATCACCTTCAATTTCTTCTTTCAGTGTATTATAATTTTCCGTGTGTAGGTCTTTCACTTCTTTCATAAGAGTAATTCCTAAATATTTCATTTTTTTGCTTGCTAGTGTGAAGAATGTGGCTTCTCTTATTTCTCTCTGTGATTTTGTTGTTAGTGTATAGGAATGCTATTGATTTCTGAGTATTGATTTTGTATCCAGCTACATTACTGAATTTATTTATTATATCTAAGAGTCTTTCAATGGAGTTTAGGGGGTCTTCTATGTAGAGTATCATGTCATCTGCAAACAATGACAATTTAACTTCTTCTTTTCCTATCTTTACCCCTTTTATTTTTCTCTCTTGTCTAATTCCTCTGGCTAGTACTTCCAGGACTATATTAAATAGGAGAAGTGATAAAGGACATCCTTATATTGTGCCTGATTTTAAAGTAAAGGCTTCCAACTTTTGGCCATTTAGTATGATACTGGCTCTTGGTTTGTCGTAGACGGCCTTTATTATACTGAGGTAAAGACCATCTATTCCAATTTTGTGTAAAGTTCTTATCATAAATGAATGCTGGACCTTATCAAAGGCTTTTTCTGCATTTATGGAAATGATCATGTGATTCTTACTTTTGGCTTTATTGATATGGTGGATTATATTTATTGATTTACACATGTTGAACCATCCATCCCTGCATGCCTGGGATGAATCCCACTTGGTCATGGTGTATAATCTTCTTGATGATTTGCTGCATCCTATTTGCCAATATTTTATTGAGGATTTTTGCATCTGTGTTCATTAGGGAGATTGGTCTGTAGTTCTCTTTTTCAGTTGGGTCTTTCTCAGGTTTTGGTACTAGAGTGATATTTGCTTCCAGGAATGACTTGGGAAGGATTGCTTCCCTTTCAATTTCATTGAAGAGTTTGAGGAGTGTCGGTATTAGGTCTTCTTTGTATTTCTTGTAGAATTCTGCAGTGAATCCGTCTGGGCCTGGGCTCTTCTTTGTAGGTAAGGAATTAATTACATGTTCAATTTCATTGATAGAGATTGGGTTATTCAGCAGTTTTACATCCTCTTGATCTAGCTTTGGTACTTCACATGTTTCTAAGAATCTGTCTATTTCTTCTGTGTTATCAAACCTTTGAGAGTAGAGGTTTTCAAAATAGGTGTTTGATCTTCTATATTTCTATTGAGTCTGTAGTGACTTCACCTTTTTCATTTCTTATTGCATGAATTTGAGCTCTTTCTTCCTTTTTTAAATAAGATTGGCTAGGGGCTTATCGATTTTATTTACTCTTTCAAAGAACCAACTTTTTGATTTGTTGATTCTTTGGATTGTTTTCTTAGTCTCTATTGCATCGATTTCTGGTCTGATTTTTATAATTTCCTCTCTTCTTTTGGCTTTGGGCTTGACTTGCTCTTCTTTTTCTAGCTGTTTGATGTGTAGCATCATATTGTTTATTTGTATTCGTTCTGTTTTCCTGATGTGGGAACTCAGTGCAATAAATTTTCCTATGAGGATGGCTTTCATTGCATCCCACAGATTCTGGTAAGTTGTACCTATATTTTCATTTGTTTGTAGGTATTGCTTAATTTCTTTTTTAATTTCCTCTGTGACCCACTGATTACTCAAGAGTGTGTTATTCAGTTTCCATGTGTTTGTGGGATTTTTGCAGTATCTTTTATCGTTAATTACTAATTTCATAGCGCTATGGTCCGATAGCATGCAAGGGATAATTTCAACTCTTTTGCATTTATTTAAATATGTTCTGTGAGTTAATATATGGTCTGTTTTAGAGAATGACCCATGTACTGCTGAGAAGAATGTGTATTCTGTTGTTGTTGTGTGGAATACTCTGTATATGTCTATTAAGTCCATTTGTTCACAGGTGCAATTCAGTTCTTTTATTTCTTTGTTGATTTTTTGTTTGGTTGATCTGTCCATTGTGTCAATGGTGTGTTAAGATCTCCTGTTAGAATTGTGTTACTGCTGATTTGGTTTTTCATTTCTGTTAGTACTTGTTTTATATAACTGGGTGCTCTGGAGTTTGGTGCATATATATTTAAGATAGTTATCTCTTCCTCTTGGAGTTTTCCCCTAAAGAGTATGTAGTGACCTTCTTTGTTCTTTATGGTCATTGTTGGTTTAAAGTTCATGTTGTCTGCAAACAGAATGGCTACTCCTGCTTTTTTTTTTTTTTGGATTCCTGCTGCATGAAGTATTGTTTTCCATTCTTTGACTTTCAGTCTGTGAGTATCCTTCTGGGTTAGATGGGTTTCCTGTAAAAAGCATATGGTTGGATTTTGTTTCTTGATCCATTCTGCTAGTCTGATTCTTTTGATTGGTGCATTGAGACCATTTACATTAATGGTTATAACTGTTAAATGCTGGTTTTACTGTTACGTCTCTGCTGTTGCATCTTTATCTTTCTGTTCTGTTTAATTATCTGCTTTGCTTAGTGGTTTTTTCCTTTGTGTATCTAAACTGTCTTTCAATATTTTTTGCAGGGTTGGCTTGGTGTTCATGAAGTTTTTCAGCTGTTCTTTGTCATGGAAGTATCGTATTTCACCATCAATTTTGAATGATAGTTTTGCAGGATACATCAGTCTAGGTTGGAAATCATTTTGCTTTAGGATCTGGAATACTTCACTCCATGCTCTTCTTGACTTTATTGTTTGTGCTGAGAAGTCTGCTGTGATTCTGATAGGTTTTACTTTATAGGTCATCTGTCTTTTCTCTCTGACAGCCTTTAATATTCTATTCTTTCGTTCGATTTCTGGGATGGTCATTATTATATGTCTGGGTGTAGATTTATTTTGGTTATGACTATTTGGAGTTCTATATGCTTCATTGATCTTGATATCAGTTTCCAATCTCATGTTTGGAAAATTTTCAGCTATTACTTCTCTAAGTATCCTCTTGACATCCTTTATGTTGTCCCCTTCTTTTTCGTTTTTATGTTGTTCCCTTCTTTTTTGTTTATCCCTATCAACCTTACGTTGTTTCTCTTTGCGTCATCCTGTAGGTGTTGAATTGTTATTTCCTGATTTCTTGTTATTTTTAAAAGATCTTTTCTTTCCTGTTCAATGGCTGCAATCTTGTCTTCGAGGTCTGAGATTCTATCTTCACATTCATTGAGGTGGTTTTTACAACTTTCAATGGAGTTTTTCATTTCCTGTATATCTCTTTGCATCTGTTTTATGTATTCTGTTTGTTTCTTATATTGTTCATCCAGGGATTCTATCCTTTTGTTTAGTTCTTCCAATTTTTTAATTGCATCTTCTTTAGCTGTGTTTAGCATCAGTTTCATTTCTTTTATCATTTCTTCTTTTATCTGAGAGATTATTTCTAGTTTGAATTCCTTTAAGGCTTCCCATACTTGCTTCTTTATTTCAGTTACCATTATTTCAGGTATTTTAGTTATATGGCATGTGTTTTCTTCTATGCACATGGCTCCTAGGCTTTCTTGGGATGGGCTGGATGTTTGAGATTGCATTTTGGTCTTTCGTTTTGTCATTTTCTGTATTTTGGAACTTCAAGTGTTGTTCCAGGTGTGGGAGAGTGTTCCGTCAGCTTGGGATGGGGCTCCCTGCGATGGCCCCACTCACTGGATCCAGCAGGGAACCACAGCCTGGTCCCCAGGCCAGTAAGAGTGTCCCCTCAGGCTGGGCGGGGTTCCCAGCCCCCTTTGCTCCTCTCACAGGTCCTGTAGGTTGGGAGCTGGCCTGGTCCCCAGGTCAGGAAGAAAGTTCCCACATGCTCTGTGGGAATCCCAGCCACCGCTGCTACAGTCACAGATCTGGCAAGGTCCCTGGTCTGGTGGGGAACCGGCCTGGTCCTCAGGTCAGGGAGAAAGTTCCCGCAGGCTGGGCGGAACTCCCAGCCGCCACTGCTACAGTCTCTGATCCCAGCCTGGTCCGGGTCTGGTAGGGAACCGGCCAGGTCCCCAGGTCAGGGAGAAAGTTCCCGCAGGCTGGGCAGGACTCCCAGCCGCTGCTGCTACAGTCTCTGATCCAGCCTGGTCCCGGGTCGTAGGGAACCGGCCAGGTCCCCAGGTCAGGGAGAAAGTTCCCGCAGGCTGGGCAGGACTCCCAGCCGCTGCTGTTACACTCACCAGTCCGGCCTGGTCTCTGGTCTCCTTTCCCAACTTTGGACATCAGGTATTTTGTCTCAGCGACAAGTAAAAAGTAACTAAGACAGTCATATAGGACTTATTTTGCAGTCCCTTATATGACAAAGATAGCAGCCCTACATCATTTTTCTACCTGGTTCTCCTTTATTAGAATATTTCTATTTACTTTTCTCAGGGCCACTATATCCCCTTTTCCTTCCTGAAACAGTCTCCTCATGTTCTGTGTCATTTAATGTTTATAAGTGAATATTTTCAGAGCTATAAGTTCTTCTTAGAATCTTCACATTTCTTTTCCACATAATTTCTACATATCCTATGGATATAAATGTGTTTTCTGACTTGAGGGAAAGGTCTGTTTCAGACCTCAGATTCAAAACTTAATGTAGATACAGATTGATCATCAAATGTCTTTTCAGATGAACTTGAGAGTAATGAAAAATGGATTTATATTTGCCTTTTCTGAAGAAATAAGATTCTGTAATGGACCCATGTTCTCCAAGCTTAATGACTCCCTTGAATTTTGTTTGCCTTAAATCAGCAGACTTCTAAACATTTTAGCTCACTGTTAGTAAAGGTCTTATTCTCACTAGCTGCAAGGCAGAGCACAGAGTAGCTCTAGTGATAGAATTCAGTAGGGCAGTATAAACTCTTCAGTAAACACTTGCTTATATTAGCGTTAGCAAAATCAAGAGGAAAGAACACATATTCTGGAAAAGCCTGTCACACCATTCTTCACATAAGACGATAATGTTTGCAGTTTTTTCTCCAGAGAACTTTGTTTAAGGTACTGGTGATAGACCCACAGCCTTTGCACCAACTTACATCCATAGCCTTCTGTTGTTGTTGTTGTTTTGGGGTTTACTCAATTTTATTAGTGCATATGAATACATAATGAATGCTTTCATCATGGGGAGTTGGTATATGTATGTACTGCATCTTAGTCCTTTTTACTTTCCCTTCTCCTCCTTTTCTTCCATCTCCTTCCTGTCTGCAAAAGATCTACCTCTCTGTTTTCTATCATCTGCCTTTTATTTTGCTCTTTAAATTATTTATACTTCAGATTTCTCACACAAAGATAAACCATGAGACATTTAAACTTCTGTATCTGATTTGTTTCACGTAGCACTGTGGTCTCCAGGTCCATTTATTTTCCTATAAATGACTCAAATTTATCTTTCTTTATGGCTGAGTAATACTCCCTTCTGTGTAAATACTACATTTATCCATTCATGTGTTTGTTGCTATATAGGGCAGTTCCAAGATTTAGCTGTTGAGAGTTGTGCTGTTATAAACATGAAAATGCATGTGTCACTATAACATGTTTTAAGTCTTTTGGGAAGATACACAGAAGTATAACAGGATCAAATGAAATTCCTACTTTTAGTTATTTAAGGAATCTCCATACTGGTATCTTTACATTCCCACCAACATTGTAAAAAGGTTCGTTTTTTTTCCCCCTGAAGCCTTACCAGTATTTATCTTTTGAGTTTGTAGTAATAGCCATTTTTTCTGTAATAAGATGCATCTCAGTATTAGTAATGCTAAACATTTTTCCATGCACTTATTGACAATTTGTACTTCTGAGTTTTTATTCATTTCAGTTGCTCATTTTTTGATTGGGTCTTTTATTTGGAAGGTCTAAATTTTTTGAGTTCTTTATATATTCTAGGCAGTAGTTTTCTGCCTGAGGAATAGCTGATAATTTTTTCCCATTTTGTAGCTTATCACTTTACTCTTGGTTGTTTCCTTTGCTATCCTAAAGCTTTTTAATTTGATATCATTCCATTTGTTTATTCTTGGTATTATTTCTTATGAAGTTGGAGTTCTGTTCAGAGTCCATCTATGCCTTTGCCTTCAAGTGTGTTACACCAGAGGTAGCAAACCTATGGCATACATGTTGTTTTTCTTTTAAAATGAAAGATGTTAATGTATAAATTGTTTTTTCTAAACAAAAACCTCCGTGTTCAGGTTTAATGGCAGAGTTGGCACTTTCCAGTAAGTAAGTGGGTTTTAAGTTACAGGTTGGACACTACAGGTCTCTAAAAGATTTGCCATTACTGATGTTACCTAATTTATCTTCCAACAGATTCAGTGTTTCTGTTTCAATATTTCAGTCATTAATTCAATTTTGATTTTATTTTAATACAGGGTGAGATATATGGATCTGGATTCGGTCTTTATGTTGATAGCCAGTTTCCCCAGTATTATTTGTGGGTAAGCCTGTCTTATCACCAACATCTATTTTTTGTTCTTTTGTCAAAGATAAAATAACTGAATGTCCCTAGGGTTATTTCTGAATCCTCAATTCAGTTCCACTGATTTTCATGCTGTTTCTCTTGCTTCTGTCTTGTTGCCTATTATTAGTTTATTCAGATTTTTCCATCTTCTTGATTCACTTGTGGTATTTCATATGTCTAGGAATGTCTCCATTTCATCTACATTCTTCAATTTATTGGAATACTGTGTAAGGTTTTGAAGTAGTTTCATATAATCCTCTGGCTTTCAACCAAGTCAACTGTGATTTTTGCTATTTATATATCTCTCTCTTTTTCTCTCTCTCTTGTACATTTGGCTGAGGCTTATCAATCTTGTTTGTATTTTTAAGGAGTCAACTTTGATTCATTGAGCTTTTAGATTTTTGTCTCAATTCTAATTTCCACTTTGATTTTATAATTTCATTCTTTTTATTAATTTCAGGTTTGGATTGCTCGTTTTTCTAGGACCTTAAGACATATCTTTTTTTTTTAATTTAGGTTTCCTCATTCTTTTAATATGTGCCTTCACAGCTCTAAATTTCTCTCTTAAAACTTGCTTTCATTGTGTTCTAATAGGTTTCCATTATCATTTGGTTATAGGATCTTTTCTGTGTTCCATTGGTTATTCAGTAATGTGCTATTTAATCTCCATGTGTTTGTTTGTGTGATTTCTTACACTGTTCCTTTTACTATTCTTTTTATTGTTGATTTCTGACTTAATTCTGTTTGATCTAATATTATGCAGGTAATTATTTCAATTCTTTTGTATTTATTTAGGCATGCTTTATGGCCTAAGATATGATCCATTTTTTAAAAAATTGTATATGTTGCTGAGAAAAGTGTGTGTTCTCTTATTGGATGAAACACTCTATATAGCTATTTGTTGAGTCAGTTTGCTTAATAATGGGGTCTTTATTAAGTCTTGATTTGATTTATCCAAATGTGAGAGTGGGGTAATGAAGTCCTCACGATGATTATGTTAAGTGTTTATCTTTTATGTCCATTAGTTATTGTTTTACAAGGTTAAATGTGCCAACATTTGATGCATAGGCATTTTTCAATGTTATCTCTTCCTGTTGAATTATTCCTTTTACCAGTATGTAGTGTACCAGCATATGTGGTTGCATTTTTGTCTCTTTTGATCAGTTTTGGCTTGACATCTGCTGTATCTGAAAATAAGATAACTATTCCAGCTTGCTTTTGGGCTCTGGTTACATGGAATATCATTCTTCATCCTTTCATTTTTAGGCTATGAGCATCCTTTTGGATTAAGATGTCTCTTGTAGGCAATATATGGTTACATTTTGTTTATCGCTGGAGTCTGCTGGATTGTCTTGTTTGGTGAGTTAATATCACTGACATTGTGAGATGTTATTGTAATATGTTTACTGAATCCTGTCATATATTTGGTGTTTATTCCTTTTTTTTTTCCTTTTAACTACTGTGCTGTCCCACTTAGATGTATACTTTTATTTTTATTTGGTGCTGATGGCCTCCCTATCTTTGTCTAGATTTCTGAAAGTTTTTTCTGTATTGCTGGTTTAGTGGTTATGTATTTATTCAGAATTTCTTTCTCATGGGAAGCCTTTACTTTTCTATAAATTTTGAAGGCTAAATTGTTTTCTTAAAAAATTTCACTCCAGGTTCTCCTGGCTTTAAGATCTGTGCTGAGAGATCTGCTGCACCTCTTTTCCCTAAAAGTAAGGACTAGACAGAAAATAATGAGTCTGGAAAACTAGATATCAAAAATGCCAGCCCAAGCAGCCTGTCCTTCCCATACCTTCCATCACTATCTCTTGCTCAGCAGCTCCTCTGTAAGGTAGCAGGGATAGGCTGATTGGGGTGGGCATTTTTGATGGCTAGTTTTTCAGACTGATTATTTTCTGTCTAGGCCTTTACCTTTGGGGAAACGCAGTAATTCTAATAGCCTTGTCTTTGTATGTAATGTGCTGCTTTTGTCTAACAGCTTTTAGTATTCTCTCCTTTTTGTTTCTAGAATTTTGACTGTTATATGGTGTGGAGAGCTTATTTTCTGGTGATAGTTATTTGAGGTTTTGAATGCCTTTTGTATTTGAATGTTGAATTCCTTTCCTAGATTTGGAAAGGTTTTAGCTTGCATGGTGTCTTATTATTTTTAAATATCACTAAGTTTATGATCTATGCCATCCATTTTGTCTTCAATTTATGATACTATTCCCTCATATCAGTCAAACCTGCTGGCCATGTTTTCTATTGTATTTGTCATGTTCTGTATTTCTGCTTGCTTTTTTCCCCATAATTTCTAATTCTTTACCAAACAGATCATTCATATCTTGTACTATTTTAACTTAGTTTTTTGTTTCTTCTTTAGGCTCACTGAACTTCTTATTAGTAAAATCCATTTTCTGTTTAATACAGTCCTCTTTAACTTCACCAAACATCTTATGAAATTGTTAATGTGGTCCTTCTTTGAGCTCTTCAAACATTTTGATCATTTGATTACTTAGCTCTTTGCTTGTGATTTCCTCTACTTCCATGTCCATGAGATCAGTTAGGTTTTTAGAGGTATCTTGTCTCATATTTTTATTGTTTTTGTGCTGCAAGTTCATGACTAGTTAAGATAGAAAGACTGTCCCTGCTGTGTAGAAGTCTTTAGTTATAGTCTGTCTCCCAGTGATGTGTACTTATGTTTGATTACATTTTGGTGTTTACACTCCACTTCAACCTATTTGGCATAATGTTTGAAGATCTTCTCAGGGTCCAACCTTCTCCTAGGAGCTGGAACTATAGCACTTATGTTTGTGGAGATAGAACCATTTCCCCAGGAGCCACAATTAATGTTCTAGACCACTTCAGTCTTTTCTCTGGGTTGTAGTCAGTTTCTCTGCCTATTTGGAACATTTTAATGGAGATCAGAAATTTAGCATTATTAAGTAGTTTTTCAGCCTTGACCAAAATACAAATTGATCTAGGTATCTTGAGGTCCCTAGAATCTGACTGGCTGCTCGTTTTGCCATCTTCCTTTCCACGTTTTGTATCACATAATCTCACAGAAGTAACAGTTTGTACTGCTTTTGCCTTCTATATTTATCCCATATACCCTTTTTGATGCTGGAGAAGAGGGTGGGTGGACTATACTAGAGAACAGGCTCCAGATAATCCATCTAAGAAAACTCTTTAAGTTGCCCATCACTAGCCATTTCCTTCCTTTCATTTCCTTTGGAGTCAATCAGGTAAACCCAGTACTTCCTAGCAGGGTCATTTAAAAAATCAGCTGTGCTTGACTTTCCTGTACCCCATCATAAGGCTTTTTACCCGGGCGCTTCTTGGAAAAAAATTTTTTTGCAATAAATATCTGATCATGAGAACACCAGAAAAGACTTCCCCTAAAGACTTTGCAGCAAGCAGTGTCTGGTCTGACATTGGAAGCAGAGCCTAAGTTGATGCCCTCCAATCCACTGGCATCTGGGGGGAAGGGAGTTTTAAAGACTGCTTGATCTAAGAAAGGAGTGGAAGCTAGTTGGGGCTGGACCAGCAGGGAGCCCACTGTGGACCATCAGGGGTGTCTTCTAACCCTGGCCCCACATTCTGGGCCTCCCTCAAGGTTGCCTCCTCCTGCTGTGTGCATATTTCTTCCTGTTTCCTGACAGTCTCAAGAGCTGCACTGCCAGTTAGAAGAACTGCTCATATTTCAGTCCCTTAGAATCTTGTTAGCTCTTTCATTTCCTTTCCTATTTACTTGTGATGGTAAAACTTACATTCCTTTACATTTTCTGAGTCTGGATTATTTCATGAATTTTTTTTAACACTAGAGAATGCTAATAGAAGAGAGCTCAGGATCCCTCCTTTCAGAGTACTTTGTCTTCAAAATAGGATTGAGCTAGATGCAATGTGGTGTTTTAGATCTAATCTTGGAACAGGAAAAGGCTACCAGTGGAAAAATTGGAAAAAAATAAAGAAAGTCTATAGTACGTATTTTAAGAGTCTATGGTATGTATTTAAAAGTAGAGTACCAATGTATTTTTCTAGGTAAGATATTAACATAAAGGAAAACTGGATTAAAGTATATAAAGACTCTACTATTCTTATAATAATCTAAAATTACTTCAAAATAAATTTAAAATATTCTAATAATATTGAGACAAGGATTTAAAAACTTGGATTATTTATCAACATATATACAAAAATCAGGTACATACTTACAGTCATACAGTAGCTTTCTCCACAGCACTGTTGATGTAGGTGCATCACAAATTCCAAAATCTGATAAACCTAGACTCAGTCCCCAGCTCTGTCACTGCTGACTGTGTGAATGTGACCAAGTAATTCATTCCTCTAAAGTTAGTTTTCTTAGCTGGATAGTGGGAGTGTTGATTCCTACTTACAGGATTATCATGAGGGCATATTAGAGAACATCCCAGGGCCTGCCACATCGTAAGCACTCGAGGCATTGCTTTCAGTAGTACTCTAGGAAGGTACTTTAAGAAATAAAATTGAGGGGCTGGGGATTTAGCTCAGTGGCATAAGCGCCTGCCTTGCAAGCAGGCAGTCGTGAGTTCGATCCCTGGTACCGATAAAAATGAAAAAGACAAAAAAAGAAATAAAATTGAGTTCCCATTCTTACCTTAAGTTTGTTGTTTGTTGTCACTCCTATGTTTTAAGCATAGAAGAAGCCAAGATGAGTACAGCAGAATGTAAGCAGAGATGGTGGGCAAGGACCCAGAGGTTGGCCTGAATGCCTCTGGCCTGTCTTTAATGGGGTTGTGCTCTTAAGTTAGGCCTAGGACAGGACCTGCCTTCCCTGTCCACAAACAAGGACCAGTCCTAGACCTGTACCATGATTTTCTCAAGCACATAGATGTTTCTAAGCTTTACCTTTCTCATTATGTTTATGGACTTTCTCTCTTAAGAGAATTTCAGATGTCAGGGTGCCAAAAATTAGACTGTGCTCTAATTCTTTTATTCAGTAACTATTTATTAAATTCCTACATTTTGCTAGATCCATGTAAACATAATCCCAGATGTTAGATACTCAGTCTAGCTTGCATTAAGTAAATAATCAGTATGATCTACTTTATAATTAAATAAATAGATCAGCAAAGCAGCTCAAGTGTTGTGGTGAGAAATTGGGACATTATAGAAGTCTCCTTCTCCCTCCATTGTCATGTCCCTGGCAGCTGCTGAGGTCAGAAGAGTTTGTCTGTTTTATTGGATCTTTCCATACCACTTGCTTGGGGAGGCAAACTCTCGATGGTGTTATGGTTCCAAACATGTTTTGCCTCCAAGCTTTAAAATACTCAAGACTCTTCACATGCAGAGACAAGGAAAGAAGGAAGTTGCGGTAAAACTCCTCAGGTTCTGCTTTAAAACAACAGGTGGACCTAGAAGATGGAAAGGTGGTACTATAAAGAAGGTGGTACTTTACAAGGAGCCTCGTATATAGGAACCTGTCTTTTAACATAACACCATGACAGCTCAGAAAACTGTCCACATTGAAACTTTGTCCTAAAGAACTAGTGGAAAGAGTCATTTCTCCCTATACATGCACCTCTTAGTACATTCCTTCATTGTAGCATCTGTATCACCATACTGTGCTTATTCATTGTGGTCCTGGGGGTTGAACCCTGTGTCTTGGCACTGAGCTGTATTCCTGGCCTTTTTTATTTTTATCTGGAGGGAGAGTTTTACTGAATTGTTATGGTATGCCTGGGCTAGGCTCAAATTTGTGATCCTCCTGCCTTTTTAAGTCTTATCTCACCTGCTCTTAGTGTTGGGCCCAGCCCACTGCTTGCTGTTTGACAGTTTTGGAGAGCTTAGGTAAGGAAGACTGAAAAAAGAAAACTTTTTTTGTGAGTTTTGTTAGATTGTAGTAGTAAATAGTGTCTTTATCCCTTATCTTACAGAAAGCACTCAAGTCTAGAGTCTCAAGTCCTTCTTGCCTTCAGTTACTCTGCCACCCTCTCTCCCCTGTTCCCTCTTCTCTTAATCCAAATGAGTCTGAAATGATAGGGTTCAGTCCCTTTGGGAGTCCCTTCAAAGGGTCTGAGTTTTAATTAGCATCACAAAGGAGTTGTTCCTCTGATCTTGAGAACTTTTCCAGCCTCTCTCAGTCCCACTTACCGTATTACCTAAATCTTCAGACTGTAACTTGTAATCTCACTTTCTTTTGGCACCACATTCCCACAAGTTTATAATTTCACTCTTGTGATATTCTTACTTCCCTCAAACCTGAGCCCTTTCAGTGTTGGTGCCTACAACTGACAAACTGATCACAGCTGTTTCTGTAGGTAACTGGAATATTCAGAAGCCAGTAGAGCTGGTTTAGAAAGCTTTTACAGGAAAAGCAACAATATCATCTTGTTATACTTGCTTCTTTTAAACTAACGTTAAAAGGTGAACATAGTGAACCTCCCTTAAGTGTCAGGAAAGGTTTTCTATGGAGAAGAGAACAACCATAAAAAATTCACTTGAGCAGTCCCATCTCTATAAATTAGGTGACTTGAGTTCTAAATTTATGGACTTGCCAAGGCCTACTTGTATTATCTGTAAACAGGTCTTAGGTTGCCACAGATGCTCAGAAGAAATCTAGCCTATCCTAATGAACATGCAGACAGTTTTCTCCATCTGCCACCTCTGTCTAAAAGGCTAGGGAGACCTTCTTACTTGAACACAAAAAACATAATTACTGTCCACAGAGAAGTCAAATACAAAGGCTATCAGCCTTTGCAGGTTACCAAAGATTAGCAGCTGCCCTCTCCTTTGATTGGGAGCAGTAATAACAGTTACTTTGGTAATAATTGGATGGATTCCCAGGGCCATGTAATTCAGATTGAGGCTGTCTTTTTTCCTGGCCTTTAGCTAAGTCTGGTTATTTAGAATGGAGCTGCTAATCCTATTAGCGAGTTGTCAGTCACACAGCGGGGGGGAGAGCAAAGGAAGGCAGAGCCATTAAGATGTCTGCTTCATTTGCAGAAGGTATTCTTTCTCAAATCAGAATTATAAAACTCCTTTCTTTAAGCATTTTCCAGTTTTACTTGTCTTAAGTACAGAGTGTTTGGGAAGAGGGAAAAGGGAACATACGTTAAGTTCCTCTTTCTAGAATGAGAGGTTTTCAGTCAGTGAACAGACTTCATGTGTCACCTACAGTGTGTGTATCCTGTGCCTGACCCTGGTTGGGAATGCAGAGATAGAAGCACTGAGGCTTTAGGTCTAGTACATGGACACAAGTAACTGTAGGAAAAGTAGAAAAGGATAAGGACCACAAAAGATAGTTAAGTATTGAGCAGGATAAAAAGGTATGCGTTTATAATCCCAGCATTCTAGGAGACTGAGGCAGGAGAATCTCAAATTTGAGCCTAGCCTGGGAAATTTAGCAATGTAAACCGTGTCACAAACAAGCAAACCTAACAGTGTAGCTCAGTGCTAGGTTCAGTCCCCAGTACCAAAGATATGGATCGATGGATGGATCCAAATATCCATTCACCCATACATATTTTTTTACATATACAAAGAGCTTTGACTTTCATTGAGGTGATCAGGAAAGGCTTACAGAAAGAAGCAACATTTGATCTGGTTCTTAAAGAGTGACAGTATTTAAACATTACAAGTTAAGAGGCTGGAAGTTGAGATGCAGAGAATAACTGTAATTGAAATATACAGTAAATGTTTAAACTTTGAAAAATTCTTTAAGGAAAAGACATGTTACCATTAGTCTCCTTTCTGAATACACTTATCCCATCCTTCTTGCTACTTCCTAAAGCAGTTATGGAGTTCTGTTTTATGAATGTATTTAGTTGAGCTATCATAGCTGCTTCAGTGTCCTAAATCAGTTCAAACATTTCCCTTTCACGGTCATTTTGACTTTGAATAAGAGCCAGAAGTCACATGGTACCAAATTCAGTGAATAAGGTGGGTAAGAATACAGCATCATGTTTTTGGTGGCCTGCTTTTCTGTTGGATGGTACTTGGCAACAGAATTCACCATATTTTTTAATACACCTCCTGATAAAGAGGACATCCAAAACAATAGGATAAGTGTGTTTAAAGCAAGAGGGAGTGTTGTGAGGCAGGTTAATGGCAGTGTATCTTTTATTGTAATATTTTTTAAAATTTAAATACTCACCAGATACAGTATTTTGATTATCCCTTATGTGATAAGGCATCTTTAGTGTATTTGTTTTCCTGGACATTGAGAAGAGAGAATAGTGTAAACTGTGAGTTTGGGGAGCATTCAACCCTGCTATGGCATTCAGCGTACAAAAATGGAAGGAGAGCAGCATCCAGGAGGTGCACGTGATCCGCTCTAGAAAGTGACTAAGGCTTTCCACATCCTTAAGTCTGCCCAGTCGTTGTATAAATGGTATTTTTTTTATTATTTCCATATGAAGTGTTCAATAGCTTGTACTTGAGAAGTTGTTTCTTAGTATTTCTCTCTTAATTTTAACATTTAAACAGCTTATCATGGAGCCAGCTTGACTTCCCCTTTCCATTCTTGTAAGGTGAAGAAGTCATCTCAGACACACAAGATTGTTTTGTCTGCATTCAATGTAGAGACAGACAGCAGAGCTGCTCATCTGTGCTATGCTGAGAAATAGGATGCAGTGGATGTTATTCCCCCTCATTATGCTTACCGGCCTTTATATTGTATTAATCTGTCCTATGTCATGGTAACTTTGTGCTCTCTGTGGGAAGTAACGATTTCTTCTTCTTTTTTTGAGTCACTCACCTTCAAGCATTGTGGTTCTGTGCCAGGACCAGGGCCAAAATAAGTCACAGTGTTGTTAAGGAGCTTTTGGACAGAATGAGGTGGGCTGTGACAAATCACGGAACTAGTGGGATTGGTAGGGTTGGCATGAGACACAAAAGAGAAGCTGAGAGGACACTGAGCCATGCTCTGTGGAAGAGTCCAGGCTTGGCTTGTTGCATCCCCAATATGGAGGGACTCACAGTCAGAACCTCTTTTCTTGGTGTGGGAGCAGGAGTGGTAAAAGGTTTGAGTTTTTTTTACAAGTAGCTTTGCATTTTTCTTTATTTCCTTCAGAAGCTGCAAATTATAAATTAAAACTTTAATTTTCAATAATGCATTAGTTGAAAAAAAGTGGCTCCAAATGGCCTTTATCTTTCTGAAAGTGGCTGACTTTTGTCCTGTTCAGTGTCTGTTAAACCCTATGTCAAGTCTTTCAAGAGGTCATATCCATGCTGTTGGCACTGCATAAAAGGCTTTGAGTTGTGGCGTTTTTTTCAGGCATAGATGTATACATTAAAATGATCTGCTTTTACTCAGTTTTCTCCCCTCCACTTCTGGAGTGTGAACCTAGTGCCCTCCGACTGTGGAGATGTCCATGGGAACAGTAGGGGTGCTACTGCTCACTGTGGACACATTGGTCAGTGGTTATGTTTGCTGAGCTGGAGGGATGATACACTTTGATTTCAAGTTCAGAGATGTAGTACATAAAGATGTTACACTGCAGTGAAGTAGGAGAGGAGAGTTGAGCTCCTTCCTTCATTTTGTTAGGAGGTATTTGTCCTTCAACTTGAAAGAACAGACCCATTCTTTGATCATGTAGTTCAGTTCCAGTGAAGAAACATCCTATCAGGCAAGGAATAGATTTTATCTTAGGATCATCCCTGATGCATTATTGACTGTGTTTCCACAGTTAAAAATCATGTGAAATATCTCTGTCCATTCACTTTCTCGAGCTGTCACTCAGCAACCACTAACTGGGAGCTCACTCCGTGTAGGCCTTTGCTAAATGTCGGAGTAGGGGAGATGAAGCAGTCATAGTCTGCCTTCAGCAAGCTCAGAGTGCATTGGGAAGACAGAGATGAAAAGCTGGACAATCACAACAGAACATTGTCATAGGAGAAATGTGATCATTTCAGGGAAGAAGCTTGTTAGAGAGGATTCAGATTCTGAAGGCACGTTCGAGAATACATGGCTCATTCTGTAGACAGGAAAAATTGGAGTATTTGAGTAAAGAGAGCCAGGATCACATTTACTATTGAAACTTTCCCCATTGCATCTGCAAGCATCCACAGAAAAGCTACATAGAGTCTTCCAGCCAGTGCCAAGAACTGGTTCCTGGATGAGATAAACACATACATCAAGTGTAGGTTCTAACACATTGACAGAATAACTTTCTGCCTTGTTATATCAAATATTTTAAAATCTAAGCTCCTGTGTAATGCATCCTTCTTTCCCTATTTTGTCCAGTATTTCTTTTGCATTACACTTCACAAAAGTATTGCTGTATTAGAGAATAAAAACTTTAAAAACTAAAACTAACTTTTAATGTAGAGTTTGGGAAACAGTGCTTTAGAGTGTGAGCTAGTTGAGTTGAGCCTGAAACCCAAAAAGCTATTTAGGATGTTGCTGTGATACGTCGAATGAGAGACTGAAAACCTAAGCTCATGAGCTGATGGGAGATGCAGCCAGAATGGGCAGAGGGCAAGAACCAAGGGCTGTAGCAGATGGAGGATGGAAAGCCTGGCTCTTTCTTATGGAGCTGGAGCAGTGTGAAAGCAGGGAAGAAGAAAGTGTCTAGAAGGCAAATGTATTTTGCAGTCTGCTAGAAGTTGGGCCCTTGCCTGTGTATTACTATAGCTTCTCCATTCCTGTTTCAAAGAGATTTTATTTTTAATGTAGTAATGCATTTTTAGTATTCTTATATATTTCATCTATAATTCTTGCTTGAGGTTAAGATGAAAGAAGGTATATTAGGTATTTAATTCCTTGATGCAGAATCACCTTATCATTTTCTGTAGACTTCATTTGCTTTGATGGTACCTCAAGCCTGATACTGGTAACTACCAGCAATAAATGTTTACTACCAAATTGAGTCCAGAAAATATACATATGTACTATATGATAGCATTTGCATGAAATTCCATAATAGACCAAACTAGAGTTCAAACAAGTGGTTGTTTCAGGTGGCAGTGGCTTGGCTGCAGATGGAATACAGCACAGCAAGAAAAAATGAGTGAAGTGGTACTATAGGCAGCCACATGGATGAACTTATAAACAGTGAGATAATAAAGGTAGATATTGTAGAATATATAAAGTATGATTCATACAGATTTGAAAAGAAAGCAAAAATCATAGTTTTAAAAGTCAGAGTAACCTTTCCATCAGGGAAGAGGGATAAAAATAATGAATGGAGTTGCTTCTAGGCAGCTGTGGCAAGTCACAGAGCTTTCTTTTTTAATTTTGGAGTTAGTCCAGTATTCAGTTGGCTATAACTCATTCAGCTGTAGGATTATAAACTGTGCAATTTTCACTGTACATATTATGTGATAATACAAAGGCTATTATTTTCTAACTATATCCTGTCATAAAAAGAAAGAATATAGTGACAGCATTATAGTTTTAAATAAATTACTAAACCATCTGGGTCTTACAATTTTCTGATTTTTAGTGTTATTGCAAATCAACATTTTCTCATTAATAATGAAGTTACTAATTTTTTTGAACCACGAATTGAACTCAGGACCTGAGTGCTGCTGAGCTACATGCGCAGCCCAAAGTTACTAATTTTTAATTTTAAGGTGTGTATTTGTCTAGTTGTGTATGTATGTTACTGCGCACAGAGGAAGAGCATTAGATGACACATACCTAGTCATGCTGCAGGCCCCCTACATACACTGGCACAGTGGATTGACAGGTTATGAGCTCAGAACATCAGAGAATCAGACACAGGTGTTTGACTGTAGCTATTGATCCTCATATCACATCCATCCCATCTATTAAAAAAAATCTTAAAAAGTCATTAGTGTTTCAAAGCAATGCCCTGTCCTTGTGAACTATAGAACTGTAAATTACACATGATGGATTGATTCTGCCTAGGCTTCAAAACTGAAGTAAGGTAGCATGGAATTGTTCTTCTCTTCCCCAGGCCCAAAGAATGCAAAGAACATATAGAACTTCCTTCTCATAGGAATTAAACACAGTTTGGAAATTGTATACAAATCATCAGAGGCCAGGTTCTAAAATAGTTACTTAATTTTTTCCCAAAAATAACTGAAATGTGAAGAAAAAAAGTGGTGATTAGATTGCCATGTATAACTAGATAAAATCATTCTATCAGAATCTTTGTGTAACTTAGTGGAACTAAGATGAAAATTAATACTACATTTTGTGATTTTTATTTGCTAAAAATCTCTGCATAAAATGACTTTTCCCTCTGACTTTTCTTTTGCCAGTGTTGAGATCTTACACAGAGAAACTTGTTCTGACCCTTTCCCAAAAGAGTAATTGGTTCTCCTTTTATTCCCATGGGGAATTTAAAATCACATTACTGAACATTAGTCCTGTTCACTGAATTTTAAGCTTAGCAAAGGACAGTGACATGTCTTTATATTCACACTAGTAACCTGCATTTCCTTGCACTGAGTAATCATTTGACAGGTATTTGCAGAGTAACTGAACCAACCGAATGTTTTATAGTAAAACTAAATATTTCATTTGGTTATAATTTTATGCCTGGGAAGTTGGGCTAACTTCTGTTTACATTTCTATCTAGAATGTGGCAGATCAGATTGCATTTCAAGTTGCTGGTGGATTAACAGCCCTTGAACACATCCTTCAAGTAGTAGTCCCAGCCACCAATGTGAACACAGTTTCACGAGTTTCTCCTAAGTAAGTATAGTTTTTTTAATCTCTTTAATGTTTCATTTGTGAGTCATTTCTGCCCTGTATGGCTTCCATATGGGGACCACAAAAATACTAGGCATATTCAGGATTGAATAACAAAAGTTTGCACTTTCCATTAGGAAGAAAATTATTAGGAAATCTCTTAGTATTTTTGACCTGTGCTAATTTTAAATCAAGAAAAATTGATGAACTGCTGAGCAGTTCTGCTTCCAGAAATTGAAGAGAAATAAATAGCAGTAACAGAAAACTAACGTTACTATTGCTTATAAAGAGGTGAGCACATTAGCAAAGACCCCACACACAGGAAGAACAGTCTGAGGCCAAGACCACTATATTCTGGAGTCCCAGCCAAATTGCTAGTAACTGAATTTTGCACTTTGGTCACTAACTGTAAAGTGTTCTTTGTCATAAGGATACTATGCAGTGATCAGATCTAATCTCTGCTTTCCTGTCCTCTTGGGTCACCTTTCAAACCCGGCCTCCTGGGATATAATAGCGGAGTGTATTATTTCAGAAGTACTATAATCTAAAATGGAACCTGGCACAATTTTCTGAGCACTTTGTGGAGACTCTTAGGTAGAGAATTGAACTGAGAGGTTTTGATAAAAGTTAATTTATACCACAGAGAAACTTTTTTACTGTTTAGCACAATAATGGGAATGTGTCATTTGTCCATAGGCTACAACAGGGGGAAAAAAATCTAAGTGTTTATCTTTTATCCTCAGAGACACTGTGCTGAAATAGAAATAGCACTTATATAGGCTCTTACAAACTTGAGTTCCAGTTTGACCTTAGTATCTTACTAGTAAGGAGAGTTTGGGCAAGTGTTTTTCTCTCATTCTGTTTCCTCCTTTGGAAAAATAGGGATAATCATGCTTATTTCACAGTGTTGCTGAGAGGATCAGTGAAGTAATCGTATGAGAGTTCTTTGCAGTGTCTTAGAAATGTTGGATGAGAATTTTTAAGTAGTACTTTTGCCTGGTTCAAGACAATGTAGTCTACTTGAGCAGAGATTCAGACATTCTTCATTTTTGATAAACGAGTTCTATTCCTGTGACTGAGTCATTAACTGAGCTGGACACTGGATGAGGAAACCTAGATGATATGTACGGTACAATATTCAGAATAAAGAAATGTCAAATGAAACTCCAACTTAATGACTTTACTTTTTTTAAGTCTTTTTTTGAGACAGGGTTTTACTATGAAGTTCAGGCTGGCCTTGAGCTCACTTTGTAGCCCAGGCTGGTCTTGAACTCGCAAGGATCCTCCTACCTCAGCCTCCCGAGTGCTGGGATTACAGGCGTGAGCCACCTTGCCCGGCCTGATAACTTTACTTTTATTTGTATAACTCTTAGATGCACTAGTGAAATGTATGAGAGAACATAAAACTATAGTTTTGTATTATACAGTACAAGCACCGATAATTATAGTACTATATAAACAAGGTGTGCTGTACAAAAAATACATTGAGGCTCTATAAACAAGCTATACAGAACTGTACCATAAAAAAGATGGGTCATAAGTCTCAACAGTTGTTACAAATGGGTCGTTAAATGAAGAACGTCTGTATTTTCAAGTAAAAACGCTTTAACACCAATGTTAATTAAAGTTCCTTTGCTCCATTAACAGAGTAGATGTGAATGAAGGAAGGTGTAGGTATGCTTCAAGCCATGGGATCTGGAGAGAGAAAGCCCCAGGTTCAGCAGGCAAGGGCAAGAGGAATTCCAGAACTGCAGGTGATATAGGTGTTGATCAACATGCTGATGAACATGAGCCAGGAGATTAATTTAAAAACACTTCATTTTCCTTCCAGCTGCCCTTTGCATAAAGCCTTGTCCTAGCTGTAGGCCACCCATAGTCCCTGGGTTCTCCCTTCACTCACAGCCACCCCCCTCAATCCTCCCTCTCATCTCAACAAGTGCCCATCTCCATGAACTGTGGCCACCTTAGATCACTCTGCTTCCTGCCTCTTATGACACTTCAGGCAGTTACCTAGAGAACTGGTTAGACTATGCTACATCATTTAGTTTTCTTCAGTGATAAACAGCAGAGGCTTTAGGAAGCATAAGCCAGTGCCTTAGAACATTTCAGTGTTGACATACATTTTAAGTCTATTGATGCAAGCCAGATGCAGCTCTGAGCACTGCATGAATGGATAATCCCCTCCTTGTCCATCTTCTCACCACTCTGCCCATCTCCGTTTGCATTTTACACTGTACCTCAAGAGATAGAGGTCCTACTTTGTCCTTTGATTACTGCAAGATTGCTTCCTATGAATGATTGTATGCCTCTAGCACTTTTTAAAATGTGAAATGAAGAATTGTATTGCTTCTAAAAATTTAAATTTTTGAAGTCTTTCCAGTGAGTTATTTTGCTTTTGCCAGAAACAGAGAAGCCCACACAGCTGGTTAGTCTTTTTCATGTTATTATTGAAAAACTTAGGATGCAGTATCCAAAGCCACCATTCTTAATAGATATGTTCCAGGAAAATACTTTGCCAGGCCAAGAAAGTTCATCTTGGAATAAGGGAATTTTCATTCTGTGATGTATCTTTTTATGGGAAGACTCATGTGTTATTCTGCCTCCAAACTTTGATTACAAACGAGTAGGAAAGAATGAATGATACATGCTAGCCCTTTTTTCTACTTAGACTAATAGCAGTTAACTTCTCATAGCTTTAAATATTTGGAAGTAAAAGGTGGTTTTCCATTTCCTTGGGGCTCAAATAATGCCCCATGTGATGTAAATAGGATTGTGGATTTGCCCTGAGTAAGCTGCAGCTTGGTTTTACAACACATTCATGTACTGTAGTAGCAATGAGAAGTGTGAGAATCAGTGCTCCTTGATAGCACACTTACCCACATGCTTCTGGCAGCACTAAGAGCTCTGGAGCCCTGGAGGTCTGGAGAAATGGTCCCTGGGCTAAGGCATCCCTGTCATATTTTCCTACTGAGTATTCATACCTTCTAATAGACACTCTGGGATAACATAAGACCTCTACAGCTCCATTCATTTGTTCTATTGGCACATTTACCATGTTTCTTCTTACAGTAGGCTTGTCTGTATGAAGTAAAATAAAATCATGGTGTAATGGAAAATAAATCAACTCTGGTTTAAACTTTAACCTCTCACATATTATCCATGTGACCCTCATCAAAATTACTTATTATAACAGAGCCTCAGGTAAATAACAAGACTGATATCTGCCTTATAGGGCAGTGATGAGAATTTAAAGTGCATGTCTTTTCTAAATTGCTTCATAAAGATAGAACTTAGTTATTATAAGTGGTTTTACTGTAGTTATTATTTTGAACATTTTTTTGTTCTGAATCTAAACTTCATCGTGGTAAATTTTAGTTTACTCAGTTAAAATCTTTGAATCATGTGTTGGCCTCTAATTTAGTTTCTGTTTCTTTAACTTCGTGGCAGTCCTAAAGTTCCATAGAACACATATGTCTTCATCTAATTACTGAAAAACTATCACATAGGTCAGAGAAGAGCTCGATTGAGCATTGTGGTATATACTGTTTTTGCCAGGCTCTCCATTTGTGGTATCATCAGCTCCCCAGCAAGACTGTAATTAGTTGGAAACAGAGACATAGTAAATGCATCATTTGTAAGTTATATGACATCTTACTTTTGTTTGAATACCTGAATAAATTATTTCTCCAGTGTGTGAAGGGGAGCAGTAAAAGAATATATTCCATTACAGTGGCCACATTATAGCCTCATAGGCCTTCCTGATTTTGACCACACTATTTATCTAAAATTTAAGGGATGAGAGGATGGGTCTTAAATTTTTGCAAATGTGTGTATCATGTATATGTTCCTGCTACTTATTCAAAGGGCCAAACAAAATACTGTATTTACCATTGTCCTTATCACAATTTTAGAATCAGAGCAGAATTATAGGTGTAAGATTGACCAATTTTAGTCAGTGAGAAAAACTATATGCTTCTACTATTGGAACCTTTGTAAAGAATACCTATTAATGCATATCAAACTAATTAGTAGAGGTACTTTTTACTTCATTATAGTGTATTCATTTATCTGTTGATAGTAAATCAGCACTGTCCAAGTAAAGCAGTGGTCATTAAACATAATAATTTTTTAAAATTTAGAATGGCATGAAGTAGAACTTTAATCACAAGGGAGCTAATTGATAAGGTATTATAGATTCTTCAAAATAAACTAAACCTTGTGACATTATGCACTTTACTCCATGTTATAACATTAATCTATGTGGTCTTCAAGTTAATGAGACAGAAGCTGGCAGTCATAGGTGTCCTCAATGCCCTGCACTATGCCAGGTGTTCTACCTATACTAACCTCCAGTCCCAAGAAGCCACACATGCCAGCCACTGCTGTGTGAGGCTTGGGAAAACTTCAATCTGGGGTGTGACTGAAATTTAAGAGAATCATGCTATTCCTTTAGAAAGAATGTTTGTTCTTTCCAAGTGGCAGAAAGGATGTCCAGAATAATTCTTCTGTGACTGTTGATCTTTTCCCCCTAATCCTTGTGTGCCCTTCTCTTGGGCCTGTGAAGAGGCAAACACATTTCATCTTACAGTGGAAAGGAAATAATGCCATTGTGTTACAGAAGCATGTATATAATCTAGGCCTCCAATCCTGATGCTCAGAGAAACTAGTGATTTTCTGCTTTGAATCAGTTGTATGCCTTTGTAGGCATGGGAATGAAACTAGAATGAAGTCTATCCTTAGGGAACTTATAGTCTTGGAAAATGAGATATATTAAATACTAAATATCACTACTAGTGGCCTGCATGTCACCTTTATGGAACAGAAGCCCTGGTGGCACACACAAGACTCTTGATAGAAAGAATGTTGTGTTGCATCTTTGTAAAGTCTATAAACTTTGTTCCTTGAGATGCCAGGTCTTGTGTGCTTCTTTGTGATGACAGGCTCTTGACTCATGGGTCTCTTCTCTTTGGGGTTCATCTAGTGTTGAATCTTTGCTTTGTCTTCACTTTACAGCACAACCCAGAGTTCCCCAGTTGTCACTATGAGCTTCCTTCCCTATTACCTTTTCACCTCCTCTTTGCTTGCCATAATCACTACAGCACCCTTCCTTTCATTCTGTCCTTGTTTTTTTAGGGTGTTGTGAATACTACCTGTTCTAGGCATTGCAGTCAAAGCCAAGCAGCTACATTTTAGGCCATGTGTTTCTTCCTTTAATGGCTATAGCTAATTAAACTGTCAACCTGAGAGTAGCCAACCTATAGGGCAGCCAGTACAAAAGGTTAAACTGGGCCACTCAAATCTCTTCCTCAAGAATTTGCAGTAAGGAAATCACAAGCTTTAAGTCATTTTTTTCTTGAGCTTGTATATTTGAATTTGAAAAAGCATCATAGTAACTTCTGGGATGGCCATCAGAAGTTTACATCCATTCCAAATTTAGCAGGATTTAACAGAGGCCATTTGGGACAATAAAGAGAAAAAGGCAGTGCTGCTCCTTGAGAGATGAGAGAAAATGAAAGCAGGTCCAGTCCTGCCACAGAGGTGGCATTGTTCCTATCCTCCTGAGGGCTGGTGGTTCACTTTCTCCTGGATTCATGTGTGTTCCCAACAGCTCTGCAATAAATGGTGCTTTTTACTTCCAACATTGTGAGCGAATTTCTGTCTCTTCTAATCAAAAAGCCTGATACTTGTAAATACAGTATTAATTAAAGATTCTTATACCTCTAGATTGTTTTGCAAAATACTTGTTTTTCTAAATCCTTTCATCTCAAGGAAACATGAATGAATACTCATGGTTGAAAGTAAAAAGAGAGCAAGGTCACTACAAATCCTTTAGAGCATAGTCTTGTGTGTGTGTGTGATGTGTGTCACTTGGTATTGAAGTGAGGGCCTATACACTGAGCTACATCCCCAACTTTTTTTATTTGGTTTGCTCACGTTTGTTTATGTTTCTGGTTTGTTTGTTTGTTTTTTGAGACACTGTCCCTCTGTGTAATTCAGGCTAGTCTTGAACTCACTTTGAGCCCAGGCTGGCTTTGAACTTTCGATGGTCTTCCTGTCTCAGCCTCCTGACTGCTGGAATTAGAGGTGTATACCACCACACCCAACTGTCCTCTATCCTTTTGTATTTATTTTGAGGCAGGAACTCTCTTTGAGTTGCTCAGTTGCCCGTTCAGGCTAGAATCTGTAATACTCCTGCCTCAGCTTGCCACAGTTACCTTGTATCATCATTTTACATGAAGGAAGGAATTAAACGTTAAATGCTCATCTGACAAGATAGGACTGGCCCACCTTTCCTTTTTTCTACTAGCTTCAGTTTGGAGAATCAATGCAGAAAATGACATTTTAAAATATGCTGTCCCTAAACCATAAGGTTAAAAAAAACTCTTTATTTCTGTGAGATACTAAAGATTTATTTTTATCTTGTCTGTTAGTTTTTACCTTTTAGTGGGGGAGACATTGCTTGATTGACTGGTTTTGGGTTTGAGGTTTAGGTAATGCTGATTTAATTGGTGTGGGAACAGGAATGGTCTGTGGATCACTCATTTCTTTCACCTAGCTGGTCAGGAATGAATTTTAACGGAGACTGAGAAAGGTGAACAAACAACCACAAGTGGGCATTTGTAAGTATGAGACAAAATGTCTGGAGAAGATTTGGCAGTGGAATCTGAAAAAGAAACAAAGCATTTCTATATAATGTTAATACCTTTTTTAGAACTCAGATCAGCTGGCAAATATGGCATATGTATATGAAAGAACTTACTTCCCATAATTTATAAATGTGAGTGGTATAGAGTTGGAACCCCTCTGTGTCTGTTACATCAGGCTGTCAATCAATGTTAATAAAATAGAAGTTGCCAATATGTGTGAAATTTAGAATACCATCCACTGCTACCTATTTGTAGGCAGAAGTATGTTAATATACTTTTAAATATCTAGTTTTAGGTTGAAGTTTACTTAAAGTGAATAATTTTCCCCAGTAGACAAAAAGTAAAAAAAAAAAAAAAAAAAAAAATTTGTTTTGCAAGCTAATTATCTATAGTGATTGATAAATACTCTTCTTCATTTGACATATTGAGGCATTTTTGTTTATGTCTCAAAAGGCTTTACAGAGATGGTTATAGTTGACAGCTGCTCTACCACTAATAAGATTAAAGAAATTAGTTGTGTCAACTTTAATCTGCTGTTTAACACTACAGACCACCTGGGGTCTTCTCCAGATCCAACATGTTTAATTGTGAATTTTAAATTACATAACCAGATCCTACTTAAGAACACATCTAAAGACTTGCTAATCATAATTGCCTTGTATTAACAAATTATGTTAGGAATAAAAATAAAGCTTTGGCCACACATTTTAAAATTAATTTATTAATTTGATGTCACCCTGCATTTTTAAACATGTTATTGTAATCTTTGAAACATAATACTTCCTCAGTCAGGGGTTAATTTGAGGCAATGCAGAAAGTCTAATTAGGTTGGTATTTAAAAATAATATATGATATCCCATCTAAAATTAGAATATATCTCTAAGAAATAATTAAATCACCTAGTCTGTTTGCTCCAGATTTATCAATTAAACAAAAAAGCCTGAAATAAGTAAGATTTCTTACTCCTTGCTTTGAAGCATCAAGTTAGGAAAATAGTTTGATTTTAAACAGTGTTGGTGTTACATTTTATGATTTGATGTGTTACATTTTATGATTTGATATTCAGTGTAACAGTCGTCTTTGATTGTTTTATTAATTTATGATTTAAACTCAAGGGTAAGGTATATGCAGTTCATATCCCCACAGTTGGAGTTGGTCAGCAGGCATAGTGATCATTCCTTAAAATCCTATCTGTATGGATGTGCTGCTCCAGAATGTCTGCTTTTCCTGCCGTCTGCATCCACTCTAAATGGTGTAGCCTCCAAAAGCACAAAGCAGGGAAACAGAGAAGGCAATGTGGCTTTTTTGTAATCATCACAGTACCATTTGGAGTAAATGTTCCCCTTCATCTACTCATACTCTGATCCAAATGTTACATTCTCCACTGCAATAAAAATTTCCTAAATTGCATTACAAGTCCGACTTGTTTGTGGTAAGAAAATGTCAAAATGGAATAATCTGTCTCTCTTCAAATATTTTGCATCATTCTTTACCCTAGTTTCTTGCTGAGAAAACATTTTATTAGTAAGACTTGTTTATGTAATTGTACTAACATAATATCTTCCAATTTTATAAATAAAACAAAAACAATAAAATATGTTTATGTGTAAGACTATATATAAGACTTCTTACAACTATATTTTTCATGTCAAATGCTACTTTTCTGTACTTCTGATTTATGTACTTTATTCTAAACACACTCTACTTTTAAAATATATTTGATACAGTAGCCTCAATGAATATTATCAAAATAAGACTCCATTGAAAAATGTTCTGGCTTGCCACAAGAAATAGTCATAACTAAAATCAGCCCTCTTTTTCTGTTAAAAACTATAAATTATCCATGTTGATTTGTTTGAAATTTATCCTTTCAAGAACACACTACATGTCATTCTGTGAAGGTGAATTAGAAGATGGATCTAATATCATTTATATTTGTATGTGAGAATTGGTTTACTTATTTTAAAATATTTAAAGATTATATAAACCCTCCATGTTTGCTAAGCTGAGAAGTTTGAGCTTTTTACCTATTTTGGGAGGAAAATATTACATGCTTTTATTCTGTTAGTTGGAGTATATTTGAGTTCCTGCTATAGACCAGGAAAGTGGTTTAGGTGGTATTTGACAATGAATGTGTAAAAAAACTGAAAAGACCTCTCCACAGACAAAACATGTAGGTATTACAGAAGCCAATGAAAAGTTACTCTCCATCAATAGGAAATAGAAATTAAAACCACAGTTAGATACCTGAGTACACTAGTTATAATTGCTTGAAAAATAAAACTGATACCACTTATGAACATATAGAGAACTTGGTCCTCTTATACACTACTGGTAAGGATACAGATGATACAGCTACTTTAGAAACAATGTGTAAATTTCTTAGAAAGTTAAACATATACTGTAAGGATATTCCTTCTTTAACGACCTATTTTAACAAGACTTATGACTCACTGGTTGGACTTAAAACCCATCCATTTTTTTTGTCCAGTTCTATACAGCTTGTTTATAAAGCTTCAATGCCTTTTTTGTGCAGTACACCTTTGTTTATACAGTACTGTAATTTCTGCAGACTGTACTGAACAGTACTATAGTTCTGTGTTCAATTATACATTACAGTACTGAATATAAGACTTGCACAAATAAAAGCAAAGTCATCAGGTTAGAGTTTCCTTTCACTGTTTCTTTGTTTTGAGTGTAATGTACATACGTACTATATGCAATTCCTCATTTAATGACCAATTCACTTAATAACCCTAGTCACAGCAACTGAACTTGGTTGTTAAATGAGGAGTGTCTGTATTTACTGTATGGCCATGCCTGACTTGTTTTCCCAAAGAAATAAAAATACATGTTCTACAAAAACCTGTGAATGTATGTTGATAGAAACTTTACTTATAATCACTTAAATTGGAAATAACCCAAATACTCTTCAGCTGCTGAAAAAGTAAGCAATATCCATCCAATGACATATTATTCATCAATAAAAGAAACAGTATTCAAATGAGCCTCAGTACAAAAGTAGGTTTCTATAGTGTAGTCTAAATGTTTATTCCTATTGGCCTGTTTGTTCTGCTGAAATATGTAAGATACTTACATTTTTAAAAAAGATTAGAGGCACTGCACTTCTGACTTCAAAATATATTAGAAATTTATGGTGATAAAAGAAAGAGATACTGGCATAACAGCAGGTATATAGGTCACTGAAATGAAATAAATTCCAGACACAAATCCATGCAAATGTAGTGAAATGAATTTTGATAAGATTACCAGGACTACAAAATGGGGAAAGGTTAATCTATCTCCAAAAGTTTATGTTTGGAAACCTGGTTATCCATATGTAAAAGAATGAAACTGGATCTTTCATTTACATCATACATAAAAATCAACTCAAAATAGCTTAAAAATTTAAGAGTGGTGCCTCACACCTATAATCCCAGCACTCAGGAGGCTGAGGTAAGAGGATCATTGCAGGTTGGAGACCAGCCTGAGCTACAAAGCGAGCTCAAGGCCAGCTTGAATTGCATAGTGAGACCTTTGTCTCATTAAAGAAAAAAAATTAAAAATTTAAATGTAAAATTGGAAATTATAAAACTCCTTAAAGAAAACACGGAAAAGCCTTCATACACATTGTTTTTGGTGATGAGTCCATGTATATAATATCAAAATCACAGACAAGCAAAGATTAACAACTGAGACTACATTGTACTAAAAAGCTTCTTTGTATCTCTAAAAACAAACAAGTAACCTATAGAACAAGAAAATATTTGCAAATCATTTATCACATAAGTGGTTAATTTATATAATAATTTCTTACAACTCGGCAATGAAAATACAAACAATTCAATTTAAAAGGATTTGAATAGATATTTCTTTACAAAAAGCATACAAATGGCCAAAAGTCTATGACAACCACAGTGAGACACCATCTCATCCCCTGGACACCACCTCACAGTTAGTGTACTCATCATCAAAACCAGAAGATGACAAGTGTTAACGAGAATGTAGAGAAACTGGAACCCTTGTGCACCACTGGTAAAAAGGTAAAACAGTCCAGCCCCTATCAAAAAAGTATCCAGGATTCCCCTAAAAATTAAAAATAGGACTGTACCACTGTATGGTCAGTCCAGTAGTCCTGCTTCTAGGTTTTGGATCAAAAGAAGTGAAACACTTCCATATCTATTACATCACTATTCACATTGGTGACAAGTGAAAACAACATTTATGTTCATGGAGAGATTAAAGATTAAAGAAAAAGAATACAGCTTCTACAAATGGAACATTATTTAAAACTTGGAAAGTCTGCAATTTGTGATAAAATAGATGAACCTTGAGGTTATTATGCTGAGTGCAGCAAGTCAGTCACTGAAGGACAAATACTGCATGAGTCCACTTGAATGACGCATTTAAAACAAACTCACAGAAGCAAAATCAGCCTAGGGGGGTGAAATGGGGGGGTAATGTCAGTGGATATAAAGTTGCAGTAATGCAAGACGAAAAATTATAAAGATCTGATATACAACATTGTACCTAAGTTAGCAATACTGAACTGTGTATATTAAGTCTTGTGTGTTGTTTCTGTTACAATAAAATAAATACCAAAAAATTTAAAGGAACAGAGCACTGGTACATACAGTAACCTAGATAAATCTCAAATACACTGTGCGTAGTGAAAGAAGCCCAACTCAAAGGCTACAGATAGGATAACTCCATTTATATGAAGTTTTGAGAAAAAGCAAAACTTAGCTGAAGAGAAAACAGGTGTGTGGTTGTCAGGGTTTGAAAGAGAGGCTGACTTCAAAGGGGAACCACCAGGGAACCTGGGGAGGTGATAGAAATGAGACACTCCTCAGAAGAATACTAGAAAGCTGACTTCTCATTGCATGTAGTTTTTTTGAATGTAAATGAATTATACTTCAGTTTCAAATTTCACACATTAAAAGAAAAAAATTATATATAGGTAAAATACATTTAATATAAGACTTTTCAATAACTGATTTATTTCAGAAAAAATAGAATAACATTTTTAAAAAACTCTTAAAAAGGTACATGCCAAGAGTTTACCTTCCTTAGGAAAGGTACACAGTGCTGCCACCTTGCAGAACTCAGGAACTATTGCTTTTATAAGGTCTTCCTGAAGAGTTTACTAGACAACAAGCTCAGATAAGTGAGCCAACATAGATATATTGATATCGTGACTGACAATAGGCATTAAATTTATAATTGTGGCACTAAAATTAATCATGATTGAAAGGAAGAGAATATAGAAGGAAATGACTATGTTCAAGTAAACTTGTTAGTATAATGATTAAAAAAAAAAAAAAAAAGGAATGGAGATTGGATATGGCATACACCAAAAAGTGAAACTATTTTGAACAATCCTAGTTGATGTTGGTACTAAGATTGTTATTCTGAAGCTATTATACTGTAGCACAAAACAAGTAAATAGTTACATTATATTACCCTGTAGGCCCTTGAGACTAGCACTCTCAGTGTAAAAGAAAGGAGAGAAACTGTTATTAAAATTAAGGGAGAAAAAAAACCCTTGGTCCCTAGTTTAATGAAATTCTCAAAGATTTTTATTTTGGGGTATAGGAATAAGTATGGGGGAAGTTCCTAGAACCATTGATTCCAAAGGGTTAGAAACAGTGACTACATCAGTAGCACTGAGAATCCCTGGGGACTGATTATGGGTTTGATGGTATTATTTTTCATTTAAATATACCTGTGTTATTTGAGTCAAAAGCTGATCCAGGTCTTGGGCAGGAAATGTACCTGAAATCTCTTGTCATCTCAGATGAGAGGATCAGAGACTGCTGAGGTCCAGTTGAAAGGTGAGGAGCCCAAGCACCATAAATGGGACAAATTAAGCTTTAATGTTTAAAAGTGTAGTGGATGAAGACAAAATAGATTTAAATTCATGAGTTTTTTAAGACAGGTTTTTTTGTAGTAATAGTTTTAAGAGAGTTTATTTTCTGTAATAGTTTTAGTAGTTAAAAACTGAACAGAGTTCCCTTAAATTCCCTCTGCCCTTGCTTTTGTGTGGTCCATTTTTACAATTGATTAACCAATATCTATATATGGTTATTATCTAAAATCCATTGTTTACATTAAGTTTCACTTTTATTTTATATGGTCCTATGGTGTTTTTGTTTTTGTTTTTATTTTGGGTTTTTTGGTCCTATGGCTTTTGACCAATGTATAATATTGTTTTAGTAGCACACAGAATAATTTCACTGCCCTAAAATTTTCTTTTTTTTTTTTTTTTTTTTTTTTTCCTAAAATTTTCTTATGCTCCTCATAGTCACCCCTTTTCCAGATGTCTGACAACCACTGTTCTTTTTACCTTCTATATAATTTTGTCTTTCCAAAACTGTCCTGGAGCTGGCATTATGCAGTAGATAGCCCTTTAGGCTGGCCCTTTCAGTTGGCAATCTGCATTTAAGTTTCCTTTGTGTCTTTTGAATGGCTCATTCACTCATTTCTTTTTGTTGCTGAAAAACATCTTATTATATAAATGTGCACAGTTTATCCATTCTCCTGTAGAATGAATTGCCTCCAAGTTTTGACAATTATGAATAAAGCTGCTATGAACATTCATATGCAGGTTTTTGTATGTATACATGGTTTTCATTCATTTAAGTGAATATGTAGGATATGACAACACAGCTCTATAAGAAACTGCCCAACTTTCTTCCAAAGTGAGTTTTATTTTGCATTCCTGCTAGCATTGAAAATGAGTTCCTATTGTTTCACATCTTTAACATTTGCTGATGTCATGTGATGTGAATTTTCACCATCCTAATAAATGTACAATAGTGTCGTGTTTCAGCCTGTAATCTCCTAGGACATGTAACACTGAACATCTTTTCATATATCTGTTTGCCACCTGTATATTTTCTTTGATGATATATCTATTAGATCTCTTGTCTACCTTTACCAAGGTTTCTTTTCTTTATTTTTGAGTTGTAAATGTTCTTTTGTTTATTTTGGATTCAAGTTCTTGACTAGGTATGTACATTACATGTTTTCTCCTGGTGTGTGGCTTATCTTTTCACTCACTGAACAAATTTTTTTTGCAAAATAGAGTTAATTTTAATGAATTTCACTGTATTAATTTTTGTCTTTTCATGGATTGTGCTATTGATGTTATCTGAAAACTTACTGCCAGCCCCAGAGTCATCTAGGTTTTCTACGTTGTTATCTTCTTGAATTATTACAGTTTTGCATTTTAGGTTACTTACATGAGATATTTAATTTTCTGAGCCTGGCTTATTTAATTTAGCATGATGATCTCAAGTTCTATCCATTTTTTTTCTGCACAACATGATTAAATTCTTAGTGAATGAATAATATTCCACTACATTTAAATGCCACATTTTCTTTATCTGTTCATCTATTGACAGACATCTAGGCTGTTTCCAAACTTAGAATAAAATGAATTATGCTGCTATAAACATGGCTATGCATATATCATATAGTATGAAGTCTTTAATTCTTCTGAAAATATACCTGGAAGAGGAATAGCTGAGTCAAATGGAATTTTTGTTTTTAGTTATTTTAGGACTCTCTGTACTTATTTTTATGGTAATGGTACTAGTTTACACTCCCACCAATAATGTTGGAGGGTTACTTCCCTTCCTACCCTCTCCTCATCCTTACCATCCTTATTTGTGATCCTGATGATGGCCATTCTAACTGGAGTAAGATGGGATCACAAAGTTGTTTTGATTGCATTTTTTAATGGCTAAAGATTTTAAACATTTTTCTCATGTACTTAAGGTTCATTTATACTTCTTTTGATAAGTGTTAATTCAGTCTGTTTACCCATTTTCAATAAATACTTTGTTTTGAGGGGGTTTCTTAGTTCTTTATATATTCTTGGTATTAGTCCACTATCAGAAGAATAGCTACCAAAATTTTTCTTCCATTCCATTGGTTGTCTTTTCACCCTGCTGATTGTTTCCTTTGCTGTTCAAAAGTGTTTTTTGTTTTTGTTTTTGTTTTTTTATCTGTACCGGGGACCGAACTCACGACTGCCTGCTTGCAAGGCAGGTGTTTATGCCACTGAGCTAAATCCCCAACCCTCAAAAGTTTTTTTAATTTGATAGAACTCCATTCTTTGAGTCTTGACATTATTTCCTATGCTATTGAAGTTTTTTTCAGGAAGTTTTTACCTACCTATGGCTTCAGGTGTTTTCTCTATGTTATATCCCAGCAGCTTCAATACTTATTTTCATATCTAAGTGTTTGATCTACTTTTATTTCAGTACAGGATGAGAGAGCGAGATCTATTTTCAATCTAAGCCAGTTTTCCCAGCACCACTTGTAAAAGAGGCAGCGTTTTCTCCAGCATATATGTTTGTCCCATTTGTCAACAATCAGATGGCGAAGATGAGGTGGTTTCTGTGTCTTCTGTTATGTTTAACTGATCTACATGTCTGTTTTTGTCTAGCGCCATTTTTTTCAAATGACTGTTCTTTCTCCTTTGGTTACCACAACTGAATACCTAAGGCAATTAATTTGTAGAGAGAAAAGGCTTATTTTGAGTCATGGTTTTGGAGGTGCTGATCCAAAATCAAGCTGGCCCTTTTTCACTGGGACTCTAGTGGGGGACAGCATATCAGGATGGAAGAGAATGACAGAGAAAACCACTTACATTGTAAGCTGAGAAGCAAAGGAGAAGACAAAACCATGGCCTCAGCTATGTGCCCGTGACCTAAGGGTGAGTCTTCCTGGGTCTTCTAGTTTCTGTGTAAACATAGGTTCAGATTGTCACTAGTCACAGTCATCTGCTTAGATTTTGATTGAGATTGCATTACATGCACTGATCAAGTTAGGAAGAACTAACCTCTTCAGCACCATTGAGTCTTCCTATTCCTGAGGAAGGAATGGCTTTCCTTTGTTTTTAGGTGTTTGTCTTTTTTTTTCTATCACAGTTTTATAGTTTTCCTCAAATAGTCCTTTTACATATTTTGTTAAATTGTACATAAGGTTGTTTGTGTGCATACTAATGTAAATGATATGATTTTTATAAATTTTAAAATCCAATTAGTATATACAGAAAAGCAGTCAGCTTCTGTCAAGATTGTGTTTTACAGCTTTGTTAGGTATAATTGCTTACTAGCTCCAGAAAGTTTTATTTATTTATATTCTCAGGTTTTTAAAATTCTTCACAAGTACAGTTTTATTTTTCCTTTCTTAATTCTGTGTTCCAATAATATTTTATTTCCTCTTCTTGTCTCAATGTATTAGATAGAACTTCCAGTAAGAAACTGAATGGGAGCAGTGGGAGAAGACCTACATGCCTTGTTTCTAGCCTTAGGGAAGGTTTTCAGGTTTCTCTCCCCTAGATATGATATTCCCTGTAGTCTTTTGTAGATGATCTTTGGCAATGTGTAGGTTTTAAATGATATTTAAAATAATATTTAAAAAGCATGATGGGGTTAGGGTTCAGGTTACAGTTCTTGTGGAGAATTGGTACGTATACATAAAACATCATAATTCCTTTTTTCATTCACTTTCCCTTTCCTCCTTACCCCTTTTTGTACCTATTTGCAGTATGTAATATTTACATTCCTTGTATGTAACTAGTACATGTACTTGATACATCTTAATATTTTTCACCCCTTGGCCCTCCTTTCCCTTGTCTCTCCCTTCCCCCTTCCCTCCTTCTCTTAATCCCTTCCCCCTTTGAGAAAGGTCTGTGTCTGTACTTCCTATTCTCTTTTATTTTGCTCTTTATTTATACTTTAGGTGTCTCATATAAGACACCCCATGTGATATTTAAGCTTGTATGTCAATTTACTTCACTTAACATTGTCTCAAGATGCATCCATTTTCTTACAAATGACTCAAGTTCATCTTTATGACATACTAGTACTCCAGTGTATGTAAATAACCACATTTTTTATTCATTCATCTGTTGATGGACATATAGGCTGCTTCCAAGATTTAGCTATTGTGAATTATGCATGAGGGCTCTGGTGTTTTTTTTTCTTTTTCTTTTCTGTCTTTGTTTTTTTTTTTTTTTGCTATAATTTCTTTTTTTAACACCAAGTACATTTATTAGAAAAGAAGAAAGTTATGAAATATCTTCATATCTTTCCTTAAGAAATTAAAAATAAAAGATAGAATAAAACCAAAAACAAATAGAAGAAAATATTAAAGATCAGAAAACACAATCCCTTACCAAAATGCCAGCATCATTTTACATGAAAATTAACATTTTGATTCTTACATTGTGTAGAAATACAAAATACTCAGAATAGTCTAAACAACTTTGATAAAGGAACAAAATTAGAGTTCCAACCCTTCCTAAATCCCACAACTTATCACAAAATTATACCAATCATGACAAAACAGGATTGATATCAAGACAAACCACCAAAGTACCAATATGAAGTCCCAAAACAAATACCCACATAATAGACAATTGATTTCTGGCAAAGATGCAAAAGCAATTAAGTAGAAAAAGGATTGTACCCTCAATAAATATACTGGAGCAACTGGATATTGACATGCAAAAAGCCCAAACCTTATAGCATGCCAAAAAGTCCTTAAGACATCCAAAAGTCAATTCAAAATGTCTCACAGTAGGTTAGTTAAAGTAAAGGGAGTTATGGCCTGAGTTGTTGCTTGGCTGGAGTCATTCTCTCTGGGATAAAATACATGTTTTTTCTTTATCATGCTAATGAAACAATACCATCTTTATGTATACATTACATATTTATTTCACTAATATGTTCTCAAAGTGCATCCATTTACCTATAAAAATGTACAGTTTATCATTATTTATGGCTGAATAATATTCCATTATATAGAAATACCACATCTTTTTTATCCATTCCTCAGCTGATGGGTATTTAAGTTGTTTCCAAGACCTGGCTATTATTAAACTGTGCTGCTATAAACATGGGTGCACATATATCGCTGTGGTATGATTTTTTTAAATTCTTTTGGAAAGATGCCCAAAAGAGGAATAGCTGGGTCAAATTAGACTTCCAATTCTAATTTTTTGAGGAATCTCCACACTGATTTTCACAGTGGCTGCACCATTCTACACTCTCACCAACAATGGAGAAGGGTTCCTTTTCCCCACAGCCTCTCTAGCATTTGTTTTTGGTTGATTTCTTGATACTAGCCATTCTTTCTGGGATGAGGTGAAATCTCAGTGTTGTTATAATTTGCATCTCTTGAATGATCAAGTACTGTTGAACATTTTTTCATGTATTTATTTGCTGTTTGTACTTCTTCATCTGAAAAGTGTATATTCATCTCAGGTGCCTATTTTTGGATTGGGTCTTTAAATCTCTTTTTTTTTAGTTCTTTATTCATTCTCAGTAATAATCCTGTATCTGGGGAACAGCTGGAAAACATTTTCTCCCACATAGTAGTTTGTCTTTTCACTCTGTTGATGGTTTCTCTTTCTGTGCAAAAGTGTTTCAGTAGAATGAGATCCCATTTGTTGATTCTTTGCAATAAGTCTGTGCACTGTGTGTTCTATTCATAAAGTCTGCCAACACCAATGTCTTCAGGAGTTTAGTTATTCTATCTTCCAGCAGATTTAATGTTTCTGTTTTAATACTAAGATCTTTAATCCATTCTGATTTTAACAGTATATGGTAAAAGATATGGGTCGTTTTAATCTTTGGCATGTGGAAAGCCAATTTTTCCAACACCATTTATTAAAGAGACTCTCTTTTCCAGTGAATGTGTTTGGCACCTTTGTCAAAGATAATCTATAACATTGATCTTTAGGTCCGTTTTTTGTTGTTGTTGTTGTTGTTGTTGTTTTGTTTTTTTTGCCAGTGCTACACTGTTTTAATCACAATAGCCTTACGGTATAATTTCAAATCAGAGATTGTAATGACCTCTCTCTTGTCTTTGTTACCCAGGATAGCCTTTGTTATTCTAGGTCTCTTCTGATTCCAGATGAATTTTAGGATTGTTTTCTCTAATTCTGTAAGATTGTAATTTTGATTGGAATTGCATTGAATCTGTATAACAGTTTTGGAAATATGGCCATTTTCACTGTATTTGTTCTTCCTACCCAAGAGCATGGAATATTTCTCCATTTTCTAATATCCTCATCAATATTCTTTTTCAGAGTACTATAGATTTCAATGTAGAGGTCCTTTACATCTTTTGTTAGGTTGATTCCTAGGTATTTCCTTTTTTTGGATGCTAGTATAAAAGGTATTGTTTCCCTGATTTCTCTCTCAATGAGTTTGTTATTTGCAAACAAGAAGGCTATTGATTGTTGAGTTTTTACTTTATAACCAGCTACATTACCAAATTTGCTTATTAAATCTAGAAGACTTTTGGTACAGTCTTTGGAGTCTTTGAAGTCTCTAAAGAGCAGAGTATCATCATCTGCAAATAATGATAATTTAACTTCTTCCTTTCCTATCTTTATTCCTTCTATTTCTTTCTCTTGTCTAATTGCTCAGGCTAAAGTTTCCAGGACTGTTTTGAATAGGAGTGGTGACAATGGACATTCTTGTCTTATTGCTGATTTTAGAGTGAAAGCTTTCAGTTTTTGTCCTTTTAGTATGATTGTTGGTTTTCTGTAGATGGCTTTTATCAGATTGAGATAAAGACCATCTATTCCAGTTTTCTGTAGGGTTTTTATCATGAATGAGTATGAGACTTTATCAAAAGCTTTTTCTGCATCTATTGAGATGATGATATGATTTTTGTCCTTAGCTCTGTTAATATGATACATTACATTTATGTGTGTTGAACCATACCTACATCCCTAGGATGAATCTCACTTGATCATGTTGTACAATCTTCTTGACAATTTGCTGCAGTCTGTTTGCTAGTTATCTTATTGAGAATTTTTGCATCAGTGTTCATTAGGGAGATTGCCCTGTAATTCTCTTCCTTAGTTGGGTCCTTCTCTTGTTTTGGAATCAAAGTAATGCTGCTTTCAGGAATGATTTTGGGAGTACTGTTCCCCTTTCAATTTCATTGAAGAGTTTGAGAAATAGTGGTATTAGGTTTTCACTAAATTTCTTGTAGAATTCAGCAGTGAATCTATCAGGGCCTGGGCTTTTCTTTGTTGATAGGTTTTCAATTGTATCTTTAATTTCATTTATTGATAGTGGATTAGTTAGGACTTTTATATCTTCTTGATTCAGCTTTGATAATTCATATGTACCTAAGAATCTGTCCATTTCTGCTGTATTTTCCATCTTATTGGAATACAGATTTTTAAAATAAGTATAGATGATTTTCTGGATTTCTACAGGATCTATTGTAATTTCACCCTTTTCATTCCTAATTGCATAGATTTGAGTCTTTACTTTTTTTTGATAAGGTTGGCCAAGGGTTTGTCGATTTTATTTAATCTTTGAAAGACCCAACTCTTGGATTCATTGATTCTTTGTACTGTTTTTTTAGTCTCTAGTGTGTTAATTTCTGCTCTGATCCTTTTAACTTCCTCCCTTGTACTAGCTTGTGTTTAGCCTGCTCTTTTTTTTTTTTTTTGAAGTTTAAGGTTCAACATTAAGTTGTTTATATGTGCTTGCTCTGTTTTCCTGATATGAATATTTACTGCTATAAATTTCCCTCTTAAGACTGCTTTCATTGTGTCCCACAAATTCCAGTATGTTGAATTGTCATTATTCAGCTGTAAAAACTGTCTAATTTCTTCTTTAATTTCAACTGTGACCCACTGATTATTCAGAAGGATGCTATTTAATTTCTATGTATTGATGAAGTTCTTATGGTTTTCTTTGGCATGGATTTCCAATTTCATTGCACTGTGGCTTGATAGTATGCATGGGATGATTTCAGTTCCTTTACATTTATTTAAGCATGTTCTATGAGCCAGTATACGGTCTTATTTTGGAGAATGTCCTATGTGCAGCTGAGAAGAATGTGTATTCTGATGTTGTGGGCCAGAGCACTCAGTAGACATCTACCAAGTCCATCTGCTCAGAAGTTTGATTTAGTTCTAGTGTTTCATGATAGATTTCGTGTCTAGTTGATCTGTCTTTTGGTGACAATGGGGTATTGAGGTCTCCCTTATACAATTATATTAAGGCTTATTTGATTTTTCATGTCCATTAAAAATTGTTTTATATGATTGAGTGCACTAATATTTGTTGCATATATTTATGATTATCTCTTCCTCTTGGATTGTTCCCTTTACCAGGATGTAGTAACCTTCTTTATCTCTCTTAATCAGTCTTGGCTTGAAATTCACTTTATCTGCAAATAGAGTAGCAACCCCTCCTTTTTTTCCTGAATTCCTATAGCATGGAATATTGTTTTCCATCCTTTAACTTTCAGTCTATGAATTTCTTTTTGGATTAAATGTGTTTCTTATATACAGCATATTATTGGATCTGTATTCTTGATCCATTCTGCCAGTCTGTGTGTTTTGACTGGTGAATTAAGACCATTAACATTAATGGTTTAAAACTGCTATGTATTGATTTATCCTTGTCATGTTATTTTCCTATTATCTCCCCCCTTTTTCTTCTTCCCTTCCCTCTAATTGTTTGCAATTGTTTGCAATAGGTCTGCCTGTTGGATTCCTTCTTTTCATAAAATTGTAGTCCTTACTCTTTCTAGAATGTCTTTCAGAATATTTTGGAGTGCTGGTTTGGTAGTCATAAATTTCCCCAGATATTCTTTTCATGGAAGTGTCTTATTTCTCCCTCAATTTTGAAAGATAGTTTTCTGGAATACTCAGTCTTGGTTGAAAGTTGTTTTCCTTTAGAACTTGGAGTACTTCACTCCAAGCTCTCCTTGACCTTGAGAGCTTGTGCTGAGAAGTCAGCTGTAATTCTGATGGGCTTCGCTTTATAAATGATTTGTTTCTTTTCCATAACAGCTTTTAAAATGCTATTCTTGTGCTGAATTTCTGGAATCTTCACTATGATATGCGTGGATGTAGATTTTTTTATCATTGCTAATTGGAGTTCTATATGCATCACTTATTTGTATGTCAAATTCTTTTTCTCTAATAGGAAAGTTTTCTGTCACAGTGTCTGTGAACATGTTTTTAATGTCATTTGTGGTATCTCCTGCTTGTTCATTGACTTCAGTTAATCTTAAGTTATTATTCTTTGTCTAATCTAGCAGTTGCTGGATTGATTTCTCATATTCCCTTGCTAGTTTTGAGAAATCTTTCTTTTCCTGGTCACTAACTGTAAGTCTGTCTTCAATATCTGAGATCCTGTCCTCACATTGGCCTGTCCACTTTGAATACTTTCAATGGAATTTTTATTCTCCTGGATATCTGCTTGAATCTGCTTTATGGATTCCATTTGTTTCCTATGTTGTGCTTCCATAAATCTATTTTTTTATGTGTCTGTTCCAACAGCACTAAGTATGGTGTGTGTTTTGGTTATCTCTGTAGTTATTTGAGAGATTATTTCTGATTTCATTTTTTTTCCAGAGCCTCATTCAATTGCTTTGTTACCGCTTCAGAGAGCCCTGGTAGGGAGTTTTCGGATTTTCCAGCCTCATTGCCCCCTGGGTTTGCCTTTGGTGCAGTGCACTTAGGTGTCTGAGGTTGTGTCTTGTTTTAAGTTTCTTGTCATATCTTTTCAATGGAATGCAAAACAATTATATACAATATAAAAACCATAATATATCAATTCTGTCCTCAAGGGTTAAGATTCAAAATGTATTAAGGAGAAGACAGAGTAGTGAGAAAAGAGAAAGAGATTATGAGTAGGTTGGAGAACAAAGATGGACAAAAGGAAACTGATGCAGAAGACTGAAGGAAAAAAGATAAAAGGTAGAGCAGAAAAAAGCCACACCCATAAGAAGGTTAGGAACCATACCCACACTCAAAAAAAAAAAAAAACAATAAAAGCGAAAGAGAAATAAAAACCAAAGTGAATAAAACAAACAAGAAAAGAAGAAAAGAAAAACAAGCAAAAAAAGAAATAATCCATTTCCAGGATTCTCTCTGAATTCACTAGTAGATAGCCTGTGGAGACAGCATCCCAAATCGTGCCACTGTAACCCTGCAGAGCAGGAGTTGTTTTATAATAGAGTAATAGACAGTCTTGCCAGGCTTGCCTGAGACCAAACTCATTGGGCTTGCTGCAGTCCAAGAAATTTCCACAGATCTGCACCTAGCTAGGCACTGCAGGAGGAAGCCAGCAACAGTTCCGGGTCCAGGCCTGACTCCAAAATGGCTCCTAGCCAGTCCCTCTCTCTCATGGACCTACTCATCTGCACTTAGTTCTCCATATCTGCAGCTCCACTCCACTCCCATGTCTCTGCAGTGGCCTCTGGGGTTGCCAGCCACCACCAACACCGTGACCGCAGGTCCCCAGGTTCCAGATGCTCCCTCCCCTCACACAGTGAGTCCGGCTCCAAGCAAAGGCACCATCAGCTACCACCTTCTTGCTGAAGTTTTTCTTTTTACTCTCTCTGTGGCTTTGATTCACACTTGAGACTCTTCGTGGGTCCAAGAGACCCACTTGTTTCTTATCTTCCTCAAGATAGTGTTATTTCTGCATCTACATGGTGTCTCTCAGAGAAGCTGTTTTCTCTGCTGCTTACTACTCTACCATCTTCCCGGAAGCAAGGGCTCTGGTTTTGACATTTATCTCCCTTTCCTAAGGAACTGGTAACTCCAGATCTGAGTATTCTGCTCTTCTCTAGATAACTTCCTCAAACTAATTCTACATAATTGCTAGTCATTCCCTGTTATGTAAAACTGTGGTTCCAGTCTCTTTGTCACAAGGACTAAAGCAGTAATGGATGAAAATTTGGTTTTCTTTGCGACTATATTTGTGTGATTCTTGTACTGGCTGCCCTTACTTTGCACATAATTTTTGCATGCAAGAACTTAAAGATGTTCATTCATAGTGTGTACATTTTCTGAAATTGTCTGTGACAGTTGTTTTAAAATGGTTGCTCTTTTGATACTTGTAGAAGAGTAAATTTTGGTGAAGCATGTTTTCTGAGAATCCTTAACCATCCCAAAGTGCAGAAGGATATAACTGTACTTTCTGAGTTGTCTAAGCTTCAGGCTCTTCCTGGAGCTTCTCTGTTTAACTGTTTCTTAATGTCTTAGGTGAGTACTACTCTTGTACTCTTTAACTGTCATTTTCTGTATATAAATATGTTCCTGTGCTCATCATGGAAAGACTTGGTTTTATGGTGCTTTTTCACTGACAGTATTTACTGACACAGAAATGCACTCACATTTTCATGATTATCTGCAGAGAAAGCCTGTATCCCAAGCCCTCCATGACCCTGTCCACAGTGTATTTTTGACAAAAGGGACAGTAGGATTTTAATGTCTTCTCAAAAGATACTTCGAAATTCTGGAGTTTTCTGTTTGATGTTTAAAAATGGTTTTAGTTATTTGAGTTTAAAATTACAGGAAAAACTGCCTGGACAGACCACCCAGGCTGGGCTCAGAGATGTGCACTAAGACAGGTGCTCTTCAAATAGAGTTGTATTTCAAACAAGGTTACTGAATGGACAGGTTTTTCCTGGTCTGAGAGTTTGGGTCTCTCCCCCCTCCTTTTTTTCCATTAGAATGTAGTTTCTTTGTGACAGTTTCTTGGGAAGGGTTTTGAGAGCATGAGCTTCTATAGATGCACATTCCACACTTAGCACTAAAGGAGTTTTCTTAACGTGGAGCCTAGAGGCATTCAGGAGGACACACTCTTGCATTGTGTGGTGTTTGCTTTTTATGTGTATATTTGTTTATGCCTCATGATAGCTCACTGGAGACTTGAGACAAGTCATTGGAAATACTGATTAGACTAAGTAACAAGGGAATGTGGTCTGCATATCATTATGAAAAAGGGAATATTTTAAGCCAGCAGAGAAAGGAAAGGTTATTTAGTTACCTCTTTGGGTGTGTGTGTGTGTGTGAGAGAGACAGAGAGAGATAGAGACAGAAACAGAGACAAAGACAGATGATACATACCAAAAATACATTTAAAATGAATTATAAATTTTTCTCACACATGATATCTCAAAAAATGAAAATGAATAGTTATCTAATTGGGAAAGAACTTCTAAAGTGTAAAATGAAAAGCAAAAAAAAAGAGAGGCTTTTAGACTACATAAATTGTTTAGCTTCTGTATATTAAATATCTTAAAAATAGCATAAGAAAAAATGAAAGTAGAAAATGCTAACATTTATTAACCCATTGTTTTACGTATAAAGTGATCATTATAAATCATTAAAAAGGAGAAAATCTCAGTAAAAAAATGTAAAACCAGAGCACTAAAACAGGTACCAAAAACATAAGTATAAATAGCAACCATATTTTGAAAAAAAGGTTAATTTCCACCTTTTACCTTCTCCCCAAATCAAGTTTATTTTGGAGATTTAAAGTACCAGAAGTAAATTTAAAAGAATATTTTTATAATCTTGAGGTGAGGAAGCCCTTCTGAAAGAAAACCTAGATATGCTGATGGAAATTTTGGCAGATTTTAACACATAAAAAATTTAAAGTTCTTTATGACAAGAGCTAAAAGAAATTTAGATATGAACAAAAAATTATTTGCACATTATCATCAAAGGCTAACATCTGGATTATCAGTGAAGACTCATATAAACCAATAAGAAACACACAAACATCCCAACAGGAAAACAAGTGTTAATTCAACAAAATATAAAATAGCAAACAAACACTGAAAAAAGTTTTAATCATACTACTACTAAATAAATGCAACCTTTTAAAATATGGTTTTAAGTTAGTTATCAAATTGGTAAATATTTGTTTTAATGAGGTTATCTACTGTTAAGAAAAAATCCTTTTTTACTAGTAAAATATAATTTAAAAACATTTTGGGAGGGAAGTTTGAATTTGTATTGCCTACCAAAAGCAAGCTTTAAAAATATTTTGTTCCTTTGAGCCATGTTATCGTTGCTGAACATTTATCCTGAGGGGCAGGCAGAGAGTATGGAATGGTTTGTTTACCAGCTATTGTGAACATGGATTGTGCTGTATCCGCCATTTACATCCTGTGTCTGCAGAGTCCCCATGCATAGGAGATGCCTCCTCCACCACAGAAACTGAGAATGCCAGGTCTTTGGCTCCTAGTCATCGTGGTATCTTTATTTTTTTAATCAGTACCGGAGATCGAACTCACGACTGCCTGCTTGTAAGGCAGGTGCTTATGCTGCTGAGCTAAATCCCCAGCCTCATCATCATAGTATCTAATATGCAGGCATGTGAGCACCATTCCAACATACCTACTCTAGCTTTTATTCTGACACTAATGAAGCAGAGTAGCAGGGTATCCCAAGCGCTAGTCTATTAAGAGTTGGAGACAGTTGTGTCTAGTATCCAAAGGTACAGTGTCAGTTTAGTCTGTGGTATTTGGTGCCCAGTGATTTGTTGTTTTGTTTTGGTTCCATTTGGTTCAGTTTAGTAGACCCATTCAGTAGTGTGTGATTTGAGAATTAGACTTGGACTTATAATGTCTGTGACTGAGTTTTCCAAATCTGTGATATATCAAATAGATGGTGAATTAATTTTCTTTCTTTTTAAATCAACTGGAGTTTTTTTTTTTTCATGTACTTGCAACAAAGAAATCTGACTGTTAAAAAAATATTCTTTGTAATACTGAAAACTGAACATAACAGTAGAGGTGTGTTGGACTAAATTTTTATGTCCATAGAATGAACTACTGTTCAATCCTAAAAATCATCCCATGTTTCTCAGTTTAAGTATTTTAAACAGAACAGAAATTTAGAATAAAACACTAGGCTCTTAGAAAATTGTGGCAACACTTCAGAAACCTTATCAAACAGATCTATGTGGTGTGATATTCCCTTTAAAGACAACTCAAATTAGAAAGCAAATAAATGATGGTACCCACACATTTATGACATACATGGGGAGCCACAGAATGGGTACCTAAGCTGAAAAATCAGATATTATGAAATTGAATCAAGTAGCACAACTTACCCACTGGATCTTTTTTATTTTTATATTTTTGGTACCAGGAATCAAACTCAGGATCTTGCATTTGCCAGGCAGGCTCTCTGCCACTAAGCTATATCCCTGACCCACCCACTGGCTCTTGACACCCAGAAAACTGTAAAATATACTGCTATAATGCTGCTGAAGGAAAGCCTAACACTTGCATACCTTGCTCAATAGCAATAACACCCAAGTGAAAATGTCCTTGACTCACTTTCAACCTTCAGATCTTGGAGGTTATTGTTTATGTGGAGAAGGAATTAAAAACTTGCATAGGCATACACTGTCTAGGGAGAGTATGTAAGCCACTATCCATAATGATTTTTAAGCTGGGGACATGAGTAAGAGAGAGATATTTTTCATCACAAACCCCCTTTCGTGATGTACTGTGATGGTCCTCACCTGCTCAGAGGTTACCAAGTTAAACTTCATTGTACCTTAGCTTGGTTGTTTCTTAAGGGAACCCACTGTTAGATCTCTCAGAGAGGAGGGAACTAGGGAGACACTGGGCTTTAGTCAGACAGCGCTGACTTTTACTGTTCTATATATATTTTAAAAGCTTCTGAATAAGATTGTGTTTAAAGAAACATTCCAGCCCAGTGTGGTGGCTCTCGCCTGTAATCCCAGCACTGGGGGGGGAGGGGGGGCCGGGGGGGTTGAGGCAGGAGGATCGTCAAGAGTTAGAGACTAGCTGGGCTACAAAGTGAGCTCAAGTCCAGCCTGAACTGCATAGAAAAGAAAGAAAAAGAAAGCATTCCACTCCTCTTTTTAAAAAAGTGAAACTAGTGTTGAAGAATATGAAATATACCAAAAACTTCATTATATATTTATTAAGTATGTATTCTTATGTCATGGTTTATGTCAGTAGCTCCAAGCCTCAATGAATTATGGACTTAACCAAATCTAGCATTTGTGATTGGTGTGTTGTCTAGTGCTTAGATTGGTGGTATGAGTGTTTCACCCACCCAGGGGTGAAGCCAAGAGATGATGTAAAGGTAGGAAGAAGGTGTATCTCTCTCCCTTGCTGGTTAGTGCCTTGCTGTATGCAGCAGCCATGAATGGCTGCCCAGCCATGCCATCCTGCCTTGGAGCCAACTGAGTATGGACTGAAACTTCTGAGAAATGTAAGAAATAAACCTTTCCTTCCTTCATTTTGGGTGTTGGGTATTTTGTCCCAACAATGAGTAAAAAGTAACTAAAACACCTTAAAAGAATAGGAAAAGACTTAAAGTAAAAATACTGAACTTTCTCTTAACAATATTTTACTGTTTCTTTGTGCCTCTCTATTCCTAATTTGTTACAGTTGTTTTTATAATCACACTTACATGTTTTTAAATTAGAAATAAAAACAATCTTGAAATTTTAGGCAAATTATCAAATAAATGAGATGTTGCTGGCTTACATTTGTAAAGGATTTTCTCAGAGCCTCCTTCCAACCAGAGCATCCTAATTGTGTTAACAAGTGGGACAAGGCTCCTCTGTTTAGCCATCAGGAAGAGTGGAGTTTTCTTCTCACTGCTACTGAGAATCATATTGTTTTCCTAATTTCTTTCTCAGTGAGTTCTTTTTTAGTATACAGGAACACTGTTGAGTTTTGTGTGTTGATTTTATATCCTGCTATGTTGCTGATTTTTGTTATTCTAGAATTCTTTTGGTAGAGATTTTTGGTGAAGTCTTCTATGTGAAGGATCAGGTCATCTGAAAGTAATAATTTGATTTCTTTCTTTCCTATACCTATCCCTTTTATTTCTTTCTCTTGCCTGATTGCTCTAGCTAATGTTTCAGGTACACTGTTAAACAGGAATAGTGATAGTGGACATCTTTGTCTTGTTCCTGATTTGAGAGCGAAAGCTTTCAGCTTTTCCCTATTGCAGATGTTAGCCATTCATTTTTTTAAAATGGCTTTTATCATTTTAAGGTAAGATCCTAATATCACTGTTTTCTTCAGAGTTTTTGTGTGAAGGTGTTGGATTTTGTCAGTTTTTCTACATCTATTGGAATAATCATATGATTTTTATCCTTGTTTCTATGTAATACTTTTTTGTTTTGCATATGTTGAACTATCCTTGCATTGCTGAGATGACAGCTACAAAGTAATGACATGCAATCCTTTTGATAATTTGTTGCATTCTTTTTGCCAGTATCTTATTAAGAATTTTTGGGGCTGGGAATTTAGCCCAGTGGCATAAGTGCCTGCCCGGCAAGCGCAGGATTGCAAGTTTGATCTCTGGTACCAAAAAAAAAAAAAAAAAAAAAAAAAAATTGTATCTTTATTTATTAAAGAGATTGACCTGTAGGTTTCTTTTTTAATTGGATCTTTTTCTGGTTTTGACATTGGAGTGATACTGCTTCTATGAATGCATTGGGAAGTAATCTTTTCCTTTTAATTTTGTTAAGGAGTTTGAGGAGTATTAACATTCTTATAGATTTTAACAGTGAATCTATCTGGTCCTGGACATTTCTTAGTTGGTAAGTTTTTTTTTTTTTTTTTAATTACTGCCTCCAATTCATTGCTTGTTTTGGATTATTCAGAGTTTTTATGTCTTTTTGGTTCAGTTTAGGTAGTTCATGTGTCTAGGAGTCTGCCCATTTCTTCAAGATTCTCTGATTTGGAACTTTGTGGCGGGTCCTGAGTGGGCCTGCAGCGGTCTCCCTGCTCCCAGTCTTGATTGGCAGACTCTCTAAGCAAGCAAGTGGACATCATCGGTTCCAGAGGCTGGGTGGCCTGGTGTAAGTGCCCCGGGCACTTTACCCTGAGTCCAACTAGTTTGGGACCCTCACTCAGCCCTGGAGAGGGAACTTTGTGGCTTACCAGTACACCGGACCAGCGTGGCGGGTCCTGGGTGGGCCTGCGGCAGCCTCCCCACTCCTGGCTGTGCTTGGAGAACTCTGGAGTTCTGGGTGAGCAGGCACCATCAGTTCCGGGGACTGGCTTGGGCCGGCCTGCCCCACCCCCAGTGAGCCTCTCTCAATCCGGAGAGCTGGGTGGCCAGAGTCCCAGGAGCTGAGGGCATAGAAGAGGATCTCCAACAGCCCCAGGGGAAGCCTTGGAATAACACTTGAAACACAGAAATATAAGAAAATGACAAAACTAAAGACCAAATTACACTCTCAAACTTCCAGCCCATCCAAAGAAACCTTAGGAGTGATGTACATAGAAGAAAATATATGCCATACACCTGAGATATCGGACATAATAGCAACTGAAATAAAGAAGCAACTCCAGGAAGCTTTAAAGGAATTCAAACTAGAAATAATCTCCCAGGTAAAAGAAGAAATGATAAAAGAAATGAAGGAGACGCTGAACATATCTAAAGATACAGTTTAAAAATTGGAGAAACTGAACAAAAAGATAGAATCCCTGGGTGATCAATGTAAGAAACAAACAGAATACATAAAGCACATGCACAGAGATATGCAGGAAATCAAAAATTCCACTGAAAGCTGTAAAAACTGCCTCAAATAAAGTGAAGATAGAATTTCAGACCTGGAGGACAAGATTGCAGCTAGTGAACAGGAAAGGAAAGATCTTTTAAAAATAACAAGGAATCAAGAAATAATAATTCAACAACTGCAAGATGACGCAAAGAAAAACAACATAAGATTGATAGGGATTAATGAAAAAGAAGGGGACAACATAAAGGGTGTCAAGATATTTAGAGAAGTAATAGCTGAAAATTTCCCAAACATGAGATCGGAAACCAACATCAGGATCAGTAAAGCATATAGAACTCCAAATAGTCATAACCAAAATAAAACTACACCCAGACATATAATAGTCACCATCCCAGAAATCCAACATAAGAATAGAATATTAAAAGCTGTCAGAAAAGACAGATTACTTATAAAGCAAAACCTGTCAGAATCACAACAGACTTCTCAGCACAAAAAAGTCAAGAAGAGCATGGAGTGAAGTATTCTAGATCCCAAAGGAAAATAATTTCCAACCTAGACTGATGTACCCTGCATAACTGTCCTTCAAAATCAATGAAGAAATAATATACTTCCATGACAAAGAACAGCTGAAGAACTTTATGATCACCAAGCCAACCCTGCAAAGAATATTGAAAGACAGTTTAGGTACACTTAGGAAAAAATCACTAAGCAAAGCAGACAATTAAACAGAACAGAAAGATAAAGATGCAACAGTAGAAAGATAACATGTCAACAATAAATCAACATATAACAGTTATAACCATTAATGTAAATGGCCTCAATGCACCAATTAAAAGAAACAGACTATCAGAATGGATCAAGAAACAAAATCCAACCATATGCTGTCTACAAGAAACCCATCTATCCCAAAAGGATACTCACAGACTGAAAGTCAAAGGATAGAAAACAATACTTCATGCAACAGGAACCCCCCAAAACAGTGGGAGTAGCCATTCTGTTTTCAGACAATGTGAGCTTTAAACCAATAATGATCAGAAGACATAAAGAAGGTCACTACATACTGGTTAGGGAAAAGTTCAAGAGCAAGAGATAACTATCTTAAATATATATGCACCAAATTCCAGATCACCCAGTTATATAAAATAAGTATTAACAGAAATGAAAAACCAAGTTATCAGTAACACAATTATAACAGGAGACCTTAATATATCATTGACACCAAGGGACAGATCAACCTGACAGAAAGTCAGCAACAAATAACAGGACTGAATCACACCTGTGAACAAATGGACTTGATAGACATATACGGAGTATTCCATCCAACGAGGTCAGAATACACATTCTTCTCAGAAGTACATGGGTCATTCTCTAAAATAGACCATATATTAGCTCACAGAACATATTTAAATGAATGCAAAAGAGTTGAAATTATCCCCTGCATATTATCAGATCATAGCTCTATGAAGTTAGAAATTAATGATAAAAGATACTGCAAAAATCCCACAAACACATGGAAACTGAATAACACACTCTTGAGTAATCAGTGGGTCACAGGGGAAATTAAAGAAGAATTAATACCTACAAGCAAATAAAATACAAATACAACTTACTGGAATCTGTGGGATGCAATGAAAGCTGTCCTGAGAGGAAAATTTATTGCACTGAGTTCTCACATCAGAAAAACAGAATGAATACAAATAAATAACCTGATGCTACACTTCAAACAGCTAGAAAAAGAAGAGCAAGTCAAGCCCAAAGCCAAAAGAAGGGAGAAAATTATAAAAATCAGAGTAGAAATTAATGCAATAGAGACTAAGAAAACAATCCAAAGAATCAACAAATCAAAGAGTTGGTTCTTTGAAATAATAAATAAAATTGATAAGCCCCTAGCCAACCTTATTTAAAAAGGGAAGGAAAAGCTCAAATTCATGCAATAAGAAATGAAAAAGGCGAAATCACTACAGACTCTATAGAAATACAGAAGATCATCAACACCTATTTCGAAAATCACTACTCAAAGGTTTGATAACAAAGAAACAGACAGATTCCTAGAAACATATGAAGTCCCAAAGCTAGGTCAAGATGATATAAAACTGCTGAATAACCCAACTTCTATTAATGAAATTTAAAATGTAATTAAGTCCTTACCTACAAAGAGCCCAGGCCCAGACGGATTCACTGCAGAATTCTACAAGAAATACAAAGAAGACTAAATGCAGACACTCCTCAAACTCTTCAATGAAATTGAAAGGGAAGCAGTCTTTCCTGAGTCATTCCTGAAAGCAAATATTACTATAGTACCAAAACCTGAGAAAGACCCAACTGAAAAAGAGAACTACAGACCAATCTCTCTAATGAACACAGATGCAAAAATCCTCAATAAAATATTGGCAAATAGGATGCAGCAAATCATCAAGAAGATTATACACCATGACCAAGTGGGATTCATCCCAGGCATGCAGGGATGGATGGTTCAACATGTGTAAATCAATAAATGTAATCCACCATATCAATAAAGCCAAAATAAGAATCACATGATCATTTCCATAGATGCAGAAAAAGCCTTTGATAAGGTCCAGCATTCATTTATGATAAGAACTTTACATAAAATTGGAATAGATGGTCTTTACCTCAATGTAATAAAGGCCATCTATGACAAACCAACAGCCAGTGTCATACTAAATGGCAAAAAATTGAAGGCCTTTACTTTAAAATCGGGCATAAGACAGGGTGTCCCTTATCACCACTCCTATTTAATATAGTACTGGAAATACAAGTCAGAGCAATTAGACAAGAGAGAGAAATAAAAGGGGTAAAGATAAGAAAAGAAGTTAAGCTATCATTGTTTGCAGATGACATAATACTCTACATAGAAGACCCCCTAAACTCTATTGAAAGACTCTTAGATATAATAACTAAATTCAGTAATGTAGCTGGATACAAAAATCAATACTCAATAGCATTCCTATACACTAACAACAAAATCACTGACAGAGAAATAAGAGAAGCCACACCCTTTACACTAGCAACCAAAAAATGAAATATTTAGGAATTACTCTCACGAAAGAAGTGAAAGACCTATACAGGGAAAATTATAATACACTGAAAAAAGAAATTGAGGACAATCTCAGAAAATGGAAAGACATTCCTTGCTCATGGATAGGAAGAATAAATATTGTGAAAATGGCCATTCTCCCAAAACACTTATACAGATTCAGTGCAATCCCAATAAAAATACCACGAACATACCTCATAGATCTCGAAAAATCAATCCTGGAGCGAGAAGAGACCTAGAATAGCAAAGACAATTCTAAGCAGCAAAGGCAAGACAGGAGATATCACAATCCCTGGCTTGAAGTTATACTACGAAGCAACCGTAATAAAATCAATATGATACTGGAATCAAAACAGAGCCGAAGATCAATGGAATAGATTAGAAGATACAACCACAACTACAAACACACTCAGCCACCTTATCTTTGATAAAGGGGCCAAACATGTTCACTGGAAGAAGGACAGTCTCTTTAATAGATAGTGTTGGAAAAACTGGCTCTTCATATGTCAAAAACTAAAACTAGACCCATGCCTATCACCATGTACTAAATTAAAATCTAAATGGACCAAAGATCTGAATATTAAAACAGAAACATGAAATTTATTGGAAGACAAATTGGGTAAAAACCTTGAAGACATAGGGGTAGGTAGAGAATTCACGAACAGGACTCAAACCGCATGGGAAATACTTCCCAGAATCAATAACTGGGAGCACAAATAATTGTAAAGTTTCTGCATTTCAAAAGGAAACTCTAGCATAGTGAAAAGAAAACCCACAAACTGGGAAAAAGTCTTAGTGAACTGTCCCTCAGACAAAGGACTTCTGTCTAAAACATATGAAGAATTTTAAAAAATCAAAATTCAAAGATCCAATCCAAAAATGGGCATCTGAGATGAATACACACTTCTTGTATGAAGAAATACAAATGGCAAATAAATACATGAAAAAATGTTCATCATCATTACTCGTTAGAGAAATGCAAATTAGAACCACACTGAGATTCTACCTCACTCCTGAAAGAATGGTCAGGATCAAGAAAACCAACAACAACAAATGCTGGAGAGGCTGTGGGGAAAAAGGAACTCTCCTGCACTGTTGATGGGAGTATAGACTGGTGTAGCCACTGTGGAGGTCAGTCTGGAGATTTCTCAAAAGGCTGGGATTGGAAGTCCCATTTGTTTCAGCTATTCTGCTTCTAGACATATTCCCAGAAGAACTTAAAACATACTACATATATGTGCACCCATGTGCACATATAACAGCACAATTTGTAACAGCCAGATCTTGGAAACAACCTAAGTGTCCATCAACTGAGGAATAGATAAAAAAAGTTGTGGTATTTTTATATAATGGAGTACTCCTCAGCTATAAAGAAGGATCACATTGAGATATTTATAAATAAATGGGCGCAGCTTGAGACCATACTCATAAGTGAAATAAATCAAACTCACATATATGAGTACCGAATAGTTTCCCTACTGTAAGAAATGATACAAATACATAAAAGTATGTGGTAATCATGATTCCCCATTATATGGCTTTGAAACCTTATAGAGTTTTCACTCATTAATTGGAATGGTTTTATTCTGGGCTATTTGATAGTATTGTCTGTGATGATATGAACAGCTATTTTGAAGAAAACAAGACATAATTGCTAGTGCTGATTTAATATCATCTTGTTTTGAAGTCCCATCAAACTGTTGTTCGGTCTCCATTGCTTTTATCTTGTTGTATCTTATTGGACTTTATTATATGTAATAGTATAAACAAAATTTTTTTCGGCAAGGAGATAATATAGAAACCATCATTTGTTTTCTGTTAGCTGGTTCTAAATACCTTGTAATTCTTTCATCCTCTTGAAAGGTTTCACACTGTCTTGATAAGTTTGATGCTATAGTATATGAAGTTATACTCAAATATTTCAAAGAAAGAGACACTATGTTAACTACTATTAAGTCAGGTTATCTTGTGGTGAAACACTATGTTGCTTAAATTGTTCTGTTCTGACCTGTATTGTTATGTTGTTATGTCCTCTTTTATCTCAATCTCCCCCCCCCCTTTTTAAATTAATTTACTTTTATTATTATTTTTTTAGTTAATGGAAAAAATTTTACAAAATTAGCAAGTTATATTATAGTAACTTTTTTGATTTCCTATTAACTCGATTTGAAGCCCTGTATTGCTCTCACCATCTTGTTTTGACTGATTTTACTCTGTTCTGTTCTGTTCTGTTTGATATTATCAGTTTTGAGGGAATAGGCAACTACTTTGAAAGTAATAAGATTCACTATGATACCCATTCTGGTTTGACTGTTATCTTCTTTTGAAGTTCAGTAATGTCTCCAATGTTTAGGTTTTATTGGTTTTGTTCTGTACCGTTTTGTTCACTTTTATTATACCTGATGATATAGGCAATTCTTTTTAAGGTAGCAAGAAGCATTATAGTAACCATTGTTGATTACCTTTGTATTCTGTTTTTACATCATGTACTGTGTCCATCCTTTTTTTGACTGACTGCTTTGTTTTGTCACATTTGGTTTTATTCTCTTCCAAAAAAAAAAGTAATAAGAACTGTGGGAGTAATAAAACCCAAAATGTGTAAATGTTATTGTAAAAAAGAGAAGAAATGAAAGTACTCTAAAGGACACAACTGCAAGTGTGTTTAGGTGTGTAAGATAGATGACCATATTACTAGGTTTTTGTTGGATCATTGAACACAACTGTTTGCAGTCTCACTGTTTGAATGTCCACTTTGTATGCTTAATTTTGTAACTTGATCAACTATTTCTAAGATGACAATATTAACTAGTGATTTCTTACTGTTTTTTTTTGAAATTCTGTATTACTTGTACCCTTTTACTGTTTTGTTTTGTTTTGTTTTCCTTAAATAAAAAAAGATTCTCTAATTTGTTGGAGTATAGTTTTTCATAGTCACTAATAATCTTTTGGATTTTGGCAGTGTCTATAGTGATTTTACTTTTTTCATTTCTAATTGCGTGACTATGAATCTTTTTTGTCCTTTTGGGAAGTCTAGTCAAAGATTTATTTCCTTTATTCTTTCAAAGAACAAACTATTCAATTGTTTCTTTCTTTGTTTTTTTTTTTGTTTGTTTGTTTTTGTTTTTGTTTTTTGTTTTTTTGTTTTTTTTTTTTGAGACAGGATCTCACAATGCAGTTCAGGCTGGCCTTGGGCTCACTTTATAGCCTAGGTTGGTCTTGAACCTGCAGTAATCTTCCTGCCTTGCTCCCCCCCCCCCCCCCCCCCCGCCTCCCCGAGTGCTGGGATTACAGGAATGTACCACAACACCTGGCTTCAATTGTTTCTTTGTATTTTTTCTCTTTTTAGTTTGTTTACTTTTCACTCTGCTTTTCATGATTTCCCTCCTTTAAACTAGGTTTAGGTTTGGACTGTTCTTATTTTTTGAGTATTTTGAGGCACATCATTAGGTTATTTGAGCTCTTTCTGTTTTTCTCATGTGAAATTTGACTGCAGTGAAGTTCTATTTTAGTACTGTTTTCATTATGTCTCATAGGTTCTGGTATGTTGTACTGGCATTGTTGTTTATAGGAGTTGGTTAATTTCTTTCTTCATTTTTTTTTGTGACCCATTGAGTATTCAGGAGTCTGTTATTTAATATCTAGGTATTTATGTAATTTCTATAGTTTCTTCTGTGATTGATATTTGGCTATCATATAATGACCTGATGGTTTACATGGTGTAATTTCAATTATTTTGTATTTATTTAAGCAAGTTTTATGAACTAGTAGTGGTCTTCTTGGAGAGAGTTCTGAGCAGCAACCCCCTACCCCTGCAAATACACAGCCACCATCAGGGAGCTTCCTGCAGGTAGCCAGCATGGGCTGGGAAAAGCAGCAGCCAGCTGCATACCAGCACAGCTGCTGGCCTCCATGGTGTGCTCATAGCCAGCACTGGCTGGGAGAGCCAGCCAGCCATGTCTAGGAGAAATCATAGTCAGTGCAGGAAATGCCTGGGCCGCCACAAACTTACTTGTTTGGAAGAACCCAGGAAAATGTCAAGACAAAGAAGCAAAAGGCAGACTCTGGCCTCCAACCCATGCAGAGCAAGTCCAGGGGATATAAACATGGAAGAGATTGGAGGTAGCACACCTTAAGTTTCTAAAGTGACGGCAACTGAATTAAAGAAACAACTTCATGAGGCCATAAAAGAAATTAAGTTAGATATACTGTCTCAGGTAAAATAAATAAAAAATTAAAAAAAAGAATTGCTGAGCATATCTAAAGAAGACAAAAAGATTTTTAAAAATAGAGGAGCATGGGAAAATGAGGGAAACCTTGGACAATATAAGAAAGATTTAGAATGCATGAAAAAATTCAAAGAGATTTCTAGGAAATTAAAAACTCCATTGAAAGCTGGTAAAATCGCTTGAAAGAAACTGAAGATAAACGTCCAGATCTTGAAGACTGGTTTGCAGCTAGTGACTGCAAAAAGAACTCTTAAAAATAACAATTCAACAGCTGCAAGATGACACAAAGAAAAATAATTTAAGAGTGATAGGTGTCAGGGAAAAAGCAGCCGTCAACACAAATGACATAAAAAGACTGTTTACAAAAGTAATAGCAGAAAATTTCCCAAGCATGAGAAAAGGACCTGAGATACAGGTAAGTGAGACATATAAACTCCAGCTAGCCATAACCAAAATAAATGTACACCCACACATACAATAATCAAGATCCCAAAAATTCCGCACAAGAACAGAGTATTAAAAACCGTTAGGGAAAAGAAACAGATCGCCTATAAAGAAAAACCCATCAGTGTCATGACAGACTTCTCAACACAAATCCAGTCAAGAAGAGGATGGAATGAAGTATTTCAAGTCCTGAAAGAAAACAACTTCAACCCAGATTGATGTACCTTGTAAAGACTATCTTTCAGAATTAATGGAGAAACAAAAAACTTCCATGACAAAGAACTGAAGGAATTTATGACCATCAAATCAATCCTACAAAGAATACTGAAGGACATGCTAGAGAGAGATTTAAAAAAAACCATGATTCCAGAAATAGCAGTAGAGGGTGGCTGCCAACAAGGACTAGCAGTTGAATGGAGGAGAAAAGTAGGGAGCCATTGGCAGGAAAATAACAAGGCAGAGATAAGCCAGTGGATGTTGGCCATAACCATTAATGTAGATGACCTCAGTTCACTGATAAAAAGAAATATAGGCAGAGTAGATCTGGAGATAGGATCCATTAATATGCTTTGTATAAAAAATACATAGACTGAAATCCAAAGGAGAGAAAACAATGCTCCATGTTACAGGGAGCCAGAAACAGGCTAGGCAGCTTTCCCATCAACTGCAGATAAGAAAGATATGGCATTTTTATACAATGGAAAGCTACTCAGCAATAAAGAAGGATAATCTCAAGGCTCTTGTAGGTAAATGGATGCAACCTGAGATCATGCTTATGGGCGAACATCATGTTGTCTCTCTAGTAAAAAAACTGAAGGAGTTGGTGGGATCTAAAATGCACAATAGATATTGTAAAAGTGATAGGGGAGAAAATGTCTAAAAGGGAAAGTGGTAGACATTGTTAATTTCCTCCGATCTTATTTTGAAGCCTTGTACCATTTTTACTATTTTCATTTTTGTTTTGTTTTATTCTGTTTTGTTTTGATTCTATTATATCTGATGGTATAGGCAGCTATTTGAAAGAATATATTATGGTAGCCATCGTTGATTTCCTATTGTTTTGAAACCCTGTATTGCTCTCATTGTTTTGTTTTGATTGATTTTATACTGTTTTGGTTTTATTATTTTATTATTTTTGATGGTATAGATAGCTGCTTTGACGTTAACATGAGGTTAGCCATTGTTGATTTCCATTATCTTGCTTTGAAGTCCTATGTCACATTCACTGCTGTTTTGAGTGACCGTATTCTGTTTTATTTTGCTTGGTCTTGTTCTCTTCAAAATAAAAATTTAAAAAACAGAAAGTTCTACCTGTCACTGAGAATGTGCATTCTGTTGTAGTAGGGTAGAACACATAGATATCTATTAAGTCCGTTTGTTCAGAGATACAGTTCAACTGTAATATCTCTGTGGGGTTTTTGTTGTTGTTGTTGTTGTTGTTGTTGTTGTTGTTGTTTAGTTCACCTGTCTCTGTGAAAGTGAGGAACTGAGGTCACCCACAATGATTGTGTAAACTTGATCTTTTATGTCCAGTAGTCTTCGTTTTATAAATTTAGGTTCCCTGATATTTGATGCATATGTATTTACAATTATTATCTTTCTGTTGAATTGCTCCTTTCACTAGTATATAGTGGCCTTCTTTGCCACTTCTCATTGGCTTTAGCTAGAAGTTTACTTTCTCTGTAATAAAATTGCTATCTCTGCTTGCTTGCGGGTTTGTGATACATTAAATACTATTTCCCATCCTTTCATATTTAGATTTCTAGCTCATGAATTTACTTTTGGAGTAGAAGATTATCTTTAATGCAACAGATTGGATTCTGTTTTTTGATCCAGACTTCAACTCTGTGTCCTTTTAACTGGGGAGTTGAGGCCATTTAGTTGAGCATTATCACTGAAAGTTACTGATTTATTCCTGTGGTGTCTCCATTTTCTGTTGTTGCCTCACTGTTTTTCTTTTCTTGTTTAATTACTTGCCTTGACTGATGTATTCATTCTTTCTGATTTTTTTGGCTTTGTTGGCTTCATTGTCTCTGCCTATGATATGTCAAGTATTTATTTTTGAAGCACTGGCTTATGTGTTCATATATCATATGGAGAGTCAATTTTTCCAGCACCATTTATTAAAGAGTTTATCTTTCTTCCAGTGAATGTTTTGGCCACTTTATCAAAGATAAGGTGGCTGAGTGTGTTTGTAGTTGTAGTTGTACCTTCTGATCTGTTCCACTGATCTTGAGGTCTGTTTTTATTCCAGTACCATGCTGATTTTATTACAGTATCTTTGTAGTATAACTTCCAATCAGAAATGAGGCCTCCTGCCTTGCCTTTGTTGCTCAGAATTGTCTTTGCTATTCTAGGTCTTTTCTAATGAACTTTAGGAATGATTTCTCTAGGTCTATGAAGTATGCTAGTGATATTTTGATTGGGATTGCATTAAATCTATATAAGAATTTTGGGAGAATGGCCATTTTCACAATATTTGTTCTTCCTATCCATGAACAAGGAATGTCTTCCCATTTTTGGAGATCCTCTTCAATTTCTTTTTTCAGGGTATTATAATTTTCTCTGAATAGATCTTTTACTTCTTTTGTTAGATTGATTCCAAAGTATTTCATTTTTTAGGATGCTATTGTGAAAGGTATCCCTTATTTCTCTGTTAGTGAGTTGTGAGTTACGTATAGGAATGCTATTGATTTTTGAGTGTAGACTTTTTATCTGGCTACATTACTGAATTTAGTTATTATATCTAGGAGTCTTTCAGTGGAATTTCGGGGGTCTTCTATGTAGAGTATCATGTCATCTGTAAATAATGATAATTTAACTTCTTCTTTTCCTATCCTTACCACTTTTATTTCTCTCTCATCTAATTGTTCTGGCCAGTATTTCCAGTACTATATGGAATAGGAATGGTAATAAAGGACATCCTTCTCTTGTTCCTGATTTAGAGTAAAGGCTTTCAGTTTTTGGCCATTTAATACAATGCTGGCTGTTCATTTGTCATAAATGGCTTCTCTCATATTGAGGTAGACCATATATTCCAATTTTCTATAAGGTTCTTATCATGAATGAATGTTGGACCTTATCAAAGGCTTTTTCTGCATGTGATTTTTATTTTTGGCTCTATTCCTATGGTGGATTGCATTTATTGATTTGCATATGTTGAACCATCCCTGCATCCCTGGGATGACTCCCACTTGGTTGTGGTGTATAATCTTCTTGATGATTTACTGCATTCTGTTTGCCAATATTTTATTGAGAATTTTTACATCTATGTTCTTTAGGGAGATTTGCCTGTAGTTGTCTTTTTTGGTTAGATTTTCCTCTGGTTTTGATATTAGAGTAATGCTTGCTTCTAGGAATGAGTTAAGGGGAATTGCTTCCCTCTCAATTTCATTGAAGAGTTTGAGGAATGTGGGCATTAAATCTTCTTTGAATTTCTTGTAAAACTCCACAGTGAATCCATCTGGACCTGGGCTTCTCTTTGTTGATAAAGTTTTAGTTACATTTTCAGTCTGATTAACTGAAGTAGGGTTATTCAGCAGTTTCACATCTTCTTGATCTAGCTTTGGTAATTCATATGTTTCTAGGAATTTGTCCATTTCTTCTGTGTTATCAAGCCTATGAGAGTAGAGATTTTCGGAGTAGGTATTGATGATCTTCTGTATTTCCACAGGGTCTGTAATGATTGTGCCCTTTTCATTCCTGATTGCATGAATTTGAGTTTTTACTTTCCTTTTTTTTTATTAAGGTTGACTAGGGGCTTATCAATTTTATTTATTCTTTCAAAGAACCAACTCTTTGATTTGTTGATTCTTTGTATTGTTTTCTTAGTCTCTATTGCATTGATTTCTGCTCTGACTTTTATAATTTCCTACCTTCCTTTGGCTTTGGGCTTGACTTGCTCTGATTTTTTTAAAATGTTTGAGGTGTAGCATCAGGTTGTTTATTTGTATTCATTCTGTTTTCCTGATGTGGAAACTCAGTGCAGTAAATTTTCATCTCAGGACAGCTTTCATTGCATCCCACAGGTTCTGGTAAGTTGTAATGGTATTTTCATTCGCTTATAGATATTGTTTAATTTCTTCTCTAATTTCCTCTGTGACCCACTGATTACTCACAAGAATATTATCCAATTTCCATGTGCTTTGTGGGGTTTTTGCAGTTTCTTTTGTCATTAATTTCTAGTTTCATGGTGCTGTGAGCTGATAACATGGATGGGATAATTTCAGTTCTTTGCATTTACTTAAGCTTGTTCTGTGGGCTAGTATATGGTCTATTTTAAAGAATAGCCCATGTGCTATTGAGAAGAATGTATATTCTGATAGTGTTGGGTGGAGCGCTTTGTATACATCCAAATCTATTTGTTCACAGATGTGATTTAGTTCTGTTTTTTCTTTGCTGACTTTCTGTGTAGTTGATCTGTCTCTTTGTCAATGGAGTGTTAAGATCTCCTGTCATAATTGTGTTACTGCTTATTTAATTTTTCATATCTGTTAATATTTGTTTTGTATAGCTGGGTGCTCCTGAATTTGGTGCATATATATTTAATATTGTTATCTCTTTCTCTTGAAGTTTTCCCCTAACTAATGTGTAGTAACCTTTTTCTCTTTTGATCATTCTTGGTTTGAAGTTCACATTGTCTGTAAACAGAATAGGTACCCCTGCTTTTTGGGGGGATTGTGTTGCATGGAGTATTGTTTTCTATCCTTTAATTTCAGTCTGTGAATTTCCTTTTGGGTTAAATTGGTTTCTTGTATACAGCATATAGTTAGATGTTGTTTCTTGATCCATTCTATTTCTTTTAGTTAGTGAATTGAGGCCATTTACATTAATAGTTACAACTGAGATATTCTGGTTTATTTTTACCTGTTATCTTTCTGCTGTTCATTCTTTACCTTTCCCCTCTGCTTAATTATTTGCCTTGCTTAGTGGTTTATTCCTATGTCTATCTAGAATGTCTTTCAGTATTCTTTGCAAGGTTGGTTTGATGGTCATGAAGTTTTTCAGCTGTTCTTTGTCATGGAAGTATTTTATTTCTCCATCAGTTTTGAAGGATAGTTTTACAGGATACATCAGTCTAGATTTGAAGTGATTTTTTTCTTTAGGATCTGAAATGCTTTACTCCATGCTCTTCTTGTCTTCATTTTTTGTGTTTTAGAAATTTGCTGTGATTCTGATAAGCTTTCCTTTATAGGTGATCTGTCTCTTCTCTCTAACAGCTTTTAATATTCTGTTCTTATGTTGGATTTCTGGGATGTTGATTATAATATGTATAGGTGTACTACAATGCTACTGTTATAAAATCAGCATGATACTGGAATAAAAACAGACTTGAAGATCAATGGAACAGATTAGAAGATACAACTACAACTACCCACAAGCTCAGCCACCTTGTCTTTGATAAAGGGGCCAATCACACTCATTAGAAGAAAGATAGTCTCTTTAATAAATGGTGTTTGAAAACTGGCTGTCTACCTGCCATAAACTAAAACTAGAGCCATGCCTGTCATCTTGTACTAAGCTAAAGTCAAAATGGATCAAAGATCTAAATATTAAAACAGAAACATTAAATCTGCTGGAAGACAAGTAAGTAGAAATCTTGAAGACATGGGATGGGGGTACAGAATTCATGAACAAAAATCAAACCACATGGGAAATAATTCCCATGTGGGAAGTAACTGGGATCTCATTAAAAATTTTTTGTATTCTGAAAGAAATCTCCAACAGAGTAAAAAGGAGACCCATGAATTTTGAAAAAATAGTCAACTGTCCCTCAGACAAAGGACTTCTGTCTAAAACTTGGAAAGAATTAAAAAAATAAGGCTCCCAAATTTCAAAGACCCAGTCGAAAAATGGGCATCTGAGATAAATATACACTTCTCAGATGAAGAAATACAAATGGCAAATAAATACATGAAAAAATGTTCATCATCATTACTCATTAGAGAAATGCAAATTAAACCCACACTAAGAGTCCATCTCACTCCAAAAAGAATGGCCAAGATCAAGAAAACTACCAACAAATGCTAGAGAGGCTATGGGCGATAAGTAACTGTCCTACACTGTTGGTGGGAGTGTAGACTGTTGCAGCCACTGTGGAGGTCAGTCTGGAGATTTCTCGAAAGGCTGGGATTGGAAGTCCCATTTGTTTCAGCTATTCTGCTTCTAGGCATATTCCCAGAAGACTTTAAAACATACCACAGTGATATATGTGCACCCTTGTGTATAGCAGCACAATTTGTAACAGCCAGATCTTGGAAACAACCTAAGTGTCTAATAACTGAGGAATGGATAAAAAAGTGTGGCATTGATGTTCCGGGAGAACATGGCAGATAGATAGCAGCAGCTTCAGAGGCTCTCTGAGAAACCACACTTAAAATCCAGGAATGGTGCCAGGCGAGAAATCCTAAGCAAGGAGAGATATACTTTGCCGACCCAGGAATTAACTAGGCTAAGAGAAACCAACTGGAAACGCAATCCCGGTGATACAACAAGAACAGATAAGGTCTCAGCATGGAAGCTGGACCCCGAGCCACTGGAAGCTGCGATTTGAATTTCATGCAGCTGCTGCTGTGTCCCAATCAGCACAGCAAGGAGAGAGGCGCGAAAGCTCTGAGAGTGGGAAGCAGTGAATGGAGTTGAGAGTGGCACTGGCCTGGAGCCCTGCATCGACCTGCAGTGAGTGAGTGGATCGGGGACCCTTCCATAGAGTAGGAGGCTTCAGCAAAGGACATACTGGGACTGGGCAGACTACCTGGAACAGGATGCTACAGTGACTTCAGTCACATATTCCCCTCTCAAGCGGGATTGGTGGAGAGTGCCTGGCCTGCGTGACATCGCTGACTAAGACCCAGTAGGCTAGCCCAAACCAGGTCCCAGCACCTGGAGGTGCATCCTAGCAGTGAAACCTTTGGTAGGTTGACCTGGAGGGGCGGGCCCAGCATAGGATGCCCAGGTCTGTGTCTCCCTGGTGCCGCTGCAGTGGGCAGGAACACCTAGCCTGTGCAATTCAAACAGACTGTGGCCTGGGAAGGAAGCCACAGAGAAGGAAGCTGGGTCTCCTATACACGCTTAAATATAAGGAACAAAGAATATGGGAAGGAATTAAGCAAGCTGGGACAGGGAAGGAAAATGGGCCTCCTATACACGATTAAATAAAAGTAACAAAGAAAATGGGAAGAGGGAGCAAAAAGAAAGGGTCCTCAGCCCCAATCCTGAGAAACACGCAGTAGCAGACACGGCACAAATAGACATAAAGCGCTATCTCCAGAGCCTCATAGACGAGTTAAGGAATGAAGTTATTAACGACCTGAAGCAAGGTATAAGTAGAATAGTTAGAGAAATGCTAAGCACCGCCCAAGAAAAAACAGATGGTGGAATGGAAGAACAGAAAAAAAAGGGGAGAATTGTTTGATGGAGAAAATAGAGAAAACATAGAATACGTGAAGCAGGTTCAAAGAGATTACCACGAAACTAAAAACTCTCAAAAACTGGCATAATAGCTTGAAAGAAACTAAGGATAGATTATCTCAACTGGAGAGCAGATTTAATATGGGAGCATGAAATGAAAAACTTCTTAAAAATAAACAGCAACGATACAAAGGCTAGAAGATGAGAAGAGGATCTATAATTTAAGAATTAAGAACATAAAAGAAGAAGTAGGGACACAAACAAATGGACTACAAAAGCCATTCACAGAAATAATTCAAGAGAATTTCCCTAATTTAGCGAATGGTAAAGATATTCAGATGTATGAGGCATACAAGACCCCAGCCACCTACAACCCAAACAGAGCTACACCCAGGCATATAATAATCAAAATTCCAGAAATACAATATAAGAACAGAATATTAAAAGCTGTCAGAGACACTTACAAGGGAACCATCAAAATTACAGCAGACTTCTCGGCACAAACCATCAAATCACGAAGAGCGTGGGGGGAAATAATTCAAGCTTTGAAAGATAATAACCTCCAGCCAAGATTGATATATCCTGCACAACTGTCCCTAGAAATTGATGGAAAAACAAGGTGTTTCCAGGATAAAGAGGAACTACGGAAATTTGCAACCACCAATTCAACTCTACAAAGAATACTGCAGGATATTCTAAAAAAGGAAAATACCAAGATTCCAGAAATAGTGGCAGAGAGGCCACAATGAATGGAGCAGAAAGCGAAATGAAGAAGACAAACTGACAACAAACAACAGAAAAAGAGCTCAACAGAAATGAGGCAGAGAAGATCGGATGGTAGGAACAGCTATTTTGGAGAAAACAAGACATCATAATAGCTAGTGCTGATTTAGTATCATCTTGTTTTGAAGTCCCATCAAACTTGTATTCTTCTGTCTCCATCGATCTTAAAAGGTTGTATCTTATTGGATTTTATTATATATGATAATATAAGTAAAACTTTTATAGACAAGGAGATTTTACAGAAACCATTGTTCATTTCCTATTAATTGGTTCTAAATACCCTGTAATAATGTCATTCTCTTGAATGGTTTTATAGTGTCTTGATATGTTTGGTGCTACAGTATACGAAGTTATACTCAAAGATTTCAAGGAAAGAGACACTATGGTAACTATTTTTATGTCCGGATATCTTGTGGTGAAACACTATTGTGCTTAAATGGTTATGTTTTGACCTGCGCTGTTCTGTTGTTATGCCCTCTTTAGCGAATGATAAAGATACTCAGATGTATGAGGCATACAAGACTCAATCCCCCCCTTTTTTTAATTATTTACTTTTTTAATCTTTTTAATTAAGGGAAAAATAAATAAAAAATAGCAGGATACATTATAGTAACCTACTTTGATTTCCTATTAACTTGATTTGAAATCCTGTATTGCCCTCACCATCTTGTTTTGATTGATTTTCCTCTATTCTTCTTTGCTTGATAGTACCAAGTTCAAAAGTATAGGCAAAACTGTGAAGACAATAAGAATCATTATGACGCCCATTCCGGTTGACTATTGTTTTCTTTTAAAGTCCTGTAATGTCTCCAATGCTTTGGTTTTATTCTTTAATGTTTAGTTCAATTTTATTATAACTGGCAATTCTTCTTAAAATAGCAAGAGGCAGTATGGTAACCATTGTTGATCACCCTATAATTTGTTTTTACATTGTCTATTATGTCCATTCTTTTGATTTGACTGACTCTGTTCTGATATGTCGCATTTGGTTTTACTCTCTTCAAAAAAAGTAGTAAGAACTGTGTGAGTAATAAAACTCAAAATGTGTAATTGTCATTGTACAAAAGAAAAGAAAAGAAAGTGCTCTAAAGGTTATAACTGCATATATGTTTAAATGTATAAGATAGATAACCATATTACTGAGTTTTTTTGGATCATTGAACAAAACTGTTTGCACTCTCACTATTTGAAAGTCCACTTTATATGCTTCAATTTTGTAACTTGAACAACTGTTTCTAAGATGAGAATATGTAATCTATTAACTAGTAATTTCTTACCATTTATTTTTTAAATTTTGTATTACTTGTACCCTTTTTCTGTTTTTTTTTTTCTTTTTCTCCTTAAATAAAAAAAAAGTATGGCATTTTTATATAATGGAGTACTACTCAGCTATAAAGAAGGATCACATTGAGATATTTATAAATAAATGGATGCAACTTGAGACCATACTCATAAGCGAAATAAATAAAACTCACGTGTGTAAATACCATATAGTCTCCCTAGTGTAAGAAATGGTAAGAATACATAAAAGCTTATGGTAGTCATGATTCCCCATTACATTGCTTTGAAGCCTTATAATATTTCCATTCATAGTTGGAATGGTTTTATCCTGGGTTGTTTGTTTTATTATGTGTGATGGTATGAACACTATTTTGAAGATAACAGACATTATAATAGCCAGTGCTGATTTAATATCATCTTGTTTTGGAGTCCTACCACACTTTGGTTCTTCTGTTTCCATTGGTTCTATCATGTAGTATCTTGTTGGATTTTATCATGTGTGGTAGTATAAACAAATTTTTTATGGAAAATGGGATAATATAGTAACCATTGTTCATTTTCCGTTATTTGGTTCTGAATGCCCTGTAATACTTTTATTCTCCTTAATGGTTTTACACTATTTTGTTATGTTTGAACTATTGTATATGAAGGTATGCTCAACTATTTCAAGGAAAGAGACACAATAGTATCTACTGTTATATCGGGTTGTCTTGTAGTGAAATACTGTGTTTCTTAATTGTTCTGTTCTGATCTGCTTTATTATGTCCTCTTTTATCTTTATCTCTTTAAAATAAAAAATTAAAAAGAAAAATAAATTATCAGATACTGATAAGTATATTGCCATTGTCTGTAGTTGCAACCAGTAGAAACTAATAACAGGTCTTAAGTACTACTGAACATTGGACTTTGTATGAAAAAATAAGCATTTATATCTTGGTAATTGGCCGTGGCCCTACTAGTATTTGGTTTGGTTTTTCTAGAATAACTTCTATCACAGGCCTGTTCCTGTTGTACCACTTATTTTGTGTATTTAAAATTGTTTGGAGAGGAGCTCCTCCAGTTTTACGGTGGTGTTTTTTCTCTTCCTATTAGGTCCCTCTGCAATGCAATCAGCATTTACTACCTCACCTGCAGCAACTGTTCAGAAAACTGCACTGATGTTCTGTTTAGTAACAAGATTACCTTTTTAATGGACCTCCTGACACACCAGTTGACGGTATGTAATGTGACTGCTCCAACTTAGAAGCAGTTAGGGTTTGAAAAACATTCCCTATAGAGAAAACTAAAGGATTAAAAGAAGAAAAAGGTTAGAAGAGTAAAAATAAGGACTAACAGAGAAACTTCTAAAATATTTGAAGATTTTTTCATTTGACTTGCCTAAGCTCCAATGTTCAGTGGATAACAGACAGGTAACACTTGCTGAAAACACAAGTTGACATGGGTAGACGTGACATTGGGAGCAGATAGACCCAGTGCCAAACCTCTAAAGCCACAGGAATGAGTGCTGTAGAAAGAAGAAACTAGAAAGACCCCACAACCTCACTAACTTAGTTAAAAGGGTCAGCTTAAAAAAGATTTTTTATGGCTAGTTAGATTTTTTTTTTAATTAAGAAACTCCTCTATCAGAAAGGGGCAAGCCTATTATACTTTTGAAATGAGAACAAACAGGAATTTGTCTCCTAAAATTTTACTTCAGTTAACAGATGTTGAAAGAGGTAAGCTCAATGTAATATCCAAAGGTTTAGGTCTTTCAGTTGCAGTCTCCAGAACAGAATACTAAGGCCAGAAGTTTCCTGGGGAAGTTTCTGAGCCCCTGAGGTATTGGCACAACATTTCTCTCCAGCTACAAATTTACAACACAGGAGATTTATTTTTCAGAACTGGTTTGCTTTTACTCAGCACACAGTTGTAATAGTTCTTCTTTGAACACTGTGCTTTTTGCTCCATTTCTTAACTCCCATCAGTTCCTATATATGTTTAGTCCTTACCTGAGGCACTGTGACATGTTTTAATGAAATCATACCCAGCCTGACTCATTCCCCAAGTCCAGGTTAAAAATACTTCTTATGTAACTCTACTATTACATCTTTTGCAGAAGTGATTATATTGAATTCTAATTATTTACTTGTCTGTTCTTCACTAGCCATAAATTGATGAGGACAGCAGGTAACTCACCATTGTCTCTGAGCTTCTAACTCAGGATCTGGCACACAGTTCAGTATATCATTGAATGAACATAGGAATAAATTAATCATGCACAGCACAAGCTGAAAAGTCAGAACAATAATCATGAAGCCCTTTGAGGCAGGCAGTGACAATGAAAGGGCACAACCATACAGGAAAACAGAGATGTGGCCCACAGCATGTCACACACAGGCACAGCATGGGAATGGCTACAGAGTTGATGGAAAGTCATGGGTTAGATTATATAGTAAAAAAAATGCTTCAGAAATCATTGAAAAATAGCACAAGGAGTAAAGAGTTGACACTGGCTATTTGGCTTTATGTTTCAGTTATTTTGATTTACATAGCCTCATTTAGTTTTCAAAACAGCCGTTTAAAGTCATTATTATCCTATTTCACAGATAAGGAAACTCAGTCACTGAGAGGCTGACTTTCCCAACGCAACGTAGATGTGAGTCACAGAGCCAGTAGTCAAACTAAGGGACATAATGGGAAAACTAAGGGACAAACTATATAATGAGTGGTTTTTAAATTTTGGAACCGTAAAAGAACGGAACAAAAGTGAGGAACTGTCACTGTATGGAGAAGAATAAGGACATGTAAGAACTAAATATAATATGAGATCCTGGTCCAGAAAATCAAGATTAGAAGGAAAACTGGGAAATTCAAGTTAAGTCCATAAAATAGTTAATTTTATCAGCCTAAGGTTAATTATCTCTTTCAGTAATTATACTATGGTTTTGTAACATGTTAACCATGGGGACACTGAGTGAAGGGAACTTTCTACTATTTTTATAATATATGTGTTGGTGTGAAATTGTTTCAAATCAGGAATGGAAACCAGCTCAAACCCATGCCTTCCCACTGTTCCATATTGGATCATCAGAAACTTGCTCTCTACTGGTAATGAGAGAAGAGATTTTACTTTGATCAGAGCACATAACTTTACAATAAATAGCAATTGAAATGTAAAGTAATGAGCATGATGGCTTATAGAAAAAAGATTTTCTTTTTTAGTTTCAGAAAACAATTGTTACAAAAGAAATGAGACCATTTATTCTCTCATTTAATAATGCTTAAATGCCTAGTATCTCCAGTTTCAGAGAAACACAGACTGTAATTTCAAACTTCCATGAAATCTCCACACAGGAGTAGGAGCAGTCATATAGATGATGTTATCTCAACTTGGGCTGCTATAACAAAATACTATGGACTGGTTAGGTTACATTCAATAGGAATTTATTTCTCACAGTCCTAAAAGCTGGAAGCCCATGCTACAGATGCCTGTGTGGTCAGGCTCCTGTGGGCTCTCTCTGCAGACTTCTACCTTTCTCCTGCATCTTCACATGGCACGGCAAAATGAGCTCACTCTTAGCCTCTTAGGAGGGCACTAATTCTACTCATGAGGTCGTTATCTCATGACCTGGTTACCTCAAAGCCCAGCCTTCACATAGCATCACATTGAGGATTAAATGTCAACATTGGGGTTTAGAAGTATACAAACATCCAGTCCATAACACATGCAATCCATGGTGTAAAGACAGCCTGCACAGATGCCATGGGCACACAAAGGAGGATGTTCTGTGGCTCTCACAGGGTTGTGACAGAACCAGTCACATGCCAGGAACGTGTATATACCTTGATTATTTTCCTCTTCCTTGAAACCCCTGGTTTCCTTTGAATAATATATTCTGTTGCTTTTGACCTCAAGATTTCTTGACACTCAGAAAAGCTTTTAATCCCTCAATCAAGGATTTCACCACATTCTATGTTTATTCTGCCCTGTGCGTTTTGTTCATTTTGGAACTAGGATCCAGGGTCATTTGTTTGTCAAACATATTTTCTCCCTCCTTTCCTGTACGTGGCACTTCCTGGGGTTTTCAGTTCTTCTTTGACTGTGTGTCCTGCAGCTGTTAATTGTAATGTTGCTGTGACTGAGTCTGAGGCACCGGAAAATATGTGACCTGGCTTTTCATGACTGGTAATAGTCATTTTATGTTTTTGGAAATCACTTAAGTACACTTAAGTACATTTTTTTGCTAACTGATTTTAATGTACATGTTACTGATATATGGACCACTGACTAGTTAGTTCCCTGTTAAATAAAGGATTAAAAGAAGTCATCAATATATTTTTCAGAAGTAATGGGAAAAAAAGCATAAAAGAAACTAATAACTGCCTGGCAGGTGCAAGATCTTGAGTTCAATTCCTGGTACTCACTCTCAAAAAAACTAATAAATTGGGATCTGGAAGAATTAATTATCAGGTGCTTCATTCAACCTTTCTGTTTCTTGCTAAATCTAGAAGCTTAGAAGATATTTTTCTTTCAGTCTGATTGCCTTGGGTTTGTTTTAGCACTCTGGAATTCCATTTCAGTTTGCTGTTCAGATGCCATGACTACAAAGGTGAATGCAATAGTGTTCCTCTACTCTAGAAGCCCACAGTTGAAAAGTAGAAAAATTGGGCACATAAATATCCTAGACAACTGTGGACATTTGATTAGAGCTGGAGTAGCCCGGGCAACCTAATAGAATACCTAGCATACAATAGATGCTTGTTAAATGCTTGGTGAATGAATGAATGAATGGATGGATGAGTGAACAGACTGTTGAGGACTGGATAATTTTTTCTTGAGGAAGAAATTACATCTGATTGACTTGAATATGAATAGAACTTTGACAGTTCTTGATTTATCATTTCCATAAAATATAAATCAACATAAAGTTTCATGCTTTTTCTTTCAATATAAAGTAGGATTTTAAGTAGTTCTTAGGAAATTTCTTTACAGCCCTTCAAAACTAGTTCATTTAGACAGGCTTCATCCATGGAGGCTAACATCAATGTATTATGTTCCACAAAGCATAAAAGCTTTAAAATAAATTACAACAGATTTCTTCCTTCACTCATGAATTATTAAACATTCTCTCTAGGCCTGTGTCATTCCAGTGAATACAACAGTAGACCTGTAGACTCAGAAAATTTCCTTGAGGAGACCAGACGTGCACATTGGAAAGCAATAATAGGCCAATGAGAAAAGTAAGGTGGCAGAATAGGAAGATAGCCTTGCTTCTCATCTTCCCAATTAACACTGACTTAACAATCCACTGACCAGCATACCTTTTATGAGAACTTCAGAAACCAGTTAAGAAGTTGCAGTAACCCAGACAAGCTCAAGCCCAAGAGTGACCACTTTGAAATAGTTAAGAATAACTGTTTCACTTTACTCTTGATTATGCATCCCTGCAGATAGCATAGCTTTGTGCTGGGGAGGATAACCTATCTCACAGCTTCTTGGGATGAGGACGTGGCAGGGGTGAAGTAGGAAGAGAAAAGTGGAAGATGGGACCAATATTTCAGCTTCTTAGAGTACTGCCTGCCTAACTTTAACTCTTATGGAACCAGCATAGTTTGGATGCCTGGTGGCTACTGAAACCAAACAACAGCAGGGTCAGCTAGTTGTAGTACCAGAGGGTCTACATTACCAAAAAGACCAGTTCAAATTGGCATGATCTAGAGAAGGCACTCAACTCTGAACCTCTCCCTCAAAAACAAGAGATAAGAGTGAAACATGAACACAGTGGTCCAGTTTTTTAGAGTAATACCCTGGAACTCTTTGTCTTTCTCACCTGTCATAGGTGCTTACAGAAAACCAGTCTACTTGGATGCTGCTGAGAATAGAGAGCGGCATACCTTGGTCCTGTAGAAGCAGAGAATGCACAGGGCTGCAGGCAAATATCAGAGGAAGTAAGAGATTATGGCTTCCTGGAAAAAAAGTGACAAGCCCTTCCTACACATGTGACCTAGAGAAGTTAAATTTACGAAAAATGTTTCAGAGGCCCCCAGAATCTCTAGCCAAGCTGACTGGTGAGGATCTCTCCCTGTAGGAAGCTAACTCATAAAGACTGGAAGAGGTGTCTGTTTTTTCACAATCCATCAAAAATTGTGAGATACACAAAAAAACAGGGAAACATGGTCCAAATGGGAGAATAGACTAAATCACTAAAAAATGGAGATACGTCGATTACCTGACAAAGAATACAAAACAACTATTGTAAAGGTGTTCAACGAGATCAAGAAAACATTGCATGAGAAAAAAATGAGAGTGTTAACAAAGAGAAAATACTTAAATGAACCGTACAGATTTGTTGGTGGTACGTGGCTAGATTAAAACCCTTCTGCACCATTGGCAGGAGTGCAAAATGGTGCAATTGCTATGGAAAACAGTATGGAGAGACCTCAGAACTTAAAGCCAGTACTACCATGTGGTCTGGCAATCTCACTTCTGGAATTTCTCCAAAGAATTCAAGTTAAAATCCTGAGTAGGTTTCTGCACTATAGCACTCACTGTAGCATTATTCATCAGAGTCCAGGGGTGGACATAATTTCATTGTCCATCAGATGAATGAATAGTGAAAATGGGGTTTATACAAACAATGAGCCTTGAAGAAGAATGCATCCTCATCATATCCCACAACTAACTGAATGTGACTGCTGGGTTAGGTGAAATAAGCTTAATCACAAGAAGAGAAATACTGCAGGAATTCACTTACAAAAAGTATCTAAAATAATCAAGCTAATGGAAACAAAATAGAATGATAGTGGTCAGGGAGGAAAAAGAGGGAAAAACTAAAGGTATCATTCAATCAGGATAGAATTTCTCTCATAAAAAAGTTTTTCTATAGCTCTGTTTTATAATAACTAACAGTATTGTAATATATACTTAAAGATTGGTTAGAAGGGCTAATTTATATTACATATATCATTAATAAAACCAAGTGAAAGTACTGTGGAGTGCTGTGAAAATATATTTGATAGGCTTGTATTAGTACTGGACACAATCTAAGAAGTTCAGTATATTAATGACCAAACTGAAATGTAGAAAAGAGATCACACAGCTACCAAGGGGCAGAACCATGAAGGAGACTTAAAGTGGACTTATAGTGGATCCCCTCCCCCAATTTCCTGAGTCCCTGCTCAGGGTGTCCATTCCTATAAACAGAATTGACATGATCTCACTTTATTAAGTAGAGAAATGAAATAAAGCAAAATTCTTGTGACTTTGATTTTATACAAGTTTAATGTTATCATTTGGTTAGAATATACTAAAGTACCATTTAATTAAAAGGTTTATAATTTCTTCATGTTTCATTGTGTTTTAAAAAGCATTAAATATTTTATTAACAATCTTATTTTTAATTTATAGTGACCTGTTCTTTATAAAATTTTTAAAGAATATGCTGATAATTGTGTCTATGTATTTTCTGGAGTCAAGGAGCTGTTAATTGAAAAGTGTTGTACAAACCTTAAATAATTGATCAGATACTGTTGAACCACACAGGCTTTTGGTGAGCTGTTCAGAAGGTGACAAGAAAGTCTGAATGCAGGCAAAGGAAGTCCTAAGTGTAGCCTTACACAGCAGGGGATTATTTTTCACTTGGCTGTATAAAGAGCCATCCAAGTGCCTGATGACTGTCGTCATAGCTGCAGGCCTGGAGCTCGCCACTCACCACATTGTTTCTTCACATCAAGGAACCAGAGCATTGACTCCATAGTCAACTACATGGGAGCAGAGATCATCAGTCTTGCAGGTGACGGCACCCTTCCTGGTGCCACCTGCACCTTGCTTCTCTCTTTCCTCCCTGGATGGCATTTGTCTTGCCTGACTGATACACCTTGCCATGTCCCTCATCACACATATGAGTTCCGTTCAAGTCATATCTCTTGTTAGCACAGAGGATTTCACAACTAGAAAAGAGGTCTTCATAGTGTCTGGTTTAGCCCATTCCACTTGTAGAAAAGAAGACAGTGGACCTTAGAATAGAGGAGAGATTGGAAACAGGTGAAGCGAGTGCTGACACAGCTCTGCAACCTCTTTCCAAATTCAGATGCTCAGAACCCAGTGGGCATTCATTCTACTCAGTTACTTATTATACATTTTTTGAGAATGACTCAGGCACATGATGATTGGCATGGAGCTCTACTTTCAAATCTACATTCAGAATTCACTAGTGAGAGACTATGGGTGAAAACACTAACCTAAGATATATTCGTAGATCACTATACCAAAAATAGTAGAATGCATTTTCTTTCTAGTGTATATAGTACACTCATGATAAGGTGTATGCTGGGCTGTTAAAAAACTCTTATAAACTAAAAAGCTTTAGATCATGCAAAGTATATTCTCTGAACACGTGAAATAAAATTAAAACAATAATTTACCTGTGAAATCACAAAAGAAATTAGAAAATACTTTACCTGTATGATAATGAAACTGCAAGATATTTTTTAAAATCAAGTGGAGAGACGTTTATAGCTTTAAATAGAATTGTGTACAGTGAATTTTCTCTGAGTATAATGTGGTTAAAGTAAAATCATAACAAAAAGATAAAACCCATATAATATACTTTAACCTGAAAATTGAACAATAATGGTACCAGCAAACTTAACTTTTTAAAAAAATTTAACAATAGTGATATCAACATCAAGTTCTACATCTTAAATATACACAAATTTTATCAATTATACATTAAAGCTGTGGTAAAAAAAGAGGGAAATAATAATATGTATCAAAAATACCTGGGATTCAGTTAAAGCAAAGCTTAAAAGAGGAAATAAAGTTCTTCAAAGTACACTTACAACTTTTCTAAAGTTTGAGACTATGAGTAGGTGCACACACAAATATTTTAAAGAAATACAGGAATAAAAGTTCTAGAAACCTGGAAGGAGTTGATAAAAGTTATGTAGTTTCCATCAGGTACCAATATTGAATCTAAAGACTGAAATGCTCAGCATAATTTAAATACCAATCCTTATTTCTTGGGGATTAAATATATAGCCTTCAATTTAAAATAACTCATCTTAACTGGAGAAATGATTGTTCTAATAAAGAAAATTAGAGCTTTCTTAGTAAAATCGTTTTGACTCATGGAAATTCCTCAAATGAGCTGACAACTGTTCAGTGTACATTTTGTGCCTATTTGAACCCAGCTTGATTGTTGTAATTAAATACAGAGATTAAGGAAAATAGCAGTCCCAGTGCCCATGGGGGAAATCTGTAGTACCCCAGGAGTTGTGTGGTAGAAAGTTCAGTCTAGCTACAAGGCAAAGACTGTAACTGAAAGGCATTGTCTCCCTCATCAGCAGTGCAAAGAGAATAGCTTAGGTCCATAATGCCTGGTGAGTCTAAGGATACAGGCGTGGCAGAAATAGCACCCTGCGGTGGTGAACCATCAAGGGTAAGAGTCATACTTGTGCCCATATGCACATGTGCTCTGGAAGTAGAGGTAAGAGAAATCAGAAGGGTTAGCCCAAAAGAACACCAGAGCAGGACTCAAGAGAAGAATGGGACAGAGAAAAGAGGTCAGTTGAGGAAGGAGAGTGAATGGAGAGGAGAAAAAAGTGCAAGTAGGTCAGGTGTGAGAAACAGGTAGAGCCTGGAAAGGTAAAGCCCTACTCAGTTACTTATTATCCCGGCATGCTGTATGGATGCAGTCTCCTCCTGCCCTCCTGAAGCTTATGTCCCATGTATGTATGGTGAAACGGCAGGCAAACAACAGTGTCTTCTGGGTTTCCAGTAAATAAAAGAAAATAGTAACAGCAGACATTAACATGGACGTATACACAGCTAAATTCCTGTCTCTCTGCCCTCTGGGGGTTTTATGAGATGTGGGAAATGGGCTAAAAGCATTCTTTATGGTTGCCCTCTGCTCTAGCACAGTTCATTCTCACCTGTGAAAGCAGTCTGTTTAGAGAGGGAAAAGCAGCAATATTAGGTCTCATTAACACCTCTGGCTGCGGCAAATGAAAGTCTTACACAGACTGTGCTCAGTGTGGAGGTGTGTTCCTTGAAAGATAACTTGCTTTCTCTCGAACTTTGACAATGTAATTTAACAAGTGCCTGTGTTTTAGAAACTGTGCTTTAGGTTTGGCAGTTTCTTATAAACATGCACTTACCCTACTTCCCAGCAATCCGACTCCTAGCTGTTCAACCAAGAAAGATGAAAACACTACTCTACGAGGAGTAAAAAAGAAAAGACTTGCACAAAAATGACCTTAGCAGCCTTATTCACAGTAACTAAAAAAATTCCTGAACAACACACATGTTCATCAACAGTGAACTGATTTTAAAAGGTGGAGGGTGTGTATCTATATAATGGGATAATTCTTAGCAACAAAAGGGATTGAATTACTGATATTCTCAGCAGCATTCTGAATTTATAGAAATACTCAGAATCGAAAAGGCTACATTCAAAAGTCTACTGCCTGTATCATTGCAGTTATTTAAGTTCTGGAAAATGCAAAGTGTCTGTAATGACTCAGAGCAGATCAGTGATTGCCTAAATCTCAGAGCTGATAGGAAACAATGACTTAAAAAGTCTGGAGATCTTCTAGAGTTGGTAAAAATTGTTTTGTATCCTGAATGTGATGGTTCTTACTATCATACCAAATTTATTCATAGATGCTTACATTTACCAAAATTCACCAAAGTGAATACTTTAAAAGGATACATTTCATAATAAACCTTACTTTTAAGACATACTTCACAAATCAGGTAAAACATTAATTGGTAAATCTAGACAAAAGTTAAATCTCATTATAGATTTTATTGCTCTTGCTTTAGAAAGGAAAAAACACTCTTTCTAAAAGGCAAAAATGCAAAACAGTGTGTTATTGAGAGAATGTAGCCAGGAGGATAAGGACCACACCAATTTCTTCAAGTGACACTTATTGTCTTTATGCAAATAACAGCATAGTAAGAGTACTGATTTCCTTTATTATACTTTAAGTGGCCATCCTTTACTCAGATTTGAGTGTCTCTTTCAGGCAATAACCTGCTTGACTGGACATTGTAGAGCATCTAGACAGTCCAGTGTGGGGCTTACTCTCAGGAAGCCTGTAGTCTAGCTCAGGGATTATCCTTCTAGGGCCTACAGACCAACCACCATCTATTTGTAAGTAAATTTCTATGTATGTTTACATACTGCTGCTTTTACCTGACAGTGTAGTAATTGTCACAGAGACTGAATGACCTACAAAGCATAAAATATTTACTGTTTGGCCCTGAACAGAGAAAGCTTGCCAACTTTTAGATAAGAAAGATATGATGTGGATGTTAATGCAGAGAGTGTCATAAGCAAAGCTTTCTGGCTTCTAGTAGCCATGACTAGGTCACAACTAAACATCTCAGAAAGTTGTCTGCATCCAGTCTCTTCACTCCCACACCATGCATTCAGCCAAGTTAGGCTAACTTGGCTTCTAACTTTGTTATCCCCACAGTGCTTTCATCAAGATAATCAGTAGCTTCCAAGTTGAAAGTCTTGCCTTTGGATTTGGAAAAATCTCCCCATTTTTCAATGCTCATGTTCCCTGGACTTGTGTTCCCAAATGGCATACTCTGCATGGGCAGGTTTGGTTTGAATTGCAGCTACTATGCATACATTGGTGACCTCAAGTCAGCATTTCCATACCCAGCATGTCCAGAATCAGACAGTACATCTACTCCTCATAAACAGCTTCTCCTTTGTCCCCCAAGCTACCCACACTGCCATCAAAGCCAGAAACCAAGAGCATATCTTTAAACCATCCCTCCATTATTCCTTTTCCCCCCTCCCCTAATATATACTGATTAGATTTTTCTCCATTCCCCATCATCTTTCATTTGAGACATTTCAGTGACCTCTTCCCTTTGCTTTAGTTTTAACCCCTTAATAGCTTAATGACAAAAGTCATCTTTCTAAAATGAAGACTATTTTTGTCACTCCCTTGTTTCAAATCCTCCATTGCTTACCCCTCACCTTCAGCATGAAAAGCCAGATTTAGTGAAGCATACCCAGGCCTATGTGACCGACTAGACAGCCTCATTTCCCAGTGCTCTGGTATCGCCAGCAGCCACACGGAAGGATGTGAGACTGACCTAAGAAGCCTCATTGCTGTCTTGAGAATGAATTAACCAGTGACCATGGGGCTGTCAGACTTTTAAGCATCTGACTTCCTCAGCTCTTAAGGGTCCTTGAGCATTGTTACTATGGGATAATGTCATTGGTGGTTTAGTTACTATTTTTTACCTTGGCATCTATTTTTCGGTTTTTTTTTTTTTTTTTTTTTTTTTTGTCTTTTTCATTTTTATCGGTACCAGGGATCGAACTCACGACTGCCTACTTGCAAGGCAGGCACTTATGCCGCTGAGCTAAATCCCCAGCCCCTTGGCATCTATTTTTCTCACTGGCATCAGTGTACCCACTTTGTCCTCCTTTCCATTAGTTTCTATTATATCCTGGTTCTGGCATATTCTAGATAGATGATGTCACTTGAAAAATGTCATGATCATAGATGAAGACCTACAGAATCATGGAATCTGAGAACTGTAAGAGGCCTCAGGGATTAGCTGGTCCAGTCTCACACCAGGAGAGATAGTAGTATGGGAGCAAATCCCTAAATGTGGAGGCAGATGTCCTGAATTTGAGAAGCTGCTCCATTTACTAACTCCACTTTCTTGTGTAAGTTGCTTCACCATTCTGAGCCTCTGTTTCTTCATTTGCATAATGGCACTAATCTAGATATATTAGGGGGTTAGATATGTAAACTTCTAATGAGATCAACGTGTATAGAGGATTTAGTTCACCACCTTACAGTAAACTCTCAGTAAATATTAGAGCTGAGTACTCTCGTTTTGATAAATGAGGAACTGGCAGCACACAGATCAGGCTGGTCCTGATGGCTGGGCTAGGATAAGACCCAGGCTTCCCCCTGCAGGCAGTGCTCTCAGCACACCAAAGCCGCTTTATAAATGCCTCTAGAACCTAGTCATCTTTTCACTGGACAAATGCTTAGGAGCACTGGTTACATACTAGGCAGTAGAATTACATTTATAAATGTAGTTCACAATCTAGTATGGCAGACAGATAAGACTCATTTAAAATGTGGCATGATAAAGCTACAGTAAAGCAGAGCGTGTACAGCTGTCGTCAGACCATATCAGTGTTGGGGGGTAACGGGGAAGTAGAGGGTGCATCTCATAGTCTAACAATTGAAGGAGAAATAAGAAGTGAAGGAGGCACATGTTGCATGGAGAAGTTATGAACACCTAAAATCCCTTCCTTTTACTCACTTTACAAATTTACCAGGACAACTACATGTATTTCTTGAGTGTTGGTTTTTTTTAAATTTGGACCTTCAGAACACATCATTGGTTTGGTGAATTTTTAAAGTAAATATCAGTGTCTAGATGCATTTAACAAATATTTCTTGAGTACCTATGCCCAATGTTGTTTTAGTACAAAAAATATTGCAATGAGCAAAATATAGTCCTGCCCTCATGCAGCTTATTTTCTGAGAGGGGTGAGAAAACATAAATGTCATCAAGTGACTATTAAAATAGAAGAAAAGTAAAGCTAAATAAGCAGGAAAGAAAGGCTATGTCTAGGAGAGAGAAATGTTACTCTTACTATATCGTAGCCGGGCAAAGCTTGTGATAAGGTGGCATATGAATAGAGACTTAGAAGAAGTAATGGAATGAAGCCTGAGGGTACCAAGGGAAGAGCAACCAGGGTGAAGGAAATGAGTGACAGCAAGAGCTGGAAAGACAGCATTACACAGTCTTTAGGGAGGGAATGGGGCAAAATAGATCAGGAAGCTCTTGGTGACCATTATGAAGTGTAGCACTTTTAGTTTGCAGGAGATGAGAAGTCATAAATGTGGTAAGCAGAGCAATAAGATGAATTCCACATTTATAGCAGTGTGACCACTATACTATACATCTGCTAGAAAGTGTGTTGATATTTTATTTTGTTAGACTTTTAGCTAAATTATTATTACTAGGGCTTCAAAAGGATAAACTGTATTACAATAGGTAATATTAGGGTAAATCTTCCTTAATGTCATAATATGATTCATGGAGTAAAACAAAGAGGAGATTTTTAAAAAGGGGAAGTAAAGGATTTAAAAAAAGATTTTTAAAAATAGTTTGAAAAACTATTGATCATTCCTCTATAATTTCCTTTTTGTATTTTCAAATCACAGAAGTAGTGAAGGTAAGTATCTCTCATCATTTTATATTTATGTATAATATAACATTGGAGATGAATGTTTTATAAAATATTAATGGTGAAAATGCTATTGTGTGTCCAGTGACTCTAGAAAATAAAATGATGCCCAACCATGCAGGGACATGTGTTTGCCCCCTGGAGTCCTTCCACACTTTTCACCTTATTTATCTGTATACTCCTGACATCATCTTGGCAGAAGTTTCCTAAACAATTTCTTATTGGTTCCTAGTGAACTTGTGCATATTATGATTGTTATGAACACACTGCCTTCAGAATACTAAACTTAAATTGTATCAAATTACCATTAGTCGCCTACTTATTGCCTGTCTCACATGGGATCATATTAACAGAATGATGGATTCATTTATGCTACTAATAAAAGTATCTTTCTTGGGCTGGGGATTTAGCTCAGCGGCATAAGCTCCTGCCTTGCAAGCAGGCGGTCGTGAGTTCGATCCCTGGTACCGATAAAAAACGAAAAAGACAAAAAAAAACCAAAGTATCTTTCCTTACTGCAAACAGGAATGTAGGAAGTGTTCCAAGCCATTTTGATGATGGGAGGTAGAAGGGGAAAAAGGAAGAACTTGACTCTTAAAAGTGATTAAGATTTTTAATTTTGCTAAAAACATTTGGCCTCAGATTTGGGTCCTATAAATACTGAGTAGGATTAGAGAATTTGTGCCAGTATTTCTTCCAATCCTGATGCTTTTTGTGTTTTCTGGAAAATCTCTGCCCTTTGAATCTAGGATTCCCCAAAGATAAAATGAAAAGTATCTTTCTGTATCTAAAACTATGTGAAATAGCTACAGATTTTAAGAAATCAAATATTGTTGAGAGGAAGTTGAAATTGCAATCAATGCACATAAACTAACCTTGTAGTGCATTGCTACTATATGAGTAAGATAATGACCACAGTATGTTCTAAAGTAGTATGCTAGAGAAGTTGAGGGTACAGCTCAGTGATGGAGCACATATTTAGCACACACAAGGCCCTCTGTTTAATCCTCAACATCAGAAAAGAAGAAAAAAATATTACCATACATTCTAAAGGAAAAACCTTTAAACCATTTGAAAAGAACATAGGGTTTTAGATTTCCATCTCGAGGTGAAAGATTCAGAAGGGTCAAAAACTGCATGGCTCTGCCTGTCACCAGGCCTAGTACACACCAGCAAGTGGAAGTTACCAACCTTGCAGCATGGGCAGATGACCTTCCTCTGCCCAGAGAAAACTGCCCACCCCAGGACTGGATGCCTCTACACTCAGGTAAGCCAGATGTGCCATGGAAGAAGGCAGGACATGCCTTGCACACCTCCCCAAAGGACAGACTCCTTGGCTGGCATGGTGCCTATCTATACTTCTGTCACCATGCTGGAAGTTCAGAATATTGGTCCACAGGCAGATAATAGTGCCATTAAGTATGCACGCCACCTGTTAGCAGAGACCCCAGTTAGCAGGCTGTTCATGAGTGACTTTGCCACAGCAAGGAACAGTAATACTCAGGTAGAAGTCAGCAGGACTGCCTTGAATATACTCCCTTACAATGGAGATGCCATCTGTCTGGAATTGTGTTTTATCAGGTCTCATTTTTAAAGACTAAAAAGAGCCTTTTCATGTCACTGAGTATAAGCCACTCTTTACCTTAATTCTGGCAATTTTGAAATTCTTTCCTAGAGAAAACAGTTTTCTATTAAAACATTACTATGGGAGTAAGAGTGTCTTTGGAAGGGGAGAGCAAACAGAAGAAAAAGGGAAGTACAGAGTGGGAAAGAGACATATATGCTAGAGACTACCTGATTGGATAGGTCAGCTGGTGCTCTGCTGGAGCCAGTACAGAGTGGCTATGGCTAGCCTCCCTGTTCAGCACTCCAACATCACAAGTTCAACCCATCTGTATACCTGTGTCTCAGGAATTTTCTTAAAAAAAGGAAATATGATGAAGAAGAAAGTACATCTCAGATTCAAATACCACTTTTGCAAGAGCAAAAAAAAAGTGAAGGTCAAGAAGAAACTCTGCTGCAGATAAAAAGTTTCAAGCCAGGAACATACTTTAGCAAGTGCTGATTTAGAAGAAATTCTCCAAAGGCAAGGACAAAAAAGAAAAACTCCATCTAGTGTTAATTGTAGCAGGTAGAAAAGTACTTGATGGTGTAGAACACAACTTTGATGGAAGTCCAAGAAAGAAAATCCCAATCAACCAAGAAGAAAGATTTTAAAATGAGAGGACTGTGTTTGTTGGGAATTTGCTTGTCATATGTAATAAGAAAAATCTGAAGTCATTTTTTAAATGTTTATTTTAAAGAGAATAAAACCAAGCAAAGTAAAACAGATTAAAGCCAATCAAAACAAACCAGTATAAGTGACACAGGACTTTAAAATAATAGGAAAACAACAGTGGTTACCATAATGCCTCTTCTCTTCAAAACTTCTGCAAATTCCTTCAGACATAGTAAAAATCAAACAGAACATAATAGAACCAATAAAAATAAAACAATGAAAGCAGTAAAGAACTTCAAACAAGATAATAGTAAATCCAAAATGACTACCATGATAAATCTTGTTATCTTTGAAACAGTTGCCTATGCCATCAAAGATAATAAAAGCAAAACAGAATAAAACCCAATATAACAAAACAATGAAAATAATACTGGACTTCAAGATAATAGGGAATCAACAATGGCCACCACCTTCAGAAGGAAACCACCCATAGATGCTACATTGCATATCATTATCCTCTGAATAGATTATCAGACTACTTACTGGCTTTAGACTAGCAAAGTCAGTGAAACACTAAACACTACAAGTATTAAATTGTATTTTACCTCAATAGCTATCACTGCAGCCTGTGTTTCTCTGGATCAGCTAGTAGCTTATAGCAAGTGTTGCAGGGAGGTGTTGGCTATTCTTGTTTCACAACCTGCGCACTAGAAGGGGCTGGCATCTAGCTCTCCCCACAGTGGCCTGTGCTTGTCACTAATTCACAGGGAGGGCTTTCTTCTTGTTGACTTCTTGTTCTCTTCCCCCACAATGAAAGGCCCCCCAATGTAGATGGCCCTGACTCCTGGGAAAAGACTGGTATCTGGCTGTCTCTACAGTGGCCCACACATGGTGCCAATTCACAGGGAAAGTTTGTTTCTTGTTAACTTCTTTTTCTCTTTCCCTGCAGTCCACGAATGGTACTGATTCATGGGAAAAGGCTGGCATCTGGCTTTCCCCCCAGCAGCCAGTACATGGTGCCAATTCACATAGAAGACTTGCTTCTTGTTGATTTCCTGTTCTCTTTCCCTGCAGCTTGTGAATGGCATTCACTCATGAAAAAAGGCTGGCGTCTGGCTCTCCCCACAGCAGCCAGCACATGGTACCAGTTTTCAGGGAGGGCTTGCTTCTTTTTTTTTTTTTAATTTTTTTAAAGAAGGTAAAATTAAATATAACAAAACAGATCATAAGAAAACAATTTAAGAAGCACAGATTTCAAGTAAGACCACTGGAGATCTTGACTGTCTATCATATTGTCTCTTGTTTTCTTCCAAATAGTTGTCCATATCTTCACATACAGTGAATACATACTGAACAATATAGTACTAAACTGATCAGAACAGGATGATGAAGGCGTTTTAGGTCTTCAAGACCAGACAATAAGGGTCTCTCATTCTCTTCAAAATAGCTGTCTATATCTATGTATGTTGAAATTAAAAGAAAACAGACTAATATCACTCTGAACAGAGAATAATAGTATTGCTAGATTTTATATCATAACGCTACAGAATTAGCACTGGGTACCTTAGTGTCTCTTCTTCAGAGTATCTGTTTATTACATCATGTGTTATATAATCTATTCTCGTAAACTGTTTAGAAATTCTACACGTGTGACTCTCTACATGTATACCAATCCTTTCTATATTATAGGGAAAAACAGCAAAACAAGACAAGAAGGCTTGTTTCTTGTTGACTTCTTGTTCTCTTCTCCCGCAGTTTGTGAATAGCACTGGCTCATGGGGAAAGGCTGGTGTCTGGCTGTCTCCCTAGTGGCCTATGCATGGTGCTGATTCATAGGGAGGCTTTGCTTCTTGTTGACTTCTTGTTCTCTTTCTCTACAGTCTTCAAATGGTCACTGAAGTCATTTTTTAAAGAGTATGTATGAATAGAATCTGTACATCTTCATTCTTTGATTCCAGCAGAAGGAACTGTATCCAAAAAATTGGCAGCGATCAAATGTAAATTCATCCTGATCAGAAAAACATTAATGTTTGTATTGTATTTAAGAATGAAAGTACTGGAGATCCTAAAATGGCGGCTTGCTAGGGGATTGGGCCGAGAGTCTCTCCGGAGAAATCATATTAGATGCTAGAATATGACAACATGGAGAGGGCAGATGAATGGATAACGATTCTTATTAACCAAGAGAGCGGCTGGAGGATTTAAAGTCGTGCTGAGACTGGAAAGGCTGATAACAGGAGGCTGCAAATCCCGCACCTTTAATGCAGCAAACTGACCAGTGGACCCAATAGGAAAAGCTGTGTTGGCTTTTGGTGACTGCTGGAAATTGAGACCCGGGACCCCACGAAGCAGCCAGGACTGCCCTGCTGCACCACAGGAGATTGTGAAAGGCTCTAGAGCTCCAAAGCTGAATGCTGTGCAGTTTTCTGACCATTCCACGCTGTGCCGGGAGTGCAGTGAGGGCAAGCGGCATGGTGTGCAGTAGACTCAAGAGGAGGACCTGCATCGAGCCCTGGTGAGTACTGGGGACTGTGTCCTGCGGCTGCTGGGGTTGGCCAGAGAACATCTTGGAACTGGGCAGAGCCCGCCACCATGGGGTCATCAATAACACAGAGAGTCTGGTGGAAGACATCTTAGAGTTGGGCAGAACCTACAGCTCGGTGACATCACCAAATCGCCCCTGTAGAGAGGTCTGGTGGAGGACATCTTGAAACTGGGCTGGAGCCTGATGCCGTGTTGGCTTCAGCATTATACAGAGAACTAGTGGAAGACATCTTGGAATTGGGCAGACCTGCTGTCCTGGTGCTCCTAGCACAGAGAGGTCTGGCAAGAGAACAGCTGGGATTTGGGCAGAATCCTGTACCACGGTGACATTAGTCAGCTGCTTCTGGCACAGAGAGAACTGGCAGGATCTGCTGGGGCGTTAAGCCTCTGCTTGGGGCCCAATAAGCAGATACAAAATAGTTGCAACTCTGTGACATCCAGAAAGTACAGCCTAATTTACGGATTCACCAGCACAGAGGCTGGAGACTAGCCTGCACCGTCCCTGCATCCCTGCCTCCCCCACATAACAGCAAATTGAGAAGGACAGCAAAAACTCAAGTTCAGCACGCTTCTGAAAGGCCCTAAGCAATACGGAGTGGGCCAGACACCCCCCAGGACACTCCAGTCTGAAAGAAACCAGAAACATGACAAGCGATAAAAATTTAAAAAAATCTCCAGCTGCCCAACATGAGAAAATAAGCCCAGGAGAAGTAAACACTGAAGAGAACAAACACAGTAACCATCCAATACTGGACACAGCATCAGCCAAAATTAAAAAATACCTCCATGACCTCATAGATGAATTTAAAGCTGTACTCCTGATCCAAGTGAGGCAAGATACAAAGAGATTAATTAAAGAAATGACAATCCCCACCCTAGAGGACACAGATGGAAGAACTGAGGAAATCAGAAAAGAAAGAGAAACTTCTGAAGAAGAATTTAAACGTAACTTAGAATACATGAAACAGATCCAAAGAGATTACCAGGAAACTAAAAACTCCATTGAACACTGGCAAAATATCCTGACAGAAACTAAAGCCAGCCTTCTGAAACTTGAAGAGAGATTTATGACATATGATCGTGAAAGAAAAAAACCTCTTAAAAATAACAAGGAACCAGAAAGAAACAATTCAAAGGCTAGAAGATGACAAAAAGATACATAACTTGGGAAGCAGGAGCAATAAAAAATGAAATACAAAGAATATTCACAGATATATTAAAGCAAAATTTCCCATGTATAGCAAAAAGAAATGATATCCAGATAAAAGAGGCATGCAGAACACCAGCTACCTACAACCAAAACAGATCTATGCCTAGAATATAATAAGATTCCAGAAATCCACCAAAAGAACAGAATATTAAAAGCAGCCAGAGAAAAGAAGCAGATTACCTACAATGGGAAAATTATCAAAATAATAACAGACTTATCAACACAAACTCTTAAGTCAAGAAGGGAATGGGGAGAAATATTCCAAGTCCTGAAAGAAAATAATATGCAACCAAGACTCATATACCCATCAAAACTCTCTCTCAAAATTAATGGAGAAATAAGATGCTTAGGAACTGTGGGAGTTCGTGGCCACCAATCCAACCCTACAGAGAGTGCTGACGGACATTCCAGAGAAAGAGAGGAAGGGATACCAGGATTCCAGCAATAGTGGCAGAGAGGCCTCAATGAACGGGGCAGACAGTGGAATGAGGGAATAAGGTGGACAAATTATAGCAGAAAAATGGAGTAGCAGACATGAGGCAGAGACGGAAAGCTATAGTCTTTAGTATAGACAGCTCTGAAACACTATTTAAAAAAGGCAGAGGTCATTGTTAATAGTGTATCAGGATTTAAAAGACACAGTAGTCTTATCGTCATATTTAGTTTGAATTTAATTTGTTCTGGTCTGTCCTCTCATGTCAGATTTGAGGGCACAGACATCTGACCCAAAAATAGCAGGTTATACCATGGTAACTATCCTTACTTTCCTATTAACTTAAACTGAAATCCTGTATTACTTACATTGTCTTACTATGACTGATCTTAATTGAATCTGATTCATAAGACCATGGGTTGGCCTTGGATGATTTTATTTGAATTTGGTATGCTCGTTAGTATCAACCCTAAAAGTAGAGGCAACTACTCTGAAGATGACAAGATGTAAAGGATATCCATACTGGTATTAATTATTAACAGCTCTCAAATAGTACAATGCTTTTAAAGTTGTGTTTTTATAAAAATAGGTAATACTATGTTTAACTGTATTAAGCCAATGTTGTGGACAAATCTATTGAAAATAACAAGAGAAAACATAGTAACTACGGAAGATCACCTATATTGTGGTCTTATATGTCTTATCCAAAGCATGTTTTTCTAGGAATTTGTTTTGCTGTCTTGTTACGACTTGTTTTTCCCTATAATACAGAGAGGATAGATATATATGTAGAACTTCACACATGAGTTTTTTTTTAAAAAATTATTTACGGGAACAGATTATATAATACAAGATGTAATGAACAGATACTCTGAAGAAGAGACGCTAAGAAATCCAGTGCTAATTTTGTAGCATTATGATATAAATTCTAGCAATACTGTTTGCTGATTAGAATGACATTGGTCTGGTCTCTTGAGTTCAGTTTCAGCATATGTAGAGATGGGAAAGCTACCACGAAGAGAATGAGAGATGCGATGGTAGTTATTATTGTCTTCCCTAATGTTGGATCTTGAAGACCTAAAAAGCCTTCATCATCCTGTAATGATTTGATTAGTTCTATAATATGCAATAAGTATATAATGTGGGTGAAGAGGGGGACAACTATTTGTAAGAAACTAGAGACAGTTAGATAGACAGTGAAGATCTCCAGTGGACTTGCTTTGAAATCTGTATTTCTTTAAATTGTTTTTTTAACTGTTTTGTTCTGTTTTGATATGTTTAATCTTACCCTCTTTGAGATGTAAAACAAGTGTGTAAGACTGATAACCATATTGCTGAGTTTTTGTTCGATCATTGAGCAGAACTGTTTGCAGTGTCACTTTTTGAATGTCTTTTTAAATACTTTAATTTTGTAACCTGAAAAGCTATTTCTAAGATGACAATATGAACTGATCAACCAGCGATTTCTTACCGTTTGTTTTTCTGTAATTTTGTATTATTTCTACTCTATCTCCATGTATTTTTTTGTTTCCTTTTCTTTAAATAAAAAAAAATGAAAGTACTGATACAACAGCATTGAAAAGCAGTGGGGCCAAGATTGCAGATGAATTTCATATTTGAGTTGATCTTGCATCTGAGACCTCATCTAGGGACGAGAGATCAGTGTTTGCCAGGAATCTCCCTTACAAAGTTGAAGAAACTGCTGAGGAAGAACACTTTGTGAACCGTGGCAGTACTGTGGCAGTGAGGAGTGTGAGAGACCCAGTTACAGGAGTCAGCAAATGGTTTGGCTACATGCTCTTTGGGAACACAGATGCTGTTAATCTTGTTCTCTGGCATTAAATACTTCTGAGCTAATGGGAAGAAAACTCAGAGTTATGAGCTCTGTTAAGAAAAACTTAAAACAACAGAATTCAAATCCAGGTTTGTAGAACGTCAGTAAATCCAAGCAGAGACTTAATTTTGCTTCCAAAGATGCAGGACAGTCTAAAAGTGTATTTGTTGGAGAAAACCTGTTCTTGTTGAGAAGGAGAAGAAAGGACAAAAAAAAGAGTGGATTGAACTAAGAATCTGAGAAAACAGAAGTAACTATCAAAAGCTGCTTGCTTTTTTTCTCCTGAGGTCTGCCAATCTAAGTGCGTTGAATTCATGGACATGATTTTTTATGTAGTTGTACGTGTGAGATTTGTGCAACCTTATTCACATTGTAATCCCTTCAAAGCATTTTTTAATGTATGCAGATTAGTTCATGTATTATGTGTTACTACTGATGGTAAAGAGATTATTTTATTAGGCCCTGGTCAACATTTAGAATTTTAATGATTATTTGACTGTATGTTCTTAGTGCTTCAGAATTATTTCAAGAATATTTTTGCTAGAGATAAGAATAGAAATTTAAAAAAACAATAAACATTATTACTGATTATACATAAAAACACTGCTATAAAATAATTTTAAAACAGCAAAAGAAAAATCTACACAAAGAGAAGAGAATTTCTGTGACTAGTTGAATGAAGTGAAATCTCACTGGGATTCAGAAACATTCCACCAAAGGTTATTGGCAGAATGCTCTGTGGTCAGCCATGAAAGGACTCATGCTAAATGAGTAAATAAGATAAAACACTACTGGAAATAAAAATCTGAGTGACCAAATTGGATATGAGGCTCAAAGAGACAGAAAATACGAAATCTCAGTGAGAAAGCAAAAGTCACTCAGCTCGGGGATGCCCCCCATTTGAGGTCCCATTCATGCCCACAAACCTAGCAAAGGAAGCCTGCCTTCTTCAAGGTTCTCATTGTAGCTGGTAAATTGTTTATTGGTCTTTGTTTGGTTTTTGTTTTGAGTGTTTTGTTTTGTGAGACAGGGTCTCACTGCATAGTTCAGGGTAGGCAAGAGCTCACTGTGGAATGCAGACTGACCTTGAACTCACGGTAGTCTTCCTACCTCAGTCTTCCAAATGCTGGAACTACAGACATGCACCACCATGTCCTGCCTTGTAGTAAATGGTTACAGAAGTTTTTTAGTTTGTGTTGACTTTATGAGCCACTGACAAAATGGTGCTTATTAAATTATGCACAAAGTTCCAGTGAACAGTCTCATCTGCTACATATACTGTCCCAAGTTGTAATCTCTTCCCAACCCTTTTTACCCTGTATCCCAGTGAACAGTGTAAAAATATATCTGATTTGCTTTACATTGAGCTGGTTATCTTGTGTCAAATAAAGAAGTGACATTTGGCCTGTGCTCTTTTTTATATTTCTGAATAATAAAGTGAATATATTTCATCCAGTGTTTTCTCAGCAAACCTCACATATTTTCTTACTGTCTTGCCAAAGAGTAGAGCTCTTGTGGAATCCATGATTTTTATCAGAAGATATATAAGTGGGTCAGCATTTGGCCACAATTAGTTTTCATCTCCCTCCACTAGGGAGAGAATTTCTCCAGAATGCTCAGTAAAAGAGAACCAGATAGCGTTTAGTGGGTGAGGGTAAGGGAATAAACATTGAGCATTAAAGCCTAACAGACAAGGTTCAAGGCCCAGCTCCTCGTTAACTAGTTGTGAAACTTGGGTAAAGAAAATATGATTCCTCAATCTGTTCAAGACTACGGGGATGGATGGTAAAAGGCAAGTGCCTGTGTACTTGGCATAGCAGAAATCTTCAATAAACATTAGTTTTTATCCTTCCCTCACCATCTCATGAACATGGCTCATAATTTAACCTTTTCTTGGCATCTCAGGATTTCTTGTTATTTTGAATATCAGCAGTTATACTGACTTGTGATACATAATAATTTAATAGAAAATAAAAGTGAGTGAGGATACCACTTTCTATATTGCATACCTTTTGTATTTTTATGGCTTTTCTTGTGCTTGTTTCTCAGATTGTCGATACTTTTTTATGTTCCTTCTGTTCTTTTGTCTGTTTGTTTTTGTTTTTGCTTTTGCTTTTGATTTTGAGACAGTGTCTCACTATGTCATTGAGACTGGCCTTGAACTCACTATGTAGCCTAGGCTGGCCTGGAATTCACAGCAATCCTCCTGCCTCTGCCTCCTGAGTGCTGGAATTACAAGTGTGCACCACCATGCCTGGCCCTTCTGTTCTATAAATTAAAAAAGCACAGCTTGTTACCCAAGGCTGAAATGTAGTGCTGTACACCTGTACTCTCAGCTTTCCAGGAAGCTGAAGCAGGAGGATGGCAAATTCAAGCCCATCCTGGGCAATTTAATAATGCCCTATCTCAAAATAAAAAAGGACTGGGGGCATAGCTCAGTGTAAATGCTCTGGGTTCAACCTCCAGTGCTAGAAAGAGATCAAGAAAAAGGAAAGGGAAGGGGAAGAGAATGTGGAGGAAAACCCAAGGATAAGCAAAGCACCACTGTGTTCCCTCGGCCAACATGTGCTAGGTATTCAAATGTTAGATGAGCAAGTGACCATTCATTAATATCTGAGAGCCCTTTTTAGTTCTTTTTTTATTTCAGCTGTTCTCTTAAAGGATGCAATAATTGAATAAAATACCAGATAGACAAAAGGTTGTTAAATATACCTGCATAAATGCATAATATTTTATTGGAAAGATTTCATGATGAAAAGCAGCACAATATTGTTGAAAAAAGGAAATATGGATATTTGTAATGAAGTACCCTTACATTACCCAGAAATGTATTACTCCTTCTTTTTCTTTTTTTTTTATTACTCATTCTTTTGTAGCATGTGAATGAGCAAGGATGTTGTATTCCTAGAGAAGTTACTGGAGTTAATTTTAAAATATGGCTGATTAAACACATAAGTTACATTCTTTCTGTCTGGATGCCCAAGTAACTTTACAGTAAATAGATAAAGTCATAAGCCCTTAAACAAAAAGCACAGGAAGGAAAAGAAAGCAAATATGTTTTAATCTGGAAAGCAGATGATTGAAATGTACCTAAAAGCTAAAAACTAAACTGCCAGGAACAAAGCCAGAAGAAAACTGTGCCAAAAGGCTCGAGAATTAGGATTACCAGCTATCTCAGATAACAAGAGTGTGGGTGGGGCTGAAAAGAGGGGGAAACTATAGAACACCTAAAAGAGGCCAGTTAGCTGTCCTTTGTGCCCCCTGTCTCATCTGCTGCATGTACTGTCCCAAGTAGCCATCCCTCCCAAACCCTTTCTATTTTTGGAAGAAATATTAATAAACAAATTTCTGAAGGCTGACAGCAGGGTTTCTCAGATCCCTCAGATCAGATAGCTTCAGAATCAGAACTCAACTCGTTTGTGACTCCACATCCAACTGTTAGCCACATTACTTCCTATAAGCTGTACACAGAGCCAAATGTGACTCTACTGTTCCAGGAAAGCAACTATTTTGCCATGTTGTAATAAGAAATGCAAATGCATCATAACAGAGGAATGTAGAGTCTAGTTTTTAAAATTTGTTCTAATAAAGAATGGTGTCTACTTTTTTTTTTTTGTCTTTTTTGTTTTGTTTTTATCGGTACCAGAGATTGAACTCACTACTGCCTGCTTGCAAGGCAAGTGCTTATGCCACTGAACTAAATCCCCAGCCCCCATGATGTCTACTTATTAATGGCTGTATTTTCTGAGTTAGTATAAAATTTTAATATAGATTAATATTCTGTGCCTATGCATGTGTTGATAAGCATTTTATGTTCAGTAGCTACTGAATCCTGACAGGCACCTGAATTATAGGTACTTCCATTACCTGTTTTATAAATGATGAAATTGCAGTAATAATGAATGATAAAATTGAGTAGTAATCTGCACAAGGTCACTAGCTTGTGAAGGCCATACTGGGATTTGAACTGGCTGTCTGACTTCAGAGCCAACATCCTTGACCATTGCATCATCCCCACTAGAATTTCAAAATTATTTATGATCCCAGAAATGTTCTAAATCATCTCTGTTCATTTTCAGTGGCTTTATCAAAACACATTTACTGTAAATTTTTTTTCTTTTAGGTTTATGTTCCAGATGAAAATAATGCTATTTTGGGAAGAAATACAAATAAACAAGTTTTTGAAGGCCTGACAACTGGACTTCTCAAAGTCATTGCTGCGGTTTTTGGCTGCCTGATTGCTAATCGACCAGATGGAAACAGCCGGCCAACCACACCAAAAATATCAACACAGGAAATGAAAAACAAACCTTCACAAGGTGATGCTTTTAACAGTCGAGTTCAGGACCTTATCAGGTAAAATGGATTTTTTAAACTTTATTTTAAAAGTGATATTAAAATAATTTAAACCCTGATGCCTGCACAAGGACAGTGTTTATCACAACATTCTCCACAAATTCCTGACAGAGGATACACCACATTTATAGAGAGAAGGAAAATGTTACTGAAAAGCAACCTCAAACTCAGCTGCCATTCTTGATATTTGGCTGTATGATGTTAAGATATGTCATGTTGGAGCTCTTACAGCTCTCATGATATCAGCTCTCTCTAACTCAAGAAATGTCTGAGAATTTCCCTCAGTTTTTCTGTGGTTTCAAATTCGTTTCAGGCTTAAATCAAGAATAATAGCCACCAAATATGGAGTGCTCATTACATATGAGGTATTGTAAGAGTCATTGCAGCCCTGTAAGTATAGGATTTCTAATTCGGGCTTTATAAATGAGGAAATTGCTGAGAGAGGTTAAGTGTTTCAGCTAAGGTTATACAATGAATAAGTGTAAAAGTAGGTAGGAAAGCTGAGGCTGGAACTCACATCTAACTGGATTGCCAACATCTGTTTGCCACACAGCTGTGGCAATTTCTGACACCTGTTCAAGGTTAGCTGTCTTTCCTCTCAAGATCTCCTTTTCCCCAGGGAAATTTACTCCCACTTTGGCATCTGAACTCCTTTTCCCTGCAGAATCTTGAACGAGTAGGACATTTAATTTCCCAGCATGATTCCCTCTGGTGTTCACCAGTTACCTGTTCCATCAGTCAGCAACTCTTCTGTGGTCTGTACTGATCTCTGGCTCTCCAAATCCATGCAATTTGTTGTACTCTGAAGCTTATGGTAGGTTAATAGGAAAAAGAGAATGCCCTCCCCTGCATTCGTTTCTTTCACAGTTCATAAATTTCCTCTGGCTTCTTGTAGTGCTTTTTTGGGACCAGTTGCTTCATTCAGTATCTTCTTTACTCTTGATTGCTTTGTTCACTTATCCCTTCCATCTGCTTGTCCTCTTTCCCCAAGCATATTTATTGCTGGAGAGCACCAGGCCCTTTGGGTCTACAACCATTTATCTTACAGCACTTGACTTTTAGCCTCCCTGCCCTTTCTCTCAGTTGCCTGATCCCATTCAATTTTCCTGTGTCTTATGGTCACTGTGGAGCTTATGCCTCTCTGCTGATGAGTACCATTCTGTCTCACTATTCTCTCATGGATTACCCTGTGGTGTAGCAGGCCTATATTCATGTCATCCGGACACCTTAGCCACATTTCCTGCTGTATGTGGTGAAGGACCTGGCCTGAGGCTCCAGTACAGTTCCAGTGGGCCTTCCTAGAGAAAATACATTTTTACATAGGGTATTATTATAGTTACACACATAGTTACAAATCCAGGGACTGGGAATGTGGCTCATTGCTAAGACATTTGCCTAACATGTGTAAAGCCCTGGTTTTGATCCCTAGCAACACACACACACACAAACACACATACCTCTTCTTAAAAGAAGAAGGAATTATGGGAAAAAAAACAACAGTAGTTCTGCCAAATAGGTTAACTCATATGACTTAACAAAAGATACCACAGTGCTTCAGAACAGACCTGTGCCATCCTCCTCTGATTTGAATCTCATTTGGTAAATGTTATTTTCTTATAGATATATTGTCAGTTGGATTGATGATTTTTGTGTGCAGAACCACAAGCCTGTCTTGAATTTTCCTGGGTATTGCATACAGAGCATGTGCAGTTGTTCCCTTACTTGTTTTCTCACCTTCCCAGATATGAACTGATCAGAAATCTCACTGCACTTTCTGCTACCATATGGGTACTTTTGTCAGTTAAGAAATTGAGAAGGGGTTCCAGCCCAATGTTTGGGGCTGTTCTCTGGCTCACACCTCCCAGGTGTAGCCGGAGCTGGACCAGACCCTGACATACATCCATCTCGCTCATTTCCTCATTCAGCATAGAAAAGGCAGAAATGTATCTTTTTCAATGTTTAAATGTAATATTACTTTATTATAAAATATAGCAATATACACAGAAACAAAATTATTGATAGCATTTAAACCATTTTTGTCTTGAGACTTTGTAGGTTTTTTTTTTTTCTTTTGTCTTTTTCGTTTTTATCAGTACCAGGGATCGAACTCACGACTGCCTGCTTGCAAGGCAGGTGCTTATGCCACTGAGCTAAATCCCCAGCCCCAAGACTTTGTAGTTTTAAAGCTATGTGTGGTCACTATTAAACTCAGGAATGATCTCAGTAGTAATTTTATGCTCTTATTGAAAATTGAAATTTCAAAAAGCATCCACACACTCACTGATGCCACAAAGAAGCAGCATAGTTAGTGGCAAGGACAGTCTTATGGTAGGAGTCAACAGATCTTGAATGTTCTACCTCTCTTGTGTGAGCTAATGTTTTGCCCTTCTTGAGCCTCAGTTTTCTTCTCTATCTCACAGGGTTAGCAATATAATTCCCATGTGGTGAGCATGGTCTTTATGGACCCTGCTGAATGAACTGTAAATTATTCAGAGTTTTTAGAGTGTAATATGGCTATCCATATCTAGACCTCAATAATATGTATACTCTTTAACTCAGTAATTCCACTTCTAAAAAGTAATCTGAAATCTGGTAAGGATTTGCACAAAAAATGTTTATTAACATGGTTTATAGTAGTGAATATTGAGAACAACTAGAAGTTCCAAAGCTATTTTACTAGTAGGATATTATTCAACCCTTACAAATGTTTTTAGCCTCTACAATCTAGATCATTTTACAGGAAATGCATCATACAGAAAACCATGTTACATGATATCACAGGGATATAATCAGCAAAATTCAGTTTGTGACAAAAGTAAACAATGAAGTTTTATCAACAAATAAATTTGTAAAGTAGGTCAAAAGGAGAGATGGAGAAGTAACCAGCAGTTTAAAGAAATGTAAGACTATTAGCTGATCATAGTATGTGGTTCTTATTTTGATGATAATTTTTTTAATTATTAAAAATGTTGACACAATCATTTGTAAATTTGCAACTTAATACGAACAAATTATGATTTTTCAGGTATAATAATGGTATTGTGGTCATGTTTTAAAAGATATTTTTAGAGAAACATACTAAAATACTCACAAATATAATAGTATGATGCCTTGAATTTGATGAAATAATCTGCAAGATGAGTGGGGATGGATGAGATTGCCATGGAGTGATGGTAGCCATTTCTGGGCAATGAATACATGGAAATTTCTTATCCTGTTTTATCTTTGGTTTATATTAAATCTTTTCAGTAATTTTTGTGTTTGTTTTTTGGTGGTACTGGGGATTGAATGGAGGACTTTGTGTTTGCTAGCCAAACTGAGCTATACTTCCAGGCCCCACCTATAAAGGAATAAGGAAGTTTTAAAGGAATAAAATATAGTGCATACAAAGATATATTTCCATAATGAGTTTATTACTTTTTTATTTTATTTTTCTTTTGTGTTTTGAGACAGGGTCTCACTATGTAGTTCAGGCTGGTCTTGAGCTCACAATGTAGCCCAGGTTGGCCTGGAACTCACAGCAGTCCTCCTGCCTCAGCCTTCCAAGTGCTGGGATTACAGCTATGTGTCATCATGCCCAGCAAGCCTATTACTGTATTTTGTAATCAGTAAGAGTTATTCTACTTTCTATGATTAAAACAATTTTAGAAACCTAACTTGAAATAATATAGGCACAAAGAGTGGTAAATTGCCATGTATACCTGGAAGGTCAAGATTTGACATCTGGAGTCCTTATCAATATATTCATGACAATTCTACCATACTAGATAAATGTATTCCTAAAATTTGTATGGAATCACAGAAAAAAATAGCCACAGTGATCTTGAGCAAAATAGAACAACGCAGTAGATACTGTACTATCTAACCTCAAAATGTACTATAGTGCCATAGTAATCAGCAAACATGATATTAGCATAAAAGTAGATGCTTAGGTCAATGGAACAGAAAGCCCAGAATTAAATCTAAGCATCTATAACTAACTTTGTCTTTGACAAAGTGTGAACATTGGAACACATAATGATAGTGTGCTATATGTTTCAAGGACAGTCATCCCTTCATTAAATGATGCTAGGAAAATTCAATATACAAATGTGGAAGAATGAAACTAAACCTTTGTTATCTCACCATATACAAAAAAATCAAATCAGAATAAAGACGTAGCGAATGAGCAAATAGTCCATTTTAAAAGTACACACAGACCTAAATGAAAATTTCTGAAAAGATGTACAAGTGGCCAATGGATACATGAAAAAATGTTCAAAATCACTAATCTTGAGAGAAATACAAATTAAAACCATAACAGGGTATCACCGTACCCCAGTTAGAATGGCTATTATCAAAGAAATGATAAGTGCTGGTAAAGATGGAGAGATAAGAGAACATTTACACAGTGTTGGTTAAAATATAAATTTATACAACCATTATAGAAAGTGTTACAAAGATTCCTCAAAAAATTAAAAATGAGGGGCTGGGAATTTAGCTCAGTGGCATAAGCACCTGCCTTGCAAGCAGGCAGTCATGAGTTCGATCCCTGGTACCGATAAAAAATTTTTTAAAAAAATTAAAAATGGGGTTTCCATGTAATCCAGAAACCCCACTGCTTATTACACACACAAAGTAAATGAAATCAGTACATTGACAATTCATCTACATTGCTATGTTTACTGCAACACTCATAACAGCCAAGAAATGGAAGCAACCTGAATATCCACCAAATGATGAATGAATAAAAAAGATGTGGTACATGTACACAATGAAATACTATTTAGTCATTTTTTAAAAGATAAAATCCTGTCATTTATAATAACATGGACATAACTGGAGATCATTATGTTAAAGGAAATAAGCTGGGCACAAAAAGACAAATACTACATGATCTCACTTATTTGGTAAATTTTTAAAATTTCAGTTTCACAGAAATTAAGAGTAGAATAGTATTTACCAGAGGCTGGAAGGATCAGGTAGAAAAAGGAAGATAGGGAAAGGCTGGTCAGTGGGTAGTAAGTTATAGTTAAATAATAGAAATAAGTTCTGGTATTCTGTTGTATAATAAAGTGACTGTAGATAATGATAGTGTGCTATAGAAGAGGGTTTTGAATATTTTCACCACAGGAGTGTTGTGTTTGAGAAGATATATATGCTCATCTTGATTTAAAGATTGCACAATGTATAAATCTTTCAAAACATCACAGAATACTTCTTAAACATACAATTTTATGTATCAATTAAGAATTAAATTAAATGTCTTAATTTTCAAAATTATACAAGTCAAGTTTTATTAAGTTTACTCTTGGTCAAGAATTGCAGAGGCCACGTTTTAAAAGAAAAGATTGCTCTCAATTGTTTTTGTTTTTGTTTTTGTTTTTGTTTTTAACAAAAAACACACATTATCTTGATCTGATCATGAGGAAAAGTCGAACATACCCAAGCTAGGAACATTCTACAAAACAACTGGCTTGGTACTTTTAAAAAAGTCAGTATCATGAAAGATAGAAAAAGAGTGGAAAACTGTTTAAAGAAGAGTAAAGAGAGCTAGCAAGGATTGTCAACCTGTGATTCTGAGTAAGATCTTAGACAAGGAAAAAAGAAATCTATTAAGAGTGTAACTATACCATCAGTGAAATAGAAGTGCTGGCTATAGATTAATCAGTACTTTTCCCATGTTAATTTTCCTCATTTGACACCTGTATGTGATTGTAAGGAAGGAGGAATATTGGAGGCTAAAAGTACGCCATTAGGACTATGCTTCATTCTCATTTCTGTGTCTCCTTGCATTTTTCTCAGCAGATGTTCTCCACATAACAAATAAGTTGGCCCCACTTTTATCTTTCCTTTTAGATATCGCAGTTGAAAGAGGTTGCTGCTGTGGTGAGGTATTGATCCCACAGTATAAAATAGTCTTTTGTCAAATCATGTCTCCATCCTGACCAGTTATTTTGGCCAAGAAGATAAGTTCTCTAGCTGTCCTACACCACATGCTGACTCCTGGTCTCAGGGTATATTGTTTAACAGCCCACATAAAACCACACAAAACAGGAGAGCAGAATGCTAGGCAGACAAAAACCAAAGCTTTCACAGTCTGCTTCCTCATTGTATTCTTGGGGTGACTCCTGGAAATGATTTGTACAAAACTTTCTAAATTTAAAAGTTCTAGGCAATGTAAAAGCCAGTTTTTGAATGCCTGATTCTATTAAATCAGATTATATTAAGAGCCTCAATATGTACCAATCTATCTACTTCCTTAAGAATGCCTTATTCTATTAAATCAGACTATATTAAGATCCTCAATATGTACCAATCTATCCACTATCTTAGAATGGGGCTGGTAATCATTTCATTGTTGTTGTTGTTTTGGTACCAGGGATCAAACTCATGACCTGATACTTGCCAGGCAGGCACTTGTGCCACTGAGCTAAACCCCCTGCTGGTCATCATTTTATACTTTGCTATTTTAAACCTGTAGAAGATGCTTATAGCCCAGGCAAGCACATTTCCTAATGTGAGAAGAGAATAGAGGCATTATTTTGTGGCTTCTAAAAAGTGGATTTAGAGGAGACTCCATACATGAATTATTCATTGTATTCTCCTACCTTTTCCACAAAATTATGTTGATAAATGAGTAATAATGGGGATTATAATACATTTACAAGCAGAAATATTGACTCCTTTGTACATGTTACTGAAATGTACATGTAACATGCTGGTTTTCAGAACTGCTGTATTTCAGTCCTGCCTTTTCAGACATGGAAATGCAGGCACTGAATCTGTACTAAATCTTTCAGCTGAGGTTGATATTTCTGCAAGATCATTTGTAGTTTGAAAATATCTTTCAATGACTGCTGCTTTGTGGACTAATAAAAGAGCTACTATTTTCAGTTAAGTTTAATAAACAGCTCTAGAAAACTGTTTATTGGACCCAAAAGATGAAAGGGACTTCTTAAATGTTATTGTCAACCCTCGAGACTGGTACTTTTCATAACATTAGGCAATTAGATTCTGTGTCTGTTATACTCCCTCTTAATGGGGATGAAATTTTTAAATGGAACCCACAGTTGGCATTAGAAGTTAGCATTGTAACAGCATCTGGGTAACATCACATGTCTTCTGAATCCCTGCATTCTGGTGAATCTAGCTCCCCAATACTATCAGAAAGATAACTTTTTAATTTTTTTTTTTGGTCTTTTTCCTTTTTAAAAGTATAGAAGTAACTCTATAAATTGTTTCACCCTATTGTCAGACTCTTTAGATCAGGAAGAATGATCAGGTGATCATATTCATTTCTTCTTCTTGAAAGATATCACCAGAATAACCAAAAAAGGAGGAAAAGAAAAATTACAAAAATAGTGATTATTACAGCTAAATCTAAGAAAATTGGCTTTTGATATGCTTTACTGAAAGCTGTATAATGTCTGCTTGCTGGAGGGGGCCAAGCCTGTAGATAGTAAAGTTCAATGTGGACGTGAAGATGCTGCAGCCCATGCAGATGGATAACACATTTCCCCCCTGCTTCCAGCTATGTGGTGAGCATAGGCCTAATTGACAAATTGTGTGGCTGCTTCCTTTCGGTGCAAGGCCCAGTGGACGAGAACCCTAAGATGGCCACATTTCTGCAGCATGCTGCAGGACTGCTCCATGGGATGTGCACACTCTGCTTTGCCGTCACCAGAAGGTAAGACTCAACTTTTGGAATACCTCTTGATTTTTGCCCATCTTTGGGTCTTTTCATAGGAATTCAGGTCACTTAGCCTCTGGTCCTCTTTGTCTTTTCTTTGTCATTGGTTTTCTATAATAAAATATGCAGCACATTTTCATTTTGGAGGCCACATGCCTCTTCCAGAGTCTGTTTTTCTTGTTGATGTCATAAACTTGGCTATCAAGAGAGCTCAGAGTTCATCCAGTACTTCTTTCACTGAAGTCCAGGAGTTAAGTGATGCGTTCTCCTTGAGCTCTTGTGTCAGTAACAAAGTCTAGACCCAGTTAAGGCATGCCTACAGGACAGGACAACACATCCTCACAATGGTCATGTTCATTTGTCACCTGCTTTCAGCTCCAGTCTCCTAGTCTCACTTGAGTCCCTGCTTCCAAAGTTCTCAGTAAATAAAGGAAGGGAGTCATCTAAAAATAATAACTTCTGAAAGTCACCCATAACTCAGGGGCATAATTAAAGCCAGAGGCCTGGGACTCCTACTGGCCAGATTGCTGACCCCAGTCAGTCTCACCCGGTGACTGTCCTTAAAAACCATAGTCCTCCAGAAAGGACAAAAGAAACTTTTTCTCTCCTCTCCCCACAAAGTAAGGGTAATTATGATAGTGACTCCATGTTTCCAGTAGAAATATGGCATCTGTCAAGTATAGTGAAGATGTTCGGTTGAATACTTTTCTCACAATTCTAAGTAGCATTTTATTTGTATTTTATAATCTGTCATGCATTTTAGGGACTTTTCAGGAAGCAAACTACTATTTGAAATGTGTAAAGTCTGACTTCTTGAAGAAATATGATCCATCTATGTTCAGTATACACAAAATGCTAGTGAATATGTACAAAATATTTCATGAGAAAAAATCTATTTAAAATGAACAAACATCCTCAACATTTTGGGTCCATTATACATAGGATCCTAAGACCACCCATCCTTCCTTATCCTTACCCAGTTTCCCACTACCAGTCACAGTTAACTATCTGAGATGCAGGAAAGCTAAGCATGGCCTGTATTCAGGGTTCCAAGTAAATCTTTCTCCACCTAGAAATGTGGATGAATCCCAGGGAAGAGATAAGAGCTCAAGAGGTGACTTTGTGGACCTGTGACCTAAGTAGGATTGAATACAAAGGCTAGTAGTCGTCACCGGGCTCCGTCTGGGCCATTGGCACCTGTCTTTGTAGAGGCTACCATGCTGCCTGTGGATGTCCTTCTTTTTTGGTGTCTTCATACAAGAGCCTCTTTTGGCCCTGGCTCTTTTGTGTACAAAGCCTTACAAACTTAACAGCATCTCAAGTCTATAGCACCTGTTCTTTTCTCAAAACCAAATGACTATAACAAACATCAGCATTCGCATATGGGTTTTCATGTAGTTTGTGGGCTATGGTTTTCATATATACACAGATTCAGTCACTTGAAGTCTAAAAGCTATCCATAGCCTCTCATTTTTATAGGGAAAGCCACTGAGGAAAACTTGGCCTTAATTAGGACCAATACCCACGCCATGGTATTCTGCCTATAAACTTGATGTTTACTGCTCAGAATGTGGGGGCATGTGTTGCATTTCTTTGAAGATTTTCTTAGTTAACTGTATGGTAAACAAGATCATCTTGTCTGAGCAGGTATGCTTTTCTCCCAAAGATATTCACTGAGTACCTGCCCTGTGTTATCACAGCTCGGTGTCAACTCTCCTGTTGCCATTGGTGTGGGGTAGGGCTCACAGACTCACAGCTTCAGCATATGCACTACCACAAAAGATAGCGTACAAAAAATGCACTCCCGGAAGAGGTCAGAAAGCTTCCATAGGCTGAACCTGAAAGGATCCAGGACAAGTGGAGAGAAAATTCAGTTGAGAATAATGTACTTTGTAGTACAGCAAATGTTTTTGGTGCCTTTGGCTCAGCTGGTGCTCACCTACCAACAGCTTCCTGGATTTCTCTTCCCATGGATGTTATCTGGACAAACAGCTGTTCATCATAGAGAAGAGAAGTAACATCTCCAGGAGTGGCTTCAGACAATAAAGCTTCCCTCACTCTCAGCAGGGCAGTTCAGAGACACTTCTGTACAGCTGCTCTGAGGTCCCAAACAGGAGCCAGGCCATGAACACATCTTTGAGCCACTTTCCGCTTCCCTGTTTCCCCACACATAATCCATTTACACCCATATCCTTGCTGCAGGCTCTACTTTGTGGCAGCCCACACAGAGAGATGGGTCTGTAAGACTGTATCTTGTTCACATTGGTGTTGCTGTGACCAAAGAGGAGTAGGAGATGAGGTCTCGAATGAGCTCCATGAGTGAGAGACTCAGAGGAAGACAAAAGCTAGACTGGAATTGTGGAATCCATGGAAACTGTTTAGGAAGAATTATATTTCTGTTGTAGAATGAGCATGTCTGCAGTACTAGCCAAAGGGCTCCTGCATAATCTAAAGGAGAAATGCTTAGGACATAGAAAAAAAGCAAAGACCTCAAGAGGAACTGGAGTAAATATGAGGGAGAGAGTGTAGGGCTTGTAATATAGGGAGAGAGTGAAGGGAGGAATCCAGATAGGGACTCCTGGGTCTTTGATGTCAAATTGTTGAGTGCTATTGTCTCAAAATGAGGGAAGAAGAGCTATTTTTCATAGAGGAGATCAGAAAGTCAAAAGATGATTCAAGTCATCCAAATCCATATACATAAACATCTGAACATATAATACAGTTCTTTCAATGTGCCTATGTAACTGAATTTAAAATGAATCAGTGATTAACGCTCAGTGGTTTTTACTAATTCTTAATCCATTTTCCTTGATACAATTTGTTTCTCCAACTTCAATTGCTTAGTAAATTACTGTTAGTAGAACTTAACACAAAAGCAGATTATTCTAGAAAAAAAGTCCAGACAGTTTCTGGCTTAATTTACTAGGAAATTGTTGCAAAATCTGTATAAACTGCTATCCTCAAAAAGGTGAAAAAAATGACTCCTAATTGTTCCTCTCTTATCTTTCATTCTCCCAGCACTTCATAACCACCAGGTCACAGGGATACAGTGAGTTTTTCCTATCACTTCAGATTTGTTTACCTCTTATACTGACAGACTGTTTTGTACTGCTCCCCATTTCTTCATGAGAATTAAAATTCTAAATTATGAACTACAATGACCTGCTCAAGCATTTTGTTGCATGCACTAGAATTTTGTACTAGGTCACTGCCATGTCTAAGAAGAAAGGTCCTGTGGGTTTTGCTTTATTGGAGTAATCACATAATGCCTGTTTTGGCTACCAGAAACCCACCACAGCCAGAGAGTCAGGTTTGTCCTCAAAGCCCTTTGTGACTATCAAGAATAAAAGACAAAGGTGCAGCCAGGCCTTCAAAAATTGCTTTTGAGTTGGCAGAACCTGAGATAATTAAGCAGACTAATTGATAATGCTGCTCTGAGTAAACACTCTGAGTCTACCCGGGTGGCCAGGCCTTTGTGCTGTGATTACAACAGGTCTGCCTCACATCACCTTCCTATTATGTCCCTAATCTTCTAATTTTTCCTTAGGTGTTCTGAAAGACAAGTTGAGTGTCAGAATTGGGGTTGTTAATCTTTGCTTCAATGTAGGGGAGAAAAGCAGTGGCTGTGGCTTCTGTAATCAGGATTGGCTTAAAACAATAAACTTGCATTTCTTCAAGTAAAAAGTGAAATTGTGGTCCCCTGGTGAAAGGATTGGTCCTATTTTAATATGAGAATTATTTACAAACTATAATTCTTAATCACTTAAACAAAATTGAACAGACTGAACTTCACATCCACAAGTGCCTGTTTCTTTATTCTTACCAGTTTTCCATTGTTGAACTTACAAGAAATAAAAATAAATAGATAGCTTTGAAAACTCAAGGCATCAACTCAGTTCCTTAACTGGCAAGGCTTAGAGTCCCTATTAAGGTGTTGACTCTTAGCAGAATAGGATCAGAACTGCAATGGGCAATTCTGAATTGCACTAACGTAAGCTTCTCACCTAATCAGCAGTCATACACTGTGTTCACAACTGTGCCCAGCACAATTGCAAGAGGACAAGGAGGCTGTGGGCTCACAACATAAGAATTTATGATCCTTGTGACTACTCTAAGGGGAGAGAGAAGCTTGCTAAGCCCTGCTAATTATAATTGGTTTGAGAAAATTGCTGTGGATTCTAGAATATTTTTACACAGAACGATGTTTGTATTATATATATATATATATATATATATATATATATACACACACATATATTTACGTTTCTCATTTTCACATCCATAAAGTACACTAGCCAAAGTCTGGAAACCTATGTTATAAAAAGATAAGAATGGCTTATAATTTAGCCCATTAATTATGTGGCTGTAAACGAGTACTTCTCAAGTACTTAAGGATGCTTCTAAACCATTTGTTCAAGCAAAGGTAAACTTTAATTCTGCCTGCCTGCCTATCCATTCATCTGTTGAACAAATATTTATGTAGCACTTACTCTGTGCCAGGCCCTGTGCTAGGCATGGGAGAAAGCAGAAATGACTCAGGCATGGATCATATCCTCGAGGGCCTGTGAAGTCAGTAGGAGAGAGAAGATGCATATACAGTGTCTGTGGTCCATGCAGAGAGTGACAAAGAAGATAGGGTGTCACACATAAAAAGCACTCAGCATACCACATGACACATGTACATTAATAAATGTTGGTACCGTCATCACTGACATTGATGGAGTTCGAGCGGGAAGAGAGCACTCTTGTTTATAAGGATTAGTTTTTTTCTAGAGCAGCTACAATTTCACTTGGGCCTTGAAAGCTAGGAAGAATTAGACTATTTAGAGTTGAGAAGATAGACTAAGAAAATAGCATAAGCAAAGATATCACACTGGAAAAATAGGAAGCGTGTTTTAGCTGAACTTCAGTGTATATATGGTGGTGACTTTAAGGTCTCCCAGATCATTATGAAGTTCAAATGAGATCACAAATGTAAAAATACCTTGTGAGCTGCACAAAATGGTTTGCTAAGATGTGGTAGTAACAGTAATGGCATTAAAAGCCTTAAAGCAGGGAAGTGACCTGATAGGAGCCATGTGTGGGAGCATTATTAAGCAGGCACCATGTGAAGAATGTGTTGGAGAGGTGGTAGAGAGTGAGAAGAGTGCTAGTAGTCATCTGAGCAAAAGACAAAAGGGACAGAAGGAAACCATACTGTTCCTTGGAGTGGATGGTGTCACCTGTATCTTAGACATCGGCTCCAAGCTGCGTCTGCTCTGTCCATTTCTCTCACACTTCAGACCTAAGCTACTGTCATGTTCTACCAACTGAAAGCAATCTTAGTCTCCATTCAGGTCTGACTGCTTTCAATAATCTTTCCAGATTCTATTTGAATATATTCCACACCAGAGAAGTCACTACTAAGAAGCCTGTCTGTCACTGGTGAATTTTTGATGAAAATGTCTCTCCTTACACTAAACTAAACGGTCTCCCTGCTGCTATTCTTATGATTCTTGCTTGCCCCTTGTTGATACTATCTAACCCCATTCTTCCCTCATATTACTCTTATATCCCCTACCTTACAGTTGCCTTTTTATTCTCCTTCTTCCAGTTATTATTGGTGTGTAACAAATTACCCCAAAATTTAGTGGCATAAAACAGCCATTGACTAATCTCCCTTATTCTGTGGGTTACAAAATGGGATTCTGTCATGATACAGAGAGGATGGGTTATCTCTGTTGCATTGCCTGGGGCTTCAGAACCTTAGAGGCTGCAGGTTGGAGTCATCTGAGCACTTTTGTGCCCACAGCTATAGTTGGTGCCAGTATTGGTGGGCACCTTTCTACATGGAGCCACAAAATAGGACAGTTTGGGCATCTTAACAGCGTAGTGCTGGGTTCTGAGAACAGTCCTCTCTGTAGTGGAAGAGCAAGTAGAAGCTATGTCACTGTTCATGGCTGAGCCTTAGGAGTATCACTTCCACTGCGTTCTGTTCACTGAGGTTTCACTAGTAGGAGAAGTAGATTTGGCCCTTTAATGGGTATGAAGCTCCTAGAGGAGCATGTGAGACCAGAAGTATTGTTGTGGGTTAGGTTTAAAAATACACCTTCCGGGGCTGGGGATTTAGCAGCACATGCACCTGCTTTGCAAGTGCATGGTCATGAGTTTGATCCCTGGTACTGATAAATAATAATAATAATAATAATAATAATAATAATAATAATAATACAGCCTACCACATTCCAAAGTGCCCCAAGATAACTGAGTCCAGGTTCAGCTGTCTTCCACTTTCTCTGCAGTGTCTTATTTGCTATTGTCACCTTATCTCTTGGCATCCTTTCTATTAACTCCTAAATCTTTTTCTGTCAGAAGACTAAACCAGAGACTCACTGAGATTGGGAGGTGGGCCACTCATAACCGTATCATAACCCAGGCAAGTAGAACTGAGGGAAGTAACGTTTGCTGAGCACCTTCTCATGCACTGAACAGACAGTGTTGTGGGTTCTTGCCCCAGAAGCACTCCGTTCACACTGTGCAGACAGCTCCAGCACCCTTTAGAATGACGAGGAAGAGTCCTATGGGCAGAATCCAGAAGTAGGAATGTATCTGCACTCACTACTGGACATGTGCAAATGTACAGATTTCTGAAAGACCCCCTGTCCCCAGCTTATAGAAAGCCCTGGTTAAGTTACAGGAACAAAAAGAGGACCATTTTGTCAGTACAGTTCAAGCTTAGTGCCCATCAGTGTGCTCAGTACTAGGCAGAGAAAGGGAAGATGGCTTGGCCCTAGCCCACAGGGTCAGAGTTCAGGGGCAGTCTCTCCACTGGCTTCCCATTTCCATGACAGATGAGGGTGAAAAGAAGCCCCAGTCACATGTACAGATTTGTGAGGCTGCAGGTAGCAGCCTGTGTCCAGGAGACACTTGCCATCAGCTCCCGACTGGCTCAAGAACTCTGAGGGTGAGAATCTCAAGAGGAAAATATTGCTTTAGTATTACATCAAGGAGCACAGGTTTGGGGTGATAGTTCAGTTTGTCACCCTGACAGTCTAGGATGGCTCTGGACTCACTATGTAGCCCAGGCTGGCCTTAAACTTGTGGCAATCTTCCTGCCTCAGCCTCCTGAGAGCTGGGGTTATAGGCATGCACCACCACAGAGGGCAACCTTTGGAAAACATAAGCAAAAAAATTTTAAAACACTTCCTCTTTTAAGTTGCATATATCAAGTATTTAGTCTCAAGTAAGGAAAAGCTGGCCCATACATGGAGCATCAGGAAGATGTGACCTGTGGCAGTTTTGTTAACTTTTTCAGAGCCAGTTTGTTCATATATAATAATAAATTAATAATTTTTCTTTTACAGGGTTAGACATGGCAGGGGCAAATGGGGGCTGATACATTAGTCATTCTGACCTGTACCCCACCTGGTTCCAAAAATGATATGAATGACTTACAGAATGATGCACATTTTTTTAAACTGGAAAAAAAAGAAAATTAGAACAAAAGAAAATAGATTGGAAAAAAGTAAATCAAGCCAGACAAGTAAAGTTAAGGCACAAGCCATATTCATAAAAAGGCCCCAACAGACATTTCCTCTTGGAATTCCTGCTCACAGTTTCTGCCTGGAACTTATATTTAATATGTCAGATCCTGATCATGGCACATAAAGTAACTTCACACAGATCCCTACTTTCTCAGTTTCTGTCTGTGTCCCCTCCTCCTCTACAGCATTTATCATTCCTGACATAATGCATGCAGTATTTTATATTACATATTTACTAATTTGTCTTTTTGCACTAAAATGTAAGCTTTATGAGTATAAGGGCATAGTTTTTATTGCTGAATCCCAGGACCTAGAAAAGTGCTTTCTGCCATAAATCTGTGTAATAAATGAATGAACTCACTGTGGTAGCCAAAATAATGCCTCTCCAAAGATACCTGTATCCTCATCCACAGAACCTGTGTATATTTCACGGCAGAAGGGACTTTGCTGGTGGATTGTGAAATGAGAGAATTGTCTTGGATTATATAGCTTTATCCAAGTAATCACAAGAGTCTTCATAAGTAGAGGGAGGCAGGAAAGTCAGTGTTAAGGAGAAATTTGAACATGAGCTGCTGCTGGCTTTGTGAACTGGAGTGCAGAGCTATAAGCCAGTGAGTGCATATCCTTGGGAAGCTAGCAAAGGCAAGGAAACAGCTTCTCCTCTTCTTCATAGGTCTGTGACGCCCAGATTTACTCAGTGAGATCATTTTAATTTCTAATCTCCAGACCAAAGATAATGAATCTGTATTGTGGTAAGTTATTCTAGCAGCAGTAGGAAATGGATACATCCTCTGCCCTTACTGGTTGGTACCCTTCTCTGGAATAGGGGCCTGGTTTTTCATGACCTTGCATGTCACAAGAGCTCATTGTTCCTGGAGCACAGTAACTTGAATTTTACACAGGCCCCCTAACCAAGCATCGTTCCTCTCTTTGCTCACCATAATGCCTAGTGAGTGAGGTATCACTGAACACAGATGAGTTTTCTTGGACAGTTTAAGACATAAGATCCAAAAACTGGAGATCTGCTGAGAAACAGTTCACTTTTCATCTATGTGAGATTCTCATCCATCATTGAGGAAGACTCATCTCACCCACTTAGACACTTTGCAGACTTTACTGCACTTATACAGTTTGAGGAGCATACATGAGGTGTTCTTACAAGATGCCTCAGAGGTCTCAAAGCTGATTGAATGAGCAAAACCAAAAACCCAAGAAGCTAGGAGAGCAGACTAGAAGACCTGTGCTAAAGGAGATCAGACGGAATGTTACCAAGCTGGAAATTGGGACCAAATTGAAAGAAAGAAGCCAGGAATACATGAGAAGGATTATAGAATTGGAAACTGTCTCAGCTGCTTTTTTTTTAAAGGTCAAACAAGGCCAGGTATACAGTGGTTTTAATACCAGAGATTTGCTTCATGCTCACACAAATCACTGCTTTTTCACCCAGCCATGCTTTCCTATAAGACACAAGAGTGTTTTGAAGCACCATGCAGGGTATTGCTGTTTTTCCCTAGACAGTCTAACTTTAATGAACAAAAATGTATATTCTACTAAATCTGAAGTCCTGGAATCCAAACAAAAATACCTTGAAAACTGGTAAAACTAAGAAGATCTCACAAGGTATTATACAGAGTTTCAGATCTGATTTTTTTCCATCTTCCTTGTATTTTTTAAAAGAAAACTATAACTCATGCCTGATATGAATAAGACCCTTTTTATTATAAACATTTAGGTTTAAAGTGATTATAACTGACAGTTAAGACCAACAGGAGTCAGTAGCCTGTTAATGGACAAATTATCCGTATTTCAGGCTGGATCAAAAGTAAACATCCTTTACAGTCCCTTCAGGTCTGCATTAGTCCTCGAGGAAGCCAAGAGCAACACACAGGCCCTTACAGCCCCCGCATAGTCTCTGGGCTCATTTTACAATGAATATTTTTCCAAACAAATAAAATATGCATTTTTGAACCATTTTCACATTTAAGTTCTTATTGATCTTAATCGATACTCTGACTTCCTTAGAAGAATATTGCAAAAGACTGAGGCTGTGTTGTTTTGTAATCTTGTCAGATTAGTGTTTTGCTAAATAATGGTACAAGACAGGAGCTATTGTAATGACCTTCACTCTATTTTTTAGTTAGTTTTTGCCTTTATTTTTTGTAAGAGGAAATAGTGAGCTTGTATCATTTAATAAATGTTTGGAAAGGTTTAGTCTTGCCAAGTGTTTTAAATGATAGAGCTGTATTCCTGAATATCTGCATAAGAAGATACTGATAATTTAGCAGTAGCACAGGCATTAAGGGAAATCAACATTCTGAGCCATGCAGTAGTAAAACTTGTCACACCAGCAGTGGTGTCACTTGTCCCTGAGACTATAAAAGCATATTAGAAGTTAGCTGTAGGGAGAAATGTCCTCTGGCTTGTCATTGGTTCTAAAAGGCAGTCCATTTTAAACAAACACAGGCCCCCTTTTGGAACCTGTATAATAAACTCAGACACATTAATCTCCACTCGTGTCTTTAGTTAGGGTCTGACCTCTAACTCTCCCAGCCCTAATGGAAGGAAGTCAGGGCCCACTGACATTAGCTAGCCAAAGTTTGTGTAAAGGTTCAGATGTGCCTGTAATCGAATAAATGTCCTTCCTCAATTTGAGCTTTTATTGTGTTCTGTAAGTCAAAAATGTCTCTGTATTATACAGTACAAGATTGTGTTATTGTCTGTATGTATGTACATACTTTAACAGTATTGAGATAATCATGAAACCTGACATAAGAGAAAGCAGAGAGAAAACAAGAGGTCACTTCCTGGTTGGTCTCTAGACAAAGTACTGTCTTTAAAGAGCCAAAAGTTTGCTTTGTCCCCTGCCTCTGCTGCTGGCAAATTTGTATGACCAAAAGCATCTCACCAGATCTGCCCAGGTCTTAGTTGCTTTATGTGTCACTGAGAAGAAAAATAGCTTCCCTACTAACTGTGGGAAATTGGTAAGCATGAGAAGGGTAAAAAAATGTGAAAGTCCCCAACAAAGCCTGCATATTAACAAAATGCCAGTATTTCAGAAGAGAGCTGCTTTCTGGAGAAAAGAACAGATAGACAAGGATGTTAGACTACATGATTATATTCTTAGCGACATCAGAAATAGGATACATTCAAGAAATAAACACTAACTGTGGTTATGGACAAAAACTACTTTGATATAATATGAAATTTAAATGAATAAAGTAGTCCTAAAAATAAGTTAGAATTTTAAAAAGGTAATAAAATAATAGAAACTTTCCAACCACCACATTCTGTTCTTATTTAGTTACTAGTGTCTCTCAAATGCACCTGGGCAAAACATGAGGTGAGCATAGATTGTTTTTCGGGATGGGGGGGTGTGCCAGGAATTGAACTCAGGACCTTGTACTTGCTAGGCAGGCACTACACCACTGAGCTATATCCCCAGCACAAGCATAGAGCTTTAATGCCTGTCTCCCAGTCCAAGTTCCAGCTAAAAGGAAGACAGACCAGGAAAACTTGGGTTCAAATTAAAAACGAGGGAAAGTTGTCATCCCATGCCACTCCTGCCCAGCGTCAGACATATGCCAGATTAAAGGAGGATACCAAGCAGGGCCTCACCACTTCCCTTCCTGAGAAAAAGTGAAGTGTGAAACCTTAAATGTAAGGCTCCCTTGGAACAACAGTAAGGGGCCTGAGAGTTTGTGTGGATCAAGTATCTGTCACTGTTCCACATCTTGTATCTCCTCAGATTCAGACCCCATAAAGAAAAAAAAAGAGGGCTTCTTTCCAGGCCCCTCAGTAGAAGTCCCCCAATCATCCCCTTAGCTGTGAGTATGACACATAGTCCCCTGCCCCACAGCGGGCAGGGACTCAAAGTATGCAGCTGAGCCATGGGCCTGGGCACCCTCTAGCCAGAGCAAACAAGGAGGGGGCACCCGAAGCACACTGACAGCAGGGGAGGGAGGAGCTTCTCAGAAAGGAGCCTTTATAGTTTTTAGAAGGGAAAGAATGTGAGTGAACGCTTGGCAGCCGTGTTCACTGTAGCTGCCTGCTCTTGCTCCTAGTGCTCTGTGATGCCTGAGTTCAGGAATGAGGTGGATTCAACAAACCTTGCTGCTGTACTTTTGATTTTAAGACTTCATTTCCCACACAGTTGCCTCTTATTGCTCATCCAGAGCACTCCCTGCTTTGGTCCCAGAGATTCATATCTGAATAATCCCACACTTGCTTGTTCTCCTGTCTCTGGTCTCCACATCCCGTCCCGCCACATCCCTCAATGCTTGGACAGTTAGGACAGTGCCTGCAAAAACAAATGGAGTCTCTGCCCCCATGTAGCAACACACTCCTGGGTTTTTGAGGCTGCATGCTGTTCTGGTGGCTGCCTCCCCTTAGAAGATACCCTTTGTGTATCCACAAGGAAACTGTCATGTTTTGGGCCTCAGAAGTTCACATAGTCCTGTGCAGTTTACCCAACAAGACACTAAACAAAGTGGGGCTGCTGAGGCTTCAAAGTGTAGGGCTGCATTTGTTCCTAGAGGTTTCTTGTTACCTCATTATACAACTCAGATGGTTTGCTTTTAACGGTCTGCTTGTCGTGTTCCATTTGACCTATAAAAATGCTAACATCCCTTAACTAGATTTCTCTCAGAGACTTGAATGTTTCTTTGTCAGGTCATATAGTATATTTGACAATAATCGCCAGGATCCCACGGGGCTGACAGCTGCTCTTCAGGCCACAGATCTGGCTGGTGTCCTGCACATGCTCTACTGTATCCTCTTCCATGGCACCATCTCAGAGCCTAGCACAGCCAGTCCTAAGGAGAGCTATGCTCAGAACACTGTCCAAGTCGCCATACAGAGTTTGCGTTTCTTCAACAGCTTCGCAGCACTGGATCTGCCTGCTTTTCAGGTACCAAGTTTTGGTTTGCATTGCTGTTATACAGTCAGGGAATTAATATTTCAATGTGGGTATGATTTGAGATTCTTCTCCAGGATTAGGGCATAAAGAATAAACTATAATAAGTAGAATTAATTATATATCTGCCATTTATTAAGCTGCTGTCTTGTGGGAACTGTGTTAGATCTTCTGCAGTCTTCCTCACTTGTTCTCATAATGACACAGATGGAGACACTGGCCATTAGTACTTTGCCCGGAGTCCCACATGACAGAGCCAGAACTAGTTAGCTATGACTGTCTGCCCCCAAAACTCATTCTATGCCACACAGCTCTTACAAGCCTTCTGAGCTGAGTTCTTCAAATAAAGGTATTCTCATCAACTGTTAAATATGAAGAAAAGTAATGGTTTCTTATATAAATAGAACCACAGTTAAATACATTATTTTGATTGAAATCACTGTCTATGGGTGATTTAACTGGTTTGTGTACAATGTAAAGTACATACACAGTTAAATGTACAAGCCCCTATAAATTAAATCTTTATAGCTAAAGAGAGAAAAATTGCTTTATGCTCTAGGACTGGACTTTCAGTTTAAAAGCAAATTTTTTATGTAGGAAATTTAACTTCTAGAAACACTGAACCTTTGAAATAGAACAAGCCCCAAGGAGTAGACTTTCTCTTTCAGTTTATTAACTGTCAAGTGGTTTCATTTAAAAAGGAACAAACTTGGCAGATGATGAACCCATAATTTAGACAAATAACTTTGCTCAGAGGGAAAAGGTAATAGAGATACAAATGTATGAAAACAGTGCTCTTTGCCATCCCAAGATGGAAGAAACAATTCTGTTTTGCAGCTGCTGAAAATGTGCAATTCTGTAATTCATGTCTTCTTGTCATTCCGTTCAAAAGAGGAAATTAATAAGCTGTATCATTGCATCGGAACCATTCAGCTTTGTAGAATTGCTTTATCCACCCCAAGAACAGAAATTCTTCCCTCAGGGTTGATGTGTTTCTGTTTCTGAACCTGCCTTAGATAGCAACCACATGATGTGTAGAGTTCGAGGAGTTTATAGCAACACCTAAGTGGGAGATACCTGCCCGGAAAAGCCAGTGATTAAGCCTGTGGGTTCACAGTAACATCTGTACTTTATGAACATTCAAGTCCACTATGTTCTGTCTAGAAATATCTTAAAAATTAGGAAACCCTAATTTTGTCCTCGTGGGGTATCAAGCATTCTACCCATCAGGTTGGTCCAGAGCTTATGAAAAGACAAATATCTAGAAACTCTTTCAGCTTCTAGTTTCCTGGGCCTCCTGGCCAGGACTAAATCCATACTGCCACTGGGTACACCCCACCCTAAAATCTGGAGTAAGTCATTGCTTCCTGGACTCTTGGCTCCCTGCCCCACACTGCTGTGCTGCTCACTCACCTAGGGGTACTGCTGAACTCCAGCCTGCTCCTTGCTGGCCTTGAGGCACCATGGCCAGTAATATTAGAAAAATCAAAAGCATATTTCTGGAACCTTTCATGCCTACTAAGATAAAAACTAAGGTTTCTGCTCCCCAAAGCCTTGCCATTACAGTTTGAAGTGTGCTCCTACTTGAACCACTTTTACCAGAAACATCAGGAGAAGGCACCACCCTGCCAAGAGTGTTTGGCTGTCCTAAGAGTCAGATGAGCTGCCCTTGATGTGGAATGGCCTCAACTCACTGGGTTCTCATAGGACTGTAGCATTTGGCTTCTTTCTTCTCAATTTCTCAGGCAGATCTACTTCCTTCTTCTGTCTGTGTTCTGTTTCTCCTATTTCATTTATTTTACTCAGTCTTGCTGTCACTATTCCTCATTCTGTCCTCAGCCTTAGGCCAGGTAACTAGAGTATGGGCAGAATCCCTGCAGGGTTTTCCTCTTCTGTTCCTCTGACTTCACAAGATCCTGGCTGCTGTGCCTTTGGTCAAAGAGTTGTATGTCAACCACTCTGATTTTTTAATGTGCCTCAGCTTTCTAGATTGAAGAAGAGGAAGAAAGAAGCTCCCCTTTCCATGAGAGAAATGTCAGTGATCTGTGGCCATTTTTGTACTGCCATACTGCTCAGCAAGCTAAAATGACACCTCTCTCCACACAGCCACCATGAATGTAAAATACAAGAGCAAACATGCACCCCTCTATAAATGTGCACTGCATGCACGTAATAGTCATGGGTACAGTGGGGATAAAGGAACTATTTTTATGATAGATGTCATCAGAGAAACTCATGTTCCAGTTCATTGAAGCAACTGAAATGTCAAAGTGAGATGTCAGGAGTTAAGTTTATGAAGAGCAGGAAAAGAGATTTTAGGTAGAAAGAGGAGGATGTGCATCTCAGTAGGCATCTGACCTGAGAGACAACCCTGATTTCACAGAGAAGCTCGAGAAGGAAACTGATCCCTGTGAGCCACACCACAGGAAGCAGAGTTGTCACAGGGAAGCACCCTCAGCAGAGCCTGGGTCCCGGTCTGATGAAACTGACCTGGATCCATCACACCCCTGAGATAAGTCATCTAAACTTCAAAGGCATGGTACCCCCATCTGTAAATCAGACCAAAAGCACCTATCTACCTGTGCTGAGTAGAATGGCATGTGCCTGGAGTCCGAAGCAAAGGATTATGAATTTGAGCCCAGCCTGGGATACGTAGTGAGACCTAGTCTCAAACACACCTACAAGACCGATCATGTGGTAGAATTACAGGGCTAGAAGTATAGCTCTGTGGGAGCACTTGCCTAGCATTCGTGAAACCCCTGGTTCAATCACCATCTCTGTGAATAAAAAGATTTTAGCACACAGTTTGCACTCAGGATGTTGGGCTGACTCGGCCTCCTCAAATGGAAAGTTCTTGGACTGTATGCAAGATGTACAGTCAGAAAATCTAGGGTTTAAAGCAGCATTTCCAGTGTATCCAACCTTTCCTAGGTCACAACCTGACTGCTATATGCAAGCTGCAATGTATAACAGGATATAAGCAGAGCCACTGGTATGTTTTCTTAGTAGACTGCATCTCACTGCATACTAGTAAGGTTGTCAGGATATTCTCCCTGTACACAGAGTATGACTTCACTCTGAATTCATACTGACACAGCTGGCCCTGAGACCAGAGACATTGTAGATTGCATTCATGCTGACAGTTTTTACAATTGAAGGTGGTCTTGAGAAACAAATCAATGTACTGACTTGGCAATTAATTCTGTCTAAAAAGGAAATATAGTTTCCTTGAAAAATTGGTTTAATTTTTATATTCAAACTTACATGCTCCTTGACCTGCTCTTATCAGTGAAGGTTAAACAGGGGGCACTGGGTCACAGCATGCTGGACACAGCTAATTAAATAAGGGCTGAGTGAGAAGGTGTCACTGCTTGATTTAGAGGAGCAAAGCCCTCCTTCAGCTCCTCTTTGGAGCTTGAAAAACATTTTCCTACCTTGGGGCAATGAAATGGAGACAGAAGACACTCTTTAAAATTTAGCAGTCAATTTGGTTCAGCAATATCCTCTTGAAGGGCTCTTGTTTTACCCACTGCTCAGCAAAGTAAAGTCACAAACTTCCAAGGCGCAGCACATCTGCCCTGGTTCAAGCCCACCCAGACCTCAAATCAGGAGATGAGTATCAAACGCAGCCTTTTCCCACTGCCTGCAGCCGAGCTTCATTCCAGTGTGGGCCGCAGTGTGTTCTGTGGGCCTCGTCTCTCCCCTTTGGCCTCCTGTCGCTCTGTCTGTTTGACATGTTTATTAAATAGAAGCTCCAGGCTGCACAGGCAGCCCCCGCTGCTCCCCGATCCCCTGCCGGCAGCCTTGGTCTGTCTGCAGAAAGGATCCCAGGAGCCCAGGGCTGAGAGGAGCCTCCTGGTTGGAAGGAGCAAGGGGCCTTTTTCTTAAACATTCTTTTGGGAGCTTGTGGTTTATAGAGCTATTTATTTGAATAATCATTTGTTCTTATTTGTATTTTTTTTCTATTTGAACATAGGTGACTAAAAATATGTTTATCTCTTTGTACTTGAAAATATCCTCTGCTTCAAAAAAGAAATATTGGAAGCTACTTAAGTAATATATGTACATACATTTTAGTATTTTTATACTTTTCTAAATTTTTTACAGTATGAATATGAGAAAAAGAAATGAGAAAAATTAAGTTATTAAAATGGAATCAGTAAGCATGCTTTTGGAGACAATGTCTTACTCCACGTGGTGTCTGCATTTTGTCTGCTGTGCTCTATTTCCTGCTCCTCCTCAGGGTAAACATCACATCTGTGATGGTCACTAACAGAGCAAGCACCTATGAGATCCACTGCTAACCATAGGCCTACAGAACTGTCCTGTGCTGCCTGACCCTGCAGAGAGTGGACAGGCATGGCTTGCCATGTGATTTGCAGCACAGCTCTCCTAGGGCAGAGTCCTAACCACTCCTGTTTCTGTCAGTCTATTGTAGGGGCAGAGGGCTTGTCCCTTGCATTCCGGCACATGGCCAGCTCCCTGCTGGGCCACTGCAGCCATATCTTCTGTGAGAGCCTTCTTCATGAGGTCATTGTCTGCGTAGGCTACTTCACTGTCAACCACCCAGATAACCAGGTAAGAGGCTAGAAGGTTCCTGACCACTCCCAAGGCTGAGAGTGTAAGGTACCCAAATGACAGAAGGTAGGCAGGCATCTGGAGCCCATCTGCCATGGGCGTGGCCCTTGGACCAGACTCTGGGGATGTATCTCCGGCTTCAGCTCTCCAGAGACTTGATCAGTACTAGGCAGCATTAGTGTGTCCTCTCAGAGCTAGAAAATGTTTTAGTGGAATTGTCTTTAGCTGCATAGAACCACCTCCTCCCTTAACAGGTAAACTTCACTGTGTGTTCCCTTAGCACATATATTCTGATGTTCTGGTCACCAGTTGTTTTGCTGTTGTTTGGTTTGGTTTTAGTAAGGTAGTTTTTGCATGTTGCAACTTGGATCACTTTGCAAAGCATATTGGTCTGTGCTTTCTAAAATTGTTCTTAGCTCTCAGCTTCTGCTTCGGTATTCAGACTTCCAAACAGGCAGGAGGAGTCTGAGAGGCCGGGCTCCTCTCCTTGTTGAGGTCCAGACAAGTTTCACTTTCAACTCGTTAGCTTGGTTTCTGAGCAAGATTTCATGTGTAGGGCTGGGGATTTAGCTCAGCGGCATAAGTGCCTGTCTTGAAAAGCAGGCAGTCGTGAGTTCGATCCCCAGTACCGATAAAAAGGAAAAAGACAAAAAAAAAAAAAAAAAAAAAAAAAGATTTCATGTGTAAATAGGGCTTTTCTGATTTATGATGGTGGAAAATCTGTTATAAACTTGATAAAAATAATAAGGTATCTTGTTTCTTTGTTGTTGAAACCAGAGTTTGGCATAACTAACATATCAAATAGGTGGGAATCCCTGACAACCATATTTACCTAAAGCCCCCTGTGCATCCGTCTTAAGTCCATAGATTAGAGCTAAAAAATAGAACTCTGGGTTTCCCCTTAGCCTCATTGTAAGCTTGCTTACCTTTTACTTTAGACAAGTCTCAGACTGATGTGCTTACTAGGCCCATCAGCCTGCAGCAAACCAGACCAGGGAAGGAAGAGAGGAGATTAGTAGAGCCAAGTGCAGGGCAAGAAGCTGCTCACCAAGAGCCTACAATGCCGCCTAGCAGATAGGAGGAGCACAGAAAACAAGGGAGACCCAAGGCCTCAGAATTACAGCCTCCAAGGTACAAAGGACACTGAGCCCCATGCTATATTTCTCAGCAATTGAAGATGCCTTCTCTGCTGACCCTGTATAGCACAGAGGCAAAATGTGTTTCCTGCATAGTCCCTACACAAGGTTGACGAATGTATATTCTGCTTTAAAATGGTATTTCAATGGAAACATTAAAATATGGGCAATCCAGGGCCTTCCTAAAACAAGTATCAAATAGAAATCTCTGCTTCTCAGACCCTGTTACAGGAGAGCATGTGGCAGCCCTGCCTCATCCCCCAACCCAGAGCTGTCAGCAGTGCCTCCCTGCTGGCCCTCCAGGTGGAGGCAAATCATCCTCCATGCAGGCCAGGCCCAGAAGGTCCCCATTCTCCTGCAAGCTGCTCTGGGATCCAAGGCCTGGAGCAATTTTCCAGTAGATTTCTCTCCTTTGTGTGTATCCATTCAAAGTACTAAATTACATTTTTTCTCTTTAAAAGTTTGTTTTTCTGTTTGTAAAACTCCTCATTATTGTGGAAAAGACAGAGCAAGAATAAAAAATGAGATAAAATCACAGCTATTCCTGCTCACACCATCTGAGACAGCCTAACCCTTCTCTACCCTTTCTTAGGAACAGCTTTACAGACTGCACACTTGCTTGAGTCCTGCTCTTCACACTAGACCAGAGTTTCTCTCTGGGAATCATTTTAATGGTGCACAGTTCTATCTCGTGTGGACATTCAGTTTACCTAACAGCTTCCTGTTTTATGCTGAAGTGGCTCACTGTATCATGACCCTCGGGTGCACTTGTAAAGAGATAACGAATTTGCATGTGTGATATTAACTGTGTAAAGTTCTGCAGCAAAGCATTTATTTGTCTAACACATTTAATGGTAGGGATGTTTGAAACTTTTTGCATAAATCAATTTCATTGTGATACGCTGACGGGACTCAGAAGCACGTTGGATTTCAGAGAAATTTTCTGCAGGATCATAGACTAATTATGGGTCTTTGGTCTCACCAGCATGAACAGAGAAAAGGTGGGGAAGTGGTGACTGAACATGTTTGGTTGGGAAAAGAGCAGATAAAATGGGCAGAGAGAATATTAAGCAATAAGAGGCAGAGACTGAGACCCAAACATTTGTCAGTTGAGGGGGAAGAGGATGCAGAAAGATTTGGAGGTCATTACTGAGAGGTGAGCTCACTCTCAGGAAGAACCAGAAAAGTGAAAAAAGCCAGGCCTTGTGTTGACTGGACATCCACTTTCTGAGGTAAGGGAAACCCAGAGACATCACTTCAGGCCTAGAACAGTACCTGAAATGTAACAAAGCTGAAATCAGCAATAAATGATAAAAGTGAAAGAGATGACTAAAAAGTAAAAGAAATAAACCAGTAGAAAAGATAGTAATTGTAAAAGCCTGAGACACCACACTATGGAGACACTATTGCTAAGCGTTACTAATGTGTGTGCAGAGCTCTTCATACTGTTCTCCCCTTTATTGTCTTTTACCTCCGAGCACTTAAGGGAGGCTGGGAAACAGGTTATTCCTATCTCAGGTGGGTGAGGGGTCAAGGCTTTCAGAAGTGCCCTGAGCCCCCTGACATGTCATGGTGAATTCCTGGGAGATCAAACTGAAAGACAGACTTGCAAAGAGCTTACCCAGTGCACTTTTCCATCTCTCACTTTGCATAAAGGCAGTCAGGGGGCTAGATGTGAACAGCAGTGCACACTCACCACAGTGGTACACTGAGAAGGTGGTGGTCTGCCCTCTGGATGCTGATGTGGAAGTCTATGGGACATGTTTTTGTGTCTCACCCGGGCAACTCATAAAGATTCTGGGATGGCATAAGTAAACATGTTTCCTGAACACAAATGGACCACAGTTTACAAATCAAAGGCCTGGGTTCTAGCCCTCACTCTGTCACTGGAGATGAGTTCTTTCTCCTTTCAAGACTGGAGCATCTTTGACTGTAGAAAAGCTGACTGACCCTGGAAAGGGATAGTGGTGAGGTTTCCACAGCGTTGTCAGAGACTTCATGCTGCTGAATTGTAGGGTTAAAAGCGTTTGAACAGAGGGTATAGAGTGCCTAGAATGCATGAGGCCCTTCATTTAATCCCGGACCATAAAACAGTTTAAATAAGCAAATTGTACATTATGAACCCTTTACAAAATAAAGAAGGGGGAGGATGATTATGCTATGTAGTCTCATGAGCACAGAGTCCGACACTTTCAAGCTAAGACTGGAACCACACGCAGAGCAACACTGTGAACTTCGTGGAGACTCCACACCCTTCTGTGGGTCTCAGATCCTTCAGATCCTGACAGACCAGGCAGCTTGATGAACAGCCTGTCCACTGTGTTCACCATTCAAAGCTTAGGATACCTTGGCTCTCCCAGTAGGAAAAACAGGAGCCCACAGGCAGACCCACCAGGGGCTTCTTGCTGTGCCACACTGTATCCAGCCCTCATACTCATCTGTGCAGGTGGTCGCCAAGCAGGCTGCATGGCAAGAGCAGGGTGTGAGAAGTAGCCATGAGCCTGCTAAGGCCACTGCAACTCACAACCAGCAGAATTGGCAAAATTCCTTTAACTAAAACAGTGATACTTCTATCAAATTCCCATGCTAGTCTCCCCAAATCCAGCAGTTTTCTAGAAAGCACTTGTTGAGGGGACACAGTCAGTCCAGTCAGCATAACTTCTGTCACATACTCATCCCAAAAGTGCTCCAGCCTTAACCAGCTCACCATCGGCAGTCAGTTTGTACCCCCTTGTCGTCCACTTCCATTCTCATGGAAGTGAATTTATTTAGCTTGTGCTAGTTTTTCTAATCAGGAATTTCGTGGGGAATTTTTGATGCTTAATTCATTTAACATTTCTGTATCATTAGTCAGGAGTAAGGTTAATTCATAAGATGGGTTTTTGGCAGGAATTCGTTAATTTCCTACTGGGAAAAAAGCTTGTGTCCCCAAGACAGGGGATCCAGAAATGCTGCTGCAGCCCTAGTCAGTTTGATTAGGTCACCACTTTGCAAAAAGGATTGACATTTTTTTATTTGACACCACTTAGTCTATTAGCTGGAAGGGCTAAGCCCCCTGATACCAAGGATGACTTCAGAAGAGAAACCTAGATAATAAAAGTAATGCCCCATCCTTAATGGAACTAATCATCTCTTTCCTATAGGGTAGCAGTTTCTAATTAAAATGTTGTTGTTTTAATCAAAAGCCTCCCTATATTTTATGGTACTTTCATGACTCTTTCTGAATTCCTTGCCATTTAATTATTATAATGAACATAATTAGTATGTGCTGTCAGCCCTTCACTTTATTTACATTTTGTATTAGATAATTAAATATGGTCTGATAATTAAATTAATGGGAATGACAGATTATTTGACTGCCTGCATATTACTGCACTGGGAATAAGCACCTTTGCACACCCATTCTCCTTAGTGCCTGCCTTCTCCAGGTTCCAGCTGCTGAGCTGCAGTCTGTGACAGTTGAAGAAAGGGGACCCTTGCCCACCATGCCCCATGTAGTTCACCACAGTGAAGCCCACACTGATCCTGTCATCTGCTCTACATGGTGCTCTATGGGACTTCTGACTTGGACAGGTGGGCGAGCAGGTATTGAGGTGCTGCCCAAGACTGTGTATGTAGCTCATATTTTCCAGGCCTGCCAGGTAACTGATGACTTAGTGAGAAAAACACCAAAGCGTTAATTCAACCAAGTGTTCCCAAATTGAGTATGCTGCACTCAGGTGTCACCCTGTACTCAGAAACAGGAACAGCTTCCTAGTGCAGGGAACAGGGACACAGTTGTGTCTTTAAGAGTGACACTAAGGGATGGGGATACAGTTTGGCGAGTAGCGGAGCACTTGCATGCCAGGGCCAAGGCCTTGGTTGAGTCCTAAGCATAGGAAAAAAGGGTAATTCTCCAGCATTCCAGTCCAGCTTTTAGGCCTTCCAGAGAGGTCTTACTCCTGCTCACACATTCTTACTGTGCTTTGGTCTTTCCCCAGGGTGAATGACCAGTCTGGGTCATGCCTGCTAGTAAACTCCCCCACCCAATTTTCCATCCTCCATCTTCCCTCCATCCCCCATTCTCCAAGGAGGGCTTTAGAGGTGGCTCACAGTGGAAATGCCAGCCAGGATTCCTTCAGAATTGGCCATGCGTTCTCCAACTGTCATACAGCATTCAACTTTCTGTGTTCTTCTTTCTTTGTGTGACAGAGCTCTTTTCATAAAATAGAAATGGATCCTGTCTAAGGAAAAGCCTAAGGATTTCAGCAATATAACCATTCAAGAGCCAAGTTACTCTCAATATCATAGCACCAAAGGAAAATGTGAGATTTGGGGGTCAGAAGAGAATAAAAGGTTCCTAATTAAAATAACTTATGCAAAACACTAGTGAGTAGCTGGGCTGGCATTAGAATGGAGAAATTTGCCTGTGAGCAGGTTTGGCTAGTTGTATACAAAGTCACTGTCTGGTTGGGCCTCAGCACAATGGTCCAGTGTTTGCCTAGTGGGAATGAGGCCCTGGGTTCAATTCCCTTCACAGAAGCCAAACCTAAGTACCCTTTACTTCCTTCATCATTTTGTGAATTTTCCTACATAGAGTTAATGAGAAGTGCTACATGCTCCTAGTGTAGGCAGTGATTTACCCTGAAACCCACCTGAGAATTCATAAGGACTCTGGCTTTCATGAATAGCTACATTACCAGGGGTCACCTGGAGTAGATGGCAGTCACCCCAAGAACCTGCACTGGACCTCAAGGCTGAGGAGCCTTAAGACCTAGGTCTTAATACTTTCCAGTACTAAGCTGAGCAAGGACTGTGCTCTCCTCTGTCACTTCCAGATCTCCCACAGATCCTCCTGCTGTGGCTGTTCTAGTCATAGTGAAGAAGACACTAAATGGATTTCCAGAATCAGAGTCAGTCTATAGCTGAGCCTGGACTCCAGTGGCACTGAAGTCAAATGTCAGGATAATTCAGAGCACAGACTACAGCCCAGCACACAGGGAGGCCAGAAGATCATAAGCTTAGAGAGACCCTATTTCAAAATAAAAAATCTAAAAGGGCTGAGTGATAGAGTCCTTTGGGTTGGACCCCAGTCCCACAGAAAAAGAAAACCCATAGTTCTAAAGTTAGCTGGGTCTGCTCTTTCCTGGCACTGTGATTTGGGCGAATTACTCTGTTTCTATAATGTGAAGTGAAGGTCATGATGCCATCACTTACCAGTGGTCATGTGATTTAGAGAAGACAGCACAGGGCTGCTCCGTATAGGCCAAAGACAGGCAGCGACTGCCATCCCTCTCACCATGTTAGCATCATCTCCACAGCACTAGGACTCCTTACCTGGAAATCCTAACAAGAGGCTGATTTCATGACTGGCATAGTGATCTGAAAACAGAGTACACAGATAAACTATTGTTGCTTTGCCCAGGTGTTCAAGAAAGTCAGATTTAGAACATCCCAGTAAAATAACTGTCTTGAACTCAACATTAGAGCTTCAAAGTCAAAAGCAGGCGATGGCCTCATCTCAGTGGACTCTTAGAAACTGGGTCTCCAATAGCCATAAGACCAGAGTACAGGCAGGCACATCAGAGGGCTTCATTTAGCCACAGGCAACGTGAAGGCCATTGTCCCCTTCAAGCTCCACCCAAAGCAGCAGAACACATGCAAAGGAAAGCCAGGCCTCCTCACAGGATGTTGGCCTGCCAGGGTGGTCAGGGTATGTGTTCTCCTGGGCCATCAGATACATGAGCAAATGAGGACAGAGGAATCTTTTGTCAAGTTTAACTCATGATCAGTGATTAATTTTTTGAGTTTACCAAGGTTTGGGGGCTGGGGATTTAGCTCAGTGGCATAAGTGCCTGCCTTGCAAGCGGGCAGTTGTGAGTTCAATCCCTGGTACCAATAAAAAGGAAAAAGACCCCCCCCCCCAAAAAAAATACAGAGAGGAGAGTTTACCAAAGTCTACAGTCACAGAGAACATTTTAAATCAGTCACTCTAAGATGACTGTGAAGACCTGGTCTGTAATCAGAGAAAATGCGCCCCCTGAATTAGGTGGTTTTCTGTGGCTGTCACAGAAAGCCCATCCCTCGGAACAAATCCTGGCACTGCATCAGAGTGGTTGGATCCTGCTGCAGATGTGCAACTCCTTGACGCTGGGAGTCTTCACCTTCTTTGGGCTTTGGTTCCCATTTATAGAGAGCAGGCCTGAGTGCTCTGAGGGTTCTTTAATCTCTGATGGAGGATGAATTTCTAGTTCTGAGATGAACAGACCACTGGTGACAAACAGGTAGGAGGCATATGTGGGCAGAGTATCTGTGACACTGTGTCTAGAAATAGAAATGATGAAATGTACCTGAGTGCTGGTCTCCAGTGTTTGTAACAGTGCTGGACACAAGGCAGTTACCTGATAGATACGCATAAATGCTTGTTGAATGAATATTAGAGGTTGAAACTTGAATCATCTGTGTATAGCCTTACAGAAAAGGTTACAGTCACCTCAGATTTTAAAAGACCAATCCCTTCTCTTTTACTGTCTAATCTGAATGAACTTTTGGCTAAAAACTAACTTTAGCTCTCTCCTTGGCACTAGAATTTTATTTATCTTTGAACATATTCTAAAGTGTCATTTTATTATTCCTGGAGCCGGAATCTTTGAGATCCCACAATAACTACTGTGTTTAAGGTTTGACTACTTCCGTATTTGTGAAGGAAATTTTGAAGGGAGACTCAGATTTACTTTCTGGGCCCTCCTGGCATCTGGGCCATATCTGGACTTGGGCAGATTATCCTAAGCATCTCTTTCCTCAGCTCTAACATAGATAAGGTCCCAGTTCTTAGTAAATTATGAATATGAAATGCTGTCTTTACTACTCAGAGCCCAAGTTTATTTGACTCATGCTATGTGAACAGACGCCTTTGAGATTTCCACCCTCAGAAAGGTACATGACTGCAGTAAATCCACTATGACTTACTAGGTAATTGGTTTAAGAAAAAGTTGTTTGACAGTTATACCCACTCTAATGCCATACATAATAGGAAAATCGATACTTTTACATCTGTAAAACCACAGTAGTGTTCTTTGGAAGAGCAAGTCTCCTGATAGCATTTTAAAACATTTTTCCTTAGTCTCATCCTACATAGCTCTTTGGGGGACATGGCACCTTGCAGGCTCCCACACGAGTCCTCTAAAGTCGTAGACCCAGCCATGCCACACACTGGCTCTGTATGCCTAGCAAACCACCTTCATGGGGCCTAATTCCTCATCCATGGAATAGGAGTCATGTGGTTGGTTCTGTTGTTGTTGTTTGTTTGTTTGTTTTGTCTCTGAAAAAGGGTTTTGCTATGCAGTTCAGGCTGGTCTTGAACTCACAGCCTTAGCCTCCCCAGTGCTGGGACTACACTCTGGGCAACAGCTATGTTCATAACACCTCATAGGACTGCTGTGCAGAGTAAGTTAGTTCCTTCATCTAGGGATTAGCACATTCTGTAGCCCGGGATAAATGGCCGCCTAGGACAGTGTTGAAATGATCTTCACCTCCTCTAGATTCCCAGCTCTTATAGAGAACACTCCTGATACTCGATACCACTTCAAATGGGCTATCTCTGTTGGCAGAGTAGGTTTCTCCATCTGCTGAGAAACTGGAGAAAGCTCTGCTATCCCTTGCCCCAAGGGGTCCTTTGTGGAACCAAAAGATGTAGAAGCATGGGGTGAGGGTGTAGGAGTATCCCATGCACTGCTGGGTGTCTGAGCTGTCACTAGCACACTGCCCTGGTATAGCTGCCAGGGGCCTTGGGAGGGTCAATATGGTTTTCTTCCCAAGAGACAGCCCAGTCCTGCTGGCCACATCTGATAGTGATAAGCACATGCCGTCCATCCTGAGGGTGGCGAGGAGAGTCTTCACTCACCCCTGGGTGTGTAGAGACAGGAGACCTCACACCCCGAGTTCTCTTCTGCACTGGCAGTGGCCAGACTGAAAACACACTAGCAATAGGCAGGGAAACTGGAAGATGGCTCGCATGAATCAATGTAAACATTTAATGGGCCTTAATTGGAACCTTATCCTACTGTACTTAGAGCAGAGAGATGAAAGCAGAAGGAATCTGAGAGACCATTTATTTCACTTGAGAAAGCAGTAAACTGAAACTACAAAAAGATTTGGCTACTATTATATTTTTATGATTAAATAAAATTGTCATAGACTAGTGCTGGCGAGCCCATAAATGCTCTGTGGAATGCACCCCTGCTCTCTGGCAGCTGCTCAGTTAATGCCAGAAAACCTATCAGCCTCTCCTCTGCATTCGTGAGCCTCCTGCTCCCACACCACCCAGGAGATCCACACCCAGATCACACAACCCAGGAGAGGGTTTGCCCAGTTCTGCTATGGGAGAGGTCCAGGAGCCACCTGTAACATTTGTGTTTCAGAGAATTATTAAATACTGTCCGTTCCTTTATGCATTTCCCTGCCACCTCCTCCATATGTCCTGCCAGCCTGTAATGAACTTAATCTTCCCAATTGGGGGAGGGGGGGCGTGTGCAAGGTTACACAGATAGACTGCAGTTCTATTTTTTTTCTAACAAGCTAAATTGGAAAGTGAGAATACGTGCTAGTTGAGAATTTTGAGTTGGAATGTTTTAGGTAGTGACTTCTTACTTCCTTAAGAAAAAATGTACTTTGCACTCTTCTTCTGTTTACCATATTTAAATACAATGCCTGCAGTTTGGAAGACAAGGTGTGTCTGCAAGTGAGATTTGTGGGATTCTGTGATCCCTTCACACTCACAGGCCTTCACGGACTTTCTCTGCACAGGGTCACTGGAATCAGGCCCCCAGGGTATTATCCAGAGCTTTGTGCGACCACTCTTCTCTCCTATGTCTCCATTTCCAGTGGCAGTAAAGACACAGTTTGGTTTTTTTGGCTTTTTGTTTTGTTTTTGAGACAGGGTCTCACTGTGTAGTTCAGGGTAACCTTGAATTCTTTGTAGCCCAAGCTGGCCTCAAACTCATGGTCATCCTCCTACCTCAGCCTCCTGAGTGCTGGGATTACAGGCAGGCACCACCACACCAGACGAGGCACAGTTATTGGAAATGCATAGAAAACCCAAATCAAGTAGCCTTCAAATGCGTAATGATGTGGTGAGTTCGTATCTTTGCCAAAGCCAGTGATCTAGCTATAGGGCTGTTTCCCAGTTAAGATGGAAGCAGCACTTTGGGGTATACAGTACTATAGTCTCTGGCAAATTACAGAACCCATGACTTTTAGGGTTGGCTAAGTGTATGAGAGATAGCCTCATCCAGCCTCCAGGATACCAGGGAAGAAATGTAGAACATGCTTCTTCTAGCTAGCTTCTTCTAGCTGTTTCTCACAGAATGACAACATAAGAGAAGGAAAGAGGCATAGTGCAGAGGTGAGAGGGCATTGTGGAAAGGTCAGGACATGAGCTTTGTTTCCACACAGCACTCCCTGCTCGCTCCTACTGTTACTTGACAGCTGGTCCTAAATACCCGCTGTAGCAGTGGTGCTAGGAGAGAGGATAATAAATACTTGCCTCAGTGGTCCCTACCTGGGCAGCCTTCCTTCTGCAAGATATCAGGCTCTGTTCTAGATGCCAGTAGAAGGAAAAAGACAAAGTCCCTACCCTTAAATTGCTGAAGTGAGAGAAAAAGAGACAATAACAGCCTGGATATATGCTGCAGGCTCCTCCTAAAAACATTTTTTGCTGGAGATGGTATGGACATTGACATCTGAATGTGGACAGAGGCTGCCCGAGTAACCAGGTAGGAACCATACTGTGGGCCTGAGGAAGAGCACAGCAAAGGCACCATGATGAAAGATGGCCTGGCGGGTTCAGGGCTGCAGGAAGTTTGTCCTGCTGGAGCCCAGCACAAGGGGCAGGAGCAAGAGCTGAGCCCAGGTCAGCCCCGAACATGGGGCCTGTCCTCCAGGAGGTAAGAAGCCTAAATGTGACTGTCAGGAGGAGGACATGTTGAAATCTGTCTAAAAGCCCTCTCAAGGGTGTGGAGAACGCGTGGTGAGCACCAGACTTCCACACTAGGGCCTAGCTCTGAGAGCAGCTCCCCTGATTCCGAGGTGCACCGCCCCCCCAAGAGCAAGGGGAGCCTGCATATACAGCTCCTCTACAGGAGAGGCTGCCGAGGGCCTCTACTCAGTTTTCCTGGGTAGACACAGCAGGACAGGCTCTCCCTGCTTGAGGAGAGGGCCATCCCTGTGGAATCACCTGATTTCCAAGCCCACAACCACTGCAGCATCTCCCTGCCACTTTTCCATTCTCCATCTGCTCCTCCTCCTGACACTCTGCTGCACTGGATGCTGTGAACCCTGGACCGCAGGAGGAGACAGTCATGCCAAGGCCACTTCCCACATGTCTGCAAGATCTCTGCATGGAGCTCAGCCTCAAAATCAGCTCATGCAAAAGACAGAAAGGTGTTTGCAGTGCTAGCTGCAGAGACGTTTGTTTCTTTGGTCCAACTTTGATTTGATTATACATATGGAAAGACACTTCACATTTTTCTCCTGAGATTGAAATAAAGCAAATATTTCTTCCCCTACCCCCAAGGCCTAAAATTAAAGAAACTGTACATGTTTGGGATGTGCTAGTTTCTTCATCTGGTGTGGAAAGGTCACTGCTTCAAGGACTCTCCTGTCACATTGCTCCAATGGTGGCCCAGGCTCTAGGTTACATACTTGGTGAGAGCCACGCTTGGCTGTGCCCTGTGGAGCCAGGAGTCTGGCCACTGCAGCAGCCACCTCCTACTCCTGTATTGTAGTGGGGCCAGTTTGCAGAGAGGAATGCAAAGATGACTTTGTTTCTGCTCTGCTAGAAAAAATATTCTTTGTTCCAATGATTTACAGACTTTCAGTTGTCTCTTTTAATGAATTTAAATGTCTAGACACCTGTTCTGGCCCCTCTGTTGAGGGCATCTTGTCTCTGTCAAGAAGAGGAAAAAAACAAATCAGGAATTCTTAGGCCAAAGAATTTGCCCTGGTGCAGTGTAACTATTTGTATTCACTTCTGTGTGCCCCATGCCTCACTCACCTGCCACCCTGGCTGACAGCTGGTGTGGCCCCACATTAGACAGACCTACATTCGGGGCAGGCTGAGAGGTGTTGCCGCATCAAGCCTGGCTCCCTAGACCATTTGCCTGGAGGCCAGCAGGCCATAATAGGACCTGGCCAAAGCACATAATCTGTTGTTCTTACGAATTCAAAGGCAGAATCATCTGAGGGTCTCAGAAGCTCTGGGCTACTTAGGCCCTGGGTTCTGGTATGATGGAACCCAGGGCACCAAACAAAGCTCATTCGTTTATTCAATCCCCAGACAGTGATAACTCTCATTGAGCAAGCTGGGGACCTGGGGCAATATTGCCTGAGCTCCCTGCTTCCTTTTAAAAGAGCATAGTCTTCCCCATCTTCCCCCTCAGAGCTCAGCCATTCAGAGGACATAGGTAGGAAGGGGACCTGGTACCTCCTGAGCAGTCTCTGCCAGAAAGTCACACCACCTAAAACACCAGGGTCACTCACACGCACTCAAAGGGGGAGTAGTCTTTTCCAGAGCGCTCTTCTATATATGTCAGGGATCTGTGTTGGTGTCCAAGACCCTGAGAACCCTATCCCAACTTCCTTCTAGAGAAGACAGTGAGACACAGAAGCCATTGTTCAGGGACCAGCTACACAGAGGTCAGGCATGGGACATGGGCAGGATGGACATCTCCACATGTGTGATCCCCAAAACACTAAAGGATTTTGTTAGCTGGGGCCTCTGTCATTTTGTGTTTTCTCCAGGATCTCTGAGGACTCTTCTGTGGCTCACCTGCCCACAGAGGAATGGAGGGCACAAGGGTAGTAATTTTCACCCTCCTGGAACCAAGAATGAAGCTATGTATGATTAATAGGTGCTATTAATTGTTGTGTCTTTGAATTGAAAAGGAAAAGCCATCTCTGACTGCACTGCCTGGGAAGACTTCCGGGTTTGAGAGTGTCACCATGTTCTTTGAGGGTGTCTCATCCTGCTATGAATCAGGCCCCAGCCCAAGCCTGTTCCCTCTTTCTGACTGGCACGCCACACCCTCTAAATACTCAGCAAGCTGAGCCTCTGTCTCTCTGCACCACTCTATCTGTTTCTTGCCTCGTGCTTATACTGGGATTTTCTTTTCAAAGCTGTCAGGTCGCATTTCCTACTTGGCCACCACAAGATCCTGGCTGGCACCCCAGCACTGTTTGCATAGCTCTGTCCATGTGTGCAGGGCTGAGAGGAATGAGCAATGTCTTCCCTATGCCACGAAGCCTGATAAAGAGTCCCAGTTAGAGAGCAGGTCCTGCTCCACAGAGATGGTGGGGTCAGAAGAAAGTACTCACTGGATCCCAGCCTGGGAGGACCTTCTCCCTGCAGTCTAGCAGTAGAGACTTCTCCAGGGCCACAGGGCTGGGGAGGGACACCCTAACCAAGCATGCATGACTGGAGTTCTGTACCATGTTGTAATACAGAATACTTCCTGAGATCTTCGTCCCAGCCTTGAAGGCTGCCAGCCACCACATTTACAGAAAGGACACTAGGGCTGTAAAGTGACGCTCCCATCCACGGGTAGAGCCAAACTAGGGCCTGAAGCCAGCACTCTTGAGTCTGGGACTTTACACTGTCTGGTCAAGAGATGTATGTCCAGGAAAAGCCTTTCTGTGATGCATCAGGCTGCTACTGTGACAGACACCTCTGTGCCTGGTGGCAGGGAGTAGGGCTGTGCCTTCAACTCATCTGTGTTCTCCTGAGCTCCAGTGCTGAAGCCCAGACCCTGCAACTGTACGTAGATATGGGGCTTTTAGGAGTGAGTTATGGTAAGGTGAGATGATATGGATATGTCCCTAGTCCAATAGAATTGTGGCCCTCTAAGAGGAAGAGAAGGAGTCATGTAGAAGTAAAGGCTGCCTGTGAGCTGTGTGGAGAGAAGACGAGGCCACCTGGGCACCAGCAAGCAAGCAGCCATCTACAGCCCACCCAACCTGCCGCACTGATGCCAGTTTCAGACTTCAGCCCAGAGCTATAGGAGACTGTGTTGCTTTCGCCCTCCTCTCTATCCCACCCTACCCCTGCGCTATAGCATCTATGGTGCAGCTCATGCCATCAAGACAGTCCGGTATTAATGATATTGAATCCACCAGCTCCACTGACCAGTTCCTCCACCTGCATCTTCTAGGTGCCCAGGTCTGATCCAGCCCTCAGGTCCCACCTTCCCTGCCCACTGCTCTCTGCCTGCTTTGCTCCCACCATGTGCCATCTGACACTTCCCAGCATACCGTACTGTCACTCACATTTTGAAAGGAGAACTTTCCTTGTTCTCTGTGTCCCTAAGCATTAATGTAATACTTGGACTGAGCACCATGGTACCTACCACTGATCCTGGCACAGTGGGAGGCTGAGGCTGATCACTGCAGTTGTGCCGAGGTTTGTGGGTAGCTGGCAGTGGGCTTAACAGCAGCTGAGAATCAGATTTTTTTGTTTTGTTTTTATTTTTGAGGTTCCTTTTTTATTTTTTTTTTTAATCGGTACTGGGGATTGAACTCATGACCACCTGCTTGCAAGGCAGGTGCTTATGCCGCTGAGCTAAATCCCCAACCCCGAGGTTCCTTTTTTAATGAGTTTCTTTTTGCTTCCCAGCAGCCAGATCTTTCTGACCCTCTCTCCACCTGCTTGTAGCACATGTCGCCGAAGTGCAGGCTTCCTTTTTAAAAGCCACTGTTTCCAGAATCATCCATAGTTCCAGAAAAGGAGGAGGAGGAGTCATGGGGTCTGCTCCTCCCTCTGCCCCTCCTTGACAATGCATAGTGCTCCCCACAAGAAGGCGCTGTCTGGCCTGTTCTTAAAAGGCCCCAGACGTGCAGGGCTGTCCTAAGCCCTACTCCAGAGTGACCAGCGTTGGCTCAGCTATGCCTGGGGACATCACCTGCTTCTTGATACAGTCAGATCATTTCCATAGGATATTTTTGAAATTCAGAACATAGGAATCTAATTTTCAGTGAGAAGGAATGTATTTAAAGATCCAAATTTTTTTTTATCACAGTCTCATTATCAGGGTGCATGTGACCCTATGTTCACATTATGAAACAGCTGTTCATTTAATGGGTGTGTTATGTGGATAAATGTTTATTTTTTCCAATTGGCCCCCTTGAAAGCCAGAGCAATCGAGCAGCTTGCTGAGGCCACTCAGCTTGCGGTGAGCAAAGGCAGGTGTCAGCTCTGCTCATTGTCCTGCTAGTCCCTCATTTAGAACTGCACCACAGGACCGGGCCTGCTCTCATTCCTTTATGAGACCAGCATCACTGGAAGTTCCCTTAGCTCCTCGGCCCTGCTCTGCATCTGAAAGCGTCCACATGTCTAAAGGCTGTTCCTTATGATGACTGAACCATCCTTTCTGCCTCTAACTGATAGCTGTGGCCTCCACAGACAGACACAGTAGGCTACTCTTGCTGCAAGGGAGCATGGTGGAGCCCCGCTGCATTACATTGGCCTCAAAAGTGAGGCAGATGCCCACTAAAGGCTTCTGTCTTCAGACAGAGGTGACAGACCAGCTGCAGGGACTACTCACTGCCCCATCAGGAAGCCAGTGAAACACCACACCATATTGCAAGTCTGAGACGAAGCACTGTGCACGCTGCATTCATTCAGAGAGCCTCAGTCCTTGAGGAGCTCTGCCTTCCTACTGAGTTAGGAAGCAGACCAAGATGACATTTGATCAGCCACAGCCAGAGAGGGAATAGCCAAATGGAATAAAACTGAGCCCCGTCTCACCACCCCCACCCCATCTGTCAGAAGCCCCTCAGACAGCTTTCTTCTGGTACTGAAAGCCCTGAGCACAGTCAGGATGTTGGCATTCCTAGCTGCTTCCCTGCCCTAAGGGGAACTGCTTGGCTAATTCAGCTGATATCAGACTCCTGACATACATCCTTCTGCCACCTGTGCCACAAACCTACCTGAATTAGCACCCAAGGCTCACTGCTACAGGCCAGCGCCTCCCTGGGCCTCCTCATCCTACCTCCCCACAAGGTCTGAAATGCAGTTAGGAAGACATTAACAACTGGTTCAGTTGAGCCTGTGGCAGGCAGGCTCTTCCTGGCCTTCATAGACTCCCCCAAGTAGTCTGGTTTGGTCCTGTCAGAATAGACCTCTCTTAGGAACTTCTTAGCCCAGGCCAGCCACACTGCTTCCATCTGTTTGCATCTTCTTACAGGCATCTCACTGTGCTACTGGGGATCTCGATAAAGTCACCCTGTAAACAGGCAGCCTACAGCCCTGTTCTTTGAAGAGACCCAATAGTCCCTCACAGGGCTTTGCTTCCACAGACCAAGAGCAGAAAGTTCTGACAACACTCGTTCCACACTGCAGTAGGCAGGGCCTGGGAGCTCTGCTGGAGCCAGGAGTGACATCTTTGAGTTAACACTGCACCTGTGCCAGCCAGGTCAGGCAGTTTAATGATTTTTCAGTTAGCAAACCTTCCAATAATAGCATTTTAACAATGAAGTTTTGAAGGAAAAACGTGTTCTTAATTTTTGTCCAAAGAGGGAAAGAAAGACTTCTCTAATAGTAATATCATTATAAATTCTAATGTGCTGACCATTTGGCTGCATGACAAACTGTGCAGCTGGTAATTAAAGATCTAAGTCAATGCTTTATCAATAAAGTAAGTGATAGGCATATTTTTCTCCACCCTGTCAGAAATGGCAGCACATAGCCATGTGCAGAATTGTCACACAGTGCAAGTCTTTAAAATTCCTTTTGGATTTGAAGGTATTAACAAGTCCCTATCAACATTCTCTAAAGGTTTTTGATGTCATTTTAGCTATTCAATGAAAATATGTGAACTATTACTTTGTTGATTTTGTTCTTAAACCAAACTGCATTATCATTGGAGAATGTGTTCTTAAAGTATTGTTAAAAGTACTTTGAAAACTTGTAAATCCCTGTAATTTATGTTTCTCCTGCCTCTGCTATTTCATTCTGTCCTTCTGGTTTTAATTTGAATGCAGTCCTGTCTGGGTGTGTACCTGTAAAATCGTGTTTTTCCAAGTACAATTTACAATCCTGACCTTAGGTTTTACAGTGTTCCTAACCATCTCGGAGCTTCCTCCTGTGGCATGAAGTGGGTTTTGGGTCACCCAGCTCTTTCATATTAGAACTGTCCAATCTAAGTTACTCGAAACAGATCTGATTCTGGCATTTCTTAGTTTATCGTGTAGGCCTCAGGAGTAAATTAGTAGGGCTTCCCTGCAAGCCCATTAATTGCATTGCTCTATTTCTTAAAATGTACACAGTTGTAAACCTAGACTGCTTCAAGACAACGGTCTCATTTATCTAAACAATTCTCCTTTTAGACTCAATGGCACTGATGGAAACAAAGATAAGGAGTATGGATTGGAGGAAGGGTCTTTGGGGCCTGTGCCGGCTGAAACTGTTCCCATCCCCTAGTTGGTCCCTTTTCTTTCCAGGCCTGGCCTACATACGGAATCGATCTGCCTGCATGCAAGGCATTCAGTGAGGGGCCACGGAAGGGCTGCAGTGCGCAGGGCCAGGAGCTCTCTGCAGGTTTAAGGCACAGCTGCCAAGCTTTGTTAAAGCCCTGGGTGTTCTGTGTCGGAAGCTGCACCCTCACGGTGGATTATAATTTTTAAATGTCTAAACAGGTTTTGGCATATTTTCTGTACATTGTGAAGTAATTTTTTATTTCCCAGTCTCTTCAAATATAATTAGACAAGCTCCCATAGGAGTCAGAGCCTCCTCCTCACATCCTCACACTCTGCTCCGTGGCTCTGACCCCTTCTGTTCTAGGTGATTGTGCAGTCAGGCCGCCACCCCACAGTGCTGCAGAAGCTGTGCCAGCTGCCCTTCCAGTACTTCAGTGACCCACGGCTGATCAAAGTGCTGTTCCCCTCGCTGATCGCTGCCTGCTACAACAACCACCAGAATAAGGTCATCCTGGAGCAAGAGATGAGCTGTGTCCTGTTGGCCTCATTCATCCAGGTAACCCCCAGCTAAGCCCTGTTCTCTGGCTGTGTGTGAACTGACGTGGCTGAGAACAAAGCAAATGTAAACCGACTATTGCCCTCTACACTACGTCTTAAAAACTTCATCTACTGTTGCGCTTAAAACTTAATTTCTAAAGTACTGGGGTAGTTCCTAAAATGCCACTTGCAGAACTGAGGTTGACTGTTACATAATTTCTACCATAGGGCTTCAAAAATCGGAAGATTTTGCTGTTAGTGAAATGGAATCCTGCGCTTGAGAAATGTGTTTCAGAGACCACCAGGCTTTGGCCACAACACTTATCTTATCTTACTGTTAGTCTAGCTTTAGGAATGGGCAGTAGTTGCTGAATAAAATCAATTAAATTTCAGCTTGCTTGTAAATTTTTAAATATGATTTTCACATATGTACATGCATGTTGGGGTCTGTTGCTTTTATTTTTTAAAAAAAATCTAAAACTTTTTAAGTACTTTTTGAAGTGGTTCTTCAAGGTTCCCGTATGTTAAATTATTACTGTTTACTAGAAAATCTTACTAACAGACTTATGTTTATCTGATTCAGTTAAATTCTCCGAAACTGGAATTGGAATTAGTGCTAAAGCAAAGTAATAATGCCAAATCTAAATTAATTCAGTCAACACAACAGAAAAATCAAGTTGGTTATTTGTTAACATCTGCTAACTTGTTAACTAATTTTTCGTCATTGTAGATCTTTACTTTCTAAAAATGTCCTATTTTCTTTCAAATGTTCTACCATAAAATCACTGTTCTTGCCTGTGACACACATGGTCAATAGCCTGTGTTTTCTGTTCTTCATAATAGTGAAACAGAAACCAGGGTCCTGTGTCGCATTGTTGCTTTGTTCGTTGCTCTGCCTCATCAGCATCGGTCTTTGTCAAGAGAGTGTGACCACACCCAGCGGGCTGGGAACAGAAGACAGCCAGAGTGAATCCTAAGCCTTTCACCTTAGACAATTAGTTGTTTATGTTTTCTAAACTACTCTCTGTTATACATGACCAGTTAATAAACCAGCCAGCCACATCAACCATATATAGACATGCTTTGTCTTCAGCTTAGATGCTACATTTAAGTCTGGGTTTCATTTTCTGAAAATGTTTTCAAGTCAGATACTCAGATTTATGAATATGAGTTTTCAAACTGTCTTACAATAAATCTTGTAGTACATAACCATCATATCAACACAGGATCCTTCATATATTCTTGCAGCCTGAGGATTGAACTAAATAGAAAATATATAGAAAATCTGAAGACTATGACCTCTTCCATTTAGATTGCCCACCATTACATGCAGCCGGTAACTTTTGAGCGTGTGCAGTGGACACCACCCGAGGCCCTAGAACTACAGCAGTGACTGAAAGGATCAAAGTTTCCACCTTCACAGATCTTTCACTAACCTGCAACAAAAGAGTAAAACAAATAGCTCGTCAAAGGCAGTGAACACTGCGAGCAAGAAACCAGGCAGGCGTGAAGCGCTCGTGTGCTTCGGGCAGAGACAGCCAAACCCAGGCAGTGACACTGAGCAGAGACCAGTTTGCATCCACACCAGCCTGGTCTTCATGTCAAGTGCTCAGAAAACAATACAAAACTGCAAATAGTACCACAGTCAAAGGTCCCACATAATGCCTGCTAATGGTCCAAAGTATTTCTACATCTCCCTTTCTCCAATCCAAAAAATATCATATGTAAATGCTACAGAAATTTCTTATACTGCCTCCTTGTATCTTTTTTTTTCCTATATTGTGGTCAAGGGACTATACACTGGATTTTACTTTATAAAATAGTTCTTCAAGGTCCCCATGAATGAAAATTATTAATATTCTGTAGAAAATGATACTAAAATAGGGACTGATCATTTTGCACAGATTTCTAAAGATTTATATATTGTATACCACGTTTCCCACTTTCTATCTAAAAGTAAAACTCAGTCTTTAAGATTTAGCAGCAGAAAACTCAGAATCTTTTATTATAGGCTGTTGTATTTATACTTTTTAAAAATCTTAAAAGCCTGTTGATAGTTTAATATAATTGGCTTCAGCTATGGTACAAAATAAAGTTTTAGTTTCCAAAGTATGAAGTAACCTGGCCCTGGTGATACGTATTTATCAAGCCTTAAGTCATCACCATTTGCTTTAGAAGATACATGAGAATCCGGACTCTAATATCACTCCCCTCCACTTTCCTATCTGGGCTCGAGATTACTCATGCACAGTGGTTGTGTGGATCCAAGGATTTATGAGCACCTTAGTAGCGCGCTGTGTGCAGAGATGACATAGAACCCCTCTCTTCCTATACAGGACTTTGCACAGACGCCGAGCCAGACGGACCCCCGGCCACAGCAGCCCAGAGGTAGGTCTCCAGCAGAGTAAACCCCTTGTCTTTCATAGATGCACATTTGTAGTCCTCTTTGGGAAGCGTTAGAGAAATTCATGTTTTCTATCAATTTTGTCCTAAAGCACAAATGCACCTGAACATACAGAGAGAAATAGGGGCAGTGAAGGAAAGCACAGGCCCTCTGTGCTGTGGCCACCAGCGAGCCAGGCAGGGCACTTAATCACTGGAGCCGCTCTGGAGTACAGAGGACCTGAGGTTGTGAAGTCTGCCTGTGGCGCCCACATCAAGGCTGAGATAACAGGTCTAGTGCCCTATCCATTTTTAGAGTAAAGTTTTTAATAATAGTAACCGAGATTCCCACACCCCCCTGGAATTCAAGTATTTGAATTTTTTAATGAAAATAATTGTTTTAACTAGGTATGATGGCACAGAGCTGTAAACCCAGCGCTATAGGAGCCTGAGGCAGGAGGACTCAAACTTTCAACCTAGCCTGGGCAATTTAGTGACTGAGTCTCAAAAAAATTCTTAATTATCTAGAATAATTTAAAAAAAGGAGGGGCCCAATCAAGAAATGGGTAAGTGAAAGAATAGATACAGAAGTACAGATGGCCAGCAGACATTAAAAAAAATGTTCACCATATCTGGCTATTAGAGAAATGTAAATTAAAACAACTAAGATTCTATCTTCCACCAGAAAGAATGGTGGAAGTCAAAAAAAGCAAATGCTGGGGAGGCTGCAGTGAAAAAAGGAACCTTCCTGCATTGTTGGTGGGAGAGTAAACCAGTACAACCACTATGGAAATCAGCATGAAGAGTCCTCAAAAAACTAAAATTAGGAATTCTATTTCACCCAGGTACTTCCTTCCAGGTAACTTTCCAAAAGAGCTAAAGACTCACAATACAGTAATACATCTACAACAATGTTTATAGTAGCTAGAGCCTGGATGCAGCCTTTATGTCCATCAATGGGTGAATGGGTAAAGAATATGTATTTATATACAATGGAGTAGTATTTGGCTATAAAGAAGGATAAATTTGAGATATTTGTAGGAAAGTAGATGTACCTGGAAGGTACATTGTTGAGTGAGTCAGACACAAGCTTAAAGAATGGTGTCTCTCATTTAGGTAAGGCAGAGTACAAAGGGCAAAAGAAAGGATGGATAGAAGGAGACAAGGAGATAGAACTTTTGAAAATGGGAAGTGGTCCAGGAGACAAGGAGAAGGAGAGGAGAAGAGGAAGTAAGATTTAAGCTGTGTCATGTCACATACCAACTAACTACCCACAGTGAATGTAAGCATTGTATGTCATAAACTTGACTAAGAAGGAGGAGAATGAAAATGGGGGAAAATATTTAAAGATGAAGGGAGGAGGGTGGGAAAGGGAAGGAGATTTAAAAAGAAATCTGTGTTATGCCAGGTACCTACTCCCTAGATGAATGTAAACTTTATGTACTGTAATACGTACTCATGAAATAAAAGTGTTTTCAATGTAAAGGGCTGGGGGATGTAGCTTGGTGCAAAGGACCTGGGTTCAGTCCTCAGTTGGGGGGGGGGGGTTGCCAGCTTTTCCCAGTTGTGTTCCAATATTTTCTCTGATCTCAAACAGAAATGCAGGCATTTCCCCTGATCTGAAATAGAAATTTACAGTCTTAAACTTTTACTTTCTATGTATTCTGGCCCCAGAGTAGTACGTTTCTCTAATAGCCAGTATTACAGTTCTGGTTTTGGCTGTTGCAGCAGCATCTCTGGTCCAGATGTCCCCCAATTGCTCATTAGCTTGTGTTTAAAAAGGCATTCAAGGCCCAGTCCCATCCAGAGGCCCCCAGTCTCAGCAGCCTAGGGCTACCCTGCCTGGTAGACAGGTGTTAGAAACTATGTAGCAGGAAGCAAAACTGAGTTGTTACAGCCTCACAAGAAATACGGTTTTATTGACTTGATACTCAGAAGAGTAAACAGAAAACTGTGTAGCTTTTCAGAGGTTCAAGGCAATACCCTAGCAGGCGCCACTGACCAGAACTAAAGTTCACACTGGTCAAGTCCTGCCAGGTGCAGCCACCGCCAGCCACCAATGCTCCTTCCCAGCCTCAGAGGACACCGAGGACAGCAGTGGTTCTGCTGTTTATTACCATTCAACTTTGTACTTTTCAAACATGTGAAAAATATTTTTCAAAGTCTTCTAATGTATTTATGTTTAATTGTACAGCAGTCAGGGGGCTTTCTGTTTTTATTTTTGTTTGGTCTTTGGCATTTTTGTGTGTATGCATTTTTGGTTTTTTTTTCTTTTTGTTTTTGCCAGTAAGGCTTGCAGACATTTTTTCTTCTCACACCTTCTGTTCCAAAAATGAGGAGTCCGGAGTGCTGCCTCCTGGAGCTGCCCCTGTTTGTCGGGTTAGGCTGATGCCGAGCTCCTGCCCCCTCTCCCAGGGGCACTGTCCTGCGGTCCCCACTCGGCTGCTTCTCACAGAACAGTGAACAGGCAGCAGCAGCCTGGCTTTGCTGCAAAGCAGCCACATCAGTGACGGCCCATCATGTCTTTACTTGATTAAAGAAATAATGCCTCACGACCAGTCGGCAGTGGCACCCTGACTCTGTCCCTTACAGGAGGTCCCCAGGAACCTGTCACGCTGTCCTGAGCTGTACCCAGGTGAACTGCACTGACGCTCAGCCAGCCCAGCCTACTCGCCATTCCCTCTGCACATTAAGTTATACTTAAACTAAAGGCAGTTCTCATTAAGCGAACTGCCTGAGGGCTGGGTGTGGCTGCGGGGGGGGGGCACCATCTCCAGCTAGCCCCGGCTACACACTGGACAAGATCCCTGGAGAGTGTCCACTCCAGAGTCCTCAAACAGTTGTTTCTACTTTGTTTTAGGTATGGGTTGGTATCTGAATATGGGAGAAGCACAAACTGGATTGGAGTTAATGAACGTACTCTATATTCCATACTTTCAATAATTCAATATCCAGACAGATCAGTCACCTTATTAACATAAAATGCAGAATTTATTAGAAGTGTATGTCTCTTAGATGGTACTCTTAGATATCAAAATACATTTACTTTCTTAAACATCAAACAATTTTAAGTTTTTAATTTAACTGTTTAATCTTTTTATTCCTCTTAGGAAGATGCCTTGGTCCCCAAGACTATCTTGAACCTGCTAACAGATTTCCTCAGCAGGCCTGGGAAGAAGCGCGACAGTTTTTTTTGAAAAAAGAGAAAAATTAAATGTTCTGACTGCTCTGAATTTGAGTAGCCTTGTTAATATTCTCTCTCTTCTATGACATCCTCTGGCCTTGTTTATACCCCCAATGTTGATATGATACATACTTTGCACTATTTATAATGACTGTGGGTACTTCAATGTCCTTAATTTTGCAAGTTAAACTTATTTCACTTACAGTATTTTGGAGTTTGTTAACTTCCATCTTATGGCAATATATAATTTGCATTTGTAATATGGGCAAAATTAGAAATAACTGGCACCTCTGTTTTGTTCTTGTAATAAAATAACTTATTCTAGTTTCCGTGTTGGCCTTTTGTGTTGAAGTGATACAAATTTGAAAGGAAAGTGTTCATTCCAGCTTCTAGCATATCTTAAAGCGTTAAGGTTGGCTGCTGAGACTTTTCCTGGCAATTTGCAGTCAAGCTGTTCACAGCGCTCGCGCTGTGCTGCGTGGTGCGCAGGGCTGTGTGAGGCGCGCCGGCCTGGCTCTGCCTTTCCTGAGAGCGACCCCTCCGAATAGATAGTTTTCCGAATAGACGAGTGATGACGCGTCGGTCACCCGGCGGACTTTCTCGGATCCCCGAGACAAAGCTGTGCCAGGTAGAACTGCAGCGCCCGCGGCTCCAAACAAGTTTTAAATTATTGTCTTGCTGGGGTCGGGCTTTTTCCACATCTGCTCCACCTGTGCGCAGGTCGGGGCTAAGCCGGGCACTGAGTGACATCAGTAATAATTTCTGTCTGATTAGGATCAGACATGATCAAGAAAGAAGACCCGGTCTGGAAGGACTGATCTTAAAAACTGTTAAGCCCGAGATCGAGGGAGCTGGGAGACTCAGGAGCCCGCAGAGCCGACGCACCTGGCCGGGTCGCCGAGCGGCTGTGAGCGCTGCGCGCTGCGCCACGGACGGGGGAAGGAGGGGTCCGACTGAAAACAAGAACAGCCGGGGATACAGCTCGGGCTCGGCGCCGGCCTGGCAAGCGCCAGGTCCTAAGTTCGATTCCCGGTACCAAAAAAAGAAAAGGGAGCACAACAGAAGGGAACAGCGGGGCCGACGGCCTCCGGTGCCCACGGCTGGGACCCCGAGTCCCCGCGGGTGCAGGTCGAGGCAGAAGGAAGCCAGGCGCAGCTGTCGGCGCCGTCTCCGGAGCTCGAGCTGAGTCAGGCGACATTCACGGGGGTCCCCGCGCCCACGCGGTCGGGGCCTCGATCCCGATCAGCAGGGAAGTTCGCTGGGGAGCATAAACCACCAAGCCGGGGCCTTACACCCCGAAACCCGGGAACCTCGACCGACGGTCCGACCCGGTCCAGCTCCATCCCCGTCCCGGGTTCCCGTCCTCCCGCGGGGCCCGCACTTGGGCTGGCGACAGGCGACTGCGGGGGAGGCCACGGGGTGCGGTGGGGCCAGGTACCGGACTCAGCCCCGGGCTCAGGGTCTCCAGCGTGACTCCGCGGCCCAGGGGTTCAAGTCCCGGCATTGTCACCGCCCTCTTCTGCACCACTTTCCCCCCGGGCTCTGGATAATCTCGAGGAAACCACTCATCTCGCCCTCGCCCCGCGCTCACCCCTTAGAGCCCCGGCCTCCCTCCGACCCCCGCCCCCAGGGTCAAGGGCCCCGCGCGCGCACGCTGTGGACCGAGGCGCTCCTGCCAGACCTGCTCGGTCCCCAGGATGCCCACGCCACTTCCTGCTTTCAGTCCGATGTGTTTATCTGCATCTTCCGTGCAGTCTCTGGCAGCAAGGTGCTGGGCGGTAACGGGCAGTCCTGAATCTCGGCATTTCCAAGGAAGTTTACTTTTACATCCATCAGACCCGTGTTTAAAAGCCTCTAATCTTCTCTGAATCAGCTTAATAAACTCTCTGAATTTCCTGCTTTTATCACAACTCTATTGGGAACTTCTCTGTAAATAGTTTTCATCTATTGTGTTCTCTCTGCACAGGCTGCACTCAGCCTATTCGCTTGCTCACTTTGGTGAATGCGCACGTGGGAAAACACAGCTCAGTAAATGTGTGGCAGCTCGAATCCTCCCTTAGGCAGCGGTGGCAAAATCACAAATTTTCCAGAGAAGTCTTAGTGTCTTATTAAACCCAGTCTTTGAGGCTCTGATAAAAATTGAGCTTTAAGTTATTCCATATTCAAAACTAAAAGATTGGTTTCTGTTTCATATCCATTAAATATTAAAGTTCATTGGGAGTATTGCCACAGGGACTATGAATTTCCCAGAATGATGCAGTCTTTTAGTGAATATTAAATTGTGTGATATAATAGCCATAAACTTTTCCATCTCACGAATCCCTTTTCTGCTTCAGTTTAATAGAGCTATCCAAATTATAACTTCCGAGAAACATCTTATTCTGAAGTGAATCTAGCTAAAAAATTCCACTCAGATCATCCCTCCTTTTCTTGAATTGAGATTTTACTACCCAACTGGGTATTTCATGTTAAAAGTTCAGTTAGCATAAAATACAACTTATATTTGTTACAGGTAATTTAATTTACAGGGAAATCCCTCCTGCATTACAGAAGATGTTTAAAGATGACCCGGGAAGCAGTAAAACTGCTATTTATTAATGTAACTAACCAAACATAGATCTGACACCTCACCAGGGACTGCTGTGATCAGGCTTCAGAGCTAAACCGTTTCCTTGAAAACCCAAACAGAAAATGATGCCTGCCCTTGAGTGGCTGACAAATACTGGGAGAGAGGCTGAGGTGTTTGATTCAGTAACAGACAGAAGAGAAGGGCTTCTTAATAGGAAAAACACTAGAATTTTTGTCATTGTAACACAGGTAAGATACAGGAAATTCTGAAAAGAGGAACTAGGTTTTTGATCTATGGATGATGAGGGAATCGATCTTTGTAATTAGGTAGATGTTCCCATTCACAGCTTTGACATCCTGCAGCTCCTCAAAAGCAAATATTCAGAAGTAATTAACAACGGTTAGTGAAATTCTTTATTCAAGAACCTGCTTGTTTTCTTTCAGTAAGAAACTCCAACATGGATAAATCAAAGGTTCCTCAAAAAAAGTAAGCTTAATAGAAAGTTTATTCCTCTATCTGATAGCTGGGCAGAAGGTAAAAGGAGAAATCTGTATTTCTGCTTCAGAGAGAATAGTCCAAGGGAACGAAGCCTCAAAGAACACAGCCCTAGTTATTAAAACCGTTTCTGGGCACTTGAGAGGTAAAGCTGGTCCTCATTAACCCAGCGTATCTCTTCCCTTATCTTTTTAAGTTTGCGGCACCATTTCCTAAGTCCTGAAGGAGGGGACTGGTCCATTTCAGGAAGTAAAAAAAGGTGACTCACGTCTCAGCTCTTCCCACCATCTTTCAATAATTGCTAGTAACTCTTCCATCAATTTGTGGCCAGAGTAGAGGCGGCTGGCTGACCCAATCCTGCCCAAAGCTGAGCATGGGTACCCGATGGCTCCCGCCTTCCGCAGTCCTGGCTCTGGCAGAAGGCGCTCATTTCTGCATCCAGGGATGGGCACAATTATCTTTGGGGCAGCCACCTGAACTAGAGTGACAACTGTCCCCACCCTGTCTTGGCGATGCTCTTTTTTAAAAACAAATCCTGGACAAAGAAAGATGCACTGTGGGTTATTTAGTTCCAGAGACAAGGAAATGGAAAGGCAGTGCCAAGGATTCTTGCAGGGCGGCGACCAAGCTGGGGACTTCCCGCGCCCACGAGGCCTGCTTTTGGGAAAGCACCGACCTGGCTCCAAAGGGTTAAATATTTGCAAAGAATAAAACCTGAGCCTCTTGGTTTTCTGTGCTTGCCCGGGGCCTTCTAGAGATTCGGTATCTCCCGATTATTTCCTGCGATCACTAAAGCCAGTTTTCAAGAAAACAAGTCGCAGGGTTTGAAATGTCACACCGAGTGACCTGGACACGGGTATCCAGGGGCCATCCCTGCCCCCTCCGCTCCGGGTCTGGAAAGAAAATAAACCGAGGACACGCCAGGCTGGCTCTGGGGCGGGCGCTCCTTCCCGGCGGCCGGCCGGTGTCTCCTGCAGGTGATGCCTGGAGATAAGGCGCCGCCCGCCGTCTAGACTGGTAGGGGGGCGAGTGACGACGCATAGCGCGGGGACCAGGACCCCGCGCAGGATCCCGAGGGCCAGACCGAAACTCGGCCTCGCAAGTCTGACCACAGACCAGAATCCATCGCCCTGCCGCCACGCGCCTGCCACGGGTTTCCCCCTGAAGCGCGGTCACCACACCCGCCGCGGGCGTACACCGTACACCACCAGAACAATCAAGCAGGTAGTGCCGCAGGCTTCCTTCCGGAAGGGGCTGGGTTAAATACGGTAAGCCACGCCCCAACGACCTCGCCCGTACGGACGACCAATCGTCTTCGAGCCCGCCCCTCGCGCGGCGACCAATCCCCGACAGGCCCGCCCCGTCCGGCGCACCAAGGAGCACGCGGCTAGCAGAGCAACGCGAGGCTCGGTCTGTATTTCATTATAACGAGTCAAACTCTTAAATCGCGTTCATCCGGTCGTTCTTTGGGCCAACAGCACACAGGAGCAGCCTGGCATCAGGTTATCATTTTTTATTAAGATCAAAATATCCGTCCACTATGAACTGGCTGTTCTTACAATAAATAACAATAACTTACGTTTGTTCGGCAAAGGCTCACACTCTGTCCTCCGTCCGTCGACCGATAATTTAACACGCGTGTAAGGAAAGTCCAGTCCCTCTTCTGCAGCAATCATGCGCGTGGGGCTGCGTGTCCGCTCCTCCAGGACCCTGGGGTCCTCGTTCTCCCGGCGGCCTGCGTGTGCGCGGAGCCACGCGGGATGTGGGGAGGGAGGGAGGGACATCACTAACTCTGGTGGATTCCACGTTCTTTTTGGAAAAAATAAAAAGTCCTGGGAGCGAGGTCTCCGACTGGCTGCAGGCAGGCTAAATCCTGGCGCTTTGTAGGTCTGACCGAGGGGGTTTTCCCCTCGGTCGCTCTCAATGACGACAGAGACAGGGCTCGAGCTGGCACGGCCTGAGCTGGGTCTCATGCGGGGAGCATGCGAGGTCCTGCGGGGGTCCGCTCACGTCTCCACGGGGCTAGGCACCATACTGTTGGGGGTGTCCGGGAGCTGCGAGGACAGGGAGGTCACATCGCTGCCGGAGGAGTTGCCCAGCGAGCCAGACTCAGAGAAGGAGACCTGGGCGGTAGGAGACGCGGGAGGACAGTGAGGACATGCAGACCTAGCCCCCTCCCCGCTAAGCTGAGGTCAGGTTCCGGCGGGGGCATCCCCTCGCCTTCACCCCGGCGCCCAGCCGCTCCCCCGCTGCGAGTCCCTCCTCCTCCCCAGGCCTGGCAGAGGCCGTGTCCCCACCCAGGTCCTCACCAGCTGCTGAAAGGCCGGTTGGTCTAGGTCGCTCTGCAACGCGAACTCGCTGAGTGCCTTCCACGGCGGCTGGAACGTCTGCACCTCCACCGCACTGCCCTGCACGGCGCTGTCGTGGCGGATGGGACTGCCGGCCACCAGCGGCGTCCCAGTCAGGCCCTGGAGGCTCTGAGGGAGAGGGTGCGGTGAGGCCTTTTCTGCCCCTGATATCTGGACCCCAGCCCTGGGCGCGGCATGTGCTGCACGTGGGGAGGCGTATTTGAAAGGGTCTCCTAACCGGCCAGGATGCCCAAACCTGCGGGGGCACGGGCCGGAAGAGAGGTGCCGAGGACTGCACCGAGCTTGGGGACAAGCAGTCGCACTGAGCCGTGTGCAGGGAGACACAGCCCGATTACAGTCAAGCCACTCTGCCGGGTCACCTGGGCAGAGTGGATCCCGGGCAGCCGCCTCGGCCGCGTTGTTAGAGCACCTAAGGGCCCAGGGAAACCTTGCTTGCTTGATTGGGGACCTTGCCCTGGGGGGTACAGAGCCTGACCTTCCCGGGAAGGGGCCCGGACGCCCGGACCAACCCTCAGGACCCTCACCGTTTTGTCGCTGTGCTGCTGCTGCTGCAACTGCTTCATGAGGATCGACTTCTTCTTGTCCTTGCAGCGCTTGTTCTGGAACCAGACGCGGATGACGCGCGGGCTCAGCCCGGTCATCTCCACCAGCTGCTCCTTCATGAGCGCGTCGGGCCGCGGGTTGGCGGCGTAGCAGGTCCTCAGCGTGTGCAGCTGCTTCTCGTTCAGCACCGTCCGCACCCGCGTCGTCTTCTCCGCCTGCTTGTGCACGTGCGGGCGCAGCGCGGGCTGCTGGCCAGGCACCGGCTCTGCGAATGGGGAGGGCCGGGAAGCCGGCAGCGGAGCCCAGTGAGCGTCCCCGGACCCCGCGCCTGGCTTCTTTTCCCTTTATTCGTTCCCTTTCTTTCGCCTTCTCGGAGCCTGCGTTTTGTTCTTCTACCCGCTCCCGGCCGCGCCTCCCCGCGCCGGATCCCGGCAGCTCACCCTCCCGGCCCGCAAAGCCCCTGTAAGAAGTCGGGATTTCCGAGGACCAGGCGGAAAGCGGCTGGAACTCGGGGGCTGGGGGGAGTCAGGGATCACGAGCCGTGAGACCCGGGGTAGAGGCCTCGTCCTGGGCCTGGGGCTTGCAAGGCCTCTGCCCTCGCTCGGCTCCACTTTCCCGGACAGGCCCTTCCTAGGACGGCTCCTAGCCTCCAGCCCGGCCCAGCGAGGCCCTGCCTGGCCTTCTCCCTAGGGGTTCTTGTTGTCCTCTGTCAACCCGGCACCGCACAGGAGCCTCCGGAGTCTGAGACCCGCTGTGCTCAGTGCGGGGCTGCAACCCTGGCCTGGTCTGCTTGCACCTTCTGGATCTGTCTCTGGTAGGAGTTTCAGGGTCTGAAGAATTTCTACGAGCAGCTCTTGCGGCCGGGTTTCCTCATCCACAGGGAGGACCCGAAGCGGCTCAACCTGGCCTGCGAATCTGCGCGGCCACCTGGGCAAGGGTCTCCGTCCCTAAGCTCTGCCTGCCCGGCTCCACTCCATCTCTGGGCGATTCCTGGGCGGACACTGCGTCCCAGGGAGCGCAAACTTGGTCGCGAGATCCAAACCTGACCAAACCCCGAATGCCCCTCTGCTAGGCAGCAATGGCCTGGGGTTTTCCGTAAGAACCCCCGGGCAGGCCGCACTCAAGACTCCCTGTTGTCATCGATCTGCTGATTTGAGCACTGGGCTCCCAACAACCCCTGGACACCGGCGACTCCCCACACACGCCAGTCATCGCGGAAATCTACTGGCAGCTCCCGCATCAGCAAGGAAAATACGGTGCCGGCTCTGGACCCACGCACCCGGTCCTCACGCTCGGCCCGGCCCGGCCCAGCTCACCTGGCAGGTGCAAGGCGCGCGCTCCAGGGATAGGGCCGGGGCTGCGCGGGCTGCCGGCTGCCGCGCGCTCGAGCAGGAGCCCGTGGTCGGCTCGGCACAGCAGCTCGTGCTCCCGCAGTGAGAACTCGTCCCCCGGCAGCAGCTGGCGGCTGCACACTGCGCAGCGGAAGCATTCCACGTGGAACACGCTGTCGCGTGCGCGCATCACCAGGTCGCTGCTACTGAAGCCCACCTGGCACTTGGCGCACTTGATGCCGAAGAGCCTGTGGACGGGCGGGCGCGAGTGAGCGCGGCCTGGTCCCCGTCCCCGCGGCGCGGCTGCAGCGCGGACCTCCCTCCGCCCGCCTTGCTCACCGCGCGTAGTCCCGCTTGCAGTAGGTCTTCCCGTCTCGCACGAAGCACGTGCATGTCTCGTCCAGGTACTGGCTGCACTCAGCACACTTGAGGCAGGCAGCGTGCCACTCGAGGTCGGGCGACACGCGCAGGATGAACTGGTCGTGGATTTGACTCCCGCAGCCCACGCACATAGCCGTCCCGGGCTTCTCTGCGGGGAGCGACAGGCTCCAGGTCAGGCCCCAAGACCCACAGCCGATCTTGTCGCGTGCTTCTCTTCCGTCGCCCGGCATCGCGACCAAGAGGAAAGTAGGAGAGCTTCCCCAGGACCCAGGATGTCCAGAACGAACACCCAAATCTGGGGTCTGTAAAGGGCTTGACTCAAAATCGCAGAGGTCAGCGCGGGGCCGCTATGTCTGAGATCACGCGAACCAGACACGAGGGTACGGACACCCGCGATCTAAATATCCCAGACCACGCCAGAGAAATCTCTCCGGTTTTTAAACCAAAACACGAGCAAACAAAACCCACACCCTGAGCCAGACCCCACCGCCTCCGCGCAAGACAAAAACAGAATCCCAGCCCGATTCAACGTAAATCTGGACCCCAGGAAGCAGCAGCCCACGGGGAGGCACGTTAGTGGGTTTCCTCTCCGGTGTCCGACAGAAGCCACTTGTAGGATCCACGGATCTCGCTTCTGCATTCGGGGTGCTGCGCCTCACGCACCTCCCCCGCTCCCGCACACAGAGTACTTACTCTTGGAGGGGTCCCCCATAGCACCCGGGAAAGGACACTGGAGAAGCAGATCCACCATGCAGAGGGTGGCGAGCGGCGTGGACGGGTCGAGCACTAGGGTCGCGCAGCTCGGCTCCCGCGCACTGACTCCCGGCCAGCGGGGAGGCAAGTCCGCACCGGCCCGCACGCGCGTGACGTCAGCACGCACGGCCCCCGGCTGGGGCGGGGGCGGGGGACCCCCCGAACGAACTAGGTGGGAGAGGCGGGGGTGCAGCATGATTGGCTGGCCTGAGGTGGGCGAATCCTGATTGGCTGGGCGTGAACAATGGAGCGCAGTCCCGCCCCCGAAATCTACAAGGACCCCTGGCAGGCAGAGTCCAGAGTAAGCATCCTTGCGACCTGGGGCGCTAGTGGAGGCTGGGTGGGCGCCCTGCGCTCTGCTTTAAATCTCCTGTCTCATAAATTTAAAAAATCCCCACTCGGGACTAGAGCGCGTTTAAGGGGACCCGCTGGACGTAGCCCTCCTGGTCCAACCAGGCACTCTTCTGTCATGCGCTTTTGTCCTCAGAGTCCAAGCTAGAGGAAAGTAGGGCTGACCACCGGGTCTGGATGGACTCTGTCCAGGGTGCCTCGCTGCCCCGCCCTAGGAAGCCTCGAGCTGGAGGTAGGTGGCCCAGGACCTAGAGCTAGCTCCTAAGGGACAAGTCCTACTCCCCCGGGGCTGGGGCTCACCTCTGCTCTGCACGTTTTCCTTCTTCTGTCCCTCCTCCTTCGTTCTTTGCTGTCTTCGTTTTTTACTGTGCACCGACTCCCCACCCCATCCCACAGCACAGTCTAGAACTCTGCCAAGGTCCAGTGTAGGTCCCCGTCCAGAATAAACGGTTTTCACAAATCTGCTGTTTCATTTCACAAATGAGCACAACGCGGATCCCGAGAAACGAACGTGGCGCGGGGTGATTTACAGTCAGCGCAGTGGCTCCTCGGTCTTTGGAAATGAGGCCTGGCGTGTTCTCCTAACAAAAAGAAAAAAATAAGAAACCCGCTGTGGGTTTTGTTTGGAAGGGTTCGTTATAAACCACATCCACCCGCTCAGTGTCTGCGGCTGTTCCCCACTGAAAGGTGGAGGATTCGGTGTGCTCCTCCGTGGGTCCCTGCGCCCAGCGCCTGGCGCCGCCTTGAGCTCCATGTCCGGACTGCGAGAGAGGAGCGGGGCGGGCACGCACTGACCTCGGACACCGCGGGCCTCGGGCCACCACTGCCAGCTCTGGAGCTTCTGCTTTTTTCTCCAGGCCCTGATCTCTTCACAGTCTACAGCTGCTTTGCCCTGGACCTTTTCTTTCGTCCTTGGCCTATAGCACCCACCCGGAGTGTGTGCCAGGTCGGGGGCAGGGAGGGAGATGCGCTTGAAGGAATGCAAAGGGAGGGCATCCATGAGCGCACTTGTACCAGGCCACCGGTGTAACCTCGGGCAGCTCCTGCGAGTTCGTCCCGGAGTTTCCTCACAGCTGTTTCGCTGCATAAGAATCAAGTAAATTTATTCCAGAATACCGCTTAGGATAATACCTCAGTGCCTGTTAACCACGACCCCTATTGCTGTGTCTGTCTCTGCCCTACGCATCTTCCCTGTGCGCTGTGCCAGCCTGGCTCCCGACACAAGCGCTGTACCTTGCGGTGTACTCTGGTTTGGGTGTCTTGTGGGTGTGGGTGCAGCTCTGGATTGGTAGACACTGCTGTGTAAGCTCCTCTGGGTAGTGAGATGTTCCCACTCTGGCTGGGCTGTTGCTGGTTCCAGGGCTTCTGGGCCAGGCCTGGCTCCACCACCCCTCAGATCCTGCTTACCACACCAGAAGCAAGGGGATCAGTACTCAAGGCGCTCTGGTGGGGAGTCAGCAGCCCCAAGCAGAAATGCAACCTTGTAAGCCTCTTTTGCCTGTGCCCCCCAAGCTCCTTCCTGGTCAGAAAGTCCAGTCTTGTGAGATAGTGCAGAGCTCTTGAGGGTGGCTTCTCCTAGGGTGCCAGGGAGTCAGGTCAGGAACTAACATTTGTTTTGCCTCATGCCTCAGGTCTTCCCGGCCACATCTTTGGTGGTGTCAGACACATTCAGTTTTGAGGGAACAGGCAAGAGGGGAAGTGACTGTGCTGGCCCCAGGGATGGTCAGAGCTGGCTCTGAACCCAGACCCTTCTTGCTTTTCTTGCCTGCCACTGAAGACCCACACAGTGTAATCCACCACTCACCCTTTTTGCTTTCTATAAACCCAGTTCCAAGTTCCCTTCTTGTGTGTGTCTGTCACAGCCACCCGTAGGAGCCCAGTGCTAGGGCAGGGGAAAAGCATCCCTGCCTCTAAGTCCCAGGGCACCTTCAATGTGGCACTGCCCTGGTTCTCTGTGTCCTGGTGGCTCCTTCCATGTGCTGCCTCTTCTGGGTCCCAGAGTGTCCATCCTCAGTCCTTACTGGGAGCAGCGGCTTGAGCTCCACACAGCAAGCGCGGCTCTGGCCCCTTCTGGGAGACAGGAGGAGCACAAAAGTCTCCAGATTGTTCTCCCCAAACTGCACCCTCAGCCCATCTCACCGTCCACAATTCCCCTCAACAGAAGTTTGCTTACAAAGATCCTAAAGAGAGCAGAAGAGCACTGGTCTCTCCTGCCAGAGAACAGGACCTCACAGAAAGAGCAGGAAACCTGCTGGAAAGGGGCTGGGAAGAAAGCAAACCTGCTGGTGTTTACCGCTTCATCCTTTTCATTTGTTAGACCCTCCCGCCCTTCCTTTTGGCTTCTTTCTTTCCAGAGTTCTAAAGTCTGGAGCCTGGAAGAGCGGCAGAGTCCCCATCTCTGGCTCTCTTGTGACAGATAAAACTGCAGTAAAAAGTCAGTCCTGCTCTTGCTGCTTAGGGTGTAGAACAGAATGGAATGGGCAGTGTGTTTGTGTGAGTGTGTGCGCATGTGTGTACACAGCCAAACACATGTGCACACGCGTGTGTGAACACACACTCAGCCTCCTTCCCCAATCTTGTGCTTTCCCCTATTCACTCAGAAATCTTTGGCTCCTATTTTTATGGACTCCCCCATGGGCCTGAGCCCACCTACAGTGTCCCCATCATCCCGGCCAGCACCCTGGGCTCTGCTGGGGGCTACTTCCACACTTTCCTGTCTCATCCTCCAACAGATCCTAGGAAGGAGCTGCTGCCTCTCAGCTGGGAAAACTGGCTGGGGGTGGCTCTGCTGCCAGGGCTCAGCTTTGGTGGAGGAAGGATTTGAATTCACAGTGGTGCAGCCACAGCATGGGCTCCATCCAGTCCAGAGGAAGCTGAGCATCAGTCTCCAATGGGGCCATCAGGAGGAGCACTGGGGCTGATTCCACTGTGATCCACCATGGAAAGGAGGGAGCTGGGAACCAGGTCCCAGACCTGGACTAGCATTCTTCCTGCTGCAGTCTCTGTGGATTCTGTTTTGCCTGCCTCCCAACCTCAGACTCCCTTCTAGCACACAGGTGCCCATGAGACAGAGGTAGCAGGGATCTCTTTTTACTGACACTGTGGAGCTCTTGCTGCAGAGGGACCCTGAGATGAGCAGTTAGATGGGATTCCATGTAAAGTGCCCAAACCCCTGAACAGGTATGGCCACAGAATTTGAAAATTCCAGTGCAAGATGGAATTGCAAAGTCTGCTGCTCAAAAATTATTAAGAATCTGAAGCTGTGGCAGCATTAAACTAAGCGTGAGAGCCTTCTAAAGCCCAGGGCCCTGTGATTACCCAGGTTGGGTTCCCAAGAAGCCAGCTCTGCCTCTGAGGTATTGAAGCAGGTCCTACTATCATGTCCTCCTCTGGTCTTTCAGCAGAGCAGAAATCAATAAGCAATAACCTCCATTAGTAAAAGGAGACTTAGACTCAAGCCACGCCCCCATGAGAGGAGCTATAAACTTGTACTTGAGTTTGTCCAGATGTAAGTGGTTTTGTTGGTTACTTTGGTTTGAGTGGCCAGACATAGGCCAAGGTTACTGAGGTCATCCTGTAGGAAAACAAACCAGTCCTCATTTGTAGCACTCTTGTCCTTGGGGAATCAGTGGTAAGGGAGTGGCTGTGAGAGTTGTGTTAAAATGACCACAGTGTGTCATTATAGAAAGAGGAGACCCCTATGTATGTATGCTGTATATGTATCCCTCCACCCAGTAGGGGATTCAGCCCAAGGGTGCTGTACCACTGAGCTACATCCTCAGTCCTTGTTATATTTGACTGTAAGACAATCTTGCTAAAATGCCCAGATTATCTGGAACTTGGGATCCTCCAGCCTCAGCCTCCCAAGCACCAAGAGATTACAGGTCCAAACGAGCAGAAATGAGCCTTTTTTTAAAAAGCATAAGAGCTTTTGTTTCCTTTGAAATGCCACCACGCAGGTAGCTGCCAGCTGGGAGGAGAGCCCACTACACCTTGGAAAGGGGTGGGCCTTGGGAAGGAGCTGTGCCCGCGGCTATGGGGAAAGTTGCATTTCTCTATCTTTCCAGAAGGGGGAACCTGGGCTGGCTCCGTGAGATTTGGGCGTGGCTCAGAGCAGTTTGGTCCAGGGCCTTGGTAGCCTGGCTGCTTCCTGCCAGCCTGGAACCTCCTGGGGCTTCCTCTTTGCGCTGTTTTTCTTCTAAAAGTCACAGTGCTGGACAAACTGAAAAGGAAGCAGATGGAGGCTGGGGATTTAGCTCAGCGGCCTAAGCACCTGCCTTGCAAGCAGGTGGTCATGAGTTCGATCCTCGGTACCGACAAAAAAAAAAAAAAAAAAAAAAAAAGGAAGCAGATGAAAGGAAGGAGGGAAAGACTGAGATCCAAAAGGAATCAATTCGTCAAGTCAGGACAGTTAGCTGTTAGAGGTGAGCTCCTCAGCCAAAGGACCAGATGTGGGATGAAGACCTTGAGTATCCTCTCAGCAGTATCTCTACACTCAAGTTAGAAGACATGTCAGCTGTCAGAGCTCTGTTTGACTTGATCTTTTCCCCCACACCACTCACATGAGCTCCTCAGCCAAAGGACCAGATGTGGGATGAAGACCTTGAGTATCCTCTCAGCAGTATCTCTACACTCAAGTTAGAAGACATGTCAGCTGTCAGAGCTCTGTTTGACTTGATCTTTTCCCCCACACCACTCACGAGAACACAGAATATTGATTTAAGGTCCTCCATCCTGCACAGCTATGTGTGGGTTAAGGTTTTGCAAACACTGGAGGCCACCGACAACCTCTTTACCATTCGCAGGTGCTTGCCTTAAAATGAACCCTTCTAAAAGGAACAGAAAACAAGTCATCCTATGGTCTCAAACGTGAGACCATCTCTCCACAAAGTTCTTACTTTTTTTTTTTTTTTTTTTTTTTTTTTTTTTTTTTTTTTTGAGACAGGTTCCTGCCACGTAACCCAGGCTGGTCTCAAACTATTGGCAATCCTCCTACCTCAGCCTCCACAGTGCTGTGATTACAGGCATGTACCACCACATCTGGCTTGTTGATCTCCTTTTAAAGGTTTTAAGGATGTCTTTTATTCTTTCCAACACACTTTCATAAGAAGTTAAATATGTGTGTTTCTCATAACAAAGAACACAGATTCTTGTCCTGTTTCTCTATTTATCACCTGCAATGAAATAAGAAATATTAAATGACACTGAATGTGTAACTCTAGCCAAAGCCCACAGCATTTTGTCTAAAGAACCCACGGCAGATCCTCTTTCGCTGAAAAACATCCCCTGAGGTTCGAATGACCAGTAAATTCCAAAAATAGATATTACAAGAGATAATAGAATCTAGGTTGTCACCTCTTGTCCAATAGGATTATCCAGTGTCTAATCAGGGACAGATTGTGATTAATGTGATTGCGGATGGGGCTTTAGTCCGCTGCAGGGAACCCAGTCAGATTCTCATCAGCTCTGAGTGGGTAATTGGTTTGGAGGCGGCAGCAAAGCAGCTTGTACCAGATTTTGCCACCATACTGTGATGAGGTCTGTTTTGATCAGATGAATTATGTACAGTATAAATTATTTATAGCTGCTTGAGACATGTCTTATACTTGTAAAGACCTTCAGAACTAAATAATCATGCTTCTCTTATTGCTGTAGGAATCTCATTCAGCTTCAGGCCGGTGTCTGGAGCTTCCAAAGAGCAGGCAGTAGAAGAGATTAATGGCCGGTAGGTTCATCAGTAAAGACTGACTGAACTTTCCAGAGTGGAAGGGTTGCCTAAAGCTCGGGAGAAGGGGTGACTGATATGTGAGGATTGGTCCTGGCCCTCCAGAAGAGGAAACTGACTCAGGACAGCACAGGCAGACACAGGAGCCTCAGCCCCCTGAGTATGGGATGGCTCCCAAGGGCAGGCGTCTCAGTGGGCGCTGAGCTGTGTCTAGGGGACAAAGAAGCTTTGATGTGGCCCACGGTGAGAAGGAGCAGGCAGGGAGCCAGGGGCAGAGCGTGCACAGAGTCCAGCCACAGGAGGGACGCTGGGTGGAAGACGGAAGTGCTGCCATTTTCCAAACACCACTATAGCTGGGGACTGGCTGTGCTGTAAACCTCATTTATTCTGCTCTGTGTATGTCAGATGGGTGCTTTGGAGTAGAAGAAAGCCTGAGTAAAATAGACATGAACACCGGCTCAAACAAGCACAGAGCTGTGGCAGACCCCAGAATTGGGTGACCTAGTAGCTCAAACAATTCATCAATGGATTATTTTGTTTTTCTGCTGTCTATAGACCCAGTTTCATTTTAAGGACTGTTCTTATTTAGGATTGCAAGGACCACAGGCATCCTTGTCTGTGACTAGTTGGAGAAGTTGACTTCTTTTCAGAGCCTTCCAGGAAACTTCTTTTCCATTCCTTTGGCCCAAACTGCTTAGGCCAGCCCACCTGCAAACCAATCACTGGCAAGGAATTCAGATTCCGGGATTGGCTCAGACTAATTCTCCCTGGCACTCATATTGTCCCAGGGCTGATATATGCTTAAGAACTGGCTTATATTTATTATATGACTTACTGACATGAAGGAAATGTAGCAAGTTTTACATAGTAATAAAATATGTAATACACTGAATCATAAATTCCATATAATCAATTGATTTAATGCATTAATAGACAGTTGCCAAAATTTGCTAACTACAGATGCACAATAAAAATAACTCCTATAACCTAGTATAAGCTATCATAAAATATGCTAAAATTAGCATATGTTAAATGAAAATAATTAAAATCCTATTATAAAGTCAACACAAGATATGTGTGAGGTATATAAGAAGAAAACTGCTTTGATGGGACCATGTCATAGAAGACAAATGCATGACACAAACGTGCTCTGGTGGGGACATTACTTCTTTCCTTGGTAATCTACAAATCTAAATCAACATGGCGCAAATGTAATTAAACTGACACTGGGAATTGACAAAATAATTCTAAAGACAATGAGAAAAAGAATGTAAGAATAGTGAGGAAAGTTTATAAAAGAGGAGAAGGGTGATTTTTCTTACTAGATATCCTAATGCATTATGTAAAGTTCTAACAATGAAAACAAGTTCATAGGAATGCAGAATTTGGCATATTTAATGTTACATATTGTGCGGACTTTTGTGAAAAAGTCAGCTATTACTTGGTAGACTTGTGTGCATTCCTGTGGTGCTGGGGATTGAAGCCAGGGCCTCACATGTGCTGTGTGTATGTTTGACCACTGAGCCACACTCCAGTATGGTGGAGATTATCAATGAACTTGATAACTACGGTTTTACTTCTCTGAACTACATCATTTGCCAAAATCTTCACATGGGTTAAAAATTCAGAGTAATACTAGAACTACAAAGGTAGTAGGAGCAAATATTTGTGAATCTCTCTTGTAAACTCAGGATGAGCACTGGCTTTCCAAATTCACTATGGAGGAGACTCTGAATGGAAATTCACAGATCTGACCGTGTAGAAAATGCAATGACTGCTTTTTGTTTGTGACACTCAAAGGGATTGATACTCTTTTTAAAATCTCGATACCTTAGGATGCAAAAAGCAATAAGAAAATGATGAATGCCGACAGAAAAAGGAACTGGAAAGAAAAAAGTGTCTAATTGGTTACACATGGGGAACTGTAGTCTTGGTGATAGTCTCGGTGGTCTATGCATAAAAAATTACTGCAAATTTAGTGGCTAAAAACAACACACATTTATTATCTCACAGTTTCCGTGAATCAGGACACTAGGCCAGGCTGTACTGTATTCCCTGCTAAGAGGTCACGGGCTGAGGTCCAGGTGCCAGCTACATTCATTTTCCTGTGCAGGCTTCACAAAGGAAGGATTCCGTGCTCCTTCAGGCTGACGGCTGAGTCTGTTACTCTGCAGCTTCTTTTGGTAACCTTCCCCAGCTGCTAACTCTGCCTCCTCTTATTTCTCTTCCTCCTCCCCTTCCTGTTCCTCCTTTTCTCCTTTCTCTTCCCCTTCTCCTGTTGCCCTCCTCCCTCTTCTCTTTCTCCACTGCTTGTCTAACTTCAAGGAGTAAATTAAAAGAGCTCACCTGATTAGATAAGGCCCACCTTATCTAATAGAGGGACAAGTCAGGCAGTGAACAGGGGTTGCAGAGACCACATGATGGGCACCATGGAAGGCCTGGCCACTGCCCTTGGCCCCAAGACCAAGTCATCACACTTTCATGGCAGCAAAGGATGGAGGTATCCAGGCCATGCACAAGCTAATGGAGATGCCTTGAAATATCTCATCCAAGCACAGAGAACATAGCCAGGAACAAGACAGGCATGGTTCCAGCCTTGGGTCAAGGAGTAGATGCCTCTGCCATGCATGTCTTTCACCAACTCCTTGAAACCAGCGCTGACCAGACATATGTGCCCCTGCCTGACTCCATCCACTGGCTTCTTGTCCACAGCCAAAGTTTTCATTATTTTGTTGTCCAAGAGGAGGTTTACCTAAGAGCGGGGGTTTCTTACATCTGCTCAATGGAAAACCAGCACAACCAGACATATGTGCCCCTTCATCCTATAAAATTGGTAGACAACACAGGCTCAGGATACACTGCTGGGTCACAAAGCCTTTGGGGCCAGGGTGCCTGGCCACGGGCAGCAGACAGAAACTGGAACCTGACTGCATGTCTTGGGGACCTCTGGGCTCCTTAGGAGTGGAGAGATTGCCAGTATGCATTTCTACATATGTGTGCATTGGAAATAAGACCTCTATGTTCATAAGTGAATCTCAAACTTAACTCAGTACTATTCAGACTAGCAAGATGCAAGACTGATTTGCTAATGTACCTAAATCCTTTGCCATTAATCCCATGAATCATACATCTCTCCTCTCGAAGCCAAAAATATGAATATTTTAGAAAAGTGAAGAATCAGGAAAGTAAAGCCTCGTAATGGAGACCAAGTGGGAAAAGTCAAAGCACATTCGGAAGGTTTTAAAAGGGCCTTTTTCCTTCACCCACCTGCATTTACATGCACGTTACATTAAACTCAAGAAAATGGCCTTGCAGAACAGAGGTTTCCCCTTAGCTGCTGTCTCTAGAGATAAGGGGCTCAGGAACTTGGAGACATATGTGCCACTGTGTCTCTAAATATAGCTTAAAAATCAGCAAAACCACACTGCACAATGGAGGACACCACCAAACCTCATCCATCTTCTCAACTTCAGCTGAGATTCTTGGTATAAATCCTCAGTTTCTTTGCTTTCTTTTTTTTTTTTTTAAAATCAGTACCAGGGATCAAACTCACAACCGCGTGCTTGCAAGGCAGGCACTTATGCCATTGAGCTAAATCCCCAACCCCAAATCCTTAGTTTCTAAAGTCAAAGTTGCAGAGTTTTCCAACCTGTAGTTATCACTTAGTGGGACGGGGAGGTTCCCTATTTTCCCAAGCAGGTGGATAATGGCTGTACCTTTAATTACCATAAAGTGCTTTTATGGACTTTTTATCTTTCTCCTAAGGAGCAAATTTCTATTTCTTGAAACCTGCTATTGCCTTTTAAAATGTAAGGGTTTTTTTTTCTCTTTGTGATTCTGGGGACTGAATCCAAGGTCTTCATACTACATCCCTAACCCTTTTTATTTTTATATTTTGAGAAAGGGTCTTACTAAATTGCTGAGTTACCCAAGCTGGGCTCAAGCTTGTGATCCTCCTGCCTCAGCCTCCCAGAGTGCACTACTTTACCAGATAAATATAAGCCTTTGAGGGCAAGTACTATGCTTATATTCCTGGGCCTAGAAGAGGCCTACACAATCATGCTCAATAAATGGCTATTCAATACCAGGCATGGTAGTACATATCTGCAATTCCAGTGCCTGAAAGGCTGAGGCAGGAGGATCATCATGAGTTTGAGGCCAGCCTGGGCTACACAGTGAGTTCAAGGCCAAGCTGAACTACATAGTGAGACTCTGTCTTTTAAAAATAGGGTATTCAATTAATAGTATCCAGATGTCCTACCAAGTGCTTTCTATGTAGGTGGCAGACAGCTTTCAAGATGACCCCCAACAATAATCCCTGCATCCTGTTATTTTTACCTGGGTCATCACCTTCACTGATTAATACGACAAGAAAATTTAGCAATCATAATGGAATATCATTACTAAATTTATGTTATAAAATACTGTAGCCTTTTTTTGCCTCTATCTGTCTCTGTCTGTCTATCTGTCTGTCTCTCCATCAGCCTGGATACTACTTTAAATTCAAGCTAATGAACTGGTATACATGCTCAGCTTTTACACCAGAAAAAGCCTCAAACCAGAACTACCCCCATCAAGCTAGTCCATGACTCCTGACTAAAAAAGCCAAAACAAAATAAAAGACCTACAGGGTAACATAATAAATGTCTCAAGCTGCTGCCTCAGGGGAGCCATTTGTTATGCAGCACTAGGGAACTAATACATAATCCTACACATGCTTCACCCAAACCCTGTGAGGAAGGCATCACCTTTTACCAAAGAAGACTCAGAAGTTCCCTGTGATTAAGGTGCTTGTGAGAAACAGCTCAGTTAAACACAGAGAAACTGGATACAGACCCAGGGTGGCACCTGCTAGCTCACAGAGAACAAAAACCATCACATTTCTCTTGCTCAAATAAGCCTGCCTTAGGCCTGTCACTCTGTTACCATTTGGGATTTCAACATCTGGTAATCATAAGAGTAGCGATTATTAAAAATATACCAAGGGAAGCTGTTTACATAACCCATAAATGTTCAAGGTTTCACGGTCATGGTTTTCAAATAGAGAAATGACAACACATGGGGAGGAACAGATAAGTTGAAAAGAGAATCTAAAAGTTAAAATCATATGTGGGTGCTTTTAGTATTAAAAATAAAGTCCTGTTGGCAGCTGTTGCTAACAAGGTAGGGCCATTCCCATGTGCAATATTTAGAAAGGCAGAATGTCTTATAATTGTTCATTGAGAACACAGATGAGCTTGGAAAACATGAAGCGGGTTCTAGGAAAACCTGTAGCCTGAATTGAAATGGGGGAGGGACCCCCTAGGAACAGGGTTCTCAGGCCAAACCTCCGTGACCTTTCAAACATTCACTAAAAAATAGTGCAAACCCAGCTTCCGCACAAGTTCCAACATTGTGGGGCAGCTATGGGAAGCACTGACCACAGGCAGTACAGGAAGAGCAGGGAAAAGGGAGGGATGAGCAGGTTAAACTGCACAGAGCAAGCAGCTGGCTCGAGTTCTGGAGTCCGTCAGCCCAGGTGAGAGAGACTGAGATGTGAGACACGGGTCAGCTCTTGGTAACTCCTAAGTTACAGGACTAGCTTTTCTGACTATTTTTTCAAAGGGAATATCAATGAGAGGACTTAACTTTCCTCATCGTCGCAGGGTCCGGGTGTACTGTATACGGGTTTCGTTGAGATTAAATTCACATGGTCTGAATTGACCTGTCTGAAGAGTAAAATTCAGAGTTGGTTTTTTGCATATTCTCACACTTATGCAGCTACAGTCACAGTCATTGTACATAACCACTAGTGGTCCCTCCCCATTCTTCCTTCCCAGCCCTAAGCAACACTGGTCTACTTTCTGTCTCCGGATCTGTCTACTCTGGACGTTTCATATAAATGAATCACACGGTGCAGCAAGTACAGCGATCTTCCACCTGGGATGGTGTTTTCAGGTCTCCTCTGTGTTGAATTGTGTATTCCTACCTCAGCCCTTATTACTGAATGACACTGTACTGTGTGGATATGTCGTATTATCAGTTGATGGGTTTGGGTTATCTCACTTTTTCAGGTGTTAGGAATAACTCCTAAACATTCCTGTACAAGTTCTTGCAGGATGAGGGTTTCATTTCTCTGGGGCAAAGGTCTATAGGTGGAATTTCTAGGTCATAGAGTACATGTTTAATGTTTTGAAGAACCCCAGACTTTACCAAAGCACCATGACGACTCTCAGCAGCAACACATGGGGGTGCCAATTTCTTTAAGTTCTCATCAGTACTTGGCTGGAGGCAATGTGAACACTCAAATTGACTGTAATGATGGTTGTACAATACTGCAAGTTACCAAAAATCACTGAATTGTATAATTAACAGGGTAAAAGTTATGGTGTGTAAATTGTATCTCAATAAAACTGTTGCTAAAAACAGTCAATTAACAAGTATAGCAAATTTCAGAAAGCAGGAAGGATAACCGAATACAAGTGGTCTGAGAAGGTTTCATGGGTAAATGCTCTGTAGTTCATTCATTCACCATTTATTGCTCACCCAGAAAGTGTGCAATGAGCAGAACAAAGGCCTTGAAGAATAAAGCATAGTAAGGAAGTAGAGAGAGCAGAAAGTGGAAGTGAATCATGTAGGAGACGAGAAGAAAATCATTCCAGACAGGAAGTACAGACAGTACAAAGCACCGGGTGGCAGAAGACCTCTGCATTTGAGGAACAGTGAGAGAAGGAGATAGGTTGACCATCCAGGCCAAGTTGGCAGTTGCAGCCGTGAAAAGAGCTTTGGATTTTACCCCTGGCTAATGAGAGAGTGCTGAGTAGACACAGTGGAGGTGATTTATGCTTTAAGAAGATCATTGTTTGTTCTGTAGACTCTAGCGGAGACTGAGAGCCCACCTGGGAGGCTACTGCAATAGTCCCAGTTAACAGGTGAGGATGGTGTGGATGTGGGTGGCAGCAGGAAGTTAGAGCTAGCAATAGATCTGGGTCAGATTTTAAAATGAAATGTTTCCATTTATGTTTCTATCTGCTATCCGATTGGAAATTGCAAAAGCAGAGGATTCAAGCTGGTGACCTGATGTGTTTTTCACAGCTTTACTGAGCTGTGCTTTAGTCAGCTTTAGTGAGGTGAACTTACCTATAGCAAAATCTACCGACTGTAAATATGTGATTTGGTAAAGGCATACAAGGCTGCATGTACTACCTTCATGATGCATAACACTTTTACCTCCCTAGAAAGTTACCTCCCACCCATTTGCCATCGGCCTCTTTCCTGTCCCTACAGTTTGTCATGTAGAGGGAGTTGTGCCTCTTTGATTCCTGGCTTCTAAGACAGTGTTCTGATTTTCGTCTACATTGTTGCATGTATGAGTAACATGTGCCTTATTGGTATACAATAGCCTGTAGTTTGTTAATTCATTTATCAGTTAAATGGGTGTTTGGATTATTTCAAAGTTTTGCCTACCATAAAGTAAGCTGTTAGGATCATCTGAGTACAATTTAACTTAGGCCTACAGCTAACTCATCAAGCTGGTGTGTGGTAGGACAAATCAGAATATTCAGTTTCTATTTTTGACAAGACTTCAGAGAACTGATAATAGTCCAGGAGGATGAATGAAGTTCACCATTGATTCTGTAACACAGTAACACACATTAGAATCAGAATATTTTTAACTGAGTATGTGCTAATGGATAATATGATGGATGGAATGAAAGGCTTCACACACCTTATAATTTTACAAGCTTTCAAATTTTCCTGATGAAGACTTTTCCTGTTTTATGCATATTATTCAAACACCAATTGTACTACATCTTAGCAGATTCCACTTTAGATTATTCATAGTATTGTCTCAGTTTCTTTAGAATTCTACTGTTCTTTTCTACAGTCACTTTGAACACATGGCATTAAGATCCTCAAAGAAATAATACTAGCTAAACAGCATTGGCAATTCATGAAACACTAAGGAAAACCACTTGAAATAATTTCTCTTGGCTTCTAACTTTTACTAAGGTTTCTTCCCTCACCACACTTCTCACTAAAATCTCATAATATGGAACAAGTTGTCTCAGGACATATCTACTCAGCCACTGCAATCAAACCCAGTTTCACTTGCCATTAGTTAATGGTTTATCAGTTAAATGGGTGTTTGGATTCTTTGATTAACAAGCCACTTACATTTGTGAAGGAATTCTGACATAATAAGATATTTTATTTTAAATGAACCACATTAGCTAATACATTTCATTTAAAATCTCTAATTTTTTGATGGTGGTTCTACGTTTTTGGGATATTGTGGTGACTGCTTATCTGTTAATGTAGACATATATTGTACCTTTTTTTAAAGCATGCTTATGCAATACATCGCTATCCAATTCAAAACAGAAGAATTCCTATTATATTATTGTTCAGCCTGTGTATCGGTGTCACTTCTTCTTCTGCCAAATTCTGCTTCTGCTGGTTCCCTTACATGGGCATAGATACTAAATGTGCACCCCAATAATGTCTATGTACCTCGAACAGTCTCAGAGCCTGCTCCCAAGAGAAGGAGGAGTGTAGGAGTGGCCCAAGAAAGCAGGTGATGTGAGGGAACTTGGAAGTAGCATAATGGTTTACTACACTGGCACTGAGGACCTCATCACTGCTCAGAGCTAGAACAAAGGCATCCCTTTGCACAAGGTGATGGCCCAGTTGTAAAACATCTCACTTGCAGTGGATTGAGATGATTTGCTTCCGGAAAGGAGTGTATTAAGACAATTGTGGAACATGGGTGAAATAATAGCTACAAAAAGAAGGGCCTGGGGTGACAACTGTTAAAGTCCCCTAAGACACTTTAGGGAAATACTATAAAACACTAGAGATGACTGACAGGTAACTGAGAACCATGTATAAAACTTAGCAAACCTCCTTGACAACATGCAACAGGGAAAACTTCAAGGATTTTGCCTTTAAGTATCATTTTCCTTTTAATTTACCAGTATTGTCCCTGTAGAAACCAGATGGAGCCTAGAGGAGGGAGGCAGACAGTAGAAAATACAACTATGTGTCAGCCCTGTGGCAGCCAGCCCTCCAATGCTGGTCTTTACCAGAACAGAGAGAGATACAACCTTAAGTACCTTTTATGTAGACAGCTTTCTCTATCCCTGGGAGAAAACCAACCTTTGAAACAGTGTGTATCCACATGGAACAAGCAACAGTGTATATTTACAGTTTTGCCCTGTGGCTATGGTAACAGTCAGCATCTGTCATAACACAGTCTGTAGAGATGTGGACCATCTGGACACACTGAAGAACATGGCATTGATGTGTTACATCAGTGACATCACACTGATTCAGCAGATGGACACAGGGTGACTGGTACATTAGAGGCCTTCACCTGACACATGTGCTTTAGAGGGTGGGAGATGTACAGAGGGGTCTGCCTCAATAGGAAGATAAGTTTACAAGTCCAGAGTCAGGGGCGCGCCAGGACATTCCATTTGAAGAAAAGGACAAATGATTTCATATTGCACTTCCCACCATGAAAAAGGAATCCTGAGGCCCCAGAGGCCTCTCTGGGTTCTGGACACAATGTATCCTATGCCTAAAAATACTGGCTCAGCCTGTATAACTGCTACACAGAGGACCATCAGCTGTAAGTGGAGCTCAGAGTAGAAAAAAAATGCAACAGGCCCAGGTTGTGGTGTGGCCAGTCCTGATACTTGGCTGTTTGTGCTTCCTCAGTGCCACTAGTATTATAAAATGCTGTGTAAAGTTTATGGCAAACTCCCCTGGGAGAATCGCAACAAAGCCCCCTGTACCATTAGAGCAGGGCCATACTATAGAGATTTATGGACTTTTTGGAAAATATTCGTAGTGTCCTATTGCAGTGGATCATAGGACATAGGACTTCAGCGTTATCCATCAAGAGCTAGGTTTTGTCAAACCCAACAAATCACATGAGACAGGCAGCAGCAGTTTTATCTTAGGGTGAATGGGTACATCTGGGGCTGAGCACAGTGATGATCAAAGGGCACAGCAAGATGCACAGGTTGGCACCCTGGACCCTGTATCCACTGCTATGTCTTCCTTCTCCCTCAGCTCAGACTTATAGCTGTAGATAGGATGGATCCCTTACAAACTTCTGGCTAGCAGAGAGAAAATCTCATACGCAGTGTACAGAGGTTCTGTGAATTCAAGCAAGAATGGAGAGCAGCTGCATTACAGCCCCACTTGGCAATGGTGAAGGGAAACTTTGTGAGTAGAGCTTTTGGATGTGCGCTTGGCCATCTATTCGTGTGGGCAGAGAAGTTTACAAATTAGTACTGGTAAGGAGTGTAGTGATGAATGGACTACTTGGCTCACAAGTGGCCTGGAAGAAGATGGAGGACAGGAGATATGGGATGGAAGTATGAAACTAGATATGTGGATTGGGGGCAAAGTATGAAGATCTTTGTATATCACATGTTAATGCCCACCAGAAAGCCTCTACCATGGAAGAGGCAGCAATAATTAGGAAGACAAAAATGTCTTGACCATTTAACTCAGCTCGACTCTGTCATCAGCCACAGTACATCCAGCAACTATGGTGGCAGAGACACAGGCAGATGAGCTTAGCAGCATAGGTGCCCATTAGAGAGGCTGGTCTGGCTTCTGTTGTGCTGAATGAGCCCCTGTCTCACAGAGGCAAGTTGAGCACAGTGAACCCTGCTATGCTGGCAGAGCGACAATTCATCCTGACAGGGCTGACTACATTCTGGGTACTGTTTACCTTTCCTTCCTGCTACACCTCAGTCAGCCCCACTGTTCAGGGTTTATCCAGTATCTGATTCACCAGCACTTGATCTCAAGCAACATTGCATCTGATCATGGTCCCAATTTGCTTTTTGCAATGGAGGTTTTAGAAATCAGTCCATTATCACAGGACTGCCTGAGTGAGTCATATGCTGTGTCATCCAGACTCTTCTGGACTAAAAGGTATTGGAATGGTCCGCTGAGGGCCCACTGCAGCGTGAAAGCAGCACTTTAAGATGGGGTTCATCTTCTGGGATACCACGTCCAATTTCAATCATATTGCACCTTGATGCAGCCCTGCAGGGTTAAAGACAGTCATCTCCAAAGGGAGGGAATCTTCCACCAGAAGACTCAGCAAGAATCCTATTGAGCTGCTGGCTTCCATAGCCAAATGGACATTTGGGTGTCTTATACCGGGGACCCAAAGACAAGAAGGAGTCACCATCTTGGCCCAGAGGACTCACTCAATGTCTCTTAGCACTTGTTGCCCAGTTGTGACAGCAAACAGACAAGAACAGTATAGCAACGCTGGCTGGGGGAGGCCTGGTGTTCAGGCCCAGAATCTTCCATAATTCCAGAGGACATGTGGGCAGATGGAGGAAAATCTAGAATCGATGACAAGGATACAAGAAGCACCAGTGTTGACACCCAGATAACAGTGGCCCTGGCTTAGTCTGTCTCACCACCTTTCTCTTCTGTTTCTACCAGGAATCCTGGAGGGGCTACTTCTGAAATCGACCTGTTGAGAGGAAAAGGGAGTTTTCCAAGCAGGTCAGAGGCATTCTTCAAGAGCAGGCTGTGGCAAATCTTCCTTCATCCTCCTGCTTTCTCCCTTTGTTTTCTCTTTGGACAAATATTTTTATAACTCCTCACTGAGCGGACACAAATATAAGCCTGGAATCCACATGTCCTGCTACCAAAGCAGAGTGGGAAAGGTTAGATGGGTGCTTATAGAGCTAGGCACAGTAGCATGCCTATAATTCCAGCAATGAGGAGGCTGAGGAAGGAGGATTGCAAGTTGGAAGCAGCTTAATGAGATCCTGCCCCCCGCAAAAATACAATCCTGTAATGTCAATGATTGTGTACATACATTGACTGGTGTTTGTGCTGCAAGCACTTGTCTATTCCTCTGTACCCATCTCTATGCTGCCCCTTCCCAAAGTCCGGTGCGGTGCTCACAGCAAATCTGGTCAGGCCGTTTCCTGTCACTGTTTCTCGGCACTGCCCTGCTCTTTTGGTGATCCGTCGCGGTCCTCAGGGTCCATGGGTTCGATGCCTCGGTCACGGGAGCCTGGGGGGTGCCAACTCTGCCAGTGAGGTAGGATTGGCAAAGCCTCTCCTCTGTTGTCATGGGTGGGGAGGCAGGGAAGGACGTTACTATATATCCCAAATTTTTGCCGGGTTTCTGATAAAATACTCTTTCTGGTTTTTCTTAAGTACCCTTCCCCCTTCTTCCACTTCCATGAGACCCAGTTTGAGTTCAAGGGGCTGGAGCTGAAGGCATCGCCGAGATCTTGGAGGGCGACGGGGCGGGGCAACGTCCGCGGCTCCCAGATTTTCCCCTACCGTTTACTGAGTTCCTCTTCCCCGGAGAAGTGTAGCGCAGAGGGGCAACGCTTCTACCGTGACAAGATGAGTGAGTAAATGAGAAGGGAGCGCAGGGGTGGCTTTTGTGGGGTCACAGGCGGCGCGGAGATGGCCTGGGCGCCCGACTCTGCGCCCCTTAGGGAACAGCTCGACAACAGCACCTGAGCACGCCCCCCTCCCCCTCGGGAAGCGGCTCACCTTTGCTCCACTTCCAAGCCCCGCCCCTAGCTTTCCGCCCTCCTTATTGGCTGTGCGTCCGCCCAATGGGCAAGTGGGAACTGCGAGCTCCGACCCCGGCCCGCCACCCGCTGTCGTTCGCGAGTCTCGCGAGAGTTAATCACCAGTGGGGTACTGACGCCTGGGTCTGGAGATTGAGGCCAAGGGACCACTGGCCCGGCTGCAACACAGACCATGTTCCGGGCGGCAGTTCCGGGGCGGCTCTGGCGAACCGTGAGTACAGACGGAGGTCGAGTGCGGAAGTTCCGATCTCGCTTGCAGTCCCCGTGAGGGTCTCGGGAAGGTCACCGGTTCCGCGTGTGGTGCGGGCGCAAGGCTTTGAGGCCTGTCCGGGACATGTTCCGGGCGCCTGCGCTGGTCAGTGGTCGCGGGCCGCAGCAACTTCTCCGCCCTTGGCCCCGCCCACCCGCGGCTCCTGGGCACTTAGGGATGCGGGGGTCCCGCGCCGGTTGACAGTGGGTCGGAAGGCCCTGGCAAGGTCAGAGCCCGGACCGCGGGATCCCGGAGTATCCACCCCCCGCCGGGAACCTACATCCAGGGTGGGGGTGGCGGGTGACCCGTACGGGCTGTGCAGGCCTACCTGCTTCTGGAGCAGCAGGTTGTTGGTTAAATTGCGAAGGCGTTGTTGATGGTGGCAGATGTCTTGATGCTTTGAGGAGTATCAAGATTCTAAATCCTCCAGCACAATTCTGTCTTCTCTTGGGAGGATTCATAGGACACAAATGCTGGGGAAGAACTGTAGGTGGGAACTGACTAGTTACAAGTCAATCATTTACGTTGTGGCTTCTGTACATTTTTCTAACCTACATTTTGGTTAGGTGAGAAATAGAACTGCCAAACTTAGGTAGTTTCCTGTTAATTTGCAATTCTTCCCTTTTTTTGGTGGGGGGAGCTGCAGTTTGCAATTCATGGGTCTTAGTGGGTGTTCATAGACACCCTTGTGCTTATTCCTTATTCTATAAAAAATACTGATTACCCTTCTCTTTAAAAGTTCAAGGTCACATTTTTCAGGTGTGAGTACTGTCGATCCTAGGAGATTTTCTTTTTCCTTAGAGGACATAGACATAAACAAATTAGAGTCTTTTTTTTTTTTTTTTGAAAATTCCAGGAACCAGAGCTATACTTGCCGGAGAATTGTTCTCTGCAGAAGTTGGACGGCACTTAACCTTCGTGGGCACCTTACATGTCTGATGTAATTGTAGGGAGAATTTAGCACTCAGTATTTTTGTAAAGTTAACAGAAAAGGAGTGATTAGTTTAAGTAGCTCTGACTTGCTACACAGTTGGCCAGTGTCGACAGTTTCCCAATCTCAATTGTGGCTTGTCCAGGACTTTGACTTTGACTTGCTCTAAGTCAAGTTTAGTAGAGGAGCTGCTCAAAAGTCATTAGGATGTTTTAGAAGTTTTGCATTTCAAGCAGGTACGAAATAGTGAGAATACTTATAGGAGGGACCTAGATATACATAACACATATTTAGCTTTTTAAATTTGGATGGAATTTCAAACTCAAAGAAAAGCTTCAACAAAGTACAAAAAATTGTCTAAACTTTTTTCTAAATTTCACCAACTTACAGCAGTTAGGCACATTTGCTTTCTCTTTCTACATAGTACAGATTACTGTCTCATCTTTCTAAAGTGTTTTGAGAGTATGTGCAGATATGCCCTTTACTCTTGAATGATTTTGTGTGTGTTTTAAAAGAACAAGGAGGTTCACTTTCCTAACCTCAGAAAATTGGCAAAATCAAGAAGTTTAACAATGATAAAATACTATTTTCTATTAAGAGACATACAGATTTTGCTAGTTGTCTTGTTAATATTGTTTATAGCAATTTTTCCTGTTCTGGTCTAAGATGGTCCAGATGCCCAGCATGTAGTTTTAATGCCTCTTAATATCTTTGTTAGAAAAGTTCCTCAACCTTCCTTTGGCTTTGATAACTTGGACATTTTTGAAGGGTATAGGCTTGTTTTGCAGACTGTTACCCAATTTGTTTTAGTTTTCTGCACAGTTAGATTCAAGTCTTGTATTCTTGACAGGGATATCACAGAAGCAATCTTGCTATTCTTAGTGTACCATGCTAGGAGGTGTTGGTTTATTACATTACTGGTGATGTAAACTTTAGTTATTTAGGTTAAGTCATTTAGGTTATGAGTTGTTTGCCAAGTTATTGCACTCTGAAGTAATTACTCTTCCCTTTGTGATTTTTAACTAGTTGGTGGAAAAATACATTGAGATGGTAACTTATTTGTTGTATGCTTTCACTCTTGCCTGAGAAATGATTACTGTGATGCAAAATGGTGATTTACTATTGCATCATTTTTTCTGCATTTCTTGTATTATATTCTAATGTATCATGGTGGCGAACTTTTTAGAGATGAGTGCCCAAACTGCAACCCAAAACCCACTTACTTATCACAAAAAACCAACTCTGCAATTAAACCTCAATACTGAAGTTTTAGTTTAGAAAAAACAGCTTACACATTGCCATCTTTTGTCTTAAAAGGAAAACGTGTATACCATAGGTTTTCCACCACTGTACTATGTGGAAGAACATTCCTTCTGTCTTATTTATGTATGTATGGACTCATGTATCCTTCTTTAGCAGATTATCATCTCTTATTACCTTTATTTACTTTGATGCTCAGGTTGTCTCATATTTGAGAAGTGGAAACTTATTGGCCATTGTTTGTGTGTACGTTTATGATACCATAAAGTCAAAATGGCTTATCTCAAATCCCTATTTTTGAAATTTAAATAATTATTTCTGTAACTAATTGGTTTTGTTTAGGAAGAAGATTCATTTTTAAAAACCAAACACCTTTTAATGGTAAAGGTAGGAACAGTCTTTACAAGAAAGATTACCTTCAACTGTTACCACAACAATGTGAATGTATGTTTAACCTGGTAATCCCAGCGCTTGACAGGCTGAGGCAGGAGGATCTAGGGGATTTCAAGGCCAACCTGGGCTACATAGTGAGTTCAGGATGAGGCTGAACCACATAATGAGACCCTGTCTCAAATAAACAAACGACAAGAAAGAAAGAAAGAAAAAAGTGAATGTAGTTAATACTAGTATATACTTAAAAATGATTTAGATAATACATTTCATAATTTTTTAAAAATCATAATTAAAAAAAATTTAACCGTAGACTGTTAGAATGTTAGTTCTGCGTCTACCAGTTTGGACTGATTTGTGCCACTGAGCAGTGTCCTTCATCTTTGGAAAGGGACCTCAAAGTTGTCCACTGACAGAGTGTTTTGTTCTGTTTTTCTGTCAACAGTACAGAACCAGAATGCATACTAAGAGAAAAACAGACAGGCATTTGCAGTTAGTTAGCATTTATCCATTTGGGGTTGCTAGTTCGGTCTGAATTATTTTATTAATGTGTTTTAAAAAGTGATTTGTTGACTGATAAGGTGCCAAAAACATTTTATGTGGAGAAAGCAACAATTTTGAGGGTTATTGATATTGTCCCATTGGCAGATGGCAGGAATGTTTGTCAGGTTGAGAAGCTGTGGAATTGGTATGAAGGAATGTGTTGTTTTTCAGTCTATTGCACAGCACTGATGAATGAGATTGAACTCTAATTCACATGCAAACTTTTGTTTCTTTTGAGAGAAGAAAGCTAGTTTTGGTGGTGTTCTAAAAGAAAATTTACTACACAAAGTAAATTCAGTAAAATTATGCTTCCTGCCAATTTTTCCTGAGAATCTTGTATGTTAAAGTGAAATACATTGTTTTTAATATTATAATCAATGTCATGTGACATTTCTGGCCATGATTAATAGCTACTATATTTCATTACTGAAGAGGTTAAAGTAGGTTAAGTACAGAAACAATTAAACACAAATTAAGTACATAAATACATTTATTATTATAAAATGTATGTTAAAATAGGGATAGGTAACTATTTATCCTTTTGAGTAGGACTTGGAAAAGTCATAAAGATTATTCTTGCTGTTTTGTTTTGGAGGAGTTAAGAAATAAGGAATCTTCATCTCCAGTCCCCTCTCCCTGCATCCCATGGGTTTCAAAAGATGACTGGGTTTAAATTATCCCTGCTGCTTCAGGTTATGAGTAGCTTTTCAGGGGATAAGCAGGGCATCAGAAGCCAGCTGTTTTTCTTCCATTGCCTGTAGTCATTCCCTGCATGAGTGTGCGTTACAGTCCCAGGAGGAACCCCGAGAAACTGAACAGTGAAAGCTGTGTCAAGAGTAGTTGTGGCTGAGTAAGAGAGAGGACCAAGTGGGTTTGTTGGACTTGGACTGTACAGGATTGTTGGTTGCTTTGAAGAAATGGACTCAGTCATGGTGGAAGTGAAAGCCTGTTTGTTCTGATGTAAGGGGAAAAGGGAAAGTGAGTCAGTGTAGTTGGTGTCTGTTCTTTTCAAAAGTTTGACTCTGAAAGGGGGCAGGGAGAATAACTGGTGACTGAACCCAGGCCTTTACACTGAAGTGCATCGCCAACCCTTTTAAATGTTATTATTACTTTTTAAATTTTGGGACAGAGATTCTCTAAGTTGCCCAGGCTGAGCTTGATCTTGAGATCCTCCTGCCTCAGCCTCTCATTACTGGAATTAGAGTTAAATGACACTGTGCTGTGCTGCATGGTAACCTCTTTAAACTCTTCCCCAAGACATGTGCTATCTCAATTTTAAAAAGGTATATGGCTGCTATGCAAAAGAAAAATGTTCACATTTTTCTGTTTGGTACCAAGTCTAGTTGGTAATCTAGATACATTCTCTAAAAGCAAAATAGGTATCTACTTTAGTGGTTTAACAAATTTGTCTACTGCTTAGGCACCCATCCTTATATGTACATAGTTGATGGAGTTATCAATGATAGAGGCACAGGTGCTTTTCAATTTTGGGGGAAACTTTTCATTTAGTCACTAAGCATTCACCAAGGGCCATCTGAATGACAGGCACAAGGGGTGTGCTGAGATCTCATCCCAGACCTGACATGTGGTGCAAACAGACTGGAGAAGACACACATTGAGCATGCAACTCGAAGTGTGATCAGTGTTGTAGGAAGGTGAAGAGAGAGAGGGTTAATCTTGCTCCAGGGCTGGAGAGTCTGAAGGGTATCTGTCAAAGTGTTTTGTACTTGTAAGGTATTTAACTTGTGATTGGCTAGTGAAATGTAGGAACAGTAAGGGCGAAGAGTATTCTTCAGATTAACAGCATCATTTCCTTTTCTGACTTTTGTCTTAAATTACCTTATTGTTTGTATTTGGTTTGTAGCATGTATGTTCTTATTAGATACACATTTTACTTTTTAAATATGGTATTTCCAGCATTGAATTAAAAACAGAAATGAAAGCATTAACCATGTTTGTTATTCAGAATTAAAAGCAATAACAGCAACCTAAGAGTCCATGTGGATTCTGCCTGAAGTAATATGGAATACGTTAAAGGGACCCTGGAAATGAGGAAAAAACAGTCCTGCAGTATGAAAAGCAGCAGCTCTGCCCGCTGGCTTCATTTCCCTGCAGTCTCTGTCCACAGGGTCATAGTACAGCTTGTCCTGTTGCCTGGTCCTGTGTCTTGAGCCTTCACAGTGGTTTTCAAGAGCACTCACCAAGAAACTTCTGCAGTCACCCACACCCATATAAGACACAGATGTAAGGTGGTGACAGATTTATAAGCATTCACTCTCTGTAATTAATTTCATAGCTTTGTACTAGCTGGTAGTTATTAGAAAAGTTAAGGAACTATTCTATTCTGGGTGGTTCATTATGTCCAGTGTTGGAGAATCACTGACTTAAAATTGCTTTTTATAACTCAATTTATACAATAAAATTATAAAAAATATGTTTTTAAAGCAACAGTTTTAGGTTCATGCTTAGCAAAATCCAGCCAGAGTACAGGGTGTTCACAGACAACCTGCTGCCCCCCCCCCCCCCCGTCAATACACAGCACGAGAGTTGCTTATCATTGCTGATGAACCTGCATCGACATCATTATCCCCCATGAATGTGGTTTACAGTAGGGCTTATTCTTGGTGTTGCCCATTCTGTGGCTTTGGACAAATGTTTGCTGCCTTGTGCCTACTGTTATGGCCTCATCCAGAATAGTTTCCCCGCCCAAACATCCTCTGTCCTCTGTGTGTGCATTTCTCTGCTCCAAGTCCCTGGCAATCACTGATCATTTTTCTGTTTTCATACCTTTGCTTTTTTCAAAATGTCATAGTCAGATTCACACAGCATGAAGTCTTTTTCAGCCGTTCTTCTATCACTATGCATTTGAGGTTCTTCCACATCTTTTCATGGCTTGATAGTTCCTTTATTATTATGCTAAAGATATTACATTGTGTGAAAGTACAACAAAAGTACAACAATTTACTTTTCTTTCTTTCTTTTCTTTTTTTTTTTTGTCTTTTTCGTTTTTGTCGGTACCAGGGATCGAACTCACGACTGCCTGCTTGCAAGGCAGGTGCTTATGCCACTGAGCTAAATCCCCAGCCCCCAGCAATGTACTTTTCACCTATTGTCCTATAGGTAGAACATTTCTCTGGGTTTCAATAAGTATAAAAAAGCATCTGTGGACATCTATGTACAGATTTTGTGTGGATGTACAATTTCAACTCATAGTGTAAATCTCAAGAAATGTAATTGCTGTATTATATGGCAGGGATATGCTTAGTTTCATAAGAAACTGCTAGCCTATCTTCCAAAGTGACTGTACTATCTTGCATTCCCACCAGCAGTAAATGAGCATTCCTCTTGTTCCATATGTTCCCACAGCATTGGGTATCATGTTTGGAATTTTTACTGTTCTAGTAAGTGTATAGGGAGTGTCTCATTGTTTTAATCTGCAATTCCATAGTAATTGTGATGCTGAAACTCATTTTGCATGGTTACTGGCCACATGTGTATCTCCTTTGATGAGGTCTCTGTTCAGCATCTTTGTCCTTTTTGTAAACATTTATTTATTTTTTTGATGGTGACGAGGTTTGAGCCTAGAGCCCCACACATGCCAAATGAGTGCTTTACCACTTTGCTACATTTCTAGCTCAACTTTGTCCATATTTTAACTGAATTGGTTAATAATAGAAATTATTGAAATTTAAGAGTTTATTGTACCTTTAAATAGCAATCCTTTGTGGAACTTGTCTTTTGCAAATATTTCCTCCCAGTTTATGACTTCTCTTCTCATTTTCTTGGTGAAGAAAGTTTTTAAAAAGAATGTTCTGTTGAAGTATTGGAAAGCTGCTCTGTGCTGGATACTCAAGAAGAGGTTAGGGTGAATGTTAGAAAAATCAGACATGGTCCCATACTCAGCAGCAAGTGGGGAAAACAAGTTCCTCAAATACATATCACTAAGTGAATATGCTAAGTACTGTACTGAAGGCCATATAGGTGCCATGTTGGTTCTGGCAAAGTTACCTACTCTGAGGAGATCCAAAGGTTTATATATGTAACTAACATTTAGCATTTAGTATGCTACCAGAAGTTCATATACAGTATGTGTTTAATCATCATGACTCTGTGACATTAGCATCATCATCATTGACCCTATTTACACTCAAACAGTGGAACCATAGAGATTTAATGGTAGAGGAAGATTCAGACCTTGACACGGTAGTGCTAGAGCCTGTATCACTGCAACTATTTAAGGTTTTTTGGGAGAACACTCCTTAAGGATTTTTAATTGAAAACTAATTCGATAACAGGAGATCCTATAGGTAGAGATCCTATAGGTAGAACATTGTGGGAAATGGCTACATACAGGTCAGACAGAGCAGGACAGTTTGAGGTATCTGAAAATAAGGTATAAATGAATGAGTGATGTATGGCTGGAGAAGTAGATCAGGCCACAAAATAACTAACTGCCTGGTAATTCAGCCTAAAGAGACTAGTTTATTGTATCCCAGAGGGGCAGGAAGCAATTAAAATGTATTAAATGGGGAGATAATATTAGATTTATACCATGGAAAGAGAAATGAAGTGGAAGGAAGCAAACTGTAGTTAGATACAGGTTGGAGTTTAAATATTGATGGAGTAATTCAGGAGAGGAACTGTGGCCTGCCCTTGGATTTGGCATGATGGAGGAGTGAATGGATTGGAAAGATGCTGTATTTAGAAGGAAAAACTGTTATGACTTCAGAGGTTAATGGGAGGTGAGAGTGAGAGTTGAGAAAATACCCACAGATTACTCTTGGATCATGGTTTAGGGTATGGAGGAGTAGTTTTGGAAGGAGCTGGAGGAACAGGTGAAAGATGAGTTAAAATTTTGACATGTTGAATTGGAAAGCATTTGACATGCAAGTTAAGCTCTGATAAGCAGTTATAACTAATTATAGGTCTAGCTCTTAGGAGCGAGATAATAATTGGAAACACACACACACACACGTACAATTCATTCCCACACAGGTGATAAACTGAAAGAAGAGGAGTAATCACTGCTGAGAATAAGTAAGGTAAAGTCTGAAAAGTGTTGGCAAAAACCAATTGAAAGAGGCATGAATGAAAGATAAAGAATTGGCAAAAGTGGATTCTGGAGTAGAATGTGGACTAGTGGCTTTATAACATGAGGCTCTTTAAAATTAGAGGAGTGTTAAACACGTTTAAATGCTGATAGATAGGAACCAGGGGCAGGAGAGATCATAGGAACGTTTTTTTTTTTGGTACTGAGGATTGAACTCACAGCTTTGTGCTTGCCAGACAGACACTTATGCCACTAAGTTAAATCCCTGGCCCCAAGAGACATTATTAGTGAATGGCACTGAAGAACACAATCTCTGAGTAGATGTGAGGAAATGGACTCAAGAAGTAAAGGAAACAGACCCTGGAGGAAGGAAGGTACCATGGCAGCTTCCTTTGTGATAGCTGAGGGCTAAGAATCTCTGTTGAGTGTGAGAAGGGGAGGCAGGTTCCTGCTAGTGGCTTTAGTTTCTCTTGTTAGAGATGAGGCTACCTCTGATAAGAGATGGCAGGCTGTGTTGTCAGCTTGTGGAACATCAGGAGAGTACATTTGAAATAGTTGCTAGGGAGGGTGAGTGCCAACAAGGAGGGTTCAGGTAAGGCTGGTGACCAAGAATTTATGGGTGACACTGGCCTGCATTAATTACTTTCCTTAAAGTCTAAGAATCTGGCTCCTTTTTCCTCCCATCACTTTTGTTAAAGAGAGTCTTAAAGTGCAGAGAGGCAATAGGTTGTATTTAAAAAACTTTTTTTTTTGTTTTAAAGCCTTTTCAGTGAACTTGTACTTTTTGACTGTTAGTCATGTTCTGTACCTTTCTTCTATTTAAAATAGAATTTTAGAGTCATAGAATTTTAGAGCTGCTAAAGAGACCTGTGAAATCAAATTTGTCTCTTTTTTTGACCAGTGCTTTTTTGTTTGCTTGTTTTTTAAAAAAAATGTAAGAGTATGTTTGTCAAATACGGGAAGGAATTGACCTATATATAATATCGAAACAGATGATGATACATTGATGTGAGTTACTGACTCAGAACCCCAACTCTGGAGTCAGACTTCCTGGACTTAGAATAACCTGGCTCTACTTCCTACCTAAGTAACCTGGGCCAGGGATAGAGCTCAGTGGCACAAGTGCCTGCCTGGCAAGTGCAGGATTCTGAGTTCGATTTCTGGTACACACTCTACCTAGTTAGGTAACCTTGAAGCTCTAGATTTCTCATTTGTGAAGTCAGGTATATAGTTAGGGGTTGTGCAGAGAACAATTAGAATCAGGACATGGAGTTTATAATATTTTATAATGGTCACCAGGAATTAACATAAGAAAATGCAGAAAATCTATCCACAGAATATTTAGTCAAGAGCCTAAATCCCACAGCAATGTCCCACATGAGTCCAGATGAAAATCCAGAGCTCATGAAAATGCCTTCCACGAGTCCAACTGGAGGTCCAGAGCCCACAAGAAGCACTCACACCAGTCTCTTTATGGATCCGTGCCGGGAAGGCCCAAAGGTCAGCGGTGGAAGCCAGAAAGTCCATGCTAGCGGGGTGAAGGAGCTGTGCTGGTAGGTTGAGGGTTCTATGCTGGAGCCGAGAAGTTACACTCACAAGGTCAGGGCTGTTCTGAAAAGCACCACAGCCATCCTCAGCGACATGGAGGCCCAGAGCTCCTCTGATGACAAGCACTGTCAAGTACCTGCCAAGAAGGCAGCGTGATGAGTTCATCCTGGAGACCAAGCAGCACACGTCTTGCCCTCCAGAGCCAGGAAGCAATGTTCCATGTGAGGACCAATGCTTTCCCAGGAGAACCAATGGCTTAAACAGCAGCTCATAGGAGAACCCACAATGCCTCAATGCAATAATGCATTAACACCCTAACACTCTCCTTTTCCAACTATTTATGCTGGCAGTTTTCTTCAGGTGGAGCATCTTCGCTCAGTGCCATGCTGATGTAATCCAGCTGGCGTTAAGTTGACCAACAGTTCTTAATCCATAGCATCAGAGTAATAGTACCTACATCATACAAGTTTTTGTGACTTGTAAATATGATATGATCCATAAGACTACTTAGTACAGTGTTTTATAAATGTGAGTTCATTAATCAGGTTAAAGCAAAGTGTAAAAGTGCATTCTAGCAGTGCTCTTTGCCAGGTCCCACCTTTGTGCCTTGTGGTGGTTCCTGGGTGCCTTCCTGAAACTGTTTCATGAAAAGTAGTTTGAAAACTTCTGGTCTGGTTCCTCTCCCTCAGTTTACATATGAGGAACCTGGGCTCTGGATTGAGGAGTAGCATCTGAATGCTCACCAGGCTCACATAACCATTACTAGGGAATTGTGCCACGTAACTATGCTAGCGGTTGCAGCTCCTCTCTTTGTATGGTCTGAGAAATGGAAAGTAAAGCACCAAAATAGAAAAAGCTTTTAAAAGTATAAAGTAACCAGTAAAGTAATATGCCTTGCCTTGATGATGTTTGTAGAGTTTAGTAAACACTGATCAGATAGGTGAGCTGAGTGGATTCTTTTGTCGTTTTTTTACTCTCATAAATGTCATTTTGAGCAGTCTTTTTAAAAATCATGTATAATCTCCCACTGGAAGTTCTAAAAAAACTTGACAGTGTCTTAGGAGGACTACTCAATTTATTTTATGATAGAACTATAATTCTCAGCAAATATGGGCTTTGTGCCACCATATCTTGGATTTGTTCTTCAAATAGTGACGGAAATATGATAATGTTTATGGTAAATGATGAGTGAAATGTAATAAAACATATGGTGTTGATATATAGCTAATAGTTTGTTACTAGCAATTTTTGTGAAATATCATTTAAGTCATAAATTATATCATTGAGTCTTAATTACAGAGTCCTTTATAAGATATTGTGCTCTTCTGATTAACAAAGTACCATATAATTAATCCTGTAGATATACATTTAAAATGTAATGTCAGATTGTGAGAACATGAAAAAGAAAGCTATGCCATTTACTTTCCAAGAACTTTCCAACTCAGGAATTGTGAATTACTACATGTTTTGAAGAACAGCTTATGTCAGTCATTATCAAAAAAGGTTGAAATTGTGCCAACCTTGTCACCTGGCACTTCTAGGAATTTGTTCATAGGAAAGGAATCTAAAGGTGTGCATAAAGATTTCTACTTTAATTTGAACAACCTCCTTTCTTACTGGAAATTTTTTACTTGTAAGAAAAAGAAAAGGAAATGTTATATAAATAAGTACTTCATTTGGCAGCCACAAGTCAAGTTCTCTCGTTTTCTTTCTCCTTTTGAGTGAATGAAAAAGGGAGGAACAAGACACGAAATGTCATCCAGTAACACCACAGTGCAGTGATTATGTCCTCTGGTATATCCTGCCATGATGTCCTCACTTTTCTCCTATCTCAGGATTATGTCCCTGAAAGCCTTCCCAGCTCTGGAAGGCTAACCCTCACATCTCTAGATGTGACAACCCTAGCTGTGGACTGTGCTCATTGGAGGTGGGGGAGTTTAGAGAGGTGGGACCAATGATGGGGCCAAGCAGTGTTGGGGAAGAAAAATCCCTGCCTTGTTGACAGTTGGCCAGAATCTAGTTTAAGGAGGCAAAGCAGCCAGAGTAAAGTCTAGCCTTGTTCTGGTCAGAATACATCATTCTATAGCAGAAGGGAGTATCATCTGTTGAGATTGAGTGCAGAGGTCTAGGTATGAGGATTGTTTTCTCTGCATTGTTTATAATAATGAAAATTGTGAGTAAACCAAATGTCTACAGAGACTGGTTAAACCATTGAGTCCCTGTTAGGAAACCATTGAGTTTCCTTTGCTATGAAAAATATCTGAGAAAGTCAACTTAATGGAGGAAAATTTGTTTCATTTCACAGTTTTAGAGGTTCTGGTCAATGGCTGGTGACTCCATTGCTTTTATACAGAACATCATGGCAGAAGGGCATAGCAGCGGAGGTTACTCACTTTATGGTTTAAGTTCCTAGTGTTTGAAATTATTCCAGATGACTGTGAACTTTTAATAATCTATACTAGATAGGGTTGGTTGTAAGATACTGTATATAGCTTTTTTCTGTATTCAGAAGTATATTTGAACAGTGGAAACCTCATCAAAATTGTTGTCTAGTGTCATATTTTAAAACAGATTTCCATTTTCATTTATTTTGGCATTGAATGCTTTTTGCCTGACATAGTAGTAATCAACTTTAGTAATTGATTAGGAGTCCAGTGTGTAGCTGAATGTAATTGAGAGGATTTGATGAGTTTCTAATTTGACAGTTATAAGAATTTTAAATTTAAATATGTAGCAGTTACTCATTGGATATAACTTAGTGGGGAAACTGTTTTGAAATATTTATGTCTTTTTTCAGTACTGGAAATTTGTACCGAGAGCCTTTGAAGTGAGCTATATCCTCAGCCTATTTTATTTTATATTTTGAGACAGTGTCTCTCTAAGTGCTGAGTTGTTCAGGCTGGGCTCAAACTTGCTATCTTTTTGCTTCACCTTCCAAAGTACTAGGATTATCGACATGTGCCACTATGCCCTACTTAAAAAAATTTTTTTAACCACTAATTTGTATTTCAGTTTATATTAGACAAGGATATTGTTATTACAATGATAGATGCAAATAGCCTGATTTTTGCTACTGGACAAGTATTTTATAAACACATTTATAGAACTGAGTATAACAGAGTGGTTTTTTTTTAAGTTATATATGCTTAACAGTTAGATTTTTAAAAATCTATGATAATATTGTTTTCCTTTTTTTTTTTTTTTTTTTTTTTTTTTCTCCTTTTTAGGCCGCTTTGCTCCGATTTCAGAGTACCCTTGTAATAGCTGAGCATGCGAATGACTCCCTGGCACCTATTACTTTGAACACTATCACTGCAGCCAGACGCCTTGGAGGTGAGGTGTCCTGTTTAGTAGCTGGAACCAAATGTGACAAGGTGAGAAATTTTTTAGGTCAACCATAGCAAATACAATCTTCATCAAGAGACAGGGATAGATGGTAGCAGAGAATTATGCTGAGGGCTATAACCTAAAGTGGGCTCTAATCCTTATTATATGGCCAGCGTCACAGCCGTTACTATGCACGAAGAAGGAGCTGAAAAGCTTGCTCACTGAGCATTTTGTCTTCTGAGATGAGGTAGAATACTTGATTTAGTTCCCCTGGCACCATCGTGTGCCATCAGATACCAAGGAGAGTGATAATGTTTGATTCCCCATAGAGGTTAATAGCCAATCCCTTTTTGTATTGATGAATATGCTTGCTAATTACTTCTAATTCCTGAAAGTGGTAAATCTGGACAAAATATCAAGGGTGTTAATTTTTAATTGGTAGAAGAATTTAAATGTGAATACTGTTCTTTTCAAGTTATAAGTGGTACTAAAAGATGTGCATGTTTTTTGTTGTTAAATAAGATAGGTACAGGTTTACAAACCACCCCCTGGGGAGGTGCATTCAAGATCTACAGGGCTGGTGGCCTGGTAGATGTCACTTCAGTTACCCTTACACTGCAGGAGCCACCTGCTCCTCTCATCCTGTGTAGAAGTTGCTAAGTGTACAGCTGGGCCTCACAGACAAATACATCTGGAGAGCATGTATTTCTTTTTAAAATATTTTATTTCTTACTAAATTATCAATGCAGATTGTAATAGGTATTCAGAAAACTAATGTGATTTCTAATTCCTTACAAAGAAATTGGTATTTTAAAATAATATATTCTAGCAGGTTTAGTTATATGTATTTCTCTAATTTCTATTCATCTATTTAATCTTACATAGTTGATTTTAATCACAATGTTTGATGATATGGTTATCTTTTTGGTTGCTCAGTTTTCAGTTGTATACCACAGAGATATATATCTCTGTATCTATATCCATGTGTCACATGTTTAGATGTTATATTTGATTTGCTGTGATTTTAAGTAATTATTTTGATGTTAGTTTAAAAATCCTTGAAATGATAATTATTCAACTACAACCATTTTTTTTTTTATTTTTTCCTTTTGATACAGGGTCTCACTATCTAGTTCAGGATTCAGGCTGGTCTTGAACTTGCTATACAGTCCAGGTTGCCCCTCTGCCTCAGCCTCCCAAGTACTGAGATTACAGGTGTATGCCACTATGGCTGGCTCAGTTAAAAACAATGGATACCTGTTAATAGTCTATGGAGATTTCAGTTTTATACTGTTTTCCCTGGCTATTTATCATAAATAGAAAATGATTCTTCGTGTAGTGCCGGTAATTCTTGGCAGTAAATGATAGTTTTAATGGGAAATTTCTGTCCTATTTTGTATCCAGGGCTACTGTATCATTACTTTGGAATTAGCTGAGTTTCTTAACTGGAAATTCTCTTAAAGTTAGGGAAGTTGAACCTAGGTGCATCCATTCCAAGGGGCCCTGTGTGCAGGGCCACGTACTGGAGAACACTTGGCCCAGCAGAGGTATGTGGCACTTGGTCTTTTCTCCAGTGAATATTCTTGAGCCTTATAGTCCATGGAGGGGCAAGAGGCATAGGCTTTGGTGCCCACTCGTCAGTGACCAGTAAAGCAGCCAGGAAGTGGAAAACCAACAGGAGACACTGACATGCCCTGAGGAGTGGAAACCAGTCATGATGTATGCTAGGAAGGGAGGGTTCTCGTTGCCTTCTGTCTATGGAAAATTCAAAGGGTCCAAAGCTTTCTCAAACTTGGTGGTGGGCAGTGGGTTGCAATGTAAGATTTGCTTTGATGCTTATGGGTATTAATTTTATATATCAACAGAAATTACTATTGTAAAATAAAGTGCAGTAAACTATAAAGTAAGATGTTTACCTTTAGGAAACCTGAAGTCTAACACATGGTGTGTTAGAGAAAAAGAGAGAGAAAATATGAGAGAAAGAATGAGAATATCTCAGTTTTACCATTGATAAATTGATAAAATTACCCTTGAATTGACTAAAAGATCTTTTTGTGTTGGTCAAGGCAGAATTTTTGCTGAAATCTTTAATTTCAGGACTATATATGATCAATCCAGTAATCATGCCAATCACTTGGCAGGAGATTTTCTTTGTTAAAGAATTGAAAAAGCACTAAAGAGTTTCTACATGGTTCCTTTTGCTAATTGGAATGATTTTTATTTTTCCTTTTTAAGATTTAATGGTCTGTGGATATTCACTGGTGACTCTACTGTATTGGGGTATTTCTGATGGATACTGGTAACTCTTTCTAATTACAGGTGGTACAAGATCTCTGTAAAGTAGCAGGGATAGCGAAAGTTCTGGTGGCTCAGCATGATGCCTACCAAGGCCTGCTTCCAGGTGAGGATTTTTAGTGGGAGAATATAGTGCCTGAGTCCTACCTGAATATATAAAATAATAGGAAATGTCACGCAGTGTGTTTTATCTGTGTGTTTCCCTGTCAGAGGAGCTAACACCATTGGTCATGGCCACGCAGAAGCAGTTCAGCTACACACACATCTGTGCTGGAGCCTCTGCCTTTGGAAAGGTGAGAACTTGAAAACATGCGGTGATATGTGGTCTGATGCCCCACATGGAGGGAGAGGTTCCCTTGTGCCAGAAACATACAGCAGACTTTGGGTAGATAGCCACTCCTGACTCATTCATGTCACCAGAGTGCTTTCACTAGAATTTATTTTCTTAATTTTGTCAAATTTCTGATAAAATGCTATTTCTCAAGTTTCAAATTTTATCACAGAGATAACTTCATTTCCACATTTTGTCATAATTTATACTCCTTTCAGGTTTTCAAATTTTGCCTTGGAGAAGACCCTCTTTAGGCTATCATTGTTAAATTATGTTGTTTAAAAGCTGTTAGGGGAGAGAGAGAGTGTGTGTGAATATTGTTTGCTTTAGTAACTAAGCTTAAGAGGTGATTTATTTGTATGGTTAGTGAGTGTTTACAAAGGCCAATTCTATTTTGAGGATTTGGGAGGTGTTCTCTGGTGGTTGAAGATAGCCTTACAGTAAGAAAAAGGATAATCTAATCAAGTGCATTATGATGTGTCAGCAGAAAGGATGTGCCTCAGATGGGTAGTGATCTGCAGGAAGTTAGCACCATGACGGGTGAGGGTGCTAGGGCTGTAGCTCATGGCAGAGTGCTTGTTCAGTGTGCATGATGACCTGGCACTTGAACACAAATTAGGAAGAAGCCCAAGAAAAGGAATTTGGCACTCTGTATTTCTTGTCTCTCAGTGGCCATGTGTGTTCCAAGCTCCTTTTTCTTTTATTCCATTCATAATAAGATGTAGTTTGTAGTCTTTGTTTTACTTTAAAAAGTTGTGCACAAATCAATTCTTATTAGAAAGGATTCATGTAACACAGCAGTATGAGGAGCAATACGTGTAGCCCCCACCTTATGCTCTGCTCACCCTTTCCTCTTCAGAAGGGTGGCTATCAGCATTTCTACATTCAATTGTTTTAGATGTGTTTCTATGGAATTTTAAATTATACACATACAAATACATTTTTCATCTCTAAAATGAGGTAATATAGTACAAATTGTTTTTTATATGCTAGTGTTTATTTAGAATAAGAGTTCTGGAAGAGAAATAGGTGAATTAAAGGCCTTGTGCTTTAAGCTTTGATCAAGATGTTGTTCAGTGATCAATACTTGAGTTGTTATACATTTTAGCATTTTCTTGATTAATGGGTAAGAAGATCTTTGTGACAGTTCTAGCCCCGAGGTATTATTTCTGTGTAGAATGGTTTACATCAGGGGTCTCCAGCCTCTGGACCACAGACCATTACTGGCCTACGGCTGGTGCTACCCTCTATGAATGGATTCAGAATGAGAAAACAGTCCATCAGAAGATGCTAAGTAGATCTGTAATGGTCCTTTACCAACTGTGTTAGTCTCCTTTCTGTCACTGTGACAAAAAACCTGAGAAAATCAACTTAAAAGCAAGAATGGTTTATTTTGACCTGCATTGTCTGAGGTTTCAGTGCATAGTCACTGGGCCCTGTTGTTTTGGGCCTGTGGTAAGGCTGAACATCATGGCTGGAGCATGTGGTGGGACAGAGAGAAAGACAGAGCTCTCAGTGTCCCTTCAAGGCACACTTCCAGTGACCTTGCCTGAGGGCCCTCCACTGTAGGTTCTGCTGCTCTCAGTAGTGCAAAGAGGCTGGCAACCAGGCCTTTAACACACGGCTTTTGGGGGGCATTTGAAATCCAAACTACAGCACCCCCTGTGATTTTGAGATAACACACTTAAAATATTGGCTAGAATTTTACAATCTTTTTTATTTTCAATTTTTTTTAACTTATGAAAAGAATCCATGGTTCTCCTCCAGAACCATGTGGTCAAGCCTATATTATGGAGAAAAATATTTTGTCTTTTAAAATAGATATGTATATCTGTGTTCTATCTGTTTGCCTAGAACATTCAGGTAGTTCAGGGCCAGAAAAACATGTATGAAGGAAATTGACCTTGTCAACATTTTTTAGCATCAGTTTACATAGAGCCACTTAGTATAGCTTGTATACTAAAAATTATTTTAAAACAAAATTGTTAATGCCAGTTGATATAGTGTAATTATACATGCATGTGGAAGTAATAAAGTAATTAGAGGATCATTCTGGGGAAAACCTTAAGGAACAGAGAGTGTTTGAGGGTAGAACGGGGAGAGGAAATGGAGGTTCCACAGGGTAAGCTCTTCATAGAAATCAATGTAGAATTCGGCTTTTCTGTGTATGTATGAAAAGCAACACTTCACCTTCTAAAGCATGTATTTATAATATCTAAAAGAACTTTGAGTCCAGAAAATATGAGTATTTAGTCTTCACTAACTGATCTAATTTAGAGCCTTAGAGTCATAGAACTTCAGACTAGAATTGTACAGCTTTTTCTTCCCTCAGTGTGAGAAAGTGAGAACTGAGGAAGATTGTGACCCTCCCAAGAATGCCAGTGAGTAAGTGTGAAGTTAGCACTGGTGATGAGTCTAGAGATGTTATATGCACAAAGCACAAGCACACACACTTATTCTACTGATTTTTTTTTTTTTACGCGTGGCTTGCAAGCTGCTGTTCAGGTTAGTTTTGGTCTTTTTATGCAATACCAGTTGGAGCAAAAAGTGAAATGTCTGCTGAAATGTTTTCTTTCATATCTATTGGAAAATGTAATATAAACTTTTTTGGTGTTTGAGAATTTTACTACTCTTCTGAATTTTCCTGTTGTACCTAAATTAAGTGATACATTGCTTCATATTTTAAATGCAACATTTATTAAAGTAAACATTATGCCTCGTAATTCAACATATTGAGTTAAAGTAGTTTGTTATTGTAAACCACAAAAAACTCTTAATGTAATTAGAGAGATGATAGACATTCACTTAGTTTTTGACTACCCACAAAGCTGGGCTTGAAGTTGCATGAAGATGTGTGTGAATGTTAAATAATTTGAAGTAGTGTCCATAGATTCTGCACTTAAAAGATGTCATTGCTGATAGTTTATAGTCATCTGTCAGTATGTATGCATATAACTCACTATTTGTTTTTCCTTTAGAATCTTTTGCCTAGAATAGCAGCCAAACTTGATGTTGCCCCAATTTCTGACATCATTGAGATCAAGTCACCTGACACATTTGTGAGAACTATTTATGCAGGTGAGTTCCCAAGGAAGATCATTTATCAGCATTAAATTTTAGCAAAAATTATAAATAAATCTTGGATATAGGATTTTAATCAGGCCATACAATTGCTTTAAAAGAACCATCTTAAAGGTTTCTGAAGAAAATTTTACTCTAGACCACCACTGGACCATGATGTGGCATTCTTTCTGTAACCCCCAGTTCAGCGCTTGCCTTCCTGTCTGTTGTGTGGTTTGTAGAGACATTTCCAATGGTCAATAAGAATTAGATTTACATCCACTACATTTTGTAAGTGATGCCTGGGAAGCCAACACTTTTTTCTTTTTAAATTATATTCTCTATCTTCTTGCATCTCCTATTCCCTTTCTTTGTCAATGAGAGACTCATTTCCGTATCTCTTTGGAGGATTGATCTTTTGCTGAGTGCACTGGTTTCCAGTGGGGTTGAAGATAGCAGTGAACTCTGTTCTTTATTCAAGTTACATGTTTTAGAGGAGGAATATTTGGTCATAGTTTAGGTCACTCTGAATGTGGTTGCTAATTTCTAAGAAATATGTCACATCCTTTTACAATTTTGGCACATCTGAATTTGTTCTTTATACTCTTTCTGGTTTTCCCAGATATCCTCCTTTAGTGTACATAGTGGCTCTGTCCTCATTAAGTTGCTGGAACTCACATTCTTAAGTTACTAATTCTATTGTGTTTTAGAGAAGGAAGCTTTGTGGAGAAAGTGTATCGTAGTGTGGCTGTCCGCTCTGGTTTCTTGCTCCCAGGCATGTCAGCACCTGGCCTGTTTTTAAGCCATCTAGGGTTGCACAAATGCTCACTTAAAATTTCTCCACTGTAATGGTCTTCTTTTCCCTTTGCGCAATAGAGGAAGAAAACAGCTGATCCATAGTTGTTTCTTGTCTTTGTGAGTTAACTTTTGAGCCTGAAAGGAATATGTGTGTTGTACCCTTTCAAGATTGCTATCTAAAAAACAAATTGTGTATTTCAGGAAATGCTTTATGTACCGTGAAGTGTGATGAGAAAGTGAAGGTGTTTTCTGTCCGAGGAACATCTTTTGAAGCTGCAGCAACAAGTGGAGGTAGTGCCAGTTCAGAGAATGGTGAGTGTGCATTTGGAGCTTTTTGACTGGTTGGTTTTTTTTTGTTTCTTTCTTTCTTTCTTTTTTTTTTTTTTTTTTTTTTTTAGTTCATAGATTGTAATAGAATAAGGAATGGGCTTAGGTTAAATTTCTAATGCAGCGTATTAAAAGCTGAATTCAAATTATATTCTGAAGGTTACACAAAAATAAATAATTATATTTTGTATCTTCACATTACCTTTTAAGAAAAACAGCTTGAGGTAAAATTCATGTGTACAATTCACCCTTTAAAGTATCTAATCCAGTGGTTCTTAGTGTGCTCACAGAGCTATTGTAAACATCACTAAAACCAGTTTTAGAATGTTTTCATTACCCAAAACGGAAACCATAATAGTCGTTTACCATGTCTCTACCTTTCCCCTATCAATCTTCCCTCCTTCAGCCACCAGAAATTAATTTAGCTACATTCTGTCCCTGTATGTCTGCCTGTTCTGGACATTTAAAGAATAACTCTCCTTTTTAACTACAGTTACATATTCTCTGACTAGTATCTTCCTCTTTCCCTCTCCTCTGACCACCTAAGCTTCTGGTAACCATCATTCTACTGTCTGCTTCTGTGATTGCAACTGTTTTAGATTCCACATAGGACTGAGATCATATTGTACCTGCATATTTCAGGTAATGCAACGTGCTTTTAGAGTTATTGAGGTACAGAATGTAAGGCTTTTATGTGGTTGGACAGTATTCACTTGTGTATTTGTGCCACATTTTCTTTAGCCGTTCAATTCACAATGAATACTTCGGTTGATTGTGTATCTTAGCTATTGTAAACAGTGCTACAGTAAACAGGAGAATGCAGATATATCCCTTCAATATGCTGATTTCATTTTCTTTGGATGTATACCTATAAATAGGATTGTGAGATCATATGGTAATTCTGTTTTTTATTTTTTTAGGGCCTATCACTCTGTACCATAATGCTATACTAATTTATATTCCTATCAGCGGTGTGTAAGGGTGCACTTTTCTCCACATCCTCACCAATTGTTATTATCTTCTTCTTTTAGATAATGGCTATTTTAGTGGGAGTGAGGTGATGTCTCATGATTTTTTTTGTTTGTTTCATGATTTTGATTTGCATTTCCCTGATGTTGATGCAAAGTACACTATCTTTGAAACTAGGATAGTTGCTTGGGTTATTTAGAGAGGGAGAGAGTAAGATTCATCTGTTTTATTGGTGTTAAGACTTGTTACTCTTACCACTATTTCCTACAATAGTACTTGAGTGATTCAATGTAATAAGAATGTAGTAATAGTAAATAAATAGAAAGAATTCCATTTTAATGTATATAACATCTTATTTGAACATTGTAGAGAGATTTTTCTGGTTTTTACAGATGAGCTCAGAGAATTAAATGATTTCTCAAAAGTTAAACAGCTAATGAAGCAAAGGCTGAAATCTTGCCTCCTTAAGTCTGCCATAATAATAGTAATAAAGAAATTAGAAGCACAGAAAATTTATAGTAATTAATAACTTAAGTTTCATGGAATTAGTCTTTGTGTTTCTCATGAAGTAACTGTCATTTTAGAACTTGATATCCTGGCCCTTGTTTTGTTCTATGCAGCACCAAGTTCTTCACCAGTGGGAATATCACAATGGCTTGACCAGAAGTTAACAAAAAGTGATCGGCCAGAGCTGACTGGTGCCAAAGTGGTTGTATCTGGTGGTAAGTGCAATGTTATTTTTTACAAAATGCTATAAACTTTAATACTGTGATTTTTTTGTTACTGTTTTAAAAGAACATGGATTTCTATTCAGATGTAAAAAGTTGGTAAGTTACAAGTATTGTTTCCATTTCACTCATTAGAAAAATGAATATTATAAACAATTAGTACACATTTGGGCTTTCTGTTGCACGTCTTAGTCACTGGCACCAGGGGGAGCATTGTACAAATCTCATAATCTTGCCACTTTGTATTTTTTTCTTACTAATGGCCTTCCATGTTATTCTGCAAAGTGTGATTGGTTTTGAATTAGGAGAAGCTAGTTGAAACCTCAAGAGCATTTTGTACATAATCCCCTTTACTGCAGTCTATTTTTTAAGGACTTCCAGGCTTGCACTATAGTTGAATTTGTTATATACTGAAAATTTCTTCACATTTGATATCAAAGCTGTTAATATTGTAGAAAACTTGAGTTTTTTGGTATCATGTACTCCTTATTTTTTAAGAAAAAACTTTTTAAAGCCCAATGACTGACTTTTTGAAAATTAAGCTCTCACATGCTTTTAAATTCTTTTCAAATCAACCATCAAACAAAATTATCTTCCAAACAGACTTCTATGTATTTGATTTATTTATTCACTTATTTTTTTATTGAATATCTGTTCCATGACAAGTTTGTTGCAAAGTTTTGGAGAAACAAAAATGAAAGGCAGAGTGTTCTTAATCTTAAGGACTTTAAAGTCTAGCAGTCTAGCAGAATGACTTCCATTTAAGTAACTTTATTCATTCATCAGAGATTATTTATTATCTAGTATGTATAGAGTTTTGCTAAACAGTATAGATACAGTGGTCATATTCTAGACAGATAAGGATCCCACAATAAAAGTTTTCATTCTAGTGGGAAAAACTTAAAAGGTTACTCTGTTGCTTAACTAGTTAAATGCTGTAATGTTGAATGCTTTGTGGGAGAAATGTGGGAGTATAAGTAGAATTACAAAAGGTTTTATAGAAGAGAAAGTATGCTTAACATAACGGTTGTGTAATATGAAAATTCTGTCAGATATACACAATATGTCTTTTTTATAGAATGGAATTTACACTCTTTATATCTTTTTTAAAAAATAAGGTCGTGGTTTGAAGAGTGGAGAGAATTTTAAGTTGTTATATGACTTGGCAGATCAACTACATGCTGCAGGTAAAGATACTTTCCTAGGAGAAAGATGCTACCTTTTTGTTGGAAATAATTTTCTTTTTTATTTTATTTATAATACACTTAAAGGTCATATTATTTTTCTTTCTGTGGTTTTCAGTTTTTCTCTTCAAAATAATTTTTCTTAGGCTTTCATATAAATGATGCAATATTTACTGAGGAGAGGGCATGATGTATAGATAGCCTGAATAGATTATAATACAGATTTCCTCTTTGATAAAGCAGACCAAAATGAAATTCGGCATAGTGGCACACCCAGTAGTCCAGCTGCTGGGGATAATGAGGTGGGAAGATACCTTGAGCATATGAGTTTGGGCGTGGGCAACATACTGAGACCCTACTTCATTTTATTTTTTATTTACTTATTTTTTTCTTGTCTTTTTGAGGCAGGATTTCACTAGGCAGCTCAGGCTGGCTTTGAACTCACTTTGTAGCCCAGGATGGCCTTGAACCCACAGTGATCCTCCTGCCTCGGCCTCTGGAATGCTGAGATGACAGGTGTATGTGCCACTACATCCAGCTGAGACCTTATTTTAAAACAAATAACAATTCAACCCAATTTAAAATCTGAAATTAATGGGTGTTAATAGAAGGTATTTTGGGGCTGGGGAGATAGCTCAGGGGCAGAGTGCTTGCTTGGCAAGTACTGGGTTGTGAATTTGATTCCTGGTCCCCCCCCCACAAAAAAAAAAAAGTTAAAAAATAGAAGGTATTTCCGGGCCCAGGATATGGCTCAGTAGCACAGCACCTGCCTGGCAAGCATGAGGTCCTGAGTTCAATTCCTGATACGAAAAAAAAAGAAGATATTTTCTTAAAAAATGTACTAGTACTTAGTATTTAGAGTTTTCAATCAGGGATAGGATTTTTTTCAAAAATCAATTCTCTGTAAAAAAAACCGTGCGTATTGTGTCTTTGTTTGCAATTATTAGTAAATATCTTAGCAGCTGAATAACAAAGCCTGAAAAACAATGACAATTTTCCCCCTAGTTGGTGCATCCCGAGCGGCTGTTGATGCTGGCTTCGTTCCCAATGATATGCAAGTTGGTCAGACAGGAAAAATTGTAGCACCAGTAAGTATTGCAATAAAATATGCCATACACAATTCTGTGGGGATAAGCACTATATGTGTTTGTGAACAATGATCACTGTGATTTATGTCCTACTCAGTGTTCCTAAGTACTTGGCCATTACCATGGTGAATGTGTCCTTGTCACAAGGTCTCTTATTTCTTGGGCTCAAAAAAAACCTTAGCAATTCTTAAACCCAGAATTATTTTTCAGAAAATTTAAAGCACTACAATATTTCATCAAATGAAATTGTGTCATAACATTAAATATAAAATTTACAAAGACAACATTTTATTACTTGCATGCATGCCGCGGGACCAAACCTGGGGCTTTGTGTTTGCTAGGCAAATGCTTCACCACTGGGCTGTCTCCCCAGTCTTTATTTTCTTAATAGGTTGATAACATTTACATGCCAGAAAGCCTTTAAAGTACAAAATGAGTAAAACTATGGAACCTGTTTTAATGAACAGAGAATTTGGCAATTGGGAGCTGTGAATGACAATTTTAGTTTAATATCTTCCTGAAGACCTAGTTTTTTTCTGTCTTTTGTCTAGTAGCCTGAATTTCAGAAAGTTCTGATTCATACAGATAAGTAATAGTAGAATGTTCTGCAGTTGAATATTTTCAAAACTTAGCAAAATAGGAAATTTTGGCCTCAAAATTAAATCACTCACTTCATCTAATTACTGTTTACATTTCATAGGTGCTGTAAATTTGTGCTGAGTGTTATTTTAAGCCAGTTTAAACCTCTATTGCATGAAGAAAATAAGTTTTTTATGTAACTCAAAACAAAATATTTTTATTTCAAAACAATTTCATGTATATTAAAAATCATATCTTTATCTTATTTGAAATATTCACTCAGAATTTTAAAATAGCAAAATATTGTAAGTCTTGGCATTTGTTTTGAAGTATCTGAGTCTTATTTATTTATTATCCTTTTTAAAATGAGGTGTTTTGTATTGTCTCTTTCTAGGAGTTCTTTATATAAACCGAATACAAATTCTTTGTGAAATATTTACTGCAACTATTTTTTCCTGTGTTAGGGCTTCTCTAATTTATTTTCTTTTGATGAGCAGAATTTCTCATTTTGATAAAGTCTGATGAAGCTGTCTTTCTTCTTTTGGTTAATACCTTTGGTATTATTTAGCTTATTTGTAGTCAGATAAGAGCTCAAAACTTAATGTAGGCTCTGAAACTCTTCATAAATTAAGTCAAAACTCCATGTGACCTGCTCACTTGCCATACCACATGAGTTCCACTGGGAGAGTGGATTTATTGAGCAGATGGCATGGCATTTAATTAGGTGTGGTACGCACATATTTCTTGTGGAAATCTTGCTTATCCAGTTTTATGTGAGTGGACATCTTTGGGTCAGATTTTATAAAAGATCCACCTTCTTAAAAAATACTTCTGCAAGAAATTCAGATACATACACTGAGGTGACAAACAAAACTTCTATTGATGGAGAGAGAGCATTTGTAGTCATTAAATAGATTAGCAGAGTGGCAGAGAGTGACTGGTGGCACCCTTCTTATATTGGAAATAAATTTCATGCAATCAGCTTTATTCACCATTACTCTTACAAATAGAGAGCTATTGAATTTCTTCATAAGGGAAGTAAATATTAAATGCTTTAAAGACTATAATGTAAATCATATAACCCTCCAGAGATTCTGATGTGTTAACTAAGAGTTAAGCATGGATATGTATATATTTGTGCATGGGTATACATGCATGTGTATGTTTAAGGCTCTAAAAATGTTTTTTTGGAACCTGTCAATTTTATAGAAAACTTGCAAGTACAGAATAAAAATTTTTGTTTTTTATGGACCATTGGAGAATTAAGTTGCTGAGTTGATGCCCTGTCACCCCCAAATACTGTATGTCATGCAGAACATTCTCCTACATAAACACAATGTAGTTTTTAAAATCAGAACATTCACATTGAGATCTCATTCAGATTTTGCCTGTTATTTCAATAATATCCATTGTAGCAAAAGGATCTACATTGGAATCATACATTTCATATATATCACATGTATATCACATATATCACGTGTCCTTCAATTTTAGTTTCTCAATTTTACTTTTACTTCACTTTTGTTCTATATTTAGAATCATGGACTGCTCTGTAATTTCTTATATATTGTTAAATTGACCCAGGTATTATTGTATGCTTTGTATTTTAAAGTTCTAGATTTGCATTTGTTTTTAAAATTTTAATTTTTCTACTAAGATTTCTTATCTGTTCAGTCATTATAGATAATATTTTCTTTACATCATAGATGTACGGGCTGCTTTAAAAATCTTTGGGTACTAACTTCCTAATCTGGATCATTTCAGGACTGGTCTCTTTTGATTGTGTTTCATATTTTTCTCTTCTACTGTATGTGTAGTACAGTGATTCTCAAATTTTCTATTTCAGGATGTCTTACTTTGAAAGATGGGGGGACTCCTATTATCCTATGTACCATTGCTTACTATATTAGAAATTAAAACCGAGAAAATAAATATTTGTTCATTCATTTGAAAACAATAATAAAACCATTAAGTTGCATGTTAATCTCTTCCAACAAAAGAAGAAATTTAATGAGAATGATGATATTTTTAATTGTTTTTTGGCTTGTTAGTTAGCTCAATAGGAGGGATTCTTATTTCTGCTTCCAGTGTAATCTGTGAGATGTGATCAAATAATATGGTGACTGCTTTAGTTCTTAAAAATGTATTATAGTGAAAGACATATTACCATTAATCTCTCTCAAAATAACTTCACTCAGTTCAAGTATACTTATTGCATCATTCTTGCCATTTTTGAAGCAGTTCTGGAAGTCTTCTTTCATGAATATCGTCAGTTGTACAGTTATGGCTGCCTTGGTGTCCCAAATTGATTCAAAATGTTTACTTTTCATGGTCATTTTGATTGAGGAAAAACCAGAAGTCTTCTGGTATTAGATGCAGTGAATAAGGTGAATAAGGGCACACTAATGTTTCTACAAGTCTTTCTTTTTTTTACCCCCCTTGGTACTGGGGATCACAACCTTGTACTTACCAGGCAAGTGCCTGAGCCGTTGAGCTAAATCCCCAGCCCACTGTCTTTCTCTTGATGACACAGCATTCTCCATATTTTTATCACATCTTATAAAACATTCATGAAAGAAAACTTCAGAACTGCTTTAAAAAGTGGTGAGAACTAAAAGACACCTAGAGTTAATAACCAAATTAAGTAGTGTAGTGGGATACAAAGTCAGTACTCAGAAATCACTGAGAGAAAAACTAGGGAAACCACATCTTTAACAATAGCATCCAAATAAAAGTACTTAGGAATATCAAAGGCAGTAAAAGTTCTATATATTGAAAATTATAGTGCTCTAAAAAAGGAGATTGAAGAGGATATCAAAATGGAAATATATCCCTTGCTCAGGGATAGGAATAACCAACATAATGAAAATGACCTTACTTCCAAAATGGTTTTATAGATTTAATACAACCTTGATCAAAATACCACCAGCATACCTTATAGAACTAACGAAAACATCCCTAAAGTTCATCTGGAAGCAGAAAAGACCTAGACTAGCAAAGGCAATCCTGAGCAACATAGACAAGGCAGAGGAATCATAATCCCTGACTTGAAATTATACTACAAAGCTACTGTGATAAAATCAGCATGGTACTGGCAAAGCAAAAACAAAAAAAACACCAGACTTGAGGACCAGTGGAACAGATTAGAAGATGCAGACACAACTGCCAACACGCTCAACCAGCTTATCTTGGACAAAGGGACCAAACATGTTCCCTGAAAGAAAGATAGTCTCTTTAATAAATGATGCTGGAAAATCTGGCTCTTTATATGCTGAAGGCTAAAACTAGACCTGTGTCTATCACCATGCACTAAATGAAAGTCAAAATGGATCAAAGACCTAAATATTAAAACAGAAACTCTGTTTCTGGAAGAGAACGCATGTAAAGATCTTGAAGACATAGGGGTAGGCAGAGAACAAAACTCAAGCATTGCTGAAACATTTCAGAGTAGCAACAACTGGGATCTCATTAACAAGCCTTCGCACATCAAAAGAAATCACCAAAAGAGTGAAAAGACATTGTGTAGAGTGGAAAAATTTAACCTACTGTCCCTTAGACAAAAGACTTCTATCTAGAACATATGAAAAATTGAAAAACTCAGACCCCTCTCCAGATTCAAAGACCCAATCCAAAAATGGGCAGCTGAGATGAACACACACTTCTCAGATGAACAAATACAAATGGCAAATAAATATATGAAAAGTATTGAACATTATTGGTCATCTGAGAGATGCAAATTAAAACAACACTGTGATTCTATCTCACCCCAGTAAGAATGGATATAATTAAGAAATAAACCAATAACAAACACTAGAGGAGATACGAAGAAAAAGGAATGCTTTTTCACTTCATAAGAATGTAGACTGATGCAACCACTGTGGAAATCTGTGGAGATTCCTCAAAAAACTAGGATTAGATGTCCCATTTGACCCATCTATTCCTTTTCTGGGTATTTTCCCAGAAGAATTAAAAACATCATACCACAGTGATACATGTGTACTTGTGTTTATAACAACATAATCTGTAACAGCCAAATCTTGGAAACAACCCAAATGGCCATCAGCTGAGGAATGGATAAAAAAAAAGATACAGTATTTTTATACAGTGGAGTACTACTCAACCATAAAGAAAGATAAACGTGAGAGATTTATAGGGAAATGGATGCAACTTGAGACCATACTCATAAGTGAAATAAATCAGTCTTGCACATGTAAATATCATATTGTCTCCCTAGTGTAAGAAGCTGAAAGAGCAAATAAGATCCAAAATGTACAATAGGTGCTGTAAAATGAGAAGAAACTGTTCAAAAGGAAAGTGAAACTGGGATGAGGGAAAGGAGAAAAGGAAAAAATACACACACACACACACACACACACACACACACACAAATGCTGATTACTGTTCATTGAAAAAATTGTCCCTATACTTGATCAGTTTTCATGCCTATATTTTGTAATGTGAGCAACTACTTTGGAAATAACATGAAGTGTACTAACCATTGTTACTCTCCTATGATCTTATTTTGAAATTTTGTACCATTCTTATTGTTTTTTCTTCTATAAAAGAAAAAAGCAAAAAATGTGGAGAGAACAGTCGGTAACTATTCTAAGCAAGGGGAAGTAGTTTGAGGTTAATGGCAATTTATCTTTCACTGCAATAAATGTTTTTAATTTAAACATTCACTATATTTTGATTATACGCCATATATTGGTTTGACTGCAGAGTGTGAAGAGAATCTAGCACTACACAGTTAGGTAGTTGGAATAGAAAGGAGTATTAAATAGTAGCCTTTTTAGATAATTATGTATGTTCCTCATGCCATGCTCAAACTTGCTATACCCAACAGTAGTTTTCTTACAGTTTATTTGCAGTGTAGAATCTAAAACTGTATTAGAGAACCTTTCAAACTCTGACTTTAAAATTTTTGATCTATATTATGAGTGGATCTTCCTGTTGTGTGATGTCATGTGCTGTTCCTTTGGAAAATGATGGTTTACTGAATTAAGCAAATCTTCCATATGTGGATGCATTCATTAGTATCACCACTGACCTTACTAGAAGAATCTTTAGAGCTTGTAGTAGTGAATATATTTAGAAGTATAATTGTCACTTTTTTAAAAGCTCAAATTTTGACCTTATCTAGGTCAAATATATTCATTATCAATGAATATATTACTACTTTCAGTGCTTAGTTTCAGAATTGACAACTTCACTTTATTTCAATAAAATATCTTCTAAAACCATGAGTATCAGTTGTTCTTTACAGTAAAAATGATGTTTACCAAAAGTGGCCAGTTGAACCTGAAACTCTAGCTATCACTCCCCCTCCAATTTCTGGTATTTTCCTTGTGGCCATCACTGTTCTTTCTGTGAGTGGAAGTGCCTTTTTTGACTTCATGATTTGTCATACAGAATATTAAAGATTTGAGTACCCAGAAGATAGGAATGACTAGAACCAATAATTCTCACTGCCTCATCAAGGACATTCTTAAGGAAAGTGGCTTTTTTTTTTTTTAACTGAATATGTGGCTGTGGAGACTACACTGATATTGAGTACAGTTCGGTGCCCTGCCATGATCTATGCTAAGGGAACAGAAGTTTTATGCACCATTGTTTTTACACCATCAGTTCAATGTCAGTGCAGTTTGTTCAGGATAAACCCTAAGACTCAAGAGGTCATTTAGCATATTGAATGTGCCAGCACCTCTTGAGTTCATACCAAGTATTCATATAAAAGAATTTTTATATGAATACCAGGATGTAGCTCATTGATGGAGCACTTGTCTAACATATGTGAGCTCCTGGGTTAGTCCCCAGCCACTCCGCCTCCAATTTCTGAAGTGATTAGTTGTAGTTGATACTGGACAAATAGAAGTAAAACAGCTACCTAGTTATGTGTGTAGATTGTCTATTGAGCAGAAGTATAATTCTGCAAATGAGACTTAGTGTTCATGTTTACAGCTAAATCTCCTGTTCAGTAACTACCGTTGGAATGTGTCAGAGCCTCATTTCTTGCACTGGTTTTTCATCTAGCAGACGCTGAGCAGTGTCACTTTCCTTAGTCTTCACCTTTATTAGTAGTTATAATCTCTGGACAATGAAGTATAACTTAAGATGCTTCAGTGACCTTTTCTAGTTTGAACTGCTTTTGAACTTATCACATCTTTCTTTAAAATAAGAACCAATTTATTTTCCTCTAAATTTTGAATGCCTATTTTCAAAGTGATTATATTTCTCTTGTCTAGGAAACAGTAAAGTAATTATGAACATGAATAAGCCAAGAGAAAGATAACTTTCATTGTATTGTCAGGTTTTTTTTTTCTAATTTTACACAATATTTCTTAGATTCCTTTTTCCTATCAGTTCCAGAATTGTTATCAGTTTTGTATTCAGCATCTTTAAACATAGGTATGACAGCTGTGTGCTGAAAAAGTAAGTTATCTTTCTTTCAGTATAAATAATGTCAAAATCTAAAATAATAGTTTTACAGAAAATTTTAAATGAATGAGAGCTTTCAAGAAAATTTAAATGCCTCTACCGTACAAGAAAATGAAATGGCCTTGTGTTTCTTAACACACACAAGGAAATCTCTGGAACTTCAGATACTGATTTATTGAACAATAATGGGATTACAGAAATCATAGCTGTTATAATTAAAAGCACAAACTGCTTTATTATACTGAGAACAGACTGAGCTACTCTTGTGTACACATGTGTGCTTAAAATGTCCTACCTAATACAAATTTTAGGAAACATAAAAACATGGTTGCAGACATTCTGTTAGCCATCATGTGGTAAATTAGTCACACAGCCTCTGAAAGGCTCTTACATACAAATGTGAGAAAAAGTGAAAGAAAAATGGGCAAATGACCTGTAAGTTTTAGGATCGGACTAGTTGCCAACTCTCTGGGATTCTTGAGGCTAGTAGGTATATCTAGACTGTATTTTGAGACTCATTGGTCTAATACTTTTGGATTATATTGTAGAGACATTAATGTGTTATAAAAATTGTGAATTACATTTGTTAGGAAAATTAATTTTTTGTTCAGTAGGCAGTTAATATGGCTGAGATCAGACTGCAGACTCTTTCCTCTGTTTGGTTCTTTTTGTCCTAACCCGTGGCTTAAAAGTCCACCTACGTGCTTAACACAGGCCTCCGCCAGTCTGGAGTGGAGTTTGTATGCACAATATACAAATTTCCCTCCGTATTCTCCCCTCTCTGGAACTGTTCCTTCTCTTTCCAGCTGGTATAGCAGTCACAAAGACTGTCTGCTCTGTATTTTTCTCTACCAGTAGGACTGCAGGTTTTCATCTAATGAGGCTGCTGCTTTCTGATTGGCTTTTATCCTTGTGGGAGATCTGCAAAGGGCCTGAGTGAAAGATGCTGGGCTCCTGTCAGTAAGCCTCTCTCAACCTGCCTGCAGGACTCTGGCTCTTCAAACCTTGCCTGTCTGAGTTGATCTCCAAGGTATTTAAAAAGTTACTGTCAATTTTAACCAGGTTTTTGAGTTTTAGCAGGAGATATGCCTGTTACAAGCTATTCAATCAGGGCCATATGCAGGAGTCTTGAGACCCTAAATACTATCTCCCTGAAGAATATTTTAATTAATGCTACTTAATATTACATTAGGCTTTTGGCAGCTATATCTCACAACTGGCAGAATTACACTTGCAGACATCCAAAGTCTCCCCTACCAGCTACCCTGCTCCAGTTGCCTGCCATTAAAGTACATTACCCTCACTCAGCACTAACGCCGTAATTCTTAGTTTTTAAAGCAGAACCCTGAACTTTCATTTATCCTTGTTTTGGGTCTGATGCCTCTTGACTCATTTAAAGTTTGATTTCCTTTTCTTCACTTTCAACTTTATATTGGAAGATCCCGTGTTCTGCTTTATTCTCATTCTGTAATATCTTTGTAAAAGATCAGCACTGTTCTTTCTGATGGTAATAAAGTTTCCTATTGACAAAATAATAATGCTACTTTAAAAATCAATTATTTGGAAAAATAATATCCAAAGGATGCTATGAATTTGAGTATGCTTTTAAATGCTTTTTTAGTATTCATAATAATTTATGCATATGAAAGATTATTGAACACATATGCATGGGACACTTCCTGGTATTCTTCTGGATTCATTTCCCTATAAGAATTGAGATCTAGCAATTGAAAACTAGTCAACCAATAGCTCACTGTTAGAACAGAGACTTCCTTTTGTTTTTATTTTTTAAATTTTTTATTTGGGAATAATTTCACAGTTAAAAAAAATTAAAGATAATACAGTGCATATATGTACTTACAAACATTGACTTTTTTCACGAATTTTTTGATAGTGACATTTTAGCTCTTTACCCCTAATATCACAGGGGATATTTCTTTTCTGTTCTTTTCTTTTTTTCTACCAGGGATCAAACTCATGACCCTGCCCTTGATAGGTAGGTGCTTGTGCCGCTGAGCTAAATCCTTGACCAGGGGTATATATATTTTTTTTTACACAACCTTAGTACAGTTGTTTTGTATCCCATTTTTGTTATTTCATATTCCAACTCAAAATTTCCATACTTTAATATTAGAAGTTTGTCAGTTATCCTAATAATATTCATTACAATCATCCCCTTCCATTTTAGGGTGCAGCATGCAGTTGCAGCATCTCCTTAGCCATTTGTCACTTGATTGTGGTAGGGGTGGTTTTGGTTCTATACTCAGTGCAGCCTAACATGGGTCCTCTGTGCCTGGACATGGGCTAGGATTTACTCATTGTGCCTTCCCCAACTCTGTCCCCTGCCTAGCAACCAAACTTGACCTTGAATGGCCTTGAGGAAACTTAGGTGAAAGGTAGATATATACTGAAATAATGTATTGAAACTAGAAGACTTTGAATAAAATTTTGGGTGGTTCAGTTTGCTAGATGTGGGCTACAGATTTGGCATTAAGTTTTCTAGAAGCCAATTCATATTGGGAAAGATTAGTGCCCTGATTCATGCTCTGAAGGTTAACAAATTGCACATAGGCACTATAATTAGGCCTAGTACCAAGACTGGAGAGATCTGTGTCTCTTGAGTCCTTATAAAGAAGGCACTGTTGATTGACATTATCCACAATGCTTTTATTATAAATAGTACAGTAGTTTCATAGGACTTTTTATAATGCTCCTCCACATGGGCCAATTGCCTAGAATTAAGTGCATTTCTATGAGGGGCAGAAATCATTTGGTTTTGTGCCTGTCATTCATGATTATGCTAGGGTAAAGTCGCACATTGATAACTTATTTATAGAACCTTTCTTCAAATGAAATTTTGTCAGAAAGCATGGAGTTGAAGTGGGTAGTGTGTGTAGACTACTACTAGCTCTGTTCCCTGTCTCATTTTTCTAAGCGTCTGGAATAACTAGAGCTTAGAGCATATTATAAAGATAACTTGTTCAAGAAAAAGAAACAGTGAATTGTGTAGCCTCAGGTGGTTCTCTACAGATCTACCCACCTGAGCTGAATTTTGGTTTTGCCCCATCCTATTTCAAATACATTATTTTAAATTGTCAGCAGCTTTTAAAATCCCTTTGTTTAGTATCATTTCCTTATTCTCAGACATGAACTTTTCCCTTTATTTTATCAGTAAACTGACTGTACTTTTTGTAAAAGCAAAAACAATGCAAAAGCCCAGTTTATCTACATGTAACAAAGGATATAATAATTCTCATTTAATTCTGCAGTTTCTACTGCCCTCTGCAGCCCATTTTCTATCTCCATTGTTCTTCTGGGACCAGGGTTTTTCCCCTCTTATGGCCTTGTCCTTGCTTGAAATGAACCCTCCACTTCCCCTGTTGCCTCTTTTTCTATCTAGCTCGCTCTGTGCCCACCACTTTTGCTAAGCAATGAAGGGGTTCTGCAAGCAAAGAGAAATAAAGGGTTGCACAAACTAAGGGTCAGCAAAATGGCTGCCACCTGGCCAGCCTAAGCAAATAGCTTTTATTGAGATAAAGAACAAAGAAACGCAAATTGCGCATGCTCAATTATATAACTTGTTTGCTTCTTGACCTTACAGGACCTCATGCTTTTACCTTGGGGTGGGGGTAATGTTTCAAGGCCCACACTTTTTTCTATAACATTGTTGACTGATGTGTCTGGGAAACATGGAGTCAGCGTGGCCTCTCTACAAAGCAGAGTTTGAAAAATAGTTTACATTTTCTGTATTCACTTTACTTCCCATTATTTTCATTTAAAAATTTATGTATGTAAAACTAGGTAGACATAAAATAGCATCTTTTTACCACTGACTTTTAAGAAAAAATATTACATATAGTTAAAAATCCTTACTTGAATTTGTGTTCTTCTTGCCTCTCCAAAATAACCATTAACCTAACTTAATGATTATTATTCTAGAGTATCTCATTTTATTGATTACTGTTTTCCTGTAGACCCTTGAACAGTGTATACAACTTGAGTATGGTGGGTGATTGCCAAGTATGTCCGGCATTCATCCTGAAAGCTTTTAAACAGTAGACTTTTTGATCAGCCATCAGAATGGCCACCACTTTCTGTGTGCCATATGTGAAAGAGTATAGTATATTGTATCTATTTTTAAATCTTTTAGCAGTAGTAACATAGTGTGTATGTTCTCAGTTTCATGTTTGTGAGATTCATCCATGTTAACACAGGTAGGCTTTTATTCTGTTTGTGTTTCACTGGTGTGTAGTATTCCAGTTCTTTTTTTGTCTTTTTCCTTTTTATTGGTACCAGGGATCGAACTCATGACTGCCTGCTTGCAAGGCAGATGCTTATGCTGCTGAGCTAAATCCCCAGCCCTCCAGTTTTTTAATCTATTACATTTTACCCATTTTTCAATTAATGGATGTTTATTCAGGTAGCCTATAATTTCTTGCTTCCAAATAATGTTACTTTAAAGATTCTTATCTATACCTTTTTGCATGTTAATGTCTTACTAGACAAATATGCCTTTAGTTACGATTGCTCAGTTAGATCAACAAAGGCAAGGCAAGAGGCATCTCAATTCCTGACCTGAAACTATAGTACAAAGCCACAGTGATAAAATCAGCATGGTACTGGCAAAGAAATAGACCTGAGGATCTATGGAACAGATTACAAGATGCAAGCACAACTACAAAGACACTCAGCCACCTGATATCTGAAAAAGGGGCTAAATGTGTTCACTGGAAGAGGGATAGTCTCTTTAATAAATGGCATTGGAAAAATTGGTTCTCCACATGCCAAAGACTAAAACTAGATCCATGCCTGTCAGCATGCACAAAACTAAAGTCTAAATGGATCAAAGACATGTTTTCTGTTATGAAAACAGAAACACTAAGTCTACTGGAAGACAAGGAAGGTAGAAATCTTGGAGACATAGGGGTAGGCAGAAAATTCATGAACAAAACACAGACTATATGTGAGACACTTCAAAGAATCAACAGCTGGGATCTCATATTATTGAAAAGTTTTTGCACTTCAAAAGAAATCACCAACAGAGTGAAAAGAAAACCCACAGAATGGAAAGAATTTTAGCCCTCAGACAAAGGACTTATATCCAGAACATATAAAGAACTGAAAAACGTCAAGCCCCCCAAATTCAAAGGCCCTGTCCAAAAATGGGCATCTGAGATGAACACACATTTCTCAGATGAAGATACACAAATGGCAAATAAATGCATGAAAAAATGTTCGCCATCATTGGTCATTCGAGAATTGCAAATTAAAACAAAATTGAGATTTTATCTCACTCTGGAAAGGAGCTGCCATCAAGAAATCAACTGATAAATGTTGGCGAGGCTGTGGGGGAAAAGGAACACTGCTATACTGTTGGTGGGAGTGTAGACTGGTGCAGCCACTATGGAAATCAGTATGGAGACTAGGATTGGAAATTCCATTCAATGTAGCTATTCCCCTCCTGAATATTTTCCCAGAAAAACTGAATAGGTCATATTACAGTGATATATGAGCACCCATGTTCATAGCAGCACAATTTGTAATAGCTAAATCATGGAAACAACCAAAATGCCTATCAACTGCAGAGTGGATGAAAAAAGATGTGATATTTTTATACAATGGAATATTACTCAGCTGTAAAAAGGATGATTTTGAGGCCTTCATAGATATATGGAGACAACTTGAGACTATCTTCATAAGTGAAATGAATAATCATTCATAAATATCACATTGTGTCTCTAGTGTAAAAAGTAATAAGAACTGTAGGAGTAATAAAACCCAAAATGTGCAATTGCTATTATAAAAAAGAGAGAAAAAGAAAGTGCTCTAAAGGATATAAATGCATGTATGTTTAAGTATGTAGGATTGATAACGGTATTACTAAGTTTTTGTTGGGTCATTGCACAGAAGTCTTTGCAGTCTCACTGTTTGAATGTCTACTTTGTATGATTTTTTTTTTTTTTTGTCTTTTTCCTTTTTATCAGTACCAGGGATCGAACTCACGACTGCCTGCTTGCAAGGCAGGCGCTTATGCTGCTGAGCTAAATCCCTGCCCTATACTTTGTATGCTTTAATTTTGTAACTTGAACAACTATTTCAAAGAGGACAATATGTAATTTATCAACTAGTGATTTCTTACTGTTTATTTTTTGTTTTGAAATTCTGTATTGTTTCTACCCTTTTTCTGTTTTGCTTTTTTCTCTTTAAATAAAATTTTTAAAAATTGCTCAGTTACAGAAAAGTCTTAGCTTTATCAGAATCTAACAAATTATTTTCCAAAGTTGTTAAACTAGTTTACATTTACCAGCAGTTTCAGAAGTTATCTTCATTTCCATCCAGCTCCAGATGGGTAATAGTTATGTTTGCACAAAGTGAATATACTTAGTGTTCCAGAACTGTATACATGCAAATGCTCAGGATGATCACTTTTATCTTATGTATATTCTGTATTATTACATAAAAAATGTCTTGCTAGACTGGGCATGAAATTAACGTGCTGTTTATGTTTTTCCCTCTAAGTATTAGGAAGGTGGCTTTTCATATGCTGAATATTTATGGCTTTTCTCCCCTTAGAATACTTCATGTTTGTGTGTTTTTCTATTGAATTGTTCGTTTTTTTGTCTATTAGTTCTTGGAAGTTCCTTATTCTGGATAAAAGCCTTTCATTGATTACATATATATTGCTTAATTTTCTTTCAGTCTATATCTGTCTATTTTTTAAAATTTTCATCTTGGGCTAGAGATTTAGCTCAGTGGCATAAGTGCCTGCCTGGCAAGCATGAGGTCGTGAATTCGATCCCCAGTTCCAAAAACAAACAAAACAAAACAACAAATTCATCTTTTCAATAGAAACTTTTAATATTAAACTTCTCTTTAGGAAATTTTTTGTGTCTTAAAAATATTTTCTAAGACAAAGTCTTAAGGATATTCTCTTATTTTCTAAAGTTTTCACAGTTCCTTGGTGCTTCATGGTTGGTGTGAAAGTATTCAAAATGCTTTCACATATAGCTAATCAGTTTCCCCAGCCTCATTCCTCACATATTCTTTTCTCCCCATGGTCTGCAGTGTTAGCATGTGCAGCATATATAAAGCTCACATAGATACCTGAATCATTTTCTGGGATCTCTGTGTTGTCCCGCTGACCAATTGTTCCTGACTGTACCAGTGTTACACTCAGAGCTTTGGAATAAGGTTGTTTGAGCAAACCCCATCCTAATTCCTTTCCAAAATTGCCTTAGTTATTTTTGATTCTGTCCCCCTTTTTGAAGCTTTAGAAATCATTTGTTAACTACACTGGGATTTTGATTGGAAATGTAGATATAGCTCATTATCTAATTTTAGTTTATTCCAGAAATTGTATAGATACTGCAGCTTCAGAGTATCCAAGTCTGCAGTTTATTATCTTAAAAGGAGAGTTAACCAATTATCAAAAACCTTAAATAATTTCCCCCTAGTTACAAAATCTTGTTACACTTATATAAGAACATCCAAATGTTTTGTATAATGGAAAGCATTTAAAACATGAGTTACTTATTTACACTTACTGAACTCTAATCAGAGTTCAGTATATTTCTTGACAGAGTGCAGTGCTAACCATAAAGTATCAGGTATTTCTATACTGCTCTAAACAACCATAATGTAAATAAATAAACAGTAAGAAGATATGTTTAAGATACTTGACAATTACCTCTTAGCTAATAACCAGTGCCATTTAAAAACTGATAATGTACTGATCGAAGAATTGCGAATGTGAAATTCGGTGAGGAGACGCAGGAGAGGGGTTATGATGACATTGTTCAATAGGGTCTTGGCGGGGCCAGCTAGCAGATGGGCTCACTAGCAGATCCAAGTAAGAGCCAGATGGTTTTCTCAGCTTCTGAAACCCTAGAAGTAGATGACTGTAAAATGTTACCTAAAACCTTAGATTGGAGTTGGTCTGAAGATGGCGACTTGATAGGTAGCAGGATAGAGAGCCTCTCAGAGAAAAACAACTCAGATGCTAGAATTTAGCACCATGAAGGAGACCAGATGAAAGCAGAGGGATTGTCATGATCCAGGAAGAAACTGAGGTAAAAGAAAAAAAAAAAGGAAAAATGTGGATGAAAGGCTGGAACCAGATGTTCTCACTGGGATGGGTCCCGTGCTGTGCCCGGTGCACCTTCGAGTTGGATGATTCATGGTCGCATTAAAGTTAGACCTCCAGTTTCGGCAGTTAGTGAGTCCAGGGCGGGAGGATGTTGTGCAACAGACAGTGGAACCAACGTGGAGAGCTGCATTAATGTGTGGTGAGTGCTAGGAATTGGGTCCCAAGGTGGGAGTGACTGGCTGGATGATATATTGGAATTGGGCAGGACAGGCCTGAACCCAGAACTGCAGTGGTGTCAGTTAGATGCCCCTGGTCTAAAGAGGACCTGTGGGATCTACTTGGGCTGGGTCACACCCCTGGTCGGGACCCAATAGCCAGGGACGAAACTGTCCCGAACCTGTGACTTCTGCAAGGCATAGACTAATGTGCTAAAGGCAATCGCCAGTTGATTGGCTTAAAGGAGAGGGGCCAGTCCACATCCCTGTGTGCACCTCAGATAACAGTAAACTGGAGAGGGCAGCAATCCCCTAGCCAGTACGCTTCAGAAAAACCATAAGCAATAAGGAAAGGGCCTGAGACCTCTACCATACACCTATCTGAAAGAAACCAGAAACATGACAAGAGACAGAAACAAGGAAAAGCTTCCAGCTGCTGGCCCAGGGAAAATAAGTCCCGGAGAGGTAAATACAGAAGAGATTCAGGACAGCAATCGTACAATATCGGTTGCAACATCAGTATACATGAAGAAATACCCTCATAGACGAACTTAAAGCTGAAATTCTAATCCAAGTGAGTCAAGATATAAAAAGATTAATAAAAGAAATGCTAAGCCCCTCTCAATAAGACACAGAGGGAAAAATGGAGGAACCCAGAAAAAGAAGAGAAAGCTTTGATGAAGAATATAAACAAAATATAGAATACATGAAACAGATCCAAAGAGATTATCAGGAAATTAAAAACTCCATTGAAAGCTGGAAAAATTCCTTGACTGAAACTAAAGTTAGACTTTCAAAACTTGAAGATAGATTTGCAATGTGTGATCATGATAAAAAAGATCTCTTAAAAATAACAAGGAACGGGGCTGGGGATTTAGCTCAGTGGCATAAGCACCTGCCTTGCAAGCAGGCGGTCGTGAGTTCGATCCCCGGTACCGATAAAAAAATAATAACAAGGAACCAGGAAGTAACAATACAAAGGCTAGAAGATGACAAGAGGATCTATAACTTAAGAATAAAAAAACATGAGCGAAGAAGCAGGAGTAAACACAAATGAATTACAAAGGCTATTCACAGAAATAATTAAGGAAAAGTTCCCAATCATAGGAAAAAGAAATGAAATCCAGATAAATGAGGCATACAGAACTGCAGCCAACTACAACCAAAACAGATCTACACCCAGACATATAATAATCAAGATCCCAGAAATTCATCACAAGAACAGAATGTTAAAAGTGGTCAGAGAAAAGAAACAGGTCACATATAAAGGAAAATCCATCAAAATCATGACAGACTTCTTGACACAAACTACCAAATCGAGAAGAGAATGGAGTGAAATATTCCAAGCCCTGAAAGAAAATAACCTCCAACCCAGATTGATGTACCCTAAAAAATTGTCTATCAAAATTAATGGAGAAACAAGATTCCATGACAAAGAAGAACTATAGGAATTCGTGATCACCAATCCAACCCTACAAAAAATACTGAAGAACATTCTAGAGAGAGAGAAAAATATCACCTATCACGAGGATTCCAGCAATAGTGGCAGAGAGGCCTCAATGAATGGGGCAGGCAGTGGAATGAAGGAATGTGAGATTCTTACCTTTTAATGTCCACCCTGCCTTATGGTAGTGGGAATTTAATTTAGGGCCTTCACCCAAAGCCTCTTTTACTTTTAATTTTGAGAGTCTTGGTAAGTTCCTCAGACTTGAACTTGGAATCCTCTTGCCTTGGTCTCCCAGAATGCTAGGATTACAGGCACCTAGTTGCTTTAATTTTTTTAAAATCATACTAACTTCCTCAGAGAAGATGAGATCATTTCAAAAGAAGGGCTTTCTGAATGACTATCATCAATAAATCAAATAATAACACATTTGGTGAGGCTACAGAGGAAAAAGGAACCCTTCTACGTTGTGGGTGGGAAGTTCTGTTTCACCCAGCCATTCCCTTTTAGGTATCTTCCCCAAAGAGTTAAAGACTTCGTATTACTGTGATCCATGGCCCATGTTCATACCAGCATGATTCATAGTAGCTAAAGCTTGGAAGTGGGCTGTGTGTCCATCAAATGATGAATGGGTAAAAAATAGTGTTTACACAGAGTTAGTACTACTGTGCCATATAGAAGGATAAGCTTGAGTCATTTATAGGAAAATGCATACACCTTGAGACCGTAATGTTAAGTGAAATAACTCATATGCACATGCTTAAACATTACATGATTTCTCTTATATGAGAAACACAAAGTCTAAACAAATTGAAGAGCCAAATAAAAGCTGGGTGATAGGAAACTGGGAGATAGGTCCTGTGCATGTGAAAAGGGGACCAAAAAATGGAAGGAGAGAGGAAGAGACATAACAAGGATTAAGATATGTCATGTGATACTCTTTTAGGGGGATTAGTGTCAGTATTTCTTTTACTGTTACAAAATTTTAAAGATTCAGACATTTAGCATATTTTCCCATCATGCTTTATACAGATATCTAGGAATGTGATTGATATTTATGCATTGTTCCTGTTTTCTGTAGATTCTCTTAGGTGTTGCACAGACATGGACACATCTTCTGGAAATAATAAAATTGTTTCATCTTTTTAATTTTTTTCCTTCTGTAAGCTATAGTATAGATAGTGTTTAATGAAATTGGTGACAATAAACATCTTTGTATATTTTTTTCAAGGAAATTTTTGTACCATTTCACCATAGATGTGAGGATGCTTGCTCTCTGTTTTTTTTGTTTTGTTTTTGTCTTTTTCTTTTTATCGGTACCGGGGATCGAACTCAAGACGACACACTTGCAAGGCAGGCGCTTATGCCGTTGAGCTAAATCCCCATCCCCTTGCTCTCTGTTTTTGATGATACTGTTTATCAGAATAAAAATGTCCTCACAATAAACAGTATTATGGAATGGATACTGGTGGCCAAGAGTCCAGACCCAGTAGCTGGGCTGCCTAGATTCTGCCCTTAGCATTATTGCTTGCTTGCTGTTTGACTGTGGATGAAACTCTTACCTTGCTGTACCAGTTTTCCCAGCTGTACAGTGATGGTAATAATTATCACTATTTCATACAGTAGTTGTAAAGATTAAATGAGTTAATAGATTGGATAGGATTAAATGAGTATATATATATCACTTAAAACTTTGGTTGGCATGTTATAAATACTGTTTACTACTTTTGTAGTTACTGTAATAAATTTTTGTCTGTTTATTTTTAAATTATGACAGGTTGTTGAATGATTACTTTAACTCATGTTTGACAGATTGATTGGATTTTGCGAACTTTTTAGTATTTGTTAAGTCTAAGAGTTTCAGCTTGATTCTATGATGAGGATTTAATTAATTAATTAATTAATATGGCTTTTTAAAGCTTGACATATTTGGTGGTAATTCCCTTTTATATGTATTTCTGGATTGCCTTCTGTTTTGTTGATGATGTTGATCTTACCTCCTAATTACCCAAACATATAAGCATATTGTAATCATTGAAGAATCTGTTATCTGATGCCATGGCATTGTGCTCATATGCTTAACTTTTTAGTGAGTATAAATTATTTTGTATTTCGTTTTATTTACAACAGACCAGCTGTTCATTTGTAATTACCAGACCGATTAACAATTTTGGGTAGAATTTATCAAGGTACTAAATTTGTTTCTGAGTTCTGTTATGAAAACTCATGAGTGTTGAAGAGTCTGTAGGAACAAATTTTCAAAAGTTATTTGTATACAGCCGGGACTAGATTTATAGGCTGCCCTATAACTTGCTAAAAAGCCGAAGATTGACAACCACTTTCATACTGCATTATCTAGCTTGGCTTTTAACTCTGAGAGAACTGTGTTCACAAATTGATGCTCTCTGTTCCTTTGGGGTTGGTATAGAAGCATTAAATTGTACTAAAATATTCATATGTGAGTGCATTTAGCTGAAAGCAATTGACGTTCTGTTCCCAAGAGAACAGAGAGAAATGCTGTATGGACCCACAGTCCAGAAAACACCCTAAGCATGCTTCTTAAAGGTAATTACATGGCTTGGATCATCAAAGCCCTTATAAGGAGGGTTATAAGAACAAAGGATGAGTAGTAGAGTTTATCAACTATGGTTTGGATGTGTAAGTTGTGTAGATGTGCATTTAATTACTAAAAACTAGAAGTTCTAGTTATATTTTGGTTTGTTTTCTAAACTGATTTTCATTAGACTGGTTTCATTAAACATTTATTCTGGATAACCAGTATTTGTAAAGTTACCTCTTAACCATTTTTGTATAAAATTAGAATTTAAGTTTCAGAGACTCCGTTGAATTCTTTTTTATCTATATACCATAACTACTTAAAAGCATGCTATAGATATGAAAAATTGACATATCTGGTAGACAGTCCTAACAGTTGGCATGAAAATCAATAAAGGTAGACAGCTTTTTTGGTATGGTAACTTGGAAGGAATTAAACTCTAAATTTCTGTTCTGAGAAACCAACATTGTGTAGTTTCTATTCTTTTGTATATAAAATTATATTCTCATTAGTTTCAAGTATGATAAATGTGCATAGATAGTGTACTAATTTATTTTTTTGTGGTACCAGGGATTGAACTCATGACCTGGCGCTTGCTAGGCAAATACTTACGCCACTGAGCTAAATCCCTGGTCCTAGATAGTATACTAGATGGAAATGTTTCTTCAATAGATAATTGGTCATTTACCATATGTAATTAAATACTTTCATTTACTTCAGGGCCAAAGGTAGAGGTACTGAGATGTACCAAAGAGCGTATTAATTACTTAAGCTAACTGTATAATAGTATTAAACAAATTTAGCTTTAAAGGAAGTTTAGGAAATGATTTTAGGGATCAGGAGGAATGTACTACATTTCTCAGAGTGAGAATACTTTAGAGCACCTCTAGTTAGGTGAGGCATAATACATTTATTATTTAAAGGTACTACCTTTTCCCATAGTATTAGCTCCACTCCCTTCTTACAACTTTAGAAGGTACTTAAAGAAGACTGCGTGAATTGGGCTCAACTTCACAACTTAGGCTGCTTTAAAAAACCAATATTTAGAACAATTCTAGATTTACAGAAAAAATGTGAAAATGATGCATAGAATTTCCATAAATATTATACTTGCTTTCTTCTGTTCTTACTATTGTATACGAACTACTTTTTATAGTTAACAAAACACAAGGTTCAAATGGAAAAATTGTATGAAGATTTCTCTTAAGGCAACTTTCTGATGACTTTATTATGGGATACTATAACATAAAATTTGCTGTTTTAACCACTTTTAAGTGTATAGGTTCAGTAACATTAGTTAAATTCACAGTGTTATAGTTATTACCAGTTTTCAACATTTTTCATCACCCAGAACAGAAATTTTGTGTTCATTAAATAATTCATTACTTCAGCCCATGTTAATTGCCAATCTTATTTTCTGTCTCTGTTAATTTGTTTATTGTAGAGATTTCATATGAGTGGAATCAAACAATGTTCTTTTATGACTTTATTTAGCTTATTTTCTGATTTTATCCATGTTATATAAGTACTAGAATTTTGTTTCTTTTTATGGCTGAATAACATTTCAGCAGTTCTTAAGCATTCTGTTTATCCATTCATGTGCCTTTTTTGTGGCTTTATTTAGCTTATTTTCTGATTTGATCCATGTTATACAAGTACTAGAACTTTGTTTCTTTTTATGACTGAATAACATTTCAGCAGTTCAGCAAGTCAGGATACCTGAGTCCAAGGTCAGTTCTGCTTCCTGTGGCCTAAAGTTTTTGATTGATAAAATGGATTACATACGTAACAAAAGGTCCATACAGTCCAAAATTCTTAAAAGGTTTGTATAATTTAGCATATTTTGAGTTCGATCAGTTAAACTCAGTGATAAAAGTTTTGTTAGTTAAACTTTGCATTTGACTTGTTAAAATGCAAAACTTTGTAATAGACTTGATTTGTATGTCCAAGAATTTTGGTGTTATATACCTACATATTGCAATGTGAATTAATGTCTAAATTAATTTTAACTGAGTATATACAATGCTGTATTTGGTTTTCCATCATTTCAGGAATACATGAGGTGGAAAAATGAAAAAAAAAATCTGAGTCAGTGTAGAAACTAATTAGCTAAATACAAAGCATTCAATTGCAAAATATAATTAAATATTAAATATTTATTTATTTTTGTGGTGCTGAGGATTGAGTCCCGGGCCTTTGTACTGAGCCGCAATACATAGTTCACTTTTTAAAAATTTTGAGAAAGAGTCTTACTAAATTACTCAGGGTAGGCTTGAATTTGGAATCTTCTTGCCTCAGCTTCCCAGAATGCTGGGATTGTAGGAGTGTGCCACTACACCAAGTTTAAAATTATGGTTTTTTTTGTTTGTTTGTTTTTGGTATTGGGGATCGAACTCACCATCTTGTGCTTGCCAGATAGGCGCTTATACTGCTGAGCTAAATCCCCAGCCCTTAAAATTATGTTTTAATATGAACATGTTCTCTTGAGAAAAATTTTAAAGCAATATAATTGAAATTTGCAATTAGAAAATAATACTAAAAGGTCAGAAGTTGAAAGCATACTTAAAGTACTAAAAGGTCACTTTTTCTGGTTTATATTTAAGCTTTTTTTTAAATAGGTACTGGGGTTGAACTCATGACCATGTGCTTGCAAGGCAGGTGCTTATGTCCCTGAGCTAAATCCTTGGCCCTATATATTTAAGCTTTTTCAATTTCATATCATAGCATAATTATTTGTGTGTTTAAAAAAGTCAACTTTGGATTTGAACAACTAGGTTGCTGAAATCTTATACATAGTGTGAGATACATAGTGGACCACACATGGTGTATATTTCCATCTGCTTTCACCTTATTATAACCAGGCTGCTTGTGACAAAAGGGTTGATTGATCCCTTGTACCTCTGGGGAGAAAAGGTGGGCTCCTAAAAAGAATCTGGAGGGATTTTGGTCTGTGACTGAACTTAGGGTTTTAGAGCATGTTTGACCATAAAACCTACACTGAGCTATGTACATATCACTGATAAGTACTCACCACGTGCTGCTCCTGAGCTGTGGTGTCTGCATACTTGAAAAACCTTCAGAGGCTCTGATGACTGTAGCCTTTTTTTTCCAAGTAAATTTTCTGACTTGCTTCTAGATACTTTCCTTTAGCAGTGCTTTTAGAACCAGATACAGACTTCATTGAAAACCAGGTCAGAATCTTTAACTAGAAAATGTGAGCTCGTTTTCAATATGGGTTTCATAAACTCAAACAAACAAGCATTATGAACAACAAAAACTGTGATTTCTGGGTCCTTTCTATCATGTCACCTCCATGGCTCTGCACACCAAGTGCCTGCCAGAGAACGAGGAGGACATGCAGGGTGTTACGACTGACACAGAAGCCTCTGGTAGAAGAGTACTATAAAGCTAGAGCACGCAGTTATCACCAGTGTTTATAAGAAGCCCAGAGATAATGTCCCAGTGTACAGTATTTATAGTAACATAGGGTAATAAAATTGATACTACTTTTTATTTAAATATAGAAATGTTAGCTTTTCATCTGAGCACATCTTATTTTAGGAGTTTTTCCTGTAAAATAAATATATTTGCTGGGATTTTAGTGGACTGGCATTTTGGTTACAGCACACTACCAATACTGTAACCGAACTGAGTTATCTGGGGTATAGTGGAAAGAGTACTAAATTAAAGCACTTAGATTATAAAGCTTGTTTTCTCCAAGGTAGAGAATTGTGGTTGCCACGGGAGTAGAAATGGGATGATGCTAGTCAAATGTACAAAATTTCCTTTGTGCAGAATAAAGTCAGGAGAACCTAAAGTACATAATTCTGACTATAGTTGCTCATGCTGGAGTAATTGCTCAAAATTTGTCAAGAGAATACATTTTTATTGTGGTGCTGAGGATTAAGCCCCAGACTTTGTGCACTAAGACAGTATCTGTCTTTAGAGTTCTCAGCACCCACCACCCAGAAGTGACTGTGAGGTGATGGGCGTGTCAGTCAGTTGGCTGGATTGTGGAAGTGGATTCACAGCATATGTATCAATTGTCACACTGCACACCTTTCATATGTGTAGTCTTTATTTTTCTGGTGTATCACAATAAAATTGGACCCAAGCCTGTCTTTCTCTAGGTGGATATAATCTTGGACAATTCAGCAAGCCTCAGTCTCTGCTTTCTAGTCTGTGAAATGGGAATAGTTTCCACAATGTGGAGTTGTCCTGGTTATGTAAGAGCACGCATGGGAAGGGCAGCATGGTTGCTGGCACAATTATATGTGCATAGACAGCACATGTAATTGTGGTGAAGGTAGTTGTCTTGATTCCTGCTGAAACAGGAGCCAGGCTTAGTACAGGAGAGAGTTGGATGTAATCTATGCTTTAAAACAAAAATATGAGTAAAATCTTTCATTCATTAAAATGCAGTTTTGCCAGATTCCTGCTAGAGTTTCATAACAGAGAGCTATTTGAAAAAAGAGCCACAGATAGTTGTGCTCTGGGTTTTGGGGCCTCTTCCAAAAAGAAGAGTCTTAAACACAATTTGGCAAACAGAGGATATAGTTTGGCCTTTAAATGAGCAGCAGGATGAAATACAACAGTATTAATGCACAGGAGGATCACAGTAATTAGAAAATATAGTTCAGTTAATCTTCACAAAGAGGCATTCATTATTTGTAGCGATAAATTCATTTAACTCCTAACCTGGCATTTGTCCTGTGTGTGTGCATTATGTCTTAGCTAATAGCTGCTGCTTAAGGTTGTCCTCCAGTCTGTATATCCCCCCCCCCCACCAGGGATCCAACTCACCACCTTGCGCTCACCAGGTAGGCGCTTATGCCTCTGAACTAAATCCCCAGCCCAGTCCTCCAGTCTGTTGAGGAAGACTGAGAAAACGTTTGCTTCTCTGTTGACTCTTGTGCTGTCTAAGGCAGCTTGGGCTATCATTTTAGAACAGGGATCATTGGATCTCTGAGCTCTAGTAAGAACTATTTATGGGGTGTGGTTTTAAATTTTTTCTTTAAAGAAATGTGTTTCTTTACGTTTCTTTCCCAATCCCAACTGCATCTAGAAAGGGAAATTTGGTGGAAACAGCAAAATATTTTAAACCTGATTTTTCTTTTAAGGGATGTCATGGTTTATGTCGGTGGCCCCCAGGCCTCACTCATTTACAGTATGCATCTGTGATTGGTTTATTGTATAGTGCTTGGATTGATAGTGTCAGTGCTACACCCACATAGGGTGGAGCCAGCATACGATAGAATGACAAGAAGAAGGTGTGTCACGCTCTCTTGTCGGTTTCCACCTTGCTGTTTGCAGCCACCTGAACTGTGACCCCACCTTGCCACCCTGCCTTGGAGCCCAGTGAGTATGGACTGAAACCTCCAAAAGCTATAAGAAATAAACCTTTCCTTTCCCAACTTTGGGCTTCAGGTATTTTGTCTCAGCAACGAGTAAAAAGTAACTAAGAGAAGAAGCACTATTGACCTCATTTTCTTGCTCCGTATATTCCAGATCAAACACTGTGGTCATATCCACATCTTATATAAACAAAAAAGTAAATGTTTAAATCTTTCCACTTTACATTGTTTAAAGTAAAGCCAATCTGAAGTTGCTGTGGGCAGAATGCTGTTCCATCTTCAGAAAAAAAAAATGGGGGAATTTCAACTTTATGGTTTTTTTCCTTTTTTGCAGGTGGGGGGAGTGTTTGTTCGTTTGTTTGTTTGGTACCGGAGATCGAATTCATGACCTTGTGTTTGCCAAGCAAGTGTATTTTTTTTTTTTTTTTTAGTATGGCCAACTCAGTATATCTTGGTACCTGTACCTGGGATATGTATCCCCTTGTGAAAATTATGTAAGAAATTTATCCTGACTGCCTAGAACAGCACTGTGTAGGAGCTTGGACAGAAACTCTGCCTTAGGTCACTGATTTTCTTTTGACTTCTCATATGTATTTAAGGTTGCAGTTACCTAATATTGCTTTAGGCACATCTAACATTGTGGTAGATTATGCCTTTTTTGGTGTTTTAATCCTGGTATTTTAAAATTTCTGTTTTAATTTTTTGCCTCAGCTATATTTCATTGATGCTGTTATGGCTTATGTCTAGATATCCCCCCAAAACCTCACATGGTCATAGATGGGGCTTTTTCAGAGTTGTCTAGATCGAGAATGTGTCATACTAGGATTGACTCATGGTGCAATACTAGGATTCAGGGTGTGTGCGCAACCTGCCCTTAGGGCAGGTATCCTGGATAAGATAAAAGAGACAGAAAATGGCTTATTGCTTGCTTGTTTTTGCTGCTTTCTGCCATGAACTGTTTCTCCTCTGTGATACGTCTGTGCCATGCTACCCTGCCTTGCAGCTGGCTGACAACAGACTGAAACCTGTACAAACTGTGAACCAAATAAACCTTTTCTCTCTTAACTTTGGGGGGTATTTAGTCTCAGCAATGAGAAAAAGTAACTAACACAGTGGTGAACCTTTTAGAGCTTTTAGAGCTTTCAATGATATCACACAGCCCACAGCAGTATGTATACCATATGTCATGGTTTATGTCGTTGGCCCCCAGGCCTCATGTGTTTGTGCTGTGCATTTGTGATTGGTTGTCTAGCGCTTGGATTGATGGTGTCAGTGCTGCACCCACATAGGGGTGGAGCCAGCATACAGTGTAATGGCAAGAAGAAGGTGTGTCACTCGCTCTTGCCGGTTTCCGCCTTGCTGTTTGCAGCTGCCATGAACTGTGGCCCTGCCATGCCACCCTGGCTTGGAGCCCAGTGACTTGGACTGAAACCTCCAAAAACTAAGAAATAAACCCTTCCTTTCCCAACTTTGAGCATCAGATATTTTGTCTCAGTGACGAGTAAAAGGTAACTAAAACACCATAGCTTCACTATCACTGTGTTTGATACGTATTTTGAGAATTACAGGTTTTTGAGGATAGATTTTTCTAGGTTCTTTTATAGTTGTAAGGAAAAAATATATAACTGGCTAAAAAACAAACTTTGGTGTTGGAGAGTTGTTTCTCAGGGTGTTAACTTATATATGAAGCAGGAGTGCTTACCTACCCCTCCCTCACTTCTGTTAGCTCTGGCTGTCTCCTCTAGCTGTATTCTTGTTGGATCCCTCAGCCTCTGGTGCTTGTCTACAGCTCTACCATGTTGCTGATTTTCATTTTTGGCGCACTTTTAGTGAGTGTAAGCTGACCTGAAAACGGGCTTCTCCAGAGCCAGGTCCCACATCTAGATCCTGGTCCAGCAGCACACTCTGAGATCGGTTAGGGTGTGTGTGTTCCAGCTCAACCATGAAGCTGTACCTGGCTTTGGGCACTTGAAGTATAGGCAGTCTAAATGGAGATTATATTCTTATAATGAGTTCATGTGTTTTATTTTACCTTTATAAGACTAAAGATTTAAAATGGGACACGTGCCATCCAGGGCCTTCTATGGACATCCCAGTGTTGACTGAAAATATACCTGTGGTAAGGGCAGCTCCCTAGAGCTCCACACTGTACCCCACCTTGAAAACAGAGCTCAGAACGACTGGCTACAGTTGTGCAAAGTGCAGAGGGCTCCCTTCTAGTCATCCTAACATTGCCCAGGCATGTGCCTTTGTCATCAAGTCAGCTGGGAGGGAGGGCAGGGGCAGGAATAGGAGCAGGAGCCGGAGGAGGGGACTGCTGCTGCTGGACAGGGCGGAACCTCTCCTGACCTTCTTGCTCTCCAGGCCTGTCCATTGCTCAGGAGCTGCAGGACAGAAAGGCCAGAGTTCATCACCTTCCTTGCTGTTGCCCTTTAGTGTGACCTTGCTTGGCCTGTGCTAATTAACTGTAAGCTTCTTCAGGACAAGAGATTTAGTCACTTCCCATGCCCTGTAGGATGCAGGACCAATACCAGCAACAGTAAATCAGCTAACCAACACCACCGAACTGTACCAGTTACGGCATAGTTAGAAAATTACAGGGGCCGCTGGCTTCTCAGCCTTTCTGATCCTTACAACTTCTTTTATGAATCATAAAGTATCTCTTACTTAAGGCAGGTTCCTATACTGCCATCTGTTGGAAATTATTGTAATAGAATTGCAAGTCAGTAGTGAATGTTAAAACTAGTGTCTCCCTCCATAATTGTCAGTGTGCAATCTACTCAGCTGTACATGGTAGTCCTGAGACCAGGCCAGTGGGATGAAGAAATCAGTATTTGAACAATATTACCTGTAAGGTGCATACCAGAGTATCTTGGGAACAGATGTTGAGGAAGTTCACTAGAAGCCTCAACAGTAGCACTGTGAAGTTGGAATTATTATCAGGGTTTTTTCTGATAATACGATGTGAGCCAGTGGGGGCAGGGAGAAGTTACATAATTGGCTATCAGCCAGCAGAGCTGAAATCTGAATCTAGGTGGTGAGGCTTTGGAGCCTGGGTTCTTAACCATAACAGAGTGCCCTTCTGGAAGCCCCGACAGCCCATGTCAGCTGTGGCAGTGTCTGTCCTAGTCCAGTATGGAACCTCAGTGTTCTTTGCACAAGCCCATGGCCATCCTGTCTCTTAGGTTTTGGTAAAGGGAAGGGATTTGTGTGGGCGAGTGTGTGCCACTGGCCCCTCCTTCCTATGGCTGTGTTCCCCACAGTGGCTCCCACTCTGGACCTGGACCTGTTCCTGTTCCCGCCCTGCTGGGTTCCAGCCTTTGCCAAAGCCAGAGGACCGGCTCCAGAACTGTCTCTCCTCTTTGAGTCTGTTCCTTCTTCAATCCCACTTGTTTGAGTCCTTAATTGCTGTCTCCTCTACCAGCATCTTCTCTCATCTCCTCTGGCATTATTAGAAGGAAATCGTCTCCAGCAGGGATCACCTCACTGTGTTTTGAAGCCTACCTAAGTGCTCCATAAATTAGCATCTGCATTGAGTTTTGTTTGTACTAATTATTGTTATTATTATTACTATTATTATTGAAATACAAAAATGCTTTCTAAATGTTGGCAGCATCCTGGGGTATTAGTCTGATTGCCTGTATGTGCTTTTAAAAGGAAGGAGAAAGTCTCTCTTCCTGCCTTAAAGGAGCATCTGGCCTCAACTTGGCAGCCCCAATCCCTGGGCTCCTCCCGGAATCTTGTTTTACTGCTTTATTTTTATTCAGAGATCCATGTTTGCGAGGCAGTAAAATAGAGTCCTCTTAGTCAAGTGGACCCATCAGGCTACTCACACAGTCAGAAAGGTAGTGATGGCCTGGAGGACCTGCTCTTGGTTAACTCTGACCCAGAATCTGTCATTTCCTTGATGCGATGATGATTAGTTAGGGTCAGTGAGGTTTGTTTTGGGGGAGGACAGCACGTTTAAAGTAGGATTATTTATGTTGTGTTTATATTTACTGTCAGAGTGAGTCTATACTTTTATTAGCATTTCATAATGCAAATTGAGCTTTTAAGACCTGTCTCAGCACTGCTCGAGGTTTTAATTTGCGTGAATTTTCACATGACCGTGTTTCAGGAAGCCTCACTTAGAGGACTGTTGATTTTTTTCTGGTGCTTGATTACTAATCACCTAGGATGGTTAATGGTGTCGTTTCTGTGTATCTCTCTAAGTAACTTGCTTTAAAAATCTCTGACTATGAGCTTCAGTTAGTGTGTATATAGTAATACCTTGGCTCATGAACTCTTCTGTTTGCAAAAACTCCAAAGAGAAGCATTTGGCATAATTTTGCTTCTGTTTGAGAACTGCATTAGTTGACGAACATGAACTCAGCCTATTTCCCCAGAATCCTGGAATGAATTAACTTTGTGAACAGAGGTATTACTGACCTGTATTTTGATTTAATGGCTGTTTACAGATGAAATGCTAGTCAGTAAATCAAAATGACCTTACTGTTGTCAATTGAAGTTATCTGTAATTCTAGATTAAAAAAATTGTGGTGCATAGGCAAAGAAAAGAAACTTGTCACTCATGAATATCCACATGTGAGGACACAGTCACTGTCTGTCCAGATGTGAGTGGTCCTCATGGATTGTGTTCAAGGTTTTGCTTTAGCTTTGTATCCTTACCTGTGCATCGTGTTTCTGTAGAGACTTTGCCACTCTCAGACATGGTCTCTAAACTGAAGTGCTCTTAGCTATCTTGAGCTGTTGGGGATAACTGTAGAATAAGCAGAATCAGAAAATAGCTCATTTTTCTGTGGTTAACTGATTTTGGAGACCAGACTATTTCCCTTTCCCTGTAACAGAGGTGTCCTGCTCTGGAAGCATTTGGATACTTTATGCCTTCAGCAAGAAGGCCAGGGATGTCCCACCAGCATGCTGGGCAGAATGGCAAGAGTTCAGGTTCCCAAGGGTCCTGTCCTTGCATCCTTAGCTCTAGCTGCTTTTAGAGCATCCCAAGGAGCTTTTGAATAAATACCTGCTGCTGGCACTCTTGTTCTTCTGCTGACAGTTTGGGAAACTTAGGTCCAAAATGAGGGGAACTGATTTGTGTATGGCCACATGCACTTAGGTGCTGTGGAAACTCCTAGTGTGCAGAGGCTATGACATGACTGAAGTGTCCTGGTTAAAGTGCTCACTCACTTTGGGTTGGGCTGTTTTTAAACTGGACCCAAAGCAGTGCTGAGACAGTTTGGACCCTGACCCTGCCATTGGCTTTGAAGAATCTGCTAAGGAAGGCAGTGTGACCTAGCCACTTTCAGTGCCTCACTGGTGTTTCTCATATGAAGAAGCCTTTGCTATCAGTTGTCACAGAAGCCTAGCACCTGTCTGCTGTGCACCAGATGCACCTCCTGCCCTATCCAGAGCATGTCGGTCTGGGTATGTGTGGGAAAGGTTTGTGGGTGAGGCTTTAATTACATCTACTCAACAGAATCCAGCAGGGAAGCTCTAAATTCTGCACTTGTTAAGTCAGTTTTCCATGATGGTAGTGTGTTTTAATTTTCAAACTTAGGTACGCTAAAATTTTTAGATAAGGAGGCAGAACATTAGTCAATCATCATTCCTTTCTAATTACTAGGGGCAGGAAAAGGTACAAATGTCACCAGCAGCATTCATCAGAAACTGCAGCTGGGGTCTTGTGTTAGGTGCTAGAGATTCTCAGCTCCTGCTTTTAAGAAGTATGTGTGTGGGTGTACGTCTGTGTGTGTGAAATCTCTTGACACTGATTCACAGATTTGTATTTCTGGGCTTTCAAAATGTGAAGTTTAATAAATATATCCTGTTTATATATATTTCACATATACCCTTTTGAAAGAAGACAAACAACAGTCAATCTATTTTAATATGTTCAAGTATATGTGTTTATGTGTCTGAATATAATATATGTGCATTGTGAACAGGTAGAGTTGTGATATGACATAATAATTATGAGATTGAGGCCATTGCCATAAAGTGCTTAGCACAGGTTTGGTACCTAGTAAATGCTCGATTATCCACTTGGCTATTATTATTCCACTATAACTGTAGCAATTCATGGAAGAATGAGATCTGAGTTCAGAAGGTTAGGAAAGAAGGAAAGCATAAATTAAACAGTGTGATTCGCACCTGTCTTAGTATGTCCTTTGCCTAGGATTTAAACTGCTAAAGGCAAACACTTAGGAAAGTGTTATATAATATAAATGTATATTGATGTAATCTCTTATTTCAGGAACTTTATATTGCTGTTGGAATCTCTGGAGCCATCCAGCATTTAGCTGGGATGAAGGATAGCAAGGTAATTGTGCACAGTAGCATGATGCTAAGAGGAAAGGTTTTCACTTTTAGAACTCAACCAAAATTATAATCCAGACTTTGCTTTATGTTTCCGTGTAGTCGAAGTATACATAGTTGCACCTTTCACATTCACATAGATCTGGAACTGAAAGGAACAGAAGCAGCTGTCAGTTCCTACAGATGTTTGTGGTAGGCGGTGCTGTGTAGAGGGATGCCTGACCTCAGATCCCTGCTCTCAGCTCACCTCATGACTCATCCTTCCTGCCCATCAATTTGCCTGCCAAACACAAGTGTTAGATGATGGTCACCAGTGCTCCTGCGGCTCTGATGACCCGAGGGTAGAGTGAGGCTTAAATAGCTTCAGCAGGCGCTGACCATCTGATTGTTTAATGAGACTCCTGTCTCAATTCTGTCTGCTTCACTCTGGGCCTCAATAGCCCTGCCCTCATATGTCAGCAGGGCCACTCTTTTAGGTTGTTACCAAAGTATGACTGACACATCTGTGTTGGCACACTTTGTGGACAAAATACTTGATTTTTAACTCAGCCTTTGGACTACATCTAAAGTCCTGTGTAATGATTCCGTGAACATATATTTCAGAATGTGACACAGTAACTCATGCATAACAATGTACAGTTTGAATTATGAACTTATCTGTCATGAAGTTGGAGATGCCTTTGACACTCCTGCATTTATCTATTCAGATGGAAGAATGATATAAAACATAATAAAACTTTTAACAGGCTTACTTCTTGAAGAAATACATGCACCACCTCTTTGTAACTTCTAAATAAATTGTAAAACCAGTCAGATTTCACAGTTGAATGGCAGGTTCCTTTACTGAGCTCAGAAAACAGCATTGCCAATGGGGAAAATGTGGTTTAAGCACTTTAAAAAAAAACTCTCTAACTCCAGCCGCCTTAAAATATATTTTCAGCTAGACCAGCTCAGACACATCTAGAATTCTGCTTCCTTAAGTACAGGATTCTACATGTCAGGAAAATTCTGGTGAAATTCTTCACCCAGGCCAACAGGACTAGATTGTGAGAGAGACAGACTTGACAGTATGTAGAGAATCATTGAAGTAAGGAGTCCAGTGTTGGGAGGATAATCCATGAAAATAAACTTCAAACTACTTTATCTCTCTAATCAAAGAATGTTTATTAAGTACAGTCCTTATACTAGGTGCCAGGGTTGGTTAAATGACCAAGACAGCCTCTATTGTCTTGTGTGGAAGATATTTCCAGTTATAATTTTGGTTGGGTTCTAAAATGAGATGTTAGAATGGCTTGAATCTGACAGTGGCATTGCCTAGAAACTGCAGTTTTAACTAGCATCATGATACCACTGAAGAATGCAAGGTTTGATTATCAAATGAATCAATATAATGGAAGCTTTGTTTGAATTATGTACTTAATGATATAGTTGATTACAATTTGCATTTCAAAGCTCTGTTAGGAAGAGTGTGAATTCACAAGGAGCTGTTGAGAGCTCTGGAGTACAAACAAGACTTTATCACAGTTACTTACATTTGGTAATTCAGGAATATAATTTTAGTAATTCAAAAAATATACTTTTTCTTAAATACCACTGTGATTCCTTGTGTACAGTTCTGTACTGTATTTTATCTTTTAAGTCATGGGATAAAAGCTTTCAGATGAGTAAACAGGTGTTTGACTAGGTGGCCTTGAGAAAAATCATTAACCATCATTGATTCAGTGCAGCTCTGCTTGTAGCTGTAAAGGAAGCTACACATTCCCAGAAGAGAAGCACCTCAGTGACAACATCCATGGTTAGGATGCTTGTCCTTAGGGCGAATGTGAGCCTCATGTTTGAGACTCTTACTGTCCGGATGTGGCTGTTCTTGGACCACATTGTGCTCCAGACTCAGATGTTCTGGCATGAATCTCTCATAGGTCATATAGCCTGTACTTTAGGTCAGACTACATCAGAGTACCTTACATTCTAACACCAAAGGTTTTCTCAGTATATACCAACAAGGGAAAACCTTACTTCTGGAGATTCTAATGATCGTAATTTACCGTCAAAAGCAATACTACGTTTGAGTCAAAACTTTAATAGTGCTAGAAGCATCTATGGGGAATGCCAAACTTTTTCTTATTGTGTTAATAATCAAGCATAACCTTCCACTGTAGGAGATAAGAGAAAGGTTTGGTAGTTTTTTAAAAAGAGATATAGTAATTTGCTTGATTTGTTGCACATATTTGCTGCATATGTAAGGACTAAAGAAAAAAGAATATGTCTCCTTTAACAACAGGCTGACGAGAGCGCTTATATTCCCAGAACATACGCAGGACAGTAGGTTTAAAATAGTAAGTGGGATGGAGCAGGTGGAAGACAGAGCTACAAAGGCTATGATTTGTTACTTTTTAATCTAAAATCTAACATTGTTGTGTAAGTCAAGAGAAAACTTCTAAAAAATAATGATTTTTAACTTTCTACACTGAGATGTACTGGTGGTGAGTAGTAGATAGTTTTACTAAATCCTAAACTAGAAACTTGTAATAAATTCATCCTATTGGCATGGAAGCATCAAATTAGTCTTATTTGGTAGAGATGTTATCAAGAGAGGGGGTAAAATTGAGCCATCAATCTGTGTGGTATGTTTTCTTGTTAAAAAACCGTACTCTTTTTCTTTCACAGACAATTGTGGCTATTAACAAAGACCCAGAAGCCCCAATTTTCCAGGTGGCAGATTATGGAATAGTTGCAGATTTATTTAAGGTAAGCTAGCCTTGAGAGTCTTGCTGTTACCTAGACCATCATCCAAAGACCACCTGGAGCTGTTGTGTATAACATATACTGTTAAAATTAGCACAGCTTTGTCTGATTGACTTAGATTGCCCTACTATGCGGTATAATCACAGAGCAATATAAACTCCCCTTCAAAAAGAAGTTCAGATCGTCTAAAATACCAGCCTAGGTGTGGCATCTCACATGATTCAGGTACTATGAGCCGGACTCCTCCTTGGCAGACCCTTGAGGAAATACTGTGAAGCCTTCTCACTCAGACTGGGGGTGCCGAGCTTCTTGGGAAAGAACAGAGGCCTGAGGCCAGGGTATCTGCCTCAGCAAAAATGCTCTGTTCGCTGTGCTTGGAACTGAAGGCCTCCCCTGGGAGATACATTAGGGCATTGGTGGCAAATGTGAGGCACATCTGCCACAGCAGGTATGCAGAGCCCTCTTTGTGGGATCAGATCACCTCAGCAATCAAATATCAGATAATTGGGTTTAATTATAGTGCTGGCATTTTGTGATTGTAAGTGAGCTTTGGATGGCAGTTTGGGCCCTCAGTGTCTGAAAGGTTCACCATCACTGGGTTAAGGGAACACTTACTTTACAATCCTCCTCCCTTCTGCCACCTTCACACTTGTCACCTGTGAAGAAATTCACCTGAGTCCTCTTGGCCCAGGTGAGCTGTAAGTGACAAAAGGTCCTTACCCAGCATGGCCTGGCCTGTGCCTGGACCTGCCTGCAGAAATGGCTCATGCGGGAGTTGACTCTGCAAGTCGCCTCTGCCCTAAAGAAGTGAGTTTGCTGAGTGAGGACCCCTGGCAGAATCATGTTGAGTGGTGGCCTTCAGCATGGCCTTAAAAGGATGGAGGAAGGACCCTTCAGCCACTCAGTGATGCTCAGGCTTCCTGGAACTTGTTTTGGGAAAAGGATGGCCGTGAAATGTGGGTTCCATTAGGTTTTGGCTCCTGTTGCTTGGTGGGTAAGAGCAAGCAGTATTGGCAGTCACCGGTCCAGTAGGACAGCCCAATGGAAGAGGGAGCCAGTGTAGAAAAGAGATTTTCTGTATCTCTGCACAACAATAACTTTGTTCAAATAGCAAGAATTTATTTCTTCTTAGGTGTAAGTAGAGGAGTAGGTATTCTTATTTAAAAATGAAATGAAGGTAGGGTATAGTGACACACACTTGTAATCCCAGGACTCAGAGGCTAAGGCAGGAGGATCACAAGTTCAAGCTCAGTCTGGGCAACTTAGTGGAACTCTGTCTCAAAATTTTATAAAGGGTGGAAAAGGGGTGGGGGTGTAACTCAGTGTGAAGGCCCTGGTTTCAGTCTGCAGTGCTGAAACAAAAAAAAGGTGAAATTAAACATCATCCCCCAAACCATATTGTATTGGTATTTTTGCAAATAGGCATCTGCTGTAGTTCCCTTTTGTATATTCTAATAAGCTTATGTTGTGTTTGCTTCAACAGCACATATTCCAATAAGCTTTCGTAATTTTGTTTTGAAGTATGTATTTCTCTCTGCTTGTACACTCTGTTTTACAACTCACATGAGAGGCTTACAAGATAAATTGACGAAGGTTAAATGCTAGAAGTTTTTAGTGTTCTGGGGTAGGTCCTGTCTGCTTTTGCAGGGGCATCTTCGTAGTGGTCGCTGGTGGCCTCGTGCTGCCCACACTGCCTGCTGCACTGAAGGCAGTGTGTGTGTGTGCCTCCGTTCTAGTGTCTTCGTGAAAGAGAAGCTGAAGACAGCAAAGTAGAAAGGGACCTGAAAATTCTAGGCAGCTGATTTTCATCCCAAGGTTCTTAAACTAGTTGCAGTGTTTTAGGAAGCCTGCATTTGCCTACAGAGAGATGGCTTGGGCTATGACCTCTTCAGTTTTAAGTATTTATTTATGCCTAGAATCCTTTTCCTGCATTGATGTTCTGAATGTTCTTAACCCATACTGGTCTTTATTTCTCAAAACTCCTGAGTTTGGAACATTTAATGCTCTTCTCATTCTCCTGCATTCCATAGTGGTCAGGTGACTTGTAGGCCACTGTCTCTTGTCCCTGATGAGGAGGAGGCTTCCCTATGGGTCAGGATCAGGCCTGACCCTGCTCAGGCCCAGTGACAGAAACCATCTCTGCCTCTTAGTACTTCCATGAGGAGGCATTCAGTGAACTGAGCTCACCAAGCAAGGAGCTGCCCATGGGGTATCCAGAAGAGGAGAGAAATAAACGTCAGATCTTTTGTATGGCTGGGCTATTGGACTGTGCACCTGAGCAAGCGTTTCCCTTCCCCAAGAAGAAGGCATTGGGGGCTTCCTTGGCAAGGCCAAGGTTGAGCTAATAAGCAGGATAAAATGATGGGGTGAGAAGGTCCCTGTGGCCCTCCTATGGGAGTGTGGCAGGAGGGAGTTCTGCAACCTCCTGGGAAAGAAGCTGGGTTCCAGCCTATTTTTTGTGGTGAGCACAAGTCTGACATGGCTGGGTGAGCATGTTATTCATGCAACTGGCATGAGCTCATGGTCCCTCCACTAAGGAGAGCGGGAGACGTGGTGCCAGCACTTAATGCCACCCCTGAGCAAATGCCTGTGGCTCCCTAGTAAACATGGGCCTTTTAATAGGCTGGAGACAAAGTGACATTCGGAAGAAACAACATGTCGACAATTTCCTTAATAAATTTTGTACGAGCGCATTATTTCCACTTAATGGAAATGTAGCTGTCTTAAATAATTGAGAAGCTGTATTCATCAGTGCTGTGTTCATCTGGGATCTTTGTGCACGAAGGCAGTCGGCAGCCCTGCAAAGCTGGGAAATTGATACTATACACAGGTGGCTGGGCCAGTGTTCTAAAGGCCCATGTGTCATTCCCGTGCAGTCCCCTCTGTGGGCCAGGAAGTCACAAAGCAGCCTCTGAAATACCTGCTAAAACGAACCCTCGAGTTAGTAACTGATCCTTTATAAAGAGGAGTGGACTCAGTTTCCCTCGCTGTGGTTTCTTGCCGAGTGCTTACAGCTGCCACACTCGCCCCAGTCTTGATTTTGACGATGAGTGATGACACCCAATGTTCGGTTCATTTTTGTGAGCTGAGAACGCTGAGAATGCAGCCAGGGTCTTCATTGAGTATAGAGTGAGGGAACAGTGTGAAAACTGGTACCAGACACAGTTGGCAGGGCCTGGCCGCCTGGCCAGCTAAGGGCTTTGGAAGGAACTCCACAGGGAATCAGGGGTGCAGGGTGGGGTAAGGTTCTGGGGAGAGCACACTGTGGAAAAGATTGCTTCTCTCAGCCCAGCTAAAAACAGCCCGTTCAGCAGTGTCTAGAGAAGAGTCCCAGCCACGCGTGCCAGTGTCCAGGTGCTCCCCGTCTCTCGTGGGGAAGATGGAAGGAGACACGTGGGGGCTGGCAGGACAGTGGGGGAGGGGAGGCATCTGTGGCCCTGCACCCAGCCTCGGGAAAGTCAATTACTTAACTGTTGGGTATTGTTTTTTTTGTAGGTAGTACCTGAAATGACTGAGCTATTGAAGAAAAAGTGAATCATGATTGTGCCATAAGAAGAAAATCCATGTGAAAGTATTCATTTGAAATCAGAAATTTATAATTTGAGGAAAAAATCTTAACAACAGCCAGAATACTTGTCAGTGGAACTGTACTATGTTTCTTTTTAATTATTTGTGGTCACAATTTTTTGGAGATTTTCTAGTTCTGTAATAAGATGTATAATAAAGCCTTGCCACAGCTTTAACACTGGCAACTGGTACCTGAAATATGCATAGTTTGTTAAAGAGAGGCTCTTACTTTTCTTCACCTGTCTTGTTTATGGAAGGTAGAGTTTAGGCAAGATTATAAACATGAAGTTTCCACAAGTCTAATCAGCCTGATTGGTGTTGGGTGAGGGGATGAGCTTGGAGTCTGAAAGGCCTGGCTAACGTGTGACTGTGACATTACACGTATATTCCAGTCCTCAGAAAACCGCAGCTGATAGGACAAAAGCAGACCTGGTGCAAACCTGACTTTGCTGGGGGTATTTAGTTGGCTTAAGGGAAACTTAATTTTCTCTTTCATTTTAATGTGTTGTCAGTTTCAAGGTTTTGTCAGTTCTGTGTCCAGAAAGCTGGGGAGTGGAGGAGGAGAAGCATTTTATTCAGACAGTGTGACCTTATTACCAATGTTTAAAGCTCTGCCCCTGGGTGGCCACACTCATCACCTCTGGTGACCTCTCCACTGCCCTAGGGCACAGCCAGGATTAGCATAGCACCAGAGGCTGTGGGTCAATGGGGTGCATTTGGGAAGGGAACAGGGTAGCTCTGGCCAGAATGCAGGGAACATGGGCAATGGCCGGGGTGCTTGGAAGGTAGAGGGGTGCCTGGAGAGACTGGCTGGGGATGTGACCCAGTGAGGAGGGCAGAGGGATGGCCAGCATGTCATGTGGGCAGATGAGCCCTGCTCAGTGACAGTGCACCCTTGTTGATGGGGCCACTTGCCGTGAAGCACCTTTAGAAGTTGACATCTGGGATATGTCACGCGCCCTTCAGTGAGACAGGAGAGCAGGAAAGGGTCCCTCTGTGCAAGCAGCGTCTGTGTGGGAATCCTGGAGTCCTGGTCCCTATGCAGCATGACCGCCTGGCCCACCTTCGTCACACGTTAGGGACACAGGACAAGCAAAGGTGGTGGAGGCTTGAGTCACCCTCAGGAAATTAATTCCTGTGTCTTTGGAGCTCTAATGAAGGGGATCACCTTGCTCTCGTGTATGCTGTCATAAGAAAGGGGAGGAACCAGGATGAAATGGTACCCGTTGGCAGCCTGTGGCCTTGTGTGGTTCCTCGCCCCAAGTTGCCCTGGTCAGTCCTGTCCCTTTTGCTGCCCTGTCCCCACTTCAGGCAGCTGTCCTTTTAGCCAGTGTGCTCAGGGTGGATCACAGCAGTGAGCCTAGTGGTAGGAGGTGCTCTGGAAGCGTGTCGCTGCTCTCACACTCGTGTACCTGCAAACCTACATCATCTGTGCTGTACGCTCCTCTCTTCTACAGCTGGCAGCACAGGGCATTGTTGACACTGTGTGATAGGAACTTTCCAGCTTCCTTGTAACCTTATGGGAGCACTGTCATGTGGGGTCCATCACGGAATGAAAATCCTCCTTAGGCAGTGTTTGATTGTAGCTCTTGCCGCATGCCTGGCACTGTTCCAGGACTTGACACATTAGAAATGCTTCACAGGGTTTGAAACACCAGCAGCCTAGGTTAGATGCCATTGCCACCTGTTTTACAGTTGAGCAAGCCGAGGCACAAAGAGGTTCTGTATCTCCCCTCAATTTTGAAGACCTATAAATGGGATCTGGGATTTAAAGCCAAGTAGCCTGGCTGTGTAGCAGTGACTCTGCTAGCCTATGGTTCCGTCCAGCTTGGCCCCAGGGTAGGGGACTCACCACACAGTAACCTTAGGTATGGAGTCACAGGTGGGTGGCACCTTCAGGACCCTGGTAGGGAAGGAGAGGTCTGGCATAGTTTCATGGACAGGATCCCCTGCAACTCAGAAGTCCCAGTGAGGGTCCCGAGGGATACATCTTCAAAGGACAGTGTGGAGGGGAGAGCAAATTGTTGAAACTCTTATTTGCAAGTTTGAGGTACTGTAGTTTTTTTTGTTTTTTTGTTTTTGGAAAGCAAATGGGCATTTTCCATGGACTGCACCCCACCTCTGGCCCTTGGACTAGAAACAGCTGGGGGAGAAAGTTAAGGTAGCTTCTTGTAAGGTGTCTATGTTTTCTGCATCTCCTGCCTGTTTTTTTTTTTTTTTTTTTTTTTTTTTTGAGGTCTTTGTTAACCTCATATAGTCTCTGAGAATTTGGCAGAGTCCTGAGAGGGTAGATCCCACTTGTGGAATGACAGCCCTCTGAGGGTAGAATGAGCAGTCCTGGGCCCGGCCACCTAGGTCAAGCCAGCAGCTTCCAAGGTGGCCGCATGCAGCTTCTTTGCAGCTAGGTGGCTGCAGGAGTGTGTTTCCCTGGCTCCCACATGTTCTCAGCAGCACCTGTGGGGATGTGGCTTGCTATGTGAGTGGGACCTGGGGCAAATGCCCTGGAGAATTGGCCTGGCTACTGCCTGGAGTATCTTTTGTCTCCACAGGAACACAATCTCCTGGCTGGGATTATAATGTTGAGGCACAGTCACTGCTGGTGAGGACTTCCTGTCTCCCAGGAAGGACTAGGGATGGGCAGGTGAGCACAGAGGGCAGTTACTGGTATGGAGGGCAAGAGCTCCTGAGGGGGCAGCTGAAGTCATTCCTGGGGTAAAAGTGCAAATGGCTCAGAGCTCATCTGGGTCCTAGAAGCCATGAGAGGCAGGAGCAGGGGGGAGCAGTAGGTGGGGTGAGTGTATAGAGGACATGGACAGCTATGAGGACTTTTTCCTCAGGGACCAGTGATTCTCAAACTTTGCCTTCCAGGAATGCTGGGCCAGCAATGGTACCATGAGAGCCACAGTGTGGAGGTCTCTTCCTGATTTGCAGGAAAAGCTCATCAGCAGAACTGTACCAATCATAGTCTTTCTTGCACATCTTTTTTTCTAAAACTTCAGTGGTTGCTACCCTTGCTACCCTTCTTGGGAGCACTAGCCGATTCCAGTAGACGAGAGCAGGCGGATATTAACAAAGGAGTTCAGCAGCCACGGCCCTGCAGGCTGTTTCATCCTGTGGGCACAGGACATGGTGATGTTGAATTCTTAAAGATGCTCGTACTCTTTGCTGTACTTCCTGTTCCTGTGTGTCACAGTGAAATGTGTAGGTGCATGAGTGTTTTACGACTGACTGCTTGGCTTCCTGAGGCCCTGCGCTCTGCATGAGTGCAGTGCTCACTGGCAGGGGAAGTGAGTGTCCGAGGAAGGCCTGTCTCTGGACTAGGGGGCGGCCTGGCCCTGAAGGGGAGAGGAGAGAAGATGGATATGATTAGAGGGCTGTGGCAGGAATCCTCTGGCCTGCTGCCCAGGAAGCTCTTCATCTAAGGAATGGGTCCCAAGGGCCCAGAGATGGGCCCCATGTTGTGGGCACGGTTGGCAGAGAGTGGGGCTGTTCCTCCAGGGATAGTGTGGTAGCCATGCTGCCACTAGGCCTGGGCTCGGATGCCCCCGCTGTGGGTGCACTTTGTGCTCTCACTCAAAGAGAGATGGTCAGCCTGGTCACACTTGGCACTGTTTTAGTCGATATTAGTTGGGCCGGAGAGACTAGGAACCCAAAGACCTCTATTGATTGTGTAACAGATGGGTCTGACTGAGTCTGAGTCTGCTGGAGTCTGACTGACAGCCTTGTAAATGTTCATGTTGTGTGATCTCTGGCCACAATTTCAGATTGCTGTTCATTTTGGTGGGGAGCCCATGAAGCTTTGCTGATCCTCTTTGGCTTAATCAGTGCATTCATGAGCATCACTCCATTAGAGGGAATAAGTAGATGTTCAAGCCAGGTGCCTCAGAGGAGAGAAGCCATTGGCCCCAGGTCACAAAGCAAGGGTAGAACTAGGGCACCTGCTCTGTCCTGAGCTCTGCATGGGTGCACAGGGGACTCTGGCCAAGCTGGCTGGTAGGCAAAGACAGGGATGTGGTAGTCTAGCCAACCTCAGAAGGTGCCATCACTCAGATTAACAAAAATGTATCCAGGGCAGGAGGAGTGATAGATAAAACTTGAGAGTTCCCAGAAATGCAACAAACTCTGTTCTTTGTGCAGAGCCCATGGGGACTGGATCCAAATTCCCGAGACCCCCACTGGCCCGCACCCTGCATCCTGAGCTGCTCTGCCCAGGCAGCAGGGCCTGGTCCCGTGGCGGGTCCTGTCTGCACACCACTCTCACATCCCGGCACCCGCGCCCCTTCGTCAGCAGTGGAGGCAGAGCTGGAGCCCCTCATCCTGAGGCTTAGTTGGTGTTGAGGCGGCTCCTGCAGCACTAGGTGCAAGGCGCCCTGTAAATTCCAGGCCTGAAGACTCCTGTCACATCCATCACCATGTTTATTGTCCCAACTGATCTCTGGGTAGTCAATCCCATTTGCTTGTCTCAGGATGAGTAGGCAGCCTCTCCCTGTGCTGCGCCCAGGGCTCTGTGCAGAATTATGTCAGCTTGCAATAAATTAGCAGTAAATGTTCCATCATTTTCTTTGGATAATTAAATTAATTATTCAAGAGACAATACCAAACTTTTTAGTAGTAAAGCCAAAAGAAAAAAAATCCAGAGTGGCGGTAGCTTCCCCACATGGTGGTGTGGGAAAGCAGGCTTGGGCCAGAACTAGAAGAGGGGGTGGAGGGTGGGAACATCAGTGCCCGTTGCCTTACTCAGGGTTTGCTGATGGGTGCTTGTGATCAGGGTGGACTCCAAAGCTGATTATGGGGTCCAGGCAGGGCCCAGATGCACCCCACTATGCTCCACCCCCTCCACCAAAGCATAACTGCACCTCTCCTGGCCCCTCCTCAGAAGTGCTGGGCATTGGCAGCCACACGCCCTGGTGGTGGATTATTTATGAGGATGCTCTCCGTGTCTCCCTTGACACATCCTCAGAGGGCTTCCCCTTCCATTATGTCATTAGCGATCCCACAGCCTTTCGGGTGGGGCCCGAAGGAGCCACCGCTCCTTTGCGTGGATGGGAACAGTTGCTGGGCTCTGCTCAGAGCCACAGAGCAGTGGTAAACAGGTGAACTGAGGATCCAGCACTAGGGCTGGGGGGGGGGGGAAGGGGTGCTCTGGGTGGGGACCCAAGCTCAGAGCCCTGATGTGTCCATCCAGACCTGGCCTTGGCTGGCTGAGCCCAGAGTAGCTGGGAGCCTTGATTAAGCAAACTCTGCACAGGTGCTGAACAGTACACTGCAGACTTGGACTTCTCTCATCTGGGGCTCTGGCCCCATGTCCTTTCCATAGAGGCAAGCAAACAGCAGCAGCAGAGCCTGAGTCTCAGGATTCAGGCTCCAGAAAGGGGGTGTCCTGGAGCTAGAAGGGGCTCATGGGCTGAGGGTTGCAGGAAGGGAGTGAATGCACCACATGGAGAGAAACCTAGGCCACAGCCTGTGACTCAGGCTGGGTTCTGTGACAGCCCTTCCCCACTGTGACCCGAAAGCCAAGCTTTAGATTGGAACTAGGCAGAGCATCATGAGGCCTCACTCCCATGTTGTGGGTGGCAGGCCAGGTTTCCTGCAGTGGCCACCAGTCACTGCCAGTTCTGAAGCCAGCTGACTTCCTGGCCATAGGGCTGGTCAGGAAGCTGGGCCCCCAGAAGGCCAAAGGGCTGAACAGCCTGTTTCTGTCTCTGGCTTTCCTGGTGGCTTTCGATTTGAATCACTGAATGCAGTGTGACATCGCCCTGGGTGGACCTGGGTTTGAATCCACGGTGCCATGCCACAGCAGTTCACTAGTTAGTTGTGTGCCCTGGGCAGGTTATTCAGTTAATCACTCTGTGCCTGTGTTCCCTCGTCTGCCCACTGTGCAGGTCTCTGTTAGAGTGCGACAATGAAGAACATCTGTCACTGCAGGAAATGGGAGCCAATACTGTTCCTGAAGGAGGTAGCAACTGTTTCCTCCTCTGGGAGAGCCCAGATAGCTCCCCAGGGCCCCAGGGTGGCTCTCTGAAAGTAGCTTGGCAGGCAGTGTGCAGGGCCGAGCCACCCACCGTCATCTATCACTCCAGGCTGTGGCGCCTAGAGGAACTGTGGAGTGAAAGCTTTTCCACTTCCTGCTCCCTGAGACCCACACTGTGATGGGGTCTGACAAAGGAAGGGTAGTCAAATCCATAGCAAAAGTGGCATGCTTTTCTTTGTGTGCAGAGCCTTAGTGACCTTTTCCACACTGTCCCCAGCATGGCCTCTCCCCGCACGGTGCCGCCCCCACCTCCCACACTGTGGCTCCTGCATGGCCGGGCCATCCCTGAAACACTGCCATTGCTTTTGGTGGTTGACACCTGCCTTTCAGTCAGGGATACCTGGTCACATTTCCAGGAAGTGGGTCAATTTCATAGCTCAGTGCTGAAACTATAGTGTAAAAATTGCTTTCATAGATCACAGACCCAGAGGAGTGGATTCTACTATTTATTCTTTGAAAATCCCCCTCTCAAGGTTTCTCCGCTTAGGGGCTTTAGGCACCCACAGGCAGGCACTCAGCTTCCTGTCTGCTGGGGACTCTGGACAGAGAGGCAGGGCCACCTGTTACACTGTCTCCACTCTCATGAAAGGAGCAGTGAGCACAGTTCATAAGCACCCCCAGAAAAGTTGAGCTCTTATAAAACAAAGCACAGCAAACAAGAGAAACAAGTGGCGCCCTCTTAGATGCGGAAGGGGCAGGAAGCTCTGGCTTCCACTGTGCCCTGGGGCTCCTTGCTGGTGCTTGGCCCTTTCGGAAGCAAGTACTGGCCCACCTCACTGACTTGCTGGGAAGCCAGGGTAGCTTAGGAGCTAGGTGGGGCACTCAGCAAACAAGGTCCTTGCTCAGCTAGGGCTGACTGGAAGTGGCTTTTTCTAGCCGAGTGGGTAGTATAGACTGCTAGCAATGGACCCTGCTGAGTCATGTCCTACAGATTATAAATCCTGCTCGTTACAGGGCAAAAGCCGAGTGGCTGCTTTCTTGTGAGAGCTCTGGGAGCCGTGGGGCTCCAGTTTCCCAGCCTCCCTTACTAGGCAGCTTCCTCACCTTCTCTGACCTCCAAGGGGGCTCAGGAATGGAAGTGTGACTGTACAGCTGATGACCTGGGCCCTTGGATAGCTGTGTACCTCCTGGTACAGCATCTGTCCCATACTGCCTGGGAGGGTGCTGTGGGCCTGCATGTGGACATTTGCTTTCCTCTTCCAGTTCAGCATCTTCCCGAGGGGCTGTCCTCAGGCCTGTGGCCTAGGTTCTGGTTCTAGCAGGGGAGGCAGGAAACAGACTGGCCACCCATGGATGACCACACTGTCAGTGAGCCTGAGGGGACTTGGAAGTCAGGAAGACAGCAGACCTAGAGTGAGGGGTGCTGGGGCACTGGCACAGTGACCACCACCCAAAGTGGAGGGAGAAGGAACAGACTGGAAAGAAGGCTGGAGCCAGGGCTTGAATGGATGAGCCTGGCTTGGGTTCCCTGTAAACAGCAGGACCCCCTACACACACAAAAGAAAATACGGTCATAAATACAAAACCACTTGACAGCTTTTAAATGGGGAAGGACTGTAGCCAAGGGGATGAGACGGGAGGCATGATACAGGCCTGGCCTGGTGAGGAGCTGCAGCAGCTCAGCCCACAAAGACAGGGCAGGCATGGTGGTGATGGGTGGGGACGGCTACTTTGGGAGGATAATGGTCAGATCCAAGATGCTGGAGGAGGGATGAACAGAGCCAACCAGGCCTCACGCATGTGTACCATGTACCCAAGCAGGGACCCGAGGGCAGGCTGTGGACTGAGCGTGAGGTCCCCTGAGGTAGACTCAGGTCAGGGGGCTACCTGGGGGTCATCTGGCAGGATCAATGAGCTCCCTGTGGGTGGGAACAGGTCCAGGACCCTCTGCAAAGGCCTCAGGGCTGCAGAAGGCAGCTGGGCCCCTGGTGGGTTTGCCAAGCAGTGCTGGCCCCAGCGGGCCACTGGGCACAGCATCCAGGCAAGGAAAACCACAATGGGCATTTCAGTGCAGCTGGGGTTTATTATTAAAGCCGAGGTTGGAAAATGGCTGTCTCCCTACCCTCAGGGCCCTCAGTTCAGATGCCTCCTCTGAGTGAGAGGGTAAAGACTAGGTTTGTCTTCAAGAGACCAGAACACTCATGCCGCAAGAATGGGGACAGATGGGAGAGGCAGCGTCTCTACCCCTGGCAGGATGCTGGGGTGGGGCTAGGTTGCCCCTGCTCACAGTGCTGTCCCCGAGAGTCCGGGGTGGGTGTCAGGACAAAGGCCACGGAAGAGGCTGAGCTGGCCCGCACGATGCAGAGGCTGGGCCGCCCACTGGCTTTGTAGAAACGGCTAAAACCTGGCCATGAGCACCACCCTTCCCAGAGGTGGTGTGGCTCTGGGCCCTGAGGTCTGAGGTGGGTGACCTCCTGGCTTGGGTCACCTCCCTGGAGGCCACAGTACCCTGAGGGAGGCCAGGTGGGATCCCCAGCCCATGTGTGGCCCTCAGTGGCCTGGGTTCCGGAAGCTTCGAGATGGCTGTGTCCCTCTTCCCTGTAGGTTCAGGCCTCTGAGACCCTGTGCAGTGGCTGCTCTTTGGATTCCAGGGACCTGAGCTTCTCCTCCAGCACAGGGCCGGTGGGTGGGAAGTGCAGGATGGGCTGGATCTGCACCACAGCGAGGCCCTCCCGGTTCTTTCTGTTGAATAGGCAGAGCCTCCGCTCTAGCTCAGGGCTGGCGTGGGCTGAGCCCACCCTGCTGGGCTGTGTGACGGGTGCTGGGTCCAAGGCCTTCTGGGAAGGGCAGGGATCCTCAGACAGTGAGGATGCCAGGTTCTGGGCTGTCACCTGCTGGGGTGGCAGCGGTGGCAGGGCCAGGGTTGTGGGCTCTGAGGATGGATTCTCTCGAGCCATGCTGCAGTCCGTGGAGGAGTCCAGCGTCTGGCTGCTTTCACTCTGAGCCTGGGTCACGGAGCTGCAGGCAGAGCGGGAGGCGCTTTCTGAGGTGGCACTGACACAGGTGCTGTTGCCACCAAGCTTCAGGGGTGCATCCACTGAGAAGAGGTCAGAGGAGACATTGGGCTGGTGGATGTCTATGGCAGCAGTGGTGACCATGCACATCGCTGGCTCTGGGACCCCGCTGTCTGCAAGAGAGAAGGCCACATAGTTACTGCTGGCTACAGCCCTTGGAGAAGGCAGTGGGCTTGGGCACTTTCGTTCTGTGGATTCCAAAGCCCTGAGTCTCTGAGGAGGTGGGGGCAGAGAAGAGTACAGGAACGTCTTGTCTGAGAGTCTGGGAGGTAGCACGGAGGAGGCCACCTCGGGAGAACCCAGCAATACCTCCCATCACTGTCTTGTCGAACCCAAGTGTTCTAGAGCCAAGGGAAGCTGCCTGGTCCATGGGTGACAAAGTGAAGTGGCCTGGGAACAGAGCCCCGACAACCTGCAGTGGCCTTTGTGGCTTATGTAAGCCACTGAGAAGCAAGGCCTAACTTAGTCCACCAACCTGGTGCTGTGCTGGGACGGGGACTCAGGTCTTGCTGTTGGAGTCAATGGAGTTTCAAGGGGCTGTGGGGAGACTGACTGGCCTCTGGGGATGGAGATTCTCCAGGTGAGAAGTCTTGGGCAGGGGCACAGTGGTATGGGAAGCTGTGGGGCATGGACAGGAGAGATGCTGAGCCTGGAACTAGAAGATTGGTTGGAGGCCTGGACAAGCTAATACTCTGTCCTTACAACCAGGGCCTGCTAGACATTAAGGCTGTGAATCCCACTTGGAAGGTTTATGTTACCAGGTACAGAAAAATAAGATGCTAAAGCACTGGGTGCTGTTTAAAACTCAGTCTTTCCTAGAGTCAAAACCACTAGGCTTCGCTGAGACTCCCCAGGGTAAGGAAACCCAGATCAGGAACAACCCTCTTGTCCCAGCCTTGTAAACCCTTTCATGGGTCAGTGACCATGGGCTCCCGCCACCCTGACACCCACAGGCTTGGTCCCTGTACCCCACTCTGCCCTGAGGTTTGCTGGCAGCTGAAGCCCCAAGCACTCTCATCCCAAGCTCGGACTGGGCTGAGCTGGGCCTGACCACACTCACCGCTGCTGGGCCCATTGTAGTACTGGCTGATGTAGCGGTTCATGTCATCATTCACAGCTGCACCTGCAGGGCAGGGACAGAAGGGTATGGGATGCTTCACTCTGACCAGGGGATGCAGCCAGGTCATACTCTCCTACCTTCTCCCATCCCATGGCCAGGATTAGAGGCCCCTGACTGGAAGTCAGGTTCTGATGTCACAGCTCCTGAGAACCTGACCCAGGCAGGCCCTTTCCTGCTGTCTTCCGTTTCTATGACTGAGTTGAGCCAGGCTGTATCAGTGGAACTTTCCCTGCCTAAATGCGTGCATCTCTGAATCTACCTGTGGTGCTCAGGGTCCCTGGAAATGCTGCCCTTAGTGTGGGCATCCTCAAGTCCCATTGGCAGGAACTTACAGCCAGGCACATGAGTTGGGGAGCATGACAACACCCTGAGGCTTGGTCCTACAGAGAACTCCAGTCTTCTGTCCCACAGAGGAAAGGCCCAGGGTGGTGCAGGGACTCCTACCTCTGCTGGGTCTCTACAGGCAGTGGTTGTACAGGAAGAAGGCAGTGAAGGAGTAACAGACAAGACTGTGAAAGATGTCCAGGTCAAGGAAGGAAACAGGAACAGGGTCTGAAAGAAGTACTGGTCCAAGACAGCCATGATGGCTCGCACCTCTGATCCCTGAACTCTGGGAGGCTGAGGCAGAAGGGTTGCAGGTTAAAGCCCAGCCTGAGAAACTTGGTGATTTAGAGACCTTCCTTCAAAAAAGAAAAGGCTGGGGATGGATTTAGTGCAGAGGTCCTGGGTTTAATCTACAGTACCTCAATAAAAGAAACAAAAAAGAAATACAGACTCTCCTTGTTTAAAGACCAAATTTTGTTCCTGTGATTAGGTTGTTAATTGAATTGGAAACTAAATGAAGAATTGTAGATAGTACATACATTACAACAGTCAGAACCAGTGACCTGAGGAAACTCCGACTTGGTGACTTTGCTTTATTTGGATAACTCTCATGGAGTACTGTAATGTATAACAACATAAAACTTCAGTACTGTACAGTACAATCAGCAAAGCTTACAGCCCTATATAAACAAGGTTTATTGTACAAAAATAAAACCAGCACTGAGGTTTCATCAACAAGATGGACAGAAATACACACAAAAACAACAGGAGAGCTGTGTATACACCAGGTCTAAGTCCAAACCTTGCATCTTGGTCTTAAGTCCAAAAAATGATAAACCAGGTAGGTCATTAGATGAGGAATGTCTGTGTTAAACATCGTATTATCAAAACAGTTAATGAACATGCTTTATTTTTAAGAATACATGCTGTGTAATAACTTTTAAAATGCTGCAGCCACCAACAAATCATTATATCTTCTGGGTTCAGGCAATATTGATCCCTCACATGTCAGAAAAGGCAGGAATGAAAATTATTCAGAAAGCCCAGGAGATCGTATGCTAGTACAGTGATATAGAAAGTAATCATCAATAGCCATGATTGCAAAACAGATGCAAGCCAGATATGATCTTTAGCAGATCAATAAAGTGTCTATTCCTGTATTTCCTCACACACACTCTCCTGGCATCTTAGCAGCTTCCAGTGAATTCTTCACGTGAGCATAGCTGATATTGCTGGAAGCTGTGTTTTCAGTGTGCTATCTGGGCTCATTAATGAAGGAGATTCTGTAGGTCACTGCAAGGGACCCACGGGATGAAAATACACAGTACTAGTAAGATATCACAGAGCCATGAACCTTCTTGGCTCTGAAAATCACCCAAAATGCCAGATACCCTTTACAGTACAGCTGGCATTAATGGAGCCCCAGCTCTGTCTGCCTCTGCAGTAAACAGGTTGGAAGATTTAAAGACAAAGTGTGTAGTAAGGAAGCAGACTAGCCAGGAGAGTAAGACAAACATCAAACATATAAAACGATCACACAGCCAAGGATATCTGTGATAATTGTTCACTCATTTTCTGTGGTTCAGAAGTGTTTACAGAAAAGCCAAGAATGTATGTGCAGCCCCATAATGATATTTCTGTGTATCAAAAACAGTTTCAAAGGTAACATCGCTTCTCAAGAGTTTGAGAATTTATTTACCTGCAAATGAATCAGGTTACTTAGCACCTGAAGAACTGCTGAAATCCAACAGTTGTTAGAAATGAGCTCAGTAAAAACAGTGTACTGATCAGTTCTTTTGGCCTTTTGGCACAGCTGCTCTGCATCACGTTGACGACAGGTCTCAAGACCATGTTCCAGAATCACTCCTCTGTGCATCAAAACAAGCAAACTATATATATTTTGGATAAGGAGGCTTTTTTTTTTGCCTCAATATCCAAAAAATCTCAAGTAGCTTATTCTGCCCTAATATTAGACATTTTAGAAATAATGCATATTTTGAAGACATCTGTCTTCATGAATGCTGTATTTGTGCAATGTGCTCAGTGGATGTGCCTGAAATACAGTAGCTACTGGAGCTCTACATTTAATGACTGAGCCCCATTCTCATGGCCAGGATTTTTTTTTTAACCAGAAATCAAACTTAGGACTTTGCACCTGCCATGCAGGCGCTGCACCACTCAGCTATCTCCCCAGCCCTCGTGACCAGGTTATTAAATGAACTGGTTGCTAAATGAGGAATTGTAGGTAGTATCTACATTACAATATTCAGAACAAAGAAATGGTCAAAGGACACTCCAACTTGGTGACTTTGCTTTTATTTGCATAACTCTTTATGCAGTACTGTAATGTATCGCAACTATAGCACTGTACAGTACAACCAGCAAAATTACAGTACAGGGTATACTGTATCAAAAAACCCACCAGGGCTCTATCAATAAGAGGTATAGAACTGTACCCTCCCCTGCCAAAAAATGAATTAAGTCTGGTCCCAAATCCAAACAATTTGCCTCCCTTTGTAAGTCTGAGCAGTTACTAAGCAAGCAGGAGGGACCAGGAAATCTGCATTGCTTCTTCCTGGGAGGGATGGGGCAGGGCTAGGGAGGAGGAGTGCTGAGATTTCTCAGAGTGGCCTGGGAGCAGCAGGGACAACAAGGGGAGCCTGAACTTCACCTTAAGGAGTGCTGCCCTGCCCCAGGGGCGGTGAGGTGTGGTGGGTCTGCTCCCAAAGTTGTGGGGAGTGTGGTGTGGAAGGGGCAGAGTTCAAGCAGGAAGATAAGGTGCAGCTCTCCATGGGGGTGACCAGCCTGAGGGACAGAAGAGCAGTGGGGACAGGAGATGGTCAGGAGGTTCCAGCAAGGCCCAGAAAGGACAGGACAAGGACCCCAGGCTCCTACAGCAACCATCAGGCTGAGCTTGGGGCTGCTCCCCAGCCTGCCAGGTCCTGGGCACAGGGCAGGCCCCAAACCCCAACTCCACCGCAGGGAGTCCAGTGCCTTCCCTGCCCTCCGTCCCTGCCTGTAAGTGGTGATAACGACATCCACACGCCCAAGTCACAGAGATGTCAGGCACTTCTCTGGAAGGCAGGAGTTGCTCCAGGCCTGTCCCAGACCCCAGCCTTAAATCCAATCTTTGGAGGCACTGAGGTGGGCAGGAGATAGACATGACCTTTGTGACAGACACACCATGTGCTACAGGGGCTCATCTACCTCATACTGTGTGTGCACAGGCTGGTTCTTAAAAGCGCCCTTAGCTTATGTTCTCTCTGTGTCTGTGGTCATGGGTGTGTCTGGTACTGGCTCCAAGGCCTGCCCAACCTCAGCCAGCAGCGCTGCTCCATAGGCACCATGATGGGTGCTGCAGACGCTGTCGCCTTGTGGCTGCCCTGATACGGCTACTCCCAGTAGGCAGTGGATATACAGGGTCACTGGGCCACAGACCCAGGCAGTGACTTGGTCACTTGTTCTGGGTGGGTCCTGGTGTTGCCATTGCAAGCCATAGGAGTCTGAGTGGATCCTATCCCCTCTCTAGGCCTCAGTTTCTCCATCTACACTAGGGGTGCATTGGGGAGATGCTTGTGGACTTGATGTGGCTGGGTTAGGTGGTTCCAGAGCTCTGACAATTGACAGACAGGAACGGGACATCTGACGCACCTCCCGGTCCCCCAGGATCATGTCAGCAGCTGCCTCTCCTCCATGGTCCTCTCCACTCCACTATGGCCTATACCATGTCTGCTCTTCTCCCTGGCCCTCGGCACTGTGGCCCAAACTCCTCTGGCTATGGAACTCCGCCTTGGTGCAAAGCAGTTCTGAGAACAAGCTTTGAGGCAGTTCCTTTCCTGGGCCCTCACGGAGGCTTCAGGAGCCTTTCTCTGCAGGGATCACAGCAGGCATCCTGGGGTCTGCTCCGCAGTAGAGCCACCCTTGAGCTTGCTGTCTGAATGGCCTGTTGTATGAAAGGGCTGCAGGACTTGCCTGCCTTCCCGCTACTTTCCCTCCCTCCTGAGCTGCCTCCCTCATGGGGAGTCCCTGTCCAGCTGTGCCTTCCTGCTTTCCAGGGTTTCTATGCTGAACAGCAAAGTGTGGGCTCTGGCAGGCCAGAGGGGAAGCCGAAGCAGGGAGAAAGCTGGTATTTACGTTTTGTCTTCCCTGCTGCCCTGCAAGGCCCCAGAAGTGGTCCACACCCCCCAGCTCTCCCTAGCACCTGTCCCTGGTGGATGTCCAGGTCTCCTCTGCAGGCTCAGGCTCAGGCCAGGCCTCACACCAGTGTGGGCATCTCCTCCCCCGCATCTTGTGGGGGTGGGGGGCTAAGTTTCACTCCGAGGGGCAGTCCCCCTGCCAGCGTTCTGGTTCCACTCCTGTCTCTGTGTTTCAAGGAGCGCATATCCTCACCCCAACTGTTGATAAAAATAACCCAGTGACCTTCAACCCAGAATTCTCTCTTGGACAGTGACCAGCCTGGCCACTATCCCCGGACATCTACTGGATGACCTCCAGCTTCTTCTAACTCCACCCATCCGCAATAGAACTTGGCTTCTCCCTCTTGTCACCTCCTCTGCCCTGGCCCTCTTGTCACCTGGGCTAGGCCCAACCTGTTTCTTGTTATCGCCTTCCTTTTGATAGGAAGTGGGCACCTATCCCACTGGCAGGACCACCAGACTCCTCGGATGCACTCACATCGGCCCTGTCCACCTCCAGATCACCCAGGGACTGTGCCTCTTCCCCTGGAGCTGAAGCCTGGGTGGCTCTTGTCCTCACCCAGAGTGGTCTTGGAGCCTTTGAGGCCCCAGCTGGGCCCCAGCAGGGGCACTTCACCCTGCTCCTCTCAAGGGCAAGCCCTGGTGCCAGCCCAGCTCCCTGCCTGCCTGCTGTGCCTGGCAGAGGAAAGGCCCAGGGCAGGCGGGCACAAGCTCCCTGGCAGTGGCGGCATCTTTAGTGGACGCTGGCGCGGCGTGGGGGACGCCAAGTTTGCGGTGATGGACGGGGGAGTCTGTGGCATGGGGGCTGTAACTCATAAGTTACAAGGAAGCTTTGAGGCTAATAAATTTGGAAGCGAAGTATTAATGACTACACAGGGCACTGTGAACTTGGCAGGCCCCACAGCCTGGAACTCTGCAGCCCAGGTTTTAAAAATGATTTGTGCTGGAGCAAGTCTAAACAGAAGCGGCCGCGTCGTCTGATGGGATGTGACTGCTGGCAGGGCTGAGACCAGTGCTGCTTCCCACTATGGGCCGGGCCAGTACCACCCTCCCACCGGTCCCCTACACCCGCCTGAGCAACACGGGCCCCCAGGTTCCCTGACTCATCACTCAGGCTGCAGGTCAACGCCCTGCTGTGACGCTTGGGGTCTGAGGTTCACAGCCAGCACTGGCACTACCCTTTGTCACTCCCAGAGGGCCCAGGACATCCACAGCTTGTCTGGCCATCATTTCTAATGTCATGAGATCCCTCCCTGGACAGAGCCAGGTCACTGAGAGATCAAAGGGGCTACCCCAAGTTCCTGGACCACAGGAGACTGTGAATCACGTGCACCCCTGCTGCCCAGGCTCTGCCCTCTGCCATGAGGCCTTGGCACTGCTCCTGAAGGCTCCAGGGGTGGCTGAGGTGGCAGATGGGGACATATGTTGTGTGACAGGAAAGGGGAGACTCCTAGTAGGTGTTGCCCAAGGAGGTAGCAAGAGCTGACGTGGCGTCTTAGGCTTTTGCAGCCACTCCCAGGGCACGAGGCTGGCACCTAAGGGAGGCCTCCAATATGTCCCAGTTTCCTGGAGAGTGAGGGGCCAGCACTGACCAGTGACACCAGCTAGGGCTGTGACTCAGACCCACTGTTCTCCTCTTCTTTCTGGGAGCTGTCCTGTGTGGCTTCAGCTGTTCATGGCGGAGCTGGGGGACACAGCTCGGTTTGTGTGGGGCTGCACGAAAGGCTTGGCTTCACCTTCCTGGCTCCCTGTGCATTCAAATGTGGCACCCAGTGTCCAGCATGTGTAGGTCACTGGCTGAGGACGACATTCATGCTCTTTACTCCCAGCCAGGGACAGACAGGAAGATGCTGCAGGGCAGCTGGAAGAGATCAAGGTCACAGAGCAAACGGCACCTGCACTGGGGGCAAGACCAGGCTGTACCTGGACGTGGACCAGGTCCTCCTGTCCTTGGGCAGCTGGACCAGGTGGCACTATGCCCACTACCAGGAGGATGTTCAGAAAGGGAAAATATGGCACCTACAGTCCCAGTCGGCACCCAAAGCCTCAGGAGCTGACTGCTACCTAGAGGAGCCACAGCCACAGGGACAAGTGATGTCCCAGAGGCCCCTTGTTCCTCAACCAGTGATGGACTTGCAGGCTCTACTAAGGCCCAGCAGTGGGCCCTGGAGATGTAAGACAGATAAATCTCCCAATGTGACAGTGCTTGGGGTCTGGCAGGGTGGAAGGGCCAGGTATTCAGCCAGAAATGGGGTCTAAGTGTGAAGAGAAGACTGGCAGAAAGCTGGGCCATCCAGCAGGCTGCACCCAAAAGGCTCAGAGCCCTGCTTAAAAGGGGGGATGGGGACAGACACACAGGGATGCTGCCATGGGGGTGGAAAGCAAACAGCAGTGCGTCTGCAGCTCAAGGATCCAAGGGTCCACGGCAGAAGCCAGACTGGAAGCCAGTCAGGGGTTCTTTGTCACCACACTAAGAGGGACTGTCCCTGGAAACACTGATATCAGGCTTCCAGCATCTGTGATGGGGAGAGAGATTTCTGTGTTTAAGCTACCCAATGGGTGGCACTTTGTCACAGGGACCCAGCAAAACTCTTATGCAACATGGAGGGACCTGGGCTTCCCCTGAGGGAGTGTGTGACGCCAGGAATCACATGAGGAATTTGGTATGATCACTGTATGGTGGGGGAAGTATGGTGCAAAAGTCCCCAGAGGAGCAAAGCTGAGGTCAGAGAGCTTGGTGCGGCTGGAAACAATGTGGGACAGCAATGAAGGTGAGGATGGGGAGATTTCAAAATCTATGCAAGCAGCAAAACTACAGGGACAGGGGTCAGCAGAGCCATGGGAGACAGACAGCTATCTGGGACAACATTGGGGAACTCAGTCCTAGGGCTGCAGCCCCCCAGAAACTGCATTTGGTTCTAGATGTTCCTCTGAGGGCTCACAACTCAGCAAGAACCTGAAGAGTTTTGTGCTAGAAAGTGACCATGGCATGCAGGTGACATCTCCAGGAAGCAGCATCTGGAAGGAGGCTGCACCTAAGAAGGTACCAAGTCGGTGAGGCAGAGGATGGCCTGGGCTGCAGCTCCTCTGCGCAAGAATCCTCCTGTCAGCAGAACCCTTGCAGGGAGAAGCTGCCAGCAGGGGTCAGGCACCTGCTCTTAGGAGGTGAGCTGTGGCCCAGGCCTCCTGGCAGTGTCACAGCAGGGACTCTCATGGTAGCAGAGGGCTGGACATGGCAGCCCCTCCTGGCCCCAGATTCTACGGTTCTAGGATCTGATGCTCTCTCAAAGCAACTTATGATGCAACCATCCACAGCTCCAGAGCTTTCTCAGGCCCACCAGCTCCCCACACTCCCTGTGAGGTCAAAGGGGCTCAGTGAGGAGTCCATGTCACAGAAAGCCACACTGAAGCCAAGGAGAGGCAAAACCTCCAGACCTCCTTAGTCTAGCTGGCTCTGTAGTCACTCCCTGGCAAGGGATATACCATCCCAAGATGAAGTCACCATGGGCTCAAGTTGTATTTTCTGGTCCCACTCTGAGCCCAGCATGACCATGTGGCCCTGTGCAGCTCCCCAGCCTGCCTGAAAGGAAAGCTTGGTTTTGGCCCCATCGCAAGCAAGGCTGACAAAACCAAGGCCCAGAAAGGCTGAATCCCCTGCCTGAGACTGCACACCCGGGCATGCAGTTGAGACCTGGATCTGAAACCTCCTCCTTTTGTGCAGTGCCTTGCTTGGGTCACAGCCCCGATTCCATACTCTGTCTTCCATTTGTTCCCATTGCAGAAGTTAGGCTTCAGGCTGCAGCCCAAGCCCGGCTTATCTCTGTGCCCTAGGATGTGGAGTCCAATGGGAAAGTCCCAGGGTCTGGCCTGAAGCCTGGCTTTCCTGTTCATTAGTAATGAGACATTGGGTGGCTCTCCTAGGCAGTGTCCCTGGACAATCACTGCCCGTGCTGGGAAGGAAAGACATAGGCACAGCCTGGACCCAGACACACGAATGGAGCATTGTGGCCAAAGATCGTTTCTAGTTGGGCCAGGGATGCCAGACTCACAGAACTCCAGAAGGCAAACCTAAAGACCCCAATCTGAGGTCTCCCAATTGTAGACAGAGGAAGGGCCATGGCCACTCCTGGTCCAGGAACCCTGAGCCCTGAGGGCTTCACCAGACTCCAAGACTGGACTCACCTTGTGAGGGCTGCAGCTCCTCCATGACACTCTTAGCTGCTGTTTCCTCCTCCCACGCACTGGCCTCGACCACCTTGAAGTGGCTTCGTGGCTGGCTGAGCATGTGCGGGGCCTGTAGGGCTGCCTCTCGCTCCGCTGCCAGGTCCAGGTCCTGCTGTGCCAGGTGGGCGCGCAGCTGCCGGATTTCAAACTGCAAGAGGCAGAGGGCCAGGTGGGTGTGCTGCAGGGGTAGGGAACCAAGGCCTCACATGGAGTCTTGCTCCTCCTGTTGGACAGGATCAGGAGCAGAGGGCTGAGGAGCTAAAGCCTACATGCTGTGCTTCTCAGAAATCCGCTGGTGTCACGCAATCTGAGGGCAGCTGCGGGGACTGGATCTCAGGCCCTGCATCTTCCAGGTCATGTAGTCTTAGACCTTTACCTTCCTTGGCCTTGGTTTGCTTGTTGCTAAGGACTTTGTAAAAACCTGCACACATTTTTAACAGGATTTATTTTTTGTTGGGGAAAGCATCTCACAAAGTCTTCCCGATGCCTCTTGGTTCATGGCTGAGATGGCTGCTCACAACCAGCCTTTCTCTACTTGTAGGTGTAGGCCAAGGATGAATTTGACATGGAAGCCTGGCTGTAGCTCAGAAAAGCCTTCGCTGCCACCTAGTGCCCTGGATGGGCATTGCAGTGCTCTGTGCAAGAGTTCAGAGGGCATGGAGAGCAACAGTGATCAAAGTGGGTCCCTCCCTTGGTCACTTCTTGCAATGATTCCAGAAGCTCTCTCAGCCTTGACCCCTCCTTGAATGCCACACTTGCTACCCCAGCTGGCTGAGTGGACAGGACCTCTCAGACAGCTCAAGGAGATTGCAAATGGCCAGGTCCAACTGGGTGCTACATCTCCCCAAACCTGATGAGACAACAGGTGTCCCACCTCCTATAAGCAGGAGCCGCACACACAATCATCTGCCTCACTTCCTTCCTTTCCCTCACTCCAACATCCAACCTGCTCCCAATCCAGCCCACCCCAAGTGCTCTCTCACTTCTCCCCACCTCTGCTGCCAGCTCACACCTCTCCTGGCCCAGCTCTTTGCGTTCCCTCCTTCCATTCTCAGAAGCCATCATCAGACCACTGTATCCATCCACAGCTCAGTGTCACCACCATCCTTTGGAGGAAGCCCACACTCCTTGCTGGTCCCGCCCATCTATCCAACACAATCTCCTCCTTTCCATTCCCGGCTTCCCCCTGTTCCATAGAGACACCATGCATGCCCAGTCTCCAGACCACTTCCCGGGCTGCTCCAGGACTTTCCCAGCCCCCACATATGACAGGCACTCATCATGCCAGTGTGTAAATTCTGTGTTGCACTTACCACATTCTGATATTTTCATGTATTTCATGAAATTGTATTTTTATGAAAGACTGTGCATACAACTAAAAGCACTTAGTGCTGGGCTGGCCAGGTGGCAGACTGGCACTGGCCACTTTCCTGATGTCTGTGCTTCTTGTGTGGTCCGGGGACTGCTCAGGTCAGGGTTATACAGGTGGCTGCCTGAGCTGGATCACAACATGCCCATGACTGGGGGAAGGACTTTCACTGACCGTGTTTCCATCCCTGCATCTCTCTCCAGCTCCTGCCTAACCCATTACCATGTGGTTCAGTCTCTCTGGAGGACAAACCTCACCATGCAGGGTTTAGAAAGGATGACAGCGATTCTGAATGCTGAGCTCAGGCTTTTGGCCACCTTGCCCCTGACTCACACACACCCTGTCTCCTGCCCCAGAGGCTCTGAGGGGAGATCAACTCCTTTCCCTCATTACTTGTCTGTTCTGTCCCCCCACCCCCCACCCCCGCCGAAAGCTCTGATGACAGAACAAGGCAGTTTCTTATCTCTTATCCCTTTACTTTCATATAAGTGGAGTTTGGGGAAGAGATCAGGTAAATATGTGCAGTTCCTTCTGTACTATGTAAGGACTATCTATGGCGCATCTCTCTCACTCTTGAAAGTTGGGGGAAAGGTCAGATTCTTCCCAGTGCATGCCAATCATTGTAGGATCAGTACTGCCATCATGGCTGATTTTGAGCCATTAATATGGTATTGTGGGTATACTGAAGAAATGTGCGCAGTTGGCTCTCACTAGTGGCAAGAACACTGGCACGCATGACCGCTGCCATCCTCCAGCAGACAGCAGCCTTGCTGTGACGTCACCTGGAACCCGGGAGGTGCTCAGGTGATTTGCTAAATGAGTGAATGAATGAACTGTAGCTTGTTTAGTTCTGTGGTTTCAGACTGAGCCTAACTCCAGCCTCAACCTGTGCCCCAACCCTGAGCCAGAGATGCTGGTTCAACTGAACCCTTATCCCAGGCACATGCAGAGCCCTGACCTGGCCACAGCCTCTGCCCTGACTCTGATCTCAGATGGGGCTCAGACCCTGGATTCCACCAGCCCAGCACCTAATAGGGCTGCTGGTTCATGGTGGGAAGTGAGGCTTGTGAGTGAATTTGTGCAGGAGAGGGCACATGCCACTCTTTGACACCACAGCCTCTAGGTCTTCGAGGGCCCATGGAACAACCCCACTGAGCTCATCCAGCACTCTTGGGCCACTCCACTCCCTCACTTGTAACAGAGGAGCCCTTCCTGCCCACTCTGATCTGAACTTCCCTTGGGCACCCTGGTCTACTTTCTCCAAGGCCATGCGTCTGGGCCTGCAGGCCCAGCTAATGGCTTCCCGGCCACTCTGAAGGGATGCATTATTGATGGCCTGAAATTGATATGGAGCTGCCCTAGAAAGTCCCACTGGAATTCAGGCCAGACAGCTGGAGGCCAGGACTTACCCAGCCCCAGGCCCACGTGTGCACATAACAGCTCGCACACAGATGCAGATTCTAGCTAAAGATATGAGCTCCAAGCATGGTAATTCTCCAAGTCACTTGTTCAGTTACCGAGAAGATGGGTAGAGCCTGCTGGGGCTCTACATTAAAATTCTGTTATACATTCTGCCATGAAAATGCCTGCTTCATCATGGGAATGATCCTTGAGTGGCCCTGGTACAGAGGCAGCATGGAATGTGCAGGAGATAGGTTCAGTAGGAGAGAGGTATTGGGGGCCTGCAGGGTCATAGCAAGCAGTGCATGTGGCCACAGTGAGGTGTCTGAAGAACAAGAAGCCATGGAAATCCTCATAGAACTGATTGAGTAGTAGAGGCAGTGGGTAGTGACCCAGGGAACAGCTTAAAGGGACCACGGCAGCCACAGAGTAGAGTCTGGACCTGATGGGCTCAGGTAGAGACAGTGCAGATGGGGACGAGGATGACTTTTGAGCATGGGTGTTTGCAGGCGGCAGGGACCGGGATGGGGTGAGAAAGAGAACTCCTGTTTCATACACAGTTTTATAAGCTTCCTGTACAGAGGCAGTGGAGTGGGCCAATACTCAGGCCTCACCCTGAGAAATAGCGACTCATTTCTTAGACGCTGCAGAGGGGATACCTGGCTCTCAGTTCCCGTCACTGGCTGGGGCAGCCCAGGAGGCCTCAGGATGTTTCCAGGGGGACCCCCAGAACCTGGCTCCTGTCATACAGGCTTCCTGTTGCCAACAGGAGGGCTGCCAAGGGTCTCAGGAGGCCAGATGCTGATGAGTCTGGAAGAGGAACTGAGGCCTGGAGGAAGGAGGAGCCCTCTGCTTGGGGAGAGGGCCGGCAGAGGTGAGGACCACACGGTGCCTCTGCAGCAAAGCAGGGGACACAGACAGTGACTAGCTTCCAACCGCAAGACCTTGTGTCAGGGACTTTGCAATGCATAGATGGAAAATGACTTAGCAAATAGTACAGAGCAGCTTGGTGGCTGCAGGGCCAGAAAAGAGCAGGAACTCCCCAGGAGGGCAGAGCCTAGAGTAGGGGGCAGGAACCTGAGCTGCTGGTCTCCCATCCCTGGCTCTGGTCTCTTTATTTAGCTGTGTTTCCCAGTAAGACAAACAGCCTTGCTGAGTTCTGGGTTGGAAATGGACTCAGCACTATCTCTGGGCCCCAGTTGGTGAGAGAGGATGCAAGCACCAGGTAATCCTCAGCGTCTTGAGGTCATCCCCTGTTCCCTGCAGGGGTGTTCATTCCTGGGGACCAAGTCTGTAGAGAAAGCAAAATCCAGAAGCGATTATCCAGAAGTGGATAATCAGCATCACAGAGCATGGAATGTGAACCACCAGTCATACAAATAAGCAGGGAGAACTCACTGACCACCAAGATGTAAAACAATCAGTTGATGCTCACCTATGTAAATATTTGAGTCAACAGATAAAGTAGGGCCTGGTGGCTAATTGGGAGGCTTAGGCAGGAGGACTGCAAGTTCCATAGTGAGATCCTGTCTCAAAGTAAAGGGGTGGGGATGCAGCTTAGCACTCCCAAGGTTTACTCCTCACTGATGTGATTAAGAAAAAAAACAAAAAACAAAAAACTTCCAAGTAACTATGATTAATATGTTAAAAAAAATAAACAACAAAAAAAAATGGGTACAATGTAGCATTCCAACAAGGAATTGAGAGTCTACAAAAGGGATTCTATGAAACTTTCAAAACCTTCAAATGCAGTATTTAAAATTAAGTACTGATTGGGGTGACAGCAGATTAGACATGATAAAACATTTTCTGAACAGCCTAATAAAAATATCAAAACTTAAAGCCTGAGGGGAAAAAAGGAGGGGCATAGAGAATAGAACAGGGTATGAGAGAGACATGAGACACAGTCAGTTGGCTCGACACAGGATTAAAGTCCCAGAAGACAATGAAAAAATGTGATAGAAGCAATAAATCCATCAGTTCCAAAGCCAGGGGTGTGGCTCTTGCAAGGTCATGTGGAAGGCCCTGGGTCCAATCCCCAGCACCGAAGAAAGCCCCAAAACTAATGAGAACAGCCCATCGTTCCAGAGGCTCAGACGCTCCTGAGCAGGATAAACACAGAAACCTCACACTGAGACACGATCAAGTCCCACAGGAAGAGCCACCCCGCACTCGGATTCCCCGGGAGAGGGTGTAGAGGGCTTCGATGATGGAAAGACACAAGTTTTCCACTGGCAAACTGACCTGTTAGGGGAAAAAAAAAGTCCACCACAGGCTGGGAAAGAATTCAAAGAGCAGTCACGGCCCCACTAAATGCAAGTCATTAGCTAAGCACTTCTAATAGGATAACCCGCCCAGATGGGCTGGGGTCCACAGGGAAGCCCGAGGTATGCATTACTGGGGTGGGTCAGGTCCCTTCCACAGAGGGTTTTTAAGGCAGGGCCAAGCAGGCCGGACCCATCAGGGGCTGTGGCCACACCCAGCACTTCTCTGTCTCTAATGGGCTGGGTGTGGAGTCCACTTGATATGGGCCTTGGTCCGATCAATGCACTCCTGGGCCAGAGCTCGATGGTATCTAATGCAATAGCAATAATTCTGCTCCATCCTATTAGTGCTGTCTATGCAGACTGCCCTGCCTTCCACCCTATCTGCTTTTGAGATGGCATCCAGTGTTTATTTCCATTAGTCCCACCATTGTTGGTAACAATAAAAATCAGGAGACAGTTGCAAACTCATGATTTAGGGCCAGGGTGAAGCTGAGACCGACCTTGGCCCCTTTCCATCCACTATGAAGATGACTGGTCGTTGGCCATAAATTTAAATTATGGCAAAAGGATAACATAAGTTATTCCTCTGATGGCTAATTTTATCAACTAAATAGGCTTGTCATTAAAACTATCAGCTCTTTTACAAATCACTTCCCATGTTTAAAAAAATTCTTTTTTTTTTTTTTTTAAATTCATCCCCAAAGGCAAGATCTTGAATAATCCAGGTAACAAAGGCAACTGGGCTGAGCTGGGACTTGTGGCCTCCCTCCAAGGAAGAGCCCCCTGGAATAATCCAAGGATGATCCAGCTCGAGCCCATCCTAGAGCCAGAACCTGTTCCCACAGTTTTCTTGCTACACCCGCACTCTGCCCATCTCTGAGCTGTGCCCCCAGTGCACAAATGCTGGGAGACATCCTCTCGGGGACAGAGACTGGGGACGCTGGGTGGCCAGACAGGAAAGGGCCCAGCTCCCCACCTACCAGGTCTACTCTGACCCCAGCACAAGGGCTCAGAGGGGAGAGTCATGTCACCCTCTGTCACCTTCCTCCTTCAGACCCTTGCTGAGCAGAGAGGTTAAGATTACAGCCTCGTTTCTTTAGGAAACAGGCAGGGAGATGCACCCCAAGGACACTGTGGGGAGACTGTTCCTGCCACACAGGGATAGGGAAAAGGAAGGGAGGTCATGGGCCTGCGGGCTGGGTTTACAGGTCAGCAGCTGTGTAGGAGACCTTTCCTCCTCTGGAGTGGGCCATACAAAAGCCTCCTGAAGCATCTGGCCTGAGACTGAGTCTTGCTAATGAAATGGGCAGAAGACACATCCTTATGTCTAGGCCTGGAGCCCAGCTCTCCACACCCCTTCCCTGCACAATGGTTGAATAAAGAAGACTTGGCAGGAGGAGCCTGGGGGCTGCAAGGTCCTCCTGTGCCAAACTGTCACAGCCTGTCCTGGAATGAGGTGCATGACAAACACCCTCTTCTTGCTTTCAGCCACCAAGACAGCTGGCATCATCTGATGTGGCCACTAGAGGTTCTTGTCCTCACTGTGCCTCAAGCACAGATCCTGTTACAGCCAAAGGAAGTGAAGTCCTGGGTTGGTGCCCAGCTCTCTTGTGAAAATCCACACCTGGGCAGGAACAGCTGCTGCACACCTTGGCCTTCTCCTCTGTGCGGGGCCCCTTGCCTGCCAGCTGGGACCTTCAGGCTGAATGAGCTGAAGTACACGACAGGCAGAGTCGGGGCTATGATTCCAGGCTCTGCTCCCCATGCTTAGTGAGAGCGCCCTGTGTGTACGACTTGATTTAACGTGATCCACATAGCATCCGCATGAGGATGTCTTGTCTTTCTTTTTCCAAAGAGAAAGCTGCCACACCCAGGTCAGAGAATTTTCTCCAACCCCACCTGCCATGGCCTCCTTGGTTCCAGTGGCCTCCCTAGAGGCTAGGTCTCAAGACAACCTAGATGGGACCCCCTTTCGCTTGTTATTTTGCCAGCTGCCTTGGGGTAAAGGGTACTGAGGACGGAGAACTCAATTTCCTTCTGTGCTTGCTGTGGGACCCAGCAAAGAAATGGAATTCCACAGCAGAGGCCCATTCAGACCATATGATTTGGGACCACAAACTACTGTAAGGCTGAGAGGGCGAAGAGTGTTCAGCAGTAGAGCAGGATCCTGAGCACGGACCCCCAAAAAATCTCCTGAGTGGGTTTGAAAGACAAGTCAGGAGAGCAGGATGTAGCACGCAATGAACCGCTGCATCTGAATAGCTCTGAATAGCCAGTACACAAAGACAGATAGACAGACAGACAATTCATACTGTCTCCTTGAAGGACAACCACAATCATCCTGCCTTACACCCATCCGGGGACCAGTGTGATTATCTGTTAGAGAAATTCTGGCTAGGATCCAGACAGGGAACAAAATAAAACTGAGCAGGAGGGACTTCCAGCTTTGGAGTGGGATGTGTGTCTCATGTGGCAGTGAGCAGCACAGATGCATGGGGTGGCCAGGGCCTAGGAGAGGTCGGACTGTCCTTTTCCCTCCCCAGGTCTCTTTGGGGCAGGAATCTTACAGTTGTGCCCAGGAGTCAGGGGAGAGCATAGCAATGAGAGAAGCAGTGAATCCCATGCCCCATCCACATGGCAGGGTGACCTGCAGGAGATCCCGTTTCCCTCCTAACCTCCACACCGTGGCTCCCTTTCCCGGTGCCTGAAATCCCTGCTTGGCTAATCCTGGATTGGGCAGACGCCCTCTAGTGGCTTCCCCTCTACCGTATAAAGTGTTCACCCATCACACGCAGGGCTGGTGGCAAGCAGTGAACTGTCAAGTCAGGTGATAGGGAAGATGAAAAGTCCAAGGTGTTGATGTCAACCCGAAAACATGTCACCTGTGAGAAGTCTTCGGAGTCACAGAACAGGCAACTTTCATGGCAGGAGACCTGAAAAACTGCAAACACTGCCTCCACCAGGAAGGATGCCTGGTGCAGGCAGCCCCGGAATGCCATGTACTCTTGGGTGATTCCCCGCAGGGGCACGTGGGCCAGGCGGGGATCCTGTGGGCCTGATGGAAAGGACAGATGAGCACCTGATGTCCAGGTTTATCACCTGCCAGGATTTTGTTACCACTCCCATTTCCACATGCACAAGACCAAGGCCCACAGAGGTCCTAGCAGTGACCAAAGCACAAGTCGTAGGGTTGGTTTTGACCCCCAAACCAACCTTCATGTCTATCCTTACCATCACAGACTGCTTCTGGCTGTTCCAGGGACAACACAGCCCAACAAGTCTCAAATCTGGGGTTGCTGCTGGCCCTGGACAGCAGCTTCCTGGTTCCCCTGCAGAAGCCTGAGCGCCACTCAGCCTGCCCAGCAGCCCCCTGGGATCCAACCTGCCCTGTGCTTTCTGCTATTTCACAGGGATGACAGGCTTCAGGTGGTTTTTGAATTAAGATGGTTTGCGTTCATCTTTTTTCCAGATGTCACAAGTGAGAGGGATTTGTCTGTATTTATTGGCTCCTTCCTGTGCAGAAGCACAGGGAGGCCCCCTGTAGCCCAGCTCCCCAGGAAGGGGGCCACATGTGGGTAGCAACTGAGGGGCTCAGAATAGGGGTCACTGTGGAGGCACGGGGATGGGCCTGCCACTAGGATTTTCTCCTTGGCCACCTGATGTGTGTGCTGCTGATGAGGGTGAGAGGCAGGGTGGGTGCAGTGCCTGCTGGCTGGTCGCAGCTGTGTGTGGGCACAGGTGGGGCAGGGTAGCAGCTTTCTGTTGACCACTGAAGAGGTAGCATTTTCGTTTTCCTGTCCCTAATAACCCTCAGCTGGTCTCTGGATGACCCTGGAGCTGTCCTTTCCTCCAGCCTCGATGGTCCCTTCTGTACAAGCCTGACCCTTCAGCCCAGTGGTTGCTAAGTCCTTCTGGTCCCCTCTGCCCTCTCCTCCCCGTCTTTCACAATAGCCAGGAAGAACCATCAAAACTCACACTGGAGCCTCCTGCTGGACTTCCAGCATTGCTCCTTCCCCAGAAGAGGCCAGGCTGGGCCCTGCACAACCCCTGAAGCCCTCCTGCTGCCCACCACCTCGGGCACAGACCTGGCCTCTGCACCACATGCTCCCTGCTCAGGTCAGGGCCCTGTCAACCCCTTCTCGCCCTGGCCTCCGAGCCGGACAAGCCTTGGAGGGGTCTGGGCTGCCAAATTCTCCGAGGTTCCTTGGAGGGCAGCACCCACGTTCAGTTCAGGCCGGTGTCCCTGATGCTAGCACGAGTCCTGATGATGGAATGCACTGGAGAGACCCTGTAAACTGCCTGCTCCCTGATGCCCTGGGTGATGTGTGTCTTGGGGCCCCATCTGTCACTCAGAGGCCTTCTATGCCCAAATGCAAGGCTGTGGTGTTTATAAAACAGGCAGATGTGGTTCCCTAACAGAGGGCAGGCACATGGCGAGTGACAGGTGAGACTTGAGCCCTGAGTCCCTGGAGGGACCCTGTGCACAAGGCATTTGGGAGGGGGGTGAGGGTGGCTGGCTTCATGACACTGCAAACCATGGATATGTGGCCGTGAGGCTCTGTACCAAGCCTGGCCCACAGTGCTGGGGATAGCAGGCCAGGCTTACCTGGATCACAGAGAAAGGGGGAACCTGAGGGGCAGGATGGTCTTCCTGTTGTGATAAACATTCTCACGTGACCTGCACAGGAGCCTCACCTACTGGGATCCTGCGGAGCCCTGCAGCCTGGTTGCAGGATCGGCTGCCAGCCAAACCCTTTTTCTACACCTCCTGGAGGGGGCTGTGTCTACGCCCCCATGGCAGCTGCCCATCCCACTTTCAGAGGAGGGACCCGAGAGTCAAGATCCCTGGGAGAGGGACCTTGCCCTTCTCCACTGCCTGGTGTGCTCACAGAGCCTTCCTGGGTGCCTTGTGGGCAGGGTGCACGCTTAATACCTTTTGGGGTGTCCCAAGGTCCTGGTGCTGATGAGCACAATGGTGTCCCACAACTCGTGGCAGATAGATTTGAGCCTTCTTGGGGACTGTGCCTCTATGACTGCCTTGAATGGAAGGGTGACATGGCAGCTCAGCTGGAATGACAAGGACTACGCCCTGGGCGCCCCCTGACCATGTGCCGGATCATGTCCTGGGGCTCTGGGCATTCGTGTCCCCCACAGGGTTTGCTCAGAATGGACAGAAGAGCTGTGTGGCATGCTACATACCCCCTGCTCCTGGCAGATCTGCGTCAGCCTCTCCAGCTGCTCGTCCTGCAAGACCTTGGCCTTCTCGTACTGCTGGATGACCATCTCCATCTCCACCTTCACAGGCAGCACATATGCTGGAATACAGACAGCTGTGAGGCATGGGCAGCACCCATGTGTGGCTCCCTGGGGATAGGAACAGGGTTTCTGGGCATCCAGCAGCATCTGGAAAGCATAGGGGGCTGCAGCTGAACTCAAGCTGCTGGGGAGACACTTTTCTGTCCTGCAGGGACTTAATGTTGGCTGTTGTCACAGCTGCCCAGATGACTATACTCCAGTCTCCTCTGTAGCCACCAGCAGCAGAGGACACATCCTGCCAGTGGGTACAACAGAATGGGCATGGCATCAGCCTTAAGAGGTGCTGAGATCGTGGGGACTCTCATATGTTTCTGGTTTCTGGCAAACCTGGAGAACAGCACAGCAAACTGAGTGGCCCCAGCCCAGCAATCCCGTGTCCCGAGAGGACCAAAACCATGGCTCACATGACAGTGTCACTCGTGATGGCCCCAAGGTGGAAATAACCCAAACCTCTACCAACTGCTGAGGGAACAGACAAAATACATCTGACAGTACTTGAGTGAGGAAGGATGGATGCACGGTGTGCCCTGAGTGCACTGTGATGAGTGGAAGAAGCCAGGCACAAAATCCCCTATGTTGTGCAATTCTGTCTACATGGCGGGCCCACCATGGGCAGCTCTGTAGATGTGGGGAGTGGATTAGCTCAAGCCTGGAGCTGGGGGGCCGGAAGAGATGGCCAGCGAGCTCGAGGTTTCTTCTGGGGAGCTGAGAGTGCTCTGACCTGAGCTCTAGCACGGCTGCACAACTCTATTACTGTATTAGAACTTGCTGAGTTGTGCACTTCAAATGAGTGGAATTCAGAACACGTAAATTAATCCCAAGGAAGATACTAAAGACAAAGCAGCCCTTGTACTCCAGTCCAACACAGCAAACAAGGCCACCAGGACCAGTGCAGGAGACTGAGACTGGACCCTGAGCCAGGAGCGGACCTGGGCCCTTGCCCAGGCTGTGGGAGACAAGGACCAGCTTTGACTGGAGTCCATGGAGGCAGGGCTCTGGCTGAATGGAAACTTCAGGTTCCTGCACGAACTCTTCAAGTATGAGCTGACCTCAAGCGTGACACTCCTGTAACATATTCCACTGTTGCTCTGCAAACTACTACTGAGCTGGACAGAGACAGCAAAGATGAACCGGGTGGCAGAACCTGCCTAACAGACCCCTGCAGACCTTTATGGGCTAGCAGTTCTAACCTGAGTTAGAACTACTGCATTTCACATTCTAACTGCCTGGAATAATGACTTCTTCAGGCTCTTCTGCAGCTATCAGTGGCCTCAGGATGTGGTGGTTGGTACTGTGGTAGCCATGTTAGACCCATGGCTCTGGGGCAGGAAGTGGCTTCGGAACCTCACGATCCAGAACAAAGAGAAACGAAGCCAATGAAGGGTGAAGCCACTGGGACAGGACAGAGGGACATTGGATAGGACATGCTCCTGTTTTTCTGTGTACCACTGTTTATACTAATCTAACCTTCTCTGCTAACTCCTCTACCTCCCATTGTTACTAGGTAGCTGAGCAAGCATCACTGGGGGAGAAACCAGTCATACTGCCAAGTTTCCATGTTAGGCTGAACGAGGAGGGGAAAGACTGGGCCCTTGGAAAACTAAGGGGCAAGATATATCACCTTCCCAAGTAGAGAACTATGAGGTTCCATAGGCACAGGGAGAACTGACATACAGTTCTTTTGGTTTCTAGAGATAACCCATCAAAACAAGCTGCTTCTCCAGATAGATGGATGAGAGACAGACAGACAGACAAATGGTAACTGGGCTTTCCTTTTGCTGCTTCATCTTCCTCCCTCCCTCTGCATAGTGAAGATATAATGGCTGGCCCTGGAGCAGCCACCTTAGACCATGAGGTGACACTGAAAAGTAGGATATGAGTCTAGAGCAGTGGTGGTGAACCTATGGTACACACATTGTTTTTCTTCAAAGACAGAAGATTTTAATGTATGAGTTGTTTTTTCCTAAACTAAAACTTCAATATTCGGATTTAACAGCAATGTTGGTACTTGATGGGTTTTAGGTTGCAGATTGAGCACTCATCTCTAAAAGGTTTGCCACCACTGGCTTAGAGGGATGCAATAGCAGGAGCAGGATTCTGACCACAGGGAGGGGCGCAGTGTCACCACCTGCAGATGCTCACATGAGGGAAACAGGCTGCCGCTCTGTTGAGGTTGCTGCTCATCTGGGTCCCTGCTACAGAGGATCCTGATTATGCCTGATATGTGTGGTGAGATGAGGAGGAGAAAGCCTGGGCTGTGAGCACGGGGTCTGTGAGATCTTGCTGCCAGCAGCAGCACCTGCTGCATGTGGTGCTTCTCAGGCTCAGCAGCTGGGGGGTCCTTAGAAAGCTCAGCATCTGTTCTCAACCTTAAACGAGGCTCTCCCTGATACCCTCTCTCTCCTCAGGCCACCTGGCCTGTTTTGATTCCTCAGGAACCCTGGCCCCTGGCTTCTCTTGCATTCTAGTACCTTCCACATCTACAATGCATGACGGCTCATTTCCTCCCAGCATCTTCACCCCGGACATTCCCTAGCTGCAGCAAGTATCTTGCACAAAAAGGAGACCTGGTCTCCTCAGTTTGTGTGGATTCGAGGGCAGCCGCTTTCCCTGAGCCATCAGGGCCCAGTGCCTGCAGCTCCTGGGGCCAGGGAGCAAAGCCCTAGCTGTGTGCTCACAGTAATCTCCACAATGGCTCCTGGGCAGGGCGCAGCAGGAAAAGGGCTGCACCGGGCTGTCAAAGCCCATTAGTGTGAGGGGTGCGCTGGGCACAGCTGGTGGGAGGAGCCAGGGCTGCTGGTCACCCATCTGCTGTGTGACCTCAGCCTTTCTGGTTTCAGTTTCCCCATCTGTCAAACCAAGGGACTGGGATAGATGATCCTCCAGATGTAGCTGGACCCCAGCACACGCCAGTACCATGATCCCGAATCAGAACTCAGTGACAAGACATCAGGCAGAAACAGTGCCCATGTCCTCAGGGTGGGGTGTGGATGGAGGACAAGGTGCAAGGCTGCTCCAGGGGACAGGCCAGTGCCCCCTGCCTGCCTAGCACCCACTGAGCGAGCTCTGTGGGGGATGCTTGGGCCACAGCTGCTATCGTTCAATGTAGGATTCAGACAAGGGGAGGGCACGAGGTGGCTTGCTCTGAGCCACACTGCCATGTACACTGGGTAGGATTTTGCGAAAGAAAAGAAAAGCCTGGAGTCACTGTGACTGCACAGGCTGGACAGGCCGGGCCGGGCCTGGCTCTCCTCATGCAGAGCCTTACTCAGTCTCCCCTGGTGGTGGCTGCCCCATCTCCTGCCATCCCATAGACCCCCAGACCACTCACCATCGATGACTCTCTTCACCCGCCAAATCCGAAGCATGATGATGAGGCTGATGGCGTCCCAGGGGCTCTTAGGCCCGTTGGCCACAGTGGATGCCACCATCGGGGCCAAGGACAGGATGATCACTGCCCCATCAAATACCTGTGGATGTTCAGACAAGGGATGTTCTGGGACTAGAGAGAGCCAGGGCCAGGGCTGGCAGTGGTGCAGAGTCCTCATTTCCTGTGGTAGCAGGCATTCAGAGCCTGTGTGTCACCTTCACTGGCACAAAGTCCCCAACCCCACAGGGACAGAGAAGGGGGCCTGACTGACTGCACACCAAGTCTCACCTGCATTTGCAGGACCGGTGACAGCACAGCAAGGCCAGCATGTCCTCAGCCCTACCCCCACCACAGCTCCTCCCAGCAGAGCAAAGTGCAGGCCCCGCCTGAGAAGCATGGCTGCAGCTCCCTGCTCAGCTCCCTGACTGCTGCACCATGCAGACGGGAGTTGTTTGCTTTTGAATGCATTGCAAAAGCTTTTCTGATTGAGTCAGGAAAAACTTTTTTTTTTTTTGAGCTGGAGATAGAACCCAGGACTCTGTGTGCTAAACACTTGCTCTGCCACTGAGTTACGTGGCAACAATAAATTTAGCCCAAGAATAAATTTAAAAATGGTGTAGAAATTCTAGGAATTTCTTAGAGTGTCCTGTGGCTGGAAACTGGCCCAGGTCACCCCTTCCCTGCCTCCTCCCCAGCCACACCGTCTGTGTGGCTGACAGGACTGGGGTGGGGTCCCCTGCAGGAAGGGATGGGCAGGACAGTGAAGCCTGCCAGCTCCCGGATGTGTGGGTTGGTGGCTGGGGGAGGACCTGGTCCTTACCTCTATTTTGTTTTCAATGTAGTCCCAGATCCCCAGCACCACGATCCTCAGGACAGTCTGAGGACAGAAGAAAAGTTTCTTTGTCTCCAGCACTGCCTCAGCAAAGAGTCCCGGCTGGGTCACAGGGAAATGTGCTCCTCAGCCTGGTCCCTTCCCTGTCCCCTCCACAGGGGTCCAGCTCTGGGCCTCTTGGTAGTTGGTGGCCGTAGCTCTTGTGACCCCTGCCATCTACCTCTGTATCAGGCCAGCCTCACTCAGTCCTCAGGACCCTGCCTTCCTCTCCAACACTGCTGCTTGCCTCTCCCCTCATGATATAAAATTATTTACACATCTGCCAACACGTAAACTCCTCTCCTTTGTCTCTCCATATGGTGATGGCCAACAGCTGACACCTCTCTTCTGCTCTATAGCATGCTTACCCAGCTGAAGACTATATTTCCCAGCCTTCCTTGCACCCCAAGGTGACCACAGGAGTAAGCTCTGGCCAATCCCGTTGTGTCCATAGGCACAGCTCTTTCCCCTGCTTTCCTATCCCTGGAGGTTCACTTGGTGTGATTGGTCCTGAGCCATCTTTAGTTGTGAAAGGCTGAGAAGGACATGGTAGCCTCTTAGGTGCCCACTCCAAAACCTGTGCTCCTATGATATCCATTAACTCGCCCAGTTTAAGCTCCTACACTTGGGGTTTTGTTCTTTGTTTTTCTTTGGTACTGGGATTGAACTCACGACCTAGTGCTTGCCAGGCAGGTGCTTATGCCACTGAACTAAGTCCCCCACCCCCCGGGATCTTGTTCTTACAGCAGGATAATTTGTGTGCTAACCAGCAGGGCACTATCCCCTCTTGCCCTTCTGCCCTCAACCCAGATGCCACCTCTGCAGAGCCTTCCCCATTCCCTAGGCTCAGCGAGTGCCCTTTCCTCAGATCTATGTGGTCCTTGGTTCCCTATCCAGCTCCACACCCTGGTCCCTGGTTCAGGCCTGCAGGACACTGTCTAACAGCTCCCTCTTACCCTTAGCCCCTGGTGTGGTATAGACACTGCATGGTGACACCCATGACAGAGTGACGAACGCATGCATGAAGAAATCTCTAGGCACTGTGGGCTTCAGGAGTGGCTATCTCACCAGGAGGATGTCTGTCCACTAAAGATTCTATAAAGCTGATCTCCTCTGACCCTACTTTGTTTGTCTGTGGTGCTTCTCTGAGCCACAGTGACACTGCTTTATACCCAACAATGACTGTGTCCCTGGAGCTCAGCTTCAGAACTCAGGGGCACTGCAGAGCCCTCGGGTCACTACCCACTCACACTCGGGTACTAGAAGAGACCTGGGTGGTGACATTAACTCTTCCTTTTAAAGGACTCACCTGACTTCCTTGGAGGACCAGGAGGAAGGACCTGGTGGCAGGCAGTTATGGTCTCTGAGAGGAACATGGGCAGCCTGGCAGCCCCACTATGGCCTCTTAAGTCTCTGGGTTGGTAGCCCATACTAAACTGCAAGACAGTACCTTTTTTGCTTTTTTTTTTATCAGTACCAGTGATCAAACTCACAATGGTGTGCTTGCAAGGCAGGCGCTTATGCCACTGAGCGAAGTCCCTAGCCCCAAGATAGTACCTTAAAGTCACATACAGCTCAGTCCTGGACAGGCTGGCTGACCTTGGGCAAGTCGAATTCCAACTGTGCCCTGCCCTTCCTGCCTGGCATCCCTGAGGACCCCATGCCTGGCTCATCCCCAGTGGGGCACACAGTTTCATTCCTGCCTTCTCTCCAAGGTTGCCCTTCTATGTTACCTCATTGTGTTACCTGGTGGTGTGTGGCTTCGAATCCCCACATGTGACTCTGGTGGGCTCAGAACAGGAAGTCATCATCTCCCAGCTGCCTGACAAATGGCCATCAAGCCACAGTAACTAGGGTTAATCAAGGGTGCATTCACAGAAAACCCCTCAACTAGGAATCAATTCGCTATGTTAACATTCACAGTCTGTTTTCCTTACTAGTGAGGTTCCAAATTCATTAACATAATGTTTTGATTTATTAAAAGCATACTGGGAAACAGCGCTGAAGTCACTCTTCCTGAAGTCAGCAGGACACCAGGTGGCACAGCTTTGGCATAAGCCCGCAGGCTCCTCTGACCATCCTTCCTGCTGCCTGCCAGATACCTGCACCATTCTCAAAACAGCAGACACACCAAAGCTGTGTCTTGCCTTTTAGAATAAAAAATGGCAATTTAAAATGTCAGTAAGACAGGCCAAATGGTGTCAATATAGATTAATTTAGAATAAGTATATAAAAGTGTTTCTGAGCACCACCAAAGCCATTTCTAGCTGGATTTTATAATAGAAAATATATTGGTAACAGCCAGTTTCAAATTCTGGAAGTCCATTTAAAGACTCATCAGCAAGGCCAGGACATACAAACTACATTTTTCTCCTCTCCAAAGTGGCAGAGAAAATTAAACAAGACTCTGTCTTGGATAGAGGAAGGGAGCGGGTGTTGAAAGAGAGAGCGATGCGTCCGAATGAGAGAAGGTAAGATGCTGAGAGAGGAAAACCACTGTAAGAAAGATTCGTTTGCCCCAGCACAGCCCCTGTGGGTGCAGGTGTGGGTCAGGGCAGATGAGGAGACGGTGGCAGGGGACAGTCCTCACAGGCCACAAGCCTGAGTCTGCGTCCTGCAGAGGAAGGGCCCGGAGCGGACATCCTGCTTCCACTGTGTGTCCCCTTCATGTTTGATAGCTGGGGTGCCCTGCTCAGGATGCGCCCTTGATGGGAGACTGTGTAACCAGACATCGGAAACCAGGCATCTCATACCACTGTCTGGGAAACAGTTATAATACATCAATTATGGGGTTCCCTGGACCCCCTCTGCAGTCTCTAGGACTTTACACCTTGACACTGGTTTTCAAAAAATCTTGGCCCAAGCCTCCAGGTCCAGGCGAGGAGAGGGGGACAGAGGCTCCTGGCACTGGGGAAGACTCAGCCAGGTGTCACCACAGGCTGGCTCTGGTGCCAGGCCACACAGGCAAGGGGCCTGGAGTCTGCTAGGCAAGGCTGACCCTTCTCACTGCTCTCCTAGTCCTCAGGTTCAGCCTGGAGGGAGGGAGGGCAGCCACTGCCTCCAGTGGAGTGCTCCTCTGGGACCCAATTCCCTGTATGCACTCTGGAACTTGGAGAGGGCTGAGGGAAACTCTCCTGAAATTCACAGGGGAGGGAAGCACAGAGAGGGCCAGTCATTTGCCCAAGAGCACACAGCACTGTAGTGGCCAAACTCACTTCCTCAGTTAAGCACTGAGGCGAAGCAAATTCATCTTCATCTTTCAGAGTGTAAGTATAGTGCCAGGCTCTCACCTCCCACTTGAGGACAGAGGGTCCCAGGGTTCCTGGAGGACATGCAAGCAAGGAAGGAGCTCAGGGTCCCAGGACCTCAGGGTGACTGCAGCTGTGGAAAAATGGGGCCCTGCCACAGATTGTTCTGGCAAAGGGCTATAGAGTCATGGGCACTTTGGGGAGGAAGTGGTTGCCTTGAGCTATCAATGACTGGGTAAACAAACAAGGTCAATGGAATATTAGTCAGACATGAAAAGGATGAAGTATTGATCCAGTAACAGTGCCAATGAACCATAGGAAGCGTTGTGTCAAGTGACAGAAGCCAGACACACAAATGACAGAAGCTAGACACATGAGACCACCCATCTGTGGTTCTATTTCTATGAAATGTCCAGCAAGTGTAAGTTCACAGACAGATGGCAGGGGCTGGGGCAAGGGGAGGAAGATTTGCCTGGTGACAGAAACGTTTTGGAAATGGGTGGAGGGGAAGATGCACGACACTGTATGCCAATTCACACACTGAGAAGGCTGTGTCCTTTAATTCCACCAAGAGAGGCGAGAGGGGGGAAGATAAGCAGTAGCAGTTATAGACCCTCTCCCCCTCTCTCAGGAAATGCTGGGTGGCCTGGGCCTCTCCACCCCCCACAGCAGGGGCTGTCACCTCAGGGCCTGCCCTGGGCCCTACCATGGGGTGGCCCAGCCTTAGCCAGGAGGTTCCAGAGCTCTACCAGCCCTGGCTCTGGTTCTGCATGGCCAGCTAGCTGGGTACCCACCAGCGGTGGGTACACTTCACAAATGTTGCTCAATTCACCTGTGGATCGCAAGGCTCTGCTCACTCTGGGGCTGCAGACCACATAGAGGGGTGATGACCCCGCCAGATGCAGCACAACAGGACTCAGAGGCCTCCGAGGCACCGACTCTCATGGGCTCTGCCTGCTGGGGCGCACACTCTGGCTGCTCTGAGAAGCATCCATGTCCACCAGGGGGCCAGCTGGAGCCCAAGCCAGCCTCTCCCACCCTGCAGACTCAGCATTGTGCCCTAGGGCTGGGCAGGCAGAGCAGCCTGCAGAGTTCTGGGATGGGTGAGGGCCACATCCAGCTCTCTCTCAGCTTCCCATAGGCTTTTAGGGGCTTTCTACATGCTCTGGGTCTCAGTTTCCCAACCTGTCCTGCACCTGAGATGGTCACAAGGCTCCACTGAGATAAGAGGTAGGATACTGGCTCCAGGGCAAGGGCGTCAGGGGACTGACTTCCTGAATAATGCCAAGACGCAGCTACTCCCAGGCCCAAGAAGGGATGGCTCTTGGCCACATAGTGGAGCAGGTACCTAGATCTGAAGGGTGATCTCCACTTCCCCAGAAGGAGGTTGGCTGCCCTGGGGCTGTGGTCGAACTTTTTCTCTCTCCATTCCCAGCTCTGGCCTTGGTCTCTTCCAGTTTGTCTCCTCTCCCATGCTGCTGGCCTTAGGCCCACGGCAGGAGAGCAAGGCTGAGACCAGGTCAGGAGGTGGAGCTGGGTCATGCAGTGACTGTAATTGGCTGTGCAACCCACACTGTGCCCCTCCACAGGGTGAGTTTACAAGGCCCCCGGGGCCATGATGCTCCCCTCTTCCCACTGGAGGCATCCCCATTACTGTGAGCACAAACAGGGGTGGGGATTCTGGGGCTTGGTCCTTCTGGTGCTGGTAAGACTGCCTGGATTCCTGTACTTGTTGTGTTCCTTATTCACACTGGCCTGGGCACTGGAGGAGGCAGGGACCCCTGTTGCTCCATGCCAGGCTCCAGTCCACTTTCATCATCTTGATAAGGCCCAGTCCTTCTCCCCAGCTCTTGCAGCTCTCTTACTGAGCCTGTGGGGAGCTCCAGGCCCTTCTCCACTTTGGGGGATGTGTAAGGGGCTCGGTCTGTGATTCCTGTGCACAGGGCCTCGTCTGTTTCAGGTGGTTTGTCTCCGGCGGTGACAGGAAGGGGATGCCAAATTAACGCTGGGTAATAAATTCTGCCAAAGCCAATAAAACCAAAAGCAGAGGGATGGAAGGGAAGAACTGCAGCAACTGATTAAACATTTTTGTTGGCAGCCATAGACACGCAGTGCATTTTTCAAGGTTTGCATGCTGGAGCCATCTGGCCCAGCCCCTGTGTCTGTGGGATGGAATCCCAGGATGCAGAAACGGGTGGGGGAGAGCAGGACTCCATGGGGGGCACGAGGCCAGGGTCAGGCACACTGGTCCAGGGGCAGCAAGCTGACAGAGAGCTTCCCAGAAGGCAACATGGGAGATGCTCCTGCAGCCTGAATCCCAAGCCCAGGTTACCCAATGTCACAGGCTCAGGAAGCAGGGTCCGGGGAGGGAATGTTCTAGAATGCCTGCTGCCCAGTCTGTACAATCCGTATCCAGGATTCTGAGCTCCAAGGCCCAGGCCTAGCTGTCGGGCGCAGGGGCTCAACACACCCCGCCCGGGACGATAAGACCATGTCAGCTTCCGCAATGCGTTACGTCCCTCTCTAAACTAGCCACCCCGTGCGCACCTCGTGCTCACTCCGTATTCGCCCAGTGCTGACTCTGTGGCAACCCCTGATTGGCCACAGCTGGATATATTAGCCAGAGCCTGCGTCCCATTCCCGCCCTGCTTCCTCGTGGCAGCCTGTGATTGGTCACGGCCAAATATATAAACCAGAGCCCGCGTAAATAAAGCAGCAGTTAACTGTCACCCACAAGAGCGTCTCCTGTCTCATTGGGGGGCTGCGCCGGTCACCTAGCCTTCCCCTCTTTGTAGGGAAAGGGACAGCAGAGTCATAGATCAGATGGAGCAGACCCATAGGAGAGCTGCAGCCTCTAACTTGCTTCTGTGATGTGGTTTTTACTCACCAACCCCAGCGAGACTCAGGGGCCTCCATGTCCCCAGTCACCACTGCAGAAACATACCCCTCCCCACCCTACCCCAGGGCACATCTTCATTCAGCCTTGCCTGTCCCCTCGGCCCAGCCCCAGGAACACATCCTCTGCCTTCTGCCTCTTTGGCCCAGGCCACTGAGTCCAGCTCCCTGGGCTTCTGCCTCACCTCTTATCACTCCTTACTGGCCACCAACTGCCCCTGCTCTTCAGTATCACACTCAGTCTCCCCTCACAGTGCCACAGCCACCCCTCACCCAGATGCCACCTGCTCATCCTTTGGGGCTCCTCTCAATGTCACCTGCTCAGACTCAACTTTGCAGCTAGGAAGGCCCAGCTCCCCCAAGCACCTTCCACAGCAGCGCTGCCCGCAGCATAATGACCAGCAAAGGCCTGGCCATCAGGAAGTATGTATGGGAGCAAAGTTCAGCTTCCTGGGAGAAGCTGCCCCAGTGGAACACACAGCCTGAGTCTTTACCTACCTCTGAGAAGAACACTGAGAGGATGACCAGACTGATCCAATGAATGACGCTGGCAAACTGCAATGCACTGGAAACTGAAAGGAACAGCAAGGGCTGGCTTTAGGGGTGAGGAACTGGATGTGTGGGTACCGGGCTGCACAGCAATTCAGGCAGACTTCTGGGACACTCCAGTAGTGGGAGCAGCTCGACTGGGTGACACTGAGTCAGACGATAAGGGCAGCCCTGTGTCTGAAGGCAGGCAATGACAGATTTGTGGTCAGTGCTGCTGTTTGTCCCTTCAGCCCAGGGGCCGCAGGCCAAAGAAGGATGCATGCCAAACAGCCCGGTGAGGCCTGAAGGGCTCCAGCCCCACAGCTCAGTCACCCCAAGTACTGCATCTGACCAGTGGGCTCCAGGCCAGCTTTCACTGACTTTTCAACCTGAGAACTGAGTCGTAGATATAGAAGGATCTGGTGGGTTTTTCAGAGATGGCTGGAGGAGGCATCTCTGGGACAGGGACAGGAACCTGTCTTGGGACAGGAACCAAGATGTAGGGTGACCATGGCAAGGCTTGAGGCCGGGATGCCCAGGGTGCCCCTCTCTGCCAGGTCTCCAGCAGGAATAGTGGGGGCTGTTGGCCTCTGACAGTGTCCATCTCATCTTGTGCCAGCTGTCTGGGACTTGAACTCCATCTCTGCAAGGCCTTTGTAACTACATGAACCCTAGTGGGACAGAGTTCCCAGCAAGAGAGGCCAAAGCAGGGTGCTGGAGCCATGATGAGGGTTGGGTGAGCTTTCAGAGGGAGAGTGGGAGGCGTGTCCTGGGAAAGATGCTCCTCAGAGCACAGAGATTCCACAGCACGCTGGGGCAGGGACAGATGGGCTGCTCCAAAATGGCTTGAGCTGCCTCCCTAGTGAGCTTGCTGGAGCCGCCCCTCAGAAAGCCCCGGGCCATGCATGAGAACTGCAGCCTTTCCTTGCATGCTGGAACGTATAGTTCTAGGGGTGCGTGAAACCCATGTCTTTGAGCAAATTTGAGGGGAAGAGGCTGCAGTATCAGAATCCAGGTGGGGGACACTGGGGCCCTTGGCTTGGGCCATTCTGGCCCTTCGAAGTGGAGCCCCAGATGTACTGTGGATCCTTCCTGCCCCAAGCCTTATGAATATAGAAGGAACCAAGAGGCGGAGGCCTGGGTGACTCTGCGAAGACCTCTGGATGATTCTGGAAACATAAAATCTCTCCCATTATTTCTCAAATGAATTCCTGTGCCTTTTTTTACGGTTTACTTTAGAAGAGCAATAAATCTCTGATTGTGCATTTTATGGAATTTAAGATGCCTTTTATGAGCTGCTATTGGATCTCCCACCAAAATCAATCTCCTGGATACTTAATTTTAAGCAAAATTCCAGCGTCGGCTGTGTTCTCAGTTCTGCTCGATGCCTGTCACAATCAGAGCAGCTGAGGGCCCCAGTGGCAATCCACCGCAGGGGAAGAAAGGCCCCGTTATGGTCAGACCTCATAAAACCAAGACAGTAAGGGTGAGTGGGAGGGGAAGTCTACAGCATGGTTTAATTGAAGACAGGTTGAGTATAAAACCAGTACTAGTCACTTTATGTTAGAAGATATTTTAATTGGAATCAAGAGGACCCTAGTCCCATAAAACTCAACTAGACTTAGCAGACAAGCAATTCTGGGCTTGCTGTCACCCTTTCCTGGAGAACCAGGAGGTGATGTGAGTTGGGGAGATCCCCTGACAGACTCTGGAGGACTCAGTGGAAGAATCAGGGTGCTGGAGAATGCGAGCCCATGACCAGGTGGGTGATAGAATCTCTAGTCCTGGATTTTGACAATCGCAGGAAAGAAAAGCTCTCTGGAGCCAATCATGTCACCTCTTTAAAAATCACCACCTGAATGCTCTACCTTCTAATTAGAGAGCTGGGGGAGCAGAACCATTCACTCCTCCAAAGACCCTTAGGTCCCAGTCCCTGCGGCACCAAACAGGTCTGCAAGGGAGGTGACAGGATGGGCCTTCTCTTCTCACAGCCATCCTTCCAGGGCACAACTGGGACAGAAGAGGCAGTCAACAAGCTTCCTGCTGCCACATGCATCTGGTTCCCATAAATGTGGAGCTGGGATGAACCCTAAGTGGATCTTCAGTGTGTCGAGAACTGGCCAAGAAGATACATGGTCCAGGGGCTGGAAGCTTCCCTCTAATACCTAAGGGGCACATTTCTTGCTCTAACCTCAATTTGCTTTATCTGTAAAATGGGACTGTACAGTCCTGCTCATCTTGCAGGGCAGTTGGTGGGCCAAATGTGTCATGAACCAAAACTATCACAAGGTATGTAAATAACACCGCCAATAGACAGCTGGGGAAAAATGCAAGGGCTCTTAGCCTCACTGTGGCCGCTGTCATTATTATGACAGACTCATGTGTCTCCATACATGGGAACTCTCTTTAAGCTACAAAAAATTCCTATCTGGAAAATTCCAAATGGCAACAATCAAAAAAATGCACATGGGGGTCCCTAACATTTTTTTCATCTCATCAGTTTCTGCTCATGGAATGAAGGGGAAGAGAACTGGAGAGGCCACATGGGGCAGAGAGGGCATACTGATTCTGGGTGACAAGAGGAGCTGCCAGATGCGTCCCTCCCCAGGGGCCAACCCCGTGAACCAGGGGGCCATGGGTTGGCTTTGGCATCAGGCAGGGGGCACCTCCCAGCCTGCCTATTGGGGACCCCTGATGGTTACAGATAGATGCACAGTGAATATCGACATCATACGTATTTGCATAGGTATCCCTCTTGCTACTCACACTGGAGAAGCTTTATATCTATTAGAAGTTCCAGAGTCAGGAGAATCACCACCAATATTACACAGGCTACCAGGAAACTGTTGAGACTCGCACTGAGCAAAAATACCTGCCACACGGCTGCTCTCTTCCCACAGCATGGCTTCAGCCAGTTAGACCTGCAGGGACAAAAGCAGGAGAGGAGGGCTGAGTGTGGAGGGTGAAGGAGCAGACCCCATGCGGCCCTGCCTTAAGCTGCTGGCCTCCCTTCTCCCGGTTTCACAGGGCTCTTGGTTTCATGATGAGCCACAGTTGTCTTTACGAGACCACAGAGTAGAATCAACCTCGTCTTGGGAAGGGGAATTGTGTTCTGAGGACTCTTTTGGGAGACCCTGAACTTGGTGAACTTGTGCACTCACAAGCATAGATAAGGCAGAACCTGGAGATGGACTCTTTCCTGAGCAAGATTCAAAGTGGGGATAGAAGCTCAGGGCTGGGTGGGTCCCTTGAGCATCTGATTCTCTTACATTCTCAGGGACACAAGGGGCACCTTTGAGTGGGCAGAGAGGAGGGGGTCGCTGTGCTGAGGTCACCTTGCTGACAAGGTAATGTAGGTATGAGCTGGATTGCCTGCCTCCCTGGATGAGGAAGGATGGGGCATCCTGGAGACACCAAGACTGTGTCAGCCAGGCAGTTCTTATCCTGGCTGTGCCTTCAGCACCCTGGGACCATGTGCAAAGGTCCTGACCACTCTGGGATACTTCCTCTCCATCCTAAAGTGAGGCTGGTGCTCCTAACTCACAGGATTATTAAGAGCTGGATGAGAGAACACATCTGACCTGTTGAGCAGTATGGCTGAAATGGCTTGATGACAGTGATGATGACGATGGTGAAGATGGCGGTGATGAAGATGGCGATGGAGAGTCTGAGTGCCCCTGCATTTGACCATCGCTTGGCCAGCAGAGGGAGCCTGTCTGCGGCAGCCTGCTGACAGGCCGGCCAGCGCCCACCTCCTGTAGTGCCCGAGGGTGTCACTGGACAGGGAGGGCAGCTCCCTTCTCCCCAAGGAAGGCTGTGAATGTTCCAAGATGAGGTTTCTTCCTGGAAATCCATCCTAGGGGAAGGCGTAGGATGAAGCTCACAGCTCATCAAGAACCTGTCAGGAAAATGGGCTCACTCAAGTCTTTCTGGATTCCCTCTAACACTCACAGGAATGGCAGGCCTGTCCTTGACTCTTGGGAACATAAGAGATTGGGGTTCAGTCCACGATTTGGGAAGCTGGTCTCAGAAAGAGAGGCAGGAGAATTTCGAGAGATGTTGAAGGAAAAAGAGATTGCTTTGGATGGGGGTGGTTGATAGGAGCCCCCACATGGCCTGAGAGTGAGGGCCAATGGATAGGGACCCTGGCTGGGTCAGAAGAAAGAGCTTCTCACAGAGGGACCTGTGGACATCAAGAAGAAGGCTATCTCCTGGCGGATGGCTTTCAAATAGCACGAGTAGCCACTTCTTCCTACTTCCCTTCAGGCTCCCACAGGCCAACCCATGAGCAGGAAGCCATCACATTAACCCCAAGCCCCCATAGGATCTGGTTCACCATATAAACACAGGACATCCAAGTAAGTTCCAGATAAATCAGTATACCTGTGTCCCAAACAATGCACAGGAAACACTTACACTAAAAGGTAACCTGTTGTGTATCTGGAATCTCAGTTTAACCAGGCATCCTGTTCTCTTATTTGCTAAATTTGACACCCTAACTTCTGAGCTGAGGGTCTCAGAGAAACCTCATGAAGACAGTGGATTTGGTCAGAAGGATGGAGTAGAACCACAGGACCCACTCGAGGAGCCAGGATGAGCGAAAGAAAGCCCACAAGAGACCACTTGCAGCAGTGGGCAGGACAAGGTTGGAGAGGCCTCATCACCCATTAAGGGACATGGCCTGGGCCCACCTCCTCGCATGCCAGAAGCCTAAGCCTGCTACCCATCGGGCAAACACTACAGAGGGCTCCTGCATGTGCACCAGAGACCTCTGAACATTAAGATCTCTGCAATGATGGTCCCTTGGGCACTTCCCCCTCCTGATCCATCTCCTGTCTCATGTACTTACCCCCACTTCTGCCTCCCTCCCCTTGGCCCAGTTTCATCTTTCACACCTGAGCCTCCCCTCCTGTCTCCCCCAGGTGGCTCAGGTTCTGTAAGTTAGGTGACTTCCTCCTGTGGCCACCCCTGTGCTCTGTCTCTTCAGAACTCTGTCACCTAGCTCCAGTCCCAGGTCTTCCTCTTTAGTGTCTGTAGCCCTTCCAATGGTGCCATTTTGTTGTCATTTGAAATTGGAGCCAAGAGCCTTCCGGTGGCTCTAAGCGGAGAGGCTCAGCCTCACAGTGATAGCTGTTCGCCTGCATGTGGTCTTGCCTAGAGCGGAGAGCAGAAGCCCTCACCCAAGGTGCACAGAGGCGGCTGGCAACTGAACCTTCTTTCCCCAAGACACTGCTCTTTCTCCCTCAAGAACAGAGCCCAATGGGGAAGGAAAGGACACAAAGCATTTCATCCAGCAGTTGTACCTTTGCCTGTTCCTTCCCTACAGGCAGAAGTACACCTGCTGCCACAAGAGGGAAGTTTAGTCCACACTGCTGCTTGAATGTTAGCATGCTGACTTTCCTTTTCACAGAATCATCAATCAATCAATCAATCAATCAACCAATCAAGTATCTATTTCTTGTGACAACTTCTCATTATGTTGCCCAGGCTGATCTTGAGCTCCTGGGTTAAGTGATCTTCTGCCTCAGCTTCCCACATAGCCAGCTTTACTGGTGTTCACCTCCATGCTCAACTTTTCCTTCTTTTGAAAAGATGCAGGCAGGGGTGGGGAGTCATCTGTGATTCAATGACGTCGGCTTCTGGGTGGCCACACCCTGATCCCCAAGCCAGGGAGAGGATCAGGCAGGTGTCAGGTTCTAGAAACAAGTCAAGGACAGGTCTAGAAGTCATATGAATGATGGGAGCCCACCATGGTAGGCACCACGATTAAGAAGCAACAAGAAGAGACAACCTTCAGGCTTTTGGGCAGGTTACATCTCGTGGGGAGACAGTCAGATCATGAATAACCCACAGGGACAAACCAGAGAAGGCAGAGGTGTCAGGATGTAAAGAGAAGCTGATATTTAAGTAAGGCCGCAAGGGTCAGCCTCTCTATGAATGTGACCTTTGAGAAAGTGGAAGGGGGTACAGTGTGAGGGAAGCTAGGATGGGCGGTCCAGGCATGGCGGAATCAAATAAGGGTGCTGATGGTGAGATTCTACTCCACCCTATGGGACAGGAGAACAGGAGCCAGGCTGGACAGGCGACACCACCCATCACTCCCACAAGGACAGGAGCTATGGGTTCTGCCACTGTCTTTGGCTCCCTTGGATAAGGACAGGATCAACACCCAGGTTGGCAGTTTTCAGTTCAGGCTGTGACTTAGAGTCACCAAGACAGCTTGAAAATCCCAACTCCCAGGCCACACGTCAGATCCTCTGACCCACCAGCTTGGGGCAGGATCCAGGCTGGTGTCCAAAGCCCCTTCTGGTAACTCCTGTGTGTAGTCAGAATGCAGAGCCACTGTCACCAGCCTTGGTGGCTTGAGGGCCCTGAGGAGCAGGGGCCAAGTCCTCACCCAGGGCTGTGGGAACTGCTGAAGCTCACCCTTCCCCACCCCATTGCTAAGACCCCAGGTGGTGGGAAAGCCAGCACTTCAGGTGGCTTAAGAGGCTGACAGGTAGCTCAGCAGGTGAGCAGGGTGCAGGGAAGGGAGCTGGAAGTGGGAGAGATGAGATGTGGGGTCCTAGGGCCCCAACCAGCCCAGGGGTGGTACAGGGCCATGTGCATCCCTGTGTGCCTACAGTGGGCTGGACGGGGATGTGGGCAGTGGCACAAGGCTGTTGGTTTTCTGGCTGACCCAGTGTTTGGAAATCCCAAGTGGCTAATAAGATTCCCTCTAAAATTCAAAAAACTCAGGCATTCTTAGGAGTTTCCAAAATTCCCGGATGGTTAACTAACAATTTGGCCTTCATGGGGCCCTGGGACCCCACATCTCATCTTTCCACTTCCAGTTTCCTTCCCAGCATGGTCTGCTTCTTTGGAGAGAGTGCTTTCCTCAGTAGGACCTTAGGGACCTGGCAGGTTCTGGTGGTGCTGTGCCGTGGAGGCCACCAGAGGGCAGGCGTCTCTGCATTTCTAAACATGAGAAGCCAGCTCTGGGCAGCCTAAGTCACCAGGACCACATATACCAGTGGCCAGATGGTACCGCATGGCAGGTGGGCAAGTGGTTTTGCCAGGCAGTCCTGAGACCTCAGGGACATCGGTGGAAGGGAGGCTGGGCACTGTTGCTGCTCCTGCTGTCTACCGTCAGGCGTGCAAATCACAGTTTAGGAGAGCACATTTTGGAATATGGAACCAGTCCAGTGCCTGGCCTGTCCCTCTCTAGCACCCCAGCCATGGACAGAAGTGCGGTGCTGGGGACAGGGATGGCTGCATTGACTGCTGGTATGGACCTGGGCTCTTAGGGATGGTGGGGGCCCTCTTGTATCCTCGTAAGAGCCTGCAGACTGTGAGGAGTCACAGTGTCCTCAGAGGAAGTGCAGATCACAGAAAGCCTGGAGGCCAGGAGATCCTGTGCCCCAAGCTGGGATTGTTGCTCTCAGATCCCCAAAGAAAGCAGCCCCGGGAAGTGAAAGGAGCCTGGGAGCCACGTGATAGCCACAGCTGGGACGAAGCTGAGCTCAGGCTGCCCATGACTGTACCTGGGGGAGGCTCAGCAGCTTCCAGAGGGCAGAGTGTCCTGACAGTTCTTAAAAAGCAATGGCTTCTACCCCAAAATGCAGAACATCACATAGGGCTGCCCAGGTTCCCTGAATCTCACAGACATCATCTTTTTCCCCACCTCATTTTGCAGTAGTAGGGATTGAACATCAAGGTCTTCCCACTACGTTACATCCTCACTTTCACTTATTTTTTGTTTTTAATTTTGAGACAGGATCTCACTAAATTGCTAAGATGCCCAGGCTGGGCTTCAACTTTTGACCCTCCTGCCTCAGCCTCTAGAAGGCTGGTATCACAGCTACGCGCCCAGCCCAGGTGGATCATCTGAGGAGACTTGGGCTCAAGGGTAAAGCTCCAGGATGGGTTGGGCTGAGGCCTCTCTTTTCCAGACACTCCAACTCTTTGATGCTGAGTGCTCTATTCCAGGAGTCCTGGCTGGAGATGGCAGTGGTTTTAAAGATCAGTAGAACATGCCAGGCCCACCTGACTTCTCCCCACTGTATTTATCCCACATGATTCAAAGTACTGTCGGAGAAAGCCATGCACTGACTCAATCTAATTTCTCTCACTGGCGTGGCCTTTATTTTTTTTAGTACTGGAGCTTGAATCTGGTCTTTTAAGCATGTGAGGCAAATACTCTGCCACTGAGCAGTCCTTTTTAATTTTTATTTGATAACCAGTCTCCTTAAAGTAGCCCAGGTTGGGCTTGAACTTGCAATTTTCCTGCCTCAGCCTCCTAAGTAGCTGGCATTATAGGCATGAGCTACCATATTCAGCTTGGGCTTCAGTTTAATTAATTTAACTGATGTTTGCATGACACATACTAAGTACCAGGAGCTATTCTGTGTGCTTACAAATGTTAATTTTAACTCAGTAATTACTGAAAAGAAATATCCAAGCTGGCTGTGGTGGCACATGCTTGTAATCCCAGCACTCTGGGGAGCTGAGGCAGGAGGGTCACAAGTTTGTGCCCAGCGATTGAGCAATTTAGCGACAATGAGATTGTCTTAAAATAAAAAAGGAACCGGGACACTGCATAGTGCAAAGGTCCTATATTCAATACCCCCTAGCATCATAACACAAAACAAAAAAAAAAAAAAAGAGAGAGAAAGAAAACAAAAGGCAAATCCTTCTGCTTTTTCCTCTATGACAAGATGCAAAAAGGCAGGCTTTCCCATTTGCCTCTGATGGCAAACGAGCGTCTCTGAAGAGCAGCTCCACAGCGACTGGGTGCTGAAAGAGCTTTTTGAGCCTTAGTTTCCTCATCGCCAAAATGTGGATCCCGAGTCTCTTTAATAAATGGTGCTGGAAAAACTGGCTCTCCGTTTGCCGAACACTAAAGCTAGACCCATGTCTATCACCATGTACTAAATTAAAATGTAAATGGGTCAAAGATCTGAATATTAAAACAGAAACACTAAATCTATTGGCAGACAAATTGGGTAGAAACCTTGAAGACATAGAGGTAGGTAGAGAATTCATGAACAGGACTCAAACCGCACGGGAAATACTTCCCAGAGTCAATAACTGGGACCACTTCTTATTAAAAAGTTTCTGTATGTCAAAAAAAATCTCCAGCATAGTGAAAAGAAAACCCACAAACTGGGAAAAGATCTCAATGAACTCCTCCTCACACAAGGGGCTTTTGTCTAAAACATATAAAGAATTAAAAAAAACTAAGACCCCCAAAATTCAAAGATCCAATCCAAAAATGGGCATCTGAGATGAATACACACTTCTCAGATGAAGAAATACAAATGGCAAATAAATACATGAAAAAACGTTCATCATCACTAGTCATTAGAGAAATGCAAATTAAAACCACACTGAGATTCCATCTCACTCCTGAAAGAATAGCCAGGATCAAGAAAACCAACAACAACAAATACTGGAGAGGCTGTGGGGAAAAAGGAACTCTCCTGTACTGTTGGTGGGAGTGTAGACTGGTACAACTTTTGCGGAGGTCAGTCTGGAGATTTCTCAAAAAGCTGGGATTGGAAGTCCCATTTGTTCCAGCTATTCCACTTCTAGGCATATTCCCAGAAGAACTGAAAACATCATACCACAATGATATATGTGCACCTATGTTTATAGCAGCACAATTTGTAATCGCCAGATCTTGGAAACAACCCAAGTGTCCATCAACTGAGGAATGGGTAAAAAAGTTGTGGTATTTTTATACAATGGAATACTACTCAGCTATAAAGAAGGATCACATTGAGATATTTATAAATAAATGGGCGCAGCTTGAGACCATACTCATAAGTGAAATAAATCAAACTTGCATGTGTGAATACCGAAGTTTCCCTAGTGTAAGAAATGATTCAAATATATAAAAGTATGTGGTAATCATGATTCCCCATTATGTGGCCGTGAAGCCTTATTAAGTTTTCGCTTATTAATTGGAATGGCTTTATTCTGGGCTGCTTGATATTATCACCTGAGATGAAATGAACAACTACTTTGAAGAAAACAACACATCATAATAGCTAGTGCTGATTTAATATCATCTTGTTTTGAAGCCCCACCAAATTATGGCTCTTTTGTCTCCATTGGTTTTATCATGTTGTATCTTGCTGGATTTTATTATATGTGATAGTATAAACAAAAATTGTTACAGGCAAAGAGATAATATAGAAACCATTGTTCATTTTCTGTTAGCTGGTTCTAAATACCCTATAATACCTTCATCCACTTGAATGGTTTTACACTGTCTTGATATGTTTGATCCTATAGTACACAAAGTTATATTTAAATATTTCAAGGAAAAAGACACTATGGTAACTACTATTAGGTCGGGTATTTGCTGGTGAAGCACTAGGTTGCTGAAATTGTCATGCTTTGACCTGAATTGTCATGTTGTTATGTCCTCTTTTATCTCAATCTCTCCCTCATACATTAAAAAATTATTTAGTTATTGTTTTATTTTTTTAATTAAGGGGAAAAATAAAAAAATTAGCAGGATATATTATAGTAACTTTTTTGATTTCCTATTAACTTGATTTGAAGTCCTGTATTACTTCCACTATCTTGTTTTGACTGATTAGACTCTGTTCCGAACTGTTTGATAGTATCAAGTTTGAGGGTATAGGCAACTACTTTGAAGGCAATAAGATTCTCTATGATGCTCATTCTGGTTTGACTACTATCTTCTTTTGAAGTCCTGTAATGTTTACAATGTTTAGGTTCTATTGGTCTTGTTCTGTACCATTTTGTTCAACTTTACAATACCTAATGATATAGGCAATTCTTTTTAAGGAAGCAAGAAGCATTATGGTAATCATTGTTGATAATCTTGTACTCTGTTTTTACATCATGTACTATGTCTATCCTTGGTTTTGATTGACGCTTTGTTTTGTCATATTTGGTTTTATTCTCTTCCAAAATAAAGTAATAAGAACTATGGGAGTAATAAAACCCAAAATTTTGTTGTAAAAAAGAGAGGAAAAAAAAGTGCTCTAAAGGATACAACTGCAAGTGTGTTTAGGTGCATTAAGATAGATGACCATATTAATGTTTTTGTTGGATCACTGAACACAACTGTTTGCAGTCTCACTGTTTGAATGTCCACTTTGTATGCTTTGATCCTGTGACTTGAGCAACTATCTCTAAGATGATAATGTGTAATCTATTAATTGGTGATTTCTTACTGTATTTTTTGTAGTTCTGTATTACTTGTACCCTTACACTGTTTTGTTTCGTTTTTTTCTCTTTTTCCTTTTAAATAAAATTTTAAAAAAATGTGGATCCTAGCCTCTGCAGGGTGTTAGGAAGGCTTGAACTACTGAAAATGGCACATGGTGCGCACAGTGCGTTGCTTACCATAGGGCATCTACGGCAGTGATGATTCCAATATATGAATGTTACATTCTCCCACTCCATACCCAGTCGGTGTGGCCCACTAATGCCAGGCACTATGCCCTGGGTACACCGGGTGGAGGGGGCCCTGTCCCCACAGAGCCTGCAGCTTGGTGAGTGAACTCTGAGCAAGGAGCTCCTGACCCTGAGTCACTTGAAAAGCAGGACAAATGGTGGGGAGCACAGGAGGGAGAATGAGCTCACAAGCGTGGCCTCTCAGGTGAGCCGCCCCAGCCGGCCTGTGAGACTCTGTGAGTGCCTGAGGCACTCACAGAGATTTCCCACCCCGCAGGGAGAGCCAGAATGGCTTCCTCTTTGCCGCTTTCCAGATGCAGGAGGTGAGCTACAGCACTGCACGTGGACCCAAAACACAGAAGCACACTTCATGAGAGGAGAAGTGACCCTCTTGTCACCTGGGGAAGCAAATAAATGTGGACCCTGACGGCCAGTCTCAGTTCTGTGGTCAGGGTGAATGACCCAGTTTGACATTTGCTCACTCCAGAACTCCAAGCTTCTTGCATCCTCAGAAATGTCACCTCTGGGAACAACAGTAGGGCAGGGGGCAAGCGTACTTATTTGACTGAGCCTCACAGGGAGATGACAGCTAGCACACACTGTGGCCCAGCTGGCTTCACAGGGAACCGAAGGTGCCCTCCATGCACTGCTAAAGAGCTGCACAGAGGTAGGATGTGGTCAGGCAGTGGCCTCCAAGTGCACAGTAAGTGATCCAAGCTTGACTTAGGGCAAGAGGTGGGAGCTGATGGTCAAGAATTCCAAGGCCCCCTGTCCTGAGTCTGCTCGTTCTGGGAATCAGCCACAGCCTGGGGATCTGGTTGGTGCTGTGCCATGGGAGCTGGGCTTTCTAACCTGGTGCGGACAGGTGGCTACAGTCTGCAGGGAACCGCCACCCCTAGGGGGCTCTCCTGGGCCGGTTGCGGTTTGGCAGTCCTGTCTCAGTCATGCTCCTTTTTCAAATCTTTGACCAAACTCTGGATCCCAGGTACCTGCATAGATGATTGGGGTCCCTATTTCAGATTCCATGAATTCAGTTGTCAGGGGTTAGGTGGTTGTCAGTGGCCCCCTTCTTCCAGGTAGCTCAGGCACAACGCCACCCCATGATCAGAAGCATGCTGCCGCCACCTAGTGGCCCCCAAGGCTGCACAACCTGCCTGAGCCTTGGAGTCAGGGAAGGTGATGCTTCGTAGAGAAATGGATCTATGAATTTACTGCCTTATTAATCAATGAAAAGGTGGCGCTCATCTGGGGCTAGGAGCTAAGCAGTTAGGGTGACTGACCCTTCTCACCTCACATGGCTCACAGGGAGAGATGCAGAGCAGACTTAAATCCCAGCTGCCGCCCAGGACATGGAGAACAGGTTAGGGAAGCTGTGGGGAAATGGAATACTGTGTGCAGCAGTGGGGAGGGAAAACAGTGCAGCCACTTGGAAAACAACAGCGTGGCAGGGCCTTGAGAGAAAAAGCAGAATTGCTATGGGATCCAGCAATTCCACTTCTGGGCGCATATCTCAAAGAACTGAAAACGGGGTCGTTAGAAGGTATTTGTGTATTTTCTCATAGTGGCATCTATCACATAGCTAAAATGTAGAAGAAACACAAGTGTTCATGGACAGATGAACGGAAAGGCAAAAACATGGTGCACACAGATGATGAAATATTTAAAAAGGAAGGACATCCTGATATGCTACAGCATGGATGAACCCTGAAGACATTATTCCTGTTGAAATAAGCCCATCACAAATGCATCATGAGTTTACAGATAGGAGGTGCCCGCGGCAGTCAAATTCAAAGGCAGGAAGCAGGATGGCCGGTGCCAGGGCCTAGAGGAGGGGTTATGGGAGCAGAGTTGGTTGTTCAGTGCATACAGTTCTCTATTCTGCAAGATGAAGAGACTTCTAGAGACAGATGGCAGTGATGGCTGCATGACACCTTAAGGGACTTATCTCAGAAGCACACGCTGAAAAATGGAGAAGACAGGAAGTTAAAGGCATCCATTCAATGGGGCAGCCTAAGCTGTGATGCTCACATAGTGACATGTGTGGAGAACAGAAGTTATCTATCTACCCTCAGCAATGAAACCATAAAGGGTCAGGTGACAAATGAAAACCCAGAGACCAGTGGCCAGGATATAGGGCTGTTCCAAGCTCTGTTGTTATGTGACTTGAGCACGTTCCTTGCACCCTGGCCCTGGTGTCCTGTGTGGGTACTTGTGACACTTGCCTTTCTAAGGTCTCCTCCAGCCCTAACAGCCTCAGCAGCATCTCACCTCAATCACAGCTGTCACTGAGCTCGAGGGACTGTCCCTGAGGGCTGCTCCTCACTTTTAGTCTGCCCATCTTTCCTGGATGTGGGTGCTTGCACTGAGCTGACTGCAAGCAAGGTCTCTGCGTTGGGTACACTGCTCCAGAAAGGGCCAGGCTGGCAATGCTGAGAAAACACCAGCAGATACGCCCAGAGTCGAGAAGCTAGAGGAGCAGGGCACTGTGAAGCCCTGGCCTGCTTCCCCTTCCTCCAGGAAGCCCTCCTGCTGCAAGCTAGCTCCTTGTCATCTGTATCTCCTGGGCTCCAAGCAGCAGTCCTGCTTGGGTTCAAGCTGGGCCTTGGGGCCTTGCAGGCTCTACATGGTACTTGCTGACTCAAAGAAACCTCATTGGCCCTGTTTTGGGGCAAATGAGAGACAGACAGGAGGGGTCTCCATGGGAGGTGTGCCCCAGTGTGGTCACTCCCAGTGTGGTCCCCTGCGAAGTGGACCTCACTTTGACCATAGTCTTTTGGTGCTACTGGATTATAACTGGAAAGGGCCCAGGGGCTGGCTTTCTGGGAGGCTGTGTTGGATGACTAGAGTGCAGTAGCCAGGGTAGCCAGGGCCTTGGCGGCGGCGGGGGGGGGGGGGCAGATACGGAGCCATGAACAGGATCAAGAGGACAGCTACAGAGCAGTGAGGCAAAGTATGGGTCCCGACACCTGGGATACATATGTGAAGCCTAAACCTAACCTTAACCCTTACTCATTCCTAGCTCTGCCCCAACCCTGCCCTTACCCCTAATCGTACTTGTAGCCCTGCTCCTACGTTACTCCTACTCCTAACTCTACCTCCACCCTTACCCCTAATCCTAAACTTACCCTCACCTTCCCTTTATCTTCCCTTAACCCTAAGCCTAACCCCAGGACTGCAAGCTGGCGGGGATGGGGTAAGTTGGCTCAGTTATCACACAGGTGTGACAGTGCCCTTGGCTGTTCTGGTATGCTACTGACTCTGTGCTCAAGGCTCCAGACATAGTATACTTTCAGAGCAAGCCACCAGGGCAAGCAAAGGTGTGCAGGGCCATCTATCTTGGAAAGGGACAGGACCCTGAGCGCTGAACACAGGGAATCCAAGCTCTCTAATTTAGCTGTAGCTAAAGCTTCTAGTTTGCTGCTAAAACACCCAGCAACACTTTGTGTTTGCACCCAAAGCACCCAGCATGTTCCAAAGTGTTTATAGACACCTAGGAAGGTCACCCAGGCCAGCTCCCAAGCCCCTGGCCAGTGTTGCAATGATGTGTCTGACTACCACAGGGTAGGGGTGGGAGGACAGAAGTCTGTGCTCCTGTGTGACCCTAGGGTTTGTATCTGTTCCTCTCTGGTCTCTGAATCTCCACATCCCTAAAGGACTCCTGGTTCTCAAGTGCACTAAGAGGGAGCTGCAGGGCACTTAGAGACCGCTTTGGCCCTAAAACAAATTTTATGCTTCTTTGAGTTCCAAACAACTGTCACTTCAGACAAGATACTGTGGCAGTGACAGGTATATAGTCTGTGTCCAAAACTTATTGAGTGGGCTGACGTGGGCCTCTGGTTCTGACAGGTCAGCATCTCTAGTCTCTGTGGTGCCTCTCGGAGGGCTCCTGGGAAACCACGAGCCACCCAAGTGCTCTCTGCATCCCAGGTGTGGTGCCTACCCTTCTCTTTGGTATTCCTCGTCCAGATTTGACAGAAGCTGTGATCCTGCTGTGGACAGGTCGACGGCAGCCAGGGGCAAGTCTCGATAGGCAAAATTCACGAGCTGCACAGGAGCAAGGCTCTTGGTTTCTTCTTCAACTTGTTGGGAGATGATCTCGACTTCAGAAATTCCTCCTGCAATGGCAGGCCTGGAAGGAAGACAGGAAAGGTTGGGCTCCAGACCAAGGTTGGGCTTCACTTCCTCGAAAAGATGAGATGGAAGCATCGGAATCCACTGTGCAGGAGAAACACAAGGTTGTCACACATGTCCCACTGGAATCCCCAGGACTGGACCAACACCTTGACCAGTGCCCTCTTCACAGGTTGGGGAAGTAAGGGAAGAAGAACTGCTCAGGTCTGAACATAAGAACTCTGGGCCAGAACCTTTTTCAGGGGGAAGCAGAGGCACAGATGACAACTGTCAGGCCACGGCCTAGACTTAGGACTCTGGGTCACTGCATTTTATGCTGGAGTGGATGCTTTTAAGTCATCTCATGGTCCCTTGAAATATGCCTGTCAATCGTCCGATGACAGAGAAAGATGTCTTGGCTCACCACTGGGGTATACTGGTAGCCAACCTGGAGGGACCTCGGGGGCCTTGGGAGGGGAAGACAGCTGGAGTTGCTGCTCCCGTCCTGTCAGAACTGGCGCTGCTAGGTTGCCTTTTCTAGAGTAGGAAGTGGGGTTCATTTGGTCAGATGTCTGCAGCATCCTTGGTCTCCTCCTGTGTCACAACAGGCTCACTTTGGGCACTGAAAATAACCCACAACTCCCCTGGCACCACAAGATATCCCAGCCAGGGGCAGTGCCACCTCCTGACCACCAGGGGTGCTTGGCAGTCACTGCTGACAGTGCAGATGACTGGGTCCACTCTGGGTGAGGTGGCCCTAAAGTACTGACATCTGAACAGTGTGGGGACATCACAGACCCTGTGGTGTAGTTAACACCGCGCATTGTCCTGTCCCAACACCAGCAGAACCCTGGCTGGGTAATTTTGCTTTCACTCCCTGCTATCTTTGGTCCTTCCCCAATCCTCTACCTCATCTCCTCTTGTCGAATCTGGGCCTGGGTCTTGTTCTGCTAGCCAAACAAGGAACATTAGAAAAGAAAATAGCATGAGTGGGTAACAGTAAAATTTAACTATTTGAAAGAACATGTTGGGTTGGTGTCCTGGGTAATGAGACTCAGTTCTAAGACAGAGGCAGCAGTGCAGTCTGCTCAAAAAAGGTCAGTGCCAGCTCTAAAGCCACCTTCTGTGGGGCTCCTCCTGGGCCTCAGTTTCTTTAGGTGAAACTCTGGAAAGTTATTAGAGGCTGCCTGGAAGACAGTCCTTCTCACCCTATGGTATGAGATGGGTAGAAGTCTGGAGCTGGTCAGAGCAGCTTTGGTGCAACAAGCCCCCCATGTGGATGGGGACCTCTAGGGGGAAGAATTTTCTAACAACCACTGAAACCTAACCAGCAACACAACACAACAGCCCTCAAGACACTCCGAGCTGACTCTACCTAACTTTCTTTCTCTTGGCTCATCCAGATAATAGAGGGGAAAATGGAGTTTTTATTTGAGTACCACGGGGGGGGGGGGGGCTGCCTGTACTACCTGAGCAATTCCTTGTGGCTCAGATCCCTTTAGTAGGCTGTGGTTAAACCTTTGCTTTTTGCTACCTGTCAAGCATAGATAATAGCACTCATCACTGTGTGATATTTACAAAATGACTCAAGATCCTCAGACAGAACAGAGGATATGCAGCTTCTGTGTTTCTCAACGATTGATAGGAAAGTGTGGGTGTTTACAGGGGGAATCCCAGCTCCTCCAGATGTTCCCAAAAAAGTACATGCTGGGCTGAATGTGCTGTCTTTTCTTGGGGACTGTTCAAGGAAACTAGGAATTTCTGAGCTGAATAAACAGAATGTTCTAATCAGTGGGGAGAACTCAAGGAGGGTGGAGCAGGTTTCTGAGTTCCATAAAATATGGCTCTGAGAAGCACAGAGCAAATTACTTCTGCCTTCCTAACTTGCCAGCCTCCCAGTCACTTTCTGCCAGTGGCCACAGTTTCCCATCTCTGTTCTCAGTCACACAGCCATTTCCACAGAGAGATGAGGTGAGGCCTCCTTTGGTGGGAATAAAGGTTTTACAGATCATGGCTTACGTACTCTCCTGGGTGAGGGTCAGTGTGGTTAACAGAATGTATTAATGGTTCCCCTTCCTACCCCTTCCTGAACCCAGGCCTTTTCTGTAAGACTTTGCTGCTCCCCTCATCAGTAGAGTCTGCCTCCAGTCATGTGACTTGCACTGGCCAATAGGATGCTGATGGATATGACCCTCACAGGGCGTGGTAGACAGTGGTAAATTCTGCCTGGTTCTTGCACTCCAGTGTCAAATCAGAGGGGTTCAGCATGGCTATGAAGGAAGAGTAGAGCCTAGTCTCAGCTACATTGGCTTACAGCCAGCACAGCTTCACCTCAAAGGTGACCCCAGATGAGATCGGCAGAGCTATCTAGGTGGTTAGTCCAGACATGTGAATGACATTTACTGTTGTCTGTTACTGAAGCTGGCTGCCCCCAAGCACTACAGTGGTTATATGGCTTCGTTATGCATGGGTTTAAATAGCCAGGCCCCCAAGGGCCTAGGGCCAGATAGGCCAGGAAAACATCATATTACAAACAGACTGTTACTCTCATCTTAGTAGCTTTTTGCCAAACGATTCCAAACAAAAATAAATCACCACCTGGTTACATCATGCTGGTACTTGGAAGATAAAGTGCTAGGTCCACATGGTGTCTTAGGTTTGGGGAACTGGAGGCAAGGCTCCCTCAAAAGCTCTACCCTGGGTTTCATAGAATCTTCTTTTAGAAATCTTGTCACAATTTTTAAATTTCCTTGCAATGCCTTTTGGCTCATTCATTCCAGGTACTTCCTAATGTTTTGAGTTTGTTTTTGAAAGGTTCTCCCCATTTTTGTGGCCTCTTGTAATGGAATTGTGCACAGTAATTGCCTAAATCAGCAGGACCTTGTCTCCTGGGAGATTGATGGTGACATTCCTGACACAGAGCAGGTCCCATAGTACTCACTGTGGATCTGTCATGTTGAAAGGCGCCACCAGGGCCATGGGCTTCCTGGTGTCTAGCAAGGCTCAGCTGTCCTGAAGCCTGCTGTCAGCATTTCCGAGTGTGATTTCCATAAGACACATACAAAAATAGTGCCCTGAAAATAAAAATAGTAATTTATTACCTTCAGATACAATCCCGAGTTCTCCTAAGCACATCTAAAATTAGAACTTTTTCTCATTTTTTTGCACAGTAATGTCAAATACATTCTCCTGATAATCCAGTAGAGGAGCAACAATACACACGAGTCATCTTCTTGTTAAAAGATGAGAAGATAAAGTAATTTCTTTTTCCTCCCTCTCTCTTTTCCTTTCACTTCTCTTTCTCTTTTATTCTCCTTTCCTTTCTTTCTCACTCCCTCTCTTTTTTGGTATTACTGGGGATTGCACCCAGGGCCATTGCATTATGCTACATTCCCAGCCCTTTAAAAAAATTGTTTTTATTTTACTTTTTGATTTTTTTTGTTTTGTATTTTTTTTGTACCAGAGATCGAACTCACGACCTCATGCTTGGCAGGCAGGCACTTATGCCACTGAACTAAATCCCTAGACCCCAAAATTGTTTTTATTTTGAGATGAGGTCTTGATAAATTGCCTGGGATGGGTTTGAATTTGTAATACACCTTCTTTAACCTCCTGAGCTGCTGGGATTATAGGCATGTGCCACCACACCCAGCTCAAAAATCAGTGACTTTTCTGTGTCACACTGAGATAGTAGAAGGAGCAAGTTAGACCCTCAGTTTTATGACTTCTTATCCACAGTACTTTCCACCAAGTTGCTGTGGCCCCAACCCCAGCATAACTTGTAGTCTGTCTCTTTATTATTCTAGACTTTTCTCTGTGCCTCTCAACTGGGTCTTCAATGAGAGGCAGCAAAGTGGCTAAGAGGGCCGACTCTGGAGTGAGACTGCCATAGTTACCCCTTCTGCCCTCAGCTTCCCCATGTGTAAAATGGGGACAATACTAGAACCCAGGGACAGACTGCATGTAAGGGACTTAGAATAGGGCTTCATACATACCAAGTACAATATCAGTGCTGGCTTCCATTATCATAAGTGTAATGTTTTCAGAAATTAAAACTGCATAGAATGTTGAACCCAAACTCATTCCAAAGTATCTGAATGGCTGAATATAAGATTGTAACCTGAAGTTTGACCTCGGTAATGCAAAATACTTTTCCAGCCAACTCAACAGTGCCACCCAAAAGTCCCCTGGGAGATGACACAACCCAGCAGACAAAGCGAGGGAGCCTGGTGTACATGGCTGTGAACAAGTTTTAAAAAGGTAACTCAAAGGTACAATCCTGTAAACTGCATTCTACCACAAACTGCTGTTCTTCCAAGCAATCAATGTAGGATAAAATTCTTTCTCCCCTTGGGTTGGAGAGACAGTTCAACCAGGGAGATAGGGACAATGGGATAGTTTACACAGGCAAATCACTGCAGGCTTTGAAAGTCCAGGGGATAGGATGTCAGTGTGCCAAGCTCTGTGTAATGAAGAGGAGCTAATGATGGCGGAGGAATCTGGGAAGGTCTGAATTTAGAGCCAGTAAAAAAAAAGGAGAGGAGGCATTCTAAAATCAGAAGCAACTCAATTCAGAAAGCTACCAACATTTCTACACCAGACGTTTGTAGTGGTAGGAGTAAAAAAAAGCATAGAGTCAAGGCAACATTAGGGACAATTTGGCCTTGCTAAAGGTTCAGTGGACCTCAGGCAGAGGGTCTAAACATTAAACACAGAACTCTCCTATGTAGGATTTGGGGTTGCATATAACTACATAGTAAATATTGCACTATTATCCATTCCATAATGCATATTTAACCAATCTCATTTTTGTTGCTGTTGTTCTCTTCATATATTCTCAAGTTAATAGTCTTCCAGGTATTAAGATGGGTCACATGCATCATCTAACCTCCACAGACAGTAAAGCCAGGATTGAGGTCCCAGGACTGGAAGCCAGTGGGCAACGTCCCCTTCTAGATACGTGTCTTAATGAGCTGTGCTCCCAAACCAGTATTTGATATGTGACACCAGACACTAGCCCTGAGAAGGGCCTTTCATTCATGGACCTTCCAGTCCAGCTGAGCAGATTTAAAACACAAAACTCCAAACTTTCTGGACCCCCTAGCTAGCGAGGAAAAAGTAAAAATTGATAAACCTATACTTAAAAATAATAAACACAAACTACTGCATTAATATGTTATATCCAACATAAAACACATGCAAAGACTAGAAATAAAAATGATGAGAAATAGTTTAATTTCACTTTTAGGAAGGAAAATTTCAAATACACAGAATTGTACAGAATTGTGTAATGGACCTCCAGTTCCCCACTGTCCAACTCCAACAGTTATCAGCTCTTGACAGTCTTATCTTCTCCATATCTCTGCCCATTCCCTAACCTTCATGATTATTTTGAAATAAATCCTAGGTATCACCTCATTCATCTGTTCAACATGTAGCTCTAAAAAAGTCTTCTGATGAAAGACAATCACAGGACTGTCATCACCCCCAAGTCAACTGCAGTTTCTCAATACCATTAAATAGCCAGAACATTGTTCTCATTTCCCTATCTGTCCTATAATCTTTTAGATGCTTGTTCAGTCTGGACCCAAACAAAGCCCACAGACTAGGATTGGTTAACATGACCCTTAAGTCTCATTTAATCGATGGGATTTCTCTCCTGTCTCATTTTCTTGGATGACATATTGGAAAAATGAATCTCAGGTTTCCATGGTCTGGATGGTATAGTTTAACATGTTCCTCGGTCCTCTATTTTTCCTGTAAAGTCTATATAGACTTTAATTAGCTTCAAATTCATTTTTGGGGGCAAGACTTTATTGGTGGTGTCACAACTATCTTCTTGGCACTCTTTTCATGATACTGACAACAAATGATGATCTTGTTCTAAATCCATCCATTCATTGGAGTAAAATGCTGACATTTAAATTTCATCATTCTTTATTAATAAGTTGCTATAAAGACAAACTTTCATCAATAATTTGATAAACCTAGGGTATAGTTCATCTAGGGAAAGAAGCATAAAATCTCAATGTCCTCTTTTTTAGTTACTGGTTTTTATAATGATGACTCAATAGCTTGTCATCTTCCAAAGTGATTGTGAGGCATCTGCTGTTGTTATGCAGCACCCCTGATTCCTTCACTCACTCTCCAGGGTGTATAGGGAGCAGTGTTCCTGGAAACTGGCAGTGGTTTCCTAGAAAGGACAGATGGACCCGGGAAAGACGTCTCCAGAACAAGGACAAAGATAAGGGATGGATGATGGGAAAGGTCACCTTTAGATAATACAGTAGTTAAGTAACTGCTTCTGCTGGAGGTTTGATTCCTAACAAGCTGCACAGTGTAGAAGGTCACCTTAAGATGATGGGAATACTTAACCTGGATGTTACTTAAAAATAATATTTTCCAAACAAAGCCATCCCTATAGCACTAGGCTAGCACAAAGCAGGTGTTGTCTAGCACTCTATAAATGAACATCTGAAGTACAAACCTTCTGCCTCAGCAACCTGGTAAAAGGCAAAGCAAAATCTGTTTTGGATTTGCTAGGTCTGGTGCTGGCAGATGGAGAGGATGCTTAAGAGACCTGACTAAAATCTCAGTCTCTTCTATCTGTGACTCATGCATCTCTCTACCAGCATCATGTTTGCTTGTTGCATCCAGAACTGCAGTTTGACCTTTCTCAGCTGGTGTCCTTGAGATTTTAGGTCCTAAGAAGTCTGCTAAGGACAAGCACTTTCCTCACCCTGTAGTGGACAAAGCTAAAACTCAGCTCTATTGTCCCTGGAGGACCCCAGGTCTATTTCTTAAGCCTTACTCAGCTGACAGCCCTTAGATGCCTGCATGTGTCTGTATGTACAACCATTTCACTGGTTCCCATGTCTGCTTTTACTCAGATCTTTTGGGGGACACAAATTAATTTATATACTACATTGCAAACGTGAGCAGAGGTGGGGTCTGAGACATATTAGTGCTCCCATATTTCTGACAGGAGCCACTGTGTGTGACTTTAGATTTGTGGTTCTCAAATCTTCTCATCCACCTTGTTCTTGGGTTGGGGGGCATTAGAGACCAGATTTCTGGGTTCATCCACGAAATTTCTAATTGAATATGGCTAGGGTGGGGGCCTGAAAGTGGACCTCTAACAAGTTTAGAGAATACAAATTTGTTGGTGTGGTGTCCCACACTCTGATCTGTGAATCGGAAAGTTTGCTGGAAGTGAGGTAGATATTGTATTTCTCCTTTGCAGAGGAAGTTAAATTCCTACAAAGCTACTTGAGTGGAATTAGCAGCAGAACCTAAGATGGCCAGGCTGTAGAACCAGAGAGGGAAGGACTTTTAGGAAGCTTTTGTTTGCAAGACACAAAATGTCTCATGGAAACTAAAGGGAAGAAGGTTGTTACTATGTTTCCTAACAGGGGAACTGAGGAAAGAAGATTCCGGGACTAGAGTTGTGGCCAAAGGATACCATCAGGATACACTGTTTTTTCCCTCAGCTTTCTTGAGTATGACTGACAATCAAAGTTATATATCTAGAGTACAAAGCATCTTTTGAGCTGGTGCAGTGGTACATTAAGTGGAACCTTGCTACTTAGGAGGCTAAGGCAAAAGAATTGTCTGAATCTAGAAGTTAGGAGCGTGGGCAACACAGCAGAAGTGGAGCTGAGAAACAAAGAGTGGAGAACCTCTGGGAAGATGTTAGAGCAGTAACTACCAACAAATCAGTCTTCTGGGATCTGGAACCAGGAAAATAATAACCTGGGAGAGAACAAAAAGAAGGGAGCTAGAGTCTCAAGAACAGGAAAGATGGGATGACTGTGAGAAATTGAAGAGACAGAATGCAATGCAGAAAAAGGTATGAGCGATCCATACTTCCTCCCTGGCTTACACTTGTGAGAAGGAGAGCAGATTCTATAAGAAACACAGTGGAAGGGTTGGGGTTTCTCCAAAAGCCTTCAGGGGAAAATTCAGTGCCAAAAAGACCAGGGGATGTAGTGAGCTGCCGCACCCCCTTAAGTGAGTGCTCAGATGTATACCACTGAGTGGCAGACTGAGCCTGGACTTGCAGCAGCTTTATATTCCTCCGGGCACTGGGTGAGGGTCGGCCATGGTAGACATCTGTGGTCAGAAAGCCATGTTAGGCTAGCAAGAGACACAAAGTGTTTAAAGCTAAAAGACACAAACCCCAGCAGAGGCCAGGTTCAGCCCGCATCTGCAATCCCTGGGGCCAGCACTTCTGCACTCAATCATGCTCGATGGCCTACTCTTTGGTGACTGTGTCCAGGACGGACCCAGGCTTAGACTTCCTTGTCTCCCAGGAAGAGCAGGGACATGTCTTGAATTGAACACTGCCCCAAAACTGCATCCTGGAAGACAACCACATATTTAAAATCACAAAGAAATTCTTGTATCTTTTTGTGTACTTGGTTGTCTTTTCTTCTTTGTGTCTTAAAATGTGAACAAGATACATGAAAAATGTATTTAAAAACTGCTAGATGGTGTATCTAATCAAGAAGAATAAGAAGAAGTGAAAAACCAAATGATAACACAAGGGACTGAACATGGCTTAAGAAAGTAGGACTCTCACTGGAGTTTCTTCAGAAAAAATCAACTAAAAACAGGTAATGTGAAAAAAGGGAAGGGACATATATCTTGAAACCAAAATTAGTTGGAAATAAGAGACTTGATCAAGCAAAACATAGATGTCGGACTTTATAAAATGATAATGTAGCCCACAGACTGCCCACGGCCTTACTACTGGTGGGATGGGAGCATGAACTGCCATTCCAAGAAAGTTCCCCCCAAAATGGAGAGAACACAAATATGGTCAGAAACAATCCACATAAAGCCCCTCACCTCTTGATTTCCTACAGAGAACACAGCAGCCTGGCCAACAAAGTTGACTGCACACACAGAGGTGCGGGACTGCTCCCTCCACTACCATCACTCCTACTCAATATAGCTCCAGAAACACTGGCCAGAGCAATTAGACGTGGAAAAGAAATAAAAGGAACAAAGGTAGGATAGGAATAAGTTAAATTATTATTATCTGTAGATGACATGAAACTCTACAAAGAAATCCCCCACAACGCCACCAAAAGATTTCTAGATTTCACAACCAGATTCAGTAGCGTATCTAGATACAAAGTCAACACTCAAAAATCAATAGTCTTTCTGTACACAAATAACAAACTCACTGAGAGAGAAATTAGAGAAAAAACACTCTTCCCAATAGCAGCAAAAAATAGAAAGAAAGAAAGACTTAGTAATCAATCTAACAAAAGAAGAAAAAGATTTCTACATTGAAAACTACTGTACTCAGAAAAAGGAGATCAAAGAGAATATAAAAAATGGAAAGGTAACCTTTGCTCTTGGATAGAAAGAACCAACATAGTAGAAACAGCCATTCTCCAAAAATTGTTGTACAGATTTAATGTAATCTCAATCAAAATACTACTAGCATAACTCACAGAACTAGAGAAAAGATTTCTGAAATTCATTTGAAATCAAAAGAGACCTCCTGGGCAACAAAGACAAGTTAGGGTGTATCACAATCTCTGACTTGAAACTGTACTCTTGAGCCATTGTGATTAAAAAAAAGAGACCTATGGTCCCCCTGATTGACATGTTTTGAAATTTTGTAGTGTTTTTTTCTTTTCTTTCTTTTTATCCTTGAAATAAAATGGGTTTGGGAAAAAAAAAACTCACCATGGTACTGGCAAAAACAAAAACAAACAAACCAAAACTTGAGGATCGGTGGAACAGATTAAAAGATGCAGAAACAACTCCAAATGCACTCAGCCACTTGATCTTTAAAAGGGTCAAACATGTTCACTGGAAAAAGGATAGCCTCTTTAATAAATGGTGCTGGAAAAACTGGCTTTCTGCAACCAAAAACAACTAGACCCATGTCTATTACCATGCTCTAAACTAAAATAAAAATGGATCGAAGGTCTAAATATTAAAACAGAAACACAAAATCTGCTGGAAAATAGAATAGGTAGAACTCTGGAAGACACAGATACAGGCAAAGACTTCATATATAGACCCTTAATCATGTAAGAATTATCATGAAGAATCAACAAATGGGGTCTCATCTTATTAAGAAACAACAGAAATCATCAGCAGAGTACAAAGACAACCCACAGAGCAGAGAAGTTTTTTGCCAGCTGTTCTTCAAAGGGCTAATATCTAGAAAATCAAAGAACTGAAAAAAATTAGACCCTCCAAATTCAAAGATATAATCCAAAAATGGGTATCTGAAATGAAAACATACTTCTCAGAAGTAATAGTACAATCAGCAAATAAATATATGAAAAATTATCAACATCACTGGTCATTTGAGAAATGCAAATTAAAACACTGCTGACATTCCCTCTCCAGAAAGAATGGCTATTATCAAGAAAACAACTCAGGCTGGAGATTTTACTCAGTGGCATAAGTGCCTGCCTGGGAAGTGTAAGATTGTGAATTCGATCCCCAGTATCTCAAAACAAAAATAAAAACAAAAACAAAACCCACCAAAAACAAATAAACAAACAAACAGCCCCACAACTAGTAACATGCTGCCAGGGCTGTGAGGAAAAAGGAAGCCATTGTTGGTGGAAGTGTAGGCTGGTGCAATCACTGTGGAAATCAGTGTGGAGATTCCTTGTAAAACTAGGATTAGAGGTCCCATTTGATCCAGCTAGTCCCTTTCTGGGTATCTTCCCAGAAGATTGAAAAGCATCATATCACAGTGATAGATGCACATTCTTGTTTATAGCAGCACGGGTTGTAGTCGCTAAATCCTGGAAGCAACCCAAAGGCCCATCAAGGCGGTAAATACATTAAAAAGATGTGGGTTTTTTTTTATATGAGGAATATTACTCAGCCATACACATAAAATTGAGAGATTCATGATTAAATGGATGGACCTTGAGACCATAATCATAAATGAAATAAATGACACGCATGGGTAAAGACTGCATTATGTCTCTGGTGTGAGAAACTGAAAATGTAAGTAAGAACCAAAATGTGCAACAGATATGGAAAAATAGGAAGAAACTGTTCAAAAGGAAAAGAAAAGTAGGGATCAGGTAGGGGGAAAGGAAAGAAGAGAAAGAAAAGAAATGAGAAAAGAAAGATAAAATAGCCACGGATTTAGCTCAGTGGCATGAGCACCTGCCTTGCAAGTGCATGGTCATGAGTTTGATCCCGGTACCAACGGTACCAAAAAAAGAAAGATAAAATAAAAAACAATTTTAGTGAATGGGGAGGAGTAGGGAGTTTGTAAGAGGGGATACAAATGGGGGAAAAAGAAATCAAGATATATCACGCGCAGATATAAATTTCCTATAGTGATTGTGATCATTATGTATATCTAAATTGTACCAATAACCTTAAATAAACTGAAAATATTGGGAACAAAACCTTGGGGGGAAAAAAGGGAAGAAAACACAAATGGCATTAAAAAAATCCTGTCCACAGAAATACTGCCAGTAAACTCTCCAAATATAGGGAAAGAAATAAACATACAGATAAGTGAGGCATATAGAACCCCAAATAGCTATGCCCAAAAGAGAACCTCTCCATGCCACATTATACTCAAAATTCCAGATACCCATCACAGGGACAGAAAGGCAATGAATCACATATAGAGGAAAAGTAGTAAAGGTCACAGCAGACTTCTCTACACAAATTTAAAGGCCAGAGAGGCTCAGAATTAAGTGCCTTAAGCCCTAAGAAACAACAATTTCGATCCTTTCTTATGTGTCTGGCAAGGCTTTCCTTTAAAATTGATGGCCAAATACATTATGTCCATGACAAGGAGCACCTCAAGAAACTCACATCTACAGGATTACAATAAATTCTCAAGGATATCCTAAAAAAAGGCAATGAATTCAGCAATGCCAATATATCAAAGTAAATGAATACATTTGATGGGCTCAGCAAAATGGGAAAAATGAAGAAATAAGCAACAAGAAAAACAATGCAACAACAGGAATTAGTCAGTAGCTCCCAGTAATAATTCTCTGTGTAAACAGTCTCAGTTCCCCAGTGAAAATATACAAACAGGCTGAAGGGCTCAAGAAACAAAACCCTACCACATGTAGTATACAAGAAATACATTTGATTCAAAAACATTAAAAATCAAAGGATGGAAAAAATATTTCAAGCTAAAGGAACCTGGAAAAGAGCAGGAGCTGCTATACTAATTTTGAATAAAATGATCTCAAGCCAATACTGATCAGAAGAGCTAAGGAAGGTCACTAGATATTGGTTAAGGGAGCAGTACAATGGGAAGAGTTAACAATTGTAAATAAAGAGGCACCAAATACTAGCACACTCAACTTCATAAATTATATACTAATGGACCTGAAAAATCAGATGAACAGCTGTACAACTGTATTGGGGGACCTCAATATATCACTGTCACAAAGGGACAGACCAACTAGGCAAAAAAATCAACAAAAAAATATTGGAGCCAAACCAACTTTCAAACAAATGGCCTTAATAGATTATTTACAGAGTGTCCCACTCAATAACAGAGTATACATTCTTCTTGGTAGCACATAAGACTTTCTCCAAAATACACTACATACTGGTCCACAGAGCATGCTTAATTACCTGAAGAGTATAACACTAAGTTCCACAAACATATCCCTTACTTTTCTACTGTAAATTTTTAGTGTAACAGTAGCCAGCTGTGTATCTCAGTATCTTTGCTTGAGGGATACAGCAAGCATCTTTGTCTTTATCTGCTTGCCCACTTACAACAAAAGGCAAAGTATGTACATGTATGCAAAAGCATCAAAACAGGATTTTCACTGACATGTTGATCTGTTTCCCTGATGTTTTGGCATGTATTTAACTGGGCATCACAGTGGGTGTAATACACCCACATCACTCTAGGATTTGTTTTTTAAAAGTTTCCTTTTGATTTTTTTTTTTTCTGCTAAAAGTAGCCCAGTTTCGTACAATGGCACATGAAAAACCAGATTTGCAAGTTTTGGAGGACATCAAAAGTATATCATCATCCTGTAATCCCAGCACTTGGGAGGTTGAGGCAGACAGATTGTTACAAGTTTGAGACCAGCCTGGATTACAAAGTGAGCCCAAGACCAGCCTGACCTGACACTGCACAGTCAGACCCTGTCTCAAAAAGACAAAGACAAAAAGAGTAAATCAGCAGATTAGTCATGCATGGATGATGAAGATGTTCCATTATAGTAAAATATACATTTTCATAACACAAAAGTAGGGCAGGTGGATGATGAGGAGGACGATGACTCTTAACATTGATCATATGCACCAAAATTCCTGTGACGGCAAAATGGAGAAAGCATTTACTTACACGGACACAGGGAATTCAGACCTCCTTGATTCAAATGACAAAAAAACAGCAGTGAGAACATATTTGACTAGTCAAAATGTTGTGAAATGTCCACACAACCAAATGGAATGATCCAATGTTAGAAGTAGGTCTAAAAATATAGTGAGGGTCTTGTCAAGGGTGAAATACATTGGAAAGAATGCCTACACTGCCATTCAATGTTGGAAACTGTAACAGATGAAATGTTACAAGATGCTGTGAAATACACAAGGGCTGAAATAGAAATAAAATGTTCTGTATACATCAACAGCCCTAATAAAAATGTATTCATTATGACACCTCACTAGCTGAACTGAAAATATTCACAGGTCTGCTGTACATAGCAGGGATTTCTCACAGTAATTGTAGGAATTTAAAAGACTTACAGAAAAGTGATGGGTCAAAATATGGCATTAAAATGTATGCTCTTGTAGATGTGAAAACATTATGTTTTCAATTTAGAAATTTATTCTAGAATTCAGTCATCAGGTCCTTATTTATATAATAATAAACTGAATGATATTATGAATAGACTTATTGCTCTCATCTCCCAAACTAATTAGAATATGACATCCAACAATTGGTTTTCCAGTTTCCAACTGATGTTACATTTCTAACAAAGCACAAGTTGACCAGTGCAGGAGGAACAAAGCAGAAATTCCAAATGAAATGTTGCAATTTCAGAAGAAACTGTATAGTACAATTTGGATTTTATAAAGGTTTACATTGGCCTCATACATGATAAAGAAAAACAAACTGGAACAGCAGATTTCAATATTTCACCATGATAGAAATATTGATAGGGAAACCATGACAAAACAAGAGGCCTGAGATGGAAACTTTATACAATGAAACCAAAAGCGAGTAGATGTTGATGAGTTACATAGCAACTATGATGTCACTCAAAACACAGAGCTTGGCTAAGGGTTGTATTTTTCTCAGTCCTAAACATGTATACACAAACAGCTTGACAGTTTGTGAAGAGAATAACAAGTGCAAGACACAACAGAGAAATTTTCTTAAAGGACTGGGAATACAGTTCCATACAGGATCATTTACAGCAGAGGAAAAACAACATGTTTCTGCTCAGGGAACTGTGCCAAAAAATTGTGGACCACGCTGATGAGTGACAGCTGACCAGGCGAGTGCAGCATTTCAAAGACCTACTATGACAAGAAAACCAATAAGATGTCAACTGTGCCCTATAAGAAAGGACAGGAAAATAAAATGTATGTGCTACAGTATAAATGATACTTATAAAAGGAACGCGCGATTTTCATGTGGAAAGACTGTTGAGTGTGACAACTGAAGCCAAGATTGTTTTTGTTGGAGAGTGCTACTGGTATTTTCACTGTAGTTCATATAGGAATTTTTGGTTTCTGTTTTTTAGACTCTGTACGTCAAAAACTAGTTGATGCTGAAAATTCTGATGTTTTTACAATACTTTATTTTTGCGATATTTTACCTGTGAAGCACTTATTGCTTAATAAAAAGTCATAAAATTAATAATTCATCAATAGAATTATTCTGAGATTAAATGTGGATTTGGCATAATCACATTTTTGATTCTTTATAAAAAAAGTGTTATGCTCCCTTAAGTAGATGCAAGAGAACTGAAATTCTCTCATGCATATTACTGGATCACAGTGCAGTAGGACTTGAAATCATTGGCAAAAGACATTACAGAAACTATGCAAACACAGTGAGATTAAGTAACACTCTCCTGAATAATCGATGGGTCACAGATGAAATTAGTTTTCATAATTAAGCAATAATGTCAGTGTGACATACTGAGACCTATGGGACACAATAAAAGTAGTCCTAAGAGGAAGGTTCATAGGAGTAAATTTTCACATTAAAAACATTCAAATAAGTAACCTAAGGTCCTCGGAAAGGTCTTAGAAAAATGTGAACACTCCAAACCCCAAGTACCATGAAGAAGGAAATTATAAAAAGATTACGGCAGAAATCAATGCAACTGAAGATAAAAAATTACAAAGAATCAATGAATTGAAAGATTGGTTCTTTCAAAGACTCAACAGAATAGACAAATCTAAAATCAATGTTTTTAAAAAAGGAAGAAAAGATTCAAATCTTTGCAATTAGAAATGAAAAGCTGAAATCACAATGGTTTCTACTGAGATCCAGAAGATACTATGAGAACCTGTATTCTATCTAATAAACTGGAAAATGCAGAAAAAATGGGTAACTTCCTAGATAAATATAAGCTACCAAAGCTGAACTGAGAAGATATAAAAATTTAAATAAACTAATATCAGTCAGTGAATTTGAAGAATAAAAAAAATTATCAAGTAAGAAATGGATTCATCACCGAATTCTACAACACCAAGATCTATCATCAATATTTCTCAAATTCTAATGAAACTGAAGACAAAGCAGTATTCCCAGTCATTTCTAGAAGCAAGTATTATCTTAATTCTAAAATCAGAAAAAGTCCCAATCAAAAAAGAGAACTACAGACCAATTTATTTAATGAACACAGATGCAAAAATCCTCAATAAGATACTGCAAACAGAAGGCAGAAAGTCATCAAAAATATATCACACCCAACTAGGACTCATTCCAAGGACAGTGGGCTAGATTAACATGTACAAATCGCTAAGTGTAATTTACCACATACATAGAATCAAGGACAAAAACTATATGATTATTCCAAAAGATGCCAAACAAAAGCATTTGACAATATTCACTATCCATTCATGATTAAAAACACTCAAGAAGATAGGAATAGAGGTCCTTTATATTAATCTGATAAAGGCCATCTATGGTAAAACAATGGTCAACATTATACTAATGGTGAGAAGGTGAAGTTTCCTTCTAAATTCAGGAACAAGACAAGGTTGGTCAATATCATTACTTTTTGTTCAACATAGTTCTTGAAATACTAACTAAAGCAATTAGACCAGCAAAAGAAATAAACAGGGAAAGAGGAAGTCAAATTATCATTATTTGAAGATGACATGGTCTTCTAACTGCAAGTCCCTAAATCTTCATCAGAAGACTCCTACAATTAATAACCACATTTGGCAGTATATAAGTCAACATCAAAATTCAGTAGCATTCTTGTACATCAAAAATAAACTCACTGAGAGAAATTAGGGAAATAATATCTTTCACAACAGCATCAAGAAAAATGAAATACTCTGGAATCTTCTTAACCAAGGTAATGAGAGACCTTTACAATGAAAACTATAATACTCTGAAAAAGAAGATGCAAGAAGTTATTAGAAAAATGGAAAGATATCCTATGTTCCTATATAGGCATAACTAATATAGTTAAATGGACATACTTCCAAAACTGTTATGTAAATCTAATGCAATTCCAATCAAAATACCAATAACATTTCTTATAGAACTGGAAAGGCAATCTTAAAACTCATATGGAATGAGGAAAGATCTATAATAGCAAAAACAATTCTGGGTAACAAGGGCAAGGAAGAGGCATCACAACACCAGATCTACAAAGGTACAGTCATAAAAACAGCATGATATTGGCAAGAAACACAAGAAAACAAAACCAAACCACTGTGGATCAGTGGAATAGAACAGAAGATACAGAAGTCACTTCAGGCAAAACTCAGTTATGTGATATTTGATAAAGGCACCAAAGCCCTTTGCTAGCATAAAGATAGCCTCTTTAACAAGATGCTGAGAAAACTGGCTCTCCACGAGTTAAAGGCTGAACTTAGACCCATGTCTCCCACCACACATTTTAGCTAAGCTAAAATCAAAATGGATCAAAGATCGCAACATTAGAATGGAAATATTTAATTTGGTGGAAGACAAAATAGTCAAAATTCTTGAAGATACAGGTATAGGCAAAGACTGCGTGGATAAAGTCCTGGCTGCACAAGAAATAATACCAAGAATCAACAAATAGGATCACATTAAATTAAAAGGCTTTTGGATAGCAAAGGAAACCAGCAAAGTGAAAAGACAATCTACAAAAGGGGAAAAAATTTTGCCAGCTACTCCTCAAAAAACTAATATCTAGAATATATAAAGAACACAAAAAATTAGACCCTCCAAATTTAAAGACCCAATAAAAAAAGGGGGCATCTGAAATGAAGAAACACTTTTCAGATGAGGAAATACAATTGGCTGATAGACACAAGAAAAAAATATTCAGTGTCACTAGCCATTCAAAAATGCAAATTAAAGCAGTATTAAGATTCTATCTCATCCTAGAAAGAACAACTATCATCAAGAAATGAACCAATAACAAACACTGGTGAGGCTGTGGAGAGAAAGGTACTCTTCAATGTTGCTGGGATTGTAAATTGATACAATCACTGTGGAAATGATTATGGAGATACCTCAAAAAGCAGAAATTACATTTGACCCAGCTTTTGCCATTTTGGGTAATTTACAAGAATTAAAAACATCACACAACAGTGATTTATGTTTATAGCAGTACAATTCATAACAGCTAAGTCTTGGGAACATCCTATATGCCCATCAAGAGATGAACTGATTATGAAAATGTGCTATTTATACACAATTGAGTCCTACTTTGCTATAAAGAAAGATAAACTTGAGGCATCCTTAGGAAAATGGATGTTCCTTGAGACAATAATGTTAAGTGAAAAAAAACAGATACAAAGGTTGAACGTTGCATAATTTCCCTTATCTGAAAAAATTGATAGAAAAAAGTTACTGAGTACTAAATATGTTTCTTGTGTTAATTCTTATTTTCACTCAAATATGGTGTGAGAGATCGTTTTGCAGGATTTCCATTTCCTTGGGTATATTAAAGTCTTTATTATTGATATGAATATGGTCTATTTTGAGTAAAAATTCCCAGAACAGGAAAATCTATGAGGATGGAATGTAGTTGAATGGCTGCCCAGACTTATAGGAGAGGGACTGGGAAATGATAGTATGTTTTGTTTTGGGATAACAAAAATGATCTAAATTTGATTGTGGTCATAGTTACAGAACTTTGTCAATGTGCTAAAATCTACTGAGCCTTACACTTTAAATTTGTAAATTATGTGACATACAAATTTTAGTTTAATAAAGCTGTTATTAAAAAACAAAGAAGTGTTTTTATATATGCATACATTGTAAAACGATCGCCACAGTGAAGCTAGTTAATGTGTATCACTTCACACAATTAGTTTTTTCCTTGGTAGTAGCAGTAGTGAGAACACTTCAGATCTCCACACTTAGCTAATTCCAAGTATATAATACATTATCAATAATCACTGTTAGGCACCACACTATACATTAGGTAACTGAAGATCTGTACACACTGACTAGAATCTCTCCTTTTCCCTCATCCTCCAGCCTCTGATAACCAACATTCATTTCTGTTATGATGAATTCAACTTCTGTTTAAGATTTTGCACATAACTTATATTATATATATATATATATATTTTTTTTTTTTTAACCTTTTTGTGTCTGGCTTATTTTACTCAGCACAGTGTTTTCACGTTTCAACTATTTGGTTGCAAATGGCAGAATTTCTTTTGTATGAGTGCATAAGATCACATTTTGTATATCTCACATTTTCTTTATTCATCTATCTGTTGATGGAGACAGTTACAGTTTGCATTTTCAGTGTCTCCTGAAGGTCCTAAAGGCCTGATCCCTAAGGTGATACTAGGGAGACACTGTGAAGCCTTTAACTGGTGTTGGAGGTGGAGTATCTTTAGGTCATGGAGAGACTTCAAGGAGGATGTGGCCCCCTTTCTTTTCCGTTTCTTTCCCTTTCTTTTGCTCCCTGGAAGCAAGGTAAGCAGTTTTGCTCTTGACATGTTACCAGTGCTCAGATGCCCCCTCTCTGCAGAAGCTAAAATTGATGGGTCCTCCTCATCATGGACTTGAACCTCTAAAAGCATGAACCAAAACACGCTTTTTCTCCTTGAAGTTGATAGTGACAGAAAGCTAACTCACCCAGAGACTTAGTATCTGTATTCTGGCTATGGAGAATAATACTGCAATGAACCTGGGACATAGCTCTCACACTGAGATAGTAACTTTATCCATTTGGATATATACCCATAGAGGGATTATTTTTGGCTCTCCATTCTGTCCCACTGGTCTCTGTATCTATTTTTATGCTTGTATAATACTTTTTTTATTACCATAACTTTATACTATAATTTAAAATCAGGAGTGCACTACCTCCAACTTTGTTTTGCTGTCTCAAGACTGCTTTGGCTATTGGGAGCCTTGTGGATCCCAATGCTTTTTTCTCCTGTAAAAATGTCAGTGGAATTTTGATTGGGATGACGCTGAATGTTTAGATGGCCTTGAAGAGTTTGGACACTGTCACAATATCAATTTTTCCAATCCAATATGAGATTATCTTTTCATGTGTGTGTGTGTCCATTTCTTTCATCAATACTTTATAATTTTCAATGTACAGAGAACCGAAGTTCTTTGTATCCTTCCATTCCTCCACCTTGCATGGGATACATTCTTTGTGCTTGTTGCCCTGTGGTTACAGAATGGCTGTTGCAGCTTATATATCCTCATACCAGTTCCCAAACATAAACTATCAAAAGCTTTCTCCTCACAAAGCTTTGACCTCTTATTCAGTAGTCATTGTCTTTCTAAACTTTCTATCTCCTTGGGCAGAGCTGGGTGGCATAGTCATAAGGCTGCAAAAGGGACAGGAAGTTCTATGACAGCCTACACCAATCAAAATTCATCCCTTGGTGATGGGCATATTGTTTCCATAATCATAGTCTCAGTTCACGTAGCAAGGAAGAAGCCCTGCGGGGCTGGTAACCAGTATCTGCCAGACTAGGTTTAGACACTTCTCATATAGGCCTAATGCTCAGCTAAGTTTCCTGGGCCTTCAAAAAACACTAGCAAATGTTGGAGAGTGGTTGGCAGGGAAATGTGAAAGATGTGGTGTCAAAAATCTTGGGGATCTTTTATTTGGAAACAGAATTTCATGCATGCCAGGTTCAGTTTTGATATCACAAAACTGCTGCAAATCTAGGTCTAGAGAGAAACCACCGGGTGAGGTAGCTTTCCTGGCCGTGATGTTCATGTCCCCAAGAGGGGAAGGCTGTGCTTTTAGCATTAGATGAGAAGGTTTCTGTACAACACTGTAAGGTCATTGTTGTTGGTGTCTTGACCCATTAATACCTTGCTACACAAACAACCAGCTAAAATGAAGAAAATCCATCATGCACCCGAGATTCTCCCACTTCAGTCTCAAAGGTGTTGCAAAATTCTTAGCTGCAGATCCACTAAGTGGGCAGAGAGCTCATAGTGGCTCTTTCTTCTGGGTGCAGCAGGGTCTCCTGGGGGCCTGGTTAAATCTCTGATGTTTGTTCTTCTTATTGGCATAGTAAGACAATCTATTGCTTACTATTGGTCTTGTGAAGCATGGGAAATAGAGCAAAACAATCAAATCATCTAACGCTGCTCAGGTATTGTAAGAGGAAAATCAAGAGGACCATCATAATTCTTCCCTTGCTTTCAATATCTTTTTTCAAATTCTAAGCTTTCCTAAATACCCCCCAACTCTGCCACCCCTTCAATACTTCCCTACACTGGGCATACCATGTGGCCCTGCTAGGATAAAAGAGTTCCTTGGCACTGGGCCTCTGGCTGGTCTTGGCAGGAAGGGATGTCTTCCAGAAAGCATTTCAGCCCCAATCTTACGTCACTTTTCTTCCAGAATTCTGCAGGGCTTCTGGCAAACTCAAAGAGCTATGATTTTGGGAACCACAATAGTGAGCTAGGACTGCAATGGCAGCCTTGCCACCTCCACCCCTTCTTCACCCCTGATGAAGTAGATCTTAGGTGTAAAGGCCACCTTTCAAGCTCCTTGCAACTCTCCAAGGAAGTCTTTTAAATGGTGCTCACTAAACTTTGTGGCTGAATTCCATATGGCAAAAGATAAATGATTATTCTTTGGTGAAAGTCCTTTTTAATCATACTGCATATGCCACCATTGTAACAATGACACCACTTCCTAGTTGCTTTATATTCATGTCACCTTTGTCATTCAACTTCTCATTGTCCTTGCACCTGGCCACTGGGCTTGGCCACGTAACTTGGTTTATCCTAGAAGACTGCAAACATGACAGGGCTCTCCTCATTTGGCTTGCTGTCTGCCACCTCCTTCCATCACCTCAGCTAATCAGCAGGTTGGAGGAAGATGATGGTCTCAGGCACAACTCATCCCAGACCATAGGAGCTGCCCCACAGTGCCCAGCCTACATCACTGACTCAGACTCACGAGTTAAACGGAACTTACAAGTTTTTTGTTTAAAAGTCATTCTCCAGTCATGTCTTAGCACCTTCTATGTTCCAAGTACTACACTGAACATTGAGGTTATCGAGACAAAAGAGATGTGGTCACAGCACTAAAGAACCTTGTGGGTTAGTGGTGGAGATGAATTCACTGAGCGAAGTGCAAACTGAAGACGTGAAAGGAACAAAGAATCACAAAGGAGTGTTTTGAAATCTGAAAACTTCACTATAAATATTAAGTAGCTGGCAGATTCAAGTTTCCTTGTCCTTCAGCTATCTGCTAAGGAAAGATTTGGTTTTTATAAGCCCACTGGGTTTTGGGGTAGTATTTTTTATGTGGTATCACTGTGGCAATACATCATAGGTACTTCATAGATAAATGTTTACTACAACAATTCAGAGATACATATGTTTTAAATGCTAGATCTCTTTCTACCCTCCACTTTATTGAAGTCCCTATGTCAATATTTAAGCACAGAAATCCTGCAATATTTAACTACTGAAAGCATGAACTCTTACATACAGGCTAATTTTTGTGGGTTTGTGACTAAATAATAAAACCAACTCTATAATTTGATTTTATTCCTTAGTAAGATATAACTGAACCTGCTTTACAATTATTAGGCCCTGGTTTATAATTTTTCATTTCTTAATTCATTCTCATTTCTTAATTACATACATATTTGTAACTTTATCTGAAATGATTATCATAAAATTCATGTATTAGTGGAGTCTGTTCTTTCTTTTGTACCTGCTTCCATACTGTCTGACTGTTGTCCTTCTTCAAAAAACATATATATTGTGTATATCTTTTTCATGGGTTCATAAATCTATATATAAATATTTTATCTTTTGTATTAGTGAAACATATAATTCATACATAACAGGCTTTGCATTTTCCCATTCAACATCCTGTAGAAATCCCCCTCACCCAAATTGAATAGAAAACTCTAATCCATTCCTTTATTAATCACCACATTGTATTCCATGGTGTGGGAGCTCTGTAATCTAGATAACAATTCTCCTTGTTCTTACTCAGTTTATTTTTAGATTTTTTGAGGGGGGCCCTGTAAAAAATGCTTGGGTATATTTTATTATCTATGTCCTGGTATTTTTACTTATATGGATTCCCAGTAGTGGCATTACTGGGCTAAACGAAAGTATATATTTTAAACATTAATACTTGAGACAAAATTGCTTTCTAGAGGGCTATACAAATTTGCTCTCCACAGCAAAATATGAAAGTTTCCTTTGAGAGGAGATTCTGGATCACAAGCTGTTAGAGGTGGACATGGACCAGACTCATCCAGATACCGGCTGAGCTGTCCTTCTGCCCCACATAGCACTGAAGTGAAAATCAGAAAAATGGAGAATAATGGCCAAACCCTAAATAGTAATATATTCTTACACCAAACATTTTTAATTGCTTTAATAACAATATTGCTATCAATAGTTTCAGAGGATCCTATTCTCTTTCCTGTGCCATAAACATTAACCCCTCAAACTAAACCAATGCCCTTTCCAGTTTTTGGGTTTCCTTGGGGGATTTCCCCTTCCTGCACCCCAGGACTTATAAGCAGGTGGTACCAGGACTTCCTGGACTAGATCTGTAGGCTGGTCTGTCCTCACTGCCATGGAAGGGAAGCCCATCTCTGCTTGCAGGTGGCAGGTCTGGACATAGTAAACAAGATCAAACAGTGGCCACTGGCTCATTTTTAACTCTGCTGACATGATGCCCCATGACACCAGGCAGGACCATTTGAGTTTGCACTTAGGGAGGCGCTGTTCAGCAGCGCCTCCAAAAAGTGGTATCTTCCTGGAGGCCCCTGACTCAGAGCTGTCCCCTCTCTCTGATGTCACTATGTGAGCAGTCTGGGAAGGTCTCACTTCCTTCTGAACATCATTTCTTCTTGAAGGATAAAGATTGGAGAGAAAGCCATCCAAGGAACCCAGTTTCCTTGAGCAGCCAGGTGACAGACACTTGAGAAACAGTGGCCTAACTTCTGTGCCCATCTCCTCTACTCTCTCCAAAAACCACAGTGAGAGTTTCTTTCACTTCAGAAACACCACCCAGCCTCAGTCTTTCCAGTACCCTCCTACCCACCCTTTCATGCACCAATCGCCACTCCCGGCTTGTCTCTTCTGGAAAACTCTTTGTCTCTGGAAGTCCCTGGCATGAATCCATCCCTACAGCATCCACACGCTTCCTTATCTCTTCTCCATCCAGAACAAACTGCAAATGTGCCCTTGCCAGGCTTACATTCAGCGCTGCACACTCAGGAAAACCACATTCACGGACCCAGTAACCAAAGCATGGGCTCTCTTCCCCTGCAATGTGACGGCAAAGGAGGGGTGTGAGCAAAGGCAAACCCTCCGGTCAGAGTCAGTTTTGCCACCAGTAACTAAGCACATCTGGTTGACCTACCTCAGGCTGACCCACTGAGTTTCCCTTCAGCTTGGAATGTGATGGAGCAGTGTGACACATGAGGAAATTTTGCTGTTACATTTCTTTGTCTCTAACAAGCCATCAATATGAGGTGACAGTCCATTTAATAACAGTTTGTCAATAGAGAAGACTTACGCACTGTCACGTTAAATTTATACATCAAGTGTAAGACCCTGATCATTTCAATAGTGCAGAAATACGGAAACAGGCACTTGATTTCAATGTCCTCTAACTCAGTATCATTGCTGCTACCTGAAAACAGTGGATGAAGCCTCCTTTCCTTCTCCTGCCCATGTTGGTTGTTCCCTCTCAGGGTATAGATCACTTTTCTGCTTATGTTCTAGTGGCTTACACTCATGTGCCACCTACTCTTGATAAAATATTTCTTTGGGTCAGGGCTCACAAACAGCAAATTAAAAAGGCAAACTCTCAGGCACATTTCATCTGCCAGATTTAGCACAACAGTTTCCTGAAAACTAATGTGAGGCCCTTGGGTGGCCTCAGGAGTATGCTTCATGCACTCAGAAAGTGTTCTTCAATACTCTATCAAGTTCCAAGGACAGGGATCCATAAGTCCCTGCCCTACTGGGGATGGCCATGCAGAGGAGCCACCAGTAACAAGTGTGTAAGGCCACCTCAGTGCTTAAGAAGAAACACATCTGGGTATCCTGTTTTGGAATTCAGTAGCATATTTCAAAATTTACTGGATTTTGTTTTTTGTATAGATGTTTTAGACTTTCAGATTAGAAAGTATAGTGCACTCCCATACGCTCCCTTCTCTTCTCACTTCAGTTTCCTCTATTATTAATGTGTCACATTGTTGTGGCATATTTGTTAAGATTGACCTACCAAAATCAATGTTTTTTACTAAAGTCCCTGGTTTGTATTAGTATTCACTCATCACACTGCTCACTTCTATGGGTTGTGGCAGATCTCTAATGTCAAGTATCTACCATCACAGTATCATACAGAATTAACAAGCTTGCTCTAAAAATCCCACACACCTTCTATACATCCCTCTCAGCTGCATATCTCACCTCGAATTATCTGGCATCCCTGACCTTTTGGTATCTTTGCATCACTTAGTAATACACACATGAGACTCCTTCCTATCTCTCATGGGTAGGTGGCTCATTTCTTTTTATTGCTGACTAATACTGCACTGGAACGATGTATTATGGATACTTCTAGTTTTTGGCAATTACGAGGATAGCAGCTCTAAACATTTATGTGCAGGATGGACATAGTATAGACATAGTTTTCATCTCATTTTGGGTAAATACCAAGGAATATGACAGCTGGAGCTTATATTAAAACTACATTTAGCTTTGCAAGAAACTGCCAGGCTGTCTTCCAAAGTGACTGTACCGTTTTGAATTTGTACCAGCAATGAATGAGCATTCTTCTTGCTTACACTGTTGATGTTCCAGATTTTAACTATTTTATAAGAGCATAACAATATCTCCTTGTTATAATTTGCATTTCTAGGATAATGAGTGATGTTGAGCACCTTCTCAGATAATTATTTAACATCCATATATTAATTTGCTAAAATGTCTCTCAGATCTTTTCCTCACTTTTTAATTAGGCTGTTTGATTCGGTATGGACACAAGCCCTTTATCAATGTTTTGCAAATTTTTTTCCTAGGTTATGGTTTTTTAAACCACGTTTTTAACTTTGGAAAATGCCTACTATATCACAGCAGACAGACGTTAGCCTACAGCATTTCCTGGGTAACTCCCTTTGCCAGGATACACCTATGAACTTTTGCCTTTCTCAGTCTGTCTCCTGAATCCAAGTCACTAACATAAAAAAAAAAACTGATTTGTAACTCAAATTAAAACCTGCCACTGACACTTTTGAAGTGTGCCAGGAAGCGTGTGACTGTTGTTGAGCACGTGGACTCTTTCAATATGTTGAGTTATTATTGCTTTTTAAAAAATCTTAGTACATTTATTCAACAAATGTTAGATCGCTTAGAGGCTCCCTACTTGAACAATGGTTATGCTTCTCTCTCTCAACCCAAGAAGGAGCCCAGAATGACTCAGCCTAACTCTCTGCACACGTACATATAGGTTTTTCTCTCTCATCTTCACCTTGCCCTTCAGGTCTGGGACCTGCTGAGGTTCACCTCACTGTACCTCTGATCTCAGGGTACCTGGCATAGTTATTCTGAGGCTTCCTAGCCCTAGCTGATGTGCTTTCCATAGGCAGGACCATTGCGAGAGTCACAGAAGAATGTGATTCATCCTTGCTCCCAACAGTAGGGTTGGAAGAGGGGATATTAATACAATGGTCTATGACATATGCCAAAGAATTCTGCAGGTAGTAATGCAGTCAGTACTGCAGGAGTCTTATTCTGTGACTTTCACCTCCTAACACATACATTGACTTCCTTATCGAGAATAAAAAGTGGACAGAGATGCTTTATAGCCTTGTGGCCCCTGAGCTTCAGCATCACCAGGGAACTTGTTGGAAACATAGATCCTCTGGCCCCAGACAAGCGACCCAGAAATGTATGGAAAAGATCCCTAGGGCATCTGTAGGACATCACAGTTTGACAAGCATTAGGATGCATGATCTTTAAATTCCCTTTTGATTCTAAGCACTGATGATCTAAACATTGATTAAGACTACATCGAAGGAGGTTGCTGAGTGGTCCCCGGGAAAGTGCTGACTCGCTGGGCTCTGAGCAAACCCGAGGCTGCCTCTGCAACCCAGCTTCAGTGCCAGGCATTAGGCATGGCAGGTAGCCACTGGCTGCTGGTCAGTGTGACCCTCCCAGAGAGTCGTGCTGCCCTCCTGTCAGGGAAACAGCTTGCGTTGTCACGACAGAGTATGACCCTGAGATGGAGGCTGGGAGTGGTGGCTGTGTGCAGAAAGCTTTGCTCATCTATGGGGGCCTCTCCTGGGGGCCTGGACAACTCATCACATAGCCAGGCCCAGCTGCTCTGCACTTGTCCCTGCCCCTAATCCCTTTAGGTTGCTGAGAAGCCAGAGCAGGACAAGGAAGGGAACTAATCAGGAAGATTCATGGCATGTCTGAGGTTGTGAGCACAAGGAAGAGACATCTGCTAAAATCTTTCCCCCTAAATACAAAGAAGGCTTTAGTTGTCAGACTTATAGTTTCCTAGGGGTGATCAATTATCTGACTGAGGATGTGGAATAAGAGCACCATTCTGGGAACCAGCAAGGTGGTTCTAGGCTCAGACCTCCCTCTTTTAAGAGGTCTTTTCTTCTCTTCTCTGGATCTCGAAGTCTACACCTGTAGTGAGCCTGGATTAATTCAAATATTTAAGCCCCTAGGACAAAACTGAAAGTGACTAGGTACTAGGAACAAGTGAAATTTATGAAGCTGGCAGTTTGATTTTCTGAAGAACTTTCTGGTTTGCATATTCTATTTTAAGGACAGGTTTGGAGTCAGATTTGGGTTACAGACCTCAGCTTTGGAACCTACCAGTTAGATGCAAGCAACTCAAATCTTAGTTTTTTCTTCTAGAAAATGGGCTAACAGTTCTTTCTTCAGAGGATGCTATGAAGATCGGAAAGTGCAAAACACTCCCTAGTGCACAGTGCTGTCACTTCTTAGACACTGTGTGAGCTACATGCTAAAGCAGAAGAGTCATAAACCACATGTAGCCTCTGGGCACCTAATAGGGACCTCATACAACTGAAAGTATACACTACACACCAAAGACCCAGTATGAATTTTAAAATGTATGCTACCTCTAGCAACTTTTATATTTGATTGCATATTGAAAGGATAATATTCTGGATATCCTGGCAAAGCAAAATATATCAAAATTAATTTATTGGTTTCTTACTTTTTTTAATGTGCCACTAGAAGATATGAAATTGCATATGTGGCTTCAAAGCTGTTGTATTTCTCTCAGACAGCTGGTCTAGTAATGAAGCATAGTGTGTCTGCTGTCCTTGTGTTTTGTGAGTGTGCAGGGTGTTGGGAAGGTCATACTCACACTTGAATCGTACTCAAGAGAACCTCCTGGGGGCCAAACTGGCAGAACAACTACTTCTAAGATAACAATATGTAATATATTAACTACTGTTAATTTCCTTCTGTTCTTTTTTTTTGAAATTCTGCATTACTTCCTTTTTTTCTGTTTTGCTTTATAAAATAAAACACAACTTTAAAATAAAGAAAAACGTAGAAAACTACATAAAAAAGAAAGGAAGACAACATACTGACTACAGTTAATAATAGTACTGTATGCTGGAATCTTGAAAATGGCTAAGCGTCAATTTTAAGTGTTCTCACCAGAGTATGTTAGTACACTATATATTCATTCTGCAATGTATGCATGTTTCAAAATGTCATGTTTATATCATAAATACACATAATTCTGTGAAATAAACAGAAGTAGGAAGAAGGAAAGCAGGAGGGCCTGAGGAGAGGGTTGTGGAAAGTGTGGAGGCGGAGGACCATCTGTATGGGCTACATGCAACCTGCTATCAGGACAGGTCTATGCACCTGATGACTACTGACTTTTTTGCATGAGATGGGGCTGGTGAGCTAAAGGGAGACACAGGAACAACACAGAGGGAGGTGAACACAGACCAACTATGTGGGGAGATGCTGGTCTCAATGAATTAGGTGATTTGTATACCTAGGGACCAACAGGAAAGAGATTGGCTAGACTGCGTGACATCTTAGCATGGTAAGGCCACCTCTGATCTTTCCTGGTGGCTCAAGGCTCATATTCTCATGGGCAGACCTCCCCTGTAAACAGTGTGACTGAAACAAGACTGGCCATTGACACCCTAAAGGACACTGTGATATACACACTTTGGCAGGCAAAAATACTTTCTTCTACAAATGCATTCATCTCCATCTATTCAAACATTTTCTGAGCCCCTAGCTGGTCCCCTGATCCATATCAGCTATGGAGGCTACAGAGATTCCTAAAATACCACCCTGTGCCATCTTTGACTAGGGTTGGGCAAACCACAGCCTGCATGCCACGTTCAGCCCATTGTCCACTTTGGTGAACAGTGTCTTACTGGAACATAGCCATGCCTGGTCCTTTACATACTGTCTGCCTGCTTCTGCACTACAGAAACAAACTACATACCGTGGCAGAGACTCCATGGCTCACGAAACTGAAAACATTCCCTATCCAACCCTTTTCAGGAAATGTCTTTGACCCTAACCTTGAAGTAATAGTCATATAAGCAAAGAATGCCAATATAATGGATTGGGGTTCCCACAGAGGGATGAGAAAGTCCAGAGAAGACACCATAGAGGAGAAAGGAATGAGGTTCCAAGGACACTCTGAAGGGGATGCACTAAGCAGTGTCCTTGAGGACCACGAGGGGCATAAGAAAGTAAAAGGACCTTCCAAGAAGAAACAACTGCACATGTGAACACACAGAGGAAAATGAGAAATTCTAGAAGTCTGATCTTGAAAAATAAACTTCAAGCAGGCCCTTTGCAAAGCCCAGCAAGTTGGGATCTTAATCCCAACTCTTCTTTTTTCTGGAAGTCTTCTTATACCTTTTCCTTTCTCCTCACACCTCTAACACCTCTGTTTCATTCTCAGATGATGCTCTTCTTTTTCCCTAGGGAAATTGAGGAAATCACAAGTAAAGTCCCACATTCTCTCCCATCACAGCAACTCTGTCAATGACGGTGCTTTCCCTCTATCTGCATCCTCACCCAGGACCGCCCTTTGCTTGGAGATCAGGTCTCATCTGTGCTCCTAGACTTGGGGACACAGTTCTCTCACTTGTCCTTCTTTGCCCCTGCATCGTCCATTTCTTGGTCTCCTTTGGCCTGATCCCAAAGACTTCGTGAGTGCAATATTACCCATCTCCTGCCTAGAAACACCCCCTCATCTCCACCTATACCTCTGGCATGGCCCTGCCTCTCTGCTCTTTCACATTTGAAGATATGTAGCCATGTCACCTCCAATTCCTGTCCTCATTTTTTCTTGAGTCTACTACTTCACTGAAGTTTTTATCCCTGCTTCCTTAGATCTGATCTCATCCAGGTCACCAATGACCTACCTTTAAATCAATTCACAATTTTTGATTTACCTGGCAAAAGAGCAGCCTTTGGCATAGCGAATTCCTCCCTTTCCTCCAACAGCCTTTCCTACCAGCACACAGGAATCCACCCTCTCCACGATTTTCCTCCTCCTACACAGGCCACCCGTCCACTTCTCCCCAACTTTCAAATGATCATTTTGCTCCATCACTCCCCTAGCACTGTCTCAAACCTATCCACGTGGTCCAATAAAACTTCCTGGGGCAATGGAAATGTTCTAGAACTGTGCTGCCCAGTATGATAGCCCCTAATGACATGTGGTTATGGAACACCTGAAATGTGGCTGGTGTGGCTATGGAATCAATTCTAAATCTTATTTAGTTTCACTTCATTTTCAATTTAAATGGTCACACATGTCTGGTGGTTACTTCATTAGACAATACAGGTCTACTTGCTGATGACTCTCAAATATACCTACTTTTCCTGAGTGACTGCCGTTAACTTCAGGCCTGTGAATCCAGGCGCCTCCTGACAGCTCCATGAAGATGTCTAATTGCCCCAGCACAGCCTTTCCTATCTCATTAAATGACAACATGTTTTCAGTTGCTCAGCCCAGTGGGCCTTGGTATCATTCCTGACTGCTCCCTTCATGCCCACATCCAGTCTGTCACAGATCTGTCACCTCTACCTTCAGAATACATCCCAAATCTGATTGTTTCCACTCACCCTGACCCAGGCCCCATCATCTCTCATCTGGACAGCTGCAACAGTCTCCTAATTAGTCCCTCATTTTCATCTTCACTCATCCTGCACACAGCAGAAGTAGCCTGAAAACTGAAGTCAGGTAAGTCATTCCCTACTTACCACTGCCAATGGTGTCCATGCTGGTCGGTGAGTGACAGCTACTAGGTTCTGTCCCTACCCTGCTACGTCTCCCATCACTCTCCTCTGCACTCTGCTCTCTAGTCATACTGACCCCACTGTTCACACACGCTGAGCACGCTCCCTTCTCCTGGTCCCTTCTCTGCCTGGAATGCTCTTTTCTTAGGGGTTAATGGCTCTTCTCATTTTCTCCAGTCTCTGCTCCAATGTGACTTTAGTAATAAATATTTCCCTAGGCACCTCCACTAAAATATCCTGCCCACAGTTCCTATCTTATCTGCTTCACTTTGCTCCATAACATGACTTTCTATCTGCATGATACATAGAATAATTATTCCCTTATTAAGAATCTCCCATAAGAACATAACCTCTATGAGATTAGGGATTTTGTTTTATGATCTTTATTTACCACTGTATATTTGGCATCCAGTGCCAAGATCAAAATATTTCTGAGGTCAAGAAATATTTGCTGAATGAAGACTGGGTAGAGAACAGTACCAGAAAATGGAGAGGTAGTTGGCTCATGAAAGAGACCAAGGGCACAATTCTAAGGACTTGCATGTGGATGGAAAGTCATGAAAGATGACCCAGTGCCCTCACCTTTCCAGCAGAGGTGGCCTCTCTCAGCATGGCTAATGTCCCTGAACCTCTATCACTGTGCAGGAGGCCAAAAGCAGAAGAAAGCTCACTTGATTCTAGGTGGAAAAACTATCTTCACTACTAGAGGGGTTCAAGTGGTTCCTGAGTCCAGGTTCGTGGAAGGCACCCTAAAGCGTTGCCCCCATACCCTGATTCTGCTTTTAGTCTGGATGTGTGGTGGGCTAAGGTTGGGAAGTGATCAATCCTCAGAGTGCTCTCCTCTGCCCCAGCTGCCTGTGATGGGGAACAGATCTCAGTCTGGAGCCCCAGAAGCAGCAGGATTTACCTTTTCTGGATCCTGAGGAGACATTTTTCACTGGTGGACATTTTCCTACCAGAAGAGCCCTTGTCTGACTGCCACACTTCATGACAAAAGACACCAAAGCCTAAAAACAGGCAGTGAATCTTCAAAGTTGCTCAGGGGGTTCATGCCTGAGCCAGGAGTAAACCTGGCTCCTGTCTTTTTATAACACGATGCTATCTTCAAGACTGTTTTTTTGGACTGTTTCTCTTAGCAAGTCTCACAGGTGGCCCATTGTTTGGTTTCATCCAACTGCTGATTCCTAACTCCTAGCCTGGCCAGCAGTTTCTCCTTTGAGTCTTAACCTCTGTGCCTGTAAGTAAGGCTCTGATCCTGGTCCTTACATAGAAGATGGAAATTAGAGGACTACTATAGGTGTCACAGTAACTTTGAAGCCCTTCTGCATGAGGTACTTCAGTTGCTTGACATCTTTCGGCAATGGTTGCTAAGTTCCAGCTCTGTTGCTGACTAGCCATGTGGTTCCGGGAGAGTCACTAATCTACCTACCCACCCATCCACCCATTCATTATACACTAACACCTAAAATGAATTTGTGCCAATTTCTCTTATTACACAGAAACTAGGCCTATTAAATGAAAATTGCTCAAACAACTATCTCAGTTAGAAATATAGAATACAGAAAAAAATTCAAGCACTGGACACATACATCATAGTACTTTGGTGATTAGCAAAAACTACTTAAAAAGTCAACTAATACAACTATTACAACTGGACATTACATTTAGTCATGGGCTTTTGAATCTTTTCTACTCCCCTACCATAAGTTTCTTCCACTATACTATAAAATGATGGGGTTGAAATTAATAATGCAAAGTCCTCTTCAAAACTTGCATTCTGTGATCCTGTCTTATAGAGGGTTGGACATTGTCTACCTTGGACTACTGGTTTTGTCAGTCTCCTTCCCTAGTGGCAGCAAAATGACTCACACATGCTGGAGCTAAGGGCATGGTGCCAAGGCCATAGAGACAAGCCAGGAAGACCTGATGAAGTCTGTCCTCCAGGCCTTTTCAAGGGCAAGTGAAGAAGTCAGAAGCTGTGGGTTCTAAGGAGGACAAGGCCATGCCTTGAGCTCCCAGAGCACAGAGAAGGCTTCTGAGGAGCTTTGGGAGGAAATTGTTTCACAGCACTTTGAAGGAAGAGGGCAGTTTTTAAATTATGAAAGTAATCCATACACTCACTGGTAACAATTTAAGGCACGGAAAATCACAGAAAGCAAAAGTTGTCTTCTCATTCTCCTACCTGTAGTCCTAAACCACAGAGGCAACCACCTTTAACCCCTTATCTTGCCTCCTGCCCCTCTTGGATGGATGTGGGATACAGATTCCAGCACTACACTCTGCTCTGGCTCTCCACATGTCTCTCTGAGAGGCAGGATGATGGAGCGTATATGTGAACTCTGGAACCAGATAACCAGGATGCCAACCTCAGTGATGCCATTTTCTAGCTGCATGATATTGAGCGTCTCCTCATCTCTCAGTATCTTCTGGAAAATGAGTGTAACATAGCACCTGACCCATAGCATTATTATGAATGCAATAACCTCCTAAAGACTTAGAATAATGACTAGAACACAGTACAGATGTAGTGAAGGTTAACATTACATCATCAATAGCCTCCCTAACATTACAACTTTGATTAGCTGTACCAATACTTTTTTATGTGTCAATGTTTACATAATTTAGACTTCATTTTGACACTATATGAAGTTTTTGCATACTTTGCAAAACTGTGCACAAATTAAACTCAAAGACTGAAGACCACTAAGCAGCATTTATGATTACATTTACTTCAGAATCATGTAGTGTGATTAAATCATGACAAAGATATATAGTATTATTTCACTTCACTAACATTACTCTTAGATACAGAAAGTTCAACTGTCTCCTTATTTATTATACTCCATCATACTGCTCAAATTCATACTGTTTTAATTTGCTTCATATTTGGTTTATAATTTCTTACACAGGTTATTTTTTATTCCTCTGAGGTTTCTCACTGCTTTCTTTTTACAGACAGTAGAACTGGTAAGAACATCAAGATCCTTAATTTTCCTGTTAAGTGGTCTGTTTCAGAAATACTACTCTATGGATCTGTTGCTCAAAGGTCATCCTGGCCTGGCTCTATTTTTTCTCAGCTGGAATATGGCTCTTTTGTTGGATTCTTCCTTAACACTGCCTTGCTGGAGTACATCCTCAAGTAGTTTTTTTCAGCAAATTATACGGGGAGGAAATTTTCTGCATCTTTGTGAATCTGAAAGTGATTTTATTTTGCATTATGCTTTCTCTCCTTCCACTTCAACACTTCAACTTCCACTGCCCTCTATTAAACATGGTGTTAATATGTTAGCTGAATTGATTATGATGCCCAGGAGACAGTTTTAATCACACTCATTTATGAAGAATTTGATATTATTGATAACCCTGCTCTTTTTTCTTCCTGGTTCTTGGGACATTACACATGTTCTTTTTTTCCCTTGCCTTTTCTTTCCTTTGAGCTTTCACCTCTTCTTTACAACCAGACAACGCTGGTAGTTTTTATGTCCCGTCTCTGCCTCTCTGATGATCCTGCTCTATCTGGGTTTTCTGAAAGAGCTTATTTACCCCCATGGTTTCAGCCACCATCCATGTGCTGCAAATGAGTACTAACCAAATGTCACATACGAATTCTGAAATTAGTGTGTCCAGATCTTAATTTATTATCTCACCTCTACCCAAAAGCTATTTCCACCTCTGTGATAGTTTTGATTCACCAAGTCACCGTCCATCCAAATGCCCTTATTTAAGAACTGTGGCTCATCCACTTCCTTTCTCTTTCATATCACTAATCAGTTGCCAAATTCTCACAAATCTTTATCAGAAATGCCTTTGGCGATTTTATCATCTTCTCTACTCTCACTGCTCCCTTAATTTGGATCTCGTTATTCCTCACTTGAAAACTGAAACAGCCTCCTACCTGGCCTCTGTGTGCCCAGCATCTCCTGTCCATCTGTCCTTTGTTCAGCTAATTATCTTCCAAAAATACCATGTGAACAATTTTGTTTTTCCATTTAAGGGCCTAGCTGGCTCCCCATGGCTCACAGAATTGATACAACACTTTGAAATATCATTCTCCCTACTTATAATTCTAACTCCTTCCCTCATCTTTAATCTCTTTCTATACTTTAGCCAGAGATTTGAAAAGAAAATTACTTTACTACTGAGATACATTTGTAATCTTTAAAAAATTTTTATTTTGAAGCAGAGTCCTATTAAATTGCCCAAGCTGGCCTCAGACTTGCAATTCTCCTGTCTCAGCCACCTAGGCATACACCTCTGTATGCTTAGCAAAGGCAATGCTTTTTGTATTTCCTGTTTCATTTCTAACTTCTCCAGGGCTGGTTGCTCACTCTTGTCATAGTTTAGGTCTAAAATGTCACTCAAAAGTCTCATGTGTTTGGAAGGTGACTGGATCATGGGGATGCTACATGTGTCGGTCGATTCATCCACTGAGTTCTGTAACCAAAATGTGCTGTCAGCAGGTGGGGCTTGCTTGTAGATAGGTCATTTGGGGTATAGTGTGGAAAAGTGTATGCCTGTCCCCAGCTCTTCCCTTCTCTTTCTCCTTCTGGCTGCCATGATGTGGGCAGCTTTTGTCCCCTGGGTCCTTCCAGTTTCGGAGCCAGTTGATTATGGAATGAGTGCTTAAAAACCACGAGCCAAACTAACCCTCCTCTTTAAACTGTGATGGTCAGGCATTTTATCCCAAGAACAGGAAGGTGACTAATACATTGGTACCAAATTTATTTGATTCTAATACTGCCATGAGTTCCCATCTCCCTCTCTGACCATCTTGTCAGCTCCTAGACCCAGGTCTTACTTGGTTTTTACTTATTGGTATCCTCAGCAATTAGCGAGGTTTCACAATTAGAATGCAGTACCTCAGTAGATGCTGGGAGGATAAAAGAGGATGGAACTTCAGGTAGTCATTGTGTCCAGGGAGCGGGAAGAGGATGCTTGATGAGGGTGACAAGGTCTTATTAGAGTCACAAAAGCCAAGGGGAGCAGATCTCAGAGACATAAATGGTGGATTGCTGCAGGGAGGCTACAGAAGACGAGGCTGTGGACAGCCACCAATCTTGAAGTCTGTGATCACTTGCAGGATAAACATTCTAATAGCAGGAGGAGGGAGTCAGTGAAACTAATGGGTTTGGGAAGAGGGAACCGGGAGGAAATAGTTCTTTCTAACCTGACTTCTATGGTATTTGGCATTAATCTCTCTGTATTTACTGAATTACATTCCCTTTCTTTGGCTTCTATGACAGGATATTTCAACATCTTGGATTCTTTCAAGGGCTCCTCTCTTTTGCCCTTTAAATGTCAAGGTTTCCAGGATTCTGTTTTTAGCTCCTGTTTCTGTTTAATCCACATATTTCCCCTTCATGAAGGTTTCTATGATGCCTCCTTCCCATGACTCTGAGATTTTTTTTTTCTTTCTCTTACCCAGGACCCTTTCTGAGCCAGAGTTAGTTTTGCCCAGTGGACACATAGATGCCCCTAAGATATCTTAATCTCAACATTTCTGAAACTCAACTTATCTCCCACTAACAAAAACATACCTCCCAAATTTTCTTCTCTATAAACTACATAGACACTACCAAAGTTTTCTTAATGTTTTCTTCTTATTTAGGACCTTTTAAAGTTCTAAATAATCCTGAAAGGTAGCTGGGCATGGTGGTGCACACCTCTAATCCTAGCACTCAGGAGGCTGAAAAAGGAGGATGGCTGAAGGTTCAAAGTTAGCCTGGGCTATGTAGTGAGATTAAGGCCTCTCTGAACTACATTAGCCAGACCTTGTCTCAAAAAAAAAAAAACCTTTCAATTTAGTTTTCCAAACTCTTTTTCCAACCTTACTGCTACTATTTAAGTTCTAGCCCCAATATTTCTCAGCTGCATTATTGTAATCTCTCCAAATCAACTTTCAACCTCTTCTACCATTCTCAATGCTTCTTCCAAAGAATTTATTTTTATTTCTCTAATTTTTATTTAAAAAATTGAGATATAGGGCTGGGAATATAGCTCAACAGCACAATGCCTGCATGAAAATGCAAGGTCCTGAGTTCAATTTCTGGTACCCCCTCCCAAAAATTGAGGTACAATTTCCATATAGACACATTATAAATACAGTTTGATCAACCTAATCAAGATTTAAAACATTTCCTTCACCATAATAGTTTCCTCATGACTTCTTTATAGTCATAACCCAATGTCCCATCTCTGCCTAAAAGTGCTGCCTTGATTTCTTACTACAGATTCATTTTCACCTGTGCTTTAACTGAACACAAATGGAACCCTGTGGTATGGATTATCTTATGTCTGGATTCATTAGCTCAATATAATATTTGTGAAATTATTCAAGGTTATTGCATTTTTCAGTAGTCGTCCTTTATATTGCTGAATAGTATACAACTGTATGGATGTAAAGAACCGTAATTTTCTTTTCCTTTCACCTGATGGGAAAACTCAGTTATTTTCAGTTTTTACTCCTATGAAAAGTTGCCATGAACATTTTTTGAGTAAGTCTTTTTTCGGATATACATTTTCAATTCTTTTGGGTAAAATCTAGGTAGAGCTGCTGGTCTGTGAAATAAATTTATGTTTAACTTTATAAGAAACTGCCAACCAGCTTTCCAAAGTACTTATACAATTTTATAACATCAGCCATGTATGAGAATTCCAGTTACCTAACAATGGCTGTTTTTTTGAAATGCAAGTATGATCATATTATTTCTCTAACTAAAACTCCTCTTCCTGGCTCTCTCCAGAGATGTCTCAATTTGACGGGAAACAGGTCAGGCCCCCCAGTTTCTGCATTCCAGCTGTTAGTCTTCATTTTCCTCTTTCTCCACAAGCTCTCTTTCTTCCAGTCGTATCTTACTCACTCAGTTCTCTAACTCAAGAATTCTTTCACATCCCTGTGGAAGCTTTTCTTCCACCAGAATGCATTTTTTTCCTTATTTGCATAGCCCATGCTTACTCATCTTTTCTGAGGTGTTTGCTGATAACTTCATACCTACACCCCCACACCTATGAGTTAATTGCTGCTATTTTGTGCTCCCCAAACAGTCAAGGATTCCACCATAATATTCTGCTCAAAGCATTAGAGTACATTATTTTCCGTTTTCTATCTGAACAGGTCTTAGAAGACACCATCTCCTTTCCTTTCTTTCGCCACTGCGTGATGTTAATCTACTACCAGCTGGATATTCAGAACAGTCTCGATCCCTCCTCCCACAGAGATTAGGGTAGAATGTAAAGGCAGTCAAGTGACTGCACTCATAAGTGGAAAGTAAGAAACTGCATTAAGTGCTCTGAACAAAGACAGTGATTGGGTCTACCAGACTGGGGAGAAACCTAGCCTAAATATAGGTAGAGGTGAGGGCCTGGCAAGGTCCCCTGAGGAAAGAATGCTTGGGCTGGGATCTAAAGGAGACACAGAGTTAATCAGGTGAATGATGGTTCTTGTCTGTGGTGGTAGTGGACTTTGGACTGTCAAAGACACTGAAATTCAGCTGGGAAGGCTGAAGAAGAGGGAATGAGGAGCCTCACATGAGGAAAATGATGCTAAGGATTTGGTTATAACTTTGTTTGAGACCAAGGAACAGAATACAACTCTGGTAGCTCCCAAAGCCAGTCACTACCCCTATTGGTCATCATGCATAATATACATCTGTTGATTAACAAGTTACAAATATTTAAGAAGTTTGACAGCTAAAGAAGAGAGAGCTACATGGAGCATCTTGAACTGAGGGCAGAACGTTTTTCAATAAGGGTGTGGCTCGAGTTTGTTGAGGGAAATGTAGCCAATAGAGAAAAGATAAAATCTGTATGTACAGTTCTGACCCAGATGGGAAGGGACAGAATCATAGATACAAAGATGTCTTGTTTTGAGAAGAATAATTCTTCCTATGAAGTAAAATAATAGAATGAACAATGTGGAAAGCACTAGAGGAAAACACTGCCTATTGGGAGAAATGGTACAGAAGGTAGTCTAGAGGGCATTTTTGTAAATCTGCATGGTGCTGTCAGATGGCCACTCTTTCTTAGCAGTGCCATGGACCATGTTTGTGAGCCCAGAGAGAAGGTTTACAGAGTAGTGATCTCGCAACTGGCCAGTTTGGAAACTTTCAGATACATTCATAACACTTCAAAGTGCATGGATTTAGCCCCAATCTATAGATATGGACACTTACGTTCAGAGAGGTTAAGAATCTTGCCCAGACCTACACTGACAGTGAATGGCTGACCGAGAATTGGAACCTAGTCCACTGGGCTTCACTGCAAGGAGCCACGGCAGTGTGGAGCCCAGTCATTCAGTTCCCTTCTCCTGAGTTTTAAATGTGCTGCTCCAATATGGCTGGAATGTCCAAGACAATAAATACGGTTTTGCCTATGTAGCAATGACTTACCATTACTGGCCTATAGTATGGATTTAATTTGCATAATGTGTAAGTGAAATGAGAAATAAAACAGTTTGAAAATGTAGAACCCGACACAATATATCCTCTTTGTGGGGAATATGTTTCAAGACCTCTAGGAGATGCCAGAAACCATGGATAGTACCAAACCCCGTATCTGCTATGCTTTTCCCTATACAGATAGACCCAGATAAACCCTCACTTTCACGTGAAGGGAGCACTGTATGGCCTCTCTTTGGCCACCTGAATTGCTGTGAAATTGCTGTGGAAGCACCACTACTTTTGTGCTGGAGATCCATTATACAGTAAAGTATGGGTTACTTGAGCACAGTACGGTGACAGTGGGACAGCAATTCTGGTAACCTAGATGGCTCTCAAGTGAACTTCTGAGCTCTGTTAAGATGTAGTAACTTGGGTTGTAATCAGAGTCATTACGGGTGGGACCACACTTAAAAGAGAAATCTGTCCTGGAAGGAGAAAGTGCAACTTTGGAATCATCCCCAGTGTCCACAGAAAGCTACAAAGCTATGCAGGCCCTGGGCCAGGAGACAGGTGGTCATAGCAGCAAGCAGCAGCAGGTAGGCTGGGGACTGGCTCCATAGTGAGAACAGTACTGCAGGAGGAGTCACAGAGGAGGGCAGGAGAACTCGGCCAGGCAGTTGACCCAATGTGGCATGGCACCTTCAGGACCTTAAAAGGAGATATGTTGTGCTTCCCTGCCCTGCTAGGATGGTCTCTTGATTCCTACCAAGGATTCTGATGCTGTCTTACAGTTCTCGCACTGGAAAATTAAGGACTTTTTAGTCTGTGCTATAATTGGCCTCACATTTATTCTGCCTCATTCAAGTTTCATTCTAGCAAAAGCATTTTTTCAGCTTTAGGACCTGTAGAGAGTTGAATTGCACAACTCTCCTCCCAGATACATGCACATGCAGGACTTCAGAATGTGACCTTATTTAGAAAGACTGTCTTTGCAGGGATGGTTGGTTTAAGAAAAGGGCCTACTGCCTGGCCATGTCAGCACTTGTGACTCCTGTTACTCAGTAGACTGAGGCAGGATGATTGCAAGTTAGAAAACTAGGCTGGACAATTTAGCAAGACTTTATCTCACAATAAAATTCAAAAACATAAAGGGCTGAGGATAGAGCTCAGTGGTAAAGTGTTTTCCTACCATGTACAAAGACTTAGGTTCAATTCACAGAAGTACAAGAAAAAGGGGGAGGGTCAGGGTCATATTAAAATGTGACTACAACTCAATGAAGAGGCCTTTATGAGAAATGGAAGAGAAGACATAAGATCCATGGGAACAAAGAGGCAAAAATTGGTATTTTTCTGCTACAAGCTGGTTTTATTGACAGTGGCAAGGATGGATTCTCCCCTCCCCACCACACGTAGGGATGAGAAGGGTGCCCTGCCAAATGTTGACTTTGGACTTCTCTATTCCAGAACTGTGAGAGATTACATTTCTATTGTGTAAGCAACTGTTTTTTACCACTCAGTTTGTAGCCTGATGTTCTTTTTTTTTTTTTACTGGGGATCAAACTCATGAACTCGTGCTTGCTAGGCAGGCACTTATGCCACTGAGTTAAATCCCCAGCCCCCAATGTTCTTTCTTTTTTTATTTTTTCCCCCAATGTTCTTTATTACAATAGCCACAGGAAATGAAACAACAAGGCTGTTCTGGTGCTTAGGTGCCAGGACAAAGTTCCCAAATAGACTTGTATGCTGGCTGTTGAGTTGAAGCAGAAATGTGATGTCTCTTAGGTGGCACAAAAAGCTCAATGGTGACATTAGCCAGGATCTGGAAGACCCAAGGCTGTGCACTAAAGTCTCCTTGTGTGCCAACAAGTGTCGGGGTGGGACCTCTAATTGTGACATTCTCAAAGCCAAGTCAACCTCAGCATGACCTGCTAAGCCTCACTTTTCAGATTAGAAGAAAAAACCACAACGCACATCTTGTTTTATCTGTCTGTGTGAACACAAGCAAGTTTCCCTCCGCTATCCAAAACACTCATGCTCACTATGAGGGCCAATGGATTGAATACCTGACAGGTGACTAAGTCAGGAAGAACCAAAGCAAAGAGGCAGAACCTTGAGGAACTCTGCCCAGGCCACAGAGAAACCTGGAGACTGCCCTGTCTCCTGTACCCAGCCAAGCGTGGCTCCAGCACTAGACTTCATGCCCCCCAGAATCTGCAGCATTCACTGTAAACATGTACTTCTAGTTTCTTTTCTCTGTGCTTGGGAGCCATTGTCCCACTTCCATCCACAGCTGTTCTCTAAAAGGGGTGTTAAATAACTGCTACCTGATTACAATAATGTTCCAAACTTGGCTTTCTAATATTACAAAGCAATCATCTTGACCAAGGTATTAGGTTCTTCCAAGTCCATATTTAAAATGTTTATTCTCATAAGAACAAACACTACTGCATTAATTTCCTGTGACTGCTGTACAAATTTTCATAAATACAGTGTCTTAAAAGACCAGGAATTTATTCTCTCATAGTTCTAGAGGCCACTAGTCCAAAACCAAGGTGCCAGCAGGGGTGGGATCCCTCTAAAGACTCCAGGGAATAATAAGTAACAGCTTCTTCCAGCTTCTGGTCATTCCCATCTGTCACCCTGTGATCCCCTGGTGTATGTGTGCAAACTCTGACTCTCCTGGATACTGTGATGGCATTTACAGCCCAGGTGATAATCCAGAATTAGCTTCTCATTTCAAGAACCTTAACTTACTTACATCTACAAACTCTTTCTCAAATAAGGTAACATTCACGAGGTAGAGAGCTGGCATCCTTTTTTGGGGGGTTGTTTGTTTTTTTGGCACACCATATTACTCTTGGCAGATTTTGAAGACTGGGAGCTTACTTATTTTGCTATGTCCTCAGTGTCTCACTCATGCATGAGAATGAATAGGTAAATTCAGGGAGTCTTATTTTCAAATGCAAGGCACCTTAGCACCACAATGCACTATTAACATTCTTCTAAAATAAAATCCAGGACTTCTAAATCATAGACTCCTCAAACACATGAATGGGCTTCATGTATGCATGGTTCACTAAGAAATCCCTCTGACACTGACAATATCAACTATGATCACATCTACATTACCTTTATGAGTGGGGAGTAGGTTGGGGTCCACATTAAAACAACACTGTCGTCCATTCTAAGGCAAGACAAAACCACTCATTTCCTTGGAGAATCCAAGAGCAGACAGTATTTTGGGTCAACTGATTTAGAAGATCAGACGACCATCTCCTGAAGGCTGAGGTGTTAAAGGGAAAGTTCTTGGATATAACTAGTAACTGGTAAGACAACTAGCAAACAGGAAAGGTGCTTTCCTGAAATAGGCACTGATCATCAGGAAGTAAAGTTGAAGGGCTCCAAGCACTACCTTTTCCTCACTGACAGCATTTGGTGAGGAGTCTGTGTAGACAAAATACAACCCCAATTTCAAAATGTACACAAAAACAGAACTCTAAGAATCCAAAGACTGAGACTTCACATTCCTGAGCTAAGTCTCAGCTTCTTACTCTGTCTGTTGTGTGACTCATTCTGGTCACTGTAACTTCATAGAGAAGTGTGAGGCACACAGAAAGTCAATATGAGATCAGTCAAAGATACCACAGACGCTGGTATCAGAAACTTCATCTCAAATGTAATTCATAACCCTGAAGCTGTAGCCACTTTACATGCAACTGATCACACAAAGCAATGCCTTCTTTTGAAACATATCACTCTGTTGGCTTTCAAGAGACTTACCAACTGGTTTCTCTCCTCCTTACCAGATGTTTCTTTCCAATTTCTTTTGCTGAGTCTTTCTTTTGGCTTCTGAAGGTCCCATTACTCTGACCTCTTGTCCATCTATGTTTTCTTCTATGGTCTAGGTGAGTTGTTCAATCTTAAGGCTTAAAATGTCACCCATGTACGCTGTCTAGAATTTCTATCTACAGCCCCATCTTTTCCTCTGAACCCCAGATGTGTGTATCTAACAGCCTGTTTGACATCTTCAATTAGATCCCTAATAGACTGTAAAATGCAACATGATTGAAACAGAACTCTTCATTTGTCCCACTTAGGAACTGCTCCTCCTCCATCTCCACCTCAATAAATGGCAATTTCACCCTTACTATTGTTCGGCCTAAAAATCTTAAAGTCAATTTTAACTCCTCTTTTTCTCCCACCCCATACCCAACCTATCAGCAAATCCCACTGGCTCTACCTTCAAAATGTCCAAAATCTAGCCTCTTGTCCCTATATCCACTAACAGCACCCTATCCAAGCCCTCCTACCTTTATGTCAGTCACTGAGTCTTTTAAGTGTTCGTCCTTTTCTTTCCTACACCCGAAATCTATTACTGTATAGCCACCACATCATGTCATGTCATCCTTCTGCCCTCAAAACTCTCACGGTGAACTTTTCATACATACTACGAAATTCAAGTTCTCACTGTGGTTGACAAGGCCCTTTCTAGTTTCATTTCCTATCTCCTTAATTACATCATTCTCATTACAGAGGCCTCTTTGCTGACCTCAGCAAGTTATTAAACTGAAAAATCTAAGACATTAAAGCTTATTATAAAATATAACACAAAGGTGATTTGAAACATCAGTAACATAATGTGTGCACCGCTGTAAAAGAATCTCATGTTGAATGCATACAGAGTTTCAGTTTTGCTATATGAAAGGGGTTCTGGGTATAGATGGTAATGGCTGCATAATAATGTATATGTACTATTTAATACTACTGAATTATACACTTAAAATGGTAAAGTTTGTTATCTATATTTTACCACAATTAAAGATAATTTAAAATCTTTAGACATACATATGCGTGTGTATGTATTTATTTTATATATATATAAAATAAGTCCAAAGGACTGGCACAAAAATGGCTGATAGTTTATACATAGTAGGATTTTAGAAAACTTTGTTATGAAAGAGTATTTCAAACTTGTCTCTCTTGCAATTGTAATGCTACATAATAAAAATACATATAAAGCTGATAAGCTGCACAAGCTGCACGGGTTCCAAGGAGAGAAGAGTCAGCATCTCCTGAGAATTGCCTACACTGGAACTTGGGGGACCAACCAAGAAATCAACTAGTCAACCTTTTTGGTAAACTACACAAGTTGTGCGAGTTCCCGGGAAAGAAAAGTCAGTGCCTCCTGAGAGCCTATCAGTGTGAGCGCTGAGAATCAAACACCATCTGTGTCCCCTCCCTCACAAGCAACTAGATGGGCTGAAGGACAGGCTGAGGTGATGGCAACTAAGGTACATAAGGCGACTAAATGCTTGCATTGTTTGGTTGATTATGCTGACCTGGGGCCAGAGGTCTGAGCATCTCTTGGGAGGATGACCATATGCAATATAGCAAATGTGGGGGATTTCCTTCTATCTTGTCTTTGAAGTCAAAGATTGTTTTCACCGTTTTGCTTTGTTCTGATTATTTTGCTTTATTCAATATTCTGTTTTGATTAGTTTTATTGTGTTTGGTTTTTGGTTTGACTTTGCAATACCTGATGGAGTGGACAACTATTTTATTTTATTTATTTTTTTGTTTTTGTCTTTTTCCTTTTTATTGGTACTAGGGATCAAACTCACGACTGCCTGCTTGCAAGGCAGGCACTTATGCCACTGAGCTAAATCCCCAGCCCCAGACAACTATTTTAAAGATATCAATATATACTATGGTAGCTATTGTTGTTTTCCTGGTATCCTGCTTTGAAAAGCTGTGCCAATTTTGCTGCATTGTTTTAATTGGCTTTGTTCTGTCTTGTTTTGTTGGATTTTACTATCTTTAAAATAAAAAAATTTAAATACATATAAAGTGGCATATGAAACCTATACCCAATATGGCAATAATATTTGACTACATACAAAATTCAGAAGCCAATTCTATGTGTGACCAGCTATGGCCATCGAGTATAGTCAATTTCAGGGACTCATCTCCACAGCAACTGGACAAGAGGCCTTTAATCTAAATATGGGAGCATCCAGGATCTCAAATACAGACTCAGTTGAGAATCTGGGTGCTATCTATCTGACACAGGCCAATCACAACACAGGTGAACAAGTTGCCATAAAAGTTTATCTTTATAAGGTGTCATTTAGTAATGTGGCATCTCCTGACATAGACCAAGCTACAAAGCTGCTCATAGTATATAATTAAAGGTTTTAGATCGACTGAGGTTTTCCCCTGCCAAATGTCATTCATCTATGTTTAACTCTTCAAAAATAATACAACCCAAGTACAACTTATAAAGTGAGTCCATAGTGTGAATTTCTCCTGCCATTTTAAGGCTCTGCAAGGTTTGAGGAATACATCAATTATTCTGGTACCAAAACTGCAAAGTCTTTCCTTACACAGGCTCCCTGTGGGCATGGTGGCCTGATCAACCCTTTTCGTATGTTTTGGGAAGCTGTGCCTAGCATTCCCTCATCAGAGGGTGGAACTACTCACCACTGGACATCTTCACAGTACACTGTGAGAGGCACCTTGAATAGGGTGTTGCAGGAAGACATTTTTCCCTCCAAGAACGAGGGAGAGTGGCAGAGGGGATCCTACGGAGAGGGTGTCTGCCATGGGCTGCACGGAAGGCTGTCCCACAACCATTCCCTCACCCTGCGGACTGCTGGGAAAGACCCTGAGTGTTGCTTACTCCCAAGGACCAGCCAGATTGGGTGTCTGTCCTTTACCTGCCATGTGGCACTCATAGAGCTCTTCCTTCCTTCCAGGGCCCAGTGTCCCCATCTGTAACTCAGGAGGATGATGAATATTTGTTATTTGGACTGCCTAGTGATGGAGCACCCTCCTTTTGGAGGATTCTCAAGGTACATGGCTGGCAAGCTACCCTATCCCCCACCCTGAAGCCCCAGGAGAGAAGGCCTTCTATTTAGCCACAGCATGGGAATGTGACCTCAGCTCCCTGAAAGCTGTGGGATCCTTCATAAGGCTGTGGAAGTCTCACTGTGGTGGGATGAGAGACCTCAGGGTATGGCAGCACTGTGAGATTGGTGCCCAGAGTGCTCCTCTGCCAGGCCACCATGCTTCCTTCCTGAGCTGTCTCTCCAACATCTTGATTCTGCACAAAGGCCACATTCTTCTATCATGAGTATGTTGGCTCATCTCACAACTTCCATGTCAATCCCTTTCTTCCTTGTCTTCCTCTATGCTATGGCCCAGAAGGTAAAGTACTTGAATTTCAAACTCAACAGTGGTATGAACTGGTCATGTGATATGGTCTTGATTACTGATATAAACGAGTATATTCCTTTCTCCAATAGGAGTTAAAATTTTTATCACATGTGAAGTATAGTACTAAACGATGAAGATATTTTTCAAACCATCTCAGCTGATGTCCTTGAGTAATCTGGTGGAGGAAGATGCCTCCTTGCCACAGGGAGGGTGGTTAGGTTAAATCTCTTGTCTTCCTGCCAGGGAAGGATGGGCCGAGTGGAAAGGGACTAGGGTGCCCTGTGGGGACTGCAAGGATGAAGGCTCAGAAGCAGGAACACACTGCGAAGGGACAGGGAATAATGGGAGATCCATCTTAGGGGCCCTGACCATAAGGAGAAGCTGGGTTTATTAGGAAGATACAGTACAGGGGCATCTAAACAGGAAGTCACAATGGTCAAAGATGGCATTTAGTTCTTCTCCCCATTTAACTGAAGAGGAAAAGAGGGCACAGAGGGTTAGATGACTTACTAATTTATAGTTAGCCCATGCTCTGCCCATCCACTAGGCTGCTTTCTGGAAGAGCAGCACAGTGAGAGGGCAGGAGAGAGACAGATACATTGGGAAGGAGATGCCAAGGGAACATTTCAGAGAGTGCAAGAGTGAAGGGGTCAGATGCTGCTGAGCCATCAGGAAGGAAATCTGAGAGACAGCCACTGGGTTTGTGATGAGGCAGTCACTGTGACCTTTGTGAGCTCTCTTTCAGTAGAGGGGTGGGGAATAGCATTCCTTGCAGAGCACAAAGCGAGGATGATATCAGATAGAGCCCTTGGGAGCATCGGCAACGAAAACCCTGGGAGAGATGGAGAAAAATTTTCAAGCTTTTCTTTTGTGGTCCTCCCAAAATAATGGGATATTTTCTTTATTTGAGGATTGTAATATGTTTCTCCCCCCTTCCTTTGTTTTGACAGACAAAAATAATGAATTTTAGCAACCCTGTTAGGGAGACTTAGCAAGAATCACAGTTGGTTTTTTTTTTTTTTTTTTTTTAAATGCTGTGTTAGGTTCAGGTAAAATGAAAAGGCTTTACTATTTGCAGGGAAACTGTTAGGGAGAAATGTTGTGAGATCTTACACAGTGAGCTGGCTGGACACAATGGCAGTTCTGTCACTACATGAAGGTAGTGAGGGGACCTTGGATGAGACAACTTCCTTGGGCTTGTGTTGAGCCAAAGGAAAGCTGCTAAAAGTATCGCATGCATTACAGTGTGACATGGAATCCAGCTAGCGTTCCTAAACACCTGGGCTGAAAACACAAAAATTCTTTGTTTAATGAGCAGTGGGAATTGGAATTAGGGGCCTCTGTCCTAGCTCTTGGGTGATCCCTATTGCACATCGAAAACACTTTTAGGGAGGTTGTGTTTTATGACAGCAAAACTCCACTAAGAGCAGTAATTTAATTACAGTCACCAGAAGGGGAAGAAGAGAGAGGGAAAGGAAAAGGAAGAAAGGGGGAGGAAGGAGAAGAGGGGAGCAGTGCTGTTAAGACTTCCTATGACTGTTGATTCCCTTTGGCATTCCAGTGTAGCCCTGTCTGAAGTTCTAAGACTGAATTAGTCCCCAAGTCCCTAAGATTTTGCTGCAGCCCAGTGACACTATTGCAAGCTACAGATGTATGAAAGATGTGGGGACAGGGTCTGGTACAGTTTGGGCCAAGGGAACCTCAGGTTGTGGGGCTCTTGGTGACTGCTTACAATCTGAATTGGCCCTCACACAGGTTTTGAAATTTTAAGAAACCCAGCAAGTCACCTCTGGCAGTGTGCAATTAACCCACCTGGCTGAAAAAGCACAGAAGAGACCACAGTTTCCTTTTCTTCCTTCCTACCCAGGCCACTGGAAAAGCCGGCAGCAATCTGGAGTCTCCCACCGTGGTTTTTCAAACACACCATGCATCCTGAATAGGGGCTGCTCTTCACTCCAGCCTCTTCCCTGCGCATTCTAGGTGACTTTCTTTCCATCTTTCTACCTGGGAGGTGGCTCCTGTTATGATGCTGGCCACAAAGTAAGATAATCTTCCTGGTTCTTCTCCACTTTCCTTAATGTTCCCCCCAAACAACACAAAAAGCCTTTAACCACCTGCTGCAGGTAACAGTAATTAGGGCTAACAAAGCAGGAGGCACGGGATTCAGAGGCTGGCAGGACTCAGGATGACACAGTGACTAACAGTTCACACCCTGTGGTGGTGACAAGCAAAGTCCCTGTCTTTGAGACATTCATTCCATGAGGGACAGAGGCAAGAACCTAGGAACGCCTGATAGCAGCATAACGGACACAGCAAGGCAGGGAAGGAGGGCAAGAACAGATGGGTGGGTGGCAGGGGCTCTGAAAGGTGTGGTTAGATCTCAAAACAAATCTAATGGAGGAACTGGAACAAACCAGGAACACTTGCATAGTAAGAGCACCCCGGGGAGGGGAAGAATCCATTAGTGCTAAGGTCCTGAGGCAGGGGACGGCAACGATGGTAAGGATTCCCTGGATGAGGAAGCAGAATAGGATGGGAGGCCAGGCAACTTGAGGAAGAGCCTATGTGTTCCTGCAATCAGGGCAGCAAAGGGAACAGAGCTGGAATCTGAGTTACAGTGACCTGGACTCTCAGCTCTGCTCTGGAATTGGGTTCTCCCTCCTTTATAAACAACTGGTAACAAAGGCTCACAGCAAAGAGTGTGGAATGTGACACTGTCTCCCACAGAATACAGCACACATCAGGTCTTACCCACCACTATCACTCTCCCTGTTTGCCTGGTTACAGGGCTCCTCTTACCTAGTTCCCATTGTGGTGGAATAAAAAGTGTCTAAAGCAGGATATTCCTGGTCCTCCAAAAGGTCCCATATGCATTACACCAAATGCAAGAACATCTCAGTACAGTACAGTGCCATTGGTAACAGTTATGTTTTGGTCTCTGCATTCAAAAATCTGGAGGAATTCATACTGTACTGCTCATGGTGATCATCACTGAGGGCTAAGGTTACCAAAGATTTGGACCACTGAGTTTCAACTTTTTTAAATTTTGAAATGTTTAAAGGTTCTACAAGGAGTATACACTTCATTAGTAAGCTTCATACACACAGCCTTGTGTGGATGCAGGGGAACTGACCTGTTAGTTCTGTCTGATGTCAATACTGTGTAGCCTCCATCCCATACCTCACTGAAGGCATCAAGTGCAATTAACTGTGAGTATTTTATAGCTTCTCTGTGGGGAGAGGTTGGGCAGAAAGAGGCCCAAAGGCAGAGGAAAGGACCTCACATGACACCTGGACCAAAAGAGAAGGTCCTGGGAGGAATGATGTCTGAGATTGCTCTCAGTCATCACCTGTACACTCCAGTGGATTCTGTTTAAAACGGGACAGAAAGTGAACCACTCTATAAATAAAATGAAAATCTGCCATGGCTGCCACCAAGGAGCAAAATAGAAACTGATGAAAATCAAGTATTTTAAAATAAGCTGACTGTGAACTCCTTATGTGATTTGAGACTGTCAACACTGAACAAACAATTATATTTTTGGAGACAAGGTCTTGCTATGTAGTTCAGTCTAGCCTTGAACTTAGTATGTAGCCCAGGCTGGCCTCGAATTCACGGCAATCCTCCAGCCTCAACCTCCCAAGAATTGGGATTAGAGGTGTGCATCACCGTGCTCAGCCTGAAAATCTCATTTTAGAGATTATTAAAGAATATGATCATAAAAATTACATTTCCCAGTTAAGTAGGTTGAAAGGTCAGCCAAGGGAACACAAATATCTCTATTCCCAGTGTCTCACTCAATGGATCAAAACGTGCACTGTAACTCATAAGTTCTAGAGCTTAAAAAACTGAGTTCTCTCCTCTCCTCCAAAAATATACTCTGGTTGAGGGGAATAAAAAATAACACTTAAGCACCCATAATGGCCCACATGGATTTTCCCAGTTTAAAAATATGTTTCAAGGAGAAAAACGTAGTATAGAAATATTTTTACCTTCCCTAAGTTGGCCTTTGTACCAAAAGGGGTGCCTGGCTCTACATCAAGGAAACCCTGCTGGAATAGAAGGCAGTAGATTACTCAGTCTCTCGCCTGTGATTTTATGATGTTTCCGACTGGAGGGAAAAGTGATGATTCTGAACACAGGAAAACTCACCTATTTCCTAGGAATCAAGAAACACTGATCTTTGCTTTCTGCTCTTTCCCAGTACAACACCATCAGGATTACACTTGAGTTTATCTGATCACAGGCTGGAAATCCCCAGGACAGAAAAATTCCACCTCAGCACTTCCATAAGCCCTGAGGAATGCACTCTTTCAAAACTGAATGTTTTCCATGAGGCAAGAACGCTGTACACAATGTTTCACTGTCAACAGAATGCAGTCCTGTATAACAGAAAAGGTAACATCCCAGCTGCTCCAAAAGCAGTCACAATGCCCATGCAAGAACCCAGAGCTTGTAGAATGCACAAGAGATAATCTTCCATTTCCAACTTAATAGCATTCATCAATTGATAATTAAAAGCTACACAATAAGATACACTTCTCAAACAATTTTATATGCTGTATTCACCTATGATACACCTTCTTTTTCTAAAAAATACGGAATGCTTCACAAATTTGCAGGTCATCCTTGTGCAGTGGTCATGCTAAACTCTGTATCATTCCAATTTTAGTATATATGGTGCTGAAGTGAGCAAACCTATGGTATAGGTTCCTCAACAGCAGGAAAATGTAACAAAACCCAATGCTTGCCTTATAATAATGTACTTGCCCTCCCCCAAAAAGGATTAAATACACATCCATAGTTGAATGCACACATTCCAATAAATTTGGATGAACAACTGATACAACTGTAAAAAGATGTGAGATTGTGTGTCTGGATTCTTTCACCCCATACAGGAAATTGTAACAGTGTTATGAAGACTAGCAATGGGACCAGGAAAGTTCAACAGAAGGATGTATTAGATCCCATTTTTTAAAAATACACTTAGTGCCATCTCAGAAAAATTCCCCATGCGCCCATTCTGAAACAACAGATGTTCTTAAAGGAAAACCACAAGAAAGCTGGTGTAGAATCTATAAAAAGGAAAACCAGACTCAATCTGGTGTGCTCATGTACTAGCTTGCACACTGGGGTTAACTTGCTCTCCCTCCTCCTTTCCCCATCCCAGTAATCAGATGCAGCTGAGGCTGCATCCTTGCCTTGTTCCTGATGGTGTGACCTTGGGCAAGTCAGCTGACCTTTCTCTTTTAGTGTACTTGTCTTCAACATAGTGGTACCAGGTTGGGTGAAGACTCAGGCAGATCACACACAAACAGCTTTAACTCAGCATCTTGCATACACAAGTGCCCTCATCCTTAGCTGTCCCACTACGATCCAGCCCTCATACTCCAACATCTAGTAATACCCATCTGATTCCATGCGTCTAGCTTTTACTGTTCTTTTCATCACATTATTTGGGACTAAGAAACAAGCAAGCAGTTAAATATACCACATTTTTCTGTTGCTCAAAGTAGGGTGAAAACACATACTTAAGAAATTCAGTCCTTAAGATGCGATGTTAACAGGTATGCATATGGAATACAAACATCATATTTCAGCCTATTGCATCTGAAGCATCAAATCATGAATTTTATTTTAAAAGTAACAAAAGCCAAGCAGCATTAAAAAGGATAGAATGTCCCCACATGGGCCTACAGCTGTCTCAATATTAGGGACTGGCAACTGGAATGGAGTATGGGTTTTTCCTGGGGTCAGACTTCCAACAGGTGGCTAGTTTTAGTCATCTTCAAATGCAAAATCTTAATGAGTTTAAGTATGCAAGTCTGGGTGATTTTGTTCAAGGCCTCTCTTGGGAATCCAGGGAGGAAATTCTGTGGGTCTCAGCCTCCATGGCAAGTTAGCAAGCAGGGACCTGTCTGTAGCTTGCACCTGTCCGCTGAACAGGGTTCTGGCCTGACGCGGTTAAAACCCACTGTCCTTCCCAACCAGCCCAGCTTGCCCTGCCGCTGTGCACTCCCGACAGCCAGGGAACCCACCAGTGTAATAAACGCGACTGAAAGTGGTCACGACCCACCAAACCACAGATCCTCGGAGTGCGGGATTTCCATCTCTCCACCGCGTCAGAAAACCAAAAACAGAACACGGGCGCCTGCTTGCCCTACTGCAACGGGATTCCCCAGCATCACCCCCCCCCCCCGCCGCCAGCTTGCATGATTTATTAATAAATGCAAGATGGCACACGGAGGAAAAGCACGGGAGGCATTTGCAGCTGGGCCCGACCCAGGGCAGTTTGCAAAAATAAATAAGAAGCATGTGACCAGCAGCGGGTCCCGGGGCTGTACTGAAGCCCCGGCTGCTCCGCGCACGCACCCTGCAGGCTCTGGACAGGGGGTGAAGGTCAGGGCCAGACCCCGTCCCGGGTGCGCACCCCACACCCTGCACCCGGCAGAGACACTTACCTGCTGCGGCTGGCGTCAGGGCGCCCAGTCCGGCCCGCTCCGCTCTGCCCCTCTTTGCCTCCGCCCCCCGCCTGCCTGCAGCCCGCGGCCCGCGCCTCCGTGCCCCCCCCCCACCGCGCGCGCCCGCGCCTGCGCCCTCACCGCCGCGCGCCCGCGCTGTCTAGGAAACGGCGGCGCGCGGGGGGCGCAGGGGGCGGGGCAGGCGCGCGCACCGGCAGACGCAGCGCGGGCTCTCGGGTGAGGGGGTGAGGGGATGAGGGCGACTGTGAGGGGAAACTTGTGGGAGCGTGTGTGTGTGTGTGTGTGTGTGTGTGTGTGTGTGTGTGTGTGTGGAGGCGGCCTCAGTAGAGGGGAGGTGGCGGGGGCCACCCAGGCTTCGGACTCCTGTCACGGTGGCCCCCCCTCCCGGTCTCTTGTCAGAACTCGAAACCCGGCGCGGTCTGGAGGAAACACTTGCCCTCGCCTCCCGGAGGTGTCCCGCGGGAACGCTGCAGGACAGACTTCCCCACCTCACCAGACCCCCGACATTCTCCCCGGGGACTCGTGACACACTCCTGACGCGTGACCGCGCGTCACGGAGTGGACCCGCCTCTGAGGGCTATTCCGGGGCCGGGTCCCGGGTGGGCATGAGGTGAGGGGTCGCTCTGGGACGCCCCTCGCGGTCTCCTGGGCTGAGATCCTCCCACGTGAACGCTCAGCTCTTCTGTCCGTCTCAGGTGCTGCTTCGAACAGTCATTAAAGCAGCTTCTGGATTCCTAGTAGCCTTTGCGATCTGTGCTGAAAATAGAGCCTATTCGTGCTAAAATAGAGCCATTTTCCTAAGGGGTCCTTGGCAAACGAGGGGCCCGGCGGGGTACAGTTTTTTCCTCAAGACCTTGCCCTACCTCAGCATTTCTTAACCAACTCTAATCTCTAGTGGAATTTCAGAGGTAGAAAGCTCTTGAAGGAGGTATTTGTAGAAGTTGCCTGATTTGACAAGATATTTCTTGTAGAAGGATAAATTATGCTGTGGAAAAGGGAAAGAGGGGATGGGTTAAGAAAATTTAATGTAGGATGCATAAGATGGGAAGCATAGTTTTCTGACAGGGTGGAAACATTTTTGACAACACTTGATTACCTTGGCATAGCTGACCCAAGTTATTATCTCATCCATTTCCCCGAAATTGGTAGAATTGGTAGAGCTTAAGATTTGCTTAAAATCATTGAAAAGCATTTGGTTATATATAATGCTAATTAAATATGAGTATAAATATTTTGAAACTTGCAGAGACAAATTGAAAGACCACTTTGGTTTAACTGGGCTGGTATCTTTGTACTTGAATACTTTTAAAAAATAATTGAGGTATATCCTACTTCAAAGGAACTTTTTTTCTACAATGGCTATTCTATAAAGAGAAATTTATATGAAAATTACAGTACATGCTGATATTTTTACTCATGTCTTCTACTTTCCTGTCACTCTCTGTTCATGGCAATTGTGGGTACCACCATTTTATGTTGTAGTGGGAAGTTAAAAAAAAATTCCCAAACACATAATTTGTTAGCTGGGTTTCCCCCTAGTGTTCTACTTTTTACAAAACATACCCAAACTAAAATCCTCTCTTTGATAGAGTATTCTTTAGGGTGTTGAAAACATAAATCAGAGAGGTTGAAAAGTGCCAGTCAGTTTCTCCAGGTTTGGTCCACGCTTCTTTTCAAATGCTCTAAATCTTAACACCCAGAGAATCAATTTAGAGGAGGAACGCCAATTTAGAGATTTATAGGATTCCCTTTTGCTAGGAACATTATCCTTAAAGTTGGCTTGGTCTTTAGAATCAATGGGGAGTATGTTTTTAAAATGACGTTGAGGAGCTTCATCTGAAACGGATTGAAGTTTAATTTCTAGGGGATCCTCATATAAATTTTATTTTTATCTGCCCCAAATCATTTTTACTGGTGGGAGAAATTAGGGAATCTGAGAACTACAAATAGCATAGGCACTGCTTCACTGGGCTGCACTGACTAATGAGAGGGAATTTGTGAGTGAAAGAGCTATGCAGCAACTTAAGAGCTATAAAGCACAGAAGACACTAAACTTGGAAGAAACTAAGCTTTGTGAGTCCCTTTCTTGCCAGATATACCTGTTTCTACGGTGGCAGTAAATACCATGATATCCTAAACCCACATGCCTTTTGAGGTAAGTCAGATTTTCTTTTAATTAAAGACTGTCTTTCAAGAGTGCCAGGATCACATAAACAGAAAATTTGTACATATACACAGCTGCAAAGTTATGGGAAGGCAGACTAGATATTATGTTAAACCTAGCAATGCCTAAAAAAGAATAATATCAACATTAAAATTACTGTTCTCAGGTAGCTGCTTTAAATACAATAGAATGTAAGAGTTGAATGTAATTTGGAAAATCTGAATAATTCCCAGTGTCCTTAAATTATTAATGTTTGTACAAGTGCCAATACTTTAAAAGCTGTTCTACATGTTGATTTACAGTATAACTTCAGTTATTCATAATATGCAGGAAGAAGGCCTGACTTAGTTTAGCACTTGAAAAGTGGAATGTATATAACAATGTGTGATATTTATTTTGAAATTCAAATACAATAACTGCTAACAAAAGAGGTTTTATATTTCTTAAAGCTTAGTGAGATAACTTTAAAGAATACATATGATTGATAGTTGACTTGTAATTCTCAATATTCATGTGCATACAGTCTGTGGATATAATAGAACCAAAATACCATGCATTCAGTAGGCCTTCAGTAAATGCCACTTATCTGTGATGTTAGTGATACAGTACTCTTCTCTGAAAAATTACTTATGAGTCTAAAGAATTTCTGTAGTTCCTGTTAAGTTTTATTAACACATGTAAGCTTCAAATTACACATTGGGCCAGGGATTTAGTTCAGCAGTAGAAGCACCTGCCTGGCAATCATGAGGTTATGAGTTTGATCTCCGGTTCCAAAAAACCCCCCACAAATTAGCACATTGTGTACACACAGATGTACTGTACTGGGTTCAGTAACCTGAAGTCCCTGCCCCTGAAAAATTAGCACATTTTAATTACATGTTTATGATTTAATAAATAATATTCTACATGGAAAGTAATTTAGAGAACTCCTTCCAATACAAGTGGCCTTCAGGAAACATGAACTACTCATTTCCAAGTAAATTCATAAGTTCATAAATAAAATCATAAATATTAATCAAATTCATAAATTCAGGCACAGTACATGTTCTACAAGTCTTTTGGTCCATATCCTTAACTTACAGCAGATTCTACTAAACAGTGATAGCATGTCAGTTGCAAGGATAAAGAATTAGAACTTGGTGACTTCAGTGTTTGTGGCCCCTTGAACTTTTTTTTGTGTGTATGAGCAATTATCTCACAAACTAAAAGTGAACCAGATGATCAAATCTGTTGGTAGATAAACTTCTGAGGCTTTGTAGTTGCAAAAATACAATATTCTAAACTGACTGTTCATTATTTGTATGACAATGGAAAGATCATAAACTTCTGGGGAACTGATTGCTAAATTCCAACAATTGGCTTGATATAATTTATGATGATCATTTATGTTACTTCTGCATAATTAAGGTGTTCTGAGCCATGTCTTGATCTTCTGTCTCAGTATCATATAAAACAAATGCACTGTAGAAAAAAATGAACTTTTTAAGTGAAAGATAGATTATTGTATACCTTATTATCTGCTTCTTTCCCATAAAGTCCTTAAGTGAAATAGCAATCCCTGTTAATCTTTTATCTGTGGTAATGCCTGTAAGTTTTTTCTCAGGGGAAAAAAAAGTAGTAAAACAAATAAATTTCATGTATCAGAATACCATGTACATGGATGTTTTGAAAGGGCTTTTACCAGTCCAATAATCTTCCAAATATAGATATTATTCATTTAATGACCTACCTGTTTAACAGTTGTGCATACGTATGATGCATCTTGTTTTCGTTCAGTTCTGTATATCTTGTTGATAGAACCTCAGTGTCATTTGTACAGTATACTTTGTTTATACAGTACTGTAATTTTTGCTGATTGTGCTGTATAGTACTATAGTTTTATATTTTGTCATATTACAGTACTGCAGGTAACAGTTATGCAAAGAAATGCAAAGTCACCAAGTTGGAGTTCTTTGACTGTATCTTTGTTCTGAACATTGTAATGTATATGTATATACACATATATTATATTATATACAGTTCCTCATTTAGTGACCAACTCATTTAACAACCTAGTTGCACAAATGGAGCTCTGTCCTTAAATGAGGAATTCTGTAAAATTCAGTTTTCCTATGAAGCCAACTTCTAGCCTTGTTTTTGGAAATACTAACAGAAAATAGTTTTCCTGGAACTATTAAAAATGAAAAAGGTTAAGGAAGAAGGATAAATTAAATATCAACAAAGTGAACCTTCTGCTTTCTTCCTATGAAGTCTTTTGAATTATTTTTAAGTAGAAGAAAATGTTTGTATTATATTTGTATACATTTCACTGTCCTCTTTGTGTATTACTAAAATTGTTAAATTGTTTTTATAATTCCTTCATGGTGGCTACAATTCTTACTAAATCAGAAGAGGTAGAAGACATGAATCCTAAAGAGCTGATTTTTCACTACATGCAATCTATAAGAATTTTCATACAAGGATAAAACAGGTAAGTAATCATTCTTTTTAATGCTTTGGGGACTTTAGGGCCATATTCTGTTAATCCTAATTCTATATCATTGGTTTGATTTAACTAAGACACAATAAGGATTGTCTGAAATATAGAAAACCCAGTAATTTTCTAATCTCATTTCTAATAGTTGAGAAGCTTGTATATAGAACTATATTCAATTATACGTTAACTATAAAAGTTACTAGAAACAACAAAGTGCTGTAAACTGGTTAAATTTAAGTCTGGTGTTTGTGGTTTAAAAATAATATGAATCAATTTAAATAAGCATAGAATTTTAAAAAGTTTTAGAGAATAGCAGTCTGGAGAAAAAACCCAAGCTGTTGTGCTTAGAAAACTGAGGTCTCAGAGTGACCACACTTTATACTACAAGTAGGTTAAGTGCTGTCATACTGGGGATAGTGCTGCCCTTTTCCAAGATGTACAGAGAGAAGGCAGTCAGAGGCTAGAAGTTGATAACTTTGAAATTAAAAGCTTTAGAATCAGACTTTCTTACTATCTCATTCTAGATCTTCCAAGTAGTAATCATTTATCCATCAAGAATAGCTTGTATACTCACTAAACCTTCTAACTTCATGATATCATGGACCTTGTGATAGCATGGTTAATTTAGGAAAGTAAATGGTAATTTATGTCTAGGGCAATGGGCTTGTTTGTCACCTAATGTGGAGTTTGTGAATGGAAACAAAATTTGGCCAAATGCTTTTGTTTGCAAACCAAATTGCTTACAGACAGAAGGATTGATTAACCAATATATTACAGTAAGTTAAGATAAAAAGAGTTTATCCTCAAATAGACTTTTCTAGTAGATATGGTTGAGGTTTGGGACAGAGGGAGGAAGATGATTGAGAAAGAAGTCGAGGAATTAAGTGTGGAGTGAATGAAGGTCAAATGCAAAAGAGGCTTGTGCTTGTGAGTAAGCAAACAAAACACATGAAAGAAACATTTGTGTAAGAGAGAAAATAGATGCAGGTTAGAGGATGTTCAGGACCCTTAAGATGGAATTTCTTAGAAAAGTCACCAGGCTGACTGGCCCCCTTATTTCAAGAGAAGTTTCCCCAAGACATATTCAGAGACATATTTTATTTGGGTATTGATTGTAGACTGAATTTGTAGACTCCAGTGACATAAGAGGACCAGGGTATGAGAAGGTTATGAGGTGGGAAGCACTGTGATGATTTCCTCCTTCATATCTTTACAGAGCTGTAGCATTTCATAGAAAACATACATGGTGAGTACTGTTCAGGACAGGAACGAGTGGAAAATTTGTTGTTCATGTAGCAGTAATTTGAAAGATTTTATAAATCATTCACTAGCCAACATTGACAGTGCATTTCTTCATGAATTACTAATCTGAGGGAGTTTGTATTCACAGTTTTCACCTAAGTAAATCTCTATTATCAAATCATTTTTATACTGCATCAAATTCAGTCATGAGCAGCTTGAATTTTCCAGTTAGGAGTAATGATCATCATCACTTGCTGAGTCCTCATATTCCAGATGTTTTGCATGTATAAGTTCATTTTATTCTCCTCTATCCCTTTGAAGTGAGCACAGGTTGAGTATCCTTTATCTGGAATGCTTGGGAGCGGAACTGTTTGAGTTTGGAGTTTCAGATTTTGGAATACTTGCATAGACTTTACTGTTGAACATCCTTAAACTGAAAATTCAAAGTCTGAAATGCTCCAGGATTCAATATTCAGATTTGAGTCCTTCCAAGATACCCAAAAAGCTTTTGGAGCATTTTAGACTTGCAGGTTGAGGATGCCCACCATGTAGCATTATTCTGTCCCATCTCTCTCTGATCTCCTGTAGATGAGGAAGTGATGACTTTTACCCATTCACACACTTGTTTTAGGGTGGAACATTCTACTGTGGATCTAGTGTTTGCACACTAGCTTTCTGGCTCCAGAACTCATGTTCTACACAGGATACCTTAATATATAAATATAGATAGATAGATAGATAGATAGATAGATAGATAAACACATAAACACACACATACACAGTATGAATTGAGAGTTACTCAGAAACTTGGTTAATTACAAGACTATTCATAAGTGGCACAATTTACACAATAAAAACTGGTTTTGAGAGTTGCTACATAGAATTAAAATTATTTTATTGCTTCTCTAAGCACTTTAAATATAGTTATTCATGCTAGTATAGTCTGTTATCAGTGATATGAAAGGCTGTTGCCTGAGACTGATCAACTGCTGTTATTTAAAAGACCACATCTAGTGGTATAACCCTAGTAAAAGTTTGCAGAGCTGATTTTCAGTCTTGTGGTCTTAGAATCTGAGCTTGTCAGAAGTATATTAAAGAAGATTAAATTGGTCCTGCAACCTGATACACCTAGCATGTAATACCAGAGTGCAAATTTATTTATACAAAGACAAAACTATTTTATAAGCCAGGATGATGAATGTATTTATATACCAGGATGATGAATGTATTTTCTTTGAGTTGGTGAATCTAGATGAAGAACTAAGTTATAGTCAAGGTGTTTCTTTATAAATAACAGGTACTCTGAATATGTTTTGCTTTCCATAATATTTATCTATTTGAGAAATTCCTCAAGCATTTCATCAATAGTAGTCACTTTTGGCATGCATGCATTCTTTATAAATAGCCTCCACCCTGGGGCCCCACCACCAGGGACTCTGTTACCATAGAAACAGTTGTTAATAAACATGAATATTTTAGAAAATATGTGGGTTCAGAATTGAAGAAAGGGAAGCATCTGAGAAGAGCAGAAATGCTGAAGAACTTTGATTTCAAAGGATAGATCCTAAATAGAATTCATTTGCTTGAGTGGGGAATCTCTTTACCTAAAATGTATTTCTGTAACTACCTGCAGGGGTCCCCCACCCATTTCTGGTGTAATGTCTGGCATTTCACTACTACTCTAAATATCTATGTATGCCAGAAATTCTTAGCAGCTTCCCTAATACTCATACTCCACTGATTATTTTCATTTTCTTAGGGCACCAGAATATCCATTGTCATGGTTTATGTTTGTGTCCCCCAGGCCTCATGAGTTTGCATTGTTCATTTGTGATGGTTCATTGTATAGTGCTTGGATTGATGGTGTCAGTGCTACACCCACATAGGGGTGGAGCCAGGATGTGATGTAATGTCAGGAAGAAGGTGTGCCTTTCTCTTTGCTGGTTCGAGTTTGCTGTTGCCAGCTGCCATGAACTGCAGCCCAGCCATGCCTGCCTGTCTTGGAGCCAACTGATTGTGGACTGAAACCTCCAAAAACTGTAAGAAATAAACCTTTCTTTTCCCAACTTTGGGCTTCAGGTATTTTGTCTCAGCGATGAGCATAAAGTAACTAAGACATCCAGCAAAAATTTTTAATTGAGCCAGTCATGGCAATGCCATTTCCCTTACCAGTAATTATGAAAGAACATCTGCTGAGTTCAGGGAAGTCTTGCTTTTCTGACAAAGAGGACATACATGGCTAGTATGTCTTCTTCGTGCCTTAAATGCAAATGTGAAGCCAGGAGCTGTAGCAGCTGTCTTTCAACACTGAGATACCAAGTGTGAGGCTGAAAATATGATTTTTAACAAGCTGAAGGCCTTGGGGACAAATGATCACAAGTGTTTGGAAAAAGATAGGGAGAGGAAAGTTATAACTTGTTATGATAGCAAAGCATTTGTTAACCCGTATTTGCTATCCATTGAAAACTACTCTGTACTTGCTATTTCATGGAAATTTAAGCCTAAAGTGTTAAGAGAAATCCTTGGAGTATTTTCATGTGTTTACCTTTTGCAACTTTTCAGAAGGATCCTACAGGAAGGACGAACTTAAATTAGTGCTCTTCAGCATGAAAACAGAGAGGAGAAAAAATACAGTTTTGTTTTAGCAATAGTTTGACTTTGGCTGTCACTCTAAATTGACAAAGAGTTCCATAATTTAGAGTTTTTCAGAGGTTAACAGTAGTACCTATACACATAAGGCTATTTTCAGAATTTCCTAAGTCTATGATAAGAATTCAGAAGTCAGTGGCTAAGACTTGAGACTCTCCAGGCCCAGTGATTATTAGGAAATTTGTTTTCTCTGTGTTTTTTTTATACCAGGAATTGACCTCAAGCAAATAGAACAGAAATTTGATATATTTTTGATGGAACTGTATTACAAAGCTGGAACTAACTTTAATTTTTTAAAAATAGTGCTGAGAATGGAACCAAAGACCTCATGTCTGCTAGGCATCCTACCACTGAGCTACACCCCAGCCCATGTGAAAATTTTTTAAACTACCAAACCATTCTTATCTCTATATCCCTAAGACAAATCAATATGAAATAGGCTGAAAAAACTGTGGAGCCCCTAGAAGGTTATCCATTTCAAAATCTACTATAGAAAAATGATTTTGCTGAGACAAACTAGGAAGGTCTGTATGTCTAACCAAGAACTTTATTGCATGCCAAGGAATCTGTGATTTTTCCAGGTAAAATATGATATGCATTTTGGACTGCTGATCACTTTCTGCTTCTCATTATCCCTTCTTTGAAATAAGAATTTGTATTGAAGTTACTCTTTTCTTTCTTTTTCATTGATATAGGAGGGAATGGTTTTTAGCAAAAGTGTATCTTTTAGCTAAATAGATGAGTGAAAACAGTTGTTATATTTGGATTTGATACAGCATATAGAAAATCACCCAAAGTTGGATGTGGTTATTGGATGATATGGTGGGTTGCCTTTGCTGAATGAAGAATGTGTATTCTGTTTAATGCAGGATTTGGGAAAAGGAGGTTTGTGCACACTGGGTTGACGATTGTGGTAGACACTGTTGGTTGGCTAATATATTGTCCATTCCTCACCTCTGCCACAAAAATTAGGAAAGATAAATGTTTGCTTTCCAAACATTTACTGCTATAGTGAGTATTTAATATGATTATAAATCATAAATCTTCTGGGGGACCTCATGGAAAGCTTTTATCTAGTACAAGGTTTAGAAAGCATTAAGGTCACCATTTTTCTTGCATTGATCTTAGATGTGATGCTTGAAGCTGTAATGACCATCTTAGAGTTATTCAGCAATAAGCGTGAGTACAAAGCATTAATATGCTAAGAATAGTAGAAAAAATCAGAACTATTGAGGCCACCATCAATTAGTAAACAAAACAGTTTCTCAGTTCAAGATTTCTTATCTTATAAAAGAAATTAATTCTTATTAGTTGTGCTATTGTGCACTAGATTTTGTTACAACCCAAAAACTAAACTAATTATTTTATATATTACATATATTATGAAGATCTCTTTTCTATGCTGCAACATCAGGGGTAGGTTTTGTTTTTAGTTGTGATGCCTTACTAGTAAATAATGGTTACATAAAACTAGGGAAAGATTTTACGCTTCATTTTAGCCAAACGGTTGGAGAAATGATGCCAGGGAAAGATTTTTAAAAGTTTTTGTGATGTGCTAATTCACATGTAAAATTTTGTTAATGTGTTACCTTGACAGGTATATTAGTTTGTTTTCATTAGTATAGTATACTAATGTATAGTATTTTACATTAACTAACTTTATAAAGAAAAGAGGTATATTTAGATGACAATTTTAGAAGTTCAAAGTCTAGTTAGCCTCTGACGAGGACCTAATTGCTGATGGCATCCTCAGGGGTGGAGATGTGTGGGAAGAAGAGCTCATATCTCTAAACCTGAAGCCAAAGTTAATTCCTGTGTTGGTTACTTTTCTCTCATTGCTGAGATGAAATACCTGGTACCCCAAATTAGGGAAGGAATAGTTTATTTGACTCACAGTTTGGAGGTTTCAGTCCATAATCAGCTGGTTCTACAGGCAGAATGGCATGGCAGAGGGGCAGCTGTTCATGGCAGTAGAAAACAGAAAAAGCAACAAAAGCAAAAGGGGAGGCATGTACAGAGAGAAGCCTCTATCGGTTCCTTATACTGTATGTAGCTCACACCCTTTGGGTGTAGTGTTCATACCCATAATCCCATCATTGGACAATGAATCATTCATAAATCCTAGAAACCTGCCCCAATGACTTCATGAGACTTTGGGGGGACACCCAGACCCAAACCATAACATTCTGCCCTGGCCCCACACAGACTCATGTATATTATTTATACAAAAGGCATTTAGTTCATCTCTAAGAGTTACCAAAATCCTAACAGTTTTAGCATTTCTGAAAAGTCCAAGTCCCAAGTCTCCTCTGAGATCTAAGACAAACTCTTAGCTGTGAGCTCCTGTACAAAAGCAAAGAAAGTTAAACACTTTCAACATTCATGTCACAAGATAAACATTACCATTCCAAAGGGTACAAATGGGGATGCAAAGGATTGGGACCAAAGCAAGTCCAACATCCAGCAGGGTAAACATTAAGTTCTGTAGTTCCATGTGGAAACATCCAAAGCAATCTGTGGCAACTTGTGAGCTCCAAAGGGCTTGCATAGCTTCACTTCTATGGCCTATTCAATGGTTGTAGCTCCCAGGACTTTCTCTCTTAGGCCCAATCTGCTGAATCCTTGTAGCTTTCTTTAAATGATCCATGAATTTTCCAAAATTCTGGATTCTCTACTGTACCTTTGGCTTCATTTTCACATCTTCACATACTGCCCTTCCAGGGGCACACTGCCTCACCTCCCAACTCTTCTGAAATCTGGGTGAAAGCATTTTTAGCCTCAGAACTCTTGAATTTTGCATGCACCTAAAACCAGCACCATGTGGATGATGCCAGGATCTATTGCCAGCTGGAGTGATAGCCAGGCTTTCTTCTTTCTTGGCTGTAGGGTCAAATGTCTAGAACACTTGAGCACTCCGAGCCTGATCCTCAGGAACAAATTCTCTATGCCACCACTATTTTGGAACCTGATGTGGTTGCAGCCACCATTCTGGAACATAGTGTGGCTGCCACCATTCTGAAACATGGTACTCTGCAACTTTCTCCTCAAAGCAAAGTCTTTCACTTTTGCTGTTTTGGGGCTGCAGAGGGTATAGACTTGCTGCTTCTCATGATGCTCTCAGGCCATCTTTTATATTCTCCTGTCCTTCTCAGCAATAGGGATCTTCTCAGCTCTATCTTTGCAATCCACAGCTTTATTTCTGGCAAAATTCAAAAAATTTTAAATCATCCTGCTGGGCTCTTTGCTCTTGACTTGCAGTGTAAATCTGGCTAAAGGTCCCCATAGTAGTCATGCCACCTCCCCCAATTAGCCTGCCTTAAAATTTCTTCTGCCAGGTTAATTAGTCTGTCTCCCTTACTTTCAGTCTCAGGCAAAATCTCTGGACACGAGCAAAATGCAGACAAAACTTTTTGCCAAACCATAACACACATCAACTGGACTCCAGCAACCACTGCAGTCCTTCTCCCCAACAGAAATGTCTTTACTGGCAGGACTTCAACCAATCTTCTGATCTTCTGAGTTCTGACCAGAATCTCTCATACAGAACAGGCTAAGGCATTGCAGCACCACTTTTTCAGGCAATGTCTGTGAACCTTTCCAAATTCTTCCCACAAGCCATTCCCAAAGGCTCTTGAACCACATGGTCAAGTATGGACACAGCAACAATCCTACTTCTCTAATACCAAAGTCTGTCTTGGTTACTTTTCTTTCATTACTGAGACAAAATACTTGGTACCCAAAATTAAGAAAGAAAAAGGTTTACTTAAACTCAGAGTTTAGAGGTTTCATTCTATAATTAACTGGTTCCAAGGCAGGCTGGTATGACAGAGGGGCAACTGCTCATGACAGCAGAAGACAGAAAAAGCAATAAGAACAAAAAGGGAGAAGTGTGTGGAAAGAGCAGTCTTTTTGTCCCTTATATTGTGTAGCACTTGCACCATAATCCCAGCATTGGACCATGAATCATTCACCAACTCTAGAAGCCTGTCCTCATGAACACATGATGCTTTGCGGGGGACATCTAGACACAAACCAAAATAATTCCTCTTGTAACAGTTCACTGTTTTGAGAACTGAAATGTCCCAGATGAGCCCCTTAATCACTTCTGAGAGCAGCTTCCCAATGACCACAGACCTCCCTCTAGACCTCTGCTTTTCAAGGTTCCATCCAGTCCACCAACACTGCCACCTCCAGGGCCAGCTTCTCACACAGGAAACCTTTGGGAACAAATTTATCCAAACCTTAGCAACAGTCATCTTAACATGCAGCTCTCTATATTTTTACTTTCTGAAAAAGAATATTAGTATACTTGAACCTTGCACTTCTTATATAGTCAGAGAACACCTGCTGAAAATTGGCTTTTCATTGTTGAATGTACATAATAATGCTAAAAGTGTTTGTAGCCAAATAAAAGTCTTTGGAAAATTTATTTTTAGTCCAACAGACTAGGTTCAATATAAAGTCATGGCTTTTGTATAGAATACTCTTTTAGGTCTGAAGTCATTGACTCATAGTATATGCTTATTACTTGCAAAGTGATATTTTACTCTAAATACTTTATATCAGAACCTGTACTTTTCCTTTCCAGTTATCCTTTTCATCATTTTAGAAAACATTTGTATTCTAATTGCTTGCTACATGATGTTCAAGACTTTTTCTTTTCTATTTTTGTCTGCCTAAAAATTATTGGTAATAGCCACGTGTGCCAGCATTTTATATCACGAGGAGCTGCTTGCACATTAACCAAAGGAAAATATGAGGCTACTGAGAATAGACATGTTTCTGTGGAAATTATATTTGGTCAGCAAAGAAAGGTGGTTTTTAAAATTTTGTGTTTGTTAGGTACTCACAAATGGACAAGAGGTAATCTAAATAATTTTCTTAGAAAAGTATTTTAGTCTGCTTTGTTTATATAAAATTGTAAAATTAAAAGCTTTTTTGAAAGGGCATAGCTCTGAGGAGTCTGTTATTACTGACCCCAAATGTGTAAGAGGTGACTGGGGGCATTGAGATGTGTTGATAGCAGCTGTGATATCCTTGCTGCTTTCACACCCCATGGTTTGCTTTCCTTTCATGTTACACCCTGAATAGGGCTGAAAAATCACTGATATTGTAAGACTAGCAAAGTTAATATCTGAGTGGGAGATTTTTACATGTTTTACAGATTTTTACATCACTAAAAAATATTTTGGTCTCTTTCCACTGAGATTTGAGTACTGTGTTGAAGAAGTTTGAAAGTTAGTTTAAAAATTGGGAGTTTTCCTATTAAAATTGCTTCTTATTTTAAGATTAGTCCTTCATTGTGGTGGCTCTGTGCCTGGCATATGAGGATATTTTGTGATGGTTTTGTCTTTTGTTGTTGTTGTTGTACCTTGTTTTCTGGCTTTTCTTAAATGTGCCCGTTTTTTTCCACTGTGGGAGGCATTATTGCTGAGTAGATACTTCCTCTCCATCCTCAATCTCATGTTATGTTTTGCTCACACTAAAGTGGTCATCTTTGACTAAAGACGTCTTAGTTGCCTGAGTATTACCTGCCTGAGATTCCACAGTTATGGGATTGCAAAAATAAGCCCAAAGCTATAACAAATATTCATTAATAAACAACTTAGATAACATTAGTTGTCCCTTATAAATGTGTGCCTATCTAGTTGAGGAACATTGTTGGCCAGAATTTTTATGATTGTGAAATACTTTAATAAATGCAAAGTACAGTGGGATTTGTAAAATTACAAATCTTGAAAAGATATAAAATAGATGATGAAGGTAATGTTTGTGAGCTCAGATCACGAATGAAACCATGATAGAATCTGGCAGAGTTCAGCCATAGCAATTAAGAAAAAAAGACATGATGATCACCCTCTTCTCTCTTAAGAATGGATATCAGGATTAAAGATGGGCCTTGGAAACATTGTGTGGAACTTCAAACTTCTTTTTTTTTTTTTTTTTTTTTTTTTACAAAGTAATGCCTCATGATTGTTGTTAGGTTTTTGATGCAGTTGAGAGACAAAGACAGAGGTAAGAAAAAGCCTTTATTGTCAGTGCGGGAGGATTGCAGAATACTCAAAGGAGACAAAGCTGAGGAATTACTTTTATGGGATTGGGATAGGGGTGGAAACCATGTGAATGGACAGGTCATCATGTTGGGAGAAGACTGGAGGACTTTTTGATGTAGGGGGTGGAGACTATGTGAGTGGATGCTGTTGTAAGGGGAATTGAAGTACCTTTGGTGCATGTGTGAAATGGAAACAAAGTTTATTGTTTTAGGACCAAAAGATGAGCAGGGGAGTTGGTGTAGGAGTGATATGCTGTTGTTTTAGGAGTCAAAACCGTGGACTGGAGCCATGTAGAACCTGGAAGAGTCCCATACGAGCAGAACCCATCAATTACAATTATAACTAAAATTTCTTAAATATAAGATTAAATAAATATCAAAATTCAATTATAAATAACATTTTGGTCTCTATTTTCAGTGGACTAACTTTATTTATTTATTTATTTATTTATTTAGAGACAAGGTCTTACTGTATAGTTCAGGCTAGTCTGGAACTATGTAGCCCAGGCTAGCCTTGAACCATGGTGATCCTCCTACTTCAGCCTCCTAAGTGCTGGTATTGTAGGCATGTGCCACTACTCTCAGCTGAAAACCATCTAAGGTTTTCCTAAAGTACCTATCTGAAACCCATATGGGTTTCAGGTAGAGGAGCTTCTTTGCTTTTGTAGTTTTTCACTTCCCTGGCTCTACTGAATGCCTACCCAATCCTGTCTTTTCCCTCACTTTCCCTTTGAGATGCTTAGTTACTTCAGTATGAATCAAAATTGAGTTCAGTTCATGCTGGATTCCTATTCCAATGTTAGTGATTAAGATCTGTCTTTACCATTCAAACTAGCATCTGACTTTTCACGTAGGCAGAGAATGACTTGGGTTAAGGTGGTTTACTATGATATGCAGAGTGGATACCAGCTGTCGTCTGTAACACCAAACTGCCTGAGTAGCACATTTTGCTACTTATAAGCTTTGGTTTCCTGATTTATAAAGCAAACATTATTCACAAGTCAAAATGTAATTGTGTTGAACAAATTAATCCATCCATATAAAATGTGTAGAACAACACCAGTTACCTAGTAAACATTCAGAAAGTTAAAGCTTTCCTTATATTATTATCCCTCAGGAAGATGAATGTCTAATGTGGCTATTCAGTGAATAGTCATAGTTTATTTTCTGAGGCTTTGGGTTTAAGCCTCAGTGTATGACTTCAATAAATTCCACCAGTCCATTCAAAGGATTTCTTTTTCCTAGACTTGATCTTTTTCCAAGTTTTTTTTCACCTTGAAATAATTTATAAGTGGCTGTGTTCTATTTTCCTTCAAATCCTGAGTTTCACAGGGACAGAAGGCCACATCTACCATTGCCAGAAGAAAGGAAGCCAGAGACACATAGCTCTTTTTTTCTCATACCCTTCTGCTCAAGTTTGTTTCATAAAGCAGGCCATGTGTGTGCCCCATTGTCTTTTTTTTTTTTTTAACTTTTTTAAAAGAGAATACAAACAAGCAAAATAAAACAGAACAAAACCATCAGAACAAACCAGTGTGACAAAGGACTTCAAAACAATACAAAATCAACAATGGTTACCATAATACTTCTTGCTGTCTTCAAAACAGTGATAGATATCTTCAGACATAGCAGAAATCAGAACAGAACAGAATAGAACCAATAAAAACGAGCAAATGAATGTAATAAAGGGCTTCAAAAAAATACAATAATAAGTCCAAAATGGCTACCACCTTCAGAAGGAGAGTGTCCATAGATGCCACACTGCATATCAGGGTCCTCTGATTAGTTGTTCAGACCACCAGCTCTAGACCTGCAAAGTCAGTGAAACACCTAAACACAAGCCTCAAATTGCATTTCACCTCAATAGCTATTGTGGCAGCCTGTGTTTCTCCGGATCAGCAGATTGCTTAAGGATTGGCTTAAGGATTTCCCAGCCTATGGACCAAAAGGAGTCTGGCTGTCCCATGGCAGTGACAGCATGTGCATGGCACTGATTTTCAGGGATTTGCATCCTGTTGATGATTTCTTGTTCTCTCCACGCCCCCCCCTCCAGTCCACAGAAGGTGCTGACTCACAGGAAAAGACTAGGATCTCTCCATTGTCTTTTTAAAAAAATAAAATTTCAGCAAATTTAAAGACCTAATTGGCTCTTACTAGTGACTCATGAACTGGCCATCTCATCTACAGCTTTAGAAAAGACACTCCATTAGTCATGGTAGAACAGATTTTATAAGATGATTTGAGCAGGAACAAGGAAATAACTACAGGTTACTTTCCTTGTAAAGGGTTAAAGGTGGGGTTTCTTTATCATGCCAATTAAACCTGGCCAGTTTAGAATTTAGTTGTCATCTGTCTCATTTCTCAGAAGGTCAGATGAACACCTTAGCTTCAGTTTAAAGTTGTGGAATCTTAGCACAAGTGACTCCATTTTGGTTTGGTCTGCTGGGCCTCGTTCAGAACCCTAGTCTAAAGCAATGGCCTCCCACAGGTTTTATTAACAATCTGACAGTTGGTTAAGATAGACCGATTTGAACTCTTACCAGTTTTCATCATCTCAAAATCATACCTTAGTATTAGGCTTTGAATTTTAGAACCTAAGAGGGATTATAAATAGCAGTAGTTGTTAATCATTTCTCTTTTTTAAAAGCAATTAAAAGCCAGGTGTGGTGGTGCATGCCTGTAATCCCAGCACTTGGGAGGCTGAGGCAAGAGGACTCTTGCAAATTCAATACCAGCCTTGGCTACAAAAGTGAGGTCAACGCCAGCTTGAACTGCATAGTGAGACCCTGTCTCAAAAAGATAAAAAAGCAAGTAACTATTTCTACCTGTTTTCTGTTTTGTTTAGTCTTTCTTTAAATAAAAATTTAAAAAAAGAAAGTAACTACAGTAAAAGAAAAACTCAAAATTCTACAGAAAAACCCAGAGAATTTTATTGAGCTATCATGTAAACAGAGTAGAAAATTTTAATGCATTACAATTTAAGTCTTTGCTTCCTTGTAACTGAGTTTAAAAAAATGAAAATATAAAAAAAGTAAGTATGGTAATGAATCTTGAAGGAGAAACTTTAAACCTATCACTTCTTTTAGATATTTTGTAAGATGTCTTTCTCTGTCTGAATTTCTAAGACTTTGATGGAATTACTTGCTAATGTATTTTATCTTAATGAAAATAGTATGTGACTCTTCCATTGTTCCCCTTCCCATTTTTTTACTCTGCTTACACTAATATAATTCAAAATGTGGATCCTTGAACTATAAACATTATGAGGAGCCTTAATAACTAAGACAGATTATATAAAATAAATATTTACTAACTAGATCCTATGGAAATGGCATTCAAGATTAACTCCCACCACACTAAATTCTGCTTTATTAAAATTAATTTGCATGTAAACTTAGAAATGTTTTCTGTATTTTTTTGTATTGTAAAAGTGTGTCTTCCTTTAGAAAACTCTTTTTGGAAGTTGAGTACAGATAAGTCCACATATGAGAAGCAGTTGAAAGAAAGCTCTCATCTTTAGATTTCCTTTTGATGAAAGGAGGTAGGTGGTTTTCCTGTTCCCTTTCACTATGTCTCTCATAGCTACAGAGAGGGGATAGAATGAAGTGCCAGACTAGAGTCCAAAGCTGGGCTTTACAAATGTATAGTAAAAAAATTTCTCTAAACAATACTTCTGATGTTGAAAGTGCAGGTTTTCCCCACTGAGCATTTTTTAAAAAGTTTGTTTTAGTTTCTACAGATACAGCTGACTGCCCTACAATTCAATACTGTAACCCAGAGTTAGCATATAAAGGGTTTAGTCCCTCAAGATTGTCCTTCATTTCAGTTGCTAATCGAGAATCAGGTGTCCTGCGCTTCCAAATGACTGTCAGATATGCTTTAATTTTATAATTTGGACTACTGTTTCTAAGATGACAATACATAACCTATTAACTAGTGATATCTTACTGTATTTTTTTCTTGAAATTCTGTATTTGTACCCTTTTACTGCTATTTTTTTTATTTCCTTTTTTTCTCTTTAAAAAAAACAAAAAACAAATGACTGTCAGTAGGGGGTTGCAAGCAACGTGTTTTGAGGGTGTTTCAGATTTTGCTAGAATGGCTCACTGAGGAAATGCTTTACTTATGATTACTGTTTTATTATAAAAAGATAATACTCAGAAACAGTCAAATGGAAGTTATGAATAGGATAAGACACCAGCACCTCCAGGTGTTCACCAACTCAGAAGCTGTGAGCTTTGTTTAGAATTATTTGGAGGTTCCATTATATAGACACAGTTAATTACAGTAATGACTGTTGGTGAACTCGGTCTCCATTTCTTCTTCTGGAAGTTTGGAAGTTGTGTTGAAAGTTCCAACTCTCTCACATCACATTGGTGGCCTCGTTTCCATTCTAGAACTGTCTGGAGGCCATCAGAAGCCAGTCATCTCATTGGTATCCAAAAACATACTCTTGTAACTCCAGAGAGCTTTTGTATTAGAAACCAAGTACAAAGACTAAATATTGTGACAAAATATGCTCCCATTATTTGGAAAATTACAAGGTAAGAGGCTGTGTGTTGAGAACCTAGGTAAAGACCTAACTTATATTTCTCATATGTCACAAGTGGCCATCACTTTAGGATCCAGAACATTTTCATGACCCAGAAAGTTCCTTCCAGTCAATCCTCTGCTCTGAGAAGAAACCACTGTTCTACCATCAGATAACTTAATCATTCAGTTTATGTTATTTTGTATATGATTTCTTTAGCTCAGCATTATGTTTTAAAGATTTGCCCATGCTATTATTTTACTGGCTTCTAAAATTGCTGAATAGTATTCATGATATAACTCTGCCAGTTTGTATATACATATTCCTGGTGCTATCCCTGATGGATATCTATAATCCCAATGATGTATCACTGCAGTTTTCCCAGTTTGTGACTGTTACAAAGGCTGATGTGAATGTTCTTAAACAAGTCTTTTTGTGGACATAGGCTTTCATTCTTTTAGGTGTACCTATAACTAAATTAGTGTAGGGGAATTTGTAACATCATTAGAAGTTGCAAGAGTGGTTGTATCATTTTACACTCTGACTAGTACTATATAAGAGCTGTTCTGTCTTCTCACTTGATGCTGCTCTTTTTCATTTTGGTTGTTCTGGAGATGCGTGGGGTATCTCATCATGGTTATACTTTGTACTTCTCTGGTAACTAATGACTGTGTATCTTTTTATATGTTTATTGACCTTTTGTATATCTCTTATAAAGCTTCAAAATCTTTTGCCCCTTTAAAAGTTGAATTATTATTATTGACTTATTACAAATCTTTGAATATTTTCTGTGTAAGTCCTTTGTTATATGTATATCCTATGGAAATTTTGTTTTCATCTGTAATTACCCCTTTCATTTTTGAATTACATGTTTGAGGAGAAAATTTTAGTTTAGATGATTCCAAATTAGCTTTTTTCTTTAGTAGTTAATGCTGTTTGTGTCCTGAGAAGTCTTTATCCAAAGTTGTGAACATATTCTCTGGTTTTTGTTTGTTTGTTTTTGAAGCTTTATAGATTCAGCTTTCACGTTTAGGCCTGTGATCCATCATAAATTGATTTTTATGTAAGAAAGTTGGAGATTAAAGCTAAGTACTGGTCTGAAACTGGCCTAGACTCACTTTTGTCAGAGAAGTCAAAAAACATTCCACTTTCGGGAGGGAGACAGATACATAGTACATGTATCAGTGTAAGAGTAACAGGCAGGCAGACGCACAAGGAATTGATGTGGCCACCTTTGGAGACAAGCTGCTGTGCTCATATTAGAAGTATAATCGATTTTTGTATATTTACCTTATATCTTGTGGTCTAACACAATTTGCTTACTAGTTCTGGTAGTTTATAGATCCTTTTGGACAATCTGTACATAGTTTTATCTGTGAATAACTACAGCTTTACTACTTCTCTGCCAGTTTTTGTTTTATTTATTGTCCTAATGTGCTACTTAAGACCTCCAGTGTATTGGTGAATAATGAAATTAAACTTTGTTTTTTACCTTAAGGAGAGATCTTTCAATATTTCCCTACTAAATATGATATTATTTGGCAGTTTTTGGTGAATAGTAATTTATTTGATTTTTCTTGTACTGTGGGCCCATGTTAGCCACATATTTTCTCAACTTTTTAAGTGTCATTATTTTTATCTTCCATTTCCTGAAAAATAATTTTATAAAATTCGAAGACAGATTTTTTTGTCCTTTCTTTCAGCACTTGAAAGATGTTATTTTGAGTTGAGTATTTAGCTTATTAGCTGTTTTGTCCTAATACATGCATTTGAGCTGTAAATTTCCCTATAAATACTACTATAAATGTAGTTTCATCTACAACTTTTAACATGCATTTCCATAAGTGTGTTAAAATTTTCTAATATCAAGTTTATCGGGTAGTTCAAACCTATATCCTTATTGGGGTTTTTTTGGTAAACTTATTCCCTCTATATTGAGAAAAATGTAAGTAACACCCACTATGAGAGGGAACTGGAGTTTTAATATGTCATATTGCTGTCCTTTCTTTACCTTGTCTACTTTATATTTATTTTTTCTCCTTTGTCCTCTTTTGGAGTTCTTTAATTATTCAATTTCCCCTCCTCTGTTAGTTTGGACTACATTATTTCTATTTACTGCTAATTACCCTAGAAACTACAACTTGTATTGTTTTTGAATTACAACTTGTGTAGTTTTTAAATTACATGTGAAGGTACACAGCATGATGTTACGGTATACATGTGAATACTAAAAGGATCACTTATAATTAAGTAAATTAACAATTTCATTGCCTCACAGTTACAAAACATTTTTTTGTAACCAAACAGCTAAAATGTACTAATTTAGCATGATCCCTATATACTGCATAATTTTATTATGCAATGTTTTACAATAATTGGATTTCTAGACTTCTATATTAGTCACCTTTCTGTTTTTGGGGCAAAATACCTAACATATATAAACTTAAAGAGAAGGGGTTTATACTTGCTCATTGGTTTCAGAGTTTCAATTCATGGTCAGCAGGCTCCAAGGCTATACCATGACAGAAGGGCGTGATGTCTGAAATGTCATCATCAAACCCAGAGTCATGTAGATTTACTTCTATGCTGTTTTCAAGACTTTCTATAGTTTTGCACTTTGCTTTATTTGTATGATAGGTTTTTATAAAGATGTTGTACTCCCACACCTTGGTTATTTCATTCCAAAAGCTTCTTTATTTAAAGTGACAACAAGAGAAGGAAATGGAAGCATAAATATTTTGCAAAATAAATAAGTCTTCAACTCTAAAAATACTTAGTAGACTTCTACTCTCATTTTGCAGACTCTGACTGTCTCTGTGTCTCCAATGGGAAAGGATGTAATTGTATATTGTAACTGAAATCTATGTGGTCAAACGAAGTTCATATACTTTTGCCCCTTTAGGAAACAATCTCCCACTTGCTGTGTCCCCTAGAAAAGCTGAACACATTGTCCTCAGATAATGAAGCTTCTTGTATAAAGAGCCTTGGCCCAGTTCATACAAGAAGAACCCTTTTGACCAAATCACCTCCTAAAAGTATACTGGAGATAAAGTTTCAACAGGAATCTTGTAGGAGTACAAGAATTTAAAACATAGAAGTTTGGATGGGATATTCCTGTTTTTAATTTTTTTTATGACTGTTTAAAAATGTAAAAAAATCCTTAGCTTAAGTGTCATACAAAAACAATACAGCCTGTGAACTGTAATCTGCTTGTACCCTGATCTATAAGAAAGTCCTTCTCATTGTGTCATCTGCTAGCACGTTAGGACTAACTGGCTATGTACCAGCTATTCCTGAAATTAAACCTGGCAGTCAGACTTCTGCCCAGGTTCACAGAGTGCCTCATCCTCCTTCCCACTCAAAGTATAAGGTTCACTGGGAAGCAGATGTACAGTGGCCTCCAAATATACTCATCTAGAGTAGTCAGCCGTGAATAATCAACCAGGAACAATAAGCAAACCACTAAGGTGTTATGATTTATGTCTACATTTCCCCCTAAAGCCATATTCAGTCATAGAGCTTTTTGGAAGGTGGCTGAATCTAGAGTGTATAATTGAGTCATAGTGCAATGCTAGGATTAAGGGTGCTGGGATTAGGGTGGGTAATCAGTCCACTGATTGGGTTGGTACTACCCTAATCCCAGTAGACTGGATATAATACAAGGGACAGAAAGAGGCTTGTCTTATGCTCTCTTGTTTTTCTGTCTTCTGCCACCATGAACTGTTGCCCCTCTGCCATGTACCACCCAGCCTCAGAGCCAGCCAAATCAATTACGAACTGAAACTTCTACACACTATGGGCTAAATAAACCTTTCTTACTTTAACTTTGAGTGTTGCATATTTTGTCTTAGCAGTGAGAAAAGTAGCTGAGACACAAGGCTTAGCATGTATTTGAGGGGGAAAAAACTTATTAGAATAGACCAAAATAGCAAACACTGGTCCTGGAAGTAATGTAATACAGGGAACCAAGCCGATTTAGAGATATTTTTGATTTTGTCTAATTTGAAATGCTGTTGCGTCCTTTAAACAAGAAGAGCTGTGAAAAATGATTAAGTGGATAAAAATCTTTTATAGATTAAAAATACAACTAACTTTAAAGAAAATTCAATGGCAGTGATACAAAGTAGTTGAAAAACCCTTCCAGAGCACTGATTTTAAAAATAGAAGGAAATATGACAAAATATAGATGCAAATGACACAAAGCAATAATATTCAACATCCAAATTACAGGAGTTTTTAATGGAGAGGAAAATAATATAACTTTTTTCCCCATGCCCCTACCCTCCCTTCAGCTACTCCTAATGGAGAAAAATGATCAAAGCAAGTAATAAAAAAATTTTCTAAGTCTTCAGATCAGAAAGGTCCAAATGGTTGTCAAGTGTTAAAAACTTTCTTTTTTCTCCTTTTTTTAAAAAGGATAAGACAAGGAATGTTAATTCTCAGAAAATTTTAGAATCTAACAAAAATAGATCTTAGTTTGCAGGAAATAGGCAAACTGCTTCCCTACAAAGTTTTTTTTTTTAAATTTTATTTAAGGAGAAAAAGAAAAAAAAGCAGAGAAAGGGTACAAGTTATACAGATTTACAGAAAAAAATAAACAGTAGGAAATCACTAGTTAATGGATTACATATTGTCATCTTAGAAATTGTTCAAGTTACAAAATTAAAGCTTATGAAGTGGACATTCCAACAGTGAGACTGCAAACACTTCTGTTCAGTGATCCAACAAAACTCAGTAATATCGTTATCTATCTTACACACTTAAATATACATGCAGTTATATCATTTAGAGCACTTTCTTTTCCTCTCTTTTGTACAATGACAATTACACATTTTGGTTTTTGTTGCTCCCACAGTTCTTATTACTTTTTTGGAAGAGAGTAGAACCAAATGTGACATAACAGAACAGAGTCAGTCAAATCAAAAGGGTGGACATAATAGATAATGTAAAAGCATAATACAAGGTGATCAACAATGGTTACCATAATGCCTCCCGCTATCTCTAATAGAATTGCCTATATCATCAGTTATAATAAAATTGAACAAAACAGTAAAGAACAAAACCAACAAAACCAAAACATTGGAGACATTATAGGTCTTCAAAAGTAGATAATAGTCAACCAGAATGGGCGTAATAATGAATCCCACTATCTTCACAGCTGTTGCCTAAACTTTCGAACCTGATACTATCAAGCAAAACAGAATAGAGGAACATCAGTCAAAACAAGATGGTGAGAGCAATACAGGGCTTTAAATCAAGATAATGGAAAGTCAATAATGGGTTACTATAATATATCCTGCTATTTTTTATTTATTTTCCCTTAATTAAAAGGATAAAAATAAAAAAGTAAATAATAAAATGGAGATTGAGATAAAAGAGGGCATAACAGCAAAACAGCGCAGATCAAAATGTAACCATTTAAGCAAAATAGTGTTTCACCACAAGATAATCCCAACATAAAAGTAGTTACCATATTGTCTCTTTCTTTGAAATCTTTGAGTATAGCTTCGTATACTGTAGCATCAAATATATCAAAACAATGTAAAACCACTTAAAAGAATCACAGTATTACAGGGTATTTAGAATCAACTAACAGAAAATGAACAATGGTTTCTGTATAATCTCCTTGTCTATAAAAGTTTTTGCTTATACTATCATATATAATAAAATCCAATAAGATACAACCTGTTTAGACCAATGGAGACAGAAGAACAAAAGCTTGATGAGACTTCAAAACAAGATGATACTAAACCAGTATTACCTATTAAGACATCATTTTCTCCAAAACAGCTGTTCCTATCATCCAGTCCTCTCTGCTTCATTTCTGTTGAGCTCTTTTTCTGTCATTAGTTGTCAGTTTATCTTCTTCATTTTGTTTTCTGCTCCATTCATTGTGGCCTCTCTGCCACTATTTCTGGATTCTTTGTATTTTTCTTTTTTAGAATATCCTGCAGTATTCTTTGTAGAGTTGAACTGGTGGTTGCATATTCCCCTAGTTCTTCTTTATCCTGGAAGCACCATGTTTTTCCATCAATTTACAGGGATAGTTGTGTAGGATATATCAATCTTGGCTGGAGATTATTATCTTTCAAAGCTTGAATTATTTCCCCCCAAGCTCTTGGTGATTTGATGGTTTGTGCTGAGAAGTCTGCTGTAATTCTGATGGGTGTTCCCTTGTAAGTGATCTGTTTCTTGTCTCTGACGGCTTTTAATATTCTGTTCTTGTATTGGATTTCTGGAATTTTAATTATTATATGCCTGGGTATTGCTCTGTTTGGGTTGTCGGTGGCTGGGGTCCTGTATGCTTCATACAACTGAGTATCTTTACCTTTTGCTAAATTACGAAAATTCTCCTGGATTATTTCTGTGAGTAGCTTTTGTGGTTCATTTGTTTGTGTCCCTACTTCTTCTTTTATGTTCTTAATTCTTAAGTTATAGATCCTCTTATCATCTTCTAGTCTTTGTATTATTGCTGTTTGTTTCTTTGTTATTTTTAAGAAGTTTTTCATTTCATGCTCCCATATTACAAATCTGCCCTCCAGTTCAGATAATCTGTCCTTAGTTTCTTTCAAGCTGTTATGCCAGTTTTCAATAGAGTCTTTAGTTTCCTGGTAATCTCTTTGAAACTACTTCACGTATTCTATGCTTTCTCTATTTTCACCATCAAATAATTCACCCCTCTTTTTCTGTTCTTCCATTCCACCATCTGTTTTTTCTTGGGTGGTGCTTAGCATTTCTCTAACTATTCTGCTTATGTCTAGCTTCAGGTCATTAATAACTTCATTCCTGAACTCATCTATGAGGCTCTGGAGATAGCACTTTATATCTATTGGTGCTGTGTCTGCTACTGCCTCTTTCTCAGGATTGGGGGCCGAGCAGCCTTTCTTGTTGCTGCCTCTTCCCATATTCTTTGTTCCTTATATATGCAAGCGTATATAGGAGGCCCAGCTTCCTTCCCTGTCGGCCACAGTCTGATTGAATTGCACCGGGTAGGTGTTCCCGCCCACCGCAGCACACCAGAAAGTTGCAGACCAGGCAGCCTATGTGGGGCCCACCCCTCCAGGTCAATCTACCTTCAGGCCCTGGGACCTGGGTTGTGCTAGCCTACTGGGTCTCAGCCAGCAGCATCACATAGTCTAGGCACTGCTCACCAATCCCACTTGAGAGGGGGATACATGACTGAAGTCACTGCAGCGTCCTGTTCCCGCAAGTCTGCCTGGTCCCAGAATGTCCTCTGTTGGAGTCTCCTAGACCATGGAAGAGTCCCAGTTTGTCTCACTCACCACAGGTCAGTGCACAGCTCCCTGCCCGTCCTGCTTTCACTGATTCTCATTGTCAGAGCTTTCGTGCATCTCTCTCCCTGCCGAGCCGATGTAGATGCAGCAACAGCGGCGGGAAACCCAAATTGAGGTTTCCAACGTCGTGGGCTCCAGCTTCCACACTGAGGCTTTTCTGTTCCTGTTATAGCACCAGGATTGCATTCCCAGTTGGTTTCTCTCAGCCCAGTTCATTCTTGGGTCAGCAGGGCATTTCTTCTCTTGCTTATGATTCCTTACTCCGCACCATTCCTGAATTCTAAGCTGGGTCTTTCAGAGAGCCTCCGTAGCTGCTGCTATCTGTCCGCCATGTTCTCCAAAGTCCCCCTACAAAGTTTTAACAGTTACCCTAATATCAGAATTCTCATCTCTGTATCTAGAGACAATATTCTCTAGAGACAATATATTGTAAGGAAGTTGCTTTTAGTGTAAATTAATATGACCAACCATTAACTACTCATTCAGATGTGAAGACATAAGAAAGATATCTTTAGTCATGCCGTAACTAAAGTTTATACCATATCCTATTTTAGAAAGCTAATGATGAACTCAATAACACAAGGGGGTAAACCAAATAGATGACATAGAATCTGGGAAACTAGAACAAATTCAAATCATCGAAGGGAAGTTTTGGAATGACAGCTATATTTAGTGCAGTTCTCGAGAATCCTCAGTCCAGATTAGGGGAGAGCTGTGGAAGGCATGTCTCAGGAAATACATGGTATAATTAAGGAACATGCTATGAGAAAGCATATTACTCTTTGGTCTACCCCAACCCTAAAAATAAACAATAAAAGAGAAAACTGTGCAAGAAAAATATGGTATGAATAAGATTGTTTTAAAATGTGGCATGATTTTAATCATTATTCAGAATTTAAGAAAAGAGAATATATCCTATCAAATATAGTATCTTATAAGTGGACCAGGTTTTATGACACTGAAGTAAAAGGAGGACATGTTATTTTGGTGCATTTCATGGCTCTTTCATGAATAATAATTATATAGGTTCAATAAAAGTACTTTTTATTATTTGATTTTAGAGTAAACTTAAGAGACAAGTATGAAAGACTGCTAGAGGGCTGTATACTAGAATTCAGATGTTAGAAGTCATGACTAAGCATCAAGATATAGCTAACAAGGTGAAAGGGAAGAAGAAAGGTGATTGTAAAGCTAGTGATGCAGTTATTATTTCCCATAATTGGGAATTATTCCATGAACTGACCCAGTTTTATTAATACATTGAGGTACAGCCAGCCCTTCACACCTGTGGTCCTGCACCAAGTGGGCTCAGCCAACTGTGGATCTAAAATAATTTGTTAAAAATTTGCATCTCTTCTGAGCATGTGCAGACTTTTTGTTGTCATTATTCCCTAAATAACAGTGTTGCAAGTCCTACATAGCATTTATACTGTCTTTAATTGTATATAAATAATTTAGAAATGACTGAACATATACAGGAAGGTTTGCGTAGAAGATACATAAATATGATTAATATAAGGGACTTGCACACTTGCAGAGTGTTGTTTTGCATGAGATCATGTAACTAACCCCTAGCAGATATGGAGGGGCTGCAGTATATTATTGGAAATCACAAATGTAATCAACAGAAAAAATGAAGAGCGTATAATTTGTTAAATATTGAAATGAAAGATTAGAAAGAAAGAATTTGTGATTCACTATGATGCCCATTCTGGTTTGACTATTATCCTCTTTTGAGGTACTGTAAGACTTACAAAGTTTAGATTTTATTGGTCTTGTTCTCTACTGTTATGTTTAACTCTATAATACCTAAAGAGATAGACAATTCGTCTTAAGGATACAAGAGGCATTATGGTAACCATTGTTGATAACCTTGTACTTTGTTTTTACATCATGTGCTATGTGTATCCTTGGTTTTGACTGACAGCTTTGTTTTATCATGCTTGATTTTATTCTCTTACAAAAAAAAGTAATAAGATCTAAGGGAGCAATAAAGTCCAAAATGTGTAAATTTTTGTTATACTAAAGAGAGGGAAAGAAAAGTGCCCTGAAGGATACAACAACAACAACAACAAAGAATTTGTGAAGATAGTTAAAATCTTGTTTTTTGTAACTGGGGCTTAGATTTGGCCAAAGGTGATAATCTAGAAATAGAGATAAAAGCATTTTGAATTATGGAGATAAACATCAGAATACTAAAAACAGAAAGAAAGAAGGCTTTGCCTCTAGGGACAGGATCTTTGGCTTCTCTTGTTCTTTTATGTCCTTTTTAAACCACAGGTGCTGAAATCTTAGTGTCCTTTGGGAATCAGCCCTTGGCCTCTTGTCTCATAAAACACATGCGTAGTAAATGGCTTGCACAACTAGCAGTGGACTTTTGAGTCCTGCTCTCTTAATCTCTAACCTGATTATTTTTCTGAGTGCAAGACCTGCATTTCCAAACATCTATTTCTGCATGTTCCAGAAGCACTTAAAACTTAACATGTCCACAGTGGAAATCATTATCTTAATCATGAATCTGTTTATGTGTTTCTTTGAATACAGGCTTCCTTGAAATATACTTTACATTTCTTAAAATTCACCCATATTCGTGTATGGTTATTTGACATTTTGTAAATTTGCAGAGTTGCCCAATCATTGTTAATCCAGTTTTAGAACAATTCTGCCACTCTTAAAAAATGCTCCATGCTCTTTTGCAGTTGCTTTCAATTCCCACCCCCAATTCAAGGGAACCATTAACCTACACTTTATAGATTTCCTTTTCTGGAATATTTCATTTAAATAGAATCATGTGATTATCTGGGATTGGCTGCTTTTACTTAACATGTTTTTGAAGTTCATTCATGTTTTAACATGTTCTAATACTTAATTACGTTATAGCCAGATAATACTCTGTTGTATGGCTTTACCAAATTTTGTTTATTCATTCATCAATTGATGGACATTTGAATTGTTTCTAGTTTGAAACTGTTATGAGTAACAGCTATGTTTTGTATGCAAGTCTTTGTGTGAGCTTATATTTTCATTTTTCTTGGATACATTCATATAATAAATTTATGTTTAACTTTTTTTTGAGACAGGGTCTTGTTATGTAATTCAGAGTGGCCTTAAACTCACTGTGTAGTCCAGGCTGTGAAACTTGCAGCAGTCCTCCTGTCTCAGCCTCATGAGTGCTGGGATTACAGGCATGTGCAACTATACCCAGCTAACTTTTTCAGCAACTATCAAACTACTTTTCAAAATGATTGTACCATTTTATAGTTCCATCAGCAATATATGAGAATTCAAGTTTCCTCTATGTTTTTTCTAGAGCTTGTTTATATCGTACATTTTTTAAAAACTTTTTATCGGTACCAGGGATCGAACTCACGACCACCTGCTTGCAAGGCAGGTGCTTATGCTGCTGAGCTAAATCCCCAGCCCATTTTCTAGAGCTTGTTGCTATTATTTTGAGTATAGCTATTCTAGTGGGTATAAAATGTTGTATCATTGTGGTTTTAATATGCATGTCCCTAATAGCTTTTGCTTTAGTTATTTAGTTTCAGCAACATTCAGAAATTATCCTTGATTTTCTTACTGTGCTCACCTGTTCTCCTAAATATATTTTAATTACCCTTCTTCTTTATCCTAATTTCTATTACTTTTTCATTATTTTTGATTATTAAAGTATTCTCCGTGCTGCTTTCTCTGATAATATTTCCTCTGAAGATTCTGGTTAAAATTCCACTAAAGTGAATTTTATAAAATGCATTTTGTAATTACTTGTTTTTGTGTCTGTCATTCCCCAATTCAGCAAGTCCTCTGTCATTTGTGTAAGCCTAGTAGACCACTTAGTATGTATTGGTTGATAGGGGAATGAGGAAATTATTCTTAAATATCAAGGTTTTCATTTTGAGTAAAATATTACCTTGAAAATCTTTACATTTTCTACTTTAGAATTACTGTATGTGTATGTGCCTCTGGAGCTTATTTGCATCATGCAAACAGTACTTCATATAAAACTGTCATTATATGTCTTTTTTTGGTTCCACCAATTGAACTAATGATATGTCTTTTAATAGATATATCTGAATGTCATTATAATGTCAGACACAGTCTCACATAGGATTTAGTAGTCACTTCCATATAGACAGCACAGCCATTCCTCAGTGCACATGAAATAATAAAAGATACAGTACTGATGTTTCATAAAAGTCTAACACTGTAAGATAGTTTATGTGATTGTAAATGTGTATGTTTATTATGATTATGTAAAATAGCCTTTGGGAGATAATATGATATTGAAGAATCATTTTTAGATACATAATTATATGATTTTAATATTTTTAATAGAACAAATGTCCAAGTTTCTGTATTTTACACCTATCAAGTAGTAATGCTGTTTGAATTGTGGTTTTAAATGCTTGGCATACTTTAGCTCATCATATGACAAAGAACTGTATATTTGATTTAAATAGGATTAAAGATTTGGTCAATATTTTAAAATATGAATTTTAAAATGTAACTTTACTATGCATATAAAATAGCTTTGCCTTAGCTTATTTTCTTTCAACTTCTTAAGATCTTCATGTTGTTACATATATATTATATGTAATTTAATAAGGAAATTAATTTTTAAAGAAAATCTTGTGGAACACTTGTCCATTAGCTCCATATTAAAATCCCTTTTAACCACAAACTTACAACACTCTTGAATTATCTGGACATTCAAAGATAAGTATATGTGTAAAACATGTAGCTTATTTCCTAACGTTGAAAGTTGGACAGTGATTTGAGAGTGCAGCTTAGTACACAGCTCCTTTTCTAAGCAACTCTGAACATGAGACTGAAGGGGTGGTTCCCACAGGTGCCTGACGTCTGTGTACAACCTGGTCTGCCTCACCTTCGTTCAAACTGCCGTCCTATAAATCAGATTTTTGACGTGTAACAGAACACAAGACTCAGCTGCTGCAGCCTGAAATACTTGAAAACTTTTGAAATACTGCATATCTAACAAAGTTCAGTTTTTGTGTGAATGAAAGTTTTATTGAGGTAAGCCCTGTTTGTTTGGAAAAAAGAAACTCACAATCAGCCAGTGATTATTTCAGATTTATGTATGTGTATGTTTTCCTTTCTCTCTCTTCTCTTGTCTGTAAGAGGAAGACTGGTTGACTTTGGGAGAAGACCTTGGTGTTACACCTGTGTTAATAGGAAATTATAGGTTAAGATTTCTGTTACAATCTTAAATCAGGAATACATTGCCTTTATAAAACAGAACTGAGAGTTGTAATAATAATATAAGTAAATAAATAAATAAAATGCTTCATCTCTTTACATATATTTTTAATTTCCTTTGTTTCTGATATAAGCAAAAAATTTCACACACAGGCATGTCTCATTAGCTGCTTTGCTTTGCCAGATGTCAGCCATTTTTCTAAAAGATAGGCATAGTACACTGATACATGTAATGTGTAGTTTACAGTAAACTTTTAAGGAGGTTTTAAAGGTTCTATAGAAGTGCAAACATTTTAAATCCTATTAGAGGTTTTTCTATAGTATATTTGACTATTTTCAGTAAATTGAAAAAGTTGCAGTTACTGATTCTTTTTAAAAGTCAGACCACTAATGACCTTTATGAAAAAGCAAAAAGTCAGTTCAGGTCGATTTCATTTGTTGCTTCATGCTTCATGTATAATTTCATATAGTACACTACTACATGTAAAATATCTATTAAAGGCAAAATTTGCCTAGGTTTTCTGCACAGTTTTAAGATTGAATCACATTGCTTACACAGTGATTTATACATAGCACATTTACATTTTTAAATGTTTGTTGTTTTGCTGTATCATTCAGATTTTGACTATGTAATGTATATCTAAAAAGTAGATGTTCTCTTAATTCTGTCACATATGTAATTTTATTTTCAGCATCTAAGAGTACCACTGTTAGAAAATTTGCTATTTTCTAATGCCTTCTAGTGAAGATAATTTTTCCTAAATTATTAATTTTAAACTATTTTAGGTGCTGTTTTTCACCCCCAATCTTTTCACCAAGAATGAAACTATTTAAAAATTAAGATGCCAACAGGTAATTTCTTGTAAGTTTATACTGTTGTCAATGTGTCTCATTTAGCAATAAACAACTATATGTTAACACAAGGCTATAGTGTTCCCCACCTAAAATCATCCCAAATATATGCAATATTTTGGTTTTGAAAGATCTTATTTTTTTAGCATAAAACTATTTTACTTTAGATTTATATGTTTTAATGGCTTTTACAAACTGACAGATTTTAGTTTACTCATATCAGATATTAACTTTTCCAAGAATAAATGAAGTCAGAATAAGAACAGAAATAGTCAGATAGTGATTTGGGTTAGGTGAATGTTTTCTTTTTGATAAAAGATTAAATATTGAAAGATGTTATAATGTGGTTAAAAACAAGAACATTAATTTTGACTGTGAAAATGTTACATTCCACCTTCAGTTGGAAACCATATGTAATGACATTATGATTTTAACGTGATATAATATTAACTGACATTTTATTTGTTAGCCAAATTACTCCTGAATAATTGGATGATGTTAGTGAAAGTTGTCTGACTATAAAAAAACACAATATTGTATAGAAAAGAAGAAAAAAAACATAGTTTTGGCTGATTTGTTTTCTTTTAACACTTAAATTCTCTGTGATTCTACTTTTCTCTGTATGTTCATAATTTTGTAAGTTATAATGGGATGTTGAAACAAGTTTTTCTCAATTCAATGTAGAAAAGTTCTAAAATGTGAAGCTGTGATTTTTGGGTTCATTCGGCTCATAACAATTATATCTTAACATGTATTGACTTCTCAGTGGAAAAAATATTAGAAAGTTTAAAAAAAATTTGTACACTATTTTATAAGTGCCAAGCTGTATGGCAAATGGGAGTAATACTATTTTCTTCTTCACGTTAGATGTTTCTAGGTCATTTCTTGGAAACAGTTAACAACTAACAATGTACAGTTTAAAAGCAATATAATACTTTAAGACCAAAAGATAAAATCTTCTAATCATAGATAATAGAAAAATTACAAGTACATATTCAAATTTATTAAGTCATTTACTTAATAAGTAATGACTTAATAAATTTGAATATGTACTTGTAATTTTTCTGTACAGTGGTTTTGATAGCCAGGAGTGAAAAGAAACGTTTTTTTCTTTTCTTTTCTTTTCTTTTCTTTCCTTTCCTTTCCTTTCCTTTCCTTTCCTTTCCTTTCCTTTCCTTTCCTTTCCTTTCCTTTCCTTTCCTTTCTCTCTCTCTCTCTCTCTCTCTCTCTCTCTCTCTCTCTCTCTCTCTCTCTCTTCTCTCTCTCTCTCTTCCTTCCTTCCTTCCTTCCTTCCTTCCTTCCTTCCTTTCTTCCACATTAGGGGTGCAAATCCCAGCACTTGGAAGTCTGAGACACAAGGATTGCTGTGAGTTCAAGGCCAGTCTGGGCTACACGATGAGTTTAAGGTTACTTAAGCTGCATAGAAAGACTCTGTCTCAGAAAAATAAAGAGTAGAGGTGGAAGTGAGTCAGGCAGGAAGAAACCTCAAGAAACGAGGCAGGGAGAGAGGGAAGGCAAAGAGATGAAGGAAGATGAAGGAAAGGCCAGAGATAAGGAGGTAAAGGTGGAGAAAGAGGAGGGAGAGGAATGAAAAATGGAGGTTTATTTTCTTAACGTTCTGAAAGTTTTGGCTATATATTAAGCAAAACATAGGGGGTTTTGTTTTACTTGATAAGTTTAGATAATCTTTACAATTACTAGCTATTACCTAAAATCTCCTTGCAAATCAAATTCTTATGAGATTATGTTATCTTTGGTTTTTGACACTAGTTGTCATATATGGAGCATTTAGAGATAATTTTAAAAATCAAAATTTAATCTAAATATTTCTCTACTACATTTTTAGAGTTTAATGTATTTGAGAATAAAAGAAAAAAAATTTAAATATGACCGTAGGACGGGAAAACTGTAAATAATACTGTAGAATCACTAGTAAATGAGAAAGGTTCTGTTTATTCTAAGACCTTGCTCACTGCCTTTTTAATTAATGTAGAGATTTCTTAGTTCTGTTATATCTGCCTAAATTAATTGAAATTAATGGCCATATCCTTAGGATGGATTAATTTTTCTCTCAAAAGGACAAACATCCTTGCCTATGAAATAAGGAATAAAGTTCTTTCGAGAAAAAAATTCTTTATTGTAACTTTTAGAATTACTATTTCATTCTAAGATTACTTGTTCCTATTCCTGGTTGCACTAGAAAACCTTTAATGTGCCTTTCTCTGTCCCATATGCATATGTGTTTTAGATCACGAGGAGCCCTGTGGTCCCAGTCACAGGTCATTTTGCCTGAATGGGGGGATTTGTTATGTGATACCTACTATTCCCAGCCCATTTTGTAGGTGAGTGAAGTGGACTGGGGGGAGAGGGTATTTTTATTTTTTAAAATCATCTATAAATTCTTTCAGAAGTGATTAAAAAGTAAAAAATATAAAATGAAAGAAAAATTAGGGAATATTTCTTATGCCCTCTTTAGGTAGGGCAAAATTATGTTTTTTAAAACAACAAAACAAAGTAGTAAATAAAAATGTCATTCAAGATGTTTATTTTTAAAATTGGTATTGATAGTTTCTAGCCTTAGACAGATTTTAGCATATCCCATTTCAGTGAACTTGAATTTTAGCAATTTAGAGGAGGTGGATCTGTTTAATATTGCTGACAGAACAGCTGGAGAATTCAATAATGTAAGAAACTCAATGTGAGACAGTTTGAATTTAAAATATATAAATACACGATAACTGAGTTGGTACCAAAGAAAGTAGAGTTAGATTTTTAAGATTAAATTTTTTTTTTTTTTTTTTTGGTACCTGGTATTGAACTCGCGACCTCGTACTTACCAGGCAGGTACTTACGCCACTTAGCTAAGTCCCCGGCAGTTTTCCTGTCATTAGTACAAATAAAAAATGTTCCTCAGCATTTATTGTTTCCAAATTATATGATTCATTTTGGGAATATATAGAGAGCAAGAAATCCATGAAAGCTTTTAAAATAGTACTTATAGTTTAGTTAAAATGTAAGAGCATATAATAAACTCTTTTAATGTGAAAGAGCAACATACAAGCAGAGAGGTCGGCTTTGTGTGGCAGCTGCCTAGTCAAGATACTTTACCACTTATCATGAGTTACAGTACTTGTTTGTTGTGTGACTGTAGTGAGAAATGTAGATTCCACATTTAAAACTTAACATCTTGTTAAATGAAAAGATAGAATAGTACAATCTGTGGGAAAAGTTAAAGATGTTGGGATTCAGTTTGCAGCAGAGAAGACTGATAAGTAATTTCACATGCCAGAAGTTTTTAGGGATTTTGATGTGGGGAATAGTGCCTAGTGAATATATAAAGGGAAGTAAATAGAGTAACAAACTAACAATTACTCAACAACACCAATATCCACTATACTCAATAGTGTGGATATCTACTTGCTGAGATGTAAATTATGTATGATAAACTATATTCACTTAAAGTACACAATTGATGAAGTTTGGAAAATGTTTATACTATATCTGTGAGACCACCACCATATGAAAACATTTGCATTCCCTTCCTGCACCCCCACCCTAGATTTCTCTACTGCACTGTTTCTCATGTATGCATCTATGTTTATTCTCACAAAAATGTTAGAGAAAGGAGGCAGGGGGACCTAAAGAAATGGCAAAATAACTCAAAAAATGAGAAATTAAATGATGTGACAAAGGTCACACAGAAAGAGATGGCCTTAGATACAATTCCCATTTGCTTAACCTTATATTTATTCTGAATTCTAAGTGTATAAGATACATAGCATTTATAAGATGAAATTTAAATATATATTAGATATACATTTAACAAAAGATTCTAATGTTTCCTGTCTTACCTTGCTGGTGACTAGCAAAGTAAATACTGTCCTTTGTCATTGAGTCGATTTTGCACCTTTGTCAAAAATCAATTAGCTATGTGTGAGCCTCTTTCTATACCAGTCTATCTGTTGACCTATGTTTCTGGCTTTTTACAAATTCCAAATGGTGTTGATGACTGTGAGTTTACAATGAGTGAAACTGGGTGGTGTGAGTCCTTAACTTTATTCTTCCTCTTACCGCCTTTACTTTTCTTTTCTAATAAATAATATTTATTGCTTAAAAGATTTCAGACATATTCTAACTTAATCCTTGATCCTACAAATTCTATACTTTTTTATTCAATTCTAAGTTTAAATTTTTTCCATTATACTTTTTTCTTTAACCTGTGGGTTGTTGTTACATTTTTATGTCTAAATACACAATAGTCTTTGAATTTAGTCCACAAAAAACTTTATACCCAAATAAGTTAAAAGAAAGAGTTAAACAGGACCAGGATTTGGTGACTAGATCTCTGGGACTTATCCTTATTTCCCCTATCCTCTTCATTCCTTTCTTAGTAACATTTCTGTGCTAAAGTAGTATTCTAAGTGTCCCTCTTTCTTCTGTCCCAATGCTATTTATAATACTGGTATAGTGATTTTTCTAAAAAGCAGAATTGATTTGTTTTCTATTCACAAAGTCTTCCAAAGGATTTTTGTGCCCCTGGGTATAACTGAATTTCTTTGCCTGACATTCAAGATTCTTTATATTAGTCTGCTCTATTTGGCATACTTTCCAGTAGCTTCCTTCCACGTATCTTGAGTTCTAACATCCTGAACTGTGTGCTTTTCTCAAACAGACTGAACATAACTTGCTTTGGCAGATGTTAGTCCTCCTTTCTGAAATGGCCGTCCTTCTTTGTCCATGAACTAATCTAACTTACACTGTTGGGAAGCCTTAACCAGGCAGATGCAAGAGCCTTGTCCTTTGAGTTCCTGTCTGACCGGTGTGATACTGGCATGGGGCAACCTGTAAACCAGTAATTTATAAAAAGTCTTAAATTTTGATAAAGTCCACTCTGTTTTATTTTGTTGTTATAGCTAAGAAATAATTGCCAAATCCTATACCATGAAATTTTTACCTAATGTTTTCAGCTAAGAATTTTTCCTCTTATATTTAGGTCTCTGGTCTAGTTTGAGTTATATATGGTATAAAATAAGATCTTTTTAATGTGTCCAGTTTTCCCAGTACTATTTGTTGAAAAACTGTCCTTTCTTCTTTGAATGGTCTTGGTAAGCTGACCATCTGTGGGAGGATTTATTTCTGAGCTCTGTATTCTATTCCCCTGGTCTATATGTCACCTTTATGTCATGATTACACTGCTTGGAACCATAGCTGTATATTAAGTTTTGAACTCATGAAACACAAGTTCTCGGATTTTTCCTTCAAGAATGTTTTAGTTATTTGACATTCTTTGAAATTCCATATGAATTTTGGAATGAGTTTTCCTATTCCTAGCTTTTTTTTTTTTAAAAAGTATCTATTTGGTTTTACTTATTCATTTTTTTATTTTTTCTTTTGGAAATGAGGTCTCACTGTGTTGTCCTGATGGTTGATAGATTCAAGTAGTCCTACTACCACTGTCTTTTGAGTAGCTGGGGTTACATGCACATACCACCAAATCCAATTTCTGTTTGGTTTTGATCAGATTGTGTTGAGTACTCCCTAGAGCTATTTTTTATTTGTTAGATATTGCGTATGAAATTTTAGAGATAATTTAACACTTCTGATGATATTATCTTTAGGTAGAAACACTAGTAGTCATAGATCATCTAATCCTTGATTGAGATTATTCTAAACTGGGGTTTTGGCTGCTGCATAAACTAATGTATCTGGTACACCATGTTGTCTAAGATGACCTTTGGAATCAGCTTATCTATTTCCAAAGACTCTTGCAAGAATTTTTATTGGAATTTAATCTTTAAGACAAATATGAGGAGAATTGATATCTTAATAGAGGTGGAGACTTCTAATCCCAGAACATATATCATGATTAAATTTCTTTTTGTAATAACTGTTTTTTGACACTAGGGGCACATTAGTGGTGATGGTACATTTTTTCATTTGGTTTGGGGACAGGGTCTTACTGTGTAATTTAGGCTGGCCTTAAACTCATTTGTGTAGCCCAGACTGGCTTTGAACTAACAGCTTCACCTCAAACTCCTGCTTCAGCCTTCCAAGTGTTGGGATTACAGGTGTGCACCACCACACCTTGGCTTTTCATTTGTTTTTTAGAATAGATATTTTAAAAAACCCAAATACCCATCAACCAAGGAACAGATAAAAAAAGATGTGATATTTTTATTTTTATACAATGGACTCCTACTCAGCCATAAAGAGGATAAATTTGAGACTTTTATAGGTAAATGGATGCAATTTGAGATCATACTCATAAGTGAAATAAATCAGACTCACATGTGTAAACATCAAATTGTCTCACTGATGTAAGAAATTGAAAGTAAAAGTCTAAAATGTACAATAGTCAAATGAGAAGTGTTTAAAAGGAAAAGGGAACGAGGAGGGGGGAAAGGACAAAGGAAGAAAGGGAAAAGGGAGAAAAGTATAAGAGAAATGCAAGGTAGCTATACTATAACTGTCTCTTAGTTTATTGAAAAGGAAGTCTTGCTGGGGGTTTAGCTCAGTGGCCTAAGTGCTTGCTTAGCAAATGTGAGGTCCTGAGTTTGATCCCCATACCAAAAAAAAAAAAAGAAAAGGAAGACTTCTGCTAATATCAGTTAGGGAATTTTTTATACCCATATCTTGTGCTCCAAATAACTACTTTGAAGATGACAATGTGCAATGTATTAACTGTTGTTAGTCTCCTATTACGTTTACGAAATTCTGTTTTAGATTTTCTCAATAAAATTTAAAAAATAGATATTTAGTAGTTTTGTGTTAGTATTTAAAGTACCATTTTCCAAATGCTAACTGCTAGTATATAGAAAGAAATAAAACCATTTTCATACTTACCTTATGTGTAGTGATTTTGCTGAATTCACTTCTTGGTTGTGGTAGATAGCCCTAGAGAACTGACAATTATAATATCCTTTAAATGACAGCTGTGCTTCTTTTTATCTAGTCTTATGGGCTTTGTCTCGCTAAGTTGCACTGGGTTGACTGGAACCTACAATATTAATAGACGCAATGAGAATGCTCATCCTTGTCTGACTTCAAGGAAAGATATCTCATTATTTCATCAAGTATAATTTAAACTGTAAGTCTTTGCTGATATCTTTTAATAAATTAAGGAAGTTTCCTGTGTTCTTTGGGGAGTTTTTTAAATCATGAGTTTTATATTTTATCAAATGCTTTTTTTTCTTTTGAAGAGAAAAAAACAGAATTTCAAAACACAATAAGGGATAACAATGGTATATACATTGCATATTGTTATCTTCAGATCAGTTACTCAGAATGCAAGGCATCTGCATTTAATTGAACAATGCTCACACAACACTTTCTCCTCAGTGAGCTCAGAGAAATCAGTAGTATAACTATCTTAACTTTTTCAAATGCTTTTTTGCATCTATTAAAATAATCATTCTTTTATTTTACAAATGTTATAAATTACATTAATGCTTACTGCTTCCTAAAGATATGTTTATGGTCTATTCTTTATGTATATAAGGTATATTTAAAATATATATTTAGAGTGTACAGCTTGATGAACTTTAACATGATACCATTCATCTACTTTAGCTGCTTGCTAAAGTAGAAGCAGGGCATGTGGGGTGCTATTGGCTTTTCCTGGAGGATGTGTATCATAGGTCCAGAAGGAACCAGAAGGAACCCTTAGCTGGCCAATTCCCTTGGAATAGAAAGAGCAACTCATGAGTAAGAGTGTCTCTTACTCATGAGGCCTGACATGGTGTGAGCTGATGGACAAGGATGCTGTGGGCTCTAGCCCGAGTCCCATGAAGCTGGGACAACCAACAAATGGTGGGGTTGGAGGTGAGAGCCAGTAATTAACAGTAATATGATCCCCCTCTTTTGGTGGCTCAGCTGTTGAATACACCTTCTGTAGATCTGAATTTTTGCATAAGAAATTCTCTCACTCTCTTCAAATGAAAAGGCATTTGATGCCAGCATTGATTTTATAGCTGGCAATATTACTCTTCAAGTTTCATCATAGTCAACTGAACATACTGTTACATAAAGAGTAATTGCAAAGGTTAGTTTTAATAGTGCCTAGAAAGAGAAGAAAATAGTTATAAATCCATATAAATACATGTGCATAACCAGCAGTGAAAATACACATTATAATCCTTTTTGTAGTTAATGGTCAAGAGATCATAGATGAAATCTATAGCCTTGTTTTTATTAGTTGGGGTCCATTACTCAAGCCAACAGAGTATCTCCTCCTCCCCCTTTTCTATTCAATGGTATGAAGAATAAAATGACTACATTTGTAAAAGATGATTCACTATACTTAGGATATAGTGAAGGTTATAAGAAACCTAAAGGAGACAGGGGTAACAGAGGAAGAAGGGAGCAACTATTTCTAGCCTGAGAAAATATACTCAAGAAAGAAACATATTTAGAGAATAACTTCACACCTCACTACACTGAACTTCAGACCTTGTTGAAAGATTGAAGCTTTGACTTACTGGATGGAGAAATGGTTTGCTTAGATGCCTTAGGCAAGAGCTGATGAGCAGGAAACTACTCTCTGAATTTCCAGTAAGACTTGTTGGGGACCTGCCTGCTGGGAAACCTGAGACTTACTGGAAGATTTTTGCCACTTAGTCCCCCATATAAAGCTATCCACTGGCTGTCATGCTATAGGAGCCAAATAAGTGCACCAGAGCCAGGAAACTAAATCTTTCTTTCTTTTGGTTAATAATTTATTTGTGTCTTTATGTGTAATCTAAATCTTTTTCTTCTAAAGCTTGAGGAAGAAAATTTTACATGGGATTTTCAGCAAAAGGAGCTTGGAAATCTCTATTACTGTCTAATGACAAAGCTTAAAACTGTGCTAACTGGCAAAAGAGAAATGTTTACAATGTACAGTTCCAATATTAGAAAGCAGGGCAGAGAAGACTGACTTTATATCTTAAAGGAGATTAGTCATAACTAGTCTTGTGTCTTGAGATCTGTAATGATGTCCTTTCTCTCATTTCTGTGATTGGTAATTTATGTCTCCTGTTTACCATATCAGTTTAGCTGGAGACTTAATTTATCCTCTCATAGAACCAACTTATTGTTTTACTGATATTTCTCTTTGTTTTCCTCTTTTGTACTTCATCGATTATTGGTGTTTCTTTCCTTCTGCATAACTGGATTTAATTTATGCTTTTATTCAAGTTTCTTAGGATAAAACCTTTGATCACTTATTTGAGCCTTCTTCTTCCCAAGTATTTAGTGCTATAATCTTTGCCTATAGCATTGCTTTATTTGCATCTCATAATTTTTGGTATTTGCATCTCTTAACTATTTCCATGTAGTTCAAATTCCTTCCTGACTTCTCTTTTGATTTTTTCCCTTAACTCATGGATTATGCTGAAGTGTATTTTATAGTTTCTGAAGATTTAAGACTTCTTTTCTAGTTATGTTATTGCCTTTTTCCCAACTTTTAAAATTGTGTTAAGATACACATAATATGAAATTTACCATCACTTCTAACTATACAATCAGTGGTATTAAATAATTTCATAATGTTACACAGTCACTGCCACCACTTAACTACTGTTTTTGCTTTGTGAAACTGAAACTCTATACTGACAAACAATGACTCCCCATTCCTCCTTCCTGCCATCCCATTCGCTGGGGACCATGTTTTTTTTCTGCCTCTGAGATTTTGGCTACTCTGTGTATCTCATGTAAGTTTAGAGTATAATTTTGTGATTGGGTTACCTCATTTAGCACAATGGCCTTACAATTCATTTGTGTTGAAGCACTTGCCAGAATTTCCTTCCTTTTAAAGACTCAGTAATATTTACCATGTACATATATGCCACAGTTTGCTTACATATTCATCTGTGGGTTGCTTCTGCATTTTAGTAATTATGAATAATGCTGTTGTGAATATGAATTCTGTTCAGTTCTTTTGGGCATAAACCAAGAAGTGGAAATGCTGGATCATAAAATAATTATAAATATATAACTGCCTTACAGTTTTCTGTAGAAGGTACCATTACATCCCACCAACACTGTACAAGGGTTCTGATTTCTGGACAATGTTGCTAACACTCTCTTTATATTTTTTTTAAATAATAGCCATTCTAATAATTATAAAGTGGTATCTCCTTTGGTTTTGAACAACATTTCCCTAATGATTTTTTTTGTACCAGGAACTGAACTCAGGACCTTGCACTTGCTAGATAGGTATTATGCCACTGAACTATATATCCCCAGCCCTCTCCCTACTGATTAGTGATGTTAAACACTGTTTCCTGTGTTTGTTGCTCTTTTGCATATCTACTTTGGAAAAATGTTTATTAAACTTCTCTGTTCTTTTTGGAAGGTTGGGGTTTTATTTGTTGTTGTGGTTGAGCTGTAGTTCTTTCTACCTGTTTCTTGTCAGATATATGGAAATATTTTCTCTCATTCACTGGATTCCCTTTTTACTGTGTTGATAGTGTCTTAAGATATGCAAAATTGTGAGAAAGTCCAGTTGCCTAACTTTTATTTTCTTTTTTGCAACTTTTATTTTTTTTATTAGTCCATATTTGCGGTACATAATGATTGCATTCTTTGTGGGGAGCCGGTCCATGTACATAACATCATAATTTTTCTTTCATTCTCCCTCACATTTTTTCCTCCCCTCACCTCCCAGTCCCCCTCTTTTTTGGAAAAAATATCTGTATCCCTATTTCATATTAGGTATCTTTTATTTTACTCTTTGTATTTTGGGTTTTTTATAAAAGAGAAACCATGCAATATTTAAGCTTCTGTGTCTGATATATTTCATTTAGTATTCTGGCCTTAAGATACATCCATTTTCCTGTAAATGCCTCAAGTTTATCCTTCTTTGTGATAGAATAGTACTCCTATGTGTATAAATCCTACATTCTCTTTATCCATTAATCTGTCAGTGAACATATACATCTCTTCCAAAGAATCTTAAACCAGTGTAAATCCATTTATCTCCTCATACGTTTCTATTCAGCAGAGAACTGTCTGTGTATTGGAGATCCCCCAAGTCTTGTAGCAGCCTGACAGCCATCAGAAGCTCTTTTGGTGTGCTTCCTGTTAGAGTCACTTTGCCTGGGAGACTTAGTCTTCAGACCACACCTAGACTTTTAAAAAGCCCTGGAGACAGCAGTGCTGTTAGTCTGAGTTCACCAAGGAAGAATATCTTTCTGGCATATTAGTTCATCTAGTCTTCTTTGCTGCTTCTGCATACTTAAAATTTTTAGTTTTGTTGACTTTTCATGTTCTAGTTGTTGCAGTGGGTAGTGGCTTATTGCAACACCTACATCTTACGATACTTTATTTTAAAACTTAAAAGTTTAAAATAGATAATATCTGTCAAGGATCAAAATTGAAATCAAAAGAGATACTGATGTGCCCCACTATGCACTGTAGGAAAGCAGTGAGCTCTTATCTGCCCTTTCAGTGTGTTCCTTTTTTGCAAGTTCAAGGAAATGCAAATGCATATTTAATCTTCCCATTTATACTGGCAGTACCTATCAAATAATATATTTGTTCAATAAATATTTCTCAAATAAATGAAAGAACAAAGACAGTACTTGTGTGGTCCAGTATGGTAGTTGGTAAGCAGTGTGGCTATTGAGCATTTGTGGCTGATGTACTTTAGACCTGGCTGCTGCATAGTAAGTGTAAAATGATCCCCAGAATTTTGAAGACAGTGTGAAAAAACAGTGCAAACTATCTTGTTAATGATATTTATATGGGTGCTTGTTGAAATGATATTTTATATATATTGAATTAAATTAGATATGTCAATAAAAATAATTTCATATATTTCTTTTGTCTTTTAAATGTAGCTCCTAAAATATAAAACTAGATAGTATGTTTCTGGACAGCATCACTATCTATATGGCTCTGTGTTTTGTTCTTTTTTTCTTAATATATCCAGGAAATGTGTTCTTTTCAATCCATGGCTTCCTCCTCCTCTGTTCTGGCAGGAAGGTACTCCATTTGTGTGAATGTACCTCAGAGTACTAACCAGACCTGTGTTGGATGTTGTTGCACAGTACTGTCTATGAATAACCCTCTATGTGAATCTTCATATTTCTGAAGTTAAATAGCCATAAAATACGTTCCTGGAAGTGAGATTAGTGGGTTAAATGTATTTATAATATTAATACTTATTGCCAAATTGTATCCATTAGGAATTATAATACTATAATAACTTGTTTAATACCCCCATCTAGATATTTGGGTACTTGATCGTTCATACCCTTATAAAAGAGTTGGCAGACTTGTAGACTTTTGTCAGTCTGATATGTGAAACATAGCACCTCAGTGTTCTTTTAATTTTTATTTTCATAATTATGAGTAAAGTGGGATATATTTCAAGTACTAATTAAAATCTTTCATAATGTATTTGTTTACTCATTTATTTTTAAAAACTAGATTATTCATCCATTTTCCCCCCTAGAACTTCCATTGGAAAATTTACTATATCAATTGTAAATAATTATGTATAGGGTTTTTTTTGCGGGGGTGGTTGTTTTGTTTTGTTTTTTGTTTTGAAACAGGGTCTAGCTAAAGTTTAGGCTGCCTTGAACTCTCTTTGTAGCCCAGCTTGGCCTCAAATTCACTGTAATCCTTCTGCCTCAGCCTCTCAAGTGCTGGGATTACAAATGTGCACCACTTCAACAGACTAGTTTTTCTTTTTGTCTAGTCTATGGTTATGTATTTTTCCGTGTAACATTGTTTTATTACAAATTTGCCAATTTTTTGTCTTATAGCACTTAATGTTTGAGCCATACGTAGAAAAACCTTTCTCAGTCTAAAGTTGTAAGGAAATTCATGTTTCAGGTACCTTTTTTCTCCTTTATATTTGATTTAAAGATTATATGGTGTGAGATATGGATCCAAGTTTTTCTTCTTCAGCATGACTACTGTCTTAGTGCATTTATGCTGCTATAACAGCATGCCAGAGACTGGTAACTTCAGAAGCAGCAGAGTATTATTGCTTCCAGTTCCTAAGAGTTGGAAGTCCATGGTCAGGCACTGGTGCCTGGCACCTGGTTAGGGCTTTCTAGCAGTGTTCTCACATAGCAGACAAGGCAACCACTAGGTATCTCCACATGGCAGAGGGCAGAAGACCCTCTGTGAGTGAACTCACAACGTTGCACTTACTAGGCCATGGAGCTATATCCTCAGCCCATTCTTTCATATTTTCTGTGTATCTAGAGCTGGCCCATGGTGAATGTTCAGTGATTGTCTGTTAATGAATGAATGCTACCACTACTTTATTGAATTCTTTGTTTGCAGTATTTTTCCTGTTATTTCTCTTTAACACTTTACCTAATTCTCAGGTAGAGTGGAAATTGATAGAGTATTCTGAAACTCAAGCAAAGCTTTATATCCTTTATGAAGGGTTTCAGAGCAGACTGACTATTTCGATTTACTATTCCTAGTGGCATACATGTTAGTGTCCAATAAATACCCATGTAGTTGTCTTCATTTCTCAGCTTGACTTGTGGTTGAATTGAGTCTATATGTTAGGGTTCTGGACAATGGGGTATCAGCAAAAGAGATGCAAGCCATGTCTAATTCTGGCCTTCAGAAACTTCTGCTGAAGAAATTTCACTGCCTCAGTGACCCTAGAGGTTATGTTTTCCAGGAAGCACAGGCAGTAGAAAAGGCTATTCAAATGAACGCCTTGGGACAAAGGAATTGTCTTGTCTGAACTTTCTCCATCTAGTGTAGGTCATGGAATTTTATGTATCAAAACAAGGCGTTGAGTACACTGTTGAAGAAAAGATGTGGAATGAAAGGATTTAGAAATCTTATAATTTCAAGGCATAGTGGCACAGGTGGTTGAGGCAAGAGGATAATCAGGTGTTTGAAGCCAGCTTGAACTGTATAGTGAGACCCTACCTCAAAAAGCCGAAAAAAAAAAAAAAAAACCCAGACCCAGAACCAAAACACACACAAAAATCTCATATCATTAAAAACTTTATAGAAGATGACCTGGGGATTTATTTTAGTGGAAGGGAATATATTTCATATACTTGGGGTTCTGAGTTCAATTACCAGCACCAATAAAAAGAAAATAGTAGGAATATTTATTCTAAGAATAAATGGAGAGAGTAAAGAAAAAATGCTGTGAAAAGTATCTTTACAATACAGAAGATATTTTTTAAAAAATTCATTGGATTGAATTAGTACTAAAAGCAATTATTTACATTAAAGCTTAAAGGATAAATTGTCTCATAAAAGTTATTTATAATTTTGTACAAGGATGTGTTGTAAGTGGGGTTTATAAGGAAATAGATTTAAGACAGGACACATAATTTATAGGATTATTTTATACTACTCACCTGAAAAGTCAAATGTAGAAGAGTGCAGGAGATCTGTCCATATAGTAGAGACCTAAAAAATCCATCTGAGGGCCTACATCCCAGAGCAATGTCTTGCATGAGTCTAGCTAAGGACCTAGAGCCCACAACAATGTCTCATGCAAATCTGTACCAAGGGAAGGCTTAACGGTCAGTGGTGGAAGCTAGAAAGTCTATGTCAGTGGGATGAAGGATCTGTGCCAGCAGGCTGAGGGATCTGCACTGGAACAAGGAAGCAGTGCTCAAGGTAAGGGCCAGAACTCCCCACAAAAAACCACAGCTATCCTCAGCAACAGAAAGGAGCTGAGCTCCAACGATGAGAACAGTTGAGTTCATCTCAGGAAAAAGTGTGACAAGCTTCTCCAGGAGAAGCAATGGTATACCACGTTCCCCTCCAGATCTTCTTTTATGCTGTTGGCAATAATCCTCAGATGAGCCTTCCATGGCCAGAACCACATTGATTCAATTCAGCTAGGTGTTACACAAGTTGACCATTAGTTAATCCACCACAGAATGTTACCTATTTTTGCTCACATATGTTTTTCTCCAATTAAGTTACTAAAAATAAGCTGTTCTGTAAATCTCAAATTTTTTTGGTGTAATAGGGTATTAAAGTAAGAAGAGACTCAAATAGAGGGGAGGTCATGAAAAAAATCCTTTAAAATATCACTAGAATAATTTCCTGTTTTACACTTACCTAAACGCTTTTACAAAGTATCTCAACCAATATGTGTTAAATGAAAATTCCAAATATAGAGGTAATCCTGGCTATCAAGTAAAAATGTGCAATCCTGATATTTATGGATCCTTATAATGCAATTTCCATAACACATCTCACTGGGAAAATTTTGAGGTTTGAGCTAAAAACCTATTTATTTTTATACCATGACACAAACATTTCATCTGATTCTACCAAGACTACATATACAATAAGAAGAAATATGTACAATATATATTAATACCTAAAACTATTCATTGTGCTATATAAGTAAGTCAAAGAAGCAAATCACTCGCCATGTAAAAATAAGTGATTAAGAAAGAATCTGGTATATTTTTCAGTTATATAAATGAATTTGTGCTACATCCAGAGATTTTATGACACAGACTATTACCTGGTTCCTTGACTCTTCAGCAATGTGCATATCTTCTTATGCTGTGTCTTATGTAGTTAAGTACACACGATACATTACAAAATAAAATTAATTTGTTTAATATGAAGAATTAAGCTGTAAGCTCTTATAGTCAAAATAAAAGATTTTCACTGCTCAATGACATTAGTATAGCTAGGGCACAAATAGCCATGCAGAATAATATGTGACTGTGGTACTGTCATAGTCCCAGGTCTCCTGTGCTCTGTGTGGTTAGTTAAGCACACAGTGAGGTGCTTGCATCTTCTGAGCAGATACAGATCAACTAGTTTTGCAGAGACTGATACCTAAAATAAGCGCTCCTGTTTATTAATTTGTGATGGATTGCTGATGTGCTTGAGTTGATGGGAGCCAGCCACATTCTGTAAATAGCCTCCTGCATATTTTTATATGAAGAGCCATCTTGCCCCAGTCAATCATCTGTGGGGTCTTCTGGCTACAACTGCCTCTCCGTATGGTGGTAAACAGATGGGCTTGCCTGATGTTGTCTCTATGACCTCCTCCCACCAATCTTTTACCTGTACAAACTTGCTTAGAGAGGCAGATTCTGTATTTACTTGTTAATCATATTCAATCTGTCTCTTTTTTTCAGTCAGGCAGGCACTGTGCCACTGAGCTATATCCCTGGTGCCTGTCTCCATTATTTAAAGGAACTTTACTTTGTTCATCTATGATTTATTATATTCAAGTTGAATTAAATATTCTTGTGTCCTTTGGTTGTAAGTATTGTAGTTCAAATTAGTTTATCCTTTAGATTTAATATACAATCTAAAGATAGTTGAACTGTATTAAAAATAAAATCATGTGTTATTTTTAAGTGTTCTGACTTTCAGGATTCTGACTTTCAAGAATATTACTATTGTGGCTAATACAACAACCTACTATCTTAAAGAAAGTTTATATATTTTAAATCTTATAGGGTCTTTTTGTTTGCGTATGAATGTAAGTTTTGACTAAAATCACTTGCTTTATTTAAAATGAGTAGCTTATATCAGACATATTTCAAACTCTGTACAAACATAAACAGTACTATCTGAAAGCACCAGAGATTAACTAAAAAGAGGCAGAAACAGAAAATGAGCTGGCACTTGGCAAAAAGAATTATCACTGGGTGACTGCCCAAATTAACGCTTTTCCTCTAGAGACAGACCCTCATCAGTACCACAGAGAATGAGTAAAATTGGATGGAAATATTCAGGCAGTCACCATCACTGAAAACTGCTAGGAGATCTGTAGAGAGCCACAGAGTGGGAGTCCAAGATCTTTATACATACTTTGCCCAAATCTCAGTTGACCCTGGACTTATATGCAAGGAAAAGACTAAGGAAAGTAGATAGGTATTTTGGGTATTGCCACAATAGGAAAGACAATTTTTAGAGTTTCAGTTAAGCCACATTACTGATTAAACAAAAACTCAGCACTCTAGTGAGGAACATTACAGAATTGATAGAGTGGTTTTTGTGGGGGGTTTTGTTGTTATTGTTTTTTAAGATGTGATGTTGCTGTATAGTTCAAGCTGGCCTTTAACTCACTGTGTAGTTCAAGTTGGCCTTAAACTTGTGGGGATACTACTGCCCACGCTTCCTAAATGCTGAGATTATAGGAGTGTACTACCATACCAGGTTAGAATCTGCAGTCTTTACAACGTATCGCTTAGAAGGTCTGGAATAGAAATCAATTGTTAGACATATGCAACAAAAAATATTACTAATTTGCAACAGAAAAAAATGAGTGTACCAGGATTTTTAAATCTCAAGGACTTATTAGCAAGGATATAACAGAAAATAAAATCAATAAGTAAATAGGAAATAGCAGAGAAATACGAAACTTAAGTGGAGAAATAGGAAAGATGGAATGGAAAGGTGAAAACTCTAGAACTAGAAAATACAATATCTGAAATAAAATATTTAGTAAACAGCACTTTGGAAAAGATAAAAGAAAGAATAGATGACCTTAGAGATGGATCAGTAAAAATTACTAAAAAAATTTAAACCTCAGTAGCCTGTCAGTATTGAAAATTCACACAATTGTAACAGGGAACCCAGAAAGACAGAAGAGAATGCAATAGGAAAGAAAATGTTTCAGGAAATTATGGCCATACATTTTTAAACTCAGTGAAAGATAAATTTTCAGATTTAGGGTCAGGAAAAACCAAGCAGACCTAGACACATCATAATGAAATGGCTGGAACAAAAAAGTAAAAAGAAAAGGAAATATTGAAAGCAGACAAAGTGATACTTCTATAGAAGGAAACAGCAATGTGATTGGCAGCTGATTTCAGAAGCCATGGAGGCAGAGAGATAGTGAAAAGATAAAATTAAAATTGTGAAAGAAAAAACAATCCAGAAGTCTAGCTTGAAAATAATTCAAAGATGAAACCAGTAACAGCAACGTAATGGCTAAAAATGGGAAAAAGCCAAAATACCCAACAGCTGACAGATGTATAAATTAAGTATGGTAGATCCATACAGTGGAAGATTATTGTCAGTACAAATAGATGAAGTGCTATTATATATTACAACATAGATAATTCTTGAAACTATGACAACTCAAAGAGGCCACTGACAAAGTAACCCATTTTGTATGACCTCACTTAGATTAAATAGCCAAAATAGGCAAATTTATAGAGACAAAAATTAGATTAGTCATGAGGTGGGAAATGGGGATCTATTGGCTCATAGGTAGAGTGTTATTTTCAGGAGAGAGGAAAACATTCTAAAATTAGATTGTGAAAACAACCCTGTGAATACACTAAAATTGTTGAATTTATTGTGAGTAAATTATATTTTATGTGATTTACATGGCTTAATAAAGCTGTTAAAAATGGAAAGATGTTTTCAAGTCAGAAAAAGACATGTTTCATTATCTTATCATGAGTAAATACCTAGGACACTAAATTGAGATCCAAGAAGTCAGTCTTTAGTATTAAAGGCAAGTAGACCCACAAGCCTGTACTAAAAAAGATTACAAAAGGAGAATCTCTAGGCTGAAGGAAATAACGTCAGATGGAAGCCTGAGTCTACAGAAAGAAATGGTAATACTGGAAATAGTAAGACTGTGTTTAAATAGAAGATTTTCTCTTTAAATGTCTACTTTGAAGAAAACATGTATGACTATTTAAACCAAAAATAACATTTTTTTGTGGAACATGTCGACTGTATAGATGCATTACACAGGACCAATATGGTATAAAAGGAAATAAACAGAAAACTATGGTTGAAGATTTCTGCAATTTTTTGTGTGAATTTATCTAATATTAACCATATGTGTTCTGTAAAGTTAAGAATGGATAGTCTAGACTAATCACTAAAACTTCAATATAGAATTAGTTAAAAGGCTCACTGATAAAATGATACACTATAAACGTTATTTATCCCAAGAAAAACAGAAAAAAGGAAACTTTGAGATATATAAATGAGACACCCACATAAATGTTTCAGTGGTGGTCCCATACAGAGCCTTAAGTACTTTATTAAGTACAAATGGACTAAATGTGCCAGTTAAAAGATTTGAGAGGGGCAGAGCATCAGGAAGAGTATACATGGCACTATAGATCCTATAGACAATAGAAGATTTTAATGAAGGTTTTTACTTCCTGTCTTGTAATAATATAAATGGAATAGGCTTGCTCTCCTGCTTTAAACCATCTTTGAAAATGTAGAAAAGAAAAAAAATGTCCTTTTTAGATATAAAACAACAAGCATTGCTGAACAGTAACCCCTGCAACCTTCCAGGCTCTCTTCCTGGAAGTGCTTTCTGGAGGGAGGTAGAGGGGTGCATCAAGCAGAGCAGTGGTTGGGCTGAGTTGAGGAGAAAGAGGTTAGAGTCCATGGAGGGAGATAGGGCTGAAAGAGGAGGGTGTGTAAGATAAGGAGTTCCAGAAATCAACCAAGGATTCCTTTTGAATACCTTCCTGAGCATACTGTTTGAAATAATATAAATTAAACTCCACAGTGCTGGACAAGGAACTTATGGGCATCTCTAAGATGAACAACTGCTAGAGCTCATTCAGCACTGGAATGTTTTTAAATTCTGATCAGCCAGAAAAGAATATCATGGATAAACACCCAGGACATTAAGTTAAGATCCAAAAAGTCACTATTTAGTATTAAAGCCATGTAGACATAAAGCTAATAAGTAACTTTGCTTCCCAAAACAAAGTCCAGCATTCTCTCTAGAAATACAAGATCCAGCACTTAAAAAACATAAGAATAACAATATTCAGTGAGTAATAAAACATTTTTAGATATATAAAGAATCAGGAAAGTTTGAGTAGGACGGGGAAAAATCAGTCAATAGAAACAAGTCATGAAATATAAACAGTGATAGAATTTGAAAACTTTGAAACACAAGCTTTAAATAAATGACATTAAATGTAGGAATGTAAAGGAAAACTAAAATTAATGAGAAGCTGAAATTTTTTTAAAGCCAAAAAATAATGTCTGAAATAAATTCACTGGATGGGCTGAGCAACAGCTAATTAGATCCTCTAGAATAAGACATGAAGACGTGATGATGGATAGTTTCTAAAATAAAATACACATGCTTCTCAAGTTACAGTGGGGTTACATCCAGATAAATCTATAGTAAGTTGAAAATACCATAAATCAAAAATGCGTTTAAGACATCTAACCTACTGAATATCACAGTATATTGTAGTCTATCAGTTGCTTACCTTTGCATGTGTCTTACTTAGAACTTTAGCAACATGAGAGTAGCATAGCATGTGTAACAAGTGTCAGAAGAGATCACCAGTCATAATGCAACTTCTGAGAAATTCATAAAGTATTCACACCGTCATAATTGAAAAATTGAAAAAGTCTAAGTCAATCCTTTATTAGTCAGGGACTATTTGGAGAAGAAAAGAAGACTAAAGAACAGAGTCCCAGGGACCTCAGGAATGACATCAAGAGATATAATACATGTAATAAGATATCACAGAGAGGAAAGGACAGAAAATACATTTGAAGAAGTAATAGTCCAAAAGTAATAGACTTTGAGTTACATCCTAACACTTCTATAGACAAGCAGTAGCTGTGAGCATTCATCATCATGCTAAAAGAAATGTTAAGTACATCAGCAAAAGAAAACTGAAATCAGATGAAGAATTGTATCTTTATAAAGGAGTGGACATCCAGATCATTCACATTGCTTTGAGTTGAAGTAGAGATAGTGCTCTTTGTATTATGGGAAAAACTGAGTCAACAGTAACCAGGAGCTTAGGAGGAGAAAGGAAATTTTACTGACACTAGCAGACACCAGAGAAGTAATCTCAAAGTTTGAAGTGATGGTTACAGAGAGTTTGTATTTTTTATATGGTGGCAAAAAGAAAGTTACAAGAATGAGATGAGCTTTAGTTGAAGGGTATGGTACAATGGGTATCTTATGAGCATAGTTGTGTATGTACTTTCAAAGTTGTTTTTAAAGCATTCATGGAAGTTTCAATTTGATGACAAATCATATGATTTAGCTGTGTTCAGTGACAGAAAACAGAATGAATGCAACTTTATTGAACAAAATGGCTGCAGTTAGAATTTTTGCTTCATTTGAACTTAATAAGTTGGTGCAGGCTTCTTCTCTTTGGCACCTTGTGGGATAAATTTGTTTTCTCTTTCCCAGAGTCTGTGACCCTATCTGCAAACTAACTTTCCAATTGGCCTTTCCTGATGTGTATTTTAAAAAACATGTATTTGTTGATTCAGATCAGAGCTCATATCACTGATCAGTTCCTTGGCATCATGCATTTTATAACACAGAGTTACATACGTCACATATAAAAACAAACAGTTCTCCATTCAAATAAAACCCAAGTTGGCTTGTCAAAAGACTAGGATATTTCATATTTTAAGCACTCTGTTACCTGAGTGAAATATTTCCTCACAAATGTGATACAATTAAAAGTTATCTAAGAGTCAGCTTCTTTGAGTTTGGCTCCCTCTTTGACGCATGCTGAAACTTCTCCCACCTAACTTCTCAGTCTTTACAAATTACAAACTTTGGTTCACATTCTGAACTGCCTTAATATCAAGGGTAATGACATGGGAAATGTGCAGCATCTCAAATTCCTTCATAGCGGAGGACTTATATATGGGAACCTCGGAATATCTGTTGGTGTTATCCATGGCCAACACATTTTCAGTATGGTCGCCACAGCATGCATGGATTCATGCATGTCTTCCTGCTTCCAACTGTTGAAGTATCTAGACAGTGTTTAAGTGTCATGGATCTCAGGGCCTTGATATTATTACCAAAATTGTTATGAGGTTCAGTAATGTAAGCCTGAAAGTTCTTTACTGATAGCTGTTAGAAAACTCTCTGAAAAAACTCTTAAAATTGGCCAAAGTGGTCTGTATATCAGACTCTGCAATTATACTCACCTGGTAGTGGTTATTCATAATCATTTTCAGTAGATACCATTGTTTATAGAGGATAAAATAGATTTTGAAAAGGAGAGTAAGGCTGGGAATTTAGCTCAGCAATACAAGCACCTGCCTGGCAAGCACAACATCGTGAGTTTGATCCCCACTACCAAAAAAAAAAAAAAAAAAATCGAACTGGGATCATCATCTATATTATGTATTTAGGTCCTTACTTGAACTCCCAGAATCTCTGAGTAATTTACCATTTTAACCAGCAGTTCATATTTGGGTTCATATGATATAATAATTAATAAACTAAAAGTTATAAGGTACGACCATTGCCACCACCCTCACCACCCCACTATGTGTCTTAGTTAGTTCAGACTGCTCTAACAGAATACTGTAGACAGGGTGGCTAAAATAGTAGAAATTTATTTCTCAGAGCTCTAGAACCTGGGAAGTCCAAGGGTAAGGTGTCGGCTGGCTCTGTCTTTGGTGTGGGCCTTTTTCCCGGTTTCTGGATGAATGCTTTCTTGCTACATTCTTCCATGGCAGAAAGAGGGAGAAATTTTTTTGTCGTCTCTAAGGATAATAATCCAATCAGGTGGGGCTCTGTTCTCATGATTTGAACACTTCCCAAAGGCCTCACTTTCCACTGAGGGTGAAGATTTTTAAGGAATGCAAGCATTCATCCCATAATACTACCTAATAAACAGCAATGGAATAGGGATGGGATAATCTAATATAGTTAGGAAAAATAAACATAAAATATTCACTGGTCCACTGCAATGATCATGTTCTAAAAAAATTGTAGAAAATGTCCTACTCTGAAATGAAGCCATTCTAGCAACTTTCTAAGAGGAGCTCTCAAGGCCATTAGCCTTTATGGCCTTTGGCTCTGTCCTGTTGGTATCTTTCTTAATTATGTTCTTCCAAGCCAAAAGCAGGTAGTCATGAAATGTATGTTTTTCTTGGGGCTGAAGTTTTCATAGTGTACCTCCTATTATTGAGATTTGGGGTCTGAGGGAGGGCTTTTGCATTTGAACAGGGTTTGGCAGGCCAGGCTTGTGCTCTTTGGTCATACATTTCACTCAAACTACCAGACTAGATCTCTACGTTTTCATTCAGTTGTGTGTACAAGCAGCCACAGCTAAAGTTTTTGTTTTGTTGTTTTTTTAGTACCAGGGATTGAGCTCACAACCTCACACTTTCTAGGCAGGCACTGTGCTACTGAGCTATATCTCCAACCCCTAAAGATTTAGTATAAGCAGTTTTAAAACAATGTAGATCTGTATACTAATGTCTTCTATTCTCATCCATTCCCTTCTTTCATAACTTAAGGCAGTGAAGATCATCTGAAACCACAGGCTTGGTCTGAGAAGACCATACCTTTCGTGTGATGTCTGCCTCTACTACTGATTGGCAAAGATATGTAAAAAGACTTTGGACACAGTTTTATCTCGTGTTATCAGTACTCCTTAGCAGTCATCTCCTACCATTGCTTCAGTTTTGACTACAGAAGCTACTGTCATTTTAAAAAGATAATAAATTCACATGATTTAAAAATTTAAGCAATATGATAGATATACTATGAAAATTGTTTCTATCCGTTATCCTTGATGTGCCTATTTTCTACTTAGCTCCCTCCAGTGACTGATTTTAAAAGCTTACTTCTTTTAAAAGCTTATTTTCTCACATGTATTTTCTCATGTTACAGTCATACATTGATTAACAATAGGGAAATGTTCTGAGAAGTACACTGTTAGGCAGTTGTCTCATTGTGCCAACATCAGAGTGTGCCTACACAAGGCAAGTCATCACTCAGCCTGTGGGTGCCGTGCAAACATGTGACATGACCAGAAGTGTACAAGCCTGCTGCTGGCATAGCACAAGCTTTAAAGAAAACTTCATACAAGTAGAATTATACTCTGAGATAATGATGAAAGTACAATAAATATAGAACAGTACAAGAAATATAGAAATCAGTAACCATTTATTATGTCTAATATTATGTGTTATGTTTAACTGAATGTGCTCTACTTTTACCCGGCTGGCAGTGCAGTAGGTTAGTTTACACCAGCATCCCATAATACATGAATTATATTTGTGTTACATTGTTATGAGACCTGATGTCCTCATGTGATACACAGCCATGTAGACTGACACCAGCCATGAATCTTACTATCAGTTTTTATAGCTTTTTATCTTGCTATTTTCATTTCATAATACACTTTAAAGATCTGTCTGAGTCAATATGAAGCACTTTATTACAGAACATGGTATTATGTTTTAAGTAGTTATTGTGATGTATTTTACCATATTGATGAACATTTGAGTTGTTTCCTTTCTTCTGCATAGGAGAATAATGCCACAATGAATAACTTACATGTATGTCATTTTTAAAAAATGTGAGTAAATTCCAAGAACCTGGCTGGGCTGAAGGGTATATGCATTTATAATTTTGGTAGCTGTTGCCAAATCATTCTGCATAGACATTTGAACTCCTACCAGCTGCAATAAGAGTATTTCCTTTCCTAGCAGAGTGTTTTGTCTGACTTTGGACTTTTACCAGTCTGATAAAGGAGATGTGATGTCAGTGTTGCTTTAACTCACAGATGAAAGATGAGGTAGAGCTAGTTGTATTTCATTTTTGGCAACCATGGATTTCCCTCATTTTATTAAGTTGTATTCTTTTAGTATCCATTCTCAGGGATTTTTTAAAATAATAATAATATTAGTAAAAAATCTAACAAAATCTTTTGAGTTTAAACAAGATGCCCTAGCTTGTCACTTTTTTATGAATTTGATTCTAGTGAATTTGGGCCATTAGTATGTTTTGTATTTGTATTTTTATATGGTTAATTCTATCAATAGCTTTGGGATATTGACTCATACTTAGGTGTTCCATATTCAAGATGTGAAGAGCAGTGTGAGGCCTGCTTGGGGGCTGGCCAGTGCCTGGAAGCTTGGCTGATATGCAATTCTTACATATATGTAGAGCTTTCTCTGAATGAAAAGGGTGTCTCACTGTGCCTAAACTATTTGCATAACTAGTGTGGTTTATGCTGAGCACCGAGCTTTTCTTAGAAGTCGGGGATTTGGGCATGAGCTAGGCAGAAGACACATGCATGGCCAGCTCCTAGTAAAAACTTGGGTGCTGAGTCTGTGATGAGCTTCCTGGTAGGCAGCCCTTCATGTGTACTATCACAATTTATTACTGGAGTAAACAGGTGTGTTCTGTGTGACTGCACTAGGAAAAGACTTGGAAGTATGTGCCAATTCCCCTTGCAGTCTCCATTGCCATGGGTACAACATGCTGAGTCTCTTGAGTTCTCATCAAAGCTTGGAGTTACAATGGAGTTCACCTGTGCTTTCCTGCTTCCTTAATAAAGGGTAACTTTAAGCAGAAATTTCTCATTTGTCCTCTACTCTAACTCTTGCTCCCTAAGTTCCAACATGGTGTGGATCTCTGGAGAAGCTGGGTGGTTTTCCCCTTGGGGTGGCCGCCACTTGCCTGAGCCATGGCTGTTTACCAGGGAGGTGGGCTCTTGTTTTGTTTTCTTTTGTGTATTCTTGTTTTTGTTTTTTAGGGGACTGGAAATAAAACTCATGACCTCGTGCTTGCCAGGCAGGTGCTGTGCTGCTGAGCTACATCCTCAGCCCTTTGCTTTTGTATCTGTGCTGAAACTTCGTATTTCTCATTGAGATTTTTATACATTATGTAAATATTTTGCTTTGCTTCAGTGAGGACACTTTTAGTTGTGGTTCAAAACATTCTTGTCAAGCTGGGCATGGTGGCACAGTCCTGTAATCCCAGCACTCGGGAGGCTGAGGCAGGAGGATCCTTGCAAGTTTGAGACCAGCCTGGGCTGCAAAGTGAGCCCAAGGCCATCCTAAATTGCATAGTGAGACCCTGTCTCAAAAAGACAAAAAAATTTTTTTCTCATCTAATAGTTCACCTTGATTTTGGCTTAGACGTCATTTATTTTCTTTTCTCTTGACAGTATTCACCATTTTTGGCTTTTAGAATGTTGATCTTGTACTGTTTCTGAAACATTATGAATGTTAAATTGTGGAGATTCTAGACTTATTTTTTCTCTAATGAGCATGGTTTTTTGCTTAGTAAGCAATTTTCTTGGCAGGACTTACGTAAACACTGTTTCTTGTGTGGCAACTCCATTCTATTCAAATATTTTGTTTGTAAGAGAGCTGTTTTAACTGTTTTGAGTGTGGGTTTTAGGAATTACTCAGAGATGTGAGTAGACAGTTTAGAGATACCCTATCTGCCATATTCTTATCCAGAATTTTCTACTCTTTCAGAATTCAGTGACTTTGTAGCTTCTTTTTCTAGTTCCCATGGTCAGAAAGTGTTCTGTGCATAGACCTCTGCTGATGAGGTAAATGTTACAGAAGAAAGTACTTGGGTGTTTGTTTTCCTATCTCCTCAGATAAGCATTAACCATTTCCAGAACCTTCAGCAAGTTGATTTTCATGTGCTTTACAGATCTTTATAGCCTTCTGCAGAGGATTAGAGTTGGTGGCCCCCTCTAGAACAGTGATGGCAAACCTATTGGAGCTTTCAGTCATCCAAACTGCAGCACACATGGCATAGGTGTTCTACCACTGCTCTAGAATCTTACCAAGACATGCCCAAACATCAAGTGCTGTTTTGTTAATTGTCTGTTTTCTTTTTTTTTATTTTAAGGGAATAAAAAATAAAATGAAACAAAACAAAAAAATGAGAACAATGTTGGATTTTAAAAACAAGACAGAGGAAAATCCTCCATAGTTGCTATACTGCATATTGTTATCCTCTAAATAGATGCTCACTACCAGCTTTAGGCCACAAAGTCAATCAGATAATATTAGCATTAATTTATTTTTTTGTTTTTGTTTTACTTTAGTAGCTATCATCTCAACCTGTGTTCTCTGAATCACCCAGTTGCTTTCAGTGGTGGGGGGAGGCTCTTCTTGTCTCCTAGCCTGCACACTGGCAGGCTCATAGGAGGGGGTTGGTTTCTTGGTTCTCCCAGCCCATATGGCTGCCTCTGGCTTACAGGGGAAGGTTGGCTTCTTGGTTCTCCTCCCAGACTACCTCAATTGCTGTTTTAAATCAAGAATGGTGGTTGGGTTTTATCAAATGAGTTTCTGTGTCTGTGGACATGATTGTGTTATTTTCTCTTCAGTTGTACACCTACATGATTAGTTGTGCTATTACACTTACTAATTTTGAATCATTGTAATATTCCTGTAGTACAACCCATTTTTTCATATGCAACACTTTATAAATTTGTAATCATCCTTCCATAGAGGTCATCCTTCCAGTTTTAGAATATGTGTGGCTGAAATGAAAACCTCCTTTGTTTTTTAATGGTCTACTGATAGTTATTATATATTTTTAAGATTTTTGCACTCATATTCATGAGACTATAGATTTTTTATTCATATAATCTTTGTTTTGTTTTAGAATAAATAATATCTTCATTTTATTGAAGGAATCTTGAATTTTCCTTTTCTAAGACTTAGATTAGTTTAGCATAGAATTATCTGATCTTTAAAGTTTGGGAGAGGGCCCGGAGCTGTTTGTGCTTCACCTTACAAGTTGAAAGTGCATGCAGCAATTTTCATCCCACAAAGAAGCCTTGGCACATTGCTGTGAGACTGGTGATGCCACACCCAGTATCCCCCATCACCAGAGGACCCATGGGAAGGTCTCACTGGGCCTACTTGGGCCTTGCCTAGCAATCCCTGGAGTAGCCTGGAGCCGCCTGGGCTCCACTTTGTGAGCTGAAAGTGTGCACAACAATTTCCATTCCACAGGGAAGTAGCTCAGAGACTGGTAGGGCCCCGCCCAGTGTCGCCCATCTTCTGAGGACCCACAGGAAGGTCCTTCCAGACCTACTTGGGCCCCATCCAGTGACCCTGAGTGCCTGGGAGTCACCTGGGAAAATGGGAAAATGACAAAACGAAAGAGCAAAATGCAATCTCAACCCTCCAGACCATCCCAAGCAAGCGAGGAGACATTGACATAGAAGAAAATGTAAGCCATATACCTAAAACCCCTGAAATGACAGCAGCTGAAGTAAAAAAACAACTCTGGGAAGCTATAAAAGAACTCAGATCAGAAATAATCTCCCAGGTAAAAGAAGAAATGATAAATGTAATGAAAGAAATGCTGGATACAGCTAAAGAAGACATAGTTTAAAAATTAGAGGAACACTGCAAGATGGAAACTTTAAATGAACAATATAAGAAAAAAACAATGCATGAAACAGATTCAAAGAGATGTACAGTAAATCAGAATTTCCATCGAAAGTTGGTAAAACCACCTCAATGAAAGTGAAGATAGACTTTCAGACCTTGAAGACAAGATTGCAGCTAGTAAACAGGATAGGAAAGATCTTTTAAAAATAACAAGGAATCAAGAAATAACAATTCAACAGCTGCAAGATGACACAAAGAAAAACAGCATAAGGTTGATAGGTATAAATGAAAAAGGTAACAATACAAATGATATCAAAAGACTATTTACAGAAGTAATAGCCAAAAATTCCCAAAACATGAGAATGGAAACTGATATTCAGATCAGTGAAGCATGTAGAACTCCAAATAGCCATAACCAAAATAAAACTACACCTAGACATATAGTAATCAACATCCCAGAAATTCAACATAAGAATAGAATATTAAAAGCTGTTAGACGAGACAGATCACTTATAAAGGAAAATGTATCAGAATTACAGCAGACTTCTCAACACAAACAATGAAGTCAAGAAAAGCATGGAGTGAAGTATTTCAAATTCTAAAGGAAAATGACTTCCAACCCAGATTGATATATCCTGAAAAACTGTCCTTCAAATTTGATGGAAAAATAAGATACATCCACAACAAAGACCAGCTGAAGAACTTCATGACCACCAAACCAAAAGACATTCTAGATAGACACAGGAAAAAACCACTAAGCAAGGCAAACAGTTAAACAGAAGGGAAAGGTAAAGAACCAACAGCAGAAAGATACATGACAAAAATAAACCAATATATGTCAGGTATAACCATTAACATAAATGGCCTCAATTCACCAATTAAAAGAAACAAACTGTCAGAATGGATCAAGAAACAACATCCAAACATATGCTGTATACAAGAAATCCATCTAACTCAAAAGGAAATTCATAGACTGAAAGTCAAAGAATGGAAAACATTATTTCATGCAACAGGAACCCCTACCCCTTCAAAAATCGGGTAGTTATTCTGTTTGCAGACAATGTAAACTTCAAACCAAGAATGATCAAAAGAGATAAAGAAGGCCATTATATACTAGTTAAGGGAAAACTTCAAGAGGAAGAGATAAAATTCTTAACTAAATATTCACCAAATTCGGGAGCACCCAGCTATACTAAACATACATTAACAAATAAGCAATAGCAGAATTATAATGGGAGACCTTAACACCCCATTGACACAAAGAGATAGATCAACTAGCCAGAAAATCAGCAAAGATATAACAGAACTGAATCACATCTGTAAACAAATGGGCTTAGCGGATATGTACAGAGTGTTCCACCCAACAACATCAGAATATACATTCTTCTCAGCAGCACATGGGACATTCTCTAAAATAGACCATACACTAGCCCACAGAACATCCTTAAGTAAAAAAAGAATTGAAATTAACCCATGCATGTTATTGGATCATAGTACCATGAAATTAGAAATTAATGACAAACTGCAAAAACTCCACAAACACATGTACATTGAATAATACACTCCAGATCAAGCAATGGTTTACAGGGGAAATTAAAAAAGAAATTAAACAATATCTACAAGCAAATGAAAATATAAATACAACTTACTGGAACCTGTGGGATGCACAGTCCTCAGAGGAAAATTTATTGCAGTGAATTCCCACATCAGGAAAACAGAACAAACACAAATAAACAACCTGATACTACGCATCAGACATTTAGAAAAAGAAGAGCAAGTTGAGCCAAAAGCCAAAAGAAGTGAGGAAATTATGAAGATCAGAATAGAACTCAATTAATTTAATATTTGAAAGAATAAATAAAATTGATAAGCCCCTAGCCAACCTTATTTTAAAAAAAGAAAAAACTCAGATTTATACAATAAGGAATGAAAAGAGTGAAATCACTACAGATCCCACAGAAATAGAGAAGATCATCAATACCTACTTCAAAAACCTCTACTCTCATAGGTTTGATAACACAGAAGAAATGGAAAGATTCCTAGAAACATATGAATTACCAAAGCTGGATCAAGAAGATGTAAAACTGATGAATAGCCCAATTTCAATTAACTTAATTGAAAATGTAATTAAAACCTTACCAACAAGAAAAGCTCAGGTCCAGACAGATTCACTGTGGAATTCTACAAGAAATTCAAAGAAGACTTAATACCAATACTCCTCAAACTCTTCAGTGAAATTGAAAGGGAAGCAATTCTCCCTAACTCATTCCTGGAAGCAAGTAATACCAAATAATAATAATACCAAATAGTAATACCAAAACAGAGAAAGACCCAATCAAAAAAAGAGAACTACAGGCCAATCTCCCTAATGAACATAGATGCAAAAATTCTCAATAAAAGTCTGGCAAACAGAAGGCAGAAAATTATAAAGAAGATTATACATCATGACCAAGTGGGATTCATCCCAGGAATGCAGGGATGGTTCAACATATGTAAATCGATAAATGTAATCCACTTTATCACTGAAGCCAAAAATAAGAATCACACGATCATTTCTATAGATGCAGAAAAAGCTTTTGATAAGGTCCAACACTCGATGATAAGAACCCCACAGAAAATTGGAATACATAGTCTTTACCTCAATATGATAACAGCCACCTATGACAAACCAATAGCCAGCATCATATTAAAAGGCCAAAAACTGAAAGCTTTTACTCTAAAATCAGGAACAAGACAAGGATATCCTTTATCACCACTCCCTATTCAATATAGTGCTGGAAATACTAGCCAGAGGAATTAAATAAGAGAGAGAAATAAAAGAAGTAAGGATAGGAAAAGAAAAAATTAAATTATCATTATTTGCACATGACATGATGCTCTACAAAGAAGACCCCCAAAACTCCATTGAAAGACTCCTAGGTATAATAACTAAATTCAATAATGTAGCTGGATACAAAGTCAACACTCAAAAATCAATAGCATTCCTATACACTAACAACAAACTCATTGAGAGAGAAATGAGAAGCCACATCCTTCACAATAGCATCCAAAAAATGAAATACTTAGGTATCAATATAATAAAAGAAGTAAAGAATCTATTCAGTGAAAATTATACTCTGAAAAAAAGAAATTGGAACGGGAAAACATTCCTTGTTTATGGATAGGGAGAACAAATATTGTGAAAATGGCCATTCTCCCAAAATTATTATACAGATTTAATGCCATTCCAATCAAAATACCACTAGCATGTCTCACAGATCTAGATAAATCATTCCTAAAATTCAACTGGAACCAGAAAAGACCTAGAATAGGGCTGGGAATTTAGCTCAGTGACCTAAGCACCTGGGTGGCAAGTGTGAGTTTGTGAGTTCGATTCCTGGTACCAAAAAGAAAGACCTAGAATAGCAAAGGCAATTCTGGGCTACAAAGGCAAGGCAAGAGGCATCACAATCCCTGACTTTAAGTTATATTACAAAACTACTGTAATAAAATCAGCATGGTACTGAATAAAAACAGACCTGAAGATCAATGGAATAGATTAGAAGATACAACTACAATCACAAACACACTCAGCCACCTTATCTTTGATAAATGGGCCAAACACATTCACCAGAAGAAAGTCTCTTTAATAAATGGTGCTAGAAAATCTGGCTCTCCAGATGCTGAAAACTAAAACTAGACTCATGCCTACCACTATGTACTAAACTAAAGTTTAAATGGATCAATGATCTAAATATTAACACAGAAACACTAAATCTGCTGGAAGTATGTAGAAATCTTGAAGATATAGGAGTAGGTAGAGAATTCATGAACAAAAATCAAACTGTACAGGAACTACTTCCCAGAATCAATAACTGGGATCTCATCTTATTAAAAAGTTTTTGCATGTCAAAAGAAACTTTCAGTAGAGTAAAAAGGAAGCCAATGAATTTGGAAAAAATGTTAGTCAACTGCCCCCTCAGACAAAGGACTTCTGTCTAGAACATACAAAGAATTTTTAAGAATCAGACCTCCAAAATTCAAAGACCCAATTCAAAAATGGGCATCCAAAATGAATACAGAATTCTCAACTGAAGAAATACAAATGGCAAATAAATACATGAAAAAATGCTTAGCATCATTGGTCATTAGAGAAATGCAAATTAAAACCACACTGAGATTCTATCTCACTCCAAAAAGATGGCCAGGATCAAGAAAACTACCAACAACAAATATTGGAGTAGTTGTGTGGAAAAAGGAACTCTTCTACACTGTTGGTGGGAGTGTAGACTGGTACAACCACAGTGGAGGTCAGTCTGGAGGTTCCTCAAAAAGCTGGGATTGGAAGTCCCATTTGATGCAAGCCATTCCGCTTCTGGGCATATTCTCAGAAGAATTGAAAACATTATATTACAGTGATGTATGTGCACCCATGTTTATAGTAGCACAATTTGTAATAGCCGGATCTTGGAAACAATCTAAATGCCCATCAACTGAAGAATGGATAAAAAAGATGTGGTACTTTTATATAATGGAGTACTACTCAGCTATTAAAAATGATCACATTGAGATATTTATAAGCAAATGGATGCAACTTGAGGCCATATTTCTAAGTGAAATAAATCATGTGAAGATACTGTATTGTCTCTGTAGTGTAAGAAATGGTAAGAGTACATAAAATACAAAATCCTCTATAAATACTGTGAAAGGGTAAGAAACTGCTCTCAAAGGGAAAAATATAATATCTCAGGGAAAAGGAGGGAAAAAAAGAAAAAATATCTAAATCTGCATAAACACACTTAGGATAGCTAAGATGATTGTGCTAAAAATTCTATTAGTTATTGGAACAAAACAGTTAAAATTCATAGGATTGGAACAATTTTGCATGTTTGTGTCTGGTGATCTGAGGAATTCTTTTGAAGATCAATATGTAAAATAACAACCTTAGTTATGTTCTACCACCTTGTTTTGAAGGTCTGTATCATTATTTTGGGCTCTGTGTTAAATTGTTATTTGTCTTTTTTGTTTCTTGTTTTTCTACTAATTTGCTTTATTTTGTTTTGCCTTCTAATATAGAAAGGATGAAGCCAGCATGGTGGCTCACGCCTATAATCCCAGCACTCGAGAGGCTGAGGCAGGAGGATCATTGTGAGTTTGAGACTAGCCTAGACTACAAAGTGAGCTCAAGGCCAGCCTGAACTGCAGAGAGATACCTTGTCTCAAAAAGACAAAAAAAAAAAAAAAAAAAAAAAAACAGGATAGGTGTACATGTAGAAGCTTATAAATGGTTTATGAGAATCTATTGTATTATGCATTATAATTTTAAATGAACAGCTATTTTGAAGACAAAGAGACATTATGGTATCCATTGCTGATTTCCTATCATCAAGCTGTGAAATCCAGCAATGCTTTTATTCTGTGTTCAGAGTGGTTTTAGTTTGTTTTATGTTATTTTATTTCAATATACATGAAGGTATGGCCAGCTATCTTGAAGAGAACAAGAATGTTACGTAGCCTTTGTTCATTTTCCTATTGTCTGATTTTGAAGGTGTATAATGCCTTCATCACTCTGTTCTGATCAGTTTTATAATATTTTGTGTTGTATGAATTCACTGCGTGTGAAGATATAGACAACTGTTTGGAAGAAAACGAGAGTCATTATGATAGCCACTGTAGCTCTCCTGTTGTCTTGCCTTGAATTTTGTGTCACAGTGTTTCCTTCTGATCTGTTTTGTTTTACACTAAAATAAAATAAAAAATAAAGTTTGGGAAAATTCCTAGATTGTCTAGATCATAGGAGTTTTAATTTGTTTTACTGTTTATTTTTGGTATTTTATGTTTCTTTTTAGAACTACCTCCTAAATTTTGTTTTATGGAAAATGATCAGTTTGAGGTTTTTTCTCTAGAAATAAATCTATTTAGACTTTTTCTTTGTAGGTCATTGTTAGTAAACTTTTCTTATAAAATTATTCGCTTCATCCAGGTTTTCAAATTTATTTATAATGAATTGATCAAAATAGCCTTTTTTATGATTTTCTAAAAATTTTCTTAAATGTCTGTAGTTGTTTTCTTTATCATATCTTCATTTATATTTTTGTCATAGTTTATATAATAAACCACTCTAAAGGTAGTTTTCTTTGTTTAGAATTCTGTAAAACAGGAATTTGGATTGGTCTCATATAGGAAATGCCACTCCTTAGGGTATCATCTGAGGTCATTCTTGGGGCCCCATTCAGCCTTTATATATCAGTTTTTTCTTTGTATTTGAAGCCTCTGTTTATCATCTCCTTACTGCTTATTAGATCTCTACCTATGATTGGTCCAAAATCCTGTACCACACATTTTAGGCTTTTAGTTACACCAACATTCTACTTCTTGGTGCAGTTTTGCTAATTCATATGTGTCTAAGAATCTGAGATTCTCTGATTTGTTCAAGTCCAGTTTTCCATAGTAGTTAACTAATAATCTCTTGGAGTTTAGTGGTGTCTATTGCGATTCTCCCTTTTTTATTTCTAGTTGCACTGATGTAAATCTTTCTGCATTTTCTTTTGCTTGGATTTGTTTGCTTTGCCATGGTTTGGCTAAAGGATTGTCTGTTTTGTTTTATCTTTAAAAGAACTAGATCTTCAATTCATCAAGACTTTGTATATTTTAGTCTCCATTCCATTTCTATTCTGATCTTTATAGTGTCTTCCTTTCTTCTTGTTTTTTTAGTATCTTAAGGTCCATCATTAGGTAATTTATATGAGCTCACTTTGTTTTTGTAATATGAGCACTGACTGCAACAAAATCCCCTCCCAGGACTGCTTTCATTGTGTCCCATAGATTCTGGTATGTTGTAGTGACATTATCGTTTCACTCTGAGCATTGTTTAATTTCTTTCTTGATTTCTTCTGTGAATCACTGAGTGTTCAGGAGTGTATTATAGCATTTAATGTCCAAGTGTTAGTAAAATTTCTGTGGTTTCTTTTGTGATTAATTTCTAGTTTCTGTGCAGTGTGATTTAATAGTCTACATGGGATGGTTTCAATTATTTTTCATTTATTTAAGCAGTCTTTATGAACTAGTGTGTGACTTATTTTGGAGAACATTTCACGTGCCACAGAGAAGAATGCATATTCTGTTCTAGGATGGAACAATGTAGATAGATGTACATTAAGTCCATTTGTTCAAAAGTATGGTTGTGTGCTGGCATTTGTTTTTTGTTTCATCTGTTTGTGAAAACTGGATATTGAGTTTTCCCACTATGATTGTGTTGCTGTTTATTTGATCTTTTATGTCTGGTAGTATTTGTTTTATGAAATTGGATGCACAAATGTTCAGTGCATACATATTTACAGTTGTCATCTTTTCTTCTTGAATTGTTCAACTAAAATGTGATCTTCTTTGCCTCTTCTATTTTAGTCTGAAGTCCACTTTGTCTGAAGATGAGATTATTACTTGTTTCCTTTCACAGTCTTGGTGCATGGAATATTGTTTTTCCTCCTTTGATTTTTAGTCTAAATTTCCTTTTGCTTTAGTTTCTTGAATACAACAAACCATTGGCTTTTGTTTTTTGATCCAGTCTGCCAATCTGTATCTTTTAATTGGGTAGTTGGAGCTATTTACTAAAACATATTGACTTATGTCACTGTGTTCTTCTGTTGTATACTTATTTTTCCCTTTTTCTTTAACTATTTGCTTTGCTTGCAATAATCATTCCATCAGACTTTGTAGCTTTGTTAGTTTAGTTGTCTCTGTCTGGAATATTTCTTGAGTATTTTTTGGAGTGCTGGTCTGGTTTTCATGAATTTCTTAAGGTTTTCTTTGTCCTGGAATGTCCTTATTTCTCCATTGATTTTGAAAGATAATTTTCCAGGATTTGTTAGTCTGGGCTGGAATTTAATTACACTGAAGGCTTAAAACACCTTACCCCAAGCCCTCCCAGTCTTTAAAATGTGAGTTGAAAAGTCTTATGTAATCCTAGTTGGTTTACCTTTAGAGGAGATTTTTTTTTTTTTTTTTTGCTTCTCTCTGACAGCTTTTTTTTTTTTTTTTTGTCCTTTTTGTTTTTATTGGTACCAGGGATTGAACTCATGACTGCCTGCTTGCAAGGCAGGCGCTTATGCCGCTGAGCTAAATCCCCAGCCCCTCTCTGACAGCTTTTAAGAGTCTGTTCTTGTGTTAGACTTGAGATTTTCACTATAATGTGTAGTGCAGAGCATTTTTTTCCATTGCAGTTATTTGGCATTCTATAAGCCTTAGTTACCTATATGTTGAGATATCCCCCCATATTTGGAAAGTTTTCTGCTATGATTTATGTAAACAGATTTTTATTCCATGTGTGCTGTCCTCTAATTTCTAACTCCAGTTAACCTTAGGTTAGTCTACTTACCATCAAGTAGCTAAGGATGAATTTTCCTTGCTCTCATACTGTTTTTAAGGGTTTTTGTAGTATAACACCATATATTTCCATTTTTTCCTTGATTTCTGAAACCCTGTCTCGCATTGGTCATTTCTGCTATTCATATCTTCAATAAAATTTTTTATCACTGGAATTTCAGTTTGTCATCTTTTCATGCAGTCTACTTCTTTGGTAAATTTGTTGTTAATATTTTAAACAGTTTAGGTAAGCTCTTCTGATTTTGTATTTGTTTCTTCCATAATTATATTGATCAGTTTGTTTGTTATATCATCTTTTGCATTATATGTCATTTTGGAGCTCACTGACTTTTTTGATTCCTTGTAAATCATTTTGTGTAGTTCAGCTCTTATTCATTTTCTTTTGATTTATGCCCCTTGGATTTGCTTTGGGACAGTTGGAAGTCTTTGGTGGCATTTTTTTGCCTTATTTTGTTCATACTGATGTTTTTTTCCCCCGTGTTGAAGGTTGAGGTCAAATAGAATGAAGAGAATTTCTTTTTGGTATGAAGATCTCTTTACTTAAGTTGTGTTTTCCAGTGATGTGATCTTGGCTTTATTTATCAAGATATATTCTTTAACACTTAAGCCTGTTCAGTTTAATTGGATTGGACTCTGTCACTTTGGATCATCAGATGACCAGTCAGGAGAGAAACACAAAGGGTTCTTGAGAGACTTTTTATCTGGATGATGTGGACATGAAAAAAAGTTCTAATCCCTTTTGAGTAATGGCACCAAAACTGCTAAGAAGTAAGTGCAACCATAAATGAAAGGTGATGACTTTATTCATGACATCCTCTTTTGAAATTATTTTCCCATTCCAGTGGAATTTTTACATTACAAAAATTAAATAATGGGATATTGTGATTCTGAAAGTGCATTTAAACTTTATATTCTTAGTCATTTAAGGTAGGGTCGTAAATAGAAGAAATTTCTCACGTATACTTCTTCATTGCTAAAAACAGTTTGATCTAAGTCAATTTGTTTTATCATGAGTCTTGTCTTAGCTTTATTTTTCATATGTAATGTGTTCCTGAAAACATTTCTGAAGGTAAATTTCTGAAAATCATTAGTGGGATGGCATAATGTACCCTAGAGACCTATAAGATATAAAATTTCAGATAGGATATGTGTAGTTTCATAACATACCCTACCCTAGCAACTCAATTAGAGGGTAAAAATCTCCCCAGGTTTACAACCCTCTGATCAGTCTTCCTGGTATTAAAAGATAGTTTATAAACGAGCATACAAGAAGTTTTTTTTTTCCTTCTTAATTAGTGAGGGAACCAGTAAAAGCACTTAAAATATTAGAATTCAGTTTCCTTACTCTGGAATTTTAGAAATATTCAGTTTTTATAAAAGCTTATTTATCTCTATGTCAATAAGAACCAAGCTCCTTTAATTTGAGATTTGGCAGGGGTAAGAGGTACCAGAGATTAAACTCACAACCTTGTGTTTGCCAGGCAGGTTCTTGTGTCACTGAGCTATATCCCCGGCCCTTAATTTGAGATTTTATACCATAATTTATGAACAAATTTTGTAATAAATACTTTTCACATAATTTATTCAAATACTACTGAATACCTATTATGGATTATGGTGTGTATAGAAAGGTCCACAAACACATACTCAGACACCATATATACATTTTTATCCAATGTTTGTCATGTAGTATTACCCAAGAGTGTTGGAAAGATGAACAATAGATAGACAGACCAAAGGACTTCTTCTCAAGAAACATAAAATGCAGGAAAATAGGGTAAAATTTTATCATCTTATAAATGTCCTTCTTTGGAGTTTCCTTTATCAGCAGCATCCATTCAAACAAGCAAAAATTAACAATCTTTCTCAAATCATATGGATCTTTTCTTCTGTGTATTTCTCATCCCTTCTATATCCTTGGTTTTTACTGTCACTGCTCCATTTGCTTCACCATTTTTTATTTGAATTGTTGATACCATTCATCCTCACATAATGAAAAGTAAGTGCCTTTCTGAATTTCAGATATATAGAGACAGCATACAACTTTTGAGCTACATATTTGGCATAAGAGTACACACAGAAGTACAAATTCTCACTGGGTCTAGTGTCATGAGTTGTTTTCCTTTCCAGTAGGTTTAACATTTTTAGTTGAGTTGAGCTTTAAAAACAAATAGAGAAAGAATTTTTTCCAAGCCTAACAAACCAGATTCTTTGTCATCTCACACCCAAAAGATAATATAGATCTCTATTATCATCATTCATCTATTAGAATCTTCAGATGATCAAACTGTAAGGCCTGAGTCCTTCTCATTCTTACTCATGGGAAATAATTTGTTAGCCATAAGTAAACCAACAGCAAAAAGAAAAAAATTAGTAGAGAGGGAAAAATTCTAGAGGAATCCACTTTGGAAGAGACTACCTGGGCATGTACTATGCAGAAGCAGACACTGGTTTATCTTGTTCTGCAAGATCAGTCTCCTGGCATCCATTGGTGACCGTTAAAACATTTATAAAATTTATACAAACATAACATGAACGTATGTCAAAGGTACATTAGCTGATTTATGAGGAACCAGTTGTTTAATGACAAAGCTAACAGTTCTCACAGCTAACACAAGTCCAGGTTATTTCCCATGTTGAAATGCATTTACAAATGAGTGTGAAACTGATCAGTACCCATAGGACAATGTGTTATCTTTTACTGAATAAAATTCACGTGTCATAGCAGAAGTTTTCTACAATTTACAGAATTGTAAAATAGCTTAACAACAGTGATAAGTGCAGGTCCCTATAGAGTCAGATAACCCAGAAGGGACCTTTGACAGGACAGTGACTTTTTTTTTTTTTTTGCTATTTACTTCAAAAGTCTTTTACCACAGAACAGTCCAGACAGCCCTAATTTCTTGGACAAGTTAGATACAAGTCACCCAGCCTTCCAGCTGGAACTTTCTAGGTTAATAGAACAAATATTGGGGGGAAGTTTATCCTCACTGCCTGCCTCACTAGCTGAGTGAAGCTTCTCTTACTGCCTCATTGTCCCGCACGTGTCCTGTGACCTATCCTTCAGATGATCTCAAAGCCCATTTCACAAGCATAGACATTGAGTTTGGTGAAGGGAGAAAGTCTAACTTGGCAAAGCACTGTCTGTTGAAATCAGTTTCCAGAGTGACATGGTAACCTCTGATTCCAGCAGAACCCTCCAAAGTGGCACATGCTCACACAGCCAAAAACTTAGAACAGGGAGCGTCTCACTGGCTTGGCTGAGAGCAAGCTTTGTCCCCTATCCAAAATATCAGTCCCACTGTTGAACAGGTGGAAGTCAGCACCTGAGGTGGTAATGACTGAGGTCTGTTTGAGAGATGCAGTTTAGGAGGACAAATGTGTGACATACAAAAGGCTAGTTATACAACAGTAAAATCGCTACAAGATAATAGAGTATGAATAGTTAATACATTGTGTATTGTTAACTTCTAAGTAGTTGCTCAGATTACAAGATGTAGGCATGAAAAATTGATCAAATGATATAAGCACAAACTTTCCAATGAACTAAGAGAAATTAGTAGTGTAACTCTCTTAACTATCTTAACTAACCTTTTTCTCTTTCACTCTTTCCCCCAACCCACTTTCTCTTTCCTTTTGAACAGTTTCTTTCCTCATCTCATTCTGAAATTTTGTATCATTCTTTTTATTGTTTTTTCTCTTTCAAGTAAAAAAGTAAAATTACTAGGTTGAGGATCACTTAAAATTATAAAGTGTAAGGAAACCAACATGTATTGTGCTGTTGCATTTGGCATATTGCCTTATTTAATTGTACATTGTGTTGTTGTCTATCAGCAGTTTTGCTGGATCTCATTCTATATTTTACTAAACTAAGATTCCAAAAGGAAGTTCAGGATTTTTGAGTCATTCTATTAACCACAGAAAAAGTTAAGATTTTTTTGAGGTTAGTTGGTTAAGATAGGTTGGTTCTTGGCATTGCTTTTAGATAAGACTTCATTCCTAAATTTAGTGGAAGGTTGTAGTTCGCGGGGGAGGGGGAGGGATTTAAATGTCTTTTGATATTAATTATGCCAAAGTCCTTTTTATTTTGACCTTTGTTACTTTACCATATGCTTTATTAATCATTAGGCATTAGATTGATCTTTAGGATGCTTCACAGAACAGAAATAATAGCATCAAAGCTTCAAACAGATGCAAATGTATAAAACAACTGCTCCATTTAGCTGTTCATTTTATTAACACCTTTCATTTTAGTAACCTTCTCATTTGACACTCAGTTCTTCTCAGGAAGAACAACTGATATATCTTTCTTGACTTCACCACATTTAAACAAAATTTAGAAGCAGTAAATCTCACAAAACAAAACTAAAAACACCTCGCATTTTGCCAGATCACTGTGGTTCTTGTAACTTAGAATAACTGACTTACAACTGGTCGAATGTGGTTATACAACAAGGCAAGCACCTGCTCTCTTAAGTCTGCTTCTCTTCTGCTTGAGTTTTATTTGTGTCACTTGTCCAAGAATAGGCCCTATCCACTAGAATGATTTGGCTTAGCTCATTGCTGTTTGAGGAAGCTGAGGACCATTGAAAGGCAGTGTTGTATCCTGCTTTTAAACCTCTTCATTTTCTTCTTATTGCTACATAAATTACAAAAGTTGAAATTATATAAAATGATGTGTTTGCATCTGAATTTTGGTTATCCTTTGGGCTAGTATTTATCACTTCACCCCCAGGAGGAGCTACCTTCTCCTTTGGAAGACAGCGAAAAGCTACTCCATTATCTCTTCCACAATTACTTTATTTTATACACTGGAAAACTGTGCAGAGTGACTACTGTGACTTTTGCCCAGCTCTAATACTTAACTTCTTTTGTCAGGAAGTGAACTGATGCTGGCTTCTCTTTGTCTTATTCCAAGTTGAGGCATGAGATTTTCCCTGCGTTAGAAGGTTGTTGAGACCTGAAGCCTGGGAAGGTAAGATGCCAGCATGAATACTGTGCATTTAAAACTGTTTCTGACTCGGGTCTTGATGAACCTTTAAAGTTTTACCAAAACTTTTACAGGGAAACATCTCTGCAGTTGGAAGGTTCACCTACATATTATTATACTATTTAAATAGAATTTTATATTTACTAAAAATATTTTAAAACTTATATATACTAATTTTATTTATACTTTGTATATAAAATGTGTATATTTTGTACACCAAGAATTATAATGTAATAGGCCATTAAAATATATGTATATTTTATTTGTAGTTATATTTTTAAAAAATAGGCACCACATTTTTTAATAGTTTAAGCTTTTTCCTCCCTGTTGAGGCAGACAAAATAGGGAAAAGAGAGACTTGAGTCTGTTAATATAAAAAGAGAACAACATAAAAAAACTAAATCATAAAATTTTGCTTCAGTACTCTAACTAACCTTACAGCATTGTGTGAGTATTTCTCCCAAAAGTGTCTGCAGGCATACTGGCAAGTGCATGCATTCTAAATGAAGGTCATGTTTCATACCACTGTAGCTTACTTTTTTTTTTTTTTGGTACCAGGGCTTGAACTCATGACCTGTGCCAGTGAGCTAAATCCCCACCTCAACTGTAGCTTACTTTTTGTCACTTGCTTGAAGTGCTTCTTTCCTCCACTTTACTTTAGCAAGGTTCAATTTTTAAAAAAGTGTTTCAAACGTTCATAGTGACTTACACTAAAAACTTATAATCTTTCACAATAGAACCATAAATAATAAACTTAGCTAATGACAAATATATATTATTTTCTATGAAGACTTTGGTCACTGGTACTCAGATACAGTCTTCATTTCAGTATATGAAGTATCAGGGTAACAGTAAATACTGAAAGTCTACTCTTGCTTTTTAACTGTACTTAGATTAATAAATTTGAAGTACTCATAATTATCAGTTTCTTGTGGTGCTAATATCTTAATAACATTAAAATTTTGGTTGAGCTAGTAAAATATTGTTCACAAAAAAGATTGAATATTAGGTAAATCTCTAGATATTAAGAATTGACTAAATTTCCATTTAACGCACTAGCTAATGAAAAAGGCAAAGGCTGTGAGACAGTCTTCCTGCATTCTTGAGATATGAAAATCTGGTAAGAATATGCTAGATTTTGGCTATATGAGTGTATTATTATATGGCCCTGGACTATTAAAGGGATCCAAAGCCATGCTGTCAGTTTATTTTTGTTAATACTTTTTTTTTTCCTTTTTCCTTTTTATCGGTACCAGGGATCGAACTCACGACTGCCTGCTTACAAGGCAGGTGCTTATGCCGCTGAGCTAAATCCCCAGCCCCTATTTTCAGTAATACTTCTAACAATTTTATTTCTCCCATTTTTTGTGAGTTTCATATGGAACTTTGATTGTCATAGAATATGGTCATGTTGAAGTCAGATTTTACATATGACAGTATTAGAATTTTTCTATTCAGGATACACCAGCCCAAGTGTTAGGGAGCCTCTGTTTGGTTAGGGAGTTCTTTAACAATGATATAAACTTTGTTTCTTATTTTTGAGAAATGTATAATAATGTTAGCACATTTATTGATCACCATGCTCTCAGATTCTCCTAACTATAATTTTCCTTAGGCAGTTTATCCTCTATAGTCCAATATAAGATGTAAACATGGCTACTTAATTTGCAGAAATACTTAATTTCATTTTCATTTGTAGAGTGTGACTCACTATATTTAGACATTTAGACATTGTGTAATGGATTCTGGTAAAAACCCTATGAAATAGTCAGGACAGGTATTGTTTTGATTTTACAGAGTGTTAGAGAATTTAAGATCACATAGTCCATAAGCATGAAGAACCAGTTTTTTTTCTAGCTCATGGTTCAGTGTTCCTTCTTGATGCTAAGTGGCACTTCTTTCGTATGATTCAGTCGGTTCTTTCATTCATGCTAAAGGTTGTGGCCACTTACTTTGAACACTGAATAATCTTATGATTTTATTTTATGTCCAGTGTATTAAGTATCTCTTGTTTAGGGTCAGATCATTGATGGTTTCCATCTGGAAAACCAATATATCATCTGGATTTTGAGTTTTGGAAGTTTTTTAAAAATCCAATTAAACATATATATCTATTCCATATTAATCTTCAGTTCCAGGAAAACATGTGTTACTCCTTAGTGCTTGGTTTTGACCTTATTGAATGGCACGAGTGGTTGCTTCTTGGCTGTCTGTGCAGAAATAATGCCCAGAAAGAGTTTGGCAAGAGAATATTCACATAAAGACAAAAACCACTTAGCTCTGTGTAAATGCTGGTACAACACTTGACTTTTCTGTTTTGCTTCAGCTAGTAATACCTTCTTTACATCCTTATTAAACTGTAATGGAATTATGTTTGCCTGAAATTTGGTACTTGTAACTAAGAATAAAATTTTCATAAATGAGCTAAAACTTTAAAATAAAAGTAGACTCCTTATACACAGTAACTGATAGGCAGTGTTCACTTTTTATATGATAAATAACTGGAAGTTTACAATTCACTTTTAGATTAGCTAATCCTACTTCTTGAATACAGCATGTCTAAATCTACCTCCCTTTATTTAAATTTGGATTTAACTAAACAGTAACAAGATGTTATCTCTTGAGTTTGCTGTACTTAAAGTTATCACCAGGAATTTACTTTCCCTATAAAAGCATATTTTTGCTCCTGCTCTGACAGTAGAAACTTGCTATATATGTTCTTTTTTCTGTTTGCTTAATCTTGATCTGACCACTAAACTTATATAGGAAGCATTCCTATTTCCTTTAACCTCAAAGTATTGTCTAGACAAAACATTTATATAAGTTTGTATATTTTCTTTAACATTTAATCTTACCTAAACTTGAATAGCCTTAATGAAAAAACATGAATAATGTGTTTATAGATTTTTATTTGGAGGGGGAAGCATTTTTTTCTTTCTTTTATGTAATACTGAGGATTGAACCAGGGCTGTTTGCACTGAGTTACATCCCCAGCCTCCCATTTTAAAACACATTTGCAATATATAATGAATACATTCATTGTAAGGCCCAAACCTTTTTAATTTTTTGAGACAGGGTCTCATGAAGTCACTAAACTGCCCAGGCTGGGCTCAGACTTGCAATCCTCCTGCCTCAGCCCTACAGGCCTATGGCACCACATCTGACTTATTTGAAACTTTTTTGAGTGTCTTTGGTGCTCAAAATTTCAAGAGGCGTTCTCACATGACTGTGAAGAACTGGAGTAGAGGGGAGAGACAGAGAGCTCTGTTATGAGCACATGAGTGTCAGACTAAGGCTTTTGTGGCAAAATAGCACCATAACTGTGCTGTCAGTGATGTTTATGTCTGTGCTAGATTGTTGCAAAATTTGAGATCAGGAAAACCAAAGGGGTAACAGAAGGATTTTATTACTTCTAGATGCACACTGGCTCAGCTGGCACTTTTGTGTATCCAAATGGCTGAGTGTTGAACAAAGGACAGTCTCTAGTTTTATATATTTGGTCAAGGGGGTTGGTCTTTGATACAGAACATTTGTGCTGGCAGGAGAATGAAGGCAGTTTGTCAAGCTGTGACAGTTTTATATTTTAGTGGCCTTGCCCAGGCATAACAGAATGTTATGGAAACAGGAGGATATAAAATTTTACTTATAAGGACAAAAGTTGCTGCTTTTCTCTGAATTAGAACAAAGAACAACAGCTGTAGGGAGAAGGAAGTTGGGAAATTTTACTTTTTCTTTGAAGCCCTGCTTCATTCCTCCTTTGATGCTTTCTATAAATGAGTGTTAACAGAGACCATCACTACTATTATCATTTACCATTATATCATGTTAATGGCTCCCTATTGGACAGAGAGAGAATTATAAGAAAAAGTAAAAGAAACTCAGTATCATAGCAGCTCCATGTTGATTCTCAAGCTTCAGCCATGTATGGGCCAATTAGCTTCTAGTGACCGGAGTAGGGTTGTTGTTTCTTCAGACTTCAGCACTGTGTAGACTAATCAGATTCTGGGGTGACCATAGCAGAGATGTCTTTTTCGTTGGTGGCTCAGTCTCACCATAGGATGAGCTGGATCAGATGGTCTGAATCCTGTTGGATGGTAAGCTGTCTTAGGCTGCCAGCTTTAGCCAACTGTGATAGATCCAAGGCAAAACTGCTGCAACTTTAACAGCAGTAGGACAGACAAGATTACAATGTGGGGCTTGTCCCATATGGGTTCCAAGGTGGACGGATTCTGTTTCTTTACCCAAACAGCATCCTGAAGCTTAAAGATATGTATCATGTCTGCCAGACTTCTGGGTATCTTTCTCTTGTACACAGCCATGGATATTTTGCATGGCTATCCCTAAAGCTTGTATCTGTCTCCTCAGGGACAATTCTCCTAGTTTACAGAAGTTACCTTTAATTTAACCTCTGACTGGGGGTGGCTGGCAAAATAGAATTTCATAAGAGGAGTGCAGTTTGTTTGGTAGGGGCACACCAGCCTTGGAGGACCATGGACAGAATCTGATTCCATCTCAGATAGGTCTCTTGGCAAAATTTCTTCAGAGTTGCTTGTGTCTGTTCATGTGCTCTACCTTTCTTGAACTCTGTAGCCATATGTAATTTCCATTTTATTTTTAACATCTGTGTGAGCTGCTGGACTATCTCAGCCACACACACCAGCTTATTGTCTGACCCCAAAGTTAGGGGTATCCTAAATCTTGGGATAATGTCTCTTAACAGCATCTTTGTCACCTCTTGTGCCTTTTTTATTTGGGTGGGGGGGGGGGCTCTACCTATCGGGAAGGTACAGACAAGCACCAACATAGATTTATAACCTCCTGCTCAAGGCCGTTTTAGCAAAGCCCATAAACAAATTTTCACATGGAGTAACACCTGTTTCCTGGATTCTGTGGGGGTGAGTGGGCTCTCGTCTAAGGTTTTCTGGGCACAGGCTAGGCATTGTTCACAAACAGCTTGTGTGAGGGCAATGAGTTGCAGCATATAAAAATGGCAGCCTAACAGCTTCTCTAGTGCTGTTTTTCCCATGTGAGAACTTGGTGGAATTGTCTCACAACCCTGGAGGACCATCAATTCAGGAATGGCCAGTTTCCTGTAAGAATTTCCACCATCCTTCCTTGATATAATACCAGAATCTCGAGCAAACCAAGCTTTTTCATTTGGAGAGTAGTTTGGGATCTGCAGTAGAGATAGCTCGAGGATGAGGGATATGGCCAACGCCCCCTTTTCAGGCTGGGGATGGAGGCTTCCATATCAGCCCATCTCACTTCTCTGTCTGCTTTTCATTTCCTCTGACTTTTAGTCTTTTAGTCTATTGGTGCCCCCTGCAGTGTACAACAGCCACTTTCTTTGGGGCCCATACTGCATCTAATAACTGTAAACTTTTCTCCTTGTATTTCCTTTTCTCCCAACAGTCAGAATCCCTCTTTCCTTGTACATAGCCCCATGTACAGGTAATATTATAAAAGCATATTTGGAATCAGTGTAGATGTCAGCTTTCTTGTCTTTGACTAGTAAAAGGGCCCTTATCAAGGCTCTTGGCTAGTTCCAGTGGGCAGAGGCTGGGCCTCTACTGGAGTCCAATGTCATTACTGCTTATCCTCCCTATCGGATCCCTTCTAGCACAAAACTACTTCCATCTGTGAAATATTCACCATCTGAGTCTTAGAGAGGGCAATCTGTGAGATCTCTCCAGCTCAAGAATATTTAGTCTACAATATCCACATAGTTATCAAGGAGAGCTCTCAGTTTGACTGGGAGCAAACTAGCTGCACTGTTAGTAGGAATTTTCATATACAAGCCCTGATATCTAGTCATAAATGGATTTGACAACCAATGATGCCTCCTTTGGTTCATTAAGATTATAACCTAGTGTAGTACTCAAATGGTCCATTGTTGTCCCAGAGCTAGCTTGTTTGCCTCCTGCATGAGCAGGATAGTAGCAGCAAGTGCCTTGAAGCATGGAGGCCATCCTAGGCCCCAGAGTATAATTGTTTTGACAAGTATGCCACCAGGCAATGCCAGGATCCCATGACTTGGATTAAGACCCTCCTGGCCATTGCCTTTTGTTCATGGACATACAGAAGAAAGGCTTGTTAGTTATATCTGGCAGTTCTAAGTCTGGGGCCCCTGTTGTCTTTTTGATTTGTTTAAATACTTTCTCCTGGTCAGCTTCTCAGAGTAAAGGCTCCTTTTATCCCCTCTTTGTGACTTCATATAGGGGTTCAGCTTATGGCTGAGAAATTTGGGATCCAGATATGATAGAATCCTGCTGTCCCCAACAATTCTCTTATCTGGCTTCAGGTGGTTAGAATTGGGAAGGAATAGACAGCCTATTCCATTCAGTGTCCTCTTGGCACTCTTCTTGTGTCAATGAAACCTAAATATCTGACCTCTTGGCAGATTTGTGCCTTTCTTCTTGGATACCTTATAACGTGCCTCCAAAGTAAATAAAGGTCTTTAGTTCTTGATAACAATCTTCTTGAGTTGGGGCTGCCAAAAGGAATTCATCTACTTACTGCAGTTGTGCTCTGGTGTGATGAAAACTTTGAGCTCATTGGCCAGTGCCTCTCTAAAGATTGTAGGAGAGGTTTTGAAGCCTTAGGGAAGCCTAGTTCAGGTTAACTCTTGTTTTATGTCTGCGACAGGATCCTCCCATTGAAATGCAAAGACAGGCTGATTGACTGGTATATTGTATAGACAGAAAAAGGCATCTTTTAAATCTAAGCAAGTAAACCAGGACGCACTTGTTGGAATAAGTCCCATCAGTGCATACAGACTTGATAACACTGGGTGAATGGTCTCAGTGGTCTGATTTACAACATACAAATCCTACAGTGGCCTATATTTATGTATCCCAAGCTTACATATTGGCAGAAGTGGGATGTTCAAGATGACTGGCATCTAGTCAAAATTTCATGTTTCAAGAGTAAATGTCCTTGAATGTCCTGTATAGCTTCCAGGGGGAGGCATATTGGTGTACTCTGAAGTGGAGTTGCCCCAGGCTTTAATTCCATTATCACTGGTATCTGATTTATAGCTAGTTTTGGTGGGTTATCTTCAGTCCATAACCCAGGAATCTTGTGTGACCGTCCAAGTAGTTCATCTGTTTGTCTTTTGTGGCTTGTATAATACAGTCTCCAGTTTTCTGCTTATGCGATGGTAAGGGTTAACATAGTATGTTTTGGTCTGGCCAGCTTAGAGTTACATTGCGTTATGGCCCTATAATTGGGGTCTTTAGCTTTTGGAGCAGGTCTCTCCCAAACAAGGGAACCAGGAAGTTTGGAAGGCACAGGAACTCGTGTTGGACTTCTCATGTCCCTATGATGTATCTCTTTTAGTCAACAGAAGGGCCTCTTTTCTGAAACCCAAGTGGTTCCAACTTGGTCACATTTTTTTGGATGGCAGTCCAATGGATTGTGTCATTACTTAGTGCTCAGCTCCATAATTACCATAAAGTTCATAAATTGGTCCTGTACATTCACTGTGACCATGGGCTCCTGGTGGCCTAAGCAGATGGAGCCCAGTCTAGCTTAGTCCTCATAACGTAGTTTCTGCCTGTTCAATAAGGTTGGCCTCTGAGTCCTCCTGGAGTAGTAGCCGTTAGCAGATGACTTTCTAGTTTTATAATTTTGTCATTTCTATCATCATTTTCTGGGCACTCATTTTTCCAGTGTCCATGTTTTTTACATCACACACATTGATCCCAGTTGATTCCTACCTTTGGTCAACTGGAAAATCTTGACCTGGTTTGGCTTTCATTCTGCCCACATCCATATCCCAAAACCCCTTAGTGGTTTTTGTCTTTTTCCCTGTGAGTAGAGCTGCCAACAGATCTGATTGGGGTTTTGGGGGGGGGAGGGTATTTAGTTTAGCTTTGACCCTCATTTGGCCTCCTGGTCATGATTTACATACAATTTGGTGGCCACCTCCAAAAGCTGGGTCATGTTCATGTAAGTAAAACCCTCCAGTCTTTGTAGCTGATTTGGGGATTAAGGGAGAGGGGTCTCTACCTCCTCTGACAGCTCTTGTAGGACTGGCTTTTCTTTATTTTTCTGTTTGTTGTCCATGAGCTTCCCAGTAGAGCTGGCTGTCTTTTTTCTTTTGCCATGGGCTTAACTCAGGCTATGAATATCTCCAGACAAGGCTGAAGCCATATGGGTTGAGTTTGAAATATATTCAGCTATGAGTCAATGTAGGGAAGTTGATCCAGGTTCCCTGGTTATTTTGTTTCTTATTATCATCCCATGTACCCAGCCAGGTGTCCCCCTATCAGTCATCCCCTCAGCGGGCCATCCAATGTCAAAGGAGGGTCAATTAACTTTACAAAGAGTTTTAAATAGTGTTAATAATATTACTCTCACACAAATGTATCTCATCTACATAATAACAAAATTTTAAATCAAAATCAATAGATGTTTATATTTTGGGCGATAAAGACCAAGTCAGAGAGGAGAGCTGAGACCTGGGAAGGACTTACTGATAGAGTCAGGGATGTAGCCACGTTAGTCCTGATGGGCAACACAGAGCTTTTAGAAGGAACAGCTTGGGCTCCACCAGACCAACTACACCGCCAGCTTTTTCCTACATATATGAATTTTCCAGTTTTGTCTCTATCGCTATCTTTCTAGCAGGGTAAAACTTTTATCATATGATATCTTTTCATATCCAATATATAAATCTTATAGCCTTATTTATGTATTGTTATTCATCTCACTTAATATAAATTTTTTGGGACAAACTTGGTTGCAGCCACTTAGATTTTAAAGTCTCCCTTCCTTTATTTTCCTCCTTTGGTCTGATTGTTACATTTTAAATTTGACTGGCTGCCTGTAGACTCCTAAGTAACCTTGAATCAGTATTCTTACCTTAAACTTGTAGAGAGCAAAGAACAAGTTAATCCTGTAATTGTAGTTTAAGAATTTACAGTGGTAGCTGGGGATTTAACTCAGTGGCATAAGCACCTGCGCCTGGCAAGTGTGAGATCATGAGTTCGATCCCCCAGCACAAAAACAAAAACCATCGTTGGTAAGAATTTACAGTGAAAAGTGGGCATGGTGGCACATGCCTGTAATCCTAATACTCAGGAGGCTGAGGCAGGAGGATCATTTTGACTTCAAGACCAACCCTGGCTACAAAGTGAGTTCAAAGCCAGCCTGAACTACATAGTAAAACCCTGCCTCAAAAAAGACAGGAAAAAAAAAAAAAAGAAGAATTTACAGGGCAGGAGAAACATTTTAAGTATATTAATTAAACAATGCCAATTTAAACTGGAAGGTAAAGTGCATGGATCAGTTAGCTAAGATTCATAATGTGAGTTTCCCTCAAGGGAAAAAGGCATTGGGCCTCCTTCAGTCTTTTGTGTGTGTGTGGGGGGGGGGGCAGTCCTTGGGGAAATGGAAGATTCTAAATATTGTTTTTAACATCCTTTAATTTTTTCCCAATCTTGGCATGTGTAGCTGGGCCTAATGTTTCTTGGGCCTGATTCTTCATCCCAGCACTGCCACTGGGTCATCTGGCTGCTCAGGAGCTCTTTCAGTCCTAGTCTCTGCCTGGGCAGGCTGCTGCTATCACCCCATTTTATAGGGTGTTGTTTTTCTCCCTCAACACCCAGTGCACTACAGCTAAGCAGTTTTCCTCATGTGTTTACTCCCACCTCTTCCACCTGATGCACCATGGCCCTCCCTGTTCTTGGTTTTTATTTTTGTTTGTTTCCCCTCAACTTGGGTGTCACTGTGGGTCACTCCCACATCTCCTGTGAGCTACTCTTTTCACAGGTCACTCCTGCCTCTCCTGTGAGTTACTTTTACCAGGGGTCATCCCTGCTCCCCTGACTTAAGGTATAGATTTCATCTGACTCCCCATTTAGTACTCTGTACACTCCAGAGATCAGTCTCCTCTTTCATCCTAACTGAATGGGTCTTTATCAAACCTTCCTGCAGGCCTGTAGCATGCTGGTTTAGGATTGTCCTGAATTCTCATGGGTTCGGGTGCACCGGCAGAGAAGTTGCCAAGCTGTGGGAGGGCATATTCCTTCTCCAAACTTAGGTCTCTCCCTGTGGCACAAGAGGCCTCAGTATTCCCACACTTCAGGACCCTCCTCGTGCCACAGGTAAATCCATTGTCTCCAGGCTTTTTATGGTCACCAGAAGTGTAAAATTCAAGAGTTCAGAAAGGCCAATGGGGAACAGGAAATCTTATTTCAAGATTTTTATCTGCATACTGGGGAGGAATAGCCTGGTTGAACAATTCCCTGGTTTCACTATAAAAGTGGATAAAAAGGAGCTCCTTGGGGCTGGGGATATAGCTCAGTGGTAGAGTGCTTATTTGGCACAAAGTCCTAAATTCAACCTCCAGTACCACAAAAACAAAACAAAAACTCCTCCTTCTTGCATGTCTTTGCCACCTTAAAACCACACTTTCCTCTTCCAAGTTCCCAAAGAAGCCCAATTTTGACAACAATAAAAACATCCAAGAAATTTCCAGCATGTGGAGCCTTCTGCCACCAAGAGGAAGGTGCTTCTCCTGAGGCTCCATGCTCTAGTTCACGTCCCCCCCACTCCAGTTCTCAGATCCTCCAGCACTCCTGCAAGGAACTAATGAGATCCCTAGACTTCAGCCTCAGCTGGATCCTTGTGTTGGCACCACGCGAGAGCTTTGAATGCCAGTTCAGGTTCCAGTTCTGCCCGTGCCCCTGGTTAAGGTGGGTAAGGAGTGGAAGTCAGGGATGGGAGGAATCCTCCTTATTTATACTTGATCTATGCTGCCATCTGGTCTTGGGACTGAGGGACTAGAATTTGGCTTTGAGGTCAAGTCTTTCTCCTCTTGGATGTCCAGGACACCTCCATGTGTCCATGTTGCACCAGTCAGTAGGTTTTCTCATGGGTGGCTGCAGGCAGCTAAGATATTAGGTCCGGGTGGAGGGAGCCAGAAGTGAAGAGGGGAGTGGAACAAGTGTGGCCACTGCTCAGGGATGCGTGTGCAGAGGCCTGATGTGCACAGGTGCTGTTCTTAGCTTTTTAGGTGAAAATCTTCCTTGTTGGAAAAACTGCTTTCTGTAGTTTCAGGGTTTTATTGTAGGCTTTAGTTATTTTTTGTAGAGTGGAAACTGAACTCTAGTTTAAAGATTATTTGAAAACTTAATTATTTTAGATGTTATAGAATTTTCAGGCTAAATTTTTTTTAAAATGGCATAAATGTTATAGAATTCTGTTGATTAACAAAAATAATTAAATCATGGTAGAGTTTTATTTTACTTCTTGGTTAGTTTAGAGATAGTTGTAAAGACTAAATTTAGATTCTTTTTATTAGTACATGAAAAGCAGTCCTTTCTCTATTTGTGCAGGTGACTGAAACCACAGCTGTGTTGATTTCCAGGAGTGTGTGTGTGTGTGTGTGTGTGTGTATGTTTCCCCTTGGGAAGTGGGAGGCGTAGGAGAAAAAAACAATTTTCATTTGGTCCTTTTTCTCTTCACATTTGTTTAAAAGATTTACGGAAAAATTGGTACTTTATGTTTAAATTTTAGATAGTTGTGATTTATCCCAGAATATTTTTAGTTTGCCACTTTTACCCTATAGTGAATTTTTCTATTTTTCCCTATCTTTAGTCTGAGAAAAACTCAACTGCTGCTAGGGCCAAACTGACATCCTTTGTGGAAACTACCACCCTACTTGCATCAGATGGAGTGTGGCATAAAAGTTCATAAACTCCTTTCATATGTTTATTTAACTAAAAATGATTATGTGTGCTCTACCTGGTGTTCTTTTCTCCTACTTATATGTAGACAATCAGTCTTTGACATTCTTGTCAAAGGTAGTAATGCATTCACACGTATCTTTCTAAGTCTATATCTTTATTAGTCTAAGGTGAGAGAAATGGAGGCCATAGTTTGAAATACCTAATCTAGAAAAAGGGGTGGAAGAGAATTAATTTAGTGGAACCTAACTCTGTATTCATTAAAACCAGCTTAAAGTATGTGTGTATATACACACACTTTTATTTACACAGAATTGCTGCTAAGGGTAACTTTATAAGTGTGTTCTGTAACTTCTTAGTATATTTTATATATAAAAAATTTATGTTAAAATATTATTTATTGTAAACATAACTATAGAACAGAAATTTATCTGGTACCAGTGTTATTCTTGTATATTTATATCAATCTTTGTATTTTGTTATCCTTTAAACCTGTTAATAGGGGAAAAGGAACAGACTGGTAATACTAAAGGTTAGCGTTCTATGTCATATAGTAAGAGGTTCTCAAAATTTGTTTTTTGTTATTTCTGTGGTGCTGTAGAATTGGACCCAGGAACTTTTGGGTGCTAGGTAAACACTCTACCACTAAGCTACACTCCTAGCCTTGTCATAGAATTCTAAAGAGCTCAAAATAACTGGCTTAGAAATACTTTTGCTTGTGAATGAGATTATAAAACGTATTCTAAGCAAGGAGGTACCAGATTTTAAAACATACTACAAAGTCACAGTATTGAGGCAATGTGGTAGAGCCCCAGGATTAAATGTGTAGATCATTAAAGAGTAGAAATAAATGTTACTTACATAAATTTGACATATGTTCAAGAAGACAATGTTGAAACAATGGGTAAAGGATTATCCAATGGTGGACTTGGAATAACTACTTACTAATTTTGAGGAAAAATACACCTAAATCCAAATACATCAAAATAAATTTTAGACTATTAGAATTACATCATTGAAAATCTAAAGGTAAGCTGGTTGTTATGGTGGTGATACCTGTACTAACCAGGTACTTGAGAAGCCTGAGGGAAAAGGAATACTTGAGCCCAGTTCAGCCAGCATTAAAGTATATCTCAAGACCTTGTCTCAGAAAGAAGAGAACAAAAGATTAGAAGACTGATTACCTTGTAATTTCTCTTGTATTCCCAAGCCATTAGAAAATTTAAAAAGACAATAAACATTAGACTTCATAAACAAATACGGCATGTTTTTTGTAACTACCTCTGCAAGTGTTTTAGAATAGCATGTCTATTCTCTCTTTAGCACTGTGAAACTTAGTCTTCCTTTATACCAGCTAGAAATCTCTTGCTATACACTTTAATTAACAGAACATATATGCATTCTTTATCTGAAATTTCTCCTATAGGTGCATTGAAAATTACACAGGAGCACGTTGTGAAGAGGTTTTTCTCCCAAGCTCCAGCACCCAAACCAAGAGTAACCTGTTTGTAGCTTTTGTGGCAGTGGTTGTTCTGATCACCCTCACCATTGTGGCTCTCTACTTCCTTTGCAGGTAACAACACTGAAACATACTCTCGAAAAGAAAAAAGTAATATGGTACATGAGGTAGTAATTTCACTAAATAATCTGCTCTTTTATATTTGCATGTTCTTCTAGTTTTACTTGCAGGGTTATCTCTTGAATATGAAGATTCTATTAGGTAGGTAAGAAGTCATTTTTAAAGCATTTTAATAAGTCATCAAGTTTGTTATCTGTTATTGTATCTATTATTTAGCTTGACTTTTCTGAACTGCAGTAGTAGATCCACATTCACTATAGTCATTGTGACAACCCCAAATATTTCGCCAAGGTCTATTTTAACTAAGTCTTGAATGTGAAAAAGAAACAACTTATGCAATTACTATAAATGAAAGTTGAAAAAACAATTACTACTTAGGATTTCCTCTTTATCTAGTGTCTGCTAGGCATTGTGTTTGCCACAGTAAATATAATAGTGAACAAGGAAGACATGCTCCCTAACTGTAAAAGAGATGTAAGTCTATTTGGAGAGATGGACAAATAAGCAGGGAGTTAATGTGAAGAGATTGGTAACTCAAAAGATAAAAGGGAAAATTATCTCAATAAAACAACACTATCCACCAAAGGTGACTTTCATTCATTTGTATTGATCTTCATGATTTTAAAAATTTTGTGAAAACAAATTAATGTGGAATTAAGTTTAGCTTTCTGTTATGATAGCACATCATTGGTATTTATAAACATTTACGGACATTATATGCTGTCTGGTACTTGTGAAAGTGTGTTTAGGGTAATCATGAAAGAGATGCTCGGTGACTTGATAATTTTATGTTCTCAGAAAGAATATTCAGGTAAAACAGTATTTCACAGAATCCATATTTCTGAATTATTTACATCAAGAAAAAATTTGGAGGGTGCTTGCTCTGAAGTATGTAATACTATATATTTTATTTAAAAATGCATCACATGAGTAATCCAGAAGGCTTTATATCTCATAATTTAACATCTGAGTTCTTCAGATAGAAAAGTTTACATGCAAGCCCATTATATGTGATTGTTTCCTAAAGATGGCCATTCAGTATCTCTCATCCCTTAGAGCTGTACTGCAGTATGACCTTGCCATGCCTCTACCCCAAGAATTTTTCTCTAAATCCTTGAATCTGGGAAGGCAGTAGAATTGCTTTGGCCATAAAATACTGTGGAAATGATGCTGTTCTGACTAAGGCCACAGCCTTTAAGTAACTGAATGATTTCCATCCCTTGCCCCTCCTACTCAGGATGTTCACTCAGAATCGCGACACGTGTCACTGAGCCATAATAGGCATCCAGTTCATTGAACTTTCAGCTGACTTCTCATGTAGCTGCAGTCATACCCTGACCCCAAGCAAACAGTGCTCCATGGTCACCAGGAAGATTTTAAAAATTTAAAAAATAGATGATAATTAGTTGTCATGGTTTGAATTTCTACACAAAATACCATCGGTTGAGTGATCTAAGTAACAGAAGTTTATGCCTCATAGACATAGGGGTTGAGTGTTTGAGACCAGGGTGCCAGCATGATCAGGTTTGATGGAGGCCCTGTTTCTGGTTTCAAACTGCCTTGTTCTTGCTCATGGCCTCACATTGTGGAGAGAGCAAATTCATCTGATTAAAAGGGCATGGTGTAGGAAAAATAAACTGTGTTCATCTATTCTCACATCACAGCCACCAACATAGAAGATTTCTGTGACCTTAAAATAAAATTAGTCTCAAAAGGTATAAAAATTGAAGTTTAAGCCAGGCATCGTGGTGCATTCTGTGACCTCTGCAGGAGGACGGCAACTTCAAACTGACCTGAGCAATTTAGTGACTTAGCAAGACCCTGTCCCAAAAGTAAAAATAAATAAGGCTTGGGAAGCAGCTCAGTGTGAAGACCCTAATTTCAATCCCCAGTACCAAAAAAAAAAAAAAAAAAGTATGTGAATAGAAGAGAAATAGACAAAGCTACCACAATAGTTAAATTTTAATGTTTGACCCTTAGGGATTTATAGGGAGAATCAGTAGCATAAGATTTTAACAGGGTCGATCCATTAATCTACAACACAATACCCAACCATTACAAAATCCTTACAAGCTTATATACAATATTTAGGGAATTATTCTTATGGGCAGTAAGAAGTTTTCAACACATTTCAAAAGTCCTGAGTGGTGCACAAGGGTATTTCCTGATACTCAAAGAGGCAGAGTCAGAGGCAGGATTGAAGGTCAAGCCCAGCCTGGGCAATTTAGGGAGACCTTGTCTCAAAATAAACAAACAGATGAAATGGACTTGATAGATAGCTCAGTAGTAGATTTGTCTAGCACACATGAGGCCCTTTGTTCAGTACTGTGCCAAAAAAATGAATAAAGCCTGATATTGTACAATATAGAGACCATGTTATACTGAGCATCCTGAGCATGAATGACTGCATGGGAAAGTAAGTGACAAAAGATATCTGTAGAAAGTTTTAAGCATACTTCTGTATAATTCATGGGTCAAATAACTTGTAATGCAGTTTAGAAAATATTTTTACCTAACTATAAGGAGAATACTGTAATACTGTGTTACAAATCTGTCAGATGCCAGTGAGAGAAATGTACTATCCAAATATTTTTATTAGAAAAGACAGCCTTAGGGTTAGGAATTTAGCTCAGTGACTCAAGCACTTGCCTGGTAAGCATGACATCTTGAGTTTAATCCCCGGTACCAAAAAAAAAAAAAAAAAAAAAAAATCAATTGACCATAAGCATAGTATTTATTTCTGGATTTTTAGTTCTTATCAAGTGATTTGTTGTAATCAAGTGATCTGCTCTTAATGCTCATAAAAGACAGCATGAAAATAAATAAGTTTAATATTCTTTGTACTAGGTTACAAAAAGAGCAAAATAAATCTAGGGAAAACAAATAAATAATAAAGAGCAGACATTAATTAAAATATACATATAATATATATAATAGAGACAATAAAGTCAAAGTTTGCTACTTTAAAAAGATTAATAAAATTGACAAATTGCTGTCTGTGATTTAAAAAGAGAACAAAGGCCCAAATGAAAAATGTTAGGACTATTAAAAGTTCTGTAGGGACCAGGGATGTGGCTCAGTAGCACAACACCTACCTGGCAAGCACAAGGTCCTGAGTTTGATTCCTGGTTCTGGAAAAAAAAAAAAGGTTCTATAACCTAGATCCTACAGGCATTTAAAAGATGAAAGCCAAGCTGGGATATACCTCCGTGGTGGAGTCCTTGCTTGCCTAGTATCAAGGGGTTTTGGGTTCTATTCCTGTCACCACATACATACAAAGAAAAAAAAATTTTGTGTAACTTCATGCTAATACAGTTGAAAAAACAGATTAAACCAAAATCCCTAAAAAACACAGCTTCCCCAAACTTTCCACCTCTACCTCTTAAAGCTACAACCAATTGCATGAGCCCACCCACACCATGGAAAGCATCTGTTCTGCTCAAGATCCAGATCCAGATGTTAATCTCATCCATAAAATACCTTCACAGAAACATCTACAGTAAACATTTAAGTACTGTGGCCTGGCCAAATTGACACTTTCATTTTAGGTCATTTGAAAAATAGATATAAATTTAATTAGTGAGAAAAATACCATCTTGAACATTCTTACAAAAATGACACTATAGAATAATTTTCATGTAGGGTTGTAATGTGCTTGATAATATGTATTTTCCATTTTTGAATGACAACATAAGCAGTGGTAATTTTATATGATGATATGATTAGAGACCTGTTTCTTAATGCCAATAGTAGAACTAATTTTAAAAATGAGTAACTCTTACTTGTGGAATCTAGATACAAAATTCATTATATACTGACCACAGCAATAAATATTGTGTTTGGCAAATGTGCTGCTTTCAGGAATCAAAACATTTCACTGTTTTAAGAGCCAGGGATTTAGCTCAGTGGCATTAGAGCCTGCCTGGCAAACATGAGTTTCAACCCCAGTACCAAAAATAAAACAAAACAAAAACAAAGAAAACATTTCACTGTTTAGTACAACAGTTTCCAGGTCCATTAATGGTTGAAATTGCTTTAAACCTAAAGGCTTATGAATATGATAAATAATTACTGTTATCTCTGAATGAGGTCCAGACTGATGCTAAGATCTGGACTAGAATCAAGATACTTTCAGGAGTAGAAGTTAGGGTGTATTCAGAAAAGATTGCGTTTTGCTTGGTAAACAACAGTCTTGAATTACTTTCACTAATGAGTTCATACTTTTGAGGATTGGTATACTGAAAAAATTAAAGTAAGTTTGTATTTCAGAATTTTAATATTTAAGATAGTTTTTAAAAACTGCCATGATCCATCTTGAGTCATACGGGTACTAACTGGTCAGATAACAAAAGTCTGATGAGCTGTAACCTTAAAAAGATCTGTTTTTTAAAACTTTCAATTAATGGAGTAGTTCACAACAGCTGACCCATGTTACTTAAGGGTGCAAATAACAAGGGACACTCACCTCTTTAAAGAGCACAGAAACAGACTCCTGTTCCCCAGAGACATAGCAGTTGCACCATCTTAAAGAAAAAAAGGTTTTGCGTTCTCTAGAATAATCCTTTTCCTGGGCCATATGTTAAATAAAGGTGGTGCAGGTCAGGTTAGCCCTGACAATTTCAGTTAACTGTGGAAAAAAATGAACCTCCAGGTACAGTGCTAAGTTCACAAACTTAATTTGTTTCACAATTTGGTAAAAGATGGCCATATTTGTGTTTGTGCAGGAGAGATGGTTGCAATTGTGTTTATCATCTGATGTTGAGTTTGCAAAAAGCAAAATTTTGCCAGATGCTTTTGTTGGTGACTTAGTTTGCAAACAGATGTGTTTGCGAACAGAGTTACAGGTGTTATTTTGAGTGCTTCTGCCATGCTTTCCAGTGCCTCCTTTCCCATTTGTTTGTTTCTTTCTCTGCACTATCAGGAAGTGCTACCTTCAGAGGGCCAGCTCAGCTCAGTGTGATATCAGCCTGGGGGAGATGAGCAGGACCAGTGCCCACCACAGTGAGTACATTCAAAACACAATACTTAAAATCCTCTATGTGTGGGCTAGGGATTTAGCTCAGTGGCATAAGCACCTGCCTGGCAAGTGTGAGGCAGTGAATTTGATCCCTAGTACAAGAAACAAAACAAAACAAAACCCCACTGTGTGGTTCTTGTTCCACATAAGGATTTTAATGTGGGTATGTTCAGAAAAATTACGCTTTTTCCCATGGCTTTTGTCCTAGCACCATTTTCACATGAAGACAGATAGATTGATTTTTTTTTTTAAAAAATAGGATCTTGCTGGCTTTGAACTCATGCTGGCCTTGAACTTAGGGCAATCCTCATGCCTCAGCCTCCCATGTGCTGGAATTACATGTGTGTGTTACCATGCCTGGTGAAGATAAATTTTTTATTAGTATTATGACACAGACCAATTAGTATTATGACATATGTTTTTCCAAAAGAAAATAAGGTTATTTCATGTTTTTAGCTATAATGTACTGCACAACTATCAGGGACTGGTTTCCAAAAGTATTTTGAAGTAGACTGGTGTATGGAGGGAAGTAGTTTTATCTGTAGGGTAAGCAAACCTTTGGGAATTTTGTAGACAAATTAATGGGGTTTTTTTGTTTGTTTGTTTATCTTTTTGTCTTTTTTCCTTTTTATTGGTACCAGGGATCGAACTCACGACTGTCTGCTTTCAAGGCAGGCGCTTATGCCACTGAGCTAAATCCCCAGCCCCCAAATTAATGTTTTTAAATGGTTTTGAGACTTCTGCTTCTGACTAAAGTGGAAGAGCAGGCACTGAATTTATTTCTTCTTACTTGAAATGATAAAAAATTGACAAAAGAATGAGCCTGAGAGATGGAAAAGACATGAAGTGAGCCTAAGACTGCCTTTTGTTACTGCCTTAACTGACTTGCAGGCTGCAGCACAGGGTAAATATGTAAACTGAGCTTGGCAGAACACCCAGACTGAGAAGATAGACCTGAGAGTCATGTGAAAGTATTAAAGGCACCCAGAACTCACACCAGAGAAAGCATCTCCTCCTACTCATCAAAGTAAAAACCTCTCAATATTCATAGGACATGAGGGATAATACATAAGAGGGTGTTTCCCAGTAGTGTAGATGATTAGTCCTATGTTAAGGGTTGCTTCAGCCCAGTTTACAAAATTAAAAGCAGGAAGAGACAGAAACAAACTGTTTCCAAGTAACTCCCTCTCAGATCAGAGGATAATGTTACAAAAAGTATCCAGTACTCAACAGGAAAAATTCATAGTCTCACATTCAATAAAAAAATAAGGAACCTGCAAAGAAGCAAGAAATCTGTTTAAAATGAAAAACAATACCATGAAATTCAAACAGATATTAGAATCGAACTAAAGACTGACTCTCTAAAGAGAACAAAGTCTGTCAGCAAACTCCTGATTTTATCCATAACCAGGCCATAACCTGTTCCTCAGCAGGTTGCCTGTGACTTGGCCTGCAGCTCTCGGATCTCTATCCTCAACAGACCTTAGACTTCCCATACTACCACAGTTGAACTGGTCAGTTCCATAAAATAAACATGCACATCCTATCGGTTGTTTCTCTGGAGAACTGTTAACATACACACTTAACTATTAATAGTGCTCTGAGAAGAAACAGACCCACAGTTATAATCAGAGATTGCAATATCTTTCTCTTAATGATGAGTAAAACAGATTTTTTTTTTTAATACTGTGGATGGAACTCATGACCGTGCTTGAAAGGCAGGTGCTTATGCCACTGAGCTAAATCCCCAGTCTCAGGGAGATTTTTTTTTTTTTTTTACAAATGAAGATATACTAAATTTTAACAATACACAGCCACATCAAGCAGTCAAACACTGTAAAACACTCTGCCCCAACAATAGCATGCACTCATATATTTATCATTATAAACAATATACTGACCTATAATAACACATCTCAACATATTTTAAAGGATTCAATTTATATAAAGTTGCTCTCTGACTATAATGGATTTACTTAAGAAACCAATAATATCCCTGGAAACATCCTCAAATGTTTGGAAACTGATTAACACAGCTAAATAAAAAATCTAAGGGGAGATTAAAAAGCCTTTGGAACCAAATAAAAATGAAAGAATACCTTATCAAAATTTTTAGCACAGTGCAAGAACAGCAATTGGAGGAAATTTCGAACAGTAAATGTCTAGAAGTATTTTGAAATGATGGTCTCATCTTCTATCTGAAACAATGATGGTCTCAATTTCTATCTGAAAAACTTATGAAAAAAATCCAAGGTAAGCAGAAAGACATAAAGGCTGGTATGGGAATCACTAAGATAGGAAACGAAAGAACAATATAGACAAGAAAGTACTAACACCAAACACTGGTTCTTTGAAATCATTAAAATTTGTAAATCCCTTAGCATACTGATTGGATCAAAAGTAAAGATATAAATTAACAACATCAAGAATAAGTCAGACATAATTAAAATTAGAAATTCCATACCACTCAGCTATTCCTCTGCTAGGTATCTTCCTCAAAGAGCTTAAATGGGGAGGGTTCAACATGGCTGAATAGAGAAGGAACCACGTTGGAGTTGCTCACAGAAAATCATCTAAAAACACAGGTAATTGGAAGAAAGGGAGGGACATGTATCTCGACGCCAAAATCAATCTGAAACAATAGATTTGGAGATCAAACAAAACAAAGGCATAAGAGAAGAAACCACCATTCTGGGAAGTTCCCGTGAAGCTGATGGACTGCAATAGTATGGCAAACCTAAGTCACACAGGATAAATTTGGAATATAAGACCCCTCACTTCTTTTGCTTTCCTCCAAACAATGTATACTGCAGCCTGGCAACAAATTTTGCTGGCATACATATGGGTAATGACCAAAAAGCTGGTCTCTCACTGGCTGGCTGCTAGTTTTTTGTTTTGTTTGTTGTTGCTTTTTTGTCATGCACCATAGCAGCTAACTGAAACTTCTGGCAACAGAGTTAGAGACTGGAGCTATGGCAGTGAAGGTAGTGAGTAGAGCAGTACCACCTCTCCTGCCCCACTCCCAGAAGCATGAGGGATGTGGACTTCAACAGTCTTAAGTCACTGGGGCAATGAGTAGGAGGTTAGCACTCCCCTCAATGTAGAGTTGGCCGACAGCAAGCCCCCCCCAACACACCACCCCACCCCACCCCTATCCTGCCACCAGTAGTGCAAGAAAAGTGACACACCAGCAGTGTAGAATGGAGGAGGCTGTGCAAGGGCTGGAAGGAGCTGACTGTACACAGCACTGGGAGCAGTCTTGGGTTATCTCTGTCCAAGGCCACCACAGCAGCTGGGAGAGCTGTGCAGACCACCACAGGACATACAGAAGATTGCTAGGTAAAGACTCTGGCCCCAGTGCCCACATCTGGAGGCTGAGATCAGTCTCACACCCAGCACTAATCCTACTGGACTTGGCACCTGGCAGAGATTTGGGCTCAAACTTGGAAACTGTCACAGAACTGAGGCCACCAGAGGAATTTTATTATTGTTGTTTTGTTTCCCTTTGTCTTTTTTTATGGCTTAGGATTTTATTTTGTTTTCATCTTTTTTCTCTCTTTACTCCACTGCCTTTCTTGATTTTTTAGTATTTTCATATCAATATTGTCTCTAGTCTTTCTGCTTCACTTAAATATTCTTTTGGTTTCTCCATTCTTTCTGTTCTGTCATCTTCTCCAGTTTCTCAAAGCTTGGATGATCATCCTTTGGCTTCAGCTTTGCTTCTACTGTATTTTTCTTCACTTATCTCTTGTTTTTCCCCTTTCCTTCTTAAATTTCCCTCACACAGGGTAAAATCACTCTACTGAGAAATCTCACAGCATATAAGTTCCAGGTTTATATAGGATGTTGTTATATAATAGTAGATCTTGCTCCTATGGTTAAAGATACCAAATTCATAACACAGTATCAGTTTCTAGGCTGTGCTTGATGATATTATTTTGCTAATTGTAATACTTTAGCCAGCTTATACCTGTTGTAATCAGTTGTTCTCCCTTGTATGACAGCACTGTTACTGTCTAAGGTCATAATCATCATCATGGTCCAGTATCAAAGGACTGGGTGCTAAGCCAAATACAGAGGAATTTTTCATCTCTAATAAAATGGGAAGATAGGATCTTGAGACACATACAAAGGCCAAGAACTAACCATGGCTAGGAGACATCTCTGGGAAAGAGACATTTCCAGGAAGCCTCCATGCTAGTGATAAAAGCTACCTACCATAAGCAACTTATAGGCATCAACACAGAAAAAAATTTTAAAAACAGAAAATTACAAGATAGAGAAGCAAAATGCAACCCAAGATTTGCAGTTCATCTAGAACAAATCCAGGGGAAAATGAAAGGAAATCAGGCCACCCATCTGAATTTTCTGGAATAGTAGCAGTGGGGAAAAAATAGAATATCAACAAAATCAGATAAAAATAATCTCTCAGGTTAAAAAATGAGATGTGATCAAAATGAAGGACTTGCTTAGTGAATTTAGCATAGACACAGATAAAAAATATAGGAGCTTAGGAACATAATAGAAATCATGCACACCCAGCATACAAAAGAAATGGAATCCATGAAACAGATTCAGACAGACACCAGGGGATTAAAAATTCCACTGAAGGTATACACAGCCAGTTGAACCAATTGTGAAGACAAGACTATCAGCTCTAGGAGACAGGATTATGGTTAACAATTTCAAAAAGGAAGATTTCCTAAAAGTAGTAAGACCCATGAAATGTTAGTCCAACAACTTCAAGATAATATAAAGAACAATATAAGATTGATTGGAGTCAGTGAGAAAGCAGGAGATAGTACAGATGACAAAAAAACGTTTACAGAAGTCATGGCAGAAAACTTCCCAAGCATGGAAAATGAATCTGACATAAGTGAGGCATAGAGACTCCAATTAACTATAACCAAAATAAATCTACACCAATGGATATAATAATCAAAATTGCAGAAACTCAGCATAAGAACAATATTAAAGCTGTTAAAGAAACAGAAGTTCTATAAAGAAAAGAATCACATCAGAATCACAACAGAATTCTCAACACAAGCACTCATGTCAAAGAAAGACTGAAGTATTTTCAAATCTTGAAAGAAAACAACCTCCAACCCAGAATGATGTACCATGTGCACCCTGCAAAACTGTCTTTCAAAATCAATGGAGAAATAAGATACTTAAATGATAAAGAAGAACTGAAGAAATTGATGACTGTGAAACAAGCTCTGCAAAATGTTGTGAAAATATTTTAGAGAAAGATAAAATCACAATTCTAAGAACACCAACAGAAGGTATGAGGCAAAGCAAGCAGTAAACAGAGGGGAAAGACAGGGAACCAATGACAGGAAAATAATATGACAAAAGGTAAATCAGTATATACTAGTTATAATAGTCAATATAAATGGCACAAATCCACCAATCATAAGAAACAAGACTGTCAGAATCAAGAAACAGGATCCAATAATATGCTGTGTACAAAAACAGACAAAACCATTTATCTCAAAAACTCATAGACAGAAAGTCAAAGAATAGAAACCAATATTTCATGGAAAGCTATGTGGGAGGGAGGAAAACCATGAGCCAGCAGGGGTGTGGGCTGGGAGACAAGACACCCTCCCGCTATAAGCAACCAGCTGTTCAGAGGAACACAGACTAAGATGATAGCAAGTGAAATAAACAAACAACTTAATGCTTTAATTGTCTGATTGACTTTGCAGGCATAAAGCTGGTAGTCTCAGCATCTCTTTAGAGGTTAACTGTATGCAACACCACAACTAGCGGGAGTTTTACTCTATCTTGTTTTAGAAATCTAATATTGTTCTCACTGTTGTATTTTGTTCCATTTTATTTTATTTCCTTTAAAATTAAAAAAAAACTTCATGACAGGAACCCATAAAAAAGCAGGTGTAGCTATTTTACTTGCAGACAAAGTAAACTTCAAGACTGATCAAAAGAGACAAAGAATGTCAGTACATACCTGGTTAAAGGAAAACTCCAAGAAGAAAAACTATCATAAATATGTACCAAATACCAGTGCACTCAACTACCTAAAACAAGTATTATCATGCATGAAAAATCAAATATACACTGTCACAATCGTAATAGAAAACCTTAATACCCTACTGTCACAAATACACAGATCAACTAGACAAATCAATCAAATAACAGAACTGAACCAAACCTGTGAACAAATGCACATAGTAGATGTCTATAGGGTGATCCACCCCACAACACTGGAATACACATTCTTCTCAGCTGCACATGGGAGGTTCTCCAAAACAGACCACATCCTAGATTATATATCATGCTTAAGTGAATGCAAAGAATTTGAAATTATTCTATGCATATTATCAGATCATAGTGCAATACAATTGGAAATCAGTGGCAAAAGAAACTAACCTTCATAAACACATGGAGACACCTTCCTGAACAATCAAAGGATCATGGATAAAATTAAAGAAGAAATTAGACAGCTTTTATAATTAAATTATAATGTCAGTACAACATACTGGAATTTATGGAACACAATGAAAACAGTCCTATGAGAGAAAATTATAGTAATGAACTCTCACATCAGAAAAAGTGAGCTCAAACAACTTTTTTTCCTTTTTGAGACAGACTTTAACTATATGGTTTAGGCTGGCCTTGAACTCACTTTGTAGCCCAAGCTGGCATCAAACTTACAGTGATCCTCTTGTCTCAGTCTCCTCAGTGCTGAGATTACAGCCATGCACTACCAGGCCCAGCGTCAAACACGCTAATCTTAAGCCTCAAACCTCTAGGAAAAAAAAAGAACAAGCCCAAAACTCTTACCAAAGATAAAGACTGGAACCCAAATTAATGCAGTTGAGAGAAAGAAAACAATACAAATAATCAATGAATTGACTTTGTTCTTTGAAAGATTAAATTAAATTGATAATCCCTTAACCAACCTTACCAAAATAAAGGAAAGAAAAGACTCAAACTATGGAAATAAGAATGAAAAAGGTGAAATCACAAGAGATCCTATAGAAATCCAGAAGATCATCAATATGCACTTTGAGAACCTGTATTCTAGTAAGATGGAAAACACAGAAAAAATGGACAGATTCCTAGATATATACAAATTATCAAAACTGAATCAAGAAGATGTAAAAATTCTAAGTAACCCAGTATCTTTCAGTGAAGTTCAAGATGTAATTAAAAACTTACCAACAAAGAAAAGCCCAGGTCCTGATGGAGTCAATGCTGAAAACTACAATAAATTTAGAGAAGACATAATGCTTCTATTTCTCTGACCTTTTAATGAAATTGAAAAGTAAGAAATACTCTCAAACTCATTCCTGGAAGCAAGCATTACCCTGTTACAACTAGGATTCATCCCAGCAATGCAGGGATGGTTTGACATATGCAAATCAATAAATGTTACAAACTATATCAGCAGAGCCAAGGATAAAAAAAAATCACAAGATCATTTCAATAGAAGCAGACAACGTCTAATACCCATTCATGATAAAAAATTATCCTACAGAAAACTGGAATAGATAGCAACAGCCATTATCAGACTAAATGGTCAGAAACTGGAAGTTTTCTCTCTAAAATCAGGAACAAGACAAGGATGTCCACTATCACCAACTCTTACTTAATAGTGTTAGAAACATTATCCAGAGCATTCAGACAAGAGAAAGAAATAAAAGGAATAAGTATAGGAAAGGAAGAACTTAAATTATCATTATTTACAGATTATATTATACTTTACATAGAAAACCCCAAAAACTCCACTAAAAGACTTCTAGATTTAATAACCAAATTGTGTAGCTGAATACAAAGTAAACACTCAAAAATCCATAAAATTCCTGCACACAAATAACTCACTGAGAGACAAATTAGGGAAACCATACCTTTCACAGTAGCATAAAAAAAAGAAATAGGAATAAGTCTAACAAAGGAAGTTAAAAGATCTTTACATTGAAAACTACAGTACTCTGGAAAAGAAGATTGAAAATGATATCAGACAATGGAAAGATATCCTTTGTTCTTGGGTAGGTGGAACACAGTGAAAATGGCTATACTCCCAAAATTGTTGTACAAATGTAATGCACTGTCACTCACAATACCAGTAACATATCTCACAGAATTAGAAAAAAATATCCTAAATTGCATTTGGAACCAGAAGAGACCTAGAACAGAAAAGAGAGAGAGACAGAGACAGAGAGAGAGAGAGATAGAGAGAGAGACAGAGAGAAAGAGAGAAAATTCTGGCCAACAAAAGGCAGGGAACATTACAATCACAAACTTGAAATTATATTATAAAGCTACTATAATAAAAATAACATGGTACTGGCAAAAAAATAAATATGGACCTGAGGATCAATGGAACAGATCAGAATAGAAAAACAAAAACAAACAAAAACACCACACTCAGACACCTTATTTTTGACAAAGGGGCCAAACATTTTTATTAGAAGAAAGATAGCCTCTTTAATAAATGGTGCCAGAGGGGCTGGGGGTTTAGCTCAGCAGCATTAAGTGCCTGCTTGGCAAACACAAGGTTGTGAGTTTGATCTCTGGAACCAAAAATAAATAAATAAATGGTGCCAGAAAAACTAACTTTCAACATGCCAAAAACTAAAACCTGACCCATGTCTCTCACCATGCACTAAACTAAAATAGAAATGGATTAGATCTAAAGGTTAAAACAGAAACCATAAATCTGCTGGGAGAATAGATAGAACTCTTCAGAGGTAGAACTCTTCATAGGTAGAACTGTTCAAGAAATAGGTGTAGGCAAAGTCTTTGTGAACATAACTCTGATCACATGGAAATATTACAAAGACCCAACAATGGAATGTCATTTTATTATAAAGATTTTACACAGCAAAGGAAATCATCAACAGAGTGGAGACCCATAAAATTTTTTGCCAGCCATTCCTCAAAGGACTAGTGAATGTTAGAACTCAAAAAACAAAGCAACAACACAAAAACTAAAAAACCCAGACCGTCCAAATTTGAAGAATCAAATGGGCATCTGAAATAAATACATACTTCTTAGATGAAGCTGTAGAAACAGCAAGTTATTATATGAAAAAATGTTCAACACTAGTCATTTCACAGATGTAACTTAAACAATGCTGATGTTTCATCTCCAGAAACAATGGCCATTATCAAGAAGTCAACAACAAATGCAGGAGGGACTCTAGGGAAAACCGAACCTTTCTCTACTGTTGGCAGGAATGGAGACTGGTACAATCACTGTGGAAAGCAGTGTGAAGATTCCTTAAAAAACTAGGATTGGAGGTCCCATTTGACCCAACTATTTCCCTGCTGGGTATCTTCCCACAGGAATTAAAAACATAAAACACCACAACAATGTATGTATACCTAATGTTTATAATGGTACAGTTTATAATAGCCAAATCTTCAAAACAGTCCATATGCCCATGAACCAATTAATGGACAAAGAAGACATACTAATAAAATTAAATTAAAAAATAAGTCAGGTGACATTGCTACCAGTACTATACACGTCAAAAAAAAAATAAGGGAAGAATTCAACATTTGAGATTAAATACACAAATTATTTGAAGATAAAGTACCAAAGAACTCTCAGAGAATTAACTTGAATAGGCTCATAACCATTAAAGAATTGAAATGTTCATGTAGAAACTTTCCTAAAAAGATAATTCTAGGCCTAAATGGCATAGTTGGTGACTTCTGCCAAACATTCAAGGAAGAAATAACTTCTATACAAACTCTTCCAAAAAAGGTGAATACTGATAGGATTATTTCCAAAAGATGAAAAATATTTCCAAAAGATGAGAAGTATAAAACAAAAGAGGCCTTTATTCTGAGAACACGGAGAGAGATGACTGGCACGCCGGCCGCTGAAATCTGGTGATCTTTCTCACAGACACGTGGCGAGGGGGAATATAAGTAGCCTAAGCTTAGGGCAGTGCCCTAGGGCCATTAGAGATGCACAGGTATTTCATTGGCACACGTTTGGCACCAGGAGCAGATTCCAAAGGGTGTAAATCTCTAGGGGCAGGGGAGACAGGAGCTCCCTAATTCCGGCTGAGGCTTTTTCTGGCTACAGTGTCCTGTCTGGGTCAACCACCCTTTAAAATACATCCTATGATAACAGCTAACTAGTAGTTGAACAACGTTGCAAAAATAGTACGTGGGTATTTAAAAATTAGTCATGGTTTATATAAAACATATCCAATTACAAGTGGATATGGAAAATAAAAAAACCAGTGTCATCTGCAATAGTACCTCAAAGTACATAGGAATACATCTACCAGAAAATGTGAAAGCCCTACACCATGAAATTTGTAAAGCACTATTAACAGAAATAAAGACTTAACTAGATGGAGGCATGTGCTATGTGAATGCATTTGGAATATCCAGTATTCAGTCTGTTCTCCAAAGTGGTACCATCCCAGGCAAAATCCCAGCAGGTGTTTCTGTGGCATTCCACAAACTGACTCTAAAATTCCTCTGGAAATGCAAAAGCCCTGGAATAATGAAAAATTTGAAGCATAAAAATTGAAAACCTCAACCTGTGATTTCCCAGCATATGTAACATGTATGAACCTCAGAGACTTTGTGAAATAAGCTAGACATAAAGTATAAGTATTTTATGATAAACTATTTTGAGGTACCTAGAATACCAAATGCACAGAGATAGAAAAACAGAACAGTGATAACAAGGGGCTGGGTGGAGAATAATGGATTTACTGCTTAATAGTGTTCAGGAGAGGTAGTGCTGATGGTAGCATAGTGTTATTTTACTTAATTCCATTGCACTTAAAAATGATAAATTTTGTTACATATGGTTCGCCACAATGTCAGCCACACTGATAGATGCCGTATCAGGTGAAGCACTGAACTTTTAATGTGCTCAGAGTGGTCACTTAAATTATCAAATAAACTGAGATAATCTATTTGCTGTTATTTATAATTGAGTTGGAAGCATGTATTTTTACAGTTTGGGAAGTTTGCTGGTCTTTACTGTATTCGTAGTCATAACATTAATGTGTTAGCACATTAATGCGTAAAGTACTTGGTGACAAAATACTCAGTGAAAAAGTTCTCAAGACTGACTGAAAATCTTTCCTGATCATGTTAATTGGAAAGGTCAACACAGACCAGGAACTCTGTGACCTAACAGGAAGTCTGTCTTCCAAGCTTGTAGGAAGGAGTGTCCTGCCATAAAGCCTCAAATTCACATGCATCTGTGCTTGTAACTTAGTAGCATTTCTCTTGATTTTTCTCTTCTCAGAATATCTAATGGGATGGTAAAAATGCTGATTTTTTTAGAAACCATGTTCAAACCATAGACCTCTTCCTGTTTATAAAGACACATTTATAAAAATATAGGAAATGACCTTACAGACTTTCATTTGTAAGTATATTCTAGTTAAACTTGGTAAAGAGTTTTAGAATTTAATAATGTTTTGGTAATAGGAACTGGGCCCAGGGCCTTCATGCTGAGCTACATCCAAGTCACATATGAGACAGTGAGTGCCTCACCAAGTTGCCCAGGCCCAGATTCTCCTGCTTCACTCTTCAGTGCTGAGATTACATGTGTACACCAGCATATCTGGATATTTTTTAATGGAGGAAAATGATTTTTCATAAAAATAGTTAAAACCCCAGGGTAAAGTGAATATTGGGCTTAACTCACTTGACCAAATGTTTTTTCAAAGTCAGACAATCTCAGCCAATAGTTCTAAAGCCATAATTGTAATGGTAAAAGGAGTACCTTTTACCAAACGTGACACGGTCATGAAAATAAGTTAGCATCTCAGCTAAAGAGAACTGATTACAGAAATTGGGACTTGCTAAATATCAGCTTATATTTAATTAGGAAAATCACAGCATAAATACGTTAAAACTTATTCACAAATGGCATTCTTCCACCAAAATTTCTCCTGCTACCACTATTAAGTGGTATTTCTGTCTATCAGCTGCCCTCTGATAGGTGTGTTGATGTCGCCTCCTGTACTCCTCCCAGCAAATCTCCAGGTAATCTTCCCAACTTATTCATAAAGAGGACCCTAGCCTAGAGACCTATCATACACTTACATTGTTGTTTTCCATTTTGTGTGTATGGGGTGGGGGTGCACAAGGATTTGAATCCAGGATCTTTGTACTAAGCTACATCCAAAGCCTGTTACGAGACAGTATCTTCCTAAGTCACTGTGTTGCTCAGGCTAGACTAGAACTTTCAGTCTTCCTGACACAGCCTCAAGTGCTGGGATTACAGAGCATGTACCACATGTGACTCGTCTCTCAACTGAAATAATGCCTTTGTGCCATAAATACAAGTAGAAAACAATAATACTAAAGTCATGAACATTGTCCCTGCATGTGCCAGGTACTGCACCTCATGTTTCAAATCCATCAGCTCATGATCGTAGCTACTGTATAAGGCAGGTGTGCAAATTTCACTATAGAGCAAGAGACTTAAAGAGAATAAAATCAGGCATCTGAAAGGTGCAGAACAAGTATTTAAACCCAATTCCATGTTTTTATCACTTACCCTACACTGGTTTGACCAGAACCTCAGTACTCACTGACTAATCTTTGTGTACCTGAAGCAGCCTCAGTTAAGACTTTCAGAGTCCTAGTGTTTCTCTGAATATTTCCTTGTTACTCATTCTAGTTCAACTGACCTTTGTAATTTACATATCTCAGGAAGCTCACTAGGCCTGTTAGAACTTTTGAGTGACAAACAGGCAGAAAGGAAAAGCCGAAGCAGGGAACTTGTAGGGGAGTAGAATGGAGACAGTGACACAGTTCTGCTCTGGGAAAGGTGGCAACAGCTTGAACTCTTGGATAGTCTAGTTAATTGAACTCTTTTTTAATTACAGCCAGAAGCTGTGGGCTTATGTATGTGCATAGAATAACACAGTGCAGGAAGATGTGTGGATGAAGAGAAATTGAGAGGAGCTCATTTCCCATAGGTCATGGAGAACTGACATGTCTGTGAACTGCAGCATGCTTTCATCTTACAAAGGCAGAAAAATAGCTCAGGTAAAATAAGTGAAAAAAAATTAATCCTTCTTTCAACGTAAGAATGTTCTGGTGAACATTGCGCCATGAGGCAGCCTGTTCTGCTGATTGGTGCACATCTGCTTCTACCAGGTGGGGACTGGTGCTACCCAGGGAGCAGGGAGTCCACTGTGTCCCTGCAGATGAATATGGTGAAGCCTTAAGAGCCAACCTGCCCATAGCTTGGAGAGAAAGAACACAGGGTGATCTTAGGAAAAAGATGTAAATCCTTTATATGCAACTAGAGCTGCTTCAAGTTGTTTGGAAAGCTACAAGTGCAGATGCAGCAGTTGTTCAGCCATTTACTGGGCAACAGAAAAAAATGACAGATTTTAATAAGTTTTTCAATACTGACAGATACATTTTAATACTGATAAAATGGCATCTTGCTAAATAGTATATTAAGAAACTGATTTCAAAGATCTGTATCTCAAGAAACATAAACCTCAAAGTTTAATGTTGGAAAAGATGGATTAATTCTCCCTGAAAATACCAGTGGAAATATTTAGGAATTTTATTCTTACTATACATTACTAAATTCCAAGCCTATTTTCCTGATTAGCTCTGTAATTTTTAGTGCATGATTTTGAAGAATGTAGTTTTCATCAATTAGGAGGCAACATGAATTGTTTAGGTCAAAATAATTTTGCATTTTTCCACCTAAATTGCACTGACTCTTAATAGGAAAAAAGCAGTAACTTTTTTATTTCTGGAACCAGAAATGAAACTCAGAACCTTGCACTTGCCAGGTAGGCAACCATGTTGAGCTATACCCCCAGCCCTAGCACGCCTTTGGAAGTGTGAAAACACAACCTTGTAGCAGTCTGAAAGGGTTATAGTGGTCTCATCACAAGAGTTGTAAGGTTGAAACAAAGGCACAAAAGCTGACCAAAGGCAATAGGCCATCCCCAAATCACATCTTTTCAGAACTGGTGAACACATTAGCTTTTGTACAACTGCCTGCCATATGAAGGATGGGTGGATGAGTGGATGAATGGATGGGTGAATTTGTCACTAACATTTGATTCCTAGTGACACTCACCCATCGTGTGTTAATATGGATGAATGTGAGGCCCCAAGACAGATAAAAACAAGTTTTTAAATTAAAGCTTTAGTTTTATAGTTACAATTAGTTTTGACTTAACCATAGTTCAACTTCATTTTTCTACTTTACCGAGGTGCAGAAGTGATACGTATTCACTGGAAACTGCATGTTGAATTCTGATTTTTCCAAGGTAGCATTGTAAGATGCAATCATGTGGTACTAGCCAGAAAACTACACTCTACTCTGTGAGCCACAAAAGCCAGAGTAGATGCTGATGGCTCTAGTGCCATGTAGCCACACTATGACATTTGGTAGTTGTAGAGTGCATTTTTGACTTAACGATATTTTCTACTGAAGTCTATCGTGATATGATGCCACTGAGGAGTAGTTGCCGTGTTCCCCCTCCAGCTTGTCAGTAAATACACTGTACCAAATTAACAAGCACTTTTGTTAGTTCTTCTTTTGAGTGTAATTTATGAACTTTGACAAGTGCATATCACATTATCCACTTACAGCAGCACATACAACAGTTCTGCTGCCCTAAAAATCCTGCACTGTGTTTATTCTTCTACCCATGGCAACCACTGTCTTTGCTTTGCTTTTGCACTTAGCAATATGCAGTTAAGATTCCCTCTTGCAGCTGGACACCTTTTTAAAAAATGATATAAAACTTTTTTCATAGTAAAAACATTTTTATTGTGGAAAGATGCTTTTTAACCACTTAGTACAGTTCAATAAAGTACACTCACTTTGTGAGCAGCCACTGCCACAATTAATGTCCAGAGGTTTTTCATGATCCTCTACTGAATCTTTGTACACTTCAAAATACTGCTATTTTTAATGCCAGCCCCAAAAGAAAGTAGTCAGTTTTTTTGGTCATGAATTTTGTGGAGCCTAAAGTAAATGGTATCATACACTGTCTTTTTGTAAGTAGCTTCTTTCAGCATGACCTCAAGGTTCACACACATGTGCATCAGAATTCAATTTCATTTACTGGCCAAATACTCTTTTGTACAGATATATTGCATCTTGTCCATGCATCTATGTATGTACTTATTTCCAGTTTTCACTCCTGTGAAAATTGCTGCAGTGAGGTATATAAGTATGCCTCAGGCTTCTGCTTTTTCTTCAAGTGTCAGAACTGGAAGTTGAATTATGCGATTAAATGACTTCATGTTTTACTTAGAAACTATTATATCCCATAAAACCTGTACCACTTTACAGTTTCACCAGCAGTGCTCAAGAGGGGCAATTTTTTCCTATTCCTGCCAGCTTTGTATTAGGGCAGGGAACAGAGAGGTGTTATTTCATTGTGGTTCTGATGTGCATTCTTTTGATTACTGCTGTTGGCCATCTTTCACCTGCTCAGTAGTCATGTATCATCTCTGGGTTTCAAGTTCTCTGCCACTGGGGGAGGGGGTACCAGGATTCAAACTCGGGACTTTGCACTTGCCGGGCAGGTGCTATGCCATCTCAGGCTCTTTCTGCCATTTTTACCCCAGGTTCTGTGTTGCTGTTAGACTTTTGACCCAAATGTACTGTGGGTATTAAATCCTTATATATGAATCACAACTTTTTCCATTTTGAGGACTTGTTACACTGTTATAGAATCCTCTCATACACAAAATTTAGTTTTGGTAAAGACTAAAATCTACTTTTGTTACCTACAAATCCAAGAAAGCATCATGAAGTTCAACATCCTTTAATTTTTCATTTTCTTCTAAGAGTTTTATTGTTTTAATGCCTGCATTTAGACTTTTGATCCATCTTATTTTTGGTATATATTAGACTAGGCCATAACTTCATTAGCACATGACTTCATCAGCACCACTTGTTTTAAAAAAACTGTCCTTTTCTCATTGAAAATAACCTAGGTGTTTTTGCTAGCCTTTTTTAGGCTATTCAACTTCATTGGTTTGTCAGTCTGTGTGCAACAATCAGTTTTGAACTCAGGTTTGAGTTTTCCAGTTTTTTAAATTCAAGATTGACTTGACTATTGAGTGTCCTGATTACATCTGAACTTCAGGATGCAGTTTTCTATTTCTGCAAAAGAAATCCACGGGGATTTTGAGCGATTACACTGAACCTGTAGATTGCTTTCATTACAAATGACATCTTGGATGTAAATGTCTTTAACTCCTTTCATCTGTGTTTTGTAGTTTTCACTGTGTGCAAATTCTTAGATATTTAATACTCGGTACTAAATAGAATTGAGTTTCCTTTTCAGCTTGTTCATCAATGTATAGAAATGCTACCAATTTTGTCTTTGTATCCTTTTGTGAATTCAGTTATTGACTGAAACAGTCTTTTTGCAGCCATCTTTAGTTTTCTACCTATACGTAAGAATATGTAGACTGAGATGGGAACACCTGGCTGTAATCCCAACTTTGGAGGGTGAGGCAACAGGATTTTTAGCTTTCGGCCTCTCACTGCCGTGAGATTTTCAGCATGGCTTTTATTGTTTTTACATAATTTATTCTATTTTTTGAGTTTTTAATCACAAGTGTACTGAATTTTATCGTTTTTCCTGTCGGTTGAGGTGCTATAGGTCCCAACCTTTAATGTATATACTATAGTGAACCATTTTATTATGCTGATACCAGTCTTGCATTCTAGAAATATTATGATCCCATTTGTTCAGTGTACAATATGCTGCAGAGCTGTTTACTAGTGTCTAAGAACTTTTGCATCAGTATTCATAAGGGACACTGGTTTACACTGCAGTCTCCCTGTATATATGGGGGGGGGTATACCCCAAAAAGCTCAGCAGATGTTTGAAATGTGGACAGTACCAAAACCTATATATATTGGCTTTTCCTATGTAGCTGTGCACAACTTCAATCAACAGACCATACAATGTGATAAGCCAGTGATGTCATAACTATCTTAGTTTGTGTGAATATACTCTATGATGGTCTGTACAATGAAAAGAATCTGTTGCTAAGCAACATGTGAGTGCACATACCAGTGAAAAATTCTGATTTCTAAATTAGACAAAAGAGATTAACAAGGTTAGGGGTATAGCTCAGTGACAGACTGTTTGCCTAGGATACATGGTGCCCTGGGTTTGATCCCCAGTACTATAAACAAAATAGAGCAATTACAATACATTGTAATATTGCTAGTATAGTTACTTTTGTACTTTGGAGCTATTAAGAGACCAAATAAGGGCCACCTGAACACAGGCTCTGAAACTATGAAAGGAGTGTGTGTGTGAAACATGGCTGGTGTCCCACAGTCCCCTTTTTACTTGCTTCTGTTCGTTTCTGCATTTGTCCTATCTTCAAGTTTCTTTTCTTTTTTCCATCTGCTTCTGAACACCTCTGGTGAAAATTTCATTTGTTACTGAACTCATTTTTTGAGTCTTCATAATTTTTTTCTGTTTACTGATAATTGTTTTCCACACTTCTCATTACCCAATTTTCCTGTAGTTCTCTGAACATAAAATCTGAGATAACTGTTTTAAAGTCTTCTGCCTAGTAAGCTTTTATTTCTGTGCATAAGGATATTGTGTCAATTTATCTCAATTCTTTAAATGGGCCTTATTTCCCCCTCCATTTGTCTTTGTCAAAAACTTCACATTTTGCTGTTACAGTATGGTGACTCCCTGTTGCTAAAGGTTTGTTGTTTTTCTTTTGGTTAAGGATGTCCATTTTCGTTTTGCGACTTTTCCCAACTTTACCCAAAAATTCCTTTGTGATTGTTGAAGTCATTATTCCTTTTTGTCACACTTAGCTGTTCTGACAGAAATAACCATGAATGGCAGTCCTCCAGGTAACCTTCAACATGTAATTAGGTTTGCTTTGTGCTTAGGGGATAGACAGAAGTGACTGCTGTGGGGGACTTGCATCTTTCCTAAGCAAGTATCTTCCCTGGGCATGTGTGTGGCATTCTAAGCTCCCTACAAATAACTGTCTCTTCCTACCTTCTCTGGGCCTTTGCTGTTTTATGTATCTAGCTATAATTGCCTGTCCCAGGCACCTGTGGATCCTTACAACTTTTTAAGCACTCATTACCTTCTGAAGAATAACTTGTCAGTCCTTTAGCACTGCTTACACTGGTGAAGAAAATGTACGCGGTCATTCAGCAGAGGGGTGGGAACTAGGCTTCTGTTGCTTCAGAAATGAGACTGTCACTGGGTTGGTGGTTGTGGGCAGTACGGAAAACACAACCGATTGCCATTCTGAAGATGGTTTTTCTTGACTGGACACATTCTAGGTTGCTATAACCTGATTTTTTTAGAGCACTAACAAAGCAGGTCCAGTTACTGGTTATTTTGTTTCTGTTGGGAAATGAGTTTGGTGCTTCCTAGTCCATTGTTTTGCAGATCTCCCCCAGATCAACTGTTTTCTTCCCATCCCTAACTCTGGTATCATGACAAGACTTTGAATAAAGTATGCTTATTATGTAAACATATGGCCACTGACTTTTGGTCAGAAGTAGGAAAATGTTGAGAAAGCTCTCCTAACTCTCAATCTGATCATTTCCATTTCAAAGCAATATTAGTCAACCTTGCCCTTTTTGCTGGCTGAGTTGCTACTGAAAAAACTTTTATAAAAGTGTTTACAAAATAAAAGTGCTCCATATACTCTCAACACTAAAACATTAAATGACATTTGGTGACTTGTGCCAGTATTTTCTACTTTGTAGTGGTGCATGTTCTGGTAACCTGTCTTCAAGTACACAAAAAGATGGAAATACAATATACACAGCACTGCAACACAGCTTTCAAGTATTTGATTACAGATCCCTGGGTATGGGGCTAGCATGAGATTAGCTTGCTAGTAACATGTTCTTTACATAGTACAGGTATTAGTTTTGTTCATGCAACAAGACTGTTAGTACAGTTACTTACTGCGTTTTCTTTATTTTAGCATTAAGTCACCTCAATTGAAAATCAAGTCAATCATCTGATCTGTCACAATTTCCCACGGAAAGAATCTGAAGTCTTCTGTTTCCACTAAAACTGAATCTATGACCGGTATTTTGAAGGGTATAATGCTAACTTTTTTTCAAAAACTTTTACAGATTACATAAAAACTATGTATGTGAGCTTCTTTCTACTGTAATTGTCTGCATGTTCATTTTAAGTTTACAGTGTAAATCAGTGGCAGATCTGGCCTCCTAAGTTGAAAATGATCCACAATGAAGCAAAACAGAAAACTATTATACTGAAGCAACCTTTTGGACCTTTCCATGCTCCCCATTATAGCACTTTGCAAGATCTGTTTCTAGGGATTTTTTTGTGGGGTTTTTGTCTGTTTTGTTGGTACTGAGGTTCAAACCAAAGGCCTCATATTCATGCTAGGCAAGTACTCTACCACTAAGCCACATCCCCAGCCTTTATTGAGATGGGCCTTCAACTTGAAATCCTCTTTGCTCAGCCTCCTAAGCAGCTGGGATTACAGGCATGCATGTACCAGCTACTCTAGGTTTTACCAGGAGTGATAAAAGTATAGTGTTTAAATTTTTAAAAAGTATTACAGTAAAAGACATACTGCTGGGCTGGGGATATAACTCAGTGACACAAGTGCCTGCCTGGCAAAGTCGTGAGTTCAATCTCTGGTACCAAAGGGGGGGAAAGAAGGACATATTGCTATTATTGCCCTCAAAATACTTTCTCTCACTTTGAACACTTATTCCAGTGCTCTTGCCTCTCTTCTAAAGCAGGTCTGGAAGTCCTCTTTAATTACGAGGTGTGACCAAGAGTATAGTTTGTATTCCAGATGACATCCAGCAGAGTGAGGTCTGTAAAACATGATACTGTGTTAAAGACTGGATTTGGCACCAAGGGACCACTGGCTCTTCCCAAAAGTCAAAATGATCATGAAAGCCAGGTGTCTGTAATCTCAGCACATGGGTGGCTGAGGCATGAAAATCACCAAAAGTTTAAGGACAACCTGGACTACATAATGAGATCCTGCCTCAATCAATCAATCAATTCAGGACATTAAGGAAGCCCTCATAGTGTAATCTAAACACTCACAAAAGATGACTTCCAGAGCTGCTTCAAAGGCTACAAGAATGATGGGGATGAGTGTGTTTAAAGTGAGGGAAAAGGGGCTAGGGATATAGCTCAGCAACACAGTGCCTGCCTGGCAAATGTGAGGTCCTAAGTTTGATTCCAAGTACAAAAAAACCACAACAACAAAAGTGAAGGAGAATATTTTGAGGTGGCTTAATGGCAATGTCTTTTATTCTAATAAATGCTTTTAAAATGTAAACATTCACTGTATTTTCCAATTATATCTTGTAATTTCAACATTAACCATCCCTTATGCTTAGATTTCTACTTGGCTGGTAAGGGTTTTCGTTTTATTTGGATCAAAATTGTAAACCAAACTATAGTCTTAGAAATGATTTCACTTGGAAAAATCAATAGCCTTTAATGACTTGATTAAACAAACCTTTGTTTATTTAACAGTGCAGGAACTCAAGGTAACCTCTCTATTTGTGCTCATTCCAATTTTTCAAACAATCATTTACTACAATGGTTGCCACTTCTATTGTAGAGTTGTAACCATAATTACTTCTCTAATAATTGCTTTTGCTTATGACAAGCCTTTCAAAATAGTGTATCAACTATACATTTTTAACTCTGGTTAAAATTCCTTCCACTCAACCGCAAGGTCTCTTGGGAGGCAGAAAGGATGACTTTTTATCTACTTCTTATCAGTACTATAGTGGGTTCTACTGAGCTAGCTCTTCCCCTTCCTACTTTGCATTAATGGTTTTGTTGTCCATAAATAACAACACCTAAAAAGCCTCACCTAAAAGGAACTGCATAACATCAAATATAGTAGGAAGTTAAGACTTAGTTGAGAAGCAAGGAATCACTTTATGAAATTTTCAAAAAATAATGTCAGGCCCATTTTGTTTATATTTTAAGTTTTTAAAATCTTTTTCTCTATTATTTAACCAACTTTGGTTAATATGAGGAATGAAAACAAATTTACAAAGTATTTGCCTTATATATAACCATACTCAAGGATTGGAATTTTGATCCACTAATTGATAATGGATACTGTTGTCAAATAGAAAAGTTAACAGTAAAATAGAAATAGCTAAAGAGACACAGATAAAAAGTTTTCACAAATTTATCTCTGAACTTTTTCAGGCACTAATACTTATTTTAAAAAAACAAAAAACCTTTGTTATGTACACAGAGAAAAAAAAAACTCTGTTAAGGTAAAAACTGGGAGACCCAGGCATGGTGGCGCATACCTATAATCTCAGCACTATGGAGAGTGCTGAAGCAGGAGGAATACACACTGTGAGGCAAGCTTGGGCAAGTGAGACCCTGTCTCCAAAAAAAAAAACTTGAGAGAAAAGTGATTAAAAACTAGAAAAATAATGTTAACACATTTGCTTTCACTTACCTTCCAAGTTTCCTACTGTTCTGTGAACAAACCCGACCATTTCAAAAGTGCTCAATGTCAGTCACACCATCATCTAAGGGCATTCTGCAACAAAGACCTGAAAGAAAAAGGTGGCCAAAACAGGCAAGGCAAGGCCACTGTGGAGGAGCTCCACAGAGGTACAGGGACTTGGCTTCTGTGTGGCTCTCAGCCGCCTTGTGCACCATCTGAACTGTGTATACCCAGATCCACACCAAGCTGGAGAGTTGGCAAAAAATGGTTGTGTCATGTGTAATGTGCCATGAGAAATGTGGTTCACCTTTGTTCTGGAACATGTGTGCCTAATTAAAAGTCAGAAGTTCCATCATTATGTGAAAATGTTAAAACTGGATACTAAGGAAAACCAGTTCTCTCTGCACACTTCTCATCTACATTATTTGATTAAATAAAAATTTAGACATTTCATCATTTTATGGAATGTAACAGAACTGCACAGCTGACAGATACCTACCACTCTGGGTTTCACCTACAAAGGAGTTCACATCCTTTATGTACTTGACAAAAGCAGTAACATGCAAAATACCACATGAACAAATTCCTAAGGTATGTTTTATTGGCATAAAGCCAAAATAAGGCAATATAATTTTTTTGGTCTGCCAATTAGCTATACAAAGTACAGGAAAAAGACTTTTCCACTGTAATTAAATAAAAAAAGTAAATGATTTTCTTATAAAACCTAGTTAGTCTTAGCAATTTAAAAATAGCACTTTCATTTTTATCAAGTAAGTAAAAAGGTCAATGATGTTACTTCTGAAAAGACCTGAAAAAACTGAAATATAGCACAGAAAAATTTTTCAGACATCTATGGCTTTTCTCTTATTATGATTCTCCTTCTATAAAGTTTTCATGATTTTGCTAACAGGTGGCCTACCAATATGAAGAGGCAGCAAGTCTAATTTTCCAGCTGCCACTGTTTAAAAAGTACCTTACCTCAGCTACATAATCTTGTGCAACACAAACCCTGAGATTTGCTTGTTCCTTGAACTGTTGGTGGTATATTGTATGCAAGATTATGCTTCGTGTACTATGTTAAAAATTACCTCACTGTGATCTCAGAACATCAAAGCTGGAAAACAGATACAGCTGAAATTATTTTTGTTTCAAATACATGTACCCCAAGGTTCCATTTTCTGGAAACGCCAGAACCCAGTTACGTGCTGTGAAAGCTGCTTTATTTAGATGACCCCAGGTGAATGAGTGCCATTATTGTTGTATAGCTGTGGAACAGATCCTCATCCTTTACCTCATTACACTTCCTCAGTATAAAGTTCCCTGTGACTATCCGGTCACATCCAATTTCTCCATTTCCAAAGAAGCCGAATAAAGGCACACTAGGGAAAAACTTTCTGAATGCATCAGCCTCAACATTGGCCTTGGCTCGATAATAGTGGAAGCCCCGGCCAACGCATGCGAACATGAAGCCGATGGTGTCCTGCTCTGGGATGTTGGCTGCCTTGAGGCGCTGCATAGCCGCCTCCACGGCCTTTTCATCACTGACATCCTCATTAAGGAGCACTGTGGCACTCTGGATGCGGAGTCCACTAAAGGACAATCCAACCACTCCGGTGGCATTGATATCCAGAGGGCTCCTAGAAAATAAAATTAGAAAAGCAGCAATTAATCATGACACACACAAAAATGTATAGTTTCAAAGAAAAACTCACTTGATTCACTGCTGCCCAGTCAGCAGCCTGTGTTTAGCCTGAGACATACACTCCAGATTAGAGGAAAATCGTAGAGTTAAAATTAAATAGCCGGGGCAGCACAGCACCTGCCTGGCAATTGTGGGTCCTGAGTTTGATTCCTGGTATCTCACCCAAATAAAAAAAAATTAATACATTCAAAGAATGCAGAGGGGAGCTTAAGACAACTCATTTTCAATCATAAAAACAAAGGGACCACATATATTCACAAAGACTTCTGAAACTCACCCTGCATTATTAGAAGGAAGAGTTTTTCCTTCTTAAAAGGAAGCTTACAGTTTTATTCATACATACAAAGTTGTCTACTTAAGCTTCTTATATTTACTATGTGGTGTCTTCCTCCATATCATCTTCCGAGGGTAACTTTTAAAATTTTGAAAGTTTTATGTTGGTTGGTCTGTACACAAATATGATTACATTGCTTTTTGTCTTACTGCTTTCAGATCACGGTAAGAAAAAACCAGATCAACAAGCGCACTGTTGTTTTACTGACTAGTTTTTAAAACTGCGATAATATACTATTCAACACAGTAATAAGGCATATACAGTATAGGGAACACTCAGTGGGGAACAAAACTAGCAAATACCCTATATTTCTATCATGTTTCTCAACATCTGAATCTATACAGTGGGCAAGATGCACTGCATGAGCAGAAACTAAGACTCAAAAAGCTAAGAAAGCAAGAATAGCCAGTGGCAACACCAACCTTAGAGTAACAGAATCCCATTTTCTAAAGTCCTCTCAACTTTATGACCTTTCCTCTTGGCAGACACCATATTATAAAGTTGGGTGTTGTTCACAGCTGTAATCCTGGCATTCTGGGAAACTAAGGCAAAAGGACCTCAAGTTCAAATCCAGCCTGGGCAACTAAATTAGTGACTTTGCAATACCTTATCTCAAAAAAGGGCTACAGATGTAGCTCCGTGTGCCATCTCTGGGTTAATTACCCTTTTCCACAAACAATAACAAAGAAAAACATTCCAAGTTGTGAATCTCTTGTTTCAATGAATTATCTTTTGTAGGATGGGGTAGGATGGGTTATCTGGGCATTATTTGGACAATGCAAGGATTAACTGGCTTCTTGCTGACACAATATGCAGATCCCATTAAAATCCATGTGTAACACAAAATGGGGTGATTTTAGGGGATCTACTTTACCATGTTAGTTATAAAAAGTGGATGATGCCAAATAGTTGACACCAAGAGGCTGGCATCTCAGACTTGTAAGTCTGAGTGACAAATCCTTACTGCATTCTCAGTACATAGTCCCAAGCCTTGGCCTGTGTGTATGAGATCCAGTGTCAACCACCATGCTGCTTAGCTCTCCTCCTTTGTTCTTCACTGGCAATCCAGGGACCCTGTCTTACTAACTTCTTCCTTGGTCCATCAATGCAGACTGCTAAAAGAGATAGCAGTGGGATGACTACCTTCTCCACAGACACTGATGCTAACATCTTCCCAAATCCTAAACACACATTAAGAATCAGTACTAGTATTTATAGAAGAGGTGGGAAATGGTAGAGGTAGGCATTCACTTTCCTGCTTTTGGAGGCCAGTATATTTTTATGAGAGGTGGAAGGGACCTAGTGCTGTAAACTCAGGTATGGAGGGTGGAGGGGAGTAATGGCTTAAAAGAAATGCTGTTATCACGGAGAGCAAGCTTAAACAACAAAAACAAAAGACTGATATTTGAGTTTCAAAAAAGCCTCTCAAAAGAGCTACAACAGAATTTCTAAAAATCTGCCTGCAAAGTCTGCAAGATTAAAAGATTTTGTAACAAAATAGAACTGAGAAATGCCACAGTTGATTCTGATCCCACTGGATTTCCAAAGCACTGACCATGAACACCTGAGAGAAGTTTTTCTGTAAAGATACACTTTAATCATATACTTTAAAGAAGGAAACAATACATAAGGCACAGCAGTCCGGTCAAGACAGCAGAATTTCTCTGCACACCTTAGGGATGCCATGGGACAGCTGCAGTCTCCCTCTCTGACTTAAGATGCTCAATGTCTAACTTGGTTTTCAAAGAACCAGACTGGGACTATTTTCCAGCTGTGGGACTACTGTGCACTTGCTCGCAGGTGCAAAGGCTTTCTGCTGACAACCTACTCAGCCTCCATTATGTATCGACTGACACAAGGACAGTTACCAGCATCAACTGAGACAACTAAACACTGCTCAGAACCAGCTGCTTCACCTTCACCACTGTCCCCTAACCTAGGCCTCCTCTGCCTTAAAGAACACTTGATTTGGTTTTTATCTGAACTTTTGCTTTTGATTATGAAACCCATTCTGTACTCAAAAATCATATCCTGCTTTCCCTGTAACCTCATTTATCAATTCTTGGTTTGCAGAAATGACAGCCTGAGGTCACACAGATACCAAAGCCACCCTCAGAAAGCTCAGTAATCAATGCTGAAAACCAATGTTAAGAGCATGACTCTAGCCAGGAATTTAGCTCAGCAGCAAAACGCCTGCCTGGCAAGCACAAGTCATGAGTTCAATCCATGGTACCAATAAAAAGCATGAATTTAAGAAAAAAATTCTTAAAGGACAGTATGTATAGTTCAACTGTAAGCAGAATAATTTAAGCCCTCTGACCTATGTCTAGTGCAAGAGGAGGTAGTATATTAGCAATTCTTTAAATGCAGTTTTAAAAAACTCAAAAGTAAATGAAAATCTGTGACTGTTTCCCTTGTCTAAGGGACAGACATACTTCTCAGAGGTCAGTGATGACAAACTGTCCACTTGGCCTCCAGCCAAGATGATGTTCATGTCACTGAAAGTGCTGACCACACGCTGCAGGTAACTGCTGGCTCCCACTTTACAGCAGTTATAGCCAAACACAAGCACTACACGCAGCTCTGGGTTATCTAGAAGACCTGCAGAGACAAAAGCAACAATTAAAGACTCCCTTAAAACAAAATGTTCCTGTTAATGACCAGCACTGCTAGTGAAGTGCAATTTTACCATTTTTATTAACTTCAATACTTTTCAAAATCAAAATCTTGATGCAATGAAAATTTTTTTCATTGAAAAAGAAAACACACATATGCAAACAATCCCAGAACTTTGGAAGGCTGAGGAAGGAGGATCATAAGTTCAAGCCCAACCTAGGTAACTTGAGATATTTAACAACTGTATAAAATTTTAGCAAGGGGGCTAGAGATGTAGGTTAGTGCAAAGGCCCAGTTCAGTCTCCAGGACACTTGCTAAATAAAAAACCTTAAATGACTATTTGAAAACAATGCAGTCACCATACCACAGTATGGAAGCAGCTGTGTCCTGAGCTTCACTAGCAACAGGGATGGCAGGGCCAAGGAAGCAGCAACATCTGCACCCAGACTTTGCCTCTAGCTGCCAATGTCACCAAATAGCTGACTTCTGGAAAGAAGAAAACACAACCCCACACTTACTTGTTTCCCTGGATCAGCCACTGACTTCCTAACAGGCTGACGAGGTGAGTGCAGGAAATGGGATACACGGTGGGGAAAGGGACTGATGCTGACACCAGTCAGCACTAGAGGCCCTGACCACTGCAGCAAGTCTTCCTCTTCTACACTAGCCTTGCTGGTCCTGACAGAACAGTTTCTCTTTAGAGCCAATTTTCAGAATTGGAGGGGCCCAGAGATTCTCAAGTCTTTATTTTCAGAAACATGATCACCAATCACAGAAGCAATGGGCCAGGAGCAGGCCATGCTTTTCAAAAGCAAGCCAGGAAATTAATCAGGAACCCCTCTGATGGGCAGTCTTAGGTCTCCATGTAGCACAAGGTAGACAGGGATACAAATGTAACTTCAGTTACATTTGCCCAAAATGCCCAGCATGCACTGCCATGCTAGCAGCTGCTGTTACCCAGTGGTCCCCATGTTGGCATCGGGGGTCCAAGTCACTCTCTGGGGCTCCAGGCCTGGATACTCATGGTCTGCTTCTGTCTCAAACCTAGTGCATCCATATACTTCTCATCTACCCCTTAACCTCAGCAAATGGTACTGTGCAGCTCACTAGTGACACTGCTGCCATCCACCTGGTTCTCCACACCTAGCCCCAAGTCAGCTACAGTGCCGCCCATACACCCCCACATCACCTGGACCCTACCAAGGCTGCTACCCCAGTCCAAGTTGCTGCCTTTGGCCTGAATCACTACCATAGCCTCCAGTTCCCTGCATCTACTTTTATAAAATTAAACTTACTTTAATTGACAAAATTACATCTATTCACTGCATACATTTTGAAATAATGTGTACACTACTGGTGAGGTACACACAGTATGGCTAAGCAGAGCTGATCCTGCACCCAGCCACCACCCTGCAGCCAGAGGCCCACCTGGCAATGGCTTTGTTGTGTGGAGACTCCAAGATTCACTGCCCTTGTTACTCATGGCTTTCATAGCCAGCCCAGCCCCTGCCCGCTGCTGCCAGCATCTCTATCCCTGCTTCCACACACACCAAGTTTCATGTTTCTTGGCTGTGCTTTAGGGACCCCAGCTTCACACCTCAACAGAGACATCAGGTTTTGTTTTCTATTTCCTATCCTGAATTCTCTACTTCCTGCTGCTTCTGTGTCAGCAACCTGGAAAGAGGGTGAGGGCACCTACAATACCCTCACTGGCAGAGGCTTACAACACCTCCTTCGGCTGTCAGCTGTTACCTTCCCAGGACCCCAGACTGGATGAGCCCAGGTTACACGCCTCTCTTGGTGGCTGACCCGGTACCCTGTGCCGCTGACCCAGAGGCCTAGGGGAAGGGCACTGTTATCAGTCGCCTCCGTAACAGCTTTTACACAAGTAGATTTTCAGTGAATAAACACTGCCTTTTTATGAAACTTGACTGACATAGCTTTGCTTTTATTCAACAATTCAGATTTTCGGTAAGATTTCTTCTAAAAGAATATAAAACAGTGTACAAAAGCATATGCACTGACACTGAGTCAGACACTGCTGCTGCTATACCAAGGTCTACCCAGCAAATGTCATCATCCAACATGAGGCTCCCTCTCGGGAAGACTGAAAATTCTGTTAGAATCTGGCCCTGCCTTTGCTCACTGTGAGCCTTTCAACCAGATTTCAGTCACACTCATAGGACTGCCAGGCAGGCGAGCCAAACCCAACTGAACAACTGTGCACCCCAACAGCAGAGCCCATAGAGGTCACTGAGGCTACATAACTGGCAAAACCTAAAATATTCACTCTCTGGCCTGCAGAGGGAATCTGTGCCAGCCCCCAAGGGACCCTAACATGACTGCGATCTCACATTTACAGAACCCAAGAAGGGACCTCACCTCTCAACCATAGGAGGATCCAGGCTGAGACTGCAGGGCAGGCACACCCTGTATCAAAGCCTCAGCTGGTCTGCTTACTCAACATCCCTACATGCATACTTGGTTCTGAAATGCAAACATGGCCTCACAACAGTAACAATTTTATCACAGAACAGAAGCATTCTTTGGCTCGAGTTAACTGGTTTTCCCCTTAGGCTGACAAAAATCAAACCTTTTAGAACCTTCTAGCTGACACCTGTGCTGTGTATCAGGTCCTGCGGGACAAAGGAAGGAGCTGCTCCAGAAGCCCCACCATCTCTCCAGACACAGTGACAGGCACATGGCCTTGAGTATTTTTCCTTCTACATCTCTTTGAAGGCAATTATTTTTATTACTATTTCGCTCTATTCTGATTAATGGTACTGCTCTATTCAATATTCTGTTTTTATAAGTTCTATAATGTTCAGTATTTCATTTTATTTTGATTGAAAGAACAGCTATTGTAAAGATAACAAAATATACTGTGATATCTATTATTGTTATCCTGGTAACCTGCTATAAGTTCTGTACCAATTTCACTGTACAATCTTAGTTAGCTTTATTCTGTCTTGTTCTGTTGTATTTTACTACTTTCAAAATAAAATTTAAAAAAAATAGACATAGTATATGATGTAAAAACAAAATACAAGGTGATCAACAATGGCTAATATAATGCCTCTTGCTATCTTCAAAAGAATTGCCCATATCTTAAAAAGGGTAAGATTAAACATACCAAAACAGAACAAAATAGATCAAAAGAAAACAATTTTAAGAAACACTGATTTCAAAACAAGTCCACTGGAGATCATCACTGTCTGTCTTATTGTCTCTAGTTTTCTTCCAAATAGTTGTCCCCATCTTCAACACAGTGAATATATACTGAACATTGTAGAACAAATCTGATCATAACAGGGTGATGAAGGCTTTTTAGGTCTTCAAGACCTGACACTGGTGAAGTCAATAGTGACTGCCATAATGTCCCTCATTCTCTTCATAGTAGCTGTCCTTATCTTTAGGTACACTAAAATTGAACATAAGAGGTTAGACTAACATCACTCTGAACAGTGAACAATAGTTTTGCTAGATTTGATATCATAATGTTACAGAATTAGCATTGGGTTTCTTAGTGTCTCTTCTTCAGAGTATCTGTTATATCAAGCATTATATAATCTGTTCCTGTAAACTGTTAAGAAATTCTCCTCATGTGTGAATCTCTACATGTATATCTATCCTTTCTGTATTATAGGGAAAAACAGATCATAAGACAAACAAATTCTTAAAAAAACATGAAATGAAAAAGACATATAAAACCACATTATTAGGTGATCTAAAGTAGTTATTATGCTTTCTCTTGTTATTTTCAGTATCATCAGACATGTAATAATTGAACATTGCATTACATAGCTATTTTAATAAAAACACAACTTTGGAGACATTGTAGGACTTCAAAAACAGTTAATAATCAAACTGGAATGGGTATGTTATTACATCTTGTCATCTTCAGAGTGGCTGCCTCTATTCTTAGACTCGATATTATCAAGCATACCAAATTCGAATAAAATCAGTCAAGGCAAAACAGCAGTTTAACAAACCAGCTTCAAATAAGATCAGTCAATGTAAGTAATACAGGGCTTCAGTTTAGGTTAATAGGAAATTAAGGATAGTTACCATGGTATAGCTTGCTATTTTGGGGAAGCTATCTGTACCCTCAAATCTAGTATGAGTAGACTGACCTGAACAAAATAAAATCAAACTAAGCAGAGCAGTAAGATTACTGTGGCTTTTAAATCCTGATACACTATTAACAATGTCCTCTGCCTTCCTTTTTTAGGCAATTCCTCACCTTTCCCTTTCTCAGGACGCTTTGTATATTTTGGGTCTCACTAACTCCTTCAGTTTTTAGATTAAGGGGGCAACCCGTTATCTGAGTGGTGCTGAACCTTTTTACCCGAGCGTGATCTTGAGCTGTACTCTTTTACTTACTAAAGCCACAAGGTTTTCCTTCCTTCTAGCTTTGTAGTTCTACACTGCACAAAAGTGTCATAACTTTCCAACCTATATGTGGCTGCTGGACGAGTTGCCCCTATTTCTCTCTCTGGTTCCCTGTCACTTAGAGCTGTTTTCTTATCTTTGACTTTCAGTTTATTAACCTTCTTTCAGGTTGAGTATATTTCCTATTCAGAGCATCTTGATGGCTCCTACCTCCTAATCTACTCTGCCTGTGTTTCTTTTTATTAGTGTATCTATGTTAAAAATTATAGCCCACTTTTTGTTAGTGTATCTATGCTAGTCTATCTATGTTAAAAATTATAGTCCACCTTCTCTGCCTCAATTCTGCTATTCTATTTTTCTGCTATTATTTGTCCACTTTACTCTTTCATTCCACTGTCTTCCTTGTTCACCGAGGCCTCTCTGCCACTGTTGTATTTTTTTTTCTCTCTCTCTAGAATATTCTTCAGTATTTCCTGTAGGGTTGGGTTGGTGGCCATGAACTCCCACAGCTCCTCTTTGTCTTGGAAACATCTTGTTTCTCCATTACTTTTGAGAGATTTTCAGGGTACATTAATCTTGGGTGGAGGTTATTTTCTTTCAGGGCTTGGACTATTTCCACCCCAGGCTCTTCTTGATTTAATAGTTTGTGTTGATAAGTCTGTTGTTATTTTGATGATTTGTCCTTTGTAGGTGATCTGCTTCTTTTCTCTGGCCACTTTTAATATTCTTTTCTTGTGGTGGATTTCTGGAATCTTGATTATTATATGTCTGGGTGTAGACCTGTTTTGGTTGTAGTTGGCTGGAGTTCTATATGACTCATTTATCTGGATATCATTTCTTTTTCCTATGCTTGGGAAGTTTTCCTTAATTATTTCTGTGAATAGTCTTTGTAATTCGTTTGTGGTTACTCCTGCTTCTTCGCTTACGTTTTTTATTCTTAAGTTATAGATCCTCTTGTCATCTTCTAGCCTTTGAATTGTTATTTCTTGGTTCCTTGTTATTTTTAAGAGGTCTTTTCTTTCATGATCACACATTGTAAATCTCTCTTCAAGTTTCGAAAGGCTAACTTTTGTTTCTGTCAAGGCATTTTGCCAGCATTCAATGGAGTTTTTAGTTTCCCAGTAGTCTCTTTGGATCTGTCTCACATATTCTAGGTTTTGTTTATATTCTTCACCAAAGGTTTCTCTTCCTTTTCTGGGTTCCTCCCTCTGTGTTTTCTGGAGAGGGGCTTAGCATTTCTTTAATTAACCTTTTTATTTCTTGTCTCACTGGGGTTAGAAACTCAGTTTTAAGTTCATCTATGAAGTCACGAAGGTATTTCTTTATGTCTGCTGATGTTGTGGCTAACATTGCATGACCACTGGACTGGTTCTTTTCTGTATTTACCTCTCCTGGGCTTATCTTCCCAGGGTCAGGGGCTGGAGGTTTTGTCTTATCTTTTGTTCTTGTCATGTTTCTGGTTTCTTTCACAGGTGTGTGGAGGTCTCAGGCTGTTTCTGTATTACTTACAGTTCTTCTAAAGCATGCTGGCTGTGGGCTTACTGCTCTCTCCAGTTTGCTGATATCTGATGTGGTGCACAGGGATACTGCAGGTTGGCCCCTCCCCCCTGAGGATTCAATCTGCAAGCGCCTTCAGCACTTTACTGTGGTGGACGTCACAGGGTCAGAACAATTTCACCCCTGGCTACTGGTTCCCGACCATCGGTGTGGTTCAGCCCAAGCTGCTCCCACTAATCCTCCCTGGGCTAGGGGCGGGTGACTGACGCCACTGCAGCACTGGGCTTTGCCCTACTCCAAGATGTCTTCCAGTCAGCCACCCATGCCGCGGGACCCAATTTCCAGCACTCACCAAGAGCCAATAAAGCTCTCTACCTTGGCTCCACTCCACACTGCGCCACACCCTCCCGCCAAAAGCCTGGGAGTCACCAGCTCCCATTATCAGCAGCTGTGGGCTTCAGCGCAACCCTGAATCGTCCAACTCCACAGGGCACCCAGCATAGCACAGAACGAGTCTCAATGAGCGTGTCTGAGTGTGTCAGGCTTCAGCCCTCCACCCGTGCTTTTCCTTTCTCTTCCTAATTTTATTTTTTTTTCGGTTTCCTCCTGGGTTAGTGAGAATTGTTCTCCAATCATCTGGCCCTCTCCACGTTGTCAGATTCTAGCATCTGGGCTGTTTTCCCTGGAGCAGTTCTCTATCTAGCTTCCTAGCCATTCCCGCCCCCCTATTTGACCATGCCGTCTCTGTTCTGTGCTGTCAAGCACAGTTAAAATCTTGTCTTGTGGACACTCCTCTTCTTGATCAGTAAACCAAACAGATTCTCCCCAAGCTGATCTTGTGTTCCCACTGGGCAGGGCCCCTTGGTCAGAAGCTCAGCTGTCCTTCCTGTCCAGACCCAGGGGAGGCAAGGGCAACAGGAACAGCTGTGGCAGCTCTCCTGCACTTACTACAGTACACATCCCCACCAAAAGACACCACATAACCCCTTGCCTCCCACACCACACACAGTGCCAGGCTGACTGCTATAACTAGCACCTTCCCCAACGCCGTGGGACTGCCACACCTCCCCTTATCTTCCTACTCCCCACTACCAACCTGTTTCTTCAAAAACATTTTTAAATAAATACAAAAAAAAAATGGTCTGAAAACACACTTCAGTTTTAGGAAATAAAAGAAACTACTCGAGGACCAAGAATTCCTCCAAAATTCAGAAAATATGATCAACAGAGTATTCCTCTCTGGAAAATTCCTCTCTGGGAAATTATTCCTCTCTGTTTCCCTCAGGCTTGAAGGTAAAACGCGCAGATCCTAACTCTGTTGATCACCAGCTTGAAGGGCAACATCACGTGTCTCAAACAGACTTTTCTGAGTCCTCTGAGCAGCCGAGCCCCCACCACTCACCACAGGTCAAACAGGAAGATCAGTGAACACACACAACTGACAAGGAACAGTAACTTACCCACTTTAGTAAGCTCATGTTTTTCTAGGGTTAACTTCTTTGACTGCTTAATAAAATGAAAGGGCTGTATTTTTATTCCTTCAATTTGAGGAAATAACAGAGCAAAACCAGATTCTCCAATTTCTATTTCCTGAGGTCGATTGCTACCTGATCCCATTGGAGTCACTAAGAAGGAAGAAAAAAAAATTTTGTAAACACTCAATGAAAACTGAATTAGGTAATCATATAATCAATCCCACCCTAAATAACTGCAGTTTAGGTCACTAAACAATGAACGACCACAATAACTAGTCACCAGTGGAGTACAAGGTTTCTTTCTGCACTGTCATTGGTAGGGTGCCTGTCATGAGGCCTGCAGTTTCCTTTTGAGCACTTCAGAATGCAGGAAAGGAAAGGAAGTGGAAGGAAAGGCAAATGTGGCCCTTCCTCAGTCACTGGCCCCGGAGGAAAGAGCAGGCTGTTTCCTACTCTGGTATTCCTTCAGCCTTTCTACAGCTTAAAGCTTTTCAAACAAAACATTGGGAGGATGCATAGACATTTTCACAGCAATTCCACTTTTAAAAATTCACCCAAGTGGCTGAGTGTGGTGGCTCATGCCTGCAATCCCAGCACTCAGGAGGCCGAGGCAGGAGGATCTTGCGAGTTCGAGACCAGCCTAGGCTACAAAGTGAGCTCAAAGCCAGCCTGAACTGCACAGCAAAACCCTGTCTCAAAAAGAGACAAAAAAAAAAAAAAAAAAAAAAAAAAAAAAAAAATTCACCCAAGAAATATCTGATAAGTTTGTATATGCACAACTATTTTTTATCATAGAATTCTAATAGAAAATAAAAAGGAAAAGCCTAAATATCTCATTCTGGAATTTAGATAAAAAGTTACATTGCTATTACACAAGCCGAACACGGAGATGTTAAGATGTGTGTTTACTTGACATGGAAATGTTTGTCATGAGCTGTAAACTGCAAAGGCAGATGTTACATGCTCAATTTTGTGGTCCTCAACCCCTCAAATCCCAAAAGCAGCTCGCAAATCTGCTGGACACAGTGCAGTTGCGCTGCCATGGGCTTAACTGAACGGTGTGACAGTGTGCAGCAGTACAGTGCTCGTTCAGGGCCCGAGGTCTGGAAGCAAGAGGACAAGCAGTGGCAACGTGGAGGGGTGCTCAGAACTGCAGAACAACAACCACAGAAACAAAAGTGAAACAAATGCTAGCCCAGGACAAGACTAAGGTTGCAAGAAGGAGGGCAGGGCTGAGGGGTGATACATTCTTTGTTTTGTTACAGCTACTTTGTCAAGATTTTTATTAGAAATTATTATACAGTAAAGTTGACTTTTTTGGTATGTGCATACTAATGAGGACCTGGTAGAATTAAGAGGCACAGTGAAAAAATGGGGAGAGAGGAAGATGGGCGTGAAGAAACAAAGAGATTCACAACACAGGAAATGGCAAGGAGTCATCTATGAGGAGAAAAAAAGAGCTAGTACTCGAACATCACTGGATTGTTTCTAAGAGCCTAAACAGAATTGAATCCATCAAAACACCTGAGTTATCAACATGAGGTGGCAGCGAAATTCCATCTTGCTGCCTGTCTCCTTCAGCATAGTATCACCCACCACCTCCTCCAGTTAGTAATCTCTTCCTTTCAGTTCACTGAGTGCAGTCCCCTATACGGCAAGTGTGTAGTACCATACCTCCCTTGTAAGGTAACTGTAGAAGTAAAATAGTTTATTTACAGTATTGGCGTGTACTTGGTTTTTGTATGCTTCACATTCTATATTTGTGGTGTCAAAAATGTGTAAGACTCACTATGTCAGACTTACGAATGAATCTGACACAAATGTACTCCCTGAACAGAACTGGTTTGTAAGTCAGGGACTTATGGTATAACAACAACAACAACAAATTACCTTTAAAAAAATATGTATTTTAGAAAACAAAGCTATGGCAAAACAAAAAAGTAATGTCAAGATCAAACTAAATGCCACGCCCAATAGATTCTGAATTTAAAAATGGAAATAAAATTTAGAATATAAAGCCCTTCCTCCCACAAAAAAAACCCGCAAGTTTTTAAAATGTGTGTATTAGACCACCAGACAATCTGAATTAAAATTACCACAGACTTGCTTATAGAAATTGATAGGTTCAATATCTGTGGAAATGTAAAGGATCCAGATAGCTTACCAACCCTTAAAAAAAAACAAAAAGACCATGTAATCAAGATGATATGGTCTAACATATGCTAGTCAAACTCAGACTCACAAACATGTCATTACTTATTGCAATACTGACAAGACATTTTAACGAGGAAACAAAAGTCTTTAACAAATGCTACTGGAATAACTAAGCAAACATAAAGAAAAAATTACCCTCAAACTCCTAATAGACATGTACAAGTTAATTCTAAACAAAAGTTCAAACCACACAGTTTACATGAGAACCCTGTGACCTTGGGGTAGGCAAAGATTTCTTACAGAGGATGTAAAATATTAACCAGAAAAGAAAAAAAACTGATTAAATTTCTCTAAAGAAAGTTTCTCATCATAAAGACACTATTAGGAAAATGAAAAATGACCCACAGAGAGGAAACATTTGCAACACTGACACCTCTTAGATGCCTATCAAAGCACAAACGTGCACCTACTACTCAGCAGTAAACAGCAGGCGCTGTAATTTAAAAATCGATAAAAGACTGAAGATGTTTCACAGCCAATAAATACATGATAAGGTGTTTAACAGCATCAGTCAACTACAACTACTGAATTAGAAAAAGCAATGCTAGTGTCAGGACATGGATAGGTGCAGCCCTCCCACACTGCTGGCTGGGTGTGAAATGGTGCATGGTTGGAAACTGGCAGATTAAGTTAAATATACACCAGCAATGAAACCAAATGATCCTGTTCCTTGGTGGCTGCCTAGAAACTAATAAAGACTTCCACTAAGGAGATGTTCCTAACGGCTTCATTCTTAATACCTAGAAACAAAATAACACAAGGTCCATCAAAAAAGAATGGCAAAACAAATGATGGTCTACTTCTGTAATAAAATATAACCTGAGAATGGTTTTGAAATGGGTCACTGATCCACGTAACAAATGAATTTATCAAACACATGTTGTTAAACACATTTATATGGTGTCAAACAGCTCAGGTGCAAGAAGAGACCATGTTCCATCCATGTGACATTCAGCAACACACTACTACTCTGGCCTCAATATCACAATAGGCGTTTCCTAAAGCATGGATTACCGGATGTCTTGGTTACTTCTTTTCTTGTTGCTGAGACAAAATACCTGATGACCAAAGTGAAGCAAGGAAAGATTTACTTAGCTTACAGTTTTTGGAGGGGTCAGTCCATATTCAGCTGGCTCCAAGGCAGGGGTAGTGTGGCTAAGGGGCAGCTGTTCATGGCAGCGCTGAGTGACAACAGTGAAAAGACCAGAGGGCTAAGCATGTCTCCTTCTCTGCCTTTTACTGTATGCCCGCTCCCTGCCTCTGGCCGGGTACAGCACTCACACCGCCAATCCCAGTGCTGGACAACAAACCAATCACAAATGCTGGACTGGGCCACCTCCATGACTGCATAAGGCTTTGGGGGGACATTTAAACAAACCACAACACCAGGAATGAAGCAGGCAAGAACTCTCCAGGGGAGGGAATCCATCTGCATCTGCACTGGTAACAGCAGGACATGAGCTTTCAACACTCAGGTTGGTTTATACTAACGAGTGGCGTTTGACTGTAGGTCAGGTTTTTCTCAACTAACTAACATCTGTACCTCCAAAAATGAACACAGTCTCTCAAACTTGGAAGATGGACTAGGGGTGAATGGCTATTTTAGAAAAACAATCACTACAGTGTGACCCCCGAGAAAAAGAAAGGAGACGATCTCATAGAAATTCTGTCTGGGCCCCTGGAATGGATTCAAAGGCAAGAGCAGAAACAATGACAAAACTGAGGAGGAGCCAGAAAGATACCAGAAGCCACCTGCCTGAGGCAGTAACATCAAGAGCAAGAGAGGGTGGGAGCAGAGGCACAAAGCCAAAACTGCTGCCCAATCAGGCAAGGATCTGGGAAGGTCACTCCCATCTCCACAGCAGAAAATTTCCAGAGGAGAAAACAGGTTGCATTTGGAAGCAACAGCTCCTACAGCCACAGCACAGAGACAAGAAAGTGACATCAGGAAGCGGAGCCAGCAGCCCATATATGCACTCATTAGAAACTAATAATGGGAAAACGAGACAGTCATTTAAGGACAATTAAAAAATTCAAAGAACACCGTGGCCACCACTATCATTTTCTTCATTCAGTGAGCAGTGACCCATCTGCACTGTGGGGCTGGCAGGAGAGGAAGCGCCCCTTCTGAGTAGCATCTGTCCCTGTTCACCTGTGGGGCTTGGAGCCTTCTGCCTCACCATCCAAGGCACTCAAGAGTCACAGCAAGTATTCCAAGGACAGGTACCTGCTGAACACTCCAAGCCTGTGCACAGCCCTGGGTGTAACCCCAATCCCCACTCCCAGAAAGTTTTCAGTGAAGATTAAAATGCTGATCACGGAGTACACAGTACCACCAAGTGTGAACACCTGCCAACTGCCTTCTGCGTGCTCATTTCTCTCCATGAGTCAGGGAGACGAGTCCACAGCAGCCAGGAGCCCCCCTGCTACCAGGACACCGAGCAGCACTGAACCCCAGGCCAAGCGCCTGTAGCACTGCAGCACTACCATTTGCACAGATCCTCTCCCCAGCCGTCACCTATAGACAAGAATCAAAAACAACAGCAGCAGCAACAATTTTACCAGCAGCTGAACGGGAAGGGAGCACAACCCCAAACTGGCAGCAGGTGAGCAGCAGATCCCAGCAAGGCGTGGCTTAGCTCACAGACTCAGACCACCTGCCCCACCCAGCAGTCACAGACAGCACCCTGAAAATCCTTCCCAGTGTGGAGATGCAGAAGGAGAGCTGCTGCTCCTCAGAGCAGCTGCTGGGGTGAGAGGTACCACACCTGCCTCACACAGGCAGCCCTGAGATTTGGAATCCCACCCACAGCAACTTAAGGAACTCAAGTGTTATACCATGCCAGTGGCTAGAAAAATAAATGTGTTTCTCAGCTACAAATAACTCCCCAAACTACCAAACCCCTTATTAAAGCAAGGCGGAAATGATCAAACTGCTGATTTCTCTCACCTACGATTCCTGGGGTCACAATCCCGAGGACTTGGCACTGTTTTGGGAACAGCTTCTCAAGGGCAACTGCTGTTTCCATACTCATTTTTTTCCTTGCTGTAATAACACAGTAGCAAAATTACTAAATTTCACCCACTGGTCAGATCTAACAATGTTTAAAAGGGAAAAAAAGTTAAATTTTTGATGTCATCATGCTTTACAAAGTCTAAAAACTTGATTAGAAGTTTTCCTATGCCAGACATAGTGGCACACACCTGGAAACCTAGCACTACAGAGGCAGAGGTAGGATTGCTGGAAATTTAACACCAGTCTGGGCTACAAAATGTGCTCCAGGCCAGCCTGAACTGCACAGTCAAACTGTGTCTCAAACAAAAAATTTTCCTGTTCTGATCTTTAGCATAGTTTGCCTCTGGCAGTTTTGCTTACTCCATTTTCACCCAGTGATAGTAAGCTTCACAGCAACAGCGGAAAGTAGCACTTTGTGCATCTTGTCCCTCAGTTTGAGCGACTTCCCTCACAGCTGAACTACACCCGACCCCAGCTGTGGATCCAGATGACACTAAGGTCACTCATGGGAGCCCCACCCCCGGCCATAGTGCCTCATGGTACTCGACTACCTTTCCCTCAGCGAGCCAAGCATGCCTGGGATCCGTCAGTCACTTGGGAAAAGGGACCCCACAACATAGCACCAAGAGGCTGGAGCAGCTCGAGTCACACATCCTGCTCAAATTGTAAAATGCAGTGCTGGGGGGACACTGTGATTCAAAATGAGGAAAGCACCTTTCTAAAAATGCTTTTTTCAACTGTACAGCAAGGTTAGAGATCAGCTGAAGACCCCATGGCTCCATGAGGCTCAGAGATCCTCATGGACACAGCAGCCCTAGCTGGCAACCTTGGGAGTCAGCGACTCCAGGATCGTGTGTTATGGAACTGGAAGGAAATGGGAAGGAAATCAAAGACTATTTTTATATTTACCTTTCACATGGCCCCGACGCTGCTCCTGACTAACAAATGTTTCCGAATCGGCCATGTACAGGACCGTCCTCGGTAAGATGCGAACATTCTGCAGTGAAAACAGTCAGCATCGGATGCCACCAATCCATGGATGCCCATGCGGTCCCCTAATTACCTGGCCCAAAGACTGCTGCGGCCTTCCTTCAGTCAGCACCACAACTTACTCAGGGGGAGTCCATTGTTCCTTCAAGTTCAGCCCAGCCCACTCCTCCAGACAGTCATTTTCACCATGTTAATTTAAGTTTAGAACAAAAACAAGAAGTGCCAGCAAAAGATGCCACTTGTCTTACTTGAATAAACAGCCTGGTTACAAAAGATTCTTGCCCCGGGAAGGTGTGTCACTCCTCATTGGTGACCCAATCCTTTACTTCCCTGGGACCCTCAGTGGAAAGCCCCACTTCTACAGGTCCCCTGCTGCTCTCCTCCTGTCCAATTTCCCAGATGACCTCCCTGGGAACCCTGTAGTCAACACCTGCTCCTGCCTTCCCTCTGTACCAGGCATCTGCACCATCATTAGAGCTCTATCATGCCCTTCAGAGTGGGGCCACACAAACATCGATTTCTCCTCAACTTCACCTTACAGACAAGGGCCACAGTCACTGGATTCCATGGAGGGATGGGGACACTGTCTTCGAGGTCAGGATGGCATAGGGTGCTTGGCATATTGCAACCCTTTCTGTAGGTTAGGTGAGAAATCTTACTCCATTCTAACCTGGGCAGTGTTAGGATGTTTCTCAAAACGAGAATTCTCAAAGCACAGTGCAGCACAGCAGGGACCCTTCCACACCCAAAAGACAGACAAATGGAGTTTCATAAAATGCTCAGTGGTCTTTACTTCTAATAAAAAGTTAAATCGACTCTGTATATGGCAATCCAAAGCTTCTGTATGCTTGATAATATGGAAAAAACAGCATGTATGATTTATATGGGGTTCACATTTTTGTCTCACTAGTAGTTTACCAGTATAAAACTCCTTCAAGTCTATACTGTAAATCTTAGTAATGATATTAAGACTAATGACATGTATTGAAAGCATTTATTCCTAGTAGGTTAATGCGCTACATGTATCATATATTCACATTTTTATCCTTCTAATAACTTCATAATGGCATATGAGAATTTTTTTTTTTTTTTAACAAGATGGAACCTATGGCTCAGAGAAGTTAAGGAACTTTTTCAAAGTCACACTGCCAGTATGTGCCAAGGCTTCGGTCCACAACTAAAACTGGCTAGAACAGCGCTACACTGTCACAAGCTGTGACCAAAACTTTGAAAATCACCACTCAGTTTTTAAACAGTTAAAAAATTCACACAATTCCCTTTGTATTTTTGATTGTCCTTATTATACTAAATAATTTCATTATCTGCATCTTCATTTTCTCTTTGCATTAAATGATTCTTGAAATTTATCACTTAATAACTTCACTTTTTAAACATTACGATGTTAATTTCCATTTTTATAAATGATGATCCAAACTGGGCATGGTGGTGCGTGCCTGTAATCCCAGCACTTGGGAGGCTGAGGCAGGAGAATCATGGGGAGTTCAAGACCAGCCTAGGCTGCAAAATGAGCTTAAGGCAGCCTGAACTTCATAGTGAGACCCTGTCTCAAAAAGACAAAAAAAAAAAAAAAAAAAAAAAAAAAAGATGTTCTAAAGAACTCTTTCAGTGCAGTCTTTACTGCATTTTTTAATTTTTCCATATGACAGCTTTCGAAACAGTAGGCTTTGGACCTAAGTGTCGGAAAAGGAAGTTTTCACCAAGCCTGTCCTTGGATTCTGGCCGGCCAGGAGGAACCTGAGGCAGAGGCGGGGGAGTAGATGGCGCGCGGATCTGCTACCTAAATATACGAGTAACAGGGGGCCACGTTTCTGCTGCCCAAAATCAAGCAGGAGAAACTGGAAAGAACCGTATATTGGATTAAATCGGCTGCACCTGTGTGAACCTGAGCGTCCCCAGTGGGAGATATGAACGGACGCGCGCTTTCCACCGAGGGCTCCACCAGGAAAATAACCCCCATACTATCAGCACCAGCATGCGGCAGCTGCACAAACAGGTGTCAGCTGTCTTCTCAACAGTCTCTGAACGACAGAGTTAACTCAGGCCATGGAAAGCATAATGATGAGGGGGACAAGGGTTCAAGGAGAATACCCGCGCCAGCCCGCCAACGCCCCACTTGCCTCGAGCTCCTCGGCCACGGCGCGCAGCAGTCGGTGCCCGTCGGGGGCGACGTCCGAGAAGCCGTCGACCCGGCCCACGGACACCCAGGCCACGGCGCGTTGGCCCCGCAGCACGCGGCGCGCGCACGCACTCCAGAGCCGGCTCACGCTGCAGGGAAGCGGGGCGCGGTCGGCAGCAGGTCTCTCCCTGATCTCAGTACCCACCCACCCACGCGCCACCCCCCCACCACGCATCCCACAAGAGGGAGGTGCCGGACTGAGGGGCAAGGGCTACGGGACGACCTGGGCGTGCGAAGGCGCAGATAGCGGACCTGGCCACCCTGTCCCGAGGCCCCCGCCAGACCCCTAGCACCGGGCGCCCCCAATCCTCACCCGGCAGCGCGCAGCAGCGCCTTGGCGGGCAGGAAGGCGAGCACGCGCTCCACCACTTCCGCCAGGTTGCTCAGCACGAAGGCGCTCGGAAGGTCTGCGCTGCCGCCAGGTTCCATGACCGACGCCATCAGACCAGCTCCGCGGCCTGCCGCGCAGCCGCTGGTGCGCACTGCGCAGGCGCAGGCGCTACTTCCGGCCAGGGCGGGACAGAGGCACGGCGCCCTCCCCTTTCCAGCTCCGCCGAGGCCGCGCGTGGGGTCGTTGTGCGCCCTCGAGGGGAACGCGCGCTGCCTTCTCGGTCTCTTGAACCGGATACACCTCCTCGCCTCGGCCCCCAACCTGGTGTGGCGCTGCGACGTGCCGCCGCCTTCTACACTCAAGGCATGGCACTGAGTGCGTTTTAACCACATTACGACGAGAAACGTCGGACACGTAAATAGTGCCGTGCACATCGACAATATACCGTTTCGACGAGAAATGGATATGTTTCAGTTATGGACATAGACCCTGAAAACCTCAGAGGGTGTCAGGGTGCCGGGATTCCCACCGAACCAGTGCTGGCGCGTCCCCCTTCCCGAGGTCTGGCCTTGGAGAGCCGCACAGGCTAATGGGCTGGGAGGGGCTCTAATCCAGCACACAGGCCGAGGGCCTGCGAGAGCCCAGCAAGAGCAGGCACCGGCCCAGGCCCGGGAGATGTAAGGTTCTCTTGGGCATTGGTGGAGGACACCTCCGCCCCTGCCCCCTTCACACACCCAGGCCGGAGCCCAGCAGCATCTCCTGACCTGAGGCACAGTAGCTCTGGTGTGGGAAAGGTGACATGGCAATTTTTTTTTTTTTTTCTGGTACCAGGCATTTAACTCGTGCCCTCGTGCTTGCCAGGCAGGCACTTAAGCCACTGAGCTACATCCCTGGCCCAACAAGTCAAGTTTTAAATGGTTCTTTATATAGAAACTTGGTACAAGTTTACAAAATTTACTGTACATTGCCAAATAAATCTGCAATGGAAAAATCCAAAAAAAGCATGCCAAATGTACAGCCATCACACTGAGCAGCTGGCCCCATCCACAGCGCAGTTAGGGTGCAGCCTTAAGCTCGGAGAGCTTTATTGCTTTGAAGTACTCTGCCCCTTCACTGTTTCTCTGAGCCACTGCCAATCAAGCAAGCAGAATGCCAGAAAACCTTCACCAGCCCTCCCCTCTGCCAAAACCAGACCTCAAGACGGGAAACATCCACAGCGGTGCGGAAGCGCCTGTCTTGGGAGTGGCTGACCACGCTGAGAGCTGAATCTTAAAACAAATGCCTAAGAGTAACTTTAAGCTTTATAATTGGTTTGTATGTATAGAAAAGTGTGCTTCTGGGTATCCTTTTAAAAGTGCTTATCAGCTAGAATTTCTTAAATCAAACTTGGGTTTATAAAACAATACTACTAAACAAACAGGACTGAGTCAGGTAAGGCAGTAAGATGGAGGGTACCTTGATCCTATCAGGTTTTATGAAGAAATTAACATAGAGCTCTTAACTTTTGACTTAAAAGCCATTGTTATAATCTATAATACAGAGCAAAAAATTATAGTCTCTAAATTACCTTTTTGTACTTAATTGTGTAGCTTTTGCTTAAGGAGTCTGTCTTCATGACAATCAATTTATAAGTTTATTAGTTTACAGATAATTGCAATACCCTATTAAATGACTTTAAACATCTTCCAGCTCTACCCCGTGGCTCCTCTGTATGAGACATGCCAAATGGAAAAGCAGCAGTGAGCCCAGCCTGTCTCAGCCACATCGAGGAAGCAGACACTGGATGGGGAGAGCTTCTGCTAACAAGGATGTGAGCTCTGGACAGTCCATGGCTTCCGATGACCAACTTGAACAACTTCAGAGCAGGTTTCTGGACATTATTTTGGCAATACCATAAAATAGTTTTAGACCTGGAAAAAGTTGGGTTTAGAAGACCTAAATTTTCTAAACCAACATTGAACATCGATTAAACTTTTATTGGCTCTAAATGGAACAGTATTTTGCAAATCCTCATAACCCATGGGCTCAATAATAAAGAAGTTACTGTGATATTCCAGCTTCGGGGACCTGATGCTGACTTGCCTGCTTCAAGATTTCACTTTTCAAGGAAGAGATGGCAAGGGGTTGTGGTGCATCGATCAGGAAGAACACGGTATGGGCCCAGCTGCACAGTGAGCAGGCAGAAAGGCCAGAACTGAGGCTGCGGCAGTGAGGGTTATCCACTAAAGATCTAGGCATTAACATCTTCGTGCGGTTGTTACAGCACTCGAAGCTTGCATCCACATGTTGGAAAGGTTTTCTTTAAAGCAACATTGGTCCAGCTATAAAGAGTTGACATACTTAGCCATCTTCCTTTGGAGGAGTGTACCAGCCTGAAACAGAATGGAAACCAAATTAAGATAGTTTACTCCTAAACAGACTAGGAGAGCCTATATGTATGGCTTCTGCTCAGAATTTGGTAGAATTAGAATTAGAATTGCTGTAGAAATTAAAATTTGCACTTGGGTTAACAGCATTCTAATACAAAATACAAAGGTATGGATTTCCTGTGATAGAGCATACTTAAGTTTTCACATAAGCTCTATTAATGACATCCCTAAAGATAATGGTATGGCACATCAGACTTGATACTATATTTCCTTATCAATTTTGTATGTAAAAGTAAGCCTATCACTGAGAACTATTCCCCAAGTAAAATCCCAACATTCATAGTAAGAGGAATTAGAAGGTGGCCACTTAGGCAAGTGCCATGACTAAGTGACCAGGCCTAACCCTAGAGCTGGCAGCAGATGCCCCAGGGAGAATCCAATTCTACCGAACCACATAGGGCTGTGCTGCTGTGCTGGAATCTAGAAAGGGCCTCAGAAGGGTGTGGCCAAATGTTTTCCCTGCAACAATGGTAACTGGTAGGTAATTTATCTAGATTTAAGTTTTCCAAATCGAACACATAATTTTATCTGTCAATTTAAAATAAGTTTCCAAGACACTATTTTAAAAATTACAATCTATCCTTCCTGATTTTGAATCCGTTGTACTTTGATCATGGTTCAACTTTTATATTTACACATTCTCATAATCTCTCTCTTTCTCTCTCTCTCTCTCTCTCTCTCACACACACACACACACACACACACACACACACACACACACACTTCTAGGCAAATAAATAGCACTTCCTCTAAACACATCCCTTCAAGGACCCAGAACAATGGAACAAAGGGTGCAAGAGTGTTCTGCTATCAGCACCTGGGTACAAAGTGTTTTGTATACCTCTTTTCCTTCACAGCTTGGGCACTGTGGCCCTGTGCCAATTCAGGAAACTAAGGCTAAAAGATAATTTGTTCAGGGTCACAGAGCTAGCTTGTGACTCCAAAGGTACTTTAAATGGTCTTCCAGGTCTAGGTTTCTTATCTCAGTATGTGTACTGGGAATATAAGCGGAAGTTAAGGGCCAATAAAACTAATGAAGAACATCTTAAAAAGATACACTTTTCACTGTGGAAAGGCATCAGAAGCACTAAACAATCCAAAGACATTTTGCACATGGCTGGCTATGACACTTACTGCATTTACTCAATTCTAACAAAATTCTACTCCTAGGGCCTGTTCTTGCCCTACCAGCAACACCTTTCAGGTGGACACAGTGTTTCCTTTATTCATCTGCTCAGAATCTGACTCAACTCAAGGTACCTAGTCTGCTACCCAGAGCAAAAGAGATTTTTATTAATCATGGAGTTCATAGTTCATTCAGAGATGCCTGAATGAAGCACAAATTAAACGTTTTCACTGTGGATTAAGATAATTTGGTAAGATATTAAACCAAAAACAAAAAACAATAAATATCAACACATTCTGTAAAACTTCATAAATACATGTTGGATAAAACATACCATTTTTCTCATGTATCTGTACAATGGAATTGTAGGATTGTTGGGCTCTTGCTAAATTATACTGATTCTGAAAGACAATTATACATTTTAAATCAAAATTAGATGAAAACTGTTACAATAACTTTACAGATATACTGTGGCAGTGTTTCAAAGAGCACAAAAAACATACTTTCATTTCCAAAACAGTTTTAATTTAATAGTCTCAGAATACTCTCATTGCTGCTGCAAAAGAACAAAACCAAGATTGTACTCTAGCGAACATCTATAAGCTTCCCAGTTACTTCTCTTGAGAACAAGGACAGGTGAAGTTAAAGGATTCCTCAGGATGTGAATGAAACTCAAACCATCTTCCTCACTAGCTTATTCCAAAAAGACAAGCCACTGAGTATTTTCAGATTAGAAGCCCTATATATACATGCCAGTCAGATTCTGAGTTGGAAACCTGCAGCATGTCCAAAGCTAGCTCCAAGTTATGATTAACTAAAGGAGCCCTTCTTTGTTACAAAATAACTGTCTTCATAAAGCCAAGCTTAGGGTAAATTTTGTTCCTGGAAGCACAACTGCCCTACACCTTCCCTTCAGCTACTACTACTTTCAAACTCTCCATTGTGGTACAGACTGTCTGTTATGTCACAGAATTGTTTGAGTAAGAAATTTTCATAGCAGAAGAAAGCTGAGTGTGGTGGTGCACACCTGTAAGCCCAGCACCCTGGACAATTGAAGCAAGAGGATTCCAGGTTCCAACCCAACCTGGGCAACTTAGCAAGACTTTGTCTCAAAGGAAAAAGAAAAAGAAAAAAAGGTTTGGGGGAGGACTGGGGCTCTAGCGGATTGCAAAGGCCGTGTGATCAAACCCCAGAACTGCCAGATTTAAAGACTATAAAAGCATTCTAAGTAAAAACCTACTCCCTACCTGTTCCTGAGCCAACCAGACCTTCACCTACCTCATTCAACCCACACTACCCATTATGCCTGGTGTCTTGTATGTCCTACTTGGGTTTACAGGGCCATCTTGTAGCCCCTCGCTACAGGAGCAACCATGTCCATACACATTTGCAAAGCACTGGCAACACAGGACCTCAGCACCTCTGGCCTATCACCAAGACACGTTGCTCAAGTGTCCCTGCAGGTATCCTGGCATCTGAGGCCTCTGCACAGCCCCACACAGCCTCACTGACAGAAGACTTCAAATTTTTGTTATTTCTGACAATAGGTGGAAGACAGCCTTTCAGGGTGGTTTTTAATGTGTATTTCTATTATTGAGTGACTCTAAGGGTATTTCCACGATCATAAGCCATCATTTGGTTTCTCTTAGACTTATTACAGCCTTTTTCTATTTCTCTTCATTTTCTAGGTGGTCAGCACTGCCGTAAGACAACTAAAAACCTGAAACACTAAAAACATTCAGTACTGTCATTTAAACTTAGTGTTTTTCACTGTCTTTATTTTCACAAAAACGACCAAAAATAAAGACAGAAACAGACTGAACAAAATATTCACCGACATGCAAAATGATGGTGAAACAGTAGCTTCCCAAGTGCTTATTCTCTGGCACCAAGGACAGAATGAGACTGTCAGACATGCTGTGCTCAGCATCCAGCTAAAGGCAGGGCTACCTTTTACAGTTTCCTAACTCACAAATTTCTACTTAAACTTTAGTCATTTTTCCATTCTGGTTTCCCTCGATTTGACTGTGCTTTCTTTTCTAACACGGAGCTGGAGACTTGACTCACTTTTTACGATTTTCTGTTGATAAGAATTCTTAGAGCAGTGAACACCTCTGCGAGTGCTCCCTGGCTTCCATTGGCTGTGATTATATTATTGTCATCGTCTATTTACTCTGCAGGTGTAATTTCAATCCCTGTTTGACCTAAATAGTGGGAGGCTAAAAACTCCACAACAGAGACTTTGTTCTTAACTTACAGTTGTATTTAATTAGGATCAGAGAGTAAGTATCTCTTTTCTGCTTTTCAGAGCAGAGGTCTGTTTCACTGAAGAGTTTATGAGAGAATGGAGGAAATATATTTTAGTATTTTCTTTACAACCCCTTCTTCCTCACCACTAGGGACTGAACCCTGGGCTTTGCACTGCATTACATCCCCAGCCCTGGCATCTTTTTAGTTTCAGACGGTCTCACTAAATTGTAATTCTCCTCTCTCCTCCCACAGTGCTGGGATTGCAGGTGTGCACCAATATGCCCAGCTTCAAAAATTTTTAACTTTTCATTTGTTTTAACCATGACTCAGAAGTGTCTACTTTCTAAATTCATATAGATTTTTATTAATATCTTCACTTCTGTCTTCTAAATTTTATAAATTATATGGTTTGTGCAGTATGGAATGTTTAACTCTTCTAACTTGCTTTATTAATGAATGGAATTTTTTCCATATCCCACATATGCTTGAGAAGCATATAATATCTAATTACATTTCTCATTTAATGACTGAGTTCTTTTTCTATGACTAGGTTATTAAATGAATTGTGCCCTAAGTGAGGAATTGTATATAGTACGTACATTATAGTATTCACAAGAATGGTCAAAGTAAAGTCCAACTCAATGACTTTGCTTTTATTTGTATATCTCTTACATGCAGTACTGCAATATATAACAAAAAAGTTGTAGTACTATACTATACAGTACAACCAGCAAAAATTAGTACTGCATATACAATGGTGTACTGCACTTTAAAAAAGACAGTAAAGGGCCAAAAGGAGAACCAAGAAGCCAACCTGCCCTCCCGTGAGCCAGCTAGCATGCAGGCCAGGAGACCACTGCCATCGTTCTCAAGCAACCAGCTGATTGGGGAAACACAACTGACATGATAGCAACTGAAGTTTAAAAACCAAGATTTTGCAGGCCTCAGGCTGTAGTCTCAGCATCTAAGTAAACGAAAACAATATGCAATATTGCAACTATGGGAGATTTCCTTTGTCTTGTTTTTGAAATCCAAAATTGTTCTATTTTATTTTGTTCTGTTTGTTTTATTCCCTTTAAAATAAATTTTAAAAAAAACATTGAAGCTCTACCAACAAGATGTACAGAACTGTACAAAAAAAGACAGGGGGTCTAGGGACATAGCACAGTGCTTGCCTGGCAAAAGTGTGAGGTTATGAGTTCAATCCCTGGCACCCTCCCCCCCGAAAAATAAAAGCATTTTTTAAAAAAGACAAGATGTAAGTTTGAGCTATGGGTCATAAATCTGAACAGTATACCTTGATCTTATGTCTAAATAATCATTAAATAGGTAGGTTGTTTAATAAGGAACATTTGTATGGGGTATGGAGTTTTGTATTTGCTCAGTAACATATCAAGCTTGTTAAATGGTTTTTTTAAATCTATATTTTCATACTCTGATTAATACAAGATGAAGTTGAAATCTCCAACTTTTTTGGTGATTTGTCCATTTCTCCCTGTGATTTTAACATTTTTTTCCCTATGTTTTGATGGATACATAAAATACAAAACCTGCTATATCCCCATTTAACTGAGACTTTCATTATTAAGTTTTCACTAATACTTTCTGTTCTAAGTTTGTATTTTGTTTGATACTAAGGCATATCACCTTTTTTTGGCCAGTGTCTGCTGACATAACACTCACTCTTATTTTTTAAAAAATTTTTATATTTTCACATTTCTAATGGTTTTGTATTCTTATATTTCAAATATGCTTCTTAAAAACAGCTAATTTTATTAATCCCATCTAATGTCTGGTTTCTTTAATCCGCTTGTGACTTCCTTCTATCACCTTACCATACTTCCTACCTTCTATTTTTCTAATTTTTAAATATAATTTTATTATCTTCTTAGAGTCCAAATAAGACATATTTAAACCTCGTGCTGTTCTGTCTTAACATCTGCCATATTATGTTTCCCATGTCTTTAACACTTTCCTTTATAGTATTTTTTAAATTAGCATTTAGATTATTTCCTGCAGAGTTATAGAATCCAGAAGAAGAAACTTGTATCACGTAAAGTTGCCAGTTTCCTGACAAATAGTTCTTACTAAGCATAAAAAAGAGAAAAAGTTTCCTCACTAGAATTCACTAAACAAATTCACCTTGTAAGACCTAGGACCATGTATGGTGAAAAGAACCCTTTAGTCAGCACACAGGCTGGTGATCCCAAAGCCACCACCGGTGACACCGCAGCCATCCCAGTATATGTAAGCACATTCCAAAAGGTTCCAGTAGCAACAAAACTGCCTAACTACACATTCCTCTATCTTTAGGCAGTGGATACTTGTATTTTAATTTGGAAATGTATTTAGCAGCCTAACGGTGTTCTATGTAAAATGGTTGTAATATACTTGCCAAGAAAACTGCAATTCACAGGAAAAACCATTTAAAGCAACTGTATTTACACCAATTGAGTCTAAGGGATATATGTCACAGAACGAAAGAGTACTGGTATTACAGAATTCTAAAACTGGAAGAGACATAAAATACTGCCAAACAGACATCTAAGCTGAGACACTCTGTCCTGGCTCCAGTCTCCACCTTGGCCCAGCGAAGGGGCTCAGATGTGACAGCCTTTTGGGATCTGACACCTGGTGAACCAACTATTGAAAAAAGTAGATTTTACCCAGATTATCTGGACACAGGTTCTACTGCTGCTAGGAAAAGCAATGTTAAAATTTTAACATTTTGGCTGAAGGGCCAAAGCACTGATGTTACTAACGGGATGGATACCAATTCAGGAAACTCCAGCTTTACAGAAAGTTTTCAGATATTAATTCACAGACTCACCTGAAAACTACATTAAGACAAAGACTTTTGAGGGCTTCTATCTATTATGTCTTGCTGTAAGTCAGGGACACTGGAAAAGCATAAATTCTTTTAGGAGCTAGAGCATATCCTAAGGCAATTACTTTAGAAGAAACCACGCCATTGTTTTCAGCTGTTACAAATGGACACACAGATGTGTTAAAGCTGTTATTCTGACATGAGCAAATGTTAATGGATCTCGTTCTATGTGTGGATGCAACTCCTTACAGGAGGTTTCTTTCCAGGAAAATGCTGAGATCATAAAATTACTTCTTAAAAATAAAAGGAACAAACAAGGAATGCCAGGTTGACTTTGGACTCGCACATTCATTTGTGGCTGTGCAGCATGGCTAGCTTTGTACAAAGCTTGAGCATACTTATTCTATCAGATACAAATGTTAATTGTCAGGCCTGGGACAAAGCTACTCCCTGGTTCTTTGCTGCTCAAGAGGGTCGTACTAAATTGTGGAGCTTTTGCTGTCCAACAGGGCATATCCTAACCTTTCCTCTAATAAAGACAACTGAGAGTTACCTATTCATGCAGCACACAAATGTTCTATACAAAAATCTTAGACTTATGAAAACTACTTACGTTAGGTCTGTGAAACTGGGCCCAAGTGAGCCCTGTTTACTCAGCAGTATTGGAGGATGTGGAAAGTGCAGAATGGCCACTTCCCAGATACTCAGAGGTACCTGGTCTTTGCAATCAGTTCTCCTATGTGCAGAGCTTTCCAAAAGGACCATGATTCTTTGGAATTGTGAGTACTTTTTTGAGATATGGAGCCAGCTAATGAATTTTATTTGGCATATTGCTTGAAGTATGAGAAATTTTTAGTATTTCAATTCTTTCTGAAGGAAAATTGCCTACTGGTACCATGGAATCATGTATCTGAATTTATAAATCGCAGTTAAAGCACAAGCAAAACATAAAGCAAGGCTGCCACACCTCCCACTTGTTGGCTTTGACTTACTGACTGTCCTGGGCAGTCCTGCACTGACTCATGCCAGTGATAACTCCCACCACCACCGCCAGCTTCACTGTGGCACTGACTGAGAAGAGACCTCCACCAAATATTGAGAAGATGCTCTCTCTGCGTGTACCTCAAACTCCTCTTAGGTTCTATGACTGCCTTTGTTCCATCCTTAGCCCATCTCTCTTTTTTTGAAATTTGGTCCAGCCTGAAAAAATACTTGCAACTTGACAACTCTATCCTTCCGTTGCCCTTTCCTAGAAGCCTACATCACTATTTGCTCTATGAAGAGGTTCTAGAACACTGGAAAAATCAGTGAGCTACTTAATGTAAGTCACATTTTACCCTGAAAACCATCAAGATAAAAGAGCCCTAATGAAGAAATTACTCATGATTGTATAGTCATAAAAAAGAATTTTTACAGCTAGACTTTGCAGCATATTAAAAATATATATAAACTTCCTGGATACTACACTTTATTGCAGTTTCATCACTGCTATACTTTATGTGATAATATTTGTTTACCTCATTATTTTCTCGTTTATTCTACTAATGCACTGTGATGTTCCTTCTAGTGCTAGACAGAACATACTTCCACCTATGATTTATATTTTCACTTTGTGCTAGGAGCTACAAATAGAATATCCAATACTTTCTTTGGAGGTATATACAAATATGATGATGACGATGATGGTGGCAGTGGTAGTAGTGGTGGTGATGGTGATTAATTTGGGGCTGAATATCTATTTTATAACAATAAGGTTTCCTGTCCTTTCATATTTCAAAAGCAAATACTGTCTAATTTTATTTCAGATACAGATCCAGTGGTCCACACAAAAGTTTATACAGTGAATTACTGGTAAAATATTCTTTCAGTTACTCAGAGAGATCCCTGGCATACATCCTTCATATTTTCTCTTTTAAAAAGAAAAATACGGGCTAGGGATATAGCTCAGCAGCACAGCACCTGCTTGATGCGTGTGAGGTCAGCACCTGCTTGATGCGTGTGAGGTCCTGAGTTCAATTCAATACCAAAAAAAAGCCAATTTTTAAAATATGATTAAAATTTAACATCAAACTCTGTATATTAATAGGTGCCAGGAAGACAACTGCAAAGACTAAAGTAAAATACTAATAATATTTTGCTATATTTATAGATAGAATGACTATTTTAATTTTTTGTATTTTTACCAACTTTAGAAATTCTACATTTAAGAAGCATATGTTTTGTCATTAAAAAATAAATGTAATTATTGAACACTAGTAAACTGCTTAACTTCTGAGTTTTAATGGTAAGTGAAATAAATTATTGACACACAAGCTTAAATATCACAGTTTCTCTCATATGAGAAACCCAAATTATAAAGAGCAAAATAAAAGATAATAGAAATCAGGGAGATAAACCTTTCTCAAAGGGGAAGGGTATGAAGATATGTTGAGAGGACAGGAAGGGGAAGAAGGGGGAGGGAAATGAAAAAAAATTAAGATGTACCAACTCCACACAAGGAAAGTAAACATTATGTATTGCAAATATGTAATAATAAAAAAGGTATTTTTGTTCCAATGTAAAAAAACAAGATCCTAAACAAGTTAAAACATTGAAATATTTTTTTACAAAATAACCTTTTCAATTTTTTGCTTTTTCTATAAATTAAGAATCTAGGGCCAGGGATTTAGCTCAGTGGTGTAAGTGCCTGCCTGGCAATGCAAGGTTGTGAGTTCAATCCCTGATACCAAAAAAAAAAAAAAAAAAAATCAATGAGCTGTAGACATATGGGCATCTTTTTGGGCTGGGGATTTAGCTCAGTAGCATAAGTGCCTGCCTTGCAAGCACGTGGTCATGAATTCAATCCCTGGCACCAATAAAAATAAAGAATCTAGCAGACTCATGATTCCAAGTATAATATCGTGATAAACTTTTTAAACTGTTTGAATAGATGGCTAATACAAAATTCACAAAGAATTTTAGGAAAAACATTCGAATTTTTAAAAATAGAACAATGATTTCTATCACATAAATACTTTTCAAAAACATACCAGATTGAGAGTGCATCAATTTGCATATTTAAACACTTATTGACAAATTCAATTCCTCCTAGAAAGCTATGTGTCATGTATTAAAGTGAATAAACTTAAGAACTCAGTGATTAAGAGCAGAGAATAGGCTGGATATGATGGCGCATGCCTGAAATCCCAGCACTTGGGAGGCTGAGGCAAAAGGTTGCTACAAATTTGAGGCCAGTTTGGGCTACAACAAGACTTCAAGGCCAGCATGAACTGCACAGTGAAACCCTATCTCAAAAACACAGAAAAAAAAAAAAAAAAAAGAGACTAATGACTGACAACCTCATTCTAATCCTTACTCTGCCATCTGTGACCTGAGACAAGTCATATGAGCTGTGTATGATTGTTTCCTTGGCTACAAAATTATGACAGTAATTGTACATATCATTTGTGTTATTAAGAGGGTTGAAAGAATTAATACACACTTCAATTAGAGTTCAGCACATTAAGAATGAACTATTATAGTGTAACCTCAGATTGGAAAAACCTCAAAGTACATATTATTTTGTGTTTATTAGGACATGTCTATCAGTAATAAATTTAAATTCTGTAGATGTGTTTCTTTGTGAATACAAAAGGCTAAAAAAATTAATGACTATCAATGAGTATCTTCATTTTCTTATATATTTTCTATAGTTCAATTTTATAAGAAAGAAAACAAAACAAATAAAAATGAAATAAATTCTCAATGAGAACAAACACAGGAGAAGCTTCCTAAGTAACATGAAATGTATCTGACAATGATATGAAATTCTTACAGTACCTTATTTGCTCCAAACTGCACTCTGGCTTTGCCTTTGACTAAGGTGGCGTTGATCTGCATGATGACTGACTCTATGGAGTAGGCACTGCTCCAGCCCTGCAGAAAGAAGCAGCTGTTTCTAAATACAGCAGCAGTCCCATCCTCACGGGACAGCCTCACGGAACAGCATGCAGGAACTCAACAGAAGCGAGCTGGTGTTCAGAAGTTTGTAGTACAGGGGAGAAAGTAAAACTGGACCACTTCCAGGATCTCACAAAAACAAAACCATCCCACATTCATTCTAAATTCCCAATGTGAGCAAATAAACCACTCTTTCAACAATCACCCTACTAAGCGATTCAGCAGCAAGCACAATGTCATTTTACTGGTTTACTTTAGTTTTTTTATTATCAAAAAGAAGATACTATTAAAAATTTTTTAAAGTAGACATAAGAATTTTTCTACTTAATATTTCATACACAGACTCAAAACACTATTGAAGCTGCAAATTGTGAACCATAAGAAAAACAGTCACCTGTTTTGTGAGAAGCTCCATACACAGTGCTCCTCCACCCAACACATACCTTAAAAAGAAAAGAAAGGAATCATACAAAATCCTCTAGGACTCTATGCTCCATCTGAATTTTTAAAAAGCCATTACAAAAAAGAGTATGTACATAAATTTAGAACACACTAAAATGAAAAGTTAAGGGACACAAGATTATGGGTAATTTAAAAATGTTAAATCATCATTCTAATAGTCAACTTAAAAATGATTCTTAGTAACAGAATCCTTAATGACAGAATTTTGTGATATCCAAAAATAAGAATTTAGCAGAACACATTCCAGAAAACGGGGACCAAAGAATTAGTGCCCTGCACTAGCACCCAAAAGTCCCACCACCTCCCTCTCTGTAATAAACAGCTGCACGATGCTGCACAGCTCAGGTTGTCTTCTCCATCCTGAGATGACACTCAAATTCTGACCAGCAGAGACAGGATATTCTCTGAACCAAAGACAATTCTGGGAATCTCCCTTTAGGAAATCATAATGTAGGTAAAAAGTCTTCTATCTTTTATTTATGTATTTATAGTACCGGGGATTGAACTCACAACCTTGCGCTTGCCAGACAGGTGCTTACACCAATGAACTAAATCCCCAGCCCAATTCTTCCATTTTTTAACCCTTTTAAAAAACAATTCCACACCTCCTTAATGTTACTTTAAATTTCAAAATACATTAAATAGCATGCCTAAATATGTAAATCGGAATCCTTTCAGTCCGAAACTTGTAGTGACTACTGATGAAAGCCCTAGCCCAGGACAAAATGCTGTGTCCTCTGCCAGGCATTGCCCTGCCTTTTCCCTGCCTACAATTCTGGCCATGCATGCCTACCTCCCTGACACTGTTCTCCCCACAGAACTTCCCAGACCATTCTAGCCTGCAAACCTTCCATCCTGGCTCACTACAGGCATTCCCATGTCAAATAAACCAAATGTCTCTGCAGAGAGGTAGGGAATCCAAAAGCTCCTGGAGACCCCTGAAATCACTAATAGTACACTGGAACTAATCAACAGCTAGTGAGGAAAATATTCCTCATACTTTTGTTTTTCTGAAATACAAGTACCTCCAATTTCCTGAATCTCCCATAGATCTATAAAATTACCTTATATGTAAAGGTATGCTTGCTGATTTAAGAAAATTAGTAAATCTAGGTTTTCATTTAAAGTTTGGTTTCTCTGTAACTACCCAAAATCTTGACATCTATTAATGTGTGGGCCTCATATTTGACCTGTACATTTCAAAATGCTAAGCTAGACAGGGACTCCTTTCAGGACAAAGAGGTATGCAGTGGACACTTAAGTTACCCACGACCCAGCACCTTTTTTGTGCTGGGGATTGAGCTCATGATCTCACGTTTGCCAAGCAGAGGGTTTTATTGTATGTGAACTGTAACATGATGAAGCTGTTGTTTTTTAAAATTTTTTAATTTTTTGGTACTGGGGACTGAACTTACGATCTCACACTTGCCAAACAGGTACTTGTGCCACTGAGCTAAATCCCCAGCCCGAAGCTGTTATTTAAAAGCTTGGCTCTGACAACAAATTAATAGGGTAATAAAAGAAGTAAAATATGAAATATACAGCAAAAACTGCTCAATAATCTAGACAGAATCACACAGGGTTTTTAACCTGCAGCTAGTTTGCAAGTTCTGTGTTTGTTAGTATTTCTAATTATTTAGGTCGCCTTAAGTCAGTAATTTTTTTTCCTCACTTAACAGTTGACGCTAAAGACCAAGTCACCTTAATCCTGCCTCCAATGAGCATCTGCATTTCACTTTTCTTTCTGTTCCCTTCTTGTGCACCAGCTTTGGCTCCCACAAATCAGCCTGAGATACAGCACTAGCTCTTAGCGAGTGCTCTGTCTTTCCGGCCTCCATCAGCACCATGCATCCACTGCAGGCATTCATCTTTCCATAATGTTCCTTTGTATTATTCCCCTCTTGCTAGCCAGGTAAAACAACATGAATCCAAAACCCTCATGTAGGTCTGCTTATCAGAGAGACAGTAAAAAACACAAAAAGACCTGTGTTTGCTTTAGGATGTTGGACAAATGCAAGTTACTATTTCAGCATCATTTACAGTATGAAAAAATAAATAAAGCATAAAAAAATAAAAACTATGGCTTGGAAGGTAGCAAAAGGCTGATAATTTACCAGACACAAAGGTTAAAAATTTGTCATCTTTTAGTTTTATGTTCAGTCCTTTGTATATATAAATATTTGACTGGGTCACCCAATATTCGATTCTCAAAACTGATTATAAGGTTTTATGACAGGAAAAACACTTTTGCTATCTAATTCACTACAGTGTAGGGATGCTTTAAATTCAAAATGAAACTTTGCACAATTCTAAACCCTTTATGCTCAATTGCTCTATGTCCTCAATGTAATAGTACATCGGAGATCAATTCTGTAACATCTTGTCAGAAAGAACTAAGCTTTTACATGGGGATTTGTAAGTCCATAGGGTCTGTTATTATCCCTAAGAGATGAGTAGAACTTTTCTTGCTCGGCAAAAGAAAATATCCAAGAATCATTCACGACTTTAATAAAGTAGCATTTCCCAAAAAGCAAACCAGAGGACCTGTTCTTCTGAGATCCCATGGGGTAAATAATTATAAGTTAGACAGATTTAGGAAAGCTGTTTAACATCTTTAAAAAATCACAGTAAGGTTCCAGGAGGTCACTTGGGGTTGAATGTCACAAGCTTGGTTTCTAAAACCCCACAATCCTTTCAAATAACACCCCTATTAACATCCCACCACTGGTACGCACAGAGCATTCTGGGAAACGCAGCCTAGATCTCTTTCACAAGCAGAATTTTACAGTATTGCATGAGTTAAAATGGGCTCAGCACATTTACAAGTGCTAAATTTTTCTTAAAGCCACCTTCTTTTGATTGAGCTTCACAGACATACCTCATCCCCAACATCACCACCACAGGTTCCACAGGTAACCATAGGTAACATCCTACCTATATAGTGAAACAATTCTTAACATCCCATAGTACATAGAAAGAAGCACATAAAGCAAAGAGAACTAAATGTTCTGTAAGGAGTTAGGAGCAAACTCACTTCAGAGAAAGTTCTCTGTAGTAGTCACCCACATTTTTAACCTGAAAGTAACTCTTCCTGTCTCAACCACAGAAAACATCAATTTAAGGGTGGGATTATCTTTAGATTGCATTGCTTGAATATGGATTATCTTACAAAGTAAAATTATTCAGCTAAGTGTTTGAAAATTCTCAAATTAGTTTAACCGCTTCTATATTGGCAGTCTACACATTTCATAACTAACCTAGGTACAAATTCTTGTTTTCCCATTCTCCTTACGACTTCGATCCACAAAAAAGAATCACTACAACATCAACGAAAGCACTTAATTGCCACTTAATTCCAGTCAACATCACCACTCCACTGTAAGGCAGGCTGGCTTCAGCTCCAGAGGTCATGAGAGCCTGCCCCTCCTAGAGGCTCTAGGTTGAAGAGTCTGGCTATAGGAACTACTCCATCTAGAATTCATGTCCTCAACCACAATCTGTATTTGAAAAGCACTTGACTTTTAAGGTAAATATATATAAATAGGAACCACTAAAATTTCTACCTATAGGAAAGTAAGGATTTACACCATGATTCTCAATGTGAGCCCCAAAGTAGCAGCATCAGCTTCACCTTAGAACTTATTAGAAACGCAGGTTCTCAGGCCCCACCTTGGTCCTGCTGAATCAGAAACCTTGGGACAGAAGCCTGGCAATCTAAGCCTCCCAGCGTTTTAAGGAGCTCTACAAATGATTCCCACATGCTACCAAAAACAAAACAAACAAACACTTAAACTTACCCCCCTGAGAGAACAGGTAACACTACTCGAACAAATGGAGGATCAAATGGAAAGTTATCCTAAAAAGTAAATAAACAAGTTTAATATTACTTAGAAGATTTTAAAATCATCACTAAAGAAATTCATATATTTATTATCTGATGAGGATCATAAAATCAGTATCAACAAGTAGGATGAAACAAAAACCAAAGCAAATAAAAACGAAGTTAAGATTAGGCTCAAATAGGGGCTGGGGGTTTAGCTCAGCAGCATAAGCACCTGCCTTGCAAGCAGGCAGTTGTGAGTTTGATCCCTGGTACGATAAAAAGGAAAAAGACGAAGAAAAAAAAAAAAAAGATTAGGCTCAAATAGAATGGTATTGTGGTAAATTTATTTCACTAAGTGATTCCATTCCTAGTAAACCTACACAAAAGCAATGTTAAAATAATAAATTTCTGGATAATAGCCAGAAAGAGTGGGCAAAATTTAACAATTACAGGGCTGTGTCTGGGAAGAAAAAGAGAAACTCTATAGAGAAAGGGCTTTTCTTCCAGCTACATACAGAAGAGAAGAGGTTAACAAACTGAGTAGAACTCACAGACTCATGGCTGGCAAGATAAAAAAATCAGAACACTGGAGTCCACCACGAAGAGGTACTGGTTCATATTTTAGATTAGGTCCCTGAAGACAATCTATAAACTTTCCTGGCAGAAATCAAGTCCAGCTTTAAATCAGCCCCATCCCTGATGGATGAGTCCTACCCAGGATGCCACTGTCCATGCCCCTGAAAGGGGCAAAGGTAAGTCAAAGGGGCAAAGTTCTAGAGAAGAACATTATCCAATGAATGCTATAGATCTGCACTGTGATGTTTCATACACAGTGTCTGTCACTAAGAACAAGCAGCTATAAGAAACTTAAAGATGATACAATCAGAAAACCAGAGAAGCAAACTACACACATAACCACAGGGACTGAGGTATAAATACATTCAAGAAAGGAAAATACAAGCCTAAAAATCTGGCAGAGAACTGCAAATGGAACCATAGAAATTCTAAAATTTAGAGACAGAATAACTGAAATTAATAGCTCAACGAATGAGCTTAACCACAAGCAGGAACAGAATTGAAAAGAGTAAGCTGAAAAATAGATCAGAATAAAACTAGGAAAAACAAAAAAGTGAAAAATGAAAGAAACATCAAGACATAAGATAACATGCTGAAAAGGTTTACCATACACACTGAGTCCTAGGAGAAGAAAACAGAACAGAGAAGCTGAACACTTCCCAAAACCAAAGCAGGACTGTTGAGGCTTAGCTCCTGACTGTGCTCAAAACCGATAAATGGAAGGGCTGGAGGTTTAGCTCAGCGGCATAAGTGCCTGCCTTGCAAGCAGGCAGTCGTGAGTTTGATCCCCGGTACTGATAAAAAGGAAAAAGACAAAAAAAAAGAACTATTTGGGGCTGAGGATTTAGCTCAGCGGCATAAGCGCCTGCCTTGCAAGCAGGCAGTGGTGAGTTCGATCCCTGGATCCCTGGTACCGATAAAAACAAAAAAGACAAAAAACAAAACAAAACTGATAAATGGGAGAGAAGAAGGTGTCTAGAAGTGGTTGGGAGGAACTCTAGGAGGCCAGGCCTAACTGGAGGCAATTGCTGGGAGAAGCTATGTTTTGTACCCTTCTACCTCTCTCAAAATAAATCTTTCCTCTTTTAAACTGTTTATCTTAGGGATTTTGTCACAGCAATGAATAGCCAACAGTTACCACAAGATTAAAAGACTATTAAGTAGTTTAAGAGAAAAATAGAGGTCACAATAAAGAGTATGATAGCTTCAAGATGCTAAAAGAAAGGAAATGCCAACCCAGAAAACTATATTCAATGAAAATGCTTCTCAAAATGAAATAAAAACAGCACCCTGGGAGGCTAAGGCAGGAGGACCACAATTTTGAAGCCAATTGGGTAACTCAGCCTCAAATTAAAAGTGAGGGTGAGTACCCTAGGGATGTGGCTCAGTGAGAAGGGTCTAGGTTCAATGCAGGGGCTATGTGTAAAAATAGACATTTTCCTATTCACAGACCCACACACAAAAGGAAAAAGACATTTCTAGTAGAAAAATATGATCTTAGATGAAAGAATAAAGAGCATTAAACAGCAACTATGCAGGTGGGCCCCAGTGAGTAAGTGTAGGGTTTCAGATAAGCACAGAACTAAAATGGATGACAACAGCCACATATCTGGAAAGGAGGACATGAATTCAGTATGTTTTAAGTCTTCTACTGACAAGAAAAACTATAAATCAACAAACTGATGTTATACATTGACAAGTTGAGGTATATACCATGATTATAAGGGAGAAAGGAAGAACAGGAAAGCATACAGCTACCATGCTAATACAGACAGGAAAGTGCTGTAAGGAAAAGCAAAAAATGAAAGAAAAAGCATAGAGCAAGAAATACAAGCAGAAAATCACCTATAGCATGGCAGATTGAAACTGGGTTCATAGCACTGATAGTAAATGGAATGGACAGACTGCTCCAACTGCAAATCAAAGATTAGACTTGATTTTAAAAAATGAAGAGAGCAAGATGAGAGAGAAAATAAGCAAAGAAAAGAAACCTCAGCAACTTCTTAGGCTAATTACAATCCCTTTTTTGAAATTTTAGTATTGAAAACTGTTTCCAAAGCTGGGCATTATGGCACACGACTATAATCCTAGTATTTGGAAGGCTGAGCCAAGAGGATTGCTGTGAATTCAAGGCCAGCCTAGGTTACAAACAGAGCTCAAGGCCAGCCTGAACTGCATAGCGAAACTCTGTCTCAAAAAAAAAACAAAACAACAACAAAAAAGAAAAACTGTTTCCAGAAGAGAGAGTTTTCTGCCTAATGAAATGAGGCACAAATGCCAAAGTGGTGCCAAAGTGGCCGCAAGTGCGAGCTCTGTGCTGGGCAGGATGCCAGGAAGGCTAGCCCTTCCCTCCCTACAGCAGTTGGACAGGACAGCACCCTGCTTGTGACGGTAGGAGACAGCCAGTACCACCAAGAGATGCCATCTCTATTCTTTATATTCAAATAAAACAGGATTACAGGAAACAACTGATGCCTTGCAGAAGACCAATTTGAGGGTGAAAAATCCAAACAAACATTTGCTTCACCAGTCATTTCCAAAGGAACACAAAAACACAAGTTCAACTGAGAAGAGCAGAGCATAATTTCAATAATTTACTTTAACTCTCTCCCTTTGCCTACCCTTCGTAAGACTCCGAGGAACATACAAATTACGGAAACTCAGTCCTATGGGCAGAAGATGAACAACTGCAACTCAGAAAGTGAAGAATCTACCCACACAAGAAACCAATTTGAATGATAGCTATGATAGACTAGAAAGATTCTATTTCATAAGCAACTCACCATTTATCTGTGATTTAGTAGTATAATAAAAGGCATTATTAACAAAGTTTGGTAAAACACAACCTCATTTAATCTTCTATTATTTATCCCTTTGAATGCATCATCCCAAGTAGGTGACTTCAAATCTGTGTTAAGAATTATCTTCAACTAATTCTTCTGCATTAGAACTTAGTGTGCCCTGATACTCAACTAATCAAGATTTTACAGAAATAAAGAGGAATTCCTTAACTAAAAAGAAAAAAAAATAGTTAAGACAATTGTGAAAATGGAAACTTGAGTTACATTACTGTACTAACTCATAAATGAGAATCTCAAGCTTTAGGAAGATGCCATAAATTTATCTGATTTCCCAGTTAGCACCCGGGCCTTCTAAGGATGAAGAACATTCTGTTTTTAAGATGGTATTACAAAAGGACTCTAAATAGTTATAAAACTTGAAAACTGACTGTATAATTTGACTCATTAGTTCTAGTTTTACACCATGTGTCCAACAAAAACAAAACTAATGCTTTCAACAGTCCTTCAGACTGCTGAATACACCCATTCTCTCACCTCCAAGTCCACAATTTAACCAAGCTATCTTATGATATAAGCTAGAACCTCATACCACTCCTGATTGCTACTCTCTAAATAAACTTTAATTTGTCTAAATAAACTCTTCTTAAAAGTACCATCCGACATTCAATTCAGTAATTCACAGGTGGCCTGAAGAGTAAGAAAATTCGCTTCTTTAAAAGTACGGCACTGGGCTGGGGATATAGCTCAGTGACACAGTGCCTGCCTGGCAAGCACGAGGTCCTGAGTTCAATTCCCAGTACAAAAAAAAAATGTACAGCACATCACATTTATCAAGCTGCTGATCAGGTCCCATCTCCATGACTACGTTCTAAATCAAGCTCTATTTTTCTCATTGTTCCTAATTCGCCAGTGTCAGTATGCATACCTGTGCAATTCTGGCCCTTTGTGTGAGTCTTGCTGAGTTCTTCTGCTTGCTCCAACCTATGAACCCTGACACCAGTAACCTGCTGATTTCATGTAAGGTCCTTCTCACAACATCAATTAGCCCAGGAAGATCACCCTCAACCCAGGCCTCTTAAAAAATACTCCAACCCTAGGAAAAGGCCCTTCTTTCTGTTGTCATTGTCCAAAACATAAATCCACTAGAATTTCAACCATTTTCCTCCCAGATCATCCCTTCCCTGAAGTTCTATCTAGAGTAGGAAAATACTATGAAAACACTGCCTTCTGTCACAAATGGCTCCAAGGAGGAAGGGACAGGGAGGGGCACATAGGTGCTTCAAAATACTAAAAAAACAAGGTTCTATTTCATAAGCTCAGTGTTAGGCACATGAATGTATGATTTAATATTATTTTCAATTAAAATATTTTACATAGTTTTTGTTTTGTTTTTGCACTGATTAACTTTCCTACTTTTCCATGGTTGTCTGGTTGATTTTGCCTAGGCATTTCCTTTATCGCCCCATAGGAATTAGTAAAAGTGACGAGTCATGAGCACCTACATCAAGTAGACCAGAGTCACATCCTAGAAAGACAGCTCAGAGGATACTGATATACTTTATACAATAACCAAACTGAGGAACCATGACTCTTGGGCTATTTCAAGAAAGTATAGTCATAAGACAGACCTCCAAATAAAAACAGGTTTATATAAAACCTATACAAAAAGCTTTCAAAAAAATATTGCCACTGTTTTCCTAAATATAAATTTTTTTTTTTTTTTTTTGGTACCGAGGATCAAACTCATGACCTTGTGGCTTGCCAGGTAGCTGCTTATGCCACTGCACTAAACCCCTGGTCCCCGATTTTTTCTTAATTACAAAGAAAGTATCTTTTCATGTCTTAATTTTCATCATTCAAAACAACTCACACTAATCTACTCTCACTTCTACTATCACCACCCTACATCTGGTCTTCACTTCTAGTTAAAGCCCCTCCCAGAAATTCACTCTGCCCTATCTAATCCCTGCTGTACTATCAGAGGCATGACTATTCAAAACAGAATGAAAAGTCTAACAGATCAAGCATGACTTTGCATAAAAAACTAAAGATTCTTTCTGCAGACTGTTCACTACAATTTTCGAAGTCTGATAGCCTCTATCACACTAGTTTCCCATCTCCAGAAAGAACACAGGCTCTTGAAGAACAGAGATCACAGTTTAGATGTTTTCAGGCATTTTAAATCATCAATCTGAAATGAAAACAATCTATCTGCAAGATAACTGTTTCATAAATTTTTCTTCTCAGTTTAAAAAAATAGGTTAAAAGAAGCCCCATATAATTTAATTCCTTTAGATATACTTTCTAGGCTTTTTAAACTAGTCAATATTATTAAGGGCTTAATAATACTGCCTTACAGCTTATCCATAATTCTTAATAACTCACTAACGTTTTATCTAGGTCCCTTTGCTATTCTTTTTAACCTTCATTTTTAGCATCCTAAGAGTAACTATTAAATATAGTACATGAATTCAGAAAATGCATAAAAAAAAAGAGTACACCTTACAAGTGGTTGTGAAGTACATGCCCTTTTCAACTCACAACTCCAAATGGGCTCCTTATCCTGAGTTGTATGCTAAGCATATCTCTGCTCTTTCAGACAGCTTTATTGCCAAGGGATAAATTTGTGTATTAATATTTATTTTTTTCATTTTTTCCCAAGATACCACTTTAAAATTTTTACCTCATTTTGCCCTTCCCACCTGCCCAATGGAATTTTTAACACCACACAACTCTTTCTTGGTTTATGTTTTATGGTTCCTTGCAAGTGCCAAGATCACTGCAACACTGAGCATTTTTTTTTCACTCTGAAGACCCATTTTCACCCCATTCAGGTGATATCCAATGAGAATGCATTCCCTAAACTATTATTAGCTTTACCAATTCCTAAACTCTATATAATATATAAATGAAATTGTACAAAAAAGTTTAGGGCGCTAGTTTCTCTTGCTCAGCACTGCATTCAAGATTCATCCATGTTGTACATAGCTATATCCCATTTTATGAATAATATAATTCTCCATTTTACTGGAACTTCGATTTTTCTGTTTGAGTTATTGTAAACAACACGGCTCTGAACATTCTTGTGCCTGTGTCTGTGTGCCTGAATACTCATTTGTCACAGAGCATATTCCAAGAGAATTCCTGAACTGTAAGGTAAACACTTCATACAAATAATACCATATTGTTTTCCAACCATATGGAGTCCCACTAATATTTTCTTACCTTAAAAGAGAAGTTAAGCAAAATATATTCTATGCCTTCTTTTTCTTTTAAAATCTGAAGATCACTGTGCAAAGGACTATCAGGATCAACCCTAAGAATAACAAAACAAAAGCCAGTTCAAACAGAGGACAATTTTTTTCACTAAACTAAAAAATGAAGCAGTCTAAGAGATAAAACAGAGACCCCCAAGCTAAGTTCCAGACAGAGAAGTTCTAAAGCTGCTCTATAACCCTGGAAAAAAAATAACTCATTGTAGTCTCTAGCTCCTTGGGAATATAGGCTCAAAAGGAAATTACAGTAGTCAGACCTATTCTTTTTTTTTTTTTTTTTTTTTTTTTTTTTGGTCTTTTTGAGACTGGGTCTCTCTATGCAGTTCAGGCTGGCCTTGGGCTCACTTTAGTCCAGGATGGTCTGAATTTGCAATGATCCTCCTTGCCTCTGCCTCCAGTGCTGAGATTATAGGCATGTGCCACCATACCCAGCTAGTCAGATCTATTCTAATACAGGAATTCAAAATCAGAAAAAGGCACATGTTCTTAATTTCCTCCAAAAAAAGAAACACAAAACAAAACAAAACACATACTTTCTGAAATTTAGATTATTAGCCAAGGAGTTCATGGAAAAACACTGCCACCAAAAAAACCCGTGACAGATCGAGTTACTAACTACAAAAGTCTAGATTTGTCTACAACTCTTCTGCATATACAAACCCTGCCCAAATTCCTTACTTCAAGCAAATTGGTTATCAGTCAACTTCATCAGTGAGACAATGGCAATCTAAATTGTCATTGTCTTACAAACTCCATGAAACACCTTATCCCATAGTGGTTCTTTCTCACTTTATAAAACAACTCATTTTCACAACCTGAGAACTATTTCCATAAAGAGAAGTTCTCAAGTTCTAAGTAACAGTATAAAAGGTTTCATATTGAGAGTAAAAACTCTCACTGTAAGAGTCAAACACTGCATGAGTAGGTCAGCATCAGAGCCACTTACTTCTGCAGCTTCACGTGCCACTCATATAGACTGTCATTTACTAGTTCCACGGAATAGATCCCTGGGAAGACAAAGCACGCTGGTTACTCTCCACCTTATCATGTACCTCAACCATCATATACAAACCACCAACAAAAACTAGAAATTTCACTACTGAACGGAATGTCTAAGCTGTACTGCAAATACAGTGTCTTACACCCTTAACAGACAATCAAAACCATCAGTTAACAGGATTCTTCAAGGAATTCAGAAACCACTTACTATTAACTTTGAAAAATTCAGTTATGTTAAGTCACATGACTTTTCTTATGTGTACACAGAAACATTTATACAAAATTGAATCCTCCTTACACAAATGTTTTTAATCTTCAATTTGCTAGGACATCTCAGTCAATATACACTAAGTCCACTGTCAACTCTCTTAGTAATTTAAGAACATACCATAATGTAACCAAATCTAATATCTGGTTATTAAATTTTTGCCAACATTGAGACAGACAGGTAATTATTTAACATTCAAAGATAAAACCAGTATTCAAATGTTTAACTATTTAGGTTTCTATAGATAAATGTTTAGGTTTCTTACAAGATAAACTATTAGGACTCTCAAGTTTCTAATAACTCAGAAAGAAATTTGGCTTAATTTATACTTTGCAAATCAGAATTTGGTGTTATTTTTTAAGCAATTTTAGTAACTTTTATTTGATCACTACAAGAATTTCTAAATGAAACATAATGCTATCTTCTCAAACAAATGAAGGGTTAATGCTCTCTTATTTAGCACTAGAACAATGTAAGAAAAGCTTACGGAGAAAAGCTAATCAGAGAGGTTCCACAGTGTTTTTTCAGTAAGAAAGAATACCCTTAAATCAAACTACTATACAAGAGCAAAAAAATTTTAATTAAAAGATTTTAAATCCACTTCATTTAAAAGTAATACCACAATTATCCCTGTAAGAGTTCTTTATGGAGTAAGGAAAAAAAGGCAAAATAAAATCAACTTACAATAGTTCTTTCTTTGTACAAAGAAATATATCAACCTTATTTACTTTACAAACCAATACTCATGCTTTTGCCAGAAGATAAAAATTATATGAATTAAATAAATATCAGGAAGACAAAAAATTATGATATATTTATAAGAACATTTATTTTTTTTAAAATCCAGACTCATTCTCTTTTACCTCCTATATCTTTTGGAACTTGATTAAATTTGAGTTTCAATATCCTTACAATAAAGTTAATAAACATTTATATTGCTGTCCAGTTATAAAAATATATATATTTTTTTTTCTTTTTTTTGAGACAATAATCCTCCTGGCCTCAGCCTCCCGTGTGCTGGGATTACAGGCATGCAGTACTATGCCCAGCAAAAAAAAGACATCATTTGACAACAGCAAAGAGCAACAGAATGTAGACAGCAGGGACCCGGTGGTCCTTACCTGTTTTGTAACTCTGTGATCTGTATATGTCCCTGAGCTCTTTCATAAGTCTATCTGAAGCTTGCACAGACCCAGACACTGCACCCTGAAACAGAAAACCTGCTGTTTACAGGGTCTCCTACGTCATTAAAGATTCAAAGTCTTTGAACCAATACTTTACAAAAAATGTTGTAAAATTGGATCACCACTCAGCATTTTAAGAAATTGAAGAATTCAATTAAATGAAGGATTATGAAGTTTCAAAAGGAACATAAAATTTGGGCCAGTCTGGTTTGTGTACTGTTTATCGCAGAGGAGGACCATCATGAACTCTGTGATACTGCATAATTTAGTATGAGTTTATTCCAAACTCTGATTTTTTGAAAATACTTGAAGACCCTCACCACAGCACATTATTAACTAAAATAGTTCCATTAATAAGACTGAGCAAGAATGTCATACTGAAAAACACGTTTGCCTTCAGGCAACTGGTTTCACTTTTTGTCAGCATCCTAAGAGTGAATAAGAATGGAACTACTTTTGAGCAGATAAATAAAAGATTTTAAGAGCTGCACTACACTTTGAGGGTGAAAATACATTAGCCTACAAAGGTATTTCCTAGGTATATGAACTTGAACTGGTTTAAGCCCTAACTTTCCCATTTACTAAATATGTAAAATATCTACTTCATATGGTGGCTTTGAAGATTAAATACATATATTAAACATGTTTATCATATCAAAGTATCTGATAATCTTTAGTTAATCTGACTATAACTCATACAACCTGGAGCTGCACAAAAGACAGCACATACAGTAAAATATTGATTCAGATACTATGAACTTATTTTAATCTTTATTCAGATATTAGGTTGTCTACATTTCTTTGCTATATTTTTAAAAATCTGCCAATAAAATTAATATACTAAAATTGAAGCAGAGAAAATAATGTTTTACAGCTCTTGGCATTTACTCTAAAAACACATTCTCTGGGTTTTTTCAAGACAAAGCAACTGACCTTGGACTTGAGGAAACTGACAAGTGGCTCCAAGAGAAGGCAGAAGTATATGTGAGGAGATAGCCAGACCAGCATTAGATGTCTCCCTCCTCTGGGTATCTATTTTGTTGGGGGGTCTTTTTGAGACAGGGTCTCACTCTGCAGTTCAAACTGGCCTTGAGCTCACTTTGTAGCCCCAGCTAGTCTCAAACTTGCAAGGATCCTTCTGCCTCAGCCTCCCTCAGCAGGGACTACAGGCATGTGCCACCACACCCGCTCTCTGCGTATCATTTATACCTATGTATAGAGCACATTTTACACACATATTTCTATCCACATACACACACACACCTTCTCATTTATCTCAGCAGCCATCCAAAAGGTATGCAGTATCTGTCCACATTTTAGAGCTGAGAAAACAGAAACCCCACAGTGTCTATAGCCAAACTGTTTGTTCTACCCTCCTATGGGGTTTCATGTGACACAGTTGTTAAGCCAAAAGAAAAAAAGTGACTTTGGGTTTGGTCAGGGAAGGACAGACCCAAGGTCAACTTCAGAGAGGAAAAATTCTGAAGAAACTTTATAGGAGAGTCTGAATACATGTATTCCACCACGGGGGGTAAGAAAAAATACAGCATAAATGAGTGGGGGTAGGAAGGGGCAGTACAGGAGGGCAGCAGGAGGGCCTCAGGACATGAAGAGCAGATGGACAAGGTGAGAAGTAGATGTCAACAGAGAAGCACCTGGGGCAACAGCACATATGACTGAATCTACTACTGAGGTGGAATGCAACAGGGACAGCTGGAACGCGTATCTGCATGAACTGCCTACTGATAGCTACTCAAACACCAAAGTCCAGGCTCTAGGTATTTACACATACTCACATTTAAATGGTCTTGCCTTTGAGTCTTCCTAATTTTCTCTAATATTGCCAAATTTTCTTTTTCAATTCCTTCATCCTCTAATTTTTTTCCACTAATAGGCTCTTCTTCCTTCATCTCATAGTGATCTAAGTCTTCTATATCCTACAAAAGGGAAAACACTAGCTTTTTAAGTTAATTTTTTTCAGTAGTTTCTTGTGCCAAAAGTTAAATTATTCTCAACTGGGATAAAAGAGAACAAGAAAGAGAAGATAGTGAATCCATTCTATGGGAAGGGGCAAAAACTCTATATATTCAATTCAAAGGATTCCTTCCTTCAATAGTTTATGTTCTCTTTAAAAGATAGACTCAGAACAAAGCAGATTTAACAGCTTTACAAAGTCATAATATTAACAGATATGCCATCTGTTAAGTCTCTCATTAAAAGGAATTTCTCAAATAACTTAACAGATATCAAGGACCTAAACTGTTTATAGTTTGTCCCACAAACATGACTTCTAGTAAATGTGAACACAAATATAACAATGCCTATTTTATCCTAATAACCATAAACACAAACACAAAATCTGCATGTACATAAACAATGAATTCAACAGAATACTGAGGCCAAGAAAATATCAACATACCAGAATTATTTTCTTCTCTAGCAATTAAAAACTTTGAAGTACATCTCAGTTATGCCAAAACAATTGCATTGAAGAAGACCAGCCAAGTGTGGTGGCACACACGTGTAATTCCGGCACTCAGGAGGTGGAGGCAGGAGCATAACAGTGAGTTTGAGGCCATCCCAGGCTACATAGCAATTCAAGGACAGCCTCAAATGCCTAGTAAGACCCTGTCACACAAAACCAAAAAAAAAAAAAACCCTAAAAATACTTATTCTATAGCTGTTCTCTCTGAAGACATTTGTTTAGTGCTTTTTGAAATTTTATGTAATAAATAGTGATTGACTTTTATAATTAGGAAAAGAACTTGAATAACACGCTTAGACTAATACCTTTACCTTATCATCATATACAAATCTGTGTAGAATTTTTAAAATTTCAAACTTTTTCAAGTACCTTACTTCTCTCTCTTCAATTGCCAAACTCTCTAAAGAAGTACTTTATTATCTCCATTTTTTGAAGCAGGCTAAGTTGCTGTGTTCTAGATCACGTTTAAGGACCACCTTCTCTCAAAAAGAGACTCGGCAGTCTCTTTCTTGGGATGCCACTTCCTCAGCCTCCTTACACTGCTCTCTGCTGCCAAGCACCTTTCGGCCCTCGTCTTCCTGCCTATCCTGTCTCCTTCAGAGTCCATTTCCCTACACCTTCACTCATGTTCCTGTCCACAAAACTCCACTTGCAGTCTAATCCACACATTCCTGAAGAGTTGATCATTACTTTTCTAGAACTATATTCTTAGTGCACCATTCTACCTTCCTTGCAACACTGTCTCTAATCCCAGACTTTAACCATGTGCCCTTTCCAACCAATCCTGCTCTCTACAGCCTCAACAATGCTCCTCCTACAAGGACAGCACTCAGAGCACCGTCACATGCCATGCCCAAGGCTTCTCCACATTATTTCTGTAGCCTAGACCATCTTTCTTTTTATCTGCACAACAGCCACTTCTGTAAATCCAGTATCCATCCATTCTAGAGCTCCCTAAATACTGCTGTCCTTTGCTTGTTGTGAGAAAAAAGAAAGGTACATGAACCTTGATTATATTGTCTGCTTTACTGTATAATGGACCCATGGAAAAGGGTTAATATTTTCACAGAAATACAAACTGTCCTACAAGTCCTTCTAAGTGGATAATTATAAGAATTAATTTACCCAATAAAGCAACTACTCCTTCTTTAGCTGAGGTATTCTGAAAGTGTACATTAGATTAAAATATTTCAAATAAAGTAACAGGCATGCTGGCTCATGTCCTCCAGTGTTCAGGAGGTTGAGGCAGGAGGATCCTTGCAAATTCGAGACCAGCCTGGGCTACAAAATGAGCCCAAGGCTAGCCAGAACTGCATGACGAGACCCTGTCTCAAAAACACAAAACAAAAGGGAAATAAAATAAGGTAAAACTCTCAATTATTAGTAAAACAGGAAAAAAATTTTATATTTTAGACCTTTCGCCAAGTATACTTACGTATGCCTGTAGTCCCAGCACTTCGAGGCTGAAGCAGGCGTATTTCTGTAAGTTCAAAGCCAGCCTGGGTTGTTTAGTAAGTTCAAAGACAGCCTGAACTACATAGTGAGACCTTGTCTCAAAAAACCCCGAACAAATTTAAAAAATGAAGACCTTTAATCTGGCAATGCAGAAACAGATCTCTCTTCTCCAGTTTTCATTTAAATGCAACACTTCAGAGCCTGGAAACCTCTGAAGCTGTATCAATGACTGACGGCTAACACCATACACATGGAATCTGCTCTGCTAAGCTTGCTGTGATCTAGATGCACCTCTCCAAACTTAGCTGTTGTTACAGGATGGTACTGAGAGGAGAGTCATGGAGGGGGCCTCTGGGCCTGAGAGTGCCTTTATCAGTAGCGGAATTAAGGCATTTATGAGAGGCTCCTAACATCGTCTGGCTACCTTGCTCTGTTATCCAACTAAAAGACTTTAGAATAAACACCCATGAAAGCATCTTGATCTTGGATCTCCCAGCCTTCAGGACTTGGAGGGAAATTTTTTTTTCACCACTGAGAATTGAACCAATGGGCTAAGGCATACTGGATAAATACTGTGCTACTTACTTCACCAGCCCTTTCTTGAATTTTTCACTGTTAGACAGGGTTTTGCTAAGCTACTGAAAATGGCTGCAGACCTACAATCCTTCTGCCTCAGCCTTCCAGCTAGCTAGTATTACAGGCATGAGCCACTATGCCTGGCTTAACATTCTGTTCTTTTTTTTTTTTTTTTTTTTTTAACCTATTCTCAGGTCCTAATAACAATAGCTCAAACAGAACTATTTAGATTTTTTTTCTAAGAGACAAATACAGAACTTTTAAAACTTAGTAGTTCTTCCCAAAAATAATCAAGTTAGTTAAATACTAAATTCTATTACATTCAAATATAACTTTAGTGCAAACTGTCAAAAAGCTCATTTTCTGAGAGATCAAATTCAAGGAATTCAGATAAACTTATTTGTTCAAAAGCCCATCAATAAATGGAAGGTAAAGCCAGTATTTAGAAATTATATTTATCCTAAATACCATGTGTTCTTCATTAGTCTACAATAACACTAATTTAAAAGATTCATGAATTGGCCAGGGATATAGCTCAGCAGCACAAGGGCCTGCCTGGCAAGTGAAAGATCCTAAGTTCAATTCCTGGTACCAAAAATCAAAAGGGTTAGTGAATTGCTACAATGTTCAAAAGCACAGTTATTTATAATATATTACTCTTACATATACGTACTTCAGCCATCTCTTCTTCTTCCTCCTCTTCTGAAGTCAATTCTTCTGTTGTCCCATTCTGAAACAGAGAGCAACTTGCCAGGGCTCCACAGAACAAATGTGCACACACTGAGTACACAGAAGAGCAGTGTCCCAGCTTAGGAGACAAATTATCATCCATCTGTCACGGCCCTTCCTCTAAGGGAGAGCTTATTAAAAATAAACATTCATTTTCAATCCAGATTTTGTTTGAAAATAACATTTATCAGGTTTTTAAAAAGTTTTTAACAATTCAACTTACAGATGACTTAGGAAATAAAAGTAATCAGTCAAATGCAAAGCAAATCTTGAAAAAATGTTTTAAACACAATTTTGTTTATAATAAACACTAAGCTATTGATTCCTTAAATATCTACCCTTTTGACTTGAAAAGCCTGAATTTTTAATTAATCCAACCGTCTTGTGAAAGGTCAGGCAACTTATACAGGAGCAGGCACTTCATAAAAACTAAAAATTACAAAATCACACTTAAGAGCCAATATTCTTTTCTAAACCATGTTATTTACTACAGAACACTTCTCTGTAACACACAGCTTGCTGCTCATTCACAAAGGATTCTGATGGGGTCTTAGGAAGCACCTTCACAGTCAGTTTTTGCAGATTTCAAAAGGCCTTGTTTGCAGAGTCCAAGCATGGTTCCCCAGTCACAGTGTAGGCTGTGGTCTTTAACCATAAAAGTAGGCTGAGGTAGGACCCAGAATAACTAAGAGAAATTAGGACCCAGAAATCACATCAGATGAAGATCTCAGCAGTATCTAACCTATCTATTGTTAGAATCTCCTGTGTAATTATTAAGAGATGAAAATCATTATCTCAGAGGATACAACCATCACTCTTCTAGATTGGTCAGCTGGAAAATTTCGTAAGAGGCACATACACACACATGCAGAATAGACTTGTATGTGTTTTAAATTTGCATCTTCTTAAGTATTATATGTCTCCTAGAAACTAAATCAGAAAAGGAAACTAAATGAGAAGAGATTCACCCTTTTTTCATTTCTCTAAATTACATTTCCAAACCAGACTGTTTCTGGTATCTAAAGAAATAACTAGCCTAAAAGTCGCAAATCCCAGTGTGTGCACATCAGTGACTGAGAGAGCAAGTTTAAAATGCTGATTTCAGAATTCATCCCAGAGAATCTTTCCAAAAACCTTTGAGGTGATCTGATATGTAGCCCTATCTGAACAAATTACCTTCCCCTCAAAAGATGAGTATATTTAACCAAAACACAGAGCCAGTGAGCACTGTGAAGTTCTAATGTGAACTTTGTTTCAAAATGTGACCTGCCCTTTTCAAAACCTCACAGAAATGACTGAAAAACTTTATAAGAAAGGATAAATTCATTGTTGAACTAGAACAAACACAAGAAGGGTACAGACTGGTAGAACACAACCATAGGAACATGGTAGAAGACAAAGCAGATGAAAGCAAGCTGCTGATCTTGAGAAAGCCACGTCCAATCCAGAGAATGGTGGGGACTACTGGAGAGTTAGTAGGATGACTTCTCAGATGAATCACATACTCTTTGCTGCACCTGTCTCAAATTCAATTGGTAAGGATCACTGTCTTCTAGAGGAAGCCTGCCTTGACAGCCTGTTACTATATGACCAGAACCAGAAAGAAAAGAAAACATTTTAAATATAATTCAACTAAGAATTCTCTGTTAGCCCCAACAAGACAGAAGCTATATCTGTCTGTGTTCATCACTGGATCCTCCATACCAGCATAGCAGCAAATCTCTTAACAGACACCTGCCAGTTTCTCCCAATCTTCACTCCACAGGGAGAGCACAGGTCAGAAGTTCACAGAAGATCTCTGACACTAGACGCCCATACAAAACTGTGTCACATCAAAGTCAAACATAGATGAAGAAAACTGACAATCTGAAAGGTATACATGAAGCCAAACAAGGACCTGACGCACTAAGAATGAAGAAAATAAAACAACTTAAAAATCTAGTCAGAATCTTTAGAGGTAATTGAGAACCTATTGCATCCACAAAATAATAAACAGAATAATTTGTGAAGGACAAGACAGCTCTGGGAAATAAAAAAACAGGATTTTAAGAAAAGGGAAGGGCTAGAACAATTTAGTAAAGAAGGCAGAAAACACAAAAAGACTTGACTGGACAATGCATTTATGATTAACACCATATGATTAAGTGAATTGTGACATTCACTTAGAATGTGGGAAAAAAAAAAAAAGATGGGGAGCATGGCCAGGCATCGTAGTGCATGCCTGTAATCCCAACACTTGGGAGACTGAGGCAGGAGGATCACTGTAAGTTCAAGGCAAGCCTGGGCTACAAAGTGTGTTCAAGGACAGCCTGATCTGCAAAGCAAAACTCTGTCTCAAAAAAAAAAAAAAAAGAGAGAGAGAAGAAGACAGGAGAAAACAGAAAAATTGGAAATTAGAGAATAGTTAATAGACATGGAAGAAAAGAGACTACAAAGATCTAATATTCACTCAGAGGATGCAGAAGAAAGAATAAAAGAGACAAATATTGCCAAGCTAAAGAAAGATTACAGAATGGTATGTGGTTCTGGATGCTCCAAAGCGACACAGAAAGGTGAAACCTAGACTTCACACATAAAGAGAAAACCATACCAGGGCCAGGGATTTAGCTCAGCGGGATAAGCACTTGCTTGGCAAGTGCAAGGAAGAGAGAAAACTATACCAACCTTCAGATAAGAAAGAGAAAACATATAGAGAGAAATAAGAGCTAGGGATATAGCTCAGTGGCACAGTGCCTGCCTGGCAAGCATAAGGTCCTGAGTTTAATTCCTGATACCAAAAAAAAAAAAAAAAAAAAAGAAAGAAAAAAGAATTCCATCACAACAGATACAAGAGACAAATGTGTAAAGAACTGGGAGAAGACTCAATTGGAAACTGAGATTCTCTTTTACTGCTGTCGAGAAAGCAGCTATACTAATGTGTGTTTACCACTGGGTCCTCCACACCAGCATAGACTACTAAATATACAATCAGACTTTTATTAAATGATAAAACCAACAGATATTCAAGTACCACTCTCCACACATACTATGCATACTTCCACAAACAAAGGCATATATGTGAGGGACACTGTGGAGGGCCATGTGGTACAAGTAACAGCCTAACTAGCAATAGCACCAACAGCTATTTCTCACTGTTCATGATCATCCAGTCTGAGAGGGCACAATCCTACCCTCTGACCACATGGATATAATCCCACCACATGGATCACAGCAAGTTTCAGGTCAGCTGGGGCTACATAGTGAGTTCAAGGCCAGCCCTAAACTACATAGTGAGACTCTGTCTCAAAAACAAAAAAAAATTCTCTAGGTAATTTTTTTTGGGGGGGGGTTAAAGAAATGGATTGCAATACCCTAGAAAATCAATTCCTAAGGATGTACCCCAAAGAGATGCCTATAAAAGAGGTATCAAGAGATACAGCAAGAAGAATCATAGTAGCATTCTTCTTGATGTATAAACACCAGGGACAACCAAAATGTCTATGAAGAATTCAATGGATAAATGTTACCTTATGTATTTATAGCTTGGATATGGTGGGGTACTTGCCTAGAGTGGGTCAGGCCCTGCATTTGATCCCCAGCACCACCAAAAGAAAAAGTTATGGTATGTTCCATGAATGGAATAAACATAGCAATGAAAAAAGAACATGGTATGAATGAATTTCAGATATACTGCTGAACAAAATAAAGGCATGAAGGAGTACCTATAACATGACAAATGAAGCTCAAAAGCTCAAAAACAGGGAAAATTAAACTCTAACTAGATCAGAATGCACAATGCACACAAGACTACTAAAACTAGAGAAAATTAAGGAAACAACTGCTACCTGGGAAAGGGTGACCTGGCATGATCTCAGAGGAGCCTGTAGAGGTTCATGCTGTGCTAGCAGCATCCTGTTCATTCCTGGGTGGTGGGAGGCAGTGGTTTCCATGAAGTCACTGTAACCATGTGTTATGCTAAGCTCACAGACATACTTTCCACATGTTACATTTCACAAAAAAGGTCTAATGAGAATCATGCAAAGATGGGAAAAAAACTACTTACGAAATACAAACTGTTTAGGAAATACAAAATTTTCAACTTGCAATGAAGCCAAACAGCACTCAGAAACACAGACCTTTACATAAGTTTATTTAAAAACCAACTGATATCATATCAATCTACTAAAGCAAAAAAAGCACAATGAAAGGAAAGAGGGAAAATAACTAGATAAAGATAACAAATGAGAAAAGAAACATGCTGCATTTAAAAAATAAAACTAAGAGCTGATTCTTTCGACAGACCACTACATTAAAACAGATAAGCCTCTAACAAATAATTAAGATAAAGAAACAACTTTAGATTTGGGTCAGGCTCTGTTTCTGTACCCTGGCAATACTGATATACTGGGCCAGACGCTTCCAGCCATGGAAGATTCTGTTCACTGAAGGGAATCTTAGTGACATCCCATCTATGAAATGCCCAGAGAATTTCTCTGCTGTGGCCAACTCTGACAATCAAAATGGGCTCCACATATCTCCAAATGTTCCATGGAAACCAAAACTGTCTCTGGTTGAAAATTACTAAACTGGCTGGGGATTTAGCTCAGCGGCATAAGCACCTGCCTGGCAAGCACAAGGTCATAAGTTCAATCCCCAGTACCCAAAAAACGAAAAAAACAAAAAAACCAAGAAAATTACTAAACTGTTCTAGATCATAGAAAAAAAAAAAGATGCAAAGCTTCCCAAGCCATGGCCCTGACACACACACACACATACACACACACACACACACACACACACAAACCAAGCATCTACAAGTAAACAAAACTATACTACAATCTCATTTAGAGAAAATACAAAAATAAAATATTATCAATGTCCATTCCAAATGACTGAAAATTAGGACATATAACTGACAAATTAGGAGACATACCTACATATGACTGCATCATGATCATGAAAACAATGTATACCTAATGTATTCTATGCATGAAATACTGTGAAAAGAAAAACCACAAGTTGTAGATACTTAGGGAAAGAAAACTGAACACAGCACATGTCTTTCTCCTGTTTTCTCTTCCCTGAGGCTCCACTAAAATTAGAGTGAAGAATACATACACATTGTATAAACATAAATAATAAAGGAGTAAGGTCACCTGCAGAAAAGAAAATGTACCTACAACAGAAAATGACAGTGAATGGAGGAATGGTAATTAGTGAAGTCACAGATAGGGAACACTGTCCATGAGGAGGCCAATTTGTTCCCTAGCAGGGCTCCAGACTGACCCTGACATGCAGACAGGTGCCCTGGCCAGGAACATAAAGGGATGAGCAAAACTGAAAACCAGAGACAAGCAAAAGCCATAGGACATAGTACCCAGCCCTGAAATATTGTTTTCCCATATTCTTAAGTAGAACGCAGGTAAACCCTTCCATCTCAAGCAAAATGTGCAAACATCACCTCCAGAAACACAGCAATTCCAACCATCATTTATTCCTGCTGGGACATAAAGGAGCGAGAGTAACAACTGAGAGTCAACATAAATTCCCTCCAAAAAGCTGTCAATTGATAATCTTGGCCACAAGGAACTCCAAATCAGTCACTCAGTGCTTTCTGATGAATGAATAAAAGAGGAAGAGTATATAAAAAGAAGAAAAATATAAATGAGCAGTAAAGAATACACTGCTTTGTTGAATTAACTTAGTCCTCATGGCTCCCCCAAAACAAAGGTACTACTACCATTATCTCCCCTATTTTTCCAATGGGAGATGATGCACAGCATGATGACAAGATCGACCCAAAGTTAAAAGGTAACAAACAGTAGAATCAAGATTCAAACTCACTGCAGTCTAGCTACAAAACCTTTAGTCTGGTCTGCATTACAGTATCTCAGAAGCCAGAACCGAGAAAAACATTCATGCTTCTGCAGGCTTTCATTTGAGGATATACTGAAACAAAATGAGAAAGCTAGGCCAAGAGAGGCAACATGAGGGCCCAAGCAGACAGGATGAGAAAAACCCCAAGGTGACAGCAGCATCAGAAGATACCTGTTATGGTTTATGTCAGATGCCCCACCTCAAGCCTCATGTAATCATGGATGTAGCTGAATCTAGTGTTTGTGATTGGTTCATTGTTTAGCACTGGGATTGGTGGTGTAAGTATTACACCCACTCAGGGGTGGAGCCAGGATATAACAGTAAGAAAGAAGGCGTATCTTTCTCTCTTTTGCTGTTGTGGTGGCCGTGAACCACTGCCCCTCAGCCTTGGAGTCTATCCTCAACTAAGGATAGACTGAAACCTCCAACCTGTAAGAAATAAACCTTCCCTTCCCTAACTTTGAGCATCAAATATTTCGTCTCAACAACACGAGAGAAAAGTAACCAAGACAGTTCCAGAGACAAGGATCATAGAAAGCGATTAAACATAACTTTTTTACCCTAAGAATTATTAATATAAAGATGACACTGGAAAACAAAAGGAAATACCATAACAGAAAACCTGGCTCTATCCTGTGAAGTCCTGGTGATAAACTAGTGATTATTAAAAAAAACTAAAGATTAAGTTTTAAGAGAGATAAGCAGTAAGGTATAAAAGCTAAATCTTCACAAGAGTAAAAGGTAAGAAATCCAGAAGTGCAGTGAAGCCTACTGGAAATTCACATTGCCTGCTGGAATTGACAGCATTAGGTTCAGACCTTAAGGATTTAGCAATCAGGAGAAGGCAACTGAACAAACAAAATCAAGCAATCCAAGAAGCAGTGACTATTTCCAGAAACCAGAAATATTAACAAATTTGTTTTAACAGTTAAAAACAAAACAGTGAGACAGAAGAGCAGTTGTTTGCCTATTATAGCAAATACTACCAGCTCCCAAGAATGAAAGGTTATTTTTAGTACTAAAACTACAAACAAAGCAATCTGAAAAAAGGACATACACACAACAAAACAAACTTCTAAATAAGTTATATAGGGGCCAGGGATATAGCTCAGCAGAACAGCACCTGCCTGGAAAGTGTAAGATCCTGAGTTTAATACCTGGTACCAAATAAATAAATAAGCTGTGTGATATAAAAAGAATACGCATCCTAGTTTTACTTTTGACTGAGACAATTTATTTCAGCTCTTGAACACTGGAGAATTTTTACTTTACCTGACCCGTGGGTAGTGGCTGATCTAGCATCTCAACATCCAGGTGCTTAGGAAGGTTATATAATCTGCAGAGTTCACATATCAACCACTTCAATTGCTGACGAAGCTACAAAACACATTTCAGTAAATAAGCATTATGTTAAAGAGTCCTTACAAGACATGAATAATGCTACAATTACTGCAATCAATCCAGAAAGAAATGAAAAGGTTTCTTACCGCTCAACTTCAGCGTAGGAATAGCAGCACACTCTCAAATATTTTTAAGGGCTAGTAGTACAAGAAAGTTATTGAGGGGAGATAAAGTAGCTATGGCTTACATATAAATCCTGTAACAGCTACACAGCAGAATGATATCAACAAAAAAACAGACGAGATAGTTTCAGACATTGTCCACTTTCATTGTCCACTTAATTTCTCTTCTTAGAAACTTCTTAGAAACTTCTAAACTTTATCTTTAGAGAAACTTCTAAGAAGAAACTTCTTAGAAACTTACAACTTCAGATAAGACAACACTCATGCATTTAAATGCATAAGCTACAAAAAGAAGTGCTATTGTATATAGATTATAAAATTACACTTTACTCTCAGATGTGTTTAAAAGTATAGAGGGAAATGTGATCTAGTAGACAGTCTTAGAATATAGATGACCTTGGCTATGATATCTAACTTCCTGAGCTTGAGTCCCACCATCTGTAAAACAAATTAAAACTTTCCCAGAATAGTAAAGACTAACTGAAGCCTGCTGTGGAAATACTCGGTGCTTAATTTAATGCATGGGCAGGAATTTGGGGATTTTACTGGGAAAACTGCCAAGACTAGCTCCTTAAATTGCCATTTTAAAAAACGATTATTTTGTAAATACCTTTGCTTTAAGCAAGGTAAATTACAGATACAAATATGTTTTTCATTGTTTAAAATGTTTTTAACATGTAAGTTTAGCAATTACAATTAAGAATGGGCAACATTGGGAGCTAACAAGGCAACTTCACTTGGTTAGAAAGTTTTCTCAGTGTGTCTAACCAGAAAAAGTGTTGAAAAGGAGGAAGCAGGTTTATGAGGGCAAGATTAGAATGGGTTAAACCAAGTAAAGAAGGCTTTCCAAAGTGAATATAAAGTTAGAATCAAACAAAATCCTCCCACTTGAAGCAAGAGCCCACTGTAGCTGGTTATCTGTCAAAAGCTATTTCATGATAAATAACAAGGAAAGTGAGGTGGGGGAGCAGGACTTGGCCCTGGACACTTGGAACCCTGGCACAGGAGGAGCTGCAGGAGAGCTGAGGAAGAGGTACCGTGCAACAAAGAAAACAGGGCCATATACCTGCCAGGAATTTCATTTTATGCACTTCTCCCCCATAAAAATGTGTTTGAAGGATAGAAAAAAAAAAACACTAAGATCCTAGGGAGGAGTTAAGAAATATTCAGAAAGTGAGTGGACTTAATAGTCTGTTCTAGAGGGGTGCGCAACAGAAGTAAAAAGACCTATAAACTCCCAGATGCAGGCACAAGTAACCAGTTTCATTATTTTATTTTGTCTCCCTAAATGACTAAAGGAACACATGATGAGGCAGAGGTAGGAGTACAACTTGACACATGATCATTTTAAATACCATGGCACATCCAAGTGAGATTCTCTGGATATATATGATACACAGATACATGTAGGAAAACAGAGATTCATTCCAGCTGGAGACTTACAAATTCCTGGACTACAGATCATGACCTAAGTAATGAGAGCAGAAAAGAATGGGAAAAAAGAGGTACACCAAGGAACTCAGGAGACCAAGGTAAGGTAATAAGAGATAAAAGCAAGAGACAGCTGTCTCATAGAAATCCTCAGCAAAGTTCCCAGAGGACACAGATATGGCTTGTCTTTTTGTACCCACTCTTCATCACACAGCCTCCCAAAGAAACCAATCAAGAATTTTTAAAAAATAATTTTCCATGTTCTATCAACAGTTTCCTATATTCACATAGGAAAACAGATTTTTCACAACACTGTATGTAACAAAGGCTGACTGCACTTAATGTCCTGTGCCTTGCTTTCTTGTTTAGTGTATCTGGGAGCTTCCTATGTTGCTGTTATGGAAGGATGGGCTGTGTCTTTTTCCACTACAACAGAATAATCTGTCACACAACCCATATCCTAATTTATATTTAACCAACTTTTTATTGGTGAATATTAAATCATAAATATTGAATGGAAGAGTATTTCACCAAGAAAAATATCACCAGTTCTAAATGTTGCAGAAGGGTCGATTTTGGGATTAAAAAAGGATTGGAAAACCAGAGATACATTTTGTGCAATAATGAAGACAGAATATAGATCATAATGAGTTAAGAAATTAAAAGGAAAAAACAAAACAAAAAACCTAGACTTACTGTCTCTAACAAGTAGGCTATGATAAGCCAGCAGAAGGTTAAAAAAAAAAATGAAAGGTGGGCTGTTTTTTTCTTCAAGCAAAAATATTTATTATTTTCATAAAATTTTTATATTCTGCTTTCTGAGTATTTTTGGATATAACATTGTAGACACTGAAAAATAACTCCACTTATTTCTGCTATATAAAGTGGAATCATAAGCAGTAACAGGCTATGTCTATCATTCTTTCCTACCATTCTCTGCTGGACATATGAATGTATCTCTGTCTAGCTTTTGATTTTTATCTCTTTCCTTTATGACTCTCCCTACTAGTCTTAACTCTTAAAATGTCTTCAAACTGATGTTCTTCTGTTCTTAATTTTAAGAACAAGTATGTTTAAGCCATCTATAATGCATTTTGATAAAAATTTTAAGTTAAACACTCTTCCCTCGGGTGGTTAATTCTTCCTACACTACAGAATAATCTATCCTATTCTTTTTGAGTTAAGATATTACCCTTAGCTTATTTTTAATTCTCATTTGCATAACTACTTCTAGTTTCTATTGGATTTGTCTTGTCCAGGGTCAGTACACAATATTTTATTTAATATCTGATTGGGGAAGCCCTTCATTAACTTTTTTAAATTTTTATTTTTTGCTATTTGTTCTCCTAAACAAACTTTATAGTCATAAATTCCAAAACTGAATCTGTAGGGATTTTTACTGGCTCTGAACTGGATTTATAAGTGAATATGGAGATATGGAAATAACTGATATAGTTATAATATAGCAGTCTGTTCATCTAGGTATATACTATCCTAGTCTTTTATTCTACACTGCAAAATTTGGTAGTTTTCTTGAGATAAGCCCAGCATATCTATATTTATTCCTACATGTTTATTTTTTATCAATAAAATACTATATTTTTTATTTAACAATAGCTGAAATTTAGGAACATTACTGATCTTTACATAACAGATTTTAAACCACTGTCTTAAAATTTGCGTTTTTTTAACAGTTGAGTTTTTTTGGTACCAGGAGTCAAACTCAGGACCTACGGTTTGTTTTTAATTTATCTTGTCTTGTTTTGTTTTTGGCAATTATTCCCTATATGACACTATGTGAAAATACAGTAATGATATTTAAAAGGATAAGATTATTTAGAATACAACTTCAGGGGCTGGGGATTTAGCTCAGCAGCATAAGCACCTGCCTTGCAAGCAGGCGGTCGTGAGTTCAATCCCTGGTAACAATTTAAAAAAAAAAAAAAAAGGTGTTAACAGAATACAACTTCAACTAGTTAGACATGTGTAGATATGTATAATAGTATGTGTGTTTTATTTTTAAAAAACCGGCAGAAAATAATCATGTCAGTAGTGATCACAGCCAGTAAAGAAGCTATGTGAGCTTTTAATTTCCCTTTTTTTCTGTCCTGTCTATATTTTAATAGTTTTCTCACAATGGACACTTAGGAGTTCACATTCAAAGAAAAAAGTTTTGCACTTTCTTACAATGGAAATATTATTTTTCTTTACACAGTAATCCCCACTTCTCTCCAGTTTTACATCCCAGTTTCAGTTAACCAGCGTCAAATATGATTTAAAAGTATTAAAGGGAAAATTTCAGAAGGAAACAATTCATAAGTTTTGAATAATTTTTATTATAGTACATCATTATAATTGTTCTATTTTATTGCTGCTATATTTTAATGTATCTAAAGTATAAATTAAACCATCATACTTAAGTTAGGGAACAACAGCCCAAATAGGGTACCGCTGGCAGTTTTGGATGTATCATCCACAGATAAGGAGAGACTACTAACTATTAAAAAGCAAAACAAACTTTCCATTTGAATACCTTTGTCTTTTACTGTAGATTTACAGGCTCTTGACAGAAAAAGCAACATTTTTCTCTGACATCTAATTTTCTCTTTTGCTATCTCCCATCTTGGCTAATGGTCACTACCAAAAATGCTTGCTTGGCTTCATGGTTACAATGCAGGAAAGGGAGACTCCCTATTTTTCTGGTAGAGAGCCCTTCTCGGTCTGTTCTGGGAAGTTCATATTTGTAAACCCATGGAAATGTTATTGGAATTTCAGTAAACTAATTGCAATCTACCACTTTCAGGGCAACCCATGGTGAGAATAAAGACACTAAGATATATTTATAGTTACGAGGAGTCAAGGAGATCCTAAGTCCAGCCAGGATGAAGTTTCATTGAAACAAAGGGTTCAACCCAGGGCCCAACCTGGATCTTATTAATTTGTGAAGAAGCTCCCTTGAGGATCAGTGATTATGAGAATAGTGAGAAATACCTAAGTACTGTAAGCTAGGGTAGGCAGAAAGTCTGAAATCACCTCTGCAATATGCAGAAAGACTAATGTGTTTATACTGTTTTATAACAGCTGAGGCAATATTTAGTGTTTTGGAGTTGGTGCTTCAGCTCTGATGTGTACACTTTTCTACTCTGTTCCGGGAGTCACAGTCTCTTATCTCTTTTTTTTTTTTTTTTTTTTGTCTTTATCTTTTTTTTTTTTTTTTTTTATTGGTACCAGGGATCGAACTCACGACTGCCTGCTTGCAAGGCAGGTGCTTATGCCGCTGAGCTAAATCCCCAGCCCCACAGTCTCTTATCTCAAGCCTGGATCCCCACTGACAGCCCTGGAGTGGTGGCCCTTCACCCTGCATGGCTCAATCACGATTCTGGGGAGTCACAGAGTAGGGAAACAGTGACTGTCACCTAGCTTCAAAGATTAAGCATCAGCACTTCAGCCAGCCCTATTTACATGGCTTAGAGCCAATTAAAGGGATAAAGAAGTGGCCTAGCCAGCTCTGTACATAGCAATATGTGGAGTTAGAGCCAGGTTTAGCCAAAATGGAGATAACTGTTCTTTATTCAAGGAGAATCCAGTTGGTCCTCCACACTTTTCCTAATCTAAAGCAAGGCTACTCCGGTGAGAAATAACAAAAGAGAAACTAGATAAATACAACTTGAAGAACTTACAAAAACAAAAACCAAGCCTGATCTTTAATCTCTCCTAAGACTCATCATACTTTTTTATCAGACTACCTCATAACATATAATTTTACATGTAAAATTCATGAAGAGAAAAAGAAAGTAGCTTGACTTATTTTCTCACCGAATTATTCTTAGTATCTTCTAGACGTTCCAGAATCGATGTCAGGTTTGGGTCATCAGAGTCTACAAACCAGATGGGCAAAGATGATGGATAGGATTCCTGTTTTAAAAAAAAAAAAAAGGTTCCTGTTACAGAGAGAGACAGCGATGTCAAACACATTTTCATACATACTAACCTGATATGCAATGAAACCACACCACTGAGTGGCAAGGTGATCGTGCATTCAAGTAAAATGATCAGGATGGAGAAAACACATTAAAACCCATTTGGGGAGAAACAAATTTTGTCATATGAAATTTAAAAAATAGGGCCGGGGATTTTAGCTCAGTGACATAAGTGCCTGCCTGGCAAGCGCAAGGTCATGAGTTAGATCTCCGGTACTGCAAAAAAAAAGAAAAAAGAAAGAAATTTAAAAAAATAAAGCTGCTAGATTTCATAGTTTAATCTTGTCATTTCTATGTCATATAACTTAAGTGTAAAATCAAACAAAAGTAAAGAATATTGCTGGAAACTAGAATACACTGTGAAAATCTTATTTTTTTAAAAAAAGAAAGATGGTATTCAAATACTAAGAAGGATAGGCTTCCTTGCTTCACAAAGAAAGGTTTGTCAAAGCTTGAATTCTTTGGCTCTCACCTGTCTCAAAAGTTTTAAAATCTAGAATCATAAGAAGTCTCCCAAAAAGCAAAAACAAGTTTTAAAAATCCCAACTTATAGTTTATAGATTCAAACTCTACTGCTTTTGATTTTAATATAATAAATATATAATATACTAATAAACATTTAATATAGAGAGATCTAATTCTAAATCTTAAAAATAAAACCAACGTGGGCCGGGGATTTAGCTCAGTGGCATAAGCGCCTGCCTTGCAAGTGCATGGTCGTGAGTTCGATCCCTGGTACAAAAAAATAAAATAAAACCAAGGAATACATGTCTCTAAATCCTTACAAATGCTAAAAATAGTTTTTTTAGATCTACTCACAGTATTCCTGTCTTCTCAGTAGCACAATTATAGACATTACTTTGAGATTTCCCCTTTCACTAAGATGATCTAAAATTTATTCCCTAACATTCCAGTTCTTTTTGGACAGTATCACGGAATGTAATTCCTAAAAAAGCCATTTATTAAATATAGCAAAATGAGTACAAGAGGTGTCAGAAGGCAGAACACAACAACAACATAGGCTGGCACGGTCTACAGTTTTTTGCCGCCCCGGCAGCAGTGTTTTGAGATAGCTGTTCCCAATACAGCCACCCCTCGGTTCATGCATGTCCTGATGCTCTTAAACACTCCCTCGTAGAACTCTCTCCCCTAGATTCAGTGACTCACATCTAACAACCAGAATACAAAAGTAAGGAGAGGTCATCTCTCAAAGTAGGTTAGCAATAGACAACATGTGTTTTGGTCAGCCTCTCCTGCTTTCTCAACCAATCCAGCTGCCAGAAAACAGCTGCCTCCATGGGGAGGCACATGGGGAGGCCCCCACGGCAAGAACTGAAAAAGGTCTCTCACCAGTAACAAGCTCAACTGTGGCATCAGGTTTGTCGAACACCCTACAGGGTGCAGTAAGATGATGAAGGCTGCCATCAACTATGTGAGAGGATTCTCTCAGACAAATGTAGTATCCTCCAACACCTTCCTTGCCCCAGGATGCCTTACACCAGTGAACAAAGGGTTACTGTGCAGATTCCTGACCCACTGTCCAATGACAGCTGCCATCTTAGGCTGCTTGGTCTCTCACACAAACCAAGCGCTACCACCAAAAACTTTCACTGTTTTTTAAAAACACATGGTGTGTTGGTGTTTTTAAAAAGTGAATGGACTAATCATTATATGCTTTCACTCAACTTCTCAACTATTAGGAAATACTTGTAGATATTAGCTGCAGAATAAGTAGGTTTGAGTCAAAGAAAGTCTTGCACAGTTTTGAAGAGCCACTGCTTTAAAACCTATAATCTCAAATACACACTTCTCAGATAAAGAAATACAGACAAGAAATATATATGTGAAAAAATGTTCAATATCACTGGTCATTTGAGAGATGCAAATTAAAACAACACTGAGATTCTACTTCAGCCTGGAAAGAATGGCTATTTTCAAGAAATCAATAACAAATGCTGGAGAGGCTGTAGGCAAAATGGAACTCTTCTCCATTGTTGCTGAGAGTGCAGACTGGTACAACCAGTGTGGAAATCAAGAAACTAGGACTAGAAGTCCCATTCAACTCAGCTATTCCCCTTCTGGGTATCTTTCCAAAAGAATTAAAAACATCGTGCCATAGCAATGTAGCAACACAATTTATAATAGCCAGATCCTGGAAATAACCCAAATGCTCATCACCTGAGGAATGAATAAAAAAGATGTGGCATTTTTCTACAATGCAGTACTACTCAGCCATAAAAAGGACAAACCAGACTTTTATAGGTAAATGGATGCAACTTAAGACCATACTCACAAGTGAAATAAATCACATACACATAGGTGTAAACATCATATTGTCTCACTCTAGTGTGATAAGCTGAAAGAAACAACATATATATATACATATACATATATTTGTATGCATAGATAAAACAGTTAAGATAGTTATACTACTAATTTTTCTGAGTTCACTGAAGAGAAAGATTTGTGCTGGTATTGTTAGGACAGTTGAATGTAGATGTCTTATGCTCTGGGTGAATGATTTGGGGATGACAATGCACAATGCATGTACCATTGTTGTCCTGATTGACATGTTTCAAAATTTTATTTTTTTCTCTTTGAAATAAAATGGATTTGAAAAAATAAAAATAAAAACTACAATTTCAAATATAATGTAGCTGAAGCCACAGAAACTATTTTAAAACACTGACTCAACATTCTTTTAAGAAAAATCCAAAGTCAGCCTAGGCAACTTAATGAGGCCCTGCTTCAAAGTAAAGAAACTGAGTTAAATTTCCAGCACCAAAAACCAAAGCAAACCAAAACAAAACCTACATTTATGACTTCGTTGACTAGATTGTTTGTCCAGTAAACTTGCACATAAACAAAATAAATCTGACTTGCTATTCTAGATGGAAACCATCACCCACCATATTAAGAAGTGAGAAAAAGAAAAAAAAATTATCTGAGCTCAGTAACTACCTTCAATGAATATTCTAAATCCTACATGTAACAAGTGACGATATGAAGTAAGTCTGAACATCTATTTCAATGGTTCTCAAAGTGGGGCCCTGAGACCCCAGGTCTAAACTGTTCCTACAAGAATACTAAGATCTGGAGAGGGAAGAAAAAAAGCCAGTCTAGACTACAAAGTGAATTCAAGGCCAGCCTGAACTGCACAATGAGACACTATCTCAAAAAGACAAATAAAAAAAATACTAAGATTTTAATTGCTCTTTCTATTGTACTGAGATTTGTACTAACTGTATAAATACAGTGGTGGGCAATACTGCTGGCACCTTCACACAAAGAAAGCAACGATGCCAGACTCATGCCACACACTCAAGGTATTAGGGGGGAAAAGTCTGCTTCACTTAAGAATGTCTATGATGAAACTGCAAAAATTTCTTCTTTTGTGTTTTTTGCAAAAATTTATTTTTATTAAATCTTGATCTTTGATACTGATTTTTAATTTTTAATCCTGCAAATCATGAAACAAGTATACTGAACACTCCAACAGAATACTTGAGAAAAAAAACTAGTCTGACTGAGTCCCAAGATGAACTAATAACTAAGTCAATGAATGAACATTTTTATTTTAGCGGATAACTAACAATGGCTATTCCAACTTAGGTTTTTGGCACATTTTCTCAAATATGAATGGAGAAAGACTGCCATTTAAAAGAACAAAACAGTGTATGTTGCCAATAACAAAATTCAGACTTTCTAGCAAAAAATTAGAATTTTGGAACAGTTGTATCCACCATCATGAGCTTAACAGCTTCCCTAGAATATTCTTATGAGACTGATGGTGATATTAATGAATGTTTTACTACTGTGTAATGCACCAGCACTTAGAAGATGTCAGTAAATTGCTATTTTCCAAGTGACCAATGCATGTTATAGTATCATGCAAGAATAAAAGATCCATTCAAAGTTCAAGAAAGGGTTTTGTAGAGTATCGAAAAGGAATAAGCACAATTATCTAAAATGGCTATTAAAATATTTTCTTCCAACCAAGTATCTGTGGCAGAGCCAAACTTTGCACATACTACTTCAACCAAAACAGTGTATCATACAACAGCTGAGTGTGGTGGTGCATACATCTAATCCCAACACTAGAAAGGTTGAGGAGGGAGAGCCAACATGAGGCCAGCCTGAACAACACAGCAAGACTGTGGCTATGCCTACACTATGCATGTGTGAGTGTTCCTCACAACAAACCAAGTGCAGAAACAAATTACAGAGTAAAGAAATTCACAAAAATCTAAGACTGTGGTACTAGTCTCACTAAAATGCTTTATTTAGAAGATTTTTCCACAAAAACATAACATGTAATAAATTTCATGTTTTTAATTTCTAATAATAAATCTCAATAGATAAAATACAGGAGTCCATGAAAACAGAACTGCTGGCCTCCCTTCTCTCCAACGCTAGAGCTTCTTTCTTAGAAGATGCATCTCTTCATCTATGTGGATCCACTGGGGCATGTCTTGCTACCTTCCTTTCTTGATACAAAACCTGACCAAATGACTTCAGAAGCCTACTTCATTCAAGTTCAAAGTTTATTTGATACAATATTTAAGAGACAACCTACTTTGAAAGGAATGTAAAATGATGATAAATATTTAAACCTACCAATATTTTCAATTTCTCATATTTCAAGCTTTGAAAATTTTATAAGGTTTATAATGCTTATAAAATTTATACATTTTGGTTTTTTACAAGTTTTCTACCTATCCTGAAAAGATAATATTCTTAGTATTCCTATTTAAAATGACCTACAGTATGTCAGATTTTCAACATTATATGATGCTGAAAAATTCCAAGCAATTTTTCCTATTGACAATGTTTAAATGCTTCTACCACAGCTTTCCCACCAGTTATGAAAAACTTAAAGACAAATACAGAAAAGTTACCTAAGCATCTAATTATTCAGAACCTTTGTTGCTCCTCCATTCTATTAATTTTCTAGTGATATCAAGGTGCATAGAATAAAACGGTAATTGTCTTTATGAAGGTTATCCTAAATGGAAAACTTTCAAGTAAGTTTATCACAAATACCCCAAAGATCAAAATAACAACAACAACAATAATAATAATGATGATAAAAATACTAATACTTAGTTTAACTATGCATACATATTCTTGTATCTAAAAAATGCTTAACTATTCAAAGACAGGCAGCAAACTGTAGCTACTCAAAACACCTCTCTAAGTGGTAAAGAAAACAATGGCACAGAAAAGGCTTTGAGCCACCTAAGTTACAGAATTTTACTGGGTGGTTTCCTCAGTTCTGACGAGGCTGTATTTAGAGCATCCTATACATTATCACAGACACTATGATAAAGGCCTGGACAAAGGGCGCCCTGCTTTATTATTCTCCAGTAATGCTCTGCACTGGGCAGTGACCATTTCAATTCCCCACCCCTCAGCTAGCTGACATTCTATACTACCCTTTTCCAGGTCTCATCTTAACCAACAACAACAAAGCAACCCAAGTTACTAAGGGAAAAACCATTCATCAATCAGAAACCTAAGTCTCTTCTTCATGTATCCATTTCTTTCAAAGAAAGACATTTTTATAGGGATGGAGAAGGGTGGATAACCACCAGGAATTTGTCCCCATATTATAAACTAATCCAATAAGTGAAAAATGATAATTCCTTCTTGACTGAAAGTACCACTTAGTGTAACCTGACAGTTCTGATATGCTTCTCTAAGAGTTCAATTTGTAAAGATAATCTGCCCCAGGAGGGTAAACTAAAGAAAATTTCTTAAGACTCCTTAATCAAGATTTATTTATGATTTGGTCTGAACAACTCTGGACTATTTTTTATCAATGTAAAGGCAGCGGGGAGGGGGGAGGTAGCAATGCCTTATTTCCCACAACAAGCTGTTTATAAAAGTGTTTTTAAAATAGTTCTGTTCAGCCGCAAATCCTATCATTTTCATATTTGTAAAGTATGGGTTACTACCAAAGAGCTTTCCTCTATATGCATTTATCTCTTTCAGTTTCATCTGTTTAGGAGCTAACTTACTTCCTGGGCAATTATTTACTCTAAAACATTTCCCTACCAAGAGTTCCTAACTGCCAAGAAGTCTATAAAAGGACTAATGGAGTTTTGGATTACGTTAACTACTTCAAAAAGACTAAAAGAAAGCCATATACAAGACTAGCTCCCATATACAAGACTGGCTATGAAAACAATCTGCTTTGCTGTTAGGTGTCATCCTAACAGCTGGATGCTAACACTGACTGGTAATTAGGTCTGTTTACTGAAGATGGAAAAACAATAGTTAAGTTTATCGCTCAAGTTCACAGAAAACAAGAACTAACAGAGTCCTTGAGGTTGAAAAGAGCACTCTTTTCCTTTCATATTCAATACCAAGAAAAATTTATAAAAGAGGGGGGAAAAAGCTTAATTTCCTTGACCCAGAAAAAACTGCACTGTTTTTACTTGTCTTTCATTTGTAGTCAAATTACAGATTTTCCATAAAGCCCTTACTGACCTTTTACATATTTATGTTCTATCCATGATTTTCTTGATGTCATCTCTGCACTTTTGACAAACTTGGCAGCTAACTTTCAAAGTAGTTAAGGCTTTTGTTCAAACAGAACATAACTAAAATGTAGCCACAGTTAGTAAAACAAATATTTATTGACTGGAAGATAAAAAGCATGAGGTATAATTACAGAATAGTCTCCCTGCCATCATTAAGAAAAAACACAAACAGTAAGACATAATGGTGCGCAGCTCTAAACCCAGCACTGGGAAAGCTGAGGCAGGAGGATCTCAGGTTCAGCCTGACCTACACAGTGAGCCCCTGTCTCAAAAATAAAATAAACAACAACAACAACAAAACCCAGAAGCACGTCCAACTACAACAGAATAGAAAACATAACCAAAGTAGAAATAGTAAAAACTAAAGAAGGGAAAGAGAAATATCACCATGAACCAAACATGACTTAAAAAAAAGCCTTTAAGGACAGTCAGGAAGCAGTTAGACATGTAAAAACAGATTGCAGTAGCTAAGAGGTAGGCAGTCAAGAGCACAGCTAACAATGAGCCTAAACAAGGACACAATATCTTTAGAGGATTATTCAGAAACTGGCACGCCATATGTATAAAGAACCAATGACATACTACTCACTGAACCCATACAAAACAAAAGAAAGCTTTTGTAAGCACAGACAGGACCTCACATACAGAATTCAATAAATATCTGAGCTGCTTAAGGAGGAAAAAGAAAGAATACATGAAATCATCTTTTTTTTAGTGAGCTACAACGTTTTAAGAAAAAATCTCAAACCCAGTAGACATGTACTGGTATTCAAAATCCAACTCCATTTTTTTCTCTTGCTCAGTCCAAGTAAATAGCACCAACAGGACATCATATAGCCTTCTCCTAAATACTCACCCGGGTTTACAGTCTTTACCTTTTAGAGATACATGGTAAAATATAGAGGAAATGATATGTCTGGAATCTGCTTCAAGCTAATCCAAGGTAGGTATGGATGGAACTAAGACTGGTCAACCTTTACCAGTGTTACTCCACTTCCATTGCCACTACCTAATCCAGGTCATCATTCAGGATTTTTAGTCTGAGGCCGACTTTCAGCCTCCAATATGACTCTGAACAAAGTGATGCCGGCATGTTAGGTAGCATAAGTATTTAGACGCCTGAACATTACAAAACATTGGGAACCCCTGTACCCCTGACATTAAAAGCACCGCAACACTCCCATCCCACACTTCCCCTGGGATAACCATAACCACGTTACAACATATTTTCTATAATGCCAATTTCTACAGGAAACCACTTCTAGTTCTGGATAACAGGACATATTTCCCACTTTACTTTAGTGACTCCCACAACCTATAAATTCTGTCATTTAACCCAGTCATGCCTTTTCCTGGCCATACCCCAGCTTCTACCAGAATAATCACCTTCCAAGCCAACAGAGCCAATACTATTAACTACTTCATGTTCACTACTGTTAATCTATATTTGGAAAATCTTTCACTAGCCTAAAGCCTGGGCTTGTCAAGTCTAAGCAGAATTTGTCTGTAACCACTATTAGCCTTCAGTGTCTTGTTTGGGTGGGGTTTTTCTGCCTGAATTGCCCTACAGCCAGACTTCCAAAATTATACTAACCTTCACCAAGTCTTCTGTATGCTGCACCTCTCGCCAAGTCAAAATTAGTTGCTCTTTTTGGCTTTCCTAACACCACAGTAGTCATTATCCTGTAGTGTAAAACTTTCCCCCTAAATCGTGAGTTCTTGAGACAGTCCGCCCAGTTTTGAAAAACCAGTATCATGTTCAGTAAGTGAATTCTATGCTCAATATGCACTTAATTGCACTGGGGGTTTTTTGTTTTGCTTTTTTTTTTTTTTTTTTTGTCTTTTTCATTCTTTTTCGGTACCAAGGATCGAACTCACAACTGCACACTTGCAAGGCAAGCGCTTATGCCACTGAGCTAAATCCCCAGCCCCTTGTTTTGCTTTTTGGAAATATAGACCGCATCTTCTCTGCAGGGAGTCTGCTATTTTAAGGTCAATTAGCCTAACTCCAAGGACTTTGCAACTACCCTCTTTTCGTAGGCCCTTGAATATCCTCCGACTTCACCAGAGGACATTAAAGCCAACAGACTCGGTGTTAGCCATATTTAAATGCCACCTTTACTTAAGTTATGACAGTGTATTCTGCGTTGGGGCCAATAACCTCCAATCAACTCCATAACGAATAACCTCACAGGCATTTTATGGAGAAAGTTATTGAACAAGTGAACCCAGGGCCAAGACTCTGGGTTTCTACTGAACTTGCAGCTGGAATGAAAGCGTCTTTCTGCGACCCCTCGGGCGGCCCGGGTCGCGCACTGGGCGGTACCGGCGAGGTTCCGGCTGGCCCCCAGAAGGACGCAAACCGCGCCCTCGCACCTGCAGCGGCCTGGTACGCGCGCTAGGTCCGAGGGACCGGATAACTCGGTCCTAAACTCGTTATTCCTCAAAACTAGTCCGCGTTGACGGCGACGAAGAAATGAACACGTGGGTAGGAGGGAGACTTGACGGAAACACAAGTCGTTAAAACTTACGGGGCTCCTTACCCGCCCCACCCGAGCTCGAACTACAGCCAGGGCCCAGGCGACCCCGCGAAGGCGACGGGGGCCGCGAGGGGCCAAGTGCCGGGCGGACGCACCCTGCGCCTGCTCCCTTCAGAGTTTCGAGCCGTCCCCTCGGGACCTAACCCGCCCGCGCTCTGGAGAAGGGGCAGCCCCGCCCGGCCGGCCCCCGGGCCTCTCGGGGTCCCCTTTGTCCAGCCGCCTCACCGTGATGTTGCAGTGCAGGGTGAGCGGCTGCGGCGGCAAGCGTGGGCTGCTCAGCGGCGGCACCAGGAAGTGGCAGTGCAGCTCGTCCAGCTTCCAGCTGACGATGCGGAACCGCTCGTGGTTCTTGTCGAAGATGGACGCCAAGAACTTCAGCTCGGCCTTGAGCCCCGACACGGACATCTTCCGCTCATCTCCGGCAAGGGTGCGGAGGAGCCGGCCCAGGGTGCCGTCACCGCGACCGCCCGCGACCGTGAGGCGAGGCGAAAACGGCGAGGGCTGGCGCGGCGGCCTTTGTAACCGTCCGACTCGCCGGCAGGCGGCGGCCCGCGGCTGAGGAGCGCGCCCGCGACGCCACCCGCACTGCCTGGCGCGCGCCCGCGCCCCGGCGCGCCCCCGTTCCCGGAGCGCGTGCCCGTGGGCCCGTTCCGGGGTCAGGCGTCCCGGGACCCTTCGCCCCGCTTTAGCCATGTCGGCGCCCAGAGTCACCCACACCTGGCCCCAGGGGACGCAGGCGACACGGGTGTCGGAGCCACCCCTACTCCGGGCCCGCTAGGGTCACCTGAGGACCTCACCACACGCTGCGCTCTGAAACCGCACGCAGACCCAAGAGGACTCGGCCCCATGCAGATGCTCACCGAGTCTCCGAGATCTCCTCCTTCTGCTGACCCCCACCTGTGCGCCCTGTGGCGTCTACTGCGCTTCCTATCCTGCGGAGAGCTCTGGCCCTGTTTCTCAAGCTTAGGATAACGCTTCACTTCTCTGGAAAAAGATCTGACCCCTATTTTCATTAGGATCTTAAGTATTTTTTCAAAGACGTCTTCCCTTGCCACCCAATCTAAAATCATCAACCAGTACCCCCTAAGTCACATCACCTTATGCTAATTGATTGCCCAGCACCTGTCACTGGTACTTTTCCTGTTTAGGTCTTCCCTTTTCCCTGCCCAACACAGATGTCATTGTGAGCTGCACCCCAAGAGCTAGAGAAGGACCTGCTACGTGGTAGACCCACAGAGTTACTGAGTGAATGCTTGTAATTATTACAACCCTGACACATTCCAAGTACTCCAAAAATGGATGAAGTACTACATGACCACCCAAAGGAATACAGCATAATGGGGCAGGCAGTTGTGTGTAGTAATGGCTACTGAAGGCGGGATCAGCCTCAACCATGTGAAACCTGTATAGGTACACAGGGCTTCTAAGTTAGAAGCTGGTGCTTAGTGTAATGCTCTTTGTCACCATCTTTTTTTTTTTTCCTGTCACCATCTTGAAACGAAATTTTCCACCAGGAATCCTGTGTTTTTCTCTTACCCTAGTCTTAACAAAGTGTACCTAGCCCTTCAGTACACAGATGTCTCCTGCTTCATGTTTTGCAAGAAGAGGACCTTAGTCCACTAGTTGCTTTAGATAATACAAAGTAGCATTGGGAGATAGTAAGTCCACTGAATGAGGAACATTTTAAAAATTTTATTTTCCCAACCAGGTTGATGTCACAAGCTATATAATCCCAGCTACTCAGAGGCTGAGGCAGGAGGATAGTGAGCTCAAGACCAGCCTGGTCAATATATGGAGACCTCCCCAATCTCAAAAAAAACCCCATATTTTAGATTCACGGTCTACATGTGAGAGAGAAGGAGGTCTCACAAGGAGGTGGTCCCTGCCTGGAAACTATATCATTTTCATTGTTTTGTTGGATTGGGTTTTATTCTTTTGTTTGATTATGTGAAATCTGATGGCATGAGCAGCTATTTAAAACATAGCAAGACATTATGGTAGCCATTTTGGATTTACTGTTAGCTTATTTTGAAGTCCTTTATTGCATTCATTGTTTTATTTTTATTGTCTCTGCTCTATTCTGTTCTGTTCAATTTTTACTAAAAGTCTGAAGGTATCTGGCAGCTATTTGGAAGACAGCAAAAGGTATTATGGTAACTATTGCTGACTTAATAAGGTTTTGAAGTCCTGTATCACTTATGCTAGTTATCTTGATTTGTTTTATTTTCCTTGGTTTTCGCTTCTTTAAAATTAAAAAAAATTTTTTTTAGAAAAAGCTTTTATTTTCACTTCTGAAATAACATCGTAGTGCTTCTTAGGCCTTGGGGGACATAGACCCCATTGGGAATAAAAAAAAAGCTATGATCCATCTCCCTAAGAAAATACCTTTATATATAAAATTTATACCTACAGATATTCATGACTCCAGCACTGTAACCAGGAACTAGGAAAAAAGGCTTTAATACTGGGCTCTGAATCAGAAATGACTGACTTATATTTGCATTATTACTGCATGACCTGTCACAGTCTCCAATACTCAGGACCCTAACAGACAGAGCAGTAACAAAAGAAGATTCAAGGCAAAAGGACACATCCTGGTCAGAATTTGTATGACTTTGAGAAATTGCCCTCAGCAAGTTATTTAATCTATCTGAATTTTTATGTTGTTATTTCTAAATTACTGTGAAAATAAACAGCTTTCTAAATGGAAACTGATTTTACAATGGGGTGGGAAACCCTAAAAAGTAAATATAGTCTCTGGATTCAAGAAGCTTAATGGGTAACATCTAAAATAAAACATTGTTTCCTGGTCCTTTAGGCTGCAATCACAGAAAACTGATTAAGTGACCTGGGTAATAAGGAAATTATTGCTTCTCATAGTAGGCAGTTCAGAGGCACAATAAGCTCCAGTATCATTGATACATGGCCTAATAATGTCATCAAGACCCTCGATTCTTTCTGTTTCCTTCATTAGGCTGAGAGAAAGTTGGCCATGGCTTTTTGACAGATTGTATCCAGACATCTAGGAGCAGAAAGGACATATTCGTCCATGTCTTCTTCCCAAACATGGAAACTTTACAAGAATCTTCCTAACAGACTTACCCAACATGTCATTGACCAGAAATGTATCACAGATCAATAGAGGAAATCACTCATTGGATTTCCAATCATTCAGAATATAATGAGTGCTAGAGAATCTCCATAATGCGTACTACAAACACATCAATAAACATAACACCAAAAGAAAAAAGTAACACCAAGGTATTGTGGTGACATCTGTCATCCCAGCTACTTGAGGTTGGGAGATTGCAAGTTCAAGGCCATCCTGGGCTACTCAGCAAGATCCTGTCTCAAAATTATACACATAGATACATAGATACATAGATACATACACATAGATATATAGATACATATGCCAGAGATGCAGCAAAGTATTTCCTGGGTTCAATTCCTAGTATCACAAAATAATAACGGTAATAATGATAGCAAACAAATCAGGCCTGCCAGGTGCAGTGGTGCACACCTGTAATCCCAGCACTCAGGAGACTGAGGCAGGAGGATCAATGTGAGTTTAAGGCCAATCTGAACTGCATACTGAAACCCTGTATCAAAGAAAATTTTTTTAATTAAAACAAAAAACATCAGGCCTGATATGATAAAGGAGCCAGACTAGGCCTGGGGATTTAGCTCAGAGGCATAAGCACCTGCCTGGCAAGCATGAAGTCATGAGTTCTATCCCCAGTACAAAAAAAACGCCAGACTACTACATATCAGGGGAAAGAAATAATTTCACAGAAGTGTGGTCATGTTCTGAGAACATCCAAGAACTCAGTTGATTACATAGTACAGCAAGGGGTCATGAGAAAGATAAAGTTAAGATTCCATTTGTGGCCAGGTTTTTAAAACCCTGGCCAGTGACTAGAGTTTCCTATGGTTAGAGAGAAATGAATGTCGCCATGGTGTCCAAAAAGAATTACAGAGGACTTAAAAGAGGAACGTGATCACTAAGAAGAGGCCGGAAGCCCAGGTTTTTGCCTGCCATTAATTCATGGAACAATTTATACCCAGCTGTGACCAGTTCTAAACCATAAAGACACTTTGCATCATCCAAATGGAAATGAGAAAAACTGAAATAGGGAAAGTAGCCCTAAGAATAGGAAGTACCACATGGATGCTGGAGATCGTACAGAAGAGAGATAGAGAAGGAATACTGCCACTGACATAGGCAAATATGTTGGATTTGACATGTTAATGGGACATCAGATAGACAACTTGGGGTTTGGGCCGAGAGTTTATAAGGGACACAAGGCAAGTGACTTATAATTATGGGCCAGCCACATGGGATGATGTTAGAAGCCACAGCCTAGGTGTCTTCATTGAGTTGAAGAAGAAAGACAACCTGGGCCATTGAAGGAAACCTGAACAAGGCTCATCACTGGAAAGGAAGCCAGCTGGAAAAGTCAAAGGATGACTTGTGTGTCAAATTCTTTGTAAAAAGTTCAGGATCAAAAAAAGGTGCATGGGCTTTAGGAATTAGGAAGTGAACAGTGTTTTAGGGGAAACCATTGCAATAGAATGGTGGGCAGGAGGTTGAGCGGCTTGGAGTGGGTCAGTTTGCTCAGACTGCACCCCTGGGAAGTTCCAGAGTGATGAGAGAGATGGAGCAAAGCAAGGGCAAGTATTAGGGTTGGGCATGCATTTTAGGGTAGCACAGATGGAGGGGGACATATAGTAAACTAAGCTCCAGGGCCCCTTCCACTTACATAGGCCTCTTCTAAGTAAATATGAACTTCTGTTCCTAATTTGGTATTTATAATTTTATCTTGTTTTTTCTTGTTTGCTTTTTGTAGTTCAAACACATGCTAGGCAAGTTGTGCCACTGAGCTACTCCTTCTACTCTGCGTTTGTTTGTTTTTTAGACAAGCTTTCACTCTGTAGTTCAAACTGGCCTTGAACTTATAGTGTAGCCTAGACTGATATCAAACTTGAAATGATCCTCCTGCTTCAGCCTCCCAAATGCTGGGATTACAAGTGTGCACTACCATGCCCGGCCAGTATTTTTCTTGAAGAGAACTCTTAAGAGTGAAAAATCTGCAAGCCTTACAAATCCTGGTTCTGACCCTAAGAAGAGAGCCATTTATAAGCAATGAAAACTTAAGATATGAAAAAGAAAGTAAGAGAAGGGACTAGGTCCTGGAAGAGGAGACAAGAGATGGGCTAAAGAGTTGTTCTGGAAAAGAATTCCTCTCTCCAAGCAGGAGCACAGGGGCATGGTGGGTTAGGGAAGACACAGGGCAATGCATCACCTTGGGGAGCAGTTGATTAACTTTGCATAGAATAAATAATCTTGATCTCATTGAGGCAGGGCTGGAGATTAGCAAAGCAGATAAATACAAAAGTCAGAGGCAAGAGAGTGCTGGAAAAATGTAGTAGAAACCTCCATCCTGGAGTCTCACCTGGAAGCCATGAAGGACCATGAAAGAAAATGAGGCAGACTCCAGAAGTCTCCGGGAAGACTCAACGTGGACAGGGAATAAGAGCAGCTGCAGGCGGTGTGGTGGAAAGATTTCATATATCATGAATTTGAACAAATCCGCAGATCACATTCCATGCTATTCTGTTCCAACATATGTTTTAAAGCTGAGTCAAATGTCGTCTCCTTCATCAAGCTTCCCCTGGTTGCCTACATTGAATGCTATCTCTCTTTTTCCTGAATTTCCCAATACCTGGCCTTTCCCAACAATTACTGTACCCCTCTGCTGGATTAGTAACTGTGCATCTTAATCCTTTTCCTAGCTGTAGCACCTAGCCCAATCCCTGGGACATAGGGAGCACCCCTGTAAGGGATCGTTAAGGGAGTACAGTCTACTGGGAGAGAAAGCCAGGTGGACTCCAGAGAGAGACTTTGAGCAAATTGTGGAAGAAGTGGTCTGGTTTTGTGAAAATATCAGGGAAGCTGTGAAGGGCTCTCCCTGTCTAAAGCACACAGAGCAGCCTGTGGTCACGTAGGCCCAGACAGCCACAGAGCTCCTCAGAAACCCAGCCCTGCTGAAACAAACAAGTGATTCATTATTCTCCTGCAGCCAACTCAGCCAGGAAATTTTCTAGGCTACAATTCTCTTAAGTTCAGATTCTGGCTTCTAATAAAACTGCTAACTGATTTTAGTTTTAGTTGTTGATACCAGACATTCCTCCCTTGCCCCTATTATGAGCGGCTTTGAAGTCAAAGTGTAAATACCTGGAAACTGTGAATACCAGGCACATATGCATATGAGAATTACCTGTGAGAAAAATTTTCTGCAATGAGGGAAAAGTTCTATACCTGCCACTTTCTAGTAACTCCTAATTTGAGTAGCACCATACGAGGTGATTCTTTAATATGAGGGGCAGCATGATGTAATACTTTTAATATATGTCTGTCCTACCTTACTCTTTAAGTGTAGCGACTGTTATATATCCAGTGTCTAACATTCAGTGCTTAATAAATGTTTGTCAAATGAATGACCAAAAGTCAAATTTCACATCTTCCCTATATTTAGTGTTCTGAAAATAATGTGCTCTAAAATACTTTATTCAGTAGCTCAAAAAATTCTAGTTAGCAAATATTCCTGCCTGACATGGTATAATGCACCTATAATCCCAGCACTCAGGAGGCTGAGGCAAGAGGATCCCTGCAAGTTTGAGGGTAGCCTGGGCTACAAAGTGAATTCAAGTTCAACCCTGTCTCACAAAGACCAAAACAAAATCCTTCAGTTGACACTAATTTATTGAGCACCTACTATGTGCCAAACAACTTCATTGTTGCAGCAAACTTAGACTACTCTTATTATACTCCTAAATAACTGAATATCAGAAAAGGGTAGTAATTTGCACAAGACCACACAACAAATAACTGACAGAGTCAGAACCAAGTCTGTCCTATGGTTTCTACAACACAGTTGTTTCCATCTAAATTCATACCACATAAGTTCAAATGATATAGTTAATATAAAATAGCATTGAATGGGCAGGGCTGCAAGGGATTTCACTGGACTGGCACACATACCTTCTTTTTAGAAGATATGTGGTGCCAGAGTGTTAGCACAGGCCTGTGATCCCGGCACTCAGAAGGACTGCTGTGAGTTCAAGGCCAACCTGAGATACATATCTAGACCCTGTTTTAAGATACAAAACAAAATAAAACAAAAACCTGTAATACATGTACACACCCACACACATATTCCTCCTTCTATAATCACATTCATACAAAATGTTCTTGGAATTCCTAAGGCTGATGAATAAAAATGTCCAGATCTTTGTAGATCTAAGCATAGCTCGTCACTGGCTTCACTAGTACTTAAAATGTAAGCATTTATTCTAAGAATGTATTAAATCTGTGTGTTGAGATACAGCTACCAAAAGGAAGGGTGGCAGGAAACAGTGATAAGGGAATTGGGGAAATCTAAACAGTAAGGATTTGATGATAAAGTGGAATTATTTCATTTCTTATGTGTAACAACAATATTGTTATTACTATCATTTTTAAATGAGGATTCTTATCTTTTGGAGATATTTATGGATGAAATGAAATGTACAATACACAGTTGTAATCCCAGTATTCTGGAGGCTGAAGCTAAAGCTGAGGCAGGAAGATTGCTTCGAGTCTGAGATCAACCTGGCCTACAAAGTGAGATGAAGGTCAGCCTGAATCATATAGTGAAATTCTACCTCAAAAAAAACAAAAAAAAATCGGTTAAAATGTTTATTCCAGCCCTTACTATCATTGTAAAAGATAAGAAATGATCTAGGGTCTTAGAATTGAACCTAGCACAAGTTTGATCCATCTTCCCAGTAGAGTAACACAGACAATTACACATATCTGGGATGACACCCCAAAACGTTAGCACATTTACCACTTGGTAGTACTTTTCAGGTGATTTCAATTTTCTATATTTATATTTTCTTAAGTACTGAAATATCAGCAGGGGATATATATGCATGTCACTAGCAAAGATCTTAAGTTGGTTTATAGATACTTAAGGTAGAAAGAGTTAAGTCACAAGTAAATTTTACAGAGAAAACAAAAAAGTCCCATACACATTTGGCTAGTTTCTTGCTTTGGTTTTTGCTTTGTTTTTTAATTACAAAAAGATATCTGAACTACATGAAGCACAGAGACTCAATTATAAACACATGAACTTTAGGTGTCTGGACGAACAGCCAGTTCAACAGAGACTTTAAAGTTTTATCCTGCATTGGAAGAAATTCTCCTCCAATGACCACAGCAGGGCGAGGGCTTTTGACCTTGGGATCAAAGTCAGAGGTCCTACAGAAGCACCTCAATGCTGGCTTATTTGTGGAGTGTCTGCTTTAGCGTTAAGTCTGTCTCTGCAGAGCAGCAAAATTCACAACCCCCTGCCCATGACCCAGGATCCAGGAGGAATCTATGGAAACAGACTTGACTGTGTGTGGGGTTTGCCATAATCAATTAATGCACTTGAGGATTTGAAGAGCCTGGGATCTGTAGTCATCTTCCTTGCTACATTTAGGTCTCAATTTGCAAGATATGAAAAATTAAGTAGAAATAAGCACAATTCTTCAGCTTCAAAGGGCCAAAGGGAACACAACCTGATTCATTCAGATAGGGATATTTTTAACGTTCACAAACTTGCTTCTTCGGCTAGAACCTTGGGCTTTGCGCAGAAATGATGAAAACAAAACGTAAAAGGAGACTGGGTTTGTGAGAGAAAATCAGAGGAGAGGTTAGGGGGTTGAGGGGGGGCTGTTCAGGCTCCAGGGAGCAAGTGGCCAAGTTGATCTTCTCATGGAGCCTTAGTTTGTTGTATGTTAGGAGGGGTTTCCAGTTATTTAAATGTTTGCTTAGTCTCAAAAATACGCAAGGCAATTAGCTGACTTTCAAGGAACAGACTCAAGGAGCTTAGAGGCCTAATTACAGAACCAACATAAATGCCCCCAAAAGACCAGACAGTGGAGAGCAAGAGAAGCCTGGTGGTAAAGGCATCGGTATTTGAGGAAGTGTGGCAAGTCTCATCTGAGAGGTATAAACACCTCAAGCAGCATTACTTGCTGCTCTTGGATCCAGCAGCCACCTCTGGATGAATGCCAACTTTGGGCAATGCTATTAGGATCATAGAGGCCAAATAGGAAAAGAAAATCCCTCCTCATTTCTCCAGCCTCTCAGCCACCTCCAAGCAGCGTGGTCCACAGGCCAATACCTTAAGTTGAGTAAACAGCATGGGCTGGAAACCAAGAGACAATAATGTAATCAGCACCTCAGATCTGAGAAATAAAGGTGGAATATGTCCTTAGGTACATATTATTTTTTAAAGTGGATTACACATGATATTTCCTTCACTTATCTCTTTTCTTCCTGGCCTGATCTCTTTCCCTAAATGAGCTCCTTCATTCTGACAGCTTCAGTCACTGTCTCTGTGACACGATCCCCAAGTTCATTTCCAAAACCTCTTTCCTGTGCTGCAGTCCTGCATACCCAGCTGCCTTCCCTGGCCCTTTTCCTTTTCATCTCCCGGGGCCCTCAGAATAACAGGCCAGACAATGATTCCCCTCCCCACCAAGCCAGCTCCTCCAGTAGCATTTGCCATCTCCCTGATCTGTGTTAACACTGGGAGTTACTCTTGATATCACCCCTCACCCCCATTTTCACATTGCTTGAGGACCAAGCTGCACTCTAAATATCATGATGTCTTCTACCTTTTTCCCTCCAGGCCTATCCAGCCCACGCCCCCATCCTGTCTCATCTACAGTATGTAACTCCCTGAATCCATTTTTGCTCCCCAATCTGTGCAAACCTCTTCACCAGTTTGAAAAACTTGGTCTCAACACTTCTGTGTTTGATACTTGCCATTGACTTCACACGACTTCTCTCATAGAGTTCAGAATCCTAGCTGTGTCTTCGAAGGCTCTGAATGCCCTGGCTCCTCCCACCTTCCCAATCCACTTTCTAAGTCCTCAGTTCATTCAGAATGAGCCTGGGATGCGTTGGGGCCCGCTGGCCTGTGGGTGTGTCAGGCATTCTGAGAATTCATGTCAAACAAAATCAACCCTCTGCAGCAAGGAGGGCTGAATCATGAGGCACTGAAGGGTTGTCTGATTTCCCCACTTTACTCTCCTGATCTCTTCCTTCCTGCTCCCCAGCCCACTCTCAAGGTTAGCATATCACCTAAGGGAGTGAGCCCCCACTCCCAGAAAGGATTACTTCCCAGTCCCTACTCCCAGGGCTGCTCCTAGTCACAGACAGCTGGGGAGACCTGCAGGCCTCTCAGGGACAGCACTATTACACTCAGTAGAAGCAAAAGAAGCATTTGACCCCAAAGACCCTGTGGCCCCACAGGATTGCATCACTTCCCATTTGCACCAGGCAACTGGAGGTGGCCTGTATTCAAGATGCTAAGGAGGACAGTCATGGAAAAAGATCCCTCTGCACACAAAATATCATATTTCCACAGAATCTGAGCCAGGCTTCTTCAAAGCACTTTGCTAAACAGAGCAACTTGCTAGCTCGCTCAACCCAACGCAAACCAACCAGCTAAAACTGCAAGTTATTGACCAGGGGATTTAGCTCAGCAGCTTAAGCACCTTTCTAAAAAGCATGAGGTTGTGAGTTTGATCCCTGGTATCAAAAACAAACAAACAACATCTGCAAGTATTTACGTGAAAAACAGCTGCTCCTTCAGGAGATGCAGCCTTCTTCCAGTCTACACAAATGTACCCTATGAGCTTGTGGTGGCACTGGCCCACAACTCTAAACTTGAAAAAGATGAGGTCTACCTCATGAAGAAGCAGGAATTCGTGCAGTCTTTATTCTTCTTTCCCAAACCTTCTGCAAAACATTATCTTATTTCCTCAGAAGAGCATCTGATCACTTATCCATGTGTCATCCACCTCTTTGGTGCTGGTAAAGTGTTGCATAAGGCAGATGTACCAGCTACCATTTCCCAAGAGCAAGAACACGGCACTCTTAAGCAAGGATGATAAAAGTTTACTGAAAATACACAATGACAGTTCATAAACGTACAGCTAAGAGTTACTGTAGGAAGAGTGAAGTAACCTAGAATTGTTGCAGCCAACCTGTTACTGTCCCTAGGCTCAGGAGGGAGACCTGGGAGTTGGAATAAAATAATTGAGTAGAGCAGTGTTGCTTAAAATGTGGTTCACAGACCTGTGTGGATTTGTCAGCTGCCACCAGTCCATGATGAGAGGTGGCCAGTAATCAACGGTAGATGTTTAGAAATTTGTACAGTGAGCTGGGGATGTGGGTCAGTGGTAGAGCTCTTGCTTTGCGTGCACAGGCCCTGGGTTCAATCCCTTGCGCCACAAAAAAAGAAATGAGATATATAATTTGCCACTCCAAAAAAGACTTTAGCTGGGTGTGGTGGAGCACACCTGTAATCCCACCATTCAAGAGGCTGAGGCAGGAGGCTCATTGTGAGTTTGAGGCCAGCCTGGGCTACAAAGTGAGTTCAAGGCCAGCCTGAACTATGTAGGAAAATCCTGCCTCAAAAAAGACCAAAAAAAAAAAAAAAAAAAAAAAGTACAGCGACTGGCCATTGTCATAAACAACAATGTTCATGGTTATATTATCAGGTAGTTTGTTTCTAAAATGTGACATGCCAACTAAATGTTACTGAGTTCTGGATTGCTTGACTTTCCTTCTGGAGTTTGATTCTAGCTTCTTTTTGCCTCAAAGAATTGAACAAAATGAGCAGAAAGCAGTGGCAAAACTTATTTAAGAATGCAAAACTGAAGGGTAAGAGAAAAACTGGCTCTGCAAGAGCAAGCTTGGATTGAGTAAACAAAAAAACAAAGTGTGAGCAAGCCAGGTGTGGTGGCTCACGCCTGCAATTCCAGCACTCAGGAGGCTGAGGTGGGAGGATCCTTGCGAGTTCAAGACCAGTCTGGGCTACAAAGTGAGCTCAAAGCCAGCCTGAACTGCAGTGAGACTCTGTCTCAAACAAAAAAGAAAAGAAAAAGTGTGAGCAAACATAAAAGTACACGCTGCATCTAGGAAACAGCGTGGTATATCATAGAAAGGTATAATAGCAAAGCCTTCATGGTGTCCATGTATCCTTGTATGCGGTCTAAATCCGGAGGAAACTGGGGGAAATACATAGCCCTGAAAGACAGGGCTGAGATCCCACATCTCAGGCTGAGGTCAGGTCTACGCCGTCCTATTGAAAACCTGCTCGAGTTTTCGCGACAAGTCTATGTGCAGGGTTTGAGGTTGTTTGTGCGGTGTTTGGGGTCTTGTAATTAACAAGACACGCCTACTGCCGCAGCCAGGCCCTAATCTATATTTCAGTCATGTCAGCAAATGTAGTTTGGACTTTAGTTTTTGAGTGAAAATATACTCTGAGAATGACCAATGGAACGAGCTGCAAACATTCTAGGGTTCTTATTCCAATTAAGAAGCTTGCATGAAGATGTATGCCAACTGCTTCCTTCTTTCATTGAAAGAAGTTGCGCTTTCCATACCACCTTCCACAAACAAAAGTTAGCCAAATACTTGGTGTACTGAGTGGCAAAGGACTCTAACTATAGTCAATCTGAGGTTATTTTCTTTATTATGTAATTATACGGAAAGTTGATCATAAACAATTGATCATATCTTGAAGTATGATAGTTATCTAAGGGGAAAGTTCTGTCAAGAAGATTTGAATGGTAGAATGAACTCTTCATGTTTCATTTGATTGTATTTTCAGGCCAGTCTGTCCTTTTGTTTGGTATCTGCAGTGTTTTTAATGGTCTTAATTCTTTCGTGCAAAGAAAAAATATAAGCTTGAAAGAACAGAACTTCTACAAAGTAGGATAGCACGTTTCATTAGTTAATAGTTATCATTCTGCAGTTACTGCACATCTGTAAAAATACCAAACACCTCAAAATTGGAAACAACATAATTCAGTTTTGTTTTTCATCAAAAGAAGATTTACATTTAAGAAATCAAGGGATCCAGAACTAACTTCTTCGGTTAAACTATTTCATGCTGGCTACTCATAAAAGATTGGAGGTGAATTTTGAAAACAGAATCACTTTGTACAGAAAGATAAAATGAATAGCCTGAGCCTTCTGAAATTGCCTGTCAACATACTTTTTAAAGCTGACTTTACTATAAGTGTAACTTTAAAAATTGTTAATACAGTTTACATATACATCATACTATTATAGACAGCTAAATTAGGTGGAAATATTATAGGCAATCAGAGAGGAATGGGCCCTAGGGGGAGTCAGGATAGGAGACGAGAGAACATTAGAACTGTGGCTAGACGCACATCTAAAGAAATTAAAAGCAACAATGGCCAGATTTAGACACTTTCCTAAGAAAGTTTTAGATTATTGGTACCACCTTTTTGAGTTTTCCAATATAAATAAACCATTATTTCATTAGCAGTAGACCGTCCTCTACCACCAATTAAGACCAAAATTCATGATGTCATCCATATGCCCTTGCTACTATTGGATCAATATTAGTGAAGCAGTTGTCCTTGTAATCTTTTTGATTGATTATAATTTAACCCACATTTTACCTACCCCTCATGACTTTATAAACTTTCTCTGAAAAGTAGGCTCTTTGGCAATCCTTTGGGACCTGTCTTGCCTCTCCTATTCCCCATTCCTGTTCCCCAATACATTTTTCTTTTTTTTGAAACAGGGTCTCACTGTGTAGTTCAGGCTAGCTTTGAACTCTGTGTAGCCCAGGCTGGCCTCAAACTCATAGCAATCCTCCTGCCTCAGCCTCCCTTCCAAGTGCTGGGATTATAGGTGTGAGCCACCATGCCTAGCTAATTTTCCTGCTCTTAACCTCCCTTGTTCTTCAAATCCATTCTTTGACTTCAGGAAACATGAATGCATGTATCTACCATCTAGCAGTTTGTGAGTTACATTTTTTCCCTATATCAATACTCTTGAGTATCAATGTTCCCAATTTATCCTAGCTAAATTAACAATACAAAACAAATTGTTCATTACATTAAAAACTTAAACTATTTAATATATATTGTGCTTGGGGCTGGGGATTTAGCTCAGTGGCATAAGCGCCTGCCTTGTAAGCCCGCAGTCGTGAGTTCGATCCCTGGTACTGGTAAAAACAAACAAACAAACTATATATATATATATATATATATATATATATATATATATATATTGTGCTTTCAAAATATCTATAGGCATTTATTTATTTTGGGGGGAATACTGGGAATCAAACTCAGGACCTTGCACTTGCCAGGTAGGTGCTGTACCTCTGACCTATATACCCAGCCCCTTCTATGGCATTTAATGTGAGCATTATACACCCTTCAAGACTGTTTCAGTTTAAGTACGATTGCAAGATGACAAGAGCTCATGCATGTAGCAGCAACTCTAGTAATCATTTGCATGCAGAACTTCATTAAGCAGTATGTATAGTTTTTGGTAAATAGCTTTTTTAATATCTATGCTCTATTTTTTCTGATTATGTATTTTAAAATGATTTTGAATCTAATAATAAAAGTCTGGTCTTATACTTTACAAGTCACAGATTTTTAATTTTTCTAGTAACCTTTTAACAATTCATATCTCATTATACTTTATAAAAGTATTGTCCCTCCCTTCAGTCTCTGCTAGGCCATTCATACTTGCCCAAACCAAATAGATATAAGGGCCCAAGTAGCCTACCGAAGTCATGCCTGAGGTCAGCTTCAGGACAGGTCAGAATGGAAGAGCTCATAGAAGGATCATCAGAGAGGGCACAGACAAAAGCCACCATTGCTGTCCCAAGGTGCTGACTGTTGTAGGGTACTAATTCAGGAGGCACAGTTATCAGGACAGAGGATAGCTGGGATTCCATGGGCACATACATTTCACCAGGGCACATCAACTCAGCCTGGTACTCAGTCAAGCCCAGGAGTAGTGAGGGACATAATAGTTTCTTAGTGAATGTAACATCCAACTGATGAGAAGACCAGCAATGAGCCAGGAGCCAGGGAGGTGGAGAGCCAGGGTAGGGTGACAGCAGAGGGGACAGCTCAGGCCAGGCATAAGGGATAGAAACTGAGTGCCAGGAATATAGAAAGCAAGATGGTAATACAAGACAGGCTCAGCCAGGTCATGGGATGTAGACTTTGACTTTATCCCAAAATAAACCAGGTGGAGGTATTAAGCTACAAAAGCTACACCTTTTGATGACAAAGAGACCTGCCATGAGCCAGGCATGGTGGCTCATGCCTCTAATCCCAGCGTTGGGAGGCTGAGGCAGGAGAATCATTGTGAATTCAAGATCAGCCTGCACTACAAAGTGAGCTCAAGGCCTGCCCAAACTGCATAGAGAGACCCTGTCTCAAAAAAAAAAAAAAAAAGACCTGCCATGAAAGAAAAATATCTGACAGCTTGGCTGCTGTTCACTCATTTTTTGAAAGCTCTGTTCTGAACTGTCAAGCAATTTATACCCATCCAAATATCTGACAGTTGACAAATAACATGTATCATTTCCTGGTTGTTGAAGCTTTTGGCAATATATGCCAAATAAACTTTCCAAATAAGGTATAAAAACATATGCCCTTGTGGATGTAAAGACATCTTGAATTTAGAAATTTATCCTGGAACTCAGCCACCAGGTCTTTCTTCCTGTAATAATAAATTGTGTGATATTGTGAACAGAATTTTCGTACATATTTCAAAGAGTAACCCATATATCACATTCAACAATTGATTTACAAGTTACCCATTGATATTACATTTGTTGAGATAACACCAGTTGACCAGCACAGGAACTATTTGCAAGAACAAAACTGAGATTTTTGAAAAAATGGTACAAGTTCATAATAGAGAAATGTATACTACAATCTTTGGATTTCAGAAAGACCTAACATTGGCTTCTGATATGGGAAAATAGTGTTGATACTGTCAAGATTGATAAAGAAACTAGGTTTGATAGGGCACACCTATAATCCCAGAATTCAGGAGGCTAAGGAAAGAGGATCCTGTCAGTTCAAGGTCAGTTTGTGCTACACAGTAAGTTCAAGTTTAGCCTAAACTATATGGCTGCCTCAAAACAAACAAATAAACAAAAGATTAATAATGAATCTTCAACACAAACAATGCTGGAAAACAAAAAGGTGGAGTAGATGTTGAGTTATGCAGCTACTATGTTTTTTTTTTTTTTTTTTTTTGGTACTGGGAATGGAATTCACAACCTCGTGCTTGCCAGGCAAATGCTTATGCTGCTGAGCTAAATCCCCAGCCCCTTGCAGCTACTATGATGCCACTTGAAATGCAAAGCACTGTCCAGTGGTCTTTTTTTACTTGATCCTAAACATGTCAGGCATAGTTTCAGTTTGCAAAGAAAATAATCAGCACAGCCCAGACTGCCTATGCTTCCATGCCATGCTATGTGCTTTCCATGTGCCCTGGCAATGCTCAGACCCTCACCACAGCCCTGCCCTTCGGGGACCCCTCCCACCTCCTGGACCTAGTACTGCTATTGATCTTTGGCTCCAACTGCTTCTCCCAGAGCCTTAGACTACAGCAGATTAACCATGCTGGCTGGATGAGAGACTCAGTAATTCCTCACCCAAACAGGAGACCTCAGCAGGCTCCAGTCATGTGGTGAGTTTGCCCCTAAAATAGAGATCTGTAGTAGGTAAATAGGAGCAATAGTGAAGCTCCCTCCAACTGTAAGACCTTGACAAGCTTGGCAAGAGGGTAGGTGATCCTCTCCTCCACACAGAGAACATCAGGTTGAGGAGTGTGCCACTAAGGCCTCCCCTAACTTGGGGAAAATTAAAAGGGCTTATGAGACACCCAGTAACACAGTAGGGCCTCAGCCCACACAAACACTATAGACAGGGAGATCTGGTGACCTGCAATAATTTGAAGACATAGCAACAGCAGGAATTAAGGGTTGACCTACATCAATACTACTAGGCTAGTTAGCCCAGGAGGAATATAAGACTCACCCAACAGTACCTGCAGGAGAAATTCAGGTGGCTAGCCCTCCTCTTCATTGTGGTACTCAGCAATCAGACAAACATCAGCCACACAGTAGGACCCTAAGATTCACACTACCATCAGTTGAAACTAGTGGGATTGAAAGACCAAATATTTGCTCAAAAGGTGAAAATGACAAAACAAAAAAGCAAAACGCAATCTCAAATATCCAGCCCATCAGGAGCAAGTACAGTAGACACTGAAATAGAGGACTTTAAAAGTCATACACCAGGAATCTTTGAAAAGATAGCAAATGAAGTAAACAAACAAATCCAAGAGGCTATAGAGGAGATCAAATTAGAAATAATTCCCCATGTAAAGACAGAAATAACCTTAGTAAAGGAGTTACTCAGCATAGCCAAAGAAGAAATAGATTAAAAAATACAGGAATATTGATCGAAACCTTGAATGAACAATATAGAATACAAGCTGAATCTATGAAACAAATTCATGGAGATATCCAAGAAACAAAAAATTCTATTGAAAGTTGGCAAAACCATTTAAATGAAGGTGAGGATACAATTTCAGACCTTGAAGACAGGATCACAATTAGCCATCATGAAAGAGTAGAACTTAAACAACCAAGCAGCATGAAATGACAATACAGGAGCTTTAGGGTGATGCCAAGAGAAAAATATAAGACTAATAGGCATCAGTGAAGATGCAGGGGTCAACGCAAATGACATAGGTAAACTATTCAGAGAAATAATAGCAGAAAATTTCCCAAACATGGGGGGAAAATCTGATATATAAATAAGTGAAGCATATAGAATGCCAAACAGTCACACCCAATATAAATCTACACCCAGGCATATAATAATTAGAATCCCAGATATACAATATAAAAACAGAATACTAAAAGCTGTTAGAGAAAAGACACAACTCACCTATCAAGGAAAGCCCATCAGAATCATGGCAGACTTTTCAACACAAACCCTCAAGTTAGAATGAGCTTGGAAAGCAGTATTTCAACCTCTGAAAGAAAACAATTTTCAACCAACACTGACGTACCTAGAAAAACTGTCTTTTTTTTTTTTTTTTGTACCAAGGATTGAACTCATGACTGCATTCTTGCAAGGCAGGCACATATGCTGCTGAGCTAAATCCCCAGCCCTCTGTCTTTCATTTAATGGAGAAATAAGATACTTCCATGACAAAGAACAACTGAAGAAATTTATGTCCACCAAACCAACCTAGAAAGAGTATTGAAAGACATAGTAGATAGAGACAAAAATGACCACATTCTCCAGACCAACAACAGAAAGACACCATCAGACAGGGCAAGCAATTAAACAAGAGGGAAAAGCAGAAAATAAACAACAGAAACATAACATGACAAAATTGAGCCAGTACATATCAGTTATATCCATAAATGTAAATGGCCTCAATTTACCTATCAAAAGAAATAGGTTGATAGAATGGATCAAGAAACAGGATCCCACAATATGCTGTATACAAGGAACACATATGACACAAAAGCAAACTCATAGATTAAAAGTCAAAGGATGGAAAACAATATTCCATGCCACAGGACCCCAGAAAAAAGCAGAGGTAGATATTCTGTTTGCAGACAATATGAGCTTCAAATGTAAAATGACTAAAAGAGATAAAGAAGGTCACTACATACTTGTTAGTGGAAAACTTCAAGAAGAAGAATTAACAATTATAAATCTATATACACCAAGTGCAGGAACACCCAACTATATAAGACAAATACTAATGGACATGAAAAAACCAAATACACAAGAACATAATTGTAATAGGAGATCTTAATACCTCACTGTCACAAAGAGATAGATCAACTAGACAAAAAGTCAGCAAAGAAATAATAGAACTGAATCACACCATGAGCAAATGGACTTAGAGGATGTTTACAGAGTGTTCCACCCAACCACATGAGAATATACATTTTTCTCAGCTGCATATGGGACATTCTCCAAAATAGATCATATATTAATCAATAAAACACTCTTAAGTAAATGCAAAGGGACTGAAATTATCTCACGTATAATATCTGATCATAGTGTACTGAAATTAGAAGTTAATGGCAAAAGAAATTGCAAAACCTGCATCAATACATGGAAATTAAACAACAACCTTCTGAACAACCAGTGGGCTACCGATGAAACTAAAGAAAGAAAGCAATACAATTCAATGAAAATGTAGACACAACATACTGTAACCTCTGGGACACAAAGAACAGTCCTAAGAGGGAAATATATAGCAATAAACTGTCACACCCAGAAGACAGAACAAGCACAAATAAACAACCTGATGCTACATCTCAACCTTCTAGAAAAAGAAGAGCAGGTCAAACCAAAAACTCAAAGAAGAGAGGAAATTGTAAAGATCAGTGACCGGAGCCGCGGGAGACAGGAGACCAAACTCGAGCAGGATCAGCTCTCAAACTTTATTGCGTACAGCGAACCGGACCTGACAAGGTCCGCCACCCTCAACGTTGGTTCCTCTTCCGCCCGTTGGGGGCAGGAACAACCTCTTATAAGGGGAAGCAGTATCCAATCACAGAGAAGCGCGCCTAACAAGCTGATAGGCTAGCGTCACGGGTAACTGGGCAGATATGACAATTTGGCGGGCTTGTTCAGGCCGGGAAGAACCCGGAAGCAGGAAATGGGCGCCATCTCAGGCGGCTTCCCACATCTCCCCCTTTTTTATTTATTAAAATAGGATGGTCTGTGGGTCCCTCCAAGGTGTCTATGACCTTCTTGCTGTTAGACACCTAGGAGTGGGCCTACCTTGTAGGCCGAGGCATGAGAGAATGTAGAGGTCTATACCCTGCTGTGCATCACTCTGTTTTGTGCATATCCTTGCGCCAGGACCATGCTCAAGGTGAGTGGTTCATTTTTTCGCAGGGCCAGGCTTTTGTGAACCGAACCTGGATGCATATAGACATTCATTCCTGCCTTCCCCCCAACCTTTGGGGCGGATGGCACTGCAGTACCCTTGGTCTCACATCTCAATGCCAATAATTTGACTCCAGAAGGGACCCCTGGCCTTATAGGCCATGTATATCTGAGTGGAGCCTGTCTTAGGTTGACCGGGAGGGCTTTTCCCGTCTTACCCGTCATTGGCTTGCCCACTCAGCTCTTATAGCTGATGTTCTGCAATGTGAAGGAGATATGCGGCGGCCTGCTGGCCTGATGGGCCACCTGCTGCCATTTGCATGGCTGCCATAGCTGTGATCTTAACCTGCTGCTGAGTTTGTATGAGGCGATCTAACAAGCATTTAATAACCACAAGCCCTACTAGGAAGGCCACGTCAATCAGGATCCAGAGGCGGGCGAGGCCGCCGAAAAAGGTGCCAATGTGGGCGGGTGGTGCCAAGGACCCCAAAGATATTGTGGTGGTTCTGTGGAATCTGAGCATATCACAGGGGTGATTAATAGGAACCCACAGAATAGAAAAAACTCCAAACCAGACATTTTAGTTTGTAGATGGTCTCGGGCGCTGAGCGTCGGTCCCAGAAGGGTCGAGTTGACTTGTGTCCGCGGGCTTATCCTCCTGTGCTTTATCAGGAACTGGTGGGGAGTTTACTGCTCGCGTCAATCTTTCCGGGACCCACAGCGGCTCACGACCTGGTTCCTGTGGGAAGACACAAACCGCTCCTCGGGTCCAGTTAACCACTGGATCTGGGCCCATCCATTGTCCTGTAAGGACATCTTTCCATCTAACCAGCCCTTTGTCGGTTGGGGACGGATTGCTATGTTCCATGGCAGGGGAGTGATTATTGTGGTTTAAATTGAGAAAATTTATGGTCTTCCTTTGGGCGTTAGGCCGTGGCCTATCCCCTCTTTTTGCTTTTGTAAGACACCCTTGAGTGTCCGATGTGCCCGTTCAATGATGCCTTGTCCTTGAGGGTTATATGGAATGCCATGCTTAAGGACAACATCCATTTGTTGACAAAATGTCATAAAAATTTTGCTGGTATAGGCAGGACCATTGTCTGTTTTTAGTATATTGGGCTTTCCCCAAGCAGCCCAGGCTGCCAGGCAATGATTAATAGCGTGGGTGGCCCTTTCTCCAGGTTCTGCCGAAGCAAACATAACCTGGGAGGCGGTATCTACCGAAACATGAACATATTTAAGTTTTCCGAATTCTGGGATGTGTGTAACATCCATTTGCCAAATATGATTGGGGCACAGTCCTCTCGGGTTAACACCAATAGATTGTTGAGGTGAAGAGATCACACAGGCCGGAGCAGGAGACATTTTTGGATGGACCCAAAGCAAGGGTCCCTGTTGCCAAATGACAGCCGTGGGTTGTCTAGCTGTCTTGAGAACGCACACGCAGAAGGCAACCCAGGAAGTAGCTCTCCCTCTAACCAGGGCGGTGCCATAGGTTGTGGGCGCCCTCTGGCGGCCACGGGTGGAGGTGGTAGCCCAGGGAACAACTCCTCTTCCGGCCACGGCGGTGCAGTGGGGCCTGGCGCCCTGAAGGGGGCGACCATGGGTCGCGAGCTTCGGAGCCCTTGTGTTTCTCTGGAGGCCCAAAGTCAGGTGTGACTTCGGGCTCCTCCGAGCACTCGGATCGAGCTTTGTCAAGAGCCTGTCGGGCTGAGCAAAGCCCAGGGGTTTGTTCGTCCGTCAGACAAGCCCTAATCAGTTCCCACAGGGGTAAAACCATGGGATCCAAGCGTCCCTCTTCTCGGGCGCATCTAAGATCCCCTCCTAACTTCTCCCATGACGGGAGGGTTAGAGAGCCCGTGGGCCAAAACCAGGGGGCAATTTCATTAACACTATCCAGAAATCTCGAAAGGGTGACCCGGTTTATGTAGATGCCTCGGGTCCGCAGCAGGACTCTTAGGGAGTCAGCGAGGGGTTTGCGAGCAGCGTTGCCCACAATGGCGAAGCGAAAGCGAAACAAATGCAAAGAAAAAAAAAGGACCGGCGTCCACCCGTGTGGCGCTCAAAATCTGTTAGGTGCGTCCACCCAACCCAGGTGACCAGACTCACCTGTCCCGGGAACCGCTGTATCTCACGTAGCTGATCAGGGTGAAGAGAAGAGGTGCTCGGGGCCTTCCGTTGTTATTGAGCCAGGTCCTCCGTCGTACCGCAGGCGACAGCAATCGCACCTCCCGGCCGAAGAGGCACGTCGCTGAGTCTTTTACCTTTTTCCCCGTACGGGCCACCAGATGACCGGAGCCGCGGGAGACAGGAGACCAAACTCGAGCAGGATCAGCTCTCAAACTTTATTGCGTACAGCGAACCGGACCTGACAAGGTCCGCCACCCTCAACGTTGGTTCCTCTTCCGTCCGTTGGGGGCAGGAACAACCTCTTATAAGGGGAAGCAGTATCCAATCACAGAGAAGCGCGCCTAACAAGCTGATAGGCTAGCGTCACGGGTAACTGGGCAGACATGACAATTTGGCGGGCTTGTTCAGGCCGGGAAGAACCCGGAAGCAGGAAATGGGCGCCATTCATAGGCGGCTTCCCACAGATCAGAGCAGAAATTTATGCAACTGAAATTTTAAAAAATACAAAGAATTAATGAATCAAAGAGCTGGTTTTTTTCAAGCTGATTTTTGCAAGAATGAACAAAATTGATAAACTCTAGCCAACCTTATCAAGAAAAAGAAAGAAAAAATTTAAATTCATGCAATAAGGACTGAAAAGAGAAAAATCACTACAGATCCCATGGAAATTCAAAAGATCATGAACACCTACTTTGAAAATCTCTACTCACATAGAGTAGAAAACACAGAGGAAATGGGCAGATTTCTAGAAACATATGAACTACCAAAGCTCAATCAAGAAGATATAACAATTTGAATGACCAAATATCAGCTACTGAAATTGAAAACATGATTAAAAACTTACCAACAAAGAAAAGCCCAGGTCCTGATGGATTCACAACTGAATTCTACAAGAAATTTAGAGAAAATTTGATGCCAATACTCCTTAAACTCTTCAATGAAATTGAAAGAGAAGCAATCCTCCCTAACTCATTCCTGCAGGCAAGTATCACTCTGATACCAAAACCAAAGAAAGACCCAACTAAAAAGGAGAACTATGGGCCAATCTCACTAATGAACATTGATGTAAACATTCTCAATAAAATACTGGCAAATAGAATGCAGCAAATCATCAAGAAGATTATACATCACGACCAAGTGGGATTCATTCCAGGAATGCAGGGATGGCTTAACATATGCAAATCAATAAATGTGATAAACCACATCAACAGAACCAAAAACAAAAACCACATGATCATCTTAAGGGTCACAGAAAAAGTTTTTGATAAGATCCAACACTTGTTCATGACAGAAACCCTACAAAAACTCAGAATAGATGATATCTATCTCAATCTCATAAAGGCCATCGATGACAAACCAATAGCCAACATTATACTAAATGGCCAAAAACTGAAAGCTTTCACTCTAAAATCAGGAACAAGACAAGGATGTCAACTATCACCACTCTTATTCAATGTAGTTCTGGAAATATTAGCCAGAGCAATCAGACAAGAGAAAGAAATAAAAGGAATAAAGATAGGAAAGGAAGAAGTTAAATTATCATTATTTGCAGATGACATGATATTTTATGTAGAAGACCCATAAAACTCCATTAAAAGACTATAAGAGGTAATAAATTCAGCAGCATAGCCAGATACAAAGTCAACACTCAAAAATCAATAGCATTCCTGTACACAAACAAAAAACTCACTGAGAGAGAAATTATGGAAATATCACCTTTCACAACAGTATCTAAAAAAATGAAATACCTAGGGATCAACCTAAGAATGTAAAAGTCCTATATGCTGAAAATTATACTACTCTAAAAAAGGAGATTGAAGAGGATATTAGAAAATGGAAGGATATGCCTTGCTCTTGGTTAGGAAGAGCCAACATTGCAAAAATGGGCATAGTCCCAAAACTGTTATACAGATTTAATGCAATCCCAATCAAAATACCATTAACATACCTTACAGATCTAGAGAAAAAACTCCTAAAATTCATTTGGAAACAGAAGAAACCTAGAATAGCAAAGGCAGTTCTGGGCTACAAAGGCAAAGCAGGAGGCATCTCAGTTCCTGATTTGAAATTATACTACAAAGCCACAGTGATAAAATCAGCATGGTACTGGCAAAGAAATAGATCTAAGGATCAATAAAACAGATTAGAAGATGAAAATACAACTAAAGAAACACCCAGCCACCTGATATTTGACAAAAGGGCTAAATGTGTTCACTGGAAAAAGGATAGCCTCTTTAATAAATGGTGTTGGAAAAATTGGCTTTCCACATGTCAAAGAATGAAACTAGACCCATGCCTATCACTATGCACTAAACTAAAGTCAAAATGGATCAAAGATCTAAATATTAAAACAGAAACAGTAAATGTATTGGAAGACAAGATAGGTAGCAAACATGGAGACATGGAGGTAGACAGAACATTCATGGACAAAATGCAAACCATACAGGAAATACTTCCTATTAAAATTCATCCTATTAAAAAGTCTTTGCACTTCAAAAGAAATCATCAAAAAGTGAAAAGAAAACCCACAGAATGGGAAAGAATTTTAGCCAATAATCCTTCAGGCAAAGGACTTACATCCAGAATATATAAAGAACTGAAAAACATCAAGCCCCCCAAATTCAAAGATCCTCTCCAAAAATGGGCATCGGAGATGAACATACAGTTCTCAGATGAAGACATATAAATGGTAAATAAATACATGAAGAAATGTTCACCATCACTGGTCATTCTAGAAATGCACATTAAAACAGCACTGAGATTTCATCTCATTCCAGAAAGAATGGCTGCCATCAAGAAATCAACCAATAATAAATGTTGGTGAGGATGTGGGGAAAAAGGAACACTTCTCCGCTGCTGGTGGGAGTGTACACTGGTGCAGCCACTATGGAAATCAATATGAAAATTCCTCAACAAACTAGGATTAGAAGTTCCATTCAACCCAGCTAATCCCCTCCTGGGTACCTCCCCCTGCCAAAAAAATTGAAAAGTTCATGCCACAGTGATATATGTGCACCCATGATTATAGCAGCACAATTTATAGTAGCTAAATCTTGGAAACAACCAAAATGTCTATCAACGGCAGAGTGGATGAAAAAGATGTGGTATTTTTATACAATGGAATATTATTTAGCTATTAAAAAGGATGATCTTGAGGCCTTTATAAGTAAATGGAGACAACTTGAGATATCCTCATAAGTCAAATAAACAAGACTCACTTTTGTAAACAACACATTGTCTGTATAGGGTAAAAAAATAATAAAAGCTGAAAGAGTAATAAGATCCAAAATACATAACAGATATTGTAAAAATAAAAGGGAAGGGAAGGGAAGTGCTCTAAAGGATATAACTGTATGTTTAAGTATGTAAGGTAGATGACCATACTACTAAGTTTTCATTACATCATTGAACAGAATGGTTTGCATTGTCAATGTTTGAGGGTCTGTCCACTTTTTATACTTTGATTTTGTAATTTGAACAACTATTTCCAAGAGGACAATACGTAACATCAACTAGTAATTTCTTAGTGTTAATGTTTTTCTTTGATATTCTGTATTACTTCTGCCCTTCTTTCTGTTTTATCTGGGTTTTCTTTCTTTTTTCTTTAAATAAAAAAAGAAAATAACCATCACAAAATATCATGGAGAAATTTTCTTAGAGGATTGAAACTAGAATTGATAAATGGTTAATTACATCAGAGGAAAAACCATATGTATTTGCCCAAAGGACTCAGAAAAAGGAATTCTAGAGCAGACTGGTGAACAGACAGGTGAAACATCACAAGAACCTGTAAGAAAACAGGAAGGCGGAAAGATATCAAGGAAGACAGGAAAACAGAACACATGTGCTCTTAACGTGAGTGATACTTGTGTATGGAACATACTGCTCTCCTGTGTAAAAACTGCGTTAGGTGTGATAACTGAAGTACATTTATTTTTGTGGTAGTGTTTTGTTCGTATTTTCACTGTAGTTCACATTAGAATTTATTTCTGCTGTTACTTTTTGGATCTTGTAAGCGAGTAAACAGTTGATGTTGAAAATGTTGATGTTTAGGGCTGGGGATGTTTCTTCGCAGTGCAGCACCTGCCTGGAAAGTGCAAGGCCCTGAGGTCAATCCTTTGTATCGAAAAAGAAAAAAGATGGGGCTGGGGATGTATCTCAGCAGCACAAATGCCTGCCTGACAAGTGCAAGGTTCTAGGTTCAATTCCCAACTCCCCGGTACTAAAAAAAAAAAAAAAAGAAAAAAAGACTGAAAATGTTGATGCTCATTGTGAATGCTCGTTACATATTAAAATTTTAATATTTTGTTATTTTCCTGTTAAGTACACATTGTTTAATATAATAAAACTACTAAAATTTAAATTAGTAAATAGTTCATCAACAGGAAGACATCTGTGTAATTACCACTAACCACACTATTGAAGAAATACTTCTAAAACAAATAAACACAAACCCCTCAACACACCTTTCAAAAAATTTGCTGTGATGCCCAAGCAGTTACAATGCATTTATTTATTCGATATTCCCAGTAATGCACCAAAAGAAACTTTGTCATTATTCCCACATGGTAAGTGGATAAAATGAAGCAGAGAGGTTGAGGAATAGCCCAAGTCTACATCTGTAGTAAATTTTAAAAGCCAGGGTTTGCAGGTCGGTGAATTAATGAGCACTATGCTCTTAACCACATCCTGGGGAGTGAGGCAGTCGGGGCAGGAGCCGGGTCAGGCTGACATCGGCCTTCCTCTCTGGAGAGCCCAGGGAACCCAAAAGCCACAGCTTCTCTCCTCTTCTAGATTGGTTGTTTCTCGGTTCCATATTTGTCTCCCCTCTGCTCCGTGTTGTCCGAACCTTACCTAATCTGTGCTGGATGATCTTTTCTTGTTTTGACCTTGTATCAGACCCCAAGGGTAGGATCACAAGGGATGGGAGATTCAGACTCAAGTCTGTGGTCCTTTGCAAGCCAAGTCCAGTTGGGTTTCCTTCTCTTAGTGGTTCTGTTTTCATCTTCTTCTATAACATGATTCAAATTTGCTACATTAGGTCAAGGATATAGCTCAGCGGCACAAGCGCCTATCTGGCAAGTGCATCATCATGAGTTCGATTCTCAGTACCATGAAACAAATTTGCTGTGTTTGCAAACTACTCCCTCCCATTCAGGTCATTTTGGTGATTGATGACTTCTTTATTTGATTATTGGGCTCTGCCTATGAGCTTGTGCTTTCCTAGTTGATCTGTTTGCTGATGAAATGCCTTGTCATCTATAAACCCAGGACAGCTAGTGAGTCCCTGTTGGTGGCACAAACAAGAAATTTACGGTGTGTGTGTGTGTGCACGTATGCCTGTGTGCTCATCGTGAGGCACTGCTGAGTTCAAGCTGATTATTCACAGTTCTCCCGCTAGGCACATGCCAAGAAAGCAATATGTGGCTTTATCTTGTCATAGTGACATTATGTCCCTATGTTGCATGTTTTTCAGATTTCTTTAGCTAGTATTTGCTCTTAGTTAATATTTACCTTAACAGATTATGTAGGTAGAATACCCCAACTTGAAATCACCCACTTTTGATATAGTAGAAAACATGGGTACATTTTTTTGAGTAGGCGGCTCTAGGTATGTAAGGACCAGGGCTACAGGATCCTGGAGCTAGACTGCTTGGTTTTAATCTGGACTCAGACACACCCTAGTTATAAAACATTTAACACTATAAAGCTTTAGAAATGATTAAGTGAGGCAGTCTACCAGAAAACTTTCAGTGCATTATTTGGCTCAGAGAGGTCCTCAAGCATTATTAGCAAGTGTTACTAACCTGATTATTACCATGTGATTAGCAACGATTATTATAAGGCGTGAACGAGGCAGGGTAGTGCTCACAGGCCACTGAGCATCCTCGTTCTCTTGTCAGGAGAGGGGCAAGTGTGTGCATGTTGTGTTGTTTTTATTTTCACACCAGGAGAGTGGCATGTGTGTGCATGCTGTGTCGCAGCTCTAGTTTACGGCACAACCACTGCTTCTGCTGATCAGAGAAGCTGACATAATGTGCTGAGTTTTGTTTTGTTGTTTTGTTGAGCACCACCCCTGTGTCTAGAACTGTCTGAGTTGAGAAGAGCATGTTTTCACTGGCCAGAGTGAGCAATCCAACTTGGGAAGAATGAGAAATAATAGCGCTGAGATAAGGAGAGTAAACACCCAGCATAGGGATCACCAGAAGTCAGGAAAAGAAACGAGTCCGGTATTGAATTAGGACAAAGCTGGCCATCCTCGGGTCCCAGAGAAGCAGATCCTAAGACACTGCTTACAGCTCTAGGCATCTCTGGAAAAGGAGCAGAGGGTGTCTCTGGCAGCAAGAGGGTCCTCAGGAGATGGCTTGTGCCTACGTTTACGGATGGACTCTCCAGTTCCTGACACTGTGGAATCAGAAATGCCCAGATCAGCCCTCAGACCAGAACTCTGCTCACCCACATCCCCTGATGTTCCATAGCTGACAACAGTGGCTGAACTAGTTGGGAAGCCAGGGAGACGCTCATGACCGTGCCTGTGAGGCCAGATCTTGCTGTCCTTCACCTGTCCCTGAGGGTGACGTTGGTGGCCCTGAAGCACACTTAGGACTGGGTTTTCACACCACAGACACACCGTGTCCCCCAGAGACAAATGTAGGGGATTCTCTAGGTCTGTGCCTGGGTAACCAACTGCAAGGTTATTGCTTTATAAATTTGGAAGATTGAATGGAGAGCTTAATGGGTGTTTCCCTGTCTAAAATGAAACAGCTACCAGTTTTGTTTACTTTATGAAAGATCTGTTTTTATCTTTAGAACATTTAGAAACAGTTATTGGGAGGGACTCCGAAGTATTCTCTCTTTTATTGGAATACTAGCTCTGGGGTCTAAGGTTCAGATCCTGGCTCAGCCACTCTGCATTTGTGTTGCCCTTGCGAAGTTGCTTGCCTGTCCCAAGTCCTGGCCTCCTCGGCCACAAATGAGGTGCTGATGTGGCGGATGTTGGGGCTGCTCTTGCAGGGTGGTGATGAAGAGCAAATGAAGCAGTACTTGTGAAGTGCCTGGGACAGTAGACACACAGTGAGTGCTGGGTAAATGGTCACCCCAATACATTCTATAGTGTTGCAGGGGGAGGTGTCCCTTGAATTCATCCCACTGGCAGAAGCAGTTGAAAAGATTGGCTTTTAGGATGACTGTTTCCCACAGGTGCAAACTTCTCCCTATCTGTACCCCTAGACACCCTGAGTAATTGCTCAGTGAGGCCAACATACCCTCAACTTGTTTTGGGCTGCGGGGACTGCCTGAGGTCAGAGCAGGGTTGTTACTACAGTCTTTGATTATTGCAAAATCCCTCCTGTCCCCCAGCTAACCCCAAAAAGCCCAATTGCATAATATGACTACAGGAAATCAAAGGGAATGAAAAATGTTAACATGGAACCGCAATTTATTGGTGGGCAATGAGAGTTTGCTATTACTTAAGAGTTAGTGGCAGGGGCTGGGGATTTAGCTCAGCAGCATAAGCGCCTGCCTTGCAAGCAGCCGTGAGTTCGATCCCTGGTACCGATAAAAATGAAAAAGACAAAAAAAAAAAAAAAAAGAGTTAGTGAAGAGTTAGTGGCAGCATTTCTTGCATATATCTCCAGCTTCACATGGGTAAGAGTTTCTCTTGATTATAGAGTGTGGAATTGTGAGGTTGTGAATATTCAGTCTCCTGAGATAGAGCCACATTGTTTTCCAAAGTGGTCCCACCACTGCACACTCCTAGCAGCAGTTCAAGAGCAGTTTCAGAACCTATATCCTCTAGTGTCACACAGCAACTAAAAAGAATGAACTCTAGCTATGAATAACAACACAGATAAGTCTTAGCTATACACTTTAAAAGGGAAAAAAGTCCCAAGAGGGCGAATGTAGCATATTTTCTATAACTTGCAAAACAGCTGAAAATAAAGTATGTATAATTAATTAGGACTGTATAAAGATAAATTAAAAATTTATCAAATAGAACTCAAGTGGGAGACAGAGTTGCACACCTATGCTCATAACACCATTATTCAAAATTGCCACCAGTGCCCGCTGGTGGGTAAATAAATGAACAAAATGTGCTATAGCTATATGATGGAATATTATTTAGCCCTAAAAGGAAGCATATTCTGATATAGCCCACTACTTGGGTGGAGCAGGAAAAGAGTATTATAAGTGAAACAAGCCAGTCACAGACACATGCTGTATGACCCTCCTTTGCTGAGGTGTCCAGAGTAGTCAGCCTCAGAGGAAAGGCAAACAGAACAGTGATGGTCTGCAGCTGGTATGTGAGTGAGACAAAGAATTTAATGGGTACAGAGGTTTGGTTTTGTAACCTAGGAAGGGGTCTGGAGCTTAGTTGCACAAGAATGTGAACATATTTAATACTATTGAACCACAAGCTTAAAAATATTAACAGTGGTAGTGAGTGAGTCATCTTTCCCTTACTGTAGCAAAACCCTTGAGGTGACCAAGAAAAAGGTTCACTGTGACTCCTAGTGCTGGAGCTCCCTCCATTGCCAATAGTAAGATTCTCTTGTAAATGTGTAGTCAGTCAATCAAACTCTCCGTCGGTGGGAGGGAAAACCTTCTACCTCAAAATTCCCTGTAAGAAATTATCACATATGTGTAAATTTTCAATAAAGTATAAACAGCAGGCCCCCCCCAACATTGTCCTTTTATCATTTTCCTAAAGTCCTGATTTAAAGATCTCCAGAGGTTGGGAATGTAGCTACCTGGTCAGTGTGTGTTTACTATGTGAGAGATCTAGATTCAGTCCCCATCACCAAATAAACAAGCAGAAAGAAACCATGCCACGTTTGGGTTTTTTGTTGTTGTTGTCGTCATTGTTTTAGCTTTTATGTTTTTCATTTTTTTGTACCAGGAATCTAACTGTACCAGGGCCTCCACTTGCCAGTTAGGCGCTGTGCCGCTCGCTGTGCACATCCCCGGCCCCTACCAAGTATCACTGCAGACAGAAACCTGAATCAAGGAGACAGCCCATCCCTGAAATTTTAGTCAGATTTCTGAGAGAGGTGAATAAGTTTTTCCCATATAGAAAATTTTAAAACAATTTTTAAAATTTTAAAACAATTCAACACAATTCTATTTTATTAATTCAAATGAGGTTTTATCAATTCAACAGAATTCTATTTTATTCTATTCTATTTTATTAATTTTATTAATTCAACAGAATTCTATTTTATTAATTCAAATGAGGTTGCTAGTTGGCCACTTAACATTTAGAATTTTTCTAATAACACCTTTCCATAACAAATTGGACAACTCACCTATTCGGACCCGAATTTATTAAAGGATGCTGATTCAGCAAGGTTTTGTTGAAGTCTGTGTCACAAAACATGTTTTAGAGCGGAGAGAACTGTGGAGGTCATCTTGTCTAGTGATGGCAAATACTTAGCACATATCATTAGCCCCCAAAACCATGTTCACGGCAGACATCTAAGCACTCAGCACCCTCTCCCAGTAAGCCTGGCCCACCAGAGAATCCTTTCTAACACAGGGCCCAGCGGCCATTGATCAGACCATGAGATGAAACATACCTGGCACCCCTTCATCTAGTCCAACTTTCTGCTGGACATTCAGAGTTATGGTTTAAATCAGTGGTGGTGCACCTCTGGCACATGTGCTGAGGCAGGCTGTTTGTATCATCAAAAGCTCTAAAAGGTTTGCCATCACTGGCTGGATCTAAATATATTCCAAAAGTGGAAGGGGCAGGTCACTGAAGTGGACTGGAAGGGTGGGCTATGAGGGCATAAGATTGTCCCCAGCTCCTTTACTTTCTGCTTTCTGAAGCCGTGGGTTGAGCAGGAGTCCTCTGTCTTGCTTTTCTGCCACCCTGTATCTGCTTGGTGCCAACTAACCAAAGACCAAGTCCTTGGACAGCCATGAGCCAAAACACACCTCTCTTCCTTTAAGTCGCAGGTAGGTATCAGGTCTTTGTATTCTTTTCTTTTCTTCTCTTTTCTTCTCTTTTCTTCTCTTCTCTTCTCTTCTCTTCTCTTCTCTTCTCTTCTCTTCTCTTCTCTTCTCTGGCCAGGGATGAAAAAATGACCCATGCAGGTGAAGAAACAAAATACAGGAAGCAGCTTATTCAAGGTCATACAAAAGACAAAACTCACCTTCATGCTCTCTTAGCCCTAGTCTAATGCCTGTTCCACTCCCCTTCAGATATTCCTTCCTTTGGGGTCTAACAGAGACCAGACAGGAACCCCCATCTTGTTGTTCAGTGAGCTGAATCCAACCTCCACGATACACAACTGGCCAGACACTTTTCTTTCTAGCCCTTGCAGTGCCCCCTCCCCATCTTCCCAGCTGCCAGCGAGCGCTGCTGGTGAAGAGGGGAGGAAGGGGAGAAGGTATCCTGTTCATCTTTGTAACATCCTTCTGGAATCTCCTCCAACCTAGCCCTTCAGGGGGCGCACAAAACCACCAGATCTGGGCTGGTTGGGGACTTCTCCTGGGTGACTTGTCAACTTGGAGCAGGTACCATCCTTGCCTGAACTGACTCCTCTCCTCCATGTCCCCAAAACAAATGGCCAGCACATTCTCCCTCCAAGGATCCTTACAGTCTTCAAATGCATGGGCAAATGAAATGGAAATAAACAGCAGGAATAAAGGAGCAGCTGGCTGCGTCCCTTGTGAAACAGCGGTGGAACCAGCTTAAAATCTGGTTCCTGCTGCAACTGGCCTGAATCAGGATGTTCTTCCAGAGCTGAAAGAGGCAGGCAGGTGCTGGGGATTTTTACTAATAGGAAACAGCAGGAAGGTCTATACCTCTGTGAGAGTGCTAGGGGCAGGTGGGCACTGAGGTGGGTTTGTGAACAACAATATAGGAATCCAGGCAGCCAAATTAATAAATATGGAATTTAATTAACTGAGCTCAGGAGCACTCATATACAAACCCCCTCTGGTTCAGGGTCCAAACAAGTGGTCCCGAACTGGAAAGTTACAGAGTTTTTAAAAGAGAGAATCACAAAAGACATCCTGTTGGAAACAATTTAGTTCGAATCTTTCATTAATTTTCAGTTGACACCTGTATCCTGCTTCTTTTATTGAGCAGGTAAATTTTTCTCCTATAGGTACAGCTCATTCTGCTTTCTCAAGGGACTTAAACCCTGAGTAATTTTCCATTTTTCTGAGTCAAATACAGGGCACTACTTAAATGCAAGGCTCAAGATGGTGTCAGTTATGCCAACCCACAAGGCACCCTCTTCTCTGAATCACCTCAGGACCTTTTACAACCTCTACCAAGCTGCCTAGATTCAAATTAAACATCAAACAGTTCTGCCAGGACTGTCCAACTGAGAAGTGCACACCTCACCTTAAAGCTACAGGAAGGGCTGTAGGATAAAGGGCCCAGCTCCTTGTGTGGACATGCAAGAGTGGAGCACAAGTCAAAGAGGCCACAGGTCACATCCAGGTGATTGCAGCTTACATAAGAGTCCACAGCTTCTGCCTACAACCCTGAATTCTTCCTTAGCGCTTGTATCACAGCCAGTGGGAAGCCTGGTCTCCTGGGCAGTGCATGCTGCGGTGACCAGGACGACGGCAGAGGATCAATAAGACTGCAGCTGACAGCTAGCCACATGCTGGTGCAGTGCTCTGGCCTGGAGGTGTTTTCTCATTTAGCCCTCCTGAAATAACACCTGTGTTATAGATGAGACCATGTCCACAGAGGCCTCATTTAGAGGGTGGCTGTGTTGGTTAAACCCAGGTCAGGCTGCAGGGCCTGGGTATGTCTGTGCCACACACTCAGGGCCACCTGAGTTCATCAGCGTCAAGTCACTTCACATGGATTTTTAAGAAAGTAAAAGTTAGGTGGAAGTTGTTTATTTTTGACATTTTAGAGAAATCCCTGGACACGAAGTGACATTGGGGTAGGTGTGCGAGTTTTTTTATTTTTATTCATGTTTTTTAATTTTTTGGTGCTTTTGTTGAGACAGGCTTTCACTAAATAGTCCAGGCTGGGCTTGAACTCATTATGTATCCCAGGCTGGCCTCAAACTCATGGCAATCCTTCTGCCTCAGCCTCCCAAGTGCTGAGATTACAGGCAGATGCCACCAGGCCCAGCATGCCTTATTTTTTTTTTTTGCAGGGGATACTTAATCCTTTTAGAATAAAATGTTCTCAGGCACTTTGGTAGGAGCTAATTTTATAGAATTATTCTATATAAGGTGTTATTTCTGCTCACTGGCCCACATCTTCCAGAAAAGACAACTTTGTATTTTATGTTTAAAATGAAGTCTTTATTTTTATAAGGTATTCTTTGTTTTTCCTAGATGAGGCATACTGTAACTTACTGAAAATTTAAGGAAGACACCGAATTGGAGGATGTCATCAGTGCTGTCAGAGTGGGGTGACTCCCATCGTTGCACGCAGAAGGTCTGAATGTGGAGTTCACAATGCGAATATTGTTAGAACTGTCATCTATTGCCTTACCTGTGGACATTTATATTGTTTCACTTTTTAGAGCACTAACAACTGTGTTGTAAAAAATATTCTCTAGTTAAGGCATATCTGATACACATTATTTCCTTATAATGAATTACTAGAAATTACTGGTCAGATTTAAAACATTTGGTTGGTGTTGCCAAGCTGCTTTCTAGAAGTTGCTTCAATTATATCCATGCAGCAGTGAGTGAAAATATTTTTTTCCAATCCTCATTAAACTGGGTTTGCTTTTTCATTTTTTTATATTCTCAGTAGCAAAATTGAATATTACTTTGTGGTTCATTAGCCATTTGTATGACTTTTTCTTTTCTGAATTACCAATTCATTTCCTTGGCTCATTTTCCTATTGCTATTTTTTTTCCTTATTACTTCATAAATGCTTTTATGTAGTGGGAACATCCACACTGATATATTTTATTGTATAACTGCTAAAATCTGTCTATGTTGCAAAATGCAAGAAAACAAATTAAAAGACAAAAGAGAATTGATAAAATTGGCAATGTCTATAACAATTTTTCTTTATTATTTCTGTATTATTTTGCATAGAAAGTCCTTTATCATCCCAACAATATATATTATATATATATATATATATATATATATATATATAACAATACAGAGATTGTTATACGTATATAGTCATTTTTGTTTTCTATTAGTTTGCTAGTACCTTTTTAATTTTATTTTTTAAGATAAAAACCTTTACTACACCAGAATTAATGTTTGGAATGAGGTTTAGTTAATGGCTTACTGAATAACCCTTCTTCCTGCCTTGTGGATTTTTTTTAAGGCAGGGTCTTGCTATGCAGCTCAAGCTAATCTCAAACGCATGGCAATCCTTAGTCTTCCAAGTGCTGGGATTATAGGCATGCTGCACCGTGCTCAAGTCTTGTGGATCTTAACACCATCTTTGGCATATGTTAATATAGGTTCTTATAAAAATTCAGGTTCATTTATAGACCTTTTATTCTGTCCCATGATCTGTGATTCTTTTCTGGGACAGTATCTTGCTCTGTAGTGCAGGCTGGCCTTGAAATCACTCAGTATGTAACCCAAACTGGCCTCAAACTTATGGTGCTTCTCCTTACCTCAGCCTACTGAGTCTGGGAGTGCGGGAACACACCACTATGCCCAGTGGGAATTCATCTTTTAGATGCCAAAGGTCACAATAGGCCCAGCTCAGGTTAGGGACGACAGGGGGCCGAATGGCAGGCGATGCAGGGCGCCATCTCTGTGAGGCCTTCCCCGCCCTGGCCTCTGAAGCTGGGCCTGTGGGCAGCAGGACGCACAGTCCTGCAGCTGCGCATCTGTGCTCCTCAGCCTTCCCTTCTCACAGGAAGGGAGACAGCTCTGCCTCTCTGACACCAGGCTCACCAGGCAGTGTGTAGTGAAGCAGTCCCTCTGTTTCTCCATTTAATCCTTCACTTTTCGGTCATGATGCTAAACCATATGACAGTCAATGAAAGCCAGGCTAGTCTTCTATGTCATGGAGATTGCAGTCAAGAATGACATAAATCACATGGCTCAGTTTTTATTTCATTGAAAAGCATCCAGTTTGAGACAGACACTGAGGAGTGTGAAGATGCAGCTGGGTGGAAACCACTGGCACTGCCTCTTCTTCATTCTCAGCTCTTGGACTGCCTGCATACATCCATGCATTCAGATAGCTACTTCTGGGGCCACAGTGCCCAGGATCTTCGTCTAATCCGACCTAATTAAGATCTTTAGAGGCCAAAAACACTGCAAAAATGAGACTATCCATCAATTCTTTTATGTAATCCAAAATAAAAACAAGACTATATTATAAAATAAAATTTCTCTTTTATGACAGGAAACTAGCTGGGCATGGCAGTGCACGTGTGTAATCCCAGCCTTCTAGATGGCTGAGACATGAAGATTGCAAGTTCAAGTCCAGCCTGGACAATTTAAATAACTTCATGAGATTCTGTCTCAAAATAAAAAATCAAAAAAGGATGAGGTTCAACACGAGTCCCTTGGTTCAACCCCCAGTACTGAAGAAAAAAAATAAAAGAGAGACACACTACACACGTGGCAACTGTGGTGGATTAACTAATAGTCAGCTTATAATACCCAGCTGAACTGAATCAACATGGTGCTGTATGTGGAAGGCCCACCTAACTGTTACTAACAGTATAAAAAGAGAACTGGAAGGGAAGATGGTGAGCTGTTGATCCTCCTGGAGAAGCTTGTCATGCTGGCTTTCCTGGTATGAACTCAGCTGTTCTCATCATTGGAGGAGCTCAGGAGCTTGCAAGATGTGGTTCACTTTGGGAGAACTTTGATTCTTACCTTGAGCATCACTTCCTGGCTCCAGTGCAGATCGCTCAGCCTGCTGGCACAGACACTGACCTTTGGGTTCAGACACCAAAGCAAAAACAGCAGTGTGGAAAGACATGGTGAAGGAAAGAAGCTCACATCAGTCCTTTGAGTCCCCCAGGACTCAAAGTAAGAAAGAAAGAAAACCAGAAAGAGAGAGAGAGGAGCTGGGCCAAGAACACAGCCTTCCAAGTTAAACCCCAGCAGTATAACTTTCTCCAACCACATCCTCCCTTCTAATGGCACATTTAGCTCTGAACTCATCAACGGTGAGATCAGGGGCCCCTGTGATCCAGTCATCCCTCCAGGCCTCACCTTGCACTTCACTGCACTGGGAATCAAGCCCTTAATACTGGAGTGCTTGGGGGACAGTTCATATTCAAACCATAGCATAGAGGGACAATTTTCAGGAAATGGATCAAAGTGGTATGCATGTCCAGGCTACCAAAGTTGGTTTTCTCACTTGGTCCCTTTGTCCGGCCCCTGAGAAACTTGGTCAGGATGGCGGAGAACCCTAGGACTCAAATGGGAAAGTCTGGTTTGAAGACCGTGAAATTAGGAGAATGACCCGCCCATACCAGTCCTCAACACTCACCACCAGCCCAGCCTGGCCATGTCCTGCCTCTGCAGCCAAGAATCTTTTGCTGTGTAATAGAAAAATAACTCAGGCTAGCTTGGGCAAGAAAGGAAGTACATTGCTCAACAAATGAACCATAAGCAGCGCAGGAATTCCTAGACCCAAATTCATCGACACAGGATTTTCAGGCTGTTTCCCTTGTCTCTGTCTCTACTTGTCTGCGTATCAGTGGAATCAGGCAATTAGCAGCACCAGGCTGCAGCCTTCCTTTGTCGCTTAGGAAGATCCAGAGGCAAGTTCCTGCTTTATCTGGTCTGGCTTAGGAGGCTGGGTAGAGAGGCTACTAACATGCCAGGTCCTTGAGTATCACTGTTAAGATTGGCAGGCAAAGATGTGATCAGTGGGGGCTGCCATGATAAATATCACCACCAGGTGGCTCCACAACAAACATTTCTGTCTCACGGTTCTGGAGTCGGCAAAGTCCAAGAGCAAAAGGTCAGGAAGGACCTGGGTGTGATGGTGCACACATGCAATCCCAGCACTTCAGGACGGCTGAAGAAGGATTGAAGTTGAAGCCCTGCCTGGGAAAGTCAACAATTTAGCAAGATCCTGTCTTAAAAGAAAACTTTAAAAGTCTGAGAATGTAACTCAGTGTGAAGTCCTGGGTTCAATTCCCAGTACCAAAACAAAACAAAAAGTCAGCAAAGCAGGTTTTATTCTGAGGCTGCTCCTCTTGACTGGCTGGTGGGCATCATACTGCTGTGTGTTTCCCTTACCTCAAGGGTGTGCTTGTGCAGAGAGTGAATACACGCTCGTGCCTCTGATTACAAGGATACTAATCCTTTCTTTATGACCTTTAACCATACTTCCTAAGTTGGCTTCCCACAGTAAAAGGGCAGAATTTTTTAGATCAAAAGAGAACATCAGGCAACTAGCACGGTGAGTGAGGAAAGGACTACAGGGGAAGAATAATAAGCAAGTCCTAACGTCTTTTGGAGAAAAAAAACCAGTTCATTTATAGAGAAGCAAGACTCAACCCCACACGGACTTCACCACAACAATACTGCAATGCTTTCAAGTCTGAGGAGAAATAACATTTATGGTAGAGTGTTATATCCAGCCAACCTTTTAATCAAGAAGGGAAGCAGAATAAGGACATTGGCAAATATTCGACAATCCAGAAAGCCTGGATCCTGTGGTCTCTTAGGAAGCCATCAGAAATTGTATTTCAACAAACATAGGGTGTGAGGAACAGGAGATCCAGTCAGAAAAGCATGTAGACAGGCAGAGAGCAGCCCGTCCAGCCTGGAGTGCAGGCCGCCCGAAAGAGAAAGCACTGACAGAGGGTGTGTGAGTCTTAGCATTTGTATTATTATTCCAGGCCTTTGGTAGATCAGTTGGAACTTTTTTTTGGGGGGGAGGCAGGGATCAAACTCACGACCTCATGTTTGCCAAGCAAGCACTTATGCCACTGAGCTAAACCTCCAGCCCCCCAGTTGGAACATTTGAAGATAAAATGGAAATAGGAGTGCCAGGGACACAGCTCAGTGGTACAGCATGCACCTGCCTGGGAAACACGAGGCCCTGAGTTTGAATTCTTGTAACAAAAGCAACCAAATAAACCCCTACAAACAACAGAAACAAAAACTCTTTAAACCCCTACAAACAACAGAAACAAAAACTTCTTAAATGTTAACAGAAAATAGTATGCCATGCTAGGTTTGGTGGCACATGCCTGTAATCCCAGCACTTGAGAGGCTGAGGCAGAAGGATTGCAGTGAGTTCCACACTCATCTGGGCTCCATAATGAGACCTGCCTCAAGAAAAAAATTTCAAAAGAAAATAGGTACAAAGAAAGCTAAGAAAATGAAGAGAGAAAACCCGAGGCAACAGTTAACTCAAGGTGGGAGAGGGGAATGCTTTGCATTAGGAGGGAATGATATTTCACTGCAAGAAAGCAAATGTCATCTATGTCACAATACTGGGATCTAGCAAATCGGTAGGATGGAGGTCAGGATACTGATAGGATTGCATAAGGAGATAAGTCCTGTACTGTGATAAGTGCTGAAGAGAACAAATGGCAATATAAGCATCCTCTCCAGGAATACAGTTACAAATAGTGGAGAAGCCAGCAAAATGAGTTTAAGGTGATCCCAGGAAAGGCGTAAGAAAGGGAAGGGCAGAGGAATGATTTTTGATAGAAGCCTCATTGCCATTTTATGTTTGAACAGTGTGTAGAATTACTTGGATCAGGATTAAATATAATATTGTAAGTTTTGGACACCTATTGTACATTATGATGACTACTTCAATTAATAGTAATGTGTAGTTGAAAATTGCTTTTTTAAAAAGGTAAATCTTGGTGTTTTTATCTCAGACAAATGGAAAGTATGTGGAGTGGCAGAGCTGTCAATCAGCTTGATGCTCCTCTTTCACGATGTTTTGCAAGCATGGAAATATCATGCTGTACATTGTGCTATATTATAATATTATAATCACTTATCTCTTCATCAAGCAGATGGGAGAGAATTAAACATAATGATAAAACAAAGAACCATTGCAAACACTAAAGAAAATCGCCAGTCTAGTCCAGACCATCCAATTCAGATGATATAACAAGTTCAGAGGCAGACGGACTTCTCTGGGGTTACACAGCAAGTCAAGGGCAGAACTCGTCCTAAAACCCAAAGCCACACATTTTTCGAAGACCTCCAGGCCGTGCAATCTGGCCTCTTGGAACCCTACCATGGGAGTGAATAGCAAAGGAAATTCGAGGGGGACTTACATGGCAGTCTTCATTTAGCTGAATATTTACACTGTGCAGGGAATTGGAAACTGTGTAGTCTAAAAAACACAAGCTTCCTTGTCACTTTTCTCCCTCCCCACCCTATTCATAACAAACTTCTGCTAAAGGGTCTCAGAAGAAAAGGGAATCTGAAATGATTCTCACTAAGGAGTAAATGACTTCCACCACAGTTTTTATCTTATCAAGGCATAATTTCCAAACAATTTTCAAGATAGAGGAAACTTCCTGGGGATAGGAAGAAATCTGGGAGCCCCTAGGCATTTTATAAAAAAGTCTCTGAGAAAATGCCGCACAGTTTTCTTGTTTGTACTGCCTAGGATTCAAAGCCCCTGGGATTTGTTCAGAAAGATTTTGTGTATTGAACAAGCTGCCTTTATTTTCCAAGGTGATCTCCCATATTCAGTAGAATTGCAATAATTCCAGCACAAAAGAAATGCGGTCTGTTCTTATTTACAATACAGCCTTTATGAATCGATATTAAAATTTCATGGGGCTCTTTGCAATTTGCAAACATTGCTTATATCAGAGACCTCAAAAGGGTACTAGTTTTGGACGCAAAACCCCCTGGATTCAGATGGCACCCAAAGGACCACGTGCCTGTTACCGCCCGCTCTAATCCTATATCTGGTTGCACAACCATCACCTCCTCCCAAGCGTCTCAGTGGCAGATAATGTGTGACCCCGTACACTGCCCCCGGTACCCAGCCAGAGCTTAGCGAGTCCAGCTCGCTTCCTTTACGGGGGCTTCACTGCTGTCCCAACCGACTATCGAGAGTCTGCCCCAGTTTCCCTCTGCATGGTCAGGCAGGGGAGGTGTGATGGACCTTGCTGTCCTCAGCTCAGATGTCCCAGTTCTGAGAACTGAGCTTCCTTGATTTCCAGCTCAGTCCACAGGATCTGACCTCCAGGGCCTAATCTCAGGTTTCCTTGGAGGGGGATAGGCAGGTTCCGCGATGAGGCCTGCAGGTGGCACCAGAACCACGCGGAAACTGAGACTACTCTCAGTCTGGGATGGGCGCGGCGAGGCGAGGAGGGGGCGTGGCAATAGAGGCGCGGCCGGTGGGGGGCGGGGCGAGGCGAGGAGGGGCGGAGCGGGGCAGCGATCAGTCCACACCTATGAGCCTCTGCCTTCTGGCAGGGTAATCCTGAGCGTGAGCCCCCAAATGCAGACCCTTGCGGAGAGCAGAAGCGGGGTTGCTCAGGCCAGGACAACAGGTGTGACCTGACAGGTGTGACCTTACCGCACTTGGCCAGCTAGAACCCAGGCGCCTGCATGTTGGTCAAGTTCTTCCTCCTGATTTCTGTTTTTTCTGTTAACTTTGCTTCCCTTTTTATCTTTTTTGTTTTTTTTTTTTTTTTTAATCGGTACCGAGGATCGAACTCACGACTGCACACTTGCAAGGCAGGCGCTTATGCCGCTGAGCTAAATCCCCAGCCCCTTGCTTCCCTTTTTAAACACACCACATTGTGTTCCCGAGCCATTGCCTTTCAGGGTCCCTGCAACCACGATTTTCAGGTTGGACAGCACCTTCTTCAGCTTCTGAACAGAGGCTGCATCCATTCCCCCAGGGCTGGTTTCTTTCTTTCTTTTTCCTTCTCTCCCTCTCTCTTTTTTAATTGTCTTTTTGAGACAAGGTCTCGCTATGCAGTTCATGCTGGCCTTGAGCTCACTTTGTAGCCCAGGTTGGTCTCAAACTTGCAACGATTCTCCTACCTCAGCCTCGCTAGTTGAGTGCTGGGATTATAGGCATGCCCACAGCTGATTTCTTTCCCAGTCCACGATTGCAAACGTGGAACGCAAACCCTACTCTGGACTCCGAGCTTCTGGTCATCTTCTTTGCTAAATTTATTCCTGTAATTTTGTTCTGAGTGCCCACGCACTTTATTTAAATGTAAGTTTATTGGTGTATTGAATTGCAAATAGACAAGTCCCATTAAGCAAGATTTTTATATTTCCAAGATCATCCCATTACTCCATTCAACCCCAAATTAACAGACCATTTATGGCACTGTGGCTGGACCCTCTTTACTTAATAGTCTCATAAAAACTCATCTTCTACAAAAAGGGCTCAAACCTTTGTCACTTCATTTTTAGCACATTCATTGATATCTACAGAACAGACTTGGGATTTGTCTAAGTTAATTAATAGAGCATTGTGCCTTTACATTCATTTTTTTATAGTTAAATAGTCACATGTCTCTACAAATGACGGTTTCTGTCTTAACCACAAAATTAATTTAGAAATTTGGTTTTATCTGTATAAACCATGGAACATGAGACAGAAATCACCAATTTATCAAAGAATGACCCACATTGTTCTTAATGTGTCGGTAAGCAAGAAGAAATGGACTCTAAGCATCTCAAATCCTAAAATGTGCTGTTTAGGCCTAGGAATGTAGATCAGCATTAGAGCGCTTTGCCTACCCACATCCAGGGCCTGGATTCAATCCCCAGTACTGGGAAAAATAAAACAGTAAAAATGTCGTTTAGAGATAAGATTTTCCATTATTTAATTTTTATTTTTTAGTGAGATATGCCTGCTATGGCTTGAATATTTGTGCCTCTTCAAAAATTAATGTTGGAATTTAAACCCCAAGTGATGGTGTTAATGATCCCTGCAGCAGGTGATAAGCCATGAGGATGGAGCCTCAAAAATATCACTAACCACCTTATAAAAGGGCTGAGGAAATATGTAGTCCCTGTGGCCTTTTGTGCCTTTCCCCATGTGGTGGATAGAAAACTAAGAAGCCCAAAACCTTTCCCTTGAGACATTAGCTCCGCTTGGAATCTGGATAACAGGACATACATTTATAGTCTGAAATGTTGGAACAACAATAACAACCACTTCTGTACCATTTACTGCTATTTAAATATCTTTAACACATCATTTAATTCTCTAAGCAATTCTATTAAACATGCTATCATGTCAACACTACTTTTCAGTGGGGATATTGAGGCATAGAGAGCCTTCTGTCACAACTTGACCAAGGTGATGGATTTGAACTTTTATTCTTCAGAATACACACAGTTCGCCACCACACCCTATGGTAGTACAGGATACTTACTTCATGTAGCTCAAATATTTTCTTATATTAACCTTGGGGCATTTGGGAAACAATTCAGATCTTAGGAAATTTGCTAGAATGCAGCTGAATTGAAATGGAAGCTCTAATATGTGGTGTTCATGAATAAATTATAGGATTCTCGGGTTTGTTTGTTTGTTTTGATACCAGGGATTGAACTCACGACCTCATGATTGCCAGTCAGGAACTTGTGTAGCTGAGCTATATCCCCAGCCTGGATTTTCTGGTTTCAAATAAAAATTATTTGCATATCTTGTTACTGTCATCAGGCCGAATTGTGGTATGCTATCTCTCCCACAAGAGAAGCCAGGCTTGCACAAGGCAAGTTTCACTGTAAATCTCCCTGCTCACTCTCACAACCTGGCCAGCAGGCTGAGAAAGAGCTGTGGCCACTATGACACAGAAAGATGGGTTTTCTGACTGTTTTTGGGCTCCTGTAATCCTAGGCCATTCATGCATGTGATCAGTTTTCTCACCAAAGATATCAGCACTGTCAGTGAAAGTCCTTCCAATTTCATCCTGATGCTTCAGATCTGTGCTTCTTTATGGATGATTAATTAATCATGGTCACTTATCTTTAATTAGACCAATTGCTGCCTCTTCGTGCTGTGCCTTATGTCTGCTGATGTCCAGTGGCAGGTTTTTCCTTCTGTCCAACAGTGTGGAAGTTTTCTTTATCTTAATCCTTCCCCTAAATTTGCATACACACACAGAAAAAGACAAACAATTGCACACACATATCTACACAACACCCCCCACACACCCCTTATGTCTATCTTCTTCCCAGGACTTGGGTTTCAGAGAACAGAAAGTGCTGCTCCAGGAGATAAGAAATGGAAAGCTTGCAGGAACATTGGGGGAGACTGCACCAGATATCACTGTAGAGTTGAACTTGCATTTGCTTCTCTCCCAGGACCCCAGATGATGGTAGCATGACCCTCCCCCCAGCCAAGGAAATGGAGGTTCAGAGAGGTTGGGTGATTTTCTCACAGTAGCCTGGTGGCAAAGCCATAAATACCCAGCCCCAAACCTCCCAGAAACATCAGGGACCTGGAAGACCACAGAAAGGATCTTCTGGGGGCAAGGGTAGGCATGGTCTTTACTTTGAGCATTGTTTCCTGGCTCACATGCAGATCCCTCAGCCTGCTGACACAGATCCTTCATCCCACTGACAGACTTTCTAACTTTGATCACTGACCTTTGGGCCTTCTCAGTGCAGATACTTGATACAGACTTGCATGAGACATTGTCATGGGCTCTAGGCATCCAGTTGGACTCATGTAGGACACTGCCATGGGATTCAGACCCTCAGATGGATTCTTTGGGTCTCTAGTGTATGGACAGACGTGGGGGTCCCCAAGTTGGGAGATGACTTGGTAGTCCAATGCCTAGATTGCCCTAGAGAAGTCATCCTGGTACAGCCAGGCCTGCAGCTGATACACAAAAAGAACACAGCAGACAGATGGCCCAGGGGATCAGAAGGGGCTCCCCAGAGCAGGTCAGGGCCAGTCCTTCCTGCAATGTGGTCTGTGAGGCGACCAAGCCTCTGGGGGAACCTGTACAGGCTCTACGAAAGGACATTCACCATCTCCACCCCACCTAGACAGTTATCCAGAGTGTGGGGGTCAGATCAAGATGAACCCCACAGCCTAGAGAGCAAATAACACCAGGGGAAGAAGTCAGCAGATGGGAAGGAGAAAGAGCTGCCCAGCACAGGGACTGAGGGACAGCAGAGGGACGCAGACACTCGGGGTAAGGAGGCTGGAGAGATGGTGGCCCAAGGGCAGAAACAGAGGCAAACAGTCTCCTGTGAGGGCGCCAGAGTCAGTCAGCTCTGGTACTATAATGAACCCCATAGATGGGGCTAAAGCAGCAAATGCCCACTCCTCTCCACCCCAGAAGCTGAAGTCTGAGATCAGGCTGCCAGCAGGCTCAGTCTGGGTGAATGAGAACTGTTCCATGTGGAGATCATCTAGGTAAGTCACGTCTCTGGGGTCCTTTCTCATGAAGACATCAATCACATCACAAGGCCCCAGGGGACAGACCAGGAGGAGCAGAAAGTTCCCTAGGCCTGGCCTTGTCCCCCTCTGCCTCTCCCTCCCCTCTTTTTTCTCTTCCTCTCCTTCCTCCTCCTGTCCCCTGTGGCCTGCCCCTGACTGACTCGGGCCTGTATGGCTCGGATCGTGAGGTTCACCCTGGGCCCTCCCATCCCTGCCCCTCCATGGCTCTGTGATTGCCACTGCATCTCCAGGCTACACTTTGACCTTTAGTGATCTAAGCACTGCAGATGTTTTAGTGCTTCTTCCTAGTGGGAATTTCCCAAATTTTTGTAAAAGCCAAATTGAAAATCATACAGTACAATGTTTATGTGTATGCTGAAAATAAAATACTTTTTCCTTCCAAGTTTTCTAATTTAAAAATTCTGAGTAATCAAGCTTACATAAAACCTATAAACAGTTTATGAGCACTGATCTGATGACACATGATGAAATGAACAAAAACTTTGAAAGAAAGAAAGGGACACTGCAGTACCCAGTCCTGATTCCGGAGTGTTATGAGGTGAAATCCAGCAATATTATTAATCTTTCTTCAGAAGGATTTTAATCTAATATACTATGTTAGGTCTCAACATACATGAAGATATGGATAAACGTGTACATGTCTAAGGGTATAGGATTGATAGCCATAATACTTAGTTTTTGTTGGATAGTTGAACAGAACTGTTTGCAGTCTCCCAGGTTGAAATCCCATTTATATGTTCCACTTGTGTACCTTGAACAACTATTTATAGGGGGACAATATGTATACATCAGCTAGTGATTTATTACTATTTCTTTTCTTTGAAAGTATGTACTATTTCTGTCCGTTTTCTATTTTGTTTTGTCTTTCTTTAAATAAAAAATTCTGAGTAACTATGTGGAAACAAAACCCTCTTTGTCCTCTCTGGGGGTCTCTCCAGGGTCACTCAGATGACCCGACTCCTGCCTGTAATTCATTTTAAGCTGAACCAGGCTGACCTCAGGGAGATCTGGGTGGACAGAAGCCATCCTGGCCTGGCCTAGGAGCAAAGACAGAGATCAACATGGTTCCTGCTACCCTGGCTGAGGGTTCCTGAAGCTTGGAGGTCCTTGGTGCTCCAGGGTCCCCCAAGATGGTCATCCAGGAGGAGATCAGAGCTACTAAAGCTGACTTCCTCTTATAGGTAGTTGTTTAAAAAAACTCATTAAAATATAATAAAGACATTCACTGCAGTACTGTTGACAACTGAAAGATAAGTTATGACATTCATACAGTAAAGCTCTATGTAGTTATTAAAAAGCATGAGGTGGGCCTAAATATAATATCAAACAGTTTCTAAAATGCAGACATTACCTGATTTCCTCAGATTTTGGCAACAATATGTTTATGATACCATTGAAAGGTATGTGCTACGTATGCACAGACCCAGTAAGAGCATAAGAACCCAGGAACAGAAATGGGCCCAGCGGCACATATTTGTAATCGCAGTACCTTGGGAGGCTGAGGCAGAAGATTGCAAGTTTGGTCCCATCTTGGGCAATTTAGTGAGACCTTGTCTCAAAAATAAAAGAAATTGAGCCGGGCATGGTGGCTGGTGCCTGTAATCCCAGCACTCGAGAGGCTGAGACAGGAGGATCGTTGCAAGTTGGAGACCAGCCTGGGCTACAAAGTGAGCTCAAGGCCAGCCTGAACTGTATAGCGAGACCCTGTCTCAAAAAGACAAAAAAAAAATCCTCCATCTGAGGGTGGGAGGAATAAAAAAGGGGCTGGGAATAAAGCTCAGTGTGATGTGTGAAGGCCCTGGGTTCAATCCCCAATTTCCAAAAAGAGAGAGAAAGAGAGAACCCAGGAAGAGTGGCTGTCTCTGGGGAGGGGAGCTCAGTTTTATATTCTGTATGTGTGTGAAAGAAGAATAATTAGAGACTATTCCACCTTTATGAGACACCTAGAGTGGGGCAAATTCTGAAAGACAGAAAACTTGGGGTAGCTTAACTAGTGGTCAATTTACAACACCCAGCTGAACTGAGTCAGTGTGGGGCTGGGTGTGGAAGGCCTTCCTGAGGATTGCTGCCAACTGCATACAAGGAGAACTGGTGAGCTATTGATCCTCCTGGAGAAGCTGGTCACGCTGGCTTTCCTGAGATGAGCTTAGCTGTTCTCATTGTCAGAGGAGCTCAGGCCCTCACAGTCGCTGAGGATGGCTGTGATTCTCTTCCAGGGAGCTCCAGTCCTTGCTTTGAGCCCTGCTTCTTGGCTCCAGGGCAGATCCCTCAGCCTGCTGGCACAGATCTTTCATCCTGCTGGCATAGACTGTCTAGCTTCCACCACTGACCTTTGGGCTTTCCTAAGTGCAAGTCATTGATACAGACTTGTATGAGACATTGTTGTGGGCTCTAGATATCCAACTGGACTCATACAGGACATTGCCAGGGTATTCAGCCCTCAGCTGGAATCTTGGGGCTCTAGTGTATGGACAGGTCTCTCGAACTCTTTTGCATTTGACTCTTTGGATGAATATTGTCAAATTATCCTATAAATTATGTGTCCCGTATTAAATCTTTTCCCTTGTAAACCATAACAGCTGGTCAGGGCCCGGGTGGCGGATGAGAGCTGGGGCTGAACAGGTGTGGGAGATAGATTCTGGGAATGTGATGATTATGGTTGTACAACACAGTGAATTTATCTCACGTCACTGAGTTCTACACTTAAAATGCTTAGATGAAAAATGTTATGTACACTTTACTCCCAAGAAAGATGAAATCATCTCGTTTAAAGTAGATGTTTGCCAACTTCACTGTCTAATGACTACTGAATGAAACTCGACTCCTCCCGCAGGAACATGTGAAAGCTAAGGGCCCAGCTTTGGGAACAGGCAGAACTGAGATGGGGTCCTGGCTCCACCACGCCCTTGTTTCATAGGCTGGTGCAACTAAATAATTCATGTAAAGCATGATCAGCTAGCTTTTACTCCCAGACAGTAAGGAGTTTAGGCTTTGTGGGCCCATTTATGGTCTCTGTTGTAAGCAGGTACTGCCATGACAGCAGCTACAGACAGCACAGAAATGAAAGAACATAGTTTATAGAGAGCCTTTCCTGGTTCTCATTGTGGTCCGGAAAGTTTATATTTGTAATCCTTAGGAGAATTTTTTGGAATTCAAATAAGTTAATGGCAGTCTACCATGTCCAGTGAGAATAAAGACACTAAGACATATTTGTAGTTGTGGGGAACTAAAAGGTCCTAAGTCTAGCTAGAGTGATGCTTTACTGGAACAAAGACCTTGACTCAAGGCCACACCCAGGTTTTATTAATTCTCAACGAGAGGAGTGGCTTGGGAATGAGTGACTGTGAGAGTGGGGGAAATACGTGAGTGCTGTGAGCTGGGCCAGGTAAGTGGCCTGAAATCAGCTCTGCAATATGCAAAGAAGGGTATACAGAAGGAGTAATCAGCATAACACAATTCGAAGTAATATTTATTGGTTTGGGGTTGGTGTTTCAGCTCTGATGTGTTATCTTTTATGCCCTAGGAAGTCATAGCCTCTTACTTGAGGCTCAATCCCAGCCAACAGCATGGAGTATGGCTCCCCCCACCCCCCGGCTCACACATGTTTTTAAAGAGCTACAGGGGCAGCTTGTAACACTGACTTGTCACCTTGCTTCAACCACTACACATCAGCACCTTGGCTAGACCAATTTGCGTTACTTAAAGCCAGTTGAAGGGATAAGGAAAAGTCCTGGCCAGCTCTGTACATATCAATACATGGAAACAGGGCCAGTTTCAGCTGAGATGGAGATAACTGTTCCTTTTTCAAAGAGAGTTGTCCGGGTAGTCCTCCATGGTGGTTTCCAACAAAAGTAGGCAGTGGCAGGATTGGCTCACAAGTTTCGGCTGGCCGGTGCCTGCTTTGTGGCCTCAGTTGTTTGGCTTGTCAGATGAGGACAATAGCTATTCTATCTCCTAGCGTTGAAGTTGGAGTCAAATGGGGTAACATTCCAGGTGCTTTGCCATTTTCTAACACAAAATAAGTGCTCAGTAAGTGTTCATAGTTGTTCAGGAGGCTGCTGAAGTAGACAGTGAGAATGCAGAAGGAGGTCACAGTTACCAAGCACCTACTGTGTACACAGTAAGGCCAAGACTTCAAGCACTAGGGCTTCATTTTATTTTTATTGGTTACTAAAAGTATTTCCTGTTGGCATAGAGCTTTGTGCCTTAGTCCATTAGCGCATAGCATGCTCCTGAGTACTCTTTGGGGTCAATTTTCAGATCAGAGAGCAAGGCTTTTGAGATGACTCTGCTGAGGCGAGTGGAGGGAGACAAGGTTTGAAACCTTGACTGTCGATTCCAAACCTGTGTTCTCAACTGGGGGAGCTGCTCACTCCTCCCAGGCCCCAACACACCCGGGAGATTTGGAAATGTCTGGGGGTATTTCTAGGGTGTGCTAAAGAATGGGAAGCTACTGGAGTTTTGTGACCAGGGGCCTGGGGTGCTAAATGCTCCACAGTGTCATGTGAACATCTGTAAAATGAAGAATAATCTAGTCACAAGAGTCAGTGGTACCCATGAAAGGACACTGCTCTATATCATGCTGTCCAGTTGCAATTCAGGCTCATAGCCATCACTCTGTCCTATGGGGATTTGAGTCCACTGAAGGCACAGAGTGGTAGCACAAAGATAGGTGTCCCTGGGATGGGGCAAGATAGTGCAGGAAGGTCTTTCAGCTCTGCTGGGAGTGGGAGAGACAGCTGGTGCAAGGTACTAAGTTTTAATTTTGCAGATTCTTTGCATTTCTGCCCATTTTTACATGAAAGCAGCATGGGGTAGGAAAGGGTGCTTGATTGTTCAGCTAACACCATGGGCCTGACCAGTGAGAGCTCCCAACTTAATCTCTCTGGCCTCTGACACCCAAAGTCCAGAGGACAGTGACATATGCCTGGCCCTTCCCACGGCTGAAGTGAGGATTGGATTAAGCACCAGAATGAAACTATGCAGTTCTGCACAAAGGAAAAAGAGGTTTTTTTCTTTTTTCTTTTTTTTTTTTTAAGCAGAATATATTTATTGAGGGAAAGAAAGCTTCTCTCTGAGAGACAGACAGAAGGGGTCCTGAGTGGGTTACCAGGAGAAACATTCTTAAAAGGTGATTCATAGATTAACCATCAACAACATAAAGCTCTTTCCTTTGCACCTTGGGAACATGCATGAGATTTCGCCTAACAGCATGGGCATGGAGCCACCACTGCCTGCCCCTCCTGCAGCACCCTGGGATCTGTTGTGATTGTTTCTCCATCATTGCCAGCCAGAGTGGAAAATGAGCCTAAGACAGCAACTCTGTGCCCCGTTGGTCCTAACTTCCAGTCATTGGAGAAGGATGTGGAGCAAAAAGTGGCCAGGACAGCTGGATGGGTCTCCTGCTGCTCACAGTATCTTTGGTCAAAATGTCAGGTTGGAATTAATCTGTCCAAATGTCAAGCTGCTTCCTATGCTCACATGAGGAAGCACGTTGGCAGGCACCCTCTCTACCAGGCTCTGATTTCTGTTTTCTCATCGAGGGCATGTATGTCAGACAGGCCTCTGCTGCAGGGGAATTCACTGTGGTCCTTGCTCTGCAACTTTGAATCTGAGAGCTACAAGGCTCCAGTGTGGTGTGGCATGGCTCCTTCTGTCTGCCCAGTCCAAGAAAAACAGCCCCAGGAGGATCCCAAAGAGAAGAATCCAGGGAAGTTTCCCCATGCCAGTGCAGCATCTTTTCTCTCAAACTCACTTACTGATGGGGCGACTTCAGGAAGTCACTTAACCACTGGTTGCAGTATTCCCATTTGTTTCACGAGGCTGCCACCCTTGATATTAAAAGCCTGTGTAGGGACTAAATTAGATTCGTTATGTAAAGGGCAGGCACACAATTGGTGCCAATTCTTGCAGCTACAAATTGGCTTAAATAGAAGGAGCAGGTAGGTTGGCCAGCCAAGTCTAGCAATTAGTCAGAGTTTGACCGTGAGTTTGGCTGTGTTTCCTTGCATTCCCAAGGCTTTGATCACCTTCTACACCATTGTTTCCTTTTCTGTCCAGCTTGCCTCATTGTGACAAAATGACTGCAGTTATTCCAGGTCTCACATCCTTGCTTTTTTGTTTTGTTTTGTTTTTGGGTACCAGGAATCAAACTCACGGCCTTGTGCTTGCTTACCAGGCAGGCACTCATGCTACTGAACTAAATCCCCAGCCATTCCAGGTCTCACATCTACCCTGTGTAATATCCCAAGAAGAAAGCTCTTTTCTATGACAATGGAAGAGAAATTGTGGGGTTTGCTCTGATTAGGACACTTCAGAAGCAATCATGATGTCTGGAGGGTACACCATGCCACTATGGCAAAAGGATGGGATTTGGCACCTTGTGATCCACCACAGTCCATGCCTGTCTATGTTTTCACATCTGAGTCTCCAAAGCCTAAGGAGAAAATGAGTCTGTGTGTGTGTGTGTGTGTGTGTGTGTGTGTATGTGTGTGTAAATGGCTCATCATTTTTGATAGAATTTTCAGCACAGAAGGGAACCAATCTGATAAAATTTTTGGCGCAGCTAAAAAGATACGTATGAAATAAAAGTGGCCTTTATTTTAAGAATGTGGAGAGAGACTCCATGACCCTCTGGGGCCTGGTATTCTCTCTGCCAGACATGTGGTGTGGGGGCATACATGTAGCTTAGGTTTGGGGTGGTGCCTAAGGGACATTACTGATGCACTGGTAGCCCATTGGTATTCATTTGATGCCACAGGTAAATTGCCTAGGGGCGGGAAAGGTGACCTCAAGATAGAGCCCCTTGGTTCCACCTCCCAGGCTCCAGTGTCCCATCTGGAGCAAAATCCTTTCAGTTTTTTAATCAGTTGCCTGCTTAACAGTAATTTCCAAAGTGCTGTTTTTAGTGAATCCCAGTAAAGGTCAACAAATTTGCTTTTTTCCAGAAAATGGCTTTCTTCTTCCAGGAACATCAGCAGTGCCCGAATCCCCTTGCCAGGCCCCAGGAACTGGTCAGTGCTGTGTGGACACAGTGCACTCTCACCAGGGAGAATGAGATTTTAAAAAATCCAATTCCATTTTTAATCACTAAGTCAAATAAAGAAGAGTAAATTTATTTTAAATAGCTTTATCCCCATTTTTGATGGAAATGAAGAGGAAATTAAAGCTTGGAAGGACTGGGCTTTTTTTTTTTTTTTTAAATTAGAATGTGGACTGGGCCAAGCTCCAGGTAGCCTTTGTGAGGGGACATTGATTTTCTGTGGCTGGCACAGAGCAATGACATAGAGGCTAGGGGAACAGAGCTACAGGTCCAGACCCCAAACAGGGAGACTGCTCTGGGGTGCAGTAGGGGAGGAGGGAGCAGAGATGCTCTGTTTGGGGCCAGGATAGCACCAAGTGTAACAGGCAAGGAGCAGGGTGTGCATTTAACAGTGTCCTGAGCAAAGGGAGCAGGGGTCCTTGGGCAAGGGACTGACTTAAGTCTGGTGAGGTGGTGGCCCACTGTGTTCTCACCCACCACGTGGGAAGTAGACTCCTCACCGGAGCCCAGGCTTCACCCTAGACCACACTCACTCCCCCTGGCCAAGGTCATCGCTTAGCAAACCTTCTGATTCCACCCTCTTGGCCCATCCTGGCTCTCAGTGCTCCCATTCTAGGCCAGACTTCTGGGCTCCAGGCTCAGCCCTCAATCAGATCCGTGCTCCTAACACACAGATTATACTCTCGGTCCCCCTTAGAACTCAGTGATGCTCCCTCTGGCCTACAGAGCAAAGTCTGTGTTCCTTCAGGACAGCCTGACCTACAGCCCACCATTCTTACTTGCAGTGCATGAAATGGGTGTCGCTTCCCATTTTCACCATTATCCACTACCGCTCAGGTCCCCACTCCCACCCTTGCTGGAGTCCCCAGTACAGGATGCTTTTCATTTGTGCAGGACAGTGAGGACAGTAGCCACCTCACAGAGGGCATGTGGCACCAGGCACGGACTGGCTGAATTCGCACCATGATGTTCTTTGGTCCTCAAATTAGGACAGCGGGCTATACCCACTTCACAAAGAAGCCTAAGGCTCAGAAAGGGAAAAGATATGCCCAAGCAAGTGATAGCACTGGAGTTACTCAGCATGGCAGCCCCAGGACAGGGAGCCCTCTGGAAACACATCTGTCCTTGGCCAGCACAATCCTGTGATCACTAATTCCTGCTCCTTCTGCCCAGCCCTGTACTCCCAACCTGCCAGGAATCCAGGCCTCTGGAGTGAGCAAGTCTGCATAATTTCCTTAATGTCACCAAATCCATCTGTCACTCCCTAAGAGTTAAGGGCTTCCCAATGGCCATCCAGTGCATGCAGGGAGGCTCCAAGCCATATGGCAGGGGAGCCCCCGCTGTGAAATCTTATTACTGCTCTCTGCTAATTGGCTTTAAAGCCAGCAAAGTAATTAGGAAGGGGCCCCAGGAAGCCAGCACCCGGAAGGCACATCACCCCCTAGGTGAGCTCATCCCTCCTCAATCCACCCCCGACCCATGCTCAAGACTGTGGTGAGGCCCAGTGGGCTCAGGGACAGCTGCACCCACACACCTAGGTAGCTGGGACAGGAGCAAGTGTTGAGATACAAACTCATGTTTTTCTCTACTCCCTGCCCCTCTGGGAGCCAGGACATCTGTGGGCTGCCCTGATGAGAGAGAGGAAGGACTGAGAGGATTCCTGGCCCTCACACACAACATCCGGTTGCCAGTCCTTACTGGGATGATAGAAAGGGCCTGAGATGGTGGAGGGCTTCCTATGAGCACTGCATCCCTGTTGGTCTGGCAGCACTTTTTGTGCTGGTACCAGGAATTGTCACAGTGGCCCCCATCTCAGGGCAGGTGGGGCACTATGACCTCTGTCCCCACCGCAGGGGAGGCTGGGAGAGGCTGCAGGAGTCTGGAAGGGGGAGAAGGAGCATGGGACAGGAAAGGGCAGAAAGCCACTGTGCATGGACCAATCACTCTTCCTCTCAAGGGGATACCAGGTTCAGGAGACAAAGCTGCAGGCCCAGGGGTGACTTATGAGGTGGCATCCACTGTAGAAAGGCTTGGGGAGTGACTAATGCAACCCACAAAGCAAGAAACCTAGGATTTAGCTGATGGGACATGGACAAAGCTGCTGAAGATGCTCATCTTTATAGAGCCTGTTTTTTAAGACAGGGTCTGGCTATGTATTTCAGACTCACAGTGATCTTCTGCCTCTGCCTCCCAAGTGCTGGGATTACAGGCAGGCACCACTATATCTAGTTTGCTTTTTAAAAAGACATCATTCTGGGCTGGGGGTTTATCTCAGTGGCACAAGCGCCAGTTTGGCAAGCGTGAGGTTGTGAGTTCGATCCTCAGTACCAAAAAATAAAATAAAAAACATCACTCTGACCCCAAAGCAATGATTTATAGCATAAATCCCCTGTGCTGATTTCTTGGGGATAGAGACAGTTTACCCAACATGTCATACAGCAGATGTCCCCGAGTCTCCCTGAACATCTCTCTCCACAGGCCTAGGCCTTCCACGAGTTGACCAGATTCTTGCTGTACTCTGTCTTCTCTAAACTCAGATCTATGCCCATCATTCTGTACTCTGCCCTCCTCTGAGGGCCCCCGAGAGCCCCATTGTCCAAGCGCCCTGCACCCTCTGGGTGAGCTTCCATTTCCCTGGAATTGACGAGCTTCTTCCCCTCTTTCCACTGCTCACTGACAACAAAGAGGCTGAGATCCACAGACAGAGACCTTTCTGTTCCCAAAGGGAGAGAAGTGGCCACAGATGCTTGGGTGCCATTTCTTCCCTGTCGCTCTCATGTGGGCTGAAGAGTCCCAGCCCTTGAAAGGTCCCCAGCTCCCAGGAGCCTCTGATGAGCCCCTTGCACCCCACTCGGTGGCATACCCTGTCCTGACTTCTGACCCTTCTCATCCACCCTGTCTTGCCTCAGCCTGCATGGGGAAGCAGGAATCCACGCCTGAGCAGACCTGCAGAGACAGGCAGGAGTGAGGGGAGACAGGGCTGCCCCACAGCTGACTGCTGAGCAGGGCAGGCGGGTCAGAGCCCCCGTTTCTGGCTTCCTCCTGACTTCCTCTGTGCCCGTCCAGGCCTGCGCACTTCTGCTCCCTTCTAGGGGACAGAAGGCCTGGATGCCCTCTCTGAGTCCCTCTCCATCCCTCAAGATGCAACACTGAGGTTCAAAGAGAGTAGGCAACCCTCATGCGATCACGCAGCTTCTGACAGAAGGAGCCAGAAACCAGTTCTCTTAATTCTTAGGCTAGCAACTTCCCCACAGCACAGGGCTTAAACAATTTCTAACCTATGGGGCGGTTGTTGAAATGAATGAAACTGAAAATGAAAATTTTAGGTTATCCTGTGGTCATCTGAGATTTTCTTCCCCTTTACCAATCCTTGATGAAATTATTTATGTTCTAAATGGAACACAAAAATCACCCCCACCCTACCCCACCTCTTCCTGTGCCCTGCCCCATCTCCCTGGAAACCCTCAAGTCACTGATCTCTCCTTTATACCAACCCTCTTCCTTCAGCACTCTTATTAGAACACTTGAGCCATAACAGTTTACAAATACTCATATGCTTTTTGTAACGGTTTTATCACCAGATCCTTTCCCACCAGCTTACAGTCCTGCCTCATTTAAATGGTCTCTTTGTAACAGTGCCCAGGATGTGTCCTGAGCTCAGGCTGCTGGCCCCACCGGTACTCGAGCTTCCCCACAGCTGTGCTGGGGATGGCAGCTCAGCAGTGGTGCTCAGGGTATCAGGGCCTCTTGTCACCATCAGAGCTGGAGTCCTTTTGCAGGTGAGGTTGGACTTGGCCAGAGCACAGAACGGCTCCCCTGGGCCAAACATGAAGGTCCCTGGAAAGGAGAAAGCTTGCTCCATGAAGGACATGTCTAACCTTCTCAGCTGTGACCTTTCTTCCTCCTCCCCTCCCGGCCTTGAGTCATGTTTTCCCCCTTGCACTGACTCTTAGATATGTGTCTTACTTCTGGGTCCTCACAGGGTGAATCCGAACAGGGATGGGTGACTGTCCACCATGGGCTGTCACACACCCACCCACCATTCCCAGGGCATGGCCTCACCCATGCAGGTGCTTCATAAGCACCGTTTCCCCAGGGTGGCCGGAAGGCTGAGTGTCATAGCTGTGACAGAGGCCTCTCTGGGCCTGTTCTCCAGCCGAGTGCCAAGGCCCCGGCCCTGATGGAGCTCTGCATCCCCTGGCTGGTGATTTTGTATTCAGTGTCCTGAAGTCTGTTAAGCAACCTGCCTGGTAAATGAGGACAAGAGGGTGAGGCCTTCTCAGGGTCCTGCACCTCAGTGGACATGTGGGTGCTTCTACACTATTCTTATTCATCATCAGGTCCCATCACATGGCCTACCAGGGACTCCTTGGGCTGCCAGTGTCAGCTTAGGCACCACTTTCTAATGATGCCCCCTCTGCCCACCATAGGAAGGCTTTAAAGACACCCCATGAGGGCCAGGGATTTAGCTCAGTGGCATAAGTGCCTGCCTGGCAAGCGCAAGGTTGTGAGTTTGATTGCTAGTACCAAAATAAATAAATAAAATAAAAATAAAGACCCCATGGACCTTACCTCTAGTCTATCTGGGGAGCTCTAATTTCTGCCTCACATCAGCCATTTGCCTTGATGTCTGGGCCTTGCAGGCCAAAGCAGATCAGGGAGGGGAAGTCATCTGTCCATTGTCCTGAGACTGCCAAAGCTGACCCTCAGAGGAACCTTCCTCCTTAGACGCAAGGGGGGAGGTGGGGACGCCCAGAGAAGGGTAGGGACAGCTGAGATCTCCACACAGAGGGGAACCACTTCAGTGTTCAGACCCGGAGGTCCTCTGCCCCAACCCCTAGTGGCACTGACCACGGCTGAGTCCTATATCCTATCTCCCAGGATGCAGGGCCAGGGTGCAGGTTCCAGAGCAGGTTCTTTGTGACGAGTGGGTACAGAACTCAGCACCTGGGCTCCCCAGGTCTCGTGGACACAGGTAAAGGTATGAGACATAGTTGTCACCCTGGGGTTAGACAGAGGAGGTACTGAGGTAGGTGACAGGGGAGTTGTGGCTGCATTGCTGTACCTTGGCAGGAGCTCAGTGTGAATAAGACTCCGTAGATGGAGCATTGGAGAATCTTCCAGCCCAGGCAGCCATGGCACAGGGATATGGGGTGCTAACCCTAAATGTACATTACAATCCCCTCAGAGCATGGAAAACCCCCAAGATCTGGGCTGCATCTGGAACAACTTGAGCAAAGCAGGTAGAATCTGGGTGTGCATGACCTTTAAAGCTCTTCAGAGGATCCCAGGTATAAGCTGAGAACCCCTGCCAGATCTGTGCTTTCTCTTCACTCTCTGTCCAGGAGGTCTGCAAGCTCTGAACCCTGAGCCTCTGCCCTTGGTGGCTCCTAGTCACCTGGAAAGTGTCCTTGGCACATGCAGGCCGGGCATCCAGGACAGCAACAGGCAGAGTGGGGTGGGGAAACTGGAAGCAGGTCCCTGGGGTGGGGAGGGATCCCCATCTGTGTCTTGGCCATGCTGTCCAAATGTCCCTGTGCTATTGAGAATCTCTCTCTCTCTCTGCTTGTTCTCTGTTCATATCTCTATCCCTGGTCTCTGCCTTGCCTGTCTTCACTGCCTCTGTGTCCATTTCTTTTAGCTTCTTCCATTCAGAGTTTCCAGATTCTATTTTTTCTAATAGATGATGACAGGTCATAGAAGCAAGAATATCAGACAGTATGCCCCAAATCACTCCTAGAGCAAGCTGACCCTTCTGTCAGCTCTGGGACTTTCCCAGGCACTGACTGCCACGGACCACCAAGCTGTCAGGATCATCAGTGTACTGTCAGCAGAGGCTAGGAGCCAGTACAGGACTCCTGGGGTGGGTCACACAGAGCCCCGCCCTTGCTGCCGAGCTCTCCAGGCCCACAGCTTGTTTCTGGGAAGCCAGATTGAATTAGCTGCTGAACTCATCTGGTCAGCCCTTGGCCTAATACCATCTGGCAGCTCATGCCTCAATGCCAACCCCAGCCCCGTGGCCTCAGGGCCAGAAATCCAATTTGCAGAAGCTTAATTGAGCCTTGGACTCCCTGGGGCATTGACCCGCAGGTCCTCCTGCCCAGCTAGCAGCAGATTTCCCAGTGATTAGCAAAGGAGGAAAGAAACGCAGGAGCCAACTTAATTTCAATTACCCTCATTTTCTCCCTGAAGCAGCACATGCCCCTTGCTAAGTGCATCTTTGTGTCACTGCTTTGGACACTGATAAGTATTAAGTATTTGGAGTTCTGGGTGCCCCTAGATGAGTTGCATTTATCTGCTGACTCCAGAGAGCTGCTGTCAGCCCTCAGCATTTAGTCTTGTTTTACAAAATCCAGAGAAGCAAGCTTGAATGTAGTCAATGCCCACGTGGGGAAAGGATAGTCTTTTTCAGGTAATTGTGAACTTTTACAAATTTTGATATCAAAACTCAACATGTGGTACTTTTTTTTTCATGTGGTAGTTCTTAAAAGTCAGTTGTAATGTGGAATCTAAAACCACATCAGTGAGACTTTGGAACACTGAAATCTATCATTCTATCTTGTACTTTGAATGAATCTATGCCGGTCTTGTAACATCATGCATTGGTCATTTGGAAAACATTAGTTCTCTGAATTACACAGACTACACAGCTCTTTCAACTGTTGATCTATTCTTCATATAGTACCTTAAAATTTAATTTATTATTTAGCACAGAAAAGTAAGTACTAGAAAGATAAGCTCCTAGCAGTTAATCAGTTTTTCAAAATTTTCATCTTCATTTGAACGATCGAATTTCATCATTGCTAATAAACCCTGTCCATTACTTTCCCAAGAATTATGATTATTTTATTCATTTATTTTATTTTCATGCTGGGGATTGAACTCACTACTGTGCACTTGCAAGGCAGGCGCTTATGCTGCTGAGCTAAATCCCCACCCTATTTTGAGAAAATGCCACTAACATACTCAACTCAGTATAATAATTAATTTGTCTGATACCCTTTCAAACAAGGATACGTGGAGATAGGTAGGACCTACTCCAGCCTCAGCACCCCCAAGAGGCTTTGTGGACAAAATGATGCTGAAGTCCTGCAGGGTGGTGACAGTGAGAAGATGGGACTCCAGGAGTGTTACACTGATGGATGTATCTCCATCTACAAGGGAACAACAAAAGGGGAGCACAAGAGTTCCTACCCCCAACAAATGGTTCAGCCTATTTAGTAAGAGAAGGGGTAAACAGATGCACCAGGCAATCAGCACGAGATAAGGTGGGAGGCAGCTAAGGAAGTCTGACTCACTGAGGAACTACACAGGCAGAGTTCAGCTCCCAGAAGGCCTTGAATGTCATGCTAAAGGTGAAGCATTTGATCTGCTTGCTCTAAAGGTCAGTTGAAGAGTTCAAATAGGGAAACATGATACTCAGATCTGTACTTTCAGAAAGTCATTCTGCCTGTGGCAGTGTGTGCTGAGGAAGGAGGGGCTATGTGTGGCAGGCCACACTGACCATAGGCAGGAAAGTGCGGTTGAATTAGGACAGCAACTGTGGATGCTCAGGGTAGGTAGAGGCTAGAGAGGTGACATCCGAGGTGAGGAACAGGACAGCAAGAGAAGTAACCGGCCAACAGTGGTAGGAGTGCCTGGGTTCTGCAAAATGTCTTCAGAGAGTGATTGGTGATTAGGTTTCAAGGCTTCAAAACTGAGACTATAGCCTGATATCTGGGCTGTGGCATGGATACTGTTGAGTTCATTTAGTCACATTAACAGTTAGAATGGGAGGAAAGAGCAGGCCAGAAAAAATTAAAAAACTTAAATTTTGGCCCAGAAGGAGCTGTGTGTGAAGTTGGGGCAAAGTAATTATGATTGCTGAAGAGACTAGCACCATTAAAAAGGGCTAAGTATTTGGTACAGAGACAAGAAAGATACCTTGAGAGCATCTAAGGAAGCACCCATCACAGGCTCAAAAGTGCAAAAACATAAACCTTTAATCTGAGAAAACTTTGACTCCCCTGCTCAAGAAAGAGCATCTAGGAAATTGTTTCCTTGGGATTTATTTTACCATACTCTGCCACTGAGGTACTCAGACACTGCTGCCACTGTGTCCAAGGAGACTTGTGCTGCCCACACTGGTGGCAAACCTTGGCACCATCCATGTGACTCTAGTTTTATTGGTAGGCAACATGCGAGAATTGTGGGCTCGGAGAGGTTTCTACCCAGATTTCAAAGGAAAGCCTCAGAGGCCAGGCAAGGAGCTCCTGAGAAAATAATGCAGGAAGCTGGGGAAATGAAACCAAAGATGCAGCAGAAACTCCAGGATGTTAGAGATGCCAAGGATATGGAGTGTCTACCAAGGAAAGCAGCAGGCTGTGAGGAAAGCCAGCTTATGAGAGAGGCTGTGTGGGCTGCAACCAGCAAGGCCATATGGGTAGAACGTCCAAGTTCTCTGGAGCTCACATCTCACAACCCTGTCTCCAATGCTGGATATGGATTTAATGTTTTATTTGCTGGATTTCTGTCTTGTCTTGGTCCAGTTATTTTCCTCCCTTTTGGCAGAGAAATATTTACACTGCACCATTGTACATTGGGATTTTGAGGTTTGTTTCTGATTTTGTGATTACTGTTTTGTTTTTTGGTACTGAGGATCAAACTCACGACCTCACGCTTGCCAGGCAGGCGCTTATGCCGCTAAACTAAATCCCTGGCTGTTTCTGATTTTTACAGAGGTTCAAAACTAGAAGTTTGCTTTGAATCTCAGAGGAGACTGAGGCTTTTGAAAAATGCTGAAACTGTTGAAACTTTAGGGAAGGGATCACTGTGTTTTCCATGGTGTTCAAGATGATTGTATGATGTATGAGACTGATTGTATGATGACTGTGTTTACTCAGAGAGTGGCTATGGTTGAAGATGTATTTGGGTGTCAAGTTGATGCGGTGTAGGAATGATGATTAAGCTTGATGAATCAGCTGGAGCTGGGAAGAGGCTGCCTGGGGGAGAGGGCAGTGTCAACCCTGAGGGCCAGTGAGTCCCTCAAAGCAGCAAGAGGCTGTATTAAAAACAAACGCAGATCCTAAGGTAAACAGGAATGCTTTCTGTTTCTTCTAGACACTAAGAAACAAAGTACAGGTGAAGCCCTCAACAGTTAGTTCCCTCCTTAGTCCTGAGTGGACAACTTGTTACCAGGGAAAGAGCCAAATTGGGCCGTATCCTGGGTACTACAGGGGGCTCTTGTATTTTTACTTATTTATTTATTTAGATACTGGGGATTTTGCAACCTCATACTTGCCAGGCAGGTTCTTATGCTTAGGCTTAGGGTTCTTTAAACAAAACCATGGCTGCTCTGGTCCTTAATCTTGGGTGAAGAATGGGAGAATGACGAGGAGCTGGAGTTGGTGTTCAGGTGGGGCGCACACTGGGCAGTTTCCACTTTCCATTTGCAAATGCCGCTGCAACACATGAACAAGAATGCGTTTATTTTTCACATCTGTCCATTTCCATGGGAACCATATCTAGAAATGGGATTTCCTGGTGCAAACAAATGAGACTATTTCAGGGCTCTGGCCTTACAGAACAGTTGTACCAATTTACAGACCCAGCAGTCTGAGTCTCTTTTACTTAATTCTTCCCTGTCTAGCTGTTCTTTTTATGTCTTTCTAAGCACTGCCAGTTCCACAGGCAAAGCAAGTGTCTTGTGATTCTATTTGTATTACTTTTATTATCCTTATGGTTACAAATGATTTCATTTTTGCTGATCATTTGTACTCATTTTTAAGTTACACATCCATGTCCTTTGCACACTCCTAATAAGATATATTTTTTCCTATTGATTTGTAACAATATTAACTCTTTGTCAACTATGTGTTGAAGCCTCCCAATTTATCATTTGTTTATTAATTTTTTATGTATAAAAGTTTTTTATTTTTGAATTTTTAGTACGAGAGATTGAACCCAGAGCCTTGTACATGCTAACCAAGGGTGCTACCACCGAGCTATATCCCTAGCCCTCTTTTAAGTTGCAATCTCATGAAGTTGCCTAGGCTGGCCTTAAAACTGCTTGCTGCCTTCCTCCTGCACAGCTGGTGTGCAGAAACTTTTTTTTTTTGTATTGGTCCTGGGGATCGAACTCACGACTGCCTGCTTGCAAGGCAGGCGCTTATGCCACTGAGCTAAATCCCCAGCCCCCGGAAACTTCTTGAAGTCACATTTTCAATGTTTCCTTTACAGTTGTTGATAACCTTGTTAAAATTAGACTTTGATATATAAGTATTATCCTGGGCTTTATTCTCTTTTTTTTACTTCCTTTCTTATATTTAACACTCTTCCATTTGGAATTTATGTTAGTAAGCAGTTTGGAGAGAAATAAAGTCATTAGTTGTTTTCAACCATAATTATTCCTTTCCTCTTCCTTTTGAAAGGTCACATTTGTTGCATTCTAAATATTTAAAGTATACTTGGAACTGTATGCTATGATATTACATTGTTGTAGCTTTTGTGAATATTATAGGCCCCTATATTATATTCATGGGTTTTTTTCCTTTTGCACTTACTTGACTTTTCTCTCCTATTTACCAGAGGTATTTAGAAAGAATTATCAACTTCCTCTGTATGCTGAACTGGAATTTCTACATTACTTTAAAGATTATTTCTCATCCAAGTAAATTCCCACTCTTCTGTCTGATGACCCACGTTAGAGCGGGTTGACAATGGGCCTCTGTCAAAGCTCATGTCCAGCGCCTCTGGCCCTGCTGGGAAGCTCAGGCTCCCTTCTGACAGTGCTGCTGTGGACCCCATTCCTCCAGCCTTGAAGCCCATTACAAGGGGGAAGACTGCCATCCTCATTAACTCTGCACCCCTGGGGTCAGCCCAGATGTTCTGGGAAGCACAAGACACCTGTCCTCTCCCCAGAGGCCCCCAATGCACCCAGCAAGGGCTGTGTTGAGGAACAACATGGATTTACTACATCCATCTCTAACCCTGGCAGAGACACCTGGAGTTAGAGTCTCTGGGCTGCAGCAAAATGGAATGATCTTGCCCACCAGCACCCTGGAGAACAGGAAGCCATGCTCATTATGGGTATTTATTAGGAATGATGATATTCTGAGTTACTGTAATTAGTATGACATAATAAGTATTTTTCCAGGGCTAGAGGATATTATGTCTGCCTCAATCCAGAATTAGAAGAAATAGGTTGCTTATGAATTCATTCAAACATACTTTCTGAGCACCTGCTATGTATCCCATAAGGTACCAGGGCTATGGATGTGGTGGCCAGTAAAATCTGGGGCTCTCTCTGCAGTAACAAACTACCCAAACTGAGTAGCTTGCAGCAATAGAAAATTACCCTTGATTCTGAGGTCCAGAAGCCCAAAATCAAGCACCAGAAGCAGGGTTTCTTTCCCTAGAGCCTGAAGAGAGCCCAGTCCAGCCCTTGCTCCTAACTTCTGGCAGTGGCTGGTGGTGCTCCTTAGCTGGTGGCAGCACAACTGCACTCTGCCTCTGCTGTCACTTGCCACTCCCTAGGTGGCTGCCAGAGTATCTATTCACTTCTTCCTAAAGGGACAAGTCATTGATTTGAGTGTACTCTAATTCAGCAAGACCTCAAGGGCTCTAATGAGATTTTATCTGCAAAAACCCTATTCCAAAAAATATCACATTCCCAGATTCTGAGTGCTATCCAAAATAAAGCCAGACACTGGCAAAGTGGGAAAAATGAATTGACTTACTAATAACCATTGTAATGAGGAAGAGGGTCCTGAGTGAAAGGAACTCAACTTGAATTTGTGCAGAGCTAACTGTGTGTTTCAAAGAGTAGACTTGTTAACTAGTTGCTTAACTGGAGAGTCAAACTTTTGCACCTTTGTGAATGCATGCACTCATGCGTATACGTGCTTATGATGCTGGGATTGAACCCAGGGCATCCTGCATGCTGGACAAGTGCTCTACCATGGAGCTACAATCTCTAGTAATCTAGAGCACTGTAATCAGTGCTGGGGAGGGTGAGGGAGAAGGATCTGACCCTGAGGCCAGCCTCAAATACACAGCAAGACCTTGTTTCAAAAAAATCAAAGACCACAAACTTCTGAGTTTTTATTTCAGAACAATGTGGTACCAGCTAGAGAAAGGTGCCCACAGACTGAGAGCTGGACATCTGTCCCCAGTATCTGGGTTTCAAGATAGCCTTTCAGGTCTTTGAGGAGATGGCTCAGGGTCGGGAGGGTCTACATCTCAAAGAGGAGAGAGCATGGCAAAGGTGGCTGGGGAAATCAGCAGCATCTGTCAATTATAAGATCCCAGGGCAACCCCATATCCAGTAGATAGAACTTCTCAGGAGTCCCCAGGAGATGTGGGCAGCACAAAACAAGAACTGGGGGGCTGGGGATTTAGCTCAGCAGCATAAGCGCCTGCCTTGTAAACAGGCAGTCGTGGGTTCAATCCCCGGTACCGATAAAAAGGAAAAAGACAAAAACAAACAAACAAACAAAAAAAAAAAAACAAAACAAGAACTGAGTCTGAGGTCAACCTGAACTACACAGCAAGACCTTGTCTCAAAAAGAATCAAAAACCACACACACACACAAACACACACACACACACACACACACACACACACGCACACATGATAAATAAAAAAGAGAAACTTCGTCAGTGGATGTGAATTTGGGGGGACACTATCAGCCCCTACCCTGCCCCATTCTTCCAGTTCAGGACGTAGTTTACAGCAATTCAGGTCCAAGCCTAGGAGTCATCCTTGATTCCATACTAGCCTCATCCTGGCCCTGTGCCACCACACATTTGACCCATAGCCAACCCCACGCCAACACCTCCACAGGCTAGATTTCTAATCTGCACATTTCTCCCCATCTCTGCCTTTACAAAAAAAGCTCAAGTCACCATTGTTTCCAGTTAGGACTTCTGCAGGCTGACTAATGGGCCCCCTGCTTCTGCTGTGGAAAGCCTTCATCTCTCATCTTCATCTTGCAGTCAGGGCAAATCAATTAGGGCAATCTCATCATCTTATTCTGACATGTGGGGCAGAAATCTAAGGCCTTCAGTGCTACAGTTACTACCCTAGTCTCTCTCTAACCACATCATTGTCGCTTTGTGCATGCCACGCTACCCATACCTGCCACTTGGCCATCTCCTGTTCCCTCTGTCTGCAACAGTCTTTTTGTTTCCTCATTATCCTTAACTTTTTATTATAAGCATGCACAAAAGTAGAGTTTAAAGAGAACTAGAGAGGTTGAGGCAGAAGGATCACCCTCTGTAAACAATCATCAACCAAAAACATTTATTTTGTATACTTGTTTCTCATCTTTATCTTTCTTTTTTCTTGGTCATAATATTTTTAAAAATTTCAAATATCATCTTATTTCATCCTTAAATATTACAGTATTCATTTCAAAAGGAGAGACATAATCATATCTCACAACAATGTCACCATGATTTCTGAGGAAATAAACAGTAATTGAATTCTACCATTGTTTTAAAGTGTCATTTTAAAGTTTGTTTCAATCAAGATTCCAAGGTCTATTCATTGTACTTGGTTGTTACGTTTCTGAAGTTTCTCTTAAGCTTCTTTTAGTCTAGAAACAAATGACCTATTTTTTAAAAAATGTCTTTAACTTTTTAGTGACAACTTTCAGGTATAATTCTAGTATTATAAAAGTCACCTTAGCTAGGTGTGATGGTGCATGTAATTGCAGCATTTGGGAGTCTGAGGCAGGAGGATTGTTATGAGTTTGAGGCTAGCCTGAGCTGCATAATGAGTTCAAGGCCAGCCTATACTACATAGTGAGACCCTGTCTCAAAAAGCCAAAAAAAAAAAAAAAAAAAAACACCCTGTATGTGTACCAAATAAGTGGTTTTTAGTATAGTCATTGCTTTTTGCATAAATATTAGCACTATCTAATTCCAAAACATTTTCATTCTCAACACTTCACTCCAAAAAGAAACTCTTAACCCGAGTAACCACAATTTTCTGCCTCTATAGATTTGCTTATTTTGGACTTTTCATAGACTGTAAATGGAATCACACAGATTTTTTCACTTGAAACTTATATAAAGTTTTGTTTCATGTATCAGTCTATTGCACGATTGAATACTATTCCATTGTATGGATACCTAGCATTTTAGTTACCATTTATCAGTCAATGAACAAGCCTTTGGCTAAAGAAACCAGGTGAATTGTCCTAGAGCAAAGGTGTCTGCCTGGAGTCCTCTTGCTCAGATCTTCATTCAGAGCTTCTCTGGTCACCCAGGTCTCAGCTGAAATGTCACCTCCTTGGGAGAAGAATATGCCCTCCCTGTCCTGCCTCCCAAAACTCCACCCTGTGTTTCTTCCAGAGTGCTCATCACCATAAACTGCAATCACCTTGTACATTTATTTTTTTACCTAGTCATGGTCTCCCTTTTTGTACTCCCACCTCCCACCACCTTTAGGATGAAGGAGAATAAAATTTGGCTTTGTTCCTCAAGCCATCCATGTCAAGGATATCATAAGAGCTCAGTCTTTATTTGCAATAGCTGTTGTGTCCAGGTCATCTGAAGTCATAGTTATATGGATTTGAGGGAAATCCAGGGAAAATCCTGGAAACCCTTACTTGAGGGTCACTGCTTTAGAGGTCTGGGAATCCACTCTGGTTACGACCTTGTGAGAAAGGCTTTTACATTTCTGGTATCCAGGAAGCACTTAAGAACTATCAGTTGGGAAGAAAATGAAGAGAAATCTGCACTGAGTTGTCCTAACTTTCCTGATGCAGGAGAGGAATCCCTGGCCAGGGAACAGAAGTGGCTGGGTTTCATCCTCAATGTCTCTACCTGGTTTCGTGCTCTCTGCATGTACATGGTACTTAGACCAACTCAGAACTCATTTTTACCTTCCTCACATCCTTCCTTCTGTCACTTATTCATTCTTTCTACTTATTGAGTATTTTCTGCATTCCAGGGCTAAACCAGATCACTGATGATGGCAACATCGATAAAGGCAAGGCAGTATGGTGTCACCAGACCTAGAGATGCCCTGCCCTCTTCCAATGCATGGAGAGCTCTCAGGTCAGCATTCTTTGCTGTCACTGTTCCTTGTGAAGATGTTGCCACTGAAAAGCCTTCTGTGTAAGAAAGTCACACCCTGCCACGACAATTTTAAGATCATCAGTCCCTTAAACTGGGCACCCAGCACCATCAATCCAGTTCCTCTTGAGAATGCTGCAGAGAGGGCATCTGTTTGCTTCTCTCTGCCCTGCACGTGCACCCCAGGCAGGGATCCTGGCCTGGGTATAGGTTGCTCTACTTCGTGAACACTCAAAAGGGGAAATTGTAATAAAAAGGCTCTCAGGTCCTTTGAGCCCATGAGGATTCAGGATCCATGAAGTCCCCCCCTGCCTGCACACCATGCAGTCCAGGAGCCCAGCCCAGCCTATGTGTGGCATGGTAAGACCCCAGGATAACAGGTGAGGGGTGCAGTTAGGAGTGGGTAATGACCCTGAGAGATATGAGGCGCACAAGCTGGAGTGATTGAAGAGACTTCAGATGGCCACGTGGACCTGACCACACCTCAGCCAACCCAGCAGGGGCTCTGGTGTCCTAGTTTGCCCTGGGGCACCTATCATGCTCAGTCCTTGGTCTGGGGCTGCCCAGGGACAATGCAGTTGCTGTCACCAAGCAGAGAAAACCTGCAGATATTAGCATGGGAGGCAGCAGATTATTGCACTCCACGTAGCTGAGAGATCTGATCATCTCTGCCTGTGGTGACTGTCACACAAGGGAGTAAAACACCTTGTTCCTCTTTTCCCAGAACCACAGCCTCTGTCAAGTATCGAACATGAGGGAGGAGGGGCTGAGACTGCTGAGAGCGGGACAAATCAGGAGAGCGCCTCTGACTTGAGGAAGGATGGAGGCAGTGTCAGGAGGAGGCTGAGCAGGCACTTTGGACTGGAGGCCAGTGTTCAGAAAAGCTGAGCTTCCTGCCCCCCCAAACTCTTACAATGAAAGTGGTGACTGCACTATGATAGAGCCATGCAGCTACGAGGCACCCACTGCATGCTCGCCTGCTGTGAAGGGAGTGGAGACAGAGAAGGTAGAGGCCCCATGTTTCCTGCCATTTGCATCTCAGAACAACCCAGGGGGTGGTGCAATTATCGCCCTCTCTCCTGATGGAAAGAGGAGGCTCAGAAAGAAGCCCTAAGTGACCAAGCTGGGATCCATCAGATTGGAGTTCTTGCTCCCTCCTCCAAGTCACCATAGCTCTCCTGGTGCCACTGTCATACTGAGCACCAAGGGTCGCATCACCCTGCCACAGGCTTCCCCCACCTTATCTTGCTGAATTCTCAGGATGGCCCTGTAGACAAGAAAAAGGAGAAAGCAACTTGTCCATAGCTATCAGCTCCACAGTGGTGGTGCCTGAATGGGACCCTTGTTCCCTACCTCACAGCCCTAACTGCTACCCTTGTGTGGAAGCCACAGCCTCCAGCTAGGGGGTCACGGACAACACCTGCTGCTGCATAGGGCAATGGGGATGAACTCTGGGAGATCAAGTGTGGCTTCAGGCAGCAGCCGGCACCGAAGTGGGCCCCACTCAGATGGGAGGCTTTGGAAATGCAGGGAGTGGAGGTGGCAGGGGTGGCAGAGTGTGAGGAGAAGCTGTTCCTGGTCTCAGGCCCTCAGGTTATGTGCTGAGCTCCGGAAGGTATCAGGTCTAAGTCACCTGCATCCCTGGGCTCCAAAAGCCACTGTCTTGAGTCTTAGTGAGCCACGCTTGCCAGAGCAGAGTAGCCGAGGAGACTGGAGGGTGGCAGTGCCAGGGCCAAGGGCCATGGAGCCCAGCAGAGGCCACACACGGACAGAAATCAAGGCTCCCCCCTACTGCCCAGCCACAGGCAAGTGAGTGAGTGAAGGGATCCGTGGGAATTGGCATTGGTAGTGTGGGTTCAAAACCCAGCTCTGCCACCCCCTCCTCATCAGTTTTTCCACTGCAAATCAGGGCAGTGACTACCTGTGAGGACACGGGAGAGAATTCACAGTGGTGTGCTCCACACCTCCTGGTAGTGCCCTTGTCCATGTGGCACCCACCTGAAGGATGAGGATCAAGGGCCTTACGTGTTTTAGGAGCTCTGGCCAGGTGTTGTAGAGCAGGACTTGCCTTTTCCTATAGATGAATGTGGGGGACACACAGGGAACAAAGCTCCCTCTGGAGCTGCCAAGGGAAAGGTGAGGCCAGGGGGCGGGTACATCCTCCTTCTGTGTGTTCCTAGGCCCCATAGGCTCACCCCAGAGCAGTGTTCAGTCAAAGGGGAACCAGGGCCATAGAAGTTATGGGGTGAGGGTTTGTGATAGGAAGTGGGCACAGCTGGGCACTGCAGTGTTAGAGAATGGATTGCCAGTCAATCTGAGAAGCCAGGACATGTCCAGCTGTCCCCAACTTGTGGGTTCCACTGTACTCTATCAGAAGAGGCAGGCTTAGTACTCCTTAGTACATGAATGAGGCTTTAACTGTGGGGCTCCAGCATGGGAAAGGGGTGTGGGAGAGATGGGAGCCCTAAGCTGACCCATGAGACAGAGTTTTGCAGTTTTCATGGCTCTTCCTGATTATGTGGCAAACACACGGATCGTCACGATCTTGTTTCTTGGCCCTGGCTTCATGGTGTCTCCTGCTGACTGCAGTCTCTGCACGCTGAGCCAGCTTTCTAGCCTCCTGTCTCCAGGTTATTCTTTCAAATTCCTAATGAACCCGTGTCTATCAAAGCTGCAGGATTGAGGGCCAACCCACCTGTTTCAGTCATAGAGTGGGTGCCAGCTCCTGACAAGGTCTCTGGCCAGCTGTCTCTCCCTAGCACCACAACTATGGACATCCTGGGCACAGGTATGGGGACAAGAGCAGTGGCAGAGCAGAGTAAGGACAGCCTGAGTCACCCACCCCCGCAACTCACCCACTACTCCCATAGACAGCCAAGGCTGCCTCTTCCCTCTACCTTCCAATCCATGTAAATTCCTTTTACGGCCAATTCTTCCTCTCTGCAGCTCTTCCTCAGGGGCACTGGAAGGGACAGGAAGTCCAGGGTAAGGCTGAAGCTCAGAATTTTGGTGAGAGATGCTGGAGCAAGGCCTCAGCCACAAGCTTCAGGACCAAGACCTTGGTCTCCTGGAGGACAAAACCAGATGATGCTGGGGACCAGGATACATCAACACCTAACTCTTCAGAAAGACAAGCCAGGCCCTGGCCCCTGCTGCCAATTGTAGCAAATGCCAGGCTGTTTCCTGTCCTCTCTGGCCAGCACAGCTGTGGCCTGGCGTCTCCTGCTGCCAAGGCACAGCCCCAGGCTAGGCTGTGTAGTTCTCCATGCTGAAATGGAGAACTACACAGCCCACAGCTGGGACCAGGCCAGGCCAACTGAGGACAGGCCAGAGCAGGGAGCATGTGGGCCATCTTCACAGCCACTATCCCCCTGGGCACAATCACCACAAGGCACTCCTTTAAAAAATGTTCTATTACGAATTAAGTCAAATGTATAAATCCACAGGAAACTGCATCCTACACACCTGGGCGCTGCTCTCCAGCACTGTCAGAGCCTGCGATCAGTCACGTTTGCTTCAGCTCTTTTCTTGTTTTATGAAGTAAAGAATTTTAGATACAAATAAAACTCTCAGAGCCTAACCCAAGCTCATTCCTCTCCCATCCACAGGGATGACCAGTGCTTAAAATTTAGAATATTCTTTTGTTTTGTCTTATAGTACTTGTTTATGGACATAGGACCTTCACACAGCTGCAACTCCAACCCCTTTTTTCTTTTATTTTGAGACAGGGTCTTGCTAAATTGCCCAAAATTGGCCTTGAACTTGCAATCCCCCTGCCTCAGCCTCCCAGAGTTCTGGGATACTAGGTGTGCACAAGCAAACCAGCTTCTGGGGAGACTTTTATAGTCAAGCTACATATACAAGTATCTTTAAGGTTGGCTTTCAATGTGAGCTAATATGTACAGGTTCATATATGTAATGATACATTTGTGATTTATATGTACTTTTATGCTTTTCACTGGTTTTTTTAGGATTTATTTGTGTCAATACCTATGACTATAGATCAAAGATCAGAAAAACTTTAGAATTAAAAGCTGGGGAGTAAATATCTTAGGCTTTTACGCCACCAATAGTCTCTGTTATGTATTTTTCCATTTGTTTTTGGAAGGTTTCCTTAAATACTCTGCTTGGATATCCTCTGTTGAGTATAAGAATTGCAAATTTTCTCCTAATCTGGTCTACTTTGTGGGATGTTTGGTTGAATAGTAGTTTTTTTTTTTTTTTTTTTTTTTTTGGGTGCAGCAGGCTTTATTGATGGTGTGCAATGAGCCAGGGCTCCCTAGGCCCCTCCCCTTCTCCAGGGGGCCTGGGTTGGAAGCTGGGAGGAGGGGAGATTCTCAGTGTTGGGGCTTAGAGTGGGGCAGTGACTTCTGCAGCGAGGCCTAGTCTCCATGGTCTCACTGGGCTCGCTGGGCTCAGGTGGGGTCCACTTACTCCTTGGAGGCCATGTGGACCATGAGGTCCACCACCCTGTTGCTGTAGCCGAACTCATTGTCATACCAAGAAACGAGCTTGACAAAGTGGTCATTGAGGGCGATGCCAGCCCCAGTGTCAAAAGTGGAAGAATGGCTGTCACTGTTGAAGTCACAGGACACAACCTGGTCCTCGGTGTAGCCCAAGATGCCTTTGAGGGAGCCCTCTGATGCCTGCTTCACCACCTTCTTGATGTCATTGTATTTGGCCGGTTTCTCCAGGCGGCAGGTCAGATCCACAACCGACACATTAGGTGTGGGTACACGGAAGGCCATACCTGTGAGCTTCCCATTCAGCTCTGGGATGACCTTGCCCACAGCCTTGGCAGCACCAGTGGATGCGGGGATGATGTTCTGGGCAGCACCACGGCCATCACGCCACAGCTTCCCAGAGGGGCCATCCACAGTCTTCTGGGTGGCAGTGATGGCATGGACTGTGGTCATGAGTCCCTCCACAATGCCGAAGTTGTCATGGATGACTTTGGCCAGTGGGGCTAAGCAGTTGGTGGTGCAGGAAGCATTGCTGACAATCTTGAGGGACTTGTCATACTTCTCGTGATTCACGCCCATCACGAACATAGGGGCATCAGCAGAAGGGGCAGAGATGATGACCCTTTTGGCACCACCCTTCAAGTGAGCCCCAGCTTTCTCCATGGTGGTGAAGACACCAGTGGATTCCACTACATACTCGGCGCCAGCATCACCCCACTTGATGTTGGTGGGATCTCGCTCCTGGAAGATGGTGATGGCCTTTCCATTGATGACGAGCTTCCCATTCTCAGCCTTGACGGTGCCGTGGAACTTGCCGTGGGTAGAATCATACTGGAACATGTAGACCATGTACTGGAGGTCAATGAAGGGATCATTGATGGCTACAATATCCACTTTGCCAGACATGAAAGCAGCCCTGGTGACCAGGCGTCCAATACGGCCAAATCCATTCACTCCGACCTTCACCATCTTGTCTCGGGTTGCGGCTGGCACTGCACGGGAAGAAGGGATATCGATCCGGCGCGCAGGAGCAGAGAGCCGGTTGAATAGTAGTTTAAGTCTGGAGTCAAAGCTTCAATAAAATCTGTTACCGTTTTTCAGAGGATCTGCACAGACTAAATGTGTATGTGCCTGCAAAATCCATAGGCTGAATCCTCACCTGCAGCACACTGGTGTGAGGAAGCTCACGAGGCCTGCGGAGGGGTTAGGTGAAGAGACCCTCAGGATAGGATGAGGGTCTGATAGAAGGCACGCAGGAGAGTTTCCACCCCTCTCTCTTCTCCCCAGGAAGTAAGGATTCAAACAGGAGGAGGCCCTGCCCCAAGAGTCAACCAGGCTAAAGCTAACCTCAAACTTGGAAGCTCCAGGGCTATGAGAAATAAATATCTGCTGTTTAAGTCTCCCAGTTAGAGCAGCCCAGACTAAGACACCACCATGTTCATAATGATATCCTCCCAGATTTTCTTCTGAAAGTTTGAAAAGCTTCTATTGTCACAACTAGATCTTTCATCACCCTGGATTTCATTCTTGGTGTGGTTTGATCGAGGCATCTATTTGTTTGCCTTCCATATGGATCATCAGTTGTCCCCACACCATTTATAAATTTTCCTACCCTCCCCCAGTGATCTATATGGCAACTTTGGTCTCAGATTCCCACATCATGGGTCTCTTTCTGGTTTCTTGTTTTCTTCCAGTCATCTATTTGTTTGTCCCCATGATATCATTTCACTGTCTGAATTTCTGGAGCACTATATCTAAAACTACTTGTAAGTTCCATTCCTAAGTTTTGCTAAGTTCACTCCTATGTCATTCTTGTTCTTTAAAAATGTATTTATTTTGGGTTTCCCTAGAAGCAGATTCTGAGACAAGGATTTAGGTACAAGTACATCCTCCCTTTTCTCTTTCTTTCTTCCTTCCTTCCTTCCTTCTTTTCTCTCATTTTTAATTTTTTCTTTGGTGGGGATCAAGACTAAGACTTCTTGCATGCTAAGCACATGTTCGATCACTGAGTTACACTTCTAGCCCTATTTTATTCTTAATCCCTTGATCTTTACATGGATTTTATTTTATTTTATTTTATTTTTTGTGGTACCAGGGATCGAACTCACGACCTCACACTTGACAGGCAGGCGCTTATGCCACTGAGCTAAATCCCTGGCCCCTTTTCATGGATTTTAGAGTCAGCTTGTCACATTCCATTGTAAGAATGGGGATTTGTGTGGGAATCAAACTGAATTCATAGACTGTTTTGGTGAGAGAGGTTTGCTTCATTTTGCCCTCCTATTTATAATATGTACAGCATATATTTCAACTTAGTTCATCCTTTTAAATTACTGAGTAAGTTTTATATTTGTCTTAGTTCATCTGTGCTACTCTAACAAATACCTGAGACTGAGAAATGTATAAACAGAAGTGTATTTTCTCAAAGTTCTCGAAATGGGAGTTCCCAGACTGAGCCAGCAGCAGGGCTGGGTGTGGGAGGGACCAGCATCTCCATCCTGCTTTGCTAGAGGGGACAAAGGCCACATCTTCACAGGGTGGGAAAAACGGAGAGAACAGACTCATTCCCACTCTGTGTGCGTGTATGGGGTGCCAATGTCAGCGGCCTCGCCCCTGAGAATTATCACAATGGCCTCTGAGTTCCATGCATGAAATTGAGGGACACAGTTCCACCATAGCAATGTCATTCTGGAAAAGTCTGGTATGTCTTTTGCTAAATATTTCCTCAGATCTTTGTCACATTTGTGAACAGAATCCTTTTTTGTCCGTTGCATTTTCTAATTTCCTATTACTGATGAATAAGAATAGCAATCCTTATTTTAAAAGTTGATCTTTAATTAATTAACCTTACTACCTCCCTTACCAGTCCTAATATTTGTTGGATTATTTACCCCCTTAGATTTGCTACAGTCATGTTGCAAATATGGACACTTTTCCTTTGTAATTCTTAACTTTTATTTTTCTATCTAGTATAGACTGAGTGATGTACATTTCTGATGTTAAGCAGCTTGTGATCTAAAAAAATGACAATTCTTTTGGTTTAATTTGCACATTGCCTGGGTCCCTGCATGCAATAAGAACAGTGATAGATGACCTTGCCTAGGGATACCCTTGCCAGGTCTACTAGGTTAAGGAAGCTAGACTAGCAGTGGTTTTCACTGAGCTGATATTTAAGTGTTGAGGCATATTGCATGAATGAATTATAACACTGACTCACCTGTACATTCTTGAGATGAAATTTACTTTGCAATTAAGCATTGCTAAGAGTGTACACTATTGTATTCAACTTAGCATTATTCCATTTAGAATTTCAGAATCTATCTTTGTAATAATATAATAGCTAATGTTTCTTAGATCAAGGCCCTATTAAAGTGCTTTCCATTAAGTATTTCACTTCATCCCCAGAGACTTATTGTGAAGGTTATTTCCCCTTTTAAAAATGAAGAAATCAAGGCACAGAAAAGTCAAGGCACTCTCTCAAGACCACAGAGAAGATCAATACAGACTTCAGAATCCGGTCCAGATTCCTGGCCTCAAAGTCACAGGGTAACCACTACTTCACACTGCCTCCTAATGTTAAAGACTCAGAAGGCAGATTGGTCTATGATAAGCTTTTGTTGCATATCTATGTTCCAGCTAAACACCAAAGTTATGCTTTTCTCAGTAAGTAACCAGTACCTCCTTTTTTAATTAAAAAAAATCGTCAACCTTCTGCAGAAACATTTCATCTGCAATGAATTCACTGATCTTTCTTAGACTTTGTTTCTATATTTTCAAATCTCAATGTGTAGATTCTTTTTTTGTCTTTTTGAGACAGAGTTTCACTAAACAGTTCAGACTGACTTTTGAACACACTTGGTCATGCAAGTTGGCCTTGAACTTGCAGCAATCCTCCTGTCTCAGCCTCCCTAGTGCTGGGATTACAGGCAAACACCATCACACCTGGCCTTACTTTTTTAATTTCAGTTTTACAGAAAAATTTCTAGTATCATAAAAAAAGTTCTCTATGTGTCATTTGGAAGTACATTCACAACATCATGTGTCCCCATTACCTCTGAATATGTTACTGTACATTACAGACAAAGGTATTCTCCTAGAGAGTCAAAATAGACACTTCAGCCTCGGAGCTGACTCTGATACCTCAAGCCCTCTGGCCCCATTAAGTTTGCCAGTTGTTCCCATAATGTCTTAGGTAGCAAAAAGATCCCTTCAGGATCACATGGCACATTTTACTGTGATATTTCTTTGGCCCCCTTCAATCTGGAAAAGTTTGAGTTTTTCTGTAGCTTTCATAACCTTGACACTTAAAAAAACAACCAGTTATTTTGTAGCAAATCTCTTTATTTGGTTTGACTGATATACCCTCATGACTGGACTGAAGTCATAGGTCCTTGGCAGGAATATCACAGGAGCGGGATTCTACATCTCTCCTACCCCATTCTATCAGGTGGCCCCCAATTTCTATTGTACTCATTTTTGCTGATGTTACTTTCCTTACTTGATTAAGGTGACATACTCATTACCTGTTATTTCTGTAACATTGTTATAAATGTTGTGGCTCAAAATAACTTGTTTTTAAAAAATCAGTCTGAGGTCACAAATCTAAAATCAATCTTTTGAAATGCATAATGTATGTACCATTGTTGCTCCCTGATTGATGTGTTTTGAGATTTTGTTTTATTTTTCTCTTTCTTTTTTTCTCTTTGAAATCAAATGGGTTTGAAAAATAAAAAATAAATAAAATCAGTTTTATAAAAACTAAAAGTCAGAACTTTTAGCAGGGCTAGCTCCTGTTGGGAGCATTTCAGGGTGAGAATTCATTCCTTGCTCTTCTAGCTCGGGCCTCGTTGCTTTTCTCATTGCTCAGCCACTGAGCCTGACACCCACAGTTGAAAGGAGAAGTATATTTTAGCTCACATTTTAGTCTGAGCTTCGCTGACTCCAAAGAACAAACAGCATGCCAGAGGGGCCTGGCGGAGGAGAGCTGCGTATGTCATGGCAGACAGGAAGCAGGGAAAAATAGGAGGAGCTGGGGGAAGGAGACAGACTCTTCTGCCAGACCCAGGCTCTAGCAAGAAGTCAGCTGTAGCACCCTTATGATCAAGTCACCTTCCAAAAGCCTCACCTACAGTGCAACAGGCTCTGAGGGACATCCGGGTATAAACCACATCAAGTCCCAGAGGCTGCCTTGGCATCCCGGCTCAGAGTCACAGCACACTGACGCCTCCTTCCCTCTTTATATTTCACTGTCCCACTCTTACCACAACCCCCATATACACTTCTTAGAAAGACTCCTCCTCCCTATAACCCAGGAACGCTTCCCAGCCACAAAATCCCATCTGCAGTCCCTTCTGCTGGAGAAGCTCCCATATACCAATGCCACGACTAGGACATGACAACTTTGGAGCCTTTATTCCACCTACACAATGGTGCCTGCCAGAGTCTCCGTACGGTTAAGTCTTCTTTCTTTGTAATGAGTAAGTATTGTGTACAGACCCCTTAAAATTCTATAAACAGCCCACTTCTCATCAGACTTCCAACTTCACTTCAGAATAGATTCCTATTTCATGTAACGAGTTACAATTCATCACTGTTCCTGTCTATCTCAATATCTAACTGTCCTAGGTTAGTTGGCAGAGGCCCTTTAAGGCAGTATTTGTCCTGTGACTTGTCCCCACAATCTCTGAGGACACCCCTTACAGGACTATCTGCAAGAACATCTCACTGGCTCCAGGGTGCTTATGCTGATGGTGTTGTATTCTGTCTCCCTCGAGCCTCCGCCTTCCACCTGGCAGCTTCCACAGCAGCCTCAGACTGCTGTATGTTAGGGAAGACCCACCAGGGGCAGGTTCCCCTCACGCAGTGCCGTTTCAGGGTACACTCAAGCCAAGTCTTTCAGTACCTAACATCCCACAGATTGGCCACCGTCTTTGATTTCCAGCTTTGGACCCCAGTTCTCTAGTGGTTTTCATTTCGGATTCATGAAATGTGATCTTATTTGGGGCCTGGTTATGGCTTTTTAAATGACTTTATAAACTTCACCTATTATTGCTGAAGTTTAAAGAAGAGAGGAGATGCAAACCTAAATTCTCAAAACCATCCCCACAGGAAAGCCAGCACCATTTCGACAGCTAGGATTTTTATTTATTTTTGGGGACAGATACCGGGAATCGAACTCACGACCTTGCACTTCCCAGGCAGGCGCTTGTACCACTGAGCTAAATTTCTGGCCTTTTTATTTTATTTTTTAAGATCATATGCCAGCATGTCAGGTTATAGAGCGAAGACCCTGGGGAAACAATATGAAAGCAAGACTTGCATCCTGGAGAGAGGTATCACGCCCTAGATCCTGCCCTTCCCACCTGTCCCTGGGTTGTCTGTGGCCTCTGAAGGCCTGGCACAGAAGGAGGCGGGGTGGAGGGTGAAAAGCCCTGGGGCTCTAGGCAGCCGCCAGAGACCCTTAGGACTCAGACTTGGGGACTAGTCGGGGCGGGTGCAGAGGTGGGGCGCGGACACTTGCACTGTGGTGTTCCCAAACTCAAGGCAACGCGACTGGTTCCAGAGTTCAGCAGAGCCACCCGGAAAGTTGGCCCTCCATTCTCTCCCTGTACCTCCGCATCCTCCCTTCCTGGCCGCCAGAGGGCCAAGGGACCCTGAGCCATGTCACCCTCCCAACACCAAACTTTTGGTAGGCGCCTAAGCGTCTCGAAGTAGCCAGAATGCCATTGGTCAGGACTCTTGGACAGGTGATCCGGAAGCATAGGACACCCGGGGGTACCCCACTCCTCTTTCGGCCCCGCCCCTCTTCGTCGGCCCCGCCTTCCTGATGTGGCCCTTCCCCCAGTGGGCGGGGCTCGCCGCTACAGCCGGGTAGGCGTGCGGGGCTTTCCGCGCGGTCCTAGCGCCCACCATCGCGCGCGTCCTACTTCTCAGTCCAGGACTAGTGCTCCTCGCCTGCCCTCTGCTGCCCCGTGCCAGCGACTCCCCTCTGCGCCATGCGGCACGCGCCCCCGCTGGTCCTCCTCTCCTTGCTTGCCCTGTGCGGGCGCGGTGAGTCCTTCCGGGGAGGAGGGGGTCGCGGCGGCTGAGCAGGGCTGACAGGGAGCTGTGGTGACTTTGGACAGGGTCCCGGCCGAATGAGATTGAGGATGAGGGAACGAGCCCGCTATCTGCGATGTTTGAGGGGACAGGATGGGGGCGCTGCAAGGTTGGGGCGACAGACCAGGGATCTGGTTGGGGGACCCGCCCGGGTGTCTGCAAGGTTTGGGGGATGGGCCCGAGGCTCTGTGAGGTTGGGGAGATGGACCCGGAGATCTGTGAAATTTGGAGGGACATGTCGTGGGGGGCGGGTACTGGGAGACGTCTTTGGGACTCATGAGGTGACTTCCTTGGAGAGTGAGCACACCCAGCTGGTCCCTGTCCTGGGCCAAGCTACTCTGTGTCAGGTGTCCACCAGTACCCTGGTCAGCGCTGGCGAGACTCCGCAGGAGGAGGGGCTACCTTAGCCCGCCAGCGCAGGAGGCTCCTGCATTTTAGGGTTGGATCTCCCAAGAAACACATTTTATGTCACCCTACCTCAGGTCCTCAATCCTGGACAGCCATGTCCAGGACTGGACCTGGCAGTCGGCCTTCACACTAGTGAGGACTTGCTGGGGTCGCAGTGGTCCCACCAGCTCCTGTTCACTGGCCCATGCTTGTTGCCTGGGCCCATCAGTTTAGGGACCCAGCTGCTTCTGGCCCTGGCACAGGAGGTGCTGGGAATTGTGAAATTCCTAGAGGGACGTAGCCTCGAGCAGGAATGGCTCTGCCACCACTTGCTGGAGGCCCTGTACCCTGTCCTTCCCTTCCCTGAGCCTCAGTTTTCCCTCTGTTCTGTGGAAATATACACTCTGCCTGTTAGCTGCAACCCTTGTGGGGACAAGTGGCAGTGTGTTAAGTGTGACTGGTGGGGCTGCAGCCCACACCACCCATGCAGGTTCCCAGGCCCCACTCTAGGCTCCAGGCCTGAGTCTGTGGAAATGGAGTCTGGTGTCTGCTTTTACACCTCCAGATAGTTCATCCCTAGAACAGAGAAGCATTGATGTGACAGGGATCTCCTTGTAAAAGATAAGATCTCCACTTTTTTAACACTCACTGCTACCTTTTTCATAAATGTCAATTCCCTGTGCCCTCAAACACAGCACCCTGCAATCAGGTGTCCACTGGCCGGTGGGATTCCGTTGATGGTTACTTTCTGCAGTCCTGTTCCACAACTATAGATGTGTCATTGCATGTTTGGGTCGGACATGCTTCTTCAGATCAGGAGCACATGGTTTAGGATTCCCTTGTGGTTGCCTCTCAAGATTGTTAACTTTCTCCATAGAACCTCGATCCACGAAAAGCTGAGGACCAGAGTAGGCCCCTCTCCTCATCCAAATCACTGGGTCATGGCTGACCCCTGGTGGCAGTTTCTCTGCCTAACTTCTCAAGCCTGAGCTCAGATCTCCCGGATGAGATGAGATTCTCAATTAGGAGTCTTTACTGTTCTGGGCCATCCCACAGGGTCAGTGGAGGTGAAAAAGACCTGTCCTTGGTCTTTGGAGCCTGGCAAGCCTCACGGAGTTAGACTGCCAGTTGGGAAGCTGGAACACGTGCCATTCTGGGGCCCCTCTTCCACTTCGGGCAGCAGCCCTGCTGGACAGTCCTACCTCTGGGGACCCACCTACCACTTCCAAGGGACAGGGAGGGCCTCTGCCTGAAAGAGGTTCCTGGACCTGGCCAGCTGACTTACTGGGAGTCCTAAAATATCCCCTTCTTTCTTAAGTCTCAGTTTCTCCAGCTGAGTTATAAAAGGTTGAAGAGATGACCTCCAACTCTGGGGAGTCCTCCAGATGGTGAGGATCCCTTGGAACAGCTTGATATCTAAGAGGAGGGGAACAAAGGGGAGCAAGAGGAACACATCAGGATGTCTGGAGCTAGTCACAAACCCCCACAGCCTGCAAGGCACCCTGGATTGTGGAGAACCCAGTGGACCCAGCATTCCCTTGGGATTCAGCCTCCCCCTGACTCCAGAACCACCCTGGACAAAGTGGGTACATGTGGGCAGGCTTAGCCTTCTCTAGGGGACCAGGGATCAGCCCAAATAGAGATGTCTATGCAGGGCTGTGGGGAGACCAGGTGCAACCCAGGTGTCCAAGCAGCCATGCAAGAGGTGATCCCAGTTTTTTGTGTTCAGAATCTGGGCCAGGCAACTGCAGGAACCCTATGGAGAGCCTGGGCAGGTGGGGGAGGACACTGGGCAGCAGGTGCATGGAGAGCGTCTTTACCAGGCTCTAAATATTGCATCTGCTCCAGATGGGCAGCGAGTTGGAAAGTGCAGGATGGCGGCTGCTCCCATGGCTATGTGTCCAGCCGAGCACGCACCCAGGAGCCACCACAGTCATGTATCCTGGGTTGCCCTGGGTCCTGGGTGGAAAATGAACAAACATTTCTGAGGGAGGATGGAACCCAATGCCGGGGCAGTGATCCAGGCAGCCCCTGCACAGCATCCCCACCCCCTTCAGCCTCCTCCCAACTGCTCTCCTGTCCCTGTACTGTTTTCTTTGCCTACTCTCATCTTTTCCTGTCCTGCTCTTGTGTCCTTGATGTCCTCCGAGGTCCCTCTTCCCACTCAGCCCACACTACTCCGACAGTGCACATAAACTCAAGGTCTTGAACCTCATCTTTACCTCCCGACACCTGAGGAAAGTGAGAGGTGGGCAGGAGATCTACACTGTTAGGAGCAGTGCTGGGGCTGGGGCTGGGGCTTAGGCTCCTTGCAAGTCCTGACTCTGACTCTAGGCCTCTAAGTTCCAGACCTGTAGTAGCCAGGGGATCATCCCATGTGGGGTTCCAAAGGAAGCTTGTATGCTCTCTGAGAGAAAGAATGGTTTCTGGCACATGGCATGGCGCCTGCACAAGAAAGACACTCAAACATCTGACATCAGTAGCCTGGGCTGGTACAAGCAAGAGAAACAGCACGCCTGGAGGCCAGAAAATGAGACAGCAAAGGCCACCTGGGGGGTAAGGGGGAGGGAGGAGAGGAAATCAGATTGATGGAAATCAGTGCTAGGAACAGAAGGCCTTGAATGCAAACCAAACATTTGGGTTTTAATTCTGCCTTTACCTCTGCACAGTTGCAGATAGGAAAGCATCCTGACCTAGTTCGTGGGAGGAGGACCACCCTGGCACTGTGGGATGCGTGGATGACAGAGGCGAGGGTGGGGAAGTGGGGAGGCCAGCAAGGAGGGGCAAGGAGGTGAGCTAGGGGCTGGCTGTGGGAGTGGTGATGAGCGGACAGACTGAGGCACTTGAACTTGGTGGGTGGAATGGACAACACAGCGATGAACAAATCTTTGACTGGGTGTCTGGGCATTGAGGAGCAGCAGCAGGAGGAGAAGGATAAGGCAGGAGAGACCCTGAGCTCTACTGTAGCTGTGTCCAGTCTTAAACCCCAAGGAGAGGCTGGCCTGTTGCATTCCAGCTGCCTTGGCCACCCCAAATGTGTCCATGACCCTGATTCTCACAGCTGTCCCCTTCACCACCATAGCTGATGAGGGGCCCCTGAGCCTACCTGTGTGATTTGCAGGTAACAGTCGCCTGGCCAACGCCGAAGAGAAGCTGATGGATGACCTGCTGAACAAAACCCGCTATAACAACCTCATCCGCCCCGCCACTAGCTCTTCACAACTGGTCTCCATCAAGCTGCAACTGACCCTGGCCCAGCTCATCAGCGTGGTAGGTGTGGAGGGTGTGGAGAGGCTGGGCCAGGGCTCTGGAGAAGGCCAACGGGTCATTCCCCCCACCCTTCAGCTCTCCACATCTGTATGCAGGGTAGGGATCAGGCAACCAGAGCTTTACTTCTAGCTTTGCCCAGATTTCCCAGCTTGCTCATATTTTATATTTTTTAAAAAATTGTGTGTGTGTACACACACAATTGACACATGATATTCGTATGTATAGGGGTGCAGTGTACATTCAGCACATGCATGCAATGTATCCTGTGCATACTTGATACAGTGTGTCATGGCCACAGGAAGTTAGCTGGCCCATAGAATCTAAAACATGGCATTACTCTGTGCTGGGAACATTGAAAGTCCTATCGGCTATTTTGAAATATTCAGCTAATTGTTTTCAACCACACTCATCCCACCAAGACATATTTCCTCTGCCAACTGCACCCCCGCCCCTGTTACCCATCCTCCCTCCATATCCTTGCCTGGTCCTAGCCACTAGACTTCTGTTCTCTGTGGCATTGATATCTGGTCTTTCTCCATATCTGTAAATTAATGGACTTGCTTCAACTTTAAGGGCCCTGACTTTGCCTCTGAGTTATGAGTCTTTCATCCAGAAATACTCCCTGCGTCTGCGCCCATACAGTTCTCCTTGCCTGGGGATGACCTGACCTTTTGTGCACCCTCACTCCATGGTTTACAGCTGCCTGCAAATCTGTGATCTCAACATCAATTAAAAACTTTGGCAAAAAAAATAAGAATAACAAATGCTTTTGGCATTAACAGATCATCCAGCTAACACAATAAGAATACGTCTGTTATAACAAGAGAGCAGGCCACGCTTTCAAGGGTGGCAGAACTCTAGGTGGAAGTTGCAGATCTTGCCATGTGCCTGTCCTCACCATCCTACCCCTGAAGCAGCTCCTCGGGGGTCATGTGGGGCGGGCACAGCTTCTTTAGCAGCACCATTAGTCTTGCACAAACCTGGCTCTCAAAGTTACAGTGCTCTAGAAGGAGTAAGAACTGGCTTCCTCCCGGGCGAGGGCGCCTAGCCTAGGACTGTGGAGTGTGGGCTGGACAGCCCTGTGCTTTGTCCCTCTGCCTCCTTCCTGTGTGCAGATTTGTGGTCACAGAACTCCAGACTGGTCCGTGCCAGGTGATGTCTGAGTGTGGCTGCCCCATATGGGCATTTAGGGATGAGTGCTGGGTGCTGCAGCCCAGCTCCTGCCCAGGGGAGAGAGAACAGCAGGCAGCTTGGCCACAGCTGCTCTGTGGGCCCTATAGAGGCTGCCAGAGGAGAAGAGAGATGGCCTTGGCCCTGCCCCTGCGGGTGCCGCTAAAAGTGGTCACATTCCCTAAAGCCTGTCTGTAAAGCAAGTGTCCATCTTAAGCATGGGGCTTCTTTCCATTTTCCACGTTTTATTTGTTTTTTTAAAGAGAGCATTAGAGGTACAGCACCCTAGTGATGGGAGTTTCTAGGGAACAAGCAAAGAGTTGACACTGGCTGAGATACATGGACCTTCCAAAGTGAGCCTTGGGATGGGAGCAGGGTCCCTCAGGCCCTTGGGCAGTCAGAGAAGTGGCAGTGTGAGGGGCAGTGTCCAGACACAGGCAACCTTTGGGGACTGAAGGCTCCATGCCTGAAAGGAGCCAAGTTACAATGGTAATGCATATTTTAGACCCCTCAAAGGGTGCACCCAAGACCTGCATGGCTCAAATTGCAAAATTGAGTGATGCTTTTAATCTGGTACAAGAAAAAAAAACCTGCAAATCTAGAATTAGACAAGGATTTTGAAGGTCGCTTTCAAAAATGAAGGTGAAGTATAGATGTTTTCAAATAAACAAAAATATAGGTAACATCAGAAGATCCAATATTAAAGGTTGTTCTTTTGCCATTCGGAAAATGATCCCAGATTATAAAGAGGATAAATGGACAGGTGGATTGTGCTGATATCAACATTGTAAAATAGTAAAAATGTCTTTCAAGATTTTAATTGCATTACATGTAGGATTCAACTCATGACAATCATAGCCCCAAAAGTCAGGGGGTGGACCATTCTGCAGTCTTTGCTTGTTCTGGAAGTGGTGAAACTACTGATTTATATTGGGTTCTAAAAAGCCCAATGTGTACACAGCAGTCTAGGGCGGCTACAGAAGGAAGAGACATGCAGACATGAGAAGAAATGGAATAACAAACAATAAAACAAGTAGAGAAAATAGAATACAGTACACAGAAAACAAACAGGTGGTAGGTTTAAACCCAAATACAAATTCTTCTTGGCCTGAGTTAGGATTGTTGTCTACATAGACGCACTGCGTATCAGAAATACTATAAGTCAAAGATGTGTTTTCCACTTGGATAAATCCATTGTAAAGTGAGAAAAGTCACAAGTTGAACCATTCTAAATCAGGGACTGCCAGTAGGTCAGTAGCTGCATTCAATGTAAATGGCCTAAATAATCAAAATGAGAACACTGGCACACATCCCTATATGTGCACGTGTGTGTGTGGGCATGCACGCGCATACACGTGCACACACACACACACAGAGTTGATGACCCTGCTCCAGTGGCCTGAGATGTGGATGTTATGATTGGATCCCCAGTAGCTACCCTGAGCAACACAGATGAGGGCCTTGCCCTAAGCATGAGAGAGGTGGAAGCTGGAAGGAACCCAGACACCTTTGGGTTTCTCAGTAGAACCACCATTGTCTGTCCCAAATATTACACTAGAAGGATACAGACTTCTCGAGAAGTTCTTGGCAGCTAGCATTTGTCCTCCTGTAGCCCTTATCTAGCTGAGGGATCAGGACAGGTTCCTGAAAGAAGTATCCACCAGGCTGAAGTTGGGACGTTGCACATGACCTTGATGAGAGGAGGCAGGAGAAAGGGCGCAGGATGTATGCACAGGAAGGGGAGATAAGGCTAGCATAGAGTGACAGGATGTTACAATTGGCTTGGATCTGTAGAGGAATCATATCGAGATCCTGTGTGTGAAGGTAACCCAGAAGGAATGAGATGGAGAAGGGAATGGCAGAGTGTTGGGAAAGTCCTCCTGGCTGGAAGAATAAAGAGATGTGTGCCCATGCAGTTGTTTATGTGTGCCTATATGCATGTGGGTGGTGTGCCCATGTGTGTGAGTGTGCATGCATGTGTATGTGTGCACATGTGTGCTGTGTATGCCTGTGTGTAATCAGTGTGCATTGCATGTGTACATGTGTGTACGTGCATGCATGTGTGTGTAATATGTACGTGGTGTGTGTGTGTGTGTGTGTGTGTGTGTGTGTGCGTGCAGTGATGGTGTACGAAGTGGAAATAGGCCAGTGCAGAGGTCTGGTGTGGTCCAGGTGACAGGCAGATGTGTGTGGCCTGGATCCCGAGCCTCAGGCCTGTATGCATCCTGAACACGGCCATGAAGTATCTGACACGTTCTAGGCACTCTTCATGATGTCATCCTTGCTTGCAGTCTTTGGATTCTCATGGAAGGTGATGTTAATACATAAAAAGACAGATGTTGGCTAGTGGCAGCAATCACTATAAAGACAGACCGGGTGTGATAAGAGGGCGGAGGGGGGCTATTTTATGTAGGAAGAGAAGGAAGTTTCTCCAATAAGGGAATGATTTTGACATCTGAAGACAATGAGGAGGTTGTGTGTGTGGGTTTCCAGGAATGGAGCAGGGGTCACTGTAGCCACTGTGGGAGAGTGCATGGAAGCAGGGTGAAGTGCAAGCTCATGGAGCTCCTGCAGTACGGGGGCAGGTGAGCAGGGCCTTAGACCCTAGGTTGGACTTCACATATGCTGGGGAGGCAGGGGCTTTGGAGTAGAGCCCCATGGTCCGCATTGAGATTCCAGAGACCACCCTAGTGGCCATGTAAAGACATGTAATGACTGAAGTGACCTGGGCAGACCCAGGACCAGTTACAATGTGGCAGAGTGGTCCAGGTGACAGATGTTGATGGCAGTGAAGATGGAGAGAAGCCAACAGAGTTGAGGAGCGAGTAGGGTCAGTCAATGTTCTCACTGGATCAGAGGCCACTCCTAGGCTTTCAGCTCGCTGCACAGGATGACGGTGCCTTGTGTGATGCCAACAGGGCCGGGCTTGGGGAAGACTGGGAGATTTGCCTCTGCATCCTGACTGTGAAATGCCTTTGAGCCACCTAAGAGATCTTGGGGTGACACCCAGTCACACTAGCTGAGAGCCTTTTTTGGGATAGAGTTTGGTTCATCTGTATCGCTCTTCATCACCTCCTCTCCTTCCTCAGAATGAGCGAGAGCAGATCATGACCACCAATGTCTGGCTGAAGCAGGTAAGTGCCCTTCAGGGTTCCTGGCCCAGGTGGTGACTTCTGGGCCAGTCTGCGGTGGTGACAGACCTATGAGTGACAACAGCCTTGCTGTGTGCTCAGTGCTGGACTGACTACCGCCTGGCCTGGAACAGCTCCCGCTATGAGGGTGTGAACATCCTGAGGCTCCCGGCCAAGCGCATCTGGTTGCCAGACATCGTGCTCTACAACAAGTGAGTCACTGTAGCGGGGGCGGGGTCCTGGATGGCAGCCATGGCTGCAGGTCTCGCCTTGCAGGACACTGAGGTCTCTTCTTCCAGCCCTGTACCTTTTTGGTGCTTCTGGCTTCCAGGAATCAGACTGGAAGAAGAGCAGAGCTGAGAGCCAGACTCAGCTGAGACTGGAAGCTGGAGGCCCAGCAAGGAGAGGACCCTAATCCAGCTGTGCCTTTCTTCTGTGGTCTTTCGGAGCCTTAGTCAGTGTTGACTAGCATTGCCTTTCTATGTGCAAAGAGGTAGTCTAGGTGTAATTGCATGCATCTGCAGTTCCAGCTACTCAGGAGGCTGAGGCAAAAGATTTTCTTGAAATCAGCTTGGGCAGTATAGCCAGGTTTCATCTCAAAAAATACATAGGTAGGTGGAAAGAGCTAGAGAGATTCTCCTTGGTTTATAATTATACCAACAATAGCATGAAACAATTAAAAGTACGTAGATGAAGCTGGACATTGGGGCATGAATGCCTGTGGTCCTGGCTAGGGAGCCTGCGGCAGCCAGAAGTTCAGCCTGGGCAACTCAGCAAGACTGTGTCTCAGACAAGCATAAGTATGTAAGTGAAGGACTGACAGACTTGAATTTAAATCTCAACTGCACTACTTTATTACTTTCTGATCTTGAAAGAAGTAATTTAACTTCTCTGAGCTTGGTTTTTCCATCTGTAAGATGAGGACAATAACAAGATGCACAACATTGGACTATGGGAAGGCTTAAAGGAACTGTTCCCTATAAAGTCTCAAATTGTCACGTGGTAAGGCCGTCTCCACCACCAGACACCGAGCAAAGCCAGCCTGCTTCATAGGGGAGGGTGGATGTCGATGGGTGGTTAGAGGAAATAATTCCTGGGGATGTGGTGGGGAGCCTCATCAGTGGGTTTCATAATGCTCTCTCCTACGCCCCATCCCTATCCAGTGCCGATGGAACCTATGAAGTGTCTGTCTACACCAATGTGGTGCTCCGCTCCAACGGCAGCATTGAGTGGCTGCCCCCTGCCATCTACAAGAGTGCCTGCAAGATTGAGGTCAGGCACTTCCCCTTTGACCAGCAGAACTGCACCCTCAAGTTCCGCTCCTGGACCTACGACCACACAGAGATCGACATGGTCCTGATGTCGCCCACGGCCATCATGGATGACTTCACGCCCAGTGGCGAGTGGGACATTGTGGCCCTCCCTGGTCGGCGGGTGGTGGACCCCCTGGACCCCAGCTATGTGGACATCACCTATGACTTCATCATCCGGCGCAAGCCGCTCTTCTACACCATCAACCTCATCGTGCCCTGTGTGCTCATCACCTCTCTGGCCATCCTGGTCTTCTACCTGCCATCCGACTGTGGTGAGAAGATGACGCTGTGCATCTCCGTGCTGCTGGCCCTCACCTTCTTCCTGCTGCTCATCTCCAAGATTGTGCCACCCACCTCACTCGATGTGCCCCTCATCGGCAAGTACCTCATGTTCACCATGGTACTGGTCACCTTCTCCATTGTCACCACGGTGTGCGTGCTCAATGTGCACCACCGCTCGCCCAGCACGCACACCATGGCGCCCTGGGTCAAGCGCTGCTTCCTGTACAAGCTACCCACCTTCCTCTTCATGAGGCGCCTGGGCCTAGACAGCAGCCTGGCCGAGGCTCCCCAACCCGGCCAGCCACACCAAACTAGGACAGAGGCTGTTGCTGGCTCCACTAACCTCTACAGCAACTCCATGTACTTTGTGAATCGTAGTCCGGCTGCACCCAAGTCCCTAGCCGGCTCACACACCACGGATGTTGCCAAGGATTTCTGGCCGATGTCCTCTGGGAGGTGTGGGCAAGATGTTCGTGAGGCATTGGAGGGGGTCAGCTTCATTGCCCAGCACATGGAGAGCGACGATCGGGACCAGAGTGTAAGTGGCAAGCCCAGCCTCACCTCCCTGCTCGGGGAAGGGGCTCAGCCTGTACGTCTCCCTTTCCTGCAGTTAGTTCATAGGTACTGAGTCTCACACTCAGCCAGCAAAGGACCCACAGCTGTAATGCATTTTCCTGTAGCTTCAGGGAAGGGGAGGGAGGAGGAAGTAGTCTTTTTGTGCTCTGGGTTCTCCCGAAGCAGACTTGGGTTTAGGGCTGGTAGTTTGAGAGGTGACCATAGGGTGTACGTGTGACATGAGGACGGGAAGTAAGCCCTGTACTGTGTCCACAGGACACCACTGGAGGCCCCACACTGGCAGTGGAGATCCTCAGAGCCCATGAGGACCAGCATCAAGACCCTTGGAGGGACTTGGGGTACTTACCACCAGTGCCTGTTCCCATATGCTGACTGTAGCTAGGGTCGTTAGCATGCCCACACACCTCAGCTTTGCCATTTGCCCAGAGCAGGCAGACTGGGTGCCAGAGAAAGCCCGGGGCAGAGAAGAGGAGAGGAAAGTGGTCCCTGAGGAGACCGTCATGGGCTGAAAGAGAGCTCTGCAGCCTCTCGGGATGTAGGTGGTGGGTGCCACACTAGCTTTCATGGGTGTAGTACCATCGTGTGAAATATTATTGCTAGCAGATAAGAAACAGTGAAGTGGCTGACAAAAAGTATCCTAAAATGAGCTTAAATTCACACTCACAGGGCAAAGCCATAGATAAGTAAGAGTAAAACCAGGTCGGTTTTATACCTGAACACAGGACACAGTAGTCGTGGCTGGAAATCTTCACCCTTGTTTTCATCCCAGACAGAACCAAGTGCTACAGTCATGTGCACTGCCTCACTTCCACACAGACCAGATCAGATCCTCTGGACAGGTTTTGACAGCACAACGCGCGGCCTCCCCTCCCCTTCCAGCTGCATGCAGAAAAAAGGACATTCCCTCATTCTTGTCTTTTCTGCTGTGCCATCACCAGCTGTACTCTCAAGGGAAAGCTCTGGTCATCTGTTAGTTAGCACAGCTGGAAAAACACAGGCCGGGAAAACTCCACGTCCCACAGAGCAAGGAGAGAACCGTGAACAGAAGGAATCTAGGGCATGAGGTTTTCATCCACGCTCCCACTGCTGAGGGTGTAGACATTGGGCCAGCAGCGTTGCACCGCCTGTGGCTTTCTAGAAGCCTGAACTCTCAGGCCCACCCCAAACCCCTGACGGAACCCAAAGGAGCCCTCTAGGTGTACCCCAGATAATAGGAGCTCTGGGCACTATTAGGTTGAGAAGCAGCTACATAGGATTTCACCTTCTGAAAAGTTGATTTGGTTGTGCTCTTCTTTTTCTCCTTGTACTGGGAACTGAGCCCAGGGCCTTTTCACTGAGCTACATCCCCAGATGTTTTTAATTTCTTTTATTTTGAGACAGGCCCAGGCTGGGCTCTAATTTGTGCTCCTCCTGCCTCAGCCTTCTAGAATGCTGGGATTACAGGCGTGTACCATCACACCTGGCTTGATCATGCTCTTCTTTAGTTGAAAATCAGATGGGACTTTAACATTACCTAATCCATTGGCCCCCAAACATTAAAGGGCATACTGGTACCCTGCTGGCTAACTCAGAACCACAGAAACACCTTCAAGGCAGCCTACTGGGCTGTGCCAGCACCTCAGGGGAAGTGTCTTGGAGACGCGTTTCTAACTGGATCCCTGGCGACACACGTGCACAAGCCAGTCTGAAAAGCACTGGCCCCACACCCTGGCGGAGCAGGCACCCATCATGAGCACTCTCTTCTAGAGGTCTCTACAGCCCCAAGCTTGACTCATTTTAGCCTCTGAGGAAGGAGCCTGGCAGGATGCAACCCTGAGAGCCAGAAGCAGCTATATAGCTCCAAATTAGCACCAGGCGCTCTGCCAGAAGTAGACGTTGCCTCACTTCTAATCCCCTAGAAGCCGCATTTACAGTGTGTTTGGGAGATATTTCTTGAAGGGGTCACACAACTGGTACCCAGCAGAGCCAGGCTGTACACCAGGTATTCCCATCATCATTAGTCTCTCTCAGGCTGGCCCTGAACTGAGCACACTGGCTGACAGACATCTTCTATGTCCTTAAAGAAGTCCGTCCCCCATGGGGCATAGGACCCACCCATCAGGGCCAGGCACTATTCCTCATCTCTAACACCTTCCCCCTCCCTGGTGAATAACTGATTACTGTAAATAGAAGTATAAAAAGAGGGGGAAACCACACAGGCAAGCCATTTGGAAGTAAAGCTGTCAAGAAGAGACCTGGGCAAGCCAGGCATGGTTGAGGAAAGCACTCTGAAGTGCTGCCACCTCTCAGGGATGGGTGCCTGACGTGTTTGGTGGGGTGTTGAGGGGTGGTTTGACACAGGACTGTCCTGTAGGGTAGACACGCACCAGGGAGGGGGCCTTGAAAAATCAGGTTACTGATGTCAGCCTGCACGTGCTGCCCTCATTTCCAGCTCCAGAGCTGCTGGAGAGCCTTGTAGGCCAGAGGTTGGTGAGCTCAGGCTCTGCACTTGGCCTCTCTGGGCATCGCCCCCTAGGCTAAGGATGGATGCAGGCACATCTATAGCGACACCTCTGCAAGCCAGCTGCATTTCAGCCAAGACCACACCTCATAGAAGGACCTGAGAGGAAAACAGAGAGAGAGGAAGAGAGAGAGAAACAGAGAGATGGGGGAGGGGCAGATAAAGCCAGATGATGAGGCTGGAGGATGCTGAGCCTTAATTATAGGAAACAGCAGGCACTGCTGTGAACAGAATTGCACAAATCAAAGAGCACCATCTCCAAGTGGTTATGCAAGCACCCAGTGCCCAGCCTAGTAAATAGGGAGACCCCAAATCTTCCTCTGCATAGAGTGGGCTGGTGCCAAAAATGGGAGGAAGGGGCCTTGCATTCCTCAGGCTCATCCTGCTTTATTTGTAGACAAATTGGGCTTTTGAAATCCCAAATTGGTGGTATAAGCAGTCCTCTATCTTCTGGTTCTACATCCGTGGATTCAATTGTGTGTTCAAAATATTCAGAAAAATAGCCTGTATTGATTGTATGCAGGCCCTTTGCTTGTTATTCCTTAAACAATGCAGCATAGCAACTATTTAGTCAGCATCTATGGTGTACCAGGTGTCCTAAGTATTTAGAGAGAATCAGAGTACACGTGAGGGTATATGGGTTATGTGCATATAGTATCACCGTCTGTGTGAAGGACCTGAGTATCGTTGGATTTTGGGGACCCACAGGATCAGAAGGACTATGGGTTCATGAGCCCTTCCAGTCCTAGGTTTCCTGTGTAGGTTAAACTCCTGGTGGCTCTTGGGTGGGGTCCAGAGGGGCACAGAGTTGCCAACTGAGGCCAGGCTAGGATATGGGATTTGCCTCACTGGTGCACGGTTCAAGCCCATACATAGCTGCTAGGGCCCCCGCCCAAATGCCAAGGGCCAGGTCAGGGAGGGCAGGATCCCAATGCAGCACTGATAATCAGTTCCTCTCTCTATCTGCAGGTCATCGAGGACTGGAAGTACGTGGCCATGGTGGTGGACCGGCTGTTCCTGTGGGTGTTTGTGTTTGTGTGCGTCCTGGGCACCGTGGGGCTCTTCCTGCCTCCCTTCTTCCAGACCCACACGCCTTCTGAGGGGCCATAGGCTCCCCGCCCAGCATGTCCAGGACCCCCTCAGTGGTGGGGTTGATGACATGTGCTACCAGGTGGTCAGAGTGCTGCTGATCCTGGGTCACAGCTGATGAGCTAAATGGCTATGCCACCATTGGCAAGTGACCCCATCAAACCAGCCATGGCCTCAAGAGGCCCAGGCAGGGGCCTGCACTGTCCTCTCCAAATGCCTTAGATTGAGCCCTAGTGGGAGGGAGGCTTCAGACAGGTGAATTCCTCCCATGCCAGACCTGGGGCGATGTGAACATACAGCAGCCCTACTATGTGCATACTGGAAGCACCTACTACATGCCAGTCTTCTCCCTTCACCCAGCCTTCCTCCACCCCTTCACTGGGCTCTCTGCCTCCCTTTCAGCTTTTCCCTTTGCACCTGCCGTTCCTGTTCCCCAACCTCCCCGTGCCTGTGCTGGCCATGGTCTCTCTTCCACAGCTGCATTGGTCAGGGCTGGCTCCTGTGGTCCTCTGCTCCAACCTCACCTCCTCCTAGAGGTCTTCCCGGATCCCCCAGCCCAAAGCAGCATCTCTCTCCCATGACAGTGTCACAGCCTCAAGCCCCTCAGTACCAGCAGTCCTTATCTGGTGGTTCTCTTGCCACCCACATCTCACCCCTGGAGTGTGTGCTACAGAGAGCAGGGGCCCATGACAAGGCCTGGAAGGCAGCAGGTGCAAAATAAATGTATGTTACAAGAACAGATGGCTCCTACTCCTCCTTCAAGCTCCGCACCCTCCTCTGTCCCCAGCCGACCCTGGAAGGAGTGGCTGCCTCCTCTGGGTCTTCAAAGCTCTGGCCACTTTCTGCTCATCCATCAGCTCAGCTCAAGTCTGTCACCCCCTGCCACACAAATCAGTTTCTCCTACACATGATGTGTCACACAGCACCTGGCACAACACAGGCGCTTAGAAAACGGTGGGATGGAGAAGAACCTTTTAAAGAATTCTTTTTTAAAGAATTATCACAATAAAATTGACTTTTTAGTGTATAATTCTCTGAATTTAACACAGGTGCAGACTTGTGTGGCCACCAGCACATCAGAACCCAGAGGAGATCCATGCCCCAAAACTTCCCCTACCGCTCCTTCTCCAAGCCCTGGGCCAAGCACTTCTTGCTCTCCATCGCCGCCGTAGCGCAGGTCTTCCAGATGGCCACGCAGTGGAACCTTACAGTGCGCGACCTTTGGAGCCTGCCTTCTTCCCTCATCCCAACGCTTTTTAGATTCACCAGGTTCACCCAGATTGCCTAAAGAATCCAAAGTGTGGCATTTGGTGCTCTGGGCAGTGTTGCCTTCCAATTTGGGGTAACTGTGAATAGGCTAAAAAAATTTCACATACAGGACTGATATGAACAAAAATGTCTATCTCTCTACATAAACACTCAGCATGTGATCACTGGCTTATATGGTCAGAGTGGGTGGGTATCCTTTTACAATGGCATCCAGAAGCCTGAGCGGTCTTGTCCCTCTGACACTTTATGTACACTCCGCATCAACAACATCTGTTTTATCTCAGCCATCCTGAGTGTGACAGGCCACAGCCTCCACGAGTTCATCTGGTTTTGTTTCCCTGGTGTTTAGGAACATTTTTTTCCTTTTGCCTTTCTCTTTGGTGAAGTATCTTAACCGCATTTGAGCATTTTAAAAACTGAGCTGTAGTTTTCTTATTGCTGAATTTTCTAAAAAGTATTATTGATGTATAAACTATATATCACAATTCAGACATTTTATTGTGCATGATCCAATGTGATTTGGAAAGAACCATCATAGTCCAGGGTTAGGATACTTGAGCCACCTCCCAGGATAACTCCATACCCAGCTATACCAGCTACCTTTTGGGGGGTTCTTTATATATTCTGGATACAGGTCCTTGGTGAACAATGTGATTTGCCAAATTTTCCAAATGAAAGAAATTTTGCCAGGAGAATAAGCACTGCAGCCCAAGACAAAGAGATGCTGGGTGATATGTATGTCATAATTGTTCAGCTACCCAGCCCAGCCCCTGACACTGCCTACAGGGAAGTAGCAATTACGATTAGCGACACCGCCGGATAAGAAAGCTAAGTGTGTAACAAGCCACCCAGATCCCCACCCGTTTCCAGATGGAGACACTGAACCCAGATATCCCCCATCATCATCAGCCACATGCGTCCGCCGTGGGCGTGTCACTGGTCATTCCCTACACAATACGGGCTTTGGGCTCAGATTCCCACAGGACAGAAGGGATTGCTTTCTCTGTCATGAAAAACACCAGGTGAACTCTATTGTCCTGGCGGCAGGTGTTTTGGTTTAAAAGGTAAGTAGCCCTTCCGGGGTGCAGAAAGTTTTGCCCACTTGTGGGAACAGTGTCTATTTCCTCCCACAGACATTAGAAAGCCTTCAGGTGCCCGGAGACCCCAGGGTTGCAGACAGCAGCGAGCAGAGGGCACCTAGCAGGGTCACCGGGCGTCAGGTCTCTTCTGATTGCTTCAAGCCTACCATTAAGTTCTTTTTCTTTAGTTCTACTTCTTAGTAAAGAGCATTTCAAATATATTCTAAAGTGGAGAGAACGCTGGAACGTAGCCACCGTTCTGAGCTGGGGTCACCGCGTCACCACTGTGACTCCAGCCCAACTGCCCCTCCCTGAATATACGATTTAAAAATAAGCAGGAACCTGTGTCACCCCAAAGGACCACCACTGCTAAAGAGCATTACCCAGGGTCCCAGCCCGTGGGAGCCTTGCGGGACTCGGGGACACAGGGAACTTTGAGGGGGGTCGTCCGGGGGCACGCAGGAGGGGGAAGCTGGACCCCCGGAGAGCCCCGCCCACACCGCCAGTCCGCTTCAGCCCCGCCCACAGCGCCCACCGCAAGCCCCGCCCCCGCGCGCGCCCACGCCCCGCCCTCCCCAAGGCTGGCTGCGCCTGGGCTCCTGCTGTGCGCACCCGGGTGGAGCGCGGCGGGCCAGGCGGGTCCCCTCTGTCCGCACGATCCCCGCGTCCGCGCCATGGGCGTCCGCCCGTCGTCGTCGCCGCCGCCACAGCCCGCGTTGCTTCTGCTTCTGCTGCTGCTGCAGCCGCAGCCGCTGCCAGGTACCGCGAGGGCCAGGGACGCAGATTGGAACGCCGGGCTTGGGGTCCGGCGGGCGCACCCTCTTCCTTCCCGTCACTCCCCTCCCCAGGTCCCGACAGGGGAGCGGGCGTCTTGGATCTCCTTGGAACGGGACTGGGCCGCCTCTTCTTCCCGCCCACTTCACAGCTGGGGACTAAGGGGACTTGTCCCAACCCCTGGGGAGCAATGGTGGCCCCCTGCCCCCCCGCCCCGCCAGGTTTCGGGTGACCTGGGGTGTGTCAGAGTGGCTCGGAGTGGCCCTAGTGACCTAGGTGGCCCCAGAGTAGCCAGTGGACGCCAAGGGACGCAGGTCTGCGGGCGCTGTCCTCACCCTCGGTGCAGACCCCCGCAACAGAGCCTCTGCGCCCCCTCTTCCTGGGAGCGGGGTGGGAGTCACGAGCTAGCGAGCCCTGCAGGACCGTTCGCTCCTCGGGCCCCGTCGTCCCTTGGTCCCATCTGCTGAGAGGCGCAGCCCTGGCTGGGAACAAAGGGTCGCGGGCTCCTGAGGGAGGGCTCGGTCAGGTGACGTCGACAGCAGAGACTGGGCTCTGGCACTAGAGAGGCTGAAGGCTGAGCCGGTGCAGACCCAACGTGAACAAGGGCGCCCGGTCCCGAGCTTCAGTCTAGGCAGGGACCCGGGGTGACTTGGGTCGGTGGGATCCGTCAGTCTTTCCTTCCGACCCGGGAGCAGAGAGCACTACGCCCCCTGTGGTGACGCACTGCGAGGGTCGCCGAGGCGTACCAGGCCCGTGAGCTGGCGCTGGTGCAGCCCTCGAGGCAGGTGTGTTCGTGAACTACTTGACGGCCACCAAAGCTGGAGCTCGGCCAAACGCAGACTCGCCGAGCTCGCGCAGCTCCCGGGCGGCAGAATTCGTGTAGTGCTCCAGCGTCAGAACCTAGGCTGTTATTCTGAGCGCTCGCCTCCTGGCAGAATCAGGGGTCTCAGTTTCCCCGTCTGTAGCTTGAGGAGTGGAGATGCCCTTGAAGGAGAGGCAGGGAGCAGTCTCCTAGGGCTGACCCGGCTGCTTACCTCTCCAGTGGCCCGCGCCTCGGAGGCCGAGCACCGCCTATTCGAACACCTGTTCGAGGACTACAACGAAATCATCCGGCCCGTGGCTAACGTGTCCAAACCGGTCATCGTACAGTTCGAAGTGTCCATGTCCCAGCTAGTGAAAGTGGTGAGTGCGGGACTGGCTTCGGGCTCAGGGTCTCTCCTGGACCAACTTGGCCATGTGGGGCATCTGTCTGCTTCCGTCTCTCTCCAGGACGAAGTGAACCAGATTATGGAGACCAACCTGTGGCTCAAGCAGGTGAGCGGCTGCTCAGCAACTTCTGCCCCCTGGCGGCCACTGAGTGATGTGCTGGTGGGAATCAAATTGGGCCAAGCGCTGGGTGTCCTTGGGGGAGGGGGTACTGGAGGGGTTAGGGGTAAGGAGAGGTGGTGTCGCCCTCTACTCGGCAGTCATCTGCCCTCCCATCCCGGTCACAGATGGGCGGTCTGTGGCCGGGAAGCCCTCTCCACAGTCACGCTAGGACATGGGACAACTTGGCCTGGAGCCGTGGCCCCGGCTTCTTTCCTTAGAATCAGACTGTAGAGGTGGAGACTGGGACTCTGAATTTTCTTGTTCAACATAAGACCTCCACGTGTCTACCCTGGAAGGCTTCTGCCTCCAGAAACACAGTGACTCAAGCCTGCTGGTAAACTTTCCTCAGCTCCCACAGACTTGTCCCCAGGAGACCATCAAAGACAAGCCCTGTCTCCATCCTCCCATAATGCTCAGTGACATCCACCTCACCTCTGTCCCCTCCAGTGCTTTGCAGTCACTCCTTGTGGGCTCCTGGCTCTGCCTGGCTGGAGGGCCCCTTGCTATCAGGACCTGCTTGGGAACTTGGGCCCAGACCTGGTGCCGATGTCTGAGAGTGGCACCTGGCTCTAGAAGTGGCCAGAGAAAGCCTTGTAACAGTCCTGATTGCTGGGCTCCCGAGAGCAGGAGGGACCTGCAGGCTCAACCTCCTGCTGTCTGCTGTTGCAGCCGAAAGGTGGCCCAGTGATCTGCAATGGGGTGGGATGTGGCTGGGCTGGACCTCATACTGCCCTCACCCCCAGATCTGGAATGACTATAAGCTGAAGTGGAATCCCTTGGACTATGGCGGCGTGGAGTTCATGCGTGTGCCCACAGAGAAGATCTGGAAGCCCGACATTGTGCTGTACAACAAGTAAGGGGCCTGGGCCCACCCCTTCCTCAGTTCTCCCTGGAGGGCCTGGCTTATGAATGCATTCCACAGGCTTTTTGTGCATCTACTGTATACTGAGGCATGGAGATGCCCCTGAGCCAAAGAGCATGCCATGTACAGAATGGCTCCAGAGGGCATGACATATAAGACACCATTGAAATGACACTGAAATGGGTCTCAAAGGCCACTCAGGGTCTGGAGCACAGAGCTGGAGTTGGGCCACCCAGGGAGGGAGGGGAGTGTGAGAGACACCCAGGGTGACCTCACTGTGTGAGAGTCAAGGGTGAGGGTGGGGACGCCAATGCAGTACCTGTCACCCACTCTGTGTCAACAGATGGGATGAGGTGAGCAGCTCCCTCATCTCTTGGGAAGGAAGGCAGGTGAGGGAAGGGCAGAGCTGGGATCCTGAATCTTGGACCCTTGCTCCTAGCCGGTGGACCAGCAGTATGGTACCTGTACTTGGGATTCCTTCTCTGTGCTCTTCACTATCTTTTCTAAAGTTAATACACATCACATTATTTTATATTGTGCACATATGTGTATATAAGGTGAGATTAGAAAGAAGCTCTTTAAAAATCCAAGTGCCTGCATTTAAAATATTTTCTTCTGTATTCTTCATTGTGTGTCCTCCCCAGGCCCCACTCCCCTGTATTGGGGATTGAACCCAAGGCCTTCAAACATGGCTCTGCCCAGCCTTTTTTTCTTATTTTGAGACAGGGTCTTGTTAAATTGCTAAATTGTCCAGGCTGAGATTAAACATGCATTCCTCCTGCCTCAGCTTCTCAGAGTATTGTAAACCAAATATTGTAATCCCTTTTCCCATCCTTCTTGAAGTCTGGAAGTTTATATTTGTAATCCCATTGAAACATTATTAGAATCCCAGTAAGTTTCTAGGCTACCATCTCCAGTGCAACCCATGGTAAGAATAAGGAAACTAAGACATATTCATAGTTACAGACAGCCAAGGGATCATAAGTCTGATCCAGATGAGGATTCATGCGACAAAAGCCATGACCCAGTACCTCACCCAGAATCTATTAAATCAAGAAGGGAGTGACTTGAGGATGATGGGAATGGTGGGACAGTGAGAATGATGGGATTTATGTGATTCCATGAGCTGTGCTTAGCTAGGAGCCAGAAGGCACCTCTTCAGTGTGCAGAGAGAAGGCTTTGCAGAAAGACTAGTCTGCATAACTCAACTGAGGTAGCATTTAAATGTTTAGGAGGCTGTTGCTTCAGGTTCTGATATGTAAACTTTTGGGCCCTGGAAAGTCATAGCCTCTCATCTTGAAGAGCAAACCCAGCTGACATTCCTGGAGCTATGTGGCTCTGTCATCCCACTGTGCTCAATTGTTTACAGGGAAACATGAGGCGAGGAAATAGGAAATGGTCAACTGGCTTCAAAGTTTACACATCAGTACCTCAGCTATTTACATTGCTTAGAACCAACTGAAGGAAGAAGGAAATAGCTTAGCCAGCTCTGTATATATCAGTACATGGAGTTAGGGCCTGGTTTAAATAATGCAGATATCATTGTTCTGCATTCAAGGAGAGCTGTCCAAATGGTCTTCCAATTCAGAGTGCTGGGATTACAGGTATGTGCCACCACATCCAGCTTTTCCTTGTCTTAAAATATATATATACATCAGAGTGCTAGGATTACAGGTATGTGCCACCACATCCAGCTCTTCCTTGTCTTAAAATACATACACACACACACACACACACACACACACACACACACACACATACATGGAATTGGTGGGCCGGGGTGGCCCAGAAATGGAGGTTGTGATGGAAGGCCTGTCTTGGGAGTCCCTGCCCAGCCCACTCTCCACCTTGCAAAGCTGAGGACAACCCATAGTAGAAGATGGCCTCACTCTAGGTAGGTGGCAGAACCACTCCTGGGTAGTCTGGCCATCCTCCATGGCCTTCAGATCTTTCATTAGGCAAACAAATATTACCTGTGTTTACAGCCTGTGTTAGCTGGTTTTCCAGGTTTGGAAAGCATTTTCACCATGTTTTATCTCTAGGGTCATAATGTTTTAGCCATTAAAACCAGTTTGGGGCTGGAAATGGAGCTGAGTGCTTGTTTAGCATGTGTCAGACCTGGGTTTGGTCCCCAGAACTAAAAAAAAAAGAAATGACAAAACCCCACCTTTTAGCAAAACAGTTTATAGAGAATTAGCCCAGTCTAATTTTAATGAATAATAACATCCTGTGTTTAGATTTTATGCTGTGTCAGTATCATAGGTTCCCTCAGGTTTTCAGTTAGTATCCTAAGCTGTGATTTTTCCTAATTCCACCTTCGGTTCCCCAGAATATCCAAAATGGGATCTTTAATCACTCTGAAGACAGCCTGTGTTTTATGTATCTTTTCCCTGTGGAAGCACAGAATTTAGAAATGTTTCCTCTGTGCAGTTTGTATTTGTAACCAGGACACAAGATGCATTCAGCTGGGCTGCAGAATTTCCCTTTCATTGTGATTAGCATAGAAACCTCATGGTCTGAAGGCTCTGAGGGAACCGAGTGAAGGGTAGAGTTTCTAAGCTAGAATTCAACGCATGGGCAAAAACTTTAAACTTGTGGTTTGGGTTTTGTAGCTGTTTTCTGGGTGACAATCTTGGAGGAACAGCCGGAGGATATAGGATTTTAGCAATAATGAGAGATGTGGCCAAACACTTCAGATTGAATAGGGAAAGGACCAGGTAGCACAAGGAATTTCTCTGGAACTGAAAGCTGAAAAAAGATTGAGAAAACCACCCAGCCTAAAGCTTCTGTGTAGAACACACCCACCAGGTAGAGACCCCATATCCAGTTTTCTCCTGTACTATTTTATTTTCTGAAGTTTATTCTCTAATAGGGTTCTCAGAGTGTTCATGGATATACATTATACCCTCAATTCTAGCAAACTCAACTCAGTGTGCCTTTTTTATTTTATTTTTTAATGTTGTTATTATTATTATTATTGGAAAGAGGGAAAGTCTTGTAATTAGGCTGGCCTTGAACTCACTATGCAGTTTACCCTGCCCTCAAATTTCTGCCGCTCCTCCTTACCCTCAAGTGCTAGGATTACAGGCAAGGGCCACCATACCCAGCTTTCTTGTGGCCTTTTTAGGGACTGTTTTAGGCTGCTTGGTTAAGTATAAAATCCTCAGCTCCTGTTTTCCTCCAAAGAAAATCTTGTAAACTACTGCCTTGTCTTTTAGAATGAAGTGTTATGAGCTAATGCAAACTACATTTTCTTTCTGTTGTTAAGCAGGGTGACTCTTGAGAGAGAACAGGGACATCATTAACAAGCATGCCAGGACCCCAAATTTAAGCCAGACCTCCCTGGACAAATTAGAATGGGTAATCATCTTATTGTTCTTTTGCTTGGCTACTCAAAGCATTTTTCTTTGTCTCTAAATTTATTTACTTATTGTTTTGCTTACCTATTTATATATTTTTGAGATGAACTCTCACTATGTTGCCCAGGCTGGAGTTGAAGTTGTGAATTTAAGCAATCCTCCTGCCTCAGCCTCTGGAGAAATGGGATCTCAGGTGTGTGCCATCACTTCTTTTTCTTTTTTCTTTTTTAAATAAAACAACTTTATTGAACTAAAAATTTGCATACTGCGCAATGTACAAAATTAAAGTGTAAGGTTCGGTATATTTTTAGCTCCTTGACAGAGTTGTACATCTCCAACCACGATCAAACTTAGGTCATTTTTGTTATCTCAAATCAGAACACTCTACCCTCCACCCAGTTCCCTCAGAATCTCTGGACCATGAGATTTCTATGCCACTCAGAGTAAAGGGAAAATTGTGCAGCCCAGCTGAGTGCATCTCGTGTTCTCGTTACAAGTACAAATTGCACAGAGGAAACATTTCTAAATTCTGTGCTTCCTCAGGGAAAAGGTACATAAAACACCCTCTATCATCTCCCATCATTGAGCTACTCACTATCTTAATCAATTTTCCTATTCTGGAAATACAACTTTTTCAAAATAGAACATGCTCATAACAGTAATAAAGACCTGAACGTATCCAAAGAAATGTAAGTCTTGCAAAGTGAAACTAGAGTCCAACAACAAAAACATACTGAGACTATAATACCTTTATTTCCCCCTCTCTTACATCTTTCCTATTAAATTTTTCATTTAAGAGAAATCATACGATGTTCAAATTTGGTGTCTGGTTTACTTTATTTAACATTATTGTCTCAGGGTGCATCTACTCTCCTACAGCTATGGCAAGTTTATTTTTCTGAACTGCAGAGCAGGAGTTATTGTGCTTCGGTATCACATTTGCTTTGTCCATTTATCTGTAGATGGGCGTTTAGGCCAATTGCAATATTTAGCTATTATGAATTGGGCTGCTATAAACATAAGTACACATATCACTGTGGTGTGATGTTTTTAATTCTTTTGGGAGATACCCAAAAAGGGAATAGGCAAGTCAAGTGGCATCTTCATATTTAGTTTTCTGAGGAATCTCCACACTGATTTCCACAGTGCTTGTATCAGTTTACAGTCCCACCAACAATGAAGGAAGCTTCCTTTTTCCCCACAGCTTTTCCAGTATTTGTTATTGGTTGATTTCTTGATCAACTCATCCTGTAGATTGTCTTTTCATTTAGTTTGTGGCTTCCTTGGATGTGTGAAAGCTTTTTAGTTTAATGTGACCCCATATGTTGATCCTTGGTATTGTTTCTTGGTATTGCCTTTGCTTACACCTGTCTCTTCAAGAATTTTGCCTATTTTGTCTTCCACCAAATTAAATATTTCTGTTTTAACATTGAGATCATTTTGTACATTGCGTGGTGTGCAAAAATTTTTAGTTCAATAAAGTTGTTTTATTTAAAAAATAAAAAAGACAAAGAAGTGATGGCACACACCTGTGGTCCCATTTCTCCAGAGGCTGAGGCAGGAGGATTGCTTAAGTTCACAACTTCAATTCCAGCCTGGACAGTATAGTGGGAGTTCATCTTGAAAAGATATAAATAGATAAGCAAAACAATAACTAAATAAATTTAGAGACAAAGAAAAAATGGAATGTCTGCATGGAGGACCAGGTTTAACTAAAATGGAGATAATTGCTCTTTATTCAAGGAGAATCGTCCAGGTGGCTCTCCACATCCTAGTTCTGCTTTCATTGTGTCCCATACATTAAAGTATGTCACAGTGACATTACTAATTGTAGCAACTTTCTAATTTCTTCTTTAATTTCATCTGTCACCCATTGATTAAGAGGCTATTACTTAGCTTCCATGTGTTTGCATACTTTCTGTGATGTCTTTTTTGTCACTGATTTCTAGTCTCACTGCACCGTGGGCCAGTAATATATACGGGATAATCTCAGTTGTTTTGCGTTAACTTAAGCATGCTGCATGGGTTAGTATGTGGTCTATTTTTGGAAAAAGTCCCAAGTGATGCTGAAAAGAATGCGTATTCTGTTGTTGAGTGGAACGCTTTATAAATGTGTATTAAGTTTATTCAGAGGTTTGGTTCAGTACTGATATTTCTTTGTTGACTTTTCTGCCTAGCTGATCTTTCCCTTTGTAGTGGAGTATTGAGAGCCCCCATTAAAACTGTATTGTGTTCATCTGATTTTTCATATCTATTAGTGTTTGTTTTACGAAACCAGGTATGCTGGTATTTGGTGAGTATATGTTGATAGAGATAGTCCTCATTTATGACATAGCTATTTAATGACTGTTTTGACTGTTTAGGACTAGCAATGAGGTGTGCCATTTGGACTTATGATTCCACACTACTGAGCCTTATGATCTGCATTTGGACTTCCAGTGCAGGAATGTGAGTGGCAGTGTAGGCTTATTCTACAGTACAGTACTGTAACACTTGCTGATTGTGCTGTACGGCATAGTGCTGTAGTTTTATGTTCTGAAATACATTAGCATACTGCATGTAAGAGTTCTACAAATAAAGGTAAAATCATCACACTGGAGTTTCTTTTGACCGATTCTTTGTTCTGAATATTATAATGTACATACTTGTGACAGCAAGGAGTCACATATATATGACCACAGAAATATGAGGTTCAGATCCACACTGACAAAGAACCACACAATGATTTTTAGGAGATGAAAGAAAGTTTATTATAAAAGTACTGCAGATATAAGCATAGTCACATAATATGTTACCACATGAGGAGGCAGGAGACGGGCAAACACCAAAAATGAAGGGGAATTCTCTGGTGAAGGAGCTTACATGAGACAGCCTTCAGCAGATGAGATAATGCCATACTGCACCCAGTTTGTTAGTTTCTTAAGTACTGTGTTCAGACGAGAGTGACTGGGTGTCAACAGACCTGCATGGCTGAAAGGATTCGTTCCCTTCCTTGGCTAGAGCCTGGGAATGGTCAGGATGTTAACAGTATGCATCCTCAGGATTTCGCTTTCCTGCAGAAAGGCATGTAGCCAAGGTCATTTCAGCAAAAACCTGCAATTTGCAGAGTCTTGTTGTTTTTGAGGCTTTCTCTGAAAGTACTATAAACAGCTCCTCACTTAGCAACCTAGGTCACAGGACTAGAACTCAGTTGTTAAATGAGGAATATCCGTAATTGTTTACTTTCTGTGGAACTGTTCCCTTAACTGATACGTATTGACCTTCTCTGTCTCTTCTGATCAATCTTAGCTTGAAACCATTTTATTTGGAATTCATATAGCAATGCCTGCTTTTTTCTAGGTTCCTTTTGCATGAAGTATTCCTTTCCATTCTTTGATTTTTAATCTGTGAATATCTTTTTGAATTAAATGTTTTTTGTATATTGCATTATTGTAGAGTTTTGTTTCTTGACACATTCTGTCAGTCTATGTCTTGACTCAGAATTCAGACTACTCACACTGAGAATTATTACTAATTAGTTATACTAATAGTTATAACTAATTAGTTATGACTAATTCCTGCGTTGCATTGTTCTCCTGCTGCCAATTTTCTCATTTTTTCTACTTTGCTTAGCTGTTCATCCCATCAGGTATATCCATTCTTTTATCTTTTTCTTTTTTTAGTTTTTGGTACTGGGGATCGAACTTACAACCTCTCACTTGCCAAGCAGGCACTTATGCCGCTGAGCTAAATCCTCAGTTTCATTCTTTTTAATTATTGGCATTGTTGGCTTCAGTGTCTTTAAAATAGTCTTAAATTTTTTAGTAATGCTGATTTGGTGGTCATGACTTTCTTAAAGTTCTTCTCGTGAAAATACCTCACCTGTCTTATCAATTTTACTTTATTTATTTTTTGTTTGTCAACTTTAAAAGAGAGTTTGGCCAGATATATAAGCTGAGATTGGAAGTTGTTATCTTTAAGACTTGGAGCCTCTCTCACTGCAAGCACTTCTGATCTTCAAAATTTATGAAAAAATGGAAACAAAGCTTTTATAAATGGAGAGGGGAGGTGGGGTTGAAAGAAGGGGAGGGGAATAGGAAAAATAAAGGCTGTGTAAAGAAGTCTGCCCTGATCCTTATTGGTTTACCTCTATATGTGATATGTTCCTTTTCTGTAGCAGCTTTTAAAATTTTGTCCCTGTGATGGATTCTGAAATTTAAACTATAATGTGCCATGAAGAGATACTCTTGATCATAACTATTTGGGGTCCTATATGCCTCACTTATCTATATGTTTATTTCTTTCCCTGTATTTGGGATGTTGTCTTCCATTATTTCTGTGCACAGATTTTTTTATGCTATTTGTGTAATCTTCTGATTTTTCATTTATTCCAATATTGTTAGATTAGTATTCTTTCATCATTAGCAGTTTTGAATCCATTTTTCTTGCTCTTTTATGTTTTCAAAGTGTATTTGAGTACTTAGCATTTTCTTCTAGAGCTGAGATTCTGACCCTGCATTAGCTAGTTCTACTGCACATACTTTCGTATGATTTTTATCTTAGATTTCTTATTGAAACCTTTATGTGGACTCTAATCTTTGGTCGGCTGGTCATTCATGTTTTATATTGTTTTGTTTAGCTCATCTAGTTTTTTAATAGTGTTTTCTGAAAGCTCCTACACCTTTTTAGTTGTTATTTCCATTATCTGTTTAGTTGTACCTTCTCTTATCCCACTGAGTACTTCTGTGAGGTTTTCTAACCTCCTCTGTTATCCTTTCAGTAAATTCGGGTGCATAGCTTATCATTTTCTGCCCTTTAATAGCCCCTGGCTTGGTTTCAGGGGAATTGAGGGTTTTGCAAGGCATTTTGTTAACTTTTTCTTCTCACTTGTCTATTGTTTTTGTTTATGCTTGTTTTACTTTGTGCTCGGGTTTGTGAATGGTTGGAGTCTTAAGAATTTTGTTACCAGTATAGACCGCTCTTTAGTTGCTTTTTTCACTAATGTACTTTGGGCATGATTAGCTATAATCCTTTGCCACAGCCTCAGGATCCACCAGCCTTGATTTGAGAAGTTAGGAAGCGGTGTAATTAGCCCAGCATTCAGGTTCTCCAGGGACAAGCTCTAGTGCTGTATTTGTAATGCCACAAAGGTAATCTGAGAATTGGTTTACAGAAAGATAGCAACAAGTATGTGACCCTATTAATATCAAGCATCAGCTACAGTAGTATTGCCTGAGATAAATTAGATGTTAATAAACCCAAAGCCCCAATTACATATCACCCAGAATCCTCGAGAAGTCAGAGATTGTGATTAAACCTTAATGCACTCAGTTATGGACTTACAGCTAATATGTACTAAATGCAACAACTATATCTTCACTAATGTTAGAAAACAACTCATCAGTAATTTTGCAGAGTTAAGTATGAAAAGATTAACAATGTCTTTTAGTTACATTATCAAAATACAGGGTTTAGAGGTGGATAATACACAGAAAAACTTTAAAACCTTAACCTCTGTGATATAAGGAGAGAAAAGTCATACAAGGCATCTTACTGGGGAGTAGAAGGCCGTAGAACTCAATAAAAGTAAGACAAAAACTTAAAACAAAGAAACTAAAAGAAAAGGGGAAGAAAAAGAATTATAGAGAAATAAAGAAATACTTAAAAGGAGAACAATTAGAAGGAGAGGAAAAGATACAGAAGTAAAAGAGAGTGGAAGCCAGGCAGGGGACAAAGGAATGTGACCCAGGCCCCAGGAAACTGCTGAAGAGGGAAGACAAAGAAGAGAAAGAGAAAAAAAAGAGAGAACAAAAATTTTAAAACAAAAAGGGGAGAGAGCCCAACGAATTTAAGAAAAAATTAACACGAATTTTTCTGTGACTTCAAATGTGTGGTTATCTTCCCAGGTGCAGTCTCAGGGCGAATGCCAATGAGTGTCACCACTTTCACTGGGAGACAAAGAAGGGTGCCTAAGCTCTTTTCTGTAGGACACAGTCACAAAGAGCAGACGGTGGACGGAGGAGCACGGTGGGAGCTGGGGAGTACTGGCCCCAGCGCTTTCACGTTCAAGCAGACCCTGGCCTCTGGTCGTGGGAGTGGAGCTTGGTCCTTCAGCTTTAAACACCCTGATTGCCTCTTGCCGGCCTGCCCACAGCTCCCTGATCACGGTTGTCTCCCATGGCTGACCTTCACCCAGCCCCATGGGATAAAGCTGAGAGTCCTGACATAAAGCCAGCCTGCAGCTGCTCCAAGTCGGGTTCACCCTGCGCCCTCCCTGGCACGTGTCCCAGCACTCACGTCAGCAGGCGGGGCAGGTGCCTGGGCTGGAGTCTTTCAACAAGTGCTGCTGCTCCTGCCTGCGTGGCATCTGCTGTCCCTGGCTGTGTTGTAAGTTAGAAGCCAGAGAGAAAGTGAAATGACCTTTTTCTGCACTGTTCTGTCTCTTCAATTTTTCCACGGGCCACAACCTTCCTGTCAGATTCTTCCTGGGTCCCAGGACTCTACCTCCCCCCTTTCCTTCCCCAAGTTACGATTTTTCAGATGAATTCCAAATCCCGGAAAGGCTGATCTCTTGCTTCTCCTCCTTCCCCACCCAGCATCTTCCAGGAAGTCCTCCTTTGTCTTAGAGTCCAGCTGTGAGCCGGCAGGTACTGCGTGCCTATGATCCCAGCTGTTCAGGAGGCTGAGGTAGGAAGCCAGCATGGGCTACATGGTTCAGACATAAAAAATTTTGAAATAAAAATTGAAAGTACAAAGAGGGCTGGGGATACAGCTCAATGGCAGAGTGATCGTCTAGCAGGCTCATTTATGAGGCCCTGGGTTCCATCCCCAAAGAGCAGGTCTAATTGTTCATTGTAGTCATGCAGATAGTAAGTGTTTTAATCCAGGCAACGTTTTTAATTACAGTTTTTAAGATTCATTCTATTGCAGTAACTTGATTTCCTTCCCCAGACTCTTATTTTTTTGAGACAGAGTCTCACTGTGTAGCCTGGTTGGCCCTGAGCTCTCAGAGCTCCTCCTGCCTCAGCCTCCTAAGTGCTGGATTTACCAGTTTCAAAGTTCCATTTTGATATGTCAGAATTTCTTCGTATGTATTTCCCATACGTGCTGTTCTCTCAAATGGTTTGTTTCTATTTGATGTCTCTCCGTCCCCCCTCCCCCTCTCCCTCCCTCCCTCTCTCTGTCACTGTGCTTTCCATGGTGTGAGCTTATTTCATCTAGTTTACTCTGTATTTCCAAAATGAGTTCTTTGGGAGTGGTGGCACATGCTGTCATCCCAGCACTTGGCACTAGTCCAGGGTTTTTTGAGACTGTGTCTAAAAAGAACTAAAAATAAATAATAATAAATGAGTTTTTCTTCCTTTTCCCAATTCTTTCTAAGTTTCATCAGTTCTTTTTCCATCTTGTCCTTTAGCCAGGTTGTTTCTTGCCTTTCTATTTCTGATATGTGGTGGTCTTTCAGTTTCTGGACTCCTCAGTTGGCTCTAGCTGATCTGGCCACACGGGATTCTCATGGGCTTCTCCTTTCTTTCTTTTCCTAGTCTGTGGGGTTGGGATATAGCTCAGCGGCACACAGTGCCTGCCTGGTGAGTGTGAGGTTATGAGTGTGATCCCTGGTACCAGAAAATAACAAAAACAAAACCAAAAAAAAAAAAACCAATTGAACCTTTTTATAGTCCATGTTTGAGATCCATAAGGACTGCATGCCGTGTGGAGCTGGTGCATGGACAGAACACAACTGAGTTCATTTTCATCCCCTTCCCTCACTCACCCCTCTGTCTCTTGATCCCATTTCCTCTTGAGGAAGATCTGTGTCCTGCTTCTTGTTATCTTGTATTTTGCTCTGTCTTTATATTTGCATTTCTCATATAAGAGAAGGCATGTGATGTGGTCAGTTCCCTCTGCTTTGTGGCCACTGTGTGGGTGCCCCATCCGCTGCCACCTGGTTATACATTTGTAGATTTTCTCGCTTGGCACATTTGTAAACAGATGGCTTTGTTATGCTTTAGGGTGGCTGGTGGGCGGCTCTTGTTCTGCTGCTCCTCCATGGCTGCTGGCCCTGAGCCCCCCGCTGGACACCAATATCCCTGTCCCCTCAACCTTCTTTCGTCCCCTCTCATTTTACCCCAGTCCATTTTGGTTCCTACCACCCGCAGCTCTGCTCTCTCTGCTCAAGCCCCCTGTCTTCCTGGGAGGATGTGGACGGCTACAGCCAAGACCCTTGCAAGCCTCATACGGGCTCCTCAGTGTTCATCACCCACAAGTTGGCCCCTGGGGCCTCTGTTCCACTGTCTCCTGGTCGAGGGCTCAAGGTAGGGCAGGGTCCCCTTCTCTGAGGGTGGCCACCTCTTGGAGATTTCTGAGCTGGAGCCCATAGGACCTGGGAGCCCCCATGTTCTTCCTTCAGCCACTTCCACCAAGCGGCCGACCGTGTGGGTCCCCTCGGCCCATGGCGGCCTGGTCCCACGTCTTCTGTGGCTCGGGGCCACTCTGAGCCTAACTTCACTGAGTCAGTGAGCTTGGCTGTCCTCATGGTCCTACTTTTTAGAGGGAATTTGGAGAGGCTTTTAAAACTCCCCATCTTAATCTTTCTCCGACCCTCACCCACTGAGGCCTTAGTCTTCCTGTGCTGAGGTGGTGCCTCAGCTAATCACATGCATGTGCCTGCCTTTTCCTTTCTTAACTACCGCACAGAGCGTGGCGGGAAGTTGGCCCAGGGCCCTCCTGTTTCTGCCTTCCTCCCTCCCTCTCCCTTCCTCTCCTCCTCCTTCCTTTCTTCCTCCTCCCTCCCTTCTCCCCCCCCCCCCGTCTTAATTAATTACTTTTCACTCTCATTGTTGAAACAAAATACCTGACACCCTAAAGTTAGGGAAGGGAAGGTTTATTTCTTACAGGTTGGAGGTTTTAGTCCACTCTTAGTTGTCTCCAGGGCCTGAGGGGCAGCAGTTCATGGCAGCCACAAACAGCACGCGTGAACAGCAAAAGACAGGAACACCAATCTCCCCCCCATTACACTGTATGCTGGCTCCACCCCTGGGCGGATGTAGCACTCCTAACACCAATCTGAGCGCTAGACAATGAACAAATGCTAGATTTGGCTGCATCCATAATTGTATATGAGGCTTGGGGCAGGGATCTGAACATAAACCATAACACCATCCATTACTGACAGGCGCTCACCCAGGGTGGAGCTGGAGCTGTGGCTTCCCCTATCCCCAGATGAGTCCTCATGTTCCCTGTCTCCTGAGGACACAGATGTGACTATTGGTATTGCCCTGGGCCTTCTGCTCTGAGAGGCCTCAGGCAGGGGCTCCTGTGGGCAGTGACCAATGACCAGGCGCCTGGAAAGCCAGTGGAGATACACTGTCGTGCAGCAGCCTGCTCAGGGTTTGTCTTCAGCATACACATGTTTTGGTGGCTCCTTGCTTGGGGGTCCAGGTTCTGAATGACCAAGGTTCTGCCCACAAACTCTGTGGACGTTGAGTGAAGGATTCCCTCATTCCTTCTTCAGTGCAATGCAAGGATTGGACCAGGGCTGGGGCAGCAAGGCACCTGTGGAGGCCCAGAGTTGAGCATCTTGGATTTTGTCATCAACCTCTGTTGTAGGTCTTCAGCTCTGCCCCTGCCACTCCAGATGACGCTTGGCAGTGGCTCTGATCCAGGGCAAAGGCATTCTGAGGAAATGGGAGTGCCTGGGGCCATGGTTTGCTGCCCCTGGACCGGAACCTGGGCCCAAACCCATCACTCTGTGACTTTGTAGCTCAGGAGGCTTCTGCTTGGCCCAGCCCCATGGGCTCCTCAGTGGCTGGACAAGGCTGGGCCCATGTGGAGGCTGCCTGGGCCCCCAACCCTAGGCTACCACCCCTCAGCACTTCTCCTGCTGAAGCCAGGGCTGCTGCAGGCTGCAGGGGGATAGTGTTGGGATCCAGCATCCTAGCAGGGCGTCAGCTGGCTGGAGCAGGGATGGGGTGGGGGGTGGGATGGCCTGGGCCCTGAAACTCAGGAGTAAGGAGTAAGACTCAAGTCTGCCTACCTAGGACAGGGAGAGGGGGCAGGGAAGAGGGCGGGGAATAACAGAAGGATGCTCAGGGGATGCTCCTCACTTCCCGCAGGTCCCCTTCAGGTGCCTCTGCCAGGCACAGAGGGCCCTGTGAGGGGCACCAGGCTGCAGTGCACTGAGAACCATGGCATGCACCTCCTAATGGGGGAAGCAGCTGGTGTGTGCCGAGGCTGAGGTGGCTGAAAGGAGGGGAGAAGCAGCAAGAGACAGAAGGGCGATGGTGAACCCAGCCAGCCAGGCTCAGGGCCAAGGACTGCTGTCCCGCTAGTGCCACTTGGTCTCATGCACACTTTGAGCGCCTCGTGGAAGAGACCAAAGGAGCCAGTGACAAAGTCCAGACCCACAGGGGCAGCGGGTGAGGAAGGTCCACAGAGGCTGCCTAACTACCTGCCTCCAGGACAATGCCTTTCACCTGGCTTGTTAGTCGTTAAAGGGAGAAATGCTGCTTGGCCTGCGAGAGTCTGAGTACCAGCTACTGCTGTGTTAGGAGATGACCGGTGACATCCTGAGGCCTGGGTGAACACTGTGGCCAAATGTGCTGGGGGGCATCTGGACACCAGGAAATGGGGCTGGGACCAGGTGGCACTTGGCACTCTTACCCCACACTGTTGCTAATCATTGCCACTTCCTCGAGGGCAGCCTAAGGGGCTGGGTGCCCACAGGGTACAAGGATGAGGTACATGGCACTGACCCCCTCTTTGTCTCATAGCGCAGTTGGGGATTTCCAGGTGGACGACAAGACCAAAGCCCTCCTCAAGTACACAGGGGAGGTGACATGGATCCCTCCGGCCATTTTCAAGAGCTCCTGCAAGATTGACGTCACTTACTTCCCATTCGATTACCAAAACTGCACCATGAAGTTCGGGTCCTGGTCCTACGACAAGGCTAAAATCGACCTGGTCCTAATCGGCTCCTCCATGAACCTCAAGGACTATTGGGAGAGCGGTGAGTGGGCCATCATCAAGGCCCCGGGCTACAAGCACGACATCAAGTATAACTGCTGCGAGGAGATCTACACGGACATCACCTACTCCCTCTACATCCGGCGCCTGCCGCTCTTCTACACCATCAACCTCATCATCCCCTGCCTGCTCATCTCCTTCCTCACGGTCCTCGTCTTCTACCTGCCGTCGGATTGTGGCGAGAAAGTGACGCTGTGCATCTCAGTGCTGCTGTCCCTCACCGTCTTCCTGCTGGTCATCACCGAGACCATCCCGTCCACCTCGCTGGTCATCCCGCTCATAGGCGAATACCTGCTGTTCACCATGATCTTCGTCACTTTGTCCATCGTCATCACAGTCTTCGTGCTCAACGTGCACTACCGGACGCCGACCACGCACACGATGCCCGCGTGGGTGAAGACCGTCTTCCTGGACCTGCTGCCTCGGGTCATGTTCATGACCAGGCCGGCGGGTGGCGAGGGCCCTGCTGTGAACCCCAGGCCCCTCTATGGTGCTGAGCTCTCGAACTTGAACTGCTTCAGCCACGTGGAGTCCAAAGGTTGCAAGGAAGGCTACCCCTGCCAGGAGGGGACATGCGGCTACTGCCACCACCGCAGGGTAAAGATCTCCAACTTCAGTGCCAACCTCACAAGGAGCTCCAGTTCCGAGTCCGTTGATGCAGTACTGTCCCTCTCGGCTCTATCACCAGAAATCAAAGAGGCCATCCAGAGTGTCAAGTACATTGCCGAAAACATGAAAGCACAGAATGAAGCCAAAGAGGTAAGGACCTGGTCTCTTATCTTTATCACACACTCAGTCATTTAACAAATATCTGTGGGTTCCTGCGTGGCAAGGTATAGGGTGTGAGTTAGGAAATCAGGCTCTGGAGTCAGTGGCCTGTGTTCAGATAGTCCTGTGTCGTGGAAGGCATTGGGGACCTCACCAGTCCAAGTCTGTGTCTCCTCTGTAAGACAAGGCCACCAAGTTTGGGAGTCCACGGTGCCTGTGTGGGACACCTGATGCTGCGAGCACAGGGTAGGGACTCAAGGATAAAGGGCAGGTGTCAGCTCCATCTGGTGAGCGTTAACCAGCTGGCTCGGCTTTTCTTTCTGTTTTCTGTGTGTACATGGAGAAAGCACCTGCCCCTAGGTGCACAGCTCACTAGATTTTCATGTCATGTGGATGCGTGACCCAGACAAAGACACAGACTGCTTCTAATGTCCCCAGAAGTTCCCTATGCTGTTTCTCAGTCACCTCCCTCCCCTCAGTGGCCTCCCCCTGGATTGTTCTGGTGACTGACTTTTCCTCTTGAACGTCACATGCGTGGAATCACAGGATAGAAACTCTGTCCTGACTCCTTTCATTCAGACAGTATCTTTTTTTTTATTATTGGTACGGGGGACCAAATTCATGACCACCTGCTTGCAAGGCAGGTGCTTATGCCACTGAGCTAAATCCCCAGCCCTTTTTTTTTTTAAAGCAGCACAGTATTTTTGAGGTCTGTCCTTATTAGTGTTCATTTTTGGATATTTTTGTTTCATTTTGTTGTTTTGTGGTTTTTTTTTGGGGGGGGGGAGGTTGGGATTTGAGATAGGGTCTCACTTATGTAGTTCAGGCTGGCCTTGAACTTAAAGATCCTCCTGCCTCAACCTCCCAAGTCCTGGGATTATAGGTGTCTGCCACCATGCCTGGTGGCTCTTTTTATGGTTGTTGACCATATAGATGTCTTCTTTTGTGAAATAGCTATCCATAATCTTTTACCTATTTTAAAAACTTGAGTGACCTCAGGTATTTTCTCTAAAAGTGATATGCCAGAACATGAAGATACATGTTCCCTTCTTTCTATTTTTTAAAACAGGATCTTGCTGAGTTACTAAGTTGCCGGGCTAGCCTCAGACTTACACAGTTGCCATCTCCGGCCTCAGCCTCCCAGAGCGCTGAGATGACAGGCTGGCAGCCCCAGAACACTGGCTCAGCCATTCTCTTTTTAAGCTAATTACTGTGGTCTGAGGCCGTTTGTCTCCTCTTTGGCTGATGTATTCACTCACTCGGGACTGCTGAGCAGTGACTTATTAGATACACGGCCTGCACTTACCGCTGTGCGAGGGTCCTGTTGCTGCCTTCGTACCCCATGTGTTCTCTCACCTGTTTCCTCTCTTGGCCTCAGTTCTTACCGTGTATGGAAGGCTTGAGTTTGCACTGAACAGGACACATGCAAGCCCTGTGCTCTCTCCTGTCCCGTCAGAGCTCCTTGCTGACCACACCGCAGGTCCCCTAACAGGTCCTGGTCCCCTCCACCCGCTCTTCTTACCCTCAGCTTCCTTTCTCATGGCTGTCAGCCACATGGGTGCTTCTGGAATGTTAGTTCTGGATTTTTGTGAATGTACTTTTAGTTTTGTGGTTCACTTTTAAAAATTAGTACATGTTTGCATTGCATGCATTTTATAGTCATCGGGGAACTGGTACATGGACATAACCCAGCTTTTTAAAAATCCTCTGCCCCTACCCTTTTCATTGTTATTGTTGATCTCAGGTCATGTTTATCACAGGTAATGTCCACATTCACAGAGGTTTTTAGGATCCTGTATGCAATTCTTTTAAGTGTGCAGTGATCTTTACTATACTGAGCCTTCTCAAATATCTTGTAGAGCTCAGATTTATTTTTCTTTGTCTTGTTCTATCTTCTCAAAACCATGTATGGGTAAACCTTCTGAGGCCTAGCGGGCTTAATCTATGGGCTGTCCCCTTTGTGTGCACGTGTGTGTATGTGTGTGATACTGGGGTTTGAACCCAGGGCTTTTCCACTGAACTGCATCTCTGGCCATTTTTTACTTCTTATTCTGAGGCAGCATCTTGCTAAGTCACCAAGTTGCCCAAGCTGGGTTCAAACTTACGACCCTCCTGCCTCAGCCTTGCAGAGACCTGAGGTTAGGGTGTGCACACTACACCACACACTTAAGGGTGCCTTTAGCTGAGTATAAATGCTAGTCCTGGAGTTCTTTTCCTTAAGTACCTAAAAAATAACATCTGTAATACCCATGGGCACTGACTCTTTTGGAAAAGTTTTAAGTTAATCTGAGTGTTGCACCTTTGTAATACTAGATGCCCCTAGCAGTTTCTATTTGTAGAGACATCCGGTGACATCAAGCAGAACAAGCACTGAGTGGGCATGGTGTTCCCATGAGCTGTTTCCCATGGAGGGCTCCTCTTCACCTGTGCCAGGTTATTTCTGTACTGATTGCTTCCCACCCTTTCCTTCTCAAGTCCCAAGCTTCCAGTGTGCAGCGCCCACCCCCATGCTGTCCCATACTCCTCCTTCCTCTCCTCCCTCTCCTCCCCGGCCAGCATCCGCCGGCCCCAACCCCTCCTCTCCTGAGTTCGTCACAGCTTTTCTATTTCCTGCACCCAGTTTCACACTTGTCCTTTCTCGTACCTTTCACACTGTGGCTTTTCTCTAAAAGTGCTTGCTCCTCCTTTGCATTTCTAGATTCTCCAACTTCTGAGGACAGCATATTTAAATCCTTGGTCTATGCACTCCGAATTTTATCAGCCAGGTGTGGCTGTGGGGCTGCACAGGGTTGAGGTCGCCTGAGCCACATCCTGGGCTCGGTTACCAACACGCTGCCTCTTCTACTTGTGGCCTTGTCTCTGCACAGACATTTGGCTTCCCCCAGCCCCTCCTGACCAGACTGACGCTCATTCTTGTCTTGGGGGAGGTGTGCTTTGGGCTCTATGTCCCTGGCTGGAGTAGCTGGGAAAGGAGCTCCAGCAAAGCATGCCCCTCCACAGGAACCCCTCAGGGGCTGTGGCTCCCAGTCCCTTAGCCACGAAAGCACTGTCCCCTCTTGCTTCTGGGTGGTGTCCAGGGCCTGGCTGGGCCTGATTACCTCTGTGCCCAGCACCCTCCACCTGACAGCATTAGTTCCTAGGTTTGCAGAGGTCGCCACTGGCCCTGTGCTTTACGGGCGAATGATTAGTCTCAGCCCCTTGTGTATGCGTGCGCATGTGCAGTGCTTTGGACCGAACCCAGGGCAACTCTACCACTGAGCCACATCTCAAGCCCTTTTCACTTTTTGTGACAGAATCTTACTGTTTAAACTTGCCCTCCTCCTGCCTCAGCCTCCTAGGGGGCTGGGATTATAGGTGTGGGTCAGCATGCCAGGTTCCCCAGCTTTCTTCCCTGGGCTAAACCTTGTGAGCTGCTGTTGGAGGCAGTGATAGAACCTATTGATTTTAAAAATGACCTGTTTGGTAAGGACTCTGCTGAAAGCACACGGAGGCAGCCACTGTTCTAATCCCCATTTTACAGCAGCAGAATTTGAGGCCGAGGAAAGGAATAGATTCGCATTTGGAATGGACTCACATTTCAGCTGGGAAGGGGCAGAGCTGAGAGGCTAGTCAGTTTGTCTCCAGGTCTCTTTCCAGCCTCCGCTTCAGACCTTTAGTCTGCAGAGCGTGGGTGGGAATCAGAGTCCCACTAAGTAGATTTGGGTTCTGAGGAGATCAAATCAAATAACGAGGCAAATAGGGCATGGCAATTCCTACTTTCCCTATGACTTCCTGGTGTCACGGAGAGGACACAGGTGCACAGGGCCAGAATGGTGAAACAGAACCCACATCTCCCACAATTACAGGCTGCCTCTTTATTATATGATTACTGCTTCAGAATCAGTTGATTCATGGGTTCTGGCTCTCAATTATTGGCTTCTCAGTTGTCTGGGAGATTAATTGCCATATAATTCTCCTTCCTGTTGCAAGCCTAATCAAAGCGGTATTAGGTGCAATTAGTCTTGCTCTTTCTTCTACCTTTTACCTCATTGTGGCAGTGATTTCCGGTGTTTGAGCTGCTTAGTAACTCAGTCTTCTGCGGTGCAGAAGAGGGGACAGCAGGCTGGGCACAGGCGAGTTTCACTCTGGACAGGCGTGAAAGGGAAATTACTACCCGAAACTGGGAAACAACAAGAACTCTCAAACAATGGCAGATGATGGTGGCTTACATTAGCCATTTCATCAAAGGTCCCAAGTCCTTCCATAGAAGTGTAAGTAACTGGCTTTACCAACTTTACAGAATTGGAGTTCCATTTAGGAAAAAACAGGTTATATCGTCAGCTTGGAGGTGCACAATTGTAATCCTAGCACTTGGGAGGCTGAGGCGGGAGGGCTGCTACGGGTTTGAGGTCAGCCTGAACTACAGAGCAAGACCCTGTCTCAACCCACCTACCTCCCCAAAAAAGAAAAAATAGGTGGTACATATATTAAATTTCTGATTTGAAACAGAAAAAATTTTTTACAGTTATTTCTGAACTACAAAAGCAAGACTGGAGAATAGATTTCAGACCACACCAATTGGAAAAAAAAGACTTTTTTTTTTTTTTTTTGTCTTTTTCCTTTTTATTGGTACCAGGGACCGAACTCATGACTGCCTGCTTTCAAGGCAGGCACTTATGCTGCTGAGCTAAACCCCCAGCCCTGAAAAAAAGACTTTTTGTACATTGTAGGTAAAAAGGCTTTTCCTACATTACACTAACCATTTAATACTTAAAAGGTATTCACTTTACCTTTCCCATCATGCTTTGTTTTCTCGCTTATGGTCTTTCTTTCTTTCTTTTTTTCAGATTCAGGACGACTGGAAGTATGTCGCCATGGTGATTGACCGCATCTTTCTGTGGGTCTTCATCCTGGTGTGTATTCTGGGGACAGCAGGGTTGTTTCTGCAACCGTTGATGGTCAGGGATGATGTGTGAGCCTGGCGTGGGGTTTGTCTGTGGCTGTCCTGTGGGGGGAGGGCGGGTTTCTTAACAGTGACACACTTGATTACATGTACCAGCTTTGTTTTGCCATTTCAATGCTTATTTTCCAGTTACCTTACTTTTTGGCAAAAATAACCATTCAAGAAAAATGCTAAGAATACTTACTATAAGTAAATGAACATTTAACTAGTCTTTGTGGTAAGGGAAGTGTCAAAATGTAACTGATTAGTGTGCTATAAACATGTCACATGTTCCTTTTTTAGTGGTTGAATACTAATTGGAGAGAAAATCTTGCCGTTCAGAAATGTGAAGTTAAGGGTTTCGCGGTGGTTCTTTTTCGGCCCATAGTCTCCTTGAAGTCTGTGTATTCCAGCGGAGTTCCCATCTCCACCATGTCATTTCTTACTGTGCATTTCTTCTTCTTTACTGCCTTTCCAGAGTCTCAGGGTCACACCTCCAAGTCACCTGTTTATACTAAGTCACACATTCACTCACTGTAAATGAACTGTCCTGCTTTCTTGGGGGACATGTCACAAAATGCCACCAACACCCAGGAGACAGAAATTTGTTCCAGTTTTGAGAGCCTGGGATGCCCGACATAAAGCATCAGCAGGCCTTGGTGTGTGGGGAGGCGCTTTTCCTCAGCAGATGCCCTCCGGCTGTGTCTCTGGGTGTCTTATAAAGGTACTGATCTCATCATGGGAGCATGACCTTGTGACCCAGGGGTCTCCCAAAGGCGCCACCTCTATCACACTGAGTATTAGACTTTAACATAGGAATTTCAGAAGACACATTCAGACAGTATGAGCTTCTGGAGCAGGTGTCCCAACATCGGCACTGCCAACATTCTAGGTCCGGTAACTGCGTTGGGGGTGGGGATGGAGCTGCCCCCTGTGCACTGTAGGACAGTGAGCAGCACCATGGCCTCTGCCCTTAGAAGCCAATGACACGCCCCTCCCGTGCCCCTCCCTCGCCAGCCTCCATGACCAGAATGCCTCTGCATACTGCTAAATGTCACCTTGGGGGCACAAATGACCTTGGCTGAGAAGCACTGTCATTTAGTTACAGTTTCTAAACATACCATATTTCTAAATCTGAATATCCTGACAAATGATCAGAGACCATTTCAATCTTCTCACTAGTTACTATGTTTTTCCTATACAAAAATAAAAACTGACAATTGTAGCCCACTGTGACTTATATTTCTGTAAGTCAGAAGGCAGAGTTCTATAACATTTACTAGTATACAAAAATGTTTACCAGTAATGATGTTTAAACAGTAAAAGATTCAAATATATACAAGCTAAGATGGAGTCCGGTTTGACAAATATTTGCTTGAGCTATTAGTGAGCTTTCTGTCACAGTGATAAAGTACATACTTGAGCTAATCAATGATTACATAGTCACCTAGAGGTAAGAACAAGGGAGGGAGGCTCCAAACCATGCCCTGGAGAAAAGCAGCCCCTGAGGTGTGGAATAAAAACAAAGTCTGACACAGGAGGATAAATGGAAACTCAATGGACCAAAATCCAGTGTCAAAGGAGTTTGTAAAAAGCCAGGCCACTCTGAGATCATGGTGCCTCAGAAACCACGGATCTGGTGTACTTTCTGAACAGAACCCAATTGCACAAGAGATAACAGCAGGGATCAACAAGGGGGACTGTATAGAATTAAGAGGCTTCACAGCAAAGGAAACAACACAGTGAAGAGGCAAACTACAAAATGGGGGAAAACTTGCCAGCTACTTCTCAGAAAACTAATATCTAAAATGCTACCCCCTCAAAATTAGACCCCTAAAATAAAAGATCCAGGTCAAATAACCACCAAGTAAAATGAATATGTGCACCTCTTGTATAATGAATATACAAGTGGTCAATAAATGCATGATATAATCGTCAGTACCACTGGCCACTGGATAAATGCAGATTAAAACAACTTCAGAAAGCGTGGCTACTATAAATAAATCAAATAACAAATGCTAGGGAAGCTGCAGGGAAAAGGGAGCCCTATTGTTGGTAGAATTATAAATTAATACAACCATGTGGGATTCCTCAGAAAACTAAAACTAGTAATTGCATTTGACCCAGGTATTCCCCTCTAGGTATTTTACCAAAAGAGTTAAAGACATCACGGTGATCCATTCATACCCATATTTATAGGAGAACAACTCATAAGAGCACAGTCTTGGAAGAGGTCTATATGTCCCTCTACCAATGAATAGAAAAGAAAATATATTTATACATAATGAAGTACTACTCTGCCATAAAGAAAGATAAAGGAGCCATTTGTGGCAAATGGAGAGATCTTGGCACCATAATGTTAAGTAAAGCAAATCAGACACACAGGCTTAAATATTTGATGGCTTCTCTCAGATGAAAAATGCAAAGTATAAATAATTTTAAAGAGCAAAGTAAAGGATGGATAATGGGACTCAAGGAGACATCTTTTGCAAGTGGGAAAGAGAGTAGAGTTGGAGGGAAAAGGAAAGAGAAAAAGAATCACAATGTGTTATGTACATGTACCAACTCCCCATGATGAATGTAATCACTGTGCACTGCAAATGTGTACTAATAAAAAATTAATGGAAAAAAGGTTAATTTGGCTCCCAGTTCTATTCCTGGTCCACTGCCTGTTATGGGGTAGCACATCCTGTTCAGCTCATGGGTGCCAGGAGACAGAAAGTGCTGGTTGCCAGTGCTTCATTACAGGCGTACCCTAAAGGCCTCATTCTCCACAGGCCCCACCTCCCAAGACTGCCACGGGCTGCTGGCCAAGCCTTCCATGCATGGGCTTTCAGGGGACACTTACCCAAACCACAGTATCCCATCCCTGGCCCCCAAAGGCTCATGTCCATCTCATAACACAAAATGTATTTAGTCCTCCTCCTGAAGTCTTAACTGTTCCAGGATTGCTTAAAAGTCCAAATCCAAAGTTTCCTTCAAGACTCAAGGCAAACTCAGCTGTGAGGTCCTTTGAAAATCAAAAAGAAAGTTACCATGCCAAGATCTACCCAGGGTCAGCATTCTTATTCCAAAAGGGAGAAGAGAGGCACAGAAAAAGGGTCAGACTGAAGCTCCTCAGGGCAAATATGGTCTCCATGTCTACCACCCAAGGCCCACAGTAAAAATGTAGGCTCTGAAGGACCTGGGTAGCCGGGCCCCTATGGCTTTGCTGGCTGCAGCCTGTACTCCCCTGCAGCACTGGCCTCAGTCTCATAGGTTCATGCGTCACTTCTCAGGGGCTCTTGCAGGCACTGACCCTGCCATACACATCACTAGACATGCTGTCTTTTATAATCGTGGTGGAAGCAACCATGACCCTACAGCCCTTGCATTCTGCATCCATGCCTGCAAAACCAGCATCACACAGATGACAGGAAGGTCCCCCAGCATGAGCTGTGTAGGGGTCCTCTTGAACTCCACTGCAGTGGAGTGGAGCGGCTCGATTGCTACATACAGGAAATGAATCCCAGAAAGACAATTCCCTAGTTGGCTCTGCAGAAGGAGGACTTCCTGGGGAACATCCTCTTTTCTCTATGGAGTCTTTGACATGAGCTTGTACCTTTCTACTTTTAAGCCTGTGGTAGGTGAGGTCTTGCTCATTCTTGAAATTCCCCCAAGGCATTTTTCCTCTTGTCTTGGTGCAAGATATGTTGGCTTTTTTAAAAAATGGTATCAATCTCTTTAAGAACTGTATCTTCTTTGGCAGCACCTTTATTTGTTTATTTTATACTGAAATCAAACTCACGACCACATGCTTGCAAGGCGGGGGCTTAGGCTGCTAGGCTAAATCTCTGGCCCTTTGATAGTATCTTTAAACTTACTCTTCCAGCTAAACTGTAAGTTTCCCAAATCTTTTCTCTCCACTTTTTGCTCTAACTATAAATTTGCCTAAAAGCAGCCAGCAATACCCAGGCTATAGGCTGAGTGCTGTACTGCCTTGAAATTTCCTCTGCCAGATAAACTAGTCCATCACCTTTGAGGTCAGACTCCCACAGGGTCCAGAGTGTGAACAAAAGGAATCCATTTTTTTTTTTTTGTCAAATGTAATGGAAGGTGTCTAATTCCCCAGAGTCCTTATTTCAGTCTGAAAGCTCATTTGTGTACAACCTTTGGTATCCACATTTCTATCAGCATTCTAGTCTCCTGAACCCTCACCAGAATCATCCCTTAAGCTCCATTTTTGGCATCTAAATATTTCCAAATTCCTTCCACAGATCAATTCCTAGGTTTCTGAAACACTGCCAAGAATAGCCACAGCAACAAGCTCACATCTTAGTTCTGTATTAGCCTTTTCTGTATTAGCCTTCTGTCTCTGTGACAAAATACCTCAGCTAGTTTAAAAGTGGAAAGGTGTATTTTGGCTGTTCCAGAGATTTCAGTCTGTTGGGCTGACTCTGGTGTTTGGGGCCTGCAGTGAGGTGGGAGCATGTGACAGAACAGAGCTGTCTGCCTCATGGCATCCAGAGAGCAGAGATAAGAAGGGGCAGGGTCCCAACATCCCACTCAAGGCCACATCCCCAGGCATCTCACTTCTTTTCATCAGGCCCCGTTTCCCAAAAGCACCACGGGCTGGGGACTGAGCCTGCTAGGCCTCTGGGGGACACTTAGCCAACAACAGCACAAATTTTCACTCATTAAATGACATTAAGCACTGGCCTATTATAAAATGTAAATGAGACAAGGGAACATTCTGTGTTGCAAAGAGTAGTGATTTGAACATAGATGGGTTACTTCCACCAATAAACAAGCCATTTGGTGTCTGAACTGCTAACAGTTCTAAGTCAAACGCAAGTTTCCTATCAGTGTTTTCTTCTTGGTCATAAGTGAGTCAGGGTTATGTAAGAGATGAAATTTAACTGTTTACCTGTGATATATTTTACTTCACTGATAAATACTACTAATAGACTTAAACTAGATTATACCTAAAGACCCTTGAAATTCTAAGGTTCTGTTACTATAGGTGCTGTAATGAACGAAAATTGAAACATCACAGGTATGTAACAATTTGCTTAGACCAAGTTGGAATACAATCTTTAAAGTTGGAAGATGGTTTTCTTATAGTGTGATCTAGACACAGACATCCCTGTAAAATGGGATCCGTGTAACTACAGCAGCCTGTTCTGAGATTAGAGACACAGAGATGCTCCCACAGTTCTATACACAGCTCTGTTAATTGTGGAGAACATGGACAAGGGGACTGGAATTAGTTAGGACATCCTGTTGCTGCAGGAGCATGGCCACAGGAGTTATCTGTTGTGTGATTTCATAGTGGAAGATAAAGTATAAAAATAATTGGCACAACACTCAGTGTAAGCATCCACAGAACAAAGTCAACCTTGCAGTTTCTAGCCCCCGATGTTCATTTATTTAAGATGTTTGTAGAAATGTCAGATCACATTAAGTATTTATTTACTGAGTACCCAGCCTACTCAACATAGCAGCATATAGTAAAAATTACCTGTTACTCAGTGAATACAGGACAGCATTTTACCTTAACAGGCCATGGTGGCATATGCCTACAGTTCCAGCTACTCAGGAGGCTGAAGCAGGAGGATCATTCGAGCCCATGTGTTTGGGGCCAGCCTGGGCAACTTAACAGAATACTGTCTCAAAAAATAAAACCAAAAAAGTACATACCTTTGTAAAATCCTGAAAAACATTTAAATCTATCTTCAAATACAAATAGAATTTTCCCAGACTCCAAGGATGAATTCATTGGTGATTACAAGTTAGTATTATTTGCCCACATACAAACATTAGATTTCCTCTAGGAGAGTTTGGATACTGCTTTGTTGCTGTTTTGCATTATTACTTTGGCCATGCAAGGAAATGGTTCTAATGGACACTCAGTCTACTTAGATAAATCAATATTACCGACAGCTAATCAGCTACAGCTTGCATTGAATTTAAAACAGTTCTACATTGCCATATTTGAAAAGCTGCCATAAGAGTGTATTCGCTAACTAAACTCATTCCACAACCCCTTAGGACATTTCACTTATTTGTATTTCCAATGTGAACTGGTACTATTATATTGGCCCATTCATAAATAACAGGAACAAAAAGCCCAAGAGATCCAACAATTGAAGCCAGAAGAAACATCCACAGAAACATCCGATCAAGAACCTGGGCTATGAATTTCCAATCTTCAACCACCTGTTACAAAAAATTAAAAAAAACATTAAATATATAAATACAAATTGTATATATATTTTTATAACACACTAAGTTAAAAGGCAAAATCATTTGCTACCTCCAAACAGTAAATGACTCTGTACTCTGGATTTTGGGACAGAACCAACCTGAAAGCCTAAGAAGCAAAAGCTCCACTCACTTTGAAAGACACTACATGTTCCTTTACAAATTTGCTTGCTCATGTAATATAAATGGTTTGATAGGTTTTTAATAAAATATTGCTTGGAGTTGGGTGTGGCAATGCATGCCTGTAATCCCAGTACTCTGCCTAGGAGGCTAAGGCAGGAGGATCACATATTTGAGCCAAGCCCTGTCTCAAAATAAAAATAAATAAAGGCTGGAAATGGAGCTCAGTGTGAAGGCTTTGGGCCCAGTCTCTAGTATATTTCTGTCTCTCTCTTTCTCTCTCTCTCTCTCTCTCTCTCTCTCTCTCTCTCTCTCTCTCACACACACACACACACACACACACACACACACATACATATATACACACACAGAGCTACTAGGATGTATTATAATATCATATTTGTATTATATACAGTCATGTCTGTTACTTATTCTTGTACTGTTTGACTTTCTAAGTTGTTTTTGTTATTGTTGTTGTTTGTTTTTTGAGACACCCCAGCCGGAGGTTAACTTCATGCCAAACTGAAAGTTGGCTCAGAATAGAGTACATCAGGGAACGGTTAGTCTCCCCCTCACTACTTCATGGCTTCTGCATTCCTTGGGGACCTTGAACCTGACAGCCCTGGGACCAACCTCAGCAGGCCTGAGCCACCTCACTAAGGGCAAAGGGATCTACCTGAATCCAAGGTCTGCAATTCTAGGGCCGCACCCTAACCAGGGGCTACCACACTCTGAAACCCAGCAAAGCACAGGACTCTGGAGCTGTGCCCAAGCCAGGGGGTGGTGTAGACTGCCTGTCTGCTTCTGTGTCCCTTGGAAGTGAAGCTCCTGGTCCCAGCACAGTGATCATACTGGTCCATAATGCTCTGCAGGCATGTGTTAAATTCCACTTCAGTTCAAACTGAGATCTGTGTTTCTCAAAACTGATAGCTGAAGGCCTTCTAGACTAATTATATCACCAGCAGAAATACAAGTCCACAAGCATTAAAAGTTTACTAAATGTAAGCTAGGTGCAGTGGTGGGCATTTGTGATCCTGGCTATTCAGGAGACTGAAGCAAAAGGATCTCTTGAGCTCAGATGTTTGAACCTGGACAACTTAGCAAAACCTCATCTCAAACAGCAGCAGCCAAAAAAAAAGTTTATTAGACGTATGTCAAATATCCCTTTGGGGAGAATGACTATAATTTTATTAGATTTGTCTTATCTGCTACCCAGACCTGAAATTTTTCCATTTAAGAAAGCTTTAGAAAATAGGACTTATATAATGAGACTATGTAAATTCAATTATGAACATATTACTATAATGACAGCTTTTAGAAATATTACATATGAGAAATAGGGGAAATATAACAACATGATTAAAATTTCACACATTTTCAAGGAAAACCCAGTGTAATATTATTAGTTAAATGTACTTATGTTCCACTCTTTAATTTTAAATAACCTTAAATAAGGAGCTAATGAAACTTACTTTTCTATAAAGATTTGAGCAACTTTTTGTTTTTAAGCAAATCAAGCCTAATTTTACTAAGCTTCCTCTGAGGCAGAAATCATAACACACTCAGACTCAGACACCTGATTCCTTTTCTTTTCCTAACATTCTCTGGTAAATGAGCCTCAAAAAGTATTTTAGAACATATCTTGGCTGTATATGTTTATAAAGCCAACATCAGGCTCATTCTTTAAAAAATAAAATAACTTTTGATAAAGGATAATGCAACTGTGTCTGCAGGTTGCTATGGAGTTTAGAAATAGTTACCAATGGTAAATTAAAACAGTAAATCATGGCAAGGTCATGGATCCTTGCAAAGCACACTACTGATATCCTCAGAGCTACCCCAGAGGCCGCTGGGGGCCACAGGAAGGGAAGTTTGTGCAGATACCACATGCTACAGGGGAAGCTCCCTTGAGGATTTCTGGCCCTCTATTCCTGCTGAGCCCTAGGGGCTTCACTTGTCTAGCACTGAAGCAGACTTGCACCCCTAAACTCAGCACAGACCTCTCGCACGGCGTGCTCCTTCCTCACATGCCTGGTGATGTAGCGGATGGAGTCGAGCGCGGCCTCCAGCTCGCTTCTGGCCGGCCTGGGCCTGCTGTCCCCCACAGTCTGTTCTCTCGGGGGGCAGTACCTGTCCACGTGGCTTCGCATGCACAGCAGCTTGGGAAGCCGGTGCAGAAACACCTTGCGGACCCAGGGTGCCATGGCATTGTGCGTGGAAGAAGAACGATGGTGAATGTTGATGGCGAAGACGGTCACCATGATGGACAGTGTCACAAAGATCATGGTGAACACTAGGTACTCTCCAATCAGAGGAATCACTTTGGAAGAGGAGGGGATGATCTCTTCAATAACCAGGAGGAAGACGGTCAGCGAGACCAGCACAGAAGTACAGAGGCTAATCTTCTCACCCTCATTTGAAGGGAGGTAGAAGACAACCACGGTGAGGAAGGACAGCCCGATGCAGGGAATGATCAGGAACAGGGTGTAGAAGAGAGGCAACCGCTTGATGACGAAGGAGAAGGTGATGTAAGGGTACCAGCAGCAACTGTCAGTTCGGTTTCCTTTGCTCCCCATGGCACTCACAATTTCCCATTCTCCGTTGTCAAAAAAGTCTGTCCTGTCCACATCTTGGTCCTCAAGGATGATATCAACCTGTGATCCGTCATAGGTCCAAGAACCAAACTTCATGGAGCAGTTCTGGAGATCGAAAGGAAAGAAGGTGACGTCTATGGTGCAGGAGCTCTTGTAGTTTGCAGGTTGGGTCCACATGACAGTGCCGTTGGCCCTGACCACTGTCTTCGTGCTGGCGCCTTCAAAACGTCCATCTGCACTGCGAGACACATGTGACCAAGAAAAGGGCCAGGGTTAGACAGGCCATGTGTGCACTTTGCAATCCCAGGTAAAGAAATCTGAAATGGACAGCAGGAAGCAGACACCTGCTGCACAGAGGGAGCGGCTGGGGACATCTTCCTTCTGTATCTGATGCCACTGGGACTAAACCTGTTCTTCCACAACTGCTCCCAACTGACAAATCTCTGTCTCCCTTTCTGCAATTCTATTGGTTGAAAAGACCTCACTTCCCGCACAAAATAGAACCGGGCTATTTACAGGCAGAGCGGAACCGAATCCATGCTCCTCTTCCCCACACCCTGTTCTTCCTGCAGCAGGAGTACCAGCACTTACTCTTCAGGGGGAAAGAGACTGTCGCAAGGTGGGCATTGGTGCGAGGTGGGCACAGCCCAGGATGGCACAGCCTCTAGGTTCCCCCACCAGAGGGCACCTACACTCAGCTGACTAGCATACAGCTGTGATCCCTGATATATGGTTTCGCTAGTCTTGTTCTTCTCCTTCCAATTCCTGTGCCTTTGGCAGGAGTCACTGAGAATAAAGTGCAAGGCAGGAGGCCACATTAGGTACGCACAAGCCCTGTTTTACCTCCTACACTGGGAAACATCCCAGAGATCCCTGCTGCACAGCACCTGCTCGTCCTCCGTGCCAAGTGCCTTTCTGTAAATAGGCCAGTGTGCTCTAGCATGAACACAAATTCCCAGATCTTACCTAGAGAGGTCCTAGGTTAAAAAAAAAAGAAAGAAAGAAACTGATACCCAGAATTAGCCTCTTCCCAAATTAAATAGAAAACCCCAGGCCTACTGACATACACTGGGGGTCCCAGATACTCAGAAGGCTGCAACAGAAGGATGTTGTCTTGGTTACTTTTCTCATGTTGTTGAGACAAAGTACCTGACACCAAAAATGAAGCAAAGAAAGGTTTATTTATCTTATGGTTTTGGAGGTTTCAGTCCGTACTCAGCTAGCTCCAAGGCAGGGTGGCGTGGCTGAGGGGCAACCATTCATGACCACAAGCATCAAGAGCAAAAGGGCAAAAGAGGAAAAAAATACGCTTCCTGCCTTCCTTCCCTTATATTGATGCTGGTTCTGCCCCGGGGCAGATGCAGTGCTGACATCATCAATCCCAGCACTAGACAACAAACCAACCACAAGTGCCAGATCCAGCATCTCCATGACTGCATGACACAAACCATAACAGAGGTCAATTTTGAAGCTAGTCTGGGAAACTTTGCTTAACTCTTACAAAGTCCGGAGATGCATCTCACTGGTACAGTGTCCCTGAGTTAAATCCCCAGTACTGAAGAAAAAATCCTCAGAACATACATAGGCATGCCAGGTGTGATGGCACATGCCTATGAATCCTAGCACTTGGGAGGCTGAGGCAAGAGGATCCCTTAGGATCAACTCCCTGAGGCCAACCTGGGCTACACAGGGAGTTCAAGGTCAGCCTATGCTCAAATCCCACTAATTTTGTTTAAATACTCTATTGCCATTTTCCTGTGATAAGGAATGTCTGTTGGCTTGTACAGTTCAGGCTGACCTATTGCTGAGTGGTTGCCTCCGATTTCCCTCTTCTTCCTTCTGCTTCCAGTACCTCTCATAGCTTTTGCAAATTTCAGAAATCAGAACACTTATGATTAAAAAATATATACCAAAGAAAAGGAGAAAGATCCACAGAACTTATTTGTAGGTTTATGAAACAAAAGAACATAAGATGAAATCATTTGGTTTTATAACTAAATCATTTTCAAAAGAGAGAAAAATTATTAATGCCTAGTAGTAGTGTAAGCTTTCTTTTGACAACATAAGGTGATATTTAGGACAGAACTTACTTGTCAAACAGAACGATGTCTGGGGTCCACAGAGTATCTGAAGGGACGCGTATAACTTTAATCCCGCCATAGTCATCAGGATTCCATCTCAACTTTACGTCTACCCATTCCTTTAAAATGAAGAAGTCGGCCTCAGTTTCAGTCACAATGATAGAAACAGTGAAAACTGCACTCTCAGGCAAACCCAGAAGGTCTAGACCTCAAACCATCTCTACTCTGTCTCTTCTGTACAGCACTAGAGCAGAACCCTGTCCCCTGGTGCAGTGGCTCTGGCCATGGTCCTCATGAGCCATAGGTGATGAACAGAGCTGATGTCTCTGTTCTGTACCTCTGCCCCCCTCACTGACCACAGCCAGAACTTGAGTACATGGCCCCAAGTTCCGGCCTCAGAGGAAACCTTCCAGCTGGACTGTCACCTGACCTGGCTGACACATGCACAGAGTTAAAGCGCCTTATGCAGCCTCCATGTGGTAATGACACTGTGATCAAGTTCAGAGGTGTACTCCAAAAGAGCACACCAGCCCTCAGGAGTCAAGATAGGGTGCTGGATGCAGCTATGAGAATTTGGGTGGCAAGCTACTGGTGACACCTGTTATGGTAACCCAGAAAAACAGATTTCTATCTAAAGGGGACCCTGTCCATAAAAACAATTAACTACCTTCTCCCCAAGTAAAATCCAGTATCCTCTCCAGGCCTGTGGTCCCAACTCCAAGGGCCTCCTAGTCCTGTCCTGTCCCATCTCTACCCCTCCCCACGGCACTCACCCCACTCATGGTCACTGCCCCTTGTTGCTTCCCAACATGCAACCTAGGTGCCCTCCAGGCTCCGGGCCTTGGGACTTATTTGACCCTCTGCCTGGAATGCTCCTCCCAACACTGGTGCACAGGGCTTGCTACCTCTCTTCCACATCCTCCTACAGCCTGTTCTTCTAAGGGACATATTTCCCCACAGTCCTGTGTGTAAGGACATCCCCCGCTCTCCACCTTCTCTCAACCCCTCTGTCTCCAAACTCACCAGCACCCAAGGTTCTATGCAGCTTACTTGGTAATTCTTTCCCTAACAGAATGAACTGTCTTGAGGACAAGGACTTCTGTCTGCTATGTTATTGCCACCACCACATCCAACCTCTTAGTGCTGAGCACAGTGCCTGACACATACAGCCATTCAAAAAATGCTAACTGAAGCTGGGCCTGGTGTCACAGGTCTGTATCCCCAGCATTGGGAGATACTGAGGCAGGAGCACTACAAGACTAAGCCCAGCCTGGGCAATTTAGCAACTGAGATCCAACTCAAAGTGTTTAAAAGCGGTGGGGATGTAGCTCAGTGCAGAGGCCCTGGGTTCAATCGCAAGTCCGCATACAAACAACTGAATGAATATAAGAACTCTGCAGCCTTCCCAGCCACACACACCACACAGCCACACCTTCGTGCTGCAGCCCTGTGGTCAAGGCAGTACCAGCCCCGCCCTGAGGCCACCTGAATGGCACACCCACCTGCTTTAGCCAGACATTTGTTGTCATTAACTGATTTTTCTCATCCTAGAAAATAAAAATTTAAATAAAGTTCATTATTTCAATTACAGAAATAATTCTTTGAATAACAATTTCTACATTTTTATACGAACATGCCTACCTACATGGGATTGACATTCTCCTCATCAATCTCATTCTTCAAACAAGTTTTATCTTTTTTCCAGCCTAGTTATACATCATTCATTCCTTTCCACATACTTTGCATTTCAAATGAACAGCCCAAAAGCATACATACATCCCACTGACATTTTTAGATTTAACATTTATTTCTTCAAATCTAAGATACAAACATAGTAGGTTTGTGTTTTTGTTTTGTTTTGTTTCTTGTTTTTTCTCTTTTTGAGACAGGGTCTCACTATGCAGTTCAGGATGGTCTTGAACTCACTTTGTAACCCAGGCTGGCCTCACACTCACAATGATCCTCCTGCCTCAGTCTCCTGAGTGCTGGGACTACAGGAGTGTACCACTATGCCTGGCGGCACAGCATTATTCTGTATGCTCAGCTCCAAAAGGAAAAATGTGGCTGTTAATGGGCTGCAAGTTGCTGTGCACTGAAGTTGCGTCTTCAGGTTAGAGGGGAAGATGGGGAGTCTCAGGGTCAGGGAGGCAGCATTCTGTCTCTCTGCGGGACTCACCCGTGGGACAGAGGGACCTGACTCCCTGTGGTTCTGCATAGAGAGAAGACATTGAGGGCTTAGCTTTGAATTCCAGCTTCACAAAGTTTTTAAATCTTATTTTTCTAGCGAACTTAGGATCTCTAAAATAACTTGACATTTGTTCCTTCCTACTGTCATATCTTTAAAATGCCTTCCCAGAATTTTCAAAGCCTGATTAAGGTGACATTCCTTCACTGAAATTTCAGGAGTCAAAGGAACAAGCCAAAGCTCACAAACTACCAACCATGAATCCATGGTATAGAGGAGGTGATGCTAAGAGAGACCCACAAAATCATGGGGTGGGAGGGAGACAGGATGTGGTGCACATGCTAAGGAGACTGTTTTAGCAACAGGGGAATGACCAGGTAGACATCCCTGGGGTGGCTCTGAGATGTCCCCACATGGGAAGGATGAGTTCAAGAAATACAGCACACCCATCCTTCCAATGCTGCATTTCCCAAGAACGATTTTTCCTGATTAAGGAAGACGCAGGGACTTTGTCTACTGTGGTGCCTTCCTTCTGCAGATGCAGAACTCCAGGAAGGCAGCCCTGCCGCAAGCCACACCAGCAACTGGTGGCAGACGTGATCCTAAAGCTTGAATCTCCTACATCTACTCAAAGACACAAATCTCCCAGAAAAACTGTTGACTTCAGTACCCAATCACACCTATTTGGCAAAAGCATTAAAAGAAGCATTCCCTGTTAGAGAATTTTAGTGACCACATTACCTATCATACTGCAAGGAAGGGGACCATCTTGGAGAATCTAATGACAGTGATGGGCCCTTTCCCTAGAAAAAATGAATCACATAAAATTTTGTTCGGTAGGTTAGGACTCAATCAAAATTTAGCATTTTTCAACAGTAATACAGATACATACTCCATAAGCTTGCAACTGGCCCCCCAGATGTGGCAGTTGGCCCATGAGCTGGGGTTGAAATGTAGTGTGACCTTAGCTGTCTCCAAACATCTATAACTGAGGCAACAGAAATGAAACTGAGGGAGAGCAGATGAGAACAGCAAGAGAAAACCACAAACAAATGGAGAATGTTAAAATACATAGAAGTATAGGGCCGGGGATTTAGTTCAGTGGCATAAACACCTGCCTGGAAAGCGTGAGGTTGTGAGTTCAATCCCAGGTACCAAGACAAAACAAAACAAAACCCCACAGAAGTACATAGTAGGTTTCAGGGACAATACATTTTTATCTTTTTTTTTTTTTTTTGTCTTTTTCGTTTTTATCGGTACCGGGGATCGAACTCACGACTGCCTGCTTGCAAGGCAGGCGCTTATGCCGCTGAGCTAAATCCCCAGCAGGGGCAATACATTTTTAAGCTGATCATAAAAATAAAATCAAAACAGACCAACATGGAGATTTTTTAAAAAGAGCAGAACACACAGGAAATTGAGGGACCTGTGAGAGTTCAAGTACAGCCACCAAGCCTGGCTACAGGGCTATGAGGACAGGTACAATGACAAAAAGGAGCAGGAAACTACCTAGGAGGCCAGAGAATGTCCTGCTGCACCTCCTGCTCCCTGGCTCCACCTGCTCCCTCTCGCAGTCACTGCCTTACATTTCTAGAGCTCTTCTCTCAAGAGACAGACCCCCACCCCTCTGACCAGCTGATGATTTCCTCTACTGCTCTCCTGATTCCTCTAGGGTCACTGCCTACTCTTCCTCATGAGCTTGAAAAACTTATCAAGGTTTCCAACACTCATCCCCAGCCAGGAATTGCCAGCTGGTGTCCTTGGTCTCTCCTCTCATCTGAGGGTCTCACCTGACGTTCACTCTTGAACTCTCTGGGCTGATGGATGTTTCTTTGGAATGAGCACCTCGAACCACAACCCCTCTCATCATCAGCTTTGCTCTGCTTCCACAATGATTTTATCTTTCAGAATTGAGCTGCGTTTCTACTCTAATCACCCAGCCTTCCAGATCTGAGGCCTCCTCCCACACTCAGAGGCCAAGTCTTACTCTGCAAGGTCTTCAAACTTCCTCCCAAGCTTCCGGTCTCTCCTGTCCTCCTCAGAACCATAGTTATGACTGCCCTGTTGACCTTCTCAAAAAACTGCTTTTACCATGCTGAAGCCATCAGATCATACTCCTTTGGCAATGACCATGTGCAGCCACTGTGCTGAGCTCTGGAAGGGACCCTGAACAATCGCACAATCGCACCTTGTTCTGCAAGACGCTACGCCAGGGCACAGGAATGCCAGGCAGTGTGACGGGTGCTATACTCAAGTTCAAGAGCTAGACAGGGGACAAGCAGTCTCAGGGCATCCAAGCAGACATCCCAAAGCACCTGACAAAGGCACCTGGCCTTGAGGAACACACAGCTTGGGCCAGACAAGCTTGCCACACAGCATACATAACAGCAGTAAAGGGTCAGTGGCAGGTAAGAAACGCTTATTACCTGCTCAGCCATTCAGTCAGCCTATTCCTGAGGAGCAGGGCTTCCAACACTGACCTCTGGATTTAAAAAGCTCTACAAAAAAGGGGCAGGATCACTTACAAATCCACAACTATTGTTTCTTCCTACTAACAGTATTTTTTTGTTTTTTTCTTTTTTATCAGTACCAAGGATCAAACTCACAACCACTTGCAAGGCAGGCACTTATGCCGCTAAGCTAAATCCCCAGCCCCTTATTTTTCTATCTGTCACATCAATCCCTATGCTGCCTACAAAGCCAGTTCAGGTGTCATCTCCCCTTGACAAGGTGGCCTTCCTTGGCAATCCCAGTCATCGAGACCAAAGCCTCAGCTGCCTGGCTGACAGCACTGTGACTTAGTACAAACGAAAGACCTGTGAGAGCACCCCCACTTTATCTTCCTTTCCACTTTCCTGTTCTTATTTAATTCCCCCCATATTTCTTATCCCAGGACCAAGAACACAGTCCAGGTTGTCCACCAACCTTTCTGGAAGCATGTCTCCTAGATTTAAATCATACATTGCTGGGCATGGTGCCACACACTTGTAATCCCAGTACTCTGGAGGCTTATGCAGTAGCATCACTGCAAATTCAAGGCCTGGTCTACATACTGAGTTCAAAGCCAGCCTAAATTATAGTGAGACCTTGTCTCAAAAACCAAAATCAAAACAAAACATACACTGGAGAGGAGGGAAAGGGATGACAAAAGAATTAAGATGTGTTATAAACATGTACTATCTTCCCATAATAAAAGTAATGATAACCCTTTACTAAGTGCCTTTCTTAGAGAAAGGGAAAACTCAAACATTTGTGTAACATCACCATTGCTATTTATAATCAGAAAACAATCTACTGTCAATAACAGAGAATGCATCAATTATAAAAAGAATTTCCTGAAACCACTAGAGAAACATGCATCTAGCAATTAAAATTACATCTAAAATATTTCAATTTTGTCACACACACACACAAATATGGCAAGAAATACAACATTGTTAACAGTAGTCATCTCCAGGTGGTAAGATGTCAATTTTTATTTTATTTGGTATTTTCCAAATTCTCACCAAAACCACACATTCCTTCTTTAATCAGAAAATAAAGGCACAACTATAAATGTTATTTTTAAAAATGTATATGGTGATCATATAAATACCTGCTGACTACTGTAGAAATAGCAGGAAAATAATTACTAGTTAACATGATCATAACAAGACACATTTAAAAACTCATGTGGGTTGACCTGCCCTTCTCATGAGCCATTGGCAGCCATGCGGGCCAGAAGAAGAACCAAGAAGTCAACCTGCCCTTCCCGTGAGCCAGATGGTGCACAAGCTGGGAGATAAGAACCCACGTGTGCCCCACTGCCCAGGCAACCAGCTGATTCAGAGGAACATAGGCTGGGATGATCGAAACTGAGATACAAAGACAATTTAATACTTGTATTTGTTAGATTGACTTTGCAGGCCTAAAGCCAATAATCTGAACATCTGTTTAGAGTAAAACAATATGCCATATAACAACTATGGGGGATTTCCTTCTGTCTTGTTTTTGAAATCCACCATTGTCCTCACTGTTTTGTTTTGTTCTGTTTTATTGTTTTGTTTTACTCCCTTCAAAATTAAAAAATTGTTTTTGTCTTGGAAAAAAAAGCAGTGTACTTTTTTAAACAGGAAGGACTCTTGGGCAGGGCATGGTGGTACACATCTGTATTCCCAGCATTCAGGAGGCTGAGGCAGAAGAACTGAGTGAGTTTGAGGCCCAGCCTGAGCTCCATAGTGGATTCAAGGCCAGCCTGAACTGCATAGCAAGACCCTGTCAAAAACAAACAAATAAACAAAACCCAGGAAGGACCCTTGACAATGAGAGTAAGTTTTCAAAGGAACATATTTTTCCTGTGATTGTCACCTGAGACACTGTCTCACACAGGAAAGGCCCTGGGCTCAATCTCGAGGACTGGGGAAAGAAACTCTAAAATTTGTTAAGCATAAAACTACAAATGACCTCCTAACATACTTTTGGTAACAAGAACTACAACTCTACTATTAAGACTATTTACCTTAAAATTTTTGGATGATATGCTTAGCACCTCTAAAGAGAAACTTCATTACAAAACATTATAATATCTTTGAATTTGTTAAAGATAAAGTTATTTTCATTATCAGGTGAGCTAAACAGGGCCTGTGTTACACAATGGAATATTAACATAGGACATCAAATATGGGTCTGTAGTCAGTCACCTCTCTCCTTGCTGAGTCCCTTGTGCAAACAACTGTGCCTCCCCAGCCTGCGAAGCCCAGGGTGCTAACAGTACTTGGCACAGAATGACCTCGCCGAGTTGCTGTGAAATGGAGTCAATCACAACATGCATACCTACCACATCCACTAACTGAGATATCGCAAGACCAAACTTGATTTTTATTTTGTCATTCAGATGCTCCACAGGACGAACCCATCTTTCATAGTCTTGAAACAAATCCTTAAACAAGCTGTCTTCGTGTTTTGCAACAAAGGACGGTTCCGATAACCCTGTGTAATGAATTTTTAGAAGTCAGCATACTTGCTTCTCTCCTACCAAACCTATACTTTTAAAAAAATCATTAATAATCCAACCAAAATGTAGGCCATTATTAAGGTAGCTTTTGAAATTAAGTGTTAATACAAACACATGTGGTCACATAAAGGACACACTGGTCCAGATTCAGTCAGTTCTCAATTAAATCATATCACTATGAAAACACAGTGTTCCTTCAGTAACACGGACTGAGGATGCAGCTCAGAGGTGCAAAACCTGCCTACCATGCACAAGGCCCTGAGTTCAACCTCTAGCACCTCAAAAACAAGAAGGAAAGATCCAAGTAATAAAAGCCTTTCACTTGCCATTGGTTGGCATAAAATTTCATACTTAGAAAACTGACTGAAGCCAGGTCATTTGTCAACTACCCAAATAAAATAAACCTGCTTCACTGGCATCATTTTACATAGAAATAGACTGATTGTTTAGATTTGTTCCACTTTTGTTTGTTGCACATTTATGTACTTTAGACGTCAATTCTTCATGAACAAAATAGCTAGAAGGTACAGATACCATAGTCAAGGGCCGGCTAGACCTGTGGCTCACAGGTGTATTTAGGCTTTCACTAAGTTTCTCTGGGGGAAAAATGCATTTTCAGTGTCATCTGGACCAGAAATGTGTGGCTGGGCGCCTGTAATCTAGCCACTCAGGAGGCTAAAAGAATGGTGAGTTTAAGGCCTGCCTGTGCAACTCTGCAAAATTCTATCTCAAAATAAAATGTAAAAAAGGACAGACATGTAGCTCAGTGGTAGAGCATCCCATGTGGTATTGGAAGAAAAGGAAATAAGAGGAGCAGGAGGAAGAAGAGGGGAGAGAAGGAAAGAAAGCAGAAGGAAAAAGGAAGGAGGGAGAAAGAAGCAAGGAGGGAAATGCAAGCATGACATTTACTCAAAACTAACAATTTTATGAAGAAAAACATTTACTTAGATATGTCACGGGTTTATCATCACATACACACAGGATCATACTAGCTTAATGATGATCCTTCTCCAATTGAAAAGAAATGGTCTGACAGAAAACTAGTATCTTTATAAAATCTTTTTTTTTTTTTTTTTGTACCAGGATCGAACTCACAACTGAGTGCTTGCAAGGCAGGCACCCATGTCGCTGAGCTAAATCCTCAGCCAGAAAAGCTTTTTATTAGCACAGACCATGGTTTATGTACAAAGCCACTGACGGTGACTCTAGCTGGAGGAAATCCATTCCTCAAATCTCTTCTACCACCCACTTCTTCAGTGATAGGATGTACTGAATTATCATAGTGCACCCCACAAAGATGCACAAATAAGCTTTAAAAAACAGAACAAAGAGCCGAGCGTGGTGGCTCACACCTGTAATCCCAGCACTCAGGAGGCTGAGGCAGGAGGGTCGTTGCGAGTTCGAGACCAGGCTAGGCTACAAAGTGAGCTCAAGGCCAGCCTGAACTGCATAGCAAGATCCCATTTCAAAAAAAAAAAAAACAAAGGAGACAGATCTCTTGCAAATCAGAAGGGGACCAAGAGGTGCAGGGAATTGGGGAGGAGCAGAAAAAGATGTAAAGAAAATGAAGATCTGTTATATTTATGTGCCAGCTTCCCACAAGGAATGTGATTCATTGCGTACTGAAAACATGTACTAATAAAAAAATTTAATTAAAAACAAACACTTTCAACCTAGTTCCTTCAAGTCCTAAAACACTTATTGTTCATGCTACATTTAACCAAGATTATAAACAATGAAACATAATACTTTGTGTGCGTGTAGTTTTTATTTTTTGGTGGTGCTAGAGATTGAACCCAGGAACACTGAGCTATTTTCTCCACTCTTTTTATCATTATATTTGAGACAAGATTTTACCAAATTATTCAGTCTATCCTTGAACCTGTGATACTCCTACCTCAGTCTTCTGAGAAGCTGGGATTATAGGTAAGCATCACTTTGCTGGCCTAGTTTGTGTTTTTTCTACCTATGCTATCTAGGTCTTGAGTTGCCAAGAAATCAATGTTCCAGAAGGCAGGAATCACTTTTGTATTTTAGCATTACTATACCTAACTACAATTTTGATCACTGTGGTTACTTAACACATTTTAATTTTCCTTCTCTTCTTTGACCTAAAAATATTTAAAAAGAGGAAACTCACTGATCATGGCGGTGCATGCGTGTGATCTTGGCTACTTGAAAGGATAACACAGAAAGATTACAAATTCAAGGCTAGCCTGAACAGCATGGTGATACTTTATCTCAAAAAAAAAATTTTAAGAAAAAAGACAAAAAAAAAAAAAAAAAAGAAAAGAAAAGAAAAAGAAAAAAACCTGGATAAAATATTTAGAAATCATAGATCTAATAAGGGACATTTCTGGAGCAAATAATAGTAAGAATAATTGAATAATAATCATCAAATGGGCAGATGGCGGATAGTGGGGAGGATGGAAAATTTTATGTGGTTTTATACAACAATCAAGTTTTTTAATTGAAAAAGAAAAAACATTCAATTGAAATCTTCATCTACGTAAAGGGCATTTGAAATTTCAAAAAGCACAAGAGGGGTTTGTAATAAATGGCATCAAATAAAAACTTGACCATTCATAGGGAGCGGAAGGGTGTGACATGGTGGCAGAGTATTGCTAACAAGCCTGAGCCAGAGACTTCACCCCAGAACCCTGAGTAACATTAGTAATTCCCATGCGGTCGCTCAGCAGATTGCCCTCGGGTTCCCTCCTCAGCTCAGCCTGTCCACCTGGTGGGCAGACTGCTGATTTCGGACAGATTACTGAAATTACTGAACCATCAAAATGAAAGTGAAAGTTATTTTTACCTGATGATTTGACCTTAGTAAGTATTTCTTATTTTTTCAGTTCTACTAGCTGAGAAAATCTAACTGGGAGCTCTGGAACGGCAGGACAGCAGCAGCTCCAGCAGAACCCTGCAGGGGCTGTTAAAGTCGCCACAGGCCTCCAGCAGGCATCCATCCCCTCACACCTACTTCCTGGACCTGCCGACCAGTCCCTCCCATCGCTCTCTTGTGCCTTTCTCATCCAGACCAGGTGAGGCAGCTCTCAGTCCTGCACTACAGAATGAAGAAATCTAGCCAGAAACTGGGAGTTAGAAAGTAGAGCACTCTTCAAGGTCATGAAGGTGAAACAGAACCAGGAGTCAGCAGGCTAGGGCTCAGCTCAGCCTTCAGAGACCACAGGGGTCAGCCAGCTCAGGATGCCAGAGCCAAGAATGATGGGCCTTGAGGACGAACCCACTTAAGGGAACGGTCAGCCCTGCTCTAAAAACATACTAGGCCATTTCCCAGAGGACCCAGGCAAGGGTATGTGTTCAGCAGTCACTAAAACCCCCTAGCGTGACCATGGCCCTAGGAGCACATTCACAGAGGCTGACCATGACAGTGAGACCTGCACTACACAAAGGCCCACAGGGAGGAAGGTGCAGACTGGAGACTCCACCTTTGCAGTGAGGACCCTGAGAAGGCCAGTCCCCACCTATCTAATTTGCCTCCCTGCATGCTGCCTCCCCATGAGTGATAGCCTCCCTCCTGAGACACTAGGTTTCTGTCTGATTTTTTGAGTGGGGAGGGAGAGACAGGGTCTTGCTACACAATTCAGGCTGGCCTGAACTCACTATGCAGCTCAGGCTGGCCTCAAACTTACAGTGATCCTCTGTTTCCTGAGGGCTTGAATTACAGGTATGCACCACCAAGTCCGGCTGATTCTTCTAAAATTGAGTGTTAGAACCCATAGAGTCCATAATATAAGGAATCACTTTTTTCCTATTGAGGAAATGCTTCCACCATTACATGATACAGTCTGGTCTATGCCAACTCTCTTTTGTTCCCTATGGCAATCTAGGCATCTGAAACTCAAGAGACAGAAATGAACTTCCCAACACTTCTCTCTGCCAAAGCACATCATTTCCCTGGAGCAAGAGTCACCTTCCCTGAGTAGGTGAAGAAGACCACAGGCAAAGGACACATCAGGAGCAATGCTGTCTTGTCATACTGACAACCTCAAACTGACTTCATCCTGTGTCTTCTCCACGTGATCAGTGCTGGCTACTCAAGACAGGATTATCAGTGAGCCATGCTACCGGAGGATATTTGAAATCAGAAAAGATGGTTTGATGATACAGACAGTCCTTGTTTAATGACCAAATTGTGCTCAGCAGACTAGGTCACTATCTGAATTGGTTGCTGAAAGGAATTATATATCTTATATACATTATAATTTTCAGAACAGAGAAACAGTAAAAAAAAAAAAAAAAAAAAAAGCTCCAATTTCATCAAGTCAGCACTTTGCTTTTATTTGCATAACTTTACCATGTAGTACTGTAATGTATAACAATATAAAACTACAGTACTGTACTTGCTATGGCTTGTGTCTAGATGTCCCCTCAAAGCCTCATGTGGTCATGGGTATGTTTTTCAGAGGTGGCTGGATCTAGAGTATATGGAATTGTGTGATGCTGGTATTGAGGTGTGTGATTACTAAATTAGTCTACTGATTGGTTTGGCACAATTCTGGGTAGGCTTAAGGGTGCACTCCTTTGTGGGGTATGTGCTGGGTTGGTTAGCCTGGATAGAATACAAGGGACAGAAAGAGAGTTGTTGCTGCTTTTGCTACCTTCTGCTTACCCTGCTTTGCCATTAACTGTTTCTCCGCTGTGACACTCCTCTGCCATGCTACCCTGACTTGGGCCCAGACAACCATGGATTAAAAACCCCACAAGTGGGGCTGGGGATTTAGCTCAGCGGCATAAGCGCCTGCCTTGCAAGCAGGCAGTTGTGAGTTCGATCCCTGGTACCGAAAAAAGAAAAAGAAAAAAGGAAAAAAAAAAACAAAACCAGAATTCATGTGTGCACTTATTCCCTTGAGTCAGGAAATATCAGTGTGGAAAAGCAGAGTCGTACATGCAGCACTATTTCATCCTATGAGCTGCTGAATTTAAGACATACTTTGTTTCTGTACCTTGATCTTATTCACAATTTTTTACTGTTGCTAACACTGCCCCCAAGATGAGGGAACCTGCTGCCCTCCCCACCTGTTCTTGAATGACCACCATGGACCTGGCCATTCAGCTCCAAGCCATTTGCTTGCACAGCACATCAGACTCCAACACCCACCTGGCAGACGGCCTATAAGACCAAGGCCTAGCGTGCTTTCTCTAATTTCTAATGGTGATCGCAAGGCAATGAGAGCCACAGTGAAATCTGCTTCAGTAACAGAGAGCTCAGTGGTAAGACTCAAACGCTATCAGGCATATTTTCCTCGGAGGCATCATGCACAGCCAGAAGGTGACCCATGCTGTGCCTTACTAGTTTTGTCTAACTTCAGAGCAAAATGCCCAAATACTTTCTTCCACAAGTGTGTTACTTACACCATGGGACATGCCACACTGACACTTAGTAAAAGAACTGTGTTGATAGCCTCTTCTACCTTTTTATCAAGCAGAATAAAGGATGTTTGGTTTTACAAGCTTAATTGTGTGCCTTGAACCAATTTTTGCTGAATATAAATACACTTTATTCTGAATGAAGTCTTAGGATCTTGGCCTCTTTCGTGTCTTCAGCAACAAAATTCATCAATTTTATACTATAAAGGGATATTTTAAATTGATTCTAGAAAATAACCAGTTCACTAGCGAGCCCATTGTTCTTGGTCTGGAAAGTAACACAGTGCTTTCTGAGTACCACTGTTTGAGAAGGTTTCACAGTAAAATGACCCTTGGAGTCCTGGGGAATCAGTTACTGAGAGTCACAGTCACTGGTCTGCTTTTCTTTTGGGCCAGTATGTAGGAAATCACCATATGTGCATATTCCTTTGTTTCACCACATACAGATGTACACTATGCACACAGAGTAATTCTATAGCAAAATCTGCACTGTACAGCACATTACTACTTACTATCACTATTTTTGAATCACTGATTTTTTTAGGAAAAGGAAAATAAGGCAATAATAATAAAACAAGCAACATTAGCGAAGGTCAACAGTAACTCATCATGTGAAGCCTAGCTAATCTACATCATTACAGCTGAGACAAACTACTCCCGTTTCCATCACACTCTTAGAAGAGTGCAAACTTTGAAAACAAAGCAGGACTTTAAAAGACTGTAATTAATTTTAATTTTACCAACACTTCAAGATGGCAAAATGTAAAAAAAAAATCTTAATGCAGACCCCCAACAGGCCTCAGGAATACTTGTTCACAGGATACCTCAGAAACACCAACCTGAGGGTCAGCATCCAGCTCCTCCTTCAGCAGGGAGCATCACTCAGCAACTACTTTCAGAAACTTTTTTCAGAAAGTTGTTGAATTGCATTCAGCTACAGAGATCTCAGAAGGTCTACTCTAGCTATGTACTGATGGATGTAACAGAGAATCCTAAAAAGTCACTCTCGAGGCTACTACAACTAAAGTAAGTTTAAGAAAGAAAGGCTATTTTTCTGGACTTTTTATCTCCAACCCAGACTTCTCATTTGAGATCTGAATATCCATTTACTATTTTTAAAAAATTCACACTCAAGTGATTTAGTGAAACAACATTATTTTAAAAAGGTAACCTTAAAATAAATAAATAAATAAGGTAACCTTGATCCTTAAATGTATTTCAGAATGGTAAAAAGGAAAAAAAAAATCAGGACTGCTAAAAGCCATAATGTGAATACTCAGCACAACTAATTGCCTTTTAACCTCCAGATGCCACAATTTTTAACCTATATGGCATAAAGAAACCTTCAAAGAACCACAAACTCTACATGTACAAAACCAAACTCAGCCAGGGGGCGTGGCAGGTGCTTATAATTACAGCTCTTCAAGAGGCTGAAGCAGTATGATTACAATAACACCATGGACAATTTGGTGAGATCTTGCTTCAAATTTAAGAAAATAAAAAGGGCTGGGGCTTAGCTCAGTGGTAAGCCCCCTGAGCTTGATCCCTAGTATTGCAAAATTCAAAATCTTCCCCTAATGGTCTCCTGCTAGTTCCATCATCTGAAAACTGCTCTTGACAGCGTCTCCTCTGCCCCGTGTCCTGCACACTGGGGCAATGTTGAATTTACCTTCCAGATTCTGTGTCTCACCACCCCTGTCCCAACCACACAGCTCCCTGCATCTCTCTCCAGGACCAAGCAAGCCTCCTGTGCCCAGTCTCCCACCAACCCCTCAGCAGCACCAAGAGTCAGCTCTGTCCCAGACCCATAGCCTTTACCACACACAGTGCTGATGCCACCCAACACTTAGGGTGTGTAGCTCTGTACCACCTAGGATAGATCCAGTACTCGTGGCCATGGCTGGGCAGCTTGTGCCCTTCAGCCTCTCCCAGGCTGGCTGTCCCCCTGCCTCTGTCCCAGCCATGATGACAGCTTCTCATGCATCCCTGCTCTTCCATGTGTAACAATCTCTTCCCATGTTACCTGATTAGCCTGCACCAACCTTGGGTCTCAGCCAAGGTACCACTTCTGCAGGATCTGTGCCCTACCCTGAAGCCTCTGCTGACTTCCTCTGTGATCTGCATCTAAGGTGCAAGTACACCTTTGAGAGTATCTGAGTGAAGCGCATCTCCCTAAGATGTAAATAGCAGTGGCCATTGTGTTTGCGCATCATTTTATCCCTGGTACCCAGCAACACAGCAGCAGCCAGTAGGTGCTCAGTTTATCCAATGAATACATAAATGTGCCAGTAGTACCAGATGCCAGTTCTCATTTACCTTTAAGGATTCAGGGTCTTATCACTAGTTCTGAGGCAACTGCCATAAGAGCTACACAAATTTGCTCTTAAGCATTATAAATCATTTGTCTTCACTTCTGAAATTAGATCTTGTCTATTCAGATTTGAATATAAAGAGAACTGAGAGTTCCATCCCATGGTGCAGGCTCTGCATGTCACTCTGAGCCTAGTAGGATCCCGCCCAGCATCAACCATCACCGGAGGACCACTGGAAAGGTCCCTCCTGGCCTAGTTGGGCTCTGCTCTGTGACCCCTGAGTGGCTAGAGCCACCTGCACTCTGCCTCGGGAGCCAAAAGTGCAAGCAGCAAGTTCCATCCTGTGGTGGGGCACCAGAACATCATTCACAGCCCAGTAGGGCCCTGCTCAGCAACCTCCATCACCAGAGGACCCCCAGAAAGGTCCCTCCTGGCCTAGTTGGCCCCTGCCCAGTAACCCAGAGTGGCTGGGAGTCACCTGGTAAAGCCTGTCTAATGATCTGCACTCAACTAAGGAAACTCCCTGCAGTAGGGATAGATATTCTCAACCCAAGAAACAACTGAGACCCTGCCTTCAGCATCCCTAAAGGAATATAGGAAAATGACAAAACAAAAGAGCAAAATGCAATCTCAAACCTTCAGCCCATCTCAAGCAAGCTGAAGAGACATGGACATCAAAGAAAACATAAGCCATACAACTAAAACCCCTGACATGATAGCGACTGAAGTAAAGAAACAACTCCAGGAAGCTATAAAATAACTCAGGTCAGAAATAATCTCCAGGTAAAAGAAGAAATGATAAATGTAATGAAAGAAATGCTCAACACACCTAAAGAAGACATAGTTAAAAACTTAGAGGAACACTGCAACAAGATAGAAATCTTGAATGAACAATGTAAGAAGCAAACAGAATGCATGAAACAGATTCAAAGAGATACCCAAGATATCAAAAATGTCATCCAAAGTTGGCAAAAACTGCCTCAATGAAAGTGAATATAGACTTTCAGACCTTGAAGACAAGATTACAGCTAGTAAATAGGAAAGGAAAGATCTTTTAAAAAATAACCAGGATTCAGGAAATAACAATTCAATAGCTGCAAGAGGATGCAAAGAAAACATATGATTGATAGGTATAAATGAAAAAGAAAGTAACAACACAAATAATATCAAAAGACTATTTACAGAATAGCTGAAAATTTCCCAAACATGAGAATGGAAACTATACAGATCAGTGACGCATATAGAACTCCAAACAGCCATAATCAAAATAAAACCACACCCAGAAATGTAATAATCAACATCCCAGAAATCCAACATACAAACAGAATATTAAAAGTTGTTAGAAGAGACAGATCGCCTATAAAGGAAAACCTATCAGAATCACAGTAGACTTCTCAATACAAACAACGAAGTCAAGAAAGCATGGAGTGATGTATTTCAAATCCTACAGGAAAATGACTTCTAACCCAGACTGATGTACCATGTAAAACTGTCCTTCAAAATTGAGAAGTCTTTCAATGGAGTTCTGAAGTTTTCTATGTAGAGAAGCATGTCATTTGCAAATAGTGATAATTTAACTTCTTTTCTATCCTTATTCTTATTTCTCTTTCATGTCTAATTGCTCTGGCTAGTATTTCCAGCACTATATTGAATAGGAGTGGTGATAATGGACATCCTTGTCTTGTTCCTGATTTTAGAATAAAAGCTGCAGACAGACAGACAAAAGAAGGAAGAGGAAGATAAAAGGAGGAAGAGGAAGAAGGGAGAAGGATGGAGGGAGGAATGAGGGAGAGGGAAAATAAGCGAATGAATGAATATAACATACTGTTAAGAACTCTGAAGTTAAATTAGGAAGGGTGGCATGCACCTGAATTCTCAGTGACTCGGGAGGCTGAGGCAGAAGGATCCCCTGCACCCAGGACTTCACGGCCAGCCAGGGCAACCCAGCAAGATTGCAGCTCAAAACAAACAAAACCCCTCAGGATTTGCAAACATATAGTTTGGGTTCCATCCAGTCTCACAACACTTATGACATAACATAAGGACAAGTTAACTAACTTCTTAACATATGTTTCTGCATCTGTGAAACAGGAATAAACCATATCCTGCTCCATAAGGTTATGAGAGTTAACTAGCAGTGTGCGTATTTGTGCCAGCACTGGGTTGCTTTTATTTCACAATTGTTAAAGAAACACTAACTAATGGTACCAGTAGTTAGCCATTACCCTTCACATGCCATAGTCTCTAGTCTACATAAGGCACGGAAGAGGGGTCTGGGGAGAACCACTCAGTGCAGATAGAGGGAAGACCAGAGGGAGATGAACCTTCCAGGCCACACCCCCAGAGGCTCCTCTCTCCCACCAGACCCCACTCCCCTCCTAACAGCATCTTAGCTCGGAGTCCCCAGATCCAGCCACTTCCCCAACGCCCACCTATGAGCACGTGAGCCTCTTAGGGACGTTCAGATATAAACCCTAACACCGAGGACATTAGAAACCAGTTCTAGAAATACTTTGGATCCAGGGATGTAGCTCAGTGGCACAGAGCCTAACTGGCAAGCACAAGGGCCTGAATTTGATTCCTGGTATCAAAACAAAAAAAAAAAAAAAGACAGAAACAAACACCTGGTAATATCTTCTACTGGAATTTTTCTATACAGAATCATAATATTCTTATTAAAAATATGATTCTGGGGCTGGGGATTTTGCTCAGCGGCATAAGTGCCTGTCTGCCAAGCCTGAAGTCGTGAGTTCGATCCACGGTACGGGAAAAAAAAAAAAAATATATATATATATATATATGGTACCATATATATATGGTATATGGTATATGGTATATGGTATATGGTATATGGTATATATGGTATATGGTATATATATATATGGTACCATATATACATATATATATATATGATTCTGAAAAACTTCATGGATGTTAGCAGTCTTTTGCCAATCTAAGATAATAGTCAACATTTCTTCTTATTTCACAATTATCTATTACACATTTAGGTCCTTATTTATACTTTCGGTTTCTCACACAGAGAAGCAATGTGATATTTACAAGCATCCAATTTATTTCACTTAAGAGTATGGCTTCAAGGTGCATCTATTTAGAAATAACTCAAGTTTATTCTTCTTAACGGCTGGATAGCACTCCATTGTATAAAAAACACATCTTCTTTATCCATTCATCAGTTGATGGGCATTTGGGCTGTTTCCATGATTTAGCTATTACAAACTATGCTGAAGATACCAAAAAGAGAAACAGTTAAGCCAAATGAGATCTCTGATCCCAGTTTTTTGAGGAATCTCCACAGTGGTTGCACAAGTCTACACTCACATCACAGTGGAGAAGGTTTCCTTTTTCCCCACAGCCTCACTAGCTCAATTGGGAATAGGAACCAGGAAGGGGAAAAGGAAAAGAAAAAGAAAAAAATGGAAACAAAGTTTTTGTAAATAAGGAGGGGAAGAGAGGCTGAAGGTGGGTAGGAGAATGGGGAAAAAATCAAGTTATATACGTACAGGAACAGAATCCTATAATGAATGGGATCAAATTCTGCAAGGCGAGTTTTCCATTTTAACACTGTACCTAAAATGTACCAATCAAAAAAAATAAAATGTACCAATGTACTTAATTTTAAAAAATCAACAGACAACATCTGTTATGCTCAGTAAAAGTGCTTAAATCTGCAGCATCTGCTACACTTAGGTATACTAGATCCTAGCACAAAATATCTAACTCGGTTTATTCATCATTTGGCAGATGCTGTCTGGCTGCTTACCGGGCCAACTTGTGCCAGGCGCTAGGCCTGGAGCAGGAAACAGACATGACACCTGCTTTCCATGGAAAAAAATTTACGTGTTACTTTACTTTTGCTAATTCATAATTATAATTCTGTGGCCATGCAGTGTACACGCAAAGACAATGGTGTCCTAGGTTCTTGCATGGAGCATAACCTGTATATCTGAATGGCTAAGTACAGGAATTCTCAACTTTACACAGCTGACATTTTGGGATGGATACCTGCTTGTTATGGCGTGTTCCTGGCTTCTGTTCACCATACACCATCCTCAGGCGACAACCAGAAACATCTCCAGGTACTGCCAAATGTTGGGTAGAGGAGCAAAACTGTCCCTTTTTGAGAATGAATCACTGGTCTGACACTAGTAGCTAGTAAACAATATAGGCAGAACTAGAACCCAGGTTCTTTCTCTCAAAGTGATACATTACAAAAGTAATACATGATCACTGTCAAAACCCAAACTTAGAATCTCAGAGTAAAAGTTCTCCTTCTTCCATGTCCTGTCTTGTAAGGGTTACCTGGTCTGAGGCATAGACATTTTTAATTACATGCATGTGTGCTCTCCATCTCACCTCCACACCTGGGAAGGACAAATGTTTTCCTCTTAAATTCTGCAAGGCGAGTTTTCCATTTTAACACTGTATCAGGAGGTATCCATCCATCTCTGCTTTTTTTCCATCAGCCACAAAGAGGGCGATATTATAGGTGTTCTCTACCTTATTTACGCTTTCGCTGTGGATAGGTATTTCTATAGTATTCAGTTTGGTTTACTTCTAATAATGCTACAATGGGAAAATGCTGTAATCAACATGCATTTTCCCATACTTAAGAAAGCATCAACTCTCAGATGTGGAACTGCTGAGTTAAGAGTATGTACATCTTAAATTTTGCTAAGTCGCACCTGCCAATAGCATTCCCTAATTTCTGCACAGTCTGCTCTGAAAATGAAATAAATCTACCTCAAGCAGTTCATAAGAGTGACACTCTATATCCCCAACTCATAATTAAGCCATTCCCAGAGTAGTTAATACTCCCCTCTAAGACTCTTTGTATCTTTTTAAACAAAAGTGACTTTCTATTCCTTTTTTAAAAACCTTCTTTGCAGCAGTCCTAGGAAGGCTATTTTAAGCAGCAGCAAGATAAAGCAATGAACACAGCCACATTTTAATGTGAGGGAAAAATAAATGTGCATCATGCCCGGCATTTTCCATGTGGCAAATAAGTATGCTTACCAATCATTATTTTAGTGTCACAGATGAAAGGCAGGGGTGTTTTTTGGTTCCCATCAGGACTTTCATTATATTTTACATTGATTTTTATCATAGAATTATAGGATAAAGTAATGCTGTAACTGATAAGCCTTAGTCAACTTTAATACGACATCTTGCCCTCTCAGAACACTTGCAGTAAGAAAAAGACCTTAGGTGGTGTTAAATTCAGGTCCAGTCAATAGTTCTCAGGGAGAGAAGCCCAGAAAAGTTAGAGCATCATCAGATCAAGTGAATGCAGAGTTCACTGATTTAATTTGGGACCACGGATTTTCTCAACAGGCAGTAAATGTGTATTATGAACAAGCACATTCACAGCCTGAGAGTGAGAGAAGACACCTCACGGCATGTGGAAGTGTGCAGCCTGCGCAAGCTTCAGATGGCGCTGCAGAGGGATCCCTCAGAACCCTCCAGCTGTGAAAGGGACCCCGAGAAAGTAGGAACAATGAAGACAGCTGCCTGGCAGGTGAGTGGCTCCAGGCTTGCTTTGCTCCTGTCTGTGTTGCCTGAGCTACGGCTCTGATAGGATCCATCTGAGAATTCACGCACTCAAGGCTAATGGGGAGCACTCTGCATCATGTGGGGCTCTAACACCCTCCATGACCCCACTCATTAGAAAGAGGGATCTCCGGGTCTTAGTCAGCACCTGAAACTCAACAACATCCCAGGGATTCTCTTCCATGTTCAAGTTTGCGACCTTTGGTCAAGAAAGTTCAAAGCTCCCATGGAATCGAATGGGGTAAAACAAACAAAATAAAATAATATAAAATAAAATAAAAGAAAGAAAGAAAGTTCAAAGCAAGGTTCTCAGAGGTGGAGAGGTAGGGACACTTTGTCCTGAGAGGGCACATCTGATGATACCTGAAGACATCTACAGTGGGTGCCAGGAAAGGCACAGGATGCTCCCCTCCCCCAACTTCTGTAGCCCCAAATTTTCAGAAACTGAGAAATCATAACAGAAGAAAAATTTTTGCTATAGCATTTACAGCCCCAAAGCTCAGGCAGGCACAGTGGTGATGCCTGTAATCCCAGCACTCAGGACGCTGAGGCAGGAAGATGGCAGCCAGAGTTCAAGGCCAGCATGGGCTATATAATAAGTTCCAGGCCAGCCTGAGCTAGATAACAAGACCCTGTCTCATAACAACAAAACAAAATAAAAACCCAAAAGCTTGTAGTACTGTCCTTTTAGTCACAATTCAAATATTTGTATTTCATTCCCGTTTTGCTGGTAAAAGGCTTTTGTCTATAATTGTACTTTCCAAGAAGAACATGAGGTCATTGAATTAGACACAGTAAGAGAAACAATGCCACATTTCCCTACATTGAGGACAAAATATTTAAATTAAAATTTTTAACACAGAACAGAAAATGATCACTAAAAACAGTCCTTTCTATTGACGTGATAAAACTGTATCTCTGAAGTTCTAGAGGCCAAATATCTAAAGAAAAACTCTCAACCTCTTTCCAAAACCACTCTAATGTGTAGCTCTCATTAACATGCTTATATAACATTAAACTGAAACTATCTGATAAGATTTAGTTTCAGTTAAGAAAAAAAATAATGCAATCAGAAGAAGAATGTGCTGGGGCTGGGGCTGGGGCTGGAGCACAGTGTCGGGCACTTGCCCTGCATGTAAGAGGCCCGGGTTTGACATCCAGCATCTAGAAGAAAATCCTGTAAGAGAAAAGAATGTTCTGTAAAAGAAATTACTAAAAACTCATATCCTAATTATTAAAAAATTACTTGTTAGATCTAATTTGTAATTATAGGTTAAAAAACAAACTTCATTCTGTCAACTCACTGAAAACCTTCTCAGAACTCCATCAACAGCCTCTTTAATAAACACCTGCACCCCCAGGAAATGTACAACACCCCATACACACACACACACACACACACACACACACATACACACACACACACATCTCCAATCAAAATCTAGCACAGGGCTTATTTAGTATTTGCCAGGCAATCAAAATAATTTTTATTAAATTATTTAATTATAAAATTAAATTGTATGAAGTCTGATGTGCATAGATAACAAAAGTAGAGCCAATAGTCACTAGGTGTATATTTGTTAAATTCTGAAAATGTTAAGGAAATAACTAAAGGTAAGAAGAAAAAAAAGCTTTCATACCTCTTATTTTCTATGAATTATTTTTTCCTCTTTAGAATGAAGAACTGAGCTACTATATATGCTAAAAATAAAGTTTTGACTGTTTAAAATGTTGCACAGCTAATAGAACTGACTAATGACTCCCTGGTTTCCATAAATCACTTGTCCCCGTCACAGTTAGGTCAGTTTAAAAGACTTATATTATCTTAATGTACTAGTAAATTATGCCTTAATACGGACAAAATTGCCAGCTGGGCCACTTTCCGTAGCTCTGTGACCTTCCATCAGGCATATAGTTACAGCTGCCAGCTGACACGACCATCTCCAAGCCCGGGACTGACTTAGAACCATAAAGAAGAGTGGGTGTAGGCATCTCAGATGAATGTGAAAACAATACAATACAAACAGATAAGTAAGACAGTTGAAAGGATCTGAAAACACCTACCATCGCCCTTTCATTTTAAAGAAGGAAAAACAAAGCATCAGCAAGGTTAAGGAACTTTCCAGGGAAGTACAACCAGCTAGCAGGTCCCCAGACTCCACTGTATTTTCAGACGCCCTACCTTCAAGGCAGCTCTATACAACAGTATATTAACATCCCAAGCAAGTGCGATTCGATATCAATACCGAGCAATTATGACTTTTTCAAGGTCATTCACTAAGAACACACAGAACCTTAGGATATCACAGCAAGAAGACTGACGCTTTAGTGACCTTTGGCCTACCAGATGAGGAATTATCCAGGGGGTTTTAGTGTTCCATTTTTTTCCTTCCGCATTTGCTAGGCTCCTACAATAAATCAGTCCTGGGCACACGAAGATAACAGCATAAGAAACACCGATCTTAGGCACTCACAAGAGGCAAAGAGAAAGGAAAGTATAAATGTAATACAAAAAGAAGGTTATTATTAAAGAAAGAAATAATCACCTCTGGGTATAATAATGAACATCACTTATTAACAGAGAGCTATTTACAACGCTAGGCCACCATGTTAAAACATCTTTATGCCCAGCTTTACCATAATACGACAGAGAATAACCGTTTTCTACATTTTCAGGCCCCCGTGCGTGCGTGTACCCTAATCTGCTCCACAGTCAGAACTTGAATACAGGTTTGTCTGTCCGCAAAGCCACACTCTTGTCTTCCTGCTCAACTGCAACTGTCTCTGCACAGGACTGCACTTAATTCGCCCTCAACCTCATGAAGCAGTGCACCCCGCAGTTCATCATCCTACTCTCCCAAACTACTGCTGTACTTCCCCAAATCAGGAATCGAGGTTCAGAAACCTTACGAAGGAGAAGCGAGAAAAGACCGCGATACCCGGCGTTTCTTCTGCTCACCCTCCTCGCTGTGAGCTTGTGCTTTCTCCCGTTGGAGAATCCAGCACTGCACGCGGGATCGAACTGCATACAGGCTGGGAACCTGCGGGGTGAGCGGTCCCGTGCGAGTTGTCGCTCTGAAGCTACCCGCCACGCGAGCCCCTGGAGAAATGAGTCTGTCCAACAAACCGAGGCTGCCGCACGCACCGGGCACAGGGGCGTGGGCGCACCGGTCACGAAGCACCGCAGGCACGTGGGCACACGGCCAAGCCTGACCCTCCCGACCGCTCCCTGACCACGCCACCTCCTGGCTCCGGCCACACAGTCCTGCCCCCCTCCGTCCGCCCCCCCCCCAGCCTCCCTCACCTCTGGGCGCACCGCCCCCCACTCCTGCCGGTGCCGGGCCCCCGCGCCCAGCGACCAGAGAGACCAGGAGAAGCAGGTGGAGCACGCGCTGCCCCGACGCCCCCACCGCCATCGCCCGCCCGCTAGCGGGAAGGCGGACCCTCCAGAGATGCGGCGCAGGCAGCACGAGAGGACCAACACCACCAACAGGCTCTGCTGCTCCGGCCGCGCCTCCACCCGGGCTCCAGGCTCCGCCGAGCGGTGGCGGTCGGCCCCGCCCACGTCCCGCCCGCAGCCACGCCCCCAAGCCCACCCCGTGCCCGCCCCGTGCCCGGTCCTGCTTGTGATCTGACCCCCGCGCTCCCAGCTCCGCCTTCTCCTCCCAGGCCCCACCCCATAGCCCGGCCCCGCCTGCCCTCCCACCCCTGACCGAGCACAGGTGAGCGCCCTGCAGGCCTCGTACACGCGCAGCGGACACCCAAGTGAGCCCTATCCAGAGAACTAACATTCTGGACTAGCAAGGCGACACGAGACACGTCGTCCTTCCTCTTTGGGCGGGTTTTCTCGCCCTTAAATGAGGAGACTGAACTAGAGGACTTGGACAGCTGTTACTACAGCTCTGCCATCCATTCTGTCATCCACCGAGTGGACCGAGGCAGTGCCATCATGTCGCCGTCAGTTAACGTTAAACATCCGCGCCTTGATCTGCCACAGAGACTTAGGGCGCTGACGGAGATGGACCCTGACAGCTGGAATCGCACCTCAAATCTCTAGGCCCTGCCCTGGATCTCATGCCTCTGTTCCTAATTGATTAGAAAGCTTCATTAGGTTGGAGATTCAAGCAAATTACCCTAAACTGCATGGCAGAGCGTGCACTGACTGTTCACAAAAGTTATGTGGTTGGCACCTCTGAGATGTATCATGAGCCAGACTTGATAAATCTGCTAAAAGTGAAACCTGGTCGCAAAGAATCTCCACAGTAACTTTCTTCAGTTAAGATCTAAGTAGCACCAGGAAAATAAAACCAGTCAGTACCTAAGGAAACTAGTGTGTTTAAGCAGGACATAAAAGAGACACAGAAAAGAGATGCACAGGTGATAGGCAGGCTGGCCATTAATAAGACTTCCGCACAGCACTTAGCAACACTTCATTGCAGATCTATGTTTCTGAAGAATTCACGGCCTTTAGGCACGTGTATAGTTCACTCTGACAGTATTTGGGTGACTTCAGAGTGCCAGTCTGCCGCTACAGCTCAAGGACTTGACAGAGAGGAGTGGATAACTGCTGAAGGTCACAGAACCTATGAGCGGCAAAACTAGAATTAAGTAGTTGTCAGCTAAGCCTTTGTAAGCATAATTGGAACTTGTAAACCTCCCTAGGGTTTTGTATCAATAACCATAGGAAAAAATGGTTATCTGCATAGTCTGTGAAAAACATCGTTACCTGTTGCTTTGTTGTTGTTTAAGTGAAACAGTGTATTATTTGTTGGGCACTTTAAAATCCTAGCAAATAATCACAGAATTTAATGTATGCATCTTGGATGTGTTTTTTTCTTTTTCCCTGGGGTTCCTCATGCCAGTTACTCATAGTTACTGGGTGTGGTGGCTGCACTTGACTCCGATGACCGGCACCTTCTCATTGCTAGGAGACACTGGGAAACCCAGTGCAAGGAAGCCTGCTGCTTATTGCTGCAGCTGTCATCTACAAAGTTCCCCTAAAGTAGCATCTGCCCACCAGTTTCCAAAGGGACTATCCATTTCTTTGTAAATCTTAGGTTCTCTACTACCTTGTTTTCTCCAAAATAAGACCTCGGTGGGAAATAATAAGCCTTGAAAACTAAAGATCAAAAATGCCAGCCCCAATCAACCTCTCCTTGCCTTACCTTACAGAATAACCACTGAACAAGAGAATAGTGATAGCCGTAACGGTCTCAAATCAGGGTCCTGATGTCTTGTCTCAAGTACTCACTCTATGACTTTATCAATTTTCCTGGCTTTAAATCCCACCCATGTACCGACAAAGGTTCATACTCAGGTGCTCACATCACCCCTAGCTCCAGGATACATGACTATGAATTTGACATCATTAACATATGGATGTGCCAGCTAATACATCCTCAAACCACTTTGTCCTCTTGCTTGCCCCATCTGAGACAATGGTTCCACCACCCAAGTCTTTACTAAAGGTAAAACCCTGGAAGTCAGTTACCCACTCTGCTTTACCCACCACATGTGATTCAACATTAAATGTAAGCCAGGCGTGATGTGCATGCCTGTAGGCCCAACACTTGGGAGGCTGAGGCGAGATTTCTAAGAGTTCAAGGCCAATCGAACTCAGCAAGACCCTGTCTCAAAAGAATTTTTAAAAAAAGATTAAGTGCAATTTATCTTGAATTTACCTTGGATTCTTATCCTACTTCTCTTGTCCTCACCTTAGTTTAGATTCCTGATCCAGTCTCTCAGCTGGGTCTCTTCCCTTGCAATTTCCAGCACATTCTGCAAGTGGCAGCCTGAAATAGACACAGAACCCCGAATCCGGGTCATGGTTTCTAGAGGAGCCCCCCTCTCACAAACTCCATATCAACCCCCTCGCCCCATCTGCCTTTACAGCAAAGAGACTTCTTCCCCTGCCTTGCCAATTCCTATTTCTACTTCATCCAGGCCTGTCTCCTCTCCAAAAGCACACCAAGCTGTCTCAATTGGGTCCTCCATACCTTGGCCTGTTAGTCCCCATCACTACCTGTTACCTCTCTTCACTGCACTGCCACAATCTATCATTCAGTTCTCTGTGGTGTGCCTGGCTCCTGACTGCCCCCAGATAAGGGACCTGGTAGCAGCTGTGTTCACTGTATTCCTGAGTGAGACCCAATATACTGAACACACATTAGATGCCCAAAATGTTTTTTGGGTGAATAAATGAATGTTAACTAACAGCTAGCAAATTAAAAAATGGAGAGACTTAAACCTAGGTGACCTCACTTCACGCACTGCACTAAATATCTCTCATGAAACCCCATGCCTAGTCTTTAAAGTAATGCCTAAAAACCACCTGGCAGAAAAATGAACTTAGTGAAGTGTTTACCACGATGTCCAGGAATCCAGTAAAACATACGGCAGTCATTCCCTGACTTGATGTTGCATCGACAAAACTCCTAAATGAAGGGCAACTGGTATACAGCACATGGAAAGGGAATTAGGAGCCCACAGAAAATCTTGCACTGAGCAGGAATCCAAAATAAAAGTTAGTATTGGCATGTGGTGTGGTCTAGTAAGTCATCTTTTATATCAATGTTGTTGTTGGCTTTTCTTTTTTATAATGGGGTCAACTGAGCTAAATTCAGAGCTAGGCAGCTTCTCTGAATTTTCCATTCATCATCTACATTATGATGTACATTCTGCTCTAACCCTTTAAAGATGAAAGCCAAAATGAAAAGTTAATTAAGGATAAAAACGGATGCTGTCAATCTTACCGCTGAAATTAAATACATTTTTATGTATTTAATTATTAATTTTTATGTATTTAATTATTAAAAGAAAAAAGCAAGTATTGATAGAATATTAGAATACAATCTTTCAAAAGAAATTATCTAAAAAGAAAAAAATCTCTTCCAAGGGCTATTGGGACATAATCAAAATGTAATGCAAAAGTGCAGACATATTTTAATTCAGAGAGCTCCAAGAAAGAAAATTAGTTGGCCATATTACATTGTTATAACTAAATACGATAGTAGTACATAAAATCAAACATCACAAAAATATAAGCCATATATAAAGCTCAGCTATCCCAATAGAATTTAATAATATGTTCCACAATGTCACAGATCCAATTACCAATAGAAGACAAAAGTTAGCAAGGATATGGCAAATCAGCTACTATACAGTAAATTATAACACAGCCTGGACAAATATGGCTCTTAGTACAAATGAAGATATTATTTTCATCTTAGAAAGCTCCAGTACAACATCCCTTGTCCTCTAGATGCTAAGATCTTTCAAGATTGAGAGTAGCTGAATCACATTTATAAAAGGATTTTTCTTTTAAAACAAATCTGTTATAAAGTTCTTCAGCAAAGTTACAATTAGTCCCATGTCACTTAACCCCAGGGCCCATGTTTTAAGAAGTATGTCATTAGCGACCTTCACGAGTGGACATCATTGAGTGTATCTATACAAACTGTTACAGCACTGAGCAGTATAATTCCATTGGATCCCTGTCATAGATGCAGTCTACCACATGTATTTAATATACAAGATCTTAGCACAGTTATAAATTTATTAGAATGTTATAAATATGGTTTGGGGACTTAGCTCAGTGGCATAAGCACCTGCCTGGCAAGCGCAAGGTCGTGAGTTTGATCCCTGGTACCAAAAAAAAATAACTTATAATAAATATTATTTCTGGGAGACCAAGTTGCATTCCCGAGAAATGAAGCCCCTTGCCTCCATCTTTACCTTTACTTCATCCCTATTTACTGAGATATGAAGAGCTGACTATACTGAACCAGATGTTCCCTTCATTGGCCAAAAGAATGTGATTAGGTGCTGAAGAGTCTCAGCATTGCAAAGCAAGTCAGAACTCTCTGCTACTGGCGGCTGAAATGGGGTCTTGAGCAAGAGATTCCAGGGATAAGGCATGAGATAACATCTCAGCTGAGGCCATGGGGCCCAAAAAGAATTATACCTTCCTGGCAGTAAAGGTACCAGTCTTGCATGCATCAAGCTAGCTGTTGCATTGCTAATCAGAGGGCCTGTGAGCCTGGTGCAAAAGTACTATTTCTCCTCATAGCCATGCCTGCAAAGTTTCTCTTCCCTAACACTCTGCCACGACCCCCATCCACCTCCCTAACTGATACCAATAAAAGTCATGAGCTCTCAGACTCATTGCCCTTTGTTACACAGAGAGCACTTGGTTACCCCAGAGCCTCAACTACAGAATTTTCCTTTTCTTTTCATCCATGTGCCATATTACCAGGTGGGGGACTGATACCCTCTGTGAGGAGTTTGGTAATTATTGTTACATGATGTGTTCGCAATAAATGATGCACTATTATAAACTTGTTTTTTAGTGGCAGCAAGGTTTTATGTTTATTAAAGATAGGAAAAGAAATAGGCTCTGCAGAGTGAGTTTGAGCCAAATAAAAGTAATGGAAAAATATATCATGAGGGTGGATATTGCAAAAGAACACAGTAGCCATTACTATAAATTCAAACAAGAAATGTGTACCCTTTTAAGAAAGATAAGTATTTAATATTGATAAGAAACAATTGTAAATGTTTGATTCTGTGAAAAAGACAGAACTTAAATATTCTTACCTGATATGAAGTTTGTATCACCCTTACACTTTTTATTCCAGACATGGGAGGTTTTTTTAGATATGGCTACATATGCCGAAAAGTAAGTCCAAAGTACAAGTTACACTTCAGGTAGAGACCACAAGTGTTCTAGGTGCTTACACCTGCACACATTTTAGTATTTAATTCACTGATGGTCACTTTAATTATTTTCAGATTATTTGTACTTCCATCCAGAAATATTATGAAATTCTGATCTTCAAAAACACATGTGTACGTGCACACATACACACACGCGCGTGCATGCAGCTGAGCATGGTGGTACATTCCTGTGAGCCCAGAAGGGACCCAGCATTAAGAAAGCTGAGGCAGTTTGAGGGCAGCCTGGACTACATAGTGAGTTCACACCAGCCTGAACAACGTATTGAGACTCTGCTTCAGAAAAAACAACAACAACAAAATCAAACTCAAACACATTTCATTTACACATGTAATTTATGAAGCATCATACAATGCTTTTAAGAGAACTAAGGATATAACAAAACCAACATGGAGCTGCTTTTCTGAAATGGTTGGAATCTCTGCTCTAATTGTACACTCTAATTTATTTAGTGAAGGTTCACTTTCTCATCTAGCTTCATTTCCCATGTAGTAGTAATGGACTTCAACATTCCTATATGGAAAAGAAATTAGACCAAATGAGCAACTTCTTAGAAAATCAAAGAGCTCCCTGGGAAGGTCAGAGCAATGCCTGGCCATTGATTGTTTCAGACAATTGATTATCTTCATCTGAGTCACCTGATTCAGTCTCTTAACGTTGGAAAGCCTTGGTTATTCCCTGGTCCACACAGCTGTCCTGGGTCCTTAACTGCTATTAAAAGCCACATCTATTTCTGTTCTTCTTTAACAGGTCTGATTCATGTTAGGATTTTTCCATTTTTGAAAACTGGGAAACACTTGTAGCTACCTATATGTAGAAGCATATTTTGATCCTCAGTTATATCTGGTTTCCTCAGTTGTTAGTAAAACAGAATTGAAATTGCTTTTTTTTTTTTTTTTTTTGCCACAACATGTTCTTTCCAATGCTTAGCAGGACAATAAATCAGCGAACAAAGACCATTCTTGGTATGTTTCAAAGTGTGTAGTCTTTTGTTTGGTGTCAGATACACATGGCTTTGAACGCTCCTCTGTTACTTCCTAGCTATTCATTCCATAAGTATTTTGAGAATCTACTGTATGGCAAATTCTAAAGATGAGGCAGTAAACAAGACAGCAAACGTCCCTCCCTTCATGGAATTTACTGCCTAGGTGAGGAAGGCAGACAGCAAACAAGATGACTCCAGAATTTACAGGAAATATGTAGAAGGTACTGGTATAGCAATTGAGGATTCTACTTTAGAGTGGCTGCTCAAAAGATGTCTGGCAGGTTGACTGAGTTAGGACCAAAGATGGACAAAAGATCTACCTCCACAGAATGCAGGGGAAAGAGCTTTCCAAGTAGAGGGGATCCTTGAGGTGAGGACTCTGAAACCTGAAAGAGCAGGCCATGAGGGATCGTGGGAAGAAAGAGGGAAGAAAGACAATATAAAACACCATCGACAGCTAAAACAAGCAGGGAAAGGGCCGGCTGTGGTCAGGATGATGAGATGGCTTCAATTCCAAGGACAAAGGGAATTTTCCAAAATGGCCATGGCCATGTTTTGCTTTTGTAATCAGAAGATGTAACTTATTAGGTCATTAAGGACTTGAGGGATAATTGTCCAGCTTCTCCCATTCAGCATCATTCTGAATTTTTCAGCATATGTTATTATGTAAGGTTCTTAAGGAAAGAATCTAAGACTTGGCTTCTCTTCTTGTTAGGTATAAAAGAACTTACAGAAAAAATTTCTCCTGCCAGGATGAAAGGGAAGTGAAAATCCTCAACAACTGTGAGACCTACTTTAGTGATAACTAACAAAATCATACACACTTATTCAAATGATGAACCCATTTTCCACTTTCACAGGGCTCTTATAGGAAAGAAGGAAAAGTCCACTTCTTTTGAAATGTCTATCACTTATATGAATATACAGTATGAAAATGGACTAAAAACTAAACCAAGATGTAACCCCCATATTCTTCATTTAGGTATATATCCAAAATAAATTAAAACCCATGTCCACAAAAGAACTTACGCCTGAATGTACTAGCAGCATCATTCATAGTAGCCATAAAGTGGAAACAACCAAGATATCCATCAACTGAGGGATGAACAAAAAGGTGTAAAACAATAACAATAAAAACCATACTATGGAATATTACTGAGCATTCAAAAGAAATATATCTATAATCTGTTAAACAAGTAAATCCCTGATACAGACTATTTTGAACCCCAAAAACATTATGGTAATTGAAAGATGACAATCACAAAAAGTTACGCATTATATGATCCCTTTATATGCAGTTTCAGAACTTTAGAGACATAAAGGAGATTTGTGGTTGCCTAGGGCAGGACAGGGATTTGAGATGATGGCAAAGGGTTCCAAGGCTTCTTTTGCTAGCATTTGGAAGGCTGAGGCAGGAGGATCACAGTGAGTTTGAGGCCATCCTGGGCTACACAGTGAGTTCAAGACCAACCTTAACTGTATAGTGAGACCCTGTCTCAAAAAGCAAAAGCAAAAGCAAAATAAACAAACAAACAAACAAATAAAATGAGCAACTTCTAAGTAGTCTAAATAATGGAATTAAAGTTTCATAGTTAATTTAAACAGTGCTCTTAAAAAGTAGATTAACAGGTCAAGCATGGTAGTGTAAGCCAGTAATGCCAGCTTCTTATTAGGAAGTTGAGGCAGAAGGATGACAAATTCAAGTCCAGCCTGGGCAAGCCTGTCTCAAAAAAAATTATATTTGTATTTAAAGTGTGTGTTAAAAGATAGTAAAACTGCAAATTTGCTATATGTTTTGTCTTGGGGAAATATCTTTATATGCATTATACTAACAAAAAGAGCTGCAATTGATAACTTTGCATATAAATACAAAAAACTCCTTCAGTGTATCAACATCAAAAATGAAAATATAGAAGCTAAAATGAGAAAACATTTGCAATGTAAATGACAAAGAGTTATCCTTAAAAGAACTCATAAATGAATTTTGAGAACTTGAACACTCTCATAGAAAACTGGGCAAAGGAGATGAACTGGTAGTGCACAAAAGAATACAAATGAACAAAATCTGGAAGAAAAACTGGAAAAAGCTTTTGACATGGTCATACCCTAACGTGAACACTCAATGCTGTTTATAGAATTGTATCTGTCTCTACTTGTTTTCGAGGTACAATAACAAATCAGACCCTGGGAAGCGTCAGTTCATCTGATCACACAATGCCTTTTTGGATCAGATTGGAGCAGGTCTGACTGGACCTTGGCCATCCTTCGCCCTCTTTCCTGTCACGCCTACCAGCATCCCCTCTGGTCCCTTATCTGTTTTCCTTGCCTATTTCAATAGCCTTCTGTCTCCTTCCATGTAATCTGTCTTCTGGACTCCCAATTTAAACCAATTAATTTCTTTTTTAAAATTTTATTAGTACATGTTTTCAGGACATCATGGGGAACGGGCACATGCACGAAGCATCTTATTTCTTTTTGCATCCTCTTCCTTATTCCTCCTTGCTCCATCCAGCTCTTGGTCCCATTTTCTTTTGTGAAAGATCTGTTTTTTGTTATGTAACTTTAATTTTGCTCTTTATTCATACTTTGGCTTTCTCATATAACAGAAACCATGCAGTATATAAGATTGTCTGTTTAGTTTACTGGACATTATGGTCTCAGGGTGCACAGATTTTCCTACAGACGTGTTTAACTTTTATGGCACAATAGTACTCCATAGTGTATAAATAACACTTTTTCTCATCTGTTGATGGACAGAGACTGCTTCCAAGATTAGCTATGCTGAATTATGCAGCTATAAATATGGGAACTGTGCTTCTTATTCTCTGGAAAATCTCAGTGACCTCTGCCTGGTAGAGAATACAAAATTGTTGACTCTAGGACCTGCATCTGGTGTTGTCACCCATCTTCCCCAACATGCTGTGCTCCAGCCTCACTGCAAGCAGGTTTTTCATGATTGTGTGATAGTGACACTCCACACTGCCATGCCCCGACCCCTCCAGTCCCTTTCTTCCCTTCCTAGCCTTCATATACAGCTCTGGAACCTGCATTGCTTCACAGTCATGAATGGCGATTCCAACCACCTTGCCTTAAGGACCTTGGGTTAGAAACTGAGGATGCCCCACTTGTCATGTGTCCCCAGCACCAGGATCACCAGAAACACCGTTAGTGTCCCATAGAAAAGGGAATTTTTTTTTTTTTTAACGTGTGGTGTATTTTTGTACTGCTAAAACAAATCCTTTTGTGGAACTTTCAAGGTGATAGACTGTAAAAGCTCTGGAGCCTTGAAAAAAACACCAGAAATAAAGTTGTACACGTGAATTCATAATTTTTTAATTTTTAAAATACTATTTGAAGTTGTTCAAAATTAAATAAACTCAACATTTTGATTTTAAAGATTGACTGAAGATGTAAAATCTAGCTTTCCTTGGTTTCCTGTCTGTCTGTCTGTCATGGTACCAGGGATTGAGTAGAAGGGTCTTCATAATAAGCTCTATTACAGGCTGCAGCTGTAAAGCAACAAATAAATCCCACGTTTTGCGGTGGCCTCTCTGTACCTCCTCTTTTGCTTTCATTCCCAGTGTTAATTAGCACAAGTGAGTATGTTGAAAATTGTCCATCCTTAGTGTCAAGTTCTGAAGAGTTGCTCCTAATGTGTGGTGAAATGTCCTGGGCCAGTAACAGTGAACCTTTCAGAGATCGGGTACCCAAACTGCAACCCAAGACCCACTTATTTATCACGAAATGCTAACACTGCGATTAAACCTGAATGCTGAGGTTTTAGGTTAGAAAAAACTCCTACACGTGACTTGGCTGCTGACAGAGAGGGTTCTGCGTGCCCCCAATGGCACGCATGCCACAGGTGTCACATGTTCGTTGCCACTGTGGACTTCTAGACATTGTTCCAACTTTAGGGTCCTGAAGGGTGGATACAGAAACCTGGTTGGGAAAGGGGTTTATAGGATTTTCTTCCAGCACATGGAGACTCTCATCGGAAGTTTGTTACCTTATGTGCCTCAGTTTCTATTCTTGGCACTGGGACACAGATACGGAATAAAAAACAAAGTTGCTTCTATGAACGACCTGCTCCACTGGGGTGATAGAAAGATATCCCAGCTGGTAATGAGTGCTACAGGGGAAGCGCAGCACGGAAAGGGACCTACGAAATAGACTGCTCCTAGCGGAAGGCACAGAGGCCAAGGAGACACAGGAGTGGGCAGCACAGACACCGGCACAGGGCACCCCCGAGGCAGCTGGCCTGGCAAAGGCACAGGCCGTTCAGATGTATGCTAGTAAGGGAGACCTGGTGGTCACACAGCAGGGTCACAACAGAGGGTGTGTCACAATAGATGCAAAGAACTTGATGCTTCCTGGAGACAGGAAGTTATTGGAAGTTGTTGGGCAAAGCAGCGGCATATTATGTACTTGAAAAGCACCTCAATGGCTGCTGAGTTAGCTGCATGGAGGGCAGGAAGTGGAAGCAGGAGGCCCGCTGGTTGGCTGCTCTAAATGTCTGCACAAGAGGGAGGCTGTTGGAGTCTTGGACTGGCTCACCCCTGCTCACTCCAGGGCAAGTGGCTTGCTCTCTACCTACTGGTGACAAGACTGAAGGAAGTTCATTTTAAGATGTACAACCAATCCTCATTAGCAGATTATTTGGTAACTCACAAAAATTTCTTCATAACCCTGTATCAATACTTGCAGTGAGGTAAGAGAGAAAAAACACAAAGAAGACATGAAACTCAACTTTTTGTGTTACTACCTCGAAACTGGGTTGGACCCCTATTTGGCTCTTCCTGCAGGCGTGTTAGTCATGTAAAGAGTATGACAAGGTTTACTAGCCCTGCATTACCTAGTCTGTCTCATCCCTGCTTCATACTGAGAATCCCACAAAGAGAGCTACCAGGCAATGTACAGGATTTACAGGGACACCCAACTGCCAGCTTTTACAATGTCCAGTTCCAGACCCTTCTGGAGTGATGCCCAGAAGTCTCAGAGCCAACAGCCACCTCAGATTCCAGGAAAAACAAGAGCCAGCAGACCCCCATGATATCACCCTCCCCAAGTGGGGCCAAAGACCCCACAATGGGAGCGAGGCCAGCCCCTCCTAAGTAGGAACATTCCTCTCTTGGACAACACACTGGGCCCAGGCCTTGAGGCTTCCTCTGAGATAATGAAGGCACACCCTGGCCAGCTCAGACAATCTGTAAAACCTGGTCTTGCCCATTAGGGAGTGGTGGCCCGAAGGTCTGCACCAGCATAAGCCCCTTGAGTTAACATATTGGGTCCTTGCCCTACCCGTCACCTTTTTATTTTCCTAATGTCTCACCTCACTGCACCCTAAGATTCTTCTGTCATGTTAGTCAAGAATTTATCTGGGCCAAACTGAGGTTCCCATCTCCTCTCTATGGGACTCTCTCTGGTGACAGCAGTGCTTTGTCATTTGCTGATATGCACAGGATGGTGATTTTTTGAGTAGCCTGTGGAGTATGATCCTGAGGTGTAACAATGACACTTTGCCTTCTGGTTTCTATCTCCAAACTATATATGCAGTGGGGTAGGGGTGGGGGCTAGCATTTGGCTTGTGTCATGTTTTTTGCATTCTTTTTCCTGGCAACTTCTCAGTGCAAGGTGATGCTCAAGTACAGCGCTGAGGTACTGTTGTGTTCCCATACACATGGTCTGCGATGGGCCTTGCAGAGAAAGTTCTCAGGCACAATGCTGTTGCCAAGAGCTGTTAGCCTAATCTGTGCGAGTAAAAACACACTGGAAATACACAAACTGATGACAATGCTGTGACCATAAGCCTGCAGGAGCCCAGCCCAGGGCTTCCCGCAGTGTGACAGCTTCATACCTCCCATAGAGACCTCACCCTGGCTTGCTGGATGGTGAAAGGGACCCAGGCTCCTGCCTCTGCTCCAAGCTACACCCTAGTCGGGATGCTGACTGGAGAAAACAACTACTAGAAATAATGTCAGCTGTACTATGTTTCCCAAAAAGCAGTCACCAAGGCTTGGGTACACAGCCCCCACGGAAAACTGTAAGAAACTGCTCCTAACTGTTCCTAAGTGCGCTGCAGTGGCTGAGACGGGAATAAGACTGAGTTAAACTCCTGCTCCGGTTCCCACTCCGCTGCAGTGCAACCTGGGTCCCACCTCAGATGGCAGAGTTGACATGGATTTGTCTGGACAAAAAAGTTTTAAATCTCCCCAGGTGATGCGAATATGCAGAGCCTGTTCTCAGACTTTGGTGCACACAGGAGTCCCTCAGCTGTATCCCACCCCGATTCCTAGCAGATCACAAGTGAGAAAGCTGCAGGTCCATGAACTACACAGTAAGGGCTCAGTCTGGATCACTTCAAAGCCTGCCAGTGAGGCTCCCACACACCTGCTGGCCTCTAAGTTCCACTTTCCTTGGGCTGCTACCGGGCAGCCTCAGTCCTAGCTGCAGAGCCACCACACTCCTCCCTCACACGTTGTCCCCAGTCTCAGAAAGGTTCCTGGGTCTAACTTCAACCATAAGTTAATCCTTACTCGATGGCAGTGTTGGAAGGGACACAGAAAGTTAGGGTGGGGGTGGGGTCTTGCTGAAGAGACTGGGTCACAGAGCTATGTCCTTGGGCAAGACATCTTGTCCCCAGGGCCTGCCCTTCCTCCTCCTGGCTGCCCAAGGTGAGCAGCTTTCCTTCACCACACCCTCTCTGGGTATTCCTGTCCTGCCACAGGTCTACAAGGAACCAAGTCAGTGAACAAGAACTGCACCCTTTGTAACGGAGTGAAAATATACCTTTCCTCCTTGTCAGGCATTGTCACAGCAACAAAAAACTTACACACGCGAGCACACGCCGTACACGCATCAATTCTGACTCTGCTCAGCCCTCACGCTAGTTCTCAAGCCAATCTCTAGACAGGAACATGTCTCAGCATGGGTAACTCAGTCAGCCTGAGAACCACACCCACTGTGGTGGGTCCCACAGGAACATCAGCTCAGTATATATAACACATGAAAAAGAGGTAGTAAATATCAGCCCTGGCATTATTGCTGCAGAGAACTTTTTCCTTCACTATTTCCATTCTTCCCAAATTTTATTCCAAAAAAGGGGTCTGAGATTGAAGATGGTTTTTTTCTTTTTTTGGTAAAAAAAGGCTTTCTTGGACTCAGAATTGGACGACGTCTACACTGAATGAGTGCCCCACGTGAGTTACGAAATCCTGGATTCTATCTCCTACTTATCCTTTTCTTTCTGTTCTTTTTCTTTCTTCTCACGCTCAGCTTTAGCTTCTTCTTCCTCATATTTTTTGATCAACTGTTCCACTTCCTTCTGCTTGAGAACTCTGATCACCGTCTTCCCATTCTCTCTGGTTAATGTGGCAATTTCCACTGAAAACAAACATAACTGTATTAGAGGCAGGAGGACTCAGCGAGCAAACTCTGTATGTACCAGGGCTTATTCTCCTCACAGTGCTTAAATTTTCTTCACTGCTTTCCTGCTTTTTAAACAGGATTCACAGATAACTTTTACAGAAACAAAATAACAATGCTCTCACATTGTTCTGAATATCATTTTTGCCTACACATCTTCCTCCTCACCCACCCCAACTTTCTCAGCAACCATCTGCCATTCCCTTGGGACAAGTGCAATCAGCACTGTTCTGCTGGCCTGCTGTTAGGTGAGTCAATCACAGGACCCATATTCTCCTTGCTGGATGTCCTGAGGATGCTCAGCTAGTAATGATGCTTCTTCTAGGGACTTTTCATAATAATGGTTTTGTGAAAAACAACTTATATGGCTTTGGCTAAGAAAGGTAGACTAATACACAAAAAGGAAGGATTTTCTGCAGATGGCTTCCTTGAAATTAGGGGCAGTCTATAAGTAAATGGCATTTTCTAAACAGCAGTAGGCTAGGTGCTAAGTTATCCTACACTAATGTGTTAATCAACCACAAATTTTGAAAAATGTTATTTAGAACTGTTATTTTATATAGCCATACAACTTAAGTTGACTGGAGCATCTGAAATTGCTAACATGAGTTTAAAGTAAGAGACTAACAGATCTAGAAGAACAGGACATGATCCAGATAAAACATATCAGATCTAAGTAGCAATACACCAATCTTACATGATACACAAGCATACACATTGTCATAGACAGAACCACTGATATTATTAATGAGATCTTGCAGTTACCTAAAGGAACATACTGGACTTTTAGGTGCCGAGAATATTCAAGGTGAGGACCCATAAGTGTGGGAATGTGACCCCCAGAGCAGCCCTGGTCTTGGTCAAGTCACTTAACATCATGAAACCCCAGCATTCTCAGTACAGTAAGAAACAGTATAAAGCCACCTAACTCTGAGGCTGCTGCACCCATGAACTAAGACAACATATGCAAGACCAACACTACAGCCGCCCAATCAGGTAAGAGGAGGGGACAAGAGTCACCTTTCTCAGCAGACAGCTTACTAACATCCATGGTTTTGTTCAGCACTTTGATAGCTAAGGCAAGTGCCGACTTCAGAGTCATTTCTCCTTCCTTGTAGTCTTGTTTCAACATTGACACAGCTGCCTACAAAACAAAAAATAAACAAGTCTTTGCATTTAGGAATACGGATTAGTCTAGAACAGTGATGGTGAACCTTCGGTACACATGTCGGCTATCTGTTATCACTGAAAGCTCTAAAAGGTTTCCCATCACTGGTCTAGAACAATCCCTGAGGCTTTACTGGCATTACAACTGATAAAAACTGGCAAAGAGGGAGGACACTAGGTAGGGTGAGGAGAGGGATACTGCTGCTACCCTAACTTGGGTCCTCAGCCCTGGGAGGATCCAGCCTAGAATTCAGGAGCTCTATGAACTGAGACATGACACTGCATCTTTATTTTTGTCATTTCTAACTGAAAACTGGTATTTAATTACAAATGTAGACAAATACTGGTGCATCAGTAGTATCTACAATTCTGTCAGCAACAGAAATCAGGATTATTTTCATACCACATGAAGGCTGCTGCAACGGTCTTAAAACACTGCTTACTCATCATTACTTCAACTTTATGGACATTATCAGATCTTTGGTAGCATTTACAGCACTACAGAATACTCACAGCACTGTTATTTCCAATGCATGTGGCTTTCCAGCCCCCGTAATTTCCACTGGGGTCACTCTGATAGAGCTGAAAGCCATAATGTTTATCCCAGCCGATGTATAGCAATGAAACACCGAAGGGGCGCTTTCCTTTAACAAAGGAAAAGAATAAAAACATGTCAACAATCTCACTTTGGTATCACCATAGTTACCCAAGCTAAACCTTTTCCTGGGAAGCTAAGCATTCATAACCTGCTTTGTGCTCTGGGCACTACAGATAAGCTTTATCACAGATTGCACTTCTGCTTCTAGGATTTGGACATAGCCAGGAGAGGAAATGAGGACACAGAGGACCAGTGCTGAATTTATTATTATGTAAAGGGAATTTGTTTCCTAATTTAAAAATGTCACTTTTCTTTTCAATTTCCTATTACTACAGTGTATGATAATCTACTTGGTGAAAGCTGTTCCTTCATGAAGCAGGTATTACAAAGAGTTGATTTTCAATTTTTTTTACTGTCTTAAAAAAGTTACTATTCATAAAGTTTTTTCAATTTTTGAAAACTCAGTACCAGGGGCTGGGGATTTAGCTCAGCGGCATAAGCGCCTGCCTTGCAAGCAGGCGACTAGTTGTGAGTTCGATCCCTGGTACTGATAAAAACGAAAAAGACAAAAAAAAAACTCAGTACCTCCAAACTGTGTATAGGCCTGTTTGATATCACACAGTGCTGTAACCAACTGCTCACAAGGAATTGGTTCCTGATATTGTAATAAATACCTAGGATAAAAAAAAATAATAAACACGTACATATACATACCTAGGATAAAGAGATTAGCATAGACTTTAAAATACACAGACTCTAAGGAAAATGCCCTCTGAAATCTGTGCCATGAAGCCAATGTAAGGAGAAAAGGAAATGTCAATGTCCTAACACTATTACTGTAGCATTTTATATTTTTAACTTAAAAAACTAATCAATAGATCTTTAGTGCAAAAGCAATCTCTCCTTAAACACAGCTAAACCAATTTCATCAGGTTTGCTATTTATGTTCCTACCTTTGCGCAATAAGCCTCAGTTCATTGGTCAGAACATTTGCATCAGAAGTTATACCTGCCACACTGCAAGCCATGTCCCTTGAAGAGAAGAATGACGCTGATCAGTAAGGAGGAAGGTGACCATACAGGTATCATGAGTATTAAGAAGTACCAAGATCAATTAGGAACTCACCAAACTTGCTTCACCGCCACTACACACTTTGGAAAAAAGCTGTAGTACTTTTGTATTTGTAAAGATGTTTACTTGATCTCATTTAACACAAATGACAAACAAATGCAACTTAAATCCTTTAGCAAACATTCACCATTCGCACCCTTGAACAGGGGAAGAAAATGAACACCAGGATGCCAAAGTAAATCTCAAAGGAAAGAAAGAAAGAAGCCTTGCAAGATAGACAAACTACTCCCGCATTCTAGAATAGTATCCCCACCTTGTAAAGCTGGCTCATGGAGGCGAGTGTGAGAAGCCATAGAGCAGGGGAGTTCACAAGATGCCTAGCAAGTCCAGGACCAGCCTCCTATGAGGCCTGCTTTTCTTTTTCTTTGCCTATTCCCTGAGCCTTGTCATCTCTACTACAGCCTAGACACACACAACCTTTAGGCCCAGCCAAACTTGCATCTGCAGAACAGATCCAGAAGTGGTTATATGGAAGATGATACTATCTTAGCTGACCAAATCAGACTCCAATGACCAGCAGCCATTAGGCTCAACCCTAAAGGAATGTCTGTAACTAGCACAGCTCTCCAATAGCTACAAAGTTCTGCAAACCCGAAGTAAACACAAATCTCACAAGTTATGCCTAAAATACTCCCAGATCTTGAGGAGACCTGTTTTTTTGTTTTGTTTTGTTTTTTGTCTTTTTCCTTTTTATCGGTACCGGGGATTGAACTCACGACCACCTGCTTGCAAGGCAGGTACTTATGCCGCTGAGCTAAATCCCCAGCCCCGAGGAGACCGTTTTTTTGGTAAACAGTACATTTAACAAAAGTCCTGAATAGTTATTCCAAATAATAGTTTAAAGACTGTAGAGCCGGGTGTGGTGGCTCATGACTGTAATCCCAGCACTTGGGAGGCTGAGGCAGGAGGATTGTTGCAAGTTCGAGACCAGCCTGGGCTACAAAGGGAGCTCAAGGCCAGCCTGAACTGCATGGTGAGACCCTGTCTCACAAAAGACCAAAAAAAAAAAAAGACTGCTACATGTCAGACACTGTGCTAGTTTATTGCATTCATTTTATTTTTCTTTATTAGACTTTAACAATCACTCTATGAGGCCCTGAAGCCCTAAACAGTTAAACTGGTGTAAGGCTATACAGTTCACATAGGTGGAACCTGGATTTGAACCCAATCTACGTGACTACTTAGTCTATACTTCTAGTATTGTACAACACAATACACTAAGTATTTCAGTTTTGTACTTAAGAGTAACATACACCAAGAAATACGTAAGTAAGTGGTAAGGCACAGTAAGGGCTGGGTATGCAGCTCAGTGACAGAATTTGGTGGTGGTGAGGTACCGGTGATATATTGGGGGGACAGGGGTACAGAGAATTGAACTCAGGAACTCAGGCATTATGCCACTGAACTACATTCCCAGCCCTCAGTGGTAGAATCTTGTATGGAATGTATGAGACCCTGGGATCCATTCCCAGACACCTCCCACCTCCTAACCTGCAAAAAAAAAAAAAAAAAAAAAAAAAAAGTAGCTAGACATAATACTTCTGAAAGTAAAAAGGGATAGTGGGTAGTTCTTGGCTTCACAGTTTCAAGCAGAATAAAAGCACACGTTTTTCACAAGCAAAAATCTGTTCAAATCTACCATGTCATTGAGAAGAACTCTCCCCAAGCCAGGCAGATCCCACTTATGTGAGAAAGTAAAATAGTCAAACTCTTCTTAAAATATCACTTACTCATTGAGTTTATAAATTTTTTCAGAGAAAAAGACTTCATCAAGAAGCTTGTGAATGTTGCGTCTCTCTGCTGCAAGCAAAACCCCATCGTTGGCTAAAATTCCCAAACAGGTGCCTGCATGTCCAATGGCTTCCATGGCATATTCAACTTGGTATAAGCGACCTACAAAACACAAGTAGTGAGAAGCCTGGACTCTCCTTGGTGTTCCCATACCCTGGTCCACGAGGAATCCACAAGGACACTAGCAGGCTGCCAATAAAAGGTCCACTCTGACTCTTCTATGAGGCATGATGTTATCACCCTAGTGACCACAGTTACTTTTAAGTACAAAAAGAACAAACTTGGGCTGGGGATTTAGCTCAGCGGCATAAACACCTGCCTTGCAAGCAGGCAGTCGTGAGTTCAATCCCCGGTACCAGTAAAAAGAAAAAAGAAAAAAAAAAATGTAAAAAAAGAACAAACTTACTAACTGCAGAAATGTTTGATTTTTTTTTCCTTTTAACCACTTATTGGGACAATTATTTAAACACAGAATGACCAAAAATTGCATTTTTTTGGTTAAATTTTTAAGACAATAGAGAATCTAAAATGACAATTTTATCATTTATTCAAAAATTTTTCTGTGTATGATATATCTTAAAACATTCAACTCCTGCTTGAGGGATGCTCAAGATAGTATGTAAATAGTCATGTGGCCCAAAGACATTCAGGGCAAAGAACTAAGTGGTTAAAGCCTACCATACACACAAAATCTTTACTTGGGGCAAACTGAACAATTTCTGCTCTACCTTCTGGAGAAAATATAGTGGTCCTGGAGTCATATCTTCGAGACTGCAAAAGAAAAACATATAAGTAATTACTACCCACTGATAATTAGCCAATTCCCGCGAGCCCACAAAATCACAAAATGTATAGTATGCAAAGCTGTGTGTGGGAGACAGCTGATAAAGATTACACCAAACTGACTCCTTCTCCTTCATTTCAATTTTCTCATGCAAGTCTGGCAGCTGAGTGAAAGCAATACTATTCCTCAGCTAAGTTTACTAGCTTGTGCTGTTAACTCACCATGGCTTCTGAACTTTAGAAAATTCCTATAGAAAGAAAAAAGGATCCATCATTAAAATAAAATCCACAATTTAAGAGGCATTTCCTGTCTTTAAACATCTGTTTTATTCATTCCCCTCAGCTAACATTTACTGTGCACCTGCTAAGTGCTGGGCATTTATCTAGACGTTGGAACATCAGGATACACAAATCCAATCCCTATCCTCAGAGCTTATGATCTGGCAGGCAGCTGTGAGGAACACAGGTTATAAAGCAAAGTGGAAGGAGGCATCGAAGGTAGTGTGGAAAGAGAAATAGAAAAAAATCTAGTATTTTTCTTACAAAGCAGACACTAAATTAATGAGGGTGGTGAGGCAGACAAATTGAAAACTCTCAGTTCTAAAAGGCAGAAAAGAGCCAAGGAGAGAAAGACACTGCAGGCAAAGGATAAAGCATGAGCAAAGGATACCAGGGCAGGGGAGCCCTAAACTTGAGGACGGGTCCAGTAATCCTGGGTTATCATCTTCATTCAAGACAACAACCAAGATTCAATGTGATTCAGTAGAAAAACCAAACCTGGGTCCAAAACCCATATTCCCAAATATTTCAGAGAATCAGGAATGGAAACATAAGCAGGGGTCTTAGCCAGGGGGGCTCTACCAAGACTGAGCTCAGGGCCACAGAAACTGGCCGTTTACAAAGATCACAAAGGCTGGCGAAAGCATGAGGCAGGCAACTGGTCGTGGCTCGGCTCCCACAGGCAGGTGTGGTAGTGGGGGATCGAGCGCAGCGTGGCAGAGAGGCACAAAAAGGAGGCGGGGCGGGGGTCCGATCTGTCTGTAAAATACTACCAGCTGCATCTCCGCACGCGACGCCGCCACAGCGCGACTTTATCCCGCATACCCCGCGGTGCTCTGAGAGTTGGCAATGGGACATCAGAGTCGGAGGCACCCCGACCCCTGGGCCCTCTCGCGACCCCTCGGCCTTGGCCACCTTCCTCTGTGGACCCGGCGGGATATTGCCATCCAGGCCACAGAAAGCAAGCAACGGCGACTGGCAGGGGCCAGTTCGCGAAGGCGGGTGCACAGTCATCGTCCCACAGCCTCTGGGTGGCTGCAGCAGGCCGACCGGCTATCTTAACTTTCACGAACCCCGCTTAAGGGACATTGCCCACGCTCCTGCGAGCCCTCGGGGTGGACAATTCTCACCGGAGAGAAAACAATGAAGAATCGAGAGCTGCAAGGACCGTTTTACTCCCGTAGGAAGCGAAATCCAACGCCGTTGCCCGAGCACCGCTTCCCTTATGGCCGCCGCGCATGCGCAGAGCTGGGGGCGGGACTGTGAGAACCCGGAAGTCCCAGGGAAGCGGGACAAGCACTCATAAACCTGGAAGGCGGCGCACGCAAAGGATTTGGGGTGGAGCGTGCCACGCAGACCTACTTCCCGGAGGTGCAGGGCCGGATAGGCTCGGAGGAGTGCTGGGAGACACTGCCTGGGGGCATCAGCAATTTCAACCTGCGCCCTACGCTGTTTCACTTTTTCACGAGGCGCAGACCTAGCACAGCAGTAGTACAGACGGAGCTCAGTCACCTGCCTGTCCAGCCATGATACCCATACTGGCCCCAGCCACAGAAGACAACTTTCTGCTCAGCGGCTCCGTTCTCAGATATGGCTTCCACTTTTATGGCTGATATATGCGTATTTATTTATGTATTGGTGTTTTTGAAACAGGATTATGCTGTGCAGTGCAGGCTGGCCTTGAACTATGTAGCCCAGGCTGTCCTCGTACTCGTGATGATGATTCTCCTTGCCTCAGTGTTCTGAGTGCTGGGATTACAGATGTGAGCCATCAGTCCTGGCTGGTATTTGCCTTTTTAAAATGTATAAAATAAATCATGATGGGTTGGCACTTTTGGAAGAACTTACTCCATCAACCTAGTTAAAGCAATACCCTGCATCATTGTACACACAGCATTTTATCTTTGTTGTGCTGTGCTGTATCCATCTCTTCAACCTTTTTTTGTACAGCTATGTGAAGTACTATTTGTTTAGCTTGGGGTGGGATTAGTGGGCTGGCTAGATCTGGGTTAATAATAAGTTATTTCAGAGCATTGGGAGTTTATCCTTTCCATGTAGGGTGCAAAGCTTTGGGATCTGGACTTTGACCGTGAAGTGGCCTGGAGTGAGGTGCATTTTGAAGTCTTTACTGTCAACTCTGCTTCCCAAGTAGAGAGGCGACTTAGCATAGGGTTGCACCTAGGCAGTGCTCTGAAGCATCCTCGGGTTCCCTAATTTAAGCTACCTTTAGAAACCCCTGCTTTCCCACCTTGGTTCATTCTTCAGAGGTCAGCAAACGTTGAGTTTTAAGTGAAAGATAGACTTTCTTAGGTCAAAGAAAGAGGATCTATGGAAATAAAAGAGCAGAAAAATGAGTGTGACAAGTTTAGGTGATAGACTAGTTCAGTCTGGCTTGAATGGAAGAGTGGGAGAGAGAATACAGGAAGTAAAGGAGGACAAGCGTCTGAGGCCAAGTTGTAGAATGCTTTTGATGCCACACTTTTCCTGTTGGAAATAGTAAGTCAAGATTCAATGACCTGTTAGCTTGATAAGGCCTCAAGTTCTCCCACCCATCATGTTCTTTAGTGTGCCATCAGTAATTCCCACCAAAGGTTCTGTGTCACCTTGCCCTGAAACTGGGTGAGCCGGAGGTGATAATGTGACTTCTGAGAATAGGCCATAAAAAGTAATATACTTCTGTCTTGTCCTCTGGGGATGACCCTTCATTTTTGTGAGCAAACACAGGCCATGTGAAGAGATGTTTGGTCACATGTCAGATGTGGTTCTAGCATCACCTGCCACATAGATGAGTGCAGATTCCTCCAGATGATCCTGGTCCCCAGTGTTCAGTTTTCATAGGCATCAACTCTTTCAGCCTCCAAGTCTTTTTCAGTCAAGACCTGGGGTATTGTGGAACAGAGACAAGCCGTCTGTGGGCCTGTGTTCATGACCCATGAGATAATAACATCATGACTGAAGTTTTTTCTCAGTGTTTAGCTAAACTGTCACACAGCAATACTTGTAACAGATTCTAACCTGCCTCTAATATGAAGGATATCAGCGGAGGAAACTAAGGATAAGAATACAAGAAAATAAAGCTTCATTGTCATATCTAGAAGATAAATATCTGGACAGAAAAAGACAAGAGCCAGATGTCTTTACCAGATATTTGGCATTGATTCCTAAATCTAAAATCTGTTTTTTTCTTTATTAATGGAAAAGACCAGAACCTGGCACTTGAATTGTTTTCATTCTTGCAGTTCATTCAACAGATCTTTACAGAGGGTATGCTAGGGGCCTGTCATGGTGCTTGGTTTGAAGATGATTTGATATTCAATTCATGTCACTGTACTAGTTAAGGTTTCCAAAGAAAACCAATTGGACAGGAAATTTATTATGGGAATTTATTGGGTGATTTGCCATATGATTACAGAAGCAATAAGTCCCACTACGTGCCATCAGCTTGAGTCAAAGACCTGATAGCTGGAAGCCGCTGGTGTAAGTCCTGGAGTTCAAAGGGCAAGAACCTGGAGTTCTGATGTCCAAGGCCATAAAAAGGTGGCTGTCCCAACACCAGAAGGAAGATTAGATCATCGTTCATGGACTGGATGTGCTTATTCACATTGGTGAGGGGGTCTTCCTTACTCAGTCCCCTGATTCAGAATCCTCACAGGCACACCCCAAATGAATGCTTTATCCACTATCATAGTAGCCCTTACTCCAGTCAAATGGACACCTAAAATTAGCCATCACAGCCATCAAAGAATTTATGAAATTGCAACTGATGATTAAAGATCAGCTAGAACAAACTCTAAGCAGTAAAATATCATTTTAGTGTAACATGTACTTAAATAGTGCCAAGTGTCCAGATACATATTTGTAATCCCAGCACACTGGAAGGCAGAGACAGAAAGATCACAAGTTCAGGCCCACCCTGGCAACTTAGCAAGAACGTATCTCAAAACAAAAAAGGGAGGGGATGTGCTGAGAATACAGCTCAGTGCAAAGGTCCTGAGTTCAATCCTAGTACCACCAAAAAGGAAGGAAAGAAAGATAGGTTTTAAAGTAGTGATCAGCAATAGGAACTCGTTAAAGAAATCCATGTTAACATAAGTAATTAGTGACTTTCCGGTCACTGGGACAAAATATTCCACATCCGTGTCTTAAGAGAGATTTACTTTGCCTCATAGTTTTTGTCTGGTTGGCTGGCTCCAAGACACAAATATGGTGGAAGGACCTCCTGAAGGAAAACTTAATCCCTCGCATTCAGGAAGCAGTGAGAGAAGGGCGGGGCTGAGGACAAGGACACGCCCATCCTAGTCCCGCCCCAGAGACCACCTCCAACCCGGCTCAGCCTGCTGACACCCAGTCCGAGGCTGAACTGATTACTGAATCCACTGTAGCATTCCCATGACCCAGTCACCTTCCACACGCCAGAGACGTTTGGAAGACAGTTTAGATCTAAACCACCACAGCAATCAAGAGGGAAATCTGTTCTAGTTCATTACAGAGGAGGATGAACAGTGATTTGGGAGTGAACAAAATTTCAGTCCGTTTTCCTAGCCTGCAGTTTTCTTAATGGTCAAGTTAAATTTGAGAAGCGCAAGTGATTTCAAGTGCGTGACCTCACTGGTTCCCCCTGCCGTGTGGTGTGTGTGTGTGTGTGTGTGTGTGTGTGTGTGTGTGTGTGTGAGAGTGTGTGCATGCAGCGAGGACAAGCCAGAGGGGAGGCAGAGGAAGTCAGTTGTATAATATTTTGCAGTGGTTAGGAGTGTGGACTGCATCAAAAAACCTGCTCGAAGCCCTGGCTCTGAGTCAATTAATGATCTTAACTGGAGGTCTTAATATGCTGCTTTTCAGCTCTACTGTCTCCTAGCATCTACCTTGGAAGTTCCAGTTTCAATCATCTTCTCATGTCTCACCCCTGAAAGAATGGCTAGTATCAAGAAATTAACCAATAAAAAATGCTGGCAGGATGGTGGGGAAAAAGGACCCCTTCTCTACTTTTGGTGGCATATAGACATGGTGCAACCATTATGGAAATCAGTATGGAGATTCCTCAAAAAACTAGGACTATTCCCCTTGTGGGTATCTTTCCAAAAGAAAAGCATCATATCCCAATGATACGTGCACACCCATGTTTATAGCAGCACAGTTTGTAATAGCCAAATCTTGGAAACAGGCCAAATGCCCATCAACTGACGAATGGATGTGGTTTTTTTTTTTAAATACAATGGAATATTACTCTGCCATAAATAAGTTTGAGACATTCTTAGGAATATGGATGCACCTTGATTCCATACTCTTTTTTTTTTTTTTTTTTGTCTTTTTGAGACAAGATCTTGCTATGCAGCTCACACTGGCCTTGAGCTCCCTTTGTAGCCCAGGCTGGTCTCGAACTTACAATGATCCTCCTGCCTCAGCCTCTGGAGTGCTAGGATTACAGGTGTGAGCCACCACATCCAGCTAAGTCCATACTCTTAATTGAAATAAATCAGATAAGTGTAACTATCACATTGTTTCTCTGGTGTGAAATACCAAAGTGCAAATAAGGACCAAAATGTATCTTAAGGAAGATACATTTTGAAATAGGAAGCAAATGTTCAAATGGGGAGGAGATCAAGGAAGGGAAGAGAGGGAAAAGAAAGAAGGAAAAAGTAAAAAATAAAAGAGAAAAGAAGGAAGACAAGGAAAGAAAGCTTGTAAATGGGGAAGGAAGAATTAAAGGGAGGGTAGGGGTGGGGAAAATCAAGTTATATCATGTATAGTTACAAATTTTCTATGATGAATGTGATCTTTATGTATATCTAAAATATACTAATATAATCTGATTTGAAAGAAATCACCTCCTCAGAGCTAACCTTTTTCTCACATAATTACACCTGTGTTACCCCCACAGCCATCACAGCGGGTGTCTTCTCCAGCCTTTCTTTTTGCGTTCATTGTGCAAAGATATACATTCAAAGACCTTTCTCTGGGAAAGGTACAACCATCGGTGTGAGAAGTGGGGAGGGGACAAAAGCAAGTTCTTCATGGTCTCCACCATGATCACATAGCTCTTGGGCGAGATGCCTGCACAAGCATAATGCATTACACAAAGCAATGGCCATGAAACAGAAAAGAGAGAGCAGTTTCATACAACAGGTGATATGTTTGCCAGAACTGCATTTATGTCCAATTATTTATAATGTGTAACTTTATTTATATACATACATGTGACTATTCCTTTCAAAGTTTAAAAGAAGTCTTGATGGAAGGCTGGGATAGACCTTGACAAATGGTATGATTCAGAATAAGGTAGTGTTTGTGGGTTTCACACCTCCAGGCACATGGCCCCATGGAGAACTGAATTCTTAAATTTCAAAGTGGTCCTGAAGCTGGGCATGGTAGTTCATGCCCAACCTCACCACTTAGGAGGCTGAGACAGGAGGATTGCTATGAGTTTGAGGCCATCCTGGGTTACATAGTGAGTTTAAGGCCAGTCTGAACTACAGAGTAAGACCTTGCCTCAAAAAAAAAAACAAAGTGATCCTGCGATTGCTTGCAGACCTAAGAGCAGTGATGGCAAGCTTTTTAGAGGCCTAATGCCCAAACTGCAACCCAAAACTCCCTTATTTATTGTAAAGTGCTGAGACTGCAATTAAATTTGAATACTGAGGTTTTCATTTAGAAGAAAACAACTCATACATTTACATCTTGTGCCTTAAAGGTAAAACACAACAATATGCGCACCATAGGTTTGCCATCACTGCTTGAGAGTTTCATGTGCTCTACCGTATTAAGAATGGATCTATCCCATTAATTCATGTTTCTCTACGCAAGAGCCACCCTCACAAACTTTGGTTTGGCCTCATGGCATAATGACCCCAGTAAATGTGAACTCTTACCCAGTCAGATGGAGCTCCCAGCCTCATAGGAACTGGCAGTTTCAAACCAGACCTCCTCGACCGCTTTCTGGCCCATGTCAAACATTTGCTGTAAGTGCTTCCAGCCGGTTTTTGCAGTAATCATGAGGTACTCTTTGTTCTCTGGGTACAGTTGGCAAGAGTGGGCGGCCATGACAAGTGACTGACAGAAACGACTACACACGAGCAGGAACAAAGCACTTCTCTCTACAGCAGTCAGCGGGACAACACTTTCGAACCCTGCCAGGATATAGCCTCCAACTTGTATAGGGCTCCTGCTCTCAATCATCATGTACATGATGGTGATCGCTACTTCAAAAACATAGTAGCCGTAGCTCATGTCACCAAAGTCTAAAACTCCAGACACTTGGTATCCCGCATCTCCAGGGGCTGACTTGCTGGGCTGGACTAGAATGTTATGGTCATTAAGGTCGCCATGATTGATGCCTGAAAGCAGAATCGTGGGAAGTTACTTTATATCCCAGTTCATTATCGCTCTACTTCTGTTTCTTAGGCAAGGCTGTTCACAGAATCTGATGAGCAGTTAGAGATAAAAGGCCACCCCCCCTTTTCTTTTCTTGAAATAAAATCATTTTCTCTGAAAAGGATGCAGCTGATTTTGGGGTTGTCTTTACTTTTGCTTCTCATCAATGAAAGGGTAGAAGATGGAATTTATAGTCATGAGAAATCCTGACTTTGGCTGCTAGAAGAATAAAATGAAAAGGAGAACTGCTCAAAACCAAGAATGTTTAATGAATACAAACACATTCATGTTATAAGAAGCAGATGAAGATAGCAATGTGCAATGTATATACCATTGTTATCCCCTAATTGTTGTGTTTTGAAATTGTTTTATTTTTCTCTAAAATAAAATAAAATAAAACAGAAGCAGAGAGTCCTGGAATGGTCTGTGTGCGCTTTTATATATGTCTTCATGCAGCTGATGATACAGCCTCCAGTCTGATGACAATGTAGCGTCCCCAGTTTTTGATGGCCGAGGTAGATGGCATTTTGAGCCAGTGCTACTGTTCAGCATGGGATCTGTGGCTGTGCTGGTCTACAAAATATTACTGACATGCACAAGGTAAGGACAGAAGCTGAGAATGTTTACATTTTATAGCAATCTGACCACAAGAGCATAGCTGGTGGCGTTGTGTCACTAAATGGAGCATGGAGCAGCTCCACTGAGTTTTGTCTGATAGGTAGTTGCAGCAGCCTGAGGGTGACAGGGTCACACACACACACACACACACACACACACACACACACACTAGTGTCAGACTGTAGGTGGTTGGGAGGTGAAACCTGAACTTGTCTTTTATGTGGATAGTTTGGGAAGCAGTAATTTAAGCCATTGACTAAGGATGAGTATAAGATTAGGTTTGTCTGCAGGTGACAAAACCATCAAATCATATATTCTACAATAAATAGGTGACACAAAAATGTGATTTTATTTTCCAAGTGTAATGCTGATTTCTTCCAGCATCCTAAACCATTCCAGTGGTTGCACAAGAGCAGCACAACCGTGAACACTGCTGAAACTGGAATGTGAAAATTTTAAACTGCACAATCCAAAAATCAGGATGTATCCCAATGGATCCAAACTATAGGAAGCAAAGTCTGACAGAAATAAAAACAACAGACAATCCTAGTCAGAGTGGTTTGTTTGTTTTTTCGCTTAGGTGTGCTGGGGATAGAACCTGTGACCTGGCCAATCCATGATAGATGTGCAGCTTGAGTTAGAGCGAAACCTTTGTTATTGTGGTCTACGATAGTATGAGGGTTAATTGTTGCCGCCCTTAACCTGATGCCACTGATACACACAGTGCCAAATGGATGTAGACACAGTCAAACAGACTAGAGACTGCAAAGGACAGAAACATTTGATTTACCACAGAGGCGGTCCTACAGAACAGAGGAAGCTGGGCATGGCGGTCCATGCCTGTAATCCCAGCACTCTGAGAAGCTAAGGCACACAGACTGCAATGCAAGTTCAAGACAAGCACGGGCAACTTAGACCTTGTCTCCAATTAAAAAATAAAAGAGAAAGGGCTGGAGATGCAGCTCAGTCTAAAGGCTCTTGGTTCACTCTCTAGTACTACAATGAAGAAGAAAACGGGTGACTTTTCAACAAAAGGTGGAGGGAAAATGTACAAGCCATAATAAAAACTCATACAATACACTAAATAAATTACAGATGGATTGCAGAGCTAATGTAAAAAGCAAAAACTATAAAATTTTAAGAAAATAATATAGGAGAATAGCTCTTGGCCATAAGGTGGGGAAAATAGTCTCCCCAATATGCTTTATTAACCATGAACTAAAAGATGAATGTACTTGAAACAATAAATTAAAGATTTTTTCACAAAAACACATAATAGAATAAAAAGACAAGCCAAAAATACTTGCAATACATACAGCAAAGGACTTGTCTAGAATATATTTACAGGGCTGAGGATTTAGCTAGGTAGCACAAATGCTTGCCTGGCAAGTACTAGGTCATGAGTTTGATCTCTAGTACAAAAAAAAAAGTGTTTCCTTTTAGGATATACTTAGAGCTTCTACCAACAAAGAAAAAACATTCCAGTAGAAAAGTAGGCAAAAAAAATTTAGGCATTTCACAAGAGTATGTTCACGTGGTCAAAATTGGGGAAATATACTTAAAACCATAGTAAGAAGCTGTTACACAAATCACACTGGCAAAAATTTTAAGTCTGACATATTGAGGGAAGCATGTACATCCTAAGGATTGCTTTTCCTCTTTTTTTCTTTTTGCCCTTTAAAAATGTTAAAATGTTAAAGTATACATATATATTGCATAGGCTGGGGATTTAGCTCAGCGGCATAAGCGCTTGCCTTGCAAGTGCAGTCATGAGTTCGATCCCTGATACCAAAAAAAAAAAAAAAAAAAAAAGGAAAAGGCATATGTATGTTTCATTATATATTTTATCTGCTGGACGCACCTGGTCACCTGGTAGTGGCAATGGGAATGAGAATTTCATTTGCTTTTGAAAACTGTCTGATACTGTTATCCAGTCAAGTTGACACAGACATGTTCTATGACCTAGCAATCCTATTCCTACATATCAAACCAGCAAATTAATAAACATATAGTCTGGGCTCAGAAATGCTCAGAGCATCACTACTCCCAATAGCAAAAAGTGAAAAACACTCCAAATATCTTTCAAGATAATATGCATACCTAAGTCTGTAACAGCATGACTCATAATAGCTGAATTTTGGAAGTGGCTCACTTGTCCATCAAAAGATGAATATATACAGAAAATGTGGCATTATACACAAGGTAGAACTGCTCTGCTGTATAGAAAGATAAACTTGAGTCATTTGTAGGACAATGGCTACATCTTGAGACCATGTAAGTGAAATAAAGCAAATGCACAAGCTTAAATATTACATAGTTTCTTTTGTATGAAAAATTCAAAGAATAAATAATTTAAGGAGCAAAATAAAAGAAGGAACATAGAAAAAAAGGAAAAGATTTTTTGCAAAAGGCAAGGGGAGCTAGGAAGGAGGCAGGACGTAAAGGAGAGGAAAAGGATGTAAAAAAACGACATGTTTTTATGTATGTATATGCACCAGCTCCCCACAGAGAATGTCATCACATGTCCTGCAAACATGGCCTAATAAAAATTTAAAAAGAATAATGTGCAGCATGTTTATGAGTAAGACATGCTATAGTAATAAAAGTTAACAAACTATTGCTACATGCAACTTGGCTAATCTTGCAAACGAGAAGCAGCACACACACACACACACACACACACACACACACACACACACACACACACCCTGTCATGTGAACACCCTTCAGGAGGCTCCCTAGCGCTGGTGGTTTGGGCTAAGGATAGGTGTGAAGGCAGGAAGAGAGGGTGGAAGGCAGGTAGACTTCAAAGGCAAAATGCATCTGCTTCGATAGGATGTCCGATGTGAGAGCAAGAACAAAGTTGGGCCCATGACTTCTAGATTAATTTCTTTACCAAATGAGGAGAATGTGGGTACCATTTTAATGAGATAAAAACTGCAGGAAAAACATTTTTCAGGGGAAAGAAACAACGCAGTTTTTCTGCTACACTTGTATATATATTTACATAAAATAAGCAAATGCAGAACAGACCACCCACCCACCCACCCTGGTGTCTCTGGGCCGCTCTTGGGGCCTTGTTCTGACCAGTGCTGACTACTGGGCAGGAGGGCTGCTTCCATCTCCACCAGGGAATCACTGCCTGTTGCTCCATCAGCAAGAAAGGACAAAAAGCGATGATATGCTCAAATAAATTAAGGGATATTCACAATTAAAACTAGTAAACTAAATGTAATGGTTGATATATTGTGTCAAGTTGAGAAGTTTAGATGTTTATCTCAGCAGGGGGCCAGGGTCCTCACTTTGTAAACATCCTGAGCCTGTGCAAGAGGAGGGCACAGAGATGGTGTAACTGCAACACCTGTCCTGGTGGGTGAGGTGGGGTGAGGGATAGCCTGCTTACAGTATAAGGGAGAAAAAGAGAACTGTTCTCCCGTCTTTTTGCTCTGGATGTTTTTGTTGTCTTCTGCTGCCTTGAAGTGTTCCCCTGTGTCAGGCCACTCTGCCTTGAAGCCAGCTGAATATGGACTGAAACCTCCACAAGCTGTGAGCTAAATAAACCTTTCCTTCCTTAATCTTGGGAGTCAGATATTTTGTCAGCAACTAGAGAAAACTAAGACACTAAATAAACTATAACTATATATATTAATGAAAATCTGAAACACAAACTGAATTAAACAGAGCAGGTTGTAGATAATATACAATGCCCTACCATTTATAAAGTTGGAAAATTTTAAATGCTGCTATAAATCATTTGTAAGTCATACATAAGTAGTATGCAAATTCAATCATGTAACTTTTAAAGGAACTTCAAATGTAGCAATTTTGTTGTTATTTTGTCTTTTGCTTTTTGAGACACTGTCTTACTTGGCCTCATCCTCAGCCTCCCAAGTGCTGGCATTATACAGCGGTTCATCACCATACCTAGCTTCTTCATTTTTCTTTAATTGGTACCAGGGATCGAACTCATGACTGCCTGCTTGCAAGGCAGGTGCTTATGCCACTGAGCTAAATCCCCAGCCCCAAGCTTCTTCAAATGAAGCAAGTTTGAGAAAAATAAAAATACTATTTGTGACAAAGTCAATAGGAATAAGTATGGCAGTTTTAAGAATTGAGAAAGCTAAGTCAATCCTTTATACATAGTTTCTGATGGTGTGACATTTGACAGTTTAAGAATCAAGAAAAGCCAGGCATGGTGAGAATCCCAGCACTTAGGAGGCTGAAGCAGGAAGATCACTGAGATTAGAGGCCAGCCTAGGCTACATAGTGAGATTTTTGTCTCAAAAAAAAAAAAAAAGCTAAAACCAAACCAAACCAAAACTACATATACCTATATCACACACATACATATCAAGAAAAATATGTATTTGACTGCGGGTTACTTACATTCTCGAAAATGGCTTAGCTTGGTCACTACTTCCTTCTTGAACAGCTGAATCACCTGTTCAACAATCTCGCGGTTTTGGTTCTGGCCCATGGCATCCGTGTATTTCTCCAGAAGCGGAACATTTTTCAGATTCCAGATGAAGTCGTCCCGATGAAGGCTGCGTAACTTCGGGTGATGGAAAGTCTAAGCCAAAAGCAACAAAGAGCCTTGCAGGGACCAGGCTGGAGCCTGCTCAGCGCTGCAGGATGACCCACTCCAGGGTTCTAAAGACCGGAGGCCCCTGACCTGCGCCATCCACACCCACCCCCACTGCCAGGCTTCCACGTTCACAGGGGACCTGGTGTTTGGTGACACGGCTCTGCCTCCCCACCGTGTGTCTGTGGAGGCCCTTCTCCAGTGCTTTTTCACACCTTTGTCAGACCCTGGCCCTCATCCCCACCCTGAGCTCTTCCACCTCTCTCCTTGCCCTGCCTGCCAGTCCAGGAGCCCCTGGCACCCGCCCACCCCCACCCTGCAACCCCACCCTTTGCTTCTGCCACCTCTGTCCCCTGCCCCCTGCCCCCTGGTGCTGCTCCTCATACAGCACAGTGAGCGCCTGCCTCCTTCTCTCCCAACAAGTCTCTACTTTCAAAAGCACCTACTGGGCGAGGACTTCTGACCACTCTAAAATTCCCGCCCTTTCTTGGATATTTTGCTAGCCTTTTTTATGAACATCCTTCCCCTTATATGAAACGGCTCTGTGTCCTTCCTTTTGCTGAGCTAAAACCTGCCTCTCCAATGGCATCCACATCACTGGCTCCAACTGCTCCAGTTGACCCTGGAGCAGCCCTCCTGCCCTCCAGATGACTGCTCTCTGGGCCTTCTTGTTTGTTTGGTTTGGTTTTGGAGATTGGGTCTCGATATGTAGCCCAGACTGCCTTGAACTCACAGCAATCCTCCTCAGCCTCCTGAGTGCTGGAGTGTCACCATGCCCAGCTTCTGGATCTTCAAAATAGCCTTTGCCTCCTCAGTGTTTTGAGTTCCTTTTCATGTTCCTCATAGGACAGTTTTCAGTCTCTTTATGGGCTGGTGTGTTAGATGCTATAGAAGATCACAAAAATACTCCGCAGAGTGAGAGCCTCAAACTCTGCTTGGGGTGTGTGTGTGTGTGTGTGTGTGAATTTTAGGGAATGGGACTGTGACCAGGAAGAGAGAAATGTTGGAAAGAGAACATTTTTATTTTACATAGTTCAGCACTTTTTGAAATTTTCACCATGCATACATGCAGCTCTTATTTTTATGTTATTTCTTGAGACAGGGTCTCACTATGTAGTTCAGGCTGGTCTTGAACTCATTATGTATCCCAGGCTGGCCTTCAACTCAAGGTGATCTTCCTGCCTCAGCCTTCCAAGTGTTGGGATTATAGAAATGTACCACCATGTCCTTCTAGTCTTATTTTTATTTTGTAATTAATTAATTAATTTTTTGTCTTGAGACAGGGTCTCGCTATGCAGTTCAGGCTAGTCTTGAGTTCACTTTGTAGCCCAGGCTGGTCTCGAACTTGCAATGATCTTCCTGCCTCATCCTCCTACTCTTTATTTTTAAATAAAGGTAAACTAGAACACTGTTTTTGGGCTTCCAGTGGGGAGGCCTCTGGGCCTCCTACATGGTGGCATTCTTGTCCCATGCCCCGAGGAGAGACTCCCTGCTGGGACCGGCAGCAGTGGTAAGAACTCAGGACTCTTTCAGACAGATCTGGGTTCCAACGGGCTCTGCCATCCACATGCAGGCTGACAGCACCCTGGGTCTTGGCCTCCTTTAGCGTTACCTCAAGACATCTATCACTTGTGGAATAAGTAACACAGGAAATGAAGGCCTAACACACTGTGTCGATACTCATCAGTGTGTGTTGTATCCACCTGATTCTTCTTTTTTTCCTCAGACTAAGCTTGTAGGCCAGCCTGGATTCCCGACAGCATCCCCAGTGCTCTTACTGATAACCAATGCCAGCAGCCTCCTCATCCTCTTTGTGCCCTGCCCCCCCACTCATCCCCACTTGGAACACCTGGCTTCCCCAGGCCGAGTTCTGACCACAGCACACTCACAAGCCTGCTCCATGTGTCCTTCTTTCATGTTCTCTGGGACCTTCCCTGAGACTGACTTCCAGCCCATCTGTGGACCAAGTGGCACCCACTTCCCTCCAGTGAGCACCTGGCACATTGAATGCCTGGGTTCTGGTCCAGTCCTGTCTGTTCACAGCTCCTGTCCATTCTGGATGCCCAGGTCTGCCAGCTGTCACAAGCCCAGCAGAGTAGCTCCAACCTCTGCCACCTGCAGGTTGTCACCCTGCACTGTATGTTATGGTGCACAGATCCTGCAGCACCTGGTGCTTCCAGGAAGACTAAGAACTTGTGTCCTTCTAAGTCTGGGGAGAGGATGGTGAGGAGATGAGCTATGGGGGTAAAGTATGAATGCACTGCAGAACCAAGTGAAGAGGCTTTTCTGTGTTCCCTCAAAGGCTTCCTATTCCCACAAGGCAACTTAACAACTTGCAAAGCACAGCAGGTGGCTGGACACACAGCAGAAATTGTATCAGCAATAATGTGGTTCTGTCACCCTCAGACAGGGTCTTTCTCTGTAGCCCAGGCTGGCTTTGAACTTGCAGCAATCCTCCTACCCCTGCATCCCAGGTGCTAGGATCACATGTGTCGTCACGCCCCATATATTATGGGACTTATAAGTAAAATGTATGACAATGATAGTGTAAAGGCCAGGAGGGAAGACACAGAAGTACACTACTGTGAGGTTCATCTATAAGGGCAGATCAAAAAAATAAGGTGTGTTTAAATAAAAAATATTTATTACATTAAAAGACACACTTCATTTCCAACACATTTATCCCATCATCCTTGCCAATCCTGAGGCAGTTCGGGAGGCGCTCTTTTGTGCCTTTGTAAGGTATGATCACATATTTGGTGAATGCTGCTGCTAAAATTTTGGTGAATGCCTTCAAATGCAAAGGGAAAAAGCAGGCTCATAAAATCATGGTGCTGTGTCCTCATCCACCTTGTTCATTAGATCTGGTTCCATCAAACTCAAAATCATGATTCGGGACATTGAAACAGCGACAACAGCACAGAGGGGAAACCCTCAGGAAAGAGAACTCCAGAAGTGCTCTAGAAAGTGGCTAGAAAAATAGGATGAGTGTGTTAGGAGAGAGGGGAAGGGCTGTTAAGGGGATGAATGGCAATGTATCTTTTACTCTAATAAATTAAAATTCACCATAGTTTTTCATCATATCTCATACTATTCATGAAGTAATATATAACTAGGGAGAATGATAATATTTATTCTATAAACGCTAAATTAATCACTAAAATAATAAAACAATGAGTTGAGCCAATAAAAGACACGAATGAGAACAATAAAGATCCTCAAACTAGCTAATGCACACCTGTAATTACAGCTACCAGGAGGCTGAGTCAGGAGGACCACGGGTTCAAGGAATCCTGGACAACTCCGTAAACTTACCTCAAAGTGAAAAACAAAAAAGGATAGGGTTGTAGCCCAGTGGTAGATCAGATGAGATAACTAAAAGGCAAGATGACAGACTCAAACTTAACTATATCAATAATCACATTAAACATAAATGGTCTGAATATCCCAAGTAAGAGGCAAAGACTGTCAAACTATATAAAAAAGCAAGATTCAAAGATACATGTCCTATGAAAAACACACTTTGAATGAAGATGGCAATGTAAATAGAAATCTTTTATTTTTATTTGCTTGCTTACTCCCAGGAGGCAATTAATATGAAGTCTCTTTAAATACAGAGAATTAGAACTCTCCAAAGTCTCCCTACAGCTCCCAACCACATAAGTAGAGAAAACTGCCTTCCCAACCTACATCATGGGAAATAACTTGTTACTGCCTCAAGTTACTGAGTAATCAGCACTCCATGAATATTGGCTGAGCGACCTGTCTTGTCTCTTCCTTGACTCCTGGCAGAGTCCCCACCTTCCCCTTCTTTCTAAAGCTCCAATGGAATGGAAAGAAACTGGAAGGAGTTGGGTGGAGGTGGGCAGATGCCAGCTGGAGAATGAGGAGGAACAGAGCTGCTTCCCTGTGAGACTCAAGGCTGGCTTCCACAGACCTCAGCCGCTCTCACACCCGCTCTCTGGGCTCCCCTTCCTGTCACCCAGTTCCTCCTTTCAAGACATGGAGGCTCCCAGGGACCTGGGTCCTAGGATGGTCCTGTGGCCACTTAGAACCCACATCCTGCTCAACCCTCTTCCTAATTAAATATTTATTGTTATAAATATTTTTATATTTTAATAATCAGTCATCAACACGGATTGGTGCCACTCCTAAACTTTCTGTTGCTCAAGCCTTCAACCAGCTTTCCTGTGACTGCCGAGGTAGTTCCCAGACATACTCTTTGCTGTTTCCAGTCTGGCTCCTGCCCATCCAGCAGCTCGGTTGGCCCCTGAGTGATGGAGTCAGGAAGTGGGGTCCACTGAGGAACCTTTCAACGCCCACATCCTCAGGGAGACAAGTCCAAAGTCCTCACTGTCACACATGACCTAGGTTTTATAATCTGCCTCTCTCAGTTACAGTCCCCACACTCGGGCCACAAGGAGCTCTCCATAGGCTCTGGAACCCAGAAGTGGTGCTGCTGTGATGTTGTGATTTAGGTGCACTTTTCCTTGCAGCAGCGAGGCCTTTCCTCCTTTTCTGTTTACCTCTCGCACTCCTAACTCAACAACCCCAGATGCCACTTCCCAAGGCCCTCTTCCACATGCATTTAACACCGCCAGACAGAAAGGGTAAAAGATGAATAAGGAAACACACACTATTTTGAGAAGCTTCTACTCTGACCGGAGGCACCTGCATGAAACAGTGATGCCAGGACCAAGCGTGCTGGGCCTCTGAAGCATGCTGCTGGGTTCACACCATGTGGGTGTGCCAGCTGATGTTGGATTAGCCTGCTACTCATGTTGGCCAATGGGATGCTACCTAGCATGATTCAAACAGAGGCCTGGCAAGGATGTATCCATGAGTCACGTCCTCTGGGAACCCCGTCCCTAGGAAGGCAAGAGCCACCTTACAAGGATGCTGGGGCTTCACTGAAGGACGAGACCCCATGGTCAGAGGAGCCGTTTGGAGAGCAGAAGGCCTGTGGGCTCCAGTGAGACCCTGCTGCACCTAGGCCCTAATCCTCCAGAGGTGACATGAGCTACGTGGCCAACCCTCAGAGCCATTATTGGTCTGAGTCAGTAAGTTGGGGATGTTTTTAAAACAGCAATAGACAACCAAAACTCAGTTAGCGTTTACTGAATAAATGAAGATGTTATGTGGTTGGGTCTGAAAAATACTGGGCAAACTGTTTATCTGGAATCAAAATATTGTTAGCATAAATCTTTTTCTTTTTCTTTTCCTTCTTTTTTTTTCCATATTGGTGACTGAAGCCAGAGGCCTGTGCCTGCCAAGAGCACCATCGAGCTACACTTGCAGCCCTGCTAATCTGTTTGTGACTCAGCTACTGCCTCATACAGGGGTCCAGCAGACTGTGCTCCATCTGGACGAAAACTTCAGGTCCCAATCTGTGAGTAGAGACTATTTTTCCGTGACCAACACAGTAAAGCACAGACTGGGGGAGGAACCTCGCTGTCCTAAAACACTCCTAGCGCCCATTTGCTTCTGCAAGCATGTTAGGAAACACCGTGTGTAAGAAGAGAATCTGGTCCTGAGTTTACTCTAAAGATTAGATAAACAAAAATCCCTCATAAACAAAATAAAACCCAAACTCTTACTTCCAGTGTCTTATCCAACGTGGCCGCCAGCCTCCCAATTTCGTATAACAGCGGAGGGCTCGTGGGTGTCTGGGCCACGGGGCTGCCCGGGAGGAAGGTCAGCAGCCTCAGCAGGTGGCTTTTGGTTCCAGAGCCGTTATCTAGATGGAGGCAATGATACACGGCATTCTCAGCTGTTCTCTAAAAAGGGAAACAAACAAACAAACAAACAAAACCCTAGAAACTAACCTGACCACTGTTAAAAACATACTGAAGAGGAGAAAAATGTGCTAACCAAAACCTACTTTGCTGCATGCTACGAAGCAGGGCTAAGCTGACACACAAGCAGGTGCCAATTCAAGAACCTTAGAATTGGCATTTATGGCCCATGAACATAAGCCCAGCTCCTTGCACCTCAGCTCTGTAGGGAGGTTTCTACTAGACAATCCCTTGGACCCACAGTCTTTAGTAATTCTATGCTTATACAGAACTGACTATTCTAGCTGGACATGGTGTTACATACCTTTCATCAGGAGGCTGAGGCAAGAGAATTTCAAGACTGAGGCCAGCCTGGGCTACATAGTGAGTCTGATGTTAGCTTGAGCTACAAGTGAGACCCTAAATAAATAAATAAGGCTTCTTCAGGGGCCAACTGTGGTACAACCTGTGTTTGTTCTTTTTTTTTTTTTTTTTTTTTGTCTTTTTCTTTTTTATCGGTACTGGGGATTAAACTCACTACCGCCTGCTTGCAAGGCAGGTGCTTATGCTGATGAGCTAAATCCTCAGCCCCACAACCTGTGTTTGTAACACAGGACCACATCCTTCAGTTATTTGGAAACATGCAAATTAAGAATGGATGAACAGAGGTCGGGCATAGTGGTGCACACCTATAATCCCAGCATTTGGGAGGCTGAAGCAGGAGGAACACCATGAGTTCAAGGCCAGCCTGGGCTACATTATGAGTTCAAAACTGGCCTGAAATACATAGCAAGACCCCATTTTAAAACCCCCATTACCAAAAAACCAAACCAAAGCAAAAAAATGGATGATGGAATAAAAGATGATCAAGATTTCAAACTTCAAAAAATTCCAAAAAACAGATTTCAAGTTGCTCCATGCTGGATTAGATACATCTTAGAATTGGTCATTGAGAGTAAAGGAGACCAAATCTCAATTGAGGACTGAGCTTTGGGAATTAAGTGGGTGCCCAAGGTAAAGACAGAACTTGATCTACAGTTCCTCATGTCTAGTCTTGTGTTCGTTCTTTCTCCTGCACCACAGAACCAGAATCTACAGCGGTTCTGAAGAGTGGAAATGTTTAACTTAGGTCAGGGTTTGGCCCAGTGGTGGTGTACTCGCATGTGAAAGCCCCTGGGTTCAATACCCAGCACTGAAAAAAACACACGGAAGATTATATTTCTGGTTAAATGAGAACAAAAAATGTTCTCCCCATCAGATGATTTCTAAGTGGAAAAGCCACCCCCGATGCTGGCTGCAACCACTTCCAAACCAGAGGCCCAATCTCCATGTTGGTGATCGATGGCTTTTCCCAAACGCTGGGGAAATGACAAGGCTCCACTTGGAATGGTAAGCTTGTGCCCAACACTGCATTTCCACCGGGAGCCCAAGTGCAGGAATATGTGAGAACTGGCGCCTCTCACCTATGGATACCAGCGAGGTAGTGTTGCCCTCTTTAGTGCGACACACGCACGCTGTTGGAAACCCAGCTGCCTTCAGAAACATGATGATGCAATTCTGCACTTCGATCAGATCTGGGTTTTTGCTGGTCTCAGTGTTGCATATTTTGAGGACATACTCGGCAGGGCCATCTGCAGTGTTATTTGTTCTTGAGATGTAAACATGAAAGTTTTGGTCATCATAGCTCGGAAGTGGCTGGATCTTTGATACTTTTAACCCAAATACTGATTCCACCAGTGCAGAGGCTTGGGCCTCGGTGAAAGCAGGTTTGGTCAGAGACTGTGTCTGCTGATTGGCTCCACTCGCCATTGCGTCTGGGGAACAAACAAACAAGCAGAAAGGGGATATGGAAGGGATATTTACTTCAGTGTTTACCGCAGATAGCCCAAGAATGTTGGTTTCCCATAGTTCTACATTTCTTTTGATTATTTTTATTCATAAAGCTAAACAAATCAAATCAGTGAGAGATGAGGCAGTGTTGGGGCCATGCCAGGTGTGGTGGTGCATGCCCATAATCCCAGCACTTGGAAGGCGTAGGCAGGAAGACTGCTGAGTGAGTTCAAGGCTAGCCCGAACTACATTGTAGCAAAAGCCTGTCTCAAACCTACCCACAACCCCAAAAAGTTTTGGGGCCAGGAGTGCAGCTCATCGACAGGAGAAACTGGATTTGACACCAATACTACCAATAAAAGAAAGAAAGAAGGAAGGAAAGAAAGGAAGAAATAAAGAAGTAACTATTTTGGCAAGTACTAAAAATTCTTGTAAAATACCATGAATCATCTTAAAACTTTTCTCCCGAAGTGAAGGCTGTGTCCTGGGAGAAAGCACAGACCAGGAAAACACCTTGGGGTCACTGAACCCAATCCTGCACTCTCCCCTCCGCCTTTACAGAGGAAGTTCAGGTGCTAGGAATTAAGCGGCCAAAGTCCCCTTCCAGCAAGACCTGGTTCTTAATTTTTTTTTTTTTTTGTCTTTTTCCTTTTTATCGGTACCAGGGATCAAACTCACGACAGCCTGCTTGCAAGGCAGGTGCTTATGCCACTGAGCTAAATTCCCAGCCCCAAGACCTGGTTCTTCAGGCTCCTAAATCATGGTTAGTGTCCTTTTCACTGTCTTACCACCAGTCCTGGTTAAAAAGACAAATTCAAACAGGGCAATCTTTTCTACTGAATTTTGTTAAATTATAGACTCCATTTAGGTTATCCAGGTACTTCAGATTAAAAGATGTGGACAATGTCCTGAGTCTTGTGTAAGGCCCTGTGTTCTGCAGCAGTTGAAAAGTTCTGTCTCCACCACAGACATTGTGACAATAAAAACCATTTAAAGAAGCTGGGCATGGTGGTGCATGCCTGTTATCCTAATATCTGGGAGGCTGAGGCAGGCAGATGGCCAAATGTGAGTCCAGCCTGGGCAATTTAGCAGGTTAGTGAGACCCTGTCTCAAAATAAAAAATAAGAAGGGCTGGGCTGTAGCTCATTGTGAAGCCCTCAACTTCAATTAAAAAAAAAAAAACTAAACCAATCAATAAAAAGTAAAAACAAGAACTCAAAACACACTGCTGTAAAGCAATAGGCAACAGACTTATAGAATGCTGAAGAAAACCTTGAATTAACTAAGTGCAAACCTGGAAAAACTGGATTCACACTGAAGTAACTAGGGTCACTTTAAACTGTGAAGAACACATTTTCTACTGCAAAAAGGAACATGGAATAAAATCGGCTATCAGATGCAAAAAATAAAGTTAGATCTTGAGTTTGCAGCCTACAGATTTAATACAAGCCCAAACTATGGCAGATGATGAAGGGGACAGAACGGTAGTGGCGAGGGAAGATGTATTTCACAGGGCCTTTGAGTCCCACTGGAGAGGCGGGGAGGGAAGCCAGCTCTCTTCCCCTTGGGAGTTACACTCTTGGCGCCACACACCTGGCCTGAGCATCCTCCAGGAACCAAATCTCTAAGGTTTTTACAGTTTTACCTTCTTCCTTTCCCAAAAGTTTTCTTCTGATCCTTCCTTCATACTAAGTTATACTTGACAGATAGTATCTTGGGGTGAGTTGCCTTTTAGGGTATGATGTTGGTTGTATAGGGGATGCATTTTTTTGTTTGTGTGTTTTTGAGACTTTTTTAAAAAACCTTTTATTTTATTGGTACATTTTAGATATACATAATTGTAATAGTCATCACAGAGAGCTTGTACCTGAACATGATATATCTTGCTTTTTCTTTTTTTCCCATTCCCCTTCCTTCTCTTCCCCTTTATTTATGTATGAAAGCTTTGTTTCCACTTTTTACTTCTATTCCTTTTTTTCTCTTGTCACTTCTCCCCTTTCTCCCTTATTTCCTTAATGCTCCTGTATTTCCCTTTCATTTGAACTTTTTCCCCCCATTTTTCAATGTTTTTGTTTACTGAGACAAGTTCAGGCTGGCCTTGAACTCACAATCCAGCCTCGGCCTCCCGAGTGCTGGGGTAACAGGTATATGACCCATGCCTAGCCGGATGAGGTGTCACATCAAACAAATCTGAGCCAGACATGGTGGTGTATTCCTATAATCCCAGCGGTCTGCGGGCTGAGGCAGGAAGATTGCAATTTGGAGCCCAGCCTGGCAATTTACAGATTCTCTCTCATCGTAAGAATTAAATATTGGCTGGGGTCCAATCCCTTGAACCACTCCATTAAAAAAAACTCTCAGGTGGGTGCAGTGTTGCACACCTGAAATCCCAACACTCATCAGGTACAGGTAGAAGGATCCAAAATTCTAGGCCAGCCTAGCAATTTAGCAAGACCCTGTCTCAAAATAAAATAAAGTAAAATAAAATAAAATAAGCTGGGCATGTTGGTACACACCTGTAATCTCAACACTCAGGAGGCAGAGGCAGGAGGATCACTACAGGTTGGAGGCTGTTTGGGTTACACAGTGAGTTCAAGCCCAGGCCAGCCTGAACTACATAATGAGACTGTTTTTGTTTTTGTTTTTTTTAAAACTACAATCAAACCAAATCAAACCAAAATCCACAAATAAAAACAAAAAGCTAAAACAAACAAAAAACCCAAAGAACGGGAATGTAGCTTAGTGTACCTTAGATTCAATCACCAGTGCCACAGAAAGAAAAAAGTAAGCAAACAAGCAGAACAACCATTGCTTTTAGCAGGAAGGCAGCATGAGCGCTCTTTTTTGGTGGCAGAGTATTGCTAGGAAGCTCAGGTTGACCTCAGCTTGCAATTTTCCTGTCTCAGCCTCCCAAGTGCAGGGAACTTGTTGAGAGGAAATTGTTCTATACCTTAATGATATTTGGCAGTGCTGGAGGTTGAACCCACATCTGTGGGGCAAGCACTCTACCCCTCCATCACATCCCCAGCCCTGTCTCTTGACAAGGCTTTCATTGTACAGGAGAATACATTTGTCAAAATCTAGCTTAAAACTGAAGTGAATGCAACATTTGTCTATCTCACTGAATGTAAATTTTACCTTAAAAAAAAAAATAAGCCCTAGTGAGAGACAAGCCAGGACAAAGAGGGGAAGTCTTAAAAATGTCTTAGAGTTCGCACATCACAGCCAGGCCTGCCACTGGTCACCCCAGCCAGTCACCCCAGCTCTGTCACATAAAGGCCACCTACTCCCTGAGAGAAGGGAAGGAAACTCCGGGTGTGTCCGGGCTCTTCTCCCTGCCTCAGTCCCAAGACTACACAGCCTGATGACCTGAATGGCAGTGAGGGTAAAAGCCTGCAATGTCACCATTCCCCAGGGCCTTTCCTTGTCTGTCCACCCAAAGCCACCTCTCCTGCCACACAGCACCGCGCCACTGCACACCTGACAATCCCTTCCCTTGTTTACCAGAGGATTTCCTTTCAGAAGGAAATGAAGCTGTTGAGATTTGGTTCACTAAAGACATTATAACAAAGCCTACCGTGGGATTTCAAAATACTTTTTCCCCTTGACCTTTTGGGAACCAACATATCTTGCTGCTGTTTTTCTGGGCTTAACACTTTAGAGGAAATGTAAACATTGCTGCTGGAGACAGACACTGGTGTAAGTCTGGATTCTGAGTATAACAGGAACTGCAGTGTTAACTACACAGTGAAACCTGGAGTAGTTTTTCAGTTTCCAAAGTGTTAAGGATGTGAGAGTAACTCTAGATTTGATAATAATTAAAATTTTGTTGTTTTTTTATGGGGAGAGTTACCGGGAATCAAACTCAGGAACTTGCATTTTCCAGGTAGGTGCTGAGCTACTGAGCTGTATCCCTGGCCCTGAATCCTAAATTCTTAAAGTTGAAAGGAAGCTGGGCAGGCCAACTCTTTGCTGGTCCAGCACATGCCTGCATAACATCTGTGAAGGGGCCTTTTAAGATGTCTCTCAGAAGGACCTGGCTTCCAACACACTGTGAGGCACTGCTGGCAAAGCTGGTGCATAAAAAGTCATATTTTAGATTCAGGTCTGCCACTCCAGAAAGAGCTGGACTGGATGACCCAGGAAAGTCTATGAGACTTAAGTTTTTTCTCTTTGAGCTTATGTTTGCCTTTTTAATTTGTTACAGCAAGGCCTCCCGAATCTTGAAAGGAACGGCACAGATACCTGCTTGTTCCTGAACCCAAACGAATATACACAGAGAAATGTGTTTGTTATAGATGTTTCCTTCACCAAATCTGTCCTGCATGTGATGAGGGAGGAGGGGACCCAAGTCCTAGAGGAGGGTTGTCTATTTTACTTGGCACCTGGTGAAAAAACATCCAGAAAACCACAGGGTCAAGATCAGCTCACAATTCTTGTCCCAGAAACAGAAGGCTGGACCTTAAACTCTGTACTTTGCACAAGGTTACTCCTGACAAGAAATAAGGAGTCAGTCCTGATATCGTCTAGAGGGTCCCAAAGCCCAGAGTCTAACCTTAGTCAATCTTCCCAGTCTCCTTTTCCTCTGCAAACTTCTGTCCTTCCCGGGTTGCAGAGCAGAGTTGGGTTTTCAGGACCCAGATGGTGACTTAGTGAATATTAAATACTGAACCAAGTTTGCCTTCACTCCACAGGAAATAAAGCAGGAAACCCGGACTCAGTCGTTTGCAGATAATAAGGCACGACTGGGTGCACCTGGATCTTGATGTTGAGTGAAAAATAAAAAGCTGTGGACCAGCAGGTTTCTGGCTGGCTCAAAATGCAAGAAGATAACGGGGCAAGAGGAGGGCATACAGGTCAGGTCCATAGTTATAGTGAGGCGAGGGGAAGCTCAGAAATGGTTCCCACCAGGCACTTCCCTCTGCCACTCTCTGCTGGGAATCAGGAGCGCAGTGCCCTGGGTTCTCCTGGGATCTCACCCTGGGTGAGGACTGGGGAGAAGACCGTGTATCCTGAGCGGTGAGGACCACAGGATGGAGGTCAGGATCCCCGCCCAGGATCACCACCCCGCCATCGAGCATACCCCGGCCCGGTCCGGCCCAGCAGGCCTCCACTCCCTGCTCCGCTCACTGCAAGATCCCGCGTCGCGCTCACAGCCAGTCCCCTGAGACAGCAGAAGAAATGGACTCTGAGCTGTACGAGCTGAGCCCTAAGAACTGGGTCGGCCCCTCCAGCTAGCCCTGCGTGCCGGATTTCAGACTGGCTGCTCTCTCTCGCTCCTCCCCGCCCACTCAGCTCACACTACAGGAAGGCGTGGCTTGGCCAGACACATTAGATAGACTTTGCCCACAGCCAAGAGTCCTCTAAACGTGAAGTTGACCCCACCCATCCTGTGGTCCTGCACCAGTCCAAAAAAAACCCTGCCTTATCGTAACTGGAGTTTTTTCTGATTGGCTCTCTATGGCCTCGCCCACTCTAAGTACCCACTCAGCAGGAATTAGGTCCTTGAGTGGCACGTTTTAGCTCCACCCCGTCTACTTGGTTGGGTAGCTTGGACAATTTCTCCCGGATCGGGTCCAACGGGCGCTGGCGCTTTTTGTCTGCACTCTCCTCCCCACTGCTTGCTTGCCGCGCGTAGGTTAAGAGCGCCTGTTCGGAAAGGAGGCCCGGGGTAGGTGTGAGCCCTGCGCTGGAAATGTCTTCTCTGCGCACACACCTGTGCATTATGCAATGATTCAAGGTTTAGGCCTGAAGGTACAGAACCTCCATCAGCCCGTGACCAGCCTGCTGTTAGTGAGGTGCTGGCAGCTGGAGGGTCTCATCCCTCAAATATTAAAAAGCTGTCCTTTCCAATTAAGACATGTTATACAAAGGATCCTGCTTAGAATTCAACTCTAAACTGATTCTATAAACCTAAGAACCTACTGGCCCAATCCCTGAATGAAATTCAACTGTATTTGTTGCTAGGCTATCCCATCTCCTTTCCTTTTTCAAACGTTTATACTTTTTTTTTTTGTCTTTTTCCTTTCTATCGGTACCGGAGATCAAACTCACAACTGCCTGCTTGCAAGGCAGGCGCCTATGCCACTGAACTAAATCTCCAGCCCTCTTGAATGTTTATACTGATTTTTGTTCTCACTAGCCCTAGAGTGGAAAAGGAGCAGGTAAACACACACGGTGAGAACCGTGGGTTTTACACAGCCACAGGTAACAATATGACCTCTGAACACTTAGATAATGTATTTGATGACAAACTTCTATGTAACATAGTGTCATTTTAAGTCATGGGGGCTTATTCTAATTGCTAAAAATATAACAAGAGCCAAATGTGATAATACAATTTTCTTTATTAAAAATAATTTACATCATCAGTAACATATACACCATTGTCATCAGCTGAACTTTGCCTCTAATATATTTCTATACAATACTTAACATTATTGAACTTAAAACTGTTGCACTGTACTGTTGGCTTTAAATAAGACAGTGATTTGCAGTTAATTGAGATATATGGTTTCATAGCCCCATGTGTAAAATTTGATAGAAAACATCAGCACTGTCACCCATTAGGGAAAAATTAAAACAAAAGCCAAAACACTGAAAAAGCCTAAGTCAACCCCTTTGCCACTGTCTTGTTTACATCGAACTGGATCGCGTCAATGCCCAGGTATGTTAGGATTTTATTCTAAACCTAAAAGCAAAAGAAAGATGTCTCTTAATTTAACCACAGAAAAGTGTCAAGTTCCTCCCATCCTGTCACTTGTCAGTGACAGGCCAATGCACACACATCATTGTCACTGAATATGCAAACAATGCTGACTTGGATTCAGCTAGTAGCTTTATAGCTTTCAATACAATCACCAGGGGAAATCCAGGCAATGGCTGAAGCAATTCTGCTTCCTTGTACCCAAGTGTCTTCAATGGAGACAAGACAGAAAATGACAACTGTCATTTTGGGAATTTTAAGGTATAAATAGTAGAGATATTTTAGTAGCTGTATGACATTTAATAGTAGCAAGACCTAAAGGTATGAAAATGGCAATGTGGCATAGCAGGTTTTCCAGAAGGTAAATGTTGCTGTTGGTAATAACTTGCAAACTCTTAAGTTCACAACACTGATTTGCTTTAGTGTGCCTATCACACTTCTATTGTAACACAAAATTACCCACAGAGTCAACAAAGTAGGTGAAGTAAAACAATCAAATGCTAGTTCTGCAGCGTTTGGCGAAAGGCAGAATTACACCCAGGGGCATAGGCCTACAACTCTCCTCCTTGACTTTAAAACCAAGCTCACCCGTATCAGTGAGAGATCAAAAGAACCTTAGTTTTGTTCCTGGAATACAGGTTTGCTTATAAATGTTCACATTTGAGCCACCACTACTAAATGGCTTTATCACCATTTCTTGATTAGTTTGTGTGATGTCCACAGATACACTTTCAAAGTAACAGTTTTTCTTTCCCACACAATCTGGAATTACCATTTCTTCAAAACATGTAACAGACACTTTAACATTCAATCTGTAAATTCTCCGTCATAAACTCATGTAAATTAAACACATGCACTGACAGATACACAGCATGTATCGAGACACAACATGATTTGAAAGGATCAAAGAAATATTCATAAAAAATTTAAATAGGAAACTCAAATTCTAGCACAACTCATTGTTTAATAAATATTTACAAGATGTTTTCAAAAGACTATGATTGATTATGTGCAAAGTTCTCAGGTCTTTACCCATTGGTTTGGTAGTTTCAGCATTTTAGTTTTTAAAAAAACCAATTTTTTATTCTGTGCAATGCGAGCTAATTCTGAACTGCAAGACCTTACCTAGATCATATGAAGATCTCCGTGTGAAACAAAAACAGTACCTTAACCTTTTGCTGCTAAGCTTGTTTTCTTAAACAAAGGTATAAGATCTTCTGAAATTAATTGTCCAACCTGTTGTGTAAGAAGTTGCCAAATGTCTTGATAGAACAAATGTTTGATGAATATGATAGAAAAACAGGCATATAGAGAATATCTGACATTCTCTATAAAAAAACTAACAGAATCACACTTATTCTTGGTGAAATAATTATTTGAAGTGATAGGAAATCAAATAGGAACATTTAAAAAATGCTTAGGGGTAAAGATCCATATAATTTAGGGTGGATAATTTAAAAGAAATATGGTTACCATCTAATGATTCAAGTTCTTTAGCTTCCACAAGATGAGTGTGGAATGTCAATTGGTGATACCTCCACTAGGTTATAAAAAGTTCTAGTATCACATCAGATGTGCAACATAAGCTGATCCAATTAATAGAATGGTATCTGAGACCTGCCACAGGGTATAGTGACAAACTACCAAAAACTAAGTGCTGCACCAGACATCCATCTTTCACTGCTAACGCATGTGCCACAGAACTACTTGTATTCTGCAATGGTCCAAATGCAGATGTGAAGGAAACCTTGGCTGCACTGCACAGAATGATTGTGATCTGGGGCGGGCTCTCTCCCTGTAGTTTGAATGAGACTAAGGATAAACCTGGCTTTCATGACAGACTAAGAATGCCAACTGTGGTCAGCAACTCTGGAAAGGAACTGATATACTTAATAATGCATTTAAAAATCAGATTCTAACCTCCACAATTTAAAGTCTAATCTGGGTTCTTATATTTCAATCTGCTACTTTTAAACCAACAAACAGTAGTACAGTTTTATAGGTGCAAAACTAAACAAACAAGGTTACTCATGTAAGAATCTTCAACACAAGTTCAAATTCTGCCTTTATTTACAAAATGGTCTGATAAAATATCCCCACCCACCCATACTTACAGGTTTCTTCCACAACACACGTCACACGTTGATTTTAGCAATGTTAATAGCACCATTCGTGTATGATTTAAGATCAAAATTTCATTGCAGTCACTACTGTGATTCATAATCATTTACATCTGCGGATGACACAGGTGAGCGCACTGGGAACATTGCAGCTCCATGCCAGGATCCCTGGTCCAGCACTTTGAAGTCAAGAGTTTCTGAACATCCATGGCCAGCAGATACTAGGAGAATTTTCGTGCCACAAAGTTTAGTAATCCTCCGTGTTTATACAGTGTTATTTCCACGTCATTTTCAAATGAAGCAATCACGCTGAATACTTTTCCAGTACTTGTCTTTAAACAAACAAAAAAGTCACCGCAGTATTACTTAAGATCCTTGTGTTCATATTCAAAGACTAACTGCCACATATTTTATTCGATTTAACTGTTTCTAATTTCCTATGTTCTGACTGCCTGAAACCCTTCTGCTGTTTCAAAAGAACCTGAGGCAGCTAAGCAGAAAAAGAGGTATTTTCATTTCTAAATTTAAGTGAGAAATACTATGCAATGTAGAAATCTCAAAGGATTTAGACTTATCTGTGAGTTAGTCACTGTTCATATTCACTTTACATTAACTATTCATCGGACATCATGTCTGCCATTCTTCTTTTTCCCCCTTAGTTGTAAACTCTCACTCTAACCCTTAATGCCCAGCTTTTGCCTGCTCTTTGGAACATACACCTGGGTTAAAACAGAGTTGACAATGAAGACAAAAGCTGGCACATGCAATTAGAAGGCAAAATTCCCTTCCATACATCTCTCCTGGACTAAGCATTCAGATCTTTTTACTTTGTCTCAGAGAACAAGAGCTTATAACAAAGTCACAATACACGGGCAACAGAACCATCTCAAAGTACAACTTTTAAAAACGAATATAAGAATGTAATTTTCAAATTTAATTTACAATCACCTCCTTGCGCAAAAAGTGCACAATTACATGTAAGAATTTTAGAGATACCTTTATATTTACTGTTATTCCAGGAGACAGCTCTTCAGGAAATGTTAAAGAAAATGTTTCTCTGCCAGAGAGGCCCAGGACATCTGCACTTTCTCCAGGAAGGAACTGAAGTGGAGCTATGCCAATTTCAATCAAATGGTCTTTGTGTATTTTTTCATAACTTTCAGCCAAAACAGCTTTTACACCCTGCAACAAATGTATAGTTTACTTCCTCTAATCACTTTTTTTTTTGAGACCTGGTCTTGCTATGCAGTTTAGGTTGGCCTTAAACGTGGAACAGTTCTCCTGCTTCAGCCTCCCCAGTGCTGGGCTGACAGGCATGTACCACCATGCCCAGCTTCTAATCACTTCTGAAAGTTGATTGACTGACTGACTGACCAATTTTTGGTACTGGGAATCAAACTTGGGGCCTTGTCAGGCAGGGGCTGTGCTGCTGAGCTATATTGTTGGCTCCTGAAAGTTGCCTTATTGAGCATTTTTAAAGAGAAAAACATGTGTTTTGGATTTTTAATACACTTTTTTTTTTTAATCTAATACTCCATACTGCAGTCAGTGTTGTATAACTCCATACTGCAGTCAGTGTTGTATAAACAACATTTACAGAATCCTTTCATAAGACTTTTCTGGGTTTTTAAAGAATTTCTTATATTGCTCTGTCTCTTCCCCAGTGCCCTGCCCTGGCTATTCCAGGGCTAAGCACTGACCGTGCCCACCATACACAGGAGCTGGCTAAGTGGGGCAGCTGCCTTGTCCTTAAGTGACTCGCACAATCAGTCCAGCATATGTGTTAATCATCAGTTTAAGGGAATACTTGAAGAAAAAGAGGATATAAATCCACAGCCACAAAATGAACAGGATGAGAAAATTCTATTAAATATTTACTAAATAGAAATCAGAACCCACAGAATGATGAACTGAAATTAAAGGATGGTTTCCATAAGTTTTGAGACAATGTGTAACACAGAGTCCAGGAAAGCCCCCATCTCTTACAGCACTGGGGGTTCTGGTTAAAGTCTACACAAAGCAGCGAGACGCTCAGCTCAGCCTCCACTCTAGCACAGTGAAGTGTTCATTCCCTGGAGAGAGTGAGCTAGCTCACAGCTCTCAGCCTGTGATTCTCAACTTTTCTGCTATTGTCTAAGGTGAGACTTTAGACTTTTTCCTTTAATCACTTTATCTTCCTCAGCAATCCCTTCAAACTTTAATTTATGTACTGTGTATTTATTTATATTTTATAAAAAGAGAAAAGCTTCCTTGTACCACCTAATAAAAGTTTTTGTTCCTTGGGGACCATCATGCACACACTACAAAACTGAAGACCACCAGATTGAGAATACCAGATCAGAAGCTAGGACTCAGCTGACACCCCAAGGGCATCTTCTTCCTTCAAGAAACTAAATGACTGGGTTGGGGATTTAGCTCAGCGGCATAAGCGCCTGCCTTGCAAGCAGGCAGTCGTGAGTTCGATCCCCGCTACAGATTAAAAAAAAAAAAAAAAAAAAAAAAAGAAACTAAATGACCTTAAAGCAAATGTAAACATAATGACAAGTGTCTGAAGGGTAAGACAGTTCATCACCCCATTATCTATAGTGAGGCCCTAACTGGCAGTACCCAGTGCACATTCAGATTCTCAATGTCTAACTGAACAGACAGCTAAGAATCACTGCTTCGCAGCTTAATAAGAGTGGATGATTATACAGGGCACAGCCCAAGGCAGAAACACTCTGAAGAGAAGGCCCTATCAGGTCTTATCTGGGGGCAGGAGGTTGAAACCTGGCCCCAAAACTCTGAGTCTCTCAACTCCTCAATGAAGTAAATCAGAGGAAATGAAAAGATTATTTAAGACAGAATCCCTTTTCCATCTATCATATTGACTTTCCTACATAAGGAAAGACTTAGGCTGACTCAAATTCAGAATATTAACATGCAAATAGGTGAGTACAAAATACCATCTAAGATAATCAAAAACAAACTCATTAAGTCAAGGTGCAAATCATAAAAAAATCCAATTAAACTTTGACAGGCTACTACTGATAAAAAGGAGCGTTAAAATGTCTGTTAAGCTTGAAATATATGTTAAGAACACATACCAGTAAATAGGGTCCTTTGGCAGCCCAGTCTCTTGAATTTCCTGAACCATACTTCTTTCCTGCTAGAATAATTAGTGGGATACCTTCTTTCTGATACATCTCTGCAGCTTCAAATACATCTAGCTGTAGATCAAATATATACAAAATTCCTTAATATACGTTTTTAGCCAGTGAGTAATGGCTTGAATACTTTATATACATCCTTACCGTCTGTCCTGATGGAAAATGAATTGTTTTGGGAGCTGGCTTTCCAATGAACTTATTAAAAAGCTTGATGTTTGCAAAAGTGCCTCTTGTCATCACTGCATCATTACCTCTTCGGGCTCCATAAGAGTTGAATTCACGAGGGGTAAGGCTAAAGAAAGTTGTAAAAATCAGTTTCATTCCAGGTGAAAAACGACATAGTGCTACAAATACTCATGGATGCTCTGTTTCTTCTATAATCAACTGTTGGTTAAGCTGAAGCCGAATTTAGGTATCATAATTTCGTATCAGTCAGTTAACAGTCTAATGTCCCTAATTTTTCCATTCTTTTTACTGGAGGGGGGGGGTGATCTTTAGGGATGAATCTAGAATCTTCACACTGAGCTATGGCCCCGGCTCTTTACAAATCTTTTGAGACAGAATCTCAATAAGTTGCTGAGTTGCCCAGGCTGGGCTTGAACTTGTACTCTACTGCCTCAGTCTTCCAGAGTGCTGAGCTTACAGGTGAGTGGTGCCATGTCCAGCTAGGGCATTTGGTTTAGTTTTGTCTATGATAAATTATGTTGACTGTATTCTCATGTTATCTTTCAATAGGTCTGTGTTCTTACTTATTGTAAACTGGATACCAGATTGGTAAGTAGGTTTTTACACTTTTGGCAACAATGCTTGACAGTTGTATACATTTTCACTGGGAGGCACATGACATATAACTGTCTCCCTGGAATCTCTGCAGTGAATGCTTACCACTGTCTAGATTATTTCATAAGAAAATGTTGTGATACTCTTATTTCTATCATACGTCTTAATTTTTTGGCTGGAAAAAATTTTTTTTGAGACAGAATCTCACTGTACAGTGCAGGCTGGCTTTGAACTCACTTATGTAGTCCAGGGTGACCTCAAACTCATGGCGAATCTCCTGCCTCAGCCTCCCAAGTGGGAGTACAGGCACATACCACCACCCTTAGCTGGAAAACTTCTATAAAGACAAACTTTCCTTTATGAGTGATTTGGTTAAACTGACCTACATACCATATAAGAAAAGCTCGTTACAGATTTGATTTGCCTGCCAAATTTCAAAATAATGTACAGTCTCCCTATCATTTTGGAAAGGTTCCTAATACAGTAACTTCTGCTTTTTTTCCTTTCAGTATCAAATGAACACTGGATGTAAACATATCTACCTTCCAGACAGTGCTTAGTGGTACCCAATGGCTCCACTAATTTTGGCCTAAGGTACTCGAATTACTTCCCAGTCCTAGATCTAGAATCAACCGTTTCTCCAAGCAGCGCTGGTAGTCTACACTGGAAATGATATTCAGGAACCACCCCTCAGTGCTAAGGATGTTCATTACCATAGGGTTATATATATCAGTGAAACAATGAAACAGTCAATAACTTATTTTAACAGTCTCTAATTTAGTCTTTGGGCAGAGGCAACAAAATAAAGCTGTACAATCAAACTTTCTTTAGGTCAGAAGTGGTGGGGATTTGGGTATCTTTATTTTTAGAAAATTCTATCTGATAATTATTGGACTAAATGTGCTTGAGAAATCACAATAAACATAAAAATTGTGCATCTGAGAGAAGTGGTGACTGGTTTTCTTTTGTGGGAATTATGTCACAACTGTGACCAAGATACAACCCATCACCAAAAAGTATTGGAAGAAAATTTTATTTTTTAAACACCTTATAATAAAAGTTACTATATTATTATATATAAACCAAATTCTATATTTGGTTTATATTCTATAACCATAATTTTATAAGATATTTTTAATGAAAAATTCAATCATTTGAATTGCTCAAGTATCCAAAAGCTAATCAACGCAAATTCTGTCTTCAGTGTCTCTTTATCAAAACAGTTCAACAGAACACAGAAATGAAACAAAATCTCTTTTAGATTTATGCCTCTTGAAATAAAAATCAACATGTCTTATATACCTGTAATTCATGCCCAATATAAAAATTATATACTGTAAATATTTACAAATACAAATAAATTTCAGTTGACAAAAAAAAAAAAAAAAAAAAAAAGCAGCAGTTGACTTTTGATATGTATCAACTACGGTCTTTCAAGTGAGCATTTTATAGCCCATAACATACACATTTACTATACTCCAAGAATTAGAAGCTAGTTATTAGAATGCAGTGAGTGACTGGACTTCATTTAGTGTATCAAAGAAAGCTGACTTTTCAACAGTGTAGCACTTAAAAGAGTAACCTTGTCTCTAACCACTTGTTTGTACAGACTGTAAGACTCAACATAAAATAGCAACATCAGTTTCTAAAATTGTAAGACAAGACTAATGTTACAGGCACTCTTGCTCTGATTCAAGCCAAAAGTAGACACTCCTCATTTGAGGACCCAGTTCTGTTCCTCCAACTAGGCTGAAATTGAATTGATTGAAAAATATAATTGAATACAGTATGCACATTACAATATTCAGAACTAAGGAAACTCCAACTCGATGACTTTGCTTTTATTACATACCTCTTTCAGGCAGTACCATAATGTATAACAGAACTATTAATGTATAAACTATAGTAATGTACTATACAATATAATGAGCAAAAATGACTGTACTACGTTAACAAGGTACACTAAACAGAAAAAGATATTAAGGCTCTATAAGCAAAATGTACAGAATTGTACAAGGAATATCTGTACACTAATAATCAGACATCTAGAACAGCATTTATTTACTGGATAAAGCAACATGGCTCTTAATTAGATAGAAGGTAAAGCAAGATTGCCTCCAAACCACTTATACGCACCCTCTGTTTGTCAAATACTTGGCTGCAGCACTACTCCTAGCAATGCTTCCAGCAGGCGATATGTGATCTGTAGTAATGGAATCTCCCAAATGCAGCAAGACATGGGCATTTTCAATGGGCTGGAGTGCAACTGGCTCTTTGGTCTGCAAAGTAAAGCTCAAAGCATTTAATTCTTCACAAGTTTTTTCAGTCTACAATGATCTTGTAAGAACAAACATTAAAACGACTTACAAGTTTATCAAAAAACGAAGGACATCTGATGTAAGTAGATTTTAAATCCCATGGAAACAAAACTGAGTCTGGTGCTTCTAAGGAATCCCACCATTTATTTCCAACCTGCAAATAATGGTTTAAAAGAATGAGAAGGAGGCTTATGAAAAGACTAGAAAAGAGGGACCAGGAATTCAGCTAAGCGCCTGCTGGCAAGTGCAAAGTCATGAGTTCAATCCTTGGTACCAAAAACAAAACAAAACAAAAAGACTAGAAAAGAAAAAGACACATCCATTTATAAAGGTAACCCTAAAATGGTTCATTTTATAAAACAGTGATTTTTTGGGGGGGAGGGGGGGACAGAATAACAAAAGTGTCCAAGTAAATTGTAGCTCACCAGATCTTCAGGAACACTCTTAAGTTTCAATATAAACTGAACACAGACTTCTTTAGAGTCAAAACAGACAAACAAACACATATACAAAACAAAAAAAACCTCCACAGGGCCGGGGCTATAGCTTAGCAGCATATAAGCACCTGCCTGGCAAGTCAAGTGCAAGGTCCTGAGTTCAATTCCTGATGCCAAAAAAGGTCAAAAAACAAAAAACCCCACAAACCACAAAAACAAAACAAAATACAAAGCCAGAGCATGCTAACAGAGATCTCTATATATGTTGTGTGAATGTATGTGTGAGGCAGGCTAGTGATCTTCATGAATGTCACCATAAAGAAAAATCTTCATTTTTTTCAATATATTTGTCTCTTATCATTGCCTATAAACTACACCCCAAATTTTATTGCTTTCTCAACCATTTCCACTGCTACTAGCCTGATCTATTCTATCAAACCCTCTCATGCTTGAGACCTCTTCACTAGGCCTTTCTAATCCCACCCTTTACTGCTCCCCCAGCATCCTGAATACAGACTTAGAATGATCTTTCCATCACTCCCCTTCTCGCCTGACACAGGGGATATTCCTAGGCATCTGGACCTCCAACTTCCACCCAGTGTCCCACACACTGCTGATTCTGAGTGACACCACATCCATGAAGACTCCCTCTTGACAACCTGAGAGCCCGTTCCCTTCTCCTAGAGCCTTTCACTCTGCTCAAGAACACGGTTGACCCCTCTGCTTCCTTCAAAATCATGCTCAATGGTTTCTCTTCAACCTATTACAATCTGCTTTCAAAATTTTGCACAATTAACCCTTTTTATCAAAATTTACTTTTTCTATAAATCTTACTTTTTTTTTGGTACTGGAGACTGAACTCAAAACTTCACACTTGCCAGGCAGGCACTTGTGGCACTGAGCTAAACCTCTGGTGATCTTACAACTTTTAACAAAATGTATAATTAACCTAATTATTTTCTTTATAAGTCACTGTCTGTTTCTCCCCATGAGAATTTTGTGTTTTGTTCACTAATGTGTATTGTGTATCAAATATCTAGATGAGCTAGGCAGGCCCACAATCCCAGCACTCTAGGAAGCTGAGGCAGAAGAATCAAGTTCAAGCCCTGCCTGGACAACCCAGTGAAACCCTGTCTCAATATAGAAAATTAAGAGCCATGGATGTTGTGTAGTGTGAAGGGCCTGGGTTTAATCCTCAGCACCCAAAATAAAAACAAAGCAACAAACAAACAAAGCAGGAAGCATCTAGAAAGCACCTTGTTCATGGCGTCAGCAAAGATTTGTCAAGTGACTGTTTTTTCTACCATCACATTTGTATTTTTAAAAATAGAAGTCTGTATATGTGTATTACTTATATGTGCATAACAATCTCTCTAAAAAGTTGCTTAAAAAAGTATTACAGGTTATTACAGAAAACCAAAGGGATAGTTAGGGAAATCAGTGAAAGCAGAATGTCACTGTCTGCCTGTTTCTTCTGAATTCTGAGCCATGTGAATTGGAGTGACAGCCAGCATAGTTTCTATAAACTGTGCTCACTCAGGATGCAACTAAAAGTGGCGGCTATGCATTTCCAGTAAGTAAATAGAACTGATTCCAGTAACTAGCCCATTCTCTTTGTAATTAGCAATTCCAGATACAAACTATCACTCATTAAACATTGTGTATTTAAATTAATGTAACTTAAATTTTTTGTTCTATTCAGAAAGCAAGATGCATGAAATATACTGCAGCTTTATGAAAGAAACAAAGAAAAAGGAGAGGAAAAGAAGATTCTTACTTCTATCTTCTCCTTTAGTGTTTTAAACATGGACAATACAACATGTTCTTCCTCTATCTGATGAACTTCTTCTCTACTGGGCCAAATATCATGCAGGTAAATGTTCTTGCCAGTAGGATCAGTACCTGAGTTAAAAGATATTAATGTGGTACTCAGTAAATAAATGATTCAACAACTGGGCACTTCAGGTTTAAGCAGCTGGGAGAATAATCTGTAGCACATTTTATATTTTTCAGATATGCATAAGAGCCAATAATTATGCATGACCATAAATTACTATAGTATAAATTTAATATGGATCGTTTCTGAAACATGTAAAAAGTAACTTCTAGGAGGAAAAGTGCACATATGCATGTGTGTGCAGACGTACGCACGCACACACACACAGAGGAAAACATACCTAAAGGTTCTGTCTGGAAATCTATGTTCACTGTGCCTGCTATGGCATAAGCCACCACTAAGGGTGGAGAGGCAAGATAATTGGCACGAACACAATCACAAAGACGACCTTCAAAATTTTTGTTTCCAGATAAAACTCCACAGGTAACCAAATCACCCTGAAAAAATATAACCACACAAACAAGTACATTCAATTCTAGACAATCATATAAAAACAATCTTATATATTATAGTTTTGAAGGCACGGCAACCAAAAAATGTATCACTATAAATCCTACAAAGAAATTTTTTAAAAATCCTTGTATTACCAAGAACATAATAAAAATCGAGAAATGAAGCCTAGCATAGTGGCAAACATCTGGAATCCTAGCACTCTGGGAGAATGAGGCAGGAGGACCAGCAAGTTCCAGATAAGCCTGTAAAACTTAATAATTTAGTAGCAGTTTAGTAAGACTTTAGTAAAACTCTTTCACAGAGATAAAAAGGTAAAAAAGACTGGAAAAATATAGCTCAGTACCACCGTAAGTAAGTAAATAAATACCCAAATTACAAAAAAAAATTTCTGGAATCCTTTTAAAATTCACAACTTACTCTTCCAAAGAGGTGTAGAAACAACAGAAATATAAGCACATCAATAGATTTTCTATAATTTAGTAACAGAATGATTAAGAAAACCTATTTGGATGTCTTGCCAGTCTGCACATTTTACCTGTTTTACTGCATTTAAAACTGCTTCTGATAAGGGTGCCGTATTGCCCACACATGTTGAACATCCATAGCCAACGATTTCAAATCTGCATTTCAAAACATGAAGTGTGACTGGAGAGCACATCGCATTTGTAAAAAAGACAACAAGGCTTATCTTGCATTTCTACCTCTAGTAGTAATTATGATACATGGAACAATCCTTACCAACACATGAATTCTACACTATTTTAAACAAGCAAGCTGCTTATGGGCATGGTCCCTGTGCTGAATGCAAACTTGTAAGAAGCCATGATAGTTCATGCTCTCCCTTAAGTCAATAGCACCTGTCACACTACACAAGAAAATTCAAGTACCACCTGCTGGCAATGTAGCATAATTTTCTTTTAAACTGCACTGTACTTCTATCCTAAGTTTGCTGAAACTATAAAATATTAAGGTGACCTGGTTGTAACAATTTTACCAAAGACCCAAAGAGACAACCAGGTCCTCTGATAGGAGTAAATCTTTCAATCTACAGTGAAACCATCCCAAGAAAAATCCCTGACAGCAATTCCACAGTGGTTTAACTTAGGATTAGCTCACAAGCATAATTCCCTAAATCACTTTTAGTTATTGCTCTAAAAGCAGAAAGTCTAGAATTTATTTAAGAAAAAGTACAAAAGTACAATTATATAAAATTTATATAAGCAAAATGTTTCAAAATATATACTCAAAATACAACTAGCATCAATTTTATTCTGATCACCTAAGAAATGGAAAAATCATTTTCTCTGACACTCGGAGAGTGCAACCAAGGGGTCAGAGAACCAATAACCTCACAAACCTTCAGTGAAAACAATCCATGTGGTTACTAAATGCAAGCTATGAGATTTTATTCTTTTTTGAACTGCACATCATTTGAAGGAATCCTATTACTAGCACCACCACTCTTTTTGTCCTTGCATTAGCATGTCTGTCTTTCTACCTCAGTGCCCCCAGACCAGAGATCACCTGGTGCTCTGCATTTAAGGAGTCTCATGGTGCCTTACTGTCTAGCTGTGCCTGAGAAATGTCTGCTTGAAAGCAGTCTCAGAGACCGTGGCAATGACAAGGTACTGAGTGTAGAAGCAGAGCATATTTTTCTTTCCATCTGCTTTACGTATATGAAAGGCCGTGCTCCAAAATCAATACAAATACTGGTAGCTGTCACTTACCCGAGCTTGCTAAGATATGGCAACACTCCACTTGAGCTGAGGTAATGAGTGACCATCCCGCTGCCTGGAGATAAACTTGTTCTTATGTAAGGTTTAACACACAGACCAGCTTCAACAGCCTTCTTGGCTAAAAGACCTGCACAGGGAACAAATGAGTTCCTTTCTTTATGGCAATATATCTTTCTCTTTTTCACATTAGAGCAGGAAGGGAGACTAGAGTCCAAAAGCGAACATTCCTAATCTTACCATCATTATTCTGTCCATTCTACCAATTTACTTCATTTAAAATACATCAAAATTTGTGACAGAGAACACAGTCTCTGGTATTACATATTTGTAACACCAGCTACTTGGCAGACTGAGGCAGGAAGACAGCAAGTTCAAGGCCAGCCTGAACAACTTAATGAGACCTATCTCAAAATTTTAAGACAATGAAAAAAAAAAAAAGAAAAGTAGGATTAGCAACATGGCTCATTGTAGAGCACTTGCCTAGCCTGTTTTGAGGCCCTGGGTTTTAATCCCCAATAAGCCAAAAAAGGGAGCAGACATACTTGCCATCAGGCTGTAAATTATTAAGGCACAAGCTAGTGACTTGCATATAAAAAAAGGATGAATCCATAATAGTAAGTCCCATAATAATAAACTAAGGGACATGGAACATTTACTGTATGTTTTTATGCAACAAAAGAACTTTTTTTAAGATCCAGATGAACTGATTGCACTCATAGTTCTTGTAGATAATCTTTTGCTTCTTTTATAATTCTCTGGGACTCTACCACAATGTGATGGCAAATGTCTAGAAAATTAAATACCTGCTAATTCACAATATTTCTAACAGAAGAAAAACACAACCTAAAATTATTAGGTGTGTGAGATACAGTTAATTTAGGATAAAAAAGCCTGGCCACAGGCCATGGCTCACCTGCAGCGAGCATGACGGATGGATTACAGTTATTGGTACAGCTGATGACCGCAGCGATGACCACGGACCCGTGAGTCAGCTGGTATTCTCGTCCTTCATAATGGATGGAGATGGTGTCACTTTGTTTTTCAGCTGCAATTTGAAATCCTTTAAATCCAACCTATGAAAATTTGCACATAAACATAAGTAAATATTATAGATTGGTATAGAAAAGACTGGTAGAAAACACAGAAACTACCTGATGATGTAACACTCACAGTTCTGTTTGTGACACTCAATTCCATAACACTAAGTGGTTCTAACTCTTCTGAAGCCTGACTTTAGCAGCCTTCACAGGTGCTGGCATCCACAAACTAAGCTTCTATCTACCCTGTGAACCCAACCATCCAAACCCATACGCCTATTTAGCTCCACTGTTCTCTACTCATTCCTGTTCAAAATGATTCTCAAGAGACAGTAAAAATTGGCTGTTCTGAAGATTTTTTGGAAACTATCATGTGTGCATGCAGTAAGATGAGACTAGACCAGCTGCAGTAACTCTGTGGGGAAGCTGGGTGATGGGCACATATCAATTCACTGTATGATTTTATTTCTGTAGAAATTTAACATTTCCCAAATGAAAGTCAAAAAATGATAAAAAGGCTCTGAAAAGCCAGAGCCTACTTCTCACAATAGAGCAGACAAAGTGACAAAATTTAAGCCATGATTCTAGGACAGAAAACACAAACCTCTAAAATCAAAGGGGTCACTTGTTAAGACAATTTCATTTTATCAGAGGTAAGAGCAATTAATTACACACAGTATAGAGATTTTTCTCTGCTCTGGAAAGTTGCCACATCTGGTACAGCATTCTACACAACCCTTTTCAGGATACATACTCATCACCTATGCTGTCTAATCAGGTGCCACAGCCACATACGCCTGTTCAGGGCTTGAAATAATATGAATGGGACTAAAAAAATGTTGAACTCTTGTTTAAGTTTTAATTTAAACAAAAACAGTCCACCTCTGATCCTGTTTGGAGTGGGAATCAGCTCTCCACATGACTGACACATCAGGCAGAAGGCAAAGGGGGGTTTGCCAGTGTGTCCCATAATATGAAGCACAGCAGCAGCTGAGGCAGTAGCAGACACCTACGGTCCCAGCTAGGGCAGTTGTGGCATAGTTCAAGACCAGCTGGAGATATATGGTGAGCCCTCAGGTTAAAAAACAAGAAAGTCAGTCAGTCATGGTAATGTATGCCAACACGCTAGCCAGGGTTCCATACTGGAGTTCAAAGTCAGCCTGAACTATACACCAAGACCCTCTTCCACAAACACCAAACCAAACCAAAAGACGCAGGTCAGCTACAGGTTAATCCTATAAACTTGTCATTCTTTACTACGGAGTACAAAGCCTGACAACACATAAAAGTGACAATGAAGTAAGTTACCTTTTCACTTAAGCAAGCCTGGAAATCATTTTTCATATCTGTCACAGCAACTCTATCCTGGGGTCTCTTGGGACCACTGACAGAGGGAATTATTGAACTCAGATTAATCTGGATCACCTAAGACAACCAAAAAAGGAAACAGAAACTGAGACCTGAAGTACAAATTCCAATTTAAGTATTGTTTTGTGAAGCAGAGTAAGTATACTTACTTTTATTTAAATGTAATATTTTAATAATGAAACCTCCCCCTAGAACTATTTTTTGTGTTTGACCTTTAAAAAAAAAAATACAGACACAGTTGAAATTTTTTACTTTTATTTATTTTATTTATTTTTTGGTACCGGAGATTGAACTCATGACCATGTACTTGGAAGGCAAGCACTTATGCCACTGAGGTAAATCCCTGGCCCCTGTGTTTGATCTTGAACTACTTTGAAATGAGCCCACTTAAAGTTTTGAAACAAAAATGAACAATTTACTAAAAGCAAGAATCACAGATCAGTATATAATCAAACTTCTACAATGTGAACTGTATGATGGGTATAAAGTTTGTTCCAAGCATGGTGGCACATGCCTGTAATCCCAGTTGCTCAGGAGGTTTGTAAGTGTGAGGCCAGATTGGGCAACTTAGCAAGATCTTGGCTTTAAAAGGTTGGTCCCCTAAATGCTTTCTGCCCACAAACACATCAACATCATTGTAACAGATGCCCAGTTTCACCCTGGGCTGGCTATAGACTTATTGCCTCTCAGCTTCAGATTAACCCTTCTTTTGCTTTCAGATCAAGCTTTCAGGAAAGGAAGTGTGGTCAAGAAAAGGGATTGCAGGACACAGCAGAGAAGCTTCTTTTGCAACTCTAGTTTTCCCGGCAGGCTGTTTCTTGCTGACCAGGCTTTTTTTCTTTGGTTCAGGCATTACTGCTTTGTTAAAATTTCACTTTCCAAGTAGTTTTCTACTTACTTCTGCTATTTTTTCTATTTTATGTGCATATAAACAACTTGAAAATTTCTCTCTCTCATGGCTTCCATCACTACTGAGTAGCCTTGTTAATTCTAACTGGTATTACTTTTCTTCCACTGTCCTTTAATGGACTCAGGTGATCTACTCTAGGAGAGGGTGGATCAAGGACTTTCTTCAGTAATAAACACCTGATGAATTTTATATTAATATGGTCATGGTTTTTTAAATAGGCATATTTATTTCATTTTACTCTAACACCCGAATTTTTCATTAATTTTTCTCATCTTTTTTTATCTTTAAAACAATGTAAACAAAGCCCTGGATTCAACAGAAGTCAAAGGATCAGAAAATAAGAGAACCTAAAAAACTTGCTCAAAGTGTCACACAAATTCAATTGCTGGGTACACTTTACAGGCCTATTTATCTACTCAGTGCTACGTACTGTTCTTTTCTTTAGTCTTGTATCCACTTGACTGGATTCAAAACATTTCCTGGAAAAACATTACAGTGTGGGGCTAGAAGTTCAGCTCAGAGGCCTAGGAGCCTGCCAGGCAAGAGTTCAATTCCCAGTACCAAAAACAAACAAACAAACAAAAATTACAGTGGATCCTCATGCACCGTATGGATTTACCAGATCAGGCACTGTATGGCTTTTGCGTCTTCCTCAAAGTCAAAATGACCAGGACAAGTAAACATTTCAAATGGATTTAGGACAGTGTGGTAGCCATGAGAGTACCTTCAAAGACACTCAAGAAAGGACTTCTATAATTGCTTCAAAAAGTGGCAAAACACAGCTGGGCATGGGGGCACATGCCTGTAATTGCAGTACTCAAGAGAGAGGCTGGGACAGGAAGATCACCCTGAGTTCCAGGCCAGCTTGGTCTACATATTGAATACAAAGACAGCCTGAACTGCAGAGCAAGACCCTCACAAAAAAAAAAAAAAAAAAAAAAAAAAAAGTGTGGCAAGAATGAGGAACACATATATTCTAAGCAAGAAGACTGTTTTGAGGGGGATCAATGGTCTTAAAAATTTAAATACATACCTTATTTTTCAATCACATCTTGTGTATACCTGCAATATTTCTGCCAATTTTTATCTAATCTAAGAATTAAGAATCCTAGCCGGTACCAGGGATTTATTCAGTGGTATAAGTGTTTGCCTAGCAAGTGTGAAGTTGTGAGTTTGACCCCAGGCACCAGAAGAATCCCAGCCTGGCATGGTGGTACATACCCATTATCCCAGTATTCAAGAGGCTAAGGCAGGAGCCACAAATTCAAAGCCACCCTGGCAATATAGTGAGTTCAAGACCAGCCTGGCCTGCATATCGAGATCCAATTTCAAAACCAAAACAAATTAAGAATCCCATGTGACAGATATTACCATTACATTTTAGAGATAAGGAAACGGAGACAGGCTATTTAAATAAATTGCCCAGTTTTACAATTAATAAATCTTAGAGCTAGAATTCAAATTTAAGTGGCAAGATGTCAGAGTTTACACTTCTAACTCCTACTAGTAGGGTTATTTGCATATACCTGGGAGTATTCAGGTTCTGAAGAATTCTGGTCATTTCGAAACAATTTCACAGCTTTAAGGTACATTTCCACTGACTTTAGTTTGGTTTTATCAAAACCTAAAAAGGAATAACAAAATCTATTAAGAAATTCTGAAGTCCTGAGGATAAGGATACAAAATTCTCATGATGAGGAACAAATTAATACTTATGGATTTACATTCTCTCTGCCTTTCTCTCATGAGAAACCACATTTGAAAAATCCCAGGCTTTCAGACACCACAACAGCACATGTGGGTGTGCTAATGGTTCCAGCTGTGTTTCCAGATGGTGGCCAGTATGCACTGCTAGCCTTTAGGATTCCAAGTCCTGCCTTTCAAGCCTTGCAGTGAAGGCCCCAGATATGGCACAGAGACTTGCTGTCCCGCTGTGCCCTGTGTGAGAGATCCACTGAAACTGCAAGGCAATTCATGACGATGGCTATTTTAAGCCACTTGATTTTAGGATAATTTGCTACATAGTAACAAATCACTGATATCCTAACTCAGATTAACATGTGAATCAAGATGCACCTGTAATTATTTCTTTCTCCCTTGTTCCACCAGCCAAAACCCAGACATAAGAAAGTTTTTTTATGGGGGGGGTACTCCTCCCAGAGTTTCCTATGCCTGTCATCCATTTGTTTAATTCATTTATTTATAATCATGTGTCCCCAAACTGATGAATATCAAATGCCCCCCAATATACCTTTGATTAGAGGTAAGCAGCTCAGCAATGATCTGTTCACAGAAATAAAGGATAAACAGTACAGGGGGACTTTTTTTTGGTTGTACTGGGCACTGAACACTGGGCCTTCATGATGGACTACATCTTCAGTCCTTTTTTAAAATTTTCAGATAGGCTCTTGCTAAATCATCCAAAATGGACTCAAACATGTGATCTTATGCCTAATTCTCCCTTAGTGCTGAGTTTAAAAGCATACACCATCACACTTGCTCAGAGGTCTACTTTTTACAGAACAGTAGCCTTATTAAACACCCACACATTCTAGCAAGCAAGATGGCACACACTTATAATCCTAACATTCAGGCTGATGCAGAGGGATCAAATGTTCAAGCCCATGCTGGGCAGTTAATGACTCAGGGAGAACCTGTCCCAAAGTAAAAATTTAAAAGAGACCTGGGGATGTAGCTCAGGGCCAAGACCTTGGGTTCAATCCCACATACCACCCATAAATAAATAAACTATCAGCCCCTTCTGGTTTGCAGGTAGTTTGTATTTTAAACAGTCAGTGAAAGACTGATTAAGGATCCTAGTTAATCAGACTACAAAATGATGTGGAATCTGTTATTCTAGGCTGCTTTTGGCACATTCTGTTTCAATTCCCACACTCTTTTGTCTGGTTCCTCTACCCCGGATGTGGAGTGTGCAGTAGAGAACATGCTCCAGGCTGACATCCATGACAGTGGACCTCTGAACCCTGAGCAGAAGTGGGGAAATGAGCCAGATCAGCAGTTCTTATAGACTACCACAGGGACACAGGATAAACTCACTCCCAGGCCTCTTAAGTGTCACTAAAAGCATGATTTATGCTTTGAGGCAGAAAAGGACTTGAAAGTGTTTTTTGCTAAAAACTAAGACTCTTCATTTGGAACTATAGAGGCTCAACAGCTAACTAAAAAAAGCTTGACCTTCGTTTTACATATTCTTCATTACCTTAAAACTTTGGATACAGGATGTTAATCACTTAGGAAAAATTGATTAAAAGAGGTCGATTAGCCCTAAATTGATGTAGCCTATCCCTTTAAGATAGAGGACACCAACAGATTTTTCACGGATATCTAGCTATACCCTGAAATCTGGGGTTGCCTTGGAGTATAGCATAGCCTTGAAGACAGACAGCCCCCAGGAAGAACCATCTCCTGGGAAGTGCATTGCCCTTCAAGTCAGAAGGATTCCTCAGGAGCCAGCACACCAGGGCAGAGATAACGATGAGCAGACCCCAGCTGATCGTGGTTGGCACTCATGACTGCTTGCCTATGCCTCTGTAAAGAGCTGGTCTCTGTGCCACCTCTTCAGACGGAAGCTTTTACCTCTCTTTAAGTTCCTTTGTTAGGGGAATGAGCCCATCTTTATTAAGAGTTGTGATTCCTTTTTTTTTTTTTTTCTTCCTTACTTTCCAATTAAAGCTTTCTTTCTTTTTTTTTTCTTGGTACTGGAGACCAACTCATGACCTTGTGCTTGCCAGCCAGGAGCTTATGCCGCTGAGCTAAATTCCCGGCCCTAAAGCTTTTTCTTATAAATTCATAATGTTGCTTCAATTTTGATTTCCATGATCACTAAAGCAAGGACTCAGGCAAACTAGTAACAGTATCAATAATTCCTTTACATCACTGTCAATGGATTGCAGAGGCCTATGTTTCAAGGACATGAACTCTTTACTGAGTTTGAGATCCTTTCAAAACAAGAACATTTCATTCATATTAAATAACATATAGATACAATTTACTATACAATAGTTTCAAGACACAGTAGAAATGTAATGTTTCTTTAAATGATCTTATACCCTCTCACCTGTATGTTCTAAATGTTTTAATGTCACATTGTCAACAGGGAAAAAGCTGAGGATAGCACCATATTCTGGACACATGTTTGCTATTGTAGTTCGATCAACAATAGATAATTGTGAAACTCCACTTCCAAAAAACTCTACAAACTTTCCAGCCACTCCTACTTGCCTGAGGTGCTGTATAAAGAGATACACAGAAACACAAACAAAATTAGCAAGGATAAAAAGATTAGCATAAATTTCCTGAGAACTGTAAAACCCAATTTCCAACCAGTACTAGTGACAGCAGGGAAGCTGAGCACCTTTATAGTTCATAGGAAAAAAATGTCACTATTCAATAGGGTAACAAGAGGCCCAAAACTCCAGAAGGCTGCTCTTCTGTTACTGTCTCTGAAACCAGGCGACCACTGAATGAAGCCTGTTTAGCTGGGAACCCTTTCTCTTTCTCAGCAGCACATGAAACAATAGTGCTTCTAACCAGTGATGGTCTCTTGCATTTAATAAAATGCAATACTAATACACTAATGAGACTATGTAAGTTAAAATTATGTGTGTACTATAAAACGTTTTCAAATCACAGTTACCAATGAAAATATTTACAGCATAATGACTTATAGGTAAATTCCATTTTGGCGGGATTTAGCATTTCTTTCTAAAATCATTCTTCTTACTTACTGTCCATTAAACAACATAATTACTCCTCCTTCCTGAACTGTGATGTGGTGTCAGATGGACCTGGGAAGAAGGCCCAGGAGGAAGAGGCTGAGAGTGATCCAGCCCTCAACCTATAAACAATGTTAACTGCTTACACTGTAAAGATGCTCTTAACTCAAACTTGTTAGCTCTCTCAATCTCCTTCTCTTATCAACAGGTGTGGAGAGGCTGGGGATTTAGCTCAGCGGCATAAGCACCTGCCTTGCAAGTAGTCGGTCGTGAGTTCGATCCCCGGTACCGATTAAAAAAAAAAAAAAAAACTAAACAGGTGTGGAAATTCAAACCTTAAAGACGTTTATCAACACTTTTGAAGAAAAGAGAAATAGAGATTAGACATACTAAGCCAAATGCTGCCTTCATCAAATCATTAAGGTACTATAATATGTATTTGGGAAAACAATACTGATCAACAGAACAGGACCTTAAAAACTATATTTAAAAAATGCAAATATACATAATACCTAAGCATTTCTAACAGTAACCTAAAACGTCAAACACACACATAGTAGTACAGTTATAGGACCAGAAAGGTATTAAAAAAAAACCCAGCAGCATTAATTTTCAGGATGCCTGAGGAATTAATTTCTTCAAAATGAAAACAGGATATTCTTTTTCCTTTAGGAATAATGCTGCAATTCTCAACTTATTTGATCTTTGGTACCATTCATTGAATCAAGCACTTCCACAGAAGATCAGATTATTCCCTAATGAGGGAAGAATCAATACCAACTGCAGAATGGGGCATTAACATTTTCCTTCCCTGTAGAGTATCCTGAAAACTCTGAGGATCAGTAATTTAATCAAGATGGTAAGATACTGGGATCCAAGCTGAAATTATACATGGAGTATTTTTCAGGCACAAACATATTTTTTTTAAAAAAGGACTTAATCAAAAGAATGTGAAAGCAACCAACAGAAATGTGACACTGTTACATTTCTAGAATCCTTTTTCGTTGTTTTTTTTTTTTTTTTTTTTTTTTTGAGACAGGACCTCGTGACCTCATTAGGCAATTCAGGCTGGGTTCAAACTTGTGGCAATCCTCGTGTCTCAGAGTCTGCAGTGGTGACATTATAGGCCTGTACCACTATACCACTACGGACTTACGTCAATATTCTGAAGTAATTACTTAGTAGAATGATGAGTCCTAAGGATCAAATAAGGAAATACTAAAGTGAAATAGACAGACTTTTGTTAAGATTCATGTAGTGAACATTTATTTTTCTGAGGCAATAATATGTCATAGTTAAAGAGTACAGACATAATATAATATCTTAATTGCCTGAGTCAGAAATGTTATTCTACTACTAAGCTATTTAGTCCTAGGACCCTTTGGAATTAAAGCTCAAGTGTTGCAGTTTTCTCAGAATTAAAATGACTAAAAGCCACGGCATGGTAGTGCACACCTGTAATTCCAGCACTCTGGAAGGCCAAGGCCCAAGGACAGCAAGTTCAAACCCCGTCTAGGCAATTTAGCAAAACCTATCTCAAAATAAAGAATTTAAAAATGGGAGCAGTCCTTGGATTCAACCTCAGTGTCCCCACACAAATGAAAAACAAAATGATTAAAACAGCAATTTCATAGGCTTGTAATGAGTAGTAAGTGAGTTAATTTTTTTTTCTTTATTTACAAACTAAATGTTATATGTTTGCTGTTATTCCTGTGACAGTAACCGTGACAATGTGGCTAATACTATGAGACCTAACTAAGGAGGGAAGGATGAACCACAGTCCCACTCCAGTTAAGCGAAAATGATGTTTATTACTAAGTCAACAGTGATAACTCCAACTCACCTTTGTGATGCCAAGAACAACATCTATGGACGTAGCAAGAGGGTTGGATGATCCTGTTAATTCACATCCAACCACCTCTGGTAAAGTAAGAGAAACTGGCAGACCCAGCATAACTGCTTCTGTCTCAATGCCTCCAACTCCTAGAATAAAAAGAGGTATTAGCAGAGTACAGTTAAAGATAATTTAAGTTAGTTTTGTAACTTGTTTTGGGGGGCTTTATTAGACAGGGTCTCACTATGTAATAGTTTAGGCTGACTTCAAATTATGTAGCCCAGGTAATCTCCCTACCTCAGCTTTGTGAGTGCTGGGACTACACGCGTACACCACATGCCCAGCACTTCACAAAGACTTGCTTCATTTTTATTCTTGTGGACCTTAAAGCCAAGCCCTCTCAAAATGACTCCACTCACATAGTTGAAACACTGATGTTTTTATCCTTATGTTACATTTAATATTTATTATTTTTTTTCAAGAAAGGCCTTATTATGTAGTTCAGACTGGCCTTAAACTCACTATGTAGCCCAGCCTGGCCTTGATGCACAGCCATCCTCCTACCTCAGCCTCCTGAGTGCTAAGATCATAGTCAGGTAGCACCATTTCCAGCTATAAGTATAATATTTATACTTAATATAAATGCTCCATGCGTTTATTAGGCATTGTACTATGCCTAAGACATAGTAATGAATTCAACCCTGTCCCTGTCAACCTTAAGAAGCTAGGCATAGTGATGCACACCTGTAACCCCAGCACTCTGCAAAGCTGAGGCAGAGGATTCAAAGTTTGAGCCCCACCTGGGCAAATCAGGAAGACTCTGTCTAAAATACAAAATAAGAAAGGGTTGGGAATGCAGCCTGATGTGAATGAGTTGGTTAAATCTCCAGCACCCCCAAACACATACAAAACCTCAATCTAATAAAAAACCAAAAACAAACAAAAAACCCCCCACGAACATTAGAAATACAGGTGGTATTATCAATTTGGAAAGGGGATTAAGGCTTTTAGGAAACAACTGAGCTTCACAGTGTGGAAGTAAAAAATAAGAGCAGCCATATTTCACCAGGAAACAGGGATATTTTGAAACCTGCCCTGTGGTGGCTGAGGAGCCAGGCTGAGAAGGCTTGGAACAAATGAAAGGATCCTGAAGTAACTGGACTCCTAAGGCAGCAAAGCTGCTGCAGGTCTCTGATGAAAAAATAAAGCCTCAAGAGGCTGTCAAGACTGGCTTTTTGTTCTCTGATTAACTCTTAACATCACCTCACAGAAAGAAATCCTATCCCTCTGTCACTTACCCCATCCAAGAATTCCTAAACCATTCACCATGGTTATGTGAGAGTCCGTGCCAACCACGCTGTCTGGGAAGAGGAGGTCCTTCTCTGCACAGACAACTCGAGACAGATATTCCAGGTTCACCTGATGAGCCGTTCCCGTTCCCGGAGGGACCACAGCCACATTATTAAAGACTCTTGAACTCCACTATGGTTTAGATTTAAGAATTGCAAGTGTTAATACACTATGATTCTCAATTCATAACACAAATCAATATAGACATTAAAAATATATTAACATGGGCAATTCAAAGTTTACATTACATGCTAGAAAACCAATATGCAGATGCAGAACTTACATATTCACTTTGCATATTATTAAAATAAAATTAAGTTAGACCAAAGAATAATACCCTAACAGTCCAGATAAATGGCAGCATCAGGTGGTGCTGCAAAGACTGTCAGGGAGAAGAAGGGAGAAGACCTATGCACAAGACCCTGTCCCACTCACTCAAATGAGACCACTGTGTTTATCTTTTCTACATACTTATTTCCAGTAAGAGTTTGGAATCTGACTGCTTTGGAAAAACCAAAAGAGGGTTTTACTACCATGAAGCCTTAAACAACCTCTATCCTAGCAGTGGTACTGGTACAAATATGTAACCCTAGCTACCTACAAGACTGAGGCAGGAGAACTGCAAAATACAGGCCAACCTGGTGCAGTCTGGTAAGTCAACGTCTCATGATAAAAAGCAGTGGGGATGTAGCTCAGTGGTAGAGTGCTTGCCTAACGTGTAAAATCCTGGGTTCAATCCTAGCAGGCATGGGGGGACACCGCCACTAGTCTCGATATAAAAATTATACTTATCAGTACTTTATAAATGTCAGTACAAAAATTTCCCCAAATCATTTATACCTTGAAAAACTGAAGCCTCTCTCGATTTCTGCCAAATTCCACTTCTTGATTTTTTAACACTGTTTCAGGTCTATGAGGGAAGAAGAAAAAAAAAAACAAAAAACAAAAAACAAACAAAAAAAAAACACTGGCATTATTATTATAGTATGTGGCATTTATTATAAAAATATGCCGTTTCTTTTCCAATCTTAACTCTTATATGTCCATACCCAGTTAACATCTGAAAATCTAGTACATTGAAAAAAACAATGTATTAGATTTTCCAGTTATTTTCTTTTTTAACAAAGAAGTTTTGCTTTATGTAACACACTAAAACAGCTATAGAAAAAAAAATCATTATTTTATCAGGAAGAACAAAGCAATATCCATACCAGTGTCCTAAACTGTACTTAAAATGCATGACTGTAAGACTTGACTGAGATTGCAACAGTAAGGTGATCAGTAGCTTTGTTTGATTTTTCCACTGCAAGGAAATGGGATAGGAGCTTACTCAACAGTAAGCATGTTATGTTTACTCAGTGCTCTGAAGGGAGAGGTGGAGGTTGATTATCACTGGGCGATAATAATACCTAAATATAATTTCATATTTTAAGAATCACCTTTAGCCGAAACTTTTGATTCACCTCCTGCAAAAGTCAAAGTGCTATTTTATGTTGTGATAACAAATTTATAGGGATTATAAATATACATTACAATAAAAACTAGGAGACAAAAACCCAACTTCAAAACACGAAACACAACCATTTTTATGAAATCTTTAATCAAATGGGTATTTTAAAAAACTGCTTCAAGTTCTTTTGGAAGGAGCATTTTTTTACGCAGAGTCTCACTATGTAGTTCAGATTAGCCTTGAACTAACTTTGTAGCCAAGGCTGGCCTTGAGCTTGCAGTGATCCTCTTGCCTCGATTTCCCATCTGCTGGGATTATAGGTGTGTGCCAACATGCCTGGCCTACTTTAAATTCTTTAAGTGATTTATTTCAACTTCCAGATAGTCAGTGTTGACAGAAACATTTATGTAACTTAAATTACACTTGTTCTCTAGGGGCTACATAGTCAATTATTTGTCAATTAAAAAAAAAAAGAGCATTTTAATAATTCATGGCTGAGAGAGATCATTTGAAGGCACAATAAATCTTAGTGGAATTTTGCTTCAGGCCTCAGGGAACACAGCTTTCCAGAACCACCCTAATACCTCTCAGGTCCACGACTCTTATGGCTATGAAGTGTCACACAAATATTCATCACCACAGAGCCGTATGTCCATCTTAGATACCTTAGGTGTCCAGTGCCAAATGTTAAGCTCTAAACTGTTTATCCTTCATTTCTTATTTGAACCAATCACTAGTGCACTAGTGCAGTAAAGAATATAAAAGTGTTAATATGTTCACACGCTAGGGACTACATGTAACAATTTGTGATTTGAGTCAAAACTGAGGGGCACTGTTAAGATTATATTTTTAGAAGTAAAAAATCTATCAATCAACACTTCACAACTGAAAAGAAATCAGTGGATTCTGAATTAGTAAGTCTTCCTTTTCAGGAAATTAATTTCCAACTAATGGACATCAGTCTCAAAAGTCAACATAAACTTAACAACCAGAGCAAAAAAAAGGAGCAGGAATAGAGTGATATAGAAGCACTATCATTTCATGTGAAAGGACTTGCTAATTACAATGAGTCCTTAGAAAAGGGCATGAGACCACTACAACCTGAGGCTTTATAAAAACAGAGCCTAAAATGAAATAATTTTAAAAATTCAGTTGGGGGACAAATTAATACACCATTTAACATTCAGCTACATATCTGTAGATATTTTAAAAACTACTGTAAATCTTAAATGTGTTAATTTTTTACAACTAGAAGTGTAATTTTTTATAAATTAAAAAATTTGGTAATTTATAATAATGGGACAAACCATGGAAACTATAGAAATTCAAGCCACAGAACTCCTTTTCTTATTTTGAAAAATTAACTGTTAGGAAATCTAAGTGAATCCCAAGAATAGGATTCTTTTCTAGATGAGTTTACTATTTTCCTTGGTACTGTGAAGGAAATAATTTATTTCAAGGAGCTCAATTCACTTATAACATATATAACAATCATACTCATCACAGAACTCTTAATGCAATATGAAAAACCCTCTAGTATAGACAAAAAAGATAAACACAGAATTTTAAAAAAAAATATGAATGACTACTAATGAGCATCCCTATGGCACAAAGTCACTTAACAAAAAGTTCAATTTAAGAAGCGATCCTATTTATTTTTATAGTACTGGGCACTGAACATACAGTCTTTCACTGAGGTAAACCTTTAGTTCTTTTTTGTTTTGAGACAGGATCAAGTTAAATTACTCAAGCTGGCCTTGAACTCAAGACTGTACTGTCTTGGCTTCCTGACTAACGGATCACAGGCATGTATAGCTGAGATCCCTTTTCTTGCCTGCACTAGTCATAAATATGAAATACGAGGCTGGGGACATAGCTCAGTGGCAGAGTGCATGCCCAGCATATGCAAGGCCAAAGGTTCAATCCCCTGCTAATAGGAATACAGTGTAAGATATACATGTGAAGGCAACACAAAAAGCACTGGATAGGGGAGTGAATGTGATTTTCCTCACTGGAAAGGAACCTGGCAGCAATAAGTAGTAACAGAAACCATCTCATACTCAGGCACTGGTTGCAAATGAAAAGGACACAGGACAGGTGTGTTCTCAATCTGCGCAGCAAACGTTCCTGAGTTCTGGCTTGGCTCTGCAGAATCGCAGGATCCTCGACAGGTGGCCTGGCCTCTGCAGGGCAACTTCTTTGGCTGTGCTCTCAGAGGAGACAGCTTTCCTGCTTTCTGCAGCTCACCACCTCCAGGGTTCGGTGCATTCTGTATCGCACTATTGTCCCAAAAGGAAACAAAGCAGAGACAGAAACTTAGCTCTTCAAAAAATGCACACTGTAACTTATCTGGAAGTACTATTTGAAAGCTAATATGAATCAAATAACTCTGGTCTCAAAAGCAAATTTTAGATGACAAAAAAACAAAACATAAATACAAGTAATCCACATATATGGACTTTGTAAGAACGTAATTTCAAATGACAAGACAACCATTTTTCCACACTCAGCACCAATTTAAGTAACTTCTAGCAAGTACCAATACAGGTTTTCTCATTTAACAACTTGGCACAAAGCCAATAGTTTTAGTAGAGAGTGAAATCTCTTGTTGGCTATAATAAGTTGTAGTATTTTTCTGCTGCACCAGGGAATGTGAAAGAAGGCTGACATACCACAACAAAACAGGTATTCTCTGCTCTGCCTCGGTCAAAGGGGTTTCATAAGCATAAGCAAAATGAAAAAGGAGCTGTAATGACCTTGGTGTTTTCAACTATCAATTAAAAGACAAACGTTGGGATTCTCTCTGAAAGGCAATTTTAAAAAACAAAAAGGAAACAAAGATATAATTCAGATATTTAGTCCAAAAAGTAGGTCTTCAGCTTATTTCTATCAAAAACGGCAGTAAAAATAGACATGACAGTGCCTTTAGAGCTGGACCAAGTACAGACACACTCCCACCAGCTGCTATGCCTTGAACGTGCCAGTGAGCCGCAAGCAACACACCCTACTTTGGCACCCAGCACCTTGGCTCCACTGTTGCTACCCCTTCCCTTCTGGTTCAGCATCTGCATAAATGTACCATTTGCTGAAGTCGATTTGTAGGGAGTGGTCAACGGTGAGGTCTGTTGGACAAGCAGGGTGGACTTTCTCAGGATCACCTCCAAGAGTTTTCACTGCTTCCCTCATAGCAGCAAAGTCCACCATGGCCGGTATTCCACTACAAACAGAACAGTTAAATTCCAATTCTGATCATTTATAAATGTGAATAAATAATTAACACTATGGTAGGAAATCAGCTCAGTGGCAGAGTACTAGGCTAGCATGTATGACATTTTGGGCTCAATCCCCAAAACCAACAAGAAACCACAACACATTATTCATTACTCATTTTTATTTTTTAAAGTTATCTTTTTTTAGCTAGTATTCATTTTTGATAATGTCTTTACTATTTAAAGTTAGATGCAAACTGGTTTAACGAGAATCAACAAGAAATATTATTCAAGAATTCCAGTGCTTGGGGAAGATGGACCAAAAGAAATAGAAAAGTTAATGTTTGGAGGCCTAAGGGAATATCAAGAAAACTTCTGTGGAGTTTTTTCCTGATTTCCATTTTTTGATAGCTCTTCCTTTTTCCTTAGCTCAAACTACTTTCCCTCAGTGCCTTCTGTCAGCCTTTGCCACCACACATTCATGCATCTATATATTCAGTCAAGTGTCTAACAAGCGTCTGCCAGTGCCTTCTACATGCCAGACATCAATAGTATAAGGTCAATAGGACATAGTTCTGGCTCTGAAGAAACTGGTAAGGGCTGGATGTAGTGGCACAGGCCTGTGATCCTAGCACTCATGAGACTAAGACAAAAGAATCACTTCAAATTCAAGTCCAGCCTGGGCTACATAGTGAGACTTTGTCTCAAAAAATGAAAAAAAAAAAAAAATTGGTAAGATAAATCAGGGCATGGTATGGTGTTATAATACCAGCATACACATGAAGTGGTCCACAGACCCAGTTTGGGTGGTACATGAAGGGGATCTTCTGACCAACTCCTCAGCCTCTTCCCAAACTCAGCTCAGGGTCAACTATTCAAATAACTCTTGGATGCCCAGATCAGCCAAGGTCTCTCAGGATGTAAGAGATTCTGGATTAAGCTACGCAGCGTGTTGAGGAGTATGGTGACCTGATAAACACTTTATAACCAAGTTACTCACTCTAGTGTCAAGAGCAGACTGCAGATGTGTAAGTGTTGATGTAAGGATGCCAGCTGAGACAGCCGCAGTGTAGTCCAGGCAGAGCCAGGTGATACTAGTGCAGATAAAAGGAATATGTGGACATGGGATGCATTTCAGGGTAGCACTGACAGAATCTGCTGACACACTAGTGCAAATAGAGCTCTAGGGAGAGAGAAGAATCAAGGCCAATTTCTAGATTTTTGGCCTAATGGAACTCCATGGTTACATTTATTTACTATGACAGAGAAAGTTGCAAAGAAATATGTCATATGGTATGGGCAATGAAGAAATCAAGGTCTGTTAAGTTAAATGTGAGAAAACTAGTAGCTGTACAGAGATAACAAACAGGCATAAAGAAAAGCTGTTTTTGAATACATGGCATAAGAAACTAGTGCCTAATTTTTATCAATCACTTCTGTTTAGAAAGGGCAACTTTAAAAAATTTATAAACTAACCTTCAAATTTAAAAAGAAAAACATCTATTCATGAAGGAGCCCTAATTTTTAAACCAAGACCCTGAAAATTAATTTATGAAATATAAACCTATCACTCACGTAAAATCTTGAAGAAGAACACGAGCGGGAAAAAGGGGCACTTCCACATTGCTCTGCTTGGTTTTCCAGTCTAAAATGTTCATAACGTCTTCCTTCTTCACGAAGAAGCCATCACACTTGCGTATGGCAGCTTCCAGCAGGACCCGTACTGAGTAAGGCAGAATATCTGGGGGAGAGGAAAGATGGCTATGAAGGACAGAACAGTCACACCCACACACTAAAAATTATGATGGCAAAACAACAAAGATAAGTTGTTTTTTCAATTTAAAAATTTTACTGTAAGTCTAGCAAAAGCAGTGTATAATGCCACTCATGTTAATATTGACTTTTCTGTCTATATGCCCCAGGGCATAAGAAACCATAAACAACCACACAAGAACTACAGTGATCTGGGCATATTAAACTAGAGCCATGGCAGATAAATACTTCACCCTGTAGAAGACACAGAGAAATTGGAAAGCACAAAATACAGATTAAATACAATAATGAAGTATCCTCCTATTATGGCAAATCAAAATTGTCAAAGTCTATAAATTTAAGACATATCAAAAATGGTACAAATTTAAACCAGGCGTGGCACATACCTATAATCCCAACCCTCTGTGAGACAGACAGGAGGATATAAAGTCTGAGCCCACCCTGGATTGAGTATATAGCTCAATATAAAGGGTTTATTTAATCTACAGTACTACCAAAAAAAAAAAAGAGAGAGAAAGACAAACCTAAATAACAAAATCTTAAGACTCAAATTTAAATCAGGATGCTTAGGTGAGTAAAATCCATTTTCATGAAAACTTTCACTTCTGATCACCAATTTTAAGAAAATAATACATAAAGAAATTTCCATACTTTAAAATTTTCAGTCATACTAATAAATTCTACATCAGAGTTGTTGACATCAGTGTTTCCCTAAGATTAAAGGGGGGTGCTGGGGATTTAGCTCAGCGGCATAAGTGCCTCCCTTGCAAGCAGCAGGCAGGGAGTCGTGAGTTCGATCCCTGGTACCAATAAAAAGGAAAAAGACCAAAAAAAAAAAAAAAGATTAAAGGGAAGATTGAATTAAAAGACTGACTAGATAAATCACAGCAGTAGACACAAGGATTACTATACAGTTGTTCTAAGAAACAAGTTGTTCTAAATAGTAACAAGTAAACCCCAGAACTGTGATCAAGAGAAAAAGTAGTACCAAAATAGTGCTTATAATCTATGCTACCTTTCATTGAGGCAGAGGTAAAATATATATGCATACTCTGAAACTCTTCTGGTCCCATTGTTTGAAATAAGGGAATACCCAAAATGTATTTTAAAAACATACTTCACATTAAATATATAATTCTTTCCCCCAAAAGCAACAATGTAAGTATAAACTGAAGAAATCAGTATGTATCCTACACACTATTCTGACTGTACCACCCCAGTACACATAAAGAAACTACATTTAGCCCTTAGGTGGGATGGGAGAGAAATGAGGAAGTAAGGAAGAAGAGGAAGAGGAAAAGGAAGAAGGCAACAAATACTTCTGTTACTAAGTTGGGACAAGCACAAAAACAGAACAGTTAACAAACAGTCTTCCCAAAGCATGTTTGCCTATATCTGTCCACAGAAAATGTCTCAAAGACAACACTGTATAATCAACTACTAGAACCTCATCCTGTTGTTTTTAAAATTATCTGTGAAGTAAAAAAAACAAAACAAACATTTCCTTGGCAAAATGGCCATTTGAACAAAATGAGCCTGGAACATCCTGTGTCAAAACCAGAGTTTATCAAAGACTAACAGGGGACACTAATGGCTTGATGTGAACATCAGCATTGAACCATGTCTGCAACTCCCTGAAACATCTTAGATATCATCCATAGACCCTGGTTCACAATTCCTCTAAGAAACACCCTTTGTTCATCAACAGTGAAGCCACCAGGGTATCAACTCATTATTCCAAAACTATCAAAAGGGCAAAAAAGCAACCATCCATCTTGTCTTCCTCATTCCAAGCAACCAATAGCTAAGAGAAAGTCCTTCATTAAGAATCACTGCTAATAAATGCATAGCACAGGATGTAATTAGAACCATCAATGTGTAACACCTAATGAAGTAAGAGGTTGGACCATATGGGTGCTAAACTCATTAGGTGATGGGTGGATAGAGTGGGATTTGACAAGGATTATTCATAACCTGAACCTGAAGTTTCACTGATGGGAAATGCTGGACAGTTGAGTGTGAAGTACATCAAAAGGCAGCACTATCTTAAATCTGCAATGTGGCACAAGGAGGGGATGGAGCTCTGCAGTAGAGCGCTGGCCTACCTCAAGCTAGCTCCGAAGCTGAATAGAGAAAGAATAAATTACAATCTACAGGAAGTTTTTCCAAAAGAAAACAGTATGGAAAAGGGAAGACAGGAGGACTATCACAGACTGAATGTGTGTGAGAACAAAAACCACCAAATGTTCTCCGTGGACCCTGCCCAAATACTATCTGAAGCAAAGGTGAAAATACACTTTGGAGACAAACAGAAATATGAGATGTGACCAAAAAAAAAAAAAAAGTGGAGAGATATTTACATTTTTTTTTTTTAATCTTTTTCCTTTTTATCGGCACCGGGGATCGAACTCACAACTGCCTGCTTGCAAGGCTAGGCGCTTATGCTGCTGAGCTAAATCCCCAGCTCCTAAAATTTTTAAAATTTATTACAGTAAAAGACACATTGATATTACTCCTTCTCAAAATTCTTCTCCCCACTTCCAACACACAGATCTCATCATTCTAGCCACTTTCTGAAGCAGCTCTGAAATCCTCTGAGTGTCTTCAACTGTGCTACTGTGAATGCCTCAATGTCCTGAATCTATTCAATACATTTCCCTTTCATGGTCATTTTTACTTTAGGGAAGGCAGTCACAGGTACCTGATTCAGTGAATAAAGATGAGGACAACTGTAATGGCTTACGAGCCTGGTTTTCCACTGGATGGTACTCAGCATTCCTGTAATTTTGATTACAACATTTGAGAATGAGGACTTCCAGAACTGCTTCATAAAGTAGCAAGAACAATGAGGTAAGTGAGTTAAAAAGGAAGAGGTGGTATTTTTTGAGGGGGATTAATGGTAATGTTTTTTCACTGCAATGCATTTAAAATTTGATCATTTGCTGTATATTTTGATCACAGTGTGTACACTGGTTACTGGGTTTAGAATAAATTACGGAATTACTCATTCTGTTAGGTATAATAATGGCACTGTGATTTTTAAAAGTTCTTTTGTATTTCAAATATACCTCCTGAAAAATATTTTACAGGTTGTGAAAGTGATACAGTATCTGGCTGATAAATATGGTGGGTTTCTATAGTAGTCTTGCCTTACATTTTTTAATTAGAAAAATATTTATTGATTTTTCTAATATGTTAGCACTTAGGTGGCTTTTAAGAGGTTAGAGCCTATGAGAGACTGCTATCATAAGGAGGTAAACAAGCAAAGTAAACACCTGCAGGTTGCAGCAGGTGCTAGAGTGAACACTGGATAATGGAATCTCCTTAGATGAGACAAGCAGAGAAAGATCATCTGAGCCCTGTTAGGACAGACCCTAGGAAGGTTTCAAGCTCACTGTAAAACTGAGAGGGATGCACACTAATCATTTACCCTGGCTCCCACATTACCAAGGTTTCCCACAACAAGAGTGTGCTCATTACAAGTGATAAACCTGAATGTGTGTGTCACCCACAGTCAAGATGACAAGAGGGTGCACTCTGCCTGTTGTATCCTCTTCCATGTTTGACAATCTTCACATACATAAAGAAAGATGAACGAAGTTGTTATTAAAGAAGAAAAAGAACTATAAAATTAAAACTATTAATTCAAATTCTATTTCTATTTAGTATGACCCTAATTTGATCCATTTTCTCATTTAAAATGGAAATAGTGGCTAAGAGAATTACAAGAAGTTTTGTTTTGAGACAGGGTCTCACTATAATTCATGTTGGCCTTGAACTTGCCATGTATTCCATCAAGGCGGCCTAAGACTTGTGACAATCCTGCTGCAGCCTCCTAAATGCTGGATTACAGGTGCATGCCACCATACCCAGCTAGATTTTTTTTAACAGAACATTTGAAGATAATGAGAAGAAAAATACTGTCAGAGAAACTAATACATAAGATTAACCTTCTTACTTGGTTAATTAGTCTGGAAAAAAATCTTAGGAGTATTCCTTGTAAGTATTTTATGGAAAGCATGTCATCAGATTTCTAATGAAACATGGCCAACAACAGTAATTATCTCTGATGCCTCCTGCAACCCACTAAGGTAGTGGTGGCAAACCTATGGCATGCACCTTATTGCATTTTTTTTTTTTTTTTGAAACAAAAGATGTTAGCCAGGTGTGGTGGTCCATGCCTGTAATCCCAGCACTCAGAAAGCTGAGACATCACTGTCAGTTCAAGGCCAGCTTGGGCTGCATAATGAGTTCAAGGCCTGTACTACCAATGAGATCCTATCTGAAAAAGCCAAAAAGCAAAACAAAGCAAGACATTAAGAAATTATTCTAAACTAAAACTAAACTCTAAACTAAAGACAGTATTCAAAAGTTTAATTGTGCAGTTGACCCTCTGCAATAAATTAGTGGGTTTTGGGTTGCAGGTTAGCACTAGGTCTCTAAAAGTTTTACCATCACATACCAAAGTAACAGTTGAAAAATAATGTTATAAACCCAAAAGAACAGAGGAAGAAGCAAAATAAACACAATTTTGGAAAACAGAAAATGAATGGGTGGCTGCTACTGGATGACATAGATTAGAAAGATGGAACTCAATGTGTGGCGAAGGAACCTGGACCACAGCCTAGGAATCAGATCTGGCCAGACCTTCCAGGGGAAGTGAGAGACACTAGAGGACGGCAAGCCAGACTTTCATGGTTCCAAAAGGAAATAGTTTCCAGCCAAGAAGTATATCCAAATAATCAGGCAAAATGTTAAGAAATTTACTTCCCAGGAATCGTTCTTAAGAAGCTTCTGGAAGATATGCTTTATAGAAAAAAATGTAAAGTTAGGAAGCCATGAAATCTAGAAAATAGTCTCAATGAGAGAGACAGACAGACTCTAAGGACAGTGGCAGTGTATACCACAGTGAACCAGTCTCCAACCAGGTGGAAGGTGACGTCTAGAGAGGATGCTGCCAGGAAGGGGGAAACACAACTGACAGATAACCTGACTACACCAGGAGGAACAGAGAGACTAGAGATGAGTCACTAATAAGGTCATAAAAACCAAGTAAACAAAAAAAGAGAATCATTAATTTTAGGACAAAAGCAAAGTTGTGTAGAGAATATAAAAACCATCATGTACTACATGGACAGGCTGACAACTGTTTACAGTGGTTAACAGGCAGGTATATAGAAGAGAAACATCAAATCCTCATTTTCCACAGCAGAAAGTTACTAAAGTTTAAAACTGAAAAAAAAAAAAAATCAAGAAACAGCACTAAGTGAAACTACTTAATAATAGGAAAGGAGGAAATTACCCAAAAAAAGCACCAATAGAACTGAAGTTCTCTGTGGCAAAGGGACCAGGAGTAAGACAAGGGATATTATGTTATAATCTTAGTAGGGTTTAATCTTAGTAGGTTTTTTATATGACTGGGAAATGAATCCAGGGCCTTCAAACTGAGTTGTATTTCTAGCTCTTCTTATTTTTTACTTTGAGACAGCATCTTTCTAAGTTGCCCAGGCAGAGCTCAAACCTGCAATCTTCCTGTTTCAATCTCTCAACAGTCTGGGACTAAAGAAGTGCACAACAACACATGACACTGATAGTTTTAATTGTCATCATTTGAAGATTAAAAAGCAATTATCATTTAAGAATGCTAACAAGGAAACTAACCACAAATTTTAACTAGACCTTTTTCATTAAGAAGTGACATCAAGCTAGCCATGGTGGTGCATGCCTGTAATCCCAGCAACTGAGTCGGAGGCAGCAAGATCAATGCATGTTTGACGCAAGCCTGGGCTACAAAGTGAGTTCAAGGCCCATTTGAACTATACAGTGAGACTCCATCACACACACACACACACACACAAAAAAGTGATACCAAGCCAGGTATGGTAGTCAAGTGAGCACATACAATGTCAGACCTCAGATACCAAAGCAGGAGGATCATAAACTCTAAGCCCATCTCAGCTATATATACACTAAAACCCTGTCTTTAAAAAAAGAAAGAAACCACCAACCAGCAAAAAAAGCACTAATACAAATTTGTCTAAATTCTGCAAAGAGAGACGCATACAAACACACAAGCAAAACCAAAATTTGTTATTTCACCCAGAGGTAACGCTCTGTAGTGCGATACTAACAATCAATAACCACTGCCTCGTGGTGGTCACACTGTTGTATAATCTGTTCAGAATTCACTGTGGCAGGCAGGACACTGTGTTTCAGGCTAGAATATAAAATCCTGCAGTTTTAGCCTTCTTCTTAGATGACTCACTCCAGAGGAGCCACAGCCCCTACCACAAAGGGAAAGCTGTGCGATGAGGACTAAGACCTTCTTGTGACCATCCGCCAGCCTGCTACCCTGAGCGAGCCCACAGGATGAGGGCTTCATCATCAGATTTTAAGGCAGCTGATCCCCAACCAGCATGTGGCTGAGACCTCAACAACTGAAGCCAGAAGGACTCAAGTAAGTCATTCTGCAATTCCTAATTTACTGAAGCTAGGAGATCATGTTACGCAGTGAGACTCAAGTTTTTGAGCAGTAACACCTGCAGTTATTTAGACTCTACCAAGCAGTGCATATTGGGGTGCTTTGCATCACCTCATCCAGTTGTTAATGAAGTATCTAACAGGCAGCTTCCTTGTAGAAGAGTGGACAATGGAAAGAAGGCTGGTAGATGTTTCTAGACATGGAGTATTGGTTTGTCTTTTAGCAATGTTAATCCCAGTCCAAAACCCTAGAGGACTCATGTTCCTTATCACCCATGTTGACTTTATTCTCAGCTGCTTCAGTCATGTTTCAACTGTGTGATAAAAAAAAAAAGCACAGTACTTCTCTGGCTCAGTATCAATGTACAATGACTGCTTGAGAAAAAAAATTTGTCTGGTTTTGAGTTGCAAGCTAAACTAGCTACTTTCTCCAAAGAACACTTGTTTTCACTTCAAATAACAAACAGGCTCTTCAAACACAGGAACATAGCAGACTGATTCTCAAAAAAAAGAAGCTCGTCTGTCATTTGTTCTACCACTGTCTGGGTCACTTCACTCACTGAGAAGCAGGAGGTCAAGGAGTTGTATAGATCCTCTAAATGAGGACATTCATTCATGTGCTGCACATGGTCTCAAGGCCTCCTGCTCAAGCTAATTGTAGGACTAAGACACTTCTGTTCAGATAGCCCCAACCCCACGTCTGGACATTCCCTGCAAGTTGCCTGAAGAGATGCACATTGAACTTTGATCTATGATTGCAATGCATGTCCATACCACTGGTTGCTGACAACCTTATCACTTTGCTGGCACTCCAAGGATTGCTTATTGATAGGATCTCCAAACCAGCACCACCTGGTCAAAACAAACATGTATCTTGGCTATCTAAAGAGTTGAATAAGGTTTAAATCCTTTCAAGTTCATCTATCCTTGGGCATTTCCCCTTAGCCCCACAGTTTCCTTCCTTCTTAAAATTACTCTTTTATCACAGTTAGTATCTCCTGCTACACCACAGTAAAGCACAAACAGTACCTCACATGTGCATATCCCATGACTAAACTGTGCTCTCCTCACATAAAGATGCTACTTTAACCACCTGTCATCTTCCACAAATATGAGTACTCAGTAAACATTAGCTGAATAAAGTGCTCTTGAGAGACCCATGCACTAAGCAGAAAAGTTGATTGCCTTATCTTTGTTCTAATCTGAAATTTCCAGAAAGCTAATTCTCTTTAAGGATAAATAACAAAAAGACACGTGGAAATGAGGGTGCTGGTAACTTAAAACTGGAAAGTATGACAATTTGTGTTATCATACTTCTGAAATGAGCTAATAACAGATACCTTCTGATTAATGCTTCAGTGGATAATCTTATAGTTGGTCCAGGCTCTGAAAGAGAATAGTCTGCTACTTCATAGGCACAGCTGACAAAGTCAGGCCTAAGCTCCCAGGGCTGCAGACTCTGCTATTCAAGGCTACATGGTTGTTCTATGATTAGGCAATAGATGGTGGTCTCTCTCAACACAGAAGACACAAACTACATGCTGCAAACATATTTCTGCTCTTTGGTTTTAAAATTTAATTGCCAACATTCAATAACCAGGTATTTTCAAGTTAAAATCCAAATTTCAAGCTTTTCGATATAAAAATTATAAAGTTGTAGAATACCGCTCTCATATTGCTGTCAAAACTTACTAGCATTCCCTTCTACAGCTCTCCTGTAACCACAGTTCCAACCAGGGTGTTTCACCTGTCTCTGCCTCTCTGGTTCCCATAAGCATGAGTTTGCAGCCAATAGCTAACAAATTTCTACAAACACAGGGTCTGAAATCACAGATTTGTGTTCAAGTGTCTCTTCTTACCATGTGGTAGGCAGTGAAACACAGAAAAGGGACTCTCTCCAAGTAGATAACAGAAGTCACACAGAACTGGATATAGCAAATGCAGTTAGCAGTTTTAGAACTGCCATTATTAAGAAGGAACAGAATGCTATGGGGGTGGGTAGTATTCTCAGTTTCCTCACTCTGTGAATAAAATCACTCACGGGGAATACAAGTATTAACCACCACTAGTGAGCAGGCTTGGAGAATTAAATCCAGCAAAATATACCACTCCAACAGGAAAACACTAAAAAGTCCAGAGTCACACGTACTCTCTACCTGCCCAAAACCCTTAAGAACAGTGATAATGTTAGAGTATATATTAGGAAGAAAGGCTGAGGATTAGGGCCAGAAGCAGCTTGGGTGGCTGCCAGGTGCACTTAAAAATCCTGTTCAAGGCCAAGGGCCTTGAGAAAAGTGCAGGCATCTGTGTCACCCCTGGTGGCAGTATTAACCAATTGGGCTGTAGTTAAGGTACTGTTTTTATCTATAACCAGAACTCGGTTGATAGCTGGACATGGTGGTACAAGTCTAATCCCAACACTCTGGGAGACTAATGCAGAGGATTCAAAGTTCAAGCCTAGCCTGGACTATTTAGAGACTGTCTCTAAATAAAAAATTTAAAAAGGGTAGAGAAGTAGTTCAGTGCAAATGTTCTTGGTTCAATCCCCAGTACTTTAAAAAAAAAAGGGCGGGGGGGGGGGGACATGCCAAGCTGCAAGGTTCTCATTTGGAGTCAGGTACAAAATGAACAGGCAAATGAGGCTTGTCTGCAATCAAGCAGAGGACACAAAAGGGCAAAAATCCCAATACCTTAGAGAGAAAAACTAAATAATGCCTTCATTGTAAACACGCTGCATCTTTTCTTGAGACACACAGACATTTTACTGGACTGAGAGCTCTGTATCATCACTATGAATCACTTTTCACTTGAGCTAGTAAGGATTTTTAAATCCAACAGCTTCCTTTAGAGCAGAAGAACTGGCAATAAAAAGAGCTGAAAGCCTAGGATGGTGGTGCACACCTGTAATCCCAGTTCTCAGGAGGTTGTAGCAGGATTGCCGCCAAGTTCGAGGCCAAAGTGAGTTTCACAAAGACAAAAACAAAACAAAACAAAAAAAGAGCTGAAACCAAAGCCCCCTGGATAAAATATGCTGAGTTGTGAGTGCATGCTTATAAAAAGTACAGTTCTTAGAATCTGTAAAGAGAAGCCTCAGAAAATTATGTATTACATGTACACAACACAAGTACACTGTTTCATCTCACTGCTTACCCAACACATAGCCCTTTCCAGAGCATAAGGAAGAGAGAAGACGAGAAAACATGGACTTGTGTCCCTTTCAGCAAGATAACTGGACCAGCAATAGATACATGACAAATCCAATCTGATCAGGTTAAATAAAACACGTAAAAAATTACCTAGAGGTACACTTTTAACTGACAGGTAAGCTGATCCTCAGATAAGAATAGTCAGCAACAGTCACATTGAGCAGCATTCAAAATGAAGCCTGTTTTCTTCCGCTACCTTTCGATGTTTGGAAACTGCAACAACTCTTTTATTTAAGTGCCTATTCCTTACAGTCCAGTGTAAAAAAATGGAACAGATAGTATATAGTAAAAGCATACAAATAATAGGGTGTGATGAGGTACAAGGAACAGCACACTTAACAACTCTACATAAGCTTGCACAAAAAAATACTAGATGCTAGGAATATACCTCCGTGGTAGAAAGTCTGCCTGGCATACATGAGGCCCTTGGTTTCACCCCCAGCACTGACATAACAGGCTTATTTATAAATAGAGAAAAGTTCACGACAACCCTGACATTCAAAGTTCTGTTAACTTAACCATGATATATCATACTAGCAACAGCATACAGCAACTGGAAGCTGCAGAAAAGCACAAGTATCTAGTGACCTGAACTCATGCTTCTTGACTCAGAAACCAAATAGATTCAAATAGTAAAGAATATTTGTATTTAGTTACCTAGAAAGGTGTTCATGATATATTAAGTTACAAAACAGTATATGCTGTATTTTCTTTAAAGTAACATATTTATATTTGTATATACACATAAAAGTGAGACTTTCTGTGCTGTGTTGAGTTTTTGTGACTCTTTTTTAGCAATTTTGAGAATTGGACCCAGAGTGCTCACTCTGAACTACATCCCAAGTCCCATTCTTACATCTACTTTGAGACAGGCTGAGTTGCCGAGGCTGAGTACTGTGGTTAAGCAAGCAAGCACTCAGGAATGAAAAAAACAAAAGAGAGCCTGAGGCTGCTACCTATTGCCCAGTAACATCTACCCTCTAAAATGAAAGTTTCACTATAGCCAGTCTCAATAGTAAAAGAGCAGAAACCAAGCAGTTTGTGCTGTACTCTGCTTAGAGACAGAGTAATGAAAGACATTAGGTTAACGAGGCCAACATCCAGGCTGGGCCGTACTATTTTTCAATCTCTTCTCTGCTTCCTTTCCTTACTGTAAAAGCTGTAAAGCTAAACCTCAACCTTCTGGAAGCTGAGTGGAAACTGACATTCTGGTCAAAGCAGTAAAAGCCCTCAGGTAGGGCTTTTCTTCCTCTTTTCTCCCTCACAGCTTTGGTGCAGCAGCTCTTCAAATAAAGCCAAGCAAAATGGAAAGAAAGGAAAAGCCTAGATCTTTCCCCAAATGAATCTACAGTCCCTAGCCTGCCTATCTCCAGAGTTGTTATGCCAAAAAAAACCTAAAACCTTATTTGTTAGGTTTTGTGCAACCACAGGCATTCCAGATAGTATAGAGCTCAGCACAGTGATGATCCTCTACTTTTCCTCTCCAGTACACAGAAGGGATTGAACACATCCCATTCATCACAGCTACTCTAGGCAGCTGTGATTCTCAACACGGCAGTCCCAGAATGTAGAGTGAAAAGACAGTGGATCATGGATCCCAGCGACTGCCAAACCATGTCTCTAAAGCACACATCTGTAGAACCAGTAAGGCTTTTTTTTTCCAAATGCTAAATAAGCAAAATAATTCCTATCCAAGATGCTTTCATTTAAAGTCAATTCTTTCAAATTTTATTCTAAACTGCTCAGAAATTACTGAAGTGACTCTTAACTAAGTTTTCATAGTAATCACTCTTATGAAAAAACCAGGGTATGGATCCCACAGAAATAAAAGTCAAATCTATTTAATTTATTAATCTATAAAATATGAACACTTCCAAGACAGAATAACTATTTTAGAAATTAAACAGAAACAGAAAGATTTTTCTTGTATACCATCAGTTTAGCTCTTTCGAAATTAACACAAACTCACTATTGAAAAGAAAGAAAAGTGGGCTAGGGATTTAGCTCAGTGGTATAAGCACCTGCCTGGCAAGCACAAGGTCATAAGTCTGATCCCTGGTACCAAAAAAAAAAAAAAAAAACAGAGATAAAATGTGAAAGAAGACATAAGACACTAAGATCCTTTGTAAGGTAAAGGATATTGCTCTCATATCTGTAACCTGTCTAATTCTGAGGCAGTAATCTTCTAAGATAAATCATAATATCTAAATCACCTCACAATACATGCCCATGTGCACACACAACACACCCAAACCAAGCCACCCAACCCCTGTACTGGCAGTCAAGTATATATTTATCAAAATCTACAGAAAAATCTGGGTGTTGCAGTACCCACCTGCAAATGAAGAGGCAATCAAGAGGCTGAGGCAGGAGGATTGCCACATGTTTGAGGCCAGCCTGACCTGCATAGCAAGGCCCTGTCTCAAAAAACCAAAAACCAAAACAAAACAAACAAAATCACCCCCATAAAACTCTACATAAAAATCACAATCCTGAATTAAATAACGTGAAGAGAAAAAACTATTAACTACAACGAAATACTTGGTTAAAAGCTCTTTCCAAAAGCTGTGATAGGCGTGGCCTTTATATCTGCATGTAGTGTTCACTTAAAAGTCTGAAGGAAAAAAAAAAAAAAAGAGAGAGAAAACCACTGACAATGACAATGAAATACAAGGTTAAAGAAAAGTTCCTTCCCAAACACTGTGATAGGTCTGGCATTTGTTTATATGTAGTGTTCACTGGAAAGTTTGCCAAAAATAATCACTCTTTCAAAGAGGTATTTTTATTGTTGGCCTGGTTGACAGGGTTACTTAACTGTCAATAAAATAAAGACTTCCATCCAATGCCCTAGAGCGTGATCCCAGAACCCACTATTTAACACAAAGTGCCAACACTGCAATTAAACCTGAATACTGAGGTTTCAGTTTAGAAAAAAACAACTCATCTATTAATATCTTGTCTTAAAAGAAAAACAAATGACGCACGTGCAGTAGGTTCTCCAATACCCTAAAAATTAGACAAGTTTATTCTTCTGAGACCACAGTGAAAGGTTTGATCCTGATCTAGAATGTGCTGTCTACCAAAGTGCTAGTGTACAGCTTAGTGTCAGAGAACAACTCAAAGTACTGGGCTCCCGTTAGATTCCTGTAAGACAACTACTGATGCAGTTCACTTGAAAAAGTATGATACACATTTAATTGCTATAGAATATCAATGGTCAAGTGTTTAAAAATGCCATTAGTTTCTTTGGACAAACACAACTTAAATTTTCATAAAAGAAATGAAAGTACGGGATCACGTCTTCCATAAACAAGTATTGTCAAGTTTTCAAAATGGCAGAGATATGTGTATATTCATCTCTTCAGCTTAGCTTGACAAATGCAACTTATTTACTAAAACTAAGCAAACCCAAGAAAATGTAAAACAACATTACCATACTTGGTGCCTCCAAGTTTAGGTACATTGAAGAACTTCTTATGTGAACTGTCATCTAATGTTTCAATAAGGTACTCAAAGGGATATCCTGAAAAACAAATTATACTTTCATTAAACACAGCAATAAAGCATCTTATGCAAAGGGAAAATACCTGGAAACCAGCTTTGTTCAGAATAATCCTCTTCAATGTGGGAATATTCTATATTGGCATTGTCCAATGAGGTACTTATTAGCCACATGTGGCTCCTGGTCACTTGAAATGTGGTCACAGGATTTTTTTTTTTTTGGGGGGGGGTCTTTTTGAGACAGGGTTTCACTATGAAGTTCAGGTTGGCCTGGAGCTCACTTTATAGTCCAGGTTGGCCTCAAATTCGCAATGATCCTCCAGCCTCAGTCTCCCAAGTACTGGGATTACAGGCATGCACCACCGTGCCCTACAGGAATGTAATTTTTAATTTAAGTCACATGTTGACTAACGTCCACTGTTCTGAACAATGGTGTTCTAAACCATGACTCTTACCAAAAAACTGGTCAAGATTATTCACTCCTAAACTCTGTTCAAGAAAGCCTCGAAGAGACAATAAGAATGATTTTAAACGATGGACAGGCCTTTAGAAAGACATGTTCTAAAAGTTGCATTAAGCATACACAGAACAGTGTGAGGCACAATTATGTCAGAAGAACTAATTTTAAAAAGTAATTTTTTTTTACAGCGCATTCAACAAAAATCAAAACACTTCTCAGGTAAGATCTTAACAAACTTTAAGACTGAAGACAAAATTAACAACTTTGCATATCTTTCCAGGCGACAAATCCTGTTTTTGCACCCTCGCGAGGAAAACACGTCAGAGACCTTGGGATTCTGTTTGCGTGTTCCCAATCCCTAAGGTTCTGGAAGAAAAGTGCAGGACGGCAGCCTTGAGGTTGAAAAGAACCTTTCGGGTCTTTTGTGGATTCATTTTGTTGGGGTGTGGAAGCAGGACCCTCAACAGTGTTAGGTAGGCCGTCAACTTCAGAATGGCTGTTTTTCCTTTCTGTAGGAGGCCGACAGGGGGAGGGGACATTGCAGTTGCCCAAGAGGAGCCGGCTGAGCACTGTTTGGACACTTTGCTCCTCATTCTACCTCCAGGGATGGAGGCAAGGAGGGGCTCGGGCCTGGGTTTGGGACTGGACATGGGGTAAACACAGTGCTGCGGGAGACTTGAAACAGGCAGGCCTCAGCCTTCCTCGTAGCTCTTAAATCAGGGGTGGGAAGGGAAGATCCGGGGCCCCTTAACAGGCTTGGAAGCCACCAAGCACGATCTAGGCCCTGAGACCACTAAGCAAGGTCCAGGGTTCGCGGGCCCTGAGACCACTGAGTTAGGCGGCAGCTGGCGTCGAGGAAGGCGCAGGCCCCGCCAGTAGCCGGGGCACGGAAGTACTAGGGTCTACCGGCTGATGGTCGGTAGGCCCGGCTTTCGCAGGGCCGGGCCGCCGGCAGGAGAATGAAGTGCCAGAGGCCTACAGAGCGCGTGGACAGCGTTCGGTCCCGTCGGCGGCGTCACTGACCTGCACCTGAGGCGTCCATCGCCGGAGACCATATTATCCCTACGGGGAGGGGGTGACGGGGAGGCGGGGAGGCCGGGTAGGTCTGAAGGGAAAAAGGCAGGCAGAATGGCGAGGGAAGAAGGCAGGAAGCGGTCTCGCGCAAACACCGCGAGACCTGATACGGCCCCGGGCCTGCGGTCGCGGGATTTGCCGCCTGACTCTCGCGAGATATGCAAGTTTGGAGACAAAGAAAGAGAAGGGGCGGAGCTAACCCGTAGGCGACGTTTCTCGTGACCTCCGGTATTATCGCGAGAGGGGATGGGGCTCTAGGAGAGGACAGTTTTGGCTTGTTTTTGTCTTTTTGAGACATGGTCTCTTTATGCAGTGCAAGCTGGTCTTAAATTAAGCTCGCTTTGCAGCCCAGGCTGGTCTCGAACTCGCCTCCCGAGTAGTGGGATTACAGGCGTGAGCCACCACGTACTACTAGTTTTGGCTTTTTTCCGCTTGCTGTGTGAGGGATGTTTTCGAATTCTTAATCTGCGGTTTTGAGGTCCTGCCCTCTGGCTTTCCTTGGGCTGTTCTCAGGAGCATGGTCAGAACTGGAAACAGCTCAAGGCTACTCGCTTCCTCTAACGCTAAAGCCTCATGTTGGCCTGGGTCGCCCGGGCACAGGTTGGCCACCCGACTTGTTTTGTGTTTTTGAAATAGGGTCTCACTATGCAGTTCAGGCTGGCCTGGAACTCACTTTGTAGCCAAGGGTGGCCTCAGACTTGGTAGTAATTAATCTTCCTGTCTCAGCCTCCCCAGTGCTCGGATTACAGGCATACACCACTCTGACTCAGGATTTGAACTTTATTCAAGTGGGTGCGCAAGTCGAAATGTCTTAACTTAGATTTTCATGGTCGAGCAAACATACATGCTGTTGTTTCCTTACACACTGAACTTTCAGGTGGAATGACCCCTTTCACCTCTGGAACATCTCTTCTGGTTTTTTGTTGGAACACTCCACTGTACACTTTAAGGCTAACTCCTCTTCGCTCTCCTGGTCCCACTCCATGTATTCATTTCCTTTAGGAAATCTTCACTGACCAGTCTCCAGTTCTGGACAGGGAATGTGATGAAATGCTCCCCTAGTATCTTACATTTTAATAAAATCATTTTATTATTCTTGGTTGTAATTGCCCAGTTACATTTGTTACATAATTACGTAGGTCTGTAATTAACTTATCTACCAAATTCCCTAGTAGATAGAGTCCGTGTGAAAAATGAACCATGTTATCAAAGACCCATGCTTATTCTTCATTTTGTCCTGTGCTCCCCAGCAGCTCTTGTTCCTCAGACCTGCTGGCAAGATGACTGCAGCAAAATGTCATCCTGCAACTACCAAAAGTAGGAGGGAAAAGGATGCCCAACACTTCTCTCTTATCAGAGAAGAAAATATTTTCCCAGAGATCCTGAGCAGATTTCTCACCCACCAGAAATTACATGTTGTTTTCCATCCTATCAAACTAACATCCGTTCTTTAAGAAAAATTTGTAACGTCCTCTTTACTATCTTGATGGGAAACTCATAGATAATCTGGACATAACCAAAAAACAAGCTGAAAGGATTTTGCCCTAGATAGGATACTTCTTCGGCAGTGGGAGGCGGGACCACAGGATGTTTACCTTGAGGTCACTTTCCCTTTCCCCTATGACAACTTACCTGTGATGGGAAAAAAAGTCCCAATCAGCTGCTTGTGCATCGGTAATGCCTCCCTTAGCACCACCCCAGTCAGAAACTATATGTGTGTCCCCACCCCACGTTTCTAGCAGAGAAAGCCAGGCCTCAACGGTCATGGAGTTCTCTCCACGTTCTTAGAATAAAGACCACTTTTTACTTTATATTTTCCCTTTAACGCGCCGAAAACCCTATCACAATCGATTTAATGTCCTAAAAGGAAAATAATATATTAGAAAATGGCAACAGGAGGTCCATATTAGATGACATAATTGGAGTTATCAAATACTTGCATCTGCTTCTCCTGCATGAGTAGATTTATGGAATATAAGATAATATTCAATCTAAAGTGGTCAACATTTTTGTTTAATATTTTAACGTGAAGACTAAATATGTAAAATATAGCATGTACAAATAAATGTAAATACATATTACTTAATAAATACACATGTATAAAATGTATGTACATTCAAACCAAGTGCCATGGAGGCTAATAAAAATGTGTTGGCTCGAATATTGGAAGTGTTTTAATTATTCATGGGGTTTTCTGAAATGGTGAATAAAATTCATCATTTAAACTATTTTGTGATAATGGTAGATTTGCATGCAGTTGTATAAAGTATTAGAGCTCTGTATATTCATCACTCAAACTTCCTCTATGTAAGTGGTACAATATCCAAATGAGCAAACTGACACTGATGGAAATCTTTTTGCCTTAGAGTTTGGCAGTTTTACATGCACTCTTGTAGTGTATATTTAGTTTGCGTGTATAGATTTGTGTGACCAACATGTGGATATTTAGTTTGCATGTGACCAACATAGCAACATAGCAAGATCTGAAACATTTCCAAGGTCCCTTGTAATTAATAAACTACTTTTTTCCTAGGTTGCCAATTCCTCATGCTTTACCTATCCTCCCAACCACCAATCCCTTGTCTGTTTGGAACTGGATGTAGATAGAATGATACAGTAATTTTCATAACACATTTTTTTCCTAGTTATATTTTCCAATGAGGTTTTTAGTCTTCCAGTGAGATTTTCGCACCTCTTTAGATCAGTGTCCTGCTCAGTGCCTGGGCTGGTTTATGAGTTTTTTTTTTTTTTCTTTAAATGAACTTTCTATTTTGGAAAAAAATTAAACATATAGGAAAGTTGCAAGATAATCATGTGAGTGTGTATATGTGTGTGTGTTACAAGGACTGAAACCAGGGTCTTCACGATGAGCTTATATCCCTAACCCTTTTATAATTTTGTATTATTTATTTTAAGACAGGGTTTCACTAAGGCACTAGATTGCCTGAGATGGGTTGGAATTTGAGATCTTCCTGCCTCAGACTCTTAAGAGAGCTGGAATTACAGCCACAGTCCCCAGCTTATCATCTTTCTTATATATTTCACCGAGGTTTATTTAACATTAACATTTTGCTACATTTGCTCTAATAATCTCTCTATATTAAATATAGCATAATAAGGTCCTAGTTCTTGTTCTAGTTTTTTTTTCTAAATCATTTCCTGGGTACATTTCAGAGATTATGACCCCATAGCTCTATATACTTTTCTGAAAATCTGATAGCAAGGACAGATTTTCACATAACCACAATACAATGATCAAACTCAGGAAACATACTTTTCGATACGATATAATTCAATTTTTATTCAAATTTTATGAATTTGAATTGCTAGAAATAATATACAACCAAACATTTATGCACTTTACAATCTTATATTCAGATTTTGTCAATAGTTCCAGTATTTTATTTTCTAGGAACTTTTTTTTGCAGCCGAGAATCGAATCCAGGAAAACACTGCATTTAGATGAAACAGTTCCATAGTAATAGTAACTATTTTAGTACTGGGGATTGAACCCACATGCTAAGTAAGTGCTCTGTCACTGTACTATACCTCAGCCCTGTATGAGATAGAGTCTTACTAATTTGCCTAGGCTGGCCTCAAACTTATGACCCTCCTGCCTCGCCTCAGCTTTCCAAAGAACCAGGGTTACAGGCATATACCAATACACTTGGATGACACTGATAATTTTGAAGCATACTGGTGATTTTTTTAATGCAAGATGTCCTTGAATTTTGCTTGCCTGATTGTTTCTTCGTGATTAAGTTTAGGTATGCATTTTTGGCAGGAATGCTATCTAAGAAATGCCTTCTTTTAGTGCCTCATATTGGAAGGCACCTGATTTCATATAGCTCCGTTTTTGGTGATTAGGTTATCATTTAGCCTGTAAATAGAGCAGGGTTTTAAATCCAGGTCCATGGGACTCTAGTGTCCTGTTTTAGCCATCCACAACTCTGTGACTAGACATAGTCTCAGGTATTGCGGTGAATGTACCTGGAATCTCCAATGGCCTTGGGAAATCTTAATCTGACCAATAGCCCAGTAGCTAAGCCTTGAGGACTGCCGTGTTCAGCCAAGATGTGTTTTATTTATTTATTTATTTTTTAATTTTTATTTAAGGAGAAAAGAAAAGAAAGAAAAAAAAAACAGTGAAGGGGTACAAGTTATACAGATTTACAGAATAAAAAAATGCGCAGTAGGAAATCACTAGTTAATGGATTACATATTGCCATCTTAGAAATAATTGTTCAAGTCACAAAATTAAAGCTTGTAGAGTGGCCATTCCAACAATGATACTGCAGACAGTTCTGTTCAATGATCCAATAAAACTCTGTGATATCATTTTCTATCTTATACATTTAAATATACATGCAGTTATATAGTTTAGAGCACTTTCTTTTCCTATCTTTTGTACAGTGACTATTACTCATTTTGGGTTTCATTGCTCCCACGGTTCTTGTTGCTTTTTTGGAAGAGAGTAAAACCAAATGTGACATAACAGAACAGAATCGGTCAAGTCAAAAGGGTGGACATAATAGATAATATAAAAACATAATACAAGGTGATCAACAATGGTTACCATAATGCCTCCCGCTATTTCTAATAGAATTGCCTATATCATTAGTTGTAATACAATTGAACAAAACCGTAAAGAATAAAACCGACAAAACCAAAACATTGGAGATATTGTAGGTCTTCAAAAGTAGATAAAAGTCAACGAGAATGGGCGTTATAATGAATCTCATTATCTTCTCAGCTGATGCCTAAACTTTCGAACCTGATACTATCCAGCAAAACAGAATAGAGGAACCTCAGTCAAAAACAAGATGGTGAGAGTAACACAGGGCTTCAAATCGAGATAATAGAAAGTCAAAGTGGGTTACTATATTATATCCTGCTATATTTTTCCCTTTAATTAAATGGATAAAAATAAAAAAGTAAATAATGGAGTGGAGATTGAGAAAAAAGAGGGCATAACAGCGAAACAGGGCAGATCAAAACATAACCATTTAAGCAGAATAGTGTTTCACCACCAGATAATCCTGACCCAAAAATAGTTACCGTATTGACTCCCTCCCTGAAGTCCTTGAGTACAACTTCATATACTGTAGCATTAAGTATATCAAAACAATGTAAATCCATTTAAGAGAATGACAGCATTATAGAGTATTTAGAATCGACTAACAGAAAATGAACAATGGTCTCTGTATAATCTCCTTGTCTTTAAAAGGTTTTTTCTTATACTATCATACTTAACAAAATCCAATAAGATACAACCTGTTTAGACCATTGGAGACAGAAGAACAAAAGCTAGATGAAACTTCAAAACAAGATGGTACTAAATCAGCATTACCTATTAAGATGTCATTTTCTCCAAAAAAAGCTGTTCCTATCATCCAATCTTCTCTGTCTCATTTCTGTTGAGCTCTTTTTCTGTCAGTAGCTGTCAGTTTGTCTTCTTCATTTTGTTCTCTGCTCCATTCGTTGTGGCCTCCCCGCCCCTATTTCTGGGTTCTTTGTATTTTTCTTTTTTTAGAATATCCTGCAATACTTTCTGTAGGGTTGAATTGGTGGTTGCAAATTCCCCCAGTTCCTCTTTATCCTGGAAGCACCTCGTTTTTCCATCAATTTCCAGGTACAGTTGTGCAGGATATCTCAATCTTGGCTGGAGATTATTATCTTTCAAAGCTTGAATTATTTCTCCCCATGCTCTTCGTGATTTGATGGTTTGTGAAGAGAAATCTGCTGTAATTCTGATGGGTCTTCCCTTGTAAGTGATCTGTTTCTTGTCTCTTACAGCTTTTAATATTCTGTTCTTGTATTGAATTTCTGGAATTTTTATTATTATATGCCTGGGTGTTTCTCTGTTAGGGTTGTAGGTAGCTGGGGTCCTGTATGCCTCATACATTTGAGTATCTTTACCTTTTGCTAAATTAGGAAAATTCTCCTGGATTATTTCTGTGAGTAGCTTTTGTAGTTCACTTGTTTGTGTCCCTACTTCTTCTTTTATGTTCTTAATCCTTAAGTTATGGCTCCTTTTATCATCTTCTTGTCTTTGTATTATTGCTGTGTGTTTCTTTGTTATTTTTAAGAAGTTTTTCATTTCATTCTCCCATGTTTCAAGTCTGCCCTCCAATTCAGATAGTCTGTCCTTAGTTTCTTTCAAGCTGTTATGCCAGTCTTGGGTAGACTTCTTAATTTCTTGATAGTCCCTTTGCACCTGCTTCACATACTCAATGCTTTCTCTGTTTTCTCCATCAAGCAATTCTCCCCTCTTTTTCTGTTCTTCCATTCCACCATCTGCTTTTTCCTGGGTGGTGCTTAGCATTTCTCTAACTATTCTGCATACTTCTAGCTTCAGGTCATTGATAACTTCATTCCTGAATTGGTCTATGAGGCTATCTAAATGGCGCTTAATGTATATTGGTGTAGTGTCCACTATTGCCTGATTCTCAGGATTGGGGGTCGAGGAGCCTTTTTTGTTGCTTCCCTTCCCCATATTTTCTGTTCCTTATAAAATGTAATCTTACACAGGAGGCCCGGCTTCCCTGCCTGTCAGCCACAGCTTGATCAAATTGCGCTGGCTAGTTGTTCCCGCTCACCGCTGGGCCCCAGGGAGTTGCGGAGGAGGCAGCCTACGCGGGAGTCGGTCGCTCCTCCGGGCCACCGTCAGGCTCTGGGATCTGGGTTAGGCCAGCCTAGGGAGTCCGCCAGCAGCGTCCCTCCGGCCAGGCACCTTTCACCAATCCCGTCCGAGAGGGGAATGTGCGGCTGCAGTTGCCACCGCGCCCTGCTCTTACAGGACTGCCCGCGCCCAGAAAAACCTCCGCTGGAGTCAACCTGCGGTAGGGAGTCAGTTCCTCGCTCACCTCGCCACCAGTCAGCCTTCTTCCCTGTCCGTCGCGTTTCCGACTCCGTTCGCAGACTCCCGTTCCCAAGCCTCTGCGTGTCTCTCCTTGCCGAGCCGCTGTGGAGGTAGCCGGCCGCCGGGCGGCGGGAAATCCAAACCGTGGTTTCCGATGGCGCGGGGACTCCGTTCCCAGACTCCCGTTCCCAGAGCTCGGCGGTCGCGTCTCTCCTTGCCGAGCCGCTATGGAGGCAGCCGGCCGCCGGGCGGCGGGAAATCCAAACCGCGGTTTCCAATGGCGCGGAGTCGAGCCTCCACACCGAGATTTTTCTGTTCCTATTTTAGCGCCAGGACTGTATTCCAAGTTGGATTCTCTCAGCCCAGTTCGTTCCTGAGTCAGCAGAGCATATCTCTACTGGTTCGTATCTCCTTAGTCCGCATCATTCCTGGCCTGTGAGCCGAGCCTTTAGAGAGCGTTCAGTAGTTGCTGTTGTCTGTCCGCCATGTTCTCCCCGTCCAGAAATCAACCAACTCCAAGATGTGTTTTAGTTCTATATTGAGAAAGTCTGTTTAGCTACTAATAGTTCCAAAACAAATATGATATCTTTAAAACTCAAAATTGTTCTATATCCCTTTCCATGTACCAACCCTCCCGTGATGAGTGCAATAATTAATAAAAATAAAAATAAAAATCATAAATGAGAATGTCTGCCATACTGTGGCTCACTGAAGCCACTGCTAAGCTCAATTATGGGGAGATAAGAGCACCTGGATGCCAGCCCTTGGCAGATGAAATCAAAGAGAACCTTTGTATATCCTAAGCAGGTAACTGTCTTCTGCCTATTTAGTCAAGAAGGATGAAGGTAAAAGGTCTTGTGACTTCACCAATAAGAGTAGACAACATATTAAAAGAGTTTGGAAACGGAAATTCCTGCCTTATTGCCAGTGGATGGTCAAGAAAGTCGTTGTAGACTTAACAATACTGAGTGTTGTCCTTGGAACTGTGTTAAGATATAACATAATTAGAAAAGTCACTATTCTTCTTTCAAAAGGAAAAGACAGAATTATCATCAGCAAAATGACATAGGAACATATGTTTCAAATGTACTGTTATGGGTTAATTGTATCCTCCAAAATTCATCTGTTGAAATCCTCTCCCTCCAGATCTGTGCATAAGACATGATTTGAAGTTAAAATGAGGTCAGTCCTCATCCAATGCATTCATAAGAAGAGAAAATGAGCACACGGACAGAAAGTTCCCAGATGAGCAGGGGGTTGTACCACAGCACCTGGGGCAATGGTGTTCGAGGGAGGGGGTGTGTGAGAATTTGGGAGACACGTGGAGTGATTTGAGAGCCATGCTCCATTTGACTTAGGAATTTTCTAAACACTCTGAGTTGTCAGACCAGGGAACTCTGTAGTTCAATGCCATCTTTTCAGCCTGCACCTGGCTGCCACCCCCAGAATGAGCTGACCATGGGGATGCTGATATGGCAAGAGAAGGAACAGGAACTGGTTCTGGCCCAGACCCGCATCCCTCCTGCAAGCGCAGATCCCTGCTCCAGTCAGGCTCACGCTGACCCCCTGGTTGATGTTCACCTTCCAGCTCCCACAAGCTGCTCTCTGAGCTTTATGCAAGCCCAAGATGTGTGCCCAGAAAATGCCAGGCAGGAGCAGATGTCAGGTGCGGGCTGCTGTTGGCACAGTAGCCTCTGGGGGGCAGCAGTGCCAGGCACTGTCCCTTTGAGAGATGCAAGATTGGACCAGGACAGCGACCCACCCTGACAGCAGCGGGTGATGAAACAGGAGGAACGTTACATAGCCTCTAGTGTGACAATAAAAAGTTTTTGTCATTGTTTTACTCTTAACACAAGCAAGTGACATTCTTAGAGCAGCCATCCTGTGGGCTAAGTGGATATTTATTAAAAACGAGACTGTTTCTATTCAAAACATGGCAGTACCTGGGGTGAGAGGTGCACATCTGTAATCCCAGCAATCTGGGAAGCTGAAGAAGAGGATTGCAAGTTTGAGCCCAGCTTGAAAAACTCAGTGATTTAGTAATAACCTGCCTCAAACTAAAACATAAAAACGGATGGGGATGGAACTTCATTGGAAGACCTGGGGTCAATCACCAACACTAAAAAAAAGGCCAGTGGCAATGACTCTTCTTTCAAATGGCCTTCAGAGCCTGGGTTAGGCTCATGCTTGGTAGCCGTTCATCTAAACCCAAAGATTGAAATCTGCCTTTCCAGGTACCCTGGGCCTGTCTCTTACAAACTTCTACTTTTTTCCTGATGATATTAGTCCTGAACCATGTCCCCTGGCCCACTCCTGCAGTTCTATCACTAGGAAGTCTGAGGCTGGAGTATTCCTTTGAATCCAGAGGTTTGAGACCAGCCTGGGCAAAAGAAAAGAAAAAGAAAGAAAGAGAGAAAGAAAAGAAAAGAAAAAGAAAGAAAGAAAGAAAGAAAGAAAGAAAGAAAGAAAGAAAGAAAAAGAAAGAAAGAAAAGGAAAGAAAGCCATGTTATTTTGGTCTCAGTCTCTACTGCTGGGATCTGTTGGAGTGGAAGCCAGCTCCTGCCACCCCTGCTCATAGCTACTCTGACCCCAGGCCCACTCAGTGTAAAGCTACGGCCCCCATTCCTGCACATTTCGCCTTCTCTGTCTGTCCTCACCTGACCTTGCTTGGCTCTCTGCAGTTCTCTGACACATCTGGCATAGTTTGTTTTCTGTCTCCAGGCTGTGTACCTGAGTCCCTCTATCTGGAGCCAACACCCAGGCTCCTCCATGGCCTTAAACACTTTTGTCTTGGGTCTCTACCTAATCATCCCTGCTGGGTGATGCTTCTCTCTGAGCACGTGTGACACTCCATCCTCCACACACATCATTCTGTCCCGGTCCTTTCTGTGGTGTCTATTGGGATCTAATGTCCTCTATGCCAAGCTCCTTGCCATCTATCTTCTGCTGGAACTTGGGCTCTATAGGCAAGGATATGGTTGTTCCACTCACTGCCATAACCCCAGGGCCTGGGCCTGGTGCAGGGTGGGTGTTCAGTATTTGTTGAATAAATACATCAAGCTGCCCACAGCAAGCTCCAAGACAGAGGAGTACAGGTCACAGGAGGCAAGGACATCACTAGGATTCTGACCCCGTCAGCCTTGGTGATGTTAGTTTAACCAACACCTCAATGTTCAGAGCAGAAAGATTTCCGTAGGTGAGGGTTGCCTATGCTGTGGGTGGCATAATGATAGAAATCATTCAAAAACATCAAAAGCAGAAACCAGGCAGCTGAGACACCTCAGTTTCTGCAGCTGGAAGCCCCACAGCCCTAAGGAAGACCTCTTCCTCCTGGGCTAGATGTCACAAGGCCTTGTGCATCCTCTTGCTTTTGTTTGTTGCTTAAGCTGTGTCTTGCTGGGTGCTGAGGATGGTGGCACTCACTTGTAGTCCCAGCAACTCAAGAGGCTGAAGTGGGAGGATCTCTTGAACCCACAAGTTTGAGACCAGCCTGGGCAACACAGAGTGCCTTTGTCACAAATAGAAAACAGAAACAAATCAAACATAAAAAACCAAGACTCAAACCAATCAAAAAAAAAAAAAAAAAAAAGGAAGGACTGTTGTCTCTGAATATGTGGTGACTTGATCCTGACAACAGAGAACTTGAGAGGTGACGCAGTGCTCCAGGTGACGTGGAAGGAGTTAATACATGACTTGGCTCTCAGACCCTGCATTTGGAGTAAAGCACCTCCTCTGTTCTCCTTTCCATGCCCCACCAGCTGTAAACCACCCTGGCTCCTAATCGGCCTCATAGGCCGGATTTTCAGGGGCATCTACTGTACTTAAATTACGGTTGTATTCCTGTCCAAAGCTTCTGGGCCATGCACACAGGGGCAAAGTCCAAACTGTTTCTGACATCTGAGCTCACTGACACCTGGCTCTGGAGTGCCAGTTTCCATCGTTGTTGGTGCCTCACCTTCCTGAGTCTTCTGTGTCATTAACAGAGCTATCCGACAAGTCTCAAGCTTCCCCCTTGGCACTTAGAATCCTGTTCATCTCCCACAAGACAGGCCGCCTACCCCCTGCAGCCATGCAGGCTCACTACCCACCACCCCAGACTGTGGCTTCCCCAAGTCTGTCCAGTCTCCTACCCCTTGGGACATAGCCTCTCTCTCCACCTGGATGATGGTACTATCTAGGTCTTTTGTCCCAGGGATGGAGCACATTAGACCAGGCAGGGCCAAACAGAAGGGAGGCACTGGCCATGCTGTCTGTGGCCCGCAGTACTGAGCTGGTCACTTTCGGTTTGGGAGCAGAGAAAGCAGAGCCCAGCATCTCTCCAGAGAACAGCCCTCACCTCTCCTCACGAGGACCCATTTTCTCCAGGCCCCGCACTTCCTGTGACCCCAGTCCGGTGACTGGGACTCCAACACATGGCCTCTGAAGTACAATGAAGATCCAAAGTCAACCAACATCACCGTTGTTCAACACCAGCTGCCGACACAGCCACCACACAGCTGCTGCAATTCGCTTGGCCTCGTCACCCAGCTCTGCCTCATCTTCTCCTTCCTAGCACTAAAGCTAGGTCATGTAAAGGATCTGTGCACAGAAGTCTGGGAAACAGAGCTGAACTCTCAGCTTTTCAGTTGAGAAAGAACTACGAGATAAAGGTGCATAGATGCTGAATACTAACCTATTTAAAACTCATTTTTGGTGTGTGCCTCTGTGTGTGTGTCTTTGTGTGTGTGTAGAGCTGGGATGAAACCCAGGCCCTCACATATGCTATGCAAGTGCTCTACTAATTGAACTACATCCCCTCCCCTTTTTAGTTTGACAGGTAAACAAGGTTGGCCTTGAACTTGCAACTCTCCTGCCTCAGCCTCCTGCAAAGCTGGAATTACAAACATGTGCCACTGCACTTGGTTTAAACTCATTTCTGATACAGTTATTTGGGCTAGATTGGGATGTCTACCAGTCAAGAATCCTGACCAACAGAGTCAAGGTGAGGTGATCATGAGGCTCCCTGTGATGCCTTTTCCAGCCTGTGACTCTGTCTACACAGAAGCCTTTTCCACTGGGAGCTGAAACCTGAGTTGTTTCCAGTGAGTGGGCCTGGGGTGGCATCACTCATGCCTTCCACTGTGAGGACTCAGCAGCCACCGCCTATCTGCAGCACCTAGGCTGCTGAGAAGCTACAGGAACCAATTAAGCCAAATGCATTCTATCCTGTGTGCTAAATTGGTCACCAGGGGGAGTGCGGATACAGCAGGACCTGTGCCTGGAGCCCTCATTATAGGTTTGCAAGTGGAAGGCTTTTCCTGCTTCATCCAAGGGGCTCAGCACCTTGCTGCCACCTGTCTCATTAGCGAGCAGGGGACTAGGCAGGCGTCTGTGTGTCATTACCCCGGTCTTTAAAGGAGGGCATCCACAGGTCAAGTGACTTTTTCATATCGTGCTAATCAGAACCTTCTGTAGCTGTTATTTGCAAGTTCCCAGGCTTCTTAAAAGCTTTGTTAGTGATTTCAAAAGCCCAATCCATGTATTGTTCTGACAGTCCACTATAAGGGGTAAAAAATGAACGGAAAAGAGTCATTTTGTTCTCATTTTGGTTATGTATGAGTGACAAAGAATTTGGCTTTAAAAAAAGGTTAGCAACTTTGGGTGGTGGGACTTACATAGGCACAGTACTTCTCGGTTTCCCACTTTGAATAAATACAATGGAGTGACAAAGACAGAAAACTTGACCGCAGGGAACTAGAGTATGGCTGGGAAGGAATGAAGCCTGGGAAGACATGAAAGGGCCACTCCTGTCTGGTGCCTGTGAGAATGCTGCACAGAGGGGCAGCAAACCTAGGCTCATTCCCTCCCCGGGAACCAGAGCCAGCTGCCTGCTCCCCGTCCAGGCTGCAGCTCTGTCCCAGCCTCCCGCCCTCCCACAGCTCCATCTGAGCTCAGCTGCCTCAGTCGCTGGCTGTTCGGATAATTTCTGAGCAGAAACAAGACTAACACATTCCTGGAGGAGGGAGTGGGGGACTTGGTGAGTCAGGGGCTTGGCGGAACAGACTACTGTGGTGGCAGGACAGGAATGTCTGAGTTTCTTGCACAGATAAGCCAGAGCAGCAGACACACATTAACAAAGGGTTCTGCCCTAGTAGGAAATGCTACCCTCGGGGCAGAGCAGAGAATCCTCTTTGTATTCACTTTGCAACTTTTTGTGAGTCTGTAATTATTTAATTATGATGATTATTATTTCTTTTCTTTCTCCCCCTCCTCCAGGAGCCCTTGAGTTAAATCCCTGTTCATGATCATTATTTCCGTGGCACTGGGGATCGAACAGAGGGTCTTTGCACTGAGTTGTGTTCTCAACCCCCATTTTATTATTTTTAATTTTGAGACAGGGTTTTGCTAAATTGCCTGGGCTAGGCTTGAATTTATAATCCTTCTGCCTCAGCTTCCCAGGGTGTTGGAATTACAGATCTGCACCATCATGCTTGGCAAGCCTGTAATAATTTTAAAATAAATTTTCTTTTTTAAAGTGTATTGTTGGGCCAGGGGTGTAGCCCAGTGGTAGAGTGCCTGTCTAGCATGTGTGAGGCCCTGGGTTAGATCCCAGCATGGCAAAACAGAACAGAACAAAACAAAACAGGCTCAGTAGTAGAGTGCTTGTCTAGCATGCACAAGGCCCTGAGTTTGATCCCCAGTACCACCACCAAAACAACAACCCCTGCAAAACCCCCATAAAATAAAACAATACACCCCAGCACATTGCTGTTGATGTGAACAGTAAAGCCATGTCCCTAAGTTGTGGGTTTGGAGAGGCTCCAAAGGGAAGGACAAAAACACAGATTCTCCCCCACTGAGCAGATACAATGTATCACCTAAATCCAAATGTCCAAAAATTCCTCTCTTCTGGAAATTGTAAGTTACTTCCACTTCTGGATCCTAGGCTTTTTGATTCTCAGAAAACTATTCTATAAGTTCACTTGCAACCAATCCTGCAGGCCACTTACACCAAAAGGCTTTCCCCCACGCATCCTTTCAGAAATTAAAACAGGTTTTAACCCTCACCATTGCTCGATCTATCCTGCACCCTTCCCACAGATTCCTCTTTCACACAGCGGAACAAAGGGGATGAACCATGGCAGTTTTGAGTCAGGGTTCGACACCTCCCCCGGTTGCCTTTCTATCACAACAACCAGCAAGAGGTGGCCTCTCTGCTTACGGGCAGTGGCAGTCGCTGTTCTTACGCTCCCGGAGGCCATAAAGATTTCTCTCCATGCACTCATCACCTTGTACTCCCCTCGTGACTTCTTGCCCTCCTTACCTCCTTCCATCTCCCCCACCTACCCTCAGCTCCCAGGCTTCTGTAGCTCTGTGCTCTTTTCCTCAAAACTCCCACCTAACCCCAGGCCCCAGTTTTAATGCTGCAACCCCCTGATCCCACTCACAGAGACAAAAGACAATACACAACCCGCTTGGGAGCATGCCTGCTCAACCTCGTACAATTACACACTAGGCTTTTCCCTCACATCTCATACCTTCCTAAGCAGAGCCCACACCACACGTCTGGTTAAAGGTTGGCAGTTCTCACAAAGCCTCAACCACTTCTGCAGTGACAACAGATACACAATATTTACACTTGACGTGGTAATTGAAGCCTAACTCATAGTTCTGACCCGAGCCCTCACCCTGGGAAGGGAAGCAGAGTTAGTATCTACACAGATTCAAAATACACTTTTCACACCCATGCACACCCATGCAGCAATATTTTTTTTTTAAAGAGACAAACTTCTTTTTCAGAACAGGATAATTAGAGAGTAATGATGGTAAATATACTGTGCATTGTTATATTTAAATTAGTTATTTGGAGTACAAGGTATCTGCAATTAATTTTCCAAACAATATTAGCACAAACTTTTCAATGAACTAAGAGAAATTAGTAGTATAACTATATTAACTATCATATATATGTATGTATATATGTGGACACATGTATTTCAGCTTCTCACACTAGGGAGACAATAAAATGTTTATACATAAGAGTCTGAATTATTTCACTTATGGGAATGATCTCTACTTGTATCCGTTTACCTATAAAAGTCTCAAGTCTATCCTTCTTTATGGCTGAGTAGTACTCCATTGTATAAAAATACTAAACCTTTTTTAGCCATTTTTTGGTTGATGGGTATCTAGGTTGTTTCCAAGATTTGGCTATTATAAACCAAATTGCTATAAGTATGGGTGCACACATATCACTGTCGTGTGATGTTTTTAACTTTTCTGGGAAAATACCCAGAGGGGGAATAGATAGGTCAAATAGGTCCTCCACCTAGTTTTTTGAGGAATTTCTGCACTGATTTCCAGAATCTTTGCACCAGTCCACCAAGAGTGGAAAAGTGTTCCTTTCCTCCCTCAGCCCCTCCAGCATTTGTTATTGGTTGATTTCTTTTATTTTTTATTTTTTAAATTTTATTTAAAGAGAGACTAAGCAAAACAGAAAATGGGTAGAAATAATGCATACTTTCAAAGAAAAAAATAAACAGTAAGAAATCACTGGTTGATGTTTACATATTGTCCTGTTACAAATAGTTATTCAAGATACAAAAGTAGAACATATAAAGCGGGAATTCAAACAGCAAGACTGCAAACAGTTCTGTTCAACTATCCAACAAAAACTTAGTAATATGGTTGTCAATCCTATACACTTAAGTATACATGCAGTTACCCATATCTTCATTTATGTTGAAATTAAACAAACCCAAGCAGGCTAAAATCACTCTGAACAAAGAATAATAGTATTGCTGGGTTTACATCATGACATTCTGGAATCAGCAGTGGGTACTGTACTGTCTCTTTTTCTTTAAAGTGTTTGTACATTTCATCCTGTGTCATAAGATCAGATCTCATAAACTGTTTACAGGTTCTATGCATGCATGAGTCTTAACATGTATTTCTATCTTTTCTATATTAGAGGGAGGAACAAACAAAGCAAGACAAAACAAAACATATTCCTATAAACATAAAACAAAAAAGACATATAAGACCATTGTACAAGGAGTTCTATCATGGTTACTGTGTTCTCTTGTTATCTTCAATAGAATTGGCTATATCATCAGACATAGTATAATTGAATATAGCAGTACATAATAGTATTAATAAAAACACAACTTTGTAAATAGTGTCAAACAGGCAGTAATCAAACCAGAATGGGTGTCATAGTGAGTCTTGTCATCTTCAGTGTAGTTGCCTATACTCTCAAACTTGATACTATCAGTCATAACAGTTTTGAATAAAACCCGTCGATACCAAATAGCAATCAAACAAACCAGATTTAACTAAGATCAGTCATGATAAAACAGTAAAGTCGTACAGGGCTCCAGATTAAGTTAACAGGAAATTAAAGATGATTACCATATTATATCCTGATGTTTTTGGGATAGCTGTCTGTGCCCTCAAATCTAATGCAAGTAGACAAATTGAGACAGAATAAAATCTATTTAAGCAGAGAGGTGCAAGTAAATATGCGTTTGAATTCTTTTTTTTTTTTTGTCTTTTTCCTTTTTATTGGTACCAGGGATTGAACTCACAACTGCCTGATTTCAAGGCAGGCGCTTATGCTGCTGAGCTAAACCCCCAGCGCCTTTGTTTGAATTCTTGATACACTATTAACAATATCTTCTGCCATCTTTTTTAAGACTACTCCTCCCCTTTCACTTCCCCAGGGTGCACTGTGAATTTTGGGGTCTCGCCAACTCTCTCAGTTTTAAATTGGTGGGGGACATCCTGCTACTTACCTCAGTGGTGTTGAACCTTCTCCCTCCTAGACTTGATCTCTAGTGGTATTCCCTTAAAGCCTGGCTTTCCAACCTATCCACAAATACTGGTCTAGTTGCCCCTATTACTCTCTGCTTCCTGTCACAGAGAGCATTGTTTTCTCATATTTGATTTTCAGTTCATATACCCTTTTTCAGGTTAATTATATTTTCTATAAAGAGCATCACGGTGGACCCTACCTCCTGATCTACTCTACCTGTGATTCTCTTTTTTTAAATTAAGTGTATCAAGGCCATCTATAGTAGAGATTATAACCAACCTTCTCTGCCCCATTTCTGTTGTACACTTTTTCTGCCATTAGTTGTCTGCTTGTCTTCTTCATTTTGCTTTCTGCTCCATTCATTGAGGCCTCTCTGCCACTGTTCCTGGAATCCTGATATTTTTCTGTCTCTAGAATGTCCTGCAGTATTCTCTGTAGGCTTGGATTGATGGTCGTGAATTTCCCCAGTTTCTCTTTGTCTTGGAAGTATCTTGTTTTCCATTAATTTCTAGAGACAGTTTTTCAGGGTATATCAATCTGGTCTGGAGGTTATTTTCTTTCAGGGCTTGGAATACTTCACTCCATGCTCTTCTTGACTTGATGGTCCGGGTCGAGGAGTCTGCTGTTAGTCTGATGGGCCTTCCTTTATAGGTTATCTGTTTCTTGTCTCTAACAGCTTCTAATATTCTGTTCTTATATTGAATTTCTGGGATCTTGATTATTATATGCCTCGGTGTGGCTCTGTTTTGGTTGTAGGTGGCTGGAATTCTGTATGCCTCATACATCTAAGAATCATGTCTGTTTCCTATGTTTGGGAAGTTTTCCTTAATTATTTCTGTGAATAGCCTTTGTAGTTCCTTTGTTTATACCCTTGCTTCTTCATTCACATTCTTTTTTTTTTTTGGTCTTTTTTGAGATGGGGTCTCGCTATACAGTTCAGGCTGGCCTTGAGCTCACTTTGTAGCCCAGGCTGGTCTCAAATGAGCAATGATCCTCCCACCTCAGCCTCCTGAGTGCTGGGATTACAGGTGTGAGCCACCATGCTTGGCTTCATTCACATTCTTTACTCTCAAGTTATAGATCCTCTTGTCATCTTCTAGCCCTTGTATTGTTACTGCTTGTTTCCTTGTTATTTTAAAGAAGTTTTTCCTTTCATAATCCCACATTGCAAACCTGTTCTCCAGTTTGGATAATCTATCCTTAGTTTCTTTCAAGCAGTTTTGCCAGTTTTCAATGGAGTTTTTAATTTCCTGGTAATCTCCTTGAATCTGCTTCATGTATTCTATGTTTTCTTTATATTCTTCATCAAATGATTCTCTCCTTTTTTTGTGTTCCTCCAGCCTTCCATCTGTGTCTTCTTGAAAGTTACTTAGCATTTCTTTTATTAATCTACTTATATCTTGCTTTACTTGGTTAAATATTTCACTTCTGAACTCGTCTATGAGGTCCCGAAGATATCTCTTTATGTCCACTGGTGCCATGTCTGATATTGCATGTTTGCTGCCCTCATCTCCTTTGTATTTACCTTTCTTGGATCAATGTTCTCAGGGTTGGGGGCTGGGGACTTTTTCTTGTTGCTTCCTCTTCTCATATTTTTTTGTTTCTTCCATACAGGCATATAGAGAAGGCCCTAGTCCCTTTCTTTGTTGGCTATGATTCTTCTGAAGCACTTTGGCTAGGTGATCCTGCTCCCTCCAGTGTGCTATTGTGATGCAACAGAGTTGTCAAATGCTGGTCCCTCCCCTCCAGATCAGTCAGACTGCTGAGGCCTTCATTGTATTAGTGTGCACTGCTTAGGGAATTGGTTTGGGACAACTTATTGGGTCTTAGCCAGGGGCGTGACCCAGGCCAAGCACATCCCACCAATCCCATCTGGGAAGGGAACAACAGACTGAAGTCTCTGCAGTACCTTGTTTCTGCCAGCTCTTCCCAATTCCAAAATGTTGTCCCCATTCCCTGGGGGGGTTTTGTTACCAGCACTCATCGCAGGCCAATGCAGGTCCCTTTCCAGCTCTGCCCTCTGTCGGTCTCACCAACCGTGACTGGAGTTCTGGCGAGTCGAAGCAATGGGAACCCAGTCAGCCCATTGTGTCACAGCTGTGCAAGTTTGTGCATGCCAGCCAGTGCAGTTTTCTGGTTCGCTGCTCCCTTCTGCCATCACATCTCCCCACCAAGGCCTTGCCCACCACCAGCTTCACTGTACCCACAAGTCTCCGGGTTCCAACTGTGCTTCTGGCACAGTGGAACTGGCTCTGCTGAGAACGCTGTCAGCTACCGCCTTCTTCTGTTCAATTTTTTTTTTTAAATTCTTTTTGTGGGCTTCAATTCTGATTTTAGTGTCTTCCTGGGTCAAGGGGACCTATGTCTTTCCTGCTTTTCTTCTCTAAAATGCTATATTCCAGCATCTGGGCTGTTTCTCTCAGAGAGGCTTTCTACTCTGCTGCCTACGTTCCACCATCTTCCCAGACTCCTATTGGTTGATTTCTTTCTTTCTTTTTTTTTTTTTTTTTTTTTTTTGTCTTTTTCCTTTTTCTCAGTTCCAGGGATTGAACTCATGACTGCCTGCTTGTAAGGCAGGCACTTATGCTGCTGAGCTAAATCCCCAGCCCTGGTTGATTTCTTGATAATAGCCATTCTTTCCAGGGTGAATCTCAGTATTGTTTTAATTTGCATCTCTCGAATGACCAGTGATATTGAACATTTTTTCATATATTTATTTGTTGCTTGTATTTCTTCATCTGAGAAATGTATATTCATCTCAGATGCCCATTTGTGGATTGGATGTTTAAGTTTGAGAAGTCTGATTTTTTTTGATGTCTTTAGATGTTCTCTGTAGTAATCTTTTGTCTGAGGAACAGCTGGCAAACATTTTTCCCACATTGTGGGTTGTCTCTTTGCTCTGTTGGTAGTTTCTCTTGCTGTGCAAGTTTTTTTTTTTTTTTTTTTTTGTACCTGGGATTGAACTCATGACATCACACTTGCCAGACATGCACTTGTGCTACTAAACTAAACTCCTGGCCCAAAAGCTTTTTATAAAGTGATCCCAGTTGTTGATTCTTTGCGGTAGTTCCTGTGCTATCAGGGTTTTATTCATAAAGGCTGAAGGAGGATTTCTTACCACCAGAGGAACTTCCATCATCAATTCACACGTGATACAGGCACTCCTAGAAGCAGCCCTTCTGCCTACCCACGCAGCAGTGATTTGCAGTATCGGAACATCAAAAACCCTCAGACTCCATAGCACAAGGAAACTCTTCCCTGGACCAGACAGCCAAGGAGACTGCTGCCTCTGCCAGCATTCCACTTTCATCCCAGGGCCAGTTCCTCTCCTGACAGGCATCACCCCAACTATTCCACAAAACATTTGCAGTACCAGACACTTCCCACCTCATAAAGATGGCTCTTTGACCAAAGAAAATACCTCCTTCCACCTCCCAGACTCGTCCATTCTCTCCTCCCTCCATGACAGCTTTCACATGGGCTATAAATTCCTCAGCGGCTTACTCCAGCCTCTCATTTCAGCCTCCTACAGGAAGGCTACTCTAAAACAGATCACTGCTCATTGTCTAGTCTGCCATTTCATTTTCCCTCAAGGCTTTTTCCTTCTCCCCTCTTACCCAGCCCACCAAGCCTGTGGGTTTACCACTACCCAAAACTGGTAAATTGCCTTTTACATATGCCATGAGTTAAAAAATTCACATATCTCCTGATCTGGCCTGACACCTTTACAGGATAGATTGAAGCATTCCCCATCACCTCTGAAAAGGCTGAAGCTGTCATACAGTGCCTCGTCAAATATCATACCTAGATTTGGCCTCCCACCTCAATCCAACCAGATAATGAGCCAGCTTTTACCGCTCAAACAACCCTAGAGGTCTCCAAGTCTTTCGAAATAGACTGGAAACTCCATACTCCCTACAGGCCCCAGTTCTTGGGAAAAGTAGAGAAAGCCAATAACTTAATTAAGGCCCAGCTCATAAAACTCTCCATACAAGTAAAAAAAAGATTGGCTATCCCTGCTCCCTGTTGCCCTCCTCAGGCTCAGGGCATCCCCCCTCTCCCCGCCCCGGGAACCCACAGGCTACCACCTCTTTGAACTGCTGCTATACAGCTACTCTTTTCTCATGGGCCCTCATAGAATATCCCTGAAACTGCCCCCTGCTGGGAGATTACCTCCCTGCCCTTCAACTGGTCAAAGGACAGATTTGAAAGGCAGCAAATCTCATCTCATCTTCTCCCAACATCCAATCATATGAGGATGACCTTGGTGGCAGATCAGTTTTGGTTAAAAAAAATTTACACTCTTAACCCTAAAAACCCAGATAGACAGGTCCCCACACAGCCATCTACAGCACTCCAGCAGCAGCCTGCCTACAGGACACCCCCCTTTGAGTTCATCACTCTTGCCTAAAACTCCACTCCTCAACCTGCTTCCCTACCTCTGCCACAACTGACTTGTAGCAAAAACGAAAGATCATCATACTCCTAGTGCTTGGTCTCCTCACTCAGATACTATACACCTTTATTTTTTTTCTGTCTCTCTTTTCTAGGATGCCCACATAGCCCCCGTCAAGTCTGAAGAAGTCCTGAGAAATTACACACCCTGTCCTCTTCTTTTTCTATAACACAACAGACAAGAATGTTGGGTCTCTGAACTAGATGTCTACCCAGCTCAGAGAAAAAATTCCCCACGCAAATCTGTTATTCACACCTGCAGGAGCCATGGCATTCAACAGAAATCCAGTAGTTTCCCCATGCAGCTCAACCTGCAGATAGCTGATTCCATGAAAACCCACAGCAGATATGCTGTGCCCACCAGCATCCCCATATGCAACACCACCTTGTGCATCACCTAGCCCTAGACCCCCTATCATAGACCTAAAATTTTGCACCCCTCAGCAATGCCCCTCTTCCCTGCTTAAAGTCCCCTATAAATTATGCTATCATCCTTTGCTTGGGGCCAGTGGTCTTTTTGCCCTTGGCCTGGTTGCACTTAGTTTGCAATAAAGTCCTTGAACATTGCTTAAGCTCTTCCTGTCTCTGTGGTCTCAACAGTGCCTCAGTTTACACTTACAGTGTTGTCCTAACCAAAAGAAGACAAGGGAGAATGAGGGGACAAAGATGGTGTGTTGGTCCTGTAACAAATCATCCTAACCTAGGTGGCTTGAACAGTAGGCACTGACTTCTTGAAGGAGGCTGGGGCTCTAAAATGGCAGGGCTGGCAGATTCTGAGAGGACCTCCATAAGTCACTGAGAAAAACCCCTTTCTCTTTCCAGAGCTCCATGTGAGGAAGGCTGGAGTTGTCATTGTCCCTGAACTGCACGGGGAACAGAGCAGGAAGTGACGCCAGACTCCATAGACTGCTCTGTAGTGAAGCCCCCATCTCAAGCATGTGTCTGACACATGCAGGGCCAGCCATCGAGAGGCCCCTCTTGTCCCAAGAATGAACCATGGGGCAGGTGGGAGTAGTTATCCATTGTTGAGAGAAATCCAGCACAAGCATTTTCTCAGAGGCCCTGAAAGATGACGAGAATGAGAACCAGATTTCACAGGGTTGCAGACAGAGAAACTGGAGTGCACATTTGAGAGGAGGAGAGGATGCATAGACACACAGGTGACTTGCCCAAGGTCACACAGGCTCCAAGAAGCCTTTTGATCCCCTCCGCACATCCTGAAGCATCCAGTCTTCTTTACCCACCGACCCATATGCAGATTCAGAAAGTCCCTGCTGCCAGCGGTTTGTATTGAAGTCTCGATGACATTAATGGGACACAGTTGCTGGGCTTCCTAATTTAATCGGACTTTATTATTTGCACATTGACGATGCATAGCACACATTATCCTTGGATGTGTGTCTAAAGTGATTGTTTGGCTCCAGTTTTGTGGACTCTGCAGACAGACGTCTCCTGTGAAGGGGGTAGTTTGGATATTCCAAGGCTGCATTCCAGCCAGGGAACATGTTTCATCTCCAAAGCTTATAAAACATCTCCATCTTTCCAGGCCCCTCTCAGCTATCACAGCACATGGACTTTATTTTCTTAGGGGATCCAGGGACAGCATTCTCTCAAATATGACCACCGTATGCCTCAGAGCTCTGATCGGACTCCATTGTTGAGCAGGGAGAGTGCTAGGGAGTCTGAGTGATGGGGGAGGCTGTGGTGAGGAAAGGCCAGCCCCCCACATTGTTGCCGAGTGTCTCAGCTGCTTGTGTCAGGACTGCCAGGTCCTGGGTTGCTCCCTCTACCACCACTCCTTACCCTGTCCCAGACCAAAGAGCCTAGGCTTTGATTGTACTTCTAACCCTGGGTCAAAGGTTGAAAACCAAGGCTTTGCAGCCCAAATAAACTGGGTTTGAGTTCCAGCTCTGCACATCAGTTGTTACCTTTGGGAAAATTATTTCATTTCTCAGAACCCCTGTCTGTTCCTCAGCAAAGTACGAGCAATCAGAGTCCACATACAGTAGAGCTGTTGAGACAAACAGATGAGATAATACACAGCAGCCAATGAGCTCATTCTAAGAACTTTGTGAATAGTGGTGAAATGATTGCTACACAAAGTGCATCAAATATGATATTATCAGTGTGAGAAGCACCATTTTTATGTAGTATTAAAAAAAGAATACCTTGCCAATGACGTGATGACACGTCTTGTTATCACATATTCATAAAAGTGCTTTCGTAGACTTACGTATGAACCAATGTTTGATATTATGTTAATACATACAATACACATATGTAAAAAAGAAAATGTAAGCATAATGAATTTCAGAAGAGAGTAACCCTCCTGAATTGCTTTTGTTTCTAAGATGGAATCTTGATGTGCTGTGCAGGCTGGCCTTGAACATGCAATCCTCCCACGGAATCACTTTTGGAGTGAATATCACAAAAACCCATATTTCCTACATAATATTGTCCTTTAAACCATCAACAAAGTGAGTTATTCCCTGTTTCTCATAAAAGGACCCTCCTTATGGCCTGCAGGTTTCCTCCCAAGTCATGGATACCCATTCCCAAATGTTACACGTGGCCCCATGACAACCGTAATTTTAAGAGGCTTCCTGAGTTCAAAGACAGCAAAATGCAAAAAAGATGTGCACTTCAGTATCAATAAAATATGATGTTACAGTGTTAAAGTCCATTGTGAAGTGTACTGTATAAGTGTTGTGAAGATTTGTAATCAGCAATAATTGAAGCTTTGAAATTTGTAAATGACTCACTTAAATAATTAGGGCACTCATTATTTTATTCTTCATGGCAGAGTTATTAACACTGTAATGTTATTTGTATTATACTTATATAATATTATAAATGCTTTAGGTCATTTTTTTAATTTTTGTGACAGTGGGGATTGAACTTGGGGCCTAGAACCAAACTATACCACTACACCCCAGACCCTTTTAAAAAAGTTTTCATTTTATTTGAGACAGGATCGCGCTATGTTGCTCAAGCTGGCCTTGAACTTGAAATCCTGCCTCAGCCTCCTGAGTATATGGGATTATAGGGGTGCACCGCTATGCCAGGCTACATAAATTAACCAAGTAAACTTGCACTACAACTGTGTGAGATAGAAATAATTATCATACTCATTTTCCAGATAAGAAGCTGAAGTGTAGAGGGAGGAGAAGTAACTTTCCTGAGATGACACAGCAAGCCTCCAAATCTGAGGTCTCCACCCCAGCCTTATTGACATTTGGGGCTAATGATCTCTGTTTGGTGCTGTCCTGTGCATTGCGGATGTTCAGCAGTGTCCCCAGCCTCACTCCTCAGATGCCAGTAGCACATGTGACACAGGCGTAACAACCAAAAGTGTCTTCTGCACATTGCGGGGTGTCTCTGGGGGAAATCAGTCCAGTTGAGATCCACCATATGACACCTGGCCACTTTTGGGGAAACCAGATCTCAGGCTCCACTGCAGTGTTAAATTCAAGTCTGGAAACAAAGAGAAGGACCTATGACTGGTCACACAGTAGCCTGGGCTGGAACTGAGCAGGCCTGTAGGGGCCCAAGGCAGAGATCGGGTCTGGGGTTCAGGGACAGCAAGGTTGCAGGAGCTAACGATGAGTGGGTGTGGCTGGTGTGACTGGTGTGTGGGGAGCATGATACCTCTCTGTCCTGTGGCCCCACCATACTTCTCTTCTCCTCCAGAGACAACTGCCATCCTGAATAGTGTGTATTCTTCCATTCCATTTCCTTCCCCTCATATTCCTACATGAACCTGATTTTTTTACTTGAAAGCTTAAACAAATAGGACTTAAATTATGTTTTATACAGCAATTTTTCTCACTCAACAGACTATTTTGAGCTTTATCCATAACAATAAATAGAGCTTGGGTTTGCTAGTTGGTTTGGTTTGATGTTTTTGATGGTGGAGGTTGAACCCAGGACTTCGTGCATGCTAAGCACTCTAGGCATGTGCTCACCCCTGAGCTACACTCCTCTCCGCACATTGCCTCAATGCATTCTGATCCTGCCATATGTCACCTCACCATTCTTCCTATCGCTTTGCATAATTACTCACACCCTGCAGCCATATCCTCAAACATATCTGCTGAAGAAGCGTTTACCTAAAGTTGAAATTGCAGCTTATAGAGAATGCAATTGAAATGAAATGCTCCATTTCACTTGATACTGCCAGATTGTTCTGTGTTGGGTCTATACCAGTTTATGTATTTATCCTCTTACCCGCAGTGTACATTTGTTAGCCTTTCCCACACTCTTACAAATATTACCCTTCTTTAAAAATTTTGCCAATCTGAGGGAAATCTGATCCCACTGGGGAGGGCCAAGAATGTGAGTAAACATTGTGTATCATGTGCATGTCCAAGGGGAAAGGGTGAGAACAAGTGCATTGGGCCACAAATATCACTGAGGTTTAAAGTTGACAGCTTCTCCAAGTCATTCACCATGGCCACCAACTGTCCTTAAAACAAAGCAGTCATCACACTGACTGCTGTGATGAAAGGATTTCCTGTGGACCTATCAGCACAGTCTGCAGTGTGACTGGCCAGTCCCTGAGTGTACAAAGTAGCAACAAGAGCCTGAAGGCCCACCCTCTGCTCCATGAGGCCTGGACGTGGCAGATGTGAACTGCAGCCCTGAGCTTTGTGCTCCCAATCCAGTGCCTGTCAGAGAAATGGTAGAGCTGATAGGTGAGGGTGCATCTGTCCCTCTGGTGGAAGCCCAGCTTGACCTGTTCTTAAGATGGCCTCAGGGGGAGGCGTCTGCCTGTTTCAGTGCATGCTGGTCCTGCAGGAGTCTCAGTTACAGCATGGGGTTTAGGCTTTTTGCAGGAGACGCATCCAAAAGTGCTGACCCCACAGGTCCCAGGATCATATTGTGAGCAGAAGCTTGGGGTTGGTTGGTAGGGAACCCGGGCCCACACTCTTCTTCAACCCACCTCCCAGCCAGCTAAGTCTCTCTTGGTCTCAGATTCTCTACCCATAGAATAGCAAATGCTTATTCATGCTTAGTAAACATTTGAATACTAGTAAATAGTGGAAATAGTGGCACCTACTGAAAACAACAGCTGAGAGGATTGAGTGACAATGTCACACACAGGCACTTGGCCCAGAGCGGCACATAAGAAATCTTGGAACAGTCGCATAGCAGAATCACGAGCACCAGGGATCCCACAGGGAGGTAAGAAAGGAACGTGTTTCTTTCTAGTCTCATGAAGGCAAAGCCATCCTTATTCATTTCTTAGTCCTTGGTGGAAAGCTGTCCTCCAGTTATTTATTAATTGTATCCTCTGGTGTCCTGAACAGGTTGGAACCCAGGCCGTGCCACTGACCTAAGACTCTCAGCCCAGCCTCCTGCCCAGCAGCTCCATCCTCCCAGGCTTGGCTCTGCAGGGTGCCGTGTCTTTTGCTTGTTGCAGCCACCCTAGATGCTTCTCCTTAAATCATCCCTTTATCGCAGGGTGAGAGCCTGCGTCTCGGGCTCCAGCTGTCCTCTGTGGATATGAATTGTGCCCCTTGGACTGTTTGTCTTGTTGCACTTGCAGTCTGCTTTGTACGAGTTGTTGAGGCTGGCATCTTTGCAGCTTGATGAAGCCATTATTCTTCTGGATGACACTTTCTGGGAGCATCTGGATTCCTGTAGAGTTGAGGACAGCTCCCACCTAGGTCTGGACTACTTGCTAGTCTTAGCAGTGTTTTCTCCCCGGTCTTAGACACATACCTGTCCACCTCGGCCCAATGCATCCCAAGTGCTGAGCTCAGGGGTAGCCCTTGCTGAATGGTAGGTACCCAGCCACCCTCTGAGGCCCAAGACTTCATTTTAAACAAACATCCAGGGAATCTGATGGTGCTGGTCTAGGGAGCAGCCACACTTGCAATCATCTACAGGTTTTAGATGGTAGTCCTGCACCCCAGGGTTTCTGATTCAGACCTAGGTCATGCCCCATCATGTGCATTTCTAAGTTCTCAGGTGAGACCAGAACTGCTGATCAGTTGACCACACTTTGAGAGTCATTGTTCTGGATTACCAAATCTCTCATTTGCTAAGATTCCTGGAGTTCTCTCACCTTAGGACAGCTTGACTCAATCATGTAGAGCACCTTGCCTGTTATTACTATAGCTGGCCACACCCTAAGGTGACCAGTGGCCCCTGTGTCCTGTCTGGCTTCTGTCGTGGGCTGATTTCTGGCTGTGCTGATCATTCTGTGGGTGGGTCAACCCCATTCTGGCCTTTCTGATCTTTTCAGCCTGGGCTCATAATGGCCTCTTCAGCTCAGCCTTTTCTTCTCTGCTCAGCAACCCCAGATGCCTGCCACCTTCTGTATGTACATTGTACCCTGCCAAGGTCCTCCTTTCCTGGCTCCCTAAAGGGCACTGGGAGTTGCCTGGCATGTGAGGCTATGCCCAAGGGAAGCAGAATCATGGATCTAATAAACCCAGATGGACACTCGCCTGCATGCTCCAATCCCCTCAAACATTATACAGGCTAGGAAGAGTTCATCTGGCCTGGGTCAGTGGTTGTGTGGTGCTTTGTTTAACAGGACTGGTTTCTGGGCCTACCAGGACTGAGCAGGACTCAGGACCTTCCACGCACAGCCCTGCTTCCTCCATTCAGCCTCACCCAGCTCCCTAGATCCCCATGGCATGTGGTACCAACTCCCTTGAGGAACTCAGCTACAATTCCCCAGAGCTTTCCACAATAGCCTTATCTCTGTTCTTTTTTAATTTTGTGCCTCTAGAGACGAACCCAGGGACCTTATCACTGTGCTGCATCTCCAGCCCTTTTGTATTTTCTTTCTGACTTCCACATCTTCTTGGCTCCTATCTGCTGTTCAAAAGCCTTGTGCCCAGCCTGAGGCCCAGTGTAGACAGGAAGCAGGGAAGCTATGGGGCATCCAGGCTGACCAGCGGCCCAAGGAGTCTGATGCTGGTGCTACATCATGGTCTGTGTGCCCAAGAGTGAGCTAGGTGGCCCCTACATCTTGGGACCCAAATAAAATAGGGAGAATCAATCCCAAACTGACCATGTTACATCAGAAGTTATAGAGGAATGCAGGTATGCAGACTCACATTCTCCACAAGCAGTACCTACCTGAAGCCCAAGCCTTGCTTTTATTGTGAAAATTCTTCCCTCAGTCAGGAACAGGGCCCATATCTAGGGCAAGAGCAAAGGTGAAGCTATGCCGGGAACGTGGCTTGCTCTACCTGGCCCTGCGTTTCTAGTTCTTGGGTAGAAGCAACCCAGTGGGCACTAGTCCCAGCAGAGGTCCCCTGAGTTGGCTAGAGGCGTTAGTCACCCTTCCCATCCTATGAGGCCTTCAGTTTCACTTCATTTGGGAAGATCGGAGGCAGAGAGACCTGGTCCGCTAATGTAAACCACTTGTACTGTCAGCAGAGGAAGGGGCTGTGCCTCACATGTGGTCTGACTCCTCTCCCAAGAGCCTTGGCAGTGTGGGAAGGGCTGCAGAGATGAGGGCTCCCAGTCAGACTGGGCTCCTCCTCCCACCCCACCCCCACTTCCTGCTTGATTCTCTGCAGATGGGCTTGGTGTGTGAAGAGGTCAGTGATTTCAGAAATTCTAACTGGACAAGCTTGACAACCATCTCCATCTCTTGCAGGTCAGAGACCAAGAAGCCATATAGGCTTGAGACACCAAGGGGCACTGAAAGGAAACCCAACAGCTACCCAGTTTTAGCCCATCCTGAGCTCCTTGAGGTCAGAGGGATTTATAACCAGTTTTACTTCCATGACCTGTTGTGCCAGGCCTGCCGTGTTACCGAAGGCTCCCGCCTTTTTCCCTCTGCCTGTCCCCTTATAGGGAAAGTTGGAGCCCTTTGGTGGGATTAGATTAGGGAGCCAGGCCCTTTTTTTTTTCCAGGCCCTTTTAAGATGTAGAGAAGAACCTCTACATCCCAGTGAGCAGCCAAGTTGCCGGCCTGTGGTTTTGACACCTCTGTACAGGTGTCACTCCATCCCTCCTAGTGCAGGCTGCCATACCTACACAAGTTCCCCACCTAGCCCACCGAGCCCAGCCCCACAGCAACAAGTCCAATCACCAATCAAGTAGTGATTCTCAGGAGGGGCTTAGAGATAGAGTCTACACCCCATGAAATAGGACTGCAGCTCCAGAGTCAGCAGTAAGACAGCTCTAGTTCCCCACTCCTTGGCATGCTTTGTATTGCTTACTTTTGCTTTATACCAGTCTTCTGTTCTGACTTCTCTTCCTCTCTATACATGGTGGTGGTGGTGGGGGGAATGGTGGCCTGGAGAGAATGCTCTGGGGACCAGATATTTGGACATAAAGCTTTGCCAGATTCCCAGCTACACTGACATTTTTCTATCCCTATGGACTGCCAAATCCTCTCTACTGCCACAGGCCCTTTGCCTATACTGCTGCCTAAGCCCAGGATTTCCTTACACAATGGCCTTTTGACACCTTTCATGCAAGTCTGCTAAGTATGTCTTCTAGGCCACACAGTTCACCTGATGATGTGCTGTACACCAAGTGCTAAACCACCCCGAAAAACAGAATCACTGTCTTCTTACAAAGAAGGAAGAGCTCAGGGAGGAAAGAGGCTGGCCCAGTCACACAGTGGTGAGCACAGGGACCAGACTCTGATTCCAGTTCTTGTGACTCAGTGACACCATCCTTTTTATCTGTGCCACCAGCTTCATATCTACACATTGCTCCAAAGATTAACCCAATTCTTTGAGAGGCTTAGCACCGAGTTTGCGTTTGAGTTCCCGGATGCAGGTTTCTCTGCTATGTTCAGTAGATCCCTTGCTGGGAAAGGTGGTTGCCCAGATTCAGTGCTAGGCCAGCTCCTCCATCCTTCAGGAGAACGTTTCCACCACACGGCCAGCTGCTCTGGGCCTTGGGGCACGACAGCTCTGCGGGCTATGAACTCTGAGGGTGGCAACCAGGATTCCTGGACCCAGGCATGGCTGTGTTACTCCGTTCTGCTATCTCAGGAGCCAGCCACGTGCACACCAACTGCACTTGGGGAAATCACCCCAGGCCCCAATCACAGACCTGCCAGGAAACTACCGCTCTGGGTCCACATGAAAGGCATTCTTGAGCAACGTTTCTCCGCCCTCCCTCATCCCAGCTGCAGAACTTTCCGCTGTGAATTATTGCAGTGATCACCGCCTCAGATTGGTTTGCAAAGAGGGCTCTGGGTCTCATTTCTTTATTGCTCCCATGTGTGCAGAATCAACTCCATGCTCTGGCAGTTTTCCTCCCCACCTCTTTGTGGAATGGAGATGCTCAGAGGAGAGAATGTAGCAGACAAAGGGCCTTTGGGCCCCTGGAACTTCCCCTGTATGGCCCCTGCCACCTTCCAGACCCTGTGACACAGGCAGAGTGGGGAGGGGACTGCGGTCCCGGTTGTAAACCTCGCCCTGTACTGAGTCTCCAGGAAATGCAGGAAAGTGGCAAGGCAAGAAAGCGGCTGCCTCAGGTCTCTTGCCTGTCCTAGAAATGACAGCCACCACCGTCATGGAGCGTGCCATGGTCCCCCACTCCTTGGACGCTGTCCTCACTCAATCAGCCATGACGGTGGAGGCAAGGAGGAGGAGAAAGGCAACGTGAGACTGAGCATTTCACGCACACACAGTGACACATTGTGCTTGTGTGTTTATTCTGAAGGTGTGTTTGTCTGCCCTGAACCACTCCAGGGAGACAGGGAACTGCCTAAATCATACCTGGATATTATGTCCCTAGGATGTGTCCATGGCCAGAGGTGCAACTAAACCCCCTGCCCTCTGGCAACTGGCTCTATCCTGAAAATGACTCGGACCCACAGATGCTGCTCGTTGCTGCCATTTCTAGGGCAAGCTCAGGAGCAGCTGTGTCTCCAAACCACACTAGGATTCCACATACTGGGGCAGCATTCCAGGATTTCTATCTCTTTTCTTTCTATTTTTTGGGAGTATTGGAGATCGAATCTAAGACCACACTGAGCTGCATCCCCAGACCTTTTATTTTTTATTTTGAGACAGGACTAGCTAAGTCACTGTTAAAATTTACAATCCTTTTGCCTCAGCCTCTCAGAGTACTAGGATCACAGGCGTGCACTACTATGCCCAGCCAGAATTTCATTTTTAAATACACATTAGTGCCTGGTATAATGGAACACATGCTGCATACCGATGAAATGTAATGTTGAAGCTGAGTAACAGAATGTTTCATTTACAGGCAAATTTACGACTCCCTGTAGGAGGATCAGTTAGTACCAAGTCCTTCCCACTTCCCCGGGGCTCAATGTGAAGCCAGTTTGCTCCCTGACACGACAGGGGAAAGACAGGGGAAGCGGGGTGAGAACTGGGGCAGGGGGAGGAGGTTTCACATTTCCAGCCTGTGAGTGATGGTTCTCTTGGGTGAGGACCACGCAAAGGGCTGCACAGGCCAGGGGGAGCGCTGAGTTGAGGAGGATGGCTGCATTTTACCCTGGAAGAGACTGCTGATGGGCATAATTCTGCCAGGAGGCTCTCTTTGTACTCACAGACTCATCCTTCTAAGCTCAGTGTTTCATCCAGGGTCAATCAGCAAACACTGATTGAGGGTCTAGGAGGCATCGGCCACTGTTTCAGAGGTGGGGATTAAAAAGTTATGGAATGGTTAGGTTCCCACAGAGCTGGGAGGTGGATGAGGGCATAGCAATACCAGGAGCTGGAAGGGCTAGAAAGAAGGTAACATGGGCAGAGAGGCTGGCAGTATTAGAGAGGGCTTCTTTTTATTTTTTTAAATTTAATTTCATTTTATTAGTACATGTTTGCAGTCATGCAGGTTACAGTGATCTTCCGGAGTGGTTCCATGTACATATTATAGCTTTGTTTTTCTTTTTCTCCCTAACCCCCTTCCCTCCTCTGGTTCCCCATCATGATTTTTGTGCTCATTGATATCATTTGCCTTAGTTCATGCCACGGCATATAAGGTTTATGTGGACTGGAAAAACATGGAACGCTTCTCGAATTTGCATGTTACCCTTGCACAAGGACCACAATACTCTGTATAGCATTCCAATTTTAGTATTTGCGGTGCAGGGGTGGAGACAGAGAGGGCTTCTTAGAGGGTGGCACTGAGCTGAGTCCTGGAGACTCTGACACTTGAAGGGAAGACACAAGAGGGGTCCCTTCATCCCCACACCCGCAGGAAGGCCGTGCACTCTGTGACCACTCGGCGCTGGACTAATAAAAGCAAGAATAGATTCCTGCAATCAACAGGAAATGGTTTTGGCCCAGGGACACATGAATATCATTTATTTATTTGCAGCACTGGGGACTGAACCCAGGGGCCCTGCCCTGAGCTACATCCTCAACCTTTTATTTTTTTCTGTGGGTCCTGCTAAGTCATTAAGCTACCCAGGCTGAGTTTCAATTTGCAGTTGTCTTGCCTCAGCCTATCAGAGTGCTGGGATTTAGAGATGTCCCACCACATCTGGCTTCCACTTGAATTTTAATACAGTATAAGCAACTACATGCTCCACCGCAGAGAAATTGTCCAAAACTTGGAAATAAAGCCAAAAGATTACTGCACACCCTTTAAAATCTTTGTAGACTTGATGTGACATACTATTTATCATTGGTTAGGGCTCTGACTTTATAAAAATGATGTTAATGACACAAAATTGATAAGTTGCAAATGACTTCTATACCCTCAAAAAAGGACAAGGCTGCTATGGTGGTATAATTCCTATAATTCCAGAATTTCGAAGACTGAGGAAGGAGGATTGTAAATTGGAAGCCAGCCAGAGTAATTTAGTGATTAGTAAGAACCTGTCTCAAAAGACAAAAAAAGAAAAAAAAGAGCAAGGAGGATGAGATGGAGAAGAAGAAGAAAAGCCCAAAGGCTGAATTGATTGTCCATAAAACAATCTCATGTGAGCATTTTTTACATCGGTTATATATACTTCAGCATTCAGCGTCTGTGTTTGAACCAAACTCACCATCCTGCTGGGCTCCCTTAATCACGGAATTAAAGAAATCTGTGACACATGTTCACTCAACATTTGTATGAGAATTGCGTGCTTTAAATTTTTGACAATTACACTTTGAGTCAACATTTGGAACGTATTAGAACCATCTGTGGGACATTTAACTCATGCGTGGGGACCTGGCACCCCCTTTGTTGTTTGAATGCATACTGCTGCATGAGGCTGTGGTGCTATGCTTTTAAGACTGGGAGAGAGGGAGGCAGCCTTGATGTGATTGCACTTCCCATGGCTGGCACCCCACAAACAATGCTCATCCCATCTCAGCCACTCTCACCTCAAGTCTCAGTTCTGCCCTGAGGATGGAGATGCCGTTGAGGGGCCCTGGGAGGTCCCTGGAGCTAGCCCACCCCTGGGCCTCTTAGGTGGTGAGGTGCAATGCTGCGTCAGGCTCATCACATGGATGTTTCCCTGGCTGCTGCAGCAAATGTCCACAAACTTAGTGGCTTCAATCACACACACACACACATACACACACACACACACAGAGACAAAGACAGACAGAGACAGAGATAGAGACAGAGACAGAGAGGAAGAGACAGAGACAGAGAGAGTGACAGAGACAGAGAGAGAGACAGAGACAGAGAAAGAGAGAGACAGAGACACAGAGACAGAGAGACAAAGACACAGAGAGACAGAGACAGAGAGAAAGAGACAGACAGAGAGAGAGAGAGACAGAGAGAAAGAGACAAAGACAGAGACAGAGAGAGAGACAAAGACAGAGACAGAGAGAGAGAGACAAAGACAGAGACAGAGAGATGGAGAGACAGAGACAGAGAGAGACAGAGAAAGACAGAGAGAGACAGAGACAGACACAGAGACAGAGACAAAGAGACAGAGACAGAGAGAAAGAGACAGAGACAGAGAGATAGAGAAAGAGAGAGAGACAAAGACAGAGAGAGAGAGAGAGACAAAGACAGAGACAGAGAGAGACAGAGAGACAGAGACAGAGACAGAGAGAGACAGAGACAGAGTTTCTTACAGTTCTGGCACCTAGGGATCTGACATAAATCTTCCAGGGCTAAAATCAAGGTGTCATTCCTTCTTCAGCTCTGGGAGGAACCTGTCCCTGCTTTGTCCAGCCACAGGTAGCTTCCAGCAACACTTGACCTCAGACAGGGTCTTTTCTATGGCCTTGCTTCTGCTACCCATGGCCGTGGTTGCAGTCCTGTGACTGTCCCCTCTTCCTCCTCTGAAGACCCTGCCACTGCACCAAACCCCCTGGAACAGTGTGCTCTGAGACAAGGCACCCAGCAGGAGGTGTCCAGCAGTCCACTGTGTCCCCAGCCTCCCCTACCATCCAGGTCTCAACCCTTCTGGGGAAAACCCCCACCCCCACCCTGTGCTTTTGTCCTTAGTAGAGACCCACTGTGTTCTCCACATACAGAGGCTTGCAAACTCTAAAACTGGAGTCATGCTGATTATAACTAAACCCAAGAGCCTGGGGAGAACTGAGAGCTGCCCAGCCTGGTCCCTGCGACCTCTCCTCAGTGCCACTTCCATCTGGGCTGCAATCTCATTTTCTATTCTGTTGTTAAAAAGGGAAAAAAATCCTATCTGGTATTTATTGTTTCCATGAATAATGGAAACGGAAGGTTGTTGTGCATTCATCTGCACGAGGTAATCAGAATCTTTGAGCACCACAAAAGCCTGCTGGGAGAGGCGGAAGGCTCATGTTCCTTTTCTACCAGATGCGGTCCTGGTTTGTGAAGGTGAGCAGAGACACTGTGTGTGCTGTAAAGGTTACATCTGACCCAGCTCACACCAACACCAGTGGCTTGGCAAGAGTAGTCAGGCTAGGTCATCCGGTAAGCAGAACACAGAGTTAGACTTCCTTGAGTGGTAGACAACCTGCACAGATGCACATAGCCACCTCTGTGTCCTAACACACTCCTGTCCTCTCCTCGTCTACGAGCTTATTTTACAAGATTGCAGTGGTTACAGTGCTCAGAGCACCCCTACACACACACACACACACACACACACACACACGCACACACACATGCACAAACACACTTATCCAACCCTTACAACAACCCTGTGAGAATGGTCAAGCTGGTATTGTTCATTTCAGAGATGAGAAAACTGAGGCTGAAAGACAAGGCTCATTTGCAAATATCATCTGGCCCACGGGCCATGGCGTTGGACATGGAAATGTCCCCTCATGGTATCACTTAGAGCGCAGTGGTCCTGTGGAAAGGAATTGAGTATACATCTTTCTGGGTAAGGTTTTCCATTATTACCTGCTGCCCACACCCCAGACTTGGGGATCCTCCCCATCCCTAGGATCCCACTTCTTGCTTCCTTGGGAGTCTCACACCTCCCCTTTGGCCCTGCCTTGGAGATACTCAGTGACTGCTCCCCTCCCCCAGCTGTCCCTTCTAAGCTGCGCAGCCAGATCCTAGTGCTCATGTGAAGGAGTAGAGGCCCAGCCTACCTGGACAGGTGGTGGCCAGATAGTCATCAAGGCAGCGCCAGGCCTAAGGCAGACACCTCCGGAGAAGCTACATCCCATATAGATCTGGAAGACACTCTGTGTCCTGCATTGGTGCTGCTGGAATGAGGCTAGGCAGGGTTCTCAGCAATGCCCTGGAGTCCTCTTTGTGCCTGGGCTACTGAAGGGCACTGTATGGAGATGCCCCCTTTTGGGATGCACCTCATCTACCCTTTTCTAAAACTCCTTCCCCAGCGTGGCAATTGAGTCCCCCTAGAGATGGGGGTGGCAGCTGCCAGCTCAAGGGACCCTGCAGTAGGGTGGCCACTGTGATGGCCTCGTCTGCAGTCTCTCTCCATTTTAAAGTTTAAGAGTCCCTCCAGGGAAGGTACAGGAATGTGCTGGGCCTGTCGTGCTCACAGTTACTTGCAGGGCAGGGGTTGGGGTGGGACCTGTCCCACCCCGTGCTGGGTGGGGGGCAACACAGGCACAAGGACATAGATCAGAAAAGTTTTTATAGCAGTGAAAGCTTGGAACGCTGTGCAATCATTAAAAGAAGCAGCAGCAGTTGCTCAAGCTGTGACATCAAGAAAAAAGAAAAAAATAAAGGACAAAAGCTGCAGAAGTGTGGACACCAGGTCACAACTTGGGTGAAAAGAAAGGAAGTATATATGTGAATTATGTGAAGGTTTCAGCTGATTAAAAGCTTTAAATTTAAAAAAAAATGGAATCAGGGGCTGGGGATTTAGCTCAGCGGCATAAGCGCCTGCCTTGCAAGCAGGCAGTCATGAGTTCGATCCCTGGTACCGGTAAAAAAAGGAAAAAGCCAAAAAAAAAAAAAAAAAATGGAATCTTCCAGTCTTGTTAGAAAATCAAAATCATGTGCAGTTTTTCAGAGAGAAAGCACTTAATTCAGGAAATAGATTAGAGAAGTAAGAGGTGCAAAAACTGAGAGGCAGAATAGGAAAGGCAAGGAATCCAGAGATTCACCCTGAGGAAGCCACTGTTTCTCATGACCCAAGAGGACCAAGGACAACACTGCAACTAATGCCAAGGCATGGTGTCACCAGTACCCTTGCAGCATTTGCTTCATCCACGGAGGACAGAAGAGGCTGCCTAAGAGACAGACCCTCACATAAACAGGAGTACAGCCTCTTCCCCTCTGGCTCCTTCTCCCCAGTGCAGGGCCTCCCAAAGCCAACCTAGGACCTGGGGGATGGCGGCTGTGACCTGGGCCTCCTGCCAGCTACAGAAGAGGGGAGGCAGGCAGGGACATCAGTGTGACAGTGCCTGACATGATACACGTGTGTCCTTGAAACCTGAGTGTTTCAAGGGCCACATGAGAAAGACAAAGCGTGGCTGCCCGTAAGAGTCAGGGAGCAGGTGGGCATAGTGTATGTTAGGTCCCTTGGGTGTTTTTACGTTTCTGTCATCAGCATACACTGCCAGTTGGAAAGAAAGAGTTTGCCTGGCATCATATTTAGTTCATTAGTCAGGGCAATGCTGTTATGCATAGGATGTTACAGGAAGACTTCCTCTCTAGCAAAGATGCCAGCAAACTCCCAACACCCCTGTAATTACCCTCCTCTCTGAAGCCAGCACAGCAGTTTGTTCTATGCTGTGGGTTTAACTAGTGCCCTCTTCAAGCCTCCTCAACTGTCTGTCAGGGAGGAGGAAGAGCAGCCAAGTGGGGCTGGTTGGGAGAACGAGGGCTCTGCTCCTCCCGCAGCTGGATGTGCTCACACTACATCTGTGACCACTTAGGGCACTGCCGGAAGAAGGCCCGCGCCAGCTCTGAGCAGCGCCCACCTCCCTGGGGGGCTGTGTTGTGAGGCCCCAAGCCCCAGACACATATTTGCCTCCTCAGCCAGAGCCCCAGGTGCCCACAGGATGAGGACACAGGACCACTATGTGACCCCAGAAAGAGGGTGGCAGGGGAAAAAGTCAGGGGCCACTGCTTTTCATAGAAAATCAATCTGCTGAAATCTAGGAAGAGAAAGGTGGGGCACAGAAAGCATACCTGAGTTGCTGAGGTCATTGCCAGAGAGGGACAGAGGCAGGGCCCGTAGTCCAGGTGTCATGATGCAGGCAGGGACATGCGAGCCCCCAGAAGCATCAGCGTGAGAGCTGCTGCCTTCTGCCTGCTTCCTTGTCCCAAACCAGATCACGTCTTTCCCTAGAAATCTCTCTGAGCCTCGGTTTTCTTGACCATGAAATAGGACTTTGCTAATATCAACAGCTGTTAGAAGCTCACACTTGTGATGACACGAAGGGTGTGGCCCATGCTGAGTCTCCTTGTTTCTGCCCTGTGAACATCTTAATTCTTGCTTCTGTCTTGATTCTGGGGGCTCTGTGGGGCTCAGAGGAGAGCTTGGAGCCCTGCACAGCCTATGCTGTCCAGTTCCCTGGCCAGGAGGAAGCACTTGGCCCTTTCTTTTTGACCCTAGCCCAGTTCTCCTGGCCACTAGCCCCTAAAAACTCATACTGAAGCTGGACCAGCTTGCCCTACTGCTAACTTTTCCAGGAACGCTTTCCCTGTGGTTTCATCCATTCTGAGCAGAACCTCTGGAAGAAGGGAAACGCCCTGTCACAGGCGGCTCTGCTGACACATCCGGGCCCTGCTTACTGTCCTGACGCCTGCTCTGGTCGGGGTGACAGCTAGACAAGCCGCCAGCCCCACCTGCAGCTGTGCCTTGTTTCTGCCTCGAGTCTCCCAGGCAGGTCCCTGGTTCTGACTCCTAGCCCAGAACTCTCCTTATCTTTGGGCCAATCCTCTTCATGGTTGGCACTTGTAGGGGCCACTGAGGCTGCTGAGTGTTTCAGGGGCTGCCTTTCAGGCTGTTTTTGCTGTGGATTTCACAGTGATCTTCACCCTAGGTATCTTCACCACTTGTAGACTTGACAGCCATTTGTGGGGCTCTGGCTGCTGGTGTTGGTCACACAGCTGAGCCACCCAGGTGTCCCCTCGCCATCCTGTTTGTCCTCACCCTCCTCCTGCCCTTGCTCCCTACTCCCCCAGTCTCCCATAGTCAGCAGAGGGCAGAGTCATTCAGTGGGATGGTGACCACCCTGGGGAGCATTACATGCAGCTGTCTAGAACAACCACATAGAGGACTATGCTGAGTTCTCCCTGTTGGGTGTTGTCTCATTGTCTCTTGCTCCAGAACCTCATGGAATGTAACAGCTGGGGGGACTCAAAAAGCTGGAGGGGGGTTCTAACACCCTGTGGGAGAGTCCAATAGCTGGAGGACTTTAATGGAGGGTGTTCTAATAACGGAGGAGCTCTATTAGCTGGAGGACTCTAATACCTGAGGGGATTCTAATGGCTGGAGGACTTTGTCATTCCAGTGTCTGTGCTGGGCACCACAGTACCTACTGTTGGCCTCTCTACCATGGTCTCAGTGTAGCTGGGCTTACATGCTATCTCCAGGTCTCCAGACTGATCTTCCCAAGGAACCAGGAAGATGATGTGAGGTTTTTGTGACAGCTCCAAGAACATGAGCCATGAAGTCCAGCACATTTTATTGGGCGTTGAAGTCACATAGGAGAAGAGGCAGAAAGCCTGCAGCTAAGCCAGGCCTAAAGATACACATGCAGCTGTCTAGAACAACCACATGGAGGACTATGCTGAGTTCTCCCAGTTGGGTGTTGCCTGTAACACTAGCCACTCAGGAGGCTGAGGCAACAGGACAGCAGCCAGGAGCTTTTGGGTGGACCTGGTGGTCCCCATGCACGTTTTCACACATGTTCTCATCTCCACAGCCAGAGCACAGCAGGCTTGGCTCTTGAGCTGTGAGCTGCGTTATGGCTGCATCCCAGAAGTTCTTTCCATGAATGTTCATCCATTAGATGGGAGACATAGAAACCCAAACCAGATTAAACAAAATGGGAATCATTGGTTCTTTTAACCAGGGCATTTTGGGAGCAAATCTGAGAGTTTAAACAATGTCGGAATTCAATCTCTTTCTCTTGGCTTTCATTTGTGTGTTTTTCTGTGTTGGCTACGGTTTTAGGCAGAGGCTCATTAACATCACACAGAGCCTCCCATCTCCAGGCCTGCCTGATCCCGAGGGCCCACAACAGGGCTGCTCTTCTCCAACGGTTCCAGCTGCATTCTCTGAAAGTGTTCTGATGGGCCCAGCTTGGATCACAGGTCCCTTCCAGAACCCTTTCTGTGACCACAAAACCATCACTCCCATGGCTGTGACCAAATCAAATATGAACCCTAATAGGCATGTGGGTTGCACCACAGTAAACACATAGAATCACCTCATTTCAAGAAACTGGCATTGTATAGCACACAAAGAAAAGGAAAACATGAAAGACAGACAAAATGACACACTTGCCTCTCCCTGGGGCTTCACCATCACCTGGAAAGCCCCTTTGCAGTCTTCAGGCCCCAGTTCTGAGGTCTGCTCCTTCTAGAAGCAGCAGAGATAAATCCTGAGTTTCTCAGGCACGCATGGGATTGGGCTTCTGCCTCTATTCAGTGCTCGAGCTATGCAGTTGTGATTACCATGAGTGTACTGTATGGCTTCAGACAGGTTTCACGATGGGGATTGGGTCCAAGCCACTCTCACAGGCAGGCAAGAGAGATGTGTTAGCAGGATAGGGGCCACAGTGGGAAGAGAATGGATGATTCTTGCTGCTGCCCTGGACCCCTCCCCACATGCCCAGAGTCAGTGACACAGCCACGAGGGCCCTGCACGTGGGTGGTAGGAGGCTGTCAGCCTGATGGCCCATCTCTGTCTGTCTCTTTATCCAGCCTCTGGAGACACAGCTCAGAACCAGGGGCCTCCAATGGTGTGTTTGCTGGGCCACCGCCCAGGTCTGGACTTGGGAAATCACGCTTTCTCGGGGTGGGCTGGGGGTGGGGGACTGCTAGGCCGTCACTCTAGGGCTCAGCTCTGCCTCCTGATTAAATCCAGATCTGGGGGCCTGGAACTTTGGGGGAAACTGGATAGCTGTCAACACAGGCACAGGAGTGGATCGTGGGAGGGAGGCTGGCTGGCGTCCGTCAGGCAGCACTGGGCTAGACATTGCAGCTGGGTTTTCCTTCCCAAAGGCTCCCAGGGCTCTGGCCAGGGGGTGATGACTGCTTAGACTGGGTCATACCTGCCTGTCACCTGCTCCCTTCCCTCTCTTTTCTCTGCTTCTTTTCTTCAGGTGGATCCAATCTCAGCACCAACCTTTGTTCTGGAGAGGTGAGTTACTCGACCTCTCTTGGCCTTGGGATCAACATCTGTGCAATGGGGGTGAACGGAGACCCCACCAGGCTGCTGCTCACTATAGATTAATGAGAAGAATGTGAGACTAGTGCGTAGCCCACTCTGCATTAGGGAAAGCTGCATCAAATGTCAGGGTTGTCTGCAGTTCCCCCTCTCTTTCTATGCAGAAGTGTTTGAGGCCATTAAGCCACAAGCACAAACCCTAAAATCACAGTGAGGAAAATGTGTGTGGGAACAGCACAGATCCTGGAGCCACAAAGCGGGGCCATGACCTTCACTCTGCCACTTACAAACAAGTGACTGCTTGAGGGACCCAACCTCTCTGGACCGTGTACAGTGGGGATACTAATGTCACTTCGCTGCCCGTGGCCTGTGCTGCTGGGTATTTGCAATGGATATAGGTGGACAAGCACTGGGAGCTATTCAGAGCCACACACTTTGGTAATCAGTTTATGCCTCCAGCATAATTCTGTCCCTCCTACCATCTTCTTTTCTCTTTTTTAATTCTTCTCTTTCTTTTCTAGAGTTAGGAATCAAATAAACTTGGTGGGCTCAGAGAGGGTTAGAATTGGAAGAGAACTTTGCAACCACTGATTCAGTGGCTGTGTCAGAAATTACCAAAGGCTGGATGTGGTAGTCACACCTGTAATCCCTGCTACTTGGGAGGCTAAGGTAGGAAGATTGCAATTTTGAGGATAACATAGGCAACTTACCAAAACTCTATCTCAAAATAAAATAAAAAGGTGTAGGGATGTAGCTTAGAGACAAAAGAGAAACAAAATCATCATCATCATCATCATCATCATCATCATCATCATCATCACATGGGGAACAAAAATTCAGATTCCTGGGATTCAACTCAAACCCAGAGAGTCAAAAATCTCTTACTTTTTAAATGAAAATAAGTATTAAATCATGAAATAATAGGGCTCATTATGAACAAATTCCAACAATACAGAAGAAATAATGAGAGTAAATTGGTCTCTGCTCAGAAGTAAGTGGTTTTGTGAGTTTGGGGTGTGTTCTCAAGGATTTGGGTTTTCATGTCCCTGGAAAGAGCTGAGCATAGTTTCTTTTTCCATTAAACTGGATCATTGCTCTTTTTTTTTTTCAGCTTCATTTCGCTGAAGATCTTTCTGCCTCAGCCCACAGTGTCAACTTCACTGCCCAGTGGCTGTAGAGGGCTCCTTGGTGTGGCCTGGTGTGGTGATTTTATGATCTGCTCGCAGGGGCTTTATGATGTCCGAGCTGTCCCACGCTGCCTGCCCTGCCTCTGTCCACATCTGGCAACATCCCCAAGCACAGAGTGGAGTTGGGAGGCAGGGAGGTGTATCCAGGATGGGCAGAATGGCACTCACAGCCCTGTCTTGGGTGGCTCTTTGAAGTGGTTCACATCACCACACCATTAAAAATGAAATGAGAAAAGGGAATTCATAGCATTTTCCTGAACTCAGTCCTCATAGTAAGTAAGAAAGAGAGAGCAAAAAATGAAATGCTCACTTTTATTGCATCTGTCTGAACGTTGTGTCCTTCTGCTTTCTCAGCTTTCCCTTTTCATTAGGCTCTGTGTAAGAGCTCATGACTCAATACGTTTTTCCTACACATCGTTTCTGAAGCTAACTTTTAAAAAATGCTAGAATCCCCAAACTCCACATCCCCTGAGTACAGCTGTTATTCTCAGAGACCTTGGTCGAGTTCCATGTCACAGACCCAGCCCCTCTCCTCTCTCTGTGGTGGATGAGTTTTCCTCTCCTGTGGAAACAGTGGAATTATGAAATTGCAACTGTCATCTATTTTTTTATTAAGTAAATTCCTCTAAATCCAGTAGGTAACTTTCCCAGGAAGATAAATTACCCAATTATAACAAATGCAACATATAACATTTGCAGAATCCTTGTGAGAATTTGCTCAGTCTAGAAATTATGCTTAATCTTTGTCCTAAGGAATAGATCCTAATCCTGCCAGCAAGGAGGTGATGGAGGTTTGATTGGAGGTGACCACTGCCCAGAAAACCATATCTGCTTTCAGGCAGACAAATGTCCTCAAGTCTACTGTCCCAAGCTCCACACTTACTGTGGGGGGACTGACCTCACCTGGCCCAGATTTCTGAGTAAAGGAAAAGATCATTTGAAGCAGCTGAGGGCAACTGTGGCCACAGTAGGGTGTTCTTAACATCCTCTAGTATAGAAAAGAGTGCAGGTTAGCTCTGTTGTCTGTGATCTGCCTCTTGGGTGTTAAAACTGGCTTCTGTCTGAAAATCAAAAATAAACCCCAGTCAAGCAAGGTAGAGTAATGTGTGCCCATAGACCCAGCTCCTGGGAAGCTGAGGCAGAAGGGTCACTTGAGCCGCAATCTCTTTTTTAAAAATTCCCTCTCCTGGTCCCTAAATTATGGTTTTTAGATACCACTGTCTCTGAAAAGGACAGGGCTTCTTAGAGAAACAGAGTCCAGGTCAGGAGCAAGAAATGCACAGAATGAGCCTGGAGCCCTTGTTACACCAAATGGCCAGGACGTTACTGAAGATGCAAGTCACTTCTAGCATCAACAAGGATCATAACTGCAGTGACTTGAAAACATATCAAGTATTTCTCAATCCAAAAAGCCACAATGGCATTCAAAAAGGAAAACAATGAAAATCAATGTAAAACGCAAAAATGCATTTGCCTTTGAAGGATGCCAAGTGAACTGATTCATTGCTCTGAAAACTGCTAAACATACAGAAGGGATTAGGTATTTATTTTGTCTTTCCTGGGTAACCTATAGCTCAGCATAACCACATAGTAGACAAGGGCAAAGATCTTTCCATAGAAGTGTTCCAGCTCACACATGAATGAAATAGAATTAGAACATCCCTGTGTCTTAATCATTAACAGAATCACGAATCTAGGCAATACTCGCTGATGGCTGACAACATCATAGAGAAACAACTACAGACCCAGTGGACCACCGATAGGATGTCAAAAAGTCAGTGTGGAATCAACTGAGCTTCTATAGATAACTACCAGTTTACAATGTAGTATGTTAACAGCACAGAAACACAGTCATCAAAATCCAGATGGTAGGATAGTCTTTGAGACAACCAGTTTCTCCAATAAATGATCTACCAAAAAATGACAAGACAGAGGGGAAATTAGAGATGAAAAGAAACTCACCTGTCGTGAGTCAATCAGAAGGTATGATTTTTCTCAATCCTACTTTGGGCAAGTCCAAAAATTAGCAGGGAATTGTAAACACTAGCTGGATTCTTGATGGTATCAGGAATTATTGTTAATTTTAAAACTGTGATTAAGGCCGATGTGGTGGTGCATGCCTGTAATCCCAGTACAAAGGAGGCTAAGGTAGGAGGATTGCTGTGAGTTTGAGGCCAGCCTGGGCTACAAAGTGAGTTCATGGCCAGCCTGAAACATATAGTAAAACCCTGTCTTTAAAAAAAAAAGGCTATGATTACAATATTGTAACTATTTCCAAGGGAATGAGTTATTTTTAGAAACATGTCTTGAAGACACAGAAGATATTCCAAACATGTTTAGCATTTGCTTTAAAAAAAAAACCTGGGAAAAAAGGAGAATAGGTAGAACAAGATTGATCACAATGGTGGTTGAGGCTTGGTGGTAGGCACTTGAGTTGTTTGTTTCAAAGGCTGCTGAGTCCAGAGGAGGATGTCCTCTTGCTCATGAAAAGCTCATGGTGACCTATGCAATTTCCTCTCTTTGGTTCCTTCTGTATACCATCGAGAAAAGCACAACCATTTGTCCATCTTAAAAGTCTACCATCAAAGGGGATTTCAGATCCACACTGATCTCCTTTTGGTTGGCGCTTTGGGAACTTTGTAAAGACTAATTTTGCTTCCAGTGACATCCTGCTTTTCTTTTATTTTAGAGCACTATTTTCTAGACATCAGGGATGGCAACTATCGATGGAAGTGATGTTTCTGACAAGCTCTGACACTAATGGGTAGTTATAGTGAAGTGCCAGGGAGGAGGGGGATCGGTGGAGGGGATCCCCAGAGGATGGGTGCCTCTGAGAGGAGTGGGTGGGCTTCACTGGGAGAGGGAAGGCTGTGTTGAAAGGCTCACTGCTCCCACTTCCTCCGATAACATTCTTGCTGTGTTCTATGAGATGCTGGCTGTCATGGTGACAAGAAAAGGCTGAAGCATGATGATGGGGACTGAGAAATGAGATATGAATAGGAGCTCTACATGCATGAAATACTTTGAAAATTATTTTTCCTTTGAGAAATATGACACATTATCTAGTTCCATTGATCATGCTTCTTAGAAGTCTGCAAGCCAGACAGGCCTCTGCCCTTCCTTATGTTACTTTGATATATCATTAGGAATACAGTTAGCTGAAGCACAGAAGCCACTGAATGAATGACTGCTTTGAACAAACAGGGTCTCCTTCCCTTCCTTCTTTTCTTTTTCCTCCTCCCCACCTCTTCATCTCTTCCTCTCTTTTCCTGCTAGGGATCGAACCCAGGGACTCTAATCTCTAACACTGAGCTACACTTCCAGCTCCCTTTTTTCCTAGCTGCATAAGAACATAGGGGTGCATTGTCTGTCTCAGTGACTCGGGGCTGGTATTTCCTGAGACAGAAGCAACAGCCCCTAAGCATTTTAATCTCACACCACATGCACAGGCCATGAGCAGGAGCGCTTCCGGACTCTCCTGCCTCCTCAGAAGCCTCTTGGAAGAATTCTCCTGCACCTCATTGGGTAGGAATGGGTCATGTGACCAATCCATTTCTCGACCAGACAGAAATAGATTGACTTCCCTAGACTCTACCAAATAGGAAAGGTCCATGGAAAATCCGAATGTCAAGCAATCAGCAAGTTTGCTCACACCAAATCTTCCCGCTCTAAATAGGGTTTCCTGTATGGCTCATGTTTTTCTTCTAAATGGGGCTTGGATTCTCTGTTTAATAATATGTAACATGTGTCAGACTATGTTTACTCAAAGGGCAACTTTTGCCTTTTGGTGGTGCTTGCACTGGGCTTGCTCCTCCTGTCTGCTTTTCCATGATGACTGCTGTTCAGAAAAATCTTGGCTCCTCAATAGTTATCAGTACAGTACACGCTTACAGAGCACTACCATTTGCTGCACGGGGACACAGAGCCATGGAATCAGCCATTCCCAGCCTCAGGGCTGTACAACCAGGAAATGTAGAATGCAAGCACAGGATCACAACAAAGGCCTGTGTTTACAAGGCAGGCTGTAATTACGAGCCCCGCATTAAAGGCTCCTGCCTGGGATGGGGGTGGGGGTAGTCAGGCAGAGACGCCCTAAGTAGGTTCTGTCCTTGAACATACAAAATCAGTGACCCAGGAGAGTGAGTTCAAGGTTTGAAAGTCTATGTGAATCTATACTGCTCTGGCATCTTACTGTCCTTGATGTATTTCCTCTCCACATCACCCATGCAGGTGGTAGTGTCCTCTATAAAGCAAGAGGCCAAGGTTCAAAGTGGCTAAGGTACCCATGGTTTTCTCAACAGCCTGGCAGATGACAGTCACCACAAGTCACATACCCTAAGTGTACATTCTCTTATTCCTCTTCCTCTGCTTTAAGACTCTACCACTGCGAAGGATCATGTGACTCCGTTTTGGCCAATCACAGAAGCCCACCCCTGGCTTTGATTGGCCCAAGATGGTCACATGACTCCAGTCAGCTGCGTAGGAAATTAAGATGGAGGAAGTCCATAAAGGGGAGGTGAGGAGGAAATCCAATCAGCAGCTGCTGAGAACTGGCCATGGTGGAACCCAGGTGGCTACAGGCAGTTCGCCCGCCTTCTTGGTAAGCGCCTCCCTCTGGCGGCAGCCAGGAGGAGACCCAATCAGCGGCTCCCACGAGCCTACCACCATGGGACAGAGGCCTGAACATCCTCTCAAGAGAGGATGACCATATGCAATATAGCAAACATGGGGGATTTCCTTCCATCTTCTGTTTGAAAGCAAACAGAAGATGTTTCACCGTTTTGTTTCATTACAATTAATTGTATTACTCTATTCAACATTCTCTTTCAATGGTTTTCATAATGTTCTGTTTTTTATTTGATTTTGCTGTACTTAATTGACTGGACAACGATTGTGAAGATAACAAGGTATACTATGATACCTATTACTGTTATCCCAGTATCCTGAGTTCTGTACTGTGTTCTGTGCTGTGAAGTTCTGTACCGATTTCACTGCATTGTCTCAATTGGCTATATTCTGTCTTGTTCTGTTGTATTTTTACTATCTTCAAAATAAAAAAAAAAAAAGAGGAGAGTTTCAGAAAACAATGAATTCAGATTCTTGATCTAGAAATCCAGTTATTCCTTTAGTCCTAAGAGCTTCTCCTGCATTCTTTACAACTAAGGAAGTCAATGTTCCTTAAAACCAAAACAAAGCAAAAAAGCCAGCTTTATTAAAATATAATACACCCAATTTAAGGGGTTTAATTCAGTAGTTTTGCCAGGCATGGTGGCACATGCCTGTAATTCCAGCACTCAGGAGGCTGAGGCAGAAGGATGGCCATGAGTTCAATGTCAGCCTGGACTATGTACTACAAAAAACAAAACAAAAGTTTTTAGTGTATTCATAGAGTTGTGTAACAATTATGACATAATCCTAAAAGATTTGTCCTATACCTCCTCACCACTTCCTGTCCCCAGCCTTAGGTAACTATTGTTTACTTTGTCTCTATGGATTTACCTATTTTGGACACATGATTAAAGCAGAATCATACGGTGTGTGATCCTTTGTGGCTGGCTTCTTTCCCTTAGCATGTTTTCAGAGTTCATCCATATTGTATAAATGTCTTTTTGCAGGGATTGGCTGAGGTTGGACTTCTGGGACTTAAATATGCTCAGAAGTTGAAGCTAGGACTGACAAACCTGTTCCTTCTGTAAATCATGCAGGCACTGAATGCCAACCAAAGAATCTGACCTTCCCACTGCAGACTACAGGGACTACTGAACAGGGGAATGATAAATTTAGAGCAAGCTTAGTGAGATTATGCTGACTGGTATTTTGTGTATGTTTTTATCTTTTCTGTGCATGTGTGTTATCATATGCAGTGCATGTACACATTTATTCTAGGGCTGAAGATTACACCCACAATCTCTCAATTACGCTTCATGGAACACTAATGTATCATGAGAGGTATCCCAGGAAAGCATAATACACAGTGTCTTTTAACTAGAAAATGCAGAAGCAGCGATTCACGAGAACCAGGCTGTAGGTGCTGCTGTGTCTTGGTTGATTACTGGCTCCATCACCAAATAAGCCCACCAGGCTTGTTGGTTTTGGGGCAGAGAGGGTGATAGCTGTTGGCATCCTTCATTCTTCATCCTGGGAGGGTTAATCTGAAGGACACATGTCCCATGTCAACCATCACATACAGGAAAGAACATGATGAAATAAACCAGATCCCAGTGTCACGAGGGGGAAAGGTCATATCTTTCTAATAGGATCAGCATCCTGCAGCAGGCAGCATCCTTGGAGCTGATCTAGATACACATCAGAGTGGGGGTTGGGGAAGAGTCAGGATGTACAGGACTGCCTTGGTGCATCAGCAGTGGCTACGAGCACCCTAAACCCCTGGGCAGAGTCGACACATCCTGCCTCATCAGTCCAGTATGACTTGCCTTGCCCCTGTAGTCCTGCCTGTGTGGCCAGTTCCTGTCCTGACTTCCTGTCCACCACAGGCCAAGCCAGCACGACTCCACACTTAGGGGCCCTGCCACAGCCTCCTTCAGCCACTCTCTGCCCCAGGAAACTGCATTTTGTAGGGCATTGAGTGTACATGAAGCTGTCTGGTGAGTGAGCTCGCCAGAGAAGAGGAATCAGCAAAATGCAGGGAATGTCATGGTGCTTGAGCAGCTGCCCTTGGGTTCCGGGATACAAAGCGTGGAGCTATTTCTCTAAGAGAGTTGGGGGGATCTGAGCACAAGCATAGGTGCACAGGACCTGGGAACAACAGGAGCCTGGTATCCAGCTTTCTTCTAACTCCAACCTGAATCCCAGCTCTGCTGTGATACATCAGACCTGAGCTTTGAGGTTAGAGGACACAGTGCTTATAGCTGAGCTTCGGTGCCTTTGTGCAGGGTGTCATAGTGGGCAGTCAATGGAGACCTCCCCCTCAGTCAGGTCCCTCGGAGCAAAATGGGACCACACACAGACCCCACTTTAGCAATAGCCCATTTTCTCAGGATGGTTAGGAGAAGCCGCGCCCACCAGCTAAATGAGTCTGGGCAGGAGTGAGTTTCTGCTGGGGTCACAAGTTCCAATTAAAAGATAGGAAGCTGCTTGGCCCAGGTTACCCTGTGGGAATGTAAGTCCCATAATGCCAGATTTTCCCATTTTTCTCTTAAGAAAACAGAAATTCAGATTTTTATGTGAAATTTTCTGATCTTTAAACATGAGTCACTCTCTATATTCACATTCAGATCCATCTTCTGCCTGGCCTCCCTATTCTCTTACTACAACTTCCAGCTGGATTTGGAAACTGAGCAAAGTAGGTGGAGACTGCTAAGTGGGAGGTTAGGATACTCATGCCTCTCTCTAAGCTGTGCTTCTCCTGCCCCTTTCTCAGTGGTTGTGATTTTGACCCTGGCAGTATCCTCGGTGTATGACTACAGGTCCCATGAGTGACAATTCCCATGGTCTGGACCCTCCCTCCCCATCTGCAGGCCTGGGGATGGCAAGGCTCTCTGAACTATTTATTGGTTTCTTCATCCAGGTCTTGTGGATGTCTTGGTGAACAGCCCTTTCCTTCTGAGCGTTCCTCATTCACCCTTTTGGATGTGCCCTCTCCATCTTGCTGTGAGCCACCATGAGCAACAAAGTCAATCACCAAACAACCTGGTGAGGTCACACCTGGACCTGCAGCCCATACCCTGCCAGTCTGCAGGAATCCAGCATGTGTCTGCTGATCTGTACTCAGGTCCCAGTCTCAGGCCAGCAAACTGCAGCTGGACACAGGCCATACTGCTGGGAGAGGCAGGACCCAGAAATGCCCACATGGAAACCCAAAGAGAAATCCCAAAGGAAAACACCTAGACTCACGTCCTAATCCATTTAATGACCAATGCAACCATACAAATGCCACGCTATGGGGAGCATACGGTACACGAGGCACAGAGGCCTTAGGGGGGGCACTATAACACTGTCAAGGGAAATGAGATCACCTAGAGTTGATGAGGAAGGGCGGCCCACTGGCAGATCAGATCTAGAACATGTTTGTCAGGGAATCTGCATCCTGTCCCCAAAATGGACATGAGCATGCCAGCTGCCTTCACTCCCGAACATAAATCCTTGTGCAGACCACGTCATCAGCGCCAAATGTCTATTCAGGAAAAAAGGAAAACTGATTAGTATGATGCCGGTGCAAAATGCTTAAAGCATGTCATGAAAAAGGCCTCTCACTACCCTGCTAAAACGCTCTGTGACAGACATCCAGTTTCCTGTGCTGAGTGCTCACAACAAGCACTAAGGGTTTAGGGTTTTCCCTTAAGCTATCTCCTGGCAGAGTGGCCACCAGGGTTCAGAGTTTTTATACTGTATACAAGTTGTCCTTCACTTCTGGAGCCTGAACACTGACATAAGTAATGGAAGTTTCTTACTTTAGTTTTGAAATTAAAAGAGGAAGGACATCATGTTGGACATTTCTAAAGGGATTCAGTGTCCTTTCAAACTACTTCAAGACATCCTGGCACTTGGGCAACTAATGCCGTGGGGACAGTGCTGACCAGCCAGATGGCACTGCTGTGGAAATGGAACACAGTGGGCTTTCAGGAGCAGCCACCAGCCTGGGAGACAGAGAGCCCCTATATCCAGGGGTTTTACATCCTCAAATCCAGTCAACCACAGATTGCAAATACTTTCTAAAACTTAACTGTACTAAACATGGGCATACTTTTTTTGTCATTATCCCTTAATCAATGCAGTATAGCAACAATTCTCACTGAGCATTAATACTGTACTAGGAATCATAAGGAATCTAGAAATGGTTTAAAATACATGGGAGGAGGTTATGTGAAAATTTCACACCATTTTACAAAAGAGACTTGATCCCAATATTTGATGTCTGTAGATTTTGGTACCAATTTCCCAGGGATTCGTGAAAGGGTGACTAATTCTCAGGTCACCTTTAGGCTAGGAAACTGGTCTAAGATGTAAAAGCATGGTACTGATCATGGGGGTCTGCAACCCCCAGCCAGGCAAGCATGGGAATCCGCCTTCTCTCTGGGTTCAGGGGAAGGGATGGGAGGTCAGTGGTGGTATTGAGGCAGAGGCAGACTTGAACAAGGTGATCCTGAAGGTTCTTTCCAGCTAAAATTCTATGGCTCTTTGTTTGTTTGCGGTAAGGAGGGCATCAATCATTGCACAGACAGAGGGGAACATTTTTCTTCTGGCCTCTAAAATGATAGAGTCCATAAGGAAGCAGTCTTGACTTTTCCAAAAACTAGCAATTACTCACAGGCCTGCTCTCTGGGGCTTCTCACACGCATTGAGCACGGAGAAAGCAATGTGTGCATTCAAAAAACAAAAACAAAAGCAAAACTTTCCCAGTTTGTAGACCTATTATGGGTGTATTTATCGGCAGATGTTCATTAACCTACTGAAGAGTCATTATCCTCGAGATTCAAAAGTGGCTTGAGATCCAAAGGATTAAAACCACTGAACTAAGAGGTTAGTTACCTTAGAAAGCTTCAAGTTATTCTTTTTTTTTTTTTAAACACTGCTAGGAATGGAACCCAAGGCCTTGTACAAGCTAGGCAAAGCATGCTACTGTTGAGCTGCACCCCAAACTCATTTATCTCTTCTGAATTAACACATCATCATCGTATATATATTTATAGGAGAATGTTCAGATTCTCATCTCTGGAGCCCTGAGATACTTTCAGAGGATGTGTGCTACTGCTTTTTCCTGACACTCATGCTTCAGAGAAACACATCTGGTCTTCAGTGATTAACAAGGAAGCAAATGATCACACTAGAGATCTGATCAGAAGAGCAGTTTTATCCATGGCTGGACACCTGCCTCTTTCCTGTAAGCCAGGAATTTGGAGGATTCTGGGTACTGGAGAGGTGGGGGATGGAGTTTGCCATGTACATCTACTTCTCCTATGTTTTTAGCTCTTAGAAACATGTTGGTTTTTTTGGAACTCTTCGTGCTCTATGGTCCTTGAGTACCTGAATACCAAAGTTTAGGTGTCTGACTTTTACTCACGTCCTAACTAGTCCAGCTATCTGACAGCTCACTTAAACTAACAGATGGCTTCATAATGCCCATTTGTATGCCCAGAATAATGGTGCACACCTGTAATCTCAGCACTTGGGAGGCTGAGGCAGGAGAATTGCTGCAAACTGGAGGCCAGCTTGGGGTACATAGTGAGTTCAAAGCCAGCCTGAACTACATAGTGAGGCCCTATCTCAAAAAATGAAAACAAAACAGAAATCCCATTTGTAACCACAACTGAAGTGGCCTTCTAGATCTGCAAACAATGCTATAGGTTTCCAAAAGAAATTCTCCACAGAATATTCCAGAACCATGCTGAGTCTACTCAGTTTTCAAAGAAAGACAACTTTGCAGTTCAGGGGCAATTTACTGTTGGCCCTGGGAGAGCAGATTTCAACTTAACTAGCATAATTTGCCTCTTGTTATGTGGAGATTACATCTCCTGACATTCTGGATTTATTAATGATAATAACCCTTGAAAGAAAGCCCACATTTCAGATTCCAAATGCCAAGAATTAACGCTCCCTCTGAGGCTTGTATATCTGTTTGCTGAGCCAGGGAATGATGCTGGGGTGGGGAGGTGGGTGGTGGTAGTGGTGGCTATCATAGGTGGGGAGAGAAATTTGGACTGTAGAGTCGTTCATAAAGAATTTGACCTGGACTTTGGCTGTCAAGCGCTATAGAGGTTAACAAAATCATACTTTCTGCAAACAGACCATTCCTGCTTAACTTTGGCTATATGAAAAAACTAAAATCATCCCCTCTTTGCTCTCTCTGGTCCCAGTAAACTATATGTGCCTTTTCTCCTAGATTTGCAAGTGTTAGCCTCCCATATTGCTCCCCATCAAGTATGCATGCCCTGCAAACAGTATTAGCCAGGTTGCAAATTAAGCCAGTCCTTTCTTGAGGAAGAAGCAAAGCATGTTAAATCATTCTAGAAAAGTACAAGAGACAGAGCAGGGGTGGGGGTAGGGTGGTGGATTAAGAAGCCTCAGTTAAACAGGCAGCTCAATGTGAGGTCTGCTTGCAGAATAAACATGTCATTTTGAGGCTGAAGGGGATCTCAGGGGCCAGGCTTCAGTCCAATTCCTTATCTTACAGCAAGAAGATGGAGCTTAGGACAGGAGGGGCTGTTCCCCGGGTGATACCAGAGATCCTTCCCCAGAGACCCTTGTCCGCCTTACCATCTCCTGTTCCCAATACTTTGGGGTGGCATTCACTAAGATGGAGCAGGTATCTTAGGAGATGGTAACAAAATGCCCAATGGAGAACAAAAGATAGAAATTCTAAGGTACCACAATGACTTTACCCAGGGGTAGGATGTGGTTCTAGGCAAGTTGGGTCAATTCTGAAACAGAGAGGGAGATGAAGCGTGTGATTAACCTATGGAGGTCCTATCTTGGTCTCAGGGGCAGGTTTTGTTTGGCCCAGGGTATCTGAAATGTTTCTGTCTGCATACTTTAAACTTGCAGCCCATGGCTCATGTTGTGTTTTAAACACTTCCCAAATTACCAGTACTCACTTGGTTCTCAAAGGCCACTGGGATTTGTAAATCTGAGGATTAAAATGTTCTCTAGGGTTCTGAATACTGATGTGATAAAAATTTCTGAAACTTTTCCCAGCCAGCAAAATGGGTAATGAGAAAACAATGAGACAAAACAAAAACAAATCTTATTCCCCTCCCCCCAAAAACCCCACCTTCTGCAGCATAAGCTCGGGGCACCTCATGGAGCCCAGATGCCCAAGCATTCTGGCTTGGAGCCTGTCACCCCCATGGCTGCAGAGACAGAGCAGCTTGGTCAGTACATGCAGCAGCCCCTCCCTAGCCCAATGCCACTCATCTCCCCCACCAGCCATCTGACAATGATTTCCTCTGACCTACACTGTCATCTCAGGCACTCTGTTCTAACTTAACCCCGGGGCAAATGTCTTTCTCCAAAGGGATACATGAGGGTGACATATTTGTGTGGCTCCAGGGTCACTGGGGGAACCTCCAGGCTGCCCTGGAGTTAAGGGGCCCTCACCAGGATGAGCTCGTCGTTGGCCAGCTCACGGGTCCAGTAGGTTTTGGGGCCGTTGCCCTCGAGGAGAGTCTGCGTGCAGTGAATCTTGTTCTCATTCTCCCAAGTAGCTAAACTCTGTGGGCAGAAAAGCCATTAGTGACATTAATTACAGACTCAGCAGTGGAAGCAAGACAACAATGAGCACCGGACAGTAATTGCCATTTGCCATGCAGAGAAGCAACACATGGTCCTTGTCAGCAGGCATGGAATCTTCTCTACAGAGCCAGATTAAGTCAAAATCCAGAGTGCTGGTTGTGGATTTTATGGGGTGCACATGCATGTTACATGGCACACATGCACTCTTGCACATACATGTGCACACACACAAGCCATGGAAGCAGCAAAGCCTTACGCTTGCTTTATGTTTCTAAGGAATAAAATTCAGAGCACACAATGATTCAGTGATGTCAGAGAAGATTAACTCTTCAAGAAATCTGGATTTTGGGCTGGGGATATAGCTCAGTGGCATAAGCACCTGCCTGGCAAGTGCAAGGTCATGAGTTCAATCCCCAGTACCCCCCCCAATAAAGAATTAAAGAAATCTAGGTTTTAATGACAAGAACCTTCACATCAAAACTGCAGGGTTTTATATCAACTAAATACCACTTTGTAGTCACACAGGTAGCCAGCAAGTCAAGAGTGTGATCCTGTAGGGAGGGCTAACACCTTCCTTTCTATTTGCACTCCCCACTGGATCTGGCACACACCCTGCTCAACAAAGGATAAAAGCGCTTCCACTTTTCAGGTTACATCCTTCTAGCAAAAAATTTAAAACTCAAACTTATTTGAAAGGTCGTCATGTTGCTGGAGGATGGAGTGGAAGGAGAGACTGCCTGCAATTTCCCCAGGGTCTGTACAGAGCCAAGTGGGGAACAGCTGGGCTAAGCAGTCCCGAATGTGCAAATAATCACACCCTAACTAGCACATGGGACACTCATTAAGCAGGGGTGGGGAGAAGGGCAGGGGATAACTAAAGCCCATTCTCCAGACTGCAGGATCTTTGTTTTGGCTTTTGTTCATTTTTAAATCTGAATTATTCTCCCTGGCAGGAGTCTCATTGGGTGTCCCCAAGTGGAGCCCAGCCTATTTCCAAACCTCTCCTTTAGACTCCTGCCCTTCGTTCTAACAATCCTGTCCTGCTCTCTGCTTTTGCAAACACTGTTGTGACTTGGATCTCAGATTTGCCAGCTTAGGCCTGGACATTATTTTGAGGCCATACTGATTCTGGGGGCCAGAGATGCCTGCCACTTGTCTGGCGCCAGGCACTCTCAGATCAGTCAAGGGACAGCTCAGTAAAGAGGAAAGAAACGATTTCTGTGGAATGCTATTACTTTTTTCTTCGTTCATTTTTAAAACATTAGAGAAAGGCGGGGAAACATTCTGTCACTCACTTAAGTGGTGGCAGCAGCGATTACTTTTCCATCTGCCTAACCAAAGGCAATTTTTGCCCATAAAAAAGGAATCCACAATCCCTTGCTTCAGTTGGGGCTGATGTTCAGAGAAATAAAAATCTCTGGCCCTTGAGGACTTAAGAGAAGGCACTCTGTTCATCCTCCCAGCCAGGACCTGGGCTGCTTTGAAAAATTCTGTCTTTCCTTTAAGGACCTGGTCAAAGGAGGTAGGGAATGTTTTCTGGGCCACTGGGATTGCTGAAACGGGATCCAGGGGTTCCCCAGGGACACTGGGACCCAAGAGGCAGGATGATGTAGCCTCTGCTCACCTGCTACTGGTAACTCGGCAGCAGTGGCCCAGAAGCAGGCAGCCATCCAGTCTACTGCTCCATGCAACCCGCGTGTCAAGGACAAACTTACTGCTGCAAGAGCCACAGCTGGGCGCTGGGCCACTCAGCCGCTCTCTGCAAGGGCCTGTCCACACCTTGGGGGAGGGCTCGGGTAGTAATCAGGAGGTCAGCCGAGTTGCCCTAACTGCAAAAATCAGCAACCTAAGAGTACCCCTGGCTACTCAGAGAGACAGGGCTGGGGACAGCGGGACCCTGCTACGGCCTCACCTTGCACTTGCGGCCATCCACTGTCTCCTCCTCGAAGCCTTCACCGACCTTGAAGCTGATCTCCGTGGTGCGCACCGTGGTGGACGTCTTGATGTAAAACTGGTCGCCGTCCTGGCGGATCTCCACGTGCGGCTTCGAGGCAGCGGCCACCGCCACTTTCCTCAGCATGGCGTTCACACCTGTGTAGGGCCGTGTGGTGACCGAGGTGGTAGGGCCTGGTCTCTAAGGGAACCCCCCGTCTAGATCCATGCCGTCCCCCACACCGCTATCTCCTTTTGCCGGATCCAGCCTAGCAGGCAGCGCCGTCGGGGTTTGGGGGCGCCGACCGGAGGCTCAGAGACGCTGCAAAGCTCCCCTCGGGTCCTGCCCCACGGCTCCCCGCGCCCCCGCTCTGTGCAGTCCCCCGCGTCGGCGGCCACGCAACCACTCACCCAGCGCCTTGAGCAGCTCGTCGAAGTTCTCGCTGCTGCGCATCTTCCAGGTGCCAGCGAAGTTGGGCATGGTGGCGGCGGCGAGAGCGACAACAGCGGACGGCGGCGACGAGGCAACGAGGCTGCACGCGGGCTGCGCGGCTGAGACTGCGGGGTGCGCCCGCCGCGCTCTGGAGTCCCGGGAGCGCCCCCCGCCGCGCCGAAGCCCCGCCCATGGCCCCGCCCACAGCGCTCTGGGAGCGAGCCCATCTCGCAGCTCGCCCCGCCCCGGCCCCGCCTCCCATCTCTTGCCAACCCGGCCCCATCCCCGCCCCTTCGGCCTCGCCCCAATTCGATTTTACCCCCTCCTAGCTCAACCGGCACTGGGCAGGCCGGGAGCAAGCTTTCCAACTGGGAGGGTACCTCTGCCACCTTGGCTACCATATCCTGGTTTAACGTGGGTGTGGGAGAGAGTTCCATTCAGACCCTGGCCCAGAAAGTCTGCTTGTTGAGCTGGGAAGTGGGGCTCTAGGAGCCATGACATCATTCTAATATTTACATATGTTTGAAATATCCATTCTAAAAGTGGGCGATCAGGGGATAGGAACCTCTGTGTCTGCCACCCCACCCCGTTGTGCCTTCTGAATGTCACCACCTGATTGGGACACTCTTTCCCCCAGCACTCCTATACACATAGACACCTGCAGGACCCAAGGGGGGAGAGTGGCTGAAGATCCCACCCCTACCGCACCCAGCAGAGGACCCAGCTGAGCAAGACTGTAGGTCCAGAGTGCAAGGTGGTACTGGAGTCCTTGTGAGCTCACTGTTCTCACCAGCGGATGTTCCGAGGTGGGCAGGACAGCCAGGAGGGGGCAGGCTTCTCAGAAACCCCAGGCTTCATCCTGTGACACAGGGACCTGGAAGGCAGGCTACCCTCACCTGCCTGGCTATCAGGGAAACCCCAGAGCCAAGAAGGCTTCAAGAGCAGCACTGTCATGATATTTCTGTGAACTCAGCCTTAGGATTCAGAACAAGAATTCCTCTGAGTACTGGAGACCCAGCTTCTGGTGGAATCACCAGAAGTCCCATGTTGTCTTTTCCCTTCTTGTTTCCTACCTTCCTGCTCAGTAAGCCTTATCTACTGTCTCCCTAACCAGGAGAGGTGAGCAGTCGAAACCCAGGTTCTTTCCTGAGTGCTTACTTTAATTAGGGGGTCTCCTGGAAATTGTGCCCACCATGTGGGTTAACAGTGCTGAGCCCAGCCTGGGTGGAGCCCTAAAAGAGCATGTGGAGGAGCTGCAGGGCTGCGAGGTGCTGCATGTCACCAGGAGTTACAACACAGAGCTGCCTATTTGGGGACCTCATGTGTTCCAGCATTGCCAAGACTTCACAGCCTGCAGGGGGTGAGCTAGGAGGCAAGAGTTAGGAATTGAGCAGAAGTTAGATGATTGGGGACCGGGCCCACAAGTGCAGGGATACCAGGTGGCCACATCGAAGAGATGTGAACAGAGGTAATTCATGGCCTAATTGCAGTCTTTGGCAAGTTGCCTCGTAGCCTTGGGGAGAGTGGATTGGGTGGACACACTTTCAGGACTCAAGGAGGAAATTGTTGCCCGGAAAGGCAAGCAGCCGTGGCAAGAAGTGGAGTATTAGAGAACCACAGCACCCTGAGGGCAGTCTGTGGTTTGAGCCACGCATCGAAGCTGCCAGGAACTTCTTTGAAATTCAGATTCCTGGGCCTCACCTACAGAGTCTCCTCCACTGGCCACTGTTGGTCAGTACGTAGCCAATTCCTGGCATTTCCTCTTGTGTCTCAAGTCTTTGGGGGCAGGTGCTCAGGCCTGACCTTCTCTCCAAAACCTTTTGTTCTCCAGCTGGTACCCCACATCATCAGCTCCTCTGGGCCACTGACCCACATTCCTACCCAGGACATTTCTGCTGAGCTCTGCTGCTTTTGCTTGGAGGCATGCCAGGGTCCAAGGCCCCTAAGGGGCCACTAGCTGGGCCCCATCCCCTCAGGCGGGCCCAATTCATGCTGGAAGAATGGGGGTCAGAGTTCAGTACCCGAAAGCTGGGGCTCTGAAGAGGGTCCCAGTGGGGGACTTCACAGCAGCTCAGTGGAATGGGGGCTGGGGTCACCATGCCCTGCGCAGGACATTCTGGGAGTCAGCAAAACAGTACAAAGAACTGGATTCCTGGGGAGGAAAGGCATCAGGCTGTGCTCACCCTGTTTAGGGGGTTTCTTCTAGGTTAATGGGGTGGAAGGAGCACTGGACAAGGAGTCAGAGGGCTGAAGGAATGTGGAAAATATTAGTAGAATATGCACAATTAGCTAACATTTATTGAATGTTTACTGAGCGCCAGGCATTGTAGCACATGCTTCACAAGGATGCATTCATTCTTTATTAGGGGCACCCATTTACAGATGGGAAACTGAGGCTCAAGTAGGGTCCAGGATCACTCCACCAATGAGATATAGGACTGGGAGGTGAGCCTGGGTGGGCTGGCCCCAGAATCATTCTCTGACTTCCCTGCTGTGTGGTTATAGTACAGAAGGGGGCTTGGAAACCCAGAGAGGGAATTGGGGTCCCTATCACATGGTAGAGCAGTAGAGAGCCTTTGTTCTTTATCTGCCAATCCCAGGGATCTTGGGCTCAGGAAACATTTCTGAGGTCTAGTGTACCAAGCTGCCTCAATGCTAAAGAGGATGGTACTGCCTAAATCCAGGATCAGGAGAAAGAGGTGCAGCAGATTTGTTTCTCCATCCAGCTAGGTTTTGGTCCTGGGTTGCCATTGTCACTGCCATGGCAAGCTTCGGCTTCTTCCTGTAAAGCAGAAATAAAAATAACAACCACACCTACTGTGAAAGGTGTAATAAATTAATAAATGTGAAAACAAAGGACCATATGGTGTCTATCTGGAATTTATGCTCACTCCTAGCACACACTGGAACTAGCACACACTATCCACTAGCACACACTGGAACTCTGGCTTCTCCTTTGAGTTGTTTCAGTCACTCTCCACCCATTTTTTTTTACTGTGTTCTGCCCTGAAATCCTCAATCCTATTCTGTTTGTATTAGCCATTTTATAGATTTAGAAATGGGAGTTGAAGGTGAATTGATCTTTCAAGACCACAGAGAAGAAATAGGCAGAGCCAGAATTCAAATCCATGGCTGTCACAATCCAGGCTCTGAGTCTCTAAGAGCTGATAGATGAGTCTGGTTCCAACTTCCACAATGCCACCAGATATAGGAAAATGGGAAGTCAAAGCAGTAAGCGAGCCCTAGTGACCACCCTGTTGGTGTTGCAATAATAGAGGAATGGATCCAAGATGGTTGGAAAGGGAGGAATGACTGTGACGGGCAGGGCAGAAGAAAGAGAAGGGGTGGCCTTTAGTCAAAGCTCAAAGGCTTAGGAGTTTGATGGGTGAATGTTTCAGAGGGTGCAGCAAAATCACAGACCTTAGAACCTGAAATGCAGGGGCAAGCAGGGGAGTCTGACCCTGGGGTGCAGGACAGGGAGCAACCCATAAGGGCAGCAAAAAGGCCCCAAGGAGGTAATGCTACCAGTGAGAGGGTGCTGCCACCCATCATAGGAAGTCCCTGCTGAGGCTGGGAGGATGAGCTCCCCTAGGTTCAGACATGCCACGCAGAGGCATTGCCTGAGGTCCACCAAGTGTTTCTCTAGAATGGTACACATTCTCCACATGGGAAAACAGGGTTCATGGGCTGCGGGTGAAGCAGGGGACTTGCCTAGCATACATAAGTCCCTAGCTTTGATCCCCAGCACTGCTTTTTTTAAAGAGGGTAAAATTAAACACAACAAAACAGATCATAAAAGAACAATGTAAGAGACACAGTTTTCAAAGCAAGACAACTGGAGATCTTCACTGTCTATCATATTGTCTCTTGTTTTCCTCCAAATAGTTTTCCATATTTTCACATACAGTGAATGCATACAAAACAAAATAGTATGAAACTGATCAGAACAGGACCCAGCACTGTTTGATGTCAATCCTGATATTTCTGGCTTCTCTTGAAAGTTCAAATAATCTGGTAACTTGGTGTTGATCTCCTGGATGACAGTCTGTTATGGGGTTGGCTGTGTCACCCCCAAATTCATGTATTGTGTCCTAACCCCCAATATTTCATAATACAACCTTAGCTGGAGATTAGGGCCTTTAGAGAGGTATTTAACTTAAAATAAAGTCATCCAGTTAGGAGCTAATCCAGTATAACTAGTGTCCTTTAACAAATGTAAATGGACATGGACACAGAGAAGAAGATGTAAAAGGCACAAGTTCAGGAGAGAGGCCTGAAGCAGGTCTTTCCATCCCAGTCCTTTGAAAGAACCCATCCCACACACATATTGACTTCAGACTTGTAGCTTCCCAAACTCATACACAGTAATTTTCCGTTGCTCAGGGCACCTGGATTATAGCTATTTACTTTCAGTCCTGGTAAATCAGCACCTGATCCTTGGAAAGCAAAAGTGGATGCCAGTTCTTGTGAGGGTAGAGAGCTGTGTCACCCCAGGTGCCTGCCCAGCTGTAAAGCTGGGTACTGAAAACTCCACCAGAACAATCAGAACCACTTGAGCTTCAAAGGAAATAGAAGACCCTGAGATGGCCTGGCTGGTAGATTTGCATCTTGGTGAGGTTTGAGGATTAGAGAGCCAACGCAGTGCATGGAAGGAAAGGTGAAAGCTCTTTGAATGGTCTGAGCCAGAAGGGATTTTCTGTGTGGCTGGGCTTGTGACATGAGGACAAGCAGTGTCAGATCACTTGGGCTCTTACAAGAAACACACAACTCTAGAACCAACCTGACCCAGAGAACTGGAGTCTGCATTTCAGTGAGTTCCCCAGGAAACAGGTGTCACATTCAAGTTGGAGAAGCTCTGGGTCTCTTAAATGTGGCTGTACTTTGGGTGTCCACTGGAACTGCCAGGTTGCGATTAACACCAGGGTGACTCACGCAGAGATGATGGGTAACTATTCTAGAGTGAGGCTGGACAGCAGTTTTGGCAAAGTTTCCCAAGTGATATAAGGCACAGCCGCATTTGGGGGCCACTTCTATGCTGTAGATTAAAATAAAGTCATCCAGGTAGGATGACTCTATTTCCCATTAGAAAACTTGTTTAGCAAAGGACAAAACCAGAGTTTCTGGGCCCAGTAGAAGCTCACTTTCCACCTCCAATGGCTCAGACTGTCCCAGAGGAGCTTCTGCAGATGTCCCCCGGCCTGAGAAAGACATAGAGCCAGTTCCAGGGATCTAATCAAGATCCCACTGCTTGACTCAAGGCTGAGTGGCATGCAGAAATCCAGCTCAGTGCCCAAACATGTTAATCAAACTCCAAGAATCTGACTAGGCTGGAACCCATGAGTGGGTCTGGGAACCACTTGGAAGTACTTTATTGCTCAAGCTCTGCAGCATAGTCTACTCCTAGAGCTGGAAACTGCTCTACTAAGAGCCATAGCCTGAAAACAGTGGGCTGACTTTGGGTCTTTGTGAAATCCAAGCGAGGCCTGATTCTAATGGTTCCAGAAAAGCAAACACTGCAGCTGACCAGAGGAAGGCAGAAAGGAAACCATTCCTTCTAGAAATCCAGCAAGGGACAAAGGTAAATATTCTAGGGTTCAATCTTGGTAACTGGCCTGCTGCACTGCAGTCATTTGTTTGTTTGTTGGTGGTAATTAACAAGAGGCTCAGGTGTTGGACTTAAAGTTGATGTTGCCTTCCATTGACTTCCCTTGGTGATTTCCTCCAAGTAGTTGAGAGGGTAGGGGATGAAGGAGCGTAAGGGGAAGCACATGGAGTTTTGGGGCACATGGTTTGAGACCCAGCTCATTAACTTTCTATGTGAGCCCAAGCCAGGCAGTAGACCTAGCTGAACCTTGGCTCCGCTTCTGTGATTGGGGGTGATTCAGACACCCATTAACCTCAGATGGTCTGGGAAGATCATGTGAGACAAGGCACGTGCAATACACTGGTAGAGTAGTGCCAGTGTTGGGCAGATGCTCCTGGTCTAGTAAGGTCCAGGGACAGCCGTGTAACTGTGTACTGTCTCCCTGACTGTGAGTGTGTGTGGATACAAAGGTCCACAATTCCCTATTAGAATCCCAGGATGTGAACTCGCAGTGGTGAGATGAGAAAGTTCTGGAAACAGTAGAACAAGAGCTGGCTGCTCTGTGTCCAGCATAAGTCTGACTGTCTGGGTGTGCCTGCTCTGTGATGCTCTCCACACATTTTTTTCCTGTGTGTGTCCAAGAGCTAGGGATGTGGCTCTGCATGTATTCACTTGGAGAATTGTGCTGAATTCCAGCTGTGCATCCACTGAAGTCCTCTCCTGTGTCTCTGGGCATACATTCTGCCAACCTGTGTGTGCTGCATGTCTTAGGCTCCCTGTGTTGTGTCTGAGTGCTCTGTAGTGACCTCTGTGTGTCTCTGCGCGTGGCACAGATCTCTGCCTGGGATTCTGCATCTCAGTGTGTGTGGTTGGGTGGCCCAGTCTGTACCACCACACATCCTTGATCTGGTCAGGCTGACTGTCCTTAGCATCCGCTGGCCTCTCCTCTCCATTTGCAGTTCCCTTTGCTGCTTCTTCCTGAGTGCAGCCGTGTGGCACCCTCAGCCTGTCCCCAGGCAGAGCTGTGTTAGCAGACCATTCTCAGTCCCAGTCCATTTCCATGTTATTGGATCGTTCATCTCAGTGATCTGTGTGGCTGGCACATGGCAGGCTCCTTCCTCCCAGCTCTTCTCTCCTCCGACCCCTGTCCTCCACAGTTCTTCTATGTCCTTCTGTCTTTCCTGGTACATGCCACTCCCAACCCTCATTTTCCCTAACTTGGTTCCTTGAATGAACCCCTTGACAGCACCTGCTCCACAGAGCTTCCCCACCAGGCAGTCTGGAACAGCATCGCTCTCAGTGGTTTGTCACTTGATGAGTAGGAACAGGGGGAGAGAATGCTTTATTCACTGAGCCTTCTAGGTGCTACCTCACCATTTGGTGATGGGAAACCTTTCAGGAAGTAAATGTCCTCATGGCTGCTTTTCAGATGCAGGAACTAACTCAGAGAGGTTGAGACACTGACCCAAGGCCACTCAGATGCAAGGTGGTGAGCTGGTCCCACCTTCCTTCTGCCAAGCCAGCTTGTGCTCCCTCTTTATGGGGCTCTGGCCTGTGAGTATGTTCTGCAGACTGAGACTTTGATTTGTGTCTCCATCTCCAGGACTCAGTGCAGGAACAGGCACCTGGCGGGCACTCCATAAAGGTTTTCTGGATGAATGCTTGCTCTCAAAAATGACAATCTTAACTTCTGTTAGTCTGAATTATGAGTGCCAAGCTCTTCCAGGCTGCAAGGCTGGAGAAGCTGTGGTTATAATTTATTAGAAAACACGGTGAATGTTCCCATTTCCCTTTTAATGTAGAGGAGAGGTAAATTGATGGCCAACAGCCCAGCACCGGGAAGCAGCAGTCCCAAGCAGGAGGAGCCTACAGCAGTGGGTACCCCAATCCTAGTAGGGAAACCCGCAGCAACCCCCACTGGGGCTCTGACCACAACAATCTGGTCTGTCCACCTGCTGCCTGGAGGTGGCCACAGGGGGGTCAGCTGCTTCGCATCGATCACTGCTCATGATGCCAAATGGTGCCTTTGAAAGTCCATAAAGAGAGGGCTTCACATTCATCCCTGATCAATCACCTCTCCACCCCTTGTGGCACGTGCGGACGCAGCACAATGCACTCTTCACGGGCGCTCAATCATCACGACGGGATTAATGGCTTTTCAGAGGGAGCACAGAGCCCTCTCCTTCCCCCTCATCTCAGGCCAAACATCTCCAGGACCAGGCTGCAGTGGCTGGAGTAGCCCCATGCTCCCTGAGGGCCTCCTTAATCAAGATTGACGGATGTGGGGCATGCAGTCTATGGAGGCCCTCAGGCTCTTGCAGGAGGCTGAGCTGCAGCTGCCCAGCCTCCCAGATGTCTAGGGAAACCCATTCTCTCCATCAGATCGATAAGGCAGCTGGCTGAGTTCCAAGAGCCCCACCTGAGGGCCCAAGCCTCAGGCTACTGCCAGGCTGAGTCATCAGACCAGTTCCCTGCAGAAAGGGACCTGGGATGATGGCTTGTATCCCCTTGTGTCCCTGCTGCTCCCCCACCTGTGACAAGCTCAGTGCTCTTTCCTCCTGAGGCTGCCCAGCCTTGGATTTGAGTGATGAAGAGGGTTTTCCTGGCTCATGACGGTGATTACATTAGTGCCGATAACTCGGAAATGAATCATCCTAATAAGACCTGCGGGTGGCTGATGGAGACTGATGGCCGCCCCACATTCCGGCAGCACTGTTTCCCGCTGAGCTGTGATCATGTCCTCGTCCTTCTGACTCCCCAGGCTCTGTGGGCTGTGAATATTTAATTAACATTTCTCCCTGGCTCAGAGCGTGTTTGTAAATATGATTCATGGGCTGCAGTGTGAGCTCTGCAGAGTACACCACTGCCTCCTGTGCCCGGCAGCCTCTACCCCTCCCACTCCACCAGCTTCCTGTGCAGGGTGAGACTTTGTCCCAGTGACCATGCAGACATAAGCCCAGGACAGACACTGAGCCAGACCAGGTGTTCAAGGAGCAGGAAATGAGTGAAGGGAGGGTGTCCTTCTGTACCCTATCTGGATGCATACTCAAAAACTGGATGATTACCACTGACATGGTGGCTCATGTCTGTAATACCAGCACTCTGAAGGCTTAAGCAGGAGGATCACTGTAAATTTGAGACCAGCTGGGGTGACATAGTGAATTCAGGGCCAGCCTGAAACTGCATGGTGAGACCCTGTATCAAAAAGACAAAAAGCAAAACAGACAAACAAAAAACTGAGTGATTGCCAGGACTTCCCTAAGAAAGCGCAGCGTAGAACTGGGGAACAGAAGCTCATATCGTCATCCAGACTCTGCCAAAAGGTGGGCACCTGGTCTTGGTTTAACATCTGCATTGTGGACTTGATGATGTCTATTCAGTTGAGCCTAAGGCTAGTTAGATGCTGGGAATTTATAGCAGTCTATGCACATCTGAGAAACTCAGGGCTGGGGCCAGGAGAGGTGAACTCTCTCCCAATATTGATGGGAAGACTGGGGCCCAAAATGAAGAGCAACTTGTCTAGTTAGGATTAGGGGCTGGGGGTGGTGCTGCTGGCCTCTCAAATCAGGGCTTTTTCTGTGACAGAGCTTGGAAATGAATCATCTGGTTCTTTTGGTTCTATTCTGTATGTACCAGAGACTCAAGCAGACACTCCTCCCTGAGATGGTTTAGGACTGGAGTGAGCTTTCCACAAGCTACTGGGCTCTCTGGGTACCTCTTCTGTCTTGGAGACCCACAGTGAAAGATCAGCTCAAGCTGCCCTGTAACTCCTTGGAGCCCTGATCTTGAGAGGCTGATCTTGGACACATGAGCAGGCCCAGGGACACTATGGGGACCCTAAAAGGGACTGACAGGGTAGACTGCCCTTGCCCAGAGCCTTTTGCTGGCCTGCAGCTCTAAGACTTTTAGAATCTGGGTCACTGCTTTCTACCCTGCCCCACATCTCCTGTGGCTGCTCCTGACTACAGGCTCCTGGACCCTTCTTTTGCTGCTCTTCCTGCTGCTTGCCTGTCAAACATCTCTTCTCACAATTCAAAGCTACCCCAGAGGTCTCCCTCATCTTCCATGTGAGCAATTTGCCCCTAACCCCCTCCTATAACTCCTCACATGCAGTGTTTACCCCAGTTATCTAGATGCTTATCCTCCCCAGGCTCGGAGCAGCATGCGCGGGAGCACCGATAGCAAAGAGTGGACATGGTGATGTCAAGAGTGACAGTGAATAAAGGATTTCTAGGCATATTCTAAGCTAGTTCCCCATGTGTGTGGGTTTATTAGCAGAGGTTGAAGCCTGAACTTTTCCCTTCCTTCCCAGGCCTTCAGGGCCAGAAGCCAAAATCCTGGCAGATGAGATGGATGGGCCTGGAGACAGGAAGGAAGAGTTGGAGGATGGAGAACACATCTTCTGGGGTCCCACTCCTCAGCAAGGTCCTCCTTTCCCATTTCTAGCATGGGGCAGGGAACTATCTCCTAAAGCTTTTGATCAGGCCATGCATGCCTTGTTCCTCAGGAAAGAGCCTCAGATATTCTCTAGGGCACGGCTGGCTTTGCAGGTGAGGCAGGCACTGAATATTACTGTCTTCAGGTGGAGGGAAGGTTCATACTCAGGCTGAAGAGCCCTTTACCTGTCCCTCCTTTCTCTTCCCTTGAAATGCTGTGTGGTCCATTCCATCCTTGCCCTACTCTGGATGCAGCTGTGATGCCCATTCCCATCTGGCATGAGTGCCTTGGAGACAGGAAGAATGGGTTTTCCCTGGCACAATCATTTTGGGGCACAAAAGAAGAACAGCCTGGTTGGGCTACCTGTCTTCAGGGAGGCCTGGCCCCATGGTCATTAGAGCCATTCCCCCCTGCCCAGGAGGGGTCCCAGACTCCCTGGCTCATTAACGGCAGCCCATCCATCTTGTCCCCCAGCGCTGACACATCCATGGCCCCGACAGCTGACGCAGACTCATTACCCTTTGTGTGGGTGGGGGGTGTTGAAGGAAAAGTCTGTTGGTCTGTTGGTGAAATTCTGTATCCTTGCAACTATTTTTGGGTGGATTTGGTGCAGGCTGCTTGCTCTGTGGCTGGGGGCAACTTCCTCCCCCTCATGGAGCCTCAGCCTTCTTCTCTGCACAGTGGGGAGGCTGGACGGTACCCTGGGTGGTTCTCCTACACACGAGCACTGTCTAAACAGCTCACTTTCACTTTTAAGGCTCACCTAATCCCAAGTCCTGTATATGATTTGTGAAGGGCTCTGAGATGGAGTTGGGTGTTGCCTGCCTATTTTCTGGAGAAGACTGAAGAACTCAGTATTGATGGGCTATTTCCTGCCGTGCAGGCATCTGGGGTCCAGTGCTTCAGATGAGCCATTGCTTGTCCTGTGTAGATGTGGCCTTGGGCTGTCCTCTGAGCTCCTTGCCCAGCCCACATAAACTCTCAGTGCTCAGCAGACACCGTTGAAAGGCATAAGTCTCATAAGTCTCATAACCCTAGGGACTGGAATCAGAGAGTCAGCAATACCCAGGCTGGACAGGGCCTGGGCACCTATTTGAAACTCTCTTGTCATAGGTGGGCCCTATCTACCCCGCAGACCTGTTCTTGAGAGCTGAATCTCTGTAGGCCAGGGCAGAGCTTGTGAGGAGAACCTTCTCAGCACCTTGCTCTGCTCTGCTCTGCCTGGGGCCTCTAGCCTGGCCCAGCACTTCCTAGGGAAATCATTAGAGAGAAGCTGCAAGTGGTCTGAATGGCCTTCGTGCTGAAGCTCTAGTCTCCGGGCCTCCAACCTTTCCTAATGTCCACGTTTGAGTCCTGACTCATTTTCCTCTCTTCCTGAGGATGTTCCAGTGTCAAATGTCCCCCTTTGCTTCCACCCTTGTTTTGGGAATTGAATCCAGGGCCTTCCACATGCTAGGCAAGCACTCTACTACTGAGCTATGTCCTTAGTCCTTTTAAAATTTTTATTCTATTCTGAGACGAGTTCTCACTAAATTTCCCAGACCTATCTCAGATTTGAAACCCTCCTGTCTCAGCCTCCTGAATAACTAGAATTAAGGCTCACACCACCACACCCAGCAAATATTCCTCATTTTAAAAGTATTAACATATACATTTTAAAATAAAAATATCTTGTAGGAAAATTAGAAAATGGAGCAAAGAAAAAATCCACCATTTCCATGTTTATATTTCCTTCTAGTTTCTTGTTTGGGATAGGGTTTGTCTGGGGTCATCACATGATAACACAGTTAGGAACCACATTTTTCCCTTAGTTCATAACATAAGCAGTTTCCATGCTGCAATTCACCACTTTTTAATTTTCAAAAATATTACATTGGGATGATTCGCTATTATAAAAATTCCCATGCTCTCCCAAATCAACCCAAACCCAGTCAAAAATGCTAACAAAATTGGAACTAAAATTTATATGAGTGAATACAACTAAGGGGATAACCAGTCGATTATGAAGAGAAAGAATAAAGAGAATGAAATTGTCTTGCCAGAAATAAAAAAAGAAAATCATCTTATGCTTTTGTATTTTACAAGTCATAAGAATGGGCATCAGAGTAAACTGAAAGATCAACAGAACAGAACTGAGAATTCAAGAAGGCATTATGCTTGCATATGTAGAGGTGCAGTACATTAAAAGATGACACATCAACATTTGATGATCCAACATTCCAGAATTGGAATGATCCAACATCCCTAAATTACATGTCTCCTCCCCTCCCTATCAGCATCAGGATCTCCAGTGTGGACAATCTGATTGCACAGACATTCTGTACACTAATTTACACAACATGGTCCCCTTCTATGAGTCATTTGGGATTTTCCCATTTTTAACACATTGGGGCACTATGAGGGGCATTGGTCTCTGAAAGGTATTTTCTTTCTGCTCTCAGATTCTTTCCCTCAGCAAGCCACCAAGGTTGGGCTTGCTGAAGTAGAGGTAGGGCCAAGGGAAGGCCGTTGGCCAACGTGGGATTGAAGTCATCTGCTTTCTTCTTTGCCTTGATCACTGAATCTCTGTGCTGAGCCATGGGTCAGGCATGGAATGTACAACTCCCCAGAGGAACGACTTGAAATGGATTCTCCTCAGCTTTAGACAGAATAGCTCCTGAACATGGTCATGCTAGGAATGGTATCCCAGGGCCAAATGCCACCCAGAGAAAGGTACAAAAGGTGGCCTGGGGCAGCCCACAGATAGCTGAGCCAAGGAATCAGGATTCTGCTGTGACCATGGGAACCATGCAAGGCTGATGAACTGTGTGGGATGTGTTTACCTATTTTGCAGGAGGTTCACTAGTCCCAGCCTAGGGTGGCTCCTCATATTTGAGTCCTCCATGTCCCATCTCTGATGTGAAGTTGGCCCGGCCTAATGCTCTGACACAAGACAGCTTCCTACAGCCAGAGGCCGGCCTGGCCACAGATTCAGCTCGTAGGGCTCCAGAAATACACTGGAGTCTCACTTGGTCACCTTGTCCCGACTGTGTTCAACAGGATCTGTGTTGAATGCGGTGGTGGTGCCTATGGGAGCTCACCTCCGGTTCTTGTCCCGACCCTGCTGCTGATTCTGGAGTGACCTGGGGCACATCCTCTGGTTTCTCAGGCCCAGGCTTTCTCACTGCACAGTGAAGTGCTGGAGTCAGCTGGCCTGAGCACTGTCAGCCTGCATCTCACAGTGCAAAAGGACCTCACTCGTAAGACCAAGCATAAGCTTTAAATGGGGCACAGGCCCCTTTCTGCCACACCTCCAGACCCAGATTTATTCCATGCCCTTCATGTCCCCAGGCAGCAGAAGCCTAGTGACAAGCTTCATTCATCTTCCCTATAGAGTGCAGGGACAAAGGGCCTAATGTGTGCACAGATGGGCCTGCCTTCCATCATCCCTACAACCAGTGGCCGATAATGCACCTGCAATGAGTCTCTCGTGGCCACTCACTGACCACGGGGTGGCCAGTCAATGATGTGTGAAACTCAGAGACTGGATGATGAAGCGGGCCTCGCAAGAAGGTGAGGCAGAGGGGGAATAATGATCACAGCCCTGAGGCGGAGCCCATCACTCATTTCTGACATGGACACATTATCCTCTCAATGACCACTTGCCCCTGGACACTGTGCTGCCAAATTAATTGACCGGGGACCCTTGGAAGCAGTCCCTGTAGAACAGAAGCCCTGTCCCCAGAAACCTGGTGCCAGGAACCGTCATCTTCCAGAAGGACAAAATTGTGCCCCTGCAGGCCAGAGCTCAGGGTCCCCCCAGGCTGATAGGAGATCACTTGTACATGTGAGCTAGGAAATAGGGCTACAGGAGGCAGATGAGAGGCTCCATGCACACAGCCCTGAGGTGGAGCTGAGGCTGGAGCCCAGGGCTCCAATGGCCAAGTCCTGTCTCTGCCTCCATGGCCAGTGTCTGGACACAACTTTCCTGAGGAGTCTGAGCGCCCCAGTGGAAACCACCAAAAGCTGGTCTCCTCCAAACTGGAGATACAGAGCAGGCAGCAGCCAGGAACTGCAGATGAGGTCCCCAAAGGCCACCTGAGGCAGGGAGTCAACTCTGTCCCTTTCTGTGCTCAGCCTCTGGGGATCACAAGTCAGCTATGAGCTCTTGTAGACCTGGTGTCTTCCAGCAAAGGGAAAGACTCAAAACGGGAACTGACAGCCCCTCGCTGACAGTGTCTGTCCTGGAACCTCTTTGGTGGCCTGGGCTATATGGGAGCTGCACTCAGGCCTACAACCTCTGTGTCTCACTCATCTTCCCAGCACTCACAAAGGACCTGGTTTCACTTCACAGTTGGAAAGCAGAGCCTGCAAGAGATGAAGTCACTTCTCTTAGAAGTGGCCCAGCCCAGTGGGAACCCAGTCTTGGGATTCTCCTAAGGACAAGGAGAAGAGATAATCAGGGAACAAGGGGAGACTCCAAGGTGCCAAGTGTCCACAGACCTCAGCCCACTCATTGCAGGCTCCTTGCTGATCCCCCAGCATCCACACAGGTCTGCATCCTGAGTTTAAATCCCCTCCCTAGTCTGGCGGGGCCGTGGGGAGAATGTTCCTATCTATCTCACCACAACTTGCTGCTGACTTCTTGCCCCTCCAAAAATTGTCTCTGTAGGGCTGGGGATTTAGCTCAGTGGCATAAGCGCCTGCCTTGCAAGCAGGCAGTCGTGAGTTCGATCCCTGGTACCAATAAAAAGGAAAAAGACAAAAAAAAAAAAAAAAGGGCAAAAATTGTCTCTGAACACAAGGCAGTGAGAACTTCACTAGTGGGGAGAAAAAAAAAGAAAGAAAAAGAAGAAAAAAACAAAGAAAAAGTCAGCCCACTTTCTGTCACAGTCACCTGGAAACAATCATGGCTCAGGGTACCCCAAAGCAAAGCCTGAGACCCCATGCCAGAATTCATTAGCATTGTGATCCCAGGGAACAGCAGTGAGAGACAGTGGAACCAAGGAAGGACAGCTTGCTCAACGATGCATTGTGGCACTGGCCGCTGGCACTGAAGAGCCTTGGAGCAGAGCTGTCCTACTGGGGGACAAAGTGAATAACACCTCCTGGGTGGCTCCCATTGGTCCAGGCTGCCTGGTGAATGTGGGCAGAAAGATGGAGGTAGATTTGGGGTGTGGGGGATGGGAGGGGGGTTTCTGCTTAAATTTGGGTGGAGCTGGTTGAAACCCATGCAGAACAGGTCGCAGGAGAGTGACTGAACCAGAAAGTTCAAAGTGACGTACAAACAGCATCCCCTACAGTTCAGAGCACAGTTAACTGCTAGTAATAGGAGACAGGAGTAGCTCACAGCTAAGGTGATTACATAGTGGAAAAACATCCCAACCCCCTACAGTGGAGGGCAGCAGGAGATAAAATGGAAGGAAGCCCAGAGCTTAGCACCCTCACTGTATGGACCGCTGGGGAAAATTAAGAGCCCGAGAAACCTAGGCAGAGGCAGGTTCCATGGAGACCCCCTTACAGAGGTAGGCTGGAGGGGACCCCCATCGTATGCCAGGCAGGAGGTGAGTGTTCAGGAGTGGGATGGCAACTGCTACAGTGACAGTGGCAGCAGCCCCTGCTGTGAAGTCCCCAGTACCTTCTGGCTGCTGGATGCCTTAGGTGTCATTGCACATAAGACCTCGCAGGCTGTAATTCTGTTCAGTTTTAGTCCAACAATCCCAAAGAGTAAAGGTGGTGACGGCTTCATCTCTCATAGGGGAGGAGCTCTGCCATGAGGCTGTTTTAATAGCCACCTTCTGCTTCTTGAATTTCCTTTGTCCTCCAAAGCACATTTGATCTGAGGCTTCCTGCTTGGCAGCTTGGTATAGCACCTGCTCTCCCTTGCTGCACGGGGAAGAATAAGCAAAACATGCCCAGGTCTCTTGGGCAACCCATACAGTGAGGGTGCTATGAATTCTCTTCCCACAGCCAGTTTTGACTCCAGCCCCTGCAGACCTGCCATTCCCACCTGCCTTCTGTCCTTTGACTGCCTCTAGCTTTGCAAATAAAAGTCCTCACATTTCCAGCTCTGAAACCATCCTTTACTCCAAACTTGATGCTCTCCAACCATGTGTATGCAAAGCAGGGAGCCTCTGCTGTCTCTCCAAGTGCTCTCTGAGTCCCCAGAGCATGTGGGGCTCACATCATCCTTCCCACGATTTTTGGGACCCCCTGCCTGCCACTGGAATTTAACTTGGTGATACTTGGCTTTCTTCTTCATATGACCTGGAGCAATGATTTGCACCCTCAGCCCTGGGCACAATAGCTTTGGGGGGCTGGTTAAGCAAAGGACCCCTTCCCCAGTGATTCCTGTTGGGCAAGGTTGGGATGGAACCGAGAGGCTTGTATTTTGAATATGTTTCTGGATGATGCTGATATTGTGGGTGTGGCCCCTCTTTGAAGTCTACCTGGGTCAAGGTCACAGTGTCACAACCTCTGAGACACTTTCCAGGGTCCACAATGATGCCACAGGAGGTACTCACCCCTCCATCAGTGGCCCTGAGCTGGTGGTGACTGCCACCCTCTGGCCAGGCATGGTAAAGCCCCACTGTGGACTGCAGTTGTGATTTGTGTCCCCAGAGAAAGCCAGTTTCCAGAAAGAAGTTCCCCGCTTCAGTCATCCTAGACCCCTGGAAAAAGGAACCATGTTTTGTGGGTTGGAATCTGAACCCAGACTCTGCCTCTGGCCCTATTACAGTCCTGCCTCTAGCCACCCCTTTTTCCCTCTGACCACCTGGTCCCACAGTCCTCTCCCAAACTCTGGAATTAGGAACGAAAAGAGAAATAGCCATCTCCCAGGGAAGCCTGATGTCCTTATCTTGCCTCACCGGCCAAGTGACCCTGAAGTCCTTTGCCTCGAATTTACCTTTCTGTGTTGAGTGAGGCTGATCTGTCCCCACCACGGAAGCTTTGGGGCTCCTGTGCAAGGCTCAGAGCATTTGTCCATGGCAGCTGGGCAAAACAACAATCTGGGGACATTCAGATCTCGACATCAGAAATTTTATATCCCAGGTGGTAAGCAGACCATTGACTGGAGTCTGTGAAGAAAATATCAGACTTCCTGTCTATATTGATTTAATTTAGTATTTATTTATTTAGCAGTATGGGATTGAACCCAGGGATATTCCACCACTGAGCTACATCCCCAGCTATTATTATTATTATTATTATTATTATTATTATTATTTTGACATAAGTTCTCACTAAGTTGCCAGGTTAGCCTCCAATGCTTGACTTGCTTCAGCAACCTGACTATCTGGGATTAATGGTGTATACCACTACACCTGGTTTGATTATATTCATGTTTTGCTTGTTCTTTTTAAATTCTATTTTTGAATTCAATACCCAGTACCAAAAAAAAATAAATTCTATTTTTGTATTTGTTTTATAATGTTCCCAGATATATTAGTATGGTAGTACATATATACAATTTATAAATAATGTACACACATGAGGATACATGATAAGAATTGGTAAGCATAGGTATGTTAATCACGGCTTTGTGGGACAGAACTTTCTAGAAAATTCCTTGTGAAGCACACACAGAGTACATTGTGACTGGGTGATAAATATCAGAGATGTGAACCCCTGAGCTGCTCAGTGAGCTGGTAAAGGAAAGAGCACTCATGGCTCTTGGGGACTTTCTTCAAAGTGGCTTCTAGGATAACAATTTCTTTGTGCCAGAAACTGTTTTAAGCACTTCACGCGCTACCTTTTTTAATCCTCATATCAGCCTCCCAAGGAAAGTTCTGTTATTATCCTCATTTCAGAGACTATGAAGTTATATAAGTTACACACTGGGTGGGACCCAGCATGATGGCTGCAGAGCCCCAGTTGTTTCACCCCTATGTGCCCGACTTGGAAGCAGGAGGGGTCTGAACTCTGTCTGTAGGAGCTTGGCGGACAGAAGGAAGTGCTTCCTGATGAGACGGTGACACTACAGGGTGCAGAGTGGGAGGGAAGCCTGAGGAAGGGAGGAGGAGGAGGACAGGAAAGGGTCTAGGTGTCAGCCACGAGGATGAGGACAGGGCCATTTGCCTGTTCCTCATCTGCTGATTCATGTCTTTTCTAGAAATCCAGCTAAGTTTTTCTGGAACTGGAAAAGAGGACTCAGGAGTAGTGAGCTACCTGTCCCTGGAGGTGTGCAAGTAGAGGCTGAATCACTCTATAATGGGTTTGGGCAGGAAGAGACAGGTAGGGGATAGATCTGTGAGGCTCCTTTTCCTTCTGAAATGCTTGGACCTTTGGCTCTGAGTAGTGAGGAGAGTGTGGGGGTAAGTCCTGGGATGCTGTGGCCCTGTGTCATTTGCTTGCACCAGCCTGTCTCTGGGTCTGTCCAGGGCTGGTACCTGTGAGGTTGCAGCCTTCCAGGACTAAGCTTGACTTTGGCCTCCTATGATTGACAGAGCTTTCCAGTACAGGCCAAGCACCTCACTACTGCCCAGTTCATCATTAGCATGAATGTTTGCTTGATTTTATTCTAAAATATTTTTATTCTCTACTTACCTGCAAGATCACAACTCTTATTTCAGATATTTAAGTGGCATGTAGTTATATTGGCAAGACTCTGGATTTGCTCAATGACAGGCATTCAGGGGTGCGTGCGAACTTTGATAGGAAAGTATTATGCCTTTATTTTAACTCATAGCTAGAATTAACATTTCTTTACTTATAATTATATGCAACAAATCCAGAAGTACTGTATTGACAGTCACCATGACCTTGTCACTAATACAATCACAGATACTTGCCCATTACATTATAGTCACTGCAGATAATTAAAATACTGTTTATGTTCATCAGCATTTTGAAATTACAGAAGGGATTATATCCACCATATTAACTAAAGAGTTCTTCCATGGCAATTCTAGACATATTTTGGTAACTATTTTGATGTAATCATTTTCCTTTGTGTTTTGTTTTTATGCATTTAAAAACATTCTTACACAAGATTCACAGGGTTCATCAGATACCAAAGACATCTATGTTATAATTGAGTAATTCACAGTTTCAATGCTAAAGATATACCAATTGCTTACTATATCTTTTTTTAAAAATAAGATTTGAGCATACAAGCCTGCAAAAAAAAAATTTGGAGCCCTTGTCATAAATATAGAACTAGAGAGTCTTTAGAATGCCTTTATTGTAATGATTTCCAAACTTCTTGGCCATGAGTCATGACAAGAAATTTTGTGATTCAATACCTTCAGAAACGAAACCATTTTTATAAAACATGATGTACATTTGTGAAACATGGTGCAAACTTAGATCTTTTATTGTTTTCCTTAATGTAGTCTATTTCCCTTTTTGAGGTAATTAATTTAAATTTCATCCAAAATAAGTTGCTTCTTGGAAATTGATAATAGCACATTTGGATGCAAGTATGCAGAAGGAGTAAACCTTAGTATTTGAGTAGCAGATAAAAAGCCATAAAATGATCAGTGTTTTTAAAAGAATCTGAAGGTGGAGTACTTAGTGTACAGACAATAAAAACACATATAAGCCTAAGTCACACAAACTAAAATATAATCATATAGTCATGCTTTTAGTAGTCAAAATTTCATTATTCTTAAAATGTGAGGCTTTCAAAAATAATTCTTTATATTCAAAAGCTAAAAAATGGCCCAGATATCTTGGTTTGGGAGAGGCCATATGATAATCATTGTTTCCAAACTCACAGAAACCCCAAGACATTGGGGGTAAAGTTCCCAAAACCAGACCACTCATATCACTGTTCAAAGCCACTGCTCTGCAGGTTGAAGTCTTCTCTGTACCATGATAACTGGGATCCTGCATTGCAAGGCCGTGGTATGCATTTGTCTCTGTTGAGTGTTTCTGACACTAGGGTCTCCTAGTGATGAGGTCAGTGTGCGGAATGAATGGCCCATTTGAAGGACATCTCCTGGCCTTACAGTACACCTGTGTATCTTCCTTCTCCGGGGCCGGTGTCCATGGTCAGACACATTCAGATAATCAGGGATGTCCACTCTTAGGAGTCGCCATGTAGGAATTCTGACAGTTCAGTCTGCTCACTTTCACTTAATTTTCTAAGTCAGTGACAGGCAGGTGATTCTCCTGATGGAGTTTCCACAGACGAGTCATTCAAGGGACATTGAGGATTGGGGAATAGGCCTGGGAGATCTCACAAGTAAATGCAAACGGCCTGAGCCCTCGACAATCCCCTCTATCATCACAGACCCCAAAGTACTCAAAGTGCTCCTGATGAACTGGGTCCTGTGAAGCGAGAGGGATTGAAAGAACATAAAAGGGAGGGAAGGGGAAAAAGGTAGAGGATGACTATTGGTTGGTTCCTATCCATCTTATTGTTTTAAAATGCTCTAATGACCTACTGAAGTAACGCTCGACACCCTGATAAGCCTTGGCTGGCAGTCTGTAAAGCGACGGAACTCTGGAAGCCATCAGCGAGTCAGAAGGGTCCCGGAAGCCACGCCCCGGGATACAGAGAGGCGCTAGGCCTCTCCCCGCCCCAGCCCCTCCCGTACTTCTGCGCTGGCATTAGCTCAGCTCCGCGCGCCTGCGCAGCGGGGTTGGATTCCCTGGGCCTAGTTCGGGAGAGCAAGAGGGGGTGTGGCCTAAGAAGGAACAGGGTGTGGCCTCTCCCCCCGACCTTCCCCGGATCGGCCGTGTTGTAGCTCATCTCTGTGCGCCGCAGTCGCGCCAGCCTGACGTCAGAAGTACCGCGGTGAGTGGGTCTTCACGGAGGTTGGGGATGGTAATTATGAGGCAGGTGATAGCCAGAACCGCAGGGCAGCTTGGAGGGGTGGGCCAGAGGCTCTCTTTGGTGGTTTGTTCAGGGATTTGGAGTCGTAGAATGAGTTCAGTCTCCGTGTACCCTGGCTACCCGCGACACGCTGCCGGGGGCAGAGAACGCCAGGAGGTGGCCTGATCTTCGTCTTGGGGACACTCAGTGCAGCCCCTAGGGTGTGGCCGGCTTCTCCGCAGGAGAGTCTTCTCTGAGACGGAAGGACTGTTTTACTCGAAGGTTCCATATTGCACCCTGCTTTTAAGTAACGAGCTCCCCAGCACTGAACAAGTATCGCAGATTATTGACATGTTTGAGAACTTTAACAGGCATGTTTGTGCGCCTTGGAAACTGAGGAATGAGCAATGAATTCTGCCTCGGAAAAAATAGAGGAAAGTTTCCCAAGAAGAGGTAGCCAAAAAAAAATGCATTAGGGATCTCTTAGCTTTGAAGTTAGGCATCATGAAATAAGATGCTGGAGTAGGACATGAGGCATCTTGGTAGCCTGAGCTATAACTTTTCTTCACTTATTAATGCCAGGCTGACTTCAGGGAAACTTCTTTAACCTCTCTAAGCCATACTTCTTACCCAGAAAGTAGAGATGATAAAAAGTGAGCCCACTAAATGGAAGTTTAATGAGCTAATGTATGTGTCGTGTTTAAAATAGGACCTGGTTCATACACTCATTGATACCGTCAAACCCAGTCCTGGAGAGGCTGCTTTTTTGGAAGTTGGCTTCAAGAAAGTCTTCTTGCTTTCTTTGTTATTGTTTCTCTTCGTTGTCAAATGTGAAATCCAGACTGACAGGGAAAAGGACAAGGCAGTGCTTCACTGGGCAGTGGACTGGAGCTCAAGCGGAATTGTTTGTTTCAGCAGAATTGGCTTGAACTTTTTCCTATCTCTATTCTGGCAAGACCCTGTTCCTGGATCACAAAGAAATAAAACACTGTCCACTTGATTAACATCTCTATTGACAAGGATTACTTAAAAGTTATTTGTTTGTTTTTCTGTTATTCTTAGCCTTTGGTAGCCTTTTTGGGTTTGCAGAGTTAAAGCAGGTAACATGAACTTGGCTGTCTTTGTTGGGTGGTCAGTTGAATTGTCTGTGGATAAAATTGAAGGGGCTATGAATTTGGGTGAGAAAAATAATTTGCACCCTTTTGTTCCTTAATCTTTGCCTGAAATTTAACTTTTTCTTCCATTAGGAATTTACGCAACAAACCATGGTAATCAGTGTGACTTAGTTATGAATAGAAATTACAGGTAGTTTCTTATCAGGGTTCATCTCACTTTGAAGTTATGGTAGTAGACCTGCTGCTAGATCTTGTTGTGTAATGTGTTATTAAAGCATGGTAGGTTGCACCATCACAAATTTAGTTTCCCTATTTTGATAAAATTGTAATTTAATATATAGTCTTTCAGGAGTCATGAATTCTGCTAAAATTTATTTGCATCTTCAGAGACACTACTTGTAAAACTTTTGTATTCTTTGGATGCTATGTGCAAGGTGGTGAAAAATTTGAATGTCTGATGCTCAGTTCTCACCTGGTACTGTGCCTTTTTGTTTCCACTCTAATGCTTTAAACAGGTGCTCTGTTTGCAGGGTTCGGTGCCATCCTTTGGAGTCTCCATATTTGTTTGTTTGTTGAGATTCCATGTTTAAGATAACCCCGGAGCACAGTGCTAATGTGCTAATGTGTTGTCCAGATGTGTCTTTTGGAGAAAATATGTGTGTTTGGCATTATTTTAGTTACTTTTCTCATTGCTGAGACAAAATACCTGACACCCAAAGTTAAGGGAGAAAAGCTTACGGTTTGCTCATAATTTGTAGAAGTTTCAGTTCATAATTGGCTGGCTCCAAAGCAGGGTGGCTTGGCAGAGAACAGCTCATGGTGGGGAGACTGTAGCAGAGCAACAAGGGTCCTTACCAGCATCTTTCTGCCCCTTTTATACTGTATCTAGGCTACTGTGACAAACCTGTCAGTAGGCTGATCACATACCCTCAATCCTAGCATCACACACTTTGAATTCAACCACCTCTTAAAAAGCCCTAAGATTGCATGAGGCTTGGGGGCATATCTGGACATGAACCATAATAGGCATGAATTCAATATAAATGAATTACAATACTAATGTATATTCAATTAAGTCCCTTTATTAAACAGAACCACAAAACATGATTATATATTGATCGGTTGACAAAAGTATTGTGCCCAGAGGATTTAAGAACTAACCCTGGGTTTCCCTGAAGAGCATTGCTTTATTATTTGCTAATTTAATGTTTGTGGAGACTTTATAGAACATACTGGCATGAATGATGAGAACTACATTTGGTTACCTTTCTAGTTTTTTTTTTTTCCCTCCAGTTGTGCTGAGGTTTGAACCCCAGGTCTGATGCATGGTAGGCAAGTGCTCTACAACTGAGCTGTATTCCCAACCCTCCTTCCTTAAAAACATGAGGCAAAAGTATGTATAGCCTTTTCAAGGCTGCTAGAGGGGTCTTTGCACAAACAATGTTAAGAACATAGCCCAGTGTGCTATTGGATGCTTATAATCCAAGCACTCTGAGAAATCAAAGCAGAGTTATAGCAAATTTGAGCCCATCTGGGCAACTTAGCAAAACTGTCTCAAAATTTTAAAAAGGGGTGGGGGTGGGGTAGCTTTGTGCAAAGGCTCTGGGTTTAACCCAGTATCCATTAACACATATGGGCACACACACTAAGAATCTCCCATGAAAGTAAATCTACTCTTAAAATAAGCTAGGTTTATGTTTAAGTTGGGTCCTTAAAGACTTTAGCATGTTTTGGGAGTCTTATCTCCCCTCAGCCCCTTACGTGTAGGCCCTCAAAGCATTTTGGTTAAGACCTTTACATGGACTGTAAGAACATTGCTATTTTTCAATTCCCTCAAGTTTGCTTGCTGAGTGGAATAAATAATTATCTGAAATCTGCTTTTGTCTCTATAAAGAGCAGCAAGGGACAGAGACTGGCAAGAGTTGGGGAAAAAAATCCACCTGATGGGTGCAGTGTTGAGTCCCTGGGAGAAAGAAGACCACACCACTTGGCAGATCCTGTGACGGGATCCCAGGGACTGATAGAAAGGTGTCAAAACAACTCCTTAGCAAAGGCTCACCTTGTCTCAGTAAAGAGGAACTTCTGTAGCCCCTCTGCTTTGATGACATCTTACTACTCTGGTTTCCACAGAACTGTCTGACCTTTGGCCTTTCATCTTTGTCAAGGACATGACCAACCAGGTAAGGCATGTGTTGAGGGGAAGAACATCAGTTGGTCTTTGGCAAGTTCAGTTCCAGGAGGTTCTGACTCCAGGTGGAGTCAGGAAGCTAGCATTGAACTCTTTTCCTCTTCCTAAAGAGCTGAGTGGCCCTGCATACTAGTCACCACAGGATTCGGTGGCATAGGTAAAATGCAGACTAAGAGCGGGATTTATTTGTTTAGCCTTCATAGTGTAGAGAGGGATTGAGGAAATTAAAAGAATTCGTACACAAATACTAAGATCAGGAATAGGAGAAACCTCTTTAAAATAAAATTAGGGACAAAAGTAACAAGTTATGCAGGCTATGCAGTCTTGTATACTTACAAAAATTAAGCTGCAAACTAGACTTCTGAGTGATCAGAGCAGAAAAGGAAACCATAATTTCTTGGTTTCCTGTGAGCATGGTGGGTGGCAGTAGGAGAGCAGGGAGCATCAGTATCTTTAAGAATTGAAATTTTTCTGATGTGATTGTACGAGTCTGGCTTAAGCAAGAATGAGATGTTGGGATGTTTGGGCAGTGGTGGAGGGAGTGGCTAGCACTGCAACTTCCTTGGGGAACCCCAAGAGGGATGTGGCACGGCTAGCATCTGAGTGGTGGCTTATCGTGTCTTCTGTTCTTTTTCAGTACAGTATTCTCTTCAAACAAGAACAAGGTAAGGAACCTGCCTGTTCAAGCAGGTCCATGCCTCTGTGTGAAAAGCTTGTTCATCTTTGAGCACCTGGTTCTCACGCCAGCCCAACAGGCAGGTGCCAGGTGCTCTCACTTTGCAGAACAGCTGGAAGAGGCAGCTGAGAATGCACACACTTAGAAACAAAAACTGGGTAGCTGACTAAAAGGAAAAAGCAGGAGTCAGGTGACAAATAAGAACTCCAGGCTGAGGAGCTGTAACTGAACTCCCCAGGTACCAGGAGGGTGGAGAAAGCTTTGAGCTTCAGAGCTGTGTTCATGGCAGCTCAGCCAGGCAGATGGACTTGCACCCAGCCCTGAGCTCAGGACATGCCTTACCTCTCAGCACATGTGATGTAAGTTTCTTCCAAAGCCCCTGAGTGTGTAGGGCTGTGTGGCAGTGGCCCTGGTGGATCTGGGAGCAGATGGGAGCTCAGAGCCCTGTGTGGACCGGTGACTCCGCAGTAACACAGATCTTACAGCGTGTGTTCAGGAGCTGGTTACTCAGGTCTTGTTTCTTGATATCCTCCATGTATTTGGCAAGGCTGGGATGCCTAATTAAACTGTTACATTCTAAATGGGTGGCATTTTTGCAGTCTGAAGTTTAAGCCAAAGCATCTTTCTTAGCTAACAAGTGTAGGTAAGCAGTGCAGCATCCACCGTCTCCTTTCTATGAGGCTAGTGCCATCCAGGTGGCCTCCAGCATCCGGGTCAGGTGGGATCATAAAGCAAGCCACGATTCTGTGTGTGAGTCACAGCTCTTAAGTTCAGTGCTCTTGTGTTCATGTTTTGAAATGATGGCCCTGACATGGTTATGCTTCTGTGGGCACTTGTCATGTTTGTGTCCCCTTATGGGTCTGCAGATTCAACTTTGTGGCCCACCAGACGCACAGCTTGCAGGCTTGTGTTTGGGGTGAACTTCACCTAACAGAGACAGGGTTTGAATCCTAGCTCTGCTCCTTGTAAGGCTTGTGAATTAAGTGAGCCTCTAAGGTTCTCCAAGCTTCTAGTTCCTTGTCTATAAAGTGAGGATGGGCTTAGCAGTACCTCTTTCATAGGACTGTTGTGATGAGACAGTGCTCGTGAGAGGACTGACATAATTATCTGACTTATTAAGCACAATAAAAACATTTGTAGTAAAAGGCAACTGCTGTATTTTTAGACCTGCACTGTTGCCTGCTGGTTTCCAAATATCTCGAAGATTCGTCTCATAAATTGAGTTTAGGGCTTTCTTGTAGGAGCTGGTTCTTGCAGGTTTTCCTTATTTAGCCATGGATAGCTGTTCCTTATTGTGGAGTGCTGAGCAGCATGCAAGCAGAAAGGGTGTTGGGATTGGTACTGTCTCATTCTGCTTCTGCCTCCCCACCTGGTTAAAGTGTGTTTTAGGGCAAGTGGCTTCTACCTCTGCTCTGCATATGGCCCCCATAATTGCAATAAAAGGGAAAATGCCTGTGAAGCATTAAAGCAGACAAACAAAAATGGACATTGCAATCACAATCATTGCACAGTATTTCAGCTTCATTATCACTAAATTCAGAAGTTGCATGCACAGTAACTTTATAAGTGAAGTACTTTCCCTTGTAGCCCATGATGATGCTATTTGGTCAGTCGCCTGGGGGACAAACAAGAAGGAAAACTCTGAAACGGTGGTCACAGGATCCCTGGACGACCTAGTGAAGGTCTGGAAATGGTGAGCACCTCTCCTCTAACACAGAGCTTGGAAAATTGGGCTCTCAGACTGCAATCAGGGAATATCTATGTTTTTCTAGAACAGAAAACAGTGTCTGTGTGGTAATATGAAATAGCAGCTTGTATTTGCTCTCTTCTTTTCCTGTTATTTGGTATAAAGCCCTATTATTTATTTAACCCTACTTATTTAAAAAAAAAAAACACCAACGTTAAGACCTGGTCTTTTGTTCTTGTCTGATTCTGCATTTCAGAAACCACTGGTATTATACAGTCACAGGGACCCAAGAATTCAGTGCCAGGGTCACCATCTTGTATGCGAACCTATTCATTTCTCTGTCCCCGATGCAGGTCTGATGAGAGGCTGGACCTGCAGTGGAGCCTGGAGGGACACCAGCTGGGGGTGGTGTCTGTGGACATCAGCCACACCCTGCCCATTGCTGCATCCAGCTCACTGGATGCCCATATTCGTCTCTGGGACCTAGAAAATGGCAAACAAATAAAGTCTATAGATGCAGCACCTGGTAAGAGTTTTCTGTTTAGGGGAGGTCATAGAGCTTCACAGTTCCTTTTCAAAGCCCTTAGAGATGTGTGTGTGTGTGTTTATTGTTTGGGCTTTTCCAGATTTGGGAGGGCTGATGTGGGTGTAGGAACTGTACTTTATACATGCCTTCAAACACTGATACTGCAGGTAAACATGAGCACTTATAATAAGACAAATAAAGGCTTGAAGTAGCTTTACATTAATTAGTTCTGGTCTGCTTTTGCTGCTAGATTAATTTTGGTTCTAAGCTTAAGAAAAAGCTAATAATTTTCCTAGTACTCTGGGTGTGTGAGGCAGGAGGATGGCAAGTTAGCCCAGCCTGGGTAACTTAATGAGACTTTGCCTATAAATAAGTAAAAACAAAGGCTTGAGAGTGTAGTTTAGTGTGAAGGATCAGGGCTCAATTCCCAGTGCTGCCAAAAACCAAAAAGTAAAAATACTGTGTTTTTAGAGCTTGCTGGATTTCAGAATTGCCAGTTTAAGGTTGTAGACCTGTGTTTGAGTGGTTGGTGGTTCTTTATTCACCTTATTCTGAATTGATTCATAAAGCATTCGTTGTGTCTTCATAGGGCTGTGTGGTGGTCACCTCCACTAATTGCAATTAAAGTGCCTGGTTTCTAGGATGTGAGTGTTATGAAACTTTTAAGACAACAAATTGATTAATTTTTTAAAAGTATTCTATGGTAACAATCTTTTTTCTTAGGCTTTTTTTTTTTATCAGTACAGATTTGCAGTACATAATGATCACATTCATCTTGGGAAGTTGGTCCGTGGACATAATACAACTTAGTTCCTTTTATATCCCCTTCCCTTCTACCTCTTTGGTCCCCTCCCCATTTCCAAAAGATCTATCTTTCCTGTTTCCTGCTCTGTCTTTTATTTTGGACAGTGTGACCTTGTCCTTCTGCCTTACAGCATCATCCAAGGTGATGGAAATAAACAGTTTCAATAGACTGAGTTAATGGGAATAGGCAGCACAGCACTCACGGCCCCGTTGGCCTGCCGCTCACAGTGGTGACCACTGTGTGCCCTTAGCAGTGGATCATGGAAGGGCTGCTTTGTTGGTGTATTCACACCGGTAGCTTTGCCTACACCAGTTGCACTCAGTCGCCACTGTGATGTTGAAAAGAACGCTGTTCAGACTTTGCAAGGCGGATGGGCAGTCTGGAAATGGTGCTGGTGCCCTTGGAAGCCGCAGTCATTGCTTCTCACCACTGGAGCTTCAAAGGAATGTGCATGCTCAGGCTATTTTGGATCCACTGAATCACAGTTCTCAGAGTATGTGAGCTTGGCTGTGTGTTTGGAAAAGGCTGCCCTAATTCTGACTGGCAAGGTGACTGTCTCACATGTGCTTTTGTCATGCTCGTGTGACTCACAGACAGCAGTTGTCAGAACTCTGAATACCGGGAGCATGTTAATAAAGGAGGAAGAGGCAAATTTGTTGCTACTGTTTTTTCTTGGGTACCTGTCCCCTCCCAAGATCTGTGACACTGGTCATTGCGTGGTTTTTATGGCCCTACAATCATTGCAGCTGAGGAAAAAAGTGTTACATTATTTCTAGGCAAAGGATGGCATGTGTGTCAGTGGGGAGGGGTGTCAAGAAAGAAGATCCTAGAAAGAATAGAAAGGTTGAAATCTGCAGAGAACTAGACCTGAGTCAGTAAACAGCTGAGTTACTTGTTTGAGGTACAAAAGCAGCCATGCTGTTGACAGGCCAAGAGCAGCTGAATTCATCAGAAGGTTCAGCTCCTTGATACGTCTGGGCCCTCCAAGGAGTGGAGGGAAATCAGACACTTAGTTATACCTAGCTTGAAAATGTGTATGGAGAATATGAACTACCACCACAGAAGGATCAGAAACAGCAGACAAAAGTCCCGGTCCTGAAGATGTAAGTGAGGAAGTGGAAAGGCAGACTGCGAGGGCAGCTCCGCATTGGTCCTTCCTGGGCTCTTGACTTCTAGTAGCTGACCCTCTCAAGAACACAGGCCACAGAGCCCCTTGGCATCAGGTGCCCAAGATGCCACCTTCAGGGAGGAGATGGGACTTGGCCGCTGAAATGAACATTCTGCAAATGTTAAATCTTAGCAAGCAGGGTTTAGTTGAGGGATAAAAGTGTTCCTCTGGTTTTGAGGATAAGGGTATTTGTTAGTACAAGTTCTTCATTGCGAAACAGTTAATGGGGAAATATAGTTTTGAAGAAACATTTTCCTAAGCTTTGAGGACTAGAATGTAAGTTTTCTATTAGCCATTATTCCTGTAAACAACTAGTTGCAGTGGAACAAGAAGACGTAGTCCTAAACAGGCCTGACTGGTACATGTTCTTCAGGGGCAGGCAGAGGCTCGTGGACGAGATCGCACAGGTCTTTTCTGGAAACTGGGCTGCACTGGTTGTGGGCAGGGGAAGAAAACATCATCCTGTCAAAATAGATTACCTCTGTCATTGCAGAAACAAAGATATTTCCAAAGCCCCCTTTTGAGAGATTGATTATAATAAAGTTTTTAAAGATTTTGTTGGTTCGTTGAGCACTTTTAAAATCAATTTTGTTCTAAAAACAAACATGAGTAAAGTGATTGAGTTAAATGATTTATTATTGCTTTGGATATATGTGTGTGAAAATTCCAAGAATCTCATATATTAAAAACACCCCAGAGTTCCTAGGCAAGGGACAGGAGGAGGCAAGACAGGGAGGTGGGGGCCCCATGTAAGACTGGGCTTGGGAAAGTGGCCCCAGTGGCAATGGGGGCCACTGCATTGTTCTTGAACCTGCCCCCAAGCACCTAAGGGTGCCTCTACAAGGCACAGGTCCCTCCTATTGTGGCCCTCCGTGGTCTAGGTGGAGGTAGGTGGTCCCTAGAACCTTGGATCTGGCTGGAGAGTGTCAGGGACACTCAGATTGAACTCTCAAAGGAAACTCAATGTGTCGTGTGACTTCAAAACTAATGGATTTCTGCCCTATTGATTGGTTGTAACTATTTTGCTATATATAGTTTTATACAAGATTATTTTTGGAACCCCTTTATTTATTTATAGTTTTATATTTAGGTACAGGCTCTTTTCTCTGCACCTTGAAATTCACCATCTGAAGTATGTGGTTCACTCACTGAGCAGGTTTCTGCAGTTGTGAGCCATTGACCCAGTGTGGTATTGGTCCCTCTGCATCCACAGAGTTGGCCCCTGCATTCCCCTCAGCCATAAGCAGCAGCGATCTGCTTGCTCTCTCTCATTTTGTCTTTTTTTGGAAAAAAAAAAGTGCACATAAATGGAATTATATTGTCTTCTGTGTCTTTGTTGTTTTTTAATATGTTTCTGAGGTTTATCTGTAGTATGGCATAGATTTATTCCTTTTTATTGCCAAGAAGCATTCCATTGTGAGCAGTTACCACATTTTATTTACCCATTTGCCAGTTGATCAGCATGTAAACACAGTTACTGTGAGTGTGGGTGTGCGTGTCTCTGTGTGGACACGTTTCATTTTTCTTGAGTGTTTCATGTCTCTTGGCTGCCCAGGAGTGGAATTGCCAGGTACTGTGCTAAGTGTTTGCTTTTAGCATGATGTTCACAGTAAATTTCTCACTTTGCATTCCCACCATGTATGGGGTCCTGGTCTTTCCACATCTTGCTAGCACTTGATATTGTCCTATTTTTATTAACAGTGGAGAAACACTAAACTAAATATGGTAAAGAATCAAGGTTTTCCCAAAGTTCTCTGAAACAGGAGAGATTCTCTAATTTTAACACATATATCATTTGGTTAAACTTCAGTTTTTAAAACCAGGGTCAGATCTTTTCTCACTGTATTTTTCCTTTCTTTCCTTCTAGTTGATGCTTGGACTTTGGCCTTTTCTCCGGATTCTCAGTATCTGGCCACAGGAACTCATGTGGGGAAAGTGAACATTTTTGGTGTGGAAAGTGGGAAAAAAGAATATTCTTTGGACACGAGAGGAAAGTTCATTCTCAGTATTGCCTATGTGAGGAAACACAGCATTCTCTTGTCTTTTGGGTTCCTCACCTTTACTCTTGCATTGGGTCATCATCTGTGCCCTGATCTTGCTGGTATGCTAGCCACTGGCTAGTTAGGCCTGAAGCCTGAGGAGGCTGAGTTGTATTCAGCAGGGATAGAGTAACAGCAGGCATCCCAGAAGGCTCATCTCCTTCTGTTCTCTCCACAGAGTCCTGACGGGAAGTACCTGGCCAGTGGAGCCATAGATGGAATCATCAATATTTTTGATATTGCAACAGGGAAACTTCTGCATACGCTGGAAGGTATAGCCCCTCCTGATTCTGTGCAAACTGGGTCATCAGATTACAGAGGAAATTATTCTTTCTTCATGTGCTGTTACATGACAGATAAACTGACAGAGTCATTCCATCTCACTTGTAAAACTGAAAAGGCTCCAAGTTTAGGCTCATCACTAGTTTTATTTACTTAATTTAATGATTGATGAACAAGATTTAACTTTACCACTTTGCTATACATTTGGCATTACTGCTGGTGTAGGCCTTTCATGCAAAGGAGACTAGGACTGTCCAGTCTGGGTGTCCTCACGTCAATTTCCATGATGCAAACTGGACATCTATGCTCGCAATCCTCTTAATCTGCTACTTGCTCTCGCAAGGCGTGGCATTGTCCTTATCAGTAAGGAGATTTCCAGAGTGACTATAGCAGGGTTATAGCCCCTCTTTTTGAGTTCCACTATTCAACTCCGCAACCTCCAAACTCATAGCAGCAGCCACTGCTTTATTTCTTCTGCTCTAATCCCCCACAGCAGCCAGAAATGTAGTGAAAGGAAACCAGGAAAAATGTCTGCACCAATGACACAGTTTACCTCTTATAAGAAATCAGGTACAGAGTATTTTAGGCAAGGATGGCTGGGAGCAGGACTTCTCAGAGGCCTCTGCAGAGGAGTAGGCTGTGCAGATAACCAAGGAAGTCTCCGTCTCCCCAGGCTCTCAGGGAGCTCACACCTATATGGGCATCAGGAGCACCTGCACTATGTCAACATAGTGACACCTGAGGACTTCTTACTGTTTCCAGCATGCTGACACTTTGGGTGCCCCTGGACAGGGGTATCTCTGGTTTCAGCTTGACTGGATTGAGAGAGTCCTGTGAGGTGATTAGTTTGTGAAAGCACCAACTTCATCTGTAGCTTAACCAGTTGATAAGTTCATAGCTGAATGGATGTGTGAGAAGGGAGGCCATGAACAATTCCTTCTGGGGCACAGGACATAAATTTGAACTTTTAGGAAAACCAGCATCATCTGAGGCTTCGCAGGGAAATTGCTTACTGGGCTACCATGCCCACAATCTGGCCCACAAGTGGCTTTTTTGGGGCAGATGACTTTCCAGGGGGACATAGTCATAGTGATGGCCTTATGCATGGCAAGGACAGGACATGTGTGTTACTAGTGGAGAACTTGAGGGGACCACACAGTGTGACTCTTTGGAGGGCAGGAAAGAGAGGTAGGGCGGGAAGCTGCATTCTCCAGGGACTTCCTTCAGGCAGTACCGCAGTCTAAAGATTACATGCAGGTGTCACCTAGAAAGACCAACTCTTGTTTACAGAAAGAGCTGGCAAAGGCTTAGGGGCCCACGTGCAGACAGGATACAAGAGCATGGCCAGCAGAGGCTGGGGCACACCAGCTGGGTGTGTCAGTGTCTTGGTTCTGTTATTTTTGGTTCTGAAGAACTTATGGCTGGCAGACAACTCTTTGTTGTTAATTTGATAACAATCACAACTGGGGAGCCAAACAGCAGTATAGGTAGGAGGGCAACTTGACTTGATTGCACATTCTCTTGTGTTATTTTGAATTCTAGCCAGGTGAACATACTACCTCCTCAGTTTATTCTTTACCTACAACAAAGGATTTGGTAGGGAAATAACATGTTGCTTGTCCAACCTGACAATGTTTATTTCTGTGTTTGGCCATATATGTAGCAAAAGAGGTTTTTAAAAAGCGATGTCACTTTGAGACCCAGCTTCTTGGGAAGGAGGCCAAGGAAAGTGGCTGCAGGAGGACAGGCTGGGTTTAGATGAAGTGTTTCTTGAACACTAAGATGAAAAACCCACTCAGTACTTTCCTTTTCTCTTTTATCTTTCCATTTCACCTAAGTCACTGAGTTGCCCAAGCTTGGTTAGAACTTCAGATTCTCCTGCCTCAGCCTTTCAGAGTGCTAGCATTACAGGTGTGCACCACCCTGCCCAGCTAATACTTTTCTTTTGTTACTGAAGCAGCAGGGCTGTTGCAGCTCAGTGATGCATGGTCATTCAGAGAGACATAGCAGTGAAAAGCCGTATGAAGCAAAGCAGTTTGCCAGGGTTAACAGGGCCTTTGTGAATTCCAGGCCATGCCATGCCCATCCGCTCCTTGACCTTTTCCCCGGATTCTCAGCTCCTCGTCACTGCATCAGATGATGGCTACATCAAGATCTACGATGTGTGAGTTGAAGGCGTTGCACTCAACACCAAGCATTGCTGTCTGTCTCCTTGGTACTAAGAATCCCTGCTCCCATCCCTGACAGTGGGGACCTGCACTCGGCTTCTGTCAGTCACCCTTGTCTCTCCAGTCCCCACCCTACCCCTAGTGCCTTTGCCTTCGAGTCCTCGGAGCTGTGGTGGGAAGTGCACATTAACGCCCTCCTTGTGTGTGCCCTGACCCCTTGCAGACAGCACGCCAATCTGGCCGGCACGCTGAGTGGCCATGCCTCCTGGGTGCTTAACGTCGCCTTCTGTCCTGATGACACCCACTTTGTCTCCAGGTACTTGGGTTTCTTTGCAGTTTCTAAAATACTAGGAAGATAAAGGTGTCTTCCAGAATGAGTTGCCTTAAAATTTGAAGACTGACCCCTTTCAAATTCAAGTTGCCATCATTTTCTGCAGTGCTTAAAGTATTTATGTAAATAATGAAGTTAGCTGATCTTTGCTGGGACAAAAGTGACATCTTTTGAACAGTTAAACTTAGGTTTTTGTTGTAAATCTAGGCTTCTACCTGCAGCTATTCTGCAGTGTGCCTGTATTTCAACAGTAATTTACAAATATGTGATTCTGAGCTAGGCATGGTCACAAGTGTCTGTGATCCTAGTACTTTGGAAGGCAGAAGCAGAAGAATCACAAGTTCCTGCTCAGCCTGGGCAATTTGGATATTTAAGGGTACCCTTTCTTGAAATAAAAGTAATAAAAAGTGTTGGAGATGGACCTCAATGGGTCCAATCCTTAGTTCAAAAGACTGTTGTGCTTCTCCATCCAAGTGTGTATAGGCCTGTGGTAGCCACTGTGGCTGGACTTTTGGACAGTGTAAGGGTTCTTCCTGGTAGTCTGGAGGCTGCAAGAGCTTTTGTTGGGAGTTTCACCAGGCTTCCCTGGCATCCAGGAAGGTATATAGACTGGGGCCTCTTGACGGCAGCTCCTAGAGGCAGAGTCTCAGGAGGGCAACTTCCCCGAGAGGGCCACTAAGCTGCTGACCCTGCCCTGCTCTGTGCCAACTGAACAGCCTCTGACGGTAGAGGAGTGTGGGAATTTGGGGTCATATTCAACTTCTATCTGGAACTGTTTTCTGATACTAACTGATGTTCATTTTTTGGACATAGTTCATCTGACAAAAGTGTGAAAGTGTGGGATGTTGGAACAAGGACTTGTGTTCACACCTTCTTTGATCACCAGGATCAGGTATGGAATAATTAAATTTAAGTGCCTTTGTCTTTAAATTGCAGCATTCTCTGAGCCCTGTGTGGGAAGTTTTATTTTCCTCCTCTTGAATGGAGAGTGGTAGACCCCTGGGTTGGGACTGCTGCTGCTAATGTCTGTGTAGCTGAGCCCAGGGCTAGCTGCTGTCACCTAGCACCACAGGGGTGTCCCTGCCTGAGTCACAGGGGCTCACTGGGCTCCTCTGGGAAGGGCCCTCCTCATTAGGAGCTGTCTTTGCAAGACTTATTATTGCCATTTTTTAGAACAGTCCAAAGAAGAGATGAGATTGTCTTTTAATATACTAGAAGGGATATTCTTACAAGTTGTCTGGATTTCATTTCCAGTTTTGAAGTGCTCCTGTCTGTACCTTTGCCAAGGTATGAAGTGTTGTCATGTGGTGCAGCTTGTGCACAGGGATCTGCTGGGGTCACCTAGCTAAACTGTAGTTCTGACCCAGCATGTCTGCCATGGCCCTTACCTGTCACACACACCAAAGGACAGCAGGCTGCTGACCGCAAACACTTGGAGGATCAGGGTTTGGGAACTAGTCAGCATACGAATAAAACCCCACTGCTGCATAAAATTGGCTTTTAAGATGTTCTGAATGTTTCCAGATGCTTATAGATTTGTTTGGAATGAAGTTAACTAATTACTCATGCTGATCCACTCTTTTCTTTCTTTTTATTTTTATTTATTTTTAATTTTAATTTAAATTTATTTATTTTTGTTGGTACTAGAAATCAAATTCAGGGCTTCACAGTTGTGCCACTGAGCTACATTCCTGGCCCCCCGATTCACTCTTATCTTGTGGCCAGTAAAGTCCCAGGGGTTGGTCTTGATGGCCCACTGCTGGGCTTAAGGGAATAAGCCTGGTGCTGTGTGGTCCTGTGGGGCGGGGGGGGGGGGGTTCCACATGCTGCTATTGCAGAGGAAGAGGGTCACGTGGCCCAGGTACCATGCTAAGTACATCTCACAGCCAGGGTGACAGCCTGACCCTCTTGAACTTAGAACAGTCCCTCACAATAGGAAAGGCAGTCCTGATGGTCATCAGCTCTGCCTGGGAAGGAAGTGAGAAGCTGTTTGTTGAATGCATGGCACATAAAATCAGTGATACCCAGGGTGGCTGGCTCCTAGGACTCTAATAAGCAGCAGAAGTTAACTGACCAGGGCAATGGGTAGGAATAGGGGGTGAGCATCTGGCAGTTTTTCTTGTAGGCAGTAACTGTGGGCATGTGCTTCTCCTCCTGGCAGCATAAATGCTGGTCCTTTATGGACTCTGTGGTCATCCTCTGGATTCTAAAACTTTGCACAAGTTATAGATTATCCTAGTTAGTGTAGAAATAAAAATGTTCTTAAATATTTAAACAAACATTAAATCTGCTGGAAAATAGAATAGGTAAAACTCTTAAAGACATTGGTGTAAGCAAAGACTATGAATAAAACCCCAGTTGCACAGGAATTATCACAAAGAATAAATAACTGGGATTTCATCTTATTAAAAAGCTTTTGCACAGCAAAAGAGACCACCAATGGAGAGAAGAGACAGCCCACAAAGTGGGAAAAATTGTTTGTCAGTTGTTCCTCAGACAAAGGTTTACTTGACATATAAAGAACTCAAAGAAACTCAGACCCCCCCAAATTTAAAGACCCAATCCAAAAATGGGCATTTGAGATGAATACACACTCCTCAGATGAAGAATTACAAAGAGATGCAAATTAAAATAACACTGAGGTTCCATCTCACTCCAGGAAGAGTGGCTGTTAACAAGAAATCAACCAATAACAAATGCTGGAGCAACTATGGGGAAAGAGGAATCCTTCTTCACTGTTGGTGGGAATGTAGACTGATGTAACCTCTGTTGAAATCAGAGGTTTTTGTAGAGACTCCTCAAAAAACTTAAAACTAGAGGTTCTATTTGACCTGGGCATTCCCCTGCTAGGTATCTTTCCAAAAGACTTAAAAGCATCACACCACAGTGATATGTGCATACCCGTGTTTATAGCTGCATAATTTGTAATAGCCAAACCCTGGAAACAGCCCAAATGCCCATCAGCTGATGACTGGATAAAGAAGAAACGATTTTTAATACAAGGAGTACTACCTTGTCATAAAAAAGGATAAGTTTGAGACATTCCTAGGAAAATGGATACACATTGAATCCATTCCCTTAAAAGAAGTGAATTGGATAAAAATGTAAATATCACATTGTTTCTCTGGTTTGAGACACCAAAAGTGTAAATAAGGACCTAAGTGTATAACAAGTGTTGTGAAATAGGAAGAAAATGTTCAGATGGAGAGGTGAAAAAGGGAGGGAAGAGGAGGGAAGGAAAGAAGGGAAAGGTTAAAAAAAATAGGAAAGGAAAACCTGGAAATGCTTTTGTAAATAGGGAGAGGAGAGGAAGGGTTAAAGGGAGGGTAGGGGAATGGGGAAAAAAATAAGTTATGTACAGATACAAATTCTCTATGATGAGTATTGTATATCTAAAGCATACCAATAAAATCTGATAAAAAGCATAGAGATGTTCAGGTGGGGTAAAAAGTGACACAAAAGGAAGGTACCTGGTTAAAGACAAGCCACCTCTGATTTAGGAAGAATACCTTCAAGTATTTTTCTAGATTCAGTAGTGAGATTTAAGTGAGGATGTTCCTCTTATAAATAGTCTTCAGAAAGAATAAGACATTAATAAAATTTTTTAAATTTACAGGTCTGGGGAGTAAAATACAATGGAAATGGCTCAAAAATTGTGTCTGTTGGAGATGACCAGGAAATTCACATCTATGATTGTCCAATTTAGACATCAGCATCTCTAAGGCTAATGCTGTGGAGAAGACGTACAGATTGTCAGGACATTCCTTACCTTTTACATGCATTTAAATTAAGAAACTGAGCACATACTGTAACAGAGACTTGAATTTTATAGCATAGTCATACATTTTCCTGTTTTAATGGAAATGCAGTTCATACTTTAATAAAGAACCTTGATACAACACCCCTTCTGGTGGGCACGCCTCTTTCTTGGCTCACCTGGTGCTGGAGAATGATGAGAGGAGCTGACATTGTTTAGTGGAGAGAGCAGCAGCTGGGTGCCTACTATACTTTGCAGCTTGGAAATGCAGGCCTCTCCCGGGACCGACTCCTGAGCACCCTTATGATCCTGAAGAACAGAGTCCTAAAGGAGATGGAGTGTCTGGCTGTGTGGGCACAGCCTGTGGTCCTGGCCACCTGGGGACCCTTCTGTTCTGCACATTAAAATGATCCCCGATGCGCTCCCTTTCCCCTTGTCACGGAAGAGACTCTGTGACCCAGTGCTGGGTGTGGGAAGGCGGTTACCCTTGCTGCCTTTGCAGCATCTGGGCTCTGAACTGCAGGACAGTGCTGTGTCCCAGAGCACAGGCTCCTGTGCCTAGAGAGCCGCTCACACTGGTGCTTTCCCTCCATCCCCCACCCTCAAAACAGACACTCTGCTTGCTCTCAGGCCTCGGCTTCACTCAGGCTCCTGGAACCTCACTGTCTAGGCCTCACTGTCCCTCCCTTGCTGCCCAGCCCTGAGAGAGACCCCTTCCTGTCACCCTCATGTATAAGGAAGCTCCATCCCTTCTACCCACACATGTTAACACTGCACTTCATTGCTTGCAGGAAGAAAAAACAAAGCCACTTGTCTCTCATAGCAGCTCCATTTTAATTTTAAAGTGACAGATGTAGAGATGGAATAAAATCTGAAGCAACACTGTACAGAAGGCCACTTACATGACAGGAAGGAGCTGGGTATAATTTTGCTCCATTTGTCAACTAAACGGTAGTTCTCCATCATTTGTCAGAAGCTACAGCGTAGGAGAGGCACGCTGGAAGGGTGCTCCATTTCAAGTCGATCTTTAGGTGGGCTTGATTGGGAAATTGGCTTTCAGTCTCCTGACCAGTGGTCCAGATAGGCACAGGTGGGCGCTCTCTACTAGAGCAGCTATATCCCACCAGCCAGCAGTGCTATCACCTGCTCACCCCGTGACCTGCTTTGTGGCCCACCCAGGAGTCCCCATCTGGGTTCAACTTGGGTGCCATTGGACAAGACAAGGGCCCACCCAGCAGCTCACAGGTAGTGGTTTCTCTTCATGACTGGAAAGAAACAGTGATGGCCTGAAGTTAAGGTAATGCTAATTCCAGGTGTGGACTGCCTACCAGGAAGGAGGCAACAGCTAACACCCTGCACCAGCCTTTTTGGTAGCAGTTCACACAGATGGATGAGGCCCCAGAACGGCCTGCCTGTTCCCATAATGTGACCTCAGTGGGACACCCTTCGGGATATGGCTGTGAGTTAAGGAATAACCTTTCAGAGCCCAGCTGGAAGAATGTAGGAAGGATAGTAGGGTATTCCCAGTCCTTCAAGTCACCAGTGATACAGGAGAGTTTCATTTTCAAGTAAGCACTTGGGTGGGCTACGGCTACAGGGGTTCCAACAGAAAGCATGAAAACCAGAGAACTGGGGCGGGGTCACTGGTGTGTCCTCCCACAGGACTCAGGAAGTTCAGAGAATCTCCAGGAGAGGTGAGTACAGACTCCTGTGTCCACAACAACCATCTGGGGGCACCGAGCAAAGCATGTAGGACCTTGGCGTGGACCAGGACTGTGAAACCCCATGCACGTGCTGTGTCCGTGCAGACATTTATCTGGAACCTGGACTCAGAAGTGGCCTATCAGCAGCCCTGTGTGCAGGCCCTCCGCAACTTCCAGGGTACAGGGGTGAGAAACCAGTTGCAGACACAGCTGAGATACCTACTGTGCCTCCTGGCCTGCAAGGGGCTGGGGGTGGCTTTGAGCCAAGTGCTACCAGGAGCTGAACAAACAGCAAAGCCACCAAAAGCACAAAATGTCAGTATGGTCACCAGCATTCCCTCGATGGTACTGAAAGTGTGGACAGATAGATTCTATGGGCAGACTGATGTGACTTACATGTAAAACATTTAAATGTGAGCCAAGCATAACTTAAATCAGAACCAAAGGAAAAACAAAAGAAATCCAAAGACAGCCACGGAGAACGCTGAACACACACAGGACACCCCAGACATAGCCATTACAGGACACCATTTCATTGTGCCGATGTTACACTGCCCCTGTGTCACACTGCCTGGCACTGCACACCCGCACGGGGCCCATCCTCGTCCTCCTCGGAGGCATCGCGCTGTGGGCGCCAGCCCTGCTCGCCAGCACTGAATTCCTGCAGCTCGGCCTGCTCCATGTCCTCTGTGACCCGCACCTTCTGCCGAGGGGGCAACAAGGCTTCCAGCTGTGGTAGCTTCTCTGGGGACAGCCAGTACTGCTCAGGGAAAGTCACCTGTAGGAGGGGACAGAATGATGCGACTTGTCCCTTCTGGTACCAAGGCAGCACCCCCGGGAAGAAAACAGTGCACTTACTAGGAACTGTATGACCAGCATCCCCTTCTCCAGGGGGGCCTTGTAGATAGGCATCCCCTCATTGCGCACACATCGCAGGTCCCCATGCTTTACCACCTCACCTGCCACAGAGAAGGTCAGGTATGACACAGGAAACCAGGGCCTGCAGAAGTCAGCCTCTCTTGGGCAGACCTAAGAGGCAGCAGAAGCCTGTGCCAGGCTGCTGGCCTCACCTCCTCCACCTGGCTCAAGAGGGGATTTTCCAACCCAATCACAAGAAGATGTAGTACCCCTAGTCCTTGCAGGTCTCTGATCTGCATGCAAGGGAATTAGAATGTCAGCGAGTCAAGGACAGGACGCAGGTCATGTGCCTCACCTGCCTCTACAATGAGTAAAGAGAATTTGCACTGTGTGTGTTTGTCAAGAATTTCCCACCACTGCAGTGCTTTCCCTTGATCCAGTGTGTACACATATATGCACATGTTCTCATGCTTGCATATACACACAGGGAAAATGGAAAACCATATGGTATAAAATGTTAACTACAGATAAAACCAGCTATGAAGCCTCCTACTGTTTTTATAACTTTTTATAAGCTTGAAATTGTCTCCAAGTAAAAAGGTTTTTAAAAAACCACAAACTTAGGTCAATGCTTAGAAGTATAATTCCATTTCACACAATCCCAGAGAGAATCAGAGAGAAAACTCAGGGAAAAACGGAACAGGTCAGAATTGGCAAAGAGGCAGAGAGCAGAGGAACAGGCCCAGAGCAGGGCAGCTCCGTGTGGGTGGCTGCAGGGTCACACAGTCCCCTGGACTCCAGGTCTTATCCCAACCACCATGACCGCCACACCCTGCACAAATTTATCAGCTAGTCACCTCCCAGCCACCCCTTCCTACCCTGCTTGCCCAAAGCAGCTTTTGACCCATAGCCAGGAAGTCACCAGAACAACCCCGCTGTTGGCCATAGGCAGGCCCTGGTGTCAGGCATCTGGATAGCTGTGTGCTGTTTGGGAATGGTTTAAGAAAGGCCTGATAAGAACTAAGGAGTAATAAAACCCAAAATGTGTATATTTTGTTGTAAAAAAGAGAGGGAAAAAAAAGAGCTCTAAAGGATACAACAGCAAGTGTGTTTAGGGGTGTTAAATAACTGACCATATTAATGTTTTGATTGGATCATTGAACACAACTGTTTGCAGTCTCACTGTTTGAATGTCCACTTTGTATTCTTTGATACTGTGATTTGAGCAACTATTTCTAAGATGATAATATGTAATCTATTAACTGGTGATTTCTTACTGTTTTTTTTTTTGTAGTTCTATATTACGTGTACCCTTACACAGCTTTGTTTTGTTTTGTGTTTTTCTCTTTTTCCTTTTAAATAAAATTAAAAAAAAAAAAAAAAAAAGAAAAGAAAAGCCTGGACCTGGCCTCACCCTGCTTCCAGTTCGTGCTAGCAGAGCCCACATATGACCAGGACCCAGGCTACAATGACCACCAGCCCTGTGAGGTCGAGCTTAGGCCCTAGGAAGCCTCCCTTGACTGCTCACTGGTGGGGATGCCTCTGAAGATGTCTTTGTCTCATAAAATTTGATTTTGAACCCTCTCTCCTGAGTGGTTGACAACACAGAAGCCAGAGGAAAATGTGGACAAATCGACACACAGCTCACTTGACAGAAAAACACCATTGTTTTTAACAGCCATGCTCTCTTCTACAAAACTTCTTTAAAATTGAAGTGCTGGACATGGTGGCACAGGCCTATCATCTCAGCACTTGGGGCTGAAACAGAAGGATCATTGAGTTTGAAGCCTGCCTACACTACATAGTGAGATCCCCATCTCAAAAAAAAAAAAAAAAAAAAAAACCAGAAAAACTAAATAAAAACTAAAATTGAAGTTTAATTGGCAGATGCAACTAGAATTTCAGGCCCTAAGATTTCTATTGAAGATTTTTGTCCCCAGCTCTGTATTTCGTGCCCTTCCCAACTAGGAAAATAGGAAATGAAAACCTCTGATCATTACCGATGACTTTAAATTTAGAGAAAATCAGGTCCCAGTCACAGAGGTCACACGTCCCACCCAGAGCAAGCACAGTGGGGCCCATGGAATGTTACCTGGTCTGGATGTGATAACAAGGATTCGATCATCCAGTGTTTTTATGGTCTTCTTGAAGCCACAAAGAGCTTCAGAGAGCTGAATTTTCATTTTCATGATCAAGTCGTGGCCTCTTCTCTGAAAGACACTATGATCCTTCTGATCAAGCACAATTATGATATTGCCAGGTTCCAGCTCAGGCTCCTGGTCTCCTTCGCCATGAAATAGTATCTTTTGCCCATCTTTCATACCTATGGAACATCAGCCCTTTCTGATTAGCCATTTCTCATAAAAACCGTACTTTCTCCGAGCTTTTAAAGAAGGGACGCAGGGTCCTTTGGGGCCCTTCCAGTTCTCAGCCTCCCAACCACAATTGTGCATGGGGAGGACTAGGTCCAGGCCACAGGGACACAGCTTCCTGGGGCCATGAAGGCCCTGGGCTATGCCTACAGGTGTGAAGGGAGTGTGAGGTGGCACATCCAGTCTATACCACACGCCCCAGCTCCAGCCCCGTGAACCCACAGAGAGGCCACACTGAACACGAGACCACCACCTGCCTCCCAGATGGCATGTGGTTCTGGGGATTGAGAAGGATGGGACAGCCAGTGAGTCTTTCTAACACATAGTATGAACATAGGCACAGGGTTAGGCTTAAGTGAGGAGTCCTTTCTCTGTACTTGAGTTGGTATGGATGTTGATTCTTGAACTTTTGGTCTCCTCCTTGAGCTAAAGTGTGTTTGCTGGCATGGAAAACCACAGAACACTCAGGAAATACTTGGAAAACAGCTGGGACCTAAGTGAAATACAGTGATACCACCAGGCAAGACAAGCAGCAAGACAAGACAATCTAGATAGAAGAATCTGATGCCTCAGGGAGGAACATGGAAGAAAGGGGTGTGAGCTATCAAGACACAAGCTCCAATGGACAACAGGAAATACAGGTGCCAAAGGAGGTTCTGAACATGGTCCAGGGAGGGCAGTGAACCAAAGCTGAGGTCAGGTAAGAGTTGAGGGCATCAGAAAACCTTAAAAGAAGTTGGTGATCACAGGCAAGCAGAGGCAGCAGGACAACCTTGGCGGGTGCCATGGAATAGACATATGGTCAGGAGGGCCAAGGGAACCCCTGAAAGCAGGAAGAGTCCTGGCACACCCTGGCATCCTCTAATTCCAGGTTGTGTGCAGCTCAAGTCCCTAGTGCCAAGCCTGAGTAGGGAGCCCCAGTGCCATGCAGCCTCACCTTTCTCCACGTGTACCTCAATGATCTTCTTCTCCCGGACTACCTTGGCACCGTTGCAGTTTTCACACCGGTCCTTGGGGTTGATGCGCTCGCCCTGGCCCTTACATTCCACACACACAGTCTGGATCTGCTGCACCATGCCTGGCCCGATCTGCTGGATATGGATCTGCATCCCCTGTCCCTTGCACAGTGGGCATTTCTCCACAGAGTCCTTCTTTCCACCGACACCTGGGGGTGGTGGTGACAGGAGTGAGGACTCTGCTGTTCCCTTCCCGTGTCCCCTGAGCACCACAGTAGAAGGGTAGGCAATCTACTGTTGGAGGGCACATGGGCTGCAAGTCTCTTTACAGTCATGAAAAGCAGTGTGGGAGAGCCTGAAGGGACCTAGCCGTGCCAGATGTTAACATGTGACCTGACACCATTGTGTTTTTGGCTGTATTGATGCAAATTTATTATTTTAGCCTGATTGTGTTTCCATGGGACGGGGATATAGCTCAGCAGCGTAAGCACCTGCCTGGTAAGCATGAGGTTGTGAGTTCGATCCTTGTTAGCAAAATAATAGAAGAACATCAATTGTGTTTTCTTTCATCCATCTCAGGATGGAAAGACATCCAGGGTCACAAGCCAGGGAGGAGGCTGGGCTGTAAATATTCAAAGGACAGGAACTCTGTCAACGGAAGCAGCCACCAGCTTGACAAATCCTTTGTGGGACAGTGGGGCCTGGGCCACATCAGTTACCTTTACATCAAAGTGAAGGTTCATCAAACGATAGCCAGGCTGCAGGTTCACTAAATAAAGCTTTGCTGGACCACAGGTGCATCCAGTCATTCATGCACTGGGCCCACAGAATTGGGAGATTGTAATAGACTGTGTCACCCTTTACAGAAAAACCTTGCCAACCCTGAAGTTAGGTGAGTTGTCTTGATTCGGACATTTAAAAAATAACTATCAACAAGTTAAATAAATGTACAGCCCAAATAAAACATCCATTCAGGCAAATAGCTGTGGCCTCAGGCTGCCTGACCCTTGAGTTGGATAAAATGTTATTTTTCTTTGAACAATGAAACAAGCAGACTTGCTTCTAGACCTAAAGCATCAGTACTGTGAGATTCATTGAAAATTTAATTTTTACCTTCACATTTCTCACAAATTACATTTTTCTGGAGGGCCAATTTCTTGGTGACTCCATTATACAAATCTTCCAGAGTTACAGACAACTGATGCACAACATTCTTGCCTTACAAGGGGGAAAAACCAGTTAGTAATAGTGTAACAAACAGACCAAAGTGTTGAATTCCACCCACATGACCCTGCACTTAAGGACATCGAGTTCCTCTTCCTCTTCTGCAGGAAGTGACCCTCCCGTTACACTTCTTCTACCCTCTGGCCTCTGCCAACACCAAGAGTTAATACCCCATCTAACATCAACTAATTCTCAGTCATTAATGGGCATCAGCAAAACAGACTTGCTACCTTTATTTTCTGAGAAAAAAAAAAATCTGAGAACAGGGAGATTCCTAACTGAAAAACAGAAGGCTCAGTGACAATTGAAAAGATGTTAGCAATGACACTTGTTAACCAAATCCTCCTTTTATGAAAACAGCCCTTCCTCATAGATAAATGTGTGACAGCCAGAGGTGCTGGGCCGGTCACTGAAACCCTGCTTGGGCATCAGTCTCTTGTTTCTGTAATTTGTACCCGTGTGTGGACTCTTTCCTCTGCCTGGCTCTTGTGTCTGCACCCAAGATGGTGGGCACCTGTTCCTTGGGGTGGGACAGCTCCTAAGGCTGGGTCTCCCTGCTGCCCAGAGTTCTTGTTGTCTCTGGGACAAGGTATCCTGCCTGCCTGGTTGTTAACTTCGAGAGATGACTTATTGAAGGGCATGAAGTTTTTCATCTTATTGCAGCAGGGAGCTGGACAAGAGAATGTCCAGGGTTTTAATCACATTCACTTTATCAATTATGCCAGCAGATGACATACCAGAGAACAGGTAGGGATTATTCCCTAATAAACACTTGGTGACTTTTAGCACAGGGTATTCACAGGACTGGCACCCAAGATTTTTAAAGCTCAAATTATAATGTGAGAACAAGCACATTTTTCTAGGGAACTCATTGACCAAAACCAAATTTCTTACAAATAATGCAGGTTTTTTTCTCCTGATTTTATCAAGAGTTGTACTAAGCTCAATTATCTATCTGGTATTAGGGTTCAAAGAAGGTTGTCAGCAGTGCATAGGGCAAGGGTAACGGGCCTGGACCACCGGGGATCACTGACCACAGAGGTGGTATCTGAAATCTGGTAGAGGAGAAATGAGGAAGAGCAAGCCCCAGAACTCAAAACTGGGTACCATTTGTAAAATACCAGGGACCACTTATAAAATATGAGGTGGCGAATTTTGTTATCCAGGAAATCCTGAGCCAGCCAGGAAAACGAGATAGCACTAAACATGGCAGGTCCCATCTGGAACGGGACAGCCCACTGGCCCTGGCTCAGGCCAGAACCCAGGCCATGGGTGAGGGCAGGTGGATCTCTCCCTCAGGAAAGAAACCCTGGTGCCTCAACGCCATAAGAAAGGACAAGAGGGAAAAATGAATTTGACTTTCCTCCTTCCTACCCACGACCCTATTTGCTCCTCCGTCTGGTGCTTGAAGGCTGTAAGAATTACTAAGTATACTAGCGACCCCTCACTGAAACTCCTCCTTGGGTATCAAGCTCTTTACTTGTTTCTATAACTTGTGGACTCTTTCCTCTGCCAGGCTCTTGATTCTGCACCCAGGACAGTGGGCACCTGTTCAGGGATGGACATCTCCTGAGGTCCAGTCCTAGGGACTACCGGGGATGAGTAAATGACAATTGCACCCTTTCAAACACAGTCTGTCCTGAGTCCAGCAGCACTTGTAATTTTGCAAACAACAAAACTTGTTTACATCCCGTTAGAAACATTTTACCTCTTCTCTCTCTCGCCATCCTTCCTCCACCACCAAAGAACATGTCAAAGATGTCCATGGGAGAGGAGAAGCTGGGGCTGCCCAAGCCTCCTTCTTTAATTGCTTGTTCCCCGCCCTGGTCATAAATCTCCCTTTTCTTTGGATCTGAAAGCACTTCATAGGCCTGGGATATGAGTTTAAACTTTAAAAGAAAAGGAGAGAGAGAGAGAAAGAGAAAGATTTAAAAAGAGAGAGGAGGTTTGAGTCATTTTATTATTTAAAAAAAAAAGCACCATCAAAATATAAACCAATCACAGGAACCTGCACTCAGTCCCTCCAGCTGCTGGAAGCTGACTTCTGCTTGCTGCTTCTCTAAGGGTGACACACAGGGCCAGTGCTGTGAGGGACTAATGACGGGGACACTGCAAGGACTGGAGAGAAAGCAGGGCAAAGGAAAGTTTCTCCCACTCTGGCTGCACCAGGCAGAGAAGCAGAGCCCAGTGAGGAGGAGGCAAAATCCAACTAGGCCACCTCTGTCTCCAGGCACAGCCCGGGACTCCAGGTGCTGCTATGGCTTCGAGTTCCCGGGGATCGATTTACTCATGAACAGCATGAAATTCACCTGCAGGTACCGTGAACACCTAGCAACACTAGACACAGAGTGTGAACTGCACTCATGCTCCCCCGACGCCTGTCTCTTCCTAGGTCTCCCCAGATTGTAGCTACTGGCAACACCAACTGCACCCTGCAATGGATCACTCTGGCACTGCCTTTCCACTGGTGTCCCTGAGACAGACGCAGTACCCAAGTGTGACAATGCTGCCAAAACTGGAACCCAACTATGAGAATCAGAAAACCCAAGGCATAGTGGTTCTGCAAAACTAGGGAAACTAAACACAGTGAATGGTCCAGGGATGCATCCTGCACAGGGAAAAAGGGCTACCAAAGGCATTATTAGGGAAGCAGAGAAATGCAGTTTTTTAAAAAATGCAGTTTTAAAAAAAATTTACACTTCTTGTGTTTAATAATTGCATTATGGTTACCAACAAGGTGTCCTTGTTCCTAGGAAAAACATGCTGAACTAATTAGCACTGAGTGACTGTGATATAAGCAAAGAGTATTAATATCAGAGATTGCTAAACCAGTGTGTATTCTCTGTATGAACACCTTGATTTACATAACAGAGACCACTAACACAATCATTATCATAGGTACGGGGGCTGCAGGCATTCCCTGGGCTACTCTTGTCTTTTTGCTAAGCAAGTGGACATCTCTAAAACAGATCTGAATACTAAAACATGCAAATTCTGTCCTTCTCCCCGTTGCCACTGTCCACCTCGGCCCACCGTGCCCTCAGCAGCCTGAACCATTGCACCAGCTTCCCTGCCCCGCTTCCAGCGTCTCTTCACCCCAACCAATGTTCTGCCCAAACCTCCTGACAGTTGTAGCCACTGAGAGTAAAAAGCTGGTCCCAGATCACCTAGCAACCCAGCTGAACCCTCTTGCCATCTTCCTGTCCTATGCCCAGTTCTGTGCCAGCTCTGCTAGCTTCCTTCTTTCCCTATAAGGCCACTCCATTCTTTAGCAGAAATGTTGAAACGTATGGGCTAGGTGTTGCATAGCATAATTGGGAAAGCAGTTAGGCCTCTAGCAAGTCAGGGCCTGTATGCAAATCAGGAAGGGTCATGTAGCACGTTCTATGGGGATGCCCACCAAACACTGTGGAGACTCACAGATCTGTAGGCTTACTAGCTGAACCCAAGAATCCTGAGCATTCAAGCAGAAGCTGGGTCTCACAGGGAGGGGGATCTCCCTGCCTACACTGGTCCCTCCACCCAGCCTCTGGGACCAAAGATTTCCACTTCTAACTCAGTTCCTGTCTGGACTCCTTGCCTCCACTGGAGATGAGGGCTCTGGCCTTTTAGACTGTGATCTTCTGCATAGACCCTCAACAGACCAACTGTTCAGCTGGAGAAGATGGCTTAGAAGACAGTGCAGCAACTTGCAAAAGTATTTATGATAAAATACTGAGTAAAAGAGAGAAAAAAAGCTCATGTATCAGGCCGGCCACCTATGGTCATCCTGGGAGAAGTTTCTGTAGGACGCACAGGCGCGGACAGGGTGATGTGCTCTTAGTGAGGTTTCCTATGCATTCTGAAACTTCTTACACTGTTAGGAATTTTACCTTGAAGATCTAATATTCATCCTACAATGAAATTGACCAAAAGACCAAACTCATCTCAACAGGGCAGCAGCCAGGAAGATACCCCTATCACTACCCCTGAAAGGGATCATTTTGTTTCCCTGCCATCTGCCACCCTGGGTCTTGCAAAAGACCAGCCACAGAGACAGACAGACACAAACTCCACACAGAGCAGCCTGTGTGACAAACAAATGCAGGCTGCCTGACACTTAGCAACACAGGACAACAGGGCAAAACAAAGACCAACACCCACGACCTTCTCAGTTGTCCCATGTAAGGTGGAAAAGGATCAGCTTAATCTATTTTTGAAGAGACATTAATAATGCAGTGACAAATTCAAGTGAAAAAAAAAAAAACCAAAGGTTCCACCAATGACAATACAGTTACAAAGTTAGGTGAAGAAAGAAAAATGAGATGTTCTGCCTCCAACTACGTAAAGACCCTCACAATAAAGAAAAGTTCTGAGAGCTGCTGCTGGACCTCACTGCTAAGTTCTTCTCTGGCTTGACATGAATGCAGGGCTTGGCTAGAAATAAATATGAGTTTAAAACCAAGCAAACAACCTTCCCAGACAGGTATACATAGAGTGAAAGCTGCACATGTGTAAAGAGCAAACCTACTTTTTTTTTTTTTTTGCTTTCTTTCTTTTAAACTTCAGGCCCCACGAGCACACTCATTTCACTCAGTATTCACATGGCCGTGAACTCACTCCGGGTAACCACTATGAGGCTTGACCTAAAACCAGGTCACAGGCTTTCCCACACAGCTGTTGCCAGCCGGCTGGAGCAGGAACTGACCAGCCAGGAGCCCTCAGAGGACACATCAGCAACAGACTCAGAAAAGACAGGGAACAAGGCTGTGAATCTCACAGCAAGCCTAGGACATTCACAGCTACAGTAAGCTACCTAAATATAGAGGGAACAGACGCCAGCAGGGAGGGAGGAACGGTCTTGCACAGAAGCATTTTAGACTTATGACAGTCACATTCAGCACACGGCTAAATATAAATATTCTATCACCGTTCCACCAGCCAACCTTCCCGAGCAGCTGGCCCCAGCTGGCAATGCCTAATGCAGGCGGGTCTTTTGATCCATGTATTATTGCCACAGGTCTAAAAGCTAAGATGGTGGTGGTGGCTTGAAAAGTGGCACAGGATCACTGCTATCAGCTGTTCTGATCCCTCTAGGTTCCCTGGAGTTTTATAAGAAAAGTCCAGGAGTGAAGGGAGACCTGGGAGTCTAACAAACTGTCCTTCAATGCCTGATCCAAGTTACCTATTCCAGTGGACCATATCCTCCTGGAGCAGAATGTCGCTGTAAATGACAGAAAAAGTTTAATTTAGGTCTCTAAGAGCAGGCATGCCCAGTCTATTATGATGGCACTCAGGATCGACTGTGGTCAGTGTAATTGGAACACACATAACAAGTAGCTCTGTGAGCCTCAGATCCCTCCACGTCTGTGAGCTGGGTGGGCAGGAAGGGGCCCTAGGTGAGACCTTGGGCGTGTGCAAAGCAGGCTGGGACAGGAAGTCACCTCAATGTTAATGCATCAACGGAGAACCCAGCACAATGCAGCCCAGTACCCTGGTGTCAGCTGGCACCCCCGTTCTGCTGCACTGCCTTAGCGTCCCATGGGGGTCCTAGAGAGGAGCCTCCATACCCTGACCCCGGGAATCGGGCTCCACAGTCACTGGTGGGGTGAGGGAGGCTGGAAGATACTAGGGTACTGGTCCCTGGCCTTACCAGCAGGCTGGCCAGCCCCCTTACCAGACCACCCTGATCCCAGACTCCCCCACCACCCTCCTGGTCCCCCCATCCATCCCCTCTCCCAGATCCCTGCACCTGGTCTGTGGTCCCATCCCGTCCTGCCTGCCCCCATCCCAGTCCGGGCCCCTACACTCCACTTCTCTGGCTGGGGTTCTGGCGGGGATGGGGGTGGGGAGCGCATAGCACCCTGTCTAGACCTCTCTCTGCCCTCGGTCCCCTCTCGGTTCCCCCTACACCCTTATGCCCTCGGTTGCTAAGTCTTCTGTCCCCCGCGGTCCCCAGGGGCCCTGTCCACCTCCTGACCCCTTCGGTCCCCGTGCCCCCGCCGCGTCCCCGCCCCCGCACCCGGTCGCCCTCGCTCGGGTTCTTGTCGGGGTGGTAGCGCAACGCCAGCCTCCGGTAGGCCCTGCGGATCTCGTCGGGCGCCGCGCTCGGTTTCACGCCCAGGACGTCGTAGAACTGCGTCTCCTTCACCATCGCCACGGTCCTGCGCCCCGGCCGGCCGGCGTCACCGTTGTCACTGTCAACGCCTTGCGCTGGCGCCTCCCTCCCGCTGGCTCCCCGCAGTTTTATCTTTTATCGGCGCAGGCGGGCGCGGTGACGGCGGTGGCAACCGTGGCGACCGTGGTGACCGTGACGACACAGATCCCAGAACCTTTGGGGCTCCGCCCCGCTCGCGACCGAGGCCCCGCCCTGTCTTGGGTCTGGGTCCGAGTCTTGTGGGCGTGACACCCCCCCAATTCCTGTCTAGCCTGTCTGGTTGTGTTGACCTCTGTGTGGTCACAGGACCCCACCGTTGGATTTAGAGGGTTGAGGGGAATAGAGCATTAAGCCATGGTGGCCCCCTTTACCTCAAGACTGGGGTGACCTTGGTCCTTTCTAATACTGCAAGGGGCCTAGGAGATCCCAGGTACAAAGAGTGGCCCCTCCACTGCCCATAATGGGGAGCCTATGAGTCCCTCCAGGATGTGCAGGAAACCCTCCAAATCCCCTGAGGTGGACAGAGATCCCTCTTCCCCCTGAGGTTGCCCCATCTGTGTGCCAGCCACCAAGGCAGGCCCATGCTAGGGGGCTTAGTGTTGCCTCAGATAATGATTAGTGCCTCCAAGGCCCTGCTGGGGCTCGGGAGCCAAAATGAAGACCCCCAAAGAAGCTGGCTGTGCAAGGCACCACCACCATCAGGGTGCTGCAGGCTCCTTAACTTCTGCTGAGCAAGTATGTGGTGAGGGGTGAGGAGGTGTTACCCCCTCCCAGGGTAGCCTATGGGGTTGGGGGTCCTGAGCCCTGTCCCCTTCCACATTCAAAATGAGTGACAAGCGCCTTCATGTCCAAGAGCAATGCATCTGCTCATTTCCAGTCCTGGGATGTGTTTTTTCCTCTGAATTAGGCCCCTGTAAATCAGTTGCCTTGGGCAGATCCTCAGCAGAAGGTCAGGATCCCAGGACCAGGGAGCATGGACCACAAGGGGGTGACTGAATACATGGTGAGGGTTTAGATTCAAGAAATTTATCGCTGCAAGAGACACATCATCATGAATCCTCCTCAAAATACTCCCACCTTGCTTCAAACACACACCATTCCTGCCACTTTGGGAAGCAGTTCTAGAAGTCTTGATTCATGTCATCACAAGGTCTGATTAAAAACAGAGAATAAGGGGGTTTAGCTCCGCAGGCTAAGTGCCTGCCTGGCAAGCATGAGGTCGTGAGTTCAATCCCTGGTACCAAAAACAAAGAACACTGTGCTGAGTGTCATCCAACAGAAAGGCAGGCTCATAGCAACATGACAGTGCATCATCCACCTTATACATAACATTGGGCATCGTTAAACTTCTGTCTCTTCCCCAGAGTCAAAATGAACAGGAAAGGTCAACATTTTGAATCATTTCAGGACGTGCAGGCAGCCATGACAGCTCAAAGATAGGAAAGTGGACTTCAGGGACTGCTTCAGAAAGTGACAGAAAAATGGATAAGTATGTGTGAAGCTGGGGGAGCATCTTTAGGGAGATTCATGGCAGTGTGTCCTTTAATATAATAAAGGTTTTTAATCTAAACTCTATCTGTCATACTTCAGTGTGAGCCTCATGCTCTGAACCTGTTCCCCTTCCCTCTGCAAGACATGGTCCCTGTCAACTGCTTGCCTTTCTTGTGGGGCCCTCCTGAGGATCAAGTGGAATGATAGACAGGTGAAACCTAGCCATTCATGGGGAGTCCCAGGAAACTCCTCAAAACCCCTGTGACCAGGCTGTGTATCCCAGCCACCACCCCAGAGCTGCTGTGGTCAGAAGCAGCAGCATGTATGCAGAGCTCCCTTGGGGTTCCAACATGAGGCCGGAACTGAGAGTGACCGTTCATCCCTGTGCATGAGTTCGGAGTCAGTTCTGTGGACTACTGACATCGCCAGGATGGTCCTGTGCAAGAGGGGAGGGATGACTTCAAGGTGAGCTGAGTGTAGAGGATGGAGCTGTGAACCCTGGTGTCTGTGAAACCTGGGTTCAAATCCAAGTCCTATTCTTCCTGGCCCTGTGACTTCGGGCAGGTCATTTCATATTTCTGAACCTCAGTTTCTGCAATTAATAGTACCCACCTCAACCTTGTGAAGCCCCTGTATACAATCTCAATAGATGTTGATACAATTTTTATTGTTTGCTTTTGTCTAAGCGAAAAGCTGATAAAAGATTTTCCTTGACCAAGTTCTAACCAGCCTCCTCTGAGTCCTCTGCTCGGAGTAGGCCTCACCCTGAAACAGTTCCTAATAGCTCAAGACCATATCCCTAAGATTACCCTCTTTTGTCCCTAAAGTGCCTGCCTGAGGAAACTGCAGGCTGCTAGAGAACTCAGTTTGTTCCAGCTACACCCGAGAAGAGGGCTGTCTCTGGTCTCTGTGGAAGGGCAGAAGCCGAACTTTGATCATCGCCCTGGCTCACATAGCTGGGCTGGTCTTCTTTACACTGACCACCCTTAGTAATATTCACTTCTCTGGCTCTGCTGATCTGTATTTGTCCATCTTTCCTCTCTCATCCTCCTGGAAAATTCCGAGATGCTTTTGTACAAATAGAAAGAGATCAGTTTATACCAAACTCTTCCCTCTTACAACAGAGATTCCTGGTTAAAATCTGCCCTCAAATGACCAGTTATGTTGAACATTTTTTCATTTATTTGTCATTTCTACTTCATCTAAGATGTGTATATTCATTTCAGAAGCCCATTTTTGGATTGGGTCTTTAAATTTGGGAAGTCTGATTTTTTTTTGAGTTCTTTATATATTCTAGGTGGTAGTCCTTTCTCTGAAATACAGCTGGGAAAATATTTTTCCCACTTTATGGGTTGTCTCTTCGTTGTGTTGGTGGCTTCTTGCTGTGCCAAAGCTTTGTATTTTTTAATATTTATTTATTTATTTACTTATTTTTTTGGTACCAGGGATTGAACTCACAACCTTTCACTTGCCAGGCAGATGCTTATACCACTGCACTAACTCCCCAGCCCTGCAAAAGCTTTTTAATAAGATGAGATCCCAGTGGTTGATTGTGACAGTTCCTGTGCAATTAGGGTATATTCATAAAGTGTTCACCTACACCAGTGTCAGAAGTTCTACCTATTTTATCTTCCAGCAGATTTAGTGTTTCTGTTTTAATGTTTAGATATATGATCCATTTCAGTTTTAGTTTAATGCATGGTGAAAGATATGGAGCTAAGTTTAATCTTTGGCACATGGAAAGCCAGGTTTTCTAGCACCATTTATTAAACAAACATCTTCCAGTGAAGCTGTTTGACCCCTTTATCCAAAATAAGGCGGCTGAGTGTGTTTGGAGTTGTTTCTGCATCTGTAATATGTTCCATTGATCCCTGTTTCTGGGGTTTGTTTTTGTTTTGTGTGTGTGTGTGTGTGTGCTGGGATCAAACTCATGACCTTGTGCTTGCCAGGCAGACGCTTATGCCACTGAACTAAATCCGCACCCCCCACTTTTTAAAAGAGAATAAAACCAAGCAAAATAAAACAGAATAAAGCCAATCAAAACAAACCAGTATAAGTGACACAGGACTTTAAAACAATAAACAATCAGCAATGGTTATCATAATGCCTATTGTCTTCAAAATAGCTACAGATACCTTCAGACATAATAAAAATCAGAACAGAATAGAACCAATAAAAATAAAGCAGTGCATATAATAAAGGACTTCAAAACAAGATAAGTGTAAATCCAAAATGGTTACCATAGTAAATCTTGTTATTGTTGAAATAGCTGCCCATGCCATTGGATATAATAAAAACAAAACAGAATAAAACCCAACCCAACAAAACAATGAAAATGATACAGGACTTCAAAATGATAAGGAATTAATGGCTACCACCTTCAGAAGGAGACCACCCATAGATGTTACACTGTGTATTATTATGCTCTGAATAGATGATCAAACTACTGGCTTTAGACTTGCAAAGTCAATGAAACACTAAACACTACAAGAATTAAATTGTATTCTACTTCAATAGCTATCACCACACCCTGTGTTTTTCTGGATAAGCTAAGTTGCTTATGGAAGTGGGGGTAGGGGGTTGGCTCTTGTTTCCCAGCATGGAAAAAGGCTGGCGTCTGGCTCTCTCCAGTGGCCGGCAATGGCACTGACTTGCAGGCAGGGCTGGCTTCTTGGTCACTTCTTGTTCTCTGCCCTCCCCCGCCCCCCACAGTCCATGAATGGTGCTGACTCACAGGAAAAGGCACCTGGCTCTTTGGTCTTTTTTTCTTTCTTCTTTCTTTCTTTCAACTATTTCCTTTTTTGGTACTGGGAATTGAACTCAGGGCCTCACACTTGTCAGGCAGGGCTGCACCACTGAGCTACATCCTTGGTCCACCATGGTGTTTTTAATCGTAGCTTTGCAATATAATTTCACGTAAGGGATTATGATGTCCCTGCCTTGCCTTTGTTGCCCAGAATTGCTGTTGCTATTCTAGATCTCTCCTGGTTCCAAATGAATTTTGGGATTGTTTTCACTAATTCTGTGAGATTATGCTATTGGTATTTTTATTGGGATTGCATTAAATCTGTATAATAATTTTGGAAGTATGGTCATTTTCATTATATTGATTCTCCTACCCCAAAACAAGAGATATCATTCAATTTTCTGATAGCCTCTTAGATTTTCTTTTTCACATTACTGTAATTTTCAATATATAGATATTTTATGTCCTTGGTAAGATTGATTCCTAGGAATTTCATTTTTGGGGATGCTACTGTGAAAGGTTTTGTTTCCCTAATTTTTCTCTTGGTAAGTTTGCTATTTGGGTATAGGAATGCCATTGATTTTTGAGTGTTGACTTTGTATCTAGCTACATTACTGAATTTGGTTATTACCAAATAATAGAAGTCTTTTGATAGAGTTTTTGGGGTCTTCTATATAGAGTATCATGTCATCTGAAAATAATGATAATTCCTTTCCTATCCTTATTTCTTGTACTCTTTCTTTTGTCTAATTACTCTGGCTAATGTTCCCAGACTATATTGAATAAGAGTGGTGATAGTGGACATCTTTGTCCTTAGTTTCTATTGCTCCTGATTTTTAGAGTGAAAGCTTTCCATTTTTGTCCATTAGTATGATATTGGTTGTTGATTGATGGATTTTTATCAGATTGAGATAAAGATCATCTATTTCAATTTTCTATGGGGTTTTTATCATGGATGCACATTGGACTTTATCAAACACTTTTTCTGCATCTTTTGAGATGATCATATGGTTTTTGTCCTTGACTCTGTTAATATGGTGTATTATGGACTTCCGGGAGAACATGGCGGACAGATAACAGCAACTACTGGAGGCTCTCTGAAAGGCTCAGCTCAGAAGTCAGGAATAATGCGGACTAAGGAGACATGAGCCAGTAGAGATATGCTCTGCTGACTCAGGAACGAACTGGGCTGAGAGAAACCAACTTGGAATGTAGTCCTGGCGCTAAAATAGGAACAGAAAACACTCATTGTGGAGGCTGGACCCCGCACCACTGGAAACCACGATTTGGGTTTCCCGTCGCTCGGCGGCTGGCTGCCTCCACAGCGGCTCGGCAAGGAGAGAACGCGCAGAAGCTCTGGGAACGGGAGTCTGCGAACGGAGTCAAAAACAGGATGGACAAGGAGGCGTACACTGACTTGTGGCGAGGTGAGTGAGAGAAACTGACACTCTACCACAGTTTGACTCCAGCTGAGGGCTTTCTGGGCTCGGGCAGTCCTGTAAGAGCAGGGCACGGTGGCGACTCCAGCCACACATTCCCCTCTTGGACGGGATTGGTGAAAAGTGCCTGGCCTGCGTGACGCTGCGGGCAGACTTGGTAGGCTGGCCTAACCCAGATCCCAGAGCCTGACGGTGGCCCGGAGGGGCGACTGACTCCTGCGTAGGCTGCCTAGTCCGTAACGCCCTGATGCGCAGCAGTGGGCGGGAACACCTAGCCAGCGCAATTTGATCAGGCTGTGGCTGACAGGCAGGGAAGCCGGGCCTCCTATGTAAGCTTCCATATATATAAGGAACAGAGAATATGGGGAAGGGAAGCAACAAGAAAGGCTCCTCGGCCCCCAATTCTGAGAAACAGGCAATAGCGGACACCGCACCAATAGACATTAAGCGCCATATAGAGAGCCTCATAGACCAATTCAGGAATGAAGTTATCAATGACCTGAAGCTAGAAGTATGCAGAATAGTTAGAGAAATGCTAAGCACCACCCAGGAAAAAACAGATGGTGGAATGGAAGAACAGAAAAAGAGGGGAGAATTGTTTGATGGAGAAAACAGAGAAAGCATAGAGTACGTGAAGCAGGTTCAAAGGGACTATCAAGAAATTAAGAAGTCTATCCAAGACTGGCATAACAGCTTGAAAGAAACTAAGGACAGACTATCTGAACTGGAGGGCAGACTTGTAATATGGGAGAATGAAATGAAAAACTTCTTAAAAATAACAAAGAAACAAACAGCAATAATACAAAGACAAGAAGATGATAAGAGGAGCCATAACTTAAAGATTAAGAACATAAAAGAAGAAGTAGGGACACAAACAAGTGAACTACAAAAGCTACTCACAGAAATAATCCAGGAGAATTTTCCTAATTTAGCAAAAGGTAAAGATACTCAGATGTATGAGGCATACAGGACCCCAGCTACCTACAACCCTAACAGAGAAACACCCAAGCATATAATAATAAAAATTCCAGAAATTCAATACAAGAACAGAATATTAAAAGCTGTAAGAGACAAGAAACAGACCACTTACAAGGGAACACCCATCAGAATTACAGCAGATTTCTCTGCACAAACTATCAAATCACGAAGAACGTGGGGGGAAATAATTCAAGCTTTGAAAGATAATAATCTCCAGCCAAGATTGAGATATCCTGCACAACTGTCCCTGGAAATTGATGGAAAAACAAGGTGCTTCCAGGATAAAGAGAAACTGGGGGAATTTGCAACCACCAATTCAACCCTACAGAAAGTATTGCAGGATATTCTAAAAAAAGAAAAATACAAAGAACCCAGAAATAGTGGCGGGGAGGCCACAACAAATGGAGCAGAGAACAAAATGAAGAAGACAAACTGACAGCTACTGACAGAAAAAGAGCTCAACAGAAATGAGACAGAGAAGATTGGATGATAGGAACAGCTATTTTGGAGAAAATGACATCTTAATAGGTAATACTGATTTAGTATCATCTTGTTTTGAAGTCTCATCTAGCTTTTGTTCTTCTGTCTCCAGTGGTCTAAACAGGTTGTATCTTATTGGATTTTATTATGTATGATAGTATAAGCAAAAACCTTTTAAAGACAAGGAGATTATACAGAAACCATTGTTCATTTTCTGTTAGTCGATTCTAAATACTCTGTAATGCTGTCATTCTCTTAAATGGTTTTACATTGTTTTGATATACTTAATGCTACAGTATACGAAGTTGTACTCAAGGATTTCAAGGAAAGAGACAATATGGTAACTACTTTTGGGTCGGAACTATCTGGTGGTGAAACACTATTCTGCTTAAATGGTTATGTTTTGATCTGCACTGTTTCACTGTTATGCCCTCTTTTTTCTCAATCTCCACTCCATTATTTACTTTTTTATTTTTATCCGTTTAATTAAAGGGAAAAAATAGCAGGATATAATATAGTAACCCACTTTGACTTTCTATTATCTCAATTTGAAGCCCTGTATTACTCTCACCATCTTGTTTTTGACTGATGTTCCCCTATTCTGTTTTGCTGGATAGTATCAGGTTTGAAAGTTTAGGCATCAGCTGTGAAGATAATGAGATTCATTGTAACGCCCATTCTCGTTGACTTTTATCTACTTTTGAAGACCTACAATGTCTCCAATGTTTTGGTTTTGTCGGTTTTGTTCTTTACTGTTTTGTTCAATTGTATTATAACTAATGATGTAGGCAATTCTATTAGAGATAGCGGGAGGCATTATGGTAACCATTGTTGATCACCTTGTATTATGTTTTTATATTATCTATTATGTCCACCCTTTTGACTTCACCGATTCTGTTCTGTTATGTCTCATTTGGTTTTACTCTCTTCCAAAAAAGCAATAAGAACCGTGGGAGCAATGAAACCCAAAACGTGTAACAGTCATTGTACAAAAGAGAGGAAAAGAAAGTGCTCTAAACTATATAACTGCATGTATATTTAAGTGTATAAGATAGAAAATGATAGCACAGAGTTTTATTGGATCATTGAACAGAACTGTTTGCAGTATCATTGTTGGAATGTCCACTCTACAAGCTTTAATTTTGTGACTTGAACAATTATTTCTAAGATGTCAATATGTAATCCATTAACTAATGATTTCCTACTGTTCATTTTTTTCTTCTGTAAATCTGTATAACTTGTACCCTTTCACTGTTTTTTTTCTTTTCTCCTTAAATAAAAAATTTAAAAAAAATAAAAAATAAAAAAATATGGTGTATTACATTTATTGATTTGCATATGTTGTACCATCCTGGTATTGCTGGGATGACTCCTACTTGGTCATGGTGTATAATCTTGATGATTTGCTGTGTTTTGTTTGATGGTGTCTTATTGAGGATTTTTACATCTGTATTTATTAGGGAAACTGGCCTGTATCTGTCTTCTTTTAGTTGAATCCTCTGGTTTTGGTATCAGGGTAATGCTTGCTTCAAAGAATGAATTTGGGAGTATTGCTTCCCATTCAATTTCATTAAAGAATCTGAGAAGTAGTTGTATTAAATTTTCTCTAAATTTCTTGTAGAATTAGAAGTAGTTGCATTAAATCTTCTCTAAATTTCTTGTAGAATTCATCAGTCCCTGGGCTTCTCTTTGTTCATAAGTTTTTAATAGCATCTTCAATTTTGTTGATTGATATTGGGTTGTTTAAAATTTTTATGTCATCTTGATTCAACTTTGGTAATTCATATGTATCTAAGAATCTGTCCATTTCTCCTGTGTTTTCCATCTTATTAGAATACAGGTTCTCCAAGTAGGTATTTGATCTTCTGCATTTCTGCAGGATCTGTTGTGATTTCACTCTTTTCATTCCTAATTGCATGGATTTGAGTCTTTTCTTTCCCCTTTTAGGTTGAGTAAGAGTTTGCCTATTTTATTTACTCTGCCAAAGAACCAACTCTTTGATTCACTGATTATTTGTATTGTTTACTTAGTCATTTTTACATTAATATTTTAATGCATTAATATTCAATTTGCTCTGACCTTCACAATTTCTCCCCTCATGTGAGTTTTGGATTTGACTTGATCTTCTTTTTCTTTTTTATATACATCTTTTTTTTGGTCTTTTTCCTTTTTATCGGTACTGGGGATCGAACTCACGACTGCCTGCTTTAAAGGCAGGTGCTTATGCCACTGAGCTAAATCCCCAGCCCCTGATCTTCTTTTTCTAAAAGTTTGAGGTTCAACATTACGTTGTTTATTTGAGGTGTCTCTGTTTTCCTGATAAAAGTATTCATTGCTATAAATTTCCCTTGTATGACTGCTCTCACTGTGTCCCATAAGTTCCAGTATGTTGTATTGGCATTATCATTTAATAGACAGAAACTGTCTATTTTCTTCTTTAATTTTATCTGTGATCTATTGGTTGTTTAGGAGGGTGTTATTTAATTTTCATGTGTTGATGCAGATATTGTGATTTCTTTTGCCACTGTTTTCCAATTTCATTGTACTGTGGTCCGATAATATGTAGGAATAATTTCAATTCTTCATTTACTTAAATATGTTCTATGAGCTAATTTGTGGTTTGTTTTGGAGAACATCCCATGTGCAGCTGAAAAGAATGTGTATTTTGATGTGGTGAGGTGAAAGACTGTAGAAATCTACTAAATCCATTTGTTCAAAAGTTTTTCTCAGTTCTGATATCTCTTTGTCAATTTTTTTGTCTAGTTCACCTATGTATTTGTGACTGGCATATTGAGGTCCCCTATTACAATTGTATTAGTGATTATTTGGTTTTTCATGTCTGATCTGGCCCGCGGATCAATCCATGGGGTGTACCTGGAGAGGAAATGGGGTTGAAATAGAGACGGGGGGAGACAAAGAGAGATTGAGACAAGATGAGGAGTCTAATCAAGTCTCATTTATTCAGGAAGTGATCCATCTTTTATAGGCCAAGGGCGGGCTGATGGGACAGGAAAAGGCTATGGGGATGAATACAACAGGGTTATCGTCACGTCCAGGTATATGACGTAAGCAGGAGAGGATTATGGTTAATGTAGGCAGGTGCATCAGATGCCCATAGGAGAGAGGCAGGGAGGAAGCAATGGGGCGGTCATGCTGCTCCCTACATCTCCTCCCTTTCTATATTATTTAATCAGGATTATGGCAGGCTCTGTGAGGACAGCGCCTGTCTTAGGCCAAGGAACCTCATTACATGAACCCAACCAGGCCTTACCCATCATGGGCTTGCAGGACAGCAGTTGGTCCTGTGCCTGTCTTAAGCAGCCAGCCATGTAATCATGCATGTCCTAGTTGCCCGTCTCTGGATGCCTGTCCATTGCCCCAGTACAGTTAGGCCACATCGTCATATGGGCCACTCGTGGGAATTCCTTCCTGGTAGGTTTGTGATCTGCCATCTCCAGCTGGTGATAGTGTACCTGAATGGGCTTTGCCATAAACATGTCTATCTGGTTATTAATGAGCGTCATAATCCTCTGAAAAATATAAGGATCTACAGAAAGGAGAAGCAACAGGGCAGCTAGGGACCCAAAAGGGGCACTAGGTAAGGGAAAAGCTCCCCCCCGACACACATCGAGGAGAAGGGGTTAGCGGCCATTTGTTGTCATCGCTGTTGAAGTCGTTCTTCTATTTCTTGGAGCTTGCATCGCATAACACCGGACTGATTGACATAGAAGCAACATTTTTCCGCAATCTATTTGGCTGGTTTGTGTTCCTCCAGACCGAAAAGAGCCTCTTCCGCAGTCACAGGGGGTTCTGTGCATGGCTGTCAGCAGTTGTAGTCTGTTTGGCGGGGTTCTAAATCCACCATGGGTGTGGTACGGTCCGAGGAGAAGGCTGAGCAGGCAGCATAAGGCTCTGAGGAGTTGTGTTGTCTGTAAAAGAGCACAGGGAGTTGTGCCTCAGGAAATGACATTATTCCTGAGAGTCGCATGGGGTCTTTGAAGAACTGTCTACTTGTTTTACAAGGCGCTCAAGTAGCCATCTAGCCTCTCTGTCTTGTGGAGAGTAAACACACACTGAGCCGTGTCCCCATATGAGAACGGGGTCAGGGCCATGCCATGAATTAGCCAGGGGGTCTCTCTATAGTACAGAAGCAAATTGCTTTTGTGTTTCAGAATGCCAAAAACACATGGCTGCTGACTGTCCAGCAGCATCCAAATTTTAAAAATTAAGGATGAATAAGGCATGAGATAGAATATTTTTAGGTGTCCCCCTTGTGGAGCACCACTCCTCCTTTTTTATTTTACCAACAGAGTTTTAGGGAAAGATGTGCCCTTTTAACTATGCCTTGACCTTGAGGGTTATAAGGTATTCCTTTTATATGATCAATATTAAGATGTTGACAGAAATGAGCAAAGGCAGAACTAGCATAGCCTGCACCATTATCAGTCTTTAATTGTGGGCATTTCAGAACTGATAAGGTAGTTAACATATGGCTAATAATGTTTGGTAGCTTTGCCAGTCTGGGGAGAGGTATAAATGAAACCACTAAAGATATCTATAGTTAAATGAACATATTTAAGATTGCCAAGCTCAGGAATGTGGGTGACATCCATTTGCCATAATGCATTGAGGATAAGTCCTCTAGGATTAACCCCGAAGTGTGGAACTGGGAGGTGCATGGCACAAGAAAGGCAATTTTTTTACTATCTGTAAATAAGTTACATTGTCATCCTAGAAATAGCTGTTCAGGCTAAAAAATTAAAGCATGCAAAATGACATTTAAATAGTGACACTGCCAACAGTTCTGCTCAACGATCCAACAAAAACTTAGTAATATGTTTATCAGTCCTACACACTTGTTTTTTTATCTCAAAGAGAGCAAGACCAAATATATCAAAACAGAACAAAACAGTTTTTAAAAAAAGATTTAAAGAAATACAGATTTCAAAGCAAGTCTACTGGAGATCTTTACTGTTTACTTAATTGTCTCTAGTTTCCTCCAAACAGTTGTCCCCATCTTCACGCACATTAAATACACATTGCATATTATAGAACTAATCAAATCATTACAGGATGATGAAGGCTTCTCAGGTCTTTAAGATCTGACATTGGGGAAGACAATAATAACTACCATAGTGTCTCTCATTCTCCTCTCAGCAGCTGATGGGGACATCCTTACATATGCTGAAATTAAACTTGAGACTAGACCAATATCACTCGGATCAGTTAAATAAGTCAAAGTAATTGACATTGGAATCTCTATCTCTGGAGTCTTTTTTGCAAAATGACCAGTCTCTCCACAGGTAAAACAGTTTTGTTTATGTTTTTGAGATAAGAACTGTTTAACTGTAAACCCTTGCAAGGCAGCAGCCATAGCAAGGCCTTGCTGACAAGCAGTTTCAATGTCAATGGTACCAGGGATTGAATTCACAGCCTTTTATTTGTCAGGCAGGCACCTGTGCCACTGAGTTAAATCTCTAGCCCTGAGAATTGAACTCACAACCTTGTGCTTGGCTGGCAGGTACTTATGTCACTGAGCTAAATCCCCAGCCCCTGCTTAATGCTCCTGAGAGAGGAACTCATATCGTCCTTAAATTGCTTTTGGGCCTCTCTTTTGGCATAGGCATCCTCCACTATTAACATATTAAGGTCCCACCCATTGCCGGCTTGTGTATTGCGCCTGGTAGTCTCTGCAATTTTTTGTATATTCTGATTTTTACAAAAGATTATCCCCACCCGATAAAGTCACTCTGGCCAATCTTTGCCAATCTGTAGGTGTGAGCCAGCCATCAGGCAGAGAATTTAAAAAGCAAGAGTGAAAGCAGCTGTAAGGCCATATTGGGCAACCGCTGTCTTTAATTCTTTTAAAGCTGCCACTGTGAATGGCATATGGGTCCTAATGACTTGTGGAGCTAGCGGTGCAGTGCCCGCACCATCTTGTGGCTGTGCGGCGCCATCTTAGGGAGGTATGTTTGTTTCCATCACTGAAAATGCCATTTCAGGGAGGGACCCACGCTGATGTGGCAGAAGTGAGGCAAGTGCCATTTTAAAAGTGCCACAAGGCCTGCCAGAGGCAGGCGCCATCTTAGGAGCACTATAAGGCTGTGTAGCTCAGAGGGCCTTGTGTGACCGTCTCCTCAATCTGAGGATCTGCATGCCGCTGGGCAAGCAGCTCAGAAATTAAATTCCAATATGCAAAGGTGGTCACCGTAACCTTTTTCCAGACCAAAAACGCTATAATAATCTTTTAGAGCATCTCTTACTCTTTTCCACCTCTTGGTATCTATAGAGCCCTCTAGGGGGAACCAAGGGCAAACCTTATGAATAAATTGAAAATACTGCAAAAATTCTTTTGTTCTAACCCTTACCCCTCTTGTCTTTCATGCCTTGCTGAGGCTTCTCATGAACAATTCATGTTCGCTCAATGCTTGATGTTGGGAGCCGTGGCACTGCCAAGTCATCAGACGCGGTGATCGCGAGGCCTGTAGGGAGGTACAAAAGCCTGAGCTAGATTACCCCTCCCATCGAGCCCGCCAAGATGGTGCCTGTTTCCTGCTTCCTGATCCCTATCACCCCACTAAGTTCCCGCCTCGCAGGGTAGTCTGCCTAGCTACTAATGTTGCTAGCCAATCAGCTTACGCGACCCGCCTTGATTTGATTGGAGGCCACAATCCTATATATAGCCAGTAACTCCACCCCTGGAGGGAGAAGCACGGAAGGAGCCGCGGGGAGCGGACCAACAGAGGCTTCGGCCGGGACGAGTCCCGGGGTAGACTGTGAAGGAGGAGAGAAATAAAATAGAATACTTCGCCACCGCCAGATTTTGTCGTGTGTTCTTCCTGCCGGCCGGGAGCGACACCGACAGCTTGACCCATGTCCAGGAAAGGGAATGGGGTTGCTGTTCACTCACCGTGACTCGGGCGGCACATTGGGCAGTTGTCCATGCAGGCCTCGGTCCTTGATTCAGTTTGCTTTCACTCTTAGCTTCGATCCTTGATTTAGTTTGTTTTCAGTCTTAGCTTTGATCCTTGATTTAATTTGTTTTTACTTCTCACCGGCGTTCTCAAACGGCTCCCTCGTTAACTCCCCCATGCCAGGAGCCCCCACACTGGGCACCACTTGATCCGGCATGCAGATCAATCCGTGGGGTGTACCTGGAGGGGGAACGGGGATGAAATAGAGATGGGAGGGGGGAGACAAAGAGAGATTGAGACAAGATGAGGAGTCCAATCAATCTCCTTTATTCAGGAAGTGATCACATCTTTTATAGGTCAAGGGTGGGCTGGTGAGACGGGAAGAGGCTATGGGGATGAATACAACAGGGTCATCGTCACGTCCGGGTATATGATGTAAGCAGGAGAGGATTATGGTTAATGTAGGCAGGTGCATCATATGCCCATAAGAGAGAGGCAGGGAGGCAGCAATGGGGCAGTCATGCCGCTCCCTACACATGTCCATTAAAATTTATTTTATATAGTTTGATGTGTTGGTTTTTGGTACATATATATTTATGATTGTTATTTCTTTCTGATAGAGTGTTCTCTTTACAAGGATATAGTGAGCTTCTTTGTCTCTATTAGTGCATCTTGGTTTGAAATCTGCTTTGTCTTCAAATAGAATAGCTACCCCTGCCTTTTTCCAGGTTCTTGTTGCATGGAATACTGTTTTCTATCCTTTGATTTTCGGTCTATGAATTTTTTAAAAACAAAACAAGGAAAAGGCAAAGAAAAAAAAGGAAAAAAATAAGAAAAACCAATTTTGACTTCAAGGTGTGTCTCTGCTGTCACTGGTAGACAAACTGGGCAGACAGAGTCCAGATGCATGTTGCACTTTTAGTTTAACTGAAGTTTGGTTGGTTTTGGCTGAGAATGGAACCTGCTTTGTTCAGTCGGCAGTAGTCTGTGTGCCTCCTGCTGGCTTGAACTCAGTTCCCTGCCACTTTGAACTCCATTCCTTACTTCCTGCTGATGTGAACTTGGTTCTACTTCACCCTGACATTGGGAGCCACTACATGCAGCCAGCAGTTGCTGGGAGTTCTGAGCTCAGTTTGCAGACATTTATGTGTTTATTTTCATTTACTTTCTATTTTTTTAAAAACTGCGGTCTTTATTGCAAAGGACATTGTTTTTCTGGTAACAGTAAAAAATGTAGCTTCTATGCTGGGCATGGTGGTGCATATCTGTAATCCCAGCACTCAAAAGGCTGAGGCAAGAAGATCATTGTGAATTCTGCTGAACCAAACTGGGCTACAAAGTGAGCTCAAGGCCAGCCTGAACTGCATAGTAAGACCCTGTCTCAAAAAGACAAAAAAAAAAAAAAAAGGTTCTGTTGTGTTTAGATTTTAAAAGAGATAAATGGTAAACATATGTTAGTATTGGTGGTACAAGAGTAAAGCAAGAATGATGAGACTTGAATTCCTCAACTTTGAGAAATGTATCGATCCACAAAACCATGCCTTTAATTGAAACAGTAAACATTTCCATTCATCGTAAGTGTCCTCAGGAGTACAGGGGTTTTGTTCTGTTTTGCTTTTTCGTGCCACTGGGTATTGAATTCAGCACCTTCATGCTGAGCTATATCCCCAGCCCTTTTATTTTGTTTATTTTTTCTCTTTAATTTTTTATAATGAGGCAGAGTCTTGCGAAGTCAGTCAGATTGGTCTTAAACTAAAAATTCTGCTTCAGCCTCCCAGTTTTCTGGGATTTGAAGGTATCTGTCACTACACCTGGCTAGGAGTGTGCATTTTAAAGGTGGCCTGCCCACGCTTATGCTGATGCACAGTTGGTCTGGGGACATATGCTGTAATACTTCCTTCTCCTAGTTGGTCTTTAAAAAAAAAATAAATCCACCAGTACCTTGGGTATGATATCTACTCTACCCCTTCCTATCTGCAGGACCTTGAGTGACTTACTTCACTTCTCTGCATTGATTTCTTATCTGTGAAAGAGTATTTGCCTCTGAAAGAGTATTTGCCTCATGGTATTATGAGTAATAGCAGATAATGCAACAAAAGCACCTAGACTGTATTTGGCATACCCTTCAATAAATACTGGCTGTTATTCAGTGCACAGACCTCTGTCCACACATCTGCCTGGAGTCATCTTATTTGGAGATACACAAGGCTCAACAAAATAGAAGGCTGGGCAACTCTCCCTTTGCCAGAGGGATTGACTAAAGAACTCCCTATTATAACACACCTGTACTAGAATCGGGGGGGGGGGACAGAGAGAAAGAGAGGGCAGAGAGACAGAGATAGACACAGAGAAATCAAGTAGATATGCAAGAGGATGCTTGTCCTCTAGGACTGTGGAGAGGGAGGTATCATGAAGGTTTCATTAAGTAGGCTTGATCAATTGTACCACTAGCCATTGATAATTAACTCTGCCTTAGGGGGCGCCCTCTTCCCTCCCCAAAGATCATGAGAGGGACTAAAAGTCCTAATCCTTTAATCCCATAGTGTGTTCCCCTGGCAACAAATCTCTGCCCTGAGGCTGCACAGCTATCCAAGACATATTACCTTGGGAATTCTAAGGGATTTAGAAGTTTTGTATCTGGAACTGGGATCAGAGACCAAATATAAGAATAAAAGATTCTCCGAGCAACTCCATTGCTCAGGAAAAGAAACTGAGGACAGAATTCAGGGTGTGCACTTCTAATGTTTTAGCTACTAAGCAGGTTTCAGATTTGCATGAACCACTGTGCAACCCTACCAGAGCTTTACAGGAGATCCCCTTGCTCTGTACTCTTGGCATCACTAGGGATGACCAAAAGCTAAGCCTTTTTAATGTGAGCCACATGATTTGATTTTGCATTTCTCTAGGAACAATATTGGGCATCTTTTTGTGTAGTTACTGCTTCAGATGCCAAATGAGACGTGTCAAGAACTCAGCCAATCTTGGGGGTGACACAAAACACTTAGGAAGCCCTGGAAGGGGGAGAGATTTGCATCTATAGGCTCACACCCCCCCCACACCCTTCTGGCTCTTGTCTTTTCTTTTTTAATGAGCTGTGGGGTTTTTTGGTGATAGGATTGGGCAAGCTACGCTGTGCTTGCATATGTGGGACCTTGCAACAGAAACCTTGGTCAGACTTTGCTGCTTGCGCCATCTTGAATTCCCTGGGCTCTGCTCCGTGAGGTGTATGGGAAATTCCCTTTAGCAGATGTTTTGATTTTCTTCATTGCTGCACAAACCCTAGGTTGGCCATGGCTACTCCTTGCTGGGAAGAAGGTAGGAGGAGGAGAGGTAAACCCAGCAGTGAGAGGAGGCATCTTAGTAATTTTTCTCATTGCTGGAATAAAATATCCAACACCCACAATTTAAGGGAGGAGAGGTTTATTTTGGTTTATTTAGTTTGTTCAGTCCATAGTTGGCTGGCTTCTAGGCAGGACAGCATGACAGAGGGCATAGCGGAGGAGAGCTGGTCACAGCATGGTGAACAGGAAGCAAACAGAAGACGCTCTGACAAGGAACAGGAAGACAGTGCCAGTTCCAACAGCACATTGGGCTCTCAGGTCTCTTCTCTTCCCTCCCCTCCTTCCCTCCTCCTCCTCCTCCTCCTTTCTAATTTCTTTTCTTTTCTTTCTTTTTTTATCGGTACCGGGGATCGAACTCACGACTGCCTGCTTGCAAGGCAGGCGCTTATCCCCAGGCCCCCTCCTCCTTTCTCTCTCTCTCTCCCTTTCTCTCTCTCTCTCTCTGAATCAGAAAGTTGCAAGATTCCACTGTTTCTGCAAAAATCATATAATCTATACACACAACCTCCCTATTTTTGGGAAGAGGAAACAAGGACTCAAAGAGAGACCAGAGCATCTCAGTTCAGGTGGTTTAAGGATGAACCTGGGCCTTCTAACTCCAAGCCAATGTCCCTTGTATCACAGTCATCAAAACTATGTTCATGGGCCTTTAGGATAAATATTACAATACAATGTCCAAATAGAAAGTACACAATTTTCTGAGTGTGGTAGGCAGGGATTGTCAGAGAGAGCAGTCCGGTGTCACCCTGCCCAGAACTGGGAAGAGAGACTGGTCAGTGTTCCCATCCTGTGCAACCTGCCCCGCTCAGGAAGCTCCCCCACCCATGCCAGTGCAGATCTGTTTTGTGCATTGTGGCCATGGTGCAAAGAGAGTGCTTTCATCTCTGGCTCCACATGCTCACTGTCAAATTAATAACCATCCACGCTGGTGGGTTTCGTGTAGCTCATTCGTCCTCTGTGTTGCCTGGGTCCCTCACACCAGTGTCCCTCTGGCCACAGATGAACCTGGAGCTGTGTCCAGTGTGGGGGGGCATGTGCCACAGTGCGTGTCCTGCTGTGATCTTCCCAGAGCATGGGTGCTACCTCCTCTCAGATGCTGTGGGAGTGGGGGTGTGGGGCTATCGGTGCTACTCCAGTGCCCCCTTGCTCTCCTGCACGGAGGTCGACTCCTGTTTCTAGAGAAACCCTTGTATTCTCCCTAGAACTCCGGTAGTCTTCCACCCACCTTGTTGAGAGCAGGCAACCCTGGCATCTCTGTGAGGGAGGCTTCTCTCTGTACCTTCACACAAGCCCCATGGCTCCAGCACTGAGGGGTCCTGGGATAAAGTCTTCCATTCTTCTATTGACCTGCTCTGTTCCAGTGTCCTCCATTTTCTTGGTCCAAGATGTTAGAAACAACAAACACTATTTTTCTTTTGAAATGGGAGTCTCGCTGTTATTTAGGCTGGGCCTGAGTCTGTGAGTGCAAGAGATCCTCCTGCCTCTGCCCCTTAATTAGCAAGGATAAAAGGTGCACGCATAGCACCCAGCAACACTAACTTCTGCGGAGAGCTTGCATGCTGCGAACTTTCTGTGTATTGAACTCACTCACTCTGACGCCATCAGATAGGAGTTCTTACGACTGTCTGACAACCACCTGGCTTATCTCAAGTTCACTGAGAGAAGTGCCAGGGCCAGGCTGTGACCCAGGCTCTGAGGGAGCATGATTTTAGGGCACAGAGTGAGGGAACATGGGAGTGAGGCAGAAAGGGAGGAAGCGAGAAGGCAGGAAGTGTGCTTGTGAGCTGCGTGCTGTGCGGGAACACACAGCTCTTTGCTTCACCGTGTGGAGCGCTCCCGGGTCCTGTGCTGGGCACTTAGGACTACCGTGGGGGCACACAGGGGATCTCATTGCTGTCCCCTGCCTCCAGGCCCACAGAAGATGTGGGACTGCTTGGGCTGAGCCCTGAAAGAGGCCAGAGGAAGTGAGTGGGGAGAGGGGCATCAGCAGTGAGTGCCATGCTCACCCCTTGTTCAGTCTCCAACCCTGTCTCCTGGGCTGAGTGTTTCCCTGTCCTTTGAGCCTGAGCTGGCTCCTGCCCCTGCCATCAGGAGTCCCATTTTACAGATAAGGAAACTTAAGGTAAGAGAGGTGAAGCAGCTTGGCCAGAGTCGTGGAGTGATCCCAAATGCAGGATGGGCTCTGGGGTCCTCACCTCCCTTGGCCCGTGTCATGTGGCAGGCCTGGTGCTGGTCATCTGGTCCTGTCCCCACGATCTACATCTCATCTGTATCACCTGGCTGCTGGGTTCCTGGAGATGGGAACAAGGCTTCCACTGTGGAGAACTTGGCCCTGGCCAGGCGGATCATGGGGGACACAAGAAGGGGTTCCGGACTGGGTTCTGTGACCTGCGGAGGAGATGTGCAGCCAGCAGGGGTCAGCAGAGGCTAGTGCTCCTTCCACTGGGACAGTGACCTCAGACAGGCCCAGGGAAGTGACAGGAACCAAGAAAGAGGAAGAGAAAACATCCTAATGTGCCACCCAGGGACAGAGGTATTCTCAGAAGGGGTCCTGGGATGGCACCACATGCTGCTCCTACCAGAGCCCACAGTTAGGAGGCCCCAAGTCTCCCAGGTTGTGAGGCCAGGACACATCTCTACTCAGCGTGCTCCTGCCTGCCTCCCTCCCGGGCTGGGTCCTGTCTTCTACTCTGGTATCTGTGCTGGGTCCCCTGACCTTTAGCTCCAAGGGTCTCTGTGGGGTCCCTGCCTGCCCTTTAACTCTTGGGGTTGAAAGCTTGCTTCTGAGCTTCTAAAGAGTAGATTCATTGCTGCATTGTGAAGATTTGAGTAAACTTCACCTCTCCTGTCTCAGCCACACCTTTCCCCTGGCATTAAGATTGACAGTATTTAGTTCTTTAATTTAAAAAACATTTCTGAGCTTTCTCTGTGGTGAGGAGAATAAACAGAAAGTGGGTGGGAGCGCTGGGAGGGTGTGGCTCTTAGGCTGGGTGGCCAGGTATGCATGGCCAGGGAGAGATGTGGAGGCATGCATGGGGTCCAGGTCCATCCCCACCTTGATCCAGAGTGGTGAGGGGCACTGGCGTCACAGGGCAGTGCATTTCAGTCTGGGAGCAGAGGGAGAGGGGACCACCGGGAGCATCAAGGGTGGGGGCCTAAGAAAGGACCGGCTTTGTGCTGAGAAGGTAGCTCAGGTAGGGCAGTGTGCAGCCCTTGTAGCCTCACTGGGCTCAGGGCCCAAGGTCCAGGTCAGCCAGCTGCAAAGGCTGTTTGCTCAGAGCTGAGGGAAAGCAAGGCACATGCTGCCTCCATGTTCTTCCCATTCCCTCCCCATGCTCCCTTGCTCAACAGGGCTCCGTCTCCCCTAGGTAGTTTTCACTCAACCGCCTCTCTCTCCCTAGGCCTCTCTTACCTCATCTCTGGGAGAAGAAAGTGTTCCCGTGTGCCCATTGGCATTATCCCAATATCAGAGAAGTTCCAGGCACAGTTCTTGCCTTGGCATGATCCAGTGGAGGCTTGGACCCCTGCGACACCATGGGAGGGGAGCAGGCAGGTAGCAGCAGAGCTCGGTGACCCCCACAGGACACAGCCAAGTCCCGCAGAGACCTGTACTCTCAGTCTCCCTGGCCAGTTCTCACCCAGAGCTTCTGGAAGCAGCGCTGCCACCAGCCCACAGTGTCAAGACCTGGGGAGAGAGAGGCCCTGCCCAGGTTCACTCTGCTGTTCTCACTTCACAGACGAGTAGAGTGGGGCCCAGCTGGGGGTGACTGGCAAGTGTCCCCGTGGTCCTCAGTGTCAGAAGCAGGCTCCGCAGGAGGAGTGGCAGGGACACTCTGCTCCTGGAAGCTGAGTCTGTTGAAAGGGCAGGAGCCACAGCCACGGGGACAGGGACACAGCTCTGCCCAAGGGCAACCAGCAGGGAGCGGGTTGCTCCCCAACTTTCTTCATACTCTTGTTTTCAATATTTTATTAATCCATGTTTGCAGTACGTAATCATTACATTCCTTGTATGAAGTTGGTGTGAGGACATACGACATCTTAAGGCTTTTTTGTCCCCTTCCCTTGCCCTCCTTTGTCTCTTGATCCCCTTCCCCTTTGAGAAAGATCTCTCTTCCTGCCTCATATTATCTATCTTTTATTTTGCTCTTTATATTTTGAATTTCTCACTTAAAAAATTACGTGATATTTAAGCCATGTGGCTTAATTTATTTTCCTTAACATTATGGTCTTGGGGTGCATCCACTTTCTGACAAATGACTCAAGTTTCTCGGTCTTCATGGCAGAGAAGTACTATGTTGTGTATAAATAACACATTTTCTTTACCCACGCATCTGTTGATGAATGTACAAATCACTTCCAAGATTGAGCTATTATGAGTTGTGCTGTTATAAACATGAGTGTGCATGGATCACTGTGATAAACTGTCCTTAACTTTTTCAGGAAGATACCTAGAAGGGGAATAGCCAGGTCAAACAAAATTCCTAATTTTAGTTTTCTGAGGAATCTCCATGCTGATTTCCACAGAAGTTGTGCTAGTTTACACTCCCACCAACCTCTTTTCTCAGGATCCTGTTCTGCTATGAGGCAAGGTGAGACAGACAGACATAAACACCCGTGTTATTTGTGTTTTATTTTTCAAAAGGCAAGCAGTCACCCATTTAAACTCAGGTAAACTGTCTCCTCTCTTCTGTCCTCTTTGTCACTGTGTCCCAGCCTTGGCTCTTATTGTGATGTCCCCTTTGTCCTGCTCCCTGCATGACCATCTTTCTGTCCCCAAGGAAATGACATTACCTGGGCTGCTGGTCACAGGTGTCCTAAAGCCAGCTGAACTCTGTGGCCATGCTGGGTACTCCGGGGCCTTATCACTTTCTGGGGTGACCAGGTCCCAACTGGCCTCAGTTCACGCTGACCAGAGGGGTCGTCCAGCCTTTCGGAATCCATTTCCCCTTGACTTCGTCTCCATCCTAGTTCCCAAGATCCTAAGGAATCTGAGACTCTTCGAGAATCTTCAGGAATCCTCCCACTTGTCAGGAATCTTCCCAAACCTTTCCCAGCATTCATCCTAACAAAGCCTTCTGGATTTAAAAGTCAGAATTCAACCTCTTTTTTTCTTGAGACTCAGTGGCCCCTTGGCAGGGAACATGGTGACTCCTCCCCCACACTGACAGCCGTCTGGTGCAACCAATCTGCCCATGCCCGTGGCAGAGCTCTCTCTGGCCCACCTGCCCACCTGTTTGCTAAAGCTGGCAGTGACTGGGCTGGCCTCCAGGCCATCACCCTCAAGACCCAAAGTGTTCCCACTGAGGACCTGGAGGCCCAGGACCTGTCACCTGCCCAAGATGGCAGGGGAGGCCTTGGCAGCAGAGTTGGACTATGGCAGATTCCAGCCTCAAAGCCAGACCAGTGCCTCTCAGCCCATGGGCCTGTAGCAGAGCTGGGAGGCGGCACTCTGGGGTCTGTGGCCCACGCCCTGAATTTGTCTGGAGACAGGTTTGTCTCTATCACCTGCCTTTGCCAGTTAGGACACCAGCATCTGTGACACAGGTGGACTCCCTTGTGGATCTCTCACAGGAGTCCACAGCAGCAAGTCTTGTGAAACATTTATACTGGATTGAATTGTATACTCAAATTCATGTCCCTTCAGGGCCTCAAGGGGGGCCCTTATTTGGAAATAGGGTCATCACAGATGTAATTAAAGATGGAGTCATTAGGCGCTAGGGTGGGTCCAGCCCACCCTTGGAGCCTTTCTGATAGAAAGTCTGACCTTGCCTTGAGTTCAGAGTCCAGAGCTCAGGATCTATGAAATTCATTTCTGTTGCTTGAATCATCTGGGTTATGGTCATGGCGGCCATAGGGATCTAACACACAGCTTCAGAGGGAGATTTCTGTTGTTCAGAAACACACACACCCATGAACTCCCCACATTGGTGTACAGCTCTCCGAGAGCCCACATTCGCGGGCTTCCTTCTCTCCTTACAGGTGCAGATCTAAGGCTTGGATGTAGAAATCCCTGGATGGCCACATGCCTGTGTCCCATCTATTATGTCTCCCCAAGCAAAGACACTTCCTCGAGCTGTGTCACAGTCTTCTCCCTGAAAATGCCACTTTCCTCCCCAGCCTGGTCCTTGAGGGCAGGAGCTTTGGACTCTCCCTGTCCACCCACCCTCAGCCCAAGCCTGACAGGTAGCCGAGGGTGAAGTCCTCTCAGCTGTAGGCAGCCACAGCAAGTTGAGGGTGCAGGGTGGAATGGAGTCTGGGTCTCTTCTGAGACCCCTTCTACTCCCAGAGTGGCCCTCGAAAGCCAGGGAAGAGGTTTTCTGGGCCCCCAGCGCTGAGCCCTGGGCCAGACGTCCTGGGAGACCCCAAGCGATTTGCATCTGAAAGAGCACTGGCTTCGTTAAAATTCTCCTCGCCTGAAGGGAAACAAAACTGAAGAAGAAAAAGAAAGTCCTGAGCAACTTTGCTGCAGAGGAACATTCTGAGCTGCTAAAAATAGGGAGGAAACTGCCGGCTTTGGGTCACCCAGCACCGCCCCCGCCCCCGCCCCCGCCCCCCAAGGCCAGAGCTCCCGTGGGAGACAGGAGCTCCGAGCTCTTCTTCACTGACGCCACCTGATCTTCATCCGGACACAACCAACATCCCAGAGGCCCCAGCATGCCAGGCTGCCGAGAAGTCCCTCAGGAGACAGAGCAGAACAGTTGCGTGGGGACTGATCAGGATGATGCGGGAACCCGGTGAGTCTGGGACTGAGTCTCAGCATCAGGCTGCCTAATCCCAGGCTTCCTGCTGCCCTGTGAGCCTGGGGAAGCCACTTTCTCTGTGAGCCTTTGCTGAGCTGGGAGATGCAGGGAGGGTCTGAGTGATGCCCAAGATGGGACGAGTGTTCAGGGAACTTGATTTTTGGAGCACTGCTTGCTGAGGCCAAGAAAGGCTCAGCCAAGGCATGGGTCACATCCCAGGGCCTGTGTGAAGAAAGAACTTTTCAGTCAGTGAGAAGGCTGCCCGGTTCCCTTTGCTGGGCTTTGACAGGTAAAGGGGGAGCCGGAAGTCTGCTTGCTGTGTGACCTTGACAAGTCCCTGGCCCTCTTTGGGCTGCGGTTCCCCATTATCCATGAGGGGCTGAGAGTCCCTCAGACTCTTCCACTGCATATGTTCTGTGTTGCAAGGATGCAAATTCACTTTGTGAAGCTCAGGCCCTGTTAGGAGAGCACTCCTGAGAGAGGACAAGAGCCCAGCCAGGACTCCACAGTCAGCATCGGTGACCATGCCCAGGCGGCTACCTCCTGGGACAGGTGGGAAGAGGCTCTCATCCAGGGGCATTTGGGTGGTCTCGTGTGGCTGGCAGCCTGGGAGGTTAAGAAGGAGAGGATACTGACGGGGGACAGGAAGTGAGGGTAACTAGAAGGTGCAGTAGGGAACCCAAAGGGAGTACAAATGCGAGGGAGAAAGTGCCAGGGTTTGTACTAGTTCCAGGAATGTGGCAGCCACTGTCCTCGTGAGAGACAAGAAGGGGTGTGGGGGAAGGAAGTAAATGTCACAGACAGAGGGGCTGCCCTGCCTTGCCCTGGGCACCAAAAGGCCCTGCTACACCCTCCATCCCCCCAGAAGCAGGAGCCCCTACCCTCAAGACCTCCAGTCCCCCACCCAGCATGTACCTGTGGCAGGAGGAGGAGGGAGCCCCTCTAGGACAACAGCCCCAGCTCCCCACCCACGGCAGCTCTGCTCTGTTCTGGGCACTATCATTTACAGACCAGAGAGCAGAGGCCAAGCATGTCCACCCCAGGGTGCCCACAAGCAGGCCTCAAGGCTCAATCTTCCTCAGCTGTGGTGGTGCACATCTGTCATCCCAACTTCCTGGGAGGCTGAGGCAGGAGGATCACAAGTTTGAGGCCAGCCTGGGCAATTTAGTGAGGCCCTGTCTCAAAACAAAAAATAAAAAGGGCTAGGAATACGGTTCAGTTTAAAGCCCTGTGTTCAAACCCCAGGATCCTTAACTCCCACCCTACAAAGCTCAGCCTTTAAAAGTAAAATTCAAGGGCTGTTGGCTCTCAGAGTCTTATGAGTGAGAGGACAGATGAGTCTGGAGCCCGGGTGAGAAGGCTGGCAGAGGGTCTGGCATGCCTGCCTGGGCCTGTTTGCAGATGCCACCGAAGGGAGGTGGCACACAGGGAGGAGCCTGGCCTGCTGCAGGAAAGATGCCCTCCCTGCCCCCACCAAAGTGACACAGGTTCCAGGCTCCTGGGTAGTAAGGGCTGGAACTCAGGCCACAGGGCTGAAATTCAGGGTGCAGGTCCCCTGCCTTCTTATGAGCAACTTTGAGGCAGGCATTTAACCGCTCTAACCTCAATATCAGCCATGCACAGATTGAGATAAAAAGCCTGACCTTGACATTGTGGACGGTCCAGTGTTCCACCAGCTGGCGTGTATCCCGGACCCTCCATGGTTTCCCAGACAGAACTCCCTCAGCAGTATGATGGAGGGCACCTGCCTTGGGCTCCCGGACTGCTCCTGACCTATTCTGTGATCCTAGGCTGGATGCTCTCTTGGACCTCAGTTTTCCCATATGTCAATGAGGCAGATGACCCTACTGTCCCAGGTCCCCATGGTAGCTACAGGGAAAGAACTTTGATCCCCAGTTGACATTGTTCCCATCAGAGCAGTTACTGTCGTGACTGACACAGCCCATGTCCCTGCCATTGCTGGGCCCCTGCAGCCAAGCTCCAGCAACTTGGCTCCAGCAACTTGGCTCCAGCGCCAGCCTCTCCCAAAGCTTGACATATGACCCCCACCCAGTGCTGCAGTAGGGGAGCTAAGAAGATACGGGAGACATGGGAGGGGTGTTCGCACCCTGCCTGCCCACCTAAGTCCCTCTCACTGTAACTATCACAGGACTATAGCTTCATGGTAGAAGCTGGTGTCTCCTGGGCACCTGCTGACCATGCCAGGCCCAGGTCTTATCCCGGATGAGCCCCTGTTGAGGAGATTCCAGCCTCCCTGGTCAGAGGAAGCCCATTATGGAGTGATAGGGGCTGTCCAAAGCAACAGGCAAGGCTAGGCCAACCCATAGGTCTGGAGAAGCAGACATGGCCAGAACTGGGAGCAGCTGGGGCCAGGGGGGGAGCCAGGCAGTCTGGCTTGGGGGAGGTGAACCTGACAGCGCTGAGTCCAGGATGGGCTTGGCGGGGGGGACACAGCAGGCAGGGTCCTGCCAGGCTCAGGGAAGGTAATACAGGTTCTGAACTGACAGCCCTTCCCCCGCTGCTTCCCTCAGCCCTGCCTGCCAAAGACAGGGCACGGCAAGGAGCCCCTGAGAGCCCAGGACAGGGAGCAGTTACAAGCTCAACCAACAGGGCTGCTCCCATGGAGAAGGCTTTCCAAGCATGACAAGGACAGAGCACTAGTCTCTGAGGTGTAAGGTGAATGTTACAGAGAGAGAACAGGTGTCCTTAAAAACATGGAGTATGGGGCCAGGGAGTTAGCTCGGCAGGCTCAAGCACCTGCCTGTTAAGCATGAGGTCATAAGTTTGACCCCCCGCCCTTACTTAGAGTATTAAGGGCCTCTGGTTCTTCAATTCTCTTAGCCTCTGTTTCCCATTTATTTTATTTTATTCTATCTTATTTTATTTTACTTTTGAGACATAGTCAGATCAGAACCTGTATTCCTTCCCTGAGCCTGGCAGGATCCTGCCTGCTCCCTACCTCGTTCTGGCTGGTCTTGAGCTCACTTTGTAGCCAGGGCTAGTCTTGAACTCACAACAGTCCTCTTGCCTCAGCCTCCTGAGTGTTGGTATTACAGGCACGCACCACCACGCCTAGCAGTCCCCATAATTTAGAAACGTGGCTGTTCCTTTTTCATTTTTGCTTCATGTTTTAGTGTCTTTATTATATCTGGTTCCATGAGAATACATTCATTTACTCAAAATTATTTATTGTTGATTATTGAAGCACCATGTTAAGCCACGGAGAATATCCTAGAATACAAAGTGAATCTTTGCCCATATAAGCACACACACTAGCAGAGAAGACAGACATTAATCAATAACTCTACTATTTTTTGAAATGCTGGGGATCTAACCCAGGTCCTTGTATGCTAGGCCAGCCCTCTGCCCTTAAACTCCACCAATTGTTAAACTATGACTGTGAGAAGAACCATGAAAGAATAGAATAAGAACAAAATAATTGAAGCCCACACTTTAAATGGTCAAAATGGCAACTGCCATACATATGTCACCACAATAAAAATACTCTGTGTTGGGGATTTTTAAGTTAAGGAGGAAAAGCATCAGATTGTGACTTAGTACTAGGAGTTAAAGACGACTTCCCTGAGAGAGTAACACTTAGCCAGAGATCTGACAGATAAGTAGGAGTTGGTATAGGGAAGAGCTTTGTAGGGAAAAAGCACAGCAAAGGCACTGGGGTAGAAAGGAAATTGTAGGGTTCCAGAAACTGAAAGGCCAGTGGAAACAGAGCCAATGGGGGTGTTGTTATAAGAGCTACAAGAAGTCCGGGCACTGGTGCCAGGAGTGCAGAGCAGAGGGCAGGTCACACCTGGGAAGTCACAGCTCCTGAGTGAACTAGGCCTAGTCTCAGACCCTGCATACAGATCTGGATTCTTCAAGATGTAGGTCAGCCCAGGTCAGGTCTTGGTCCATACTAGGTCCTAGTGTTGTTATCTGGGGCACAGAGCATCAGGAATGGGGACCAGAGGTAGTCACTGTCTACAAACAAGCTGGGTAGCAGAGTCCCAGGTCAGCAGGTGATCAGGTCACAGAGGCCAACATACTCTGTTATGACACCCACAGTATTGTCAGTCTGCTCTGACCTGAACACCTCCAGGGAAGGCAACCCACTGCTCACTGTCCATCCTGCATGGGTAGTTTCATCTGGAGACAGTGGGGCAGGAGGAAGTCCAATCTCATGCTGGGCCTCCTGGGTTTCGACACCTGGGGCTCTATCCTCAGACAGTACCTGATGAGCACCCAAGAACAGGGCACAGGAGCTATAAAGGTCAAGAGCATGGAAGGACAGCTGGACCCGGCTCAGATTCTGGCCTGAGAAGTTGTGAACGAAGACTTTACATCTGTGAGGCTTTTATTAGTGAGGTTAATGGTCATGTATGTTGAAGCATGCACCTATTACCATATAACTTGTATGACTTTTTACAAACATGTACACACATGTAAATCCATGACCCAGTCAAGAGACAGGCCACTTGGTCACTGGGAAGCCCTTCATGCCCACTCTTCTCCCGTAGGCCACCCCTTACATGAGCAGCCATGGTCCTGAGATCGTGACTTCCTTGGTGCACAGCTCGATTTGCCCCTTAGTGCCCTGCTGACCCTCTCTCCACACAGTTTAAATTTCCATGGTGTAGCCACACCACTCGCCTGCTGAGAAGTGTTGTGTCCTTGCCTGCCCCAGTGTGTGTCCACCGGGTCACCTTCCACCCCTTTTGAGGATAGGACAGATTGTGTATATGTGTGACTGTATGTGGAGCTCCCTGGGTGCTCTGGGGTGATCTTCCTACCTTGGCACACGTAATCAGTCTACAAAGACCCTTCCGCAGGATCCCAGAGACATGGATGACTCTCAAGGGATGTGTCCATTCACCACACTGGCCGTGGCTGGAAACCTTTGCCTTGTCATGGGTCTCTCACAGGTTGCTCATACCTGGTTGAGAAGGCTCTATAAGCTAAGCATGGGGGCAGGGGGGGGCCTCAGCATCTCTGCTCTGCACCATTTCCCTACACAATCTTCAGCTCCCAACCTGTGACATGCAGAGTCAAGGTCCAAAGTCCACACGTCCTGACACAGCCACAGGTCGCTGGGTCACCTTTCATGGCCTTGGGAACCACATGGCAGTGCCTCCCCTGCATAGTGAGTCTCCGAAGCCAGTCCCTGGGCCCATGCCTCTTCCACGTGAGGAGCTACACTCCCCAGTTTGGGCGGAAGGACCTGCTGTATGACCTCTCCCAGCTCACTGAAGACAAAGCCTCCTGCTGGCTTTGTGTGACGGAAATGTTATAATATTTTGTTTCACTTGTTTTTTTCTTTTTGGTCTTTTTGAGACAGGGTTTCACTGTGCAGTCCAGGCTGGCCTTGAATTCTCAGCAGTTCTGCTTCAGCCTCCCCAGTGCTGGGATGACAGGTGTACAACCACATACCCAGCTTCATTTTGTTTTTAAAGGGTATATTCCCTGGGAAAGAATCACGGCTTGAGTTTATTTTAGTACTTTCAAATATTTTGTATCTTTGAATCTTCATTGTTTCTTATGAAGAATGAATGCTTTTACTTTTCTGTTCTCTCAGTTTCTTTTCTCAATTTCTTCTCATATAATGTGCCTTCCTCATCCCACTCTTGCCCAGATTTGACTACTTTTAAAATATTTTCATCTTCCATTTCCAGCAATGTGATTAGGATGAATTTAAGCCTGGCTTTCTTTTTCTTATTCAGCTTATGTTCTGTGATTTAGAAGTCCCAGATTTTCAAGTGTAACTTGGGGATTGATGTTTTTTACCCAATTTGAAAAAAGACTTAAACATTATTTCTTCAAATATACTTTTCTACCCCATTCTTTCTTCCCTCTCCAGAGGGCCTCCAAATAAATTTGCATTAGACCATTTGACTTTGCTTCATAGATCCCTGTGGCTCTAGTCATTTTAAAAAAAAATATAACATCCTACATAAGCTCGGCCGGGTGGCAGACACCTATAATCCCAGCACTCTGGAAGCTGAGGCAAGAAGATTGCCACAAGTTTGAGGCTAGCCTGGGGCTACCTAGGGAGTTTAAGGCCAGCCTCAATTATAGAGTGAAACACTGTGTCAAAAATACAGAAATAAATATTAAAAATATATAGCATCTTTATTGAGATATAACTCACAAAACATAAAATTCACCCATTTAAACTATGCTATTGAATGGTTTTTTAGTATATTCACAGAAATGTGCCACCGTCATAAACCCTATTTTATTCTATTTTACTTTACTGTGTATTTGCAATGTGGGGATGGAACACAGGGCTTAGCTACACTCCAGGTCCATACAACCAATTTTAGAATGTTTTCCTCCTTCCCTGAAGAAACCCCACACCCATTAGCAGTGACTTCCCACTCATCCTCAGCGTCCCTGGCCCTGTAATTCACCTCCTCTGCACATTGGTCTACATGGGCTGACATTGTCACTGTGGCTGGCTTCCTCCACTTGGCGGGGGGTCTGCGGTCCACTCATGCTGTCGCATGAATCTGCTTCATCCCTTTGCTGGCAGGGATAATATCCGATCTGTCAATTTGTTCATCCACTGATGGGCACTGGGGTTGCTTTCGCTTTGGTTCTTATGGATTATGTGACTTCAAACGCTTAGACAGATGCTGTGGTGTGGACACCTGTTTTTGTTTTCCCTCAGTGCAGGCCTGGGAATGGGGTTGCTGGGTCACATGCTCGACGCATCACCTTCCCGAGGCTGCCAGACAGCACTGAATGGGCTCCAGACTTTTTTGCCCTCTGCCAGTGTTATCCTCCATCGCAGCAGTCCCAGCAGATGCGAAGCATAACTGTCCTCTTGATCTCTATTTCCTGATGGCTGATGGTGTTGGGCAACTTTTAAGGTGCTTGTTGCCCATCTGTGTCCCCTCTTTTATCTTTATGTGTCCCTCATCTCCCATCCCAAAGCTGGGATGGTGGCCCTCAGTTACCTTGACTGCATCTTTGTGGTTGACCTTCAACCCCATCGTCTCCAAACCACACTGCACTCATTTCTACTGCCCACAGAACACTTGGCTCGTGGGAGATGGAAAACGGGTACGCATGGTGGGAAGGAAGAAATTCTGGCAGGTGTCAGTCTTTGGGACAGAAAGATGTCACTTCCAACTCCAGAAATAATTATTATTTCGTATTTCCTAGCAGATAAGTATGTGCACAAAAGCAATCCCCTGAATGCTCAGTGCCCTAGAGGGAATCAGCCAAGGCAGTACCAGGATGGCTTCCTGGAGGAGGAGTAAGTAAGACTCTGCTGTGGCCAGCTGGTGGGCTCTACAGGAAGATGACAAAAAGGTCCCATGTTTCCTTAACTATTTGGAAACAACACCGAGAGTGACCATTAGGCCAGCCAGGGTTCTGGCAATTGGCATGGGATTCCTGGGAGCCCCAAAATAAGGATGTTTCTACTGCCATTGGCTGCCACAGCTGGTGCCAGTGTTAGGTCCAGTCGTGAATGCTGCTCATCACTTATCAGGGATGCAGCAGAAGGAGGAGGAGGAGGAGGAGGCAGGTAGTGGTCTCATTGGGCTGGCATCATTCATAAAGGTGGGGCTTTGAGGTCCCCCAGGAGCCAGAAGCAGCAAGGGGCCTGTAGGTGTAGAATGCATGCTGGGGTGAGGGTGAGCTCCCAAAGCTCTCAAGGGCTTGGAACCAGCACTCCAGGACGGAACAGCCAGGTGTCTGGAGGTGGCAATGGGCAGGGAACAGCCTTTATCTCGGAACTTGGTGAGGGACAGGATTCTTTCAGAGTTGGGGTGCTGGTATTGCACCCCCAGGTTGGTATGACAATCGGCTGTCATCTGCCATCAGACCCGGGGACATCATCACTGTCTGTAGTGTAGCCTCTGCCTTGCTTCTTGGCTTCAGACCCAGGTTCCAAGTGGCTCAGGGGTACTTGCTTGTCTGGCATGCATGCACCAAGCCCTGGGTTCCATTTCCAGTCCTGGGGAGGGAGGAATTAAAGCTTAACATTCCTCCCTAATACCCTCAGGGGCTGCCTCACAGCAGCTTCCTCTCACTCTCAAGGCAGTTTGAGATTTGGAGTTGTGACTTGCAAGTGATAATTAAAGAGGGAGAGACAGACAGACTCCTCAGGGAGGATAGGGGACAGACTCTCAGGGGCACCCACAGGTGTGTAGAAGGGACACAAGATACAGGGTGAGTCAGAAGGGGCTCCCCAGGGCCCTAAGATCCAAAGATGTGGCTGGACTGAGCTACTACCACAAGCCTGCTAGTGCCTGGAGTACAGGAAGAGGGGTGTAGGGACTTTGTCACCTCATATCCAAGGGTTAAAGGTGTAACACTGAGCAAAGGTAGAGTTTTCAGGTCCCTATCGCTGCCACTGGAACGTGAGATTCCAATGAAACCTGCACAGCAGGGCACTACGAGCCACACCCTTGACACAGCCAGTGTTTGCTAAGTGAACTACAAACAATGCACATGAAGCCCAGGCTCCCGCCCAGCCCCAGGATTGGCTGGCCCCAGGTGCAAGGCCAGTGGTGGTAGCAATCATACCTGAGGCTGTCAGGGATGTCTGCCAGCAAGCTGCCTCCTACCAAACAAGCAGGTCCCTATCCTGCCTCCCGCCCTATTATGTAAGATCCCATGGTGGGCAGCTGGGGCTGGTGCCAGGTGGGTCAGAGGTACCTAGGGCCACACCTTGCCAGCAACCACAGGCAGGCTGGGGCGGGTCCCCACTTGGGTCCAGCCTCTTTCTCGTCACCTGGGACCTGGGGCACCACACTGCTCCCAGCCTCATCATGCCTTAGCTGCAGGAGCTAGGGGTGCTGAGCCCAGAGCTCACCAGCCACAAGCAGGGGGTGGCCAGACCCTCCTGGGCAGGACCTCAGCCATGAGTCTCCTGTGGGTGACAGCAAGCCAGGCATCGGGACCAGGAGAGAACAATCAGAAGCCTGGTCTGTGAGGTGAGGCTGCCTTTAAGACCACAGAGGAGGGGAAGGGGGCATGGAATCTGCCAGACAGGGTTGTGGGGGATCTGCATGGAATCAGGGTACACCTCTGGGGTAGGAAACAGTGGTGTGGACTGGGTCAGTGCCCAGGACCATGGGATCTGAAGGAGCCAAACTGCTTCCCTTTGAAGCACACCCTGACCAGAGGGAGGGGCAGGTCTCCCTTGGCGCTGGCAGAGAGGTGAGGGCTTGAAGCAGGAGGGAGGCCCGAAGGCTGTGGTCAGAGGGTTTGTGAATCTGGTGTATTGGTTCATCTCAGGGCTGGTAAGCAACAGCCCTGAGAAGGAGAGCCCGGCACTTGGATGAAGCAGCTGCTTCTTATTCTGGATCTGATTGTCTGGGCCAACTCATGGGTTTACAGAGCAAGAAATCACAGGTGCCCGCCCAGGGGCTGTGAGTCAGCCTGAAAGCAGGTCGATGCTCAAACCCCCTGGGCCGGCTGTGACTCATCTGTGTCTCTGTTGCAGGGCAGTGGGGCCTCGCTGCTCACTGGAGCTGCTGTGGCTCTCCAGGAACGGTGACTCGAGTGCTCCCCAAGGCTCTCACTCTTTCCCTGGTGAGCTTTTGGGGCGTGTCTACCTGCAGGGACCATGCCTGAGGTGCTTCTGCTCAGGCCTGCCAGCCTCTTCCTCAGGACTGTGTAAGAACCAGGGCCCCACATTTCCCAGGGGAGTACTGAGCACAGCACTCAGGCCCCCACACGGGTATGGTTTGTCCCCCTGCTGCCACCCCTCAGTCTTCCTTGACAATCTTAGTCCTCAAAAGACAGCTATAATGACAAGAGCCAACCATGCGCTAAATACTTATCACCTGTCATCTTTTCATAGAGCACAGGACCAAGGCAGGAGCCAGGGTTCAGAGAGGTGCAGTGACCCAGCTGGTCACACAGCCAGTCATTGAGTCAGACCCAGGTGGGAAGACTCTAGGGAGCCTCAGTGCCAGGCTGGTCATGAAAACATCCACTGAGCAGCTTCTGGATGCTGATCGGCATCGCAGCTGCCAGGATAGCAGGAAAGGAAGGGACAGAAACGGACTGGAAGGGGACCCTCATTCAGGAGGCAAGAAAGAGGGCTCACTTCAATTCATACGTCACACACAGAGTAACATCTGGAAAAGGGGCTGCTCCCCAGAGCTGTCCCACCACAGGAGGCCTTCAAGACATCCGCCTGCCTGAGTAGTCAAGGGTGTACACGAGAGAAATTCAGGAGGGCTTCCTGACGGAGGAGTGGAAGGAAGCTGGGAAGGCTGCAGCAGCAGGGGAAAAGCTGGTGGGTGAGGAGATGGCTCAGAGAAAGACGGGTGCAGGCCTCCCATGCCCCTGCTTCCCACCCCCCATGCCTTGGAGCTCAAGCAGGGCTTGACTTTCTTGCTGCCAGGAGGCTCTGGAGAGGTGGGGTTGGTTTGTTTCTGTGAAGGGGAGTAAGGCAAGGACATGTTCCTACGTAGACTCCTGTGAGTTGGGGTGAGGAGAGGGGGGCCCTCTTTCAGGGCCTTCCTCCCCCCAGGAGTTCAGAGCAGAAGCAGTCTGCTCTTTTCCCTACCCTGCTGTTACTTTCTGGGACACCTGCCAGCGTTTGGGGAACACTGGATTCCAGGTGCATAATTTTCCCCAGAATGACAAGAATGAAAGGTTAATCACCTTGAGAGGCTCATTATGGTTACAAAGACCGGAATCTTGCTTCACCAGCTGGGGTCATTCGAGGGCCTCCGCTTCCGGCTTCCGCATCCAGCATTGATCACAGCAGAGAGCATTTGAGGACCTGCGGAAGGGTTTGGCTCCTTTCTAGATATCTCCAACCTCACCTAGCATTTTAACGGTCTCAGCCGCCCTTTGCTATTCTGCTTCAAAAACAAACTGGGAAGGGTGGGGGACGATTGCTAGAAGCAGCACACCGGCAGGAAGTCCCATGGGTGAAGTCGGAAAGGAATACAGACTGAAGCAGCCTCACCCACAGCAGTGACAGAGTGTAAGATGGCCACCATATTGAGGAAGGACACAGAGGGTTCCAGCTGTAACGTGGTTTGGATTAGCACTCTTTAATTCAGGTGATGTCCCTTTATAGGGACTCAGTGTCAAAGCCTAGCAGGGGAAGAGCAATGAGCTTCATTTAGGAAATTTAGAGCTTTGACTCTGTCAATCAGTGTCCCAAATTCTTTAGGCAGAAAGTGGAGAGTTAAGACTTTTTGGTGGGCCAACCGCAGGGACAAGTGAGGGGTACCTGTCCTGGCAAGTACTGGGGGAAGCAGGGTCCCTTCTTCCTGGAAGGAGGGAGACAACTGGTCTCAGCTGCTGGGCAGGAACCATGTCCAGGAGATGCTTCTACCTCTGGTCCCATAAACAGTTTAGGAACCCTAATCACTGAGGTTCCAGAGCTTGGCCCCAGCTTCCAGGCTTCCTCTGCAGCTCTTTTCATTTGCTCTTTGTTTAGCTATTTGAAAGCCAGAGCCAGTTGACACAAAATTAATTAGGTGAGGAAAAGCTGCCTTACCTACCTTTAATGGGGAGGGTATACAAACAACCCTGTTTGTAGGTGGTAGTTAAGATGGGGGAGATTACAGCCCAGATAATTTGGAGGTGGCTCCCAGGTGATGTCTGATGGCTCTGAGCCCAGGGTTTGCCTGGCTCCATCTTGGAGGTCCCAGGCTGATCTCATGCCAGGATGCTAACCGTGGTCACAGTCCTTCTTGGTGTACAGAGCCCTTCGTCACCACCTGTTGCCAGTGCTCAGAGCCATATGGTAACCTTCAATCTTCTCTGTCTCAGGTGACTGTCAGGTCAGCTTTTACCTGACAGTCCTGGGGGTGGTACTCAGTGACCCACAGTCTGCAGGTTCCGTGGCTCAGAACCCTCCCGTCTACAGGTCCCAGAAACACACTTTGCTCATCTTCCCCTGCCACAGGTGCAGGTTGCCATACAACAGAGGGGCTGCCTGGCCTTTGGTCCAGGCCAGAGAGGGCTGGTTCAGTCCTACAAACACCCTTCCCACTCTCTTCATCACCTCCTGATGTCTTTTGCTTTACAATCTACCCCAGGTTCTTAAGCAGACTGCTGCCAGGTGGGCCTGGGCCTAGGTGTGTTCGAAAACTTAGTTTGAACCTACAGTTCTACCAAGGAATAAGGCCGAATGTTCAAAGCAGGTAATTGGCCCAGCCACCAGGGACCTGGATGGGGACAGGGCCAACGCCACCCTGAAAGACAGATGGGACTCCCTAGAGCCAGGGGCTGCCATGGCCAGTGGCCCAGTCACACTCTATGCAACTCCAGTGGGCTCTGTTTACCTAGCTGATAACTACATATGTGTCCCTGGAGTTGCACAAGCCTGAGACCTGGTGCAGTCCTGAGGTATGTACTGAAAATAACCAGCTCACCACCCAGGAAGCTGAGGTGTGGCCACATAAAATCCTGAGGCACTGAGGGACTGTGAAGCTGAAGTGCTGATGGGTATCTGGGAGCACAGGGAGGGGGCAGGATCTGGGGCAGAGGTGAAGGGCTGAGCCTGTTTAGGCGCAGGGTGCAGCCCAGGCATCGCCCAGGAGGCCTCCTCTAGGGGCTGCATGGAATCCCCAAGATCCCTTGGGACTCCATCTCCATTCTGAATTTACTGGCATGGCCTGGACAGGTGGGCATAAGTAAGGAGGGGTTTTCCTAACCCCAAAGCCCTGCTGCCTCTTGGTGGGGCTCAGAGTCCCCAGTGGCAAACCCAATGCCACCCTTGTCCCAATGGAAGCCCTGGGCTCAGAGACAGACATGGACTTGTCCAGGGCCACACAGCAAGCTAAGTGCAGCAGAACTGATTTCCTTCCCCAGGCACCCCTAGAGGCCGGGACAGGGGTGGAGTGGCCTCGCAGGACCTGAAGTCCTGTCCCCTGACCCTCCGAGAGCCCTCTGTGAACCCCCCTGGGGTTCTGCAGGAAGCAGCCATGCCAATGTCATCCTGGGGTGCTGAGTTGCCTGCTGAACCACTGTATTCCAACTGTGTTTTCTGTCATCTCTGCCAGTTACCAGACTGATGGGCAGCTCCCCAAAGAGTCCCTGAGCCACAGCTTCCAGCTGTCAGCCTCAAAGAAGCCCCAGGATGCACAGCTGGACTGTTCAGGTAAGTGGCAGTGCTGTGGAATACGGAGGGTTGGCTCAGCACATGGAGCTGTGCTGGGTGCCAGGGGCATTTGGGTCACAGTGCAAGCCTGGGACTCCCAAGGAGATCCTGCCACTCTCTAGCTTCACTCTCCCTCTCAGCCACCATGGCTGCCATCAGGGCCAGGTGGGCCAAAGGCAGTGGGGAAGAGTTCAAGAAGTTTGAGGAAAGAACAAGGCCAGAGAGGGGCAGCCAGGCCCATTCTGACCAAGCCCTGGTGCCCGCTGGGTTGGCCTTGGGCGTGTTGGCTGTGGCACTTGGGTGAGGGCAGAGGCAGTGAGACTGTGCAGTTTATCTTGGAGGCTGGGGACTCACAAGCTCTCCAGTGACCTTCCACTCAGATAAAACACATCTGAGAATACAGAGCTATCAGAAAACTGGTGATAATAATAACAAAGAATGTTTGTTCACTTGCGTTGGCTGCAGAGGAACACTCTAGCACAAACAACATTTTAAAAAGACAAAGACAACAGGGGCTCAGAGGGGGCCACTGCCCCCACCATCTGTGCCCCCTCTGGGCCTCACTCTGCCCCTGCTCAGGCACCTCCGGGGTGTCCTTTTGCTGGTCTTCCTGGTTGTGACCTTCACCTACCAGGAACCTCAGGGCTACCTGCTCCTGGGCCTCTGGGTGGGAGTGGCAGGAGGAAACCTGTTGTCTTTGGGTGGCTGTGTGCAAGCTGGTCAGGTACTTTACAGGATGACCTTCTGGGTATTTTACAGGATGACCTTCTGGGATTATACCAGATGGTTTTCTGGGTGTTTTATAGCATGGCCTTCTGGCTACTTTACAGAATGGCCTTCTGCATGTCCTAAAGGATGACCTGCATTATCTTATGGGATAGCCTCCTATCTTGCGCCCTGGGGTTGGGGTTCTGAACCACATAAGCCTGTTCTTGCCCTCCAGGATCTTTTAGTCTGTGGGTGAATGGGCACTGGGCAGGGGCATAGATGGGTGAAGGAGGGAGGCCCACTCACTGATACTGCGGTCAGGGAAGGCTCCCCGGAGGAAGGGGGCTTCTCTCTGCCCTTACAGCCTTTGTGCCCTGGGGCCTGGATATGAATTGCTTGGTCTTCTTTTGAGAACCTCCCACCCCTGACACCCAAGCTGGTAATGAGAAGGAAGGACGCTGGCAGAGGAGGTGACTTGGGGCAGTGACAGGAGAGAATTTCCATAAGGCCTTTTCCTGAGACTGGGAATAGGCTGCTCCCCCAGGAAGATTGAGGATACCTGTGAGGTTATAAGAGCTGACAGTCCCTTCCCACAGAACTGTCCCTGCAGAAGAGCACTGCACTGTCACCATGGCTGTGCTTTGGGCTAAAGGAATTCTGTGGTTCTTTCCTATCTCTTCATAGAAGCTAGGAGGAAGGCATATTTATTTCTTCCATTTGAGAGAGGAATAGAGTTCCAGGAGGTCATGATCTTCTTTGAGTCACACAGTCCTTGAGAGGTGGAGCTCTTTAACTGGCTGTCCTGACTCCTTGGGACCTGGGCTGTGTTGTCACAGTTCAGTCCTCTGCAGGTATGACCCCAGTCTCTCCTCCACCTACAGGAATCAGGGTTTACCCTGGAGTCCTCAGAGGCTGCCTGGTCCCCTAAGAGTCTTTGCACTTAGGTCCCCAGCCTGCAACCTGTACAGCCGCAGCTGGAGAAGGCTGGGGAGTATCCATGAGCAGAGCTGATGGAGGTGCAGGCCAGGGCCAGCCCCACACTACATTCCTAGGAGCCTCACACCCCTGGGAGGTCCGAGCTAGAGACCAATGCATTCACTGGCTCCTGCTGTCCCTTGCATTCATCCTTGGAGACCCCAAGGCATACATGGTGTCCAGGCTGCAGGGGAGGAACAGGAAGCCCCTGACCCCAAGGAGCTCAGTGGGAGGCTCAGGCCAGAAGAAGGCCAAGGGACAGCGTCAGGCAGAGGATGCCCTGACTCTTCTGCTTCTGTAGTGTAGGGCTGGAAACATTAGAGGTGGCTCCTCACCTGTGTAGTGGGACAGACGCAGAAAGGGGGGTCTCTGAGGAACACTGGGGTCAAGACACACACACTCGTGCACACACATGCACACATACACACACCCATCTAGACATTCACAACTTCTGCCTAGTGTCCTCGCCTCCTGTCTGCTGTTCCCTTAGAGCCTGTCTGTGCAGGACAGGTGTGTCCATGCCTCCAGACTCCATCCCCCACGGTAGTGAAGACTCCGCTGCTTGTTTGTCCCCTATGTGGCCACATGGGCAGCTGGGCCCTCTCCTTGCCCTGCCCAGGCCTGGACAGATGGGATCTTGTGTGTAGATCCCAGAGTTAGTATAGTGACCTACCCTAGGGGACCTAAAGGTATGTTGACCATGGGCACAGTAATTCAGGGGCACCACCATAATGGCCTGGGCTCTGGCTCTTGTCCACATGAGAACACTAGGCAGTAACAGTCAGCCACAGGGCCCTCTCTGCTGGGCACTGATGAATGAGCCACAGGCATACTGACCAGTTCACTCTGTGCTGTTTTGCCAAGGCACCTAAGACCAGTCTCTATAGGTAGAGAGAGGGGGATCCTTGACCTTATCACTGTCTCATCCTAACCCAGTGCTTCTCCTCGTTTCTGTGTCCTCCAGAGTGCCTGGCATGAGCCGAGCAGATGCCACAGCTCTCATACAGGCTCCTGTGTAGGGAGAGGCCCCACAGAGCCCATGTCCTGCAGAGAGCTGTGCTGCCTTGTCTTGTCCCGGCGTCTGCAGGGTGCACTGTGTTCCTACCTCCTCCACTGTTCCCACAGAAAAGGCCCAAGCCGCCCCCACTCTGCTCTCGCAGTTACTTTCCCAGAAAACCGACTGACTTCCCCTGCTGTTTGGATGCCCTAACCCCAAAGCCCTGGCGAGCACACTCTTGCTTCCCAGCACCTCCAGCATAATGGGCAGATTGATAAGACCCAGGCTGCTTGGCCAATAGAGGAAGCGGGTAGGGGGGAGGGTAGAGAGCATGCTCGGGAACTGGTTCTGAGTGCCAGCAGGCACACTGGTGCAGGCTGCTGACCACGGTTGACGTCAAGCTGTAGATTTGGTTGTTGATTGCTGTGTGGAGTTAGTTCCTTGGGGTTGAGGGTACCTTGCTGGATGATGGGACCCAGTGTGGGTGCCGGCCCAGTTTTTCTATTGCAGCAGTGACCTTGTCTGGGGTATGGGACAGAAAGCATGGCTGTGACCTGACTGAACTAGAGGGGAAGAAAAGTACTCCAAGAACTGGAGACCCAGCTTGATTTCTGCCACCTCTCCACCGCAAGCAGACCCCAGACCTAGAGGCTGAGCGGGGGCCACAGCCCTAGGCCAGCTCTTGATTCTCCTTCCAGGCAGCCACTGCGACAGTAAAAGAACACTAAAAGAACATGTAATGACTAAGGAAATGGTCACAGTAGGACATCAAGTGAAAAGGGGACAAATAGATGCGCATATCCAATGTGTAGACAAAAGCAAAAGAATGAAACAGTATTGCTAAAGGCTTAGCGGACTGCGAGCCCAGGCACTGTTTTCTGCTCTTTCGAAATAGACCCTGGATTTCTGTACAAGTGCTGGGCTGGCAGGTAGGTGTTTGCAGGAAGAGTAAGTAAAGTAAACTCCTTGAGGAGTAGTCGCCTGCAACCCACAACCCAGCCCCACCATAGTGAATCCCACACGTCACCCCCTGTTGGACATTGGGACCTTTCCTGACAGAGTGGTAAATACACTGCATTCACATTCTCTGTCTGCCCATGTCATCATCAACCTGGCCTAACTTCTTAGAAGGTAACGAACGGCTGGCTCCCAGGATAGTCCTTTTCCGAGCCCGATGGCAACCCCACAACTACAGCTCCTGTCTGTGGTGAGATGGCCTCTGCCTGGCTGGTCTATGCTGCTTCTGGTTCTCCCCTTTGGAGAATCCCGAGGAGGCCAGTGAGTGGGTTCTGGAGATAGAGATGGTGAGCACAGACAGGGAGGGAAAGAAACATAGAATGAGGCCCAGGGATAGAAGTGGAATTATGTGACTCCCTGCTGGATGACGCAGTTCCCGGTCAGCTTCTCTCTTGCTGCTGCTGCTTCCCGCCCCTCTGCCACTGGACTGAGACTTGTGCTCCTTCATTCTCCAGTGTGGCAGCCTAAGTCCTGCAAGATAGAGGCCCTGCTTGTCCCACTCCCCTCCAGCAGGGCTGTGTGCTTGTGCCATGACCTCAGGTTCATGGCAGTTCCCAAAGCTCCGGCTCATTCATGTGCTGAGGCAGCGGGGCGGGTGTTCAAGGCTCAGTGTGGGGCTCCAGACTGCTTAGCTAGACCTTGAACCTTGGACTCAGTGTGCAGGTTTCTCCTTTGTCCAGAGGGGAAAGTTGGAAGAGGATACAGTGTGAAACGTGGGCACTCAGAGGTGGACGTGGAAGGTGGGGCGGGAGGCCCCTAGGCTCCTCTTCTTCTCTTCCTTGATGGTTGTTTTAAGTAGTACTAGGGATTGAACTCAGGCCCTCGCACCTACCTCCATCTCCAGCCCATTTTTAATTTAAATTAATTTAATTTTATTTATTTAATTTTAAGACAGAGTGTCACTATGTTGCCCAAGCTGCTCTGACTTGCCTCAGCCTCCCACAGTACTGGAATGACCACACTCAGTTTGTCTCACCTTCTTTCAACTTGTAAGTCCAAGGGCAGGCGTGGCAGTTGGCACCACTGAACTGTGGTGGCCTCAGGTCCATGGGACATTCAATAGGATGGGGCCTCACTGGGCCATGCAGAATGGAGTTTTCACCTGGTGGGCCCTGCTTGGGCCCACCTCTCTCTGCACCCAGCAGCAACATATCCTGGCTCACTGGCCAGCTGTCCTCTGGGCAAGGGTAAGGTGGAGAAAGATGGCCTGGGTCCCAAGGCTGGGATAAGAATGAGCCTGCTCCTTCTTTCTGAGTATCTTGGCCTCCGCTCTGGGCCCAGGGCTTTTATATCACTGGCTTCTAGACTGGTTCTTAGGACAAGCTTATTCTTGTCATTAAAAAAGATGGTAACTGTGGAGCTAAGGCTTCTGGCCTGAGGGAAGAAGAGCCAGCATATTCACAAGATCAAGAGTCACCCTTGCTCCTCTTGGCACCTGGCACAGGTGAGTGCACAGGCCATGCACACATCCTAGAATGTCCGCAAGCAGTGGGAAGGTTCTGTGGTGTGGACAAGAGAACAGTAGGAGCAGCTGGCTCTCCAGCTGTGACAGGGGCCCCAGGTCCTCACACCCCCTGGGAGGCCAGTGTTCTTTGAGTGACGTGCAATCTACACTGCTGATCTTACTCACTTTACATGTGCTGTTCAAAGGCTTTCAGCAAATTTTCACAACCCGTTTAGAATACTTTTGTTACTCCCGAAAGGTCCCTTGCACCTGTTATTTGCTGTCTTGTGCCTGTTTGGTACTCACGCTCCTACCCATCCCAGTCCCCGGTAGCCACCAATCTCCTTTCTTTTCTGGATGCATCATCTAGTTGAAATCGTGAGACATCTAGCCTTTTGCCTCCGGCCTCTGTCACTGTGCAGGCTTTGAGCTGCACCCAGGCTTTAGCTGGTACCAGGGCCTCTCTCCTTCTAGGGAAGAACTGTGTTTCGCTGCACTGATAAAATATGCTTTGCCTTTCCTTCACCAGTCTATGGGCATTTGAGTTGTTTCTACTTTTTTCTTTTTCTTCCTCCTGTCCTCCTCCTTCTCCTTCTCCTTCTTCTTCTTTTTTTCCGTAATGGTACTGAGAATTGAACTCAGGGCCTTTGCATTGAACTATACTTCCCAGGTTTTGGGGGGTTTTTTTGAGACAGGGTCTCACTAAGTTACTTTTTTTTTTTTTTTTGTACTGGGGATTGAACTCACAACCTCACGCTTCCCAGGCAGACATTTATATTGCTGAGCTATTATCTCCAACCTCTCACTAAATTCTTAAACTACCTAGACTTGAATGAAATTTGTGATCCTAGGCTAGGGATGCAGCTCAGTGGCAGAGCACTTGCTAGCATATAGGATATGTGGGACCCTGGGTTCAATCCCCGGCATCACAAAGTAAACAAGTAAAATAAAAGCATACCTGACTTCATAAGAAAATTAAAACCATAATAAAATTATCTTTAGAAATTATCTTTAGAAATTATCTTTAGAATTATCTTTAGAAAAATTCAGGATCCTCTTGCCTCAGCCTCCCAGAGTGCTGAAATTGTACCCATATACTACCACACCTGGCTGTTTCCACTTTTTTTTCCTCCATGGTAATGGAATTGAACTCAGGACCTTGCACTTGCCAGGCAGACCATATTCCCAGCTCTATGTTTCCACTTTTTGACGGTTCTAAGTAATACTCCTGTGACCATCTGTAACAAGTCTTTGTGAGGACCTGCATTTTCCTTTTCCTTGGGTCAGTAGATAGCTAGGTGTGCCATAGCTGGGCGGTATGATAAACCTACTTTGAGAGTTGCTAGAATGTTCTCCCATGTGGCTACCTCAGTGGGCATTCCCACCAGTACCATATGTTGACCCACTTTCCCCACATCTTTACCCTACTCACATTGTTCCAGTACAGCAGAGAGAAGGAGATTTGTCAGGGTGGCAGAACCAATGCTCCAGGCCCAGGCCTCCTTGACTCACAGCCCACCCACCTTGATGAGTCAGGGCCTAGACTCGGGTGCACTTGGCCTGGGTTTTGGCCACAAGGACAGCAGTGGTAGAGGAACTCCTACCTCCACCTGGGGCAGTGGCACCAGTGGAGGATGTGGTGGGGACCTCGTCTCTGAAAGGAGATAGATGGCAGCTGGCACAGTCCACATTCTACCCAGGTGGGGCGGGGGTAATGAGAGACTTTCTTCCTGCACCCGCCTTAAGCCAGGCCTGTGTGTTCTGCAGGCTGCCAGACCAGGCCTGGTCAGGTCCCCTGGTCCTTCACTCCTGGCCCCGACCCCATCCGGAGAGCTCAGAGTTGGCACGAAGCCTGAGTAGCTTAAGGCAGAAATGCAGGCATCTTTTCCTGTAGTCTCCCTTAGATGAAGGCCATGGGCAGCACCCTGGTGGAGCCACCTCTGAGGCTGGTCAGCAGGTAGCAGCACTGCCTTGCAGTCATCTTAGAAGGCCACCTCAGTCTAGGAAGAAGAGGCTCCCTGGGGTCTGGACCCCTTAGACATCCTTTGTGAGCAACTTGAAGAACTTTGGAAAGGGAAGTTTTGGGAAAATGTCTTTTACTGAACACCAGCTATATCCTGGTTCTTTGTTACACACCATTCCCTTCAGCCCTCATCCTGATAAATGAATCAGGGTCAGGGTGAAGGCATCTGAACCCTTGTGTGCTTAGTGGTCTGTTGTCCCCACCTGCCAGCCACAGCTTGAGCTGTCCAAGCCTCAGAGGCCAGGATGGTGCCCTGGATGGTGTCCCAAGTGTGACCGTGGCATCAGGCATCCAGGTTTAAGTTCCTCAGTGTGTGGCCCTGGGGAAGAGCTGAGCTTGTCTAAGCCACACTGCCCATCTATGGGTGAGCGCTGGACCCACTTGGTGTAAACTAAACAAGAACAGAGGAGGGCGAGCCCAGACTGCTGTTCATTCACACTGGAGACGGTGCAGGCCGGGTCTGGGGTCTGATGGTCTTCCATGTTCTGACCCTCTGCCCCACTGGCTCTATCCTTACCTCTTCCTGGGGCAGGAAGACCATACCACAGCTGGGATGAAGCAGGGAAAATCCCAACCCTCTGTGGCTTCAGGCCAGGCCCACCTCCTCCTGCAAGCAGTCCCCAGGGTGCCCCAGCCCTGACTGCTTGCCAGTCCATGGCCCAGTACCCACAGTGTAGGCAGCACCAGCAGGGCTTTAAGCTTGCCTGGGCTTTACTCAGTGCCTGGGGACAGCCGAAGAAGGCTGACCAGGCCATCCTGTCCCTGCAGAGGAGGCTCTGTGGACGACCAAGGCCGATGGGCGAGTCCGTCTGCGCTTGGACTCCAGCTGCTCGCAGCCCCCCTACACTGTGCACCGCATGTTCTACGAGGCCCTGGACAAGTATGGGGACCTCAGCGCTCTGGGCTTCAAGCGCCAGGACAAATGGGAGTACATCTCCTACTACCAGTACTATCAGATCGCCCGCAAGGTTGCCAAGGGCTTCCTGAAGGTGAGGACAAGCCATACCTTTCCAGTCCACATCCATTTCCAGCTTCCTACACACGAGGCCTTAGAAATTATGACTTTAACCTTTACCACTTATTGAGCCAATACTGCATGCTGGCCTTGGACTAAGGGTTTTACATTTATTGAACCTTTACCAAGCTCTTGACCCCCATATGTCATCTGCTGTCACATTTAAGGTGGGGGAAGCCTGCATATGAAGGCAGATAACCAGGCTTCTGGGTCCCTGATGAATTCCCAGGTAGGAATTCATCCAAGCTATCCTGCAAGGACCAGGTGTGGAGAGAGGCCCCCTTCCCTCCCCTTCCCTTGCTGCCTTGACTCACCTGTCTACCTTCATCCTGCAGCTTGGCCTGGAGCAAGCCCACAGTGTGGCCATCCTGGGCTTCAACGCCCCTGAGTGGTTCTTCTCTGCAGTGGGGACTGTGTTTGCAGGGTGAGTGACTGTGAGGGGTGGAGCTTGGTGGGCCGAGAGCCGGGAAGGTTATGTTTCCTCCCTAGTGTCACTTTACCCTGGACCTCTCTGGGGAGGGGGCTAAGGGATAGATAGGAATGGGGTGCCCTCTGCACCTGCCCAAGTGTGAGTACTCTGGGTATCCTGCAGTGGGATTGTCACCGGCATCTATACTACCAGCTCCCCGGATGCCTGCCAGTACATTGCCCATGACAGCCGTGCCAACATCATCGTGGTCGACACACAGAAGCAACTGGAAAAGATCCTGAAGGTTCAGGGGAAAGGGGCTGGGTGGAGGTGAGGGTGGCTCGAAGCAAACCCCACCCTAACCTCGTCGAGCCCAACAGGGTCACAGTTTCTCTCCTGGCAGGTCAGGAAACTGAGGCCTGGATAGCTGAAAGGCAGGGATCACCAGGCTGAGGCTGGTACTCATGCCAGCCCACTGGCTTCCACAGTCTCCAATAGTGACAGAGTCCTGTCTGGGCCTCCCCTTGTGGGAGAAGAGTGCAAGTGTCTTGGACCAGTCTTAGTGGGAAGTGGGAAGTGGGAGTGGGGAGTGGTGTGAGGACTGACACAGAGCAGATGACGCAAGTGACAAAGACAGTGCCACCCCCAACCAAAGACATTGCCCAGAAGCAGAGTGTTGACAAGGGCCTCTGATTCAATGAAGTCCTACCTTAACCAGCTGTGTCCCCACATGCCCACACTGGGAGGTGGTGGCCTGGTGACACCTCTGGCCCAGCTGCATCCAGCAACTGGCATGGCCTCCAAGTCTCCCTGCACCCAGAGGAGCCTCTAAGACTGACCTTTGGCCTTGAATGCTGGACTCCTCCCTTGGGCCTCCCAGTCTGCTCCTTAGACCCGAGGGTCGCCAGCCTCCCATAACCGCAGGACCTGGGTCCTCAGACGGCCAGGGCCACTGTCTCCTACACCTCCCATGTCAGAAAGCAGCCATCTATGGCCATGGGTCCCCATCTAAGAGTGGCAGGGCCCCCTCTCCAGGCCGCAGTCTGGTCTTATGTCAGGATAGCCAAGTGCACATCTGCAGGCAGGGGGATGAAGCAGCCTGGGCCAGGGACACCCAGGTTGAGGCTGGTATTCATGCCAGTGAGTTCCACACACACACGGAACAAGAGGTTCTAAGGACCCCAGGACAGCCTAACAGGGATATGAGACAGAATACATCTCTCCGTGTGGGAAGGAGAACTACATACGGCTGCAGTTAGCCTCTTATGGCCTCTAAGCCTGAACACTGTGGGGGAACCAAGCGAGGCCTCTGCTATCTCCTGAGTCTGGCCAGGACATAGGTCAGCCACCTGAAGGCCAGGTCCTGAGAATCAGGGTGTTCTGTGTTGGGGTGCCCAGCCTTTCTGTTTGATTTATTTAAATCAGGCTGCAAACCAGGCAGAATGTATAGGTCTTATAAGTGTCTTCTAATCCAGAACAAAACCTTGCCTCTCATTTGCCACGTGGTAGACCAGTGTGGTCCCCAGGGGGCATTATGACCTGGGAACTTGCTGGAAATACAAACCTGCAGGCCCCACCCAGCCCTATTGAATGAGATACTTGGGGTGTGGGCCTGGCACTTGCTCTAATCAGCTTTTCTGTGCTGTGACGCACAGAGTCACGGACTGACTTCAGAAACTAAGTTAGCAGCTTGCCTGGCCTCAGGTTCGGAATGTGCCTGCTCACCTCTCTTTCCATCCTTCCCCTGCCCCTTCCCCACACTGGGGATTGAACTCACTTGGGGCTTTGCACTGAGCTTTATCTCCATCCCTTTTATGTTTATTTACATATCTATTTGATTTTGCTGTACTGGGGATTTGACCCAGAACACTCACACTACATTTAACCCAGCTCTTTTTATTGTTAAATTGCCCAGTTTGGGCTCTAACTTGCATTCCTCCTGCTTTAGCCTCCCAGAGTGCTGGGATTACAAATATGTACCTAGCTCCCTCCTCAGTCCTTTAACTCCTTCCTCTAATGTCAGTATTTCCTGTTGATCTAAAGGCTATTGTGTTTCGGATGAGAACTTTCCCAGCAGACATTTCACAGGTGGTGATGGATACTTCCTAATGTGGCTTCCAGTGACAGTGATGTCAAGCCCACTGCTGTCCCCAGGGCTGAGCATCATCCAGACCAGGTGGTGACTGGATCACCACTGCAAAACTCCCTAAATGCCTTCTCTATGGTTTTAGCGTACATTGGTCCTCTTGGCCTGAATTAATCATTGCATGAGGGTGGGAAATGTTGACCTGCTATTTCATCAGCAGAGAATTCTTGCCTAAGGAAGAGCTTACTCTCACCACTCTCTGTTCTCTGGTATCTGAAACACCCTGTGTGCAGAACAGGTATGGTGACAGGATCATGGCCCATTTGGTTACTGTGTCATGTGTATTCCAGAAAGATAGACTTGACATTAGTTGCATAGAATGTTCTACAAATATCTTGTCAAGTTAGCTGACAGTCTTGTACTATTGGTTAATTTTCTGTACCCTTATGGGTTTTCTATCAAATACTAAGACAGGGAGTGTCAAATCGCCAATTATTACTGTTTAAAATTATTACAATTTTAGCTCTATTGATTTTTGCTTCACATAGTTTGGAGCCTGTTATTAGACACATACATATTTAGATTGTTAGCTCTTTGTCATTAAGAAATGTCCTTCCTCATCCCCTGTACTAGTTCTTGTCCAAACCTACTTTGCCTCAAAATAATATACACACTCCAGGTTCTTATGATTAGGGTTTGCATGTGTATATTTTTATTTATTTTACTTTGAACCTGTGTCTTTATATTTAAAATTTCTTGTAGACAGTATGTAATTGGGTTTTATCTTTTTTTAAAATCCAGTCTGAAATAATTGTCGTGAATCCACCAAAGAGCTGTTTGTTTTCACTTTGTCCCTTTTTTTTGTCCCTTTGTTCCTCCCCTCTTTGGGTTGAGTTTCTGTTTTCTTTTGAGATTCCATGTTCATCTCCACAGTCTTATTAGCTATGCTATTGCTCTGTCAGTGTTGGCTGTAGAACCTGCAATGCACATCTGTAATTTCTGATAATTCCATATCACCGTAAGCAGAATGGTCCTCTGTGTCTGTGGGGTCCACGTCAGTGGTCCACCAATCTCAATTAGCAATATCTGGGGGACACTACATCTGTAGGAGAGACATATGGACTTTTTTCTTGTCTCTGTTTTCTAAATGACAATGTTCATGCTCTATTGTACAAGCTTTCTAGAGGTGGTAAAGTGTGCAGGAACATGTGTGCAGGGCACTTGATCTCATACATGACCTGAGACATCTTGGAGTTAGTGCCTGCAGGGATTCGGCCGGGGTGGAGGTGGGGGCTGTGTCTATCCTTAACTCTGTGCTACCTGTTTTGTTTCTACATAAGTTACCGACCTCGAAATACATTGCAGCTGAATATCTTTCAGAGAAATTTACGAAAAGGAAAATATTTTTTACATTCACCCACATTCGCCATTTCTGACCGTGTGCTTTGATGCGGATCTGAGCTTTCATCTGCTTTCATCATCCTTCTGCCTTGAGAATGCTCCTCAACTTTCCTTATCACATAGATCTGATGATGACACATACACTCAGCTTTTCATTGTCTGGAAAAGTACTGAGTTTTGGCTTCTTGTTTTGTTTTTTTTTAGAGAGTTTTATTGTGTTTTATAATTATTGAGTTTTATAATAAGGGTTTTATATATATATTTTTTTTTTTGTCTTTTTTTCCTTTTTATCGGTACCGGGAATCGAACTTACGACTGCCTGCTTTCAAGGGAGGCACTTATGCCACTGAGCTAAACCCCTACAGCCCCTTCCTTTCTTTCTTTCTTTCTTTCTTTCTTTTTTTTTTTCTGTCTTTTTCCTTTTTATCGGTACCAGGGATCGAACTCACAACTGCCTGCTTTCAAGGCAGGCGCTTATGCCGCTGAGCTAAACCCCCAGCCCCCTTCCTTTCTTTTTTCTTTAAGCACATTAAAGAATCCATTCAAATATTTTCTACTTGCCTATTTTCTTACAAGAAGTCTGTGATTTCTTAGTTTTTTTCCTTTCACATATAAATTTATATTTATATCATATATATTTAAACCATGAGTTCATAATGATACTTCTTATTCAAACATTACTTGACGGGGACTGGGGATTTAGCTCAGCGGCATAAGCACCTACCTGCCTTGCAAGCAGGCAGTCATGAGTTCGATCCTTGGTACCCATAAAAATGAAAAAGACAAAAAAAAAAACAAAAAAAAAAAACCCCAAACATTACTTGACTTCTTTTATTTCATTCTTGCATTTAAAAATCTTTCCTTAAAATCTTACTTCTTAGTAACATCAGCCAAATCTAATACTATACACCAAATAATTTCAAATAATAATGTCAATATTTTGGAGGGACGAAGTCCAGTGTCTCACTCATGCTGGGCAAGTGCTCAACCACTGAGCTGTACCCTGGCCCTGTAATCTTAATATTATTCCCAACAACAAGGCTGCTGAAGGAAGCCTGGAATTCCTTTTTGCCTGTGGAATGTGTTCCATTAGGAAGCAGCATCACCGCGTGCTGTCATGGACCCTAATGCAACTCTTTGAGTGTAAGTGTGAGTGCGTGTGTTTTTACGCCACTCACCTGGCCTGTGGTTTTCATTTTTTTCAGATTATCTTCATACTCTTAGGGAATCAGCTTTTCCTTTGTTTGAAAAACAAAACGCAATTTTATTTTTCAAGTGATATCATTTATTTGATTCCAGAGTCAAAACGGTGTAAAATGTACTAAAATATTGTTATTCCCATTCCTTTCTCATTACCACCGCTCCCTTTCTGTGCTTACATGCAATTGTCTGACTTGTTTCTGAAGGTTTAACCTTCCAGAGTCCTTTCTGGCCGTATACACTCACATGTACATGCATCTTTGCACACCTGTTCACACTGAACTCTGCCCATACACAAAGGCTGTATGCCCTACACATTCCTCTTGTCCACTTTCTCTACAGGTATCGCAGGGTAACACTCCCCCTCTGTCCCTGTCCCCCTCCTCTCCATGGTCACCCAGTGCTCCAGTGTGTGGCTGGACCATTGTTTGTCAGCCAAGTACCTGGTACTACTGGTTTCGGTCTCCTTTCCCTCTCCACCTTTACTGCTATAATTCTCATGATGTGAAACCATGAACAAAGAGTGCTGATGGTCCTGCTGGGATCAGGGGTCAGAGATGGGAGACCCAGAGTCCTTGGCTGCACAGTGTCAGACGACGTTCTTCTTAGGATGTGACATGTTCCTTGCTGATACCTGCTTTGCTTTTCCTGTCTATGTAGATCTGGAAAAACTTGCCACACTTGAAGGCAGTGGTGATATACCGGGAACCTTCTCCCACAAAGACTGCCAACGTGTACACGGTAGGGGAGGTAGGCCTGGGTAAAGAGGGGCTGTTTGGGCCCACAACTGATGGTGCTGGCCATGTCCCCAACCCTGCTGCAGATGGAGGAACTCATGGAGCTGGGACACCAAGTCCCCGAAGAGACTCTGGACAGCATCATTGAGGCTCAGACACCCAACCAGTGCTGTGTCCTGGTCTACACATCGGGCACTACCGGGAACCCCAAGGGTGTGATGTTGAGCCAAGACAATGTAGGCTGATGTCTAGACAGGTGGCTGGGTGGATTGGACCCCAGCTCCCTCTAGGCAAGGCCCTGGTCCTACCTAACCCAGTGAAGGGAAAAAAGGAGAGCTTGGTGGGGGGGGTCTGATCTTGGGGGATTTTAGGCCTTCAAACTCCCCCAGGATGGCACCCACTCAGATAAGCCCAAGGTCCCAGGGTGATCATAGTGATGAGCATGGTCAGGGATGGCAATGACACTTGGCACCCTATCTGCCCCCAGATCACTTGGACAGCACGGTACAGCAGCCAGGCAGGTGACATCCACCCAGCCGAGGTCCAACAGGAGGTGGTGGTCAGCTACTTGCCCCTCAGCCACATTGCTGCCCAGATCTATGACCTGTGGACTGGCATCCAGTGGGGGGCCCAGGTGTGCTTTGCAGAGCCTGATGCCCTGAAGGTCAGTGTGCCCTGCCACATGGGGGTGTGGGGGAGTAGGCTATGCTGGGTGTGGCTTGTGCCTGTGCCCTGTGTACCAGTGAGTGGGTGGCACCAGTCAGACAAATGTGTCAGCTGTCACTGTACAGTTTTATGCAAACAACCAAACACACAGGGAAGCTGACGATATTAGACTGAGTCAAGTCACAGTGCCTCAAGATGCCCCATTTAGAAGACCCTCATGGATGGTCACTAGGTGGCCACAGCCCTCCCCACAACCCAACCTCTTTATTTGAGTCACTGGGGAAATCAGCCAGAAACCCCCACTAGGCTTCTCTGACTTAGCATCTCATGGCTCAAACAGGGTCACCTGTCTGTTCCTAAAGTAAGCAGTGTAAGAGGAAATAGGGCTGTTCTGTTAGAGTAGTAAAAGAAGAGTCCCCTCCCTAGAGCTGGAAGGGGACTGAGCTCTTTCTAAAGCACCCAGCCCTCTGTCATCCAGACAACACACAGGTTCTGTCTGCAAAGGGCAGAGAGGGGGCAATGAAGCCCCAGGCAGTGGCATACAGCCCTGTCCTAGCCTCCATGAGCAGTGGGTGTGCCAGGCATATCTGGCCAGGTGAGCGTCCTCCAGGACCTCCTTACCTGGGTCTCTCCATGGGGACAGGGCAGCCTGGTGAACACACTGCGTGAGGTGGAGCCCACGTCCCACATGGGAGTGCCACGCGTGTGGGAGAAGATCATGGAGCGCATCCAGGAGGTGTCCGCTCAAGCTGGATTTATTCGGCGCAAGATGCTGCTGTGGGCCATGTCAGTGACCTTGGAGCAGAACCTCACCTGCCCCAGGAGGTATGGGGCCTGGGGATGAGAGGCGAGGGGCAGCTAGCTGGGAACTTGGGGCACAGTTCCTGCTGGGGTATCAGTTCTGGCCCTGTGGAAAGGCACCTCTACAGGTGTCCACGCCTACACTCACCACAGCCCAGTGGAACCCTTAGTCTATGGGTTCAAGTTGGGAGGGCAGAATCACTTCCTAAATAGGAGGACACACCTCCCCAAGAGCGGCCCCACAGTCTCCCATGGGTCCTGCTCTTACGTGCCCGAGGTGACTAGTTTCTACCTTCTTAGCCTCCTGCCTCTCACACTATGGCTCCCATCTCTCCTTGCCTTTTTTGATTGCCTGTCAAGTTCCCTCCCAGGGCTGGGAGGCTCAATAATGTGGATCTGCATGGGTTTCAATTACAAAATAGTTTCTGGGACCAGACTGTGAAATAGCATCCTGTTTTATGAATCGTGGAGGCGTCTGTATACCTCCAATTTCATATACACAAAGTGAAGAGTGAATGTGTATGAACCCAGTGTTTGCGGGCTTCAAATGGGATCACACATATGTGTACATGTGAGTCCATGAATACACACTCCAAGTCTCTGCATATGTGTATAGCATGTGTGCAATCCGCATGTGTCTGTGCACAGCTGGATCAACCTGACTCTCTGGCTCATGGTACACTTGCCCACAATCTTGTGCATGCATACCAGTACTTACATGCATGTTCATGACACTAACCAATCAGAACAATCGGGAGGGGTGTAGCTCAGTGGTAGATTAAATGCTCAGCATGAGCAAGGCCCTGGGTTCAAGCTCAAGCATCAAAAAAGAAAAAGCATAGACCCCCCAATCTGGCTGTGCCATTGTGTCCCACTGAACACCGACTCGTGTGTGTGTTTCCTTTCTTTGGTGGACTGTGCTTCTCTCCAACAGTGATCTGAAGCCCTTCACAGCCAGGCTGGCAGATTACCTGGTGCTGGCCAGGGTCCGTCAGGCACTGGGCTTTGCCAAGTGCCAGAAGAACTTCTATGGGGCGGCCCCCATGACTGCCGAGACACAGCACTTCTTCCTGGGTCTCAATATCCACCTGTATGCAGGCTACGGCCTCAGTGAGACTGCAGGTCCTCACTTTATGTCCAGCCCCTACAACTACCGGCTGTACAGGTGAGACATGGCCCGCACACCCTGCTAATACCCCTGCTTCTCTGTCCACCTGGTCCCAGGGCAATGGATCACCAAGTTCCAACACTGATCCTGGGCCAAACCCCTGTCCATCCTCCTTGGCCGGGGGTGGTCTTTGGTATGTGAGGCATGACTGAAACAGCCCCAACACGGTCCTCTCTGTAAGATGAGTCATAGCCAAGGGTGACCATGGAGGCTGACAGCTGGGCTGCAGGTGGGGTGTGAGTGGGATGATAGGGCCAGCCTTCTAGGGAGAGGAAAGGATGGGTTTAGAACATGACTTGAGCATCATCTGCTATGTTTCCATTCCCTTCTCCCTGCCAGTCCATCCCAGGCTCCAAATTCTGCCCTTCACATTTCATCCATTCATTCATTCAGTCAGTCATCAAAAAAACCTTGAACCCTACCTTTTCACTCTAAGTCCCCCATTAAATGCAGAAACCTTAGAAAGGGAGCCCTGGCTATCAGTGAAGACTGAGAGTTTGGGGACCTGGAGTGCCCAGAGCAGTTGATCCCAGGCTCTCTCCTCCCCTCACTCTTCATCCCAGCTCAGGCAAGCTGGTGCCTGGCTGCCTGGTAAAGCTAGTGAACCAAGACGCAGAGGGTATCGGCGAGATCTGCCTATGGGGCCGCACCATCTTCATGGGCTACCTGAACATGGAGGACAAGACACGCGAAGCCATTGACTCTGAAGGCTGGCTACACACTGGTGACACAGGCCGCCTGGATCAGGATGGCTTTCTCTACATCACTGGGCGCCTCAAAGGTAAGTACCCTGCATCCAGTGAGCACCAGGTGGGGCCCACTCTGACTGCAGTGATGCTCAGGATCAGTGTACAGCCTTTCTGGGTATTACTCACCTTTACTCAGCCCACCTCCTCCAGGCAGGAGTTGTCATCACTCCTATCAAGGACACAGGGAGGTGAAGTGGCTTGCCAAGGTCACCCAGCTTGTGGGTGACGGGACTGGGAGTCACATCCCCTAGAGAAACAAGGCAGGGTGTCCTGGAAGACCCAAGGGCATAAACATGCGGTTTCTCTGTAAATACAGGTGGGGTGGAGAGCAGGACATGCATTGGACTTAAAATTTAGAATAAAATGTGAGACTTCAAGGACATTTCCCAGGCAGAAAGGGAAGCAAGTTAAGGAGACCTCTGAGCAAAAAATGTTTTTCTTCCCTTACACAAGTGAGTGTAACACGGGTGCATGCATGTATAGGGGTGTTTGTATGTGCGCGACACACACACACGCTTCACAAAAGAAACTGAATCTTGGCGAGTGGGTCCGTAACTTTCTGGAAATCACACAAGCAGGTGTTTCATCAGGTCCAGGTTCTAAATGATGAAGGCACTGGCCCTGGAGAAGGACAGGACACTCCATATGTGGGCCCCAGGTTATGCAGGCCTAGGAGCCCTGGCTGGTAAGACCCAGTGTTGCTGCATGTGTCACCTGCTATTGGCCTTTTGAGATACCACGTAAATGACCCTATTTCTGTATGGGGAAGGGAGAGTAGCCAGAAAAAAAAATTCAACCAGAGTTGGCCCTGCTTTTAGACATAGAGTGGAAACATCTTTACTAAATGCATATTAAGTTGGCCCAATGTTGCATCTAGAAAAGACTGTCACACTCCCATTGTCCCAAAGTGCTGTCTCCTCCATTATCAAGCAGTTGTCTAGGAAAGATCTATCTTTGGACTCAGCTGTTCCATTGAACTATTTTCTGACCCTTGCATCAATACCTCATGACCTAATTTCTTTCTTCCTTCCTTTCTTTCTTTCTTTCTTTCTTTCTTTCTTTCTTTCTTTCTTTCTTTCTTTCTTCCTTCCTTCCTTTCTTTCTTTCTTTCTTTCTTTCTTTCTTTCTTTTTTTCATTTCTTCTTTCTTTCTTGGTCTTTTTGAGGCAGGGTCTTACTCTAAGTTTAGGCTGGCCTTGAACTCACTATGTAGCCCAGGCTGGCCTTGAGTTCACTTTGTAGCCCAGGCTGGCCTCAAACTCAGTGATCCTCTTGCCTCAGCCTCCTGAGTGCTGGGATTATAGCCACCACACCTGGCTAGTAGGGGTCCTAATTTCTGTAGCTTTATGGTAGGGTTGCTATTATAGTCCCTGATCCAGCGTGTCCTAAAACCTCGATTATCAGGGACCTGGCCAACATCCCCAGCTACCTGTGTGAGAAGTATGGTGAAAGGATGAAATAAGAAACAGACAAATTTAGTACTGCATGATAGAGGGGCTGGAAGGGTAATGCCTCAGGATGGCACAGCTACTATTTGTTGGGTGTATACAATGATGGGGATTAGTAATGATTTAGCTGATGATGACTCAAGAGGGTAGAAATGATCGTATGTTAAGAAGGACCTTGCCCTGGAGTTTTTTTGTTTTTTTTTTTTTTAATCTTTGTTTCGGTTTTAATCTTAATGGTCAGGAGAGGATTGGCTCATCTCTAAAGAGATAATAGGAAATTCCAAAAGGGTGATACTGATAATCGCAAACTTCCATTTATCTCTTGGGGAAGTATAGGAAATCAGCCATTATGAATTTGTAGTCCCCAACACTTGATCCTGAACCATTCCCAGCCCCAGGGAAGCTCTGGGCACTAATCTTTTCTGCAACCCAGAAGACCATGTCTGCTCACATCCATCTCTGCCTGCCAAACCCTCTCCTACCCAGCATCCACTGGGGCTGGTTCCTCCTGCTCCATGGTGCCCACTCACCCCTTGTCTTGCTGCCCCATGAGGTCAGGTCTGCAGGGAGGCACCAGTGAGCTCTGCTGACTCAGACAGGTGAGGGTGGAGTACAATCTTACTCCAATTAGCCAGACCATCTTCATGGACTTTTCACTCAAAGATCAGTTAGTGCATTGAGTGACTTGCACATAGACACTCAACTTCTTTTTAAGTTTTAAAATTTTGTATTAGTCCATGTTTGTAGCACATAATGATTACATTTGCCAAAGGGAGTTGGTACATGTCTCTAACACATCTCAGCTCTTTGCATGTCCCTCCCCTTCCTTCACTACATCAGAATGAAAAGGGACCTATGGGTGAGTAGAAAGAAATTGTGAGGAAAGCTCAAGGCTAGAGAAAGCAAACCCTAACCCTAACCCTAAGGCTGTCTGAGGGCAAATGGGACAGATGGGACAGGCACTCCCATGGGAAGGACACCAGCTCCATAAAAGACACTAGAATGGTGGCTCTGGCCCTGGACTGCATTTAAGCCTTAGCTCTGCTATTTACTTATGTTTGACCTTGAACATTGCTGACCCACCCTGTGCCTCAGTTTCCTCATCTGCAAAATGCTAAGAACTGGTTTATTCTTTTTGTGAGGGTGAATTACAGCCCTGGACATGGTGTAAAAGCTCTGTGAGTAGAGGGTCAGGGTCTAAATCAGAGGCAGCATCTGCTATAGGAGGTTAGGAGGGCGCTGCAAAGGAGCCAAGGCTGTACATCTGGGTAGCAGTGTCCTCAGGGCCACCGCTGTCCTTGGGAATGTGAGAGGCCTCCCCTGGGCACTGCCTGTGCTCAGGGCACCCCAGCTTGGGATGAGGTGAGGCCGCACTCAGCCAGTACCTGGTCTGCACCAGTGGGACCTGCCTTCCTTTCCCAGAACTGATCATCACGGCGGGTGGGGAGAATGTGCCCCCACTACCTATTGAGGAGGCCGTGAAGATGGAGCTGCCCATCGTCAGCAACGCCATGCTGATTGGTGACCAGAGGAAGTTCTTGTCCATGCTACTCACCTTGAAGGTGTGTGGGATGCTGAGCCTGAGGGGTGCGGGGTACAGCCTGATGGAAACCTTGCAAGCTGGGGCCTATCTGGATCCCAAGTCGATTCTGAGGGCAGTCAGTTCTCTGTGCCTGACACTGAGGCACCCCCTTCCCCAGCAGGAACTCAGGCCCTGGGCTTGTAGATAGTCAGGAGCAAGGCCCCCTTTTCCAATTGATGATGTCATTGACTGGGGGTTCAACATGGCGGCACTGTTCATTCCAGGTCCCTCCCTGAAGCAGCCCAGTGTGCTTAGCACCTCACTATCTGCTTTCTACAGAGCGGGGTCAGTGCTCACATGTCTTTTGGCTTTTCAGTGCACGCTGGACCCAGACACCTTTGAGCCAACAGACACCCTGACAGAGCAAGCCGTGGAGTTCTGCCAGAGGGTGGGCAGCAAGGCCAGCACTGTGTCTGAGATTGTGGGCCAGCACGATGAAGCTGTGTACCAGGCCATCGAAGAGGGGATCCAGAGGGTCAATGCCAATGCGGCTGCCAGACCCTATCACATCCAGAAGTGGGCCATTCTTGAGCGAGACTTCTCCATCTCAGGAGGAGAGTTAGGTAGGTTCCACTGTCCCAGGGGCTGTGGGAAGCAGAGGCCACATAGTGCCAGGCAGGAGCCCACGAGGAAGCAGTCACAGCTAGTAAAAGTCTGGGACAGGCCTTTGGATAGCAGTCACATATCTTCCTGTGGGAGGACACTGACCACTGGGAATGTGGTTTTGTGGCTGTACAGAGCCTGGAGAATGTACAGTCGAGCCTGTGTACCTGTGGGTTTCAGACAGGTGGATGAAACCAACTATACATGGGAAACATTTGGGGAAAAAATGCTTCTCCTGTACTGAACATGTAGACCGTGTTTTTGTGGTTATTCCCTAAATGGCACAACGAGCAACTGATTACATAGCATTTCCGTTGTGTTGGTAGTAGGTATTTAAGTAAAGATGATTTGAGGTATTTGGAGAACATGCCTAGGTTATACATGACTACACTGTTTTATGTGGCACTTGTGCATTGTGGACTTTGATGTCTAGTGTGGAGGATCCTGGAACAAATCCTCCAAGAACACTGAGGGGTGGCTGTATATATGTGCCAGGACTTAGTAATTTGAACACAGGTTTTTTTGCCTTGACTATGGGACTGTTGTCCCTTTCAAATCTCAGTGGACCCATAAGGCCATGCCTGGCCCTGCTGGTATTCAGACTGGCCTTGGCCTGGCTGTAAGGGACACTGCTGTCATTTGCAGTCAGCTTGTGAATGACACTGTCTGGACCACAGTGCAGGACCAGGACACCTGAGGTGCACCCTCACCTGGCCACATGAAACCACTCCTGATTGTGACATCTTGGGGTGCTCATGGCACAGGGAGAAGGATAGCACATACCTCTATAGAGCCCCCCTCAATGCCAACAAGGCCAAACTCAGTGGGACAAGCTTCAGCAATGCTGAGTGGTGGCTGGAGGCCTCAATGTCTCGCTGTCCAGGACTGACAAACTGAACACAAGGTCAAGGAAATGCAAGATGCCCTCCTTCAGCAGATGCTGATGTTATAGCTTCCAGTGACATGGTCAGGGGTAATATAGGCTACCTAGGACCTCAATCATGTTTCAGATGGCACAAACAAAAAGTGACTGAGGGAGGAAGTCTCATTTACACTTTAACAGAGCTGTCCTAGAAACAGAGCTAATTAGAGCATTAGCTATCTGTTGCTGTGTAACGTCTCCCCCTAGTGGAGCAGTAAGACTGGTCTCTGTTTTGGTGGGTCTGGGCGCAGCACAGCTGAGCTTTGGTTCTGGCTGAGTCTCTCTCTGAGGTCACTGTGGGCAAGGGGCTGTCTCCCAGAACTGGAGGCTGCAATGCATCTATCATGTGATTGTGGGTGCCTCCGTTCCTTACTGGCTGTGAAACAGACCCATTCTGGCCCAGGGACTTCTGCACAGGCTGCAATAATGCCACATAGTATGGCAGCCAGCTCCAGGGAGATGAGATGCAAAAGCCTAAGACAGAAGCTGTAAGAGTGTTTATTTCTATTTTTGGACTGGTTTACGGGCCCTCTGTATTTGCGTGTTTCATGTACATAATAGACAACCAGCCTTAGATTTTAAAATATTGTTTTTTTAAAATGAACCTATAGAGCCAGGGACATAGCTCAGTGGCATAAGCACCTGCCTGGCAAGTGCAAGATTGTGAGTTCGATTCCCAGTACCAAAAATAATAACAACAAAAAGCCTGTATTAAACACATATAGATTTTCCTTGCCATTATTCCCTAAACAGTGATACATGCAGGACTTTGTACACAATATATATCTGTATCTTCTTAACAAAATTATATTGCTCGTTAACGTTTCTTGGATCTGAAGTTTCTATTCATAATAATTCATGTATTCAAAGGAAGCATCTGCCTTTATCTTCCGTATCAGTAAGAAAATTTTTGCTGTTTTAGATGTAAACTAATACATCTATTCACATAGTATTTCTTTGGCATTGTAAGTAGCCAAGAGGTTATTTAAAGAAAACAGGACAAAAAAATAAATAGATAAATAAATAAAGCAAACAAGCATATGGGAGAAGCTGGGCATGGTGGTGAGGACGAGGCAGGATGATTCTAAGTGTCCACTTAGCATAAAAAGATGGGAGGCAAGAATACAGTGGTGTCTCAATTCATGAACTTTTTTGCATGATTATTGGTGCAAACTGGCCAAAACACAGGATCAAGGTCAACACTAAATCTAACCATTGAATTTTGATTTGGTGCTTGTGAGGCCCCAGGTTTGATCTCTAGTAGCAGGGTAGGGAGTGTAGGGGACCATGGGCCTGGGTTATATGCAAATACTCTGTCATTTTATTTATTTTTAAAGTAGGAAGAATTTATTGAAAGAAAGCTTCTAAGAGAAATGAAAGGGGGCCCAGAAAGTGGGTTGCCCATACTATGCCATTTTATGTAAGGACTTGAACACTTTCAGATTTAGGTGCCCATGGGGCCCTGGAAGCAATTCCCAGTAGACCCTGGAAGATTCAAGGGACTGAATCTTCTGGTCAGGGATAGGCCCAGGCATGGTCAAGAAGCCATGGTTCACACTGTCTGTCCACCCACTGGGCAGAAACTACAGTCATTTCTGACCTATTCACTGCTGTTGGTCACCAGCCAGCCCTGGCCACCGCAGGAGCCTGCTCAGGGTGTGATGCCCAGAGGCCCGGATCGGAGAGGCTGGCACCTCACCCTGCCTTCCTTGCCTAGCCCACTCCTGAGTTGGCATCTTTGCCGCACACCTCTCAGCATCTGCTGAGCTTGGGCCTCACTTTTTTCTATTTCTCTTTCAGGTCCCACGATGAAACTTAAGCGGTTCACAGTCCTGGAGAAGTACAAAGATATCATCGATTCCTTTTACCAAGAACAAAAGAACTGGGACCATCCATGTGGTTCCCAGTGAATACAAAAGGTAGCCTCTGCCTGTGGAGGCATTTCTGAGCTCTGGGCTCTCCCATGTGGCTGTAGGAACTCAGGCAAGTCTGTCTGGCCTCCAGGCCAGGTTCCATTCCAACAACTACAACTCCAAGAAGCTCCATCCACATGGGGGTAGTTTAAATTCTGCTTAAGTATTCAGGTGATGAAATTCAACTCTTCACAACTGAAGAGTTGATACCACTCGACCCTAAGTCCAGGGAGACCTAACAAGCCAGTGCACCAGAGGCCAGGGTGGGGATGGGGAGTTGCGTTACTAGTTTGTGCTGCAGGTAAAGCCATCTAGCTTACTTAATGGCCAGACTTACTCTGGAATCTTCTTGGACGCTGCCTAATAAAACTGCTGCTGCCATGTGACTGTATTTAATGTGTAATATGAATATTAAACTTTTAACAGAACTGGCAAAAAGTACCTGGTTTTTTTGTCAGTTGTGCAAGCAAGACACAGAGCAGTGAGTATTTAACCTGCAGCACAAGTGTGACAGCATGAGTTACCATTTGCAAACTGTTAGAGCCAGGCAGGATGGGTTGGTGGGGTGATGCAGTAACCGGAGCCCATTCTGGCATCAGCATGTACCACCAGGCCATACTTCTATTCTGTCCACTGTGAGTGGTCATTCTTAGCAATAAGCTAGGCTGAATTGCCCCAAGGTACATGACCAGGAAAGGCAGAAGGCATACAATATCTTAGTTGTTTTGGAATTCTTTATTTCTATAAACCAAGAGCCACTGGTAATTAGCACAATCTAATAAAACAAAGGAAGCAGCAGCATAAACAAAATAAAATACATGTAAGATTACTGGTCTGGTTACAACCTTAAAAAAATGACCCACATGAAGATATCTGCTGTTAAGAAATTCCCTTGTGAGCTGAGGACATTATGCAAAACCGCAGGTTGCAAATTGACAGGGGCAAGGGAAGACACATTGTCTTTGGTACGAGGCCAAAGCGCAGCTGCTCATGCTGCAGCCAGGGCAAGGGCGCGGGAGGAGGGAGCTGAAGGTCATAAGCTGACAAGACCACGCTGCAGGGTGACTTGTTTTATGAGTCAGCTCCCTCTCTGCAGGGCAGGGGCTGGCTGAAGGGCACAATGATTTGGAGGAGGCCAAGGGACAGCTGCTGAGATGTAAATCAACAGCCAGCATCCCAATCCCTCAACTGCAGCTGAAAACCAGGGATGGGCCCCTAGCAGTAGCAGCAAGTGGTGCCATCTCCCTGCAGAGTCGGTAGAGGGGACTTGACAGGGTTGGCTCCTGGCCCGGCTCAGTTAGGACATGGCTGGGGGCCTTGATACATGGGACAGTGACAGTACATCCAGGGAGAGGGTGGCACCACCCAAAGCTTCATTAGGAGCCATACCAACTGTGTTAAACTTCAAAGTAAAACCATTGACTACACAATACATGCAGGACTTTGTACATAATATATTATCTGTATCTTTTTAACAAAATTATATTGCTCATTACATTTCTTGGATCAGAAGTTTTTATTCATAATAATACATGTAAAGGAAGCATCTGCCTTTATCTTCTGTATCACTAAGAAAATTTTTGCTGTTTTAGATGTGAACTTTCCTGGGAAATTTCTCCTGTGCCCATTTAGTTTTATAAGAATGTCATCTTGTGCTATTATGTCCATGTCCTGTTTTACTTCCATTATGTTTCTCATAAGCCAAAGAAAGACAGGACTTTTGTTTAAAAAGTTACATGTTTCTTATTAATTTTGTATCATAATTATTTACAGCTGAGGAAAAATTACTTAAAGTGTAAAATGGATAACAATGGCAAATGATACAAGTCTACTTGGAGTTTACAAAACAATGTTTACCAGATAGACATTTAATAAATAAAACAAGCACTTGGAAAAAGTCCCTTAAAAGCAAGTCAGGGACATCCCCTGCATCCTTTGCACAGACTGGTTAAGAAAAGGCCAGATTTTATCATGTGCTCTGTCAAGAAACAAGCAAACCAAATGCACACAGAATGAGAGGTTTATGAGGCAGGGTCCATTAGGAGTGACGCAGCCTACACCATCAGTGAACCGTTAGTCTAAATCTTTCACTCGGCGACAGATTTCTTCTGTGAAGTCTGAGCACTTCGAATTGCCTCCCAAATCTTTTGTTAAACTCTGAGAAAAGGAAACAGCAAGAATAAATAGGGACTCACACCCTGAACAAAATCAAAGGTGTTGTCAAAGCCTTTGGTGAGTTATGAACTGAGCAAGGAACTTACCTGTTCCAACTTCCACTTAGCTCCTCTTGAGAGGCCCCCATATACCATCTACTCCCCAGGAGGACCAGGTGACCCCATTACAGGGAGTCCACAAGAACACTTCGATGCTCCTGCTACAAAAGGCAGCACCAAAATTTCTCCTTTGTTCATAGTCTCTAAGAAATACTATCTAATTATGGCTTTTTTTTGTTTGTTTGCCTTTTTGAAACAGGGTTTTGCTATACAGTTTGAGCTGACCTTGAACTCACAACACTCCTGCCTCAGCCTCCTGAGTGCTGTGATTATGCATACTGAAATTAAAGAAAAACTAAACAGGAGGTTTTATAAAGTTCATGGGAAATTTTTGAAGCTAAAAAACTTAGGACATGTTCTGATCTATTTTTAGACACTAGAAAACAAATATCAAAGGATAAGGGGCTGGGGATTTAGCTCAGTGGCATAAGCACCTGCCTTGAAAGCAGGCAGTCGTGAGTTCGATCCCTGGTACCGATAAAAACGAAAAAGACAAAAAAAAAAAAAAAAAAAAAAAAATCAAAGGATACTTAAGTGACTGCCTTAAATTTCCCTTCTTACAAGAGGAAGTCTCCCATACAGTCTATCAGCTTACTCTCTCTCTCTGCTGCAAATATACTTCTCTTGGCAGACGTGGTGGCACATTCCTGTAATCATAGCACTTGGGAGGCTGCAGCAAGAGGATCACTGTGAGTTTGAGGTCAGCTTGCACTATGTACTGAGTTTTAGGCCAGCCTAAACTACATATGCAGACCCTGTCTTTAAAAAAAATGGCAGGGGGCTGGGGATTTAGCTCAGCGGCATAAGCGCCTGCCTTGCAAGCAGGCAGTCGTTAGTTCAATCCCCGGTACCGATAAAAAGGAAAAAGACAAAAAAAAAAGGCATATACATATATATTTGTGTTTTATCTACATCCTGCACAATTAGAGTCTACTGTGTAACTCAGGCATTTCTCTGCTAGACTCTAGAACGTGACTTCTCAAAGTTTTAGAATAAAAAGAAAATCAGTGCTTCTTAAAGTCACTACTCTCAGGCTGTTAAAAACAAGCTTAGGGCTGATGATATAATCAGTGGTTGAGCATTTGCTTAGCATGCAAAAGGGCCTATGGTCCATCCTCTCCAACAAAAAACAAAACAAAACAAAAGCTTGCATTTCTTGTATTTTGGTTGTATGGAAGAACATCAAATTGTAACGTCTTTATAAAGGTGCTTTGGAGAAATTCTGCTAAAAAGCAGATTTGGCAAGCTAGGTATGGTGGTACACAGGCTGAGGCTGATGAGGCTGAGTCCAGCCTAGTAATTTATTGACTCTGCAAGACTTTACTTGAAAACATACCAAAAAAAAAAAAAAAAAGAATTGGGGAAGTAGCTTAATGAAATCCCCAGTATCACACAGGAAAGGACTTGCCGAGACTGCACAGACAGCAGCATAGCCAGGCTTGGCCTCCCTCTGGCTCCTACTGTCCTTCTCACTGTGCAGTGTTCATCAGTGCTCCGTGATCCTTTCATGTAAAATACCTGGGCCCTGACCTCAGCAAATGAACACGTGTGCACACACTTCCTGAAGTTCATGCAGAATGTCTGCACTGAGAATCTGACAACATTGATTCCTTCTGCTCTCCTAAATGAGGACAGGACTCTCAACTGCTCCCTTCACACAGACACAACAAAGAGGAGATATACCTGCCACACACAGATCAAGGGCGTGATACCTTTCCATCCTTGATTGTGGCAAAGCACGCGGCCTCAATCCTTGCAGCGTGGTCAAAAAGCCCCATGTGGCGCAGCATCATCACGGCACTGAGCAGGAGGGCAGTGGGATTGGCCATGTCCTTGCCTGCGATGTCTGGGGCCGTTCCATGAACCTGAATGGCAGGAAGGGAGCATCAGCAGGAAGGAAGAAGATCAGAGCCCGCATCCCTTGGCGGGTGGTGGACACTCGCCCAGGGTTCCACGTCACTTTCTTAGCCACCAATCCCCAATGGCGAGTGCTGATAGTGCTGTATATAATTCACAGACACAGACCTTGGGGAGTAAAGCCTAACAGAAATCCAGAAATAAACTTTTAAAAGTACAAAAATACAGAACAATGTTTTTCAGTCGATTTTTGGTAAAATACAAGCAAGGAAGGTTACACATAAATATCTAGAGGAAAGTGAATAAATGAAGGCTATTTATAAAATTATGCACCATTCTTTTGACAATCTATAAAATGGCATGTTAAACCCTAAGTATACCTGGAGCCCCTACCAAGCTCTGCTTGGGTAAGCTCTCCCTTACCGACTCAAAGATGGCCACCCCGTTGGCTCCAATGTTGCCACTTGGGGTCACACCGAGACCACCAATCAATCCTGCACACAGGTCACTGGAGGCAGAAAAGCATTTTGAATGACTTTTAGAACAGGAAAACATCATACCTGGCATTCAGACTATTTTAAAACACTATGCTTCACTAACAGGGAGCAAGGTTTCGTGGAGAAATGACTGATTCCAGGGCTGACTCAGAAGGAGGCACTGAGACCACAAGAACTAGATAGAAGCAACCCACCTTTATACTGGCCACATCCCAGCCCTTTCCTACTAATCGTTTTCTAAAATTTTGGGACAGGGAGCCTGGCCTCGCTGGGCCACCTGAGCATCCATGGAAATGATGCAGTGAGGGCCACAGCTGTGAATCCACAGAACACTCCGAGCCCACATGTCATAGCTAAGTGAACAGACATAGAGGAAGGGCAGCCCATCCTCCCAGCAGGATGCCAGACCCTAACTCACAAGGGATGATGGCTAGAGCAATCACATCTGCCCCACATGGATGGTGAAATGTTGAAATGTGGCAAACCCAGGTGCTGAGTAAAGGGATTCTTTGCACTATTCTTACAACTTTTCTTAAAGCCCAAAAGTCACAAATTCCTGGGAATGGGGGTGTGGCCAAGTGGCATAGTGCACGCTAGCCCAAGGTTTGATCCCCAGCACCATCAAAAATAATAAGCAAAAAATTTGTTAAAATGACAACACAGCTATATATAACACAACACAGTGAAACCAGTCACCCAACCAATAAAACATCTGAAAAAAGTAGGCACGATGCACGCACTTGTATTCCCAACACTTTGTTTGGAAGGCTGGGAGAGAAAGACTGCTCAGCCTTGCCTGGGACCCTGTCCCAAAATTTTAAAAAATGATTAATAAGAAAGGACCGAGGATGCAGCCAGTATGAAGGTCTTAGCTTCAATTTGTAGTACTGCCAAAAAAAAGTGAATGATGGGAACAGGAACTAATGATGAGGAAGCAAGAAGACCAAGCTGATTTGGTAAATAAAGGACCGACCCGTAACATTAATTATTGATGTCCTCACTTGAATCATTCAAATTCAGTTCACATCTGATGAAAAATGCTCTGTTTTGTAAGATCTGACTAAAAACTTTAAGCCCAAATTTATTTAGGGTGTCTGCAAACAAACCAGAGACCAAAAATAAAATGGGTATAGTTGCTGGGCATGGTGGCACACACCTATAATCCCAGCACGTGGGAGGCTGCCACAGGAGGATCCCGAGTTCAAGGCCAGCCTGGGCTACGTAGTCAAGTCAAGGTCAGCCTGAAATACCTAGTGAGAGCCTGTTCCACACAAACAAACAAACAAAAATGGTGTAGTCAAACTCACCTAAGGATGTCTCCGTACAAATTTGGCATAACAAGAACATCAAACTGGGATGGATCTTGTACCATCTACAAGGAACACATTTGTGCAGTTAGCAACCAAAACTGTAGCCACAGTGTTCATCACAGAAGGTAGCAGGTAAGTATGAAAATGTACTCACATTTAAACACACTGTATCAAGGTACATCTCATTAAATTTAATATCTTTGCAATTTTCAGCAACTTCCCTGCATTTTTGCAGAAAAAGTCCATCTGACATTCTCCTATATTCAAGAAAGAAAACAACCACATGAAAAAAATAAGGTTCAAGAAATTCAAGTTCCACAAGTTAAAATGTCTGATTTCATTTAGTAAAAAATTAAAGTACAACTTTTTCTTTTCTTTCTGTCTGTCTTTCTTTTTTTTTAAGACAGGATCTCACTATGTAGTTCAGGTTGGCCATGAACTCACTATGTAGCCCAGGCTGGCCTTAAACTCATAGAGATCTCTTGCCTCAGCCTCCTGTGTGCTAGGATTACAGGTGTGTACCACTATACCCAGTTCAGTAAAAAATTGCTTTTAGGCACTGAATAAAACTGAAAATGTCTTGGGATCCTTCAGGAAGCATAAAAGGATAAAAACATAAAATAAATAGTTTTTATCATAACAAAAAAGACTAGCTTTTTATAGTACTACCCAGAAAAAACCAAGATGTACTCAGTAATATTCTAAAATTGGTTTCATGGGTTAACCTTCTCCATTACTTAAATGGTTTTACTATTTTGCATGGTCAATGTTTTTCTTAGGTTAGGTAAACTGTTTCTTTATACACTCAGAGATAGCTTTTATTTGGCTGGGTGTGACAAGAATGTGACTCCTGAGACAGCAGATGGCAGCAGCATCACTGAAGCCCTGACCATGTGGCCATGGGGATCCCAGTCTCCAGCCTCCTTTCTGCTAACCCTCAGGCCTCCCTAAGCTCCTGGGACCTGGCTACCACTCCTGCGCATTGGCCTGACATCACCCAGTAAGCAGAGCAGGAGTGAGGTCTCCACAGGACTCACATGATGTTGGCCTTGTGCACCGCTGTGACGTTGCTCCGGTGATTATTCCGTGCATACTCAAAGGCAAACTCTGCAATGCGCTTACTCGCTGCCTCGGTGATGAGCTTGATGCTCTGCACGACTCCATCGACGATCTGAGAGAGACAGAGTCCTGCCCTGCTCAGAGGGTATGACCACAACCATGCAGGTCAGCAGGCAGTGTAGACCACATCACTATGGCATGCTAGTGTGGCTAGTGGCAAGAGTGTATCCACAGGCCAGTGTTAACCTTGGCTTTTGAAGCAGGTGTAATGAACCCTGCTGTACAGAAGAAAGTGAAGCCTAGAGACAGTCACCTGCCCAAGGGGACATCTGTGAAGCGAGCAGAGCCCCAGGCCTGTGAACCACCAGGCCCTGCTCCTCCTGCATCTATTTTCAATCAGCAGCTGCAGACCCAGACCTGGAGAAACACCCTACTCCTCAAAAGGCAACACTAACTTATCTTTGGGAGATGTGGTTGTATCTATAGGACTCCCTGAAGTCTCATGTGGTCACAGGTGGGGCTTTTCAGAGGTGGCTGAACCTATGCTGTGGGGATCACGGATGTGATGCTGCAATTGATTCACAGACGCTAGGATTACGGCTACCACACCCTGGATGTGAGTGCTACCTGCTCTAAGGGTGGAGGGCCTGGCTGGAACATAAGGGACAGAAAGAGAGTTCCTGCCTTTTGCTCATAGCTTGCTGCCTTCTGCCTGCCATGGACTGTTTCTCCTCTGCGATGTCCCTCTGCCATGCCACCCTGCCTTAGAGCCAGCCAATTATACACTGAAAACCCTCCAGACTATAAACTAAATAAACCCTTTACCTTTAATCTTTATCCTTTAACTTTGGGCATTGGGTATTTTTAATCAACAATGAGAAAAGTAACTAAGAGGAGTATGTCCAGGTGAAAATACGAGAGACAAACAGCAACTTGACTAGAAACAAGAATGACTGAACATACCACATGCTCAATCCCACTGTATTCTCCCTCAGTGTTCTCGCGAATGGTGACAATATTCACATCAGTGTAAGGGGTCTTGTAGCCTTCGATTGAGACGCACGGCCGGACATTGGCATAAAGGTCAAATGTTTTACGCAGCAGTAAATTCATAGACGGGTGACCAGCTGCAATAGGGGTCTTTAAAGGGCCTGTCATAAGAAAGAACACTCAGGTGACAACAGGGCACATCTGGTTTCATATGTGGCACCCAGCGCAACATGCATGCCACTAGCTGTATGACCTCCCTCAGATCCAGGCAGAGATGCAAATGACCTTAGGAGGCTCTGCAAACTCACACTTCCATTTTGGCAGCCTTTGGGGCAAAGCATTGTACTGTCAAGGTCCTCAGCATCACCCCATCCCCACCACGCTCCATGAGGGTCATTTAAAAATGGAGGAAATAAAAAATGAAACCCAAGACTAAGCAATTTGCCCAGGCCTGCTAGCCAGTGTGAGGCTGAAAGGATTTTCAATCTTGGATCTATGATTTTGAAACTGTGCCACGTTTCAATATGTCACATGCCTGTTGTTTTGAATCATGATCTTAAATGTGTATTAAAATAATGATAAAAATGTGAAAAATGAGATAAAAGATAAATTTAAAAATGAATACATACTATTAGTTGGTAATGACCAGTAATACTTTTATGTTTTTACTGGGATTTTAAAAAGAATGTCCAAAGCACCTTATTACAAGTGGTGATTTCACAAGACCATGGCTTTGCTGCAGTAAATGGTCAGGCCTTCCTTTGCCTACACAGTTGAACTCTGGGAACGAACACCTGGGGCAGAGAACGGTGATAGCCAACGTCTCCGTCTTACCCACCTACCTTTCAGACCCATCTTGTTCTTATCCATGGACTCCTTGGCTTCTGGTGGGATCATCCACTTCCCTCCAGGTCCCTGAATGGCAGTGACATTCCGCTCCTCCCACTGGATAGGTGCCTACAGGCCATGGGAGCACTGTGAGCTGATACACCAACAAGACTGCCAGGCTGCTAGGCGCGCCACAGTGACAGACAGACTGTCAACTCTCAGGTCTTGGCATGCAGAGGTACACACACTACACCTCACCAGCTCCCCTGCACACTTATCTGCCCCTCAGGGACCCACAAGGTGCTCCCATTAGAGTATGGTAAGAAGTGGAGAGAAACATTTCACAGTAATGTGCATGGGTGGATCTCAGAAATACTAGGCTGAGTACACATAGCTGACTACATAAAACAATGTAAGAGTCTATCTGTACCCCAGAACGGGCAAATATACATGTGTGATTAGAAGAAATAATGGAGTTTTCAATTTAAAAATAAATTATAGTAAAAGCTACACTGCCAAGAACAATCAGTAAGTATATCTGAAGCAAGGGGGAGCATTGCAAAAGGGATTAATGACAATGTATGTTTTACTATAGCAAGTTTTTTTTGTTTTTGTCTGTCTGGTTTTTTTTGTCTGTCTTTTTTGAGACAAGGTTTCACTATGCAGTTCAGCCTCCTGAACTCACTTTGTAGCCCAGGCTGGTCTCAAATTCACAGTGATCCTCCTGTCTCAACCTCCAGAGCACTGGAATCACAGGTGTATGCCACCGTACCCAGCCCATAACGTGTGTTAATGTATATATTCACTGTATCATTTGATCACCTCTTGATCAACTGTTCACAGCAATTTCTGTCAACACCGGGTGTGGTGGTGCACACCTGTAACCCCAACATCTAGAAGGTGTGGCAGGATTGTTTCGAGTTCAGTGTCAATGTAGGCTACATAGTAAGTTCAAGGCCAGCCTGGAAAACCTAGTGAGATCCTGCCTCAAAAAACAAAAAACAAAAAACAAACAAAACACAAAAAATTATGGTGCGTCTTGTTCTACCTTATTCACTAGATCTGGCACTGTATGACTCCTGGCTATTCCCCGAAATGAAAATGACCATGGAAGGTAAACATTCGGTAGCTGCAACAGCACAACTGAAGACAGTCACAAAAGAGGACTTTCAGAACTGCTTCAGAAAGTGGCAAGAATAATGCGATGTGTTCAAAACAAGGAGTGTTTTGATAGGAATTCATGGCAATGTGTATATTTTACATAATACATTTTTAAAAAATTTAAACACTCACTATATTTTTTGAGCACAACATACAGAGACAGAAAACAGACTGGTTGCCTAAGGGCAGAGGATGGGGTGGGGCGGGAAGACACAAGGACCTTACACCCCTACCCCCTAAAAAGACTTTAAACCCAAGCAGAGTTCAAACAGTCACAAATCCTGCAACACTACTTTGAGTACTTTATATACCATGGGTTTTAAATTATCACAATACTAGTAACAGATAACACTGCAACACATTATTAAAGAGAAGATCTGTAGAGATTAACAGCAGACCTTCCCAGCTATATTAAAACATGCAATTTGTCATCACAGAAGACAACTTCCATGAGTTCTTACTAAGTGGATTTTTTTAAAAAAGCCCACTTACTTTGGCAGCATCAAAAATCTTCATAACAGCTGCTGAAATTTCTGGGCCAATCCCATCTCCTGGAATTAAAGTTACTGTCTGAACCTGAATATAAGAAATCATTAAAGGAACAGAATAAGAACTGGTTTTTGATGGTTTAAAAAAGAATATAATTGACAAAGAGAGACAAATTGACAAATTCACGAGAGACCTCATCAGACCCTAAACCCTGTTAAGGTAATAGACAGCCCTCCCCAGGACCTTAGCAGAGGAAGAAATCAACAGCCAAGAGGCTCCACAAATCTATTCTGTCTGAGTTCAGAGGTTGTAAAAATAACTCAAATAATGAATTTCCCAATGGATACTTCTTTTCAGACAAGCTATGATGAGACCAATTGAACCAAACATAGTAAAGTATTTCAACAGTATATTTTGCATGAATTCAGAGGGTTCTTCGCGAAGGCTACCTGTCTCATGCCCTTCTTCAGGTGGGCAGATTTCAGACATATTTCCAGAGTATCAGAAGTCTATCTTGAAACTCAGAATCTCAGACTATACTTCAAGAAAAGGCCTCTGCGTTCCTAGTTCTTCTGTAAAACTGGTCCATAGGAAGTATCAAATAACTAAGCTTAGTCAAGTAAATTGTGGCCAATAAAAGTAACACATGAAAAGACCTACAAAGCTTGCATTACATTAGAGAATGACAATGAGTGTATTTATGATAGAACATCAATTACGTGTTTCAACTGCTTCAGCCAAAATGAAGCCAGCATTTCAAATGCGGAAATAATAGAAATATGAAAGAAAGAAAGAACGAGACTTAAATGAGTTAAGATAATTTTCAGACCTTGTCTCTGACACATTTGAGAACTAAACATTGTATTCATTTTATTACTGGCTACATTAGTCTACCTGGCCTTTCTTCCTTCCAGTTGCCTGAATGTTAAAAAGAAAATCATGAACTGACTTTAAATAAACATCAAATCAACTTTCCCTGGTCCTTCAACTGCTAATGATGCCTCCTGAACAGGCGATGAATTATTTTTCAATTCTTCTGTATAGCTCAAGAAATATTTTCACTTAATGTCTCCTTTTATTTCTTCTGAAAGTAATCCTCTCTATCAAGCTGATATATATATATGTGTGTGCGTGTCTGTATATATTTTATTATTTTTTAAAAATGGGTAGCCTCAAAATTAAGTAACTTAAGAGACAAATGATCAGCTCTCCGAATGTGTCTGAAATGCTGGCTTAACTACCCTGGAGCTCCAAATGCAAGGCTCAGTTTGCATTTTCTGTATGAGCAAGACCAAAAGAACCCACTGGTGTATTCTTCCTGTCCGTTCAATGTGTAATAAATGTTATCAGACCATGCAGAAATCTACTTTTCTCCAGTAGTAGAGAACATAAATAAGAAATAAAATATACCATGGTCTTACAAATCTCTCATGCATAAGGTGTTATATGGTCATATAGGAATTAGGGCATTCAAATCAGATTCTATAAAAGAGGATAAAATAAAAATGAATAGATTACTGACCCACAATCTTAGAATGGTCTAAAAATGTGGTATCAGCTTTTAAAGCAAAGAACTCTAATGCTGGGAACTCTAAAAGCAGTAGATTTAATGGATAAGAGATGATCCACTAACAACTGTATAGGAAAGTATAAGTCTATAGGGCTTAGCAATGCTTGAAAAATTTCTAATTGGCAATCAATCTACTGTTTTTAGGAAAACTCACAAAGTAAAAATGCAAAGCAGGGTTTGAAGCTTCTCAACAATTTTCTCTCAACATGTACTATCATGGAAAAAAAGCCTCTCACCAAAATATGAAGGTGAAATACAGTAACAGGCTCAAGGGAAATATCTATTTTAACAAGGCTCCTTCAAGACAGTAATGCCACAGACTTCCAGAGCCAGCTGTAATATAATTCTTTCACATGGATAAGTGACCTAATAGGTGTTCGTATGTTTGCCAATAATTTTAGTATATAGTATGTATGGCCAATTACCCCCAGTTTTAAATAAATGGAGATTAAATGCTATATAATGTATTAGAGCATCTTTCTTGAGAAACTTCTAAAAGAAAAAAAGAAAAAAACATAATTATACTCACACCACCAGCAAAACCTCTGGTCACCTGTTTTGGGCTGTGGAACACCCCCAGTAGCCGAGAGACCTACATGAACATCAACAGAGAGATGTTAGGCAGAGAATGAAACCACACAACAACGGTGGAGACAAAGTCATGCTGCTGGCTCACAATGTTACAAATCTATAGATATATTTAGGAATTTTCCTAATTATAATTTATAATTTAGAATACTCTACCATGTGTCAGCTTGCTTGGATTTTAAAATCTAAACACTTAACATTTTACATTTGAGCCAAGAATTTAAGCACTACATTTTTCTCAAAGTTGATTTTATTAATGTAGGTTGCCAACAATGTTTACGACAGAATGAAACTACATTGCTTTTTTTTAACTCAAACATTAGACTTTACTCTGATGATCTCTTTCATGCTAAATACATGAACAAAGGGACATGCATTCCTCCTGTCTTCAACTTCCTTTTCAAACCCTGAACCTTTACTCAAATACTGGCCTCTACTGATAACACAACAACCAGCCACCAAGAAAGTATGAATGAGTTGTATTCTCTGATCCTGGGAATCTGCAGTCATGTCCTGGACTGAAAAGTTAGGGTCAGACTCAAAATGACAGGCCACCAAAACCACCCACCAAATCTTAATCCTATTAAGATGAGATTCATCCACCAGCAGGTGGAGTATTAGAACAGAAGCCATTTAAAATTACTCTGTGACAAGCACTAAAACTTTGCTCATTCTTCCTGCCCCAATAAAGAGGGAAAAAAACAGTCAAATGAAATAAAACAAGTTCACATTCTTGTGGCAAAAGACCTGACCAAATTAAGAGGTAAACCCAAGAATGGAGCTGGGTGTGGTGGTGCATGCCTATAATTCCAGCATTCAGGAGGCAGAGGTAGGAGGATCATGGCAAGTCCGAGGGTAGCTTAGGCTGGCTACACAGTGAAACCCTGTCATGAAAAACCTCTATCGTAAGATTTTTTTATAGCTTATAGCACAGGCTGTTTTTTATTTCTTACCTGTACATATATATCACATCATTTTAGTTAACAAAATCTGGAAAGTAGAGAGATAGTACATGACTGTAATCCCAGAATTCTGGGAGGCTAAAGCAGGAGGATCATAAGTTTGTGTGCAGCCTGCAAAAAGCTAGTGAGATTGTTTCCCGAAATAAAAAATTTTAAGGAAGGCTAGAGGAGTAGCTCAGTATAAAGGTTCTGGGTTCAATCCCAGTACCAGAGTTAAGGGTGGGAGGAACAGGACCTGTTCCTTGTTCTTTTCATATTCCAACTTCAACACTCAATACAGTCTTGGATGATGGAGAGTAGGACAAGTGGTGGCTGCTGGTAAATTGGCTCATTATAGCAGCTAAGAGCTAGGAAAGTCTTTAGAAACCTTCTATTTTCTCTGTGGGAAGTTTTGTTTTTTTTTTTTTTTTTTTAAATTGCAGATGTTTGCACAAAACCTTAAATGGCAACCCAATAGAGGAACTCCTACATCAAAACTAGTATCAAGCACAGCCCTCTACCCTGGGTTGGCCTCAGTAGGACTTTCAGAGGCACTGACCACAACAAGGTAAAACTGTCCCAGAGACGAAGGCTGGTGTACAGGGAGGCGAGGTCCTTCTTGTTTAAGAGAACAACTAAGTTGCTAACAGGCTGGGTTCAGACCTGTAATCCTCCTGCCTCAGCCTCCCAGATGGACGTATTTCCAAGTATGTACCACCAAGCCTAAGAATCTCGTTCTGTGATTCTTTACTCCAACACTTGCTCAACTCCTCAGTTTCTTCTTGCAGTTCACAATAAAAGTACAATACATTTACCTTCGAACTTATCATTACTAGTGTTGTTTTAGTTCCCAAGATGAATTACCTATAGGTGTTAAAAGTAAACTCAGGGATTAAGGGACAGATTTATATTATGGTAATCCAGAAGTTACATCACCTTTAGAGGCAAATCTGATCTAACAGTTATCATCCCAAGCAAATTTGGGTCTGAAAAGACTAGTACAATCAAATTCAATTACTAAGCCCAAAACCCAGCAACCTCTGTCTGCTTGATGACTGGCCCCCTAAGACTAATCTATTAATGGTCAAAAATCTTCCGATTTTTGTGCTCCTTCTGCCAGTTCTAAGGTGCTTTTACATACACTGACCTATTTAAACCTCAAATAACTGCGACACAAGAATAGATACTTTTCTGATGGGCATGTATAAAGGGCACAGAGATGTGCATTTTGCTCAGGGTTACACAGTGGATGGTCTTGCTAGAATTTAAACCCAAGAACTCCTAAAATCCAGGGTAGAGATCTTATCAGTGCACCTTTAAACTGGAAAAAAAAGTAGTAACAAATCTGCTGGGAGATGGGAGTTGGGGTGTGTGAGAACCAACTGCTAATAGCAGCAGGGACCTATGGGTGGATGTCCCTATGCGACGCCTGGGAACTTGCTATGTGACCTTCATACTGAGCCCCAGGATGCCTGAGTTTCTATCCTGCTCTGACCCCGCGTGACGTTGGGTGAGTCTGTCTCCCAGCACAGGTTAACTCCCTGAGAGCAGGGAGTGGCGACGGGAATCAGGGATAATCTCAAATCCTTCCTGCTGCGCAGCGGGTCAGTCAAGGACACCCGCCCTCCTTCCTGATCACAGACCCCAAGTGCCAGAACAAACGCTGGAGGCCCTCTCGCGCGAATACTGGTTGATCCCGACGTGCATGATGCACAGGTCCTCAGAAAGAAAGCAGCTGCAAGCGCCCGGGGGCCCAATGAGGAAAGAGCCCAAGAAGGAAAACGGCCTGGCTCCGACCGAGAGCAGCGTGGAACGCCTGGAGGTGGCCTGGCCGGGGAGCTGCTTGCCGACTCCCGGCTCACTGAGAGGCCTCACTCCGTCCTGGGCCCAGCGCCCCCGCCTCAACCTTGACGCTCTCCAGCCTCGGCCGCGTGGGCCAGTGCGGAGGATCCCGTACTCCGCGGGGCGCCTCGGCCCCTGCCGCCAAGGCACTTTCCATACAGGGCCGCTCTGCCAGCTGCTTCCGCCCAGTCAGGACCAGCGGATCGCCGCCTGGCCCGCTCCCACCCGCCCTCGCTCACCTTGGAAATCCACGCTGGCCCAGCCATCGCATCCACCGTCTCGCCAGGCGACAGCCGCGACAGCACAGCGCGTGCGCTCAGCGGCACCCAGCGGCACCCAGAGCCCGCCCCCTTGGAGTGGCCACGCCCCGTAGGGGCACGCCCCCGCCTCAGGCCTTTCGTGTTCAATGCCTCCCCCACTTTGGGCACAAGTTGGCCAATCGCCAGGTTTCCTTCCCGGGACACGCCCAGCCAGCGGAGCAATTGCGACCGGAAGAGGCCTGAAGAGAGGCTCCGCCCTCTTCGCTCCTCATTGGTGGTTCGCCGCCTGCTGGGTGCCAATTAAGTCTCTAGATTTAAGTTGCGCGTCCTCTCGCGGAGTTTACGAATCCCGGGGAGCTAGAGGGACCATTTAGTCCGCAAGCGCTTGGGGTGTATTGTAACATTTGCACTTTGTAAGTGTAGGGCTCGGTACTTTTTGTAAATGCAAACAGTTGCGCAACCGAAGTTGAATGTAACTTTTTCTGTTTTTTAAACTCAGAGCCTTAACCCTCAGCTACACCTCCAACCGGTTTTTTTAATTTTTTTAATCGGTACTGGGGATGGAACTCACGACCATGCGCTGCAAGGCAGGCGCTTATGCTACTGAGCTAAATCCCTGGCCCTCTCCAACTCGTTTTTAATTCTAATTGTGAGACAGCAGCTCTCTAAATTGCCCAGGCTTCTTGTTTGTGTACCTTCTGCCTCAGCCTCCCAAAGCACTGGGGTTACTGGCGAGCGCCACCTGGCCTCGTTGGTCTCATTCTTTAGGTGTGGTACTGGGGAGTTGAAGGCGGAGCCTTTACTGAGCTACATCCGCAGCACCTTTTTTCATTTTTTATTTTGAGATAGGGTCTGCTAACTCGTTAGATTGTTGATTTAGCAAGGTTGTTTAGGCTTGGCTCAAATTTAAATCTACCTGCCTCAGTTTTCCAGTATGCTGGGATTACAAACATGGTGCCCTCACACCCAGCTAAGATCTAGTGTCAGGCACCCGGAAAAGTTACTTGTGCTTATTTTCAGTCAGTCCCCATCCGGACCCCAGTCTCAGGAAAGGGCTGATCTGTCTTCACGTCTTTACAGCTCTGCAGCTGCCCAACTACATGCCAGGCACTGCCGGAGTGCTGGAATTTAAAAATCCAGTAGGAATGACAGAAACCCTGCAATTAAACTATGAAAAGTGCCAAATAAGGTTTTGATAAGGTAGAATCAGGTGACCTAATTCAAACCTAACAGGGAGGCCAGGGAAGGCTTCTTGGAAGGAGACAGTACCCACAAAATCACCATTCCCTTGTCCTGTCTTCATGGTAAGGCCCCTCAAAGGGAGCTGGGGAGGCAGGGTGATCAGCCCAAATGTCCTCCTACTCCACTCTGGGAATAGTTCTCCCCGGAGAGGAGCTGGGCACCTGCCAGAAAGGTGATGAGTGCCTTGAAGTGACACAGTGGTTCTCCTGAGGTAAAATACTTATCAGAGGAGTCTTCCCCAGGACCTTCCTTGCTCCAGGACCTGGCAGTTCCACCTGAAGTGTTGTGCTGCAGTACTCCAATGCCACAGCTCTCCTCCAGGCCTGACCATCCTGGGCCCAGTTATTCCAACAGCCTCCTCACCAATGACCCTTTCTCTTCCCCCACCCTCTCTTTCTGGCACAGCTCTGTCCGGGGCTTGCACTGCCTCTAAAAGTTCTAGTTCCCTTGCTTATCACCACAGTTGTTCCAGCCAGTTTCCCACTGCCCTGTCCAGTCCCAAACACCCATAGCAGCAGCCCAATAGGCCTACTGGCCAGCCCCAAACAGTTGCCATGTTTCAGCTTGAGTGCCTCTATCTGCATGCTCTCCCACCCCATCCCCACCTGCCCAAGTTGCAGCTGCTTGTCAAGAATCAGCTCACATGTTGATTTCTTTGGAAAGTCCCCAAGACATGTCCACATGTCCCCTCTTTGACTCCCAGCCTCTGGCACTTGTCTTCTGTCTTACCTGAGAATTATATCATTCTTTCCTGCTGTGTACCTTGATGCCAGGGCCATTTCTTAAATCTTTGTTTCTGGAACAGAGACTAGTACATCAAGCTGTGTGATGCTCAGTGATTCTAAAGCAAACTATCCAATTTCCATTTACTCGTCACAGCAACCTTCTGGTGGAAACTGAGGTATAGCCAGTAAACCATGGACACCCACACAAGGCAACTTCTTAGGTACTAAGGCAGTTCTAGCTGCCAACCCTCCTTCAAGGATCTTCCAAGCCAGCTTTCCAAGCAGGGTCCCTGTCCACGTCACTCTGTAGGAAGGTATGAGAAGACTCAGCCCTGTCATCCATGTTTACATTCAGGGACAAGAGGTGGGAAATGGGAATCAAAGATTCTACTGTGGATATGGCATTTGACTTAGTCCTAATGAGGTAAAATATCAGCATCTGGATCAGGGCCATGCTAGCAATGCCAGACAGGCAGGAAAGTGTGAGTTCTTAGAGCCTCAGGTTCTCAGGGCTGGAACGAAGCTCAGAGGTGCCCCAGGCCAGACCCCACAAGATGCTATGTGTCCCTGGGACAGCCGGAGGCACACACAGGCTCCAGAAACTCCATTTATGTCATTCACTAGTGTTCATTTTCCCAGTCCTCCAAGATGCCCACCACTTTCCTCTGGAAGAGCTGCCTGTGCCTGTCCCTTGTTCTGTATAATCTCACCAACCTCACCATTAGCAAGGTGTATTTGGACTGGCTGGTGCTGAAACTTGGTCACTCAGGAGGAGGATCTAGAAGGTAGGTCCTTACCTGTGACCACCACTATGCACATGTACCCCTCCTTCACTGAGAGGAAAAGGTTTTTAAAATCAATATAGCAAGTTTTAAATGAATAAGCCATCAAAATTGAGTACAATTATCCACTTACCAATATGTTTTGTTTTTTACAGAAGCCACATAAAGTCATCTTAATGTCATTTTCTTAGTTTGTTTAAATGATTTTTATTAAAAATATGATTGACAACTGGGCATGGTGGCGCATGCCTGCAATCTCAAAACTCAGGAGGCTGAGGCTGGAGGATTGCTGAAAGTTCAATCCCAGCGTGGGCTACAAAGTGAGTTCAAGGCCAGTTTGATCTACATAGTGAGACCCTGTCTCAGACAAACAAACCAACAAACATCCAACTATAGTAAATAAATAGGTAAAGTCATTTCATAGCCAGAGTCACACAAGGAAATTTAAAACATGTTTAGCCTTAATTGTAATAAAATGTGTGCAAATTCTGTAAACTAGAAAAACTTTTCACCCCTTTTGTAAGGGATCATTTAAAAGTCTAATTTTCTACACTGTCCAATCTATGATGAAACTCCTATACTCTTAAATTTTGGCTTCCCTCAAGGATTGCTACAATCTTTTTGGAAACTAGTTTAGCAATGTGTCTCAAGAGCCAAAAAGTATCCTTACTCTTTCCCCTAGTAAATCTATTTTTGAGAATTAAATCTTTTGAAAAACCACAGAAAGAGAAAAACATCAGGACAAAGATATTCATGATAGGATTATCTATAATTTGAAAATTAAATAAAGAGTCTTAATGATTAAAAAAGGAAATTGTTATATAATTTAGGTTAAATGAATTGAATGAACCATTCAGCTCTCAAAAGTGATCATTACAAAGACTCAGCATCTTGGCAAATGCTTATGATTTAATGTTTTAAAAAATCAAAATATAAAATGTTGTCAATACTTGGCTATACGTTCTTTACCTGTGAGTGACACCCATCCTGCAGTTTTTCTCCACTCAATAAAATGTAACGCCAGTCTCCTCCTAGCTGTTCAGCTGGAAGCCTTAAGGTCAGCCTTAAGGTCAGCTCTATTTTTAAAATGGAGCCATATCTAGACATTTCTCCCCACCTCCACTACTGCTACTGTAACCTGGTCCAAGTCAAGGTCATGTATTGCCTGAACCAATTCAGTAGCTGTTATGATTTTGATCTCAAATGTGCCTCAAAGTCTCATGTATCTAGAAGTGGGGCATTTGAAGATGTCTAGATCATGGTGGAAATGCTATACTCCTCAGTGCATTGCTCCACTAATGAGTTTATGGCTGAACATGCTGTTAGGAGGTAGAGACTAGTTGGAAGAGATGGTCACTAGTGGGTGACCTGGAAGAGTATATTCTTCTTAAAAAAATTAAGTTTATTGGTACATTTTAGGTATACATAATGATCACATTCAGCATAGGGAATTTGTATCTGTACGTGAGATACCTTGATTCTCCCCCACCCCACCTTTCTGCTTTCTTGGGTGCCATGAGATGAACAGTCCCACCCCCACCCCAGTGCCCTCTAACCATGTTTCTGCCTTGGAGCTAGTAAACTGCGGACTGAATCCCTTGAACTGTGAGCCAGATAAAACTTCTCAGTTAAACTGCAGGCATTGTGCATTGTGTCTCAGTGATAGGAAAACTCACTAATATAATAGCTTCTAAGCTGGTCCTCCATGTTCTAACCTTGCCCCATTCAAGTCCTCCTGCAAGAAAGATCCTGTTGAGACATAGCAGGATCTCTCAACAGTGTGGTGTGGTGTAATGTGGTAGTGCACACCTGTGATCTCAGTTACTAGGGAGACTGAGGCAGGAGAATCACTAGGTTCAAGGTCAGCCTGGGCAATTTAGCAAGATGCTATCACAAAGAAGGGGTTGGTGATGTGGTTCAGTAGTAGAGCACTTGCCTGGCATCTGCAAGGTCCTGGATCAATCTTCAATACTACACACAAGAGGGAAGAGGAGGATGGAGTGGGGAGAGGGAGACCCCTTGCTCAAAACTGCCAGTGGGATCCCATCTCTTTCCAAGTAAAGCCAACTCCTACACAGTGGATCACCTGACCCCAAATGATCAGGTCCTTCTCTCCACTTTCTGTCTTGTCTGTCATTGCTATTGCAGCCTCTGTGGTATACTCTGCTCAGGCCATACTTCTTCCCACCTCAGAGCTTATGCACTAGTGTCCCCAAAGCCTAGATAGCTCTGTGTGCTGCCTGCTCCCTCTAACATTCCTACCCCAACTCTCCAGCAATCACCAGGCAGGACTCAATCTTGCAGTCCGCCTGCCTCAGTCTCCAAGAGCACTGGAATTACAAGTGTGTACCCTCCCATGCCCGTGCTCCAATGTACTTTCTGTCTCTATGGATTTACCTACTCTGAGTTTTTCACATAAAGGTAAATATATATGCGTGTGTGTGTGTGTGTGTGTGTGTGTGTGTGTGTGTGTGTGGTTTTGCATGACTGGCTCCTTTTACTTACCCTATTCTCAATGGGTATACTTGACATAGCATATGGAAGTGCTTACCTCCTAATTTGGCCAAGTTATAACTTGGCCATTATATGGATGCACCATATTTTGTTAATCCATACAGTAGCTTATAGGCATTGGAGTTGTTTCAATATTTTTTATTTATTGAATCCAAGACTTTCTATATGCTAGGCAAACCACTTTGTCACTCAGCTGCTCCCCCAGTTGTTTCTACGTTTTGACTATAATGAATAATGCTCTGAGGTATATATGCTTTCATTCTGAGTTCCTTTATTGTTCTTGAAATGAACGCTGCTTAGGCAATAAAAATTATGTCTTCCAAAAACTCCTTGTACCCTGATATGGCAATGTGTCTATTTCCTGAAGCACATCCACACCCAGGGTCATGCAGAGTTACAGTATGGAACTAAATACTTCCTGGAGGAGTGACAAGATGCATGAGATATGTCTTCAACACAGCCACTTCTTTGTCACAGCTCCCTCTTAGTATGAAGGAGGTCACCACTGGGTCATGGTGCATGGCAACGAACTGGGCCCTAAGGAGAGTTGGTCTCAGTAGTGCAGTGACTTCAGATCAAAGAAACTTGCCTGAATCTTGGTGTTTCCATGGACAAGGTATATTTGTCAGCTTTCTTGTGTCTGGTAGGATGCCTCTCAGCCACAATTTAAAGGAAAACAAGAGCTTTAATTTAGCTCATGGTTTCTGGGGAATTCAATCTAAGGTTAGCTGGCTCCAAGTTAGTCACATCATGGTGGAAGAGTGTGGCTGAGCAAGGTTGCTTGACTTATTGTGGCCAGGAAGCAAAATAGGGGAGCAGCAGAGAAGAAGGAGCAAGGGACCAGTTAGTTATATACCAATGTTCATGCCTCCAGGACCCACTGCACACCCAGAAGTATGCTATACTGGTCCCCTGGGTGGCACAAGTTGACACAATCAAGCTTCATCCCATGTTTTGAGATTTCATTCATCAGATCAATTAGTCCACTGCCCTTAATCTCGGTTTCAGGATATGGGCAAAATATAGACAATATTTTTCTCAGAGTACAATACACATGGCCTGGAGTCCAAATGCCAGTAGAGACCTTCCTAACTAAAACCTCCAAAGCCTGGTCCTTACCATCTGTATTTTTATCAGCATTCTGGTCTTCTTGTGACCAAAATCTCCCATCAAGTTTGACTTACAGCATTCTAGGATTTCACTAACTAGCATCTCCAAACCTTTCCAAACTCTTCCTGCAAACCACTTTCAAACACTGCTAAACTACATGCCCAGGTAGTCACAGAAATATCCTCATGTCTCTGATATGAAAATATATCTTAATTGCTTTCCTCACTACCAAGACAGATTACTTGACATCCACAACTTGAAGGAGGAGAGGTTTATTTTGGCCCACATTCTTAGTCCATAATCCTCTGGCTCCAAGGCAGAAATGGCATGGCACAAGAGTCTGGGTGTAGGAAAGCTGCTCAGGTCATAGAAGCCCAGAATCAGAGAAAAGAGAGGAACCAGGACAAGAATATACTCTACCAAGTCAGCCCCTCCCTGAGCTGCCTCTAAACGGGCCTCACCTCTAACAACACAGTCTGCTATTAAACTCATTAGTGAATGAATTCACTGATAAGTATGATACCCTCATGATACAATCATCTTCCCAAAGGCCCGCCTCTGAATATATGAGTCTTTTGGGACATTCTAGATCTAAATCACAACAGAGCCATACTTTCTAAATCTCTGTAATTGCTCAATTTTGACAAGAAAGCTTGTATGACACTGACTCCAACCAGCTATCACAACATGCTCTGAGGACTTTCATTGTGGAAAGCTTCCTTGGCACCAAGGCACAAGGCTTCAGATGGTTACAACTGGCAATGCACTCAGAAAAGAAGAAAATGCTTTTAGAGACAAGGGAAGAAATTGTGAGCACCACAGAATCACCTGTGTGTCAACCCTACCAAAATAAGTAGAGGCACAGAGGTTATGAAAGAGGGTTCTTATGCATGATTGTCTAAAAATCAGAAGCCCTTTCAAGTGGTGTAACTATTGGATACCTCCTGATGCTGGCCATTGTGTTTGACCACACAATCCTGAGAATTTTTTTCAGGCTCAAGTGTTTTCCTTTGCTCATGCTCCAGCTACCTTTGATGGAGTCTACATTCCAATTCATCCTTACACAGATATCTAGACCTCAGGCTCTCACTAGTGAGAGCTGAACTAGATAGAGCACGATGGGCTGCTGTAACTGGCATTGAAATACAGAACTTTGAAAGTTAGATTTTCTCTTTTTAGAGACAAGTGCCTTCTTCAGCACTCCTCAGGCCTAGGGCATAAACTCTACCACCACCTCTTTTCAGCTCAGATGCATAGACAGAATGTACAGAGGCCACCACCTGAAGGTCAAAGTCCAGTTTCATTGTCATGGGGAAAGGAGAGAGAGGTCTGGGCTCAGGAAGGGGAAGAACAGGCTAGGATATATCTATTGTCTCATTGTACTCCCTGCCCCTACTTGCTATAAAAGATCCTAAACACCTCACAGCTGTACACAGTAAGATGGCCTTCAGGTGATGAGGCCCCTCCAAATGCTTGGAGCTAGATTGTAACAAGTCTTTTTCCCCCTTTTTCCCAAATAAATGGCTTCATTTGAGTTGGTCAGTGACGAGAAAAGGAACCTGAGTATATAAACTAAGTGGTCAGAACAATGGCATTGGACCACAGTGATCATGATGGAATGCTAAGATGTGGTTAGTGTCTAGATGAACCAGGGTGTATTGATGGACAAAGTACAAAGTGTGAGGAAAAAGGTAATCAAATGTGGTGGCACATGCCTATAATCCCAGCACTCAGGAAGCTGAAGCAGAAGGATCGCTGAGAATTCAAGGGCAGCCTAGGCTACATAGTGAGTTCACGGCCAGCCTGTCCTACACAGTGAGATCCTGTATCACAAAACAAAAACAAAACAGATTTGGGCCAATCTTGCAGTCTTCCTCCCTCAATGTCCTAGAGTCTTGGGATCACACGTGTGTGCTAACACTCCTGGCTGCTCCAGGGATTTTAAAGGCATCTGAAAAGATGAGTAGGAAAGACTGTAGGATGTTATGGGGAATCTTGTGAACTTATTGGATTGAGAACACCTAGGAAATTAGTAGGTTTTTTGTTTTGTTTTGTTTTTTTGGTAAAGCACACTTCTAGATGTGTCTGTGAGGATGTTACTGGATAAGACTGGCATGCGGAGCAACACATTGAAGGGGAGACCAGTCCTGAATGTGAATGGTATCCTCTAATCCAGTAGGGGCCTAAAAGGAATAAGAACAGGAAGCAGCACACCAGATGTCCCCTCACCTGCTTCCATGCATCTTTAAATCTCCACCATGCCCACTACTGTGATGTTCTGAATTCACCCTGGACCACATAGAACCAGCTATCCATGGACTGAAACCTCCGAAGCCATGAGCCAAAATAAATCTTTCCTCCTTTAAGTTGTTATTCACAGATATTTTGTCATAGTGACAGAATGCTGACCACACAGAAGGTTTTAGAGAGGGACTGACTTCTTCCTTCCTCAACAACAGAGCAGTCACCATGAGGTCTAGTATATCTAGGAACTTCCACATCCTGTGAATCTTCTGGGGAGGCTTTAGAATAGATCAGCAGCTGTCATCAGAAAGGAAAAAAGCGATTTCATTTTTGTTTGTGGACTAAGGAGCTGGTCATTTGATCCCCTAGTAGGAAAATTTTTTCCAAGTCAGAGTTTTTGAAGTCTAGTTGACTCCATGTATGAACAGGTCCAAGAAAACATATTTGTGTGTGTCGGAGTGTGTGGTATGGATATTGAATCCAGAACTTTATACTGAACTCTAATACCCTGCCCCTTCTATTTTTTATTTTGAGAGAGTCTCACTAAGTTGCCCAGACTTAACTTGAATTTTCAATCCTCTCAACTCAGCTTCCCAAAGTGCCAGGATTACAGGCATTATTCTTTTAAATAATGTTGATTCCAATTTATTAAGACCCTGTCCTAGACCCTGGGGATAAAGAGCCAAGAAAATGTCCCAGCCATCCTGTATTTTGGTGGTTAAGGGGCAATAATGCCCCTCCCCCACAAAGAGAAGATATTTCCAGGGTGTGTATTGATTTAACCACCAGACACTGTATACACTAAGAACCTACTATGTGCACAATGTTAAGATGTCAAAAAAGTTACACAAGGTATTCAATGCTAGGGTATAGGCCAAGTTAAACAAGGGGTGGGGGCATGTAACTGAAGCAGACACAGTAACTGCTCACAGGACACAAACAGCAGCTATGTCAGGGGCCAGGCCAGAATGATAACACTCTGTAGACAAAGATAAGATTTCAAGGAGAAAAATAGGGTCTTGCTAAATCACCAAAGTGCTAAAACTGGTCTTGAATTCACCCACCTGTTGCAGCTTCCCAGAGTGCTCTGTCGGTCTGAGATTTAGGCCCCTGGCGCAGTGCCAGCTTGGCAAGCATGAGGGCCTGAGTTCAATTCCTGGTACCAAATAAAACAAGAGTCCTCTGTTTTCAGGCATGCACTGGCTCCCTTTATCTTCAAACAGAGGTGATGAAATTCCCATGTGGAAGCTGCCCTCCTTGCACCAGGAGAAAAGAAATACTATCAACGGCAGATTGAGACTCAGATAATTATGCACAATCTTATTAAAATAACTCATTTTCTTTTAGCTTCCTTATATATTCTTGTGACTTTCCCACAATCAGCTCTGCTTTGCCAATTCTCTAGGTCTTCATTTCCTTGTGAGGTCTCTGTGTCCTGTAAATCTTAGATTTATTACATCTATGTGATTTGCTGCCGCAAACCTGTCATAATCCAGTTATTTCTCAGGCCCAACCCGACACCTTACCAGGATAAAGTTTTATTTCCTTAAGTGGCATGTGCTTAAAACCCCAAGAAAATGTCCTGGCCTTTGCCGCAGTTTCTTGGACACCTAACGTTCTTTTCATCTCCAGCCAGCTAACCAAGTCCTCCTCCCTAAGGGACAAGTGAGCAGGGCCGGCGCGGGGCGGGAGAGGGGGTTCAGGGCCAGAGGAGTACAACCAAGGGCACAGCAACGGGACAAGGGCACGCCAAGGTCGCGTGATAGGGCGGGGCTTCCCTGGGACTCCCCATGACACGCATCCCTGGGACCCCGCCTCCCACGCCCCTGAGGGAACTTGCACGTTGGGCACTCGTGTGCTGCGCAACCGGAAGTCCTGAGTGCCCCGGGTAGTGCGGGGCAGACAGTGCCTGGCGCTCTCCAGTTCACGCCCCTCTCAGGTTAGGCCCGCCCCCCCCCCCCCCCCCCGGGCTAGGTCTCGGCCTTCCATCTCCAGCCTCGCCCTAGATTCCTACTTCCTCCAACTAGGCCCCGCCCCGCACCAACCACCGCCCACCCTCCCCTGGCTACGCCCTTGCCCAACCCCCCCCCCCCCGCCTGGCCACAGAGCCCTCTCCTCCATACTAGGCCCCGCCCCTCTTTTGGGCCGCACGCCAGGCCACGCCCCCCAACACGCCCCCTGCGCCGATTACGTCCCGAGCGCGCCCCCTCTGGGGCAGCTCGGGAAAGGCGGCTGGCGGCGGGCTCTGCTGGTCCTGGTGGCGAGGGCGGGGGCGCGGGGCTCCCCGCTCCCGGCCGGTGCCATGGGGAACAAGCAGACCATCTTCACCGAAGAGCAGCTGGACAACTACCAGGTGAGCAGGGTCCCATCAAGGCCTCCCAGTGCCAGGACGCCGGGGCTCCACGTGAGCCCGACCTTGGGCCCATGACCCGTGCTCGCCCCCCAGCCTCAGTTTCCCTGCCAGTTACGAGGCCCGTCCCAGCTGGTGATTGTCGGGCCGCGCCTTCTCCCCTCTGCCTTCCCGGTGTACCCTGGGGCCTTCGTCCCGGGGTGTACCCTCTGAGAGGAAGATGGAGAGTCAGTCAGTCGGTGAATGCAGGGCTGCAGAGAGCTGAAGTAAGGGAACAGGTCCTCTGTGACGCTCACCTTCACATGAGTGGGAAGAAACACCTAGAGCAAGCAGGCGAGCCAGGGTCCTCCCTCTGCCCCTTGTCCTGAGCAAACCTCCGAAGGCCCCTGTCCAGATGATAGCCTACTGCACACCTGTTCTGAGGTTGTAAGTTGAGGGTCCCTCCTTGGCGCCCCCGTGCCTCCTCAGCCCCCCTCCCCCGCGCCGCCCTTGCCTGCCTCTGCCCAAGCCCACCAGAGAACACCATGTAGTTGCTGCCTCCTTGTGCAGTTTCCTGGGCCTGGAAGCCTCTCCCACCCTCAGTCCTCAAGGCCTAATTCTGATGGCTCCTCTCTGATCCTCAGGCAGGGGACAGGATGTGGGTCACCTTTGTTCCCAGAAGAGAGGGACACAGTAGGCACCTGTGGCTTAAGGAATGCTTTTATCAGCGTCAGTCCTCTGCTATGGGCAAAGATGCAGTAAAAGGCTGTACTGTCCTGAAGCCCTCATCATGAATAACACAGGTTTCCCAGCTCTAGCAGAAGGCTCCAGGCAAGAAGAGAGGCCCTGAATGTATGGAGTGCCTGCTGTGTTCCAGGCCGCACTGTGGCACAAGCACATGGATGGTCCAGGATGGATTCCTAGCCCCGAGCTAAGGAGACAAGGGAGCTCATTACTGCTATGGCCAGGCAGGGCTCATCAACATTTAAATCATGAATCCCAGGCTTCTCCCTTTCTTCTGATGATGTAGGCTGGGCATGCAGAGTCTAGTGAGACAGACTGACACCTCCAGTGTGGTCCTTGTGATAGAGGTAGGTGGCAGAGTGTGTCCCAGGGAAAAGTGCTGGTGGGTGGGGGAGGCTGGCCGGGCAGAGGCTTCAGTTGAGGCTAGAAGGTGCAGATACAGGGCAGGGCAGTGCTGGGCAGGCTCTTGGAGTTGAAATTTGGCTAGTGGGGCCTAGTGAAGACATTCCAGGTGGACAGGCAGCTGGGATAAAGGCCAGAGGTGGCACAAGCAAGCCCCCTATAGCCAGAAGTACACTGTGCCCTGGTGGGGGTGGGGACCTGGTTCCCACTCCCATCAGCCCAGCATTGGGTTACCCAACAGAGCTGGGTCCAGTGTTGGATTGTGGTCTTTTGCCAGGGCCCATTAGACAGGGTGGGGAGAAATAAGAGCCAAGAAACCTGAGAGCCCCATCTCCTCACTCTAATTCCCCAGCCTGGCTGCAGGCCTGGTTTAGGGTAGCCCTGTGTTACAGCTGCTTCACCCCCATGGAACCCCCAGTTTCCTGGTACCTTTCAGCCTGACAGTCTTTCCTTTCCAAGGTGTGGTGTCCCCTTCTCAGTTTCCAGGGACCAAGGATACCCAAAGCTTAGGCTCCTGTCTAGAGCATTGTGCTGCATTGCATACCCACTACCCAGACCCCTCAAACACTGAAACAGGCCTGGCTGCTCCCCCAAACTCACTGTTACTCCTCCAGCCATTGGAACTTTTCACTGTCCCTCAACCTGTGGTTTCCCTTAGGAACAGGCCCTGTAACCTAGCCTCATGTTCTGTCCCCTGGAACTTCCATCTTCTGTCCCCATGCTAAGCCCTGGGCCAAGCCTCCTCATCTCTTGGAAGGCCTGACCACACTCCTGTTTCTTGGGTCTCTCTCTTCTCCCTTCCTTTCCCCTTCCATCCTCCCTCCTCCCTTCTTTGTCCTTTCATCAGATACTATATATCACCACTGGAAAGCACATTGCTTCTTCAACCATCATCCCAGGGCAGAGTGGCACCAACTTTGTGCCAGCCAGGACTCTTGCTGTGGGAGTTCTCAGGGGAGCTATCTATGGGACAGCCATGCAGGACCTTTCTAAAGCACAGGTGTGACCCTGTCCCCTCTCAGTGATTCCATAGTATCTTGGGGTGACTGCCTGTGCTAACTCTAGAGCACTAGGCTGGACTGGGCTCAGCAGCCTTTGTACACAGCTCTTATTCCATGTTCCAAGCATTCTGAAGAGCTACAGTCAGCACCCCTCACTCCTTCTCCAGCTGTTCCGCAACCTCTGTCCAGGTGTCAACCAATTTTGGCTTTATTTTATTTTGCTCTTTGAGACAGAGTCTCACTAAGTACTTCAGGCTAGCTTTGAACACATTATGTAGCCCAGGGTGGCCTCGAACTCATGGTTATCCTCTTGCCCCAGCCTCCTGAGTGCTTTAATTATAGGCATGCACCACCACACCCAACAAAAGTTGACTAGAATATTTAGAGCCAGTTGGTAACCGTTGTCTTGGCCTTTCTGCACCTTGGGATTGCCTGAGTGACTTTGAAGATCCCTGGTGCCCAGATGAACCCCCAGGAATACCTACTTATTTGGTCCGGGGTGCTGAGGGGTCACAGGGAACACAGACATTTTAAAATTCCTCTGGTGACTCTGCTGGGGGGCAGACATTTTCATATTTGTGCATGTCAGCTTCACTGGGAGGTGCTAGAAATGCAGGTTCCCAGGTTCCCCTGAGTATCTGATTCAGAATCAAAGTGGAGCCCGAGAGCCTGCATTTCTACCAATTTCCCACAGGGCTGCTGGTGCTGGTGCTGGTCCAGGTACTACATCCTAAGGACCATTGGTGAGGAGAAACATGAGCAACTGTGACAAGGGACCATGGTTATGTGGGGAACTTGTGCATCTTTTGCCACTGGTACCCATGGATCAAAACCTCCTGAGCCGGGCCAGTACATGGTAGGGGGCTGTGCCCTTTCTAACCCAGGCTGCTACCTTGCTAACCAGGTCATAGGAGAGGGAGGAGAGGGGAAGTAAGGAAGAGGGGAAGTGGGAAAGTGGGATGCACAGGTCAGAGGAAGGGAGACAGGAGCCAGGACCTGTCCTATTCTAGTCCTCCTGTGGTCTGCACCTGGAAGGCACAGTCCCCTACCTCTCTGCTGCCTGCTTCAGGCCTGAGGCCTGCTGAGGAATCTTTCTGCATAGCGGCCCAGTGCAACTGAGGCCTGGATACAGTGTCCAAGCCATTACAAGGTCCCTTTCTGTCTGTTTTAGGCCTACTAGGCAGGGAGTTTTCCTGTCTGTTTTCCCAGAGCCTTTCCTGCCACAAAAGAGCCTTTGATAAAAGTTAAAGACCACCTGTACCACTTCTGCCACCACCAACCCCCTGCTGGTTTTCCAAAAGGTATTAAGCAGCTTAGTGCCTTCATCTATCACCCAGAAGGGCCTCAGAAGGCCTCAGAAGGACAGGCTTGCTGAGCTCTGTGGGCTGGAAAGCTATGCCAGTGTCCGCTGAAGCCCTGTTGGAGGTGCTCAACAAGAACCCTTGCTGTTGTGTGTACCTTGTGCATCCTTTGTGGCTGCCTCAGTGTATAGTGCAGTTGTCCTGATGTCCGTGGCTCCAGATTGCACCCAAAGCCTGAAGTTCATAAGTGCCCTCTGAGCCTACCTTTCAGCCCAGGAGATTGTTTCCCTTCATGCTGTGATGGCGGACAGAGGCAGAGAGGCCTGTAGCCCTGCAACGTGGGGTTTCCAGAGCTGTCTTCAGCTGCTGTCCTCATACAGCAAGCATATCCTGCTGGCCCTCAAGTCAGCTGTACCCATCTGTGAGCACCCATCTTTTTCCCCACCATGTGTCCTAGCCTGACATCACAAAGTCCCTTGCACTCAGTTGTCCCTGGGCAGGGTGGGCAGGCCAGACATGGGTCGTGGCAAATTCTGGCTCCATGCAATGCTGTCTTGTGATGCCCTGTGGCTCCAGGAAGGGACCTGGAACCTCAGGCCTACCATGTGTGTTTTTCCTCCACAGGACTGCACCTTCTTCAATAAGAAGGACATCCTCAAGTAAGTGTGGCTTCTTGTCTACTCCTTTAGGGCTGGGGCTGGGGCTGTGGCAGGGTGGGTCAGGGACCCTGCGTGGGCTGCTTGTAGAAGCTGGCACTGAGGAATGGCTTGGACACTGTATCCAGGCCTCAGTTGCACTGGGCCGCTATGCAGACTTGAGAGCTCTTCACTGTTCCACTTTCTCTGCCAGGCACGAAGCATCTGCTTACTATGCTGGCCTCTCTCCAGGGCGGGGTCATTTAATCCTTACCATGACGTTATATCATGTTACCCCACCACCACCACCACCACCACACAGATGTGGCTCAGCAACTTGATGCAGCTCATTCCACCAGGGACCAGGGATCTGGCTCCAACGGGTGCCTTGCTTCCCTGCCTCATGGGGAGCTGCTATAGGGAGGCCCTGTCTGTTGTTCTCCAGCTCTGATATTCTTTCACTCCTGGGAGTTCCAGCTGTTGGAGCAACCCTGTGCTGGTGGGTCAGGGATATGGCCTGTAGCCTTCACTGGGCCTTAAAGGGCCCAGGCTATTGGGTGGCATCGAAAGCCAGCGAAGCCTCAAGTTCACTTTCCCTGGAGATCAACGGAGGCTTGGCCAGTGCCTACGTGGTTTCCCTAGTGCTGTACTGTAGTGCATCCTTGATCTCTTTGCTTGGCCAGTCCATGCACCTGCCTAGGCTACCACTCTGCCTGTCCCCGGGCAGGTGGGGACACCTGCTTTCCCCTTGAGAGGCCTAGCCTTGGGGAACATGAATTCTACTTCCAGGTTCCAACTCCGTGGCCACAGGCAAGGTGTGACTTGTCTGCCTTAGCTGTTCTGGAAAATGAAGGCAGGAGTCCTACTCAGTGCCTGATGACTGGGGCTTAGCCTGTGGCTTAGTGATGTAAGCTAAGTCCCCACTGAGACAGAGTGTCTCTTGAATGTGTCCCACAGCCACCATCCAGGTGTTCTGGTGGGCAGACCTTCTTAAGTTTTGCCCAACTTGTCTTGTGCTGCAAGCAACCCCCCTCCATCCCATGTTGCAGATAGCCCCAGGCTGTATCTCTCCTGAGATCTGTGCCATTTTCATTCTGTCCTTTTCACAAGCTGTCTCTGCTACCTGGGACCCAATTTTTTACTTCTGCCTTGATATTGCCATACCTCCTTCCAGAGTCAACTGGGTGCTTCCCCCACCTCCTGTCACCCCAGTTGTCTCACATCCTGGGGAGCCCTGGGTGACACTGGTTTAGATGCTAGCACCTACCAGACTTACCCATAGGTAGATTTGGACTTTCCTGCCCACACTTGGCATCAGGAATGGCATTTGTGGGCTTCCAGGAGATACATGAGGAGGCTGTATAAAGGATGGGAGAATGTTCCCAGCTGGAGAACAGCAGGGTTGCCCCCAGGGGAAAGAGGTATCAAGGCCACAGCAGGCACCTGAGCGACTGTGCCTGGTCTTTGGGCGTGTCTCTGTCCCATTGGCAGGTGGCAGCCCTGTGGGAGGGCAGTCCTGGCTCCTGGAGCCCTGGCCTGATAGCACCCTAACCTCTGTATCTTGCCGCCAAGCTTGAGACCAAGAGAGATGAAGGATCCTAGCAGCTGGATGTCCCCTCCTGATCATGGATCCCCTTCCCACTCTGTCACTAGTTCCTTCAAGACCTGCCTCTAGGTTAGCACTCACGGGAGCCTGGCAGACTGAATCCAGGACTTGCTCTACAAAGTGGCCAAGTGGGCAAGGGAGTGAAGCTTCCTGTCCCCATTGTGTACTCTTAAAGCAGGCATCCTGGTTCTATCCTGCCATGTCACCCTGGAGCAGGAGCCCTGGCTCTGTCCCCAGCATGTCTCAGATATCCCACTAGGAGGTAGGGATGCAGTGTCCCTTGCACTGTTTGCTCCAGGTTCTTGTGGCTGAGGGGCCAGAGTGACAGTGTTATTAAATCTCACAGAGGCTGCCCAGAGATGAGCCAGGCCCTAGGTCAGCTCTCCCTGCAGGGAGGTGGTATAGCCCTTGTGACACTCTGTTTTGGCCCCTTGCTTTTCTCCGTCCTCCTCCTGGACTCCGGTAGAGCAAGAGTGACTGATCCCCCCTCACCCTGTGGGTCCACGCACTATTCACAGTGCAGATCTCTCTGTGGTCTGCTCTCCTCCCTGCCTGCTCCCCCTGAGCTGTTTTGGAAAGCAGCAGCTACTTGATGGTGGGAAGGAAGGCTTGAATGGAAGGCTGTCTTCCCCAGCAGTATGGGTCAGTGACACCAAGCACAAGAAGTGCTGGGCCCATTCTCCCCTTACCCAGTGCCAAGCCCCACATGACCTCCCACTCCACCAGCCTCTTTCCTTCTGTGGGTGAAAGAAAGCTCAGGGCTTTAGCTCCCTTGGCCCTAGCTCTGTCGTGTTCCTGAATGAGTGGGACAGAAATTTTTGTCTCTTTAGGACAGAGGAAGGAGGCTCAGTCCTTCCGCACCCCAAGGTGTTTGCATAGTTGTTACCTCATTGTTTATTTTCTCAACTGTATGTGTGTGCATGTCTGTGACATGAGGGATTGTATCCAGGGCCTCCACACTGAGCTACTAACCCAGGAGTCTGCAACTCTGCTGTCCATGGGTTCCAACATGCGCTGTAAGTAAATGCAGCTGGCCAGTTGGGGCTCATTAGAACTTATGACTTATGAAGTCTAGAACATTAGACTTATGAAGAAGCAGCTGCTGTCAATCAGTCCCAGCGTGGCTAGGAAACTGAGATGCGTACTGTAAAATCTCTTCCTTTGTAAAGTTTGGCAACCAAGTTCTAAATAAGCATTATTATTAGTATTATTATTAATATTATTGTACTGAGGATTGAACCCAGGACCTCATACTGAGTTATCTCCCCAGACCTTTTTTATTTTTTGAGACTGGTTCATGCTAAATTGCCCAGACCAGCCTCAAACTTTTGATCCTTCTGACTCAGTCACTCAAGTAGCTTCGATTAGAGGCCTGTGTCACCACAACTGGCTAATTTTTAAAAAATAGTTTATGAAAGCCAAGCATGAAGGTAGACTTGGTTTCTGATGTCCAGACACAGCAGTCTTTTTCTAGGGGATTTCAAATGCTGGTATATCATGGTCTGATTGTCTTTTACATCTAAGTCTACTTCTCCCACTACCCTTCAATACCAGTGTCAGTTTCATAATAATTTTATTACTGCTTTAAATACTTTCAACATCTATTAAGGCAAAGGTTTTTCCAATTGCATTTTTTTCCCCTTGAGACAGGGTTTCTCTGTCCTTAAACTCACTATGTATCCCAGGCTGGCCATGAACTCACGATCTTCCTGCCTTAGCCTCCCAAATGCTGGGATTGCAGATGTGCACCACCACATCCAATTCCTTGAATTCACAACCCCACACTTGCCAGGCAAGCATTTACACCACTGAGCTAAATCTCTGACCCAATTCCTCTTTTTAAAACTCTACTGTATTTACTGCTTCAAACAAAGTTTTCAATCTGGCAAGTTCCCAAAAATACCCTTTGCAGATCTTGGTTGAGATTGTATTTTGAAGAAACATGTAGACAAAGTTGGTTCCACTGCAGTATTAAGTTTTTCTAATCAGAAAAACAAAACTGATTTCTGACTACCCAAAATATTTAAATACCCTTAGGTAAAGTTCTATGTTTTGAATGTATGTTGCATTAATTTTAGATTTAGTCATTTCCAGCTTTGTGATTCTTTCAAATCATGTGAATTGGACCTTTCTTGTGTGTGTGTGCATGGAGCTAGGATGGAGCCCAGTTTCCCCCACTTGCCGGGCAAGTACTCAGTGCTGAGCTACAATCCAGCTTTGAATGAGGCCTTCATAATCTTTTTTTTAGTAAATTAATGCTGATAGATAGATGGATAGATATATTTTTTCTGTGTAGAAAAGATCCTGAGTGTTTTCTCATTCAAATAGTTTTAAAGATGATTATTTTTGATATTCCAACAAATACTAATAATTTGCTTCCTCCTTTCCAACATTGGAATGTATTATTTTATTGTCTTAACTAATTACATTCACAAAGCACTCCTGAGTTAACCTTATAAAAGAGTGGTGATTAAAAGTTTCCCATTTATGGGGCTGGGGATTTAGCTCAGTGGCATAAGGGCCTGCCTTGCAAGCACGTTGTCATGAGTTTGATCCCTGGTACCTATAAAAAAAAAAAGTTTCCCATTTATATGGGTTTATTCCTATATTTTATTATGTAAGTATGATTTCGGATACTGACTTGAGGTTGAAATGTCTTTTCTAGCATTCCAGCATTTCCAAATGCAGGAGCAAAAACTCCTTTCATTTGTTTTGTTAAAAATTTCAAGTTTTTTGTAGACGAAAATAATACATACTTTTAGCATGCTTTTTTATTTTTGTTAATAAGTACTTTTGAAAATTAAAAAAATTGGAGCTAGAGATATAGTTCACTGGTAGAGAGTATGTTTTGCATGTATGAGGCCTTGAGTTCCACAAGTAGCATCAAAAATTTTTTTTAAAAATTCAAAAGTAAGTAAGAAGCAATGAGTGAATTCAGCCTCCCAACTCTTTTTCCCTCTTCCCTGTCACTCAGAAGGATCGCCAGTGTGATATGTGGTATAGAACTTGTGAAGAATGTTTCATGCATTCAGCTATACAGTTATGTATGGATTTAATAAAAAATGTTTGCTTATGAATATGACTTATAGTCATAGATTTCCAAATTGCAAAGCTGTTCTTGCATTGTGACAATGCATTGGGCAAGCTATCCTTGCATAGTGGGTCCTAATAACATTCTTCTAGATTTTATGTGATTTGTGGGCATGTTATTTAATTTATTTATTTATTTATTTATTTTCCTTTTGAGATAGGGCTTCACAATGTAGTTCAGGCTGGCCTTGAACTCACTTTGTAGTCCTGGCAATCATTCTGCCTCAGCCTCCTGAGTAATGGGATAAGAGGCATGAGCCACCATGCCCAGCATGGGCATGTTATTTTAGAAGACTCTGGCACTTAGGCTTGCAGGTGCATTTGGTTCATTCTAGATGCCACCCACGGAGTCCTGCCATCAGGCTACTATTGACTTTCTCACATAAACCTGGAAGCTTTCATATTTTGTCCTATGCTCAAGATGTTTGAGAGCACAAGTAGTTTTGGCTCTGGATTTTAGGATAGGACATATATATAAATCTTCCTGAACTTAATGGAAGAGGAAAGTTTGTGCAGCCTTAGACAAATCACCCTTCACCTCTCAGACGCAGTGCATGTGCTGAGCTGTAAATGGGGATTGTGGAGCACCTCTGTGCACAGTGAAGAAGAGGAGGTTAAAGAGATAGCCTGTGTCAGGTCTGAAGCTCAGAGGAAATGGTGGAAAGATCCAGATACAGGCCCAGGAGGTGGCAGTGGAAACAGCGAGGCGGGGACCATCTCTGTCAGCGCAGGGGTCTGGGAAGAGCCTCCTCCCTGTAACCCCACCTCTTGTGGGGAGGGTAGTTGGTCCCTTCATGGACCTCACCCCATCTGGTGAGGTTGGCTTTCAGAGCTGGGCTACACCAGGTGTTAGGGGATACTGGGAGACAAGGTAGCAGCCCTTCATGCCTTCCTCTGCTTCCTAAGGCTGCACGCACGGTTCTACGAGCTGGCCCCCAACCTGGTACCCATGGACTACAGGAAGAGCCCCATTGTCCACGTGCCCATGAGCCTGATCATCCAGATGCCGGAGCTCCGGGTACGTGCATACCCTGAAGGTGGGCAGAGAATGGGTATCTGCACTCAGGGTGGGCATCAGCACCCATCTGGGCCACATCTGAGCTCCTCTTTGTGGTTATATTGCACTCAGCAGATATCTGGACCTCTCCACATCAGTGGGACTGGGCTCAGAGTGTGGAGAGGATGTAGTGCCCTAGCACTTTGTTCTTGAGCCTCTGGGCGGCCTGAGCTTGGCACACAGTGGGCTGTCCAAGTGCTGGCCAGCGGGGATGAGGGAGGCTGGCAGGGTGGGTCCAAGCCATGTGGCATCGAAGGGTGTTGTTCAGCACCCAGGGGCTTGAGACTGTAAGCCTGGCATTGGCACTGGCTCTGTGACTCTCATTGTGCATCTGGGTCCAGGTATCCAATCTTTTGGGCCCTGCTTCCACCTCTGTCTCCCTGGGTGTTTTCTTCCTCACGTGGAGGGGACACCTCTACGCTGCTCCAGACTCAGTGAGGCACAGCTGTGAGCACAGAGGCCTTGCATGGCTCCTCACACTGCTAGGCTGTCACCCAGCTGCGTGGGCTTCATCTGGAGTCCCTAGTGACCCAGTTGAGCAGATGTCCTCACTGTTCCCATTTTGCAGAAGGGAAATGAAGGTGCACAGGGTCAGGCCATGCATTTGAGGCCATGCACAACTATTGGCTTTGAGCCTCCTGCCTGACTGGCCCAGTGACAGTGACAGCTGTCCTGTCTTCCTCAGGAGAACCCTTTCAAGGAGAGGATTGTGGAGGCCTTCTCCGAGGATGGTGAGGGGAACCTCACCTTCAACGACTTTGTAGACATGTTCTCCGTGCTGTGCGAGTCAGCGCCCCGGGAGCTGAAGGCCAACTATGCCTTCAAGATCTACGGTGAGGCCTGTATTCAGGACACAGTGTGCAGGGCACAGGGCTGTCCTCTGAGCAGTGGCTGTGTTCAAGTCTGGCCTTCGGGACAAACCACACCTGGGAGACAGTCTTGGTTGGTATGAGGAAGAGAAAAACGTAGTGACATTGGGCTAGGATCTGGGACCTGAGATGTTGTGTTCTCTGAAGACACAAGGTAGCATCCATGGCAGAGGGGATGTCCTTGCAGATTCAGGAAACAAGTTGGTGAGAGCTCAGGGAAGCAGGAGAGGTTGAGGTACGGGGTGGGGAGGACAGTGAGTCTCGAGTGGATTAGGATCAGGCTGTGGGGACCAAGCCAGGCACCAGTCTAGTACTCAGGGGCCTGACACCGTAGGGATCCTGGGAAAGGGAAGCTATGTTATCAAGAGGTCATGCAACACTGGATTGTGGGAGCTAGAAAGGAGGCCTAGTCTATGGAGAAGTCAGGCAGCAAGGAGGCCCAGTCCTCGCCCTACCTCTCACAAGCCACCAGATGGCGATGGCATGCAATGAATCCCCAGCCCGAGGGAGGGATCTTCATACTTGCTCACCCACTGAAGGCCTGTGGGCCTGGTGTGCCCTCTCAGACATGGACACAAGGACTAAAGAGAGCTGGGCCTTCTGGTCCTGGACTACAAGATCCCATGCCCAGCCTCCTGTCCTCAGCACCTTACGCAGCTGTGACCCCAAAGGCAGCAAAACTCATCAGGAGCTGTCTACACTTATTTCTCATGATGTTTATTTGAGAGGATTTTGGCTTAGCTATGTTCACATCATGTTTGTGTCAAAAAGCCAGGACCTGTGTTTCTATCCTTCATAATACAGGTTCTATGGTTCATGCTAAGAACTTCTCAAATTCTATGTATCCCTTGGCCTCAGCCCCTGGGCTGCTTCTGGGAAAGGCTGTTATCTACCTAGGAAGGAAGTACAGTGTATGTCATGCATAACAGGCATAGGAGCCAGTACCTCATCCATCACAGACCCTCCTGTGTGTTCCCACAAAGCAGAGGCAAACTCACTTCATGCCTGTCCCAGAGGCCTTCAGGGCCAGTGCTGGGACGGGCAGGTGGTACTAGGTACCCTCAAGTGCTCAGGCTGTAGGTCCAGCATGGACCAAAAATGTGATCTTGGGCAGGTCCCATCCCTAGAGAAGTTCAATGAAGGACACACAATGCTCATGTAGCACTTAGAGCCTCCACCACCACCATTCATGTCTCTCAGCTCTGCAGGCGGAGGAGCTCAACAAAGGAATCCTTACATCTAGAAAACTCCTCATGGGGTACTGTTTCAGCAGAAACTTGGAAGATGAATAGGCATTTGCTGAAAGGGCACCCAAGGCAGGAGAACTCATGTGTAGAAAAACTCAAGGCAGCTTTAGGCTGAGCATGGTGGGAAAGGTCAGAGCTTGCTATGATGAGCCTAGTACACTGGTGATCTGCTTTGCTGTGCTTGGAATGGTAGTGAGATCTTCAAACTGGTGGAATCAAAGCTGTGCTCTGTATGTGCAAAGCCAGTTGTGTGCCCCTTCTAAGGGACTCCTGCTTCTCCCACCATGACTTTTCTTTTTTTTAAATTGTGGATATGGGGACAAAGGGCTTGGTATCATCTTATTTTTTATTTTCATTTTTTATTTTTTGGTAGCAGGGATCAAACTCAGACTTTTCTTTTTTAAGAGATAGATGAAATTGCTTGCATGTGTTGTGTACAACATGATATATGTGTTAATTAGCTGCAGGTATGTGACTTTAGACCCTCCTTTGCCATGGTACCACTCAGGGAACGTGACTCTTAGTTCAGTAGACCATACAGAGTTCTCATTGCCTCTCTGAATGGCTTAATGGCCTTGACTCAATCACTTGGCTTGCAATCAAGGCCTTTCACTTTAGAAATCCCCTGATGTCTGGCCAGGAGGTCAATGTTCCTAGGATCTCTCAGCTTCAGACTGTGGTTATACACACACTCTTGGGATTTGTGGGTGCAGTGAATACTGAGTTGTCAACTCTGTGTGTGTGTGTGTCAAAGATATGCCATGTGGGTAAACCCCCTTGGTTTGCAGGGCTCCTGGTGTATGCATGAATATGTCCTGAGGGTGCCAGGGACTGGTGCAGAGTCAGTGTGGCCAGCCAGGGACAAGGGTAGCAAAGACAAGACTCCTTGGGGTTTCTGGGGTCCCAGCCCTGCCTCAGCCATCTCCACTGACACTTCCCTTCTGGCCTGTAGACTTCAACACTGACAATTTCATCTGTAAGTCGGACCTGGAACTGACGCTGGCCCGACTCACCAAGTCAGAGCTGGACGAGGATGAGGTGGTGCTGGTGTGCGACAAGGTCATCGAGGAGGCTGACCTGGATGGTGATGGCAAACTGGGCTTTGCTGATTTTGAGGATATGATTGCCAAGGCCCCTGACTTCCTCAGGTACTGCCAGCCTAGGGCTCAGGCAGGGCCAACCAGGATGCTGGAGCGAGAGAGGGCAACCTGTCCCAGGAGACAGCCATGGGCAGGTACCAGACCAGGAAGTCACCTGCAAAGCCCATGCAGGGTCAGACTCTCATGGGAAGGGTACCCTGGAGACCCTTAGTTATCACTGAAGGCTGGAGTTTCCCAGGGGCCGCAATTCCTTGGTCTTCCCTACCTGGGGTGCTTAATGTCCCCTCTATGCAGCTTCCCTAAAGCCAGGCTGGCCAGGGCTGGGTTAGGTCTTCCCAGGTGCTTCTGCCAGCCCTGGGTTGATTCTCACCCACCTCGTCCTTTCTGTCTTTTCAGCACTTTTCACATCCGGATCTGAGGACCCTGTGAGGGCCTGAATGCTCATCATCTTCAGTGCTATCTACAGGGCTGTGGCTCTGGCCACCTAGGAGAGGATCCGAGGCTCTGGGTTTACACCGTCAACAGCAAAAATCAGCCTTAATCAGGGAAGAGGATATGAGGTGGTCCAGCTCCAGGGCCCCTGGTCCCTCCTGTCCCTCTTGGAGTGGAAGACAGGAAACTTAAGGGGAAGAATTGGGATCTCACTTATCTGTGTACTAGGCAGACCCCCCAGTTGCCCGGTAATAAGTAGGGGAAAAAAAGAAGTCAGAGTTTTAATAAGCTATGCAATTTTCCCCCCAAATCCTAGGCTGCACGCTGCCACCCTGCCCCCCTTCCCAAGGCAAAGGGGTTTGGGCAGCTGTCTAAAGGGCTTCATCCTTGTCACTGTCTGGTTTGTGAGCTCCTCCCAGGCCACCTGGCTGGTGTGTGCTAACCACAGATTTGTGAACTCCTGTAGTAAAAACTGTGTCCCACACTCTTTGTGTCTGCTGATGTTTGGAAATGATCTGTGGAGCCTATGTTCCTAGTCACTGTAACCCTCCATGGGCATAGCACCCTGGTGCAGGGTTAAGTGTGGCCTGTCTTCCCCAGGCTCTAGCTTTGGTCTTATCATAATGCCTTAAGGGGAAACACCCCATCTCAATCCTCCAACCCTCAGGAGGTGGGGATTCTCAGGTCACTGCTTTTCAGCAGGCAGAGTTCCATAGTCAGGCTGTCCCGGATGTGCTCCAAGTTAATTGTGCCCAGGGTCAGACAGGAGGGAGACCACCTGTGATCTTCTATCTGGTGTGGTCAGTCCTGACCACTGCCCCCAGTTCTCACCCTTATGGAGGTGGGGAGATGGGGGCAAGTGGGACAAGGGACAAAATAGGAAAGATCCCAAGCAGGAGCAGAAGACCTGAGCCATGCCCAGCAGGAGTCCACAGCTCCATAGAAGCAGGACCACAGGGTGGGGCTGGCCTCAGGTCAGACTGGCTAGAGGCAGAGGGCAGGCAAAATGGCCTGACCATAGAGGGATGGCACCCAGCACTCCTGGCTGGCTGCCGATGCCATTGTCACTATGTTCCAGAGGAACCCCTAATGTGAACAGCCTTTCTAAGGAGCTTTTGCTTAGCGTTATGACCCCAAACCACTACCCCTCCACCAAGAGGCATGGTTTCTCTAACTGTAGCACAAAGGACTGAAACTGGGAGCATCGGGATTTGCCCAACTGTGCCTGGGGCTGGAATCAGGGGAGCCAGAAGGAGCTGTGAGTGGGTAGTGGGACCCTAACTTGTTCTAAGGTCAAGCTGCAGCTTTGAGGCCAGGCCTTGCTGCTATGTCCCTGTGGGACAAAAGAGAGGATACAGCTCCTGCCCCTCTTCCTTGCTGCTTGCTGCCTGGACCCTGAGCCAGGAAGCTGCATAATGTCCCCTGTCCATTAAGAAGGTGTTCGTCCCAGCTCAGGCCTAGCACCTGTCAGTGAACTCCAAGCACCAGTCTTGGCTCTCTCTTCTAAGAAGCAGGATGCTGCTCCTTACGGCTGGTCCTTGTTTCATGGCTTTTTTGTCCTCTGCATGGAGACACCAGGGAGTGGGACGCATAGGCGTAAAGGCTGAGGGAGGTCCCTCTAGGCAGGCACCCAAGCTGCATCTCTGAGCCTGATCCGCAGTGTTTTGTTGGGTTGAAGATTCCAGGATACCTTTGAGGGAGTGGAGGGCTTCAGTGACCAGGGAATCTGGGGCCAGGCCCTCTTCAGTATCTGTGCTTCTTGTCTGCAAAGAAGATCCTCCGGAGCTTGTCAGGCTACAGGAGGGAGAGAGTTGGGGTTAGGGGCCCAGGACATTGATCTGGTGGGGGGCCCATGCCTAGGATACGAGGTAGAGCTAGACTTCCTGGCTACTGTCTCTGCCTCTCCAAGTGCCCAAAACTCTACCTCACACTCCAGTTTAGCAGGAAGGATTCACTTTCACCTGGTTACTGAGGTGTTAGAGAAAAAGAGTGTGAGAAGGAAAAACCTGTAATCCCAGCACTCAGGAGACCGAGGCAAGAGGATCACCGCAAATTCGAAGGCCAGCTTGGACTATGTAGCAAGACCCTGTCTTACAAAGAAACCAACACACATACAAAGAAGAGATAGAAAGTGATGGTGAGCCCCACCTGACCCCCCTGCATGGCGTTGGTTTCCCTTGACTCCAGAACTCTCCAGCATAGCTGGAGACCAGGAGTTTGTACCCAGGAGTTTATGTATGGGACAGGACATGGTGCTGCTGCCAGGGGAAGTGCAGGCCTGGGGTGTGGCTTCTGAGGTCCTTAAAGGACTCTCTCTGGTTGTGGGAAGATTGGACCCTGCAGGCTGTTTTGTGCTAATGTAGGCACAGCCTGACTCAAGCAGGCAGTTAGTGAACTTCCTGCAGAGGCCTCACAACTGGGAAGGTGTCACTTCTTGTTCAGGTGCAGAGGCTTTGAGTGCCCAAGACCACAGCTCTGCCAGTGAGGGTGGCCTCTTAGTGCCATTGTGCCCAGGTTCACGCAGAGTGAGGGGTGGGGTTTTTGCTTCCTAGGAACCCTGGCTAGTTCACCTGGACCTCCCTGTGCCTTCCTGACCCCTGCCTCCTGTCTTCCTTCTTGAAAACCCTCAGAGATAACAAACTTGTTCATGGCTAAGCCCAGAGTGTGAAAGGTTGCCTGGCCCTGTTCCCTGGGCAGCTGCCACAGGACACAATGGGATACCGGCACTTTTCACAGAGAAGGAGGTAGGGTTATGGGGAGGGTCTTCCAAGGAGGCAAATCAGTTTGATTTTCAGACAAACCAAGAACAACTATAGCATTTGAGACATACTACAAAAACTACTTGTTGTTTATCTGAAACTCAAATTTAACTGGATGCCCTGTGTAATTCTGGGAAAGTTGTCATACGTAAAGTTATGAGAATAGTGGGGAACTTAGCCATAATTAAGGTTAAGGGCTCCTCTCCCTTTCTGAGGCTCCAAGACCCTTGCAGAGGCCTAGAGAGAGTGGCCAGGAAGCCCATCTACTGCAGAAAAAGCTGTCAGGCCTCAAAGCCCCACCACTAAGTCTGGCAGCTTCCCAACCCCCACCACACAGATGCTCAGTTGGAAAATCTAGGTATGTCTGGGCAGGGGTGATGACCTAGCCCGCCCATGCCCAAGGTGCTCCCAAGACCAGCAGCACCTTCTGCCCATGGAGCGCACCTTATGTGTCTGTCCAGGCTCCTTGCTCTTGGCTGCTGGGATTTGCTCGTAGATATTGTCTACCTCTGGGGGCCTTGAGATCCTCTCATTGCCACTGTTCATGGGCGGTGACAGTGTACAATACATGGGATTGGCGCCAGGAGCCAGGAGCCTGGCAGGGTCACCCTGGCAGGCTGGGATCTGCTCATAGACCCTATCTTTCTGGTCAGTTGTATTGTGGGCCTCCTGTAGGAGACCTATTGGCCCGACAAGGTCTGAGGCATCAGTAAAGCTGTCCTGGGAGCACAGCAGAGACTCATGACTTAGCTGTAGAAACCCCTGCCTCCGTGTAGCAGAGGATCCCCAGTTTTCAGAGCTGGGAGGCAGGAGTGGCCCCCAGGAGGTGGGAGGCATTTTATGGCCCTGGTCCAGGCTCAGCCCAGAGAAAGCAGGCTCCAGATAATCAGGCCTGTCCTGATGTCCATCCGAGAACCTTTGTGGGGCCTCCCTGTCTGGGGGACAGGCCTGGCCAGACACGGCTGTTCCTAGGCTCAGCCGTGGTTGGCTTGTCTTCTTCAGGTCTGCATAGATGAGGTCACTGGGACTGGCAGGAGACTTATCCAAGAGTGGGGAGCTCCTCTCAGGGAGGGCAGGCATCTTGCTGTGGACCTAGGGAGAAAGAGAGAGAGAGAGAGACCATCTTAAGGGCACCTGCTGCAGCAATATCCTCAGGTCATCTGGGGTCTCTCAGGTTTACACAGCTGTTATAGGCAAGGATGGGAATCATACCAGGATCTTTGCCAGCCCTTGTACTCAGGGACTCTGAGCATGGACCTTACCTTGGTGTTTAAAGACTTGGGCCTCCCAACTTCACCCTGCCCTGCTCTTTTGGCCTTTGTGGTCCATGAGTCCTTGGGGGCCTCTGAACCCCCAACTCAATGCCCAGCCCCTTCCTGCCACCCAGTTCATTGCTTATTGCTTCTTTCAAGTATTTAGGGAGCATTAGCTGTATGGAAGACAGTTTGGGGTGATGAGAACTTTGTGGTGAGCAAGGCCAGCTCTTGGGAGTTTACATGAACTCTGGCTCTATCATATGGTAGAGTAGGATGTGATGCAGCACAAGGTCAGGTGGCATCAGGTCATGGTCAGTGCTTGGAATGGGCCAGAAAGAGTGATGGGGGATGGAGATGTTTTGTGAAGTGTAGGTGGCCTTTCTGAGGAGGGACATGAGGAAAGGCTGAAGGTATCAAGAGTGAGTAGCTAGACATCTAGAGGGAATGGCATGCCAAGCCAAGGGCGCTGCAAACAAAAGACTTGATGTGGGAGAAGCTGGGCGACCTCAGGGAAAACCTGGAAGCCAAAGAGACCTTCAACAAAGACAGGGAGGGAGCAGGACCTGCCAGGGCTCCTGTGATCCTGGGGAAGAGTCTAGATTCTATTCTAAACCAAAGAAGTCTTGACAGATATTGAGGAGGCTCTCTGAGTCCCTCTTGTTGGATGCTGAGGAAGAGAGCACAGTACTGACCTTTGGAACACTCCACTTTATCATTCACTGGGGGTATCCAGGCTTTTCATATCTATTCTCTCATTCATACCTCCAAGAACATTAAGAATAGTAAACTGAGGCTCATAGAGATCGAGTGACTGGCTCAGAGTCACACAACCCAAAAGTGTTCAAGACCAGGCATGACACACATCCAGTGAGCCAGGGGCAGGCATGCCATGAGTGGCTGGCTGCCCTCGCTTCCTGCTGGAGCTGTGTCTCTCTGACCTGCTGCTCACCCTGCAGCTGGAGGGACTGCCAGGCACAACACCTTGAAGCTGACTGGTATGATAACCTTTTCCCCATTCTGGTAACTCTCCCTGGGTGGCTGGAGTCTGTTTACCTTGGTGTTGTCCTCCTTGGCAAGGATCCGGGGACCTGGGGCTAGGCTTTTATCAGTGTGCAGGAAGGAGTCCTGGGCCTTCGCAGGGACATGGGGGCCAGCAGCCTTATCAGGTACAGTGGTGGGGGATGTTGCTGACTGTTTTGTGAGACCCAAGTTGGTCTGGTGGAGGCCCAGGGTGATGGCATCATACACATCATGGTCCTCTGGCTGGCATAGTGGAGAGAGAGCAACTGTGAGGTTACACATTCCTCAGCCTCCAGCAGCCTCCCGGGGATGGCTTCCTGGGTAATGAAATGACCCCATCTGTCCTTTGACTTTAGGTAAGATGTTCTAAGTCCTCTTTTCAAACAGGGACCCTGTCCAACCCTAGTGCCCAGGGGCAGCAGACAATGAAGCCAAAATGGCCTTTGGCAGAACCAAGGATGCCCTGGCCTGGGCCCCCACCCAACTAGAAGATGAGAGGAACCTACCCGGGGGCAGGCAGCAGCCAGCGTCTCCCCAAAGGGTTCCAGCTGTACCTCCTGATAGTGGCGTACCAGCTCAGCCAGGGTGCCATGGCTCAGGTTGTCACCTGAGACTAGGTAACGCCGGTTTCTGAGTTGGTTGATGACAAAATGCCGGCAGCGATCACTGCCCCTGTAACACAAACACACGTGGTCTGGGGGCTGAGCCCTGGGCCAGCCTGAGGAGCAGGAGAGTGCTTTAGCTCTGCACCCAGGACAGACATAGCCGCCTGGGCCCCTCCTCTTTCTGGGAGGCCTGGTATCCCTGGGGAGCTTGGGAGGGTTTCACCCCATGGGGTTCTGGAGCCTGGGAAGGATCTGAGCTTACTTTGGTAGAATCAAGAGGAGAGACGGTGGACCAGACTGGTGAGAGCCTCACCTTCAGAACTGCTCAGTCCTTGTATTTAGAAGACCAAAATGAATACCAGAAAACCATCATGAGCAAAATCTCATAGTTTTAAACAAAGACGAGATCTGACTCTGTGTCTTCACAACTCAGCTTCATTCTAACCCCCACCCTGCTGAAACAGTGGGATTCCACCCCCACCTTCACCCTCTGTATCATCTTTTGTGTGGGAGAATAACTGGCACTTGGAGAGGCACAAACATCAGAAGTGTGCAGCCTGCCTAATCCCATGCCTGAGCGCTCCTTGATGCAAACCCTTCCAGTTGCGAGGACCCATCTCAGTCCAGCATGGAGCTGCCACCTGGCCTTACCACCTTGATTAATTTTAGCCTTCATAGAACTTCATGTAAATGAAATGCTACCTAATTTTGTATCTAGCTTCTCTCAGCCAGTCTGAAAACTGATGTTCATGTAGAACATTACAGAAACACTAGTTTCTGTACAAAATTCTGTACAAAACATTAGTTTCTGAAACAAAACAGAAACATTAGTTTCTGTTTTCTTCTGACATATGTGCAGTATTTCATTTAATGAAAAAAATCTACAGTCTACACATTCTGTAGATAGGCATTCACAAACATAGCTGCTGTGTTTTTGGTTGAATATATAGACTCATTTCTGTTCAGACCATACCAAGGAGTAGAACTGATAAGTCAGAGGCAGTTTAGCTGGAATAGTCTGGACCAAATCATTTCCTAAAATTGTTATAATGTGTGAATCCTCCATTATTCCACAGGCTTACCAACTGTGGTAATATCTGTTTTTCCATTTTAGCCATTTATGGTTTTTTGGTTTTTTGGTGCTATTGGGGATTGAACCTATGGCCTTCACACTTAGCTCACTTTCCAGCCCTTCTTAATTTTTTATTTTGAGACAGAGTCTTGCTAAGTCATCCAGATTTGTCTTGAAGTTGAAATTCTCCTACCTCAGCCTCCTAAAGTTTTTGGGATTATGGGGGTAAATTACCGGGCGGGCCTGGCTCATTGTGCTTTCAATTTTTATTTCCCACTGTTTAATATTTGAATATTTCTATTTGGTGAAGTGCTGCTTCAAATCTTCTGCTTTTATTTGGTTTGTCTTTTTTTTTTCTTACCTGTAGGAGTCCGTCATATATTCTGGATATGAGTTCTTTGTTAGATACATGAATTGTAATATATAACTTCTGTGTTTTTTTTTTTTGTACCAGGAATTGAACTCAGGACCAAGCAGGCACTGTGTCACTGAGCTATATCCTCAGTCCCTCAATCCTTGTAATATATAACTTCTTTAAGACTCTGCCTTAACTTTTCCTTCCCTTTATGTCATCTTTTTTATTATCAAAAATTATTTCAAGGAAATCAAATGTATTTTAAGAAATCTTTATCCTGTTCTCATAGGCATTTTCATTTGCTTATGAAAATGTTTCCCTCTTCTAGAAATGTTATTGCTTTGCTTTTTGTCTCTTGGATCAGTAATCTTTCTAGAATTAATTTGTGGAGGCTGGAGGTGTAGCTCAGTGGTAGAACATTTGCCTAGAACTAATTTGTGTACATGGTGTGAGCAGTGGCCTTTTATTTCCATTTGGATATCCAGTTACTGCCAGACCCATGACTGAAAAGACGGGAAGCATGGTGGTCACCCTGCTGTTTATCCAGGAACAGATGTGTTGGATTCTTTCTAGGCTCCCTTCTCTTTCGTGTCTCTCTTTCTTTGAGCAGCCCCATTCTGATCGCTTTTGCAAGTTACATAAGATCATAGAGGGGGGAAATACCAACAGAGAAACAACAAAAACAAAACAACAAAACACACACAAATTCCAATGCTGAAAAGGTATTTGAAAACTGCCAAATTACTATATTCAAAGTACCTAGCATTGTGTCTGGCTAATCAAAAAGAAGTAACTATTTGTACAATGATTGACATTTACATTTAAAGTATTCTAATCTAATCTCTGTGATGATTCTGAATTAGAATCTAAATTTTTTTTTTTGTACCAGGGATTGAACTCATGACCTTGGACTTGCCAAGCAGGCAATTATGTCTGCGGAGCTAAATCCCCAGCCCTTCAGAATCTAAACTTTTCACCCTAGAGTCTGTCTGGCCTAGGGCCACCTGGGCCCTTTGGCTTCCTGATTCAGTTACTCCTGGACCAGGATCCACATTTCTGTCTCTGCTGGCCTCTTGTCCCTCTGTGTCCCTGATATCCTATCTAGCCTCAGCCTCTCACATCTAGCCTATGGCACTGGTCCCCTCCATCCCTTGATCTCCAGACCTCCCTCCCCAGGATGCCTGAAAGGACCTGGTGAGACATAAGTGTGATCGAATTGACCCTCATCATTTGTGACCTTTGCCAGCATCCAGGCTGCCTTCCCTTCTCTTCAGGTGTTGCACTGGGGGAAGGAACCCTGCATTTTACTGTACCTAGGGACTTGTGGCTCCCTGTACCCTGCCCCTTAGGCCTCTGTACTTGTGCACATAAGGTTCATCTACTCTCACCCCTGCTATCTCCTCCTTGCTTCTAGCAAACTGCTCCTCTTCCTTGGCCCTAGGGCTCCAAACTCACCTGCTGGGCCTCATCCTCTGGGCCCCCATGCACTCCATGAGGGGCTCAACTTTGACCTTGCACATGGAAGGTGACCTGTCATGCAGGTGGCCATACAGAAGGGAGTGGAGAGTGGCACCCAGGGACAGTCCTGCTTGGGTTGTACTCTCTTACCTGTAGGATAGGATGTAGCCAGCGGCCCGGTTGCTGAGGCGAATGAGGAAACATCCAAGAGCTTTGTCACACAGCAGTTGCTCCGTCTGCCTGGGGAGGGAATGTGCTGTTAGCTGAGACCTGGGCCCCACCATAGGCAGGCACCAAGCTCACACCCCACAATGTGCCCTCAGCCCAGCTTAGCATTGATAGCCCATCAACCCTGACAGAGCCCCCTTCCCCCATCCTGATAGGGTCTGTGGCATCTCATGGTTTAGTCTGTGTCCTCTGGGCCCCTCTCAGGTCTGGCTACTCTAGGCTACCCCCCCCCCCAATCCTGGTGAGCAAAGGCGCAGATGTATAACCTAGTAGCTGCAGCCTCTGTATCTGCACCTGGCTCATTTGCCTGGGCTGTGCCCTTCCTGTGCCACAGCCCATAGGAGCCCATTGTCACCTCAGAGTTAACAGCTGAGTCTTCTTGATGCTTTGGATGGGTACCTGGGCTGGCTGGGGGTCTCTGGTGGGGACACAGCAGCAGCCCAGGCTTATTGAAGCAAATTCAAGACCTCATCTGGGTAGACTGGGGGCTCTGAGGCCACAGGAACCTCACTGCTCCCCAATTGCATCTCACCAGCAGGCACCTGGGCAGACTCCAGCCCCCACTTTATACCCAATGGCTATGGAACAAGAATGAATTTACACGCCGGCAGTTTTTTTTAGGTTGGGGATACCCCTTCCCAGGGACCCTTGTGCAACTATGGATATTTCTAGCTGATGCAAAGAATTCTGGAGTCATGGTGGGAAATTCCAGCTGTCTTCTGGCTGGGTAGGGCCAGATACTCCCTCACTGAGTGCTGAACCCAGTGCTCCCTCTACTCAGGATCAAAGTGTCATTTGCAGGGCTGATGCCCAATGAACACGTGGCCCTTTGCTAAAAAAATTATCCATAATTTCCAGGTTGGAATAGCAGAGTGTGAACCAGGTGTGGGTCCCACCTGAGCACAGTCCCCGAGGTGCCACGCATTGCTGTCCATAGAGTTGGCCCTGGCTCTGTGCCTGTGTGGTGCTGGGCCCTCATTTTTCCTCTAGTGTCTTGGCAGGTAGGAAGCTGAACCAGCCAGAAAGCAAACCCTACAGCTTGGCCCTTCCTGGGGCAAGCAAACACCCATATATTCTGGGACAGCTCTTAGCCCAGTTTCTGTTTTCTTTCCTCCTCCTCCTCCTCCTCCTCCTCTTCCTCCTCTCCTCCTCCTGCTCCTTCTTTGTGTGTGTGTGTGTGTGTGTGTGTGTGTGTGTGTGGCATACCAAGAATCAAACTGAGGACCTTAAGCTTGCCAGGCAGGCACTTGTGTCACTGAGTTACATCCCTAGCCCATCTGAGCCCAGTTTCAAGCAGTGTCCCACTCACTGGGTGATGAATGATGTGACCCCTCATTGTTCATTAGCGTTTTCAAAGCTGGTCTGAACACCCCCACCCATTCTCTTTCTGTTTGTAAACATCCTGGCAGCCTAGCTACTCTGGCCTGCACGGGGCAGGTACTAGCCCCACCCTGCCCAAAGGAGTTGCCCCCCCAAGGACACAGCACCCTCCATCTGCTCCCTAACCCACCACCTCTCCCAGCCCATCTATCATAGAAAAAGGACAGGACCAGCCATCTTGGAGTCCCCAACCAGGCTCTCAGTGCTGTCCCCGCCACCCCCCACTGGCTGTGGGCCATGCTGGTCCTGGGGACAGCAGCCTTACTTGCGGGTGACGAATCCATGAAACCAAGGGGGCAGGGCCCCGTTCTGCAGGATGGAGGGGGCCTGTGTTTCCATGAACCACTTCAGGGCCAGGTCCTGGAGTTTAGCAAGGGCCTGTCCATCCCCAGGCCCCTGCCCTGGGCAAGGCTGCTCCAGGCTGTCCTCCATCCTGGTGAGCACAGATGCAGAAGCATAGCTCAGCAGCTGTCGCCTCTATATCCGCACTCCAGCTCATTTGCCTGGGCTGTGCCCTCCCCATGCACAGCCGTTCGAGCCCATTGTCACTTCAGGGCTGGCAGCTGAGTCTTCCTGATGCTTTGGGTGGGGACCTGGGCTGGCTGGAGTCCTTAGTGGGGACATGGCAGCAACCCAACATGGGAGGAGGCCACCTTGGTTTCCCAGCCAGCAGCTGAGCTGCTTTAAAGGGTCTGGCTTCCCCCACAACCAAAGCCAGGCTGTGGTTACAGTCCATAGCACTGTGCCTGCTACCAAAGCATAGGTATGAACTCCATGCATTCCCTGCTCAGAGGCATTTCAGTGGGGAGTTCTGAGCTGGTTAATTCCTCCTTCCACTTGAGCCCCACTGAGGCCAACTTAGGCCATGTAAATCTGGGTACACAAAGCATGATGTCACTACCTCAGCTATTGTGACAAATCCATTCTCCACACAGTTTATTTTCACTTTCCTTGCATGTATTTTATCTTGTACTCTTGCAACAATTTATTCTAAGCTGTCTATATGCTTCATCAGATTCCCAAGAGGTTCATAGCACAGAAAAGGCTGAGGATGTAGAGTCCAGCCCAGAGTTGGTCTGATGCCAAAGTGAGGCCTGGAAGTATTCAAATACAAAGAAATGTGCCTCTGCGATTTTCCGTGACACATTATCTCTCTACCTCTCTTAGCTTGGGTGTTTATGGGCAGAACCTGGTCTTTTTCCTAAGAATATAAAGGTTTTGTTTACAGAACAGGGCAGAGCCCAGGCTGGCTGTGGAGATTCTGAAATCAGGCAAATGAGGAGTCTATATTTATACACAAGGAAAGTGGAGGCCTGGAGAGGAGTAGGGCTCAGGCTGGGGAACTGGGTGGGCTCTGTGAGAACCTGGGATTGGGTAGGAAAAGATCGTCCTGGACAGTACTCTGCATCCCATAAGTTCAGTTCCTTGCCCTTGATCACCCAGTGAGTGCTGGCACTGGGAATAGAGAAGGTGCTGGAGTATTCCTGCCCTCTGCCTCCACCTCCAACCCCCAAGGTGTGGGGACAGGGAGTGACCTCAGGCTCTGCAGTCAGGTTGAAAGGACTAGGGCCCTCTCCATTTGTCAGCTCTACTTCCTCCTCCTCTTCTTTTTTTCTGTTTTTCTTTCTCTTTTCTTTCTTTCTTTCTTTTTTTTTTTTTTTTTGGTACCTGGGGTTGAACTCATGACCTCATGCTTGGCAGGTGCTTATGCTGCTGAGCTAAATGCCCAGCCTCTTTCTGTTTTTGTTTTTGTTTTTATTTGTACTGGGGATTGAACTCATAAGCTTGTGCTTGCCAGGCAGGCACTATGCTGCTGAGCTATATCCCTGTTCTGTTCTGTTCTGTTCTGTTCTTGAGACAGGTTCTTATCATGTAGCTCAGGCTAGCCTCAAACTTGGAGAAAATAGACATAAAGCTTTTGTAAATAAGGAGAGTATGAGGGGATAGAAGGGAAGGTAAGGAACTGGGGGGGGGAAACATCAAGTTATAGCATATACAGGTACAAAATCCCTATGATGAATGTAATCATTATGTATACGTAAAATGTAATGATAAGAATAATTTGTTTTGAAAAACAAACACAAACTTGTGGAGATCCTCTTACCTTGGAACCCTGAGTTCTGGTATTACAGGTAAGTGAGACAATAGCCAGCCTACTTGATCTTTCTTTCTTTCTTTCTTTCTTTTTTTTTAATGTGTCATAGTTTATTTCACAAATAGAATTTTACAAAGGATACCTATAAATACCAGATGAAGAGAGGAACAGGGTAAGATATAGGAAAGGAATGGTGCTTCCAGAGGGTCTGCAAGCTTTGTCTTTTTAAGTTCCTATGGCAGCAACATCACATTGGCCTGACTGATTATATCACTGGTCAGTGTCATCCATTTAACCTTCAGATCTTCTTCATTCTCAAGAAGTTAGGTGTGGCTGAAAATTCTCTACTTCTCCTTTTTTGAGCCTATGCAATGGTGACTATGCACAGGCCCTGGTGCTGTGGGTAGCCAGGTCCTGGGAGGAATGCCTGTGAAGGCTCCTCAGTAAATGCCCATCCTATGCTTTTCATGGTTACAGACATGACATTCCCATAGGCTTTGTGGACAAGACTTTCTTCCACGAAAAGGGAGTAGAGAATGAACAATCTAGTTTTGTCTTGTGCCTAGAACAGTGCTTGACACAAGTAGAGTTTGAAATTGTCATTCCCGGGGCTGGGGATTTAGCTCAGCGGCATAAGCACCTGCCTTGCAAGCAGGAGGTTGTGAGTTCGATCCTTGGTAGTGATAAAAATGAAAAAGACAAAAAAAAAATAAAATAAAATAAAAAGAAATTGTCATTCCCTTAGATGACATATCCACATGATTTTTAAAAATATAAAATGTAGGCTAGACGGAGTAGTGCACACTTGTAATCCCAGCACATGGGAGGCTGAGGCATGAGGATTGCTGTGAGTTTGAGGCCAGCCTGGGCAGTGAGTTCAAGGCCAGCGAGAACTGCACAGTGAAACCCTGTCTCAAAAAGACAATAAATAAATCAATAAATGTCATAAAATGTATTAATATTTTCTAAGCATTAAGCCCATAGATCTAATTTTGATTTCATTTCATCTCCACTCATACTTGTTCCTTGAATGTTCAAATAAATATCTGTATTCCTATTTTCCTTGTCTTGCTTTTTTTTTTGAAACAAATCTCACTCTATCACCCAGTCTGGCCCCAAACTCCCACATTCAAGTGATCCTCCTGCCTCAGCCTCCCTTCCAAGTAGCTCAAATCAGAGGTGCTCTGTGCTGGCTCCCCAACCCACGCACATAAAAGGTAAAGTACTGAACAGTGTTCTACACTTCCCCTTGTAAAATTAACATGTCTCAGATTTCCTTGCACAAAAATACAAAGAAAGTGCCATTTTTAGGTTTATAGATGCATAGATCCTACTGCTTGGATACATTATCATTTTTGTAACCAGTCCTCCATTGATGATTTTTGGGTTGTTTCTAGTCTTCTTTATTCCCCAAAATGTGTTGACTGACAATTTTGTACAGAACTAGATAAACCAGAGTAATCAGATTTACTCTAAGCTTCCCAGAGATGGGATCACTGATCCAAAGGGAATTTGCATCCATCACTCTGACGGAGATTACCCAATGGTGCTCTTTCTGCATTTTATTGACTTGTGTGCAGTGAATATTGAATGAATCCACAATATTCACTAATATTTTAAAACTCAGTCATATTGGGGGTCTATAGTATATTAAAACAAGGGAGGAGGGTGGTGCTAGTTCAGAAAAATTGCCAATTTTATTGTGACTAAGCTGTCCCCTTGAGGCCACTCAGTGAAATCATCTTGTCATTTTTAAGTATGTGCCAGCAGGAAGGGGTATCCAGAGATGTCCTTCTTGGCTGTCTGCCCAGAAAACACAGATTGTGGGTTTTATTCACAAGACAACAGCCGAGTGCTGGGAACTTTCCAAGGACCCCTTGAAATATCCGAGGCCTTGGGAAAACAACAGCAATGACACTGTTGTTCCCAAACACAAGTCACAAATGAAATGTTCATGCAGCATCTGCCTCACTTGATTGCCTCCCATGTTAAAACTGCAGAGGCTGGGTGATCTCACATCACAGGCATCCTCAGATGCCGGGAGGCTGCCAAGGGATTGTCTCTAGTGGTAAATTCAGTGAATTCCTCAAAGCAAAGCCACTCCCAAAGCAAAACCAGAGAAACAGCCCTTTCAAAAAAGTTTAAAGCAGAAAGAAAAATACATATTTTTAATTGAAGATGTCCCCCTGTTGCTTAAAAATATGTAGAGGGAGAGTCTGCCTTCATATCCCAGGCTTCATCAACAGCTGATCTCACTAATCATAGATTGAAAATACAAAGGAAGAAATTGTGTCCGCAGTGAACATTTATAGACTTATTTGTGGTCATTAGTTCATAAGTAATATCACAATTGTTGACATAGAATGAACAGAAAGGTAGGTATTACAAATGGTTTAGGTATGTAGAAGGATGTGGGCAGGTTGCACACAAACATGGTACTTTTTTTTTTTTTTATGGTACATTTCACTAAAGGGATTTGAGAACTTTCAGAGTCAGATACCTGAAGGGGCCTGGGAACCCCTGCCCTAGGGGTATTGAGGGACACCTGGATTGATGTACAATAAATGGGGACTCAACGGTAAAGGGGCCTAGGGTATGTGTTAATACTGCCAGCACCACTGCCCTACTCAGTGTTCATCTTGGGTGTCCTGGGCCTATACCTCCCAAGGACACCCAGGCCTCTACCCCATCAAGGGACTAGGAGCTTAGCCAGCACCTTGGATGCCTGCCCTCTTGGAAAAAGAACCATCAGCCATCAGATTTGCCTAGTGATTTGGCAGGGAAATGAGGCCCACTCGTAGCCAGAGCTCATGACTGGAGGCCCTGAGACTGGTGAGGCTCTTTCCTGTGGAGTTCCTTTCCCTCCTGGACCTCCCACAGCAGTGACAAGGCCCTGTGCCCACATGAACTCTCAGCATCTCTTGGTACCACAGGCAGGCATGGAGGTTTATGGAGTGATCAGTTGCATGTGGAGATTCCACAGTGTCCAGGGCCAGGCCAAGGGTTGGCTTCATCTGCTTGCGAGAACCCGCAGCAGTGCCAGATGGTATTGTTATACCCCATCTGTGGATGAGGAAGCTGGTACCCCTGATTCTCCCCAGCACCCCAGGATGTAGGCTGCAAGTGGCCTTGCACAGCCATGCCGGTAGCTCAGGAAGCCTGCTTCCTAGTCAGGGCTCCCAGGGTCAAAGCATTTCTGCTTCAAGGGCCACCTTGTCTCTCCCAGTTCCTCCACCTTCTTGGGACTATCAGGATTCTTTCTTTATATGTGCCCTGGGCTCCATGTCCCCCTAACCCACCAGCAGGGCCATCCTTGCCTCTCTGCCTTGGAGACAGTAGACTCCATCTGTGCCTTGGTGGTGCTGGTGATGGTGAGGGTGATGGGTCCCCAGCAGGGCTCAGGGAGGAAGCGAATATGTTACCCGTAGAAGCAGTGCTTTGACTAACTACAGTGGGCAGCGGAGCTCATGGATGGAGTAGAGCCCCGAGGAGAAGGGAAATTTGCTTGTGACATCTGGGAATATTAAGAGGGCTCAGAGCATGAAGACATGAAGGGTGGAGCCTCTGTTAGCTTGGGGAGCTGAGGAAGGATGACTGGGGTCCTCACAGTTAGGGTTTGCAACACTGTTACATTCAGAGCAAGCAGGGTGGGGGCTCTGGAGATCACATAGCCATCCAGCCCCTTGTACAGGTGGGAAACTGGGGCCCAGAGAGAGTGGAAAGGCACCCAAAGTCACATAGCATTCATATGACTGTAGTTGTTTTTTTCTCTAGGCTCCCTGCAGAACTTAAGGTTCACATCTTGGTGGCCCTGTGTCCCTGGGGTCTAGCAGATGCAGAAGGAACCTTTCGCCTGGGTGCTTCTTCTTAGCCTTTGCCTGCACCCTACACTCTGAGGAAATGGTCTAGGATGAGTCAGGCACTGGCCCTGTTTTCTCCAGGAGTTTGCCCAGAGGCTGGCCATGTGGGAGCAAGTTCACTGCCCCGATTTTCCTTTTTCAGTGGGCAGCTGCAACTTCTTCCAGGGTCAGCCACTTCCCTCTGATCACTAGATTCCTAGGAGGCTGGAGGGGGCAGGGGCTCATGTGGTATACAAGGCAGGTACTTTGGTCAAAGGCCTGTCTCAGATATACAGGCCGCAGGAAGCCGGTACCTGGCCACAGGATGTCAGTGTTTAATCTCGGGACTGCAATGTCTACTGGCCATTGTGTACTATGGTTTCAGTGTTTCCTCCTAATCCCAAGTCCTATTATAGTGTTCAGAGGCAGGGCCTTGGGAGCTAATTAGGAAATTAACTGAGGCTATAAATGGCCTTCATCTGCTGGATTGCAGCTTTCTAGGGGGAGGAGGAGAGACATGAGCTGAGATTCTTTGTTTGGCCACACAATGCCCTGGTTGAATGATCTTGAACTTCAGAACTGCACGCCTAATAAAGTTTTATTCTCTAGAAATTACCTAGCTTATGGCATTCAGTTACAGCAACAGCAGAAGACTTAAAACATCACTTAAGGTCTCCAAGGAATGAGGAGCCCTCAGAGATAGCTCCCTCTATATGAAAGGATGCCTTCCTCATGTCCAGCAGCCTCTGCCTCCATGTGACACCCACAGGCCTTGGTTCTGTGCTCTGGGACCCCAGGCCATTCCCATTCCCTTCTCACAACTCACCAGTAGAGCTAGAATGGGCCTGCTGCTGCTGGTGGCCTCTCCCCCTTTGCATGCTGCTTCTCAGCTTCTCCTTTTTGGTGCATTTCAAAGGCGCACTCCAACTTAACTGCTAACCCATAGGTCAAAGAATCATGCCCCTGTTACCATGAAGAGAGTGCAAGAGAGCAAAGTGGCAGCATCTTTGCTGTGGGTGCCCCAGGACAGGGGCCCTAGGGACAGTCAGATGCAGGTCGCTGGTGGGCATGGTGAAATCCTCCACATGTTTTTCTCACCTGCCTGGCCAAAAACAGGCAGTCTCATTGGTGTCTTTATCTACCTTGGAAAGCTGGGTTTTTGCCTGTGCCTTCTAGAGCATGTGTCAAATATGTAGAACCAGGAAGGGGAGTGAAGTATTTGCTTGATTTGGCCTTCTCACCAATGCAGCTACCAGCTTCCTTTTCTTTGGCTAAGGTGGAATCTGGCACCACTGTTCCCTTTGTCTGGAATGCTGTCCTTCCCTCCATGGCTGGTCACAGTGGTTCACGGCGTGTGCTTGGACCTGCTCTCAGAGTCACCTAGAGATACGGCTCCCTCTTCTCTGTTTTATTACCTGGTATCAGCATTTGCCTCTGACGTTGTTAGAAGGTTGTCTAGGTGAACACAGAAAACACAGTGGTAAGCGCTAGTTAGGTAGTGATCCTTATTTAAATAGCATCACAGCATTTAAGCAACGTGGCAATATTTACTTATTTTTTATCACTTCACTCCTTTACTAAACACAATCCCCCAAGGGCAGTGACATGACTGACTGCCACCCTTCATCTGCTGGTGCTTGGAACCCTACCTGGCACACAAGAAAGCGCTCTATGAATATTTGTTTAATTCCAGGAAGGACTGAGAAGTGGAGAGGCTGGCGGACTGCTTCGATTTTCATTCATGAACTCCACAAGTATTTACCGAGCTCCCACTCAGCACCAGGCAACAGGCCCTCTGGGCTTCACAATGTTGGCCTGTGCCTCTGGCAGGGCGGAGACTAACGCGTTTTCCATGGAGGAATCATTCAGCGTGCAGCTTCGCGCGGTCACTTGGTGGGCTGTGGGTCACTCATCCTCCTGCGGGACACGTGCTCGCGGGGCGAAACAGAAACCTGTCTTGGCGAACTACCAGCCTCCCGGAGAGGCGGGGAGGTGGGCCAGGGGCGGGGGCGGGGAGGCGGGCGAGAGTCCGTCGCGGGGGCGGGGCGGAGGTGGGACTACAGGTCCCAGGCTGCCCCGCGCGGCGGTGCGTTGGGAGCTGCGAGCTGCGGCTGGCGGGCGGGAGGGCGATGCCGGGTGCCGGAGCCCGTGCTGAGGAGGGCGGTGGCGCTGGCGGCGGCGAGGGCGCGGCGGGGCCGGCGCGGTTGTGCGGCTACCTGCAGAAGCTGTCGGGCAAAGGCCCGCTGCGCGGCTACCGCAGCCGCTGGTTTGTGTTTGACGCGCGCCGCTGCCACCTCTACTACTTCAAGACCCCACAGGACGCGCTCCCGCTGGGCCGCCTGGATATCGCCGACGCCTGCTTCTGCTACCCGGGTGCCGACGAGGCCGCAGAACCTGGCGCGGAGCTGCCCGCGCACTTCCAGGTGCACAGCGCGGGCGCCGTTGCAGTGCTGAAGGTAGGCTGCCCCCTGCGCCGCACGGACGGTCCCCTCGCCCCCGCGCCACATAGTTGGTTCCCAGGGCCCCTAGTGCGGGAGTCCCCCCGCCGGCGCCCACGCCCCGTCGCTGCACCCCTCTGCCGCACATCCCGCGTTTTGAGGTCCCTCGTCCCAGGTCTGACCCCAGCCTCACGATTTACGTCTGCTAACCTCACCCAGGGCCTGGTCCCCACCACCCGACTCGGGCCCCTAGGTCAGTACCCACGCCCCAGTCCTGCAGCCCGTACCCACGTCCCGCGTCCCGCGCGCCTGTGCTCAATCCCCACGGCCTCTCGCCCTGCGGTTGGTCACACCCCAGCACAGTTCCCTTGCCTCCTTGGACGCCCCACACCTCTTCCATCTTACCCCAGTTGGGCCCACCTCCATGCACTCTTACTTCCCCTTGCCCTTTCCCTGACCTTGGCCAGCGGGGCTGGGGGCTGTTCCTTCGGGCCTCAATCGTTGACTTTACTCCCCCCGCCCCTGCGCCCGGGTGCCCTGTCGTGTCCCCACCCCTCCATCCCTCAGATGTTAGTGGCAATCCTCCCAGAGCTGAAAGCTTCCTTTCGAAGGGCCACTTTTCTGAGTGGAGCTTGGTATGTCCTTTAACATTTCTGTACTTGAGCTGCCTCTCCTGGAAAGCTTCGCGGGAGTGTTGGATGAAATGATTCACTCTTTGCCCGTGGTCCTGGCCTAGCCTGGGCAATTAAGCAGTGTAGTAGACCTAAGGGTGGGGTGGGCTGGAGATGTAGCTCAGGTGAAAGCCCTGCGTCAGTCCCCAGAATCACACAAAGGTTTTCTGAACTGGTCTGTAAATGTTAGTGGACTTAGTCAGATGGCTGAGACCCTGAGATGAACTCCGCCCTTCTCTCTGGATGGGTGGAGGGGGTTGTGCTCCTGCTTTCTTGCCTCATTTGCACCTGGAGAGGTGGGAATGTTGCTTGGTAGTCCTGCCTTGTTGACTGGAGGCCTTGGTCCCCTAGCAGAAGTGTGTAGAGACATGTGGTAGAGTGGGTCCTGGAGCTGACAGCCAGCCCTAATCTAAAGGAATCGGATGGAGGCTTTCTTATCCTTTTTTTTTTTTTTTTTTTTTTTGGTCTTTTTGAGACAGGATTTCACTAAGCAGTTCATCCTGGTCTTGAGCTCATTTTGTAGCCCAGGCTGGTCTCAGAATTGTAACAATCTTTCTGCAGGGATGCACCACCATGCCCAGCCTTTTTGTTTTTCTTTGTTTTGGGGGGCCTCTGTCATCTTTTAAGCTCAGAGCACCCAGAGGGACCCTTGCTCACTGTCTGGTTCTTTGAGTCCCCTCTCTCAGGCTTCTTTCTAATTGCTCTTCCCTATTGCATTTGGGTGTTGCTCCAAAGCAGCAGGGCTGGGCTCTCTCAATGCTGGCTGGTGGAGAGCAGAGTGGACAAGTGCCCAGGCCTTGCGACCACAGGCCTGTTCCCGGATCCCTCCAGAGCCTGGCCAGCTGGAGCTGCTCCCAAGTCATTCTTAGAGCTTTGTGGATTCCACTTTGCCAATTGGCACAGGACCAGACTCCCATGGTCTCTAAGTGGGTGCAGGTGATCTGTTTCTGCAGAGGAAACCGAGGCACATTGCAGTTCAGTTTGAGGTTACTTAGCATCTGCACAGATTCAAGAGTGGCTGCACTAGTTCATGGTAACTTTCAGAGAGAGGCTTGTTCTCAGAGTACCTGAAGATCATCTTATGTCAGATGAATTTCCGGTGGAATTGTTTGTTTAAAAAAATGTGGAGCATCCTGTTTCAGGTTTTCATATGATTTTAGAGCCCTCCTCTATCATTCTTTTTTCTTTCTTTCTTGGCAGTACAGTACAGGGTGTTGAATCTAAGGCCTTTGTACTGAGCTGCATCCATACCTCCACAATCCCCCCCCACCCTTAAAAACATTTGAGACTGGGTTTTGCTAAATTCCTCAGTCTGGGCTTGAATTTGTGATCCTCCTACCTCTAGGAGGGCTAGGATTACTGGTGTGTGCACAGATAGTTCTGTCTTTTTCTTTGAGACAGGGTCTCACCATGCAGTGTATCAGTGGGACCACAAAGCTTACAATTAACAGTGAGGCTTCAGGCTTGGATTTGTAGCCTCAGGCTGCTGTTCACAGGTGCTGGACAAGTTTTATACCTCTCTATCCTGTTTCTACTTTGGTCTAGTGGGAGTTTTGTTCTCCTCAGGTGGTTTTGAGGATTCCTGAAAATGGCTGGTACAAAGGTGAGTACTACGTGGCAGCCATATGAAAGATCAGACAGTGTTTTAGGCTAAATCTGTGGCATATTCTTAGTATTCTTATAACAGAATGTTATGCAGTAGTGAACAGAAACAATCTCGAGTGGTGGGTGTCCGTTTGGGTGATTGTCACAAACATAAAGTTGAGCAAGAAATAAAAAATCACACAGTGATACCTTTTATATGAAGATTAAGAAGACTGAGTGAATCAGTATTATAGATTGTAGGAGTGCAGTATATGCTGCATCAGGAGAGGGAGAGCCATGTGGAGTGTGAATTTGGGGTAGTAGTTAACTCTGATGGGAGGAGAGGGAGTATGGCTGTGGAGAAATGTTACTTCTCAGACTGGGTGATTGATCAGTGCGTTAAAGTCAGCATATTTTTTTCCTGTCCAACTTTTCATATGCTCAGACTGGCTTTTTTTTTTTTTTTTTAAAGGAACTACATTTTAATATGGGTTATTTGCTTACTTGAAATTCTTTCATGAAATTCACTGACTTCATGAATATTCATGTATATATAACATTTGTCACAGAACAAGACACAAGACTTGAGGCCAAGTGTTGGCTTCTTAAAAGCGATGGAAACAGCCAAAGTTTTCCAGAAAGGAACAGTTGAGACAGAGGTTTTAGAGTCAGTGTATTTTAAGAAAGGAGAACTCTCCACAGTAATTCCTGTTGAACTGTAGAGTAACAATTTTATGGTGTTGAAACTGAAAAATAGTAATTCATCATTCTTTTCACATGGACTAATCCAAGAACTGATTTCTTTCTTTTCTTTCTTTTTTTGTCTTTTTGGACAAGGTCTCACTGTACAGTTCAGGCTGGCCTTGGGCTCACTTTGTAGCCCAGGTTGGTCTTAAATTTGCAAGGGACCTCCTGCCTCAGCTTCTCAAATGCTGGGATTACAGGAGTGCACCACCATGCCTGGCAAGAATTGATTTCTTTAGGCAGTAATGCAACTGTATAGGCTTAAGGCTGGATAATAGACCCTGACTTCCAAGGAGCTGTGAGTGTTAGCGAGGGGTTTGTCCCACTGGACTTTAGCTAGTTCTGTATAACTGCAGACTGTTTCTTCTTACAGATGATTTAAAAAGAGAAGAAAATTCAGCAATTTGCTTATTGTATTGTCATATGTTTTTCATTTTAAAGAGTCTTTCTGCCTTTTCTGGAGAAGCTGTTGTTTTGTTGGGCTTCTCCAAAATGCTTTATTGCTTGAGTTTTCATGAAAGCTGACACTGGAATTTCTTAGTAAGTGCTTTTGTTCCTAAAGTTGGAAATTGGGCTCAGTGCTGTTTTATAGAGGAGGGAAAGTAAGGGATGTGATTTACTAAAGATCATGAGCTAGACTGATACCCCATTGGAGGCGGAGGCTCTGGGAGCAGAGTGTGATGGACCATCTGATTGTCTGCCTCTGTGGTGATAGATTAGATTGATTTGGTTCAGATAAGGTATGGTGACTTTTCCTTCTACTGCATGAAATGTCTGTCCTTTGCGTGCCGAAAATAGGCCCCAGAAATGATTTATTGTTTGATTCTTTACCAGGATGCATAGATGGTGGGCATTTGAAAGTGACTGCCAGATTCTGGCAGAGCTTGGGCTGTGTGCGTGTGTGTGTGTGTGTGTGTGTGTGTGTGTGTGTAGATTCAGGTCTGGCCTGGGGCAGTTGTGAAATGAGCTGGTACTTATGGGCAGCTGGGCATGTTCCTGGCTGGGGGTAAAGCTTGAACAACCCTGTGCTTCCAGACCTACACAGTCTCCAGCACAAGAATCATCACCTGCCTGGCCATACTTGGAGTCTCTACTTGCCATGTGCTATGAATTGAATATTTGTGTCCTCCTTAGAATTTTTAGGTCACCACCTTAACTCAGAATGTTATGGTATTTGGAGGTGGAACCATTGGGAGGCAGTTAGGCCTGGAAGATGGAGCTTTAATGAATGGTGTTAGTGCCTTTAAAAAGAGATCCAGAGAGGTGTTCCCTATCTTTGCCTGCGAGGGTACAGTAGAAACATCTTGCTGTGCAACCCAGAAAGTGGGCCTCACCAGGACCTGAACTGGCCACCCCATGGCCTTAGATTTCCTAGCTTTCAGAATTGTGAAGGGGTTTCTTTTGTGTAAACCACTCAGTGTATAGTATTTTTTCTTTTTTTTGGTGATGGTGGTGGTACTGGGGGTTGAACTTAGGATCTCGCCACTGAGCTAAATCCCCGGCCAGTATTTTTCTCATTTGTTGAGTAAGGAATAGTAAGCCTTGATTTTGGTGTGAGCCTTGGCCCTGTAGAAGTGATACGCTGAACTCCCAAATCTATGGGTGTGGCATATGACCTTCTTGCCTTTTGTCATGGGGGTGGCTGCCATCAGTAACAGCCCACTGAGTATAATAATAGGCATAAGGAATCCAAAAGAGGGCTGTGATTCTTCTTTTCCCCAAGCAATGAGAGTATAGCTCTGTATTTTTGGGTATTTTGTATTTCATATCCACATTTTGGACTCTGGGTACACTGCACTGTAAGGAGAGATTTTTTTTTTTTTTGAATGGAAAGGGCCATATATCTACCTGAGAGTTGTGGGTTGTGCCAGTATCCACTGTTGTGGTACAGAAACAACCATTTAATACATGTGGCTGTGTTCTAGTTTTTCTTTATGAATTATGAAATTGGAACTTCATGTAATCCATGTAAATTTACATGTCACAAAACAGTTTTTCTTTTGCAGCCATTTAAAAATGTTGGAATTCTTTTTGACTTGTAAGTGGTACAGAAATAAGCAATGGGCAGAATCTGAGGCTTTAGGTTCAGGGCAGGGACCTGTCTTAGAAAGGCTTCAGGAACTGCTCATTTTAATTCTCTCACAGTTTGTATTTAGGCTCTAGGCATACAGACTGAATTAGACAACATACTTCCTGTCTTTCTCTGCTTTCAGTATAGTGAAGATGGGGTTAGGGAAATCATTCATAAAAACTGAGGATAGAGTTGTAGTGCATGTGTAGGGGTAGTCTGGATCTAATTTGGGATTGGAGAGAGCTAGGTGAGAATGTGATTTTGATGACTGTAGTTACCTGGGGGAGAGTGGAGAGGAAGAGGTGGGGTATAGAGGAAAGGGACGTGCTAACCCTAGCAGAGGCCTGGACAGAGAGCTGGTTACACACAGGATGTGTGCAGTGCCAGGTCATTGCTAGGGGATGGAACCTTTGGGAAAGGCAGGCCTGGCTTCTTTGCACAGTTTTTGGGAATGTGGCAGGATATTGTGGTCATCAGTGAATGAAAGAGATTTGGTGGCTTATTAACAACGGATGCATTGCTTCCAGGTCTAGGGGGATTCGAGGTCAAGGAGGCATCCGATTCCTTTGTGCTGAGGGTGCACTCTGCTTTAGAGATATGGTACCTTTGAGCTGTGTGTCTCCACTTGGCAAGAGAGTCAGCCAAGCTCCCGCTGACCTGTTTTGTAAGAGAATATTTCATATGCTAGCTTAATCACACCCCAAAAGACCCTTCCTTCCTCCTCCCTCCCCTTCCTCCCCCCCCTTTTTCTCCTCCTCCTCTCCTCCCTGTGTTAGGGATTAAACCCAGGGCTGTGTGAGTTTTAAGCACACTGTCTACCACTGAACTACAGCCCCACCTTACTCTTAATATTGTCATAGTGGGGCTTTAATATGAATTTTGACGGCACACAGACAGACCATGACATTGATGGTTTGGTCATGTCCAGGTTTTTTTAAATTTATTTTTTGCATTGCTGGATATTGAACCCAGAGCACTGCATGTACTATATTCCAGCCCTTTTTTCAATTTCCTCTGAAGTAGGTTTTCCATGTTACTAGGTTGGCTTCAAACTTGTGATTTTCCTGACTTTGCTTCTGTTCCATTGCGTCTGGCTGTGTCCAGTGTTCTTATTTAACTGTTGGAGGATTTCTTGTCTGTGTATTAAAAGTTCAAGTATTTATGTGTTATGCCCTGGCAAGCAGGTTTAAAAGTGGGCAAATATAAAACTGAGCTATCTTCAACAGTTGCTTTTGAAGCACTTTGTTTCTGAATGGGATGTGGTGAAGTCTGTGAGGGTGGCCTTGGTCTGTGTGGCTCGGACCTGTGTGTACTGTTGGGTTTCCTTCCCTGCAGCCTTTCTGACTGACTTCTCTCTTGAGTTCTGAATTTTGCCTGTTGTGCTCAGATGCACATTGTTTATTTCCTTCCCTTTAGAGGTGACCATCTCTTTACACTTTAATTTTTATTTTAAAGAAAAAAAATAAAAACCAAAACAATTCCAAAAACAGAGTAATAAGAAATTGACAGTAGTTAATATAGTGTCTATTTTTTTATTTTAAAGAGAAAAAAAAAACGAGAAAAATCAAGAAGCAAACAATAAGAATAAAAACAAAACAACAAAAACAATAACGATACAGAATTTCAAAACGAGATGATAGAAATTTAACAGTGGTTGTTATATTGCATGTTGTTATCTTCAAAATACTTGCTCAGACTATCGCTTAAGAAGTAGAGGGTTGGGCTGGGGATATAGTTCAGCAGCACAAGCGCCTGCCTGGAATGTGCAAGGTCCTGAGTTTGATCCCTGGTACAGAAAGAAAGAAAGAAAGAAAGAAAGAAAGTAAGTAAGTAGAGGGTCAATAGTCTGAGGCTTTTTTGAGACAGCATCTCACTGTATGTTCCAGATTGGCCAGGAACTGACTGCATAGCCCAGGCTAGCCTTGAGCTCACTTGAGTCCTCCTGCCTCAGCCTCCCAAGTGTTGGCATTACAGGCATCACCACCATTGCCAGTGTGGGCTTCCCCATTAATTGCTGGATTTCAGCCTTCCTATCTCCAGCAAAACAGACTACAGACAGTTACCTCCTCCACCTCCCACTGAGAAGAAACTCTACCACCTGTTGTTTAGAAATGACTTAGATTAGGGGAAGTGAAGGAGTTTTAATAGGGGATTTTTGGTTCTGATGGAGAGAGATTTGTACAAGGTTTTAATGCCATTTGAATCAGTGTTTCCCTGAGTCCTCAGATGGGGTTTCTTGCTTTCTTATAAATCTTTTCCTGGGGTGCTCAGTTTAGTAAACACTTGGGCACTTCTGAGGGGTGAGAAGCTGCAGGGAGTAACCGTGGTTGCGTGACTTGCCTAGTAGGCAGTGGCCCATGAGGTAGCACAGGAGCGCCCTGAGCTGACTGGAGACTTGAGAGGATTTGCTCTCTGCTATGATCAGGCATTTCACAGCCTCCAAGCCTATGTGCTGTGCCCCCCGGGGTGCACATGCACCACTGTCTCTCTCATATTTAAAGGGAAACCAGGCACCTGTTAAATGTTCAGGGTATGTGTATTGGTGAAAGGAATGCTTGGAGCTCTCTAGTCACCCTGAGAGAGCGGGTGTGGTGTGCATATGGATGGAAAATGGTGATTTCATGGCCGAAAGGAGGTTTGCAGTATCCCTTTATTTTGTTTTCAACATTGTGCATCTTGCTGCAAATAGAGCAGTGAAAACTTGATTGAGTTAGGAAACTATAGTGTTAAAGTGTTACACATAACTTAGCACATTATATAATTGAAGCATTGTAAGAGTTTTGGAAAAATTTCTGGAGAGAGAGACCATGTTTTTCTATAGTATTCAGCATTGGGAGATAAATATCAACTGTGTAATTTTTGATTCTAGGGAAGGTCTGGCATCTTTCCAAATAAATAGGGGGCGAGGCACCCTTTATATAAAATATTAATCTGGATAGGGCTGGGCTCAGAAATCTGTGGCTTAGCTAATAGTTTCTGAGGCCATGGTGCAGTTGGAGAGATCTGTATTGCAGTACTAGTTTTGTCAAGAGACACTCCCTGGCGAAGATGGGCAGGGAGTAGGTAGGTTTTAGAGAACTGTGGAGCTGTACAGAGACTCGGTTCCTCTTGTGACCCACTGAGATGAGGACTAGCGTTTTTGGATAAATGTGTGCACTTGCTATTGGCTTAACTCTACCGAGATCAGCTGTGTGCAGAAGTGGAGTCTGGTAGAAAAGAGCTTGGGAGCTAGCATTGTCTCCATTCCCACTGCACCCCCATCCTTTCCTGGGTTGGTATACTGGAAAGAGCTGGGTGCCCTGAGCAGACTGTGCAGGCTGAGTGTTGTGTGATGAAGGTTAGGCAGACCATGATATCAGGGGTGTTGATCTTGGATTACAGGAATTATTTCTAGGCAGCAAGCTCAGTTTTCATTTCCCTCTCTTTCCTTCTTTTCTTTTTCTTTTTTCTTTTCTTTCTCTCTGTCAGTCTGTCTGTCTTTTTCTTTCTGGTACCAGGGATTGGACTTATATGATCTTATACTTTCCTGGCAGGTACTTACGTTACTGAGCTATATCTCCAGGAACCTCTTCCCTTTTTTGGTTTTTAGAGACAATAAGTTTTAGTCTGTAGTCCAGGTTTGCCTTGAACTCACTATGTAACCCAGGCTGGCCTTGAACTCAGGCAGTCCTCCAGCTTCAGCCTCTGAATGCTGGGGTGACAGGTGTGGACCATCCCACCCAGCTTTCAGCTTTCTTGATGTTCAAGAGAAACTGCAGGAAACTGGCTGGGATTTCTATACTTTTTTTTTTTTTTTGAAATGATATGTTGCCATGTTGTCCAGTCTGGCCTTGAACTTGCATCTTCCCACCTTTGTCCACAAGTGGCTTGTACTGTGGCACATACCCCCACTAGAGCTCTGTGTACTATGGTTTCCTAGATTACTGATATATTTTTTAGATAGGATCTCACTGTGTAGTCCAGGCTGGCCTTGAACTTGTGATCCTGCTGCCTCAGCCTCCTAGTGCTGGCACTACAGGTGTGGGCCAATTAACCAGTGGCCACTTACCCCACGGTCCTTGCAGAAGAAGGGTATCTGGCAGGAATTCAGGTTGCCTCTGGCTCGGGGAGCTTGCCCCACGCCTTCTCTGGGTGCTTTGATACACTGTCATTGAGGGGTTTTGTGAAGAGATAGTCAGTGGTGTTTATGTTCTGATAGTTATCCCAAAGTCAGTGGGGAGGACTCAGTTCAGTCTGCCTTGTGCCACATGTTGTAGTGAAGAGACTGACTCTAAGCCAGGTGTTTGCTGAGTCTTCCCCAGATCTGTGAACACTACCCTTTGGAGACACTTCATACATGTGTTGTGGTGCATTAGGAGCAAAGCTGCTCAATCTTTCATTATTGTTGTAGGAGATACTCAAATTGTATGTTGAAGGATTTTGTGTTCAGCATAAGCTGAAGTTTAGTCAGAGGCCACAGCTGATCTGAGTGAAGGAAAGGATCTCTCCCTCTGTATTGTTAAGGGTAGTACCAGACCTTGCTCTTGTGGGTACTGATTGAGCCAGAAGATTAATTAGGGGAAAGGGTAGTGATGTTCCTTGAGGACATCCCCTTTAGCTGCCTCTCTGAGGGTGAGGTATTCAGCAGAGGAAGGGGATCTTGGCTTCTTTCCTCAAGAGGGAGCCAGTTTTTTTTTTTTGTTTGTTTTTGGTTTTTTTGAGACAGTCTCATTTGGTTCAAACTGATCTTGAACTCACTCTGTAGCCCAAGATGGCCCTTGAATTCATAATCATCCTCCTGCCTCAGCCTCTTAAGTACTAGGATGTAATAGGAAGCTGGAGGACTGCCTGAGTTCAAGGCCAGCCTGGGTTACATAGTGAGTTCAAGGCAAGGTACCTGAGTGTCATTGGAGATTTCCCTCCTCCTCCAGCTCCCTAAGATTCCTACTCCTGTAAAGACTACCAGAAGTCAACAGGGCTCCCAGATTCTGGGTACTGACTTTCTGCCCAAAGTCTGTGATAGATGGGACTGAATCTGTGCCCCTCCCTATCTCCTAGAGCTTCATGGTCAGCTGCCCTGTATGCCAGGTTTGAAACCAAGATAATGCAATGTTGCCCTAGAATAGTGTCAACTTCCCAAGTGCTAGGATTATAGGTGTGCACTTCTGTGCCAGCTAGAAACCAGTTTTTTTAAGCTTTCCAGTTTACCCAGCTTTCTGGTGTATGCTGTCCCAGAGGCAATGAGCTGATTGAGACCCTTTTATTTTTGTCCTACAAAGGGAAGCAGCTCCTTTAGAACTATAGTTCTCACACTTGGATGTGGGAAGAAAGCCTCCTCTGTGGAGACTGTGGGCTCCTGCTCTAGAGATTCTGTTCCAACAGTTGGGCCAGGTGGGTCTTGGGATCCACATTTCCCCCAGTATCAGCTCTTTGCCAAAGATCTCCATGGCTTCTCCCTGGAAATTGCCTTCCCCAGGTTACAAAAGATCACTTTTCTTGGCTTGGCTTGGCTTGGTAGCAGCTTTCTGAGTGGACTAGAAATAACTGAACTGCATGGGCTCAGAGCAGTGAAGCGTGAGCCTTTTGCTGCCATCTGTGGTTTGCAGCTATAAATTCTTTGCATTGTGGGTTTCTATTTGCAGTAAAATTTTGAGTCCAACTCCCAGGTGGCCTCAAGGTTCCTTTCTCCCCTGCCGGGGCCCCTCTGCACGTGTCATCTTTAGGGAAAGAGTTTTGCATGACATCTTTGGGCATTTCTGAAATGCATTCTGATGAGTGCTAGAGCCACATAATTGGTGAGAACTTTGTCGAGGGAGATGTTTTACCTGAGTGTCATTGGAGATTTCCCTTCTCCTCCAGCTCCCTAAGATTCCTACTCCTGTAAAGACTACCAGAAGTCAACAGGGCTCCCAGATTCTGGGTACCGACTTTTTGCCCAAAGTCTGTGATAGATGGGACTGAATCTGTGCCCCTCCCTATCTCCTAGAGCTTCATGGTCAGCTGCCCTGTATGCCAGGTTTGAAACCAAGATAATGCAATGTTGCCCTAGAATAGTGTCGTCCTGGAGGCCAATGGCTGTGGCTGTGAGAGGTATTTATCCTGAACTCTAAACCCTGCCCTCTACTCTTGTGCAAAGCAGTGATAAGAACTCACAGGAATGTAGCGCTGTGATCACTGGAGGCCTTGTGCTCCTGTTCTAAAACTAAGCACTTGGAGAGGTTTCCACATTTCCTGTTGGAAGGACAGGCCTGGAGAATGTCTTTTTCCTTGCTTCAGTCCCAGCACAATCCATGACCACCTACGGGTGGGCAGCTGGGCAGGGAGAAACTCCAGGTACCCAGGTTCCTCGTAAGCTACATATCCTTCTCATCCGCTTCCCCACGGGTGCATGTGGCTTCCCTCGGTTCTGTGTGTGGGCTCCCTTTGCATACCACTCTAGGGGAGGTTTCTCACTTCCATAAAGTGGTCAGCATTTAAGAAAAGTATTGCTTCAAGATGAGCCTAAGAAGTGCCCTAGGCACTGGCTTTAATGTCAGAGAAGCGGTGTTCCCCACCAGCTCCTGTCAGTGCAGTTCCCAGTGAGGCTTTTCCCTGGGACCAGCCACCACTCCTCAGAGTGGGCCTGGTGTTTGGTAGACTTTTGAGGAGTCAGACCTAGTTCAGGTGATTATCTTGGTGAGATACAAGACATGCTGATCTAAGATAATTGAAAGAGACCCAGAATGAGAATTGGTTGTGTCCCTTGAGGACTGGAGGTTTGCACAGTTGTATTCTGTCGCCAAGGAGTGGGAGGCCGAAGATTGTCTTTTGTCTCTGTCTCTGAGCCAAAACAGACCTCAGAATCTTCCAAGGGAAAAAGACATTATTTTCCATTGACACTGAGCCAGGTCTTTTAAAAGTATTTTCAAGCTCATGATTTTGAAACATTCGAAAGAAAGTTTGAAACCTAAAGTTACTCACTGAATTTTGGGTTTAGCCTGTTTTCCATTTGAATTTTGTTTTGCATTGTCAGGCTGTCTATAGTGTCCTTGTGCTTTTTATTGCTTATAGACAAAGAGTTTTAGACATGTTTTGGAAATCCAGATATCCATTCCTGAGTTGAAGAAAAAAGGAGTTCCTTTATCATGAGCAGCCATTGTTGCCTCTAAAGAACTAGGGGTGAGACTGCCACACGGTGCAGTGCATCCTGTGAGGTGTGTGGCTGTGGCCCACCTGTATGCATGGTCTGCTTAGAACCATGATGGACCTGAGTCAGATTCCCGAACAGTAAGGGTCACCATCAACTAGGACTGTGTGAGTGCTTCCATGTGGGATCCTGGATAGCCTCACCAGTGCGTTTGAGCTGGGCCTTGAGGAGCAGGAGAGGAGTTGAGGGGCACAGTGGTCTTGAGCACAGTGGGAGCAGAGCTGGCTCTAGGTATAGAGGTATGGGAGGAAGTTTGTGATCCTGTGGAGTCAGGGGCAGTGTGGGCCTCATGACTACACCAAATGCTTGCCGTTGGAAACTTTAGGAGTTTGGAGCATAGAATACCTGTGACTTCACTGACTCAGTGCCTAAGAAGGTTTGGAGGAGGAGGCTGATGACAGCAACTCCATGAAGAGGAGGAGGTTGCAGCAGGCCACGGTGAAAGAGACAGGAAAATGTCAGGGGTAGGGCCCAAGAGGCTGACGGGGTCAGGAGAACTGTCACTGTCCTCCTTGGATTTGTTTATGTGTGGTCTTGTTATTTTTCACTGTGGTTTATTTATTTTTTTGGTACTGGGGATTGAACTCATGATCTTGTGTATGCCAGGCAGGCCCATTGCTGTTGAGCTAAATCCCTAGCCCACACTGTAGTTTACTTTTAAGAAAAGTTCCTGAGAGCCCAGTGTGGTGAGACATGCCTGTAACCCAGCTACCCAGGAGGCTGAGGCAGGAGGATTGAGAATTCAAGATCAACCTGGACAACTTAATGAGACTGTTTCAAAAAATAAAAAATAGTTGGAGATGTAGCTTAGTGCCACTACTGAGTAGCACCCTGTGTTTGACTCTCAATGTCAGTGTCACATATACATACTCTCTCTCCTCTCTCTCTATATATGTATGTATCTATATGTATCTCTCTCCCTGTCTCTCCCTAGAGCAGAAATGTTGCTGTGGTAGCTGTGCTCTGTCAGGCTCAGTGATACCACACTGTCTTCTGGAATGATGGGGGACAGCCTCTTCATGGGAGTTGTCTTTGCCCTGGAAGTTAATCCACAGGGTTTAAATTGAACTTCAATGTTGCTTGAGGTCATGAGCATTTCAGTATTTGAGAAAAACCAGAGAGGAACTTGTGGTTCCGGCTGAAATGCTGAGAAGGGCTTTTGTCTGGTGGACACTCTCCTCCTTTGTAGCAAGCGGTGCAGCACTGCAGTTGAGTTTTGCAGCAGGCCGTGAGGTCTTAGGCAAGCCCTGGAAGCTGGAAAGTTGATACTTCCTGGGTACTTGCTGTGTGCCCAGCCCCTTCTGAGTGTCACACCTGGGAACCCTCTTCATCCTGCGACTGCATCAGAGAGCAGGCTTCCTAACAGAGTGTCAGAGTTCTGGACAAGTTAAATAACACAGGTTGCAGGTGCAGGGTTGGGACAACCAGGCAGCAAGGTGCCAGGTCTGTGGGCAAGGAGATGGCTCTGTTTATGAGAGTTAAATGGCAGCATGTGTGAAATGAAAGTATCTTAATGATATTACTAATAGACAGGAGTAAGTATATTAGATTGAAGAGTCTGTCATTTCAATTTTATGAGGAAAAATGCTGTATGTGTTTACAAGTAGAAAATGTTTAGAAATACATCAGTAGAGGTTATTTTTGGTGATGGCGTTATATTCATTTTGTGTTCTTCTTTGTTTTTCAGGTTTTTCATAGAAAATGTAGCTTATTTGAAATAAAATCGGAGATGTATTTTTAGAAAAATAAAGATAAACAGGTACTCACCAGGCAGAGAGGAGCTCTATGAGACCATGGGAGGTGAAGCTCCCACCCACACGTGCACACCTGGGCTTTCCCTGCATTTTTACTGTCTTTTAATTTTATTCATGGTGTTTTAGACACAGATGTGTTCTCTGCATGCTCTCTTTTTGCGTTTAAAGAGACCCTTTTCAACTCAGGATGGAAATGTGAGCACAGTAGTTCCTCTGCATTGCTGGGAAGTGGCACCCAACCCTAGGGAAGTCGCCAACTTCCTGTGCAGCCTAGCCTGCCAGTGCCCTTGGGAGAGGCTTCCAAGTGTCTGTCCCTCTGGTGTTCACTTTGAGGCTCAGTCATAGAAGAGTAGTTTGTTTTCCTGGCCTTACTCTGTTGTGGTATGCATGACATTGTGAATCTTGTGGCAAAACTTTGGTTTTGACTGTTCTGGAGATCTGTGTAATGAGTTAGATATTTGGGTGTTTTTTGTATTTAAGGCACTGAGCGGGGCACTAGTTCCTGTTGAGATTGTTATGAATTTAGGAATCCAGGCTCATCTGACCTCTTGAGTAAGCTCCTCTTTCAGAAGATGGAGGGGAAATGCACACTCACCCCAGGGAAGCCTCTTCTGAAGAGTTGGCATTTGCACAGCACTTTCGGCAGTGAGTAGAAATTGGGCAGACTGGTGTTATGAAGACCTAGGGAATAGCCTGGGGAGCTCTCAGACAGTGGACACTGGCACCTGGGCACTTGTGGGTTGGTTGCGTGGTACCTGCTGAGTGGTAGAACTTTGCTTCATTTCTGTTCCTTCCTGTGTGACTGGAATACCTGTCTGTCAGAGCTTGGGACTGCAGCATTTTAAGTGGCCAGTCTCTCAGCCATGTCTTCATGTCTCTGGCCAGGGGTATAGGGCAGATACCATGTGGTGGTGGTGACCGGCTCATCAGCTGACTTGAGGCTCAGTGGATGGACTCTTGATGATAGACTGTCGAAGTGCTATCTGTGAAGCCAGACCGTTCAAAGGTCATACCCACCCACTGTGAGGGAGCAGGAAGGATACCGAGACCCTAAGCCATCAGCCAGAACAGCTGATGTCTTGGTACTTAAGAATGTTGATGGCTGCTTGGACATCAGTAGAAGTTGGTGTGGGGAAAAATGAGGAGGTGCTGTTTAAAGGAGAGAGAAGTTGTTCTGAGTCAAAAAACACTGTGGAAGGGGATACTGTTGGCTGCCCCACATGTGTGGACCCTGTGCTCAGACCTGCATCACAACCCTCTGAGCAGTGTCTCCTGCCATAGTGTTTCTCAAGTGAAATCTTGTTTGCTATCATGATGAAGACCAGCACTGGTTGATAAAAGTACAGTGTGAGCCACACACGTACTTTCAAATTTTCAAATAGCCTCATCAGATGGACAAAATTGATTTTAGCATATTTAACCCAGTATATTCTAAATATTTCATGAGGTGGCTTGGTAGTCAGGTATGATTGGTGCCTACTGTGTTGGACAGGACAGATCCGAACTGATTTTACCAGGCCTGGCCCTGGAAAGATGTGTGTGTGATCGCCTATCTAGTAGGATCAGGAGAGGCCAAATGGTAGTCTCTCTCTGTTAAAAAGATACCAGATGGAACACGGAGCAGCAGTCTGCATTTCTGCTGACTGCGCTGTTTTTCCTCATGCTTTGCCTTAGAAACCTGTGTGTTTCTGCTTTTGACTTTCACCTTCCTAAGGGAAGCGCTTTTTGGGACTGGTACCAGGTGTCTCCAGTTGCAGCTCCAGAGGGTTCCAGGCAGACTTTTTTCTAGCTGCTTTGGGACTGAAGTTAGGATTCTTCTAGAGCCCTCTAGACTTGTAGAAGACAGTGAGCTCTAGTTGTTCACTGTCTTGAGATAGCTCTCTGCCTGTCTTGTTGACTAGATTTCCACAACATAATATTAGATAGTAAGGCATGTGATCTGAAGGCTTCTTTGCCCCAGGAATTCAGTGAGAGGTAAATAGGTGATTATTAATTGTTCCCAGTTAGATTTAATACTAAAGACTGAAAAGGAAAAGGTTTTCCTGTAGTACAAGGTTTTCACTGTGGCCACATCACAGGAGACAGTAGAGAGCTGATGAGGATCTCATCACCTCAGACACATGCCCACCTCACCGCTGGGATGGAGGATGGGGTCACAGTGTTGACAGTCTTTAATTCATATGTGACCCCAGGTACTACTTCCCTTCTGGGCCTACCACAGCAGGGAGGAGAAGTAGGGACTTTGGCTTTGAGTTTAGCCATAGTTGTGTCTCCTGTCCCCATCTGCTTCCAGAATCCCTGTTGCCCTCTTGTAGGGACTCCAGTGTTCCCTTGGCCCAGCCCTTCTGTCTACCCTGCAGTTGGCTGCTGTCTGGACTGCAGGCTGTGGGGTGTGTCTTCCAGATAGGTTCTGGGCTTCTGGCCCTGTGCTGACCTTCTCCTCTTCCTAGTCATCTCTGGAGTGGTGACATTGCTCATTGGGGCCATTATCTTGTAGGCTTTCTGCTCCCTTCTGGGTAGGAGTAGGTCCAGCCACACCAGTTGTTCTGGCTCCTGGTATCTCCCTGGGGCTTTGTAGACATCCTATGCAGATGTTCCCCTCATGGCCTAGAGCACTTCTGTTCCCTGCTCTTTCTGGCTGCTGCCTGCTTCACCTTTAAGACCTAGCTTTGGTATCACCTCCCGATTTGGTACACACTTATTCCTTCAGTATTTGGTAAATAAATGTCCTGCTGTGCAAGTGGTGCTGAGCTGGAGGTTACAAAAATGAGACCATCTTAGACTTTGTGTTTATCAAAGCAAACTGACAGGGAGCCAGTACTCTGCAGCTTTCAGCCTCTGTGTGGGTGGTGATGTCAATTCTGTGTACCTGGGTCTTCTTAGTGCTCTCCAGGCACCACGGCCCCACTTTATCCCCTCCCTTCTCTTAGCACTCAGCACACCGTGGAAACAGCTGGTATTTTTTTCCCCCTAGGCCAGTCTCACTTCAACTTACCTCGTACGTGCAGTCAACATTGGTTGAATTCACCAGTGAAGCTTACCTGATAGAATCATTTCTCATAGATACCCAGATGTATGGATGGTTTTCTTTATTGAGGACCAGTGTTCAAATGCTGCTAAAAACAGCCCTAGCTGTAGCCTCAGTGCCTGGGGGTTATCTTGTGCTTACCAGTAATGCAATGTGGTCTCTAGGTGTGTCACTTGCTGTTAGGCCCGCAGAGCCGGTTTCCACCCCGCCTCTCCTGTGGGAGTCACTGCGTCTGAGGTCTGCACATTTTGTTGGATGGCAGTGTAGATGAAGTTCTTTGGTCTTTCTTCTTGGGATTTCTTCACAGGGGCAGTCTGGAGGTCTGTGGCCTTTAACTTGTGATCCAGTCTCTTTATTTAAACCATGGTTTGTGGTTTGTTTTTCTCCTATATCCTGGTTACCTTTTTAAGATGTATTTTCTTTCAGAATACAATTAATTTATGGCATGCAGTTTTTTGGATTTGGACTGGTGCATGAAATCATGACTCTGTCCTGATAGTCACAGTGTAGTCAGCTGTCACCTTGCCTCTAAGCCCTGGCCACTCCAGTTTTGTTTTCTGTGTGTGTAATTTTGCCTATTCAGAACATTGCATAAGTGGACTCAGACAGCATATGGCCTTTATGGTCTGGCTTCTTGCTCTTAGTGGTGTGCATTTGATATCATCCATGTTGGTGAGTTAGTGGTTTGGTCTGTTGTGTAGATGTGCCACAGTCTGTTTATTCTCCAGATAAAGTAGACTCAGGTTATTTGCAAGTTTTGATGGTTGTGTGTAAAGCTCTATACACATTCACACACAGGTGTACACATAGAGTTGCTTGATGAATGTGTCACTTAGAAATGCTAGTGTTTCCTAAAATAGCTCGCTCTTTGGTATTTCCACTAACAGTTTATGAGCATTCTGGTTGCTCAACACGCCTGTCAGAGTTTGATATTGTTAGCTTCAAAAACTATTAGCCATTAGAACTAGAGATTTTTGTTTTTGTTTTTGTTTCACTGCATTGGGGAGTGCAGTCAGGGTAGAGCTATATTTTTGACCATTTTACTTTTTATTTTGAGATAGGGCAGCTGTATTGTCCAGGCTGGTCTTGAACTTACACCTACAGCTTTCTGAGTGGCAGTGATTACCGGCATGTACTATGCTCAGCTGATCTGCAACTTTTTCTGTATATTCTGGCCATTAGTTGATGTGATTTGGCAAGTGCCCTCCATACCTATTCGAGGTTTGATTTCTTGAGATGGATGGGTGCTCAGAGTGAAGGAGCAGCTGGGAAATGAGTCTTTCCTAAAACTCTTTGAGGAAAGTGTCACTGTCTTGGGATTTAAAAAGATTTCTTATTAATTGGATTAAAAATTTTTGTTAGAACAAAAGCTTCTGTGGTGGATTAACTAATGGTTAATTTGTAACACCCAGCTGAACTGAATCAGTGTGGTTCTGGTTGTAGAAGGTCTATCTGAGGATTGTTGCCAACAACATAAAAAGAGAGCTGGAAGGGAAGATGGTGAGCTGTTGACCCTCCTGGAGAAGCTTGTCATGCTGGCTTTCCTGCTATGAACTCAGCTGTTCTCATCATTGGAGGAGCTCAGGTCCTTGCTGTCACTAAGGACAGCTGTGGTTGTCTTTGGGGGAAGCTCTAGTCCTTACCTTGAGCATCACTTCCTGGCTCCAGCACAAGATCCCTCAGCCTGCTGGCACAGATCCTTCATCTCACTGGAATAGACTTTTTAGCTTCTGCCACTGAGCTTTGGGCCTACCCAGTGCAGATCCTTGATACAGACTTGCATGAGACATTGTCATTGGCTCCAGACCTCAAGATGGACTTGTAGATGATGTTGCTATGGGCTCTGGGTCTTCATCTGGACTTCTACAGGCCCTCAGCTGGATTTTTTGGATATCTACTGCATCAGATCTTTTGCATTCTTCTGCATTTGACCTTTTGGATGAATATTGTAAAATAGTCCTATAGGGGCCAGGGATTTAGTTCAGTGGCATAAACACCTGCCTGGCAAGTGCGAGGTTATGAGTTTCATCCTTGGTACCAAAAAAAAAAGTCCTATAAATTATGTGTCTTGTCTCACCTCCCCTCCAGCAAGTGTTCAAGACTATAAATTATGTGTCTTGTATTAAATTTATTATCTTGTACATCCTGGCTATAACAGCTACCAATCCTGTAATTCAAATTTCCTTGTTTTCTCCTTATTGCTCCCTTTCACATGACAAGGTGCACAGTCTCCATCAGACATAAGTTTTTAAGCTCTTGGTCCTACTTGTGGCCATAACAAATTTTTCTTACTCTCTTTCTAGGCTCCTAATCGTCAGCTCATGACTTACTGGTTACAGGAGTTGCAGCAGAAAAGATGGGAATATTGCAACGGCCTGGACATGGTGAAGTGGGACAGCAGGACGTCCCCCACTCCTGGAGAGTTCCCTAAGGGCCTTGTAGCCAGAAGTAACACAGGTAATGTGGCGGGGAGAGAGGCCATGCCAGTTCTCTCTGTGTAGCCACTTGACCCAGCAGGTCACCTTGGCTGTGGATAAACGTGAATTCAGAATGGAGATAGCAGTGATGGTCCCTTCTAAACTGGCAACATCCCACACTTATGGTGCTTCTAGGTTCAGAGTCATGTTCAGCGTAGGGATTTTAACCCTCAAGTACTCATTTTTTTTTTTTCCTGGATTCATGGCATTTGAATAACTTTCAATAATTCCTGACCGTTTGCAATCCAGGGATGTGCTGTTATATTTGAATATCAAAAATTAACCCTTATGATCTTTACACCACTATGTGGTTGTGTTGAGCCCTCTAGAGAGACTGAAAATTATTTGCTGACCCTGTCACCTACCTATCTGTCCTGTTACCTGTAATGGGGGAGGACTTCTTTTATGGCCCTCACCAATCATTTAGGGAGAAGAGTAGGCCCAGAGCAGGGCAGGAACCAGGCTCTGAGTTTTGACATGGGACTGAAATGGCCAAGCCATTGTCCTAGTAGTTTTGAAGGTCACAAAGAGTACATATATGATTTCAGCCTCTAAGGCCTGGTTCTAACCCTTCCCTGAAAAGGGTGGTCTGTACTTCCTAAAGCTTGAGGACCCACTGCTGGACCACACACAGCCCCTCTGAGAATGGTGTTGGCACATACGCAACTGCTTTGTTCCAGAGACAAACACCCTTTTAGAATTTTCTTCTTCACATTTGTCACAGTGTTGTTTAGCAGGCTATCTGTGGACAATGAGAAGTCATAGCACTTTGTGTTTTCCTGAGAGCTCCCCAACTTTTCCTGTGGATGCCATAGAACCAACCTCATGTTCAGGTTCATGTCTCTCTATTCTGTTCAGGAGTCTCCTGATGCTAGGCTGAGTCTTTGAAAGGTCACTGTTGACATGCTTTCTGTTAGGTCTGTGAGAAGGGGGAGGCGGAGAGAGAAGTCTGCGGGAGGAATGGAGCGGAGTGGACGGCCGTAACAGTAGTGGTCAGCGGTGGCTTTATTCCGGGAATGCGGGGAGGGGGCCCCCGCCGCCGGCGGTGCCGGCCCCGGGCATCTCTGCACGGAGCCCGGGGCCGGGCTGTGGTGTCTCTGGGAACACGGGGAGTGGAGACTGGCGCGCTGGAGTCTGGCAAGCTCTCTCTTTCTGGCGAACTCCCTCTGGCAAAACTCCCCGGCGAACTCTCTCAGACACGTGGCGTGGGAGATCTAAATAGCCTAAGCTTAGGGCAGCACCCTAACTTCATTAGAGATGCACAGATATCTCATTGGCGCACAGGTCCTTAAGGATGGGGATACAGAATTACAATCAAGTCCATAGGGGGCAGGGTGGGGGAGGAGTTTAGGTGCAGCCTTTTCTGGTTACAGTGTTTTATCTGGGCCGGCAACTCTTTCATATCCCGTCTTCTGGTTATTAGGAAAAGGGGCGAAGATCTCTCTCTGTAACTACTTCCTGCTGGCTGAGGGCGCTGTATTGGGGTCTAGGGGAGTTTGACAGGATGAAGGTTGATGCCCAGGTAGACACTGATGCCAGGTGTTTTAGCCAGGACAACTTCACTGGTGAATGTATGTATGTCAGACTGGAAAAACAAAGAGACATAATGTTATTAGGAGACATGGCACTATTATATTTAAGGACCCAGGTGAGGTAGATAGGAAGGTGACTTTGGTTTTGAGATGGTATTTTATCAGGGTGACGTTGAGGTGGCAAGGCAGAATTCTGAAAAATAAACGTGGGATTAGGAGGAGTGAAGTTATGAGAGGTGTTTACTCCCCCCTATGAAAGCATAAAAGTTAAAAGGTAGGTAGGTAAGGCTTGTCTCTGGTATATATGATGTTGGAGTCTGTAGGCAACCGTGTTAAGGACTCCCGCTATAGAAATGATTATTAATAGAATGTAAGAAATTAAGAATCAAACTGGACAACAAAACATGACAACCTGTGAGTCATAAGGCAGAGATGAGCATCAAAAGGATGGTTAGATCTAGGGCCTGAGTAATGTGAGACCAGAATGGCAGTTTAAAAGGGAATAAAAGCATTTTATGATTTAGGACTGGGACCTGTATAAAAATGGGCCTGTTTGTAAATGGCATAGGTTGACCATCAATACCATGTCATAGAGATTGATTTAATATAGCAACCTGAATACTCAGGAAGAATCCTGTATATATGGCCTCTATGTCCACAAATATAGAGAATATCTTACCTGAGACTGTAGTGTGACTTGGAATCTGAGACGGACACCTTAAAGGGGGCTGTTGTTATCTTGAACCCCCTCAGCCTCCAGCAGCGAATTTTTGTCGGTGACGAATCTGGCAGTGTCGACATTTCCTATGAGGGCTAGAACTTAGGATGGCTTACCCACTCTCTGGTGGCTAGGACAGTCCAGTAGCCCTGGAGTAAGGTCTCAAAGAATGCCAGGATGGGACATTTTTGTCCAGTATCTTCTGCTGCATTTGAGCGTGGTCCATGGAGGGGGCAGGCAGCTCCACCTTGTGTAGGTTTACCTGTCTCAGAACTCCAAGTGTCACAAGTGTTAAAAATATAAAAAACCATATTAAGATCTCTCTAAGGTTTGAAGGTCAAGTTTTGCCTTTTTGTTTGGGATTTGGACTATAGTAGAATTAAGTAAGTATAGGTTTAGCAATCTTATGAATAAATCAAAACTGATATAATACTGTCAGATTTTGAACACAGTTACTTTTAAAGTTGTTATTTGCAGTACTATGAATCAAGACAAATAAAATAAAACTTTGAAGAAAACCCTTGTCTTGAAATAGAGCTAGTGGTTCCCAGCAAAAAGGAATTTATAAGCTTAGTTGTTAAACAGGAGATTGGTGAAGGCTTTGATAAATAAGGTTGGTAAAATAAAATAAAACTTTGAAGAAAACCCTTGTCTTGAAATAGAGCTAGTGGTTTCCAGCAAAAAGGAATTTATAACCTTAGTTGTTAAACAGGAGGTGGTGAAGGCTTTGATTGATAAACAAGGCTGATAAAATTATCAGGTGGCCAGTAACTTTGATTAAACGGTTTGAGAATTGTAATAAAAAAGCATCTCTTGAGCGGAGCCAAATTGTAAAAAAAGCATGCCTGAGCAGAGCCGCTGAGCTGCTGTGTGTGCGGTGCCGCGGAGAGGTAGGCAAGGAACGTGTAGAGTGGGCGGGGCGAACGCGGGACACTGTAAGCAGACAGCGGAGGCTTACTGTGTCGCGCTAATTGTCATGCGGCACCAGTGGCAGCCTGTGTGTGTGGTGCCGCAGAGGGGCAAGCAAGGAACTGCAGAGTGGGCGGGGCGAACGCGGGACACCGTAAGCAGAGAACGGAGGCTTACCGTGACGCGCTAAGCGGCGCAGGGAAATGACGTCGTTCCGCTGCGATCGCGTAAGGGGGTGGGGCTTGGAGGCCCCGAATGGTGATCCCAGTTAACGCCTGGCGTCAGTGGGAGCTGCAGCTCGCGTTCGGTCCCCCGGACGGACGGGGCGACGGCCGAGGCGGGCAGCAGAGATGGTGGCCGCGGCGGGCAGGGGCAGTCAGAGGCAAGGCTTTGCTGATCCCAGTTGGCGCCTGGCGCCAAAGGGAGCTGTGGCCGCGTCCCGGAGGGGCGGGGCGGTGGCAGAGGCAGTCAGAGGCACTGCTTGCTGGCTGCGCGGAGCCCCGCGCGCGTGGGGCGGGGCGACAGAGGGGGTGGCCGCGTCCCCGGAGGGGCGGCGCGGCGGCCAAGGCGGTGGCTGTGCCCCGGAGGGGCGGGGCGACAGCCGAGGCGGGCGGCAGAGATGGTGGCCGCGCCCTGTAGGGGCGGTGCAGCGGCAGAGGCAGTCAGAGGCATGGCTTGCTTGCTGTAAGGAGCCCGGTGTGTGGGGCAGGGTGTGGCCGCAGGAGAGGCACAGCGTGAAGTTAGGTGGGCTTTGTTTTGAAAGGCTCACGGCCACGCCAGAGCTGGGCGCGCTGTGAAAGCCACGGCTTTTGGGCGGCTACGGCGGGTGGCGTATGGCGCAGGGACGCTGCCGCCATGTGGGTGGTGAAACAGGAAATGAATGGGCTGGGCTGGAGACCAAAGCCAGAGAGGCCACAGAATTGGAACGCAATGTGAGAGGGAAAGAAAGAAAAAAAGGCTGTTTTTAAAATTAAAAGCAGTTTGATGTGAATTTTAGGTTTGTCTGGTCTTATTTAACTTCGGGAGAACGGCGTAAAGTGGGAAACAAAAGGAAGAGGAGCCAGGCGCGGGCGGAGCCAATGAATGGAGGGGCCGGGGCTTGAGCCGCTGCGCCGGCGAAATAAACAGAGCTAAAACATGGTGGAGGGGGGGAGAGACGCCTGGCGCAGAGGAGCCAGGCGCGGCCCCCCCCTGGGGTGACCAGGCCCCGCGGGCCACGCGGGAGACCGTCTCATGACCGCAGGACCAGCGGCGCCTAGGCGGCGCGCGGAGGCAGCGCGCGGCGGGGAGGGATCTGCGCCGGGAAATAAAGGCGCTTTAAAAGTCCTGTAAAGGGCCCCCCTCCCTGGGGTGACCAGGCCTCACGGGCCACGCGGAAGGCCGTTATGACCGCGGGACCGGCAGCGCGGAGGCGGCGCGCGGCAGAGAGGGAGAGGAGCCGCGCTGGGAAAGAAAGCTGCTTTAAAAGTTTTGTAAAGGGCCCTCGCGCCCAGAGCCGCTGCGCCGGCAAAAGAAAGGGAGCTATAACGTGGGGGTGGGGGGGAAGAGGCGCCGGGCGTGGGCCCCCCCTGGGGTGACTAGGCCTCGCGGGCCACGCGGAAGGCCGTCATGACTGTGGGACCGGCGGCGCCGAGGTTGTGAGTGGGAGCCGGAAGAAGGGCGCGCGGGTCGGGGACACAGGAACAAAAGAGCGCACTCTGGGAGAGAAACAGCCTGTTTTAAAAGTTATCAGGGGAGTTAATTATCCGAGTGGTAGTGGATTTTTGACTGCAGAAGTAAAGAAATTTTAACAGCAGGGGGACTATAAAACAAAACTGAGAAAAGTATAGTCTCTCACCTGCCGCCGAGTCACAGGGCACCATCTGTTAGGTCTGTGAGAAGGGGGAGGCGGAGAGAGAAGTCTGCGGGAGGAATGGAGCGGAGTGGACGGCCGTAACAGTAGTGGTCAGCGGTGGCTTTATTCCGGGAATGCGGGGAGGGGGCCCCCGCCGCCGGCGGTGCCGGCCCCGGGCATCTCTGCACGGAGCCCGGGGCCGGGCTGTGGTGTCTCTGGGAACACGGGGAGTGGAGACTGGCGCGCTGGAGTCTGGCAAGCTCTCTCTTTCTGGCGAACTCCCTCTGGCAAAACTCCCCGGCGAACTCTCTCAGACACGTGGCGTGGGAGATCTAAATAGCCTAAGCTTAGGGCAGCACCCTAACTTCATTAGAGATGCACAGATATCTCATTGGCGCACAGGTCCTTAAGGATGGGGATACAGAATTACAATCAAGTCCATAGGGGGCAGGGTGGGGGAGGAGTTTAGGTGCAGCCTTTTCTGGTTACAGTGTTTTATCTGGGCCGGCAACTCTTTCACTTTCTATGAAAAGATGCTCTGTGACTCAGTTCCAAGTCACTTGAGACATGGGACACTTTGGGAAACCAGCAGCATTTTTAATGGTGGCTCATGACTTTTCCCAGAGGACACTCTTGTTGGCCTTTGTTAGTTTACTTTGGTGACTCAGTGCTGCTGTATAGCAGAGATGCTGACATGTGACCTGGAAGGATGGCAGCTTCTCTAGAACACCTCTTTTGCTTTCTTGAATGAGAGCACTGACACTAGTGACAGAGTTGTATGGAGGTGATCTTTGTCTGAATTTGGGGATTCTAGTGTGGACTTTGGAGTTCCTGCTGTCTGACATTCTGCATTCAGCCTGATCCTTGCCTCCTGGAGTTTCCAGTTAAGCAAGGTAGTCATGCAGAGACAGATAAGAGAGAGTGAGGGGGAGGCATGTGCAGGGGCCCAGGCCCATGTTTGGGCTAAGTGTGCTTTTTTAGACTTTAGGAGATGAGCAGAGGCCAACCTGATTAAAGAACAATTGAGGCAGGAGAGCTGGAGTGCTGTAGGGCCAGCAAGCCAGCCTGGGCCCACTGAGGTGGAGTTAGTGCCATAGCTGGCCAAGGAGCATCCTGACTACAGGGTTTTAGACTATGTCCAAAGCACAGTGGAGCATCTTTGAAGAGACCGTGTGTAGGAATGACCAAATTTTCTACCAAACTTTAGATAACTTCACAAACAATGAAACCCCTGGGTCATTTTCAATACCATAACATTCAGGAGATAAAAAAGTCTAAAGCAGGAAGCCAAGGAAAGGAGGCTGTATTTTAGCTGCTTTTCTTTTATCACCAGAGAGAAAAATGGGTTAAAGATAAATTTTTGGTGGTGCTGTGGGATGTCCTGAACCCATGCATGTAGTTAGTTACCTGCTCTGTTTAGCGTAGCCATGCTAACTTGAGCTAGAGTTAACAGTGAACATTTTTAATAATGCTGGTTTGCATGGGAAAAAAAACAAAAACTAAAACCTTCTACTGCTGTTGTCTCCCGGTCATCTACTTTGTCTAATGGTGCCCCCTTATCAAGACCCTTTAATACTGAAGGTACTGGGGAAAGGTTGAGGAATTGACTCTCTCTATAGATAGCCAAGCCCCTCTGATCTGAGGAAAGAAGCCCTGTGCATCTGGTTGGAGGTCTTTCATCCGGTAGCTCCTGCTAATCAGGCTTTAACCAAGTCACTTTACTTCCCAAACAAGAGTACAGATTGCTGTGGAAAGTTTGTTCACTTCTTTCATGTTGGTGTTGTTGGGATTGAGTGGAAAACCAGTTGTTAAGATGAAGAGTTATAACATAAAAGCACTTATAATATATGCATGCACCCAAACACAGTGTACATGCACACATACGTATATGACATGAATGGGTTAAGATTATGTTCAATAGCACTTGACAGTTGTTACTTGTTGCTGGGATTAAACACCTGACATCCAAAGTTAAAGAGGGGAAGAGCTTTATTTAGCTCACAGTTTGTAGTGGTTTCAGTCTATAGTCGGCTGGCTACAAGGCAGGGTAGCACATAATAGTGGGGCAACAGTTCATGGTGGTGGAAGATACCAAAAGCAATAAGAGAGGAAGGAGCAAAGTGAGCTCAATAGGGAAACCATAAACAGATGCCCCTCTACAACACCACCCTGCCCCAGAGCCAGCCGGTTATGGACTGAGACCGCTGCAAACTGTGAGCTAAATAAACTTTTCCTTCTTTAACCTTGGGTATCAGATATTTTGTTTCGGCAACAAGAAAAGTAACTACAACAACAGGAAACCTCACAAGGACTTACAGATAGTGTGTACTTGTCCCACATGATGGGCAGTGGATGACTGGCATAGCTATTCACTGCTATTGAGGGATCCAGGTATTTCTGACCCTGTGCTTTCCATTCTTGCAGTATACTTGCCTTCCTGCTCATCTTTGTTGTTCCTGGGAGTTGTGTCTATATGAAAAAGGAGGATGCTTTCCCAGAAACTGCAGTGCATGGGTCATTAGCTAGCACTGTGTCACATGGCCATTCCTCATGGCAGTGTCACATGGCTGGAAGCAGTCTGGGGAGCCAAGTGATTCAGCAGAGACATAGCCTCCATCAAAACAGAGGTCTCTGAACAAGGAAAAACATGAATGAATATTTGACAGTGAACTGGCACTGTCCCTTAGCTGCCTGCATTCATGTTTTGCCCTAAAGTCCTGTCTTCATGGTGAGACTCTTACCCAGTGCTGGATTTTCAGCCTTGTGCAGGTCAGGAGTGTGAAGCCTGCGTGGGTGCCACAGGCTAAGTGTCTGAGGCCTGTTCGAGGATGGATGCTGTTTCTTGCAGAAACTTGTGACGATGGTTTGAGGGATGACCGCACATTTCCTCCCTTGCAGCAGCTGCTTTTTTGTATTTCATCGTAACCCTTAGCAGCTGTGAGTGGGAGGAGGAGCAGCACCTGAGAGCACCCAGGATGAGTCGCCCACTAGGCTGGTTAAAGTTTATACATCTGTTCCCACCCACTGCAAGAACACACACAGCAGAGTCCTGAGGGCAAACCATTGCACACCCAACACCCAGCTCCAGAGGAGGATTCAGCTGTCATCCGTAAAACAACTATCCTCTGCACCTGGTTCAGGCTTTCTGGGCAGGAATGGATGGAAGGCAGAGCTGGCATTGACCACATTCAGTCAGTTCATGTCCTCTATTAAGGCTGTGGTCTCTCGTAGTGATCCCAAAAGCACTGCTTCTGTGTCATCCCATTTGGGAAATGCTGCAGAATGTCACATCGCATTTTAGTGTGAGGTGCTATACGCTGACCAGTGTTGTTTCTGAGAGGCTATTTCTTCATGGAGCCTCTAGGAGCCCACAGAGAGGTGAAAGGATACTATCTGGGTAGGCTGGGGGGCACAGTCTTGTGGGGACACTTGGACCTGCACGTTTGGTGGGAGTTGGTGGTGATGAGAGGGGAGGGTTGCTGTGGATGGGGGTTGGTGCCAGGTGACTGCATGTCGTTGAGCCCATCAGAGGGAGGTGATTGGAGAGGGAGTCAGGAGGGACCGTGCCTTTCTCATTCTCTGCTAAACATGGGAGTGAGTTACCATCTTCTTCACTTACTTAGCTGTTTTACGGATGACAGCTGAATCCTCCTCTGGAGTTGGGTGTTGGGTGTGCAGTGGTTTGCCCTCAGGACTCTGCTGTGTGTGTTCTTGCAGTGGGTGGGAATAGATGTATAGCTTTAACCAGCCTGGTGGGCGACCCATCCTGGGTGCTCTCAGACCCACCTCTCCATTTGTCGCTTAGATGGTGCCATGTACTTACTTGGAAGATGATTTCTCCTCATGACTGCTTCTTCAATCTGGGTTAAAACTTGATTTGATTATGAAAAAGGCATTTCAGATTCATCCACCCCATCTGCCATGGTGATGCCTTGGCTCCCATTTGTGCTGTGCTCTGAGGCATGGTGGACTTCAGGGGTGTCATGGTTTATGTCAGTGGCCCCCAAGCCTCATGAATTATGGACTCCACCAAGTCTAAGTCTAGCATTTGATTGGTTCACTGTCTAGGCTCGGATTGATGGTATGAGTGCTACACCCGCCTATGGGTCGAGTCGGCATACTATGTAATGGCAGGAAGAGGGTGTGTCTCTCTGTCTTGCTGGTTCACAAGTTGCTGTTTGCAGCTGCCATGAATGGTTGCCCACCATGCTACCCCTCGGCTTGTAGCTAGCTGAGTATGGACTGAAACCTCTACAAACTATAAGAAATAAACCTTTCCTTCCCTAATTTTGGGTGTCAGGTATTTTGTCTCAGCAACAAGTAAAAAGTAACTGAGACAGTGGGATTCTCCTGGTCGTGTAGTTTCCTGGGAGCAAAGTTGCTTGTGAAATGGTAGGCTTGGCTGCTATGGCAGGGTAGGAGCTGGAGGGAAATGGGAGTCTCCTACGGCAGGGCAGGTGTGAGCAGGGGCCTCCCTAGAAGACCCCCAGCAGGAAACCTGGGCTGTCATCCAAGCTGAAGCCTCTTAGGTTGCTGGAATTAAGAGAGTGCTAGTGGGCTGGGGATTTAGCTCAGTGGCATAAGTGCCTACCTTGCAAGTGTGCGTGGTTGTGAGTTTGATCCTTGGTACAAAAAAAAAAGAGAGAGAGAGAGAGTGCTGGAGTCAGGACCCAAGAGATATAGACATTGCAGTCTGAGCTCCCAAGAAGTGTCACTTAGGCACTGGAAAAATGTTTAAAGAGAACAAAGGAATCAAGCATTATGTACACCTGTAACCCCAACACTCTTGGGGGCTGAAGCAGAAGGATTTCAAATTTGAGTCCAGCCCAGGCAATTTACTAATTTCCTGACACATTGTCTCAAAATAAAAGGGATGTAATTCGTGCAAAGGTCTTGTTCAATCCCCCAGTATGGGGAGGGAGAGAGAGAGATAGAGAGAGAGAGAGAGAGAAAATAAGTCTGTCTTCCCTGGCCTCCAGTTCTTTTGTACTCACCGCCAGCACTCCTGCATTCCTCAGGAAACTCTTTTGGCTTGGGACAGGATTTCTGATGTTGAGTGCTCAGGGACACCAGAGTATGGTAATTGTTGCTGCACAGGAAGGAGGGCTGTCCTGAATGCCCACAGAAATGAGTGTAGCTGGCCAGCCTGGAGTCATTTGTTTTGCCTGTGGTAGGTCTGTGAGCAGCAAGCCCTGGATGCTGGGTAACACTTTATCTTTTCTGAGGTAAGGGGTAGAGCCTTCCCCATTCTTCCTGAGCCCGTTGCCTGACATGAGCTCCAAACTTGCCCAGCATGGTCCTCTACCCTCACCCTGTGATGTTGGTCACTGCAGGGACAGGCAGTACCTCTGTCCCTGGCTCTGGAGTTTGTAACTCCTGCCTTTTGCCTTGAGTTAGGGCTCTATTCCCACACCCATGATTCTTCCATCCCTAGCACCCTCCTTGGCTTTTCCTGGTCAGAACCTTGGCATAAGCTGGTGTTGATTTTCCTGACTGAACTAAATGCCCCTAGAAGGACAGCAGCCTCTTACTCATGTCACACTCTGGATGTCTCCCACATGGACATCAGAACTTTGCATATCAGTGCTGAACCAGGGTCCAGATAGTTGCTTGTTCATACATGGCAAGCCTGTCAGCAGGTTCCTGTGAGGACACTGGTCTTTGAGGATCACTCTGCTGTCTTAACCCTGCCCAGTGATCTTACAGAGGGCTTTCCTAAATGATGTGGCATGTGCTGGTTGGGTTAGAAGCTAACATTAGTCAGAAGTTCCCTTATGATTTTCTTCTCCTAGAAAGAGTGAGGGCTGATACTGCTGATGTAGGTATGCTTTATAAAAAAGTATAGACCACATTGACTATGGTGAAGTAATACTAAGTTTTGTTTCCAGATGTGTCCTGTCCCTTAGTTGTGTCATTTGAAAGAATACCAAGTGTTTGTAGTTTGGAAAGCATTTAGCAGTTTTTTAAAAGTGACTTTTAATTATGAGAAATTTTGAACATGTAAAGAGAATAACAACGCATCACTTCCGTGCTTGTTAGTTTCAAAAATTATTTCATAGCAAGTGACACAGGCATGTAATCCTAGCACCTTGGAGGCTGAGGCAGGAGGGTTGCCATGAGTTCGAGGCCAGCGTGGACTACACAGTGAGACCCTGTCTCAAAAAACAAAATGAAACAAAACAAAACTTAAAAACATTACTTAATGAACTTTTTTGGTCTCTTTTATTTTGTTATTTTGAAGCAAGTAACATGTTTGAACAAATACTATTATATATTGAAGTAAGAAAATAGCATTATTGTGAAATAAAACCTGGATATATCACATCAACCTTAAACATGTCTAAAACTTAAATTTTAGGGATAGATTTTGAAACTTGGTTGTATGTTAGCACCACTGTGTTTGCTTATAATTTACTAAACTATGATGTGCAAACTTTTTTAGTGTTGCTATTTGCAAGAACTAGCAAATACATTTATCTTTGGATTCCTCCTACTTTATTGATGGAAAGGGAGTGGCCGTAATTTGATTGACACTTTTCTTTCTACCTACTGGTTTGTTCTGAAGCTGGTTCCTTATCAGCATAGGTGAGTGGACTTTGCTCTCAGTTCCACCAGGCTTACTAATCTACAGTGGGAGGAGTCCTGGATGTTCTGTCCTTGTCCAGTGCTGGTAATACTGGGTAGTTTGAAACATATTACAGCCTTTCTTCTAGAAACAGGTATCTACTTTAATGAAAATGGCCTCAGATTGTGGTTTTTATATGATAAACTACCCACAGATGTGATTTTTATCTGGTAATCATTAAAAATGTGCTATTATTCATATAGTTGAGATTTTCTGTGTAGCGTATCAAGTCCATGTTTCATGTAGGTGATCACATTTCATGTGGAGGTTTTGAGTAACTGACATTTATTTGATTTTCTTTCAGATGTTATTTATCCGCACCCAAATACTTCCGCAGAAAAAGCCAGAAATGTCCTATCCACGGAAACTATTCCTGGAGAGCTGGTGGGAGAACAAGCTGCAAACCAGCCAGCCCCAGGACACCAGAACCCCATTAACTTCTACTCTCTGAGACAGTGGGGCAGTGAGCTCAAGTGAGTGGTACATGGCATAGGAAACTGGAAAAGGCTTATTTCTGATAATACACATCACAACATACTTGTTCGTATATGAAATTATAAAGTCAACTGTACACTTGAGTGAGTTGTCTTTTACAGCATATTTCCCCATGACTAATTTTTTTTTTTAGTTTATAAATGATGTTTTTGTTCTGTGGCTGATACCCTGCTGAACATCATCATTTAAATGCTTGGGTCTGAGATAAGTTGTGTGGTTGATGTTTCAGAGGCTGAAACTGGCTGATGTCAGTGTGTCTAAGGCCTCAGAGCTCCCAGGGCCTCTTGCTCAGAGGTTCTTGCTCTGACTCTACACTCCAGGCTGGCCCAGGCCTCTGCTCGAGACCTCCGTTCTCACTTGTGGTTGGGGCAATGAGAATGGAAGTTTTATTAAAAATGTGTTTATTCTTAAAGAAAAACATCTTTTTTGAGATACAATTCACAGACCATATAATCCAATCATTTAAAATACACAGTTTGGTGGTTTTCAGTGCATCCACAGAGTTATGCAACCATTACCACGTTCCATTTGAGAACATTCTCATTGCCCCATAAAGAAACTCGTTACTCGTTAGCAGTTGCTTCCTATTTTTTCTACCGCCTTGTCTTCCTTCCCACCTTTAGGCCTAAGCAACCCCTAATCTACTTCCTGTTTCTATAGGTTTGTTTATTCTGGACATTTCACATGAATGGAATCACATGAGACCTGTTAGGTCTGGCATTTTTCACTTGGCACAATATGTCCACGGTTTTTTTCATGTGGTAGCATGTCAGTATTGTACTTCCTTTCCCTAAATGGCCAAATGATATTCCCTTATATGGCTGGGCCATGTTTTGTTTATCTATTTATCATTTGGCAAGTTGAGTTGTTTCCATTACTATTACCAATAATCTTGCTGTGAACGCTCATGTGTACCTGTTGTATGTATTTATTTTATGCCAATCTTGCTGTGAACACTCATGTGTATCTGTTGTGTGTATTTATTTTATGCCAAGCTGCGAGATTGCTGGGTCTCATGATAGCTCTCTGCATAACCTTTTGAAGAACTGCCAAACTGTTCCTCAGTTGTACCATTTAACATTGACACCAATGGTGTGGTGTATGTGGGTTCTCCATATCCTTACCAATGCTTGCCATTTTGTACTGTGGAGTGGTTGGCTGTAACATTGGTGTTCCATTGTGGTTGGACTTGTATTTTCCTAGTAACTGGTGATGCTGAGCATACTTGCACTTACTTCTTTGTAAGTCTTTGAAGAAATGTCTATTGAGACCCTTGGCCCATTTTTAATTGGATTATATAATTTTTAATTAGCTGTGTGCATTATTTGAACAGAGGGCTTTGAGACAGTCCACTTTGCAGCCACAGAATCTAAAGACTTGGCCTGGTTTAGAAAATGGGATCAAGGGGCTGGGGATTTAGTGTCGGTGTCACTCCCGGCCGGCAGGAAGGACACACAACAAAGTCTGGCAGTGGACAACCTTTTCTTTTATTTTCCTTCTCCGTACAGCCTGCCCCGGGAATCCTCCCGGCCGAAGCCTCTGTTGGTCCGCTCCCCGCGGCTCCTTGCGTGCTTCTCCCTACAGTCTGTCCCGAAGCCTCTACCGGTCCGCTCTCCACGGCTCCTTGCGTGCTTCTCCCTACAGTCTGTCCCGAAGCCTCTACCGGTCCGCTCTCCGCGGCTCCTTGCGTGCTTCTTCTGCTTCTTTTGCTTCTTTTTTCGTGGCGGGAGAGGCACTCACTTTTATAGGGTTACAGTGGCCAATCAGTTCAAAGCGCGCGATGCGGGCTGATTGGCTAACATCAGTTGTTGCTAGGCAGACTATCTTACAGGGCGGGTTGTGAAGCAGGAGATCTTACAGGGCGGGTTGTTTACCAAGCAGGAAGCAGGAGATCTTACAGGGCGGGTTGTTTACCAAGCAGGAAGCAGGAGATCTTACAGGGCGGGTTGTTTACCAAGCAGGAAGCAGGAGATAAGCGCCATCTTAGCACACTCGATGGGAGGGGTAATCTAGCTCAGGCTTTGCTCTTTCCTACAGGCCTCACGTCCGCCAAGTAAGGCGACCGGGCTCGGGGCTGCGGCTCCCAACAATTTAGCTCAGCGATATAAGCGCCTGCCTTGCAAGTGTGTGGTCGTGAGTTCGATCCCTGGTACCGATAAAAAAAGAACAAGACAAAAAAAAAAAAAAAAAAAAAAAAAAAAGAAAAGAAAAGAAAATGGGGATCAGTGGAAAGGTTGTGTGCTGATGTGTTGTGGGACCTGGAGGTTTCTTGCTGTGCCACAGGGCCTGGCCAGTGATCAGGCTGTGCGGGCCAGGCATCTACACTGCAGAACTCAGATGTCCAGGGTATCCAGAAACACATTTCAAGAGGTAGCCTCTTTCCTTTGATCACTTTCTCTTTTTGTGTGTGTCTTTGTGGTTGAGTTCAGTATGATGAAGCATTTTTAGTTCATCAGACCTGGGTTTACATTAGGACTGGATAGGATATGTTCAGGCCCACACCTAAGAAGACTGGCACCATGAGGGAGAGTGCTGTGGGGTTCTAATCTGTAGACCTGCACTGATCCAGCTGTGTCTTGCTGTTCTCTTCTCAAAGCCTGTGGAGTCAGCTCCACTTATATGACATTAAGGTTCTTGGCAATGTGGCTTCAGTCCGTACCTTGGATAGGTGGACAGTGGTTTAGCTCAGCAGTGTAAGTACCTGCCTGGCAAGTGCAAGGTTGTCAGTTCGATCCCTGGTATAACCACCCCCCCACCCCGCGCAAAAAACAAACAAACAAAAAAAACAGAAAAAAGAAGTGTTCCTTGGGTGGCTGTTCCCCTAAGTTCTTGATCTTTCAACCTCTGTGTTCTGGTCATTTGTGCCTTCCTCTTTACCATAATTCTGTACTGTACCCATCTGCTCAGTCTGACCATCCCATCTGGTTGAGCCCCACTTACTCACTGTGCCTGTGTGCTCACTGTACTCTGTTTCATGAGGTTGTGTCCCACTCACTTTCCAGTACCCAGGGGCAGGGTGAAAGCAGCAAGGTGTCCCCACCTTTACCTAGAGCAGTACTGCTCCTCTGTGTCACAGCAGTGTGCTTCTCAGCAAAGAAAAAACTCATTTGTGCTTCCAGAATGTCAGAAAACCATGAGAAGACTCTCCCTGCGTTACTGCAGGTTGTAAAGGTGAGACTTAGAGAGTTAAAGTGATTGCTCAAGGCAATGGGGCAAGTGTGTGGCAGAGCTACAAGGCACACCTGGTCTCTTCCACCTTTACATGAGAGCATATGTGGAGGATGATGGATTTGCCAGGTTTTTGTTCCTGAGTAGTCTTTTCTGCCTTCAGAATTAGGTAAAGGAATGGGGCAGTGACACTCCTCTTCTACTGCTTGTTTTTTTTTGTCTTTGAGCTTAAGATGAGTTTTGAGTGCTGCTACCTAGGAAAGGGAGCATACGTCATTTTGGCATGTGACAACTGACAGAGCACGCTCAGAGTTGAGCATCACTGGGGTTACCGCCTGGCAGCCCTGCTTTTGTAGTGTGGCACATGGGTAAGAGCTAGGCTCCCTGAGTTCATTTCCCAGCTGTACCCCTTGGTAGCTGGGTGTTGTGGACAAATAAGTTAACATTCTTGTGCCTCCATTTCTCAGTTGTAAAAGAGGAGAGATACTGTATGGGCTTCATGAGGTGGAATGTTGATGATGAGCTAATAGTGCAGAGGGTCAGAGCACTGACTGGCACTGAGTTAGTGGGAGGTAGAGTTGGTGGCCAAGGTTGGGGGTACAGCTCATGACAAGTGCTCTTTTGCAGGATCACTTTCTATGGAGACCAAATGTGATGCTGTATGGATCTTAAGTGTTTATGGTGTTTGGCTTTTCTTTTGCTTATCATTTTATTTGTGACATGTTTTATGGAGGTTTAAATAAAATGTTTTGGGTGCCTGGGGATATTTTTATTTTTTTCTGTCCTGGGAATAGTACCCAGGGCCTGCATATACTAGGCAAGTCCTCTGCCATGAGCTACATTGCCAACCTGGAGATATTTTAATGACTTTTGAAACAATAAAACTATTTTATCTCTATAGTGTAGAGGAATAGCTCAAAAGTTGTGTGTCTTTTTTTTTTTTTAATGGATTATAAACAGTAACCAAATTGAGCATAGTCAGGGCTACAAGGAAAATTGAATGCTTGTATTTTCTTCATCACAGCATTTGTTAAGAAGCTGTCCTGATGAACTGACACTCAGAATTCCCTCTGCACTGTGGTCAGTGCTAGCTATATGAGATTAGAGGGCTCTGCAAACTGTACATTCCCCAAGACTCATCTGGGTTTGTTCCTGACCAGCTGATGCCTGATGCACCTGATAATTTTGTAATTTAGTGAAATACTTAGCAAACTCATAAAGTAAGGAAATGACTCATTTCTATGAAAAATAAATCAGACACAAGCAAAATTAGTAAAAATGGGTCACTAAAAAAACTGCTGTGTGGGTGACATAATTGTGAAAAAAAATCAGAGAATTATTAAAAGTTTGAGATTCTATGCTTATGTTGTTTCTAACTGTAAGTCTCCGTTCACTTTTTTTTGTCTTTTTTTTTCTTTTGAGATACAGTTATACTATAAACTGTAGGCTGGCCCAGAACTCACAGCTATCCTCCTCCTGTCTCAGCCTCCCAGTGCTGGGATTATAGACAGGTGCCACCATAACCAGCCTCTGTTCACTTTTATAAAAGTGACACACGAAATTGAAATAGCATGAGGGGCTGGTCCGATGGCAGTGGGTTATCAGAACTTATTAACATTAGTATCACTAATGTTGGTATACCACCCCCCCCCACTGCTAAATTTGACTGGCTTTAAAAAAAAAATAGCATGAGGATGTCTTTTTTTTTAGTTTGTGGTTTGTTTTTCTTTCTTTCTTTCTTTTTTTTTTTTTCCCTCTCTGTCTTGAGACAGGATCTCACTGTATAGTTCAGGCTGACCTTGAACTCTTTGTGATCCTTCTGCCTTACCCTTCTGAGTGCTTGGATTACAGATGTGTGTCACCGTGCTCAGCTGCATGGGGGTGTCTTAGTGTGTGGTTTATGCAGGAAGGTAATGAATGGCAGGCAGTAACCCCACACACAGAAGCCTGGCAGGTGAGAGTACACTCACATATCCTTTATAGGTGTGTGAATTTTAAGTTTAGTTGTTTCACTTGTTTCCTTTTTAACGACTTCATATAACCAGTACATGTCCAGACATATCAGGTAGGAAAACTAAACCTTTTGTGAACTCTGGTGGTCCATGTGCATCTGAGAGTGCAAGCAGAGTGAGAATGCAGTGTGGGATGTATGTCTGCATTGGCTGCCACAGGGCTGAAGCAGTAACAGTGCCTGTGTGGCATGGGCTGTGCCTGGTGTGTGCCTGGGGGCTCCTGGGTCATGCTCATCATTGAGTGGGGTCACAGAAAGGCTGTCCATGGTTTTTGTGATCAGTCTGGGCTTCAGAGCCCCAGGACTGCACTTAGTAGCTCTGTGCTGCTGAGCCAGTCCCTTGGCTTCTCTGGGCTTCCTTTCCTCCGTTGTAACTGGCATATGTGAGTAATGATGTCTTGCAGTGTCTAGCTCACTGCTGGTGCCGGTGAGTGGTGTCTGTATGCAGGTGCCAGTGCTTGTTGTTAGCCTGACTCTTTGACCTGGTGAGTGGGGAGGAGGGGATGCCTGCTTTGCTGGGTGAAGCCCCAATGCTGTGTCCTGAGCCCTTGCCTCACTGTCATCTCCTGGGTCTCTGCTCATGCTGCCATTTTCTGACTTTGTTTCTGTTTCTCTTCTGACACCCAAGCTTGGTAGGAGTATTGATTTGCGTGCATGGCTGTTGTCCCCAGGAATCTAACAAGGGCTGTGCTGTCCTGGACATAGCTAGTGATCTAGCTCTTTGGTCTTAGGAGGCACAGCAGAGGGTCTAAGCCAGTCCAAGGCAGGCACCAGATGTGTGGTGAATTTGGGGAAGTCATTCGTGTCCGGTACTGTGACGTTGTGTTTATTTGTATTTTCCTTGCAAGACACAGCTCTGTGTTTGCCAAGAAGGACAAGGAATGTAGTCAGGCTGCTCACGGGCATGTTCAGAGCTGGGTCTTGGGGAGGGACGTGTGAAGGAAGGATGTGGTCTGGCCTGTGGAGTCACCGTGCCTGTAAGAAATTGCAGGAGCCCCATCCTCCCTGATGGCTCCCAGAGCACATGTTGTTATGTTTGGTTGTTCAGCAGCCCTCTACCTCTTGATTCAGTCCGTGCCCTTCCAGGCCCTTTCATTTGCAGGGCCACTGTTGCATGGAAATCATTGTGATTGTCAAAAAGATGATGATTTTGGTTCATGGACGCAGACTCTAACCAAAGCTAGGATGTGCAGTCACTGACCAAGACTGGGAAACCAGGCTCAGAGATCCTGTGCCTCATCTCATGAAGGAGTGCTCGCTTGGCTCATGTCTGCAGTTGGGGGCTGGGGAGTGGGTCTGTGTGCAGGCACTACTGTCTTGGGCCCATGCTGCTTGATGGTTGCACGGGCCCTATGCTCAGTGGCCTGAGCCGTTTTACTCCACTCCTTCCACCTTTCAGAGACTGTGGCCTTCAGCTGCAAGCCAAGGTGCTGAGCATACTGCTGAATGTGGCCTTTTTGCCACCCTGGGCCTACTCCTCAGCCTGCTTCGTGACAGGTCCACTGTATGTCTCTGTTCCAAATGTGCAGTCCCCTCTCCAGGGCCCTGTGCTGGGAGGGCCTTCTGCTTTCTTCCTCTTTCTTGCCCTGCCCCTACAGGAAGCCATCCTGGTCTTCCCACTCCTTGCTGCAATGCTTCATCGATTCCTTGCTCCCATCTACACTTGCTGCATTTTTGAACCTGGTCTCCACAGTGTGGTGCACAGACCAGATCCTTGGTCCCTGGTGAACCCTGCTTAGTGGTGTAGGTAGCAGGCTTGTGCTTGAGAGTCTGTCTTGCCAAGACCCATGGTGATGTAGAACTGGTTTCACCACATCTGAGCTCACCCAGGGATTTTGCTTTGAGCCTGATCACTATTGTGTGGGCTTGGCAGTGATACTGCACCCCATGCCACCCCTCCTACCAGCTGTGGGCGAGAGCATGGGTTTGTGCAAACAGCTTGTGACAGAGTTGAAACTGCAGAACCCTGGTGGGGAAAGTGGGTGCCCTTCTTCCTGCTCAGGCTGTGTGTGCATCTTCCCCACTTTCATTTCTCCCTTCCTGTACTCACTCTTTGAGAACCAGAGCAGGGGCACACTTTGGAGCCCAAATGAAAGGAGAATTTGTTTCTCAGAGGGACGCAGATGACCAGTCACTGCATGGAAGCTTTCTGCTGTGAGACCCTCACTGTAGGTGGGGCCACTGAAGCTGGTATGGCAGGATCAGAGGTACCAGTGCGCACGAAGGCAACAAATCAGTTGGGTTAAGAATGAACAGAAGTAGTTAGAGCATTTGCGAACCATTCCCTTTCCTTCTAGAGCAGCTCTTCTGAAATAGTTTTCCCCACAGGTTTATGACGTTTGTAAAGCCAGAATTCAGTATCTTGAGGACTGGCTTTTTGGGGATTTAATTTTTTTTTTTAATTTTTAATTTTTTTGTTTTTTATCGGTACCAGGGATCGAACTCATGACCGCCTGCTTACAAGGCAGGCACTTAAGCCGCTGAGCTAAATCCTTAGCCCCGGGGATTGAAATTGACCTGAGTCTCTCTGTGCAGGTGTAGCTTGGTGCCAGGCAATACAAGGGCTTAGGAAGTGACTGGTATATGTAGGTTGCATGCATTATCTGTTTGCCAGATCCATTTTGGTCCTAAGTCAGTAACATTAAGAAAACACCTGCCAGGTCTTACACAGGTGCAATCACTGGGTTCTGGGGTTCTCCTTGTTAAAGCAGTTTAACAGAAGAGTGTGTTTTTTTGCTTTTTTTTTTTTTTTTTTTTTTTTGAGACGGTCTCGCTGTGCAGTGTAGGCTGGTTTTGAGCTTACTTTATAGTCCAGGCTGGTCTTGAACTTGCAGTGAGCCTCCTGCCTTAGCCTCCTGAGTGCTGGGATTACAGGTATGTGCCACCACACCTGGCACAAGACTGTACCTTTGTTTATTGCTATGGCAGGCTGATGATCTGTTGTAAAATTTCTTTGCATTATTCTAAATCTTTTTCCTTTTTTGGTAGTAGGATCAAATCCAGGACATTAACACTGAATTACACCCCTGGTCCTTTTAAAATTTTATATTATGAGATAGGATCTTTCCACGTTGCTAAGTTACCCAAGCTGGGCTCCAATTTATAGTCTTCCTGCTTCATCCTTCCAGAGTGCTGAGATAACAGGTATGTACCAGCTCTGGCTTCACTCTTTTCAATTCAGGGAGCTGCTGGACTTTTTAGGGCCTCCTTTGCCTGCCCCTGGCCTGGAAACTACCTGTAGGCAGTGGTGGGGCCCACTCTCCTTGTTTTCTCTCTCACGGGGTTTGCTGTCCTGAGTTGCATGACAGCCAGTGTCTGAAAACTATCGTTTCCCAGATTTTGTTCCCTTTTTTTAGTTTTCAGGAGGGTAAATAAATCTAGTCCCTATTATTCTATTTTCACTGGAAACAGAATGCCAACCCAGTTTTAAAAACCTCTAATTAAATATTTTGGCATACAGGCTGGTATACAGTATATTGATTGCTTGGGTAGCCACTGCCCATCTTTAGACTTTTGTCATATTTCTGCTGCATTTAAAAACCAAAGTAAAACATAGTTAAAATTCTCTCTTCTTGATCACACTTTCTTGATCTTAGAAAGATAGATAGCCAGTAATCTACAGTTGATGAATATTGTTAATGTGTGGGTTTTAGAAATGCACATACACATATGCAAACACGTAACCTATTAGAAACATTAGCATGTACATTTAAAACAGTGTCATTCTTTACCTTTCCTTCCTAAGTTTTCTTTCCTTTTTTATCAGCATTTAAAAAATCTCTGTGCCTGTTCTATATGCAGCTTTAGCTGCAGTATGCATCCCCCAAGGATGAGAAGCTTGATGTGTTGTGTTCCCTGGGAGTCCCATGACTCCAGAAGGATACCTGGTATAGAACAGGTGCTTGTTAAATATGTGTTGAATGAGTTCATTATTAGGGCTATGTAGTATTTTTTTTTTCCCTTTTTGTATTGGAAATCAAACACACGACCTCCCATTAGCCAGGTAGGCCCTCATGCCACTGAGCTGAATCTCCAGGCCTATAGTATTTTTTTCTTTTTTTTTGTTTCTTGTTATTGGTACCGGAGATTGAACTCATGACTGCCTGCTTGCAAGGCAGGTACTTATGCCACTAAGCTAAATCTCCAATCCCTATAGTATTTTTTTCAATCAGATTTTATTTTAGATGTACATAATGATCACATTCATCATAGAGAATTTATACTTGCACATGATATAACTTATTTCTCCCTTACCCTCTTCTCCTTCCTACTTACAAATGCTTTGTTTCTATTTTTTGTTTCTTTTCTCATTTAAAAAAATTTTAGGGCTGTATAGTATTTGACTGCACGTATATAGTACAGTTAATCTATTTATGAGTGTGAAGGTAATCATATTTTGTTTTTTTGCTAATATGAACAGTGCTTATATGCTTGAATCGATATTCTTGCTTGTGTCTCCCTGTATACATACGTAAGATGTTTTTTTAGGAAATTCTGGGGTCCTAGAATAGAAACTTCTTCAACTTCACTCTGTATTCCTGGAATTATTCACCATAGTAGTACCAGTTTACACTCCCACTAGCAATATACAAGAGTTACCATTTTTTCATACCTTACTAACATATGGTATTACTATATGTTTTAGTTTTTGCCAATCCTACACGCATGAAATTGTGTTTCATTTTACTTTTGTTTATTTATTTATTTGCTCCTTTTTCCCCTTTTTTTGAGGCAAAGTCTCACTGTGTAGTCCATGCTGGCTTAAACTTGCTTTGTAGCCCAGGCTGGCCTTGAGCTTGCGATTAGCCTTCTGAGTGCTGTGAGATTATAGGACCGTGCTGCCACACCTGGTTTACTTTTCCTTATTTTTAAATAACACTTTTCTTCTTTCCTGACAGGAATTCAATGTCATCATTCCGTCCTGGCAGAGGGCATAATGATAATCGGAGGACTGTGTTTTATACTAGTGAAGAGTGGGAACTTGTAGATCCACCTCCGAAGGACCTGGAGGAATCTGTGGTACCGGAGGAAAAGAAGAAGCAGATCCCTGAGGGTAGCAAAGGTACAGACATGTTTCTGTGCTGTCACTTTGTCCTTCTGTTAACCACCAGTGACCTGGAGATTCTTTACTGACAGGCGTGTTTGGCAGCATCATCTCTATGGGATGTAAAGCATAAAGGCTTGAAAAATAAGAAATAGAGGACTGTGCATCCTAGTGGTTGTGGAACTTTATAAGGAGGTAGAACATCTGGAAATCATGTCCCTCTACATAGAAACACTGGTTTAAAAGCTGTTTACAGAAGTTATAGACATACTCAAAAGATAACATAGTGTCATTAATTTTTAGTTACACATTTAGTCAGTCAGCTTTCTAGTACTGTAACAAATACTCAAGGAAAAACAGCTTACAGAGGGGAAAGTTTTACTTTGGCTCTTGGGTTTGGATGTTTTAGCCCGTGGCCAATGGGCAGTGGAGCCTGGTGGGAGCATGTACAGATCAAAGCCATCGCTCTCTCAGCCTTGGAAGCAAGAGAGAGGAAGGATGGAGGCCCAGGCCTGCGAGGCCCCTGCTTTCCAGTTTTCACCCCTCTGCAGGCCACTGGGGACTAGACCTACTACCTGGGCCTCAGGGCTTCAGGGAATCCAGCACCCTGGCTTCTGCAGCTTTGAACTATGGCTTCTTACTCTTGTCTGTTTCTCTTCTAAGCACTTCTCCTTTCCTGCGTTCACCATGAATGGGATTATTACTTTTAAAATTAATTTTATTGGCATTCTTTTGGTGTACATAATGATCACATTTGCTATAGGGAATTTCTACCTGTACGTAATATATCTTGATTCTTCTTTTTTTCCCCATACTCCTCCCTTCTCTTTAATCTTTCTTTCCCTCCTTATTTACAAAAGCTTTGTTTCCATTTCTCCTTTTCCCTTCCTTTCCCTCTTTCCCCCTCCCTTGTTCTCCTTCCCATTTGAACATTTTCTTCCTGCTTTCAAATATCTGTCATTCATTTTCATCCTTATTCACAGCAGTTATTTTAAAGTAACTTCTAGATAGCCCTTCATTGCATTTGGAAATACTTTAGCAACTATCTTTTTTTAAAAATTGTATTTTTTTTTTTTTTGATGGCAGTGAGGACTTTTACACTGAACTACAGCTTCAGACCTTTTTATTTTTTGAAATAGAGTCTTGTTAATTTGCGTGGGCTGGGCTCAAACTTGTGATTCTTCTGCCTCAGCTTCCCAGAGTATTAAACCTGCACATGTGTGACCCCCCTACCAGACTTTTAATAGTGGTTTTTAAGATACAGTGATTCTTTAGAAGAATTACAAATACAACTTCATTACTATATCCAAAAGCAATTATGGTAAATCTTAATATGACTTGATTCCCAAAATCTTCCTTAAATATGTTTTTTAAATAATTGTAATGTATTTATTTATTTTATTTATGTATTTATTTTGAGGGGGTACTAGAAATTTAATTTTTTTTTTTTTGTCTTTTTCCTTTTTATTGGTACCGGGGATCGAACTCACGACTGCCTGCTTGCAAGGCAGGTGCTTATGCCGCTGAGCTAAATCCCCAGCCCCCGGGGTACTAGAAATTAAACTCAGGACTTTGTGCTTGCCAGGCAGATACTGTGCTGCTGTTATATCCCAGGGCCCAATGTATTATTATTTTAAAATTTTTATTGGTACGTGTTTGTAGTACATAATGATTGCTTTCATCATGGGGGGTTGGTAAATGTATACAGCACATCTTAATTCTTTCAACTTGGGTTCCTTCCTCTGCCTCCCTTAAATGTCTCCTGATAGTTTATTCAAATGAGGATCAAAAGCACCACATTGCATTTAATGGCAGGTTCCTTGTTTTGTTTTATTTGTGATGCTGGGGATAACCTAGGGTCTCACTCATGCTAGGCAAGTGCTTTACTATTGAGGTACAACTCCAGCCTCTTAACAGTTGTCATAAGACAAGATTTATCAAAGTTGTCAAAGCTGGTCTTGAACTTGTGACCCCCCTCTGCTAATCTCCCTGGTAGTTGGATTACGGTTGTATGCCACCACACCTGGCATCTTAGGTCTGTCTTGTCACAACACCCCCGCCCTCCGTTACTTGTGCCCAGAAACCCAATGGTGATACTAAGGAATTTCGCACCTCTGGTTTTACTGAATGTATTTGTTGGGGAGCTCATTTAACATAATTCTCTGTCCTTGCCTTTCCTTCATACTGCAGTTGCAGCTGAAGCTTGGCCAGATTCAGGATTAACTTTGAATTTTGGTATGAATATATTTTCTGTAGGGGTTGGAGTGCTGTGAACTTCCTGTTGTACATATTTGAAGCCATAGCATGTGTTCACTGTTACAGTTGATTATGGTTTGATCCATTCACAAAATTTTCCATCAGTCTTTTTGCCTGATGCTAAGAGAATGTTAATGTTTTAAACATAAAATTTCAGTAAATAACTTTGAAATTCTGCCTTATGCTTGATTCTAGCATGGGCCTTCAGAAGTCAGGATTTGGGGAAGTCTTTATTGGGAGTGCAAGTACTACTGTGACTTCTTTGAGAAGGGGCTTTCCTGTGTTCCAGGGATCATGATGTGGACCCCAGGTCCGAATGTATGCCGAACCCAGTTGAGTCTATCTGGTTGCCTGATGGTGTGGCATAGCCAGCTGGAGCACCCAGGGTGGGGCCACTGTGACCTGGGCAGCTTCCTGGAATGAAGGAATGTGGATAAGGAGTTTCCTGAGCATATGACTTCTAGTTGAAATTGAGTGAAATAGAAGTGGAACTATGGGGCTCAGTGCCTGAGGAAAGATGAAGAACGCTCAGCACCCCTTGAGGAGTCTTTTCTCTCTTGTTGACAGCCGAGTCCACCTCTGCCCAACCTCTTTCCCTTGACAAGACACTTACATGAGTTGTGGGCATTTCTGGAGCTGCTGCAAGAAACATTTTGCCAACTTGTCCACATTTTTCACAGGAAGTGGGCAGCCCTTCCTTGTATTCCTCTCCCCTCGGGAATATTGTTTGAAGTGTCACAAAGCCAGCACAACATGACTCTAGTGTTCACTCAGGTGCTGGCTGCTTCTGCCCTGCCTCTGCCTGATCCCAGGGACAACTGTGCTGCCCTTGACAGCATAGGTGTTTGCCTGCTTTCCGGCTTTGTATAAATTGAACTTGTATAGCATTTGCTTGTCAGTGTTGCTTGTCTGTGTTTTGAATATATTTTTTGAAGTCATCTGCATTAAAATTTATTCAAATCCGACAATATTTTAAAAATACTATTGTAAAGAAAAAATGGGGAAAGTTACATTTTAAAATAGGTGTTCACAATTTAAAATGGACATATGGGTTTTGCTTTGTTTTTATTACAAATTAGAAAAATAGGAAGCCAAACATCACTGGGCCTTAGTTTTCTTTTAAGGTGATTACGTGGTGGGTGTCGAGGAAGGGACCCCACAGGGGCATCATCTCTGATTTTGGGCATGTTGGTTTTTCTCTGGAACAGGGAGGGCAGAGGGCCATCTCAGCCTGCCTGTGTTTTGTGGGTGATAAGTACACATCCTAGGATTGATTTATGAAGAAGTTTTCTTTAATTGTACTGTCTAGAAGGATGATTTGGCCAGCTCTTAGAAAAGCAGGTTTTGTTTTTGTGTAGGAATATCTGGCTCAGGATTCTCTATTGATTTTGGACGTAACCCCTATAAAGGGAAGCACCCTTTGAAAGACATCATTGGATCATACAAGAATCGGCACAGCAGTGGAGACTGTGTGAGTGGGATGTCGGGCACTGGCAACGTCAGGCTGGCCTCTGAGATGCAGCTGCAGGTTCAAAGCCAGCAGGAGGAGCTGGAGCGTTTGAAGAAAGACCTTACCAGCCAGAAGGTAACCATCTTCAGGCTCCTGCTTTACCCACTTTTGCAATCTCATCTTCAGGAGTGTAGTCCATTCACGTTCTCTTTTTCCCTTCTCTGTAGCTTCATGCTGCCATGGCCACTGGTGCTCTGTCCAGTGGTTTGTCCTGAAAGTTTTGATTATCAGGGCAGGGATGACCCCTTCCTTATAAAAGGTTGCAGGGTGGTGTTATCTGTTCTCTGGCTGGCTCCACTGTGAGTTCTGTGCTCTTTATACATGGCGTTAGCCCAAAGCTCTATAATAGTTGTTTAAAACTTGCAACATCCTTTCTGAACTAATCAGACCTGATTGCACCTAATGGCTTAGCGGTTCAGTGAATCTTAGGGCAGATTCTCTAATCCTGATTAATACTTGCCAGTACCATGGCTAATGACAGTGCGCATGGCCATTGTTTCCTTTTCCTATCATTGTTCTGTACAGACTGTCTTCATGGAATAAATATTTTTCCTCTTTAGCTTTAATGTCTTTCAAGGGATTTCTAGTGAAGTTTCAATGTTTCCTCAGACTTCAACAGTTGCTATTTGTGGTGCTGTCATTATTTCTTCCTTTTGTTTCATACTCCCCTCCTCACCTTGTCCTCCTCTTGGCTCCCAGGAGCTGGTCAGGCTGCTGCAGCAGACAGTACGGTCTTCCCAGTATGACAAATATTTCACGAGTGGCCGATTCTGTGAAGGAGTCCCTGGGGCCACGCTGGAGCTGCTCCACCAAAAGGACGATCAGATTCTGGGCCTCAGCAGTCAGCTGGAGCGGCTGAGTTTGGAGAAGGAGAGTCTGCAGCAAGAAGTGAGGACCCTGAAGAGCACGGTGGGCGAGCTTGATGAGCGGCTGGGAATGCTGATGGAGACCATCCAGGCCAAGGACGAGGTTATCATCAAGCTCAGCGAGGGCGAGGGCAGCATGCCTTCCCCCTCAACACCGGGATCCCCCCTGGCTCCCCCAACCAACAGGGACCAGCTGGAGGTGGACAGGCTAAAAGTAAGAGCAGGACAGTGACTCTGGTCATGGGGACGGGGCTCCCACATATAGTATCTCCATCCAGATCACCCTAGAGGTCCTGGTGTCTGTGAGCTCATTTGGTGAGACAGAAGAGCACTGTGCCTGTGCCTGTTCTTGTTTTTGTGTTTCACAAGTATAGCAGATCTTATCCCAGTAGTTCCCCTGGGAAATGTGAATGCTGTTGCCACTGCTTGAAGCAGGTTCAGATCTCTTTTCCTGTGCTTTCAGGCAGCTGACCATTCCCTTTCTGTTTGGATCACCCTAGGGCTTCGTTATTCCATGGACCTTGTGGAAATGGTCACTTGGCCCTTCTGCATGTACAATGCACACTAACTTGCACAGCTTCCTGCGGAGCCTGACAGGCCTGAATCAGGAGCCTCATTCCTTTAGCTGGTAAAGAGCCAGCCAGGGGTGGACCCAGCTCAGGTGGGTCTGGCAGAAGCTGCACCCCTGTATACCATGTGGAAGGGTTTTGATGCTAAAAAGGGAGACAGAACTCTCTCAGCATCCTTCTCTGGGGCACTTCTGGGTGAGAAGCTGTGATTTTTCTGGGTATGACCTAGGATGCTTGCACCAGATGCTCTTGGCCCACCCAGCACTAGGAGACAGGGACAATTGGATTCCCATGGCTACAGAGAAGCTTCATCATCCAGTGCATAGAGCTGAATGGTCTTGGACTGCTGTTGAGCCATAGAGAGGGTCGTCAAGTCCTGTGCCACAGTCTTGTGAAATTTTGGGAGAGGTTTCAGATGGACAGTTGTTTCTTAGAACACAAAATGTTGGGCAGAGCCAAGGAAGCTCAACACATTACAGTTGCCAACCCTACTGAGCCCAAAGTATTCCCCACCTGGCCACTTCCTTCTTGTGAGTAAGTTGGTTCCAGGCATGTTTGCCCCTATTGGAGTTTGTCCTTGAAAGGCAAAGGATTACAGCTGCCGAGCTCATGTCATGAGCATGTGCTTCACCTCTCCCACCTTCTTTCATGCACTGCAGCAGATTAGGTTAGTGATGAGCAGGCTAGGCATGTCCAAGTTCATTCCAAACAGCTAAAAATGTCAGAGTGACAGATAGCAGCACTGTCAGAATGTATAGATGATCCCCTGTAGTGGCTACTTTTGAGTGACAGCACCCTTTGAGAGGAACAGGATTTGTTAACTAGAAAACCAAAACAACTACAAAATCCCAACTTTATATTTACTATAAAATAGCTTTTCCTATAAAAGACATCTTTGTTAGTGCTGCCAGGAGAACTTGATTTTCTTTATGTATGCAACCTTGAATATTTCTGAACATCATCATATATCCCATTGAAAGTGTTCATGTTGCAAACACTTCTGTGTTCACAGCAGGTGGAGACTATGTCAAAGCCAGGGTTTCCAGGCCACAATGGGCTATACCTGGCAAGAGAGAGATGCGGGTCACATTGCCCCAGAAGCTGAGCCAAGTGCCTGGCATAGGGTCTCCCCCCATCGCTGTGGCTCTGCACATCTCTTTTGGAAACCACTAATGGAATTAGGGTGGGCCCTTCTTTCCGTTTTCTTTTTGTGGCATAATAGCTCAGATGTTTAGGGTCGGTAATAAAATAGTTTTCTTGAACATTTCTCAACCATTTTAGAGACTTTGGCTCCAAAATTCCACAATTGTAAGGTTCAGTGGGTGGATCTTTTGAAGAGGCAGTGGCTGCCAGGTGGGTTCCAGGTGGAATGCGTGAGTCCTATCTTGATCAGGAACTCGGGTTTTCTGTCCCTGTACCCTGTGGACCTAGCACATGCTGAAAGGCTTGAGAGAAGACATGGATAGTGGATGTCTTTACAATTTTTCCTCCTTTTCCAGGGCTGGATTACATATTTGAAGAGGGAGTACTGATTTCTCACATCTAAAATGATTAGGTGAAAAATAGCATGTATATACTTTACAAATATATATTGTTATGTAAACAAAATGTTAAAATATTTTAAATCTATTTTTAGATTATCTTTATTATTTTCATTACTGGCCAGTTTTCTTATTTATTGTCAGTGGATATGGCTTGTAAAATTTTCTGGTCTTTTGGATTTTACTCTTTTGTCTCTGCTAATAGTTATGTCTTGCTTTTGTAGTTTTCTGAGGTGGGAACAAAACATTGGTCACTTTTTTTTGCAGTACCACCAAGGTCTTTCACGTACAGGAAAGGCGCTCACCACTGAGCTACTCCCCAGACCTTTGCCTTCAGCCGAATTTTGAACTTTTTAAGTGTAGAAATGTTGAGAAGCACGTTCTCTTAGGTTGAATTTATTATGTGTAAGCTTTTAGTCAAGGGCTTTTTGTATATGTTTGTAGCCCTTTTTTTATTTATACAAAGTACGTAAGTAAAAATGAGAATTTTGAGAGAATATGTTCAGTTTCTCTAATTTGAAAAAAAGAATGTACACTATCACTTTCTTTGTACCACCTCAACAAATACGAGTAAAAGCAGTTGCACAGATTTAGAAAATAAGTGCTGTTCATTTCTTTTGTCGTCAGTTGAGAAAAATCAGCACCATCAGGTCACTGTTTCCTCTGTCTCCTTCATTATAGTAGCAGTGGCTGCCTTCCTTCTGCTGCCACAGGTGGCCAGGAAGATTAACCAAAACATTTCTGTTAACCTCCAGGTCCTTAGAACTCACCCTGACTTAGAAATTGGTGAGGCAACAAACCCTACTCACAAAGGTAATCGTAGTCAACATCTAGCCAGTGTAAATTGATGGGATTTCCTCCCCCCACAGGATAATCTACAAGGTTACAAGGCCCAAAATAAATTTCTAAATAAGGAAATTTTGGAACTCTCAGCTCTACGAAGAAATGCAGAAAGGAGGGAGAGAGAGCTGATGGCCAAGGTGAGTCTGTATGGGGATATGATTATCTGGTGAGAGGGAGTGTTAGAAAACTACATTTTTTTAAAGGGATGTATTTTAAAAGTAGTTTCACTGCCATGCTTGGAGAAAGATGATTACTGGTATCAAAACATTTTAAAAATACGTATAATATGTAGAGCTGTGCACTTTGTCTTTGATGCAAAGAAAGGCCTGTAGATGTGGCTTCAATTATACGTATGCAATTTAAGTGAATTTTTTTTAGAAAAGTTATGTACAACTACAGATTCCCAAAATTACAGTTATTTGGGGTTTATTTATGTCACATTTCATGTCTATAAGATGAGTGATGAGGATGCTGCCACTTTTCTGAACCAGTGGGTTGGCCTGAGAGTCAGACATGATTACATCTGGAAAGGGCTTTGCAGAGTATAAAGGGTCAACAAATATTCCAGTCATAATTGAATTATAATCAGATAACACCCATGGCTGCTATATATACCTCATGTAATTTTTTGAGCAAACCTTAAAGCATCTCTCCACATTTTACTCTTTTTCCGATCAGCTGGCAGGTGGGAGCCAGTCCTGGGTCACAGTGTCTTAAGAATAGTGGCATGAGGGGCTGGGGATTTAGCTCAGCGGCATAAGCGCCTGCCTTGCAAGCAGGCAGTCGCGAGTTCGATCCCTGGTACTGATAAAAAACGAAAAAGACAAAAAAAAAAAAAAAGAATAGTGGCATGGTGTGGGGTGATTACTTATGGCTCATGTGCCAGGTGGCACCAGCTTGACCTCAGTGTTGACATCTGGTGTCTGCTGCTTACTCCAGCCCTGTCCAGGATTGTGGAAATTTTTGGCACCTAGGCATCTGATTATCAGTGCCCCTTCTGTGCCAGAGCTGAAGGAAAAAGCTATGTTAAACATAGCAATTGGCCTGTGGCATGAATTAACCTGGTCTTTCTTAATGTCTGTCTCTGGCTCACTTCCTGATAATCTTGGACTTGTCATTCATCAATTGCTTAAGCCATTTGAGGGAGGCTTTTCCTGAGTCTTGTCTAGATAGTGGTAACCTCCCACTTTCTCTGTAGTATTCCAGCTTGGAAGCCAAGCTCTGCCAGATAGAAAGCAAATACCTGATATTGCTTCAAGAAATGAAGACACCAGTGTGCTCAGAAGAACAGGGACCTACCCAGGAAGTCATTGCCCAGCTGCTGGAGGATGCACTGCAGGTTGAGAGCCAGGAGCAGCCAGAGCAAGCCTTCGTGAAGCCTCATCTTGTCAGGTAAAGGTGCCAGTGACTTGGGGGTGCATCCTGTTTCTGAAGTCCCTTCAGCAGAATAGCTGTTCACAGAGAGCTTCACACAACTCTTATGTCTCAACTGTTGCAGATGACAGTGCTATCAGGTCGGCAGAACAAATGAAACCATCTCTTCCCCCACCATCAAGGGGTAGAACTGGGGATCAGGTCTCATGTACTATGTCGAAGTCACCCTGCTTCCAGACCCTGTCTGCTTCAGGAGGAGCCAGTCTTCCACGCATAGGGATTGTTTTTTGGCACACAGCTGTACCCACAAAGGATTCAGAAACATGAGTTTGATTTATTTCACTTAGGAGTGTTGTCTCTTTTGCTTTCTGTTTTTCTTTTCTGTGTTTTTTCTCTTTTAAACAAGATTTTAAAAATATAAAAATACTGATCAGCATAGTAACATCAACGTGTATGTGTGTTTATGTATTATACATATACAAGTGAATAAATTTATGCCTTGAAAGATAACAGGGTCTCCTTGTGCAGCTCAGACTGGCCTTGAACTCTCTATGTAGCCCAGGCAGGCCTCAAACTTGGGAGACTGAAGCAGAAAACAGAAAGCAAAAGAGACAAAGAACAACAATAAACCCAAAACAATAACAATATAGGCTTTCAAAACAAGATGATAGGAATGTAACTGGTTGTTATATTACATATTGTTATCTTCAAAAAGAGTTGCTTAGATTACCAGAAATAGACATGCAAAATTGATCTAATCATGAGTAGTAACTGTTCTTTTTCAAGAACTAATAGAATTAGTAGTATATTCATCTTGGCTATCTTATGTATATAGATATACAAATTGATACTCATTTTTTCCTTTTCCCCTTCTTCCTTTTCTTCTCTCCCCATCCCAGTTACTTTTCCCCTTTCTTATCCTTACACAATATTTATTGTACATTTTGGATCTTACTTGATTTCCCAGTTTGTTACACTAAGGAGACAATACAGTATTTACACATGAGTTTGATTTATTTCACTTAAGAATGTTGTCTCAAGTTGCATCCATTTACCTTTTATAGGTGAACGATATGATCCTTGTTTATAGCTGAGTAGTACTCCATTGTATAAAAATATCACATCTTTTTTTTTTTTTTTTTTTTTTATCTGTTCCTCAGTTGATGGGCATTTGGGTTGTTTCCAGGATTTGGCTGTTACAAACTGTGTTGCTGTAAACATGAGTGCACATATATACTGTGGTATGATGTTTTCAATTCTTCTGAGAAAGTGCTCAAAAGTAGGATAGCTGGGTCACATGGAACCTCTCCACACCAATTTCCACAGTAGTTGTACCAGTCTACCAACATTGGAGAAGAGTTCCTTCTCCCCCACATCCCCTGCAATAATTGTTGTTGATTGATTTCTTGATCTTGGCCTTTCTTTACTGGAGTGAGATGGAATCTCAGTGTTGTTTTAATTTGTATTTCTCTAATGACCAATGATGATGAACATTTTTCTTGTATTTATTTGCCATTTGTATTTCTTCATCTGAGAACTGTGTATTCATCTCAGATGCCCATTTTTGGATTGGGTCTTTGAATTTTGGGGGCCTGATTTTTAAAAATTCTTTATATGTTCTAGATAGAAGCCTTTTGTTTGAGAGATGATTGGCTAAGAAATTTTTCCAATTTGTGGGTGTTATTTTCACTCTGTTGGAAATTTCTTTTGACATGCAAAAACTTTTTAGTAAGACAAGATCCTAGATGTTGAACTCTCTGCCTACCCCATGTCTTCAAGATTTCTACCTACTTTGTCTTCCAGCAGATTTAGTGTTTCTGTTTTAATACTTGCATCTTTCATCCATTTTGACTTTAGTGCATAGTGATAGACATGGGTCTAGTTTTAGTTTTTGGCATATGGAAAGCCAGTTTTTCAGTACCACTTACTAAAGAGTCTATCTTTCTTCAAGTGAAGGTGTTTGGCCCCTTTGTTGAAGAAAAGGTGGCTGAGTGTATTTGTAGTTGTGGTTGTATCTTCTAATCTATTCCATTGATCTTCAGGTCTGTTTTTATTCCAGGACTATCTGATTTTATCACAGCAACTTTGTAGTATAGTTTCAAGTCAGTGATTGTAATGCCTTCTGCTTTGCCTTTGTTGCCCAGAATTGTCTTTGCTATTCTTGGTCTCTTCTGGTTCCAGATGAATCTCAGGAACAATTTCTCTAGATCTGTGAGGAATGGTAATAGTATTTTGATTGGAATTTCATTAAGTCTATATAATAATTTTGGGAGAATGGCCATTTTCATGTTTGTTCTTCCTGTAAGAAATGTCTTTCCATTTTCTGAAATTCTCTTTGATTTTCTTTTTTAGAATACTGTAATTTTCAATGTATAGATCTTTTACTTCCTTTTTTAGATTGATACCTAAGTATTTCAGTTTTTTTTGCATGCTGTTGTGAAGGATGTGGTTTCCCCTATTTCTCTCTCAGTGAATTTGTTGTTTGAATACAGGAATGCTATTGAATTTTGAGTGCTGACTTTGTATCTAGCTACATTACTGCATTGGTTATTACATCTAGAGTCTTTCAGTGGAGTTTTGGGGTCTTGATGTAGAGTATCATGTCATCTGTAAATAATAATGATTTAACGTCTTTTTTTCCTATTCTTACTTGATTTATTTCTTTGTCTTGTCTAATTGGTCTGGCTAATGTTTCCAGGACTATATTGAATAGGAGTGGTGACAATGGACATCCTTGTCTTGTTCCTGATTTTAGATTGTAAGTTTTCAGTTTTTGTCTGTGTTGGTTGTAGGTTTACTGTATATGGCTTTTACCAGATTGAGGTAAAGACTGTCTGACCATAGGGTTTTCTGTAGAGTTTTTATCATGAATGAGTGTTAGATTTTTTCAGAAGTTTTTTCTGCATTTATTGAGACGATCATGTGATGCTTATCTTTGCTCTGTTGATATGGTGTATTATGTTTATTGATTTGCATATGTTGAACCATCCCTGCATTCCTGGGATGAATCCCACTTGATCATAGTGTATAATCTTCATGATGGTTTGCTGTATTCTATTTGCCAGTATTTTATTGAGGATTTTTGTATCTGTGTTCATTACAGACATTGGCCTGTAGTTCTCTTTTGTGGTCTGGTGTCTCTCTGGTCTTGGTATTAGGGTAATATTTGCTTCCAGGAATGAGTTAGGGAGAATTGCTTCCCTTTCAATATCATTGAAGAGTTTGAGGTGTTTTGGCAAGAAGTCTTCCCTAAATTTCTTGTAGAATTCATCAGTAAATCCATCAGGACCTGGGCTTTCCTTTTTGGTAAGGTTCTAATTACATTTTCAATTTCATTAATTGAAATTGGGTTATTCAGCAGTTTTACATCTTCTTGATGCAGCTTTGGCAATCCATATGTTTCTAGGAATCTGTCTATTTTTTGTGTGTTATCAAACCTATGAGAGTAAAGGTTTTCAAAGTAGGTATTGATGATTTTCTGTATTTCTGCAGGGTGTTGTGATTTCACCCTTTTCATTACTTGTGTGAATTTGAGTCTTTTCTTATTCTTTTTTTTTTTTTTTTTTTTTTTTTTGGTAAGGGGATTGAACTCGTGACCGCATACTTGTAAGGCAGGCACTTATGCCGCTGAGCTAAATCCTCAGCTTTTTTCTTATGCTTTTCGATAAGGGTAGCTAGGGGTTTATCAATTTTATTTATTCTTTCAAAGAACCAGCTCTTCAATTCGTTAATTCTTTGTATTCTTAGTTTTAGTTGCTTCGATTTCTGCTCTGATATTTATAATTTCTTGTCTTCTTTGGGTTTAAGGCTCGATTTGCTCCTTTTTCTAGAAGTTTAAGGTACAGAATTAGATTACTTGTGTTTTCCTGATGTGGGAATTTACTGCTATAAATTTTCCTCTGAATTCTGCTTTCATTGTGTCCCACAGGTTCCAGTGGTTGTATTTGCATTTTCATTTGATTGTAGATACTGTTTTATTTCTTTTGTGACCCATTGGTTGTTTAGGAGAGTGTTATTTAATTTTCATGTCTTGTGAAGTTTTTTGCCATTAATTTCCAATTTTATTGTGTTGTGGTCAGATAATATGCATGAGATTGTTTCAATTCCTTTGCGTTTACCTAAGTATGTTCTGTGCGTTAGTATATGGTCTGTTTTAGAGAATGACCCATGTGCAACTAGGAAGAGTGTGTATTCTGATGTTGTTGGGTGGAACGCTCAGTATACATCTATTAGGTCGATTTATTCACAAGTTCGATTCAGTTCTGTTATTTCTTTGCTGATTTTTTGTTCGATTGATCTGTCTTTTTGTGACAATGGGGTGTTAAGTTCCCCTATTATAACTGCATTATTGCTTATTTGATTTTTCATGTTTATTAAGATTTGTGTAACATAGTTGGGTGCTCCCATATTTGGTACATTATTTATGATTGTAATCTCTTCATTTTGAAATTTTCCCTTAACAAGTATGTAGTGACCTTTTTAATTTTTATCTCTTTTGATCATTCTTGGTTTGATACTCCTGTTGTCTGCAAACAGAATAGCTATCCCTACTGTTTTCTGGGTTCCTGTGGTATGGAGTATTGTATTGTAGTCTGTGAATTTTCTTTTAAGTTAAATGTGTTTCTTACAGAATTTTATTGGATTTTGTTTCTTTTTTTTCTTTTTCTTTTCTTTTCTTTTCTTTTTTTTTTTTTTTTTTTTTGTCTTTTTGAGACAGGATCTCACTGTGCAGTTTAGGCTGGTCTTGAACTCACTTTGTAGCCCAGGCTGGCCTCAAACTTGAAACAATCCTCCTGCCTCAGCCTCCTGAGTGATGGGATTACAGGCATGCACCAGCACATCTGGCTTGGATTTTGCTTCTGAATTCCCTCTGTCAGTCTGTTTTTTTTTTTTTTATTGGTGAATTGAGGCCATTTACCTTGATGGATATAACTGATATATATTGCCTCATCCTTGTCATGTTATCTTTCTGTTGTTGGTTCTCTACTTTTTTTCCCTGTTTAAGTGTTTGCCCTGCTTGATGGTTTCCTTCTGCTGTTGTTCTTGAAATTGTAGTTATCTTTCTCTCTTTCTAGAGTATCTTTCAGTACTCTGTAGTATTGGTTTGGTGGTCCTGAATTTCTTCAGTTCTTTGTCATGGAAGTATCGTATTTCTCCATTGATTTTGAAAGATAGTTTTGCATGTTATATCAGTCTGGGTTGGAAATTTTTTGCTTTGAGGACTTGAAATACTTCACTCCAAGCTCTTCTTGACTTGAAGGTTTTTGTTTAGAAGTCTGCTGTGATTCTGATAGATTTTCCTGTGTAGGTGATCTCTTTCTTTTCTCTGACAGCTTTTAATATTCTGTTCTTGTGCTGAATTTCTGGGATCTTAATTATTTTATGTCTGGGTGAAGATTTATTTTGATTATGGCTAATTGGGGTTTTATTTGCCTTACTTATATATATATCAGATTCTTTTCCCATGCTTGGAAAATTTTCTGCTATTATTCCTGTAAATAATCTTATGTCAATGTGTGTTAACCCCTGCTGTTTCGTTGACATCTATAAGCCTTATATACTTTTCTTTGCATCATTTTGGAGCTGTTGAATTGTTTCCTGGTTCCTTGTTATTTTTAAGAGATCTTTTCTTTGTGATCATAAGCTTCTTTTTTGTCTTCAAGGTCTGAGAGCCTATCTTCAGCCTCATTCAAGTGATTTTGCCAGCTTTCAGTGGAATTTTTAATTTCCTGAATATCTCTTTAAATCTGTTTATTGTGTGCTAATTCTGTCTTATATTGTTCATTCAAGGTTTCTATCATTTTCTTATGTTCCTCTATTTTCTAGATCTTCTTTTGATGTACTTATTATTTCTTTTTCTTTTCTTTTTTTTTTTTTTTTGGTACTGAGGATCAAACTCATGACCTCATGCTTGTCAGGCAGGTGTTTATGCTGCTGAGCTAAATCCCAGGCCCAGCATTTCATGTTTGTCATTTATTCTTTTACCTGGGAGATTATTTCTGAGCTGATTTCCTCTATAGCTTCATGAAGTTGTTTCTTTACTTCAGTTGCTATCATTTCAGAAAGTTCAGTTGTGTGATTTCAATATCTTTCATTTCATTGTCACTTGGGTTTGTTCTCATTGGGCTAAAAGTCTCAGACTGTATCTTTCTCTTTCATTTTGTTATTTTCCTCTGGGACTTGTGCTGCTGACCACGCAACCTCTTGATGGATTGCACTGGGATGCTGGGCTGGTCAGAGCTCAGTTTCCTTGATATCCATGTGGCTAGTCAGGGCACATCCCTGAACTATGGTGCTGGAGCCTGGCACTGTGATGGGCAGAGCTCGAAAACTCCAGGACCCATTGGCTAGTCTAGGCGCTCCCTGATCAATGGCTCTGGGGCTCTGGGCTGGGATGGCTCAGAACTTCTGGGACCTGTGCATCTAATTGGGCATTCCCCCCAAAGAATGTACTGGGATACTGGGTTGGGCTGACCTCACATCCTCTGGGACCCAGGCAACTAGCCAGATTGCATATATGGAATATGGTGCCTGGGCCTAGCATTTGGCTGGGTGGAGTTCAAAACTTCTGGGACTAACCAATCAGTCTTGTTTTTGTGACATTGTCTATATTTTCTTCTGTGTTTTTTACGTTAAGTAGTTTAGACCATTTGGAATTGATTTTTTTTCCCATCTAGATAGCAATTGTCTTTTGATTATCAAGAAGCTCATTGTTTGCTTAAGGTCATTTTTATTTCCATTTTTGTTTTTCTGAACAGCGAATATGATATCTATGGGTTCAGGACTGTGCCTGATGACGATGAGGAAGAGAAGTTGATTGCTAAGGTCCGTGCCTTGGACCTGAAGACTTTGTATCTCACAGAGAACCAGGAAGTTTCCACTGGGGTCAAGTGGGAAAACTACTTTGCTAGCACAGTGAATAGGGAGATGGTGTGTTCTCCAGAACTAAAGACCCTGATCCGCTCAGGCATTCCTCACGAGCACCGTTCCAAGGTATGGAAGTGGTGTGTGGACCTCCACACGAGGAAGTTCAAGGATGGTGCAGCGCCAGGCTATTTCCAGGTCTTGCTGCAGAAGGCCCTGGAGAAGCAGAACCCGGCCTCCAAACAGATTGAATTGGATTTGCTCCGAACCCTGCCTAACAATAAGCACTATTCCTGCCCCACCTCCGAGGGTATCCAAAAGCTGCGCAATGTCCTGCTTGCTTTTTCCTGGCGGAACCCAGACATTGGCTATTGCCAAGGGCTGAACAGGTAGGCACAGTGATAGCATGTTCTCATTGCCATTCAAAGAATTGTGAATACCAGACACTGCCTGGAAGCTCCCTCCCTTCCTGTGTAACCGAGAAAATCCAGTGTTTTAGGGAAAAAAGCAATTGCAGCAAGCTACTTTTAGTGAAGAACCATGCTCATCTCTGGAATAACAAAAGCAAAAGTGCTTCCAGAAAGTATCAATACAGAAGTTGGGCTGGGGATATAGTGGTAAAGGGCACAAGGGCCCGAATTCAGTCCCTGTACCCAGGAAAAAGGAACACAGAATCTAATGCAATTCAGTTTGAAATTTCATTCTTCCTTGTTCTGTAACACATAGATTTTGATCAGAGTTTGATTTCGTTGGTTGATAATGCGTGTAGTGAGAACTCAGGGTTCTTCCTTATTTATATAGGACTCTTGTAAATTAGGAAATTGCCTTAAACAGTGCTTCAGATGATTGAAACCCAGCTCTTGAAAGACCTAAGCTTGTTTTCCTTACACTTATCTCTCAACATGTCTTCCATATTTCTCTAAGCAGGGCGTATAGAAGCCACTGGCTTGTCCTTTAATGATCTAGCTCAGTTGTGGTGAACCAACAGCATGCGTTCCACAGCAGGCTGTTTGTATCATTGAAAGCTCTACCGTTTGCCATCACTGATGTGGCTTTTAGGTCTGGGCCATGTTGTGCCAGAATGAGGCCTCTGCATACGGCTTCTCTATGACAGGGTGTTGAGAGCTAGAGATGGCTTCCTGCTTCTGACCCCAAGTCTGACCATATCTGGCTGATTCACCTCCTGCTGTTTGTGGTTTCTGTTGCATTGTACTTTGCATTTGTATTCCTCTCTGGTAGTGATGTAGGTAACCAAGCTTATTGGAAATACAAAGAATGAAGACTGTATGTTCTTGCAGAATCCCCTGTAAGCCAAGTGCATGAGCTTGAGTTTTGAATGCTGGTGTTTATCCTAGCTGCATAGAGGCCTTTATGTTTCTGGTTCATGTCTTATGCTGGCCTCGGGGTAAGAGCTGACTATTTGCTTCGGAAATGAAAGTATGGCAGGAGGCAAGGTTTCAAACTGCACTGTTCCTTGGGTAAGATCCAGACAAAACCAGATGATTTTCTGGAAGGAAGGAAGCCCTTGCTTGTGGTGAGAACAGGGCAGCTGTCTCTGTGCCCTTAGAAAGTAAAGGGAGTTCAGCTGTTCCTAGATAGTCTCCATTTTAAAAAGAAAAAGCCCATAAATGGGTGACTGCTTAATAAAGCAGTCTTGTTTCACTTAAAGCCACAATTCACTTATTATTCCCAGCTCTGAAACTAACTGGAAGCTGACAACCTCTGAAACCAAGGGGGACTTGAACATGCCTGTTGGGAGTGCAGTGGTACCCTGCTTACCAGATGATGACTTAGAAGCCAATCTTTGTCTGTAAGGGATGCTTCCAGATAAAGCTCTTTCTCTGTACCTCCACCTCTACCTCCCTTAAAGTATTTGAATTTTAATTGTTTCACTGGATGTTTCTCTTGACTGTTTGGTTCATGCCTGTGCCTTCTGAATACCCAGAACTTCATTAGAAAAACTTAAGCCTTCCTAGGTGATTCAGGCCTCTTGTCTTCATCAGTCCATTTTAGTGATGTTTTCAAAGGCTCTGCTGTATTTTCTGGCATCATCAGGTGATAGAGATTTGGCTCTGTGCTTTTGTGCAGTGTTTTTCTCCATCTGTCATTTGTCATCTTTGTCATTTGTCATCCTTTTCATGATGACTGGAGACCTCTTCATCTAGCTCAGGCCTTTTCAAAAAAAAAATTTGAGATGAGTTCATTATAATTTTGTGTAAGGAAGGGGTAAAAAGCAAATCTGAGATGGAGCATCAGAGTTTTCCCATGAGTGATGCATGTAGGCTTCATATCACACATGGGCAGAGCTGGATTTTAGCTAAGTAGAAAGAGCATTTTTCTCTTCCCCTTTACCTACTTTGAGCCAAATGTGGACATATTGGATGAGTAGTCTCTTGATTAGTGACAGTGTGTAATAGCTAGACCCAAGGTTCTGTTATAAAGAATGTAAAAGTTGGTACACATGGTCTCCTTTCCCACCTCCCCAGGTGCAGTTCCAGATGTGCTTGTCTCAGAGAATCTCCCAGCGGGGTTCCTTTGTCTGTGGCCCTGTTTCATTCCTCCAGTGTAGAAGCAGGATAGATGTGTAACAGAAAATGGCTCCCCCAGCCAGTATACTTCAGTTTCTTAGTTGCCCAGGTAATAGTTTCTGTTGCATTTCTGATTGCTTCTGTCTCCTATAAACCCTGTGATGCATACTGTAAGAACCAATGAAAGACAGGCTCTACCTCTGTACTTCTCCTTTCAATCCCATGAATACCTTCCTCCTTGGCCTTTGGGACCTGATATTTTGGGAATGATCCAGATCAGTGTTCTGTTGATGTAAACAAATCTGCCTCCAAATCCTGGGTGTCATTTTGGTGTTTTCTGCTTGCCATTGCACATGGATTCTGGAAAGTTGTTTTTAAACTATCTTGTACTCTTTGTTACTTATATCCACATCTGTTTTTTTCATTGCATAAAAGGAGTAGTTGAGACTTTTTTTTATTTTTAAGAGAATAAAACCAAACAAAATAAAACAGAATAACAGAATAAAGCCACTCAAGACAGTGAAAGTGATACAGGACTCAAAACAAAATAATTGAAATCAACAATAGCTGCCATAATACCTCTTGTTATCTTCAAAATAGCTGTCCATGCCATCACGCATAACTTTTTGAACAGTGACATCAAAGAATAGCTGCATTATAGCTGTATTAGCAAAATCTTAGATTTTTTTTTTTAAATGAGGCTGGCCAGTCATTGGGAAATAATTTCATCAAATGAAAGGGCAAAGGAAATGTAGCTTTGTTTCTCAAATTTTAGGAAATGCCTCACTTGTTCAGGAACATTCATTTATTAGTTATTGGACAGCTAGCTGTAGTTTGGCCAGAGGAGAGATATGGCTCGTAGACATCTCAGTGAAGACTGGTACAGGGGAGGCATTGACTCTCCCTTCTTGCTTGCAGGTTGGTGGCAGTGGCCCTCCTGTACCTGGAACAAGAAGATGCTTTCTGGTGTCTGGTTACCATCGTGGAAGTTTTCATGCCTCGAGACTATTACACAAAGACCCTTTTAGGATCCCAGGTAGTGTGTGTGTGTGTGTGTGTGCGCGTGCGTGTGTGATACATAAAATAGTGAGATACACATGCATATACGACATCTCGATCATTTTCAATCGCTTTGTCCTCTGCTTCCTTCCTTCTTCCCTATTCCTTTTCTCATTTCCGGTAATCTGTCTTCTAGGTGTGTGTGTGTATGTGTCTATCAGTCTGTCTTTCTATATTTTTTAGGTTTCTCATATAAGAGAAAACGTGAAATATTTAACTTTCTGAATTGGGTTATTTTGCTTAGCATGATGTTGATTTCCATCCACCTTCCTGCAAATGACATGATTTCATTCTTCCTTACGGCTAAATTTGTAGCTAGGTATGTAGGCTATTTCCATTGCTTAGCTGTTACGAATTGTATTGTAATAAACACATATATACATGGATTGCTATAGTATATTGTCTTTGATTCTTTTAGGAATGTACCCAGGAAAGGTATAACTGGAATAGTATTTCTGTTTTTAGCTTTTAGTGGAATTTCCACACTGATTTCCATGGTGGTTATGGTACTTTACATTCCTACCAATAAAGTAGAACGGTTTCTTTTTATACCTATGCTGGTCAGTATCGTTTTTTGTGTTGATGATAGCCATTCTGACTGGGGTAAGAATGACTTTCACAGTTTTGATTTTCATGTCTCTTGATGGCCAAGAGACTTTTACTTCTTTTGAGATGTATTGACCATTTTTTTATTGAGTCATTTGTTTTTTGGTGGGTTAATTTTTTGAGTTCTTTATGTATTCTAGAGGTTAGTCTTGTATCAGGAAAGTAGCTACCAAAACTTTTTTTCCTATTGTGTAGGTTGTCTCTTCACTGCTGTGTAAAAGCTTTTAATTTGATGTAATCCATTTTGTTCTTTTTTTTGGTGTTTTTTGAGGCAAGGTTTCACTGTATGGTTCAGGCTGGCCTTGAGCTCACTTTGCAGCCCAGGCTGGTCTCAAACTTGCAGTGACCCTCCTGCCTCAGCCTCCCGAGTGCTGGGATGACAGGCTTGTACCCACCATACCCAGCAGTCTTTTCACTTTCTAATGTCCTCTTCAATGCTCCCTAATTTTCATTATGGGATTGTTCACTTCCTTGATTAGGTCAGGTCCTAGTTTCTTAATTTTTGAAGCTGTTATGAATGGGATTGGTTTGTTTCTTTGTTGGTAGGTTCATTATTGGTGTATAGGAATGCTATTGACTTTTGGGTACTGAATGTCGATCATGTAGGTGTTTTTGAAAGTATTGTGCTTCAGTCACCAGCTCATAGAATGAGAGCTGTAATGCAACCCAAGTTAAGCCCCTGAGGGAGGGAGGCTTTTTGTACTGGATTTCAGCAACTGATCCCAGAGGCTGTCCACCTCTGTGCTGCTTTGTAAGAATTGAGTGTTAGAAATACACAGGACCAGGGGCTGGGGATTTAGCTCAGCGGCATAAGCACCTGCCTTGCAAGCAGGCAGTCATGAGTTCAAACCCCGGTACTGAAAAAAAAAAAAAAAAGAAATACACAGGACCTTGAGGCACGGGAATGTGTGGTGGACGTGTGAGTATAGAGACAGGAGGGACACCAGCAGGAGAGCACTGTCCCTGGTGTGATGCTGACTTCCCAGGATGGGCATGGGTAGGCATTTTGGGAAGGGATGATGGGCCTGGCTTGGCCACATCCAAAGTGCCTTCTGTGGTAGTTCTGACACTTACTCAGGGGTCACCTGGCAGGGGGATGGGAGAGGAAAGCTAGAGGCCCATATCCTGGAGGCTTCACAGCTTTGTATGTACTTTTGTTTTCTAAGTGTTTAAGAGAATTAATTATAATTCATTTCAGCCAAATATATCTTTGACACTTTGTCTCTTACTCTAATCAGGAAGCAAATTGGCCAAAAATATGTATTTCCAACCCTGAGTTCTTACGTGTTGTGGTCCTTTACTCTGGGGTGTGTTTAAATCTTGTTACTATCATTTTTGTAAAAGTAGCAATGCTTTTTAGTTTCATAGGTTATATAGCCTTTTAAAGTTTTAAAATTTTAACCAGTAGTAGCATTAAGACCTATGTAACCATAGATTTTAAAAACAAAAAACAAAAACATTTTTGATTTTTGAAACTTCTTTTAAAGAAAAAAAATTTGTCTGCATCAGGTGTGTCCAGCCTGCAGTGCTGAGTGAAATGGGGCCTTTCTGCTCAGGCAAGCCATGTATACCCTGTGGGCTTATGTTGGACAGCCTCAATCTTGCTTCAGGTTTTTTAGTATTCCAGGAATCTCAAGAGTGACACACCTATTGTTCTAACTTACTGATGTGTGGTATATTTTTGCAAGTTTGAGGATAATATCCTCCAAAGAGTAGTTTTCAAAGAGTAGTTTTACTGTGAGGGGAAGCATCTTCCTAATTCTAGGTGCTGCCAAGTTGCTTTCCACAATGGCTGTTCAGTTTGTGCCTATTGGCTGCCCATGAGAAGACACACTGCACCACGGTCTTGGTGCATGTGTATGGTTCATGAAACCCTGCAGGGTCCTTCATGCTGGCTGCTGTCACTCTTGCCCTGACCGCTAGGGTCTGGCTTGGGGCCTTGTTACTATCTAGTTTTTTTTTTTGTTTTGTTTTGTTTTTTTAATCCAGATCTGCCATTCCTGTGTGGTTCTTTGAGTCCAGGTCTTTCCTGAGCTTCAATGTGGTCTCCCAATAGAGTTGCCATGGGTACCCATACATGCCACTTTCCCTGATCTGGCCCCAGCACCACAATTCTGCCCTGCCATGCATGTCAGCATGGGACCCTGAGCATCTCTCCTTATCTCTCTCAGTATGGGAGTTTTAAGTTCTGCAGATTTGTCTCCACGAAGTCATGAATCTTTGTGCCCTCTTTCCTGCTGCCTTTCATGGGCTCACATCCACTGCCTGCATCTGGCCATGGGCTCACTGGGACACCAGTGGGTAGGGCTTCACTGGGCTCTCTGGTCAGCCTTGCTGCCCTGCTTTAGTGGAGGGGACGGCCCTGAGTGTTCACAACTGCAAGACACTGCTGTATCCCTCTTATGTCTTTCAAGTTGAGTATAGAAAGTGGTTTTGGGGACTGGTGTGTCTGGTAAAGTTGAGTAGACTGGAATTAGGAGTCCATTGTATGGGAATAAATGCTGTTCTGTGCTTTTGTTCCTGTTGTATATGTACACATGGATAATGTTGACTGAGCCACAGATGAAACTGGCTGTTTTTGTGTGGGCCACAGAAAGTCGCTAGCCTGCAGGACAAGGATTTGACCTGGTTATGGCAGCTTTTGTGACTGGCTTCTGCCAGGCAGTGCCACCTCATCTGTACCATGCTGTCTGGAAGCCAGGGGGCTTGAACATTGGGTGCTGTTCTTTCCCATGAGTGACCTTTACAGGACCTGCCATCGTCACTGTGCCAGTTCATGTGTCTATCTGCTTACCTTCTGCATCCTTGAGATCAGGTTGAGACTGTGCCATCCCATCTCCTACAGGCCCCTTGCCTGGCATGTCTGTGTTCAGTAAATAGGTAGCTCACATGAGCCTTGTGTGAGCCTCACAACAGCCATCTTCGCAATAGGGCACAGACTACAGAAAATTCTTTGCTGACAGCACCTAGCTGGTGGTGGTGGAACTGAGATCCCCACCTGGGTCCCTCAGGCCAGAGTCCTTGCTCCCCGCCACTCCCTCAGCTTGGTGAATGTGTGTCATGTGGATAGGTGGGTAATGTCACACTTTTTGGCTCAAGGGTAGTTTTGCTATTTTTGCCTAGGACTCAGACTTCTGGCCTTACGTCTCTGCATCACTGTGCTCTGCTTTTCCCAGGGCTTGGATGTTGGATGCACACCCATGCCACTCAAGTTCAGTCATCCCTGAGCTGCAGAGCAGCTTAGCCTTGTGACAGTCCCGACAGTGGGTTTGGAACAGCTACATGGTCTCTGTCTCTATGACTTCACCCTCTGCTCTCAGTTTGAATGATTGGCCTTGTGTTCTTGCCCAGTGCCGTGGCCAACCATGACCCTTTTCTCCTCTGCTCCCTCCTCAGGTGGACCAGCGAGTGTTCAGAGACCTCATGAATGAGAAGCTGCCTCGATTACATGCCCACTTTGAACAGTACAAAGTTGATTATACTCTCATCACATTCAACTGGTTCCTGGTGGTGTTTGTGGACAGCGTGGTCAGTGACATCCTCTTTAAGATATGGGACTCTTTCCTGTATGAGGGTCCAAAGGTGGGTATGTTTGGCTGTGTTCTTAGTTATATTCCTGGTGGCTGGCAGGCAGACAGCAGGGCAGAGTGACTGCCTCCCACAGTGCCTTGGCGGTTTTGGTACGGTGTGGCCCTGGGGACCTTGGGCGGCCATGATCACTGCTTATCCATTTGTAGTGCTCAGTGGTAGGGATGTGGCTAAGGGACAGAGTGCTTACATGGGACCTCAGTTCCATCCCAGCATTGTAGAATAGAACAGAAACCACAGTACTGAGTCCTGTATTAGGTCTAGAAGCTTATATAGTTTGTAGTCTGAGCCTCAGCATTTATAGGTGTCAGCATCATCTGCATTGTGTGGTTGAGGAGATGGAGGTGCAGATCTGATCAGAGAGGATGGAGAGCCAGCCCAGCATCACAGCTTGACTGCTCATAAGCCTCCTCTCGTCCTGTTTTTTTGGTTTTTTTGGGGGGGGAGGGTACTGGCAGCCTAACTCAGGACCTCACGTTTGCCAGGTTGGCACTGTTCCACTGAGATAAATCTCCGGCCCATTCCTATTATGTATTTTAAAAAACTAGTATACATTTTAATATGTAAATACACTACTTATCAAAAACTAAGGGTAGATAGTAGAAAGGAGGCCCCTCTCCCCAGTCTCCTAGTTCTTTTCCATGTATTGTAAGTATTCAGTGCATATTTATGTAGGTTTTTACCTTGGTGTATCTTGGAGACAGTTCCAGGTGTCCAGGTCTGACACACGTTTTGTAACTGTACAGCATTTGCTTGTATAGATGAACCAGGTTATACAACAGCCCCGGTGGATGATAGGATGTCAGTTTCATGCCACTTCCGATTGCTATGCCGACTCTCAGAGACCATTGTCTTTCTGTATCTGTGCAGCTGCACCTGTGGGCTTGATCCTCAGGTGGAGGTGCTAGGCCAAGGACCTAGGGGTCACAGATATTCAAACTTCTCTGTAACATAGTGCATTAACAACCTGATGATCCAGTCTGCTATTACTGCAAAGATTTCTCAGTGAGGGCAGAAATGGTATAGGAATCAGGCCTCAGGTAGGGAAGTACAGAGATATACGAGATATTCAGATATTCAGAGTACGAGGCCTTCTCTGAATAAGAAAATGGGCTGGGGATGTAGCTCACAGTGAGGCCCTGGGTTCACTCCCCAGTACTCCACGCAAGCAAGCAAATAAATAAGATTTTTCACTTTATTGTATTGACCTAAATATTACCTGAACTTGGGATTCCACGTCTGCTTACTGCACAGGAAGTGGTTGGGGCTGGATTGTGAGTTTATGCTCCTATGAGAAAGCTCACATGGCCAGTGAGAATTGGCCCAGGGGCCAGTGTGTACATAGGGTAGGGCTCGTTCTGGGAAGTTCCTCAGGACTTCAGCACCCAGGCTTGTGTCTTCATTCACATGCTTTTCTATCTTTCCTACAGGTTATTTTCCGTTTTGCTTTGGCAGTTTTTAAATACAAGGAAGAGGAGATCCTGAAATTACAGGACTCAATGTCTATATTCAAGTATCTCCGCTACTTTACCCGCACTATCCTTGATGCTCGGTGAGTCCTGGGAAGCACCTTCCCTTCCCCAAAAAGATCAGAGGAACAGAAACTTACACATCTAACCCCGCAGAATAACTGGTCCCACACTGTTGTCAGACTCTGGTGCTGTGTGGGAGAGGGAATTTCCTTCCTAAGAGAAGAAATAGCTTTGGTCTGTGTGCTTATAGCTGTTTGCTGAGTGTCTGTTATGAATGGAGCCTGTTCCAGACTCAGGGCGCTAGATGGAGTTTGGTGGTGGGGGAAGCTGGCCCTACCCTTGGTGCTGTGACCAAGAGGTCCAGGCAGAGGGCCTAGGCTAGGAAGGGTGATGAGGGGAGAGGCTGGGCAGAGCTCCCCCTGGGGAGTGCTTAGGGACCTGTGGAAGTGATTTAGCTGGGTCACCAGTCCGAGTGTGTAGCTGGCTACGGCAGAACTGACTGACTGGGCTTTTGCAGGTGTTCTAACACACTGAGACCGGATGTCACTATGAACAACTTAGGCAGAGAGGGACAGGTTATTTTGGCATACAGCTGGCCCCTGGGAGTCCAGGAATGATGGGTATGCGAGGGGTCTACCCTCTGCTTGGGGAGAGATGGCCTGGGGCTGGAGAGCTGGAGCAACTTGAGGTGAGAGGGTCTGAATCTGGAAGAATGCAGGCTCTGGCTTGGGCAGTTCCTGTGTCCCCTGGACCACAATGGGGGTGTTAGCAGCAGGAGGAGCTGGTGGATACTGCATAGGCTCTCTGGCATCCTCACTGTTTTGGTGTCTTTCACTTCAGGCTGTCAGGATCAACACTGACACACATAACACATGTTCTCTGCCCAGAGGATATCTGAGGGTCATACTTGACTGTGAGCACTCCTTGGGAGCCTTGAAAGCTTTCTGCCAATGTCAAGAAAGACCCTGGATGGGCTCATGCAGGCCAACAGCTAACCCCTGTGTTGAAAGGCTGTGTAGTTCAGAGATGGAACCTCTCCAGCTTGTCAGTCTGTCCTGAAACACCCATTAGGACTGGGCAGTGCAAGTGCCCACCAAGTCATGTATGGTCCTGCAGCGCCATCTTGTGAGCAGCATCATGCAGTTCCCCTTTAGAAAGTCCAGGTCTTCATATAGCTTTGAATGTGCACTGGCAGGATTATGGGTGGTGCTAAGACTGCAGGTGTCCAGGACCTTCTGCATGGGGCCCCTAATAGTTTAATAAGCCCCACAAGAATGGTTTTAGGATTACCAGTTCTGCAGCACATGATGGGTCTTGCATGACAGGAAGGAGTGATTTCTATAGCCAGGTACATACAGGCTATATTGGGTGATACAGGTTGAAATGTTCTCTGCAGCAAGACCCTGGGTGCCCTGTGATGCTGGGTCTGCTTGTGCTGCTCCTGAGATGATAGAACCAAGGAGTGGGAATGTTAGTTTTGATTCCTAGTGCTCACTCTCTTTCCTTTTTCTGTGTGTGTGTGTGTGTGTATGTGTGTGTCTTTTTTTGTCTTTTTCATTTTTATCGGTACCAGGGATCGAACTCACGACTGCCTGCTTGCAAGGCAGGCGCTTATGCTGCTGAGCTAAATCCCCAGCCCCATGTGTGTCTTTTTTTGAGGCAGGGTTTCACTTCACTGTATGGTTCAGGCTGGCCTTGAACTCACTTTGTAGCCCAGGCTGGCCTCGAACTTGCAGTGATCTTCCTGCCTCAGCCTCCCAGGTGCTGGAATTACAGGTGTGTATCACCACGCCGTAGCTCCAGTATTCATTTTCTGTTGCAAAGGGGAGAACACTAGGTTTTGGGTTTGTGAGGTCATGGGCTGCAGCAGGGAGGGCTGGTGTGTGGGCTTCCAGGACCCAATACTCGCAGTGTTTTGTTTCCCCACCAGTCTGCACAGTGTCTGTTGCTCAGAGCTGCTCTTATCTCTGGGACTTTACCTGTCCTAGAGCACTGGAAGATTGGCACTAAACAGTGGCCTTTCTTGCTTGTTATGTCCTTATCAGTTTGTCAAGCAAGCCTCAGACATAGAGTAGTAAATATGGAGAAGGAGTTGTGATTGAAGCTTGTACCTCTGCACTTTGCACACCAGGTGAAATATAGCCCACATATCTGGGTGATGACTGGGGTGCCACTCTGACCCAGCCCTGCTGGCTGCACCTGTATCAGACTTTTAGTAGGCAGCAGGATATAGAATGCCTGCTGGGGAAGCTAGCTCCTCCTGGGCCCAGGTGTAGTGGGCTGACCTTGTGCTGGGAGCAGCAGCAGCCTTGGGGGCAGGTCTTAGTTCTGTCTTAAGACAGCTAGGCAGTGGTTAAGGCAAGTTACAGTTCTGCTGCGAATCACTGCAAATTGGTCCCTGGCCCAAGGGTGATAGAAACCCTCATGCTGCACAGGTCTGTGTTGCTGATTGTCATTGCTGGTTTGCTCAGGCATCTGCTGCTGCCCAGTCAATCCGGCCTGGCATTGGCCTGAGGACTCATGCCCACCAGCACCCACAGATGTGGAACAAACACTAGGCACTGCTTGCATGAACCCTCATTCTCTGGGAGGGGACACTGAATGTTCTGATGGTAATCAGACCAAAAGACAAGCATAGCAGAGCCAGAGTCTGTGTCTAGGTAGGACTCAAGAATATCCCTTGGCCACTGTGCCCCTCTGTGGGAGGAGGTCTCTCCACCCACCCAACCCCCCAGCATGGTCTCCTTCCTGCCTGCCCCCAGGCTTTACTGCTGTGGGGGCTGAAGAGCACTCAGCCTCACTGACCCCCTTTTCTGCCTTTTATCACACCAGGAAGCTGATCAACATCTCTTTTGTGGATCTGAATCCCTTTCCTCTGCGCCAGATCCGGAACCGACGTGCCTATCACCTGGAGAAGGTGCGGCAGGAACTGACCGAGCTGGAGGCCATCCGTGAGGACTTCCTGCGTGAGCGGGAGCCTGGCCCTGACAAGGGTGGGCTGGTCAGTGATGAGGAGGAGGATGCCTGAGACCCCTCCCCCAGATGCTGCTCTTTGCTATGGTAACCAAAGTATGTCCAAAGTGAACTGCAGGGGTCGCTGCTCACTTAATGCCCAGGTATAACATCTGTGGCCTCTGTGGGGCGGATGTCCAGAGCCAGACTACACTTCCTTATCCTGCTTGGACCTGGAGAGGAGTCTGCTGCATTTACAGCCACATCACACTGTAGCGTTTAGTCACATGCGTTGCAGTCCTGCTTTCTGTCTGATCAGTGTCACTATGCACTTATCAGCTGGTTGTCAGCTGTTTACAGCTTCTGCCAGCTGGGTTGGTTTTCACCCCAGGAAAACCGGCCTTTCTGGGTGCCTCCCATGTCTGTTACTCTTCTTGTGCTCCTCTTGTACATAGTGAGCAGATGTGAGTGTGTTTTAATGGCAGCACTTGGAGGCTGCACCAAGGGTTCAGAGTGAGGCTGTTTCCATGGGGTGAGGTCAGTGTGCACAGAAGGGCTTCCTTAAAAAGCAAGCACACCTTTGTTCTGGAGTGGCCTTTGCTGAAAGCCCATGAGCTTTCCTCTGCCATGCCATGCATAGCCTTTCATTAGTGGTTCCCCCTCCACAGTGGGGGCCTGGCCCTGCACCAGCCCTGTGTGAGAAGGTCATGCCCCAGCTGGCCCTCTGCTTGGCATCTGTGGAAAAACTTCCCAGCTGAAAAGGTGACTTATGGAAGCCATTCTCCACGTATGGCTGGGATAGGACTCTAGGTGAACTGCCTGCCCCTGGGGAGGGTGTAGATGCAGGTATGGAGTTGCTTTTCAGGTGGCTGCACAGCTAGTGGACAAGATCCCAGGGTGGCCAGTGCTCCTGTGTCTTCCTGTACCCGAGCTTAATGATACTTTTGCTGAGGTGGGGGCTCACGGGAGCACTCACCCAGCCCCATGCGGCTGCCAGACAGCCTTGTTCTTGGTGAAGACATGGGATCCCCGTGGCCCCATGTGTGGCGTGGCAGGCTGCCAGGCAGGTCCTGGCTATTTTTTTATTTTGAGCTGATTGGGACCATCCCTAAGGTGTGGGTATTGTGTTTCCTGACACAGTATTACTCAATACAAGAGAAGCAGTCTTACATGAAGTATTTTACACTACCCGGAAAAAAATTGAAAACGTCTCTAGTTGATATAATCATACTCCTAAGAATCAAGGCAATGCAGTTTTTTTTGTTGTTGTTTTTTTTGTCTTTTTTTCTTTTTTATCAGTACCAGGGATCGAACTCATGACTGCCTGCTTGCAAGGCAGGTGCTTATGCCACTGAGCTAAATCCCCAGCCCCTAAGGCAATGCAGTTTTAAGTGCTCCTGTAACCAGTTTTCCTATGGTTTTTCTTTCTTCTGTCAGCCTTCTAGTGGGTTTTGTGGCTGGATTACTACTTTAGCACATATACTGAACTCAGCTTCTGTATTATGCAGAGGGAGCTGGTCTCTCTATTCAGCAGCTTGTATCAGAAATGTGTCTTGCCATTGTGTGTGTCTTGGAAGTGGGTTTGGAGGCCTGGCTTCTCCAGACAGCAGCCCCTGAGTGGGGAGCCACAGTCTGCTACTGTTCTCAGGTACAGGTCACTTGTTGGTGGACCTCATCCCTCCTCTGGAGAGGCCATTAGCTGGGGACAGCTGCTGAGGAGGCACAGGGGACAGGGGTGGGTACCTTCTGGGTCAGCTCCAGGTCAGTTTCCACACGAGGTGCCAGCCCAAGCTGCCATAATAGCTCCTCAGGAGTGTACATGTTTGGTCTGGCTTGCCCTGGAAAGATGCATCTCTGTGGTGCCTGCAGGGTGGGGGCTCCTCTGTGACCAGGCAGTATGTAGGAACAGTGATCCTGGAAATGGACTGGGTATCTTCCTGAAGGGGTGGTAGGGGGAGGTGTTGGTCTGGTTCCAGGTTGGGGACAGGATAGGCTGAAGCCCCACTGTCTCCTGTAGCTGAGACCTGTCCTATCCCTGGCACCCCCCTGGCCCCTCCACCAGCTACATGAAGAGCACCTCTGGCTACAGCGGGTGCGCTGTTCGTCTTGCACATGGTCTGCACGCTGGGGCTGGTGGAGTTGCCAGCTCTGCAGTTGTTGTTTTTAAATAGGTTGAACTTTTTAATACTTTTATATATTTTTACTACAGTTTATATTTTTGTAGGCTATTTTATCAACATTTTTCTAGATTCTGTACATCTATTTTCTGTAACAAGTTCTATTTTGTGTGCACGACTCCCTTGTATGTATTTATGTAAGCCTGAGTCTCCCGACTGCTCTTTCCTCTATATCATCTTTACCTTCAGCCATGAACTTGGTGTTTACGTGCCCTCTCCTCACTTTCCTTTCCTTGGTAGCTTGGTGCTGCTTGTCATCAGGCTAACAGCTGGACAGTGGGAGCTAGGACTTTGGATTGCAGAAAACACTGTGATTTCCAATATGTTATGCTGACATAGGAAGCACCCTAGGCAAACCCCAGTCAGGTTTTCCTAATGAAGCATTTGCATGGTTGCATGAGCCCCCCTTGTTTTTTATCTAATGTTGTATTTTTGTGCAGCAGGTGACTGTCCTTCCATATGACAGCAGCTTCTGTACTGATGTTCAGGATAAAATAAACTCCTTTATGTAATGTTGTGTTTGGGTTCACCCAAGGGCATTGACTGTGGCCATCAATTTTAGGTGACTCTGCCCAGTGGGGTGGCTGGGACAGGATGCCTCTGCCAGCAGCAGTGGCCCTAAGAACGGTGGCCAAGCCATAGGCCAGGTCTGGGGACAGTAGCAGGAGACAGTAGCAGGAGCCAGCCTACAGAGGACAGGTGGCCTTCTGCCAGCTACCCAGGCCTGCCTGGTCATTGGCTCATTTGTCTCCTGCTCAGCTGCCACTGTGGAGACACCTTGGCTACCACTAGAAAAACAACGAGACCAAATGTCTTTGCGTGGGGTGAGGTGGCCCTAGAAAGAAGAACTATGAGGCAAGCCAGGGCTGTAAGATGCTTTCTGTGGGGAACCTGAGAGCAGCAGCAGAGGTGCGCTAGGGACTCTAGAACTACACCACCATGTGTGCCCCTGCTCCTGTCCTTGTGAGCAGTCTGCCTGATGAAACTCGAAGATGCTGTTACTCTGTGAGTGTACCCAGGACCTCCTTACAAAGACAGCGGAGATGCAGGGCTGTGCTTTCCTGATGTACCTCAGATGACTTCCTGCCTGGTGCATAGAGGGCACCGTGGAGGGCACTCAGTGCTTACAAGAGGAGACAGAGACTTGGGGTCTCCATTGGGCCTGTGCCGCCTGGGATGTCACCTGGAATAGGGAATGGAGGTGACTTAAAGAAGAAGTGAAGGTCTAAGGCTACAGCCAGAGGGAAGGCGTGGGTGTAGCTGGGCCTGGGATGATGACAGTGTCCAGTCCTTCCTGCCTGAGAACCATCACGCTCAACTGCTTCCTCATATGTATACACCACATGCTGGCTCCTCCACTGGGAAGAGGCTGTGGTTAGGCAGATGCCACAATGCTGGGCCACAGTCAGGGTGGTAAAGCCTGGTGCCTAAGCTTGGCAGTGGAGAAGGGGACACGAAGCCCTACCCCACCATCTAGCACTGTTCAAGATGAAGGAAAAGGACAAAGGAGGAGAAAGGCCAGGCTGCTCCTCCCCTCCCCATTGCATGTGGGAATTAGCAGAACTGTGGGGGGGCGGGGCAGGGCAGCCCGTGAAGGGGACAAAGGGGCTCTGCAGCTTGGGGATGTGTGTGCCTCCACCCTGTGAAACAGGTCTGAGGACCTGAATCGGGGCCCTGGGAAGGCTGGGTGGTGGACATGAACTAAACTACACGGTGTGGACAGAAGGAGACCCATACACTTCTACGCGGTCTCCCATGCCCAGTTCTCTGCTACAGACTCCCCACATGCACCTCTGCCCTGATGGCCTCCATGCCCACATTCAGTGCTGCTCTACCCACAAACAGGAATGGCTGCAGCCACAGAGGGTCCAGGGCGAGGAGTGAAGGATAGAGGGTAGAGTTCTGATCGAGGTTTACTCATCTGAGGTAAAGCCAAGCTATGTTTGGAACAGTAGATATTTATGTAAAATAATAAACACAGGCAAACCTTTATAATAAAAAAATACTTTTCCTGAGGGGATGGGTCCCTGCCTGCCCTAGGGTGGGCAGGATTAGCACCATGGGGTATGAGGGGCGGTGCTGAGGTCTGTGTGTCATGGGCAGCCTGACAGTCTCTGTGTCCTGCCCAGGTCCTTGTCAGCGATGGTCTATATGCGGGTGGCCATGGGACAAGCCCTCATGGCTAGATGGGTGACATGAGCGGCAGCACTGGACACGAACAGTGGGCAGCTCGCAGTGGCCCATGGTGTGAAGGAGCTCGCAGAAGTTGAAGGGCAGACGGTCTCGCTCGCAGCCTGGGCACAGGGCAGGCACAAGTCAGGCAGTGGGCCAGGTGCTACGTTGAGAGGCTCTCTGGAACATTTACCTGTGCTACCCTCTAACCCCAGTCTAAAGAGACAACAGCAGGCAATACCAGGGCATAAACTCCCTGCTCTCCCATTTCTGGAGGAATTCTGGCCCTAAACCTACAAATTATCAGTTGTGGCTACCACTTGCCCAAGGCTGGATCTGAGATACAGAGAGCTGGCAGGGCCTAGCCTGGGGTTCTGGAAAAAAATACTAAGACTCCATCTTAGCTCATCTCAGGGGATGCCATCCTAGAGCAGCTCAGGGCATCAGTCCAAGACTTATCTCAGGGGACTAAACCTAACCCTCCTTTCCTCATGAGACCCCATCCTAGACTACCTGAGATGAGCTCATCCAGATAGCCTCAAGAGGTCCCATACTAAACCACTCAGGTGACCCATTCTAGTCCATCTCACCTGACAGAGGTCCCACTGCATGTCAGATTGCATCCTGAACACCTGAGGACACCCCAACTAGACCACCTCAGGTGACCCATCCTAACCCTCCTCAGGAGATACCATGCCACCCATCTCACCTTAGGATACCCCAGCCTAGCCTACCTCAGGTGACCCCTATCCTAGCTAAGCTTTACCCCATTGTATTACCTCAGCTGACCTCATGGTAGACCAAGTCAGGTGACTCATCCTAACCCTCATTTCAAGTGACACCATTCTAGACCACACTTCACCAAAAGAGAACACACACTAGACTACTCAGGTGACCTACCTCATCTAAGGATACCCTATTTAGGACCGCCTCAGGTAATGGCACTGCTATACCACTTTGTAGCCCACCTCACTTCAGAGGACCCCATCCTAGACCACCTGAGGTGACCCATTCTAGATTACCTCATAAGATCCCATATCACTGTAGGAGATGCCACCTCATCTCAGTAGACCCCATTGTAGCACACCTCACTCCAGAGGACCCCATCCCAGACTACCTGAGGTGAGCCATCCTAGACCACCTCAGAAGACCCCATTGTAGCCCATCTCACTTCAGGAGATGCCATTTTAGCCCCTTCATCTCATACTCCACCCTAGCTCAGTTCAGGTGACCCATCCCAATCCATCTCAAGAGACCTCATCCTACCCCTCAGGAGATCCATTCTAGCCACTTCAGGTGACTCAGCCCACCTCAGGAGACCCATCTAGGACCACTCCAGGAAACTGCTGTCTTAGTCCACGTCAAGAGACACCAGACATCCTAACCGACCTCACCTCAGGAGACTCCATTGTGGAACACTTCAAATGACCCATCCTAGCTCACTGTAGGTGATCCAACCTAACCCCCCTCACTTCAGGATACCTTTTCCTAGATCGTTGTAGCAGACCTACTCCAGACCACCTTAGCAGACATCTAGACCACCTAAGGTACCCAAAGGACCCATCCAGGGGGTTGTGTTCCCCCACCTCTGCTTACCCCTAATACCTTACAAGTCCTGGCACACCACTGAGTTTCAAGGCTGCAGTGGTCTGTGCCTCCTCAGTCCCTAGAGACCACACTGGGCTTTAGGCAGCGCCTCCCCATGATGGGCCTTGGCAGGTTCTCAGGCCAGAGTAGAGGTCCACCCCTCAGCCAGCCCTCCGTTTCTCATGAGCAGTGAAGCCCAGGGAGTAGGCCTTGTGTGCAGTCACAAAGGCCATCAGGGTGAGACAAGAGGTAGAGCAAGGACAAGTGAACAACAGGAAGCACTAGAGTAGGAGTCGAGAGGCCAGACCGACCAAGGACGATGACGTCAAAAACATCAGGAAACCAACAGATAAAGGTCACCCTGTTACCCAGAACCTCTAGGCATGTGTAAAAAATGAGAGGACTGGCCTGTGTGCAGCCATTTGTATATACACATGCATGCATGAACGCTGGGTTTTGAACACTCTGATCCTTGTCTCTCGAAATCTTGCATGGAGAACCTCCCTGAGGCAGTACACTACCAGGCCAAGACTCCTGTCAGTCCCAGCCACAGGTCTTCCCCAGGCTAGAGAGAGCCAGCATGGTCTCTGTAGACGCAAGCTTTTCTCCTAGGCACTCTAAACCAAGTGACATTCGCTTCATTCCCTTTAATGCATCTCTTGCTGCTCTTGATTAATATGCTCAGTTCTTTGGGACACCAAGAACCTGGGAACAGCTCCCCAAGGCCCCCACATAGTTATAAAGGGACACCTAAGCTGAGTGTAGGCCCTGGGGAGGGGGCTGCAGGCTGCTTTCAAGGACTAGGCCTGGAGGCTTTCCTGCCCTGAGCTATCTATTTTGGGATATGGCCTTCAGCCTCTGGCCTTGCTTCCTGTGTTGCTGATGGTCCCCAGCTGCCTCCCAGCTTGCCACACAGATTTGGGTCCAAGGAGTGCAATCCCTCCTCCCAATCGAGTGCTACAGACCTAACTTGTACTCTGCTGAGGATCTGGGAAGCTTCTTAGCTTCTCAGGCCTGTTTGCTCCACTGGCAGGCAAGGTGGTCATATATCCTGAGGTCCCAGCGTTTCCAAATGTCCTGCCACAGTTGCATGACTATTCTAGCATCCTGGGAATTTCAGTCTCAGCCCAGGATACCTCCCAGGGCATCTTGGCTGTGGCAGAAAACTCACTTGGGAGGACTGCCTGTTCAACCACCTCCCTTTCCTCCAGGTCTCCCCTACCGCCCACACTACCCTGGAGACCATAAAGCTCAAGCCCCCAAGCCAGGCTTGTTCCTAATTCCTGCTACCCATTGGACCATCCTTACCACCCAACTTCCTGTGGACTCTGAACTACATATGTGGAACAGAGGGTCCCAGCCTCTTCCAACCCCAGGTGGCATGCAGGACAGTGCTGAGGCAGGCAGGGGCTACACAGGCAGGCTCAGTGACTGGCACTTCTGCAGGGCCTTGAGACCATGGACATGAGGTGAATGGGACATTCCCGTCAGACTCAGTGCAGTAAGCTATGGCCACTGGGCAACTGGCTGCTGGTGAAGGATGCTGTATAGAGCAAAGGAGGGAGGGTAGGCTGGGGCAATTGCTGGACACCGTGGGCTGTGCAACAGCCAGTGGCCTGGGGACAGAGACAGCAGGCAGAGGAGTGCTGCTCTGTATGGAGTGCCACGCCTGTGTTTCCTTGTTGTACAGGGGCCTGGGTTCTGCCTGACTACAATGGAGGACAGCAGTGGCTGCCTCAAGGAGGGGAAGTAGTCACATACCCTGAGCACTTCTTAGGAGAAGTAAAACAGTAGAAAGGAGACAAGGAAATCAAGATTTTAAAACTGTACTTAACTGCAGCTTCAGAATACAAACTTAAGCTCTTTTCCTTTAAAGAAACTCAAAACAAAATTCCCAAAGGTCTTACAGCCACACCTGTCCTTTGCACCTGTAAACTGTGTTTCCTCCACCCCCAAGGAAGCAGCAGTATTGGTAGGCAGCAAAGCTCAACTTCAAACATAGGCAAGTGGCTTGCATTGTGAGCTGACAGTGAGAATATGCATCTTAGATCACTGATCTCAAAGACACCTTGAAATACACCCAGTTCCGGTGCACTGCCTGTGCTGCACTCTTGAGTGCACCCTAAAACCTCCATCTATTAGATTAGCCTTTCTCTTGCCTCTTAGTGAAGAGTCCTAAAAATTCTTTTCTCACGTCAGGAGTCAAAGAAACTAAACTTATTCTACAAGGGTGGGCTATTTCAGCCTCAGAGACCCCAGATCCAACTGAGTGACACTTCTAGGTGCCTTGCACCCCAGGCCTTCACCCCAGACCCTATCTGTGCAGGGACAAGGGCTGCTAGCCTCTCACACATGAAGAAGGGAAGCAGAGCCCAAGGCCATGCAGTTGATGACCAGACCCAGGTGTGAGTCCAGGGTCATGGGGTTTCCTGTGCTTAGCACTGCTGGGGGCAGCTGTGGCTCAGGAAGGAAGTGGGGGGGTGGGATACAGAGCCACCTCTGGCCTAGGCCCTTCTGCCTGCCCAAAGGACCCAGCTGGCCCGGAAGCCAGGAGCACAGGGTGCCAGCAGCACCCTAGGGGAGGTCCTTCCTGTAGTCCCTTTGCTTACTCCTGGCTCCTTCCTCTAGCTAGCTGGGAATGGAAGGCCTTGAGACATCCTGGCCTTCCCAGAAGGGAAAAGGGGCTCACCTGAGGATGCACAATTTGGGGGGCTAACCCCCACTCTTCCATGGCTGGAGAAGCTGCCTGTGTCCCCTGGGGGGGGGGCTAGTTTCCAGCACAGAGCCCCTTCTGCCTCCGTGCACCAGTACTTTGTGAAGTTGGCATGTCCTCACCCCGCCCACTTGCGATCCAGTGCTGGGAGAGGGGACACTCACGTGGAGGCTCAGTGGCTTCACAGTCCTCTGCGCTGCATAGCCGGGAGCCCTCAGGCCTGGCCTCATGGCTGCACTGATTGCTGTCTTCCTCACGAAGTCCTGTCCGCACATTGACACACTTGACCAGGCGCCGCTGGATACCACCTCTACAAGGTGCTGAGCACTACAGGGGATGAGGAGAGTCCTGGTGGCCACACCCACAACGGGAGTGGTGTTTCCCTGCTAGTGCCCTGGCCATAGCAGCCTCCACAGGGTTGGGAGCATGGCCAGCGGGATCCGCTCTTATGCAGCGGAAATGGGCAAGGCAGTGAGCATCCCATACAATCCCACCTGAGGCCTGGCAGAGTAGTCAGAGACCTGAATAGGAACCACAGTACTCCGGGGAGCAGAAAAGGCTGTAAGTTTCTCAGCGCCCCCTCTTAAATTAGGTATTATCTCAGCTAGGGACCTGGTGGTGTGAAATGCTCTGAGAGCAAGCTTTATCTGTGCTGACCATATGGGCCTTATGCTTGATTGTGCAGCTTTATTTATGGCTCCCAGTCCTGCCCTCCCATGCCATCCCCATTTTTAAGATGGGACAAGTATGGTCCAGCAAAGCAAAGCTACCTGCCAGTCACTTTGCAGTTTCTGCACTCTGCAGAGTGCAGGCCCTGCTACCTTCAGGGGCTGGTTCAGGAGCAAATCAGAGATTCCTGAACCTCTAGGGACCAGACTAATCTGGTAGGGAGCAGTCCTGCCCACCATGGGCTCCCTCTCTGTCCCCTTGTCCCATTGTATCTGGCCCGGGAGCTTCTGTTGCTTTGCCCCTCTTCTTGGCATCGCTGACCCTCTGCTGGGTCTCAACCCAAATTTCCCTCCTCCCAGGCTTCCCTGGTGTCCTGGCACCCAGCCATCCCACACCCTCTTTGTTCTTCCAGCTTCCTGACCCTCCCTGCAGCCCAACTCACCTGGCCCCAGGGCCCCACCACCCACTGTGTGCAGGGGTGGGTGTTGCAGGGCTGAGTGGCGTTGGGTCTTAGTGCCTCTTCACAGAGGCCTGGCTCTGGGCAAGTCACCAGCCGCTGCTGCTCACCACCGCCACAGGCTTCAGAGCACTGGGAAGGAGGAAAGGTATCAGCATGGCGGTGAGCCTGGCTAGGTTCTTTGGGAGGACCAGGTCCACCCCAGATGCCCCCTCACCTCTCTCCAGGAGGAGGTGTACCAGCTGAGGCAGGGCTGGGTCCCACAGGGCTGGCGAGCAGGTGGCTTAGTGGGCCCAGGCTGGCAATGGAATGGCCTCAGTGGCCGAAGATCCTGTGTGTCCACACAGTGCACGTCCCGCACTGCAGAGCCTCCACCACAGCTGCGGGAACACTGAGGGACAGGGACATGTGTGACACAAGCTTATAACCTGGGGGCAGAGGAATTTGTGACCTACCCCACACATGTAATCCTGGAGCCTAGGGACATGTGTGGATACACCCTACTTGCACACACATGCTGATAACCCAGAGCCCAGGGGCTGGTGTGTGGATGCACCGATCCTATAGGTGTGCACACACTTATTAACCTAAGGGTCGTGGACCTGTGAATGCAGCCCATGTGCATGCATATGCTTATAACCCAGAGGTCCAGTGATGTGTGTGACATACCCTATGTATATGCACACACAGCCTAGAGATACAGGAATACATGTGTAGATATACCCTATACCCATGCACACATAATTCTGGGGACATACCTATGTGTGACTAAGTACATGTATATGCTTATAATCCAGGGACATGTGTATGGACTTTCCCTATACACACATTTATAACCCACAGGCCCAGAGATACTGCTCATATGCATGTACACACAACCCACATGTGTGAATGAACCCCATCAGCGTTCACACATATCCCAGGGACCCCAGGACATGTGTGTGATTGCAACACTTATAACTCGTGAGAATATGGCTGGGTAGATATCGGACCCCATCCCCATATAAGCACGAGACAAAACTCCAAGGGGAAGCTGGAAATAGCCTGCTCTGGGCAACAGGTAAAAGGCCAGGGGCTGCCACAGCACGAGGCAGATGGAGAAGAAGGCAAAGGAGAGAAATCCAGAGAGGCTGGGAGTAGAAGGAGTCCCCACAAGAGCAAGGGCTGAGCTGAAGAGGTTCCAAATACATAAGCAATGAAACAATCTGCACAGACAGGTATGTGGCACTCCTGCCAGGCTGCTCTTGAACTCTGGTCCTGGGATGCAGGGGCTCCATCCTACACCTGGGGCTGTGCCCTGGCTTCCCCCTCACATACCTTACTCCAGTTGCCCGTGTACCAGGCAGCACAGGGCCGCAGGTGGCAGTGGCGAGCAGGCTGGGGCCGTCCAGCAGGGGCACAGTCCTCATCCCGGCCAGAGCTGCAATATACGGCCCTCCAGACAGCACCCAGGCCACAGGTAGTGGAGCACTGTGGGGACACAAGGCCATGCACATCAGGATGGACCTACCTGGTGAAGCTGCCTCTGCCACTGCTAGGGCCCCTCTCCTCTGCATCTGAAGATGGAGTCCTCCATCCACATCCCAGGGAGATGGTGAGAAAGATGTGGAATCCTGCCACCCATTCTGCCCATGAAGGACCTGCAGGGATACCATATCACCCTGCTGACAGGGCTTGTTGCTCTCAGTCTCTAGGAAAGTAGATCTGGCTCCTGGTCCTGCCAGTTCACTTGCTAGAAATCCCAGACAAAGCCAGCTCTTGGCCCCAGCCTGTGTTCCCCTCTCCAAGGCTGGGGGCCCTGAATTTAGGCCTATTTCTCTTGCAGTGACAATCTGGGGACATGAGAGGGTGTCCAGGCCAACTCCTTCCTATCCCCTGTGGGTTCCTGACAAAGCAGTGGAGCCACTGAGGGGACTGCTGGTGGCAAATCTGAGCAGCCCCAAGGGGGCCCATGTGCAGAGTCCCACTCCTACACCAGAGCAGGAGGTAAGCTCCTATCCCCGAGGGCATGCAAGCCTGTGACTCTTGGTTCTACTGCTGCCATCCCCACATCCCCATGGTGAGTGGGTCTCTGGGAACTTAAGAAACAGGTAGATGAGGTCCTCCTCTCCATCACTGTTCAGAGTGGAAACAGGGCACCTAGCAGGTTGCAGAGAGCAGCACATGCACTGGCCAGGCCGCCTCCACCTGCCGTGGGATCTCCATCCCCCTGGGAGCAGATAACCAGGAACCTAGCCCAGTCCTGCACCACTTACCTGGCTCCAGTTTCCCACTTGCCAGCTGGCATTCCCGGCGGGTGGGTTTGTGGGGCTGTCCTGGTCCCAGTTCCTGGGCACAGGGGAGGTGGGAAGAGGAGAGGAAACAGCCACCCCTGCTGTGGGCCACATCTCGCTGTGTGGGTCCCTCTCAGGCGCAGGGTCCCAGGATATGGTCCTTGTCCACAGCAGTACCATGTCAGGATCAGGAAAGATAGGGGTGGGGTGGACAGGGGGCCAAGGGAACTGCATGGGGCCAGGGCCTTGGGGCAGATGGGGTGCTCTGCGATCTGCAGTCTCCTCACTGTCCTTGGAGATGTCATTGGCCCCATCCCACTGTGGAGGGAGTGGCCAGGTCTTACTGTCCTCTCTCACTGGGAGCTCGTTGGGGCTTTCAGGAGTAGAGGGTGTCTCTGTGCTTTTGACTGAAATAGGGAGCCCAAGATCAGGGGCACCCATGAGGACATCTTCAGGCAGGGAAGGGACTGCTGGGCTCTTGGGGAGCTGCTGCAAGGGAGGGGGGTTGCTAGCCCCCTGCTCGGCCCCCTCCTTGGCTCTGGGGGCCTCCACGGGGTACTTAGAAGGACTGCTCTGGGATGGGGGCATTGGTGGTTCTGTGCCCACTGGGTCTGGGCTGGGCTCCTCAAGGGTGCCATAAGATAGGTCTTCATGAAAGGTGATGAAGTTGTAGTCGTAGTAGAAATCATCCACCCACTGAGGCTCAGGTGGATTCAGGTCCTCGATGTGATTGCTGATGCTATCCAACTCAGGTGTGGAGTTGGGTAGGGGCCGTGTGGCCAGTGAGTCTGAGATGAAGTCAACCTCATTGAAGAGCTCAGGGCTGGAGGCACCACTGCCGGAGGCCTCGGGGGCCAGAAAATTCAGGCAGGGCTGCAGGGTGCAGAGGGCCTTGGTTGCTGGCCGGTTGGCCTCATCACAGGGAAGGCCCGTGTCATTGGTACAGACAGTAATTCGCTGTTGAGTGCCATTTCCGCATGTCACCGAGCACTGTAGGGAGGCCACAGTAAGGCTTGGGCCGGCAGAAGGCACAGAGGACACGGGCACAGTGGGTGCCACGCTGCCCAGTGTGTGTGCCTGAGCCTTTAGGGCAGGTGCACAACACTGAATGCCCTGGCTCCTTCCCACAAGCCCTAGGCAATGAGGGTCCTCATGGGCTCTTTTCGTCCCATCCAGACCAGGGTGCCTCCTGCCCCATACTCACCTGAGACCAGTTGCCCACAGCCCAGGTGGCTGGGCATGGCACATTGGGGTTACAGGGGGTTTCAGCTGGGGGCCGGGGAAGGTGCTCACAGGCGGACAAGTCCAGAGCACTCTGCTCCTCCATCCCCACGCTCTGGAGGCAGAGCACCGCCCGGCGGGAGATGCCCTTGGACCCACAGGAGCGGGAACAGTGCTGCCACTCCCCAGTCCACCACCTGTGAGGGAACAGAGTGGCATCAGCATGCCATGGGATGGCCAGACTGGGGTCCTGTGCCTCAGTATCCAAATGATGAGTCCCCAGAGCTCCAAACCTAAAGCCCAGTGACAGGAGATGGCCCTCTCATCCCTTTTGACCTCCCCAGTGGACCTGTGTGAGGCCTGAGGTCTCTTTCCACATGTGGGGCCCCAGAGGAGTGACTGGTACCAGGCCTAGCTGCCCAGTACCACCCAAAACTCAGGACTAGGGACAACAGGGGCATCAGTCATGAGCCTGGATCCTCCCTCCATGGGTCAGGACAGCAGGAGCTGGTGGGCAGCTCACCGGGCGGGGCAGGGCTCCTCGTTGCAGGTCCTGTGGTTGTCATCGGGCCGGGTCAGGGGATCACAATGTCTCTCGTCCACAAGCTCTGCCTGCTGCTCTGCACAGTACACAATCTGCCTCTGCATGCCTGGGGATTCACAGGGGTAGGTCCTGCCCAGGTTACCCCTGCATCTCAAGGCCAGGCAATCCTAGACAGGGCCTGCCTGTGTTGGGATGGGAACCTTCCTCTCCCTCCTCACCCTCCACTGCAGCTCCCTGCAGGATGCCTTGGGATAGGCAGTAGATGGACTGTGGAGGGTTCTATGTGGACACCTGCCCCACTGCTCTTAGGTGAGGCCCAGGTGCTCATTTATATGATGGAAGTGAGTGTGCAACACCCCGGAAGCATGTGTGAAGGTTGTGTGTGGCTGCAGTACAGGCTTAGCCAGCACCAGCAGGTGCCTTCCCCATCCTACCTGTGCCACAGGTGGCTGTGCACTCGCTCCAGGGCCCGTGGTGCCAGGAAAACTTGGGCAGTGGCATTGCACTGAGGTTCTCGGTTTCTCTGTGGATTGTGTACTCGTAGCGCACTCCAGGGTTGTGCTCCTGGAACAGCAGCTGAAGCAAGTAGGGGAGCCCTGTGAGCATACGGGGTCCCTCCATCTGCCAACTGGGAGTACTCCTTGGGGCCACTTTAATGTAGGAGAAACTAAGGCAGAAGGAGTATAGCAGGGGCCTGCCCAGAGCCGGCTCTGTGCTACCCGAGTCATTCCCTAGGACCATACCCTGTTGTGTAGGGGGTTCTACCTCTGCACCCCCTCCTGGGCCCCAAGATGCAGCACCTGGATCCAGACAGGCTCCCGGGTGGGGCCTGGGGATGTGAGGTTCTCTCGGTTGCCTGTGCGGGTGTAGGTGAAAGTGGTGCCCGCTACATGGTAGTCCCCATTCCACTGGATAGTCCAGCCACCGTTGAGGAAGTACTTGTCTGGGTCCTCACTGCTGCGCAGGGCCAGGAAGTTGCCAGCGTCGGCCACCTCCTCAACGTGGATATCGCGTGCGCCCATAGGAATCAGCCCCACGTCTATGTACCCTGTTGATCAGGGGTGTGCACAGGCCCTGGGTAGGAGGCGGGTTGCCCCTGGTCTTTCACTGGAGCCCACCCCAAGTTTGAGCTCCCCAAAGGCAGATGCAGTCAGGTCTATCCTGTGCCATCAGTCTCCCAATGCACAAAGACTCTGCCTCTGTGGCCCATACCCGTCACCCTCTCCTGGGGACCTGAATTAGTCTGACACGCAGCTGGGTCTAGCTCCTGCCTTCCCAGCCTGCGAAGCCTTCCAAAATTCCAGAACACCAGGGCCTTCCTCCCAGTACAGCCCCCACCTCCCCACAGGGCTGCTGCTCTTTGGCTAATGAGCCCCTTGCAGCTGGATGACTCTAAGGACCCAACTGTGTAAGCTCTGGGAGACAAGCCTGTCACAGGATACCATCGTCACCACCAATTTATAGGTGCAGAGCCTGGGGCATCAGAAGTTAGGCAGCTTATACAACGGTGTTGCCAGAATATGAAGCAGGAACAGGGGCCGAGTGGTAACCACCAGACCGTGCTGCCTCTCTAGGAAGAAAGCTACTAAGTCCAGGCCGGGCATTCAAGGTCTCAAGCCAGCCAGCCTGCTGGGTCCTGGGCAGGGCACACTTGCTCCTGCCCCAGGCTTCAAACAGTTTCCCCTCTGCCCTCACTACCACATCTGGGTTCCTCCTCATTCAGCTCTGTGTCTACTTCTTGCAGGAAGTCCTCCCTGCATACCCAGGGCAGGACCTGAGATCCCTCAGTCTGCTGAACATCCTTATACCAAGCTGTCACAGTGAAGGCTGTCACCCTGTCAGACTGTGAGTGCCCCTTCTCCTCCCACTCACACTTAAGCAGTATGGCCCCAGGATGAGGGTATGGAGCTGGGGAGGCCTACATCTCTGCATAAGTAGATGGGAGCCTCTACAGGGCCCAGTACCTGGGTCATCCCCAGCCATGGCTGGCCAGTTGGCCTGGGCTCCCTGGGACAGGAAGACCCCCATGAGGACAGGTCTTTGCCCTCTCTAGTCTGGAGTGATCAAATGGGCTGGTAACAGGGCCAGGAGAAGAAGGGAGGCCCCCAGGTCAAGTGCAACTCCCATAGTGGTCCCCTCCATACCCTGGCCCTCGGCCTCCTCGAAGATGCCGCTCACGGTGTGGCAGGTGGAGCCATTGCCACGGCACACTCCACAGCGGTCCTCCATGGCACCCGAGTCAATCTCGAAGTCACAGCCCACACTCTGCAACAGGAGTGGGAGCCAAAACCTTGGCAATGGATGCTGATCCTCTTTTAGAACTTTGCCCACTCTGCCATCTGACCCCAGAAAAACCCCTTTCCTCTGGGCTTGTTTCATGGGACAGGAATCAGTCCATGCCTCAGGGGCACATGATGAACCCTGGGTGGCAGAGATGGGGAATGGGCACATGAGCTCCTGAGCAGGCACATGGGTTTCTGAGACTTACTATCAGGAGTACTGGCCTAGCACCAGCAGCTGGGCTTCTCTGGGCTCAGGCCTGCACAGAATGAAAGAAGCAGCGACAAGAGGTGGCTGGTACCAGAATGAGACTAGGAAACATTACCAAACACTGAGTGCTTCCACTGCCAGCTCAGAGCCCTGTGCCGCCTGTACCACCTTCGAACCCTTCTCATAGTGGAGCAAATTGCTGCCTGGGCTCCTCTAGCCAGCAAGGGCAGGGGTTGGGGGGTATGCTGCCTGGGCTTCAGTCTCTGGCTGGGGCTATGCTGCCTGGCTGCTGCAGGGCAAGCAGCTGCAAGCCCAGGTTGGGAGGCTGACTTGGGGGGCTTCTGCAGTTATGGGGTAATGGGGTCTTTGTTTTTGCGGTTCATGAGTGCAGAGGCTAGGAGGCCCAAGAGTGTAGCATGGGGTAAATGGGGCCTCAGAGGAGGAGCTGGTGCTCTCCAGAGGGCTGAGGGCAGTGTGCTGGATGCTGAAGTTGATATCCACGCGCACCTTGCAGATTCCATTGATGCAGAGGTCACGGATGGTCTGGTCCTGATAGCAGGGAGTGCCATCGACCACGGCGTCCCGCAGCTTCTCAGAAAAGTGCTCAGTGGAGGGTCGGCAGTTCAGCTCACAGGGGTTCCCTGGGGAAGGGGGGGACTCATTAGGACAAGGTCATGACCTTCCAGGAAGACCCCTCCTCAACATGTAGCTATGGTGCTGGGGGCTCTGGGTGGACAGCTGGCTGCATGTGGTGCCAGGAGGGGACCTGGGGATGTGGCCCTGGGGACAGTAGAGGTGATGACTGGCTGTCTGCATCACTGAGGAACTGAGACCCTCATGTACCTAGCTATCCTAGGGTCTCAGTGTTCCCAGGGTGAAAGACTTACCATAGTCGAACACGGGTACCCACGTGTGCAGTTGGCCTTTATAGGGCTTGGAGTCGAAGTGGCTGCACTGGACATGGCGGAAGGAAGGCTGGCCGGGTGGGCAGGCCTGCAGGTTGCAGAGGCGTATGCGCCTGCGCTCGCCCAAGCAGAACCTGCCCTTGTACTTGGGCCTGTGGGGAGCAGGCAGGCCATGCTTAGGGTCTTGCAGTGCTGACCCCACCTTCTGGGCCAGGGAACCTCCATCTCCGCCTGTTGGTGAGGACCCAGGGATGGAGGTGACAGGATGCCTGGGCTCTGGGTCTTGGCTTCCTCTCAATAAGTGGGGCTGGGGCTGTGGGATGGGATACAGTGGGCATGGCTGGCACCATAGCCCACCCTGAGTCTGCAGCCTGTGGTGAGTAGGGCCAGGAAGAACCCAGTGGAGGAGCTGGCCTGGTGGCAATACCCATCTCCACTCCTCTAGCTATGGTCCAGTCCACACCAGCAGGGATGGGGACACTGCAGTGTGTCACTGCAGGAGGGGATTGAATCTCACTGCCCCAGCTGCCATGTTGCTGGGCCTGTGCCACTGGTTCTCATTGCCCTCTTTAGGGGAAACAGCCTAAAGGTGGGAAGGGGCCCACCTCAGACCCACTGGACACTGCTGGTGCACTGAGGGTGCCTGCTGAGTACTCACCACACACTGGCTGCACCCATGTGGCCTATGGCATTCACCCTGAAAGCCGTATTATACCAGGTAGGCCCAGCCAGGGAAACTGAGCCTAGAGAAGGCCCTCTAAAATGAGGTGGAGTAGACTTGAGCCCTGGTCTCTCTGAAGTCTGGTGGCTAAGCACTGACCACTGTCCTCTTTGGCTGCTCTCCAGCCAGATGCTCCTGTGGCCTCTGATGCATCTCCCCAGTTTTTCAGCAGTGGGGTCACCACCAGGACGCTGTCAGTTCCTAAAGTCTGCCCAGTCCTTTGCTCCTAGATACCTGTGACCCCACTCACTCAGGCTGTGTGCACCACCGCTCAGCACTCTGCACACCCATGCCACAGCTCCGTGAGCAGACAGACCAGGCGCTCCAGTCGGACCAGCTGCCATCCACTGGCTCAGGTCGGAAACCCATAGGGACGCAGTCCCCATTGAAACACCACTGCCAAGACAGATGGGGGAAAAGTCACTCCCCACACCTATCAGTCATCATCAGCCTAGTGAGAATAAAGTAGGTGGACAGTGGGGAGAAATGGAAAGAGTGAGAAGGGCCCCCCAGATGTGCATGTTCCAGGGCCCAGGGTCAGGCTGGGAGGATGAGTCAGGGCCTGCTGTGACTCTAAGTGCAATACCTTAGAGAATCATTTCATTAGGCCTGGTCCCTAAGGCCCCTGTCTTGCAGAGTGAGGGGTCTGCTGCACTGAGGGTAGGGATGACCCCAGAGCAGAAGCCCAGTGAGTCAGCCCTCCCCCAGACAGCTGGGGCGGGAGCATCCCTACCTTGCCAGGCCCACACTTGGTGCCGTCCACAGCAGGGTCCAACTTGGAGTGACAGGTCATCCCCACAGAGCACCAGAGCGTGTGGCAGACATTCTGAAGGGAGGAAGCACGGTCACACCCTCCCTCCTGCCCGAGGGCCATCATGCATCTGCCTCCCTCACTGTCCCCAGGGGTCCCTTATACACTGCTGGCATATCATGGGGTCTGCAGTGTGAAGGCCCCAGAGGTGCCCTTTCTTCCTTGTCTCCCTACACTTGGACATCTCAGCTCGGCCTGTCCTTTGGGAGGAACTTGGGGAAGCCAGGGTTCTGTCACAAGCTGTGACTGAGACATTACCCATTCTGCTCCAGGACCTCAGAGCACAGAGTCAGTGGCGGGAAGCTGAGGGAGGTGCCCAGGCCCACAGCATGGGAAAAGTCAGCTCAGCATCCATGCCCAGGCCCCTTCTGTGGGCAACTGACTGGGGTGCTCCAAGGTGAGGGACAAGCAGGGTTTCTCCCAAGCTGGTGGTTCCCGACTGCTGAAGACCATCTCTGTATTTTCCTATCTCCTGCCACACTCACATCCACACCCTCGCAGAAGATGGAGTTGGCACCATACTGGAGGCGACACTGGTGGTCCACGTCGTACAGGACCCCGGGCGGCACGGAAGGGAAGTCAATGACGTCGGTGGTTGGAGAGTCATCCAGGCATGTGCCCCACCCACGGCTAGAGGTGGGACAGGAGGAAGGATGAAGGGTTACTGGCCCAGGGAAAGGGAGACAGCATGTGGGGCTGGGAGGGCAGGTATGGAGTTGTTGCCCAAGACACTCGTCCTTGTGGGTGATGCCCCTTCTCGGGCTGCAGTCCCGCACCCCGGGGTGGGCCTGCTTTGTGCTCCTGCATCCCCACCTCTTACTTTGCTCCTGGATCTGGGGGGTGAGGGTCTGTAGAGCACCATAGCAGGGCTGGCAAGCAGGGCTTGAGCTTATCTAGGGAAGGCCAAGCTCTGTGGCAGAGCTGGGGATATGGCTGCCCTGATGCCACAGCAAGCAGGGAGGTCTGGAGAGATGGTGGCAGCTGGGCCTTCTTGGGAACCATACAGTCGTTTAGTGCTAGAGGCCACAAGGCAGCTAGGATGCAGGGCACCTGGCTTGGCAGGGTCAGGAGGCAGAAGCCTTCCAATCATCCAGTCTAGGAGGCCCAGATCAGGCAGTGCCAGGCCAGGGAGAGGGCAGGATCAATGTGTTCTGGGGCCTGGCCTGAGAGAGGAGGAGGAGACCCCATATGATGAGGCTGTGGAAGATGCTAGGGTCCAGAAACAACATCAAATTGACCATGGTGGTCTATGCCTGCCATCCCAACTTTTTTGGGAGGCTGAGACAGGAGGTTCACAAATTTGAGATCAATCTGGGCAACTTAGAGAGACCCTGTCTCAAAATAAAGGAGGGCTGGAAATGTAGGTCAGTGGTGAGTGCTTGCCTAACATGAGTGATGCCCTGTGTTCCATCCCCAAAGCTGCAGAAAGCAAGTAAGCAAACAACAACAACAACAACAACAAAAAGAAAGAAAGAAAGAAAGAAAGAGAGCAAAAAGAAAAAGAGAGAAAGGGAAGGAGAATTCCAGAAATAGAGAGAGGAAAAGAGGGAAGAAGGAAGCAAGGAAGGAAGGAAGGAAGGAAGGAAGGAAGGAAGGAAGGGAGGGAGGAAGGGAGGAAGGAAGGAAGGAAGGAAGGAAAGGAAAGGAAAGGAAAGGAAGGAAGAAAGCAATAAAACAAGGTCAGTGTCATCCCTGGTGGGGATGGTGGGCTCACACCCAGAGATCTTTGAGTTCAGAGGATGAAGACATAGGCCAGGGTGGTGGGTGGTCTGAGTCTCAGCCCAGGGCTGACAAGAGGCTCCAGGCTGCGTGAGTGTAGTGAACAAATCCCTGGAGACCTCATTGCTGCCAGGGACCTGAGGGCCCCCATGGAGTCATTTGTGGGGGTCCAACATGGACCTTTTATAAGGGCCTGGGCTGGTCAGCTGCTATGGGACACACCTGTGCCCTGGGCAACCACACCAGGTTGGCTCGTGTGCTTGGCACATGCTGTCCTGGCACCTCACAACTGGTCAGACTATGCCAGGGTCACCTCTTCACACCATCCGGCTCAGCATCATTGATTGCCTGCCTGGCTGCTGAGCCCATGTCATCCCCTGCTGGAGCTGTGACCTTCAAACACTTCACTCAAAACACCAGATAACTACCACTGCAGGGAGGCCTGCTAAGGGCAAGGACGTGTCCCCAGGTGCTTGCTGAACCTGTGGGCTCCCTGGCAGTACACTGGGGCAGAGGGGCTGACAGAAGCAGTGGGACAGTCTGGTCTGGGTGCCCTTCTTCCCTCCAGCTTGCTGGGACCATGGGGGGGCACCCTTGTCCTGTGATGGTCACCTGCCAGCTGCCCATCCAGCCCAACACCATTTCCTGGCTAGGACCTGGTGCCAAGCAGCTGAAGATACCAGTCCTGTGCACAACGACTTGGGGGACCCTGTGCTATGTGTGTGGGAAGTTGCGGATCATGGCCACACCCACAGGACCAAGTTCCAGAGTCAGGGCCACATGTGGTCAGGGATGGTCTGGGGAGTACAGCGTTCTCCTCTGCCTGGCTGTGGATCCGGTGGCTTGGGGCCACACCATGTCCTCATTGATGGGAGGCCTGTCCCAAGCCTGGAGTATAAATAGCAGTGTCTACTTAGGAAGTCACACGATGGCCAGCGGCCGGCCCTTCCTTCCTTTGTCTGGCTCCCTGCCATTTTCCATACTACAGCACACACCCAAGTCTCCAGGACTTTTATCCTCCCCTTGGCTCCCTGGTCTGCTGACAATGGGGCAGGGTTAGAGTAGATACCGCGGGGACCTTCAGGATGGTACAGAGCTGCCCACTCTTTGGGTACAGACCTCATGCTCTTGGGCTAGTCCCAGGAGAGGTTCAGGATATGGCATGAGACAGCTTGCAGGGCAGGCTACCTTCCTGCCATCTTAATTGACATGACCTCTCTCCAGGGACCCCAAAGCATTTCCCAGCATGAAGAGGCTCCTGAGTTTTTGGGCCAAAAGGCTGGGACTGGACTGGGGAGCCAGCAGCAAAGACCTTTCAAAACTGCCCAGCTCTCACGTCCACCTTTGTGTGGGCCTTAAGCTCCACCAAAAGTGCCCTGATCCCTAACTGGCCACCAGGAGGTAACTCCGAGGCTCCTGACCCCAGAGGAGGCTGGTGTCCCTCTTTGTTTTCCTAGATACCCACAAGGACTGTCTGCCATGCACTGGTCACCGAGATCGTCATCCGTCTGTCTCCTTTGTGGATGGTGACGGCTGCAGACAGGCATCTGGTCTGTGTCCTTTACCGCTGTCCTATGATGTGACCTTGGGGCCATGATGACTATGACAAGGCAGGGTGAGAGCATGGATTCATCATGCCTAGGTTCAAGCAGACAGTAAGCAGCCATCTATCTGCAGTGAACCTGAGGTGCTGGTTCCCTTGGGAAGGTGAGAGGGCTGCATGCCCCACACCCTCAGGCCCTGGAAATGCTGCCTAACTCACTCATTAAGCTCCCTATCCTTTTTAGGGGGCCTGGTTCCTGTCCTACCCCCAGAAAGGAGACTGACACCATTGTAACTGTCTGAATATACTCTCTTCCTTCCCCTTGCTGCCTGATCCCTTGGTAACAAAGCTGGGGGGATGGTGCCTCCCTCCAGTGTACCCCTTGATCCATAGGGCAAGCATCTCCATTTCTCAGCCTCTCTGGCTCTTCCCAGGGCTGGCTTAGGCAGCTTTCCCTCCCACCCTCGCCCAGGCCCCAAGCCAAGTCTCTTATGCATTCCAGCAGTGACCACAGACAGAGACTTCCCTGTGTGTCTGTCTGTCCCACAGCCAAGGTGCTGAGTGGCACCCTGGGTGGGGCAGCTGGGAACAAGCCCTAGGGGTGTTTGGGAGGTTCTTACTATTCTGATATTCCAACAATTCTCTCATTCTCTGCTTTCCTTCCCATCCCAGGCCACACATTTATCACTTAGAAAAAGTAGAGAAATAACAACACTAACTGCAGCACTGCATGGAAGGTTTACCATGTGGCAGGCGCTGTGCTAAACACTGCCAGTGCTAAACACTGTGCTAAACACTAAACTGCCAGTTTCCTCATCCGATGCTCAAGCAAACATATAAGGCAATCCCATTATTATCCCATTTTTTGAGGCTTAAGGGATAATACAAGGTATCTGCCAACACGGGTAGGAGTCTGGGCCATGGTCCAGGTTTTTAACTGCCAAATTAAACTCTGCTTCCGTTCCGAAGCCCATGAGTTAACAGGAGGCCAGTGTCCTTACTCCCGCCTCCCTTGTGCATCAGGCAGTGGGCAGACTTGGGAGAACCCAATCTAGGGTGTGGTGGTGCATGCCTGTAATCTCAGTATTTGGGAAGGTGAGTCAGGAGAATCCCTTGAGTTGAAGGATAGCCTGAACTATATAGCAAGACACTGTCTTTAAAAAAAAAAAAAAAAGGACCTAGTCTAGCCTAAGCGGCGGAAAGAAATTGAGAGGGAACTATTAGATGATCTGGTAGGGATTACTTTCCAAAAATTACATTAAGACACATTTTATAGAACTATTAGAGGATGTGAGAGACAAAATGGCCAAAGACTTAGACAAATAAAAACTCATTTTAAAAAATAAATGTCACCTTGTTATAATGTTTGGTTCATCCAAAAAGACTGACATGGCTGGGGATTTAACTCAGTGGTGTAAGCGCCTGCCTGGCAAGTGCAAGGTTGTGAGTTTGATCCCAGGTACAAAAAAAAAAAAAAAGACTGACATCATGAAGAAAGAACTTAAATATTGGGATACGCAGAATGAGGGGCAAATGTGTAGTAGGAAGTGATGTAATCAGCATTACTGATAATATCTAAACTGAAAACACTGATCCATAGCAGTCTATAGAGGGTTTCAAGAAACATGAAATATAGGGAAAAAACAAAAAAGAGAAGAGTTAAGATTGCAAGAGGTTGTCTACAGAAACACAGGAAGAAAGGGGAGGCTGATACAGGAGATGGGTGGAAAAGCTGGCTGAGAAATAAGGAGGACCTGTTAATGATAAGATCCAGAGACAGTGCCAAATACCCTTCAGGACCCCGTATGTGGAACTTCTCACGGGCTTCCACGAATTGTGGACAGCATAAAATAGAGCAGGTGCGTGAGGAGACCACCATGACTCCTCGTGGTAGCTCAGTTTGTGTCTCCTGGACATGGGGCACATTTTTATTTTTGCTTTTATCTTTTCTGTCTTTGTTCAATCCCAGTTTACATGACAGGGCTAGTTTTTCCCTTATTCTATTCACCTCTCACTTTTCAAATAAACTTTTGGCACTATTTTTGGCTTTTCTTGTCTAATTCTTTGTTTGAAGCAGGAGGACCTGGAATACTTATACTTGGCAAGGCATTTGGACAGGAACTACCTGTGAGGTTCCAATTGGACCTGACTCTCCCAGCCCCCAGCCTGCTTATCCCCAGAAGCACTGCTCTCTGCAGGGAACTCAGCTTAGCATCCAAGGCTGTCATCAGCAAGCACAGGATGTTGTGGAAGAGATAAGATAGGAGGGGAATTTTGCAGGTTTGGGGACATCTGGAGACATCTGAAGATTTACACTGGACACTTCAAGGACTTTGCCCACTGAGACGCAAGTCTGCCAGAGAACTTTAACCACAGATATTAAGTTTTTCCATCTGCTTTCTTTACATCCATATAAAAGGGATACACTTCTCTTTGCTCAGCATAGGTGGTCTTATGTTGTTCTCTGCCTGTCTGTACCCAGTCACAATAAATTCTGTGCCATGCTGCCTTTACAAAATCCTGGTGGTCTCTGTTGGCTTCCCTCTACTCCCCCATATGTTATGCTATCTGACAACATTTTGGCATAGCCAACCAGAAGCTAACATTTTGGTGGAACCAGACAGAGCTAACATTTCAGTGTGGCCAGTCATGATAGTAAGGCTCAGGTACTGGAGAACATAGTAAGGCTCATGTTGGGCATAATTTTTGTTTCTCTCCACAAGGATTTTTTTTTCCTTTCTCTTTTTTTCTTCTTTTCTTTTTCTTTCCTTCACTCTCTCCCTTAGACCAGGATTTGGGGGATTCTTCTCAAGGTGCCAAAGAGGGTCTTCCCGGCCCAGCTTTGGGGATAAGGAGTATAGGTTTGTTTCATCTTTCTAGCCAATTGTGGGTATGCCTTATTGTCTGCACATTTGTTTGTTGTATTTTTTTGCTAGGAGCCTACTCCTTTCCTGGTAGGCCATGGCCATTTTTCTGTAGCTCTGGAGGAAAAGATGGGAATGCAGTAAAAAATTTTTGTTTGTCTGTTTTAAAATGCCTAAGGCTTCTGGCCACTCTAAAAGCCTGTCCAAGGCCATTGACACCTGGCTTTTGTGTTTCCCTGTTTAAAAACAGATAAGTTAAAGATGGATGCCAAATGCTGGCACAGAACAACATCTAACATTTCAAAATTTAACTAAAGTGACTGTGAATGTATGAAAATAGCCAGTTCATGCTACATTTTTCAACAGAATAAATGCAAGAGAGGTTTTGTCACATGGTTTCATATCGTGCTCTGAGGACTGAAGAGACCCAGAGGACCTTGCAATGTCCCTGCCAACAGCCATTACCATCTCCTCTGAGGAACTATTATATACAGCTAAGTTAGATAGAAATACTATAGGCAGTGGCTAGACCTTCAAAGGAGTCAGTGTGAAGACAAGATGCTTTGTAACTGTGGGGGATACAGATCCCTCCAGCTGAGGGCCAGACTTCAAGACAAAAGATGAAAGAATGTACCCACACACTTCCCCTAAAGATAAACAACAGTGATTGACATCCTAAAAAGGCCTACACCAACACCAAATTGAGTCCGCCTGGTGGTACAAGGCTGGTAATCCCAGCACTTGGATGACTGAGGGAGGAGGATTACTGTGTGTTCAAGGCCAGCCAGGGCTACAAAATGATTTCAAAACTAGCCTGAACTGCATAGTGAAACTCTCTCAGAAGTTTTCTTTTCTAAATGGACATATTCTGTGCTTAACTTCTGGTGTTTCTAAAACTCTTAAATTTTAGAGAACACAAACTCATACTTAGACATCTAACAGGCTAGGAGTTTCTTTCCCCTACATCCATCCGAACTCAGTGTAATCTTAGATGTCAAGGATTAAGTAATTCAACTACTTACAGATGGGCTGAGGGGCTCATTCTGTTTTGTTTTTCTTCTCTAGAAAACTCTCTTCTAAGTCTATAGCCATAGTTAGGGTTAAAGGGACCCCTAGTCAGAAATTTTTTACTCCTCCTCTGATCTGTTGCTTTGAAGGTCAAATGTTCAGTTTTAGGTTTCTAATTGTCTCAGTGTCCAACTCCCTTGGTAGGAAGAGATTAATCAACAAAATTTGGAGTGATTCTCAGATTCCAGCTAAGGTCAAAAAGGATTTTATTTGCCAAGATTATGCCAGATTTCCCTGACCAAATTAGCCAACAAGTAAATCCTGCTGTAAGGTACAAAGGAATAGTTGGTAGGGCAAATTCAGCTATGCCAGTAATTATAAGACCAAAAGTCCCCAGCCAATTTCCTAATCAAAAACAGTATCCAATCAAGAAAGAGGCATATAAAGGCTTCCATCTTCTTATAGACAGATTTCACAAATACAGCCTTTTAAAACCTTGTCAGTCTCTTACAATACTCTCATTTTTCCTGTAATAAAGCCCTCATGGAAATATAGGATGGTAACACGCCTGCATATCCTTAACAGATTCATACACAGTTCTCTCCTAAATTCCAGGTAACATTAATTGGTTCTCAGTCTGAGATTTAAAAGATGCATTATTCTTCTCCCTCTACATCCAGACTTTCAGTTTCTGTTTGTCTCTGAATGGGAACATCTCATTACAAGACAAAACCAGCAATACACTTGGACACTTCTATCACAGGATGTTAGAGACAGTCTTCACTTTTTTGCTTGGGCACTAGAAAAAGACTTGAGGAACCTAAAGCTAGAATAAGGAACGCTCCTGCAGTATGTGGATGATATTCTAGTGTGCAGCCCAACTCAGGAACTATTTAACCAAAACACTCTCCAAACTCTTAACTTTCTAACTAAGATGGGATATAAAGCCTCCAAAGAAAAGGCTCAGATATCCCTTGAAAAAGTTAAATATCTGGGATATATTCTTATAGCTGGGAAATGACAGCTGTTTAGGGAAATGACAACTGAATCTAGGCTGTTCGTGACCTTGGGCCTCCTGTTGCCAAACAACTTAGTTCCTTCCTAGGAATGACAGGCTTTTGTAGGATCTAGCTACCTAATTTTGGACTGATGTCAAAGCTTTCATATGAGGCAGTAAAAGGCTCTGAGTCAGTGCCCCTAGAATGAATAAAAGCCACTGACAATGCCTTTAGAAAAATAAGGCATGCCCTTATTTAGGCTCCAGTTCTGGGAATACCCGGCTTTAAAAAACAAGGCAAGAGAAAACAAGACAAAACCCTTTTTTCTCTATGTATCAGAAAAAGGAAGAATTGCTTTGGGGGTTTTGATTCAAAGGCTAGGACAAGAACCCTGCCCATAGAAATTAGATACTTTTAAAATAAATTAGATGGGGTGGCTGCTGTGTGGCCACCCTACCTAAGAGTAATAGCAGCTAGAGCTCTACTAACAGAAGATGCTACAAAGCTAACTTGGACAGACTAGAAGTTCTGACTCCCATCAGGTCAGAGCTATTCTGGAGACAGGACATCACTTATGGTTAACCAGAAAACAGCTTATGAAGTATCAGGCTGTGCTCTTAGACACCCCTGAGGTTATTACAAAAACTTGCACTGCTATGAATCCTGCTTCTTTGATGTCTACAAGCCCAAAGGTTAGCCACTCTTGGGAACAAGTAACCTGCCAGACCCATACAGCAGGCAAGATATTGGTGACTTTGCATATTTAAGATCCTGAGGAGCTATAATTCACTTGGAGAGTTCTTGGCAGCCAGTCAAATTTTTTAAATGTAACAGTCGGAGATAAATACATATGTAAGAAAGAAGAAGAAGGAGAAGGAGAAGAAGAAAAAGAGAAAACAAAAAAACAATAAACCAGTTTAAAATCCAAGAGGCAACACCCCACCTCTCCTCTCCAGTCTAACTGATGCTTTCAGACAAGGGCTTTAACCCTCATTTCTGAGATTAATGCTAGACCTGAGCTTTTTCACATGACTAATAGGGACACCTAGATAAGTCAATGATAAAAAAACAGGGTGAAGCTGCTTCCTTGGGCAATTCTGACCTGGTTTACAACACTCATTATTGCTAATGGGCAAATGTATTCTTTTGGATAACATTCTATTAAAAATGATAAAATTGGGTAAGAGTTTCTTCGGGCCATTTAATATCTTGTGATTAGATATGGGGAACTAGGATTGACTAAAAGGTTCTCTACTAAGTTAAACTTTTAAACATATTTCAGAGATAATAAAATCTAATAGTTCTAACATAATAATGTCATCACAATCATGCAAAAATATTATGATCTCAAGTTTGCTCTATAAAATTTTATAATTGTTGTCTGTTAACATTCTATGGGTATTCAACTTCTAAAACAACAGTTTTCTATAGTATCTATTTTTTAATACCAGAAATCGAATTCAGCATCTCATTGTGCCAGGCAGGCATTAAACCACTGAGCTAAATCCCCAGCCCTATGTTATCTATTTCAAAATGTCATCTAGATAAAATCATAAAATTAAACCTACTGCTCTCATCACAATGCTGATATAACTAATCCTTCTGGGTGTTCAACAACTAAGGTTTAGATATCAGAGATAAGAAGATAATGGGTCTACGAAAACAGCCAATATTTTAGGCCTGGCCCTCCCAGGTCAACAAGGACCCAAGACAGAAGGAGACTTCTCCTTTTGATAAGTCACCCAATCTCCTGAGCCAAGCAGTCTGTTGGATCTCAAAGAACAAGAATCAAACACTGTACAATGTTATAAAAAGGAAAAAAATCTCCCCTGCTTCTATGAGAAGCCACATAGTCAAGCAAGACCATGACCCATCTTGGCAGCAGACACTGACAGAGAAGCTAAGAGGCTAAGAAACCCTGGAGGGCCTTAACTGACTTTGATATTTGGCAAAAGGATAATTTTTATTAATATTGGTCTCATTTTAGCCTGGTCTTAAATATTCAGCAAAAAAGTATAACCAAATATATAAAAGGTATATTTTAATACAGAATAGACATAAACAGGGAGCTCTAAATCACTAATCCTACTACCCTTGCCGGCAGTTTTTAGCTACACCAGGAGATAGATCTAAGAGCCAACTGGTTACAATTGTCCCTTTTATACTAGTGCACATGCTTTTGTCATACATGCTTCAATCTCTTTGGAGGGTTTGTTTGTTCTCACCTAGGGGCTACCAAACTCCAACTTACAATGCATGGCTCCATGGTCTTCCAGATGGAGTCAGCCATCTCCTTCTTTCTACTATGGTGCATATAACTGACCTCTCAGTGCACATTATTCACTCACTGCTCAGGCTGATGCCCTCTTCTAGCCAGAAGTAGCTAGAGCCATTGTTGCCCCTAAGCCCAATAGTAGCTGGATGGTCATTTCCAGAGGGAGGAATGTATGACAGCTGAGACCCCAGACAAGATTAGATACATGGCCTTTGTGTCACAGCAAACAAATGAGCTGACAACCTGCAGTTTCATACTTGTGTCTCTGTAGCATCAATGCTATCAAGATGGAATCTACTTCCTTCCACCACAGCCACCTAGATCGACCCTCCTCAACCAACATCACCTGCCCTTCACATTGCCCCTCACCAACAAGAAGCAATCACAACAATCACTGGCCTGTTCCCATCCTATGGAAGTAGCATGATTGAGTCAGAAGGGGAATTTAGGAGCAGATTAAAGAGACATAAAAAACCCAAGGCAAAACACAGATGACTAACACTGTAAAATCATCACATGCTTAACTATGGCTGTGACTGTAATACTTATCTGTGTAGGATCATCACATGCTTATTGTGTATCATGAGCTTGAAAAATACATGTACTACTGTATCCTTTGTAAAAGTATTACTCACATTTACTTTATGCTGACCGTATACCCTTCCCAGAAACAAAGGCTTAGACCTTGACTGGCTCAGCCCACATCAATCAACAAAACAGTTTGCCCTATAAGTGTGGATACGTCTCACACTCTTCAGGCCATCTCAAGTAGGACGCCTCATGTCTTGCAGCACCACTCTACTGCTAAGATAGCTCTTCTACTTTCTCTGCGTTTGCCACAACTTAAATAAACTTCCATTTTGTACTATGTAAGTCTTTTTTTTTTTTGGTACCGGAATTGAAGTCCTGAACCAGTGCTTTCCATGCAGGTGCTTATGCTGCTGAGCTAAATCCCAGCCCCTTTATGTAAGTCTTAACTCCACCATTTTCTGCTAAGAGCCCCACTTTCCCACTATTTACTAGAGTGAAGGCAAGGACCTGAAAAGAGGTGGAGGGTCACTCAGAGACTTCCCACTGGACACAACATGATCTATGCAAGCAGACAAGATATCCATATCCTGCTTCTCCAAGATCTAAGGAGATACAGTTTACTGATGGAAGTAGCTTGGTCCAAGAAAGACATCAAAAAGCAGGTTATGCAGCTTTCAGCTCACAACAGGTCACTGAAGCTAAATCTCTTTTCCTAGGTACATCTGCTCAAAAGGCAGAGCTGGTGGCTCTTATTTGGGTATTGATGTTAGGAGAACGCAGAAGGTTAAACATCTCTATATACTCCAGATATGCTTTTCTGGTGCTACATGGGCAAACCCCATGTTGCAATTTGTAAAGAAACAGGTTTACTGACAAACAATTATCTATGAAACACAAACCAGAAATTTTGCAACTCCTAGAGGCAGTCCATGTTCTCAGACAGGTCGCACAGTCATGCAATGTAAAGGACACCAGAGAGATATGTCTAAAATCTCTTTGGGAAATGAAAAGACTGATAGAAAGGCAAAAAGGGAAGCCCTATAGCCCCTAAAACTCTAGCCTTACTTCCAGTTCCCAAGGAACCATTAAAACCAGTCTATATTTCTTTTTTCTTTTTTTTTTGTCTTTTTTTTTTGTTTTTATTGGTACCGGGGATCGAACTCACGACTGCCTGCTTCCAAGGCAGGCGCTTATGCCGCTGAGCTAAATCCCCAGCCCACCAGTCTATATTTCTGAGGAAGATAAATGGGTGTTAGGACAAGAAAAAATTAAAATGGGATTATGGTGGTATTTAGGAAACAAACTGGTCCTTTACCAAGGAATACAGCGGAAAGCTATAAAGACAATTCATGATTCCTTCTGTATGGAAAGAGCTGGAAATGATCACTAGAGTTTTCACAGAACTAGGACTAGCTGAAACCACTAAAGAGGTCTGCAAAGTTTGCCCACTTTGTGCCTGTAACAACCTGGGCAAGCTCAAATTGCCTCCTTTATTAGAACCTGTATAGTGGAAAGGAACCTACCCTGGAAAAACTGGCAATTAGACTTTACCTACATGCCACTCCAGAGAGGCTTTATAAATAGATGTTGGTCCTATGACATCTTCATAGGCTGGATGTAAGCCTTTCTTACTTGTTCAGAAAAGGCTACCTAGGTAGTCAAGGTGTTCTTAAAGAAACTGTCCCTAGGTTTGAACTACCCCACTCTCTCCAGAGAGACAATGGATCTTCTTTTACCTCCCAAATAACTCAGGGAATGGTGAAGGGTTTAGGAATAAAGTATCACCTTCATTCTGTTTGGCAGCTTCAATCTTCTGAGAAGGCAGAGAAAGCCAAGCAGACTCTAATCAAACTCTGGCAAAATTCTGTCAAGAGAAATCTGAGTCCTGGGTCTAATTGCTACCAACAGCACCCATGAGGCAGCTTTAGCCCATTCCTAAAACTGAGCCAAGTTTGGGCCATTTGAGATGTTATACAAAAGCCCATTTTTATGCCCTGATATGACAGTAGACCCACAGACTATGAGACTCTTATAATATCTCTTCAATCTGGGCCAAGTACGACAAGCTATCCAGATATATGGGAACAGAGTCCTGCCAGTTCCTAGCCCAGGGATACTACTTAGTGTTGCCCTGGAGGATCAGTGCTTGTGAAAACTTGCAGACAGGGAACACCAGTAGGTCAGTCAGAGCCAAAACGGAAAGGACCCTTCTCAGTGATCCTTGCTACACCCACTATAGTAAAGATGGTGAAATAGATAGATAATTGGGTTCCTTTTTCCAAATTAAAATGAGTCCCATCTGAACTGTCTAAGGACCAAGTTTGGTCTAGAGCGAGTGTGGCATCTGACCCGCTCCTCATATTTGAGCTAAAATGTTTCTCGCATCAAACAGGCAGCTTGAGGGTCACTAACAATTTTCTCAATTTGTAACAGGTTGCTTCTTCAACCAGTCATAAGCCACAACATGCCAAGACAGTTGGAGAGTACATAATCCCTATAGCTCCTTTCAGCTCAAATAAGCTATAGAAGACAGAAATCACCACTCCCTTAGCATCCCATAAAAATTTATGGGATTTGTCTTTTAGAAGGATACAGGAGGAAAGATGTGTGAAAACTGGCTGGGGAAATAAGTGGGACCTGTCACTTATAACATTCTAGGTCAGCGCCAAACAATTAGGACATTATGTGTGTAACTTCTTATGGGCTTCTATGAGATGTGGATGGCATAAAAGATGAGATGCCCAGGGAGCCCACTCCTGTGACTCTGCACAGTAGCCAATCCTGTGTCTAGTCTGCATCTCCCAGATGCAGGGTATGCTTTTATTTTTGCTTTTATCCTGTCCTTTCTTTGTTCAGTCCAAGTTTGCTCTACAGTGCTAATTCCTCCCTTACCCTATTCACCTTTCACTTTTCAAATAAACTTCTGACACTGTTTGTAGTTTATCACATCCAATTCTTTGTTCGAGGCAAGAAGGACTGGAATAGTTTTAATTGGTGAGCTGCTTCTAAAGGAACTACCTGACGAGGTGACCAAGGGCTCTGCTGCCACTATCTTGAATACTCAGGGTCTCTGAACTTGAGCTTTGTTAAATCAGGTCCCGTGGGACATGGGAGCATGGGCATGAGCAGAAGAGACACACCCATATCTTCCCACTGTGCCCTCCACTCCTTTGCCCCCTGAGCACAGAGTCCTGAGAGTCTTACAACATGCTGTTCAGAAAAGACAATAACAAACCATGTGAAGATATGCTTATCGAGTTGACAACGATAGATAAAGGAACTTATACAACCCAGAAGCCTTACTTCCCACCCAAATGTGCTTCCAACACAGAAAGAAGGCAACAAGTTTCTGTCACCTGTTCTCACCAAGGTTCTGTGCCGCATGGAACATTTTGCAAAACAGATCACATACTAGCTCATAGCACATACGTAAGAAACATGCTCATAAAACATAAAACATGCAAAGGAAAATTCTCCCACGATTATCAGACCATAGTGCAATGAAACTGGAAATCAACGGTACAAGAAACCATAAGAACTTCATAAATACATGGAAATTAAATAACACTCTCCTGAACAACAAATGGGTTACAGATGAAATTAAAGAAGGAATTAGACAGTTTCTACAATTAAGTGATTATGATAATACAACATACTGGAACTTATGGGACACAATGAAAGCAGTCCTAAGAGGAAAATTTAGAGCCGTGAGTGCTCACATCACGAAAGTAGAACAACTGCAAATAAACAACTTAATGTGGAACCTCAAACTTCTAGAAAAAGAAGAGCAGGTGAGCCCAAAGCTCATAAGAGAGGAAATGATAAATCAGAGCAGAAATTAATGCATTGTAAACTAAAAAAAAAAATCAATGAAAAGAAAGAGGATCAATGAACTGAATAATTGGTTCTTTGAAAGATTAAATAAAATCATCAAACTCTTAGCCAACCTTATCAAAAAAAAGGAAAGAAAAGACTTAAATCTACAGAATTAGGAATGAAAAGGGTGAAATCACATCAGATCCTGCAGAAATCCAGATCGTCTATACCTACTTTGAGAACTGTATTCTAATAAGATGGAAAATGCAGAAGAAATGGACAGATTCCTAGGTATATATGAATTATCAAAGCTGAATCAAGAAGATATAAAAATTCTAAATAAACCAATATCAATCAATGAAACTGAAGATGTAATGAAAAACCTACTAAGGTCCTGTGCTGGTCAGAGTCAGCCACTTTACTAACAAGTATGATATGGGAGACAGAGGAAAGAAAGGCCACTGTACAACTCCTCCAGCTCGCCACTTCTCCTTACGTCTCAGTATGCTGAAGGCAGAGTGCACATATTAAGGAAGAAAATGAGTCTGGAAATAACTGAGTGAGTGTGAGCAGCATCTCCACTGCTCAGTAAATGTGCATGTTGAAAGACGAATTGTGCATACTCTTATATGTATTTTCATTTAAAATTAGAGTTCATGGCAGTGGCAGAGCCCTTGTCTTGCACATGCACAACTCCAGGATCAAACCCCAGCAGTGCAAAATGGAAACTGCATGTGAAGATGGGAGATAAAATGCATGCTAATGACTTAAATTTAAATTTTTTCTTATGTAAAACATTACATGTGAATATCTTAGCAAATTAAGAGATGATGAAAGAAAGGAAAAACTCTATTTCAGTTCCCCTGCTTCTCACTGGGACATGTAGCCTCCCTCAAGGCTCACAACCTCTGAAGCCTTTGCCCTGAGAGCTTTTCATAACTGCACACTTCTCTGAGAACATCAGGGACAACTGGTGGCACAAAAGTCCTTCCTGCACAGGTGGAGAGAAGCAGCTTCAGAGAAGGCCAGGCTGCTGCTAACCCAAGACGGGAAGTGAGAAAGGTGTTCTTTGCTAGATGGCTGGCTTTGCCTGTGTCCTCTGCCAAGAGCATCCTTGCTTTTCACCTGTGTTCATGAGTATCTACCCAGGAGTCCCCTTTTAGCAGAACCTTGGGGCCCTGGGCCTGCAGGCCTGCACCTATTGGGCTTCTCTGTGCATCCTGTTCCCTGGTACTGCAGTGCCACCATCTGCACTGTGACCCGGAAGTCAGGGCAGAGTGCCCAGGCTGTGGGACACTTACTCGAGGAACCTGGTGATGTACTCGCTGCTGCAGCGGGACCAGGTGAGCGGGGCAGAGTCGTACAGGAGCTGTGGAGACATGATGAAATGCAGTTTCCCAACAGGCTCACAGTCATTGCCGCTTCCGTCATGATGAATGCCAAAACTGTGTGAGAGCACAGGCCCCAGGGGCAGGTGAGCTGGGAGGGAGGCCATGGGCTGCCCTTCCCCCAAGGGTCCCCTAGGCTGGCTGTGTCACTGGATGGCTGTACGCCTTCGCTGAGCCATTTCCTTAGTGCCCATTGTGGGTATGACAGCTGAGGTCCCCTGAGATCTTCCATCAGGTGCATTAACCTTAGCTTGACATAAGGGCCAGGAACCCAGAACAGCTCTGTCCATGACCCCGAGATAGCCAATAACAGCAAGCAGATGGCACATGTGGGAGTCTGTTATGGCCATGTAATTTCATCCACATCAAGAGCTGGTGGGCAGAGCCTTCCCCCTAGTCCCCATCCCAAGGGATGTCCTTGGGTCAAAGGATCTGAGCTATCACCTTCCAGAAAGGTTTCCAGAGACCACTCTCAGGAAGGACACAGGGAAATACTCTTCCTCAAGGCATGTTCAGAAGTAGCATTGCCTCAGTCCTTGTCATTGCTCCCAGAAGGCTAAGGACTGATCCTAGTAATGGTTAATAAGTGGCAGAATAGGGCAGAGAGCTCTTCTACCTATGCCTTCATGGCCCTAGGTATGTGACTGCCACCAGAATGTCTGAGTGGGTGACTCCACACCTCTGTCCCGTCCTGACCAGCCTGCTGGACATCTAAGGTGCCACTATTTTCAGCAGGTAAGTAGCCATGCTCTAGATGAGCCCCAGGCTCAGGTGTCAGAAGCGGCATATTGGATATCACTGCCTATCTCTCAATCTATGGGGAGCACACAGTGTTCTGGGGCTTGACATTTGCCCAGGTCATGGAGCAGAAAGAACAGGGACAGCTAAGGGCTGCAGCCCCATCCTAAACCTCTTCCAATAAGGCCCCACTGGGTCAGCCCTGGACATGCCTCATGGGCCTCCCTTCTACTCAACAAGGAAGCAGCCCAGCCGAGTGGTGGATGGGGACAGTGCAGGGGGCTGGCTGTATGTGGTACAGTTTGATGGCCTGGTCCACCCTAGAAAGTTTCATTTCTTGGTGACTTTATAATCTATCTACTGGTCTCCAATGTGGGAAGCTGAAGCTGGGATTTGGGGTGGCAGAGAGGAGAAACATGGTACCTGTGCCCAAGCTCGTGGGCCACGGTGAAGGCCAGTGGCAGGCCCGTGTCCTCATTGATGCTACAGCTGTGGTTCAGCTGGCACATGCCTCCCACATGGGACAGGCCCAGGGTCTCACAGGGCTGGTTCATGGCTAAACACAAGTCCTTCCTGTACAGAGGGAGAGATGCAGCCTTCAGAGGAGGCAAGACAGGGCCTGTGCTCACCCAAGAGAGGGCTCAAGAGGGATTCCCTCTGCCATCTTGTGACATCGGGCCAACACAGTGGCCACTGCAAAGCAGGTACCCTCAGTCACACACAACCCACCAGACACCCATGTGGGCCTGAGGTGGGCACGTGCCTAGTGCAGGTTTAGTCCTGTCTTAGTTAAGGTGCTGATAGAAGCTGCTGGCACTCAGTAGAGAGAGAACAAGTCCAACACTTAGTCTTTGGTCAGATGAGGAGATGCCAGAAGTGGGCTGGAAACTGTGACATAAACAGGTGGTATGTCATAGACTTCTGATGTGATTGCTCTGTATCTGGACTGTGGGCATGTGAACCTATACAGCAGGTGTGCAGTAAACACACACACACACACACACACACACACACACACACACACACGAAAGCCTGATGAAATCTCACTAAGTGGACAGTATTCATGTCAACCTCCTGCTTGGGATATTGCACTGCAGCCATGTAGGATGTTACCAGTGGACAAATGGTATGGAGGAGATACATGGCCTCTCTGCATAGTTTCTGACAACCTAATACAAATCCAGTTACAATAAAACAGTCTGGCATGGCTGCACACTCCTATAATCCCAGCACTTGGGAGGCTAAGACAGGCAAATCATTGCAAGACCAGCCTGAACTACAAAGTGAGCCCAAGCCAGCCTAAACTACATAGCGAGACCCTGTCTCAAAAAGACAAAAACAAAACAAAACATCAACAACAAAACCCCCAAAGACTTCCCAGTGTTGCAGCCTCAGGCCAAGCTATGCAGAACCTGAGCAGACATACCTCTCCCCCAGTGCCCCCATTAGAGGTGATCTTCCTGTCCCTACTCTCCTGTGGCAGGTATACCTTGTGAGCAGGATGGCCGTGTCATGGTGCTGGGGGTGGGCATCCCCCTTCATGTTGATGTTCCTCTGCCATTTGCAGAAGCTTCTCAGGGTGTTGTCTGCATGGTGTGTGATCTTTAAGTCCTTCTGCAGCAGAGAGAGCGACCACTCATGCTTACCCTGGATTTCCACAGGACAGGCCCAATTCTCAGCACACAAAGGTGATGCAGAAGTATAGGGGGCAGTGGGAGGGCAAGCAGTTGGCCTCTAGCCTCTCCCCTTCCTGTAGCTACCCCTTGGGGGACCCGGAGGCCTAACAGAGGGAGAGTCAGGGACTAGAGCATAGTAGAGGAAACTGTCCAGGTCCAGGGGTCTTTACTGTGTATTTACATACAGGGAAACTCAGGGTACAGGCAGGAGGGCTCAGCGGTCAATGCTAGAAGGCAGTATGGGTCCACATGACCTCTTACCTCTTCATCTTCCAGCAGGATCAGGCGCACAATGGTGATGTGGATTGGGTTCCCAATGCTGGGGTCATGAAACAGGCCAGCCACCTGTCCAAAAGATGTGGCTTATTACAGTTTATATGTAGATGTCCCCCAAGAGCTTCATGTACTCAGTGGTGGGCTTTTGTAAGGTGCCTGGATTAGGGGCTGTTATAGCTGATTCGCTATCAGGAAGCAGGTCTGGGAAGAGGCAAGTTTCTGTTGCACAGCCTTGGAAGTGTTCATCTCTCTCCCTAGCTCCTCCCTTCTCTCACTGCTTTCTGTCTGCCATGACATGAGCAATTTTTCCTCTGCCATGCTGTTCTGCCTTGGAGCCAGATAACTAGGGACTGAAATGTGAGTGATGGGTATTTGTCTCAGTGAAGAAGCGAGTAAGACAGATTTTGATACCAGAGAAATGGGGTTATTTCTGTGACATGGCCTGACCACATAGTTCAAAAGCCTTTGGAATTGGTTCATAGGAGGAATCTGGAAATGTCTGGCAATGCTAGCTAGAGATGCTGATCAGAGATTCTGGGCAGAGCTCAAAGACCATAATGCTGATAAGAAGGTAGATAGTAAAGACTGGGCTCAGGTTTCAGTTAGCAACAAAGACTCCATTGGCTTTTTTTTTTTTTTTGGTACTGGGGATGGAACTCATGATCATATGTTTGCAAGGCAGGCACTTTATGCCACTGAGCTAATCCCTGGCCCTCCACTGGCTTTTGGACTCAAGACCATGTTATACTCTGGCAGAAAATTTATCTATGGTTTGCTCATATCTTGAGGCTTTTCAGGAGACATAGATTAAGTGTGGAGGCCCATTTATTCTGGCAGAGGAAGTTTCAAGGCAGCCCAACATTCAGGCTGTGGCATGGTTACTGCTGAGGGCATTTAGCTTGTTCTACACTGAAAATCAAGAGGAAACAGCACAGCTGAGTGATTTCAAAAGTTTCTGCTGGAAAGGAGTGCCCTATAAAGTTGAGGTCTGCAAATATAGAGGACAGGAGAGCCTAGATGAAAAGATTAATATTAAAAAGAAGCCAAGTACTTTGGATTAGGATAACAGAAAAAAATGGATAATGCCATGATAGCAATCAGCAAGATCTTATTTTTCTCAGGTTCAAAATTGCAAAAGTGAAAGACTTTCCTTTTAGAAGACAGCCCCAGGGTACCCTACTAGGAAACACATCTGGGAAAATGGATTCCTGGGATTCTTCTCATGGTGCTCAAATATCCAGGCACCCAAGAGTTTCTACAGTCATGATGCAAAAGGGTGTAGCTATTATTGGAGCTGGCAGCTGCAGACCTTGGCATCATCTATGTGGTGCAAGCATGTTATACAATCATGGAGGTTTCCAGCCAGATTTCAGATGAAGGCTTGAGAGGCCAGGCTGTGTTTTACTGAGAGGACTGTGTGTGAGGCTGCGGGAATAAAGCCAAAAGCACAGTGGAGACCCCAGGAAGATGGAGAAGCCAGGAACACAAAATGTTTGAGGAAAGCCATAGGCAGTCAGTAGAAAAATGTCATGAGGGGCAAAATCAGTGGAAATGCCTTAGGGGTAAGGATACTCAAGACATTTGGAGCCCATATCATGCCACAGATTGCCCTGAGTGTTGGGCAGGGAGTTATAGCACTTCAAGTTTGCCCTTCTGCATTTCAGTGTGTTTTGGTCCCATTGCTTTCTATCCCTTTTCGAAGGAGAATGTTTACCCTGTGTCATTGTATGGCAGCAGTGTTTAACTTTCTTTTGATTTTACAGAAATCCACAGCTAAGAGTTTGCCTTAAGCCACAGAGGGGACTTTGGACTTGGACTTTTCAGCAATATTGAGACTTAGAGCTTTGGCAACTCTTAGAGATGGACTGAATGGATTTTGAAAAAAAAAGGGATATGGTTGAGTCTTTTAGAGGTTAAAGGTGGGATGTTAGAGTTTATGAAGATGTCCTTCAAGAGCCTCATGAACTTATAGGTGGGGCTTCTGGAAGATGGTTGGATTGCAGGGCTGCATAGCTGGAGAGAAGTAGGGCTGTGCAGAGGCCTGTTGGGGTTGCTACAAGTGCTAGGGCTGAGCTTTCTCCAGGAGCTGCAGGAGGAGTCTGGCTGCTCAAAGGTTTCTATCTGTCCCTCAGGGAAGGCACCACTTGCCTGCCATTGGCTCTGGGAGCCACAGTGCTCCATGCCATTGGACTATAGCAGACATGGTACCTATGCAGCTCTCCAGCCACTTGTTTCAAGGGGCTGTGTTGATTCAAGTGTCAAGGGAGCAAAGGCAGTTTTCCAGCCCTATGAAGTGCTACCCTCCTCCCTCATTCATCGATGAATTACTTGCTCAAGGTAACCAGATGATCAACCAAGAATTGAGCAGATCCTTGCCCCTCTAATGTATGCACAAGTCTAGGCAGGACATGTGTCCTCAGCACCCAGCATAGGTCTGGACATAGGAGAGGGTTGGTTCAGGGCAGGATGGATGAATCACATGGTTGCTGAGCTTCCCAGGCGGCACAGAACAGTGGCCATCTTGGTGTCCCACCCCCCCATCCAAGTGCCAATGAGTGGCATGGCACCCACAGTGTCCCCATGCAGCACTCTACCCAGCATTCTGGGTGCCAAAAGTGGGGGATGGGTATATGTTTTTCAGCTGGGTGATGTCTGAGGAGCCTTGTGGCAGCACCCTCTCCTGATGTACCTTCCAGGTCACATCCCTTGTGGACTTGGAAACTTGGGAACCTTTTTTCCTGCTTGGAGCCTGGATTTGCATCTGGGATGCAGCTTGCCAGTCACTCTGCCCCACACCCTCCTTGAATATCACCCACTGCAGTCCCTCCTCCCCTACCAAATACCACTGCTATGGTATTTGGTACCATGACAGCCTCACCATATTCATGATGGTCAGCACGTAGTTCTCCACTTGTGGCTGCCCGTGGTATTCCACCATTTTAGTGTCAGCCACCACCAAGGTTTCTACCCACTTCTCCTCGCTGACCGAGCCATGGTACAAACGCTTTTGCCGTTGTTGCTTTCCCGGTTGTGGCTGCTCCCGGTCCTCTTGTTGACGCTCCAGCTCTGGGGACACTAAAACCCCCAATGGGGTATGGTTAGCTGGCCCAGAACCTGTGTCCTGAGGGCCTTTCCTGAGTGAGCTCTTTCTGGCACAGTGCAAATAGAACCAAATCACAAAGGAGAGGCCTGATTTCCTTCCTGGGGCTCCCCCAGACTACACTGTGTGGCTCTGGCCTAGCCACTTCCCTTCTCTGATTCTGATTTCCAGGATTACTCCTACAAATAGGATTAGATGATCTACCTCCAGGCTGACTCTTCATACGAGGTTGTCCCGTCTCCTTGCATGTTTCTTTCCCTGACTCCACATGTAGATCCCTGGTCTAACCTCTTCCCCAGGAGGTCCAAGACTCAATCCAGCTGATCCCACTGAGGGTCCACTGCCCTGAAGCACCTCCATGAAGCTGGGGAAACTGAGGCCAAGAGGTGTGTCTGTATGGATATCTCTTCTGGCAAACAGTCCCTGAATGGTGGGCAGCTGGAGTTAGTAAAGCGGTCCTCAAACTCCAGGAGCTCTCAGCAGTCGGTTTCTTTCCTAGACTGGCTGGCATTATGGCTACTCTGCAGAGGGGGCCCTAGGTACTGTGCTTTAGGTCCTCAATGATACAGCCAGTTATTCTGCACCCAGAACAGAGATGTGAGGGCCTAGCTAAGGTCTCTGCTGCCACTGGCTGGGACACTTGAAGAATAGTGGTTGGCAGAGCCAATGATGCCACACAAAGGCCTTCCAAGTCCCCAGGCCCACTAGCGCCACAAACTACAGAGATGAGCATACCTTGTACCCCACAGGTGCGTGAAGCCTGGATATCACCTTGCTCTGCCCACCTCTCAGGGGTCTGGTACTTGTATACCACATGGGGCCATGCATGGTTGGGCTGCTTTGGAGCCTTGTCTAGGGGCTCAATGAAGTAGTCCTCGTTGGACAGCCAAAAAACTCCTTTCTAGAGAAGAAGCAGCAGGGTCATACAGGGAGGGTTGGTGCCTGGCTGCCCATCCCACCACCCCGGAGACCTGTTCTGCTCCACTAGCCCTCCCTGTGCCTGCCACAGATATGCACAGCACTTGTCTCCCTCTGGGCCTTTGTCCATACTCTGCCCTCTGCCGGAATGTCCTTTTCTGCCCTCTGCACAGAGGCTTTGCAGAGGAGTTCAGAGCCCTTCTCTTAGGATGCCAGGTCCATCTCCTGAGGAAGGAGAAATGGTTTACCCCTAAATCTGGGGACAATGGTTCCTGCAGAGTCCTCTATATTTCTCTAGCTCAAATAACTTGTATCCAGGCTTTCAGGCTACTTTGTTTTCCCAGCCATCATGCTCTTCCCAGACAACCAGACTGTGTGATCTTCCCTTGGCCCCCTTGATGTAGTGGTCACTTCACAAGTAACTCTGCCCATGTCCAAGCCACTGAGATGTTCACAGCCCAGGACAGCCCACTCCCTGGGGCAGAACTGATCACGAGTGGGAAACAAAGGTGCCTTGGCATGTCCCCCATAAAAGGGAGGGAATGGAAGAATCTCAAGAGAGCCCACCTCCCTGGGATGTTCAGGACCCCAACAGGGACAAAGGTGCCACTTGCTTGGATCTCCCCTCTGGCACCAAATCTACCCTTGCTTGGGTCACACAGGCCCAAGGAGCTTAGAGGGCAGAACTATGCATCCATTCTGGGGACTAGGGACCCCATCTGAATGTAGTCTATAGCTCTGGATGACCAGAAACCTTAGGCATATTCTTCCCTGAGTCATTTCTTCATCTGTGAAATTGGAACCCTGCATGATAAGCACAGATGCTGTCCAGGCTCCCTGAGGCATTATGCAAAGGTAGGGTGTGGGGAATCCAAGGTCTGGGGTCTGAAACTTGTACTGGAGGCTGCCCTGTCCTTACGACTTTTGCTATCATGGTTCAAGATACTGATGCAAGGGCCCTACGGGAACAGTGGATGGCCAAGAACATGTGCCTGTCACCACTGCTCCCACACCTCATCCTCAGAACTGGGAGGGCAGTATTGGGCACAAAGCAGGGACAGAATGGGGCCCTGTGCCACCCTTAGCAGAAGTGGCTCTGGCAGCTGCAGTAGGGGAAGCAATTAGGGCACAAGGCCCAAAAACTGAGGCCTGCTTTCCCCAGACCTCTGGTCTGGGTGAAGGGGTCAGGGGGCTTGAAGACCCCTGCAGAGTGGTTAAAGAGCAAGGGAGGGGGTTGTGGTTTAGATCCAGATGTCCCCCAAGAGCCTCATGAGGCTTGTGGAAGATGACTAGATGACAGGCTTACAGTTGGCTTGCAGTTTCGAGGTGAGGCCTGGCTTGGGTCTGCCTCTCTCCCTGGTTATGCCCTCTGGTCTCGCTGCCTTTGGGCTTAGCCTGTCATGCAGTGAGCAGTGTTTTATCCACCAGGCCCCTCTGCCATCATTTCTTCATGCATGCAGAGCATGGGCTGAAACATGAGCCAGAATAAATCTCTCCTTTAAGTCGTGGGTGTTGAGGATGGTGTCTTGGTGATGAGAACTAAGACAGGGAGCTGGTCTACGGAAGACTAAGGAGGAGCAGCCCCAGGTGACAGTAAACCCCAGGGTCCACTGATTAGCTCCACAAACAGTGATGTTCCACATGGAGCCTGCAGCATCAGTGCTGCCTGGGACATTCTCAAAAGGGCAAGTGTGAGGCCCTTCCCACACCTGCTTGTCAAAACCCAAGGGTGATTCTGGCTCAGGTAAAGCCACTATCCTAGTGACCAACAGGCCCTGTGCTCTCACTTCTATTTAGGAGACTGGCAGAGGAAGACACAGTGGGTGACCAAAATGCCAGGCCAGGAAGGGTTCCTGGCACTCACCAACCCATCGCAGGCACTGATGGCTGCTCGGCCGCCCTCAAGCTGTGTGTCCTGTACACGGCCTAGCAGGTGGCAGGCAGGCTTGTGTGGTCGGATGTGTGTGTGGCCCAGGCCACCCAAGCGACGAGTTTCGAGAACAAAGCCTGGTGCCAGCAGCCTCGAATTGGCTGAGAGATTGAAGCGCAGCTCCCGCCCACGGTAGCGCAGCTGGAAGAAGGTGGGCATAGCACGAGGTGCAGGCCCTGAATCTAAATCTGAATCTGGTGCTGCCCGCTTCTGCACAGTGTGTGGCCAGAGCTCAAACGACAGGAAGGTGCCGGTTGCGTCCACACGCACTGGGTGCACAACATCCAATGACATCAGGCTGTCAGTTGCAGATTCTGCTGGGAGAGAGAAAACCATGACCATGGGACCTGAGAGTAGCTGTGAGGGCCCTGGGCCAAGGATGTGTGGACTCTGGTCCTGCTGGGTGTCCACTAACTCTGCCATTTCATCTCTGGTGACTTCTCAGGTACCCCACCATCTGCCCTGGGAAACGTTCAAGAGGCAGTTTCTAGCACTGCAGCCAGGATTCCTTAAGCTCTTGATCTGATGACCAAGGTCATCCTCTGTTCAGAACCTGAACAGAGCTCCCACCTCATTAGAGTGATGGATTCTGGTAGTGGTGCAGGAAGCCCAGGGAGAGGATGGCAGCAGCCTTGCTTCCTGCATCTCTGTCTGCAGCCATGGCTCCTTGAGGATCCAGGACAGCCCAGTAGGTTCATGCTTTAAGGGTTTTTACCCCCATTCCTGCTCCAAGCACTCCTCTCAATTTCCCATGGGCTAACTTCACCTATTTGAATGGGCTCCAGACTGACTTCTGGGTGAGAAAGTGCTGACCTCCCCATCCCCAGTACTTTGATACAAGATTTTAATTATGTTTTCCATTTGTTTTCTTCCCTTCCTTCCAGTATAAACTCTAGAAAGGCAAAGGTCTTTATTTTCTTTGTTGATGATTTTATGTGCTGTAAGTGGAGATATTTGTTGACTGAATTTGCGGAATAATAGAACTTACTCCTGGGGCTGTGTGAGGAGTGGATGAACTGAGTTTCTCCACTTAGTGCCTGGCCCACTGGTTGAACCAGGAGGCCAAGATGATGGTTATAATTGCTACTATAAAACACGCTGTCACCTGCCTGAGGATGCTGCAGGTGTCTCCAAGTCTCCTGGGATTGGGAGATAGAGAATAGGGGAGGTGAAGTGGGGAGGGGACTCCCAGACTTCTGAACTTACCACTTCAAAGGAGCAGCTTTCGTTTCTTTTAGATGCAAGAGCTAGCTGGCTGCAGTGTCTCATGGCCTGTAAGCTCTGCTTATCTGAGGCTGCAGGAGGAGGACTGCAAGTTTGACACCAGCCTAAGCAACTTAGCGGGACTGTCTCAAAATTAAATAAAAAGGGCTGAGGATGTAGCTCAGCAATTAAAGCGTCCCAGTATGGGGGCAGGTAGGGAGAACAGAGTATGAAATTACTCAGTCCTTTATTAATTCACTAAATAAGGCCTAATGGGAAACTTGGTAACTGTGGTGATTTTGAAGTACTGATGAGTGTGTGTCTTGAGTTACCTGCAACTGTAATGAGAGAAGATGAATGGTTTTTTCCCCTTACTGACAGAAAAAAATCACAGATGCTGCTAAAGCTATTGAGACTTATTGGAAATATGCATAATTGAAGGAAATAATGAGTTTCACCTGGAGATTAGAAAAATTAGAGCTGGGTGTGATGGCACACACCTGTGATCACAGCATTTGGGAGGCAGAGGCAGGAGGATTTCTGTAAGTTTGAGGCCGGCCTGAACTGCATAGCGAGATCTTGCCCAAAATATTCCAGCACTTGGGAGGCTGAGGCAGGAGGATCGCTTTGCATTCAAGACCAGCCTGGACTACAAAGTGAATTCAAGTCCAGTCTAAACTACAAAGGACTGAATCTGCAGAATGGAGATACACTGGAACTTATTCTTGAGGTTGTGTGAGGAGTGGATGAACTGTTTCTCAGTTTTAGAAACCTTGTCTAAAAAAAGAGAGAAAAAAAAAAAAAGAAAAAGGAAAATTAGAGATGTAATATTTTTGATTCAAGTTTATAGATCCCTGAAATTCAAGGCCCCTTAGGTTACAGACACCAGGCTGAGACACCTATAGAAAGATCTCCCAGACCCGTGATGGTGAACCTTTTAGAGCTTCCAATGATATGAGTAGCCTGCTGTGGCACATGTGCCATCTGTTTGCCACCACTGTGGCAAACACCTAAATTGTCTCCTAGGTGAGAAAGTAAAGGAAAGAAGTCTCCAAGAGGCAGAAAGACAGGTCTAAAGGCACACAGTGAGCTTGGCAGAGCTGAGACATAAGTGCACATTTTCTGAATGGTTTTTGTCTCTTCAAAATTCAAAATATTCTGCTGTTTTCCCAGCAGTTTGTCTGAGAGAGAGCCTCAGTTTCCTCTGAAATCCCCAGGCTCTGAGAAACGGTTAAAAAACCCAACAGCCCGGGGTTTCTGCTAGCCCCAGGTGCCTCAAAGACCTGCTGGGTTTATGCCCAGCTCTTGGATCCTAACTGGTCACAACAGGGACTCCTCAGGCCCACAGCAATGTCTGGTGCCCTGCAGATGTCCCACCAGGACTCTGGGCTGCCTGCCAAAGCTGAAGGGAAGCTGGGCCAAAGCTGGAGGTTTCCCTAGCCTCACTGTGGAGCCAAACTCATCCTCTCCGCGTCCTGTGTGTCATGGGTATGTGGAGCACCCTGCACACACCAGCCACGTGCCTACTCCTACAGGCGTCACATGACCCACAGCTGTCCCAAAGGGCAGGACCCAAAGAGCCTTCTCCTGGAGTCCCTGGCTGTGGGCTGGGGACGCTGGCCTGTGGCTCTGAGCAAGTGTTTCCATCAGTGAGCTTCAGGAGGGCAAGTACAAAGATTTTCCAGACTTCCTGGACAAGAATGTCTTTAAAAACGTCCCAGGCCCCAGCCCAGGCTCACTGACTCAGCATCACCAGGAAATAGGACTGGGAAGCTGTGTTTTTATCAGCAGTTCGGGGGAACTCTGACCATGAGGCAAGTTAGGAAATTTTCTCTCGGAGTGAACTTGGCTGCCCATAAGAGATACCTACAGAGCTTTGAAAAAGTGCAGGCACCCTGCCCCAGCCCAGATACTCTGATTCCAGATCTAAGGCCCTGCCCTCCCCCCCGGGGGGGCCTGAAATCTCTGCAGTTTCCTAATCCAGGGAGTCTGAGGGAAGATGCTGGGCTTGATAAGTTCAGGTGACTTACAGCCCTGGCCACTTAATAAAGCATTTGGGACTGTAACTACATCTACAGCTTGCAGACCTGATTTTGTTTAGGTCTGTTTTAGCTGGAAAAAACATTGAAGAACATTTGAACCAGCTGCCAGTGTTCAAGAATCCCATGTTTTTCTACAAAAATATCAATACTCAGCTTCTCTTGAAAAATCACATTATCCATCCATGTCAGGCCTAAATTTCTACCTGGCAGAAGTAGCTGGGGAAGAAGAATTGGTCTCTTTTAGAGGGGTCTATCTCCCCCTTCCGGCTCAGTCTCACACTCCCTCATCCCGACACTGTGGCTGACTGTAGGTTGCCCATGAGCATCACATTTTATTTTCTTTCACTCTGTTAAAACTAACTCTCTAACCAAAATGTGGAAAAGAAGAGGTAGACCAAGTGGCCCCATAGTCCCATTTGCAAGACAAATTTCTCTCCTTATCAGCCTTGTTCTCTCTCTCTCTCTCTCTCTCTCTCTCTCTCTCTACATATATATATATATATATATATATATATATATATATATATAATTATAATTGTTTTTTTTTTTTTTTTGATGGGATCTCACTGTGCAGTTCAGGCTGGCCTTGAGTTCACTTTGTAGCCCACACTGGTCTCAAACTTACAACGATCTTCTGGTCTCAGCCTCCCGAGTGCTGGGATTACAGGCAGGTGTCAACATGCCTGGCTCATTTCTGTTATAAAAGGCTGGTCCATTGGTATATGGTGTATGGTCCTTGGCTACTAATTGTGCAGGAGAAACAGGTGCTCCAAAAACCAGGAAAATGCAAACAATATCCTCAAAATAGAGAAGTGGGAAGAGGGAATCTATGCCCCTTCCCTGGCATGGTGCTGAGAAGGTCCAGCCCAGAGGAAGAGACACACTATGGAGGGACTGCAGTGAAAAAATGTCTCACCAGAGACGGCCCACTGAGATGGCATCCTGAGGTAAAGACCATGAGACAGAGCCTCCAAGAAGTGGGAAAACTAGAAAGGAAGAGAAGCAGCAAGACATTACCCTTCGCACAGACATATGAAATGAGACAATGAAATTACACTGTAATATCCTGACAAGTACATGGGCTTGAAAGTAGAAAGACCTTGACTCAGGTCCTAAGCAGGCCACACAGCGGTTGTGTGAGCTCAGTTATGCCACCTCTCTGGGCCTCAGTCTCCTCACCTGCATGGAGAATCCAAATCAGAAAACAGAAAGGAGGACAGCCCAAGTTGAGGGCTGAAAATGGCAAAGAGACAGAGAATAAGATGACAGCAGCTCTCCAAGCCTTTGATGAATGAATGGCACCAACAGTTTCCACAATAATAACGATAGCCAGAGCAGCTGAAGGCACGAAGTTCATGTAGCATCAATGAGAGCCAGACTTGAAGTCTCTATATAGAAGAACAGAAGCTACTGGCATATGTCTAGGAACTGTAGTGTCCTCAAATGAAGGGCAGGGGCAGGTATCTTCTGGGATAATGGCCCCAATAGCCTGAGAAACTGTCCCTGGGAGGGACCCATGCTCTCATGGGTGTGCAGTCCTGGTACCAACCCCTGCTCTAGACCTTGGGCAAATATTGCAAGATGGGATTGTAGCTGAGTCATAAAGAAACAGCCCATCAAATTCAAAAGCATGAAAGGGGTTGGGGTGTAGCTCAGTGGTGCAGTGCTTGCCAGGTCATGGGTTTGATCCCCAGCACTGCAGACATAAACAAAAGACCCATGAGTAGGGCTAAGTAACACTACGCTGTGTATAAATGCCATTAGGACCAGTATGCTGTGGAGCTGGAATGTCTGTTTAAATCCAGCTCCATTACATACAACTATATTATAAACCAAGTGCATAAATGTTTACACCATTGCTGGCACACAGAAGAGCAAGAAAAGTTCTAAATTGCTCTTACTTCTTTTCTCTTACATTTCTTCCTTTTTTGTCTTTCTTGTCACATGCCAGGCAAGTGCTCTCTGAGCTCATGCCCAGCTCCCTTAGGTATTTATTTAAAAATTTGTTTCATCTCTGTTTAGGTTTTAAAAATACTTATAGGATGTGACTTTGTTATTTTCTTGTTTTATTCTGAATGACTTTTATAAACAGCTTATGTTGTTTTGTCATTAAAATATAGTTAGAGAGGGGAACAATGAATTAAAAATTTAACGACTGTCCTATAGATCCTGGTGGAGTCTTGGGTGCCTGAAACTGGCATTACCCAGTCTACTCTACTTGAGTGTGTGCAGTCTATAAGGTTAAAGCTGGCTTAACTTAAGATAAGCATTAGTGTTTTGTGGCTGAATCTGTTCTGCTGCATCTGCTCTGACGGGACTGAGCACCTATTAAATACTTTGAATATCACCCCTGGGTGGCAAACTGTCACTGTGGGGCTCCTTCCAGAGAAACGCCAACAATGTGTTCACCTTCACCTCCCTATCAAGAGCCCGAGCTAAAATTCAGCCTTCAAATGACCTGCAGCACATGGTAAGGGGAAAAATAAGCAGAGTAGGGAGGTGCAGCAGTTCTGAGTGACACCAGCCTTGCTGAGCCTACTCCTTGGTGTGCATAGTGCCTGTCCACCCCGCAGCACAATTTGTGGGGTAGGAGACAAGGGAGCCCCAGCAGGCCTGCAAGTCCCTGGTGAAGAAACAGTCAATAACCCTCTCCTAAAACCCAGTCCAGAAAGTGATCTTTGGCCAGAGAAGGAAAGCCTTTGGGGCAAGAACCTCCTAGGCTTAGAAGAAAAAGGAGGCAGCCTCAGGTCAGAGATCTGGAGTAAGAGGGTGGGGGAGTCCCATGCTGGAGGGGACAACAGGGGCACATAGGGCAGAGTTTAGTGCCCAGGTCACTAGCGGAGAGTGCCCAGTGATCTCCATTCCCAGACAGAGGTTCAGGTTGCAAGACTCTCCAAGAATTCCTAATTCTTTCTATTAATCTTCTGCCTGGAAGATTAACATAAACCATTGTCCTGTGTGAAGTAACTGATATTCAGGATCTCAGTTCTCACGCGAATCCCATGAGGCTGGATCACCTCCCCCGTCACTTCCCACAGTTGCCGCGGGCTTGGACCCACATCCGGCTGGGGGTGTTCCTTGGGGACACTTTATGCCGCTCACTCCCTGTGCCAGTTCGTCCTCATCCAGCCTGAGATGGAGACAAACAGCTTCGACATGCGGCCCGCCCAGGAGTCTAGTCTCAACCCGGGTGCAGCCCCCTAATTGGCTTCATTGTGGCCGATCGCCAGTGAGGGTTTGTTCTGCGCTGCCTTCGGGAGCCTTTAAGATCTAATGAGTGTGTACCCACCGGGCTGGGTGCTGCTCGATGTCGCCCCTCCGAGCCCTGCGTCCAGCTCCAGCAGCGCGACCAGACCTCGCGCCGGCTAGGATCCGGTCAAGCGTCTCGCACCAGGTGCAGTCCCCCAGCGGACTGTCAAGTCCCCGGCTGGCCCATCCACACCACAGCCCCGTGACCCGAGCACCGCTTCCACGCACATGACGCCGGCCAGAGCCGCAGGCAGCAGGGCTGTCAGAGGCTGCTGAGGACCCTGGCGCCTTCGCTTAGGAGGCAGCTTAGAGGGAGGAAGTGTATCGGAGCGGGGCTGGGCTGGGGACTCGCACCCTGGCTGCCGCGCTATGGAGGAGCAGCTGGACCCCGGGAGGAAGGCGCTCCAGGGTCAAGCTGGAAACCTAGGACTCAAGGAAGGGAGGATCACGAGTTCGAACTCACCCAGGGGTCATTAGTGACTCAGCGACACCCAACCTCAGAATAAAACCTGAAACTAGGGCTGGGGGCGCAGCTCTTCCAGAGGCCCCGGCTTCGTCACTGCCACTGGGAGACACAGGACCAGGCAGCGCTGGGGGAGGAGGCGCTTAGCACTGCCGGGTGGGAAGCGGGGGCTAGTCCGGCAGGACCGGTGACGGCGGCGTGGGGTCCCGAGGAGAGGCCACCCACCTGGTGCCGGCCCGGGGGCGCCGGGCGCCAGCGCACAGAACAAGAGCAGCAGCGGGCAGAGCAGCGGCGTGCGGCCACGGCGGCCGGGGCAGCCGGGCATAGCGGGGCGCTCGGGGGCGACTGCGGTGCACGCGCCGGTCCCTAAGTGCAGCTGTGGCGTCCGGCGACAAGGACGGCAAGGTCCGCGACCCAGGCCAGGGGCGAAGTTAAGACACAGCAAAGACGAAAGAAAGAAGAAAGAAAGAAAGAAAGCAAGCCGGGGGCGCGCGGGGCCGCCTCCGCCCCGCCCCGGCCCCCTCAGGCTCCTATCTCAGTCCCGCTGGGCTTCGCCCCGCCCCCTCGAGCGCCTACCCTCGCCCCAGTCAGGACTCGGCCCGCCCCGTCCAAACCTCCTGGCCCCGCCCCACAGGCATGCCCCCGCCCTCCTTCCTGCCCTCTGCCCCGCCTTGGCGCCTTCGGGCTCCTATCCCAGCCCCAGCCGGCCTAGCCCCGCCCCTCCTCGCCCCGCCCCCAGTTTACTCCGCCTCCTTTCCCTGCCCGCTCTGCCCCTCCCCACTCCTCGTTCCTCCTGCCCCGCCCTTCCCCGCTTCTCGCTCCTCCCAATCCCGCACGCCCCGCCCCTTCCCCTCCCCCCCTCAACCTCGCACGCTCCGGCAGCAGCTCTGCCCATGCCCCACCACCTACCTCTCTGCCGCCCTCTACTCATCGGGGCCCCTCCTCGCCCTGCTGTGCATGGCCCCCTCCCCGGCCCTCCCCACTCCTTGCCCCACTCCGCTTTGTCCACTCTCTTAAAGCCACGGATGGCGACTGCGCCTGCGTGCTGCCTTGGCGCCCTATGCCGCGGTGTGGAGCTGGGGGTCCGTCTCGCGTGCGCCCTCTAGTGTCCCAGAGAATTCGCGGTTCAGAATTTCTGCCTGGCTAGGACCCAGAGCCCTGAGTGCTACCTCAGGCAGCCGCTGCTCTGAGAAGCGATTGGGGATCAGCCGCCGGCTGCAGCTCTGGGTCGCTGCAGGGTCCGCGTCCAGGCCGCCTCCGCGCGTGGCCAGACCGAGTTCTCGTGCTCCCCCCGCCCCCCGTAGTCCCGTGTCCATAGAGACTGCATCTCTCTTAACATAGCGGTTTATTTTGCTCTTTAAATTGTTTATAATTAGAGAAACCATGTGATATTTAACCTTTTGTGATTTATTATCCTTAGCATTATGGTCTCAAGATCTGCCCATTTTCCTACAAATGACTCAAATTTATCCTTTTTTATGACTGTGTAGTACTTTATTGTGTATATATATTATGCTTTAATCGTTTGTTGTTGAGCATATAGGCCACTTTGTGATTTAACTGTGGTGAGGTGTGCAGCTATAAACATGGGCATGCATGCACTGATGTAGTTCAATGAATTTAGATCTTTCAGGAAAGTACTGAGGACCTGAATCAAATCAAAATAGTTGCACTAGTTTACATTCCCATCAACAGTGTAGAAAACCTACCCCCTGCCTTTGTTATTTTCTGAGTCCTTGATAACAGCAAGGTGGAATCTCAGTGTTATTTTGTTTAGATTGTATCTTTCTAATGACCAAAAATACTCAAAATTTTCATGTATTTTTTTGGCCATTTGCATTTCTTCTCCAATGTATTTAGATAGTAGTCTTCTGACCGAGGAGGGACTGGTAAAATTTTTGCCCATTCTGCAGATTTCCCCTCAACTGTGTTGGTTGTTTTCTGTGCCATGCAGGAGCTTTTTAATTTGATATAATCTGGTTTGTTGAGTCTTGGTGTTATCTCTTGTGCGACTGTGGTTCTTTTTCAAAAGTCTTTGCCTATGCCTCTATCTTCAAAAGTTTTATCATTTTTTCCAGTAAAGTCAGTTTTGTGTTTTTATATCTAAACCTTTGATCCATCTTGATTTTATTTTAATACGTGGTTAGAGGTATGAATCCAAATTCATTCTTCTGAATGTGGATAACCTGTTTTCCAAGCATAAAAAGGCTAGTATACATTATTGTCAAAAATCAGCTGACCCAAAGTGCTTGGGATTTATTTTTCTGCATCCTCTATTCTATTCCATTGTTAATATATCTGCTTTTGTGCTAGTACTGTATTGTTTTTAATTACTGTAGCTTTGTACTATAACTTGCAGTCTGGATTTGTAATGCTCCTGCCTTGCTGTTGTTGCCCAGGATTGCATTGGCTATTCTAGGCCTCTTTGGTTCCATATACATTTTAGAATTATTTTTTCTAAGAGAGAAAAGCTAATGGTATTGTGGTGGGTATTATACTAAGTCTATATATCTTATTTTTGTAACATGGCCATTTTGATGATGTGAGTTCTCCTTATCAAAGAACAGAGGCTGTCTTTCCATTTTCTGATGTCCTCTTCAATCTCCTTTTTCAGAGTACTGTAGTCCTCATTTTCCTTGTAGATGTAGAGATGATTCCTTGGTTAGATTAATATCTAGCTATCTTTTTTTCCTGAAGCAACTATGAATGGTGCTGTTTTCCTAATCTTTTCCTCAGTGAGTTCATTATTGGTGTACAGGAATGCTATTGATTTTTGTGTGTTCATTTTGTATCCCAGTACCTTGCTGAATATTTGTTTTAGTTCTAGGAACTTCTTAGTACTGTGGTACCTTGGTTTATAAACTTATTTTGTCCCACAGTTCTGGTCATGAACTGAATTGGTTGTGAACTGAATCAAATTTCCCCATAATTTCAATGTAAATAAAGAATCTGTTCTGAACTGTGTATGTCTTTAACCAGACAAATGTGAAAGTACAATGTAGTAGGAAGAGAGAGAACACCACCTCTTCTTCAGGTAACTTACCACATGAAGGACTAGAAAGTGGGTGGGGAGGAGGTTATTGTTTAGAGGGCGAGATACCCTTCAAGAGTTTCCTTTCTTACCTCTTAGACACAGGGCCAATTCTGATGAAAACTTTGTCACCTGTATTATCTTATGCAGCATGAGACATCATGTTATAGTTCAGGAGGTTCAGCACTCTGTTAAATTTACATTGGGGTGGTGCTTCTCAAAAAAAATCCTGGCACTTATTCCATCTTTCCATAGTGAATTTTATCACATCATTATTAATCTCCTCCCTGTCTTTCCCTTCCTCAGTGGATGCTCCTCAACAAGTGCTTTCAACAATGCTGCTCACTCTGGAGTTCAGCAAGTTTTCTCTCTGTCAGCTCCTCCTTATGGTTCTTGACACCTGCTCTCTGTCTGCACCATTGATGTCCACATTAACAGAGCCAAGCCAAAAACTCATCTCAATAGATGCAGAAAGGAGAAGAGGAGAAGAATTCAACCAAAAAAGGGAACAACAGGTTAGCCTCATTAATGAATACAGATACAAAAATCTTCATAAGATACTGGCAAACAAAATGCAGCAAGTTATCAAGAAGGTTATATACCATGACCAAATGGGATTCATCCCAAGGATACAAGGATGGTTTTATATATACACACACATATATATATAAAATATATATGTGTGTGTATGTATAAAACCAAGAACAAAACCAAGAACAAAAATCACATCCATAGATGCAGAAAAACCATTGGACAAAGTTCAAAGCACGTTCATGATGAAAATGCTAGAGAAAATTGAAATTACATGGCCTTTATCTCAATTTGATAAAGGCCATCTATGACAAGCCAACATCATACTAAATGGTTGAAACCCAAAAACTTTCACTCTAAAACCAGGAACAAGACAAGGATGTCCACGATCACCACTCTTATTCAATATAGTTTTGGAAACATTAGCCAGAACAGTTAGACAAGACCAAGAAGTAAAAGGAATAAGGATAGAAAAGGAAGAAATTGTATTATCATAATTTTCAGATTATTTTATACTATACAAAGAAGACCCCAAAAACTCAATCCAAAGACTTCTGCATTTAATAACTGAATTCGGTAGCATATCTGGATACAAAATCAACACTTAAAAATCAATAGCATCTCTATGCACAATCAAATTTACTGAGGGGGAAATTAGGGAAACAATATCCTTCACAATAGCATGCAAAAAATAAAATACTTAGGAATCAATCTAATGGAAATAAAAGACTTTTACATTGAAAACTAAAGAACTCTGAAAAAGCAAAGCAAAGAGGATATTAGAAAATGGAAAGATAGCACTTATTCTGGATAGACAGAACCAACATAGTGAAAATGGCCATACTTCTCAAATTGTTATACAGATTTAATGCAGTACCAGTCAATAGCTTATCTCACAGAATGAGAGAAAATAATCCTAAAATTCATTTGGAACCAGAAGACACCTAGAATAGCAAAGGCAGTTCTGGGCAACAAAGGCAAGTCAGGGAACATCACAATTCCTGCACTGAAACAGATTAGAAGATGCAGAAACAACTCCAAACACACTCAGCCAGCTTATCTTTGACAAAGATGACAAACACCTTCACTGGAAGAAAGCCTCTTTAATAAACAATGCTGGATAAACTGATTTTTCATATGCCAAAGATTAAGCCTAGACCCATATCTTTTCCTATGCACTAAACTAAAATTGAAATGGCTCAGAGATCTAAATATTAAAAACAGAAACGTTAAGTCAGCTGAAAGATAGAATAGGTAGACATTGGTGTAGGCAAAGACTTTATGAATGAACTCCAATCACATAGAAACTGTCACAAAGAATCAACAATTGGGATCTCATCTTATTGAAAACCTTTCACACAGCAGGAGAAACCAACAACAGAGTGAAGAGACAACCCACAATGTGGAAGAAAATTTTACCAGCTATCCCTCAGTCAAAGGACTAATATCTAGAATATATGAAGAACTTAAAAAAAAATCAGACCTTCCAAACTGAAAGACCCAATCCAAAAATGGGCTTCTGAGATGAGTACATATTTCTCAGGTGAAGAATTAGAAATGGCAAATAAACATATGAAAAAAATGTTCGCATCATTCATCATTTGAAATATGCAAATTAAAACAACACTGAGATTTCATCTCAGTCCAGAAAGAATGGCTACTATGAGATCAACCAATAACAAATGCTGGCAGTGTCATGCAGAAAAAGGAGTTCTTTTGTACTGTTGGTGGGAATTTAGATTGGTACAACCACTGTGAGAATCAGTGTGGCGATTCCTCAAAAACTAAAACTAGAGGTTCCATTTGATCCAGCTACTCACTTTCTTGGTGTCTTTCTAAAAGAATTAAAAGCATCATACCACAGTGATATAGACACACCCACGTTTACAGTGGCACAGCTTGTAATAGTCAAACCTTGGAAACAGCCCAAACTGATCATCAACTGATGAATGGACAAATAAGATATGTGTGTTTTGAAAAATCTACAAGAGTACTACTCATCCATAAAGAAGGATAAACTTGAGACATAAAAATGTCTAGAAAGCCAAATGGATTCACCTTGAGACCATACTCTTAAGTAAAATAAATTAGGCACACATGTTCAAATATTTCATGGTTTCTGTGATGTGAGAAACTAAAAGTGGAAATAAGGACCAAAATGTTTATTAGATATTGGCAAATAGGAAGAAAATGTCCAGGTGAGACAGAGAACAAGGGAGGGACAAGAGAAAAGAATAGGAGGAAGAAATTAAAGAAAGTTTTTGTAAATAAGGAGGGGAAGAGGGTTCAAGAGAAGGAAGGGGGATGGGAAAAATGAAGCAAGATATATCATGTACAGGTACCAATTCCCTATGATGAATGTTAGCATTATGTATATCTAAAATGTAAAAGATAAAAACATTTGTCACTTGTTGCACTTGTAGAGGGGTTTTCTTGCAGTAATCACTGTGCAGTTTCCTCTGTCAGGTGATATCTCAGCAGGTCTTCTTTGATGATTGTGTCATCAGTGCAGTCCCTGAATTGTGAGCCTCTTCCTCTGGGCTGAACCTTTTCAGCACCACGCCAAGGTGGGGGTCGTAGATTCTCTGTGCATACAGGTGATGGCAGTAGCAAAAGGTTCACTCACTCAAGCGGAAAGCAGCTTGTAAGGGTAAGAAAAATTTCTTTCTTTCACCTTCTGTTCTATCAAGGTTGCGAGAGTCTTCTTCCCTCAGTTCACTGGCCTACATACTAATCTTTTCTGGATACACCCTGAAAGATGCACACCTAATCTCCTAGATGTCTTGTCTAGTCAAGTTGACAAAAAGAGTTAATTTTTAGGGGAAAGAATTAGGAAGGTTAGAAGTAGGCAAGGGCCAAATCATCAAGGCCTCATTCATGGCCAGGGAAGGAGTAAGGATTACATTCTAACTGGAATATGATGCCACAGAGATGAAATACCTTCATCAGGGGCATGCTGTGATCTGGCCAATCTCTGGCTTCAGAGGTGAGAGGGATCCTGAGATGAAATACCCAGCAAGCCATCCACTGAATGTATGGAGATAAGACATACATAGAGAACTCTCAGAACATGAGAACTACAAGGGGGCCTTACAGACCGTTTTATGGATGAGAAAACCAAGACCTGAAAGGGCCAGTCTCAGTTTTATTCAGAGAGTTAGTGATCAGGGCAAAAATATCAGAGCCTAGGTCTATTGATTCTCAGTGACACCACTCCCTAAAGGAAGAAAAAGTCCAGATCCCAGTGCTGACTGGAAGAAAACCCTGGGAATTGTGATCTACTTCTGTAAACTTCCCATCAGATTACTAGTTCCTCCAGACTCTAGCACAGCCTAAAGCCAAGGGATTCAGTTAACTTACCCTTTTCTGACCACTGGGCAAAGAATCTGACTTACAGGTTTCCTGTTTCCTGGGTGTGGAAGTAGCAGACTCTGGCACTAATGACTGATCTAGAAGACATGAAGGGAAAAAAAAAGGAAAGATAAAGGCATAAAGAAGATAGATAAAGGGTTAAGAGAGAATTAAAAAGAAGATGGGAGAAAAAGGAAACAACCACCTTCCTACTCCTTTGTGGCTGCAAAATACAAAATCAAAGCACCATGATAGTTCCATTTAAATTTCAGTCTAAATTTAATTGTGGGCCTCTGAACCCCCTACCCCCCAATTTACTCAACTGCCTGCCTGTGAGTAAGGAGGCTTGTTGGTCCTGATGCCTTCTGGAGCTTCCTCCTCCTAGCCTCAAGCTACAATTTGTAGCTGATTGTAGGTCTTTGCCTCTGTCTCAATACCAAATCACCTTAGTTCATTTCTGAAAAGGAATGTTGTTGGGGCTTGTGTCTAGATGCCCTGCCCCAGAGCCTTGTGTAGTCATAGGTGGGGATTTTAATTTTTTTTATTTTGAAAAGAATAAAACCAAGTGAGGAAAAAAAATACAAAATAGGGTCATTCAACAACAAAAGGATGTATATAGTACATAATTTAAAACTACAATACAAGGTGATCTACAATGGTTACCATCATGTCTCTTGTTATCATTAGTAGAATTGCCCATATCATCAGATACATTAAAATTGAACATAGCAGTATGGAACAAAATCAATAAAAACAAAACATTAGAGACATTATAGGACTTCAAAAGCGGGTAATAGTCAAACCAGAATGGGTATCATAGTGAACCTTATTGTCTTCAGAGTAGTTGCCTATACTATCAGGCTTGATACTGTCGAACAACAGATTCGAATAAAATCATTGAAGACAAGACTACAACTGAACAAGACAGATTCAAATAACATCAGTCAGAACAAGGCAGTGAAAGCAATACAGGATTTCAGATTAAGTTAATAGGAGATTTAAAATGTTTACTGTAGCATATCTTGCTATCTTTGGGATAGTTGTCTATGCCCTCAAATCTAGTACAAGAAGACAAACGAATATAACCAAATATAACCAAACTAAACAGAGCGATGAAAGCAACATGGGTTTCAAATCACGATACAAGATTAACAATGTCCTCTGCCTTCCCTGGTTAGACAATTCCTCCCCTTTCACTTTCCCAGGGTGTATTGTACATTTTGTATCCCACTAACCCCTTTAGTTTTTAGGTTAGGGAGGCAACCTGCTATTTACATAAGTGGTTTTGAACCTTTTTACCCCTGAGCTTGGTCTTACGTTGTATCCATTTACTTAAAAAAGCCTCAAGGTCTTCCTGCTTTATAGCTGAGTAGTTCTCCATTGTATAAAAGTGTTATGTCTTTCCAAGTGTGTTTAGGGGTGTTAAAATAGCTGACTATATTAATGTTTTTGGATCATTGAACACAGCTGTTTGCAGTCTCTCTGTTTGAATGTCTACTTTGTATTCTTTGATACTGTGATTTGAGCAACTATTTCCAAGATGATAATATGTAATCTATTAACAGGTGATTTCTTACTGTTATGTTTTTTTTTTGTAGTTCTGTATTATGTGTAACCTTACACTGCTTTGTTTTGTTTTGTGTTTTTCTCTTTTTCCTCTTAAATAAAAGAAAAGTGTTATGTCTTTCTAACCAATTTGCAGCTGTTTGGCAAGCTACCCCAACTTTTTTCTGGTTCCCTGTCACATAGAGCATTATTTTCTCACCTTTGACTTTCATTCCATAAACCCTCTTTTAGGTTAAATATATTTCTTATGTAGAGCACATTGATGAACCCTATCTCCTGATCCACTCTGCCTGTGTTTCTTTTTATTAGTGTATCAAGGCCATCCATGTTAGCAATTATGGCCAGTTTTCTCTGCCTCATCTCTGCCATGCTATTTTTCTGCTATTGGTTGTCTACTTTTCCCCTTCATTCCACTGTCTGCCCCATTCAGTAAACATCCTCTGTTGCTATTCTTGAAACCATGGTCTTGTTTTCCCTCTCTCCCTAGAATGTCCTTCAGTATTTTTTGTGGGGTTGGATTGGTGGTCATGAACCTCCACAGTTCCTCTTTGTCATGGAAGCATCTTGTTTCTCCATTAATTTTGAGAGATAGTTTTTCAGGGTACATCAATCTGGGTTGGAGGTTATTTTCTTTCAGGGCTTGGAATACTTTGCTCCAAGCTTTTCTTGATTTGATGGTTTGTGTTGAGAAGTCTGTCATGATTCTGATGGGTTTTCCTTTATAGGTGATCTGTTTCTTTTCTCTGACAGTTTTAATATTCTGTTCTTGTGTTGGATTTTTGGGATCATTATTATTATATGTCTAGGTGTAGCTCTATTTTGGATATAGCTGGCTAGAGTTCCGTATGCCTCATATATCTGAATATCATTTTCTTTTCCTATGCTTGGGAAGTTTTCTTTAATTATTTCTGTAAATAGCCTTTGTATTTCATTTGTATTTACCCCTGCTTCTTCACTCACATTTTTTATTCTTAAGTTATAGATCCTCTTGTCATCTTCTAGCCTTTGTATTGTTACTTCATGGTTCCTTGTTATTTTTTTTTTAGAATAACAAAAAATATTTTACTAAAACATAAGATTTACAGAAGTTTCCAGACAAGCCATACAAAATGGTCACAAGCTTTTTTGAAGGAGGGAATCTATGCTTGACTGCAAAATCACAATGTTATTAGTGAGAGCTGTGAAGTTGTTAATGTTTCCCATTTTGGTTTGAACATTCAGCTTGTCCATCTACAGTGTCTAAGTAAAGCTAGACTTGGCTAGAGAGCATATCTTAAAAGAACTGGTTAGCTGCTTTTTTAACCAATGCATTAGATCACCATAAAAGTGGGGGTGGGGAGCCCATAAAATTTTGAAACTACCTTTCCTCTCAAAAAATAAAATAAAATAAAATAAAATAAAGAACACCCATACCCTGCAGCTAACCTTGACAACTATCTTCATTCACAGTGCTTTATACTTAAAACCATGATGGGGGAAATGAATAAAAGCAGAGGGCCACTGCTTTTCAATGTTTCACGACAATCTGAATGAAACTTCTAACCTCTGCTCATGCTTTACAACAGTGAATCAGGACAAGACATAGATTTGCTAATGTGCATTTAATCACCAAAGGACTGAAAATGTCTGGGCTTTTATTCTGTAACGTTTCTAAGACTGTGTCCATTAAATGCAAACAAAAAGGAAGGAGTCTTGCAGAACAGGAGAAGTGACACAAACATGATGATCAGATCGACTTAAATATTATTCACGGCATATAGCCTAGTCCATGCTCTAGCTGTTTCTATGGCTTGGGCTTCGTTGGTCTTCCAATGCTCCACTACATCGTTTGCTAATGGGTCATCTGGATTAGGAGCACTTAACAAAGCCTGGATCGATAGCAGAACTGTGCGGATCTGCAGTGCTGGTGACCACTTATCTTTCAAAATATCTAAACATATTCTTCCCAACTTGTCTACATTAGGATGATACATTTTGGTCATGAAACGTACTTTAGGTGCTGCCATTGAGTATTCTTCTGGCAGAAATAGTTCAAGTTTAAAAGTCCCTCCTTCTAAGGGGGAATCCTGGGGACCAGCAATGACCACTTGAAAATAATGGGCATTGCTCTCGTCTGGTTCTGCTTTAATCCCAGGAACTGGCTCTGCCAGCAAATGCTAGGTTTCCTGGGCTGCCACACCTCCGCGCTCCAGCCCAGGCGGAATCCGATGCTAGGCCACAGTCCCCACTGCGAGTCTGGGCCACACCGTGATTCCTGTGGCCTGCAGCTTCGGCTGGGGTGGTCCGGGAGCCCGCAGCCCTCCAGTCCATCTGGGCGCCAACCAAGCTGCATTCCCGCCCGGTTCCTTGTTATTTTTAGGAGATCTTTCCTTTCACGATTGAAAGCTGCAAACCTGTCTTCAAGGTTCGATAGTCTATCTTTAATTTCTTTCAAGCAGTTTTGCCAGCTTTCAATGGAGTTTTTAATTTCCTGGTAGTCTCTTTGAATCTGTTTCATGTATTCTAGATTTTTAAAATATTCGTCATTGAAGATTTCCCTCCTTTTTCTATGCCCTTCTATTCTTCCATCTATGTCTTCTTGAGAGGTACTTAGCACTTCTTTTATTATTTTTCTTATATCTTCCTTTACTTGTATTAGAATTTCTGTTTTTAGTTCTTTTACAATGTCACAAAGATAATTTTTCATGTCAGATGCTCTTTTTTCAGGCACCACAGGTGTTAAACCCCTGATCTTCTCTGTATTTACCTTTCTTGGGCTAGTATTGTTTGAGTTGGGGGTTGGAGATTTCTTTTTGTTTCTTCTCTTGTCATGTTTCTGGTTGCTTCCAGAGGAGTGGTTAGTGAGAGTCCTCAACACTTCCTGTATTGGCTATGATTAGTCTGAAGCACGTTGGCTAGGGATTGCTGCCCTCCTCAGTCTGCTGATGACCACTGAAGTACAAGCAGGGGCAAGGCAGGCTGGACTCTCCCGTCTGAGCTGGTCAAGCACTAGGAGTCTTCACCATGTTAATGTGTGCCGCACGGACAGGGCCAGTTAGGTATAACTTCAGGGAGATCTCGTCCTTGGCTATTGGATTGTGCACAGGGGTGGGACTCAGTCCAAGCAATTTTCACCAATATTCTTTGCTAGGAGTGGCTGACCGAAGTTGCTGCAGTTCTGGTTCCGTGTTCATCCTCCCCAACTCCAAAATGTCATCCAGCCAGTCGCCCTCTCCCATGGGAGGACTGATTTCCCTGCACTCACTGCGAGCCAGTACAGATCTCCAAGCTGAGTGCTGTTCTCCATTCCACCACTCCCCTCCATGATTGCATCCTCCTGCTGAGCCCTCAGGCTCACCATTCCCCAACTTCATTGCAACTGCATGTCTTTGGATTCCAGTGGCTTTTTGTACACAACGGGGCTGGCTCTGGTGAGAGCATGTCTGGCTACATCTTCCTGTCCACGATTTTCTTTTCTTTTTTTTCTCCCCCCCCTTTAGTTTCTTTCTGGGTTGAGAGCTATATCTCCTTCCATCTGGTCTTCTCTAGGATGCTTTATTCCAGCATCTGAGGTATTTCTCTCAGAAAGGCTCTTTATTTTGCTGCTTACTGATCCACCATCTTCCCAGCTCTCATAAATGGGGCTTTTAAGAGGTGACTGTATCAAGAGTGTGTGATGCTGGCCTTAAGTGCAAGATGCTGGTATTAAGGGTGCATTATTACTAAATTAGTCCATTAATTGGTTTGGCATAGTTCTGAGGGTAGATAATTGGAAGACCCCCATAGGTGTGAGTGCTACTTGCCCTAGTGGTGTATAGTTTGGGTAGAATATAAGGACAGAAAGAGGGCTACTCTCCCTGCTTGCTGCTTGCTGCTTTTGCTACCTCCTGCCTTCCACGCCATGAAAATTTTTTTTCTCTTCTGTGATGCCCATATGCAAGGCCATCTTTCCTTGGAGCCAGCAAATTAGGGACTGAAAGTTCTACAAACTTTGAGCCAAAATAAACTTTTCCTTCTTTAACTTCATGTGTTGGATGTTTTGTCTTAGCAATGAGACAAGTAACTGTGGTGGACTGGTCAATTTGTAATGCCCAGATGAACTGAATCAGTGTGGTTATGGGTGTGGAAGGCCCACCTGAGGACTGTTGTCAGCAGCATAAAAGAACTAGAAGGGGAGGTGGAGTGCTGTTGATTCTCCTGAAGTTTTTCAAGTTGATTTTCCAGATATGAACTTAGCTGTTCTCATTGTTGGAGGAGCTTGGGTCCTCACTGTCACTGAGGATGGCTGTGATTCTTTTTTGGGAGACTTCTAGTCCCTACCTTTGCCATCACTTCCTGGCTCCAGTGCAGATCCCTCAGTCTGGGCCACACCCTGCATTTTGCTGGTACAGACATTCTAGCTTCTACCACTGACTTTTGGGCCTTCCTAGGGCAGATCTTGCATACAGACTTGCATGAGACATTGTCGTGGGATCTAGGCCTTCAGCTGGACTCATACAGGACATTGCCAATGGATCCAGGCCCTCAACTGGGTTCTTTGGGTCTATAGTGTGTGGACAGATCTCTTATGCTCTTCTCCATTTGACTCTTTGCATGAATAATATAAAATAGTCCTGTAAGGTATGTGTCCTGTATTAAATCGATTCCTTTGTAAGCTCTGACTACAATAGTAACTGAGGGTGCAATGTAATTGGTCCAGTGTGCAATTTTCTTTTGACCTTATCAATGCTCCATGCAGGTAGTACTATACTGTTACTAACCATAACCCAGGATGTAGAATAAAGAGGAAAGGAAAACTGAAGAGAGAAAAAAGTGAATTAGTATGGAGAGAAGAGAAAGAAGAGAAATCTCAGTAGGTGGAAATTGACAGGTGGTCAGATTCTATAGCAGTTATTTTTATATCTGGAGCAAAGTGCCAGTGTTGAGGGGGTTTGGTAAAGTATTATAGTATTTGTGGGAGCAGTAGAGGGGATGTGAGGGAAGAAAGTGTAATTGGAGATTGAGAGAAGCTGTGAGAATATCTGAATCTGTTAATAACATAGGAGATTAGGACTTGTCAAGTAGGCATGACCTGTTAATTACAAAATCCCAGAACACATGTATGGATCAGTTCCCAAAACCCTTCATACGAAATTCTTATGAAGATCTGAGCAGGTTTTCAATAAGATGACTGAGACCCAGTGTCAGCCTGAGGCTGGATACCGGCACCATTTCTCAGGATTTTTATGTAAAACTTTTTGTGGGTTTCCTTGAGATTTTCCGGGAGATTTCCTTGACATTATGAAAGGCCCCAGACACCACGAAGAACCCCCGTCTTATGATTTTCCTCATCATGGCTCATGCTGCTTTCTCCAGTTTGTTCTGTTACCTTACTTTTCCCTCTTTTACTCAGCCCAAGCTCACTCTGTAGATCCAGTTTCTCCCTCACTCCTCACTCTTACTTTTCCAAATAAACTGGCCCACTGCTTTCTGCCTGCTTTATTCAATTCTTTGTTAGAAATAAGAAAACCTGGAATCCTACTCCAGAAGGAGAGGCGAGAAACCCCAAAAGCCCACTAATGTCTGATTGATGAGACCCTGTTTGAAGGAGCTGTCCAATAACATTTGGTATAGCCAGAGATTCCGATAACACTAATATGTGGGCCTTTAGCATATATTTGGATCCTCTATGCACTAGGTTGGTGAGGGTTGCCCTAACTTGCTCACAACAGTTACCAGTGAAATTAAAGCAGTAGGCCACTGTGTTTTTTCATGGTAGCCCACCCTTGTCCTGCTGAGTGTACTTATTTCCTACTTTTTCTTAGCCTCAAACTCACTCTGTAGAGCCTGTTTCTTTTCCTACTTTTAATAAATATAAAATGTTGCTGCCATTTGCACTTGTCTTGATCAATTCTTTGTTCAGGACAGAAAGAACCTAGAAACCACCTCTAAAATGAAGCTCCAGCGAAACCTGGTAATGTATTTGGCAGAGACAGCCTGGAGGCTTTTCTACTGGCTCCACAATGCAGGCTCAGACCTAAGGAATCTAGATGCAGTGTGTGCTTCATACCGGGAGGCCAGACCAGACTTAGGTCTGCTTGACACTAAAGGCCTGGAAGATGTTGAGAAAAGTGACCACCAGAATGACTCCTAGGTCTCGGCCCTGGCAACAATGCTGAGCAGCGCCTTGGTGTTACAATAGTGTGGGAATCATCAACAAGCAGACAATGAGCCAACTGCACCATGTAGCACAGCTGTCAGATGAGAGAAGTGCAAATTCTTCACCTGAAACAAATCAGGTTGAAGATCTAGCTGACTTTGTGAGCTTCTTCTCAGACTGTGTGTGGGCACTGAGAGATTTTGCCCAGAACCGGAAGTAAATGGACAATCCATCTCTGCAGATACCTATCTGGAGAATTCCTTGAAGCTAAATCAACGTACTGATCAGAAAGACAGAAATTTTAATCTGCTCCAACTCTGTATCTGGAAATTCTTCTGAAACAAGAAATGTGTTATCTTCCATAGCACTGCCTGTGAAAAGAGACAGGCCCAACTCCCGTATGATGATGAGCTGGATTCCCAGTCTGTGCAACAAGTTGCAGAATTCCATTCTTACATCTTCAGCTCTTCCAAGACCAAAACTTTTCCAGGAGGCATCAAGGTCAATGGACTTCATCTAGAGAGCCTGGTGCTGACTTATGGCAGTGCCATCAGTGGTGAGGATCTGTCCTGCAAGGAAAATACTGTTATGCCTTGGCTCAGTTAAAGAACTCAGTTGCAGTGCAAAGTGCCATGTCTGCTACAACCAGCAGATGGAACAGAAGATGCAGTTGCCCACAGAAACATTCCAGGAGCTGCTAGACCTTTACAGTATCAAAGAGAGAGAGAGAGAGGGGAGAGAGAGAGAGAGAGAGAGAGAGAGAGAGAGAGAGAGAGAGAGAGATTAACAAGGTATTCATCAAAAATTCATTTAAAGATGTTAAAAAAATATTTCAAAAGGGGCTAGCAGCCCAGCTAGAAAACAAATGGGATAACTTTTATAAAATAGAAGATGTTATCTTCAGAGTGGTGCTCAACTTTACTCCTACATAAAAGGTTTCTGATGTGGCATGATGGCCTGTTCATTTCTTTAATTTGATTTATTATATACAGACTTTGAAATTTCCTAATCTCAAATGAACTATCTTGGAAACAAGGTCCAGTAGTTGAATGAGCTGATGTTCATTCATTTTTTTATTTAGAGAAAAATAGTAAACATAAAAAGGGGTAGAAATAATACAGAATTTAAAAAAAACTAAGAAATCATTAGTTGATAAATTACATATTATCATCTTAGAAATACTTGTTCAAGTTACAAAATTGAAGCATATAAAGTGGACTTTCAAACAGTGAGAGTGCAAACAGTTTTGTTCAATGATCCAAAAAAACTCAGTAATATGGTTATCTATCTTATACATTTAAACATATATACAGTTATAAACTTTAGAGCACTTTCTTTTCTTTTGTACAATGACAATTACACATTTTGGGTTTTATTACTCCCACAATTCTTATTACTTTTTTTTGAAGAGAATAAAACCAAATGCGACATATCAGAACAGATTCAGTCAAATCAAAAGGATGGACATAATAGATAATGTAAAAACAAAATACAAGGTGATCAACAGTGGTTACCATACTGCCTCTTGGTATTTTAAGAAGAATTGGCAGTTATAATAAAATTGAACAAATTGAACAATAAAGAATAAAATGAAAGCATTGGAGACATTACAGGACTTTAAAAGAAGATAATAGTCAACTGGAATGGGTGTCATAATGATTCTTATTGTCTTCACAGTTTTGCCTATACTTTCGAATTTGGTACTATCAAGCAAAGCAGAATAGGGGAAAAATCAGTCAAAACAAGATGGTGAGGGCAATACAGGATTTCAAATCAAGTTAATAGGAAATCAAAGTAGGTTACTGTAATGTATCCTGCTATTTTTTATTTATTTTTCCCTTAATTAAAAAGATAAAAAGAAAAAAGTAAATAATTTAAAAAAAGGGGATTGAGATAAAAGAGGGCATAACAACAGACCAGCGCAGGTCAAAACATAACCATTTAAGCAAAATAGTGTTGCACCACAAGATATCCTGACATAAAAATAGTTACCATAGTGTCTCTTTCCTTGAAATCCTTGAGTATAACTTCGTATACTGTAGCACCAAACATATCAAGACACTACAAAACCATTCAAGAGAATGACATTATTACAGAGTATTTAGAACCAATTAACAGAAAATGAACAATGGTTTCCGTATAATCTCCTTGTCTATAAAAGTTTTTGCTTACATTATCATATATAATAAAATCCAGTAAGGTACAACCTTTTAATACTGATGGAGACAGAAGCATACAAGTTTGATGGGACTTCAAAACAAGATGATACTAAATCAGCACTAGCTATTATGATGTCTTGTTTTCTCCAAAATAGCTGTTCCTACCATCCGATCTTCTCTGCCTCATTTCTGTTGAGCTCTTTTTCTGTCATTTGTTGTCAGTTTGTCTTCTTCATTTCACTTTCTGCTCCATTCATTGTGGCCCCTCTGCCACTATTTCTGGAATCTTGGTGTTTTCCTTTTTTAGAATATCCTGCAGTATTCTCTGTAGAATTGAATTGGTGGTCGCAAATTCCCCTAGTTCCTCTTTATCTTGGAAGCACCTTGTTTTTCCATCAATCTAGGGACAGTTGTGCAGGATATATCAATCTTGGCTGGAGGTTATTATCTTTCAAAGCTTGATTTATTTTCCCCCACGCTCTTCGTGATTTGATGGTTTGTGCTGAGAAGTCTGCTGTAATTCTGATGGGTGTTCCCTTGTAAGTGATCTGTTTCTTGTCTCTGATGGCTTTTAATATTCTGTTCTTATATTGTATTTCTGGAATTTTTATTATTATATGCCTGGGTGTAGCTCTGTTTGGGTTGTAGGTAGCTGGGGTCCTGTATGCCTCATACATCTGAGTATCTTTACCATTTGCTAAATTAGGGAAATTCTCCTGGATTATTTCTGTGAATAGCTTTTGTAGTCCATTTGTTTGTGTTCCTACTTCTTCTTTTATGTTCTTAATTCTTAAGTTATAGATCCTCATCATCTTCTAGCCTTTGTATTGTTGCTGTTTGTTTTTTTGTTATTTTTAAGAAGATTTTCATTTCATGCTTCCATATTACAAATCTGCCCTCCAGTTCAGATCTATCTTTAGTTTCTTTCAAGCTGTTATGCCAGTTTTCAATAGAGTTTTTAGTTTCCTGGTAATCTCTTTGAACCTGCTTCACATATTCTGTATTTTCTCCATCAAACAATTCTCCCCTTTTTTTTCTGTTCTTCCCTTCCATCATCTGTTTTTTCGTGGATGGTGCTGAGCATTTCTCTAACTATTCTACTTATATCTTAAACTTATGAACTTAAAGAAGTTCATAACTTCTTTCCTAAACTTGTCTATGAGGCTCTGGAGATAGCGCTTTATGTCTATTGGTGCTGTGTCTGATATTGCATGTTTCTCAGGATTGGGGGCTGAGGATCCTTTCTTGTGGCTCCCTCTTCCTATATTTTTTGTTGCTTTTATACAAGCATATATAGGAGACCCAGTTTCTTTTCTTTCTTTTTTTAAATTTTATTTAAAAGGAAAAAGAGAAAAACACAAAACAAAACAAAGCAGTGTAAGGGTACAAGTAATACAGAACTACAAAAAAAAAAAACAGTAAGAAATCACCAGTTAATAGATTACATATTATCATCTTAGAAATAGTTGCTCAAATCACAGTATCAAAGAATACAAAGTGGACATTCAAACAGTGAGACTGCAAACACTTGTGTTCAATGATCCAACCAAAAACATTAATATGATCAGCTATTTAACACCCCTAAACACACTTGCTGTTGTATCCTTTAGAGCTCTTTTTTTCCCTCTCTTTTTTACAACAAAATTTACACATTTTGGGTTTTATTACTCCTTAGTTCTTATTACTTTTTTGGGGGGGAGAGAATAAACTCAAATATGGCAAAACAAAGCTGTCAGTCAAAACCAAGGATAGACATAGCACATGATGTAAAACAGAGTACAAGGTTATCAACAATGGTTATCAACGATGTCTCTTGTTTCCTTAAAAAGAATTGTCTATCTCATTAGATATTATAAAGTTGAACAAAACAGTAGAGAACAAGACCAATAAAACTTAGGCATTGTAAACATTACAGGGCGTCCAAAGGAGACAATAGTCAAACCAGCATGGGCATCTTAGTGAATCTTATTGCCTTCAAAGTAGTTGCTTATACCCTCAAACTCGATACTATCATACAGAATGGAACAGAGTTTAACCAGTCAAAACCAGATCGTGGGAGTATTACAGGACTTCAAAACAAGTTAATAGGAAATCAAAAAAAGTTACTATTATACCTCCTGCTAATTTTTTAAATTTTTCCCCTTAATTAAAACTAACATAAGAAATAACTAAATAATTTTTTTTAAAGAATAAGGGAGAGATTGAGATAAAACAGGACATAACAATATAACAATACGGGTCCAAGCATGACTGTTTCAGCAACCTAGTGCTTCACCACCAAATATCCCGACATAGTAGTTACCATAGTGTCTGTCTTTTTCCTTGAAATATTTGAATAAAACTTCATATACTATAGCTTCAAATATTTCCATATCAAGAAGCCCAGAATAAAGCCTTTCTAATTAATAAGTGAAAACTTTATAAGGCTTCAAGGCCACATAATGGGGAATCATGATTACCACATATTTTTATATATTTGAATCATTACTTACATTAGGGAAAGTATTCGGTATTCACACATGCGAGATTGATTTATTTCACTTATGAGTATGGTCTCAAGCTGCACCCATTTATTGATAAATATATCAATGTGATCCTTCTTTATAGCTGAATAGTACTCCATTGTATAGAAATACCACAACTTTTTTATCCATTCCTCAGTTGATGGACACTTGGGTTGTTTCCAAGATCTGGCGATTACAAATTGTGCTGCTATAAACATAGGTGCACATATATCACTGTGGTATGATGCTTTCAGTTCTTCTGGGAATATGCCTAGCAATGGAATAGCTGGAATAAATGGGATTTCCAATCCCAACTTTTTGAGAAATCTCCAGACAGATCTCCACAAAGGCTGTACCAGTCTACACTCCCACCAACAGTGCAGGAGAGTTCCTTTTTCCCCAAAGCCTCTCCAGCATTTGTTGTTGTTGGTTTTCTTGATCCTGGCCATTCTTTCAGGAGTGAGATGGTATCTCAGTGTGGTTTTAATTTGCATTTCTCTAATGACCAAAGATGACGAACATTTTTTTCATGTATTTATTTGCCATTTGTATTTCTTCATCTGAGAATTGTGTATTCATCTCAGATGCCCATTTTTTTATTGGATCTTTGAATTTTGGGGGTCTGAGTTTTTTTAATTCTTTATATGTTTTAGACAAGAGTCCCTTGTCTGAGAGAGAGTTCACTAAAATCTATTCCCAGTTTGCGGGTTTTCTTTTCACTATGCTGGAGATTTCTTTTGACATGCAGAAACTTTTTAATAAGAAGTGGTCCCAGTTATTGATTCTGGGAAGTATTTCCTGTGCGGTTTGAGTCCTGTTCATGAATTCTCTACCTACTCCTATGTCTTCAAGGTTTCTACCCAATTTGTCTTCCAATAGATTTAGTGTTTCTGTTTTAATATGCAGATCTTTGACCCATTTTAGATTTTAATTTAGTACATGGTGATAGACATGGGTCTAGCTTTAGTTTTTGGCAAATGGAGAGCCAGTTCTTCCAGCACCATTTATTAAAGAGACTGTCATTCTTCCAGTGAACCTGCTTGGCTCCTTTATCAAAGATAAGGTGGTTGAGTGTGTTTGTAGTTGTGGTTGTATCTTCTAATCTATTCCATTGATCTTCAGCTCTGTTTTGATTCCAATACCATGTTGATTTTACTACTGTTGCTTTGTAGTATAACTTCAAGTCAGGTATTGTGATGCCTCCTGCTTTGTCTTTGCTGCTTAGAATTGCCTTTGCTATTCTAGGACTCTTCTGGTTCCAGATGAAATTTAGGAGTGATTTCTCTAGATCTATAAGGTATGTTGACGGTATTTCTATTGGGATTGCATTGAATCTGTACAACAGTTTTGGGAGAATGGCCATCTTCACAATGTTTGTTCTTCCTATCCATGAGCAAAGCATGTCTTTCCATTTTCTGAGATCATCCTCAATTTCCTATTTCAGTGTATTATAATTTTCACAGTATAAGTCTTTCACTTCTTTTGTAAGAGTAATTCCTAAATATTTCATTTTTTTGCTTGCTAATGTGAAGAGTGTAGTTTCTCTTATTTCCCTCTGTGATTTTGTTGTTTGTGTATAGGAATGCTATTGATTTCTGAGTATTGATTTTGTATCCAGCCACATTACTGAATTCATTTATTGTATCTAAGAGTCTTTCCATGGAGTTTAGGGGGTCTTCTATGTAGAGTATCATGTCATCCGCAAACAATGACAACTTAACTTCTTCTTTTCCTATCTTTACCCCTTTTATTTCTCTTTCTTGCCTAATTGCTCTGGCTATTACTTCCAGTACTATATTAAATAGGAGTGGTGATAAAGGACATCCTTGTCTTGTGCCTGATTTTAAAGTAAAGGCTTTCAATTTTTGGCCATTTAGTATGATGCTGGTGGTTGGTTTGTCATAAATGGCCTTTATTATATTGAGGTAAAGACCAGCTATTCCAATTTTCTGTAAAGTTCTTGTCATGAATAAATGTTGGACCTTATCGAAGGCTTTTTCAGCATCTATAGAAATGATCATGTGATTCTTATTTTTGGCTTTATTGATATGGTGGATTACATTTATTGATTTGCGTATGTTGAACCCTCCTTGCATTCCTGGGATGAATCCCACTTGGTCATGGTGTATAATCTTCTTGATGATTTGCTGGATCCTATTTGGCAATATTTTATTGAGGATTTTTGCATCTGTGATCATTAGGGAGATCGGTCTATAGTTCTCTTTTTTAGTTGGGTCTTTCTCAGCTTTTGGTACTAGAGTAATATTTGCTTCCAGGAATGACTTAGGAAGGATTGCTTCCCTTTCAATTTCATTGAATAGTTTGAGGAGTGTCGGCATTAGGTCTTGTTTGTATTTCTTGTAGAATTCTGCAGTGAATCCATCTGGGCCTGGGCTCTTCTTGGTGGGTAAGGACTTAATTATATTTTCAATTTCATTAACAGAGATTGGGTTATTCAATAGTTTTACATCCTCTTGATCTAGCTTTGGTACTTCATATGTTTCTAAGAATCTGTCTATTTCTTCTGTGTTATCAAACTTTTGAGAGTAGAGGTTTTCGAAATAGGTGTTGATGTCAGTATTTCTATTGGGTCTGTAGTGATTTCACCTTTTTCATTTCTTATTGCATGAATTTGAGCTTTTTCTTCCCTTTTTAAAATAAGGTTGGCTAGGGGCTTATCGATTTTATTTATTCTTTCAAAGAACCAACTCTTTGATTCATTGATTCTTTGGATGGTTTTCTTAGTCTCTATTGCATTGATTTCTGCTCTGATTTTTATAATTTCCTCTCTTCTTTTGGCTTTGGGCTTGACTTGCTCATCTTTTTCTAGCTGTTTGAGGTGTAGCATCAAGTTATTTATTTGTATTCGTTCTGTTTTCCTGATGTGGGAACTCAGTGCAATAAATTTTCCTCAGGATGGCTTTCATTGCATCCCACAGATTCCGGTAAGTTGTATCTGCATTTTCATTTTCTTTTAGGTATTGTTTAATTTCTTCTTTAATTTCTTCTGTGACCCACTGATTACTCAAGAGTGTGTTATTCAGTTTCCATGTGTTTGTGGGATTTTTGCAGTATCTTTTATCATTAATTTCTAATTTCAGAGTGCTATGATCCGATAACATGCAAGGGATGATTTCAACTCTTTTGCATTTGTTTAAATATGTTCTGTGAGCTAATATATGGTCTATTTTAGAGAATGATCCATGTACTGCTGAGAAGAATGTGTATTCTGATGTTGTTGGGTGGAACATTCTGTATATGTCTATCAAATCCATTTGTTCGCAGGTGTGATTCAGTTCTGTTATTTCTTTGCTCATTTTCTGTCTGGTTGATCTGTCCCTTGGTGTCAATGGCGTATTAAGGTCTCCTGTTACAATTGTGTTACTGATAATTTGAGTTTTCATTTCTGTTAATAGTTGTTTTATATAACTGGGTGCTCTGGAGTTTGGTGCGTATATATTTAAGATAGTTATCTCTTCCTCTTGGTGTTGTCCCCTTACGAGTATGTGGTGACCTTCTTTGTGCTTTATGGTCATTGTTGGTTTAAAGTTCACGTTGTCTGCAAACAGAATGGCTACTCCTGCCTTTTTTTGGATTCCTGCTGCATGAAGTATTGTTTTCCATCCTTTGACTTTCAGTCTGTGAGTATCCTTCTGGGTTAGATGGGTTTCCTGTAAAGAGCATATGGTTGGATTTTGTTTCTTGATCCATTCTGCTAGTCTGTTTCTTTTGATTGGTGCATCGATACCATTTACATTAATGGCTATTACTGTTAAATGCTGGTTTATTGTTGGAATGTTATCTCTCTGCTGTTGCATCTTTATTTTTCTGTTCTGTTTAATTATTTGCTTTGTTTAGTGGTTTTTTCATTTGTGTATCTAAACTGTGTTTCAATATTTTTTGCAGGGTTGGTTTGGTGTTCATGAAGTTCTTCAGCTGTTCTTTGTCATTTAAGTATCGTATTTCACCATCAATTTTGAATGATAGTTTTGCAGGATACATCAGTCTAGGTTGGAAATCATTTTGCTTTAGGATCTGGAATACTTCACTCCATGCTCTTCTTGACTTTATTGTTTGTGCTGAGAAGTCCGCTGTGATTCTGATAGGTTTTCCTTTATAAGTGATCTGTCTTTTCTCTCTGACAGCTTTTAATAATCTATTCTTGTGTTGGATTTCTGGGATGGTGATTATTATATGTCTGGGTGTAGTTTTATTTTGGTTATGACTATTTGGAGTTCTATATGCTTCACTGATCCTGATGTCAGTTTCTGATCTCATGCTTGGGAAATTTTCAGCTATTACTTCTCTAAATATCCTCTTGACATCCTTTATGTTGTCTCCTTCTTTTTCATTAATCCCTATCATTCTCATGTTATTCTTCTTTGCATCATCTTGCAGTTGTTGAATTGTTGTTTCCTGATTCCTTGTTATTTTTAAAAGATCTTTCCTTTCCTGTTCACTAGCTGCAATCCTGTCTTCAAGGTCTGAAATTCTATCTTCACTTTCATTAAGGCGGTTTTTACAACTTTCAGTGGAGTTTTTTATTTCCTGTATATCTCTGTGCATCTGCATTATGTATTCTGTTTGTTTCTTATATTGCTCGCCTAGGGATTCTATCTTTTTGTTTAGTTCCTCCAATTTTTTATCTGTTTTCTTTAGATACATTCAGAATCTCTTTCATTTCTTTTATCATTTCTTCATTTATCTGGGAGAATATTTCGAGTTTGAATTTCTTTAAAGCTTCCTGGAGTTGCTTGTGAATTTCAGTAGCTATTGTGTCTGATATTTGAGGTGAATGGCATATATTTTCTTCTATATACATTGCTCCTAGAGTTTCTTGAAATGGGCTGGAGGTTTGAGGTTGTAATTTGGTCTTTTGTTTTGTCATTTTCCTATATTTCTGTGTTTCAAGTGTTAGTTGATAGCTTCCTCAGGATCTGTTGAAAATCCCCTTCTATGTTTGCAGCTACTGAGACTCTGGCACCACGCTATCCCAAGCCACTGGGCCTGCAGAACCAATGGCCCTCCTCTGCCTGCTCAGAATTCCGCAGTTCCAGACAAGCTGGGCCTCAGGGACACTGTGCGCCCACCTGCCCCTTGGAAGCTCCACAGCTTTCCAATTGCAGCCGGGATGTGGAGGCAGATGTAGATGTCTCTAGCCCACCTCTCCACTTCACTGCACCTGGAAGCCTGGAGGGCTGAGCTATCCACAGTCCTCCAGACACACAGGGAGGCCGATGCAGGCACCTCAGATCCTCCCTGCCCCTCCTCTGCACACTGATGGCTAGGCGCGGCAGTCCGGAACAGGCTGGGCTCTGGGGATAGTGTGGGCCCGCCCACCTGTCCGAAGCTCAGCAGTTCTCCAAGTGCAACCGGGATGAGGAGGCAGATGTGGAGGCCTCAAACCCACCTCTCCACTTCACTGCACCTGGAAGCCTGGAGGGACCCAAAGAGTTCAGGCCGAGCTATCCACAGTCCTCCAGACACACAGGGAGGCCGATGCAGGCACCTCAGATCCGCCCTGCCCCTCCTCTGTACACCGATGGCTCTATTCTGAATAAGTTAATATTCTGGTTAGCTCAGAGTTATGCAGAAAATCCATTTTGTTTTATTTTTCCATGAAAAATTCTTTCTGAAATATGCTATTTTATGATTTTATCAAAGAGACTCATTAAAATTTTTTTTGATAAATGAGGATATTAGAATGCATTTTGGTAATTTTTACATACCTTAGTTCTCATATTACATTACCCTATATGTAAGAAATTTTGGGGGAAGGAGCTTCGGATTGTGTCTAAAAGTTTTCAATATTTAGCTTTGTATGTTACTTTTGAATAAGAAAAATTCTTTCTCTCTCTATATATATATTCATACATTGTACATTCTGAGAACAAACACCACTGGGTGATTTCTGTCACTGGGAAAACATGATAGAGTGTATGTACTGAAGAAAAGATAGATATGATGTTGATAGGTCAAATATTTTTCAGGGATCATGGATACATAGTGGGCTGTCATTTTCTGAAACACTGATCTTTTTTCTCTTTGGCTACTGGAAATCAAACTCAGGACCTTGTGCTTGCCAGGCAGATGCATGATGTTGAATTATATCTCTGGCCTGCTTAAACATAGAAATAAAGCACATGATTATAGATACACTTTTATAATCTTAATGATAGAAAGAGCTAGAATATGTCCTTTAGTTTGTCTTAATGAATATGTTCTTTATCTTACAGAATATTTTCCCAGTCTTTTGTTATATGTAAGTTTTCTTGAAATTTTGATTTAATCAAATATACTTATATTTAATATATGTGGCGTTTTTGCTATTTAATCTTTGATTTAGCCTTTTTCACCCAGAGATTTACATTTATAGTTTTTCTGAATTATGTGTAGTTTTGAATTTTTTTGGCACTTTATTTTAAAAAATATTAAGATAAAACAGGACAAAACAACACAGGTCAGAACAGAACAATTTAAGCAACATAGTGTTTCACAAGACAACCCAACATAATAATAGCTACCATAGTGTCTCTTTCCTTGAAATATTTGGGTATACCTTCATATACTATAGTAGCAAACGTAACAAGACATTGTAAAACCATTCAAGAGCATGAAAGTATTAAGGGTATTCAGAACCAACTAACAGAAAATAAACAATGGTTACTATATTATCACCTTGTCAATAAAAAATTTTGTTTATACTATCACATATAATAAAATCCAATAAGATACAACACGATAAAACAGATGGAGACAGAAGAACAAAAGCTTGGTGGGACTTCAAAACAAGATGATATTAAATCAGCACTAGCTATTATACTCTCTTGTTTTCTTCAAAATAGCTGTTCATATTATCACAGACAATAAAATCAAACAACCCAGAATAAAACCATTCCAAGTAATGAATGAAAACATTATAAGGCTTCAAAGCAATATATGGGGAATCATGATTACCACATACTTTTATGTATTACCATTTCTAACACTAGGAAAGCTTTTGGTATTTATACATGTGGTTTGATTTATTTTGCTTCTGAGTATGGTCTCAGCTTGCGTCCATTTATTTATAAATATCTCAGTGTGATCATTCTTTATAGCAGAGTAGTACTCTATTGTATAAAAATACCACAACTTTTTTTATCCATTCCTCAGTTGATGGACACTTAAGTTGTTTCCAAGATCTGGCTATTACAAATTGTGCTATAAACATGGGTGCACATATATCACTGTGGTATGATGCTTTCAGTTCTTCTGGGAATATGCCTAGAAGTGGAATATCTGGAACAAATGGGACTTCTAATCCTAGCTTTCTGAGAAATCTCCAGACTGACCTCCACAATGGCTGCACCAGACTACACTCCCACCAACAGTGCAGGAGAGTTCCCCCCCCCCCCCAGCTTCTCCAGCATTTGTTTTTGGTAGTTTTCTTGATCCTGGCCATTGTTTCAGGAGTGAGATGAAATCTCAATGTGGTTTTAATTTGCATTTCTCTAATGACTAACTATGATGAACATTGTTTCATGTATTTATTTGCCATTTGTATTTCTTCATGTGAGAATTGTATATTCATCTCAGATGCCCATTTTTGGATTGGATTTTTGAATTTTGGGGGTCTGATTTTTTTTAATTCTTTATATGTTTTAGACAAGTCCTTTGTCTGAGGGACAGTTCACTAAGATTTTTTCCCAGTTTGTGGGTTTTCTTTTCGCTGTGCTGGAGATTTCTTTTGACATGCAGAAATTTTTTAATAAAAGGTGATCCCAGTTATTGATTCTGGTATTTCCCATGTGGTTTGAGTCCTGTTCATGAATTCTCTACCTACTCCTATGTCTTCAAGGTTCTTGCCTAATTTGTCTTCCAACAGACTTAGTGTTACTGTTTTAATATTCAGATCTTTGATCCACTTAGATTTTAATATAGTACATGGTGGTAAGCATGGGTCTAGTTTTAGTTTTTGGCATATGGAGAGCCAGTTTTTCCAACACCATTTCTTAAAGAGACTGTCATTCTTCCAGTGAACATGTTTGGCCCCTTTATCAAAGATAAAGTGGTAGAGTGTGTTGGGAGTTGTAGTTCTATCTTGTAATCAATTCCATTGATTTTCAGATCTGTCTTTTATTCCAGTACCATGTTTTGCTTTGTAATGTAACTTCCAGTCAGGGATTGTGATGCCTCCTTGTCTTGCCTTTGCTGCTTAGAACTGTCTTTGCTATTCTAGGTCTCTTCTGGTTGCAGATGAATTTTAGGGAGTGATTTCTCTAGATTTATGAGGTATGTTGATGGTATTTTTATTGGGATTGCATTGAATTGTATAACAGTTTTGGGAGAATGGCAATATTCACAATATTCATTCTTCCTATCCATGTGCAAGGGATGTCTTTCCATTTTCTGAAATCCTCTTCAATTTCTTTTTCAGTGTATTATAATTTTCCCTATAGAGATCTTTCACTTCTTTCGTGAGTATAATACCAGATATTTCATTTCTTTGGTTGCTAGTGTGAAGGGTGTGACTTCTCTTATTTCTTTCTCTGTGATTTTGTTGTTAGTGTACAGGAATGCTATTGATTTTTGAGTATTGATTTTGTATCCAGCTACATTGCTGAATTTATTTGTTATATCTAGGTGCCTTTCAATGGAATTTTAGGGGTCTATGTAGAGTATCATGTCGTCCACAAATAATGACATTTAATTTCTTTTCCTATAACCCTTTTATTTCTCTGTCTCTCTTTTTTACATTTTTTAAAATTTTATTTAAGGAGAAAACGAAAAAAAGCAGAAAAAGGGTACAAGTTATACAGATTTACAGAAAAAAAATAAACAATAGGAAATCACTAGTTAATGGATTACATATTGTCATCTTAGAAATAGTTGTTCAAGTTACAAAATTAAAGCTTATAAAGTGGACATTCCAACAGTGATACTGCAAACAGTTCTGCTCAATGATCCAACAAAACTCAGTAATATCATTATTTATCTTATACACTTAAATATACATGCAGTTATATCTTTTAGAGCACTTTCTTTTACTCTCTTTTGTACAATGACAATTACACATTTTGGGTTTTGTTGTTCCCACAGTTCTTATTACTTTTTTGGAAGAGAGGAAAACCAAATGTGACATAACAGAACAGAGTCAGTCAAATCAAAAGGGTGGATATAATAGATAATGTAAAAGCATAATACAAGGTGATCAACAATGGTTACTATAATGCCTCCTGCTGTCTCTAATAGAATTGCCTTATCATCAGTTATAATAAAATTGAACAAAACAGTAAAGAACGAAACCAACAAAACCAAAACACTGGAGACACTACAGATTTTAAAAAGTAGATAATAGTCAACCAGAATGGGCGTCATAATGAATCTCACTATCTTCACAGCTGTTGCCTAAACTTTCGAACCTGGTACTATCAAGCAAAACAGAATAGAGGAACCTTAGTCAAAACAAGATGGTGAAAGCAATACAGGGCTTCTAATCAAGATAATGGAAAGTCAAAGTGGGTTACTATAATATATCCTGCTATTTTTATTTATTTTTCCCTTAATTAAAAGGATAAAAATAAAAAAGTAAATAATAAATTGCAGATTGAGATAAAAGTGGGCATAACAGCAAAACAGCCCAGATCAAAACATAACCATTTAAGCAAGATGGTGTTTCACCACAAGATAATCCTGACATAAAAGTAGTTACCATATTGTCTCTTTCCTTGAAATCTTTGAGTGTAACTTCGTATACTGTAGCATCAAATATATCAAAACAATGTAAAACCATTTAAGAGAATGACAGTATTACAGGGTATTTAGAATCAACTAACAGAAAATGAACAATGGTTTCTGTATAGTCTCCTTGTCTATAAAAGTTTTTGTTTATACTATCACATATAATAATATCCAATAAGATACAACCTGTTTAGACCAATGGAGACAGAAGAACAAAAGCTTGATGAGACTTCAAAACAAGATGATACTAAATCAGTATTACTTATTATGATGTCATTTTCTCCAAAATAGTTGTTCCTATCATCCAATCTTCTCTGCCTCATTTCTGTTGAGCTCTTTTTCTGTCATTAGTTGTCAGTTTGTCTTCTTCATTTTGTTTTCTGCTCCATTCCTTGTGGCCTTTCTGCCACTATTTCTGGATTCTTTGTATTTTTCTTTTTTAGAATATCCTGCGTATTCTCTGTAGAGTTGAATTGGTGGTTGCATATTCCCCTAGTTCCTCTTTATCCTGGAAGCACCTTGCTTTTCCATCAATTTCCAGGGATAGTTGTGCAGGATATATCAATCTTGGCTGGAGATTATTACCTTTCAAAGCTTGAATTATTTCCCCCCATGCTCTTCATGATTTGATGGTTTGTGCCAGGAAGTCTGCTGTAATTCTGATGGGTGTTCCCTTGTAAGTGATCTGTTTCTTGCCTCTGACAGCTTTTAATATTCTGTTCTTATATTGTATTTCTGGAATTTTGATTATTATATGCCTGGGTGTAGTTCTGTTTGGGTTGTAGGTGGCTGGGGTCCTGTATGCTTCATACATCTGAGTATCTTTACCTTTTGCTAAATTAGGGAAATTCTCCTGGATTATTTCTGCGAATAGCTTTTGTAGTTCATTTGTTTGTGTCCCTATCTCTTCTTTTATGTTCTTAATTCTTAAGTTATAGATCCTCATCATTTTCTAGCCTTTGTATTATTGCTGTTTGTTTCTTTATTATTTTTAAGAAACTTTTCATTTTATGCTCCCACTTCTCCTGGATTACTTCTGTCAGTAGCTTTTGTTGTTCATTTGTTTGTGTCCCTACTTCTTCTTTTATGTTCTTAATTCTTAAGTTATAGATCCTCTTATCATCTTCTAGCCTTTGTATTATTGCTCTTTGTTATTTTTAAGAAGTTTTTCATTTCATGCTCCCATATTACAAATCTGCCCTCCAGTTCAAATAATCTGTCCTTAGTTTCTTTCAAGCTGTTATGCCCATTTTCAATAGAGTTTTTAGTTTCCTGGTAATCTCTTTAAACCTGCTTCATGTATTCTATGCTTTCTCTATTTTCTCCATCAAACAATTCTCCCCCCTTTTTATGTTCTTCCACTCCACCATCTGTTTTTTCTTTGGTGATGCTTAGCATTTCTCTAACTATTCTGCTTATGTCTAGTTTCAGGTCATTAATAACTTCATTCCTGAACTCGTTTATGAGGCTCTGGAGATAGTGCTTTATATGTATTGGTGCTGTGTCTGCTATTGCCTCTTTCTCAGGATTGGGGGCTGAGGACCCTTTCTTGTTGCTCCCTCTTCCCATATTCTTTGTTCCTTACATATGCAAGCGTATATAGGAGGCCCAGCTTCCTTCCTTGTCAGCCACAGTCTGATTGAATTGCGCTGGCTAGGTGTTCCCACCCACTGCAGCATACCAGGAAGTTGCAGACCAGGCAGCCTATGTGGGCCCCGCCCCTCCATGTCAACCTACCTTCAGGCGCTGGGACCTGGGTTGTGCTAGCCTACTGGGTCTCAGCCAGCAGCGTCATGTAGGCTAGGCACTGCTCACCAATCCTGCTTGAGAGGGGGATACGTGACTGAAGTCACTACATCTGCCTGTTACTGCAAGTCTGCCTGGTCCCAGAATGTCCTCGTTGGAGTCTCCTAGTCCGTGGAAGAGTCCCAGTTTCTCTCACTCACCGCAGGTCGATGCACAGCTCCCCGCCTGTCCTGCTTTCAAGTCTGTTCACCGATTCCCGTTCTCAGAGCTTTCACACGTCTCTCTCCCTGCCGAGCTGATGCAGATGCAGCAGCGGCAGCAGGAAACCCAAATTGCAGCTTCCAATGGCACAGGCTCCAGCTTTCACACTGAGGCTTTTCTGTTCCTGTTATAGCACCAAGATTGCATTCCCAGTTGGTTTCTCTCAGCCCAGTTCATTCTTGGGTCAGCAGGGCATATCTCCTCTTGCTTATGATTCCTTACTCCACACCATTCCTGAATTCTAAGCTGGGTCTTTCAGACAGCCTCCGTAGCTGCTGCTATCTGTCCGCCATGTTCTCCGAAGTCCTATTTCTCACTCTTGTCTAATTGCTCTGGCTATATTTCCAGTACTATATTAAATAGGAGTGGTGATGAGGCACATCCTTGTCTTGTTGCTAATTTTAAGGTAAAGGCCTTCATTTTTTGGCCATTTAGTATGATACTGGCTGTTGGTTGTCATAGATAGTCTTTATCATATTGAGGTAAAGAATATCTATTTCAATTTTCTGTAAGTTTCTTTTTTTATCTTTTAAGGAGGTTAGACCAAAGAGGACATAACAAAGCATATCAGATCAGAACAATGCAAGTAACACAACATTTTACCACAAGATAACCCATAATTAGCAGTAACTACCATAATGTCTCCTTCTTTGAAATAGTTGAGCATAGGTTCATATACCATAGTATCAAGCATAGCAAAACAGTATAAAACCATTCAAGAGAATGAAAGCATTACAGGGCCTTCAGAGCCAAATAGTAGAGAATGAACAATGACTACTATATCATCTCATTTTCCATAGAAAATTTGTTTATACTATCACATATAATAATATCCAATAGGAAATAATAGGATAGAACCAAAGGCAACAGAAAAACAAAAGCATAGTAGGACTTCGGAGTAAGACGATACTAAATCAGCTCTGGCTATTCTAATCTCTTCTTTTCTGTAAAATAGCTGTTTATATTATCACAGATAATAAAATCAAACAAACTAGGATAAAACCATTCCAACTAACGAATGCAGACATTATAAGGCTTCAGAGCAATGTAATGGGGAATCATGATTACTATAAACTCTTAGGTACTCTTACTATTTCTTACACTAGGGAGACTATATGGTATTTATATATGTGAGTTTGATTTATTTTGCTTATGAGTATGGTCTCAAGTTGTGTTCATTTATTTATAAATATCTCAATGTGATCATTCTTTATAGCAGAGTAGTACTCCATTGTATAAAAATACCACAACTTTTTTATCCATTCCTCAGTTGATGGACACTTAGGTTGTTTCCAAGATCTGGCTATTACAAACTGTGCTGCTATAAACATGGGTGCACATATATCACTGTGGTATGATGTTTTCAGATTTCTGGGAATATGCCTAGAAGTGGAATAGCTGGAACAAATGGTACTTCCAATTCTACCTTTCTGAGAAATCGCCAGACTGACCTCCACAATGGCTGCACCAGTCTACACTCCCTCCAACAGTGCAGGGGAGTTCCCTTTTCCCTCACAGCCTCTCCAGAATTTGTTGTTGGTAGTTTTCTTGATCCTGGCCATTGTTTCAGGAGTGAGATGAAATCTCAGTGTGGTTTTAATTTGCATTTCTCTAATGACTAAAAATGATGAACATTTTTTCATGAATTTATTTGCCATTTGTATTTCTTCATGTGAGAACTGTGTATTCATCTCAGACTCATTTTTGGATTGGGTCTTTGAATTTCAGAGGTCTGATTTTTAAAAATTCTTTATGTATTTTAGACAGAAGTCCTTTGTCTGAGGGGCAGTTCACTAAGATTTTTTCCCTGTTTGTGGGTTTTCTTTTCACTATGCTGGAGAGTTCTTTTGACATGTGGAAACTTTTTAATAAGATGTGATTCTAGCTGTTAATTCTGGGAAGTATTTCCCATCCAGTATGATTCTTGTTCATGAATTCTCTACCTACCCCTTTGTCTTCAAGATTTTTACTTAATTTATCTTCCAACATATTTATTGTTCCTATTTTAATATTCAGATCTTTGATCTATTTAGATTTTAGTTTAGTACATGGTAATAGGCATGAGTCTAATTTTAGTTTTTGGCATATGGAGAGCCAGTATTTCCAGCACCATTTCTTTCTTTCTCTTTTTTTTTTTGTCTTTTTCCTTTTTATCAGTACTGGGGATCAAACTCATGACTGCCTGCTTGCAAGGCAGGCACTTATGCCGCTGAGCTAAATCCCCAGCCCCCTCCAGCACCATTTCTTAAAGAGATTGTCGTTCTTCCAGTGAACATGTTTGGCCCTTTTATCAAAGATAAGGTGCTTGAGTATAATGGTTGTATCTTCTAATGTATTCCATTGATATTGGCTCCGTTTTTATTCCAGTACCATGTTGATGTTACTACAGTTGCTTTGTAGTATAACTTCAAGTCAGGGATTGTGATGCCTCCTGCCTTGCCTTTGCTGCTTAGAACTGTCCTTGCTGTTCTCAGTCTCTTCTGATTCCAGATGAATTTCAGTAGTGGTTTCTCTAGATCTATGAGGCTTGTTGATGGTATTTTTATTGGGATTGCATTGAATCTGTATAACAGTTTTGGGAGAATGTCCATTTTTACAATATTTATTTGTCCTATCATTGAACAAGTGATGTTTTTCCATTTTCTGAGATCCTTCTCAATTTCTTTTTTCAGGGTATTATAATTTTGCCTGTATAGATCTTTTATTTCTTTTGTGAGATTAATTCCTTAGTATTTCATTTTTTGGATGTTACTGTGAAGGGTATGGCTTCTTTTATTTTTTTCTGTTATTTTACTGTTAGTGTACAGAAATGCTATTGATTTTTGAGTATTGATTTTGTATCCAGCTACATTGCTGAATTTTTTTTTACTATATCTAGGATTCTGCAATATTGTCTTCATGGTCTGCAATTCTGTCTTCACTTTCATTGAGTTTGTTATGACAACTTTTGATGGAATTTTTGATTTCTTCTATATCTCTTTGAATCTACTTCTGGTATTTTGTTTGTTTCTTAAATTGTTCATCCAGGGATTCTATCTTTTTGTCTTGTTTCCTCTAATTTTTTAACTGTGTCTTCTTTAAATGTGTTCAGCATTTCTCTGATTACTTGTATCATTTCTTCTTTTAACTGGGAGATTATTTTTAGTTTGAATTCCTTTAAAGCTTCCTGGAATTACTCCATTACTTCAGTTGCTATTATTATGGGTATTTCAGGTGTATGGCATATATTTTCTTCTATGTACATGGCTCTTAGGCTTTCTTGGGAGGCTGGAGGTTTGAGATTGCATTTGGTTTTTAGTTTTGTCATTTTCCCGTATTTCTGTGTTTCAAGTGTTGTTCTAAGGCTTCTCCTGGATGTTTTAGAAATCATTTCTTACGCTCTGAGCTCCTGGGACTGAATGGAGGTTGCTGAGCGTGGTCCAGTCAGGCCCTCAGGCCCTCCCATGCCACCTTCAGTGTTCCAGGAAGCTGGGCAGGTTCCTGCCTACTGGGGATGATGGGCTAAAGCTCTCCCTGGGCAAAGACCAATGCCCTGGAACTCACTTCACCTGCTCTCAACTCCCACAATTGAAGAAGGTTCCTGGCAGTAATATAGTTGGTCCACAAAACCTCCCAAGGCTAATCTAGTGTGACTGGGAGCTGGGCGGGTCCTTGAGCGCTGGGAGCAATGATCTTCAAGTCTCCCATGGTTGGGATGGTGCTCGAACTCATCCCAGCCACCAGCTGAGTTTCACAGTTTGAAAGAAGGTCCTGGATAATTTATTTTAAAAGAATATGATCATTTTGGATCTCACCTATAAAATTGATAGGAGAAATGAGAAAATGTTTATGTGTATATAACTGTCATATACATTTTTACAATTAAAACTATACTTTTTAATGTAAGTTTTCTTCATGTTAGGTTGCACCTTTTCACAGATTTATTGAAACCATCTATTAACCATTTTCATCTTTCTTTGAGATAAATTTGACAGGTATCAGTTGTATGAATTTAAGTTATACAAATTGACATTTTGCTATACATATACATTGGGAAACAGTTCCCAATATTAAACTAAGGACCATATGAATGACTCCACATTACTGTTTTTATTTTATTTTTCTTCTCCTGTTTGTGTGTGTGTGTTGTGTGTGTGTTGTGTGTGTGTGTGTGTGTGTGTGTGTGTGTGTGTGTTTGTGTATGGATAGTATGAGGTTAGAATACATGATGTTTTTCCAAAATTAGGTTTTGTACTTTTGATTTCAGAAAAGGAAAGCTTGATAATTCATAAACAGCAAAATGATACTTAAGTTTCAAGTGAATCTCAAATTGGAGGAGGAACATTTTTCTCTAAATGTCACCATGAACAAATTTCAGATGTGTACAAATCAAAGAGCATGTCAAAAACTGAATCCTTGGCAGATTTTCTCAAATTCAGGGGTCTTTAATGCATATAATATAAATTTTAAGTATTGATAGTGAGGCATATTTCTTTCCTGTTCATATTACTTCTTAGCATTATGTCCCTGTATGTGGATGCTGAAGACTGAAGTTGTTACTTGGTGATGTCTTGGGGAAAGTTCAGGAAAGTAAATTTTCTAGGAACAAAGTTGAACTATGATGTTGGTACTTAGCAGAATACCCACAGCCAATCTGTGCTGAAAACTAAACCAATACTGATTCCCCCCAATTTTTGTAAACTTAAACTGCTACCTTCAACTGTAACTGTGATATACAGGATTTTGAGAGAGTATTTTCCAGATAATTCAAATAAATTTGCCCTTTTAATTAGAATACAAAATATGTAAAATTAAGGGTTTTTACTACAGGATAACAGAAAAAAGTCTATGTATGAGTTGTTTGGGCTTGATAGCTACATGGTTAGTAATGAATAGATATCTTTCTGCATAGCCCTCATTTACCAGTCATACTGTGTGGTTTTTTTTTTTTTTTTTTTTTTTTTTTTTGTGTCTTTTTTGTCTTTTTATCGGTACCGGGGATTGAGCTCACGACTGCCTGCTTGCAAGGCAGGTGCTTATGCCGTTGAGCTAAATCCCTGGCCCCCATACTGTGTTTTTAATTTTCACCATTTTGGTAACTACCAAAGTCATGAGTTTTAGTTGATTGTTTAATTCACATTTTTAACCTGAAAATTTAAGAAGACATCTGGCATGTGAATGTTGACCATTAATATCTAAAATGCATGCACTGTAGTTTATGGCTGTTATATTTTGTATGCTTTGACCTGTAATGTCACTTCTGGTTATTATAAAGTGTAGTTAAATTTGGTAATAACAAACCATTTTAGCCCCTATTCTACAAGCCAGTTAGTTCTATGATTCAGTCACTGCAGACTTTTATCCAACATAATCTGTTTCAGTTAAAAGACAAATATCTGAACAATTAGATACAATTATTATTTTCATATTGAGTAACATTGTAATATCAAAGTGTTTCTTTTGATTTACTATTATTTATGAATGGCAATGATTCAAAATATTTTAAGTTTCTGCATTTTCTTCAAGCTCTGTTAAATATCTGAAAAACAAAACACAAATACATGAGGACTATTAAGTTGAAAATTCTAACTACAATTTGAAAGATTTTTCACATAAAGGGTTCAAATGAAGTGGCTTTTAATTTCTCAGATTAAATATGAATTAAGCAGTGATATGAAGGGGAAAACAAGATATCAATGTATTAGTGATTTGTAACTCCTTTTAAAAACATTTGATCAGACAAAAGACAAGGTGAATGGAACAAAATGCATTTTATTGTGAAGTACAAAATGTACAAGGAAGGTTATGAGAATAATTAGTAGATTATGGTAAGTATCTTTTTAAAATTTCAATGAAGTTTTGACTTCCGGGAGAACATGGCGGACAGATAACAGCCACTACCGGAGGCTCTCTGAAAGACTCAGCTCAGAAGCCAGGAATGGTGCGGACTAAGGAGACATAAGCAGGTGGAGATATGCTCCGCTGACTCAGGAACGAACTGGGCTGAGAGAAACCAACTTGGAATGCATTCCTGGTGCTAAAACAGGAACAGAAAAGCCTCGGTGTGGAGGCTGGACCCTGCGCCATTGTAAGCCACGATTTGGGTTTCCCGCCGCGCGGCGGCTGGCTGCCTCTACAGTGGCTCGGCAAGGAGAGAGACGCGCAGAAGCTCTGAGAATGGCAATCTGCGAACGGCAGGGAGGCGTGCACTGACTTGTGGTGAGGTGAGTGAGAGAAGCTGACACTCTACCAGAGTTTGACTCCAGCGGAGGACTTTCTGGGTCCGAGCAGTCCTGTGGGAGCAGGGCGCGGTGGCGACTCCAGCCACACATCCCCCTCTCGGGCGAGATTGATGAAAAGTGCCTGGCCTGCGTGACGCTGCCGGCGGACCTGGTAGGCTGTCCCAACCCAGATCCCAGAGCCTGACGGTGGCCGGGAGGGGAGACGCGTAGGCTGCCTGGTCCATAACTCCCTGGTGCGCAGCAGTGAGCGGGAACACCTAACTGGCGCAATTCGATCAGGCTGTGGCTGACTGGGAGAGAAGCTGGGCCTCTTATATAAGCTTGCATATATAAGGAACAGAGAAGAAGAGGCAGCATGGGAAGAGGCAGCAACAAGAAAGGCTCCTCGGCCCCCAATTCTGAGAAACAGGCAATAGCAGACACCGCACCAATATACATAAGGCACCATATAGAGAGCCTCATAGACCAATTCAGGAATGAAGTTATCAACGACCTGAAGCTAGAAGTATGCAGAATAGTTAGAGAAATGCTAAGTACCACCCAAGAAAAAACAGGCGGTGGAATGGAAGAACAGAAAAAAAGGGGAGAATTGTTTGATGGAGAAAACAGAGAAAGCATAGAATACGTGAAGCAGGTTCAAAGGGACTACCAAGATACTAAGAAGTCTATAGAAGACTGGCATAACAGCTTGAAAGAAACTAAGGACAGACTATCTGAACTGGAGGGCAGACTTGTAATATGGGAGAATGAAATGAAAAACTTCTTAAAAATAACAAAGAAACAAACAGCAATAATACAAAGACAAGAAGATGATAAGAGGATCCATAACTTAAGGATTAAGAACATAAAAGAAGAAGTAGGGACACAAACAAGTGAACTACAAAAGCTACTCACAGAAATAATCCAGGAGAATTTTCCTAATTTAGCAAAAGGTAAAGATACTCAGATGTATGAGGCATACAGGACCCCAGCTACCTACAACCCAAACAGAGCAACACCCAGGCATATAATAATAAAAATTCCAGAAATTCAATACAAGAACAGAATATTAAAAGCTGTCAGAGACAAGAAACAGACCACTTACAAGGGAACACCCATCAGAATTACAGCAGATTTCTCGGCACAAACCATCAAATCACGAAGAGCGTGGGGGGAAATAATTCAAGCTTTGAAAGATAATAATCTCCAGCCAAGATTGAGATATCCTGCACAACTGTCCCTGGAAATTGATGGAAAAACAAGGTGCTTCCAGGATAAAGAGGAACTTTGGGAATTTGCAACCACCAATTCAACTCTACAGAGAGTATTGCAGGATATTCTAAAAAAAGAAAAATACAAAGAATCCAGAAATAATGGCAGAGAGGCCACAACAAATAGAGCAGAGAACAAAATGAAGAAGACAAACTGACAGCTACTGACAGAAAAAGAGCTCAACAGAAATGAGGCAGAGAAGATTGGATGATAGGAACAGCTATTTTGGAGAAAATGACATCTTAATAGGTAATACTGATTTAGTATCATCTTGTTTTGAAGTCTCATCTAGCTTTTGTCCTTCTGTCTCCAATGGTCTAAATAGGTTGTATCTTACTGGATTTTATTATGTACGATAGTATAAGCAAAAACCTTGTAAAGACAAGGAGATTATACAGAAACCATTGTTCATTTTCTGTTAGTCGATTCTAAATACTCTGTAATGCTGTCATTCTCTTGAATGGTTTTACATTGTTTTGATATACTTAATGCTACAGTATACGAAGTTGTACTCAAGGATTTCAAAGAAAGAGACAATATGGTAACTACTTTTAGGTTAGGATTATCTGGTGGTGAAACACTATTCTGCTTAAATGGTTATGTTTTGATCTGCGCTGTTTCATTGTTATGCCCTCTTTTATCTCAGTCTCCACTCCATTATTTACTTTTTTATCTTTATCCTTTTAATTAAAGGAAAAAAATAGCAGGATATATTATAGTAACCCACTTTGACTTTTCATTACCTTGATTTAAAGCTCTGTATTACTCTCACCATCTGGTTTTTAACTGATGTTCCCCTATTCTGTTTTGCTGGATAGTATCAGGTTCGAAAGTTTAGGCACCAGCTGTGAAGATAATGAGATTCATTATGACGCCCATTTTTGTTGACTTTTATCTACTTTTGAAGACCTACAATGTCTCCAATGTTTTGGTTTTGTCGGTTTTATTCTTTACTGTTTTGTTCAATTGTATTATAACTAACGATATAGGCAATTCTATTAGAGATAGCGGGAGGCATTATAGTAACCATTGTTGATCACCTTGTATTATGTTTTTACATTATCTATTATGTCCACCCTTTTGAATTGACTGATTCTGTTCTGTTATGTCACATTTGGTTTTACTCTCTTCCAAAAAAGTAATAAGAACCGTGGGAGCAATGAAACCCAAAATGTGTAATAGTCATGGTACAAAAGAGAGGAAAAGAAAGTGCTCTAAACTATATAACTGCATGTATATTTAAGTGTATAAGATAGAAAATGATATCACAGAGTTTTATTGGATCAATGAACAGAACTGTTTGCAGTATCATTGATGGAATGTCCACTTTACAAGCTTTAATTTTGTGACTTGAACAATTATTTCTAAGATGACAATATGTAATCCATTAACTAGTGATTTCCTACTGTTCATTTTTTTTCTGGAAATCTGTATAACTTGTACCCTTTCCCTGCTTTTTTTTTCTTTTCTCCTTAAATAAAATTAAAAAAAAATTTCAATGAAGTTTTTGATGTGAAAGAAATTTTGAAGAAGAAATTTTGAGAATGAGGATGGTCAATAACAAAAAATGAAAAAATCAAGGTTGAATTTCTATTGTTTCTTGTATGAGGCTCTTTTTCCTCCAAACAAAAGAATGTTTAGTAAATATAGATATAATTGGGACTATATGTTTCCCTAAGAATTCTAGCAGGAAAATGGTTGCTGGTATAAACTTTGATAATGTCAGACTCCTACTTATGCTTCAGAACTTTATGAAAGATAATATTTTTTAATCAACAACGTTCAATTTCAGCTTTTAGGCACACATTGTCACTATTACTATCCTGTTACTATTGAGAACAATGGTGCGCTTTCAAACAATAGTTACTTTTATTAGAGAATATGTTAAGTAAACATATTAGAGAATATGTTTACTAGGTTTTGATGAACCTACAAGGATCGTTATGGATGTGGTCATGTCCTCCCATTCAGCACTGAAATATTCACTTTCCTAGGTACCCACAGCCTTGTCCCCTGATGGTCATAATGAAGTTGTCCCCAGCAACTGTCCTCTCTCACAAGGAAATGTTACTTCTTAAGTTACTTCCCTCCTAGAGAGCCTGTTATTTTTGGTTTTGTTTCTGTAGTCCAGTGTCACAGACTGGGTAATTTGTAGAGAATTAACATTTATTTTGCTCAGCTTATTTGGACTCTAGGAGCTCAAAGTTCGAGGGGATACATCTGGTAAAGGCCTTATTGTTGGTAGAGACTCTCCACAAAATCTGATACAATGCAGGGCATCATAGTGGAGGTGATTGGTGCATATGAGAGACAGAACAAAACTTGCTTTTAGATCAAACCTGCCCTCATGACCTAATCATTTTTAAAGATTTCACCTGGCCTCATCTCTTAATATCTCATGATGGGAGTTAAATTTCCACATGAGTTTTAGTGGGAGTATCCAATTCACAGTACATCCCATTGGCCCCTTTGTTTCAGTTTGGGACAGCACATATAAGGTGGTGCAGCTCTGCATCTGTAGTTATCTTTGAAGTTAAGCTTTTCTTCTGCCCACTCTTCTTTCACCTGCCCACAGGTGTGCCAGAGCACTGTCCAGTCAGCTTCAGGGAGGAGACACCAGCAGTTATTTTCTAGGGAACCTGTCTTATGATAATATGGAATTTAGAGGAAAATTAGAGATAATTAATGGGCTAATTTTAGAGTATTCTGCAATTTTTGAAGGTCAGTACACATTGCCTATCACATTCCAAATTGAAACTTGCTGGAGAAGCAGATATTAGAGCCAGAAGTTAAAAATCAAAACATCAGCTTTATTATTGATGTAACTAGAATTGATGGTTGTTGCACAGATGTCAAGATAAATACAGTTTTTTGATGTTTCCTTGAAATAAATGTGCTTCCCTCTGAATTGTATACCATTTTACTTTGTAGAGCCTAGATTTCACTGCATCTGTCTCTGGGCAGGAAGCCTTCAAAGAAAGCACTTAAATGGGGCAGAGATGAGCATAATTCCAATGATCAATAGAATAGAAGTATGTTGATGATAGCTAAATATCCACCTCTACATGAATGATTCTAAATTCATATAATTTTAGATTCCATGTTATGAAACTATCAAAATGTAAACTTGCGACTTCTGGGAGAACATGGCGGACAGATAGCAGATACTACGGAGGCTCTCTGAAAGGCTTGGTTCAGAAGTCAAGAATGGTGTGGACTAAGGAGACATAAGCCGGTAGAGATATGCTCTGCTGACTCAGGAACGAACTGGGCTGAGAGAAACCAACTTGGAATGCAGTCCTGGTGCTAAAACAGGAACAGAAAAGTCTCAGTGTGGAGGCTGGACCCCGTGCCATTGGAAGCCGCGATTTGGGTTTCCCGCTGTGCAGTGACTGCCTCCACAGCGGCTTGGCAAGGAGAGAGATGCGCAGAAGCTCTGAGAATGGGAGTCTGCGAACGGAGTCGAAAACAGGACGGACAGGGAGGCGTACACTGACTTGTGGTGAGGTGAGTGAGAGAAACTGACACTCTACCACAGTTTGACTCCAGCAGAGGACTTTCTGGGCTCGGGCAGTCCTGCGGAAGCAGGGCGCAGTGGTGACTCCAGCCACACATTCCCCTCTTGGACGGGATTGGTGAACAGTGCCTGGCCTGCGCGACACTGCTGGCGGACTCGGTAGGCTGGCCCAACCCAGATCCCAGAGCCTGACGGTGGCCCAGAGGGGCGACTCCACGTAGGCTGCCTAGTCCGTAACTCCCTGGTGCGCTGGGGTGGGTGGGAACACCTAGCCAGCACAATTCGATCAGGCTGTGGCTGACAGGGAGGGAAGCTGGGCCTCCTATGTAAGCTTGCATATATAAGGAACAGAGAATATGGGAAGAGGCAGCAACAAGAAAGGCTCCTCGGCCCCCAATTCTGAGAAACAGGCAATAGCGGACACTGCACCAATAGACATAAAGTGCCATATAGAGAGCCTCATTGACCAATTCAGGAATGAAGTTATCAACGACCTGAAGCTAGAAGTATGCAGAATAGTTAGAGAAATGCTAAGCACCACCCAAGAAAAAACAGATGGTGGAATGGAAGAACAGAAAAAGAGGGGAGAATTGTTTGATGGAGAAAACAGAGAAAGCATAGAGTACATGAAGCAGGTTCAAAGGGACTACCAAGAAACTAAGAAGTCTATCCAAGACTGGCATAACAGCTTGAAAGAAACTAAGGACAGACTATCTGAACTGGAGGGCAGACTTGTAATATGGGAAAATGAAATGAAAAACTTCTTAAAAATAACAAAGAATCAAACAGCAATAATACAAAGACAAGAAGATGATAAGAGGAGCCATAACTTAAGGATTAAGAACATAAAAGAAGAAGTAGGGACACAAACAAGTGAACTACAAAAGCTACTCACAGAAATAATCCAGGAGAATTTTCCTAATTTAGCAAAAGGTAAAGATACTCAGATGTATGAGGCATACAGGACCCCAGCTACCTACAACCCAAACAGAGCAACACCCAGGCATATAATAAAAAAAATTCCAGAAATTCAATACAAGAACAGAATATTAAAAGCTGTCAGAGACAAGAAACAGACCACTTACAAGGGAACACCCATCAGAATTACAGCAGATTTCTCTGCCACAAACCATCAAATCACGAAGAACGTGGGGGGAAATAATTCAAGCTTTGAAAGATAATAATCTCCAGCCAAGATTGAGATATCCTGCACAACTGTCCCTGGAAATTGATGGAAAAGCAAGGTGCTTCCAGGATAAAGAGGAACTGGGGGAATTTGCAACCACCAATTCAACTCTACAGAAAGCATTGCAGGATATTCTAAAAAAAGAAAAATACAAAGAACCCAGAAATAGTGGCGGGGAGGCCACAACGAATAGAGCAGAGAACAAAATGAAGAAGACAAACTGACAGCTACTGACAGAAAAAGAGCTCAACAGAAATGAGACAGAGAAGATTGGATGATAGGAACAGCTATTTTGGAGAAAATGACATCTTAATAGGTAATACTGATTTAGTATCATCTTGTTTTGAAGTCTCATCTAGCTTTTGTTCTTCTGTCTCCAATGGTCTAAATAGGTTGTATCTTATTGGATTTTATTATGTATGATAGTATAAGCAAAAACCTTTTAAAGACAAGGAGATTATACAGAAACCATTGTTCATTTTCTGTTAGTCAATTCTAAATACTCTGTAATGCTGTCATTCTCTTAAATGGTTTTACATTGTTTTGATATACTTAATGCTACAGTATATGAAGTTGTACTCAAGGACTTCAAGGAAATAGTCAATATGGTAACTATTTCTGGGTCGGAATTATCTGGTGGTGAAACACTATTCTGCTTAAATGGTTATGTTTTGATCTGCGCTGTTTCGCTGTTATGCCCTCTTTTATCTCAATCTCCACTCCATTATTTACTTTTTAATTTTTATCCATTTAATTAAAGGGAAAAAAATAGCAGGATATATTATAGTAACCCACTTTGACTTTCTATTATCTCAATTTGAAGCCCTGTATTACTCTCACCATCTTGTTTTTGACTGATGTTCCCCTATTCTGTTTTGCTGGATAGTATCAGGTTCGAAAGTTTAGGCATCAGCTGTGAAGATAATGAGATTCATTATAATGCCCATTCTCGTTGACTTTTGTCTACTTTTGAAGACCTACAATGTCTCCAATGGTTTGGTTTTGTCGGTTTTGTTCTTACTGTTTTGTTCAATTGTATTATAACTAATGATATAGGCAATTCTATTAGAGATAGCGGGAGGCATTATGGAATCATTGTTGATCACCTTGTATTATGTTTTTACATTATCTATTATGTCACCCATTTGACTTGACCAATTCTGTTCTGTTATGTCACATTTGGTTTTACTCTCTTCCAAAAAAGTAATAAGAACCGTGGGGGCAATGAAACCCAAAATGTGTAATAGTCATTGTACAAAAGAGAGTAAAAGAAAGTGCTCTTAACTATATAACTGCATGTATATTTAAATGTATAAGATAGAAAAATGATATCACAGAGTTTTATTGGATCATTGAACAGAACTGTTTGCAGTATCATTGTTGGAATGTCCACTCTACAAGCTTTAATTTTGTGACTTGAACAATTATTTCTAAGATGGCAATATGTAATCCATTAACTGGTGACCTCCTACTGCACATTTTTTTCTTCTGTAAATCTGTATAACTTGTACCCCTTCACTGTTTTTTTTTCTTTTCTTTTCTCCTTAAATAAAAAAAAAAAAGAAAGAAAATTTCCATTGAAAAAGTTTTCGAAACATATTCCTTTGTTAACATCAGAATCACTTAATATTGCTCTGGAGTTATAATCCAAACAAGAAATATTCAACAAGTTAGGAGGGGAAAAAAGAATGGGAGATACAAGCAGAAATTAGCACTCCATTACGAATAAGACTATTCACCTAAAAAATAAAACAGTATGACCAAGCACAAAACAGTTACATCACTAGGTCAGAGGAGCTTCCATTTCTGAAATTCCAATTCAAGGGTCAAGTAGCTCCTTCTTATGGTTTTCAGGATTCTGATTGAGAAGGGTTTAGGCAAAATGTCCTCTTTATGGTTCATGTCCCCAAAAATTCTACAAGTGAAGCCCCTTAAAATCCAGCTGAGACAAATGTGTCATGACTTTGTGCATGACCAGAAGCAGGAAGTCTCTACACCTAGACCTAGCCAGGCACCTGTTGGTACAAACATCTGCATCTTCTAGACAGGTGGTAAAGAAACTATTTGGCAGCTGTCCAGCCTAACAACAGTAACTTTCTGCTCATATCAGATTGATATTTGCTAGAATTCTTTGATCCTTTGGAAAAGTCATTATTTACTTACATGTGTGGTATGAGACCTGATGATACAGTGTCTGAACACAGAAAAGATACAGACATCCAACTAAGGGAGTACTGCATAGTGGGGGATTATCCCTTATTTTGGACCCATCCTGTAACTCTAGGAGTTCTGAGGTACCCTAAAGTTTATTTGAAATAGTAATTGAATATTTACAGGAAGCAGTTCCTCTAGGCACAAAAGTTAGAAATACCAGAAGACAATCTGTAAGAAAGTAAGGAATTTTTGCATAATTAGAGAAATATCAGCAAACTCTCCATTGTATTAGGAAATATTTTGCAATAGGCACTTAGCACTCAATTTAGTCCAAGGGGTTCCATTGTGATGAAGAGTATGACCTAATGCAATGCAATGGCATCTAACATCCCAGGGCCACCTGGGCAGATTTACTTCTAAGTTTTGTCAATAAGCAATTAGTATAGATTAGCATTAGAGGTTATGCTGACTCTGCCTTAAAAGTCATCTCATTTCTTTGATCTCAATTTCCCATCAAATCAGTCAGTCATGCTGGGAATTGGGGATGTGTAGCTTTGAGGGGAACACAAGGGGGCAGTTGCATTTCTGCAAATTTGTTTCTCACGGAGCAATGCCAAATTATTGTCTTTTGTATTTTAGTTGTACTGAAATTTTGATGAAATATATTGGGAACATTGAAAGAGAACAATAAAAGAATAAAATTGTCCAGTTCTCCATTTTGTTTTTGTTTACAATTTTCTCCCTTATCCAATTCTCTATTTCATTTACTCCCTAGTTTTCCTTCACTTTTTAGTCCCATTGATGTACCCATGAAGTCTGCTCATACTTCTTTGCCTTTGATACTCTTCCCATCCATCCTTGTTTCTGTCCACCCATCCATATAATCACTCCTTCAATCTGTTCATTTATGGAACAGTTTTTATTGCATACACACACTCAAAAGTCCAGTAAAGGAGAAACACTGTCTCCTTCTTTTAAAATACATGGCAAATATTGATATTAAGTAAACTCTCAACAGTTTTGAAGATCTACACCCTGTGACCAATTAAGATTTTAATCAGAAATCAATTTTCAGCATTATTAAAGAAAATCTTCAAATTAAACATTTAAAGAAAAAGAAAAGATGACTCAAAGCCAAAAACTGGATGTGGGCACACAGTGAGCTACATCTACTGTGTTATTTAATATGATTTTCAGACAGATGCTGGTTACGCCTCAAAGTATTCCAGTTTGAACTCAAACTTACAATCTGCAGCCTCACTACCCCATAGTGCTGAGATCACATGTTTACCACAGTGAACAGAAGTAAAACTTCATATAGATGGATTAATATGAATATATGGCAGGTAAACCATTTCCTGTCACATTATCTAAAAATCCTTTAAAATACTTGGGTGTAAACAAGACAAGAAAACTTATTTTATAAACTCTATATAAGGAGAAAAAAGATGGTAGGTAGATAACAGCAGCTACAGAGGCTCTCTGAGATAGCCAATTTAGATTCCAAAAATAATACAGCATGGGGAGTCACAAACAGAGGGAGATACACCCTGCCGACCCAGGAATGAACTAAGCTGAGAAAAACCAATTAAAAATACAGTCCCAGTGCTATGATTGGAATAGCTACAGTCTTGGTGCCGCTGCTTGAACTTGCAGCTTGAATACCCTGCTGCTGCCGTGCCTGAATTGGTGCAGCTGGGACAGCCCACTAGTTTCAACTCACTGGAGACGCAAATGCTCTGAGAGTGGGAATTGGTGAACCAAATTGAGAGCAGAGCTGGTGGGGAGCCTTGCATTGACCTGCAGTGAATGAAGGGAATAAAAACCCTTCCATAGACAAAGAGGCTCCAACAAATGACATTCTGAGACCAGGAAGACTGGTCAGAACAAGGCACCACAGGCAGATATTCCCCTCTCAAGTGGGATTGGTGGGGAGCACTTGACCTGGGTGACGCCATGGACTGAGACCAAATAGGCTATCCCTAACCAAGTCCCTATGCCTGACAGTGCACCCTAACACAGTGAAACCTTCAGTAGGTTGACCTGGAGAGGTGGGCCCAACATAGGCTGCCTGGTTCTGTACCTCCTAGTACACTGCAGTGAGTGGGACCACCTAGTCAGTGCACTTCAGACAAACTGAAACTGACAAAGAAAGAAACTGAGCCTCCTACATAGGCCTGTATGGAAGGAACAAAAAATACGAGAAGAGGAGGCAACAAGAAAGGGTCCTCAGTCCCCAATCCTGAGAACACTGATCCAGGAAAGGTAAATGCAAAGGAGAATGAGGACAGAAAACATGCAATATCAGGCATGGCACCAATAGACATAAAGCGATATCTTCAGGACCTCATAAACAAGTTCAAAAGTAAAGTATTTAACCAAGTAAAGCAGATATAAATAGAATAATTAAAGAAATACTAAGCACCTCCCAAGAAAAAACAGGTGGTAGAATGGAAGAACTAAAAAAAGGGGAGAATTATTTGATGGAGAAAATAGAGAAAACATAGAATACATGAAGCAGGTTCAAAGAGATTACCAGGAAATTAAAAACTTTAGTGAAAGCTGGCATAACAGCTTGAAAGAAACTAAGGATAGATTATCCGAACTGGATGTAATGTGGGATCATGAAAGGAAAAATTTCTTAAAAATAACAAGGAAACAAGCAGTAACAATACAAAGGCTAGAAGATGACAAGAGGATCTATAACTTAAGAATAAAGTGATTGAAGGAGCAGGGGTACAAACAAAGGAACTGCAAAGACTATTCACAGAAATAATTTAGGAAACTTCCCAAACATAGGAAAAGGAAAAGATGCTCAAATGTATGAGGCATACAGAACTCCAGCCACCTACAATCAAAACAGAAGTTTTTGATTAACACTGCAGTACTCAGTGCTAATTCCAGAGTGTTATGATGTGAAATCCAGCAATATACCCAGGCATATAATAATCAAGATTCTGAAATCAAATATAAGAAAAAAAGTATTAAAAGCTGTCAGAGACAAGAAACACATCACTTACAAGGGAAAACCCATCAGAATTAGAGCACAGTTCTCAACACACACCATGAAATCTAGAAGAGTATGGGGCAAAATAATCCAAGACTTGAAAGACAATAACCTCCAGCCAAGATTCATGTATCTTGCACAATTGTCCCTAAAAATTAATGGAGAAATGAGGTGCTCCCAAGATAAAGAGGAACTGGGAGAATTCACAACCACAAATCCATTTCTACAGAGAATATTGCAGGACATTCTAAAGAGAGAGAAAAGCACAAGGACTTCAGGAACAATGGCAGAGAGGCCCCAACAAATGGAACAAAAAGCAAAATGAAGAAGACAAACAGACAGCTAATGACAGAAAAAGAGCACAACAGAAATGAGGTAGAGAAGGTTCTATATAATATCTAATATAGATGGCTTAGATACACTGACTTAAGGAAAAAAAGAGAGAATCACAGGCAGAGTGGATCAAGAGGTAGGGTTCACCGAGAGGTTCTTTATAGGAAATATAATTAACCTGAAGAAGGTTATATGGACCAAAATCAAATATGAGAAAATGGAACTCGATGTGATAGGGAACCAGAGCATAATAGGGGTAACTGGACCAGTATTTATGGGTAGGTTGAACAGACAGGCTTTAATAAGTGAAGAAATATAACTAGAAATCCAGTCCAGAAGTGAGAAAGTTCAAAAACACTTAGGTAAATAGCAGGTTGCCCCCCCCAAATAAAACCGTGAGTGTTGGGGGGACCCAAAAATACACAGTTTATTCTGGGGGAGTGAAAGGGGAGGAATAGTCTTTAAAAAGACAGCAGAAGATATAGCTAATAGTGTATCAGGAATTAAAAACCCTTGTTACTCACACCACTCTGCTTGGTTGGAATTTGTCCCATCCTAGCTTGTACACAAGCACTGGATCTGAGGGCACAGACGCTGTCCCGAAGATATCAGGATGTAGCATAGTGGTCATCTTTAATTTCCTGTTAACTCAATTAGGATCCCTGTATGACTTATACTGTTGTATCATGACTGATCTTAGTTAAATCTGACTTGCTTGATTGCTGCTTATTATTGACACATTTTATTCAGAACTGTTGGGTTGCTGGTATAAAGTTGAGGAGTATCTACAACTATACTGAAAATGACAATGATGCACTAGGATATCCATTCTGATTTGATTACTATCTGTTTTTGTAGCTCTGCACTATCTACAAAGTTATATTTCTATTAATACTGTTATGTACTGATGCATTCAATTATACTTTATCTGATGATATAGGCAATTCGGTTGATGATAACAAGAAACAGCACAGTGACCATGGTAGAACTCCTTATACAGCAGTTTTATATGTCTTTTTAATTTTATGTGTCTATAGAAATATGTTTAGTTCTGTCCTGCTTTGTTCTGTTTCTCCCTCTAATATAGAAAGGATAGAAATACATGTTAAAACTCATGCTTGCACAAAACCTATAAACAGTTTATGGGAACTGATCTTATGACACACGATGAAATGAACAAATAATTTGAAGGAAAGAAAGGGGCACTGCAGTACCCAGTGCTAATTCTAGAGTGTTATGATGTGAAATCCAGCAATATTATTATTAATCTTTGTTCATAATGATTTTAATCTAATAAGTTTTGTTAGGTCTCAACATAAATGAAGATATGGATAAATGTATACATGTCTAAGTGTATAGGATTGATAGCCGTATTACTTACTTTTTGTTGGATAGTTGAACAGAACTGTTTGCAGTCTCCATTGTTGAACTGCCATTTATATGTTCCACTTTTGTATCTTGAACAACTATTTATGGGGGGACAATATGTATACATCAACTAGTAATTTATTACTGTTTATTTCTTTTCTTGAAAGTATGTACTACTTCTGCCCATTTTTGGTTTTGTTTTGTCTTTCTTTAAATAAAAAAATAAACCATATATAATGTAATTCAAAAGGTACATTGTACACATGTATAACTCTCAGCCAAGAATAATTACTTAGGAGACAATGAAATACAAATGTGAGGTGGAAAAACATTCTACTGCTTATCTACAAGCTTTTCTCACAGTAGTCTATAAATTCAATACATTGGCATCATAAAATCAACAATGTTTATACTTGCATTAAGTCAGTTGTAGAAGTCAGTTGTAGAATCCTAAAAACCACTTAAAAGTATAGGAGGGAGAGATAACAGATGAAAACGAATAGTTGTAAAATTAAATTAAAAAGAGTAGAAGAAAAACAATGCAAAAAATCTTTGTGACGAAATGAGGAAGAAATATTGAAAGGAAGTGTGGGGCATAGAAAACACCAATTAAGATGTATTATATAGAGATACAAGTTCCCTGTGGTGAATATGATCATTATGGATATCAAAAGTGCATGAAAGTTTAATTCAAATAGTTTACAGGTATGAAAGGAAAAATAAATAAATTTATAGACTAATGATGGTGAACTTATCTGAGACCAAGTTCCAACACTGCAACTGAACCTAAATATGGGGACTTTAGAAAAAAAAAACTTCTACATTAAAATTTTTCATCTTTAAAGAAAAAAAAACCCAATAAGACACAAGCCATAGGTTCACCAACACTGGATTAGATCGTAAGTGTGAATATTTTTGTGAATTCTCTAAGTGAAAATACATATAAGTGTCTATGTATGTGTTTTCTTTATTTTCAACTTCTTTTCTCCAAAGGCGCTCCTATAATACAAAGCCATGAAATCAAACATGTGCCTCAGTTTCCCAATTACCAGGACTCTTGGAAGTTCCAGGTCTGTAATCTGTTCACTTTGGGCTATTCCTTTGCACCTGTTCATGGTGTTGGAAATGTGCTCATCACCCTGGCTGGCTTCTCACACTTCCACTATTCCAGTATGTGTTCATGTACAACCTGTCTTTGTTTGACATTTGTTTCATTTCCATCATAGTCTGAACAATGGTTGTGGACATTATTTTACTCATGAGAATCACCCCTTATGTGGCTGCCTGGCAAAACATTGTATTTTTTGTGTCTTTCTATGGAGATGTTTCTGACTGTGAGGATCTATAATCTTTTGTGCCCACCTGTCATAACCTGCTGTGGACAGTCCTTATAAACTCTTACTTCTGTGTGGCCTCCCTGATTTGGCATATTTTTGTTCAGCCTCCTGAACTTCTTGCAACACAGATTAGCTGTTTTATAACTTTTATATTTCAGGGATTTGGATATTTGTAATTCATCTCATGACTATCCCCAAGTGCCTTTTTTGTCTGTTTTAATACTTCTACCAATAATATAGTTATGTATTTTACTGGTGTCACCTCTGGTTTTCTTACTACTTAGAAATAGGTTTTTTTTAAACTAAAAATATTCAGTTTAAAAACCTCATCACCAGCTAGGAATTACAAAGTCTTCTCCACTTGTGATCTAACCTGTCAGATAGCTCCATCTTTCTGGCCTTGAAGTGCATTTTAGGTCAGCTATTTCACAATCTCATGGAAAGGATGCCAAGTAGACTTGACACTCACTCCTTTGACAAATTCTTTCATCTATAATCTAAAAACAGGGACATCAATAGGTATTTTAGGAGATTCTACAGGATGACAACACTTTAATCTCAAGATTATGACAACCATTTTGAATGTAGACAAATTAGTAACAAAATAAACATATTAAAATGTAATCTGTGCATCCTTTTTCACACTGTTTTTCTAGTCAGTAGGTACTGGATGTGGTGCATAATTTTACAATGTAATGTCACTTGTATGAAAGAATAACCCACAAAAAATTGCCAAAAATGACAGGTATTTTTTGTTATGTCCATTGAACCGTGATAAACAATAGAAATAAAATACAAGTTAATGTTTTAAAAAGGAAATTAAAAATTTTTCAGTAAATACTATCCAGACCTTTCTTCTTGATATTGGTAGAGTCCCAAAAGTTTGATAAGCATTCATTCCCTTTTCTTTTTTCCCATTAATAGTAAGTCTTTAGAGATTATAATAAAATAGTTCAATTTTGTTAATGATGCCCTGTGTGAATTGAGCCTGCAAGATCATCTAATAGTCAGTAATTGGTTAGGCTTCTACTTCTTCATTTTGACTTTTACCAGTCCTGGGGCTCTATGTCCATGCCCCACTTTGTGTGGTTGTCCATATTAGGAATCTCCTAACAGACTTTGTATTTACAACATGTCTGTGTACAGAGTCCAAGCCTTCACAGGACCCCAGGCAAGAGTTCTGAATTCAGTCTGAGCACTGTGACCATGACCCAGCAGAGAAGTGACCTTACCCGGTAAGTGTGGATGGAAATCCCTAGTAAGGGACTATTAGAAATATTACATCTTCATTTTTAGGGCTGACAGAATAGCTTTTTACCCAGTTTTCAGATGCTAATGTGAGAATTATGAAATAGGAGAAACTTCTCTTCTTTTTTTTACTATGTGCCACAAATACATAATAAGTTTTGCTTTCTTCTCACATGTATGTTTTGTAGACACCTCACTTCAAAATAACCTAAAATGTGTCCCTGAACACCACAATAAATTGATGAAAACGATGGTGGGGAGGAGGAAGAGAGTCACTGTAACATCATGTGTTCTTTGTAGGTTGTTTCATTTCATTTCACATGCACAGTCTTTATAAAGTCCAATAAAAGAAAGTAAACTATATTTTTATATAACTGCTATCAGATTATTATGCAAAAAGAGTGATACGTATCTGAATTGGATGGTTTGCACATGGACTCAAGGTACTAGCCAGGACAATGCTAGAAAGGGACCCCCTAAGCAACACAAAACATGTTGTCATGATGAATTACTTTTGTCCATCCAAAAAGAGATGCTCTGATCACTGTGCATTTTTCTTTTTGTCTGTAGATTACAGGGTAAAGCACTGGATGTTCCCTGCTAATCTAGTAAAAAAGGACAGTTATATATTAAGGGAGAGCAGCATAGAAAGAGTAGACACATAATAATCTGGCACATACCTCCTTTATGTTCTCCACAAAATTACATTAAAAATGTTCATATTACCATACATTCTTATAAACTGCCGACTTGATCTCAATAGGAGACATATGGCAAGGTATTAATTTCAGCTCTGCTCAAGAATAGATGAGAGTACAAAGCTGTCCACATATGTATATGTCCTTAGACACCTAGTTATCGGCTTAAAACTCTGATGGGTTCAAAACAATCAACATCAGGTGACTAGATACTGAATCTGATAGACCAGTTTTAAACGCTATTTGCTCCACTTATTTCCTGAACAAGAAGTAGGTTGTTAGCGTCTCTGAGACTCAGCATTGTCGTTTGAGTTTATTTCTAGTTGACAACTGAGTTGAGGGAGTCATGAACAAATATGGGTTCATTCGTGATTAATATGAGCTAGATGTGGAAAATAAGGGGAGATACAATTGAAACATTATTATTAATAATGTGAATTTTCTTTCTTTGCACATAAAATACTCCAGATGTTACTATTTTCTATTTTTTGAAAGAGAAATTCAATTTTTCCCTTTTATAAGTGTATGTTGTGTGTCTGGAGTTGAATTACTCAGTGACTCATCTGGGTTTTCAGAGCCTATGTATTTTTGGAATATGGGAGACATGTAAAATAGAAACTTCTGTTAAACAATGGATATAACTTTCTTTGGTTCACAAAAATTGGCTGCAATCTGTGTAGCTTCAACATAAGTGACATTTTCCTGTCTGAATTATCATTTCTTTCAGGAGCATAATATAGAACAAGAACAAAAATGATAGCTCTTGTCTGTGTCTGTTTCATGGGCCTAACATTTTATTCAAGAGCACTACATAATAGTTTTGAGATCATTGCATATCTGTTCATATTGTTAGAAAAATAAATAAGCAAGTAATCTCAATCCTTCAGGTGTTTCACTTCTTAAACTCACACCACTTCAGTTTTGAATATTAACATTTGTTTTCTTCAACAAGCCCATTATTTTCATGATGATGGAAATGTCCATTTGAAAAATATGAAATTTTATTGAGTCCCAAAAGATCCTTAGTTACTGTTATGGTTTATGTCTAGATGTTCCCCTCTAAGTGTCATGCACTCATGAAGAGCAGGGTTTTATGGAGGTAGTTGAATTTACAGTGTGTTACTGATTTATCATACAATACTTAGACTAAGAGTGCTGAGATTACGGCTGGGTGACTGCTGGTCCTGTCATAGATTGGATTGTCACTACCCTGATCCCAGCAATCTGGATAAGATAAAAGAACCAGAGAGAAGTGTGTTTCTACTTTTTGCTCTTGCTGCTTTTATTATCTCACACTGCTTCAGCCACTAAGAAATGCTCCTCTACCATGACCCACTCTGCCTTGGAACCAGCTGTTTATAGGTTGAAGCCTCTACAAACTGTGATCTAAATAAACCTTTCCCACTTTAATTTTGGGTATCAGGTATCTTGTACCAGCAATAGAGAAAAATAACCAAGACAGACCAGAAAAGTGGGGTTGTTCACACGACTACACCTGACCATGTCGTCCTGGAACCTTTGGGAATGACTTGTGGGAAGACTTAGGAAAGGTTTGGGAACTTCACCAGAAACTATTGTCAGAGCTCAGAAGATCAGAAGGCTGATACAAATTCTGCCAGTAAAGACCAGCCTCAGGAGGTTTCTGCAGGGGAGAACCGCATTGGTTGTTGGACTCCACATGATGTACATTAAGGCTTGAAAGAAAGTTTACATTGTACTCGCATTCAGAGACTTTGATGAAGACTGAAATTAACGGTGGTAGAATAATTAATCTGGCATAAGAAATTTCAAGGTGAAGTGGAGGCAGTGACATGACCTCAACATTAGACTGCCCTGAAATTTTGTCTGCCAGATTAATTAATGGCATGGCTATGTTAGACAGATTTGTCTTTAAAATGAAGAAAAAAGAGCCCAACAAAGTGATTTAAAATGTGGTGAGTTTGTCCAGAAAGGAAGCTCCAGGAAATCTGTGGACAGCAATGACACAACAGAGCAGAGCTAGTTTACTGAGAAGAAACAGTACAATAGAAAATATGGCCCTGAGGACATCAAAAGAAACAAAAGAACTCCACCCTTTGCCATTTCAAAATTGCCAAAATGAAGGACTTTGCTTTGAGGAGAAAGCGGCAGAGCACCATGTTGTGAATGGTGGTGGCCGTACCATGCTCCAAAATGACTAAAGCATAGAAAAATTGTTCCTCAGAATTGGATTCAGATTGCCCAGATCCAAGCACTCACCCCCTACAACAAAGAGAGTGGGAAGCTTGACTACTGCTCCAACTGTCAGCAGACCTTGACATCATCCACCTGGATCTCGTTTAGATACAAGAGTTGAGGGATTGGGAAGACTTGTACACAAATTTCAGAAGGCCTGGGAGCCCAGGCAGTGTACCTCTGAAATAGCAGTGTGTGAAGCTCTAAGGGTGAAACCAAAGGTGCAGTGGAGACTCCAGAAGTTTGGTAAAGTCAAGAACATGTATTGTCTGAGGAAAACTACAAGGAGGAAGAAGAGCAGGTCCGAAAGAAAAGCCATGGGAGCTACAACCACTGGAAGTGACATAGGCCATAGCCGCTGAAGCTCTTTAGAGTTCACATTTTACCACAGATTGTCTCAGTTGTGGTGCATGGGACAATAGGATTTATGTTTGCAGACAGGACATAATGTTTATAGGAACCAATCAATATCATTAGGTTGAATATTAAATTTCCTATTTCTTAAATAAATACACAGACTCTTCTACAGGACGAACATTGAAATGTTAGCCCAATACAAGTAATAATTCAAAGCTATATTAGAATTCAAAGCTATATTAATAATATATTCAAAGAATTCAAAGCTATATTAATAATATATTTAAAAAATTTTGACAGTGTACATTATCATTCATAGGTTGTATATTAAGGACTGGATTTTTGAGACAATAAATATAAGAAATAAAATGGAACATGCTTCAGTTGGTGGAAACTAGGTAACCATCCCTCCCACATATTATATGGTTCTATCGCTATCTGTAATAGGGCAAGACAAAAGAACTTTGAAAAGATTGTTGTAAAACGCACTCACTATTTAAATTATGTTCATGCCATTTGCACTCAACCCATTAAATGGTTTTTTCCTTTAGGTGCATTGATTAGTGCATTTGAAGTCAATGTGCATAACTTGGAGAAAAATGTCAATGTAACCTAGTACATATCAGGGAGCTGAAATTTGTTATGCTGCAAAAAACATAGAAGAGAATTATGTGCTTTATAGATGAACTTCAAAGAAGCTTCTTATGGATATATAGTCAATTCTGAGGTATATATTTTGATATTCAAATGCACACATTATATTAAGTTTTTGGAGAATCATAATTATGATCATGTATGAAGGAGTGATGAGATAATGTCAAATTTTATAGGGGATTACTCTATAGTGAAAGACTGAAACCTACTACTTTAAGCAATGTAAATTTATTAGATAACTCTTTTATGATCACACTAAGCCATTGTTAATTATTGTCTTAATTTTATAGGAAGGATGCCATCCAGGTGCATTTACATTATTTTTTTATTTATTTCTTTTTCATTTTACCAATTAAATCATGGTATAACGCAACAAATACTAAACACAGGTTACCTATAAGAAGCTGAGGTGAGAGATTTTTAGTTTTGTAGGAATAAAATGGTGATGTCAGTGTCTATTAAATTTCTTAAGAATATTAAGACTCAGACTTGAATTTTGGTATCTTTCCTGGTGCTAAACCTACCATACTTAAGAAAGGTTAAGATCAGAAAACGAAAAGTTATATTTCTAGAGATCTCCCTATACTACAGCTAGAAAGAAAAAAGTAATATTCTGGGTTACTGTACATTTTACTGAAGTTGTGTAGTTTAGATATCAATGGACATGAAGAAAATGAAAATATTTCAAAGCATTTGAGCACTATTTAATTATTGACAGGTGCAGTTCACACAAATACCACACTTGTAGTCAATGATGACATTAGTTATGTGATCTTGATTAATCATACTTACCCAAATTTGAAGCCTAACAAAGGTAAGGATAGGATTTATGTGATGAATAAATTTAGAGGTACAAACAAAATGTAAGTGAGGACATCACTAGCAAATAAAGCCATTCATGAAACAAAACAAAGTCAAAACTCTGTGAGTTAAATGGCTCCTAACTGTGTTTACTGGTTATGAAGAACAAACTTTAATTTAGAGCTCATATGAAGCCTAAGTCTTGAACAGTACTTTAAACATTTAAAGTCAAACCACTTTGTACCATTGCCTAAAAATTAGTAGCTGCTTCTTTCCTTTTTTCAACTCCGTTTTCTTTCTCTCAAAAGCTGCCCAGACAATGCACAAGAAAAAAATGCAACACGTGTCTCAGAATTTCATCTCATGGGACTCTCAGAAGATCCAGACTGGCAACCAGTTCTTTTTGGACTCTTCCTGACCATGTACCTGGTCACAGTGCTGGGAAATCTGATCATCAGCCTGATCATCATCTCTGACTCCCACCTCCACACCCCCATGTACTTCTTCCTCTCCAACTTGTCCTTAGCTGATGTCTGCTTCATCTCCACCACAGTCCCAAAACTGATTGTGGACATTCAAACTCACAGCAGAGTGATCTCCTATGAGGGCTGCCTGGCCCAGATGTCTCTTTTTATCATTTCTGGATGTTTTGACGATATGCTCCTGACTGTGATGGCCTATGACCGGTTTGTGGCTATCTGTCACCCCCTCCAATACCATGTCATCATGAATTCCCATTTATGTGCCTGCCTGGTCTTGCTGTCTTTTTTATTTAGCCTTTTTTATTCCCAGTTGCATAATTTTATTGCTTTGCACTCTGTCTACTTCAAGAATGTGGAAGTTGCCAATTTTTTCTGTGAACCTTCTCAAATTATTAATCTTGCTTGTTCCGATTCTATTACCAAATATATAGTCATGTATTTTTTTGGATCCATCTCTGCTTTTCTTCCTCTTTTAGGGATCTTTTTCTCTTACTATAGAATTATTTCCTCCATTCTGAGAGTTTCATCATCAGAGGCAAAATATAAAGCTTTCTCCACTTGTGGATCTCACCTCTCAGTGGTTTGTCTGTTTTATGGAACAGCCATTGGTGTATACCTTCATTCAGCTTTATCACATTCTCCCAGAAATAGTGCAGTGACCTCAGTGTTGTACACTGTAGTCACTCCCATGCTAAACCCCTTCATCTACAGCCTGAGGAACAGGGATATTAAAAGTGCACTGTGGAGGCTGAAGAGCAGAACAGTGTAGTCTCATCATCTCTGCTATTCTTTTCATGGTTTATGACGCAAAATTCCTTCATCCAAATCTGCAAACTCTTCACCATAGGTCACTTTTCTTGTCTTTTTGAGACGAGATTTCACTTTGCAGTTAAGGCTGGTCTTGAACTCATTTTGTAGTGCAGGCTGGCCTTGAATGCACAGTGATCATCCTGACTCAGCCTCACAAGTGCTAGGATTGTAGGCATGTGCTACCACTCCCAGCAGTCACATTATTCTTTTAGCTCCATGGCTTTTATTACTCTGTGTTTCATATCCAAATAATGAGTTAATCTTATTATTATAACTGAATTTCATGAATCTTCTAGGAGCCTTTTATCATAATTATCAACATCATGACAAAATTAACCTGAAATAGATGCTTATGTAGTTTGTGACATAAGACACTGATCTCCATGTGAAAAGCTAAATTCTCCTCATGCCTAAAACTGGCATCCTCCAAAAGGAAATTCATCTGACACATTTATTTACCCAGGAAATTCAACATTTGTGATCTTGCTTATGTCTAGATGTCACCCAAAGCCTCATGCAGCTATAGTTGGAGCTTTTTCAGAAATGACTGGATCTAGAGTGCGTGACACTGGATTGGTTCATGGTAAAATGCTAGGATGTAGGGAACTATCCTTAAGGGTATGTGTGCTATACACCCAAAGTAGCCTTGTACGGTGTGAGGGATGGAAAGAGCTGTGATCTTCCCTTGTTCCTTTGCTACCTTCTGTCTTCTGTGAACTGTTTCTGTCCTGCCATGTCGGTCTGCCACATCACTCTCTTTTGAAGACAGCCTATTATGAATTAAAACAGTACAAATTCTGAGCTATGTAAACATTACCTTCTTTAACTTTATGTGTCATGGATTTTGTCTTGGAAGAGGGAAATGTAACCAAGACAGAATTGGGTACCAGATGTAGGGTCATTGTTGTGACTACACCTGACCATGTGGGTCAGCACCTTCTGAAAACTGCTTGCTTCAAGAGTTTGGAAAGGTTCAGAGATGTTGGCTGAAAAAGTAGTGCTGAAATTAATGGGTGATTCTGATCAGATCTCAGAATTCCACAGTGCTGTTGCAAACTGTCCGGTAAAGTCCAGTTTTTCCTGTAAAAGACTGCCTTGCTGTTCGACTCCTTATTATATGTCCTATGCCGTGGAAGAAGGTGTGTCTGCATCTTGTTCATGTTCAGGGACTTTGCCTGAGTCTAAGATTAAGGGTGGAAGACTAATCTGTGAAAATAAATTTCAAGACAATTTTACCTCGAGTCAGTGGAATAGCTACTGTTAGCCTGATTTATGTTGAGAATCAAAGTCAAAGATTCCAGCACAATGATTTAGAATGCTGTGAGTTTGACCAGAAATGAAACTCTAGTAAAGTTGAGGCCTGAAATGATGAAACAGAGGAAAAATTGGTCATTGCAAAAATTAGCATTAAAAAGCCAAGTGCTCCAGAAGAGAACAACAGAAAAAGTTTCCTGTGAAAACACAAGAACCAGCAGGGTTCCATATTTTGCATCTTCGAAGTTGCATAAGTGAAAGGCTTTGCTTTGTGAAGAGAGGCCTAGAACAACATGTTCCAGAATGGCAGCAGCCTAAAAAATTTGCTCCTCAGAATTGAGTTCAGAGCACTTAGTAAGCCAGGTACTTGACTCCTACAGCAAGAAAGAAGGAAGCCTGGTTACTCCTCCAGCTAGTGGCAGAACTTGGAATCATTCACCTGATGCTGGCTATACATGAATATAGGATCAGAAAGGCTTCCACCTAGATATCAGAAGTGCTGAGAAGCAAACTAGTGAGTTCCTAAGAAGGCAGAGTGAAAAGCTATGTGAAGCAAAAGGTGCGGTGGAGACATAAAATTTTAGAGAAGCCAGAATTGTGGATGTTTGGGAAAAACTGCAAAGGGAACAGACTTAGCTAAAAAGCAAAGCCTTCAAGTGCTTTAAGGGTAGTTGAAGGGGCCCTTTGGTGTTCACATTTGGATGCTGCATATGGAACTACAGGATTTAATGTTTGCTTTAATGGATGTTGAACTTGCTTTGGTTTCATTCCTTCGAATCCCCCATTTATACCTTTTGGAACAGTATATTTACCTTGTGCCACTGAAAGATGGAAGTGTTTATATTTCTTCTCATTTGTACCTCAGTTTGCAGCTAAGAGAAATCCTTAAATCTCAGAGGAGACTTGGGAGTTTGACTTTACTTAAATGCTGAAATTGGAAGGACTTTGACAGCTCTTAGAAATCGATTAAATGCCTTTTATATACAGGGATGCAAATGAGTTTTGGAGGAAAATAGTAAGACAGAAATATAACTCTTGTGGCAGCAAGTGACAGTATTTTTGCTATTATTTTCAACTGTATTTTCCTTCAACACTCAGCAGTTTGTCATTTTATAGTCCTGTAGTGATGTATATATTATTATAAAATAATGACATTCATTATGTTAGATTTCCATATCAGTATAACATGTTTTTACTTCTTTTATATTGTATTTCTTACCTTTTGCTCCCTTCCCCTGATCCATTTCACTATTTTCATATCTACTAGTTTAGTTTTACCACTACATTATTCAGTGTTCATGTGTTTATAAAGGAAAACACTTTTTATATTTCTGAGTCTTGTTTGTTTCACTTAGAATAATGGTATCTAATTCCGTGTAAGTTTCTACAAATGTCATGATTTTATTTTTTTATGACTCAATTGTATTATATATACATATTTTATTTTCTACTGTTAACAGCCATCTATAGTGTTTGTATAGCTCCATGTATAAGTATGTATATCACTTTACTTTACTATTTTAATTTTTTAATGAATTTACCCAGGAGAGGTATAGCTGGATCAAGTTGAGTTTCTATTTTTTGCAAGTAATTAAATAGATCACACAGCATGATTAGGTTTGTTTTATATCAGGGATGAAAGAATGGTTCAGCATATATAAATCAAAATATTTTATACACCACTAAAAGACAAAAGGACAAATATTACATGATCATCTCAATAAACATAGAAAAGGTCTTGACCAAATACAAAAACCACATATGATAATAAAAAGACTTTGATGAAAATAGCTATGGGTGGATGTTATCTCAAAATTATAAAAGTCACATATTGCAAACCCTTTGCCAACGTTACACTGGATGGTAAAAAGCTGAAAGCTTTTATTTAAAATAAAAAGTGGGGCAAGGATTTCCACTCTTATCCTATGTGTTCAATGTAGTACTTGAAACTTTGCAAGAGCAATCAGTGTTGGGCAAGATATAATAGGAATAGGTATAAGAAAGAAATAACTCGTACTATCCCTATTCATTAGAGATATGATCCTTTAGGTAAAAGAACCCATAACTACACCAAAAGGCCTCTAATCCTCATTGACAACCTTCACAGAATAGCAGGATATCAAATTAACACACAAAAACTCACAGAGTTCCTGTTCTTACATCATGTACTATGTCTATCCTTGATTTTGACTGACAGCTTTGTTTTGCCATATTTGACTTTATTCTCTCCCAAAAAAAGTAATAAGAACTAAGGAGTAATAAAACCCAAAATGTGTAAATTTTGTTGTAAAAAAGAGAGGGAAAAAAAAGTGCTCTAAAGGATACGACAGCAAGTGTGTTTAGGGGTGTTAAATAGCTGACCATATTAATGTTTTTGGTTGGATCATTGAACACAACTGTTTGCAGTCTCACTGTTTGAATGTCCACTTTGTATGCTTTGATACTGTGACTTGAGCAACTATCTCTAAGATGATAATATGGAATCTATTAACTGGTGATTTCTTACTGTTTTTTTTTTTGTAGTTCTGTATTACTTGTACCCTTACGCCGCTTTGTTTTGTTTTTTCTCTTTTTCCTTTTAAATAAAATAAAATTTAAAATATCACAGAGTTCTTTTGCACCAAGAATGAACACATGAAGAAAGAAATTATGAAAAAAATCCTTTTTTTATTTTAAAGAGAACAAAAGAAAACAGAATGAAACAAAGCAAATCAGAACAGGAAAATGCAAGCAACACAGCACTTCACAACAAAACACCTGGACATCAACAGTAGCTAATATAATGTCTCTTTTCATTGAAATAGTTGAGCATACCTTCACACGCAATAATATCAAACGTAACAATATAGTAAAAAACATTCCAAAGAATGAAAGCATTATAGGACTTCAAAACAAAATAACAGGAAATGGACAATGGCTGCTATAAAACCTCATTTTCCTCAAAAAATTTGTCTATAACATCACACATAGTAAAATCAAATAAAACACAAAAGGATAGCACCAATCAAAACAGAAGGAAAAAAGCATGGTTAGGGTTGAAAACAAGGTGATAGTAAATCAGCAATAGCTACCATTATATCTTGTTTTCTTCAAAATAGCTTTCATGACATCTCACATAATAAAATCAAACAAAACAAAATAAAATCAGACCAATGAATGAAAGCATTATAGACTTCAAATCAATATAATAGGAAACCACGATTACCATAATATTTCCCATTATATTCAAAATAGCTGCCCTTACCATCTGAAAGCATAAAATCTAACAAAAGACAGCACAAAGTCAAACATAATAAAATTATGTAAACAATTCAAAAGTTCAAGATAAGACAATAAGAAATTGACAGTAGTTTCCACCTTTCCCTCCCTTTGCTCTTTTTTTTAAAAGGAAAGACTAAACAAAACATAAAATAAGTAGAAGTAATACATACTTTCAAAGAAAGAATAAACAGTAAGAAATCACTAGTTGATATTTACATAATGTCCTCTTACAAACAGTTATTCAAAGATACAAAAGTGGAGCATATAAAGTGGGGTTTCAAACAGCAAGACTGCAACCAGTTCTGTTTAACAAAAAATCACTCTGAGCAGAGAATAATAGTATTGCTGGGCTTCACATTATGATACTCCTGGATCAGCAGTGGGTACTGTAGTGTCTCTTTTTCTTCAAAGTATTTGTTCAATTCATCATGTGTCATAAGATCAGTTCTCAAAAACTGTTTATTGGTTCTACACATGCATGAGTCTTAATGTGTATTTCTATCCTTTCTATATTAGAGGGAGGAACAAAACAAAGCAAGACAGAGCAAAACATATTCCTATAAACACATGAAATGAAAAAGACATATAATACCACAATATTAAGTGATCTACAGTAGTTACTATGCTTCCTCTCATTATTTTCAATATAATTGTCCACATTGTCAGGCATAATATAATTGAACATAGCATTACATAGCTATTTTAATAAAAAACATTGGAGACATTGTAGGACTTCGAAAGCAGTTAAAAATCAAACTGGAATGAGTATCTTTTACATCTTGTCATCTTCAGAGTAGTTGTCTCTACTCTTAGACTTGATACTATCAAGCATACCAAATTCGAATAAAAGTAGTCAAGGCAAAACAGTAGTCTAACAAACCAGCTTCAAATAAGATCAGTCATAGTAAGACAATGTAAGTGATACAGGGTTTCAGTGTAAGTTAATAGGAAATAAAGGATAGTTACCGTGGTATAACCTGCTATTTTTGGGATAGCTGTCTGTGCCCTCAAATCCAATATGAGTAGACAGACTGGAACAAAGCAAAATCCAACTAAGACTACTGTGACTTTTAAATCCTGGTACACTATTAACAATGTCCTCTGCCTTCCTTTTTTAGGCAATTTCTCACCTTTCCCCTTCTCAGGATGCTTTGTATATTTTAGGTCCCACTAGCTCTTTTAGTTTTTAGATTAGGGGGTCAACCCATTATCTATCTGAGTGTTGCTGAACCTTTTTACCCCTGAGCTTGTTCTTGAGCTGTACTCCTTTATTTACTAAAGTCACAAGGTTTTCCTTCCTTCCAGCTGTGTAGTTCTACACTGCTCAAAAGGGTCATAACTTTCCAATCTGTCTGCAGCTGCAGGATGAGTTGTCCCTATTTCTCTCTGGTTTCCTGTCACATATAGCATCATTTTCTCATATGTGACTTTCAGTTCATTAACCCTCTTTCAGGTTGAGTATATTTCCTAATCAGAGCATCTTGATGGATTCTGCCTCCTAATCTACTCTGCCTGTGTTTCTTTTTGTTAGTGCATCAAAGCTATATATATTAAAGATTATAGCCTACCTTCTCTGCCTCATCTCTGCTATTATATTTTTCTGCTATTATTTATCACTTTACTCCTTCATTCCCCTGTCTGCCTCATTCACTGAGGCCTCTCTGCCACTGTTTCTGGAATCTTGGTCTCTCTCTCTCTCTCTCTCTCTCTCTCTCTCTCTCTGAAATGTCCTTCAGTATTTTTGTGGGTTGAATTGGTGGCCATGAACTCCTAAAGTTCCTCCTTGTCTTGGAAATATCTTGTTTCTCCATTAATTTTGAGATAGAGTTTTTCTGGGTACATCAATCTTGGTTGGAGGTTATTTACTTTCAGGGCTTGGACTATTTGCCCCCAGGCTCTTCTCAATTTGAGAGTGGGTGTTGATAAGTCTGTTGTTATTTTGATAATTTTTCCTTTGTATGTAATTTGCTTCTTTTCTCTGGGTGAGAAAGAATATTTAATATTCTGTTCTTGTGATGGATTTCTGGGATCTTGATTATTGTATTTCTGAGTGTAAATCTGTTTTGGTTGTAGGTGGCTGGCGTTCTGTATGCCTCATTTATCTGGATATCATTTTTCCCCTATGCTTGTGAAGTTTTCCTTAATTATTTCTGTGAATAATCTTTGTAATTCATTTGTGGTTACTCCTGCTTCTTCGCTCACGTTTTTCATTTTTAAGTTATAAATCCTCTTGTTGTCTTCTAGCCTTTGAATTGTTTCTTCCTGGTTCCTTCGTATTTTTAAGAGATCTTTTCTTTCACAATCACACATTATAAATCTCCCTTTAAGTTTCAAAAGGCTAATTTTAGTTTTTGTCAAGGCATATTTCCAGATTTAAATGGAGTTTTTAGTTTCCTGGTAATCTCTTTGGATCTGTTTCATGTATTCTAGGTTTTAATTATATTCTTCATCAACGATTTCTCTTCCTCTTCTGGGTTCCTCTGTTTTTCTATCTGTGTTTTCTTGGGAGAGACTTAGTGTTTCTTTAATTAAGTTTTTTATATCTTGCCTCACTTAGATTAGAAATTTCAGTTTTAAGTTCAACTATGAGGTCACAAAGGTATTTCTTTATGTCCATTGATGCTGTGGCTAATATTGCATGATTGCTACACTGGTTCTCTTCTGTATTTACCTCTTCTGGGCTTATTTTCCCAGGGTCAGTGGCTGGAGGTTTGTTTAAATTTTTATGTCTTGTCATGCTTCTGGTTTCTTTCAGATAGGTGTGTTGTGCAGGTCCCTGGCCCTCTCTGTATTGCTTATGGTTTTCCTGAAGTGTACTGATTGGAGTTTTGCTGCCCTCTCCAATTTGCTGTTATCTGAGGTGCATGCAGGGATGATGCAGCCTAGTCTCTAGTCTCTGAGCCAGTTAACCCACAAGTGCCTTCAGCAATTTAGGCTGTGCTTTGCGGACATCACAGAGTTGTGACCTTTTTGTCCCTGGCTATTGGGTCCCAACCAGGGGCGTGGCTCAGCCCAAGCAGATCCCACCAATCTTCTCTGGGCCAGGGGCAGCTGACTGATGCCACCATGGTGCCAGGCTCTGCCCCTCTCCAAGATGTCCTCCAGCCAGCAACACCCAGTGCGGGACCCAATCTCCAGCACTCATGGGGAATCAATGTAGTTCTCCATCTTGGCTCCACCCCATGCTGCACCCACATCCTCCTGCCAAGGACCTGGGACTCACCAATTCCTGCTATTGGTGGCTTTGGCTTTAGCATGACCTTGAGTTGCCCGACTCCACAGTGCTCCCAGCACAGTGTGGACCAGTCTCAGTGAATGCGTCGGGCTCTAGCCCTCCACTCACATTTTTCCTTTCTCTTCCTATTTTTCTTTTCACTTCAGTGTCCTCCTGGGTTATTGAGAGTCCCTCTCTGCTCATCTGGCCCTCTCCATGTTGTCAAATTCCAGTGTCTGAGCTGTTTTTCCAGAGATGCTCTCCACCTAGTGACCTAGCAAGCCATCATCTTCTCTAATCTCCCCCAAAACAATTCTTTTTAAAATAGCTTCAAAAATTAAATATAGTGGTACTTCAGTTTATGAAATTAATTTGTTTTATTTTGATGGAAGACAGCCACATCTGTGTTTGTGTGAGGAAGGTGGCTGTGGCCATTCTTGTCATTCAGGGTGAAGCTTAAAGTTGACACAAATTTTGCCAAAAACTTTGGTTTGTGAACCAAAGTGTTTGCAAGCAGAAGGGATCATGAACTGAGGAATTATTGCACTTATCATTACCCTGAGCAAAGAAATGAAAGACCACTATAATTAAAACAATAACCAGGGAAATGCAAATTGAAGAAGACATTAGAAAAAGGATAGACATCACCTCTTCCTGATAGGCAGAACCACTATTGTCAAAATGCCATAATTCCAAAAAGGATGTATATATTTAATGCAATCCCAATCAAAAAACTAATGACAGTTTTCACTGAACTAGAAAAAAATTACATGGGATCAGAAAAATCCCAGAATAGCGAAGTAATTCTGAGCAATAAAATAAAAGAAGAAGACATTGTAATTCCAGATTTTGAGCTACATTACAAAATAAAACAGAATGGTATTGACAAAAAAGTAGACGTAAGGATCAGTAGAACAGAATAGAGAACAGTGCATTCTGTCACCTGATCTTTCACAAAGGGACCAAAATGAGGTGCTGTAGAAAATGCAGCCTCTTTCTCAATGGTGTTGGGAAAAGTGGTTACCCATTTGCAGAACACTGAATATAGGCCCATATTCCAAACCCTGAACTAAAGTTAGATCAAAACATGTCAAACTTGTATATTAAAACAGAAACGTTGAATGTCCTGGAAGATTAAGTAGATAAAACTTGAAACCATAGGCATGCTGAAGCACCTTCTACACAGAACCCTTTTGTATAAGAAATAATACCAATCATCAAGAAATTAAATTATGTCAAATAAAAATATTTCTTCACAGCAAAGTAAATACCCAACTGATTGAAGAGACAACTTACTTAATGGGAGAATTTTTTCCAGTTGTTTAAATGGAAGATTTATATCTGGAATATGCAAAAACATTAACATTGTAATACTCTCAAAATAAAAGGCCCGATCCAGTAATAGGTAGTTAGAATGAATAGAACTTTCTGAAGAGGAAAAGCATAGATAGACAGTAATTACATGAAATATGTTCAGCAGCTTTGGCTGTTACAGAACTGCACATCAAAACAATATTAACATTGTGCTTTATCACAGAAGTCATGCCTATTACCATCAACTCAAAAGCAAGAAATACTGGCGATCTTTTCAGAAAAGGAGACTCTCCTACAATTTTGGTGGAAATATGAACAAGTAGAACCACTATGGAAATCAGTGTACAGAGATTCCCCCCCCCCTGCCAAAAAATCTCTAAAATACAGAAATCTTTTGTAACCCAGCATTTCTCCTTTTGTACATCTTCCCAAGTGAGTTAATGAAAACATATGACAGTGATACATGCAGACTCTTGTTTATAGCAGCACAAGTCACAATAGATAAATCTTGCAAGTTGTCTACATACTATGAAAAGAAGAGTGGAAAAAGGAAGTGTGAGATATGTACTCAGTAAAGGAACCATTCAGTGGTAAAGATGAGTAATTTATAAAAACTGGATACACTTTGAGGCCATAATTTTAAGTGAGTCAAATAAAAAGTAAATAGTTAAATATTATATTGTTATGTTACATGAGGAATCCAAGGTATAAATAATTTAAACAGCAACAAAGGATTTGTTACGGGAAACATGAAGGCACATTTTTGCAGATATTATAGTGACCTTGAAACAAAGGGAAAGGGGAGGGAGCAAAGGGGGAAAGGAAGGAAAAAGCATTAACTTGCTGCATGGACATGTGCCAACTCTCCACAAGAATGTATCCATTTTATAAAAACAGGTATTTTTATTTATATAAAGGTATAACTTTTATTTATATAAAAGTTAAAATTTGTACATTTCAGTGATGTACCAAATAATATTGTGACATATACATACACTGTGTATCTTTGTAAGACATTAAGTATTCCTGCCTTTTTGAACATTTGCCATGTGTTTATAGTGAAAAGTTTCAAACTCATCTTTCTAGTTTTTTTTAACACATACAGTACGCTATTCTCATCCATAGTCACCCTTCTATACATTCATATGCAAGTTTTACCAAGATGATCTAGCAATACAGAGCAGAATGGTGGCTAAAAGAGGCTGCAATAATGTAGGGAGTGTGTTGAGATACTATAAATAATTTCAAGAGAAAAATTGTACAGCATATTAGGTACAGTTCAAAATGATAAATTATATTCTTGAAAAATTGAATATAGATGTTTGTTAAGTGTTCTTAAAAAAGATAACTAGGTGAGGGGATGCATGTAATAATATTTGTTGAATTCATGATTTTGAATTTATCAGACTTTAAAACATATGCTGTATGTAAAAACACATCCAATTGTATTTGACAATTTAAAGCAAAAAAATTGAAAAAACAAAATGTAAGACTTTGATTCTTACATATCTTTGTGGTTATAAAGTCTATAAATGTACTTCAAAAATCTATCAAAGGAAGATTTTTCTTGCAGTTTAGTTCCTTGAAGAACTCACACATTGATTAGAGTAAACCCTGCCACTTTGAAAATAATCTTAAGAGAAAAAAATGTGTTCCTCCTTTGAGGAAATAAATTTATCAACTTTCATGTTACCTCAATAGACACAAACTCAACTGAAATTCTTTCATTCTTTCTTTGATCCTCAAGGGAGCTGAATTGTTTGGAGACTGAAAGGACTGTACAACAATTTATTTAATTAGAACCCCTGAGATTCCAATTTTAAGATGCTAGAAACTGTAAACACGACCCTGTTGCTGCTTGGTTATACTTACACGGTCTCACAAGTGGGATTTTGGGTATATTATGTACAATAAAATGTTTCAGTGATAATCATTGGACTTAGTCCATGTGTGGAAAGGCAGAAGTAGAAAGGAAAAAGAAGACAAGCAGATAGAAGAAAAGGAATTTAAAAAAAAAGTGAGCACAAGCCTTCATTTCTAGAATTACAGTACTAACAGGCTAATATATAATCTATGATGGAGAAGTCTCTGCACTTTGAAGGAACTCTGTTTTCGAGAGATGTATGTCTTTTTCAGCTGCCATTCTGCTTCCCTTTCTCAATATTTAGAAATTCAAAACTCTCCCCAATTAGAATTTTTTTTGGAGAGTCCCCACATTCTTCTCCACTTTTTCATGTGAGTTGAATTCTCCTGTCAAATTTGTTGCATTTATTTGCTTACTTACAAATTTTTGGTACCAGGGATTGAACTCATGACCTCATGCTTACCAAGCAGGTACTTATGCCACAGAGCTAAATCTCCAGCCCCTAATTCATTTATTTTTGCATGTGGAAAATCTATTAGGCATTAGGTATTTTCCATATTGTTCCAATTTAATTGGTAGTTGTGTGTTGTATTCTCTAATTACTTCTACAGGTAGGCTCCATTTTAATAACTCTTATTTGTCTCATTTATTATAGTTATAATTATCTGTGTCCACAATAGCATCTACCAATAACATTATCATTTGTTATATTTAATAACTTGCTGAAGAAAATATCAAATCATTTAAGTTGAAGAATCTTACTTTGTTTTTTTTTTTTCTATTTTTTTTTTTATTTAAGAGGAAAAAGAGAAAAACACAAAACAGAACAAAGCAGTGTAAGGTTACACATAATACATAACTACAAAAAAAAAACATAACAGTAAGAAATCACCTGTTAATAGATTACATAATATCATCTTGGAAATAGTTGCTCAAATCACAGTATCAAAGAATACAAAGTAGACATTCAAACGGAGAGACTGCAAACAGCTGTGTTCAATGATCCAAAAACATTAATATAGTCAGCTATTTAACATCCCTAAACACACTTGTTGTTATATCCATTAGAGCTCTTTTTTTTTCCCCTCCCTCTCTTTTTTATAACAAAATTTATACATTTTGGATTTTATTACTCCTCAGTTCTCATTACTCTCTTGGGGGGGAGAGAATAAAGTCAAATATGGCAAAACAAAGCTGTAAGTCCAAACCAAGGATAGACATAGCACATGATGTAGAACAGAGTACAAGGTCATCAACAATGGTTATCAACATTGTCTCTTGTTTCCTTAAAAGGAATTGTCCATCTCATTAGATATTATAAAGCCGGACAAAACAGTGGAGAACAAGACCAATAAAACTTAGGCATTGTGAACATTACAGGACTTCCAAAGGAGACAATAGTCAAACCAGAATGGGCATCTTTGTGAATCTTATTGCCTTCAAATTAGTTGCCTATACCTTCAAACTTGCTACTATTGCACAGAATGGAACAGAGTCTAATCAGTCAAAACAAGATCTTGGGAGTATTACAGGACTTCAAAACAAGTTAATAGGAGATCAAAAAGAGTTACTACTATATATCCTAATTTTTTAAGTTTTTCCCTTAATTAAAATAAACATAAGAAATAGCTAAATAATTTTTTTAAAAGAATAGTAGTTACCATAGTGTCTGTCTTTTTCCTTAAAATATTTGGATAAAACTTCATATACTATAGCTTCAAATATTTCCATATCAGAAAGCCCAGAGTAAAGCCTTTCTAATTAATAAGTGAAAATTTTATAAGGCTTCAAGGCCACATAATGGGGAATCATGATTATCACATATTTTTATATATTTGAATCATTACTTACATTAGGGAAACTATTCGGTATTCATACATGCGAGATTGATTTATTTCACTTATGAGTATGGTCTCAAGCTGCGCCCATTTATTGATAAATATCTCAATGCGATCCTTCTTTATAGCTGAATAATACTCCATTGTATAGAAATACCACATTTTTTATCCATTCCTCAGTTGATGGACACTTGGGTTGTTTCCAAGATCTGGCGATTACAAATTGTGCTGCTATAAACATAGGTGCACATATATCCCTGTGGTATGATGCTTTCAGTTCTTCTGGGAATATGCCTAGAAGTGGAATAGCTGGAATAAATGGGATTTCCAATCCCAACTTTTTGAGAAACCTCCAGACAGATCTCCACAAAGGCTGTACCAGTCTACACTCCCACCAACAGTGCAGGAGAGTTCCTTTTTCCCCACAGCCTCTCCAGCATTTGTTGTTGTTGGTTTTCTTGATCCTGGCCATTCTTTCAGGAGTGAGATGGTATCTCAGTGTGGTTTTAATTTGCATTTCTCTAATGACCAATGATGATGAGCATTTTTTCATGTATTTATTTGCCATTTGCATTTCTTCATCTGAGAATTGCGTATTCATCTCAGATGCCCATTTTTGGATTGGATCTTTGAATTTTGAAGGTCTGAGTTTTTTTAATTCTTTATATGTTTTAGACAAGAGTCCCTTGTCTGAGAGAGAGTTCACTAAAATCTTTTCCCAGTTTGTGGGTTTTCTTTTCACTATGCTGGAGATTTCTTTTGACATGCAAAAACTTTTTAATAAGAAGTGGTCCCAGTTATTGATTCTGGGAAGTATTTCCCGTGCAGTTTGAGTCCTATTCATGAATTCTCTACCTACTCCTATGTCTCCAAGGTTTCTACCCAATTTGTCTTCCAATAGATTTAGCGTTTCTGTTTTAATATTCAGATCTTTGACCCATTTAGATTTTAATTTAGTACATGGTGATAGACATGGGTCTAGCTTTAGTTTTTGGCAAATGGAGAGCCAGTTTTTCCAGCACCATTTATTAAAGAGACTGTCGTTCTTCCAGTGAACCTGCTTGGCTCCTTTATCGAAGATAAGGTGGTTGAGTGTGTTTGTAGTTGTGGTTGTATCTTCTAATCTATTCCATTTATCTTCAGCTCTGTTTTGATTCCAATACCATGTTGATTTTACTACTGTTGCTTTGTAGTATAATTTCAAGTCAGGGATTGTGATGCCTCCTGCTTTGTCTTTGCTGCTTAGAATTGCTTTTGCGATTCTAGGTCTCTTCTGGTTCCAGATGAAATTTAGGAGTGATTTCTCTAGATCTATAAGGTATGTTGATGGTATTTCTATTGGGATTGCATTGAATCTGTATAAGAGTTTTGGGAGAATGGCCATCTTCACAATGTTTGTTCTTCCTATCCATGAGCAAGGGATGTCTTTCCATTTTCTGAGATCATCTTCAATTTCCTTTTTCAGTGTAATATAGTTTTCACTGTATAAGTCTTTCACTTCTTTCGTAAGAGTAATTCCTAAATATTTCATTTTTTTGCTTGCTAATGTGAATAGTCCAGTTTCCCTTATTTCCCTCTCTGAGGTTTTGTTGTTTGTGTATAGGAATTCTATTGATTTCTGAGTATTGATTTTGTATCCAGCCACATTCCTGAATTTATTTATTGTATCTAAGAGTCTTTCAATGGAGCTTAGGGGGTCTTCTATGTAGAGTATCATGTCATCTGCAAACAATGACAACTTAACTTCTTCTTTTCCTATCTTTACCCCTTTTATTTCTCTTTCTTGCCTAATTGCTCTGGCTAGTACTTCCAGTACTATATTAAATAGGAGTGGTGATAAAGGACATCCTTGTCTTGTGCCTGATTTTAAAGTAAAGGCTTTCAATTTTTGGCCATTTAGTATGATGCTGGCTGTTGGTTTGTCATAAATGGCCTTTATTATATTGAGGTAAAGACCATCTATTCCAATTTTCTGTAGAGTTTTTATCATGAATAAATGTTGGACCTTATCGAAGGCTTTTTCTGCATCTATAGAAATGATCATGTGATTCTTATTTTTGGCTTTATTGATATGGTGAATTACATTTATTGATTTGCGTATATTGAACCATCCTTGCATTCCTGGGATGAATCCCACTTGGTCATGGTGTATAATCTTCTTGATGATTTGCTGGATCCTATTTGCCAATATTTTATTGAGGATTTTTGCATCTGTGTTCATTAGGGAGATCGGTCTATAGTTCTCTTTTTTAGTTGGGTCTTTCTCAGCTTTTGGTACTAGAGTAATATTTGCTTCCAGGAATGACTTAGGAAGGATTGCTTCCCTTTCAATTTCATTGAATAGTTTGAGGAGTGTCGGCATTAGGTCTTGTTTGTATTTCTTGTAGAATTCTGCAGTGAATCCATCTGGGCCTGGGCTCTTCTTGGTGGGTAAGGACTTAATTATATTTTCAATTTCATTAACAGAGATTGGGTTATTCAATAGTTTTACATCCTCTTGATCTAGCTTTGGTACTTCATATGTTTCTAAGAATCTGTCTATTTCTTCTGTGTTATCAAACTTTTGAGAGTAGAGGTTTTCGAAATAGGTGTTGATGTCAGTATTTCTATTGGGTCTGTAGTGATTTCACCTTTTTCATTTCTTATTGCATGAATTTGAGCTTTTTCTTCCCTTTTTAAAATAAGGTTGGCTAGGGGCTTATCGATTTTATTTATTCTTTCAAAGAACCAACTCTTTGATTTGTTGATCCTTTGGATTGTTTTCTTAGTCTCTATTGCATTGATTACTGCTCTGATTTTTATAATTTCCTCTCTTCTTTTGGCTTTGGGCTTGACTTGCTCTTCCTTTTCTAGCTGTTTGAGGTGTAGCATCAAGTTATTTATTTGTATTCGTTCTGTTTTCCTGATGTGGGAACTCAGTGCAATAAATTTTCCTCTCAGAACGGCTTTCATTGTATCCCACAGATTCCGGTAAGTTGTATCTGCATTTTCATTTTCTTTTAGGTATTGTTTGATTTCTTCTTTAATTTCTTCTGTGACCCACTGATTACTCAAGAGTGTGTTATTCAGTTTCCATGTGTTTGTGGGATTTTTGCAGTATCTTTTATCATTAATTTCTAATTTCAGAGCGCTGTGATCCGATAACATGCAAGGGATGATTTCAGCTCTTTTGCACTTGTTTAAATATGTTCTATGAGCTAATATATGGTCTATTTTAGAAAATGATCCATGTACTGCTGAGAAGAATGTGTATTCTGATGTTGTTGGGTGGAACATTCTGTATATGTCTATCAAACCCATTTGTTCACAGGTATGATTCAGTTCTGTTATTTCTTTACTCATTTTCTGTCTGGTCGATCTGTCCCTTGGTGTCAATGGCGTATTAAGGTCTCCCATTACAATTGTGTTACTGATAATTTGAGTTTTCATTTCTGTTAATAATTGTTTTATATAACTGGGCGCTCTGGAGTTTGGTGCGTATATATTTAAGATAGTTATCTCTTCCTCTTGGAGTTTTCCCCTTACGAGTATGTAGTGACCTTCTTTGTCCTTTATGGTCATTGTTGGTTTAAAGTTCACGTTGTCTGCAAACAGAATGGCTACTCCTGCCTTTTTTTGGATTCCTGCTGCATGAAGAATTGTTTTCCATCCTTTGACTTTCAGTCTGTGAGTATCCTTCTGGGTTAGATGGGTTTCCTGTAAACAGCATATGGTTGGATTTTGTTTCTTGATCCATTCTGCTAGTCTGTTTCTTTTGATTGGTGCATTGAGACCATTTACATTAATGGTTATTACTGTTAAATGTTGTTTAATTGTAGGATTCTTATCTCTCTGCTGTTGCATCTTTATCTTTCTGTTCTGTTTAATTATTTGCTTTGCTTAGTGGTTTTTTCCTTTGTGTATCTAAACTGTCTTTCAATATTTTTTGCAGGGTTGGTTTGGTGTTCATGAAGTTCTTCAGCTGTTCTTTGTCATGGAAGTATCGTATTTCACCATCTATTTTAAATGATAGTTTTGTAGGATATATCAGTCTAGGTTGGAAATCATTTTGCTTTAGGATCTGGAATACTTCACTCCATGCTCTTCTTGACTTTATTGTTTGTGATGAGAAGTCTGCTGTGATTCTGATAGGTTTTCCTTTATAAGTGATCTGTCTTTTCTCTCTGACAGCTTTTAATAATCTATTCTTGTGTTGGATTTCTGGGATGGTGATTATTATATGTCTGGGTGTAGTTTTATTTTGGTTATGACTATTTGGAGTTCTATATGCTTCACTGATCCTGATGTCAGTTTCTGATCTCATGCTTGGGAAGTTTTCAGCTATTGCTTCTCTAAATATCCTCTTGATATCCTTTATGTTGTCTCCTTCTTTTTCATTAATCCCTATCATTCTTATGTTATTCTTCTTTGCATCATCTTGCAGTTGTTGAATTGTTGTTTCCTGATTCCTTGTTATTTTTAAAAGATCTTTCCTTTCCTGTTCACTTGCTGCAATCCTGTCTTCAAGGTCTGAAATTCTATCTTCACTTTCATTAAGGCGGTTTTTACAACTTTCAGTGGAGTTTTTTATTTCCTGTATATCTCTGTGCATCTGCATTATGTATTCTGTTTGTTTCTTATATTGCTCGTCTAGGGATTCTATCTTTTTGTTTAATTCCTCCAATTTTTTATCTGTGTTTTCTTTAGATATATTTAGAATCTCTTTCATTTCTTTTATCATTTCTTCTTTTATCTGGGAAATTATTTCGAGTTTGAATTTCTTTAAAGCTTCCTGGAGTTGCTTGTCAACTTCAGTAGCTATTGTGTCTAATATATGAGGAGGATGAGATATATTTTCTTCTAAATACACTTCTCCTAGGGTTTCCTGAGATGGGCTGGAGGTTTGAGGTTGTAATTTGGTCTTTCGTTTTGTCATTTTCCTATATTTCTGTGTTTCAAGTGTTATTTGAAAGCCTCCTCAGGATCTGTTGAAATACCCCTTCTATGTTTGCAGCTACTGAGACTCTGGCACCACTCTGCCCCAGGCCATTGGGCCTGCAGAACCAATGGCCCTTCTCTGCTTGTTCAGAACTCCGCAGTTCCAGACAAGCTGGGCCTCAGGGACACTGTGCGCCCACCTGCCCCTTGGTAGATCCACAGCTCTTGGATCGCAGCCGGGTTAGGGTACTCACCACAGACCGCAGTGCCTCAGGAGCCTGTGATCCCTCCCTGCTTGCAGAGATATCCACAAACCTCCAGACAAAGGAAGGGCCTCCTGCGGGCACTCCGGATCTACCCCGCTCCTCCTCTGCACGCAGATGGCTATGCGTGGCTGGGCTCAGGCCGAGGTGCCTCAGGAACCCGGGACCCCTCCTCCTCCAGACAAAGGAAGGGGCCTCTGCAGGCGGCTCCGGATCCGCGCAGCTCCTCCTCCGCACACCGACCGCCAGGCGCGGCTGGGTACGGGCCGAGGTGCCCCAGGAACCCGGGACCCCTCCTCCTCCAGACAAAGGACAGGGCCTCTGCAGGCGGCTCCGGATCCGCGCAGCTCCTCCTCCGCACACCGACGGCCAGGCGCGGCTGGGTACGGGCCGAGGTGCCCCAGGAACCCGGGACCCCTCCTCCTCCAGACAAAGGAAGGGGCCTCTGCAGGCGGCTCCGGATCCGCGCAGCTCCTCCTCCGCACACCGACGGCCAGGCGCGGCTGGGTACGGGCCGAGGTGCCCCAGGAACCCGGGACCCCTCCTCCTCCAGACAAAGGAAGGGGCCTCTGCCCTCAATTTATTTCTTAGTATCTTTTAATTAAGGGAAAACTAAATTAAAAATAGCGGGATATATTACAGTAACTTTTTTGTTATGCTATTAACCTTGTATTGTTCTCCACATCTTGTTCTGACTGATTTTATTATATTCTGTTTTGTTTAATAGTATCAAACTTGAGGGTATAGGCAATCACTCTATGATACCCATTATGGTTTGACTATTATCTTCTTTGGAAGTCCTGTAAGGTCTCCAATGTGGGTTTTATTGGTTTTGTTCTGTACTGTTTTATTCAATTATTTATTCTAGCTGATATAGGCACCTCTTTGAAGGATAACAAGAGGCATAATGGTAACCATTGTTTATCACCTAGTAATCTCTTTTTGCATTATATACTATGTCTACCCTCCTGTTGTAACTGACTCTGTTTTGCTTTGCCACATTGGGGTTATTTTGGCTCTGTTTGTTTTGTTTCTTGTTATATATATAAATATATATATTTATATATATATTCTTGTTTCATATATATATATATATATATATATATATTTCTTTTTTGTCTTCAAAGAAAAAGTTATAAGAACTGTGGGAGTAATAGAACCCAAAATGTGTGATTTTTAGTGTAAAAAAGGGAGGAAAGAAAATGATCTAATGGATATAACTGCAAGTGTATTTAAGGGTGTAGGATAGAAAACCATATAATTGAGTTTTGTTGGATCATTGAACAGAATTGTCTGTAGTCTCACTGTATTTATGTCCACTTTGTATGCTTTAATTTTGTAACCTGGACAATTGTTTCAGAGATGACTATGTAATCTATTTACTAGTGAATTCTTACTGTGTATTTTTTCTCTTGAAATTCTGTATCACTTGTAGCCTTTTATTGTCTTACTTTGTTTTGTTTTACTTTACTCTTTCAATAAAAAAAAGAAGTGAAAGACCTATACAGGGAAAATTATAAATACACTGAAAAAAGAAACTGAAGAGGATCTCAGAAAATGGAAAGACATCCTTTGCTCATGGATAGGAAGAATAAACATTGTGAAAATGTCCATTCTCCCAAAACTGTTATACAGATTCAATGCAATCCCAATAAAAATACCATCAACATACCTTATAAATCTAGAGAAATCACTCCTAAAATTCATCTGGAGTGAGAAGAGACGTAGAATAGCAAAGGCAATTCTAAGCAGCAAAGGCAAGGCAGGAGACATCACAATCCCTGACTTGAAGTTATACTACAAAGCAACTGTAGTAAAATCAACATGGTACTGGAATCAAAACAGAGCTGAAGATCAATGGAATAGATTAGAAGATACAACCACAACTACAAACACACTCAACCACCTTATCTTTGATAAAGGAGCCAAACAGGTTCACTGGAAGAACGACAGTCTCGTTAATAAATGGTGTTGGAAAAACTGGCTTTCTATATGTCAAAAACTAAAACTAGACATATGCCTATCACCATGTACTAAATTAAAATCTAAATGGGTCAAAGATCTGAATATTAAAACAGAAACACTAAATCCATTGGAAGACAAATTGGGTAGAAACCTTGAAGAAATAGGGGTAGGTAGAGAATTCATCACAAGACTCAAACCAAACAGGAAATACTTCCCAAAAGCAGTAACTGGACCACCTCATATTAAAAAGTTTCTGCATGTCAAAAAAAATCTGCAGCATAGTGAAAAGAAAACACACAAACTGGGATAAAATTTTAGTGAACTCCCCCTCAGACAAGGGACTTTTGTCTAAAACATCAAAAGAATTAAAAAAACTCAGACCCCCAAAATTCAAAATCCAATCCAAAAATGGCCATCTGAGATGAATACACACTTGTCAGATGAAGAAATACAAATGGCAAATAAATACATGAAAAAATGTTCATCATCATTGGTCATTAGAGAAATGCAAATTAAAACCACACTGAGATTCCATCTCACTCCTGAAAGAATGGCCAGGATAAAAAAAACCAACAACAACAAATGCTGGAGAGGCTGTGGGGAAAAAGGAACTCTCCTGCACTGTTGGTGGGAGTGTAGACTGCTACAACCACTGTGGAGGTCAGTCTGGAGATTTCTCAAAACCTGGGATTGGAAGTCCCATGTGTCCCAGCTATTCCACTTCTAGGCATATTCCCAGAAGAACTGAAAGCATCATACCACAGTGATATACGTGCACCTATGTTTACAGCAGCACAATTTGTAATAGCCAGATCTTGAAAACAACCTAAGTGTCCATCAGCTGAGGAATGGATAAAAAATGTGGTATTTTTATACAGTGGAGTACTACTCAGCTATAAAGAGGAATCACATTGAGATATTTATAAATAAATGGGCACAGCTTGAGGCCATACTCATAAGTGAAATAAATCAAACTCACATGTGTGAATACCGAATAGTTTCTCTAGTGTAAGACATGATTCAAATATATAAAATATGTGGTAATCATGATTCCCCATTATGTGGCCTTGAAGCCTTATAAAGTTTTCACTCATTAATTGGAATGTCTTTATTCTGGGCTGCTTGATATTATGGTCTGTGATTAAATGAACAGGTATTTTGAAGAAAACAAGACATCATAAGAGCTAGTGCTGATTTAATATCATTTTACTGTGAATTCCCACCAAACTGTTGCTCTTCTGTCTCCATTGGTTTTATCATGTTGTATCTTACTGGATTTTATTATGTGATAGTATAAACAAACAATTTTATAGGCAAAGAGATAATATAGAAACCATTGTTCATTTTCTGTTAGCTGGTTCTAAATACCCTGTAATACTTTCATCCACTTCAATGGTGTCACACGGTCTTCATATGTTTGATGCTATACTATACAAATTTATATTCAAGTATTTCAAGGAAAAAGACACTATGGTAACTAATATTAAGTCCGGTTATTTGGTGGTGAAGCACTAGTTTGCTGAAACTGTCATGCTTTGAGCTGTATTGTTATGTTGTTATGTCCTCTTTTATCTCATTCTCCCCCTTATTCATTAAAAATTTTATTTATTTATTTATTTAGTTTATTATTTTTTTAATTAAGGGGAAAAATTAAAAATTAGCAGGATATGTTATAGTAACTTTTTTGATTTCCTGTTAACTTCATTTGAAGCCCTGTATTACTCCCACTATCTTGTTTTGACTGATTAGACTCTGTTCCGTTCTGTTTGATACTATCAAGTTTGAGGGTGTCGGCAACTTCTTTGAAGGCAATAAGATTCACTATGATGCCCATTCTGGTTTGACTATTATCTTCTTTTGAAGTCCTGTAGTGTTTACAATGGTTAGGTTTTATTGGTATTGTTCTCTACTGTTTTGTTCAACTCTATAATTCCTAATGAGGTAGACTATTCTTTTTAAGGAAACAAGAAGCATTAAGGTAACCATTCTTGATAACCTTGTACTCTGTTTTTACATCATGTGCTATGTCTATCCTTGGTTTTGACTGACAGCTTTGTTTTGTCATATTTGACTTTATTCTCTTCCAAAAATAAAGTAATAAGAACTATGGGAGTAGTAAAACCGAAAATGTGTAAATTTTGTTGTAAAAAAGAGAAGAAAAAAAAGTGCTCTAAATAATACAACTGCAAGTGTGTTTAGGTGTGTTAAGATAGATGACCATATTACTGAATTTTTGTTGGATCATTGAACATAACTGTTTGCAGTCTCACTGTTTGAATGTCTACTTTGTATGCTTTAATCCTGTAACTTGAACAACTATTTCAAAGATGTAATATGTAGTGCATTAACCAGTGATTTCTTACCATTTCTTTGTAATTCTGTATTATTTGTATCCTTACACTGTTTTGTTTTGGTTTTTCTTTTTTCCTTTTAAATAAAAAAAGATCATTACATAAATCATACAAAAAAGGAATAGTCATTTTTCAGAAGAAGAAATGTAAAATAAATAAAAATATTCAATTTTTCTGGATTTTTAAGAAATACAAATATTTTAAGTCATATTTTAAATGCTAGTATTTTATTTATTTATTTTCTTTTCTTTTTTATTAATTATTTTAAGAAGAAAAAAGTCAGAAAAGAAAAACAAAAACCGAAACAGACAATCTACAACAACAAACCCAAAACAATAACAATATAGGTTTTCAAAACAGAATGAAAGAAATTTAACAGTTGTTATATTGCTTATTGTTATCTTTTTTTCAAAGAAACAAAGAAAAGATAATTTAAAAAACAGAAAAATAGTTTAAAAAGGTAGAACAACACAGAATTCAAAAAAATCAACATAAAATCACTAGTTGATACACTACACATTATCATCTTAAAAATATTTGCCAAAGTCATAAAATCAAGGGTTTGACAGTGCAAACCCTTCTGTTCAATGATCCAACAGAAATTCAGTAATATGGTCATCTGTGTTACACACTATACACACCGTTATACCCTTTAGAGCACTTCCCTTCCCTTTCACTTTTACAATATCTATTAAACTTTTTGGATCTCATTACTCTGTCAGTTTTTATTCATTTTCACTAGAGAGACAATGTGATATTTAGTAATGTGAGTCTTGTTTATTTCACTAATGAGAATATTCTCAAATTGCCTCCATTTACCTATGAGGGCCTCAAGATCATCCTTTTTATAGCTGAGCAGTATTCCATTGTATAAAAATACCAAATTTTTTTCATACACTCTGAAGTTGATTGGCATTTGGTTATTTCCAAGATTTAGCTATCACAAATTGTGCTGCTATGAACATGGGTATACATATATCACTGTGACATGACCTTTTCAATTTTTTTGAGATACAAATTTTAAAAAAGGAAAAATTGAGATTCCATCTCATCAACAAAAAAATGTCTGCCATCAAGAAATTAGAAAATAACAAATTCCAGAAAGGCTAAGGGAGAAAAGGAACCTGCCTCAATTGTTACTGAGAGTATAAATTGTTACAACCTCTATGGAAATCATTATCAAGATTCTTCAAAAAATTAAAAATAAAAATTTCATTTGATTCAGCTATTCCTCTTATAAATATGATCCTGAAAGTATTAAAGACATCATTCTACAATGATATATGCATATCTATGTTTAGAGAAACATAATTCATAGTAGCTAAGTCAGCCAATGGATAAATTGTTATAGAAAATTTAGTACTTGTACACAATGGAATACTATTCTACCATAAAAACTTGAGTCATTTGTAAGGAAATAGAAGTACTTAGAGATCATAATGTTAAGTGTAGTAAATCAGACATACAAGCTAAAGATCTCATGGTTTCACTGATATAATATATAAATAAAGTACAAAATAAAACATTGATAGTGGGAAGTAGGAATATAGGTTTTTCTCAAATAGCAAAGGGATCAAGAAATGGAGTAAGTGAGGAGATAAAAGAATTAAGTTGTATTATATACACATACCAAACTGCATGAGGAATGTAATCATTAAATACTGAAAACATGTTCTAACAAAAATGAGTATGTAAATTCTAATAGGTTATATAGAAGAATTAATTATATTAAAATCAGTTAAATTTATAAAATCACACATTTATTTTGCCTCGGGCAGTGAACTATAGATGCCACATAAAGAATAGAAAGTAGATAAAAGGACTGAGTGCCAACAGGGGCCCTCTCCCCCAGCACACTGACCGTTGTGACTCCTCCCATCATGCAGACACACTTCTCCATCTGGCCTCCAGAGTTGATTTCCTTTTGCCTCTCCATAATCCCTCTCCATAATCTTCTTTGCCTCTTCCTAATCCCTCTCCATAATCTCATATTCTGTCCCCCACATTTTAATATCTGTGCTCAAATGTTAATATCTTTGTCATGATTTCCTTAAAACTGCATTTAAAATTAAGTCTGCTTCTTAACACATTGCACACTTCATTTTCATAAAATGAAAAAGTATATAATTCACCTTTTCACTTTTAATTTTGTATGTCTCTATGTACATTGTTGTAGTCAGGGGTTACAAGGAAAACAATTACATACAGGACATAGAATTTATAATACTATTTTATGATAGTCACCCAGAGTTAAATACAAGAAAGCACAGGAAATCAGTTCAAAATACTAAAGACTTAGAAAATTCCTCTGAGGGCCTGGATCCCACAGTAATACCCTGCACCAGTCTAGCTGAAAACCTAGGGCCCATGACAATGCCTCCCACAAGTCTGACTGGAGGTCTAGCACCCATGACAAGGACTCATGCAAGTCTGTTTTACTGGGAAGTAAAACACTGGGAAGACCCAAAAAATCAGTGATGAAAGCTAGAAAGTCTATATCCGCAGGGTGTAGGGTCTGAGTTAGTAGGTTGAGGGTTCTACAGTGGAGCAAAGAAATGACACTCAAACTAAGGGCTAGGACTGCACTGAAATGACCTCAGCCATCCTCAGCAATGATGAGGTCCTCAGCTCCTCCAATGATGAGAACAGTTGAGTACATGTCAGGAAGCCAGCATGACAAGCTTCTCCTAGAGATTAAACAGCACAAGTCTTCCCCTCCGAAGCCAGGAAGCAAAGGTCAACATTAGGACCAGAACCCCCCAAAAGTGAACTGCAGCCACATCCAGTAACAATGCCCCAGATTCTCCTATGACAATGGCCAAATTCGTATCAGGGAAGCTAGCCATGACAAGCTACTCTAAGAGAACAAATGGTTCCAAACAGCAACACTTAGGAGAATTCACCACACCTGACTCTTCCTCTCTGTGTCTCATTTTTATGCTGGCAATTTTCCTCAGGTGGACCCTCTACACTCAGCACCAAGCTGACTGGTATTCAACTGGTATTAAGTTAGCCATCAGTTTTTAATCCATAACACACATGCATGCACACACTGAACTGAATTGAATTTCTGTATGTAAACAAGATTTTTTTCTCTTTCAATTTATCCTTCCCTAGCCACCCTGTTTTCTAAACATACCATAATTTTTAGTACCATTTTTAGCACCTAAAATACCACTTTTGTAATGGTGATTATAAATGAAATTAAGGTTATGTTCTTTAAATAACAAATTGACAGCTAATATTGATGAGCAAGGTGTATGTTCTATTTTCTCAAAATAGAAACAGGAATCTAAAGGTAGATCTTCTTATTGAAGCTATCACAACAAGCTCTATTAATAGTTTAATTATTCCCCAGGAGTCTTTCATAATGCCTTGTTAAAAAGCACAGGACAAATTTTACAAGTGCTTTGTTCCTTGGGGGAAAAACTTGAGTTCATTATTTCATCATGAAAAAATAAAATTACAAAACTATCTTGTGTGTTGAAGAAATATTTTAGAATATCAGGGGAAAGGTTCTCAAATCTCAAAAAAATCATGATGCAAGTGCCTAAACAGAAACAATATTTACATCTGTACTTTTATCTTAGCAATAAATATGAGTTTTGTAGCTGAAGACAAAGTGAAATATTTTCATGTTCACTCTTTGAATCTCATGGCACGTTACATACTGGATCCTCCAAATTCTCAATTTTTTACACTGTGGAGTAATACTTTATTTCCTTCTCAAAGAGTTTACCCCAGCACATTACATAGAAGTGAGTTAAAATTTTATATACCATATTGCAATAAGTATTATTCATAAATGAATTTACTATCAATTTACTTTCCTTTTATTAAAGATACATAAAATTTGATTAAAATAAAATTAAGACACATAAGCATGCAAATATTAACTTTTTGTCTTTTTGACTGGGTTTCACTATGTAGTTCAGGCTAGCCTTGAACTTAATTTTTAGACCAAACCAGCCTCAAACTTGTGAAATTCTGCCTCACCGTCTTAATTTTCTTTCTGGTTCATCAAATATTTGGAAATACATTTACCTACTTTTTCTAGACTTTTAGAATATTATATGGTATTGTTTGCAAAGATTCTTGAGCACTTGAAATAAAAATGTGTAAATGACAAATTTCTGGAGTCAAAATTCTTATCAGCATTACATTAATTTGTTGCTTGTTCAATTGTCAAAATATGGAAAGTCTGATTCACTTCTAATGTCTTATATCTTCAACCTATATATTTCAACCTATAAACTAGCTGTTTCACTAGTTTAGCTTGCTTTGGATTTACTTGAAATAACCTTTCTTTGTGTGACACAACCCTTTTAGCACTATAGTTTTGATTATTGCAATTATGATTTTCTTTGGATTGTTACTTTGTATATCACAAAAATATATTATACAGAATTTTCGAGAAGGGTGAGTAACATCATTGATTTTATACAACTTTGCTATATTCCACTGTCAGAGTAGTAATTAAAGTAGTTGAGAATTGGGTTCCCAGAACTTCAAACACAGATAGAATAAAATTGACAAAAATAAAATGAATTTTAAAATTTAATCAGAGGAATTATTTTGAAATTGAATGATCACTAAGTCTTCTGTTGCAGAGAAGTAAATATTCCTTCAATAATAGGTAGTAGAAGAATAAATTTTTAAGTATCCCACAGTAAGGATATTTTTGTAACAATTTCCTCTAATACTAATAACATCCTTCTGCTTTTTCCCTGCTCATATATCTTGTATGATTTAGATGTTTTCACAGCAAATACACTCTTGTTTTATTTTCTAATGTCTGAGAAGAACCAAGGTACCCTTGCATCATACCTTTCTGTCTTCAGACAAAATGACATATATTGCTTTTCAGATACTATATGATAGTCTCAGTTGAAAGCAAAAATTCTACAGTCATTCAGAATAAAAAACATTTTTGTTTTAATATTACTAACAAACACAGCAGATCAAGAAAGAATCTATGGGGCTGGGGATTTAGCTCAGTGGCAAAAGCACCTGCCTTGCAAGCAGGCAGCCGTGAGTTCGATCCCCGGTACTGATAAAAATGAAAAAGACAAAAAGACAAAAAAGAAAGAAAGAAAGAAAGAAAGAAAGAAAGAATCTATATGTACAAGAATAATGAAACAGAGCTAGTAAAACATTTCTTCTAAGAAACTATGGTATCTGCTATATGTTGACATGTGAATAACATATATTACTGAAATGTAGTTGAAAGGAAAACAGAACCACAAGCCTATGATCAGGTTTCAGTCTTCATAGCTCAATAGGCAATGCAATATAGTTGCTCCTCAGTGTCCTTCAAGGATTTGGCTTCAGAATAACATGAGAATAGCAAAATCTACATATGTTCAGGCTCTTTTAAAATATAGCATAGTATTTCTACAAATCTGTACAAAAAAATTCCAAAAAATTTTTGTTATTCCTAAAGTATTTACAGTACTTAACAGAGTGTAAAGTCTATAAAAATCATTATTAAACTGTATCTTTTAGAAAACAATGAAAGACATTAAAGAACTTCTATATGTTTAGTGCAAACAGAATTCTTTGTAATACTTTTATTCTGCACTTTGTTAAAACCATAGATCCAAAATCAATGAACATAGATGACTATAAAATAGCCTCCTTCTACTTAGATATCAAATGTGATAATCAAGAACAGAATACTCAGAACAAGACATAAAAAAGTTAAGTTTTATCTGAGCAATGGCAAACTGCAAGGAAGAGGCACAGAGGAGTATAGAAAAATATTCAGTGTTTCAGTGTTTCCTGTTTTTACAGGTAATGCCTGCCAAAGTGACTGGGTCGGGAGGATCTATTTTCCTCTGTTTGGGACTCCCCATGCTGTATTATTTTTGGAGTCTAAGTTGACTATCTCAGGGAGACTGTGTAGCCTGCTCTTATCTATCCATCATTTTTTCTCCCATTTTTTGGTAATTTTTGATAAATTAATAAACCTGAGATTTTTCCTTAAGGCAAGAAGACAATGCTCTTGATAAACTGTGTCTGAGGAATATGATTTTATTGTAGTACAGTAGAAATAAAAATAAAAAAGCAATAGTACCAGAGAAAATATATAGTTCAGAAAAAATATACAATCTTTGTAATTTTAGCAAGTGGTTTTACTTGTCCATGTGTTTACCACAGGTGTTACAATACAGACAAAGCAGTGTATGTTAAATTATTTTTAAGTACAATATAAAGATAATTTAGTGTAATTGGTTACATTGTTAATGAGAGTAAATGTTACAACAAAGCATTCTGAGGGGCAAGTCTCATGGTGCAATAATGAGTGAACAAATGTGTATTCCTCTTATGGCTTCTTTTGACATTGTATAGTGATGAAAAGAATCTTTCCAGGCCTAGGATAGATGAATTTTAAATGCCCATACCCAATGAATACTTAGCTTGATGAAATAATTTCTCTCTGGACTGCCAGTTTCAGGTTCACAGGTCAGGGAAGAGTCCTAAAGTCTTGTACCTAAAATTATCTGGATAAAAATTTTTAATTTATTTTGTCATAAATGTAAAAATGGAATATACTACATGGGCTACCTTGTCTAAGTTAGGGAACTTGCTCTGAGTATTTCAATAGCTTAATGTGCAAATTTTTGTTGCACAAATTTCATTGTAGATAGAAAGGTCTATTTGTGTAGCATTTCCATAGTATTTTCTTAGTCAATGATTTTGCATTTACTTTTTGCTTTCCTTTTGGATATAAATGCAAAGGAGATTGAGGACAGCAAACATGCAATACCAAACATGGCACCAATGGACATAAAGCAATATCTTTGGGACCTCATAGATGAGTTCAAAAGTGAAGTATTTAACCAAATAAAGCAAGATATAAATAGAGCCTCCCCATTCTGACTGTGCTTGGAGAACTGTGGAGTTTCCAGTGTGTAGGCAGGTGCACACTATCCCCAGAGCCCAGCCTATTTGGGACTCCTGCACCTCACCATCTGAGTGCAGAGGAAGGGCTGAGCGGATCTGGGGCGCCTGCATCCACCTCCCCGTGTGTCTGGAGGACTGTGGATATCTCAGCAAGCAGGCAAGCATTGCAGGTTCCAGAGGCCCTGCGGTCTGCGGTAAGTGCTCAGTGCACTCTACCCAAAGCCCAAACTGTTCGGGACCCTCCAGGTTTCCCACCACAGTGAGGTGGATAAGTGGGTTTGAGGCATCTACATCAGGCTCACCATTCCGGTTGCACTTGGAGAACTGTGGAGTTTCCAGCAAGCAGGCAGGTGCACACTATCCCTGGAGCCCAGCCTATTTGTGACTCCTGCACTGTCTGGGTGCAGAGGAAAGGCTGCGCGGATCTGGAGCACCTGCGTCTGCCTCCCTGTGTGTCTGGAGGACTGTGGATATCTCAGCAAGTAGGCAAGCATCGCAGGTTCCAGAGGCCCTGCAGCCTGTGGTAAGTGCTCAGTGCACTCTGCCCCAAGCCCAGACTGTTCAGGACCCTCCAGGCTTCCAGATGCAGTGAAGGGCATAAGTGGGTTTGAGACATCTAGATCTGCCTCCCCATTCTGGCTGCGTTTGGAGAACTGTGGACCTTCCAGCAAGCAGGTGGGTGCACAGTTTCCCTGGAGCCCAGCTTATCTGGAACTATGGAGATCTAAACAGGCAGAAGAGGGCCACTGGTTGTACAGGCCCACTGGCTTGGAGGAACTGGGTGCCAGAGTCCCAGGAGCTGCAAACATACAAGTGGATTTCGAACAGACCCTGAGGAAGCTTTCAAATAACACTTGAAACACAGAAATATAGGAAAATGACAAAGCGAAATACCAAATTACAACCTCAAACCTCCAGCCCATCTCAAGAAACCTTAGGAGCGATGTATATAGAAGAAAATATATGCCATTCACCTCAAATATCGGACATAATAGCTACTGAAATTAACAAGCAACTCCAGGAAGCTTTAAAGAAATTCAAACTCGAAATAATCTCCCAGGTAAAAGAAGAAATGATAAAAGAAATGAAAGAGATTCTGGGGGCTAGGGATTTAACTCAGTGGCATAAGCGCCTGCCTTGCAAGGAGGCAGTCATGAGTTCGATCACTGGTACCGATAAAAAAAAAAAAAAACGAAAGAGATTCTGAATATATCTAAAGAAAACACAGATAAAAAATTGGAGGAACTAAACAAAAAGATAGAATCCCTAGACGAGCAATATAAGAAACAAACAGAATACATAATGCACATGCACAGAGATATACAGGAAATAAAAAACTCCACGAAAGTTGTAAAAACCGCCTCAATGAAAGTGAAGATAGAATTTCAGACCTTGAAGACAGCATTGCAGCTAGTGAACAGGAAAGGAAAGATCTTTTAAAAATAACAAGGAATCAGGAAACAACAATTCAACAACTACAAGATGATGCAAAGAAAAATAACAAGATTGATAGGGATTAATGAAAAAGAAGGAGACAACATACAGGATGTCAAGAGGATATTTAGAGAAGGAATAGCTGAAAACTTCCCAAGCATGAGATCAGAAACCGACATCAGGATCAGTGAAACGTATAGAAATCCAAATGGTCATAACCAAAAAACTACACCCAGACATATAATAATCACCATCCCAGAAATTCAACCCAACAATAGATTATTAAAAGCTGTCAGAGAGAAAAGACAGATCACTTATAAAGGAAAACCTATCAGAATCACAGAAGACTTCTCAGCACAAACAATAAAGTCAAGAAGAGCCAGGAGTGAAGTATTCCAGATCCTAAAGCAAAATGATTATCAGTAACACGATTGTAACAGGAGACCTTAATACGCCATTGACACCAAGGGACAGATCAACCAGACAGAAAATGAGCAAAGAAAAAACAGAACTGAATCACACCTGCCAACAAATGCATTTGATAGACATATACAGAATGTTCCACTCAACAACATCAGAATACACATTCTTCTCAGCAGTACATGGATCATTCTCTAAAATAGACCATATATTAGCTCACAGAACATATTTAAACAAATGCAAAAGAGTTGAAATCATCCCTTGCATGTTATCAGATCATAGTGCTCTGAAATTAGAAATTAATGATAAAAGATACTGCAAATATCCCACAAACACATGGAAACTGAATAACACACTCTTGAGTAATCAGTGAGTCACAGAAGAAATTAAAGAAGAAATTAAACAATACCTACAAGAAAATGAAGATGCAGATACAACTTACTGGAATCTGTGGGATGCAATGAAAGCTGTCATCAGAGGAAAATTTATTGCACTGAGTTCCCACATCAGGAAAACACAATGAATACAAATAAATAACTTGATGCTACACCTCAAACATCAAAAAAAAGAAGAGCAAGTCAAGCCCAAAGCCAAAAGAAGAGAGGAAATTACAAAAATCAGAGCAGAAATCAATGCAATAGAGACTAAGAAAACAATCCAAAGAATCAACGAATCAAAGAGTTGGTTCTTTGAAAGAATAAATAAAATCGATAAGCCCCTAGCCAACCTTATTTTTAAAAGGGAAGAAAAAGCTCAAATACGTGCAATAAGAAATGAAAAAGGTGAAATCACTGCAGACTCTACAGAAATACAGAAGATCATCGACACCTATTTTGAAAACCTCTACTCTCAAAGGTTTGATAACACAGAAGAAATAGATTCTTAGAAACATATGAAGTACCAAAGCTAGATCAAGAGGATGTAAAACTGCTGAATAACCCAATCTCTGTTAATGAAATTGAAAATGTAGTTAAGTCCTTACCTACAAAGAAGAGCCCAGGCCCAGATGGATTCACTGCAGAATTCTACAAGAAATACAAAGAAGACCTAATGCTGACACTCCTCAAACTATTCAATGAAATTGAAAGGGAAGCAATCCTTCCTAAGTCATTCCTGGAAGCAAATATTACTCTAGAACCAAAACCTGAGAAAGACCCAACTAAAAAGGAGAACTATAGACCAATCTCCCTAATGAACCCAGATGCAAAAATCTTCAATAAAATATTGGCAAATAGGATGCAGCAAATCATCAGGATTATACACCATGACCAAGTGGGATTTATCCCAGGAATGCAAGGATGGTTCAACATGCATAAATCAATAAATGTAATCCACCATATCAATAAAGCCAAAAGTAAGAATCACATGATCATTTCTATAGATGCAGAAAAAGCCTTTGATAAGGTCCAACATTCATTCATGATAAGAACTTTACATAAAATTGGAATAGATGGTCTTTACCTCAATATAATAAAGGCCATTTATGACAAACCAACAGCCAGCATCATAGTAAATGGCCAAAAACTGAAAGCCTTTACTTTAAAATCAGGCACAAGACAAGGATGTCCTTTATCACCAATCCTGTTTAATATAGTACTGGAAGTACTAGCCAGAGCAATTAGGCAAGAGAGGGAAATAAAAGGGGTAAAGATAGGAAAAGAAGAAGTTAAATTATCATTGTTTGGAGATGACATGATACTCTACATATAAGACCCACTAAACTCCATTGAAAGACTCTTAGATATAATAAATAAGTTCAGTAATGTAGCTGGATACAAAATCAATACTCAGAAATCAATAGCATTCCTATACACTAGCAACAAAATCACAGAGAGGGAAATAAGAGAAATTACACTCTTCACATTAGCAAGCAAAAAAATGCAATATTTAGGAATTACTCTTATGAAAGAAGTTAAAGATATACAGGGAAAATTATAATACACTGAAAAAAGAAATTGAAGATGATCTCAGAAAATGGAAAGACATCGCTTGCTCATGGATAGGAACAACAAACATTGTGAAAATGGCCATTCTCCCCAAACTGTTATACAGATTCAATGCAATCCCAATAAAAAAACCATCAACATACCTTATAAATCTAGAGAAATCACTCCAAAATTCATCTGGAGGGAAAAGAGACCTAGGGTAGCAAAGGCAATTCTAAGCAGCAAAGGCAAGGCAAGAGGCATCACAATCCCTTTCTTGAATTTATACTACAAAGCAACAGTAGTAAAGTCAACATGGTACTGGAATCAAAACAGAGCCAAAGACCAGTGGAATAGATTAGAAGATACAACCACAACTACAAACACACTCAACCACCTTATCTTTGATAAAGGAGCCAAGCAGGTTCACTGGAAGAACGACAGTCTCTTCAATAAACGGTGCTGGATAAACTGGCTCTCCATTTGCTGAAAACTAAAGCTAGACCCATGCCTATCACCATGTACTAAATTAAAATCTAAATGGGTCAAAGATTTGAATGTTAAAACAGAAACACTAAATCTATTGGAAGACAAATTGGGTAGAAACCTTGAAGACATAGGGGTAGGCAGAGAATTCATGAACAGGACTCCAACCACATGGGAAATACTTCCCAGAATCAATAACTGGGATCACCTCTTATTAAAAACTTTCTGCATGTCAAAAGAAATCTCCAACATAGTGCAAAGAAAACCCACAAACTGGGAAAAGATTTTAGTGAACTCTCTCTCAGACAAGGGACTCTTGTCTAAAACATATAAAGAATTATAAAAACTCAGACCCCCAAAATTCAAAGATCCAATCCAAAAATGGGCATCTGAGATGAATATGCACTTCTCAGATGAAGAAATACAAATGGCAAATAAATACATGAAAAAATGTTCATCATCTTTGGTCATTAGAGAAATGCAAATTAAAACCACACTGAGATACCATCTCACTCCTGAAGAATGGCTGGGATCAAGAAAACCAACAAGAACAAATGCTAGAGAGGCTGTGAGGGAAAAGGAACTCTCCTGCACTGTTGGTGGGAGTGTAGACGGGTGCAACCATCGTGGAGGTCTGTCTGGAGATTTCTCAAAAAGCTGGGATTGGAAGTCCCATTTATTGCCGCTATTCCACTTCTAGACATATTCCCAGAAGAACTGAAAGCATCATACCACAGTGATATATGTGCACCTATGTTTATAGCAGCACAATTTGTAATCACCAGATCTTGGAAACAACCCAAGTGTCCATCAACTGAAGAATAGATAAAAAAAGTTGTGGTATTTCTATACAATGGAGTATGACTCAGCTATAAAGAAGGATCACATTGAGATATTTATCAATAAATGGGCGCAGCTTGAGACCATACTCATAAGTGAAATAAATCAATCTCGCATGTGTGAATACCAAATAGTTTCCCTAATGTAAGTAATGATTCAAATATATAAAAGTATGTGGTAGTCATGATTCCCCACTATGTGGCCTTGAAGCCTTATAAAGTTTTCACTTATTAATTGGAAAGGCTTTATTCTGGGCTTCTAGATATGGAAATATTTGAAGCTATAGTATATGAAGTTATATTCAAATATTTCAAGGAAAAAGACAGACACTATGGTAACTACTATTAAATCGGGTTATTTGGTGGTAAAGCACTAGGTTGCTGAAACAGTCATGCTTTGACCTGTATTGTTATGTTGTTATGCCCTCTTTTATCTCAACCTCTCCCTTATTCATTAAAAAAATTATGTAGTTATTTTTTATGGTTTTTTAATTAAGGGGAAAAATTTTTAAAAATAGCAGGTTATATTATAGTAACTTTTTTTGATTTCCTATTAACTTGTTTTGAAGTCCTATAATACTCCCACTATCATGTTTTGACTGATTAGACTCTGTTCCATTCTGTAGGATAGTATCAAGTTTGGGGGTATAAGCAACTACTTTGAAGGCAATAAGATTCATTAAGATGCCCATTCTGGTTTGAGTATTATCTCCTTTGGAAGTCCTGTAATGTTTACAATGCTTAAGTTTTATTGGTCTTGTTCTCTACTGTTTTGTTCAACTTTATAATACCTAATGAGATAGACAGTGCTTTTTAAGGAAACAAGAGACATTATGGTAACCATTGTTGATACCCTTGTACTTTGTTTTTACATCATGTCCTATATCTATCATTGGTTTTGACTGACAGCTTTGTTTTGCCATATTTGACTTTATTCTCTTCCAAAATAAGTAGTAAAAACTAAGGAGTAATGAAACCCAAAATGTGTAAATTTTGTTGTAAAAAAGAGAGGGAAAAAAAGTGCTCTAAAGGATACAACTGCAAGTGTGTTTAGGGGTGTTAAATACCTGACCATATTAATGTTTTTGGTTGGAACATTGAACACAACAGTTTGCAGTCTCTCCGTTTGAATGTTCACTTTGTATGCTTTGATACTGTGACTTGAGCAACTATCTCCAAATGATAGTGTGTAATCTATTAACTGGTGATTTCTGGTTTTTTTTTTTTTGTAGTTCTGTATTACTTGTACCCTTACACCACTTTGTTTTGTTTTTTTTTCTTTTTCCTGTTAAATAAAATTTTTAAAAAATTGTTTCAAAGATATAAATAGAATAATAAAAGAAATACTAAGCACCTCTCAAGAAAACACAGATGGAAGAATGGAGGAACGTAAAAAAGGAGAGAATTGATTGTTGAAGAAAATAGAGGAAACATAGAATACACGAAGCATGTTCAAAGAGATTACCAGTAAATTAAAAACTTCACTGAAAGCTGCCAAAACTGCTTGAAAATAACTAAGGATTCATTATCCAAACTGCAGGACAGGTTTGCAATGTGGGATCATGAAAGGAAAACTTTTAAAAAAATAACAATGAAACAGGCAGTAACAATACAAAGGCTAGAAGATGACAAGAGGATCTATAAATTAAGAATAAAGTATGTGAATGAAGAAACAGGGGTACAAACAAAGGAACTACAAAGGTTATTCACAGAAATAATTAATGAAAACTTCCCAAACATGTTGGGAGCCGCAGCCCCGAGCCCGGTCACCTCACTTGGCGGACGTGAGGCCTGTAGTAAAGAGTAAAGCCTGAGGTAGATTACCCCTCCCATCGAGCACGTTAGTTTCCTGCTTACCGCGTAAGCAACCCGCTCAACAATATAGTCTGCCTGGCAACTGATGATGTTAGCCAATCAGCTTGCCTTGCTTACTTTAACATGATTGGACACTGTATCCGTATATATACTGGTGCCACCCCTGGGGGGGAAGAGGAAGCCCGGTAGAAGCCCGGAAGTAGAAGCCCAAAAGGAGCCGCGGAGAGCGGACCGGTAGAGGCTTCGGAGCGAAGCCCAGTAGGAGCCGCGGGGAGCGGACCAGAGGAGGCTTCGGCTGGGAGCGATCCCAGGGCAGGCTGTACGGAGAAGGAAAATAAAAGAAAAGGTTGTCCACTGCCAGACTTTGTCGTGTGTCCTTCCTGCCGGCCGGGAGCGGACATCGACACAAACATAGAAAAAGGAAAAGATATTCAGATTTATGAGGCATACAGAACTCCAGCCACATACACCCAGAACAGAACTATACCCAGATGTATAATAATCAAGATCCCAGAAATACAATATAAGAAGAGACTATTAAATGCTGTCAGAGACAAGAAACAGATTACTTGCAAGGGAAAGCCCATCAAAATTATGGCAGACTTCTTGGCAGAAAGTATCAAATCAAGAAGATCTTGAAGCGAAGTATTCCAAGCCCTGAAAGAAAATAACCTCCAGCCCAGATTGATCTACCCTGAAAAATTGTCCATTCGCAACCACCAATTCAGCATTACAGAGAATACTACAGGATACTCTAAAGAGAGAAAAGCACCAGGATTTCAGGAACAGTGGCAGAGAGGCCCCAATGAATGGAGCAAAAAGCGAAATGAAGACAAACAGACAACTAATGATGGAAAAAGAGCACCACAGAAATGAGGCAGAGAAGGTTGGATATAATTTATAATATAGATGGCCTAGATGCACTAAATTAAGGAAAAAAGAGAGAATCACAGGCAGAGTGGATCAAGAGGTAGGATCCACTGCTCTTTATAGGAAATATAATTAACCTGAAGAAGGGTATATGGACCAAAAATCAAATATGAGAAAACAGAACTCTATGTGATAGGGGACCAGAGAGTGATAGGGGCAACTGGACCAGTATTTATGGATAGATTGGAAAGATAGGATTTAATAGGTAAAGAAATACAACTAGAGATCAAGCCCAGGAGTGAGAAAGTTCAGAAACACTTAGGTAAATTAGCAAGTTGCCCCCCCCCAATATAAAACAAGGGTGTTGGGGAGACCCAAAAATGCACAGTACACCCTGGGGAATGAAAGGGGGAGGAATAGTCTTTAAAAAGACAGCATAAGATATTGCTAACAGTGTATCAGGAATTAAAACCAATATTACTCACACCACTATGCTTAGATAGAACTTATTCCATCCCAGTTTATAGACAAACACTAGATCTGAGGACACAGACAGCTATCCCAAAATTATCAGGATATAGCACAGTAATCATCTTTAATTTCCTATTAACTTCATCTGGATCTTGTATAACTTATACTGTTATATCATGACTGATCTTAGTTAAATCTGATTTGTTGTTTTGCTGTTTGTTATTGGCAGATTTTATTCAAAACTGTTAAGATTGATATTATCAAGTCAGAGAGTATAGACAACTATACTTAAAATGACAATGATTCACTACAGTACCCATTCTGGTTTGATTACTACCTGTTTTTGTAGTCCTACACTATCTACAAAAGTGTTATACAGATTCAATGCAATGCCAATAAAGATACCATCAACATACCTCACAGAACTAGAGAAATTGCTCCTAAAATTCAACTGGAGCAAGAAGACACCTTGAACAGAAAAGACAGTTTTAAGCAGCAGGGGGCATCACAATCCCTGACTTGAAGTTATACTGCAAAGCAAGTGTAATAAAATCAACATGGTAATGAAATAAAAACAGTTCTGAAGATCAATGGAATACATTAGAAGATACAACCACAACTACAAACACACTCAATCACTTTATCTTTGATAAAAGGGCCAAACATGTTCACTGGAAGAGTGACAGTCTAGTTAATAAATGGTGTTGGAAAAACTGAATGTCCATATACCAAAAACTAAAACTAGACTCATGCATATCGACATGTACTAAACTAAAATCTAAATGAATCAAAGATCTGAATATTAAAACAGAAACACTTCCCTGACTTGAAGTTATACTACAAAGCAACAATAGTAAAATCAACATGGTACTGGAAGCAAAACAGAGCTGAAGATCAATGCAATAGATTAGAAGATACAAGCACAACTGCAAACACACTCAACCACCTTATCTTTGATAAAGGAGCCAAGCAGGTTCACTGGAAGAACGATGGTCTCTTCAATAAATGGTGTTGGAAAAACTGGCTCTCCATTTGCCGAAAACTAAAGCTAGACCCATGCCTATCTCCATGTACTAAATTAAAATCTAAGTGGATAAAAGATCTGAATATTAAAACAGAAACACTAAATCTATTGGAAGACAAATTTCCCCTGTGACCCACTGATTACTCAAGAGTGTGTTATTCAGTTTCCATGTGTTTGTGGGATTTTTGCAGTATATTTTATCATTAATTTCTAATTTCATAGCGCTATGATCTGATAACATGTAAGGGATAATTTCCACTCTTTTGCATTTATTTAAATATGTTCTGTGAGCTAATAAATGATCTGTTTTAGAGAATGATCCATGTATTGCTGTCTTCTCTGATTTTTATAATTTCCTATCTTCTTTGGCTTTGGGCTTGACTTGCTCTTCTTTTTCTAGATGTTTGAGGTCTAACATCAGGTTATTTATTTGTATTCGTTCTGTTTTCCTGATGTGGGAACTGAGTGCAATAAATTTTTCTCTGAGAACAGCTTTCATTGCATCCCACAGATACCAGTAAGTTTCATTTGTATTTTTGTTTGCTTGTAGGTATTGTTTAATTTCTTCTTTAATTTCCCATGTGACCCACTGATTGCTCAAGAGTGTGTTATTCAGTTTCTATGTGTTTGTGGGAATTTTGCAGTATCTTTTATCATTAATTTCTAGTTTCATGGTGCTATTATTCAATAACATGAATGGGATAATTTCAACTCTTTTGCATTCATTTAAATATATTCTGTGAGCTAGTATATGGTCTATTTTAGAGAATGACCCATATACTGTTGAGAAGAATGTGTATTGTGATGTTGTGGGATGGAACACTCTGTATATGACTATCAAGTTCATTTGTTCACAGGTGTGATTCAGTTCTGTTATTTCTTTTCTGATTTTCTGTCTGGTAGATCTGTCCCCTGGTGTCAATTGTGTGTTAAGGTCTCCTGTTATAATTATGTTATTGCTAATTTTTTTTCATTTCTATTAATACTTGCTTTATATAACTTGGTGCTCTGGAATTAGGAGCATATATATTTAAGATTGTAATCGTTTCCTCTCGAAGTTTTCCCCTAATCAGTATGTAATGACCTTCATTACCTGTTCTGATCATTATTGGTTTGAAGTTCACATTGTGTGCAAACAGAATACCTACTCCCACTTATTTTTTGGTTCCTTTTGCATGAAGTATTATTTATCATCCTTTGACTTTCAGTCTGTGAGTTTCCTTTTGGGTTAGACTGGTTTCTTGTAAATAGCATATGGTTGGATTTTGTTTCTTGATTCATTCTGCCAGTCTGTTTCTTTTAATTGGTTCATTGAAACCATTTACATTAATGATTATAACTGTTATATATTGGTTTATTGTTGACATGCTATCTTTCTGCTGTTGTCTTTATCTTTCTGTTCTGTTTAATTGTCTGCTTTGTTTAGTGGTTTTTCCTACATGTATCTAAACTGTCGTTCATTATTCTTTGTGGTGTTGGCTTGGTGATCATGAAGTTCTTCAGCTGTTCTTTGTCATGGAAGGATTTTATTTCTCCATCCATTTTGAGGACATTCTTGCAGGGCACATCAGTCTGGGTTGGAAATCATTTTCCTTTATGATCTGAAATACTTTACTCCATTGTCTTCTTGACTTTATTGTTTGTGCTGAGAAGTCTGCCATGATGAGAATGGAAATTGACATCAGGATCAGTGAAGCATATACAACCCCAAATAGCCAGAAACAAAATAAAACTACCCCCAGACATATAATAATCACCATCCCAGAAATCCAACATAAGAATAGAATATTAAAAGCTGTCAGAGACAAGGAGTCAGATCACTTATAAAGGAAAACGTCTCAGAATCACAGCAGACTTCTCAGCACAAACAATAAAGTCAACAAGAGCATGGAGTGAGGTATCCCAGATCCTAAAGGAAAATGGTTTCCAACCTACACTGATGTACCCTAAAAAACTGGCCTTCAAAATCAATGGTGGAATAAGATACTGGCATGACAAAGAACAGCTGTAGAACTTCATGATCACAAGCCAACTCTGCAAAAAATATGGAAAGACAGTTTAGATACACTTAGGAAAAAACCACTAAGCAAAGCAGACAATTTCGCAGAACAGAAAGATAAAGATGCAACAGCAGAAAGATAACATGTCAACAATAAACAAGCATATAACAGTTCTAAGCATTAATGTAAATGGTCTCAATGCACCAATTAAAAGAAACAGACTATCAGAATGAATCAGGAACCCATTTAACCAAAAAGGATGCTCACAGACTGAAAGTAAAAGGATACAAAACAATACTTCCCACAACACGAACCCCCAAAAAAGCAGGAGTAGCCATTCTGTTTGCAGACAATGTGAACTTTAAACCAGTAATGAACAGAAGAGATAAAAAAAGGTCACTATATACTGGTTAGGGGAAAACTTCAAGAGGAAAAGATAACTATCTTAAATATATATGCACCAAATTCTAAAGCACACAGTTATATAAAACAAGTATTAAGAGAAATGAAAAACCAAATTATCAGTAACACAATTATAACAGGAGATCTTAACAAAAAATTGACACCAAGGGACAGATCAAACAGACAGAAAATCAGCAAAGAAATAACAGAACTGAATCAAACCTGTGAACAAATGGACTTGATAGACATATACAGAGTGTTCCATCCAACAACATCACCATACACATTCTTCTCAACAGTACATGGGTCATTCTCTAAAATAGACCATGTACTAGCTCACAGAACATATTTAAACAAATGCAAAAGAGTTGAAATTATCCCATGCATGTTATTGGATTATAGTGTTATGAAACTAGAAATTAATGATAAAAGATACTGCAAAAATCCCACAAACACATGGAAACTGAATAACACACTCTTGAGTAATCAGTGGATCACAGGGGAATTTAAAGAAGAAATTAAACAATACCTACAAGCAAATGAAAGTGCAAATACAACCCACTGGAATCTGTGGGATGCAATGAAAGCCGTCCTCAGAGGGAAATTTATTACACTGAGATCCCACATCAGGAAAAGAGAATGAATACAAATAAATAACCTGATGTTACACCTCAAACATCTAGAAAAGAAAAGCAAGTCAAGCCCAAAGCCAAAAAAAGACAGGACATTATAAAAATCAGAGCATAAATCAATGCAATAGAAAAAAGTCCAAAGAATCAATGAATGAAAGAGTTGGTTCTTTGAAAGAATAAATAACATTGATAAGCCCCTAGCAAACCTTATTTTAAAAAGGGAAGAAAAAGCTCAATTTCAAGCAATAAGAAATCAAAAGGGCAAAATCACTACAGACTCTATAGAAATACAAAAGATCATTAACACCTATTTTCAAAACCTCTACTCTCAAAGGTTTGATAATACAGAAAAAATAGACAGATCCCTAGAAACATATGAAGTACCAAAGCTAGGTCAAGAAGATGTAAAAGAGCAGGATAACCCAATCTCTGTTAATGAAATTGAAAATGTAATTAAGCCTTTACCTACAAAGAAGAGCCCAGGCTCAGTTGGTTTCACTGCAGAATACTACAAGAAATACAAAGACGACTTAATGCTGACACTCTGCTACTCTTCAATGAAATTGAAAGAGAAGCAATCTTCTAAAGTCATTCCTGGAAGCAAATATTACTCTGGTACCAAAACCTGAGAAAGACCCAACTAAAAAAGAGAACTACAGGCCAATCTCCCTAATGAACACAAATGCAAAAATTCTCAATAAAATATTGGCAAATAGATGCAGAAAATCATCAAGAATATTATACACTATGACCAAGTGGGATTCATCTCAGGCATGCAGGGATGGTTCAGCATACATAAATCCATAAATATAATCCACCATATCAATAAAGCCAAAATAAGAATCACATGCTCATTTCTATAGATGCAGAAAAAGCCTTTGATAAGGTCCAACATCCACTTATGATAAAAACTTTACAGAAAATTGGAATAGATGGTCTTTACCTCAATATGATAAAGGCCATCTGTGACAAACCAACAGTCAGTATCATACTAAATGACCAAAAACTGAAGGCCTTTACCTTAAAATCAGGCATAAGGATCTCCTTATCAGGAGATAAGGATGTCCCTTATCTCCGCTCCTATTTAATATAGTACTGGAAATACTAGCCAGAGCAATTAGACGAGAGAGAGAGAGCAATAAAAGGGGTAAAGATAGGAAAAGAAGTTAAATTATCATTGTTTGCAGATGACATGATACTCTACATAGAAGACCCCCAAAACTGCACTCATAGATATAATAAATAAATTCAGTAATATAGCTGGATACAAAATCGATACTCAAAAATCAATAGCATTCCTATACACTAACAACAAAATCACAGAGAGAAAAATAAGAGAAGGTACACCCTTCATAGTAGCAACCAAAAAAAAAATGAAATATCTAGGAATTGCTCTCATGAAAGAAGTGAAAGACCTATACATGGAAAATTATAATACACTGAAAAAAAGAATTGGAGACAATATTAGAAAATGGAAAGACATCCCTTGCTCACGGATAGGAAGAATAAATATTGTGAAAATGGTCATTTTCCCAAAACTTTTATACAGATTCAATGCAATCCCAGTAAAAATATCATTGACATATCTCATAGATCTCGAGAAATCAATCCTAAAATTCATCTAGAGTGAGAAGAGTCCTAGAATAGCAAAGACAGTTCTAAGCAGCAAAGGCAAGGCAGGAGGCATCACATTCCATGACTTCAAGTTATACTGCAAAGCAATGTAGTAAAATCAACCACAACTGCAAACACGCTCAACCACCTTATCTTTGATAAAGGGGCCAAACATGTTCGATGGAAGCACAACAGTCTCTTTAATAAATGGTGTTGGAAAAACTGGCTCTCCATATGCAGAAAACTAAAACTAGACACATGCCTATCACCATGTACTAAATTAAAATCTAAATGGATAAAAGATCTGAATATTAAAGCAGAAACACTAAATCTATTGGAAGACAAATTGGGTAAAAACTTTGAAGACATAAGGGTAGGTAGAGAATTCATGAACAGGAATGAAACTGCACAGGAAATACAGTAACTGGGATCACCTCTTATTAAAAATTTTCTGCATGTCAAAAGAAATCACCAGCATAGTGAAAATAAAACCCACAAACTGGAAAAAGATCTTAGTGAACTGTCTGTCAGATAAAGGATTTTTGTTAAACATATAAAAAATTTAAAAATCAGACCCCCAAAATTCTAAGATCCAATCCAAAAATGGGTATCTGAGATGAATACAGATTTCTCAGATGAAGGAATACAAATGAGAAATAAATACATGAAAAAATGTTCATCATCATTACTCATTAGAGAAATGCACACCGATATTCCATCTCACTCCTAAAAGAACAGCCAGGATCAACAAAACTGCCAAGAACAAATGCTGGAGAGTCTGTGGGGAAAAAGGAACTCTCCTGCACTTTTGGTGAGCGTGTAGACTGGTGCAACCATTGTGGAGGTCAGTTTGGAGATTTCTCAAAAAGCTGAGATTTGAAATCCCATTTGTTCCAGCTATTCCACTTCTAGGCCTATTCCCAGAAGAAGTGAAAACATCATACCACAGTGATATATATGCACCCATCTTTATATCAGCACAATTTGTAATAGCCAGATCTTGGATACAACCTAAGTGTTCATCAACTGAGGAATGGATAAAAAAAATGTGGTGTTTTTATACAATGAAGTATTACTCAGCTATAAAGAAGAATCACATTGTGATATTTATAAATAAATGGGCGCAGCTTGAGACCATACTCATAAGTGAAATAAATCAAAATCACATGTATGAATACCGAATAGTCTCCCTATTATAAGAAATGGTACAAATGCACAAAAGTATGTGGTAATCATGATTCCCCATTATATGGTTTTGAAGCCTCTTAATGTTTTCATTCTCTAATTGGAGTGGTTTTATTCTGGGCTGTTTGATATTTTTGTCTGTGATGATATGAACAGTTATCTTGAAGAAAACAAGACACTATAATAGCTAGTGCTGATTTAGTATCATCTTGTTTTGAAGTCCCATCAAATTGTTGTTCTTCTGTCTCCATTGCATTTATCATGTTGTATCTTATTGGGTTTTATTATGTATGATAGTATAAACAAAAAATTTATAGGCAAAGAAGTAATATAGAAACCATTGTTCGCTGTTAGCTGGTTCTAAATATCTTGTAATACTTTCATCCTCTTGAATGGTTTCACACTGTCTTGATATGTTTGATGCTATAGTATACAAAGTTATACTCAAATATTTCAAGGAAAGAGACACTATGGTAACTACTGTTAATTTGGGTTATCTTGTGGTGATACGCTATGTTGCTTAAATTGTTCTGCTCTGACCTGTATTGTTATGCTGTTACTCCCCCCTTTTAAAAATTTTTTTATTTTATTATTTTTTTAATTAAGGGAAAAATTTTTTAAAAATTAGCAGGATATATGATAGTAACTTTTTTGATTTCCTATTAACTTGATTTGAAGCCCCCTATTGCGCTCACCATCTTGTTTTGAGTGATTTTACTCTTTTCCGTTCTGTTTGATAGCATCAATTTTGAGGGTATAGGCAACTACTTTGAAGGCAATAAGATTCATTATGATGCCCACTGGTTTGACTATTGTCTTCTTTTGAAGTTCAGTAATGTCTCCAACGTTTAGGTTTTCTCGGTTTTGTTCTGTACTGTTACGTTCAATTTTATTATACCTGATGATATAGGCAATTCTTTTTAAGGTTGCAAGGGGCATTATGGTAACCATTGTGGATTATCTGGTATTCTGTTTTTACATTATGTACTATGTCCATCCTTTGTTTTGACCGACTCTGCTTTGTTTTATCACATTTGGTTTTCTTCTCTTCCAAAAAAAGTAATAAGAACTGGGGAAGTAATAAAACCCAAAATGTTTAAATCTTATTATAAAAATCAGATGAAAAGAAAGTGCACTAAAGGACAAAACTGCAAGTGTGTTTAGGTTTGCATATTACTAAATTTTTGTTGAATCACTGAACACAACTGTTTGCAGTTTCACTGTTTGAATGTCCACTTTGTATGCTTAATTTTGTAACTTGATCAACTATTTCTAAGGTGACAATATGTAATTTATGAACTAGTTATTTCTTACTGTTTATTTTTTTGAAATTGTGTATTACTTGTACCCTTTTACTGTTTTGTTTTTCTCTTTAAATAAAAAAAGCCAAGTCTATCAATGTCATGTACTACATTAAATGGATAAAGGAAAAACATATTGTCATTGCTACAGACACAGAAAATTTATTTGACAGAAGGCAATATCTCTGCCTAATAAAGACTATAAAAAATTAGGAACAGAAAGAATGTACCTTAACACAGCAAAGGCCACGCACAACAATCTATCTCCTAATATTGCACCCAAAGGCAAAAAGTTGAAAGTTTACAAGTTTCTTCCTAAGACGAGAATGAGATAAGGATGCTTGCTCTGGTCTCCTCTATTCTATACAGTTCTAGAACTTGGATTTACAGGCATGGAAATAAGTCTCAGTCAACTGAGTCTCAACTGCCTGAGGGTGCAATGGAAATAAGTCTCTTGCAGGCTGCAGAGCAGCTGGAACTCAGTTAGGGGTTTGATACCAAGTGGGACTGATACCAAGGCTGTGGGATCAGACTTCCTGGACACTGTTGCCCTGCTGCTTCGGGGTCATAAGAATAGCCTGAAGCCTATGTCCATGCAGTCATTACACTGACAGTGAGGCAGGTGTATGAGGCAGGTCTGTAGTCCACAATCTCAAACAATGGTATGTATCAGAAAATGAGGTCTGTGAGAACCTTCCTGGGTTCTGGATTGATGAGTATGGGCTATGACTCATGTCTGTTGATGCTGGCATGTTATTTGAGGTGAACGATCCTCATCTGATGCCGGGGTGAGACTAAAGCCTTGGAACCCAAGGGCTTCTTGGCCCTGGATGTGTCTGCATCCTTCTTACACAGGGTACAGCCTGATGACTTGGGATCAAGGGTGATCCTACTGCTGAGATGGTCTGAAATCTGATTCAGTGGTGGCTTCATGTGGCCTCTGGGATTAGCCGAACCCAGGGGTATATCAGGAGGCTGGATCTTGCTGGCTGGATGAGAAAAGATATCAAAGGCTCTGTATGAGATACCAGCCTGGGCCCTAGGATCACAGAGGCAAGTAGAATTGGACAGGCCTGGAGGCTCAGTCTTCAGGTGTTCATCTGTAGTGCGGGACCATGGACAGCTCCATGGTGATGACTTTTCTTGGAGCAGGTCCAGTGTTGGGAAAAGTCTACTATTTTCCCCTCATTAATGCGTGTTCTGAGTGGCTCTTGCATGCTTCCTAGGGTTATGTGAAAGTGATGAAAGTGTTGTATATCTGCCTTTCCTATGCTTTTTTCTTTTTTCCACAACCTCCATAGCTCCAGCATAAAAGGAAAAATAATAGTAGATATTTGAAGGACTTCTAGCAATAAAATATTCATGGAGCAGTTCTAGACCAGAAAACAAATCCTATCCTGGATGTGTATTTTCTCTGGATCTCTTGCAGGCTGCAGAGCAGCTGGAACTCAGTTAGGGATTTGCTTGTTTGTAAAGTAAACATGGTCATTCTATGGGGGAAAGACAGCTATTGGGAGGAGTGAGGTGATGGGAAGTGTTAATCATGACATGGAGCTGAGATTGAGGTACAGAGTTATAACCTCATAGGGAAACTGATAATCAGGATAGCATCACCTCCTAGCACAGAATGTAAATGTATAAGGGAACCTCACAGGGTCTGCAAACCACCTGAGTTTCATTTCTTCACTGATAGGTAAACTTTGATAATTATTAAACTTTTGAGCTGCTGGCTGTCATTTACTTTACCATTTATTAATGATGATTCAGGTTACACAGGGATGCTCTAGACTTGAGAGAAGAGTGTGTAATTGCCATATTTGAATTCCTCTTAGAAAATACTTTAATTTTTAAAATACTTCACATAGGCTTTTATGCCCTGAGGGCAATAAAATAGCAAAGGCTTTATTTTGTTTTTTTATAATCTGTGAAATACATATTGTTGTATCACATAATCAATCGTTTTCTACACACTAACTTCCAAGTTTTATATGAACAAATATGATGCTTTACAAAAGTTAAATTTAAACTTGCCAGTATTTTGTTTCACTGATGACAATCACTGATGTTTAATTAGGGAAATACTTTCTAAATTCTGCTTAATTTTACCTTCTTCATAATTTTTATTTATTTTCTACTTCTTAATGCACACTTAACTGAGGGAATGTCTTAAAGTGAGTAATACAATGACATAAGGGCGAAAACGGTCCAACAGAGGTACCTCGATTGGCATACAGTGGGTCAGGTACTAGCATAGAGAACGTTTAGCAAAAGAAAACTATTACAAAAACAATGAAGAATTTAGCAAAAACTGTAAAAGCAGACAAAGACTGGAGACCGTGCTACCTGCAGCCAGTTCTAACAGGTAAGACTAGCTGATTGCGGTTTCTCCTGTTTGTGATATTCTTGTGCTGAAGAGGTTGTGGGTGGTGACACAACGATAAAAGGTGGCGGCGGTTATAATGAAGACCCAAGTACCTCCAGAGAGGGGTACTGAGCTGCGCTGCTCAGTGCCCTAGAAAATAGATTCTGTTCACTCAGTAAACAGAGTATGTGTAGCACTAGTGATATGGAAGAGGTGTATAGAAGATAAAGAGCTGAAGAATCTGCACTTACTTTGTGTAAAGAGGGCTGCATGGAATAGAAATGATTGGAAGGTTACCACGCTGCCTTGCAACATAACAAAAAATGAAGAACACAAAGACAAATATTTGTGTGTACTGGTCATCAGAAATTCCAAGAAGATAGGTTGGTTGCCAAAGTAAATTAGTATATCCTGCCAGGCTAGTCTTAAAAATAGAAGGAGAAACATGCTTCAAAAACAAAAGGACTTCCAAGATGGGGGACTGCAGTGATCCATAGCATAAGATAATTCCAAACAGAGAGATTTGGAAACAACCGCCAGAAAGGCAAGGGAAGGAACAAATTTCACAGGTAGATTAGAGAGAGAGAGAGAGAGAGAGAGAGAGAGAGAGAGAGAGAGAGAGAGAGAGAGAGAGAGAGGGAGAATAATGAGTCAAACAGTGCAAAAAAGTCAAGCCTTAGTGCATAAACTTCAACAACACATAATATAAAGATTTTTAAGTCTGCAATTAAGACATCCTGGCACTCAGGATAAAAAATAAGACCCATTTCAGGTTGCCTAAAAATATATACCTCACGTATAAAGAGGAAGGTGAAAAGGTAGAAAAGGAGTCAAAACAGTGGAGAGTAAGCACAAGTAGCTACTCTTATGTCTGATGAAATGGACTTCAGACCACACTATTCAGAAGAGAGAAACAGTTGCTAAAGCCAAGACCACCGTGAGAAACATTAGCAGCTACAAATATATAAGCAGTTACTTTCTTTGCAACAAATTTCTTTAACATATCTGTATGTGAGAAAAGGACACCTCGTCCTGAATGTCATCATATCAGGGACTTCAATACCCCGTGCTCAGGAGGTGGGCAACCAGAACCAAAAGCAACAAAGAAATGTCAGAAATTAGGGGCTGGGGATTTAGCTCAGTGGCATAACCACCTGCCTTGCAAGCAGGCGGTCATGAGTTCAATCCCCGGTACCGATAAAAATGAAAAAAGGCAAAAAAAAAAAAAAAAAAAAAGAAAAGAAAGAAATGTCAGAAATTGATCTATGGAACAAATGGACTCAACTATCTAAAGAGGTTTTCTTTGAAAAACTGTAAAATAAATTTCAGTACAACTTTGTGGTCATTATAGTAGAATAGGATAATAAAAGCTTTTATTTTTTCTTGTTTTGTTTTGTCACCTAGCATTCATTCTAATTGGACAGGCACTTTCTTACCCATTCTGATAATCTACGTGACCTGGTCACAAGCACATGCACACACTCTTCATGTGTGGGAATATTTGCACATACTCTGTGTCTATACTTAAGGAAAAATCCAAATGCTCCATGGAAAACCTTGAATCAAATAAATGTTTGAAGCAATATCTAAGTAGTCAGAACTAATTTTCTTTTTGAATGGACAGCGTCTCCCCTAATATTCCAGGTTTTGCATAGATTCAGGAGGAAGAAGTGATTATTAAGCCTGGAGCAGTAAACATAGGGAATCAGAAGCAAGAGCAAGGAGTGCAAAAGAGGAGGAAGGGAAGGAGGGAAAGGAAAAAGAGAGAGAGGAAGAGGAAGGAGGGAAAAAAGAAGAAGGAGGAAGATGACTAATTTGATATATTAAAATTTCTTAGAGTTCAAACGTGATAAATGAGATTCAGCACTAGCGACAAACCCTACAACCCTTACTTTTTCCTTTGGTATTGAGATTACTTTGAGCCAGGAAAAACTCAGTCAGGGAATCTCTGAAGTGGATTCATTCAACCATTCTGCTGAGGAAAGACAAGTACATGAGTGTAGGAAAACACCAGGCAATGGGAACAAACACTCAGAGGTCAGATCAGGTCCAGTTGTTTATGAGACATGGGGAGAACTACAGCTAACATAGTACTGCCACTCTCATACAGAAAATCAGGGAATGAAGCGATCAGACAAAGGGCTGACGGGAGGCTGGGTTTATTGCCTAACTAAAAGACACGTGTAAATGTTTGCCGATCTTTTTCTCTTTCAGCTCTTACCTATTATTAATGCACAATAGATATTTACATATGGAAATATTCTAAAGATTTAAGAAGAGCACACACTATCAAATAGAAAAGAAAATAGCACCTTTGAATGTAATTCACTATTTCCCCCAAATTTGAGCAGACTATTACTCAGAAAAGGAATGATATGAGCCAAAAATAAAAATATAACACATAAATTTACAGTTCACTCAAATTGTAAAAATTATAGCTTATGAAAGAGACACGGTGTATTACTTGGACTTTGAGAGGTGATAAATGCACAGAGGAGAAGCAGTGTAGCAAGAGAGAAAGAATTCAAAATACTTTCAGCCCGTCCATGAGTCTCCAGCATCTTCCTGAAGAATGCAGCACCCAGTGTGTGATGATCTGTGGGATTCAGGCACTTGAGCATAGCAGCAGGGACACCCCCAGGATAAGAGAGGACAGGACCAAAGCCCTAGAGGTGTGAGAGGGTTTACCCCGAAGTCACACAAAAGGAGATGCAGGAAAAGAATAAATAATAGGGACATGACATTCACTTTTCCTATATCTACTATTAAAACTTCACACATGTCAGGGCAGTTGGAATTGGTGGCACAAAGCTGCAATCCCAGCTTTCCAGGAGCCTGAGACAGGAAGATCCAAATTTGAGTGAAGGGGCCTGGAAAAAGTGGTTTAGTGAGACATTATCTCAAAGTGAAAAATAAATAAATGAAAAAAATTACATACAGGCTGTGGGTGAAACTCAGTACAAAAGCCCTGGGTTCAATCACCGTACTAAAAATGTAAAGAATTAATAATAATAATGATAATAATCATAACAATAAAACAAAGAAATGGGATACAGTTCAGTTTAACCTGCAGTATCACCCAAAACAAATAATATATGTAATCCAAGCTTGTTTTTATGAAATATAGTATTACTTACTACTATTGTGTGAAAACTCACACAATTAGTGAAAACTGCCAAAAACATGAAACCAGACAGAATCAGCATGACAAGTTATTCCTGACATGAACTCTAATTATTGAAATGACATAATTGCAATATGATGAATTCTGAGATGAACCATTTAGATATGACCAGATTTGAAAGATTAACAAATGAAAAGCCTGGATTGTGTCTCAAACAGAAGATTTCATGTGAATTCTTTTATTGGAGGAGAAGAGACTCATATGAAACAAAGGGTGCTTTCGAAGGCCATTTTTCACATTCTTCAAACTGGCCCAGTCGCATGTGGAGTTATCTGAGCTATTTAAAAGTACAGTTTGCAATTTCAGCAGCAGTCATGTGAGAGGTCAGTTATGCCAGAAAGCTTAGATTGTTCCCATAGTCTCTCACAGGAATAAAAGCATGATGAATGTTCCCTTATCTACCTTAATTTTGAGTGTGACATTTGAGACCATACCTTGTGCATAGCGTTTTTCATCTCCATATTTCTCAGCACATAGATGAGAGGATTCAGCATGGGTGCAATCACAGTGTAAAATACGGAGATCTCCTTGTCCTTGTTCTGGTTCCCTGAAGGTAGCATGTAAGTACAAGCACAGGGCACAAAAAATAAAACTATAACTATTAAGTGAGAGCTACAGGTGGGCAGAGCTTTGGGGCACCTGGAAGATGACCTTGTTCTAAGATGATACAAAATAAGAAGCCCCAGCATGCCCGAATTAGCAATCAGTAAGATACTAACAACACGAATGTCTTTGCAAGCAAGTTTCAAAAGAGGCTTCATGTCTCATAGGTATTACTGTGGTTAGGACCACAGAAGGGCAGACTGAGTACCATGAGAAGCAGCATGATTGAGTGCCAAAACCCAAGGCCCCAGGCCATGGCGATCATCATGCTGCACTCTTCTGGTTCATGATGACCATGTAGTGCAGTGGTTTGACGATGGCAACGTAGCGGTCAAGAGCCATGCACACCAAGATGAATATTTCCACACCTGCCAATAGGTGGGCAGCGAAGAGCTGGGTCATATAGTTGTTGTAGGAGATGCTTTTTCTTGCAGCAGCCAAGTCCCTGACGAGCCTGGGAACCACACTGGAGGTGTAGCAGAGGTCCATGAGGGAAAGATGGCACAGAAAATAGTACATGCATTGCTCGATTAGATGGCTGCATGCGATGGTGAGTAAAATAGTGATATTTCCTGTGAGAACTGCAGGTAGCAAAGCAAGAACAGGAAAAAGAACAGCAGCCCTATGTTCTGATTTCCCCACAGCCCCAGAAAAATAACTTCTGTAACATTCTTCTGATTTTCCATGAGGTCAGTGTGAATCCACAATAAACAGAGAAATTCCTTTCACCTGGAATAGTGTTGAACAAAATACATCTTCAATAGACTGCATAAATCTTGGAGACATTTATGTATCAAAAAGATAGTTGCAGTCATGGTAGATTTATTGCAAGGTTAATCTGTGAAGTCCTTTAATTAGACACATTGTTATATTTTTAATATTTAGTAAGAGTATACTTGGAATTTAATAAATATTTTACATGCATTTAATACTCACAAGAACCCAATAGGTTCTGTTCTGATATTCACTTTCCATATGAAAAAATAGAGAAAAGGAGACATCTGTCAATTATATTCACCATTAAGATATTAAATAGAAGATCCAAGATATGAATCTATGTCTTGTGCTGAGTTTCAGTCTCCTAAGCACTATTCCACATCATCCATACACAAAATGAAACTCCAGCTGCCTTCTGTCCCTAAGGAAAGCTACTGTCCTTCATTATCACCTTCATTTTCCAACCGTATAATATGAAGCAAGTCTCTCTCTTCCCCTATTTCACATATAATTTACCTAAGACATCCTAAGCTCTCAGTATCTTAAAAATCAAATGAAGTTTATTAATTTAAAAATTCAAGGCTCTAAATCATCATAATGAAATAGTCTGAATTGCTTGATATCATTTTCTGTAATTCTCCATAGCATGTTTGGTCAAAGTTCAGGACATGGAGAGTATAAAAGTAAGGAACAGGGGAAGCAAGGCTGAGCATCTACATAGAGGAACATTGTTTATTATAAAGCCTTTTTATATGGAAACATTCACTGTTTCTCTAAAATTCGAAATGCACTTAATGCAAGGTTACTACTGACATGTTAGGCACACTGTAGATAGCTAGTCACTTCCTGGTGAATGATAGAAGGACCTATTGTGATTCTTTACAAAGAGCCTGCTGGTTGAATCTCACATCCAGAAGAGATCATGAGTCAGACGCTGTCCATCTAGGAGATCAAAGTGAACCTGTTGAAATATCACCTTTACCAGTACCTAAATGTCTTCTTCAGCAAAGCCAGGCTGAAAGAAGGAATAATAATTTCAAACAATCCATCTTCTTTCTGTGGAAAAAATGAGGAAAGAATGTATTGCTATGTGTAGATGCCTCATCTAAGGAGCAGAGACAAGCACTCCTCTCATATTATCTGCTGATTTCTTTGCTGATAGCACTCAGCAACTGGTCCTTCCAAGCCTCTTTTTTAAATTGCTTTCTGGAAGCTGTGGTATCAAGCTATTTGTCTCATGCCAGAAGCAAAATTAGTCCATGTGACATGACCTGTGACATAAAGGACTTGCAAGGGACCACAGCAGCCCAAAGTATTGTTTAGAAAGGAGCAAATTCTTGTAAAATGCAGACACCACCAGGTTTCATTTGGGAAGATTTACAACTGCTGTAAGTTTTGTGTTCTGGGAACCACAAAGAGATGGGCTGATGAACTCATATTAAACACACATTAAGTACAGAATAAAAAACCTGAGTGACATAAAAAAGTAGGTGTTAGTCTGTTTTGTGCTCAAATCCTGTTGATCAAACTGTGAGTTAAAGAACAAAAGAATCTAGAAATATTTTCTGATCACAATTATTTTAAAAGACAAGTAAAATAAAAAAAATTAAAATTGCAAAAGTGCAAATCCTCTGCAAAATATTTTCTTTGTAATATTGGGGCAAGTCTCAGGATATCTTAACTAGTAAATCTAGGATTTCACACTTACAATGATGAAATATTGGGAAAATGTAAACCTATGTGGGCATCAGTGCTACTGAACAGTCCCCATGCTGTCTTCACTAAGAAAAACTCTGGGCTCCTTCCCCAAGATGGCAGGTAGATAAGCAGCAGAATACAGAGGTTCCCTGAGACAAACAACTCAGATGCTGGAATAAAGCATCTTGCAGAGGTCCGGACAGGGGGAGATGGATCTTCTTGACCCAGAAAGAAACTAAAGGGGAAAGAACTGGTAAAATATGCAGTCCCAGGGCTACCACTGTATCAGCTAAGAATAGTGGCCACGGTGCCCTCACTGGAATGTCCAAACTCATGTGGCCCCGACTCACTGAGCCACCCAAATACCTGCCGCTTCAACCAAACTAACTGAACTCCTGCCACTGTAACTCACTGGAACTACAGTCATGCTGAAGTGGGAGGTCTGGTGAGCCCAACGGAGACCTGGAGCCAGCAAGAGACCTGCATTACCCGCAGTGAGTGCTGGGATAAGACCCTCCCAAGGGAAAGGGGTGACCAACTGGACTACATGTTGGAATCAGGCAGGACAGGCAGAAATAAGGAACAGCAGTGACTTCAGTCTGTTGTTCCCTTCCCAGACCAGACTGGTGGAATATGCTTGGCCTGGGTCCCACCTCTGGCCGGGACCCAATAAACCATTCCAAACCAATTCGATTTGCGTGGCACAAACTAACACAGTGACTGACCCACAGGTTGACTGACCCAGAGGAGAAGGGCCAGCATAGGTTGCCCCTGCTTGCACCTCAGTGACCAACAGCAAACTGGAGAGCAAAGAAAACCCTGTCAGAGCACTTTAGAAGAACCATAACCAACAAGGAAAGGGGCTGGGACCTCCTCTATGCACCTGTTTGACAGAAACCAAAAACATGACAAGAGAAACAAACAATAAAAAGCCCCCCAGCCCTGAAAATAGTGATCCAGGAGAGGTAAATACAAAACAGACTGAGGGCAGCAAATATGCGATATCATATATGGCATCAGTGGACATAAAGAGTTATCCTCAAGACCTCATAGATGAGCTCAGAAGTGAAATATTTAATCAATTATAGCAAGATATAAATAGATTAATAAAAGAAATGCTAAGCACCTCTCAAGAAGACAGAGACAGAAGAGTGGAGGAACACAAAAAAAGGAGAGAAATGTTTGATGAAGAATATAAAGAAACCCTAGAATACATGAAGCAGGTTCAAAGAGATTACCAGGAAATACAAAAACTCCATTGAAAGCTGGCAAAACTGCTTGAAAGAAACTAAGGATAGACTATCAAAACTTAAAGACAGGTTTGCCATGTGTTATCATGATAGGAAAAAAATCTCTTAAAAATAACAAGGAAACTGGTAGTAACAATACAAAGGATAGAAGACGACAAGAGGATCTATACCTTAAGAATAAAGAATGTGAAGGAAGAAGCAGGAGTAGAAACTAAGGAACTACGAAAGGTATTCAGAGAAATAATTAAGGAAAACTTTCCAAGCATAGGAAAAGGAAATGATATTCAGATGTATGAAGCATATAGAACTCCAGCCACCTACAACCAAAACAGAGCTACACACCCAGACATATAATAATCAAGATCTGAGAAATCGAATATACAAACAGAATATTAAAAGATATCGGGGCTAGGGATTTAGCTCAGCGGCGTAAGCACCTGCCTTGCAAGCAGGCAGTCATGAGTTCGATCCCCGGTACCGATAAAAAAGGAAAAAGACAAAAAAAAAAAAAGATATCATAAAAAAGAAACAGATCTCCTAAAAAGAAAAACCCATCAAAATCACAGCAGACTCCTTGACACAGACCATAAAATCAAGAAGAGCTTGGATCAAACTATTCCAAACCCTGAAAGAAAATAACTTCCAGCCCAGATTGATGTACCCTGAAAAACTCTCTAGAAATGAATGGAAAAACAAGATACTTCTAAGACAAAGAGGAACTGGGGGAATTCATGACCACCAATCCAACCCTACAGAGAATACTGAAGGACATTCTAGAGAGAGAAAAAAGTACCAGGATTTCAGGAACAATGGCAGAGAGGCCTCAATGAACGGAGCAGAAAGTGGAATGAAGGAGAAAAGAAGACAACTAATGACAGAAACATAGCATAAAAGAAGTGAGGCAGACAAGTTTGGCTATATTCTCTAATATAGATGGCCTTGATAACACTAAAAAAAGAAAGAAAAAAGAAACAGGCAGAGTAGATCAGGAAGCAGGGTCCACCAAGATGCTCTATGTAGGAAATATAATTAACCTGAAAAAGGGTTTACAGACTGGAAATCAAATATGAGAAAACAATGTTCTATGTGACAGGGAACCAGAGAGTAATAGGGGCAACTCGACCAGCACCTGCAAATAAGTTGCAAAGACAGGTTTTGTAGGTAAAGGAATATAACTTGAGATCAAGTCCAGGAGGAAGAAGGTTCGGAACCACTTAGGTTGCCCCCTCAATCTAAAAAGTGAAGGAGTTGGTGGGACCCAAAAATGCACAGTGCACCTGGGGGAGTGAAAGGGGAGGAATAATCTAAAAAAAGAAGACAGAGGATACTTGTTAATAGTGTATTAGGATTTTAAACACACATTACTCACACCATTCTGTTTAGATAGATTATATTCTGTCCCAGTTTGTCTACTTGCATTAGATCTGAGGGCACAGACATCTATCCCCAAAATAGTAGGATATAGTACAGTAATTATCCTTAATTCTCCATTAACTTAAGCTGAAGCCCTGTATAACTTACAGTGTTTTACCATGACTGATCTTAGTTGAATCTGGGTTGTTAGACTGCTGTTTGGTGTCGATGGATTTTATTCAAAACTGTTATGATTGACAGTATCAAGTCTGAGAGTATAGGCAACTACACTGATGATGACAAGATTCACTACAATAACCCATTCTGGTTTGATTATTACTTGCTTTTGAAGTTTTACTCTATCTACAATGTTTTGGGTTTTTTAATATTGCTATGCACTGCTATATTTAATTGTACTATGCCTGATGATATAGACAATTCTATTGAAGGTAACAAGAGACAACACAGTAACCACCTTGTACTGGGGTTTTATATGATTTTTTGTTTCATGTATTTATAGGAATATGATTTGTTTTGTTTTGTTTTGTCTTGCTTTGTTTTGTTTCTCCCTCTAATATAGAAAGGATAGAAATACATGTAGAGACTCATGCATATATAGAACCTAGAAACAGTTTATGAGAACTGATCTTTTAATGCATGATGAAATGAAGAACTACTTTTAAGAGAAAGAGACACTACAGTACCCAGTGTTGATCCCGTAGTGTCATGATGTGAAATCTACCAATACTATTATTCTTTGTTCAGAGTGATTTTAGCCTGCTTTGGTTTGTTTAATCATAACATACATGAAGACATGGATAATTGCATGTAAGTTCAAGTATATAGGATTAAAAACTACATTACTAAGATTTTTTGGGATAGTTGAACAAAACTGTTTGCAGTCTCGCTGTTTGAATTCCCACTTTGTATGCTTCACTTTTGTAACTTGAACAACTATTTGTAAGAGGACAATATGTAATTATCAACTAGAGATTTTTTACTGTTTATTTTTTCTTTGAAATTATGTATTATTTCTACCATTTTCCTGTTTTATTCTCTCTTTAAATAAAAAATGCAAAAAAACCTCGGTAAAGTTATTTTGTATCAAAATATCCAGAGATCACAATCTATCCTCAATCTCACATATTCTGGTAATATGGAAAAGTCTCATTCTCTAACCCATCTTTCATGCCCATAGAAACACACACACACACACACACACACACACACACACACACACACACACACATACATCAGTTGTATATATTAATGGATACACAACACTTTAGGAGTGAAGAACATTTAGCCCATTTTCTTATCTATCTTGTACTCACTATCAGTTGTCCAGAAATCTGTCCTTTGCTGTTTAAATTCTTTCAGAAACATCTTTAGAGAAGTTTGCTTCATGAAGATATACAAGCTTCTGTTTGACAAGAAAAGAAGTGAAGAAAAATTTTAAAGTGCAGTTCATGGAAAGTAGATTATGACTAAGCCATGAGACAGAATGGGTAATGTAAATTTCATCAAGAAAGATCTTATAAGGTTTTCTGTTTATCTACTAGGTATGTCAATGTCAATAAAATATGTGAAGTGGAATGGTAAAGACTTAATTATTTGATGTCCTTGAAGTAAAATGTTTACATTCCATATGTTAATAATATTTTCCAAGAATAGCATTTAAAGCTTTTTATTTTGTTACTCATTTCATTATTACTATGACTGAGTATACGTTATTGTATCATTACTTTTGTTTTGCAAGTTAGACTACTATAGCACAAGACTACACACATATTGAGAATAAGATCTATATCTAAATCATGAGAGTATGTTCCAAAAACTGTAACATTTTTTACTATGTAAACTACACTGTTCACAACTACAAATCAAAGTTTAAATTTGTTGCTATGGATTTAACTTTTCCTAAACATCATTCAATTTTCCTAAGTGTCAGCCATTGAGAATCATTCCAAGCAAAAATACTCCAGAAAATAGAAGTTTAAAATTAAAATGCACTAATGTCCATTTTCATTAAGTAGTCACAAAACCAAAATTGTACCCCAATGTAAGAAAATATATATAGGTGCTATTCACAATTCTTCTGCCAGACCTTACCTTTCTTTGAAGAGTCCCACTGGCACTTCTGGCTGTTCCACTCCCTTTTCTTGATCATAACATGAAATAGCAAATAGATGTAGAAAAATCTGTATCGATGAACCTTGACTTGAAAACTACATTTGAGACATGCATATCTGAGAATATTTTGAATTAAAATCTATAAAAGGCCCCAAGGGAAATAGTGCCATGGGTGTTTTTTGTGTGGCAAACTCGTGTATAGTGATTAAGGTAAAATTACTGTCAATACTACTAACGTGGTCATGCTGACAGTTTTAAAGTTCCCGTTAATCTTTTGGGTTATGAGGTAAGTGATTTAAGATTTCAATCTTGTTAGAGTGTGAATGAAATTTTATGATTTTTTCCTATCTTTACTCATCCAGAATAACTTAAGTACTGAATTCACTGAAGTTTATATAACATATATTTCCTAAGCAATGCATTACTAATAATGCAATTCTATTATTATGCTTAAAAAAGTATCATAAGATCCAGGTGTGATGGTACACACCTATTATCTCAGTGCTCAAGAGGCTGAGGCAGGAGGATCACCATGAGTTCAAGGCCAGCCTGTATTACCTAGTGAGTTCAAAGCTGGTGACAGTCTCTGTCTCAAAGTCAAACAAACAAACAAACAAATAAATAAACTGTCAGAAGAAGGTCATGGCTGTTGTTATTACAAATATTATCCCTAGAATCAGTGTCATTATCAGAGTTTTTCAAGAGTTCCTAAATGTCTGATTACTCCCATTAGATATTTAGAAGTTAATTCTTTTTTTTTTTTTTTGGTACTGGGGATCAAACTCACAACTGCACACTTGCAAGGCAGGTGTTTATGCCACTGAGCTAAATCCCCAGAAATTTAGAAGATATGGACACTGCTTTGTATCCATAGATAGCAGTTACTATTAGGTCAGTAGTTAGAACCTGGAAGATGGTTGAATTATAATATGTTTTTCTCTATTTTCATTTATTTTTGTTTATTACATTTTCACAGCAAATCTAAAGGGAGCAGGTTATATAATTCACAGCTCTTTATTATACATGTATCAGGTCATCCTCCTAGGTCTATGGAAGGCTTCTCATCAAATTTACTTTGTTTTAATTTTTATAGCACACTTCTGTTTCTCACTCCTGAAAACCAGCTGTGTTCTAATCAGCATATTCATCTCTTGGTAGTCCAGAGTTTCACATCTTGCTTGTGGTCTTCTTACGGCTGCCCTTAACTTTAGTACTGTCTTGTCTATACCACCATGAATCAGGGCATTTGACACTGCTCTCTTTACTGCGCGGGCTTGGCTATGTTTGTTTAACAATGTGGCCTCAAGATTTATAAGACATGGGTCAAGACTTTCCTCTGCTTGTTAGTTGAACAACTACTCAGATAATGATAGGCAAAATATTACTTAGTGTTAATTTTCTACTATTTTTTGAAATTCTGTATCATTTCTATCTTGTTTGTTTTTAAAATACAAAAAATGTTTTGGGTATCCCGTTCCAGCCTGCTGGACTGCCCTCTCTCACCTGAAGGCCACACCACAGCTGCCTTCCAGGAAGAGTGAGTTGGGCCAAGCCGCAGGACCCCATTCCAGCCAGGCAGACCACCCTCTCTGACCCAAAGGCCACTCCGCAGCTGCCTGACAGGACGACTGAGCTGGGCCAAGCCACAGGACTCCGTTACACCCTTTCTAATCATCCTCTCTCACCTAGAGGGCACACAGCAGCTGCCCACCTGAAGGAGGGAACTGGGCCAAGCTGCAGGAAACTGCTCCGACCTTGCCTGCGAGCTTCTTTTGGCCTAGAGAGCACCAGCACTACTGCTACCACCTGGAGGAGGGAGCAGCCCTGCTGAGTAGGTTTGAGGCCTACCTAGGACACAGAGGGCCCCTCTGTCAGCCTGGGGAGCTTTGCCATCCAAGGAGCTGAATGGTTACACAACCTCCAATCCCCGGGAGAGTATGAGACACTTGCTTTAGGGGGTTGGGGGCCCGCTGGGCTTGCAGCCACACTAGATTGGGCTTAGTGGGATTTGGGATTGCCTGGACCACACCAGGTGGATTTCTTTCCCTCAGGGAAGCTTTGCTGCCACAGGGAGGAGCTGTGTAGTTTGAGGAGGCTTTAGGTCTACCTGAGAGTAGCTTGGCAGCCTTCTCTTAATCTGGGAGCTTCACTTCCCAAGGAGGGAGCTGTACTATCAGAGGAATCCCAGGAGTCCAGGACATGAGACAATTTACAACACACCCAGGGGAAGCATGGAACAACATTTGAAGCTCGGAAATATAGGAAAATGACAAAACAAATGACCAAAATGCAATCTCAAACATCCAGCCCATCCCAAGAAAGCCTAGGAGCCATGTACATAGAACAAAATACATGCCATTTACCTGAAATACCTGAAATAATAGTAATCAAAATAAAGAAGCAACTCTGGGAAGCCTTAAAGGAATTCAAACTAGAAATAATCTCTCAAGTAAAAGAAGAAATGCTAAAAGAAATGAAGGAGATGCTGAACATATCTAAAGATGACACAGTTTAAAAGTTGGAGGAACTAAACAAAAAGATACAATCCTTTGATGAACAATATTAAAAAACAAACAGAATATATAAAGCAGATGCAAAGAGATATACAGGAAATGAAAAACTCCACTGAAAGTTGTAAAAACAGCCTCAGTGAATGTGAAGACAGAATTTTAGACCTTGAAGACAAGATTACAGCCAGTGAACAGGAAAGGAAAGATCTTTTAACAATAACAAGAAATCAGGAAATAATAATTCAACACCTGCAAGATGATGCAAAGAAAAAGAATATAAGATTGACAGGGATAAATGAAAAAGAAAGGGACAACATAAAGGATGTCAAGAGAATATTTAGAGAAGTAATAGCTGAAAATTTCCCAAACATGAGATTGGAAACTGATGTCAAGATAAGTGAATCATATAGAACCCCAAATAGCCATAACCAAAATAAAATTATACCCAGACATATAATTGCCATCCCAGAAATCAAACAAAATAATTTTCAACCTAGACTGATACACTTAGAAAAAAACCACTAAACAAAGCAGACAATTAAACAGAACACAAAGATAAAGATGCAACCACAGAAAGATAACATATCAACAATAAACCAACATATAACAGTTATAAGCATTACTGTAAATGATCTCAATGCACCAATTAAAAGAAACAGACTGGCAGAATGGATCAAGAAACAAAATCCAACCATACGCTGTCTACAAGAAACTCATGTAACCCAAAAGGATGCTCACGGACTGAAAGTCAAAGGATGGAAAACAATACTTCATGCAACAGGAACCCCCCAAAAAAGTGTTGAAAGCTATTGTTTGCAGACAATGTGAACTTCAAAGCAGTAATGATCAGAAGGGATAAAGAAGGTCACTACATACTGGTTAGGGGAAAACTTCAAGAGGAAAAGATAACTATCTTAAATATATATGCACCAAAATCCAGAGCACCCAGTTATATAAAACAAATATTAACAGAAATGAAAAACCAAATTAGCAGTAATACAATTATAAGAGGAGATCGTAACACACCATTGACACCAATGGACAGATCAACCAGACAGAAAATCAGCAAAGAAATAAAAGAACTGATAACACCTGTAAACAAATGGACTTGATAGACATATACAGAGTATTCCACCCAACAACAATAGAATACACATTCTTCTCAGTAGTACATGGGTCAATCTCTAAGATAAACCATATATTAACTCACAGAACATATTTAAATAAATGCAAAAGGGTTGAAGTTATCCCTTGCATGCTATCGGATCATAGTGCTTTGAAATTAGAAATTAATGACAAAAGATACTGAAAAAATCCTACAAACACATGGAAACTGAATAACACACTCTTGAGTAATCAGTGAGTCACAGAGGAAACTAAAGAAGAAATTAAACAATACCTACAAACAAATGAAAACACAAATACAACTTACTGGAATCTGTGGGATGTGATCATGATTCCCAATCATATTGGTTTGAAGCCATATGATGCTTTCACTCATTAATTGGAATGGTTTTAATCTGGGTTGTTCAATTTTATGTCTGTGATATTACGAATAGCTATTTTGAAGAAAACAAGACATCATAGTAGCTAGTGCTGATTTAATATCATCTTGTTTTGAAGTCCCATCAAGCTGTTGTTCATCTGTTTCCGTTGGTTTTAACATGTTGAATCTTATTATTTTCTATATGTGATAGTATAAACAAAAATTTTTATAGGCAAAGAGATAATATAGAAACTGTTGTTCATTTTCTGTTAGCTGGTTCTAAATACCCTGTAATTCTTTCATTCTCTTGAACGGCTTCACACTGTCTTGATATGTTTGATCCTATAGTATATGAAGTTATACTCAAATAATTCAAGGAAAGAGACACTATGGTGACTACTATTATGTCAGGTTATCTGGTGGTGAAACACAATTATGCTTAAATTGTTTGGTTCTGACCTGTGTTGTTCTGTTACTATGTCCTCTTTTATCTCAATGTCCCCCCCTTTTCCCCTTTTTTAAAAAAATTAATTTATTTTTTCTTATTTTTTTAATTAAGGCAAAACAATTTAAAAATAGCAGGATATATTATAGTAACTTTTTTGTTTTCCTATTAACCTGATTTGAACCCCTGTATTGCTCTCCATATCTTATCCTGACTGATTTCACTATATTCTGTTTTGTTTGATAGTATTACGTTTGAGGGTATAGGCAACCACTTTGAAAGCAATAAGATTTACTATGATGCCTATTATGGTTTGACTATTATCTTCTTTTGGAGTCCTGTAAGGTCTCCAATGTAGGTTTTATTGGTCTTGTTTTGTACTGTTTTGTTCAATTCTATTATACCTGATGATATAGGCAACTCTTTTTAAGATAGCAAGAGGCATAATGGTAACCATTGTTGATCACCTGGTATTCTGTTTTTGCATCATGCACTATGTCCATCCTTCTGTTCTAACTGACTCTGTTTTGCTTTGTCACATTTTTTTTCTCTTCAAAAAAAGTTTTAAGAACTGTGGGAGTAATAAAACCCAAAAAGTGTAACTGTTATTGTAAAAAGGAGAAGAAAAGAAAGTAGTCTAAAGGATATAACTGCATGTATATTTAAGTGTGTAGGATAGAAAACCATATTACTGAGTTTTTGTTGGCTCACTGAACAGAACTGTCTGCAATCTCACTGTATTAATGTCCACTTTGTATGCTTTAATTTAGTAATTTAGACAACTGTTTCTAAGATGACAATATGTAATCTATTAACTAGTGATTTATTACTGTTTTTTTTGAAATTAGTTGTACCCTTTTACTTCTTTGTTATTTTTCTCTTTAAATAAAAAAATGTTTTATAAAAGAATGCTAGGTTAGTCTGAAAGAAGAAACAAATCCACATTTACTCTGGAAATTTTAACTTTTCAAATATTAATAGATAAAGCTAGCATTCAATCAGGAGGAATATAAGAGATCTCAACAACGTAATTCACAAATGTGCAAGAACATGAAGTTTCACATTTCACAAATGGAGAATATACATCTTTTCATACAGTACCTGTTTCCCAAAAAATTAAACCCTTGCTGGAAAATAATCAGCCTTGAGAAATAGAGGTCAAAAATGCCAGCACCAGGGCTGGGGATTTAGCTCAGCAGCACAAGCGCCTGCCTTGCAAATGCGTGGTCATGAGTTCAATCCCCAGTACCGATTTAAAAAAAAAAAAAGGCCTGTTTATAAAAAAATGCCAGCACCAGCCAGCCCATCTGTGCCTAAAGAAGAAAACTCTGGGTTCATCTGTATGCAAATAAGAACATCTTGAGGCCACAATGCTAAGGGAAATAGAGGAGACTTAGGTTTCTGTTACATGAGAATCACAAAATATAACGACAGACTCAAGTGACAGATAGATGATAGGAAAAGGGGAAAAAGACTTTATTGATGTAGGAAGAGAATCTGGGAAGTAGGGCAGACAGGAAGATAGGAAGGTTGGCAGCACAGAAGCATGATTAAGGTCTGATATGTGTATGTGTCAGTTCCCCAAGATGAATGTAATTATCAGTTATCAGAAATGTATACAAGCAAAAAAGAAAGTAGAAAATGAGAAATGGAGGAAAAGGAAAATGAAAGGAAAGGAAGAAAGGGAGAACACAGAGTACCATTAGATCTTGGAAAAATCCCACCAAAAAAGATAAACAAACAAAGCCAACTATATGGATGATGTTGTGTATAAATATGTAAAACACAGAACAGAAAGATGTAGTATATTATTAACAATACAATGTCAGTAACTGTGAACACAGCAAAGCCAAATGAGTTCTAAATCAAGCTCAATTACAAACCTGCCCAATTTGTAACCATAAAGAAACTCAAGTATCATAATTTGCAAGTAATAAGTTATTATTCCCTAAAAACAACAACAAAAGGATTTGCTAATTCCAAATAGATTAATAAAATTCTAAAATGCTTTTCAAAAATATATTCTATTTTGAAGTCTTCCATAGTAGAATACTAAGCACACTATCACTCATTTATTTTGCACGATTGTTGTTCCAAGGAAGTAAAATGAATTACTGATCAATTTCCCTGTGTAACAAAATTGTAATACAACTTAAAGAATTAGTACAACTCCTGTGCACATAGAAAATGCTTCACAACTAATTTTATCTCATGTTCTAAAATGCTTTAAAATTATAAAATTGTTGATTATTAACCAAATGATATTAATGCATGATAAATTGAAAGTTAATTTTAATGTTGAGAAAGTAGATACATGTAAATATTTAACATTTAAATGTTTATCACCTCTAAAACTCAGAGGATCCTAATAATATGAATACATATGCTAAGACAAAAGATGATATTATTGAATTAGTATATAAAATATATTTTCACATATTTTAATATATTTCAATATATTTTCATATATTTTTATATACTAATTCATTGAGCCATGCAGCAAAAATCAGCTAAAAACGCAGATGTTTGGAGGAAAGGGAGAGACATACATCCTGAGGCCAACATCACTCTGAAATGAGAGACTTGTAGATCAAAAGAAAAAAACACAGACTTACCACTTTACAAAATGGCAATCCAGAACACAGGGCTGCCAAGGCACTGCCGCCTGCATGCTGAAAAAGAAACACGGCACTCTGAAGTCTCCAAGAAAGTGTGAAAATGTGTGCCTTACTCCAAGCAGTATTGATTTGGGACACAAAGCTCCTTGCCCTTTGTTCCTTCCACACAGAGGATGTAGCAACCTAGTGGAAAATTTCACCAGCAGTGCTTCTCCCTCCCAATGAACCAACAGTCCTTTGCTTTGCTTTGTTTCTTTTCTTTTCTTTCCGTTTCTTTTCCTTTCCTCTTCTTTTTTCTTTTTCTTCTCTCTCTCTCTCTCTGTCTCTCTCTGTCTCTCTCTCTGTCTCTGTCTGTCTGTCTCCATCATCATGTCCCCTAGCTTGAGCAGTGGGTCGGCTACACTGGGTCATGACAATAGTACCTCTGAGTGCCTACAAGGCTGAACAGACTGAAATTACTCCTGACGAACTTGCTCCTGGAAGACTCTTTACACACGGGCTCCTATGGTATTTCTTCTCAAAAGAATGTGTGACCAATCTGCATTGCTATGCCTATAGAGAATAAGGCCTTGCTGATTTCTGAAATGCTCTCAAGTCATATATCCTTTTATCTTTGCCCAACAGTCATGGCTTCTCTTGAAAAGAATTAACTTCTTCATCAACCATGCATATTTTTGCCCCAAGTGGACAGATCTTTCTAAGGCTTTCAAAATGTTTTCTCTGATTTTTGCCTCAGTCTCACTACAAATCTGGCTAAAGTCATATCACAACCCAAATATCAGCTGTCTTGAAAGTACTCCTACCAGATTACATTTTAGGTTCCTAGAAAGTCTCAAGACAAGGGGAAATTGTAGATGAACCTTCTGCTAGTGTGTAACACACATTGCTTCTAGTCTGTCAGTAGAGTTTTTGTTCCCAGAAGGAACATCTTGATCCCGGACTTTATTGTCTTTATTGTCAGACACACAAGCAACCATCTTCATCAAAATCATAAAGCAAGTTAAGTTGGTAAACTGAGGCACCACTGAATATCTACAATATGATGATTTGATTCACTTAGGCATAGGCTGATAAATTGTGTAGCTGAATGAAATGGTAGCTCTCTTGTTAGATTTTTAAAAAACATCCACACCAGCAACAGTAAACCTCTTAGAGCCTTTAGTGATAATGGACAATGTGCTATGGTGCTGGAGCCACAGGTTCCCCACCACTGATCTGCACTGTGTTACACACTGTCTGTAATAACCTACCTTTATACCACAGTGTGTAAGGGATCTTTATTTTATTCCATGAATTTTCATCAGCATCTGATATTTCTTTGTGTTTGCTATGAAGCCATTTGACCTGATGAGATGGAATCTCAAGTGTACCTTCTAGTCATCCTAACTTCCCCTAGGAAAGGTCTGTCCAAATCATTTGCCAATTTATTGACAGGATTATGTTTCTTTTGTGTTAAATTTCTTGTATCCTTTAGAAAAGGAGTTTTAGTCTGTTACATAAGTAACCAGGATGTGGAAGAAATACAAATAACCATTGACATGATAGATAACACAAGTTGTATAAAAATATAGACAATTTTTTAGTCTCAAAATTTAAGAAGATCCATCCAAGAGCAACATAGAATGACAACAGAAAACATCATGCTAAGAAAAATAGATCAGGCTTAGAGGGGCAAACAAGTCATGATACCCTTTACAGAATACATCTAGATTAGACTAATGCATAGACTCAGAGAGTGGAATGGTGGTGCTCTTGACCTGGGGTAAGAGAACAGTAAGAGGTCAGTCAGAGTGTAGGAACTCTTGGTAGCACATGATAAGTAAGCTGTAGAGATCAACAGACCATCACACTTAACCTATATCAGTACTGTGGTGGACACATAAAATTTTGTTGAGAAAATAGATTTTCGTGTCAGGTATTCTTAAGAAAACAACATAAATAATAATAATTGTACTACTGTGCACTTGATGAGTTGATTTGATAGATAACTGGAGGGACTTATTACATAGGCCATGTAACAATAAGACATATGTGTACCTATCTCCAAAATAATGAAGTTGTAGATATTATTCATGGAAACTTTTTGAATATTAATTGTACTTCTAAGAATTGGTTTCAAAATAAAATTGCAATATACCTTGTATAAATATATTTATTTATGTGTATTTACATACATATGTTTACTAGTTATAAACACAACCAAAAATATGTATCAGAAATATGATGACCCCTAAACCTATATAAGGAACTATGACTCACTATTTTAAGTTAATAAAAAAGATGCATAGAGACCTCAAAAATGATGATATATGAAAAGCCAATAGTCATGGAAATGTGCACAACTTTGTTGGTCATCAGGAGCATTCAAATCAAAACCACTACATTTCACCAGTATGGGACAAGAATAAGTAGCATGCACTGCAATGGCAAGAACCCTCTCCTTGTGTTTAAGTAGCCCTCCCACAGAGTTCTGTGCTGGCCAGATCCCAGGATCCCAGGAGTGGCAGTAGCATGGAGCCTTCTAGGTTTTCTGGCTACTTCCAAAACACTCAGAAATAAGAAAAGCAGCACTCGATGTATTTCTAAATGGCTGTCATTAATTTTAAGTCCTCACTGTTCGGAGCTCTCTGTACACCCAACAGTGGGATGTCATAAGTGTCTTATTATTGGTAAGAGAAAAGAACTTACTCCTGTGACAGATGTCGCCAGGACCACTAAAAGGAGTAGGAGAACTACTCTACCAAAAGCTGGAGTCACGCCATCACATTATTCATGTGGCACTTACATGATTTTCTTTATAGGAAGGGACCTCTCATACATATGTGTTCCAAGTTCAGGGAATGAGTTCCCATTTGAGAGTGGGTGAGCTCTAGCATGTTGCTCTGAACAAAATCCTTTCATCAAAAGGCATAATTTGTTCCTGAGAAATACAGGAGAAAATACAGATGGAAGTCTAGATCTCTCAGTCTTTATTGAAACCACTTTGAACAGTCTTACATGGCAAGAGGAAAATATCTTTTGCTGTGTTTCACACATGCAGAGCAACACTCATCCTGAGTAGGTGAAGCGGTTCAAAAATTTCCCTTCAAACTTTGTGTTATCTTCATTGCCGAACCACTGTCCCACAATTCAAACCATTTTTCTATAGTGTATCATGAGTTCCCATGCTAAATTGAAGTGCTGTTTTTCTGTGAAGTCATTTTTCAGCTTTAGATAAGAGTTGTTGACTTCAGATTTATGATGGCACTTCCTTGTGGATTTGACATAGAATTTTCAACATAATTTCTTTGCAAGTGCATGATTTTCCTCTTAAGATGTTTATTTGACAAAATCATGATGAAGATTGAGTTGTTTCTAAAAGTGCCCAAGGATTATTGAAATCATCTAAGAGTATGAAAGTAAGATTTAAACGTTGTTGCTATTTGTTTAACATGGATGGTTATTTTTCAAATACAGCAACCAGTACATTTAGCAAATGTAGTCATGGGGTGCTGAATCACTGTAAGTTCTTAGAAGATTGCTAGTAAACATCACCACTCCAATTTCACACTGACCAATCAGAAACTCAAAGATAGCAATTTATAAGACTCACTTCTCTAAAATAAAGAGCAACATTTTGTCATGTGTAACCTCATCTACTAACCAAGACTAATTTTCAGCATGAAAATGTATTTTGAATAAACTTCAAATTCACAAAACATATACTAATATTAAGTGATGAAAGACATACCCTGGTTAGTTCAAGCCCTAATATGGAGAATTGTGCCTGGGATCAAGCACTTAAAAGAATCTTTGTGGCTCTTATATTTGTCAGATGGTAAAGACTTTCCTGTGCTTATGACACAGTAAAATGTTTGTCTATTTTATTGTTCAAGCTGTCAATTCTGCTTCTCTGTTGAACGCATCATGCTACAGAAATAAACGCATTCCTAAAACTATGTTTTATATTTTCAATTCTCATAAAAAAAATGTGAAGCAATATTCTCAATAAGACTTTCAGCATAATGACCCAGGCCTGAAAAGTGCCAGAAAACACACCCAGAAATTTCAAATAGAAGAAGGAGGATTCTAATTTCAGCATTTGATTCTTCTTGCTCTTAAAGCAATACACTTGACCACTGTGACAAATGTATTCAAACAACCTTGGCATAATCTGACTTCACAAACACCTGAGGGACAGCTCAAGATTCATTTTCTTAACCCTCGGGACTTGAAATACACTATCTTTCACCTATACAAAGGACCAAATTTCCTTTGGAAAAGTATAAATGTAATCATAATCAGTATGGTTCTATTAAACAAGATTGCAGTCCTATTGCATGTCCTAATGTGACAATATAGGGTATTAAAACTTAAAGGAACATAGAAATTGGAGGACAAAAGATGAAATAAAAACAATATGATTGTCCTTCTTGGCTATGCTATGTGTTAGCTCCCTCTCCTGAAGCAGGACCTTCGACACCCTTGGGTGTCTCTTACAAGTTTGATAACTTAAACATAGATTAAAAATGGAAGTTTTAACCAGATAGTATGTTTTAAATGACGATTAGCCCAGCAACTGTCCAAAGAAATACCTAGAATGCCTGACACATTGAGTGGACATTAACTAATATCAGTGTCACACAAACAGGAAACATTAGTTTCTGAGTCTTTCTACATCTGTAAAATGGACTAACTAAGTCAAACCACAAACATTATCCTCAGTACTAAAGGGAACTGTATTTAAAAGTCTTGGCATCATGGTGTGCATGAGATAAATCCTAAGGTTCTAATTACAGTATTACCTATTTAAATATATTGGACATAAGGATTAAAATATTTTACAATGGCTCTTTTATACTTTCATCGTTTTCTCATTATTGTCCTGCCACTGTTTACATGAACTGGTACAGATTTAGAGAACCAAGAGTTCTGTCTTTGGCTTCCTCCTATCACTAAATGTAATATAGATACTTACAAAGACAGAAGACATTTACTAGAGTATTATTGGAGATTTGCCCGTTCACAAGTTTCATGTCATCTTTTTATTCATTTTGTCAATTACTTTCAAAAGACCTCATTTCTTATTAATAAAGGATAGTAGTGTTCTTTTCATCAATGGCTATAGTACCCTTTTTGTACTTATTTTGTTAGATGTAGCAGCCACTTTGTTTGAAAAATATTACCTCAGTGGCCTCCAGTCTTGTGTTTTGTAGTCATTCTTCATGAATGACCTGTATAGAATTTTCACCCAGAACAAAAATTGACTAATACACAAGAATTTATACCTATTTATTTTTCTGAATAAGAAAACAAAAATTTGCACAATTTTACAACTCAGTAGAATGTAGATAATTATTATTTATTAAGATGAAGAAGTTTGTTCAATTCAAGAAGTGTTAACATTTTTCAAATAACTCAAAATTAAGTACATAGTGAATAAAAACATGTGACTGCATTTGTTCTACTGGGGCTTAATTATTAATATGGTTGGCTTGAAGCAGCCTAGAGGATTACACAGCTCACTGTTGGGTATGTCCTGTTGGGTCACTGCAGCCTGACCTTGAGTAATGTGTCTGGCTGCCTTTGCTTGTGTTCCTCTGCTCTGCCTCCCTCACCTGTGAATTAAGCCCTGATGTTCCAGGACCCCTCTACCATTGTACCTTTGATTGGAGCTGAATGGTCTGAAACCATGAATAAAATTTTCCTGAATATCATGGGACTAAAATGAGCATAACAGGACTGCTTACCTTTTTCTTTAAACTGAATGAATCACATAGTTCAAATAAATAGTAGAGGTGTTTGCTCATATCTTTAATTATAATCCACTATGTGATTTGGAGGCCTATGGAAATGGTTTCCACAAATAATTTGGAGAGTTCTGGAAATTAAGGGCAGAGAAAGTCTAGAACGCTCTAAGCAGAGCTAATGAGTGATGTTCCTCATAATTTCAAGACAGCTCAAATATGAGTGGTGCATGTGTACTGCTAGCTGCTTTTAGACAAATGTGTAGTGAGAATTGGGGAAAAAAATCAAGATAAAAGGTTTTTTAAAAACTTGACTATTAACCCCAAGTGAACTGTGTATAAAGATGTGGATAACAGAAATATAGTTGCTAAAGTTTAGTGCCATTAAAATATCAATTATTTTGTACAATACCAAGAAAAAAGACTTGGGGGCAGCTTAAAAATCAGCACAGCCCACCCATTTTCAGGTGGGAGAAACACCAAAGTTTCAGGGTCCCTGGGACCCTGACTTGAGAAGGGCCTCCCCGGGAACTGGCTGCCTGGGACTCTTTCATGCTGCTCAGATACCCAGGCACTTAGTGTCCACTCCACTCTTGTCCACGGGGACCCGGCTGTGGCTCCTGCTGACAGCAGAACTGTGGGTCACCCAAGAGTTGATCGTTCTACCAATATGTGGAAGGCAAGAGTTGTGGGCCACAGGGCTGCCATCTAGATTTCTGAAGAAGGTCTGGGAGGCCAGAAAAAAGGTCCCTGTGGAGACCATGTCTGAACTTATGGTATGGAAATCAAAGATGCAGTGGACCCCATGTCACAGAAGAAGTGATTTACACACTCACTGAGGCTGAGTATGGCAACAGTGAGCTTTATTTAGGCAGCAGATGGTGTGGTCAGCATTCAGCCAAGGCCCACATCAACCCTGAATCTTTTTCCTGAGTTTTTAATTCACTAAGAAGTTCCTCAGGCACTGTAGCAACCTTTTCAGCTTTACTGCAATTTCACAGGAGTGTTACAGGACCTTCCAGAACATCTGGATTGTTAGTCAAAGATGTGGCAGGAGTCAGTATGCCCCTTGTTTGAGGTTACCACTTGTTCCTCCTTTATGGGAGCAAAAGGAATCAGAGCAAACAAGGCTGAATCCTAACACTGCAAACAGGAAGTCTTCAGCTCCTCATGCAGCATCCAAGATTCATGACAATAACGTAGGAGTTGCAGAGGACATCCTTTTGCTCTCACTGTTCTTTCCTTTCTGATTGAGAGTGTTTACTCCATGCCATGGCTCCTCAAGATTATTTAACCTGTTTTTTTATTGTCACAGAGATACACAGCTATGAGTTTGCCCTGAATCTTAAAAGCACTTTAATTTGGACCTACTGGAAGTGCTGGAACTTATGAAGCTTTGGGGAAATGATTATTATTTGATAAATTCAGGCTTTGGATAGCAGAGTTTTTGTTAATTTTCAGTCCCATTTTTTCATTAAAATTTGCTTCTAAAACTACCTAACTATCTAGATGCAGAACAATTTCTGGATTAAATATTTTTCATTCAGTTCTTATCTCATTCTTTCATACATATGTGGGGTTTGCCCCAAGGATCGTGGATACTTTCTGGACACAGAAGTGAATATGTCCTCTCCCAAACTTTGCTGTGCATCCCTCTAAAACTGTTAAGAGAGGAATTTGAAATTTTACTCCACATACACAAAATAAGGGCTGAACTGAATATGTTCACCTCCATGACTGGGCATTTCAGACTCAAGTTGATACACTCAGTTAACTCAGTATATTTAATGATTATTTTCTTCACTGAAAATAAGTTTGTAGCTTGCCGTAGTCCCATGTGTCTGTTTTTGCTTTGGTGTCCTGGGTGTTAAGGGTTTCTTTCTTAAAAAATTCTCACACATTCCATTATTCTGAGCTGTTTCTCTTTCATCTTTTCAGTAGTTTTGCAGATTCAGGTCTCCGTGTTAAGCTGGTTTATGAATCTGGTGAGAGCCAAGGGTCTACTTTCACTTTTCTCCATGACGAATGAAAAAGTTTCTCACCACCGTTCAATAAAATAAGTGTCTTATTTTCAAAGTGTGTTTTTAGCATCTTTCAAAACTCTGTTGTTGGAGGGCAGAGCAAAGATGGCAGATAAATACAGAGGCTCCCTGAGATAGTCAACTTAGAATTCAACATAATACAGCAAGGGCACCCCAAACAGAGGAAGATAATTCTCTCATCCCAAGAAGAAAACAAGGTCAGCGGCGGTAAGCGGCGGCGGTGTGGCAAATCCCTTCCAGGGAGAGAACCACCAGTGTCTCCTGAGATCCACACCATGTTGGAACTTAGGACCCTGGGAAGCCAAGAAGCAGCTCCCCTACCTGGTAAGCAGCGGCAGTGTGGCAGACTGTGGCCCTTCCAGGGGGAGAACCACTAGTGTCTCCTGAGATCCACACCATGTTGGAACTTACGAAGCTGGGAAACCAAGCAACCAGCCTGCCTACGGGCTAAGCAATAGTGAACCTACTGGTGCAGTCAACATCCCACTTCCCCTATACCCCTTCTTTTGTCTCCCCCCCTCCCCCTGCCCTGTTAGCAAATGGGAACCAGAAATCTGAGCATCTCCTGGGAGGTTGACCATAGCAAATAAGGGGGATTTCCTTCTACCATCTCTTTGAAGGCAAATATTTTTATCACTGTTTTGCTCTATTCTGATTTATGGTATTGCTCTATTCAATATTCTGTTTTGATAAGTTCTACAATGTTCTATATTTCATTTTATTTTGATATATGTGATTGAAAGAACAACTATTGTAAAGAAAACGAAATATATTGTGATACCTATTACTGTTATCCCGGTAACCTGTTGTGAAGTTCTGTACCAATTTCACTGTACGATCTTAGTTGGCTTTATTCTGTCTTGATCTGTTGTATTTTACTACTTTGAAAATAAAATTAAAAAAAAAGAAAAAAAGAAAATAAGGTCAGAAGAACCAATCAAAGATACATCCCAGTACCATTATTGGAACAGCTAAAGGTTCAGTGCTCTGGCCTCAGCAGGCAACTTGCCGAGCCATCTGAGGTCCCACCGCTTTGACTCACTGTGGTTGCAGTCACACTAAGGTCGGGGTTGGCCAACTGAACTGAGAGCTGAGCTGGCAGGGACCCTGAATCGACCTGTGGTGAGTGATGGGAGTGGAGCCATTCCACAGAAAGGGAGTCTCCAGTGGATGACATTCTGGGACTGGGAAGGACTGGCAAATACAAGGGGCAGCAGTGACTTCAGTCAGTTGTTCCTTTCCTAGACAGGATTGGTGGAGTGAGCTAGGCCTGGGTCACATGACCTGGCTGAAATCCAATAGGTTATCTGAAATCAATTCCCTATGGTGGCAGTGAACACTAATACAGTGAAGCCTCAGAAGTTTGACTGATCCAGAGGGGAGGCGGCACACAGTAATACAGTGCAGCCATCAGCAGGTTGACTGATCTGGAGGGGAGGGGCCAGCATACACTGCCCTTGTTTGCAACTCAGTAGCACAGTGCAGGGGGAAGGGTCACGCAGCCAGCATGCTTCAGATGAAAAGAAACTGGGGCCTCCTGGAAGAAACAAAAAAAGATGGGAAGAGGACGCAACAACAAAAAGTCCCCAGGTCCCAACCCTGAGAATATTGACCCAGGAAGGTAAATACAAAGGAGAATGAGAACAGCAAACATGCAATATCAGACATGGCACCAGTGGATGTAAAGAGATATCTTTGGAACCTCATAAATAAGCCAAAAGTGAAATAATTTCAGCCAAAAGTGAAATAATTAGCCAAGTAAAGCAAGATATAAGAAGATTAATAAAAGAGATGCTAAGTACCCCTCAAGCAGACACAGATGGAAGAAGGGAGGAACTCAAACACAGGAGAGAACCATTTGGTGAAGAATATAAACAAAATATAGAATACACGAAGCAGATTTAAAGAGATTACAAGGAAATTAAAAACTTTATGGAAAGATGGAAAATTGGCTTGAAAGAAACTAAAGATAGATTATCCAAACTGTAGGACAGGTTTGCAATTGGGATAATAAAAGGAAAAACTTTTTAAAAATAACAAGGAAACAAGCAGTAAAAATACAAAGGCTAGAAGTTGACAAGAGGATCTATAACTTGAGAATAAAGAATGTGAATGAAGAAGCAGGGGTACAAACAAAGGAATTACAATGGCTATTCACAAAAATAATTATGGAAAACTTCCCAAACAAAGGAAAAGGAAATGATATTCTGATGTATGAAGCATACAGAACTCTATCCACCTATAACCAAAACAGAGCTACACCCAGGCATATAATAATCAAGATCCCAGAAATTCAATATAAGAACAGAATATTCAAAGCTGTTAGAGACAAGAAACAGATAACCTATAAACAAAGGCCTATCAGAATAATGGCAGACTTCTCAACACAAACCATCAAGTCAAGAAGATCTTGGAGTGAAATATTTCAAGCCCTGAAAGAAAACAGGCACTTCCAGGAGAACATGGCGGACAGATAGCAGCAGCTACAGAGGCTCTCTGAAAGACCCAGCTTAGAATTCAGGAATGGTGCAGAGTAAGGAATCATAAGCAAGAGGAGATATGCCCCGCTGACCCAAGAATGAACTGGGCTGAGAGAAACCAACTGGGAATGCAATCCTGGTGCTATAACAGGAACAGAAAAGCCTCAGTGTAAAAGCTGGAGCCCACGCCATTGGAAGCCGCCATTTGGGTTTTGCACCGCCGCCCCTGAGTCTACATCGGCTCGGCAGGGAGAGAGATGCGTGAAAGCTCTGAGAACGGGAATCAGTGAACCGAGTTGAAAGCAGAATGAGCAGGGAGCTGTACATTGACCTGTGGTGAGTGAGAGAAACTGGGACTCTTCCACAGTCTAGGAGACTCCAACAGAGGACAATCTGGGACCGGACAGACTTGCGGGAACAGGGTGCTGCAGTGACTTCAGTCACGGATCCCCCTCTCAAGCAGGATTGGTGAACAGTGCCTAGCCTATGTGATGCTGCTGGCTGAGACCCAGTAGGCTAGCACAACCCAGGTTCCAGCACCTGAAGGTAGATTGACCTGGAGGGGCGGGCCCCGCATAGGCTGCCTGGTCTGCAACTTCCTGGTGCGCTGCGGTGGGCAGGAACACCTAGCTGGCGCAATTCAATCAGACTGTGGCAGACAGGGAAGGAAGCTGGGCATCCTATATAAGCTTGCATATATAAGGAACAAAGAATATGGGAAGAGGCAGCAACAAGAGAGGCTCCTTGGCCCCCAATCCTGAGAAAGAGGCAATAGCAGACACAGCACCAATAGATATAAAGCGCTATCTCCAGAGCCTCATAGACAAGTTCCGGAATGAAGTTATTAATGACCTGATGCTAGACATAAGCAGAATAGTTAGAGAAATGCTAAGCACCACCCAAGAAAAAACAGATGGTGGAATGGAAGAACAGAAAAAGAGGGGAGAATTCATTAATGGAGAAAATAGAGAAAGCATAGAATACGTGAAGCAGGTTCAAAGAGATTACCAGGAAACTAAAAATTCTATCAAAAACTGGCATAACAGCTTGAAAGAAACTAAGGACAGATTATCTGAACTGGAGGTCGGATTTGTAATATGGGAGCATGAAATGAAAAACTTCTTAAAAATAACAAAGAAACAAACAGCAATAATACAAAGACTAGAAGATGATAAGAGGATCTATAATTTAAGAATTAAGAACATAAAAGAAGAAGTAGGGAGCCGCGCCTAGCCATCAGTGTGGAGAGGAGGAGCTGGGCGGATCTGGAGTGCCTGCAGAAGCCCATTCCTTTGTCTGGAGGACTGAATATCTCTGCAATCAGGGAGGGATCACAGGTTCCTGAGGCACCTCGGCCTGTGGTGAGTGCTCAGCACACTCTGCCCAAATCTCAGACTGTTCCGGAACCCCCAGGCTTCCGGGTGCAGTGAAGTGGAGCAGCGGGTTAGAGACCACTACATCCACCTCTCCATCCCGGCTGCACTTGGAGGTCTGCTGAGCTCCCGACGGGTGGGCAGGCCTACACTATCCCCTGAGCCCAGCTGCACCTAGCCATCGGTGTGCAGAGGAGGAGCTGGGCGGATCTGGAGTGCCTGCAGAAGCCCCTTCCTTTGTCTGGAGGACTGAATGTCTCTGCAAGCAGGGAGGGATTGCAGGTTCTGGAGGCACCTCGGCCTGTGGTGAGTGCTTAGCACACTCTGCCCAAATCTCAGACTGTTCCGGACCCCCCAGGCTTCTGGGTGCAGTGAAGTGGAGCAGTGGGTTAGAGGCCACTACATCCGCCTCCCCATCCCGGCTACACTTGGAGGTCCGCTGAGCTTCCGACGGGTGGGCAGGCCCACACTATCCCCCATCCCAGCCTGTTTTGCTGCCGCGCCTTCCTTTCTCTGGAGGACTGTGGATATCTCTGCAAGCAGGGAGGGATCACAGGCTCCTGAGGCACCATGGCCTGCGGTGAATACCCTAACCCGGCTGTGATTGAAGAGCTGTGGAGCTTCCAAGGGGCAGGTGGGCGCACAGTGTCCCTGAGGCCCAGCTTGTCTGGAACTGTGGAGTTCTGAACAAGCAGAGGAGGGCCATTGGTTCTGCAGGCCCAATGGCTTGCGGTAGCATGGTGCCAGAGTCTCAGTAGCTGCAAACATAGAAGGGGATTTTCAACAGATCCTGAGGAAGCTTTCAAATAACACTTGAAACACAGAAATATAGGAAAATGACAAAACAAAAGACCAAATTACAACCTCAAACCTCCAGCCCATCTCAGGAAACCCTAGGAGGAATGTATTTAGAAGAAAATATATCCCATCCACCTCATATATCAGACACAATAGCTACTGAAGTTGACAAGCAACTCCAGGAAGCTTTAAAGAAATTCAAACTCAAAATAATCTTCCAGATAAAAGAAGAAATGATAAAAGAAATGAAAGAGATTCTAAATATATCTAAAGAAAACACAGATAAAAAATTGGAGGAACTAAACAAAAAGATAGAATCCCTAGACGAGCAATATAAGAAACAAACAGAATACATAATGCAGATGCACAGATATATACAGGAAATAAAAAACTCCACTGAAAGTTGTAAAAACCACCTTAATGAAAGTGAAGATAGAATTTCAGACCTTGAAGACATGATTTCAGCTAGTGAACAGGAAAGGAAAGATCTTTTGAAAATAACAAGGAATCAGGAAACAACAATTCAACAACTGCAAGACGATGCAAAGAAGAATAAGATAAGAATGATAGGGATTAATGAAAAGAAGGAGACAACATAAATGATATCAAGAGGATATTTAGAGAAGTAATAGCTGAAAATTTCCCAAGCATGAGATCAGAAACTAGCATCAGGATCAGTGAAGCATATAGAACTCCAAATAGTCATAACCAAAATAAAACTACACCCAGACATATAATAATCACTATGCCAGAAATCCAACAAAAGAATAGATTATTAAAAGCTGTCAGAGAGAAAAGACAGATCACTTATAAAGGAAAACCTATCAGAATCATAGCAGACTTCTCATCACAAACAATAAAGTCAAGAAGAGCATGGAGTGAAGTATTCCAGATCCTAAAGCAAAATGATTTCCAACCTAGACTGATATATCCTGCAAAACTATCATTCAAAATAGATGGTGAAATACGATACTTCCATGACAAAGAAGAGCTGAAGAACTTCATGAACACCAAAGCAACCCTGCAAAAAGTATTGAAAGACAGTTTAGATACACAAAGGAAAAAACCACTAAGCAAAGCAAATAATTAAACAGAACAGAAAGATAAAGATGCAACAGCAGAGAGATAACATTCCTACAATTAACCAGCATTTAACATTAATAACCCTTAATGTAAATGGTCTCAATGCACCAATCAAAAGAAACAGACTAGCAGAATGGATCAAGAAACAAAATCCAACCATATGTTGTTTACAAGAAACCCATCTAACCGAGAAGGATACTCACAGACTGAAAGTCAAAGGATGGAAAACAATACTTCATGCAGCAGGAATCCAATAAAAGGCAGGAGTAGCCATTCTGTTTGCAGACAATGTGAAGTTTAAACCAACAATGACCATAAAGGATAAAGAAGGTCACTACATACTCGTAAGGGGAAAACTCCAAGAGGAAGAGATAACTATCTTAAATATATACACACCAAACTCCAGAGCAACCAGTTATATAAAATAATTATTAACAGAAATGAAAACTCAAATTATCAGTAACACAATTGTAACAGGAGACCTTAATACGCCCTTGACACCAAGGGACAGATCAACCAGACAGAAAATGAGCAAAGAAATAACAGAACTGAATCACACCTGTGAACAAATGGGTTTGATGGACATATACAGAATGTTCCACCCAACAACATCAGAATACACATTCTTCTCAGCAGTACATGGATCATTTTCTAAAATAGACCGTATATTAGCTCACAGAACATATTTAAGCAAATGCAAAACAGTTGAAATCATCCCTTGCATGTTACCGGATCATAGCGCTCTGAAATTAGAAATTAATGATAAAAGATACTGCAAAAATCCCACAAACACATTGGAAACTGAATAACACACTCTTGAGTAATCAGTGGGTCACCGAAGAAATTAAAGAAGAAATAAAACAATACCTAAAAGAAAATGAAAATGCAGATACAACTTACCAGAATCTGTGGGATGCAATGAAAGCCGTCCTGAGAGGAAAATTTATTGCACTGAGTTCCCACATCAGGAAAACAGAACGAATACAAATAAATAATTTGATGCTACAACTCAAACAGCTAGAAAAAGAAGAGCAAGTCAAGCCCAAAGCCAAAAGAAGAGAGGAAATTATAAAAATCAGAGCAGAAATCAATGCAATAGAAACTAAGAAAACAATCCAAAGAATCAACGAATCAAAGAGTTGGTTCTTTGAAAGAATAAATAAAATCGATAAGCCCCTAGCCAACCTTATTAAAAAAAGGGAAGAAAAAGCTCAAATTCATGCAATAAGAAATGAAAAAGGAGAAATCACTACAGACCCAATAGAAATACAGAAGATCATCAACACCTATTTCGAAAACCTCTACTCTCAAAAGTTTGATAACACAGAAGAAATAGACAGATTCTTAGAAGCATATGAAGTACCAAAGCTAGATCAAGGGGATGTAAAACTGTTGAATCACCCAATCTCTGCTAATGAAATTGAAAATGTAATTAAGTCCTTATCCACCAAGAAGAGCCCAGGCCCAGATGGATTCACTGCAGAATTCTACAAGAAATATAAAGAAGACCTAATGCCGACACTCCTCAAACTATTCAATGAAATTGAAAGGGAAGCAATCCTTCCTAAGTCATTCCTGGAAGCAAATATTACTCTAGTACCAAAACCTGAGAAAGACCCAACTATAAAAGAGAATTGTAGACCGATCTCCCTAATGAACACAGATGCAAAAATCCTCAATAAAATATTGGCAAATAGGATCCAGCAAATCATCAAGAAGATTATACACCATGACCAAGTGGGATTCATCCCAGGAATGCAAGGATGGTTCAACATACGCAAATCAATAAATGTAATCCACCATATCAATAAAGCCAAAAATAAGAATCACATGATCATTTCTATAGATGCAGAAAAAGCCTTTGATAAGGTCCAACACTTATTCATGATAAGAACTTTACAGAAAATTGGAATAGCTGGTCTTTACCTCAATATAATAAAGGCCATTTGTGACAAACCAACAGCCAGCATCATACTAAATGGCCAAAAATTGAAAGCCTTTACTTTAAAATCGTGCACAAGACAAGGATGTCCTTTATCACCACTCCTATTTAATATAGTACTGGAAGTACTAGCCAGAGCAATTAGGCAAGAAAGAGAAATAAAAGGGGTAAAGATAGGAAAAGAAGAATTTAAATTATCATTGTTTGCAGATGACATGATACTCTACATAGAAGACCCACTAAACTCCATTGAAAGACTCTTAGATACAATAAATAAACTCAGTAATGTGGCTGGATACAAAATCAATACTCAGAAATCAATAGCATTCCTATACATGACCAACAAAATCACAGAGTGGGAAATAAGAGAAACTGGACTATTCACATTAGCAAGCAAAAAAATGAAATATTTAGGAATTACTCTTACGAAAGAAGTGAAAGACTTATACAGTGAAAATTATAATACACTGAAAAAGGAAATTGAAGATGATCTCAGCAAATGGAAAGACATCCCTTGCTCATGGATAGGAAGAACAAACATTGTGAAAATGGCCATTCTCCCAAAACTCTTATACAGATTCAATGCAATCCCAATAGAAATACCATCAACATACCTTATAGATCTAGAGAAATCACTCCTAAATTTCATCTGGAACCAGAAGAGACCAAGAATCACAAAGGCAATTCTAAGCAGCAAAGACAAAGCAGGAGGCATCACAATCCCTGACTTGAAGTTATACTACAAAGCAACAGTAGTAAAATCAACATGGTATTGGAATCAAAACAGAGCTGAAGATCAATGGAATAGATTAGAAGATACAACCACAACTACGAACACACTCAACCACCTTATCTTTGATAAAGGAGCCAAGCAGGTTCACTGGAAGAACGACAGTCTCTTTAATAAATGGTGCTGGAAAAACTGGCTCTCCATTTGCCGAAAACTAAAGCTAGACCCATGTCTATCACCATGTACTAAATTAAAATCTAAATGGGTCAAAGATCTGAATATTAAAACAGAAACACTAAATCTATTGGAAGACAAATTAGGTAGAAACCTTAGAGACATAGGAGTAGGTAAAGAATTCATGAATAGGACTCAAACCGCACAGGAAATACTTCCCAGAATCAATAACTGGGACCATTTCTTATTAAAAAGTTTCTGCATGTCAAAAGAAATCTCCAGCATAGTGAAAAGAAAACCCACAAACTGGGAAAAGATTTTAGTGAACTCTCTCTCAGACAAGGGACTCTTGTCTAAAACATATAAAGAATTTAAAAAAAACTCAGACCTCCAAAATTCAAAGATCCAATCCAAAAATGGGCATCTGAGATGAATACGCAATTCTCAGATGAAGAAATGCAAATGGCAAATAAATACATGAAAAAATGCTCATCATCATTGGTCATTAGAGAAATGCAAATTAAAACCACACTGAGATACCATCTCACTCCTGAAAGAATGGCCAGGATCAAGAAAACCAACAACAAATGCTAGAGAGGCTGTGGGGAAAAAGGAACTCTCCTGCACTGTTGGTGGGAGTGTAGACTGGTACAGCCTTTGTGGAGGTCTGTCTGGAGATTTCTCAAAAAGTTGGGATTGGAACTCCCATTTATTCCAGCTATTCCACTTCTAGGCATATTCCCAGAAGAACTGAAAGCATCATACCACAGTGATATATGTGCACCTATGTTTATAGCAGCACAATTTGTAATCGCCAGATCTTGGAAACAACCCAAGTGTCCATCAACTGAGGAATGGATAAAAAAGTTGTGGTATTTCTATACAATGGAGTATTATTCAGCTATAAAGAAGGATCACATTGAGACATTTATCAATAAATGGGAGCAGCTTGAGACCATACTCATAAGTGAAATAAATCAATCTCGCATGTATGAATACCGAATAGTTTCCCTAATGTAAGTAATGATTCAAATATATAAAAATATGTGGTAATCATGATTTCCCATTATGTGGCCTTGAAGCCTTATAAAGTTTTCACTTATTAATTAGAAAGGCTTTATTCTGGGCTTCTTGATATGGAAATATTTGAAGCTATAGTATATGAAGTTTTATCCAAATATTTCAAGGAAAAAGACAGACACTATGGTAACTACTATTAAATCGGGTTATTTGGTGGTGAAGCACGAGGTTGCTGAAACTGTCATGCTTTGACCTGTATTGTTATATTGTTATGTCCTGTTTTAACTCAATCTCTCCCTTACTCTTTAAAAAATTATTTAGTTATTTCTTATGTTTATTTTAATTAAGGGGAAAATTTTTAAAAATTAGCATATATAATAGTAACTTTTTTTGATTTCCTATTAACTGGTTTTGAAGTCCTGTAATACTCCCACTATCTTGTTTTGACTGATTAGACTCTGTTCCATTCTGTATGATAGTATCAAGTTTGAGGGTATAGGCAACTACTTTGAAGGCAATAAGATTCACTAAGATGCCCATTCTGGTTTGACTATTGTCTCCTTTGGAAGTCCTGTAATGTTTACAATGCCTAAGTTTTATTGGTCTTGTTCTCTACTGTTTTGTCCAACTTTATAATATCTAATGAGATGGACAATTCTTTTTAAGGAAATAAGAGACAAAGTTGATAACCATTGTTGATAACCTTGTACTCTGTTCTACATCATGTGCTATGTCTCTCCTTGGTTTTGACTGACAGCTTTGTTTTGCCATATTTGACTTTATTCTCTCCCCCCCCCCAAGTAATAAGAACTAAGGAGTAATAAAATCCAAAATGTGTAAATTTTGTTGTAAAAAAGAGAGGGAGGGAAAAAAAAGGGCTCTAACGGATATAACAGCAAGTGTGTTTAGGGATGTTAAATAGATGACTATATTAATGTTTTTTGATCATTGAACACAGCTGTTTGTAGTCTCTCTGTTTCAATGTCTACTTTGTATTCTTTGATACTGTGATTTGAGCAACTATTTCCAAGATGATAATATGTAATCTATTAACAGGTGATTTCTTACTGTTATTTTTTTTTGTAGTTCTTTATTATGTGTAACCTTACACCGCTTTGTTTTGTTTTGTGTTTTTCTCTTTTTCCTCTTAGATAAAATTAAAAAAAAAAGAAGAAGTAGGGACACAAACACATGAACTACAAAAGCTACTCACAGAAATAATCCAGGAGAATTTTCCTAATTTAGCAAAAGGTAAAGATACTCAGTTGTATGAAGCATACAGGACCCCAGCACCTACAACCCAAACAGAGCAACCCCCAGGCATATAATAATTAAAATTACAGAAATCCAATACAAGAACAGAATATTAAAAGCCGTCAGAGACAAGAAACAGATCACTTACAAGGGAACACTCATCAGAATTACAGCAGACTTCTCGGCACAAACCATCAAATCACGAAGAGCATGGGGGGGAAATAATCCAAGCTTTGAAAGATAATAACCTCCAGCCAAGATTGATATATACTGCACAACTATCCCTGGAAATTGATGGAAAAACAAGGTGCTTCCAGGATAAAGAGGAACTAGGGGAATATGCAACCACCAATTCAACTCTACGGAGAATACTGCAGGATATTCTAAAAAAGAAAAATACAAAGAATCCAGAAATAGTGGCAGAGAGGCCACAATGAATGGAGCAGAAAACAAAATGAAGAAGACAAACTGACAACTAATGACAGAAAAAGAGCTCAACAGAAATGAGGCAGAGAAGATTGGATGATAGGAACAGTTATTTTGGAGAAAATGATGTCTTAAGAGGTAATACTTATTTAGTATCATGTTGTTTTGAAGTCTCATCAAGCTTTTGTTTTTCTGTCTCCACTGGTCTAAACAGGTTGTATCTTATTGGATTTTATTATATATGATAGTATAAGCAAAAACTTTTATAGACAAGGAGATTATACAGAAACCATTGTTCATTTTCTGTTAGTTGATTCTAAATACCCTGTAATACTGTCATTTTCTTAAATAGTTTTACATTGTTTTGATATATTTGATGCTACAGTATCCGAAGTTATACTCAAAGATTTCAAGGAAAGAGACAATATGGTAACTACTTTTATGTCAGGATTATCTGGTGGTGAAACACTATTTTGCTTAAATGGTTATGTTTTGATCTGTGCTGTTTTGCCGTTATGCCCTCTTTTATCTCAATCTCCATTTTATTATTTACTTTTTTATTTTTATCCTTTTAATTAAGGGAAAAATAAATAAAAAATAGCAGGATATATTATAGTAACCCACTTTGACTTTCCATGATTTTGATTAAAAGCCCTGTATTGTTCTCACCATCTTGTTTTGACTGATGTTCCTCTATTCTGTTTTGCTTGATAGTACCAGGTTCAAAAGTTTAGGCAACAGCCGTGAAGATAGTGGGATTCATTATGACACCCATTCTGGTTGACTAATATCTGCTTTTGAAAACCTATAATGTCTCCAATGTTTTGGTTTTGGTGGTTTTGTTCTTTACTGTTTTGTTCAATTTTAATATAACTGATGATATAGGCAATTCTATTTGAGATAGTTGGAGGCATTATGGTAACCATTGTTGATCACCTTGTATTATGCTTTAACATTATCTGTTATGTCCACCATTTTGATTTGACTGACTCTGTTCTGTTATGTCACATTTCATTCTACTCTCTTCCAAAAAAGTAATAAGAACTGTGGGAGCAACAAAACCCAAAATATATAATTGTCATTGTACATAAGAGAGGAAAAGAAAGTGCTCTAAATGATATAACTGCATGTATATTTAAGTGTATAAGATACATAATGATATTACTGAGTTTTGTTGGATCATTGAACAGAACTGTTTGCAGTCTCACTGTTGGAATGTCCACTTTATAAGCTTTAATTTTGTAACTTGAACAATTATTTCTAAGATGACAATATGTAATCCATTAACTAGTGATTTCCTAATGTTTATTTTTTTCTGTAAATCTGTATAACTTGTACCCTTTCTCTGCTTTTTTTTCTTTTTCTCCTTAAATAAAATTTAAAAAAAGAAAGAAAATAACCTCAAACCCAGATTGATATACTCTGATAAACTGTTTCTAGAAATTAATGGAGAAACAAGATGCTTCCAAGACAAATAGGAACTTGGGAAATTCGCAACCACTAATCCAACTCTACAGAGAATACTGCAGGGCCTTCTAGAGAGAGAGAAAAGCACTAGGATTCCAGGAACAGTGGCAGGAGAGGCCTCAATGAATGGAGCAGAAGACAGAATGAAGAAGACAAGCAGACAACTGATGGCAGAAAAAGAGTGTAACAGAAATGAGGCAGAGAAGGTTGGTTATAATCTCTAATATAGATGGCCTTGATACTACAAATTTAAAAAAAAAAAAAGAACCACACGTGGAGTAGATCAGGAGGTAGGGTACACCGAGATGGTATTTATAGGAAATATAATTAACATGAAAAAGAGTACATGGACTGAAAACCAAATATGAGAAAACAATGCTCTATGTGACAGAGAACCAGAAAGTAGTAGGGGCAACTAGACCAGTATTTGTGGATAGGTTGGAAATACAGGCTTTAATAGGGAAAGGAATACCATTAGAGATCAAGTCTGAGAGAAGGTTCAGAACCACTGAGGCAAAGAGCAGGTTGCCCTCCCCAATTTAAAACCAAGGGTCTTGGTCAGACCCAAAAATGCACAGTGCAGCCTGGGGAAGTGAAAGGGGAGGGAGAGTCTTTAAAAAGATGGCAGAAGATATTGTTAATAGTGTATCAGGATTTAAAACCCACATTATTTGCACCACTCTGCTTAAATAGATTGTATTCTGTCCCAGTTTGTCTATTTGTATTAGATTTGAGGTCACAGACAGCTATCCCAAAACATCAGGATATAGCACAGTAATCATCTTTAATTTCCTATTAACTTAATCTGGAGCCCTGTATGACTTATACTGTTTTATCATGATTGATCTTAGTTAAATCTGGTTTGTTTGATTGCTGTTTCGTATTGATAGATTTTATTCAAAACTGATATGGCTGATAGTATCAAGTCTGAGAGTATAGGCAACTACACTGAAGATGACAAGACTATGATACACATTCTGGTTTGATAACTGCCTGTTTTTGAAGTTTTATACTATATACAAAATTGTGTTTTTATTAATACTATTATGTACTGATATATCCAGTTATACTATGTCTGATGATATAGCCAATTCTATTGAAGATAACAAGAGACAACACAGGAACTACGGTAGAACTCTTTATACAACAGTCTTATATGTCTTCTCCCTCTAATATAGAAAGGATAGAAATACATGTTAAGACCCATGCATGTGTAGAATCTATAAACAGTTCATGAGAACTGATCTTATGACACATGATGAGATGAACAGATACTTTGAAGAAAAAGAGACACTAAAATACCCAGTGCTGATCCTGGAATGTCATAATGGGAAACCCAGCAATAGTATTCTTTGTTCAGAGTGATATTAGCCTCCTTGGGTTTGTTCAGTCTCAACATAATTGAAGATATGGATAACTGCATGTATGTTTAAGTGTACAGGATTGATAACCATATTTCTAAGTTTTTGTTGGATAGTTGAACAGAACTGATTGCAGTCCATTTGAATTCCCACTTTATATGTTCCACTTTTGTATCTTGAACAACTATTTGTAAAAGGACAGTATATAAACATCAACTAGTGATTTCTTACTGTTTATTTTTTCTCTGAACGTATGTATTATTTCTACCCATTTTGTTTTGTTTAGTCTTTCTTTAAATAAAAATTTTTTAAAAACCCTCTTGTTTATAGGCACATGACTGTTTTTAGGGTTTCTGTTCTCCTTTAATTCCCTGTGTGTTGTTTACACCAGTACAATGCTGTGTTTCAAAGCAGACCTTTCTGTCATCCCTCTGTCAAAGTGCGGGGTGTTTTCATCACATGCTTTCTTGAGATCTTGTAGGTTTCCACAGTGTAAACCTCACAAAAATGCTAGGGCCTCTCAGTGACTGAGTGCCCTTTAAATCAGTGTCTGGCTGGTCTACCCCAAGTTACCTCTGATTGACCACTTCACAGGAGGCCTTCTCTACACCAGTAGTTGGTACTGGAGCTTTAATTCATGGATTTCTATTTCGGTAAGCTGTGTATCTCTCCCTCCAATTTTGAGGTTGCCATTTGACCTGTGGTTTCACTTCCTTTATGAATACATGAAGAAATACTGATTTTCAAAATTATTCCTATTTTTATGGTTGTCTATGTAGAATAGTGAGTCCTAGCAGGTTGCATATAGGACTATAAGCCAGAACACTTTATTTTTCTTTGTAGTAGATTTTTTGAATGTAATAAAACTTTATTGAAATTGATTAATAAAGGTAAGTACAAATTAAATGCATCATACATTAAATATTTCATAGGTATAAGCATTGCACTTCACACTGAACTGCAGAATGATACTTTTACTTGAGATATGACATCTTAAAATTATAATTATTCTTTGCTATGATTGGTGGTGCTATTTCCATATAGTTTGACCTATATGTGCATTAAAATACATAGGGAGCAATCACTGTTTATGTGCTTCAGGTATAAATTATAATTTAAAAAGTGAGGAATGAAATATTATATATAATTTTGTATTTTAGTGTTCTGCATTTGTTCCCATAGATATGAATTTCTGTGATCCTTGTAGCATGATCATGAATCTATGATTCTATTATTTAAAGACATCATTATCGAAGTTACAGTATTATAGTCTATATTCACATAGTATAGGGTTATGCATGTACTAAAGTTCTTTTACCATAAGTGTGATTTTATCTTTTATAATAAGCTACGCGATTTCTAGTAGAAACCGCCAATCATGGTTATCCTTTTCCTCTGAATGCAGTTTGTCATATTATGAACTTTAGTCTCTTCCATCTTTTAAGATTATGTCTCTATATTTTTCTTTCAGGTTTTAAAATATGTACATATACGTGGCTTATTTTTATTTTCCATCATAAAGAAAATTTTCATTCAGTGTGGAAATACTTCTGTTTTGTTTTTTGGTGCCCAGGTTAAAACTCATGGCATTGGGCTTATCAGTCAAGTGCTTAAGCCTCTGAGCTAAATCCCCGGCCCTACTGATTCAGATATCCCTTGAAACATATTTTCTCCACCACTCACTTTTTTCTTTTTCTTCCTAAGAACTCCACTTTTCACAGCATGGACAATGGATACAGATTTCCATGTCACTAACTGAGCCAATCCACTTCAAGGATATTTTCATCATTGTGATGAAAAAAATCACCTCTGTATATAATCCACTGAATAATCCTGAGATTGACTATTAAAAGAATTGTCCAGTCCTAATTGTTATACCATGCAAAAATTTCATATTTCATATTCTTTTTTCTGATATATGAATTGAATGTTGTCGATTGCCTTTCAGTCCTGCTCTCCTGCAAGCTTTGACAGGCTGCATTTCCCTTTAATGTCAGGACAGTGTCTTCAGTTTAAATCTAACCTTCTCTTTGATCTAAGGGGGGTTTAGGGGTGTCTTTATTTCCAAGGATTTGGTAGTTTTCCTATTATTGGTCTCTACTGAATCATTGCATCAGTTTGTATATGATTTCAGCTTCTTAAGAGGCATCAAGACGATCAAGAATTAGCTAAAAATCACAATGGGCAGCATGCCACACCATGGGAACTCTCTTTATATACACCTTACAGGCAGGGGAAAATAATGTACATGCTGATGTTGTTAAATTGAGTATTCAGTAAGCTTGAATTGCTAGATGTTGGCAAGTTCTATAACCTTGCTGATTACCAGCCTTATTCTATCTATTGTAAAGAAATAATTTTTGTGGGTATTTATTTCTCCTAGATATTTTTCATTCTATATATTCATGCATGGACATTAGAATTAATGGTACATAGGCATTAAAATTACTAAATCATATCTTATTTTCAAACAGTTCAACTACTTACAAAACTGTACACTGTTTCTTCTTTATCTGCAATGCAATGTCCATGAAGATGGTATGATTACAAAAAGAGAAAAATGATTAATAATGCAAAATGCAAACAAGTTTAGATACACAAATTTAAAATATCAAAACACTACCTTGAGAAATGTAGGTATATTTTAATGCCAAATTTCATATGTACCAACATTTAAATTAATGCTTGTGATTTTTTAATGCTTCTAATTTTTTGGAAATGGATCACACAAAAATATAGCATTTTGTATTTATTACTGGTGCTTGAATAACACTCTAAATTAAACTGAAGTATTATTATGTGACTTAAAGTTATATTTGTATGAGAAACATGAATACTTCGTGGTTTTAAAATGACAATTAAAATTCAGTTATCTGCTGTGTGTGTAAGTTTTTAAAATAGACTCGGATTTTTCAAGCTTTTCAGGCTTAGCCCAAAAGTATGCAAAAAGTTTAGAGAATACCTTAGCATATTTCACAACAATTATCAGTTTCCATTACTGTATTGTTGTGGTGCATTTAGTACCATTATCAGATTTTTATGAAAATTCACAGATTATATAAGAGTTTACACTTCTTGTTGCACAGGCATATGAGTGGTGACAAAGGGATTATGTCCTCTACCTGCCATTCCAGCATCATATAGCCAGCTTCCGCTGCCCTCAGATACCAGGAACCCTGCATCAACATCTTTTCTGTCCTCCTTCTAAGCTGTGGCATATTTGATCTTTTCTTTTACTGTCTACAGTCTTACCTTATCCAGAAAAAATGCACAATGTGTATATAAATCATATAAACATTTTCTAAGAAACTATAAATCTTCCTGTGTCATCTTCGCAAAGTCTGAGTATAAATACATTACCAAACCTGATCTGATTCTAGAGAAAATGTTTCGCCACAATGTCAAAATAGCATAAAATTAAGATGCTGAAAATATTTCAGGAAAAGAATTCCACTATAAGAATACCATTACAAAGGTCAAAGTTTTCTTTCAGAAAGATGAATTCTCTGTTCCTGTACTGACAGTGATCTAGAGGGTCCTAAGTGAACATCTGATAAGAATCCAAACTATATATACCAAAATACAGGCTAAATTTTACACATGGTTCCATGTTAAAATGAACTATCCAGAATTATTTCAATCTGATGCATCCTTCCGGGTCAGGAAGAAAAACCAAGTTGAGGTAAATGATGAGAGAGGGGTGGCTGAGTTTTCTCAGGAAAGTATAAGAAAAACTGCGGTCTGCCTGTCTCTGTACACTAACTGATAGAAGGGCACCCAGAGGCAAAGACACGCACAAGGCAAGCACCACACAAAAGTCATCACTGACAGCAGGCTCACAAGAAAACTAAGAACAGGGAGCATTATGTAAGTCTGGTTGTATCACATACTAGCTCCTTTTATGCATAAAATCAACACGTGTAGGTTTTCAAATTGTCTATTTTTCCAAAAGAAATAACACACATAATTCCAAGTACTAGTACATTCAATCCAGCAAATTAGAATGTAATCTCTGTTACTTTTTTCAGGTTAAATCAAAACTATAAACATATGGAACTTGCATTCACCTCATGTCATCTGAGGTCAGTTTCTTGCTCCACAACCTGCTCATGGCGTTTTTCACTTCTGCATTCCTCAGTGTGTAAATCAGAGGGTTGAGAAAAGGTGTCCCAATTGTATAAAACACCGCTATCATCTTATCCACGGGGAAGGTGGTAGCAGGACGTGTGTAGATAAATATACAAGGTACAAAGAACAGGATGACCACAGTGATGTGGGAGATGCAGGTGGAGAGGGCTTTTCTCCTGCCTTCGGCACTGTGGTTCCTGAGAGAATGCAGGATGACTACATAGGAGACCATCAGCAGGACAAAGCTCACAGTACAAATGGCTCCGCTATTGGACACCAGGAGCAGGTTTATCACATAGGTGTCTGCACAGGCAAGTTCCAACAGGGGCTCCAAGTCACAGAAATAGTGATCGATCACATTGGGACCACAGAAAGGTAAACTCAAGGCCAGAAGAATCTGAACTAAAGAATGCACGCAGGATCCCACCCACGCAACAGCCACCAACACTCCACAGACCCTGCTGTTCATGAAGGTCATGTAGTGCAGGGGCTTACAGATGGCCACGTAGCGGTCTACAGCCATGAGGATCAGGATGAAGATTTCCAGGCAACCAAAGAAATGGAATGTGAAGACCTGAATTAGGCACTCAGTGAAAGTAATTGTGGCTTGCTTCACAAGGGTGTCCACAATCATCCTAGGGGCTATGGAAGTGGAGAAGCAGGTGTCAGATAAGGATAGATAGAAAAGGAAGAAGTACATCGGACTCGCAAGTGCCTGACTGGTCTTGATGGTAGTAATAATCAGCAAGTTACCACACAAAGTCCCCAGGTAGAAAACCAAAAAAAGGATGAAAATTGTTTTCTTCCAGAGAGGATCTTGTGTCAACCCAAGGAGAATGAACTCAGTCACGGTATTGTTCAGCTGCATGATTTCATGAATGTAAGAAATGTACAAGTGGGAAAAGAGACATCTGCAAAAGACAATGTTATAAGAAGGCATAAAATATTTGATATAATGGACTGTGGTGCTCTGTAAAGTTATGTAATTTTTAAAGCAAAAATAATTCTAAGTTAGAGCATTCTATCTAAGATGTCTTAATAAATTATTTCCCAACTTTACTCCTCAATTTTTATGATGACCCAATAGCCTATGATGAGTCTGAGATAAAGATTTAAACATGATTTTCTCCAGTTAAACTCTTGAGGTACAAACAAGTGTCAGTTTTGTTGGGATTCTGATAAATTTTAATCAACTTAAAATTATGAGATAACATTACATGCTATCATTCCCTTTGTTTTATGTGTCAGAACATACCAGTGACCTTTTTATCATGCTGGATCAATTTGCAGTTAGGATCTACCAGATTGTCCTTGGAGTTCCATCTTTATCCATGCAAAATCCTACAACACCCCCAGCTTTGCACAAATGTCTGCACAGGTAGTACATCATATGCTTATTACATTACACAAATGTGTATTACTCATAAGTATGTGGTAGGCTCCAATTTTGTCCTAAAATATGTCATTCTGGAAAAAGGAACGTGAAATATTTGATGTGACAAACAAAATAGTGAAGCAAAGATAAATGAACATTCTTTCATAGTTTGGAATTTGTCAGATATCTGTAATTTTATTTCTCTATTTTATGAAAAGTATCCTCAGTGAACTCAAAAACATGAGGATGAATTTCAAAATTAAGGGGAACCTATACATCTAAAAGCTTATGTTATAGTGACTCATTTTTAACATAATCATTTTAGGTCTCCAGACTCTTGTTGTATGACCAGATGATGAACAGAAATCCCCAAATCCCACATCCTGTAAAACATTCAGGAAATAAATGTGAGAGGAGCATATCATTCCAAAGATGCATGGAAGTTAGTGTCTGATGTAAAATTTCTTTTCTTCTTTGTCAAAGTAAGAAATAATTCAGTCTTGAAATTTCAGTAACTTAAACAGAATTTTAAATCAAATTCAGAAAGAAATATTTTCAATTTATTTCAGTGAAGAAACCAATTTCAGAACTTTCTAGTAATGATGTTGATGAAACACTCTGAAATTAAAATATAAACTTAAAAGTTATAGACTTAAATATAATCTAAAAGAATCAATTATCATACAGCATTCACATAATATTATATTCCATACAGCAATGCATTATTGTATTTGATTAAGTGAATTTTGTGTTGAATATTAGAGAATGCTTTTCCAATTCAAAACTACTCATGGGAAGATTCTAATGAATTTGTTTATTTTGTAGATCTAAATGTTCCTTTGTACTATATGACCTTGGATAAAAGATTATTAAATAGAAATAAATTGAAACTTGACATCTTAATCTTGAAATAAGGGCATCTTCCTTCATTTAATTACAAGATAGGTACATGATAAAAGATTGGCACTTAAAAATTAGTACTCATTGGTATCAATGATATGTGAAAGTCTCCCAATCTCCCAAGATTTGACCCCCTGTGTCACTGTGTAGTTTAAGAAAAATTTGATGTCATTATATGGATAGATATATAGGTGATAGGTAAATAGATTACTGTACACTGAGATACAGAGGTAATAGGTAGATAGTGATAATTTGTTATCAGTCTCATTAGTGTGTTCATTTCTAAGACAGCATTATATTGGTTTACACATAAATTTTAAGTTAGGCTACTAATATTTATCATATATGAGTACACATTTTATAGTGTAGGTCTCTTATCAAACACATAATAGTTTCAGAATGTTATGTACCTGAAAACATCTGTTGACATAAAGATCATTTGAATCTTTTCCTGATCCAGAAAATTTGTACTCTTTTAATCATGCATTATTAATATTTAACATGTTTCTTTGCCTCTAAATATATTCAAGTGCTTGTTTTTCTTATAAGAATATTTTGTAATCTACCATTTGCTAGAAATATCTAGATATACACAGATCAATATCTAGAAAAAAGACAACATATGTCTGAAACCAGTTTTCAATATCCAGAAAAAAAGAACATAAATCTCAAATCAAGAAATACTTGTTGAAATCTGATATAACCAAGGTAGATTCAAGATAAAATGAAAGTACCTTGAAGATTAATAAACATATGTGGAGGGGCTGGGAATTTAGCTCAGCGGCATAAGCAACTGCCTTGCAAGCAGGTGGTCGTGAGTTCGATCCCCGATACCGATAAAAAAGTGAAAAAAAATAAAAATTAAATAAACATATGTGGGATTATTACACAGAAACAATGTAGGATCTAAAGACTAAAAGTGCACGATGCAGAACAGCCCAAGTCCCCTTGTCTTGTGCTTTCTTCCAGCAGTGCCTTTCCAGGGCAGCCACTGCAACCCTCTGGCTACATTAAGAAGCCACTTCTGAGCAGTGTAGAGACAAGCTGATGAAGGCATCCTCACTCGTGCTACCCAAAGCCTTTCACTGTGGCTTATGCTACATACTAATGCTAACCACACAAGCATCTATGTCTTTAAATTTGTTTCATCAATTTATGTGGACTAGGAAAATAGCTGTTCTTGTCATATGATTCTAATCAGTACCTTGGGCATTGTAGATGCCATTCTGTGCTTTTAAATTAAATATTCTGTATCATGTGCTTCTGAGATGCAGTTAGATGTGTCTTGTGGTACTGCTGCCACTACGATACACATTCACATCTTTAATTCACTGGGCCTTTCCACCTTTGCATTATGATAGAGACAAAAACAGAGCCAGAAAGCAAAACAAGACCTGAGATCAATTTGAAACACACAGCAGAATAGTTGCACAGCCTGAAGCTGCAGCTCTTGTCCCAGATGGTGATCTGTGACACTGAAAGTTTAATATTTATGCATTGACCACCTTAAAAACTTTGGGTTGCTTTTATATTTGCTTTATGATATTTCTGTGGAAACCTTCTCCTATCACAGTACAATAAGATGCTTTGCACATCCTCCTGATGGTAACTCACGGTTTTAGGTGGATGCCTACACATCACCTTCTGTTTATTTTCCTTTCCAGTGAAATCACAAAGGAATCTCAAACCAGGATAGAATTTCAGGGTCTGAAGTCGACACAGCACTAGATGCATTGTCAACCCATTTCAGATCACCTTAGCTAATTCTGAAATAACATGATTTTTCAAAACCATAATAACCAGAAAATGGAGGTAAGAGAGATGAGGATGACCAAGAATCTGTGAAAGCAGAGTGTGGACAGTGCCTGCAGCTGGAGCAGCAACCCTTGGCCCCATCTCTGTGTCCTTTTCATAATGCGGCAACTACAGTGAAAAGCACCTCTGATCCTGAAGACTCTCTGAAATCATGCGTCCCTTCCTAGTTCAGATGCTGTGTTTGCAGAATCTCTGCATTTCTTTGTAAACCATTCCCTGCTGGAAGGCTAACATGCTGCTCCATGCTGTTATATTCCTTTACAGCTCATATTAATGTGATATTATATATATTCCTGTGCCCTCTCAATCTGTGATTTTTGCCTTTTCTCAAAAGGTGCCCTGGAAAACTGCATTCTGTGTGGACCAGAGATCACCATAAAATCTAATCCCCTTACTTACGCATTGTGTATCTACTATGCAAAGCGTAGTAAAATTAATCTTCAATTATTCCTCTTTCTATAGTTTACAGGATGAAGCCCAAGCAGGTAAAATGACCCATACAGGAAGTTTTGGCAAGAGTCAATGTGAAGTAAGAGATAAACTCTTTATCCAACATATTCTCAGAGGCTGTTTTGCTACACCTGTTGTGTTAGATCTCAGCTTTGTTACACAGTGTGTACACCAAAAAACATGATATCCATGATAATAGCTGAGCAACAATGATTCACCCTTGGAAAGTAGGTCTCAGAAATGTGTCAACTGCAAATATATCCTTAGGATGTAATTGATCAAATTAGAAGTTATTTGATTGTGAGGCACACAATATTTGATTCAGTATATCACCAGGAGATGAAAAGCTCTCATTTTACAGAAACTCTGTCAAAGCCATGAACTTCAGTAACCTATTTTCTATGCTGGTCAAACATAATTGCAAATTACCTAATATCAGCATCATCTATTGTGCCTTATCTTGCTACTCAATTACAATTTACTCATAACACTTGACAACAAAAGACATCCAAATATATTGCATTGCATATAAATGGCAGTAACTCATAAGTAATTCACATCTCCCTGTGTGCCCAGGTAGCAGTGATGACTTTCAGAAGCCTGTGGACATAAAATACTATTCAAATTACACAAATTGTTTTTTTTTTTCTTGCAAAACTTTCTATACTCACCGATTTGCTGTATGAACAGTTATATTGGTAAAACCCAACTTGGGTTTTTGCCTATTCCTCCTTTAGAGTATGGAAGATGTGTACAGTTATACTTTATATTTAAAGTAGAAAACTGTCCTGGATCATTCCATAACACCATTTGTCTTTCAGAAAAAGTAAAAACAATCCATCACCTACCTGTTAGAGGAGAACATGAATTAGTGTCCAGGGTCCCCCTTCCTTTTTGACACTTGTATTTTCATGTAACCCTGAGGGAAAAAAGTCCATCCTATGTTCTAGGGGGAATAATTTTTTTTAAAGTGATGTGAGGTATGACCATCCCAGAGGATATTATTCCGTAAGGCTTCCTTGGTTTTGTTAAATCAACAATATCTCAAATGTAATCAACTTAACTTTGGCTTTCCTAGTAAGCCTGAATGAAGAGCAAAGTTCTCCTTCTCCTTACAATAATTATCCATATACAACAGGTTCGATGCATCCAGTGCATTAAGAGAACTATCAAGGAAAATGAGAAACATTATGAATGGATAATAAAGAGGGTAGTAGAGAACAGGTGTAAGAAAAACAGTATTCTTCACGGAAAAGGAAAGACAGGGACATAACTCTGCTGTCATCCAATGCTGTGCTTCTTCAATTTGTGTTATAAGACAAACATCTATAAGTACAATAATTTATTTGAAAATGCAATGCCTATAAAAGAGGATTGTATTCTGAAATCAGAGATTCTGTGTTGTGGCCTGCAGAAGTCCTGCTCAACACAGCACCAGATTTACAGTAAGTCATCTGAAAAGCTTTAAGTACAGCTAGTATTGATTGCAAAACAATTGGTGTCACCTAATTCTTCAAATTCATTCCCATTTGCTGTTTTCTAAAGCCTGCTGATAAGCAGAAAAGGAGCATGTTTCAGTTGAAATAATTTTATTTCAACAAAAGTTGACTAACTTACATTTTAAATTCATAATTATTTCACACAATTACATTTTAAATTCATAATTATTTCACAAAGTATGTATTAAAACTGCATGTGAGAACAATCTGTGACTCACAGAAGTTAAACAATTTGCTCAGTTTAAAAAGTTAGCATCTTTAGTAACAAAAGCTGTTCTAATGATTGTTTAATTCCCTGGTTTTCAACATTTACACACATTTTCTTTGCAGCCGCCTAAACCAAACATCAATGAATAAAGAGAGGGATAACAGAAGACGTTTCTCTTTGCTGAGCAATTGCCCAGCTACTAAAACCGAGTACTCATTACTACCACAAAGTTGATGAATATGAGATACCATGATATCACTGTCCTTGGTTCCCCATACAACTTACAGATGTTCATTTGCTCTGCAAACTTGAAAGATGAAATTTTCATTTGAAATTTTAAGTTATACATTTATGTATCATCATTAATTACTTGGGAAAAATATAAAAAGTTCCTTTAGGTTTTCCCTAAATCCAATAACTAGAAGCAAATGTCATATTTTCTGAATGACTTTGCTCACTTTCTTTATTTTACTGCATTAGCAACATTAAAAAAAAGATAATTTAAGTTTTGGATCACATCTGATTGTTTTTGATATCTGTCACAGAGAACATTTCATAGCTCCAGGATAGTTAACTCATACAGATTAGTTTTGAAAACCCACTATCTAATTTCCTAAAGCTTTGAATCACAATGTTCTGTTATATAACTTTGGTACACTAATTAAATAAATGACAATGTCAAAGTTCTGTTACATCTGAGAAAGTCATCTAAATATTGTATTGGTCATCCTAATAGTCAAAGGAGCCAAGATAAAAAGATTAGAATGTCAGGAATTAGAAAAGTTTCTTGTTTCAAAACATAACGACTGATAATTATGAAATGAGAAGTGTTGACACATAGTTATTCTTATACTCTACAAGTGTTGCAGTGTTTATGGTAAGTGTGCCACAAAATGAATTAAATACAAGGGATTCAAGTTATCTATGGAAGATTATAGTTATGATTGTTGGAACATCTCCAGTATGTGATGCACTATTTTTACTATAGTTTTGCTCCGTAGTTTAGATCCTTTTGTTATTGTTCCACCATAACTGCCAACTTGCACAGTTTGACCTGTATCTCTAATTTTCCCATTCCCTACTCCCCTGACTCTGGTAACCACCATTTCATTATGTTTCTATGTACATTATTTTTGACTCTACATGTGAGACTTACAGTCTTTTGTGTGTTGGTTTGTTTATTTGTTTGTTTGTTTTGGTGTCTAGATGACTTCAATCAAGATAATGCTTTTCAGATTTTTCCTGTGACTGCAAATGGCAGCACCCTTCACTGTCCTGCCTTCCCCAGTGTGGGGCCTTCTCCTTGAGCAGGAGAAACAGCTTCTCATCCACTTCTCTTCTCCTCCAAGGGGGGCCTTCTTCCACGTCGTCTTACCCACACAGCACCTCGCTCTTCTTTCTGGTCACGATGCCCCATCTTCTTCACATTTAACACAGACTGGAAACTTTTTGTTTTTCTCTTTTTATTTTGTGATTCTACAAAAATCAATATAGGCAGGACTATATTCTGATGTTTTTGTTTGATTTATTATCTGTAGTATCTCCTGATCATAGCATAGAAGTTAACAACAAATTCTTGTTTTGTTACATTTTTGTCCGTAAAACAAAATGTGATGCAAAGAAAGAACAATTTATTCTCAGAAATGAAAGGCAAAATAAATAAAGAAGCACTTGCTTCTTTCAATCCAGGGACTTTACTGCCTGGAGGGCTGCCTGCCGGAGTAAGTTCCTGCTCACCATCCCGAGTCCCAGGAGAGTCTAAGATCATTGCTCCCAGTGGCCAAGGACGTGCCAGCTTGCAGCCACACTAGCCTGGGCCTGGTAGGGTTCAGGGCTGCCTGGGCCATGTCTAGTGACCTTGTTTCAATCTGGGAACTGTGCTGCTGAAGGAGGGAACCAGGCTGCCTGCAGGGGTAAGTTCCTGCTCACCATCCCGAGTCCCGGGAGAGTCTAAGATCATAGCTGCCAGTGGTCAAGGATGCACTCAGCTTCCAGGCACACTAGACTTGGCTGGGGAGGTTTTGTAGTTTGACTAGATTACAGCCAGTGATCTGCTTCAATCAGCGGAGTTGAGAGCATGTGAAGTGAGTGCCAGCACATTGGTCCTTGCCTGGAGAGATGTTTGGACCATCATTCACAGTGGTGAGGTGCTTGCCCAGCTTCCTGGAACACTGGAGGTAGCACTAGAGGTCTTGTGGGTCTGACTAGACCATGTTCAGAAACCTCTATTCAGTCCCAGGAGCTGAGGGGATAGGAGACGATTTCCAACATGCCAGAGGAAGCCATGGAGCACCACCTGAAACACGGGAATATAAGAAAATGACAAAATGAAAGACCAAAATTCAATCTCAAATATTGAGGCCATCACAAAAAAGCCTAGGACCCATGTACATGTTATACTAAGAAGCTGAAAAATTAAAATAATTGATTAAAAGATGGTTAGCAAAAATAGTTACTTAAAAGGATAGTTATTAGCAATATTGTCATTCTGTATTGAGCTCGTTACCCTAGTAACCAAGGACCAACCACAGAGTTATAAATTAACTGACCGCGTCGTTATGCTGTTCTGTAATGCATCATCCCCCCCACCTTAGAACCTCTGTGCATGTAAAATTTTGTTCCCCTTGTAAGAGACAAATGATGCTGTGTCAACCATTGCTCCCTTTATGAGAGACAAATGTTCCTGGAATTGGCAGACCAAGGACTAGGAATTGGCTAACCATCCCCTGTGAAATGCCTCTGACCTCAAGCAAAGGGGAACAAAGGCCCACCTTATTTCTGTTTCTCATCACTATGTACTTAATGATCAATGAGCTAATCATAAATGAACTATAAAAATCAGTCAAAACTCTAATTGAGTTGCGCAGCTTTGCAAATTCCATCTGCACTGTGTCGCTGGGCCAGCTAAAATAAAAGTGCTTCTTCCTAAAAACGAAGTCGTTCTGCCCCATCTTTTCCATCTCAGGGCCTTTGCCCCATTTTTCATCTCAGGGGCTTTTTGGGGAAGTACAACACTACATAGAAGAATATATATGCCATACACCTGAAATAATAGCAACTGAAATAAAGAAACAACTCCAGGAAGCTTTAAAGGAAATTCAAAGTAGAAATAATCTCCCAAGTAAAAGAAGAAATGATAAAACAGACTATACAGCATTTATACATGTGAGTTTGATTTATTTCACTTAGGAGTATGGTCTCAAGCTGCGTCCATTTATTTATAAATATCTCAATGTGATCATTCCTTATAGCTGAGTACTACTCCATTGTATAAAAATACCACATCTTTTTTTATCCATTACTCAGTTGATGGACACATAGGTTGTTTCCGAGATCTGGCTATTACAAATTCTGCTGCTATAAACATGGGTGCACAAATATCACTTTGGTATGATGTTTTCAGTTCCTCTAGGAATATGCCCCAAAGTGGAATAGCTGGGTTGAATGGGACTTCCAATCCCAGATTTTTGAGGTGTCTCCTGACGGACCTCCACAGTGGTTGCACCAGTGTACATTCTCCCCAACAGTGCAGGAGGGTTCCGTTTATCTCACAGCCTCTCTAGCATTTGTTGTTGGTAGTTTTCTTGATCATGGGGTTCTTTCTGGAGTGAGATGGAATCTCAGTGTGATTTTAATTTATATATTCTAATAATTAATGACGAAAAATTTTTCATGTATTTGCCATTTGTATTTCCTTATCTGTGAACTGTGTATTCATCTCAGATACCCATTTTTGGACTGGACCTTAGAATGTTGGGGCTCTGATTTTTTTAATTCTTTATATGTTTTAGAAAGAAGTCCTTTGAAGGACAGTTCACTAAGATTTTTTCCCAGTTTGTGGGTTTTCTTTTCACTATTCTGGGATTTCTTTTCACATGCAGAAACTTTTTAATAATATGTGATCCCAGTTATTGATACTGGGAAGTATTTCTTGTGTGGCTTGATTCTTTTTCATGAATTCTACCCCTACCCCTATGTCTTCATGATTTTTACCCAATTTGTCTTCCAATAGATTTAGTGTTTCTGTTTTTTTATTCAGGTCTTTGATCCATTTAGATTTTAGTTTAGTACGTGGTGATAGACATGGGTCTAGTTTTAGTTTTGGGCATATGGAAAGCCAGTTTTTCCAACATCATTTATTAAGGAGACTGTCCTTCTTCCAGGGAACACGACTGACCCCTTAATCAAAGATAAGGTGGTTGAGTGTGTTTGTAGTTGTAGTTGTATCTTCTAACCTATTTCATTGATCTTCAGCTCTATTTTGATTCCAGTACCATGTTGATTTTACTACAGTTGCTTTGTAGTATAACTTGAAGTAAGGGATTGTGATGCCTCCTGCCTTGCCTTTGTTGCTTAGAACTGTCTTTGCTACTATAGGTCTTTTCTGGTTCCAGATGAATTTTAGGAGTGATTTCTCTAGATCTATGAGGTATGTTGATGGTATTTTTATTGGAATTGCATTAAATCTGTATAACAGTTTTAGGAGAATGATCATTTTAACAATATTTATTCTTCCTTTCCATGAACAAAGGATGTCTTTCCATTTTCCAAGATCCACATCAATTTCTTTTTCAGAGTATTATAATTTTCCCTGTGTACATCTTTTACTTCTTTTGTGAGATTAATTCCTAAGTATTTCAGTTTTTGGATGCTAGTGTGAAGGGTGTGGCCTCTCTTATTTCTCTCTCAGTGATTTTGTGTTAGTATATAGAAATGCTATTGATTTTTGAGTATTGATTTTGTATCCAGCTACGTTGCTAAATTTATTTATTATATCTAGGAGTCTTTTAATGGAGTTTTGGGGATCTTCTATGTAGAGTATCTTGTCATCTACAAATAATTATAGTTTAACTTCCTCTTCTCTTATCTGTACCCATTTTATTTCTCTCTCTTGTCTAATTGCTCTGACTAGTATTTCCAGTACTATATTGAATTGGAGCGGTGATAAGGAACATGTTTATCTTGTACGTGATTTTAAGGTAAAGGCCTTCAGTTTTTGGCCATTTAATATGATACTGGCTGTTGGTTTGTTATAAATGACCTTTATCATGTTGAGGTAAAGACCACCTATTCCAATTTTCTGTAAGATGCTTATCAAAAATATTGCACCTATCAAAAGCTTTTCCTGCATCTATAGAAATGATCATGTGATACTTACTTTTGGCTTTATTGATATGGTGGATTAAATTGATTGATTTATATATGTTAAACCATCCTTGCATGCCTGGAATGAATTTCACTTGGTCATGGTGTATATTCTTCTTGATGATTTGCTGCATCCTGTTTGCCAATATTTTATTGAGGATTTTTGCATCTGTGTTCATTAGGGAGATTGTCCTGAAGTTCTCTTTTTTAGTTGGGTCTTTCTCAAGTTTTGGTACTAGAGTAATATTTGCTTCCAGGAATGACTTAGGAAGGATTGCTTCCCTTTTTATTTCATTGAAGAGTTTGAGAAGTGTTGGCATTAAGTCTTCTTTGTATCCACAATTGAGGGTGCAGGCAGGCACAAGACCCCCCACCATTTCCCATCCACCCAAGTGCATCCAGAAGCTAGGACATTGGCGCAGGCAGTTCCAGTTCCAGACCTGCAGAGCCAGTTGAGTGTGGCAGGAAGCTGAGAATTTCCTTGACTGGTGAGATGATCCCAAACTCCTGGGGCTTGGCATGGTGAGGACACTCACCTCTGGCCGCCCATTTCCCAGGATTGAGAGAGGGTCACTGGGAGTGGGACGACAAGCAGGCACAAGACCTCTGGCTACCCAGTTTCCAGAATTGAGGGTGCAGCCAGGCACAAGACCCCCTCAGAGCCGGCCGACTGTGGGAGGAAATTATACTACAATGCAACTATAGTAAAATCAACAAGGTACTGGAATAAAAACAGACCTGAAGATCAATGGAATAGATTAGAAGATACAACCACAACTACAAACACACTCAACCACCTTATCTTTCATAAAGGGGCCAAACATGTACACTGGAAGGTGACAGTCTCTTTAATAAATGATGCTGGAAAAACTGGCTCTCTATATGCCAAAAACTAAAACTAGACCCATGCCGATCACCATGTACTAAATTAAAATCTAAATGGATCATGATCTGAATATTAAAATGAAACACTAATTCTATTGGAAGGAAAATTGGGTGAAAATCTTGAAGACACAGGGGTAGGTACAGAATTCATGAACAGGAATCAAACCATATGGGAAATACTTCCCAGAATCAATAACTGGGATAATGTCTCATTAAAAAGTTTCTGCATGTCAAAAGAAACCTCCAGCATAGTGAAAAGTAAACCCACAAACTGGGAAAAAAATCTTAGTGAACTGTCTCTCAGACAAAGGACTTCTGTCTAAAACATATAAAGCATTAAATAAAAATCAGACCCCTGAAATTCAAAGATCAAATCCAAAAATGGGCATCTGAAATGAATACACTGTTCTCAGATGAAGAAATACAAATGGCAAATAAATGCATTAAAAGTGTTCATCATCATTGGTCATTAAATGCAAATTAAAATCACACTGATATTCCACTTTATTCCAGAAAGAATAGCCAGGGTCAAGAAAACTACCAACAACAAATGCTGGAGAGGCTGTGGGGAAAAAGGAACTGTCCTGCACTGTTGGTGGGAGTGTAGACTGGTGCAACCACTGTGGAGGTCAGTCTGGAGGTTTCTCCAAAAGTTGGGATTGGAAGCCCCATTCGACACAGCTATTGCACTTCTAGACATATTCCCAGAAGAACTGTAAAACATCATATCACAGTGATATGTGTGCATCCATGTTTATAGCAGCACAATTTGTAATAGCCAGATCTTGGAAACAACCTAAGTGTCCATCAACTGTAGAATGGATAAAAAAGTTGTGGTATTTTTATACAATGGAGTACTACTCAGCTATAAAGTATGATCACATTGAGATATTTATAAATAAATGGATACAACTTAACATACTCATAAGCGAAATAAATCAAATTCACATGTACAAATGCCATACAGTATTTGTGTATTTCTTCCTAGTGTAAGAAATGGTAAGAGTACATAAGAGTTTATGCTAATTATTATTTCCCATTACATTGCTTTCAAGCCTTATAATGTTTGCATTCATTAGTAGGAATGGTTTTATCCTGGTTTGTTTGTTTTTATTGTCTGTGATGGTATGAACAGCTATTTTGAAGAAAAGAAGACATTATAATAGCCAGGGATGATTTAATATCATCTTACTTTGAAGACCTACCATGCTTTTGTTCCTCTGTTTCCATTGGTTCTATCTTATTGGATTTTATTATTTGTGATAGTATGAACAAATTTTCTGTGGAAAATGAGATAATTTAGTAGCCATTGTTCATTCTCTGATATTTGGTTCTAAATGCCCTGCAATGCTTTCATTCTCTTGAATGGTTTTATACTATTTTGTTATGTTTGTTACTAATGTATATGAAGTTATGCTCAACTATTTCAAAGAAAGACATTATGGTAGTTACTGTTAACTATGGGTTGTCTTGTGGTGAAATACTGTGTTGCTTACATTGATCTGTTCTGATCTGAATTGTTATGTCCTGTTTTGTCTTAATCTCTTTAAAATTAAAAAGAAACAATGGTAAAAGAACTCATAGATTTTTTTCAAAGAAGATTTAATAGTGATAAATGTGTATATGAAAAAAAGAATTGCAAATCAAACCACAACGAGACATCCACCCATCCCGGTATGACTGGCTACTATGGAAAAAGACTAAACATAAAAAGAGCTGGTGAAAATAAGAAATGGGAGATCATCAGCTACACTGATGTAAATACAAATATGATGCCATTGTGAAGAAATATATGAGGTTTTCTCAAAAAATAAAATAAATAGAACATTACCACAGGATGCAGCAATCCCAATCCTAGAAAAATGCTCAAAGTAGATGAAATTAGTTTGTCAAACAGACATCTGCCATTCCATTTTCCTTGAACACTATTCCCTGTAACTAGCAAACACAAAAACTACGTGTTCATGAGCTAACAAATGAATGAAACAAATGTGGTATGTATACAAAATGGACTGTTTTGCAGACTTTAAACATTATAAAACCCTGTCATTTTCAAAATACAGAAGAAAAGGATTTTGAATTGTCATCATTGAGAAATAAATGTCGAGAGAGGTAAATGAACTCCTTGACTTTATCATGCAAAGGATACATGTATTAAAATATAACACTAAGTGCTGGGGATTTAGCTCAGCGCCATAAACACCTGCCTTGCAAGTGTGTGGTCTTGAGTTCAATCCCTAGTACCGATAAAAACAAAAAAGATAAAAATGTATATATATGGATCCCCATTAATACATACAATGCTAATATATATCTTAGGGAAATGGTTAAAATGTGCAAAGAAACTGAATGAACATTTCTTCAAACAGATAAACCAGTTGCAAAGAAGTCCTTGGAAAGCTCTCCGAGTCTCATACTAAATTAAATGGGCTAGGCCTTCACACCCAATTGGGCAGTGTTGCCTCTAAAGCCCAAAAATTCCCCCAAGGTGTTGTCCCTTGATCTTGGTTATACAGTCAGTCAAATGCACCACCTAAAATTTCAGTTTAGAAATAGTATGGCTGCATAGCCCTAGTTCCCATTCTTGGAAATATCATTGAGCAATAGGTGTTCACAATTAAATATAATACTCATTCTCTGGTACACAAGTATTTTACCATCCAGTTCAGAAATGTTGCTACCTCTTACTCACTTGGTCCAATCATCTTTTTTTTTTTTTTTTTTTTTGTCTTTCTCCTTTTTATCGGTACTGGGGATCGAACTCACAACCGCCTGCTTGCAAGGCAGGTGCTTATGCCGCTGAGCTAAATCCCCAGCTCCTGGTCCAATCATCTTAACATCATCCATGTAGCAGGCAATGTGATGCCTTGTGAAAGCAAATATAGACAAAGATTCATGGGCGGTGAATTTTTCAATGGGAAAATTCCATGGGACCCAGGGTTGAAGAATGGATATGCCCCAAAGGTAGAATAGTAATGGTGACCTCCTGGCCTTTCCAGGTGAAAAGAAATTGCTTTTACTGGGCCTTACAGATAGATATGAAGTAAAATGTATTTGCCAAATCCATAGCAGCATACCAGGTACATTAATCTGCTCAAGCAGGGAAGCTGTTGGGGTAGAGCTGCTGTACTTGCAGTCACCGTTTCATTAAGCTTATGGGGATCCGCTATCATTTTCCAAGATGCATTAATCTTCGGCACAAGCCAAATAGGATGTTAAATGGAGATGCAGGGGGAGCCAGAGTTTCTGCATCTTTCAAGTCTTTGATAGCACTATTTATTTTGGCAACTCCACAGCACATGTGACACTGTTTTTGGCTTACTATTTTGCCAATTAGAGGTTATTCTAATGCCTTCGATTTGACCTTTGCCAGCAAAGGAGTGCACATACGATGGGTTTGGAAATCCATTCCGCCAAGTACTGAGAGGACGTACCTCAATTATACATACAGGATACGGGACCTGCTGGATGAATTAGTAGTCAGATCTTGGGAAACACTGCATTGATCACCTGTTATCCATAGGTTTTGTATTTTTCCTGGGAATAGGAACACAATGATGCTTCACATCCCTTAGAATCAATGTTGGTTCAGCATCAGTGTTCAGTACACTCTAAAAGGTCTAATTATTTCCTATGACCCATATGTATGATTGTCACTATCTTCTAGTGAAAGATGGAGGAAATAATGGACAGTATAAATTTTTTATATTCAGCCTGTCAAGGTGCTACAGCTTTCTCTTCACTCAGCTTCTTTTGATACATAAACTGGCTCAAGCTTGGAAATCAGTAGGTGGGTTGTGATTCTTTACTGATTTGCTTGTGCCCTCCTTCATGGTAGGTATACTCACCTTTATTTTGCGGAGGCATCAATTTCACTGGTCCTCTGTAACTCTCAGATTCAGATGTACTAATTAAATATAAGTTTTCTAATTTTGTGAACACAGTCCTCACTGTAATCCCTGCTATATAAAAGCGATCAATGATAAAGTTCTTCAAGAATGCTGGTGCCCTTTCACAAATGTGTTTATTAATGTATTCATGAAAGGTGCATTTTCTGTGACATCCTAGTGTGGATGACTAGGTTTACCTGGCAAATCCACTCCAGCATTCCTATTTCTCTGAGTCTTTTAATAACTTCATCAACAGTCAGCCAAGGAGTGTCATCCCTCTTCAGCACATGAGCAGTGGGATTTCTTTTGATCCATGTTTCATACAGTATACCAAATAAGTCATTAATAGCTTATTTAATTCATGAGTTGTGACATTAAATCTTGACTCTCTGCTTAATGTACCCTTATGAATAATCTCTGTTTGATCTAAGTTTATGTTTCTTCCTCTGTTTTCACACATTTTTATATCTATTTGTGTCTGTTGCTCAGACTTCTGCCTGAAAGAATAAAGCAACTTGAGAAGTCCTGTGGGAGGGTCGCAGTTCATCATGGGTCAAGTTGTGTGTCTCACCATTAGGAGCTTTGGAAACCTGAGGTTGGTTATCAGTCTAGAGACTGAAGTAGGGCTAATAGTTGGACCTGAGCAGAGTCTTGCTTGGGAACTGAGTCAGGGTAATGCTTTATTGTTGCCATAGTCAACAGAGGAGTCAATTTTCAGATACAAGCACACAGGTCAAGTCACCTGTGGGATGTGGATGGGAATATTTCTGCCACTGAACATAGGGAAGTCTGTTACTCTGGAAAAATAACCTCATCAGAAATTATAAATTCAATATCCTTAGCTTCAAGTTCAACCCAAATATCTCCATCCCACTGTAAGGGATCCAATACTTTTCTGATTGGCACCCTAACTTCATGTGTGAAAATCCTTTGGAACTGAGTGTTAAACTTGAGCTGTGATTCAGTCACTTGCATAATGCAGACTTATATTTGGTTGTTGGAAAGTTTATCTCTATGGCTGAAGGACAGAAGATTCTCCTTCAGTTGACACTCAGAAATCCTTGGATTGTTCAGGCAAGCCTGGAGCTGGGAATTTTAATCTTTGTAAAATTCTGCAGTGAATCCGTCTAGGCCGGGGCTCTTCTTTGTGGGAAGGACTTAATTACATGTTCAATTTCATTGAAAGAAATTGGGTTATTCAGCAGATTTACATCTTCTTGACCCAGCTTTGGCACTTCATATGTTTCTAGGAATCTGTCCATTTTTGAAATAGGTGTTGATGATCTTCTGTATTTCCACAGGGTCTGTAGTCATTTCACCTTTTTGTTCCTTATTGCATGAATTTGATCTTTTTCTTCCCCTTTTTAAATAAGGTTGTCCAGGGGCATAGCAATTTTATTTATTCTTTCAAAGAACCATCTCTTTGATTTATTGATTCTTTGGATTGTTTTCTTAGTGTCTATTTGTATTAATTTCTGCTCTGATTTTCATGATTTCCTCTCTTCTTTTGGCTTTGAAGTTGACTTGCTCTTCTTTTTCTAGATGTTTGAGGTGTTCCATCAGGTTGGTTTTTTAATATTCATTCTGTTTTCCTGATTTGGGGGTTCAGTGCAATAAATTTTACTCTGAGGACTGCTTTCATTGCATCCCACAGATTCTGGTAAGTTGTATTTGTATTTTCATTTGCTTGTAGGTATTGTTTAATTTCTTCTTTAATTTTCCCTGTGACCCACTGATTGCTCAAGAGTGTGTTATTCAATTTCCATGTGTTTGTGGGGTTTTTGCAGTTTCTTTTATCATTATTTTCTAGTTTCATCTTGCTACGATCTGATAACATGCATGGGATAATTTCAACTTTTGCATTTATTTAAATATGTTCTGTGGGTTAGTATGTGGTCTATTTTAGAGAATATCCCATGTACCACTGAGAAGAATGTATATTCTCATATTGTTGGGTGGAAAAGTGTATATGTCTATCAAGTCCATTTGTTGACAAGTGTGATTCAGTTCTGTTATTTCTTTGCTGATATTCTGTCTGGTTAATCTGTTCCTTGGTATCAATGGTGTATTAAGGTCTCCTGTTATAATTATGTTCCTGCTAATTTGGTTTTTCATTTCTATTAATACTTGCTTTGTATCATTGGGTGCTCTGGAATTTGGTGCATATATATTTAAGATTGTTATGTCTTCCTTTTGAAGATTTCCCCTAACCAGTATGTAATGACCTTCTTTATCTCTTAGTATCATTCTTGGTTTGAAGTTCACATTATCTGCAAGCAGGATAGCTACCCTGCTTTTATTTGGGTTCCTGTTGCATGTAGTATTGTTTTCCATCCTTTGACTTTCAGTCAGTGAGTTTTCTTTTGGGTTAGATGGGTTTCTTATAGACAGCATATGGCTGGATGTTATTTCTTGATCCATTCTGCCAGTCTCTGTCTTTTAATTGGTGAACTGAGAACATTTACATTAATGGTTGTAACTGTTTTATATTGGTTTATTGTTGACATGCTATCTTTTTGCTGTTGCATCTTTATCTTTCCATACTGTTTAGTTGTTCATCTTGTTTACTGGTTTTTCCCTATGTGCCTCTAAAGTGTCTTTCAGTATTCTTTGCAGGGTTGGCTTGATGATCACGAAGTTCTTCAGCTGTTCTTTGTCTCGGAAGTATATCATTTCTCCATCTATTTTGAAGGACAGTTTTGCAGGGTATATCAGTCTAGGTTGGAAGTGCTTTTCCTTTAGGACCTGAAATATTTCACTCCATGCTCTTCTTAAGTTCATTGTGTTAAGAAGTGTGCTGTGATTCTGATAGTTTTTCCTTTATAGGTGATCTGTCTCTTCTCTCTGACAGCTTTTAATATTCTATTCTTATGTTGGATTTCTGGGATAGTGATTATTATATGTCTGGGTGTAGTTTTGTTTTGGTTATGGCTATTTGGAATTCTATATGCTTCACTAATCCTAATGTCAGTTTCCATTCTCATGTTTGGGAAATTTTCAGCTATTATTTCCATAAATAATCTCTTGATATCATTTGTGTTGCCCCCTTTATTTTCTTTTATCCCTATCATTCTTACGTTGTGTTTCTTTGCATCATCTTGCAGTGCTGGATTGTTATTTCCTGATTCTTTGTTGTTTTTCAAAGATCTTTCCTTTCCTGTTCACTAGCTGAAATCTTGTCTTTCAGGTCTAAAGTTGTATCTTCATTTTCTTTGAGGCAGTTTTGACAGCTTTCAATGTAATTTTTGATTTCCTGTATATCTCTTTGTATCTGCTTTATGTATTCTGTTTGTTTCTTATATTGTTCATCAAGGGATTCTACCTTTTTTTTAGTTCCTCCAATTTTTAACTGTTTCTTCTTTAGATATGGTCAGCATCTCTTCAATTTCTTTAGATATGGTCAGCATCTCTTCCAACCTAGACTGATGTACCCTGAAAAACTGTCCTTCAAAATGGAATAAGATACTTCCAAGACAAAGAACAGCTGAAGAACTTCGTGATCATCAAGCCAACCCTGCAAAGAATACTGAAAGACACTTTAGATGCACATAGAAAAAAACCAATAAACAAGATGAACAACTAAACAGTATGGAAAGATAAAGATGCAACAGCAAAAAGATAGCATGTCAACAATAAACCAATATAAAACAGTTACAACCATTAATGTAAATGTTCTCAGTTCACCAATTAAAAGACAGAGACTGGCAGAATGGATCAAGAAATAACATCCAGCCATATGCTGTCTATAAGAAACCCATCTAACCCAAAAGAAAACTCACTGACTGAAAGTCAAAGGATGGAAAACAATACTACATGCAACAGGAACCCAAATAAAAGCAGGGTAGCTATCCTGCTTGCAGATAATGTGAACTTCAAACCAAGAATGATCCTAAGAGATAAAGAAGGTCATTACATACTGATTAGGGGGAAACTTCAAAAGGAAGACATAACGATCTTAAATATAGATGCACCAAATTCCAGAGCACCCCAATTATACAAAGTATTAATAGAAATGAAAAGTCATATTAACAATAACACAATTATAACAGAAGCCTTAACACACCATAGACACCAAGGAACAAATCAATCAGACAGAAAAGCAGCAAGGGAATAACAGAACCAAATCACATGTGTGAACAAATGGACTTGATAGACATATACAGAGTGTTCCATACAACAACATCAGAATATACATTCTTCTCAGCAGTACATGGGACATGCTCTAAAACAGACCACATACTTACCCACAGAACATATTTAAATAAATGCAAAAAGTTGAAATTATCCCTTGCATGTTATCAGATCATAGTGCCATAACTAGAAATTAATTTTAAAAGAAACTGCAAAAACCCCATGAACACATGGAAACTGAATAACACACTCTTGAGCAATTAGTGGGTCACAGGGGAAATTAAAGAATAAATTAAACAATACCTACAAGCAAATGAAAATACGAATACAACTTACCAGAATCTGTGGGATACAATGAAAGCAGTGCTTAGAGGAAAATTTATTGCACTGAGTTCCCACATCAGGAAAACAGAACTAATACAAAGAACAACCTGATGCTGTGCCTCAAACATTTAGAAAAAAAAAGAGCAAGTCAAGTTCAAAACCAAAAGAAGGCAGGATATCATAAAACTCAGAGCAGAAATTAATGCAATAGAGACTAAGAAAACAATCCAAAGAATCAATGAATTAAAGAGGTGGTTCTTTGAAAGAATAAATACAATTGATAAGCCCCTGGTCAATCTTATTTAAAAAGGGGAAGAAAAAGCTCAAATTCATGCAATAAGGAACAAAAAAGGTGAAATGACTACAGACCCTGTGGAAATACAGAAGATCATCAACACCTATCTCAAAAACCTCTGCTCTCATAGGTTCAATAACACAGAAGAAACGGACAGATTCTTTGAAATATATGAAGTACCAAAGCTGGGTCAAGAAGATGTAAACCTGCTGAATAACCAAATTTCTTTCAATGAAATTGAAAATGTAATTAAGTCCTTACCTATAAAGAAGAACCCAGGCCCAGACGGATTCACAGTGGAATTTTACAAGAAATACAAAGAAGACTTAATGCCGACACTCCTCAAACTCTTCAATGAAATCGAAAGTGAAGAAATTCTTCCTAAGTCAATCCTGGAAGCAAATATTACTCTAATACCAAAACCTGAGAAAGACCCAACTAAAAAGAAAACTATGGCCAATCTCCCTAATGAACACAGATCCAAAAATCCTCAATAAAATATTGGCGAATAGGATGCAGCAAATCATCAAGAAGATTATACACCACAACCACGTAGGATTCTTCCCAGGCATCCAGGGATAGACCAACATACGCAAGTCAATAAATGTTTTTTTTTTAATTTTTTATTTAAAGAAAAGGAAACAAAAGAATACATGGAGATTTTAAAAAAGGGTAGAAATGATACAAACTTACAGAAAAACAAACGGTAAGAAATTGCTGGTTGATAAGTTACACATTGTCATCTTAGAAGTAGCTGTTCATGTTATGGAATTAAAGCATTTAGAATGACATTCATAAAGTGACACTACAAACCCTTCTGCTCTATGATCGAACAAGAGCTCAGTAACATGGTTATCAGTCCTACACATTTGTTTTACTTCTCAAAGAGGGTAAGATTAAACATATCAAAACAGAACATAGCAGTTAAAAAAACAATTTAAAGAAATACAGATTTCATAGGAAGCCCACTGGAGATCTTGATTGTCTATCTAACTGTCTCTAGTTTTTTACAAATAGTTGTCCCCTTCTTCATCCACCTTATTTACTTAGTGTATATTATAGAACTAATCAAATCATTGAAGACTTTTTAGGTCCTCAAGTACCAAATTAGGGAAGACAATAGTAACTACCAACTCATCTCTCCTTCTCTTTGTGATAGCTGTCCCCATCTCTACATATGCTGAAATTGAACTCAAGAAACCAGTCCAATGTCATTCTAATCAGCAAACATTAGTATTGCTAGAATTTCTATCATAATGCTACTAAATTAGCCTCGAGTTTCCTAGTGTCTCTTCCTTAGAGTATCTGTTCATTACATCTTACATTATATAATCTGTTCCCATAAATAATTAAAAAGAAAAAAAGAACCCATGTGTGAATTTCTACATATATATCTATCCTCTCTGTGTTATAGGGAATACCAAGTCATAAGCAAGCCAGCAATACAATTTCCTAGAAAAACATGCAATGGATAAAACATTTAAGACCACAATATAGATGATCTTCCATAGTTACTATGTTTCCTCTTGTTATTTTCAATAGATTTGACCACCACACTGGCTTATTATAGTTAAATATAGTATCACCTATTTTTATAAAAACTTAACTTTGGCAGCATTGTAGGGTTTGGAAGCTGTTACTAATTAATACCAGTATGGATATTCTTTACAACTTGTCATCCTCAGAGTAATTGCCTCTACTTTTAGGGTTGATACTGACAAGCATACCAATTTCAAATAAAATCAGCCATGGCCAACCCATAGTCTTACGATTCAGATTCAATTAAGATCAGTCATAGTAAGACAATGTAAGTATTATAGGATTTCAGTTTAAGTTAATAGGAAAGTAAGGATAGTTACCATGGTATAGCCTGCTATTTTTGGGTCAAGATGTCTGTGTCCTCAAATCTGACATGAGCGGACAGACCAGAACAAATTAAATTCAATCTAAATATGGCACTAGGGCTACTGTGTCTTTTAAATCATTATACACCATTAGCAATGACCTCTGCTTTTTTTTTAAAAAATATAGTTTCAGAGCTGTCTATACTAAAGACTAGCTTACCGTCCCTGCCTCATGTCTGCTACTCCACTTTTCTGCTATAATTTGTCCACCTTATTCCCTCATTCCATTGTCTGCCCCGTTCACTGAGGCCTCTCTGCCACTGTTGTTGGAATCCTGGTATCTCTTCCTCTCTTTCTCTGTAATGTCCTTCAGCATTCTCTGTAGGGTTGGATTGGTGGCCACAAACTCCCACAGTTCCTCCTTGTCTTGAAAGTATCTTATTTCTTCATTAATTTTTAGAGAGAGTTTTGATGGATATATGAACTTTGGTTGCATATTTTTTTCTTTCAGGACTTGGAATATTTCTCCCCACTCCCTTCTTGACTTAAGAGTTTGTGTTGATAAGTCTGCTGTTATTTTGATAGATTTCCCATTATAGGTAACCTGCATCTTTTCTCTGGCTGCTTTTAATATTCTGTTTTTTTGGTGGATTTCTGGGATCTCGATTATTATATGTCTAGGCGTAGATCTGTTTTGGTTATAGGTAGCTGGTGTTCTGCATGCTTCTTTTATCTGGATATCATTTCTTTTTGCTATACATGGGAAATTTTGCTTTAATATCTCTGTGAATATTTTTTGTATTTCATTTTTGGATGTTCCTGCTTCCTCACTCACATTCTTTATTCTTAGGTTGTGTATCTTTTTGTCATCTTCCAGTTTTAGAATTGCTTCTTTCTGGTTCCTTGTTATTTTTAAGAGGATTTTTCTTTCACATTCATATGTCCTAAATCTCTCTTCAAGTTTCAGAAGGCTATCTTTAGTTTCTGTCAAGGCATTTTGCCAATGTTCAATGGAGTTTTTAGTTTCCTGATATTCTCTTTGGATCTGTTTCATGTATTCTAGGTTACGCTTAAATTCTTCTTCAGATGCTTCTCTTTCTTTTCTGATTTCCTCAGTTCTTCCATCTGTGTTCTCTTGGGCGGGGCTTGTCATTTCTTTAATTAATCTCTTTATATCTTGCCTCACTTGGATCAGGAGTACAGCTTTAAATTCCTCTATGAGATCATATAGGTACTTTTTAATTTCAGCTGATGCTGTGTCGAGTAGTGGATGGTTACTGTGCTTGTTCTCTTCGGTGTTTACTTCTCCTGGGCTTATTTTCTCCTGTTGGGCAGCTGGAGACTTTTTTTTATTTTTATCTCTTGTCATGTTTCTGGTTTCTTTCAGACTGTCCTGGAGTTCTCTGGCCCTCTCCGAATTGCTTAGGCCCTTTCAGAAGCGTGCTGGCTTGAGTTTTTGCTGTCCTCCCCAATTTACTGTTATCTGGGGTAGACTGGGCTGCAGGGGCAGTACAGGCTAGTCTCTAGCCTCTGTGCCAGTTAGTTCCTAAATTAGGCTGTACTTTCTGGTTGTCACTGAGTTGTGACTATTTTGTATCCGCTCATTGGGCCCCAAGCAGAGGCTTGGGTTAGCCCCAGTATCTCCTGCCAGTTCTCTTTGTACCAGAAGCAGCTGACTAATGTCACTATGGCACAGGGTCCTGCCCAAATCTCAGCTGTTCTCTTCCAGACCTCTCTGTGTCAGGAGCACCAGCACAGCAGAACTGCCCAAACTCTGTATGAGGCTGAAGCCAACACGTACTCAGGCTCTGCCCAATTACAAGATGCCTTCCACTAGCCCTCCCTACAGGGGGCTCAGTGACGCCACTGAGCTGTAGGTTCTGCCCAACTGTAAAATGGCTGCCACCAGACTCTGTGTTATTGATGTCCCCGTGGTGGCGGGCACTGTCCCGTTCCAAGATGTTATCTGGCCAACCCCGGCAGTCGCAGGGTCTCTAGTACTCACCAGGGTCCACGCCGCCCACCTTTCCCACGTTCCCAGCACAGCACTGATCGGTCAGAGATCCGCGCAGCGTGCACTCCCCGTACAGCACAGAATGGTCAGAAATCCGCGCAGCGCCTGGTACAGTGCGGAGTGGTCAGAAATCCACGCTGCGTGCATTCCCGGTACAGGGTGGAACGGTCAGGAATCCGCGCTGCGTGCACTCCCGGCTCAGTGCGGAACCATCGGAAACCCGCGCGGCGTGCACTCGCGGCCCGGCGCGGAGCAGTCAGAAATCCGCGCTGCGTGTACTCCCTGTACGGCGTGGAGGGGTCAGAAATCTGCGCTGCGTGCAGCCCCGGCTCAGTGCAGAACCGTCGGAAACCCGTGCGGCGTGCACTCGCGGCCCGGCGCGGAGCAGTCAGAAATCCGCGATGCGTGCACTCCCTGTACGGCGTGGAGGGGTCAGAAATCCGCGCTGCGTGCAGCCCCGGCTCAGTGCGGAACCGTCGGAAACCCGCGCGGCGTGCACTTGCGGCCCGGCGCAGAGCAGTCAGAAATCCGCGCTGCGTGCACTCCCGGTACGGTGTGGAAGGGTCAGAAACCCGCGCAGTGTGCCCTCCCAGCACAGTGCGGAGCAGCGTTTGGCTTTGGAGCTCGAGAGTCTTTCACAATCTCCTCTGGTGTAGCTGGGCAGTCAAAAGCCAACACAGCTTTTCCTGTTGCGTCCATGGGTTAAACTGTTGATTTAAAGGCGCAGGATTTGCATCTTCCCATTTTCAGCCTTCACAGTCTCAGCACGACTTTAAATCCTCCAGCTGCACTGTCTTGGTTAATAAGAATCGTTACCATTTGTCTGGCCCTCTCCATGTTGTGATATTCTAGCTTTTAATATGATTTCTCCGGAGAGACTCTCAGCCCGATCCTCTAGTTAGCCGCCATTTTCTCCCCCGCAAGTCAATAAATGTAATCCATCATATCAATAAAGCCAAAAGTAAGAATCACATGATCATTTCTATAGATGCAGAAAAAGTTTTTGATAAGATCAACACTCATTCATGATAAGAACCTTACAGAAAATTGGAAAGATGGTCTTTACCTCAATGTGATAAAGACCATCTATGACAAATCAACATCCAGCATCATACTAAATGACCAGAAGCTGAAGGCCTTTACCTTAAAATCAGGCACATGACAAGGATGTCCCTTATCACTGCGCCTATTCAATATAGTACTGGAAATACTAGCTAGAGCAATAAGACAAGAGAGAGAAATAAAAGGGGTAAAGAGAGTAAAAGAGGAAGTTAAATTATCATTATTTGCAGATGACAGGGTACTCTACCTAAAAGACCCCCACAACTCCATTGATATAATATAAATATAATAAATAAATTCAGCAGTGTAGCTGGACACAAAATGAATGCTCAAAATGAATATTATTTCTATGCACTAAAAACAAAATTTTGGAGAGAGAAATAAGAGAAGCCACACCTTTCACACTAGCATACAGAAAAATGAAATACTTACGAGTTAATCTCATGAAAGAAGTAAAAGATCTGTACAGGGAAAACTGTAATACCCTGAAAAAGAAATCTAAGAAAATCTCAGAAAATGGAAAGACATCCCTTGTTCATGGATAAGGAGAATAAATGTTGTAAAAATGGCCATTCTCCCAAAATTGCTATACATATTCAATGCAATTCCAATGAAAATACCATCAACATACCTCATAGATCCAGAGAAATCACTCCTAAAATCAATCTGGAAGCAGAAGAGACCTAGAATAACAAAGGCAATTATAAGCAGCAAAGGCAAGGCAGGAGGCATCAGAATCCCTGATTTGAAGTTATACTACAAAACAACAGTAGTAAAATCAACATGGTATTGGAATCAAAACAGAGCCGAAGATCAATGGAATAGGTTAGAAGATAAAACCACAACTACCAACACCACTCAACCACCTTATCTTTGATAAATGGCCCAAACATGTTCATTGGAAAAAGGACAGTCTCTTTAATAAATGGTGCTGGAAAAACTGGCTCTCCATATGCCAAAAACTGAAACTAGACCCATGCATATCACCATATCTAAAATTTAAATGGATCAAATATCTGAATATTAAAATAGAAACACTAAATCTGCTGGAAGACAAAGTAGGTAAACATCTTGAAGACATACAGGTAGGTAGAGAATTCATGAATAGGAATCAAACCACATGGGAACTACTTCCCAGAATCAGTAACTGGGATCACCTCTTATTAAAAAGTTTCTCCATGTCAAAAGAAGTCTCCAGCATAGTGAAAAGAAAACCCACAAACTGGAAAAAAATCTTAGTGAACTGTCCCTCTGATAAAGGACTTCTGTCTAAAACATGTAAAGAATTTTAAAAAGTCAGATCCCTGAAACTCAACGACCCAGTCTAAAAATGGGTATCTGAGATGAGTACACAGTTCTCAGATGAAGAAATACAAATGGCAAATAAATACATGAAAAATGTTCATCATCTTTAGTCATTAGAAAAATGCAAATTAAAACCATACTGAGATTCCATCCTTCTCCAGAAAGAATGGCCAGGATCAAGAAAACTACCAACAAATGCTGAAGAGGATGGGGTAAAAAAGGAACTCTCCTGCACTGTTGGTGAGAGTGCAGACTGGTGCAACAACTATGGAGGTCAGTCTGGAGATTCCTCAAAAATCTGGGACTGGAGGCTCCATTCAACCCAGCTAATCCACTTCTAGGCATATTCTCAGAAGAACTGAAAGCATCATACCACAGTGATGTACATGCACCCATGTTTATAGCAGCACAATTTGTAATAGCCAGATCTTGGAAACAACCTACATGTCCATCAACTGAGGAATGGATAAAAAAGATGCAGTATTTTTATACAATGGAGTAGTACTCAGCTATAAGGAATGATCACATTAAGATATTTACTAATAAATGGGTACAACTTGAGACCGTACTCATAAGTGAAATAAATCATGTATAAATATCATATAGTCTCCCTAATGTAAGAAATAGTAAGCATACATAAGAGTTAAGGGCAATCATGATTTCCTATTACATTGTTTTGAAGCCTTATAATGATTGCAGTTATAATGTGTTTGTCCTGGTTTTTTGATTTTATTATCTGTGGTGGTATCAACAGCTAATCTGAGGGAAACAATTCATTATAATATCATCTTACTCTGAAGTCCTACCATGGTCTTGCTCTTCTGTTTCCATTGGCTCTATCATGCTGTACCTTATTGAATTTTATTACGTGTGAAAGTATAAACAAATTTCCTATGAGAAATGAGATAAGATAGTAGCCATTGTTTGTTTTCTGTTATTTGGTTCTGAAAGCCCTGTAATACTCTCATTCTCTTGAATGTTTTTATACTATTTTGTTATGTTTGATACCATTGTATATGAAGTTATACTCAAGTATTTCAAAGAAAGAGGCATGGTGGTAGTTACTGTTAATTATGGGTTGTCTTCTGGTGTAATACTGTTTTGCTTACATTGTTCTGTTCTGATCTGCTCTGTTATGTCCTGTTTTGTCTTAATTTCTTTAAAATAAAAAAAAACATAATATACTTACTTTCTGCTTCTGGAGTGGTCAGCTACCCAAATAGAGTCTTCCTGAACTTGGTGAACTGCAACATTTAAGAAACTTTTCTTAATGAACATATTAAAGAGTTTAATTTGTGCTAATATCATGTTGTTTCCCACACTATCCTACACTATTCGTGTCACTACCTATATACCTGATTTCTGTCTGTGTAAATTAGAAAAGCCATGAGGCACATTTTATTCATGGGTGACATTTGGTACCCAACTTCAGTTACAGAAAAAACAAAGGGTAGTCCCAAAGCTTGTCAGGTAAATATAGGCTTGACCTATTAGTTGAGAGTGGAGAGGTCAACTCCTATAGTTAGGTTGTTAAGGACCTGAAGGATTGATGGAAAGAGAAAATTTTTATTCAGTGCCATCTCTGAGGCAGACACAAGTACTTTTATCCCAAATTTTGTTTCCCCTTATTCATGTGTATATGGATCTTGGGAGTGGTGACATGAGGAAAAACATAGAGCACACAAGGAAAGCTTTTCACTGCTTGATGCCCCAGCTCTCTCTCTTAGTTTTGAAAACAGAACCAGACCTCCACCTCCTGAGGTCAGCATGCGTGCACGAGCTTCCAGAGGCACGCGTTTCTGTGTTCATGCATCTGAGCTGGGAAGTTGATAGTATGTTACACATGAACAAGCTCAGCCTGCATTTTAGTCTGCCTTGAAAATTTTGCTTTACAAGATCAATCTCCTCAGTATTCTTCACATGGGGAAAATGGGAATTTTTTGTTGTTGTTCTTCCCAGAGTGTAACTGCCAGTGGAGTCCTTGTTCCCACTTGAATCATCCTGGACCAGACATTTACTGTTTACATTCCTAGCAGCATCCTGGTGGTCTCAGCTATGAAGATGATCATTCATTATCTCTGTTTAGAGCTTTCTAGAGTTTCTCTGCCCTTCCTTTAGTAAATCTTCCAAAATCTTTCTGGAAACTAGTTGTAAAGTCTTCCAAACATAAAGTTGGGTATAATTGCAAAAGTGACATGCTTTTCTGTTATTATTATTCAATCCACATGCTCTGTTAAACTTAAGAAAGGATTAATTTTTTTCATGGTTTCAGAGATTCATCCCAAGGCAAGTACATGGTGGTAGAGGGTTGCTGGAACAGTAAGGCTTAAGTCACAGTGAAAGGAAGCAGAGCAAAAGAACAGAACAGGGAAAAGGCAACCAGGCATGTCACTGAAGGCCAGGCCACAGTGACCCATCAGTGCACACCCAACAGTGAGTTGTATAATGTTCTAGCTTTCTTTCAAACCAATTGTGTCCATAATTAAGCTTAACCATCACTGATTGCATAATTTTCCTGGAAAGAAATGGTCATCAAATTGACATGTAAAATCACAAGGGATATGCATGAACATGTTTAGATTTTATGGACAGATATTCAACTACCAAGTACCATGTGCTCAGCCAAAATCTTGTCTCAAAAATTTTAGTAACCATCTCAGGTTATTCATACTTTTATTACTTTCATTAGTGATCTTCAGAGTACTGTCCAAAAAATCAGTTATACTATGGCTCCTAAATCAGCACAATTATATATTTTGAGAACTTCCCTACTGTCCGTGTTTTTATAGAATAAAATGAGCATAATTGCAGTGATTCTCATTTTTTATTATCATAGACATTTCTTAATACTAAAATAAAAATGTAAAATCTATAAATTGCAGTATGTTTCTATGTCCTATAAGTACTCCTTTGTGAGATACTGACACAGTGTCTGTTTGATCCTTTGAACTTTGAAAATAATTTTGATCTCCAGACATTTATTTGTCACCTGGAAGAATTTTCCTCCCCAAAAAATTCCTGCGAGCATTTTTCATCTGAGCATTTCTCAAAGTGTAGATCAGAGGATTTAGCATGGGAGTTATCATGGTGTAGAAAATGGCGGCTGCTTTGTCAGTGGGTAGAGTCGTTGCAGATCTTAGATACACAAATATGGACAGCACACAGAACAAGACAATCACTGTGATGTGGGAAGCACAGGTGGAGAGGGCTTTCTGCTTGCCTTCCACACTGTGGGCCTTGATGGAGAAGAGAATGACCATGTAGGAGTCCATGAGAAGCAGGAAATTTAACAGACAGATGAAGCCACTGTTGGCAGCTATGAAGAACCCCAGAATGTGGGTATCAGTGCAGGCCAGCCTCAGCAGAGGGTTCAGATCACACATAAAGTGATCCATGATATTTGAACCCCAGAAAGGGAGTGGTAAGATGAAAAGGATCTGTATGGTTCCATGAAGAAGGCCCCCACCCAGGACAGTTCCACCAGCAGGCCGTACACTCTCCAGTTCATGATGGTTGCACAGGGCAAGGGCTTGCAGATGGCCACATAGCGGTCATAGGCCATGACAGTCAGCAGGATGACCTCCATACTGCCAATGAAATAGTCTGCAAAGACTTGAGTCATACACGCATTGAACAGGCTCGTATTCTTTTCATGCAGTGAATCTCTAATGAACTTTGGGGTATTGACTGAGGAGTAGCAGACATCAATAAAGGAGAGATGGGCTAGGAAAAAGTACATGGGGGTTCTGTTAGGGGGGCTGACTGATGGTGATATGGATGAGCACACTTGCCACCATGGAGATGATGTAGATGAGCAAAAACAACAGCAAATATGTTTTTCCGCATCTCTAGGTCCCCAATAAAACAAATTCTGTCACATAGTTTTTAACCACCATCTGCTTAATTTTGAAATTAATTATATTACCTGTAAAATATTAACATATCCTTGAATTTATCATACTTCTTCATCCAAGTAAACAATAAATGTCTAGATTCCATTGAGTTGTAAAATTACATAAATTTTTCTTCTTTTCCCTTTGATTTGAAGATAAAATGTAGAGATAAATTCTTGTGTATTACTCAGGTTTCCTTCTGGAGGAAGATTCTATAGGAACTTTTGTAAACACACAAGAAAGGAAGCCAGTTAAGTATACTTAATTGAGATTATTAATATCTCAAATAGAAGCAATATTTTTCAAACACACTGACAGCTTCATCTAGCAAAGAAAGTTAAAGTCAAGTGGCCATTGATGAAAAAGACAATATTATTCTTTATTAGTAAGAAATAAGGTACTCTGAAAGTAATTGGAAAATTATTTTAAAATTAAATTTTAAGAAGGAAAAATATTGGATCCAGCTCTGGTCAATGTCTTCCTTTTTCTTGTGTTTATCACAGTGAGCTGTAGTGACAGGAAGAAGCCAAAGACAAGAGTCTCAGTTTGCAAAATATGTAATGGTTCATGTAAATAGTGGCAGGGCAGTAGTGCAGAAAATGCAATGAACATGCAAAATGCTATTGAAAAATAATTTTACTATTTTTCCTTATGTCTAGTATATTGATAACGGTTGATAATATAATAAAAATTTTAGTGTTTTATGTAAATCACAATACCAAATCTTTTTCACACAAGATTGCCTTCGATACATAAGACAACCTTTGTGCTTGGTACTACTTAGTCCGTTTCATACTTAAAGACCCTTAAAGACTAATGTTTACTGTTAGGGTGACAATGATATTATTAATTAATACCTGGTAAACATGTCATATGTTCTAAGTTTTTCTGCAGATAGTTACTGCCTTAGTTCTCACTAAACACAAACTATCTGATTAACATTGCCTTTTAAAACCTATATTTCAGCTATTTAACTTGTAAGAGAGGGCCAAAAATATCAAAAATCCTGCTTCTGGAGAGGCAGCTAATACATAGTGTAGCCAAGAATGCCAATTACATTTTTACTTTATCTTTTGTTCTCCAACCTCTAATGTATATTTTCTTTTAAATATTGAACCTTAATTGTTATTCTCCATATTGTCATGTTAGAACAAATAGTAATATAATCATGTTTAACAGGTACATAATGATTACTGATTATTGTAATAGTCATAATTCTTCAAATGGAAATTTGGTGCTTCACATAGACAAAGGATGATATATTTCAATGTATATTGACCTTCCCAGATTTGGCTGACGTCGTTTGAAAACATTTGTCTGAGTGATGAAAGTATATTGGTTTAAGCATGCTGAGCCATGAAATTGAGATTAGAGTCCTTACTCTTCAATTTGAAATTTCTCTTATGTGGATGTATTTCCTGGAAATTTGCACACCTGCCTCATTATGTAGAAAGTTTGATTGAGAATATTGCTTTGCATCTCTTATGAGAATTATAAACTTAAACTAAATTCTGGGACCACATTTTTATCTATAACCATGCAAGCATTTGACAAACAAATAGAATAGACAATCTGAGCAATAAAATAGACAAACATTTTAACATGCCATAAGCTTAAAAGTCTTCACCATCTGCCATCTCTAGAAGCCACAAAGACTGTTTTAGCTATTGACCCCATATAAAGGTTTGATGTATTCTGTCACTTAACATACAGATGTTTTGTGTTTTTAGGGTTATTCAAAATTTGTTTCCATGGTCAAGATTAGTTTTGGTGAGTAAATGAGATGCTTCATGGCAAAATATTGTTCCTTGATTTTAGAGAAGGGACTCCTGAAATTGCTTTCTGTCTTTGAGTCTCAGGCTGTTCAGTGTGAAATTAGGTTAACGGTACTTACCAGCTATCTTTTAGGACCCTAAAGTTAGTGAGCAACACACTGTGACTATCTTTGACAAAGGTAATGATTACTCTATTTGAAAAATAACATTATTGTTCAATAAGCAGCAAGAGAGTTTAAATCTTACCTTCACCCTCTTGGAGGATTGCAAGAATGCTTGGACACTTTTAGAAACAATTCCATCTTCAACATGACCTCATGGAATAAAAATGTTTCAGTTAAAAAGAAATCATGCACTTGCAAAAAAATAGTTGGAAAATTATATCAAATCCATAAGGTAATGCCATTGTAAATCTAAAGTAAATAAAAACTTATGTAAAGCAAAAATGTTTCCATGGAACCTCATATTTGATCTTAGAAAAGATCCTTATGATAATACAGAACAACGACCCTAATTTTGTAGCTCTATTCCTGTAGCAAGAAAGGAAAAATTTGAAGGGAAATTTTGCAAGTGGTTCTTGTATTCAAGATGAGCATTGCTCTGGATGTGTGATTTTCTTTTTTTTTATTTAAAGAAAGACAAAACAAAATAGAAAACGGGCAAAAATAGTACATACTTTCAAAGAAAAGAAATAGTAATAAATCACTAGCTGATGTATTCATATTGCCCCCCTATAAATAGTTTTTAAGGTACACAAGTGGAACATATAAATGGGATTTCAACCAGGGAGACTGAAAACAGTTCTGTTCAACTATCTAACAAAAACTAAGTATTATGGCTATCAGTCCTATACACTTAGACATGTATGCATTTATCCATATCTTCATTTATGTTGAGACCTAACAGAGCATATTAGATTAAAATCCTTCTGAACAAAGATTAATAATATTGCTGGATTTCACATCATAACACTCCGGAATCAGGACTGGGTACTGCAGTGCCACTTTCTTTCTTTCAAAGTTTTAGTTCATCATGTGACATCAGATTAGTGCTCATAAACTGTTTATAGGTTTTATGTAAGCTTGAGTCTTAACATGTATTTCTATCCTTTCTATGTTAGAGGGAAAAACATAACAAAGCAAGACAGAACTAAACCTTTTCCTATAGACATATAAAACTAAAAAGACATAAATCTGCTGTATCTTGTTCACTGTGCTGTTTCTTGGTATCATCAACAGAATTGGCTATATCATTAGATAAAGTATAATTGAGCATATCAATACATAACAGAATTAACAGAAACACATCTTTAGAGATAGTGTAGAGCTACAAAAACAGGTAGTAATCAAATCAGAATGGATATCGTAGTGAATCCTTGTCATTTTCAGTATTTTTGTCTATACTCCTCAACTTGTTGCCATCAACCTTACAGGTTTTGAATAAAATCTGTCAGTAATAAGCAGCAATCAAACAAGTCAGATTTAACTAAGATCAGTCATGATATAACAGTATAAGTCATATGTGGATCCTGATTGAGTTAATAGGGAGTTAAAGGTGTCCCCTACGCTATGGACAGCCGTCCGTGCCCCTCAGATCCAGTGCTTGTATACAGCCTAGGACAGAAGGAGTTCCAGTCAAGCAGAGTGGTGCGAGTAATAGGGGTTTTAATTCCTAATACACTATTAGCTATATCTTCTGTTGGTGTTTTTGAGGCCTATTCCTCCCTTTTACTCCCCCAGAATGAAGTGTGTATATTTGGGTCTCCCCAACACTCACGGTTTTGTATTGGGGGGGGGCAACCTGCTATTTACTTAAGTATTTCTGAACTTTCTCACTCCTGGGCTGGACTTCTAGTTATATTTCTTCATTTATTAAAGTCTGTCTGTTCAACCTATCCATATATACTGGTCTAGTTGCCCCTATTACTCTCTGGTTCCCTATCACATCGAGTTCCATTTTCTCATGTTTGATTTTGGTCCATATAACCTTCTTCAGGCTAATTATATTTCCTATAAAGAGCCTCTCGGCGGACCCTACGTCTTGATCCACTCTGACTGCTATTCTCTATTTTTTCCCTAAAGTTACGGTATCTGGGCCATCTATATTAGAAATTATATCTAACCTTCTCTGCCTCACTTCTGTTGAGCTCTTTTTCGTCATTAGTTGTCAGTTTTTCTTCTTCATTTCACTTTCTGCTCCATTCATTGTGGTCTCTCGGTTACTGTTTTTGGAATCTTGTTATTTTTCTCTTTTAGAATGTCCTGCAGTATACTCTGTAGAGTTGAATTGGTGGTTGCAAATTCCCCTAGTTCCTCTTTATTCTGGAAGCATCTTGTTTCTCCATCAATTTCGAGGGACAGTTGTGCAGGATATCTCAATCTTGGCTGGAGGTTATTATCTTTCAAAGCTTGAATTATTTCCCTCCACACTCTTCATGATTTGATGGTTAGTGCCAAGAAGTCTGCTGTAATTCTGATGGGTGTTCCCTTGTAAGTGATCTGTTTCTTGGCTTTTAGTATTCTGTTCTTATATTGGATTTCTGGAATTTTGATTATTATTATATGCCTGGGTGTAGTTCTGTTTGGGTTGTAGGTGGCCAGGGTCCTGTATGCCTCATACATCTGAGTATCTTTACCTTTTGCTAAATTAGCGAAATTCTCCTGGATTATTTCTGTGAATAGACTTTGTAGTTCATTTGTTTGTGTCCCTACTTTTTCCTTTACATTCTTAATTAAGTTATAGATCCTCTTATCATCTTCTAGCCTTTGTATTATTGCTGTTTGTTTCCTTGTCATTTTAAAGAAGTTTTTCATTTGATGCTCCCACATTACAAATCTATCCTCCAGTTCAGATAATCTATCTCTTGCTTCTTTCAAGCTGTTATGCCAGCTTTCAATAGAGTTTTTAGTTTCCTGGGATTCTCTTTGAACTTGCTTCATGTATTCTATGTTTTCTCTATTTTCTCCATCAAACAATTCTCCCCTTTTTTTCTGTTCTTCCATTCCACGATCTGTTTTTTTTTCTTGGGTGGCACTTAGTATTTCTCTAACTATTCTACTTATATCTTGCTTTGCTTCATTAAATATTTCACTTTTCAACTTGTCTATGAGGCTCCAGAGATATCGTTTTATGTCTATTGATGCTGTGTCTGATATTGCATGTTTTCTGTCCTCATTCTCCTTTGCATTTCCTGGGTCAGTGTTCTCAGGATTGGGGACTGAGGACCCTTTCTTGTTGCCTCCTCTTCTCATATTTTTTGTTCCTTCCATACAGGTATATATAGGAGGCCCAGTTTCTTTCTTTGTGGGTTACAGTTTGTTTGAATCGTGCCAGCTAAGTGTTCCTGCCCACTACAGTATACTAGGGAGACACAGACCAGGGCAGTCTATGCTGGGCCCACCCCTGAAGGCTTTACTGCTAGGGACCTGGTTTGGGCTAGCCTACTGGGTCTTAGTCTGCGGTGTCACCCAGGCCAAGCACTCCCCACCAATCCCACTTGAGAGGGGAATATGCGACTAAAGTCACTGCAGTATCCTGTTCTGGCAAGTCTTCCTGGTCCCAGAATGTCCTCTGTTGGAGCCTCCTTATCTATGAAAAATCCCCATTCCTCTCACTCACCACAGGTTGATGCAGGGCTCCCTGCCAGTTCCGCTCTCAATTTGGTTCACCGATTCCTGCTCTCAGAGCTTTCACATCTCTATCCCTGCTGTGCCGATTCAGATGCAGCAGCCGTGGCAGGAAATTCAAATCCCAGTTTCCAGAGGTGCAGGTTCCAGCTTCAGTGCTGAGACTTTATCTGTTGTGGTCATAGCACCGGGATTGCATTTCCAGTTGGTTTCTCTCAGCTTAGTTCGTTCCTGGGTTGGCAGGATATATTTCCCTCTGCTTAGGACTCCCCACATCGCACCATTCCTGGATTCTAAACTGGCTATCTCAGAGAGCCTCCATAGCTGCTGTTATCTATCTTCCATGTTCTGTCCATCCCCTCAGATGTGTGATTTGCAACACAAAAGTTTTCCACCTTGCTGTGTCAGGCCATTTAAAGTGGTTCAATAAAGACTGAGAGACCTCAGCTTGCATCTGTGTGCTCTCTCTAAGGAGTTAATTATCTTCTCAGAGGAAAGGATTTATCCATAGAAACACCTTAGTGATCCCATTGAATGGGAATTCCATTGAATGGGAATTCCATTTCCAGAACTCAAAACACACACACGTGAGGGGCCCCTTCCTATACACTAAATTGTGGTGTTAAGACAAGCTAAGTGTCATGCGAATAGCATGGTGGTGTCCTTCTTTCCTCTTGTTAATAATAAAGACTTCGGAAATTCCACTATTAGTTGCTTGCAGAGTTGAACCTGTTTAGGCTTTAAATTAATGGCAGCCATTTAAACATAGGAAGCTTTGAATGTGCTTGTCTTATCTCTGAATGTCATAGAAGTAGCCAGAAACCACTTAAGGCTCCACATTACAGCTGCTCTTGGGATCCTGTGGTCAGGTCAGCAGAGAGCACTGTTGGAGAGCTACTTTGACACAAAAAGAGAGTTCTTGTCATTGCAACACAGGTTGCTTGTTCTTGTCTCTTTCTGATAAAATATTGTGATTTTGATTTGAATATTCTTGATGACTGACAAAGTTGTGTACATGTCCATGTATTATTGGTCTTTAGTAGATCATCTTCTGTGAGGTCTCTATGTATGTTTTTGATTAAAAATAATGAGTCAGTCCTGCTGCCACTGCTGCGTCAAAATCTGCAGGGCAGGGAAAGAGATGCATGAAAGCTCTGAGAGCGGAAATCTGCAAATGGAGTTGAGAGCAGGACAAGCAGGGAGCCCTACATTGACTTGCAGTGAGTGAGCGGAACAGGGAAACTTTCATAGAGTAGGAGGCTCCAACAAAGGACATACTGGGATGGGGCAGACTTGCCAGAACAGGATGCTGCAGTGACATTAGCCGCATATTCCCCTCTCAAGCGGGATTGGTAGGGAGTACCTGGCTTGTGTGACACCACTGACTAAGACCCAGTAGGCTAGCCCAAACCAGGTCCCAGCACCTGGAGGTGCACCCTAGTGGTGAAACCTTGGATAGGTTGACCTGGAGAAGTGGGCCTAGCAGAGGCTGCCCAGGACTGTGTCTCCCTAGTACACTGCAGTAGGCGGGAACACCTAGCTGGCACAATTCAAACAAACTGTAACTGACAAAGAGAAAAAAATTGGGCCTCCTACATTTGCTTGTAGGGAAGGAACAAAAAGTATGGGAAGAGGAAGCAGCAAGAAAGGGTCCTCAGTCCCCAATCCTGAGAACACTGATCCAGGAAAGGGAAATGCAAAGGAAGACAGAAAACATACAATATCAGACACAGCACCAATAGACATAAAGCAATATCTCCAGAGTCACATAGATGAGTTTAAAAATGAAGTATTTAATGAAATAAAGCAAGATATAAGTAGAGAAATGCTAAGCACCACCCGAGAAAAAACAGATGGTGGAATGGAAGAACAGAAAAAAAGGGGAGAATTGTTTGATGGAGAAAATAGAGAAAACATAGAATACGTGAAGCAAGTTCAAAGAGATTACCAGGAAACTAAAAATTCTATCAAAAGCTGGCATAATAGCTTGAAAGAAACTAAGGGTAGATAATCTGAACTGGAGAGCAGATTTGTAATATGGGAACATGAAATGAAAAACTTCTTTAAAATAACAAAAAAAAAACCAAATAGCAATAATACAAAGGCTAGAAGATGATAAGAGGATCTATAACTTAAGAATTAAGAACATAAAAGAAGAAGTAAGGACACAAACAACTGGACTACAAAAGCTATTCACAGAAATAATCCAAGTGAATTTCCCTAATTTAGCAAAAGGTAAAGATACTCAGATGTATGAGGCATACAGGACCCCAGCCTATTTTCATTATCATAGTTATTATTTTTGTCATTATATTAAGAACACCTAACACAAGATTTTTGCTCTCAACAAAATTTTATGTATGCACTATAGTACAGAAAATGGCTTGTTGTGGTGGTATATAGATCTCCACAGCTTACTTACCTTGTGTACCCAAATTTTCTGCTTTCTGATTCACATCTCAGCATCTCTCCCTGCAGGTCAAGAGTATCACTATTCCATTCTCTGACTCTATACGTTAATCTGAATTGGGTTTCTATACAAGGGGCACCATTCTCACTTTGTCCTCCTATGTCTGATGTATTTTTCTTAGCACAGAGTTCTCTGAGGTTATTCTGTGTTGCTCATAAACAGATTTTCTTTAATTTTCAGGACTCAGTAGTGTTCCACTTACATGTTTCTATAGCGTATTTTTATCCATCATCTTTTACTCTACATTTGAATTTCTTCCACATGTTGGCTACTACGAAAAATGTATAACAGATTAAAAATCTTTGTTTCTTTGCTAAAGGACACAGGACATTTAACACCAAAGGAACAAGTAAATGCTCCATAAATTGGTAAGTGATTGGACAGATCTTTCTTAAAAGAAGTTCAGACGACCAATCTGTGTATTTAGCCATTGGGAAACTGCAAATCAAAACTACTGTGAAGTACTATTTTTTGTTGTTTCAGAGAAGAAATAAAATAAAACAACTTCAAAACAAGATTTAAGGGGCCTAACAATAATTAACATATTACATATTGCAATCTTTACAGAAGTTCCCATCTTAGTCAAATGGCTTCATCAAGAATGCAAAGAAATAATAGGAGGAGGATTCATGGGATAAACATCCATTTCACACTGTTGGTGAAAGGTAAGTTATTACAGTCAGTGTGTAAAATGGTATAGATCAGTTGTGGCAGTCCTGCAGCCTAGTGTCACAGAAGGTGGTTTATCATCATTGAAAGCTCTAAAAGGTTCACCACCCCTGGTACAGATGTTTCCTAAAAAACTAAAGAGACAGCTACTATTCCATCCAGCCACATTTCTCACTGTATGCCCAAGTGAATTAAATTGTAGAAACAGAGTGTTGCCTCAGTTCACCAACTGAACTTGCTTGGTCATTTTGATGAAGGTGACTCTGTGTGAGAGGGGAGGATAGCCATCATCATCTTTATCATACAGTACAGATTTTGTGAATAGTACCAACTTTTGTTGAACACTTTGTGAACTTAATTGTTTGGAAAAAGAACTGTGTGTGGTAATAGATATCAGTGCTAGGTACCCACTTTGATTACAGCCTAATTCACATTAGCCAAGTTAGGGAATCAGGCTAATCATCAGTCCCCAGATAACTGCACTAAGGAAAAGTGGTACATACAAAAGAACTGGAATGCTATTTAGTCATGAAGAAGCATAGGATCATTTCATTTGGAGGACAATAGACTGAACTAGAGAGGTCATGTTAGTGAAAGTAAGCCAGATTCATAAAATGTTGAATGTTTCTTTTATATGTTGAATCTAGAAAGTAGGGATGGCATGAAGAGAGAAGGAAAACTTTTTTTTATTTAAAGAGAAACAAAACAGTTAAAGGGTACAAGTAACACAGAACTACAATAAAAAACAGTAAGAAATCACTAGTTAATAGATTACATATTGTCATCTTAGAAATAGCTGATCAAGTTACAAAATAAGCATACAAAGTGGACAATCAAACAGTGAAACTGCAAACAGTTGTGTTCAATGATCCAGCAAAAACAGTAATATGGTCATCTATCTTACACACCTAAACACACTTGCAGTTGTATCCTTTAGAGCACTTTCTTTTCCTCTTTTTTACAACTACATTTACACATTTTGGGTTTTATTACTCACACAGTTCTTATTACTTTTTTTTTTGAAGAGAATAAAACCAAATGTGACAAAACAACGCAGAGTCGGTCAAAACAAAGGATGGACACAGTACATGATATAAAAACAGAATACAAGGTAATCAACAGTGGTTACCATAATGCGCTTGCTATCTTAAAAAGAATTGCCTCTATCATCCGGTATAATAAAATTGAACAAAACCAATAAAACCAAAACATTGGAGACATCACTGAACTTCAAAAGAAGATAATGGTCAAACCAGAATGGACATCATAGTGAATCTTACTGTCTTCAAAGTAGTTGCTTATGCCCTCAAAATTGATAATATCAAACAGAACAGAATAGAGTAAAATCAGTCAAAACAAGATGGTGAGAGCAACACGAGGCTTCAAATCGAGTTAATAGGAAATCAAAAAGTTACTCTAATATATCCTGCTAATATAAAAAATTTCCCTTGATAAAAAAATAACAATAATAAAATAAAAAAATTTTTAAAAGGGGGGAGATTGAGATAAAAGAGGACACAACAACATAACAATACAAGTCAGAACAGAACAATTTAAGCAACAAAGTGTTTCACCACAAGATAACCCAACTTAATACTAGTTACCATAGTGCCTTTTTCCTTGAAATATTTGAGTATAACTTCGTATACTATAGCATCAAACATATAAGACAGTGTGAAACCATTCAAGAGGATGAAACTATTACAGGGTATTTAGAACCAGCTAACAGAAAATGAACAATGATTTCTATGTTATCTAAGAAGGAAAACTCTTAAGGACAAGATGGGGATGCAATGGGATGAAGAGGATGAAGGAAAGCTGATAGTGTACATGGGCAAAGTATGGTGTGTGCCTCGATGAAAACACCACAGTGAAGCCCATCATTTTGTATAATTAATATGTGCTTATTAAAAATTAAAAGCCTGACACTCATGTAGAGTTGGTTCTTTGTTTTCAAATGTTATCATAAAGAAATATAACAGAATTTCTTCAAAAGTGACTAACTGCTGAATATTATTTAAAAATTCCTAGAAGTGCAGATTTTTTTCAGTGCACTGACTTCACTTCTCTTGCTATACACCCTGGAGGGAACTCACTGCATTGCATGGTAGTTCCATATTTAATATTTAAGAACATCATACTGTTTTCCTAGCAGGTGTAACAATTCACATCCCTGCCAATGTGGTCTTACTGCTGCCTCTGATCCACATTGTCGCCATCACTTGTCACAATTAACATTTTTCATGGTTGTCATTCTTGGTGAGGCCAGGTAATGTTTCATTAAGTTTTGATTTTTACTGTAATAATCATTCATGATTTACATTTTCTTGGGGTGAATCACTGCTCAGTCCTGGAGTCTCCAGGCCACAGATGACCTCTATGGATCTTTTATCTCTGACCCCACAGATGGCCATTATACCCTCCTGCTTTGGACCCATTAAAGCTCTTTACATGTTTGTGAATAATCCTGCATGTATTTTCTCTTGATTTTATTTCCCCAGAGGACACTCATTCATACAGGTTTTAGGTATCTGGCACCTGGTTACCATCTGCAGTGGTTTCTCCTCCAGATGTTGTAAGTAAGCTGAAAGTCCATGTTGAGAACTCATTAAAGTAATAGGCACATAAATTAGTTTGACTATATTAATTCACCACTTGTAAAGTGCAAGGAATTTATTTTTTTAGTTTTATTTAAAAGGAAAAAGAGGAAAAAACAAAACAAAGCAAAACAGTGTAAGAGTACAAGTAATACAGAAATAAAATAAAAAACAGTAAGAAATCACCAGTCAATAGATTACACATTATCATCTTAGAGACAGTTGCTCAAGTCACAGGTTCAAAGCATACAAAGTGGACATTCAAACAGTGAGACCGCAAACAGTTGTGTTCAATGATCCAACCAAAAACATTAATATGGTCATCTATCTTAACACGCCTAAACACACTAGCAGTTGTATCCTTAGAGCACTTTCTTTTCCACAACAAAATTTACACATTTTGGGGTTTATTACTCCCACAGTTCTTATTACCCTTCTTTTTGGAAGAGAATAAAACCAAATATGACAAAACAAAGCTGTCAATCAAAACCAAGGATAACATAGCACATGATGCAAAAACAGAGTACAAGGTTATCAACAATGGTTACCATAATGCTGCCTGCTTCCTTAAAAAGAATTGCCCATATCATTAGGTATTATAAAGTTAAACAACACAGTACAGAACAAGACCAATAAAACCGAAACATTGTAAACATTACGGGACTTCAAAAGAAGATAATAGTCAAACCAGAATGGGCATCATAGCGAATCTTATTGCTTTCAAAGTAGTTGCCCATACCCTCGAACTTGATAGTATCAAACAGAACAGAACAGATTCTAATCAGTCAAAACAAGATAGTGAGAGCAACACAGGATTTCAAATCAAGTTAATAGGAAATAAAAAAGTTACTATAATATATCCTGCTAACTTTTTTTTATTTTTCCCCTTAATTAAAAAATAATAAAAAACTAACTAAATAATTTTTTATGAATAAGGGAGAGATTGAGATAAAAGAGGACCTAACAACATAACAATTCAGGTCAATTTCAGCAACCTAGTGCTTCACCACCAAATAACCCAACTTTTTTTTTTCTTTTTTTCTTTTTATTTTAAAGGGGGTAAAGTTAAACACAACAAACAGAACAAAATAGGACATAAGGAAGTAATGTAAGACATATAAATTTCAAAGTTAGCTGACCTGAGATCTTCACTGTTTATCATATTAACTCTTGTTTTCTTCCAAATAGTTGTCCAAGTCTTCACAGACAGAGAATTCATACAAAACACCATAGTATAAAACTGATCCGAACAGAATGAGGAAGGCGTTTTAGGTCTTCAAGACCAGACAATAAGAAAGTTAGTAATGGCTGCTGTAGAGTCTCTTGCTCTCTTTAATATAGCTGTCCATACTTTCATGTATATTGAAGTTCTTTTTTTTTCTTTTTTAAATTTTATTTAAGGAGAAAAAGAAAAAAAAGCAGAAAAAGGGTACAAGTTATACAGAATTTCAGAAAAAAAATAAACAGTAGGAAATCACTAGTTAATGGATTACATATTGTCATCTTAGAAATATTTGTTCAAGTTACAAAATTAAAGCTTATATAGTGGACATTCAAACAGTGAGACCAAACAGTTCTGTTAATGATCCAACAAAACTCAGTAATATCATTGTCTATCTTATACATTTAAATATACATGCAGTTATATTGTTTAGAGCACTTTCTTTTCCTCTCTTTTGTACAATGACTATTACACATTTTGGGTTTTATTGCTCCCACAGTTCTTATTACTTTTTTTGGAAGAGAGTAAAACCAAATGTGACATAACAGAACAGAGTCAGTCAAATCAAAAGGGTGGACATAATAGATAATGTAAAAACATAATACAAGGTGATCAACAATGGTTACCATAATGCCTCCTGCTATCTCTAATAGAATTGCCTATCTCATCAGTTATAATAAAATTGAACAAAACAGTAAAGAACAAAACCAACAACACCAAAACATTGGAGACATTATAGGTCTTCAAAAGTAGGTAATAGTCAACCAGAATGGGGGTCATAATGAATCCCACAATCTTCACAGCTGTTGCCTATACTTTTGAACCTGGTACTATCAAGCAAACAGAATAGAGGAACATCAGTCAAAACAAGATGGTGAGAGCAATACAGGGCTTCAAATCAAGTTAATAATAAATCAAAGTGGGTTATTATAATATATCTTGCTATTTTTTAATTTATTTTCCCTTAATTAAAAGGATAGAAATAAGAAGTAAATAATAAAATGGAGATTGAGATAAAAGAGGGCATAACAACAAAACAGCACAGAAAAAAACATAACCATTTAAGCAAAATAGTGTTTTACCACAAGATAATCCCGACATAAACGTAGTTACCATATTGTCTCTTTCCTTGAAATCTTTGAGTATAACTTCATATACTGTAGCATCAAATATATCAAAACAATGTAAAACCATTCAAGAGAATGACAGTATTACAGGGTATTTAGAATCAACTAACAGAAAATGAACAATGGTTTCTGTATAATCTCCTTGTCTATAAAAGTTTTTGTTTATACTATCACATATAATAAAATCCAATAAGATACAACATGCTAAGACCAACGGAGACAGAAGAGCAAAAGCTTGATGAGACTTCAAAACAAGATGATACTAAATCAGCATTACCTATTATGACGTCGTTTTCTCCAAAATAGCCGTTCCTATCATCCAGTCTTCTCTGCCTCATTTCTGTTGAGCTCTTTTTCTGTCATTAGTTGTCAGTTTGTCTTCTTCATTTTGTTTTCTGCTCCATTCATTGTGGCCTCTCTGCCACTATTTCTGGATTCTTTGTATTTTTCTTTTTTAGAATATCCTTCAGTATTCTCTGTAGAGTTGAATTGGTGGTTGCATATTCCCCTAGTTCCTCTTTATCCTGGAAGTACCTTGTTTTTCCATCGAATTCCAGGGATAGTTGTGCAGGATATATCAATCTTGGCTGGAGGTTATTATCTTTCAAAGCTTGAATTATTTCCCCCCATGCTCTTCGTGATTTGATGGTTTGTGCCGAGAAGTCTGCTGTAATTCTGATGGGTGTTCCCTTGTAAGTGATCTGTTTCTTGTCTCTGACGGCTTTTAATATTCTGTTCTTATATTGGATTTCTGGTATTTTGATTATTATATGTATGGGTGTAGCTCTGTTTGGGTTATTCTCCTGGATTATTTCTGCAAGTAGCTTTTGTAGTTCATTTGTTTGTGTTCCTACTTCTTCTTTTATGTTCTTAATTCTTAAGTTATAGATCCTCTTATCATCTTCTAGTCTTTGTATTATTGCTGTTTGTTTCTTTGTTATTTTTAAGAAGTTTTTCATTTCACGCTCCCATATTACAAATCTGGCCTCCAGTTCAGATAATCTATCCTTAGTTTCTTTCAAACTGTTATGCCAGTTTTCGATAGAGTTTTTAGTTTCCTGGTAATCTCTTTGAACCTGCTTCATGTATTCTATGCTTTCTCTATTTTCTCCATCAAAAAATTCTCCCCTCTTTTACTGTTCTTCCATTCCACCATCTGTTTTTTCTTGGGTGGTGCTTAGCTTTTCTCTAACTATTCTGCTTATTTCTAGCTTCAGGTCATTAATAACTTCATTCCTGAACTCGTCTATGAGGCTCTGGAGATAGCGCTTTATGTCTACTGGTGCGGTGGCCGCTATTGCCTGTTTCTCAGGATTGGGGGCTGAGGGGCCTTTCTTGTTGCTCTCTCTTCCCATATTCTTTGTTCCTTATATATGCAAGTGTATATAGGAGGCCCAGCTTCCTTCCCTGTTGGCCACAGTCTGATTGAATTGCGCTGGCTAGGTGTTCCCGCCCACCACAGCACATCAGGGAGTTACGGACCGGGCAGCCTATGCGGTGCCCACCCCTCCAGGTCACCTTCAGGTGCTGGGACCTGGGCTGTGCTAGCCTACTGGGTCTCAGCCAGCAGCATCATGTAGGCTAGGCACTGCTCACCAATCCTGCTTGAGAGGGGGATACGTGACTGAAGTCACTACAGTGCCCTGTTCCGGCAAGTCTGCCTGGTCCCAGAATGTCCTCTGTTGGAGCCTCCTAAATCGTGGAAGAGTCCCAGTTTCTCGCACTCACCGCAGGTCGATGCACAGCTCTCTGCCCGTCCTGCTCTCAACTCTGTTCACCAATTCCTGTTCTCAGAGCTTTTGCATGTCTTTCTCCCTGAGGAGCCAATTCAGACACAGCCGCGGCAGTAGGAAACCCAAATCGCGGTTTCCAATGGTGCCGGCTCCAGCTTCCACGCTGAGGCTTTACCTGTTCCTGTTATAGCACCAGCATTGCATTCCCAGTTGGTTTCTCTCAGCCCCATTCATTCTTGGGTCAGCAGGTCATATCTCCTCTCTTGCTTAGGATTCTTCACTCTGCACCATTCCTGGATTCTAAGCTGGGTCTTTCAGAGAGCCTCCGTAGCTGCTGCTATCTGTCCACCATGTTCTCCCAGAAGTCCGATCCAAATAACCCAACTTAATAGTAGTTACCCTAGTATCTTTTCCTTCAAATATTTGAATATAACTTCATATACTATAGCATCAAACATATCAAGACAGTGTAAAACAATTCAAGTGGATGAAAGTATTGTAAGGTAATTAGAATCAGCTAACAGAAAATGAACAATAGATTCTATATTATCTCTTTGCCTATAACAATTTTTGTTTATACTATCACATATAATAAAATCCAGCAAAGTACTACATGATAAAACCAATGGAGACAGAGAGCCATAATTTGGTGGGGCTTCAAAACAAGATGATACTAAAGCACTTGCTACTATGATGTCTTGTTTTCTTCAAAATAGCTGTTCATTTCACCACAGACAATACTATCAAGCAGCCCAGAATAAAGCCATTCCAATTAATAAGTGAAAACTTTATAAGGCTTCACGGCCACATAATGGGGAATCATGATTACCACATACTTTTATATATTTGAATCATTTCTTATACTAGGGAAACTATTTGGTATTCACACATGCAAGTGTGATTTATTTCACTTTTGAATATGGTCTCAAGCTGTGCCCATTTATTTATAAATATCTCAATGTCATCCTTCTTTATAGCTGAGTAGTACTCCATTGTATAAAAATATCACAAAATTTTTTATCCATTCTTCAGTTGATGGACACTTAGGTTGTTTTCAAGATCTGGTTATTACAAATTGTGCTGCTATAAACATAGATGCACATATATAACTGTGGTATGATGATTTCAGTTCTTCTGGGAATATGCCTATCAGTGGAATAGCTGGGTGGAATGGGACTTCCAATCCCAGATTTTTGAGGAATCTCCAGATCAAACTTCACAATGGTTGCACTAGTCTACACTCCCCCAACAATGCAAGAGAGTTCCTCTTTCCCTACAGCCTTTCCAGCATTTGTTGTTGGTAGTTTTCTTGATCCTGGTCATTCTTTCTGGAGTGAGATGGAATCTCTGTGTGATTTTAATTTGCATTTCTCTAATGACAAATGATGATGAACACTTTTAATGTATTTGTTTGCCATTTGTATTTCTTCATCTGAGAATCTCAGATGCCCATTTTTGGATTTGACCTTTGAATTTCGGGAGTCTGATTTTTATTTAATGCTTTATATGTTTTAGACAGAAGTCTTTTGTCTGAGAGACAGTTCACTAAGATTTTTTCCCAGTTTGTGTGTTTTCTTTTCACTATGCTGGAGATTTCTTTTTTTTTTTTTTTTTTTTTTTTTTTTTTTTTTTTGTCTTTTTCCTTTTTATCGGTACCGGAGATTGAACTCACGACTGCCTGCTTGCAAGGCAGGCGCTTATGCCGCTGAGCTAAATCCCCAGCCCCTGGAGATTTCTTTTTTTACACTTTTTTTTTCTTTTTTCTTTTTATCGGTACCAGGGATCGAACTCACGACCGCCTGCTTTCAAGGCAGGTGCTTATGCCACTGAGCTAAACCCCCAGCCCCTGGAGATTTCTTTTGACATGCAGAAACTTTTTAATAAGATGTCATCCCAGTTATTGATTTTGAGAAGTATTTCACATGTGGTTTGATTCCTGTTCATGAATTCTCTACCTACCCCTATGTCTTCAAGATTTTCACCCAATTTACCTTCCAATAGATTTAGTGTTTCTGTTTAAATATCCAGCTCTTTGATCCATTTAGCCTTTAGTTTAGTGCATGGTGATAGGCATGGGCCTAGTTTTCGTTTTTGGCATATAGAGATCCAGTTTTTCCCGCACCATTTATTAAAGCGACTGTCATTGTTCCAGTGAACCTATTTGGCCCTTTTATGAAAGATAAGGCTGTCGAGTGTGTTTGTAGTTGTGGTTGTACCTGGTGATCCATTCCATTGAAGATGATCTCAGAAAATGGAAAGACATCCCTTGCTCATGGATAGGAAGAACAAACATTTTGAAAATGGCCATTCTCCCAAAACTGTTATACAGATTCAAAGCAATCCCAATAAAAATACCATCAACATACCTTATAGATCTAGAGAAATCACTCCTAAAATTCATCTGGAACCAGAAGAGACCTAGAATAGCAAAGGCAATTCTAAGCAGCAAAGGCAAGGCAGGAGGCATCACAATCCCTGACTTGAAGTTATACTACAAAGCAACAGTAGTAAAATCAACATGGTATTGGAATCAAAACAGAGCCAAAGATCAATGAAATAGATTAGAAGATACAACCACAACTACAAACACACTGAACCACCTTATCTTTTTTTAAATTTTATTTAAAGAAAAGGAAACAAAAAAATACATGGAGATAAAAAAACGGTAGAAATAATACAAAATTACTGAAAAACAAACGGTAAGAAATTGCTGGTTGATAAGTTACATATTGTCATCTTAGAAATAGCTGTTCAGGTTATGGAATTAAAGTATTTAGAATGACATTCAAAAAGTGACACTACAAACAGTTCTGCTCAATGATTGAACAAAAACTCAGTAATATGGTTATCAGTTCTACACATTTGTTTTACATCTCAAAGAGGGTAAGATTAAACATATCAAAACAGAACAAAACAGTTAAAAAAACAATTTAAAGAAATACAGATTTCAAAGCAAGTCCACTGGAGATCTTCAATGTCCATCTAACTGTCTCTAGTTTCTTACAAATAGTTGTCCCCATCTTCACCCACTTTATATACTTATTGCATATTATAGAACTAATCAAATCATTACAGGATGATGAAGGCTTTTTAGGTCTTCAAGATCTAACATTAGGGAAGACAATAATAACTACCGTCGCATCTCTCATTCTCTTTGTGATAGCTGTCCCCATCTCTACATATGCTGAAATTGAACTCAAGAGACCAGACCAATGTCATTCTAATCAGCGAACAATAGTATTGCTAGAATTTATATCATAATGCTACAAAATTAGCCTCGGGATTCTTAGCGTCTCTTCTTCAGAGTATCTGTTCATTACGTCTTGCATTATATAATCTGTCCCCATAAATAATTTAAAAACAAAACTCATGTGTGAATTTCTACATATATATCTATCCTCTCTGTATTATAGGGAAAACCAAGTCGTAGCAAGACAGCAAAACAAATTCCTAGAAAAACATGCAATGGATAAGACATATAAGACCACAATATAGATGATCTTCCATAGTTACTATGTTTTCTCTTGTTATTTTCAATAGATTTGTCCACAACACCACCTTAATATAGTTAAACATAGTATTACCTATTTTTATAAAAACAACTTTGAAAGCATTGTAGGATTTGAGAGCTGTTAATAGTTAATACCAGTATGGATATCCTTTACATCTTGTCATCTTCAGAGTAGTTGCCTCTACTTTTAGGGTTGATACTAACAAGCATACCAAATTCAAATGAAATCAGCCAAGGCTAACCCATAGTCTTATGATTCAGATTCAATTAAGATCAGTCATAGTAAGACAATGTAAGTAATACAGGATTTCAGTTTAAGTTAATAGGAAAGTAAGGATAGTTATCATGGTATAACCTGCTATTTTGGGATCAAGATGTCTGTGCCTTCAAATCTGACATGAGTGGACAGACCAGAACAAATTAAATTCAAACTAAATATGGCGATAAGACTACTGTGTCTTTTAAATCCTTATACACCATTAACAATGACCTCTGCCTTTTTTATAGTGTTTCAGAGCTGTCTATACTAAAGACTATAGCTTACCGTCTCTGCCTCATGTCTGCTACTTCACTTTTCTGCTATAATTTGTCCACCTTATTCCCTCATTCCACTGTCTGCCCCGTTCATTGAGGTCTCTCTGCCACTGTTGCTGGAATTCTGGTATCCCTTCCTCTCTTTCTCTGTAATGTCCTTCAGCCTTCTCTGTAGGGTTGGATTGGTGGCCACGAACTCCCACAGTTCCTCCTTGTCTTGGAAGCATCTTATTTCTCCATTAATTTTGAGAGAGAGTTTTGATGGGTATATGAGCCTTGGTTGCATATTATTTTCTTTCAGGACTTGGAATATTTCTCCCCACTCCCTTCTTGACTTAAGAGTTTGTGTTGATAAGTCTGCTGTTATTTTGATAATTTTCCAGTTGTAGGCAATCTGCATCTTTTCTCTGGCTGCTTTTAATATTCTGTTCTTTTGGTGGATTTCTGGAATCTTGATTATTATATGTCTAGGCATAGATCTGTTTTGGTTGTAGGTAGCTGGTGTTCTGTATGCCTCTTTTATCTGGATATCATTTCTTTTTGCTATACATGGGAAATTTTGCTTTAATATATCTGTGAATATTCTTTGTATTTCATTTCTGGTTGCTCCTGCTTCCTCACTCACATTCTTTATTCATAAGTTATGTATCTTTTGGTCATCTTCTAGCCTTTGAATTGTTTCTTTCTGGTTTCTTGTTATTGTTAAGAGGCTTTTTCTTTCACAATCATATGCCATAAATCTCTCTTCAAGTTTCAGAAGGCTGTCTTTAGTTTCTGTCAAGGCATTTTGCCAGTGTTCAATGGAGTTTTTAGTTTCCTGGTAGTCTCTTTGGATCTGTTTCATGTATCCTAAGTTATGTTCAAATTCTTCTTCAGAAATTTCTCTTTCTTTTCTGATTTCCTCAGTTCTTCCATCTGTGTTCTCTTGGACGGGGCTTGTCATTTCTTTAATTAATCTCTATATCTTGCCTCACTTGGATCAGGAGTACAGCTTTAAATTGAACTATGAGGTCATGAAGGTACTTTTTAATTTCGGCTGATGCTGTGTCATGTATTGGATGGTTACTGTGCTTGTTCTCTCCAGTGTTTACTTCTCCTGAGCTTATTTTCTCATGTTGGGCAGCTGGAGATTTTTTTTTATTTTTATCTCTTGTCATGTTTCTGGATTCTTTCAGACTGGAGTGTCTTTGGGGTCTCTGGCCCTCTCCGTATTGCTTAGGGCCTTTCAGAAGCATGCTGATTAAAGTTTTTCTTGTCCTCCCCAATTTGCTGTTATCTGGGGTAGGCTGGGATGCAGGGGCAGTACAGGCTAGCCTCCAGCCTCTGTGCCACTCCATCCGTAATTAGGCTGTACTTTCTGGATGTCACTGAGTTGTGACTATTTTGTATCCGCTTATTGGGCCCCAAGCAGAGGCTTGGTTTAGCCCCAGTAGCTCCTGCCAGTTCTCTCTGTACCAGAAGCAGCTGACTAATGTCACTGTGGCACAGGGTTCTGCCCAAATCCCAGCTGTTCTCTTCCAGACCTCTCTGTGACAAGAGCACCAGGACAGCAGGTCTGCCCAAAACCAAGATGTCTTCCACTAGTTCTCTGTATGACGCTGAAGCCAGCATGGCATCAGGCTCTGCCCAATTTCAAGATGTCCCCCACCAGACCTCCCTACAGGGCGACTCGGTGATGTCACCGAGCTGTAGGTTCTGCCCAACTCTAAGATGTCTGCTGCCAGAATCTCTGGTTATTGATGTCCCCATGGTGGTGGGCACTGCCCAGTTCCAAGATGTTCTCTGGCCAACCCCAGCAGCCGTGGGGTCCCCAGTACTCACCAGGGTTTGGTGCAGGTCCTCCTCTTGGGTCTACAGCACACCACGCCGCTCGCCCTCCCTGTGCTCTCGGCACAGCGTGGAATGATCAAAAAACTGCACAGTGTTTGGCTTTGGAGCTCCAGAGCCTTTCACAATCTCTTCTGGTGAGTGCAGCAGTCCTGGCTGCTTCTCAGGGTCCCAGGTCTCAGTTTCCAGCAATCACCAAAAGCCAACACAGTTTTGCTGTTGGATCCATGGGTCAGTTTGCTGATTTACAGGTGCGGGATTTGCAGCCTCCCATTATCAGCCTTCACAGTCTCAGCACGACTTTAAATCCTCCAGCCACACTGTCTTGGTTAATAAGAATCATTATCCATTCATCTGGCCCTCTCCATGTTGTCATATTCTAGATTCTAATATGATTTCTCCGGAGAGACTCTCGACCCAATCTGCTAGCAAGCCGCCATTTTTTTCGCACTCAACAACCTTATCTCTGATAAAGGAGCCAAGCAGTTTCACTGGAAGAATGACAGTCTCTTTAACAAATGGTTCTGGAAAAACTGACTCTCCATTTGCCAAAAACTAAAGCTAGACCCATGTCTATCACCATGTACTAAATTAAAATCTAAATGGGTCAAAGATCTGAATATTAAAAGAGAAACACTAAATCTATTGGAAGACAAATTGGGTAGAAACCTTGAAGACATAGGAGTAGGTAGAGAATTCATGAACAGGACTCAAACCGCATGGAAATACTTCCCAGAATCAATAACTGGGACCACTTCTGATTAAAAAGTTTCCGCATGTCAAAAGAAATCTCCAGCATAGTGAAAAGAAAACCCACAAACTGGGAAAAGATTTTAGTGAACTCTCTCTCAGACAAGGGACTCTTGTCTAAAACATATAAAGAATTAAAAAAAACTCAGACGCCCAAAATTCAAAGATCCAATCCAAAAATGGGCATCTGAGATGAATACACAATTCTCAGATGAAGAAATACAAATGTCAAATAAATACATGAAAAAATGTTCATCATCATTGGTCATTAGAGAAATGGAAATTAAAACCACACTGAGATACCATCTCACTCCTGAAAGAATGGCCAGGATCAAGAAAACTAACAACAAATGCTGGAGAGGCTGTGGGGACAAGGAACTCTCCTGCACTGTTGGTGGGAGTGTAGACTGGTACAACCTTTGTGGAGGTCAGTCTGGAGATTTCTCAAAAAGCTGGGGTTGAAAGCCCCATTTATTCCAGCTATTCCACTTCTAGGCATATTCCCAGAAGAACTGAAAGCATCATACCACAGTGATATATGTACACCTATGTTTATAGCAGCACAATTTGTAATCGCCAGATCTTGGAAACAACCCAAGTGCCCATCAACTGAGGAATGGATAAAAAAGTTGTGGTATTTCTATACAATGGAATATTACTCAGCTATAAAGAAGGATCACATTGAGATATTTATCAATAAATGGGCGCAGCTTGAGACCATACTCATAAGTGAAATAAATCAATCTCGCATGTATGAATACCGAATAGTTTCCCTACTGTAAGTAATGATTCAAATATATAAAAACATATATGGTAATCATGATTCCTCATTATGTGGCCTTGAAGCCTTATAAAGTTTCCACTTATTAATTGGAAAAGCTTTATTCTGGGCTTCTTGATATGGAAATATTTGAAGCTATAGTATATGAAGTTTTATTCAAATATTTCAAGGAAAAAGACAGACACTATGGTAACTACTATTAAGTAAGGTTATTTGGTGGTGAAGCACTAGGTTGCTGAAACAGTCATGCTTTGACCTGTATTGTTATGTTGTTATGTCCTCTTTTATCTCAATCTCTCCCTTATTCATTAAAAAAATTATTTAGTTATTTTTTATGGTTTTTTAATTAAGTGGAAAAATTTTTTTAAATTAGCAATATATATAATAGTAACTTTTTTTGATTTCCTATTAACTTGTTTTGAAGACCTGTAATACTCCCACTATCTTGTTTTGACTGATTAGACTCTGTTCCATTCTGTATGATAGTATCAAGTTTGAGGGTATAGGCAACTACTTTGAAGGCAATAAGATTCACTAAGATGCCCATTCTGGTTTGACTATTGTCTCCTTTGGAAGTCCTGTAATGTTTACAATGCTTAAGTTTTATTTGTCTTGTTCTCTACTGTTTTATTCAACTTTAAAATATCTAATGAGATAGACAATTCTTTTTAAGGAAACAAGAGGCATTATGGTAACCATTGTTGATAATCTTGTACTGTGTTTTTAAATCATGTGCTATGTCTATCCTTGGTTTTGACTGACAGCTTTGTTTTGCCATCTTTGACTTTATTCTCTCCCAACAAAAAGTAATAAAAACTAAGGAGTAATAAAACCCATTATGTGTAAATTTTGTTGTAAAAAAGAGAACGAAAAAAGTGCTCTAAAAGATACAATAGCAAGTTTGTTTAGAGGTGTTAAATAGCTGACCATATTAATGTTTTTGGTTGGATCATTGAACACAACTATTTGCAGTCTCACTGTTTGAATGTCCACTTTGTATGCTTTGATACTGTGACTTGAGCAAATATCTCTAAGATGATAATATGTAATCTATTAACTGGTGATTTCTTACTTTTCTTTTGTAGTTCTGTATTACTTGTACCCTTACACCACTTTGTTTTGTTTTGTTTTTCCTCTTTTTCCTTTTAAATAAAATTTTTAAAAAAGGGAAGAACAACAGTCTCGTTAAAAATTGGTGTTGGAAAAACTGGTTCCCAGATGCCAAAAACTAAAACTAGATACATGCCTATCACCATGTACTAAAATAAAAATTCAAAGATCCAATCCAAAAATGGGCATCTGAGATGAATACACACTTCTCAGATCAAGTAATACAAATGGCAAATAAATACATAAAAACGATCATCATCATTAGTTATTAGAAAACGTAAATTAAAATCACACTGAGATTCCATCTCACTCCCGAAAGAATGGCCGGGATTAAGAAAACTACCCAGCTATTCCACTTCTGGGCATATTCCCCGGAGAACTGAAAACATCATACCACAGGGATATATGTGCACCCATGTTTATAGCAGCCCAGGTTGTAATAGCCAGATCTTGGAAACAACCTAAGTGTCCATCAATGGAGGAATGGATAAAAAAAGATGTGGTATTTTTATACAACAGAGTACTACTCAGCCCTAAAGAATGATCACATTGAGATATTTATAAATAAATGGACGCAGCTAATGCAGTAAAATAAAGAAAGTGAGCAAAGTCATTCAGAAAATATGACATTTGCTTCTAGTTATTGGATTTAGGGAAAACCTAAAGGAACTTTTTATGTTTTTCCCAAGTAATGAATGATGATACATAAATGTATAACTTAGAATTTCAAATGAAAATTTCATCTTTCAAGTTTGCAGAGCAAATGAACATCTGTAAGTTCTATGGGGAACCAAGGACAGTGATATCATGGTATCTCATATTCATCAACTTTGTGGTAGTAATGAGTACTCGGTTTTAGTAGCTGGGCAATTGCTCAGCGAAGAGAAACATCTTCTGTTATCCCTCTCTTTATTCATTGATGTTTGATATAGGCTGCTGTAAAGAAAATGTGTGTAAATGTTGAAAACCAGGGAATTAAACAATCATTAGAACAGCTTTTGTTACTAAAGATGCTAACTTTTTAAACTGAGCAAATTGTTTAACTTCTGTGAGTCACAGATTGTTCTCACATGCAGGTTTAATACATATTTCGTGAAGTAATTATGAATTCAAAATGTAAGTTAGTCAACTTTTGTTGAAATAAAATTATTTCAACTGAAACATGCTCCTTTTCTGCTTATCAGCATGCTTTAGAAAACAGCAAATGGAAATGAATTTGAAGAATTAGGTGACACCAATTGTTTTGCAATCAATACTAGCTGTACTTAAAGCTTTTCAGATGACTTACTGTAAATCTGGTGCTGTGTTGAGCAAGACTTCTGCAGCCCACAACACAGAATCTCTGATTTCAGAACACAATCCTCTCTTATATAGGCATTGCATTTTCAAATAAATTATTGTACTTATAGATGTTTGTCTTATAACACAAATTGAAGAAGCCCGGCATTGGATGACAGCAGAGTTATGTCCCTGTCTTTCCTTTTCCGTGAAGAATACTATGTTTTTCTTATACCTGTTCTCTACTACCCTCTTTATTATCCATTCATAATGTTTCTCATTTTCCTTGATAGTTCTCTTAATGCACTGGATGCATCGAACCTGTTGTATATGGATAATTATTGTAAGGAGAAAGAGAAGTTTGCTCTTCATTCAGTCTTACTAGGAAAGCCAAAGTTAAGTTGATTACATTTGAGATATTGTTGATTTAACAAAGCCAAGGAAGCCTTATGGAATAATATCCTCTGGGATGGTCATACCTCACATCACTTTAAAAAAAATTATTCCCCCTAGAACACAGGATGGACTTTTTTTTCCCTCGGGGTTACATGAAAATACAAGTGTCAAAAAGGAAGGGGGACGCTGGACAGTAATTCATGTTCTCCTCTAATAGGTAAGTGATGGGTTGTTTTTACTTTTGCTGAAAGACAAATGGTGTTATGGAATGATCCAGGACAGTTTTCTACTTTAAATACATAAGTACAAGTGTACACATCTTGCATACTCTAAAAAAGGAATAGGAAAAAAACCCAAGTTGGGTTTTACCAATATAACTGTTCATGTAGCAAATCAGTGAGTATAGGAAGTTTTGCAAGAAAAAAACAATCCATGTAATTTGAATAATATTTTATGTCCACAGGCTTCTGAAAGTCATCACTGCTACTGGGCAAACATGGAGATGTGAATTACTTATGAGTTACTGCCATTTATATACAATGCAATATATTTGGATGTCTTTTGTTGTCAAGTGTTATGAGTAAATTGTAATTAAGTGAGTAGCAAGATAAGGCACAATAGATGATGCTGATATTAGATAATTTGCAATTATGTTTGACCAGCATAGAAAATAGGTTACTGAAGTTCATGGCTTTGACAGAGTTTCTGTAAAATTAGAGCTTTTCATCTCCTGGTGATATACTGAATCAAATATTGTGTGCCTCACAATCAAATAACTTCTAATTTGATCAATTACATCCTAAGGATATATTTGCAGTTGACACATTTCTGAGACGTACTTTCCAAGGGTGAATCATTGTTGCTCAGATATTATCACGGATATCATGACAGTGTTTTTTGGTGTACACACTGTGTAACAAAGCTGAGATCTAACACAACAGGTGTAGCAAAACAGCCTCTGAGAATATGTTGGATAAAGAGTTTATCTTTTCCTTCACATTGACTCTTGCCAAAACTTCCTGTATGGGTCATTTTACCTGCTTGGGCTTCATCCTGTAAACTCTAGACAGAAGAATAATTGAAGATTAATTTTACTATACTTTGCATAGTCGACACAATACATAAGTAAGGGGATTAGATTTTATGGTGATCTCTGGTCCACACAGAATACAGTTTTCCAGGGCACCTTTTGAGAAAAGGCAAAAATCATAGATTGAGAGGGCACAGGAATATATATAATATCACATTAATATGAGCTGTAAAGGAATATAACAGCATGGAGCAACACGTTAGCCTTCCAGCAGGGAATGGTTTACAAAGAAATGCAGAGATTCTGCAAACACAGCCTCTGAACTAGGAAGGGACGCATGATTTCGGAGAGTCTTCAAGATCAGAGGTGCTTTTCACTGTAGTTGCCGCATTATGAAAAGGACACAGAGATGGGGCCAAGGGATGCTGCTCCAGCTGCAGGCACTGTCCACACTCTGCTTTCACAGACTCTCTTCACCCTCATCTCTCTTACCTCCATTTTCTGGTTATTATGGTTTTGAAAAATCTTGTCATTTCAGAATTGGCTAAGATGAGCTGAAATGGGTCGGCAATGCATCTAGTGCTGTGTCGTCTTCAGACGCTGACAATCCATCCTGGTTTCAGATTCCTTTGTGATTTCACTGGAAAGGAAAATAAACCGAAGTTGTAGGCACCCACCTAAAACCATGAGTTACCATCAGGAGGATGTGCAAAGCATCTTATTGTACTGTGATAGGAGAAGGTTTCCACAGAAATATCATAAAGCAAATATAAAAGCAACCCAAAGTTTTTAAGGTGGTCAATGCATAAATATTAAACTTTCAGTGTCACAGATCACCATCTGGGACAAGAGCTGCAGCTTCAGGCTGTGCAACTATTCTGCTGTGTGCTTCAAATTGATCTCAGGTCTTGTTTTGCTTTCTCTGGCTCTGTTTTTGTCTCTATCATAGTGGATAGGTGGAAAGGCCCAGTGAATTAAAGATGTGAATGTGTATCGTAGTGGCAGCAGTACCACAAGACACATCTAACTGCATCTCAGAACCACATGATACAGAATATTTAATTTAAAAGTACAGAATGGGCATCTACAATATCCAAGGTATTGATTAGAATCATATGACAAGAACAGCTATTTTCCTAGTCCACATAAATTGATGAAACAAATTTAAAGACATAGATGCTTGTGTGGTTAGCATTAGTATGTAGCATAAGCCACAGTGAAAGGCTTTGGGTAGCACAAGTGAGGATGCCTTCATCAGCTTGGCTCTGCCCTGCTCAGAAGTGGCTTACACGAAAACTGACTGGTGGCGAGGTGAGTGAGAATCTGACCCCCCACCACAGTTTGACTCTAGCGGAGATCTCTCTGGGCGCCATTCCCCTCTCGGACGGGATTGGAGAAAAGTGCCTGGCCTGAGTGACGCTGCTGGCGGACTCTCTAGGCTAGACTAGCCTAACCCAGATCCCAGAGCCGGACGATGGCCCGGAGGAGCGACTGACTTCCGCGTAGGCTGCCTCCTCCGACTCCCTGGTGCGCAGCGGTGGGCGGGAACAACTAGCCAGCGCAATTTGATCAGGCTGTGGCTGACAGGCAGGGAAGCCGGGCCTCCTTTGTAAGATTGCATTTTATAAGGAACAAAAAATATGGGGAAGGGAAGCAACAAAAAAAGCTCCTCGGCCCCCAATCCTGAGAAACAGGCAATAATGGACGCCGCACCAGTATACATTAAGCACCATATTGAGAGCCTCATAGACCAATTCAGGAATGAAGTTATCAATGATCTGAAGCTAGAAGTATGCAGAATAGTTAGAGAAATGCTAAACACCACCCAGGAAAAAACAGATGGTGGAATGGAAGAACAGAAAAAGAGGGGAGAATTGCTTGATGGAGAAAACAGAGAAAGCATTGAGTATGTGAAGCAGGTTCAAAGGGACTATCAAGAAATTAATAAGTCTATACAAGACTGGCATAACAGCTTGAAAGAAACTAAGGACAGACTATCTGAACTGGAGGGCAGACTTGAAATATGGGAGAATGAAATGAAAAACTTCTTAAAAATAACAAAGAAACAAACAGCAATAATACAAAGACAAGAAGATGATAAGAGGAGCCACCACTTAAGGATTAAGAACATAGAAGAAGAAGTAGGGACACAAACAAATGAATTACAAAAGCTACTCACAGAAATAATCCAGGAGAATTTTCCTAATTTAGCAAAAGGTAAAGATACTCAGCTGTATGAGGCATACAGGACCCCAGCTACCTACAACCCTAACAGAGAAACACCCAGGCATATAATAATAAAAATCCCAGAAATTCAATACAAGAACAGAATATTAAAAGCTGTAAGAGACAAGAAACAGATCACTTACAAAGGAACACCCATCAGAATTACAGCAGATTTCTCTTCACAAACCATCAAATCACGAAGAGCATGGGGGGAAATAATTCAAGCTTTGAAAGATAATAATCTCCAGCCAAGATTGAGATATCCTGCACAACTGTCCCTGGAAATTGATGGAAAAACGAGGTGCTTCCAGGATAAAGAGGAACTGGGGGAATTTGCAACCACCAATTCAACTCTACAGAAAGTATTGCAGGATATTCTAAAAAAAGAAAAATACAAAGAACCCAGAAATAGTGGCAGGGAGGCCACAACGAATGGAGCAGAGAACAAAATGAAGAAGACAAACTGACAGCTACTGACAGAAAAAGAGCTCAACAGAAATGAGACAGAGAAGATTGGATGATAGGAACAGCTATTTTTGAGAAAATGACATCTTAATAGGTAATGCTGATTCAGTACCATCTTGTTTTGAAGTCTCATCTAGCTTTTGTTCTTCTGTCTCCAATGGTCTAACCAGGTTGTATCTTATTGGATTTTGTTATGTACGTTAGTATAAGCAAAAACCTTTTAAAGACAAGGAGATTATACAGAGACCATTGTTCATTTTCTGTTAGTCAATTCCAAATACTCTATAATGCTGTCATTCTCTTAAATGGTTTTACATTGTTTTGATATACTTAATGCTACAGTATATGAAGTTGTACTCAAGGACTTCAGGGAGGGAGTCAATATGGTAACTATTTTTAAGTCGGAAATATCTGGTGGTGAAACACTATTCTGCTTAAAAGGTTATGTTTTGATCTGCCCTGTTTCGCTGATATGCCCTCTTTTTCTTTTTCTCAATCTCCACTCCATTATATACTTTTTTATTGTTATCCATTTAATTAAAGGGAAAAATATAGCAGGATATAATATAGTAACCCACTTTGACTTTCTATTTTCTCGATTTGAAGCCCTGTATTACTCTCACCATCTTGTTTTTGACTGAGGTTCCTCTATTCTGTTTTGCTGAATAGTATCAGGTTCGAAAGTTTAGGCATCAGCTGAGAAGATAATGAGATTCATTATAACGCCCATTCTCGTTGACTTCTATCTACTTTTGAAGACCTACAATATCTCCAATGTTTTGGTTTTGTCGGTTTTATCCTTTACGGTTTTGTTCAATAGTATTACAACTAACGATATAGGCAATTCTATTAGAAATAGCGGGAGGCATTAGGGTAACCATTGTTGATCACCTTGTATTATGTTTTTATATTATCTATTATATCCACCCTTTTGACTTGACCGATTCTGTTCTGTCATGTCACATTTGGTTTTACTCTCTTCCAAAAAAGCAATAAGAACAGTGGGAGCAATGAAACCCAAAATGTGTAATAGTCACTGTACAAAAGAGAGGAAAAGAAAATGCTCTAAACTATATAACTGCATGTATATTTAAATGTATAAGACAGAAAATGATATCACAGAGTTCTAATGGATCATTGAACAGAACTGTTTGCAGTATCATTGCTGGAATGTCCACTCTACAAACTTTAATTCTGTGACTTGAACAATTATTTCTAAGATGGCAATATGTAATCTATTAACTAGTGATTTCCTACTGCGCATTTTTTTTCTTCTGTAAATCTGTATAACTTGTACCCTTCACTGTTTTTTTTTTTTCTTTTCTTTTCTCCTTAAATAAAAATTAAAAAAAAAAAAAAAAAAAAAAGTAGCCAGAGTGTTGCAGTGGCTGCCCTGGAAAGGCACTGCTGGAAGAAAGCACAAGACAAGGGGACTTGGGCTGTTCTCCATCATGCACTTTTAGTCTTTAGATCCTACATTGTTTCTGTGTAATAATCCCACATACGTTTATTTCATTTTTATTTTTTAACTTTTTTATCGGTATCGGGGATCAAACTCACGACCGCCTGCTTGCAAGGCAGTTGCTTATGCGGCTGAGCTAAATCCCCAGCCCCTCGACATATGTTTATTAATCTTCAAAGTACTTTCATTTTATCTGGAATCTACATTGGTTATATCAGATTTCAACAAGTATTTCTTGATTTGAGATTTATGTTCTTTTTTTTGTAGATATTGAAAACTGGTTTCAGACATATGTTGTCTTTTTTCTAGATACTGATCTGTGTATATCTACATATTTCTAGCAAATGGTAGATTATAAAATATGCTTATCAGAAAAACAAGCACTTGAATATATTTAGAGGCAAACATGTTAAATATCAATAATACATGATTAAAAGTGCAAATTGTCTGGAACAGGAAAAGATTCAAATGATCTTTATGTCAACAGATGTTTTCAGGTACATAACATTCTGAAACTATTATGTGTTTGATAAGAGACCTACACTATAAAATGTGTACTCATATATGATAAATATTAGTAGCCTAACTTAAAATTTATGTGTAAACCAATATAATGCTGTCTTAGAAATGAACACACTAATGAGACTGATAACAAATTATCACTATCTACCTATTACATCTGTATCTCAGTGTACAGTAATCTATTTACCTATCACCTATATATCTATCCATATAATGACTTATCAAATTTTTCTTAAACTACACAGTGACACGGGGGGTCAAATCTTGGGAGATTGGGAGACTTTCACATATCATTGATACCAATGAGTACTAATTTTTAAGTGCCAATCTTTTATCATGTACCTATCTTGTAATTAAATGAAGGAAGATGCCCTTATTTCAAGATTAAGATGTCAAGTTTCAATTTATTTCTATTTAATAATCTTTTATCCAAGGTCATATAGTACAAAGGAACATTTAGATCTACAAAATAAACAAATTCATTAGAATCTTCCCATGAGTAGTTTTGAATTGGAAAAGCATTCTCTAATATTCAACACAAAATTCACTTAATCAAATACAATAATGCATTGCTGTATGGAATATAATATTATGTGAATGCTGTATGATAATTGATTCTTTTAGATTATATTTAAGTCTATAACTTTTAAGTTTATATTTTAATTTCAGAGTGTTTCATCAACATCATTACTAGAAAGTTCTGAAATTGGTTTCTTCACTGAAATAAATTGAAAATATTTCTTTCTGAATTTGATTTAAAATTCTGTTTAAGTTACTGAAATTTCAAGACTGAATTATTTCTTACTTTGACAAAGAAGAAAAGAAATTTTACATCAGACACTAACTTCCATGCATCTTTGGAATGATATGTTCCTCTCACATTTATTTCCTGAATGTTTTACAGGATGTGGGAGTTGGGGATTTCTTTTCATCTTCTGGTCATACAAGAGTCTGGAGACCTAAAATGATTATGTTAAAAATGAGTCTACTATAATAACATAAGCTTTTAGATGTATAGGTTCCCCTTAATTTTGAAATTCATCCTCATGTTTTTGAGTTCTCTGAGGATACTTTTCATAAAATAGAGAAATAAAATTACAGATATCTGACAAATTCCAAACTATGAAACTTGTTCATTTATCTTTGCTTCACTATTTTGTTTGTCACATCAAATATTTCATGTTCCTTTTTCAGAATGACATATTTTAGGACAAAATTGGAGCCTACCACATACTTATGAATAATACACATTTGTGTAGTGTAATAAGCATATGATGTGTTACATGTGCAGACATTTGTGTGAAGTTGGGGGTGTTGTAGGATTTTGCATGGATAAAGATGGAACTCCAAGGACAATCTGGTAGATCCTAACTGCAAATTGATCCACCGTGATAAAAAGGTCACTGGTATGTTCTGATATATAAAACAAAGGGAATGATAGCATGTAATGTTATCTCATAATTTTAAGTTGATTAAAATTTATCAGAATCCCAACAAAGCTGACACTTGTTTGTACCTGAAGAGTTTAACTGGAGAAAATCATTTTTAAATCTTTATCTCAGACTCATCATAGTCTATTGGGTCATCATAAAAATTGAGGAGAAAAGTTGGGAAATGATTTATTAAGAAAACTTAGATAGAATGCTCTAACTTAGAATTATTTTTGCTTGAAAAATTATATAACTTTACAGAGCACCACAGTCCATTATATCAAATATTTTATGCCTTCTTATAACATTGTCTTTTGCAGATGTCTCTTTTCCCACTTGTACATTTCTTACATTCATGAAATCATGCAGCTGAACAATACCGTGACTGAGTTCATTCTCCTTGGGTTGACACAAGATCCTCTCTGGAAGAAAACAATTTTCATCCTTTTTTTGGTTTTCTACCTGGGGACTTTGTGTGGTAACTTGCTGATTATTACTACCATCAAGACCAGTCAGGCACTTGCGAGTCCGATGTACTTCTTCCTTTTCTATCTATCCTTATCTGACACCTGCTTCTCCACTTCCATAGCCCCTAGGATGATTGTGGACACCCTTGTGAAGCAAGCCACAATTACTTTCACTGAGTGCCTAATTCAGGTCTTCACATTCCATTTCTTTGGTTGCCTGGAAATCTTCATCCTGATCCTCATGGCTGTAGACCGCTACGTGGCCATCTGTAAGCCCCTGCACTACATGACCTTCATGAACAGCAGGGTCTGTGGAGTGTTGGTGGCTGTTGCTTGGGTGGGATCCTGCGTGCATTCTTTAGTTCAGATTCTTCTGGCCTTGAGTTTACCTTTCTGTGGTCCCAATGTGATCGATCACTATTTCTGTGACTTGGAGCCCCTGTTGGAACTTGCCTGTGCAGACACCTATGTGATAAACCTGCTCCTGGTGTCCAATAGCGGAGCCATTTGTACTGTGAGCTTTGTCCTGCTGATGGTCTCCTACGTAGTCATCCTGCATTCTCTCAGGAACCACAGTGCCGAAGGCAGGAGAAAAGCCCTCTCCACCTGCATCTCCCACATCACTGTGGTCATCCTGTTCTTTGTACCTTGTATATTTATCTACACACGTCCTGCTACCACCTTCCCCGTGGATAAGATGATAGCGGTGTTTTATACAATTGGGACACCTTTTCTCAACCCTCTGATTTACACACTGAGGAATGCAGAAGTGAAAAACACCATGAGCAGGTTGTGGAGCAAGAAACTGACCTCAGATGACATGAGGTGAATGCATGTCCCATAGGTGTTTATAGTTTTGATTTAACCTGAAAAAAGTAACAGAGATTGCATTCTTATTTGCTGGATTGAATGTAATAGTACTTGGAATTATGTGTGTTATTTCTTTTGGAAAAATAGACAACTTGAAAACCTACACGTGTTGATTTTATGCATAAAAGGAGCTAGTATGTGTTACAACCAGACTTACATAATGCTCCCTGTTCTTAGTTTTCTTGTGAGCCTGCTGTCAGTGATGACTTTTGTGTGGTGCTTGCCTTGTGCATGTCTGGTGTTCTTTGCCTCTGGGTGCCCTTCTGTCAGTTAGTGTACACAGACAGGCAGACCGCAGTTATTCTTATACTTTCCTGAGAAAACTCAGTCCCTCCTCTCTCCTCATTTATCTCAAGTTGGTTTTTCTTCCTGACCTGGAAGGATGCATCATATTGAAACAATTCTGGATAGTTCATTTTAACATGAAACCATATGTAAAATTTAGCCTGTATTTTCGTATGTATAGTTTGGATTCTTATCAGATGTTCACTTAGGACCCTCTAGATCACTGTCAGTACAGGAACAGAGAATTCATCTTTCTGAAAGGAAACTTTGACCTTTGTAATGGTATTCTTATAGTGGAATTTTTTCCTAAAATATTTTCAGCACCTTAATTTTATGCTATCTTGGGATTGTGGCGAAACATTTTCTCTAGAATCAGATCAGGTTTGGTAATGTATTTGCTAAGATGACTCAAGAAGATTTATAGTTTCTTAGCAAATGTTTATACGATTTATATACATATTGTGCATTTTTTCTGGATAAGGTAAGGCTGTAGACAGTAAAAGAAAAAAATCAGAATATGCCACAGGTTAGAAGGAGGACAGAAAAGATGGTGATTCAGGGTTCCTCTTATCTGAGGGCAGCGGCAGCTGGCTATATGATGCTGGAATGGCAGGTAGAGGACATAATGCACTTGTCACCACTCATATGCCTGTGCAACAAGAAGTGTAAACTCTTATGTAATCTGTGAATTTTCATAAAAAGCTGATAACGGTAGCTAGTGCACCACAACAATACAGTAATGGAAACTGAGAATTGTTGTGAAAATGCCAAGATATTCTCTAAACTTTTTGCATACTTTTGGGCTAAGCCTGAAAAGCTTGAAAAATCCGAGTCTATTTTAAAAACTTACACACACAGCAGATAACTGAATTTTAATTGTCATTTTAAAACAGCATTATTTCAAAGTATTCATGTTTGTCATACAAATATAACTTTGTCACATAATAATACTTCAGTTTAATTTAGAGTGTTATTCAAGTACCAATAATAAATAAAAAGTGCTGTATTTTTGTGTGACACATTTCTAAAAAATTAGAAGCTTTAAAAAATCACAAGCATTAATTTAAACGTTGGTACATATGAAAATTTGGCATTAAAATATACCTACATTTCTCAAGGTAGTGTTTTGATATTTTAAATTTGTGTATGTAAACTTGTTTGCATTTTGCATTGTTAATCATTTTTCTCTTTTTGTAATCATACCATCTTCATGGACATTGCATTCCAGATAAAGAAGAAACAGTGTACAGTTTTGTAAGTAGTTGAATTGTTTGAAAATAAAATACGATATATTAATTTTAATGCCTATGTACCATTAATTCCTAATGTCCATGCATGAATATACAGAATGAAAAAGATCTAGGAGAAATAAAAACTCACAAAAGTTATTTCTTTACAATGGACAGAATAAGGCCGGTAATCAGCAAGGTTATAGAACTCGCCAACATCTAGCAATTGAAGCTTACTGAATACTCAATTTAACAATATCAGCATGTACATTATTTTCCCCTGCCTGTAAGGCGTATATGAACAGAGTTCCCATGGTGTAGCATGCTGCCCATTGTGATTTTTAGCTAATTCTTGATTGTCTTGATGCCTCTTATGAAGCTGAAATCATGTACAATGTCATAACAATGATTCAGTTCAGTTGCAATGATTCAGTAGAGACCAATAATAGGAAAACTACCAAATCCTTGGAAATAAAGACACCCCTAAACCATCCTTCGATCAAAGAGAAGGTTAGATTTAAACTGAAGACACTGTCCTGACATTAAAGGGAAATGCAGCCTGTCAAAGCTTGCAGGAGAGCAGGACTGAAAGGCAATCGACAACATTCAATTCAGATATCAGAAAAAAGAATATGAAATATGAAATTCTTGCATGGTATAACAATTAGGACTGGACAATTCTTTTAATAGTCAATCTCAGGATTATTCAGTGGATTATATACAGAGGTGACTTTTTTCATCACAATGATGAGAATATCCTTGAAATGGATTGGCTTGAAATCGATTAGTCACATGGAAATCTGTATCCATTGTGCATGCTGTGAAAAGTGGAGCTCTTGGGAAGAAAAAGAAAAAAGTGAGTGGTGGAGAAAATATGTTTTAAGGGATATCTGAATCAATAGGGCTGGGGATTTAGCTCAGAGGCTTAAGCACTTGCCTGATAAGTCCAATGCCATGAGTTTTAACCTGGGTACCAAAAAACAAAACAAAACAACAAAACAGAAATATTTCCTCACTGAATGAAAATTTTCTTTATGATGGAAAATAAAAACAAGCCACGTATAGGTACATATTTTAAAACCTGAAAGATAAATATAGAGACATAATCTTAAAAGATGGAAGAGACTAAAGTTCATAATATGACAAACTGCATTCAAAGGAAAAGGATAACCATAATTGGAGGGTTCTACTAGAAATCGCGTAGTTTATTATAAAAAATAAAATCACACTTATGGTAAAAGAACTTTAGTACATGCATGACCCCATATTATGTAAATATAGACTATATTACTGTAACTTCAATAATGATGTCTTTAAATAATAAAATCATAGATTCATGATCATGCTACAAGGATCACAGAAATTCATATCTATGGGAACAAATGCAGAACACTAAAATACAAAATTATACATAATATTTCATTCCTCACTTTTTAAATTATAATTTATACCTGAAGCACATAAACAGTTTTCTCCTTATGTATTTTAATGCACATATAGCACAAACTATATGGAAATAGCACCACCAATCATAGCAAAGAATAAATATAATTTTAAGATGTCATATCTCAAGTAAAAGTATCATTCTGCAGTTCAGTGTGAAGTGCAATGCTTATACCTATGAAATATTTAATGTATGATGCATTTAATTTGTACTTACCTTTATTAATCATTTTCAATAAAGTTTTATTACATTCACAAAATCTACTACAAAGAAAAATAAAGTGTTCTGACTTATAGTCCTATATGCAACCTGCTAGGACTCACTATTCTATATAGACAACCATAAAAATAGGAATAATTTTGAAAATCAGTATTTCTTCATGTATTCACAAAGGAAGTGAAACCACAGGTCAAATGGCAACCTCAAATTTGGAGGGAGAGATACACCGCTGACCAAAATAGAAATCCATGAATCAAAGCTCCAGTACCAACTACTGGTGTAGAAAAGGCCTAATGTGAATTGGTCAATCAGAGGAAAGTTGGGGTAGACCAGCCAGACACTGATTTAAAGGGCACTCAGTCACTGAGAGGCCCTAGCATTTTTGTGAGGTTTACACTGTGGAAACCTACAAGATCTCAAGAAAGCATGTGATGAAAACACCCCGCATTTTGACAGAGGAATGACAGAAAGGTCTGCTTTGAAACACAGCATTGTACTGGTGTAAACAACACACAGGGAATTAAAGGAGAACAGAAACCCTAAAAACAGTCATGTGCCTATAAACAACAGGGTTTTAAAAAAATTTTTATTTAAAGAAAGACGAAACAAAACAGAAAATGGGTAGAAATAATACATACGTTCAGAGAAAAAATAAACAGTAAGAAATCACTAGTTGATGTTTATATACTGTCCTTTTACAAATAGGTGTTCAAGATACAAAAGTGGAACATATAAAGTGGGAATTCAAACAGCGAGACTGCAAATGGTTCTGATCATCCAACAAAAACTTAGCAATATGGTTGTCAGTCCTATACACCTAAACATACATGCAGATATCCATATCTTCATTTATGTTGAAATTAAACAAACTAAAGCAGGCTAAAGTCATTCTGAACAAAGAATAATAGTATTGCTGGAGTTCACACCCTGACACTCTGGGATCAGCACTGGGTACTGCAGTGTCTTTTTTTTAAGTTTTATTTAAAGAAAGACTAAACAAACAGAAAATGAGTAGAAATTATACATACTTTCAAAGAAAAAAATAAACAGTAAGAAATCACCAGTTATGATTACAGATTGTCCTCTTACAAATAGTTATTCAAGATACTAAAGTGGAGCATATAAAGTGGGGATTCAAACGGACTGCAATCAGTTCTGTTCAACTATCCAACAAAAACTTAGAAATATGGTTATTAATCCTGTACACTTAAACATACATGCATTTATCCATATATTCAATTATGTTGAGACTGAACAAACCCAAGCAGGCTAATATCACTCTGAACAAAGAATAATACTATTCCTGGGTTTCCCATTATGACACTCCAGGATCAGCACGGGGTATTTTAGTGTCTCTTTTTCTTCAAAGTATCTGTTCATCTCATCATGTGTCATAAGGTCAGTTCTCATAAACTGTTTGTAGATTCTACACATACAGGAGTCTTAACATATATTTTTATGCTTTCTATATTACAGGGAGAAATAAAACAAAGCTAGACCAAACAAAACACATTCCTATAAACACATGAAATGAAAAGGACATAAAAGATGATCGTACAAGGAGTTCTAGCATAGTTCCTGTTTTGTCTCTTGTTATCTTCAATAGAATTGGCTATAACATCAGACATAGTATAACTGAATATATCAGTACATAAAATGTTAATAAAAACACAATTTTCTATATAGTATAAAACTTCAAAAACAGGCAGTTATCAAACCAGAATGTGTTTCGTAGAGTCTTGTCATCTTCAGTGTAGTTGCCTATACTCTCAGGCTTGATATTATCAATCATATCAGTTTTGAATAAAATCTGTCAATACCAAACGACAATCAAACCAACCAGATTTAACTAAGATCAATCATGATAAAACAGTATAAGTCAAATAGGGCTCCAGATTTAAGATAATGGTAAATTAAAGATGATTACTGTGCTATATCCTGATGTTTTGGACATAGCTGCCCTCAAATCTAATGCAAGCCTGTCTACTTGCAAACTGGGACACAATAAAATCTGTCTAAGCACAGTGGTGGCAGTAATGTGGGTTTTAAATCCTTTTTTAAAAATTTTATTTAAAGAAAAAAACAAAACAGTAAAAGGGTACAACTAATATAGAATTTCAATAAAACAACAATAAATCACTAGTTAATAGGTTACATATTGTCATCTTAGAAATAGTTGTTCAAGTTACAAAATTATAGTATACAAAGTGGACATTCAAACAGTGAGAGTGCAAACAATTGTGTTCAATGATTCAACAAAAACTTAGTAAGATGGTCATCTATCTTACAAACCTAAACACACTTGCAGTTGTATCCTTACAGCACTTTCTTTTCCTCTCTTTTTTACAATAACATTTACACATTTTCGATTTTATTACTGCCACAGTTCTTATTACTTTTTTTTGAAGAGAATAAAACCAAATGTGACAAATCAAAGTAGAGTCGGTCAACAACAACAAAAAAAGATGGACATAGTATGTGATGTAAAAACAGAATACAAGGTATTCAACAATGGTTACTATAATGCCCCTTGCTACCTTAAAAAGAATTGCCTGTATCATCAGGTTTAACAAAATTGAACAAAACAGTAAAGAACAAAACCAATAAAACCTAAACATTGGAGACATTACTGAACTTCAAAAGGAGATAATGGTCACACCAGAACGGGCATCATAGTGAATCTGATTGTCTTCAAAGTAGTTGCCTATGCCCTCAAATTGATACTATCAAAGATAACAGACTAGAGTAAAATCAGTCAAAAAAAGGTGGTGAGAGCAATACCGGGCTTCAAATCAAGTTAATAGGAAATCAAAAAGTTACTATAATATATCCTGCTAAGTTTTAAAAATTTTCCCTTAATTAAAAAAATAATAAAAAAATTTTTTTTAAAAATGGGAGATTGAAGTAAAAGAGAATATAACAACCTAGCAACACAGGTCAGAACTGAACAATTTAAGCAACATAGTGTTTGACCACAAGATAACCCGACTTTATAGTAGTTACCATAGTGTTTCTTTCCTTGAATTATTTGAGAATCACTTTGTATACTACAGCATCAAACATATCAAGACAGTGTGAAACCATTCAAGAGGATGAAAGTATTACAGGGTATTTAGAACCAGCTAGCAGAAAATGAACAACGGTTTCTCTATTATCTCTGTCTATAAAAAATTTTGTGTATACTATCACATATAATAAATCCAATAAGATACATGATAAAAGCAATGGAGACAGAAGAACAACAGTCTGATGGGACTTCAAAAAAAGATGATATTAAATCAGCACTTGCTACTATGATGTCTTGTTTTCTTCAAAATAGATGTTCATATCATCACGGACAATAATATCAAACAGTCCAGAATAAAACCATTCCAATTAATGAGTGAAAACTTGATAAGACTTCAAAGCCATATAATTGGGAATCATGATTACCACATAATTTTATGTATTTGTATCATTTCTTATACTAGGGAAACTATTCGGTTTTCATACATGTAAATTTGATTTATTTCACTTATGAGTATGTCTCATGCTGTGTCCATTTATTTATAAATATCTCAGTATGATCATTCTTTATAACTGAGTAATACTCCATTGTATAAAAATACCACAACTTTTTAATCCATTCCTCAGTTGATGGGCACTTTGTTTCCAAGATCTGGCTATTACAAATTGTGGTGCTATAAACATGGGTGCACATATATCACTGTGGTTGATGCTTTCAGTTCTTCAGGGAATATGCCTAGAAGTAGAATAGCTGGAACAAATGGGACTCGCAATCCCAGCTTTTTGAAAAATCTCCAGACTGATCTCCACAATGGTTGCACCAGTCTAAACTCTCACAAACAGTGCAGGAGAGTCCCTTTTCCCCACAGCCTCTCCAGCATTTGTTGTTGTTGGTTTATTTGATCCAGGCCATTCTTTCAGGAGTGAGATGGAACCTCAGTGTGGTTTTAATTTGCATTTCTCTAGTGAGTAATGATTATGAACATTTTTTGATGTATTTATTTGCCATTTGTATTTCTAAATCTGAGAGGTGTATATTCATCTCAGATGCCCATTTTTGGACTGGATCTTTTAATTTTGGGGTCTGATTTTTTAAAATTCTGTATATGTTTTAGAAAGAAGTCCTTTGTCTGAGGGAGAGCTCACTAAGATTTTTTCCCCGTTGGTGGGTTTTCTTTTCACTATTCTGGAGATTTCTTTTCACATGCAGAAGATTTTTAATAAGAAGTGATCCCAGTTATTGCTTCTGGGAAATATTTTCCATGCAGTTGGAGTCCTGTTGATGAATTCTCTACCTACCACTATGACTTCAAGATTTTTACCCAATTTGATTTCCAATAGATTTACTGTTTCTGTTTTAATATTCAGGTCTTTGATCCATTTAGGTTTTCATTTAGTACATGGTGATAGGCATGGGTCTAGTTTTAGCTTTTGGCATATGGAGAGCCAGTTTTTCCAGCACCATTTATTAAAGAGACTGTCATTCTTCCAGTAAACATGTTTGGCCACTTTATCAAAAATAAGGTGGTTGAGTGTGTTTCTGCTTGTGGTTGTATCTTCTAATCTATTCCATTGATCTTCAGCTCTGCTTTGGTTCCAGTACCATGTTGATTTTACTACGGTTGCTTTGTAGCATAACTTCAAGTCAAGGACTGTGATGCCTCCTGCCTTGCCTTTGTTGCTTAAAACTGTTGTTGCTATTCTAGGTCTCTTCTGGTTCTAGATGAATTTTAGGAGTGATTTCTCTAGATCCAAGAGGTATGTTGATGGTATTTTTATTGGGATTGCTTTGAATCTGTATAAGAGTTTTGGGAGAGTGGCCATTTTAACGATATTTATTTTCCTACCCATGAGGAAAGGATGTCTTTGCATTTTCTGAGATCCTCTTCAATTTCTTTTTTCAGTGTATTATAATTTTCCCTGTTTAGGTCTTTCACTTCTTTTGTGAGAGTGATTCCTAAATATTTCATTTTTTTGGTTGCTAGTGTAAAGGGTGTGGCTTCTTTAATTTCACTGTGATTTTGTTGTTAACGTATAGTAATTCTATTGATTTTTGAATATTGATTGTGTATTCAGCTACATTACTGAATTTATTTATTATATCTAATAATCTTTCAATGGAGTTTTGGGGATCTTCTATATAGAGTGTCATGTTACCTCAAAATAATAATTTAACTTCTTCTTTTCCTATCTTTCCCCCTTTTATTTCTCTCTCTTGTCTGAATTGCTCTGGCTAGTATGTCTAGTACGTTATTAAATAGAAGTGGTGATAAAGAACATCCTTGTGTTGTGCCTGATTTTAAAGTCAAGGCCTTCAATTTTTGGCCATTTAGTATAATACTGGCTGTTGGTTTGTCATAGATGGCCTTTATTATGTTGAGGTAAACACCATCTATTCCAATTTTCTGTAAAATTTATCATAAATGCATGTTGGACCTTATCAAAATCTTTTTCTGCATGTATAGAAATGATCGTGTGATTCTTACTTTTGGCTTTATTAAAATGGTGGATTACATTTATTGGTTTATGTACGTTGAACCATCCCTGCATGCCTGGGATGAATCCCACTTGGTCACAATCCCACTTGGTGTATAATCTTCTTTATGATTTGCTGCATCCTATTTGTCAATATTTTATTGAGTGTTTTTGCATCTGTGTTTATTAGGGAGATTGTTCTCTTTTTTAGTTGGGTCTTTCTCAGGTTTTGATACTAGAGTAATATTTGCTTCTAGGAATGACTTAGGAAAGATTGCTTCATTTTCAATTTCATTGAAGAGTTTGAGGAGTGTCAGCATAAAGTCTTCTTTGTATTTCTTGTAGAATTCTGCAGTGAATCCATCTGGGCCAGGCCTCTTCTTTGTAGGTAATGACTTAAATACATTTTCAATTTCCTTAATAGAAATTGGGTTATTCAGCAGTTTTACATCTTCTTGACCTAGCTTGGTACTTCATATGCTTCTAGGAATCTGTCTATTTCTTCTGTGTTATGAAACCTATGAGAGTAGAGCTTTTCAAAATAGATGTTGATGATCTTCTGTATTTCTATAGAGTCTGTAGTGATTTGACCTTTTTCATTTCTTATTGCATGAATTTGAGCTTTTTATTCGCTTTTTAAAATAAGGTTGGCTAGGGGCTTATCAATTTTATTTATTCTTTTTTTAAAATTTTATTTAAAAGGAAAAAGAGAAAAACACAAAACAAAACAAAGCGGTATAAGGGTACAAGTAATACAGAGCTACAAAAAAAAAAACAGTAAGAAATCACCAGTTAATAGATTACATATTATCATCTTAGAAATAGTTGCTCACATCACAGTATCAAAGCATACAAAGTGGACATTCAAACAGTGAGACTACAAACAGTTGTGTTCAATGATCCAACCAAAAACATTAATATGATCAGCTATTTAACACCCCTAAACACACTTGCTGTTGTATCCTTTAGAGCTCTTTTTTTCCCTCTCTTTTTTAGAACAAAATTTACACATTTTGGGTTTTATTACTCCTTAATTCTTATTACTTTTGGGGGGGAGAGAATAAAGTCAAATATGGCAAAACAAAGCTGTCAGTCAAAACCAAGGATAGACATAGCACATGATGTAGAACAGAGTACAAGGTTATCAACAATGGTTATCAACAATGTGTCTTGTTTCCTTAAAAAGAATTGTCTATCTCATTAGATATTATAAAGTTGAACAAAACAGTAGAGAACAAGACCAATAAAACTTAGGCATTGTAAACATTACAGGGCTTCCAAAGGAGACAATAGTCAAACCAGAATGGGCATCTTAGTGAATCTTATTGCCTTCAAAGTAGTAGCCTATACCCTCAAAATTGATACTATCATACAGAATGGAACAGAGTCTAATCAGTCAAAACAAGATCGTGGGAGTATTATAGGATTTCAAAACAAGTTAATAGGAAATCAAAAAAAGTTACTATTATATATCCTGCTAATTTTTTAATTTTTTTCCCTTAATTAAAAGAAACATAAGAAATAACTAAATATTTTTTTTAAAGAATAAGGGAGAGATTGAGATAAAACAGGACATAACAATATAACAATACAGGTCAAAGTATGACTGTTTCAGCAACCTAGTGCTTCACCACCAAATAACCTGACTTAATAGTAGTTACCATAGTGTCTGTCTTTTTCCTTGAAATATTTGAATAAAACTTCATATACTATAGCTTCAAATATTTCCATATCAAGAAGCCCAGAATATAGCCTTTCCAATTAATAAGTGAAAACTTTATAAGGCTTCAAGGCCACATAATGGGGAATCATGATTACCACATGTTTTTATATATTTGAATCATTACTTACATTAGGGAAACTATTTGGTATTCACACATGCGAGATTGATTTATTTCACTTATGAGTATGGTCTCAAGCTGAGCCCATTTATTGATAAATATCTCAATGTGATCCTTCTTTATAGCTGAATAATACTCCATTGTATAGTGTCATGGTTTATGTTTGTGTCCCCCAGGCCTCATGAGTTTGCATTGTTCATATGTGATGGTTCATTGTATAGTGCTTGGATTGATGGTGTCAGTGCTCCACCCACATAGTGGTGGAGCCAGGATGTGATGTAATGGCAGAAAGAAGGTGTGTTTTTCTCTTTGCTGGTTTGAGTTTGTTGTTGGCGGCCATCATGAACTGCAGCCCAGCCATGCCTGCCTGTCTTGCAGCCAACTGAGTGTGGACAGAAACCTCCAAAAACTGTAAGAAATAAACTTTTCCTTTCCCAACTTGGGCATCAGGTATTTTGTCTCAGCGACGAGCATAAAGTGACTAAGACATATAGAAATACCACAACTTTTTAATCCATTCCTCAGATGATGGACACTTGGGTTGTTTCCAAGATCTGGCGAACACAAATTGTGCTGCTATAAACATAGGTGCGCATATATCACTGTGGTATGATGCTTTCAGTTCTTCTGGGAATATGCCTAGAAGTGGAATAGCTGGAATAAATGGGACTTCCAATCCCAGCTTTTTGAGAAATCTCCAGACTGACCTCCACAAAGGTTGTACCAGTCTACACTCCCACCAACAGTGTAGGAGAGTTCCTTTTTCCCCACAGCCTCTCCAGCACTTGTTGTTGTTGGTTTTATTGATCCTGACCATTCTTTCAGGAGTGAGATGGTATCTCAGTGTGGTTTTAATTTGCTTTTCTCTAATGACCAATGATGAAGAACATTTTTTCATGTATTTATTTGCCATTTGCATTTCTTCATCTGAGAAGTGTGTATTCATCTCAGATGCCCATTTTTGGATTGGATCTTTGAATTTTGGGGGTCTGAGATTTTTTAATTCTTTATATGTTTTAGACAAGAGTCCCTTGTCTGAGAGAGAGTTCACTAAAATCTTTTCCCAGTTTGTGGGTTTTCTTTTCACTATGCTGGAGATTTCTTTTGACATGCAGAAACTTTTTAATAAGAAGTGGTCCCAGTTATTGATTCTGGGAAGTATTTCCTATGCGGTTTGAGTCCTGTTCGTGAATTCTCTACCTACTCCTATGTCTTCAAGGTTTATACCCAATTTGTCTTCCAATAGATTTAGTGTTTCTCTTTTAATATTCAGATCTTTGACCCATTTAGATTTTAATTTAGTACATGGTGATAGACATAGGTCTAGCTTTAGTTTTCAGCAAATGGAGAGCCAGTTCTTCCAGCACCATTTATTAAAGAGACTGTCATTCTTCCAGTAAACCTGCTTGGCTCCTTTATCAAAGATAAGGTGGTTGAGTGTGTTTGTAGTTGTGGTTGTATCTTCTAATCTATTCCATTGATCTTTGGCTCTGTTTTGATTCCAATACCATGTTGATTTTACTACTGTTGCTTTGTAGTATAACTTCAAGTCAGGGATTGTGATGCCTCCTGCTTTGTCTTTGCTGCCTTTGCTATTCTAGGTCTCTTCTGGTTCCAGATGAAATTTAGGAGTGATTTCTCTAGATCTATAAGGTATGTTGACGGTATTTTTATTGGGATTGCATTGAACCTGTATAACAGTTTTGGGAGAATGACCATTTTTACAATGTTTGTTCTTCCTATCCATGAGCAAGGGATGTCTTTCCATTTGCTGAGATCATCTTCAATTTCTTTTTTCAGTGTATTATAATTTTCACTGTATAAGTCTTTCACTTCTTTCATAAGAGTAATTCATAAATATTTCATTTTTTTGCTTGCTAATGTGAAGAGTGTAGTTTCTCTTATTTCCCTCTCTGTGATTTTGTTATTCGTGTATAGGAATGCTGTTGATTTCTGAGTATTGATTTTGTATCCAGCCATATTACTGAATTTATGTATTGTATCTAAGAGTCTTTCAATGGAGTTTAGGGGTCTTCTATGTAGACCCCTATGTAGAGTATCATATAATCTGCGAACAATGATAATTTAACTTCTTCTTTTCCTATCTTTACCCCTTTTATTTCTCTTTCTTGCCTAATTGCTCTGGCTAGTACTTCCAGTACTATATTAAACAGGAGTGGTGATAAAGGACATCCTTGTCTTGTGCACGATTTTAAAGTAAAGGCTTTCAATTTTTGGCCATTTAGTATGATGCTGGCTGTTGGTTTGTCATAAATGGCCTTTATTATATTGAGGTAAAGACCATCTATTCCAATTTTCCGTAAAGTTCTTATCATGAATAAATGTTGGACCTTATCAAAGGCTTTTTCTGCATCTATAGAAATGATCATGTGATTCTTATTTTTGGCTTTATTGCTATGGTGGATTACATTTATTGATTTGCGTATGTTGAACCATCCTTGCATTCCTGGGATGAATCTCACTTGGTCATGTTGTATAATCTTGATGATTTGCTGCATCCTATTTGCCAATATTTTATTGAGGATTTTTGCATCTGTGTTCATTAGGGAGATTGGTCTATAGTTCTCTTTTTTAATTGGGTCTTTCTCAGGTTTTGGTACTAGAGTAATATTTGCTTCCAGGAATGACTTAGGAAGGATTGCTTCCCTTTCAATTTCATTGAATAGTTTGAGGAGTGTCAGCATTAGGTCTCCTTTGTACTTCTTGTAGAATTCTGCAGTGAATCCATCTGGGCCTGGGCTCTTCTTGGTGGATAAGGACTTAATTACATTTTCAATTTCATTAACCGAGATTGGGTTATTCAACAGTTTTACATCCTCTTGATCTTGCTTTGGTACTTCATATGTTTCTAAGAATCTGTTTATTTCTTCTGTGTTATCAAACTTTTGAGAGTAGAGGTTTTCAAAATAGGTGTCGATGATCTTCTGTATTTCTATTGGGTCTGTAGTGATTTCACCTTTTTCATTTCTTATTGCATGAATTTGAGCTTTTTCTTCCCTTTTTAAAATAAGGTTGGCTAGTGGCTTATCGATTTTATTTATTCTTTCAAAGAACCAACTCTTTGATTCGTTGATTCGTTGGATTGTTTTCTTAGTCTCTATTGCATTGATTTCTGCTCTGATTTTTATAATTTCCTCTCTTCTTTTGGCTTTGGGCTTGACTTGCTCTTCTTTTTCTAGCTGTTTGAAGTGTAGCATCAAGTTATTTATTTGTATTCATTCTGTTTTCCTCATGTGGGAACTCAGTGCAATAAATTTTCCTCTGAGAAAGGCTTTCATTGCATCCCACAAATTCCGGTAAGTTGTATCTGCATTTTCATTTTCTTTTAGGTCTTGTTTAATTTCTTCTGTGACCCACTGATTACTCAAGAGTGTGTTATTCAGTTTCCATGTGTTTGCGGGATTTTTGCAGTATCTTTTATCATTAATTTCTAATTTCAGAATGCTATGATCCGATAACATGTAGGTGATGATTTCAACTCTCTGGCATTTGTTTAAATATGTTCTGTGAGCTAATATATGGTCTATTTTAGAGAATGATCCATGTACTGCTGAGAAGAATGTGTATTCTGATGTTGTTGGGTGGAATATTCTGTATATGTCTATCAAACCCATTTGTTCACAGGTGTGATTCAGTTCTGTTATTTCTTTGCTCATTTTCTGCCTGGATGATCTGTTCCTTGGTGTCAAGGGCATATTAAGGTCTCCTGTTACAATTGTGTTACTGATAATTTGAGTTTTCATTTCTGTTAATAGTTGTTTTATATAACTGGGTGCTCTGGAATTTGGTGCGTATATATTTAAGATAGTTATCTCTTCCTCTTGGACTTTTCCCCTTACGAGTATGTAGTGACCTTCTTTGTCCTTTATGGTCATTGTTGGTTTAAAGTTCCCATTGTCTGCAAACAGAATGGCTACTCCTGCCTTTTTTTGGATTCCTGCTGCATGAAGTATTGTTTTCCATCCTTTGACTTTCAGTCTGTGAGTATCCTTCTGGGTTAGATGGGTTTCCTGTAAACAGCATATGGTTGGATTTTGTTTCTTGATCCATTCTGCGAGTCTGTTTCTTTTGATTGGTGCATTGAGACCATTTACATTAATGGTTATTACTGTCAAATGCTGATTTATTGTTGGAATGTTATCTCTCTGCTGTTGCATCTTTATCTTTCTGTTCTGTTTAATTATTTGCTTTGCTTAGTGGTTTTTTCCTTTGTGTATCTAAACTGTCTTTCAATATTTTTTGCAGGGTTGGTTTGGTGTTCATGAAGTTCTTCAGCTCTTCTTTGTCATGGAAGTATCGTATTTTACCATCAATTTTGAATGATAGTTTTGCAGGATACATCAGTCTAGGTTGGAAATCATTTTGCTTTAGGATTGGAATACTTCACTCCATGCTCTTCTTGACTTTATTGTTTGTGCTGAGAAGTCCGCTGTGGTTCTGATAGGTTTCCCTTTATAAGTGATCTGTTTTTTCTCTCTGACAGCTTTTAAAAACCAATTCTTGTGTTGGATTTGTGGGATGGTGATTATTATATGTCTGGGTGTAGTTTTATTTTGGTTATGACCATGTGGAGTTCTATATGCTTCACTGATCCTGATGTCAGTTTCTGATCTCATGCTTGGGAAATTTTCAGCTATTACTTCTCTAAATATCCTCTTGACATCCTTTATGTTGTCTCCTTCTTTTTCATTAATTCCTATCATTCTTATGTTATTCTTCTTTGCATCATCTTGCAGTTGTTGAATTGTTGTTTCCTGATTCCTTGTTATTTTTAAAAGATCTTTCCTTTCCTGTTCACTAGCTGCAATCCTGTCTCCAAGGTCTGAAATTCTATCTTCACTTTCATTAAGGCGGTTTTTACAACTTTCAGTGGAGTTTCTTATTTCCTGTATATCTCTGTGCATGTGCATTGTGTATTCTGTTTGTTTCTTATATTGCTCGTCTAGGGATTCTATCTTTTTGTTTAGTTCCTCCAATTTTTTATCTGTGTTTTCTTTAGATATATTCAGAATCTCTTTCATTTCTTTTATCATTTCTTCTTTTATCTGGGAAATTATTTCGAGTTTGAATTTCTTTAAAGCTTCCTGGAGTTGCTTGTTAATTTTAGTAGCTACTGTGTCTGATATTTGAGGTGAATGGCATAGATTTTCTTCTATATACATTGCTCCTAGGGTTTCTTGAGATGGGCTGGAGGTTTGAGGTTGTAATTTGGTCTTTCGTTTTGTCATTTTCCTATATTTCTGTGTTTCAAGTGTTATTTGAAAGCTTCCTCAGGATCTGTTGAAAATCCCCTTCTATGTTTGCAACTACTGAGACTCTGCCACCATGGTACCCCAAGCCACTGGGCCTGCAGGACCAATGGCCCTCCTCTGCCTGTTCAGAACTCTGCAGTTCCAGACAAGCTGGGCCTCAGGGACACTGTGCGCCCACCTGCCCCTTGGAAGCTCCACAGCTCTCCAATCACAGCCGGGATGTGTAGTAAGATGTAGACGCCTCAAACCCACCTCTCCACTTCATTGCACCTGGAAGCCTGGAGGGACTGAAACAGTCTGGGATCTGGGCAGAGTGTGCTGAGCACTCATCACAGGCTCCAGGGCCTCCAGAACCCGAGATGATCCACTGCCCGCCGAGACATCCACAGTCCTCCAGACACACAGGGAGGCCGATGTAGGTGCCCCAGATCCGCCCAGCCCCTCCTCTGCACACCGATGGCTAGGTCCGGGAGGCCCAAACAGGCTGGGCTCCAGAGATAGTGTGGGCTCACCCACCCGTTGGAAGCTCAGCAGTTTTCCAAGTGTAGCCAGGATGGGGAGGCAGATGTAGAGGCCTCAAACCCACTTCTCCACTTCACTGCACCCAGAAGCCTGGAGGGTCCCGAACAGTCTGGGATTTGGGGAGAGTGTGCTGAGCACTCACAACAGGCCGCGGTGCCTCAGGAACCTGCGATCACTCCCTGCTTGCGGAGATATCTGCAGTTCTCCAGACACACGGGGAGGCTGATGCAGGCGCCCCAGATCCGCCCAGCCCCTCCTCTGCACATCAATCAATTTTATTTATTCTTTCAAAAAACGAACTCTTTGATTCATTGATTCTTTGGGTTGTTTTCTTAGTCTCTATTGCATTGATTTCTGCTCTGATTTTTATAATTTCCTCTCTTCTTTTGGCGTTGGACTTAACTTGCTCTTCTTTTCCTAGATGTTTGAGGTGTAACATCAGGTTATTTATTTGTATTCGTTCTGTTTTCCTGATGTGGGAACTCAGTGCAATAAATTTTCTTCTGAGGACAGCTTTCATTGTATCCCACAGATTCCGGTAAGTTGTATTTGTATTTTTGTGTGCTTGTAGGTATTGTTTAATTTCCTCTGTGACCCACTGTTTGTTTAAGAGTGTGTTATTCAGTTTGTATGTGTTTGTGGGATTTTTGCAGTATCTCTTATCATTAATTTCTAATTTCATAGCGCTATGATCTGATTACATGCAAGGGATAATTTCAACTCTTTTGTATTTATTTAAATATGTTCTGTGAGTTAATATATGCCCTGTTTTAGAGAATGACCCATGTACTGCTGAGAAGAATGTGTATTGTGTTGTTGGATGGAACACTCTGTATATGTCTATCAAGTCCATTGTTCACAGGTGTGATTCAGTTGTTTTATTTCTTTGCTGATTTTCTGTCTGATTGAACTGTCGCTTGGTGTCAATGCTGTATTAAGGTCTCAATAATTGTCTTACTGCTAATTAGGTTTTTCATTTCTATTTATACTTGCTTTGCATAATTGGATGCTCTGGAATTTGGTGCGTAACACACAGTGCGTATATTTAAGATAGTTATCTCTTCCTCTTTAAGTTTTCCCCTAACTAGTATGTAGTCATCTTCTTTATCTCTTTTGATCATTATTGGTTTAAAGTTCACATTGTCTAAACAGAATAGCTACTCCTGCTTTTTGGGGGGTTCCTGTTGCATGAAGTATTGTTTTCCATCCTTTGACTTTCAGTCTGTGAGTATCCTTTTGGGTTACATGAGTTTCTTGTAGACAGCATATGGTTGGATTTTATTTCCTGATCTTTCTGCCAGTCTGTTTCTTTTAATTGGTGCATTGAGACCACTTACATTAATGGTTATAACTGTTATATGTTGGTTTACTGTTGACATGTTATCTTTCTGCTAGTGCATCTTTATCTTTCTGCTCTGTTTAACTGTCTGCTTTGCTTAGTGGCTTTTTCATAAGTGTATCTAATCTGTCTTTGATGTTCTTTGCAGGGTTGGCTTGGTGATCATCAAGTTCTTCCACTGTTCTTTGTCATGGAAGTATCTTATCGCTCCATCAATTTTGAAGGACAGTGTTCCAGGGTACATCAGTCTAGGTTGGAAATCGTTTTCCTTTAGAATCTGAAATACTTCATTCCATGGTCTTTTTGACTTTATTTTTGTGCTGAGAAGTCTGCTGTGATTGTCAGAGGTTTTCTTTTATAAGTGATCTGTCTTTTCTCTCTGAAAGCTTTTAATATTCTCTTCTTATGTTGGATTTCTGGAATGGTGATTATTATATGTCTGGGTGTATTTTTATTTTAGTTATTGTTTCTTGGAGTTCTATATGCTTCACTGATCCTGATATCAGTTTCCAATCTCATGTTTGGGAAATTTTCAGCTATTACTTCTCTAAATATCCTCTTGACATCCTTTATTTTGTCCCCTTCTTTTTCATTTATCCCTATCAATCTTATGTTGTTTTTCTTTGCATCATGTTGCTGTTGATGAATTGCTATTTTGTGATTTCTTGTTATTTTTAAGAGATCTTTCCTTTGTCGTTCACTAGCTACAATCTTGTCTTTGAGGTTTGAAATTCTATCTGCACTTTCATTGAGGTGGTTTTTTTCAGCTTTCAGTGGAATTTTTGATTTCCTGTATTATCTGTTTGCATCTGTTTTATGTATTCTGTTTGTTTCTTATATTGTTCATCCAGAGATTTTAACTTTTTGTTTAGTTCCTCTAATTTTTTAACTGTGTCTTCTTAGATATGTTCAGCATCTCTTCCATTTCTTTTATCAATTATTCTTTTACCTGGGAGATTATTTGTAGTTTGAATTCCTTTAAAGCTTCCTGGAGTTCCTTCTTTATTTTATTTGCTGTTATGTCCGGTATTTCAGATGTATGGCATATATTTTCTTCTAAGCGTTCTTGGGTTGGAATTGAGGTTTGAGATTATAATTTATTCTTTTGTTTTGTCATTTCCCTGTATTTCTGTGTTTCAAGTGTTATTCCAAAGCTTCCCCAGGGCCTGTTGGAAATCCTCTTCTATGCCTCCATTTCCTGGGACTCTGGCCACCCAGTTCCCTGGATTGAGACAGGATCACTGGGGGTGGGGCAGGCTGGCTAAGACCCCCAAGCCGCTCCAGTGCAACAGGGAGCCCTGAAGCTCACTGTCCAGGGCTGAGCGAGGGTCCCAAACTACCTGGGCTCAGGGGATTGTTCTGGACACTCACCCCAGGCCACCCATTCTCTGAAACTGATGGTGCTACAGGCCCCGAACTCCAGAGCCCACCAAGTCTGGCAGGGAGTGGTGAGACTGTGCAGGCCTGTTCAAGACCTGCCGAGCTGGTCCAGTGCAACACGAAGCTGTGAAATTCCCTGTCTGTGGCCAAGGAACGGCCCCAAACCAGCTGGGCTGGGGGGTGGTGCAGGGACACTCACGCCAGGTCACCCAGCCTCTGGAAATGATGTTACTGGCCTTTCTGTTGTTTTCTTAAGAATACCTGACACTAAAATCTGTTTTGTCAACAAAATTTTATGTGTCCACCACAGTATTGATATAGGTTAAGTGTGATGGTCTGTTGATCTCTATAGCTTACTTATCATGTGCTTCCTACTCTCTGACTGACCTCTTATTGTTCTCTTTCCCCAGGTCAATAGCATCACCATTCCACTCTCTGAGTCTATGTATTAGTCTAATCTAAATGTACTCTATAAGGGGTATCATGGCTTGTTTGCCCCTCCATCTCTGCTCTATTTTTCTTAGCATGATGTTTTCTGTTGTTGTTCTATGTTGCTCTTGGATGGATCTTCTTAAATTTTGAGACTAAAAAATTGTCTATATTTTTATACAACTTGTGTTATCTATCATGTCAATGGTTATTTGTATTTCTTCCACATCCTGGTTACTTATGTAACAGACTAAAACTCCTTTTCTAAAGGATACAAGAAATTTAACACAAAAGAAACATAATCCTGTCAATAAATTGGCAAATGATTTGGACAGACCTTTCCTAGGGCAAGTTAGGATGACTAGAAGGTACACTTGAGATTCCATCTCATCAGGTCAAATGGCTTCATAGCAAACACAAAGAAATATCAGATGCTGATGAAAATTCATGGAATAAAATAAAGATCCCTTACACACTGTGGTATAAAGGTAGGTTATTACAGACAGTGTGTAACACAGTGCAGATCAGTGGTGGGGAACCTGTGGCTCCAGCACCATAGCACATTGTCCATTATCACTAAAGGCTCTAAGAGGTTTACTGTTGCTGGTGTGGATGTTTCTTAAAAATCTAACAAGAGAGCTACCATTTCATTCAGCTACACAATTTATCAGCCTATGCCCAAGTGAATCAAATCATCATATTGTAGAAATTCAGTGGTGCCTCAGTACCAATTTAACTTGCTTTATGATTTTGATGAAGATGGTTGCTTGTGTGTCTGACAATAAACACAATAAAGTCCAGAATCAAGATGTTCCTGCTGGGAACAAAGAGTCTACTGACAGACTAGAAGCAATGTGTGTTACACACTAGCAGAAGGTTCATCTACAATTTCCCTTTGTCTTGAGACTTTCTAGGAACCTAAAATGTAATCTGGTAGGAGTACTTTCAAGACAGCCTGATATTTGGGTTGTGATATGACTTTAGCCAAATTTGTACTGAGACTCAGAGGCAAAACTCAGAGAAAACATTTTGAAAACCTTAGAAAGATCTGTCCACTTGGGGCAAAAATATGCATGGTTGATGAAGAGGTTAATTCTTTTCAAGAGAAGCCATGACTGTTGGGCAAAGATAAAAAGATACATGACTCGAGAGCATTTCAGAAACCAGCAAGGCCTTATCCTCTATAGGCATAGCGATGCAGATTGGTCACACATTCTTTTGAGAAGAAATACCATAGGAGCCCGTGTGTAAAGAGTCTTCCAGGAGCAAGTTCGTCAGGAGTAATTTCACTCTGTTCAGCCTTGTAGGCACTCAAAGGTACCATTGTCATGACCCAGTGTAGCCGACCCACTGCTCAAGCTAGGGGACATGATGATGGAGAGAGACAGACAGAGACAGAGACAGAGACAGAGAGAGAAAGAGAGAGAGAGAGAGAAGAAAAAGAAAAAAGAAGAGGAAAGGAAAAGAAACGGAAAGAAAAGAAAAGAAACAAAGCAAAGCAAAGGACTGTTGGTTCATTGGGAGGGAGAAGCACTGCTGGTGAAATTTTCCACTAGGTTGCTGCATCCTCTGTGTGGAAAAAACAAAGGGCAAGGAGCATTGTATCCCAAATTAATACTGCTTGGAGTTAGCCACACATTTTCACACTTTCTTGGAGACCTCAGAGTGCCGTGTTTCTTTTTCAGCATGCAGGCGGCAGTGCCTTGGCAGCCCTGTGTTCTGGATTGCCATTTTATAAAATCCTAAGTCTGTGTTTTTCTTTTGATCTACAAGTCTCTCATTTCAGAGTGATGTTGGCCTCAGGATGTATGTCTCTCCCTTTCCTCCAAACACCTGCGTTTTTAGCTGATTTTTGCTGCGTGGTCGATGAATTATATACTAATTCAATAATATCATCTTTTGTCTTAGCAAATTTCTTCATATTATTAGGATACTGTGAATTTTACAGGTGATAAACATTTAAATATTAAGTATTTACATGTATCCACTTTCTCAACACATTAAAAATTAACTTTCATTTTATCATGCCATTAATATAATTTGGTTAATAATCAACAATTTTATAGTTTTAAAGTATTTTAGAACATGAGATAAAATTAGTTGTGAAGCATTTTCTATGTCCTCAGTAGATGTACTAATTTTTTAAGTTGTATTACAATTTTGTTACCCAGGGAAATTGATCAGTAATTCATTTTACTTCCTTGGAACAATAATCTTGCAAAATAAATGAGTGATAGTGTGCTTAGTATTCTACTATGGAAGACTTCAAAATAGAATATATTTTTGAAAAGTATGTTAGAATTTTATTAATTTATTTAGAATTAGCAAATCCTTTTGTAGTTGTTTTTAGGGAATAATAACTTATTACTTGCAAATTATGATACATGAGTTTCTTTATGGTTACAAATTGGACAGGTTTGTAATTCAGCATGATTTAGAACTCATTTGGCTTTGCTGTGTTCACAATTGTTGACATTGTATTGTCAATAATATACTATGTCTTTCAGTTCTGTGTTTTACATATTTGTACACAACATCATCCATATAGTTGGCTTTGTTTATTTATCAAAATTTATATTTTTTTGCGGGACTTTTCCAAGATCTAATGGTGCTCTGTGTTCTTCCTTTCTCCCTTTCCTTTCATTTTCCTCTTCCTCCGTTTCTCATTTTCTATTTTCTTTTTTGCTTGTATACATTTCTGATAACTGATAATTACATCCATCTTGGGGAATTGACACATACACATATCACACCTTAATCATGCTTCTGTGCTGCTAACCTTCCTATCTTCCTGCCTGCCCTACTTCCCAGATTCTCTTCCTACATCAATAAAGTCTTTCTCCCCCTTTCCTATCATCTATCTGTCACTTGAGTCTGTCGTTACATTTTGTGATTCTCATATAACAGAAACCTAGGTCTCGTCTATTTGCCTTAGCATTGTGGCCTCAAGATGTTCTTATTTGCATACAGATGAACCCAGAGTTTTCTTCTGTAGGCACAGATAGGCTGGCTGGTGCTGGCATTTTTGATCTCTACTTCTGAAGGCTGATTATTTTCCAGGAAGGGTTTAATCTTTTGGGAAACGGGGACTATATGAAAATGGTGTATATTCTCTATTTGTGAAATGTGTAACTTCATGTTCTTGCATATTTGTGAATTACATTGTTGAGATCTCTTATATCCCTCCTGATTGAATGCTAGCTTTATCTATCAATATTTGAAAAGTTAAAATTTTCAGAGTAAATGTGGATTTGTTTCTTCTTTCAGACTAACCTAGCATTGTTTTATAAAACATTTTTTTATTTTAAAAACAAGATAGAAATGATACAGAATTTCAAAAAATAGTAGAAAATTAACACTAAGTAATATTTTGCCTATCATTATCTGAGTAGTTGTTCAGCTAACAAGCAGAGGAAAGTCTTGACCCATGTCTTACAAATCTTGAGGCCACATTGTTAAACAAACATAGCCAAGCCCGCGCAGTAAAGAGAGCAGTGTCAAATGCCCTGATTCATGGTGGTATAGACAAGACAGTACTAAAGTTAAGGGCAGCCGTAAGAAGACCACAAGCAAGATGTGAAACTCTGGACTACCAAGAGATGAATATGCTGATTAGAACACAGCTGGTTTTCAGGAGTGAGAAACAGAAGTGTGCTATAAAAATTAAAACAAAGTAAATTTGATGAGAAGCCTTCCATAGACCTAGGAGGATGACCTGATACATGTATAATAAAGAGCTGTGAATTATATAACCTGCTCCCTTTAGATTTGCTGTGAAAATGTAATAAACAAAAATAAATGAAAATAGAGAAAAACATATTATAATTCAACCATCTTCCAGGTTCTAACTACTGACCTAATAGTAACTGCTATCTATGGATACAAAGCAGTGTCCATATCTTCTAAATTTCTGGGGATTTAGCTCAGTGGCATAAACACCTGCCTTGCAAGTGTGCAGTTGTGAGTTTGATCCCCAGTACCAAAAAAAAAAAAAAAAAAAAGAATTAACTTCTAAATATCTAATGGGAGTAATCAGACATTTAGGAACTCTTGAAAAATTCTGATAATGACACTGATTCTAGGGATAATATTTGTAATAACAACAGCCATGACCTTCTTCTGACAGTTTATTTATTTGTTTGTTTGTTTGTTTGTTTGACTTTGAGACAGAGACTGTCACCAGCTTTGAACTCACTAGGTAATACAGGCTGGCCTTGAACTCATGGTGATCCTCCTGTCTCAGCCTCTTGAGCACTGAGATAATAGGTGTGTACCATCACACCTGGATCTTGTGATACTTTTTTAAGCATAATAATAAAATTGCATTATTAGTAATGCATTGCTTAGGAAATATATGTTATATAAACTTCAGTGAATTCAGTACTTAAGTTATTCTGCATGAGTAAAGATAGGAAAAAATCATAAAATTTCATTCACACTCTAACAAGATTGAAATCTTAAATCACTTACCTCATAACCCAAAAGATTAACGGGAACTTTAAAACTGTCAGCATGACCACTTTAGTAGTATTGACAGTAATTTTACCTTAATCACTATACACGAGTTTGCCACACAAAAAATACCCATGGCACTATTTCCTTTGGGGCCTTTTATAGATTTTAATTCAAAATATTCCCAGATGTGCATGTCTCAAATGTAGTTTTGAATTCAAGGTTCATAGATACAGATCTTTCTACATCCATTTGCTGTTACATGTTACAATCAAGAAAAGGGAGTGGAACAGCCAGAAGAACCACTTGGACATTTCAAAGAAAGAATTCTGGCAGAAGAACTGTGAATAGCATCTATGTATATTTTCTTACATTGACATACAATTTTGGTTTTGTGAATACTTAATGAAAAACTGACATTAGTGCATTTTAATTTTAAATTCTATTTTCTGGAGTATTTTTGTTTGGAATGATTCTCAATGGCTAACACGAAAATGGAATGGTGCTTAGGGAAAGTTAAATCCATAGCAAAGGACTTAAACTTTGATTTGTAGTTGTGAAAAGTGTAGTTTAAATAGTAAAAACTGTTCTAGCTTTTGGAACATATCATGGTTTAGGTATAGATCTTACTCTTAATATGTGTGTAGTCTTGGGCTATAGGAGTCTTACTTACAAAACAAAATTAATGATACAATAACGTATACTCAGTCATAGTAATAATGAAATGAGTAACAAAATAAAAGGCTTTAAATGGTATTCCTGAAGCATATTATTAATATATGGAATGTAAACGTTTTACTCCAAATACATCAAATAATTAAGTCTTTACCATTCCACTTCACACATTTTATTGACATTGACGTACTAAGTAAATAAACAGAAAAACCTTATAATATCTTTCTTGATGAAATTTACATTACCCATTCTGTCTCATGGCTTAGTCAGAATCTACTTTCCATGAACTGCACTTTAATATTTTTCTTCACTTTTTTTCTTGTCAGACAGAAGTTTGTATATCTTCACCAAACAAACTTCTCTAAAGATGGTTCTGAAAGAATTTAAACAGCAAAGGACAGATTTCTGGACAATTGATAGTGAGTACAAGGTAGATAAGAAAATGGGCTAAATGTTCTTCACTCCTAAAGTGTTGTGTATCCATTAATATGTACAGCTGGTGTGTGTGTGTGTGTGTGTGTGTGTGTGTGTGTGTGTGTGTGTGTTTCTATGGGCATGAAAGATGGGTTAGAGAATGAGAGTTTTCCATATTACAAGAAAATGTGAGATCGAGGATGGATTTCAATCTCTGCATATTTTGATACAAAATAACTTTACAGAGTTTTTCTTTTTGTAGATGTTTTTATTTAAAGAGAGAATAAACAAAACAGATAAGGGGTAGAAATAATACATAATTTCAAAGAAAAAATAAACAGTAGGAAATCACTAATTGATAATTACATATTGTCCTCTTACAAATAGTAGTTCAAGCTACAAAAGTGAAGCATACAAGCATACAGAGTGGGCATTCAAACAGTGAGACTGCAAACAGTTCTGTTCAACTATCCAACAAAAACTTAGTAATATAGTTTTTAATCCTATAAACTTAAACATACATGCAATTATCCATGTCTTCATGTATGTTAAGGTCAAACAAATAAAAGCAGGCTAATATCACTCTGAACAAAGAATAACAGTATTGCTAGATTTCACATCATGACGCTACGGGATCAACACTGGGTACTGTAGTGTCTCTTTTTATTCAAAGTAGTTGTTCATTTCATCATGCATTATAAGATCAGTTCTGATAAACCTTTTTTAAGTTCTACACATGCATGAGTCTCTACATGTATTTCTATCCTTTCTGTATTAGAGGGAGAAACAAAACAAAGCAAGACAAAACAAAACATATTCCTATAAATACATGAAACAAAAAAGTCATATAAAAGCCCAGTACAAGGTGTTCTACAATGGTTACTGTGTTGTCTCTTGTTATCTTCAATAGAATTGTCTATATCATCAGGCATTATATAATTGAATTATTATAATTGAATATAGCAGTGCATAACAATATTAAAAAACCCAAAACATTGTAGATAGTGTAAAACTTCAAAAGCAAGTAATAATCAAACCAGAATGGGTATTGTAATGAATCTTGTCATCATCAGTGTAGTTGCCTATACTCTCAGACTTGATACTATCAATCATAACAGTTTTGAATAAAATCCATTGATATCAAACAGCAGTCTTACAACCCAGATTCAACTAAGATCAGTCATGGTACAACCCTGTAAGTTATACAGGGCTTCAGCTTAAGTTAATGGAGAATTATGGACAATTACCATACTATATCCTACTATTTTTTGGGATAGATGTCTGTGCCCTCAGATCTAGTGCAAGTAGACAAACTGGGACAGAATATAGTCTATCTAAACAGAATGGTGTGAGTAATGTGGGTTTAAAATCCTGATACACTATTAACAAGTATCCTCTATCTTCTTTTTTTAGATTATTCCTCCCCTTTCACTCCCTCAGAGTGCACTGTGCATTTTTGGGTCCTACAAACTCCTTCACTTTTTAGATTGAGGGGGCAACCTAAGTGGTTCTGAACCTTCTTCCTCCTGGACTTGATCTCAAGTTATATTCCTGTACCTACAAAACCTGTCTTTCCAACTTATCTGCAGGTGCTGGTCGAGTTGCCCCTATTACTCTCTGGTTCCCTGTCACATAGAACATTGTTTTCTCATATTTGATTTTCAGTCTGTAAACCCTTTTTCAGGTTAATTATATTTCCTATATAGAGCATGTTGGTGGACCCTGCTTCCTGATCTACACTGCCTGTTTCTTTTTTCTTTCTTTTTTTAGTGTATCAAGGCCACCTATATTAGAGATTATAGCCAACCTTCTCTGCCTCACTTCTGTTGTCTATTTTTCTGCCATTAGTTGTCTGCTTTTCTCCTCCATTCCACTTTCTGCTCCATTCATTGAGGCCTCTCTGCCACTGTTCCTGAAATCCTGGTACTTTTTTCTCTCTCTAGAATGTCCTTCAGTATTCTCTGTAGGGTTGGATTGGTGGTCATGAATTCCCCCACTTCCTCTTTGTCTTAGAAGCATCTTGTTTTTCCATTCATTTCTAGAGAGTTTTTCAGGGTACATCAATCTGAGCTGGAAGTTATTTTCTTTCAGGGTTTGGAATACTTTGATCCAAGCTCTTCTTGATTTGATGGTCTATGTCAAGAAGTCTGCTGTGATATTGATGGGTTTTCCTTTTTAGGAGATCTGTTTCTTTTTTATGATATCTTTTAATATTCTGTTCGTATATTGGATTTCTCAGATCTTGATTATTACATGTCTGGGTGTGTAGCTCTATTTTGATTGAAGTGGCTGGAGTTCTATATGCGTCATACATCTGAATATCATTTCCTTTTCCTATGCTTGGAAAGTTTTCCTTAATTATTTCTCTGAATACCTTTTGTAGTTCCTTTGTTTCTACTCCTGCTTCTTCCTTCATATTCTTTATTCTTAAGTTATAGATCCTCTTGTCATCTTCTATCCTTTGTATTGTTACTGCCCATTTCCTTGTTATTTTTAAGAGATTTTTCCTATCATGATAACACATGGCAAACCTGTCTTTAAGTTTTGATAGTCTATCCTTAGTTTCTTTCAAGCAGTTTTGCCAGCTTTCAATGGAGCTTTTGTATTAGCTGGTAATCTCTTTGAACCTGCTTCATGTATTCTAGGTTTTCTTGGTATTCTTCATCGAACGTTTCTCTCCTTTTTTTGTGTTCCTCCATTCTTCTGTTTGTGTCTTCTTGAGAGGTAGTTAGCATTTATTTTATTAATCTACTTATATCTTGCTTTAATTGATTAAATATTTCACTTTTGAGCTCATCTATGAGGTCCTGAGGATATCTCTTTATGTCCACTGATACGATGTGTGATATTGCATGTTTGCTGCCCTCAGTATCTTTTGTATTTACCTCTGCTGGAACAATATTTTCAGGGCTGAGGGCTGGGGGCTTTTTCATGTTTCTTTCTCTTGTCATAATTTTGGTTTCTTCCAAACAGGTGCATAGAGGAGGTCCCAGCCCCTTTCCTTGTTGGTTATGGTTCTTCTAAAGCACTCTGACAGGGTTTTCTTCACTATCCAGTTTGCTGATGGTCACTGAGGTGCAAGCAGGGGCAACCTATGCTGGCCCTTCTCCTCTGGGTCAGTCAACCTGTGGGTCACTCACTGCGTTAGTTTGTGCCACAAAATGGAATTGGTTTGGGATGGCTTATTGGGTCCCCGTCAGAGGTGTGACCCAGGCCAAGCATATTCCACCAATCTGGTCAGGAAAGGGAACAACTGACTGAAGTCACTGCTGTTCCTTATTCCTGCCTGTCCTGCCTGATTCCAACATGTCGTCCAGTTGGTCACCCCTTTCCCTTGGGAGGGTCTTATCCCAGCACTCACTGCAGGTAATGCAGGTCTCTTGCTGGCTCCATTCTCTGTTGGTCTCACCAGACCTCCCACTTCAGTACGAGCATAGTTCCAGCGAGTTACAGTGGCAGGAGTTCAGTTAGTTTGGTTGAAGCGGTGGGCATTTGGGCGGCTCAGCAAGTCAGGGCCACGTGAGTTTGGGCACTCCGGTGAGGGTACTGTGGCCGTAATTCTTAGCTGATACAATGGTAGCCCTGGGACTGCATATTTTACCAGGTAATTCCCCTTTAGTTTCTTTCTGGGTCGAGAGGATCCATCTCCCTCTGTCCGGACCTCTGCAAGATGCTTTATTCCAGCATCTGAGTTGTTTGTCTCAGGGAACCTCTGTATTCTGCTGCTTATCTACCTGCCATCTTGGGGAAGGAGCCCAGAGTTTTTCTTAGTGAAGACAGCATGGGGACTGTTCAGTAGCACTGATGCCCACATAGGTTTACATTTTCCCAATATTTCATCATTGTAAGTGTGAAATCCTAGATTTACTAGTTAAGATATCCTGAGACTTGCCCCAATATCACAAAGAAAATATTTTGCAGAGAATTTGCACTTTTGCAACTTTAATTTTCTGATTTTACTTGGCTTTTAAAATAATTGTAATCAGAAAATATTTCTAGATTCTTTTGTTCTTTAACTCACAGTTTGATCCACAACATTTGAGCACAAAACAGACTAACACCTACTTTTTTATGTCACTCAGGTTTTTTATTCTGTACTTAATGTGTGTTTAGTATGAGGTCATCAGTCCATCTCTTTGTGGTTCCCAGAACACAGAACTTACAGCAGTTGTAAATCTTCACAAATGAAAGCTGGTGGTGCTTTTTACAAGAATTTTCGCCTTTCTAAACAATACTTTGGGCTGCTGTGGGCCCTTGCAAGTCCTTTATGTCACAGGTCATGTCACATGGACTAATTTTGCTTCTGTCATGAGACAAATAGCATGAGTACCACAGCTTCCAGAAAGCAATTTAAAAAAGAGGCTCGGAAGGACCAGTTGGTGAGTGCTATCAGCAAAGAAATCAGCAGATGATGTGAGAGGAGTGTTTGTCTCTGCTCCTTAGATGAGGCATTTACACATAGCAATACATTCTTTCCTCATTTTCCCACAGAAAGAGCATGGATTGTTTGAAATTATTATTTCTTCTTTCAGCCTGGCTTTGCTGAAGAAGACATTTAGGTACTGGTAAAGGTGATATTTCAACAGGTTCACTTTGATCTCCTAGATGGACAGCGTCTGACTCATGATCTCTTCTGGATGTGAGATTCAACCAGCAGGCTCTTTGTAAAGAATCACAATAGGTCCTTCTATCATTCACCAGGAAGTGACTGGTTATCTACAGTGTGCCTAACATGTCAGTAGTAACCTTGCATTAAGTGCATTTAGAATTTTTAGAGAAAGTGAATGTTTCCATATAAAAAAGCTTTATAATAAACAATGTTCCTCTATGTAGATGCTCAACCTTGCTTCCACTGGTTGCTTATTTTTATACTCTCCACGTCCTGAACTTTGACCAAACACGCTATGGAGAATTACAGAAAATGATATCAAGCAATTCAGACTATTTCATTATAATGATTAAGAGCCTTGAATTTTTAAATTAATAAATATTAATTTCATTTGATTTTTAAGATATTGAGAGCTTAGGATGTCTAACTAAATTATATGTGAAATAGGGGAAGAGAGGGACTTGCTTCATATTATACGGTTGGAAAATGAACGTGATAATGAAGGAGAGTAGCTTTCCTTAGGGACAGAAGGCAGCTGGAGTTTCATTTTGTGTATGGATGATGTGGAATCGTGCTTAGGAGACTGAAACTCAGTACAAGACATAGATTCATATCTTGGGCCTTCTATTTAATATCCTAATGGTGAACATAATTGACAGATGTCTCCTATTCTCTATTTTTTCATATGGAAAATGAATATCAGAACACAACCTATTGGGTTCTTATGAGTATTAAATGCATGTAAAATATTTATTAAATTCCAAGTATACTCTTACTAAATATTAAAATATAACAATGTGTCTAATTAAAATGACTTTATAGATTAACCTTGCAATAAAATTACCATGATTGCAACTATCTTTTTGTTATATAAATGTCTCCAAAATTTATGCAGTCTATTGAAGATGTATTTTGTTCAGCACTATTCCAGGTGAAAGGAATTTCTCTGTTTATTGTGGATTCACACTGACCTCATGGAAAATCAGAAGAATGTTACAGAATTTATTTTTCTGGCGCTATGGGAAAATCAGAACATAGAACTGCTGTTCTTTTTCCTGTTCTTGCTTTGTTACTTGGAAGTCCTCACAGGAAATATCACTATTTTACTCACCATCGCATGCAGCCATCTAATCGAGCAACCCATGTACTATTTTCTGTGCCATCTTTCCCTCATGGACCTCTGCTACACCTCCAGTGTGGTTCCCAGGCTCATCAGGGACTTGGCTGCTGCAAGAAAAAGCATCTCCTACAACCACTGTATGACCCAGCTCTTCGCTGCCCACCTATTGGCAGGTGTGGAAATATTCATCTTGGTGTGCATGGCTCTTGACCGCTACGTTGCCATCGTCAAACCACTGCACTACATGGTCATCATGAACCAGAAGAGTGCAGCATGATGATCGCCATGGCCTGGGGCCTTGGGTTTTGGCACTCAATCATGCTGCTTCTCATGGTATTCAGTCTGCCCTTCTGTGGTCCTAACCACAGTAATACCTATGAGACTTGAAACTTGCTTGCAAAGACATTCGTGTTGTTAGTATCTTACTGATTGCTAATTCAGGCATGCTGGGGCTTCTTATTTTGTATCATCTTAGGACAAGGTCATCTGCCAGGTGCCCCAAAGCTCTGCCCACCTGTAGCTCTCACTTAATAGTTATAGTTTTATTTTTTGTGCCCTGTGCTTGTACTTACATGCTACCTTCAGGGAACCAGAACAAGGACAAGGAGATCTCCGTATTTTACACTGTGATTGCACCCATGCTGAATCCCCTCATCTATGTGCTGAGAAATATGGAGATGAAAAACGCTATGCACAAGGTATGGTCTCAAATGTCACACTCAAAATTAAGTTAGATAAGGGAACATTCATCATGCTTTTATTCCTGTGGGAGACTATGGGAACAATCTAAGCTTTCTGGCATAACTGACCTCTCACATGACTGCTGCTGAAATTGCAAACTGTACTTTTAAATAGCTCAGATAACTCCACATGCGACTGGGCCAGTTTGAAGAATGTGAAAAATGGCCTTCGAAAGCACCCTTTGTTTCATATGAGTCTCTTTTCCTCCAATAAAAGAATTCACATGAAATCTTCTTCTGTTTGAGACACAATCCAGGCTTTTCATTTGTTAATCTTTCAAATCTGGTCATGTCTAAATTGTTCATCTCAGAATTCATCATATTGCAATTATGTCATTTCAATAATTAGAGTTCATGTCAGGAATAACTTGTCATGCTGATTCTGTCTGGTTTTATATGTTTTTGGCAGTTTTCATTAATTGTGTGAGTTTTCACACAAAAGTAGTAAGTAATAGTATATTTCATAAAAACAGAAGCTTAGATTACATATGTTATTTTGTTTTGAGTGATACTGCAGGTTAAACTGAACTCTATCCCATTTCTTTGTGTTATTGTTATTATTATTATTAATTCTTTACATTTTTAGTACTGTGATTGAACCCAGGGCTTTTGTACTGAGCTTCACCCACAGCCTGTATCTAATTTTTTTCATTTATTTATTTTTCGCTTTGAGATAATGTCTCACTAAACCACTTTTTCCAGGCCCCTTCACTCAAATTTGGATCTTCCTGTCTCAGCCTCCTGGAATGCTGGGATTGCAGCTTTGTGCCACCAATTCCAACTACCCTGACATGTGTGAAGTTTTAATAGTAGATATAGGAAAAGTGAATGTCATGTCCCTATTATTTATTCTTTTCCTGCATCTCCTTTTGTGTGACTTTGTGGTAAACTCTCCCACACCTCTAGGGCTTTGGTCCTGTCCTCTCTTATCCTGGGGGTGTCCCTGCTGCTATGCTCAAGTGTCTGAATCCCACAGATCATCACACACTGGGTGCTGCATTCTTCAGGAAGATGCTGGAGACTCGTGGATGGGCTGAAAGTATTTTGAATTCTTTCTCTCTTGCTACACTGCTTCTCCTCTGTGCATTTATCACCTCTCAAAGTCCAAGTAATACACAGTGTCTCTGTTCATAAGATATAATTTTCACGATTTGAGTGAACTGTAAATTTATGTGTTGTATTTTTATTTTTGGCTCATATCATTCTTTTTCTGAGTAATAGTCTGCTCAAATTTGGGGGAAATAGTGAATTACATTCAAAGGTGCTATTTTCTTTTCTATTTGATAGTGTGTGCTCTTCTTAAATCTTTAGAATATTTCCATATGTAAATATCTATTGTGCATTAATAATAGGTAAGAGCTGAAAGAGAAAAAAATCAGCAAACATTTACACGTGCCTTCTAGCTAGGCAATAAACCCGCCCTCCTGTCAGCCCTTTGTCTGATTGCTTCATTCCCTGATTTTCTCTATGAGAGTGGCAGTACTATGTTAGCAGTACTTCTCTCCATGTCTCATAAACATCTGGACCTGATCTGAGCTCTGAGCCTTTGCTCCCCATTGCCTAGTGTTTTCCTACACTCACGTACTTGTCTTTCCTCAGCAGAATGGTTGAATGAATCCACTTCAGAGATTCCCTGATTGAGTTTTTCCTGGCTCAAAGTAATCTCAATACCAAAGGGAAAAGGTAAGGGTTGCAGTGTTTGTCACTGGTGCTGAATCTCATTTATTACGTTTGAACTCTAAGAAATTTTAATATATCAAATTAGTCATCTTCCTCCTTCTTTTTTCCCTCCTTCCTCTTCCTCTCTCTCTTTTTCCTTTCCCTCCTTCCCTTCCTCCTCTTTTGCACCCCTTCCTCTTGCTTCTGATTCCCTATGTTTACTGCTCCAGGCTTAATAATCACTTCTTTCTCCTGAATCTATGCAAAACCTGGAATATTAGGGGAGACGCTGTCCATTCAAAAAGAAAATTAGTTATCACTACTTAGATATTGCTTCAAACATTTATTTGATTCAAGGTTTTCCATGGAGCATTTGGATTTTTCCTTAAGTATAGACACAGAGTATGTACAAATATTCCCATGCATGAAGAGTGTGTGTATGTGCTTGTGACCAGGTCATGTGGATTTTCAGAATGGGTCAAGAAAGTGCCTGTCCAATTAGAATGAATGCTAGGTGACAAAACAAATCTAGAAAAAATAAAAGCTTTTATTATCCTGTTCTACTGTAATGACCACAAAGTTGTACTGAAATTTATTTTACAGTTTTTCAAAGAAAACCTCTTTAGATAGTTGAGTCCATTTGTTCCATAGTCCAATTTCTGACATTTCTTTGTTGCTTTTGGTTCTGGTTGACCAACTCCTGAGCATGGGGTATTGAAGTCCCTGATATGATGACATTCATGCCGAGGTGTCCTTTTCTCACATACAGATATGTTAAAGAAATTTGTTGCAAAGAAAGTAACTGCTTATATATTTGTAGCTGCTAATGTTTCTCACGGTGGTCTTGGCTTTAGCAATTGTTTCTCTCTTCTGAATAGTGTGGTCTGAAGTCCATTTTATCAGACATAAGAGTAGCTACTTCTGCTTACTCTCCAGCTGCTTTGACTCCTTTTCTATCCTTTCACTTTCCTCTTTATACGTGAGGTATATATTTTTAGGTACCTGAAATGGGTCTCATTTTTTTTATCCTGAGTGCCAAGATGTCATAATTGCAGAATTAAACATCTTTATATTATGTGTTATTGAAGTGTATGCACTAAAGCTTGACTTTTTTGCACTGTTTGACTCATTATTCTCTCTCTCTCTCTCTCTCTCTCTCTCTCTCTCTCTCTCTCTCTCTCTCTCTCTCTCTAATCTACCTGTGAAATTTGTTCCTTCCCTTGCCTTTCTGGCGGTTGTTTCCAAATCTCTCTGTTTGGAATTATCTTATGCTATGGATCACTGCAGTTTCCCCCAGCTTGGAAGTCCTTTTGTTTTTGAAGCATATTTCTCCTTCTATTTTTAAGACTAGCCTGGCAGGATATACTAATTTACTTTGGCAACCAACCTATCTTCTTGGAATTTCTGACGACCAGTACACACAAATATTTGTCTTTGTGTTCTTCATTTCTTGTTATGTTGCAAGGCAGCGTGGTAACCTTCCAATCATTTCTATTCCATGCAGCCCTCTTTACACAAAGTAAGTGCAGATTCTTCAGCTCTTTATCTTCTATACACCTCTTCCATATCACTAGTGCTACACATACTCTGTTTACTGAGTGAACAGAATCTATTTTCTAGGGCACTGAGCAGCGCAGCTCAGTACCCCTCTCTGGAGGTACTTGGGTCTTCATTACAACCGCCGCCACCTTTTATCGTTGTATCACCACCCACAACCTCTTCAGCACAAGAATATCACAAACAGGAGAAACCGCAATCAGCTAGTCTTACCTGTTAGAACTGGCTGCAGGCAGCACGGTCTCCAGTCTTTGTCTGCTTTTACAGTTTTTGCTAAATTCTTCATTGTTTTTGTAATAGTTTTTTTTTTTTTGCTAAACGTTCTCTATGCTACTACCTGACCCACCGGTTGCCAATCGAGGTTCCTCTGTTGGACCGTTTTCCCCGTTATGTCATTGTATTACTCACTTTAAGACATTCCCTCAGTTAAGTGTGTATTAAGAAGTAGAAAATAAATAAAAGTTATGAAGAAGGTAAAATTAAGCAGAATTTAGAAAGTATTTCCCTAATTAAACATCAGTGATTGTCATCAGTGAAACAAACAAAATACTGGCAAGTTTAAATTTAACTTTTGTAAAGCATCATATTTGTTCATATAAATCTTGGAAGTTAGTGTGTAGAAAATGAGTGATTATGTTAAATGACAATATGTATTTCACAGTTTATAAAAAACAAAATAAAGCTTTTGCTATTTTATTGCCCTCAGGGCATAAAAGCCTATGTGATTTATTTTTAAAAAATTAAACTGTTTCTAAGAGGAATTCAAATACGGCAATTACACACTCTTCTCACATGTCTAGAGCATTCCTGTGTGACCTGAATCATCATAAATGAATGATAAAGTAAATGACAGTCAGCAACTCAAAAGTTTAACAAGCATCAAAGTGTACCTGTCAGTGAAGAAATGAAACTCAGGTGGTTTGCAGACCGTGTGAGGTTCCCTTATACATTTACATTCTGTGCTAGGAGGTGATGCTATCCTGATTATCAGTTTCCCTCTGAGGTTATAATTCTGTACCTCAATCTCAGCTCCATGTCATGATTAACACTTCCCATCACCTCACTCCTCCCAATAGCTGTCTTTCCCCCACAGAATGACCATGTTTACTTTACAAACAAGCAAACCCCTAACTGAGTTCCAGCTGCTCTGCAGCCTGCAAGAGATCCAGAGAAAATACACATCCAGGATAGGATTTGTTTTCAGGTCTAGAACTGCTCTGTGAATGTTTTATTGCTAGAAGTCCTTCAAATATCTACTATTATTTTTCCTTTTATGCGGGAGTTTGGAGGTTGTGGGGGAAAAAAGCATAGGAAAGGCAGATATACAACACTTTCATCACTTTCACATAACCCTAGGCAGCATGCAAGAGCCACTCAGAACACGCATTAATGAGGGGAAAATAGTAGACTTTTCCTGGGATCCCAACACTGGACCTGCTGCAAGAAAAGTCATCACCGTGGAGCTGTCCATGGTCCCACACTCCAGATGAACAGCTGAAGACTGAGCCTCCAGGCCTGTCCAACTCTACTTACCTCTGTGATCCTAGGGCCCAGGCTGGTATCTCATACAGAGCCTTTGATATCTTTTCTCATCCAGCCAGCAAGATCGAGCCTCCTGATATACCCCTGGGTTCGGCTAATCCCAGAGGCCACATGAAGCCACCACTGAATCAGATTTCAGGCCATCTCAGCAGTAGGATCACCCTTGATCCCAAGTCATCAGGCTGTACCCTGTGTAAGAAGGATGCAGACACATCCAGGGCCAAGAAGCCCTTGGGTTCCAAGGCTTTAGTCTCACCCCGGCATCAGATGAGGATCGTTCACCTCAAATAACATGCCAGCATCAACAGACATGAGTCATAGCCCATACTCATCAATCCAGAACCCAGGAAGGATCTCACAGACTTCATTTTCTGATACAAACCGTTGTCTGAGATTGTGGGCTACAGATCTGCCTCATACACCTGCCTCACTGTCAGTGTAATGACTGCATGGACATAGGCTTCAGGCTATTCTTATGACCCCGAAGCAGCAGGGCAACAGTGTCCAGGAAGTCTGATCCCACAGCCTTGGTATCAGTCCCACTTGGTATCAAACCCCTAACTGAGTTCCAGCTGCTCTGCAGCCTGCAAGAGACTTATTTCCATTGCACCCTCAGGCAGTTGAGACTCAGTTGACTGAGACTTATTTCCATGCCTGTAAATGCAAGTTCGAGAACCTTATAGAATAGAGGAGACCAGAGTGAGCATCCTTATCTCATTCTCAGTCTTAGGAAGAAGTTTGTAAACTTTCAAATTTTGTCTTTGGGTGCAATATTAGGAGACAGATTGTTATGCGTGGCCTTTGCTGTGTTAAGGTACATTCTTTCTGTTCCTAATTTTTTATAGTCTTTATTAGGCAGAGATGTTGAATTTTGTCAAATATATTTTCTGTGTCTGTAGCAATGACAATATGTTTTTCCTTGATCCCTTTAATGTACTATATGACATTGATAGACTTGGATTTTTTATTTAAAGAGAAAAACAAAACAAAATAAAACAAAACAAAACAGTAAAAGTGTACAAGTAATTCAGAATTTCAAAAAAAATAAACAGTAAGTCACTAGTTCATAAATTACATATTGTCATCTTAGAAATAGTTGCTCAAGTTACAAAATTAAGCATACAAAGTGGACATTCAAACAGTGGAACTGCAAACAGTTGTGTTCAGTGATTCAACAAAAATTTAGTAATATGCAAACCTAAACACACTTGCAGTTTTGTCCTTTAGTGCACTTTCTTTTCATCTGATTTTTACAATAAAGATTTAAACATTTTGGGTTTTATTACTTCCACAGTTCTTATTACTTTTTTTTTGGAAGAGAATAAAACCAAATGTGATAAAACAAAGCAGAGTCGGTCAAAACAAAGGATGGACATAGTACATAATGTAAAAATAGAATACCAGATAATCAACAATGGTTACCAAAATGCCCCTTGCTACCTTAAAAAGAATTGCCTATATCATCAGGTATAATAAAATTGAACGTAACAGTACAGAACAAAACCAAGAAAACCTAAACGTCGGAGACATTACTGAACTTGAAAAGAAGACAATAGTCAAACCAGTGGGCATCATAATGAATCTTATTGCCTTCAAAGTAGTTGCCTATACCCTCAAAATTGATGCTATCAAATAGAACAGAAAAGAGTAAAATCACTCAAAACAAGATGGTGAGCGCAATAGGGGGCTTCAAATCAAGTTAATAGGAAATCAAAAAAGTTACTATCATATATCCTGCTAATTTTTAAAAATTTTTCCCTTAATTAAAAAAATAATAAAATGAAAAATTTTTTAAAGGGGGAGATTGAGATAAAAGAGGACATAACAGCATAACAATACAGATCAGAGCAGAACAATTTAAGCAACATAGTGTTTCACCACAAGGTAACCCAACTTAATAGTAGTTACCATAGTGTCTCTTTCCTTGAAATATTTGAGTATAACTTTGTATACTATAGCATCAAACATATCAAGACAGTGTGAAACCATTCAAGAGAATGAAAGTATTATAAGATATTTAGAACCAGCTAACAGCAAACAATGGTTTCTATATTACTTCTTTGCCTATAAAAAATTTTTGTTTATACTATCATATATAATAAAAATCCAAAAAGATACAACATGATAAAAGCAATGGAGACAGAAGAACAACAATTTGATGGGACCGCAAAACAAGATGATACTAAATCAGCACTAGCTATTATAGTGTCTTGTTTCCTTCAAAATAACTGTTCATATCATCAGAGACAATAATATCAAACAGCCCAGAATAAAACCAGAATAAAACCACTCCAATTAGTGAGTGAAAACATTAAGAGGCTTCAAAACCATATAATGGGGAATCATGATTACCACATACTTTTGTGCATTTGTACCATTTCTTACAATAGGAAGACTATTCGGTATTCATACATGTGATTTTGATTTATTTCACTTATGAGTATGGTCTCAAGCTGTGCCCATTTATTTATAAATATCACAATGTGATCCTTCTTTATAGCTGAGTAATACTTCATTGTATAAAAATACCACATTTTTTTTATCCATTCCTCAGTTGATGGACACTTAGGTTGTATCCAAGATCTGGCTATTACAAATTGTGCTGCTATAAACATGGGTGCATATATATCACTGTGGTATGATGTTTTCAGTTCTTCTGGGAATATGCCTAGAAGTGGAATAGCTGGAACAAATGGGACTTCAAGTCTCAGCTTTTTGAGAAACCTCCAGACTGACCTCCACAATGGTTGCACCAGTCTACACTCCTACCAGTAGTGCAGGAGAGTTCCTTTTTCCCCACAGCCTCTCCAGCATTTGTTCTTGGCAGTTTGGTTGATCCTGCCGTTCTTTTAGGAGTGAGATGGAATCTCGATGGGCATTTCTCTAATGAGTAATGATGATGAACATTTTTTTTCATGTATTTATTTGCCACTTGTATTCCTTCATCTGAGAAGTGTGTATTCATCTCAGATGCCCATTTTTGGATTGGATCTTTGAATTTTGAGGGTCTGATTTTTTAATTCTTTATATGTTTAACAAAAATCCTTTATCTGAGGGACAGTTCATAAGATTTTTTCCCAGTTTGTGGGTTTTCTTTTCACTATGCTGGTGATTTCTTTTTGACATGCAGAAAATTTTTAATAAGAGGTGATCCCAATTATTGATTCCTGGAAGTATTTCCCATGCGTTTTGATTCCTGTTCATGAATTTTCTACCTACCCTTATGTCTTCAAAGTTTTTACCCAATTTGTCTTCCAATAGATTTAGTGTTTCTTGCATAATATTCAGATCTTTGATCCATTTAGATTTTAATTTAGTACATGGTGATAGGCATGGGTCTAGTTTTAGTTTTCTGCATATGGAGAGCCAGTTTTTCCAACACCATTTATTAAAGAGACTGTTGTTCTTCCATTGAACATGTTTGGCCCCTTTATCAAAGATAAGGTGGTTGAGCTTGTTTGCAGTTGTGGTTGATTTTACTACGTTGCTTTGTAGTGTAACATGAAGTCAGGGAATGTGATGCCTCCTGCCTTGCCTTTCCTGCTTAGAACTGTCTTTGCTATTCTAGGCCTCTTCTCACTCTAGATGAATATTAGGATTGATTTCTCGAGATCTAAGAGGTATGTCAATGATATTTTTATTGGGATTGCATTGAATCTGTATAACAGTTTTGGGAAAATGGCCATTTTCACAATATTTATTCTTCCTATCCATGAGCAAGGGATGTCTTTCCATTTTCTAAGATTGTCTCCAATTTTTTTCAGTGTATTATAATTTTCCATATATAGGTCTTTCACTTCTTTCATGAGAGTAATTCCTAAATATTTCATTTTTTTGGTTGCTACTATGAAGGGTGTGCCTTCTCTTATTTTTCTCTCTGTGATTTTGTTGTTAGTGTATAGGAATGCTGTTGATTTTTGAGTATCGATTTTGTATCCAGCTATATTACTGAATTTATTTATTATATCTATGAGTGGAGTTTTGAGGGTTTTCTATGTAGAGTATCATGTCATCTGAAAATGATGTAAAGTTCTTATCATAAATGGATATTGGACCTTATCAAAGGCTTTTTCTGAGTCTATAGAAATGAACATGTGATTCTTACTTTTGACTTTATTGATATGGTGGATTACATTTATGGATTTATGTATGCTGAACCATCCCTGCATGCCTGAGATGAATCCCACTTGGTCATAGTGTATAATATTCTTGATGATTTTCTGCATCTATTTGCCAATATTTTATTGAGGATTTTTGCATCTGTGTTCATTAGGGAGATTGGCCTGTAGTTCTCTTTTTTAGTTGGGTCTTTCTCAGGTTTTGGTCCTAGAGTAATATTTGCTTCCAGGAGTGACTTTACAAGATTGCTTCTCTTTCAATTTCATTGAAGAGTAGCGGAGTGTCAGCATTAAGTCGTCTTTGAATTTCTTGTAGAATTCTGCAGTGAAACCATCTGGGCCTGGGCTCTTCTTTGTAGGTAAAGACTTAATTACATTTTCAATTTCATTAACAGAGATTGGGTTATCCTGCTCTTTTACATCTTCTTGACCTAGCTTTGGTACTTCATATGCTTCTAGGAATCTATCTATATTTTCTGTATTATCAAACCTTTGAGAGTAGAGGTTTTGAAAATAGGTGTTAATGATCTTCTGTATTTCTATAGAGTCTGCAGTGATTTTGCCATTTTGATTTCTTATTGCTTGAATTTGAGCTTTTTCTTCCCTTTTTAAAATAAGGTTTGCTAGGGGCTTATCAATTTTATTTATTCTTTCAAAGAACCAACTCTTTGATTTATTAATTCTTTGGACTTTTTTCTATTGCATTGATTTCTGCTCTGATTTTTATAATGTCCTGTCTTTTTTTGGCTTTGGGCTTGACTTGCTTTTCTTTTGTAGATGTTTGAGGTGTAACATCAAGTTATTTATTTGTATTCATTCTCTTTTCCTGATGTGGGATCTCAGTGTAATAAATTTCCCTCTGAGGACAGCTTTCATTGCATCCCACAGATTCCAGTGGGTTGTATTTGCACTTTCGTTTGCTTATAGGTATTGTTTAATTTCTTCTTTAATTTCCCCTGTGACCCACTGATTACTCAAGAGTGTGTTATTCAGTTTCCATGTGTTTGTGGGATTTTTGCAGTGTCTTTTATCATTAATTTCTAGTTTCATAACACTATAATCCAATAACATGCATGGGATAATTTCAACTCTTTTGCATTTGTTTAAATATGTTCTGTGAGCTAGTATATGGTCTATTTTAGAGAATGAACCATGTACTGTTGTGAAGAATGTGTATGGTTATGTTGTTGGATGGAACACTCTGTATAAGTCTATCAAGTCCATTTGTTCACAGGTGTGATTCAGTTCTGTTATTTCTTTGCTCATTTTCTGTTTGATCTGTCCCTTGGTGTCAATTGTGTGTTAAGATCCCCTGTTATAATTGAGTTACTGATAATTTGGTTTTTCATTTCTCTTAATACTTATTATATATAACTGTGTGCTTTAGAATTTGGTGCATATATATTTAATATAGTTATCTTTTCCTCTTGAAGTTTTCCCCTAACCAGTTTGTAGTGACCTTCTTTATCTCTTCTGTTCATTACTGGTTTAAAGCTCACATTGTCTGCAAACAGAATGGCCACCCCTGCTTTTTTGGGGGGTTCGTGTTGTGTGAAGTATGGTTTTGCATTCTTTTACTTTCAGTCTGTGAGCCTCCTTTTGGGTTAAATGGGTTTGTTGTAGACAGCATATGATTGCATTTTGTTTTTTGATCCATTCTGCCAGTCTGTTTCTTTTAATTGGTGCTTTGAGACCATTCACATTAATGCTTACAACTGTTATATGTTGGTTTATTGTTGACATGTTATCTTTCTGCTGTTGCATCTTTATCTTTCTGTTCTGCATAATTGTCTGCTTTGCATAGTGGTTTTTTCCTAAGTGTATCTAAACTGTCTTTCAATATTTTTTGCAGAGTTGGCTTGGTGATCATGAAGTTCTACAGCTGTTCTTTGTCATGCAAGTATGTTATTTCACCATTGATTTTGAAGGTCAGTTTTTCAAGGTACATCAGTGTAGGTTGGAAATCATTTTCCTTTAGGATCTGGAATACCTCACTCCATGCTCTTATTGACTTTATTGTTTGTGCTGAGAAGTCTGCTGTGATTCTGAGAAGTTTTCCTTTATAAGTGATCTGACTCTTGTCTCTGACCGCTTTTAATATTCTATTCTTATGTTGGATTTCTGGGGTGGTGATTATTATATGTCTGTGTAGTTCTATATGCTTCACTGATCCTGATGTCAATTTCCATTCTCATCACAGCAAACTTCTCAGCACAAACAATAAAGTGAAGAAGACCATGGAGTAAAGCACTTCAGATCATAAAGGAAAATGATTTCCAACCCAGACTGATGTGCCCTGAAAGAATGTCCTTCAAAATGGATGGAGAAATAAGATCCTTCCATGACAAAGAACAGCTGAAGAACTTCATGATCACCAAGCCAACGCCACAAAGAATAATGAAAGAAAGTTTAGATACATGTAGGAAAAACCACTAAACAAAGCAGACAATTAAAACAGAACAGAAAGATAAAGACAACAGCAGAAAGATAACATGTCAACAATAAACCAATATATAACAGTTATAAGCATCGAAAATACAAATGAAACTTACTGGTATCTGAGGGATGCAATGAAAGCTGTTCTCAGAGAAAAATTTATTGCACTGAGTTCCTACATCAGGAAAACAGAATGAATACAAATAAATAACCTGATGTGAGACCTCAAACTTCTAGAAAAAGAAGAGCAAGTCAAGCCCAAAGCCAAAAGAAGATAGGAAATTATAAAAATCAGAGAAGACAGCAGTACATGAGTCATTCTCTAAAAGAGATCATTTGTTAGCTCACAGAACATATTTAAATAAATGCAAAAGAGTGGAAATTATCCCTTACATGTTATCAGATCATAGCTCTATGAAATTAGAAATTAATGATAAAAGATACTGCAAAAATCCCACAAACATGTGGAAACTGAATAACACACTCTTGAGTAATCAGTGGGTCACAGGGGAAATTAAACAAGAAATTAAACAATACCTACAAGCAAACAAAAATACAAATACAACTTATCAGAATCTGTGGGATGCAATGAAAGCCGTCCTCAGAGGAAAATTTATTGCACTGAGTTTCCACATCAGGAAACGAAGAACGTTTACAACATTTACAACAAGAACGAATACAAATAAATAACCTAATGTTATACCTCAAACATCTGGAAAAAGAAGAGCAAGTCAAGCCCAAAGCTAAAAGAAGGGAGGAAATTATAAAAATCAGAGCAGAAATCAGTGCAAAGAATCCGAGATCACAGAAAACAATCCAAAGAATCAATGAATCAAAGAGTTGGTTCTTTGAAAGAATAAGTAAAATTGATAAACCCCTACCCAACCTTATTGGAAAAACAGAAGAAAAAGCTCCAATTCATGAAATGAGAAATGAAAATGGTGAAATCACCACAGACTCTATAGAAATACAGAAGACATCAACACCTGTTTCAAAAACCTCTACTCTCAAAGGTTTGATAACATACAAGAAATAGGCAGAGTCCTAGAAAAATATGAAGTACCAAAGCTAGGTCAAGAAGAGGTAAAACTGCTGAATAACCCAACTTCTATTAATGAAATTGAAAATGTAATTAAGTCCTTACCTACAGAGAAGAGCCCAGACCCAGATGGATTCACTGCAGAATTCTACAAGAAATACAAAGAAGACTTCGTGCTGACACACCTCAAAATCTTCAATGATATTGAAAGAGAAGCAATCCTTCCCAAGTCATTCCTGGAAGCAAATATTACTCTAGTACCAAAACCTGAGAAAGACTCAACTAAAAAAAAGAACTACAGGCCAATCTCCCTAATGAACACAGATGCAAAAATCCTCAGTAAAATATTGGCAAATAGATGCAGAAAATCATCAAGAAGATTATACACAATGAACAAGTGGCATTCAACCCAGGCATGCAGGGATGGTTCAGCATACAAAAATCAATGAATGTAATCCACCATATCAATAAAGCCAAAAGTAAGAATCACATGATCATTTCTATAGATGCAGAAAAAGCTTTTGATAAGGTCCAACATTCATTCATGATAGGAACCTTACAGAAAATTGGAATAGATGGTCTTTACCTCAATATGATAAAGGCCATCTATGACAAACCAATGGCCAGTATTATACTAAATGGCCAAAAACTGAAGGCTTTTACCTTAAAATCAGGCACAAGACAAGGATGTCCCTTATCACTGCTCCTACTCAACATATTAATGAAAATACTAGCCAGCGAAATAAGACAAGAGAGAGAAATGAAAGGGGTAAAGATAGGAAAAGAGGAAAGTAAATTATCATTTTTTGCAAATGACATGATACTCTACATAGAAGACTCCAAAAACTCCATTGAAAGACTCTTAGATATAACAAACAAATTCGACTTCCAGGAAACATGGTGGACAGATAGCAGCAGCTATGGAGGCTCTCTGAAAGAACCAGCCTGGAATTCAGGAATGGTGTGGAGCAAGGAGTCAGGAGCAGGTGGAGATATGCCCTGCTGACCCAAGAACGAACTGGGCTGAGAGAAACCAACTTGGAGTGCAATCCTGGTGCTATAACAGGAACAGAAAAGCCTCAGTGTGGAAGCTGGAGCCCGCGCCATTGGAAGCCGCAATTTGGGTTTTCTGCCATGCAGCAGCTGCGTCTACATTGGCTCAGCAGGAAGAGAGATGCGCGGAAGCTCTGAGAACGGGAATCGGCGAACAGAGTTGAAAACAGGACGGGCAGGGAGCTGTGCATTGACTTGCGGTGAGGTGAGTGAGAAAAACTGACACTCTTCCCACAGTTTGGGAGACTCCAACAGAGGACATTCTGGAACTGGGCAGACTTGTGGGAGCAGGGCGCTGCGGCGACTTCAGCCACGTATCCCCCTCTCAAGCGAGACTGGTGAGAAGTGCCTAGCCTACATGATGCTGCTGGCTGAGACCCAGCGGGCTAGCACAACCCAGATCCCAGATCCTGAGGGTGGCCTGGAGGGGCAGGCCCCGCATAGGCTGCCTAATCTGCAACTTCCTGGTGTGCCCCGGTGGGTGGGAACACCTAGCGGGTGCAATTCAATCAGACTGTGCCTGGCAGGGAAGGAAGTTGGGCATCCTATATACGCTTGCATATATAAGGAACAAAGAATATGGGAAGAGGGAGCAACAAGAAAGGCCCTTCGGCCCCCAATCCTGAGAAACAGGCAATAGCAGACACCGCACCAATAGATATAAAGCACCATCTAGAGAGCCTCATAGATCAGTTCAGGAATGAAGTTATTAATGACCTGAAGCTAGAAATAAGCAGAATAGTTAGAGAAATGCTAAGCACCACCCAAGAAAAAACAGATGGTGGAATGGAAGATCAGAAAAAGAGGGGAGAATTGTTTGATGGAGAAAATAGAGAAAGCACAGAATACGTGAAGCAGGTTCAAAGAGATTACCAGGAAACTAAAAACTCTATCGAAAACTGGCATAACAGCTTGAAAGAAAGTAAGGACAGACTATCTGAACTGGAGGGCAGATTTATAATATTGGAGAATGAAATGAAAAACTTCTAAAAAGTAACAAAGAAACAAACAGCAATAATACAAACACTAGAAGATGATAAGAGGATACATAACTTAAGAATTAAGAACATAAAAGAAGAAGTAGGGACACAAACAAATGAACTACAAAAGCTACTCACAGAAATAATCCAGGAGAATTTTCCTAATTTAGCAAGAGGTAAAGATACTCAGTTGTATGAAGCATACAGGACCCCAGCCACCTACAACCCAAACAGAGCAACACCCAGGCATATAATAATCAAAATTCCAGAAGTTCAATACAAGAACAGAATATTAAAAGCTGTCAGAGACAAGAAACAGACCACTTACAAGGGAACACCCATCAGAATTACAGCAGACTTCTTGGTGCAAACCACCGAATCACGAAGGGCGTGGGGGGAAATAATTCAAGCTTTGAAAGATAATAACCTCCAGCCAAGACATAATATCCTGCACAACTATCCCTGGAAATTGATGGAAAAACAAGGTGCTTCCAGAATAAAGAGGAACTAGGGGAATATGCAACCACCAATTCAACTCTACAGAAAATACTGCAGGATATTCTAAAAAAGAAAAATACAAAGAATCCAGAAATAGTGGCAGAGAGGCCACAATGAATGGAGCAGAAAACAAAATGAAGAAGACAAACTGACAACTAATGACAGAAAAAGAACTCAACAGAAATGAGGCAGAGAAGATTGGATGATAGGAACAGCTATTTTGGAGAAAATGATGTCTTAATAGGTAATGCTGATTTGGTATCATCTTGTTTTGAAGTCTCACCAAGCTTTTGTTCTTCTGTCTCCATTGGTCTAAACAGGTTGTGTCTTACTGGATTTTATTATGTATGATAGTATAAGCAAAAACTTTTAAAGACAAGGAGATTATACAGAAACCATTGTTCATTTTCTATTGGTTGATTCTAAATACCCTGTAATGCTGTCATTCTCTTAAATGGTTTTACATTGTTTTGATATATTTGATGCTACAGTATCCGAAGTTATACTCAAAGATTTCAAGGAAAGAGACAATATGGTAACTACTTTTATGTCAATGCACAGCTCCCTGCCCGTCCTGTTTTCAACTCTGTTCGCCGATTCCCATTCTCAGAGCTTCTGCGCATCTCTCTTCCTGCTGAGCCAATGTAGACGCAGCTGCTGCATGGCAAAAATCCCAATTGTGGTGAAACACTATTCTGCTTAAATGGTTATGTTTTGATCTGCGCTGTTTTGCTGTTATGCCCTCTTTTATCTCAATCTCCATCATTATTTACTTTTTTTATTTTTATCCTTTTAATTAAGGGAAAAATAAATAAAAAATAGCAGGATATATTATAGTAACCCACTTTGACTTTCCATTATCTTGATTTAAAGCCCTGTATTACTCTCACCATCTTGTTTTTGACTGATGTCCCCCTATTCTGTTTTGCTTGATAGTACCAGGTTCGAAAGTTTAAGCAACAGCTGTGAAGATAGTGAGATTCATTATAACGCCCATTCTCATTGACTATTATCTACTTTTGAAGACCTATAATGTCTCCAATGTTTTGGTTTTTTTGGTTTTGTTCTTTACTGTTTTGTTCAATTTTATTATAACTGATGATATAGGCAATTCTATTAGAGATAGCAGGAGGCATTATGGTAACCATTCTTGATCACCTTGTATTATGCTTTTACATTATCTATTATGTCCACCCTTTTGATTTGATTGACTCTGTTCTGTTATGTCACATTTGGTTCTACTCCCTTCCAAAAAAGTAATAAGAGCTGTGGGAGCAACAACACCCCAAATGGGTAATTGTCATTGTACAAAAGAGAGGAAAAGAAAGTGCTCTAAACGATATAACTGCATGTATATATAAGTGTATAAGATAGATAATGATATCACTGAGTTTTATTGGATCATTGAACAGAACTGTTTGCAGTCTCACCGTTGGAATGTCCACTTTACAAGCTTTAATTTTGTGACTTGAAACAATTATTTCTAAGATGACAATATGTAATCCATTAACTAGTGATTTCCTACTGTTTATTTTTTTCTGTAAATCTGTATAACTTGTACCCTTTCTCTGCTTTCTTTTTCTCGTTAAATAAAATTTTAAAAAATTAAAAAAAAATTCAGCAATGAGGCTGGATACAAAATCAATACTCAAAAATCCATAGTGTTTCTATACACTAACAACAAAATCACAGAGACAGAAATAAGAAGCCACACCCTTCACACTAGTAACCAAAAAAATGAAATATTTAGGGATTAGTCTCATGAAAGAAGTGAAAGATCTATATAAGGAAATTATAATACACTGAAAATAGAAATTGAAGAGGATCTCAGAAAATGGAAAGACATCCCTTACTCATGAATAGGAAGAATAAATATTGTGAAAATGGCCATTCTCCCAAAACTGTTACACAGATTCAATACAATCATAATAAAAATACCACCAACATATAGAAAAATCACTCCTAAAATTCATCTGGAACCAGAAGAGACCTAGAATAGCAAAGCTAGTTCTAAGCAGCAAAGGCAAAGCAGGAGGCATCACAATCCCTGACTTGAAGTTATACTACAAAGCAATGGTAGTAAAATCAACATGGTACTGGAATAAAAGCAGAACCAAAGATCAGTGGAATAGATTAGAAAATACAACCACAACTACAAACACACTCAATCACCTTATCTTTTTTATTTTATTTTATTTATTTTTAATTTTATTTTGAAAGTAGTAAAATACAACGGATCAAGACAGAATAAAGGGGCTGGGGATTCAGCTCAGCAGCATAATCACCTGCCTTGCAAGTGCTCAGTCATGAGTTCGATCCCTGGTACCAATTTAAAAAAAAAAGACAGAATAAAGCCAGCTAAGATTGTACAGTGAAATTGGTGCCCAGCTTCACAGCAGGTTACCGGGATAACAGTAATAGGTATCACAATACATTTCGTTATCTTTATAATAGTTGTACTTTCAATCATGCATATCAAAATAAAATGAAATACAGAACATTATAGAACTTATCAAAACAGAATATTGACTAGAGTAGCACCATTAATCAGAATAGAACAAAACAGTAATAAAAATATTTGCCTTCAAAGAGATGGTAGAAGGAAATCCCCCTTATTTGCTATGGTCAGCCTCCCAGGAGATGCTCAGATTTCTGGTTCCCATTTGCTAACAGGCGGACAGGAGAAGTAGGGGTAAGGGAAGTGGGATGTTTGACTCTAGGCCATGCACCAGTAGGTTCACTATTGCTTAGCAGGGAGGCAGGCTGGTTGCTTGGTTTCCCAGCTTCGTAATTTCCAACATGATGTGGATTTCAGAAGACACTGATGGTTCTCCCCCTGGAAGGCCCACAGCTGGCCACAACACCACCACTTATGGGGGGGGGGGAGACTGCTTGCTTGCCAGTGTCTAAGTTCCAACATGGCGTGGATCTCACATGACACTGGTGGTTCTCCCCCTGGAAGGGCCACAGTGTGTCACACCACCACCGCTTACCAGAGAGTGAGCTGCTTACTTGGTTTCGAAGTGTCCTAAGTTCCAACATGGCGTGGATCTCAGATGACACTGGTGATTCTCCCCCTGGAAGGGCCACAATCTGCCACACCACCACTGCTTACCAGGGAGGCGAGCTGCTTGCTTGGTTTCCAGCATCCTAAGTTCCAACATGGAGCAGATCTCAGGAGACACTGGTGGTTCTCCCTGTGGCAGGGCCGCAGCCGGCCATACCATCGCCTCTTACCAGGGAGGGAGCTGCTTGCTTGGTTTCCCAGAGTCCTAAGTTCCAACATGGCGTGGATCTCAGGAGATACTGGTGGTTCTCCCCCTGGCAGGGCTGCAGTCAGCCACACTACAGCCACCTACAAGGGAGAGGAGGTGCTTGCTTGGTTTCCCAGTGTCCTAAGTTCCAACATGGTGGAATCTTAGGAGACACTGCTGGTTCTCCCCCTGGAATGGCTGCAGTCTGCCATACCGCCGTCGCTTACAAGGGAGGTGAGCTTCTTGCTTGGATTCCCAGCATCCTAAGTTCCAACGTGGCATGGATCTCAGGAGCTGCTGGTGGTTCTACCCCTGGAAGGGTCCCAATCACCTTATCTTTAATAAAGGGGCCAAACATGTTCACTGGAAGAACGACAGTCTCTTTAATAAATGGTGTTGGAAAAACTGGCTCTCTATATGCTGAACACTAAGACTAGACCTATGCCTATCACCATGTACTAAATTAAACTCTAAATGGATCAAAGATCCATTAAAACAGAAACACTAAATCTATTGAAAGACAAATTGGGTAAAAACCTTGAAGACACAGGGATAGGTAGAGAATTCACAAACAGGAATCAAACTGCACAGGAAATAGTTCCCAGAATCAATAACTAGGATCACATCTTATTAAAAAGTTTCTGTAGATCAAAAGAAATCTCCAGCATAGTGAAAAGAAAACCCACAAACTCAGAAAAAATCTTGGTGAACTGTCCCTCAGACAAAGGACTTCTGTCTAAAACATACAAAGAATTAAAAAAAATCAGACCCCCAAAATTCAAAGATCCAGTCCAAAAATGGTTATCTTAGATCAATACACACCTCTCAGATGAAGAAATACAAATGGCAAATAAATACATGAAAACATGTTCATCATCATTTTTCATTAGAGAAATGCAAATTAAAACCACACTGAGATTCCATCTCACTCCTGAAAGAATGGCCAGGATCAAGAAACTATCAACAACAAATGCTAGAGAGGCTGAGGGAAAAAAGGAACTCTCCTGCACTGTTGGTGGGAGTATAGATGGTGCAACCATTGTGGAGGTCAGTCTGGAGATTTCTCAGAACACTGGGATTGGAAGTCCCATTTGTTCCAGCTATTCCACTTCTAGGCATATTCCCAGAAGAACTGAAAACATTATACCACAGTGATATATGTGCACCCATGTTTACAGCAGCACAATTTGTAACAGCCAGATCTTGGAAACAACCTAAGTGTCCATCAACTGAAGAATGGATAAAAAAGATGTGGTATTTTTATACAATGGAGTACTGCTCAGCTATAAAGAATGATAACAATGAGATATTTGTAAATAAATGAATGCAGCTTGAGACCATACTCATAAGCAAAATAAATCAAACTCACATGTATAAATACCGAATACTTTCCCTAAGTGTAAGAAATATTAAAAATACATAAAAGTATGTGGTAATCAGGATTCCCCATTATATTGCTTTGAAGCCTTATAATGTTTGCATTCATTAGTCAGAATGGTTTTATCCTGGTTTGTTTGATTTTATTGTCTGTGATGGTATGAACAGCTATTTTGAAGAAAACAAGACATTATAATAGCTAGTGATGATTTAATATCATCTTGTTTTGAAGTCCCACCAAGTTTATGTTCTTCTGTCTCCACTGGTTTTATCATGTTGTATATTATTGGATTTTATTATATGTGATAATATAAACAAAAATTTTATAGACAAGGAAATAGTACAGTAACCATTGTTCATTTTCTGCTAGTTGGTTCTGAATACCCTGTGTTACTTTCATTCTCCTGAATGGTTTTACACTGTTTTATGTTTGATACTATAGTATATGAAGGTATACCCAAATATTTTAAGCAAAGAGACACTATGGTAGCTACTGTTACGTCAGATTGCCTTGTGGTGAAACACTTACGTTGCTTAAATTGTTCTGTTCTGACCTGTGCTGTTATGTCCTCTTTTATCTTAATCATTTTTTAAATTTAAAAAAAAAAAGAAATGTGCATGTCACAATTCTCCCCTTCCTCTCTTCCCCTCGTCATCCCTCCCACTCTGACTCCGAGCTTAGCTCCTCCCAGCCTGGAGGATCACAGCGCACAGCCCCAAGACCTTCTGGCTGGTAGTCAGTTTTCTTTTCCTAGATTTCCTCCAGTGAGACCTCTGGGCCTTTCTTCTCTGGGAACAGGAGTATCATCTACTGGATTCTAGTCCGGTAGTTAGAATCTTGCTGTTCTAGCAAGTGTCTCCTGAAAGGAGACTGCATGTTGGAAACTGAGCCTGCATAAGGTGGAGGATGTTGATTGCCATCAGGAGGCTGTTTGTTTTCATGCATTATTACAGCTTTCTGGAATGATTAAAGCAGGGAATTTACATTCAGTTAACACACTTGGTTAGACACTATGCTACTTAACTTAGTTAACTTATTTATTTTTTGGTACCAGAAATCAAACTCACAAGCCTCATATTTGCTTAATTTCTTAACTCATGGAGTGACAGATTTGGAAATCAAGGTTCAGGCTCATTAATCAACTCCCATGGTTATGATGTCATTATGCCCGTGGTTCAGAAATAACCATGCTCTCAAAGTATTTCAAAGATCTCAGCTCTCAAAGTATTCTTCGATACACCCATTGAGAATACCTGTGCCCTGCAGTGCTCTCTGGTGGACTCTCATACCAGTGTGCCACCCCACAGGTGTTTCAGCCTGGACAAGTGTCAATACCCTAATAGATATGGCAGGAAGTAGAAATCCATATAAAGCCCAGCGTGGAGAATGTCCCTGTAGTCCCAGATACTTGTAGGGCTGAGCCAAGAGGACTGCTTGAGCCAGTTGAAGGGTCAACCTGGACAACATAGCAAGACCCAGTCGAGAAAGAGAGAGAGAGAAAGACAGACAGACAGACAGACAGACAGACAGAGAGAGAGACAGAGAGAGAGGAAGGGGGAGGAGAAAAGCAAAAAGGAAAGAAATCTTATAAACAGACTGTAGCTGTGGCAACACTAATGAAAACAGCATCTGGAAAAATTTCAGGGAGGAAGAAATAGAAATCTAAAGATTGGGACAAAGACAGCAGAACTCAAGACCAGAGAAGCAAGAGAGGCTTGGCGACTGGAGATACAGGGCGCAGGCTGGCCCCATCCCAGGAAGGATGTAGACAGAGGAGGAGGATGAAGGGTAGGGACACTTACCCTCATTGACAATCTGTGTCTTGGTTTCTTTCTCTTCATAATATGCACACAAATAACCTCTGGCTACCCTCAATGGGGTCGCAGGAACTGCTACAATGGTGGGGTTGGTTTTTTGTTTTGTTTTTTTGGTACCACTGATTGTACTCACAACCTTGTGCTTGCCAAGCAGCCACTTATGCCACTAAGCTAAATCTCTAGCCTCTACAATGCTGTTTTTACAAACTGTGAAATCCTATACCAGTGGTATGGGCTGCTTGTATCACCAGAAGCTGTGTTATTGTGTGTGTTTAATGCATGCGTTGTTTTTACTAAGCTAAAACCTCAGTATTCAGGTTTAATTGCAGTGTTGACACTTTGTGATAAGTAAGTGGATTTTGTGTTGTATGTTGGGCACTTGGTCTCCAGAAGCTTCACCATCACTGCCCTATGCAAATGTCACAGAAGGGCTAATAGATACAGCACTAAATTCTAAATCTTTGTCATCCAGAATTCCTGCTACCAGCCTGTTCTTGGCTGTGTTTCACAAACAAGGCAAGGTCTTCACCCAGTGAGACGCCAGTTAAAGCCTGTGTGGAGCAAGCCTGCTGGGGTGGAGTCCGGCTCTCTGACCCTCACCCCAGCCAGCATGGATTTCAGCGGTGCAGAAAAACTCTCTAGTACTGGTCAGCCTACCTTCTGAAAAATCCAGCTTGTACACCTAAAAAAGTATTTTTGCTGGAAAGCTCATTCATTAAAGAATATTTGTGACATATAAGTATAATATAAAGAATAATAAAACACACCACCTATTAAATCTCAGAAAAAAATCACTACTGTCTGAAAAATCCCTATTTATTTTTCCCTAATGCATTTCCTTTACTAGCCTATACTCAATTTTGTGCTCATATCTCTTGCTTTTTCAAAGGCACTTCGGCACATATATTACTCTTTTTGTTTTTTTAATTTCTATTTTTATTTTAAGGGGGTAAAATTAAGCACAACAAAATAGGACATAAGAAAGCAACGTAACAGATACAAATTTCAAAACTAGACAACTTGAGATCTTCACTGTCTATCATATTGTCTCTTGTTTTCTTCCAAATAGTTGTCCATGTCTTTGCATACAGAGAATTCATACAAAACAACACAGTATAAAACTGATCCAAACAGAATGAGGAAGGTGTTTTAGGTCTTCCAAACCAGACAATAGGGAAGTCACTAATGGCTGTCGTAGAGTCTCTCATTCTCTTCAAAATAGCTGCCCATAGTTTCATGTATATTGAAGTTCAACTAAACAAAACAGGTGGAGGGAGGGGTTGCTTGGTTTCCCGTTGCTCTAGCTTCCGGCATGGCGTGGATCCCGCCGGTGGCTCCTGTCCTGGGCCACCACAGCCTGGCATATATTACTCTTAAGTAGAATGTTCCTTAGTTTTTTCTGTCCCTGAGCTGTTATAAAGAGAATCCGGTTGTCAGTATTCTTCCACAGCTTGCTATTTTGCATCTACAGTCTCCCTAGGCCAATGGGTACAGCTGTAGTTCATGCACTTCACAGCTGTGCAAGTGAACTATAATTCATTTACACACCCCACAGCGAGCAGAAGTCCCACGTTATTTCCCATTCAGGACAGTTATAAACAATGCTTGTGTCTCTGACTGCATATTCATGAGTTAATACTTAATCAAGTAGAATTGCTGGGTCATAAGGCATTGCATATCTTTACTTTTATGAGATAATAGTGGACTATTTGAAGTGGTTGTAGCAATTAATGTTCCCCCCAGAAGGTAAAGAATTTCCATTACTCTTTCTCTGCCCTGACTTGGTATCATGTTTAAATTTCTGCCTACCCAGTGTCTATGGATTCCTATGTTAGTTCTAGTTTGCATTTCCATTAGTGCTAAAAAAGTTGAGCATCTTTTCACATGTTTATTTGGCCTTCTGTGTCTCTTCATTTTGGAAATGCCTGTTCATGTCCTTTCCTCATTGAAAAAAATCAAACTATTCTTGTCTTCCCAGGTTTTAGCTCTTTGTAGGTTCTGGATCCCAACTCTTTTTCAATTGTATGAGTTACAATGATCTCCCAATCTCTGGCTTGTCTTTTACTGTTTTCTTTTTCCTTTTTGGATGAACAGAAGTTCTTAATTTATTACCGTTGATCTTAATCTTTCACCTTTGGTGTCTTGTTTAAGAAATGCTTTTTGTTTGTTTGATTTGGTTTTTGATACTGGGAATCAAACTCAGGACCTTGTGCTTGTCAGGCCCTAATGATTGTATCTTGGATTTTCTTCCTAAAGTTTAAATATTTCAAGTGTCTTTCTTAGCACTGTTCTGTCAGCTGAGCTCTTGAATCCTTCCACAAAATCCTCCTGCAGCCCAAACTGATTTGTATTCTGGCAGGGTTTCTCTCCATCTTCACAGAGGACTTTGAGCTGTGCACAGCTCCAAGAGAAAAATTCCATTCGAAGAGGTCTCTGCGACGCCCTCGGGCCGCTGGGGGGCGCCCTAGCACCACAATTCACAGCCCTGCACCCCGCTCTTGCCCTCGCCTCACTGCAGCCACTGGGTGCATATGGTATCAGGAACCACATCCTGCCACTCGCCACTGTCCCATCTACCAGCCTTTTTCTTTAAAGTGCCAAATAGTACCTTAAGCAGGATACCGCACGATGGGTGCTGGGGCTCGTGATCTCTCCCTGCAGTGAATCTCATCCTCACGTCAGCAGTGCCTGAGAGCTGGGTGCCCACGAATTTATCCACGAGAGCTGAACCCATCAGCCCCAGGCCAGTGAGACTCTTTCAGCCACTGAACAAAGGACAGGTCGCTTGTTGTCTCTGGCTTCGCCTGTTAATTCCAATAACTTCTGGAAGGCTATAACTTCTAGCAGCTGCTGCAGTGAATGCTACCAGAAAAGCACGTGGCCACCCACTGGTTTGACCTACGTTGCTACAGAGGACCAGGGATGGGAGGGCCAGGGATGAGCACTAACCAGCGAGAGCACACAACACACCAGAGGGTGACTTCTCATTTCAGACGGAGGTCTGAGCCCAGAAAGAAGAAGGTACTCACCTGAGGCTGCACAGCGTGTTTGCTCAGGCTGGGGCTTGAGCATGAGTTCCAAGGGCCTGTGTCATCACCAGTCACAGGGGCTTTCCTGGATTTGGGTAAAATGAATCTCTTGCCTATGCATTAGCAGCGTTTATACACATAGCTGCGGTTTGGGCTAAAGTTGATTGAGTCACTTCTACTTCCTGTCTCTAAAGTTTTGCAGCTCTGTGGACCTGACTAAATTTTGTTCTTGTCTAAATCCAATATAGTATTAAAATATTGGTCAAGGCTAGACATGTAGCGCCTGCCTGCAAGTCTAGCAGTTGGGAGGCTGAGGCGGGAAGGTTGTCATGAGTTTGAGGCCAGCCTGGGCTACATGGCAATGCCCTATCTCAAAAAACAAAAAAATATTGGTCAAAATGTTCTCCATAAACAGTCTCAAAAACTCTCATGCACAGTTTCTGTATGACCCAGCAGTTCTATGCCTGGGCATACACACAGGAGAAATGAAAGTGCATGTCTCACGAAAACTTGTACTCAAATTTTTACAGGAACTTCCAAATGACATAAGGGAAGTATTATAACTCCTAATCTGCTAGATGTCAGATACACCAAGTTAGTTTTCCCCAAAATCAAAGGATAAATTCTGAGGCACAGAGGAGGCTGACTAGGAATATCACTGCGGCAAAGACAGCCCCCGCCTAGGGAGACCTAAGGGAGGGTGGGGACCAGGAAAATGGGTTGCCCATTAGCTCACCTCTCAAAGGAAGTTTTATAGAGCAAAATCACGAGGTGGGTGCAGAATCACAAGGTGGGAATAAGGTGGAACAAAACTGTGGGCAACCAATAAGATCAAAACTACAGTTGCTCAGGTAATATTGATCGGGTGAGGAGGCAAGTCATGCAGCAAGGGTAAGGACAGGAGGTCTTGGTCACCCACCCAGGTGGCTGATGCCCATTTACAATATTAATCATTATTCTCACCCCTGGGAAAGTACATAGGTATAGTCATTCCATTTTTATCTGAGCTTGACCTTTCAGAGAATATGCCTCCAGCCACCCTTATACATGTGTTCTTATCTTCTGTCTGCAGTAACTCCTTTGGGGACCTAGCCCTGTCTGACTACTATCATTCCTAGCTAATTTAGCTGTCTATAATAAAATGTTAAGCGGAAGTACTCAGTAATGAAGAAAGTGGAGACAACTCAAATGTCCATCAACTGATCAACGGATATGCAACACATGCTGTTGGACTATTGTGATGGAATATTACTTGGCAGTAGAAAGGAATATCCTACTGATACCTGCTGGAACATAAGTGAATTTTGAAAATATTAAGTTAAGTGGCAGAGGGCTCTCCCCAAAGCCCACCTATCATATGATTCTATTTATGTGAATGTTCAGAGTGGGCAAATTCATTGAGGCAAATGGTGGCTTAAAGAGACTTGAGAGGTAGTGGATGAAGAGTCTCTTTGTTGATAAAAATGATGCTAGATAAAAATGGCCCTCCCAGGCTCTTCACCTCACAAGGTTTTCCTCATTGTAGATTTTCTTCTACTTCATTTTTTCCCTTGGGTTTTAATCAGAGACCATCGCTTTTTTAAACAATGTGCTAGAATTAGATATTAGTGATCATTGCATAACTGTGAATATACAATAAAACACCAAATCGTGCACTTTAAAAGGATGTATTTTAGGGTGTATAATTATATTGTAAGGACAGGAGGCCCCATAGGTAGGGAAAAGATAGGATGAAGGCCTAATTGAGCTTTATTAAATTAATAGAAAATCCTGCTAAGGGGGCTCCTGGGCCTGCCATTAGACAAAGGGAAAGAAAGAGGAAGACAGGACCAGGAAGCCCCACACCCACACAGCAGATTAACATGAGAATTGCACATTTCCCCTTAATTCTTAAACCTAAACTATCTTTCCATAAGCCCCCCATAAATTTACCCTCCACCAAAATCTCAGCCAGAAGAAATCCAAGGTTAGGATGAAAGACAAGCCCGGGAGCCAATCAGATTCCAGGAGACTAGATCCCACTAGCTACAGACAAGAAACCAGAAGTGTTTCCGTTTTCAAATACTCTGTCCTCAGCCAGAGGCAGGCGTTGTCTGCGCGCATTCTCTCTCTCTCTCTCTCTCTCTCTCTCTCTCTCTCTCTCTCTCTCTCTCTCTCTCTCTCTTTTATTGTAAACTCTGCTTCTTTGGTTGTTTTCCTGACGCTGGCTTTAGGATTCCAGGAGCTGCGCCTTGCAACAGCGCAGTTGCATGTGGTGTAGCCCGCTCTCCAGATGTTACAGGATCTTTAAAAAGCGATGGTCTCTGATTAAAACCCAAGGGAAAAAATGAAGTAGAAGAAAATCTACAATGAGGAAAACCTTGTGAGGTGAAGAGCCTGGGAGGGCCAGCGTAAGCAGGACCTTTTCTCTGCAAAGCAGGTGCGAGGCCCTTTACAGGTAGCTGCTAAGTTAGTAACTAGCATACCGGCTCCTCTGCTAAGCAGCGAGGACAGGGGAGACAAGGGGGCTGAGTCACTGGCTTCCCTTCCTTCAACCACAAACGCCACACCCCCTGGGGATTACCCATGCTTCCATAACCCTAAAACAGGGAAGTGTCCAGTATCCCTTCTCCATTCCCCAGGAACCAACAATTCTCAGGTCTAAACTCAAGAGGTGGCACCGACCACCCAGAGAGCGCAACAGTGAGGCGGGTCTTGGGCCGGGGAGGAGGGTCTGACCCTATAAACACCTGAAACCGTGTCCCTGTGCCCAGTTTTGCTCCTCACTTGCGTTTTCCTTTCTCCCCGTTTCTGCTGCAGTCCCGAGACCTTCTATAAATGGAGCTACTGATGACACACTAGGAGATGTGCGCTTGGCTGCTTTCCTTGGCCCAACCAAGAACCGGGAGTATTTTTGTTCTACTCAGCCATAGCAAGGCTTTACAAGTTGCTCACCCTTATCAGCCTCAGTGTTTGCACTGATAAAACAGGAATACCAAAGTTTTTCTTAAAGGAAATGGACACAGCTGCTTTTGGTTTCCTCTTCTCGCCTCCTTCCTAATTACAGAAGACATCTCTGCAGTACTGAGATGCTTGTCTCCCTCCAAACTGGATGTGGAAGCTTTTTGGGGTATTTCTTAAAACCGTGGCATATACTATAAGCCCATCAGCCCAGCATTGGAAGGCTGAGGCAGGTAGATTACAATCCTGGGCTGGACAGCAATTTTAAGGCCAGCCTGGACAACATAGAGACACCCTGTTTCAAAAACAAGCACAGAACCATAGTGTTACAGATAGCAAAGTTAGGAAGAAATATTCTAGGCAATCAGAGAGGGCTAGTCCCTGGACAGAGGCAGCAACAGGGATTGGAACACATCACAACGGTGGCTGGAGGCCCATCTGAAGAAGAGTAAAGTCATAATGGCCAAATTTACATACTCCCTAAGAGATAAACAGAAGTTTGAGATTGTTAATATCACCCTCCCGAGATTTGCCCTGTAAGTAAACCGTTGTCTCATTAGGGGTGGGCCATCCTCTCCCAACCACTAAGACTAAGACTATAGATTATCAATTAATGTTAATGATGTCATCCATGTATACTCCCTATGATTTGATCCTCATTGGATCAATATTACCAAAGCAGCTGTACTTTTAATCTTCTTGGTTGATCATAATTTCTTACCCACCTCATGATTTTGTGCTATAAGACCTCCTCTGAAAAGTAGAGCCCTTGGCAACCCACTTTCTGGATCCCCTCCCATGTCTCAGGAGCTGTTTTTCCCTCAGTAAAGTTCCTACTCTTAACCTCCATTGTTCCTCAGAATTTATTCTTGGATTCTGGGGAACTTGAACTCAGTGTATAGAACACCTAGCATGTTGGGAGTTACATTCCCCTATATCAGCAGTATGCACAGGAATCATTTCTTTCCCCTTGCTTCAAAATCCATAGTTTGGTATCTAGGACAAGGCTCCTGAAACTAAAATGTATACAGACTACCTGGCAGATCTTGCTGAAAGGCAGATTCTGATCCACAGGTCTAGGGTGGATCTTGAGATTGTGCATTTTCAAAAACCTCCCAAGCAATGCTGTTGTTTCTAGATCTTGAAAACATCCAAATAGTGTAAAGCACTGGAAATGTGGAGGTGTAACGGTTTTATAAAGTCTGCCTCAATAGCTTCCTCTAAGGGAGATGATGATCCATTACGATGGGTATATAACTAGCATATTTTGCAAAGATAAGATCTGAAATAATATCAAAGCTTTCTTTTAAAGCTCTTTCAAGTATTCACAGAAATATCTATAGCCTTTCATGGGAGCCCCAAATTGACATATAAGATTATAATCTGAACTATAAAAATTCATATCAACATGTGTACTTGTGTAGAGGGCCCACATTTTCCAATCATGATGATGCCTCTATGTCCTCTCATCACTGTAGAAAGTCTAGGAAGCAGGGAATGATTATCCTCATACTGTAGATGACAAATTCAAGACACTTGTCTTTACTTGATCCCACGCTCATGCCCCTTCTCAAGACCCAGAGGGGATTCTGTGAAAGTCACACTTTGGGGTATACAGCTTTGTGGATGGAAAGGTGAGAGACACTTCCAACAGAGGGCATCCTCAGAAGTGCAAGAAACAGAGCTGATCAGATCCTTCCCACCCCCTCCACCCCAAAGCCAGGATTATAGCTATCACCATCCTGCCCTCATTACAGCAAGCATGTTTGGGGTGCAAACAGACTCTTGCTATCTTCTTGCCCTGCTGTTTATAGGAAAGCAAGAGGGTGAAGGGTGCCAGCCCCTCGCATGCCACCAGCCAGCCTCCCTTTCACAGTGAGACCTCCCTTGTGGTCTTGCTGACCGGGACCCCTCAAAACTCTCAGGCCTTGGCAGGTGGGAGGAGAAAGAAAGCCTCATGGGAGCTGGGGCCTGTCTGCTGGTGCCGTCAGTCAGGCATTTATGAGCCTAAGGGTGTGATGTTCAGGGGTTTTCAAACACAGATGCCCAGACCCCACCATTTACCTGTGGGGGACTCTGGGGAGGCTGTGGCACTTGGGAAAACTTACCAGACTATCTTGTGTACACCAAGGGTTGCAAACTGCTGGACTGAGGTCAAGGATGTACAGGGATCCTATATTTTTACCATTGCCAACAGGTAGGTTCCTTCTGTCCACTCTGCCCATTTGTAGAGGTCACACTTACCCTGACTTGAAAATGTCACAGGACTTCGCTACCTCTCAGGTGAAGCCACAGGTGCAACCTGGGCTGGGAAGCACGCTGCTTGATTCCTGGCTCCACCACTCACTACCAAGGAGGCCACGGGGTGAGGGGGATGGGCACAACGCTGCTGGGCTTGTACACTGGCGTCTCTGTGAACTCACTTAGTGACCCTTCTGAGCTTCGGTTCCCTGATCTGTGCAAGCGGCTGTGTTGTTGGGCAGAGGGCCCTGAGTGTGAGTGTCTGCTTCAGTTTTGTATCGCAGACACCTTGGTGGCCTCGCCCTGGTCCCTGCTCTAAGGGGACACGGGAGGTAATGCATGTCTGATGCTCAGTCCAGTGGCGGGCATGGCATGATGCCAAGCCTCAGTAAATGCTCATCGGGAGAGGGACTTGGGAGGTGTTCGCCACCTGTGGTTTATTCCACCCGATCTGGTTAAATTCCATTCGTTCCCACTCAGGTCAGCACAGGATTCCTCCCTTCAACCCAGCCCCAACCCCGCCCAGCCTGGCTGCTCTGCTGTCTGGGCTGCTGACCTGCTCTGAGTTCAACCTTCTCTATCCCTCTACTCTACAGATTGATGCTGTACTCTACTCTACAGGATGCTGTGCTACACCTGAGTTTTAGATACATTTTAGATAGATTCAGCAATCACTTCAGTACAACTGTGTCCTGTGCTATACCCAAATACAACTATTTTAAAGTCAAAATTCAAATTAAAGCAAAATATATTTTATCTGCCAACCCTCCCCTAACTTTACTTGCTCAAGGAGAGTTACTTTTGTGCAAAAATTACTCTTTTCTTTGGGCTCACTTGACTCTTTTTATTTCCAATGTTTAACATGTGTTCAATGACTTAATGTTTAAGTAATTGTTTTTAGACAGTCTCACTACATAGCCCAGGTGGCCTCGACCTCATGATCCTACTGCCTCAGCCTGCTACCATTGAAATGTATACTGAAAGATGGTTCAAATGATAATTTTATGTTATTTTACTACCACTGAAAAATAATGGAAGAACTCCGAGTTACATACTTTATGTGGGCAGAAATATATGACATGTGATTTATATATCAAGGAAAATGGTTTTAAAAAAATAGAATCAGCTGTTAGTTTCCATCAAGAAAATGTCTCTTTCCATTTAAGTTTCTGAAAAGACAATCTGATTGCTAAATAATTTCAAAGGTGTCAATAAAAGGGACCCATGTGTGACCACCCATTTACAAACATGAATGACAGTTAACACAGCCTGCTTCTAATCACAGCACTTAGGAGGCTGAGGCAGGAGGATTGCTGTGAGTTTGAGGCCAGCCTGTGCTATATAGTGAGCTCAAGACAGGCATGAATCACAAAGTGAGACCCTGTCTTAAAACAAAAACAAAAACAAATTCAAATTTAAGAGAGCAGTGACAAGCATTTTGTATGTTTTAAAATCATATGCAACAACACACAGACACACAATGGGGAAACTCAGTGTCTGATGGATTCTGGCACCAGCAGAAATCTCCAGTGTGTCAAATACACTAGATTTTGACAGAATAAAAGAAATGCACACCCTTTGACAGAGCAGCGGTTCAACACAGAGCTATTTTATCAGCCAAGGGTCCAAAGCTGCTCCTGGGACATCGAAGCACCTGCAGGTAAAAAACCTGTGAATTACAGTCATGTGTTCAGCATCTTTACCAAAGAAGGTCATTCAGAGCAGCTGTGTGCATTACTACTGTAATAAACTTAGAGTGTGTGGGCTTTACACCCTCTTAAAAAAGAGTCCATGCAGGCTGGCTACAGGACATACTACCTGTAAGCTAAGGTAACCAGAGACTGAGGCAGGAGATCTTGAGTTCTAGCCCAACCTTGGCCATTAGAAACACTGTGTCTCAAAATAAAATAAAAAGGGCTGAGGGTGTAGTTCAGTGATAGACTACTTGCCTGTCATTTGTGAGCCCTTAGATTCCTCCCTAGCACTGAAAAAATAAGTTTCTACAAAGGTAGATGGCCCCATAGGTGGCAGGGCTCTAAAATGTTCCAATTTCCAGCTGTGCATGCTCTTAAACAACTCTAGAAAAGAGAAAGATCTCATGAGCAGAGTATGTTACATCACTAAAATACACACAAGGAGGTAGGTGCCACACCAAGGACGTCTATGAACAGGAAGGGGAAGAGTCGTCCTGCTTGACAGGACTGAGGTTGAGCCGGGACTTGAAGAAGGAGCCTCTGGCCAGAGAAGGCTTGCGTGACCCGGGGCAGAAAAGATGGGGCCGACTGAGGGCAGAGCACGGGCTCCACCCACAGCATGCCTGGCTCAGGGAGCGAAGAACGCTGGAGAGAGGTCACAGCCAGCTGAGAGGCTCTGATGCCCCACAAGAGGCCCGGTGTTGGCTGCTGTTGGCTTCAAGGGGAACTTGAGAGCCTTTAGGACAGGCACATCCCAGGATGTGTATTCCTCCAACTTTGTTTTTATATTGTCACTTTATAAGAAGGGTAATTACCATGAACTGTATATTACTAAAGTTTCCACTTCTGACCCTTGTTTTCTGAATTACAGTGTGTACAACAGCATCCTAGAACAAATATTCCCATGGGACCTTATGTAATTAAAAGTATCCCTTTCTGTGTGCTGCTGTTTTAATGTTGCAGTATGGTATATGAAATCATAGCCCTGATATGGCTTTGTGAAGTCTGAGTAAGCCAGTAAGTCTATAGAAGATGTGCCAGGTGTCTATGGGCAGGGAGTAGTTTCCTGCATGTGAGTAATGTAGGCATATTTTCAGTAACTTTTTAAAAGTTGTTTCATTAGTATATGTTTGCAATACATCATGGTTCATTTTGGAGAACGGGCTCCAGGCATGTAGCATATTTCAATCATTTTGACTCCTTTACTCCTTCTCTCTTATCTCACTCACCCCTAGGTCCCTTTCTCCATCTCCAAAACATCTGCCTTCTTGTTTCCTCCCATCTCTCCTTTACTCATGTATTTATACTTTAGGTCTCTCATATAAGAGAACAATGCAACATTTAACTTTCTGTCTGACTTTGCTTAGCATCACAGTCTCAAGATATACATCCATTTTGCTGCAAATGATATTACTCCATTCTTCACGGCAAATAAGACTCACATTCTCTTTGTCCATTTGTCTGCAGATAGGCATCAACTCTGTTTTAATGACTTAGGTACTGTAAATTGTCCTGCTGTAAACATAGGCAGGCACGTGTCACTAGAGTATGATGTCTTTAATTCTTCCAGGAAGACATCAGCTGGGTCAAGTGGAATTTCTACTTTTAATTTGTTGAGAAATCTCCATCTTGATTTCTACATGGTTTTACTAGTTTACATCCCCACCCACAATGTAGAAGGACTCCTTACCCCCACATTTTCACTGCTATTTGTCATCTTAGTTGTGCTCTTGATAACAGCCATTCTGACTAGGGTGAGAAGGAATTCCAGAGTTGCTTTGAGTCATATTTACCCAGTGTCCAAAGATGCTGAACATTTTTTCATGTACTTATTGGCTATTTGTTGTTCTTCTTTTAAGAAGCATCTATGTTGTAGTCAGGGATTGTGAAAAGAACAATTAGACTCAGGACATGGAGTTTATAATATATTTTTATGATGGTCACCCAGAGTTTACACAGGAAATGCAAGAAATCTAGCCATAATACTAAAGATATAGAATACTTAGCCAAGGGCCTGAATCCAACAGCAATGTCCTGCATGAGTCCAGATGAAGACCCAGAGCTCATGACAATGCCTCCCTCGAGTCCAACTGGAGGTCTAAAGCCCACAAAGACTCACGCCAGTCTGTTTTATGGATCCGTGCCAGGAAGACCCAAGGGTCAGCAGTGGAAGCTATAAAGTCTATGCCAGCAGGGTGAAGGAGCTGTGCTGGTGGAATGAGGGTTCTACACTGGAGCTGAGAAGTCACGCTCACAACAAAGACCAGGGCTGTCCTGAAAAACACCACAGCCATCCTCAGTGACACAGAGGCCCCGAGCTCCTCCAAGGACAAGCACAAGTCGGGTACATGCCAGGAAGCCAGCATGACCAGTTGATCCTGGAGACCAAGCAGCACATGTCTTCCCCTCCAGAGCCAGGAAGCAATGCTCGGTGTGAGGACCAGAGCTTCTCCAGGAGAACCAATGGATCAAACAGCAACTCGTAGGAGAACCCACAATGCCTCAACGCCATAGCCTCTCCTTCCCCACATCTCTATTTATGCTGGAAGCTTTCCTCAGGTGGAACATCTACAGCCAGCGCCATGCTGATGTAATCCAGTTGGCATTATGCTGACCACCAGTTCTTAATCCATAACAGTCTATCCGTTCATTACCTTTTATTATTATTTTTTTGGTGCCAGGAATTGAACTCATGGTTTTCCACTTTCCAGGCAGGCTCTGTGCTGCTGAGCTATATCCCAGGCCCCATTTACCTTCTTCAACTAGGTCACATGTTTTTTTCAGGATTAAATTTTTTATTTTTGAGTTCTTTACATACTTTAGGTTCTAGCCCCCTATTAGAATGTAGCAGAAGATGCTCCTCTATCCCCAATAGTGTACTTCAGTTTGTTAGCTGCCCAGACAACAGTTCTGGTTACTTTTATCTCTTAGAAACAGTTGGTCACTCTAATGCGTATCAAAAGAACCAATCCTCAACTGACAGGCCATTCGGCCTCTGTCCTTCCTGCTTGCATATCCAATATAAGCTCTAGACCACCAGGGATCAGGACCTGACAGCTTGGAAATGATCCCAGTCAGTGCTCACCAATGTAAATAAATCTTCCTTCAAATCCTGGGTATCAGTTTGCTGTTTCTGCTTGCAAGAATGGCTGGTAGGGGTTTTTTCCCAATTCTGCAGACTCTCTCTTCACTCTTCTAATTGTTTCCTTTGTTGTACAGAAACTTTAACTTGACATAATTTCATTTGTTGATTCTTGATGTTATTTCCTGTGATATTATTAGTTTGGGAAGTCCTTGCCTCTGGCTTCTGGGGTCTCCCTTTATGTTCTACCAGTTTCAAAGTTTCTGGTTTTTAAAAAAATTGTATTTGCTATTTATTTAAGTGGTACTAGGGAACATGTCACTAAGCTATACCCTAGGTTTTTTGTTTGTTTGTTTGTCTGTTTGAGACTGGGTCTTGCTAAGTTTCTCAGCTTGGGTTCAAATTTGTTGCATTGCTAAGAGAACAATGCAATATTTAAGTTTGTGTCTATTTCACTGATAGTGCTGGGATTACAGGTATGTACCACCATTCCCAGCTCAAAATTTCTGTTTTTATATTTAGGTCTTTGACCCACTTTGATTTAATATTGGTACACACAAAAGATACAGGTCTGGTTTAGATCTTCTGCACATAGATAACCAGTTTCCCTGACAGTATTAAAGAGGTTATCTTTTCTCAATTTGTTTTTGGCCCCTGTGTCAAAAATCTGATGCTATGGGTCCATGGGGTCATTGCAATGTTCAGTTCAAGGTGATGTATTTTATTTATCTGTCATGTCTTGTTGGATGTCCTGGGCATTGATCCCAGCACGTTGCATGTGCCAACCACGTGCTCTGCCATTGAGCTGAACCCTAGGCCTCATCCTCGTGTCTGGAAGGGCTAGCCTGAAAGGGTTCCTTTGCCTTTTACATGACACTGACAATGTTGATGTTTACCAACCAACTGATTTGAAGCACACTGTGCAATTGGGATTTGTCTGTTTTTGTTTTTGTTTGTTTTTTTGTTATTTGAGTCAGGGACTTGCTATGTAGTACAGGCTGGCCTTGAACTCACTATGAAGCCCAGGCTGGCTTAAACGCACAGTGATCCTGACAGCTGGGATTACTGCATGTGCCACCACACCTTACCTGGATTTATCTGTTCTGTCATCTGGTTTATGAAATTCCATCAGAAATTCTACAGAAATTGTGTGGCTTCTGCACATCGTATCAATAGGTACACTATGTTAATGTGGTTAACTTTGATCATTTATTAAAAGCTATATCCCCCAGTCTCTCAACTATAAAGGAATCTTTCTCCTTTAAAATTAATAAAAATTTATGGGCATATTTAAGAATGTAAATAACCTGCTTCCTAGTAAATTTTCCCCCTGTGGCTTTAGCATTCACTTATGACTTGTATTCAAATAACTTATTAGTTAAATATTTACAAAATGATTTTTCTGGGCTAAGGGGAGATCAATTGCCTAGTATGCATGAACACACATTTTTTTTTGTTTATCATGTATGCATTTACTATACAGCACAAAGAAAAGCCTTCTTTTCTCTGTTTCTCTGTATCTATACACATTGTATATATGGTTACTGTGGAAGACCATCTGGATGACTCTCCTTGAATGAAGAGCAGTTATCTCCACTTTGGTAAAACCTGGCCCTTTCTCCATGTACTGAGAAGAACAGAGCAGGCTAGACTATTTCCTTTCCCCTTCAATTGCTTCTAAGCAATGTAAATAGGGCTGGTTGAAGTTCTGATGTGTAATCTTTGAATCTAGAAGACAACCGCTGTTTCGCTGCCCTGAGACTCCCAAAACATAATTGAGCTGGGTGGGGAGAAAGAGCCGTAGCTCCAGGGCAGAAAAGTGCACATCTGAGCTAAGGTACCAGTCCCCTAAATATTAAATGCTCCTCAGTTGTGCTATGCAGGTTGGTCTTTCTGCATATCCCTCTCTCTGCATATTGCAGAGGTGCCTTCTGGCCTCCTGCCTAGCGCAGCTCACAGTACTCACGTATTTCCCACCATTCTCACAGTCACACGTCCTTATGCCACTCTCTTCTTCACGAATTAATAAAATCTGAGTTAGACCCTGGGTCGAGTCCTTTGTTTCGATGAACCTCCTTTAGGCTGGACTCAGGACCCCTTGACTCCCCATAATTATAAATATGTCTTAGGATCTTTATTCTTGCCAAGGGTTGTACTAGAAATAGTAGATTGTAATTACCTCACTAGAATTCCAATCACACTTCCATGGGATTACAAACATAAACTTCCCGGACCTCAATGAGGATGCAAAAAGGCCCTCCATGGTTATCGGTACAGGCTAATAGGTTTTTGACAGATATGTTGTATAATCTTCACTGTTATTTATTTTGATATCCAAATTGCCCTGATTTGTCTAATAGTAACCCCTTCATAATAGTATCTATTTTTTTAAATAAGGGGAGGTTATTTTCCATGAAATTTTGGATTCTTTTTTCGCTGTCTGGTCCCATGAGATATTACAGGCTTACCTCATATTTCTTCACCAGTTCTGGAATCAGCCACTCCTTCAAGAACTCTGGTTCTTTTCAGTGAAGAGCTTTTCTTAGAAGCTAGACCTGGTAATGGATGTGCCAGAGAATATATTTTAGAAAAATAGAATATAACTCAGCGGAGAACATGGGAACAGGTGGTTAGGCAGATGCCATCCTGTTTTCCTTCTTTGTCAGTACTGGGGGTGCACTTGGGCTGGTGACCTCTGCTCCCCAAGTCTTCTTCTCTGTACTATGTTCCCTGGAAGAAGCTAGAGTGCAAAAACAACCACAGAGCTGCTAATCCTCTGAAGTATTAATGGCAGAGTGAGTAAATGCTTCCAAATTACTGAGGCAGCCTGCCCACTGGGAGCCACTGTGAAGTCAGAGAGATCTTTTCTGCTGTTAATTATCCTCTGACCTTGAGCCAAGTGACATAAACCTGTTGCTCCTTCATTGTTTTCACCTGTACAGTGGGACTCACAATAGCTACCTTGCAATGTGTAACTTGCCATCATGGTACCCACGGTACCCTTGCTTGATTGACCAAGGCTGGGGTAGGGAAAAGAGAGAAGGAGGGAGGGTGAGTACTGGGGTGATAGGGCACGAGGACAGGGTTCATGAGTAACCTTGGTCACCCATGAGAATTTGGGGGAACTTAAAAAAGTCCTAACCTCAGGCTGATTCCTGGGATGATTATGTGAGTATCCTTGACGGACGTAGAGGTGGGGAGACCAGGCACCAGGTTTTTTCAAAGCTCCTAGGCAAGTCCAATGTCAAGTAAGCTAACAAACTCAACTTCTGCTGTCACTCCTCCTCCCTCCCTTTAGGATTGTGACCCAAAAAAAATAATGAATGATGGCAACCCTGGGTCTGGAAGCAGGCCATGAGACAGACTTCAGGGCAGACTTTCAAACTCCTCCCAACCTAAGTGGCCAGGTGTCAGGGTTGAGTGACTCCTGAGTGTTTTTAGGTCCAGGTATTTAGGTCCAAGTTGTTAAGTGACATCATTTCAAAGCTAAAATGGTCAAATTGTAGCATCACATTGATACTCACCTCCCTCACCAACCCCCTTTACCAAGTACAAAGGATCTGATTTTTTTAAAACTCTCATTAATGATAGTTATACACTGAAATGTTGAAGCTGCCTGTTCAAAACATCAACAATATACTTAAATATATAATAAGCACATTATGCATTTAACCTGGGGTTAGACAGAGCTTGGTCATCCTGCAAATGTACTACGTGGCCGGCCGAGACTTCCAGGAGACCATGAAGGGTGACCGCCTGTGGCAACCTTCCCACCATTCTGGCCCATATTTGAATAATCCAGGTTTGGGAATGAGAACGAACTGTGTCTAGGTGATGTTCTCAATGGCTCCGTTTTGGGGGGACTATAATTTAATGCCTTTACTCCTGAAGATAGGGCACACTGTCCCCTGCTCTGTCATATGGGTGGCAGAAGAATCAGGAGCCACAGTCAGGAGTCATGGCTGTGAGAACTCCTCACAGGTGCCTTTGCTTTCTGGAGAGCCACCCCTTTCTGAGAAAGATCATGGAGCAGCGCACCTGAGTCTCAGTCTACCTGGCAGGACACAGGGTGGGGGAGCTGGGGTGCTCTTCCGGCCACTATGTACTGGGTGCATACTTGTGGTGAGCTCTTTCTCTGCATGGGTTTATCTAAGCTTCCCTGTGCTCTGCAGGGGTGATAGGGATCTTTTCCATTTATTTCCACTGGTGAAACAAAGACTCAGATATTAAATGAGTTGTCTGAAATTACATCTCTAGTAAGAGGCAAGACCGAGATTTGGATGCAGGGCAGACAGATGCGATGCTCAAGCAGTCCAGCTAAGTAGTATGTACTAAGATCCTGGTGTTCCCCACCCAATGACTTCCTCTTTCCCTTGTGACCTCCACCACACAGATGTGACAATAATCATATTGCAGGCAGAAAAGCAGTTCCCTCTGTACCATGGGAAGGTGCTCAGGCTTTTCAGAAAATGTTATCATGTGGCGACAGCTAGGACACACTAGAGGCCATCAGAACTGTGGCCCCTGTGATTGTCCCTCTACCTGGTAACAGAGTTCAAAGTAGTAATGAATTTGTCTTAAAATCCAGCCTCAGCTTATAACATTCAGGTCTACAGTATCGAACAGTCACAGTGTTTAAAAGCTGGTGCCTGACTTTGTCCTTTGTTAAGCGGAAGCTCGAGCTGCCCTTGCTAAGGTCATGCTGTGTGTGGGAAATCAGACAGCAACATTCCTGAAAAGACCACCATGGCTTCCTTTCCTCCCTTTGCTGTCACAGAACTCCATTCTTCTCCTCTTTGGGTCTTTCTCTAAAGTTCCTCTGAAGAACCTTTCTTCAAGAGATGAAGCAAGGTTGGCAGGACCATGGCACCAAGGGTAGGCACAGAGGAGGCAACAGATGGTCACTCACACTCAGCCGCAGGTCGCAGATTTGGACCAAACTGCTGGCCAAAGAGCATTTTTGCTTCAGGAATGGGAACATCCTAAGGCCAGGACTGTGTGGACATAGCGGGACAGGGCATCTGGCAAAGTACCTCTAACCAATGCCAGCCTAGGAAGTCCCAGGGGCAGGGGAATGCAAGGAGGCTTGTGTGTCGATTGTCTTTTGACCTGAGAACCAATCATGAGCTTCCGAGAGCCCCGCACAGCCCTGCTATCCAGGAAGTGCTTACTGAATTACTACCACGGAAACTACCTCTGAGCCACACACAGGTTTCCACGCATCTCACCTCATTATAAGACCAGGAAAGGCTCTCTCTCCTAATTAGCAGATGCAGTACTGAATGACATTTAGCTGCTTTCCGAATACCCAGTCTCTCTTCAGAGGAAGATTTCTTACCATGGAAATGATTCACAGTGCAGTGTCACAGACATTTCTACCAGCAGAGTTCCCCAAAAAGCGTGCAGCACTCTGTGCATGACAATCACCCAGAACGTGCCCTGTCCCACCTGCCCAATTTGGTGTTCAGCTCAGGTAAGTGGGCCAGGATGCCCCCAGCTGATTCCAATGCACCAAAGATTGCACTGTGGAGTTAGGGGAGCATCTCCAGGATGACTGCTTCCAGGACAGAATGGTTTGGAGAGCTACACTGCTGCATGATTGCTCAGAACTGTCCATCCACTTACCTTGTCTTCCAAACTGACCCACAGCGGGGCACCTTGCAGTCCATTTCATGGCTCTGACTTGACTGGGGCAGCCAGCCCGGCCCCATGGCAGGATAGCTCTGACTGGTCATCCTGCATGGCTGTACCCCGTTACGCCCTTGAGGAGAAGGGAAGAAATCGATCATCTAACAAGACACCAGCCTCTCCGCCATCCTATGGGCTGTGCGAGGCATAATGTGCTTGGCCTCTTTGCTGCTAGGGAAATCCAGACACCTGCTTGAGATCTTTCTCTGGGCTTCAGTGTCCTCATCTGTGAAGCGGGATCACACTGGCTCACCACGCTAAAGACAGGCACACTCAGAAGGGAGAGGCAGCTCTGGACAGCACTCAGTGCCTGTGCCCGTGGCTTTGCCACCCTCCGTTATCCTACAGACAACTCAAAGGCTTTGTTTGGTTTCATTTTGCTTTAAGAGAATACAAGAGCATCCAGTTCTGTTCAGAGGTACAGAGAAGACCTGAAGAATTTCTGTTTCATGGTTGACTACCGAGATGTAAAGATGGAGATCATGCAGGACAGTAATGTCCCCTGGCTGAGCTGGCCCAGCATTCCCTCAGCAGTGACTATGTTCCAATACAGTGGAAGAGGACGGTGCAAAGGTCTTTTTGATTTCATGTCTGACCACCTCTATATCCATAGGGTCTGCACCCTCAGCTGGGAATTCAAAATATTTGGAAAAATAAATTACATCTGGACTAAACATATCTAGACTGTTTCCCTTGTCTCTAGGCCCTAAACAATAGGCTATAACAACTATTTACATAGCTTTTATATCATATTGGGCATTATGAGTAACCTAGAGATGATTTCAAGTATATACGGGGGTGTGATGGGTTATAGCAATACTGTGCATGGTATTACTGTACACAAAAGGGCTGCAATGTAGCTAAGTGACAGCCTATTCACCTACAGTTGCCAAGCATAAATGGGGTTCTGAGTTCAGGCAGGCAGGCTGGCAGGCTGGCTGAGGTCAGGAAGAAAAAGCAACCACCCTGAGCAGTACAAACTGGAGAGGGGAGAGCAGCCACCCTACTCAAGGTCCACTGAACTGAGGGCCTCCTGAGGACTGCACCCCATGTTCTAGTTTACTGCGTATCCTGACATCTAAAGCAGGAGCCTTGGGCCCCAGGAGGCATTCCTGGAGAGCCACCGTGTGGATATTCTCTCTTCTGTGTACTGTCCTAGGAACAGCAGATGTGTCAGAGCCAGTTCTGTTAGGAAATTTCAGGCCACATTTTCCCATCTGTAAAGTGGGTAGGAGGCCCTTTCTCTTCTCCAAAGATGACTGCAACAAATCCAAGAAATATTTTGAAAACTGAAAGCCTTGAAACGTAAGGACTGTGACTATTACTGGTGGGGAGGGGGTCTCTTTAGTTCTCTTGAGACCGAGTTTAAAGCAGAGTCTGGGGGTTTGTAGATGTGAATTGTTTTCTTGGATCATGAAAGACAGTCTAATTACACCACCACCACCACCCTGCTGCCAGAATCCACAGGGAACTGCCGAGCCCCAGTAGCTGTCCTCCTCCTATATCGCAGCTCCTTTTAAAATTTTATTTTGAGCAGGGTCTCTCTAAGCCGCCCAAGCTGGCCTCCTGCCTCAGCCTCCCAAAGAGCTGGGATTACAGGCGTGTGCCCCTGGGCCTGGCGCTGGCAGAGTTTCTAAGGTAGACCCTACTGGGTGCACGCTACAGGAAAGGCAGCTACTTCTGCCCATCACCAGAGACAGAGCTTTGTCCACCCCACAGTGAGCGCAGTTCAGTCCGTGGGTTCCCTCAGCGGGGAGGGCTGGTGATCAGAGGCCCACAACATGCCTCACATCTCTCACGTCTCAGACATCTGCCTTGCACAGGGCCAGGCCAGGGCTCTGTGGCCTGGCGCCGTCCTCACCTGCTGGCCCTGAGTGAACAGATGAGCCTCGATAGCTGGTCTTCCCTTAACCACAGTTTGAATTATGGGTTCTTTGCCACAGGCCTGGTGCTTCTCTGTCAGGTGTCAGAAATGGAAAAGTGGGAAGAAGAGAGGCTGGGCAGCTATTTTCAATGGCTTAAAACACCGGCTTCTCTTGTGCCTTGTTTAGATAAAGTGTCTTGACCTAAAAAAAAGTCAAGACCGTGACTCAGTTGAGCTCCCAAGTAGCTCAAAATGTTCTAGGCCCCTGTCTGGGACTGTTCTGAATGACACGTTTAGACAGAGGGTGGCGGACACCACTTTGTGGCAACCGAGAGAACTTTAGGAAACCATCCTTCTGAGTTTCGAGGGCCAGGATGAAAGCACTGGTGTCCAGGAGTCCAGGTGGCTGTTTTTACCTGCTCTTTTTTAAACAGCACAGTCAAGAGGTGGGCTTGTCTATTCAAAGAGAAATCTGTAGCCACACCCAGGTGACTCCAAAGACCAGAGTCCCCCTAGAAAAACCGCTCAAGCCACTGTACCAGGGTGGACACTTAGGCAGAGGAGCCACAAGCTGGGCTGGGGGCAGAGAAATCACATCTGTTTCTTAGTCCTCACTACCAGGTTGACATAAAGGACCCCATAAAGCTGGGAGAGTTGGTCTCTGGGGTCCTGTGCTGCCCTCTGGTCTCAGAAGACCCCTATCCCAGGCCCATAGGTGAGTCCTGTTCAGGTCCCCTTCCCAGTGCTGCCTGGCCCCATCATGGTGCCACTGCCGGCTCTCCCCAAGGCTGCTTTCCATTGCTGCCCTGGGGTTCTAAAGATCACACGGTGTTCCTTGCTTATCCCATGTTCAGGCTGCCCGGGCTCAGCATCTAGGAAGCATCCTGGAGGGCAGGCGGATATCCAGATTCAAATCCCAGGCCCTCTGCTTCCCAGCTGGCTGACCTTGGTATCAGGGTCTTAACTTCTCTGAGCCCGAGTTTTCCATGACAAAGTGCAGGGTCACCAATCCATAGAAAACTTCTATCAAGGGCCTCCGACATACACAGGCAGGAACAGTGGTCCCTGCACACGTGCTGACGTCAGCCTACAGCTGGGATAGTGGCATCCATGCCACACAGCGTCTACTCCGACAGTCACATATGCAGCACTGATCGTCAAGAGAGGTTGTGCACGGCTTACAGTGTCAGGCTTTGAGGCCTGGACCGAGGCTTTCCCTCCCTGGCTCTTGGATGACATCTTGGTCTCCTTGTGTAGAAACGAGGACAATTCTGGTATCCATCTCACGGCACTGTGTGAAGATGAACTTAGCTTAGAACTGTTCCTAGTGTTGCAGGTGAGTTAGTTAAAAATACTATAAGCAGTGAGACTGGGCTAGGTCCTCAAAGGAGCTAGTGCAGAAGCCCAGATTCCTTGCAACTGCGGGGGAGACAGACACCTCCTGCTGTGGGCCAGGCTTTAAGATATAAGATCAAGCAAATGCCTCCATATCCTAAGGACAGATACTCAAAATGGTCCCCTGTCACCCTGAAGAAGCCAGGAGTCTCCATCCCAAGCCCCTAGGGAAGAGTCACTGCTCCTTAAAGGTGCCCACTTTCCATGTGACTCACTTCCCCATTAGTCCCTAATGTAATCAATATTACCTGAACTATTAATCTTATTGGCTAACCATAGTTCTGTCCCACCTTCTACTTTGCGAGTTCCCAGTTCCCCACCTTGAACCCAGCTCACCCCATGATTTTACTCTATCAAAAGTCTCTGGAAAAGACAGAGTCCTTGGCAACCCACTCGGACCCCTTTTGTCTTTCTCTTAGACTGAAGCTTTCTTTCTCTCGATAAATACATTCTTAACCTCCGTTGTTCCTAAAATTCATTCTTCGATTTTAGAGAACAGGAACTCGTGGACACAGTAGGTTGGGAGTTTCATTCCTTTATCTGAGTAGCATCAGGAAGGCACTCAGTAAATAAGGGCGCTGGAGCTCTGCTTTCGGCCTTCATGAAGACCCAGGTGCACGACCTCATGGCAGGGAGGCCACAGTGTTATACACAGGGAAATTCGTGGCATTAGGGGTTTAGCTCAGCAGAAGTGTCTGCCTGGCCTCAGTACAAAAATCATAAGTAGGGAAACAGGTCTGTGGGGATTCTTTGTCATGCTGAGAAGACAACCCAGCATTTCTGACACCCAGGCCCTCAGTGCCCATTGCTTTCTCTGCCTCAACGACAAAAATACTCTTAAAATTCAGCAGCAAAGGCCCATGGCAGTCTTGGGTGAAGACTGTTGTAAACTTTTGCCAAGGACTGGAAAATCAGACAAAAGTTTTGGGGTGGTTTGGGGGCCAGGTTTCCCCTCATGTCTGCAGTGGGGCTGTGAAGGTGTGATACACCCAGTGACAGCTTCTGCACAGAAGACCTCAGAGATCCCTGAGGGAAGCATCCAGGGCTCTTGATGGGCTGGTGGGGAAGGGGTGGGATAAGGGAAGAGCTATGTGACTGTTCTTAGCCAGCTATCTGGAGGGAGCTCCTTTACCAGAGTTTAGCTGCTTTTGTCAAACACCGGATTTGGTGCAACCACTCTGGAAATAAGCATGGAGATTCCTCAAAAAACTGAAAACAAAGGTTCCATTTGACCCAGCTATTCCCTAATTTGGTACCTTCTCAACAGCATGACACCACAGCAATGTATGTTTAGAGCAGCCCAGTTTGTAAAGCTAAATCTTGGAAATAGCCCAAATGCCCATCAACGGATGAATGGATATAGATGGGTTGGGGGGGGTACAATGGAATCCTACTCAGCCATAAAGAGGACAGGCTTGAGATATTTCTAGCCAAATGGATGGACCTTGAGATAGTACTCATCAGTAAAATAAACCAGACACATATGTGTAAATATTGCACAATTTACCTGGTGTGAGAAACCAAAATTGTGCATAAGGACCAAAATGTATAACAAATACTGTGAAATAGACTTCAGGGAGAACAGGGCAGACAGATAGCAGCAGCTACGGAGGCTCTCTGAAAGACCCAGCTTAGAATCCAGGAATGATGCGGAGGGAGGAATCCTAAGCAAGAGAGGAGATATGCCCTGCTGACCCAAGTACGATCTGGGCTGAGAAAAACCAACTGGGAATGCAATCCTGGTGCTATAACAGGAACAGATAAAGCCTCAGCATGGAAGCTGGAGCCAGTGCCATCGGAAACGGCGATTTGGGTTTCCTGCCGTGGCCGCTGTGTCTGAATCCGCTTGGCAGGGAGAGAGACGTGCAAAGCTCTAAGAACGGGAATTGGTGAACGGAGTTGAGAGCAGGACTGGCAGGGAGCCATGCATCGACCTTCGGTGAGTCAGAGAAACTGGGACTCTTCCACGATCTAGGAGGCTCCAACAGAGGACATTCTGGGACTGGGCAGATTGGCCGGAACAGGGCGCTGTAGTGTCTTTAGTCACATATCCCCCTCTCAAGTGGGACTGGTGAGCAGTGCCTAGCCTACGTGATGCTGCTGGCTGAGACCCAGTAGGCTAGCACAGCCCAGGTTCCAGCCCCTGAAGATGACCTGGAGGGATGGGCCCCGCATAGGCTGCCTGGTCCGTAACTCCCTGGTGTGCTGCGGTGGGCAGGAACACCTAGCCAGCACAATTCAAACAGACTGTGGCCAACAGTGAAGGAAGTTGGGCCTCCTATATATGCTTGCATATATAAAGAACAAAGAATATGGGAAGAGAGAGCAACAAGAAAGGCCCCTCAGCCCCCAATCCTGAGAAACAGGCAATAGCGGACACCACACCAATAGACATAAAGCGCTATCTCCAGAGCCTCATAGACGAGTTTAGGAATGACGTTATTAATGACCTGAAGCTAGAAATAAGCAGAATAGTTAGAGAAATGCTAAGCACCACTCAAGAAAAAACAGATGGTGGAATGGAAGATCAGAAAAAGAGGGGAGAATTGTTTGATGGAGAAAATAGAGAAAGCACAGAATACGTGAAGCAGGTTCAAAGAGATTACCAGGAAACTAAAAACTCTATCGAAAACTGGCATAACAGCTTGAAAGAAACTAAGGATAGATTATCTGAACTGGAGGCCAGATTTGTAATATGGGAGCATGAAATGAAAAATTTCTTAAAAATAACAAAGAAACAAACAGCAATAATACAAAGATGATAAGAGGATCTATAACTTAAGAATTAAGAACATAAAAGAAGAAGTAGGGACCAAACAAATGAACTACAAAAGCTACTCACAGAAATAATCCAGGAGAATTTTCCTAATTTAGCAAAAGGTAAAGATACTCAGATATATGAAGCATTCAGGACCCCAGCCACCTACAACCCAAATAGAGCTACACCCAGGCATATAATAATCAAAATTCCAGAAATCCAATATAAGAACAGAATATTAAAAGCCATCAGAGACAAGAAACAGATCACTTACAAGGGAACACCCATCAGAATTACAGCAGACTTGTCGGCACAAACCATCAAATCACGAAGAGCGTGGGGGGAAATAATTCAAGCTTTGAAAGATAATAACCTCCAGCCAAGATTGAAATATCCTGCACAATTATCCCTGGAAATTGATGGAAAAATAAGGTGCTTCCAGGATAAAGAGGAACTAGGGGAATATGCAACCACCAATTCAACTCTACAGAGAACACTGTAGGATATTCTAAAAAAGAAAAATACGAAGAATCCAGAAATAGTGGCAGAGAAGCCACAATGAATGGAGCAGAAAACAAAATGAAGAAGACAAACTGACAACTAATGACAGAAAAAGAGCTCAACAGAAATGAGGCAGAGAAGACTGGATGATAGGAACAGCTATTTTGGAGAAAACGACGTCATAATAGGTAATGCTGATTTAGTATCATCTTGTTTTGAAGTCTCATCAAGCTTTTGCTCTTCTGTCTCCATTGGTCTTAGCATGTTGTATCTTATTGGATTTTATTATATGTGATAGTATGAACAAAAACTTTTATAGACAAGGAGATTATACAGAAACCATTGTTCATTTTCTGTTAGTTGATTCTAAATACCCTGTAATACTGTCATTCTCTTGAATGGTTTTACATTGTTTTGATATATTTGATGCTACAGCATACGAAGTTATACTCAAAGATTTCAAGGAAAGAGACAATATGGTAACTACTTTTATGTCGGGATTATCTTGTGGTAAAACACTATTTTGCTTAAATGGTTATGTTTTGATCTGCACTGTTTTGTTGTTATGCCCTCTTTTATCTCAATCTCCATTTTATTATTTACTTTTTTATTTTTATCCTTTTAATTAAGGGAAAATAAAAAAATAGCAGGATATATTATAGTAACCCACTTTGATTTACTATTAACTTGATTTGAAGCCCTGTATTGCTCTCACCATCTTGTTTTGACTGATGTTCCTCTATTCTGTTTTGCTTGATAGTACCAGGTTCGAAAGTATAGGCAACAGCTGTGAAGATAGTGGGATTCATTATGACGCCCATTCTGGTTGACTATTATCTGCTTTTGAAGACCTGTAATGTCTCCAATGTTTTGCTTTTGTTGGTTTCGTTCTTTACTGTTTTGTTCAATTTTATTATAACTGATGATATAGGCAATTCTGTTAGAGATAGCGGGAGGCACTATGGTAACCATTGTTGATCACCTTGTATTATGTTTTTACATTATCTATTATGTCCACCCTTTTGATTTGACCGACTCTGTTCAGTTAAGTCACATTTGGTTTTACTCTCTTCCAAAAAAAGTAATAAGAACTGTGGGAGCAATAAAACCCAAAATATGTAATAGTCATTGTACAAAAGAGAGGAAAAAAAAGTGCTCTAAATGATATAACTGCATGTATATTTAAGTGTATAAGATAGACAATGATATTACTGAGCTTTGTTGGATCATTGAACAGAACCGTTTGGTCTCACTGTTTGAATGTCCACTATATAAGCTTTAATTTTGTAACTTGAACAAATATTTCTAAGATGACAATATGTAATCCATTAACTAATGATTTCCTACTGTTTATTTTTTGTGTGTGTGAAATTCTGTATAACTTGTACCCTTTCTCTGCTTTTTTTCTTTTCCTCCTTAAATAAAATTAAAAAAAAAAAAAACAAATACTGTGAAATAGGAAGAAAACAGGGGACTTAGGGAAGGGAGGGGAGAAAGGAAGGAAGGAAAAAGAAAAAGTGAGAAAATAAGGTAAAAATGGAAACAAAGCTTTTGTAAACAAGGAGGAGAGAGGGGTTGAAGGGAGGATGAGGGGAATTGGGAAAAAAATCGAGGTATATCATGTTTCGGTACAAACTCCCTATGATGAATGGGATCATTATGCATACCTAAAAATGTACCAATATACTTAATTAAGAAAAAATAAACTGCTTTGATTAAATTTTTTTTAAATGGGTAGAAGCAGACTCCAGTACTGCAAGTTGAAAAACAGTTCCAGAAATACAAGTGCAAAAGGAACCAGAACTCAGTCTAAGGTCTGTGGTCTGTGGCTCCTCCGTGCTGTTCACCACCCTGCTCCCGCCCTCCCACCTGTCCATCTCCCAGCCCTCCTCTTGCCAGCCTGGGGGCCTTGAGCTACCCCTGGCTCACCCAGCAGACAGCTGGGGATGGCGGTCCTGGCCAGCAGCAGCAGCAGCCTGCCCTGTCTGATTTCTCTTTTTCCTCCCTTTGACCTGGGCTAGTGTCCTCAGATGTGACGGGCACAACGATGCCTGGTGCACAGCTATGGTTTATTTCCATGTCAGCCTTCCTGCGTGGCCTGCATGTGATTTTAAGGCCTGTTTTTTTTTTTTTTCTTTTTTCTTTTTCCTCTGCTTCACAGAAATAGGTCCTTCTAGGGCCGTCTCTTGGGTCCTTCTCTGTGACCCCACAGCTAGTCCTGCCCAGGTCGCCTCATTAGGAGAGCCCAGAAAGCTATCTCCCAGGGACCGCCCTGGGTCTCAGCTGCCCAAGTCCTGTGGCCTCAAGAGCCTGGCGAGAGTCAGCTTTTCTACACTGACAACAGGGAAGGGAGGCAGGCACAGGGAGGGAAGCAGGAAGCTGCAGGGCGCTCAGGGCAGGTGGCCTGGTTCTGCCAGGCTCTTGTCCTGGCTCCATTTACACCAAACCTGCTCTCAGGCCGTGGGCAAGCAGCTTTGGGTTCTCTTCCTCCATTTCCCTATCTGTACATGGGGCTGGCACCTACCTTTGGCTGCAGGGTTACAGAAAGGGTCAGCAGGGATGATAACTATCATACTCTAACAGGTCCTAGTCCTGTCTAGAAATGACAGATGGATACAGGCACACACAAAGAGTCCTGGTAACTGAGATGCGTGGCTGCCCCTGTGTCTAGTTGACACAGATCAACTAGACAGCTTTATTGATCCCTTTCCTGTGGATTGTGGGCTCCTCTCATAGGAGTGGTGACCCCTAGTCTTACCCCTAACATTTTCTCTGGGGAGGAAACGCATGTGATATGTTTGAGACATAATAGCTGCTCAGTAAATGCCAGGTTTCTCTCACTGTGGGCCTGAAGCAGGTAATACAGGCTGGCAGGTCCAAAGAAGGGTCTTCCTATTCCTTCCCTCCCTCACCTGCTGTCCCTACTCTACCAGCTAGCTGTACAGCCACTGAGAAACACCAGCCGGAAGGCAGCACCCGAGCCCTTCGTGATGGAGTCCACTTTGACACCAGGGAGTGCAAGACACAGTCGGGTTTTCGTGCCCTCCCCTCTGTGGGCCGAGTCCCAGCCTGTATGCATGTTCCCATTCTACTGTCCAAGGAGGAGTTCCCGTGTCCACTGAGCACCTACGATGAGTCAGCCACGGCCACCAGCACCATGCCGGTGCTCCAGGTGAGGAAACTGAGACCTGCAGAAGGCCAGCCACTTTCCTGAGCCTACACAGCTGAGCAGGGGGAAGGCCGGGATTAGAAACCAGGTCAGCCTTGCTCCTAAATTCTTCGGTCCCCTTAGAAAATAGAAATTTCTTTGGGCAAACTGGAATTTTCCAGTCTATTCCTGGTGGTTTTTTTTTTAACCCTCCTAACAACTCGGTAAAACAAATACAAGCCCAAAATAGATGACTTTAAAATCAAGATGCCTAGGCTCTTGGGAGGCCCCAGGGTTTTAAGTAAACAGCCACAGTCTGAGACAGAGCTCTATGTGTTACTCGGGGAAGCCCACGAGGAGCATCATACCCTCAGATTTAGTAATTACACCCTGGGATTGCTGCTCAGGCTATATTTAACATAAACAAAAACCTCCACAAGCAAATTTATCATCAGGTTATTTCAATATCTAACACTGAGAAGCAGCACAAATGACTAAAATAAGGACATGGTTGCAGAACCATGCAGGAACACAAGAGAACATTATGTAGCCATGAAAATGATGACCAGAGTACTTAGAAATGAGGAATTGAGGGCACAATCATATAAGAGTAAGTAGGAAAAGCAGAGTCTAAAATATACATGCAACATTTTTGCAACTAAGCAAAGAATGTATGCAAGGTCCAGAAAAGGATTAGCAACCACAGGCGAGGGATACAGCTCAGCAGCATAAGCACCTGCCTGGTAAGTGCAAAGTCTTAAGTTCAATTCCCAGTACACACACAAGAAAATTAGTAATCACGGACATAACTGTTAGACTGATGGAATTATTGTTTTCTTTCTTTCTTTCTTTCTTTCAAGTAGTATCTGGAGAGGGGAAAGGAGTATCTACTCAGGTTACAATTTTTTTTTCATTTTCATTTTCAAAAAACAAAGAAAATACTCAATTGTGACTGTGTCAGTGCTCCAGCCATAGTGACTATTGTTTTTTTAAATTACATTTTTTTTTGTCTTTTTCCTTTTTATCGGTACCAGGGATCGAACTCACGACTGCCTGCTTGCAAGGGCTAAATCTCCAGCCCCTAATTACATTTTCTGTACTCTTTTCATAGAAGAATTTTAAAATTTAATCAGATTTTTAATGGATGCCATTTCTAGTTTAAAAATAAAACAAGTCATTTCCTTCATAATGGTTGTTTTCTTTCAGATCATTTTGAGTCTTTTAATAAGAGTAACCTTTTTTTATATTGAAAAATGTCAGACATACAAACAATAATATGATGGTTATTTGTGTGCCTTCCGCCAACTATGTAGGATTTTGGATTTAGTCAAGTCCTCCTCTGTACACCCTTACCCCATCCCTGTCTTCTTGGCAGGGGATTATGACTTCCCTGAATATGCTGTTGATCAGATTTTTTCCCCCATTTTAATACCTTTGGCTCTCTCTCCAAAATATTTGTTCTCATTTTGTTTGTTTCGGCCTTTTTATGTCATTTGTTTGCTAGTGCGTGTGCCCTTCAGCGACCTCTCTATCTCACTGGACACAGCTCGGCTGAGACCCCAGCTCGGCGCCCAGCAGTCCTCCAGCTGCCCCTCTCCTTTCTGAGTGCGGCTCTGAGTGCAGGAGGCTCACCTACTAGTGCACCCTCCCAGCACTCACTGGTCCCCAGCCCACAGTTCGGGAGAGCACGGGATATTCTCTGGCCATAGGCACAGGGGCAGAAAGATGGGCTTTCACATGCCCAGAGCAGTTTGATAATTATCTCAGATGCTGAGCTGCAGCTCTGAACCAGCACCTGCAGAAGAAAAGGGGAGACAACAGGGCTGGGCAGAAGGAAACCGCAGGAACCGTGGTGCGGGCCTGCGGTGCTGGAGTGCCCGCTGGAGTGTCCTTCAGTGGTCCGCAGTGGCTCATCACTGTACTCCGACCTGCGTGTCCCTGTCCTGACCTTGAGTGACCCTGGACAGCGAGGCAGCCTTGAAGAGCTGACACCTGGAGCTGGTGCTGACCTCAACTCCTGCAGCTGGGCACCGAGGGCGCTGTGAATCTGAGCAGCATGCCAAGGCCTGCCAGTTTTATCTGTCACACTTTCCCATCACCGTTTGAGTGCACTGCCGGCATGAACCAGCTACATTTGTGGCTTTGTCAAACTAGAACAATAACTATTCTCAATGTACTTTTTAGCTCTGTCAATGGCGTCCAGATTGTTTCATTTTTTGCTACTGAAAACTATGCTGTCCTGGACCTTCTTGTACAGATTTCCTTGTACACATGGGGGTTTTCAGGTAAATGCAGAGAACAGAGCTCTTGGGTCACAGCATGTCTCTGACATTAGGACACAGACGTATAGGGGTGCTGGGGCATTTTTTGTTGCAAAAGGATCAAATGCTCCCCAAAGTTGTTGTCTTAAGTAATTTGAAGTGGATGAACATACAGAAGTTTCATGTCCCAAAAGACTTACTGTTTCTCCCTCACAGTTCCTACCTCTGAAAATCCACATCTTCGGGTACAGGCATTCTTTGCTGGGACAAAGGCATTCCGTGGTACTGGATCTGTCACCAGCATCATGCTTTGTGGAACTTTTGTTTTTAGAACCAGGGATCAAACTCATGACATCATGCTTGCCAGGCAGACACTTATGCTGCTGAGCTATATCCCCAGCCCGCTTCCTGCAGTGCTGTGGTAGACTTCTGAAACAGAACTGCTTTGGGACAATGAACAAAACCACTTTTAAAAAACCTAACATATTGTGTCATGATACTAGCTACATAGAGGAAGTGGGCTTAGAGTTGTAACTAATCATTACTTAAGAACATATAGGGTGCACCCTTCTGAAGGCAGAAAAATGACAATTCCCTCCCCGTTACCTTTGGCTTTTTTTTGGTACCAGGGATTCAACTCAGGACCTTGTACTCGCTGGGCAGGTGCTTACTCCACTGAGCCAAATCCCCATTATTTCTTTCTTAAATGACTAACCACATTCTTAGTGATCTCAAGACTCAGTCACCCCTAAAATCCTGCCAGCCAGATCTTTTATTTTTTTTGTACTATTAACAAATAGCACAGTGTGCTTTGTGAAAAGTAATGCAGAAATAGGGTAAAAGGCAAGGGCCCCTCCTCCTCTCCAGTGTTACTTCTCTCCCCACGGACAACTTCTGCTGAGAGTTTGGAGTGCACGGTAGCAGTCGTCGCCCTCTCCACACTGAGTTTCTGGAGAAAGCAACTGGGTCTTTCACTCCTAGCACAGTGCCAGATATGCAGTGAGTGCTTCACCAACGTTTGCTAAGGAGCACAGAGGTTACCCATGGGTTTCTGTACTGGTAACTGATACTGGCCAGCCCTTTCTCTCTTAATGGCAGTCATGCAGTAAGATGTTTTTCTTGCATGGGAGATTTCATTATTGGACAGCGTTACTCAACAATAGCCACAAGACCAAGGGAACTGTCAAGTGCCAGGTAGTCATCCACTCTGTGTTCCTGGTGTTTCTTTTCGCACTCCTTGACTCTCTTCCCCTCATCTCCTGGGTGTATTGGGAGGGGAAGGCATACGAAACACGCAGAACCTCTCAGCGTAGTGTCAGTGCCTCATGATGAACAATGCTTCCTCCCCACCATCACATCCTTGCCTCATCAGCCTCAAGAAACCAGTCTGCTAGAAGATAGACAAGATGTTCTCAGAGAATTTGGGGGAAGACTCACCAAGAGATGCCCAGGTTTCTTTATTTTTATTTTTATTATTTTTTGGCCAGGTTTCTTTTCGCTCAACATATTCTTCCACGTCACTTGCCAACATTATCAGTCTTACTAAACTGCTCATGCAGTGATGTTTCAAGGTTTGCCTTGACTATCAATAACCAGCTGTGATGCAAAAACTTCAGTGCTCCCTACAATGTTTTCGGGGTCTTCCCTGCTCTTTTCCATTAATACAACAAAGTCAGTTTTCAAAGCCAGTGGTTGGACCAAAGCCCTGTAACATTGAGCTCAAGATTGCTGAAGCCTCAATCGCAGTCTAACCCTCAGAATCCTGCCTAGAGAGCAGAGTTCTCAAACTTTAATGTACATACAAATCCCTGGAGATATATCTGAACTGCAGGTTCTAACCTGGTACATGTAGAGTGAGATCTGAAATTCTGCATTTTCTAGGTTTTCAATTGCTGTTGCTGGTGGTCCATGGACCACACACCAAGTATTTGGTTCTAAAAAATGAGATTAGGTGCTATTAGAATATTGAGGTCAAGAATCCATGATCTTCTTTGACCACTGCTATCTTATTGGATAGGGTAAAACAAAATGGCCCAACAGAAGGAAATGTCTCATAGGGTAAACCTATGGGGCACAGGACATTGTGCTACTAGGAGTCTAGGAGTTCACCAGAGGTGACTGGTAAACTTTTGAGGTAATATCATGGGTAAAAACATAAACCAGAGTTCTCTTACAAAAGTAAAATTCTGCCTTCTGAAATGTCAACTAGCTTTTCACCTCTTGTTTTTGGCTATTGTTTAACATTTGGTTTTCAACCTACAGATGCCTCTAAAAATTTACCTCTAGAAATAGCCCAGCTCAAATGATTCTGTACTTGAGTACCCAGAGAGATAGTCCTGCTTGGCTGCTTTGAGGATTTTCAGTAATGGACCAGACATAAAGGAAAAGTCCTTTGTTTATTCTCATGAGTACAAAAAGACATTTACTAGTTTAAAGGACTCCTACTCCCAGGCAGGATGAAGTAATTAGGACTGGATTTATCTTCTCACATAAGGCAACTAACAAACTGGACAATATATTTGAAGCAATGACAGTAAAGAGAGGAGGACCAAATGAAGTAACCCTGTGGGACTACCCAGCTCACGGCCTGCAGAAAGTCTTCAGGCTAGGGTGTTTGATAGAGAAACCCAGGCAGACCCCAGGAGGTGACTGATTGAGTAAACAGGGTAAGGGTCCAGGCAGAGAAACCAAGATAGCTTGTAGAGGAGAAGAGAGGACTACACACAGAGAGAACTCAGAAGTTTTGCAGAGACCACTGGGTATCTTCCTGGTCATCAGGCCACGCATGTGAGAAATCTCCTCAATTCCAGAGAAAGAATCACTGAAAAGGATTTGAGGGCCTCGTATTCAGAGGTTATGACAGTCCAACCTGCCTGTTCCCAACAACCAAAATGGAAAACACCCTAATTAAGCAGGCATTGATCGGAGCCTCTTGTGTATGTTGCTAGCAGGAAAAAAAATTAATAATGAATGTCACTCTGATCTATCCTAATAAAATTTTAAAACAGGATTTGAAATGATCAGACTCTTTTCATGTAATTTGACTGCATCCTAGACTAAGAATATTTATATGGATGCATAGAGTCCTTATTTAGAGACTTACCTATTTAACAACTGTTGCGATTTATGACTGAGGTATGCCGTCATGACCCTTTACTTCTATGGTTCTGTACATTTTACTGATAGTGCCTCAATGCCTCTTTTGGTACAGTACACCTTGTTTATACAGTATGGCAACTTTTCCTTACTGCGCTGTTCTATACAGTGCCATAGTTTTATGTTCAGTTATACATTACAACATTGCACATCAGAGTGACGCAAATAAAACCAAGTCAACAAGTTTGACTGTTTCTTATTCTGAATATTGTAATGTACATAGTATATGCAGTTCCTCATTAAGTGACCAGTTAAGGACCTAGGCACGGGACCATTACTTGGTCATTAAACAAGGGATGTCTATAGTCTGTTGTATTTTAGGCATTCACTACACATGTGAGAATAAACACAGAACTGATGAAAAGACAGATGTTGATGGAGGAGCTAAAGATAGCAGAAAAATAAGCAGCAGCATACAGAGGTTCCCTGTGACAGACAACCAAGATATTGAAATAAAACTCTGTGGGGAGGTCCTGACAGAGGGAGATGGATCCTCTTGACCAAGAAACTAAAGGGAAAAGATCTGGTCAAACATGCAGTCCCAGGGCTACTATTGAAGCAGTTAAGACTAGTGGCCACAGTGCTCTTGCTACAGTGCCCAAACTTGTGCAGCTGTAATTCTCTGAGCTGCTCAAATTCCTGCTGCTGCTATGATCCAGCTGCCCAAACTCCCACCGCTTCGAGTGAGCTGCCTGAATTCCTGTCACTGCAACTTACTGGAACCGTGGTAGCACTGAAGTCGGAGGCCAGCGAGCCCAATGGAGAATGGAGCAGGAAAGGGACCTGCATTGACCCACAGTGAGTGCTGGGAATAAGATGCTCCATGGGAACAGGGCGCCCAACTGGACGACATGCTGGAATCGAGTAGGACAGGCAGGAACAAGGAACAGCAGTGACTTCAGTCAGTTGTTCCTTTCCCAGACCAGATTGGTAGAATCTGCTTGGCCTGGGTCATGTCCCTGGCCAGGACCCAGTAGTCACCCCAAACCAATTCCATACCCATGGCACACACTAACACAATGAAGGTCCCCTCAGGTTGACTGACCCAGAGGGGAGGGGCCAGCATACGCTGCCCTGTTTCACCTCAGTGACCATCAGCAAACTGGAGAGGGCAGAAATCCCTAGCCAGTACACTTCAGAAGAACCATAACCAACAAGGAAAGGGGCTGGGACCTCCTCTATACATTTCTATGGAAGACACCAAAAACATGACAAGAGAAAGAAATGAGAAAAAGCCCCCAGCCCTGAGAACATTGGTCCAGGAGAGATAAATACAAGAGATTGAGGGCAGCAAACATGCAATCTCAGACACAGCATCAGGGGACATAAAAAGATATCTTCGGGAACTCATAGATGAGCTCAAAAGCAAAATATTTAATCAAGTAAAGCAAGATATAAGTAGATTAATAAAATAAATGCTAAGCACCTCTCAAGAAGATACAGATGGAAAAATGGAGGAACACCAAAAAAAAAGGAGAGAAAAGTTCGATGAAGAATATAAAGAAAACCTAGAATACATGAAGCAGGTTCAAAGAGATTACCAGGAAATAAAAAACTCCATTGAAAGCTGGAAACATTGCTTGAAATAAACTAAGGATAGACTATCCAAACTTGAAGACAGGTTTGCAATGTGTGATCATGAAAGGAATAATTTCTAAAAAATAACAAGGAAACAGGCAGTAACAATACAAAGGCTAGAAGATGACAAGAGGATCTATACCTTAAGAATAAGGAATGTGAATGAAGAAGCAGGAGTAAAAACAAAGGAAATACAAAGGCTATTCACAGAAATAATTAAGGAAAACTTCCCAAACATAGGAAAAGGAAATTATACCCAGATAAACAGAACTCCAGCCACCTACAACCAAAACAGAACTATACCCAGACATAAAATAATCAAGATCCCAGAAATTCAATATAAGAACAGAATACTGGGATCCAGAGAACATGGCGGACAGATAGCAGCAGCTATGCAGGCTCTCTGCGAGACCCAGCTTAGAATCCAGGAATGGTGTGGAGGGAGGAATCCTAACCAAGAGGAGATATATCCTGCTGACCCAAGAACGAACTGGGCTGAGAGATACCAACTGGGAATGCAATCCTGGTGCCAAAACAGGAAAAGATAAAGCCTGAGTGTGGGAGCTGGAGCCCACGCTATTGAAAGCCGTGATTTAGTTTTCCTGCCACTGCTGCTGCATCTGAATCAGCTCGGCAGGGAGAGAGACGCGCAAAAGCACTGAGAACAGGAATCTGTGAACAGAGTTAAGAGCTGGGCGGGCGGAGAGCTGTGCATCAACCTCCAGTGAGTGAGGGAAACTGGGACTCTCCCACGGTCTAAGAGGCACCAACAGAGGACATTCTGGAACCAGGCAGACTTGCTGGAACAGGGAGCTGTAGTGAGTTCAGTCACATATTCCCCTCTCAAGTGGGATTGGTGAGCAGTGCCTAGTCTAAGTGATGCTGCTGGATGAGACTCAGTAGGCTAGCACAACCCAGGTCCCAGCGCCTGAAGGTGCACCCTAGCAGTGAAGCCTTTCGGTAGGTTGACCTGGAGGGGCGGGCCCCATATAGACTGCCCGGTCCATAACTCCCTGGTGCATTGCAGAGGGCGGGAACACCTAGCCGGCACAATTCAGTCAGACTGTGGCCAACAGGGAAGGAAGCTGAACCTCCTATATATGCTTGCATATATAAGGAATAAAGAATATGCAAAGAGGGAGCAACAAGAAAGGCTCCTCGGTCCCCAATCCTGAGAAATAGGCAATAGCAGACACGCCACCAATAGACATAAAGTGCTATCTCCAGAGCCTCATAGGGTTAGGGTTAGGGTTAGGGTTAAGGAATGAAGTTATTAATGACCTGAAGCAAGACATAAGCAGAATAGTCAGAGAAATGCTAAGCACCACCCAAGAAAAAGCAGATGGTGGAACGGAAAAACAGAAAAGGGGGGAGAATTATCTGATGGAGAAAATAGAGAACACATAGAATATGTGAAGCAGGTTCAAAGAGATTACCAGGAAACTAAAAACTCTATCAAAAACTGGCATAACAGCTTGAAAGAAACTAAGGACAGATTATCTGAACTGGAGGGCAGATTTGTAATATGGGAGCATGAAATGAAAAACTTCTTAAAAATAACAAAAAAAGAAACAGCAATAATACAAAAACTAGAAGATGATAAGAGGATCTATAACTTAAGAATTAAGAACATAAGAGAACAAGTGGGGACACAAACAAATGGACAACAAAAGCTATTCACAGAAATAATCCAAGAGAATTTCTCTAATTTAGCAAACAGTAAAGATACTCAGATATATGAGGCATACAGGACTCCAGCTACCTACAACCCAAATAGAGCTACACCCAGGCATATAATAATCAACATTCCAGAAATCCAATATAAGAACAGAATGTTAAAAGCTGTCCGAGACAAGAAACAAATCACTTCCAAGGGAACACCCATCAGAATTACAGCAGACTTCTCAGCACAAACCATCAAATCACGAAGAGCATAGGGGGAAATAATTCAAGCTTTGAAAGATAATAACCTCCAGCCAAGATTGAGATATCCTACACAATTATCCCTGGAAACTGATGGAAAAACAGGATAAAGAGGAACTAGGGGAATATACAACCACCAATTCAACTCTACAGAGAATACTGCAGGATATTCTTAAAAAGAAAAATACGAAGAATACAGAAATAGTGGCAGAGAGACCACAAGGAATGGAGCAGAAAACAAAATGAAGAAGACAAACTGACAACTAATGACAGAAATAGAGCTCAACAGAAATGAGGCAGAGAAGACTGGATGATAGGAACAGCTATCTTGGAGAAAATGACATCATAGTAGGTAGTGCTGATTTGGTATCATCTTTTTTTGAAGTCCCATCAAGCTTTTGTTCTTCTGTCTCCATAGGTCTTAACATGTTGTATCTTATTGGATTTTATTATATGTGATAGTATAAACAAAAACTTTTATAGACAAGGAGATTATACAGAAACCATAGTTCATTATCTGTTAGTTGATTCTAAATACCCTGTAATACTGTCATTCTCTTGAATGGTTTTACATTGTGTTGATATATTTGATGCTACAGTATACGAAGTTATACTCAAAGATCTCAAGAAAAGAGACAATATGGTAACTACTTTTATGTTGGGATTATCCTATGGTGAAACACTATTTTGCTTAAATGGTTATGTTTTGATCTGCACTGTTTTGTTGTTACGCCCTCTTTTATCTCAATCTCCATTTTATTATTTACTTTTTTATTTTTATCCTTTTAATTAAAGTAAAAATAAATTTTAAAAAAGCAGGATATATTATAGTAACCCACTTTGATTTACTATTAACTTGATTTGAAGCCCTGTATTGCTCTCACCATCTTGTTTTGACTGATGTTCCTCTATTCTGTTTTGCTTGATAGTACCAGGTTCAAAAGTATAGGCAACAGCTGTGAAGATAGTGGGATTCATTATGACGCCCATTCTGGTTGACTATTATCTACTTTTGAAGACCTGTAATGTCTCCAATGTTTTGCTTTTGTTGGTTTCGTTCTTTACTGTTTTGTTCAATTTTATTATAACTGGGGATATAGGCAATTCTATTTGAGATAGCGGGAGGCATTATGGTAACCATTGTTGATCACCTTGTATTATGTTTTTACATTATCTATTATGTCCACCCTTTTGATTTAACTGACTCTGTTCAGTTAAGTAACATTTGGTTTTACTCTCTTCCATAAAAAGTAGTAAGAACTGTGGGAGCAATAAAACCCAAAATGTGTAATAGTCCTTGTACAAAAGAGAAGAAAAGAAAGTGCTCTAAATGGTATAACTGCATGTAAATTTAAGTGCATAAGATAGACAATGATATTACTGAGTTTCGTTGGATCATTGAACAGAACTGTTTGCAGTCTCACTGTTTGAATGTCCACTTTATATGCTTTAATCTTGTAACTTGAACAAATATTTCTAAGATGACAATATGTAATCCATTAACTAGTGATTTCCTGTTTATTTTTTTTCTGAAATTCTGTATAACTTGTACCCCTTTTCTGCTTTTTTTTCCTTTTTCTTCTCAAATAAAAAAAAAGAACAGAACATTAAAAGCCATTAGAGAAAAGAAACAGAACACCTATAAAGGAAAACCCATCAAAATCATGGCAGACTTCTTGACACAGACCATCAAATCAAGAAGAGCTTAGAGCAAAGTATTCCAAGCCCTGGAAGAAAATAACCTCCAGCCCAGACTGATGTACCCTGAAAAACTGTCTCTAGAAATTAATGGAGAAACAAGATGCTTCCAATACAAAGAGGAACTGGGGGAATTCATGACCACCAATCCAACCAACGCTACAGAGAATACTGGAGGACATTCTAGAGAGAGAAAAAAAGTACCAGGATTTCAGGAACAGTGGCAGAGAGGCCTCAATGAATGGAACAGAAAATGGAATGAAGGAGAAAAGCAGACAACCAATGGCAGAAAAATAGCACAACAAAAATGAGGCAGAGAAGGTTGGCTATAATCTCTAATATATATGGCCTTGATACACTAAAACAAAGAAAAAAAAAGACACACAGGCAGAGTAGATCAGGAGGTAGGGTCCACTGAGATGCTCTATATAGGAAATATAATTAACCTGAAAAAGCGTTTATGGACCGAAAAATCAGATATGTGACAGGGAACCAGAGAGTAATGGGGGCAACTTGACCAGCACCTGCAGATAGGTTGGAAAGACAGGTTTTGTAGGTAAAGGAATATAACTAGAGATCAAGTCCAGGAGGGAGAAGGTTTGGAACTACTTCAAACAGCTTGTCCCGGCAATCTAATAACTGAGGGAGTTGGTGGGACCCAAAAATGCACAGTGCACCCTAGGGGAGTGAAAGGCAAGGAATAGTCTACAAAAAGAAAGCAGAGGATATTGTTAATAGTGCGTCAGGATTTAAAACCCAAATTACTCACACCGCTCTGTTTGGATGGATTATATTCTGTCCCAATTTGTCTTCTTGCACTAGATCTGAAGGCACAGGTACTATCCAAAAATAGCAGAATATAGTACAGTAATCATCTTTAACTTCTTATTAACTTAATCTAAAGCCCTGTATAACTTATACCTTTTTACCATGACTGATCTTAGTTGAATTTGGTTTGTTAGATTGCTCTTTGATATTGACAGGTTTTATTCAAAACTGTTATGATTGATAGTATCAAGTCTGAGAGTATAGGCAAGTACACTGAAGATGACAAGATTCACTAGGATACCCATTAGGGTTTGATTATTACCTGTTTTGAAGTTTTAAACTATCTACAATGTTTTGTTTTTATTAATATTACTATATTCAATTATGATATGCCTGATGTTATAGACAATTCTATTGAAGATAACAAAAGACAACACAGAAACCATTGTAGAACACCTTGTACTATGGTTTTATATGACTTTTTCATTTCATGTTTTTATAGGAATATGTTTTGTTTTGTCTTGCTTTGTTTTGTTTCTCCCTCTAATATAGAAAGGAAATACATGTTAAGACTCATGCATGTGTAGAACCTATAAACAGTTTATGAGAACTGATCTTATAATGCATGATGAAGTGAACAACTACTTCTAAGAAAAAGAGACACTACAGTACCCAGGGCTGATCCCATAGTGTCATGATATGAAATCCAGCAATACTATTATTCTTCGTTCAGAGTGATTTTAGTCTACTTTGTTTTGTTTAATCTTAACATAAATGAAGATATGGATAACTGCATGTATGTTTAAGTGTATAGGGTTGATAACCATATTACTAAGTTTTTGTTGGATAGTTGAACAGAACTGTTTGCGGTCTCATTGTTTGAATGTCCACTTTGTATGCTTCTCTTTTGTAACTTGAACAACTATTTGTAAGAGGACAATATGTAATTATCAACTAGTGATTTCTTACTATTGATTTCTTCTTTGAAATTATGTATTATTTGTATGCTTTTTCTATTTTGTTTTTGCTTCTTTAAATAAAAAAAGAAAAGAAAACACAGATGTCTTTGAAATGCATATTATTTCTATAATGCTTGATACTGGGGAAAAAAAATGCTTGATACTTGACACGCTTTGGGCATGAGGTTGCTTTCTTTGCCTCAATATCCAAATGCTTTATCTGTTTTGGTGCAAGAGAGAATGATTTGGAGCCCAGTCTTATGAGACATCCTGATCACACAGGACCCAGGGAGAACAGCTGTGCCAAAGGGCCAGGACAGCTGATCAATGTGCTATTTATAGTGGGCTCATGTCTAGGGACAACTGTACTTACTTTTGAGTTCCTTGAGTGACAATAAAACTGGTCCACTTGGAGTTAAATATATTCTCAGACATACACCAACTCTTGAAGTGACATTACCTTTGAATCTTTTTGATATGCAGAAATGTCTCATATCATACAGGTACACATATTTTCTCAAGAGCTATGTATCTATACAATTCCTAACCACAGGAAGCAATTGAACAATTAATAATCACTGTTATTCTTGGCTCAGTGATTGTTTTATGTATTTAATTTTTGTCTTATACTCCTGGCAAGTCAGCTTACTACACACTTTATATGTTCTTCTATCTTCCAAGATATTTATTGCAGAGGTGGATAGCACAGGGGCTTCATTAATTCCAGTTTCACTACCAAGGATATCTGGCATTTGAGGTGATTTTTACAGAGCTGAGCAGGTTCTTGGTTCTGTGATATTTCAATTTCACTGGTCCCTTGCAATGACCCGCAGAATCTCTTTCATTAATGAGCTAAAACTAAGTAGGTGTGGTAGTGCACACTTATAATCGTAGCATTTGGGAGGCTGAGGTAGGAAGATTACTGCAAATTCAAGGCCAGCCTGGATTACAAAGTGAGTTCCAGGTCAGACTCTGTCTCAAAAAAAAAACTGCACATTGAAAATACAGTTTCCAGGGCTGGGGATTTAGCTCAGCGGCATAAGCGCCTGCCTTGCAAGCAGACAGTCGTGAGTTCAGTCCCTGGTACCGATTAAAAAGGAAAAAGACAAAAAAAAAAAGAAAAGAAAATACAGCTTCCAGGGGGCTGGGGATTTAGCTCAGCAGCATAAGCACCTGCCTTGCAAGCAAGCTGTTGTGAGTTCGATCCCTGGTACTGATAAAAAGAAAGAAAATACAGCTTCTGACTATGTAATCAGTGCAAGCTTGAAGAATTCATGGGAGCTGTTAAGATGCTAGGAAAGGGAGAGGAAATATAGGAATAGATGCTTTACTGATTTTCTAAAGATCACTTCTAAATTGCATTTGTTTTGCAATCATTATCATTGAGCACTTTCTATGTCATTGCTACAATGTAAGGTATCCTGGTTTTCTGAATACTTTTATAAGATCGGTGTCGCAAAGAAGACCCCAAGGACTCAGCTCTCATGTAAGAACAAAGGGGTTTTATTTTCCATGTGCACGGGGTCCTCCAAACAGGTGGGAACAGAGAACCCCTTACTTGATTGAGCAAGGCTGTGCCTTTTAAGGCCTAAAACTGCAAAGCAAGCAAGCGTTGTTACAGAAGCCAATCATAGCGATTAGAGCTGGGCTAATTGTGAGCTGTCCTCAAGGGATTGGGTTTCTTTGTGGGGCGAGGGGGTCATCTCGCAAGAAGGGGTGGCGCTTCTTAGGAACAGGTATTTGTCCCATGACTGAGAAAACAGCCTGTTTATCTCAAATGGCCCGGAAACACTGGGTTCTGTGGGGGTGGAGCTGCACATAGTTTCGAAACTCGCATCACAAGGCCTCCTGAATAGAAAAGTCTCACAGCAATTAACACCCTTAATTACCTTACTTTAGCACCACAACCATTCTATTTGTAGAGGGCAACAGTGGTTAGCATATCAATTAGGTAAGATTTTACAATTCTTTACAGAGGAGAGCATTGATTAACATATCAATCCTTTGCCCAGAGGAAAAGGAAGGCATACATTTACAGTAAGACCAAGTTACAGGTATTGCTATGATATAAACAAAGCTATTTTTGTGAAGAATGTACAATCTAATACAATCTGATGCAATTAACACAATTTGTGACGGGGCTACCGGGTAGGGAAGACCCGGGTGGTCAGGAGCTATTACCTCAGGCCTTTGTTTTATGGCCTTTAGGAAGTTAAAACTTAACCTGGTTTAGATTTGAAGGGAGAAGGGGAGGGGAAGCAGGTGATGGAACAAGCTTTCTTGGTCTCTTCACTTTTCAGCCCTGTCCTTTCTGACATGTAAGGGATCAATATTGCCTGAACATAGCTCATGTAATGATTTGTTGGTGGCTGCTATATTTTATTACAGAGGCTACTGGAGAACATGTGTTCATAAAAAATCATTCTCATTGAGCTATTTTGGTAATTTGATTTCTAACACTCATATTCCTTGTTTAGTCACCTGTCTGTTTAATCACTGGACTTACCAGCAAGGCATCCTATTTGCACTTAGAACCCACTGCTCAGACATGTCTCCTTTTTCTGTACAGTTCTGTACTTCTTGTTTATAGATCCTCAATGTCTTTTTTATAGAGTAGACTTTGTTTATATAGTACTCCTTTTTATTGATTGTACTCTACAGTAAGTACTGTAGTGTGGGAGACAACTCCAGTGTCTCCCTTTGAATCCAAGACAATTACTGTGACTTTGAATATTTGGAGACTCATTTCCTTATACTGATATGTAAAAGGGTGGCTAGGGTATTTCCTTCTCTTCAGTTAACTCTGGGCATGGCAAATAAGGCTAGCCCAGGTGCTAATGTGCGGGAATCTATAGCCATCACAGATGTGAGAGACTACTCCAGTGACTCCCTTTGGATCCAAAACAATTGCTGTGACTTTGATTACTTGGGGACTCATCTCCTTATACTGATATGTGAAAGGCTGGCTAGGATATTTCCTTCTCTCTTCAACTCTAAGCATTGCAAATAAGGCTAGCCGAGGTGTTAATATGCAAAGTCTAGCCATCAGACAGTCCCCGTCTCCTTGCATGGTGCTCTCCACATTACAGGATTGAGCTGTCGAGATGCAGAGCAGATAGCTCCAGGAATGTCAACTGGGAAGGAGCCTCAAGATAAGAGGCTATGACTCCCCAGGGCACAAGAGTTTTCCCCTGCTACCTTAATCCGGTTATGTAAATTGATCCTTCTGCATGTCTTTATCTCTGCAAATTACAGAGATGCCATCCTTGCACCTGGCCAGCCTGCTCAAATTACCCAGGAATCCCTGACACCCTGACTATTACTCATCCCTGAGTGCCCTCCCCCCACTTGCTTCACAAGATAATAAATGCTGGGAGAGACCTAGGATGGAAGCCTTTGTCCACATATCCTCACAGAAATGGACTTGGGTCACCTTAGCTGCCCTTAACTTGGAACATGTCTTGGTGTCTTTACTCTCACCATGGGTTGCATTGGTGGTGGTAGATTGGAACTGACCAGCTGGGATTCCAATAGCGTCTCAATAGGATTACAAATACAACTGTTTGGATTGTGAGGAAGACTAGAAAGAAGATTACAACAGTCACTTGGGTGACTGAACTCAATATTTGGGTTTACAATATTGTAGTTTTATGTTCCATTACACACTACACACACATTAAGAGCTATGTGAATAAAAGCAAAGTCATCAAGTTGGAGTTTCCTTTGACTGATTCGTTGTTCTGAATTATGGTAATAACAATCCCTCATTTAGCAGCAAATTCATTTAATGACTTGGTCACAGGAACAGAAATCAGTTGCCAAATGAGGACAAAAAATGAGCACAAAAATACTCATCATCCAACAAAGTAAAATTGACAATGTTTGGACTCTAGACCAGAAGAACCTAGCTTGGCATGGTGGCACATGCCTGTAATCATAGCACTTGAGAGGCTGAGGCAGGAGGATTGCCACAAGTTTGAGACCAGCCTGGGCTAGTAGCAAGACTTTGTCTCAAAAAAAAACAAAACAAACAAACAAAAAAGAACATGACGTTCAAAGAAGCAAAATACAGTTAAGAATGTGGCTGGGGATGTTTACTGGTGAGCACTTGCCTAGCATATGCAAGATCCTAGCTTCAATCCTTAACACTAAAATAAATAAATAGAATGAGGAAAAAAGTCATTTCATCAAAACTGGCTTTAAAATCCTAAAGATAAAATCTATATACAATAATTTTTTATTTATTTATTTTTGTTTGCTTGCTTTTTGAGACAGGATCTCACCATATAGTTCTGGCTGTCCTTGAACTCGCTTCGTAGCCTAGGCTGACCTTTTGCCTCAGCCCATTGAGGGCCAGGACTACAGGTGTGCACCACCATAGCTAACCCTATTTGGTTTTTTTGAAGACAGGGTCTTGCTATATAGCTCAGGCTAGCCTTGAATTCACTATGTAAGTCTAGGCTAGCCTAAAACTTGAAGCAATCCTCCTGCTTCAGCCTCCTGAGTGCTGGGACCACAGACATGTGCCACCACATCCAGCTGACAACAACATATTAAAAAATTGTGACACAGTCCATATTTCAAGGAGCTAGGGAGACGACTAAACATGACAAAGATATAAGCGATATAAAATAGACCCAAACTGAACTGAGATGAAGACTACAATATTGAAATGAAAAAAATGCACTACATACTATTAATAACAAATTATATATTGCAGTAGAAACTATCCAAAATGAAACTTAGATAAAAGGACTAAACAACAAAAACAAAATGGCATCAGAGACAAGTAGGATAATTTCCAGTGGCCTAATATAGGCAAAATTAGAGACTAAAATCCCCAGAACAGGGATCTATAAATATTATTTTTTTAATCTTTTTTTGTTGGTGGTGGTGGTATCAGGGATTGAACTCACAACCACGTGCTTGCAAGGCAGACGTTTATGCCGCTGAGCTAAATCCTCAGCCCACAAAATATTATTAAGAGAAATTATAGGCAAAAGTATTGTGAATCTAGTAATAACTAGATTCAACCCAAGCACAGAAACATAAGAGCAATGCCAAGGCACATCAAGACAATAATAAAGAGAAGAGGAAAAGCAATTGAGAAAAAAATACGTACACAAAGAAACAAAGATAAGAATGACAGACCCGAGATGGTGGTGTCCACCTGTAATCTCAGCTCTTGAGAGGCTAAGACAGGACCACTGTGAGTTCCAGGCCAGCCTGCATGACATAGGGAGATCTCGTCTCAAAATTTAAAAAAAAAAAAAAAAATGACAGAAGATTTCACATTGGAAGCAAAGGAAGCTACAAGATAATGACTTTTTAATATACTAAAATCAAAGTCTAGTCAAGCTACAATTCTATGCCCAAAATGAAGCTGAAATATTCTTCAGATACACAAAATAAAAGCAACACTCACAGCAGACTTGTTCTGCAAGAAATGTTACTAGTAGTGTTAGAGGCAAAAGAAAAATTATACCTAGGGCCCGCTTTATAGCTCAGTAGCTTGGCACCTGCCTGGCAAGGACAAAGTCCTGAGTTTAATACCTGGTATCAAAAAAAAAGAGATTCAATCAGAAACCTGGACCCACAGAATAGATGGTACCAGAATGCCATCATTTAGATAATTCAAAGGTTTTTTTCTTTGTAGCTAAATATCTTTAAAAGATAAAACTGACTGTTTAAAGCAAAAATGTTAACAATGCCATTATGTGAAATTGAATTATGACAATAGTAAACTCTGACTACAATATTATTGTAATATTCTTTGTTCTAAAATCTCCTTTGTCTAGTATTAATATAATCCCTTTAGTATTGCCTTGACTAGGGATAGCTTTGCACGTCTTTTCTATCCTCTCATTTTTATCTCTGTGTTTTTAAAGTGGATTTCTTGTAGGCAACGTATAGTTGAGACTTGCTTTTTAAAAAATAAATATGGATTTGCTGTTTAATTTGAAATTTAGCCATTTACATTTACTGTGATTATTAATGTGGTTGAATTTAAGTCTACATCTACGTGTCCTATTTTTCCTATTTTTTTCCCTCTGTTATCTGGCCATTGGACAAGGTCAACGCAAGTCCCTCTGAACTCTGCTTGTCTTTTTTTTTTTTTTTTTTTTTTTTTTTTGTCTTTTTTGTTTTTATCGGTACCGGGGACTGAACTGACGACTGCCTGCTTGCAAGGCAGGTGCTTATGCCGCTGAGCTAAATCCCCAGCCCCCGAACTCTGCTTGTCTTTTGTGGAGCCTCAGGCCCTCATAGGCCACTGCTATGGTTTGGATAAATGTCCCCAAAAGTCCATATATAAAGTCCTGGCCCCCAGAGAGGTACTATGACCCTTTAAGATGTGGAGGATAGTGGGAGGTCTTAGGTCCTTGAAAGTGTGCACCCTCATCATGGGGACCAGATCACCTGGTCTGTCTCTTCTTGACTCATGATGTGACACACTGGCATTGACATACACGCACACTCCTCCATACTCACCAAAAGCTCACACCAGTAGATCTTGGTCAGAGAAGCACAGGAAGCTGGATCCAGGTTGGCTGATTTATTCTCCCTCTTTTCAATTTTAAAACATTAAGCAAGAATTTTTGAAAAATACAGAGAGGGCCAGGGCAGGCAAAATACTGTATGTCTGATATGTAGTCTTGCAGATAGAAGGTATTCTGGAGGGAGGGGAGTTTGGCTGGTTGGAGGGGAGGAAGGTGATGGGTGCTTGACTAGTCATAGTCTTGATGGCTTGGGGCATCCTAAATTCAAGGAAACAGCTCAACTCAGACAGTGGACTTTATTGTACAATTAAATCCCTTAGAGAACTTGCTTAAAACAATATGTTCTACAAGACGATCCTTAGAGATTTCAACTCCAAATACAAAATGGCCCAAAAATACAAGTGTGGCCACCACAGATCTCAATAATGTTTTCTATGGAATGAATTCTAGCAGGGACAGCCTGAGGGTTACATTCAGATCTGTTTCCAGGAGCTTGCTGTACTTGAGAAGGGAGAAGGGAACTAACTCGCTGTCTGTCTTGTCCCATGTATCCTGAGGTCTCCAATTCCCTGGACAAGCATTGCCCTGGAAGTCTTCATCTCTGGACTAAATGGGCTTGGGGAGCGCCCCTGGGAATCTAGCCACAATGTATAATATTATTTCTATTGGAAAATTATTTGAGGTTCAACAACCAATTCAAGAAATGAATTTTTAAAATAAAATCCTTTGGTAAATTAGGAACTGCAGAGTAGAAAAGACAATGGCAACACACAACATGTTGTAATAAGCAAAAGACTACATAGTAAGCGATTCCATTGACAGGAAATATCCAGACAGGGCAAATCCAGAGATATAGAAAGTGATTGGTAGGTTGGGTGTGGGGACGGGGATGAACTGCATATGGGTAAGAAGGATTGGGGATAGGGGCTGGGGATTTAGCTCAGCGGCATAAGCACTTGCCTTGCAAGCTGGCAGTCTTGAGTTCAATCCCCAGTACCGATAAAAATGAAAAAGACAAAAGAAAAAAACAAAAACAAAAAAGAAGGATTGGGGGGGGGTGGAAATGTTCTAAAACTGGACTGAGGTTATTGTTATACAATTGTATTAATTTACAAAAATGTGTGGCTATTACACACAAAATGATTGACTTTTATGATATAAAAACTACCCCCTCATTAACTTGAGAAGATCTCAGATTACCCAGTAATAATTGCTTAAGTTTGATTTTTTTTTCTTTTTTGAGACAGGGTCCCACAGTAATGTAGGTGGCCTTGGGCTCACTATGTAGCCCAAACTAACCTCAAATTTACGATGATCTTCCTGCCTCTGCCTCCCGAGTGCTGAGGGTTACAGGCATGTACCACTACATCCTCTATTCCTTATGACTGAGAAGCCCCTTCTTGCTTTTCCTTCTCTACCGGGGTTGAACCCAGGGCCTCCACACTGAGCCACATCCCTAGCTTTCTTTTTTTTTTTTAATTTTCTTATTTTTTTATTTTGAGGCAGGTTCTCTCTAAGTCACCCAGGTTGGGGTCAGACATATGATCCTCCTGTCTCAGCCTCTCCGAGTGCTGGAATTTCAGGTGGGTCGCTTTGCCCAGTACATGAAGCACTTTGTAGCCTGCAGCATTTTCCTTCTCACTACTCTGTGTAAGCTTTGCAGTGTCACTGGGAGAAGACACAGTGCTGTATTATTTGCCCTCCATACCCATGCTTTTCAAGTCTGTGGGTTTGACAAATACAGAGTAAAGATACTTGAAAACGATGCATGTGCACTAAATGTGCAGATTTTTTGTCCTGCCATTATTTCCTAAACAATGCACTATAACAACTCTATAACATTTATATTACAGTAGGTGTTATAAGTTTAGGTTATATGTAGATACTACACCATTCGCCCACAGGAACCAAGCAGTAACAGTGGGCATTCTCATTTTATAGTGGAAAAAACTGAGGCTCCGAGTTGTTAGGTGACGTAAGTGGAAGGTTTGCAGTCCTTACCCTGCATGATTTCTCTGTCCACCAAGCCTCTGGTTTGTGAGCCTCTTTCTCCAGCTTCAGTGGACCTGGGCAGCACCTGTCTTTTTCATGAGCTCTTCTGTCTGGTTTGAGCTGATCTCCCCACTGCGCTGGCAGGGTGCTGGGTACAATGTGTGGGGATGCCCCCTGCCGCAGCTGCTTTGGTCCTAGACCCTCTTACCAGAGGGAAAGAGTTCATTCTTGATGGGATCGTTTTTTGGTTTGGGGGGTTTTTTGTTTTGCTTTGCTTTGTTTTATTTTTTTGAACCGGGGATCGAACTCACAACCTCAAGCCTGCCAGGCAGGTGCTTGTGCTGCTGAGCTAAGTCTCTGGCAAGAGTTCATTCTTAATCAGAAAGATGCCTGGAGAAAGTCTGGAGGAGTGAGTTGAGGCCGGGTGAAGGAGATGGAACCACCTCCCACAGGCCAGTTCTTTCCCATCCCTGCTGGGCCTCAGAATTACCAGGGCCCAGGACTTGAAAGCCCACAGGCTGGGCTCCAAGGCTAGCTTTATAGAACTGAATTCTGTGGATGAATAGGGCATGAGGAGGGAGGCTCTGAGTTTTGAGAGGTCATTTGAACGGCTTCTGGGGTCCCAATTCTTTCTGTAGGCCGTGTGGGAGAAGTTGTCAAAGACAAGGAGCGACAGCACTGTTTCAGGAAAATTAACTGGGCAGTTACAGGTGGAAGAAGGAAGAGGAAGGAAAGTGAAGGTGTGGATGGCCCACAGAGGAGCTGCGCTAAGGCCGGAAACGGGCTGGGCTGGGGACAGAGGAGAATGCGAGGTGGAGGTCAGAGGGCATGGCAGCATTTGGAGAAAGGAGCAGAAGTTAAGGCTTCCCACTAAGCCCACTGAAGCAGTAGATTTGACGTTTCCTATATTGATCCTAAGTTTCAAAGACAGGCAGAGTCTGGGCTTTCAAAACCAGGCTCCTGGGATTTGCTGGAGGTGCCCAGCTGTCTGCCAGCAGGTGTGCAAGGGCCACAAGGAAACGAGTTGCCTCTCTCTACAGCAGAGTTCCACAAACTTTCCAGCAAGGCCAGATGGCAGACGCCTTAGGCTTTGTGGACTGGATAGTTTCTGGTACAGCAGTGCACCATTGCTGTAGCTGGGTGATAGCAGCCACGACAATATCAAAGGAAATGAGTCTGGCTGAATTCCAGCAAAACTTGATTTACCAAGCTAGGTGCTAAGCTGGATTTGGTCTGCTGGCTACAGCTTGCTGACTCCTCATCTACAGCACAATTTCACTAGAAGATTGGTGGGAAATGTTATTTTTATAACCCAACTGTTTACAAGATCTCTGCTTTTAAGGACCACTTTTCCTTCACATGCAAAGAGTACTGTCTATAAGCACAGGTTATGCAATGCACAAAAAGCAAGGGGACAGGCAGGGACTGACATCAACCTCGCAGCAGGTGCATCTGGGGAAAGGGGGCGCCTTTTGTAATTCATTGGTCAGAGGGACCCCCTATTTTAGGTAGTTTGTTTAAAGGCACCAGATATACTGATGGCAGTCTTGACATACCTTAGTCAGCTTTCCATTACTATAACAACATATGCTACCTGGGACAGACAACTTATAAGGAGGAAACGTTTACTCTGACTCATGATTTCCTAGGTTTCAGTGTACAGTGTACAGTTGTACAGTTGCTTGGCAGTATACAGTTTCAAGCCAAGGACGAGAGAGAAAGTGATTGGGGTCCCAAAGCTATGTCCCCAGTGAGCTCATTTCCTCCCACTAGGGCCTACTTCCTAAAAGTCCCACCACTTTCCAATAGCACCATGGGCCGATGGCCAAGCTTCAAATCATGGAACTTTGGGGAACATTCCATACACACAATACAGCAGTATACTCTACACTCTCATCCTACCTGGCTCTGGGAGCTCTGCCTCCCTCTCCAGGAGATATGTAGCTTGTTTGCCAGATGATGGCCAGCCCTTCTCCACAACAGTCACTGCTGGCCGCCAGGGACCTCTTCTCCAGGCTGCTCCTCCTGGTCCTCTTTCCCGCAAAGGTAGACTTGGCACTCGGATTCCAGCTACTTTGTAGACAGGGCCAGCAAGGATCTCAGACCTGGCTGAGGCTTCAGGTAAACACAAAAGAATTCCGGCTGAAAAACAGAAGCGTTTACATTAGAGACCAGCCACCTTTGTCCCCATGAGTCCTGACTGAAGCCAGCCTTTCAGAGGATGGATCAGAAGCACCTAAATTCAGATCATTTCCCTGCTTTGGACTTTTCTTTAGAAAATGACTTACATCTAATGTGTCTTGTATGTAATGAGCTGAAGGCCTTTCCCAGTCTTGGAGTCTTCCTAAACAAATAAGAATTATAATGGAAGTAAATGCATGATTACATACATTTTGAAAACAAGACCCAAAACTTGGACCATAGGTAATGAGTGACACAGGCCTGTAATCCCAGCACTCAAGAGGCTGAGGCAGGAGAGTCACCTTGAGTTTGAGGCCAGCCTGTGCTACAAAATAAGTTCAAGGCCAGCCTGTACTACAGGGTGAGACCCCGTCTCCAAAAACAAAAAAAGGAAAAAAGAAACTTGACAGAAATTTTGCACATTTTCAGGGAAGTTTTAGGCCAATGCCCTGAGCTGCTGAGTGCAGGGTCCCAGGGCTCTGCCATGCGGGGCACTTCAGTAGCAAATTGAAAGGTGCTGAATGATGACTTCCCTCATGTTTAACATGCATAGCATGCGTGCACAGACTTCTCAGAAAGTGCGTAGCTAGCGTCAAACATGATTGCCTATGACCAGTCTAACTGAGTTCCCTTTTCTGTTTTCTTTCTTTTTTTTTTTTTTTTTTTTTTTGGTACTGGGGATCAAACTCACAACCTTTCGCTTACCAGGCAAGCACTTGAAACACTGAGCTAAATCCCCGGCCCCCTTTTCTGTTTTCAAACTTCATTCTGAGTCTCCCACTGACAGGTTTGCCTCACTAATTCAAGACTGTGCAGGTTGAGGCTGCTCGGTTTAGAAAATTCTAGCTCCCTGCCACGTCTGTACATGAGTTCTCCTGAAAATGCAAAGGCTCTTTTTTTTCCCTGGAAATCCTTGTCCTTATTAACACAAGATGTGGTTTGCTTGTCCAGGTTTTAGACATTCCAAACCCGGTACTTGCCAGACACCTATGTGGGGCAAGCTCCACCCTTCTGGAGAGGGAGACTTGATTGTCAGAAGAGGCACTGCCAACAGGGCCATCTGGCCTTAAGGACATTTGTTGTTCTCCCCAACTCCTGAAATCAGACAGCCTTTTGTTCCTGATTTGTCTGATTATAAAATTGCTCCAAGGTGCTAGGAGATTTTCTAAAGGAATTTTACCTTGGTAAAAATCAAGGCATTTTAGTCTTAAGGAATTTTTTTCCTTAAAACATAGACCAGGGGCTGGGGATTTAGCTCAGTGGCATAAGCGCCTGCCTTGCAAGCAGGCAGTCATGAGTTCAATCCCCGGTCCGATAAAAAGGAAAAAGACAAAAAAAAAAAAACATAGACCAGACAAAGTTCTATTATCAGAGGAAGAATTTCTAGGTGGAGAAGACATGGAGAGCCTTAAATTCTATCACAAGGCCCTTCTCTGGATCCAGACATGCTTGTTGGTACCACAAACTGTCAGGGCCCAGCCTGGCCAAAGCCCATGCATGGCTCCCAGCTGATATGGATAGGTGTGGTGGGTGGCACTAGGTAAAAGGTAGCACTGCCTCTAGAGCAGGGGAGTTGGTGCATCCTTGTCCTGTACCCTCTGGCCATGCCTCTCTCCATGGAGTGAGAACAAGGAGCCAAGGAGAGCCAAGGACAGATCAGGCTCTGGGGACCTGAATTCTTGGCTAACGTGACCCTCAGCCCTCTCCCAGGGGGTTTACTGAGCTCTTCCCCAGACCCATCCTCCCAAAAGTGTATGTCAGGCAACCCAAGTGGTGATGGGGGTGCTCCGATGAAGCTTGAGTGGAACTGTTTGCACACGTGATCACAAGGCCCTGGGCAGTAAGGAACAGAACGGCAGGAGATGCAGCCCCAGGTTCCCACCTAAACCCTCGGCTCAGCCCCACAATGCTGGAAGCGGGGCTGCCGAAGGAAAAGCAGATGAGAAATAGCTGGAGAAAATACAAGACTCACAAAATCAACAGACTTGCCAGAATTCCTGTTTTGGTGGGGAAAGAAGTGTCCTCACAATTTTTGCAGTGAGCCAGGTATAGTGTGGCGCATGCCTGTAATCCCAGCCCAGGGGGCTGAGGCAGGAGGATCACAAGTACAAGCACAAACTGGGCAACTTAGTGACTTAGCAGGACCCTCCCCCCAAATAAAAACTAACAAGGGGCTAGCATGTGGTGCAGTGCAAAGGCTCCAAGTTCGATCCTCAGTACTTACAAACAAAACCAAAGGTATTGCATTGATATACCTGGATATAAACCTTATTTTCATTTTAAAATTCAGATAAAAATCTCAATTACTCGAATAACCAGTATTTGTTTTTCTCTATGTTATGATGAGGGTAAAGTGAAAATGTGCACCATATCTAGTGTTTTAATAGCACGTGTTACTAGGATTGCTCTTATTTTCCTCCAGCTGGCCCCTCAGATAATGTTCAAAGCTTTCTTTTTCCTTTGTCCCGCACTGTCTGGTGTGCTACAGTTAATAAAAGCTAGAAAGTAAGATGTTTTAATTCAAGTTTAGACAAGATAATAAATGCTCTCTCATAATATGAGAGAAAACTAGGATCAAAAGCAATTGTTCTTCTACTTTTTGGCCCAAATTCCCCCTGAAGGGTGTGCACCAGGTACATGGGGGATGAGGTTGGGGTCTGAATGACACCATTGCCACAGCCAGACCCCACTGGGGTGTCTCCCCAAGCCGAGGAGGATGTGCTCCCTTCCGCCTGCTCTGAGAAGCAAGGAAAGGCTGACCAGCATGCCGATGAGCCCAGAAGTCTGTCTACACATCAAGCACTACCTGCAGACACTTCTCTTATGCCAAAGGCGCTGTGAGGGATGTGGCTGCCCCAGAAGTCAGTCATCACCCCTCTCACCTGTGGGGCTCTTTGCTGTTTACACAGGGCTGCCACAGACATGATTTCACACCGTCCTGCCATGGAGACACAGCACCCAGAGGCTGTTTCCCCAGCTGCCATCTGGAAAGAATGACATGGGCTTTGTGGGCTGGGCAGGGCACTGGGTTGTTGGGAAGCAGCCCATCCAGCCATAATTGCCCTCCGCAAGACCTTCAACAAGGGCAGAAGCCACAGCAGGTGCTTCAGGGAAACAAGTGGCCAGCCCCATGTCCCCACCCTCGACCCCTGGGAGTGGCCTTTCCCACCGAGCCCTGCTAATGGGGAGGCTGCTGTGTATGTGCCACCACTAGGCCCGGCCTGCCCTGAGGAACTGCGGAGCGGGCGTCAGGACTGCAGGTGTCTGGAAGGGATCTCTGGTCTGCCAGCATGGCTGCACAGAGCGGCACTACTCGGGGCCTCTGAGAGCTTGAAGCTAGGTGTGTGACACCCTCACTGTGGGGAGGGGAAGGTGCTGTTTGTTCACTTTTGTCTCTTTCACCAGCACATGGGGCTCTGCTCAGGAAATGATTGAAGAAAAATAATTCTCCAGGTCTATCAGTGATGGCCACCCCAGCAGCCAAGGGGAGGTGTTTTCTCAAAAGTCAACAGAGCTCTCTCCTGCAGGGTTCTGCATCAAGCTGTCCTGCTTTCTTCCAGGAGAGGAGGAAAGACACTGGATGCCTCCCTCCCAACACTGATGTCTCTTAACCCTCCTGGAAGACAAAGCGAACATATTCCTGCAGGGCCCAGATGGACCCAAGAAGAGTGTAGCACCCAGGCACAAGGCCCTGAGTCAATGTTGGACCGTGGTTGGGTCAGATTGACAGAGTCAGCTGATGGAGCCATGTATGTGAACAAGCACTGGATGGTATCTGAGAATGGACTAGGGCTCAGGAAAGTTGAACTAAAGCCAGAGGAGATAAAGCAAGGGCAGGAGCTGCATGGGGCAGGAGCCATGGGAATCAACAGGCACCAGGTGGAGGAGAAGTAAAGCAGTGCTGGCTAGTGACGGGGCACAGGGAGCTGGCGCTTCCTGATTGCTCCTCGCATGGGTTCACCAGCATCAGATGAGACATACGGGCCACTCCACTGTGCACCCCCATGAGGGATATCACACAAACTAAACTACAAAGCTCTACAGGACTAGAACAAACCTTTCCACCCATTAGCACCCATTGTTCTTTCTGGTAGCACGACTGCTACTAATTCTCTTTGTCTAACCTGTGTCTTGGTCAAAAAGGAAGCCTGTGTTTTCCTTAATATGCTCACTCTACTCTGCAACCTCTCTGACTCACTAGGCCACTTGCTGCCGTTCCCAAAGGCAGTGGAAATCCTGCTCACCTGTTGTGAAGAGCAAGGTATGGAAAAGGTGCAACTGAGAAGTCATGGAAAAAGTTATCTAGGAAATATGAATGAAAATAACAAGAAGGCATCATAGCAAAGCTATGAAGTTACAGTAAATTAAAAGGAAACCATAAACAAGCCACCTGAGCTGGACACTGTTTTGGTAAAACAGGCATATCTATTGCTGGTAACACTGCAAGCGGGCAGGCATGGTTAATTTCATGTGCCAGCTTGCTGGGCCAGGGGATACTCAGATAGCTGGAAAGATATTATTTCTGGGCACCTTGAGGGTGTTGCTAGAAGAAATTAGCATGTGAATTTGAAGACTTAGTAAAGAAGATGCTCCTCACCAGTGCAGGCAGGCCCCATCCAGCCCACCCAGTAGAAAAGGCAGTGGAAGTGGGGGTTTGATCTCTGCTTAGCTGGAACATCATCTCTTGCCCTCAGACACAAGCACTCTTGGTTCCCTAGACTCTGGATATGGACTGGAACTACAGCACCAGTCTTCCAGGGCCTCCAGCTTGCAGATGTAAGATTGTGGTGCTTCTCCACCTCCAGAACTGCCAACCTATCAGCAGCAATCTCTCCCTATATATTGCTGTGTATCCTACAGGTTCTGTGTGGAGAACACTGCCTGCCCCTTGGGTCTAATCTTTTGGCAAAATAATGGAGTAACATGTTTCAAAAGAGATAAAAACAGCCAGGGATGTAGCTCGGTGGCACAAGCATCTGCCTGGCAATCACAAGGTCCTGAGTTCAATTCTGGTAACAAACAACAAATAAAACAAAACAAAAATTACAGGTATAGTGTATGCACATTCTTTTAGGGCTGGGGATTTAGCTCAGTGGCATAAGCACCTGTCTGGCAAGTGCAAGGTCGTGAGTTAGATCCCTTGTACCAAGAAAAAAAAGAGAGATAGAAATGTTCATGCTATTGACTGTTCCCCACCGTGAGTCCTAGTTTGTAGAGCTGAGCTAAACAGAATTTTACTCCCTGAAGAAGAAAAAGGGCTACGTACATAAAGATAACCCCTACCATCGTTTTTAACTGAGAAAAGACTGAAAATAACTTACTTACCTCACAGCAGGGAACTCTAAAAGGAATGACATCACCAACAGATGGAAATTATGATAATGAAAACTATTTAGTACAAGGACATTGTTTGTAAGATAATGCTTAAGCAAACACAAAATTTATTGTGACTGAAATATAACAGCACATAAATGTATAGACAAAGATGTGTCAGAAAACAGAGAAAGGAAAATCACTATTTAGTAGGATGTTATTGTTATGAGAATGTCATTAATGTAATAAAAAATGTAAATGTAATAAAAAATCTAGAAAGAGCACTCAGACAAGTGATAAGGGCATGGCAGAGGTGGCTGGGGAAACAGGCATCTGTTTATGGCAAAACCCTGGACACATGTGCACAACAGTTCCCAAAGCCCTGCACAGGGACTTCTCACGAGAATTTTACAGGATGGCCTAGACCTGACCGCAGCCTGATGGATGGGTGATACACAGAGGACGGCACAGATGGAGTTTCTGCCCCAGTGTTGTCTCGCATGGTAGACACCCTCACACTGTAGGGTACACTTCTTTTCCTACTTTTACTTGGCCCCAACTTGGCCTGCAGAGTTCTTTTCTTTCCTACAAAATTCTACTACTGTTTGTACATGTCTTACCAATTCTTTGCTCAGGAGAGAAAGAACCTAGAAACCATCTCCAGAAGAGTCCAGTATCCAAGAACCTGTTAACAGTACAGCAGTACCTCAGTTCACAAACTTAGTCCTACAATTCTGGGGAAGTTGGTCACATTGGGTTCATCACCCCATGGGGAGTTCAGGAACAGAAGCAAATTTTTGCTTATTGCTTCTCTTAGTGAACCGAATTGTTTGTGGACAGAAGCATTTGTAAACCCAGCCTTTGCTGCTCTACCCTTTCTTTGAAATCCCAGATTCACCTTGTTCCTATCTGGTCTGAAGACCTTATGACATTGTGCCTTCAATGTCATTATATGCGTGCTAGTTTTATTCTTTTTTGGACCACAAACTCTTCAAGAGCAAAGACTTTATTTTTCTTCATCTCACGTGAGCACTTGTAATTGCCCAGAACATAGTGAATACTCAGCAATTACTCACATTATGGTTGAAAATAAAACTGCACAGATCTGTTCTGTCTCTGGACAAAGAGCACTTGGATAAACAGATATCTAAATTAAGTCTAAAAGTTTCTTGGAAAGGAAAATACACCTTAAAAACACTAGAATTGGCTGGGGATATAGCTCAGCAGCATAAGTGCCTGCATGGCAAACACAAGGTTGTGAGTTCAGTTCCCGAAACCCTCCCCTTATAAAAAAGAATACTAGTGTTGTACACCTGGAGGGAAACATGAAAGCAGTTTCATGCAGCTCTTGAAAATTAGCTGAGTGTCTTCGGCCTTCTTTACTTGACCTCTTAAGACAACAAGATATTAACAATGAGAGCCATGCTGATGCTTTCCATTGAGGACCAACTGGATCCAGGGCTCCAGGAAAACTGTTCCTAACTCCGCCAGGCAGCCCCAATTGAGGGAGTACATTTTAATGGGTGTAAATGTCAGGTCTGGTGAGGAGACAGGAACCGTGGTTACAGGACACAAGCTCAGGGCTCCCAAAGAGGACAGTGACAACTCAGCGCTGAATCGCATTCAAGTGTGGGGCCCCCATTGCACGCCAGGCCTTCTGCACGTCAACTCAGCCCCCATCCTGGCAAAGGGTGGGCTGGGACTCCAGAGCAGCCACAGGCTCTCAAGCACCTCCACCTAACAGGCCTCACTGACTCACTCTCCATGGGCCCATGTGGGCTATGCACCCAGGGGGATGAAGTTTCAGGCCCTTTCTTTTCCTTTGTCCTTTATTGTTACACAAACAGACAATAAATGTGGTCCACCCTTATGAATGTGACTCAGGTTCCTTTATATAGGTTGCCCTTTGTCTTTCTAGCTTCCACATTGTGAGGTCACAGCAATGGTCCCTCCCAGAGGACACCATCTTGGAAACTGGGACCAAGATGTCACAAGGATCACCCCCCAGCCATCCCCCTAGCTCCCAGCACCTCAGTGCTGGACTTCAGCTCCAGAACTGTGAGAAGCAGATTTCCACCCTCTCTGTGGTGTTCTGTCAACAGCAGATGTTTCTTCCACAATTATTGGTAATTGTCTTTTTCCTTTTCTCATGAATCTCATTTTTTAAATGTAATTCTACATGTGGACCTTTCCCTCTTTTTCTTTTATATATTTTGTCTGTGGTACAAAACTGACATCTTCCTGTAACGCAAGTGATGATCACGTCTAGTCAACACCTAGCTACAGCCAGGCAGGGGCAGATACCCTCCCGTCTGCTGGCCTGTGAGAGCTGACTCCACTTTTCTTACTTATGTTATACTCAGCTTTACTTTGTGCCCTTTGAATTGCCTTCTTAAAACTCCAAATTCCATGTCAATCAAAAGTTAAGTTTACATCCTCACTGTCTGGGGTTTACAGTTAAGCATGAAGCCGGACGAAGTACTCCGTTGGGGACATCATCTCTAGGCCCGGGTTTCATCAGTGTCTCTATCAGACAGGGATTCTCCCTTTATTATTCCATTAAAGAAAAAAATTATCTAGGATTAAATTGAATTTAAGCAGCTCCACTTAAAGGAAGAGATAGTTTAGTAATAAAATTTTTTATGTCAATGGAGGGAAGTTGAAGTCTCTTTTCTGGGTTTGCCACATATGATGTGTATTTCAAAACCAGTAAGTGAATGTTTTATGATTGTGTGTGGCAGTTAAATATGGCCATATTTTTTAAAACAGCTCCTCCCACCAAAGAGGTGGAGTCTATTTTCCTGCCCTTGAACCTGTGCTGGCCTTGTGACTTGTGTGACTAATATGTGGATGGATTGACCTCCGGAGAGTTAAGGGTCTCAGGCCTTAAGTGAATTTCTAGTTTTTGCCTTTGTTCACTTGGAGAGCTGTCCTGAGACTGCCCTAACAGGAAGTCAATATTCAGGAAGCCCGTATGGACTGCCCGAGTTGGATTTTCCAGGTCAGCTGAGAGCAGGGCACCATGAGTCCTGTGGAGACCAACAGAACAAGCCAGCCCCCCAGACTGTGAAAAAGAACAAGTCATTTTGTTTTAAGCCCCTCAGGGTAGGGGTGGTGAGTTCTACAGGAAACCTAAGTGAAACAATCCCCAGGTCTCTTTGTCTCTGTGAGACCGTGCAGACAAATGCAGCTACCCCATGTGCAATCTAAAGACAAAGTGGTTTCTTAGAACTTACAAGCAATTTAGAGGTTCCTCCTGAGCAGCGTGCAGAATGCAAATGGGCTTTTAAAAGGATTAACAGGACAGAGCCTGGGAATTTGCAGTAGCAGTAAAATGCTCACCCAGTATGCATCGCCTCTCTCATATTAACCAGTGTGTGATAAGTATGCATCTTAAATTATTTTTATTATTAAACTGTTCCAGTGCACACAAAAGATAGAAAATAAATATCAAACCATTGCACACCACTGCCTAGCTAAAGAAACAATAATGCGAATACCACAAAAGCCCCTTTCCAGTCACATTCTCCTCCCACCCTTCTCAGAGGGAACCGTGTCCCTGGACGCTGCCCACCATTCCCACACATCTGCTTAACATCCTGCATTGCAGATTTACAATTTTAAGTAACGTAAATCATCTGTATGTCCCTGCAACTTACTCAATGTCAGATTTTTAAGGTTTATCCATGTTGCTGCAGGTGGAGTGTGCTGGGTTAACTAATGGTCCGCTTGGAACCCCCAGCTGCACTGAGTCAGCGAGGTGCTGGGCGTGGAAGCCCCCTGAAGATCACGGCTAACAGCAGAAAAGCAGAACTGGAGGGGAAGATGGTGCTGTTGATTCTCCTGGAGAAACTTGTGCTGGTTTTCCTGGTATGAACTCGGCTGTTTTCATTGTTGGAGGAGCTCGGATCCTCAATGACACTGAGGATAGCTGTGGTTCTCTTTGAGGGAGCTTTGCCCCCTTACTTTGAGCATCACTTCCTGGCCCTAGTGCAGATCCCTCAGCTGCTGGCACAGACTGGTGCAGACTTTCTAGCTTCCACCCCTGACCTTTGGGCCTTCCCAGTGCAGATCCTTGGCACAGATTTGCATGAGACATTGTCAAGGGCTCTAAGCCTTCAGCTGGACTTATGCAGGACATTAATGTAGGGTCCAGGCCTCAGCTCGACTCTTTGGGTCTCTAATGTGTGGACAAATCTTTCACACTCTTTTGCATTTGACTCTTTGAATGAGTATTATAAAATAATCCTATAAATTCTGTGTCCTGTATTAAGTTGTTTCTCTTGTAAACCTTGAATACAGTGGGGAAGGCACCGGACTCCACTCTTGGGAAAGTGAGGTACTCTCCTTGGGAGCTGCGTGCAAGAATCAGGACCAGGCAAGAGAACAGTGAGTGTGCCCATGGGGGACACAGTCACCCGACCTGCTGATCTCAATCCTCCATCTTTCTCTGTCTCTCTCCTTTCCTCCTTCCTTCCTTCAATGTGCACACACGAATTGCTTATTGTGTAGTGACAGTGCAAAACAGAAAGCATGCTGTATATTACATAGTTCCAAGTTGTCCAGCTGAAATAGTCACGTGTCATTTTAGACATTTTACCAGTCACATTTCCTTTGTTCCTTTAAATTTTTTTTGAGACAGAATCTCACTATGTTGTTTAAGCTGGCTTTGAACTGTCTATGGAGTCCAGCTGGCCTCAAACTCGATGCAACCCTCCTGCTTCAGCCTTCTGAATGCCACAGTTAGAGGCACGTACCACCCCACCCAGCAAGTCACATTTTAAAAAATGAAGCATCCAGGTACAAAAAGAACTTTCAAAGGGAAACAAAGTATGTACATGAATTGTCTTAGTCACTTTCCTCACCATGGGACTAAACACTCAACTCTTAAAAGTTAAAGCAGGAGAGGTTTCCCTCAGCTCATGTTTCTTCTGTCCATTGTTGGCTGGCTCCAAGGCAGGCCTGGCATGGTGGAAGGGCCGAGCATGGAAGGCAGCAGCTCAGGCCATGACACCCAGGAAGAAGAGAGAGAAGGAAATAGCTAGGAAAGGAGAGAGGGAGGTCATCACTCCTATGAGCGACCCACCTCCTAACATTCACTAGCTGTGGCATCCCCCTGGTCCAGTCCTCTCCAGAAGGCTCTCGGGGGACACCTTGATATCAACCATAGCACTGATTTTTTTGCTGTTTTGTTTTTGTTTGTTTGCTCTTTCATAGCATTGGTCTTGAAGTATATTTCATTAAACCCAATATGTTACCTTTGCATAGCACCTATTTAATATGCAATGGGTATAACATTATTAATGAGACACGTGACATTTTTCATATGAGACACTCAGAATCTGATGTATACTTTTCAGGTCCAGTGCATATCAATCTGAATTAGCACCTTTCCAGAGCCAGCGGCCACAGGCAGTGGGCAGCTATGGTCTCAGCACAGACAGGCCTTTAATGTCTGACCCAAAACCATGCCAAACCACCTAGTGAGCGAACACTGTGGGTTGGCTGTGTCCTCCCGGGAAACAGGCAGGCTCTGTGTAAAGGGGTCTGCAGGCCGTGGGGTGGAGGTTTGGCACCAACAGTTGGCAAGCCTGTTGGGTTGGCAAGCCTGGCATGAGACTCCAGTGCCATCAACTTTTCCATAATCTTGGGAAGGTCACTTAATCTTCCAAGCTTGTGGAGCTCAGTTTCCCTCTCTGCAACATGCAACCGTGGCCTAGAAACATTTTAAGAGCCCTCACTGCACTGATGATCCTGGCTGTGGCATCTGCCATGGCCATGCCACCTTGGCTGCTGTCCGTCTCCCAACTCAGTGCTCCAGAGCTTTCCCTGAGGTCCCTGGGAACCTGAGTGTAAGCCTTTGTGCTGTGAGGACCATGATCCCACCCCAGGCTGGCATCAGAGAGGCCTACAGTCAGAGTAAACCACAAACCAACTGCCTTGGGTGGCATGGGTCAGGCAGGGCTTTATTTAGATGAATCCACACAGCAATGCCACAGTTGGGTCTGGGCATGTGATTACATGGTTTCGATGCCGTGTCATCTTACGGGAAGCCCAGGACAAATCCTGGCTCACATCAAGCTTACCAGGCTCTGACTCAGTTTCCTTTCTCCTGCAGTTGGCAGTATAACTAGTACTTATTCCTGCAAGGACTGCATGATGATTCTGTGCTGGACCTCAAATCCTTCAAGAAGCACAAGCCTCTGCTCCTAAAGCTACATAAGTCAGAGGCTTGAAGTGTTTTGGGGCGGAATGAGCATGGAAGTCAGGCAAGAACTCAGGATTCATCCCTTTTCTTCCTTAAAGCTTAGAGGGGACTGAGGAAGACACAGCCAGGACCAGGCCGGAAGCCTGAGGAGGAGACCTGGTCATCTCATCTAGTTCCTCGAGCTCTTTTTGAAAGATAGGCGTCTTTCAAGACCCAGAGAGGGAGGCGCCATGGGGCTCTTAAAATTTTCCTGCATCCCTGTTTTAGGTGGGCACCAAAGAGGCAGGCTTGAAGAAAGACCCTCTTCCCAAGCAAATCTCTGCCAAAGGTCAGGAGAGACCACTGGACAGGGCATTCAGATCCTCGGGTCCTTTGGCAATGTCACTGGACATAAACTGCAAGTTAACATGGCACTACATCTCTTTGCATTTCTTTGTTACTTTATTTTCTTTTGGTACTGCGAATTGAACTCAGGGCCTTCACACTGACCTACATACTCAGGCCTTTTCAATTTTTTTATCTGGGGAAAAGTTCTCACTACATTGGTAAGTTGTCCAGGCTCAGCTGAAATTTGGGATCCTCCTGCCTCAGCCTCTCAGAGTGCTGGGATCACACATTGCTTCTTTATATACATAAATCACCACCCAAACCATGTAGGTTCATTCAAAAATTATCTTCTTTCTTACCAGGTGTGGTGGTACGTACCTTTAGTCTCAGCTACTCAGAGGCTGAAGCAGGAGGATCGCTTGAGCCCAGAAACTCAAGGCCAGCCTGGCCAACACAGTGAGACCTCCATCTCTTAAACAACAAAAGCAAATGTTATCTTTCTCCTGAGAGCTCAATTTCCTAACTATTTGGGGTTTATGGATTTATTTTCCAGGTATTATTTGTAATTTCAAAAGAAAATTGTAATTCAATGTAATTTTTAAAGTTTCATATCCAAACACAAACATCCAGTACATATTCCAACGCTACAAAAGGGTATTCAACAAGAAGTGTCTGTCCCACCGTGGCCGTGCACCAGCCTGTTCCTGGTTTCCTGTACATTGTTTTAGAATTATTCTAGGTGGGGCTGGGGATTTAGCTCAGCGGCATAAGTACCTGTGTTGCATGCAGGCGGTCGTGAGTTCGATCCCCGGTACCAATAAAAATGAAAAAGACAAAAAAAAAGAATTATTCTAAGCATACAAAATTTTTCAAAGTTTTTTTTTTAAGATATACTGTTTAACTGTAAGGCTACTTTAACTCAAGACAAGGTAAAAAGGCAGAAACCTGTGGATCGAAGAAGAAAGCCCGGAGTGTAATTGTTTTAAATGGTGTTGATGTGTTGAGTTTAAAAATATTTTGATGCTTTCCAACGCATAGAAAACAAGAAGCTGCGAATCACTGTCTTGAATAAACTGTCCGATATGATTATATAGTTTTGTGTTCGCCACCGCAAGGTCACCTTAAGAGTTTGCAGAATATTATTCAGAAAACAGAAACAACCATACATCGGGAGGAGCAGGGAGGGAGGGGCAGAAGCAGCCAGCAGGCCTGCCCTGGCCGGCTGAGGTGGGGCAGGAGAAAGGGAGGCTGCTGTAGGGGTGACTTCGTTACTAGGTTAAACTAATCTGAATTTCAGTAGTCTTGGCAGTGGCAGAAGGTAGCAGATGCCGTGCTGGTGGTTCTGGGGTTCCGGAGAAGAGAGAACAGAAGAGGGCAGAGGGCGCCCCGAAGGCTGGAGGCTCAGGATCCCCAGCTTAGGCCTTTGAGGTCGCTGCGGCCAGCCAGGCAACAGGGCTCCCCCTGGGGCAGCACCTCAACTATGGTGGACCTGTGGCCTCGTCCCAAGGGCCCATCGTCTGTCTTCTCAGTTTCCTCCACCACTAGGTGTCACTGTTAGCCAAAAGGAGCTTCTTGCTTTGTGGTTTTTAACTCCCAGGACTAGGCGAAGGGGTCTTGCTCCAGCCTGAGCTAACAGACATGTGTGATTTAGCCATTTCCTTTACTGTGTCACCCCAGAAGCAAAGTGGCTTGGGAACCCACTCAACAGGGATACTCGTTCTATGTTGGTTTATTTTTCTTTCCAGTTAAAACTTTGCTAAGTACCACAGATGTGCAGATAGTGTGTGTGTGTGTGTGTGTGTGTGTGTGTGTGTGTGTGTGTATTTGCTCATTATTAAATGTTGAGCCAGTGTGGTGGTGCAAACCTGCAATCCCAGCTTTCCAGGATGCTGAGGCAGGAAGACTGATTGCAAATTCATGTTCAACCTGGACAATTTAGCAATTTAGTGAGACTCTAATCTCAAAAGGGGAGTTAGTGAGAGCCTACCTCAAAATAAAAAGTAGGAGAGGGGGGCTGGTGCTGCAGCTCAATGTGAAGGCCCAGGGTTCAATCTCCAATACCACCTCCCCCCTGCCAAAAATTACCATGTGTCAGGTAGGAGTCTCATTTACAGATGTGTAAAGAATGCCCTGCACGACTCCAGGAGGGCACTGTTCAATGTGAGTGATATTCCCAGAGATCATGCAGCAGCCCTGAAGCTCTGCAAGATTCTAGTCTGGGCCAGGGAGACCAAAACTTGAGTAAGATATGTTCCCTGCTTTTCCTATATGTTTGCTTCTATCTCCTGGAAAAGTCTGTGGTCTAAAACCTTCTAGTAACTAGAAATATCTGTGCCCTATATAAATTTTGGTTATATACACACCAAAGGTAACTCTTCCTTCCATCCTTTTAAGGGTTAGTTTCTCTTCAGACAAGAAACCCGCCTCACTGGATATATTAATGAGTACAGCACAGAATGGAGCTGGCTGGGAAGCAGTCACAGCTTTCCCTTGAGAAGTCACACCTAAAACCCAAAGCAGCATCTTCATTTTTGCATATCTAACCTGCCCTCTGAAAAGAGGGGGGGGAACAGCAGCTGAACATGCAGCTAGAACCAGGACGCCCAGAGTGCAGCCTGATTGGCATTCTCGAGGAGTGTACTGGTTAGGCTGTGCTGCCTAACAAACCATCCTGAAACTCAGTGGCTGAAAACAATGAACTGTGTTAATTTTTGTGATTCTGTGGGTATTTCTTCTCATGTAGGTTGTCAAGGCAGACCTTCCAGCTGGAGTTGGCTGGTGTCACTCATCTACCCAGAGATGATGGGCTACTTAGCTGGTGACGACCAGGCTTGGACAGCCTGTCTCTGTCCCACATGGTCTTCTGTCCTCCAGCAAGCTACCCCAGGCTGCACATGGTAGCCTCACCATCGTGGCCTTGGGATACTAAAGAGCAGCAGGAGAGGCAAGCTCCAATGTGCAAATGCTTTCAAATTGCTTCTTATGTCGTCTTTGGTCTTGTCTCATTGGCCAAGGCAAGTTACATGAACAGGGCTGGTGTCAATGTGGAAGGTATTCTCCAGGGATGAGGACACAAAAAGGTTGACAATTGGGTTTATCAAAATGCTAAGAAAAAATGCTTGACCTGTTGCCCAGGAATGCAAAAAGAATACATGTGCAGAAGAAACTTCTGTGTATCACTCAAAGGAAAGGAACCATCAAAACACTAATAGTTCAATGTCCTCATTTACCTTTTTCATGCCTTTACAACATGGCTGACTTATTTATGGGAATATTTAATAGAAGTACCTATCAAACGTGAAGGTAAGCATTTCAAAATAAATCTCCACTTGTTCTCATTATTTCCCCTTGTAAATAGATACATCTCATAGGTGTTGTATAAAGATATTGACCTAAGGGTGTAACCAGGAGAACTATTTAGGACTATCTGGCCACGTGTTAACTTCTTCTGTTGCACCTGTGTGTTAGACTCTGCAGATGCACTGTATTGTGAATAATTTCTCAGCGATTTACAGGTTAAATACTTGTTACTGCAGCCCTCGAAGGACTTGACCAGATTAAGAGAGTGAGTAGGAGGCTGCGGTGTACGTCCCTGGCGCTGTTTGCACGGAGCTGAGCATCCTGAAGACAGCACCACTTACGTAATTCTACACTCAGTCCTACTGAGCCACGATCAGCTAGGAGCATGAATCCATCTTCATGGACAACTTCCGTTTCCTACGATGAGTGGCCTCTATCATTTAACTTGACAAGTAAACATGTAGTGAGAACCTACATGTTCAGAATTGAATTAGAAGTAGAAACACAAATAAAACACACCACTTGCTCTTTTAGAAGTCTCTGTAATAAAAAAAAAAAAAAGTGAACCAACAAACTGGAAGGTAAATCCAACAGGGAAGTGCTCTGGGAAGCACCAGTGAAGGAGTGATTTTCATCAATGGGATGAACTCAAGAAGACTTCATAAGGGTAATAGCTTTTGTTCTGATCTTTTAAGAATGAGTAGGTTTCTTCATGGGAAGAAAGGGTGAGAGAATTCCATGAGAGTGAATCAAATGGCAAACAGAGCTTTAAAGCATATAGTAGCTTCAGAAAAAGATCACTCGAGAATGTTCCAGGAAGTGGAAAAGGAGGCAAGACAGCTTGTCAAGGGCTTTTGAAAACTAAAGAGTTTGTATGAAGGCCTTTGATTGATGCATTTTAGCAATTGTAACTTTTAAAAATCTCCCTCTAGGCACCAGCTCTCTCCTGTGAGTAGCTGCCATTCACAGACCACCAGAGAGAATAAGAAGTCAAAAGAAGCTAGGACCTCCTGTGAGTAGGTGCCATGCACAGGCTGACTGGGGAACAGCCAGACTCCAGCTCCTTCCCGTGCGTGGACAGGAAGACAAGAGCCAATGCCTTGCCCACACACATACACACACACTGTAAGTGAAAGACTGATCCAGAGAAACACAGGCTGTGATGATGGCTAATGAGGTAAAATACGACTTAATGCTTGTAGTGTTCAGTCTTTCACTGACTTTGCAGGCCTAAAGCTGGCAGTATGATCACCTATTCAGAGGATAACAATAGCATCTATGGGTATCTCCTTCTAAAGGTGGTGGCCACTGTTCATTCTCTATTATTTTGTTTTGAAATCTGGTATCATTCTCATTGTTTTGTTTGGTTGGGTTTTATTCTGTTTTATCTTGTTTGATTTTGTTGTATCTGATGGCATGGGCAGCTCTTTCAAAGATAGCAAGATATATTATGGAAGTCATTTTGGATTTACTGTTGTCTTGTTTTGTAGTCCTGTATTGTATTCATTGTTTAATTTTTATTGGTTCTATTTTGTTTCTGTTTTGTTTGATTTTACTAAGTATGATGGTATGAACAGCTATTCTGAAGACAAGAGGCATTATGGTAACCATTATTGATTTCCTGTTCTCTTGTTTTGAAATTCTGAGTCACACTCTTCTGTTTGGATTGGCTTTATTCTTATTTTGCTTGGTTTTATTCTCTCTAAAAGAAAAGAAAAGAAATATCTCTCCGACTTTTGACTCCTGGTCAAGTCATCAGGGAATGCTGGTCATCTCCTCAACCAGGCCTGGAGGGCCTCAGCAATGGGTCTGAGAACTACTGAATTTGAGTGTAGGAGCGTCAAGTCTAGAAGGACAGTACATGTTGGGGTTTCAGGTCTGTATGTCTCTGCAGCCTACAGAAGAAACGGCCAAGTGTGACCTGTGTAAAAGCTTTCATCTTGGGCTCCTTTTCTGTTTCATAGTTCCTTGGGCAGATTAGAGTCAACCCCTACTCCACTGCAAAATGGAACAAAAGAACTGGGTGTGGTGGCATATGCCTGTAATCCCAGCACTTGGAAGGCAAGGCAGGAGAATCATTGCAATTTGGACCAGCCTGGCCTACAAAGTGAGTGCAAGGCCAGTCTGAACTGCATAATGAGACCCTGTCTCAAAGAGACCAAAAAAAAAAAAAAAAAAAAAGATGGAACAAAAGAACCAGTCATGTACCAGCAGAAGATGAAGGTTGTAGGAAATTCAGGAGAGGCTTAAATCTTGGGTATCAGAAGGAAATCTGAGGTGCAAACAGAGCCACACTCCTTCCAAGAACAACTCAGCATGGTGCTGGAGGTCCTGGATGATGTGATAAGGCAAGAAAAAGCAGCAGTGGTACAACAATTTGAACAGAAGTGTTTACAGATGGTGTGATTATCTACCTAGAGCATGGAATGAATAGGAAAACTTTTGGAACCAAAAAGGGTGTCTGGAACCAGATCTACTAACAAAAATCAGTACCATTCTTCCTCAGCAGTAGTCAACCAGAGAATGTAATGGGAAATAAGATAACTTTCATAGGAGCAACAAAACAAAGTACCTAAGAATCAACTGAACAAAAATCTAAATTCTTCTGGAGAAAAATCTAATAGCACTAAGGGACATAAGACTTAAATAAGCAAAGAGGTATTTCACTGAACACATAAAGATATCAATTCTCCCAAAACTAATCTAAAAACACAAAGTGGCTTCAATACACTCACAACAGAAGTTTTTAAGAGAACAGCAAAGCAGATCCAAAATTTATATGGAGGGAAAAGAGCCAAAATCTACAATTAGTTGAGCCAATTTTTTTTAGTTGAGTGAATTTTGAAAAAAGAATAGCATGCCCAAATTAAGTACTGGGCCCAGAGTGTGTGCCAGCTGAAACCCAGCACACAGGGTAGCCTTGGAACTTCGCTCACAAGAAGTAAGACCACATCTCACATCTGAAATTACCCAAGAGTGCCCAGGAGGTCCAAGTGGACCTGACTGGGACACACCCAGCAAACTCCAAGCAGCTGGCAGGGGCCCAAATTAAGTCCTGGGCCCAGAGTGTGTACGGGTTGAAACCTAGCATACAGGTAAGCTTTGGAACTTCACTCCCAAACCGTAAGACTACGCCCCAGGTCTGGAATCACAGGAGGTCACATGGGAGTTCCCAAGGGCCTAACTGGCCCACGCTCAGCAAACACCAAGTGGCTAGTTGTTACCTGCTGTCTGCCCTGGGAGCCAAAAGCAGGCCATGTGATTCTCAGCACACGAGGGAAACCTTGAAACACCATGTGAAACCCAGAAATATAGGAAAATAACAAACAAAAGAGCAAAATGCAATCTCAAACTTCCAGGCCAACCCAAGAAAGCCTAGGAGACAGGAACACAGAAGAAAATATAAGCCATACACCTGAAATGCCTGAAATGATATCAACTGAAGTAAAGAAACAACTCCAGGAAGCTATAAAAGAACTCAAATCAGAAATAGTCTCTCAGGTAAAAGAAGAAAAGATAAATGTAATGAAAGAAATGCTAAACACATCTGAAGAAGACCTAGTTTAAAAATTAGAGGAATGCTGCAAAAACATGGAAACTTTGAATGAAGAATATAAGAAACAAGCAGAATGCATGAAGCAGATTCAAAAAGATATACAGGAAATCAAAAATTCCATTGAAAGTTGTCAGACTTGCCTCAGTGAAAGTGAAGATAGAATTTCAGGCCTTGAAGACAAGATTGCACCTAGTGAAAGGAAAGGAAAAAGGAAAGATCTTTTAAAAATAACAAGGAATCAGGAAATAACAATTCAACAGCAGCAAGCGATGCAAAGAAAAATAACAAGATTGATAGGGATAAATGAAAAAGAACACAAATGATATCAAGAGGCTATTTACATAAGTAATAGCTGAAAATTTCCCAAACATGAGAATGGAAACTGACATATGGATTAGTGAAGCATATAGAACTCCAAATAACCATAACCAAAATAAAAGTATGCCCAGACATATATTAATCAAAATCCCAGAAATCCTACATAAGATCAGAATATTAAAAGCTGCTAAGGGGCTGGGGATTTAGCTCAGCGGCATAAGCACCTGCCTTGCAAGCAGGCAGTCGTGAGTTTGATCCCTGGTACCGATAAAAAGGAAAAAGACAATAAATAAATAAATAAATAAAGCTGCTAAAGAGAAGAGACAGATCACTATAAAGGAAAGCCTATAAAGGAAAGCCTATCAGAATTACAGCAGACTTCTCAATACAAACAGTGAAGTCAAGAAGAACGTGGAGTGAAGTATTTCAGATCCTAAAGGAAAATGACTTCCAGCCCAGACTGATGTACTCTGCAAAACTGTCCTTCAAAATGGACACAGAAATAAGATACTTCCACAACAAAGAACAGCTAAAGAACTTCATGACCACCAAACCAAAACTGCAAAGAATACTGAAAGACATTCTAGACAGACACAGAAAAAAAACACTAAGCGAGGCAAAGGTAAAAAATCAATAATATAAAGATAACATGTCAAAAGTAAAGCAATATACATCAGTTATAACCATTAACATAAATGGCCTCAATTCACTAATTAAAAGAAACAGACTGTCAGAATGGATCAAGAAACAACATCCAAACATATGCTGCATACAGGAAACCCGTCTAACCCAAAAGGAAGCTCATAGACTGAAAGTCAAAGGATGGAAAACAATATGCCATGCAATAGGATCCCAAAAAAGCAGGAGTAGCTATTCTGGTTGCAGACAATGTGAACTTCAAACCAAGAATGCTCCAAAAACATAAAGAAGGCCACTACATACTAGTTACTGGGAAAACTTCAAGAGGAAGAGATAACAACCTTAATTATATATGCACCAAATTTCAGAGTACCCAGCTATACAAAACAAATATTAACAGAAATGAAAAATCAAACAAGCAATAACACAATTATAACAGGAGACCTTAACACGCCATTGACACAAAGGGACAGATAAACTAGACATAAAATCAACAAAGAAATAACAGAATTGAATCACACCTGTGAACAAATGAAATTAGTAGATGAATACAGAGTGTCACACCCAACAAAATCAGAATATACATTCTTCTCAGCAGCACATGGAACAATCTCTAAAACAGACCATATACTAACCCACAGAACATGCTTCAGTAAATGCAAAAGAATTGAAATTATCCCATGCATGTTATCGGATCATAGTGTCATAAAACTAGAAATTAATGACAAAACAAACTGCAAAAGCCCCACAAATATATGGAAATTGAAAAATACATTCCTGAGCAATCAGTGGGTCAGAGGAAATTAAACAATATCTACAAGCAAACAAAAATATAAATACATCTTAATGGAACCTATGGGATGCAATGAAATCAGTCCTCAGAAGAAAATTTATTGCAGTGAACTCCCACATCAGGAAAACAGAACAAACACAAATAAACAACCTGAAGCTACACCTCAAACATCTAGAAAAAGAAGAGCAAGTCAAGTCCAAAACCAAAAGAAGGGAGGAAATTATAAAGGTCAGAGCAGAAATTAATGCAATAGAGACTAAGAAAACAATCCAAAGAATTAATGAATCAAAGAGCTGGTTCCTTGAAAGAATAAATAAATTGATAGGCCTCTAGCCAACCTTATTTTAAAAAGGAAAGAAAACACTCAGATTCATGCAATAAGGAATGAAAAAGGTGAAACCACTACAGACCCTGTGGAAATACAGAAAGATCACCAACACTTATTTTGAAAACCTCTACTATTATGGGCTTGATAACACAGAAGAAATGGACAGATTCCTAGAAACATATAAATTACTAAAGCTGAGTCAAGAAGATGTAAAACTGCTGAATAACCCAATTTCAATGAACAAAATTGAAAATGTAATTAAATTACTACCAACAAAGAAAAGCCCAGGTCCAGATAGATTCACTGCGGAATTCTGCAAGAAATTCAAAGAAGATTAAAATCAACACTCCTCAAACTCTTCAATGAAATTGAAATGGAAACAATCCTCCCTAATTCATTCTGGAAGCAAACATTACTGTAATACCAAAACCTGACAAAGATCCAACCAAAAAAGAGAACTACAGGCCAATCTCCCTAATAAACATAGATGCAAAAATTCTCAATAAAATTTTGGCAAACAGAATGTAGCAAATCATCAAGATTGTACACCATGACCAAGTGGGATTCATCCCAGAATGCAGGGATAGTTCAACATACACAAATCAATAAATGTAATCCACCATATCAACAGAGCCAAAAGTAAGAACCATATGATCATCTATATAGGTGCAGAAAAGTTTTTGACCAGGTCCAACACTTATTCATGATAAAAACCTTATAGAAAATTAAAATAGATGATCTTTACCTCAATATGATAAAAGTCATCTATGACAAACCAACAGCCAGTATCATATTAAATGGCCCAAAACTGAAAGTCTTTACTTTAAAATCAGAACAAGACAAGAATGCCCATTATCACCACTTCTATTCAATATAGTGCTGGAAATACTAGCCAGAGCAATTAGACGAGACAGAAATAAAAGGAGTAAGGATAGGAAAAGAAGTTAAATCATCATTATTTGCAGATGACACGATACTCTACATAGAAGACCTCCAAAACTCCATTGAAAGACCCCGAGGTATAATAAATAAATTCAATAATGTAGCTGGATACAAAGTCAACACTCAAAAATCAATAGCATTCCTATACACTAACAACAAAACCACTGAGAGAGAAATAAGAGAAGCCACACCCTTCACAATAGCATCCAAGAAAATAAAATACTTGGGAATTAATCTAACAGAAGAAGCAAAAGATCTATTCAGGGAAAGTTATAGTACCCTGAAAAAAGAAATCAAAGAAAATAGAAAGACATCCCTTGTTCATGGATAGGAAGAACAAACATTGTGAAAATGGCCATTCTCCCATTTTATACAGATTTAATGCAATCCCTATCAAAATACACTAGCATACTCACGAATCTAGAGAAATCACTCCTAAAATTCATCTAGAACTAGAAGAGACCCAGAATAGCAAAGGCAATTCTAAGCAACAAAAACAAGGCAGGAAGCATCACAATCCCTGACTTAAAGTTATACTACAAAGCATGGTACTGGAATAAAAACAGACCTGAAGATCAATCAAATAGATTAGAAGATACAACCACACCTATTAACACACTCAACCACCTTATCTTTGATAAAGGGGCCAAACATGTTCACTGGAAGAAAAATAGTCTCTTCAATAAATGGTGCTGGAAAATTGGCTTTCCATGTGCCTAAAACTAAAATTAGACCCATGCCTATCTCCCTGTACTAAACTAAAGTCTAAATGGATCAAAGATCTAAATATTAAAACAGAAAACCCTAAATTTGCTGGAAACAAAGTAGGTAGAAATCTTGAATACGTAGGGTAGGTAGAGAATTCATGAACAAGAATCAAACCACCTGCAAAATACTTCACAAAATCAATAACTAGGATCACATCCTATTAAACAGCTTTTGCATGTCAAAAGAAATCTCCAGCATAGCCAAAAGAAAATCCACAAACTGGGAAAAAATCTTAGTGAGCGGTCCCTCAGACAAAAGACCTCTGTCTAGAATATATAAAGAATTTGAAAAATTCAGATCCCCAAAATTCAAAGACCCATTCCAAAAATGGCTATCTGAGATGAATGCACAGTTCTCAGATGAAGAAATACAAATGGCAAATAAATACATGAAAAAATGTTCAGCATCATTGGTCATTAGAAAAATGTAAATTAAAACAGCATTAATGTCCCATCTCACTCCAGAAAGAATGGCCAGGATAAAGAAAAGTACCAACAACAAATGCTAGAAAGGCTGTTGTGAAAAAGGAAATGTTCTGCACTGTTGGTGGGAGTGTAGACTGGTGCAGCCACTGTGGAGGTCAATCTGGAGATTCCTCAAAAAGCTGGGTTTGGGGGGCTGAGGATTTAGCTCAGTGGCATAAGAGCCTGCCTTGCAAGCAGGCAGTCGTGCGTTCGATCCCCGGTCCCGATAAAAAGGAAAAAGACAAAAAAAAAAAAAAAAAAAAAAAAAAAGCTGGGTTTGGCAGCCCTTCCAGTAACCGCCAGTGTCTCCTGAGATCCGCGCCATGTTGGAACTTAGGACACTGGGAAGCCAGGCAAGCAGCTCTCCTCCCTGTTAAGTGGCTGCTGTGTGGCAGACTCGGCCCCTCCAGGGGGAGAACCATCAGTGTCTTCTGAGATCCACACCATGTTGGAACTTACGAAGCTGGGAAACCAAGAAACCAGCCTGCCTCCCTGCTAAGCAATAGTGAATCTATTGGTGCATAGCCTAGAGTCAAACATCCCACTTCCCTTACACCCACTTCTCCTGTCCGCCTGTTAGCAAATGGGAACCAGAAATCTGAGCATCTCCTGGGAGGCTGACCATTGCAAATAAGGGGACTTCCTTCTACTATCTCTTTGAAGGCAAATATTTTTATTACTGTTTTGTTCTCTTCTGATTAATGGTGCTGCTCTATTCCATATTCTGATAAGTTCTATAATGATAAGTTCATATTCCATATTTTGATAAATTCTATAATGTTCTGTATTTCATTTTATTTTGATATACATGATTGGAAGAACAACTATTGTAAAGATAACAAAATATACTGTGATACCTATTACTGTTATCCCAGTAACCTGCTGTGAAGTTCTGTACCAATTTCACTATATGATCTTAGTTGGCTTTATTCTGTCTTGATCTGTTGTATTTTACTACTTTCAAAATAAAATTTAAAAAAAAAAAGCTGGGTTTGGAAGTCCCATTTGACCCAGCTACTACACTCTGGGCATATTCCCAGAAGAACTGAAAACATCATACCACAGTGATATACATGCACCCATGTTTAATAGCAGCACAATTTGTAATAGCCAGATCTTGGAAAGCCAGTCAACTAAATGCCCACCAACTGAGTATTTTTATACAATAGAGTACTAATCAGCTATAAAGAATGATCACATTGAGATATGTATAAGTAAATGGATGCAACTTAAACCATACTCATGAGTGAAATAAATCAAACTCACATATGTAAATACCATATAGTCTCCCTAGTGTAAGAAATGGTAAGAGTACATAAGATACAAAAAACTCAATAATTACAGTGAAAGTATAAGAATCTGCTTAAAGGGGAAAATAATCTCAAGGAAAATGAGGAAAAAGGAAGGGAAAAGAAAAAATGTCTAAAATTATATAAACACACAGAATAGCTAAGATGATTGTGCTATAAACTATAAGTTCTTGGAACAAAATAGATAACATTCATAGGATTGGAACAATTGTGCATATTATTCTATGGTGATCTGAGAAACTCTTGAAGATCATTTTGTAAAATAACAACCCTGGTTACGCTCATACCATGTTTTGAAGGCCTATATTGTCAGTGTTCCGGGCTCTTTGCTATTGTTGCTTATCTGTCTTTTTCATTTCATGTTTTTCTAGGAATTTGTTTTGTTTTGTCTTGGTTTGTTCTGTTTTTCCCTCTGATACAGAAAGGATAGGTATACATGTAGAGACTCATGTTTGCATAGAACCTCTAAAAAGTTTATGAGAATCGATAATATAATGAACAATGAAATGAACAGCTACTTTGAAGAAAAAGAGATACTAAGGTACCCAGTGCTGATTCCGTAGCATCATGATGTGAAATCCAGCAATACTATTATTCTTTGTTCAGAGTGATTTTAGTCTGTTTTGTTTTGTTTAATTTCAACATATGTGAAGCTATGGACAGCTATTTTGAAGAGAATGAGAGACATTATGGCAACCATTGTTGACTTCCTTATTGTCTGATCTTTAAAGACCTAAAATGCCTTCATCATCCTATTCTGATCAGTTTTATACTATTTTGTTTTGTATGATTCTTTGTATGTGAAGACAACTATTTGGAAGCAAACAAGAGACAATATGATAGACAGTGAAGCTCTCCAGTTGTCTTGCTTTGAAATCTGTGTGTCTTAAAATGTTATCTTATGATCTGCTTTGTTATGTTTAATTTTACCCTCTTTAAAAATAAAACAATTTTTAAAAAAAAGAAAAAAGGGGGCTGGGGATTTAGCTCAGCGGCATAAGCGCCTGCCTTCAAGCTGGCAGTCCTGAGTTCGATCCCCGGTACCGATAAAAAAGAAAAAGACAAAAAACAGAAAACAAACAAAAAAAGAAAAAAGAATAGCGTTAGGACTTGCCCAAGTATATTCCACTACTACACAGCAAAACATTAGGGCATTGGGACAGAAGCATGTAAACAGAACAAGGGTAAGAAACTGCTCAGCAGTGTGTGTGTGTGTGTGTGTGTGTGTGTGTGTGTGTGTGTGTGTGTGTTTGTACCTAACATATGGAAAACAAACACTGGGAAAAGATGGGTTGCACAGTAAACAGTGTAGGGAAAACTGGCTCTGCATGAGAAAAATTACATGGGATCCCCAGCACCATAAACAAAGGTGAGTGCAGAGGAATTAAAGATGTAAATGCCATATAGATGTACATTTAAAATATATATGTAAAAAAACAAAATATATATGTAGCAGAATATGTTCATCTCTGTATGAAGATATATTTGAAGCCTTACTAAGTGGAAAATAATTTTTTAAAAATAGATCCAAAAGGGAAACAATGCGTCCCCACAAATGATGTATTTAGCTTTGTCTAAATTAATGATAATGATGGATATCATCGTAATGAGCTGACTGAAAAAGTATTTGACAAGTGAGGAAGGGGTTATTACTTGGAATAAATAAGAAACTTCTATAAATCAATCAGCAAAAGAGAATCTGATAGAAAAATAGGCAAAAGATATGAATATACGATTCACCCAAGAAAACTCACCAGTTACGTTCAGCTTCTCTAGCTATTAAACAAAGGGAAGATAATAATGGGCTTTCTCTTCTTACCCATGGTGGTGGTGAAATTGGGATGTTGGCTAACACCAAATTGTGGCAAGACTTCAGGGAAATGGAAACTCTGATGCTTGACTGGTGGGAAAGCCGGCAGGCAGAGCTGCGCTGGCTCAAGTCAAAGGTAAGCGAAGCCCTGCACTAGCTAACAGGGGAAGATGGGCTTCTTCAGTGACTATTGTTATAGGAAAGAATCTCAGTGACCTCAGCCCAGTCCTGGAAAAAAAAGGCTGGAGACTGTCCAAAGCCTGGGGGTTCTTCCTGTGGCTAGGCCACCTGGACGTGTTAACTGGCATCTCTAGCACAGAAGGCAGTGATATTAAAGGCAGTAAGTTAAAGCAAGGCGCCCACAGCAGGGAGAGGGGAGGTGCCCAGGGGTTCAAAACAAGGTGCAGGACAGGGGAAGAGAGAGGAATATCATCTTTTCTTCCCCAAGGGCTTCCATTTTAAAGAGAGGGCTCTTTGGTCCTGAAAGTGGATTTCCATCTCAAAAGTCAAGGAAAAGATTCAGCTTGGAAGCTCTCTACAGCCCCTGCTCTGTGAGGGCTCAGCGGCATCTGTATCAGGTTTGGCTGGAACCATGAATGACGCCTTCTCTTGACAGGCGTTCCTACAAGGCCTGGGGCCATCCTGGGCACTGGGCCTTCAGCCCATAGAAGCTGGGCTCCAGCTTGGCCAAGTCTTTCCATGCAGGGATTTGAGAGAGTGCGGCCAGGCTGAGCCCCTGGAGTTCTGGAGCAGTCTAGCAGTACTTCCCAAAAGGAGTCATGCACAGCCCCCGTGGGTGACTCTGAGGCCTCCACTCCAGGGACTCTCACATGGATCCTCCAGGGCTGTGAGCAAGCATTCACCTCACTGTAGTACTGGTAGCAGGAGGCTTGGGGATGCATAAGTCAGTACGGTAGGCAGACGTACAAACACAAACCACATAGGATAACAAAATATTCCAGAGGATGAAGTCAAAGGATTGAAAGTTTGAGGAAGTTTGAGGAAGCCTGGGCTGCATAGGGAGACCCTGTCTCAAAAGACCCAGTGAATGAACAAATGAATAAAAGTTATAAGTTCACTTATGTGTGCAACAGCATATCATCAAAATCATCAGCTCGATGGCCTAAGGGCCTAAGGGAGGGAGGGAAAGAGTTTTGTGGATGAAAAGGGAAATGGAAATAAAACAAGAACAACTCCTTATACGGTTCGATCTCACTCACCACCTCTGCAGTCAGAAAGAGAGAGAGGGAGAAGCAGAGAGATGTCACTCTGGCAGGTGGACCAGAAACGGGAAGAGAGGAGGAGAGAGAGCAGCAGATGGGTGGGGGTGGAGTGTGGCAGAGGCCACAGCAGAGCTGAGGCCACAGAGCGTCCACGCTGACTCAGGAGTTGCCATGTGCTGGGACCCTGTCTGGTTCTTCCTCTGTTCAGGCAGTGTCCTGCCGCTCCCTGGAGGTAGGAACAGCGGCAGCACACAATTTACCTACTAAGTAGGACAGCTTCTCTAAGAAATAGGTGAGAAGGCAAACACACAGATTTACATTCATGGCCTGGCATCGCCCAATCCACTTATCCCCTTGCAAGTCAAGATTGTAAGAGGCATTCCCATCAGAACACTGTTCCTGTGTTTCTAATAATAATCACAACAAGTACTTTCATAATAACAAATTTTTTGGCCTTTTCGAGATGGGGTTTTACTATGCAGTTCAAGCTGGTCTTGAGCTTACTTTGCAGTCCAGGCTGGCCTCAAACTTGCAATGATCCTCCTGTCTCAGCCTTCTGGGGTGCTGAGTTTGCAGATGTATGCCACCACGCCCAGCCAAAAAATTTTTTTGACTGCTTCATTACATATTAATTCACATGAGATGTTCACGCCCACTTGCTCCTTTCACAACCCTATCAAGCAGATACTGTTTAGATACTGTTTAGATTTTATTGATTAGGAAACTGGAGCCTAGAGATATGAAGTACTTGCCTGGGGCTACAGATTTGTAAATAGCATAGCTGGATTTATGAACACATTTTCCTGTTCCTTCACCCTGTTCCATCTCTGATCACATTCCCCAGGCTTAATTTTTAACTAATTCTCACAAATGTTCCATGATATAGTGTTACCATCTTTATTTTCATTTTGTTTTGTTTTCTTTTTGTTTGTTTGTTTGTTTTGAGACGGGGTCTCACTCTGTAGCCCAGGTTGGCCTCAAACTCACAGCAGTGCTCCTGCCTCAGCCTCCCGAGTGCTAGGATTATAGTGTGTGCACTGTGCTTGGTGCCCTCATTTTCCAGAGTGTGCTGGGCTTCTCCTCCCCCACCTCTGCGTCAGCCCCCAGGACACTGCTTCCTGCAGGGATGGGAAGACCACAACCCACTGATGCCCTAGGCTGAGGGCGGAAGGGGCCGAAGGGCGATGAAGAAATGAAATAGACCAAAGGAGAGCAAAACAAGCAGCCAGGATGGAGTAGGGGAGGGTGTCTGACAGGTGCTGGAAGTAGGACAAGGGTTAACAGTGCCTCTCCAGGGACTCCCAGCCTTTCTCTCCATGGAGCATCTTTCATTCTCTATCACAGTTCTTGTTCCAGAAGCACTCAATCCAGAAGCTTCTAGATTTCCAGACAAATGGCGACGTGGTGAGCAGCAGAGAAAGAACCTCTAAGTTTTTGTGTCTACACTGTGGAATACAGCAACATGAGGAAGAGAAGGAAGAGAGCGGTGGGGCCCTGGGACACAGGAAAGACCTGAACTGAGACATGAAGCCCACGGAGAGAGAGAATTCAGGAATCCAGCAAAAATAAGAAAACCACGGTGGCAGCCCTACCAAACTGGGGAGGACCAGCAAGGAAACTTCCTCCACTCCCTGCCCTGCCAAGCAACCAGATGCAGCACAGGCTGAGATGATAACTGAACCAAGGAAGCAACCTGACATCTGCCTCATCTGATTCACTGTGCAAGGCTGGGGCCAGTAGTCTGAGCAACTATTTAGAGGGTAACAATATGCGGTGCAGTAAGGATTGTGGGTTTCCTACCATTCTATCACTTGTTTTATTTTACTGTTCTGTTTTTTTTTTTTAAATCCAGAAGCTTCTTTGCAGAGCTTTGGATGCACCACTGTTTAGCACGTGAGCCCAGAGTGGGGGCTTATCAGCAGGCACCACAGCGCCTGGATCTGCGAGGACACCCACCCTCAAGGGCCCTCTCCCATCCTCCCCACCCCCAACCCCAGGGGCCAGCACAACCACGTGCTCACTTCCTGCTGCTGTTCCTATCAAGTCCTGACTCTCTGGCCCTCTGGTCACTGAGGGCCAGACGCTGCTGAGTCATCACAGATCACTGCTGCCCAGTCCTTGGATCCCCACCCTACTTCCCCCTCATGGCGACCTGGAGCCCGGAACTCTAGCTACCTCTTCCTTCCTTCCTTTCTTCCTTCGTTCCTTCCTTCGTTCCTTCCTTCGTTCCTTCCTTCGTTCCTTCCTTCCTTCCTTCCTTCTTTCTTCCTTCCTTCCTTCCTTCCTTCCTTCTTTTCTCCCTTCCTTCCTTCCTTCTTTCCTTTGGGCTACACAGCAGCATCGCTCTTTCCTTAAATAAATGTCCTTTTCCCCCTCTCCTGCTCTCTTTCTTGGCCTTCTGCTGCCCACCAGTAGAAGACCCACTGTGGTGGGACGCTCCCATTCACTGTCTCTGAACTCATTTTTTCCTTCCCTATCAACTAGTGGCATATTAATTTTTTTTCTCTTTCTCACAGGTAAAATGAGCCCAGAGAGATTTCTTACCACGCTCACTTCTGATACTTCTGCCACTAACAAACAGTTCTCTAGTCATAAGCACCAATAAACTTTGCAATTAGGGGCTATGATGTGTGTCCTAAATATTGCAGAGGAATTTGACATATTTTCACTGGGATTAAGTAGCACATTCTTTATCATTAAAATATTTTGTCTACTCCCACCCCCAGGAGAAATATAATTGGCAGAAAGAGCCCAAGTGACTGGAGGTTCTAATTTTCTGATTAAACATTCTCTAAGAACTCTATCTTGCCATCATTTCTGCCACTCACAAAATCCTAGGTAGTAAATGGAGATATTTAACATCAAAACCACACCAGTGTTAAAAAGTGGAGAGGCAGGTATAAGTCCTCAGTTCCGGTCACTGCAAAGCGAGTTCTGGATTCTTGTTTCAAGCGGAGTGGTTAAGCGCAGCTCGAGCAGTGAGGCCATGCTGCACCTCTGGAGGACAGGACTCCGGTTCTCTGGCTGAGCTGCCTGGGGTGAGAGGACTGTGAACCTGGCTGCCCATGCGCTCAGCCAGCCCCCACCCTGTCGCGGTCGCTTCTGGCCGGCGGAAGGACACACGACAAAGTCTGGGAGTGGACAACCTTTTCTTTTTATTCTTCTTCTCCGTACAGCCTGCCCTGGGTTCTCCCAGCTGAAGCCTCCTTTGGTCCGCTCTCCGCGGCTCCTCTTGTGCTTCAGTCTGCCCCGAAGCCTCTATCGGTCCGCTCTCCGCGGCTCCTTCTGGGCTTCTACTTCCGGGCTTCTACCTGGCTTCTACTTCCTCCCAGGGGTGGCACCAGTATATATATACGGGTACAGTGTCCAATCATGTTAAAGTAAGCAAGGCAAGCTGATTGGCTAACATCATCAGTTGCCAGGCAGACTATATTGTTGAGCGGGTTGTTTACGCGGTAAGCAGGAAACTAACATATTCGATGGGAGGGGTAATCTACCTCAGGCTTCACTCTTTACTACAGGCCTCACGTCCGCCAAGTGAGGCGACCGGGCTCGGGGCTGCGGCTCCCAACATCTCCCCCTTTTTTATTTTTTATGAATGTGCGCATCGTAGCCCTTCCTGGACTGGGTGCAGAGGCTTATGCCCTATGCGTAGGCCCACCGTAGGTCCTTGGCTTAGACCCTGGTCGGCCGTCCCATGGTCTGCCAAGGCCCTGAGGCCCTCGTCCTTTTTCTAGGGCCAGGCACAAACTGGACGGAACCTGGATGCACACAAGCTTGCACTCATTTCCTCTCCGTAAAGAAATCCCCTCGGAGAGAAATTTAGACCTGGGCAGCATCTAACAGTCCAGCGGCTTACGTGCAGGATGGGGTAGGGCCTGGCTTAGGTCGAGTCGTGCTGGGGAGGCACGCTCTTACCCGTCATTGACTCACCTACCCTGCTGTATATTGTCACCTTATGGAGGAGAATGAGGGATGCCCGCCATATCTAGACTCGGTCGTGGGCCAATCGAGCAAGCCATGCATATGCCTGAGGATCTTCTTGTCCATTTCGGGCTACCGCTATTTCTATTCATCTTGTTGGTTGGTCTGTGATGGATCTCCAGTAGGGCAGGTCTGATCTTTAGTCGAGGGCTTTGTTGTCCGTGTCAGTCTCTCCGGTATCCACAGTGGTTCTCGTCCCGGTTCCTGTGGGAAAACACAAACCGCGCCTCGGTTCCAGCTGACCACTGGATCCGGGCCCATCCATTGTCCTGTCAGGACATCTTTCCACTTCACCCACCCTTTATGGTTGGGGGAAGGGTTGCAGTGCTCCACAGCTGGGGAGCGATTATCATTATTTAAATTTAAAAAATTGTGTGTGAATAGTGCCATGGATAATCGTGCCTTTGGGGCCAGGCCTTGGCCTACTCCCCCTTTTTGTTTTTGTAAAATTTCTTTGAGGCTTCTATGAGCCCTCTCAATGATTCCTTGACCTTGGGGATTGTATGGGATACCATGTTTTAATTGAACCTCCATCATTTTGCAGAACTCATTGAAAGCTTTGCCTATATAGGCTGGTCCATTATCAGTTTTTAATATCTTTGGTTTGCCCCATGCGGCCCAAGCCGCCAGGCAATGATTGATCACATTAGACACTTTTTCACCTGTTTTTGTTGTTGTAAATATGACGTGAGAACAGGTGTCTGTGGAAACATGAACATATTTAAGAGTCCCAAACTCCTGTATATGTGTGATGTCCATCTGCCAAACATCACCAGGGATCAAACCTCGAGGGTTTACTCCCATCGGTATGGCAGGTTTATATGTGGCACAGGAGTCACATAGTCGCACGATATCTCGTGCATCTGCTCTGGAAACATGGAAATGGTTTGCTAGTGTCCTGGCATTGACATGAAACTTAACATGGAAGGCACGGGCTCGCTCGATTGGTGTTAGTAAGGTAAAAATCCATAACGGGCGAGTGGCAGTGTCAGCAGCTGCATTTCCCTGTGCCATAGGCCCTGGCAGGGATGTATGTGCTCTTATGTGGGTGGTGAAGACCTTATGGTGCCTGTTCTGAAGCAATGTCTGGATAGACAGGAACAGCCCAGCCACTGTGGAAGTGGATCTAATTAAACCGGCAGTCTCAAGCACTTGCATAGCATTGACCACATACCTAGAATCGGAGACAATGTTAATGTGTCCTAATCTAAGTTGTGTACTGACTATTTTTGACAAGGCTAATAGCTTCTCCTTAGGCAGGGGCCACTGAGGTACCCAAACCGGATCATTTGATCTCCAGGTGATTTTGATCGAAGTGGGTAGGAGAGCTTCTTCAGCGGCCCCTAAGAAAAACCCAATCCTTGCCTACCTTTTTTGTTCTCTACTGGTATTGGGGATGTCCGACCCTGCAGGGCATTGCCCAAGCCTTTGCCGGGGGTATATCCCTGGTTCCTGAGTATATCCTTAGCCTGGGGGGAGCAGTTTGACGTAAGCGTGACATCCATCTGAGTGAGGATGTCCCTTCCCCATAGAGACACTGGCAACTGCAACACAAACGGTTGGAAATGGCCCTGATGACCCTCCTCATCGCACCAGAGCAGGGTTGAAGCACTAACCTGAGGAGCTGACACCATCCCCAGGCCCTGCAGCGTGTTATCTGCAGTGTTGGTGGGCCAGTTGGAAGGCCAATCCTTTCTGGAGATAATGGAACGGTCAGCTCCTGTGTCTAGGAGCCCTGTTATATTTTTGCCATTGACCTTAAGTGAGAGCATAGGCCTTTTACCAAGTGTCATATGGAGTCCCTCAAAGACTTCCCCTGAGGAACCGAAACCTTGACTTTCTCTAATTTTCTGCTTTGAGGGAAATCTCTTGTGGAGACTGGGGAGCAGCAAGAGCTGCGCCATCTTGTCTCCTTTATTGATTACCATAGTACCCACAAGAGATTGAACCATAATTTTAATATGTCCTGTGTAGTCTGAGTCTATGACCCCCGGGACTACTGTGAGACCCTGAAGGGCCGTGGAGGATCTCCCGATCACCAGACCCACGGAATTTTTGGGTAACGGTCCCTTAAAAGTGGTTTCAACCACTTGAACACCCATATCAGGCACTAATATAAGTCCTGAGGCGACACTGAGGTCCACACCTGCTGACCCAGGGGTGGCCCTTGTTGAAGGCTGCCACCCTGAGCTGTCCTGTCTCTGGGGCGGGGGCCCGCCTGTGAAGGGGGCCCCCTCTGGCCGTTTTTTGGCTCTCTAGCATCTTGTCCACAAATACGGTTGCCCTGAGCATCAAAACCTGACCTACACTCCTCAGCTCTGTGTGATCCCTTCTTGCATCGCCCACAAACATATGGCTCTTCATTCCTAGGACGAGGCCTAGCATCTGCATTGTTTGGGCAGTGACGTTTAATGTGTCCTGGCTCCCCGCAGGCAAAACACCCTTTAGCCTTACATTCCCCTCCTGACCCGCGAGGTCCCCTCTGCTGTACAGCCGCGGCCAGGAGAGCAGCCACTCCCGAGTTAGAGAGCGGCCCCCCTATCTCTCTGCATATCCTAATCCAGGCATTGAGGTCCTTGTTCTTATGAGGAGCTATCGCTGCCTTGCACTCCTTTGTACACTGTTCGAAAATCAGCTGCCTTACCAGCGGTCGAGCCACTCCCGGATCAGAAAATATCTTATCGGCAGCATCTTGCATTCGGGCCACAAAGTCAACAAATGGCTCTGTGGTACCCTGAATTATTTTTGAAAGACACAAGGAGGCTGTTCCGGCACCACTTACTTGCTTCCAGGCGCGGAGCCCTATGGCATTGATTTGTTCATAGACAGCGCCGGGGAACTGCGTCTGATCATCAGCGTGCCGACCTTCTCCCATAAGCATTTCTTTGTTCCACCCCCGGTTTCCTCGATTGGCGTTTTTCTCAGCCTGCTCTGCAGAGAACTCTGCATACCAGGCTCGCCAATCCAGGTAACTACCCGAGGGCAGACACGCCTTTGCTAGCTGAATCCAGTCCGCGGGGGTGAGGGGCCCAGAAGACAGATTCTCCAGCATGGCAATGGTGTAAGGCGCAGTCGGCCCAAAAGTTGTAACTGCATTTTTAAGCTCTCTAATCTGCTTTATCTCAAAAGGCTCCCATACATTGCGTCCCTGGCCCATAGCTACTTGTACAGGAAATATCTCGTAGGGGTCACTATCTATCCCAGGTGGATGTACCTCATGAGACAAGCGTCCCCCCTGCCAAAGCCGCCTGTGAAAATACCGACCCGCCTGCGGCGGAGCATAAGACGGCGGCCGTGATTGGGCGGAAAATGGGGGCCCGTGCATCACTTCCTGTTCTGGCGAAAGGGGGGGGGGCTCCCAGGCGGCCGCCTCGTGGCGAGGAATCGCCTCCGGAAACGGCCCCCGAGGTGGGGCGGAAGGCTTTGCCTCCCTCTCGCGCCGGGGCGCACTCAGGAGCTCTCTACTCCTCCGCAGACCAGGTTGAGCAGAGCGCAATTCGCGGGGCAACGCTGGAAAAGAACCCTGCGACTCCTTATTGAGCGACTTAGGCTCCTGACAGCTGGTCTCTTTGGCCTCCCTGCCATTCAACTTTCCCTCGTCCTCGGAGTCAGACGACTCCGAGGCTAGAGCCCCGTCCTCCTCCTTAGCATCCTTGTTCCCCTTGACGGACACCTCTCGGGAGCTCCCTGACTGGGCCTGCTCAGATACCCTGCGTACTTTTGTAAGCTCTTGAGAGCTTTCTCCACAACCACCCTCGCTCTTAGTGCCGCTACCTAGCATGTTTCCCATTTTTTAATATGTTACTCACCGCGTGAGGCCCAAGGAATCCGCCACTTACGCGTGAGCCTGAGGGGAGTCTAAAAGCCCTGTAGGTGCGCGCCACCCAGAGCCCAGGCTTATCCCCAACTCACCTGTCTCGCAGCTCTGTACTGGAGCGTTGTCCACTTCACGTCTCGGGGGTGATCAGTCCCCGTACGGGCCACCAAATGTCGCGGTCGCTTCTGGCCGGCGGAAGGACACACGACAAAGTCTGGGAGTGGACAACCTTTTCTTTTTATTCTTCTTCTCCGTACAGCCTGCCCTGGGTTCTCCCAGCTGAAGCCTCCTTTGGTCCGCTCTCCGAGGCTCCTCTTGTGCTTCAGTCTGCCCCGAAGCCTCTATCGGTCCGCTCTCCGCGGCTCCTTCTGGGCTTCTACTTCCGGGCTTCTACCTGGCTTCTACTTCCTCCCAGGGGTGGCACCAGTATATATATACGGGTACAGTGTCCAATCATGTTAAAGTAAGCAAGGCAAGCTGATTGGCTAACATCATCAGTTGCCAGGCAGACTATATTGTTGAGCGGGTTGTTTACGCGGTAAGCAGGAAACTAACATATTCGATGGGAGGGGTAATCTACCTCAGGCTTCACTCTTTACTACAGGCCTCACGTCCGCCAAGTGAGGCGACCGGGCTCGGGGCTGCGGCTCCCAACACCACCCCACCCCACCCGGTACCCTTCCTCTTTCCAGGGCTGGAGAGGAAGCCGGTCACAGTCAAGACTGGCCTCCTTGCCAGAGAGGCATCGTAACCTGATGAATCTGGGAGGAAGCTCATTGAGTGGTCCTCAGCTGTCTAGACCCCAAAACCAGCAAGGGCAGCTGCACCCAGCTCCCAGCTCTTTGTCAGGCACCAAAGCCTGAGCACGACAACCGCAGCTGGGAGAGAAAAATCCCACTATGCATTCCCACTACACTAGAAACAGTGGAGATAGGGCCCCCTAGCTCAGAGGCTCAAGCACTTGTCCGGCCCAGCTCCAAAATCCCACTGATCAGGCATTTCTTGTGGTGAAGCAGTTCTGAGACTACTTATTTAGAAGGTATCTTTCTTCAGGAGGAAGATCAGGTTTGTGATGACTTAAGCAGAAAGACATTTGTGATAACCACAACTATAATCTTTGAGAGGACTATATAGAATTGTGGGAAAGCAACCTCTGAACTCTTTGGCCAGTTTTTCCTAAGGCTTTATGGAAGTTGGTGGGGTAGCCCAAACTAGAATTGGAAAAATGGGGTGAAATAGCTCCCACAGCCAGTCAGGACCCTTCCACTGTGAGAACTACCATCTGCACAGTGCTTCCTAAGGACAACTGTACTGAGTCCTCCATGGGCCCTGCTTATTCTGTTACTCCTCTATGGGCCTCATCTCTTTGATCAGGATGAAACTCAGATTCAGACAGAAAGTGACTTGCTCAGGATCACACAGGATGGGGAGGAGCAGAGCTGAGTTTCAGACCCAAGTTCATGTGATACCAAAGCTCTTTCTCCTAAGCTTTCCTGCCTACCTGACTCATGGCTGAAGTCGTCAGATTAGACATCAGGACTACTCGCTTTCTGTTGCACTTGTGAGCTTGTTGGGATGTGGTCTGTGATTACTCTGTGGTTTAGGAGATGGGTAAGAGAGGACAGTAATTCACACTAAGACCTAGAACAAGATCTGGATCAAACCCTTGCAGTTAGGAAACAGTATATTCAGCTAGCAGGTGGAAAAAGAGAGACGGCTGCAAGAAATCTGAAGGTACTGCTGATCAATTACACCTCCCAAGTGGCCTTGGTGTCAGTTTACCATGAGTTTTCAAATAATTTACCAGGAAAGAGATAAACTGTGTTGCATCAAGGTTGTACAGCATCCTTAAATGCTAGCTTTCTCTGCGCAAAGAATTTTGAATTTTCATCATTTACAAAAAAATTAATTAAAAGTCCTGGGGTGGACTGGGCATGGTGGTGTATGCTTATAATCTCAGCACTTGGGAGGCTGAGGCAGGAGGATTGCTGTGAGCTCAAGGCCAGCCTGAGAAAAACTAAAGAAAAAGTACAAGTCTTTAATTCCAGCACTCAGAGGCTGAAGCAAAAGGACCTGTAAGGTTGGAATTGGACCTGACTCCCCCAGCCCCCAACATGCTTGTCAGCAGAAGCACTACTTTCCGCAGGGAACTCAGCTCAGCACTAAGGCTGTCACAGGAAATAAGGAAATAAGATAGGACAAGGAATTCTGCAGGTCCTGGGATATCTGAAGATACTCAAAATTTTATATCTGACACTTCAAGGACTCTGCCCACTGAGGTGCAAGACTGCCAAAGAACTTTGACCACAGATGTTTGCTAGAATCTTCCTGCCTAATGTACCCTGCCTTCTCTCTATTCCTATCAAAAGAGAAACTTCTCTTTGTTCCAGGCAGATGATCTCGCCCTCAGCCTGCATCCAGGCACAATAAGTTCCAGGTCGTGTTGCCTTTACACAAGCCTGGTAGTCTCTGCTGGTTTCCTCCCACCTGTATGTTAGAGATTGCAATGCATTAAAAACCAGCCTAACGGGGGCTGGGGATTTAGCTCAGCGGCATAAGCGCTTGCCTTGCAAGTAGGCAGTCGTGAGTTCGATCCCTGGTACCGATAAAAATGAAAAAGACCAAAAAAAAAAAAAAAAAAAAAAACCAGCCTAAGGTACATAGTGAGCTCAAGGCCAACCTGAATTTCACAGCAAAACCCAACCTCAAAACACAAAAACAGGGCCAGGGATGTAGCTCAGCAGCACAGCACCTCCTGGCAAGTGCAAGGTCCCGAGTTCGATTTCCGGCACCAAAAACAAAAACAAAACAAAACAAGTCCTGGGGAAAAGTCATTATTCCTTATTTAACAAAAGCAACAGCTGAAGGATTCGTGGCTAACAGGCCCAGAGAATCATGGGAACCTGTGGCAGGGGTGGGGTGAGAATTCATTTCCCTGGTTGGAATTCAGTTTTCCTTTTCTTGGATGAGTAAACCATGGCTGAGATCAGCCCCACTGCATTTCAAGTCCATTCTTAGGAATGATAGCTTCTGTAGGTCAAATGCTGCTACTCTCCCCACCACCCAAACACTGGCCCATGGATGGCCCCCACCTGCTTGGGGTTAGACATTGGTACCCGGGCTTACTGATCAGAAGACAGAGGCACGTACAGGCAGGAGGCTGGATCAGGTCCTAGGGCATTTGCTGGTACAGGATGCCAGCAGGTAATCTTTCCCCCAGGTCACACTGTACTCCACCTGATCCTGCCTGAAACAGAGCAGAGTGGTTCGGGTTCACACAGAGGTGAAGACACACCATCGTCGCCACAGCGAAGAGCAGATGTGAAGAAAGCTACGGCACTGCATCTTCAAAGACGGACGCTGGTGCCCAGCTCAGTGGGGCCGTGAGAGTCTTGGCTCGGCAGCAGCCCTGGCCTTTTCCCTTCCTCTCCCCTGCCCCTGGCTCTGCCTGCTGTCTGATTCCCTCCTCCTCCCTCTCCTTGGTTAGAGCAGAGCTCATTAATACAGTGAAGATTATGGGTAGCAGGGCTTGAAGTCCCCTGCTCCTTTGCTGAAGCTGTGAGTTCCTAGCTCCTCCTGGCAGATGCTCAATGAATTGATCGGCGTGCAGGGACGTACAGAGAGGAAGATGCGGCCATGTCCCTGCTGATTAGTATTTGATTGCTAAAATTGTCATATTGTACCTTTATCGGTATCTAGAAAATCGGAGAATCCACAATTTAGAGGCATTTGGTGGCAAAATATCCCCATTGTAGGCATGGATGGGGCAGGCCTGGGCCTGGAAGACAAAGGATGTCAGCTGAGAGTTGAGTCTCTACTATTGCAAGCCCTCAGAATTTGAGTTAGGAGAGGATTAACTTTGCCAAGCGTCACATTCCTTTTAGGTATAAGCACACCTAATGTTGTCCCTTCCAGCTGACTGCCATAAGAATAAAGTGCCACAGGCCACCAGACAAACAGTCAAGGCCAAACAAATGCTGGTTTTCTCCCCAGAAGTCCTTTCCTTAGCTCCACATGCATTCTCAGCAGAGGAATATTATTCTTACCTGAACGAATGAAATTCTCTATACCCAACAGTGGGAGACAACTCCAGTGACTCCCTTTGAATGCAAAACAATTACTGTGACTTTGATTATTTGGAGACCCATTTCCTTATAAAGATATGTAAAAAGCTAGCTAGGGTATTTCCTTCTCTCTTCAATGGACCCTAAGCATTGCAAATCAGGCTAGCCCAGGTGCTAATATGTAATCTCTAAAGCCAACTGACAGTCCTGTTTCCTCTCATAGTGTTCTTCCTACAGGATATGTACAGGATAGGAGCACAGCAAGATGTTAGAGCCACTAGCTCCAGGAATGTCAACTGGGTACAGCCTCAAGATAAAGAGGCTTGACTCCCCAGGGCACAAGAGTTTGCATATCAGAAACCTAAGCAACAGCCTTCCAAAACAATTCCATTGCTACCTTAGTTAGATTATGTAAATTGATCCTTCTGCATATCTTTGTCTCTGCAATTTATAGAGATGTCATTCTTGCACCTGGCCAGCCAGCTCAAGTTACTCACATAATTCCTGCCATCCTCACTATCACTCATCCCTGAGCTACCCTCCCCACTTCTTCACAAGATAATAAATTCTGGGAGAGGCCTAGGATCAAGGCCTTTGTCCGTATGTCCTCATGGGGATCGGATTTAGGATCCCTTGGCTGCCCTTAACTTGGAACATGTCTTGGTGTCTTTATTCTTGCTGTGGGTTGCATTGGTGGTGGTAGATTGGAATTAACTTGCTGGGATTCCAATGACGCCTCAGTGGGACTACAAATACAACCTTTTGGATTGTGAGGAGAACTTGAAAGAGAATTACAATACTTGGATGACTGAACTCCATATTTGGGATTATAATACCCAACCTTTCAACACAAAAGGCTAACAACTCATGGAAGAGCAATCACCACCAGCTAAGATGAGTCTGGCAATAGCTGTGCGTTTCAATGATTTTATGGAGCCATCACAGCTAAGCTCCCCATGATGAGGTCTCCCATCACTGCCCAGGACATAGTGGGGCAGTTTCAGTTACCTATTAACTTTTCCAGGCACATATTCCAATTGTAATGCTATAGTGATTCATGAGATTCTTTGTGTTTATGCACTCTCCAAAAACAAAGGCTGTGCTTTGTACAGTACCTGGCACATGGAAGATGAATGAGTGAATATACAAAATGCTGCCACTCCTATTTCTTTCTAGCCAAATGTCAGTTCGGCTAGTGTACGGGGCAGCGACCACAGCCTGCTGCATGTGGAGGATGGCGGGAACCTTGGTCAGGGTTGCAATGTGTGAGTGCTGGGGCAGACCTTCGCCCCAGACCTCCTGACACCAACCTTGCCTCCTTTCCTCCACACTCCTCTGCCCTGTGACTCACCAGCCTCACCCTCCTCTTTTACTGGTGCTATTCCAGAGGAGGACTGTGCCTGGGAGCCTGGGTGTGTCATTTGGAGTTGCCACATTTTGCATACAGAAGGCCCACTTTCCACCCTAAGCCCCTGAGTAATGGGTTAGTTATTGGCTGACAACAGCCCTCTTTGGTGATGGTGAAATAGGCCCTTAGGAGCTCATTTACACAAGCTCTAGAAAGCAGAGAAAGGGATCCTGAGGTGGGAACTCAAGTCAGAAATGTGCATGTTGTCTGCTGCAGGGGGAGAGAGAGAGTTGGGAGATGGGGGAGTGGTCCTTTATATTCAGTTTGAATACTTTGTGTAGGGCTGGGGATCAAACCCAGGGCCTTATACATGCAAGGCAAGAGCTCTACCACTAAGCCACATTCCCAGCCCCTCAGCTTGAAAACTTTCAAAATTCAGTCATTCTGTGCAATTTTTCTCTCCTCTGATTGCCTAAGAATATTTTTTTTTAAAGTTCACTCAACATACTTACAGCTATTGAGCCACAGTTTATATTCTTGCTTCTCTTTTAATCACCCTCCATGCTTTACTAATTAACCAAGTTCCTGACTCTTAAGTTTACCTGCCTGCTGAACCCAGCCTTTCCCCACTTTTAACCTCTCTGTCTTTAGGGACCCATTACAGACCCATGATGAGGCAAGGTGGAACTTAACATTCAGGCAGACACAATGGGCAAAACACCCCGGGAGGAAACAGTAGCAGGTGTGTGCACGGCCCAGTCTGCCTTGAACAACCAGTTGGAGAGGGCAAGTGATTTCTCTTCCCCACATCCAGGGCCTGAATCTGTGGCACTGCAGTGGTTCCTGCAGGTTCCTGTGTCACTCTAGTCGATTTCATTGTCTAAACAGAATAACCTTGAGGACAAAAGACACAGGAACAAGAACTACAAACACTCCTTCCCCACTCCAGAGCTTGCTCAAGGCTCTTTATTGGGCAGAAAAGGTCAACCCTAAGCCTACTGTGGTCTGGAAGTGGCTGTGACAGGATTGTCACTGTAAAAACTTCCTTTAAAGAGTCTTCAAAGCCTTTTATTACCACAGAATAGCTGAGCTGATAAAGAATCCAAAGGACAGTAATACCCCTTGAAATGTGGAGGCATCTGCTTCCGGGTGGTTGTCAGCAGGGAGACTGCTTCATTCCTCCCAAATCAAGGTGAACAAGTGGCTTCACTGGTCACTAAGGCCGTGTGAGGGTCAGAAGAAACCTGATACTGGTAAGGGCTGGTCTGGCTGCTGTGGTCAGGAAAGGAGGGTGTGACTGGCAGGTCACAAACCGAGGGGTCCCGTGCCAGTGCTGGGGATGGGCATGCTCCGCAGCCAGTGTGCTCTGAGCTGTGTGTGTCAAGAGTGGGAGTAGTCACAACAGGGAAGAGAAACCAAGTCCAGCACCTGGAGCTCTGCAGAGACCCTGAGTGTGTCGGGGAAAGCCAAAAGCACAAGTGATCTCAGTGGTGGGGACAGCAAGTGGCAGCAGCAGCAAGATTTAGGAGATAATGGGGCACTAGATTAATAAGAACCCGAAGAGCTAATACAAAAGGGATCCACAGTGCATGCACATCACTAAACAGATGAAAGCACAGGCATGCAAGGAGGCAAGGAAAGTGGTCAGCGGTGAGCCACGGGGGTTGCAAACATACACGGGAAACACTCGCGCCCAGCGGAGACCAAGATGTACACCAGCTAGTCCAGAAATAAATCCTGAGCTCAAGGCTGCTTCTTGGCTGCAGTCACTCACCTGCGCCCAGTTCAAGTAAGGGTGCCACTGGGGCCCCGGAGGAGGCTTTGGCCCAAAGAGCACTAGACTCTTAAGTAGGGGTAGTGAGGGACCCAGACCACACCGCTGAAGGGATCCGCAAACAAACTCTTCCCCTCCGGGCCAGCACCGGCACTCGCACCCCCGCCTGAGGGCAGCTTCCGCGGAGCACTGGCTCCCCAGGTCAGCCGCGACCCCAGGAGCGCCGGCGGGGAGGGCAGCTGAAATCCGGGCCACAGCTCACCTCGGACCTGGGGCGCAGCCCTCCCGGAGGCCGGGCTCCCCTCCCCCCGCTTGATGACATCATGTGTTTGGTGCTGAGCTGCTACATAAAGGCAGCCCAGAGAGCCAGGCGCCCAGACGCGGACTAGCTCGCGCGGTGCTGGTGCGCCCCGTCTGCTGAGAGCATCGCGCCGGGGACGCGTGGAAGATGTCCCGCAGCGGCCCACGCGCGGCCGCCGCCGCCCTCCTGCTGCTGATCCTGCAGGCGCAGCCTTCCCGCGCGGCCCCGCGCAACGGTAAAGTTCCCGCCCGCTTCCCGAGCAGTGCTGAGCACTCAGCCCCACCTGGGCAAGAGGGGTCTTCAGGCTTTGCAGGATCAGGTCAGATCACTGCTGGGGGCGGAGGGAAGGCGGTGCATCCGAAAGAGCGCGTTTTGAAGCAAGGATGCTTGGGTTTTCTTTGCGAAGCAGGAATTGCTGCCGCTGGATGGGGCGGGAAGCGCGTGGCCTCTCGCAGTTGGCGTTGAAATGCTTGCATGGCTGCCAAAAGCCCGCGGCTCCCTCTCTCTGGAGGTGTGGTTTGCACACCAAGGAGGATTTAAAGTCTTACCTGCGAGGGTTTGCTGCTGCCCACTGCGGACCGCTCAGTGGAGGTGTTTCCTCTGAGAGAGAAACTCTTCACCGCAGGTTTTACCTCCACGTGAAAGGGATAACGTAAAATCCCATCCTTGATCATTGTTTTTCTGTAGGTGGACTCGACTGTCCAGAAAGTCCATGTGTCTGCACCCACACGCGCACGCACACCTTATTTCTGATAGTAATTAGGGCGCCTAAGCTGCGGGGAGGGGGTAGCGCCGAGCTAGTGGAGAGGGACAGGTTGAGGTGGGGAGGGGACCGGGGTGATTCTTCGGTTAAGACTCTTCCTGCCTGCTGTTCCGTCGGCCGGGTAGGGGAGGTGACTTTGGTGAAAGTGCCCTGGGTCCTGGTGGATGCTTCTGCCCTGGACAGAGTCTGCCCCAGCTTGTGGGGACACTTGTGGGTGCTGCAGTTCCTGGGCTTGCAACAGTTCCTGGAGTTGCAAAGTGGGTTTGCAACATTTATGGAAGGACTCGGAGGGGCTGAGAGTCGCTCCCTGCCGCCGGCACTGGTGGCACCATCGAAGCTCTGCGCTTCTCTCAGGTCACTGTGCAGCTGGGGAGGGGCGCGGGGTGGCCGAGCATTCTGACTGGTGGCCATGATGTGCTCAGCACCGTCTCCCTCCTGTGGGCGGGGTGGGGGAAAGCACTTCCATAAACGTGGAAACTCATTGTTAAAACTGCCAACTTCGGAATGTGTTCCTGTCGGGAGAAAGTAGGCTTGAGATGGAAGTACACTGGAAATCGTTTTTAGTCCCGGGAGGCTCCAAGACGGGAGAAAAAGGCCACTCTCCAGCTATCTTCCCTGAAAGCTCATTGCTTGCCTCTCCCAGGGACCGCTGGCCCCCTGCCCCCAGCTCCCTTCCTTGCCAAGCTCCAGGCTGAGGCAGGGGAAGCTTGCAGTCAAAACTCTTCCCCTCCCACAGGCACACTTGGGTTCTATGTAATAGGTCACCCTACCCCGTACTGGAATTGAACCTAGGGCCTCACAGTGCTAGACAGCCCTCTACCACTAAGCTACTCCCCCAGCTCTCTTAATTTAATGTATTTATTTTGCTTCTTTGAGACAAGGCCTCTAACTTACTATCCTTCTGCCTTAGCCTCCCAAGTACTTGGACTACAGGTGTGTACCACTATGCCCAGCAAGTTTTTTTTTTCTGTTGTTTATTATGCATGTTATTTATTATTTATTCTTGGCTCTTTGAATGCCACAGGGGACAAGGTCTAAGCAAAAACTCACTGAGGTGAACAGAGTGCCAATATTAACCCAGCTGAGCTAGAGGGTCTTGCTGAGTAATGGAGTCTACATGTGCTCTGCCCTCTGCCTGGACATTGAAACTTGCCGCAGTTGACCCTGGTGACTGTCCCAGAAAAACACTCAGGGTCAGGGGAAGGAGGAGCATGGATCGTGGTGATGGCAAGGGTCTTTTGAAGAAAACCTTAGGATGCCTGGTTGCCATGGCTAATGGACATTCTAGTGACTTCTGGCCCTGCCCGGGTGATTGTTACTTTAGAAGCTTCTTGCAAGCAGGGCCCCCGAAGAGGCCTGGCTCTTGGTAAATACCATTTGCTGGTGGGATCCCTCCAGGGCACCTCTGTTCCCAGTGCTAGTTGGGTTTGCAGGTTCAAACAGGCATTGAGATGCCTCTTCCCGAAGGAGCTGAAGGCCTTTTTTGGGAAGGAAATGATTCTCTTTTGGGAAGGGCTTGCTCCCTCAGGAAACCTTGGCATGGCCTGGGTGGTGGAGTTAGGTTTAATCTTGTTAACACTGCTGTCCCTAAAGCTAGAGGTGGGAGCCTGGAGGTACCATTCCTGAGCTGCATAAACGTACTTCTGCCTTCTGCGTGGGTAGCTGAGTGCTGCACATGTGCACGCCTCTTGGCATCCTCCTGAGATGAAAGTGAAGCCAGGAAGGAATCTTTGGACCCTGATCTTCACAGACGAACCCTCATGACTCAGCACAATCCTCACCTTCTTTTTACGGTGCTGTGTCTCCCAGCCTTATAGCCCCTCAGCCCTGCCTGACATTTCTGTTTATACCCAAAGTACCAAGTCCCAACTACCAGGGAGCCAGAAGGGACAGGGAACATGGCTGCTTTTCAAGTCCTTGCTCTTGTGTCACTCCCCCAGGCCGTCCAGTCCCAGACATGCCCTCTGTACACTCATCTGTGAGCTTTCTGAAGTGTCACGCTGATGCCTATCTGAAGACAAGAGCACCAAATCTCGGGGCGGGGGCGAGGGGCAACCTCAGCTTTTCGAGCTCTGGGAACACAGCAGATGTGCAATGAGGCTTCATATTATCCGGGGTAGGGGCACTGTCACCCCAGGATGCAGAGATGGCTCCGAAGCAGTAGGGATCTCCCTGGGGATAGTGAAGATGGATTCTTCTGAGAGAATTCCTGTGAGAATTTTATATCCTGGGGCTCTGAGGGCTCTGCCTGGCTGAGCAGCAATACTTGGACTTCCCAGGTCTCTGAAATCTGTGAGTGTATTTCAATAGTGAACCTTTGGCCAGAATAGTGAAGGAGAATGTCCACAAAAGATGTCTGACATCTTCTGGAGCTTGTTCTAAGGCAGTGTTTTCTTTTCTTTTCACTATCATTTCAGTAAGAGGCCTCGTAATAAACTTGGGGATCATATGTAAGTTTGTTTCCTCCTGGTTCTGAAGGCTTTTATTTAATTGCTGCTTCAAGGGAGGTAACTCCTGTGGAGTCCATAGCCAGTTTCTGGGTGGTTTGTGGACCTTCTGTGATTTGTGATATGTGAAGTTTTGTGTGTCCAAGCTTGTGACCACTTTTATGGGGAAAAGGGACACATCATCATCAGACAGTCCTAAAAGCTTGGACTCCACTGCCTGCTGCTCCAAAGACTGAGACATAGACTCAGAGGCTCATGGGAACAAATGGTAAATGTGCTGAGACTCTGCTCCCCTGTGATCTTAGGCAAATCACTTTACATTAGTGGACTTTAACTTCCTCACCCACAAAAAGAGGGGACAGGCATGCAAGAGAACTAAATTCTCTCCCTGAGTGAACCCTGAACCCTAAGACAACCACATAGAACAATGTAAGAATGTTGAGAACCCTTGAGTTACGACCAGCCTAACATGTGAACAACTGGGATTATGACTGGGATTTCAGTTTTAACTTACAACGAAAGTCTTGAGTTAGGCCCAAAGCCAGCCACTTGGGCTTCCAGATGGTCTCAGATACAGATTTAACCCTTAAAGAGCTCTGGAAGGAGCATTACAGTATCCTTTCCTGTGTGGGGCTGAGAAATCCTAGACCAGTGCCTCTCTAAGGACACTAAGGTCTGCTGAGCACAGAGAGAGACTCTGGAGTAGAGAGAGGAGTTTGGGCCTTTAGTTGGCAACCTGAGTTACAACCTGCCCTCCTGTGCAAATTGAGTTTGTAAGTCCAAGGGTCTGCTGTATGCAGAAAACATGGAATCATTTTAAAAAGAACTCATAGTGCTTGCCCCAGGGAACAGATAAATGGCTAGGGCCTATGAGGGGGCTGGTAATTTATTTAAAGTCTTATGGAGCCATCCTTTGATAAAAATTACCAAATTTTTGCATAGTGAGACCCTGTCCCAAAAAGACCAAAAAAAAAAAAAAAAAAAAAAAAAAACTACCAGTTTTAAATTTGAAAACTGGAAATAAGATTAAACCACAGACGCAAAGAAATAAAACAGGATAACAACAACAACAACAACAAAATGAGATTAAACTAGTCAAAAAACGAAGTCCTCTCTGAGTTTTAAAAAGCCACCCACCCAGGGCTTGCCTAGTTAATGCCCCTTGATGAGCGTGCAGGTCACCTGCCAGCCAAGTTTCACTGCAAAGGATTCTGAGTTTCTCCCCCCCACCCTGCTTCCCAGCCACACAGGCGCTGGGCTCGGAGAGAAGCTTCGAGAAGCTTCGGAGCCACCTCACCTTTAGGATGTGACCCCTAACCTCCCCTAGGGGAAGAGCGGCGAGGGCCGGCACTGTGAAAATGCATTTTCGATGGAGGGATAAAGGGCACTATGGTGGAAGGGCAGGGAGTGTAAGGGGAGTGACTCCTGTACTCCTGGCAGGACCATTCCTCCTCATGCCTGCCAGCGGGACTCGCAGCCGCAGTCCACTGGGAAACAAGGAGTCTCTTAGAAGCGGAAGCCAGGGTGGAAGTGGCTCAGGGGCCACTTCTCTTTGGTTTCTGGGCCACTTTTCAGCCATCCTGAGGTCAAATCTGTAGTGTCTTTCCTGCCACCTTCAGTTCAGATGTACTAACTTGCTTTGTTTTGTTCTTTGTAGGATCCAAGTGGACCTACATGGGTAAGTAGCAATTTTAAACCTGTTTTTTGGAGATGGCAATATTTAACAAAAAACCTGGAAACCTTGTATCTTTGGGGGTCAGAAATGCCATGCTGGTATTGCTGAGAGAGGGGACAAATGGGTTTCAAAACAATGGTTCCATAAGAGGACTGCACGCCACAGACCCCGAATGGTTCAGCCTGCTCCATGTACAGGCACTGGGCCACAGATTCCTGGGCAGATTCCTGCCAGCCCTCCAGCTACTTCCAGGCTGCAGGGGCCCTGGGCAGGAGAGAACCTTTTCTCTATGCAGCATATTTACCCAACAGTAAACAAAGAATAAAGGGCTCCTTTCTCAAGGTTTGGCTCCAGCTCTGGCTCTTAATCTGCTAGTGTATCTAGAATTAACTTCTTATGACCATGTCCGTAAGTAAGCCGTGCATGAAGAGGCAGAGGTCAATCCTTAGGGAAAGAGGGGTGCTTGTCTTCTGCAGAGAGACAGACATGTCTAGTGTGCCCCCAGGGCTTCTGTGGGAATAACTGTGCCGCTTGTAGCTGCCCTGGCAGGAACATAGAAGTAGGCTCAGGGAGAGATTTGCCCTTTCCTTACAAAGGTTACCTTGGGAGTGTCCGCCATGCTGGAAGCACAGAAAAGTTGTTGAACAACCAGCTACCTCCAGGCCACAGTCCCATGGCTCGGCTCTAACCCTGCATAGCTCCATTACTACTTAAGCACCTTCTATGTGCAAGGCACCCCATTAAGTGGGTAGGTCATTAGGAGGAACCCTGGGTCTATAGCTGGAAATTACTAAAGTCCACAATTTCAAACAGTATACAGCAGGTAATAATGCTAGACACAAATAAGTGATTCTGTACTTTAGTTGCTCAAAAGAGGAGAGAGCTAGGGCTGGAAAGCTTCTTAGAGGAAAGCTTTCTCCTGACACTCGGGGAGGGGAGAGCAAGTTCCAAGGGCATCATATGAGCAGGGGCAAGAGACAGCAGGGATAAATCTGAGGGAAGTGCCTGGAGAGCCTTCATAGGAGAGTAATGGGTATCCAGGTTGAAAGAGGTTGGATTAAACAGTCCAGAGGAAGCCAGGAGAGGAGGCCAGGAGGGGCAGGAGCGAATCTGTGTGTTAGGAAGAGTGACTTGGTAGTGGTGGGAGGGGGCAGGTGGAAGGGAAGTGGGAGCTGTTTGCCAAGAACTGGGTTCTGGGTCTTCACCTCCAGGGTACAGGGATGGCAGGAAGAGGGAAGGGGGAGACACCCGACAAAGGAAGAAGCAAGAGAGTTGGGCACTGTCCCTGGGCAGGCTATGCATTTGCGTGCATAGGTGTTGAAGGTGGACTTGATTCTTGGCCATACTCTGTGATTCTCCGTAACTTGGGGAGTGTCCTCTAGACTGGTGTTCCCAAACCACAGGACTGGGGTCACTGACATCAGAATCACCAGGATTGATTTGCAAAAATATAGATTTGGGGGCCTACACCTAGAGGAAAGAAGGAGCCTAAAAAACCTGTTACACATCCTCCAAGTGATTGATTTGTGGGAGGATGGGTTCAAAAACCAAGGCTTTAACTTTGCTAGGCAAATGCTCTACCACTGAACTATTCCACTGGCCCCTAAGCGTTCTGATAACACTCTGTAAGAGGACCACTGATCAGATTCCCAAGATCCCTGCAGCCTGAGTAACATGCCCCATCTCCTCGTGACCCATCTCCGCTACGGGCCTTCCGGCCTTTAGGGGAATAAAGGAACAACTATCCAGCCTCTGCAGAGTACTTTACCTCTCCATGACAATCTCCCAGGGCAGAATGAGGAGATGACAGGAAACACAATCATGGGGTGAAAAGCAGAAGAAAACCTTTACTGGCCCTGCAGATGCAGGGTTCTCCCATGAGAGCTTCTCTGTGCACCACATGGCCTGATCTCGAGCATTCCCCCCTGACAACCAACCCTGGCCAGCTCTCCGCCCTCCCAACTTTTTGCACCATTATAGCAACTTTTGGCTGAGGATCCAGAGGGCAGTGTTTAATGCTGCATGGACGTGCAAGGTATAAGCACCAAAGCAAGTCTAGTTTTCATTAGTGAAATGGGCATGTGTGGTGGGGATGAATGGAGGAGGAGAAAGCGAGGAGAGCTGAGGAAGCAGACAGGCTCAGGCTGTAGCTAGCAGCCGTGCTCAGAGTCATACAGGTACTCGGAGGGCCCAGCTCAGGCGCTGGGGAGAAGCGGCTTCCAGGTAGTGAGGGCTGTGCTGATGGGGCAAGTCCAAGCAAATGCAACGTGCTGGTTTTCCCAGCATGTGGAGCACAGCCTCTGTGCACGTAGACATTGCTGAGTCATCCTGCCCCCAGGCTTCCCATAGGTGGGACCTTGGAAGTACTTAGAAAGGGAACTCTGCCCCGACCCCAGCCCTGAGTCAGGAGGCTGACAGCATGAGCAGCTCGGGTAGAGGAGACCAGCTAGCAGAAGACCAGTACCAGCCCCTGCTCCCCCCGGGGAGGTGGATGCTTGCTGGGGTTGGGGAGCCAAGGTTCCATCTTGATCAGGAGAGGGGGAGGAAGGGTGATAATGACGAAACCTGGGCCCCTGCACCAAAGCCAGCCCAGCAGCCTCACCTGCTCAGAACTGGGAATGAGGCTGCAGTGAGGACGTGATGTGAGCTGCGACAGTGCCAGCCTGCTGAGGCAGATCTGTGCCCTTTGTGGTGGTAGTGGGGTGACTGGAAGGTGGTGCAAGGGTGTGGGTCACACCATCAGTCTCCTGCTGTAGTACTGTGTTCCCTTGGTGAAAACTCAGCAAGCTGCTAGCTCGTGATGCATGTGCTTATTTAGGTGTGCATTAGAATCAAGAAAAGTTAGAACATTCCAGCTGGCTGGGACGGTCATCTCTACCTGATAGTTTTTTCCAAGTCTTTACCCAAGAAAAGAACAGGAAAACCCAGAGAGAAACAACAGAGCAACCAGAGAGCTCAGAGACATGTGCCCTCCCTGATGGGCTCATGTGGGCGGGATGCTCCTCTGAAGTATAGCAGCTCAAAAAGAGACAAATGCCACTCAGCACTAGGGACCTGGGACAAGCGACACAAACCACTTCAGGCAAGGGGACAGCAAGGGCACATGGATACCGGAGCCTCTCCTCAGGGACAGTGAGTCCCACCTCTTCCTGAAGACACCCCTCCTTCCTGGCACAAGGAACTCTGGCAAGATGGGGGCTGGGCCTGGAGGGGTCAGGGCCTGTCTGTGGCCACTACACAGAGCCATGGCTGGATGGCTCTCTGCTCCAGCAGGGCTCAGTGTGACCCAGGCAGTGTCATGAACTCCTCCTCCTGCTGTCTGTCCCTTCTCTATCTCTCTCCCAGACAATGGATTCTAGGTCTTAAGGAATTTCCTAGCAGGGTATGTTGGTGCATGACTATAATCCCGCACTCGGCAGGCTGAGAGGCTGAGGCAGGAGGGTCCCTGTGAGTTCCAGGCCATCCTGGGCTACACAGTGAGGTTAAGGCCAGCTGGAATTTTCTAGAGAGCCCCTGTATCAAGGGAAAAAAATTTTTTCCTTTAGAAATCAGGATAAAATCCACCCCTAGGCCAAACCTCAAGTTCATGTCCTCAGGTCTTGGAGGTCCTCTAGCCTTTCCTGGCCTCTGTCTGTCTCCTTCTCAGTGACTGTTGGACTATGAAGTCACTGCTGATGTATTTTTCCTGGGGCTCTGGACACCGTCCCTAAGCCCTTCTCAGGCACTGAGAAGTAGATGGGAATACTCAGAAGGGACCAGAAAGTAAACTGTAGTTCCTATTCTTCAGCAGAGACATGGACACCAAGCGACCTCGTGCCAGACTGCAGGACACAGAGCATGTCTCAGAGCCAAAGGGAGAAAACGCAGTTAAAAGGCTGATTTGATTCAGAGAGGCTCTTGTCTTTCTCCTGGGTTGAAAAGGTTAGCCAACTCAAAATGCACCATCTTCTCCCCTATTCCCTGACGATGAGTTAGAGGCTCCAGTCACTCTCTGGAGAGCAGAAAAAGGCCAGGCACATTCTTCATCTGGGTGACTAAACCCTCACCTCTGTCTCAGGGGCGAGCACTTCGCATCACTTACTTAATCTGGGCTATGGTTCCCTTACTTCTATCTGGAGTTGTGACATCTAGGGTCTGCTTGGTGTGGTCTGCTCGCTAGGAATTATTTTTCATCTTTCCTGAGTTGCAAAACTGAGGTGTTTGTGTATATTGGAGGATCTTGAACTGTGGCGGGCAAAACGCCTGCCTGTTCCTATACAAAGCTGGCCTTGCCAGCTGAGCATTGTAAGAAGGATGTGATGCACGCGTTGATTCCTATACTGGGGAGGTGGAGAGTGGGGTGAGGCAGGAAACCCAGAAGAGGAAGTGAAAGTGTAGAGACCGCAGAACTAGACAAACTAGAAGGCATTCTGGCTGAACAGTCTAAGAAAAGTAACTTGACCTCTCTGAGCTTCATTTCCTTAGCCACACAGTGTAATAGTATCTGCCTTATTGGTTCTCAGAGTGTGGTCCTGGGTCAGCACCATCAGCATCACCGTGGCTCCATGTGTGGTTGCTAGCAGTGCTAATTCCCAGCCCCAGCCCAGGCCTGTCTCTGAACCAGCAGTCCTGTGAGTGAGCCCTGGTGTGTGCTCAAGGTGGAAAAGCATCTGGCTTTCACAGGGGTAGGAATCAAACAGGGCAACCCGCAGGCAGAGGTGAGCATAACCTAATTGCCATTTTCTTTGCTTTGCCACCCAGAACTCTAGCGCCATCTAATTTAGCTAATATGTGAGAGGACACCTCGGGAAGCTGGAGTTCCATAGATGGGGTATCCTGTTATTATTAGGAAAGGCTTGGCTTCCTCAGACTTTTCTGAACTGGGAGTTTATGCAGCCTGAAGATACTCCTTTTATATTCTGAATAAACAAAGTTCATTTCCTTTCTGGGGAAGAAAAGGATTGAACAAAACAGAAGGGCTGTATCTAAGCTCTTATCCCAAGAGCCCCATGAGTCAGAATATTCTTTCTAGCTGTCTCCTAGAGCAGGGTGAAACGGGATATGATCTCCTGGTGCCTTGCGGCCATGACCATGGCTACCCTGGCCATGAAGCTGAGCTTGTAGAGGGCAGGCACACCTTCTGTTCCCTGTCCAGGCGGAGGGGCGGAGCCAGGGCTTAAGGGTCAGAAATGGAGGCCTGTGCCTGGGAAGAAACTCGGGCTCGGGCCACTAGGACACTCTGCTGCACACACCCTAACCCTGAGAGGCTGTCTTTGCAGGCTGGTCTCCTCTGTTTTACTGTGTAGGTCACCCCAGGGCTACAGCTGTGGGTTCCACTGCAGAACCACGGGAGCCCTCACCAGGCTTCCAGGAGGTCACACAACTGGGAGAGACAGCACTTTCTCTGCCGGAGACCTAATTCTATTGGTTCTAAAATGCACATTTCCCCCACATCTTAGCATCTCTAAAATTGGAATAGATTTTATATTCAGTGGCAGCTAGAAGCTATAAAATAATAGCTGTATTACAGATAATCAGAAAGACTGTTCTGGATGCTAGGAGCACACAAAAAAGGGATGAAATGATTAACTTCAACAAATAGTGAAAACAAACAAGGCAGAAAGATGTAAAAATTGTTGCAACACACCCTGTCTGACAGACACAGGAATGACCTTGCACTGTACATTTTCCCAAGTTTCCGTCAGTTCATAGCTCATATATGCTTTTTGGTAGTCCTGGGCCAGCATTGCAAGTATTTACAACAAGGTGATTTAGGGGCTGTTTTAGTTTCCAGAAGTTCAAAAGGTACTTAATTTGTTCTATGGTTTTGGGAAAGATGATTGCGGTTGTGTTTATCTCTGATGCAGAGTCTGCAAACAAAAAACAAAATTTTGCCAAATGGTTCTCTGTCTCCTGGGACCTTCATGAGAATCGGAGAAAGGAAAAAAGCTGGCACTCAAGGGTGCAGAGCAAAGGTGTTCTGTAGTAAGCCTGAGACAGCTGTACAGATCACTGCTTCCCCTTTTGGCTTTGGTCACCAGAAGATCCAGTTGTAAACTGGTAGCTCCAACTTGAAAAACTGTCTATTTTTGTTTGTTTTTAATAAATTAGCATGCTATCAAAATTCTTGGCTATTTGGTTTTTGGGTTTTTTCTGTGTTTTTGTATGTTTTATGTGTTGTATTTTTTGAGTCAGGGTCTTACAATGTAGTTCAGGCTAGCTTTGAACTCTACGTAGGCCAGGCTGTCCTCGAACTTGCAGCAAGCCTCCTCCCTCAGCCTCTTGAGTACTGAGGTTACATGCATGTGCCACCACACCTGGCAGACTATTTGTGTTTAATAAACTTTTTAATAAGTGAATAGATGAATGAAATAGTTAACATTTTCCCATTTGCTATTTTAACCAATGAAAGATGTAAAAGCCAGTTTTAAATTCACCTGAGATAATTTGTTCATATGCATTGCACAAATACCTATTTGCTTTTTGTTTTTTGGGTCCTGGGATCAAATTCACGACCTTGTGCTTGCCAGACTGGTGCTTATGCTACTGAACTCAATCCCCAACTACACAAATACTAAGTACCAAACACTGGACCAAGGAAATAGACCAGTGCTGGTGTCAGGGGACTGATGAGAAGGCTGGTTCTTGTCAATGTGGGACTGAGATTCTGGGGAAGACAGCAGGTGAGCAGGGCCTTACACCACGGAGGATGTTGGTGAAAGAACAGAGACAGTTCCTGCAGAAGGAAGAGGTGTCCAAGCTGAGTTCTGAAGGACATGTGCAAACTTGCCAGGCAGAGGGCAAGGGTGATAGGGCCTTGGAGACAAAGAGACCACCATGCAGTGGCCAGGCAGGAGACTGGTATGTTCTGGGTTCACCAAGCAAGGGACTGGGGGTCAGGCCAGGGCCAGAGCCTGAGGCTGTCAGTGGAGGCAGAGGGGCTGAGAGGGTACCCTCAACTGCAGCGTGGAGTTAGGGAACACTGGTAAGAGGAGACCCCAGGGATGCTGGGAAGGGAGGCTGTACAGCAAGGTGGAGCAGGAGGCAGGGGAGGGGCCCCGACTTGTTGGTATAATTCACCCAGAAACGCAGACACCCAACATTGCGAATGGCTGGTGTAGCCTGCCTGCAGTGACAGCCTGGCTGGCACACAGGGTATTCAGTGGGCAGCCAGCTGCCGTTATTACCCAAGAGCCCTGGGAGGGGACCCAGAGCCAGGTGCTGCCCTATCCACTGACAGGGCCATCAAGGGACTAGACCACATAGCAGGAGCAGGCCCAGAACTGAGGCTCCTGATGCCCGGCTGATATGCTTCCTCAGTCATTCAGCAATGCTCACTTTATGCCAAGCACCTGCCCCCTACATGATGTATCATGCCGAGTAAATACAGAGATTAAAAAGAAAAAGTAAACATGCAGATTAGGCGGAGACAGATTACACCCTGTATAATCTTTTCCTTGATGGTTGAGAAGCACAATAGACTTTAATACCTGCTGACATGAACAAACGTTTACTACAGGTCTTTGTAACATGGTTGTGGAAATGTGGACAAAAGACCATGTGGTTGCTAGGAAAAAAAAAACCAGTGCACAGCCTGGGAGACATCAGGATCACCGCACTGACCCAGTGCCCTCAGGGAGGCACTTAGGAGGTGACTAGAGGGGATGGGGCTCACTGAAGGGGAGGCCAGAGTGGAGGCCGGATGCAAGAACTGGGTTGGATGCATGGGCCCAGTCTGTGTGGCAGGAAGCAGGGCCAGAGGGAGCCAGGCTGCGGAGACAGGTGGCAGGGAAACGCCTGTGTGCACGATGAGCTGTGTTCCGGGTCACGTCTCTCCTCATGCCTTCACACCTCTGTCCCTCATGGTTAGCTCAGAGCCCCTCCTGTGGTGTGGGAGTTGCACATAATATGTTTCTTAACACATTTCTCTTGGTACTTCCTGTCTCCAGTCTCTTTATTTTTATGTCTCCAGTCTCTTTATATTTATGTTTATTCTGTGGGACTGCAGCCTTCACACTGAGGTATATCCCTGGCTCTTTCATTATTTTTTTATCTTGAGAAAGAGTCTTGCTAAGCTGCTAAGATCGCCTGGCTGGGCTCAAAGTTGCAATCCTCCTGCCTCAGCCTCCCAGAGTGCTAGGATTACAGATATGAGTCTCCACTCATGGCACAGCTTTGAGTGTAACTTGTCCCTCACTGAAGGTGACAGAGCCAGGCCCCTATCTCTGCCTGTTCAAGGATGTTTGGTTAGAGAATTCATTATGCTCTGGGAAAAACACTGAGACCTGCAGGAACTGAATACTACCCTTTCACATAACTGCCCCATGAAGGAGGGTGTGTTTGGGTTAATACCAAGTGCCTCCTTAATGACTTGTCAGATGGCTGCTGGGGAGTTTTCCCTCAATGGCTTTTTGAGCTGGTGCTTAGCAATGTTCCAGGGCAGTGTTGGGTGCCACTGTCCCATCCCAGGGTCACACCGGCAGGTTCTTATGGCCTGGTCCAAGGGAGGTGCTTAGCAGGCAGCTGTCAGCAAATGAGGAAAGAGCAGTTTATCTCTGTGTTTATTTGGGGTTCTGAGACCCAGAGAAGGCAGCAGCGAGAAGGTGACACTTGCCTGGGCTGGCAAGATTTCTGAGCAGGATGCCGCATTGCCATGTGTCTCATTAAGAGCAACAGGAGACACCCAGGGAACCCCAAATTCTTCCCCAGTGAAGTGAAGGGGAGAAGCTGGCTTGCTGTAGAAGTTGAGCAGCAGCCCCAAGGTGAAGACAAAGGAAGAACGGAGACTGTCCAGCTTGGAGAAGCCTGGAGGCATAAAGGGACACCCACCTTGGCCAACGAAGCTCTTTGCTGTGACCTCAGCTTCTCGCTGGGCCCTGGGACACAGCTGAACTACTTTCATCTGTCAGTGAAGCGCCAGAGTCAGAAACGTGGCCTGGGTCTCACAGCTGCTCAGCCTCAGTGCTGTGAGTGACAGAGAGACCGGATGGTTGCAAACCCTTGACCTTCCCACTGGCTTTACACCTCTCTGGAAAAGAGGTGGTCAGAAGTAGCCCCTATGAAAGTCTTCCAGTGTGAGAAAAGCCATTAAAAAGCCAGTTTTCTCATTATAAGGCAAGACCAAGGGAGTTGCTTTACATAAAGCAAGAGCGTGTTAGGCTAGCGAGCACCAAGGACTTCTCACTGTGAAAACTGCATCAGGACACTCAGGACAGGCTGTGGTTCACAGGTCAGTCTTCCTTCAGTTTGTGTTCTGTCCTGAGAAATGCAAAAAGATCAGGTCTTTATCTGATCTGCGCTGTTCCTTATTTCCAGACTGCCCAGGGCCAGTCCAAGGGTTTGCTTGCAAAGCCACAGTCCCTCCGTGGTTGCTTCTTTCCAGCTCTGGAACACTGCTCAGTCCCTAATGCTGGGTGCTGCTCACCTCCTCCTGTCCACCGCCTGGCTCCAGACACTCTGGAGTGTGTTGAGCGGCTGCTGCGGGGAAGACAGGAACGCTCATGGTTCACAGCTCAGCCTGGCGCCTCACTGACTGTGATTTTGTGCAAGTTATCTGTTAAGTGAGAGCACAGTTATCTGTGTCATAGGGTTATCATGCTGAGGGAAGTAACGGAGGTCCACAGGCCAAATCCAGCCCACCATGCTTAAAAGTAAAACAGCACTAAAAAAAAAAAAGGCAGGGGGAGGGGGGACTGGGGATTTAGCTCAGCGGCATAAACGCCTGCCTTACAAGTGTTGGTCGTGAGTTCAATCCCCAGTACCGATAAAAAAGAAAAAGACAAAAGAAAAAAAAAAAAAAAAAGTAAAACTGCACTGGCACACAGCTATGCTCACTGGTTTGCATATTGTTTGTGGATAATTGGGCAGTAACAGAGACTGTGCAACTTTCAGACTTAAAAGACTTAAGATGTTTCATAGAATAAGTCTGCCAACTTCTATAAAAGAAATCTGCCCACCAAGCACATAATAAGTGCTCATGAAATGGTAGTTTTGGAGCTTAACAAAATCTGTTTGAGAGCCTAGGTTAACGCAAGGTGATTACAACCACAAAAGGAAATGGGTGTGTCTGTTATCAGTGCTCCAGGATCATATCCTGCCTCCTCAGACAGCACGGGACAGTACCATCCTAGGGGGGTCAAACACTCGCGGGCTGGAGCTCCCCTTTCCCACTATGTTCTCTTCTCCAAAGCTGGGCCCTCACTCTCTTTTTTGGCTCGAGATGCCTGTGAGCATCCAATTCTGGAAGCAAACTTCTCTGTAAATATTAGCTGGTGCTTCTTCCGCAGGGCCAGTGAGGCCCCACAGGACTTCCAGGCCTCTCTACTGCTGATGTTTGAAACAGGCTATTTCTTTGGGGTGGGGGTATCCTATGCACTGAGGCACGTTTAACAGCCTTTGTGGTCTCTACTGCTGGATGCTAACAGCATTCCCCTAATTCCAGCAATGTGGTGCCCAGAGTGCCTCCAGCCATTGCCACATGCCCCCTGAAGGGCACAATTGCCCCTCCTGAAAACCACTTGGCTTAGTCTGAAATAACATCGTGAGGCAATAATAATCCCATCCCAGACAGTTTAAATGCGTAGTTAGGAAGACAGTGTTCTGTGCAGGGCACAGACCTGCTAAAGATAGATCTGATTTGGATCACTGACTCACTAGGCACATCAGGTACCTTGGCTGCAAGCACCTGGGCTGGGGTTCTGCAGCTGGGGCTGTACTTCCCCTGGAGTGCTGGGGACTGCCCACCTCCAGTCTGTGCAATGAAGGACAGCTTCTCTACAGTGTGACCACGCCTACAACCCACCCTGTCATGCTTCGTGTTCAGATGTCCCCCACAAGCCTCATGCAGTCATGGACATGGCTGAGTCTGGAGTTCATGATTGGTTTGCTATCTGGTGCTGAGATTGGTGGTGTGAGTGCTGCACCCACCCAGGGGTGGAGCTGGCACACAGTGTAAGGGTAGGAAAAAGGCATGTCTTTCCACTTTTGCTCTGTTCACTCTTGCTGTTTGCAGTGGCCATGAATGGCTGCCCCGGCATGCCACCCTGCTTTGGAACCAACTGAGTATGGACTGAAACCTCCAAGAATTGTAAGAAATAAACCTTTCCTTCATTCATGTTGGGCGTCAGGTATTTTGACTCAGCGAGAGAAAAGTCAGACCCACCAGTAAGCCCCCATACAAGCCTTCCAGCCTCATCATTTTCACAGCCACCTGGAGCCAAGGAAGAAACGACTGGCAGCTTTACATGGACAGTCCATTCACTGATAGACTTATTCTTCCCACAAGCGCTGAATGATCCTTTTCGTGGGTTGCTCACAGGAGATCAGAGACATAACCTTGCCTTCAAAGGGATGTGGTAGAGGAGAAGGCAGGTATTAAGGAGGCAGAAATCAATGCTATGATAAGGTACCCTGGTGCTGTAGAACACAGAGAGGACAAATAACCTCCATGTGGGGGCAAGGTGGCTGCCAGCTAAGGCCTGCCTGAGGATCTAATTCTTGAAAGGCAGGACAAGGAGACTACGCGCATGTATTGTACAAGAATAGCATGTGTTTTAGGGATGAGGATGGCTTTCTATTGCAGGCAAGAGAATCTCCAAACCAGACCAGAGCAGTAATGGGGTCAGGAGGGTAGCAGCTGGTGCTGGGAAACAGTTCGGTCTTTTATGTTTCAGCGTGCCTGTGAGCAGAGGGGCTGACAGCTGTCATCCCAGACTTTGCTCTTAAGGAATTTATATAGCAAGGAGTCTTGGAAGCTAGAGATAATATTCCCTCAAGACAGAGAGCAGATTAGGTTATTGCCAGTGTAATAAAGACAGTGTATTCCCCAGGGGGCACATCTTGGGTAGGTTTGCTAAGTGCCCCTTGTAAAAAAAACTATTCTTAAGTTTCTTGTCCCTCAGCCATCATGCTGACCAATCTGCAGGGGCAGACCTCACCAGGCAACCGAACCTGGAAAACGAGCCTGGTGTTGCTCTAGCTACTGCAGTTAGTGTTGAGTTTTCCCTTGTCTCTCATCCAGGAGTCTCATGTCTTCCACCAGTGCCCTTGAAACACAGGCAGACTCATCTGTCAGCCTGCAAGCAGAATAAAATCTTTAACCTTTCTATTTTAGACAGGGTGGAGGGTGACCGGGGACACAGGAAGGACACAGATATGGAGCCTTGGGTCTTAAAGAGAAGCTGTGCCAGAGGGGAGAGGGGAAGTTGAGTTTAAAACAATCATCACACTCTCCCCAGGAGAATGTTTTTGGATCCAGGGTTCGATTAGGTAGGTGGCTGTATTCATTTGTGCTGGCTCCTTAGACCTCTGTGCCTTGGCATTTCTGAAATGTGCACACCTGATAAGCAGTGTCTAGATCTTGTGAGGGTCCCTCGGATCAGGTTGATCGAGTTTTCTCATGATGAGAGTCAGGCTCCTCTGGCAGGAGTACCACGAAAATAAGGTGGTGTTGACAGCATGCATCTCCACAGGAGCCATACACTGAGACTGCTCCCGTGACTGTTGATCACATGGTTAAGGTGGCATCGGATAGCTTTCTCCATTGTGACATTGCCCTTGTCTCCTTTATAAGTGAAGGGTAACTTGTGGGGAAAACTTGAGACTGGGCATAGAGATTTGAATACTAATTTTACATAACATTATTCTGCTTTTCTTTTTGTTTTGTTTTAGTACTGGGAATCAAACTCAGGACCTTGCGTTTGCCAGGCAGGCTCTGCCACTGAACCACATCCCTGTCCCAACATTATTAGATTATTAAAGTTTCTGATTTTGATCATTATATTGTAGTTATGTAAGATAATGTCCTTGTTCTCAGGAGATACATATTAAAGTATTTATTTGTCTTTTTGAAACAGGGTCTAGCTATGCAGTTCAGGCTGGCCTTGAGCTCACTTTCCAGCCCAGGCTGGTCTGGAACTCACAGTGATCTTCCTGCCTCAGCCTCCTGAGGGCTGGGATTACAGGCATGAGTCACCACGCTCAGCTCTAAAGTATTTAAATTTGACAGGGCATCTTGTTTGTAACTTTCAAATTATTTAGAAATAATAATAGAGACAGAAATGCAGTGAAATGTTTGTTGGTGATCAGGTAAAGGGTACATGAGAATTCACTGTGCTGTTCTGATGAATTTTCTACACATTTATATTTTCCAAAGTACAATTTTTTTTAATGACACCTTTTAAAAAAGGATAAAACTGTTAGGTGTCAGTGCCTTAGTGTGTGGAAGTAGTGGCTGAAGGAGAGGAGAGGACAGAGTGGACTGTGAATCTCAGGTCTTTGGGGTGAAGTGGTAGCACCAACTGAGACAGAGCAGATAGAGGAGGTTCTGGAACAAAGATGAGAAAGCACAGATACTGAGGGTTGTTGTTGTTAATTGTTTTGGTTTTCTGGTTTTTTGAGATAAGGCCTCATTATGTAGTTCAGGTTAGCCTTGAACTTGCAGGGATCTCCTACCTTAGCCTCCTGAGTGCTGGGATTACAGGTACACATCACCAGCTGACTATTCTTTTTTCAGAATGATTTGTTTGCCCTTTCCAGTCATGTCTGATCTCAGGAATGCATGAGCTATGCCATGTGTGTCCAACAGGCAGTAGTGCAGAATGCAGGGACCAAGGGAGGGAACACCCATCCTGGGGTAATGGGGCAATGTACAAAAGGAAAAAAGAAGCGATGGTAAAACCACAGTATGCCTAACAGTAGGGGCAGGAGAAATGGGCAGGCAACTCGGACAACAGAGAACAGGCTTTGAGTGACAGGCCGGGGTAAGCAGAGCACCTGCTGGCCCAGCGCTGTGAGGAAAGAAGGTGGAGGCACTGCTCACCTTCAGTGGGATGCCAGTCAGCATGGCAGAGCGCCGAGGTCTGAATGAGGGGAAGTGCAGAAGTGAGCACACAAGACGATCGCTGTGAGATGCTGGCCACAAGCAGGGGAGAAACCAGACCAGGAGCGGAAGTGGGGACCTGGCCCAGGTAGACACTGAATGTCCAGTCAATTCAGAGATCCAGATTTTCCCTGCCCTGCTGTCTGAACACCAGGTACCCTGGCGCCTCCCCAGAGCCTCCCCGTGCAACTGAGTGCTGAGGGGGAAAGTGGGGGCATGGGGCAGCTCCCCATTAGTGGGACACACAGCTGCACCCAAGATGAGAAGCCCCTGTGACGTTCTGCAGTCTCCTGGCAGAGAAGCAGCCTGGCACAGGGGCCTCTGCCCACCGCACATCCTTCCCACCTGTTTTTCTTCCGTGCCAGAGGCCTCAATGTATGTCACCTTGCATGGAATGTGCCTTTATTATCAGGATTATTTGAAGTTTTCCCCTTTCTACTGAGAAACCTGTCACAACTCATAGCTGGGATGACCCGAAGCTCTTGCCTCCTGTAAAACCAGGCCGTGTATTCTCATCTTCTTTTCCTGCCAGCTGCTTCCCAGCTCTACCCACAGATTATTTTCTAAAACCCACTCAAGAGAAACACCAATGTTTTATTTCACCCAGGAGAACCATTTTGTATAAGAGAGCAGATTGCAATTTTTTGGTTTGTTTTTTGAGACAGGGTGCCATTAAGTAGTTCAGGCTGGCCTTGAGCTCACTTATGGCTTTGAACTCATGGCAATCCTTCTGCCTCATCCTCCTGAGTGCTGGGATTACCGGCATGCACCACTATGCCTAGTTTGAGAACTGCTGGAGTCAGATGTTTAAATTAGCATAAAATGCAAGTCTATGAGTGGATAAACATTTGTACATCCACAGAATGGCATATTATGCAGCCATAAAGAGGAGTAAAGTCTAAACACAACCTTTAACAGGGATGAACCTTGAGAACATGGTGTCAGGTGAAAGAAGCCAGCACAAGACCACATACTATAACTCTGTTTACATGAAATGCTCACCGTAGGCAGCTCTGTAGAGACAAACAGTAGACTGGAGGTTGCCAGGGGCCGCAAGGAGCGGGAATGCAGAGTGACCACTTACTGGGGTTTGAAATTCCTCTGGAGGTGTTGAAATGTTCTGGAACCAGGCAGTGGTGCTGGCTCCACACCACTGTGCCTGCACTGATGGTGTATTTATGTTTTAGCTAAAAGTGAAGTAGCAGCCTGGCCTGGCTCTAACCAAAGACTGCTGATCAGATGAGGGCTTTGCATCTTTTCGACTTCAGCTACTCCTTAGGATCTTCTAGGAAGCTTTTCAGCACCTCCCTTCAAGGCCAGTGAAGCCCTGTTTCAAGGGCTGGGTCCAGGGTAAATCTGGAAGTCCTTGAGAGTACAGTGTGCAGCCCGGGTGGAGTAGCAGTACTCTAGCCCAGTGGTCTCAACCGTGGTGTACAGATCTCAAATACCAGCTTTATGGGCTTCCCAAAGTCTGAGATGGCATCTTAGCCCCCAGAACACTCCAGTGCACAGTCAAGTGTGGCCACCACCATTCTGGGCCAAACCAGGCAGTGAACTTCCTCAGCCTCTTAGTGTCCAGCCGTCACCTGCCCTATGTCTGGCCATTGCAAAACCATGGAGGCCTAGATCACCTGTTCTCTGATAGAGCCTGCCAGCCCAAGGCTCAGCAATCTCTAACATGACATCCGCCCAACTGGGTACTTGCCCCAGAGAAGTGACTCCTCTCCAAGAGTAACTTCCACATTCTCCGTCTAGTTCCAGAAATAAACCTCCCGCTCCCTTTTTGCACATGCACCAAGCCCTCTCCAATACCAAGACTCCACAAAGCACTTTACCCTCAGCGCCTAGTAAATCCTTCTGCTTCCTGCTTTGTGCAGACACAAGCTCCTTCAAATCAGCCGTTCTGTGTCATTGTGCCCCTCCGAACTCCTCCCCCAGCCAGACCTGATAAAAGTCCTTCCACTTCTTTGTTCCCACCCAACAGTGCTTGCTTCTCTTTTGCAGCCTTCCTGTGTCCACAATAGAGGGCTCTCTTTTTGCTTTCTTTGTCTGTTACATCACAATCTTATCATTCTCAAGCACAATGGGTCAGATGGTTAGACAAAAAGTTGTGCATTTTTTAAAAAGAATCCCTTTTTACAGCTGACTGGCTGAATTGTCTGTTAATGACACCTCATTTTGCTTATCTATTCATGTGTTAATGGACATGGGTTCTTACTACTGGTTAATATGAATGATGTGGTCAGGAACATAGTATACAAAATATCTGAGTCCCTGCTTTCCATTCTTTTGGGCATATACATGGGACTAGACTTGCTCAGGGTCACATGCTGATTTTCTGTTTAACTTGAGGAACAACCAAACTATGTTTGTGGTTCTACAAGCAATCTATGGTGGAGAGAAAAAGCTGTCTTTTACATATTTTGCCACAGTTTTTTATAAAAAGGTTAAGGAAGTGATCTGAGTTATGTAAACAGGATAAGAAAGGAAATTAACATTCCCAGCTGTCACTAAAATTACCCCAAACATATATTTTAGGGGCATTGTGTTAGTACATGTTTGCAGCTCATAATGACTATATTCATCAGGCAGAATTAGCACAGATACATAGCACGTCTTAAGTCTTTCTTAATTCCCTTCCCCTCCTCTCCTAATTCCTGCATCGCTTGGTCCCAATGATCTATCTTTTATTTTACTTTTATTTATACTTTGCATTTCTCTTGTAAGAGACTGTGGAATATGTAAGCTATGTCACACACGTAACCATGCATTAAACTGTGGTCTCTTCAATCCTTTCTGATCAGAGGTTACTGGTCCTCGCCTAATTGGGAGCCCCCTATTTTTAACACCGTAAGAGACAGCCAGTGCCCCGGCCACAGAGCTCAGTTATAGACTCGGCATTTTTCCATGTAGAACAATTCCTTTGTCAATGAGACAAAACAGATAAGAAGAAGCACCATTTCTTGGGGCAAGGCTGTTACCATATTAGCAACTTGTTTAACTTGTTCACAGCTTGTTGCTTTTGTCACTTAGTGCAAGAAGCATTTGCTGAGCGTTCAGAGTGCCAGCCTCAGAAGCAGCAATCATACATATAAGAGTGAACAGAGCAGGCTGCCATCAGGCACAGTATTCTCAGCCCTCAGTTGGGAGCAGGCACAGAGCACCTGAGTTCAAAGACAGATGCTAGGCATCGTTCCCACAATCTGGTTCAACAGGTCTGGGTTGGGCCTGAGAATCTGCATTTCTAATGAGTTCCTGGATGATAACTATGACACTTGTCTGGGGACCAGACTTTGTGAGAACTACTAGACCACTGAGGTAAAAGGACTAAGTATTATGATGGTAAATGTTGGCTGCAGGGAGAGAACACCTAGGGCTCTAAGAGCACAGAGGAGAGGGAAGGAAGCACCTTGAGAAGTGAGTTGGTACTCTGCAGAATGCACGCCATCCTGTTCACTGGAAAAAAAGGGACAGGGGGAGCAGGCACATAACAGTCCAGGAGGTGGGCCATGCTTCTCCATGAGGAGCAGCCTGCAAGGCAACAGGTCATGCATGAGGACCCAAGAGAATAGCTGAGATGGAGTAGCAAAGCAAACCTCTGGCAGTCTGGAGATTCATCCTCTCCTTATAAACACTTTTTTCCTAGGAAGGTCTGGAGGCCAGAGTGTCCCTGCCTGAGGAGTCCCTGCCCCTGCCCCAGCAATGCTGGAGAGGGTTCCTGGGAAGAGGACACAGGAGGGTGGAGGGGAAGAGCTTCCTAGAGGCAGAGGAGACCTCTGCACTGGGTTCCCCTTCTCTGCCTGCACCCTGGCCCCCTTCACTGAGGCTGAGCCAGAAATGATGGCACAAACAACTGAAATGTTAAAGAGAAAATCTTGATATAAAGCATCTTTAGAAAACTCATCCAATTTAATTGATCTGTAATATAAAACGCAAGGACAAGGAGGAGGCCTGGCAGTGCACTTCAAGCTTTCTAACCCTAACTGTTATGTCCTGGCTTCTTGCAGGGGCCCAGGCCTGAGTCACTTGTAACATTAACAGAGGAAAAGCTCTGGTGCCAGTATGATACCTTGACCTCTGTTTGTAAATAGTATGACCGTAAGACCTCACCCATCAATAATTAACCAACAGCCCTGGGGCCTCTTCCCATCTGGGCAGATTCTAGGGCTTCAGGGCTCTGCCTCTGCTTCCTGGGGGAAGGGAGGAAGACAGGCAGAGTCAGGAGACTGTGACTCAGGGATCCGAATTGAGCCAGGAGAATGCTATGGGAACTCCATCCCCCTGACCTGCTGAACCCAATGGATATTTATGAGAAGCCATATAATTTTAAATCAATTTTTGAAATAAACCGCAGGAGCTATACATATATTTTAAGGATATATTAAGTATAAAATATGGCTTCTATAGACAAACCACACCCTGAGGATGCATGGTTCTGAGATGGATTCAGAGGAGATGTGAAGGCTGCCTTCCCCTATGAACAGGCTCCTGTGGCTTAGCTGGGCTCTCTGTGGTTCCAACTCCAGGACCAGGCCAGATGAGCAGGCACCAGTTCCCTACAAGCAACACTTTCCGGCAGGTGGAGGAACATACATGAGCAGGTGCTGTAGGATTCCTGCTTCGCTGTGTGGTGGAGGGGCGTCCAGCAATGGTCAGGGAAGCCAGCTGGGCCCCACACTCCATCTGCTGCCTCACATACTCCTGAAACACACCAGCTATCAGCTGTAGCACAGCCTCAGAGCTCCCTGGCGCCAGCACCTGGAAAGCTGTTCCTTGCGGTTACTGGTAGGATTTCTGTTCCATCCTTTAAGTCTCAACTTTGACAGGGCCTTCTCCAGGAAGCCTGCCCTTAACACCACCTAAGAGTGGTCTCTCTGTTTTCCTCAGTCCTTGCAGACTGCTATTATTTTGTGTATCAGCTTACTTATTGTCTCATTTGTAATTATCAGTCTCTTCCCTACTGTATAAGCTCCATAAAACAAGAGACAAGGACAGTTTTGTGCTATTATTTTGTGTATCAGCTTATTTATTGTCTCATTTGTAATTATCAGTCTCTTCCCTACTGTATGAGCTCCATAAAACAAGAGACAAGGTCAGTTTTGTGCCCCACTGTATTCACCATGGCATCAGGTACCTGACACACTCAAGGCATATTTGTTGAAGAAATTAATGAACTTCAAAATTAAGTAGCACTTCAAAGAGAGTATTTCTTAGAGACTTTCCCCTACTCAGTTTTCATTGCTGTGCATTCAAAATTGGTACACAATCTTGGATCACTTTCATATAAATACCCATATACCTGCCAAGACAAGGCACAGTTTTACTATGGTCAGATCTCTGTAGAAAACAAACTCACTGCTTTTGAGGGACTAACCAAAAGCTTTTATTGTACTGGTAAGATGTGCCAACATCTAGAATGTGTCTGCCTTACCGCTACACTTTCCCCGTTGGGGCAAGTTCTGATGTGACTGGGTTGCCAGACCAAAAGGGAATAGCTGCCTGCCATGAAGCATTCACACAGTGACCAAGGGCTTCTAACTAAGACAGTGTGGTCACCAAGAAATTCTAGGGAGCCGCAGGCAGGTCTGAGGTACCAACCTAAAAAGGCCGCAGAGGCCAACCTCGATTGAATGAAAATAATGCACATTTTTGCTGTTATTATAGTTGGTCCAAACTCTATCAGACTCTATACAAGTCACTCACGATATGTATTTTCATTAATTTTTAAAATCTTGACTATACTGAATGCAGTGAGAAACAGTAATTAAATTGTATCAGCAATTATATACTTCTTGTTTTCAAAGGAACTGATTTTTTATTATTAATATATAAAGTATATGTATTAAAGGCCAGGAATATAGCTCAGCAGCACAGTGCCTGCCTGGCTAGCCCAAGGTCATGAATTCAATTCTCAGAACCAAAAAAATACATATATATACACTAGATGTATAAATATAAGCAATTACTTAATCCATAAAATTTTTACTTACCCCAATACCTTGTCTGCAAACAGGTTATAACATAAATTAAATTATCCTTTATTTATTTGCATAAATTATTTGCTGGAGGCGAAGCTGAGTCTGTCTACATGTATGTACAGACTTAAGCATCTGTATTAGAGAAAGATGGGAGGGAAAATTTCTAATAAAAAAATTAAAGGTACATCAACTAGTCACATACAGAGACCTGATTTGGACATTCATTCAAACAAACTGTTCAAACAGATTTATGAGACAATGAGGGAAATTTGAAAAAGTATCTGGTGACATTAAGGAATGGACAGTTTTGCATGTGAACTTATGCTTTTTTAAAAACCTTGATCTTTTGTGATACATAAGCAATAGTAGAGTTTCTTCTAAATAATCCAGGGGAGAGGAAATGGATGGAGAAGGATTAGGACTGAACCTAAGAGTAGACATGAAAAGATGAATATGTACCACCATTGCATGCCTGTTTTGAAATATCTGTGATTAAATTTTAAAATAAGACAGCCTACTAAGAAAAACCTGAGCATTTGCCTTTTTAGAATACACATTAACTGTTTTAGGCTCCTTGATGTACTACACACATCTCAGAATGGGAGGCATTTATGTCTTCGCATAGCTAACTCTTCTCTGCTCTCCTTTGCAGCTTGCTGAGTTCCAGGGTTTCAGAGTGGGGTTGTTTGTTTGTTTTGTACCAGGGATCAAACTCATGACTTCGCACTTACCAGGCAAGTGCTTGAACCTCTAGCTAAATCCCCAGTCCTTGTTTTTTAAACTATATGGGATTTCATTTATAGGAAGGCTACAGTGGTTGGTCTGCAGCATTCAGCAAAAATTCCCTGGGTGCCTCCTTCAGCCTGGGATTAATTTTGACCTCTGCCTGCTGGATCGGCCTCCACCCTCACTGTCTCTCAGGGTTATTCTCTTCTATCTCCTGTGTCCTTGTCAACGGACTTCTAATCTGGAATAGGCTTATGTGCCCATAATGGAATGGGAGATAGTAGTTAGAGGTGAGCCAGGCAAGTGAAGGGTTGAATCACTGTGCTACTGCAGGAACTCTGGGTAGGCTGACTTGGTTGTGCCTGGAGGAGAGGGACTGGGACACCTGTGGAAGGACCTGAGCTAGACTTTGAAAAATGGATGAGACTTGGAAAGGGAAGAAAGGAAAGCATTTCAAGGAGATTTTTAACCTAAGCATGTTGGTTCAGATTGACAGGTGTGGCCTCTTCTGGGGCTAAGAAACAGACCTGGCCAGGGCATGGGTTGGGAGGAGTGTAAAGGCCTTTGAAGTCCTTGGCAGTTTGCGCATTGTGAGGCCAGGAAATACATCCACGTTCTGCTTTGTCTTGTTGAGACGGGGCAGATGTGCTGGAGAGGAAGGGAGTGTTTCAGTGGGCAGCGCCAGAAGCAGGGCCACCACCTGATCGGTCTGGTTACAACAGGAGAGTGAGCGTGGCAGCTGAGAAGAGCTGAGGCTGCGTCACCTGCAGAAACACTGTGAAGGCCTCACCCAGGGTGGAGGTGGTGCTATAAATCTGGGACTCCACTGCCAACTGTGGCCAGAGCCACTGGCCTGGCTCTGAAATTCTCAGTGTTGTGGGCACAGGATCCAGTTACAATCTGATGAGGCACTGCACCAACCAACAGTAATCTGGGCACTGACACATGAACTGTTTGCAGTTCTTGAACCCTAAATTCTACAAATAAAATAGTAAAAGGTTATGACCTATTTGGAAAAATGCAAATGCTGACTGGGTTCGATAATACTAAAGTATTGATACTGTGATTTTGTATCTAGTCATGTTTTAGAAATACATACTGATGCATGCACAGATGAAATATAGCTAGGTTTGTTTCAGAGTTATCCAGGTAGATGGTGAAGAGGGAAGCATGACTAGCCGTGACTCGTAAATTGTCCAAGCTGGATCATATAGGGTTCACTTCGTTCCTCTATTCAGTTGAAATTTTAAAAAAAGATGCTAGACTTTGGCTAATACAACTCCTGCACCCCAGAGCCTTGTAATTCATAGTTAGAAATCACGAGACATTTTAAACTGTGCCTTGTACAATCCCTTGTTACATTTCAAAACAGGAAATCTATTTACTGTGCTTTTTGCTAGAGCAGGAAAATTCGTGAACTGGAAAGAAATAATATCTTGATTTTATGGGGGAAAACAAACAGTGAGATACACATGATCTCCTTTGTCATGTTCCTGGGAAGAAGCCAGCCAATTTAAGAAGTAAAATCAAAGCCCAAAGAAAGCAAAGCCAGGTGTTTAGAGTCACTGGGAGTCAACAAGTGCTCTGAGAAGTTATTCTTTACAAGATTTCCTGGCAGCAAAGCCCTTGGCACATATCAAAGCTGAAATTTGTTTAAAATTCTGCAGTGGTGTAGCTGCCAACAGAGCTGGACCTATTGTGGCCACAAGCCACACGTGGACCAGACAGAGTCTGCCGCTGTACCCTTGATATTGGTTGTCCTAGTATCTGTCCCATGGCACCTCTAACCTACAAGCCACAAAGATAGGAGGTTGCTCTGACAATGTACCCAGCTGTTGGAGAAGGGGACAAGAGCCATCATATGCAGGACTCTAAGAAGCTACCTGGCTGGCAGGCCACCTCCCAGACTCCAGAGCAGAAATCAGGTACCTTTTCCACAAATGGTCCCAGACAGAACCAGTCCTCCTACAAGTAAGCTGGGTGGATACATTCTGAGTCTTTGCAAACAATCCCATTTTCTCCCTGTTTTTTGGAAAGGAAATAATATATGAAGGATTTGAAGTGAGCGCCTGCTTCCTTAAAAAGAACAAGCAAAAAGCAAGTATAAGTACCTGGTCCATATGTGAGGGCCTGCTCCATGCCAGGCATGGTAGGAAATACAGAGACAAATCAGACAGAGTCCTCACTTCCAAGGGACAGGGAATAAACAGGAGAGGGAATAAACAGATGCACAAAGTCTTCTAGATCAGTAATGAAACAGAAAGACACAGAACTTCTATGAGCCAAGCAAGGTAACTATTGGTAAGCCAAGTACTAACTTTGGACAAATTATTTAACTTGCAACTGCTCATCTATAAGGCAACTCCCATCTTGCTTATATCACAGAGTCTACAGCTCTGAGGATCAAAACTACTAAAATAATAACAATAATAGCGATCATGACAAATGGGGATGAAGAAGAAACAGGAGGAAGAATAGAAAAGACTATGATTTTAGATCCCAAGGTGCTCACTGGCCAGGACTGGGGCAGGTTCCTGATACAGTGCTCTGTCCACTCCCCGACCAGCCCAGGGGTACCAGGGTCCCATGCCTTCAATCCTAAAGCCAATTTCCACTGGGCACCTCATCACAGGACAGGAGCTGCCTTGGCATGATCAACTCTCAACTCATTCAAACTCACCAGGCACAGAGGGTGAAGGCACTTAGTCCTGACAACCTAATAAATCTCAGAGGTGGATAGCCCGAGGGACCTCCTGAAACACATCACAGTGCTTAGCCCTCCCGTATATGCCACAGGCAGTGGAGGCTTCTGCTGGAAACCTGATCTGCTCGAGGTCTTACATGGAGATGGTGGGACAGCCAGCACTGCAATCTTGTTTTTTGAATTCTTCTAGTCCTAGAGCTGCTTCTCTTTCTGAGGGAGATTTTACCAAAATTGCCTTTTCTGTCTTTAATATCCTTAGTCTTTCCTCCCTCCAAGTACCCTCATTTGGCCCTACCTTCCTATAAACAGTTTATTGGTCCTATCTTCCAATAAACAGTATTTGGGGCATGATTACAAAGAATTATTCCTCCCAGAAATCTTTTCTCAAGCTCTCTAAAAGTATTTACTAAATCCTGTTAGGCATGCAACCATGCTCACAACCTGGACTTAGAAAGCTGGAGAGAATTCTTGTGTAAGCACTACAGAAGCACCCTCTTAATAAAACCCATTTGGACTTCCACTCTGGAAAAGAAAACCCTTCTAACCCAGTTCCTTTTTAGGTGTATATGTAAAAAGTCTCATTGCTCCATCTCTTGACTTCCTGAGTTTTCTGTTCGTGCCTGACTGAAGCTTTACCACCCAAAAAGTGGGCCCAAGCAGTGCTGTGAGCACAGAAAAGCTGGCAGCCTCACTTGGAATGCCCTACCACCCATACTGTGTTCCTTCCTGACTCCTGGCTAGCACCATGTCTCATGGTGGCTTATTTGTGCTTCCCGCTGCCCCTAGAGCTGCTTCTGGCTGAGTAATTATCTTTCTCCACCTTGGCTCTTCAGTGACTGACTGCTTGCGTCTCCTCGGCCTCCCCTCTCCCTGGGCCATCATCTGGGTGTAGCCGAGTTGGTTTGAGTCTGGCACTTGGAGGCCATGGCTATAGCACACATAAGAAAGGAAACTGGTATCCAGGGAAAGGTCAGCCTGGAACTCTGAAATCCCTTGAGGCTCTAATGTTTCCAAAAAGGTACATGTAAAGTTGGACAGCCTGAAAATTTAATAAGAGTCCTGCTGGGTATCCAGCCCTGGAAAAACTAAACCTGGGACCAACTGTTCACAGCACTTTAAATGAACAAGAGCACCATGTATTTTTTCCCCCAAGTATTATTTCTGACTCTATCCATTCTAAATGAATTCTCCTATTTAGAAAACATGCATGGGGTCAAGATTCCATAGAGGCAGGCTCCCCTCACATTGGGAAGCAGTGCCATTGTCTGTGGGGGAAGGATCCCCGGAAGAGTCTCTTTCCCCTTTATTCTAGATGCCATCCTACCCTGCGCCCCATCCTATTGGGCCCCAGGTGGCAAAGTTTGATACCAACTCTGATACAGGCCACCGGGCACTATTTTCAAACTCAACACACTGATTATTTGCTTTTCAGGAGAAACCTCAACCATGGTTTAATTACCATGGGAAATAAGCTTTTAAAGATAGTTTTACATTCTTTAAAGATTTTTTCCCTGTGGGAGCAGAATAGCTTATCTGAACATGGAATGTTTGTTTTCATTTCCAGAGGAATGACTATCTGGTAGTTAGCAGAAGCTCGAGCCTTGGAGGATTTTGGCTTTTAAATCTATTCTTTCTCACTGACAGTCTGTCGATTACATTTAATAATTAGTTCATATACTGTCATACTTCTCCCTAGTGAGAACCCTGCATTTAGCTCTGTGCTTCCAGATAACTGACATTTTTCAAGCTTCCCTATCAGGCTGGGTTTTGTACTCTCAATGTGATAGAGTCAGTGGCCTCCAGGTTTTCCTGTCAGGGAGATCCTATCTGAAAATCCTCCAGCCTGAAAGACCTACCAGGAGCTGCATTCAGTCAGACTCCAGTTTTGCAGCCAGGCACAGCCCAGTAGATTCCCTAGAAGGCCAGCATGGGTGAGCATGGGCCCTGTGGTGTTTAACTGACAGCCCCAAGACTCAGAGCAATTCCTGGATGACTCTAGGAGCTCACTAAGCAGAAGATAAATTGCTAAAGTCCACAGTCACCAAGTGGGGAGTCCATGCACTGTGTACAGAATACAATTTGGGGAGTTCTAGTTTCTGGCATGAGCTACTAGAGAACTCTAGGGCTAACAGATTCCTTCACTCCCCACATTGCTTTTATGGCAAGTGGTCCTAAGGTATTTGCTGGACCCGATTCTGTAGCCTGGGATCTTTGGGTCTGAAAAAGTTTGCTCTAAAGATTAAGAGGAGAAAAGCAGTAATTGGGGGCTGGAGATTTAGCTCAGTGGCATAAGCGCCTGCCTTGCAAGCAGGCAGTCATGAGTTCGATCCCCGGTACCGATAAAAAGGAAAAAGACAAACAACAACAACAACAAACAAACAAAAAACAAATTAAAAAAAAAAAAAAAGAAAAGCAGTAATTGTGTTGAATGTAGAATTAGAAGGTGAGGAAACACCTTTTAGAAAAGGGACAAAACCATGCCCCTGAATCTCTCCTTCCAGGTCCTAATGGGGAGAAGAGCTGGTCCAAGAAGTACCCATCCTGTGGGGGCCTGCTGCAGTCTCCCATAGACCTGCACAGTGACATCCTTCAGTACAACGCAAACCTGGGGCCCCTTGAGTTCCAAGGTTACAATGTGTCTTCCAGTGAACTGCTGAACCTAACCAATAATGGCCATTCAGGTGAGACACCTGAGGGGTGTTCTGGGTTTCCCCTGGCTTCCTGAGGCAGCCAGCAGGAGCTAAGTAGGGGGAACTCTGAGCATGCTGAGGTGATGCTGCCAAAGATCACATCTCTCAGGATGGGGGAGGAATTTCTGGCACCGTTGGCTGCTTCGCAAGAAAGAATTCTCGATTATCTTAACTACTTGCAGGACCATGCAGTTCAGCTGCCGGGAGGGGAGGGGGCACCCAGGCTTTAGCGTCAAGAAAACCTGGATTTTGAATCTTGGTTGCCGTTTATGATCTATCAGACTCTGAGCATGAATTTTAATGTCCTTGAGTTTTCATCTGGAAAATGGACATAGTTATGAGCACTATGATGTCTGGAGATTAAGTGTGTCGGGATCTGGGGTACTATAAGTGTTTCATAAATATCAATTATTATGGCTGCTGTTGTTATAGAATTCTAAAGCTTGGGAAGTTCTTTCTCCATGTTCAGGGTTCTGATACGTGGATATGTAAACACACATCTATCAATGGCCTAGTTAATAGTAGTACATACAGCTTCATTTTCCAAAGAGAACTGTGAAGGTGCTGGTGCCACTGGAGTTGCTCTGGGCTACGGGGATGCCCTCGGTGAGCAACCAGCTTTCTGACCTGCAGGTCCACACCTCGCTGCAGCCACCTGCCCTGCGTTTGGAGCCTGGGCAAGGTTGCCTACCCAGTTCCTCTCACAGCACTCTGCTGGCCAGGGTTCTGAATGCATCTCCTCTATACCCCACAGTGAAGCTGTACCTGCACCCAGACATGTACATCCAGGGCCTTGACTCCCACCGATACCGCGCCATACAATTGCACCTGCACTGGGGGGACAGCAAGGAGCCCTTTGGGTCTGAACATACCATCAGTGGGAAGCACTTCGCTGCTGAGGTGAGTGGACAGAGAGTTTGGTAGAGGCTACCTACGGAGTGGCCAGGCAGCCCCTCCATCTAGCTGGTGAGTAGGTAAGATGAGGGGGTACTACTTGCAGAGTCTGGCACATACCAGCTGTTCTGGCCAGCCTACAGTTTATCTGCTGGGTCCCTGGGCCTCTCATCCCCAGAACATGCTGAGTTGGTCTCTATCTTTCACTGAGTGATGCAACTGAGAAGGCCGGGTTCCCAGAATGGCACAGTGGGATGTATGTACTCCCTTTCCAGACAGCGTCCTCTCTGTGCCGGTGGAGATCTCGTCTCTTGCCTGGCTGATGCATCTCATGCTGATCCACAGAGAATTCACCACTTCCCTCCAGCTTCAGTCTTTCTTCACATGTCATGCTGGTTACAAATGTCTTTCCATCCCATTTTTTTCTCCCCTGAGACATGAGTCATGCCTGTGAACAGGGGATGGCAGATACAGGGCCACTCTTCTCCTTGGCCACAAATTAAGGAACGACTGGCACTGTAATGTGTGAGACATCATGACAATCAGAGACTCACTGAGGTCTTTTGAGATGTCAGCACAGAACTTTGCCATGTCATCCTGAGCCACCAACCCAAAATGCTAGAGAAAAAGAGAAGAGACACAGAACAATTTTTCCCCATACCATAGGCACATGAGACAGGAGGGCACTGAGTTGCTCCATTTTGTTGCTCCTGTAGCAATGAGCTGGATATGTGGTTCTGAATGTTTACCAGGAAATAAATAAAAGGAGACAAATGCTGTCGATCAGCCAGGGGAGTGCATGGTACACACTGGGGTGACCATTCTCCTTTAACTGCTGAACTGCTTAATGCCTCAGGCTAAGCACAGGTCTGGTTACAAGCATGGAGGGCACCTGATCCTGGCCCAATAGGTCAGCACTACCAGAAGGTCTCATAGTTCACAGCAGGCCCTTCCCTGAAGCTCAAGAACTGAAATTTCTTCCAGGCTAAGGGCAGCGTTGAGACTTCTTTTTCTCTTGTGAGGACCAACGGAGTTAGCATGTAGGTTACAGGGCTTATCCATTTAAAAATAATTCTACTCACTGTATCTTCTGCCATTAAGACACATCACTAGACCAACAGCCTAGTGAAGAAGCACCATAATGCTGATACAAGACATCAGAGTGATCCTAAGTGGCAGATTCTCTAGAGAAAGTCTGAAAATAGTGGGTCTTCTGGATAGATTTTAAAAGAAGACTTTTAAATCTCTCAGTAGGGAATGCCTTTTCATTTATCTTAATACATTAAGAAAAGTACTCAGACAAGGCCACAAGTTCAAAGATCATCAATAAAAAGAAACAAGGACCCAGAACCATGGAATATTAGGCATTTAGAATCCTGCTATGTCTCAAATTCATGCCAGGCCACATCTATGGGCAATGTGACAGGCTGTTTCCTTTAGGGCAAAAGGAGGTGAAGCAGGGATCACTAAGAAATTTCTAATAGGGGGCTGGAGGTTTAGCTCAGTGGCATAAGCACCTGCCTTGGAAGCAGGCAGTCATGAGTTTGATCCCCGGTACCGATAAAAAGGAAAAAGAAAAAAAATTTCTAATAGAGGACTCCTTGAAAGAAGAAATAATTTGATACAGTTTTAAACATCCGAGAGGGCCACTTAAAAGTTCAAATGGGGACATTAAACCGTAGTCAATAAACATTACTGAATTCTATTTACAGATACATAAATGAAAAAAGGAATGAAAAAAAACATACAGTGATAAAAACCTCAATGTTTCAGTCTCAGGGGACCCTCAATAAAAATGCATGTTTTATATATATGCGTATATATATATGCATGTTATATATATCTACTAATAAAGATTTTTTGAAGGCCAGGCAGTAACACCTGTAGAGTTAAATTAGACTAGCCAGGTATGGTAGCACACACCTATAATCCCAGTACTGGGGAGGCTGAGGTAGGAGGATCACCATGAGTTCACACTCAGATTGGGCTACATAATGAGTTCAAAGACAGCTTACAATATACATTGAGACCCTCCCTGTCTCAAAAAAAAAAAAAAAAAAAAAAAAAAAAAAAACCAAGGAAACTCCCATAGGTCAGGCTAAACATCAGAATTTGTCACAACAATGGTTTTAATATTTTATTTACCTGGATTTGTTGTTGTTAGTTAGTTAGTTAGTTAGTTGTTTCATGTTTTTGAGACAATGTCTCACTATGTAGTTAAGGCTGGCCTTCAACTATGTAGCCCAAGGCTGGGCTCGAACTCATAGTGAGCCTTCAGCTTCTTGAGTGTTGGGATTACAGGTGTGCACCACCATGCCCAGGTTCCTAGACATTTTCCTTTTATACCAGAAATCAAACTCGCAACCTCCCACTTGCCAGGCAGGTGCTATGCTGCTGAGCTATATCCCCAGATAGACTTCTTAACCCCAAAAATTTTCAAAAACTTCACTTTTCCTTACTTTAATAGTGACAAGTAATTTGTTTTTGCCCTGAGAAGGAATAATTTGAGAATTTTATTTTGTAAATATTAAGAGTCTCATTTTGTGGCCTCTTCAAACATGGCTGATGAAACCCTTTAAAAAGCCATGTTGTAACTTGCTCCCTCTAATGTATAAACATGTTCATCCCCTGTGGATCCTTCAGTTACCCCTGGAGCTTTCCAGCCCCCCACCTCCACCCCAGTGCTTTCAGATCAAGTGCAAAGGCCAAGCTTGAAGCTGTCACACTTTGCCCCAGGCTCCAGAATAAATAGGAAAATCAGAAGAGAGAAGAGCTCCAAAGTTTCTAGGCTTTTTTGTGGTTAATATGAATAACTACCCATCCACCCATCCAACCACCTGTAATCATGTCTGTGGGATACGTAGCATTCACAGGCACCCTATGACTCTGGGACCCAATAGGTGGGTAAGGTAGCCCTGTAATCAAAAAACATTATTGAATTCTACTTACAGATACATAAATGGAAAAAGGAACGAAAGAAAAAAAGATACAGTCATAAAAACCTCAATGTTTCAGTCTCAGGGAAACCTCAATAAAAATGCATGAGACACTGTGTGTGTGTGTGTGTGTGTGTGTGTGTGTGTGTGTGTGTGTATACATCTATCTACTAATAAAATTTCTTTTGAAGGCCAGTGAAGGCCCTGGTGACATTTGCACTTTGGACAGGACTGAGGGTAACAGGAATGCTGGGGGTACCAGGAGGGGAGAGGCATTTCTGTTGAGGCAGGGAAGAATGCAATCTTTCTTCCCAGCTAGCTTCAAGTTTCCTCAGAAGCAAAAGCTCACATGACTGGTGGCTTTTCTCCTATCTCCCATTGCAGCTGCACATTGTCCATTATAACTCAGACCGGTATCCTAACTTCAGCGCCGCCAGTAACCAGTCAGGAGGTCTTGCCGTCCTAGCTGTCCTCCTTGAGGTAAGAGATGTTCAAGGGGATGTGCATGACATTTGTAGTAGGGATGAGACTGGGCTTTGGCATTTTGTTTTATGCATGTGAGTTGGTGCTAAGATGGGCTGTGTCCTCTGTCCAGAGCATGTGGGCTGGGCAGCAGAAATGCATATGGATATGTCTTTTGTGACATGGAAAAACAAGCTCCAATCTTCAGCTTTTTGTTGCATGAGTATAGAACCACCCAGCTGGGAAGCCCTGTGAGAAAAGGAATCACTGTGTCTTCCATTGGGTGCCAGGTCCAATTACAATTCTGGAATCTGAGCCCCACCTTGTAGAGAGACCCCAGGATGACTTCTTTAACCCCCAAATGGGATGACTTCTGACTAGCTTTCATTTTACCCATAACGAAGCCACACATACTTCATTTCCTAATATACTTCCTTCTCTGGCTTGGCTTTTGGGACCTCAGAACCCCCTAGCGGTCAGAGTTAGATAGACATGCTAGCCCCATATACCCTGAGCCCTACGTGAATACCTTCCACGAAAAGAGGACGTCTGTTGACACACGAAGGAAAGGCCATTACACTAATTCCGAGAGACTTCATGACTCACAGTCATCCTAAGTCAGCTGGGCCCTCCAAGAGGACCTCAGGGTGATGGTGTTACCTCCAGCCCAGCCCTGTGGACACCAACTAGCAGTCCAGGCTTGGCCTACAGGGTTCTATTCCAGCTCAACCTCCCAATCTCTGTTGCAGAGGGGCTCATTCAATCCATCATATGACAAGATCTTCAGTCACCTTCAACATGTGAAATATAAAGGTGAGGGGTCCCTGGATGCCTGTTCCATGTTAGAGCAGTCACACCTGCGCCAACAATACAAGGGGTGGGTGCTGCTAGCATTCTCCAAGGTAAGGGCCTCGGGTTGCTGAACTGTGTGCAACAGGACTGCAGGTGGGTGACCTAGAAAAAGGCGAATGCATCATGACATGGGCTCCCTCAGCTACACGTGTGGCTGCCACAGGGAGTGAGGATGACCTGCCCCTCCCTCAATGTCCCCCCAGGTCAACAGGTACGCATCCCAGGCTTCAACATTGAGGAGCTGCTTCCTGAGAAGCCTGCTGAGTACTACCGCTACGAGGGGTCCCTGACCACCCCACCGTGCAGCCCCACTGTGCTCTGGACGGTTTTCCGTAACACTGTGCAGGTTTCCCAGGAGCAGGTAAACACGGAGGCCAGAGTACATGCTGTAGCTTGGTCCCCACCATCAATTGGGCCATAGTTAATGACTGCTTTTCTTTGCTTAGAATCCCATTGGCAGCCATTCAGAACCTCTCTGATTATCAGTGGTGCCTGAAAACATTGTAGCAATATCAGGCTGAGCCTCAGAGAGGAGCTTTGGAGTCCTGCTCGGGAAGTGAATATGTGTCTCTCCGGTTCCTTAAAAGGACCCTTCAACTGTGTGGCTGAATTTGTAAAGACAGCCCCAAGTAGCTGGATGGTCTTGCTTCCCCAGGTGGGAGGGAACCTGGTTCCTTTATCTGTAGGGATAAATGCTGCATCAGGTTAAATCCTTTACCAAACAGGGTGCTGGGGTCACAGCAGCGAGTGAGTGGGGGTTGGTGTCCCCAGAAGCTCAGCCCCAGTGAGAGTCTCTAAACCTCTCAGGATCCAGATGAAGGAGTTGGTCGTTAGAAGCTCATGGGATCACCACCAGTTAGTGACAAACGTGAGAGCCACAGTCAGGTTTTCAGAGCCTCCAAGTAGTGGCTCATTCTTGTACTTCATGGCTACAAGCATGAAGAAGAAACCCAGCCCCTCGGAGAGGCAGCTGGGCCACCTTGCCCACTCATGCCCATCTTGGGACCGAAGGCACTGCTGCTCTTGCTCGTGACTATGAGCTTCTACCTAGAATGGCAGCAGGTGGGTGGACAGGAGTGAGGAGGTGAAGAACCAGAGCTGATGTGCGTGAGGGAGCATCTTCACCCAGCAACTCCCTTGGAAACCCATTATATCATCTCTGTGGGTGTGTGAAATGCCAGAAGGTGACAGCCAGGCGACCTGGAAACCTTTTACTCTCTCCTTGTCCTCCTTTGGTGGCCATCAGAACAAGCCCTGGGTTGTCTACTTTTAAGAGCTGGGTTCCAATTCAGATTCATGGGAGAGGCCCTCTGTGGGGCAGATTCTGTGGCATAATTGGGAGCTGGCACTCAACACTTAATACTTTTCACTGCCTCCCACCAGGCAGACACCCAAGGGGACTTCTCTTGTGTCCTTCCCCTGGGAATATCAGTCTGTCCATATCGGGTTTGTTTCTACATTCCCCTTCAGCTGCTGGCTTTAGAAACAGCTCTATACTGCACAGATATGGGTGACCCTTCCCCCATAGAAATGGTCAACAACTTCCGACAAGTCCAAAAGTTTGAAGAGAGGATGGTGTACATCTCCTTCCAACAAGGTGAGTGATACAGTGACAGGGTGGGTGGCCGGGGATGGCAGGATTGTGTGTGTGGTACTGAGTCTGACTCTGGCACTGGTGCCCTTGGAAGGCTGCCTAATGAACCAGGGCACAACCAGAAGGTATGGTAAGGGGCTTGTTACCAGGGTCTCCTTTCACAGCTCTGCACTTCCCTGAGCCCTTGTAGAGAAAAGCACAGGCCAGATCTCTGGGCCCGTGGGTCAGAGCCCTGGTTAGCTCTGGGAATCTTCCATAGACAGGCAAGAGAGGTTTTAGGGGACTTCTGCTCTGAGGGATGATCTGTCTCCTATGACACATGTTAGGCTCCTCACGTGGTTAAACTTCTGGCTTTTCGTCCTAGGCTTTCTTGGCATCAAGGGCTGCGGCCACCCAACCTGGGTTTACATAGATGATTCACCTACCACTAGCATCCTTCAGTGCTCCTTTGTAAGATCCTGACTCCTGGGCCTAAGTTAGCAGGGCCCATGAGAGATCTGAAAGCACCCTCACTCACAGTCGTTTTGTCTAATCTGCTTGGTGCTTCAATAAAAGCCCATGCATTCCTGTTCCAAATTGAATGAAGCATAATTTGGTTTATTCCTCCACTATGAAGGCCCACTCTTCCCTTTAAATCCATAGCTCCCAGAAGAACATTAACATTTTAGTTGTTCAGGACCTCCATCCGTGCTTCTGGAAAGGGATAAGGGACTCACACCCTTGGAGTTCACCATCTCACCATCTCACAGGTCTCTTCTGCCTTGGGGATCTTGGGTGTTCAGAAGCAGGTAAGGTCCACCCAGTCCCACTGCATCCTCTTATATCACTCATGGGCCAGCAGGGCCAGCTGTGCACATTTAAAGATGAAGTCATTAACCTACTTGTCAGAGCATCTGCAGTCCTCATCTTAACCAGGTGTACTTTTTGTTGTCGTTGCTGTTGTTCCTTTTTTACTACGTGAGATCATAACTATGACCAGTTATTTTAGCTGTGTAATGAAGACAGTTCCAAGGCCTTTGCAATGAAGATTTCAAAACCTGCCCTCTGAGCTGACCCATTTCCATGGTCAGAATTCTGTCCTGCTCTGTTGGTACTGAATTAAGAACTGCCCAAGAACTCATCTTTGTGTTCTTTCCAGATAGCACTAGTTAAGGTCACTTCACTCTTTTCCTCAGCTCAGTTTGAAAACTGAATCCATGAATGATGGCCTTTCCTAACACTGAGAATCTGTAATTAACAGTTTCTTTTCTAAGAAATGATCCAAATACCCAGAATGCTTTCCTTAGTGATCTATTTGGGATACAGCATTTTTTTGTCCCATTCTTCCAAGTGAAATACATACTATTTACAGTATAAATGGAACTAGTACAATACTTAAAATTTAAAAATACAAAACTCCGCCTTTTCTCACGTAGATCAGGTATAATTTTGCTTGTGATTTAAGGGCTTTGTGTTTTTCAGCTCTGCTTCCTGAGCTAGTTAGCTGTGTACATCATTGGGAACAAGGGAACAAATATTAGGAGTCCTTGGGTTGTTTTGTTTTGTTTTTGTCTTTTTGACACAATATCTCACTAGGTTCTGTAGCCCAGGCTGCTCTTGAACTCACAACAATCCTCCTGCCTCAACCTCCCAAATCCTGGGATTCCAGGCATGCACCACCACACCTGACTAAAGGCCTCATTTCATTTTCTTCTGTGGTATGGACACTAACAAGTACCAATCCTAACTTTATGTTGCAGGGACAGAGATTGAGGGCAGATACAGAGGATCAGAAGAAACTGGGCAGGAACTTGATTATGACTCCAACAGTAACCCCTCACTTTAATGATGGACTGTGGCTTTGGGAGGAATTAGCCATCTTCTTATACTGGCTCCCATCTAAGCAGTGTTGTAGACTGGGTAGTGATAGCAGGTCATCGGTAATCTCTTCAAGTCTGGCTGGGTAGAACAAGAGGGCTTCAAGCAGAAGCTCGCACTCAACTCAGAAAGCTTAGAAGTCCAGATCAAAGCCCAAGTGCAGCTTTGCTGCTGGCCTTCCCTGCATGGCTTGAGCACACATCCTGCTTCCATGAGCCTAGGCTGAATTCTTGCAGCGAGAATTCATGGCAGTCCAGGGCAAATCTGTTCATCTGAATGCTGATTATAGAAACTTGGCCCGAATTTCCCTTCCTCTTCCTGCCCAAAGACACAGGCAGCTAACATGGCTGCTTCCCCAGGAGCAGTGAAGAGGCAGCCCAAGATGTGAAGCCACAAACCTCATCTGCCTAGGCGTGCTCACCAGGGCCCCACACTCAGCTTGGAGCAGGTCTCAGTCTGTAACATGCTGTCTCAGGCTTACGGGCCAGCCTGTTGGTCTGTACGAGCCTTGAGCAGTTTGGACTCAGGTTATTTGTAGACTCTTTTATTGAGGCATATTTGTAATTAGGGCCTGGTTTATTTAGGATTTTCTCTGCATGTTAACAGGAGCTATGGAGTCAGGAAATTCTGCCAGGAAGAAAGTAAGCTAAAGAAAATCCTCTAGGAGACATTGTGGGGGGGGTGAAGATCTGAGGTTTAACAATAGGGACAACAGGGAATCCATCGTTTCACTTGACTGCTGTCTTCCTAGACTGTGCTTGGAAAAGCATATGGAACCTGCTTTTTGTCCAAAGATGTGGACATCTAGTTGTCCACCTTCTGCCCTGAGGAAGAGTTTCTTGACATGGGTACTACCCACAGTTCAGGAAGGATAACTGTGGTTGCATCCAGTGGCATTCCTGGCCTCTCCCCATTAGATGCCACGGTGCCAGGTGTGGTGGTGCACACTCATAATCCTAGCACTCAGGAGGCTGAGGCAGCAGAGGCAGAAGGGCCGCTGTGAGCTTGAAGCCAGCCTGGCCTACATAGTGAGTTCAAGGCCAACCTGAAATATACATAGTGAGATCCTGTTCCCAAAAAAGAAAAAAAAAACCCTCATGGGGATACACTGCCCCAAGGGTTGTTCAATGACTCACCTAGGCCCAGAAGAGATGTTTTTTACCAACTCTGTAGTCCTATGTCACCTGGCCTGGTCTTTTCCTTATCCTGCCAGGATAAGGCATGAAAATTTCAGTCAAGTGATGATTGTAACTGAAACGACAAAACTGAAGTTACTGAGATAGAACAAATAAATCCAAAAGATGTCTCATTCCCCATTTTACTTTTTAAGGCTAAGAGAAATGGCATTAAAGAGAACCTTGGGAGAGTACACAAACCCCTTTATCTGCGGCCTGAGGGTTCTTAAGTAGCAACTTCCTTCAGAATCCCCTCATCGTTCCTTTAGCCCTCCCTTCTGTAGGGAGTTTTCTCTTGGAGGTTGTTTCTTGTTGCCTTTGGTTAAAATGCCTGCTCTTATGGGAAAATGACAGTCATGCTAGATACTCTTCCAGTTCTTAAAAGGTGCTTCTTCCAAAGAAGACCTGAGCTTATCCTTAGAGTGGACTCCTGGAGAGGGCAATCATCTCAGGACCACCTCTGGTGGCACAGGAGTTAGATGCCCTACGAAATGGGAAAGGTGGCAGAAGCAGATGCTTGTCCCAGGGACCAGCACTTAGGGCTTTGAACTGATTATTGGTGCTTCAGGCTGGCCTCTTCCCCAGTGACACTAGATGGTAATAGCTAATAACAAGAGCCCATTAAACATAAATGCTGTACTAATATATATATATATATATTTTTTTTTTTTTTTTTGGTCTTTTTCATTTTTATCGGTACCAGGGATCGAACTCACAACTGCCTGCTTGCAAGGCTGGCGCTTACGCCACTGAGCTAAATCCCTAGCCCCAATGCTGTACTAATATTACCAAGCACTTTTTTCTAACTTGTCAGTGAGGAACAGGTGGGACAGAAGGAGGCCACAGGGTTTCTATAATCACGTCTTCATAGGCCTGCTCTGAGCAAATGCATGTCACCTCCTATAGGGCCCAACTGTAGAGCAGCACAGTTAGTATCTGCTTGACCCTCAAGGACCTGCGTAGTTTTAGAAAACCTTAAAGGAAAGAGAAATCTTACCGCTAAGACGGCTAATTATCTAATATTTTGAGATGAGAATGTACATGTTGTGGATATTGACCTTGTGCTTAAGTTTTTTATTTATAAATAAAAGGTATTAGCTGGAAGAGTATCACTGATCTTTCCAAAGCATCCAACCAAGTAACCAGAGGAGTCCTTCCTTCAGATTCCTAAACCTGGCTCAGGGACTGAATACGAGGAGCAGGTGTCAGATACATTAAGAAGTGGGGTCTCAGTCTGCTCCAACACCCCACATGTTTCCTGAGTGCAGCCCAGCTGTGCACTGTGGGAACAGAAAACCCTACCTTAGCTGGTAAGCCCCTGGTGAGGAGCAGGCCGTGCTCAAGAATCTCTTGACAGTGGGATGCGGGATTGGGCTGATGGCTGCGCCCTCTCCTTGGTAAGGACCTCAGTCACCTCCCACATGCAGTGCATGCAGCATTTATTCCTTTCATCTGGGGTGGCTCTCACCCTCCTCCACCTGGAAGACCCAGCTCTAATCACGTCCTCAGAAGTCCTCCCTGCCCCCAGGAGGTGACTGATGGTCTCAGCCAGACCAGACTTACGCATTCCTGTCACAGTGCCTCGCACCACAGAGCAGTTATTTCCTACCATAACTTAAAAACAGGAAGGAGGGAAAGAAAGAAAGATTACACACCCTGTGCAGGCTCCCGACACAACTGATGCCTCACTTGCTCTTCATGTCTGGCACTGTGCCTACGCTCATTACAAACGTGCTGAAAGTCCTTCCCCCACCTGTTCCCCAGCGCCTTCTGTGAACAATGATATAGATGTGAGTCTGGCCAGTTGTCAAATCTTAGCTTTAAGTTTCACTTGCTGTATTCTCAATCAACCCGTATGTTGTTCTGTTTAAATCGGCCCGTGTGTTTAAGAAAAACTGTAAAGATCAGAACTTCCTGCCTGGTTCTGAGGTCTGTGAGGAAGCTGGCACTTCTGGGGCGCTGGCTTGACAGAGGCAGAAGACCCAGTTCTACCACTCTCACTCTTTTAGTATGGTTGCCTTGGGCCACAAAAGGGAGCTCACAGGGCCAAGGGCTGTCACTGTAACTGTCCCGTTGCCCCAGGACTTTGGCCCCTTGGAGCAGTGTGACTTTCTGCCCTGGGCCTCCCTTCCTGCGATCTGGGAGACAGGTGTATAATCTAACAGGGTTTTTTTGGTAGACTTCTTTGTAGAAATTATTTCCTGACTGGGTTGTATACCTGTTAATAAGGAAAACTGCCCAGTTGAATATATCCGCAAAGACAGTCATGCTCTGGTTACTGAGGGCATTATTCAAAGATGGTACTAGCAGTTACTTAACTCTATGGTTTCCAATAGAGGACAGGAATAAGAATTATACCATTTTAAACTAAATTTCATGGACTGGCATGATTGAACCTTTGGTAAACTAAACTCTCCTGGTCTCTTTAATAAGACTAGAGATTGATGAAAATTCATATATCGCATATATGTTATCTCTATGTAACCTGCTGCCTACAAAAAATAGGACTTTTTTTTTTTTTTTTGAGACAAGGTCTCTCTATGCAGTTCAGGCTGGACTTGAGCCCACTTTTGTAGCCTAGGCTGGTCTCGAACTCACAACGATCCTCCTGCCTCAGCTTTCTGAGTACTGGGATTACAGGTGTGAGCCACCAGGCCTGGCCAAAAAGTAGGATTTTGAAAAGAAAAGGATTATGTTATCAAGTAGCATTGCAAACAGAGCTAGAAAATACTAGATGGTTGTTCCAGGAACCCCAAGATATATGCAAGGAAGCTTGATCCTCTGGCTGGATTTGTCTGTGTTTACCCTTGAGGCATCAGGAGACCTCAAAAGCAGTAACCAGCATCTTCAGGCCAGCCGGATGCCAGTGGAAGATGCAGCTCGCGAACTGGAACAGGTGGCAAAGCTCTGGTAGCAAGCAGCTCCTGACCTCCTCTAGGTGTCTTTACCTTACTGGACGAGGCATGCACAGTCCAGTTCTCCTGTGTCTGTGTCATTTCCTTCTATGTGTCCGCTCGCTCTGACTCAAAGCTGAGCACTCTGTGGATAGCAGGGAACTCAGCATATGTCTCTGCCACCATCTAGCATAGATGCCTCTTCTGCTGAGTTCTTAGCCAGTAGCTGTCATGGGCCACCTCTGGAGCAGTCTGTCTCAGAGTCTCCTGTCTGTGCTTTTCAGTGGAACCTGCCTTAGTCCCTGTGTAGAAAAGGATCACTTCTTTGTTTAATCCAAACATCACATTCTCTGATCATCTTTAAGGCCTGTTCACTACAGCAGCCCTGAGACTGGGCCTCAGCCAGCCAAGGCTCTGCTGTAAAACAGCTTTGACTTTTCTCTGAATTGCCCTGTGCTCTGAACAGCTTGCGGATTTTCTCGTCTCCTTTGAGTTAGCAGTTTCTGGCTTTGCCTCCAGTGGGACCTTGGACCTATGGGCATGCTCCCTCTCTGTAGAGAAGCCCACTTCCTTGATGGTTGGTGCCACCTGGATTGGCAAGGGCAGTGTCCCAGGCTTCCTGACGGGACAGAACTATAAGCTAACCCCTTGGCTGGTATTCCTTAGTCAAGCTGCTTTGTTTTTGCTGAGTCTCAGGTGCTGAAGGCACCCGTGTCAGGCCTTGCATTCCTTATCTTCATGGCTGTGTGGCTGTATTTCTCTGTTTTCAAGGAGACCCTATTTTGTACCTGACAAGCCACCATCCAGGAGCAAAACACTTGGGTTATAGCAGTGGACTGAATTATATTGTAGTCTCTCAGGCCTATTCCAGTTAAAAACACCACAGAGCCATTCACAGCAAGAGGTGAAAGCCACTCTCCCTTTGGAGAAGCCACCAGGCTGGGTCACATGCTCTGGAGAAAAGGCCCATCTTGGGGGCTTTGCTCTCCACTGACTGCTCAGCAAACTGAGACAAGGGCATGAAGGCACCTCGCCCAGGCATGGACTGGGCCTGCCCAGCTGCTGGAGTCCTGGGTGGCTCTCAGGATACATGAGGTGACTATGAAAGTCAATGTTAGGAATAGCATCCAGTTTAGATGGCTTAGCAAAGTGGCCAAGTGTGCTAGTAATCGTTTTTTGTATGGTGAGAACTGGTTTGGTACCAGGAGCTTCTGGAGTTTTAGGAACAAAGAACAAAAGTGCATTTCATCAAAGAGCTTTAGAAAAGAAATCATGGCCAGGTTTTGTTTGTTTGCAATCTGAAGGGGCAAAGTCTCTTTGGGTACCGTTTTTAAAAAGCCGCAAACCCAGATACCGAATTGCACCACAGGCCAGGCACAGAGCAGAGCATAAGCTGTGCACACATGAGAACCTCCCCGCAGATGGAGACCTGGCCCTGGCATCTCCCCAAGCCACAGACTGTGCCTCACATTCAGGATACAAGAACAGGGCTGGGTAGGGAGAAATCTGGCACTTGGGAAGCCATGAGCTGCCGATGGTGGCCATCAAGAGCAGGGAGGACAGCCTACCCTGTCCTTGGGGTCAGCTTTCTCCATGCCTTCTCTCTTTTTCCCTTGCAGCAGCCCAGGGACACCTAGAAAAGCAAGACCAGGGACACACAAGGGGCAGCCTTGCATCAGCGAAGCTCTGGGGGTTCAACATGAGATTGTAAGAAGACAGTGGGGAAGGGACACAGTTCACAGATGCTGGGGAACCAGCTATACCCTGGCCACAGCACAGGAGGTGGGCAGGGAGTAAATCTTCATCCTACAGCCTCAAATGTGCTGCCTCAGGGTGTCCAGGGCCCCAGGCACAGGTTGGCTCTCTGCTGGCATCTCACACTTGGCCAAGGTCTATCAGAGTCTTGAGGGCTGTGGAGGCTCTTCTGCCAGGGTTGGTGGCCATCATCTGTACAACTCTGGTTTCCAGTGTGTTACAACAACTGCCCACCAAATACACACATGTGCACATGCACCCATACACATGCACACAGGCAGTTTCTGTTGAGATCAGCAAACACCCGGGGGGGGGGGGGTATGTGTGATCACATTTTCTTTATTATTTTTTTTTTTTTCGTTTTTATCGGTACCAGGGATCGAACTCACGACTGCCTGCTTGCAAGGCAGGCGCTTATGCTGCTGAGCTAAATCCCCAGCCCCATCACATTTTCTTTAGACAGAAGACCTGAGAAAAAGGGGAAAGAACCAAAAGAACCCGAAGGAAGTAGGCTGGGGAAGGCCAAGGGGATTTCATGATTGTGCTCCTCTGCTCCCTGAAGAAAATGGATTCATGGGTGATCTGTCCTGGTGCATCCTTAGATAGCTGGGTAGCAGTCCAGTCCCACTGAGGACTCCCTAGTGCCTCCATCAGTAACTCACATGGAGAAGCCACCATCTCTTAGTTCTACAGAGAAGAGACAAGAAGCAGGGATAGTGGAGGAGCCAAGCACCAAAAAAGGCAACATGAGTTGAGCTGCTGTGGCCGTGGCCATGGCTGTGGCCGTGGCCGTGGCTGTGGGCTGGAGAAGAGGCTGGTGGTAGAATCCTCTCCAAGGAAGACAGCAGAGGACTTCAGAGAAGCAGACAGCAGCCTCCAGAGCAGGCTGACTGCCTCTCACCTTCCCGGCCTAGGCTCTTGGTACATGCGAGTAACCGAAGTCTTGTCCTGGCGAATAGCGCACTGTGGCAAAGGAGACAGGAAAGAGGCGTCACAGTAGGAGTCCCTAGCTCGATGTTCCCTCTAATCTATCAGGCAGCCATCTGAGCCAAAGGTGACTATGCCCAGAAAGGCTGCATAAGCCACGGGTAAGGTAGAGCTTCTCTCAACGCCTGGTCAGATTCAGCATGGTTTGACTCTAATTTCCCATCTTTTCCTCTCTCATTAAAATAGAACTCCTTACCGACGCAGAACTGAGTATGGGTATGTGGATAGCTGATCATGCATGCTGCAGCTGGGTGATCTTGGTGATTCTCAGTGTGACCTGGGCCTGTGATCCTTCCAGCCCATCCTCTCTGCTTTCTCTCTACTGTCACTCCAGCTCCTGGCCTCCTCCCTCCTCTGTGTCTTGTCCTCTAATTCAAAGATGAATTGCCAATCAAATGTTGCTCTAATCAAAGACCTAATCACTGTATAGCATGCATACAAATGGCCTGTCTGAGACCTTTTGTTGGTCATAGTGGGAACACAGTATCTGAAAACACTTCTAAACTCAGGGTAGAGGTCAGTTGAGTGGGGAACAAAGATCAGGAACTTGAGGACAAAGATGGTAAAGACGATCCAGGATGCAAAGATAGAATATGTTCTTATTCTAAGCTCAGGATTTCTCAAACTGTGAAGGATCATGTGCAACACCATCAGCTAGAGGCATTTGGTAAAATGCAGATTCCTAGGCCCCATGGCAAACAGATTGAACCTGAGTCTCTGAGAGTTAGACAAAAAAATAAAAGTAATAATAATAACCAAAACAGAAACCTCTACATTTTGAACAAGCTTTTCAGATGATTCTTGTACAAGTTTGAGAATTCCTCCTGGAAAACCACTTTACTTTGTAAATGGCCATAGTTAAGTACCCCATTAAGACCTGCTAAGCCAAAGTCCAGAATCTGAGAGCAGACATGGAGAAACTGTACCTTTCTGGGGACAATCATGCAGCTAGAACACGACTGCACACCTTATGCAGTGGGTTTGGAAGGGGTTGGGAAAATGTAACGTGTGCCCACTGCCTCTTTCCCAGGCATCATCCTATCTGTGGTCCTGGCTGGTGTCCTTGGCATCTGCATTGTCTTGGGAGTGGCCATTTGGCTTTTCAGAAGAAAGAAGAGGTGAGCTGGTTTGGGTCCAAATGGAAATGGGTGGCTAACATGTCCCTAATGACCAGTCTGTCTGGGAAGGCAGCCTTGCAGGAGGAGAGCTGTGCCCAAAACACCAGTGCCCTCGCCTGCTTCACATAGGACACTCAGTGTGGAAATGTCACTTTGCTCAGCTTGGAGATGTTGGCCCTGCTGCTATTGCTTATTATCCGTGTGACCTTGGACAAGCCTCTTGCTTTGGGGTTTGTACCGGATGCAATCAGCAAGACTATCTCCTTGCTAGGATCTTTACATCTGGTTTTTCTTTTGTGAATCTAGAAAAGAAAATGGGGGAAACCTACAACCTCATATTAGCTATTAATTCCCTTAGCCCATGGTTTTATTGTCATTTTTGGCTTTTCCTAAACATAATTATCTTTCCTGGTAGGAAAAATAGAAACATTTTTGGGAATTATGAAACCAAAAGTGTGAAGTACAGTTATAATGAGATCTTCAAAATGCAAGTGTAATATGGTCAGGTATTAAAAGAACAGTTGCAAAATGAACAGCTCTGTTTGAGTTCATTAATGACCCATCTACCGACACTGCCTCCCAACACCAGCAGATCTAAGCAGGGTCCCAAAGACAGGAATCTGACTTCTAAAACACCCTCAGTTTCATATCCAAGGCAGGCTACTCTCCGGTTACTCTCTCCATTCTAACAAGACTAATATCCTCTTATTATTGTTCCAGTAGCAAAAAAGGTGAAAACAAGGGAGTCATTTATAAACCAGCCATCAAGAAGGAGACTGAGACTCTCTCCTGAGGTTCAGGGAACTCCTAGCTATCCAAGGAAGCACCCAGCTTTGAACACTATATATCTTGGCTCTCTGGACACTTGAAACTCCTCAAGATGTTCTATGGAGCTCAACCTGCAAACATTCCAGACTCCTGGCCTGCAGGCCTCCCCTACCCTTGTGCCACAGCCATCCATAGTATGATCCGTGGTTGGGAGGAGCTCCTGGACCAGAAGGCAGGAACCTTGAACCGATCCTCTACCTTTGTGAGATGGCTGAAAGGTCTGGATTCTGAGTCACCCACAGGCGGGTTGTTCGTGGTTGGGACACATTTCCAACAAGATTTCACCTGAGATGTTTTCAAGTATCCTGGAAATTCTTTATTCTCCAAGCTTCGCAGTGCACACTCAAAGATGCACACTCTCTGCTTAGGTGCTGCTTTTGAAACTCAGTTACTTTTTTCACCAGAGGAGTTAACTTCCTTAGATTTTCTTCTGCTAGAATTGACATGTTTTATAATATATTGGGCCATTTTCACACTTCTGTCCTTTGGACCAGAGACCTGACTGGACCTTCAAGAAAGGTAATTTCAAGTTCCATTTCTTGGTGGAGATAAGACAGAAAGAGAGGAAAAGAGGTGAGGGAGAGTAAGACAACATGTATGGTCCAGAAAAGTCTCACTTTGGAGTCAGCACTGGAATCACAAGTTGTCTGTTAGGCCACAATATGAGAAAAACTGATTATTAAGCCCAACCCACCCTCCTGTCTGCAGCTGAGTTTCATATTCTAAGCATTTTATAAATAGACTTGGCCTGGGGATGCTTTCTTGGCTTTGGCCCAACACTGCTAATTAGAAACTAGTCCAAAACACACCAGAGCAGTGCGACAGCCTTTCAGAAAACTCTGTACACATGGATGAGAGAATATCGAGATTGCTGCATTGGCCTAAGAGCTGGTCATACAAAGGAAGCCACACAGGGAGATGAACGGGGCGTCTCTCCCTCTCTCTCCCCCTCAGCACGGCCCAGGCATCCAGCTTGAATGGTCCAGAGGAAACAAAGCCAGGGCAGCAGAAGGAATGCTTCAAGAATCAACACTGCTAATCCTGCCATACACTGAGCTCCAGTTTGCTTCCGGTTCTCTCTTATTTCACAGACACTGGCCACCGCTGCAGGCAGCCAGAGCCATGGTATAGGAAGCGCAGCTACCTTGAACTCCAGTCTCCTGGGGGATGCACACAGCAGGTGGAGAGGACAACAAGGAGGCACAGCCTGGGGATGCCCATGGGGCAGAGCTTGGCCTTCTCTAGTGTTTGCTTTGTATCTCATGAAGGTGATTGTGTCTTCATTTTGTGTCATCCAGTAAAAACCTGTATCTGTTGCTTTATTTGACATTCTAGGGTTTTTTGTGCTGACTTCTTCATCCTGGTTCAAGTTCAGAGCCTAAATTCTTCCACTGTCAGGGAACTCTCTGAGGGCTTTCCTAACCACCTCTTGGGCAGGCTGGGGGCCTGCAGCATCCCTCTGTGCCCATGGCTCAGATTGGAGGCAACTGTGCTGATGGTCTGGTTAGCATTTCCATATTTATTACAATGATTGCAATGAAGCTATACACTGTAAACAGAAGAGATTATAAATAAAGTAACATGTTTTTCACATCAGTCTGATTCTTTTGGAGGTAAAGGTTAAAAGGTAACTATCTGCAAAGCAGTATGGAGCTCCTTGTTATGGCAAGGGACCACTAATGAGAACAAATCAACCCATCCGACACATCTAGGTCTTAGAACCTGGCTCCCAAATAAAACATACAGGTGGACTCAGCCACTTGGCCAAGGATGGAGCCCCACCATCCTGTAACATGTGCAGCCCTAATGACACAGCTGCTTTTTAGAAGGGCTGGGAAGTCCAAAGTTATCAAGGAGAGGCTCCAGGAGGAGGTGGGGTCTAACTAAGTTGGGTTGAAGAGTAAATCTGGTTTCAAAGCAATGGGAAAGGGGGAGATGTTCCAAACCAAAGGGATGTGACATCAGGGACAGATCTTGTATCTCTTCTCACTCCCTAGAGTACTATGGGTGACAAGTCTCTTTTGGTTGCTGCTACTTTCAGATTCTTTTGCAAAACATGCTGTCATTCTCCATATAACCTTTTGTCTAAGACAGATGTCATATCTTGGTGTCCTAAAAGAGACATTCCTGTGACAATTATAGCAGGTACCATCACTGTGGGTGTTAGTTATACAGAGTACTGTCTTAAGTTTTACTTAACATTCTTCAGACAGAGATCGCTGAACTGTTTAGGAGTAATGTGCTCTAGGAGGTGACACAGCACTTGGCTGAGCTTTGGAGTAGAAGCTTTACAAACCTCCAGGTCCTGAGGGTCCCTTCAGCTGGCACTTGAGGATTCTGCAGTTCTCCTGGCTGGCATCTCACCAGGTGTCACGATCACTTACAGAGATGAAGTGGCGTGTAAGACAGCTCCCCTGAGGGGTTCAAACCTTCAACTTGCTCCATATACTGGGGCAGGGGGCAGGGATGGTGCTGCCTGGAGTGGGGAGTAGGTGTCACCCTTTTCCGTCTCTACAGCCTCTCTCCCCACTCCCTGAACTCAACTGATCTGAGTTGATGTCAGGAAAGTAGAATGGTGAGAACTACAGGATGGCAGAGGGAATTCAAGTCTTCCATCACTTAGCCATTCTTTCATTAAATGCTGCCAAAACAATCCAAAGGTTATGGCCCAAAAGAAATAAAATATAATACCAAATGGACTCTGTGGTAGCCACACTAAGGGTATAACAAACCAGTAACATTAATTTTCATGATATATTTTAACATGTAATCCAGTATTTTAATGAGATATTTAATTTTTCTATAGAAAGTTAATGTGGTAGGCATTTTATACTTACATGTTCAATTCAGATGCTAGATTTTCCTTACATTTGATTTGTACTTATATTTCAAAGAATTAACAGTTGAAAAAGCAGAGTTGTCCCAAATATATTTAAGTTTTTCAAATTATTGAATCAGTTATCAGCTTTTAAATTTAAATTTACTAAAATAAAATAAAATATCTGTTTTACTAACTACATTCCAAGCACTCAATAGCCATTTGTGGCCAGTGGCATCACTTTAGCGGATTAGCAGATGTGCAATGCTAACCTCTTTTGAGACTTCTTTTGGGAGAGGTAAGCCTAGAGAACTTTCATGCAAAAACAGAGATTGGGGATGGGAGACTGAGAACTCAGAGTAAGGGGACACCAAAGGGGTCCTCCTCCCACAAAGGGGATGAGGAAAATGAAGCCAAGATGAAGAGCCCAGTAGCAGACCTTGGACTCTTCCACCTCTTCCTCATCGGCCTGGTTAACTGCAAAGGACCTTGTGGTAGGACCCTGGCTGGATGACAAATGTGCCTCTCCCCATCATCTCTGAGATCTGGGGTTCTGGCATCTGCAAGGTGTGTTCATGCTTCTATGGCCTGCCAGGCCAAAAGGGCTGGCTAGGTTCTAGCAAAATACAGCACATTTGAACTCCCTGTCACTTGCACTGTTAGCTCTGTCTGCCCCCTCATATTACAAGTGGTCTTCCTTGAAGATGTTCAAGAAGTATCAAGGCCCCTTCACAGGAGGAAATGTGACCTCCGAGATTGCCTGCACTGAAGCTGAGATACCAGTCTATACAAGAGGGCTGCATAGGTGGGGCCCCAGGACATGCCGTGCACACTGCAGACTGCCATACAGGAGCACACAGTCCTCCAGCTCCATACAGCTATCACACACTGGGGCAGTCTGCTGATTCTACCCATGCCCTTTCATTATAGAATAACAGACAGAAGTGAGGGCCAAAGCACTTTGGTTTACTGAGTAATTTAGCATAAAAATTTATTGCAACCAAGTGGGCGTATTATGACTGTAGGTTAACCAGCAACTTGGTAATCCCTCTCACTTGTGTAATCTTGTTCAGGGCACCCTCCCCTTCATTATGCAACACGAAAGACTGGCAGAGTATGGAGTTTAAATTCTAAGAGGAAGACAAGGCCCTTGCATAGCTCTTGCAGCACCAGGATTGTTGGTGACAGTTCTAGGGCCACCCTCCACAGCTCCAGTGACATGGAAACACATTCATGAAATAGAATTCACCATGCTTAATCCAATCATGCAATAACCTCATACACTTACAGGTTAAAGGTACTAAATACATTGTGCCAATGGGTTCCAGAAAGTTAACCACCACCTCCTCCTCCAATCTGTTTGGTAATGTTAAACCTTGGCCTGTGTGCAAGAATTCTGACTCACGATTGCCAAGCACAATTGTGCATGGGAGTTGGCTAGCTACTGGGGTGTTACATTTACCTCTTAAAACAAATTCCCAAGAGATACACTCATCATGCTCTTTTCCTCAGACTGAACTGGAAAAAAGGAATGTATACATCATGAATGTGTATATATTTCATTTCATATAGAAAACATTGTTAAATGCAAACTAAACTACAGTGACAGAAATCAGACTGTGATTGCCTGGGAAAAGGTAAAGAGATTACAAAAATACATGAAAAGTGACTACGGTGATGCATATGATCATTATCTGCGTTGTGATGGTTTCCCCACGTGTCAAAATGTTCACATTTTACACTTTAAAATGTGTCATTTATTTTTTATCAATTGTACCTCCATAAATCTGCTTAAAAAATGAAAAATAAAAACAAAAGGCTATGGTCTTAAGTTACTTTTCTCATTGCTGAGACAAGATATCCAACACCCAAAGTTAATGAAGGAAAGTTTATTTGGTTTAAAGTCCACAGAGATTTCAGTCCATAATTTGCTGGCTTTGAGGCAGGGTGGCACACACCAGAGAACAGCACATGGCACAGGCAGAAGGCAGAAAACCAACATGGGACCTTAACAGTGTCTTTAAGCCTCTTTTATCTTATCCAGACTTTTCAGGGCGGTAGCACTTGCACCCTTAATCCTATTGCTCTTGATCCTAGCATTGCACCTTGAATCAATTCCAGCGTCACACACTCTAGATCCAGCCACCTCAGAAACAGCCTCACCTATGACCGCACAAGGCTTAGCCATAACAGCCACAGGTGGCCTAAGGTCACTCAGTCCCATTCTTACCTGTTCCCTGACAGTTTACCTCCTCCTGGCCCACTCTCCAGCCGGAGCAGGAATAGCCCTTCCTTGGACTTGCCCCATGGCAGGGAGCTGAAAAGGAGCATGATAGAGATCTTATCACGTGGCCAGTTATAACCTCACTATTTTAAATCAAAGTCATCATTTCTGCTAGAGTTCACTCATTTCAAATACTAACTTTTAATCACCTGCAATGAAGATGACAAACTGTTGGTGAGGTAGGTAACACAGACCAGTTAGCTCATGGGCTGAAACTAGATATCCATCAACATGTCTCATGTATGCTAGTGCCTCTCTTTCCCAACCATATGAAAACTTCCCCTGAATATGGTACATCCTTTCCATGAAAGACCACGTACCCACTAACAAGCACAGCTCAGAGCTTATCACTTTCTTTAACCACTGGGAGAAACCTGGATTAACCCCTCAGCCCACCTGCTCCAATTCAAATTAATTTCCAACTGACTTTCTTTCTCATACCTCATTAAAATAGTTCTAGAGAACCAACTAATATAATTTAAATTTCCAACTCTGTGCCAGTGTATAAAAAGGTGATCCACTTTTGTACACTATCTTTCTTATAATCTTGCAAAATTCACTAGTTCTAGCAGCCCTTTCATAGTTACTTAGGACTTTCTACACAGATTCTGTCATCAGAAAATAAGGACAGTTTTATTTCTTCCTATCTGTATGACTTTTATTTCTTTTGTTTGCCTTTCTGTGCTGGCTAGGGCCTCCAACAAAATGCTGAAAAAAAGTGGTAAGACTTGCCTTGTTTGCAATCTGCATGGGGAATACATTCTGTCTTTCATCATTAAATATATATGACCTTATAGCTAGAAGGTTTCATATAGATGACCTTCTTTTAAGACAAATCCCAAGGGCTACGGATATAGCTCAGTGGCACAGTGCCTGCCTGGCCAGTTTAAGGTCGTGAGTTCAATCGCCAGTACCAAAAAAAAAGAGTGAGAGAGAAATTTTATTATACTTATTTTGCTGAATTATTAAGAATGGATATTAGCTTTGTCAAAAGCTTTTTAAAAATCTATTCCATCAAGAACTTTGCTTTAGCAACTGTTTATTCTCCTGCACCAATTCTTCCCTCCCTACTGAATCACTCCCATCATATTATAGCATATTTCCAAATATTAGTCTATACAGCCGTCACAGTCTGTTATCTCGCTCTCTCTCTCTCTCTCTCTCTCTCTCTCTCTCTCACACACACACACACACACACACACACACACATACACACACACGGAAAGATAGCCTCTACCTTGCCCCACATCCTCCTCGGGCTATTTTTTCATTCCTCTACAATATCTATACTCCAAAATTAGACACTGGGTCTATTTGCTTAACTCCCATTCCCTGTAACCCACTCCATTTAGGTGTTAACCCTATCCCTACAATGAAATTGCTTTTATCAAGGTCACCAGCAAGTTTTGTCTCAACACAACCATCAGTTCTCTTTTTTTTAATTACTCATTATTCACAGCCTTTCACATCCTTTACTCCTGGATTGCCACACTCCCTTGTTTTTTCCCCTTCACTGATCACTCCTCCCCTTTCCAACCCTTTACATGGAGTGCCCCAGGGCTTAGCCATCATCTTTTCTTTTTGATCTATATCCATTACCCAGATGCCTTCATTCACTTCTAAAATTTGAAGCATCTTCTATACTCAAGCTAGTCTGCTATTTGTAACTTATAGTGCATTTAATAGTCACCTTGAAAACACTTGCTATGGTTTAAATCTGTTTCCCAAGTCTCATGTGCTCAGATATGGCACATGGTCAGAAGGCATGGGTCAATGAGAATGTGACCTAGAATGGTATATTTTTAAACTCCCTTCCTTCTCTGCAGTCCTCTGCCATGCCCTTCCCCCATGCTGTTTCTGCCTCAGAGCCAGATGGCCATAGACTGAACCCTCCAAAACCATAAGCCAAGTAAATCGTTCCTCCTTTAAATTGTTGGTGTCGAATATTGTGTCTCAGGAAATGGGAATGCTATTATAATACTTACATGTTTTAATTATGTGTTCTCCAAAGACAAAGATCCCTACATCTTACTCTTTTTCATTTTTAGTGTCTACACAATGTTCTGTGCAAGGTAAGCCCAATATAAACACTATAAACTTCATCTTTAGTTTTGCACAAGCATTAGAAAATGTGTCATTTTACTACCAGGTAAAAGGATTTATAGTGATCTATACTTAAGCAACAAATACCTCCTAGAAATTATTTAGCCTTACACCCAGAACTTCCTTTGGGATCATAATTATTATGGTTATCTTAGCAGATGTCAAATTTCCAATTCCTCTAGACTGGGACCGTAACCAACTGAGTGGTTCTTTAGTTCTATATTTTAAGTGAGACAAAATATGTACTTCATTCATTGGAGGTTTTTTACATGTTGAGGGAAGTCTCTATTCCAACTAAATGTGAAGTGAATAGCAATTAAATGACAGCCACAGTTTCAATGAGGAATTGGCTGACAACTGAGGAATGCACACTTCTTCTTGGGCTTACAAGTGAGAAAAACAGAGCCTTTGGTCCCTGGACTGATACTATCCAGTAATACCGCAACAGAAAACTTGAACAGCCTCATTTCAAACTGTAATCATATGGCTTCAGTGACAGGTAATCACAAGTTCACATGTGTCCTGTCTCATGGCCCATGCCAATCTCGATCTTTGCTGCTTACCAAGGAAAGGGGAACACAGGGACTGTATAGGCTGGAGGTTACACTGACTCCATTTCAGCCACTATCATGATGTTTTATAAATTCACTGTTTCACGATTACTCAGGAGGTTTTTCAAAGTGAGGTTCCAGAATTTTTGAGGCATTTTTCTCTGCTTGGTTTAAGAAATCTCAAAGAACTTTTCTTCTTTTTTTTTGTCTTTTTCGTTTTTATCGCTACCAGGGATCGAACTCTCGACTGCCTGCTTGCAAGGCAGGCACTTATGCCGCTGAGCTAAATCCCCAGCTCCCAAGAAATCTCAAAGAACTTTTCTGCACCAAGCTCTTTCTGAACACACAGGCATAAAATAGACTTTATGAATTTTAAATGAGGGAACAACTTACACCTTTTCTTTGAAAAATGCTTCATAAACAACAGAAAGTACAAGCAAGTTTTTAAAGAGACAAAAATTGCAGCAACAAGTACGAAGGAGATACTAACCCAAAGAAGGGGAAACATGGGAAATGAATAGTGTCAAATGATCTTTTTATTGTTCACTGACAAACACAGGTCTGGAAGGAGTCCACTGAATCATGTGCTGAATGCAATATCTGATACTGCAAGTATGTAGGACATAATGGTATAACTTAAATAAAATTTTGCATTTTTTACATAAAGACATCTCTTCTAAACACTACACTTTACCAGAATAAAGCTGCTTATTAAATGAGAAATATAAATATTATAATTGCAAATAAAATGCTATAAGCAAAGCAAGTTTGGTGTGACATTTACTTTGTCCACCTGCAGTTTGGAATGATGAGGCCTACAAGAAATTAACAGAAAGCCAGCCCTCAAAGAGCTCTTCCCAGAAAGCTGGCCATGATGGCTCCACGGGCTGCCTGCCCCGCTATCTGGTTGATTATCAAAGACTCAGCACCACTCTGTGGCCCATGCTGACTGCTTAAGTGCTGGGAACAGTACCAGGTACAGAATCTTCTCTCACAATTGCTTGCTGCATCCACTGTATGAATAAGAACATCAAGCATTTCTGGTGTAGAATCTGCCATGCTCAGCAAACACTGAAATGTACTTGGAAAAAAAGAAAAACACTGGGAACAAAAGCCATTTTCTACATAGTCTGCACATAACATCATTACTTCTTTTCAGCCAGGTTTTTATCAATATGCTCTAAAAAAGGCTGCTGCTACTATACTATCAGACAGGCCAGGACTGAGGTAACAAGACGTTTCCAGTTATGACTACTAATTTACATGAATTAAAAGAAATACAGCTTATATTAGAAACCAACGGAATCAATATTATCCACATAGCATAATACCCAAGGTCAACTTTTAACCATGTCCAGAATTCCTTCCAAACTGAGAAAATTCTGGGAGAGAACATATAATACCTATTTTTCCTCTCCAATTATTAGGGCTCAAAAAGCTCACCATAGATAATAAATGCAGGAAAACAAAAAGCCCTAATAAAACAAAACAAAAGACACACAAGAAAACTGTATCTTCCCTCTAGGCTTTCTTGGCAGGAGGCAAAGCAAGCTGTTTGCAAAGCTGGCTATGCCAACTACAGCAATACGTTCTTAGAGAAAGCAGTGTTACAGCATTCCCTTATTACAGATAACAAAGATTATTAGTTTCCTGAACTAAGATCACAGTCCCACCAAGGAGAATACTGTTCTCATCTGGGGTTTTATTAAATGAGATTATACAACATGCCAGCTTAATATTAAACTATTAGGACACAAAGAATCTGCTCAGAGCTCAAGTATGTTTAATAAACAATTCTTTGATTTTCTATACAGATCGGTAGATATTTTATCAGAGAATTTACTTAAGAGATTTGTAAGCCAACAGTAATAACCAACTATATTTTTTTTCTCTTCACCGAAGAATATTATGTTCTGCTAAGATTAAATCCTAGTTCTATGGACATCTTCTCTCTCTTGACTACACAGACAGTTTCTATATTCAGTCTACGCCTTTGATTTTTCTAGTCCAAGGAAAATCTTGCATAAAACTGGAAAACTAAAAGCTCCAGTAGAGCACTGGTATTAGTCCTAAAGTAATCTTAGAGGAATGATTACAGCTACTTACGCGATTTACAGCCTTTTTAGAAGACCTACTTCTCCTGAATCTCTCAATTGAGATATCCTAATACTTTTAAACAAAAGAAGTTCTTATTAATAAAGTTTGAGTTCACATGCAAGGTCTGGACTTTGGAATTACACATGGTTAGCTCAAAACACCAGGTGTACTTCTGTTTCAATATGCCCATCATTCCTCCCTATCACAGTCCTGTCAAAGACATCCATTTGTCATGCCATTTCTGAGGACTCAATGCTGACCCTATTTCTTTTGGATGTCCTGCTACACATATGAGATTCACATATGATTATCACTTTAGTGCATAGATAATTTCAATTTCATACTATCAGCACCCCAAAGACATTATCTGGGAGCAATTGCCAACTGGTAAACTCACAATTCATTGGCAGTTCCTCTTTATAAAGAAAACCAAAATGTTTGTTTAGAGACTGAGCAAACACCTTAAATATTCTTATAAAGGGAATGCTGTATGACCACTCCCCAAATCCAGAGACACCTACTCCTGGTAGATCTAAAGATTCTATGGGTTAGGTGATAGTGTGATGCAGTACCATTTGGGTCGAAGTGCTATTCAGCATCATAGGAGAAAATGAAAGGTATCAAAATCACCTTTGGCATGTTTTCCTTACGCTCTAAATGAAGCTGGTCCCAGCACCGTAACTCAGCACCCTACCCAGCCACTCACAAATAAAACATTGGGCTTCACCTCACCCAGCCCAGCACCTAGCACTCAGATGGAAAGTCCTGCAGCTTTAAGCTGGGGAAAGACTCACAGACTTCATACAACAATTCTTGGTTTCATACTTTCCCAAAAAAGTCAGAAAACAATCTTAAAGAAACTGAATTTAGAGTTTAAAAAAAATGTAATGCTTCAAAAGGTAAAACCTAGAATGGAAAAACCTGCAGAAAATATAATTTGGCTAACTTATTATAGAAGGTCAGTGTAATGTAATATTGCATTAAGAAACACAGTGCACCATGTTTCTCTAAAATGGTCCTAGCGAAGTTCATGGAAACAGTCCACAAAGGTGCTAGCCCTTCAGCCTCCTGTGGCCTCAGAATACAAAAAGACAAATGTGACAATTTACCTGCTTAGCACAAGATGAGTTAGGAAGCAAACACCAGCCTCTCACCCACTTAGGTGTTTTCAGGAAGTTCCCATTTAGACTTCAGTGGCTCCTCATTGGAATTACCTCAAGCTTTCAAAAATTACCCAACAGCTAACTAAATCTGGAGTGAGGAGCCAGAGCCAGAATTCTTCACGTAATGCCAGGTGACTCTTGTGTAGTAAAGATGCAGACCACTGGACACATCCTTTTCAGAGATCCGTTGCTTGAAAGCCATGTGAATGAAATTTCTATCCAGTTTCATGTTTTCTAAATTTCACCAGAATAAAAGGGATTTCTTTTAGAAAAAGGCACAATTGTGCTTCCTCTAAAGATGCAGCCCACTGTTTGGGAGGTGCTGATTGTCAGAGGTTATCTGGAACGCTGGTTGTAAAGAAGAAAGTCCTTGTCTTGGCAGAGCAGGCAGAGTTTCAGGCTTCGGCAGCTGCCTCCAGCAACAAAAAAAGCCGAGATGGCCATGGCCACCATGATTATATATGCTGACACCAGATTTATTCCATAATGAAGACTTAAGAAGGTCTGCAAAGGAAAAATAGATCAGCTTTGGTAATAATGCAAGCTTAGTAAACATGTGGAATAACCAAAGAGAGAAAAATATGAAATACTTTCCACAGCTGGACTGTAACTGAATGTATGATGCGTGCCATGTATTAAGGACCCACAAAGCCACATAGGAGCTAGCCAACAGATACTGGCCTGTAGAGTCTATGCTTAGCTGAGTTCAAATGACAAATCTAGAAGATAGTCATTACAGAACCTAACAGAATGCTCAATGGAAGACACATGTATAAGCTGGCTTTGGTTTATATTCATGACTTTATTAACTAAACTGGCTTCTGGGATCTACAAAAAAGTAAGGCAAATCTAGAGTAATTTAGAGTTATGAATCCCTGGTGTTCAAGGGAATGTGAGGGAGTAGTGTCTTTTCTTTATCTATACTTGTTATGGATTCCAAAAGCATACTCATTTAAAAACAATGCCAGTGTTGTAGCTGAGTGATGGAGCACAAGCTTCACTCTGGGTTTGGTTCCCAGCACCAAAAAACAAACAAAGTCAAAAAACCTGAAATATTAGTAGGGTGTCAAATGATACTGTGTCATGCATTAGGGAAGACTACAGTCTCCACTCTAACAGGGTTTATATGCTAGTAAGACAAGGCAGGTAATGAATAAAAAATAAATCACATATTGTAAGGATGCTATGACACAATAATGATAACTGTGATGATGCTAGGATAAGAAAGAATATAGTGATCTATTTAGGATGGTCAAGAAGGCCTAAGAAAAGTGGCATTTAAACTGAGACATGCAGGAAGAAGAGAAAGTGACTGTGAGTAGGCCAAGGAAGGAACCACATGTGGGGGCAAAGAGCTGGAAAACGGGCCAGTATTCACAACATTTAGGAATGGAGAGAGCAGCAGAGGAGGCCAGAGATGAAGGCAGGGCCAACTGTGGTACATGAATTTTAGCCTCAGTACCATGGAGAGTCACAAAAGTGCTCTAGGCAGAGACTTTTTTTTTTCACGTCAGATGGGTAACGTGCCAATGTTGTAACAAAGTTCAAAGAAGGTACATATCATGCATGGAGCATGAACACCAAATCATCACACTTATGTAGAGACTTAAATGACTAGATTTTCGAAGCTGCAGAGAATGGATTATAGGAAGGTATTGTGAAATACGGAGACTAGTTAGGAAGACACAGAGCTGGATGAGGACCATACAAGATGGGGACTCAGACCAGGATGGTGGTGGTGGAAATGAAAAGTGGGTAACTTGAACTGACAGAACTTGCTGACACACTTAACAGTAAGAAACACCCAAGATTGATGCTGATATTTCTGGCTTTCAGCAAATGGTGGTAATAGTTAATGAGATGACAAGAACTTAAGGAAGAGTGAGTGTAACAGAGTTGGGGAAAGAAATCTTGGAATGACAGGTGGGAAACTAAGTCCAGAGAGGACATATTCAAAGTACCATGCCATGGGATATCACATAAATAGCTGGATATATAAGCAGTAGACTCACAGAAGAGGCCTGGGCTAGAAAATGGAGTGTAGAAGCATGGTGCACAGGAGAACCCACAGTCAAGTCCATGAATGCAACTGTCTAAAAAGCTATTAGAGAGAGATCACAAAAAAAAAAAAAAAAAAAATTCAAGACCAAACCCTGAGACTTTTTCTTTTAGACAGGGTCTCACTCTGTACTTCAGGCTAGCCTCAAACTTGTGGCAATACTCCTATCTCAGCCTCCCAAAAGCTGGGATTACCAGTGTGTGTCTCCACACCCAGCTAAGACATTCTTTTTTTTTTTTTTGTCTTTTTCATTTTTATCGGTACCAGGGATCAAATTCACGACCACCTGCTTGCAAGGCAGGTAACTTATGCCACTGAGCTAAATCCCCAGCCCCAGCTAAGACATTCTAACACAAATTACTCGAAGAGTAAGAGCTCCCAAAAGTGTCTGAGAAGGAGCAGTAAAGTAGAAAACAATCTAGGCAGTGTCAAAAGAGGGAAATGAGCAGGTGGTCATCTCTTCTTGAAGGCTGCTGAGGGGTCCATTAGGTTGGGAAAATGGACACCTCCCTTTGGACCTTGACAACTCAGCTTGTGGAAGGTTGGTTGAGCAGGGTCCATCCTGGTCGGAAAGTCTGAGGGATGAGGAAGTGAAGACTTTGTGGAGATTACTCTGAGGCATTCTGCTATGAAGAGAAATGAAGAAAGTGCGGAAAGCAGTACTAAAGAGTTTTAAGACATACCTGTGAGCTAATGAAGATGGAAGGCTGGGGATGTAGGCCAGGGTGTACAACCACCTGAGGGAGGTGTGTTAGTAAGGAGGAAGGATAGGGTAGAGCCTGTGAGGCAGGGAATGGTCCTTGAGGGACCAGTTCTGTTGAACCCAGCTTCTGTTGAACCAGGGGCAAGGGTACATAGGTTTCCATCTACTGCTATCATTGTCATGCAACAAAGGAGAAGGTCTGACTAGGTTGGTTTAAAGCAAGTGTTTTAAAGTGTCTCCAAGGCACCTCCCTGTCCTCACCTTCACCCTACATTCATAATGTCCCTGGCTAAAACACTGATCCTGACCTATCAGTTCTGTCCAAAGAAATGAGCTAGTCACACTTAATATAGAAAGTCACACTTTATATAGAAAGAACACTTTTTTTTTTCCTTTTGGTATCAGGAATTGAACTCCTGACCTTTTGCTTGCCAGGAAATTGCTTACTCTGCAGAGCTAAATCTCTAGCCCTAAGAATATTTTCTTTTCTTTTCTTTTTTTTATTTAAGGAGAAAAAGAAAAAAACAAAAAGGGTACAAGTAATACAGAATTTAAAAAATAAACAGTAAGAAATCACTAGTTAATAGATTACATATTCTCATCTTAGAAATAGTTGTTCAAGTTACAAAATTAAAGCATATAAAGTGGACTTTCAAACAGTGAGAGTGCAAACAGTTTTGTTCAATGATCCAAAACAACTCAGTAATATGGTTATCCATCCTACACACTCAAACATATATGCAGTTATAACCTTTAGAGCACCTTCTTTTCTTTTGTACAATGACAATTACACATTTTGGGTTTTATTACTCCCACAGTTCTTATTACTTTTTTTGAAGAGAGTAAAACCAAATGCGACATATCAGAACAGAGTCAGTCAAATCAAAAGGATGGACATAATAGATAATTTAAAAACAAAATACAAGGTGATCAACAATGGTTACCATACTGCCTCTTGTTATCTTAAGAAGGATTGCCTGTATCATCAGTTATAATAAAATTGAACAAAATAGTAAAGAATACAACCAAAACATTGGAGACATTACAGGACTTTAAAAGAAGGTAATAGTCATCCAGAATGGGCGTCTTAATGAATCTTATTGTCTTCACAGTTGTTGCCTACACTTTCAAACTTAGTACTATCAAGGAAAGTAGAATAGGGGAAAATCAGTCAAAACAAGATGGTGAGGGCAATACAGGGTTTCAAATCAAGTTAATAGGAAATCAAAGTAGGTTACTATAATGTATACTGCTATTTTTAATTTATTTTTCCCTTAATTCAAAAGATAAAAATAAAAAAGTAACTAATTTTAAAAAGGGGGGGGGATTGAGATAAAAGAGGGCATAACAACAGAACAGTGCCAGTCAAAACATAACCATTTAAGCAAAATAGTGTTTCACCTCAAGATATCCTGACATAAAAGTAGTTACCATAGTGACTCTTTCCTTGAAATCTTTGAATATAACTTCGTATACTATAGCACCAAACATATCAAGACACTGTAAAACCATTCAAGAGAATAACATTATTACAGGGTATTTAGAACTAATTAACAGAAAATGAACAATGGTTTCTGTATAATTTCCTTGTCTATAAAAGTTTTTGCTTATATTATCACATATAATAAAATCCAATAAGATACAACCTGTTAAGACCAATGGAGACAGAAGAATACAAGCTTGATGGGACTTCAAACCATGATGATACTAAATCAGCACTAGCTATTATGATGTCTTATTTTCTCCAAAATATCTATTCCTACCATCCAATCTTCTCTGCCTCATTTCTGTTGAGATCTTTTTCTGTCATTTCTTGTCAGTTTGTCTTCATTTAGCTTTCTGCTCCATTCATTGTGGCCTCTCTGCCATTATTTCTGGAATCTCGGTATTTTCCTTTTTTAGAATATCCTGCAGTATTCTCTGTAGAGTTTGGTGGTTGCAAATTCCCCTCGTTCCTCTTTATCCTGGCAGTACCTTGTTTTTCCATCAATTTCCAGGGACAGTTGTGCAGGATATCTCAATCTTGGCTGGAGGTTATTATCTTTCAAAGCTTGAATTATTTCCCCCCACGCTCTTCATGATTTGATGGTTTGTGCCAAGAAGTCTGCTGTAATTCTGATGGGTGTTCCCTTGTAAGTGATCTGTTTCTTGTCTCTGACGGCTTTTAATATTCTGTTCTTATATTGGATTTCTGGAATTTTGATTATTATATGCCTGGGTGTTGTTCTGTTTGGGTTGTAGGTGGCTGGAGTCCTGTATGCCTCATACATCTGAGTATCTTCACCTTTTGCTAAATTAGGGAAATTCTCTTGGATTATTTCTGTGAAAGCTTTTGTAGTCCATTTGTTTGTGTCCCTACTTCTTCTTTTATGTTCTTAAGTTATAGATCCGAGCCTTTGTATTACTGCTGTTTGTTTTTTTGTTATTTTTAAGAAGTTTTCCATTTCATGCTCCCATATTATGAATCTGCCCCCCAGTTCAGATAATCTATCCTTTGTTTCTTTCAAGCTGTTATGCCAGCTTTCGATAGAGTTTTTAGTTTCCTGGTAATCTCTTTGAACTTGCTTCATGTCTTCTATGTTTTTTCTATTTTCTCCATCAAACAATCCTCCCCTTTTTTTCTGTTCTTCCATTCCACCATCTGTTTTTTCTTGGGCAGGGCTTAGCATTTCTCTAACTATTCTACTTATATCTTGCTTTAGGTCATTAATAACTTCATTCCTAAACTCGTCTATGAGGCTCTGGAGATACCGCTTTATGTCTATTGGTGCCATGTCTGATACTACATGTTTCTCAGGATTGGAGGCCGAGGGCCCTCTTTTTTTTTTTTTTTTTTTTTCATCTTTTTCGTTTTTATCGGTACCAGGGATCAAACTCACAACTGCCTGCTTGCAAGGCAGGCGCTTATGCCGCTGAGCTAAATCCCCAGCCCCAGGAATACTTTTCTTTCTTTTTTTTTTTTTTATTATTTTTTTTCTTTTTGAACTTTTTTTTTATCGGTACCAGGGATCGAACTCACGACCGCCTGCTTGCAAGGCAGGTGCTTATGCTGCTGAGCTAAATCCCCAGCCCCTAGGAATACTTTTCTTAAGAGGCATCTGTGGGCATGGCAGGCACTGAGGATTTCCTGGATTTTTTTTATTTGTTTGCTTTTTGAGACAAGATCTCACGATATAGTTCAGGCTGGTCTTGAACTCATGGTTGTCCTCTTGCCTCAGCCTCCTGAGTACTAGAATTATAGGCATGCTCTACCATGTCCAGCCTCCATGATTATTTTTCAGAATAACTTTATATTCAAGTCCACTACATTTTAATTTATACTGCAGAATGCAACTGTTTTTCATTTTTATTTTTCTTAAAATAATTTTCTCTTTTAAAAAATAATAAAAACAATACAAGATCACTATAGAACATCAGAATACACACATTTTAAAAATTTTAAAAGCTGAAAAAAAATTTTAAAAGCTGAAATTCAGTTAGGCTAGTATTTATTAAATGACACAAAAAGTGAGACCATAAAGAAAAAAGATGATTGATTAAAATATAGGAAGATGAAGTTTTGTTCATCAAAACAGTACATTAAAAGGAACTAAAAATAAGTTATTTGTTATACATAAGGATTCTGTTGCAGAAAATACAAAGAATTCCTAAAAAGAAAAAAGAAAAAGATAGACAACCCAAAAGATAGTCAAAAGATGTGAACAGCACTTCTCAAATGGCCAGTAAACATATGAAGGTATCCTACACCTTGTTAATCAGTAGGGAAATGCAAATTAAAAATTTAAAACATATCATGACTACTTTCCAAGCAAGATAAAAAAGTCACACTGAGTGTCAGTGAGAAGATGGAAAATGGCAGATTGTAAACGGTGAAATTACAAGTTAATACCATCACTCTGAAAAAGTGAGGAGAACAAACCACCACCACCTGTACACCCCAGGCCCCAATGTCTAATCTCAGGTACATATCAAAGAGGAATGCATATACATGTTCACCAAGACACACACTCAAGTGTCCACAGCAATATCATTCATGATAGGTGAGAAATGGAAACATCACAAAAACCTCTCTGCTACAGAATGGATGTCACAGTAAACACACAATGCCGTGCTGCAGTGAATAAGCAACCTACAGTTCGATAATGATGGACTCTCACACATAACGCCAAGCCAGAGAAGCCAAACACAGGAGCAAACACAGCATGGTTCCTTTTACATGAAACACCAAAAGACAGAGCTCAGCGGTAGTCCTACAAGTCATTATCACATGAACACTTAGTGGACGACATAAAGGGGCTCCGGGGGTTTATAACATTCCAGTTTTCACCTAGAGGCTAGTTACACAGATGTGTTCAACAAGATGTACACTTATGATCTGTGTATTGTTTGTACATAAATTTAAATAAACCTGCTTATTTGCTGACATCTGCCATTGGAAGTTAACTATTGTTAACATTTTGTGAAATAATCTTTCAAACTTCCTGCTTTTCTCTTTTAAAATCATTAAATGGAATAACAGCAACCATCTGATATTTGGTCAACATTTATTAGTCTCCTACCATATGCCAAGGATTGAGGATACAAAGGTTGATGATCAAACTCTAGTTAAGAAAGAGATGGAAAAACTGTATGAAATAAAACAATGCCAGCCAAGGACAGTGTTACAATAGAGCAGTGAATATGGTCCCATGATAGTGCTGAGCTTGGAACATGCAACTTTTCCAGCAATCTTCACAAAGAATGAGCAGTTTCTGAAACTGCCCTGGGTTAGAAGGAAGACAGTGTCAGCAGGGACAAAGACATGCCAGTTGTGGAGTATACTGCATCTGTTTAGACAGAATATATTTGAGCTGCGGAGTACAGCTGGAGCTAAGTTTTGTACCAGCAAGAGGCTTAGTAGAGAAGCCTGGGTGTAATCATTGGCTTCTGCTTCAGTGATGGCTTTCCTCTCCTCAGTACTGCTGGCTTCCAGGGCACCCAGCTCTCTGGGGTCCCCAGGATGCCCTCCTATTTCTCTGCTGCTCCTTCTCAGTCTTCTTTGCTGGCTCCTCCTCTTTTGCTCAGTTTCAATGCTGGAGTGTCATGAGGCTCAAGTGTCTTCTCTTATCTATTTATATCAATTCCTTGAAATCATCTTTCTCTATCCCAAATGTGTCTCCCTAACTCTGTAGTTTTCATCCAGCTGCTTACCTGACATCTGCACTTGTTTGTCCCACAGCCACCTGCAGAACAATGGGCCCAATACAGCTTCCCCTCTCAGCTGATGGCAGTTCCTTTCTTACAGCAGTATGGGCCCAGGTCCTAGAGACATCTTGGCTCCTCTTCTTCCTCTTACATCCTTCATCCACTTCATCAAGAAACAAAATCCACTTCATCGTTCAAAAATACGTCTTAAAACTGATCACTTCTCTTTTATGCACTGTGATCTCATCCAAGGCATGGTTGCCTTTCCTTTGATCATGATGATCTCTCTCCCTCTATCATCTATTCTCAACACAGTAAAATGATCCTTAAAGTGAGAATCAGGTCATCTTTCTCTTCAATACCAACAATTAATGACTCTTCATTTTACGTGGAGTCAAAGCTCAGATCTTACATTATCTAAATCTCACTTCCAACCTACTATTTCCCTCCTACCATCAACTCTCTGACAAGGACAACTCCTATTCCTTGTCCCCTTGCTCACTCTGCTCTGGCCATCTGGCTTCCATACACATGCCAAGTACAGGGCTGCTCAGTACAGGCGCTCTCTCTCCAGCTGCCACTTGTCCAACTCCTTCTCTCAACTTTTTTTTTCTCACATGTCACCTTCACAACTAGGCCTATACTTACCACCTAATTAAGAAATGTGAACACTCCATAAACACACACACAATTCCTTAGCTTTTAAAAATTCTACTTTTCTTCCACAGCACTGATTACCTTCTAAAATACTATATAATTCATTTACTATGTCTATTATGTCTTGCTTGGCTCTCCTCACTAGATTATAAAGGCAGCTATCTGTTGTGTTTCAGAACAGGGTCTGCAACATGGACAGCAATATAAGGCTTGTTAAATGAACAAATAAGTCAGTTGGATTCACAAGAAGATTTGCTTTATCCAGCAATTTCCTTTCAATTTCTATGTTGTAGAAAACTTGGAAAATGATACAAACTACAAATAATAAAAGAATTCACAATTCCAGTACCCAGAAATAAATGCTGTTAATATTTTAAGTACAATCTTTCCTGTCTTTTTTCCACAAAGATTTGGCTTTCCATAGTTGCTGTCATATTGAAGGTACCACTTCTTCGCACAGGCACCAAAAAATACAGTCCCCCAGGACATGTATCCTGCAACACTGAAGGCTTTCGTGTGTAGGGGAGGGAAAGAAAATGGTATCTTTGACAAATCAAAGGGTAAGGAGCCCAAGTTAAGGAAGACAGAGATAAGCGAAACAGGTGGAGAAAAGAAAAGCAGGAGCCAGGTATCATCAGACGGAACCTTTATAACCCTTCAGGCAACAAGTGAAAAAGGTCTGGAGTAGATAGTAGCAGAGGTCATTCTGATATAAACATATGATGATTTATAATAAAAGTCAAACCCAATGCATTACATAGTACTTTAAAAATAAACTACATATTTTTAAACTTTATTTTGAAAATTAGCATTGTTATAAATGATAGGAAGTAATGTTACCATTTTTGTTATTGGTCAAAATGTGTAAAAATGGTACAACCCTTATGGAGAGTACTTTAGCAATCTGTATCAAATGTTTAAAAAATATGCAAGCCATTTTACAACTCCCCAACCATGAATCTAAACAATATATGGAAAACACTTCATGCATTCAGATAGTCAAGACTGCTTCACAATAACAAAAATCGGAAGTGATTAACCACTTAAACATATTATAATAATTTCTATTAATGATATAAAGACATCAACATGTTTTATCTTAAGGGATTTCTAAAGAGACAGAAATGGCTCCAGATGTGTTTTCTAACATAAGTATAATTTTTTCAAGTTTAACTGTATTCCTTAAAGATACATGGAAAAAAATCTTTAATAAGACCCCACACACACCCGCTCTTTCTCTAAAAAAAACTGTCTTTCTATATTAAAACTTCAATAACTCACTCACTCACTTAAATGGCTTTTCTCCCTTTCCTGACTTTCCCACGTGCTCCACCTGGAGTGAAAGGTACATTTCAGACATGGACTTGAGTTCCAAAACTCAGTGTGTGTGCAGCGGCAGCACTCACCTGTGCGGACACCAGCAGGTGGGTTAGGAGGACGATGAGGAGGACGTACCACTTCTTTTTCTCACAGGCATCAAAGAACACAATCCCCCAGAACACGTGCAGCAATATGATGGCCAGCGTCATGAAAGCTGAAAGACAGCCAACTGTTAGTGCCCTGTCATGCACACAGCAGACACCAAAGCTCACTGAACACCCTGTCACTGTGCTAGGGCACGGGTCCCGCATGCTGTAGCGAGACTCAGAGCACATGGGACAGAAACAAGGCCTTGACATGTGCACTAACAGTCACCTATAGAAGCGGCTTTTCTCTAGAATGTGAACCTGCTTGACAAAAACACTCTACTTGGATCTGGCTCTCAAATGGTTTCCCTGCAGTAAGAATGCAACAAGATTACTCTGAAATCTAACCAACTTTCCCTCAATTAGCCTTTGGCCCTATTTGAGAAAGACTTCCAATTAGAAGAAATACCTTCTGTTGAAACAAATCTCCTTATCAAAGTAGAATTTTCCTTTGGAATATTTTTTTAAAGACTAAAGAAAGAATAAAGTATTAAAAATCACTGTAACTATCTAAGATTTTTCTTAAGCACGTGGTACTGAATTTGATCAGTGCCTATAGGTTTTAATGTAGAATACTGTGTGTGTGTGTGGTATACATGTGTCCTGGATAATATTCTTATGTTTTACTTTTTGATATGAAGTACCCTTTAATACAAAAAATACATTCTTTAACCAACAGAAAGGAAGCTGTACAATAGAGCTGTACAATTTCAAAAATTTCTTTGAGTCCTGACACAATGGCTGGGCTTCAGGGTAAGAAGGATGCCAAACTTAAAAGCAAAATGGAAGACTTTTTCTAACCAAGTGAATGTTTGGCCCTTAGTTTCCTGATGCGGTCAGCATTTCAAGTGAATTCCACAGGAAGTGTCCCATCTTCCTTCCTGCACGATCAGACTACTTAGCTGCAGTCTACTGCTTCATCTCTCATTCTCAAGGACAGAAAAAAAAGACTTGCTGTCAGTCAGGCATTGTTCAACCAGTGAGAGGCAAGATGCTCCTCATTATGCCAGGGCTTCCAGGGTACAGTCCAGCCATCTTACTAGCTGGATGGATCACATGCAGTCATGAAGCATGTATCATGAAAAGGCAAGTTTTTTTGAGAACTAAAAATGCATAGTCGTCACAATTTTGAGTGCCATGAGGAAGGTGGTAGAACATTTAAACCAAGATTAATAAAAACAGTATCTACATAGTTCTTGGTAAGGCCTAAGGATAAGAAATAAATTTTCAACCACAAAAGGAGTCACCATGGAGGGACTGGGCTGCTTGGGAATTAACATGAAAATCAATTCTACTGAGGTACCTGGTAATTGGCAGAAAATATGATAGAACAAAATAAAATACACCAATTTTTTTTCTTTTGAGAAAAATGGCTCCTAAGGGGTAGCTTGAGGTGACTTTTTCCCTCATGGCCTTGCTTACTCAGCCATCCAGAGCTTGAAGGGCCTACCATATGAGCAAGTGGCTATGAGCTGCTCATCAGAAGAAATACTCAAATCTGTTTCTTTACCTTTGTGGCCTGTCAGTCTTCAGTGGGGACCAGCTTGGTTGGGTCCAAATCTTGGCTGGACTGTCATAGGCGCCTTTGAGTAAGAAGTTCCTATGGATAGGCTCAAACCTGACTCCAGTCACTAAGTTTTGATGGGCAGGGATGGTATAGATGCAACACTGCTGTGAAAGGTCCCACATTTTGCAGGTGTTGTCACCACTGCCAGGTGCAATGTGGTAGCCATTAGGGAAAAACTTATTCCATAGGTTTCCTTTAGGTGGCCTTCTAGGAGCATGATGTGACATCCTGTAGATAGGTTCCAAACTTGACCAAAAGCCAAAGAGCCATCTTGATGGAAAGCAACGTTATATACAGCCATGCTGTGGCCTTCCTGATGCAGGATCTCCTCTGAGCCTCCAAATCTCCTCACTCTCACAAATAATCATAGCAGGTGGTGCCCAGGAAACATCCTGATGGATGCCTCATTACTCAGGCCATGCACACATAGGCCTTCCATACCTACTACTGGTTCATCATTGTCAACACTCTAAAGAATCTCCAGCAGCACAAGCCAGCTGACACCTTTTTGGACCAAGGAAACAGCAGACTTGGGATGAAGCACAATTATTGCTCCTACATTTGTAGTATGGCCTCAAATTATGTGAAAGAGGTCATGATCAGGAACAGACCAGAGCTTGCAAAGCACACTCCAACAAGCTGTGGCATTTTGGAATTGAGACTAAAGTGAAGAAGGAAATTGGCTGATCATCCCCAATTTGGCTGCAGAAATTATTCAAAGACCAGAGGGATTTGTGCAGCTCTTGCATCTGGGATACTCTAGTTGTCTCGGGAATCTTAGTGAATAGTCACTGATCCACAGTCTAGCCACCTTCAGGCTGTTTGATCCTTCATGGTACTAGGTTTGCAGATGCTCTTCTTTGAACTTCTTAGACTTCTCATCTTTTTAAAGGCATCAGCACCGCCCATGTAGGGAATAATTTTTTTTTTTTTTTTTTTTTTTTGGTACTGGGGATTGACTTCACAGGTAGGCGCTTAAGCTACTGAGCTAAATACCCAGCCAAAAAGGAATAATCTTAACCTTTCTCTTCTTTCAGCAGAGCCCGCTCCAAAAAGTATGGTGGGCTCCCCCAAGGCTTTGAGGCAAGCCTTGACTTCTGAGTCATCTGTGGAAATGCTGATTTGTCGAACATGCTGCCTTCTCTCAAACTCAGTCAACACTTCTGCCTGTTGTTCAATGATGTGCTCTTCAATTTCAAATACTCCTCCAGAAGTTATATTAATATTTCCTGCTTCAATGCCTGCTTTAAATCCTTCTTTTTCCCAAATCCCAGACTCTTCCTTGGCAAGGCAATCACTTTCCCTAACTTCCAAACTTCTGTAATAGATGTGTAGTTTCTTCACAACAGGAGCAACTAAGTCAGCAGGGGCTTTAGTTTCAGTTGCTGTGGAAGAGGCTCGTAAAGCAGCCACACAGTGCTCCGGGGCTGTGAGACTCCAGCAAAAGCCACGCTCTAGGTTACAGATCAACACTCTTTATTTAAGTAGGCAAGTTTTCACATTAACATCCATGAAATAGGAAAACTCCAGGCTTGGCAATTCTCTGGCGAAAAACAATCTAGCACTACCAATAAAATGAAACTTTTTCATAAATGGTTCTCAAATTAATAGGTCATCAGGACCCAGGAATTTAAAAGAAATGCAAATCATTGGGACCCATTCCATACCTGAACCAGAAAAACTGTTGGTGGGACCCCAACTGTTAGAATCCCACTTTAAACACAGCCTTTCAGGAGACTGTGGTACATGGTCAAGTTTCAGAACCACTGCCTCCAGAAAAATGTGCACAAGAAGATGTAGACTAGAATATGTCAGCATTCTTTCTATAACCAAAACTGTCCACTGTTACCAGAATGGTAGAATAAATCATGGTATGTTCATGCCATAAACTACTACAGATGACCCACAATATAAATAATCTCTAATGCTGAATGAAAAAAAGTACTGTGGGAAAATGAACAGTATTTCATTTGTATTAAAAATAGCAAAATAATATTTAAAAAGATGTAACTGTTGTAGTTAAAGTAGAGCAAACTAATAAATTCTGTGTGACAGTGTCATTGTTTCAGTAAATATTGGTAAATATTTTAACTGACAGGGAAGCAAATAAATAGCTTTTTAAATGTTGAGGCCAAGGCATACTAAACACAAGGGTGTATTTTAATCCCATTGATGATTCTGGAAAGGCAGGCTCCCTGGAGATACATGCCTGGTGATAGTGTGGAATTGAGACCCATAAAGATGCCCAGAAATTGAGGGTTTTAAATCTTCTCTACATTGAAAAGATCAAGGCAGAAAGTGGCACAAAAGCAAAAGCTTATTTTTTTAATTATTAAGTGTTCACACCTTAGAACTTGTGAGACTAGGTTTTCTAAATACTAGCTGCCAAGTGCATGTGAAGGGAAAGCAAGTGTCTCTGCTTGGCAGCCGGCAGTTGCCCCATCTCTCTGTGCATCATCATCACTGCTGGCAGGAGCCAAGTATGCCACTATGGTCAAGTCTTAGACTTAACTACTTGGGAAATACTTTTACTGGTGGAATGTTCAGTCTATTCTTGTCCAATAAAGAAACATTATTCTGAAAACTTCAAACAGGCATTATCAAGACTGCTCCTGACTTATTTCCAAATTCTAGGTATTTCTTAGCCCTTCCTACTAAGAAGTCTCTGACAGAATGACTTTGCTCCAAAATGAAGTCCAGACATCTCAGACTAGCATTTAATGCCCTTTACACCAGGGACCCAATCTCCTTGAAAACATGTCCTCTGCTAATCTTCAAGTATATCCTTTATAGCCCAAACCCAGAACTAAACTCTTCCCCATTCATATTCTCTCTCTGTCTCTGTCTAGCACAGCACTCCTTTTACCTGAACACTGTTCTCTCATAACTACCCTTCCTCATTTCACCTATTCAATCCTTTTTTTCTTTTCTTTTCTTTTCTTTTCTTTTCTACTGTGATCAAACCTAGGGCCTCAAGCATGCTAAGTAAATGTCGTAGCTAAGCCATGCCTTAGCTCAGCCCAACTTTTCTAAAATTTTTTTCAGACAGGATCTTGCTAAACTGCCCATGCCGACCTCAACATACCCCAATCTTACAATTTAAGATCTAGCCTAAATGTCACCTCAGTGGACAGTCCTCACAGGTACCCTTCTCCATACGTTGTATACTCAACACACATTTGCTGACCACCTAGCCAGTGGTGGCAAACCTATGGGACATGTGCTGCAGCCGGGTGTTGGAAAGCTCCAGAAGGTTCGCCATCACTGGTTTCAGTACTATACATATGTATCTTTGGAGACAGACCATCCTGACTCAGAATTCCCACCTCCACTGTGTGGCTCTGGATAAGCTATTAGCCCTCTTTTAGCTTCTCTTTTAATTCACTGCTTTGTTGCGATGAAGAACGGGGCTTGGTACACCGCAGCTTTTCCATAACAGATGGCTACTACGTGCTATGTTCTACAGACTGAAGATGAAGGACAGGGCCCTTAGCAAGCTGTACTACCAGGTAGAAAAGCAAAGCAAGGTAGCAAGCAATTTCCATTTTCACCCAGGTGTTCTGGGTACTTAAGTATTCATTAAAAATACATTCTTCTTCACCATTGTGAACAATTTCTTCTTCTGACTTTGTACTACTCTTACATTTATTTTTTTTCTCTCCTCAACAAGTATATTTAGGGGCTGGGGATTTAGCTTAGTGGCATAAGCACCTGCCTTGCAAGCAGGCAGTCATGAGTTCGATCCCTGGTACCGATAAAAACGAAAAAGACAAAAAACAAAACAAAAAAAAACAAGTATATTTATTCATGGCACAAAATGGGCTAGGCAGTTCGAGGCACTGGGACAATGGCAATACACAAAACACAGTCTCATGGGAACTTTGCCCATCTGCAGATTACTGTTTTACTAATACAGTATCTAAAGGAGGTCTCTAACTCTTATTTAGACAGCTAGCACTCATCTCCAGTTGATGTGGGTGATTGTCAAGACCCTTACTATCACAAGGTGCTACAGTACAATACTAGGATTTATTGTTTATCCCCTCTGTAACTGATCAGAGATCCAAAAAAAAACTGAGGCCTGGACATCTAATGTATTGTGCCATATAAGAGTAGCTACAGCTACATGCATGCCATTTTGATACTTACTAGCAAATTAAATTCCAACTAAAAATGAAGATTTGCTAACAATATCCACAAAATACTACCCTTTAATTCCTAAACTTTTCTCAATTCATGTACCTATACATAAAATTCTAAAAATTGTTCAATGAGTCTAAAATTCACTTTAACATTTTTCTTAGAAGTAAGAGACAAATAAAACTTTTGTAAATTAATCATAAGAATATCAAGATTAGCTCATAACCCAGATTAATAAAAGGAGCTTCCACAATCTTCAATATTCTGGAACATCTAGAAAACTAAACAATCCTAAAAAGTACTGTACATCCGTCTGTGACAACTATAGTAGTCTGGTTTGACAATGGATTTTGTTTTCTGATAATATTCTAAGTCAAATTCTTTTGGCAGACAACATTTCACTCTAATGTACACTTAAGCAAAATGTTTCAGTGTTAACTTTAAGAGGCAACACTTAGAAGCCTGGGATTTAGCTCAGCACTGTAAGCGCCTGCCTGCCAAGCATAGATTGTAAATTTGATTCCTGGTATCAAAAAAGGCAACATTTCCCATTTGGCTCTTTAATCAATTTCCAGATTATACCCCAAATGCTCTACACACAGACCTGTAGGTGCCTTCATTTTCTGAATGCCCTTTTCTCCCTCATTTCTCCTTCTGTCCGTCCTTGTGAAAGCAAGGTTGGAAGACAATAATTAATGCTAATACTGGATTACTAAGACAGCAAAAAACTCCTGTCACATACTGAATCACCACTACCATGTCAGGTATCTCTAAGTCACTGCAGCCACTATCCAGCAGTAACACAGCCAACACCTAGCCTTAGATCTCTAGAGACAGGCTGTGGACACCAATGAGCTTTTAGTTTCTTTTGCTAAGTAATAGTAAGGGTTCCATGAAGTGAGAGATTCCCATTCTTCCAAGTCATAGAAACTTTCAAGATTCTTGAGACATACCTATTCATCTAGCACAAGTGGAAATCAGAGCCCAGAACTAAACCACTGTTTTTGAAAATTAAATATAAGTGACTGCACATGTTAACAGAATTTACTGTTTCATATTTATCAAAGTGTTCTTCAACCACATTTTTGAGCTGCATGAAATGCCAAGATGATTTTATGTTTAAAGTCCTCCCAGGAAATCCTAAAAAAGAATGCAACATCTTCTTGACTGGAGATCCATTAGAAGCTTCGTGATCCAGGTCCCTAAATGATAAGAAAAAACTCATTCCATAGTGTACATTACAACTACCTCCAGTTTAGGAGCTCATTTCATTAGCCACCGTGGGACACTTCCTCCACAAAATCAATCCAAGTCTGTCTTGCTCTAATGTAATGATCTTGACTGAGGTGGTCTGTAAACGTCCCTGGTTGTCACAGTGGGGATGGGATACTTCTGGCATCTAGTAGAGCACAGCCAGGGATGCTGTTAAATACCCTACAATATATAACATGTCTCACCAACCAAGAATTACCTGGTCATGATGTCAGCTGTGCTGTGGTTGAGAAATTCTGCTCTATCTTTCTGTCTATTGATCCTAAGAAGAGTCTTTAAAGTCACAAGCAACTTTTTCTATATGCACTTTAAAAAAAAATTCAAACTCCCTGTATTAGTCAGCTACTGACACCAACAAACCTGCTGCACTAACAAACCACACCAAAACTTGTCAGCTGGCAGTGCCATTGGAGCATAGAACCCAAGGCAGTACTCATATCAGCTGCATATACAAATCCATAATGGAGAACCACACCTTCAGGCAGCAGGGAGTCAATGGGGGCGCTCAGGACTTGATTACTTTCTAACAGTGCTTCACAGACTGCATGAAATCAACCAGGACCTTTCCAGGTTTGTCGTTGGCCTAGAACAATTTCAGCACCATCAAATTTACCTTAAAAAAAAAAAAAATGTTTGTTCCAAATCAATGCTCAAACCTTGTAATCCTGGTGCCATTTATAAAGCAAAACCAAGCCTTCTCAAAACTTCATTTAAAACAAAACTGGGGACAAGATTTGCAGTTGTACTAGAGGTGAGTTATGACAAAAAGGAAGAATCAGGAATTATTTCAATGACATAAGTTGGTCTGATCAACCAGAAGGAAGGAAATGCATCAACAAGAGAAGGAAGACTTTAAGGGTGCTCCAAAATTTTCATGAGACCAGCAATATTTCAAGTCATCCCACTGAGTGTAAGGAGAAATTCCCACTAGAGATAGCACAGCAGCTTACCAGCAGAAATAACACATCTCAATCTCAAGAAGAATACTCAAGTGTAAGTCCTTAGTGACAACTTTAGACTAATGAGAACAAACTCTCACCCCAAGGTAACCCTCAAGGTTGAATAATTCTTCAAAAGAACTGCCAAGATTTCCACAGAACAAAAGTAAGGAAATTTGGCTGAAAAATGTTCCAGCACTAGTAACAGAAAATGTCAGTACACCACCAAAGTATGTTACCATGTGAACAATTCCTCAGAAGCTGTGCAATGCAGAAGCCCTGATGTGAACAGTCTGACTCTGGCTGGCAGAAACATGGAGACAGAAGAGTACACTAGTCAGTGGTCCCAGCAATGAGGGGCATGTGAATGAAAGGCAGGCATGGAGCAGGCCAGCACTGATGCCAGGATTCCTGGCATCAACAGCACAAACAGGAGGCTGTGCAACTTGAGGTGCTAAAGAAGCAGTAAAGTTGAAAACAGAGTAGGTTTTCCCTTTCAAATCAGTGACAATGAATTTAGTGAACAAAAAGTATATTCCCATGAGGCTGAATGAAGAAATCAGATGACTTCCAAGAAGTATAACTTTTGTCTAATGCAGATCATCTTTAGAGGAATGTTTCCTTCTTATCATGTCTATTAAAAGAAACTCTGACACTTAATGAAGAAAAAGAAACAAAAAAGAAGCCAAGTGTGATAAAACATGCTTGCAATCCTAGCGCTTGGAAGACTGAGTTAGGAAGATCACTGTAATTACACAGTGAGACTCTGTCACAAAAATAATAAAAGAAACATCAAAAATTAAGGGCAAGAAGGTATGGTGGTGCACACCTGTAATCCCAGCATTTGGGAGGCTGAAGTAGCAGGACTAACGTGAGTTTGATGCCAGCTTGCGTTACAAAGTTAGTTCAAAGTTTGCGTGAACTGCATAGTAAAACCTTGTCTCAAAAGATCAAAAAAAAAAAAAAAAAAAGGACAGCAATGGATGAAGAAAACAAGAACCATTTCATGCATGTACAAGAGATAAACCCTACAGAACCAAGTGTGCAGTGCACACCTGTAATCTCAGCACTTGGGAGGGTGAGGCAGGAAGACTGCTGTGAGTTCAAGGACATCCTCAACATAATTCAAGGGCAATCCAGAGTACACAGTGAGACCCTGTCTCAAACAAATAAATACACAAAATTAAATCCTACAGTGAATGAAGAAGTAGAAGGCATTTAACTGCTTTAGTTGAAAAATACACAGCAGAGGCTAGCTACTCATCCCTTTTTTTCTGTTTTGTTTTTTTGGTTTTTTTGTAGGGGGAGGGGTTTGAGACAAGGTCTTGCTATGTAGCCCAGGTTGGCCTTAAACTCTTGGCAATCTTCCTGCCTCAGCTTCCCTAGTGTAGGGATAACAGATATGCACCAGCACACTAGGGTTAGCCAGTTATCCTTGAAAAACAAATGTGAGTGATTTAGAAGGTAGACGGGGCCAGGAAAATAGCTCAGCAGCATAAGCCTGGCTGACAAGCACAAGGTCCTGAGTTCAATTCCTGGTTTAAAAAAACAAGTGGCCTCAAATACATCTAGCAAAGCCATCATATCTTGAAGCCAATGTTGTTTTGCTGTTTAAGTAATCAGACCTTTCGATTTCTAATGCTAAAATAAACATGTAATCTTTTTACCTCATTTTGTTCAATAAATTGTTCAGAAGATCAAAATGGCCAATATAATGTCATACTTGACATTTTTAAAATTTTTTTAATTTTTAAATTTTTACACTTTATATTTAACATTTAATACTGATGCTGTATACTGCTTTACTTAACACTAGAAAAGTAACTACCTCTGGCATCAACTCAAGAAGAGACCTGTTTTGTTGCTGTTACCAGTTTTATAGAATGGTAGTCAGTGAATATAGGAATGTTTATCATTCAAGCTAAAAAGAAAGTTTCTTTAAACCTTTAATAGACTGCAGGTGTGGTAGTGTATGCCTGTAATTCTATTTTTTTTTTTTTTGTATTTTTTGTATTTTTTGTATTTTTACCGGTACCAGGGATCGAACTCATGACCGCCTGCTTGCAAGGCAGGTGCTTATGCCACTGAGCTAAATCCCCAGCACCTGCCTGTAATTCTAGCACATGGAGAAGATGAGACAGGAGGTTGACAAATTCAAGGCCAGTCTGGACTCTCGAGGAAGACTGTCTCTAACAAAACAAAACATGAACAAAGATGAATGAGAAAAGGAATTCATCAGGTTTCATAAGTAACATGGGTTTATTCTTATGCTGATTGCACTTTGGCAAATGAAGGCTGGGCTCTGCTGCCAGCCCTGCTGCAGATGGTAGATTTGGCTCCTCCCAGCAGGCCAGGTTGAGTGTGCTCTCTGTGTGTTGATTAAGGATCCAGTTTAAGAGGGCATTAACTTTCCAGAGCGAGTTTTTCTCAAGCCATGAGACCCAGGTGCAGGAATGTATGTAGCGCCAATCTTCCAAGTGCTTTTTTAAGCCTCTGACTTGTATCATGTCCATTAATTGACCAATTCAAGTCACAGGATGGTGCTCAAAGTCAGGTAGCAGGAAAGTACATTTTGGCCACCACAAGGCCATTCAAGTATGTGAGGTGTATAATTTTATCATAGGAAACAACAAACTGAAACACAGTTTTCAAACTCAAAACATCCTCTTTCTTCCACAATGTCAAAGAGGACACAGCCCCTAGATCTTTCAACATACTGACAACTTTCATCTATGTGAATTTGACTTTCTCAGCATTTCTGTTAAATCACAATGTTCACGACTGAACACAAGCCTCCACATGAGGCCTGACCTGCACTGATTTTGCCAAGTGGCTTTAGTGGGTTTGACAATAGTGGTCCAAGATTTAAACCTTACCTGAACAAGAGCACTGCCCAGAACACAGAAATGAAATGGCTTGGGGAATTTTTTAAAATATCAGTTTTGGTGTTATTGTTTTACTGAGTACTAAAGATAGTTTTCTTCCAAAGTATGAGGGAGGGTCATTCAGAATGATAACTCCAGACGCCTCTCTCTAAATTCTATTTTGTAATCACAGGAACAAAATTCTCTACCTAAATAATATTCTTAGGCCATTTTAGAGCTGATAAAGCACTTAAATATAAATATCCAATTTCATTTAACTTTTAACAATTCTGGGAAAGCCATTATTTTCTCCCTTCCCAAAAGATGAGGAAATTGAGTCAGATGGAAGGACCATGCTTGCCTTGCCCAGTGAACACTCTCTCTGCCTCCCAGCCTGCAGAGAAGGGGCCTATCTCCTTTCTCTGTCTGCCTAGCTAATGTCTATCTTTAAGTAAATCGCTACTCAATGGCATTTCCTCCATAAGCTGTGCCTTGCTTTCATTTTCAGTAAATATTTATCAGGTGTCATTTAGAAACAAGGACTCTACAAGATGCTGGGAACACCACAGTGAAGAGAGGTCCTTGTACTTACATGGCTAAGTACAGGACCAGAGGCAGAGACATTAAATAACTAATTACATTATTAGCCAATTAATCACAACTGTGGTAAGTGCAACAAAGGAAATGCTAGTGCCTCTATTTCTCACTGTAGCATTTACTATGCTTAGCTGTAACAAGTTATTTGTCTTTGTTCCTCACTATGGGTAGAAAGTGTAGATGTTAACTGGCTTGTATTTTCATGCTTGGTACAACTCCCCAATAAAAATCTTAATAATTATTTGTGGAATGAGTAGTTAAATAATCAAATGAACTTACCCCACATACTAAATTAGCCAGCCAGGAGAACACTTTAAGATTTTAATTCCCATATTTTCATCTATACACTGTATTTCTAAGAAATGGCAATGATCTAATAATTTAACACTAGCCTGTTACACAACTACAAATAAAAAGGGATTAACTCAACCATATATATTATTTATATATTATGCTTGTCTATAATATAAAAACCCATGTAGGTACAGATATCTTGTAATATGTATCTTTATTAACTCACACTTAACTAAATGGCCCTATACTCCTTATCCTGATTCTCACTTAGGCATTTATGATGGAATACGTTTTTGTTTTTGTTTTTGTTTTGGTAATGGGAATTGAACTCATGACCAGGCACTTCCAAGGCAGGCGCTTATGCCACTGAGCTAAATCCCCTGCCCTATGATGGAATATGTTAAACACATAAACTTAACTATAAAATTAAAAATGGGCTTGTGTCTAAATAAATGGTAGTAACAGATATTACAAATAACATATTACATAAATACAAATATATATAAATTTGGGCTTGTGCGTTCAATAAAAACTGCCTATATGTATAATTCAGAGCTTGTGCTTCAAAGTATGATGCTGGGACTAGTGTGGTGGTACACAACTATAATCCCAGCACTGCGGAGGCTGAGGCAGGAGGATCACTGCAAGTTTGAGGCCAATCTGGGCTAAATAGTGAGGAATTGGAGCTTGGCCTGAATTACACAGTGAAACCCAAACCAAACCAAATAATGTTGAAACAAGAAACTTGCATATTATTTCATTCTACAAGTATTATTCACAGCATGGTCAGTATGTTGTCCTGACTTAGTCAAAGACATTAAGAAATCTTACTGAGGGCTGGGGATTTAGCTCAGCAGCATAAGCATCTGCCTGACAAGCACAAGGTCTTACATTTGATCCCCAATACCAAAAAAAAAAAAAAAAAAAAAAAAAAAACCTCACTGAATATTGAATTTTTTTGGAATTCATAGAAGTTACAATACAACCTTCAGGAAACTACAAATCTTTCTTGTACTCTTTTCTAAAAGAGTAAAATTAAAACACTGAGATTCCATCTCACTCCAGGAAAAAAACTCTATTGTCAAGAAATCAACCAACAACAAATGCTGGAGGGGCTGTGGGGGAAAAGGATCCCTTCTTCACCGTTGGTGGGAGTGCAGACTAGTGCAACCACCGTCAAAATCAGTGTGGAGACTCCTCAAAAGACTAAAATAGAGGTTCCATTTCACCCACCTATTCTGCATCTTGGTATCGTCCCAAAGGAATTTAAAGCATCATACTACAGTAACATACACATACCCATGTTTATAGTGGTACAGCTTGTAGTAGCTAAATCTTAGAAATAGCCCAAGGGCCCATCAATTGATGAATGGATAAAGATGTGGAGGGTTTTTTATACAATGGAGTACTACTCTACCATAAGTGAGGATAAGCAGGCAGCCATGCTGGCTGGGAGAACCAAGAAGGAAAGTATGTGGCTGCCCTCTGCAACCCTGCACCAGTGGTGGCCCTGCAGACTGCGGAGAACCCAGAAGGAGGCCATCCCTAACCTTAACCTTTACCCTCATCCTCCATGAGCCAGTCACCTGATTTGGAGGAACACAGGCTGAAATAACAACAGAAGTAAAGAAATAATCTAATGCTTGTATTGTTTGATTGACTTTGCAGGCCTAAAATCAATAGTCTGAGCAATTATTTAGAGAACAAACTGCAACATAATAACTATTGTGGATTTCCTACCATCTCTTTACTGTTCTGTTTTATTCCCTTTAAAATAAAAAAAGAAAAAGAAATAAGGATAAGCTTGAGATATTTCTGGATAACTAGTTGTACCCTGAAATCATACTCTTAAATGAAATAAATCAGACACACATGTAAATACTGCATTGTTTCTCTGGTATGAGAAACAAAAAGGGTAAAGAAGCACCAAAATGTGTAATAAATATTGAGAAATGGAAAGCAAATGTTCAAATGAGAAGGGAAACAAGGGAGAGGAGAAGGGAAAGGAAGAACGGCACAAGATTTAAAAAAAAAAAAAAAGTGAACAGAAGGACCCATATTGGTGTACCCTGTAAAAAAACTTTCAAAATTGATGAAGAAATAAGATACTTCCACAAAAAAGTACCCCTGAAGAAATTCATGACCACCAAACCAGCACTGCAAAATGTTCTGAAGGACATTCTAAAAAGAAATAACAAGGACTACAACTGCATGAACCCTAAAAGAATGAATCCACCACACAAGGCATGTAATTAAAAGTAATTTTAAACTGGCTTTTGAAAACAACCTGGTTTAGGAAGATGGTGGATCAATAAGCAGCAAAGTAAAAAGCCTCTCTGAGAGAAACAGAGACTGGAATATAGCATCCTAGAGAAGACCAGATGGAAGAGATGGATCCTCTCAATCCAGGAAGAAACTAAAGTGAAAAAAAAGGGGCGGGGGGGAATGTGGACAGAAGGCTGTAGCCAAACGCAGTCTCACTGGAGCTGATCCCACTGTGTGTGAAACACCAGTGGAATCCAAAGTCACACAGTCACCGTGCAGTTGGCAAGCCTGAGGGCCTTAGCAGGAAGACATGATTGCAGAGCGGCAGACCAGAGATCTGCAGCAGCTAGTGGTAAGTGTCGGGAACTCAGTCTTCCTGCGGATGTGGGCGATTTTCTGGGCAACATTTTGGAGTCAGGCAGGATAAGCCTGGAACCAGAACTGCAGCAGCTTCAGTCAGTCACTTCTAGTGCAGAGAAGATTGGTGAGAATTGCTTGGACTGAGTCCTGTCCCGTGCGCAATCAACCGAGGATGAGGTTTCCCTGAAGCTATCTCTAACCAGCCCCATCTGCATGGCACACACTAATGTAGTGAAGACTCCCAGTGGTTGACCAGTGAGCAGGGAGGGGCCAGCCTTCCCTGGCCCTGCTTATACTCAAGAGGTCACCAGCAGACTGGGGAGGGCAGCAATCCCTAGTCAACATGCTTCAGAGTAATCGTAACCAATATAGGAAGTGCCAGGAACCCCCACTATCCACTTGTCTGGGAGAAACCAGAAACATGACAAGAAGAAACAAAAGGAAGTCTCTAGCCTCCAACCTAAACAGTACTGGCCCATGAGAGGTAAACACAGAAGAGGTTGGGGTTGCACACCTGCAGTTTCTGAAGAAGCAGCATCTGACACAAAGAAATATCTTCATGACATTATAAAAGAACTAAAAACAGAAATTCTAATACAAGTAAAAGAAGATATAAGAAAAATAATAGGGGCTGGGATTTAGCTCAGTGGCATAAGCGCCTGCCTTGCAAGCATGTGGTCGTGAGTTTGATCCCTAGTATTGGTAAAAAAAGTTAAAAAAAAAAAAAAGAAAAATAATAAAAGAAATGCTAAGCACCTCTCAAGAAGGCACAAATGGAAGAATAGAGGGAATGGAGGAGCATAGAAAAAGGAGGGAAACCTTTGATGAAGAATATAAAAAAAAATCTAGAATACATGAAACAGAGATTATTAGGAAATTAAAAACTCCATTGAAAGCTGGCAAAATTGCTTGAAAGAAACTAAAGATGTAAACTATCAAACCTTGAAGATAGGTTTGCAACGTGTGATTGCAAAAGGAAAGATCTCTTAAAAATAACAAGGAACCAGGAAATAATAATACAAAGGCTAGAAGATGACAAGAGGATCTATAACTGAAGAATAAAAAATGTGAGTGAAGAAGCAGGGGTAAACATAAATGAAATACAAAGGCTACTTACAGAAATAATTAAAGAAAACTTCCCAAGCATAGGAAAAGGGAATGATATTTAGATATATGAGGCATACAGAACTCTAACCAGCTATAACCAAAATAGATCTATACCCAGATATATAATAAGATTCCAGAAATTCAACACAAGAACAGAATATTAAAAGCTATCAGAGGAAAGAAATAGGAGGAAATAAAAATAAATATAAATATAAATATAAAAATAAAAAATAAAGGAAAACCCATCAGAATCATGACAGACTTCTCGACACAAACCATCAAGTCAAGAAAAGCTTGGAGTGAAGTAGTCCAAGCTCTCAAAGAAAATAATCTCCAACCCAGAATGATGTACCCTGCAAAGGTAAATCAAAATTGCTAACATGGATGGCCTCAATACACTAATAAAAAGAAACACAGGCAGAGTGATCAGGAGATAGGGTCCATCAAGATGTTCTATATAAGAAATATAATTAACCTGAAAGAGGGTATATGGACTGAAAGTCAAAGATGAGAAAATAATGCTCTGTGTTACAGGGAACCAGAAAAAAGAGGGAGTAACTCGTCCTTCAGCTGCAGATTGGTTGGAAAGACATAACACTTTTGGGCTGGGGATTTAGCTCAGCGGCATAAGCGCCTTCCTTGCAAGTGTGCGGTTGTGAGTTCAATCCATGGTACTGATAAAAACGAAAAAGACAAAAAAAAATAGTAATACTTTTATACAATAGAGAACTACTCAGATATAAGGAAGGAAAACCTTGAGGCTCTTGTAAGTAAACTGATACAACTTGAGATCAAGCTCAAGGGTAAAAAGGTTCAGAACCACTTAGGTAAACAGCAGGTTGTCTCCCTAATCTAAAAACTAAAGGAGATAGTGGGATACAAAATGTACAATGTATCCTGTAAAAGTGAAAGGGGAGGAATTGTCTAAAAGGGAAAGCAGAGGACATTGTTAATCTTGTATCATGATTTGAAACCCATATTGTTTTCATTGCTGTTTAGTTTGGTTATAATAGTCTGTTCCAGTTTGTCTACTTGTACTAGATTTGAAGGCATGGACAGCTATGCTAAAGATAGCAGGATATACTATGGTAACCATTTTTAATTTCCTATTAATCTGAAGCCCTGTATTGCTTTCACTGTCTTGTTCTGACTGGTTTTGAATCTGTTTTGTTTGATTGCTGTCTTGACTGATTTTATTCAAATCTGTTATGTTTGATAGTATCAAGTCTGAGAGTCTACTCTGAAGACCATAAGATTCCCTATGATACCCACTCTGGTTTGACTATTACCCTCTTTTAAAGTCCTATAATGTCTCCAATGTTTTGTTTTTATTGATTTTGTTCTGTACTGCTATGTTTAATTTTATTGTGCCTGATGATATGGGCAATTCTATTGAAGATAACAAGAGACATCATAGTAACCATTGTAGATCACCTTGTATAGTGATTTAAGTCATGTACTATGCCCATCCTTTTGTTTTGAATGACCCCATTTTGTTTTTTTCTCATTTGGTTTTATTCTCTAATAAAAAGATTTTTAAAATTAAAAAAAAAAAAAACCTAGTTTACCAGAAGGACTTAGCACCATCTAGAGGACAAAGCTGGAGAAACCTGAGGTCAAAAAAATGTAGCTTCTATAACAAGGTAACAGATGATATAGGAAAAAGTATACAAAAATGTAGCAACACCATGCCTCATCTAGCTGATTTACCAATTCATATTGGACAACAGAATTTAACTATTACTATTACATTTATTTTAAAAACCTAACTCTCCATATCATTAATAGGTTTTCCAGTGAGGTTTCCACTGCCATTATAAAATACCTACAAGGGACAGAACTTTCTATGCTAAATTAGGCACCAATAAAGAAGAATGACCCATTGGCACAGTTCCTGTCCTCTAACTTGTAGCCAGAGTTAAAGGGGCTTGATTTTTAATTTGTGTAAACAACAAAAAGTCAAGAGCTTCCGAGAAATTCTGAAACAGAAGATTAGTTTGGTGGCTACACACAGGTACAGATTCAAGTGGCAAGTGTGTCAGGAAAGAGTAACCAGTTGGAGAATAAGGTAGAAATCTAGACAGGAGGTGCCATAGCCTGAACTGAACAGAAACAAAGGGCCATCTGAGAAAGGAGAAAGAATGTCCACTGGGTTTAGACATCACTACAACATGCAGGATATCTCTCAACTGCAGCAATTTCTTAAAAACTGTTCATTCTCTTCACACTTTCCCTCTCAATTTCAAGATTGTTATGAATTACAAATTAAACATTAGAAAAAAACCAAAATAAACATTAGGACTTAGCATAAAGATAAATGTATCACAAAAACTGAAAGGAACATACAGCTTATAAAAATGAACTTCTAATGGTTCAACTACAGGAAACAGTGCAGGCCACAGCAGCTTGACTGATCTGGAGGGGAGGGGCCAGCATACACTGTCCCTGTCTGCAACTCACTAGCACACGGCAGTGGGAAGGGTCATCTAGCCAGCACACTTCAGAAGAATTGTAATCAACAAAGAAAGAAACTGGGGCCTCCTGGAAGAAACAAAAAAGATGGGAAGAGGAAACAACAACAAAAAGTCCCTAGGTCCCAACCCTGAGAACATTGACCCAGGGCAGGTAAATACAAAGGAGAATGAGAACAGCAAACATGCAATATCAGACACAGTGCCAGTGGACATAAAGAGATATCTTCAGGACCTCATAGATGAGTTCAAAAGTGAAATATTTAGCCAAATAAAGCAAAATATAGGACGATTAATAAAAGAGAGCACCCCTAAGCACCCCTCAAACAGACACAGATGGAAGAAGGGAAGAACTCAAACAAAGGAGAGAACCATTTGATGAAGAATATAAAAAAAATATAGAATACATGAAGAGATCACCAGGAAATTAAAAACTCTATAGAAAGATGGCAAATCAGCTTGAAACAAATTAAGGATAGATTATCCAACCTGGAGGATAATTTTGCAATGTGGGAGTATGAAAGGGAAAACTTTTAAAAATAACAAGGAAACAAGCAGTAATAATACAAAGGCTAGAAGACGACAAAAAGATCTGTAATTTGAGAATAATGTGAATGAAGAAGCTGGGCTACAAACAAAGGAACTACAAAGGTTATTCACAGAAATAATTAAGGAAAACTTCCCAAATATAGGAAAAGAAAATGATATTCTGATACATGAGGCACACAGAACTCCAGCCACCTACAACCAAAACAGAGCTACATCCAGGCATATAATAATCAACATCCCAGAAATTCAATATAAGAACAGAATATTAAAAGCTGTTAGAGACAAGAAACAGATAACCTATAGAGGAAGGCCCATCAGAATAACGGCACTTCTTGACACAAACCATCAAGTCAAGAAGAGCCTGGAGCGAAATATTCCAAGCACGAAAGAAAATAACCTCCAACCCAGATTGATATGCCCTGCTAAACTATCTCTAGAAATTAGTGGAGAAACAAGATGCTTCCAAGACAAAGAGGAACTTGGGAAATTCGCAACCACCAATCCAACTCTACAGCGAACACTGCAGGGCATTCTAGAGAGAGAAAAGTACTAGGATTCCAGGAACAGTGGCAAAGAGGCCTCAATGCATAGAGCAGAAAACAGAATGAAGAAGATAAGCAGACAACTGATAGCAAAAAAAAAGAGCATAACAGAAATGAGGCAGAGAAGATTTTATTCAAAATTGATAGTAACAAGTCTGAGACTATAGGCAACTACACTGAAGATGACAAGACTCTTCGAAACACATTCTGGTTTGATAACTGCCGGTTTTTGAAGTTCTATACTATATACAAAGTTGTGTTTTTATTAATACTGTTATGCACTGATATATTCAATTATACTATGTCTGATGATATAGCCAATTCTGTCGGAGATAACAAGAGACAACACAGGAACCATGGTAGAACTCTTTGTACAACGGTCTTATATGTGAACTCTTTGTACAACGGTCGTTTCATGTGTTTATAGGAATATGTTTTGTTTTGTCTTGCTTTGTTTTGTTTCTCCCTCTAATATAGAAAAGATACAAATACATGTTAAGACTCATACATGTGTAGAATCTATAAACAGTTTATAAGAACTGATCTTATGACACATGATGAAATGAACAGATACTTTAAAGAAAAAGAGACACTAAAATACCCAGTGCTGATCCTGGAGTGTCATAATGTGAAACCCAGCAATAGTATTACTCTTTGTTTAGAGTGATACTAGTGATAGTTGGGATTATTCAATCTCAACATAATTGAAGATATGGATAACTGCATGTATGTCTAAGTGTATAGGATTGATAACCATATTTCTAAGTTTTTGTTAGATAGTTGAACAGAACTGGTTGCAATCTCACTGTTTAAATCCCCGCTTTATATGCTCCACCTTAGTATCTTGAATAACTATTTGTAAGAAAACAATCTGTAATCATCAACTAGTGATTTCTTACTGCTTATTTTTTTCTTTGAAATTATGTATTATTTCTACCTGTTTTCTGTTTTGTTTAGTCTTTCCTTTTTTTTTGTCTTTTTCCTTTTTATCAGTACTGGGGATCAAACTCACGACTGCCTGCTTCCAAGGCAGGCGCTTATGCCGCTGAGCTAAACCTCCAGCCCCTGTTTAGTCTTTCTTTAAATTAAATTTTAAAAAAAAGACACTACATTACCCAGTGCTGATCACAGAGTGTCATGTTGTGAAATTCAGCAATACTATTATTCTTTGTTCAGAATGATTTTAACCTGCTTTAGTTTGTTTAATCTAAACATAAATGAAGATATGGATAACTGCATGTATGTTTAGTGTATAGTATGGACAATCATGTTACTAAGTTTTTGTTGGACAGTTGAACAGAACTGTTTGCAGTCTCTCTGTTTGAATTCCCACTTTCCCAAATTTTTGTACGTTGAACAACTATTTGTAAAATGACAATATGTAACATCAACTAGTGATTTCTTACTGTTTATTTTTTTTCTCTAAACATATGTATTATTTCTATTTTCTGTTTTGTTTAGTCTTTCTTTAAATAAAAATTTTAAAAAATAGTTCAACTACAGACACTGCTAGTACAGCACAATAAAAGTAACTTATGCAAGTTAAATTGTACTCTCCAATTCTAAACACACTCAGCAAAGTTTTTCTTTTCCTAGGTCCTTCACTTTAGAATGCCTTTAAAGGCATAACATAAATTCCTAAGACATTGAACACCATTAAGAACACACTGTTTAGAGTAAAAGCCTTAATAGACCCAGCTACCAGAAACATACCTGAATTGAGGAAAAATTGAGGGGAATCTCCATGAATGCCCACAGTACCAGGTCCCAAGGAGTTAGATAAGGTGTTCACAAAGGAAAATACTCCACTCATGATTCCAAAGCCCAAGCCAGAAACTAAAAAGAAAGAAAATGCTATTAAACCCTTTTCCTGCTATGATTTCTCGCCAAATCAAATTTCTAAGGACTAAGAATACGATTTCGTTGAAGAAGTATGTACACATGCTGTTGTGAAAGAGGAGACAACTGATTCTGGAAAGGTATATGCCTGGCTAAATGATAAGCAAAGAGAAAGAGGAAGAGAAAAAAAAATGAGCAATGGAATGCAGCACAGAAATGGAAAAAGGGGAAAAAAAGATGAGTCAGAAGAGGACACTTGTGTCATAATTGAACAGAGGCTACAGAGTTACATTTGTTGGCTTTGAACTGGTATGACATTGGGGGAATAATCATACATTTTAAGGAATGACTCCTGAGCCACAGAGAGTGATGTGACTCAACTAAGGGACCTTGACCCAAGATTTAAGCATAGTTTTGAAAGCACAATATGCAGAGACGATAACTATATTAATATGAAGAGCCTTTCTAGTACAGCCAATGTATGGAAAACATAAAGTAAGTAACAGTTACATCACTTTACAATTGTTAACTAGAGTGTCGTGTCCAAAATCTAACTTTCAAACACAGTTAATATTTAATGGGCATGACAGGGATATAGCTCAGCAGCAAAAGTGCCTGCGTGGTAAGCACAAGGTTGTTCAATCTCCAGTACCAGAAAAAAAAAAAATTAATGGGCATAAAGTTAAGGGTCATCAGCAATCATTTTCCTTTACATAAGGGACCAGGAAAAATAAATACTGATAGACAGGTCAAGGCAGTAATTAAATGGTGCTTGGCATCTATACAGATATAAAAGACGAAAATGGCTTTTATGTTAAGTCTGATTTTCTTTTTCTTAACACCATGTGGTTGTAACTTACCATAGCCCAACAATTGCATAGAGGGTGCTGCCTCATCCGGGTTTATGCTCTTCAAACCCTTACTGGCTTTCCTAAAATTAAATCATACAATAAAAAAGACAAAGAAGAAGAAAAGAGAAAGAAAAAAGTATACATTAGAAAAATATACAAGACATTTCAAATTCAGAATTTACTGGGGTTTCTGGTCAGGTCATACTCTTCTAGATGCCACTTAAACAAAATCCAGAACGTTTTAAAGAAAGTCAACTAAAATTTCCAACTAACATCTTCCTTTTTTCTGATGGTTGCACAAAAGATATATACAGTATATATGAATAAACGAGCCACCAGAGATTTAGTTTAATAAGAAAAACAGCAACACTATTTTCTGAGGTCAGTATTTATCTCAGTATCCTGTGGAATTTACCATTCTGAATTTTCTTCTTTCCAAACCACTAGGTCTTCATCTCCACTCTGCTGGCACTGTACTGTGTCCCCACTAGAGCCACCCTGATGCTTCCACCCTCCCTCCTGCCTTCTACTTCACAGAACTAAAGCTCTCCTCAGTCTTCAAGGTTCAGCTCAATTTTCCTTTTTCTTTTGTAGTGGGTCTGAACCCAGGGCCTCCTACATGCTAAGCATACCTACCAGTAGCCACACCATAGCCTCCAGGCAGCAATTTCTTAAAGCTACCTCTCCCAGCGGTTGGTACACATTAATCTCTCCTTATTGTTGAATCCTAGAAGGGGCCAGTCATATAGTCTGCTAGTTGAAAAATATTTTATGTATTTATTTCATATCACTTATTAGGCTTGAGAAAAAAATACTCATATTCTAATGAGTACATTCTTACACTCTAATACTCTTATTAGTACCGGGGATCGAACTCACGACTGTGCGCTTGCAAGGCAGGCACTTACGCTGCTGAGCTAAATCCCCAGTCCCCTTTTTTGGTATTTTTGAGACAAGGTCTCTCTATGTAGTTCAGGCTGGCCTTGACTCTTTGTAGCTCAGGCTGATCCTCCTGCCTCAGCCTCTCAAATGCTGGGATTACAGGAGTGCACCACCACACCCGGCTTACTCTAATGCTCTTATTAAAGTATATAGAATGAAAACTATTATCAGAATAGGAGGTAAATACTTGATTGAAAGGATAACTACTGTTCAATATGGAAAGATGTTCAGCATGATCATATCCACGCTACCGTTACAGCCAAGTCACAAACTCTACGTGAGTCCCCATTAACCATGAAGACGTGTGAAATGTGAGGTGTCATTGATCAGTTCCACTTCTGTCACTATTACTAATCCCTGCTGGCTAGATGCTCTGCAACAGTATAAAATCCTGTCTTGATGAATATTTAAATTATAATCACTATAAAGCATGTTTATTAAAATAATAAAGGCATCAAAACACTTTAGAATGATTTACCAAAAAACACTGAAACATACAAGAGTTAGGTTAACTCCAAAAAGAGACAATTAAATTAAGCAGAACCACTTATTTTTCTAGCACTGTGCTCATTTAAATTTCAAGATATGCATATTCATTACAGTTTTAACTGTTCTTTACAAAAGTAAAAATGCCATAGATTACATTAAGGCAAGTTGAATTCAACCAAAATAGTAGTATGTATAATAAAAAATGTCCTTGGCTTTTCTAGTCTCAGAATAAACTGGTGTTTTGGAGGTCTCCAATTGGAAGTACTGTTAGATTCCCAGGAACTGAGTCAGAAATTTAAGTGACTCTCTTCCTATTTCTCTGGATTAGTAGCCAATTCAGTTGTCTACTTTTTCTAAATAAAATAGTTATTTGTCACAGGGTTGCTGGAAAGAACTAATTAAAGCTTTAGAGTCATGTATGTAATAATAATAATTCCCATTAACACATGCATCAATATAGAAAAATCAATAAACTGGAAGGATTACTGTTTTAAATAAACTGTTTAAAAGTAAATAAAAGATATTTACTATCTGGTACAGCAAAAACTGCTATCACAATGTATTAAATACATAGATTCAAAAGTTTAGTAAACTTCCTCATCCAGTGTGGTGGCAGGAAATGTTATGTACGGCACTGGCAGTTCTCACAGAGTTAAAATCGGGAAGTGAGGACGCACAATTAATCATTGGTTTCCTTGTTCCTGACAAGCAGAGCACATGACTGACTAGAAGCTGCGCTTTTAATCTATCCATTTCATTGAACTGGCAAATTTGTGCAGATTTTTAAGAACAAAAAAGGAAAAATAAAAAATTCTAATTTTTAAAATATAACTTTGAAAACTGATAAATTCCAGTCTTTCTCATTTGTTCTATTCTTTTTTGAATGCATGCATAAGGAAGAATAAAAAAAGGTGGAGAGAATATCAAAGAATACGTACACAGATTAAGGATACCATTTTAGAAATTTTTAAAAATAGAGTGATGCCTCTTTGAAAAAAACTGCAGCAGAAGCAGCGGTGGTGATGCACATCTGCAGTCCCAGCACTTGGAAGGCTTAGGCTGGGTCACTTGGAGTTTTAGGCCAGTCTGGACCACACAGTCAGTTCAAAGCCAGCCTAAACTACAAAGCAAACTCTATCTCAAAAAAAAAAAAAAAAAATCTGTAGCTCAACTCAAGAACTGAAGGACTTGTCAATACCTACATTAGTAAAAACTACAAAAAAAAAAAAAAAAAAACCCCAGCTGCAACAGTTACATTAACTTTTTTTGTAGAAGTGATTTTCTAAAATTATAAAACATTTATGGTATAAGCATTAAAAGAAAATTAAGTTACAGAAGTTTCAATTCAAACAGAACAAATTCTAATGTCTAAATGTTTTAGGTAACATTAAGTGTTAGGCAACATAAGAGTTACCTAAACTGTTTTAGGGAACACACACATTTTAGGCAATATAACTTTTTTTTAATTAGTGTAGAAAGAGCTATCTTCTGTGACCACGGCCAATTTGTCACTGTGCAAAGTTTTATCAGCTGAAAGTTACTATTCACTCCTATCCCTCTATTTGAATATAGTATACCATAAGAGAGCAATTTAAATTAACCATCTAATAATCAATTATTATAAACATTGCCAAACCTATTTTAACACAATTACATAACATTTCAAAAATTTGCTGGAAAATTCTGTAGCATATTTCAAAGGCTTACTAAAGATGCAATATAAAACTACTACAAACAAAGACACTTGTCAGTACAAGTTTGTCTTACCATCTCTGCAAATTTCCCAATGTCCTTTTGGGGAGGCAAATGTGGTTTCCCCAAGAGGTCAAAGAGGCTTCTTTAAACTTCCTAGCATGAGTCTGCAAACTGGTGGCTGTTATTTCTTGTGTAGTCCTAGTCCCTTACCGCTGTCATTAAAAATGTGCACCTGTGCTTAGCTTATAGTCCTTTGGAATCATAGATCAATGCCAAGAAAAGGCTGCCATTTGAGGTGGAAACCACGAAGAAATTAGGTAGAGAAGAACAGCAGATACTCATTTAGGCACTCTGGTAAGGCAGATTTTAGAACATACAGGTTCTAAAGGATTACTAAATCTATGTTTTCCTGTGAAACTGTGTGATAGAAAAGAACTTTTTGAAAAACTAGAACCAGTCCATAAAAAAGTAATTGGCTCATTACAAAACCAACAAAACCAATGATGTCACTGATGGAAAAACCTAGTGAAATGTGAAGCTGAGTTATTAAAAGTACGATGTCCAGGCAAGGATATTACTTAAGACGATGCCACAGAATACAACCCTGGGTCCTGAGCACAGGTGAAAACTAGGCACTGGCGGAAGGAGCATGTCCGTGGTCTTCTAAGATCCCCATGAAGAAGAAATGAGGAATGTCTCACCTTGAAAGGGACATAATAAAAATCATGTGGCAAACATTTCATTGATGTGGTGAGGGGGCAGACATCAGAAGATGATTTTGACTACATACAGAAACATACCATGATGCCTGGCTTTAAATATTGTTTGTTATTTGTTGCTCTTTAATAATTCCAGGGACTAATGGGAATTTCAATTTTAAACCTTGGCTAAGAAATTACTTTTGTTTCTAGGCAATGGCTTCCTGGTTTTCAATTTGTAACAGTAATTATTTCATTATGAAAAGAGAACTCAAAATCTATTACAAAGGGCAAACTTAAAAAATACAGAAGGTCTAACCTTTGGCAACGACAATTTATCAGAAGCCTATTAAGAGATGTTGCTGATGTTCAATCTGGATTATATCTCCTAAATTCATGGAGAACTGTAATTACTTCATTTGCAGAAATGAAAAAAGATAACACATTTATCACTCAATTGTTACTCTATAATCAAAGCCAGTTTCATAACTGCCTGAAAATATGGTTCCAAGTTCTAATTGTATTTCAAATCAGTGGTTTCAAGTGAGGTCCTCACAGTCATAGAGAAGGCATACTTTGTGGCCCCAAAACAAAGACTAAGCACAAGGCCTTTCTTAAACTGTTGACAGATCTGAAACCATGGGAAATATTAAAAATAAACTCTTTCAAAATATTGTAATGGAAGGCATAATCTCCATAGGAATTATGTGCTTTGTGTGCCAGGAAAAATCCAAATTCCAAGTGGGAAGGGTTTTTGTATCAGTGATTTTCCTGTATTATTTTTCTGCATAGCATTTCATCTAATATACAAGGTTACTTTCTTGTTCATTTATTTCTTGACCAATACAAAGTCCACAAGGCCTGCCTTTTCATTGCTGATGTAGCCCTCATGCTTAGGATAGTAACTGATAATGTATACAGTAAATTTTCAAAAATTACTTTTTGAATGATTAAAGGAAGAAATGTTCACAAGTTAAAAGGATATTCAATACCTGCAAGCTAGAAATGTTCTAATAACTCTGCTTAGAATTATGTAGGAAAGAATAGACCCTCAAATATCATAGGATATTAATGTGTCAAACTACCAAACATGACTCAAACACAAATGGAAAAAAAAATTTTGTTTGAACTTACTTTAAAAGTCTATAATATGCAAACCGGAACATTTCTTGGATAAAGATGGAAGGCAACACCCCAAAGATTAGTAGAAATTTTTGTGTTGGTCCATCTTTGTTGTCAGTAATGGGTGTTGCTAGGAACCAAATAAGTGATGAAATCAGTAGAGACACCAACCAAAAGAAAGCTCTGAAAATTAAGATACACAAAAGTTGCAAGTGAACATAAGCATAGAATTAATAATCATTTAAAACTCAAAACCCTCCTTTGGAAGGAACAGAGTTCCTGAACTTTCATCAGGGAAAAAATATTTTCCATAAAGTAGGGCCCTGGATCACTGAACAAGATGCATCTTCCCTATCGAGACACACACATATGCCACAAGGAAAGTTTGATTTGCCCAACAATTACTTTTTTTGAGAGAGTGTTTCACTATGCAATTCAATTCAAACTGGCCTTGAGTTCACTTTGTAGACCAGCTACGATCCTCCTGCCTCAGCCTCCCGAGTTTACCGGCATGGAAAACCATGCCTGGCACAATTACTTGTTTCCAGTGATGCTATGATGCAGATGCACATCTGAAAATCCTATTCTTTCCTCACTGGAAATCTGGTTATTCACTACTCTTCCTAATAATGGTTTTCCATCGCTGTGCCAAAACAATAAAACAACATGCAACTATTCCAAGTTTTGTATCCTCAAGACCTACGAGAAATTGCGGATTTAACCATCAGGTATCTGAAAAGGTAAGTGAGGGGAGGAGGGAGAAAGGAAACATTTCTATTAAGAGATCTAGATCAGTTTTCAAGGTCTGATTCTTAGAACAATCCTATGGACTTTAATGATTTCAGCAAGATATAGAGACGGTTATCCCAAATCCCTATTGTTTTTAAATACCATGCAATTTAGCACCTTCAAAACAGTCGTGGGAGGTGAAGTTCAGAAAAGTGGGAAACACAGCCCAACTCCCTACACATCCCTGTAAAAGCTGTCAGGAAGGAGAAAACTGAGGTTATGACTACATTCACCGCCAGCGCTCGGCATTCACCAAGCTCCCAGGAGGCGGATGCAGGATCAGGCGCATCTGTTTTCACAGGCTTCCCTCCACCTTTTGGCGCACATTTCAAACCCCTAAGGGCGCTTTTAAAAACCTGAGCCCAACATCGGGCGTGGTGGCTCACACCAGTAATCCTAGCACTCAGGAGGTTGAGGCAAACAGAAGCAGGCCCTGCACTACCTGCACATCGAGAGCCTGGCTTAAAACAAAACAATTCCACCCCGCAAACCTCCTGGCTCGGTCAATCTAGGGTGCAAGGGTGCAGCAGGCAGCATTTGGTCCCCAGGGGACTCCACATGCACAGGAAGACCTGCTAGACGGCCTGTGACCTCCGGAGACGGCGACAACTAAGTATCCATCTCCAGAAAAAAGAAGGACGCCTATGTGAGCGGATCCCTAATTTTCCTCATCCGCGCCACAAGAGGGCCTCAGTACTTCGGAGCTCGACCTCGCAATAAAGCACCCCCAGACCTGCCCAGCCGCGGGGCTGCAGACCCATGACGCGAGGGGGCGCGGGCGCTCCATTCTCCCCGCCCCTCTTGCGGCCAAGCAGGCAGGGCAGTTTGAGGGATCCTGGGGCGCGATCACCGCAGCGGGGAAGGGGCGCTCAGGGCCCGGGTTTCCCCGCGCGGCCGCCTCACCCGGCGATGAGGAAGATGATACGCAGCGGCTTGGTGGCGATGGTGAAGACGAAGAGGGCGAGTGCGGGCCCGAAGGCAATGAAGGCGCAGCCGAAGAACACGGCCGCCGTCATGGCGACCGCGGAAGCCAGCGCCGGGGCCCTGAGGGGACGCGAGGGGCGCGGACGCGGAGGGCACCAGGGCGGAGCCGAGCGGCCTCCGGGAGCCGTTAGGGCGGGGGGCGGGGCCACGAGAGGGGTGGGGCCTTCTGGGTCGGAGGCACGAGGCAGGGAACCCGGGACTGACAGTGGGCGGGGCCTGGGGCGGGACTAGAGCTCCCCAGGGGTCTTTGGGTCTAAGGCGAGAAGGCACTAGAGAGGGGGCGGAGCTAGGGCGTGCCCAGGAGGTGCCTGAGCAGGGAGAGAGGCGACTCCCGGAGAGCGGCGTGGACAGCAACTCTCGCGCAGGTCCACCTGGGGCCACCAGACGTGGGGGAACGTCCCGGCTGCACCACAGCCCTTGATCCTGAGGCACCAACCCAATTGATAGCTTTCTGAAGGAGAAAGAGGAGGAGGAAAGATTCCAGGTCAACTAAAAACCAGCGCCGGGATTCCTTTTTAAATAATCGAATCTTTTTTAAAGCAGTTTTAAAATTTGCATAATTTGTGGAACATCGTGCTTCGCCGGATTAACAGTGACCCAGGCAATGACCCACAGATTAAAAAAAAGATGAAATAGTGGTGGAAGAAGCACTTCTTTGCAGCGTTGTTTTGGCGAGCTCATTTTAATTTCAACCCCGAATCTTCAAAAAGTTGTTTTTGAAGGTATTCTCTAATTGCCCTTAGAGCAACAGTAGCATCTCCCGGGTCTCGGGAATCTTCTCCTTAGAATGCACTTTTGAGGGCAGGAATTTCACAAAACATCTTGTCAATGAATACGTTTAGAATGGAACTTACATACTATTATATTAAATTTGAGATTTTTAAATCAACGTAGCAGGAGTATGAAGAGAAACAGGCACATTTAAGAGAGTTTAGGAACTTTGCAAACAAAATCCAGTGATTACTGAACTGGATTGCATGGAGGGAGAGGGAACTGAGGAAGTCAAGGGCCTCTGGAGATAATCTGCCTTAAATGGTTGCCGTGGAGATGGAGAGAAGAGGGGAAGCAGATACAATGATGGGGGTGGGGATCATTTTGGATAATCTGTTAATCAGAGGTCCCTAGGACTTTGGCGAATCCTAGGCAATATTCAGTAGGGAGCTACATTCATAGGATCAAGGGAGATCTGGATTAAAGAGCTAGATTTGAGACTCCCGACTACTTGAAGGCTTGAAAGTAAGTAGTCAGTGAAGCAAGGACAGGACCATGCCAGAAGCCAACTTTAGGGATGACAAGAGCAACCTCCCTGAGCCACCCCTCCCCCCAAAAAATAACTAAAAAAAAAACAGCTAGAAGGGGTAATGAGGAAAATGGCTTGTGCTATCCTGCAAGTCCAGAGCAAAAAACTTGCAGAAAGAAGGGCTGTTGAGAGGTTATATAAGGGGCCAGTGAAATGTGTCCACTAGATGTAGCTGTGACTTTTAACAGATGGAGAAATAAAAGCCAGTCTGTAAAGTTTTTGAATGAATGTTAAGAGGACAATGAAGGGGTGGAAATTTGGCTTTGGCAGAGCAGACAGGATGTCCTCTCAAAAAGAGGACTGAGGATAGAGGGACCTATCTTTCTTGGTAAGAAATAATGTAGTTTTCATCCTACCAGGCACAAAAACAAGGCAGTTCTGTGGGAGGCCACAGTGAAGCTACTGGCCCTATCTGAATCAATCTGAGAACCTACGCCTACTCATTTTATGAACCACTGATTTCAGTAGTGGTGGTGTAGGACAAAGCTCTTCAGGAAGTAACACTTAGAAATGGGAGACCAAAGTAATAACCACATACTCTTTACAGTAAATTCAGCTTCAACTTGCCAACAGTACTCACTACTGGTTTTCTAAAAACAGCAATGTAGGAAGACACATTCCCACTGGCTTGAACACTGGTGGTACAGGCATGACTGTCCCACTGGGTGGCTTTGAACCACTCACTGGTGGTTAGCTGTTTAACATCAGTTGATAAAACTCAAATCTGAGCAGCCTGGCAGGAAGACATGCGGATTATGGCCCCATCGTGAACGTGTTAAGAGAAAGACAAGGAGAGTATAAATCAGCCATAAGGAATCAGAGAAACTACTACTTGGCTACCTCCAAGAAAGAAAGAAGAGGTAGGAAGGTTGAAAAAAAAAAAATGCTGCAAGTTTGAAATTGTGGGATGAAATGAAAAAGCCTGAGACTAGAAATAGGGCTGGTATATCCATTCTTACTGCTCAGTGGAAACAAAACATCAGAAACTAAATCTGCAAGGAATAAAAAGGACAAGACAAACAATTTAAGGCTGCAGGTCCTACAACTCAACTTAGTTCAGTGTAGTCTGAACTAAATATGAGTAGGAAGTTTGAACATTTGTATGTCTTAAAGTAACTCTAGGTGGGCTATAGTTTCCTAACATAGAACAGGTCTCCCATGGTGTGAGTCATACACCTAGCAAATTTACAGAACCATATAAAAAATGTGTGACATACTTAAGGGAGTCAATAACAGTTTAATTATGTAGGTTTTATTTTAGATGAACATTATTGTAAAAAAAAGTTCACCCGGAATAAAATCCATTTTAAAAAAACCACAGCATCATTATCAGTACATAGTTAATGAATTGACTTAAACAAGATTAACCTCATGACAGGTCCATTTTATCTGCAGGAGATTTTTACATTAAGCCATTGGAGCAAAAATAAAATATATCTAAACATACACTGTAGGATAGTTCTTGGTGAAAACTAGACAGTTCCCTTTAAGGGCATGATTTTAGTCAAATAGTTTATGGTGTTTTATATTGAACTACAGTTGCAATATAAATAACTGCAAACAAAATAACACTTATCTGTAAGGCATAGGAATGAACTATCATAATTAAATTCACATTTTTTAAAGGTGAAAAAATGAAGTAAGTTCTATGAGATCTTGGCAATGAGAAATGCAATTACATATGGCACACATTTCAAGAAATGAAGTAAAATCTGAAAATAGCCCTAAAATAACTGTTCATTCTCCTTTCTGTACATTTAGGTCATTTAGATTTTTTCATGTGCACTCGACATCCATTATTTTTAGTAGTCTCAGAAAGGTTGATCCTACTATAAAATTTAGCTAGGATTTGAAATTTTATTATCATGTTCTGTCTTTTGAGGTCCTTTTACAAGAAGGGATTTTGTTTTTAGACATTCCTCTCTACTTTTAATGTAACAAGAAAGAAAAGAGAATGTTTTAAAAGTCTAAAAAATTGCTTAGAATTTGAGGTAAGTGCCACATAATGAAATACATTTTAAAATTTTTAAGTTTAGAAGCTCATCTTTAAAGACTAAAAATTAAACTTACAAAGAAGTCTAAGTCATAAACTTGAAAAGGGTTTCTTAAATGTATCATTTACCAATCACAGGAAAAACTTTATAGGCCTTAATACAGGCTTTCAGTAAAATGGAATTATAATCTCTTACTTAGAAAATTATGCAAAAATGTATCTATATTGCACAGCTAAATTTATTAATGGGGGCAGGGAGATAGTACTTTTTTTAACACTGCTGGAATAACACATATGTTCTACTCTAAATATAGATATCACCTACATTTTTCCAAGGATGCCTTCAAAACAAAACAAAACATATAATCTAAATTGTATTGATTCTTAAAAGCTGGCTCACTGTTTTATACCAGGTATTAGAATACTATTTAGCTAAATGAGGTATAATTTAAAAATAGTCCTTCAAAGTAAAGAGTATACTCTTCTGAAAATTTATAACAAAGACTGCACAAAATGTTCGTGTAAATAGTAAGAAACCCTGGAGCATCTACTAACTGATGCACAGGTGGATTATTTAATCATAATCTGTCTGAAGAAAAATGTAGCTAAAATAACTTCCCAGCGAAACATTCTATAATCAGCTGATTTACATGCTACTTAGGTACAGCACATTTTCATTGTCTGATACCCTCAGATTCTATTGGAAAAGGTCTGGTCCAATCATCAAAACTTAGCACACTGTTAATAAAGTGCAGCCACTGAGCCACTGATACTGCTGTGAAAATCTTTATGTACCTTTTATCCATAAGACCACAAAAATATTCACACACAAAAAAACTAGATTTCTTCAGTTTCAGCAGGGAACAGACAGTTATCTGTTACTAAAACCATGTACAAATAGAAAAAATAATGCACTATATGTACATTATTAAGCAAAATGAAATATTTATTGGGTCACTTTACCATGCAGAAAGTAAATTTCCTATGGTCTTAACTCAAATTATATACAATTTAGCAAAGCTAAATGTAAGAAAATAGCAAGGACAATTTACTTCTATATAACAGAGTATACTCCCAGTGTGCTGCTACTTCAAAGAGCACGTTTAGACTCATTTAACTTTTACAGGCTCTTTCAAAAGGAAGTTCATGGAGACTAGTTATACCTACAGAAGGCAAAAAGAGAATGAAGAAATGTAACAAAAGCAAAGCGTTGTTTAAAAAAAAAAAAGTAGACTAACCACAGAACGTGTCAGTTTTGGTTTGCAGACAACCCCTGAGATAGAAACCAAAGTGTTAAGACACCAAATAGTCAGAGGTAAAATACTAAGAGAATTACATTCATACATGGTGTCATAGCACTTGCCCTTTAAAAAGTACTTCATTACCATCCAGAAAGCTTAATTGCTTGGATTTACCCCACACACACACACACACACATAATTAAACAAGATGTTTCCAACAAATTATTTTTTCTACTCAAATGTGTGTCTAAAGATGGCAGACTCACACTCAACTTTCAACCATAGAACTACTGATTACATACCAATGAGTGCCTTTAAGCTTATTTGTAACTAATAAAATGATCAAACAGACAAAATCAAGGAGGCTGAAATTTGTCAACAGCAAGTTTAGTGTAACCATCAAAAGTAGCTCTGGCATGTGTATAACTACTAAACTGTTTCTAAGTTTTAAAACAAGTAATAAAGGCTGACTGGTCTAAGTATTTAAACAACAAATCCTAATTTGAAGCAGAAATCTTTGTGATAACAAGCAATCCAGCATTCCCACTTCCATCTTCTGTTCCTAACCTGGCCTGACAGCAGCCTTGGCAGGTGTGGCAGAAAGATTAATTATAACAGGATTCATTTGCTTCGTCACCTCTTTCCTATTCCCTTCTGTGTTATGACACTAAAAACTGTAATAACAACAGTGACATTATAATTGGAATTTGGCACATAAATTAACACTAAATACTTTTTTAATGTGATGCTTTGTCTACAGTAGGAATACCAGTACCAGGGTTTGGGAAGAAAAGATTTGGCCCAAATGAGGACAGAGTTCTGTCATAATGAACCTAAATAGATGGAGTTGGGCACCACATATTCACTAACAGCTATTTAAAACTGAAATGCCGATCATCTTTTGTCTAATATGAAGGCAAGACTTTTCCTATATGATAAACTAAGTCTAAGTACTTTTGTTTAAAAAGAAAGAAAAATAGACCCAAAGATTATTATTTTCACTATAACTAGGACTATGCCTTAAATTTATATCAACAAATTAATCCTTCTCATGGATAAGCTTTCTGCAAACTAAAATCTAAATCTAACTTTTGTTAACTCTTGCAGATAGGGATTATAGTAGAAATCAGGTATTACAACGAAAACAGTAAGCTGAGGGGTAAACCCAACAAAAAATATATATCCTGATATAATGTGGAAAATAAAACCCTAAGCAATACAATGCTGCTTATGAAAATTTCAGTTGAACAAATTTGGAAATAGAAACAAAGTGTTACTAGGTTTAGATAAAGTAAACATTTAGATAAGTAAAACATGCCGAACATGAGAAAGCACAGCAAATTACAGACCTGGGATAAGTGAGATAACAGTATCTCCAAATGCAGTTTCTATAGATTAGGCAGAGGCAATAAATTTAAAAAGCAATTCATTCAGCTACCCAGACTCTGGCCAAAAAAAAAAAAAAAAAAAAATCAAAAATGAAGCAAAATTCAATAATCTGAAGAAAAAAAGAAATTGTGGCCTCTGAAAAATAAAAGGGCCTTTAAAAAAATTTTTTAAACTGTCCTTTAACTTCAGTTAACCCCTGCTTAATATTTTGCTGTCTTTTAAACATCCCGAGTGTACACATTTGTCTAGAACTTCATGACACCAAAGTGCCACAGACAGGAGTCTGAGACTGCGCTGTCAGAGGGAAAGGCTAACAACGACGTGCAAAGTGGAAAAGAAAGACAGCAGCTTCTGCAGCAGGCATAAAGAAAGTAAAAACCAGTTAGATCCTGCATGTGTCTCCATGTCATTGCTTCCATGTATGAAAAAGGAGCCTGTTCTTTTTTGAGGCCACGAAGCTGGAATCCACTTGGCACTCTGTGTCGAGAAAAAGAGTTTAGTGGTGCTCTCCGCAGCAGCCGGGGGGCGGGGTGACTTAGAGGATGGGGGACCTGTGCTTTCAGAGAAGCAGGAAAGGACCCTCTCCATGTGCTGCAGTCTCTCTCTCTCTCAGAAACAAAGAGTTTATCAAAGCAGCGAACAGCGGAAGAAGCTGGTCTTCTTGGATCGGTTCTCTGTTATTTTCACTGGTCCACCTGCCCCTGATGAATTGCTGTCATTCTAAAACACAGAAGAGAAAGTTAACAAGGAAATGAGTTTCTTTTCCTTTTTTCTTTTTTCTGTTTTTTACTGAGGATCAAACTCTCGACCTTTTATGCCGCTGGCCTACAACCCCCAGCCCCTGGAAATGAGTTTCAATGCTTTGACTCCAATTACCCAAAACATAAAAGTAAGCCATACCATATGAAATGTATGTTCTACTGAAATGTGTACTCACTAGAATATTTTATTAGAAGGAAAACTAATTAAGCTCCAATGTTGTCCTTTCTCCTTGAAAACAGATTAAAAGGAGAAAAATGTCCTTAAAATAGCGTTTTTATTTTAATAATATATTAGGCAGGGAGCGCTTACTTCCAGTTCAAAGAAATTATAAACCAATGGAATAGTTTCAGGGGTAGTGATGAAATAATGCTAAGCCACAACTGGACACAATTCTGTTTGAGATAAGAAGAATTGGTAAGATGATGTAATTTTAGACAGGACTGAGGTTAAAACAAACTTTCAAAGTTCTCCTTAAGATCCATCACTGAGATACTTTCCAATTTAATAAAATTGAGCAACTTTAACATTGTAACTATATAAATAACTGCCACATGAAATAAATTATACAAGTTATAGAAAAACTGTACAAGTTATGACAAAAATGTAATTTGTGCCATTATTATTTTCATTATTCTGATCAAAATTCAATTAAAGACCACTTGAAGGTCAGATGAAAGAGCAGAACAGCTGCAATTTTCAAATGAAATCCTACAGAAACAGAAATAAGAATCAAAGTTCAACCAGGTGAGTACCTGATTCAGAAGAAGAGTTTAGTATAAATATGTTATGGTCATGCTTAACTTTTGTATTAAATGTCAAATGATATAAGAATTGTAAGAGATACAAACCATTTTTCTGTTGAGTTTTGTCATTATATCTCGTGCAAGTGTAAAAAATGCCTAAAGGTAAAACAAAAAATTCATTATTGTATACTTATAATATTTCAAATAGAAATATGGAAATTTTCATTATTTCACCATAAATATATTACTTTAGAGTTTGAAACTTGAGAAAAGAACATAAATGAAATCATACAGGTTTTTTGTTTTTTTTCTTTTTTGTTTTTATACTGGGGATTGAACTCACAATCTTACACTGCTAGGCAGGTGCTTATGCTACTGAGCTAAATCCCCAGCCTGAAATCATAGTATGTTAATGAATATTGTAGCTTCTTTTTCAGTTATACAACGAGCATTTCTAATATTATCAAGCTACACTTCATTTATTCATCAACCATTCTCTGCATGAAGACCTGATACAAGTTCTTAATATGACTTTTTTTAAAAAGATTTTTCTGGGTGTGATAGTCACACCCAGCCTGTAATCCTAGCACTCAGGAGGTTGAGGCAGGAAGATCATTGCAAGTTCAGAATCACCTGGGCTACAAACTGAGCTCAAGGCCATCACTTTACTTTTTTCCTACAGAGCCAAGAACTCTTGAAAATTTCTTTCACGGGCTCCAGTGTTAAACACACCTTTATGTCAGCCTTGTTGTTCCTATCCACTCCTGATCCCCAAAAGCTGTTCAGGAAAAGGATTACTATAAGGAAGCACTATAACTACAAGTATTACTCTTGATCAGTGTCTCACTATCACACTGGTCACCTGGAAGTTTCTAAGTAAGCCTATCTTAGCTTTTACAAGGCTAACCAGACTAAAGTTCTGGGGAAATTGCTATCTTCTCTATGCCACCTCTCCGGAATAAGTAGCTCAGGCAACTCCCAGCTTCATACTTCCAAACTCAATGCCCCCTCTAAGCGGCAGCTGCTGTGAGGGTGCAGGTACATCAGAGAGCAAGCCTGTTGTGTAATGAAGTCTCCCTGTGGAGTGACACTACACAGGTCCCGGCTCTGAGCACCCTTTTCTCTGTTTCCATTATCCAAGCTGCCCTTTATAGTAGAGGGAAATCTTTTCCTGTAAGCAGAAGGAAGTAGTTTTCTGCTTAACTATGCTGGTGTAAATAAATCAAGTAGAGACTTCCTGTTTCCCAACACTCATCAGCCAACCTGAAAAAAATGAATGTTATTTAAAACAAAAAAGTTCTGCGAAGTATCCACTGACTAATAAAGTGAATTTCCAGTTTTAGCCATTGTTATGACAGTAGCCTAAAAAAAAAAAATCACTATATAGGAGACCATCACAATTACTAAGCAAATTTCATGAATTATACATATTAAATGTATTATTTTATGATCAGCTTAAAAATGGATTTTATGGCCAGGGATATAACGCAGTGGCACAGCAGCTGCCTGGCCAAGGGCATGGTCCTAAATTCAATTCCCAATACCAAAATATAAATACATAAATAAACAAATAAATAAATAAATAAATAAATGTTTTTTGAGCCAAAAAAAAAATGTTTTCAACAATTCTGTCCTTGGTGGAAAAAAATTTGAAAGACTTTGCAAATACGGGCTGGGGACATAGCTCAGTGGTACAGTGCCGGCCCAGCAAATGTGAGGTCTTGAGTTTGATTTAAAAAAAAAAAAAAAAAGACTTTACAAATGATCTTGCTTTCTTTCACTTCTAGCTTAATGAAAATTTATGAAAGCTACTCTCTGATAAAACATATTTTCTTATTTCTACTAACTGCCACAGTGTTACAATGTATGGTGCTTAATTTACTTCAAATGTATCCACAAAGAGAATCTGTTCAATAAGCTAACAGTCTGAGTCTCTTGAGAGAGCACAGACATGGAAGTAAGTTAACTCATCTGCTATTGGCTGCTACAGGATGACATGAATGATGACAAATGAGCAGAACGCACTGCTTGGCTTTCTAGTCTAGGATTCCCAGCTTCCCAAACAAAGACTACACTGAACTTAAACTGAACTTCCAGCTCTGTGCCAGTGACTCTTGACTGAGCAATCTCATATTGCCCACGTGGAAGCTAGGTGCTCAAAGTTCAGCAACCGGAATGCAAGTGTAAGTTAAAGGCACCGAAGTGCACAGAGTGGAGGTGGCTCAGCGCAAAACTTCCTGGGTTTGGGGTCTTAGCTCAGTGGTAGATCACATACCTATCAGTCCATGGGCTCAGTCCTCGGCACTAAAACAAACAAAACAAAAAGGCTTTCCCTGGGTCTGAAAATACCAAAGCTTGGAGAATCACTGACCCACTACCTAACAAGGCACCAAACATCTCCTTACCTCTTCTACATTTGTACTGGATTTTGCACTGGTCTCCAAAAATTTAATCCCATAGTCAATTGCTAACTGAAAGGCAAACACAAACAGTAAATAAATTCAGTGAAAGTGGTTTAACATATAAAGCTTTGTTTTTAGGTTTTTTCCAAAGTCTCCAAAGTCAGCTATCTTATATCACAACTACTATAGTTCTCGAATCTTTGCTTCCTTAACTATTGCAATTGGAATTTAATAATTTAACTGTAAAGTGGCAGAAATTTCATTTTAAACAAAATGTCAATATTTTTCTTTGTTCTATTATTCTTTTAGTTCTGTAACAGATGTATAAGAAAATCTATGAGATGGATTCCCACCCTTACTACTAACTTGAGAATCATTTGCCCCTTTTATCTGCTCCAAAAGTACATTCTCCTAGTTACTATGCTGACTTTTAACCTGAATGGGTCCATAACAGTACAAGAACACTGAAGTATTCATTGCTTTGATTTCTATTAACTGACACATGTCATAAACTCTTCCATATTGCTCCTGAATCTCAAAGGACTCCCCAGTTCATTTACAACACTAAAGTTAAGTGAATGTTTTTAAGGGAAAGTTAGTGGTCAGGTACTGCAAAATGCATCTTGTAGGTATCACTGAAAAAAAAGGCCAAAGCAAAATTCTGAAACTTAAAAATGTGAAACCTCTATGTGAAATGTGAAATGTGAAACTTTGAAAATGCCACCAAGGTAAATATGTACAAAAAGTATAACCTTTTTATTTACAGGACACAAAACAGAGAAAGGCCTACAAATGACACATCTATAAATTGATCAGCTATGAGTTTACTCATAATAATCTACATCTGATATATAGTAAAATACCCTTAAGAAAAAATGTGAACTATAACATGATTATTGTTGAACTTCTCCTATCCCATTATTTGTTTTTTTCAAAGAGACAGAATTATTTTAAATCCAAAACTGGGCTTTTCACACAGATCTGCAAGAAAGAGCTTGAACTCTAAGCTGCAAGAATCTTAAAGGACCAATTTGTATCTCTCAGAAAACATTAGCAAATTCTTTAGGAGTGAGTCATGACCACACAGTATATGGAGTTGGATTCTGAATACTAATTCACACCATTCAAGTATGAATTACATCTCTTTGTTGTTGGTATTCAATTTTAAAGGATTAAAAGACAGGTGTTCTAAAACTTAAATCAACAATTAGATGACATAAGAAAAATGAATGTTTAATGCTAGTTGATTGCAACATTTATCCTTCAGGTAAAATTTACCTTCTCTCCTCTTTCCTTTGACACTTGTCTTTTGTCATTCATATCACATTTGTTACCCAGGATCATTCTTTCAACATCGGAAGAGGCATGCTGCAAAGAGAAAACAGCATGCCATAAAAACAGGCTGAGAAAGACTGTAGTTATTCAGCAGGAAACTCCCAACCTGTCAGAAATACATCAAGGCCTTTAATAGTAAAACAAATAATCTTTCATTCAAAACAAGATGTGATTGAAAGGGAAGTTTAAAGATGGGAGAAGGGAAAAATGCCACAGTTTAGACCCTTAACAGAGCCTATACGCACTTTTGCCCCAAGGGGTCACAGTCATTCTTTTGTCCTTTTTTCTCTCTTGTGCTCTATTTTTTTTCTTTTCTCTTTTTTTTTTTTTACATGAAGTAACAAACATAAAGTTTACAGTTATCTAATAGCAAAGCCTCCAAATATTTCTTGGGGTCAAACGCAGAAAAACTTAGTATCAAATCCCCAGTGGAAAAAGTATTTTGGATTCTTAACAGTTTAAAAAATAAATTTATGTGGGCCACTATAAATATGTAAAAAGTTATTTCAGGGTCAAATTTCTTTAACTATCAAACACTTTTTAAAAATCTTAATACCAATTTTGCTGGAATTAAGTCAAATTTCAAATATCTAAAATGGAGAAAACGTCAGAAGAAAAAAGTTGTATTTTTATGGAATAAATAGAATCTAGGAAGTCCAGAGAGTTTTAATTCTGAATCTCTTTCTTTTTTTTTTGAGACAGGGTTTGACTATGCAGTTCAGGCAGGCCTTGAACTCATTTTGTAGCCCACATTTGCCTTCAGCCTCCCAAGTGCTGGGATTACAGGCTTGGATCTCCTTTCTAAAGGCGGTACAAAAACTGGCAAATCACTTCTTTCTGATTTGAGTTTTCTCATATATGAAAAGGGGACTTAGATTACTGTTACGATCTAGCCCACATTTAAAATCCTGTGAAACTGCTCCTCTGTATACACCCCACGGGGGTCAGGCTGGTCATGCCACAGACCTGGCCCTTTGTGGGTGGAGGGGCCCAGCCTGACTGCCCTGCTTCTCAGAGACAGAAGGAGTCTCCACAGCATACAGCAGGCACCCCTCCAGCATCACTGCTCTCTTTCATCCATACCTCTTCAATGTTTCTTATCCAGTTCTTAATATTGTCAAAGGATTTTTCATTTGTGATGTCATAGACCAGCATAATCCCCTATAAAGAAAAACAAAAGTCTTGATATAGCCCTTTATATATTGATAGTAAATAATGTCAAGACAGTCCTTTCCAGAAACCTTTGTTTGTCCTTTGTTTTAAAAAAGGATTCATAATGAATTTGGAAAGTACTGAAAAAAATAAATTGTCTTGCTACATACATACATACATACATAATATGGTAGCATCTTCACTGTTAACCTTCAATGAATTAGAGATTGTGGTAAAAGTTGATACATCCTTCCCACCTGACCTCACAGGATAACATTCAGCACCAACTACAGCTGAAGGTAAGTTTAAATTAAAACAGAGATAAGAGTCAGAAGAGACGTAATCACTTCCATCGTCCATCTGTTAATTCCAAGTAGAAATCAGCCTTTTACCGATCCACTAAGATACTGCTTTAAAATTATTTTAGAGGCTGATCAAAATGCCATCCTTTATGTAGATAAATCATAGGCACTTAAAATATTTCCTACATGAATTTAGTTAAAAACACTGTAGTCATATTTTTGAAGCTCCCATATCTGGATATACAAAGTGTTCAACTTACAGATGTTACATTGACACGTGGATATAACTAGTCTACAATCTATAAGCTTAGACCATACTCTGGTGCTGCATGCCAGGACCCATTCATCTGTCCATCTATTCAACAAATATTTAATGTGTGCTTAAATACAATACCTAATAATATACTAGATGTTACTAGCAGTGAATAGGATAGTCAAAGTCCCTTCCTCTTGTGGATGGCATGAACCAATAATTATACAAATGTTGGCCACTGCCATAAAAAAGCATGGGAGCTCTGAGCTCTCATGTCAGGGATGTAATCTAAGCTGAGAGACTGCAGTAGTCAGAGGTTTCCCTGAGATAGTATTACAGCCAAGGCCTGAGGACTGAGCCAACTTAAGTTGAGCAGAGGAGTTGGGTTTGAAGAAGTGAAGCTCTCTGGCACCTGGTAAAGAGCACAAATGTTATAAACAGCTCACTGACATGGAAGCCCAGAGCCCAAGGGACCCAGTAAAGGGAAGCTTGGCAAGACTGCAGAGAGCAGGCAGCAAACAGGCATGAATTGAGGCAAGAAGGCAGATAGGACCAGCCATCTTAAGGATCTCAGTTGGAGATCTCAGTTGTTGCGCTGCTCTTGCAGTCCACAAACACTACTAAGTAAAATATGGGACTGTCTTAGTCTCTTCCTGAGTTTCTGTTTCTTCTGTATCACTGGTCTGTGAAAGGTCACACTCAGTCAGCCAGCCAGCCTACACAAACACCTGCAGACCTAATAAGTCATTATTTCAAACTCTGACCCCTCACCTCACATAGAAAGCCTTATTCAAATTCCCATCAATTAGCCATTTCCTGGATTACTGTGAGTCTTCAACTGCCTCCTTGCTTTCATTCTTACCCCATCTCGTCCCACTTTCATGGGGCATCTATTATTTCGTGGCTCCAAATTCCTTAGTATGGTTACCTTTCCTGTGCCTTCAGAATTAAGTTAAAATTCCTTAGCCTGGCAGGCACAGTCCTTCAGAGACTGGCTTCCAACTTTGAAGCAAATATAAGTGTAAATAATTACAAGTCTGTGTGGGGTTGTTGCTTTTGTTTTGTTTTGTAGTACTAGGGCGTGAATTCATTTTTCATGCTGAGAAAGGGTCTCAGTAAGTCCCTATGTTGTCCAGGGCTTGAACTCAAGATCTTCTTGCTTTATCCTCTCAGAATGCTGGGATTATATCCCTACACCATCATTCTTGGCCTGAAGTTTGTTATAAAAGTATTCTTGCTATTAATTTTACTCTGAAAGGGATCTCTATCACAATTTTCGGATAAGAAAATTAAAGTTACTTTTCTCTAGTGAAAAAATAAGTAAATACAAATCATATAAAATATACATAGATAAAAGAATCCAGGAAATAAAACTTTAACAAAAGATATCTGTCAGAGTGGTAGAATTTTGGAAGATTTCTTAGCATATTCAGAGTTTTCCATACTACGTTTATTAATTTTTATTTACAATCAGAAAAAATATACTATTGTGGAGGCAGGAGATCACCACGAGTTGGAGGCTGGCCTTGGCTACACAGTGAATTCAAGGCCAGACTGCACTACAAAGCAAGAATCTGTCTCCAAACAAAAAATATATACACATATATAATTATACACAATTGTTCTCTATAACTATAAATGTATAATGGTTGTGTGTATATATACAATTGTTTAAATGACAAGCAATATCCTTCTCTCCTTGCTTCAAGTCTTAGTGCTTCACTTTGGTTATACACTGTAAAGGAAATTTTATAGTTACCTCTGTAAAAATAATTTTGTAAAAAAAAATTAAAGTGGAAAAGTGTACACTTAAAATGACAGGCAAGGGGCTGAGGATTTAGCTCAATGGCATAAGCGCCTGCCTTATAAGCGCATAGTTGTGAGTTCCATCCCTAGTACCAAAAAAAAAAAAAAAAAAAAGAAAGAAAGAAAGAAAAAAATGACAGGCAAGTTGTATGGTGTGTATATTTTACCACAATAAAAAAGTGGGTTATGAATAATTCCTAATGCAAAAATACCTGGTTATAGTATTGAAATTAACCAAATTTTAATAGCTCTACTATTCTTCTGGCTTTGGTGAATAACCCCGATCATTTACATGCTGTCTGTCACAAAGTTTCCCTCTGCTTGGTTAGCACAGGAAATGTAAACAAAGTTAAGTTAGAAGCTTCTAGCTCTGGTTCTACCTTGTATTAACAGAGTGGTCCTGGAGGTGGCATTTTATGATCCTTGGTCTGAGAGGTCACTTAAGAGAACCCTCTCCGAGGACAATACATATTCCACACTGCATTGTTTTGAGAATCTACTAAGCTATTATTTATGAGTGACTTAACCTAGAACCCAAGATGTAGCTTCAAGTCAATCAATGGTAGCTATTATTGATTGATAGCTTTGGTTTCAATAGTAAATGTCATTAAACTATTTCCTATGTTTGCAAACTAAATGACATTAATATGAATTAGCTGAAAATACAAATTAAGTATATCAATTAAAATTTTACATGTCTAGTAGTAAAGACCTCAATAAGAACACCTTCCTAAGAATTCAGAAGATGGTGTTGGTCAATGAGAAATCCTGATGATGTAATGGGATTGCCCTTTTTATCCTGAAGCCTGATTGTCCACCAGAATTACTACTAGGCCTGTGAAGTTGAATTCTGCCAAGGTGGTGGACCCAAATGCATCCCTTGTCAACATCCTGCACACCTGAACCAGCCCAACTAAACTTGTCCCAAGTGCCAGTGGCTGAAAATGATGCAGCCCATGGAAACGCAATGGCCCCCCCACCGCACTGCAGCACATGATCAGTGCAATCCAAGACTGTTACAGAGCAGGATTTCCTACAGATTTTTCTAAAACTGTTTTTAGGTCTGAAATTTTCCACTGAGTTGCCCTCTCAAGCAAAATGAGACAAAAATCCCCACCTTCAAAATGCAAAAGATAGGACTTCTAGAACAGCAACTTTTCTAATTATTTGAAGTCATGTGAAGAAAGATTAGGCAGGAGATTAACGAAAAGACATAATCTTCAAGCCTAAATTAAGTAATACATTTTAATAGCCTCTTTCCTCAGACCATGAACTACAGCTAGAAATCCAAGTGCAACATTTGCTCCCACATTCTGAGTGTCTCTGCCTGCTCTAGAGGAAAGAAGTATGCAAATAACGTGGGCACATCATTCCCAGAATGTGAAAGACTGGTTCCAAAGAAAACATGTGCGTCTGAGGTGCTTCTAATGAGAATTCCCTGTAAACTGCTTCAAACCATCCCTGTTAAGATGTTCTCTTTATTCCTAAAACCCATCATGGAGGAAACAAACTAACACATGCCTTCCTGGCACACACAATAAATCCCTTCCTCTGGTTCCAATCTAAGCAAAATAGAGAGTAGCTACAACCATCTTTATAAAAATGTAACTCTTTACAGTCTCGAAAATATCATAGGGTGGGGTGTGGAGAAAACACACATATAAAATGGTTAGTGGTGTGCTAGAGCTTTCAAAAGGAATCCTCACTCTTTGAGCAGAGACATTACTAATACTCAAATAATAGTGAGCAAGCAGCAGTGAAAAAACAAGGGAGGACTGATGAGTATGGAGAAATCTGGATTCAGCTTACATCTTTCTAGAGGCAAGGGACAGCCATCACTCTTCAAGTTTTGTCACCCTGGAAACAGTTCCAGGAGTACCACAGCCTTTTAAGCAATAAGATGAGTATGATGGCAGGTCGAATGCTAAAATTGGTCAGGATAAAATATGAGTTTAACTGTTTGACCTTCAAAAACTCTCTAAGCAGCCAGGCATGGTGGCTTATGCCTGTAACCCCAGCACTTGGGAGACTGAGGCAGGAGGATTTTGAGACTAGCCTGGGCTACAAAGTGAACTCAAGGCCAGCCTGAATTGACAGAGACCCCGTTTCAAAAAAAAAAAAAAAAACTTTGAGCATACTGGGTTTTATCATAATCCAAAGCTCTAACTTGGGTTTGGTTTAGGCCTATTTGTAAGACTCCAATCAAACCTGACTCTCCCAGCTCCCACTACTCTCAGCAGGGAACTCATTGGCAAACACAGGATAGCATGAAGGAGGTAAGACAGGAAAAGGAATTTTAAAGGTCCTGCGGACATCTGGAGAAACCCAAAAATTTACACCAAACACTCTAAGGACTTTGCCCACTGAGGTGCAAGACTGCCAGAGAACTCTGACCACAGATATTTACTAAAATCTTTCCACCTAACGTTCCCTGCCTTCTTTCCATCCCTATAAAAAGGACACACTTCTCTTTGTTCAAAGCAGATAGTCTTACTGCTGTCTGCCTGCCTGAACCCAGGTATTAAACTATATACCTAGATGCTATCACAAAAGCCTGAAGAATGGTCTCTCTGGCCTGTATTTGTTAGACTAATTAATTTAGGTCTAAGTCTCCAGAATGATGAGCCATGAACAGTGGATGCCGTGGGAATGGTGAGAGATAAGAGGTAAAGGGAGTGGAGCTGAGTATAAGAAATGAACCCTTAATCACAAGGCTTGTGGTTTGCTAAAATTGTCACAAGTAATTCACAAAAGGGAAAAAAGTACAAACATAAAAATATACATGAAAATGTAAAAATATCTTAGAATGTGAAGTTCTAGAAGATCTACAAGCTAACTGCCTATTACAAGATCGACAGCAAAATGCAGTAACTAAATACAAAACATAATTTTAACATCTTTAAAATCTTTCACTTTTACATTTAAAAAAATGTATCCCTCCCCCGCCCATTGCACTAGACACCAGCTAGAATGCTATAATCTGGGAAAATGAATATTCAGTTTACTTTCACCGGAAGAGTTACAAAACACTAAAATACACTCACCATTGCTCCTCTATAGTAAGCGGTCGTGATTGTTCGAAATCTTTCCTGACCTGCTGTGTCCCTAAAATTTGAAACAAGAAGAGAATGGTTTGAAAAGTCATCAGCATCACTGAGGAGAGGTCCCAAGCTGTAGTGGTGGACATGGGTTTGCTCGCAGCACAGCAGGCATTGGGCAGAAGGGAACAGAAGAAACATAAAGGGAGCCCATTGTGTGTCTTCCAGCAGGAGGCAGCAGTGGCCACAGGGGCCTGGTAGAGCTCCTACTGGCTTGGATGACAAATTTGGACCTTGATGTTAAAAGCAGCAACACAGAGACCCTGCGAGGGACTGGCATGTCATACTAGTCAAACACACGTGGGAGGAAACAGAGAATAGTTCTCAGTTCTTACACTCCTAGAGGTGGCAATAATCCTTTCTCCAAATGCTTAATGATTAAGGCATTTTGCTTTCTTGACTGAACGTGTGATTTCTTCACAAAGCAAACAGTTGAACTGGACTCACTAATGTGTACATTCTGCTCAGCAGAGCACAATAAAATAGATCTCCTACAGAACCTTTTCAGCAGTACAGGCCACGGTTACACAGGTAAGGGACATTTGATCTATTTTATTACATAGTCCTATCTGCTTCCTAATCTGCAGTGCTCTAAAATTTTGTCTACTACTATCATTACATATAAGGTCAGCAAACACCATCAAAAATATTCTAGGGTCCAAATCTCTTTGGCTCCATGCAAGGCATCACACTGAAAAAAATTAAACTTATTTCTAGGAGGTCTAAAAAACAAAACTAAAAAGAGCTTCTGGGTTAAGTAAAGATACTTGACTTGGCAATCTGAAAATACCACATTCATTGTAGTCTGACAAATTCTTCAGGCATTTCTCAGTCTAAGGTGTATAAGTAAATTGTTCCTTGCACATTCCATCGTTGAGAGATGGGAGATATGCTGTCGATCTAATGTTTGTGTTTTTCCAAAATTCTTATCTGCAAGCCCAATTCTCGATGGAACGATACGTGGAGGGGACCTTTGATAATGGCTTCAAAAGAGAGAAGGTCTCATGAACCAAACTGTTGTTCTTAAAAGCAGGCACATCACAAGGATGATCTCTATCTTGGGCCACATGCCACTATCTGTAAGCCAGGAAGCAAACCCTCTCTGTTAAGACTATGGATCAGCTGGCACCTTGATCTTGCACCTCTCAGACTCTAGAATGTAAGAATATGAGGTGTGATCAAAATACACGATGAATGTTTAATTTTTTCCAAAAATTCATTATTGTAAAAGACATACAGCCATTAATCCCCTCAAAGTACTCCTCCTTGCTCCCACCACCTTTTTAAGCAGTCCAGAAGTCCTCTTTTGTTAGTGTTTTTCATTGTACTGTCCTAGCTCCCATGTCCTAGCTACCATATCTGAACTGATTCAAAATGTTTACCTTGCATGTTCATGTTGATCTGGAGGAAGAGTCAGAAGTTGTGCAATGCCAGATCTGGTAAATAAGGTAGGTGAAGACACACTATAGTGTTTTTATTTGACATATATTGCCATAAATGTTTTTAATCAATTCAAGATGTTACGCTAGTGATAAAAAGACACTCTTGAAAGAGGACTTTGAGAACTGCTTTAGAAAGTGGCAAGAACGTTAGGATAAGTATGAGGGGGATGAATGGCAATGTTAATTTTATATAATAACTTTTCATTTAAATGCTAACTGTATTTTTTTGTTTTATTTTAGTGTTTGGTTTTTTTGAGATAGAATCTCACTATGCAGTTCAAGCTGGCCTTGAACTCACTTTGTAGCCCAGGCTGGTCTCTAACTTGCAATGATCCTCTTGCCTCAGCCTCCACCACATTCAGAGCTAACTGAATTTTTTGATCACCTATCAATTGTTTAAGACACTCAGTGTAGGATACTTTCATTACAAGAGCTGTGATAGTGTGATGCAAGAAGAAATACATATTTGGTCTCTGACACAGCTTTCTCGCACACAGCTCCTACAACTGCTGGAATCTCTGAAGTGATGTCTTTTTGTATGCTAATGAGATGGCTGGTGCTGGGGCTCCTGGATGGCTTCAGGATGAGGGCTGATTGCCAAGAGAACAACCCTGTGATTAGAGGGCTGGAACCTTTAGTACCATCAACCAATCCTAAGGGAGGGGTAGGGAGCAGGACTAACAATTTGAGCTGATTACCAATGGCCAAGAATGTAATCAATCATGCTGATGTAGCTAAATTACCACAAAAACTCAAGAGGACAGGCTTCAGGGAGTTTGTAGACATCAGAACAGTGGAGATGCCAGGAAGGCTGATTGCCCAGAGAGGGCTGGGACAGTCCAGCTTTCCCACTGAACTTGCCTTGCATACCTCTTTCATCTGGCCATTCCTCTAACCTATAATAAATGGGTAAATGTGTCTCTCTGAGTTCTGTCTTCAGACCCCAGGACAGGGCTGTGAGACACTTGATTAAAAGTCAGAAGTATAGGTAATCACTTACTGCTTGCAGCTGGCATTCAGTAGTAAAGAGAAAACTGAGCAACTGAATGCTCAACCTGTAGGACTATTTCTAAGAAGGAGGTCAGAACTGAGTTAATATGGAACACCCATTTGGAGAATGGCTTGGTATGCAAGGGAAAAAAACACACACATCTGGTGTCAGAGGGTTGTGCTGTGTAAGAATGTTTTGCTTTGTTTTTGTTTTGTCTTTTGAGATAGCATCTGACTATGAACCCCAGTCTGACCCCAAATGCAACATTCTCCTTTTTCACCTTCCTGAGTACTGGGATTGTAGATGTGTACCATGGGGGTCTGACCTTTTTTTTTTTTTTTTTTTTTTTTGTTAAATAGAGTAACTTAAGAGAAAATAACTTATTTTTTTCCCTAAATAGTTGAATAGTCCTAATTTTTCTATTTAATGAGAAGAAACATGCAAATAAATATAAAATATCAGAGCCAGAGGTAAACCCACAGTCACCAGCCAAAATAATTTACCGAGAGGAAAGCAGACCCCAGGAGGTGGTTATGGTTTAGGTAAGTGCTCCTGAACCATCCATTTGTTAAAAGCTTTGTCCCTAGGGTAGCAACACTGGCAGGTGGTGAAAACTTTGGGGGTGGGACTAGTGAGAGGTCCTAACAGCACTTGGAGCAAGCCCTTTAAGGAAACTGTGGGTCACTGCACCCTTCCTGTCTCTCTCTTGCTCCTGAGCTCACAAAGTAAGACATCTGCCTGATCACGTGCACTCTGCCACCCGCACTCTCTTCAGAGGTCCAAACCCAGTCCTCCAGACCTGGAACTGAAATCTCCAAAACTCAGTCAAATTAAGCCTTTTCTCTTTATAAGTTACTTAAGTATTTAATTACAGTGAACAAGAGGTAACTAATGTAGAAGAGAAACAATTGACCCAAAGTCCTCACTGGAGAGCACCGCAACTATAACCTAGATCTATACTTTCAGCTCAAGGTTTGTACCACTTGATCATTTTGTCTTATCTGATTTTACAGTTGCAAAACCTACAATGAAGAAGCAATTCACATGTTTTAGGATTTAGTTTCCTACTATATAAAATTAGAGCTTAGGAAGAACAAGTTCCCAAATTTGCTGTGGCTCTAAGATTAGTGGTACCATTTCTCACTTCCCCACTCTTGCTGGTGATACTTTTGAAGGAGACTTGATACTTACCCATTTCCCCTTGGCGCTGATAAAGAAAAGATGTTGTAGCCTGAGCCTTATCATAACCCACATTTTAACTCCCACTTTCAATTCCTGATTAAAGTAGAAACTGCGTGTATATGAATGTGTGTGTGTTACTTACCATATCTGAAGCTTAATTTTCTTTCCATCTAGTTCTATCGTTCTGATTTTAAAATCAATTCCTGCCAGAAAAACAAAAAAAGATATGCTAAGTTTCTTCAAATCTAATCCAAGTCTTATTAGGAAGAGGACAAAGCTTGCTATTGAAAAAAAGCTCTCCAACGCACTGGAAAATGTGAACAGAGAGAGGGTGTGAATGGTATGTTTCCTCTGAATACAGTCTGAAGAAAGGAATGCTAATTGCTCTGCAAAGAATTCCCACACATGTTAAATGCAACGTATTTTTTGCCTTATTATTTTGACACAAATGGACCACATCCGGCAAAGTTACATAATTTAGATAGATTGAGAACATGCCAAATTTTCTACTTCCTGAAATATGTATAAACAATACTTCCTACCCTCTCTCTCCATCCTTCCCTAAATATCATGGGGCTGATTTCAAATGTCTTTCTCCATATTTGTTCATTTGTTTCTTTGGAACCTACAACTAAGGCAGGAAAAAAAAAAAGAGAGAGAGAAAAATCTACTTATTTGAAGGCTGGAGAGAAAAAAATTACTGCATTTTATACAGTAAGGCAGTGGTTTGTGTACATTTAAATAAATGTTTCCACTGATTACTACCTAAAACTGAAACAGCTATAATGGTTTTTAGTCCTGGCTGCACTTCAGAATTACTTGGAAAGCTTAAAAAACAAAACAAAGCAAAACAAATACTTCATGTCTAGGCCTGCTTCCTTCCCAAAAGTCTAAGATTGTGACTTAACTGGTCAAGAGTTAAAAGCTCCCCAGGTAATTTTAACCTGAAACCAAAGTTAAATGCTCAGCAGGGTGTGCCAGATGGCACCTCAAAAGTTCAACTCCTTCCTCTCCTACTTCTCTTCTCTGTGACAGCTCCAAACTTGCTTATAAATTTCTAGATCTTACAAAGAACCACAACTATCAATCAGCACACTCTACATACACTGGGACGAAGCCTTCTCAGGAGCTTTCTAAATTCTCATCATCCAGCTACACAGCTTTTGTTTCTACCATAGAACACCTGAAGCAGTTTCCAAGATATTTCAAGAAAACATGAATTATGAATCCTCTACATTGTCATTAATTATACTTATCTGAGGTGGAAGGAGCCTTCAACAGCTGTTTCTCCCAGCTCCAGCTTTACTGAATAACGTGTAGGATTAAACCAACTGGATTTTGTCTTTCTTCTCTCGTACTCTACTCTGCCCTAAGAAAGTTTTTTCTAGGTAATGCTTGTCAATCTCAAAATAGACAAAAATCATTCCCAAGCTGATCTAGCAAAGTAACCTCTTAAACATTCTTTGCTCTCAGTAATGATCACAGATTGTTAACACATACACTCTGGAGCCTGATATCCCCAGGATATATGGCACCTATTCCTCTTGATGGTACTTTCCTCAGGATGACAGGGCACAAGTGGTGGAAGCAAAACTTAGCACCAGAGCATGTTATTGCTAGCAATCCACAGAATTTATTGTGCCATCATTCACTTAAGACCAATAGACACTGGCTTTCATTATGATTTGGCTTTTCACATATCTACAAATCCAACGAAACAAAGACCTTCGAGAGGCCCCCTCTGGGTTTCATCTCTTTTTGGTCCAGGTCCGTCATCAAGCAATGCTTAATATCTGCTAGGTACTCAAATGTTTCTTGAGAATAACTTTTTTAAAAAATCATGCTTTTCCAAATCCACAGAAATAGAAAGTAGAATGGCAGTTACCAGTGGGTAGGAGAAGGGGAAAAGGGAATATTTGTTTAATGGGTCCAAAGTTTCAGAATTGCAATTCTGAAGATCAGTTGCACAACAACGTAAATGTGCTTAGCAACAATGCAGAGTACACCTAAAAAGTGGGTAAAGATGGTAATTTTTTTTTATTTTACCATGGTAAAACAAACACAATTTGCCCTGCAAAAGTCTTCTTACTTATGTACCCTAGTTCTTGCACAAGGAACTACAATCTAACTCAGTACTAACAAGAATTTGCCTTTATTAAGATGACTGGGTCTCACTCAATCACAGCAGCCAAACTTTACTAAAACCTAGTTCAAATAAGGTAAATGCCAAGTTTTAACCAACTGTGCTGCCCCTGTGCCTTATTTCATGTTTTGCACGTCACTTCCCTTTTTCTGCCACTTGCTTCCCTCTTTCTGTTAAATGTTATTCAGCTACATGCAATCTGCGTTTATTCTCATTCTAGGGGCTTCCTGATTTATGAATTGCTTTGCTGTTCAATTAAATGTCACGAAATTTGTCTAAAATTTTTCTTTTAGGGGGCTGGGGATTTAGCTCAGCGGCATAAGCACCTGCCTTGCAAGCAGGCGGTCGTGAGTTCGATCCCTGGTACCGATAAAAATGAAAAAGACAAAACAAAAACAAAAAAAAATAAATAAAATAAAATTTTTCTTTTAACAGAACCACAACAAAAGAGAAAAACAAATTCATGACTTCCCAAAAGAATACACAGACAATAGCTAACTCAAAGTACAAATGTCCAACATTTCATCATTAATAATTATTCACATTTTAAATAAAAGGTGATATATACCAAAACACCTGTTTAAATCACATTTTCCTGACTCTGGCTTAGTAAGAGGATAACTCCAGTTCTTTCAGGTTGCTTTTGCTGCAGAAAAACAAGGGCAGCTTTGCAGGGCGTTCAACAAAAGCCATTTTGAGGTTTCTTTCACTTCTCTCTTTCCATTCATTTGAAACATTTCAGAACTTTGTACTGACCTAGTCTTTTTCATTTTGCATTTGTTAGAGGTAATATCTTGCTCTTATTTGAGAAAGTTCTAAAAATTGGTGACACTTAACCATCTTTTCACTATTCAGAGCTTTTCAAATATTTAAAAGAGTTGTTAACTGTATCATTTAGTTCATGCTATATCTAAGACCCAGCTGGTAGACAGTGTTGTAGACACTGAAATTAGCAAACAGAAATAAGCAGGTGGGGACCTAAAACAGGTAACTTTTTTTGGGAAAAAAAAAAAAAGGAATTTCACTAAAAATGGAAAATATTAAGATTATTGGAAAGCACTAACTTGGGAGGTCAAAAGACCTAGATTGCTGGTTTACCAGCTTTTGGATAGGTCTCACAATTGCTCTATTCCTCTGTATCTTCACCCATAAAAAAGGTAGGGAGGATCTCATTAGTTAGAAAGTAGGTGTAAGCAGCTCTGGGAAATTCCCTATCAAGCTAAGAGATGAGGCATTTAGGTCCCATTATGCGAGAGCTCTTGCTATTTCATACGCAGTTATTGGGAACAGTGTCCCTGGAAGTCGTTCCAGCCTCTCTCCTCATCTAACTCCTCGTGTGTCTCTGTCAGAGTAACTTCCAAAAGTCTTTGTGGGAAGACAGCCACAAAGGCCTCCAGCAGCCCCACAGCCTTTTCCTCAGATGTGCTCTCCAGTGGGTGCCACCTCTGAGCCCCTTCGGCATAGCCTTAGGCTTCTTCCACACCTCCTCTCCCCTGTCCCTCATTGCTCTGCAGCCTTCAGAAAGGATACCACGCCACAGTCCTGCCCCTTCTCACCTCTGCTCTCCACTCAGCCATGTCCAGCCCTGCCTCAACGCTGGGTTTCTACACGGTGATGTGATCCCGCATTGCTGGGGTTTGTTAACACACTGCTCTAAAACTGCTCTCAAATCGGACGAAGTCCTATCTTCTCTGCCAGTTAAACTGTCTACAGAAATATGTATGGAGCAGACGTAAGATGAAATACTGTCACAAACTTAAGTGAAAATACTACTAAGTGTGAAGATGCTAAAACAACCTTGGAAGTTCAGTTTTAAAGCAACCATAGTTAAGTTACCAAGAAATCTTATTCCAATAAGAAAATGAAGATGTTTACACTATAATCAATTCAATAATGCTATCAGCAAAACTATGGAGTAGATTAACATTCACTATAAAACTCAAAGAAAAGGTAATGCTCTAAGGCTGCTCAGGGGTTAAAAGAATAATTACCATAAAATTATAGTAAGCAGGATGCTTTCAGCTGCAAAGAACAGAAAACCCCAAATCAAACTAGCTTAAGGTAATTTGCTGACTCATGTAACAAGCCCAGGGGTGAGCTGGGGGTTCAGGGTTCAATCCAGCAGTTCCGGCTCATTTCTCTATGCCTCCCTTGGCTCTGCCTCTTGGGAGTATCAATTTTATCTACTGACAGATAGCAGTTCCTGAACACAGCAACAGCACCAAGAAAAGAGATCATCTTCCTGTGCCGCACTCCTGAGAATGTGTCTCCCCAAAGCCTCCAAGGACTTTTCCTTTGTGTCTTATTTACAGGTTATGAGCATGGTAATGTACCCTGGTGGGCTAAGACCAAATTCCTGAACTAATCACTGCCACAGGAAGTGACTGCCTCTCAATTCAGATTAATCAAAGCTTGTCCCTGGGGCCAGGTCCCCTAATCCACAGGGCTGCTGAAAAAAAGAGAGTGAAAGTGGAAAGACTGCCAGCACCACTTTACAAAACTACTCAAATCTAACTGGCAAAATTTTACGTCTACCGCTATATGAAATGGACAAACTCTAAAAGTGATTACTTCTACTCTGCTGGCGAGCAGTATTACATACTCACTGATAACCTGCAGTACTTCTCTGGGGGTAACTGCATTTATTGTTCAATCAAGAATCAGAAAAGAAGAAAAAAAGGATAGTGACCTCTCTGTACTACTGCCTCAGGCCCACCGGGCTCATCTCCTGGCCTCAAAAGAGTAGAGGCTGGAAAAGAGGACAAGGACTGTCACACTGATAGGTCAAGAGCCACTGCACTGCTGGTCCCAGCAGTTACAAGTGGCTTTTTTTGTTTTGGGGGGGGGGGGCCTACATAATCTCAAAAACATGCTCTTAAGGGACATTATACTCAGGGCCTAAAAGTCCTTCATACTTCACTCGCCTTTCCAAGAGCATCATTTTCTGCAGCACACAGCACAATCATTCAGAACAGCAGCCTTGAGTCATCCTGACTCCCAAGCAATCCGTGACCAACAGATACCAAGTCAGACGGGTTAAGCCGACAGTATCTTTCTGCTGATGGCTTTAAAGTAACCTAAGTTTCCTCCTTAATATTTATCTATTCAATGAAATAAGAAATCTAAAATATTCCTAAAGGTCTCAAAGCCATTTTTATTTGGGTTAAAGACACAAACACTCATTCTGATAGTTTTTTTTTCTGAATTGATTCTTATGCTAAAAGGTTGCTCACAATTGATACATAGTATTAATTATAAAGAAGCAGGAAAGCAACTATGAAAGAGAATTACAGACCTGCAAAGTACTTTAGAGATCATTTAACAGCCTTGCCTTTGTAGCAAAGAAAACTTGAGACCCAGAGAAATGCAGCAATTTACCTGGATTCACAAAGAACAGCAAGAAAATGGTTTAAGATCAAGTTTTGGCATTTAAAGATCATATCTTTCCAAAGAGACACGAACAAGGACGTCTGTGTCTCACCGGGAAGCCTGCTCTTTAAAGATAGTAGGAAAACCCCAAGTGACAACTGAATTGTCCATCAGGAGGACAGCACCTTGGTATCCAAGGAAATGAATATGTGGGGGCCATACACCAACCTAGCTGGCTCTAAAAAGCAATATATATAAGGTTAAGTGAAAAGAACAAGTTATAGGAATACACAGACCCAAACCACTTCTGAAAACTATAAAAAATGCCAAAACCTGTGTCATTCATCTATATACCCATATGTAATTAAAACATAAAACATGCACAAGAATGATTATCAACAAATTAAGGCCAACTTTTTATCTCTTAAGAGAAATGAACAAAGAGTCACAGGGGACTTTGACTCTATCTTTAATTTGTTACTTCTACAATCAAGCGATAGGTACTTGGGAATGTTTTATATTAGCTATGATTCCAAGTTTTTTTTTTTTGTTTTTGGTTTTTTTTTTTTGGTCTTTTTCCTTTTTACCGGTACCAGGGCAGGTGCTTATGCCTCTGAGCTAAATCCCCAGCCCCTATTCCAAGTTTTTTTAAAGTAAATATTAGTCAACAGGAAAACTGGTATATGGAGGCACATTTTCATTAATGGCAGCAGAAAAATCAAACCACAGTTTAGCAATGAAAGACATGGTATAAGATTTAGTCTGGGGACTGGGGATTTAGCTCAGCGGCATAAGCGCCTGCCTTGCAAGCAGGCAGTCCTGAGTTCGATCCCTGGTACCGATAAAAATGAAAAAGACAAAAAAAAAAAAAAAAAGATTTAGTCCGGGAAAGGCAATACTGTCACTCTTATTCAGTGTAAAAGGGGCCTGTGAGCCGCACTGGGTCACTCAGTGCTGGGAGTGGCACTGGTAAGGGGTTGGTAGAAAAGGAGCTCTGATTTCCCACTCAAAAGGACAGTGGCCCTCAGCCCAGGACCACTGAAGGCAAAGTGGCACTTGAGGTCTCTGTGTTATCTGGGGAACAAAGGGACACAAGTGCTGACAGAAAACTGGCAGTGAGACATGAGCACTGGACACAGGGTGAGTGCTTACCCAAGAGTACTGCCTATGAGGAAACAGAAAACAGCTGTACAGCTGGAGACAAGGGCCATGCCAGCAGAACAGAGAGACAGGAAGTTGAACCTGACTCAGGCCACAGTTAACGGGCCTCACAGGGAAAAGGAACCTGAAGAGCATTACTGGGCCACTTTCCAATCCACAAATTAGATGCAGCTGATGATGGAGGAGGCTCAGCCTGACCAAACTCTTTACACTAACAGATGTGAATAACATAACCTTTCTTCTTCACCAGAGGATAGGGAGGTTGCCCCGAGGCTTGTGAGAGGGTGAAAGGGCACCACTGCCAGACTGTGGGAAAGAACACTTTTCCTGGTCTTGGGAACTTGGTCTCAGCCAGCTCTCCTGACCTCCTGCTGCATGAGCCAGGGCTCGGCCCATTTTGCCTCCAGACAGCACAGAGCTCTCTCTCTTCTATCTTTGGGACTCACTGGGGTCACCAAGGAAGGTCTGCTGCCCGACCCAGAAAATCAGGGCATCTTCAGTTGAGGTTTTCTTCACCTGGTTCCCATTAAAGTTCTTTGAAAGTCCAATTTGGCTGCAGTTGTGAGAACCATGAAAAGAATTCAGATTCTGGATGTTTCAGACTTCCAGTGAAGGACAGCATGTGAGATTTCCCGGCTAAGTTTACTCACAATGCTGCACATTTTTTACATTTTTTACATGGGTTATTTATCCTCTTTGACCCACTTTAAGAAACATAAATTTAACACTATGCTTTTACAATTAAAAGGGGAACTTTGTCTCAAAAGTCTATTTGGAAACATCTGTGATCCCAAGCTATCTGAACATGGCTTGTCTATTTACATTTCAGAGATACTCCAGAAATAGGGGGAAAAAACCCAAATATTGAAATCTACTTTAAAGAAATGCTTCATTCACTTCCTTACTGAAGATTTTGATTACTAATAAAGGAGACACAGCACAGATGGGTCTCACCAGTTCTGAAACTTTGACAACATTTAGCTTCTGCTTTTGCATGTGTACTTCTAAACATAGAGAATAATGAAATTTTAGAGTGGCTGATTTTAGGATAATTAGTTGAAATCTCTAATTAGCAGAAAACTGAATTACCAAAATAGGAATAAATGAATTAGAAACTGAAGCTTTAAAAATTATACCCCTCTCAAAAAAAAAAAAAAAAAACCTGGAGAAAATCTGTAAAAGTAGAATAAAATTAAGAATGTTATGTGGGCTAAGGAAGAAGGATCTCAAGTTCAAGAGATCAAGTCCAGTCTGGGCAACTTAGTAACTTAATGAGATTTTGTTTCAAAATGAAAATTTAAAAAATAGCTGGGAAGGTAGCTCAGTGAGAAGGCCTTAGGTTTAATTCCCTCACCCTCAAAAAAGTTATGTAGATTGAAATAAGAGTTTAAAGGCATCTTTTTTTCATAAATATATGTTCTATGAGCTTTAAAAATTATTCCAACAAATACAATTTTGCTGCATACATTTAGAACTATTTAATTTTTTATTGAGCTAAACCCCCAGCAATAACTTGCCTTTTAAAAAGATACATGCAATACTAAAGAAGATCCACTAATATTTTCAGATTTCTTCTGTTCTAAGGCATCTATGATAGTAAGTAGTAAATTAAACTCTATTTATGACAGAAATCAATAGTGATACCCATTACCAATCCCTGATTAAAAAAAAAAAAAAGCTGTACAGCTATGTACTGTTTTCCCACTTTCTACTTGTTACTGAATTTTAAGTAAATCTCTTGACATTTCTTATATGACAGCTGTAGCTATCTGAAAGAGCTAATTCATACCAACATGAGATAACAAACTCATAATCGAATCCTAGAAATTAGGAAGGAATCACTAATTTTTCTTTGACCATAAATTTGCATGACATACAGAAACAGTACAGTTAAGTATAGTTTTAAATGCTACATTTCAAAGTTTCAAAGGGCTTTAACCTGTAAGATTAAAATATAATGTTCTAACTTAATCCTTAAAATGTCTTTGGGAAATAAAGAACAAATACCAGATGGTAACTACTGTGTATCAAGAAAGACAGAAATAGCAAATACAGTGTAATAACACCTGTAACAAGTCATATACTATATGCAGACACACTTAGGAAGCACTGAATATTTAAAATTGGATTAAGGAGACAGGAAAAATTAGGTACCATTCAGTTCACTGTTTGAAAGTAGCCAATTGAGGGCACAAGTTTCATTTGCAAATCTTGCACTTTCAAAAGGAAATATATCTTAAGTGTTACTCAGTGTGGAAGTGGCAATGAACATGAAGATTTCAAAGTGCATTTCAGAAATTCTCAATGAACAAATTTCTGTTCACAAACAACTTATTTGTGAATATTTTTTGGAAAATGAAAGTCCAGAAGACCTCTGTGATTTCTATTCCTCACACACTATTTATTAATGACAATTTCAAGAACCAAACTGCTTCAAAATGAGTGCAGCTGCATCTCCTCTGCTCCATTTACTGTTGTGAAGTGTACTTTTGCTGCAGCAAAAACCCCCAAGTAATGTGAGTCACCATCATTTTCCGAAACCCAGAATTTCCCTGCTAGTACTTTAACAACCCAAGGCTATGCCTGTTTCACATTTAAGACTGAAAGGAAAACTAGTGTCATTCAAAAAATAAAGATTAAAAAAAAAAATACCTGGGCCTTAGATATAGCTCATGGCACAGCACCTACCTGGCAAGCACAACAGTCCCAGTACCACACACACACACACACACACACACACACATCCATGATTTTATATACCATTGCTATGGGAAAATAATACAGTCAAATCACTGAATTAACACTGGAAAAAATTACAACATTCCAATTATGCTGTAACAAAAATGCAGTGAAACAGACCCTTTGGATCTTCCCAAGTGTTGACTACATATCATATTTTCCATTCATTTAAAGTTGAAAGCTAAAAAGAAAAAAATATAAACAGAACTAAATCATGACACTATTACAGTATCATTAACTAAAGACAAAAGATATATTTGTTCCCTTTTAGGGTAAGAGGCAGAGAGAAGAAACTAAAGTATTTCTCTCTTGCATGTCTACCTCCCCCTTTTTCTATCCTCTTATCCACCTAACTTATGTCTCAGGAAAGTGATCAGAGATTTGTTTTGTTTGGTTTTGCTTTTTGAGACAGGGTCTTGCTATGCAGTTCAGGCTGCTTGGGCTCACTTTGTAGTCCAGGTCGACCTCGATCTCAGTGATCCTTTGGCCTCAACTCCCTAGTGCTGGGATTACAGGTGTGTATCACCATGCCAGCCATGATCAGAGATCCTAAAACAAACATAGTTGCAAACTTATAATGCTCTGAATCTAGTTAGCAAAAGTCTTTTAATCAAAATCAACATCAATACCACAGAAGTCTAGTAAAAACAGGCAGTACTTACAGCTCACTGCAGTCCATGCAAGGAATAAATAATTATGATAATCATTTGTAAAATGAGTCATAGCTAATGAGTAAAGTTAAAACAAATACGTATATATGCAATCAAAAGAGACAAGTAAAACAAAAATGGCAAAATACCATATAATTTTTGCCAATGAAAACTTCAAATGAATGATTACATTACCCTGACTTATAAGTACAACCCCCATGACACAAAAGTTTAAAGCTGACATCACTAACCTGCATGCACAGAGTAAACACTTCCACAAGCCTATCATGCTTATCTCTCTATAAAAGAGATATATAAGGTCTACCATATAAATATACATGTGGTACGTATCCTTTTACCTTAAAATAATTAAGACAGTTTTTTACTTCATAGGTGCTAAAGAATTTCAAGCACTACTACTTCCTTGGCTTAGCTTTTTTTTGGTGGGGTGGGGAGGGGAGGTACCAGAAATCAAACTCATGACCTCACACCTGCCAGGTAGGTGCTTATATCACTGAGCTAAATCCCCAGCCCTGGCTTAGCTTTTAAAACAGCACACAAAATTGCACATGTTTTGGTAAATAAAAGATTTTTTTAAACCTAAATTTCAGACCTAGAGATATACCTGGACCAATGTAAGAGAACTGAAACACATCATTTACTTTCTTTTGTTCCTTTTCTTCTCTAGTCAACTGCTTCTTTAAATTTTAAATACACAAAGGATGAGTAACATTTGTATTCAAAGCATTTTCAATATATGCTACACCAGGTTTTATAGTCAACTCTTATTCTCTCTACACCCGGACCCCAGCATTTAGGAAAGAGGGGAAAAGAAATCCAAAGGGATGTTCACAAGACACTTTTTTTTTTTTTTTGGTCTTTTTGAGATTTGGTCTATTATGCAGTTCAGGCTGGCCTTGGGCTCATTTTGTAGCCCAGGCTGGTCTCAAACTTGCCACAATCTGCCTGCCTCAGCCTCCCAAATGCTGGGATTACAGGAGTATGCCACCACACCCAGCTTGACATTTTTACATTCTGATATTTCAATGTTTTGGAGAATCATCTAATACCACATAATTTTTTCTAAAATATATTTCAAGCTGTATTTTATTGGTTTATTTTTGTAAAACCAAAGTTAAAGTAGGACATCTCATTGAAGACCCTCCTGCCACACAAATAACTCAGGAGGCCTCAAAGGTTAGCACAAGAAGCTGCCTTTTCCATCAATTCGACCTCAGTCTTAGAATTACTTGCCTTATGCTTCTCTTTTCCTTTCCCCTTTCTTTCAAGATAAGACAGGACTTTCCAAATCCTGGAGAAGTGTATTAAAGACCACTCAACGTCTATGAGTAACCTGTTTATCACAGGTAGGGTTTTCTAAGTTAGAAACTATGCATTTGAAACAGGTCACCAGTGACCAGGACAGGCATGTAAGACATAAAAGACTCATTTGGAGGTCTCTATCCTGATTCTGGGTCAGAGAGCACCACCTTTATTTTCTAAAACAGAGTACCTGAGAGTAAGGAACAAATACATCGAGTTCCTTCCAGGCAATCAGCACCTCTTTGAAAATGGGCTCACTCCTCTCCCCTTACTTCTCAATACTACAGAAACACTGAAGATTCTGTGTCTTTACCCACTATAAAGAAATGTTTTAAAGCTGTTACAGTGACCCTTGATTCCTATCAAGGTTATATGGAGGGCCAGGGATACAGCTCAGCATCACAGCACCTGCCTGGCAAGCAGGAGGTCCTGAGTTCAATTCTCAGTACCAAAAAAAAGATTACATGGAAACTTGAAAAACATTTCATTATAATGTTACAAAAGTTGCAAAATATAGGATATACTGGGGTCAGCAACTACACAGAAAACATGTAACATATAAGACAGGAAGGCAGTTTAGGTTAGGGCAAGTATGTCCATAAAGGCTGATTTTCAAAATTAGGAACTTAAAATTTTCACTTTTATGTTCTTTCCATTAAGCAATTTTGGAAAAAAAATATTATACATGTATTAACTGAAATAGCACTCAGTATAAGAATACTTCAAATTCTGGCCAGGTACCAAAGCAAACACCTGTAATCCCAGCACTTGGTGGCTGAGGCAGGAGGATCACTGTGGGGCTAGTGTGGACTACAAAGTGAGTTCAAGGCCAACCTGAACTCCAGAGCAAAACTGTGTCTCAAAAAGACCAAAAACAAAACAAAACAAAAAAAAAACTTTCAAATGCTGAATTAAAGAAGTTGTTTAGAGGGCCAGGGATTTAGCTCAGTGGCATTTGCCTGGCAAGCACGAGGTTATGAGTTCGATCCTCAATACCAAAAAAATTTTTTAAATTAAAAAAAAAAAAAGTTGTTTAAGGCTATGCTTTGCAAAATCAAGTATAGGGGCTGGGGATTTAGCTCAGTGGCATAAGCGCCTGCCTTGCAAGCAGGTGGTTGTGAGTTCGATCCCCAGTACTGATAAAAAAAAAAAAAAAAAATGTGGGGCAGTGTTGTATGGGGGATGCTAGAGGTCTAAAGAGAAAATAAAAGAGAGGACGCAAAATCAAGTATAAGATCATTTCCATGAGAAAAAAACACATCAAATGAGTAGTTTGCACACACTCTCTGAAAGAGATTGTTATATGGGGAGTTAGTACTTGTTGGCATTTTTTATTGTTATTGAGTTGACTTATGGAAATTAGATGATGACAAGTATAGCTAATCAAAGAGAAATAAGGAAGAACTTTAACTAGCAGAGTCTTGGCTCTCAGTGGCTATTCCAGCACTGTAAAGTGGGGACAGGAAGCTATTTTCAATGACACTATTACCTGGGGACTACAATCATTATCTACCCAATAGCCCAGACAAATCTGTTCTTTATTTCCTAATCCATCAACAACAGCTTACTTGTTGTGACCCGCAAAAGAATAAGTGGAAACAAAGAGTGGATACAAACATGTGAACTTGGGACTAGAGATTTAGCTCACCTGCATAATTGCCTGCCTGGCAAGCACTAGGTCGTGAATTCGATCCCTGGTACAAAAAAAAAAAAAAACACACATGTGAACTTACTTTTTTTGCTGTTATTTCTTTGGGTTTTATTTGTTTACTTGTGACAGAGTCTCACTAGGTAGTTCAGACTGGCCTTGAACTCACTGTGTAACCCCAGCTGGCCTGAAACTCGTGGCAATCCTCCTGCCTAAACCTCCCAAGTGCTGGGATTGTGTACCACCACACCTGGCTCCAAAGTTGCTTTCATGGAGAGCATTTGGTAGCACCTACAGAAATAAACCAGAAGGCTCCACATCCTCTGCACATTTCAACTGTCCCCGCTGCTCTCCTCCCTAACTAATACAGATCATTCTAAGCTTGCCATACTATAATCTATTAATCATATTCAATTAGTCTAATCAGCTGTAAAACAAAAGAGGGCAACAGTAACAAGACTTAATAAAGTGACTTCACTGGATTTTAAAGCTATGCAGCCTGAGAGACATGGTAAATTTTCACACAAAGGACAAAAGTGACTTCTGTATATTAAAATCATTTTTTACTTATAAGGCCTCATACAACAGTGGGTCTTTTTAAAAAAGCAGGTGTACACAGATTATTTTAAAAGTAAACTAGAGGTACAGAGGGTGAAAAATTCTGAATTCTTGGGTGGACAGGGGTGGACAGGACCAGAATGCTGCCATATACAAGTATTTGAGAAAAAATTAAATGGAACAAGTTGAAAATTTTACCTCTGCAACTGAAAATTGAGTGATTTTACAATCTTAAATTTGTCTTTCCAGTTTGTGACTGATCAAAAGTACTTTAGGGACACTCTAACTAGAATCCTAAATTACTAATTTGAAAAACAAAAACAGACCTATGAGCTCATGAGATCATCTTACAGACACACTGTAATTTCAAGCATGTCTGCAGGCAGGTCTAGGGCAGGATTTCCACATGTGGAGGTCACAATTTTAGTGCTCCTAATTTGGCCACTGTAATCATTAGGTCAGGAAATGCATACAACAGTGATGCAGAGGAATGAAGAAACATGAAACACAATGACTGTGTGTTTTTAATCCCAAATGGTCTGTCAGCAGAATGACAAGCATGAAGGAAAAGGTTCTGGGCCATTTTGGAAACGGAAGAGATCATATTCATTGGATTTCATTTCTTTGCATGAATTTCTAGAGCAACAGAAGAAAGCAGAAAACAAAGTGCACTTCACAAAAACTGATACTTCATCTACTTTGAAGAAGCAATGTATTGCAGGCCTCAAAGTAGAAGGCAAAAATCCATGTTTGGAAATGATGATACTGCAGTGTAGGGAGTGGCATTCTTGGCTCCTTCTCAGACTTTCTAACCAATTCTTCAGCCCATGTGTGAGTATAATCTACTTCTGAAATTACACAGCAGAAAACTGATTCAGGCTGTTTCATGTTAGTTACATAACAGATACAGCTAAAGAGTGCCCAACCATATATGATAAACACAACAAGTTTAGCCCATGCACATGTAAATTACACTTAAAACAAGTTGACCAATGAAAAAGCAAGTGTCAATATTTAATTTGAAACCAGGCATGGTGGTATACGCCTGTCATCCCAGCAGTTGGGAGACTGAGGCAAAAGAACTGTCACAAATTTGAAGCCAGCCTAGACAACACAGAGAGTTCAAAGCCCACCTGAACTGCACTGTGAGACTCTGTCTCAAAAAAATTAAAATCTAAAAAAAATGTAATTTAACCAAGATTCAGTGAGCACCTCCATGAGCCTGACACTATTCTAGGCATTAAGGAACACACAGATGACAAGAAATGTGCTTTTAAAAAAATGCCTGGGCAAGCAGTCACTAAAATTTCTTAACATGAAAAGCTTCTCCATAGTTGATCTCTTTTGTTAAAGATTAAGGCTCGCATTTCATGAGCAGAAGCTAACAACAGATGATAAATCATTAGAAAATACGATTTCCTAAGATACAAAAATGCCTGCTTGAATGCTGTCATTTCCACAGCATGTACATCATTATGTACCCAAAGCATGAGAGTTAATGAGTGACATTTGTCTATTACAATTGTCCCTGTTAAACAGAGAAAAATTAGAGCCAGGGATATAGCACAGCATCTGTCTGGCAAGAGCAAAGTCGCAAGTTCAATTCCCTACACTAACAAAAGAAAAAAAAAAAAAGACATGCAATAGAAAATTAGGCTTTTGGGCTGGGGATTTAGCTCAGCGGCATAAGCGCCTGCCTTGCAAGCGCGTGGTCGTGAGTTCGATCCTCAGTACCAATAAAAAAAAAAAGAAAATTAGGCTTTGCATCTATGATAGTAAAAGAAAAAAAGTATTCGCAAAACCATCACCTTCACATTTCTTCCTAGCACTGCAGGAGATAAACTATAATCAGTCAAGTTGTAATTCTCTCTAAACATTGTGGGGGAAGTGTAAACCAAGAATCGAACTAATGACCTTGCATTTGCCAGGCAGGCGCTTGTGCTGCTGAACTAAGTCCCCGGTCCTCAATTTTCTCTAAATTTTAAGGGTTTTGATGACCAGCTGAAAATTGAAATTATCAGAAATCTTTATGAAGAATGGTAATATTAAAAACTCCATCAGATTTAAGTTACAGCAGTAAAGTCTAAGAGACTTAACATACTCTGTAGCTTAATGTACAGCCTTGAATCCTTGACTCCAAAAATCACTCACCCAAGAAGCATGATGACCTTTTTTTTAAATTTTGTTTGTTTGTTATTAGAGATTGAACCCACTGACCTATATCCCAAGACCTTTTAAAATATTTACACTTTTAAATATAAATTTGAAACAGGGCCTTGATAAATCACTAAGTTGCCCAGCCTGGGCCCACACTCACAATCTTCCTGCCTCAGCTTCCCAGAGTGCTCAGGTACAGGTATGCAATGCTGTACCAGCTTGCCTGGTGACATAATATTAAACATGAGATCACATTTATAATGTGTTCCCATAGCCATCCTTTCTCTCTAAGAGAGCCTGAGGCTTCAAGAGGTTAAGGAACACGTCCACGGTGACACATTGTTATGATGGTCCCCTCTTATCCACAAGGGCCCAGTGGGTTCCTGAAACAACAGACAGCACCAACCCTGCGTATGAAAGGTCTGATTCACAATGGTTCAGCTTTACAATGATGCAAAACTAACACGCATTTAGCTGAAATCGTCCTATGAATTCTGGTTTTGTCACATGCCAAGGAAACACTGTAGGATGGCCTCTCTCCATGCTGGGCATCAGCAGGTCGCATCAGCTAGGGGCAATGCCCAGTCTGTCGTGAGGATAAACAACAAGCACTCTACAGTGTAGTGCTTGGCCACCATTTTTTGGACATAGAGATTCAATAAGTTATATGAAATACTCAAAAGTTCAATAGAAAATAGGCATTGGATCAGATGATTCCACCCTAGCTGCAGGCTATGGACGTGTTCTGAGCACACTTAAGTAGGCTAGGCTAAACTATGCTGTTCACTATGTGAGCACAGTAAGACATTCATGACAACAGCTGATTACAATAGGATAATTCTAACAATATACTACAGTGAAAGTTATTTAAAACTTAAGAATATTTACTTCTAGAATTTTCCATTTAATATTTTTGACCATGAGCCAATTGTAACTACAACTGCAAGTAACTTAAATCATGGAAAAGTAAAAACTCAGATGTGGCAGGGTTGGGAGACCACTCTAAGTGGCAGAGCTGTGATTTTTAAGCCAGATCTCCCGAGCTTCTGTGGGGAAGTTCAGATGACTCTCCTTGACTCTCCTGGGAAAAAAGAGAAACTATCTCCATTTTGGATAAATTTGGCCCTATCTCAAATATTGGTATGTACAGAGCTGGCTAGGCTATTTCTTTGTCCCTCTAATTGGCTTTAAGCAATGTGAACTGGGCTGGCTGAGGAGCTGATGTGTAATCTCTGAAGCAAAGCAACAGGTCAGTGTCACCCCATCCAGTGACTCCCCAAATGAAGTCGAGCTGGGTGGGATGGAGAGCTGTGCTCTACACTCTCTGCTGGGACTGAACTTCCAGAAATAGGCTGCAACTTCCCAGGGCAAACAGGATCATACATCAGAACTGGAGCATCAACCCCAAATTATGAGATGCTACCTCAGTTGTGTTATGCAGATTGCTCTCTCTGCATTTCTTGCCCTATTTATGCAAATGTGATCTCAGGCAGGCATCCTATCCAGCCCAGCTCATGGTAGTCCTGGCAGACATGTATTTCCTACCACTCTCTGTCACTTATCCCCAAGCCACGCCCCTCATGAAGAATCAATAAAACCCAGGCTGGCTCTGGGTGTGGCCTTTGTGTCAGTGAACCACTGTCTAGACTTAGGACCCCTTGGCTCCCCATAACTGTATATATGTCTTAGGGTGTTTATTCTCACTTTGGGCTGCACTAGAAATGGTAGATTGGAACTGACTCACTAGAATTCCAGTAACTTCTTCTTAGGATTACAAATATAAACCTTCCTGGACCGAGACGAGTATAGGAAAGTGTTCTCTGTAACCTTCCATACCTGAACTCCCTTTATTGGGCTAAGAATGAAAATTCTGTACCACTAACAGGAAAACTTGCTGTTACATTCCATGCCAGAGGTATTAGCCCAAATTATCAAAAATTTAGAAAGAATGAGTTGAACCTAGCTTTAGGTCATTTGTAGATCACAACAGGAGAACAGATCTATTCTTGGTGAACTTGCATTTAGATACTAGTTCTTTAAGTGTTTGGGTAAGCTTAGCATAGATAATTTTTTTTAAATTTTTATCTCTACATTAACTCAAACACTGACCAGAGATTTACTGATTCTAAATCACTAGATTTGCTCTTGAATTTGTGTGTGTGTGTGTGTGTGTGTGTGTGTGTGTGTGTGTGTGTGTTCTGAGGCTTGGCTTGACCTCAGGACCTCCATCACTGTGTTCCCCCCCACCCCCCAGCTCTCCATCCTGGCATCTTCTTAACTAGAAGCAACTCTCTCCATACAGGTCTTTTCTGAATCAAAGCAAACCCCCACTCACCTAGGCTAAGACTCACACTGAAGGATGTTCAGGAGTTTGAGGGCAAACAGGTACTTTTCTGCTAACATGACAGAAATGCAGCCCAGGTCAGCCTGCATTAAGGGTTATGACACTGGCACGACACCAGGGAACACGCCCTTAATTTTACAGTGAAGCTAGAACCAAAAGAGCTTGGGACACCTGGGGAATATAGTGGTCAAATTCTGCTTAGCCATTTGAAGGACAACTCTTAAATGCACATAAATAAATATCTTCAAAGATGGGATGAATGATTTAACTGTTGACCCTCACAACTCTGAGGTCATAATGAGAAACTATATTGAAAACAGCTATAAATGCACATAAAAAATTAAAAGATTACCAGCTAGAGGCTCCCTGTACTACAGCAGAAAATCATTATTATTACTTAGGCAGAGAGAGAGGGAAAAAACGAGATGGTGTCTCTGGAGTTGAAGGCCCAGAATCATCTGAAAAGAGCAGGAAACCATGAAGAGTCTGAAGATGATGCTGAGAAGAAAGGGAGAAGGAAAGCACCCTGGGTTCTTTCTTTGTCCTCTTGCATAATGTCCTGCCATCATCTCTGATCCAGGGATCTCAGTTCATAGTCACCAACCTAGGAGGCTGGGTAAGGGGAGTGAGAGGCATAGATTTGAGAGAAAAGCGGCCAAACACTACAGTTATCCCTTAGCTGCCGAAATCCAGCAGCCAGTGAGGCTAGAGGCTCCAACACAGCAAAAGCTGACTGGTACATACCTCCAACAATATCCAGGAGGTAAATAAACACACAAGCAAGAAAATGAAATAACTGGAGACTCAAAAGTGGTAACAGTTACTTTTAGTAATTGCTCTGAGAAAAACAGTCCCACCATCTGTGAGCCCAGGTAGAGAGGGCAGCACATGTATCTTGCCCTTGTAATAGACCAGCCTAGCAACATGGTGGGATCTCCAGCTAGAGGTGGGGAATGCGACTGTCTTACACTTCACAGTCAACTGACAAGTCTGGGATAGGATGACCTGTTGAACTGGGAGTGTCATATGCTGGCAAGTCAAGAGCCAGGCCTTCCCAAAAGGAAGTCTGTCACTGAGTCAGCGATGTAGCCCACTAGTACATATAGCTTGAGGGTGGCCCCGGACATGGAGGGGGATTCCAAGCTTTCTGCCTATCCTGCTTCCTCCACCACCTTTGCAGGACAGCCTTGCTACTTATTTATAAACCATCTCTTCTCCCAAAGTAGACTATAAGGACTACACGGTATGGGGCGACCATTTCAGCTTATGTGACTCTACAATTATCCTCCTTAAAATACGCAGCCCCAGCCAACACATCTCAACCTGCTTTTCATCATCCCTTGGCACTTGACCTTAGAAATGCCTCCTCCCTATTCCATGCCGTCTCTGGGGACACAGGATTGCCCCAACGTGTGGAACAACCTTTGCCTCTCCAATCTGAGGGGGCTTCTATGTTCAGTAACTCTTCTGTCCTCCGGATATCCCAGTCTGCGGCTTTCTAACCCAAACTTCCCAGAATTTACAGTGTACGTATGTTATTTCGTATAATTTTCTCCTTCCAAGACAGACTTCAGCAGTGACCCTAACATCGTAAGTAGGGGACTAAGCAGGCCCCTGATAAATGATTAAAGGACTGAGTGACAGCTAAGTCCTTTAAAAGCAGAGGCCTCATCTTTTACTTTCAAGGCTTCTTTTGGAGCCTCAGCCCTATTTGCCCAGCAAGTGAAAGGCACTCAGTAAATACTGCTTGACGCTAGTTCATATATCTCTAATCTGATTCTCCTAGAATGCATCTTAATAACTAGCATATGAAGTTACATGATTTGATAGCTTTAGATGATAATTACAAAAAAGTAAAACTCAAAAGAACATATTAAAATACTTAAATTATTAGAAAAACCATGGGTACCATTCTACCAAAGTGAACCTCACCATTCTCTATTACCTGTACACACTAATAATAATTTTACAAAGAAAAAAGCACAAACTGAAGCACAGTACTAAGCTTGCATAAAGCAGATGTCTTCATTTAACAGTGGAAAAAAGGCAATAGTTCAGTGTCCTCTACAGAAGGAGAATCGGATGGAATCTTCTGTTACCACTGTTTCAATACCAATCTTTAAAAACCACAGGTTAATTTAAACAGGTTTAGATGCTTGGGAGATTTTAAAAACTTCACACACCATGAAATAAATACCAATTCTACAATTACATGAAGAGGACCCAGAAAAAGGACTAGTAAAAGTGCTACCACCATGCAAAAAAAGAACTAGCTATTTCATCTTGGTTACAAGTTTTATTTTCTTCAGTAACCATGCTTTTTTAACACTTGGACAACAATCACGAAAACCATAGGCCACAGAGATCTCTGTGCTATGTGGGAATTTCTACTCCTTCCAACAATCAGACTGGCTTCCAAGATCCATAGAGGAAGAGCAGAAAGCAGGAAACCAAAATCTCAACAAAAATGCAGCCAATCAGGCCCACACCAAGCCCATCATCAATAACAGCTTAACAGTCAGAGGACCCAGCTTTCTGCCATGGGAAGGGGAGGGAGGTATCCAGTCAAACGCAACCTACACAGAACTGATGTTTGAAAAAATAGAGGAATGTTCAGTGGCAAGCCGACATAACAAAAGTGACTTCCTAGCTGTTTTTAGATAAACACTTTTAAAGACACTACATATATACATATTTACATAACTAAACAAAAAACTACTACTTTGATGCAATGGCTCTACTTTCTATTCTATTCTAGTCTCTTCTCTATCAAGGTCTCTTCTCCATCAAGAAATTCTAGTCTAATCTAGTCATGTTCTAGTCCAGTCTCTTCTCCACCAAAAAAAGAAAGGAAGGAAGGAAGACAGACAGACAGAGAGACAGAACGAAAGAAAGAAAGATAGATACATAGATCAGAACACACTACATTGACTAACTGTAGGGGCTACAACCTACATTGATATAAATTGCCCTAAAGAACATTCACCAAGCAAAGACCACATCCTATTCTACCTTCCGTTTTTTAAAATCCATTGCTGGAAAGAAAAGACCACACTGGCTTCACTTTTCAATGGGGAGGGGGAGGAAGGGTCAGGACTTGGACTATACTATGCACCAAAACATTTATTAAATTAAAGAGCTCGGGGCCAGTGGCGTAAACTCCTGTCTGGCAAGTGCAAGGTTGTGAGTTTGATCCCAAATACCAAAAATAAATAAATAAATTCAAAAGCCCATCCCCATCATTACCATTTTGTAAGTAAACTAACACAGAAAAGAGCAGAGAGGATAGGGCTTAGAGGAGAAGTCAAAATACCAATAGTGAAAATACTTCCTGGACCACATGCCCAATATTTTGAGCATGACATTGCCAACGGTTCTACTTTTACTGTCACCCAAATGCTTTGATCCATCAGCCTAACGCCAAAAATGCACGAAAGGCTCATCACTGAAGGGGAGAGTCTGACTGTCTGGTAGCTGGTCTCGTTTCAAATGAATGAAGTAAGACCATACTGTTTAAATGAGAGCATAATTATCTGCAAAAACGAAGCACTCCAATTTAAATCAGTCCAGAATGGCTAGAACATTCACTGTGCAACAAACAACACACACCTCAATGAAATGAGCATCAGGCTAGATGACCCATATAATGGATATCCCTCAAGGTACTCTCCGGAGGCCTGCCCAGCTCAAAAGATAAATGCTGCTGACAGTTATACTGAGATAGCCTACCATTAATAAAGACACCGCTTCTCAGGAGCCTGCTTTGGGACTGGTATCTTGCTCAGTGTTTAATACACCTAATCACTGTTCCCAAAACAAAGAAGCCTGATGGGGGCTATTAACCCTGCTCTGCACAAGAGGAAAGGTAGTCCAGATAGGTACTTTGCTTATAATCATATAGCTAGAAAGTGACAGGGCTTGGCTCATGAACTTGACTATGGGAGTTTAAACTTCACCTCACAGGGCATATTTCTTTGACAGCATAAAGTACATTATGAATAGCTAAATGCCCAAGGTACAAAGAAGTACATAGAAGGGAAGAAGGAAAGAAAAAAAAAAAAGGAATTGGTTCTTTTAAACGAGAAGGAAATTATTTCAGAAACTAGCAGCTTCCCTTACTTAGGAAACAGGTTCAGCTGTGGAGTCCTATTTCAGCAGCAGTTATTACTACATGTGCTCTGCACTGTCACACTAAGAAAAAAGATTTGGAAGAAAAACTTCAAAGTGCAAGTTTACTTTTGATACAGATACTCAGATATACAAATATAGTCATCTACCTGCCTTCCTTTGAAAAACTGACTTTAATCACAATTTATTTTAAACTATTGAGATTTTAAACTGTTTTCAAATTTAAGCGTTGGGGGGGGGGGGGGCTGTTTTGTTTTTTTGGTTTTTTGGTACCAGGGATCAAACTCACAATCTTAAGCTTGCTAGGCAGGCACTTATTATACTGCTGAGCTAAATCACTGGCCCACTTTTTTCAAATTTAAAAGAAAGGCTAATGTAAAAGGAGTCAAATATTACTATAGGCAATACTTTAATTATTCATTGGAGAAAAGCCTGATTCATACATCAAGCATCCTTATAAAATAAAATCCTTCTCAAACTAGGGAAATCACTCAATCATATTAAAAATCATTAGTCCTTTGATCTTTTTCTTGGCTTTTTACTTGTGGTTTTCTGTTTTGTTTCCTGTGTATTTACTTATTTATTTATTTAGCAATACTGGGGATTAAAGCCAGGGCTTTAAAAATAAGCTTTGTTCTCATTTTTATTTATTTACTAATTTTTGAAACAGGATCTCACTCACTACCTTGCCCAGCCTGGGCTCGAATCTACAATCCCTCTGGCTCATATTCCCACAGTGCTAGGGTTACAAGCATGTACCACTGCACTTGGCTTCACTTGGCTTTGAATGGCCATAAGACTTTTGAAAGTTGGCCAAGGACTTGGAATTGTTACACGCAGTATCACAAAAAATAATCTCGGTTAAGGCATTTTCCTTAATCCAAAAGCACAGCTCATTGTGAAATAAATGTTTTTCTGAAATGCCAAACTACTATTGAAATAAATATCAGGAAAGATTAGAAAATTCCAAAGGAAAAGTTGCATACTCTATTCAGGAACGTTTTTAAACATAAAAGATCTTGTATTTTTACATCTTTTACACAACAAGAAAATAATCATTTAGATTAACCTCATTCCCTCCTTCATACTTAGTCCTTAAATTAGTGGCCCCATATCTACCACCTCTTGGAAGTACATCCGTGTTCCTGTCTCCTGATTATATGCAACTTTTCTGGTGAGATGCCTAATTAGTCCAATTGGTCATTAAACAGACAACACAGAAACAACTGTAAGCACAGATAATATAATGAAATGAAAGAAAATCAGATTCAGTTGAACTGAGAGAAACAAATGTGATCAACTCCTGTGCAACAAGAGCCCAACTTTTCCCCAGGGGAAATACCCCACAACAGTAACAGCAGACACAACTGCAGCAACACCACCTCACACTGAAGAATGATGCTAAGTTGCAACTTGAAATCAATGGGACTCAACACCTAAAATCTGGACTGAAACATTTACATGAATCTTTAAAAGGGAAGAACGACAGCAGGGGATGCATATGGAAAATTATGGGCTTCCGGAAGAACATGGCGGATAGATAATAGCAGCTACAGAGGCTAAGATACCCCGCTTAGAATCCAGGAATGCTGCGGTATGAGGAGTCCTAAGCAAGGGGAAATACACCCTGCTGACCCAAGAATGAACTAAGCTAAGAGAAACCAACTGGAAATCCAATCCTGGTGCTATAACAGGAACAGATAAAATCTCAGCGCAAAAGCTAGAACCCTCGCCACTGGAAGCCGCGATCTGAATTTCCTGCTGCCGCTGCTGCGTCCAAATCTGCAGGGCAGGGAGAGAGATGCGCCAAAGCTCTGAGAGTGGGAATTTGCCAACGGAGTTGAGAGCAGGACTAGTAGGGAGCCCTACATTGACTTGCGGTGAGTGGGGGAACTGGGACCCTTTCATAGATTAGGAGGCTGCAGCGAAGGACATACTGGGACAAGGAAGACTTGCCGGAACAGGGTGCTGCAGTGACTTCAGTCACATATTCCCCTCTCAAGCGGAATTGGTGGGGAGAGCCTGGCCTGCGTGAGGCCACTGACTTAGACTCAGTAGGCGAATTCAACACAGGTCCCAGTGCCTGGAGGTGCACCCTATTGGTGAAGCCTTCAGTAGGTTGACCTGGAGGGGCGGGCGAGCAGAGGCTACCCAGGTCTGTGTCTCCCTATTACACTGCAGGGGGCGGGAACACCTAGCCAGCGCAATTCAGACTGTAACCAAAAAGAGAAAAAAATTGGGCCTCCTACATTCCCTTGTATGGAAGGAACAAAAAAGTATATAGGAAGAGGAAGGAACAAGAAAGGGTCCTCAATCCCCAATCCTGAGAACACTGATCCAGGGAAGGGAAATGCAAAGGAAGACAGAAAACATGCAATATCAGACACAGCACCAATAGACATAAAGCAGTATCTCCAGAGCCTCATAGACAAGTTTAAAAATGAAGTATGTAACAAAATAAAGCAAGAGATAAGTAGAATAGTTAGAGAAATGCTAAGCACTGCCCAAGAAAAAACAGATGATGGAATGGAAGAACTGAAAAAAAGGGAGAATTGTTTGATGGAAAAAATAAAGAAAACATATAAATACGTGAAGCAGGTTCAAAGAGATTACCAGAAAACTAAAAACTCTATCGAAAGCTGGCATAACAGCTTGAAAGAAACTAAGGACAGATTATCTGAATTGGAGGGCATACTTGTAATATGGGAGCATGAAATGAAAAACTTCTTAAAAATAACAAGAAAACAAACAGCAATAATACAAAGACTAGAAGATGATAAGAGGATCTACAACCTAAGAATTAAGAACATAAAAGAAGTAGGGACACAAACAAATGGACTACAAAAGCTAATCACAGAAATAATCCAAGAGAATTTCCCTAATTTAGCAAAAGGTAAAGATACACAGATGTATGAGGCATACAGGACCCCAGCCACCTACAACCCAAACAGCACTACACCCAGGCATATAATAATCAAAATTCCAGAAATCCAATATTAAGAACAGAATACTAAAAGCCGTCAGAGACAAGAAACAGATCACTTACAAGGGAACACCCATCAGAATTACAGCACACTTCTTGGAACAAACCATCAAATCATGAAGAGCGTGGGGAGAAATAATTCAAGCTTTGAAAGATAACAACCTAAGGGGCTGGGGATTTAGCTCAGTGGCATAAGCGCCTGCCTTGCAAGCAGGCAGTCATGAGTTTGATCCCCCATACCAATAAAAAGGAAAAAGACAAAAAAAAAAAAAAAAAAAAAGAAAGAAAGAAAGAAAGAAAGAAAGATAACAACCTCCAGCCAAGATTGATATATCCTGCACAACTGTCCCTAGAAATTGATGGAAAAACAAGGTGCTTCCAGGATAAAGAGGAACTAGGGGAATTTGCACCCACCAATTCAACTCTACAGAGAATACTGCAGGATATTCTAAAAAAGGAAAATACCGAGATTCCAGAAATAATGGCAGAGAGGCCACAATGAGTAGAGCAGAAAGCGAAATAAAGAAGACAAACTGACAACAAACGACAGAAAAAGAGCTCAACAGAAATGAGGCAGAGAAGATTGGATGGTGGGAACAGCTATTTTGGAGAAAACAAGACATAATAATAGCTAGTGCTGATTTAGTATCATCTTGCTTTGAAGTCCCATCAAGCTTTTATTCTTCTGTCTCCATCGGTCTTAACAGGTTGTATCTTATTGGATTTTATTATATGTGATAATATAAGCAAAAACTTTTATAGACAAGGAGATTATACAGAAACTGTTGTTCATTTTCTGATAGTTGGTTCTAAATACCCTGTAATACTGTCATTCTCTTGAATGGTTTTACATTGTCTTGATATGTTTGGTGCTACAGTAAACGAAGTTATACTCAAAGATTTCAAGGAAAGAGACATTATGTCGGGATATCTTGTGGTGAAACACTATTTTGCTTAAATGGTTATGCTTTGACCTGCGCTGTTTTGTTGTTATGCCCTCTTTTATCTGTCTCCTTTTTTTAATTATTTATTTTTTTCTTTTTAATTAAGGGAAAAATAAAAAAGCAGGATATATTATTATAGTAACCCACTTTGATTTCCTATTAACTTGATTTGAAACCCTGTATAGCCCTCACCATCTTGCTTTGACTGATTTTCCTCTATTCTGCTTTGCTTAATAGTACCAAGTTTGAAAGTATAGGCAACAACTGTAAAGACAATAAGATTCATTATGACGCCCATTCAGGTTAACTATTATCTTCTTTTAAAGCCCTGTAATGTCTCCAATGTTTTGGTTTTATTCTTTACTGTTTTGTTCAATTTTATTATAACTGATGATATAGGCAATTCTTTTTTTTTTTTTTTTTTTTCCTTTTTATCGGTACCGGGGATCGAACTCACGACTGCCTGCTTGCAAGGCAGGCGCTTATGCTGCTGAGCTAAATCCCCAGCCCCTAAGGCAATTCTTCTTAAGATAACAAGAGGCATTATGGTAACCATTGTTGATCACCTAGTATTTTGTTTTTACATTATCTATTATGTTCATCCTTTTGATTTGACTGACTCTGTTCTGTTATGTCACATTTGGTTTTACTCTCTTCAAAAAAAAGTAGTAAGAACTGTAGGAGTAATAAAACCCAAAATGTGTAATTGTCATTGTACAAAAGAAAGGAAAAGAAAATGCTCTAAAGAATATAACCGCATATATATTTAAGTGTATAACCAAAACTGTTTCCAGTCTCACTGTTTGAAGGTTCACTTTATATGCTTTAATTTTGTAACTTGAACAACTATTTCTAAGATAACTATGTAATCTATTAACTAGTGATTTCCTATTGTTTATTTTTTCTGAAATTCTGTATAACTTGTACCCTATTTCTGCTTTTTTTTTCTTTTTCTCCTTAATAAAAGAAAAAAAAAAGAAAAAGAAACTAGAGCCCATTGGTGGTGGTACTGTGGATAGTGTATAGTAACATTTTAAACAATACACTTTACACACCAGCAAAGAAGCTCCTGGGGGGGGGGGGAGAAAAGAAAAAAGAAAAATTATGAAGAAGAAAAACATATCCCATTGGTGCTGTTCAAGATGCTGACACTGGTATAGGCTCTTGGGTGAATTTCTAAGTGCAAATATGGTATGCTTTTCTCTGCATCTTGTGCTAATTCCCACTTCAAGCCTCAGTAAAAAGGGAAGGGTTGTGAAAATATGCTTGAGCTGACACTTCTGAAACTGGCTAAAACTAATAAAAATAAAAATTACGAAGACCTAGGGTATTTTTCAAAGTAAGTTAGAAAGAACTTTCCTTTCTGACAGTTTAGTTCACAGGCAGCACAGCATATCACACAAGAACTCTCAATTCCTTAGAAGATTATAAAGAAATACAATGCAGCAAAGATACAGCAGTTACATTTTTACACAAACATAATAACTACTTCCTGCTCTATGCACTTGATACTCATCAGACTGGAGTTCTTCACTTAATGTCTCTGAAAAACAATGCAGTTCAGTTTTTTAAAAAATCCCAAGACAATTTATGGAACACTTCAATCAACAAAATGGAAGTGTATAAATGAGCTTTCAAATAAAATCAATTCATCAATGAGTTAGATCCACCATGAAAGTACTCACATCTCACAACGAGACTATGATGGGCCTGAGAAAGGCCAAGCCTGAATGAGAGAGTGGAGGCAGGGTGGACATGAAGGAAGAGGGCCCTTGGAATGATCAAGAGTAATGTCCTTGCCAGATAAGGGGACACACGCTTGTAATTTCAACACTTTAAAAGACTGAGGCAAGAGGACTGCAAACTTGAGACCAACCTGAGCAATTTAGTAACTTACCAAGACTGTTTCACCAAAATAAATAAAGAAATAAAGAAATGGGGGGGGGTGTGTGAAGGTGCTGGGGAGATAGGTTAGTCAGTATGAAACCCTGGGTTCACCCAATACTAAAGGTTAGGGGGAGAAACACCTCTTTTAACTTCCAGATGCCCAGGGTCTTTGTTGGTGAGCCAAGACAAATAAAATAATTGGTCTCCAATAGCAATCGCAGGTATCCGGAAAAGGATGGAGAAGGCAAGGCACTCAGAATCTCTGTGTGTGCAGACCCTCAGCCCTTTACTAATGAGGAAGGTGCCATGCAGACAGATGGGTCCTGAAATCCGAGTCAATATTAAAGTAAGCCAGAAAATTAAAGACAAATACCATGCTCGTGTTTGGCAGAAAATATTTTTTCTCATTGCTTTGGGGTGAGAGGCTGCCATAATAAGGAACTTTAAGGTTAGGAGTTAAAAATCGGAAACACAAACTCTCAAAAGGAGAAAAAATCGAGGATCTCAGACAAAAGTGGAGAACCGCCACTGAGAAGCAAGGCAGAGCTCAGCGCAGAGCTTCCACCGCTGAGGGCCGAAAACTGACCACGCCCGCAAGGAATGGAACAGCACTGCCAAACTCCTTTCCAAACTGAAACTGAGCTCCTACATCACTCCTTAGACCTTTTACCTCCCACACCCTACTATGTTGAAAGGAATGATCCATCTGAAGTTTTAAACACTGGAGATTTCTACAGTTTACAATTTGCGTTGAGAGACAGCAACTTCTGCTTTGTTTTGGTTTTGGTTTTGGAACCGGGGATTGAACTCACGACCTTGTACTTGCCAAGCAGGTGCCTGTGCCGCTGGCCCATATTTTTGAGAGCAGATGAAACACATGAAAATGTCCAATATTTGCTGTGAAAACTATTTTAATACTCATAGAAATTAAAGCAGTGGCAAAGAATCGTGGTAAGACTTCCCCATAACCAGAAGCTGATTTTGTTCCTTGTATGTGTCTGCAATACAACTTAAATTTAAGCCTTTATCGTTAATTTTGAAATGTAAGTTGTATCATCTATAGGCATAAATATACAGCTTACTGGTTATTTTGTTTTATTCTATTTTATTTATTTTGGCATTACGAGATGAGGTCTCACTCTGTAGTTCAGGCTGGTCCTAAACTTGCTATGTTGCCTGGAGTGGACTCTACCTCTCCATGGTCCTCCTGCCTCAGCCTCCCAACTGCTGTGCCACCATGCCCAGCTTGAATTTGAAAAAGATATACATTCTAGTTTTAGGCATAAGCAGAGTGACTAACTAGACTTAAGAACTGTTCAGACAATGCGTGGACTTGCTGATCAGCTGGGCACTGTGAGGAGGACCGTGATTTACTAAGGCACCAGTTGACTAACCTAAAATCACCTTACAATTCCTTCCCAACTTAACTTGTATCTCCTTCCAAACATCCCCACCTCCACACCTAATCTGCCTGTTTGGGGTACTGAGTTAGCACCTAGAAGACATTGATCGTTACCAGATTTGCAAGAAAAAGAAAGAAATTATATAATATAACTCAGCTACACCTTCAGGTACCAGCTGGAAAGCAGATAATGAAAGTTAATTTAGACATGGGTTGGAATTTTCCATAGTTTTGGACAAGAATAGTAAAAACCTAGAGAGCTCCTTTTTGATTCCAAAAAGGAGGAAAGGAAGAAAAGGAAAGAGGGCAAGAAAAGGGAAGAGAAGATTTTAGACAGTAAGACATGCTTAAAGTTTCTGCCAAAGTCTTATAAAAACCTAACATGAACTTCCCCATTAATGACTGACAGTGTCATGTGCTTTTAATTATATTCTCAAAACATGCAAGTGAGGGGCTGGGGATTTAGCTCAGCGGCATAAGTGCCTGCCTTGCAAGCAAGCAGTCCTGAGTTCGATTCCCGGTACCGATAAAAAGGAAAAAGACCAAAAAAAAAACTACACCATGGTCCTCATTTCCATGTAGCATTCCCTTATGAGGGAGATATTTAATCACATACCAATATCTGTGGATGATTATACATGATGTCAGACATTTCAAGATCAGATTTAAACATTTTAGTGTCTTTCTCTTCACACACCAATCATGAGGCAACTCACTAGAGTTGTTTTAGTGAACGGAAAAATTTGGGGAAGTCCAGGAGCCATCTCTCCATCATGTTGAAAAGTTGATAATTATTTCTCTGCCCCCTCATCCTCTTCCTACAGTAAATGTCAGAGGTGATGTCTCCTTTCCCCCATCTAGTAACAGAATCACTTCGCACTGAACAAGTTAAGAGTCTGTATCTTTTCCTAGAATCAAAAGTAACACCAAATCATCACTGCTGTATCTTGGCTCTTCTGATACCCAATCAGAATTTCCCTTCCCCTAGGGCAAAGTGATATACTCCAGTACAAAAAATTTCCAAGCAAAATGAGGCTGGGCTAGAATAAAATATGAGTCACAGCTAAACATAAACTGAAACAGAAAATGTGCTGGTGAAATCCCACCCTTAACAACTTCATATCACAGGTGCAGATTTTCAAAAATGATGAACATGGTGACTTAACCAAGAACAACCTGGATAGTAAGGTTTTGTTGCTATGTGCTACACACTAATTCAAGATTCCCATCTTGTTATGCACCAAGGACATTTCTCTATCAACCTGGAAAAATGTCGATGTTGTGCAGGAAGACAAGACTTTGCCTGATGTTGAACAGTCAACTAAAGAGGCATTACAAGCAGGGCACAGTGGCACACACCTGGAATCCCAGTACTTGGGAGGCTGAGTCAGGAGGATTACTATGAGACTGAGGCCAGCTAGGGCTACACAGTGCATTAAAGTCCAGTCTAAACTACATAATGAGACCCTGTTTCCAAAAAAGAAAAGAACAACTACCATGCTGGAGGTTAATGTTGAACTCTATCACTCACTTTCAAGAACATATAGTTAAAGGAAATATTTGCAAAGTAAGGCCTCTTTCTAAAGTCCTGCATAAACATTCTGTTCAAACGGCCGCCAAAGTTAAAGCTATGAGAGGGTTAAAGAAGCCTGTCCCTGAAAGATATGATGTGGGTGGGACACCAAAAAGTGGGGCAATATCTCCCAGCCTCCCAATACGTAAAGGGACAAGAATTCACTCAATCTGGCTGTAGTTTCAGGAACATCTGTGAAGCATTTCCCTAGGATCTCAGTAATTTCTACATTTCTGTTCTACAAAGAACATTCTAGTATTTGTTCCCATGTCAAAAAAAAGAAAAGTTAGGCCACAGAAGCCAAAAAGAAATTTTAATACAAAACACTTAAGCTAATATTAAAGCGGAGTTGATCTTTCACTTTTATTTGGGCTTTTGTAGAAAAGACACAAATCTCAAGGCAACCCCAGAATCCTTCTGTAAATCCCTTTCCTGCTTTTATCTTTTGATACTGCAAGGCCTCTGCTGGGCCCCTTGTGATCCTTCATGGCACAAGAGGTTACCATGGCTAGAAGCTGGCCCCGGCTCTTCAAAGCTCACAGGCCCTCCCACAGACACAGGTGTGAGGGCAGGCCTCTAGGAAACTGCCTCCAGTGTAAGATGAAGTCTTTGCTCTTTGAGAGACAATTCAATTTCTCATCTTTTATGTGCCTATCAGTCAACCAACACAAAACCAGCCTACAGCTTCACAAAAAGAAGGTCAACACTGGCCCACTGGCCATCACCCCTAGCCGCAGCCACCACCTCATTGTCCGCTGCTTCCTGCCCAACCCCTTGTTAGTAGGAAGGAGGAGGACAGATGCAGTGGAAAAGCTTCCTATTCTTCTCAGGAAGACCAGCTCAGAAACTCTGCCACCTTCCCCATGTTCAAAATGATTGCAGCGGCTGGGGATACTGCTGGGTGGTAGAGTACAAGTTTAGCATGCTCCCAAAAGCCAAAATTCAATTTAAAACACATATCAAAACAATTTCAGTGCTGTGGTGGAACAAAGTTGAAAAATGGACCTCAGGAACCCAGAAGAAGGCAGTGCAGAAGGCTGCCTCCAGCAGTTACCAGGAGCTCTAGCTGTGTTTATCTCATCCAAGTCTTATACATGATTCAAATGCAGCAGTAAAAGATTCAGGGGAGAGGACAGAGGAAGACAAGGCAGGGATAAAAACTGAATTCAAGAGTGTATGCAGCAGGCCTGCACACAGCACACAGACAGGATTCTCCTAGATGGAAAGAGGCCTTGTTATCTAGATCAGGACAAGGTTCACTGGGAGCTGACAGCTCAGGGCAGGGCCAGAGGTCAACAAACTGCAGCCTTACCTGGGGAAAAAGAAGATTTTTCAGGACCTCTTTGGTCAAACTGAAATTAAAATCAACTTTTGAACAAAGGTTCCAAGAAGAATGGCAAATGAAATGTGTAATTTCCCAACCAAACCACTACGACCACAGTAGGCCTCAATCCCACTCCTGAGACCTCAGGGTCATAATCCAAGATGATCTTGTCTTTAAAAGATAAGAGGGGGTAGGAGTCCTCAGTGGTACAGCACCCACTTGGTAGATGAGTGTGCAAGGCCTCAGATTCAATTACTAGGACTCCCAGTAAATATACAGACAGATAGGCAACCATTTCTAGCATATTTCAGTGACTACAATTCTAGTTTCAGAATCATCAGATAAAACAAAAGTCTAAGCTACTGGAGCTACGGCTCAGCGTTACAGCCTAGCTTGCCTGAGGTCCCAGGTTCAATTCCCAGCAACACACAGGCAAAGCCATGGCCTTTAAAGATCTCCTTCCTAAAAGATGAGTTTTTGTTTATCAAATTTCAAAGATGATTTTTTTCAAGTTCCAAATATTTACCAAATACAGTGTTTGGCAATGCAAAGAACACAAAGATAAAACAAATTTGTATCCTACAGAAATTTTTCATGGGAATAGGGAGATGGGGTAGCAAAACACCAAGACAATTCTACTTATAACACAGGAAGAACAGAGTGAGTGGCAGGCAGAAGTGCACAAAGCACTACAAGGCACAAAGCCCTACTGACAAAAAAGAAAGCACCTTAGGGTGACAAGAGGTGGGAGCAGTAGGCAACGGTGAAGGCTCCGACAGGGTCCTAAAAACAGTGATACGTAAGGAACTTCTGGAAAGACAGGCAGGATGTCAACAGGCAGAAATGAGATGATGAGGGGTATTCAATGCAGTCGTCATGGAAAACTACACAAGACTCCTAAAAAATTTAAAGTTGGGCCTGGGGTCAGTGGTAGAGTACTTGTTGAGCATGTTTCAGACCCTGGGTTCAATCCATAGCACCATAAAAATACAAATAAGCCAGGGGTAGTGGCACACACCTGTAATCCCAGTACTCAGGAGGCTAAGGCAGGAGGACAGGCACAAATTCAAGGCCAGGATTGACTATACAGTCAGTTCAAGGACAGCCTGAACTATATAGCAAGACCCTGTCTTTACAAAAATAAAGGGCTGGGGATATAGCTCAGTGGCATAGGCACCTGAATGGCAAGTACAAGATCATGAGTTTGATTCCCAGTACCAAAATAAGTAAGTAAAATAAAATAAAAATATCATATGATCCAGCAATCTCACTTTGTCTGTACTTCTCTATTACAGCATTGTTCACAACAGCTAAGAGAGGGAATCAACCTAAGCATCCATCAGTGAGTGAGCAAAGAAAATAACATATATGTACCAATCATGAAATACTATTCAGCATTTCAAAGGAAGGAAATTCTGTTATTTGCAACCATATGGATAAACTGGGAAGACATTATGTTAAGTAAAGCCAGACACAAAAAGACAAATGACACGTGTTCTCACTCCTGTGGAAGCTTAAACAAAAAAAAATTCATAGACATAGAGAGAAGGGTGGTTACCAAGGACTAGGGGTCACCAAGGACTGAGAGTCACCAAAAGAGTCTACTGATGGATACAGAAGGCATAGTCAGAAGAGCAGGAAGTAAACCCGAGCAGACAATTCCTGGAAGCCCACAGGGCAGGTGACAAACAGGACCAACCGCTGCTGATGCTGGGGAGGACCAGGACTGGGGAAGGGCCACTGAGAAGAAGCTGGGCAAAGGATACAAAATTTCAGTCACACACAGAAGTTCAAGAGATCTATTGTTCAACACAGTGACTATGGTTAACATACACTGTATTCTTGAAAAATGGTAAAACAGTGGATATACAGTATTCTCACAGCAACAAAAATGACAACTGCATGACATTAGGCAAATGTTAATTAGCTAGATCTAGTCAGTTCACAGTGACTATACACTAAACTGCCAGGTTGTATATGGTAAGTATAGTTTTAGCTGCCAATGTAAAAATAAGTTAGAAAAATAACAGAGAGAAAAAAGAAATGAGGTGTGTTCATAGAATTACACATTCTGGGTAGAGCAGTGATCTCTAGACTGTAAAACTTCCAAGAAAAAAAGTGGTTGTGCAGAGAATGAAAGAAGTTGAAAGCGCGGAATGGGGTACTCTAAAATATTTGGAGGGAAAAACTGAGTTACAGTAGTCTTACTTCCCTTAGAAAAACAAAATAGCAAGAATTCCATTTCAATTTTTAAAATTTTACAAGTGATGGAGAGATAATGACCATCTATTACCACATCATTTTGTGAGTGAGGAAACATTTTAATTCCAAATCAGCATTTCACCCCAGAAACCTAGGACTGGTTTTCCTTCTCATTGGTCTGGAGAGCCAGCATCAGCCCACCCATGTAGCAGGACAGTTAGAGGCTACAGGTTAGAGCAGCCACAGGGACAGGAGAGACAGGCAAAGCCATACTAGGAGATTTGGGAATGACAGGCAGAGGTCGGTGTGTTCAATTAAGCAGGGAGAAAAACAGGAATTTTAAGGAAGGGGTAAGGAATCAATAATCAGAACTCTGCTCTGACATGCTCACAGTGTTTCATGGAAGACAGAAGTGGTAGAAGACTTGCTCACAGTGTGTTTCATGGAATAGGGGAAGGTGGCTGGGGAGGCTAGAAGCACTTGGGCCACCACAGAGGGTACTGTGACATTCAGGTGAGAGGTGTTCCAGGCTTACATTCCAGGGGTAGAAGACAGAATGGAAAGACCTTGACAACAAACTACACATAGAGATGGAAGGAAGCAGAAGAGTCCAAGATGACTTCCAGCTTTTGATTCAAGATAATGGAAAGGAATACGGTTTTGGCAGTATTAATGAAAATTCATGAGCATGCATAAGAGAAGAAAATGAATTCACTTGGAGTAGGCTATGTACAAAAGTATGTGAGAGAGGGTCGAAGAGGGTCGAACAAAGACAGTAGGGAAGTCAGATGTGGAAGGCATGGGATGGGGCAAGTTTGCCTCCTTCATCATTGGGCGGGGCGGGCCCCAGTGGGATCTGAACACACACCACCATCCAAGCACCGGACAAGCCACTGGTGAGACAACAAAACACAGTACCAGACCTGGTACCTGCATCACACAGAGTGGGCAATCCAGCAGGAGAGACAGACATTAATGAAATAATCACAAAGATGGTGATCACTGCAAATTATATTAAAGTGTCTAATTTCTAAAAGAGAGAGAGAGGGGGAAAAGAACAATACAGAGAACAGATACTTGGAAAATGGCTTTAATTAAAAGACAAAATGAGCGTACCTACGGAAATAGAGGCAGAGTCAGGAGAGTAGAAACTAAATCAGAACAGACAATTCCTGGAAGCTGACAGGGCAGGTGATGAACACTGCCAACCACTGCTGAGATCAAGGAGGACAAGGACTGAGGAAGGGCCACTGGCTGTTGTTCAACAAGGCAGACAGGGAGACCTGAGGGGAGGGTTTGGATTGGGAATTTGAGGGAGCAAATGAGAGGGCAGGAAAGTGCAGGTGATAAGGATCCTTTCAAGGAGTTAAAACAACAAAGAAATGGAGGGGCTGGGGATTTAGCTCAGCGGCAGGCCTTCGTGAGTTCGATCCCTGGTGCCGATAAAAACGAAAAAGACAAAAAAAAAAAAAAAAAAAAAAAAAAAAAAAAACAAAGAACTGGAGATGAGCAACTTGGGACAGTTTCAAGATCTTATTAGAATGAGGCCAATTTCAACCAGCTTGAAAACAGAGCAGAAGAGACCACTAGAGAAAGAGATGGGAAAGAAGAGACTATTGCCAGAGCTGGGTCCCAAGGGAGTAGGAAGGTATTTCTTCAAGAATATCAACCAACAAGTTAGCATGGATCCTTGGAGAGAAGGCTGAAGGCAACAGAGAAGGTGAAAATACTCAGAAATTAGGGACAGTAAGACAGGATGTTGAGGGAACACTTATAATAGGGAAAAGTTTGGAGCATCTTTGCAGGAAAACAGGAGAGAAGTCCTCTGCTGTGATGTGAGTCATGAATAGCTGGGACTTAAGGAGACCGTCTTTATACAGCTCTGCAGAGGACTGTCACCTGGACAGTCACTGCTGCCACTCGACAGTCACTGAGGACTCTCTAAGAAGAGATCACACGTTTATGCATGGGCATAAAAGCAGCAAGCGGAAGGGTATTACTATAGATAAGTACTCTGGGTTTAAAAAAAGGGGGGGGTTGATTTTATGCTGTCACATCTAGAAAAACGACCACAAGCAATAACAGGTGATAATTATACATCCTTTGAAGCTTATGTATGTGCTAATGGATGAGATCTCACTACTGCAGGAGCCTAAGATCCATTCCTCTGGAGAAAATTATATATAATGTTGGTGCACTGACTCCACAAATAGACAGTGTGTCTGAACATCAGATAAACGTGCTCTAAAGAGGTAAATCACGGTTCATCATCCTCCATGAGAGTTCTACTAGGGTATGACAGCTCCTAGAAACTGGCCCTCCCACCACTTCAGCATGTTTGCTTAGTACTGAGCATTAGCTGAACCCACTGACACAAATCTTTATGCTTCTCTAGCAGATAAAACTCTCAGCACTGGAACATTTGAAACAAGATGCTTTTCTGAGCACATCATGATTTTTAGGAATGGACTAGACCAAAGAGCTCCACAGAATAACTTGGTAGTGCCATTAAACCTCAAAATGCACTTTTAAAACCAATACAGCTTTGAAAATTATAAGTCAAAAGTGTTACTTCCCTGCATGGAACCCTTTCAATTTAGGGAGAATAAAACTGACTTTTGTTTCAGTGCTGCGGTTGCACCCAAGGACTCACACACACTTAGGCAAGTTCCCTCCCACTGAGTCACATCCTCAGCCCCAAAGCTGCCCTCTTCTCTGGCCCATGAGGTCATTCCTAGCCTAGTCCCCAACACCTCTTATGCTACTGCCTCCCCCTTTTAATGTCTGCAAGCACTTTTATACTCTCACCTCAGTTTGCTGGTCCAAAATTAGCACTGTAGAAAGCAAATCCAACCTGGGCTTTTATGCCTACTGAGTATAAGTAATTATTATGTACTAAATATGACAAGGGAAAAAGTCTTAAAGCAGAGAAAAATCATGCTTTATATCCATGCTGGCACATTTATTTCACTAATTATCCTAGGAAGACAGTTTAATGATTAAGAAGAAATTAATAGCATGTATCAATACTGTAAAAAACATGACAAATGGCTTTTTGAGATTAAAGTATCATCATCTTGATTATTAGGTAAAGAAGAACCTATTAACTAACTTTCAAGTTGGATAACTGACTCCATTAAAATCAGTCACAGTGCCCCAAAATTTAATGTATTGTTCAAATGCATGTATGCAAACAAACTCATTAAAATTCAGAAGACTTCACTCAGAAAACCCACTGCACTTAAAATTCAAAACCCTAACACAGGGCCTTGAGCTGAAATACTTAAATTGAACCATTTGTCCCTTCTAGACAGAGCAGCCTATACTGTGTTTTTGTTTGTTTGCTTCTGTCCGCCTCTCCACCTGCCAGGCAGGAACTGAAGATGCCCCGTGAGTGAGTGCGCAGCAGGTGAAAGGCTGAGAACAACCTGCCCCTTTTGTGACCCGGCCACAATGCCCCCAGGTCAAGGGCTGCATTTGATTGCCTCTGTATGCAACTAAGGTCTGGGGCAATCACCTTCACTCTGGAGAAGAGTTTAAAGGCTATTTCTAATCACTGCTTTGTAAAATACCCGTGGCCCTTAACTTTTTTTTTAACAAATTATTTTTTCTTGAGCTGGGCACGGTGATGTCTGCCTGTAATGTTAGCCCTTGGGAGGCCGAGGCAGGAGGACTGTCATGAACTTGCGGCCAATATGGGCAACATACTGAGTTCAAGGCCAGCTTGAACTGCATAGCGAGATCCTGTCTCAAAAAAAAAAAAAAAAATTATTGCCAGGTATCTATAATCTCAGCACTTAGGAGGCTGAGATAGGAGGATCACTGCAACTCTAAAGCCAATGTGGGCTACATAGTGAGTTCAAGCCTGATCTGAACTACAAGGCGAGACCCTGCCTCAAAAAAAAAAAATTCTTCTTTTTAGGGCACTGAAGTACACACCCAATTAAGCAACCAAAAATTTGTGTTTGTTTTGCTGGTGATAGGGTCTCCCTATGCAGTTCTTGCTGGCCTTGAACTCCTAGCAATGCTCCTGCCTTAGCCACCCAAGTGCTATGGTTACAGGCATTTGCCACCACACCCGGGCTAAGCAAACAAAATATTCTTGTGTTCATGGAACTCATCCTAATGGGTGCTTCTTAAATTCCCTGGATAAGATAAAAAATCTAGTATCATTTCCTGAGCCTGACTCATGCTAGGCCCTGCAGTCTTCTACTTTGCTTCAGTACACCACCTCTCATCCACCCTTACAAAGCAGTGAGGTCAAGGAGGTGAAAGAACCTGGGACAGTCACGGGGGTTAAAAGTAGCACTGTGGTTTACCTGCTCCACACTGCCTCCTTGAAGACAGCGGAGCTTTTCTTTTCTTCCCTCAAGTATTTCTCAATCTCTTTGGAGCAAGAAAGATACAGTGGTTAAGAACTGTAGAACTCTAGGATCATACTTCCTGAAGTCAAATTGGAGTGGGTTATAACAACTTACACAGCTATATGACCTTCAGAAGGTACTCAACTACTGTGTTCTGTTCCTCAATTACCTCATTTTGGAAAATGGGGGGAAAACAACACAACTAAGACATAAAGATTAAATGTGTCAACGCATGAAAAATGTTAATGCCTACAGGAATTTGGTATACAGTAGGTACTCTATAAATGTTAGCTCTTATTAAAACCAAGTGCTTTAACAATGAAGCCTTGAAGGGTTGCCAAAGTTCTTAAAGCTTTCTGGACTTAGCCTCATGTAACTAGGACAGGTTCATTTATTTTCTCTCTGTCTCTCATGCTTACACACTTTTTTCCCTCATGTGCTAAAGATATTATTTGTATAATAATGAGTTTAGCTCTCAAAACAAAACAAAAATCTCTCCAGGGAGTTACTACCCTGCTTTTTATCACTGAAGAAAATGGTTAATTTTTGCCTAAAGTACTCCAAACAAGCAGTAGTAGAATCAGGATTTGAATTAGGGTGTTTCTGTGCCAACTGCTCATGTTCCTTTACCTGCTCTGTTATTTTGAGTTTTTATATCTACTTTTTGCATTTTGTCAATGAGTTATTAGTTGTAACAGGATCAGAGATCTAAAAGGGGCTTTAGAATGTATCTAGCACACGATCTCCTTTTTGCATATGAAGAAATGGAAACCCAAAAGCTCACTGCTGATTTGCCAGAAGTCATATAACAAATCTCCTTTTCACAGTACCCAGAAGCCAGAGTCAGTTCAGAAGGCCCTCAGCCCAGCTTCTAATCTTTCAGGGGCAAGGAGACACCAATAACTACAGTATAAATGAACAATGCAAAGGCTGATCAGAGCCCGGAGGCTGCCTTAAGGGCACGTTCATGAGTTTCAGCAAATGGACCTTGTCACAGCCAGTGTAGCTGCTCAGGCTTTTCTTCTCTCTGGCTCATGGGGGCATTGGGGAGACTCAGGGTTATCAAACAAATCAGGTGTTAGGCTACAATGCCATTGTGACTAAAGGAAAACTTTGCCAAACAGGGTTTTACAAACAAAAGCCAGAAGAGATAAAGCTTCACCTTTAAAAGTAGGACAAGCAGCCCTACATGGTGGTGCGTGCCTGTAATCCCACTGTTTGGGAGGCTGGAGCGGGATTTATGGGAGTTTGAGGCCAGCCTGGGTTACACAGTGAGTTCAAGACCAGCCTGAACTACATTGTAAGACCCTGTCTCAAATAACCAAAAACAAAAGAGGAGCACAAGCTAACATGAAGCCTGAAACAACTTGCTTGAGGAAGGAAGGCTCACAATTAAGGCAGCTGTTCCTAACAAATCATTAAAGCCAACAGCACACAAGGCAGAACAAACCAGCGGCTCCATGTGGAGAGACAATGCAGAGATTTCTGATATAATTAGTTTCCTTTTCATAAAAGAATCAGATTCCAAATTAAATTTTTCCCCTTTCCACCCCCATTCTGTTGTGCACAATATATGACTGCTCCTAAGGGATTGAGTTGGAGGCCAAGAGTCGACCTAAAACCACAAGTTCACTGACCTCTCGGGGCCACAGGCGACATGATGCACACTACAATCAGCTATCACTGGGGCCTGTCCAGGGGCCTTTGCTCATCTTCCCACTCAACACCTCTTCCACAGTTCCTCACTCAGTTTACATGTCCCTCCCGCTACTGGAGACTGCCCCTAACACTCCCTGCCCAACACACCAAGTCCTGCAGAGAGCTCAGGGCCCTTCTTAAAGGAGCAGGCTGTCAAAGGCAGAGTATGGCCCAGAACTGAATGGAGTGTGACTACCAACCTGGGCAACTATCAAGCCAATTACCCTCTCAAGTGCAAATTCCTTGTTTACAACAGGAAAATAGCCATGTTGCTGTTGTCAACAAGCAAGTGCTGACACAAAGGCATGAAAATGAAAGTAGTATGGAAACAACAGAGGTGCAGGTAAACGAAGCAATGGCTCCTATCTCCCAACCTGGGGGGAGTTGGGAGTCTCCCTGCTCAAAAGCTACCCTCTAATTTCCAATCAGCTTTACCTCCTGTCACATCCCCCTCCCCACTTGAGGCTTCAGCCCAATGGGACACAGAGTTTCTCCAATCCAGAAGGCTGCATAGTCTCTTCTCTCGCCACCCCCCTCATTCTATCAACCACTCCTCCTGCTGGTTCTGATTTGAGCTTCTTTGTACTTTCCTCTAGAAGCTCTCCCTAGGGGTCTGGGGATTTAGCTCAGGGGCATAAGCACCTGCCTTGCAAGCAGGCGGTCATGAGTTCTATCCCCCATACCGATTAAAAAGAGAAAAAGAAAAAAAAATCACTAGAAGCTCTCCCTAAACTCTCCTGCACTTTATAACATATCCCTTTGTAGCCTTTTTCTTCCCTGTGTTAAAATGACCCAGATATTTCTTAACTCCTTGCTTTCTTTAAAATTTTGCAGACCCAAAAATGTGGTTGACTGAATGCGTGAACTTAATGAAATGCTATTAAGTTAGTATCTGACACAAGCAGCAGCAAATACTACTTTCCTTCATATGACTTTAAAAATCAGTGAGGGTTCCTGGAGATCTAGTAGTCTTAATCCATACCCGGTTGCTATTTTTGAACCCAAAAGCAAATGGCCACTCAAGATCAGAAATGTACTTGCATCCTAGATCTCCTAGTTCAAACCCTTCTTTGCCCCTCACAAACTGCTGGCTACAAACTGATGCTAAACTACCAGTGCATTTCACAGCAAGGGAAGTGAAGGCATATAGATATAAGAGAAAAAAGACTTGGCCTGACATGGTGGTACAAGTCTGTAATCCCAACACTCAGGAGGCCACAAAAACCTTTTATAACCCTACATTATTTTTACATACCTTTTATACATCTCCTCACATAGCAGTTCTTTTTAACTGTCAAGCTGTCATTGTTCTAGACTACAGCACTCCAAAAAACGCCACCAATTTACAGGATAGAATTAACTCATGCTGCCACTTCTTCTGTCTTCTTGAAGTGTCCACCAGCAAGAAGAAGCCTCATCCAATTTCATTTGCAAAGGACGGACCCTTTTTCTTTATGGTTCCATTAGATTCAGAGAACCCTGCTACCAGAAGAAACTAGAGAGATCAAAACCTGAATTCCCTTGCCTTTCACAGTGAGGAATAGGCGTTTGGGACGAGCTTGTGCCATGATGGATTATAAATATTCACCAACTGTTCTTCCATAGGGGCTCATGCTTTAATAGACAATAGCTTACTAGATGACTTTTAACAAAAAATGTGGTAAACCATATGATGATATCATAGCACAAATATAAAATATCAAAGTTGAAGGCTGAAGAGTTGAGACACAAACATATCTCTGATGGTAGTATATACACCCATGCTTTAAAGTTTAATTGTAATGAAACAATAAAATACATTAAAGATATTATTTCACTTTTTCCACAAAATTATTATGCTTCTGAGAAAAATGGAAAATTTCAAAACTTGGTAAGCAGACAAAATAGAAAATGCACTTACATGATCCTGTTTGTGGACAAATCCCCCTGGCTGTGCACCATGGTCATGACTAGCTATAGCTTAAGCACTAATTTTTTGCCATCTAACTATAAACAATATAAGAAAGTGACAGCAATCAAAGGTCACTATTAAATCTGACAATATTAGGCAAAAGTTTCTAATTCCTTAGCTAAAGCTCTATGTTAGCTGCTAATAAAAGAAAAAATGATTGAACAAGAAGCTAAAGAAACTCAAAGTGGAGGGAAACAGAATATTGTTTTCATTCTCCTCTTCCCAACCCAATCCCCTCTTGCCAAATCCTGGCAGGAGTGAAGTGATGATGGACAGAGAAATGAGAGCGTGACCTACATGGTTTCAACAAGGGATAGTTAACTCTTGAACTGTTTCCCATGCTGTATCAGGATTTTATTCAGATACTTTTAGAAGAGGGACAAAAGTTAAAAGTTTCTTCTCAAAAACCATAAACAGACACCTCACCCAAATTCATAAGCAATTAACAACTTGCAGTAGTTAGTCACTGACATAATGCAAGCCTTTCAACTTTTTGCAGTCCATTTTATGTGTGTATGTATATGTGAATAAGTATGTATATTATTTTATAATACATACTACAGATAAATATTGCATGGGGTCAAAGGAAATGAACTTTCAATTCAACTTTTAAGTAATTAGCTCATGCTACATTTCATATCAATACTTGACCACACCTCTTCAGAGGCTGCCCTTCCACTTTATACATTAAGAAAATATCTATGATTTATTAAAATAATTACTGCCAAGCTCTTTGCCAAAATATGCAAAATTATAATGTAATGTGGGAAGTCTTGCCAGTCCTGACTCTGCCAGCAGAAAACCGTGCAATGCAACACATTGCCTAATCCTCTGAGGTTATCTTTTATCATGATGGGGTGGGATTCCACTACTACCCCAGCTTTTGCAAAGCACTTTGAAACCCCACAATGTTGTCGCAGGAAGCCAAGCAGCACTGTGGTCTGTGTCTCTCAATGACAGTGAACCTAAATCTGACAAACGTGATGGAGTGCAGAGCTTTAGCGTTTACCCTGGAAGCCAAGAACTAAAATTCATGATTGAGGAAGATGAGATATACAAAATGTCCCAAGGTTCAGCAACCAGCAAATACCAAGGCACCTAATTAAGCACACTAAATACTACAGGTAAAACAGCAAGAAAACACTTCATTGCACCTAACAGGACTGCTGAGGAAAACTATTTGTAAACTATTTCTTGGCTTCTAAATCTCAAAGGAATAACCAAGTAAGTAGGAAGAAAAAAAAAAAACAGATAAAGCAGATTTAGTTCTTTCTCTAAAGCAAACAAGCACATAATTCCTTTCAGGTTCTCAATTCAATTCAAAACAAGAAAAATTCTCAAACACAAAACCAAATGAAGGAAAAGGACACATCTCTAGACACAACATATCCAACGATTAGTCCCTAACAATAACATTAATACTGACATTTAGACAAAACATGCTGAACAGCAAACAGCTACCTGTTCACTTTAGAGAATAGCAGGTGTAGGGTGCTGCCACCTGCACTGCCCCAGGGCAGACAGTAGGAATCTGCCACAGCCCAGAGCCTCCCTCAGCTCAGACAGAGCCTCGGAACCCTGCAGAATGCAGCATTCCAGGCATCAGTGCAGCACTTTTCATCCCAGCCTTGCGTATTTCTAAACATACTATGCCAAAATCTGGAATCAAGTCTTTAACGAAAGCCACCACTCTATAAAAAGGAAGAGCAAGCTAAACAAAAGCTTGTACAAGGGAGGAAATTGTAAGGATCAAAGCAGAAATTAACACACTGGAGACTAAAAAAAAAAAAAGTACAAAGAATCAATAAATCAAAGAAGTAGTTCTTTGAAAGATTAAATAAAACCTGCAAACCCTTAGCCAACCTTATCAAAACAGGAAAGAAAAGACTCAAATCCATACAATTAGGAATGAAAAGGACAAAATCACAACAGACCTTGCAGAAATCCAGAAAATCATCTATAACTACTTTGAAAGCTTGTATTCTAGTAAGTGGGAAAATATATATGAAATGGACAGATTCCTAGATACATATCAATTACCAAAGTTGAATCAAAAAGATATAAAAATCCTAAATAACCCAATATCAATAAATGAAATCAAAGATTTAATTAAAAACCTATCAACACAGAAAAGCCCAGGCTCTGATGGATTCACTGCTGAATTATACAAGAATTTACTGAAGACCTAACACCACTACTTCTCAAACTCTCAATGAAATTGAAACGGAAATAATTCTCCCTAAATCACACCTGGAAGCAAGCATTACCCTTATATGAAAACAGGGGAAGGACCAACTAAAGAAAAAGAATTACAAGCCAATCTCCCTAATGAACATTGATGCAAAAATCCTCAATCAGATACTGGCAAACAGAATACAGCAAATCATCAAAAAGATTGTACACCATGATCAAGTGGGATTCACCCCAGGGATGCAGGGATAGTTCAGCATACATAAATCCATAAATGTAATACCCCATATTAACAGAGCCAAGGACAAAAATCACATGATTATCTCAATAGATGCAGACAAAGCTTTTGACTAAGTTCAGCACTCATTCATGATAAAACCCTATAGAAAAGTAGAATAGATGGTCTTTATTTGAATCTGATAAAGGCCATCTATTACAAACCAACAGCCAACATCATACTAAATGGATAAAAACTGAAAGCTTTCAATCTAAAAGCAGAAATGAGACAAGGATGTCCACTGTCTCCACTCTTATTCAACATAGTCCTGGAAACATTAGCTGGAGCAATTAGACAAGAGAAAGAAATAAAAGGAATAAAATAGCAAAGGAAGAAGTTAAACTATCATTATTTGCAAATGACACGACACTCTACTTAGAAGACCTCAAAAACTCCACCAAGAGTTCTAGATTTAATAAGAAAACTCAGTTAACCACAGCTGGTTATAAAGTCAATACTCAAAAATCAATAGCCTTCTTGTACATGAATAATAAATTCACTGAGAAACCATGGAAATAATAGCTTTTACAATAGTATCCCCAAAAATGAAATACCTAGGAATCAATCTAACAAATGATGTAAAAGACCTCTTCTATTGAAAACTACAGTACTCTGAAAAAGAGATTAAAGAGGATATTAAAAAATGGAAAGATAACCCGTGCTCTTGGGTAGGAAGAACCAATATAGCGAAAATGGACATACTTCCAAAACTGTTATACAGATTCAAGGCAATTCTAATCAAAATTCCAATAGTATATCTTACAGAATTAGAGAAACAATCCTAAACTTCATCTAGAACCAGAAGAGACCTAGAATAGCAAAGACAATCCTGTACAATAAAGACAAGACAGTGGACATCACAATTCCTGACTTGAAATTATACTACAAAGCTACTCTGATAAAAAGTGTGGTACTGGCAAAAAAAAAAAAAAAAAAAGACCTGAAGATCAATGGAATAGATTAGAAGATGCAGAAACAAAGCCACCTTATCTTTGAGAAACGTGCCAAACACATTCACTGGGAAAAAGACAGCCTTTTTAATAAATGGTGCTGGAAAAACTGGTTCTACACATGCCGAAGACTAAAATTGGACCCATATCTTTCACCATGTACTAAGCTAAAATCAGAATGGATCAAAGATCTTAATATTAAAACAGAAATATTAAATTTACTGAAAGACAAAGTAGGTAAAACTCTTGAAGACATTGGTGTAGGCAAGGACTTACTGAACAAAACCCATGTTGCACAGGAACTATCACAAAGAATGGTTAGTATCAAGCAATCAACCAATAACAAATGCTGAAGGGGCTGTAGAGAAAAAGGAACCCATCTCCACTGTTGGTGGGAATGTAGACTTGTGCCACCACTGTGGAAATCAGTGTGGAGATTCCTCAAAAAATTAGTGCTTTTGGTTCATACATTCCTTTCACAGTTCATCTGTCCATCCATTCATTCATCCAGTTGTGTAGTCATTCAACACACACCTCAGAGATTTAAAAGGTAAGACCTTTTCCTGCCTTTTGGGAATGCACAGCAACTCCAAAAGGCAGGTACAGTATTACTAGACTCATCACAGATGACAGAACTAAAGCCCTAGAAGGACAATTATCAAAGCCCATACAGCTAGGAGCAGCAAATGCCAGGATGTGAGCCCAGATCCGATCCAAACTCACTGTTCTTGACATGCTGTCATCCTAACACCAAACATGAATCAGTCTGCATACCTGGGAAATGAAAACAATTTCTCTGATAAAAGATCGATTCTACAATATCCTAACTACCATACATCCTTGACCATCACACCTCATTTGCTAGTTGGCAGTTCACAAGCCTCATCTAGCCACAAATACTTGTATTTGCCCCCTACATTTTTTTCTTCTTCTCTTTGTCTTTCTTCTTGTTTAACTGCTCATAAAATTTGGGATTTCATGAGAAATTTTCAGCATACCTTAAAATATGAGATTTTCCAGCATGGTGATAGCATGGTAAAGTGACGGCTGAAATGCAGACACTCCCTTGAGATGCGAAATATACTGCCTGGTTTGTCGGAGACCACACTACTCCCTACTACCTCCTATTCTAACCCCATACCCCTTGTTAACATCCCTTATTCACGGCTCCTACCTGGCCTGTTTGAGTTTGCACTTCTGACCTATGCAGGAACAAACGGTGATCTGACCGAGAATTTCCCTTTTCAGCCTTCTACTTACATTTCAGAAGCTCAGTGATCTGACATTCTGTAATATTACTATCTACAGCCCACTTCCCAACCTCACCCCAACCTTCTCAGCCTATGAAAACTTTCCTGCAAAATTTTCCCAATAGCCACAGTAGCACCCACAGGGAGAACTGATCCCTAGAGTGCAGCCCTGAGCAGGCAAGCCGAGCTGAGCTGAGCAAGAGGCTGCCCTAGGCCAATGCCAGCAGTTCCCAGGTCCTCCCCTTTGGGTTCTAGAATTCAGATTCACTTGCCTGAGTCAACACAAAAACCAATCACTAAATTTCTCCTTGCCATCAAAGTTAAACTTACTTCTCTCACACACAATAACCAAACCTATTCCCCTCCAGCTTTTCTTCAGTGGATCCAAACAATGTTGCTGTTGTGGCCAACAGAACCCCCTTCCTTATTTGAGGCCTATAGAACAGCTGGTGAAGCTCTTTCATTAAAGTTCACTTATTCTTATAACAGATCCACATCTGAATCCAACACTCGGTTTCCTTGTGCTGTCTGCATTTGTAGAATGCCTTTTTCCATTCACTAACTGAGGGGATGAATTTAACCCCTAATTACTTAGTAATAAATTCTACTTTTTCTGAACCAGTGTTATCAAAGCTGTTACTTTCATGGGAAACATACTGGCAGCTAACAAAGAACACAATGACATTAAAATAGGGCTTTAAACACAAAATGTTCAATGAGAACTTGCATGTTCCTTGCAAGTTTTTGTTTGAAAAGTTGAAACCAAGGAAAATAACTATGAAATTAAAATCAACTTACTCTGCATATCTGGATTATGCTCAGCCAAATGTTGATATCATCTTGGATAAAAATATAAATATGACAGAGTTTGTTTTTCATAAGTCTTGATAAAAAGCTTTGAAATGTTACCAACCAAAAACAGTTTTTAATTTCAAGCAAGGGTCAACAAACTTTTTCTGCAAAGAGCCAGTTAGTAAATATTTTTTTAGTTTTGTGGAACACATATGGCTACATATTCTTCATTGTTTTGTTTTATTTTGTAAATACACTCTGAAAATATAAGAACGAATCTTAGGCTGCAGACTGTACAAAAAGAGGCTACAAGGTCACAACTAGCTATAGCATGCTAACCCTAATTTTACAGAAAAAAAAAAAAACATGAAAAATATGCCATGATGCAGAAAAAAATGTCTACAAGTGTTCTAATGAGTCTAAGCTGAAACAACTACCCACATGCAGTTATGGATACAGTTTCATTAGTTATTTTGCAGGTGGAAGGAATTTTAATGGCAGAACATACTTTGATCTCCTGACCTAAAACTATAGACATAACACATAAAAAAGGGCAAAAGGCAGTTATGTGCTGAGTTATCCTTAAAGTGCTCTTACAGTGCTCTGAGCTATTATATGAACAGTGACAATTTTATTACACAGACACAGCTAATCAAAGAGGAACTCAACTTTCCTCACGCAAAGACATATGTGCAAAATGTAATTCCTCCCTTGAAAAGGTGGTGACTTAAATTTACAGAGATGATCAGACTGACCTGAATGAGCAGCATCTCATTCTGAAAAATAACACAGACTCAGAGTGGAGGTTTTACCGGAGGTTCTGCTACAACCAACTATGTGATTCCAAGGCATCAACTAAACTTTTTCCCCCCTCATTTATAAAGTTGGAACAAGGGGATAAAACAGATCATTTCTAATACTTTCTGCTGCCAAACTGTGACCACACTAAATAATGAAACCACTCAGGAAATACTTAACAGGAAGAAGGGGGCAGGGCAGAGGAGAGATGACAAAGAGAAGATGTTTAGGTTGTCCAGCTGGAGGACAGAGCTGGCTCATCTCTTCATGTTGCACCAGCACCTTGTTCCATTTAAACATGTCAATATGCCCTCTCACCAATACTGAAACAAATCTACACCAGATAGTAGACAGATACATAGCTAATTGCATTATCATTCCCAGTTACCTTAATATTACCCTTTGTAGGCATCTAATTATATGTTAATTGTGATTATGTAAGGGGATTTTAGGAACCAATCAACAATTTTTCAGTATTTGACCTGAAAGACTAGTTGGTCCTAGGCACTGGGTCTATAATTTCAAGTGGATAAAAATATCGTTACTCCATGATTAACAAATATTATCTGACAAATATTTCTACTCCAAGATCTCCAAAAGGTTAGATAAAAGAAAATCTACTTTTTACCACTGCAAAGAGGAAAAGGAAATGAGAGGACTCAGGGTGGCAAAACCTTAGAGAAGTGAGAAAGTATCTGTGAGACGAATGAATCCGGAATCAAAAATTACCATATCTCCCTTTCAAGACAACAGAACCTCTAATAAAATAGTCTAAAGATGGCAGGCTCCCATTTTTAAAACTTTTTTTTTTTTTTTAATCTTTTTCCTTTTTATCGGTACCGGGGATCGAACTCACGACTGCCTGCTCGCAGGCAGGCACTTAGGCCGCTGAGCTAAACCTCCAGCCCCAAAACTTTTTAACAGGGAAATCAAAACTTAAAGGGTACTTTTATGGAAAGAAATGAGACATTTATAAGTAGCTAACAAAACACACACACCAACCCCAGGCATCAAGAAATGGATCCTTCCTGTGATGCACAGCTTATCAAATTTTGTCAGCAACAGAAGGGTAGACTTGTGAAAATCCAGTCATGGAAAAGCCCAGCAACTTACCCATACAGGTACTTCAAGACACAGTTATATGACTAGGGAAGAGCCAGGCCACAAAGGGTCACCTCAACAGCTTTAGATCCCCTGGGGATGGGGAGATGAGGCTGGGGGAGTTGGCATTGCTGCTCGAGATGTGAACACTGACAGTCTTATTTATGGTGAGTGAAGAGTCTGTGGAAATTTTCATTAGGATGGCATTAACATTTGACTAATTTTCCCAGCTTAACTTTGACTGCAAAGCATTAAGTTTCAGATACATAAATTATTCTGCTGTTTGAAAGTAGTGTGCTATCACTTCCTGTTGGAGCCCTGGGGCTAAGTAAGAGGCGCCCTCTCCACACACAACTCAGTGTCAACTGAAGACATAGCTCACAGCTTCTTTTTAACCACATCCACCACACACAAAAAAACTATGAAAACCAAGATGTCCCATGAGATTCACCCCATTTAATGCCTACCTCCTATCTGAAACCATTGCAAGATGCAGGTTTTCATAACTTAATAGCTATAAAACTCCAAAGAAATGTATTTCATCATTTAAAAAATAAAATACACTTAAGGGTTTTGGTACACAGCTAAGTGGTAAGCACTTGCTTAGCATGCTGCAGGCCCTAAATTCAATCTCCACTGAGTGGGAGGAGGGTTGGAATTCACTCAGTTGTAACCTTCAGAATGAAAATACTTTTAAAATTATTTATTTATGCATTTATTTATTGGGTTGGTTCTAAAACCAGGATGTTATGCAATGCTAAGCATGTGCTATATCACTGAGCTAAACCTCCTGCCAGAAAAATAATTTTAAAAACTACTACTTTAAAAGTTATCAGATACCATTACAGAAAATATGGGACAAAAATTAAAGGAAAAAAACTAGTAAAAGTATAAATAAGCAAAAACTCATCTAAGGAATTTAACAAACAGCATCAGTGTGATTTATTCAATTTCAAGGCATGAGGATTGGGGGGGGGTCTCACAAAAAATAGATAAAGTCCACCCACTCAACTGCTTACCATCTGCAACTACAGCATGCATTCAACAAAGAGTTAGCTGGGGGTTTTAATTAGTACCAGAGTCAAAAATTAACACCCTTTAATTGCTGTACCAGCTCCCACCAAATCTTTTTGAAGTACACTTGAGAGATGACATTTAAAATCTGCTTCCTCAGAAAAGAAAAAGTCCCACTCAAGACTGACTTGCCAACAACTTGGAACTCAAACTTCTCTAAGCCAGACAACAGTTTTAGACTGTTCAATCTGTATGAAAGTGATTAGAATAAACAAATGGAAACCTTTCCCAATACTTGAATTAAAAGGTGCTTTATACACAAGTACTATTTTTAAAAAGATAATATCCTTAAAATACACAAATATTTAAAAACACTTATTACTAAAGAACTAGCCCTCTATTATTTCCTGACCCAGAAATTCATGGTGAAATATGCTGTGAAGAATCATCTGAAAGATACCTAAATAAGCTGCTATAAGAAAACCCAAAACCAAGATTCCTAACGTGTTTAATTAACTGCACTATTAAAAAATTTAAACTCACTTCTAAAGGCAGTTTAAATGCAGTTGTGATTTGCTTTTGCATTTGTAGTTAAGTTAGAGACCTTGTTACCTGACATAATGTCTTTCACTACAAATGTAGAAAGGACAGCTCCCACACAAGATTAGAAAACTCTCAATCAACTGGAAGTAATGGGGGAGAGATATCCCATGTTGTGATGTATTTAACAAGCAATTAGAACCAAAAGGAAGGCACAGAGGGAGGCAGGCAGAACTCAACATCAATCCCCTGGCTTAACAGTTATGAATCATTGAAGCCCAAGAATTTAAAAAGATGAAAAGTCTTGTTTCTCAGGAGATGGTAATAAAGGGGTGAGCCATATTTTCCTGACCACATCATTTCCAAAAGTCACCAAGCTGGCCCCTTAACATCCATTAATTCATGGAACAACTTAACACTCCACACGCATTATTCCATCTTTAGTCACTTTTTGTTTTCTCCTGCACTTGATTCAAGAGAAGTACAGAGAAAATCTGGGCACCAGGAGTCCCCATCACTGGAGAAAGTCTTGCAGCCACGGCTGAACATCTCCTCTCCGGTCTGCTCTGCTCAGCTTCCCTGCTATGAATGAATGCGGCTTCCCTGTTCCTTTCCTACCTGGCACGCAGCTCTCTTTTACTTTCTCCACCAAGTACCCTCACGCCGCTCTCTTTCCTAGATCTCCGTCCAGACCTCTTATGCCAGAGAGCCGCGACCCCTCACCCCCCCCCAGGTCATCCATCCCCCCAATTCCCACCCGGCTGCCTGGTCTCACCCTCCTGTCCCCGGTGTCCTCTGTCCCTTCACTTCACGTCCCTCTCCTCCAACTCTTCGCTTCCCTCTCACATTTCCTTCCTCTTCGCTATCTTTTCACCATTTTCACACCCACTATCCCTTCTCTCTCCCGGAGCGGTTTCCCGAGTCATCCCCCTACTCCGACTTTGTACCTCTGGGACCGCTCCTGGTCAGCACCCCTAATCCTCGTTCCTTTGCTTCCTCTCCGTGGCCCCCAAGTTCCTCCTGCACTGCCCAGCCCCGAGCCCCAGCCGGCCCCTCTCCCTCACGCCTTCGCCTCCCGCACCGCCCTTGCCTCCCCGGGCCCCGTGGCCCCCTCTCCCTGGCGCTCGAGCCCTCGCTCGCCCTGGCTCAGGGCCCCCCCCAGTACCGCTCCCCATCTTGCTCCCCAGTCCCGGGCCGCCGCCCCTCCCTCACCGATGGTGGAAATGAAGGTGGTGTTGAAGGCATCCTCGGAGAAGCGGAACAGGAGGCAGGTCTTGCCCACGCCCGAGTCTCCGATCAGCAGCAGCTTGAACAGATAGTCGTAAGTCTTCGCCATCTTCTCGCTCCGGCCCTCTGACTGGGGAGCGAGAGGCGGCGGCGCCGGCGGCGGAGAACGCGCTGAGGGGGCCGCGAGCCGGGGGGCGTGTCCGCCCAGCCGCGCGCGCGCGCGCGCGCGTGTCCGCCCCGTGCCCCGCCCCAGCCCTTGCTACCAATCCCCGGGGACGTCATCATCACCACCCGCGCCCCGCCCCCGAGGCTTCATGGGACTCGTAGTTTCTTCCGAGAACTGCGGGTGTGCCGGGTGTGGACTGTCAGAGGACGGTCAGGCGGGCGAAAGAAAGATCGCTCGGGGTGCTGTGACCCGGTGGACTAGGCCTTTCCAAACAAGCAGGGAAGGGAAACCTCGTTTCTAACTCTGCTCACCGCGCCGCCGGAACTTAACTTCGTTGTTTCTTTGTTTGCGGGCGCCTTTCAAATCCAGGACTGCGTCCCTCGGCTTCCGTATCCCTTCGGCTGGGATGAAGCAGGGAGGCTTTCTCAGGGCTGGGAGATGCAATCTGGAGACCGTCTGGCAGAAGAATGAGTACCATACTGACTCGTGCTCCCTTCACGCTACACAGACCATGGCCACGCGCGATAACTATTTCAGAGAACCTGCTTCACAGACCTCGTCCCTCTCCCCGAAGGAGGAAGGATTTTAAAAATATGGGAAGTCTTGTGCTACTGTGAAAAAAAAAAACAAGCATCATCTGAGATGGGAACTTTGGCCATGGGCATGTAGAGAATATGATTTGGATGTAGTCCTGCCTCAGCTGCTTAACCGCTGTGACCGGGTCACACAATGTCTGTAGAACTCGGTTTTCTCAGCTGTAAAACGAATATAAAACCAGCTATTTCATAGGGCTGTAATGAAAAGTGAAAACCAGAAGTGAAAGCACTTCGAGCCAGTACAGCCTTGTGAGTGGTACCGAAGTAAGTGGTGTTTATATTCATCACCCCTTGGCAGACAGGCAGTCATTTAACGAGTGACAAACGCAAGAAGGACGCAGCGTTCACTTAAATTCGATTTAGGAGATTTACATTCAGGTAAGGAGAAAGGAGTAGCCAAGAGATCCAGGCACCCCACCTCATCAGAGATCTCTGTTCCCCAAGAATTTCTTCTCGGTTTTAATTCCTAATAAGTCAAATATCAGCAACTAGAACCAGAGGGGGGAAAAAACACGAAGAAAAAGCTCTTTGAGCTGGGGGTGGGGGGTGGGCAGTGGAACACAGCTATAAAGCTAGCACTCAGAAGACTGAGGCAAGGAGGACTGCAACATGTTTGAGGCCACTCTGGGCTCAATAGTGAGTTCACAGCCAGCTTGAATTACATAGCAAGACCCTACCTCAAAAAACAAAACAAAAACTTCAGTAAACTTCAAGAGGATAAAAGAGTCCTATGGCCAGGTGTGGTAGTGCATGCCTATAATCCAGGCCAATCTAGGCTATGTAGTGAGTTCAATGCCCAAAAAGAAAAGAATCCTGAAGTCAAAACATTTGAGAATCACTGCTCAGATATTTATTTACACCTGTGCTACAGTATTTATACATAAGGACACACTACTGGCGTGTTACATGTTGTTTAAGGGAACCATTAGACTCAACCATTCCTGCAATAAGAAAAAAGCATGAACAGTTGAACAAGTCAGAAGTCCCCCACTCCCCACCCCCAGTACTAGAGATTAAACCCAGTGCTTTGCAATAAACTACATCCCAGTCCTTTTTATTTTTGAGATAGTGTCTCAATAAGTTACTCCAGCTGGGCCTCAAACTTGGAATCCTCCTGCTTCAGCCTCCCAGCACACTGGGATTATACGTGTGTGCCACCATGCCTGGCTCTGCAGGCTCTTTTATGATACATCATGACTACCTTGTGACTTTATATACAGTGCCACTGATGTTACATTCTTGGTCTTATTGTAGCAGGACAGTACTGGCCCATTGTTGACCTTCAGCTTCTATGTGGACAAAAGATGAAATACATCATCATTACCTCACATTTATTGATGATGTGGTGTCTAAAGGGCACTAGCTTTTGTGGCCTACTGCAGCTATTATCTGAATATCTAATTCCTAAAGCCCTCTTGTTGAGAACAAAGTTCTAGTGATGTCAGAGTCATGGTAACAAGGAGGGACTCTGTCCTGTAGCACAGGCTGAAGCTCTGCCCAGGCCAGGCCTTAGTCAAGCATTGTGTGTGTGTGTGTATGTGTGTGTGACTGAAAATTTAGCAGTGTAGGTCAGGGTCTTTGTACTGAACTACATCTCCTACCCTTTTTTATTATGAGTCACTACAATGCCCAAATTGGACTCAGACTTGGGATCTTCATGCCTCAGGCTCCTAGAGGACTGGGATCACAGACGTGCTGCACCATACTTGGCTAAGGCAAGCTTCTGCACTTGGCTTCAGCCAGTCAACAAGTATGATTCTATTCCTGTGTCCTCATTTCTAGAAAAGGTAGAATCCTCAAAGGCCAGTAGAGTCTTCTGTTTGAAGATGTGTTCATATTAAAATAAGTTTGTTTAGTTCTACCATTTGAGTTCACCTACTGTCATTTTCTTTCTGTATGAGTAAGAACAGGCTGAGATGATGAATAACTTAAGTTTAAAAGAGAAGCTAGGATTAGGATTCTTAATAAAGTCCCTAAATTTCCTTAGGGGAATTTCATTAATTGGTGGGAATTTTTTTAAAAATATAATTCTGTCTTGTTTTCACTTCCTCAGCTTTTCTCTACCACCAAGTATGTATAATATTGGGACTTTCTAGTTGGTAAGTTTGTACCACTGTTGAACCATTCAAGCACTTTGATATATTGACACTACTTTAAAAAGAATCAGATTCTTTATGAGTTATCAGTCTTCTTTGGTGCAACACTATATTAGATCAGATTCTTGGTAGTAGTAGCTCAGCACTACTGACTCAAGGAATGTGATGAGCAAACTTGTGTAAGTGTGTTTATAGAGATGAGGGTACCACAGGTAGCAGGTTCCTGGTGGCTCCTGTTCTCCAAGTGCTATTAGCAGACTCTTTCGAAAAATCTGTATTACAGTGCTCTGAGGAAACCATATTTATACTTTCTGCCAGAAATGCTACCTCACTGCAGAGCACTAAGGAAACCAGCACATTCAGTTTGATTTGTTACCTGAACTGGTGGTAGATGCCTATGATCCCAGCTACTGCAAAGGCTGCAGCAGGAGGATTACAAGTTCAAAGCCAGCTTAGCAACTTAGTGAGACTGTCTCAAAATAGAAATCAAGGAGCTGGGGGTTTAGCTCAGTTTCACAAGCACCTGCCTGGCAAGCCCGAGGTCATGAGTTTGATCCCCAGAACCAAAAATTGAAATCAAAAAGTGCTAGGGATATAGCTCAATGGTAGAGTGTTTGTGTAGTATTCATGAGCCCCTGCATTCAATCCACAATACTGAAAAAAGAGAGAAAAAACTTTTCAAAGCTTTCTGTAGGATTACATCATCCATGACAGCTTGACAACAAGACTCTAGTGTCCATGAGGTTTATTCTCCATAGGATTTTTTTTTCAAGGCCACCATTCTTTTTTCTGGATTTTAGGAAGCTGCTCTTCCCTTCCTGGCGAATGTGAAGCACAAGACTCCAATCCTCTAGCCACAGAAGTGGGCAACTCCTCTAAGCAGAGTCAATTTGAGTTCTTCCTTTCCAATGAGCTGGGGCAATGCTATGTGAAGGAGATCTGTTTGATGTGAATTCTATGTGAGCTTCTGGCTGGTTTTGCTCAATGTTTTGGTTACTTTTCCTGTATTATTCCTGGCCTCCTTGACTAGTTTTCTTCATGGCAGCAAGCAAGACCAACATGCTGCACAATTCCAAGCTATCTTCCCCTAACAGTAGTTATTCATCTTGGGAGGTGCAAAATGTCCCAAGTAACTAATAATATATTCTCTTCTTTGTACCAGAGATCAAACAACCTTGCACTTGCCAGTACTAATATATTCTTGAGGGTCTGTGTGTTCTCTATGTAAATTTTCAGAACAATTAAAGAATTTTTAGACTTAAAAGAATTTTTAAACTGGTTTAAATTGTTCCATAATGTTCGACAAGAAGCATTGTTTTTCTGAAGTACATGAGTGAAATTAAAGGTGTGTGAGACCCCTACTTGTGAAGGTCTAGCAGAACTGGAATCAGTCATCACTAGACCACTAGTTTCCTTTGCTTAATTGTATTCTCCAAGAACCTATGCACTGGAGGCTGAGGCAGAAGAGTCACCAAGAGTTTGAGGCCAGCATGGACTACATAATGAGTGAGTTGTTCAAGGACAGGCTGAACTACATAGTGAGATCTTGTCTAAAAAAAAAAAAAAAAAAAAACATGCACTTACATTGCCCTGAAAAATTAAAGGCCAAGCAGCCTCTGGCCTCTTGGTGTTAATGCTTCTGCCCAGCTCTCGGGCACTGGCCCTCTGCCATCTGTTGAGCACAGCTGTCCCGGTGGGCTACAGAGATGTTCTTCATCGTGATTATGTTCACTGACTGATGACTCAGCCATTAAACAAGTTCTGTCTCTGTTCCTGAATAGTGTGTATATGTCTTTGTCTTCTCCCTTAAGACTTGAAGCTCTTTGAGCAACAAGGTCCTGCAGATTTCTCACTGGCATCCCCAGCATGTAAGCAGGGTGCTTACATGTGGGCATTCAAGTTGTTGGATGAATGAATGCATGAACATCTGTCCATCATACCAGCAGTCTGGCTAATGGGAAGATATTTTGGACAATTTGGTTTATCATTTGCTATAAAACTTGGGTACTGTGGACCTCAGCAACCTATTTATACTACACTTGTAGCTATATGTTATTTCATGTTGTAAGTACATTCTTCATTGTTGTATTTAGAAATCATCATGACCATATATTATTTTTCTAGTTTGTCAAGATTACATTTAATGATAAGGCCTGAAAACTGCCAATTTTTTATCAGCTGTGCACCATCTAAAAACATGCTATTTGTTTAGTGATAGTCTAGTGGTATAATTCTATAATTATCCTCATCAGAAAGGGACAAACTGTACTCTTCCCACCCACTGATATTTCCTGAGCAATCACAGGATGAGTAATGTCCACTCTAACAAAAACTCATTAAGCTCACATTATGAAGTTGGCTTGGCAAGGCCACCTGAAGGACACAGAGAGATCTACCAATGTGGTTTCTACCTTGAATTTACTCCCACCTAATTGGGGGAGAACACACAAGTGAAGCGTTCAGTGATAAGTGCTGTTCCATACTGCATTTATAATGATGGTTCAAGTGTCCATTCTGAATTCTGACTGGCCAGCGGTTTTTGTTTATTGGTTGGTTGACTGGGATTTTGAGGGTTTTTTGTTTGTCTTTTTTCCTGGGAATAGAATTTAGGACCTTGTGCTTGCCGGGCAGGTGTTGTGCCACTGAACTATATCCCGAGCCTTAGGGGTTTTTTTGAGACAGGGTCTCACTAGATAACTCAGGCTCATGTTGAATGCAGTGATCCTCGTATCTCAGCCTCCCAGCTGCTAGGATTACAGGTGTGTGCCACCCTGCCTGATGATTGGTCAACTTTTCTTTCTCTCACTGGAGCAGCCATTCTGATTGGTTGTGTGTCCATTTTGATTATTTGAGCATCCATTCTAATTAGTCAAGCTTCCAATCTGATTTGTTAAGTGCTCATGCAAAACTGATTGTTGCTTGTATTGCTGGCGGTGGTTGTTTGAAATGAGTTCTCTGTAGCTCAAACTGGTCTCAAACTCTTCATCTTTCTGCCTTAACCTCCAGAATGTTGGGACTGCAGGTGTATATCAGCACAGCCAGCTTTTGAGTATCATATAGTTTGTATATCACCACTGGATGCAAAAGTTAAATAAAAATGAGATGATACTATTTTTTAAATTGCTGCATAAAAGTACAGTATGTGATTAATAAATCTCTACAAAACCTAGTTTCTTGTGACAAATTCAGCATAGTGTAAGAGGCAGGAAGACAGTGTGCATTCATCCCTCTGCCCTGGGTTAATGAGCATGACTGAGTGGGAGGCTGTCTTTGGCATAGCTCCGTAGAATACCAGTGAGGGCCAAGGCCAATGGCTAGATGAAGACAAAACTCTTTTCTTGATGTATGGGTGGAGACTTAATCCCCTAGAATTAAGAAGAAGCTATTCAGGGTGCAACTATTCTGGGTGGTGGCTCCATTTCTGGATAACGTGGAGCCCACAGAAAGGGGAGGTGCAGCCTAGCAAGCTTGCAGCATGGGGCTCAATAGCCTAAACTACTAAAAGGTGACTTGTGAGGAATCTGCTCTAATGCCTCTTAAGTCACTTCTTTGTGTGATGGTAACATTTCTGATGATAAAATATTAGGAATTCATTCCTGTCATTAACTTAGGCATTGCTGTGTCAGAGGTTTCTATCAAATAAGGTGTCTGTGCAGCAAGCACATATGTTTTGGGTAGGACTCCTTGAAAACTTGAGCCATTAAAGAGTCTTTGTGTGAGTGTGAGAGTGTGTGTATACATGTGTGTATCGCTGGGAATTGAACTAAAGACCTTCTACATGCTGGGCAAGTGCTCCACCACTGACCTGCATCTCCTGCCCAAGAAAGCCTTTTGGGGCCAAAGTAGACATTGACCTCATAGCAAAGTGCAGAGGTGCTAATGCAGTCTATCATAACAGGTATTAGGGTGCTTATGTTAATAAGTAAAAGATACTTTATGGCTTCAATATGTAATAAAAATACCTATTTGATCATATAGTAAAAGAATCAGATACAGGTCAGGTTTCATCCAGCAGCTTAGATAACCTGCCTGGGACCTGGTTTCTCTCTCGGTTTCTGAATGCTTTTTCCAAGTTCAGCCCCATGTGGTTGCAAAAATATGTTACTCAAACTCCTGGGCTCCTTGCTTCTAGATTCAAGCAGAGAAGGAGACAGAAAGTCCTCTTCCCTAAGAGTTTAAATAAATATCTGGAATTTTGTTCCTTGAGAGGCTGGGAGTTCATCTCAGAGGTATAAGCATCTGCCTGGCAAGCTCATGGTTGTACATTTGGTCCCCAGTACCACACACACACACACACACACACACAGATGCAAATTTAAAATGTGTCCCTTGAAGCTTGACTGCCTTTCTTCAAACTAGTCAAAAGTCTTACCAGCAGACTAGATCAATTGGCTTAAGCCACTAGAATTGGATGTGGAATCAGTCACCCCTCTGAAGATAGGATTATGTTAGAAATAGAAGAGACAGGAGGAAGGAAGGTTGGGGAAACAACGAATGACACTATCACGTTTAAATCAAATCATAGGAATATTTGTGTGAAGTATTTCTCAGTAGTTAGTAATGGAATTTCTGGAAAAATCATAGAACTGAATCCAGGAAAACGCTGACCTGTCATTCACTTAAACAGACAGTCGGATAGCTCAATGGGAAGAAGGAAATATGGTCTCTTTGAGGAAAAAGTAGATGGACCAAAATTAATACAGGCAAAGGGACGCTTGGTGCAGTCTGTGCCCTACTGCAGCAGCCAACTAAGGCAAAAGCTCAGGTTAAACACTTTGGCAGCCTCCAGCTTCTCTATTAGGCTCTGGTAAACCTGTTCTGGACTTCATAATGGAAAAATGATAGGACTAAGTATCAGATGACTACCTCTCTTCCTGGTTCTGGCACTAACTAGCTACATGACCTTAAACAAGCACAATGACCGTGCTGTACCTCAGTTTCCACATCTGTAAAATGAGGGGTGCTGGACTGGTAAATCCTTTTACATCTGCAAAATCCTTTAGACTGTGGAACCTCAGGCTCCTAACAGATGACCTTAAGTCTGAGGGTTCCAGTCTTACAGACTTTGATCTCCTAGGCCACCTAAACACCCTGGTGCCTTTCAGCAGCCTTTCAGCTCCCATACAGGGTGTGGTGCTGGGAAAGGCAGCACCTAAGTTCCTTTTTCAAATAGCACTGGATTCACTGGTATGACTCAGTTATCAGTACTTCTTTTTTTCCAAAGAGTACAAAGTTTCAGTCCTTTCTAAGAGAGCAATAATATATTAGGGTTACCAAAAATGTACTGAGTTACTAACCTACTGGTTTAACAGAGAAATTAAATTCTGCTTTGTATTTTGGGCCAAATTCAGACAGATTCCTGCCTCCAATTCCTCCTTAAAAATGGGCAATTAATTTCAAAATCGTGAACATAGACTTTCTCCCCATTAAACAGGAATAAGGACATACAGAGTTCATCACAGAATATGTTGAATTGCTCTAGAACCTCTGATAAAACATCCTATCACTTCGTAAAATTCTTTGCTCTCCTTGTTGGGAGAACTCTGTGATTATCCATTTTTTTTAAGATCCACAATTATAACATAATGGCGACAACCTAATAGAACACTATGGAAATAAAGCTGAGTGAGAGATTGCTTTGGGCTAGGGTAAAAATTCAGGTTTAGCAAAACTGCTAATGAGCTCCCAGTCCATTGTAATTTTCTATCTATTCCTTTCTGAAACTCAAGAACTATGGGGCCTAATTAGGCCACTATGGGGGATTATCACAACATCTTATTTCTGCAGTGAATGGCATCGTTTGAGGCTTAATATTCATTGAGGCTTTTATGAATCACAGAGGTTTCCATATGTCTCCCGTGCAAAACATTTGTGTTTGCCATCTGCCATCCAGAGCAGTTTGTTGAAAAAGAATGCAGATTGCCTGGTTCTTCAGTGACTTCAGGGCTAGGATCACTATAGTTGGGAATGTGGGGTAGCGAGTTCACTGCTGGGCAAATACTGCTGTTAGCTTCACCACTAACTCAACAATTTTTGCAAAGAGTGTGAAAAGAAACTGAAGCCTAAATTTGTTTGTGTCTTTTGATCTCAAGGTAAAGACCACGTATGAGACTCTTTCCGGCAGGCAAAGCAAGACACTATCTAGGACACCAGACTTTAAGGTCAGTATTACCAAGTATCTGTTCTGTTTTCCTTGGCCTGTGCCAAAGAATCTATGACTCATACTTCGTACTTCAATTTAAAAAACATCAAAGAATCTCTTTGAGCTCAGTGTCAAAATTCTGGAACTTAGGGATTATCTGTAGATTTCAGTTACTGATGCTTTTAATAAAACTTCTCTTACAATAAGTTTCTCACTGGAATTATTAGAATACAGGATGTAAGAAAACTGACAAAGGAAAGAGACCAAGTCTAGCCATGGAGTCAGATCCCTGCAGGTCATCTAGCCTCAAAAGATTTCTGAATTCTAAGATGAGAAATCAGGTGTTTGGAGATGCTGTAACACTGATGACTGTCAAGATTGTTTATTCCAGCCTTTCTCAAAATGTGTAGCTCAGATCACCAGGTGAATAATCAGAGGTTAGTGGGTGATGGTAGGAGAAGGGATCTCATGGTCAAAACCTTTGGAGAAACACTGTTGTCATAGTGATCTGTGAGTGCAGCTCAGGACCTGCCTGACACACTGAGATGCACGGTGACCTCTCCACAGCAGGACAAAGCACCTGACTCCCCATCTGCCTCTGTGGTCTCCTGGGACCTGGGCTCTGCAGGATACATGCTGAGAAACTGATCTGATCTCAGTTCTTCCTCCTAGATACAGAGATACCACACTAAATCGTAGTCTCAATATCACGATGTGCATCAGCGTGTTTACAGGAAGTGTCAGGAAGGGAAGCAGCATTTGTGGCCAGATGGGCTGGACTGAGGGCACTGTCCCGCCTTCGGGTTCTCCTGAGTCAGCCCCTGGAACTCTGTTGCCACTTCTGTACCATCTCACCTACCCAAAGGTCACCACAACCTGGAGCAGCTGCTTTACCCTCAAGTCCCAGGGAACAAACCTGAAATGAAAATCACCCATGTTCAAAAACATATTTACCTACAATTCTTTTTGTTGTTGTTTTTAACCTACAATTCTGATGGTGCATAAAACTTAATTCTCCAATGAACATCCCATGTGATGTGTTTTTGAGAGAAAGATGCGTGCTCAGTAGGCTAACATTCACTTTTTTCTTTTTGTGTTGGGCTGTATTTGGGATGGACATGTCAGAGGGTCGCATCACACCCAGTCTAATGTCCTACACTAACATTTAAAATGCTGTAAAATAATCTGCACAATGAAATGTTTTCAGAGGTGAATCATTTATGTATCTGAGGGTGTGAATTATAAGCACATTGTATCCCTAATGAATAACACAGGGCTTGGCATATATAAGCCAGGTAGTGGTGAATATGCATTATGCATTAATTAGTCAATTATCTAATGATAGGGTTTAATCAAATTAAATAGTGGTAATAATATACTAGTGATATTAATAATATCCTACATTTTCAAAAAAAATCTCAAAGATAGATTCCTTGACTATCATGATCAAATGCCATGAGGATTCTGTTTATAGGCTATTTAACATTCATTATGGGCAGTAATCCTTTGGCTCCATAAACAATTGCACTGTAATGTGGTGTTTCTTTTAGATAATAGCAAAGGAGTTCATTTCCATTTTGACATTTAATCTTACAGACACATCCACACACAGACTTAGAATTGGAATGAACTAGTAGACATCCAAGCTTGTCTTCCTGTCATTGCAGAATTCCCCTTTGACCACTTGGCCTTTCCTTAACCATCCCCAGAGATACAGACATATAATAACCCCAAAGACACGTGTCATCCTGGAGGGCATCTGAGTCATCAAAGAAGGATTCAGTCATGTGGGGAAATTACAGTTTGTGTTCTGTATTTTCATTAATTTAATGAAAACATTTTAAAAGCACCTACAACATGTAAAGCAGCTTGTGAGATACTATAAGGGAAACAAACAGAACTAAAACAGACCATTCTTTCAGAAGTCTGTGATCTTATAAACTGGGCATGGTGGCATACACTTGTAATCCCTTAAGGCAGGAGGATCAAGAGTTTGAGTGCAGGGGCTGGGAATTTAGCTCAGCAGCATAAGCGCCTGCCTTGCAAGTAGGCAGTCGTGAGTTCGATCCCTGGTACTGATTAAAAAAAAAAAGTTTGAGTTCAGCCTCTCCTACACAAGGAACTGTCTCAAATGAAAGAAGTCTGTGATCTTATAAGGAAAGCAAGTGATATACATGGGATTGGTTTATAGTTGTTTCAAACTAAATCTCTTTCAAAATCGGTTGTCCAGTTGGGGATGGTGGTACACACCTGCAATCTCAGCACTCGGAAGACTGAAGCAGGAGAATCTCTGTGAGTTAAGACCAGCCTGGGCTACAAAGTGAGTCCAAGGCCAGCTTGAACTACATAGTGAAACCTTGTCTCAAAAACAATAAATGAACAAACAAAAACTGATAGTCCACAGTTGGGCACAGTTGAGCAGATTACCCGGTGTATTAGAACATCCTGTTCCCTAACTGTACCAGATAAACGGAAGGTTACATCGGGTTTCCTAGTAGCCATCAGCATCCCCAAGAATCAAGCTCCTGTTTAGACACAGGTGAGGACCATGCTGGCATGGTCTTGCTCACCAGCACTGAGCAGCTGACTGGGACCACGATTCATCCTTAACTGGATAGGCAGGAAGATGAATCACATGGAGCCTGCACATGCTGGGCAGCTTCAAGATGCTTTCCAGAAGCTGGATCCTTATGTGGACTACAGTAGAGAAGTAAACTGGCCGAACTGTCAGGTGACAACCAGCAATGATGTCAGCCTGGGCACCCAAAGGGTCTGTGGCTGTGCAGAGTGGCTCGATCTGACTGGACAGTAGATCTTTGGGAGGAAAGCTCACCAGAGAAGGAAGAAGACCTGTCTGTCTGTCTGTCTGTCTGTCTGTCTGCATTCAAGAAGTAGCTGTCACTTGACTGTATGCAGATTTTGTATTCTGATATTGACTGTATATTTACTTTCGGGTAAAAAGCAGAATGAATTTTAAGGAAATTAACTTATATAACCAACCTCCAATGAATATTAAAGAAATGGTCTTTTGCATATTAGGAGTCATGATGAGATTAAAGGAAGTCTGATGAAACCCTTGCCTAAGCTAAAATCCAGGATTCAACCGGGCATGGTGGCACACACCTATAATCCCAGAACTCGGGAGGCTGAGGCAGGAAGATTGCTGCAGGTTTGGGGCCAGCCTGGGCTACATAGTGAATTCAAGCCTGATCTGAACTACATGGCGAGACCCTGCCTCAAAAAATCAACAACAACAATAACAAAAAACCCAGGATTCAATGCTAGTGTCTAAATACATGGTAATAATCAAAATACATACCTTACACATTTCCTATTACATCTTTTGCCTTGAGAATTTGGTGATAAGAATGCTTTTATATATATGTGCTACATGTTCTTAAAGTCACAGGTTGTAAATCTATTTAATCAGAAGTGAGATGTGGGTTAACTATTAGCAAGTTCCACCTGGCAAGCATGAAGTCATGAGTTTGATCCCTGGTACCAAAAAAAAGTTCCTATTTTTTACTTCACTGTAGCTCAAGCCAGGACTGGGATGAAGACCCCAATTCTGAGGAACTTGAGGGATCTTTTGTCCTGCAGTTCCCCTCAATCTTTGACCCTAGGACCACTCCCCGCCCCCCCCCCAGCAAAGAACAATGTCACGGAGGTGCACAGCAGCTCGAGGGGACATGCTTCTCTTCTTACTGCATTCTGCGAGGCAGCAGAAGCGGTCCCCTTTCCCTCCCCAGCATCACCATCTAGAGGTTTGATAGCTGGTGCTTCTGGGGGTCCTCAGTGAAATATTTCATCATGAAGGAGAGTCATCTCGTTTCTGGCCCTTTTACATGCTGGGTATCACATGAACTTCCCAAAATAAGCAAGTTTGTTTGGAGGCAGCAGATAAAACTCTTGAGACAGCTCATGCTTCTGTGTTTTAGAGTCAAGGTAGAAGTTATCTATGGCATCCACATTTGTGTAAAACTCTAGTATTAACTTATACTTGTGGCTTGTTTTTTTATTTAGCCAGTCATGATTTGCTTTTAGCAAGACAAGTCCCTGCCTGCAGGTGACTTCAGAGAGCCTGACCCCTGCCTGGGCCAGCAATCCTTTCAGCCCTCTTTTGCACTCTTCCTCACTGGGCAAGCAGAGTTCAACATGCCAAGATCCCACGTTTCCTGCTAAAGACCCTGATTCTAGGACTGATATGGGCCTCTTGCTTGAGACCTTTTTTTTAAGAGTCAAGGTCTTGCTATGTAGTTCAGACTGGCCTTGAACTTACTAGGTAGCCCAGGTACCACGATGCCTGGCTCAATCTAGACTTCTGAGAGTGGACTGTACAACTAGTGTGGCACCATAGGCCTAAGCAGTGACCAAAGAGTGGAGCTATGACCAGAAGTATCTGGGATCCACTTCACGTGTGTGTGAGGCCTTCGTGAAGCTGCCAGGCCTGGGGTGGAAAGAAGGGCACCCATACTGGCTAGGATAGCCCTCCTGGAACCCCCCTGGCATAGTGTGGTTCTGTGAGGATTTTCTGGGTTGTTACTATAATTTTTAAATATTTAAACATCTGTGGGCCTTCATTTTACTTTTGCCCCAGGCTCCACCAATGCAAAATGGATCTGCTCTTGGGACATGTTTGATTTTAAGAATTTTAACCTATATTCGTCCCTTAATATAGTGGAGGAATTGGGTCCAAAATATGAAAATGCTCAAGTGCCCTCTATGAGAGATGGTGGACTATTTGCAGGTAGTATCCTCCTACGTACTTGCAGTCATCTCCAGATTACTCATCAGAGCTCACACACTAGAAAACCCATTAAGTGGGTGCTATACTGTATTAAGGAATGATTGATGATTGAATTTGGGGAGACAGACTGAGTGGGCCCTCAGGAAAAGATCTAGCACTGAGAAGGTAGTGGCTGGGCCACACCATCAAAGGTAGCACTGGTCTGAAGCCAGTGTTCCAATCCTGTCCCGGCACCCTCCTTCCTGTGCCGGAGCAAATAGGAGAGACGGGAAACTGGAGCACGGCGTAGTTCAAACAACCCGAGCCCCGCACCGGTTCTCCGGGCTGTGCCGCAGCTCTTGCTGCCAAACTCGGTTTCCCAGCTAATGCCCTTAAACTGCACGGAGTGAAGAGCTGGGCACCTTGAAAGCCTCTTCCAGGCAAAGAAGAATGAACTGGACAGTGAACTGGGCCAGGCTCCCTGAGGTGAACACCACTGCACGTCAGCAAAACCCGGAGCCTTTCTGTCTGCTTCCTCAGCTGTGAAATGAGCAGGCCAATGCAAACCTCCTTCAGAGGGTGACAAGGGGCAGGTTTAATTAATGACGGTCTCGGTAGCCTTTGTCATGTAAAGTCGCTTAGAAATGAAAAAGAAAGAAAAAAGAAAAGAAAGAAAAAAGAGCCTCAGAGTTACCGAATCCAAAGCTGGCGAAGTTTGAAGTGCATCCCGCTTTGTGTGCCACGGTTGAGTCTCTGCACCCTGATTGCAGACTGCTGCAGACTTCAGGGGTGTTGGGGAGCACGGCTGGGGTTACCAGGACAGAAAGCAGGCTTGGTGATGCGGTGGAGGCCAAGCTTCAATCAGCGCGGCTCAGATGTCCGGGTGCCCGGTGAGCGGCCGGCACCAGGGCTGGCAGGCGGTGGGCTGGTTTCCCAGTCAGAGTAAGCGGCCTGGTCACGCTCTCAGGGTTTCCTCAGGGGCAGCGTTTTCTGCCTCTCTCCTGGGATTCCGCCTATTAGCATTCATTTGCAGCAAATCCTAATTCTATTTACCTGATGAAAGTGCTGCTCCTGCGCTTAGGTCCACCCAGTGTTTCCAGGACAGCAAATTATGTTCTGCATTGGTTGTAAATTGGTTGCTCATACAGTCACTTCCTTAACGAGACAACTTTAAACTCCTGGAAAACCCCAAGGACATTTTAATCTTCTCACCCCCTTCCCCACTATTGAACCCAGCGGCCTTTTACCACTGGCCTGCACCCCTACCCCCATTTTTAATTTTAAAACAGGATCTTGCTAGGTTGCCCAGGATGGACCCCAACTTGTGAGCTTCCTGTCTTAACTTCCCAGAGTGCTGGGTTAATCCTTTTTATACTGCCTGCCCACACCCATGCCTTCCCCATAGAAGTCATGCTCACAAATGCACACATGGTTCAAACGCGGTCATGGAAAATGAAAAGGCATAGTGAAAATGAGAGGAAGCATCTGTCATAAGATTTGAAAACAAGCCGGGCGTGGTGGCTCACGCCTGTAATCTCAGCACTCGAGCTGAGGCAGGTGGATTGTTGTGAGTTCGAGACCAGCCTGGGTTACAAAGTGAGCTCAAAGCCAGCCTGAACTGCATAGGGAGGCCGTGTCTCAAAAAGAAAAAAAAGAGCAAATGAGAGGGAGGCCTAATATCCACCCAGGACTATGTTTTCAAGTCTTTTTTGTTTTGTTTTGTTTTTGTTTTTTTGAGACAGGGTCTCACTATGCAGCGCAGACTGGCTTTGAGCTCAGTAGCCCAGGCTGGTCCTCAAACTCTTAACAATCCTCCTGCCTCAGCTCAAGTGCTGGGATTACAGGCGTGAGCCATCACACCTGACTTGTTTTCAAATCTTATAAAAGCTGTCCTTGGGCGACCTAAATACACACAAAGTGTTAGTTAAAATCCAAAGTTTTTTTTGGGTGGGGGGATCAAACTCAGGACCTTGTACTTGCCGGGCAGGTGCTTATGCCACTGAGCTAAATCCCCAGCCCCAAATTAAAAGTCTTTAGTTGCAGCCAGACTTAAGTTTGTTGGTTTTCCAAGTCCCCACTCCTGGGACCTTGAGAACAGTTCTTGATGACCTCCCTGCCTTGCTTCCCCCATCTGTAAAATGGGGACACTAGCACTTGGTCAAATGGAATGAGGTAACTCACGGGAGGTGCTTAGCACAGTGCCTGGCACAAAGTAAATGCTCAAGTGCTATCCTCAGTGTCTTCTCTGGTTAGAAATTGTACGGCAATTCTTGATTTCAGGGCCTAAAAAGATTTCACGACATGTTAGACTTCACAGCCTATCCCCCAGTTCCATTAGGGCAACTTAGAAATCCATAGCAGGAAACTGTTTAGGTCACAAACTCCAGATTTTCTCTTTCCCCGGATCCAAGAGATTTTCCTCTTTGTCCACTTGAAAAAGTGTATAGAGGCAATTCTTACTCAGATGTAACATGAGGGCAGTCTACAAGACACTTTTCTAACCCAGTGTAATGCTACACACCTTCATCCCAGCACTCGGGAGGCTGAGGCAGGAGGATCTTAGCAAGTTCAAGGCCAACCTGGGCTACATACTGAGCTCAAGCGCAGCGTGGATTGCATGGTGAAATCGTGTCTCAAAGCAAAAACAAACCAAAAAAAAAAAAAAAGAACACTTTGCAAACAAATTACTTGTGCATTACACATAGTGGTTTGGTGGTTGTAAAATATATTGGCACATGCAGATTCTTGTAAAAACTCACTCACTCCCCATGTGGTTGGTATGTTTTTAGTTTAAAGTTTTTCCCCTCCATGCATGGTCTCCAGATTTGATTTTTCTACAGTAATACAAATGTTTTTGCTGCAGACATTTATCACCAGTTTGCTGAAATTTAAGTGGAGAATGTTTTCAGTTAACAAACTATGTCCAATTTATGTTCCCTGTTACAGGGAGAAGGCAGAGCAGTAGTGAGGCTGCCTGGCAGGGAGGGCTTACAGCCACCAACTACGGGGCCATGGGCAGCAATATCTATGGTTAGGAGGGAGCAGGCACCCGGGGGGTTTCTGGTTAGTCCATGCCTCCTTTCCTAAGCTTGTCTAATTGGGGGGAGGGCCTATCACCCCAAGTGCCCCTGCTACCCTGTCCACAGATCAGTCATCTGTGGTAGACACTTTTTTTTGTCTTTTTTTTTGAGAAAGGGTCTCACTGTGCAGTTCAGGGTGGACTTGAGCTCACTTAGTAGTGCAGGCTGGTCTCGAACTCACAACCATCCTCCTGCCTCAGCCTCCTGAGTGCTGGGATTACAATCATGCGCCACCATGCCTGGCACAATTATTACTGACAGCAAGGAAAGTGGAGGTGAAGCAGAGGATGGGGCAGGCAGCATGGGCTCAGCAAGGTCTCAGCTTGGTCCACGGTTCAGGCATTTCCCTTGGGAAAACAGATGTAAAAAAATGCGACTACTGAGTCTGGAGGGTGCTGGGTTATGGAGCAGAGGATCAAGGACTCAGGTCCTACAGCAGGGAATCAGAATGGAGACTCAATCTCAGAATGAAAGCAGAAGCCCAGAAATCCAAACCTGCACATTTGATCGGAGCAGTTCAAGTCACAGAGTAACCTAATTATGTCCCCTGAATTGCAAAACAGCCCTTTCAAAGCCTTCAGCCAGACCTAGGATTTGCCCCTGAATCTGGGGCAGGGCCGCACCTACAGATGAGTATCAAATACCCCGCCAGTGGGACTAACCAATTGTTAGAGGGATTGGCAAGATCAGTGCCTCTTTTGTTTTTTGTGGCAACCTGCATGAGCAGTGATGGCGATAGATACACGTACCCTGTAGAAACATCCCGGGTTAGACAGAATTCTAGGTGAGCCATCAGCAATGCTATCCATTTCCCTACTACACAGGAACATACACCGGGAAGTAGCTAGGAGAACACAAACGGCCAGGGGACAGTCACACCTCTGTGGCATCTCACCTAACCACCAGGCCGGTGTGCTGAGACCCCCACGATGGGCAGTCACAGGCAGCCCCTTCTGTGCCACCCGGATCCCGGGCTTGGCCACTCCCCCTGCCAGCCCCGTCACTTAGCCCGGCTTCTCAGGTTTCCAGTGACAGACATCTCACATTGGCCAGGATAGGAAGGGCAGCTGGGCCCCACAGGGAAGGAAACCAAAGCCCGAGAGGCCACCGGGATGGAAACAACTATGTTCTTGCTGTCTCTGCTTTTCTCTGGGGACAACCTAGTTTCTCCTCCCTCCTTTTTCCTGACGCTGCTTCTGTCTCCTCTCCACAGCCCAGTTTAGTCTGCCTCTCAGGGCTCATAATGAATATGGCCATGCCAGCCCCTCTTAGTGCTGTCCTACTTCCAAGGGCCATTTGTGACTGACCAGAGACCTGTGTTCCAATTCCAGATGCGCTGGAGAGAGAATTCATGCATCTCAGCCTGACTCCAAAGTGTCTACCACGAGGCGGGTGTGATGGTGCACACCTGTAATCCCAGCACTCAGGAGGCTGAGGCCGGAGGATCATTGCAAGTTCGAGACCAGCCTGGGCTACAAAGTGAGCTCAAGTCCAGCCTGTCCAGCCTGAACTGCACAGCATGACCCTGTCTCAAAAAAAGACCAAAAAAAAAAAAAAAAAGGTAATTGCTTACTTAGGGTTACTGATGGGACATCTGCTTTTACTACTTGCTAGATTCTCTAAGCTTGACGGCTCTCTCTAAGCTACCAGATCATTGGCCGCTGTTCCTAGGGTCCACGTGGCCCCATGGTTCTGTTTGCCACTGACCTCAGCTAAGCACTGAGCACAATGCCTAGCTCCGTAAGATGGCATGAGCGCTTGGAGCCACCCTAGGTTCAAATCTTTATTATTCCACTTGGACAAGTTTCTTAATTTCTTTAGAACGCAAAAGGATTATTGGAAAGTTTATACAAGATTAAGTGCCTGGCAAAGTTTAGTGGGTATTTAATTAAATACACCTTCCTTTTCTGCACTTAGATTTTTTTAACGGCTTTACTGAGAAATGATTCACACACCACACAATTACCCAACTGAAAGGTACAGTTTGAAGTTATTTAGTATGTTCACTGCAGTTAGAGTTCTTAAAACTGCAATTACAGATGAAGGATTTGAGGTTTAGTAACAGCTAAAAGACTTATCATTCTGGGCAGCTCTAAACTGATGTAAATCAATAGTGTGATGCAATTGTATTGGCATAAAAATCTGATGTGAAGTTGAGCTGCACTGACACAGATGTGATGACTGGAACGGCCAGGCCATTGCTTCATTATTCTGAGCTGGCCAAGGACTTAGGCTTATTTTTAGAGCCACGTGGGCAAAAGCAACCATATCCAGAGAAATAAGAAACTGCAAATGCTGCTTGCAGGAGCCAGTGATTCTCATCCTGGAGAAACCAAGCTTAAGCGGGGATGAAAGGCTTTCTTCCACTGGCTCTGGGGCTCTCGTTTAGGAAACAAATGAGAGGTGCTTCTGTGTTCCCTCCCTAGGCCAGAGCCACAGTATCTGAACTGGATTTGAGCAAGCAGGTCTTGAATAGTAGAAGGAATAACTAAAGCCGTCTAGCTGTCTAAAATTGGAGTGGACTGCGTCTTCCTAACCTGAAATTCTGTATTTACCATAGGATTAATGAATCATTTACCGAGCTGTCAGTCTACCTTGTGGGAGGCAGGTAAAGCCATCAAATAGGTCTATTCTTTCTTTCTGAGCAATCGTCCTGTTTGTAGATTAAGATAATATTTTATTCTTTTTAAAATTTTTTTGATGTAGGGTCTTTACTGTGTATCCCAGGCTGGCCTTAAACTCCTGCCTCAGCCTCCCAAATTCTGGGATTACAGGGATGTGGCACATATGAAACAGAGTCCTCCAGTCTTTCTCTCATTTTTTACCATCACAGCTTTTCCTTTTCTTTTCTTTTTCTTGTACTTGGATTCGAACTCAGAATCTCATGCTTGTGACACAAGTGCTGTACTGCTGAGCAGGATCCCCAGCCCCTGTCTCTCATTTCTTATTTTTTCTCCCTGCCCTCACTTCTTTGTGGTGCTGGGAATCAGAGAGCCGCATGCAGGTAAGGCAAGCCTTTTACCACTGAGCTGCCCTGGGTGGCTACCCTCTTCCCTGCTTTTGCATGACAGGCTAGAGAAAAGGAGCCCAGAGTGTCAATATGGACCAGACCACCATGACCAGACCCGGAGATTCCATTCATCCCATTCCAATTCCCTACAAAGCAACTTCACCTTAGAAGTTGGAAATGGCTGTGGTAGGAATAGCTACGTTTCAAAAATTAGAAAATGCTCCCTCTCTGCACACAACATGTGTCCTTAGTCTGTTCCACTTACCATGAACCACGGCCTGAGGGTCTGCTACGCAAAGACTGCAGAATTGGCCCTATGCTTACTAGCGGGCCATAAACTGATAATAATTCAGGCATCTCCTCAGTTGTGGATGTGTGTCTGTATAGAAAATAATATTTAGAGCCAATGCTATGTAACTGTCATGTAAGAGAAACTTGGAATTTAGTTTAGTTAACTAGCTTTGGTTGCATGAAATGCTTAGAGGAAAATATGTTGGTGACCATTAGACTCCCTCAGCTGCCTTCTGGGCCATGTATGTTTCTTTAGGAAAGCCCACTATCATCATGAGGAGAACTAGAAATAGGATTACAATACCTGGATGACTGAACTTGATATTTGGGATCACAATACCTGCCTCATACAATAATATTTTTCATTACTACATGTTTGCAGGATAATGATTACATTTATTGTGGCGAGTTTGTACATGTATGTAATAATCTGAATTCTTTCCTTTACTAACCCCTAAACCTCCACCACTCCCTACTCTTTCCAGCTCTTGGTCCCCTTTCCATTTGCACAAGATCAGTTTTCATCATTTTCCCCTTCAGTTTTTTTATTTCTATCCCCTCTCCTCTCCCTACACCTTCCCTCCATCTTTTGTTCCCCTTCCCATTTGAAAAAGATCTCCCGACTTGCTGTGTCTCTCCCCATCCTTTGATCCCCACCTTATATCCAGTTTTTGGAGACATTTTATTACCTGCCTTCTAACGCTTCTCCGGTTTGTTTGTCTTCTGCCCTGCAGTGCCAGCTGATTATAGCAGGTAGCTTTGTTGCAGAGGTGCCTTCTGAGCATGGCTGACCATTGGCCTTTGCATCTTCCCCAGGACTCACCTGGGAGGCAATCTTGCAGCTTATTTGGCTCAGTACCATTTCTTTGGGAACAGGCCACAGTATTGTTTATGAGCTTCCGGCAGTCCAGACATTGCCATACAGGGGAAGCCAACGGACACTAACAACTATGTCACCTTGGGTATACTGTAAATTCAGCCACGTGAGTAGCATCATATGTAAATACTGACAGACCCAAAGAACAACTCATCTACCAGCCTTAACCAGAGCAAGGAGTCTATAACCTTAGTAGACAAACCTATAGTTTTAGCAGAGATAGTCCAGATATTGAATTACAGTTAACCAGTGTCTGCTGGATGTGAGCTCATCAGTGCCATGGCCTTCAGATCCAGCCCCCACTGCAGGCCTCTCAGTGCAAGTGCAGGCTCTGCGACCTTCCTAGCCTGAGCTTGAGATTCTCAGGGGGCCTTGCCCTTTCCAAGTCTGTGTCCCATGGCTGTCTCTCACCCAGTCTCTGGGTAAGATAACACATACAGGGAGCTGTTGGTGCTGAAGGCAGGAGGTGGTGGGATAAGCTCTGACTATGGTAGTTGCCAAGCACCCTCTTTCTTTCCGCTTTGAAGAGTTGAGTGAAAATAGCAAGTTGGGAGTATGACAGCCACACTTATTATCTTCGAGCCTTGAACCTCAATCAAAGTG